>NC_134108.1:34702500-39815000 GCF_040939455.1 Microcebus murinus
AACATTTAATTTAATAATCTCAACATATCTTCATAATACATGCATCAAATATATATATATATCAATTGTATTGAAAATATCTGAAACTGGAAATATACTTACGTTGAATGAAACTTCAAAAATATTTTAAATGTGGTTTCACTGCTCTCCAAATTTTTCTAGTTAGCAGCTTTTTTGATGTTTCTTACTATATGTTTTTGCAATTAAAATACAAATATTCTATATTCAGAAGTTTCATATTCAAGAGAAAAATTAGAACAATCTTTTGCTTAAACAGCCTCTGTTTGATCCCCTTCTTTTAGCAAGCTTTGTAGTACAAATGGAAAATCCCATTACCATACATCCCAGAGGTTACGTGTACCCTCCTAAAAAACCAGCACATAGCGAAAGATGTAATCTGAAATTGTTTTGTCCCTTCATTTGTCAGATGTAGATCACAAAGATTCTCATAAAGCAGTAAATAAAAGCATTTTGAAATTAAATGACACATTTTATTAAAGTAAATTTTACCATCAACTGACAGATACTCTTAGCCACAAACTCTCATTTAATACTTTACCGTTTATTTGTTTTAGAGGAGAAGTAAAGTTTTCATCTTCTTGAAAGCTGAACTGTATACAGCAGGAAAGCTGCTTTCTCTAAAACAACCATGACACAAAGTTTATAAGAAAGATATTTTCATAATGTTCAGTACATGGTAGCTGAATTTATCCCAAAGTGGAATAGTGTTTATTTATTGTTAATGGGGTGTTTACTACACTGTATCTGATCTCTCCTTTAGAAAGAATTCTCTCTGCTCCTCAAGGACACTACACATTCTTACAAGTCACTGCTAACTTGAGACAGTCTGGAAGGGTACGGTGTGCAAAGTAGTGCTGCCATGAACACAATTTCCAGAAGTCAATGTGTAGGCACCACTTTCATCCCAGAGATGGCCTGTTTCAGAACTTCATTTAGTATATGTATTATCCAAAGATACTATTAAAGGATTCAGTACGTTAGAAATTTTGGATAATCTAAGCTGAAATTTCATATGATCACCAGTTGGTATATTAGAAAAAAGAAAATATGGAGGAGACTTAGTTACTATGACTTTGTTGCCTTGATTACTTTGGCAGAGCAGTTCAGTGTCTTAGCCTAGTCAAGAGGATGCAGATAAATTCAGAGTGTAATTCTCTTGCTGCCTTGTGCTCCAAGTTTAAATCTTTAGCATTAGATGTGGTTCTGACATCTAAATAGTAAAGGTGATTATATTGGTGACTCAGACTGAATTTAATGGTAACCTTCTCTGCTATAAGTTGGTGTATGTGTATTTGTGAATGTGCATTTATGCATGTTTTAATATACCACTGAGATCATAAATAAATATTGCTTATGGACCTATTCTCATGTGGGACCATCCACTTTGTATACTAAAAACTTGACTAAAGTGGTCAGGTAGAAAGCACTTGGTCCAGAATTCCAGAAACAATGGCTACTCAACTTGGGACCTTACAAATCATTCAGAATGAACGAATCCAAATTACAAAATTAAGAAAACATACATTTTACTGTGTTATTTACTTAATATCAAATACATAAAAATAACTCCTAAAAGCAATATAGCAATTCTCTCACATAAGTTTATAGATCCTTTTCACAATAAACCTGGTGAAAATTTTTACAGGATGTGCTAACAGAATAATCTTTCTTTTGGTCCCAGCTGGATTTTTCTTTTCTAAGGTTTGGCTAATGTTCTTCTATGTACCACAAGAGATTGTGATAGGAGAGTCACTGCTTTATATTGAGCCCTTAGCTTCAATTCCTGTTTATGAACTTGTTCAAAGTTCATCCTAAGTGCAGCTTTATCACTTGATTTGCATGCAGTCTAACTTCTTCCTTTAGGTGCTAAACAATACCAGTTTTTCTCTCTACGGTCAGAGATGTCAGCCCTGTTTCTCTATTCTCTGCTAGGATGTGGAAATGGGAAGGATTGTACTCCACTTCCTTTATCAGAAGAAGAACTTTCTGACTGGAAATTTCACATAGAAATGTTAATATTCTATTTTGGCCTTTCATTTTACCTTGATATCAATCATAAACATATCACATAAGACCAAATAGTAAATCCAAGGTAACTAGTGGTTTTGCCTAGACTAGAGCATTGTTGTCACACTGGCGATTCTTTATTTAGTGAAAATAGATTATTTAATTTACACGAGCATAACATTTATGTGTTATGTGATTTAGGTAAACACTAGCAGCAAAAGAAAGCTGGATTTGAAATGGCTCATCTAAATATTTTATTCTTGTAGCTATGTTGCCTATGCTGATATGATTTCACAAAGTGCAACTAATTAAGATGATTAGTTAAAACCATTTGTGGTATTTGTAAAGTTAAAATAAAAAAATGATGTTCAACCAAATTATCCTTGGAGAACTTTAGATATTAATAAATATTCCCATTCTTGCTTTTACATATGAAGACACAGTATAATGTTCAGGTTGGTCTGGCTATAAATAGGGATTATTTCCTAAGAAATATCAATTAAAGAATAAAAAATGTACACCATACTAAAAAGAACACTTATTTGATAATTTTTTATGATGAAGTCCGTTTTTATTATAACCATAATCATGTCAATATGAATAGAGTATAGTAATATCAGATTATGCCAAAGTCCTTTCCCCACATGGCTATTGCTAAACCATCTGCTTTATTCATGAGTCAGAGCAGATCCAGAGCTGTATTTTTAAACAAGAGTGTCATCTTATGAACTAATGTCTGTATTTTTTATTTTAAGTATCTAAAAAACAACTGGCTCCTATAAATCAACCTAATTTCCTGATCCAATTATAAATTTGATACTACTGGCCATAGTTTCTACAAAAGTGAATTCCTGATAATACAAAAGTTTTGAAAAATATACTTTTTGGTGTCACTGTTGAAATACTTAAATGGGATAATAATTGTAAAACTATATTTAGAGTAGAACATATATGATGATGAAAAAATAGAAAATTCGGCGGGTACGCTTGAAATAAGTTCAAAATATACAAAACTGAAAAAATTAAGAAAAATCTAAAATTCTTAATGTTGGAAATAGAAAAGATTTATTATTGAGACTCTCCACAATGAACACAATAGTGAAGATGATAGCAGTCCCCTAACATTGTGGTCCCCAAGCCCCAGGCCATGGACTGGTATGGTTCTTGGCCTGTTAGGAACCAGGCAGCACAGCAGGAGGTGAGTGGCCAGAGAGCCAGTGAAGCTTTATCTGTATTTAGAGCTGCTTCCCATCACTCCCATCACCACCTGAGCTCCATCTCCTGTTAGATCAGTGGCAGCATTAGATTCTCACAGGAGCACAAACCCTACTGTAAACTGCACATACAAGGGATCTAGGTTGCGTGCTCCTTATGAGAATCTAATGCCTGATGACCTGCGGTGGAGCTTAGGTGGTGGTGCTAGTGCTGGGGAGTGGCTGCAAATACAGATTATCATTAACAGCGAGGTTTTACTGTACAGAGACCATAATAAATCAATTGCTTCCAGAGTCTTATCAAAACCCTATCAGTGAGTGGCAAGTGACAACTCCACTGCATCTGGTAACAGGCTTTAAGTCAGAATTTTACACTTATTTTAATCTGTGTGTGGCCCGCCCATTATTTTATTTACCACTTCTGTCCATGCCTCTTTCTCACACTGTGCAACTGTCTCAGTCATGGTTTTTTTAATTAAGCCCGCAAGCTAAACTTAGCAAAAAATGAGTAAAAAACAAATGTCACTGGAGAGCTTCTTTGAAAAGGGGGAAAACCCAATAATGAGACAGCAGAAGACTCTAAGACTACCAACAAAATGAAAACTGCATTTAAAAGAAAATACGAAGAGTCCTACTTAAATCATGGGTTCATTGCAACAGGTGATTCGCATTCTCCAAGCTCGCTTTGTATAATATGTGGCTATCGGCTATACCACAAAGCCATGAAACCTTCAAAACTGCTTCGCCACATGCAGATCAAGCACTTTGAATTAAAAGACAAATCTTTGGAATTTTTCAAAAGAAAAAATGTGTACATGAAAAACAGAAGCAATTATTGAAGGCAACCACTTCACCAAATGTGTCTGCACTGAGAGCATCATTCTTAGTGGCTAACCGCATTGCTAAAGCTAAGAAGCCCTTTACTACTGGTGAAGAGTTGATCTTGCCTGCTGCTGAGGACATTTTCCATGAACTTTTAGGAGAGGCTGCAATTCAAAAGGTGGCAAGTGTTTCTCTTTCATCTAGTATCCTAACTAGACAAGTATAATGCAATTTTTATATGAATCCAGGGAAAATTTTGAGGTATGTGTCAGGCCACTGCACAGAAACAGAAACAATAGGACATATATTTGTTTGTTTATTATTAATATAAGGAATTGACTTACGCGATTATGAAGCCAGGTAAGTCCCAACATCTACAGAGTGAGTTGGCAAGGTGAAGACTTAAAAGAGTTGATGGTTTAGTTCCAGTCAGAGTCCAAAGGCTTGAGAATAAGGAAAGCTGATGATGTAGTTCCTGTCTGAAAGCTGGAATGCTAGAGATCCAAGAAGAGCCAAGGTTTCAGTTTGAGCACAAAAGCAAGAAAAAAGCTGATGACCTAGGTGCCAGGCAGTCAGGCTGAAAGAATTCTCTTACTTAAGGAAAGGTCAGCATTTTTGTTCTATTCAGGGTTTCAACTGATTGGATGAGGCCCACCCACATTGAGGAAGGCAATCTTCTTTACTTAGTCTACCAATTTAAATGTTAATCTCATCCAAAAACACCTTCATAGAAGCACCCAGAATATTGTGGGTGTTTAAATATCTGAGCACCCCATCGCCTAGTCAAATTGAAACATAAAATCAAGCATCACAGGGTACACATTTACTCTTCATTGCATTTTGGATCTGTTAGTGGATAATTTTGAGGCTAATTAAAAATGATAATCTGTAACATATTACTTCATAGAAAATTAAATATATATACATTACATAGAGAGATTAATGATAAATGTGTACAATATTTATTTCTTTTTCATGAAATTACAGATACTAATTGTATTGTACTTAATCAAATAATAAAAATCTTTTATTTCATTTTAACAGATTATAAAAATGATAAGATACTAATTATCCAGGCTAATGGAACTAGAGAGTAGAACTCAACATTGTGCCCAAATCTACTCCTCTACCACAGAAAAAGGTAAATTTCAATATTTAATATTTCAAATTTTTAACCATTTTATCTTCTAACCATCCTTATGAGATTATTGTTTAGCTTAATAGCACACTTTTTGAGTAGACAATATGTAAGATAATATCTGTGTAACTGTGGTGGGGAAAGGGAAGGTACAGATATGAATCAAAAAAGTCTCTTATACATCAAGCTTTTGATATAGTAATTAGAATTTATTGGCATAGTGGTACAACTCTAGTTATAGTAGACCATAAATGTGTACAAAATTATAAGGAGCAAAATTTAAAAAAAACAATGGAGGATTTTACATAGGGATTTAAACATAATGATTTAAACATGATCTATTTTATGTTTCAGAAAAATCTTTCTAGCTGATATATGATAGATTGTAGGGAGGTAGGAATGGAGTAGAGAGAAAGATAGACAATTAGGGGGCGTAGAATTAGTTTACATAAGAAATAATAGTAGATTAAATCAGCATCCTAGCAGTGCAGGTGATGAAAAGTGGTCAGATTTTAGAATGTATTTTCGAGATAGTGATGACTGATCTTAGGAGTACACTGAAGAAAAAGGTTCACAAAGAGAATAATCAAGGATGGCATCTAGCTTTGCAGATTAAATAACTTTCTAATTTACTGAGATATTGAGATCGTGAGAGAGAATGGATTTGTAGGAAAAATCAGTAGTTGTATTACGGTCACGTACAGTTTGGAATGTTTATTGCCCACTCAGACAGGAATTGAAGGGGGTTAATGATGTATTAATAGATGCTTCCAGGGCTCAAAGAAGAAACCTTGATGCTAGACAAAAACCCTGGATCAATATATGGGTAGTATTTGAAGACATAGGAAAGATTCATATGGCATAGGCAGAGAAGTAGATTGCAGAGCCCACGGGCACTCCAACATCTAGAACCTGGTAGACAGAGGATGAGGGGCCAGGCAAGGTTTCTGAGGAGAGGTAGTAAGGGAGAGAAACCAGGAATATCAGAAGCCTAAAGAGGTATCTATGTATTTTATAAAGGAGGCAGTAGCCAACCTTTCCAAGTGTTTCTGGGAAGTAAAAGAAAATGATGAAAAACTGATGACTTTGGCAATATATAATAAAAGCCGTCTGTCACCTTGATAATAGCTATTTTATTTATAGGTGAGTACAGAAAACAAAAGCCTTATTGGAGCTATGCCATTCGCTCTGCTCTGGAGTCTCCACGCAAGAGAGGTAACATGACACTATGGCCCACATCCACCTTGCCCTTGCTCACCTCTCCTCTGTTTGCCAGACTGCGCCATCACAGCTGCCTAGGCTGCAGCTTCCCTTCACAGTCATATTTACCAAATCCAAGTCCTCATCCTCCTACCTCAGCTTGTTCCATGGCTCTGGCACCACAAGATAACCCAGCTTTAGTCAGAGCTACATGACTACATCTGCCATACCTACAAGCCTGGCCCCGGCACCATCACAGCCTCTATGCCTCATCCCCCAGGCTGTGTGTACACCATGTGCTGCTCGGCAGTGCACCATCAGCAGCAGCTTGGAGAACACCTGCATCAATGAGAAGATGGAGCTGCAGGAGCTGAATGACAACTTTGCCTATGTTGTTCCTGGAGCAAAAGAACAAGATTCTTCTGGTCAAACTGGAACAGGTCAAGAGCCAGGGCAAGTTGCATCTGGAGGACCTCTACATGGAGGAGATGCAGGAGCTGTGCCAGCAGGTGGACCAGTTCACCAACGACAGAGCCAGCATCAAGACACAACACCACAGCCCAGCCGTGGACATCAGGAGGAATTGCAGGAGGAGATGCTTCAGAGAACGGAAGCTCAGAGTACCCTTGCAAACCCTTCAAACTTTCAGACAGGATATTGACAGTGCTTCTTTGCTGCTCCTTGACCTTGAACATAAAATGGACTTCCTGCAAGAAGAGATTGCCTTTTTGAAGAAACTGAACAAGAATGAAATCCAAGATCTGTAGGCTCAGATTTAGGAATAGCAGTACAAATTCATGTATATATTTTCAAGCCTGACCTCAGGGCTGTACTGAGCAATGTGTGTTATTAGTATGAAAGTGTAGCTGCTAGAAACATTTAGGAAGTTGAAGGATGGTACAAGCCCAAGTTTGCTGATCCCTCCAAGGCTATTAATTGAACCTGGACAGTGATGCTCTGCACTAGGCAAAGTAGGAGTCAAAAGAGTATCAGAAGCAGGTCCAGGCCCTTACCTATCAAGTGTTTACAGGAAGTAAGAAGTTTCTACAAGGCCAGATGTGTGAAATAGATGAGAACTTTGCTGTGGGATCACCAAGACACTATTGGCCCCCTGCAGGATGAAATTCAAAATAGATAGCAAGGAAGAAATGGCCTGCCACCTTCATGAATATCTGGATTTGAGGAATGTGTACATGGCCCTTGACATTGAGATTGCCACCTACAAAGCTTTTGGAAGATGAGGAGAGCAGGATTTCTCTGCCTCTTCCAAACATTTCTTCTTAGAACCTGAGGGAAACCATTTGGGATTCATTCCTTCTGCTTGACAGCCACTCAAAAAAGACCCTTCTTATTAAGACTGTTGAAACTAGAGATGGGCACTTTATCAATGAAACTTCTCAGCCTCACAATGATCTTGATGAAAACTGCACACACTCAGGGCAGCAATGTATTAGCAAAAAGAATAAAAAAGAAATCTATATCTTAAGGAATACAACTATCAAATGCCCTTCTATGGTTTTCCAGCAGCACGAGATAGATTTGGAATGGAAATAAGCTGTAGTTCTTAAGAACCAGCACTCCTAAAATATTTAGAAAAAAAGTTTAAAATATAATCTAGTTTATGAATAAGTGTTATGCTGTATTAGTTTTTTTAAAAAATATATTTTGAATATCATTATAACTGCTTTTTTTCCAACAAATATTTAACCATGCTTTTTATGCTTCAATAGATCTTTGGACAAACAAAACAAGAAATAACAACAATTTTAAAAAGCCTTCTTGGAATGGGTTGCAGAGAGAATGGAAGGTAAGAAAGTGGAGGGAGCAAGAATAGTTTCACTTTTTGAGGAGATTAAAGAGAGAAGAAACTAGATCAGTATCTGGAGGAGAATGTGGGGTCAAGAGATGAGTTTGTTTCTGTTTTTCAAACAAGGATAATGTTGAGACAAGTGTGGGCTAATCCTATAGAGAGGAAGAAATTGATAATGCAGGTAAAAGAGGTTAGGTATATAATTTCATGAGAAAATACTTTGAGGGGAAGAGGTTTAGGGTCAAGTGGGAGCTGGCCTGAGGAGCAGGGACACTTTCTCTTTCATAACAGGATAGGGCGGAGTAAATAGGTACAGATGCAGATAGGTTTTCAGAACTGGTGGTAGAAATATGAGATATTGTTTTCATCATATTACACTGGTTTTCACTGTGAATGTTTTTGAGAGGCCATCATATGAATGTTAAAAGGGAAGGATTTGTTGAAGATTTGAGGAGAAAAGAAAAGGAAGGTGAATTTAGTAGGAAAATGTAATGGTATTGTGGAAGTATTGAGTGTCTCTTCAAAAATTAAATTGAGTCCACTCTGAGTACTTGTGTGCCTTTCCTTTCTTTAGCCAAATTCTGCTACTCATGTGCACTTAGAAAGCAGGCAGAAAACTGTGTTTAATTGGCACCAAGTTTTGTCTGATGGATATGATGGCTAGACTATGGACTCTAAAGGAAGTAAGGATAAAGGTGAAATCATAAAGAAGCAACGTATCAGTACCTCAATATGTGATAACTGACTTTATTTTCTTTACTGTCACACATGTATTTTCTGAAAATACTAGAAAGCTGGCTCATACATAAAAAATAAACAATATAGTACACGTGTCTTGAATCTTATTCCAATTCAAACTTTGACTCAAGTTATTTGAGCACAGACTGAATATCAAGATAAATAGCCTATATACTTCGTGCTAAGCAATTTAGAACACATATCATATAGATCAATTGAAGAATGCATTTATAATTAGAACTGTATAAACAAGCCAAAGTGGAAGGAAGAAGCTAGAGGAATGCCAAAAAAGATAGTACAAAAGCAATTAGAGCAGACTCAATAAACTGGAGAAAACAAGGAGACAAAGGCTATGTCTAAATAATGCCAAAACAAACAGTTGATAAGTGAAACATCTAGTCAATCAGCTGGATGTTTTGTCTACAAGGAGCCTAGCAACTGACTTGACTGATTTCTTTTTTCATTGAATTGACTGAATTAAGTGGTTGTTTAGGAAGCATGTTGACACATGCATAATGAAAGAGTCACAGAGGAAGAAAAAGAAAGGATGCATTTGGTGGGGAAAAAACCCTTGAGATCTCTAAGTGATAGGTGATAAGATTAAGGGGGTTTAAATTGAAATGAGAGCAGAGATGAATTTAGTTACATAAATTTGAATTTAGAATATAAGATATAGGGATGTGTTTTCCATAATTATAGGAGACTTGTCTGTAACACAATGGAAATATATTAAGACTAAGAAGATAAAGATTTTAAAGGGTCAATTATTTTGTCTTTCATATTGATCAGCTACATTTATTACTATCACTTCTCAATAAAGTGCAAATTATCCTCATTGACTTATAATTTAATTTACTATTATAATAGTGTTCATTTCCCCACCCTTCCTACTTTTAAAATACAGATATTTGAGCTACTCTTCTTAATACTTACTGTATGACTGTACTAACCAGTCAAAGTGCATATATATATGCACACATATATATTCAAATGCATAGATGAGAAGACAGTATATAAACTAACATGAGATTTTAAAAGAACAACTCACTAATATTCTAATGGCAAGAATACCACTAAGAAAGAAATTTCTATTTAGAAAGTGATATAAATCATTATGTATGTTTTAATGTATTCTATTTGGGAAGTGGTGAATTACTAAAGGAGAAACACTATCTCCCTATGAGAATGGTAGAAGAATGGAGAAAGACACTCAAGACAGTACAATATATCAAAGGAAATACTCCTTTATAACTTTAACATTTACAGATAGATGAGGTATACTCACACACACACACACACACACAATTATTTGGTCTTTTTTTAAATCTATAAATTCTAATATATGAGACCAGAAACTAGCCATGCATATTAGGTGAAGATTTATAGAAGTTACAAAACAAAAAAATAGATCATTCAATTGACTCTATAGTACAAATGAAGCCAATACTATGCTGAATCTTTGCTGCTACTTCTAGCTTATCTTCCTGACTTTTTTGTTCTAGATTCTCTTAAAATGGTTCTTATAATCATTTGTAAAGCTCTATTGAAGAACTATAAGAAATAACTTGACAAAAGACTCAAACACATTTAACTGTGAAGTATTTTTCCAGTGATCTTTCCTTGCCCTCTGCCTTCTGAAGACCCATTCTGTGAGGTTGTAAGGGACTGCCCACATGAAGCCTGTGACATGACTTCTTTCAGAATTCCCTCTGTCCAGCTCTGAAAGCAGTATTCTTCTTTCTACTTCCTGGAAAACCATGTGGCCTGTTGGGAAAAGCACTGTCTTGGAAGACAGACAGACCCTGGTTTTAATCCTGGTCTTGCCACTTACTAGCTGTATGGTCTTGGATAAATCGTCTAAATTTTCTGTGTGTATTCAGACAAATGAGTAATAGGTTAAATGAGATCATATATGGCAAGCACCCAACACTTGCCTGATTTTACTTATTTTTTTACTTTGCATCAGTAGATTATGGTGATTTCAAAATCCATTTTATAAACTAGTCTACTAAAATTTAAGCTGTTTCTCTACTCAAAAATAATTGTCAAATTTGTTAAGAAATCTAAATATTTTTTATTAAGAATACATACGTGTTTACTCACAGAAACTGAAGTTCAAATCCACTTTGCTTCCCAAAATACACATTTTGGGGCCAAAATTTTCTGTAGTCAGATCTCCCAGCTCTTTTTATTACTTTCTGATATGCACTTCTACTTTGTATTTAAAGTTGATTACTATTATTTTGAGCTCAATACATAAATTTTACACAACTATCTCTATGTTATTTGTTCCTCAAAATCAGAATCCAAGTGGACATTGCAGTTTCAATGTCTTAAAGTTTTCTGGCGTCTCACGTTTGTACAAAATATAAGACTTTTCTACTTCATACAAAATATATGAATGATTGGAAAATGATGTCTGCTTTCTCAATCAGGTGCGTAACTGAAAGTTTATACTGAATATGAAATAAATGACATGAATGCTTATATTTAAACAATAGGTGATATATTAAAAGCAAATTATCACTTTAACAAAAATCATTTTTATTTATCATGACAAATGGGTAAACGAATAAAGGATATATTTTAAGAAGGAAAAGATAAAAATTTCCACAAAGAATTTTTTCTTATACTTTTAAGTTTTTTATAAAATTTTAAGTTTAATGCAACACTCTCCAAATGTTTTTAATAATTTTAAATCAATAGAAATGTATTCTTTTTTATTTATTTGCTAAACTTCATTTCAATCTCTTTTTCTTTTCTGAAGTATTGATCATAAGTAACATCTGCCATCCATCACTAAACCATCATCTGAGGAGAGGAAACAAGGAATGTTTCAAGTTTCTTTTGAAAGTACTAAGGAAATAAGTTGTTTAGACAGTGTAAGAGGTGTTAAATAGAAAAAGCAGCCAATCTTGAAAGAGAGGTATTGGCTGTGCTTTTGGGGATGGGGCAATGGAGACCAAAAACTGAAAAAACTCTTTATCAATGGCAACAACAACTTCAAAATTCACCCCGATCATAATACAAACGTATGACTTCATTAGAGAATTGAAAAAAATTCTTATCTTATTGTACAGGTAAAAAACTTTAAAGTTAAATGAACTTTTTGACATTTCTCTCTTTAAGGAAAGGGATAAATATGAGGACAGTTTGGCCAAACTCTTCTCATAACAGAAACGTTAGTGCTTCAGAATGAAATATTATAAATAAATTCATTCCTAAATTTTGTAACCACCAAGAAGAAACTATGGATTTGAGTCAGATTAAGAAAATCCACCAGATACATTTGTATGAGATCTACTAAACAGCATAAGAATGTTCTTCTGCTGTAACTGTAGTCCCCACCACTCCCCATAAACAAAAGATTAGACATGTTTGAGGGGATATCTTGGAGCTACATACACATAATTTGGCTACAATAAAAAAAGAGTCATCTATTTTCCCAGTTGAATGTCTATTTATACAACAGAGTTGCTAGTCTACACTTGTCCATTTGAAATGGGGGTGGAGTATATGGTGGCTGGAGAACTTGAGTTATATGGCAGAGTGTAGAGAGAGAGCTGTATACAGGAAGAATTGAAGTGAAGCCATCTGCACTGTCATTTATTTGGATGGAAGTAAATGTGTTCCTCAGGTGCCCAGTGGATGGTCAATATGGATGGTAACTGGGCTTTAGCTATATGTCTGGTATTCCATCAAGGGATCCTGACAATAGTGTAGGGATAAACAGCCAGAGATGAGACCATCTAATAAATTGTTCAAAAGAGGTCAAGCCAAAAAACAATCTTCTTTATTTGTGAATGACGAAATGAAGAATTTCCCAAAGTGGCTCTAAAGAACCAACTCATAACACAGAGACCACCATTTAATTGCTTGCCACAAGAGGGTTTAGAATGAAAGGGAGGAAAATCAACAAAGAGGGTAATGTACTTTCTCTTTCTCTCTAAGTCCCCTATTTCTCTCTATGCCTGAATAAAAATGAATCCAGAAGATGGAGGGGAGAATGAGGGAAAGAACAGCCCTCAGCTACCTACCATTGGTCTTTGGCCCAGGGTCCCGTTTGAATTTAGGGAAGAAAGAATATGAATTTGAAGTTTCAACTGGATTTAACAGAATCTGCACCTCTCACCTCTCACAAAAATCAACTCACAATGAATAACAGACTTAAATATAAGGCATGAAACCATAAGAATCCTAGAAGAAAATGTTGGCAAAACTCTTATAGACATTGGCCTAGGCAAAGAATTTATAAAGACGACACCAAAAGCAATCATAGCAACAACAAAAATAAATAAATGGGACCTGGATTAGATTTTTTTATACCTTAAAATGACCAGAAAGCTGTGCAATCCACTCAAGAAATCATTGAAATATGGAAAATGGAGACTTGTCCTTGAATAGTTAAAGATTGGAGGGAAAATAATAACGTTTCTATGCTTGTACTCTCAAGTTTAGACTGCTTAATACATTTGTTACTTTAGTTAAGTAGTCATATTTAATTATACCTCCAAAAAGTTTTTCTTTTAAACTCAAGTTTATATAATGGATTGTTGGCTAAGCTTGACTGTTTCTCTTAAAACATCTAATAAGAGAAGCTCTAATAATGAAAACCAGTGAAATCAAAATCCAAGTCCTGATTCCTTTTGTATTTCACATTATTCCACATGAAATTGGTTCCTCAGTTACTGACTCCCTCCTCCTGTTTTTTCAACAATAGTTCACATATATTAATATATTACATGGAGTTTTTTAAACTCCATGGCATTTGCTTATTATTTTCATCTTGTTATTATTACAATGCAGAGTATTACTTACAGAGTGTTACAATACACTTTATCAAAATCTATTTACATAAAATTGGAATAGGTATAAACACGCCTATGTAATTTGAAGGAAAAAAAAGCTCTTTTAAATTGAGTGTGTTTTTGAAGGTTAATGAAGGAAATTAAACTAGCTTAAAGAAGGAGAAAAGGTTTAACTAATGTTCAATGCATTATTTAATATAAAATAATATCAGCTAATTAATTCCTAAAACCTCCACAATATTCCATTTTATTTTGAAAAATTAGTTGAAAGTAGATGAAAGAACATTTTCAGTCTTGTTGAATTGGCCTAGTATACTGATCTTAAGATCCCTGTAGCCCCTCTTGGGTTACCTAGCCAAGGCTCTTTGCCCATGATTAGTCTTTTCATTAAATCCAAAGCACATATTACTGGTAAGAATGATTCAATACAAAGTAAAGTTGACAATTGCAAAAAATGACAAAATTAGGAATATTAATAACCAAAATTTAAGGTATAGTAAAGTCTTTGGCAAAATTAGATCTGTAAAATTCAATCCAGGGAAAATTGAACTTCATAGAAATAATGACTTTTTTTTAAAAAAAAGATTCCTAGTGGCAGAAACTAGAATTGTGAAAATTTGATATCAATAGTGTTTCTAGGCAGTTCATTATTTTGTTTTCCTCAGTAAATCAGAACAATATTGTCTACATATCCAGGCTGCTAGAAGTTTAAATAGGTTGACACATATACAAGATTTAAAAGAGTGCTTGATACATAGTATCTGATAAATAAGTGTTATCTTTTAGAGCAGTTATTATCAGGAAATGATACTCCAGCCAAAGATAATGCTAAGGAAAAACCAAAGGCAAGAATAAGTGTGACATATTGTGAGGAATGGAAAAGGCATTCATTAAGCATGTGCAATACCTATTAAATAATGTATTAGGCAATAAAATTTTAGCTAATCAATACCACAACTTGATGAAATTGGTTATATACTGTTAAGTATATAAGCAAGTATATATAAGAGAGAGAGAAAGAAAGACAGTGTGTGTGAAAGAGAGGGAGAGAGGGAAAGAAAGAAGGAAGGGAGAGAAAGAAAGAACCACTCTAGGAACCAGTGGATGCTATTTATTATTTTTGTTTAATTTTTAAAGTTAATTAATTTATCTTTTTTAAGTCAGGGTCTTGCTATTTTGCCCAGGCTGGAGTGCAGTGGGTATTCACAGGCATAATCATCATAGCCCTTTATAGCTTCAAACTCTTGGCCTCAAACAATCCTCCCACTTCAGCCTCCCAAGCACCTGGGACAATAGTGCATGCCACCATGTCTGGCATAATTTTTTGTTAGGCAAAATAATTAGCTTCCACAAATTATCACAACTTCCTACTCTCCATAAGATATTTTGTTTACAACTATAATAATGCAATTAATTCTGTATCTCACCACAAGTTCCAGAATAACTTCAAATAAAAATTTTGGGGTTTTTTTCATGATCTTAGATATACTCTTCAGTTCTCTAAAGAATATATATATGTGTGTATATATATGTAACATTTGTTATATACATATAACATTTGTAACCAAAGAAAGCATGGATTTGTGGTTAAAAGTGGTTAAAAGCAGAAAGCCTAAAGCATAAACTTAACATTAGAAAAACTAAACAAGATAATGAGAGAAATCCATAACAACTTGATGTCATCAAGGATTGTGACAAACATGTGGTTGGTCTTGAGGCTACCCACTATGCACTTGATGGCAACAAGTGTATCACTATCCCAGCCACAGCCAGAGAGTTTGGCAAAACGAGCAGTCCTTGGTCTTCAAATTATGCTGTATGTATATAGATGCTAATGTTAAATGTGAGCATTATTACTAAGAAGGTGCACATGAGCTTAAATTTTGCTCAGGAAGACCCTTGAGCAATAGCTGGATAAAGCCATTACATCTATTGACTAGCAAAATCTCAGTTATACAAGGTGAATAAGTTCTAGAGAGCTGCTATACAACATTTTGCTTATAGCTAACAAGACTGTATTATACATTGAAAAATTTGTTAAAAGAGTAGATCTCATGTTAAATTGTTTAACTAATAAAAATATATCTGTAATCATATTTTAAATCCCATCATGCACATATTGAAGAAAAATAGCCAGAATTTCCAAGACTCTTAATTTCCTTCACTGCTATGTCCTTTTCTCCTTGACCTCATAATGTGAGGACTTGTTTTTTAGACCTCATTATTTTTCTCTCCATTGATCATCTCTTCTAGTCCCATTGTTTCAAATATACATAGTATTTAAACTCCCAAATTTATATTCTCAATCTGAATGTCTCCCATGAACTGCATATTTTAGCAAAGCAATGAACTAAAATTTGTAAGATCTGGATCTAGGGTCTCATTTTAGGAGAAAAAGAAAAATTAAACCACAAAGTACTAATATATCTTGCTGCTCCCTTGACTAAAATCATTTAATTAAGATTTGGGTCCAGATTTCATAGCATTACAATCTCCTTCAAATAAGGCCCATATCTACATTTCTAAGCTGGTCTACTAATTTATGTAAAGGGTATCTTTTGCCTTTACAATATATTTATAGTTTCCCACTGCTGTCACTATCTTTTCTTCATTCATCCTTTGCATGCACTGTGTCCTCTGCTTGAAACTCTCCTTACTAAGGTTTTCAGTTTTTAAGAATCAGTGCAATAGTAGTGAAAGTAAGGGTAATTAATACTTTCTTCTTTTTACTTATTTTTTTTTACTCTTTTTCTATTGTGAGTCACATTAATTTTATAACTTATATGAACATTTTGTAGGCTCAGATAAATGAGCATATATTCCACAAACCTTATAATGCTCTGTCTCCCTTCATTATAGTACTTAGCACTTTTGTATGATTGTCTCCTTATCTATGCTTTTAATAAACTATATATCCCCAAGATAAAGAATCTCACTTGTAGCTCCTGCTTAATATGGGTCCTGGTTGCCATTCTAAAGCAATCATTTTAACTGAGTCTTTTTTTTAAAATTTAGCCTCCATAATTTTAAACTACTAAAAATTATCTTAAAGAATTTCTCTATCATCTGTTTTCTTGAGTTTTGATTAATGAGAACAAAATGTATTTGAATACATTCTTCTCTTTTTCTTTTCTTCATACTCCTTGTATTCTAACATGTCTGAAACAATAAGATACTATAAATATTGTACATGATTTAATTATTCTTTTTTATTAAATTTGAGGTGGCAATGTTGACATTCATCTTTTAATTCATCGTTACATGATATGAAGCAATCTCAAATCAAACTTCTTTTTGAATGACTCATAGCTGAACAGAAACCAAATTAAAAATTAAGACCATTTCTTAAAGGTTATTTTGGTTTATAAATACAAGTATATGGATAACTTTTTATAAGATTAGAATTATACCATAATCTAGTCTCTATTATTCTTCCTTATATTAAATTGATTTTTTTGGTTTGAATTATATTATATTATATTATATTATATTATATTAGGTTTGAATTGAATTACATTTTTTGGTTCAAATATGAGATTATGTTCATCATAAAATTATCCAGCTAACATTCCCTATCATTTGCCCTGTGAAATGCTTTACATACATTTAAAGTTTTGTTAATTTTTATAATTATTTTTGTAGATATATTTAATAGTTTTATTAATCATCAGTAAATGTGCATATTTCCTAATGCATTAATAGCATTTATATTTTTATCAAATATAGAATTTTAATACATAAAGCACATAAAGAAATTTAGAGTCTACATTATAAATGGAATCTTATTTAATAATTAACAATTGATTTGAATGATATGCTTTATTTGTATTAATGCATTGAAATGCTAATGAGATATAGTGGTAAACCACTGGATCAAACTATATATAAGATCAGTGATGGCGAAAGTGACAATAAAACTATTTAGCAGAACTGAATAGCAGGTTGTGGCCAAATATTGAGGTGGAAGCCAAACTTCAGTTCATTAAGCATTTTACTTTATAAGTATTTTGTTAGCTTTATGATTATTTAAGAATATTGTTTAATCACTGCTATCATAGTTTAAGCTCCTTGAAAAAAGGAAATCTTTTTGGCTTCTAATATTTTTTACTCCTAAAGTTCTTAGCCTAATGTCTAGCAAAAATGGAGTTCTATAAATATATATTGATATAATGACTTAATGAATGAATGGCTACTTCCTTTAAGCTCATAGATCTCTGAGGCAAAATTCTTTATTAATCCACTCTATTAAGAGTAGTGAGCAATCAAGAGTTGATTTAAGTTGATCCTGGATCTGGAAGAATAGGTAAGTCACTAAACTTAATAAATTTAGCAGATTCAAAATCATGCAGTGAATTTAAAAGTAATGACCGTTGTATCATTCAAAAGGTCTAATTTAGCCAGGTGCAGTGGCTCATGCCTGTAATCCAAGCAACTCAGGAGCCTGAGGTGGGAGGATCACTGGAGCCTAGGAGTTTGAGGTCACAGTGGTGAGCTGTGATTGTGCCACTGCACTCCATTCTGGATGATAGAGCCAATTACTGTCTCACCAAAAAAGTAAAAAATTAAAAATAGAAAAAAGTCTAATTTAAAACACATTTTAAAAAGTATAATTAAGATTTTTACCTCCTAATTATTTTATAAATTGGAAGGGAGACTCTACCATGCAATACATCATGTAGATGTTTTAGTTTAACCTTCATTATTTAGTTTTACAAGGTCAGCTGGCAGTTATTAAGAGATGGCAAATATTTCTGAACATAAGCAGGAGACTAGAAAAATCTCAGAATTTGATCAGAAACTGATCTCAGAAATGAGATCAGTTTGGGCAGCATAGAATGAAATGGGATAAGTTGTCAGCTGTTATGATTAGTAGGTAAAACATGGTCTAACTACCCAAGTATCACTTTCTGTTATTTCTGTATTTTTATGCAAATATCATCTCTGAAAAGATGGAACATAGAGTATATTAAATACACCCAGTTTCTTTAGTACATCTGACTTAGTCAAAAAGTAAATTTATTTGTATTTCCCATAAACCTATGTTGTTTTTCTAGAATTCACATTTCTCTTGGAACAGTCTCCAGTTCCCTAAGGAAAAAGACTGGCTATCCTAAACAGACTGGAGCCTTCAAAATAGCTCCAATCCCAGTAGAAACTAAGAATTCTGGGTACAAAGTCAGAACCTAGAAGTAGAATTGAGGCAGCCTCCTGTTACTGAGGGCTAAGCCCTCCTGTGGGAATGGGGAAATAAAGTATTAAAGGAGCCACACTTGGACACAGGAACTGAAGGGCAGCAAAGAGGTAATGAAAGTCATGTACAAGTCCAGCAGTTATTAATATAACTAAGGGAGCAACTACTGTTAGCAGTTGGAACTGAGGCAATGTGTTTATATCTTGTCTTGATCAAATGCATCAGGGAATTGGGATGAAGCTGAAACTGACGGTGATGAGGTATCAATGGATCACACCATGAGAGTCCATAAAAAACAGGGGCAGGAGTGGCTTGAAAGGCAGAAACTCTGACGTAGACATCTTCTATATCTTTCAACATTCCAACCATATGGTATGTGTTGAGTCCCACTGATTGATTCTTTTTAACTCTAAATTTAGAGCAATTTGTATTGACTCTTTACTTCATTACTGTTACACAGGATTTATATACAGAAAAAAATAAGCATATATAGGATACTGATAATGTCAAAAATCCCTGAATCAGGAATGTCAAGTGTAATTTTTTTCCTCAAATTTTAGGATCAAATGTTTTATACAAGACATAACTCAAAGTATAATGAAATTATCACAAAAGATTATAAATTATATAATTTTATTTATATGAGATGTCCAGAATAGGCAAATCCATAGGGACAAAAAAAAATATAGTAGTGGTTACCTAATCTGGTTAAATTGACTTAACTACAAAACTATGTAATTGGCCCTGGAAATTTTTTTTTTTTTGGTACTGCTATTGTATTAGTCAGAATTCTCCAGAGAAATAAAGCCAACAGGATAGAGATATAGACAGACAGGGATAGACAGATTGATAGATAAGAGAAGATTTATTAGGGGAATTGGCTCACACAACTATGGAGGCTGAGAAGTCCCCTGACAAGCCATATGCAAGCTGGAGATTCTGGGGTGCTGGTAGCTTACCTCAGTCTGTGTCTGAAAGCCTCAGGATCAGAGAAGCTCATGGTTTAACTCTCTGTCTGAGGCCAAAGGCCTGAGAACCCAGGGATCTGCTAGTGTTGAGTCCCAGAGTCCAAAGGCCAGAGAACCTGGAGTTCTGATGTCCAAGGCCAGGAGAAGAAAGGTCTCTCTCTCCAGCTCCAGGAGAGAGAGAGAATTCACCTTTCCTCTTCCTTTTTGTTCTACCTGGGTCCCCCACTGATTTGTGCCCACACATGTGAAGAATGGATCTTCCCCACTCAGTCCAATGACTCACATATCAACAAATACTCTCACAGACACACTCAGAAATAATGTTTTACCAGTTATCCAGGTATCCCTTAATGTAGTCAAATTGACACCTAAAATTAATCGTCACAACTATATATGAAGGTAGTAATATTTTATTTATATATATGACTTAAATACATAACTTAAATGCACAATTTGGTGACACTCAATTTTTTTAACTAACTCACTGTAATTTTTTGATGAAGCATTTAAAAATAAATTACAAACACCAAGATATTTACCCTTAAATAACTCAATATGTATCAGAAATAAAAAGTTTCTTATATGTCCAAAATAACATATAACAAATTATTTAAAAAATCAATCAATTTATCTAATATCCAGTGCATACTCAAAAATTTCCCAGTCATCTCAAAAATGTTCTATACAGCTGGCTTTCCAAAACAACTATTTGCAGGTCAGGTTTTCCACGAATCAAACTCTGAGATGTAGTCAGTGTTCAGGAAGTTTATTAAGGAATGCTCTTGGTATAAACACTTGTGGAAGGGACGGAAATGATATAGGATTGGGCAGCAGTCGAACTGTGATGCAGTATCAACAGATGTCTTAGTTTACTCTAGTTCTTCTCTTAATTAAAGATAGGCTTTAGAATCATTCATGATGCCGTAAGGGGGCTGGCGAAACTTTAGATTCTTACATCAGACTGTCCAGGGGAAGAGGGCATCACCTCCAGTGAGAAAGCTTGCTCTTCAGCCAGTGGCAATTTCCAAAGAGGGTTACAGCCACCAGCACTCCCAGCACCTGGGGGAATAAGTTATTTAATCCTAAAGAGGGCATAACAGTGTCCTCTACCAAGATCTTCTTTTGGTATTTGTTGCTTTACAGTTTCACAACAAGTTTGCTGAGTACTAATTTTCTTATTCTGCTTGGCTTTTCTTGGAATTCTTGATTCTGATGATTCATGTCTTCTATCAATTATAGAAAATTGTCATCTTTTTTTCTTCTTCAACTATTCTCTTTCCTTACTCTCTTATGTACCTCAGGTTTTATGATTATAAAAATAGTTTCATTCTATCTTCAACATCTCTTAACATCTTTTTATCTGTGTTTAACCTGGCATTTTACTTTTCTACCTAGCTTTTAGACCCAATTATACAGACTTTAATATGTGTGCTTGTGTTTGATGACTTCCTGTTCTTGGTTATACTTCTCATATCATATATTATCTCTTCAGGCCCATTATATATATTTATTTTGTATTTTCTATCCACTAGTTTCTATAGCTATATTCTTTGCAGTCTGATTCTGGCACTTGTTTCTTCTCTCACTTATACTTGCTTGTTTCCTCATTTGTGTTGTAATTTTTGACAATGAGCTCATGTTTATTTGAATCTTATATACAGTAATTTTGAGGACTGGCTTTATGACAAATTCCTTTCAAGGGGATTTGTGTTAGCATCTTCTAGATGCCCAGGGATGTACTATTGTACTGAATTCATTAGACTTTGGAGTCATACATGAAGTCCGATTGGTAGCCTGTTTTGTGCTCGAGATTCTCTAGGAAAATTTTATCCTGCTCCTACACCTGAATCAAGACAAGCATCACATATTTCCTTCTGTGGGTGATAGAATTATATGTTTTTTTTTTTTTTAAGTTTTTTGTTTTGTAAATCATTTGCCCTCTTAAAGGGCTAGATTTGTACAGGTGTTTCTGATATGAATTTTCACCTTACTCAGAATCTATAATTTTTCTACTGTTATTTCAACATGGTTGATTAAAACTAAAACTCTTGCCTACCAAGGATGAGGCTGTAAGAAACTCATATCTGCAGTGTTACCCACCTCTCTGAATTTGGGCTCATTTATTAAGATTGACTCTGAAAATCTGCTTACTCTCTTGCTATGCATTTAAAAATAAAACTTAAAAACATTTTTTTTAGTATTTTTATGTAACTTGGCTACTTATTCTTCCATTTTTCCAGAAACAAAATTTACCATTATCCTAAAGGAGGAACTTAGTGGTGCTTAACAATGTTCACTATCTGATGTAGCTTTGTGAAACTTCATTTTGTTCATCAATTAATGACGGTATTTTTTGTTGTCTTCTCATAGAAACACTGAAAGGAATTGTGATTATCATGGAAAGAACACTCAACTGGGCAATAGAAAGTCTGGGTTTTCAATCCACCACTGAGCAGCTCTGGCTCTTTAAGTGAGTTATTAAACCTTTCTGAGATTTATTCATTAATAGAGGACAACAATAATATTTAAGCCTAAGCTTGTCTCACACAGTCATGATATGCACCAAGTAATCAAAATGTATGTTGGAGAGTTTCATCAATGCGAATACACTATTTAAATAAAAATCTATTATCAGAATATAGTTTGGTATAGCAAAACAATATGTACATACCTCATCATTCCATAGGAGAAAATTATGTGTTAGATATGATACAATCTTGTGGCACCCTCAGTCACACTCTCATATAAAACCATAACCATAAATTATATTCTATTTCCTTAAATGTTAATCAAAAGAATCTCAATATTATTGTTCAAATATGTTTAAGAAATTCTATATTTGTTTTAGATGTTTCACCTAGTCAGTCATCAAACTTTTATGGAATGTCCCTGGGTACATAGATCTCTCAATGTGATTTGATGCAAGAAATTATCTATTTTACTTTCCAGTTTATTCATTGTATGACTTAATACAATTTAAACATGTATTTCCATATTGGTATCATTTAAAATGCCAAATTCCAACACATAAAAAAATAAAGGAATACATCAAGTACTAGTCAGAGTAATACACTAATTTTTGGCCAAATTCATGACTCCAGAACTGCTGATACTAAGATAATTGCCTCAATTCTCCACTTGGTATTGTGAATGAAAACACAATTTGGGTTTGTTAAAATCGCAATGTCAACAAAAGAAAGCCACAAAGGCACCAGAAGAAAAAGTTGACTATCAAAATTCAACATAAAACCAAATATTATCCCTGATCCACAGTCACCTTTGGTTTAAATTCAAGTAGAATGCTAGACTGACTCTTCACCATGAAATGATATCTGATATTAAAAATGTAACATATATATTACCTCCGTCAATCTTAAGGCTTTGTCATCTTGGGTATTATATTCAACACCACGATATTCATTGCTAGTGGTGGAGAGCTCACAAGCATTGGCCTTCCCTTCGGCTTCTACCCTTGACAATTGTTTTTCTTCTCCCCACTTTTTCCCTCTGCTGCTGGTGGCCATAACTGAGACTATCATGCTTTATATTTAACCCCAGCCCTTGGTTCTTTTGGATCCTTGCTATGTGCTTGATGTAGGTCAGCAATATCAAAATAAATGGAGGAATCCATCTTGGGAAGAAAGGGAAGGAAAAAAAAAAAGCAAATGCCAAAAGTTCTTAAAGTCTTTAGCCCAAATCTATCAAACATTCTCCCTTCTACTCTGCAATTACATACACATGTGTAATTCTAGATCATGACTTTTGCCTAAAACATCCTCTCCTTAACTTCTACTTAACCTCGTGCATAGAACCCCTCACTTTTTTCAGGCATTATTTTCTCTAAATAAGTCTTTCTTGAGATTCTTACTCCCTTTCTCCATGGATCAAGTATTCTAATCCATACTCACCAGTATTAAATGACAAAATTTCTTTTGAACTCTCATTATACAGCAAGTGACTCAATGCACATTGCATTTCATACAAAGATTTTGTGAGATACTTATTATATTTACCTTACAGATGACAAATAGGTTAAATAACTTGCTCAAAGTGAAGAGTTGGATAGTGGTAGAGCCAAAATTTGAACCTGGGTATGTCATTCTAATATACTTCATTTTCCCCAATACTTCCCAACATTTTACTTCTTGGTACATTATAAATTAAATAGGTTTTTTCAGACTTCCCAGAAACCTGCCTACCAAGTATAATACTGTTTCTATGGGGAAAGAAATTCAAAGTTTCAAATCGCCAATTTACAAATGAACCATAATCAGTTCTTAAGTGAGGATTATCTGAATTACCAGAGTGTGCAGAAACATGTTCTTGATCCAAATGATGAGTCATGTGGCTAAGAATTGGTCTGGGAAGTAAGCACAAATTTTCTGACCCTTGGGTCCTTGCCTTCTTCTGCTCTGATGCTGAACCCTTGTTTTTCTAAAAAATAAAAGCTCATTACTCCCAGAGGTCTCATTTCCCTTTTGAAATAAGGCAAGCTTAAAAAAAAATTAAAAGTAAATAAATTGCACAAACTCTCCAAATTTTGCCACAAACTGAGTTGATGAGGAAGGTTTGAGAGTTGGGTAGAAAGCTTGAACATCTCCTGTAATGCAAATTAAAAAACCATAAGCTTTGCTTCTCAAACCTTAGTGCATAAAAATCACCTAGGGATCTTGTTTAAATGCAGATTCAGATTCAATATATCTGGAATAGTATCTTTATTTTTTCCTTTGACATTTTCAATAAGTTCCCAGATGATGCTGGTGATGGTGTTTTCTGGATAACCATAGTTTATTTCATGTAAGGATTGTTTTCTGACATAAACTATCAATATAATAGGTATTAAGGTTTATTGATTTTACTTAAATAAAAATATCCACACCTACCATACCTACTCTAGCTGAGTTACTTCAGTATCTTGGGGGAGAGGGGTGACTTAAAAAACAGAAATTAATTTTCTCAGTTTTAGCGACTAGAAGTCCAAGATCAAAGTGCAAGAAAATTTGGATTCTGATAAGCACTCTCCTTTTGGCTTGTAGAAGGTTAACTTCTCACTGTATCTTCACACGGCCTTTCTTCTGTGCACTTTCAGAGAGGGAGATATCTCTGGTGTCTCTTAATGAGAACAGTGCCCCTGGATAACCACGCAGTGGTATTCCATAACCCAATACAACTTGATGATGCACATAGGCTACATTTCTAGCCTACTTGTTCAGAATTTTTTTCTTCTTTAAGTCCCTGTGCGTTGATACTTTCTAGATTACATTTAATTTATGTTATCAAACATAAGTCCCTATTTTTTTTTCTTGGAGAAGATGGCAAGAGAAAGATGATGGAGAGGTAAACCACTGACTGCAATATTGTATATAACAATTAACATTGCATTGTAAATAACTGTAAAGATTATGTGAAAAGGAAATGCTTACAGAAACATCAGGAACTCTTGCAAGCCCATAGTTCTTATATGATTCTATATGGCTTTATTGATCCTCATCAATTTTTTATTGATACTGAATAAAGTCTTTCTAACCAAAGCATGTGACCTCTGCCACTAGCAAGACTCTTTCTTGGTGGTCATCAGAACATAAATCCTCTCGCACATCAGTAAATGATGTGGCATTTATTATTTGGCAGAAACAAACAGCAAAAATAGTTGACAGAGATGAATGTTGTATGGGCTCTATAAATGTGACTTGATTACAGTTCATAGAATTGTATTTCTTTTAGAGTTTGAGCAAGTGAGTAAAGAAAGACTATCCTGAATCTCTTTTACAACATTTATGTTCTCAGTCTTTTAGGATGACTTATAATTCTTGAGTAAAATTAATGCCAACTGGCTATGAATACCTGTATTGATATTAGCATATGATTTTCTTACTCTTGGTTCTGTTAGATTTCCTGTGGGAGATGTATTTTTCTCATGTTGTGGTCAGATTAGCGATGTCTTCATTTGGATGTGACAAAATAGGCCACATAGATACTAAGTTACTTACTTTAAAAGTATACATCTTTGACTTCAGGTTATCTCTACAATTATAATCCATAATTTAAGTGTTGAAATTATGATAATACCTTACATTTATGGTAGTGTTTACATTTCCCCAAATTAATTTTTTAGCTGTTACCTTATTTTACCTAGTCATTTACTATCAATTTACAAAAGCTAGAAAAGGTTAAAGGCATTTCTCCTGTTCATTAATAAAACATAAGGTAAAGGAGTTTAAAAGAGATTTCTCCTATTGTCTAAACTTATGCTTTGTTGCCAAAATAGCAAAGATTCTGTTTCTCTCTTCAGTTTTATTTACATCCTTAAAGAATGAACCAAAGGTTAAAAGAAGGTCATTATTACTGATGTGCTCTCACATTATGAACATCGGTGTCTATCTGCTTTTCTTTCTTCAAAGAGGAATCATTGTCTTTGACTAATAGTGAATAAAATGATAATTAGTTAATAGTAGAAAAAGAAGAACTACCTAACACCTCAATTAGCAGTCCCATCATTTTAACCTAACTGTCCCTGGTTGTTGTTGTTTTTGGTTTTTGTTTTATTTTTTTTTTATTTATTGAAAAACAAACTACATACGTATCATGTACAACATGTTTTGAAATATGTATACACTGTGGAATGGCTAAATTGAGCTAATCAGCTATTCATTACTTCACATACTTATTTTTTGTGGTGAGAACACCTAAAATCTATTCTCTTAGCAATTTTTAAGAATACAATATATTAATATTAACCATAATCTTCATGTAGTACAATAGACCTCTTGAATTATTTCTCCAATTAAGCATATTTTATATCCTTTGACCAACATCTCCCCAACCATCACCCCCCCAAAGCCTGGTAACCACCATTCCACTCTCTACTTTTATGAGTTCAACTCTTGTAGATTGCACATGTAAGTGAGATTATGCAGTATTTATCACTCTGTGCCTGGCTTATTTCATACTTCCAGGTTCATTCATGTCAAAGCAAATGATGATTTCCTCCTTTTTAAAGACTAAATGGTATTCCATTGTATATATATTCCACATTTTCTTTATCCTTCATTCATCAATGAATATTTATGTTGATTCCATATCTTGACTATTGTGGATGATGCTGCAATGCACAGGGGAATACAGGAATCTCTTCCACATCCTTATTTCATTTGGATATATATCCAGTAACAGGATTGTTGGCTCATATGATAGCTCTATTTTTAAATTTTTGAGGACCATCTATACTGCTTCCCATAATAACCATACTAGTTTACATTTCTACCAGCAAAGTGCAAGTGTTCCCTTTTCTGCATATCCTCTCCAATATTTATCTTTCATCTTTTTGATAATTAGCCATTCTAATAGGTTTGAGTTGTTTGAGTTCCTTATATATTTTGGATATTAGCCTCTTATCAGATGTATGGTTTGCAAACAATTTCTCTCATACCATAGGTTATCTTGTCACTCTGTTGATTGTTTCCTGAGATGTGCAAGTTTTAGCCTGATACACTTTCATTTCTCTATTTTTGTTCCTGTTGCCTGTGCTTCTTAGGTCATATCCAAAAAACTATTGCCCAGACCAATGTAATGGAGATTTTCCTCTATGTTTTCTTTTAATAGTTTCATAGTTTCAGATCTTTTTTTAAGTCTCTAATTCACTTTGAGTTGATTTGTGTGTATGGTATGAGGTAGGAGTTTAATTTCATTATTCTGCATGTACATATCCAGTTGTCTCAATACCATTTATTGAAAAGACTGTCCATTCCCCATTGTGTGTTCTTAGCACCTTTGCTGAAAATCAATTGATGGTAAATAAGTGGATTTATTTCTGGGCTCTCTATTCTATTACATTGGTTTATGTGTCTATTTTTATGCCAGTACCATGCTGTGTTAATTACTATAGCTCTGTAGTATATTTTGAACTCAGGTTCTGTGATGCCTCTGGTTTTATTCTTTTTGGTCAAGATTGCTTTGGCTATTTAGAGTCTTTTATGGTTCCATAAAAATTTTAGAATTGTTTTTTCTCTATTTCTATAAAAATATCATAGGAATTGTATTGAATCCATAAACAACTTTGGGTAGTATGGACATTTTAACAATATTAATTCCTCCAACACATGAACATGGAATAGCTTTCCATTCATTTGTGTCTTCTATTCCTTTCATCAATATTTTATATTTTTCAATTTTATTCCCTTGGTTAATTTATTCTTAAGTATTTTTTGGTGGATAGCTATAGTAAATGGGGTAGTTTATTATTTTTTTCAGATACTTTGTTGTTAGTATAAATAAATAAATGTTATGGATTTTTAGTATGTGTTATTGTTGTTTTAATGGGAACCTTTAGTTTCTGATGAAGAAAAAGGTACTTTAATGCCAATTGCTATTTGTTAATATTATTCCATAGCAGAATTTGCAATTCAAAATAGTTATTATGTCCTGTTTTTTGACTTGTCATCTCAACTAAGTTTTCCTATTTGAAAATATTATTTATTAACATTTCATCTGCTTCATTTTCCTAAAAGAAAATTCACTAGCTCTTTTCTAACATTTTTCACTGAGAAAAAATTTTCCTCAATAGTCCTTATTTTTATTCTCTGTTTTATATTCTAGTCTCTGTCCTTTAGTTTCCAGATCAGATTAAAAACATCAGGCCAGGCGCTGTGGCTCACGCCTGTAATCCTAGCTCTTGGGAGGCCGAGGCGGGCGGATTGCTCAAGGTCAGGAGTTCAAAACCAGCCTGAGCAAGAGCGAGACCCAGTCTCTACTATAAATAGAAAGAAATTAATTGGCCAACTGATATATATATATATATATATATATAAAATTAGCCGGGCATAGTGGCACATGCCTGTAGTCCCAGCTACTCGGGAGGCTGAGGCAGAAGGATCACTCGAGCCCAGGAGTTTGAGGTTGCTGTGAGCTAGGCTGACGCCACGGCACTCACTCTAGCCTGGACAACAAAGTGAGACTCTGTCTCAAAAAAAAAAAAAAAAAAAAACAGAGAAGACTCATCCGATGTCTTTATCTCTTTTGATATAGAATAAAATATATTAACAGAGACCTTTTGACTAGTGATATGCTTGAAGCCCTGGGTTGGGCAAGGGAAAGGTATTATATGTAATCAAAATGTTTGTACCCCCATTATATTCTGAAATAAAAAAAAGAGACCTTTGAAGATGAAGTGTAATTTAGATTCTGAAACTAAGTGAAAGCAAAATAAAAAGGCACATTTAATAACACCTTAGCCTCACATTAATTAATAAATCTTCCTAAACACCCAGAAAAGTTCTTTGGATGATTTTATTACAATATTTCTAATATTGTAATAAAATGTTATCTAAAACAATAGATACAATTATCATAGTAATTGAAGTAAGAAAATAACTACTATATAATGATTCATTTAGAGATTTTTTAAGTGCTCCCAGAAAACAGCTTTCAAAACTATGTATCAAACACTGTTTAATAGCAGATAGGAACCAACAATGATAAATGAGGTTTTGATGAGGCTGAACGATAAAGGGCAGAGTATAAGATCAAGAAGACAGCTAATGAGCTGCCTTCATCTCATATCTTCTCCATGATAATAATTGTGAAGGCTTCTACTTCTGTTACTCTTCAGTCAAGTTAAGGCTCTTGAGAATTTTATATCTAATAATAGATGTTTCTCTCTGTCTATAGATGGAATGCACAGCAGAGAATTGAGACAATTATAGGTCTAATTCAAGCTTATTCTCCTCCTAGTGCCCCTCACTTCCTTCACCCCCCCTGCATTATGTTGCTATTACTAAAATAATTTGAAAGAGTGATAATGCAGGGCATTTACAGATATTTCAGATAAAACAATTCCTGATCCACATGAAACAAGATCAGCTTCAGTACTGGATTTGAATCTTTTATAAAGTCCTCTGCATTGTTTGGGGTCATATTACCCTTTGCTAATCTGATGAAATGTATAGGCATAAATGCAAATGACCACAAAACTGAAAATTGAACACATTTCAATGAGACTTGCCAGATTACCAAACCCACAGACTGTGGGTTAAGAATGTAAGAAAAGGGAAAGAAGACAAGTAGTTCACTTAAATATCTCTGATATGTAACTTATGAATATCTTGGTCTTAAATTCAACTTTTTTCTCTGATTTGGTATATTTTTTGTTGGAGTCATAGTTTGTCCAGATAAAATTTCCCCATAAAACACATGGTCCTTATATAAGTCTTACTTATTCCTATTGCAGAAACAGGCCTTAGACTGATTCTGCTGGGATACTTACTATCTGGGAAATGAAAATTAGGTTCTGCAGGTTTATTTGTTTGTTTGTTTTTATTGTTTTTTGTTTTATCTTGACCATTTTATTCCTTCTGCTAAGAAAACAAACACAGCCAAGAGTTTTAAGGTAGAGAGCTTGAAGTTCTTAAAAAAATAAATAAAGCAAACCTTCATCTATAAGATTAAAGAAGAAAAATCATTAACCATTTTAGTAGCTACAACCAAGTATTTTATTACATCCCACATTTATTTATAATTTAAAAAACCTCTCAGCAAACAAGGAATAAATGAAACTTAATCTGAAAAACCTACAGCTAACATTATATTTAATGGGGAACTATTGAAATATTTAATGGGGAACTATTGAAATATTTACTGTCAGTGGTCAAAATTTTTAACTTTAAAACTAAAAATTGGGCATCAGGCAAGGTAAATATGCACACCATTTCTATTATTTAACTTTTAGACCAATTTATTTTAAAATAAAACTTTAATATTTATTTAAATTAATTAACTTAATTTTTAATTAAACTAAACAAATAAAAATTCCAAGTGGTGACATACAATGACAGAAACAAAGTAGCTCAAGTTCTGTTTTCTTGTCTGCTTGTCTACATACATAGCTGCATACATAAAAGCTGTCTTATGGCTTTTCTTTTTTAATAAACTTTATTTTTTAGAGCAGTTTTAGATTCACAGCAAAATTGAGCTAAATATAGAAATTTTCAACATATATCCCCTGCTCTACATACTACAAGTTCCCCAACTATCAATCTCCATCAGAGTAGTACATTTGTTAAAATTGTTGAACCTACATTGGCACACATTTACCACCCAAATTCCTTAGTTTACATTAAGGCTCACCCTTGAAGTTGTACATCGTTTGGTTTTTGACAAATGTTTAATGATATGTATCCACCATTATAGCTTCACATAGAATAGATTCACTCCCCTAAAAATCCTCTGAGCTCTGTCCATCCCTCCCTCTCCCTAACTCCTGGAAACCACCGATCTTTTCACTGTCTCCATCATTTTGCCTTTTCCAAACTGCCATATAGTTGGAATCACATAGTATATACATACTTTTTTCAGATTGGCTTCTTACACTTAGCAGTAGGCACTTAAGTTTCCTCCATGTATTTTCATGGTTAGATAACTCATTTCTTTTTATGTCTGCATAATATTCCATTGTTTGGATGTACCATGATTTATTTATCCATTCAAACACTGAAGGTTAAGTTGGTTGCTTCCAAGTTTTGACAATTGTGAATAAAGTTGTTCTAAACATCCATGTGCAGGTGATGGTGTAGACATAAATTTTCAACTTATTTGGGTAAATACCAAGGAGTACAATTACTGGATTGTATAGGAAGAATATGTTTAGTTTCATAAGAGACTGCCAAACTATCTCTTACAGTCACTGTACCATTTTGCATTCCCATGAGCAATGAGAATTCCTGCTGCTCCATATTCTTTCCAGCATTTGGTGGTGTCAGTGTTTTAGATTTGGGCTATTCTAGTAGGTAGATAGTGGTATCATATAATTGTTTTAATCTGCAATTCTGTAATGACATATGATGTTGAGCATCTTTTCATATGCTAACTGATCATCTCTGTATTTCTTTAGTGAAGTATATATTCAGGTCTATTGCCTATTTTTAAATCAGTTGTTCATTTAATTATTGTTGGCCTTAACAGTTCTTTGTAAATTATGAATAGCAGTTCTTGTTCTTTTTTTCTTTTTAATTATTATGGGTGCATAATACTTGTATATATTTATAGTGTCCATGTGATATTTTGTTACAGGCATACAATGTGAATTAATCAAATCAAGATAATTGGTATATCTATCACCTCAGGCAGTTATTTGTGTTAGGAACAATTCAATTTCACTCTTTTAGTTATTTTAAAGTATACCCTAACTTATTATTGATTATAGTCACTTCGTTGTGATATCAAATATTGTTCCTTCTATGTAACTACCTAATTATAATTTTGCACCCATTCACCATCCCCACTTTATCCCCTCTCCTCCCTGCTATCCTTAGAGTAGAAAACCATCATTCTACTCTCTGCCTCCAGAGATCAAATGTTTTTAATATTTATCTCCCACATATGAGTGAGAATATGTGAGATTTATCTTTGTATCCTTGGCTTATTTCACTTAACATAATGTTTTCCAATTACATCTACAGTGTTGCAAATGGCAGGATTTCATTCTTTTTGTGACTATATAATATTCCATTGTGTATATGTACCACAGTTTCTTTATCCATTCATCCACTGATGGACACTTAGGTTGATTTCAAATCTTGACTATTGTAAACATGGGGGTGCAGATATATTTTTGATATACTGAATTCCCCTCCTTTGAATATATACCCAGCAGTGGGATTGCTGGATCATATTGTAGTTCTATTTTTAGTTTTTTGAAGAACCTCCATACTGTTCTTCCTAGTGGTTGCATTAATTTACGTTCCCACCACAAGTGTACAAGGAGTCCCCTTTCTGCACATCCTTGCCAGCATTCATTATTACCTATCTTTTTGATAAAAGCCATGTTAACTGGGGTGAGGTGATATCTCATTGTAGTTTTGCTTTTCATTTCTCTGATGACTAATGATGCTGAGTATTTTTTATATACCTATTGGCCATTTGTATGTTTTCTTTTAAGAAATGTCTATTCAGATCCTTGGCACATTTTTAAATTGGATTATTTGATTTTTTTTCCCATTGAGTTGTTGGAGCTCCTTATATATTCTAGTTATTAATCTCTTCTCATATGAGTAGTTTGCAAATATTTTCTCCCATTCTGTGGGTTGTCTCTTTCATTTGTTTATTGTTTCTTTTATGGTACAGTTTTTCAGCTTGATGTGATCCCATTTGTCCAATTTTGCTTTGGTTGCCTGTGCTTTGGGGATATTACTCAAGAAATCATTTCCCAGACCAATGTCCTGAAGAGTTTCCCCAAAGTTTTCTTTTAGTGGTTTCATAGTTTCAAGCCTTAGAGTTAGGTCTTTAATCCATTTTAATTTGATTCTTTATATTGTGAGAGATAAAGGTTTGGTTTTACTCTTCTGCATATGCATATCCAGTTTTCTTAGCCCCATTTATTGAAGAGACTGTCCTCTCTCTTCTGTATGTTCTTGGCATCTTTGTCAAAGATAAGTTCACTATAGATATGTGGATTTATTTCTGGGTTCTCTATTTTGTTCCACTGATCTATGTGTCTGTTTTTATTTCAGCACCATGCTCTTTTGCTTATTATATCTCTAGTATAATTTGAAGTCAGGTACTGTGATTTCTCCAGTTTTGTTCTTTTTGTTCAGAATGGCTTTGGCTATTCTGGTTCTTTTGCTGTTCCATATAAATTTTTGGATTATTTTTTTCTATGTCTGTGCAGAATTCCATTGATATTTTGATGGGGATTGCATTGAAGTTGATGGTAGATTGCTTTGGGTAGTATGTACATTTTAATAATATTGATTCTTCCAATCCATGAACATGGAATATCTTCCTATTTCTTTGTGTCCTCTTCAATTTCTTTCATCAATGTTTTATAATTTTCATTATAGAGATGTTTTATTTCTTTGTTTAAGTTTGTTTCTAGATATTTTATTTTATTTTTGGCTATTGTAAATGGGATTACTTTCTTGGTTTCTTTTTCAGATTGTTTATTGTTGGCATATAGAAATGCTAGCGATTTTTATGCTGTTTTTGAATCCTGCAACTTTATTGAATTTGTTTATTGATTCTAATAGCTCTGCAAACAAAGATAATTTGACTTCTCCCTTTCTAGTTTGGATACTCTTTATTTCTTCTTGTCTGATTGCTCTAGCTAGAATTCCCAGTACTATGGTGAATAACAGTGGTGAAAGTGGGTATTCTTGTCTTATTCCAGATCTTTGAGAAAAGACTTTCAGTTTTTCCTCATTCAATATGATACTAGCTGTGGGTCTGTCATATATGGCTTTTATCATGTGGAGTTAAGTTCCTTATATACCCATTTTTCAGAGGTTTTATCATGAAAGGATATTGAATTGTATTGAATGCTTTTTCAGCGTCTATTGAAAGGATCATATTGTTTTTGTCCTTTGTTCTATTGATATGATGTATTGCATTGATTGATTTGCATATATTGGACCATTCTTTTTAATGTATTATTGAATTCTGTTTGCCAGTATTTTGTTGAGGATTTTTGCATCTATGTTCATCAGAGACATTGGCCTATAGTTTTATTTTTTGTTGTGTCTTTGTCTGGTTTTGGTATCAGGGTAATACAGGTCTTGTAGAATGGGTTTACAAGTATTTCCCCCTCCTACATTCTTTATAATAGCTTCATTGTCAGATGATTTCATCATTTTGTGAACATCATAGAGTGTATTTACACAAACCTAGGCTATGTGGTGTGGCCAATTGTTCCTAGGCTGCAAACCTGTACAGCATGTTATCACACCAAATACTGTATCCAATTGTAACGCATGGTAAGAATTTATATATCTAAACATAAAAAAGTAAAATAAAAAGACACTATTATAATCATATGCTACCACCATGGCATATGTGGCCTGTGATTCACTAAAGCACTGTTATACCACACATGACTGTACAGAAAATAAGTTGTATTTCTATATACAAATCACAAACAATATATAATTTAAAAATTAATTACATGTAGAATAGCATCAAAAACAAACAAAATATCTAGAAATAAATTTAGTGGGATATGAAAATACAAAGCATTGTTGCAAAGATTTAACATTGTTGTCAGTTTTAATATTATAAAGTTGTAATTTCTTCCTGAACTTTTCATAATGCAATTAAGATAAAAATCCCAAAAGGCTTATTTGTAGATGCTGACAAGCTCTAATATCAACATTTATGTGAATATCTATTGATCTCAATTTGTCTAAACAAATTTGAAAAAGAAGAACAAATTTGGAAGACTTGTACTACCCAGTTTCAATATTTTACTATAAAGTTATTGTGATCAATACAATGTGGTATATGGATATGTGGTAAATAAATAAATAGATCAATGGAGCAGAATAGAAATGAAATAGAAGCATACATATAAAATCTATTTTTTGACAAAACTTCTAATGTAATTCAATAGAAAAAGATGAATCTATTAAATGAGTGATGCCGGACCATTAGATGTTGAAAACAAATTAAAGAAAAAATAGAAACTTGATTCATGCCTAATATTATAAACAAAATAAATTATAGATGGCTTATATATTTAACTGTAAATGCTAAAAAATAGATGCTTCTAGAAGAAAACATAGTAAAACATCTTTGTATCCTGGAGACAGGCAAATATTTCCTAGATAGACACAAATATCAATAATTATAAAAGAAAAAAGAAAAACTAGACTATCAAAATTAAAAACAGTTGTTAATCAAAAGGAACCATGAAGAAAACACAAAAGCTAAAAAGTCTCAGACTAAAGTATTCGTGATATATATTCTGAAAACTGACTGATATTTAGATTATATAAAGAACTCATAAAAATCATAATCAAAAGTCAAACAACCAAATATAAAAATGGGAAAAAGTTTGAGACATACACTTTACAAAAAAGGATGTATAAATGCCCAATAAACATGTGAAGATGCCCACCTCACTAGTTACCGGGGAAAAAATAAAACCACAATGAGTTACCACTATATACTTGAGAGAATGACTGAACTAAAACAATAATTAAAATAAATTAACAACACCAAATGTTAGAGAAGATACAGAACAGCTAGAATCTCTCAATCATTGCTAAGAAGTATAAAATGGTACAACCATTGTGGAACATTGTTAGTTTCTTAAGGTTAAATATGCAACTACCCTCTGACCTAGCAATTTCACACTTAGCTATTTACATTAGATGTTGAAAACAAATTAAAGAAAAAATAGAAACTTGATTCATGCCTAATATCATAAACAAAATAAATTATAGATGGCTTATATACTTAACTGTAAATTAAATTAACTGTAAAAGGAAATAAAAACATATGTCCACACAAACTTGTACTAGAATATTCACTGTGGTTTATTTATATTAACAAAATTGGAAATAAACTAAAGATCCAACAGGAGAATAAACAAATTGTGATATATCCGTACAATGGAACAGCACTCAGCAATAAAGGGAACAAACTGCTGCTACATCCAACCTCATGGATGAATCTCAAAAACATTATGCTTAGGGAAAGAAGCCAGAACAAAAGAGTACATACTGTATGGTTCAATTTTTATAAAGTCCAAGAATGGCTCACACTAATTTATGGAACAGAAATTATAGTATATTTTGTGTCTGCTAAGAAAAGACATAGAATGAAAAGGGATACTAGGGGACATTCTAAGGTGATGTCAATGTTCTATGTTTCATTTGGTATGCTCATTACATGAGTATATATTTTGTCAAAATTCATAGAACTCTACACTTAAGATTTGTGTATTTTACTATATCATTATACCTTAATTATTTAAAATATAGTTAAAAACTCCTTAGGATGGCAAAAAGAAGCTTCTTGCACCTGGTGATTTTTTTCCCCCTCTGAAAGTGGTAAATTTGGCAGCTGTAGATCCTTGTAGGGAATTTTGGAAAACCTAGGAAGCCTATAACTCAGTGGTTCTTAAATTGGCTGCACATTGGAATCACCTGGAGAGTTTTAAAGAGCAGTGGTGTCTGGGTCTCACCCCCAGAGATTCTGTTTTAATTGGTTTTGGGGGTGGCCTAGGCATCAGATATTTAAAAGCTCCCTAGATAATTCTAATGTGCAGCCAAGATTGAGAATCATTACTAAAACTGTTACTGGAATCATGCCGCTTTGCCTCTTGCTTTGAATAAACATTTCCAAACAGATGATGGTATTCTTTGTCATCACAAAGTCTTATATAAACCATATTAATTGCTATATTCCAACCATCATTTCACCACTACATTGTGATTCCCATGCACATATAAAAACAAAAACCAAATTTTTTAAAAGGTAGCATTTGATTTAATACCTAATTGGAATCTCCTATATCAAATAGCTTTTGCTCATTGACATCTATTCACATAGCATCCTGAATTTTTCTACTTATACACTTATTAGACTTGAAACTTAAAACTTGAAACTCAAAAAGCAAAGACCATATGTATCTTTTTTACTCATATATACAGAGCACCTGTCATATTATTATAAAGGCTAAACAAATATGAGTTGAATAATAGAGTAAGCTCCACCTCATTTGGCAAGTTGCTCAGGGGAATGATGAGTGTTCCTCTCATCTCTGATACGGGAGAAATTAAAGACATGCAATGTTTCCCTCCTTTCCAGTCAAGTCCATGGTGAAAAAACAAGACAGATGTGGTAGAAATCTGTTTCTACACATCTGTACAAGACTTTATGTTGTTTTAGGTATAAGTCAACTAATAATATGACAAGCCATGGCTGACTGGAAAGAAAAAGACTGTGGGGTTTGTGCGAGGGGAAAAAAATGCAGAAGATGGACTGTTGTTAATTGTGGTTTATTATGGGGCTCCTATTGACAGGGCTACAAGCAGCCCACCTCCCAGAAGGTTAGACGTGCAGGCTATTCTTAGATTTCATAAATTGCCTAAGAACAACACAGTGCATCAACCTTTCATAGGGAGAGCACTTGAAGCAGGCAGCATAATTTAACACCAGCAAATAGACATGTCTAGCACAGTTTAACACTCCTTAACCTTTGCCTCATTAGACAGATGTCCTGTCATTTATCTTTCTTTCTATTTTATTGGTGTTGCATTATTAATAATAACCAAAGAATGAGTACTGATGTTGCACGATGGATCTGCTTCCAATCAGCAATCAGCAGGCATATTGGGACAAAGCCACTGCAACATGGTGAGTAGAAGGCTCCAGGAGTCAGCCCTTGGGGCATGGAGACATTTGCAGCTTTTTAGCTCTTTCCTATATCTCTTGCTGGGAGTGCCTTGTACCAGTAATTATGAGTGCTGAATTAAAATGAAATACCTGGCTTAGCCCAACCCATCTCTTCCACACTCTCCTCAGCCAAAATGGCAATCAAAGAGTACAGAGAAACAGATTGTCATTTCAGACCACATTAAATCTTTACTTTCACTCAAAATAATGTCTTAATTATAGATTATTAAAACTAGCTCTTTCAACCATTGTCAGAATGCTACCCACATTATTTATTATTGATAGTCTTAGTATCATGGCATTTTCCAAAGTTAACATTTATCTTCTTGGATCTTCTTGGACTCAAGGGCTGATTATTTCTAAAACTAAAAGATGTAGACTGTGGGATATACAGTTCTATGTGTGTGTGTGTGTGTGTGTTTGTCTGTCTTTCTCTTTTGTTTTGTTTTTGAAACAATCCTAAAGTAATGAGCCATTTCAGAAGCATTATATATCTTCCACTGGATATAGTACAAAGAAAGTCATCCCCATTTTTCTAATATATAATACATACTGTGGTCTGGGCTTCACCCAAGAAAAAGAAAGGTGAAATAATTTATAAGTCAAGAAGGACCCATAAGAGTGAAGAAGGCATTTAGTGTCTGTTTATAAGACTTGTATAGAAATATCCATGATATAATGATTAGAATAACATGAAAACGGGAACCACATTTTCTAAACATAAGAGTAATATTTTGCTTTAAATCCATCATCACATAAAACATAATGAAATTTTAAGCAATAATAACACCTTAGTAAATGGCATTATTATTGTTATTGAGAAACAGATTGAAGCAGTTAGGAGACTGCTGGCTGACCTGAGACATTTTCTACATAAAATGTAAACTTGGAGGCAGTGCCCAACTTTAATTTAATATGACTAAACCATTTTAATAGAAAGTGAATGCCTCTGTGCAAGATTCTAACCTGCACAGTTAGGCCAGTTGTAGTAGTTATTTATTGCTGCATAACAAATTACCCCAAAGCATAGCAGCTTACAAATAAGAAACATTTATTAGCTAACAGTTTCTATGTGTCAGGCATCTGGGAACAGCTTACATAGGTGTTTTTGGCTCAGGGTCTCTTATTCCCATGAGCTTGAAGTCAAGATGTCTGCCCAGGTTACAGACATCTGCAGGTTTGTCTGTGGCTGAGGGATCCATTTCCAAGGTGGCTCACTCACATGCCTGGCAAATTAATCTTGCTTGTTAGTAGGAGGCATCAGTTCCTCATCCAATAACCATTTTCATAGGGCTTTTTGAGTATTCTCATGACACTGCAACTGTTTGTCCCCCAAAGCAACTGATCCAAAGGAGCAAAGCAGAAGCTACAATGTCTTTTATGACCAGCCTCAAAAATTCCAACCCTCATGTCTTCAACACCCTTTTGTTATACTGGTCAGCCATATTTAGTGTTGAAAGTGACAATACCAGGTTGTGAAAATCACAAAGCATGTTGTGAATATCAGGAAGAATTCAGAATCTTTGGAAGCCAGCTGAAGGCAGGCCAGCAAATAAGGAGACACATGTGTGGGAAAGATGCCTTAAGTAGCAATGATGAAAATAAATCCAAGTTTATGCTGGTCTATTACATATCAAATTACCATTCAAATGCATTTATAAGTGGATACATGTCAAGCAGTTGTAAAAACTATATTTCTCTGATCATGTCTTCCAATGTATCCCCTATGCAGGTATCTAGGCAAATTTTCAAATATATATATGCATAACCATCTTTCTCCAGGCACCCTGAGTCTGAATTTCATTGTTTATTCAAAAGTTTTCATAAGCTTCTGTTATTATACCATTTAGGATAGAATGTTACTTTATCAGAAATGTAAACATTTGAATATAGGAGTTGACATCAAAAATAAAGAAATGTTCTTTCTCCAAATTTCTATATGTAAGTAAATGCTCTGGGTGATAGACACTTTATGCATTTTATTTGAAAAGTGTTGTTTGAATCTTGAATAAGTGTTGTACTGGAGTAAGAAAAAAGGGGAAGCAATAAATTTTGCTGCTACTACTGTAAACTTTACCTGATATTTTTTCCAAAATAGAATCCAACTTTTTTTAATGAGTAGATTTTGGATCAATTTTTTCCAAATAAAGCTATCTAAATATATAAGAAATGAGCATCAACACTGAAACATTCTTTCAGTATTATATATTTTTTATTTGTAATAAGAATGTGGCTTTTCCCACTCAACTCCAAAAAGTTTTCCTGTTTACCCAACCATCCTCACCAAAATTATCTTCCTATAAAGAAAATCAAATCCAATTGGTGTACAGTTTGATAAACCTAGTTTTTAAATCAATCTTCAAAACTTACATGAATTTAGGAAATCCATTAATCTCAGAGAATCTTGGTTTCCTTATCCATAAAATAGAGACTAATAGCTTAAAAATGTTGGTTTGAGGATTAGAGTGATTTGTTAATTAAATTTTAATTGCCTTGCTCCTTTATTGATCATAACATGAAAAGACATGCTGCAGGATAAAGCCCAAGCTTTTTGGCTTGCCATCAAGGCTATTTATGGATATGTCACAACTACAATTCCATTTCCACCATTTCTACAACCCAGATGCTCTAGCCATATTTGATTATCTAATACTTCCAAATGACATCTTATAACTTCATGCCAATCTAATTTTATTTGTGTATTTGTTACACCTGAAATGTCAAAAGACTTCTACATCTTAAGACGTCTACTCCTCTTTTAATGACCTATTCAACTATCTTCTTCTCTAGGGAACTTTGCTTGATAGCCTAAGAAACTTTAGTTTGTGTCTATAGACTTCTGTTGTTAATTAATATGTAAATTACAGCACTTCTCATTATTCCCGTTTGTTAGTTGTTAACATGTTGTTAACTGTTTTGCAGGTTGTATGGAATGGAGACCCTGTATTGATCATTTGTGACTAAAACCATGCACAGAGCCAGGCACATATGACTGTAAGTAATCAATGAAAATTCTTAGGAAATGAAAACTTGCCAAAATATGGAAAACGATCAAATATTTTCATGAGGTATAAAAGAAGCTTCCAGAGCAGCAACTTCTACATCAGTTTATAGGAGATTCTGGAATGAACACCTTTAGGGGACTTCTGAAGAATATTATGGTCACTAGGAACCTATATGCTTAGTATAAGAGAATTGTGTACACCAACTACGTTTTATTATTGCTACTCTTTAAGATAGTACATCCACATATCTTGATTTTAGGAAGGCATTTGGCAAAGCCTTTTAAGATACATTTGATAAGAAGAAGAAATATGGTCAGTATGATAATAGTACCACTAAATAGAGGTCTGATTGCAAGCTGTGCCCTGTGAGTATTGATTAATGGACAATAATTCATACAATAAGCAAATCAATAAACTTTTCCCCTCATTTCTATAAAATGAGGTTTGTTGCAGTCTATATATATTGAATGATTTGGTTAGCAAATATCAGCAGCGAGTAACCAGAAGTGGTGAGCTAAGCTAAAGAATGATCAGATGAACAAATATTAGGGGGAAAAATAAACAACCAGAGGAACAAATAGAAGTAGAAGAAAGCAAGAAAGGGCAGTTTCAGACAGCAACTCAAAAGCACCGGGATATTGGTCTTTACCACCAGGAACATTTTCCAGTAGGAAAACTGTATATCACACTTTCCTGCCTAATTCTCTCACAGCATCTCAAGACTTCCCTTGGTTGCCTCAGTCCATGTGGTCTCATCTAGTCTTAAAGAGAATTGGCCCATTAAAGAAAAATGTTTTCCATGAGCTAGGCATTACTCAGATCTCCCTTGAGAGGATAATCTCTCTTTGCACAATAAACTAGAAATTTCCTTAAGAGGAAATGGGAACTATCATTCAGTTCTCTAAGACTATTTTTGTGGCTGCCTCCTGCAGCAGACTTTGACACTGACACAAAACACTGATAGATTTCTTCAAAATAAATATCAGAAGCATAAAGGCTTATAGCAGAAGCATTACTTTCTTCTTTGTCATTTTCCAAAACTTTTTAACTGCTGCCATTGCTATAGTATCTGCAATACTTCTACCATTGTCTGCCCAATCCCCGCTATGTTATATCCTTTTGTGACACTGGTCTCAATTCCCTCTACTATTTTACTGCTACCTTCTCAGCTATCTGAATCTCTACTGCTTTCCCTGTGCCAGCCTCTGTGCTGACTCGGCCATTAGACAGAGACATTTACTCTCTTCACATTGACCTCTGAGCTCCTTCCACATTTAAATTCACATATAGACTGCCTGGCCACCACATCTTTAAAAAAAAAAATTTGTACAGACATTTTTATCAAAAAGAAGCTATGGTCCAAACAAACTGGTCCTCTTATAGATGTTGCAGAAACCAAGCAATGTTAGATTTAACAAAACACAATTCTTTATTATGTTTTTATTTTAATTTTGCTCAAAAAATGCCCAAGAGAAATGAACATTTTTGACACTTATCTAATCAGTCGCTAAAACTTCCATGGAAATATTTCTCTTCTCATGAACACCATACAAGAATGGAAAATTCTGCCCATAGTTGTCAAGTCATAGAAACATTGGAAGGATCATTCTACCTGGCAGAAAAAAACAAGGAATTTAAAATAATCTAGCCACTTACAAAAGAGCACAGATTATTTCTGCCCAAAGAAGCAATATATAGATGGAACATACGACATAAATTAGAAAGAATCCCGTATGTTGAGAAACTCAGTAGAACCATGTTTTGCAGATGAATTCTGTCCTCGCTGTCTTTCTAATCTCATTGATTCTTGAGCAAGGACAGAATTGACAAGAAAACTACAATTATGCATCAAGAGGTTCTCTTCTTAAGGCACTTCAATACTTTGTGGATTTAAAAAGAAGCAGAAATTATTGCTTCAGACAAATCTAAAGATTAGATCAGTGTTAAGATAATGAGTGCTAAATTTGGAGAGTTGTTTTGCAAGCCTAACCTCTGAATTTGTTGAAGTTTATTAACAGGGCAAACTAGTTACTAACCAGACTTAGGAATGCATCCAGAGGAATTAACATCTCCCTTTAGCTAACAAAGTTTACTGTGAATTCAGTATCATCCACCCTTAATCCCAAAGGATTTCTCACACCTGGGCAATCATCCAAGTGCTATTTAAGTTCATGTCTCAATTTAACAAAGTTATGTTATATGTAATGAAAACTAGCAGCCCACCAAATAATTTTATTTCACAAACATATCTAACAAGTGGGGGAAGAAATTTCTGTTTTTTATGATCCAAAGTTTCCATTCAATGTCTCAGACGTTCAACATGTACAAAAGATGACTAGAAGAACAGGACTCTCATAAAAAGTAGTATAATATCAGAGTAAGTTTTTCCTTCTCTAGTAATGATATACAGGTCATGTGCCTGCCAAAACTCATTCATTTTGGAAACGTTTTTCTCCTGCTGTTCTCTCAACATGCACCAAACAAAATGCAAGTTTGCTATAAACAGAATAACTCTAGTGGTGTCATATATAATAAAAACAAAGAAAGGAAAAAGAACTCCTTCCCACATTATATCATTGGTTTTCACAGTTTTAAACCAAACTCAGCCTAGGCCAGCCTCATTTATTAACAAAACAAAAAAAAGAAGAAGAAGAAGAAGAAAAGAAAACATATTTAACAGGGAACAGGGCATCGGGAAAATTTTCAAGGACAATGTTTCCTGGCAATTTTTGTGATCAGTGATATAACATTCTCAGTATATGCATGTGGTGTTGATTCTGTGGGACATGGCAGTTCCAATAAAATCTGAAAAAAGCAGTAGCAGCCCTTGTGTTAGCGCATTGAGCCAAAGGCTCCATTGTGATGACTACTTCAAAACAAAACAATTTTGAATAGTAAAAAATAAACATAGACTTTCAGGAAAAGTATGAACCATATTCAGTTGCTAAAACTTACGTGAAAATATTTCTCTTCTCACAAACACCATACAAGAATGGAGAACTTTGCTCATAGTTGTCAAGTCCTGGAAAAGTTGGAAGGATCATTCTGCCTGGCAGAAAAAAGCAAAGAATTTTAAAAATTACCATGTTCTGTAAGGCATAGCTGTTTCTCCTGATAAAGTGAATCATACTCATGTAATGTGCCTATGGTAGCTATGTATCAATGTGTAATTTATTTTTAACATTATTGATCTGAGTTTATAAACTCCTGTGTCTAATTAAAACAATTTTTTCAAAAAACCCAAAAGTGACTCAAAATTCTGATGGAGTATATGCCAAAGAATCAGAGTCAGAGAAACTTAAGCAAGCAGAGACTATGGTGGGTTTCTAGAGCTCAGTATGTTGATGAAAGAGATAAGAGAGTCAGTAATAGGAAAGTCAAGGACCAAACAGAAGAAATAAGCAGGAGAGAAGCTCATCTGAAGAAACACAAGAGACAGTGGGCTAAATATTTCACCTCTTCCCTGAAGTGCTTTAATTGGTTTGTTGCAGGATAGGCTATATTCATTTCTGTAGAGCCAAGTATTAACAAGTGAGGAGTTAAATCCATCAAAGTCTTTTAATGAGTATTTTGGGGGAAAAATCAGTAAATAAGCATAATAAATATTGGTATAGTTATTACTGTTATTATTATATGAGTCATCAAATGTAGCCCAACAGGTTAGTGGAAGAACAGGTTAAAAAGAAAAGCTCTTGGATACAGAACTCTGTGTTCTCCTTTGCATCATGCTTCCTTCCATTATTCTCCTAAGTTCTTTTGGTATAATTTATGATATAGCTTTAATCTACTTTACTAATTTTATTTCCTATCACTCTCCAACAAACATACATACTCTATGCCCTAGCCTATGTCCTACCCAGTTTATAAATTTTTAACATCCTAAAATATAGTCACGTTTTTTTGTTGAAGCATAATATTTGTGCATATTTAGGGTTACATGTGATGATGTTTCGTTACATTCATAGAATGTGTAATGATCAAATCAGGGTATTTAGAATATTCATAGCCTCAAGAATTTATCAATTCTATGGGTTGAGAACATTTCAAGTTCTCTCTTTTAGCTATTATGGAATATACAATAGATTGTTGTTAAATATAGTCACCATACTCTATTATTAAACATTAGAAATTATTTCTTTTATCTAATTGTATGTTTCTAGCCATTAACAAACCTCTCTAATGCCCCCCCACCACCAATATGTATACATCCACACCCTTGCCAGCCTCTGTTAACTATTGTTCTACTTTATACCTCCAGGAGATTAGCTTTTTCTAGTTCCCACATATAAGTGAGAAAATGCAATATTTGTCTTTCTGTGTCTGGTTTATTTCACTTAACATAATGACCACTAGTTCCATTCATGTTGGTGAAATGACATGTTGGTGAAAATGACATGATTTAATTCCTTTTTTATGGAAGAATATACACATACACTATGTGCATGTGTATATATACATATATGTGAGAATATATGTATGTGTGTGCATGAAGTATGTGTATGTATATAATGATATACATATTTTTTATCCCTTCTTTGATGGACACTTAATTTGATTCAATATCTTTGCTATTGTGATTAGTGCTGAAATAAACATGGGGTGCAGGTATCCCTATGATACACTGATTTTCTTTCCATTGGATAAATACCCAATAATGGGATTGTTGGATCACATGGTTGTTCTCTTTTTAGTTTTTAAAGAAATCTCCATACTGTTTTTCAAAATGGCTGTACTAATTTACATTCTCACTAACAGTGTATCAGAGTTTTCTTTTCTCTGCATCCTCACCAGCATCTGTTATTTTTTGAGTTTTTGATAGCCATTCTCACTGGGGTAAGATGATATCTCATTGTGATTTTAATTTGCATTTCCCTAATGATTGGTGCTATGAAGCATTTTTTCATATACCTGTTTACCACTTTATGTCTTCTTTTGAGAAATGTTTATTCAGATCCGTTGCCTACTTTTTTTTTTTTATTTTTTTTTATTTTGGCATATTATGGGGGTACAGATTTTAAGGTTTCAATAAATGCGCATTTCCCTCCCTCCCCCCAAAAGTCTGAGTCTCCATCATGACCATCCCCCAGATGGTGCACATCTCACTCATTATGTATGTATGTATGACCAATAATTAGTAACACAACTGAATCAGTAATAAAAAGTCTCCCAATAAAGAAAAGCTTAGGACTTTTCTTTCAGTCTTTATGTGTCTTTATAGGTAAAGTGAGTTTCTTTTAGACAGCATATGGTTGATTCATGCTTTTTAATCCCTTAAGCCAATCTGTACATTTTAAGTGGAAAATTTAATCCTTTTACATTTAAGGTTATTATTAATATGAGGGGACTTATTCTTGTCTTTTTATTAATTGTTTTTTGGTTGTTTTGTATATCTGTTATTACTTTTTTTCTCTCTTGTTAATCATTATGGTTTGGTGGTGTTCTGTAGTGGTAATACTGGAGTGCTATCTCTTCCTAATTTGTGTGTTTGCTCTACCAAGTAAGTTTTAAACTTTCATGTATTTTTAGGACATGTAGTAAGATGTCAACTTTTTTGAAAACTACAAAAAAAAGTATTTGGAAATTTGGCTAGCCTTGAAAAGTAACAATGGAAAGATTTACGTATTATAGAAGTTCCTCAGGAAAAAAAATGTTCAGCATGGATTTATTCTTTAGTAAGGATTTATTCCCAAAAATTAGGCTACCAATTTATTTCTAAGAAGATTAAATCTCAGGAGGGGCCAGTTAGTGCTCCCAGGATAAAATCATACAAAAATAAAACAGGAATTCGTGAGTAAAAAGGGATACTTTAACTTTACTTAATATGCTAGACCAGGGGTCCTTAAACTTTTTAACAGGGGGCCAGTTCACTGTCCCTCAGACCGTTGGAGGGCCAGACTATAGTTTAAAAAAACTATGAACAAATTCATATGCACACTGCACATATCTTATTTTGAAGTAAAAAAACAAATGGGCAAAAACACTCACATGTGGCCCGAGGGCCGTAGTTTGAGGATGCCTGTCTAGACAAATAAAATAGTACAATATTAGCATGTAGACTCTCATTCAGTCCTCATTTTGTATTAACAAATAATGCATGCATATGTAAGATTTATCAAGTAATTTCAATTAAAATTTACCCCAAAAATACAATAGCAACCTCTCCTTAAATTATTCCTCAATCATAGTGCTTTGTGTCAATCATTTCTTCTAAAAATGGCAATCCACTATTGCTGTGGTTAAGAGCAGAAGTGAAATTCAATGCACATGGGTTTGAATCCCCTCTCTGCCACCTACTAACTAGGTGATCTTGGGAAAGTAAATCTTTCTTGAGTTTTAGGTTCAATTGAAAAATGAAAATTATACTTCTTAAGTTGAAGAATTATTTGAGAATTAATTCACACATATGACACTCTTATTAGTATGTGTGACACATAATAGACACCAAATAAAAAGTAGTCATATTATCAGGATTATATTGAATGAATTATAGTAATATTAATGGTAGTAACAGATCAGCTGCCCAGAAATTCAGTGGCTTAACATAATGGAAGTTTATTTTGCTTTATCCAATGCAGGTGTTCCTTGTTGGAGGTGAGTTTTCTCATTATGGTAGTTTAAGAACCCAGGTTGTTTCCATTTTGTGGCTCAGTTATCCCCTAGGATTGATGAGTCCTCTGTCCTAATGCATCAAAAAAGAAAATAGAGTTAAAAGCATCAGCCACTATTTTAAAACCCCAGTCTCATAGTAACAATTATCACTTTATCACTTGCATAGATATTCCCTCAGCTAATAATCATATGATCCACGTGGATGTAAAGGAGCCTGGCAACATAGTTCCTGGTGGAATACCTTTAGTTCTAGTGGTACTCAACAGTATAGAAGGAGTAATATAAACTATGTAGATACCTACCCATCTCTACCACAGTGAACTCCTTCAGCCATTAAATATCTTTGTGCACTCCTCTTCTCACTAGAATACACTCACCCCTGCCCTAGACTATATAATTCAACATTCCATCCAGTTCAAAATCTAGGAGTTCTGAATAATACACAGTTTTCTCCATCAGATCCATATGTAGGAGTTTATAGTCTGGTGACCCATGAACTAGAAGTTGTTTTCCCTCCACACCTCTGACACCCAACGTACAATGTTGTAGCAGGAACAGAACAATCACCATAATAACTCCCACTGGGAAAATAGAAGAATGGAAAACACATGGCTCTCCCTGGGCCATACCAATAAGGAAATCCTGCCAGGCAGGGATTGTGAAGACCTTTATTTACCCTGGCAATGATAGAAGCACTCTGATTTGTCTTGGGCTCAAAATTTCCTTGCTAGTACAATTCTTTCAAAGTTACCAGGCTTCTGATTTTTTTGTTGCTAGTGTCAATAATGACACCTAAAGTTTTTTTTCACTGCAGAGCTAAGCCCAACTGTTTAACATGAATCTTAATGAGATTTTTTTCAGTCTTATTCACCTGGGGGCCAGAGCCGTAAGCTTTTTTAACCCTGAGAGGCCTTAGATTTCTGGATTTTATCTACTTCCTTTTATGTATGCTCTCCAAGCAGTCAATTCTTGCCTGAGTTCATCTCTTTCTTGTAATATCTTATAAAATACAGCAAGTAACAACAAACACAAATGATAATACTCTGTTTTCTACCTTTGGTCCCAGAGTCACAGACCTGGAAGGCATATGGCCTAACTTCAAAATTACTGACAGCAAGAGTTTTATCAAAAGTTTGCCACTGTAAAACATGGATCTCCATTTTTCCAACCTCTAATATTTGTTTTATCATCATCCAATCTTGAGGTCAATGCTACGTATTTATGCTTTCTGAAAGCAGCGACCCCACTTCCAATACCAATTTGGTTCGGTAACACTAGTAACTATAACAACAAATAATTTTATTTATAGTAAATATTTATGTCTCACTCTTATAATATTCTAGTTCCTGTTAGATATTAAATCTGTGTACTGTTCTTATCAATCAAGCGGTTAAGCTAGCAGTCAATATAGAGATGCCCTACCACCTCATTAAAACCCAAGCCCAGGTATAGTACACACTATTTCCTCCAATATTTCAGTGGTAAGAATGAGTCTATGGCCATACCTGATTACAACAGTAAATGTGAATTACTGGCTGGGCAACTATCTTCCAATGTAGCCTATCTTATAGAAGGGAGAGCATGAATTTTCTTTCACATATAATTTAATAGCACTAATTATAGAATATCTGATCAGGATAAAAGAGCAGAAACTAGAACATTAGAGCACAAGTTAATATATTGGGCCTTTCTAATCTGAAACCAAACATAATTTTTAATTTCCCTATGAAAACAATTAATTGTTTTCTTTAATTAACTTAACTTTAATTTCTCTTTTAAAGGGTGGTTAAACTATTTCTGGCTGAGAAATAGTTAAGTTATAACAATGTATATGGCAAGATGGCAGTCTTTTCTCTTATTTCAAGAAATACTAATACCTCTAACCCTTCTTAGGGAGAGGCAAAAATATACAGTGTAACCAAAATGTAAAAAAAAACAAAAACTTTTATCTAGTGGTAGGCAGGTGGGAGGGGGGAAGTGGGGAAGCGTGTATACTTCCATAATGGTGTGGTGCACACCACCTGGGGGTTGGACACACTTGAAGCTCTGGGGGGGGGGGGGAAGGCAGGGAGGGGTGGCAGGGGCAATATATGTAATCCTAACAATATTTGTACCCCCATAATATGATGAAATAAAAGGAGAAAAAAAATAAATAAATACTAATTGAGTGCCCAACTACTATGTACTAGACACTACTCTAGGCTCTTGGGGTTCATCAGTGAACAAAACAAACAAAGATTCCTGCCCTTGTGAAGCTTAAACCCAGCAGTATATTTAATATCCTACAAACAGCAAGGATTCAAAAATACAGAGTTAGTTTTTAGAGAATATCTTTTATGACTGGAGTCAGTTTGAATTCTTATCCACACTCTGCCAATTATTAGAACTGTTGGGCAAGACACATAGCATCCCTCGAACCTATCATCTTCATCTCTAAAATTGAAATGATTTCTCTTCTTCCTACTATACAGTTACTTCAAGGGGCAAAAGTGATATATATGGAAAATTACTGAATATAGAGTTATGTTAGGAAGCAGCGATGAATAATGGGTAGGCCATCCAGCTTTCAGAAATGGAGAGATACCTAATTTAAGGTCAAAACATTATCAGTCTCTCCAGTTTTTAGTCTTCCTTCTCTAACCAAAATTTTTAGCATTATCTTGGTTTCACCTCTTCTCGTCTCTCACAGCCACTCCATCAGAATTCCTGTCAGCACCCACCCAAATATATTAGCAGCTGAATACTTCTTAATATGTTTATCACTAAAATCCTGATATAAGTACCCTTTATTTCTGACCAGGATAATTTCAATAACTTCCTAACAAGTCTCCCTGTTTCAGCTCGCTCTCTTTTTGTCACTCTACCCAGAGCAGCCACAGTGATTTTTCATTTATTGCTTGTTAGAGTTTATCATGAGTATTCCTCAGAAGGGGTATATTTTTCTCAGAAGTGGTGGATAAGTATTAATAATATGTTCTCTGCATCTTTTCACATCCTCATAATTCCATCAGTTGTACCTTTAAAATCTATCCAGAATCCTACCACTATTTTTTACCAAATCAACTGTTGTAGTCCTGTCCCACATTCCTCTGATCTCTCCCATAAATTATTATAATGATCCCTATACGAGCATCTTGCTTTCATTTTGATCTATAGTCTATTTTTTACAAAGTAATTTGGTCATGTCAATGATCTTTTCACAATTCAGAGATAGTTTAAGTTTTATTCAATGACTAGAATAGTATTCAGCATATAGTAGGTGCTCAATAAATAATTTTAAAATTCATCAATTGTCTTTGAGACTGAAACTGGATTGCTATCTCTTACCATATACAAAAACTAACTCAAGATGGATTAAAGACTTAAATGTAAAACCTGACAGCATAAAAATTCTAGAAGAAAACCTAGAAAAAAACTATCTTCTCAACATGATCCTAGGCAAGGTTTAAGACCCCCAAAGGCAAATACAACAACAAAATAAATAAATAAATAAATAAATAAATGGGACTTAAACTAAAAGGCTTCTACACAATAAAAGAAATAATCAGGCCGGGCGCTGTGGCTCACGCCTGTAATCCTAGCTCTTGGGAGGCCGAGGCGGGCGGATTGCTCAAGGTCAGGAGTTCAAAACCAGCCTGAGCAAGAGTGAGACCCCGTCTCTACTATAAATACAAAGAAATTAATTGGCCAACTGATATATATATAAAAAATTAGCCGGGCATGGTGGCGCATGCCTGTAGTCCCAGCTACCCGGGAGGCTGAGGCAGAAGGATCGCTCGAGCCCAGGAGTTTGAGGTTGCTGTGAGCTAGGCTGACGCCACGGCACTCACTCTAGCCTGGGCAACAAAGTGAGACTCTGTTTCAAAAAAAAAAAAAAAAAAAAAAAAAAAAAGAAATAATCAACAGAGTAAATAGAGAACTTACAGAATGGGAGAAAATTTCCTCAAACTATACATCTGACAAAGGACTAACATCCAGATTCTACAAATAACTCAAACAAACAAACAAGAAAAAATAATTTAAAAATGGGAAAAAGGCATGAACATGAACATTTTTCAAAAGAAGATATAGAATAAGATATACAAATAGCCAACAAATATGAAAAAATGCTCAACATCACTAATCATCAGGGGAATGCAAATTGAAACCATAGTGAGATTAAACCTGTCAGAATGGCCATTATTAAAAAGTCAAAAAACAAAAGATGTAAGCATGGATGCAGTGAAAAGGGAACATTTATACACCGTTGGTGGAAATGTAAAGTAATACAACCTTTATGAAGATCAGTACTGGGACTCCTTAAAGAACTAAAAATAGATCTACCACTTGATCTGGCAATCCCACTACTGGGTATCTTCCCAAAGGAAAAGAAGTCATATCAAAAAGACACTTGCATTTGTATGTTTATCGAAGCACAATTCACAATTGCAAAGATATGAATCAACTTAAGTGCTCATTTCATGAATGTAGAAAGAAAATGTAATTTAAATGAAATACTAGTCAGCCATGAAAAAGAATAAAAATAATGTCTTTTGCAGCAACTTGGATGGAACTGGAGCCCATTATCATAAGTGAAGTAATTCAGGAATGGAAAAACAAACACTGAATGTTCTCACTTATAGGTGGGAGCTAAGCTATGCTTATGCATGGTCATACAGAGTGTCATAATGAACACTGGAGATTCAGAAGAGGGAGAGTAGAAGGAGGTGGGGAATGAAAAATTACAATGTACACTGTTAGGGTGATGGGTTCATCCATATAACAAAAAAAAATTGTCCTCCCTACATCTGTTGAAATATATTTTAAAAAATAGAAAAAATGGCTACTTTGTAGAAGAAAGATCTAGATCATTCTATGTGGCTTTAGAGGACCAATGGGTGAAAATATAAATAAGTCAGATTGTCACTTATAACAGAAAGAGAAGGAAGAGGGGAAAAGAGAAGAAGAAAAGAAGGGACAGAACCTTCTAATAATTAAAACTGTTGGAAAACTGAAGAGGCCAGAGAATATCAATTTTTATTTATATTCTTCTATTTAATAAATCAAGTATTCTTTATTAGAAGAGTATGATCCTCCCTCCCACGGGTTCAGTTATGCTATTTTTATCTTAAATTAATAAAAATTTGGACTATAAATATTTATTTCTTCTGATTTAAACCCTCAGGATGCTGCATGTTGTTAGAATAAGACTATCTTGATGTTTGCCCATAATACTTTAGTTATTAATATATCAAAATGCACATTTGACTTTCTAGTCCTGTCCAAATGCATGGGATACTTTGATTTATATTATTAACTCCATTGTCTAAATTAAAAATCATGAATACAGACAGAATTGTACATGTTTACATCTATAGATAATATAGATTTATATAGTTTCATTGTAAATAAATGATTAAATTATAAATATTATATATAATGAATATATTGTAAATAATGATTATTAAGCATATTTTCTCTCTTCTTGGGCTTCTATTTCTGCAGTGGTATAGTGAAGAGGAGAACATGTGCTTATCTATTAAAATTTAGATCTTAAAACCTTGAAATCTCAGTATAAATTCTATGTGTTCCCGGAAAGGCAGAGTTTCACTTACATACATTTTTCCATATATATTTTCTTCTCAGAAATTGGTACTTACTTGTTATCACTTTCTCATAAGTGTCATATAATTGCTGTTTCCTCATTCCATTATATTTTGCCTCATTCAGCCATTTCTGTAATTAAATTTTCTGTTGAAATTCTTGAGTTTTTGCTATTAGCTGCCATATATACTGCATTTCAAGAATACATTATCAGCAAGCAAGCAAAACTGACTCTGATAATCACTGCCCTTTTCTAAAATAGAAAAAAATGTAAGAATGCATGGTAGATTAGCTCCCAAAATATACTCTCTACATCAGAACCTTGGGCTCTATGTTCATAAAACCTGACATCAATAGATTCCCAGAAGACATTACTAAGCAACACTGGACTTCTAGTTCTGGGAGCCATATCTGCTCAAGTGTTATGAGACCATTAAGAGCACTACTTGAGGAATGAAATAACTCATAGGTTCTAGATTATAGATAGCTGTTCCCTGGAACTTTATTTTAAAATTTAAGAAAGTTAGGAAATATTTTATCCTTCAATAAAAACTAAATAAAACAAAAATCTTATGAGAAAATAGGATGGAAAAAAACCCTTTATATTTGTCTAAGTAATTTGATTACTTTGGAACTCATGTTGTGAAAAAAATAAGTAATAAAACAATCAAAGGTACAGCAGTTCTGGCCATATAGCTCTTAAATTGTATTACCACAAACTAGATTAAAAACAAAACAAAACAGAAAACAAAAATTCTGTTCATGAAGTCTCATGTTTCCTTCCATCACCTGTGATTTTATTTGTCCCCATGTGTTCACCTACTGGCTCAGTGCTGCATTTTTCCTTTTAGCTTATTCAAAATCACTCCTACTTGACTTTTTGGATATCAAATTGAAAATACTTCTATTTTTCTCCATTCCCATACTCCTTCTGATTTCATTTCTTCTCAATATATTTAGCTATCTAGAATAATTTTCCCAGTAGGGCTGCCTCAGTGTTAATCCCATTTCCCTCACTGGGCTGATTTCTATATCCCTTGTGATTCCTAAACAGAAGTTACAAGAAAGCCACATCAAAGGAGCTTTAAAATAATAGAAAATGCTTTCCTTTTAACATATCTAATTCATTTATACATCCATTTGAAAATGAACCTTCCATGCATGAGGTTATATACTTGGCAATGTGAGGCATAAAAACTCGTGGAAGACATGGTCTTGCCATGTCGGAGTTTATAAACATGTAGCAGAAAAAAAAGCTCAGAATCTATCTGAAAGGTAGTGTAAGCTAAAGTATTATACAAGTAGTACAAACTAATTTTTAAAAAGGTACAAAGGAAAAAAAATAAGAAGGTACAATGGAAAAAGAAATTTCTTCCAGCTGGGATGACTATGGACAATATCAAAGAAGAAGCAGACTTTTAGCTCAGGCTTAAAGGAGGTCTATCTTTTCAATAGAGGACAATTTTTTAATTATAGCTGAGAGATGAGTGTGAACCAGTGAGACAAGATGAGAAATTGCCAATTTAAGTGCACAAAGAAGGGGGGTTAATCCACAACGACTCAGGCCTGAGTCATGATCTATGGTGATGGAATAAAAAGGATGAAAAAGAGTGAAGCACATGGCAAAAATCCAGGCAAGTAGACCAGGATTTAGTACAGGATAGTGGTGTTCAAACTTTTCTTTTGTTCGTAAATTCTAAATACTTCTGAAAACTAGATACCCCTTCACATATTTTTAAGATCTAAATTAGTCATGATAAATTTAAATATTTACAAAGGATAAAATTTATAGAAAATAAAATATGTTAACTTTTAAAATAAAATTGTTACACCACTCTTAAATATATCCACTAGAACCTGAGGGGTACTTTGACATATATCAATTACCATTTGTTTAAATAAACATGGATAGGCTCTCATTTAAGTTTTATATTGTTATTATTTTGCCTAGAAATTATTTTAATCCCACTTCCACAACATAATTTTACCTCATCTATTTGTATGCTTGAAAATCTTTAATTGCTATAGCACTTCTTTGACCAAAATAAGTACATAAACAGAAAGTAATGGTAGCTATTTCTCGTTTTTAAAGTCTCTAGTATTAAAAATAAATGTTTATATTGAGTTATTAATACCAATAGATCACAGAATTTGTCAAAACAGAATATTTATATTATAATTTTTTAATAAACAAGTATTGAACATAAAAATAAATCTTTGAGGAAATTACTCTCAATGTGATGGATAAGGCAGGATTTTTCAATTTGTTCATTAATACATAAATGAATATAATTTTTGCTAGGATAAAACTGGGTAGATCGTCAGTTCTATCCTATATTTCACCTTTATAAATGTGACACTAGGAAAGTTGTTCATAAAATAAGGAAATGAGAATAGAAATGTTATTATCATAGAAATGGCACAAAATTCTTTGAACTCTGTCAGCGCTTTATGCCAAAATTCACATGGCAATCAATCATCAAAAATTATTTTTTAATGATCTACCAGCTGACAACAAGATTAGGTTTTCCTTCAGTTTTGTTGAAAAATAGGAAACCACCTGCCTTGGGGAAGAAAAAAAAAAAAAGATAAGGTAGATCTAATCATGTAAAAAAGCCCTGTGACTGACAACAAAAATTACAAAGAAAAAACCAAGGGACGTTCATTTACTTGTATCCAAACTGGAAAGAGGATTCTCCTATCTCTTTCATTCACAAAAATGAAAATTAATATCAGCTGCAGCAATAATTACAGCAACTAGCAGCACAGTCATTGTAAATATAAGTGATAATAATATGCAGATGATACTTAAATTAATGGTGATTAAATAGCATATTTGAACCATCTTATCATTCCATATAAGATAAAACCACTATTATAGTGATAAAATGAAATAGAGAATTCTTCATAAAAACATTTACAGTAAAGAGAAAATGTATTTTCATAACTTTTTTCTAATTTTAGCTATCTTTAATTTAGGCCACTTTCTTTTCCATAAAAACATAAATCACAATTACTTTTTTTTAATAGAAAAAGTAGCTTACAATGTGCAAACAAAATTCCTTTGTGAAATTCATTCTTTCCTTCAGAACTACCATGAGAATTGAAAGTAAAAGCAAACCAAAAATCACATGCTGAACTGAGCCAAACTAGTTCTGAAACGTGCTCCAAGCTTAGAGCTGACAATTTTTGAGTGAACTGTATTTTAAAGTTGGCAAAATTATTTCTCTACTCTTCCAAAGAGAGAACAATGAAATTTGACTTGGAGCAGCAGTCTCACAGACTTATTTTTTTCTAAGTGAAACTAGTTTCCCACCACCTCACTACCAGAATTATTCATCTTATTAAGAATTAAAAGGTAGCATCTTTATTCAAGCACTTTTTATAGTATTTTAAGAGGTAAGACAGACTCACTAGAAAAAGTTAAATAAAGCAATATAGAAAAATTATTCCAAAAAAAGATAGCAAAATATGTGAAAGAGAAATAAAATCATGAAGAAATGTAGCAGCATGCAAACTGATTTACATTTTATGCTATGCCAATGTGCTAAACTTTCCAAATTAAGAGCCCTCTGTGTTATCTTCCCGCTAAGTGCTTCTAAATCTACCAATATTGCCAACTTTATTAAATTTTCTTTGCAGAAACCAAGTAGGATTCACCTTGTAGACTCTTCTAAATGTCTCAGTAAATTTCAGTGTCTAAGATTTTTTAAATGAGGGATAAAAAAGTTAGATTCATTTATTATTAATTAGTGTTTATAAAATCCATATTTTAGGAAATTGAAATTTTTCATCTGAACAAAAAAAGCAACACATAATTAATAATTTGAGACAGTAGTAGTAGCATATTTCTTATATATTTTTTGTACTTTTCTGTAATTATTTGATTTCTCAAAGGAAACAAAAGAAAATTTTATAAAAGAAAGGAAAATAATATATTATCCTCCTAATACCTGTACACATCTAACACAAAACATACACATGCATACACTGTTTAGTCGCTGAAAATTATCCAAAAAGAATGTATGTTTATTCATAGATTTTGAGGGGACAGGAGATTTGACTTGATCAGTTTTGAAATACCTTACCATAAACCATAACCAAGTCTGCATCTGTCTAGGAATTCATTTGCTAAGGTTCTAATTGTGGCATTGATTGACGTTTTATTATCAAAGAGACTCAAGATTGTTTTGGGTTATACATGAGGAAGATGTTAAATAGATCAATGTATATGGGGTACTGAAAGAGATATTAGAATAATATACCTCTGGAGGATTCCCTTTTATTAATCAGTCTTTTCACAAGGGGAATTCTGAATGAAAAAATAAACCATGTATCCAACTACTATACATTTGACTTGTAGAAAACTAAGAAAAATAAATTTTCCTAAAATTAGTTTTAGATTAAATTGTAATTGTTAGAGAAAATTCATTAGTCTTAAAGTACTCAGAGAAATGTAAAACAAATGATCTGTCATAAAAATTATATTACTCCAAGAGATACCTAGTATAAGAATGTTAAACAAAAGTGTGAGTTGGACTAGAACAGGAAGACTGGCACAAATGGAACTAAGTTTTGGGTCTGATTTCAGCATAACCTCCAACAGATTACTCAGTTTCATTTTTAAAATTCATAGCCATACTTCTCTTTAAGGATATGTACTCTACAAAAGAAAGTATCACAATTGTTTCACAAAGAAAAAATAAATATATATACAGCAAAAGAGATTGTGAGGGTCTTTCAATGATTACTATATTTCAGAAGACTTGAAAGGAGATATGGATTTAATTAAGCAAAGCAGCTCTACATATTGACTGGTTCCACTGTCCTCTGTAGGTTTTTCCTTTAACAGTGTTTTCAGAAAAAAAAAAAATCTGTTTCAATCTCTGTGAAAATGCATTCAGTCCTGTGTGTGTATCTTGGTTAGCACTCTCAAAACATTCAGGCTTGGTGCCCTTCCAAATACTTTTTTAAACCCCACTGCCCCATGACACTGATGGATTTAAACACCGAGGCCTGAGAGCAAAAGGAAAGGTGTAGGGATTGAACACTATGCACAGAATTTTCAAGGTAATTAAAATGAAAGCCTTAAACTGACAAATGTGAGATAATTTAGCATCTCAGAGTTATTATCAACAGAAAGTTTTGAATTATCTTCATTTTTATTGTTCATAGTTTTTCATCAGTCATAAGAGTATAGCAAAAACAAAAACAAGAAAAGCCATATTTTACCACAGTTATAATTCATGTCTTCAATAATCTAAGTCCTGTGAATAAAACACATCACTAATTGAAAAATAACCAGGACAATAACATTAAATTTTTATGTGGAGTAATTTATAGCTGATAGCACACATTTCATGTATCACTTCAGACTCCCACCAAACCAAAGAAATGTCCCAGCAGGGAATGCTTGCTTATGCCTGCTTAACAGAGAAAAGAATACTTTAATGACAGCACAGAATGCATACCCCATGCACAGCCCACAGGGAAGTCGATTTCTTTTAACCCCTTTAGATAACATTCACTGTCAATGGATTAGTTGTTCTTATATTCTTCTGAATTCCAAGAGTTTTCTTTTTATTTTTTATCCCCGTATTGACCTCAAGTTACAAATTTTTATGTGTCTATATCATATAACTCTCTACAGAAATTCTGAGGATTTAAATAATGGAAATATTTTACTAAGAGTTTTAACTCATAACAGTAATGTTTTCCATTTATTTTACTCTTTATATACAGAATGTGTGTGTATATATATTTATATTTTTATATATTTATATTTACATATAAATTTATATATTTATATATTTTATATATATTTTAACTGACTTCTATTTACTGTAATAAAAGTAGGACTATCAGACTTCTCTAATCTAGTTGTCTAAGTAAATTTGGCTAGCACATAGTTCTATTTACTGTTGAAATCTAAGGGCTAGCTAGGGTGGAGTTGCGGATGGAAAGGAAAATGGTGGTTATATACTGAGAAGAGTTCAGAAACGACTATATTCTGGAATCAGACTGACAAGGTATCCATGCTGCAAGAGCTGATTTTAAATGTCAGAGTTATACAATATGTTGTCTTTTGCACCAGAATGACACCACTCCTCTACCACTGGGCCATGTCAGCTCTCAGGTGGGCCCCATTGCAAATAATTTCCTGATTTGTAAGGTAGCTGACTTGGAAATATGAATATCCTTTGTTATTATAAAGCAAGACTATTTATCTTCAGTGAAAACTGGCAAGTAGTGGAGCTTTGTATTTTATGCCACCTTTGACACTCAAACTACACTTTTTATCTCAGTATTTAAGCACTTGTGAAAATACATCATTGACACACCCCTGGTGTGAGGCAAACAGTAGAGTCATTTGGCAGCCCTGTGAAAAAGGGTCACAAGAAAACTGGAAGAAGCTTATCCTTTGTATTTATCTTTCTTCCAGAGACTTTTAGCTGCTTTCTGTTTTGTTCATTCCCATAGTGTTTGCCATAATAGGGAACAAACACTTTACAGGCAGACCTGTTAAATCACTCTACTCAAACCAAAAATATTTTATGACATTAGTAAGACTCCTCCTGCCCTTACTACTATGTACACTGAGTTAAATAGACATATACTCTTCCAAACTTAAAAGTTACATTCTTAAATGGTGGCATGTTGCTAGGAATTTTAAATTTATCAAGAGTGGCTGCAGGATATATCTGTCAGGGACATTTTAAGTGTGATCCTATTTGATGGCAGAGGATGACCAGGCAAACAAGAAGTGCGACTGTGGTATATTACCATGTTTAGGTGGCCTATCCTCCCTGTAATTCTTGTTGCCAAATGCTATGAACCCCTTCCTAGAGGCTATGTGCTTCGAGAATATCCCTTCTTTCTCACGTATCACTTATCAAAGTAAGGATAGGGAAAAATCAAAATGAGTTACTGTGTGAAGAAACTATATCTGAGTACACATTTATTTTACTCTAGGAGAAATTATTTTAAAGAAATTAAATAAAATCCATCTAGGTCCTGGTGGGGTATTAAGTGTAACAGAGAGCAGTTGAGCGCTTTCTAAGTTCAACCTGTTCTCAGTCTGGACGTGTTCTTTTATGGCTATCTCAAAAGTCCTCATTCTTCCAAAACAGGCCTTGTTTCTACTCCTCACTTCAGCTCAAGTAATCTTCCTGCCTCCCTCTTCTGTACTAAGAAAATAAATATTTTTCTTCCTTCTTTCTTTTCTTTTCACTTTTCATGCTTCCTGTTTTCCTTCCACAAGATAATGGACATAATTCTAGATTCCATAGATAGAAAAATTAATAAGATAAAATGCGGTTTTCTTTTCGTAATTAGTGTTAAATGACTCCCCAAGACTTCCATAGACTTACACAGCCATAGACTCTAAGGCTAAGTCAAGGTGTTGAACAATAATTATATTTGAGTTATCATCATCTTCATGCCTTGTTTGAGTACTATGTACCTGGCTTTCCACTGTACCCCAAGGATATAGAAATTAATATAATATACTTCTTTTCATATAGCAAGGTAGGCACATAATTAAAATAATTTTCCCTACCTTTCCCATAATAATGGGAAAGGTAGGCACATAATTAAAATAAATATAGCAAGTGCTATAGACAATTTGCAGAAACCTTTAAGAAAAAAATAGGGATCATGCATAGACTTGAAGAAGATGAGTACTTCATTTAAATCTTAAATAACGATGAAGTTAAGTGAGGGGAAAAATACTTTTGTGAGCATTATCCACAAAGGAGATAGTATCAGCAAATGCATTTTGAAAGGAAAAAATTACAGCAGACCAGTATAAGCAGCTTGGTGTTACTAGCACAGGTCATCAACTGGTAATCCAGGGCCCACTTTGTCCTCAAGTCTTGTCTTTGCTCTACCACAAATAAAGTTGGATTCTTAATGTGGGGCTTCTATATAACAGATTGTCATAGTTCCCAGAACTCCCTATTTCTTCTACCCAGCCCACTTCACTTATTTACGTTATCTATCTATGCAAGTGTTTTGCAAGCAGCAAAATTTGAAGCCAGAGAGTGAACAGAGATGAGGCTGGAATGAGTGGCTAGAGCCAGATTATAGAGGGTCTTGAAAATATCCTTACGGGGCTGGATTTTATCTTCTAGGCAATGAAGAGCTGTGTTTAGGAAGGAAAGTGATATGGACAGATTAGATAGACATTTTGTTAGTTATTTAGCAGATGGACTAAAGACAGGGAGACTAAGACTCAACTAACTTTTCCTAGATCAGAGAAGATAGGGTTGGGGCCTGAATTAAGTCACTGAAAGAAGACATGGAGTTGAGTATAGAGATTAAAGCAGTGTTTGCGGAGTTAAATTTGGCAGAACTTAGTTTAAGAAGGGAGAGAAAAGGAGAGACAATGGGAAAATATGCAGCAAGTAGAGTTACCACAGACCAGTTCATTAAGAGGAAAAATGCAAAACATTATACAGCAACTAAGAGAGCACAGGACAAAGAGTGAAGGAATCTGGGAGAGGAGAGGGAACATGTTTGTAGATATCACTCCTGTGATGGTTAATTTTTTGTTACACTTTGACTCAGCTAAGGGATGCCCACATAGCTGGTAAAACATTGTTTATGGGAGTGTCTATGAGGGTATTTCCAGAAGAGATTAGCATTTGAATCAGCTGACTGAATAAACATCACCCTCACCAATAAGGGCAATAAGGGCGGGTATCATCTTATCCATTGAGGCATTGAATGGAACAAAAAGGTGCAGGAAGGGTAAATTCTCTCTCTCTCTCCCAACCCCCCCTTAAGCTGCAGCACTTAATATCTTCTCCTGCTCTCAGACCTCAGAGCTCTTGGTTCTCAGATCTTCTGACTTGAACTAAACTATAATAGCTTTCCTGGATCTTCAGCTTGCAGGCAACTTATCATCGACTTCTTGGCCTCCATAATCCTGTAACCCAATTTCTATAATAAGTCTCCTCTTATGTAGCTATATGTCTCCTATAGTTTCTGCTTCTCTGGAGAATACTGACTAATACAACTCCTTTGTGACATATCAAAGGTAGCTTCCTCCAATTACTACGTGCTAACTTCTAATTTCCCCTTTCCATCTCTTTGTTCACCAGCTGTTACACATGAACCTTGAGTCTTGCATTTGACTTATTGTCAAGTTGCCAGCTAGAATTCTGGCCACATGTTTACCCATTTCAAATTCATATATACAAACATGTTCTCTTGTAGGGGAACCTCTTCTTCAGATTATAACCAAAGACAGCACCCCAGAGACTCTCACTGGATAAATTAAAGCCAGCCTGATACTCAAATAATTACTATAAAAAGTTTTCTAAAGACTTTCACAACTATCATACAATATTTTAACAGCTGATGCAACATTTTACAGTAAAAAAGTTCTCATTTAACTTACAATGATAACGAATTGCCACATCTGATTAATATTACCATCCCACTAAAGAACCTGTTATGGTGCTAGAACAGAAAGTCAAATAGTTTCTATTTTATATTGAGATTTCAATCCTAGCCAAAAAATTTAAAAGAGAGGTATTCACAAGTTCATGTTGAATATAGCTCCATTTAACCATTACAAAGTTCATGGAAAGTACAGGAAGTGAACTACTTATTGCTTACATTGAAAGGAACACTTGATGTATTCAGCCCCCTCCCAGATAGATGTCTAAGCTGCAGAGAAAAGGAAATAAAGCAGATATTTCTAATACTAATTAGCTTGTGCTATATAAACACTTAATACTGAGAAAGGGCTTTGTCATTTGAATTTAGGGACATTTCAAATCTATGATACTTATTAAAGGGGATAACATTTGGCAAAATACCATTGTTTGATTTGAATTTTCCTGTACTGTGCTCCATGAGTCTTGATTTATGCACCACTCTCAGTGAGTAACCAGATTATTTATACTATATATAAAAGTTAGATGAAACTATCATTAATATCCAGTTCTTTGAAAGATAGTGATCCCTAGGAATTCTATAATGACTCTCAGAAAGTGGAAATACTCTCCTCATGATGCTAAACAGATTTATCTTCCAGTGAAAAGTGGCAAAATGTTGATTAGTATGACTTATAAAAGATCAAATTACATGGCCCCAGATTATTCAGAAACAAAAAAGTTAGATTTTCCAGGGCAGGAAAAGCAGGCTTTTTCCTTTCACAGACAATTCTAGCAACATTATTATAAATTCACATTTAGATATAAACTGTTGATACAATTTCATGTTTCTCTCAGAGTACTGGACATCTCTTGAGATAGTTGTTCAAGCTTATGTAATGTTAATTTTAACCACTGTCCTTATCTAAATCTAAGCCAATGTCTTCACAAACTTGATGCTTAAATCAGTGAACTCTGGGCAGCCCTTGTCTAGTGACATGACTCTCAGTTTCCAGGTCAAGTCAGAAAAGCTAACACGAACAAGCCTCTCTGTGTTTCTCTTATTTCTGGCAAGAGCTTAGGAGAAAAGAAAGTGAACAGGGTAAGATTAGAGTCCCTTTGAACCCCAATATGATCTGGGACTCTGCTTGAGTGCAAGTGCTTTGGGTGATGATGTCATTTACACATCAATGTCTGTCTCTCCATTATCATTATTCCACAGGGACTGTTTCCGTTGGAACTTCAAAAAGTCCTTTATGGCATACAAGTGTGTGCAAGCTATCAACAGCCAGCTTCCTTACTTGTCCTTTTCTCCCTTGGCTGTTTTCCTTTTCTTGTCTATTACGTTAACACAGACTTAAGCTTTCTGTGTAGTTTGGTTCTAATCATGCTAGCACACTCTGCTGTACACTGGTAACATCACAACGTGCTCACCGCTCTCTTTGATATTGTACATTTCAACAAAGCTGGCTATCCCAGTGAGTCAATATAGGGCTGATATTCATCCTTCATTCAGCCTTGCAGACAATTCAGTACCTTTTTTTGTTCCTGGCCAAATGATCATGTTTTATAACTTTTTTCAAGATGATTTTTTTAGATGGTTTCCCCAACATGATTCTTTAACATCAGATACATAAATGTCTTCAAGTCACTTTAGTCTTTCTAACTACCTTATTTATTTTATCTTCTTAATTATATATGATACCTACCAACTCATTTTCAGTTTCAAATCTCCTGTCCTCTTATTTTTTAGACTCTGCAACCCACCCACCCCATTTAAGAAATCATTACTAGAAGAATGCCACAGCTGGTTGTTTTGGTGCTTTAAAATGAAAATGTTTCTTAACAATATCAAAAAAAGATAATTGAAAATTTTCAATTCACAAGAGTAATGGCTTAGAAGCTTTACCTGCTAGATGTAATGAGAAGAACAGCCTTATCTATTGACATATATTTATTGCAAGAATTCATTAGTTACTTATTGAGATTGCCTACTGAATTTTTCAAATATATTATCCATGAATATTGGAAAATAGCTAGAATGAAGAATACAAATCTTTCATTTGAAATTATCATAAACCATTAATGAATAAAGTCGTTTAGAGATACCAAACAGTACTTCAGTCCTCCTGCTTTGTACTTTTGTAGATTATGAGGAGGAAAGTAAGGATGAAAGAGATAAGATGCCATGAGAGATGTTCAATGGAATCATAATTCTGAATTTCTGAAGCACTTTTCCTAGACCCAACATCACCAGAGTCTCATTATAATAGGGACCAAGATCTTTGTTTAAGGACCTTGCAATAGGATTTACCATGATGTAAATTCCTCTGGAATGAGGTAAGCCTGAACAGAACAAGAACATATATGTGGTGTATATTGAATGGTTTTAACAAATGAACTTCAGTGAATAAATCTTAAACTACTTGCTTTAAAGATATAAAATAGCCGGGCGCTGTGGCTCACGCCTGTAATCCTAGCTCTTGGGAGGCCGAGGCGGGTGGATTGCTAGAGGTCAGGAGTTCGAAACCAGCCTGAGCAAGAGCGAGACCCCGTCTCTACTATAAATAGAAAGAAATCAATTGGCCAACTGATATATATAAAAAATGAGCCGGGCATGGTGGCGCATGCCTGTAGTCCCAGCTACTTGGGAGGCTGAGGCAGAAGGATCACTCGAGCCCAGGAGTTTGAGGTTGCTGTGAGCTAGGCTGACGCCACGGCACTCACTCTAGCCTGGACAACAAAAGCGAGACTCTGTCTCAAAAAAAAAAAAAAAAAGATATAAAATATATAACAAAATGCAATGTATCAAAAGTTGGTATATCAAAAAATAAGAAATAGGCAGTGGCATTGTTGCTGAGTGAGGTAATAAGGGCCTCTTCTCCAAATGTGACTATACTAGGTGGCAGCAAACTGAATAGGAGATAAAGACATTTCCCTTCCTCCTACTGAAGAATCATTACAGTCCATCTGCTAAGCCTTCTCATCGTTAGAAGAATAAATGCTACTTCTAGTTTTTTACTTGCCTTGTTAACAAAACATGCAGCATTAAAGAACCTCTTCTGTTTTTGAAGTACTAAAAACAAGTATAGCACAATTATGTCATTTACTAGCATAACTCAAATTTTCAGCATAGATACTGATAGAATTAGAAATATTAGAAGGATTGATATCAAGTCATTTATAATAAAAGAGGTAATCAGAATGATAGAAATACTCAGACTTATCAGATATATCCAAAATAATATACATGCAGAGGCCTAACATGATCCCTAGCTCAAATTCTGACTAAACCTTCCCCTCCACTATTTGAAACAGCTCTCAAAAACACCTATTAAACTAAGAATAGATTGAGTAGCTTTTGTTTCTTCCTGGCTTGATGAAATTAAGTAGCTTTCATGTTAACAAAAAGCATTTTTCAATTATTCTGCAAACATATAACTTTTAATTAAAACATTTAAATCAAATTAAACAACTAATGTATGATATGAATTATAGCCAGGAATACCTCAGATCCAAGGCAGTTAGAATATAGTTTACCTACCTACAAAATAATTATAAACTTCTTAACTGTCATGATTTACTCTGCACTTATAAACTTGAACTCAAATGTAGGCATTCCTCAAAGAATAACAATAATAGTAAAGTAGTTAAGAAAGAAGACCACCTATAAGAGGATGGTGGGGGAAGAAATGAGAGGGAAAGTTTAATAGAAAGTTAGCTATTTCTTAAAACTGCAGTGGTGCTTTATATTAACACAATATATTTTGATAAGAATCTTGGCCCCAGGCAAATTGAACCATGAAAAATCAGCTCCCTGAGTGTTCCTGTCAGAGACCAGTGATGGAGGGATCCCTGTAAATTCTTAATCTGCCTTTTTTCAGGACAGGACAATATAGCTCTGCTGAAAGGAAGGTCGAGCTGCTGAACCTCCACAGTAGGTAACCCAGAAAGCAATCAAGCTGAGCTGGCAGGGAGTAGATTCCAACTAAACTCTGTAGTGAGGTCTTTTCTATCCCTCTGCAGGTACCATATAGAAGGGAAGATTCCTAGGACTTGTGGCTTAATTTCTCTGGCTACCGCACTAATCGCACGCATCCCATAATTACTGTCTTTCTTTCTTCCTCCAGACTGTCATTCTTCTGTCTCTGAGCTCCATCCCACAGGCAGACAGTGTCTACACAAAGGGCTGAGCTAGTTAGCCAGCCACCTGAGGGAACTGTGTGGCTCCACTGTGCTCCCCCATGCCTTTTTTTCTTTTTCTCCTTGGTTTGTCACCCCTGCCTCTCTACTAAAGAATAGTTAATTTGCATTCTTTCCCAGCTAAAGCAGAATTAAGGGAATTGCTTCATTATATGAGACTCCTATGCAGAAAAGCCTAAGAAATCTGTGAACCAAGTCTAGACTCCTATAGAAATAATCAAAGATATCCTAGGTACTTTCAGGTTACCCACAAACAGATGCCTTAGGCAGCCTCCAGTGGTATCAGACCTGCCATGGCTATGCTTTAAACATCTTTACAAGACAGGTGTGTGACCTGCAACTCTTTCCCTGGACTAGGCACTGGAAGGCTTTTCACATTGATTTATGGCTTTCAATTGTCATGATTGAGGTTGTTGAGAACTCTCTAGTCAGGCTAGTTCAGAAGTGATAATAATATGTTTAAGTGACTATAAAATTTAACAGGAGTGGGGCTTGTGCATTGCCCACCAAGCTTGATTTGCTTTCTTGTGTGTCATAAACATTCTTCTCAGTCTTTGTAAATACATGTAGAGGCTAACAAAAGAATATTCAAATGTACTGGCTTGGAAAGCCATATACATCTTTTGGCTTATCTTCTTAGGACCCTGGGGTAGGTATACTAACCACTTATGCAAAAGATTGATTGGTTTCCAGACTTTGAGCATCTGGAGGCATTGTGGAGACAGTTTATGGTCGCCCTGGAGGTGCAAGCACGTCCTACCATGCTGAGGTGACCCCATTGGTAAAGTGTTAATTGGCTCTGAAGGGAGCCTCATCTGGTCAATCCAGATGGAGATGCAGATTTATCTCCCAAGATTGAAAATACCACAAAAATGCCAAGCCACCTTCTGAGAAGGATGGAATTGATGCTAGGCAATAACAGATTGTCGATATAATGAAAGGTTAAAGAGCAATCAAATGACTTGTACTTCCCCCATTTACTATAATGAACAAAGCAGGAGTGTTCACAGAACACAAAAGCAATTTAACTTATCTGTTTTGTTTAATTGTGAAAAATATTTTAAATGCCTATGTCAATCAATTCTTGGGTTGTGGCCAAAAAGGTAAAGTATACTCAATAATTATAAATAAGTCAAAAAGAACAATGATATATACAAACATAGTTTAATTCACTAGACATAGCCTATATGCTTTAAGTCTATAGAGCTCTCTTAGACTATTTATGTACCTCAGAAAGACTTGTTAAAGTCCATTATCTCTGTTTCCTCTAAACCAAGCATATGAATTAATGAATGCTTATTTCTCAATTCTAAATATTTCTATCTTCTTGTTAAATATCTGGGTTTTGAAGTGTGGGAAATTATAAGACAACACACTTGCTACAACATCATGAATGTAAAGCAATAGCAACAAAGTGTTACATAGGGTTTTTGCTCATTATACAAAAGCCATCATCCTTATGATTAAAAAGAAATTAGAAAATAGGTAAAGATTTTAGAAAATATAAAAATACATCCTTTTCCGTTGAGAGTTTCTTTCTTCAGCTAATGAATCTCATTATGGTCAGAAGTGCAGTTATAATGATTCATAACTATTATTTATTGCTTCTCAGTTACTATATTCAGTATTTCTATAGGTAAATCTCTAGCTTCACAACCACCCTCTAGAGTAGCTATTATTAATCCAATTTGGCTATGTAAATATCTAAAAATCTTTAAAAGTGGTAAAAATGTAACAAAATGTTTCATATATTAATATCTTAAGTAATTTATTAATCATTCTGCATTACAGACTAAAATTATTTATGACTGTGTCCTCGTACCAGTACATGACTATTTTTTTACAATTTAACACCAGACTGAACACATGGGAAAGGAGCCACAAATTTAATCTTTACTTAGGTGACTTGTGAACAATACTTACAATAGAATAAGCTACACTCAGTTCCTGGAGACAGATGGGATCAGCTACCACAAAGAGAATAGAGACAAGTTGAGACAAAAAAGCCTCTACTATCCCTTTGACCCCTTTGATGTTCTCTGTACTACAGCTTGGATTTACACACTGAAAAGGCTGGTACAATCATGTCTGTTGCTGCTGCTTCAGTATGCTTACGGCAGGCTGGTGAGGAAATTTTCCTCACCTTAACTATTCCATTCAATAAAAATTGTCTGGGGGAGGCTCTTACTTGAAAAGATGTTGTGAAAACTTGACCAATGTGCTAGGCTCACCACAGAGCTTTAATTATTTGATATTCTGGTTGTTCACATGAAAATTAAATGTTTGTTTGATATATTTTCTCACTAGACAGACTCAAAAGCAGCACAATTACTAAGAGACTGACCCAAATGCAGGCTGTGTTTTCTATGCATCCTTGCAAATAGGAATTCGTTTTAAGAAATAGTTTTGGTTTTGCTTTTTCTTTCTTGCAGCAATAAATATTGCTTCATTCTTCTAAGCATTCCTGAAAAAATACATGTTTAACATCTAGATGAGTTTTCCACATAATTTTACACCATTAAAGTCAAAATTCTTAAATCAGTTTTTATCAGCAATGTTCTAAAATCTCCATCTGAATAACTGATCTTTTAAAATTAACTTAAGTAAAAACAAAAGTTCATATATTAATATAATCAGTCATGTCCCTTATAAAGAGTTTCTAAATTCAAACTGCTTAGGTTGAATCTAATTTTCCTAATGAGATAATAGTAAAATAAGTTAGTTGTATATCCTTTACCAAAGGTGTAATGTTGGTTGAGGCAGAATCTTAAACATTATATTTCACCATCTTTGATCAATCCATACTATACTTTAAACAGGGCCAATATGATCACTTACAAAACAAACTGTAAGTTACAGAAGCTTATTATAATGTGCTATTGAGCATTTAGTATATTAAGTTCTTACATTTTTTCTGTAGAAAAGATAATGTGCAATGAAGTAATATGAGAAAAACAACTCTCTTTCATATGAGAAAAACAACTTTTGGGAGATGGCACAGCAACCATTCCAGAGAGTTTTTACTAGGAACATGTGACTAGTTACAACACTTTTAAAAACAAGCTCTGGCATGAAAAGATATTCCATGTTCATAGATTGGAAGAATTAATATTCTTAAAATGTCCATACTACCCAAGGCTGTCTACAGATTCAATGCAATCCTTATCAAAATACCCATGACTTTTTTCACATAAATAGAAAAAAAAACCTCAAAATTTGTATGGGACTACAAAAGACCTGAAATAGCAAAAACAATTTTAAACCAAAAATAACAAAGCTAGAGACACCATATAACCTAATTTCAAAATATACTACAAAACTATAGTAATCAATACAGCATAGTACTGGCATAAAAATAGGCACATAGACCAATGTAATAGAATAGAGAGCCCACAAGAAAGCCATATTCAGAATTCTTCCTCCAACAGTTTAATCATATCATGTAAGTTGGTGTCAGTTGGTGGGATGATAAACTGAAGGAAAAAAAATTGCCTACCAAGATCACTGTAACTAGAAAAGCTGTCTTTCAGAAATGAGAGATAAATAAAAATATTTCCAGTCAAAAAAAAAAATCTATAGAAGTTCATGGCCACTAGACCTGTCTTATAGTAATTGCTGAAGGAGTTCTTTAATCTGAAACAAAGGCCACTAAAAATAATATAAAACATATAAAAGCACAAAACTGAATGAAATAGGTAATACAGAGCCATTTTTAGAATAATGTAAGACTTCAATGATGGTGTGTAAATAAATTTTATCCCTAGTACAAGAGTTAAAAGGCAAAATTATTAATGAAAACTATGACTAAAATAAATTGTCAAGGGAGACACATTATAAAATGTTGTAAATTATAACATCACAAACATAAAATGGAGGAGGCATAGAAGTATAGAGTTGTATGCAATAAAAGTTATGTTATTATCAGCATGAAATAGGTTATTATAGGGTATAGCCTCATGGTAACTCCAAATCAAAAATCTTTTGTAGATGCACACACACAAATAAAAACTATTCAAAATATACCGCTACATAAAACCATCAAACCACAAATGAAGACAGCAAGAAAAGAAGAAAGAAACAAAGTATCTATAAAGCAAGGCAAAAACAATAATGTCCAACTATATACTGCCTACAAGCAATTCAGCTCACTTTTAAGGACACACAGAGATTAAACGTGAAAAGGTGGAAAAGGATATTCCATGCAAATGAATGCCAAAAGAGAGAAGGAGTAGTTATATCAGACAAAGTAGATATTAAGTCCAAAACTATAAAAAGAGACAAAGAAGGATATTATATAATGATAAAGTGATCAATTTATTAAGAGGGTATAATAATTCTAAATATATATGTTTTAAACGTCAGAGCATCTTGATTCATAAAACAAATATCAAAGGATCTGAAAGGAGAGATAGATTGCAATATAGTAATAGTAACGGAGTTTAATATCCCACTTTTATCAATAGACAGATCATCCTGACAGAAAATTTATGTGGAAACATTGAACTTGAACAACATTTTAAATTAAATGGGCTTCACAGACAAGAACAAAATATTCCATCAAAAAGCAATATAATACACATTCATCTCAAGTGCACACAGAACATTTTCCAGGATAGATCATATGTAAGGGCACAAAGCATTAGCAAATTTAAGAAGATTGAAATCACATCAAGTATCTTTTCTGACCACAATGGTATGAAACTAGAAATTAACAACAGAATTTTGGAAAATTTACAAAAACATTGAAATTAAACAACATGCTCCCAAACAATGAATGTGTCAATGAAGGAATTAAAAGGGAAATTAAAAAATACTTTGAAACAAATGAAAATGAAACCACAACATTCCAAAACTTATGAGATACAGCAAAAGTAGTTTTAAGAGGAAAGTTTATAGCAATAAAAGTCCACATCAAAACAGAAGAAAGAAAGGGCTGATTTAGAGATGCCAGGTACTCATCCATAATGTAAGAAAAAACCAAAGCAACAAATCCAAAATTTGACTACAGTGTCAAAGGGAGAGCACTAGAGTGCAGTGGGAGAGTGGAGAGTAACCTGTGGTGATTGGATGAGGGCAGCATGAAGGTACCTAAGCTCCAAGGTCTCATCTCCCCACTCAGATTTCATCAGCCTTGATGTAAAAAGGACATTCCCTTGCATAGAAAAGGTAAACAGAAGAACCCATTAGCTCCCATTACGACTGCAAATGTCTCCATTCCTTACTAAAAGAGAATCCCACAGACCTTGCCAGCCCTGTGCCCAGTTTGGAGAGCTGCCAGAAATTCACACAGCTACATTGGTGTGGATTAGAAGCACAAGGTGTGCACTCCCCACCCTCGACCAACATCCGATGAGCCAAGCTGCTTCAGCATGGCACCATTTTGAGACAAGGGCCACCTCTGGAATATATCGTCTTCTAAGAGCGGTAGTCATTCTACTTTTCTAGCACAGAAGCTCCATTTTCATTCCATTAAGCCCACATGGGTGACTGAATGCCACAACTTCAGCTGCATGGAGCCTGGGCCCAGGATTGCCTGTGACTCTAGTCCTATACAGGAAGGAAACTAAACCCTTCTGCCTGTACTTCCAGCAAGAAGAACAGTCTGGCAACCCCACCCACAGCACTCTCACCCTTGAATCAGCCAAACCACTGTCTCCCATCCCTGAGTGGGTAAGACTCTTGAGCTATTGAACACCTAGCATAACCAACGCCTGAGAATCAGCCATGTAGGCACCTTAGGAAGATTCTCCCAGGCCAACCAAGCAACTGTGGGCCTGGGTTTGGGGCTTGGGAAATATCTCCCCAGGCCATCCATTACAGAAATACTAGCAGGCCAGCCAAAAACACTTGCACACACATTCTAGACCCGAGAAACAGCACTAGGATCACTTCTAGAAGATGCACACCTAGGCCAGGTAAGATATGCAGCTGTGGGCCTGCATACCAGGCCTGACACATAACCCTGTGACCTGCCTCAAGCAGACAAGGTCCCAGGGTGGCCAAACAGATGTGTACCCACATATCAGGCTGGAAAAAATAGCCCCACAGGCCAGCCCTGTCAGAGAAATTCCCCAGGCCAGCTGGGCAATTGTATGCCCAAGTCCTTGACCCAGAGTGGCAGCCCCATGGCCTCAACCCATCAAACAAGACCCCACCTTGTATGTGCATGCAACCTGACCTGAGAAAAAGCCTGGGAAGACCACCTTGGGAAAGCCACGCCACCATCCTACCAACTCTCTTAGTCTATACCACTGAAATACTCACAAATGTCACTAGCATAGGCTATAGCTGATGGAACTTTACAATAAAATGACAGTGGTAAGTCTTCACCTATCAATAATGACTTTCAATGTAAATGGATTAAATACAGCATTTAAGATATAGACTGATTGGATAAAAAAGAATAATATTCAACTATATGCTGCCTACAAGTAACTCACCTCACCTATACAGACACACATAGACTGATAATGAAGGAATGGAGAAAGATATTTTATGATGTGGAAACCAAAAGTGAGCAAGTGTAGATACGCTTATATCAGTCAAAACAGCCACTATGGAGAACAGTATGGAGGTTTCTCAAAAATCTAAAATTAGAACTACCAAATGATCTAGCATTCCCACTACTGGGTATTTACTTATCCAAAGGAAAGGAGATCAGTATATTGAAGAGACATATACACCCCCATGCTTACTGTAGCACTAGTCGCAATAGTCAAGATATGGAATCCACCTAGGTATCTGACAGCAGATGAATGGATAAAGAAAATGTAGGGTATATATATATATGCACTGAAATAGTATTCATCCATAATAATAAAATCCTGTCATTCATGGAAAAGTACATGAAATTGGAGGACATTATGTTAAATGAAATGAGTAAGAAACAAAATTAAACATTGTATGTTCTCATTCATATGTGGAAGCTAAAAATATGTTAATCTCATAGAAATAAAAAGCAGAGCAGTGGATAAAGCCAAGAAGTGAAGAGGGAAGTAGTGATAGATATTTGTTAAAGAAACAAAATGATAGCTAAATAGGAAGAATAAGTTCTAATGTTGTATACCATTATGGGATGACTACAGTTAACAACAATATATAGTTTCAGATAGTTATAAGGAGGATATTGAATGTTTCCCACACAAAGAAATGATAAATGCTTAAAATGATAAATATGCTAATTACCTTGATCTGATTATACATCATATGTATGAAAACATTAGTATGTACTCCACAAAATGTATAATTATTACATGTCAGTTAAAATTTTTCAAATGAGGAGAAAAAGAAAGCTAAAATCAAAAAAAGGAAGAAAAATTTCAAATCAACAACTTAATGTTACTCCTGAAGGAACTAGAAAAAGATGAAACTAAGCCCAAATTTAGTAGATGGAAGGAAATAATAAAGATCACAGTATAAATAAATAAAATATGGGAAGCCAAGTCATGAGGGCTGCTTGAGGCCAAGAGTTTGAGGCCAGCCAACATGGCAAGAGCCTATCTCTACAAAAAATTAAAAAAAAAAAAAAAACTTAGGCATGGTGGCACACGCCTGTAGACCCAGCTACTCAGGAGGCTAGGCTGGAGGCTTGCTTGAGCCCAGGAGTTCAAGGTTGCAGTGAGCTATTATTACCAAGTTATGTGTGGTGGCTGAGATTTTTGGCCTTCTCTTGTTCTCTGAGGTAAAAGACTTTAGAGTATAAATGTTTCACCTCTGGTAAAATATAACACATGGAATGTTAATGTACTTGCTGGAAAGCACTCATCTGGCTTTAGAAGATATACTTATTTTATTGAAGAGTTTATATATTGCCCTCAGAAATGTTGAACTGAGAAATTCAAAGTTGATCAAATAGCCCAAGAAAATTATGACACCCAGTAAAATTAAGAAACCAATACAAGTCAGTGTCTATTCTCTGAAACAAATGTTTTCTACCACAAAAGAAAGTATTCTTTAATTCTGGGGAGTTTCCTCCCGCATTTTGGGAGGTTTTAAATGAGTACTTGCATAGTGTTCATCTTCCCATTCATTTTGTGGTATTTGAGGCGACCTATCAATAACAAATTAAATATATTATGATTCTAAAAAAATCAGCATTTCTTAGATTCCTAACTACACCTTAGTGTATTATTTATTTAGCTGAATTGTGACTCAAATTAACAATCTTCATGTAAACTAGAAGTCATGAAGTAAGTGAAATGAAGGTAATAGACAATGTGTCTATGGCCACCCACAGAGTTCATTTTCAGAGCCAGTATTAGTTTAAAAACATTCCTAATTCTATGTCCCATTTCCATAGACCACAACACCCTACCTCAACCTAAAATGATGAATTTAAGTATTATTAAGTAAAAGAACCTTTTTCATTTCTTCTAACCCTTTCCTTGACACTGTGGAATTTCCTATTTTTTCCTCTGTGTGTCTATGTAGATAAAATACTTTTAAAAAAACAAAACAAAGTTAAGTAAACTGTTTCCTCTTTGCCCTATCTTTTTATCCTATAAAAATGATAGGGGAATGAGGGGGAATTGGATAAGAACTATAACCAGCACTAACCCTCATATGCTTGGGTAGATCCTCTGGTTCACACCCATGTCCTGCTCACATGGTGGGAGGTCAGTTTGGTCAGAAGAGTACTTATTTTTAAGACATTGAAAGCCATATATTAAGTGGTTGTGTAAGCAGTTAGGAAAAGCACTGGGAAAATTTTCCCAGAATGTTAAGAAAAAAAGGGTAAAAATAAAATAAACTGATAGAATCTGGGAGATACTTCTTAAAATTATAGTGTTCTCATGTAACAAGTGGAAGATTATGTATTATAGCAAAAACCTGAGAGGAATTAAAGATCCAAATATAAACTCTTGCTTGCTAAAAAGAAAATCAATCCAGAAGTGGGATTTGAAAATGTAAGAGAAAGAGATCTACAACCCCTTCCTCTAACACCACCTACTTTTCTTAATATGCTGAAGATATTCAGGAGATAGATGCATTTTAGAGACAGATAGACTGTAAATCTGAGGGGTGAAAGAAAATTAAAATTTGTCCCTTTTTTGTGGGGGCAGGGGGGAACCAGATGAATTGTAAGGCTTATTGATGGGAGGGAAAATTTGAGGGAAAGAAGATGAAGATATCACTTTTAATGGAGTAGAATCAAAATACTCCTAGAATACTCAGGAGGTGATGTATAACAAGTAGGTAAATGTGAGAATTTGGCTGAGGACAGAAATCTGAATTGGAGATAAAAATTTGTGATATTTGTTTTATGTAGTAACTAATGACATAGGACAGAATGAGGTTGCCTAGCTAGGAGGCTGAGTGGGAAAAAATGGATTAAAGACATAGAGCCCTGGGACAAGAACTTTTTAAGGGAAAGCAGAGGAAAAACAAACTAAAGTTCTCTACGAAGGAGAACCCAGAGAACAACGAGATAAAATCTAGCAAATGTGACACACAAACCAAGAGAGGATTGTTCCAAGGGTTACAAAAGAATAAATTATGTGTAGCAGGGCTGGACTCACATGGGTGCAGGACCATCTGAGGAGGCTGATACAGAGGTATTGGAGAAGGCTTATCTAAGGGCTTTTGGCTGAAGAAGAGAGACCTTTCTTCTCATATGCACCCTATCAAGAGAGAGGCAGTTACAGAAGCCAAAGAAGTTTTTCATTTGGAACTCTGAAGGGGCAGGGGCGGGGGCAGAGATTGTGTTTTTGTCCATGTCCATATAACAAAGCGAGACAGAGCCAAGAAGATTCTTCTACTCTTTCACGCATCACAGCGTGGCTGTGGGACATCATTTTCAGCAGTTCTAATGCTCTGGGATATTTGGGAATATCACCTTCACATAGACATCAAGGGTCTGATAGGAACACCCATAGGAGTAAGCAGCAGGTAAGTAACTCAAATCTCATTAAAAATGCGAATGAAGACACCCAACTACAGCAAGCTTTAGCAAACCTGGGCTTTGTGAATGACAAATCTAGGATGAACAGGAAAGAATTCAAGGTCAAATATTATCTTCAGAGCATATTTCTTTCTCTCTCTCCAACTCAAGTTTTAGCTTTCTCTTATATGTTGGCTTCATTCTCTTTATCTTCAAATGGCTTCCTTCATAAACAATGAGAGAGAGAAACGAGGTACTTTTCTTCCTGTTTCATTATTTAAAAATCCCAGGAAAATCACCAACTCACTTGTACCAATCACTTTGTCTGACTGGGTAAACTCCACTTCCCAAGTCAATGAAGTCAGGGAGAAGTTGCTCCAAAGTAATAACTTTTCTATAATCAGAATAAAGGGGAAGGGACCCTGTATGTATAAAAATGAAATACAGGTTATTCCTATAAATTTGACCAATTGGCACCCACAGCCTGGTGAAGCCATTTAAGTGCTGTCCAGGCCATCTAAGGAAGAACAAGAAATGAAAAGGGCCTGTAGAATTCAGCAATTAACGATTGTTGTACATATGTAGACACAGCAGTTTCAAGTAATAGTGAAAGCAAAAGACAGGTGGCAGTAGGATAAAGAGTAAACTGAAAACACGGAAGTATAAACAACACTAGACAGGATACTTTTTAGAATCTAGAAGTTTAGTTATGAAAGAAAAGAAAGCAAAAAGGACATGCAGAATCAAAAGATGATTTGGGGGAATTAATTTTGAAGATTTCTAAAAATTTTATCATTTCAAAGTTTTTTAAAATATTTGCCATCCTACTATCACACAATTATTTCCTTCACTGAAATTCAAACTTTTACACTTCAGGCATTGGCTTTTGCTCAAGTCCTAGAGATACAAAATTGAGCAAGTCATTTAACTTTTTTGAGTTTCTTTATTTGTAAAATGATAACATGGAAAAATAGTGCTTATCACAAAGTGTATTAGAATTAAATGAGATTAATATATTATTTGCTGGAAGAGAGTTCTTAAAAATAGTTGCTTCAATAATCTATCATAAATTTTCTCAGGTAAATGTAATATGTTATCAGCTAAGAGACTAAAAGTAGAACATTACAAAACTGTTAGAACTTCTTCATTACATCAAGCTCTTTTAGATTTGTTCTCATGCCAACCCATTTTGGTTGTAATGATTTACAATTCTGCCATATTAATAATGTTGATAGTCACCATCAAGCCAGTTTTTAATTCCATCAGTGATACTATTAGGGAAGTAAGCAAATTTTATTTTGACATTGTACCTTCTTAATGGGAAACTGGTGTTAATTCAAAAATATGTTGGAGACAGATGATGTTAGCAAAAACCAGGTTAGTGGGGAAAATGTGATCCAAGCTATTAATGGTAGGTAGAATTTTCTCTGACTCCCAGTATGATGCTATCCTCATGTTTTGAATCTGGTAATATTTTCTTTAGTTTTTATTTCTCTAATAAACTTAGATTTGTTTGTTTTTTAATAAAGTATAGTTCCTTTTCTCATTTACTATATAGAGAGAATTGGACTAGAATAGTCCATTTAAACTGGTAATACTCAGTTTATACTTTTTAACCTATATGGTTTTAGATACGTCCAGATTCTGCTCTTAATGAACACATAGAAAAATACATAAGGACAGCAACAATCAATCTCTCAGAGCATCTGCCTTTATCAGCAGAAAAAGATTGTCTAATCTAATTTATGAAATGTCTCCTTCAGAAGAGGTTCATATTCACTCATCTTTTCTCAAACTGGGATACTGTAAATACTGCAGTGAGTTAACAAACAGATGGAAGTCTTACACACAATCCCAAATTGGAATTGCAAGGTCTTTGGGAATCAGAAATAGGAGTCTAAGAAAAGCCATTTTACAATACTCAAAGTAACACATAATGTGACTCCTCTAGTAAAAGGACATTCAAACTATATTTTTCAGCACAGCTCTAACTTGATGAAATCAAACATACAGTGATAAAATGTTGCCTCCAGATAAACCACATAAAGGTTTTTGAACAAAGGCACTGATTTTCTTATGATTTTGAGTCAAAATGAAATTTTAAAAAATCAATCATCACTAATGCTTTAAAAAAAACTTCAGAATCTTTCATTAGAAAGCTAAAGGACATATTGATCCTCACCATGTTTAAATTCTTCATAATTAATATTTTAAGAAAAAGTAAACAATGCTACTAAGTAGGAAGAGTGAAAGCCCTGAGGGGGAAAATTTAATCACCTAATTTTTTTTCTTCTATAGGAAAACTAGAAAAATGTACCAGTCGTCAAGTAGAAAGAATGCAGTTATTAGAGCCAGGGATATGAGCTCCAATACTAACTGTGACATTAATTTACTATGTGACCTTGAATAGCTCTTCACATAACAGAGACAGCTTCCCCAACTAAAAAAATCAGATAATTAGTGACGACTAGATAATTTCTAAGGTCTTTTTTTTTTAATTTCAGAATATTACAGATACACAAATGTTTTGGTTACTTGCATTACTTTTGTACGGTTTGAGTCAAAGTTTTAAGTGTGTCCATCTTTTAGCTCTGACATTCAATGTATAAAGATATCAAATCAAGAGCTATATAAACCAAAGAATGCATAAGGTATCTCAGATATTATAGCCAGCATTTTTTAATGTTTTCAAAGGCCCAATTTCAAAAGTTTTACATTTATTTTTATAAATTTCTTAAACTACCTTGCAGGGTAGTTATCATCATCCACATTTACAAATAAGGGAAAGAGAAAGTTTAAGTGAATTACCAGAGATGACTGCTAAGTAGCAAAAACAGGCTTCACACTTCAAACTCCTGGATACAAAGCCATTGTTCTCTCCAACAAACTAAATAGTTTGACAAGGCCTGACTAAAAATGACTATATTTCAGCCTTTATACATTAAGAAAATGAAAGTGACTGCAACTCATAGATTCATAAAACCAAGGAAAAATCCCTTGTTAATTATGACTAAGATAGAGGTGGGTGTCTATATAATTGGCATTACTGGGGAGGGGAACACTATTAAGTTTCAAATTTTCAAGACAAATAATATTATCAAAATTAATTTAAGTTAAAATAAAAATAAGAAAATTTAAAAGTCTTTAATTTCAGAACTTTTATTTGTTGTTTCTTTTTTTAGCAATAGATATTCAAAAGAACTAACTGGTGGCTGCTGCAAAATATTCACCTTTCACATGCCACATATAATGTGATTATGAGCCTTGTAAGATGTACAGGCTGGTATACTACAACCTTTTTCTTAAAAGCAAGCACCTAAAATTTGCTTTTGTATGTAGAAAAATAAAATTTATGGAACTGGGTAATAGCAGTTTTATTTCAAACCACTTTATTTTACTAGTACGAACTAATAAAATCTTCAATGGATTCCACATTTACGTTTAGAAATCTTTACTTGCCACCCTAGTTTAAAGATAATAGGTGAATTGAGAGCAAGAAAAGTGAAGCAGAGGAAATAGATATCTGTTTTGCTGCAGGGTAATAATATTGTTTAAATTATAAAGTATTTGCTCAGAGAGTGATAAAATATTCAGCCAATTTAAGAATGATAGTTGCTTAAAAGAGAAGTAGAATCTTGAACAAGTGATTGTCATAGAAGATAAAAGATGAAAACTCTTTCCATTGGCCCTAATAACTTTCTCAAACTACCTCTTATTAAAACACTCTAAACCTCTTTGTTCTTGACCACATACGAACAAACCTCTATGCCCTTGGTAATATGAAAAAAATCTGGGTCACAGTACAAGATATCAGTAATTGATTCAAACCCTCTCCAGAATTTGTGAGCTTTTAAACCTGCAAGGTTTACATGTGGTAAATTATATTATTCTGAATCCTTAGCAAGGAGTGTGAAAAAAATCTGTTTTTACTACTTTAACTACTGTCCAGCTCTGGTTTTCTTTAACCTTAGTAAGGAGACAAACACAGAGACAGACCATCACACTATAATAACTTAAGTGCTGAGGGGGAATCATGGTGCTTTTAAGGGCACTGAAAATGAGGGGATAAGATGTTAGTGGATTGTTGACAGTTGAGGCTGGAAAGACAGAGAGAATGCTCCCCTCTTTAAAACACTTGCATGACATAGGAAAGCAATTGTGCAAACATGGGTAAAAAGTCAAAATCCCATGATTTTCAGTCTAAATTATATGAAACATCAATCTGAGTATTAAAAAGCCTTAGAGAACAATATTGGTTATGTTGGTATTCAACAGAAAAGGCTTTAAAATCTTACATTGAGAGTCTCAAGTGTAATTCAGGATTCCCTCTTTAAGTAAATTTAAAACAAATTCCCACCCCCTTGATCCAAATTGCTTCCACATTAACACATGTGGTTGAAAGTTTAGAGACTTTCATGATAAATATAAATAACGAACTGAGTTACCGAAAATTTGGTTTAAGGTTTAAACTCAGAATTGTCATCACTTGAATATATTTTTCCTCCAGTTTGAATGTGAACAGCAATACTGCATCATTGTTTATTGAAAACACAACAATTACCCACAAGAATAGGATTTATTTGTTCAAAAACAAGTAATTAAAATTCAATCACCAAAGAAAAAATTCCTTAAAAAAAGAAGTTGGAAGAAAAGACATGACGTTGACAAGACATTATTTTGAGGCATCTAACAGTTGTTAATGTTTATAATTAGTGTTTCAGTCTGAAGATATAACCATCCCAAAGTCCCGGAATTTCAACGGAATTAGTGAGGAACACAAAGTTAGGGAGAAACAGAACTGTTAAATAGCCTGTTGAGTAAATCCTTCTAATACTATGATTTTTATATGAGTTGAATTTTCCTTACAAAGCAGCTAATTCAGTGATTGGTCTTAAAATCACCTAGATACATTTGGTTACTCTAACATGGAATACTGCAAGGTAACAAAATATATAAGATATTTTTAATACAACCTGCCATATTTTACCCAACTGGTATGTACCTCAAAAATAATTTTCATTTTTGATAATTTTTTCTTGATCATTCAGTTGACAAATTACTATGTGAATTCTATGTATATAAATCTTTTTGTAAGGTAAACAGTTGCCATCTTGCCTTAAATACATTAACTATAATGGATATTCTCTAATTCTTATTTTATAACATTTAAAGCAAATCATATCTGCATTCACAAATTATCATCAATCTTTCAATTCTTACCACCCTGGAGTTTATTAATTCTTTATTATTTCACTTTACATTGCTATTAGTCATCTAAAATATAGGCTCCATAGCAAAGTTTCTTCATATAATGACTGAAAATCTGAATGGAGAATAGGTCATAGAGAAGCTAATAAATCCATTAGCATTGGGGGCAAGTGGAAATCAGAACAAATATCAGAATTTGTGATGGGATATAAAATAATTAAACAGGCAATAAAAGATGATAAGAATAAGTAATAAAAATAATGGTACAAATAATGTTATAGAAATTTAAACACAATGTAAATCACTGTGTACTAGAGAAATCTGAGAAAACAATGTAGAGAAGGTGGTTTCACTGGTCCATGAAGGAATAAAACTAGAAATTTTAGCCATTTTTCTTCAAAATTATTTTCATCCCTGCATTCTTTCTCTTTGAGATTCTGATAGCATAAATTTTAGACATTTTATCATTGTTTCACAGGTCCCTATGGTGTTCTCATTTTTTAAACATCTTTTTTCGCTGTGTTCTGATTACACAAATTTCTATTAATTTAACTTCAAGTTCACTAACTCTTTCATTGGGGTCTCGATTCTGCTCTTGAGCCCATTCAGTGAGGATTTGGTTTGATGATAGTTGTTATTCTTTTTCAAGTCCAAGATTTCCAATTGGTTCTTCTACAATATCTTCTATTTGTTTACTAAAACTTTTTATTTTTCCATTAATTGCAAAAGTGTTTGCAATTGCTTGTGCCATTATTTGTATAATAAGATGTTTAACTCTTTGTCAGATAATTCCAACACCTTTGTCATCTCTATTCTGGCATCTGTGGGTTGTGTTTTCCATGCAAGTTGAAATATTCTTAGTTTTTCATATGCCAAGTTATTTTGGATTGAATCCTGGGTGCTTTGAATATTACATTTTGAGATAGTAGGTCCTGTTTAAATTTTATTGAGAATGTTGATATTCTTGTTTTAGTAGGCAATCAACCTGGTTAAGTTTAGGTTGTAAGTTCTAAAACCACAGACCATCTGTGGTCTATTATGCCAATGTCCATTCAGCTTTCAAAGCATTTTCAGTTCTATTTGTATCTGTCTCACATATGCACCAGTCAGCTTCAGTATATGACCTGGGTGGTGGTCTGTTGGTTAGTTCAGTTCCCAAAGTCTGTAGTACAGTGATTAGGATCAGACTCATGCATACACAGCTCAACGGTGAGTTCATCAGGAATTTTCCTGAGCACTTCCCTCTCCATAGTCTCCCCAGTACTTACCAATTTTCATGGATTCCTCCTTTTCACACCTCCTACCAGAAAAGTGGGATTTTATTTACTCCCTTCTGTCTAACACTTCTGTAACTACATCCACATCTAGAGTCAAGTGGCAAGAGGAAAAGGGAGAGGGGAGAAATTGAGGGGAGGTGTTGATAGCACCTTCTTGGTGGGGTAGCACCTCTTTCTCCACCACTACTGGCTTGCTTAGAGGCTAGAGTACAGGAAAATAGAGAAAAAACAAAAAATCCCAGGAATTTCATACTGTTTTCTGAGATTTAGAAGTTTCATTTCTTTCTCCTTGAGCCAGAACTAAAGGGCTTTTCCTAGAGATCTCTCTGCACCCTGGTGCCCATATCCAGATTCCGGGTTGGGTGTTCAGGACAGAGAATGCCAATGGAGGTTTAAATGGTATGCTTGCTGGCTATAAGTTGGTATATTTAGTTCTAATATTCTCCCCTAATCTGCCTGCTAATATGTTTTTGAGTATTCAAATAGTTTTTCCACACATTCTGTCAAAGTTTTATAGTTGCGTTCTATGGGAGAGAGAGTGTGGGGTATGATTACTCTATTTACCCTAAACCGGAATCTCTTTTAAGTTTTAACATAAAGTAGTATGTATAAATATTTCCAATATTTAACTCTGATTATACTCATAATATAAATCTCATTTGTATTTAGTGCATTTTTATAATGTGTTAGTATTTGTAGAAATAGGATTACTAATATTTCAATTAGAAATTTTACATCTATGCTCATAAGTATAATTAGTTCTATAGTTTTATTTATTATTCTGTGTTATCGTATTCGGGTATAGAATTATGGCAACTTTGCAAATTTAAAAAAATCTCCATCCATTTTCTTCTGAAATAGTTCAATTAATATTAATTATTCATTCTCTAAAAATGAGAATTCATCATTAGAACTTTCTGGGTTAAACATTGTATTGTTTATTTCTCTAAAAGTAACCTGTAAGAAGGTGTCTGTATTGGGGGCAGAAATAAATTTGATAATTGTTAGATGCAGCTACCAAAGCTGTGAAATGGATTATGTTAATTAAATACAACATTCTGTAAATCTACTAGTAAATTAACTTGAAGAAGTATGGAAAATTCATGCCTTTACAGGAAAAATCACTACCTAAGCGTGACCTTCCATGGGTTGCTTCTCATTTTCATCAAGATTATAACAAATTCAATGAGAAGGAAAGAAAGTAATAGGACATCAAGAAAAAAGAGAAAGAAAAAAATTTTTTTCTGTTTAGTTCACATGGTAGTTAAAAATAGAACTATTAATCAAAAGGCCTGGATGAGAAAACCAACTATCCTAGTGACTAGTTATATGACATCAGGACACATCAATTAGTGTTTCAGACTTCAGTTAGCTCATTCTGGGAAACAGGGATTTGACTGTAATTCAGTGTTTTTCACTAGATTGGTATGATAAGATTCATCTTGAATACTTCGTAAAAATTCTGACTTCAGGGACTTCACCCCAAAATTCTGATTAAGTAAGGGAGCACCACAAATTTTCATTTTACCAAACACCAAAAGTAATCTAATGCATGTTGTATAACAAATACAATTTAGAAAATATAGTAAAATATTCCATTTTCCTTATGGTTGTATCTTGAGCCTTTTTATTAGAAAATAAGTAAAAGCAGAACTCAAATTTTTAAAAAAATCCACAGAGCTTCTAACCATCAGTGTTCTTAGAATCTTGATTTATAAAACTCATGAATCTCCTGAACTAAACTGTTGGAATTGACAGAAATTAAAGTCTTTTACTTAAAAGAACTATGTTTACTTGAAAGGGATCTATAGGTACTGTTAAAATTTCAAATAGAATATACTTAGGAATTGCAAAAGCTATTATATTAAACCATAGAAAAATTGTTAATATTCAATAATTTTTCACCTACAAAAATAGAATAGCAATTTCCTATTATTCAATGTTATTTCATTCAAAGTTTTGCCATAATTTAGTAGGCATAATTTCTTTCAGTATTTCTGTCCTTTTCTCTACATTGTGAGCAAAGCTATTTATAATATAGGAAGGCTTGATGTATGGGAAATTATTATGAGGTTTTTAGGTCATTATTTTTAAGAGTTGAGAAGGTTGTGTTTGTACTGGTAGTAATATCAACTTTAGTTATTTTCTTTGTGAAGCTATTTACTAGTTTCACCTAATCCACACTCCCTTCTGACAAAGTAGAGAAAATGAACAAATCTGCAGGGATTAATTGGTCCTCTGCATATCAGTCAAGTAGCTTCTTAAGATTTGAGTTCAGTTATCTTACTGGTTAGCCAGAAGTTTGTTTAGCAATACACTAAAGAGACAAAAGCTGAACAAATTTCCAGTATTAGGAAGGAGTAAGTAGATCATTCATTTTTTCATTCTATAAATATTTATCAAGGCTTTGAAAGGCACCACTAGGAACTGTGGGGATTTCAAATATAAATAAGACCCAGTCTTTGTTCTCTAAAGGCTAACAATTTAGTGAGAAAATAGACACAAGCACAAGTAATTACATTACAAGGTAGATTGTATGATAAGGATTATAATTTTAGTATAATCTCTAATGAAATAAATATGTCTACTCCTTCAAAAAGCAACCAGTGGAGTTGGAGTATCTTTGTTCTCATTTTTCTTTTTAAGAAAATTCAATAAGGCCAGGAGCGGTGGCTAAGGCCTGTAATCCATAGCACTCTGAGAAGCTGAGGCAGGAGGATCATTTGAGGTCAAGAGTTTGAGACCAGCCTGAGCAAGAGCAAGACCTGGTCTCTACTAAAAATAGAGGCACACACCTCTAGTCCCAGCTACTTGGGAGGCTGAGACAGAAGAATCTTGGGCCCAAGAGTTAGAAGTTGCTGTGAGCTATGATGACGTCGCCACCACACTTTACCCAGGATGACAGAGTGTGACTTTGTCTCAAAAAAATAAAATAAAAAAATAAATGCAATAAAATGCTGTGATTTCTTTAAAATAGATCAAAGAAGTTTTCTTTTACATAAGTATTGTAAGGTGAATATTTGCAATTTATATCTCTAATGATACAATTTCAACATTAGAGTCATTAATCAGAAATTACAGTTCATGCTTGGGAATTTATGGTAAAGACACATAAGATATCACAAACTCAGCAAGATGATTTGAATGAATATTCACTTTGAATGAATAATAAAATAATATATATGGATCGTTTGTTCTTATCCTACTTTTTGGGAAGACAGGCAGGTATAGGCTTAGCGTTGCTTTACTTCTATTTTTTGGTTTATTTCTTTTGTCTCGGAACCTGATTTAAGACTGGTTTCATACTTTGCAGGGAGTTATATGAATGTCATAGTATAATCTATTACAGTACCAGTGACAGCAAAGCCTCAAATATATGGATGCTTCCTTGACCCTGGGATTTACTAGAGGATCTCAACAGGTTTTATAGGTATTAAGTAGTCAAGCCTCAAATCAGCTCTGAAACATGGATATTACACAGGATTAGTAGTATGAACCATAGGGGCACTAGGAGATGTATATTTAAACAGAAAATCTTTTGAGAAACATCAAGCTGAGACTGAACAGTATTGCTCTACACTTGAGTGTAGGACATGTGTTAGTGCAGATGATCTCCAACTTTGTTATGCCTAAAACCATTGAAGTAACTTGTTAAAAAAATAGTTTTCAGACAAGTACTTCTAAAAATCTGGATATTTTGTTAAAATGCAGGTTCTGCTTTAGCATGTCTGAGATCAGACTAAATGCCAGCACTGGTATCACTGGGAATCAGTAAGTTAAACTTGATAAAACACAGATTACTAGGCTCCACCCCAAGACATCCTGATTCAGTAGGTCTGAGATGGAGCCCAAGAATTTACATTTCTAACAAGTTGCCAGCTGATTCTGATGCTGCCTATCTGAAGATCACACTTTGGATAACGCCAATCATATCATTCTCCAGAAACACTGAGATCGGAGCAAAGTTATTTTTAACATACTCCCCTAATAATTATAGTGAACACAAAAAGTCACTTTATGAAAAAGACACCTGCACTCAAATGTTTATAGCAGCACAATTCACAATTGCAAAGTTGTGGAAACAACCCAAGTGCCCATCAATTCATGAGTGGATTAGTAAAATATGGTATATGTATACCATGGAGTACTATTCAGCTTTAATAAACACTGGTGATATAGCACCTTTTGTATTTTCCTGGATAGAGCTGGAACCCATTCTACTAAGTGAAGTATCTCAAGAATGGAAAAACAAGCACCACATGTACTCACCAGAAAATTGGTATTAACGGATCAACACTTCAGTGGACATATAGGAATAACATTTATCAGGTGTCAGGCAGGTGAGAGGGGGGAGGAGGGGATGGGTATATACAAATACAAAGAGTGAGATGTGCAAGGTTTGGGGGATGGTCATGCTTGAGGCTCTGACTCGAGGAGGGACAGGGGGCATGGGCAATATACGTAACCTTAACACTTGTACTCCCATAATACGCTAAAAAATAAAGTTGAGAACCATAAAGTCTGTAGGGTCTGACCTGGCTATAGGGGGCTGACTCTGGAACAGACAACAAATGGCATATATCCCCAAAGCTAAATGTTATTTCAGTCAATGGCAGTAGGAACAACACAAGAAGTAGAACAAAGAGTGAAGGTAACAAATGGTTGTGAACACACAGGAATGGGGCCAACCTTGACTCCAATTCCAGGAGGCCTAGCCCTTCAAGGCATTGTGTGGTTCTGTAGTAGTGGATACAGGAAGCAGGATCTGACCAAGGTGATGGATAGTAATATAGCCAGAATAGTCTAAATTGTGGTTAAAGAAGGGATTACAAAGGTGAAAGCCAGTTCTGAGGACTTATTAGTAATGAAATGAGTCATGAAGTGATAATCTGGGAAATCAAGAATAGGTCAGGACATAAAGCATAAAGTAGTTCAGAGTAAACTGCACAGGACAGAGGCCCAATTTATGTTGCAGTGCCTAGCCTGACATTTTATCTGAAAGAGCTGAAAGAAGTAGGTGTGGACATTTAAAACATTGCATCTGTTTAGACACTAATACCTGCAAATCCCTCCTGTTTTTATTTGAAAATAGTGTAAGTTCCTTACAGTTTACTAAACATACTTCCATTTTGTATTTAATCAGTCTTCTTTTTTCAACTATCAAGTTACCTGTCATTTTCATAATTTTTGCTTCTATTTGTCCCAACCTTTTCTCTATCATTGTTTAGAGCACAATAGCTACTTTTCTTTTTCAAAAGGCAATTCTATCCTTGACACTGAAGTTCCCAAATTGTTTTTGTATTCTTTACCTGGCATTTAAATTCTAATAACGTTATTTATCAAACTAAGGTCTAAAGACAACATGTAGCATCTCATGTTAAACATACAGATTCCTGGGCATTATTCTAAGGCTAACCCTACTCAATCCGAATCTCTGGAGCTAAGCCCATTGAAACATCCATTTTTAAGAAATTCTCTAGAAATTTCTATGTACACAAAAAGTTGAGAATTACTGTACTTATTGCTCTTTCCATTCATCCTCTTCTACCTCCCTTCAACCTCCTCCACCCCATAGACCTCAGCTGTTATACATTTTCTAGTTTGCATTACACTTTTGAGGTGAATAATTGAATATAGCTTCTTAAAGGCACAAGATCTATATCATGTCTGCATATTCTGAGACTACTCAAATATAAAGGGGTAATACACCATTTAAACATGATTAAACAGGTTTTTTCCTATGTTAAAATATAAGATATAAAGATTGTTTTAGACCATATCCTCATAATATCAAAGCAAACAGAATTTCAAATCTACCTCCAATGTTAATTTGAAGTAACCCTATCAACATCAATAGCTAAGAACATGAAAAACAATAAAATCAAATATAAAGCTAAGTAATATCATCCTCTACTTTATAACCCAGAACATCAAGTTCCTTCATTTATTATTTATTTATTTTTGGTTAGGTTGGAAGGATAGGCCAAACACAGTAGTCTCTGGGCACATTTACAGCATTTTATAAGAGACATTCTACAATTTCTGTATAAATTCTAAGCAGCTTAAAGTGAATACTAGCTCTGTTATTTAAAAAGATTTCTGGTTTGTTTCAACTTGAAAGTGATTTAATAGGAGGCCTACAGAGAAAAATCTGTCTCAGTAATCAAATTATAACGAGTAAGGATTAAAAGTATTAGGAAGTTTAAGCAAACTTTTCAGCTGCCTTGTTTTTTTCTTGGGGGCCAGGGAAGGAGTCATTTGAAGTTGGCTGTAGGAATAAGTACAACAAAATTATAAGAAAAAACATAAAACTTCACAAATTTGGGGTTCATTATGCATCTCCAGCAACAGTGTCTTTCAAATGTGTAGGTTTTTTCCCAAGGACGTTTTGTTTCAGTTTAGTACTTCCTTTCTCAATTTATAAAGCCAACAGTATATTATAGGTAAATTTAATTTACATTTTTAAATTCATTTGTACTTAATTCATCAAAGTATTTTGTTATGTAAGCCATTGGGTTTTAGAGAAAACTTGTGATCCTTTTAATAGACTTTTGGAGCCTATTTTTTTTTCCCTTTCTTAGAAACAGGAAGCCACTTTAGCCAAAAGCAACCAAGGTTAAACTCAAGAGTGTTCGATTTGGGCTTGACATTTAGAAACCATGGATCCAAATGGGTCTTGAGCTTGGCAAAAGGTTCCTTCCCTTTTTTATTAGGTGAAAAGAAAACGTTTAAGATAAAAGCAAAAATGATTAAAATGGGAAAGCATTCTTTAGTCTTTTATAAGCAAAAATAAATCTACATCTTCTGTCTTTTAATTTAAAAAAAACTCACATCTCTTTTCAAAAAATTATAAACCAAATTAATTTGTGATTTTTTTATCATATACACTGCATAGATATGTATTATGTATAGTAAGTTTGTGTATATATGCACACTTACAAAAGGCACATTTTCTATTAGTTAAGAACTTATTTACTGCTTTCCTATAGTGTCAAAATTGTATTATGACTGAATATAACAAAGGCAGAAGACCCCAAAAAAACAAATGATAAAATGTATAGATTCCGAGGAGGGGAGAAAATGGCGGAGTAGGGGTGCCCTCCTGGCTCTCTGCTCCCAGAGCAAATAGTGAAGAAAGCGGATAGCCACACTCCAGCGATCTACACTTCCACGAGACCAGCTTTGCCAGCCTGCAGACACTCAACAGGAAATAGAGGGATAAGACCGTCTACAGCCTAAAGCAAAGGTGAACCGATCATTCTTCCGCAAAACTCGGGGATTCGGAAGCACACATCAGGGAGGGAGCGAGGCGCGGCTTAAGCCGCTGCCGGCGGGCAGTGGCGCCAGCCTCTAACCGGCGCTGAGAAACACCCCTTCCTACACCGAGCTCCACTCCCACGTAGGCCGGGAGGTGCCTGAAGTTGGTGAGAAGTGGCAGCGCGGGATTAAGCTGTGTGGAGAGAAGACTAGAACAGGGAACGCGCTGAGTTCGCCAGAGCACACAGCGGCCGCAGTTAACGGTGGGGGAGGGTCCGCAGCTGCTCTCCTCGCAGCAGGAACCAGAGCCCGCTGGGGCATCTCCCTGCAAAACACTCCCAGGTCGAGGGTAAGGGGAGTTTACACAGCAGGAGGCTTTGACTTTGGATTTGGAGGAGGTTTGGGATAGCACTGAGAGGTCAGAGTGCACAAAGTTAGACTCCTTGATCCATTAGGACCCCCCTCCCTCTGCCCCTCTGGCACCACCGCTCCGCCCCTGCATTCCAGCGCTGACTCGGCATTCCAGCACGGACTTGCGCTCGGGGTTTGGAGAGGCTGCGCAGAGAAAGCGCTGGTACGCGCCGCTGCTCCACCAATTTGATATTGGACCGTCACTTGCTGCACAAGCGGCACTGACTCTGTGCTCAGAGAGTGGACCCTGCCTGGATGGGGCAGAGCTACAGGGGAGATTGATTGCCCTTGGCGAATTTAAGGCAGAGAAAGGGTGCCTTCCACACTCTCCTGCAACGCGGAGCCCCGCCCTGGGCTCCAAAGTCTCTACCCCAGCCTTGGGGGCGGAGCTGAGATAGAAACTGTTCTTATTCCTGCCGCTTATCTCCACCTGGGTAATTCAAGAGACAAAAGGCAGGGATAGGTGGGTCCCATTGACTGCCTGCCAGCTTTTGGTCAGTCTCACCCTGCACAGGTCTCCTGCGCGCTGTGCCCAGAGTGTGGAGCGCTGGGCCTTGCAGGAGGCAGCCGTCAGTGGTTATAAGGCAGAGATATTTTACGGACCCCCACATCCGGGGATTTGGGGCTAGGCCTTTGGCTCCAAAGTTTGTATCCCCGCCTTGGGGGTGTAGCCGAGATAGAAACTGCTCTCATTCCTGCCGCTTATCTCCACCTGTGGAATTAAAGAGACAGAACAAGGGGCCTGGTGGGTCTGGCTTCAGGACAATCTCTCACTGCACAGGTCTCCTGCGCTCTGTGTCCAGAGTGCAGAACCTGCCTGGCAGGAGACACCCACGAAGGAAGTTACCCTTAGCTGCTATAAGGCAGAGTGTCTTTACATCTACCACCGTCCTGTTTCTGGTGGCTGAGCCTTGGCTCCAAAGTTTCTGTCCCTGCCTTGGGGGCAAAGCTGAGATAGGAACTGTTCCCATTCCTACCGCTTATCTCCACCTGTGCAATTAAAGAGACAGAAGACGGGGTTCCCTGGGTTTGGCTACGGGCCTGCCGGCTTCTGGCCAATCTCTGTCTGCACAGGTCTTCTGTGCTCGGTGTCCAGGCCCTGGAGTTTGCCTGGGCAGAGCCGAGCCTTGTAGGAAGCAGGCTTCAGCGAATACAAGACAGAGAGACATTACTACCCACACACTCTGGTGACTTGGACCTGGGCCTTAAGTTCCAAAGTCTCTAGCCCCGCCTTGGGGGTGGAGCTGAGAGAGGAACTGCTCCAGTTCCTGCCATCTATTCCCACCTGTGTAATTAAGGAGACCAGCAGGAGGGGTAGGGTAATTAGCTGTTTCCCCTCCTCTACATCTCGGACTGCTGGATCCCCAGCGGGTTGAGAGACCTGCAGACACCACCCCAGCGAAGGCTGCTGACAGAGAGCAACTCCACCTACTGGCTCAGAAAATAAATAAGACGTGTGAATACCCAAACGAAAACCTAAAGGAAAGAAACAACAACTGAGCAAAATGGGAAGAAATCAGCAAAGGAACTCCGGAAATATGAAGAAACAAACGGAAAACACACCCCCAAAGAGGAGCACCAGCCCCTTAGAAACAGACAACAACCAAAACCTGGCAACTAAAATGACAGAAGAGGAATTTCGAATGTGGATCATAAGAACACTCACTGACCTGCAACAACAACTCAATAACCAACACCAAGAAAACAGAAAAAGCCTCCAGGAAATGGAACAAAGGTTCAACAAAGAGATTGACACAGTGAAGAAAACTTTAACCGAAGTCCTGGAGATGAAGAATCAACTCAGGGAACTACAAAATACTGTGGAAAGTCTCAAGAACAGGGTGGATCAAGCAGAAGAAAGAATCTCAGAGCTTGAAGATAACACCTTCCAATTAAATAAATCAGTCACAGAAATACAGCAGAGAAACAAGAGAAAAGACCAAAGCCTACAAGAGCTGTGGGATTATGTGAAAAAACCTAACGTGAGGGTCATAGGGTTAGCCGAAGGGGATGAAGACAACGCTCAGGGGCTGGACAAGCTTTTTGAAGATATAATAGAGGAAAATTTCCCAGGCCTTGCTCAAAATCTCGATATACAAGTTCAAGAAGCCCAGAGGACCCCTGGGAGACTCAATGCAAACAGGAAGACGTCTCGTCATGCAGTCATCAGACTGACCAAAGTATCAACTAAAGAGGCCCTTCTAAAAGCTGTAAGACAAATGAAGCAAGTAACATATAAAGGAAAGCCAATTCGAATAACATCAGACTTCTCTAATGAGACTTTACAAGCAAGGAGAGACTGGGGCCCCATTCTCACTCTTCTGAAACAAAACAATGCCCAGCCTAGAATCCTATTCCCTGCAAAACTAAGCTTCATATATGAAGGAGAAATAAAGACATTCCCAGACAAGCAAAGCCTCAGAGAATTCACCAAGACAAGACCAGCCCTACAAGAAGTTCTCAAAACAGTGTTACACATCGAACACCATAATAGAAACTCACGAATATAAAAAAAAAAACCAACACCCAATGATTAAAGGCCAGATATCTCTATGGCTCAACAGAGAAATCAAAGCAACAACATCCAACCCAAGAGAATGAACAGTAATCTACCTTACCTATCAGTTCTCTCAATAAATGTGAATGGCTTAAACTCTCCACTCAAGAGACATAGGCTGGCTGAATGGATAAGAAAATACAGGCCAAGTATATGCTGTCTTCAGGAAACACATCTAACCTGCAAGGATGCATATAGACTAAAAGTAAAAGGGTGGAGATCAGTATTCCAGGCAAGTGGAAGCCAAAAGAAGGCTGGTGTGGCTGTTCTAATTTCAGACGATTTAGTTTTTAAACCAACAAAAGTAGTGAAAGACAAAGAGGGTCCTTACATAATGGTGAAGGGCACAGTTCAACAAGAAGAGATAACAATTTTAAATATTTATGCACCCAACTTAGGTGCACCCAGTTTCATAAAGCAAACCTTACTGGATCTAAGCAAATGGATTAATACCAACTCCATAATCACTGGTGATTTCAATACCCCACTGACGGCTCAAGACAGATCCTCCAAACAGAAAATTAATAAAGAAATAATGGACTTAAACAAAACTCTAGAACAATTGGGTCTGACTGACATCTACAGGACATTCTACCCCAAATCCACTGAATACACGTTCTTCTCATCAGCTCACGGGACATTCTCTAAGATTGACCATATCCTAGGACACAAAGTAAATCTCAAGAAATTTAAAAAAATAGAAATCATACCATGTATCTTCTCAGATCACAATGGAATAAGGGTAGAAATCAACCCTAACAGAAACTCACATTTCTACAAAAAAACATGGAAATTAAACAACCTTCTACTAAATGATTACTTCATAAATGAAGAAATCAAGACGGAAATAAAAAAATTCTATGAAGAAAACGACAATGGAGAGACAAGTTATCAACTCCTCTGGGACACAGCTAAAGCTGTTCTGAGAGGAAAGTTTATCTCCATAAATGCCTATAATCAAAAGTCAAAAAGATCACAAATAGACAATCTAATGAAACGACTCAAAGAGCTGGAAAAAGAAGAACAGACCAGCCCCAAACCCAGCAGAAGAAGTGAAATCAACAAGATCAAATCAGAACTAAATGAAATTGAAAACAGGAAAGCTATTCAGGAGATTAATAAAACAAAAAGTTGGTTCTTTGAAAAAATAAACAAAATTGACACGCCACTGGCTAAGCTAACGAAAAGCAGAAAAGAGAAATCTCTAATAAGCTCCATCAGGAATAAAAAAGGAGATATCACAACCGATCCCAAAGAGATACAAGATATAATTTATGAGTACTACAAAGATATTTATTCACACAAACTGGAAAATGTGGAGGAAATGGAAAAATTTCTAGAAACACACAGCCTCCCTAGGCTCAACCAGGAAGAAATAGATTCCCTGAACAGACCAATCTCAACAGCTGAAATAGAAACAGCAATTAAAAATCTCCCTAAAAAGAAAAGTCCCGGTCCAGATGGCTTCACACCCGAATTTTACCACACTTACAAAGAAGAACTAATACCTATCTTGCAGAAACTATTCCACAACATCGAGAAGAATGGAAACCTCCCTGACACCTTTTATGAAGCGAATATTACTCTGATACCAAAACCAGGAAAGAATCCAACAAAAAAAGAAAACTACAGACCAATATCCCTAATGAATATAGATGCAAAAATTTTCAACAAAATCTTAGCTAACCGAATCCAGACGCTTATCAAAAAAATAATCCATCATGACCAAAAGGGCTTCATCCCAGGAATGCAGGGATGGTTCAACATACGCAAATCTATAAATGCAATTCACCACATAAACAGAAGCAAAAACAAAGACCACATGATTCTCTCAATAGATGCAGAAAAAGCTTTTGACAAAATTCAACACCCTTTCATGATACGAACACTCAAGAAAATAGGCATAGAAGGGACATATCTAAAAATGATACAAGCCATTTATGACAGACCCATAGCTAACATCATACTGAATGGGGAAAAACTGAAAGCATTCCCACTTAGAACCGGAACCAGACAAGGCTGCCCACTATCTCCACTTCTATTCAACATAGTACTGGAAGTCCTGGCTACAGCAATCAGACAGGAAAGTGGAATTAAAGGTATCCAAATAGGGGCAGAAGAGATCAAACTTTCACTGTTTGCTGATGATATGATATTATATCTAGAAAACCCCAAAGATTCAACCAGGAAACTTCTGGAACTGATCAATGAATTTAGCAAAGTCTCAGGATACAAAATCAATACACAGAAATCAGAGGCATTCGTATATGCCAACAACAATCAAATCGAGAACCAAATTAAAGACTCAATACCCTTCACAATAGCAACAAAGAAATTAAAGTACCTAGGAATATACTTAACCAAGGAGGTAAAAGACCTCTATAGGGAGAACTATGAAACACTGAGGAAGGAAATAGCAGAGGATGTAAACAGATGGAAATCCATTCCATGCTCGTGGATCGGCAGACTCAACATCATTAAAATGTCTATACTACCCAAACTGATCTACAGATTCAATGCAATACCTATTAAAATCCCATCAGCATTCTTCACAGATATAGAAAAAATAATTTTACGCTTTGTATGGAATCAAAGAAGACCCCGAATATCAAGAGCAATTCTAGGCAACAAAGACAAATTGGGAGGTATTAATATGCCAGATATCAAACTATACTACAAAGCTGTAGTAATTAAAACAATCTGGTATTGGCACAAAAATAGGATTATTGACCAGTGGAACAGATGTGAGAATCCTGATATAAAACCATCCTCATATAGCCATCTAATCTTTGACAAAGTAGACAAAAACATACGCTGGGGAAAAGAATACCTTTTCAATAAATGGTGCTGGGAAAACTGGATAGCCACTTGTAGAAGGTTAAAACAGGACCCACACCTTTCACCTCTCACAAAAATCAACTCACGCTGGATAACAGACTTAAATCTCAGGTATGAAACCATTAGAATTCTAGAGGAAAATGTTGGAAACACTCTCCTAGACATCGGCCTAGGCAAAGAGTTTATGAAGAAATCCCCAAAGGCAATCAAAGCAACAACAAAAATAAATAAATGGGACATGATGAAACTACAAAGCTTCTGCACAGCCAAAGAAACAGTCATGAAAGTAAACAGACAACCTACAGAATGGGAGAAAATTTTTGCATCCTATGTATCCAATAAAGGACTGATAACTAGAATATACTTAGAACTCACGAAAATCAGCAAGAAAAAATCAAATAACCCTATTAAAAAGTGGGCAAAGGACATGAACAGAAACTTTTCAAAAGAAGACAGAAGAATGGCCAACAAACATATGAAAAAATGCTCACCATCCCTAATCATCAGGGAAATGCAAATCAAAACTACAACGAGATATCACTTAACTCCAGTGAGAATGGCCTTTATCAAAAAGTCTCCAAATAACAAATGCTGGCGTGGATGTGGAGAAAGAGGAACACTCCTACACTGCTGGTGGGACTGCAAACTAGTTCAACCTCTGTGGAAAGCAATATGGAGATACCTTAAAGCGATACAAGTGAATCTACCATTTGATCCAGCAATCCCATTGCTGGGCATCTACCCAAATGATCCAGTGACACTCTACAAAACAGACACCTGCACTTGAATGTTTATAGCAGCACAATTCATAATTGCAAGGCTGTGGAAACAGCCCAAGTGCCCATCAATCCAAGAATGGATTAATAAAATGTGGTATATGTATACCATGGAGTACTATTCAGCTCTAAGAAACAATGGTGATATAGCACATCTTATACTTTCCTGGTTAGAGCTGGAACCCATACTACTAAGTGAAGTATCCCAAGAATGGAAAAACAAGCACCAGATATATTCTCCAGCAAACTGGTATTAACTGAGTAGCACCTAAGTGGACACACAGGTGCTACAGTAATAGGGTATTGGGGAGGTGGGAGGGGGGCGGGGGGCGGGTATATACATACATAATGAGTGAGATGTGCACCATCTGGGGGATGGTCATGATGGAGATGGAGACTCAGACTTTTGGGGGGAGGGGGGGGAAATGGGCATTTATTGAAACCTTAAAATCTGTACCCCCATAATATGTCAAAATAAAAAAAAAAATTACATGAAAAAAAAAAAAAAGGTATAGATTCCTCTCAGATCAGTGCCCCAGATATGCAAAGTGATTGTTAATAACCTACTTTTAAAACTCTTCAGACGAGATCAGGTGTGTTCAGGGTAGTATGGCCGTAGATATTCACTGGGGAAAATAATCTTTATTCAATAAATGTTGCTGGAGAAACTGGATAGCCATATGTAGAAGACTGAAACAGGATCCGTATCTTTCACCTCTCACGAAAATCAGATTACGGTGGATAACAGATTTAAACCTAAGGCGTGAAACTATAAGAATTCTAGAAGAGTATGTTCAAAAAACTCTTATAGACATTGACCTGGGCAAAGAATTTATGAAGAAGACCCCAAAGGCAATCACAGCAACAACAGAAATAAATAAATGGGACCTGATCAAATTAAAAAGCTTCAGCACAGCCAAGGAAACTATCATGAGAGCAAACAGACAACATACAGAATAGGAGAAAATATTCGCATGTTACACATCTGATAAAGGGCTGATAACTAAAATCTACATAGAACACAGGAAAATCAGCAAGAAAAAAATCAAACAAACTTATCAAAAAGTGGGAAAAGGACATGAACAGAAACTTTCCAAAAGAAGATAGACTAATGGCTAACAAGCATATGAAAAAATGCTCATCATCTCTAATCATCAGGAAAATGCAAATCAAAACTGCAATGAGATATCACTTATCCCCAGTGAGAATGGCCTTTATCAAAAAGTCCCAAACAATAAATGCAGAGAGATACGAACACTCGTACACTGCTGGTGGGACTGAAAACTAGCACAACCTTTGTGGAAAGCAATACAGAGATACCTCAAAGAGATATAAGTAGAAGCACCATTTGATCCAGAAATCCCATCACTGGGCATCTACCTAAAAGAACAAAAGACATTCTATAAAAAAGATATCTTCACTCAAATGTTTATAGTGGCACAATTCACAATTGCAAACATGTGGAAACAACTCAAGTGCCCATCAATACATGAGTGAATTAATAAAATGTGGTATATGTATACCATGGAGTTCTACTCAGCCACAATAAAACAATGATGATATAGCACCTCTTGTATTACCCTGGGTAGAGCTGGAGTCCATTCTACTAAGTGAAGTATCTAAAAAATGGAAAAACAAGCACCACATGTACTCACTATCAAATTGGTTTTAACTGATCAACACTTAAGTGTATATATAGGCCAGCGCGGTGGCTCACGCCTGTAATCCTAGCACTCTGGGAGGCCAAGGCGGGCGGATTGCTCGAGGTCAGGAGTTCGAAACCAGCCTGAGCAAGAGCGAGACCCCACCTCTACTATAAATAGAAAGAAATTAATTGGCCAACTAATATATATAGAAAAAATTAGCCAGGCATGGTAGTGCATGCCTGTAGTCCCAGCTACTCGGGAGGCTGAGGCAGTAGGATCGTTTGAGCCCAGGAGTTTGAGGCTGCTGTGAGCTAGGCTGATGCCATGACACTCAATCTAGCCTGGGCAACAAAGTGAGACTCTGTCTCAAAAAAAAAAAAGTGTATATATAGTAATAACATTCGTCAGTATCGGGCAGATGGGAGGGGGAGGGGGGATGGGTATATACATACCTAATGGGTGCAGTGTGCACTGTCGGGGGGATGGACACACTAGAAGCTCTGACTCTGGTGGGGCAAGGGCCATATAGGTAACCTAAAAATTTGTACCCTTGTAATATGCTGAAATAAAGAAAAAAGAATAAACTGGTTTCCAACATGACAGTATAGGCAACACTGGCCTAGTTTCCTAATCTTTCCAAACCTCCAATAAAAACAGATGTAGAGGCTAGAATAATAAAACAAAATTCTATGGCCAACATCTATAGCAAAATTCACAGAAAATATATTCTTGCAACACTAAAACTTAAACCTGACATCAGGCCCACATGGTATCAGCAACTGCACAGAAGAAAGCAGAGGGAAGACAAAAGCACTTCTGATGAGTCTGAGATCCAGAAACAGATATTTACCTCCCAAATAAGCTATTCCCACTAGTGTTCAAAGCTCAGGGAGCCAATTCAAAAGCTCAGGCAAACACACTTGAGAAGAGCCTTCAAAGGCTGTGATTCATGAGTGAGTTTAAGGGACCACAGAACAGAAAGATCATGCTGCAGAGACCTAACACCAAGAACTCTCCAAACTGACCAACCTAAGGCCCCTTTCAAGGGAGAACTGCCTGAGAGGGTTAAATGGAAGCAAGGTGGAAACACTGAGGGAAAAGTAAAGAGAAGCTCCAGAATAAAAGTATGAAGGAAAGTCCAGAATCATGAAGGTAGGCGAGTTCACTTGACTCTTCCTTTTCTTTGAATACAGAAAAATCCTTCTCACCTACAATGAGTTAAGAGGAATACACTGTAGACAGATGTCATGTAAAAGTTTTTATAAGGAAAAAGAATAATGAGCAGAATAATATTAATGTAAACAATAAGGTGTGCCAGAAAACATCCCACAAAACAGATTTAAAAAATTCCCTACTGTTTCAAAACAAGCTATAAGAATTAGGAAAATAACATAAACTATGAAAGAATACCAGAAGAATTAGAAACAGTCAGAAATGAGATGATGGCAGGAAGAAGGAATATTTGAAAAGAAAGGAGTCAAAACTCAGGAAAGGCTTAGAAATAAAAGTCATTCAAGAAATGACTAAACTAGAAGAAACACAAGAACAAATGAATGGATTTGATAATGGTTAAGCCTGTGGATACAAGGATAATTCCTTATAAAAATAGAATACAGATAAGAGGAAATTTAAAGAAAATATGAAAGTCAAAAAAAATGGAAAACAACTTAAAAGAAAGTACTAGAGATAGAAAAAGGCAAACAAAATCCAATACTAAAGAAGTCTCCAAAGAAGACACCTAAAGCAATATAATAGAATCCATACTAAAATGCATAATTCAGGAAAAATTTTCTGAAATAAATAAAAACTTTAAGCTACACATATGTTGAAAGTGCAAACCACTCGCCTAGAAAAATTTAATCAAAAAAGAGCACATTGAGATATATTCTAGTAAAACTAATTTTTAAGCAAAATAAAGTCTTTTGAGTATCTAAATAAAAAGATCAAGTCACTTACGAGAGAAAGAAAGCCTGATTGTCATCATGCTTTTTAACAGCAATGCTTTATGGCAGAAGACAATGAAATATCTTAATATATTAGAGAGCCCCAAGGAAAGAAAATGTGAGCCAAGGATTTTATATGCAGTCAAAGTGACTTTCAAAAAAAAAAAAAATGTTGAACTTTTTGTAAACATTCAAGTACTTAGGAAATACTGACCCATGGAATACTTCCTGAGGATTCTATTACAGAATAAACTTCAGAAAACCAAAATGACTGGAGAGTAGACAATAAGGACCAGGCATAAATAGCAATAGTGTATATATATATATATATATATATATACACTATTGCTATTATATATTATAAATATATAAATATATATAATAAATATATATAAATTTAATATTTATTAAATTATTATTATTATAAATTATTATATAATATTATTATATATTAATATATTATAATATTATATATTATTATTATAAATTATTATAAATTAATATTTATTTAATATAAATAAATTTATATAAATTTATATAAATATATAAATATATAAAAATATTATAAATATATAAATATATTATATATATAATATATTTACCTGTAGAACTAAGGTTAAATAATAAATATATGGAAACATTATAGTAAATAATGGCTATATGCTATAATAATGTACACACAGCACAATTATTAAAAAGTACAGGAGAAGGAAAAAAGAACATAGAAAATAGAATAAACTTTCAAGTTACCTTAGAGAAGTTGCTAGATTAATGAAAAATACCATAGAGCTAGAATATCACCAGCCCCTAATGAAATAATGGATACAGACAATAATTTTTAATGGCAGTTAATACCATAAAAAGAGAAACAATCAAACAACATGTGACTCCTGATAGAAATACACAACATGATGATCTATGAAATATTTTTATCTATGAAGTACAAAAATAAATCAAACCTGAATTTGAAAAAGTCTCTAAATCCCACTATTTTACAGAAAACACAGGAAAAGACCATACTAAATAACCCTACAGGGATACAATTAGCAAAACCCAGACTGTGAGAAATTGTTCCAGACAAATTATTCATTTATTTCTACAAATAAATTACAAGGGGGAAAAAAAGGTGAAAAAAGTTTATAGATCAAAGAGATTTAAAACACACATCAAACAATTGCAATCTATAAACTTTGAATTCCTATTTGAAGAAAATTAAATCTTAAAAAATAATTATGAAGCAATTGAGAAAATTTTAACACTTTTTGGATATATGATAATATTAAGAAAATAGTGAGGAATTTTAAACATTTTATAGTTCTGTTTGTTAGAAAAAATAAACAGCTTACTATAATAGTCTCATCTTCATTAAATTCTCACATTTTTTACCTAGTAATATACTAGCACAAAATTATAGTATAACATCATGAGACAGTAACATCATATTACATTGATCAAATAAAAAGTTAGAAATGTTTTGTGTATAAAAATGAAGCAAAATGCTAGAAAGTATGTCAAATGAAAGCTAGTCTAATAAATGATTCCTTGGTCCAAAACCTGTCATTTTAAGAATTTTCGGTGGTAAAACTTTGAGTTTACTGATTAATCTACCCCATGGACATAATTAGTATTCTATTAAACTTTTTTATTTTCATGTCATGTCATGAGATCTCTCTGACTTACATTTGAACCCATTTCCTTTATTTAGCCTTCTTAGAAATGGTCATATCAAGACCAAACTTGGATTTGCCAATCTTATTGTCAGTAACTACTGGGTGGTTTGGGAAAAAGTTAGAGCCTCATGAAGTAGATGGAAAGATTAAGTGAGATAATATTTAAAATGGTGGATATGAAAAGCATTCATTAGTTATTACCAAAAAAAAAATTTTGATTAATAGCTATATCATGCAGGTACCTTACAGAAAAAGTAATCCACTATATCTATTATAGTCTTAGAAGAAAAGGGACTATTTTGGTATGGGGTTGGGGGAAATTGGGCCTTTACAGAATGTCTAGGAGAACAGAAAATCCAGTTTGTTTACTACAGAGACAAGAACAGAGCATCCAAGAAAAATGCGCAAATAGCTGTCACCTTGTTGATTAACACCTAAGATACCGGGAACTAGTTGCCAGAAACTTAGACCTTGCTTGCCATAAAAGAATCAAATGCCTCCACTGCCAGGATTGCCAATTGACCAGCTCTCATCAACATAACCATTGCTGCTTGCTTCTGCTTACAGGTCTCGATTGGCTGTATGTGCTTGGTGGAATGTAGGTCACAACTATAATCCTTGCTATAAAGTACTCTGGGAAATACAACTTTAGCCTTCTAGTCTGTATTATACAAAAAGATATGCTAGAAGATAGTCAAATGCTTACCAGGTGAACTCAAATAATTATTAAATATCTTCCACTGTGTTTTAACATACTTAAAATGAACCTATGTTTTTTCTAACATGAGCATAGCCAACTCCTCTAACCCTCCTCAAATGGACTATTCTTCCTCAATACCTCTCATTATCTTTACTATGCTTCTCCAGTCTTTCCAGATCCTCTATTAAAACGTTAGTAAATTTGGCCCTATATTCTAATTTGTCTAATTAATGCCAAGTATAGCAGAAGGATGTTTTTTAGAAGTCATACATCTGCTAAAATATCCCACTGTATTCCGACCTTTCTGAAAGTAAATTGATTTTGTAGATACATGTTCAACTTGTTGGGTATGATTCTTTATTCTTATGTAGTTATCTATAACATATTGCATATATATTAGCATATGCTTCTTTAATTTGATCTATATTTTAATTTTAGATTATCTTTTAAAGTCATTAAAATTAAGAAAGATAATTATCCTTTGAAAAGTATTTAGAATATGTTAGATGCTACTTTTAAAAAAAGTAAAACAACATAAATATTATCAAATTACTTTTTCAAAAATAATAACCTCCAAATGATACAATACAATACAGTCAAGTTCCAAAATTCATATTCTTTAAAATGGAAGGTCTACTTACTGTCCCTTCTTTTCTCAGCTCAGTATTCATTACCTATGGCTACTTTTAGAGTTTAGGGAATCATACAAAAAATATTTATTCATGTTTTCACCTATGAATGAATCCCTTTCTTTAAGAGCCTTTCTCCTTTTTTTCCAGGCAGACATATATACATATAAAATCATTTAAATATAGGTAAACCCAATGAAGGATAGGGACTTTAATCTTCTAGGAGTAAAAGTGTTAAGAAATGTATCAAATCATTTAAGTTTCCCTACCAGATGTGATCAGACTTAAACATTTCACAATTCTGTTTATAGTAAAAATGGCAGAGAAAACAAATGGACAAAATTTGCAAAAGATTGAATTGCAAAATAGGAAAATATGAAAAGAGATGAAGGTAAAGGTGAAGGAATTACTTATAGGCGAGGATGAATGGTTTGAATATGATACAGAAGGTAATGAAAAGCCAGGTGAACATGAAGATCTTGGCTATAGAATTCTGAAATGGCTTAGAGTAGGGATGGGGAACCTGTGGCCTTATAGCCACATGTGACTTTCTAGGTCTTTAAGTGCAGCCTTTTGACTGAATCCAAATTTTACAGTTAATCTATTTTTATTAATACATTTTTGTATGTATATTTTATTTTATTTTTTAAATGAGTATATTTAAAATACCAAAGAATAAAATAAGTTTCAACAAAATAATCCTCCCAGATTGACCCACACAATTAGAACATTACTAAGCCATAAAGGCTAAATTGACAACTGCTACATTCATGATTTAGTGCTAACTTCCACTGCCTGACTGGCACCAGTACTGTACAAGGCTGGTTAGCAAGAGTTTATAGGGGCCGAGTAAGCCAGTCTGTTATCAGCTTTTGATAGTGTTGCTTTGTGTTTCTGTTTGAAGTGGAATTTGTAAATAGTTGCATGGCTTAACAGTATTTTTTAATTCTGTCTTAACAGGCCATCATATCAAAGAGGACCAAGACAATGCTGAAAGAAGAAAACAGATTTTTAATGAGGACTAAGAATTGCAATATTACCTTCTTTCTGCTAAAAATAAGACGATTTGCTTGCTTTGTGATACTGCAATATCAACATTAAAGAAACTGAATGCTCATCAGCATTGTAACACTCATAAGCATCAAAATATTTTAAATTAGAGGGAGAGGCACGAAAGATTGTATTGCAGAAATTAAAAGATGAAAAGCAAAAGCAAAGACAATTCTTTCAAAGCAGCAAAAAAACCTGGAATTAATGCCACTGAAGCAACTTATAAAGTAGCTTGTACACTCGGGAAGCCGTTCAGTGATGTAGAAATTGTGAAAGAATGCATAGTCGAAGTTGTAGGATGCTTAGACCCTGATAATGTTTCAAAGTACAAACAACTGCCTCTTTCAAGGAGAATCATAACTGATTGGCAGCATGAATTAGGCTTCAACATAAGAGGACAACTTCATGCAATACTTCAAAAGGAAAATGCATATTATGCAATAACTTTGGATGAATCAACTGATATTACTGACTTGGCACAGGTTTTATACTTCATTTGGGTCATAACAGAAGATTTTCTTTGCTACAAAGAGTTACTTGCTCTGGGTACTCTCACGAACACAGGGAATAGATATCTTCAACAACTTTCAAAATAAATGTCAGGAAGTTGAATTGAATTTGGCAAATTTAGTGAGTGTATGTACAGATGGTGCACCTTTCATGACAGGAAAACATGAAGGGTTTATTGCACGGATAAAAGAAGTATTAACAGATCCAGATGCTCTCATTTTTTTTCATCGTATCTTGCATCAGCAAAATCTCTGTGCTAAAAAGCTACTACTAATACTTTAAGTGACACTTTGCAACAAGTTATAAATATTGTTAACTATCTCTGTGCAAATGCAACAGGGCATCATCAGTTTCATAACATGCTAAAGTGTGTGGATTTCCCATATCATTATAAAGTGCATTGGCTATTGCAGGGACAGGTGTAGGGCAAAATTTTATCTATGCGAGGAACAGATAGGTAAATTTTATGAAGAACAGAATCGGCAATGTGAACTATTGAAAGAATATTTCTATAGTAATGAAGCATTTCTGTGTGATATAATGTCAGATCAAAATGACTGAAATATTTCTTTGAAAGGTAAAACTAAGTCTACATATGATATGTGGCACATAATCCAAGCATTTCAAAAAGAACTATCTTCTTTTGAAACACTTCTTCAAAAGGAAATTTCGGATGAACATTTCTCCAGTTAGCAAAGGTCACTGGTGAACAGGATGATATATGCAAATCATTTTAACAATACTCAGCTCAGACCTATTAATTGGAGAATACAATGAAAGGTTCACTGACTTTGAGAATGATGATATATCACACTCAAATTAGCATTTTGGCATCACCTAGTTGATATCACCAAGGCACCTAAAGAACTGCAGATGGACTTGAGCTGTCAGTAGATGACATTTTTTTTATTTCAGCATATCACGGGGATACAAATGTTAAGGTTACGTATATTGCCCATGCCCTCCCTCCCTCCTCGAGTCAGAGCTTCAAGCATGACCATTCCCGAAACGTTGCACATCTCACTCTTTGTGTCTATATATACCCATCCCCTCCTACCCCTTCTCACCTGCCCAACACCCGATAAATGTTATTCCTATATGTCCACTGAAGTGTTGATCCGTTAATACCAATTTTCTGGTGAGTACATGTGATGCTTGTTTTTCCATTCTTGAGATACTTCACTTAGTAGAATGGGTTCCATCTCTATCCAGCAATATACAAGAGATGCTTTATCACCATTGTTTCTTAAAGCTGAATAGTACCCCATGGTATACATATACCACATTTTATTAATCCACTCATTAATTGAAGGGCACTTGGGTTGTTTCCACAACTTTGCAATTGTGAATTGTGCTGCTATAAACATTAAAGTGCAGGTGTCTTTTTCATAAAGTGACTTTTGATCTTTTAGGTAGATGCCCAGTAGTGGAATTGCTGGAACAAATAGTAGATCTACTTGTATCGCATTTAGGTATCTCCATATTGCTTTACACAAAGGTTGAACTAATTTGCAGTCCCACCAGCAGTGTAGGAGTGTTCCTATCTCTCTGCATCCATGCCAACATTTATTGTTTGGGGACTTTTTGATAAAGGCCATTCTCACTGGAGTTAAGTGATACCTCATTGCAGTTTTGATTTAAATTTATCTGATGATTAGAGATGTTGAGCATTTTTTCATATGTTTGTTGGCCATTATTCTGTCTTCTTTTGAAAACTATCTGTGTTCATGTCCTTTGCCCATTTTTTGATAGGGTTGTTTGATTTTTCCTTGCTAATTTTTCTGAGTTCTAAATAGATTCTGGTTATTAACCCTTTATCGGATATGTAGCTGTGAAAATTTTCTCCCATTCTGTGAGTTGTCTGTTTGCTCCCTTGACAGTTTCTTTGGCTGTGAAGTGCTTTTTAATTTGATCAGGTCCCCTTTATATATTTTTGTTGCCGCTATGATTGCCTCCAGGGTCTTCTTCATAAATTTTTTGCCTAGGCCAATGTCTAGAAGAGTATTTCCAACATTTTCCTCTAGAATTCTAATAGTTTCACACCTAAGGTTCAAGTCTGTTATCCAGCGTGAGTTGATTTTTGTGAGAAGCAAATGGTGTGGGTCTTGTTTCAGTCCTCTACATGTGGCTATCCAGTTTTCCCAGCACCATTTATTGAATAAGAATTCTTTTCCTCAGTGTATATGTCTATCTGCATTGTCGAAGATTAGTTGGCTATATGAGGATGGTTTTGTATCTGGGTTCTCGGTTCTGTTCCACTGGTCAATGTCCTTGTTCTGTGCCAATCACAAGCTATTTTAATTACTATAGCCTTGTAGTATAGTTTGAAGTCTGGTAAATTGATACCTCCTATTTTGTTTTTATAGCCTAGGATTGATTTTGCTATATGGGGTTTCTCTGGTTCCATACAAAGTGTAAATTATTTTTTCTATATCTGTGAAAAATGATGATGGTATTTTGATAGGGATTTCATTGACTCTGTAGGTCACTTTGGGTAGTATAGACATTTTAACAATGTTAATTCTGCTGGCCCATGAGCATGGGTATATTCTTCCACCTGTTTACATCCGCTGCCATTTCCTTCTTCAGTGTTTCATAGTTCTCCCTGTGGAGGTCTTTTACCTCCTTAGTTAAATATATTCCTAGGTACTTTATTTTCTTTGTTGCTATTTTGAAGGGAACTGAGTCTTTGATTTGGTTCTCACTTGTACTGTTGTTGGCATATATGAATGCCTCTGATTTCTGTGTATTGATTTTGTGTCCTGAGACTTTACCAAATTCATTTATCAATTCAAGGAGTCTCTTGGTTGAATCCTTGGGGTTTTCTAGGTATAATATGATGTCATCAACAAACAGTGAGAGTAGGATCTCTTGTGCTCTCATTTGGATGCCCTTACTTCCACTCTTTTGTCTGTTTGCTGTAGCAAGGACTTCCAGCACTATGTTGAATATAGGTGGAGATAGTGGGCAACCACGTCTTGTTCCAATTCTAAGTGGGAATGTTTTCAATTTTTCTCCATTGGGTATGATATTGGCTGTGGGTTTGTCATATATGGCTTGTATCATTTTTAGGTAAGCCTTGTCTATGCCTATTTTGTTGAGTGTTCCTATCGTAAAAGGGTGTTGAATTTTGTCAAATGCTTTTTCAGTGTCTATTGAGAAGATCATATGGTCTTTATTTTTGCTTCTGTTTATATGGTGAGTTACATTTATGGTTTTGGGTATGTTGAACCATCCCTGCATCTCTAGGATGAAGCCCACTTGGTTGTGATGGATTATTTTCTTGATAAGCACCTGGATTCGATTGGCTAGGATTTTGTTGAGAATTTTCACATCTATATTCATAAGGGATATTGGTCTGTAGTTTTCTTTTTTGGTTGCATCCGTTCCTGGTTTTGGTATCAGGGTTCTGTTCGCTTCATAAAATGTTTTGGGGGGTTCCATCCTTCTCAATGTTGTGGAATAATTTCTGCAGGATAGGCACCAATTCTTCTTTGTAGGTGTGGTAGAATTCAGGTGTGAAAACATCTGGTCTAGGACTTTTCTTTTTAGGAAGGATTTTTATTGCTGTTTCAATTTCAGTACTTGATATTGGTCTGTTCAGAAATTCTATTTCTTCCTGGTTGAGCCTAGGGAAGCTATGTGTTTCTAAGAAATTGTCCATTTCCTCTACATTTTCCAGTTTGTGTGCATAGAGATTTTTGTAGTATTCATAAATTATATCTTGTATCTCCATGGCATCCGTTGTAATTTCTCCTTTATTTTCCTCATGGAGCTTATTAGAGACGTTTCTCTTCTGCTTTTCATTAGTCTAGCCAAAGGTGTGTCAATTTTTTTTATTTTTTCAAAGAGCCAACTTTTTGTTTTATTAATCTTGCGTATGGCTTCCCTGTTGTCTATTTCGTTTAGTTCTGATTTGATCTTAATGATTTCACTTCTTCTGCTGGGTTTGGGGTCAGTCTGTTCTTCTTTTTCTAGCTCTTTGAGACAATTCATTAGGTTGTTTATTTGTGATCTTTTCAACTTTTGGAAATAGGCATTTATGAAAATGAACTTTCCTCTCAGGACTGTTTTAGCTGTGTCCCACAGGTTTGATAACTTATGTCTCCTTTGTCGTTTAGTTCAAGGAATCTTCTGATTTCCATCTTGATTTCCTTGTTTATGAAGTGATCATTCAGCAGAAGGTTGTTTAGTTTCCATGACGTTGTGTAGAAATGAGACTTCTTCTTCGGGTTGATTTCTACTTTTATTCCATTGTGATCTGAAAACATACATGGTATAATTTCTATTTTTTAAAATTGTTTTGAGACATGCTAAAAAACTGGATAACCAACACAAAGAACATGCAAAAAGATTCCAGGACCTGGAACAAGAATTCACCAAAGAAATTGAAATAATGACAAAATATCAAACTGAACTCCTGGAAATGAAGAATCAATTCAGGAAACTACAAAACACAGTGGAAAGCCTCTAGAACAGGGTAGATCAAACAGAAGAAACAATCTCAGAAATTGAAGATAACACCTTCCAATTAAATAAATCAGTCACAGAGATAGAGCAGAGAAACAAGAAAAAAGACCAAAGCCTACAACAGATGTGGGATTATGTGAAGAAACCTAATGTGACAGGCAGTCATCAGACTGACCAAATATCAACTAAAGAGGCCCTTCTACGAGCAGTAACACAAAATTGCAAGTAACATACAAAGGAAAGCCAACCCGAATAATGCCAGACTTCTCTACTGAAACTTTCCAAGCAAGGAGAGACTGGGGCCCCATTCTCACTCTTCTGAAACAGAATAATGCCCAGCCTAGAATCTTACTCCCTGCAAAACTAAGTTTTGTATAGAAAGGAGAAACCAAGACATTCTCATATAAGCAAAGACTGAGGGAATTCACCAAGACACGACCAGCTCTTTAAGAAGTACTCAAAACAGTATTACCCACGGATCAGCACAATAAACACTCATGAATGTAAATCTACTCAAAAGCTAAAGATCAAATTCCAGATACCAAAATGGCTCATGAGAAAAAAAAAGCAACAAAGTTCAACCCAACATCATGAACAGAAATGTGCTCCACATATCAGTTATCTCATTAAATGTGAATGGCTAGAACTCCCCACTCAAGAGACATAAGCTGGCCAAATGGAAAAAAAATGCAAGCCAAGTGTCTGCTGTCTTCAGAAAACATATCTAACCTGCAAGGATGCAGTTAGACCAAAGGTAAAAGGGTGGAGAACAATATTTCAAGCAAACAGGAGCCAAAAGAAAGCTGGTGTGGTGGTGCTGATTACTAATAATTTAGTTTTTAAATCAACAAAAGTAATAAATGACAAAGAAGGTCACTATATAATGGAGAAGGGTACAGTTCAACAAGAAGACATAACAATTCTAAATATATATGCACTCAACCTTGGTGCACTCAGATTCATAAAGCAAACTCTACTTGATCTAAACAAATGGATAAACAACAACATAATCATAGTTGGAGACTTTAACACCCCACTGACAGCACAGGACAGATCCTCCAAACAGAAATCAACAAAGAAATAATGGACTTAAACAGAACTCTAGAACAAATGGGCCTGACTAACATTTAGAGGACATTCTACCCCCAAACCACTGAATATACGTTCTTCTCATCAGCTCATGGGTCATTCTCTAAGATTGACCATATCCTAGTACACAAAGTAGATGACATTTTAAAGTCATTGTTTGATGCTAAGAAAAATCCAATTGAAATATGGAAAAATGCAGTAGAATACTCATGCCTTTGGCAATATGCCCAAAAAATTCTTTCTTGCTTTTCAACCACTTATTGCTGTGAATCTACATTCTCCTACCTAACTCAAATCAAGACACCATTAACGTCACAAATGACTGATACCCATCAAGAAGGTCAACAGAATTGCAGACCTCAGTGCTGCAACCAAATATTCAAATGTTTTCCAACAAAAAGCAGACACAACAAAGTCATTAAAATGTTAATTAACTTTAAAATTAACAAATAGTTTTATTTTTTGAAATGATTAAGTACATAGTTAGATTTTTTATAAAACAATATACATTTTTAAGTATATCTAATTAAAGTTTCTTAAATGCAGCCTTATTTGATTATAGCTAAATTAATGTGCCCTTCCAACATGAAAAGGTTCCCCAACCCTAGACTGGAGTATAAGAAGGTAGAAAGAGAATGAATGGTTAGACATCTTTGGCTCCATTGGCCTAAAGCAGATATATTTCAAACTTTCTCAGTTTTGATCAACTAAAACTATCTTCAGGTAGCTAAAATAATCAATATATTTGGTACAAATATTAGTGCTCAGTTGTTCAGGACAGTGTCAATTGATTATAGACTGAAATTTTTCAACCAACATAATCAAGAGATAATATTTAAAACAAAGGAAAAGGAAAAACTATAAAACTATAAAGCATAGTCCTCGCTCCCTTAGAACTCCCAGAATCACTCCATACATGCATAACCAAGTCTGATAGGTCAAATTGGCAATTTTCAGGCTTCTTTGCTCCAATGTTACTGGGCCAATGACAGAGGCAATGACCAACCTTTTTCCAGCAGGTCCAGAGCAACCTGGTAAGCAAATTTCAAATCTCTGGAGAATATTTTCATCCCTACAATGAACTACAGGCCCTGCTTATGTTTACCATATGAGCTTATTCTCCAGCCAATTAAAAGATAAGCAGCCTCAGAAACATATGGTACATATTCCACAATGCTTTGGAGAAATTATATAATATAATTTGTCCTCTATAGAATCTACAGTTTAACATAGAATACAAATCTGCATTATTAACATAATCTAGCAACCTGCCAATATCAGATTGTTTTTAGGCATAAGTAAATACTAATTGTCCCCTTCTTTTATTTTTTACTTTATTTTAATTTCTTTTAGAGAGAGGGTCTCACTATGTCATCCAGGCTGTGAAGTAGACCAATTGTAACTCACCTAATCTTGAATTGCAGGCTCAAACCATCCTCCTGCCTTATCCTCCCACATAGTTGGAACTACAGATGCACATCACCACACCTGGCTAATTTTTCTAGTTTTTGTAAAGACAAGGTCTTGCTGTGTTGCTCAGTCTGATCTTGAACTCCTGGCCTCAAGAGATACTCCTGCCTCCACCTCCCATAGTACTTGGATTATAGGCCTGCACCACTGTGCCTGACCCATCGTGCCCTTCTTAATAGGAGAAAAATTGTAGTTCATCCAATGTAGTTGATATTTTGTAATTTTTCTCCTTTTAAGAGTACAAAAAAAATATACCTTTGCTAGCCATAAGATACTAACCAATGTGCACTCTTTTGTATCTATGTAAGCCACCTTCTTTATAGCATGCAATGTAATTTAAACAGTTCTTAGGTATTATGCCCCAAAGAAATATATGAGATAATGATTCTATCAATTGATATAGATATATTCTATAATTGAAAGTACATCAGTGTGAAAACGTTTTTAAAAATATTTTTAATCATTCTTTAAGTCTATATTACTTAAGCATGATTAAAAATTATAATCTTTTCCTGTAAATATGTAATACAATGACAGTTTACAAGGTATTTCTGGGCAGTATCTGAGATATGTCTATAGTAGAAAGCATGTTTTCACTCCCAAAGATGGTGAAAAAATCTTTTTAATTTATAATGTAGAGTAACCATACTATTTTACAGCAGGCACTTTTTTACTTTTCTCCTTGTCTTTATTTTTAGTCCCTATGATGTTTTGTTCCCATATGTAGGAATGTAGTTTAACAGGCACTGCTAATTACTGAACAAATACTGTATCCACATGAAGTCCAGATGTTAATATGTGATCATTTTTTTCTATCAGCAAATAGATTTTTTTCTGTGTCATGTTATGATCAGACAAGACCCTTCCTATACTTTACCCTACTCATTTGGAGCCTTTACTTAGTTTTTGATAGGTTACATATCATTCAGCTATACTCTTATTTAAGTTTATATCCAAATGAAATAACTTGATATATGTTTCTTAATTTGCTAAGCATATCTAATTTAGGTTTCCATAAGAAGAGAAGCCCTTAAGAAAGGTATTTTATTTATAGCTTATAAAATAAAATGTTGAAAATAAGCACATTGAGAATTTCTGTAGAGGTTTAAAACAGAGAGACAGATGGACAGGCAGACTACATTTTTCTGGGCACTAACATCCCATGTTTTCTTCCAGAGTGATTATTAATAATAGGAGAGCAATACAAAACCCGCAGCCAATTATGAAGATTTTAACGGTCTTCCTGTTGAAGAAAAAAAGGCAATACCACATAGTTTGCCAATGGATCAATAAATGTTCATTATATAAAAGTATTTTATATTTTAATTCTAATTTATTTACTGAGTCTACATTCCAAAGTAATATAGCTGTTTAAATAGAGACAATTACTGTAATGTCTTCTGAGGCTAACTGAGAGTAGGAATTATAAACTGACTCCACATTGTTCTGAATCTTCTGGAAATATTATCATTACAAACAGAACACAGCACTAGAAAATGTGCATTTCAGTCTATAGCTCTCATATGGGAATAAAAGGAGATTATTACAAAACCAAGATTGATAATTTGAAAAAATAAAGGGCCAATGAGCTTAAAATTGTTATAGTAATTTCCCTATAATTATTATTTTTTTGATTCTTGGAAACATTGAAAAACACGTTGTTAAAGTATGTCTCAGTTACTCAGTAAATATATAAATTTATTTCCATGTATAGACGCAACTGGGTGAAGTAATCCAGGAGACACTATAATTTCAAGCTGTAGTTTTACTCACACTGAGGTTATAAATATTACAAAGTCTTTCCATCAATCATGGAGCCAAAGAGGCTGCCCGTTGTCTGATTTGGCTCAAGTCATGAGGACCATAGTCTTGGCCTTCAGCAGAGTTGGTGGAAAACCGATTTCAATTGGGTCAAAGTCAAAATTTGAGCATGATACTGATATATCTGATTTTTTTAAGAATGTATGGTATGGAAAAATTTATTTTGAGAGATATCTAAATGTAAGCTGGATTTACATTATTTTCAAAATGTCTAACAAATTTAGCTTGATTTTTGCCTTCCCAGGTAATTTTCAGCACATTTTTCATGAACCTTTGCTTTTAAAAAAAATAAGCCATTCAGTCACCCAGAGAAAACTTTGCCATTAAAATAAAAAGTCACTATCTATAGCCTTGTCTCTGTTGTGCCTAATGAATGAAAACTTTTCAATGTCTCCTATAAAGGTCATCTGACTACAGTTTACCAATTAAGAAAGAAGTCACACTCTATGAATAAAAAATAGTTTAATACCCATTATAGACTTTTGCCTCATACAGTATTAGAATACTTAATCTCCAACTGTAAACTATCACATCTTACATAACAACCATGTATATTAACACATTAATCTGGGGCCAGAAAGAAGTAGGCCATATGCCTAAAAGAAATCTGATGGTATATCTACAAGTTCTATTTTTCTTTTTTTTTCTGTTAGCAAACTGAAAATTCAAGAGGAATGTCTATTTTTTTATTTAGCCTAATGGCACATGGAGAAAAGAGAAGTTATGATTACATATTATTAAACATGAATAAAGTTTAAATGTTTTAAAGGAAAGTGAAATTTTTGTGAGATTGTAGTTTTTTAAAAATATTTTTCAAAGTTTCCATCCTTGATATTTCAGGAGCTTGAACTGCAATCTGCCTCTCAACACCATGGAAGTACTTGAAATATTAAATTTCTCTGCAATGCCAATCAATGTCTAATATTTAGGAGGAAATATCATATCTGGGTGACATTAGCAAGTAGATTTGTGTCCACAGTCCTCAGTAAAGATTGACCCCTAAAAGACACTATAATATAGATTCCATAGAAGTTATGCTTCAACTAACTATGCTTCAACTAATCAAGAATCTTGATTGTTATCTTCATATAGCATTAACATCCTGGAAATCAATAATTCTGGTGGTTTGAAAAGCATCTTGTTAAAAGTACCACTTCCTTGATTATTCAGTTTTACAAAACCATAGATTAAAAAGGATTTCAAAGGTGATTACTATACCCACCTGATTCTAGGCAGGATCAAACCTAGATTATATAGTGAATGTAGTTGGTAGGGGAGTAATATATAGAAAATACATTATATTAGTTATGTAGTTATGTATGTAGTCCGGCGATTTCATCATCAGGAAATACTTTTTATATGTTATTATAAACTTTCTGACCTACACTGACCCCAGAACACAAAACTCTAAACAACAAAGTTTGTCCCAAAATGAATCAATTCAATTGATAGTATATATTCAGAGGACAAGCTTTTAATGATAGCATAACAGGCTTGAAACACTATTTTTACTTCAGAAAAAAAATTCATTTTTAAATATTTGTTTATAAATTTCTGCTCTATTTGTTGGTACATTTTTTCAAGAATAGAAAATGAAACATTTAGAGTCTAAAGCTTTATCTACACAAAAACCAAAATATTAACAGTGTGGTCTTATGGGAAGAGCTGTGGTCCAAAGGTTTTCAGATGACTCTATCTAGTAAGACATAACACTGGGCAAATGATCCAACCTCTTAACATTTTTAAGCAGTAAAATTGGAATAATAATGGTTACTTAAGAAAATTAATTACATAAGTAACATGGATTGCAGGATTCATAAAGATGCCAAATTCACTTTTTTACTTAACAACATGATATGGGCCTTAAATTACCTAATTTCCACAACAGATATGTGACTTTAATAAGTCACAAAATTTTACTAAAACATTTAGAATTTCTCCCTCCAAATAATCAGACATAAGATGGATGAAGTCTAGTTGAGCACCAGGAAAGCAGACAAACAAAAGCTATCTCAATAATGGCTGAGAGGTTAAATACACTACTAATACCAAAAGCAAGCATGTTATGAGCATAAATATACAGATTTATATAAAGAAGATAAAAAATAATGTACTTGTCGGTTTTTACATTTTCATTCAAGAGCTTTATCAAATCTCAATTTTTCCACTTTGAAAGAGCTAAAAACAAAATGTCCAAAGGCCAAGAAAAAACTATTTAAAAGGGGGAAACCAGTTCTTACTACTTATAAAGAAGTTAGATGGTTTAAGACAAAGAGGATGCTTTATCACTCTTAGAGTAGAAAGCTGTTATGTTTAGCAGAATGTTAAGCAATGGTTCTATACCATGACAAAATATTTTTAAATCATTAGCAGAATAGTTTTAAAACTTAGCAGAAGAGGACAAAATTGTTATTGTACAATTTTACATTATGCGGTTAGCATTGAAAGAACTTGGGAAGAGAAGGCACATAATCAGTATCTTTAAGAACAGAATCAATAGCAATTCATGTTGAATGGTTTGGCTCTACCTTTGCAAAAGTCTGAAGTACTTGATCGTTGATCTTTGATGTCCCTTCCAGCATTTGGATTTTATAATTTATTTCCATGAACAGAAATGGGCATTGCTAAGTCAACTGTAAGTTATTTCTTATTTTATTATACTTGTTGTAATTTTAACACATCATTTTTTTAGCAATGTTTTAGAAGAAGATGAGAAGCTCTGTATTCAATGAGTTTAATGCCAATCTAATCACTTTAACCAGGGCAGTTTTGAAACAGAGTAGCTATAAAGTCAATTTCTGACTTGGTTTAATACACGCAATGAATACTAGTGTGTTTTTATTTCTAAAAGTAAGCATAATTGCACATGTCTAGCCAGCTATAATTAAGTCTGAAAAGCTGAAACATTTTAGCCAGTATTCAGAAGAAGAAATATATTAATAGTACATTTTCATTATTAAATATTACATGCATTATAATGTGCCACAAAAGAGACATTTCATTTTTAAAAGATTATATTCAAAATGACCTTCCAGACCATTAGGTAGAATTTATTTCCTTAGAGAAGTGAAAGTGATACAGCCTTCATCATTTACCTACTAATCTCATATGGTTCCCACATATTCCAGAACTAGGATTTGGCCTGCTGAGTTTTGGCAAGTCTTATGTTGGTATCAGGCAAATTACTGTCCAAAAAAGTGTTGGATAGCACCACCGTAACTCTGAGTTGTACTGCAATCCAAATGTGAATTTCTTGGAACACATATGGGAACATGTAGTCAACAGATTTCTGAAATTGCATACCAGCACTTTGCTTTGCTTCTAGAAAAGCTTGCCTATCTTGGAAGAAAATCTATTATAATCTTTTCCAATGGGAAAAGAAAATAACTAAAACTAAAATGTCCACTTTACTAGTCAGATTAAAAGTTTTATACCCTGATTTCCATATAAAACTGATAAATATTATATGTTTATTATGTATATATGGTATACTTCCAAAACAGCAAAATATTAGAGTGATATAACAGAGTTACAATCATCATCATCCTCTATGCAAATTTCCCTAAATCCAGCCTTTTCTTCTCCCCATCAGCCTCATAATTAAGACAAAGTTGAGGCTTAAGACTCAAATTTGCTATTTTGTACTTTTGCCCAATAAGAAGGTTTGCTTTCGAACTCCTGACCTCGAGCAATCCGCCCGCCTCGGCCTCCCAGAGTGCTAGGATTACAGGCGTGAGCCAAGAAACAATGGTGATATAGCACACCTTATATTTTCCTGGTTAGAGCTGGAACCCATACTACTAAGTGAAGTATCCCAAGATTGGAAAAACAAGCACCAGATATATTCTCCAGCAAACTGGTATTAACTGAGTAGCACCTAAGTGGACACATAGGTGCTACAGTAATAGGGTATTGGGCAGATGGGAGGGGGGAGGGGGGCGGGTATATACATACATAGTGAGTGAGATGTGCACCATCTGGGGGATGGTCATGATGGAGACTCAGACTTTTGGGGGGAGGGGGGGAAATGGGCATTTATTGAAACCTTAAAATCTGTACCCCCATAATATGCCAAAATAAAAAAAATAATTAAAAAAAAAAAAAAGAAGGTTTGCTAAGAGATGTTTTACTTTGCACTTTCTTAAACTACCTGACTAAAACATTAGTTTGCATGTATTTTAATTTTTTTTTAACTTATTGAGTTTCCCACTCACTTTCCATCCCTTATTTCTAAAGGAATTCTCATTCCCTCCCTGAATATATTCTCCACTTTTCAGTTTTCTTCTATGTGAAAAGCAATGACAAAGTTGATGAGACAACTCAGCCACTTTCTGATGTTTTATACCAATAGCCTGATAAAATCATGTTAAATTAAGAAAATGACCTAGTTTATCATATAATCAGTTAATGCTTAGTCTCTTCTTCTTAAACAACCACTGAGATTCTGATGGAAAGAGAATTTTGCAATCTGGATTTATTTAACCTCTCAGGTATCCCTGGTCTTTTTGAATTATCGTGACAAATGCGTCCTAGTACAGGGCCTAATAAAAAGAGGGGAGGACAGAAGTTAAACATGGAAATCCTTTTCTAGAATCTTAAGAACTACTAAATATAGTAAATATACCTCCTCTCAGAATAAAAATTATTAAAAACAATGGCTAGATGTGGTGGCTCACACCTATAAACCTAGCACTTTGGGAGGCCAAGGCAAGAGGATTGCTTGTGGCCAGGAGTTCAAGACCAGCCTGAGAAAGAGCAAGACCTCATCTCTAGAAAACTAGAAAAATTAGCCAGGCATGGTGGTGTGACCCTTTAGTCCCAGCTACTTGGGAGACTGAGGCAGGAGGATCACTTGATCCCAGGAGTTTGAGGTTGGAGTGAGCTATAATGACACTATTACACTCTAGCCCAGGTAACAGAGTGAGACCCTATCTCAAAATAAGTTAATTAATTAATTATTAAAAACAAGAATCATATATTTTTCTAAATTAGATGTATCAGTTATAATCTAAAAATATAAATTTTTGAAGACAATGTACTGGTATATGGGATTGGCATAAAGACAATTCACAAAGCAAAAAATCAGAAATGACAGGTCTCCACTGAGTAAGGTAGGCAAATTTACATGAAACTAGGACAGTTTGCACAAAATCACTGTTTCCTCTTACCACTCCTCCCAAAGTTTTCTTAAAAATATGTTTTACTCACAAGAAGACCACCTGATAAAATGCATCCTGATCTGAAGTAGTAGGGCAAACTGATATTTTAGATATGACGTTTGAACCATGTTTAGAGCAATGGCTATGTGATGGGGAGAAAGATTGCCATAGTGTAGAAAGCCCCAGGTCAAGTCTAAGTGTTGTGCACAGCTCAGATTCAAACAGGTGTGCCCAGGTCTTATAGACTGCACCCATGCCAGGCAGAAGTTTATCTGAATGAGAGACAAAGGACCTCCTTGGACACAGTTCATTCTAATGGATGAGAGAGTAAGGTTAGTAGACTTACACTTGGCACAATAAAAACAACTGGGTTGGTCAGTAGAGTCAGTTCTAAGTGTGATAGGCAGTATGATAAGGAGTCTACTATTAATCAGATTGGTCTTCTGACTCAATAATGTATGAGGTTTAGGGACATAAATACTGCAAATTAGAAAGGAAAACAAAACTTAAAAAGCTGCTTTATATTTAAAAAAAAGAAAGAAACTTTGTAAGATGTTGAAGTCCAAGCCCATCCTTTAAGATATATCCATAGAAAAGAAAAATAGTACTAAGACAACAAAAAGACATAATGGCCAATGGCCTTGCAGCATTGCAGGGTATAGGATATCAGCTTTACCTCAGCTCCATGGGCAGTGGGATACAGCACACGGCTAACTGCCTGCAGTGGCAGTATTTCCCAAGAGTAATGGTATTGGGAACACAGGAAACAGACAGCATGAGTGGTAGGGGCCATGGCTGTCTGTGGATATTGAGAACTTGTTAGCATGTACATGAATGTTACCCAGAATAATTCCCAAATATAGGAAAACTTTGAATAGAGGCAAGTCTCAAAATAGAAGATACAAATGAAAATCAAAGAAATATTGCTAGTTTCTAATAGTCCATCTCTATAATACCCTCTTCCAGGTTGCTGTGGCCCGGAGCAGCATAGGTTGAATATTTACTATATATATATATCAGATGGGATTAGGAGTAGTTCCGATTATAAGAACTCAGGGATAATAAGATTCTTTGGCATTTCCATCCAGAGCAGGCAGTTTGGTAAAATCTCATAAAAATACATTATTTGATAAACTCACCAGCTTCATTTTGAAGCAGGGGGTATATTTGGAAAATTAACTGAAATATCAAATACTCTTAGTGTTATTGACTACTGCTTCCTTGTTAAAATTATTCCCGAGTTCTATAAACCTATTTTTTGTCCTTTCTGACCACTAAATCTCAATTTCTCAAGTCTCAATCTCAAGTCTCAATTTCTCCTTCTTCTATACACATTTTAAGTGGTCATGTATTCCAAAACTGCATCTTTCATCCTCAGATCTTTCTTTGTACATTTTCCCTCATATCTCGTCTCAAATAAAGTTTAATCTAAAATTTACCAGCTGACAATTTTCCTAGTTGACATGATTAAGAAATCATGGGCTCTCTTAGTAGAAGTAGAGGAAATTTCAGGTAGGGAAAAAAAGTATTTATAGCATAGAGTCAAGAATACCTCTTAAATAGCTGGGCTACTCAACAGACACTTTACTTGAAAGTGTTAATATTCTTAACCAAGGAGTGACATTTGAAGTGTTTTCACCAATACAATCATGCCTACTGTGCATTTGGAGAAACAATCCCCAAATCTCACAAATTTTGCTTAGCCAGGAAAAATACTTGAAGGACAAAAGAATCTCAGCTATTGCTCCGTTTTATTTCATAAGTCTAATTGTACATCCTTTTACATTGCAATCCAACATTCACAGATTAAAACAGACAAACAAAACCCCTGGGGTCACAGCATTTGGGAAGTAAAAGAGAAAGTGTTCAACATGCCAAACTCAGGCCCCAGAGGAAAGTCATCCTTCTAATCATCCAGTGGGTTATATATGGGTAATCATTCAATATTATGTACTTTTAAATCAACAAGTATTTATCTAATAAAATCCAAATATACTATTTAACAACCTCCTTGGCTGCCCTAAGGATACTTAGGATAAAATAGGAGGAAAACTCTTCTGTCTCTGAGGTAATGATTTTAGCTGGCTTGATTGTATTTGTGTGCACATGTGTGTAGGATAGTGATAAGGAAGATAAAGTGAAAATATAGTAGTGTTTATTTCTTTACAAAACATTCATACCTGAGGTGGGGGGAGACAAGAACGACATATGTAACCTAAACATTTATCCCCCCATAATATGCTGAAATAAAAAAAAAAAAAAAAAAAAAAACATTCATACCAAGCATGATGGCATGCACCCATAATTCCAGCTACTCAGAAAGCTGAGTCAGGAAAATCACTTGAGCCCAGGAATTCGAGGCCAGTCTGGGCAACACAGAGAGACCCTGCCTTTAAAAAAAATTCACTAAAGTGAAGAATAAGCTTCATAGACACCAACATCTAGTCTTCCCCGCCCTTTCTCAAAGCAGTGAGCATCACAGCCTCATCAAGACAGGACCCATAGTGAGGAAATATGTCAGACTTATATATACACTCTGTCTGCTTCATGTGTTCAATGTCTAGGAAAGATAAAGGCATTGAACTGTGTCATTATGTGAATTATGCTCACACACACACACATATATATGTCTTTTATATTTTATTCGAATGGGTCATATATAAGCAGTCTTACAATGTGAAATTAAAATTTAAATATATTCTAGGCAAATTAAAATTTTCTATTATGAGCACCAGCTCATCTCACTTAAGAGAGTTATAAAATGCCAAATTGAGTGTTACTTATATCCCCCTTCATTGTCTGTTTGTAAATATAAACTTAACATGTACTGCACACCTGAGATGTTCAAAACAAGAGGCTAATAAATCAAGGGTGGGAGGGGACCCACAGAGGAATTATAAGATATAGTCGCTGCATGAAACAGATCAGAATCTATTCCAGATACAGACACAGGGCCACTAAGCCAAAGCTAGGCATTCCATAAGTGCGCTAATAGAGGCCACAGAATAGCATGGGAAAATAGACATTTGAGCTGACCTTGGTGTTTGAGGACAGATTTTCCCCCGAGTGAGGAAGGATATTGGAGGAAGAAGGACAAACATAGACAAAGGCATGGAAATGTGAAGAAAATGTATCTTGTTTTCCTTGTAACAGAAGAAACAACTGTGAGGGAATAGTAGAAGAACATTTCAGGATTTTTTGTTCTTTATGTATTCTAGGGAATCCTTAGATCCCTGTAGAAATTGTGTGAAACACAATAAACCTATAAAGGAAGAAATATAAATGACTAACAAATATATTTTAAAAATTCAACCTAACTGGATAGCAAAGAAATGCAAATTAAAGTATTTATTTTTTTACTTATCAGATTAAAAAATAAAAATAATAATGCTCTGATTTGGCAACAGTGTGGAAAAAATGGACATTTCGTATATTTCTGAAGATATATTCTAAGCTTGCAAGAATATATAATGATGAAATGATTAATAGGGGACATTATTTACTAGTAAAATAACTTGGGAAGAAATTAAATGTCCCACAATAGGAAACAGGTTACATAAATTATTATACAAACATAAAATGAAATATGTACTCATTAAACATATTGAAAAATAATTGTTAATGTTCACCCTTTATGTTAACTGAAAATATTATGTCTGTGTACAGTATATACAGGGACAGAGAACTATGAGAACAAGTACAAAAATAGTAGCAAAAGTTATCTCCAGGCGGTAGATATAATTGTGTTTTTTGTTTTCTTTTTATGCTCATCTGCATTTTCTAAAGTTTCTAAAATGAGCATGCAATGATTTTATACCAAGAAAGATTATTTATCCAATTTTACAAAAAGCTGAGGAACAGTTCTTGGTTCCTACTTTGGAATAAGAACAAGGTACGTTAGAGTAGTGAGCACAGTTTTCCTTCTGCCAGTGAAAGAAAACTTTTGGAAGACAAAGAAGCCTTTAAGCCCTCTTTTCTAGATAATAATCACTTATTATTGTATGATGTTATTATCTTCCCTCATTTTCCCAGTCACTCCACCCAGCAAGGTTAGTGTTTCCATGTGAATGTGTGGCCCCACATCCAGAATTAAATAGACAACTTCAGGAGCTTTCCCAAAATTGCCCTCCACTAGACCACTTTTTTAGAGACATAAGGGAACATTCATTCTTTGAAGTTGCTAGGGTATTTCTATACCTACACCATTGTCAAATATAGAGTTCAACCAAATTATGAAAATATATTCAGTTCTATGACATTATTTTTAAATGATATTCAAAGTCCTCTACATTTTCATCAGCATTTAACAAGCCCTGTAGTTTACTGATTACAGAGGAATCTTCCAGGTCTCTTCCAATGTGTTTAGCATGCAACTAAAAAAATAAATGCCAAGACATATATGTGACATATGTGGATATGTGGAAAAGTGAATTAACTCTGATAATCATGACCTTGTGTCAAATAATATAGAAATAATCATTTTGGAAAAACAAATGACATACAAGCATTGAAACAGTTCGAATCAATGAGACATAAACACTTAGAAGGTGAGCCCTGTGCCTCAGCTAATGATTATGCTAAACAGGAGCCCTCACTAAAGTCATCATCTCCCATGATTCCCAACAGGCCAAATCATTGGAAATGTGCCAAGAGGATAGCACAGAATGCTGATGATTAGCTCCAGAGTCAGAAAAGATACACTGAAACAAATCAGGTTGCAAATTTTATGAGAATTATATATTGTGTTTCAGGACAGCTACATGGTGATGCCTGCGGACTTAAATAAAACCTTTCAAATTTTTCACATGAAATTACCCACCATAACAAGGAAAATTGTAATCAATACTGCTGAGAAAAGCCTTACAAACTTACTGAGGATGTTACTGGTGCATGCTTCATCTGTCCTAGCAGAACTGTAAAGATGATACAAGGATGAGGTTGTAAGTCTCAGGTCTCTCTGAATGGTTTCTAAGTCTATTACACATTTCCAGTAAATTTTTGTATATCATTTGAGATAAGAGTAGAGGTTCATTTTTGTACATGTGGATATTCAGTTATTCAGTTAAATTATTTGAATTTCTCATCAAATTATCTTGGAACCACTGTAAAAAAAAATCACTTGACTAGACATACATCAGCTATTTCTGGCTATTTATTATGTCCCATTGACCTACATATCTGTCCTGTGCAACCTATATCTTGATTATTGATTCATGTCTTCCAATTTCCAAAGACACCATATTTTACTCTCTGATACCTTGAGTGGTCTCTAATCAGGAGATTTAAAAGTAAGGATTCTTAGGAATTCTCCTTAAACAAATAATTTTCAAGAAGTACTAGCACCCACCAAAGGCCTAGGACCAAGGGGACACCACAGGAAAGAACAGCTTCCACTCAAAACCCACAGATTAAGATCTAAGCAACCACAATTACAGATTATCACACTTTAATTTGCTTGCTCTTTCCCACTCTCTATTTTTTTGGCTTGTTGTTTTTCCTTTCCTGTTTGCTAATTTAAGGTTCTAAGTTGTTAACAGGCTAACATTTAACTATGATATCTGTAATAACTTAACAAGTAACCATGATCCCTGTCATTAATATTGATTTTTATATCCTTAGCCACTCCTTGGTTCAATTACATTTTGTATCCAAATCCTTTAAAAACTGTAGCTAGGCATTGAATTTATTCCAAAAAGTGACTAAAAATCCAAATTTAGTCATGTATTATAAGAAACTGGTATTATAAAAAACCTGGGTAGCACTTCTTTAGTCCCAATTTCTTGTAATACATGGGATTAATTTCCTGGTGTATTTGTGGTAAATGAATTTTTTGAGAAAAATATCACAACTGGCCAAAAAAAGAAAGAAAAGTAAGCTAAAACCCTCTTTCATGCTATACCTTGACAGAAAGGGACTTTGTCTCTACAAAAACAAAATTTGAGAATTTTTTCTTTTTGAAAGTTAGCTTTGATAACCAAACTTTCACAGAATTAAGACTGGGAAAGAACTAGGGAACAGATGATACATCTTGGGTAGCTGTACCACTTTTATAGACCTTACAAATAAGCAGCACTACTTATCCTCAACACCAAGCTCTTTTGCATTAGATCTATTTGATAATCTCTATAATAAAAATGAGATTGCCTGGTGGAGTACCACTCTTATTAAGTGGTAACAAAACATTACAAGACTATTTCACAACTTCACAAGAATATTTTGGCTATAAAGAGTTTATGGTCCTTAATGACTAGTGATATAAGACTCAGCTCAAAAGCCTGTTGGCTACTGTCCTTAAATCAGACAGGGGTTTGTTATATCAGCACACTGATATCTGTCCTCAAAATAAAGGTCACTTTGGCTCTTGGCTATGCTCAAGAGAGGGAGAGAGAGATACAGAGACAGAGACAGAGACAGAGACAGAGAATACAAAAGAGAAAGAAGAACTTATATCTAACTCAACTATAGAAGAAAAAAATTTGGCCTTAGTTGGAGTCCAAAAATTTTAACCCCTGAAAGACAATTTTGGATAGTTCACTTCAAGCCTCTCCTTTTTATCCTCTATAAAAGACACCAAGAGTGAAGAGACTCCTACAAGCTATGAGAATAGCAGGAGAACTAGATAAGATTCTGCAAGCCATAAAACTCTTTCCTCAAGATGTTCATGAAATTGAACAGTCAGTAGTTTAAAATCCAGCCATATTAGATATAATACTTGCCTCTCAAAAGTGAACATGTATAGTCTTATATCCCTACAAACTTCTCCAGGATCTTAGATATTACTAAACAGACTCAGGAAATAAAGAAAATACAAAATTAGATTTTGCCCATTTCTCTGTATCAGGTGCTGCAGGGACTAGGTACTGGGTATGGGATCTGTATTTTTTGTGTGGTAATTAGAGTTCTTAGATCCTGGCTTAGATTTGGGCTACAAACTCCAATTATGATCCCTCTCTTAGTTGTTGCTTGTGATACAGAGCTCAGATGCATGACCTTCATCTTAAATGCTGTTGCATAGCCACCATCCAGTCAAATGATCCAACAAATGATCATCTAACAAAAGAACAAGAAAAAAACAACCCCCCAAAATTAAATATGTGATCATAATACCTCAAAGAGTGGTGCAGGTCTGGATTCATCATATCCCCAGATGGCAATGGTCTATCCTCCAGCTCAAGTTGAAGAATTACCACAAAAGGGAGAGCTAAGAATTGAGGCTACCTGTGTGGTCGTAATTCCCTTCTCCACAAATTATTTTAGGTTCACATTGGTGCATATCCTCATATGTCCTAGTCAATCCTTCAAATACATTTTGTAATTGTGAGAAAGAACCCAATTACTTTTTCTATGACATTTTGTATCCCTAAGTTCCAGTGAAAAACAATGAGCAGCAATCTAGTATATTATACTAGCTGAATAAAATGTTTTCGTGGTCTAGAACTATATGTTCACATATGTCATGACTGACTCAGTCCCTTGCCTCTCTAAAATTAGAAATTAAATGGAATTTAGTTTATCAGTGCGTGGTCTTTAGGATTACCTCACAAAATGTAGTGTTATTTGTTCAAAAAGGATGTCAAAGTTTGGAGAATATTTTTCATAAATTTTGGTCAAAGTTGTTGAGACAACAGATATTAGCAAGTTATAATATACATCTAAGTTCTATATTTGCTTACTATACTATAAAAAGTAAAACGACATAAAAAATCCAAAGTAATTTTTAAATGCATAATTTCTTCCAAAAGTTAAACAAAAGTTTAAACGTAATTTTCTGTTATGGAATCTAAATGTATTACTTATTTCAGGTTAACAATTTAAAATACATATTTTTTCAGGGTGATAAAAATTACTCCAAATAAATTTTGCCTTTTACCAATAACAATGCTTATCTATGAATGCTACCATGTTTTCTTATTTGGAAAACACTATATTCCCCTCCAAAATATCTCACGTTACACACCACCACCACTCATTCCCTATACCATCTTCCACCATTGCCAACGTTTTCCTGTTTGTTTTCTTTGTAAGCAAAGACATAAAAAGTAACTTTGATCTGGTTCTCTTATTAAAATTGGAAGTGGATCTACGTCTGTTTCCTCCCTGAAAGCCACTCTATTGGATATTTATCAACACCATTATATGACACTTCTCATTTCTTCACACTCAAGAAGGAGTCCCTGAAGTGGTACACTGGACATAAATATGTCAGTTTTTGTCAGGTATCAAATTTTTCTGCATCCTTTCTCTCTCTCTTTAGAATAGAACAAATGTAGAAAAGAGAGGAAAAGGGTCAGGTTCAAAAACAACACAGGTTGGAAAGAAATGGAAAGAAAATGACTAACTTATAATGGTTCATTCTCCTTTCTCATTTCTAGCTTACAAAGATCTTTCTATACTTAAAGATGTACTTTTAGAGATGAAAAAAAATTCTACAGCCACTAGATGTCATTGTGATGTCATTCAAATACCAATGGGTAACCATATATCTGATAAAACTCAAAAGAAGGATTTATGCAAGAAGAAAACATGTAATATGTTGTCATTATCTCCAAAATGGTGATAAAATACTCCTTTCATCAAGGAAAGGCTAAAGTTCATCCTCCATGCTGAAAAAATTCTCCAAGAACCTTGGGAAAACAATTAATTTTGGTTATTTGACATCATTCTAGCCTTACTACCTCAAAAGACCCTGTTCATCCTACACGTGTTGTAATTCTGAAACTATCAACTGTTCCTGTTGCTACCTACCTAACTTTAAATATCAGAAAACAATGGATTTGTGAAAGCAGCTGAAGGCAAGTTTTCATGTAAAGAGGGAAAGGGAGAAACTTGAAGAAGTTCATATTGGTCATATATGTATATATGTTTACATACACACACATATATTTATGCACACACATACACATATACACATGTATAGTCTCTCTTATAGCTAGCACTGGTTCTGACCAATCACAAAGAATTCTGCTGAAATGTATCTGAAATAGATTTGCTTTTCTAATATAGGTATGCCACTTTTCTCCTGGTTACTTCCTTTCTTTTGTGGTGCTTGCTCTTTAGATATGGGACTAAAGATGGCAAATTGCTTATGGCCTTAAAGCAATCATGAGATAACCATGATGATTAAAGCCACATGAAAAGGATAGTGGAGTAGACAGATAGAAGGAGCTTAAAACATTAATGACATAGTGGGGCTATTGTTATTGAAACAATAAACATCTCATTTTATCAAGCCATTGTACTTGAATATCTACTGCATTCATTTAACTACAACCTTTGACTGATAGAGATGTCAACTTAGTAGACATATTTACCCAAGACTAAAGTTTTGTCAGGCAATTATAGCAGAAAGACTAAAAAAAAAAAAATAAATTGAAACAATTGACAAGAGACTGACAGAAATCCAATCTAGATTACATGGGTATGGGAAAAATAAAAGAGAAGGTATATAAAGAAGCTGCTATTTAATTGGGAAAATTAAAGGGAGAAAATAAATCTTAATAAAGTTGGAGAATGGCTGTGGAGGGAATAAATGAATGAAATGACAGGAAAAATAAAAGTGATAGAGTGATACATGAGAGTTTCAGGTTTCATAACGAAATAGTTCCTGGTAGCAACACATTTTATGATCCAGCCAGAGGTAATAGTGGCTAGAGAAGAGGAAAGTAAAAGTCTCTAGAGTTGTGATAAAGGATGTTGTCATGTTGTCATCCACATAGACCATGATGACAGGCAGAAAAGTAGCAGGATATGAGTTTAAAGCTACATAATCAAAGTTTTAATAAAATCTTTAAATGTTAATGAAAAGACAGCAGTGTGGAAGAGTAGAGGATAGTATAACAAGACCACATGAATTTCAAGAGGATACATTTTATACAATACAGAGTAACAGGAAGCTAACAGTACCTATTTCTTCCCAATCCTTTGTTACTTGGAAGTAATTTCCAGTTACCTTACTAATTATCTTTAAGCAGATACTTATTAAATGTTTATTAAATAATAAAGAATGACTACCTTCTCAATTCCTGATGATATTCAGTCCCCACACAGAAGTCCTCTGAATCACAGGAAGAAGTTGATGATAGGTTTCTAAATTATTTTCCCATCTTCCTAAAAATAAATATATATATATATACTTTTATGTATAAATACACACACATACTATATACATAGATAGAGAGATAGATATTAGGCTGCCACTTTAGAAAGGTTTGAAATTTTAAAAAATGAATATGGGCTTCAGCCATGGTAATATGTCCCTACTTTAATGCAATTTTCACCTAAATATTTTTCCCTTTATAGAACCTATTTGATAGGGAGTCCATTCCTTCAGTAGAAATAACCATACTCCCAGTTTAGCTTCACGACGGAATTTTTCTTCAAAACTGCCTCTTGATTAGGATGTAGATGACCAGGATGTTCATTTCTAAAGTTAATTTCCTCTTCCTTAACTGGCCCTCCCATGCATCTTTGCTGTTGATTTGGTCTAGATTCTACAGACTCACCTGCTACATAAAACTGGGTAGATACACCATCTCTTTGCCAAGAAAAATTAAGCTTACCCATCTCAATCTACCGCACCAACAGCTTCAATTTCCAATTGCCATGCTGCACCAGGTTACCTAACACATCTGTTTAACCTTATAATAATTTTTCGAAGTTTATCTTTCAGTATCTACTATTTCTTTTTTTGAATGTGGCTAAAAAAGGTATTTTATGCAAAGATACTTACATTCTTGCTTACCACAGTTTATTAAATCCTACATAATCTAGCTTCAACCTACCTCTCCCATTTCTACTCATATCGCTTTCCTCCAGGCCACTAAGGTCCAGCCACACTGACTTTTATTTTACTTGCACAGAAAATTTGTTTCTAACACTTTCTTCTGCCTAGAGTGCTATACTATCTGACCAGGTTTGGCTCCTTTTTATAATGTGGATCCCAACTTAAATAACACTGTTTATTAAAGAGACTGTTCATGCTCACCTAAAGTATCAAGTCATCATCAGTATTAGTTTCCTTCATGTCATGTATCACTACCTGTGGTGGGCTGAATAATGGTCCTCCAAAGATGTCCATCTCTTTATCCCAGAGATAATAATGAATTGGTACCTTACATGCCAACATAGACTTTGTATATGACTAAATTAAAAATCTAGAAGTGAGGAGGTTATCATGGATTATCCACATAGACCCAATATAATCACAAGTACTCTTATGAGAAATGCAGGAGAATCAGGGGTATGGAAAATAGATATGATAATAGGAGCAGAAATTGGAGTCTTGTACTTTGAATATGGAGAAAGGGAACACAAGCCAAAGAATGCAGGAGGTTTCTGGAAGCTAGAAACGGCAACGAGATAGATTCTCTTCCAGATCTCCCAGAGGAAGCACAACCCAGCTAACACCTTGATTTCAACCCAGTGAAACCAATTTCAGACTTCTGACCACTAAAACTGTAAGATAAATTTGTGTTGTTTTAAGTCATTGGTTTGTGGTAATTTATAGCAGCAACAGAATACTAATATCCTATCTGAAATTTTTCTTGTTTTATTTATTTGTTATTTATCATCCCCAGGCCCATATGTATGCAGAGTTGGTCTGCTGAGTCACAGAATGGAGAAGATATGTTGTGAAAGACTCTAAGTTTAAAGGGTATCTTTTATCAACTACAAGATTTTCACTGGTTCTGTTCTGATACATTCTACTTATTGCTCATTAAAATCTTATTGTCTATGTCCAATATTTATACCCTTCCCAATCATGGTCTAGTGAAGACTATTACAAAACAAAACAAAAAATAACCTTAATTAGATTCTTAAGGAGATATTTAAAACAGAACATTAAAAGAGCTATTTGAAAACTTATCAAACTTAAATATTATTAAAAATTTTATTCTATCTCCAAAAAGCCTAAATTTAGTCAATACAATTGGTAGACTTTGGGCTTAATCATGAGAATTGGTAACAAAGTCATATTTGGGTAACATAGCCACCCATGTTATAGCTTTACCTAAAATAGAGGATTGTGTAACATATATTTCAGTCAATGACTATGAGTACTAATTCTCTGATTTATCAACTCAGTCTATACTTCAAATTTAGTAAACTTTTCTATGGCTGTATTCTACTTATTTCTCCTGTCATAGTTCATCTGAATGAAAAATCTTAGGTAAAACACAAAGAGAAGATATTTTGTACCAGATTTTCTCAAAATCAGTTCTAATTCATGAATTCCAATATATCTTGGGGTAGTGCCTTTAGCCCAGGGACAAAGCACCCTATAAAATATGCTATGTAGCAATTCTCTTAATTCTTGTTGACTCAAGTATGTACTTCAAACTCCACCTGCCACCCTTTTCTAAGCTTTTGCTTTCATGGTCTCTCCAATCTTCATCTCCTTGGCTTCATAATAAGACTTTTTCCCTTCTGTTTTACCACTTTGTGAATACAGAGAACTGTATTGGCTGGCACTTGCTTGCTCTCTGTATTTCTCTCCACTCCTTTATCAAAACAATACTACTTATATCTCAAGCTGTCACCAATAAAACTGAAAAACAAAAACAACAAAAATACTAGTGTATAGTTGATTGTTTTTTTTCTCAAGATCCCAATTTCAATAATACAGCAGGATAATGTTTCATCTGATTTATCTGGATGATCTGAAAAGATGTTTCTATTCAAATCTCCCACTGTGAAGTTGGCCCATTTCTTTCAAAACTAACAGATAATTAATGACTTAAGCTATAATATATTAACTTTCTTATGTTTCATAAACTTCCTGGCATATGATTTGATAATCCTTACACTCCAAAAGCATTCAAGTCACCCAGAGGGATTTCTTTAGTTTGCAGGTAGATGTAATTAATTGTGATTAGTTTAAAAATGAAAGTGAAGAGGGAATAAAGGTGGAACATGCACAGGCTTTGCTGTAATTTATTCTGGATTTTGACAAACAGTGTAAAGGACCAGAAGTACCAGGCAAAAGTCTTTAGCTTTTCTATGTACAGTATAGACAAGAGAATTAGTACAGCCACTTATCTGTTTAGTTACTATTACTTTTTAATGGATTTATTGGAATATTATTCTCATGTCATAAAGTTAACCCATTTAAAGTGTACTATGTTTTTCAGTATATTGTGCAACAACCACCATAGTCAATTTTAGAACATTTTTATCACCCCAAAGAAGAAACTTCATGCCATTAGCAGTCACTTCTCTTTTTCTCCCAACCACCCACCTAGCCCCCCAGCTTTGGCAACCTCCCAGCCTTGGCACCCATCAATCTAGTTTCTGTCCTTCTGGATTTGCCTATTCTGGACATTTCATACAAATGAAATCCTACAATGTGTGACTCTTTATGATTGGCTCCTTTCACCAAGAATAAAGTTTTCAAGGCTCATCCATGTTATAGTATGTATCAACATGTCATTCCTGTTTAAAAATTAATATATTTTATTCTTTAGTTTTAATTTTACAAAAAATTAACGGAAAGTATAAAGAGTTCCCATACACTGCCTCCCCCCTCTCCAAAGTTTTTTGTATTATTAACATCTTGCATTAGTGTGGGACACTTGTTACAATTGATGAGCCAAATTGATACACTGTTATTAACTAAAGTCCATAGTTTTCAATAGGGCTTATTCTTTATTTTGTACATTCTGTGGGTTTTGACAAATGTATAATGACATGTATCCACCACTGTAGTGTCAAACAGAACAGTTTGACCCTAAAAATCACCTTTGTTACATTTATTTATCCCTCCTCTCCCCAAACCCCAACAATCACAGATATGTTATTGTCTTAAGTTCTGCTTTTCCAGCAAAATATAAAAATATTTTGCTAAGAATATTCAACTCATTATAGAATATATACTATATTTTATTTATTCATTCATCATTTCATTGATAGACAATTGAGTTACCATTTTTTTTAGCTATTATCGATAAAACTGCTATAATTATTCATGTGAATGTATTAGTATGAGCATATGCTTTCATTTCTCTTGGGACTATCCTAAGAGTAGACTAGCTGGTCACATGGCAATTCTCTGTTTAACATTTCCAGGAACATTTTCAGAAACTGCCAGACTATTTTGCAAAATAGATGCACCATTTTACACTCCCCCCAGCAGTATGAGAGTTCCACTTTCTCTACATCCTTTCCAACACTTTTTATTACCTGTCTCTTTTTTTATTATAGCCATCCTAGTGGGTATAAAGTAGCATCTCATTGTGGTTTTGATTTATATTGGCTAATGATGTTGAGCATCTTTTCACGTGCTTCTTGGCCATTTGTATATTTTCTTTGGCAAAATGTCCATTCCGATCATTTGCCCATTTTTTTATTTGAATTGTTTATCTTTATATTATTGATTTGTAGGAGTTCTTTATATATTCTGAAAAAAGTCCTTAAGCAGATATATATTATTTGAAAATAATTTCAGGTAGGGGTGATTAGGTTTAAGCAAAATGGCTCTGGTACCTTTTTATATTGCAAAGAATCCCAAATTCATGCACATTATATTCAGTAAGCTTCAAATAGTGGTTGTATCTTTTAACTCTTCTCAAATTCTGTTACCAGAGTTGTTATTACTAGGTAAAAAATAAGGAAATTCTACACACATACAAAAGTGTATATACATGGCAATTTATTTCTCCACATTCTGTAATATATTTACTTATAAAAATTATCTTTCATTGGGAAGTGTGCAAAAATAAATTTTTCATAATATGAGTGTTCAGATTTCAAAAATATATTTACTACAGTAATTCTCCCTGTATCTAATGTATTTAGTTATAGTAGCCATCAAAAAAACTCAAAAGGTGTTAGATTTTGCAGATTCAGTACATTTTAATTTTAGAATTACAACAAAGGCCAAGAATCTAATTTTTTTTTTTTTTTTTTTTTTTTTTTTTTTTTGAGACAGAGTCTCGCTTTGTTGCCCAGGCTAGAGTGAGTGCCGTGGCGTCAGCCTAGCTCACAGCAACCTCAAACTCCTGGGCTTGAGCGATCCTTCTGCCTCAGCCTCCCGAGTAGCTGGGACTACAGGCATGTGCCACCATGCCCGGCTAATTTTTTATATATATATATCAGTTGGCCAATTAATTTATTTCTATTTATAGTAGAGACGGGGTCTCGCTCTTGCTCAGGCTGGTTTTGAACTCCTGACCTTGAGCAATCCGCCCACCTCGGCCTCCCAAGAGCTAGGATTACAGGCGTGAGCCACCGCGCCCGGCCCAAGAATCTAATTTTTAATGATAGAACATGGACCTGAGTGCAAAGTTTACAATTAAACATCAGAAAATTCTCCTTTAGAGCATGATTTTATAACATGAAACACAAGAGATAAATAATCTGTGTTATCAAAATACTAATTAAATAGATGATTATTTTGGCTGCATAATTATCCAAAGTAAAAACAGGCAAAATACACAGCCACTGAATTTTTGTCAGGCTATTAACAATTTCAGTGTCCACAAACATTAAGATGATTGTTATTGGGCAAAGCCATAATCTTTTTCTGAATTTGCATAATGTTCAGAAGAATTCAATTTAATTAAATTAAAATTTTAAACACAAAATATTATATCTGAAACATTTAGGTGACTGACACAAATCAGTATTCTTTTTTCTCTTTAGATGAATTATCCAAAAATTCTTATATAGCTCTCTCTCTCATCTCAATAATATTAATGTCATTTCTGCTTGGCTTTCATCATTCCTTATAAAAACAAATGATGACGTCTTTCATTTGTGGTTATTTTTTTTCCAGTAATACTCAGGACATTGTGGATTATAAATAATGAAAGAGAAAAAATATACTGCACTGTCTTCCAAAACAGTTCCAATAAATAGTCAAGGACACCCTGAAAAGTATATAATAAGGCTTTCACTAATTATCCCTGTCTCTCAAACAAAATATTGCAGTCTATTATACAATATGCTCTCCTGTCCTCTACAATTATAATAATTGCTTCTAGTTCACCATGCTGAAGGAGGTTGCTATAAACGAACTTGAAAAGATGTGGCCCAGTACTTTACAAGGTAAAAAAAAATGGTATGAAAGTATTTATATATGAGGACCTTTGTTTCTTTAATCTACTTCTTATGCCCTCTCCTCCGTCTATCTTGTTATTCTATAAGTAGGATCTCAACATACTCTCCTGTTAGTGTCAAATGTAGTTCAAAAATGTGTTTTCTACAAAATAACAAAAAAAAATGTTTCTCATTGTGGATAGCAAAAACACAAAATAATAAGCATATAAATTCTCTCATAGTAGCATTGAACATATATAATGTTGATTAAAAGCTGATGGTTTGGAGTTAGGTGAATTTATGTTTTAAGTCCAGGCACTTTACTTACTAGCTATGCAAATGTGGGCATATGATTTAACTTCCATAAGCTTCAATCTTCTCCTCTAGAAAACTGAACTAATAATAAGATGTTACTTCATTTAATGATATATTTAACCTTTCGTTATTTAATAATTTTTATTCAACAAATATGTTTCAGGCATTGTAACACTTTTAGGAAACTGAGGACAAATAAAGTAGTTAAAATCCCTGCCTTCATTAGGTTGTAATATAATGAGTGGATACAGGCAATAAGCAAAAACATAAAAATATATATGCAAGGAAAATGAAGATCCAAGAAGATAATTATGTAAAACAATCACTCCAGTTCCTGTAACATAATGAATACTCAATAAATATTAGCAAAATATTATTATTATTTCTATCAAGAGAAAAATGAAGTGATATTACTTCTCAAATGAAGGCATAAGGATCTCTGCAGATCTCTCTCCAGAGAACAACCATAACTGGTAAAAATGATTATTAGAAAATTATTGAAAGTCTCTAGAAATTGTCCTAAGGGCAAACAACAAATGGAAAATAATTTATTCAAGAAAATCTACTAAATCTTAGTAAGAACAGTGAGAATTTGTGGTACTTGAGTCATGACTAACTGGTTCCTCCCAAACCCCATCTTAGTGTTGAAAAGTACAGTAACAAAAACAAAAAATCACTAGAGGGGCTCAACAGTAGATCTGAAGAGGCAGAAGAAAGAAACAGAGAACTTGAAGAGACATCAATAGAGATTATACAATCCAAAGAATACAGAAGAAAAGAATAAATAAAAATGAATACAGCCTCAGAAAATTTATGGAACATCATTTATTGCATAAATTTATGCATTAGATTACTAGAAGAAGAAGAAAGGAGTAGGAAAAAATATTCAAAGAATTAATGGATTAAATTTGATAATAAAAAAAACCATGAATAAGCTCAACAACCCCAAATAGGATAAATACAAGATATACATACTCAAGCACATCATAGTGAAATGAAAGACAAAGAGAAACTCTTGAAAGCAACAATATAAAAACAACTTATCACATACAAAGAAATCCCAATAGGATTAACAGCTAACTTTTAATTAGATACAAGGAGGCCAGAAGCAGTGGGGTGACATATTTAAGCTGCGAGGAGAAAAAAGTAAACTGTCAAAAAAAGAGTTTTTCACTATTTATTTTTTATTTTTATATATTTATGGGGTGACAAGTGCAATTTTGCTACATCTATATATTTCATTGCAGTTAAGGCAGGGCCTGCAATGTCTACCTCCCTGAAGCAGCATACATCCAAATAAGAATCTTATAGTCACCAAAATTATCTTTCAAAAATGAAGGCAAAATAACAATATTCCAAGATAAACAAAAACTTAAGAAAATTAGTCATTAGCAGCCCTGCCTTACAAGAAATACTAAAGGAAATTCTTCAAGCTGAAAGCAATTGACAAAAGAAAATGATTCAAATCCAAGTAAAAAACAAAACACTAGTAAAGGTAATTACCTGATTATAAGAGTACATAAAAGTATATCTCTTCCTTCTTCTCTTGACATATTTAAAAAGAAATTGTATGAAACAATATGCTTACAGTTGTATCCCTGGGCCTATGATATATGGAAATGTGATATATTTGACAATAGTATCACAAAGAAGACAAGGGTGAACAAAGCTGTACTGAGGTAAGGCAATGATACCAGGTGGTCATTTAAAAGTACAGAGGCAATGCAGAGATCCAGAAATGATAGCTAAGAAGGTTAATATAAAAAAACTTTCCTTTCTTTCCTCAGCTTCTTTAGAAGACATAAAGTATATGAAGTAAAAACTTATAACATTGCAATATTGGAATGTAACACACATAGAGGTAATATATAATAAAAATAGCACAAAAGAGAAGAAGAGAAAATAAAGCCATATAGAAGTAGAATTTCTGTATATCACTGTAATTAAGTTAATATAAATCTAATTCTGCTTCTGATAAATTAAATTGTATATAGTAAGCCATGTAGCAACTACTAGAATATAACTCAAAAAGTGTAGTTAAAACTCAAATTATTAAAATATTACACTAGAAATTATTCACTTATTGAAAAAAGTAGTAAAGTTGGAATAAAGGAACAAAAAATCACATGAAAAAATAGAAATGAAAAATACACCAGCAGATATAGATTCAAACATATTAATAATAACATTGAATTAGATATATTAAATAATTCAATTAAAAGGCAGAGATTGTCATCTTGAATAAAAAATAAGATCCAACTATATGTTGCCTACAAGAGACACACATTTAACTAAAATAGATTGAAAGTAAAAGATTAGAAAATGTGCATCGTGCAAACATTACCTATAAAATATCTGAAATAACTAAAATAATACAAAAAATAGATTTTAAAGAATTTATAGAGATAAAGCAGAAAATTTCATAATGATAAAGAGTCAATTTATCAGGAAGATAGATCAGTTATAAAAATATATACACCTGACAACAGAGCCCCAATATACATGGAAAAAAATAGAATTTAAGAGAGAAATGAAAAATTCAACAATAATAATTAGAGATTTCAATAGTTCACTTCCTATAATGGATAGAACAACAAGGCAGAAGAAGATCAACAAGGAAATAGTGTTTGAACTGTACTAAAAGCCAATAGACCTAAATAGCAACTTTCTCCAACTAGAACTAACAGACAATTTTCCCCAACAACAGCAGACTACATGTACTTCTCAAGTGTACATGAAACATTTTTCAGAACATGCTAATCAATAAAACAAGCCTCAAAAGATTCCAAAGTATTGAAATCATACAAAGTATGTGCTCTGACAACAGTGGAATGAAATTATAAATCAATAGAAGGAAAAAAATTGAAAATCATAAATATCAGGAAATTAAACAACACAAGCCTAACTAATAGGTCAATAATGTACCACAAAAGAAATTAGAAAATACTTTGAGATCAGTGAAAATTAATACACAACATCAAATTTGCCTAAAACAAGACTTAGAGGAAAATTTATAGCTCTAAATGCTTACATGAAGAAAAATATATCCAAAACAATAACCTAACTTTCAGCCTTAAGACACTAAAAAATAGAAGAGCAAATTAAACTCAATACAAGCAAAAGGAAAGAAATACTAAGGATTAGAGCAAAAAGTTATGAAAGAAAATAGAAAAACAATAGAGAAGAAGAGAGAGGGACATCAGTAAGATGGTAAAATCAAAGTTTTCAGTGTTCATCCTCTCACAGAAACATTAATTTGAACAATCATCTATATATGACAATATCTTCAACACAGCTAAGAAATCCAGGTGAGAGATAACAGAACCTGAGTGTATAACAAAAATAAGATGCAGTTAAGAGCATAGGAAGGAGAGTTTAACATTACCCATGTCACCCTTTTCCCCAAACTAACACAATACGGTACAGAAAAGATGTATCTTCCATGTAAGATTAGGAGAGTAAAATAGGCGACTGACATCACTAAAGAATAAGATATGAGGCCCTACCCAAGAAAAGTCTAGTGCCAGGCTAGTCCTCATGACGCCAGGCCCCAGGACAACCTGAAAAGCCCAAGGCTCCACCCTTACCCAGCACCAATCAGCTATTTTGTTTATAGACATAGTATAAAGAATCACCCTAAATTATTTTACTAAATTACAGTGATTATAGTCTTTTGCCTTTAATTAGTGAATTTAAGCCTACTCCAACTATGAAAGAAATTAAAGTCTATTAGTTATCCTAGAGATGAAAATTTATTAATTTTTGAAAAGTTTTAATGCAGATCTTCCCCCCACCCCCCACCCCCACACACACATTACCTAGTGCTGGCAGTATACTAGTTTCTCCTTTTGACAAGAACATAAATACCAAAAATACTATATACAAACTGGCCAATTTGTGACCCTGTTGCCTTCATGTGCTACCCTTGAAAGAAATGCAAAGAATAACAGCATCATTGGCTAAATGAAGTTGTGCTTAAAAGTAGCATTATCTATTCTGAAAGAATTAAATGTCACTATAATGCAGAGACATGCTAGTAAGTTAACAGAACTCAAATGTGCTCATGGCAACAAAGTACTTACATGGAGGAAACTGGAGACTTGGCCTCAGCTAAGTTCCTTCAGTGACTGAGCCATTTAAATTTACTGGCTGAACATGGTTTAAAGTGGAGACACAAGAATATCTTGTCATGTAGAAAGTATTTTAAAAAAATTTACTGGATTACAGTATAATACAATTTATCAAATCCATTTAGTTTAACAAATAAAGTACAGTCATGTATCAGTTTATGATGGGGATACATTCTGAAAATATCATTAGGTGATTTTGTCATTGTTTGATATCATAGACTGTACTTATACAACCTTGTGTAGTACAGCCTACTACACAGCTAGGCTGTATGCTATAGCCTATTGCTTTTTACTATAAACCTGTACAGGATATTACCATATGGAATATTGCAGGCAACTGTAACACAATGGTAAGTATTCATGTATCTAAACATAGAAAAGACAGTAAAAATACAGTAATCTTATGTGGTCCATCATTGACCAAAGCATCATTATGTAGTACATGACTGTACTAAAAGCCTGTAAAAAAAAAAAAAAACCAGGGTGGCCTTTTGTGGACAGTCCTGCTGAATATGCCTCTGTCTTTGACCAGGTTGACCATTCTTGTCATGGCATCACCCAGAGATGATTTACAGTATACTGGAAGAGGTGGGGTGGAGCAATATGGCAGATGAGAAACATGACCAGAGAAAGTGTCTCTGCAAAAAAGACAGTTTTTAGAAGAAATTAGAAGAAAGAAGCAAGCAGATGAGCATACATTGGACGAGGGTCAGAGGGAGGAGTACCAGAGACTATGGGAGGAGGCTGCGGAGAAGAACTAGAAGAAGAGACCTCCTAAGAAGCTTGGAGACCAGCAGCAAGGGTAGGTGGAGCAGTTAACTTTCCCCTCCATTTGTATCTTAGACTGCTGGTGGGCCCCCCAGTGACTGGAGAGACCTGTGGACACCAGCCCAGAGACGGCAACCACCAGTGAGCGGTAAGCCTACAGCGGACGTAGCACCAGACTCCTAACTCCCTCGGGGCACTTCCATGTGCACAGTCCCGAGCCCACCGGCAGGCACCATATTGCTACATTCTCCCCTCCCCCTTCCCTATCAGCGGCTGCCAAGAGAGACAATATAGTCTCTCAACAATACAATATAGTCTCTCAACAATATAGCCGAAGGCATCTCCAGGAAACGGGGGCCCTTCAGCTGATTGAGGGGCACTCAGACTGTGAGCTCCCTACCCACCAGCACTCACAGGTGCTGCTGGCCTGGTAATTCCAGGACAATGGGGCAGCCCCTGAGGCTGAAAGACATTGACCCAGCTTAGGCTCCCCGTGGCTGGTACTCCTATCCCTGGTGGGATCAGGGATTGAATTCCGGGGCCCAGAGGTCAGCTCTACATACCAGATTCTGTACACCCAGGTCTCACATTGCCCAGGTGACAAAAGGGATATTCATGAACGAGCCTATTAAGGTGTATGTGCTTTCAGGGGCAGATCAGCGTGCTTGAGGGAAACCCTCTTCCCAAAGGAGGAGTGTGTGCCCAGCTAAGGCGGTGACCCTGAGCAGGCAACCTCCTGGCCCACATCACACCCAGGGGAGACCCAGTTGCATGAGATCAGGCCTGCTGGCAGAGGCCTAGGAGATACCCTGGAGTTAGGGAGGGTGGAAAGGAGTGAGGCCTGCTCCAGACTGAAGGTCCCAGACAGACCCACCCCCACAGGCAGACTTTCTGACTGAGTGGGGCCATTCCAGCCCCTCCCTGACAGCTTTTCCCAGAAGTAGAGAACAGAACTTTGACTCCTGCTAATACCATTTATGGTGCTTGAGGACAGGCTTAACCAACCAAGCTCCACCCAGACTCACTCCCACACCAGCCCTGACTGAGGTGGAGAATAAGGAAACACCTGGAAGTCCCAGGACCCCACTCACCACCTGAAGTACTAGAGTGCCTCTCCAGAGGAACAAGAGGTGGTTACAGGAAACAAAAACAACAGTGTTGCCTGCTCCTCCCAGCAAGGGCCACCTACCAACAGGGAGGACATTCTGCACACCCTTTTATGGCATCTACTGACTCATCATACAGGGTGTGGTCGAATCTCATCCACAAACACCACCTATTGGCTCAGAGACTGAACAGGGCGTGTCATTATCCAAATGAAAACCTACAGGTAAGAAGCAACAACTGATCCAGATGGGAAGAAAAGAGCTAAGGAAATCTGAAAATAAGAAAACTCAAAAAGGAAGCACACCCCCAAAGAGGAACACCAGCCCCTTAAAAATGAAAATCAACAAAAATCAGACCACTAAAACATCAGAAGAAGAATTTCAAGCATGGATCCTAAGAAAATTCAACGACTTGCAAGAAAAACTGGATAACCAACACAAAGAAAATGCAAAAAGACTCCAGGACGTGGAACAAAAATTCACCAAAGAAATTGAAATAATGCAGAAAAATCAAACCAAACTCCTGGAAATGAAGAATCAATTCAGGGAACTACAAAACACAGTGGAAAGCCCCTAGAACAGGGTAGATCAAACAGAAGAAAGAATCTCAGAGATTGAAGATAACACCTTCCAATTAAATAAATCAGTCACAGAGAGCAGAAAAACAAGAGAAAAGAACAAAGCCTACAAATGATGTGGAATTATGTGAATAAACCTAATGTGAGAGTTACAGGGTTACCTGAAGGGGAAGAAGAAAACAATCAAGGGTTGGATAAGTTATTTGAAGATATAATAGAGGAAAATTTCCCAGGCCTTGGAAAAAAACTCAATATACAAGTTCAAGGAGATCAAAGGACCCCTTGGAGATTCAATGCAAACAGGAAGATGTCATGACATTCAGTCATCAGACTGACCAATATATCAATCAAAGAGCCCCTTCCACGAGCTGTAAGATGAAAGAAGCAAGAAACATACAAAGGAAGGCCAATCTGAATAATGCCAGACTTCTCTACTGTAACTTTACAAGCAAGGAGAGCCTGGGGGTCCATTCTCACTCTTCTCAAACATAATAATGCCCAGCCTAGAATCTTATTCCCTGCAAAACTAAGTTTTGTATATGAAGGAGAAACTAAGACATTCTCATATAAGCAAAGACTGAGGGAATTCACCAAAACAAGACCAGCCCTTCAAGAAGTACTCAAAACAATGTTACCCACAGATCAGTACAATAAACACTCATGAATGTAAATCTACTCAAAAGCTAAAGATCAAAGCCCAGATACCAAAATGGCTCAAGAGAGAAAAAAAAGCAACAAAGTTCAACCCAACATCATGAACAGAAATCTGCTCTACATATCAGTATTCTCAATAAATGTGAATGGCTTGAACTCCCCACTTAAGAGACATCGGCAGGCCCAATGGATAAAAAAATACAAGCCAAGTATCTGCTGCCTTCAGAAAACACATCTAACATGCAAGGATGCAGTTAGATTAAAGGTAAACGGGTCGAGAAAAATATTTCTAGCAAACGGGAGCCAAAAGAAAGCTGACATGGTGATGCTGATTATAGATAACTTAGTTTTTAAATCAACAAAAGTAATAAACGACAAAAAAGGTCACTATATAATGGTGAAGGGTACAGTTCAACAAGAAGACATGACAATTCCAAATATTATATGCACCCAACTTTGGTGTACTCAGATTCATAAAGTAAGTACTTGATCTAAACAAATGGATAAACAACAATACCATAATAGTCAGTGACTTTAACACCCCACTGACAGCACAGGACAGATCCTCCAAACAGAAAATCAACAAAGAAATAATGGACACTAGAACAAATGGGCCTGAATGAAACTTACAGGACATTTTACCCCCAAACCACTGAATATACGTTCTTCTCATCAGCTTAAGGGACATTCTCTAAGATTGATCATATCCTAGGACAAAAGCATGTCTCAAACAATTTTAAAAAATAGAAATTATATCATGTATATTTTCAGACCATCATGGAATAAAAGTAGAAATCAAATCAACCCTAATAGGAACTCTCATTTCTACACAAAGTCATAGAAACTAAACAATCTTCTATTGAATGCTCACTTCATAAACAAGGAAATCAAGATGGAAATCAAAAGATTCTTTGAACTAAATGACAAAGGAGACACAAGTTATCAAAACCTGTGGGACACAGCTAAAACAGTCCTGAGAGGAAAGTTTATTTGAGTAAATGCCTATATACAATAGTCGAAAAGATCACAAATAAACAACCTAATGAATCGTCTCAAAGAGCTAGAAAAAGAAGAATAGAATGACCCCAAACCCAGAAGAAGAGGTGAAATCATTAAGATCAAATCAGAACTAAACGAAATTGACAACAGGGAAACCATATGGAAGATTAATAAAACAAAAAGTTGGTTCTTTGAAAAACTAAACAAAATTGACACACCTTTGGCTAGACTAACGAAAAGCAGAAAAGAAAAATCTCTAATTAGCTCCATCAGGAACAATAAAGGAGAAATTACAAAGGATGCCACAGAAATACAAGATATAATTAATGAATACTACAAAAACCTCTATGCACATAAACTGGAAAATGTAGAGGAAATGGACAATTTCTTAGAAACACAGCTTCCCTAGGCTCAACCAGGAAGAAATCGAATTCCTGAACAGACAAATATCAAGTACTGAAACTGAAACAGCAATAAAAATCCTTCCTAAAAAGGAAAGTCCTGGACCAGATGGTTTCACACCTGAATTCTACCACACCTATAAAGAAGAATTGGTGCCTATCCTGCAGAAATTATTCCACAACATTGAGAAGGATGGAACACCCCAAAACATTTTATGAAGCGAACAGAACCCTGATACCAAAACCAGGAACGGATGCAACCAAAAAAGAAAACTACAGACCAATATCCCTTATGAATATAGATGTGAAAATTCTCAACAAAATCCTAGCCAATCGAATCCAGGTGCTTATCAAGAAAATAATCCATCACAACCAAGTGGGCTTCTTCCTAGAGATGCAGGGATGGTTCAACATACCCAAAACCATAAATGTAACTCACCATATAAACAGAAGCAAAAATAAAGACCATATGATCTTCTCAATAGACGCTGAAAAAGCATTTGACAAAATTCAACACCCTTTTACGATAGGAACACTCAACAAAATAGGCATAGACAAGGCTTACCTAAAAATGATACAAGCCATATATGACAAACCCACAGCCAATATCATACCCAATGGAGAAAAATTGAAAACATTCCCACTTACAACTGGAATAAGACATGGTTGCCCACTATCTCCACCTATATTCAACATAGTGCTGGAAGTCCTTGCTACAGCAAACAGACAAAAGAGTGGAAGTAAGGGCATCCAAATGGGAGCACAAGAGATCCTACTCTCACTCTTTGTTGATGACATCATATTATACCTAGAAAACCCCAAGGATTCAACCAAGAGACTCCTTGAATTGATAAATGAATTTGGTAAAGTCTCAGGATACAAAATCAATACACAGAAATCAGCGGCATTCATATACGCCAACAACAGTACAAGAGAGAGCCAAATCAAAGATTCAATTCCTTTCAAAATAGCCACAAAGAAAATAAAGTACCTAGGAATATATTTAACTAAGGAGGTAAAAGACCTCCACAGAGAGAACTATGAAACACTGAAAAATGAAATAGCAGAGGATGTAAACAGGTGGAAGAATATACCATGCTCATGGATTGGCAGAATCAACATTGTTAAAATGTCTATACTACCCAAAGTGACCTACAGAGTCAATGAAATCCCTATCAAAATACCATCATCATTTTTCACAGATATAGAAAAAATAATTTTACGCTTCATATGGAACCAGAGAAGACCCCGTATAGCAAAATCAATCCTAGGCTATAAAAACAAAATAGGAGGTACCAATCTACTTACTACTACAAGGCTATAGTTGTTAAAATACCTTTAGACTGGCACAAGAACAGGGACATTGACCAGTGGAACAGAACCAAGAACCTAGATATAAAACTATCCTCATATAGCCAACTAATCTTCGACAAAGCATACAAAAACATACACTGGGGAAAAGAATCTTCATTCAATAAATGGTGCTGGAAAAACTGGATAGCCTCATGTAGAAGACTGAAACAAGACCCACACCTTTCACCTCTCACAAAAATCAACTCATGCTGAGTAACAGACTTGAGCCTTAGGTGTGAAACTATTAGAATTCTAGAGGAAAATGTTGGAAATACTCTTCTAGACATTGGCCTAGGCAAAGAATTTATGAAGAAGACCCAAAAGGCAATCACAACAGCAGCAAAAATAAATAAAGGGGACCTGATCAAATTAAAAAGCTTCTGTACAGCCAAAGAAACTGTCAAGAGAGCACACAGACAACACACAGAATGGGAGAAATTTTTCACAGCTACACATCCGATAAAGGGCTGATAACTAGAATCTATTTAGAACTCAGGAAAATCAGCAAGGAAAAATGAAACAAACCTATCAAAAAATGGGCAAAGGACATGAACACAGATAGTTTTCAAAAGAAGACAGAATAATGGTCAACAAACATACAAAAAAATGCTCAACATCTCTACTCATCAGGGAAATGCAAATGAAAACCACAATGAGATATCACTTAACTCCAGTGAGAATGGCCTTTATTAACAAGTCTCAAAAAAATAAATGTAGGCGTGGATGTGGAGAGATAGGAACACTCCTACACTGCTGATGGGACTGCAAATTAGTTCAACCTCTGTGGAAAGCAATGTTGAGATACCTTAAAACGATACAAGTAGATCTACCATTTGATGCAGCAATTCCACTACTGGGCATCTACCCAAAAGATCAAAAGTCAATGAAAAAGACACCTGCACTCAAATGTTTATAGCAGCACAATTCACAATTTCAAAGTTGTGGAAACAACCCAAGTGTCCATCAATTAATGAGTGGATTAATAAAATGTGGTATATGTATACCATGGAGTACTATTCAGCTTTAAGAAACAATGGTGATATAGCACCTCTTATATTTTCCTGGATAGAGCTGGAACCCATTCTACTAAGTGAAGTATCTCAAGAATGGAAAAACAAGCACCACATGTACTCACAAGCAAATTTGTATTAACGGATCAACTCCTAAGTGGACATATAGGAATAACATTTATCCGGTATCTGGTAGGTGGGTGGAGGGAGGAGGGGATGGTTATATATAAACACAATGAGTGAGATGTGCAAAATTTGGGGAATGGTCATGCTTGAAGCTCTGACTCGAGAGGGGTAGGGGGGAATGGGCAATATATGTAACCTTAACATTTGTACCCCCATAATATGCTGAAATAAAATAAATAAATAAATATAAATAAAATTAAAAAATAAAGTATACTGGAAGATGTCCATAGATTGTATGTAAATAATACACCATTTTAATAAGGAACTTGAGCATCCATGGTGGTATTTGTTTGGGGGGTGTACGGTCCTGGAACTAATCCCCCATGGATACTGAGGGAGGACTATATTTAATTCAGGGCATACTTTGTTCATTCAACAATAATCATTCAACAAATATTTATTTGGTACCTACTAAGTACTAGGCACTATCGTAGGGATCAAGTAAACAATATACACCCAGTTCTTATCTTATGAATCTTAAATTTGAGTGAAGATAGACAATTAAAATTTAATTACATAATTAATTATTTAATTCCAATTATATATGTACAACAAAGGTTAATACAAGTAGGGGGACCATATAATTTGCCATCCAAATTTAAAATTTTTTGAGAGCAATTAGAGGTGCTGTTAACAGTTATGCCTGCACAATGGGTGTAAACCAAGAGTCTCAGGAAAAACTGGAATGTACAGGCACACAAGGTGTAGGAGGCCAAGCAGCATATAATGGACCAGACCTATTTTAATATCAATAAGTCCCCAAAAAAAGATCTTGAGGAAGTAACATCTGAGATCAGCTCCACAGAATGCTTAAGAATTACTGAGAGTAATAGTAGTTAGGTAAAAGGAACAGGATGTGAAAAGTTTCTGAGGCAAGAAGGAGTATGGCAAGTTTGAGGAACTTACACAAAGTCAATGTAGCTGAAGTGTAGAGTGAGAATGAAAATAGGGAGGTAAGTTTAATAATGTGGAGGGAACAGATCACAAATAATGGAAACCTTGAAGGCCTTAAACATTAGAATAGCATGAGCATGTATTCATTTGTATAAGAACTTTCTAGCTGCATTGTGGATAATGGATCATAAGAAGGCGAGAATAGATATGGGGAGACCACTTAAGAAGCTATTGCAGGAATCCAGGAAAGAGATGATATTAGTATGATTTTAGGCAAGTTACAATAGAGATGGAGAAAAGATGACAGATTTGAGATATAATTAGAGTTTGATGATTGAATATAGATTGTGAAGAAGAATAATAAGAGTAATAAATAAGATCAGAACCCAGCTTCTTGGCTTATGATAAAATTACATGTTGTTCTTCCCCATGAATTCTAAAAAAGGAATCATTTATGTAAGAAAATGTGGCTATAAAAGACAGTATGTGTCTAGTGATAATGCATACATATATATCATAAATTGTATTTGTGGCAGCAGCATTTTATTTTCAAGCCAGTATTGTGGCAGAGTGAAATGAATTGGGTCATTTGGTGTCAAACAAACCTTTGTTTGAAACTCCTCTTCCATTAACTATGAGACCATGGGTATATTATTTAAGCTCTCTGAGTTTCACCTTCCAAATCTATAAGGTATGCACTTATGTAGATTAAATTAGATAATGCATATATGGTGGGAATTAATTTAGAGATCTTAACTGGATTTTACATAATTCTTGGCTCCCTACCCCATGAGTTTTCTCTCCTATTTAAAGGAAGGTACCAAAAATAAATAAATAAATAAATAAAGCAAAGGAAACAGAAAATATAATGTATAGCTTTGAGTTCCAAAGTTGGTTCTTAAAACCTATTATAGATAAAGGCCTTGGATGCCAAGGGTTTTGATTTGCTAGGGCTGGGTCTTATGGAACTCCAAAAAGTCAAGCCATGCAGACAACTCACATAAATTTACATATCTATCTATCTATCTATCTATCTATCTATCTATCTATCTATATATATATATATATATATATATCTTGATTGCCTTATATAAACTAGTTTCCTAGCTGGATGGGACTGAGTTGCAGACAGGGAAAAGCAAGGTACCCTTCTCTCTAAGGGTATAACTAGAGAGGACAGTTGTGGACAACAGAATCCCTAGAAACCCTAGAAACGTTTGGGGAAACGAGTGCCTGGTTTCCTGTATGAAGCCTAAGGAGGAAAAAACCTCACGAAGTCTCTTACTAAAAAAAAGTATAACATCAGTAAAATTTAAAAACTTGACCAACCCCATCTGCAACTGTGGATAGCAACTGTCTCCTGTATGGTCCTACATCTCAATGTCATGACAACAATGGAGATGGCTAGAAATTACCCTGTTTTGGAAGGGAGTTACAGGCAGTCTTGGCATCCATAAATTAGGAAGTGATAAGTAAAAAAGGTAGTGAATACACAAAGTAATATGTCACAGAAGAAACATTGTTTCAAAGTGCAATGATGGATCTTGAAAATTTAGTGGTTAGGGAAAAATTAGGAAACAATGGTATCTACAAATTTTTCACAGACTACTCATCTACTTCCTACATAAGCAACAAATCCATGGAAACTCTGAATGCTTGATTTTTCATCTAGTCATTCAACAAACATTTAAGTCCCCATTATGTACCAGCCATGGGCTAAGTGCAGCTTATTCACAGTTGAATGAGATATATTTTCTACCCTCAAGAAGCTTAAAATCTAGTAAGAGAGGCAGGAAAGTAATAGGCAATCACAATACAATTATGTAATTAATAGCATTTATTCATTCTCCTTCTTACCCTTTTCATCTTCTTTCCAGGTGATATGTAAGTTTAGTAACTGAAAAGACATACCAATATGGGAAGTACCATATTAGTGCCTAAAAGCCCAAATGATTATAATGGCCATGAAGTAAGTCAACCAAGTAAACAATACATTCTTATACATTATCTCTCAGACAGCTAAAACTCATTAGTTTTCTTGGGAAGTCCTATGAAATATGTCCTCTACCCAAATATGAACAACAGCAGGGCCTGACCTTAGTCAGAAAACAGTCAACCAAATGTCCTGTATGTTATCCATCTGTGGTACTCACTATGACAACAAGAACCACTTCAAAAAAATATATATGGCATTTGATAAAATAGAAGGTGCTGGAGGGAAGAGACCATCAGTTCAGTAAAATTAGACCCAGCTGTGAGGCACTCAGGCCAGGGCTATCTGTAAATCGCTTTTTTCCCTTGCCCTGTACATTATAGCAATCTACTACACATCACAAGAGCACAGCCAAAAGCCATATGTTTGGCATCATGTGGACAGCATCTGGTATTTTTTAAGATACAACTAAAAATGTTGAAAACACAATAAAACAACTGTCATTCACTTAATGCTTGTGCTTATGTCTTAGTTCATGGATGGTTTTATGACAAATAAACAGTTGTATGAAGTCTCAGTTTAGTCACCTTCCTTTATACATTTCTTTCCTTTGTGAATTACACTTTTGTCTTTCCTTTTGGTTTGGTCTGAGTGTCCTTTTGTATATGTCAGTGTGCTACTGTAGTTGGTGAAACATTGCTGTATAAGCATAATGAAACTATCTTTTAAGGTAAATTCACCCAAGTTGTCCACAAGGTCATAAATATTATTTACACTCAATTCTGTTTACTAAAAGTCAGTTGGGATCTGGCTAATATGTTTCATAATGTCTAGAATTCAGGCTTAACTGGAGTAGTAAGGGAGAAACACACACAGTTGGCACTTGGGAAAGTGGACATGGGCAGTTTTGCTGGCCCTTCTGAATTTTATATGAACTATCATTCTAGATCAAGGCCACCCTCTGATTTGGAAACAAAGCCAGACATTTTGACAAGTGTACCTGTTAATAATTGGCAACCCCAAAGCAGTTTATATAAACCCAGAAATAGTTAGAAGCTTCTTATTTATTGATTTGGGAAGACACTTAACCTGTAACTAATTATATTAACTAATTCACGCCTTCTTTACATCCGTCCATACAATCATGCTGTTAGGCTTAAAATTCTAAGGTACAGATCATGTTTGCTTTCTCTTTTCAGAGGTAAATGATAAGAATACCACTTGCATTTGAAAGACATATTACTCATAGTTTATATAGTGAAGATTATAAAAATATTATGGTAGTCCTTTTATTTTAATTAGAAAACCCAGATTAAAAAACAGCAACTCTCCTCTATAGAATTTACATACAACTTCTGAAATCAAGGTACACTGTATATAAAACATCAAATTTTACATTTATTTAATTCTTCCAATGACTTTTTCATACTTCAGAGTTTACATTTTTCACTATGATTTGTTTTAGAGAGTAGCTAGTATATGGTTGGGTCTTCAGACACGTAGATTTCATATCCAAAAGAGACTATGGTAGAGTTAATTAAGAGCTAACAACAACAACAACAACAAAAGGCTAGGATTAGTTAAGACAAGTTTTCAGTGGAAAGTAGAAAGACTTGGAATGTGTATATAAGGAGAAAAACCAGAAAATAATTTCATTACTTTAGTTAATTTGTAATCAAAATTAAGGATTTATATTCTAGATTTATTCTTTTACTAGACACTTAGTTAACTCTAGTTAATTTATCTTTAAATAAATCACTTAGTCATTTAAAAAGTAATTTATCTGTAGCAAATTATCAGTAATTATTTTTAAATTAGTGATCATGCTTAATGGTATTACTCCACAGACAAAATTCCAAAAACTCTATTTCATTCAAGAAATGAATGTCATTTTTAATTATGTTGCTTCCCACCATGTCACTTTCATGCTACTTTTTGACCAATCATAGTACTTACCAAGATGAACCGTAATTACTATAACTAGACTTTGAGTTCTTCCAGTATCAAAGCCATGTCTTATTCTTCTTTGTGCCCCTCCCTGCAAGAAGTTAACTGGGGGAGGGGAGATATGAATAAAAGAATATATTATTAGTATTTAAAAACCAAAGGAATGCTGGTCAATTTGGAAAGTTTTTCTCTAGTGTACACTGTACAACAATTTCTTCGCTTTACAGATATAAACCCCTAACCTGTGCCAATCTGTGATACATAAACCCATTAAAATGGCAGAAGACACAGTGTACAGGAATATGATAGTAATGAATCCAAAGAGCAGTGGAAGCTGACTAATGAAACCGATGACCATTATGTTCTGAGTAAGGAGCCTAATAAAGGCAACTACTACTGGACATGTTTACTAGGCCACTTTACTGTCTAACTTATAGCTCTAAGTTAAAGATTGACAACATTCACCTCACAGAGATTTTCTACCTTCATTGATATACACGGGAAATTTGTTTAACTGGAAGAAGTAAAACAGTCCAACTGAGACAAATGTTGCAAGTAGGAAAGAAGATGGCCTTTGTTTCCCACCTGACCATGTGGGTTGGTTTTGAACTCATATTCTTCAATAGTAGAAGGCCAAACAAAAATTAATTGGACTTAATGTACATTATGTGTATATTTTAAAAATCAAATGGTACAGAATGGTTTAAAATGATAGATAACTCCTTCTAATCCTGAATCTCACTCCCAAGGACAGGCACATTTACCTTTAATAAAATTCCATCTTTAAAAAGAATGTATTTATACTGCCTATCTCTTGATTTATAAATCTCAGACATTATCTATTGAATTCTGGTTACATAAAAGTTGAACTTCCTTAGAGAACTCTAATCTCTTCTCCTCCTTCTTCCCAGTATGAATAATCAATATTTTAGTTCTTCTTGAGTAAATTTTAAGTAACATATTTCCTCATTTATTTCTTGTTGCATCAACCAAAGAAATGATATCTCTCAAATCCCAACACTATAAGATATTACCTTCCCTAAATAACTCTTCAACTCTCCTCTAACACCTCAAAACATTTTTCATCTACACTTTTATATTATGTTAAAAACATTTACTTTTTCATCTTTAAACAGTTAATTCTCCCATGCTTTGTCTACAAAATGATTCTAAAAGTCGAAATTCAATAGTTTTACATCGTCATGACTATGTGAATATTATTCACTACAAAGCCCAGAGTAAGTAGTGTGTTTTATATTTCCTCTCTTGTGCATCATTGCTGCTTTTCCTGGCACTTCTAATGCCTTTATTTTTTCTTATACTATTTGTCTCTACTATACCCTATATATTTCCAAATTCTCCACTCATTATATTATTTAACTTTCCCTCTTACATTTCCAATTACAATGTTATTTATAAAATATAATTGAAAAAATAAATGTCCATAAATATTGGCCTAAATGAAATATGTATATAGAATGATACATTTTGTTTGAAAATTTGTATAAAAAATAAAAATGCTTGAAAATCAACACGCTAAAATTATAATGTGATTATAAATTACCTATAATTTATATTTTGGGTGTTTTTTTTTAATTTGTGAAAAGCAGTGCATTTTAAATCATATTCTTTGGAGTCTACCTTCTGAGTTCAAATCCCAGCTCTACCTGTTACTTAACATCTCTATATCTCAGTTTCCTTATCTGTGAAATGGAGGTAAAAATAACATTTATCTCATAAGACTGTTTTGAAAATCAGTTTAAACAATGAATTTACATAAAGCATCTAGAAGGTGTTTAGACATATTAAATGCTATTGTGATTTTCTAGATGTTCTGTAATAAATATGCACTATATTTATAGTCAAAAACAACAACTTTAAAACCTGTGAGAAATTTATTCAGTGAAAAGAAATTATGTGAGTTGTGGCAAATCTAGAATAAATAGGATAATAATGATGATGATGATAGTAATACTAATACTACTAATAATAACTTTAAAAAATCTTACCTAAATCAATCCTGTAGCAAATAATCTCAGATAATTTGATTCTCCTTTTAGACAAGCAAGATTCTGAGGCAGGATAGAGTTCCAGAAACATTAATCTGTTTTGAAGGGCTCTTGCATGAGTATCTTGAGGGTGGGTCAAGAGAGAAGGAAGAAACCAGATAGTGGATAAAATGGTTGCGAGGTGGAGAAAGGATGAGATATGAAGGTGTATGAGTGGAGGGGCATGTACTAGGTGGTATCAAATGTAGCATTTTGAGGAGATGTCAAATTTAAAACTTCACCAACTGCCCAAAGACATAAACAATACCAAAAGCAAATCAGAGGAAAAGATTCTGGAGCAAAATCAACAGAATAGAGCCTAGAAGTCCAGTCTAGTGAAAAGATTAGAAGGGGTGTGGGGAGGGCAGAAATGAATGCAGTTTCTACAACAATAATTCTCTGGCAATTCTTACAGAGCTCACACCACACAAGCAGCCTACCGAGATGGTGCCCTAAATGGTGGCTCTTAGCATGGGGCACTAGAAAATCATAAGAAAAACTAAAGTTAGTCCTTGAAATATTTTTGCTTAAATTATTTCAATTTTGCTATAATTTGTGAAAAATTAAATGTCAGAAACATTGTGAAATCTACTATTACCCAGTCATGGCTGGTTAATAGGTAATAGACATTTGTATTCTAGAAGAAGAACACAAATGAAGGCCATGACACCAGATTTCATATATTTATAAGTTATAATCAAAGCAACTTTTAAATTAAGCATATTCTCTCCTCCTTTGACAAATAATTTTATAACAGAAAGATAAAGTGTACAGCTATGCTTTTATGACTGAAAGTCAGCAAAATATCTGAGACAACTGAATTTAATAAGTATTACACCTAAGTAAATGGTCTGTTGATGGACTAAGCAATGAAGATCTATATAATTCATAAATTGTTTTTACAAAATTATTTTTCTTACCATCGTTTCAGTAAAATCCCTTATTACATTGCTATAATCAAGATTTTCACATAGTCTGTGCCATTTTGAATATGTTATTTAATGATACTAAAAATTTATTTTATTTTTGAAAATTTAATTAAATTTATTAGATATTTTAATAAAATGAAATTTAGCAGCTCTAACAACTGATACTATGCTTTAGGCATATTACATGTATACCCACATATATAAAAATTTAAGGTAAAGATGACTTGTTATATTGTAAAATTTCTTCAGCTGTCTCATGCAAATATTTCAAATACTATGCTAATTTATGAGTACATTCAAAAATCAGAAATTGGAACACAAAAAAAGAAAAAAATGTTTTAAAAGGATGTTAGTCAATGCTGGTAAATGAAACTTTATTAACGAAAATTTATTGGATTCATGCTATCAAAGACAAATTTCACGATTTAATTACCTAAATGCTGCTTTCACTAAAATCTTTCCCACATGCTGAAGCAGTATTTATCTCCAAAAACCAATAGCACAACTCAGAAACACAACTCACCACATTCAGATAGTGTTACCTTTTATTTCAAGAACACAGGGCAAAAAAAAAAAAAACCAACAAAAAACAATGGAAAAGCATTTCCCTTTCCCCAGGGCCTGAACAATGGTAGTGAAGGAAATCAGAATATTTTACCCCAAAATATATTTTTTTGATATCTTTTGAAGTGGTCCTTCAAAGCTGTGTCTTTTGTGTAGAAGAATCTGTGGAGAATCTATATTAATGCAGCCAGGGATTCCCTTGTCCAGATCTAGGAAAACTTAACTGAGAGTCTGATACTTCTAAAGAGAGATTTACCAACTATGCTCTTGAAAAGCTACTGTGAGGTGTCATCTACATAACAAGACCATTTTTGCTAGCCAAACCACTTCCTTTTTCCCTCCCATAATCTGTCTTGCCATTAAAATCTGACTTACCACCTTAACCTGTTTGGGGCCATGCTCTGAGCCTGCATTCTTTCTGCAACCTCAAGATGGTATATAAGTTTCTATACCTCATTGGAAGGTTGGGGCTTCATTCTGAAGTCTCCTGTGTATACATGTTAAATAAAATGTGTATGCCTTTTTCTCCTATTAATCAATCTGCCTGATGTCAGTGATTTTCAGTGAATCTTCAAGAGACCAAGAGCCTTGGTCCCCACATTAATCTTGAGAGTGGATACTTAGGATGTTTAAGGTTACTGGTTGCACTATCAGAGGTGGACATTGGATCACGAATAACAGAGGTACCCATATGTGCTTCAATAAAGTGTATGTGTGGGGGATATCTAATCATCAACTAGATCTCTAAAGAAGTGTGGGACCCAAGGTTAAGGCCCTGCTTGCCTAGTAATAAGTGTGGTACTGTCAGCAACAGATGTGACTCAGATGTCAGTAAAGGTCCTAAAAGTAAATATCACTACTGTGAAAGAAAAAAATGCTGATACCTGCTAAAGCATGGTAAGGAAGAATTTATTCAGGATCATCACAATAGATATAGGGACCACAGCAATGGGATTTTGCAGTTGGGGGAGATTGGGGTAAGGAGCATTCTGATTAGACTGACCTAAGGGGATTCTTGCTGAAGATGAGATGGAGCAGTGACCCCCTCATAGGGGGCTACCAGGTCCCCCAAGCATGAAGATAAAAGGAAATCTTGAGTTCATTCAGGGAAAGTTCCATGCACCTAGCTAGCCTTGAAAATTGAATGGGAAGATGATCAGGAAGATAGTAATAACAATGGCCCTCCAGGCAAGCCAGAGTCATGAGGTATTTTGGTTCCCTGTGGAAACTAAAAGATGGTGCCCTAACATATGTTCTTGAGTTATTTTTCAGAAACTCCCATACTCTGTTCACTGTTCTTTGTTCTAAATTTATCCCTGAAGGGCCTGGAAAGAGTCACAGCCATTTTAACATTTCCTTGCTGCAAATCCAGGAATCCCTGAATCCACCTATGACTGTAGGCACCATTTCAGGATATCTTGCTTTTTTATGCCAGGCCAATGTGTAACTTCTATGCATTAATTTATAAGTTTACCTGAAATTTTACTTCCCTGAAAAGTACCTTGGCCTTTAAAAAGTCCTTGCTTGTAATCCATCAGGCAGTTCATGTCTTAAGCATTAGCTTCCTGTTCTCCTTGCATGGTGTCATGCAATAAAATTGACTCTTTCTCCTGTTCACAGCTTCTGTGTATGAATTTGCTGTACTGGGTGAGTAGACTTCAGTTTGGTTCAGTAACAAAGACAGGCTAAGGTGATTAGACATCATCTGGGAATGGGAGGATAAGGAACCTAATCAGATATTGAAGGTGATCAGAAATCAAGATGAGGATGGGGGGTTCTTGCAAAAACTGGCTTATTAGTGTTCTTTGCTAAAGCTGGGTTTTACAAGGAAGTACAAAGACAGGCCTAGGAGAAGGTTCAGGAGCCTGGTTAAAGTTTGGCCAAGCAGAGAATATTTGTCACTATTAACAGTAACCTTCAAATGTTCCTACGTCATTGTTATTATTTCAGAATGAAGGAAATCAAAATATTTTACCCCAAAATATATTTAACATATTTTGAGGTGGCTACCAGAGGGCTAATAAACAGAAGTGGCCCTGCAAAGTTGTATTTTGTGGGGGGAATTTATATCTATAGAGTCTGCATTAATGCAGCCAGGACTTCTCTTGTCCAGATCTAGGAAAAATTAACTGGGTCTGACACCTTAAAGGTCTGAAAGAAACATTTACCATCTATATTCTCTCTGAGAGTTGCTACCTGTAAAGTTTCATCTACATAACAAGACCACCTTTGCTAGCCAAGCCTCCTTTCTTCTTCCCATAACCTTTCTTGTCTTTAAAACCTGATTTACCACTATACCCTGGTTTGAAGCATGCTCTGAGCCTGCATTCTTTCTGTAACATCAAGATAGTAAATAACTTCTCTACTATATTTGGCGGTTGGATCTTTATTCTAAAGACTCCCATGTATGCATGTTAAATAAATGTATATGCCTTTTCTTCTATTAATCAATATGTCTTGTGTCAGTGATTTTTAGTGAAACTTCAGGGCGCCAAGGGCCTTGGCCCCTTCAGGGACAAAATAAACAAAATTAAATAAAATTTTAAAAATTAATAAATTCAATAAACCCTAAACTGCAAGTTTCACAATTCAGATATCCTGTCTGTGGAGGCCACCACTATATACCCTGAATACTGGGTACACAATAGGATCTTAAGTATTTATGAAATAAATTAATTAATGAAATATTTTTATTTTACCTACTTTGCATTATATGATGAGCTAGACAGTGGGTGCTCCTCACCCATGGCCTCAGAGGAACACCAGAGACTAGATTCACATGCCAGAGTAGAATTTTGCAACCTTTTCACAATTTCTGGAACAACTCAACCTAAAGCCGCTGGAGCCCCTTCTGTCATGAACAACATTAGACACAAGAGCAAAGCCATTGCTCATCACTAAGGTCATAGGTGGATTTCATGGATAAGTCAATACCAGATCTGAGGCCTTATTTCTTTCAATTCAATGCACAATTTGAAGGCAGACCAGTTAATCTGAGAGGATATGTTTCAGTATTATGACAGCCTATTTTAGCTTCTGCTTGGACTTTGGCTCCCTCTCTACCTCTGCTCTCAAGCTTAAATCAACTTACAGCATCTGTTCCAAATTGGAGTTGTGCCATAAGAATTTCCCCTGGCAACAAGTCACTTCACCGATAAACTCTAAGAGTTGGTGGTACAACCCATGAACCCAATCTGGAGGGTGGGTCGTTTGGAATTGGTAATGAAACTAGGTTAGGTTCATCAGCTGCCAAACCTTGATTAAAATATTTAAATTCATCCAAACTTCAGACAATTAATAGGGACTTTATCAAAAGAAACAGAGAAAAAATTATTGCAATAAAGTGAAACACATTTTTGGAAAATGCCTACTTTTATAACTGTCAAAGATTACAGTTTTCATGAAATTATACTTTAATTCTTCTGATTTTTCTTTCTCCAGAATAATCACACTTACCCAGACTCTCAGCCCAGGCAATTACATGAGGATGTCAACTCATTTAATGAGCATAGAGGTTTTTTTTTTTTTTTTTACCAGTTATGCGTAAATAACGTATTGGTACAACTGGAAGTGATTTGCAACAAATTCGACTTATCAAGCAATACTAAGTTTAGAACCAATAAATATTAGTAAAATGTTGGATGGGATTCAGACCACATTGGTTGGAATAGAGCAGTGTACGTTTCAGGGGATGCAGAAAGTTAGTAGCATAATAAAAATCAAGAGCATTAAATTCACCTAAAGGGCCAGCTTGACAGCACTGAGAGCTAATATCTTTCCTTTATTCCCAAAGCATGCATAATGTAGGCTTCACGTTCAAGTATTAGTAAGATTTTCTCTAGTGTTCTTTCAATAAAATTAACATTTTCCATGAAGGAACATCTTTCAAAAAGAAAAAGGTAGTCTCCACCTTATAATTTAGAATTTTAATCTTAAAATTTTTTGACAAAAGTGTAATTCCTGGTATTATAGAGACTTCCACTAGGAGTTTCATATACTTGGGGTTCCCTAGACACAGAAACAACATTTCTAATCTGTATAGTCCATATTCACACAGAGAGAACTTGGTACAAGGCTGGTGTTCCACCTACATTTATTGAGTGAATTTATTAGTTAATATAACTTATTCATTTTCAGCATTAAATTTTTAAAAACTTTTCAATCTCAATAAATAAAAATTAACACATTTCATAGCCAGCATAAGAAGGCCAGATACTTAAGTCCCAATTACTTATCTACCAAAACAATATGTTGACTGAGACATAACAATACAATGTATATTTTACAATATATTTTTCCATATACTATATATTTCCATTTACAATGCTAGTTGCTAATCTTTCCTGCTTCTCTTTTATTCAGACTTATTTGTACACAATCATTTTCCATAAAGAATACCGAGTTATATTTCCTTTTTCTCTGAAAAATGCAGCCATGGGAATCAGGAATAATTTTTTCCAATTGTCACATAAACATGTCTGACATTCTGCATTCTATGGATCTAAGTGTGTGCACACACCTCTCATCCTTCTCTTCTGGACTTTAGGCTCATATCTTCCACATAATATTAATTCCAATTTTCTATTTTATGTACCCAAGGTGCACTGGATAATATATCTCAGCAAGAATAAGTTCTAAAGCAGTATGGTAAACTATCTCACCATCATAGCTTTACCTTATTCAGGGATAGAGTGCTTTAGGCCAGTACATTGTTTTTTGTTTTGTTTCTGTCCACAGTGGTTGAAATAAAGTTAATACTAAAAAAACCTTGAGGGACATTTTAATTTTAATGGCCATTACATGTGGGGTTATAGCCAAGTATAAAAACTATTTAAAATGAAGCTGGTGTAGCATGATTTTATGGCACTATGACAATTATCTGGAAATTGCATCCATGCTGGGAAATTCCATAAATGATCAATCATCTTGTGCTCTTTAGAAGAAAAGTACTAAATGAATATATATATGTATATAATTATATATATATAATCGTATCTATATAGGGAGTTATTAGGAGCCAGCAGACACATGCTTGAGTTTCAAAAAGTACAAAAGAACCAGCAATAGCAACACCTACCATCCACGCATACCCACTCCTACTTTCATTTTAACACGTCAACAATTAGAAGTATTTTGGTGGAAAAGTGACATTTCTGTTTTCTTTAAGCCAAAGGAAGAGATAATTTGTAGCACTTAGACCCTGAGGGTGCTGCGTAGAGCCAAGCTGTAGATAATTTGGGGTTTAAGAGAAGGGAGAGCTTCCCCTGGTTATTTCATACCACTTGCCCCTTTGAAGGAGTTCTTAAGCAAATGTTTACCTTGTCATCACATTTAACTTGGGCAATATGTTCTGAGTATTATGGAGTTATGTGCTCCCTGCTGTGGGTTTTTCACAAAATTTCCTCTAGTTGTTGTGCAAAGCAAGTTACTGTGAAGGTTCTCCAAGGTTCTGGTTGACTTGTGTTTGGAATAAGTCTTTTGTTGTTATTTGCTCTCTGACAGAGGAACTGGAAATTGTCTGGACTTTGAAACAAACTTTGTGATATTTGGATAATGCTCTCAAAGTGAGTGGTGTATGCGCATGTGGTTTACTTATGCAAAACAAGTCAAAAGATATATTTAAAGTACATTTCTTAAAAGTCTGAGTGTTTTTGAGAAAAGTTCCTAACACTTCCAATTTTGTAGTGCAACAGACTCACAATGGCTAAAACGTCTAGGAAGGTGCTTACCTATGACCTTTTACAATCTGAGTTTAGCAATGCTACAGAAACTGTTTCTCCCTTCTCCAAGCACAAATTACAAAAGAACAGTTTATTTAAGAACAACATTCTGAAAATTAAGTGAACAGTGATACTACTTACATGCTACTACACTTTACCAACGTCTAAAATAAAGTTTTTAGGCCAGGCGCGGTGGCTCACGCCTGTAATCCTAGCACTCTGGGAGGCTGAGGTGGATGGATTGCTCAAGGTCAGGAGTTCGAAACCAGCCTGAGCAAGAGTGAGACCCCCATCTCTACTAAAAAATAGAAAGAAATTAATTGGTCAACTAAAAACATATAGAAAATATTAGCTGGGCATAGTGGTGCATGCCTGTAGTCCTAGCTACTCGGGAGGCTGAGGCAAAAGGATTGCTCGAGCCCAGGTATTTGAGGTTGCTGTGAGCTAGGCTAATGCCACGTCTCTCTAGCCGGGCAACAGAGTGAGACTCTGTCTCAAAAAAAAAAAAAAAAAAACTAAAATAAAATAAAATAAAATTTTTGAATAGTAGCAACACAAATCTAACTCAATTCTGAAAAAAAAAAAAAGGATGCTAGCAAGGAAATAAACTGCTGAATATGTAAAATAGTAAAGTTAATTAGAGGATGTATATTTTTATGAAAGGATACATAGTTTTCCTTAAATTGTCTCTCTTAAATTGTATCATCTATATAATTCTGGTTGAAAAGCAGCAGTATAAATTTGATACACTTTGTGAATTAAGGCTTGGGTGAAAGCACTCTCCAGCTCTCCCTGATTCCCCCACTCTCTGCTTTCTGCACACTCCACACTACTAGGGAAAGATGCTGCATTCTTTTATCCTAGCTCTCTCCCTAAACCCCAAATCTAAACATAAAATTTAATTAAAGAAATGATTTAATTGATATACTGAGTTCCTTCATCTACAAAAATAGAACATCATTCTTACTTAAAGATGTTTGCACATAGGCTGAATTGTACACAGGATGAATCCATTTTGTGGTAATTTTGCCAAAATGAGAAGCAATGCACCAACTCCAGCCCCATTCCTGACATGAAGGAGCACCAGGCTGCCCCCATCAGCCAAGGCACCTCTGTGCTCTTCTCTTCTTCTATCAATCAATGGCATGTCATTCACCATGTGGAATATTTTTCTGCTGCCAAACCCTATGACTAAGGGAAATTATTTTGTGTCCTTCAGTTTTCCCTTAGGAAATATTTAAGTATTTAATAATACAGCTAAAAATATGATTTGTGTGACAGACTTAGCCACAGAAATTCTGACAAATTGCATTCCTGAGAAATGCCCAGTTCTGGGACCTCAGCTGCAGCACCTATCCTGGTTCTACTCTCCTGGCTGTCTTCAGCCCCTGCCCTGTCAGCCCTACCACTGCTACTAGGGGATCTAACTGGTTCCTCAGTTGCTACCTCTAAACATTAATGGCTGGAATGACAAGAGAAGCCTACTATTACTAGTGTAGCAATATGACTCTTCATCAGGGGTATCTCCTTAAAGCAGTACAAAACTAAAGACAGCTGCAATTCCAAATTAGGAACATGTTACCCTTGAAAGATGCACACTCTATTATATCTCAGGAGGAAGCTGGGATGCCTGACACATTTTTTTACATTGGTATCAACCATTAACCAGGAATGTGAAGACTACTAGGAAGGCATAAATTTTTTTAGCTATGCATATAAGGATAGATCGCTGTCACCTTGTATGGCCTAGAAAATCCTTTCTCTCCTGTACCAAGTTTTTATATCCATTCATTCATTAATTTATTCTTTCACTCATTCTTAGCCCCAAGTAAGATTCTTAAGCACAGCCAAATAAAATTAGGTCAGCCAGTTCCATCTTTAGACATGCATATCTTGATCGGCCACTACATTTTGAGACCTTCTCATTGCCAGCCAAGGCTATAATGAGAACAAGTTCTACACACCCTTGCATAGGAAAGACACCACATCAGAATACTTTAAATTTCCTAGGCTGGCTAAATTAGAAGAATAACTTCTTCATATACCTCCTCAAAGGAATAAAATGTTTGAAATTCAGCTCTGACAGTAAATGGAAATAAGATAGCCTTTATAAATCCTGAATATAGCTAAAGTAATGAGAAGTGAGGGGGAAAAAAAGAGAAAAAAATCAGAAAGGAATGAGGTAGAAAAGAAAAAGAAGCAGGACAGAAATGCAAGACACCATAGAGGAGAAAGTAAAATAGGAAAGAAAGGGGGCTAGAGGCAGAAGAGGTAAAGAGATGTGAGGTCCAAGATAGGCACTCACCAGCTATCGTACCAAATTGAGAGAAAAAAAGGCAATTTGTGGCAAACAAAAATGTAACAGACAAAGCGGTAAGAGGCAGAGAACATCAAACATCTCACCAACTCCACTGCTTCCACATAATCCAATTTGCTATCATCATTGTGGACTATTGTAATAGCTTCTTGTAATATTTCTGACCCTCCCTGCTCCTATGAAATAAAAGAACAAAACTATAGTTTTTTTCTCTACTCAGAATCTACAGTGATTATTACAAAAGGTAGTCCTGTCAATTACCTGCTCAGAACATTTCAATATGTTCTTCCTTCCAACTCAGAATAAAATCCAAAGTCCTTATTACAGTTATCTGGCCTAATTTGCCTCTTCGTCGGCATGCTACAGCAAGCCTCTCTTTCTGTACCTTGAACATATTAGGTTTATTTTCTCTTCAGGGCATTTGTGCTCACAGTTGTAACTCTTTCCTACAAGATCTTCTCAAGGCTGACTTCTCATATTGAAGGTCTTAGTTCAAAAGTCACTTTGACAGTGTCTAGGTCATAGATGAAACCCAATAAATGTTTGCAGAATGAATGAATGAGGATTATGAAAACTTTAGCATAAAATTCATCTGAGGAGCAAAGACAACTTAGGAATGGGAATGCTTGTTCCTATAGATGATTTAGGAGTATCTTATAAAAAAAAAAAAAAAGACTGGCTGGGCGCTGTGGCTCACACCTGTAATCCTAACACTCTGGGAGGCCAAGGCGGGTGGATTGCTCAAGGTCAGGAGTTCGAAACCAGCCAGAGCAAGAGTGAGACCCGTCTCTACTATAAATAGAAAGAAATTAATTGGCCAACTAATATATAGAGAAAAAATTAGCCGGGCATGGTGGTGCATGCCTGTAGTCCCAGCTACTCGGGAGGCTGAGGCAGCAGGATTGCTTGAGCCCAGGAGTTTGAGGTTGCTGTGAGCTAGGCTGATGCCACAGCACTCACTCTAGCCTGGGCAACAAAGCGAGACTCTGTCTCAAAACAAAACAAAACAAAAAGACTAATTGGTGTTCTTTTAGAACACAGAGATAATGCCAATGTATGGCAGTAACAGGAGCATAGGTTCCTGCCTAATATAATAAAGAACTCTCAACATTAGAATAGTTTTTACTTCATTGGATTTCTTCAGTATGGTGCTACTCATATAGTAATCAACAACAGTGTTAAATAAATGAATAAATGGAATTATTTATTATATACCTGGAGTTGATTTTGTTATTAATTCCAAAGTGGAGACAGTTGAAATGACTTGCTTTATTAAGAATTCACTCTAGACTTTTATTTCATACCAGATGTAACTATCATAAGACCAAGACTTATTTTTTCACAGGAGACATGTATTATAACTCTCTGAGCTGTCAGTTTTCACCTCAATGCCAATGAATATGATCTCAGGACCCATGAACCTGTACTCTACCAAGTTTACATCCAGAAATCAAAACGCCCAAGCCATGCTTGTACCCATTTTTTCTTATTTGTCCTGCATTCAAATAACATGCTGCATTATTAACAAGCTATCAGAGAAAAATATGGAATCTGATGAGAACCAATGACAATTAGAAAATTCTTCTAAGTCAAATTTCACCACATAATTTCTAAACCCATAATGGTTCAATTTTAAAGAGCCACTGGCTTTGCTATTGTTAAAGAATATGTTCCCTATTTAGAATTACATCAGCCTTTAAAAACATTTACTTCCTATGCAATTTCATTAGTCCTTTCTACATTAATTGAAACTAGCAATGCTAGCTTTTATGATGATTACTTTGGTTAAATTTATTTTTATATAATTTTTACTAATCCAATGACATTGTTTTCCCACATGTACAGTTTTGCCTATACCATTCTTCCTAAAGAGGATCTCATAGTTCTCCTCTATACCCAACTTGTATGACTCAGAAAATAAGGTAATCTTTGGAGACTACTTCAATCACCCAAATTCAGAGAATCCTCTATTTCTTAGAACTCTCACAGCAATTAAGGCCTAGACCTTAATTGTGTGATAGCTCCAAAGAAGGCACCCAAAATGCCTCCCCTTCTGTCTTCTTCACATTAAGAGGCAGAGCCTATTTCCACACACCACCATCCCCTCTTGATTCTGGGCTGGTCTTGTGAGTGCCTTAACCAACAGAATGTGGTAAAAATGAATATTCTGGGATTTCTAATCCCAGGACTTAACGATGCCAAAAACCTCAACTTCCTGACTCTTGGAGGATTTAAGCCAGGATGTAAGAAGTCCAGGCCACCCCAGTGACAAAAGAGGCCACATAAAGAGGTTCTGGAGGATGAGATGTCACTGGGAGAGTGAAATGACATGGAGGAGTCCTGAGGTCTCATGTGAATGAAGAAGTTATATTGGCCATCCCAGCCTAGCTATTACCTGATTGCAATGACAAGAGAGACTTCAAGTAAACCAGCAGAAGAACTGCCCAGCTGAGCCTCAGCCAATGCACAGGATCATGAAAAATAATAAAATTGCTGTTGTCTTAAGCCACACTGAATTTTAGCATGGTTTGTTATATAGCAATAAATAACCAAAATAGGCAGTCATGTTAAAACATAGATTTTTATAGCTAGCATGGCTTTAAATATTAGTAAACTCCTGTGCCCTCAAGTTATTTTCTGTGTTATGTGTTCAAACTATAAATTTCTTTATGGTAAAGAATGTATTTTACTGTTTTATATGCCCCCTTATTCTCAAGCATAGTGACCTAAAAATAGTAGGTTGTGAAATAATATTTACTATCTTACTGACAGAATACTTTATAGAGTCCTATCTAATTTTTTTTTGTTTGCTCTTAGAAGCTTTAGAATAAAGCAAGTTTTATCATTATAAATCATTTCCTTATATATAAAAAAGCTTTGAGGACTAATCATTAACAAGATTTTAGAATCTGAAACATTATATTGATATAATTTATGTCTTGTACCTGTATTATTTTTCATGTATAAAGCATTGCTACATACGTATTAAACTATAATGATATGAGAAGAAAATAGAATTGCTTTGAGGCCTCCCTTAAAAAGCCAAGTAGAAAAATGACTCATCTCCATCTAGAAACAAAGTAACATTTAAAATTCCAAATGACTATGAGTAACATTCTATTACTCAAGAGCATAGAATCTATATTACTGGTAATATCCCAAAACACTTTAGAAGAATTATGTGAGTAGCAATGAAATGATTACATTTCCAGAAAGGATACTTAGCAAGTTTATTGCTAGTTCTTTCTGTACTTCTTCAGTGATTCAATCTTTTGGCTAGACATATTAACTTCTTCTGCATGACTAGAGCCTTGTTCCAAAAATATTTCAAATAACCACATACCTTCAGGGCCTTGTTCTTACAACCTTAAGGAATATTTCACCAATTTAATGGTCTCATTGGCTAAATATCTTTAGCTGTATAATTTTGCACCTACATCAATTATCATTTAGGGAACAAAGTGTATGAGATATACCTGATAATCTGTCTGGCTACATTTATTTCCTATTATAGAATTGTTATAAGTATTCTGGTCATTCATTTAATTTGAAGGTTTATCTTCATCTGATATCATCACAAGTGGTATTAGAAAGCAAGAGAATAAAATGATACACAATTTTGAAAATATAATTTAAAATGTTAGAAGTTAAAACTATAAACATAGTATATATATTTTTTAATTTAGCCATGTTCAAAATCACATATTTATGTAATATTTTTCACATGTATGAATAGGTCCTCAGAGTACATGTATTTTCTATACTTTCTTGCTGATGTAATCTAGGTTTACTCTGGCTACACAGTCTGAGAAAGCAATAGGATCAAAATAATAGTAAAAAAAAGTACTGATTCAGTATCCACACAACTGAAAGTTCTCTAACCCAAGACATAAGGCTTATAATTTTATGGTATAATGTATAGTTTGTAGAGTCAATGGGTTCTACAAAACAGCTTTTTGTCAGAGATGTCTACCCAATATCTGCTTCTCCGTCCCTTAACAATACAATCTCGATTGTGCTCAGAGTTACAAACTGCTTAGTCAAAACAACTCTCTTTCTCCAGACTCCAGTGTAGCTAGTGGTAGTCATAATCATAAGTTCAAGTCAACAAGATGAAAAGCTTTTTGTCTCCTCATACAGGCACTTCCCTTTTCTGTTTCCCCCTGCACTCGCTGTATAGAACAGAAAGATGACATCTGGACATGCAGCAGCTATCTTGAAACTATGGGAATATGCACAAAGATGAAGGAAGGCCTTCACCCCAAAGACTGAGAAGAAAGACACAAAGAGTCCAGAACTCTGACAAAATAGTTAAGCCATTGCAGTAGTCCTAAAATGTGCACTTCCCCACTTTGTCTAAGCTGCTATATTTTATATTTTCATAACTTATACCTCAACATTACAAATTAATATAAGTCCTCTAGATCACAGTTTAAATGAAAGTCATAATTTATTAATGTTATTTGTAACTGATTAAAATCAAAAGTCATGACTCAGACACTAAACAAATCACTTTATGTAATTTTTCCTTCACAAGTTCTCCCAGATCTACTACCTCCTCTTTATTTCAGAACTTTCGTGTAATTACTTCATACCTGACCCATTACAACAGCTTCCAAATTAGTTTCACTGTTCCTATTATCTCTTAAACCACTCATAGTTATTAGAATAATCTTCAAGAAACTGTTTCCTTTACTTACAACTGCAAAGAACCTCACTATCTTCTAGCTATTGCACGAATTCCAAATCCCTAGTGTTTCAAGTCTACCACTATTTGACGTCTTCCTGATTATCTTTGATCTCATCATGTATACCTTCACTCTAATCTTGAGTTACTCTTGTGATTTATTCCTCCTTCTTGGTCTCGTACCATTTCCTACGTGTTTTTGTCAATTTTTAACCCTCCATTATCCTTTTCCAACAAATCCGAACTTGGTACCTAAAAATAAAGAATTACATCAGGAAGCCTTTCTGATCCAAACCCTTTAAATTATATAATATCTCTGTGATTACTATGACCTTGATTTTTAAAAAATTTCATTGACAAATATTTAAGCAAATTTTATAGTAAATATTCTGCTATGGTTTGAATGTGTCCCACAAAATGCTTGTGTTGGAAACTTGTATGGGAAGGTGGGGCCTAAAGGGAGGTGTTTAGGTCATGAGGGCTCCACCTTTATGAATGATTAATACCAATTATAAAAGGGCTTGAGGATGAGAGTTCCATCCTACTCTTTTGCCCTTCTGCCTTCTGCTTATGGGATGACATAGCAAGAAAGTTCACATCAGATAGCCCTCAACTATAACTTTCTAGCTTCCAAACTGTAAGAAATAAACCTTTGTTCTTTATAAATTACCCAATCTTAGGTATTCTGTTATAGCAGCACAAAGCAGACTTAAGATATACCCTTATCTAAGGAGTTAGATGGCAAACTTCTTAAGTAAAGGAATATTATCTTTCACTCTACTTGAATGCTCAGCACATAGCAAGAACTAAATAAACATGTCCAACAAAATTGAGTATATGATATAAATTTACACATTCAGAAACTATTATAAGATGGTATTCATAAAGGTATTATTAGATCTCAAAGGTACCTATGCAAGTATGGTTCATTAATACTTAATCTAAGATCCACTTAAAATCTAAATTAACCAAAAATGTGCATATATTATTGAAAATTTGTTTCTAGTAGATCACAAATTTAAAAGTAGAAACTTTAATGGTTTAGCTTATATATCTAAATTTTAATAAATTTTCTAAAGTACCTGAAAATTTTGTATAGTCTTGAAAATTACCTCTATTTCATTAACCAAACTGTTTCTGCAAAGGAAGTAATTAAAGATATATATTCTATTTATGAGTAAGGTAATTTTTAAAAAATAACTACAGAGTAAAATTCTGAAAAAGAAAAATTTGTTTTCAAGGCTATAACTTGAACTTATAATACAAATGAAATGTATATACTATATATATATTAGACTCCAGTGTATTTTTTCTGAACAGTAAATATAGTGAAAATTATAGCATACTCCATCCCAACTTTATTTTCAAATTTGAATTATTTTTAGTACTTATGTATCACAACTACAAAGGCTTAAACTTTAATGCCAGTAGGGATAAAAACAAATGTTTCACCTCCTCATTTAAGTCTTGGCAGCCTTTAAATCTCAAAGCTTAGAGATAAAATTTGATTTAAAAGTCCACTAGAAACTAATTGGTCAATCAGAAATTAAGGAGTTTCATCAAGACAAAATATAGGGGGAAAAGTCACTGTTATAAGACATAAAGATATTCATTTTTGTTTAGTGTTTTGCAGGTCAGAACTAAGAAGAACAAAAACAGACATGTTTTTCCTACTTTATCAGTTATTGAAATCCCTAAACAGTGGCTTTAGAATACAACTTTACATCATAAACACATGTATTTTTATACATGGATAACATTTTTCCTTACACTGAGGTATACTAGTTGTGGTTTAATCACAACTCATGTAAAGTCCTGAAAATCTATAATTAAGTCACAATTCCATTTTAATTATATCTCTGACCCCCAAGTTTACAATATTTAAAGTAAGGCTTAGACAGGTAATCTGAGTTTATCTATCCTTATTATCTATTCTACCTGAGAATTAAGAAATACCAAGTCATGTCACATCTTCCAGATCTCAAGCCTCACCAGGACTATTGTCTTCAGTGTTTTTGTCTACACAAAAATTGCCTGCCACAGGCAATTTTGAGCATGATTATGAGCACCAAGTTCTCTCTGAACCTGAGTTTCCTGATTTGTGACTAACTGAATAATTATGAATAATACCTAACAGGCTTCTTGTAAGGACTAAATACCCTTACCATTATGCAAAGGTGTTTCTGTGGGTGTTTCTGCGATGCTTTTACTCCATCATCATTGCCTAGGTATTAAATTTGCTTTGTGTATCTCACCCAGTTTCAGTAATTCTCCCTCTTCATGTCTATCGATCTTGATTAGATGAGTAAAAAAGATTTGGAGGGAAACAAGAGATATACTAAATTTCCTTCAAGTTTTCTTTGTACATATAATAAAGTGGACAGCTTTTATTTACTCATTCACAGGAGAGCTGTTTCTCATGAGACAAGCAAAGCAATATTGATAGGAAGCAGTTACAAGCAGGCTCTCATACAGGATGGTTGAAAGTGTACTGCAGAAGAAAAAGAGGAAGAGCTATTAAACACTGAGAAAGAATGGTGGTGATAGTTCTTTGGAGAGAATAGGAGATGCAGAATTTTTAGCAGATTTCATCAATAGGAAACCAGGGAAAGGGAAATTTATCTGAAGAAAAACTTTAGAAGCTTATGTGTGAAATGCTGTAGAAAATCCTTCATCATTCCTTTAAGAGAATCTAGAGCTACCATCCAAATTATTCTTCAAAACATTTGAAGACAGGTTTCTGTTCATTTGAATGTGACACAGAACAAAGACTAGTCCAAAACAGGATGGATTTAAGCAGTTTCCATCACTCATTTTCTCAACCAATATGTACCTGAGGGCTCAATTGTTGTAGGCAAACTAGCACATTTTGCAAGACTACCATCCAGAATTCTAGATCTCAGGTTTAGAACCAGATACATCTTAAATTACCACCCTAAAACTAAGTCTATAGTAAATTCTCACCATGCCTGTCAAACAGTTGGAGTTAGGAAGCAAAAGAGTAAAGACAAATAACTGTGTATTATGGTTTCTGGGGAATTATCACAGAGAAAAAAGAGATATTGTTGACATAAGTACAATTTAAGAAGGTGCATTTTGGTGTTGAATATACAAAGAGCCAAATTCTATATAGCACTATTATCTGCCCACTAGATTCAGGAAGTCCAAGAGACTCCCTTGGAAAGCTGCAAATTGGACATTAATTTAATCCAAACTATTTAAATACAATAATTCTTAACAAATTTGAGTTCCTCTTAGATGGGAGAGATGAGACTGATAGAAGATATTCTTGGATGAGTTCAAATACTTACTACTCTAATGCCTGAGTCTAGATTTCTTAAGGACCCGGTTGGTGCTCTTGGACTTGCAATTAACCAACCTTTGAAACCATGGTACAGGTAATTGCTACCAGAAACATAAAAAATTTTGGAAAATACCATGCTGGGAAGGAGAACATAACTGAGTCATGGCTAGGACATGCCACTAAAATTGGCCTGAAATGTCAAGAGAAATGCCAGATTTTACATTTTCAAATGGATTTTGGACTCAAATGTTTATAAAGGTGCTGCAGTTAACCTAAGTAAAGCCTAAGCAGAATGAATCAAAAATGTGTCTTCATCTAAAGAGAGAAGCCACTATTTAGGTAGGTCCAACTGATGATGGATGTATTATTGTCATACTGTCCAATTCTTCAAAAGAAACCAAGAATTAAACTTATATGTGAAATTAAATTTTGAAATGCATTCAACTAATTTTTAAAAACTTTTATATGGGCCAAATAAAATTTATCTGCAGGGCTTCCAGTTTATGGCTTCTGGTTCTGCCATCCTACTAGAGATGGCAAGCTGATGAAATCTCTCTAATCTGAACACAAACCACTTTCCTCAGCTGGTCTACTTGCTGTTAGGAACTCAACATACACGTCCCAGATACTCTCCATTTGGCAGTATACTGTTTTTAGGCAGTGCTGCTGTTCACCAAAGAAACAGGTCTTGATGGCTATGAGTCCACAAAGAATCCTCAAACTAAGACTTAATAGACCAAGGCCATTTTTCTTTTAAAGCATATTTCTATGTTAATTAGAAATGTGGTTTTAAAAAAAAAATTTATACAAGTGAAAACTGTCCCCACTGTACACAAGGTATATCTTGAAACAACTTCTATCTTCCAGCAGTTTTTTTCTCATTACATGTAGAATTAGGCAGAACAAGAAGAGCGATTCCAGTATGAATCTTAAACTTTGAAAAGCTTGTTTTCGGTACAAGCAATTTTAAAAGATAATTACAGGAAATCATAGAGGAAAAAATTAGAAATGAAGAGAACATAGGAAATAGAACTAAATGCAAAAGAGATTTAAGAGAGGTTATCAATAAAACATCTTTCCTTCGGGGCTCTTATACAAACAAAATTTAAAATATTAGGGGGCTCAGAAATGTTATAATCACATTGTGTTTCATAAACTTTAGACAAAGTTAATTGGGGTTCTGATATATCCTAATAGAACATTCTCCCTGTTAGCTTTCTCAGAAACTAGTATCTTTTTATTTTTGAAGAGTTAGAAGGGATGTTAGAAACTATTTCCTTCAAATCCTTAATTTTTAATACTTACCTGGCTGGGGAGATACCATGATCACAAATCCTTAATTATCTACAGAGAGAAACATACTACTTTACCGAAATATAGTTAATGACAGAATCAAGACAGTCCTCCAGATTTTTTAAAACATGCAGTAATGTCCTTTCCTTTGAATTATCTCTGCAGTTCAGTCAGGCCATGGATATATTACTACTCATCATGTGTATCATAACTGGTAGAATTGATGCTCCCTCTCTATCAAGACCTGTCTATTGGAAATCCAGTCTTTGTTTTGGAAATTCAATTTTAAAAATCTGTACATGGGCTTTGAGGAATTAAAAAATTAGAATCTCTTGCACTAGAAAAGTTTACCTTCTGGTTAGCAAAGTAAGAAAGATATATAAAATTAAAATTAAAAAACCTAAAATACATATAAGTGCTAACACGAAACAGATTATTTAATTGCCTGAAGTATGAATCATATATCGGATACCTAAGCTAGCTTTTTTTTTTTTTTTTTTTTTGAGATCAGGTCTCATTCTGTAACCCAGGCAGGATTGTGGTGGCATGATTTTAGCTCACTGCAGCCTCGATCGAACTCCTGGGTTCAAGCAATCCTCCCACTTCAGCCTCCAGAGTAGCTGGGACTACAAGTATGGGCCACCATCCTGGCTAATTTTTTAAAATTATTTTAGAGATGAGGGTCTCACTATGTTGCCTAGGCTGGTCTCAAATTCCCAGCCTCTTTGAAAATAATAACTCCATTAATATTTCAAAGAAAAATATCTACCCTTGCAGAATTATTTAATGGAAAAACTTTAAATTTTAGTATAACACAAGGAAGAATAAAATATAGCATCTACAAATGAAACAAGTTACTGTCTGCAGTTTACTGAATATAGCTTTTTATCCCCAAGAGCACAAAGTATGCTTCTGCATCACTTTTCTATGGCGTACATTAGCCATGAATCTCTCAGAGCATTGGGTTATAGACTTAAAACTATACTAGCCAGCTTGAACATAGCAGACATTTCTGAGATCAATTGACAAATATTTTAGAGTCAAAAAACACACTTTAAAAGGGAGAAAAGAAAATTAGAGCTTTGTATAAAACAACTCCAACTTCAGGAATAAAGGACATTTAAAACTATTAAAAAAAAAAAAACTAATGAGTTTTCCAATATTTTCCTTAGGAATAACTAACAAGATAATGATTAAATAGTATTTTAAAATCTCTAGTAAGTATATTTTCTAAACAGTAATTATTTGCATTTGCCTACTGGAACACTATCTTATTCATGAAAATATTGGCTATGGTAATTTTAAAGTAAATAAGACATAATTCCAATATGAAACTTTTTTGTCATATGAGTTTTATTAAAAGTACCTTTCTGCATATAAGTTTCATACTAAATTAAGCTTCTTAGCTTCTGCTTCTTGATGGGTTGGAATTAGTGACCAATTATTGCAGTTTGCCTGAGATTGACGAGTTTCTTGGGATATAGGAACTTCAGTGCTAAACTGGAATAGTTGGTTAAACCGGAACAATTGGTCACTCTAGCTGGAGTAAATTTATGGGCAACCAATGTTCCCACTGAAAAAAGCTAGATAATATACAGAAATTATTTATTTTAAGGCAGCTAAAATCTGGACAGCAATAAGAAATGGAGAGATTAAGACTCCAGCAGGGAGAATCTTAAAGAGGCAAGTTTATGTTTGCTGCTGATTTATCACAGAGGCATTTGCCAATTCTAGGCAAAAAAAGTTAGTTTCCACTCCAGGATGCCATAGCAGAGCTTTTGGTGGAAACCTAGGACTTTCAAGGTCAGTTTTCATTCTGGACATTTATAGAATTTTTGTGCCTATGTGCAAAGACTCTGAAAAGTAAAGCAGAGTTTTTGGTATTCTCATGTGTCAAAGATTAGCATTTAGTACATGCCAGAAGAGCCAAAAAAAAACATATCAAGCTTCCAGTTAAAACACCTGGAGGGCCAAGGGTAAACAAGAGGCCAATTGAGTCTCATCAGAAACACAACTCAGCCTTGAGTCAACATGGCCACTGATTAGACTAAGGTGATCAACCATCACTCCATCTGTATAGTGGGGAAAAAATGACCCCTCTGTGGAGAACATCTTTTTTTATGTTTAACAAAATATCCAGCATATGATTGAAATTTGTTAGGCCTGCCAAAATACAGGACTTCATTACCAAAAAACAAAGAGAAAAAAGTAACATATTCCAAATATTGAAATTAGCTGATAATTACTTTAAAATAATACAATTAATAGGTCTCAGAAAAGAGAAATGGATGGGTAAGCTAGATAAAAATATTAAGAATTTCATCAGATAATAGGAATCTCTAAAAAAGAATAAAATGTGGGCATGGAAGAAAAAAAAGCCTATGATCTGAAGTACAGAAACTATTAGATGTTTGAGAGTAGATGAAACAGAGCAGAAGATAAAATTAGTGAACTCAAAGACAAATCAACAGAAATACCCCAACTGAAGGACAGAGAAAAAAATTAATGGAAAAAAAAAGAAGAGTGTAGGAGATGTGGGACATAGTCAAAAGTCCAATAATAATACTTAATTAGAAATCCAGAAATGGAAAGAGAAAATGGGGCAGAAGCAATATTTGAAAAGATAACGGTGTCTTTTATCTCTAAAACTGATAAAAGACACCATTCCACAGTACCAGAAAGCTCAGGAATTTGCACAGAATAATAAGGAAAACAAACAAGCAAAACAAATTATAGGGAAATGAATCACAGTAAGATTACTGAAAATCAGAAAAAAAAAACACCCTTTGGTAACAGAGAAAAAAAAGACCAAAGAAAACTTAGACATAGGGAACTCCAACTCTCAATAAGGTAGATCCCATCTAAAAGGAAATTGCAGGTAACATGCATTAGTCAGAGATGACAATATCTCAAAAAAAAAATAAGGTTAATATTTAAGTTGTACTGGTGATAACTGTAGTATTTCATACTCTCTCTCACTAAATCCAGTCAGAAAACTATCACAATTCAATGTACCCAATATGAATAAGGAGTAAATAACCTCAGTAACTGCAGCATGTCAATGAGTCCTTTAAGTTTTATTGATAATATTTACAAATATTAGTTGGATAGAGATTCTCACTGCATGGCTCAAATAAGAGGGATGATTTAAATGATAAACTAAGAAATGTCTACCTCTAATGAAGGACAGTTCATTATCTACTTGATAGAAATTCTAGTAACCATTTCTTATTACCTGTATTTTGTTTAAATACCCAGGGGTTAAAATACTTCCATGTGTTTGTTAAATAATAAGGTGGGTAAATTCAAACTTTTATGTATTTGGGCAACCAGGAAAGCACAAGTAGCAAGAAAAGCAGCCTCTGGAGTAGAATCCCTCTTCTGCCATTTTGGCAACTCAAGCTAAAGCCACATGGAGATACATTAGGGGAAGAATTATCTAAAACAGGAGTCAGCAAACTTTTTCTGTAAAGGGCTAGATAATAGATAATTTAGGATTGCAGGACACAATATTTGTTGCAACTACTCAACATGACAACAATTAGTAGCATGAAAGCAGCCACAGATAAGAGTCACATGTGTGCCTATGTTCCAATAAGTTTTACTTACAAAAATTTTGCCAAACTCTGTGATCCAGGGCAGTCATTCTCAGTAGTGTTGTCCCTGGATGAGCAGCATTAGCAGCATTAGCATCACGCGAAAAGTTGTTATTATAGAAATACAGATTCTCAGCACCACCCTAAGTAGGATTAGAATCTCCAGGAGTTAGACCCAGCAATCTGTACTTTATCAAGCCCTCTATGTGATTTTGAGGCTTGGTAAAGCTTGAAAACCACTGATTTAGGGAATATGTTGTCATGAAACTTATCTACATCTACATCCTGTATTGATTATCAAGATCAAAATATCAAAGAGAGAAAGAAATATCCAGGTTTCACGCCCACCTCATGTTCAGCAATCAAGACCTAAAACAATGTTGAGGGTGTTAAAGAAAATATTTGAGGCCAGTTTAGATATACTCCAAGGTCAACTACCCATTACCATATAGCCAAAAATTAAGTCGTCATGATATCCTGGAAATGCTAACTCTAGTCATAAATGAAACATAAAATGTAAGCTTTATGTCCTTGTCATAAGGGCAGTGAAATTAAACTAATCAGCTTAGACAAATCAGCTTAAACAGCTCTACTTAACCTAAACAGAATGGTAATATATAACATCCAATCATGAAAATGGTCAAAATACTTCCTCCTGTATGCTTCATAAACTGTGCTATAACTGCTGTAACATGAGTTTCTTATCACTTGCTTTGGGGTCCCCAGTTCACAAACTGTTTTTTGTGTGTGTGTGTGTATGCACAAGAAACTTTAAATATTTTTTAACTTGATTTGATTTGATATTTGATAAGCAATGAAGCAGAAAGGAAAATATGTGGCCAAAAACAGTACTTATTACATGTACAGACGGGGAAACTGAGGTACCAGTTAAATTACTTGTTCAAGCTCTCACAGACCTTCCTCAACATCCAGAACAAAATTCAGTTAATCTAAAATCATCTTTCCCCATTTCCTACTGGACACCACATTCTGGATTTTCTTCATCTTTTCTAATGCAGGTGGGGGGATTTTGGGCATATAAATGATAGGGAAAAGCCCCTGCCCTGGGGCCCTGAGGCAAAAATCCATTGCTGATTGGATACATGTGAAGCTTACCCTACTAATAATGATAGGGAAAGTCCCCACCCAGGGGCCCTCAGGCAAAAACCACTGATTAGATACACGTGAAACTTACAGCTGATCCTACTAATCCCACCGTTAATTGGATATTGGTTGTGTGTAACCCCAAGAAGTGTATAAAACTGGAGAGAAATAAGGAAGCAGTGCTCAGAATTTGGTGATATGCCTCTCTGAGCCCGCCGGGGAAATAAAAGCTGATTCTCCGACCCTCTGTGTGCCGCTGGGTTCTTTCCCTGGTCAATGGCTGGTCACTTGCTGCAACATAAACATCCCAGAAGATATAGAAGACAAGCCAATAAATTTTTCTTGTTGTTATTACTACCCTTATGTTTTGACACTGGTTTAGTTCGATCTCTAATTGTCCAAAATGAAAATACTGAAGTTTCAATCTTTACTAAAATAGACATAATTGGGATTAAATTTTAGAAAGACAACTCCAGTGTTGTAGAGATGTACTGGAGACTGTATAAGTCTATGTTAGGGAACTACAATCAAGGAGACCAGACAGGATACTGCAATAATTCAGGCATCAGGTACATAGGATTTCTTGTATTAGAAGGAAGCAGTGGGGATGCAGATAGGGAGAGAACACATTTAAAATTCATCAAAGTCAGACCAATACTGGTGATCTATTTGACTGAATGAGGGGAGGGGGCAGATGGATTTGAAGGAAGAAAAGTCAAGAATAAATACTAGATTTTTAACTTAGATAATTGCAAGAATAGTGATGCCTGCAATGGGAGAAGAAATAAAAGATTTGCTGGAGAGAGTGAGTTCTGGTTTAAGCACATTAATGAAACAACCAGAGTTAAGGGTCACCTCATCTCCCCTACTACACTAAGTTTCTGCAAGTGTGCACATCAATTCACTACTACAAAGAAAATGATACATGCCTTAAGATGAAGGCATGCTTTAGGAATCCAAATAATAGATTATATAGAGAAGGCTTTCTACAGGAGGTGGTGAATTGAGTCTTCAGAAATTTAAACGTGTTAAGAGGCAACCAAGGAACTATTTCCCACTAATTAATAAAATGTTAGTTATGTTCGTTCAAAGAATTTATGTGTCCCAAGCTATGTGTTAGATGCTAGAGGAAATACAAAAATTATTAAGATAAATTCCTATTTTAAGCTGTCATAAGTTTCCACATCTGCCAATGCACACCAGAAAGTAGAACAGAAGAAAATAAGTGTTAATGGGGAAGCCTAAAGCATTTTCCAACATAAGGAATACCAAAAGGGAAAAGCCAAAGTTGCTTAACAATTGGAGGACCAAATCTTCAAAAGGAAAATTCACAGTTAATATTATAGGGAATTCTTCCCCACAGTTTTATTGAAGTAGAGTTGAAATTTTTATGGTATATATTACAGTGCACAATTTGATATGTTTACATTGTGAAATATTCACCTCAAACTAATTAGCATATCAATCATCCTACCTCACTATTCCTTTTTCTTTGTGTGTGGTAAGAACACTTAAGATCTATCCTCTTAAAAATTGCAAGTATATAATACTGCTAACTATCGTCACATTGTTGTACATTAGATCTCCAGAAATTATTCTTCTTGTATAAATGCAACATTATGCCCTTGACCAGTATCTCCCCATTTCTGCCTCCCCCTACCCCCGTATCCAAAATTCTACACTGTTTCTATGCACTTAACAATTTAGCATTCCATGTGTAAGTGATATCACACAATGTCTTTTTGTGCCTGGCTTATTTCACTTAGTCTGATATCCTCCAGATTCATCCATATTGTCATAAACAGCAGGATTTCTTTATTTTTAAAGGCAGACTAATATTCCATTGTGTGTGTGTAAATTCCATTTCTTCGTACAAGCATCTGTCAACAGACATTTACATTATTATCTTGGCTATTGTGAATAATGCTGAAATGAATATAGAGTGCAGATAATTCTTTGATACCCTGATTTCATTTTCCCTGGATATATACCCAGAAGTGGGATGTCTGGATTACAAGGTAGCTCTATTTTTAATTTTTTGAGAAACCTCCATACTGTTTTCCATAATGGCTGTATCAATTTATATTCTCACCAACAATTTACAAGGGCTCCCTCTTTTCTATTTCCTTGTCACACTTGTTATCTATTCCCTTTCTGATAATAGCCATTCTAACATGTGGGAGGTATTCTTTCATTGAATTATTTATTTCTTATTTATTTTTCTATTTCAGAATATTATATGGGTACAAAAACTTAGGTCATATAAATTGCCTTTGCACCCCTCAAATCAAAACTACAAGTGTGCCCATACCCCAAACAACACATAGTACCATATACATTTTAGGATTCTTTTTTCAGAATGCCACTGAAATTGATATAGATTGCATTGAATTTGTAGATTGCTTGGAGTATGGACATCTTAACAATATTACTTGTTCTAATCCAAGAACACAGAAAGTCTCTCCATTTATCTTTAATTTTTTTCATCAATGCTTTATAATTTACATGTACAAATATTTCACTTCTTTGGTTAGATTTATTCCTAAGTATTTTATTATCTTTCTTTTTTAAATTTTTTTGCTACTTTGAATGTTTGTGTATAGAAACATGATTTTCATATGTTGATTTTGTATCCTGTAGCTTTCCTCAATTCATTTATTCTAGCAGTTTTGTTGAGCCTTTTGAATATTCTATGTATATGATCACATCATCTAAAAACAAAGAATTTCCTGTTCTGATTTCAATGGCTTTTCTTTTTCTTACCCCACTGCTCTTGATAAGACTTCCAAGACTGTTGAAAAGAAGGGGCAAATGTGGGGTTCCTTGCCTTCTAGCAAATCTCAGAGGGAACACTTTCAGGTTTTTTTGCCATTATGGTATCAACTGTAGGCTTGTCATATAGGGCCTTTACTGTGTTGAGATATATTCCTTCTATATTTATTTTGTTGAGAGTTTTAATCACAAATAGATGTTAAATTTTGTCAAACATGGCTTATTTGCATCTTTTTGAGATGATTGTGTGGGTTTGTTCTTTCATTTTCTTAGTGTGTTGTGACTGATGTGCATGTTTAACCATCCTTGTATCCCAGGCATAAATCCAACTTGTTAATGGTATATGATCCATTTAATGTGCTGTTGAATTCAGTTTGCTAGTATTTTGTTGAGTATTTTTATATCTATGTTCATGGGCTATTGATCTGTAGTTTTCTTGCAATGTCTTTGCCTGGTTTGGGTGTCAGAGAAATATTGGCTTCATAGAATGAGTTCCTTCTAATTTTTGGAAGAGCATAAGGACTGATATTAATTCTTCTTTGAATATTGGTAGAATTTACCCATGAAGTAATTCGGTCCTAGGCTTTTCTTTGTTGGGACATTTTGGATGAGAGATTCACCCTTATTCATTATTGTTTGAATTTTCTATTTCTTCAAGATTCAGTCTTGGTAGGTTGTAAATTTTTAGGAATTTATCCATTTCTTCTAGGTTATCCAGTTATTTTGCAAATAATTGTTCATAGTCTCTATGTTCCTTTTTTGTTATTTCTGAGGCATCTATTATAATGTATCCTCTTACATTTCTGACTTTTTTCTGTCTAGCCAAGAGTTTGCTAATTTTATCTTTTCAAAACCCAGCTCTTAGTTGATTCTTTCCATTTTTCTTCAATTCTCTATTTGGTTTATTTTTGCTCTAATCTGTATTATTTCCTTCCTTCTCACAACTTTGGGATTACTTTGAGTTTTTTCCTAAAGTTAGGTTGGTTGAGACCTTCATTCTTTTTTAATGTAGGCATTTATCACTATAAAATTCCCTCTTAGTATGCTTTTGCTGCATAATATAGGTTTGGGTATGTTGTTTTCATTTGTCTCAAGATAGTTTTGAAATTCTTTATTTCCTTTTGGCCCAATAGTCATCCAAGAGTGTGTTGTTCAGTTTCTACATATTAATTTTTCAGTTTTCTTGCTGTTAGTGATTTCTAGTTTTGTTCCATTCTGGTCGGAAAAAATGAAATGACATCGATCTCCTAAGATTTGTTAAGACTTGTTTTGTAACCTAACAATCTATCCTGAAAGTGTTCCATGAGCACTTGAGAAGGATGTATATTCTTCAGCTATTGAGTGGAAAGTTCTATATATATGTATCTGTTAGGACCATTTGATCTATAGATTTTATTCAAGTCAATTATTGCTTTATTGACTGGATGTTCTAGCCATCTTGTAACTGAAATATTTAAGTCGCCTACTATTATTGTATTACTGTCAATTTCTGTCTTCAGATCTGTCAATATTTTTCATTTATTTAGTGATAGAGAGCACATATATTTGTCATTGTTGTATCTTCCTACAGAATTGATACTTTAACCATCATATAAAGACCTTTTTTGTGTTTAGAGACAGTTTTAGACTTAAACTCTATTTAAGTATAGCCACTGCTGATTTCTTTTGGTTACCAGTAAAATGAAATATCCTTTTGCATCCCCTTACTTTCAATGTCTTTAAACTAAAGTGAGTCTTGTAGACAACATACCACTACACCTTGTTTTTTAATCCTTTCAGACATTCTATGCTTTTTGACTGAGTATAATTCATTTATATTTAAGATAGTTGATAAATAAGAACATACTATTATCATTTGTTAATTGTATTTCATTTTGTAGATGTTTCATCCTCTTCCTTTCTTGCTGTCATTTGATTTTTTTTTTATTTTTTTTGGTAGTGATTAGTTTTATTTTCTCTTTAAATTTTGTGTATGTATCTTTTTTTCCCTTTGTGTTTAGGTCAAGACCTGTATAAAATCTTATAGTTACAACATTCTATTTTAAGTTAAAAATTAATTTCAATTGCATACAAAAAGACACTTTTATTCCTCCCCCCTTTGTATTGTGGTAGTGAGAATTTGCTTCTTTTTATATTGTGTATGCATTATCAAATTATAACTTTTATATTAATATTAGGATTAAAAGTAATTTATGTACCACTGTTACAGTGTTATATTAATCTGTATTCATCTATATATTTACCATCACCAAGGAGGTCAAATTTTTTCATATGCTATTATTTGTATCTTGCTATTTAGTGTTATTTCAATTTAAAGAATTCCCTTAAGCATTTCTTGGAAGGCAGATTTAGTGGTAATGAATTCTGTTTTTGTCTGGGAAACACTTTCTCTCTCCTTCAATTACAAGAATAATTTTGCAGAGTATGGCATTTATTAATGTCAACTTTTTCCCCCAGTATTTAAATATATTATCCCAGTCTCTTATGGCTTGAAAGGTTTCTACTGAGAAATCTACTGATAGTCTTCTGGGAGTTCTATTATATGTGATGAGTCACTTTTCCCTTGCTGCTTTCAAAATTCTTTATCCATGACTTTTGGCAATTTGATTATATGTCTCAAAGTAGTCTTCTGTGGGTTGATCCTGTTTAGAATTTTTGAGCTTCATAAATCTAGATTTCCATTTCCCTCTCAAGATTTGAGGAATTCTAGGCCATTATTTAAATAATCTTCTTGCCCTTTTCTCTTCTCTTAAAAGGATAAATCCTATAGACTTTCTTCACTCTTTTTCAAGCTTTTTTCTTCACTGACTAGACGATTTCAAATGACTTGTCTTTGAGTTTACTGATTCTTTCTTCTTGATGAAGTCTGCTGTTGAAGCTCTCTTGCCTTTTTCATTGATTTGTTGTATTCAGAATTGTCAGGCAATTTGTAGATAACCAATCCTTTGGGATCAGTTATTGAAAAATTATATTCCTTTGGTGCTATGTTTCCTTGATGTTTTTGTTTCTTGTATCCCAGTGTTGATGTCTATGCATTTGAGGACACAGTCACCTCTACTAGATGTCACAGACTGGCTTTACCCATAGATAAAGTAAAAGACTCTTACCTATGGGTGGATGTGAAGACTCCGGGGGGCACAGGGTCAGCTCCAAAGAGTGTACAATGGCCTAGTCTCTATGAAGCTGTCATCTGAGAGCACCATCAGTGAAGGATGCAAGGGGCCTCAGCTGTAACAAAGGCTGTTGGGTCCTCCTGTACTTTTTCCCCCCATGGGAGTGAAGGGTTATAACCAAGGCAATGCCTCTTCAAATTGGTCTAAAGAACAGGCAAATTCATGTTTGCATCCAAAGTGCACTAGCATGCAGAGCAGCTACATAGCTGAGATCTGAAGTGTGCACACACATACAATGGCAGTGGCACTGGTGTCTGATAAAGGGACACATGAAGAAGCTACAGAGTCTGAGGTCTACAGCACAGGGTGTATGAAGTGCTTATGGCATCAGCACACATGGGCTACAATGACATTGCTGTTTGAGGCATAGGCATGAAGAGAACAGCCCTGGAGCCAAGGTCTTAAGCATGAGCATACATAGAACCAACTGCAGCTCTAGGGTATGCACATAATTGCTGGGGAATGGGAAATTAGCAAAATAAGCCCTTGGGTGGCAGTTTGGGCTCTGCCTTAAGGGATAAGGAGCAGTACATAGCACCAAGGGTCCTGAGCAGCCATATCAGCTGGGGTCAGCACTGGCAAAGACTGCAAGGCAAGTCCTTGGTGGCAAAATCTGTGGTTGTCCAGTGATGACAAGGGCTACTGAGGTCCTCTTGCTCTCCTTTTCCCATGTGGGAGGAGATCATGTAGAAAGGATTCCTCTTGGTGCCAAGTTATGGTAAGCTAAGGCATGGGGTGACACAGGTATTTCCTATGCTTTTTTTATGTAGCCTTCCTCAGTTTTTGTGTTCCTCTGGGTTGCTACAGGCTTTTCACTATACTCTGGAACAGCTCTCCAAGAGACATTTTAATCAATATGTAGCTGTTTATTCCTTATTTTTGTTCAGGAGGTGGACAGCATTGGGACCTCTTGCTAATATCTCTCTCCAGGAAATTAATTTTTAAGTACATGAGAGTCTCAATTTCCTCATAAGAGGATATCCTAGAACTCTCATTTTGTTTCTGAATTGTGCTAAACAATTATAATTAAGTAATTAGACAATATAGAGAAAATCTTTATTAAATATACTATCATCAAGTTTAAAAAAAATTAATTCAGAGGCAACTCTATGTCAGAGACTTTGCAGAATACTTCAAAACTCTAAGGAAAGCAGAAGTACAAATTACAAGTTAAGCAGAACAAAATTCTGGTGATTTACCTAGGAATCAATGATTTAAATATTTAAAATTGTTCCAAAGCTAAAGTTGTAGATGGAATTATATATACAATATATCTAAATGGATTTATGAATCATTAATTAGGGTTCTTAAATCTATCTACCAACCAGAAAAGCAGTACACTGGGCATTTTGGCATTCATTAAAACTAAATATATAAAACCCCATCAAATAAATTTCAAACTGACATTGTGGTTACTGACATCACAATTATATTACACAATTATCAAGTACATACATTTCTTTTTTTCTATTTCATATTTATTGAGAATAAAATAATTCACTTAGATGTTGACAACTTCCCTGAAGTGTTTTTCTTAAATATTAGATTAGGACTTTCACTTTCAAGACAATGGAGCAGATATACTTTCCCTATTCCACCTCCGAAGTTCAGTTAAAAACTTTAGAATATAGGTACATAAAAAACAAATTTTAAAAGACTGAAAAGTCTAGAGAAGGTACACTGGCTGGGAACCTGGGACCAACAGAACAACATAGTGATGAGTTTACCCGGGCTTTCTTTTTGCCTTTTATATCCCAGCTGGCAACTCAAAAAGCACCAATAGGCACAGGCAAAACAACAAATTTTTTAAAGTACCAAGAAAAGCCTGCTCTAACCAAAAACAAGGAGGCACCCTAGCATGACCATAAAACTTAGATAATTACCACCCTATTCCAACCAAACACTACAGGAAAAAATACTGCAGTCCTCATTCCCCACCCCCATCAGCAAAGGCCAAGTAGAGAGCCTAGACTTCTACTCTTGCTAGGCTGTGATAAGGTACCCCACTCCTCCTCTCCCCTCAGGGTGGTGTCACAGAAAGCCAAGTAAGCAGCTGGGAATTTCATCCGGAACCCAAAATTTCATCCATACATGGCAGTAACTGTGCAATAACAAGGCACCCCGTACCCTCTTTGTTGGGAAGGGTCACAGACTACTGGAGAGGCAAGACTTTCACTACCACTCAGCAGTAATGAGGCTAAGCCCTCATAGTCTCAGCAAAGACTACATAAGGAGCCTGGTATTCCACTCTCATGCTATATTAATGAGGAACCCCTTCCCCTCCCCACTAGGTGTTATCAGAGAGGCCATAATACAGTCAGGGCTTTTCACTACTGGTCAGTAATAACAAAACCACCTTCCCACATCAGTGTAATATAGGTGGGGAGCAATAACAATATCCCCTTCCCTCCCCATTCCAACCAGGATAACAAAAGCCTAGTGGGAAAACTGAATTCCCACCTCTCCCCAGCAATCACAAAAAAGGAGCTCCCTCCCCTATCACCAGTTGCCAATGGAGTCTAAATGGAGAACCTGGACTTCCACACCCACTGAAAGTAACAAGGCAGTGCCACCATTCATGTACCAGAATGTCAGAGGAAGCCTGCAATAATGTAAGATTTAAATGATTCAAAGTCATATATACCTAAAATATCCAGCTTTCAATCAAAAATCACTCACAATACCAAGAATCAAGATCTCAAACTGAATAAAGACAATCGACAAACGTCAATAGGGTATCATAGATATTGATCAAAGATTTCAAAGAAGCTGTCATAAAAATGCTTTCATGAGTAATTATAAACACATTTGAAACAAATGAAAAAATACAAAGTCTCAGCAAAAATATAGAAGATATAAAGAAGAAACAAGTAAGACTTTGAGAACTAAATAATAACTGGGGGGGAAAAAAAAACCTCAATGGGTCAACAGCAGAATGGGGAAGATAGAGGAAAGAATCAGTGAATTAGAAGACAGAACATACAAACTACCCAATCTGAAAAACAGAAAACAGACAAAAAACCAAGGTCTCAAGAATTTGTGAAATTATAATAAAAGAGCTAACCTTTGTGTCATAAAAGTCCCAGAAAGAGAGGAAAAAAAGAAAAAGGCTACAAAGTATTCAAAATCATGAGTGAAAACATCCCAAATTTGGCAAAATATATTAACACAGAATGAACTCAGAATAGAAGGTAACCAAAGAAATCCATGACAAGACAAATCATAGTCAAATTTCTAAAAACAAGAAAAATCTTGAAATCAGCCAGAAAGAAGTGATGCAACATTTTTCAAATGCTGAAAGAATTATCAACACAGAATTATATAACCAGCAAAACTATGCTTCAAGAATGAAGAAGAAATCAAAACATTATTAGGTGAAGGAAATTAAGAAAATAAAAGGAAGTTCTCTAAACAGAAGTGAAATAATAAAAGTAAAAACTACAAAACCATGATGAAGAAATCAAAGATGTAAATAAATGAAGAAATATTACACATTCAGGATTAGAAGAGTCAACATAGCAAAGATGCAATTATCCCTAAATTGATACATATGTTTAATTCAATTCCTATCAAAATCCCAGCAAGATTTTTTTTCTACATATAGACAAGATTATTCTAAAATTGACACAAAGGAACTAGAATAGACAATCTTGAAAAAGAATTGAAAAGAGTAATCATTAGAAAAACAAACCTCCCAAGTAGAAAACAGATAAAAAGACATGTACAAACATTTTACCAAAGCAGATATACAGATGGAAAGGAAGCAGATGAAACTATGTTCAACATCATTAGCTATTATGGACTGAAATGTTTGTGTTCCCCAAAATTCATATGTTGAAACCAAATCAACAATATATGGTATTAGGAGGTGGAAGTTGGGAGGTAATTGGGTCATTAGGATAAAGCTCTCACAAGTGAGATTAATGCTCTTATAAAAGAGACCACAGAGAGTTCTCTAATGAGAAGTCAGTACTCTATAACCCAGAAGAGGACCCACACCAGAAATGGACCATGTTGGCTCCCTGATCTTAGACTTCCAGCATTCAGACTGTGTGAAACAAATTTCTGTTGTTTATAAGTTAACCAGTCAATAGTACTTTTTTCTAGTAGACTAAACTAAGACATTAGCTATTAGAAAAATGCAAATTAAAACCATGATGAGACACAATCCTGTCAGAACAGTTAAAATAATACAAAATATTTGAGAATATTGAGAAAGTGGATCTCTCATATAGTGCTAATGAAAATATAAAATGTTACCACCACTCTCAAAAATTGGCCATTTCTTTTTTGAAAACTAAACATATGCTTATCATTCTACCCACAATCAAACCCCCAGGCATTTATTCCAGAGAAATAAAAATTTATGTCCATATGAAAACCTGTACACAACTGTTCATAGCAATTTTATTTGTAATACCCGAAAACTGTAAATAACCAAAATGTCCCTCAATAAGTGAATAGTTATACAAACTGTGATACATCCATACTATGGACTACTGATACATGCAACAACTTGAATGGATCTCAAGGACATTATGCTAAGTGAAAAAAACCAATACCCAAAAGTCATTTCTTATGATTCCATTTATATGACATTCTTAAAATGACATTACAGACATGGAGAACAGGTTGCAGTTGCCAGGGGATAGGGATAGTGGTCAGGGTGGGGAATGTGGTAGGCTAGGTGTAATTATCAAAGGATAGCACAATGGATCTTTGTGATAATGAAATAGTTCTATGTATTGATTACAGGAACGGTTACATGAATCTACATGTGAGAAAATGGTATGGAACTACATATACATTATACCTGTATCAAATTCCTAGTTTTGATATTATGCTATAATTATATAACCACTGGGGGAAACTAGGTGTAGAATGCATCCCATCTTTCTGTACTATGTTTGCAACTGCATGTTGCAAACTATAATTACTTTAAAATACAAGTTAAAAATAGTAAATAAAAATATTAGATGATACACAATAAATTTCTAAATGATTCCTTTGGGGGGAAAAACACCTATTAAATCCACATGGTTTGAAGAAAAGAAGTTAGTTTGCATCCATAATTTCTATTTTTTTATTTTGGGAGGGAGACAGGTTTGGAAAAACGTTGCTGATGTTTGCAATCCTTCAGATGAGAAATTATATCATTACTATTGGCATGACAAAAAAGTAGATTGCTTTACAAAGGCATTAGAAAGTTAAAATTAATATTTAAAGTATACCAAGATTTGACTGTATGTTGTTTTTCCTCAGAGATTAAATTAATCCCATAGTTAATTATGGCTAAATCTAAATACATACAAACTTAATTCTAAGAAATACATCTCTTCAAGCTACTTAATATAATAAGACTATATTTTTAGTATATAAAAATGAAATATTGAAATGAAACAAATATACAGAAGCAAAATGAACTAGAGCCCACTAAAAATGAAAAGAACATAATTCTTTAAAAAGGGAAAAACAGTCCTATGTGTTTGAGATATTTCAATACTAGCAAAAACATATACAAACACACACATCCCTGAACTAGCCAATATTTTAATAATCCATAAAATTGATATGTAAAAAATGCTTTTATGACCTGTTACCACCTAAAATAATGCATCATATATTTTCAAGAATGTGTTCTTTGACTTCTAACCTCTGCTCTTCTTTAGAATTACCTGTGAGAGGGAAACAAATAAGATTCATATTATACCTATGGAAAATAAAATATAATTCCTCAACAAAAGGTTAAATAGTCCTATGTGCATAATATAAAAGAATGAATTTATAAAATCAAATGTGGAAGGTGATTAGGGAATCTTTTGCCTTACAAATTGCTTAGATTTCTTTAAAATAGTCTACCTCTCTCAATGAATGTGAAATTTGCCTAGGGTCTCAAAATCTGGTTTTACAGTCACTGCTAGACATTAATTTTTTCAATTGTAAGCCAAAATTGTCCTTATTAATGGTTTTAAACTTGAGGCTTTAAGACAATTTAGTGATTCAAGGAGTTAAAGAATGTTTTAAAATTTGAAAAGCTTATTATAAATCAGGCATTTCACAACTATAAAACAGTATAAATCCACTGCAACACTAGATTTCTTATATTCGGGCTGAAATTTTATCAATATAGACAGTAAGACTGGTCATTTCATGCTGAAAAGCTTGTAGATAGTTTTCAAAACATATAGCCTGTGGCAGAAATAAAACAAAAGGAGATTTTTAGTTGCAAAAAGGCTGGAAGCATAAAACCAGAGTATCTCAATTTTTTAGAGAACTTATCTACTCTTCTAGGTAAGTAAATAAACCTATAGTTTATTAATAAAAACAAGTTCTAACATTAAAACATACATATATATACTTTTAAGCTTTGCTTTACATGCAGAAAAATACTTACACTGACTAAAAGTCTAGAAATTTGTTGGAATGTTTATAATTGCAAGAGAATTTAAAGTCCCTAAAAAATGCCAAGGCATGAATACTTCCAGGCTTCCACAAAAGCTATCAAATAAGTCTATACCCTAGGCCAATACTACTCTATTCTACAAGATGTTTACCATGGGTACTTCAAAAGAAAATATTATGTACTCAGATGAATTTACAAAATACTGAGTATATTATGTACTCAAATGAATTTACAAAATGCTAAATTAAACAGAGTTGAACAAGGCTCCTTACTGCTCTATTTCTCATAACCTTTGATATCTTTATAAAACTATAGTCATATAAGAGTTACAAAAGATGTTAGCATTGGGAGAAACTGGATAAAGGGTACGTGGGAACGCTGGACTATTTTGACTTCTTCTTCTGAGTATATACTTATGTCACAATAAAAACATTCAAACAGGCCGGGCGCTGTGGCTCACGCCTGTAATCCTAGCTCTTGGGAGGCCGAGGCGGGCGGATTGCTCGAGGTCGGGAGTTCGAAACCAGCCTGAGCAAGAGTGAGACCCCGTCTCTACTATAAATAGAAAGAAATTAATTGGCCAACTGACATATATATATATATATATATATATATATATAAAATTAGCCGGGCATAGTGGCGCATGCCTGTAGTCCCAGCTACTCGGGAGGCTGAGGCAGAAGGATCACTCGAGCCCAGGAGTTTGAGGTTGCTGTGAGCTAGGCTGACGCCACGGCACTCACTCTAGCCTGGACAACAAAGCGAGACTCTGTCTCAAAAAAAAAAATAAATAAATAAATAAATAAATTTCTCTCCCACACCAACCTCCAGTCAACTATGGTTGCCAATTTCTCACATATTCTTACAGAAAGAAGCTCTACATATAAACAATAACACTGTGACTAATCAAGGAGATATGGTATGTTAGGTAATCTACATTAATCTGACCACAGAAGCTTTTGAGGTAGGGCATTTATTAACATATTTTGGAAATAATGTTTTTAGGAACGTATTTGGGAAACTTTGCCTTAGGCATCATAGTCTTACATTACATAAAAATACCACTGAAAAGAAATATTCTATGCTTATGTAAGAGATTTCATTCATAAGTTACTCAAATTTCAAAACAAAGTTAGAAAATAATTAGATTAATTAGGACAATTTAAAATGATCAAGACAAAAGTAAATTTTAATAAATTTCAAAGTGATATACCTTCTCAGCCTACAAGTTAGTAAACATTCATTTCTCCTAACTGGTAATAAATCAGGCAGAAGTGATGAACCAGGTCATATTTGTGAGTTAATTCTTACTCAAGAAAAGAAACTCAAATTTTACCTTTGCTGCAGCCAGTACATGCTCCTTGTTAATGATTCCACACTTATTCTCACAAGCATTTGTCCTGGACTCTTCCGCTAATCGATGAACAAACAGTAAACAGCTCAGATGGACCTTTAAAAGAAAAATCCAAGTGGATTTTTAAACTCAAACACTGATACTCGGAGATGACTTTCAAAAAATCAGTAATCCCAAAATTTATTATTGTACTATTTATTATGCTACTGTGATTAAGTCAATTAATTCTTCTATTTAAAGTTACATAGAATTCAATCTAAGTTCATCTTAGAATCTTTACAAAGAGACTTAGTCATTACAATACATAAAACAAGGTTATATAAGGTACCAAAGGCCATTAACTATAGCAATATTATAAAGCATCACTATATATCAAAACTTACATGAGATTCTATTAAGGAACAAACATTCCTATTTCTGATTCCAAATAAATTTAAATTTATAATTTAAAATTTCCAGAAAATTTTAAATTAGAATATATCAACAACTATGTTTTAGGCTATTATTCTATAACCTAAAGTCTAAGATTCCTTAATCAGATTTAACTTGAAATATTTATTCAAAAACAAATACATTTAACTGAAATTTTTAGTTTATTGAATTGAAAAGTACATGTACAAAGTCAAGATTACTAGTCATCTAACAACTATCATAAAATAATACCTACAATAAATAATCTTTAAGCTTCTTCTTAAAAATTGTTTAAGAGATAATATAAGCAGACAGTACAAAACTCAAAAGCCTATAAAGAACTATGTAAGATGTTAGCATTATGGGAAGCTGGGTGAAGGATACATGGAAATTCTATACTATTTTTGTACTTTTTGAGTCCATAATTATTTAAAAATAAAAACATAAAATAAGAAATCTACAAAAAAGTAAACTGTCAAAAGTAATTCTCTCTCCTACATCATTTCCCAGTCAACCATTTTTGACAATTTCATGCATATTCCTATAGAAACAAGCTCTACATATACGCAAGACATAATCAGGTCATACATATATGTTTGTGTATATATATATTTCCCATTACTTAATGATATGTATGTAAACAAACTCTATACTTATTTACATACATATCATTAAGTAATGATATATACAGTATCACCATCTGAATATGCACAATAACATTGCGCTAAGCATTTTACCCAAAATCACTATCAAACCAAAAAAATGCAATTTAATTGATATGTACTTTCCTCAAAAACAGTTAAGGTACACATAGTCCAAGTAAGAGAGAATATAACTTCCTATCTCAACCCTCTCCTTAAGATCATATGTAGTATTGCTTTATTATTTATATTATTGCTCACATCTTCCCCATCCTTTGCTTCTGCCAGGTGCCTGAGGGCACTACCAACTTAGATCCAATTAGATAATATCTTTAATATAGGACTTTTTTATTTACATCATAACACGCAATCTTTGTAGTTAAAACAGTTCATATCAATACTTAATATTCACTATCTCGTATACTGCACACAAACACTCCTAGTTCACTAAATGTTAAATAACTAGTAATGTAGTGTTTTAAATGCTTTATATTACACAGAAATCTTTGCTGGATCATTATACAGGTGTTTAAAAGTGTTCTAGCAATATTTGAAAAAACCAGGGGTTTGAGAATTTAAATTTAATAAGATGAAGAACCTATGGAAAGTGATAATCTTTTAGTACTTTTCTGATGCACTTTCTTTAACTCACAAGGACTCTGAGGTAAAGCAACTCAGTTCCAATTCTTTACATTATACCATGTCATTCAATTTTTAAAACTTCCCATGATATTTCTTTGGTAGCAAAAACATTCCATAATATGCCATTATTTCATCTGTTAATCTAAATTTTCTACTTCTAAAGATAAATAGCTTCCATATACTCTCAGGGTAAATTCCAAATTCCTTAACACTAAATCCCACTTGATTAGGCCCTTTCCTGTTTTATCTCTCACCTTTCTCAGCTTCAAGTTCTACACCAGGTCTTCTGAACTTCTTTCAGAAATCAAACACAACCTTGCCTCCAGGCATCCTACAGTTTGTTGGCATTCTCAAAAAGGCCAACTTTACCCAATATGTAAGGTTATAGTGATCCACATCACCTTGAACTTCCTATCCCTGTACATAACACATTATGCTGTACTTTCTCTCTTAACTGTCTTCCTCAATGTACTAGAAGGGCAAGAACTATGTCTATCCTTCTCAGCATTGTATCCCTACTGACCTTTAGTCCATTGTCCAATACACAGTAGGTAGCCAATAATTATTATTGCATGAAGATCCCTCCATATCTTCCCAAATAAGACAAAAAAATTTTTTTTTCTAATGAAACCACACTGTTTTAAGATTTAGTTCATGCCATTAACCTACATAGAATGTCCTTTCCTCTTCATGGGCAGGAACCATACATACAGAGACAAATTAGGATTACTTTTTCAGATGTCATAAAAATATTTTTTAAGCAACCTATGTCATAAAACAGTTGAGTGGCGCCACTAAAATGAACTAAAGCTTATTATTAAAATAGTCAAAACAAAAACTAGTGTCAAGGTAATTTGGCTAGGCATTCAAACTTGAAAAAGATAAGCTATTCTATCAAGAATTTACTTTGGAAAAAAAATCAGCTTGCTTGAAAGGTAAATCAAAAGATAATTTACAAAAAAATATCTATTATTTGACAGTCTCAGTTAGTTGAAAGACTCGGCCAGCCTGACTTCCTCCTTCCATTGTCATAGCACCTTTGAATTTTACACAAACCATAAGCACCCAGATATTTGTGCAGCATTCTTTTGTGACAAATATATAAGCTAACTGAGCCACAAGACAACTGAATGAGTTATTCAAATTTAACAGATGTTAACTCTCTCACCAGTACTAGCCCTAGGGATACATAATCAAATAAGGCATAAAACAAAATAACAAAAAGCCAGAGTGTAGAAGTATAAAATAACACAAAGAAATAAGTAAAATGCTAGAAATGTAAGTTAAAATCCATGTAAGTTTAAAAAATCCATGTAAGTTATCATGCATTTCCAATAATTATACTCAGAATGTTCAAGGTATTATGCTAGACATACAAAAATATGAATACAAAAAGTTCCTAATGCAAGCTCCCTGACTAGTGGAACAATCGAACCCATAAAGAAATTAAAGATAAATGTGTGACAACATTATAGAGTGGAAGATAAGACTGATCCTTTCTAAAGAGATTAAGGAAGTCTTCCCTGAAGAAGTGACATTTGAACTGAATTTTGAAAAATTATACTTTGCTTAGTAGAGTGAAGGCATCTTCAGGCAAAAGAAATATCATGCAAAAACGACAGCATAAAAGTAGATTCATTTGGGGTCAAAGATAGAGATGAGAGATAGAAAAGGAGATATGGTTCCCTACACTCAAGAAGCTGCATACTACACTGGGAGAACAGTGTTAGAGTCCCAATAGCTAAGTTATATGATGAACACTCCTACTACCATCCAAGTTCAGAAAAAAGAAGAAATCAAAACATAGTGCCTTAACTATGGAAAACTTCATGGATGATGTGGGACACCTGCTGGGTAAGATTATGAAGTATCAATGGTGAACAGAAAACCATAAAGAAAGAAACAGGGTGATACATGCCATATACAAGACAGTGAAAGAAATTGTTTAATGAAAGCCAATGAGGACATGCATAATAGCTGGTGGCTAAAAGAACTTTCTTTCCCCCACCACTGCAACTGCTTGTAATTTCAACTTTCCTTCTTTCCCATGCCACCTGGAGCCCAGCCCACCATTGAGCCCACCTGTCTATGGGTCACTTTGGGGCAAAAAGGGGAGAATGTGGGAAGACGCTAACTACTTGAGAAATTTCAACCAAACTATCTGCACCACCTGGCAGACTCCTCGATATCCTTCATCAGGTGCATTTCCTCCCCTCCATTTAGAAGCCTCACTGAAAACTCCAAAATAAACTACCTAAAAATGTTGCAAGTAAATGTCACTTTAATCCAACTCATTTGCACTACTCCACCACAACGATGGGGTAGTGTTTTGAGGTCGGAGTATAAAACATATATTGCCTTTTAAAAGAAAAACAAGATCTAAGAAAAGAACAAAAAGGAGGGCAGGAGATAGTAGTATTTTTTCGGGGGTTGGTGGGGGGAATGTTGTTTTGACTTCAGAGACCAAGTAAGGGAATCGTGGAGATAATTCTATAGCACTTTAGCAAAAAGGAGGCAACAGAGAGGCAGTGGAGAACTCAGGGAGGCTTTAGAGAAAAGAGGAGGTAGAAAAACCAATGCAGTTTAAGAACAGCTGGAATGATTCAAGGCCAAGATAATCTATGCAGTATGCCCTTATTATCCATTATTCTTTATCTTGATCTCCTGGAAATTAAGTGTCCACTTATAATGGCTCCTTTACTCAAAGAGCTCTTGTGACAACCCACAGGACGTGCTTCCTATGGTTTACATCTAGAGAAATAGTACTACAGGAATATGCGTTCCAGGCATTCAGCACATGAACTCTGAACTGATTTCAAGACAGAAACATTATTACACAGTGGTTTAGGTGGGGCCATCTATTGGGAGAGCACTATACTTGTATTATGAGTTTGGCGGTCTGGCTTAAAATTGAACTAATAGGTGTTCTATTCTTTGTCTAGGAAAATGAATTCACAGTTGAAAACATTCTACTTACAAATAAACTTTCAAATGAGCGTCCTTTAGCAAGCTGCCTGGGCAATGTGTTTGGTTAACAATGTGAAAAGAGAAGGGAGGGAGGCAAGAAGGGAGGCACTTAAAAGGCAAATAGGCAATGCCTTTAACAATAGCTAAATAAAAATGACCCAGACTGAATTCCAAAATCTATTTTTAAAAGGTTGTATCTTTCACACCCTTTACAAGTACTCTAATCACAATGCCAGAACTGTGGCATATTTTAAAACTATAAGCAGGAACCTTATGTTAGTTTTCTCCGTAAGCTGACGTGGCTAATAGTCTTTTAAAAAGATACAGATATTTACATTTCGGCGGACCGGGATACACTAAACGTCAGGAATATAAACTGACACGCTAGGTTGGGGCAAACTTACCTCGTCATTCCTGGAAATGCCTTAAACATGGGCCTGCATGAGCTATAGATTGGCTGAGGAAGGAGAAACAAGGCTCATTTCCTATAATTTCCCGTACTTTCACAGGCCCCATTCCCAGCCCGAGATGGAATGGAATCTCACCAGTAAGTCGCTGCTTTTCTCCAGACGAAGGTGAGGCTTCTGTAGCTTGAAGACCCGCTTTAGAAAGCCGCGGGGCGCCCTCCGCTTTATCTGCTTCTTCTGGGAGACTGTGGTCGAGAGCGCCATCCTCCCTGTCAGGCCGCAGCCGCCTCAGCTTCCCAGGACCTCCCCGAACTGCACACAAGTTCACCGCCACAGGGACAGCTAGAACAATCCAGCCCCTCAAACTCCTCTTCAGGACCTGAGACCCGTCCTAGCATTCAAATCCGCCGCCAACAGAGCGCGCCGGGCGCTCTGCAGTGACGTCAGCCTACGCAAGCCCCGCCCCCGGAGGCGCCCGGCTGCTGTATGTGGAAAACACCCGCGGTGGGCGGGTCCCAGACGCTCCGTGACGTCATTAAAGGGCTTCCTTTCACCTTTCCTGTATTATAGCTGCTGTATGGATCTATTTCTCCTAGGTTTCCTAGAGATGACGGGAAATTGTGGAGAGATTGGTTGGTAGACCAAAGCAGCTACACTTGTTCTCCAAGCTTTCACTCTACACTGAGCCTAATACCAATGTACTAAAAGTAAATGAATAAAAAGAAGTTTGTGATGTTTTATCAGGATTTCTAAAGGACCAGTGCCTTCCTAGCAAGGTGTGATTTTCTGATATCAACAGTTAACAATATATACTGTTAAATAATTTCATTTGACCTTATCTTAGGCTTTTTCATGATTCTAGCATTTCTTTACAAATGCTACTCCATTTAATTTTAAGGATCCTCCCTCTTAACCTTGCAGTAAGTAACTTTCCCGGATGTAGTATAAATGCTAACTCATTGAAGCCTGTGTTACTTCTCCAGCAGTTAACCTCTCTATCTTCTGTGCTACCATAGAAGTAGTTCTCAAACTTCAATGTGCATCATAATCACCTGGAGGACTTGTTAAACTATTGTTTGCAAGGTTCCACTCACAGAATTTCTCATTCACTAATCTGGGTGGATGCAAGAATTTGCATTTCTAACAAGTATAGTACTCAGGAGAGGAGACATTGGCATTGCTAATCAGAGAACCACTCTTGAGGTTGTAAACTAAAAATGCTAAGCCCTCAAGTGACTGAATGGACCCCTTCTAGGCCAAAGAGACCCCACGGAAACCTGATAAACTGAGTTCTGTGCCATGACAAGAGGCCATGCCTAGATCAGACATGCCTTATTATACCCCCTGCCTTTTGGGGTTTAGACAAAACAACTAGCCAACATAAGACTGACAGAATAGATTGTAGCAATAAGATATCAAATGATAAACAAGAACTAAGGACAAGAGAGGCAAGGGTTGAGTCATGTACTCCTACACTTAAGGAATAAACTGCTTTCTAACTACCACAAAGTTTTTCTTTAGCAGCTAAATAGGCACTGGCTTCAAGATATACAATATTAAAACAGTGTGACACTCACTGCCAAATACCCCCACAAGCCATAACTTTGATTGGACAAGAGACTGATTTCAATAACTTTCTCCTGATAAGAGAACCACTGACCATAAACTACCTCTGGCTGGTTTTATAGAGGCTACTAACTTGAGTGCCTTTGTGTCATATGTTGCATACAAGTTTGTTCAACACACACGCATCAGGACCACCTTCATGAATATTCATAGCTCCTCCTGTAACCTATTGAATACTTGGCCAACTGTTCAACTTAAGTTCCTGTCTTAGCCCTCCCGCCCTCAAAGTGCCTGTTTTAGGACTTTGGCCTAAAATCCTTACCAGCCTACCAAAATGACCACCTAGCAGGCTGTAACCCTTTAGAAGAAATAAAGTTCTCCTTTTCTAAATGTATAGATCTTGTTACTTTTTAGGTTAACAAGATCCACTGTGATTTTAATTGTAATTATTGTTAATACTATTGCTGTAATAATTATTGTGATCTCAATACCCACACAGACAATCCTTCCATTAGCTGGCCTCCCATTTATAAGACCTCCTCTCAGCCAACAGTCCTATTTTACACCATATGAGTCATTCATGTCTGTAGTCATACATGAGGCCTTGACATTACCATACTTTACCTTCCATATTCACAATTCAGTTGTCTCTCTTCAACCTCATCTCCTATATTTTGAACTCATTCTCTCCAGTTTCCCAACTCCAACAATTCTAAGATGCTGCTGAAATTACTATCCTATCTCTTTTTGTTCCTATCACCCTCCCAATCACACTCTGCACCTTATCTTCCCTCCTTTGGTCCATTATGCATCATTATAATACTCCCTAGCATTTTTCCTCAACTCTCAAGTCATTCTCTTTTTTCCTTATTCTTGCTTCACAAAACCCCAACCCTGCTTAAATTAAAACTCAATTCATTGTAAGCTTACATCTGTGCATTGATATTTACTTAAGAAAGCAATGTAGGTGGGTTTGTATCTGATCTCAATTTAAATTCATGACCACTCAAGTGGGCTCTAAGTACTGCTGCAATCCTTTGATATTTCCTAAGATCATTCATTCACCTGTTCTCTTAAAGAGTTATGTATGTTACGCCCTCTCTTCTTTCTACCCTATACTTCTCACTCTCGGTTGATGACATCAACATCGCTTCACTGAAAAAACAAAATATACTCAGAGAGACTTTCTGCATTCTCTCACCACCACATCTACCCACCAATCTCCACCTGCTCCCATGGATGAAATGCCAACCACTTGTGCCTTAGATCCCAGGCCTTTCCTTTCTTAAAAACAATTATCTGGCAATTCTCCCACCTCTTATGCTTCATGAATTTTCCTTCTTTGGCAAATTTTTTCCATCAGCACACACACATGCTATAACTTCAGTCTTTTAAAAACCCTCTCTTGATCTTTTCACTTTTGCCCTTCTACAGAAAAACTAGAAAGGGTTGGCTAAACCCAATGTCTCCAATTATTTCCTCCCATTCTCTCTTGAAATCATTGCAATCAGACTTTTGTACCTATCTCTTCACCAAAATTGTTTGGGTCAACATGACCAGTAACATGATACTTGTAAATGTCATGGTCAGATTACAGGCTTCAGTTTATTTGATCAACCAGTAATATTTGTTGGATTTTATAATTTTTTTCCTCCAAAAAAACCCCCAATTTCTTTAATTAGATATGATTCCCTTTTGGTTTTATTCTTACTTCATGGTCCCTCAGTTTCTTTTTCTGGTTCCTTATTTTCTATGTGATCTCTAAATTTTGGAGTACCTCATGACTAGGACCTCAGATTTCTCTATCTACACTTATTCCCTAAGTGTTTACATCCAGTATTATGACTTTAAATACCAAATTTACATCTCCAGCTGATACTCCTTCCTAAGCTTCAGCCATGCATATACAATCCTCCAGTGGAGTAGAATTCTAAGTCATTTTAAAGTAGCATGTCTAAAATTAGCTCTTAATCTTCCTTGCACCCCCAATCCCTATCACAGCTGGTGGTACTTCCATTCTTCCAATTACTCAGGATGAAATCCTGGAATTAGCATTAGCTCCTCTCTTTATTTCACCCCACATTCAATCTTTCAGCAAATCCTGTCAGCTCTACTTGCCGTATCTGGTCACAACTCTCCCCTTCCACTAGTACCACTCTTAGTCAACCCACCATCATCTCTCACTTGGATTATTTCAATACCCTCCTGAGTATGTCTCAAGTCTGTTTCTGTTTATTGTCAAAAGAATAGCTAGATTTAACTCAGATTATGTCATCTTTTTTTCTGAAACTCCTCCAGTTACTTCCCATCTCCCTCCAAATAAAAAATACAGTCATCACAATGACTTTTGAGGCCTTACCTTGCCCTCCAAGTGCACACACCCTTTCAAACATATAATTAACTTTCTGACCTTATCTACTGCAATTTAGCAACTCACTCTTCTCCAGCTGTATTAGTCTCCTTGATCTGCAATGGTCTGGATGTTTGTGCCCCCACAAATTCATATGTTAAAACCTAATCAACAATGTAATGGAATTAAGAGATGAGGCCTTTAGGAGATGATTAGATCTTGAGCACAGAGTCTCCTTATAAAAGAAGCTCCAGATAGCTGAGTTCTCTTTCCCACCATGTGAGGACACAGCTATAAGGTACTATTTATGAACCAGAAAGAGGGCCCTCACCAGAACCATGCTGACACCTTGATCTTAGACTTCCCAGCTTTCAGAACTGTGAAAGATAAATTTCTGTTACTTATCAGTTCTATGGTTTGAAAGTTTCCTCCAAAGCTCATGTTAAAACTTAATCTCCAATGTGGCAGTATTGAGAGCTGAGGCCATAAAAAGGTGATTGGGTCATTAGGGCCCTCCCCTCATGGATGGATTAACCATTTATGGATTAACAGGGCAATGGATTAATGAGTTATCATGAGAAGGGAACCAGTGGCTTTAAATAATAAGAGGGAGAGAGACCTGTGCTAACACACTAGCATATTAGCACATTCAGCCCCCTCACCATGTGATACCCTTGTTCCCTAAAATTCATATAGTTTCAGCTTTGGGGCTTCAGGAACAGAGAAGTTCCCATTTTTAGTAATTCTATGGAAGAAAATTGGTTTGGAACCTAGAAAAATTTAGAATGTAATCTAGTCTACAGGTAGATAACAAGAACTTGAAAGCAATGCACACAGCTACAATCTAGTAACAGGTGCATCATAGCTTTTCTTTAGCAATGTAACTTTTTTGACTTATTGATCACATAGAAATCACAGTTGTAAAAACCTCTTGATGCTAGGAAGCCAACCCAAGGCAAACTTTTGATTTTACCTATAGTCCTAATGTTCCTGGTCCTGTCAAGAAGTGATAATTTTGATTCACTCACTGTAAGACTAGGAATTCTTGAAGTGAGACATTCTATACACATTCTCAAATATGATATTTCAGTCAAAGCCTAGGTAGCATAACTACCAATTGTATCTTGTTATAAAGAGAGAACAGATTTTCACTGAACTTACACAAATAACTATATTGCTATAAGACTTCTCATAAATAGTTTCTGAATTGTGGAGAGATCAAATAGGGAAAAAAATGTCTCCACCTTTATTCACAAAAGTATACTTAAGACAATTGCTGTAAAGTATGGATAGCGTAAGAGAGAATATTTCCTTAAATCTAGAAAATAAGACATTTAAGTAAATAATTAACAATATTTCAAATGAAAGTCATAAAAACATTATTTTCATCAGTTATTCAATCTCATGTAATTATATTTTGATCTTGAATAGCAGTTTTATGAACACATCAGTTTATTAGAGTTCTGGAAAGTTTTTTATTTAGTCCATTGACCTTAAGTTTATTAGAAACCTGTATTTAAAGTACTTGTTAGAATCTTTTCTGAATCTGACTGAAGATATCTTTAGAAAAAAATCAAAACAATAACTATGAATGACAAAAATTTAGAATAACCATGGTAAAAAAATCTGATAAATATTCACTATAACCAGAAGTTGACAAGGATATTTGGTTATTTTTGTGGCATACAACATAATAACCAGAATCATGACTGATGGCATATTAGATTTCTAAGAGTTTAATACAATTTTGGAACATTCATATCAATAATATAACCATAAATACAACTGAAAGAAGATCTAGTATCACTTATCATTTTACAGTGCTTCCCTTGGTATTTACTAAATAAGCATAGTCATTTAATATCTCTACAAGATTAGAGATGCATCCTTTGAGATCTTCAGGGGCTCAACTGGAAGATTCCAAAGTTAATTTTAGATCAAAAAAACTTAGTTTAGGATTTTTAACCTGAGGAAGCCTGCCAAAGATGTCAAAAGTCTTAAAATACTTGATCAAAACAAGATCACAAGTTATTGTGAATTAATAGTCATTTATTTAATAAGAGTGATAATCAAAAAATTTTAAAGGAATACCAAAAGTTACATGAATGTAAAAAACCTTAACTCTTTCAAAGCTCAGTTTTTCTTAATAATCCAAAATAATAATAAAAACAACACAGGAAATTATCTTGGTAAAACATAAAGTCTTTGGGTTTTTTTAGGCCAGTAACCAAAAAGATAAAGAAAAACCTCTTGCAATATGATTGCCTTTTCTTATGAGAAGCTCATTTAGATAACCTGTAAATCAAACTGTATAAAAACATACTTGAATTCAATCAGACACAGTGTGTGTTCAAGGTTATGAGTTCATAACATATCATAAAGATATGTAAACAAGAAATCTAGTACCTTGAGCAGGGGAATACATCGCTCTTAGAGACAGCATGAGAAGTTTCTTGGTTACATGGAACAAATCAGATACATCAAGAATCAAGTTATACTGGAGGAAAACATTGTTTTTCTAGGCCTCCAAGACAGAATGTTTAGTGTCAATCATAACAACAGAGTTAGAACTGGAGAAAAAGTTAAAATATCTGACAAAAAAATTAAAATGGAGAGTTATCAACTGGATAAGCAAAAAAAAAAAATTCAAAATAAGAAAGCTAAAGGCAATGATGTATGACTTGCAAATTACATGGAAGATACAGCAAAAGTTGAACTTCTGCGATAAGAATATGAGAAACTTCAAGAGAGAAAAATTCTACCTGAAGAAATGAAATTATCATTCTAAATGAAAAAGACAGTATTTCCAACCTGAAACTAGGGAAAACAAATGAATCTCAAGAAGAAATGTGACAGAAATAGAAACTATGCGATTTAGAAGATGATTGTTAAAGAAACCATTTTCAGAATTAAAAATCAAAACCTGTTGCAGTTTTACTAAGAGCAGGTCAATATTGGAGGGTAATTGGGGTATTCATCACCTCAAGACTTTATCATTTATTTAGATTAGGAACATTCTAATTTCACTCTTTTATTTTTTTTAAAGTATGCTGTAACTATTGTCTATAGTCACTTTGTTGTGCTATCAAATGTTATTCATTCTATCTATCTAACTATATTTTTGCACCCATTATCCATCCTCCCTTTATCCCTCCTCCCTGATAAATGTCCCAGCTTCTGGTAACCATCATTCTACTCTCTTGTCTCCATGAAATCAATTGTTTTAATATTTAATTTAATATGAGAGAGAACATGTGAGATTTGTCTTTCTGTGCTTAGTTTATTTTACTTAACATAATGTTCTACAGTTCCATCCATGTTGTCACAAATAACAGAATTTCATTCTTTTTGTGGCTGTATAATATTCTACTGTGTATATGTACCATAATTGCTTTATCCATTCATCCATTGATGAATACTTAGGTTGATTCCAAATCTTGGCTATTGTGAATAGTGCTGCAATAAACATGCGAGTGCAGATATCTTTTCAACATACTGGTTTCCCTTCTTTGGATATATACCTAGCAGCAGGATTGCTGGATCATAGGGTAGTTCTATTTTTAGTTTTTTGAAGAAACTCCATGCTGTTCTCCATAGTGGTTGCACTAATTTGCATTCCCACCAACAGTGATGAGGCTTCTCCTTTCTCCCCATGCTCACCAGAATTCATTTTTTTAAAAGCCATTTAACTGGGGTGAGATGCCTGTCTTTTTGTCAAAAGTCATTATAACTGGGGTGAAATTATACCTCATTGTAGTTTTTTTTTTTTTTTTTTTTTTGAGACAGAGTCTCACTTTGTTGCCCAGGCTAGAGTGAGTGCCGTGGCATCAGCCTAGCTCACAGCAACCTCAAACTCCTGGGCTCAAGCGATCCTTCTGCCTCAGCCTCCCGAGTAGCTGGGACTACAGGCATGTGCCACCATGCCCAGCTAATTTTTTCTATATATATTAGTTGACCAATTAATTTCTTTCTATTTATAGTAGAGACGGAGTCTCGCTCTTGCTCAGGTTGGTTTCGAACTCCTGAGCTCAAACGATCCGCCCATCTGGGCCTCCCAGAGAGCTAGGATTACAGGCGTGAGCCACCGCACCCGGCCTGTAGTTTTGATTTACATTTCTCTGATGACTAATGATGCTGAGCATTTTTTCATATACCTGTTGGCCATTTGTATGTCTTCTTTTGAAAAATTAGACAAAATTTTTTTTAATAAAGAACAGATTGTCTTTTTTATAATTTTTTCATCAAAATATGTCTTATTTGGTAAACTTTGTATGCTGAATTATACATATTAATTAGAATTTTTCAATCTTAGTAACCTTAATTTTTAATGAACACATAGGAAGCAAGAAATTTTGAACAATCTATCACGTATCAGTATTTTATAGATAAGAACCATTTTATAATTTTAGAAACATGATTCCTCATCACATAATTTTTATTTGTATTAGTAGACCCAAATATATTTAGTCTTTCTATAAAATTTCAGAAGCTAAAAACAAATGTACATTTATGTTCAGGAATTTATGTTTCAGGTTTTTTATCTTATCTGACAGTGACCCAGACATTTAATGAGTATCTACTGCTTCATTTAGCATAACAAAAGATTAAGATTTAAATTACAGGAAAAGTTTACTTATAAACATTTATTCCATTTAAATTTACTTTATTTATTTTTAACAATTATACCTAGATTATATATGAAAACTGAGATACAGACAAAGCTGTCAGGATTTCAAGTTATTTCCCGGTTAAACATTTTTATAGCCTATGAATATCAAGTGTTCACCACATAGGAAGCTTAAAGTTAAATATATTGGTATTTTGATAATGATACATCTGGTTTTTCATTAACCAAATGAACAATATTAAATTATTTCTATTTATCAAAACATTACCCAAGCAAGATCATTCTGTTTTAGTCTGGGTTAATAGTTTTATGACCTTAAAACATCTAGCAGTGACAAATATAATTCTGTCTGAGCAGTATACCTAGGCAAAAATGTATGCTAACAAGTATAAAGACATTTTTATTTTTATTTTTATTTTACCAACATTTTTTTTTTCTGAGATGGGATCTCACTCTGTGTCTGGGCTAGAGAGCAGTAGCATCATCACAGCTCACTGTTACCTCAAACTCCTGGGCTCAAGCAATCCTCCCACCTCAGTCTCCCAGACTGCTAGGAGTGCAGGCATGAGCCACCAAGAATTTTAAAGCCAGCTTATTTATTAAAGATTTACTTGAGTCACACAAACTAAAAGGCACTTGGGCTAATTACTACATATTTTATATGAGTACTCATTTATCTAAACTAATGTGAATAGAATTATTAACACTTAAGTGATTTCTGGCTGACCACACCAAATTCTGCCATATAGATGCAACATATACTACAGCAGATTGTACCATGTAGACACAACATATACATAATGCATATATAAAACACCTCTAAACACATATACACATCTAAACAAAGATTTGATAGCTTCCATTCTAGAATCTTAGTCATGAGAAATGTCTCAAATAATACAAACTCACCAGTATATAAAAAGATCCAAATTATATTTCTGCCAGGTGTGTTGGCCCATGCCTGTAATCCTAGCACTTTGGGAGGCCACGGTGGAAGGATTGTCTGAAACCAAGAGTTTTAGACCTGCCTGAGCAACATTCTGAGACACCTTCTCTACAACAAATGGAAAAATTAGCTGGATATGGTGGTGCGTGCCGGTGTTCCCAGCTACTCAGGTGGCTGAGGCAGGAGGATGGCTTCAGCCTAGGAGCTTGAGGTGACAGTGAGCTACGTGATATCACTGCACTCTAGCCCGGGCACCAGGATGAGACTTTCTCTCAAAAATAAAAAAAAAATTATATTTCTGAAAAATGGCACCTGTTCACATGGATAAACTTTATTTGCCTTTATAGGTAATCTAGTGAAGCCTATGGAACAAAATTTTGGATAAAGTAGTTTGGGTTAAACAAACTAAACAACCTAAACAAACTAAACTAAAAACAACCCCACAATCTCTTTATTTTATTTTATTTTTTTACTCTTTCATTTTAAAATAAGTTTAGGGTTAAAATTTCGAGATTTACATTTTAGCTAGAACTGCTGAATTTATATAAGAAGAACAAAATCTCCAAGTGGCCTTGAATTTTTAGTCACAAATCTATCTTTTGTTTGTGGTTCTGGTTCACTTACCTAGTGTGTGAGCAGTAGAGCATTTTAGCAGGTTTTCCTTTCCTTCGGCTTTTTATGGCCCCTGCATTAGCAGACAAAGCAATTTTTATGCTGGATGGAGACACCTTATATTATCACTCTGAGCTTAAGATTTTGACCTGTTTGTTCTGAAACTCTAGCTTTTATATACACTAATCTCATTCTTTTTCTTTTAGAATATCAATATTTCAATTAACTGTTCCATCATCCTAAGTAATTGTTAGCCAAGAAAACCTAAATTTATATTAAGAAAGATGACTTAGGTGTCTAGGCTGTTGGTTGCCATAGAGCTGTTATAATTTGTAAAGCCATTAATTTGAAAGCTCTTTAAGAATTTTTCCTTTCTCTCTAGGCAGCAATGCCCTAAGAAGTGAGCTTTTTTTCAACACCTGCAGAAGAGTTGGCAGATTCAACATAGGCAGAAAAAATAGAGAGATAGGAGAGAACTTAGAAGGCTCTATGTTAACTCTATATTTTAAAGGGATTTCTTTTATCATTTGCATAATGACCATTTGAGCTCTGAATTTTCCTTGATGTAATTTTCCTATCAGTTTAAAACTGTCTATGAGAATGGCCATAATATAGCTGGCAGGAGTCCCAGAAAACCTGGCATGCCTTAAAATTTGAGAATCTCATTCCCTTTCTTATTAATCTCTCAAAAGCAAAGAAAATCCCATAAATCCTGTCATGAAATATTAGGAGTTTAGAGTAGTATTTTGGATGGTAGTAACTTCCTAAGTGGTTTTTAATTAGCTATTCTGTATCTACCATTTAGAATATTTATTTTTGCTCTTGGAAGACGTTTAGAAACAAGCAAGGTAGAAGAGCCAAATTATTTACAGACGTGCATAAGCAAACCAAAATAAAACCAATATCAGAGTGTGCACAAGTATTGTGAATAAATATAATCCTAATAATATTGAAAAGCAAGCATATGTATGTGTGCACACACAAGTAGGGAAGGAAATATACCAAAATATGTACATATTAATATTTTTTACATAAAGGTAATATGAGTTTAATTATTTTAAATATTATCCAATTTTTCTATAATAAACATTTTAAAAAGGAAATGATAGGATATGTTCTATGTAGTTTAAAATGTTCACTGAACATAGTTCATTAAATTATTTCTCTGAGAAAATAACATTAAAAAATGAAAAAATGAATAATGCTTTTAGGGTTTCATATAATCTTGAAAATTAATTTGATTTTGCTTAAATTATAATTTGCATAAATTATAATAAAGCACACATGTGATGTGTTCTCAGGTAATGTATGCTTGTGAATTAACCTTTTTGTATCATTTTAAATGAATGACTTAGAAGACTGTTTCTGACTTGCTTTTTGTGCTTGTTAGTAAAGTATTACAAAAAGAATTAATAATAATCAACACTACTTAGGTAGAATCTTATAGTTTGCAAGAGTTTTGCAAACATTAGCTCCTTTAAAAACTATGTTGATTATAGTAATGGTTGAAATAAAAGTTATAGTCTGCCAGAGGCATCACAGTTGGCAAGATTTGTTTACAATATTTGCTTCATTCATCACTTGTGAAATACAAAATTTCACAAAATTTTGGAAACTACTATTTCTTATTTTCATCAGTTCAATTATTTGTAAGACAAATTACTCCAGAAACTTTGGAAAATTTTACCTTACTTGTATAGCCTCTTAATTTATATTGATAATTCAAATCTTTGACCTGCACCAAGTACAGTTCTTTTGATCCCTTTCTCCTCCCTAACCATGCCATTTTTCAGATTGAATATGGAGTGGTTACAGGGACACAAATCTATTTTCCAGTGCTGATGAAAGATACTGGCTTTGAAATAAATTCTCGTTATGAATGCCAGCAACCTTAGACTTTTTGCTGTGTTTTCCATGATCAAAAGATGCCTTTCAAATAGAACATAGTAATCCAAAAGAAAAGGACATTACTAGGAACTATTAAGTGGGAATAAAAATCATAACTTAGAATAAAATTTACTTTGCTAACAAAAATTTTTCCATAACATCTTATCAGTTTGTACATTCTGAAGAACAATTGCTACTAGAACATTATTTGGAACAAAATCGGGCACAAAAAAAGAGAAATACTGCAATTTTTAAATGTTACTCAGTTGGTGATGGGCCCATAACAAATCATTATGAATTATTTAAAAAATTAACCAAAATTTTAGTGACTCCAGGGAGCTTTCAAACTGACACTGCTATCCATGGATACATTAAGCATTCCATAAGAAAATTGAATGACATCAATTGGCTAATTTTTAAGAAAAGAAGAATAAACTGATCAGTTCTTAAAAGATAAAACTTATTCTCCTCCATCCCTAAAGAGCCATAACATTTTTTTGGAAAAGAAAATAAGTATTTTCAAGCAAACGTAGAAAATTTCAAAATAATTTATTATTTATTGACTTTTATTAGAAAGTAAGAGGGAGGCCGGGCACAGTGGCTCTGGCCTGTAATCCTAGCACCCTGGGAGGCCAAGGTGGGTGGACTGTTCAAGGTCAGGAGTTTGAAACCAGCCTGAGCAAGAGCAAGACCCCATCTCTACCAAAAATAGAAACAAATTAATTGGCCAACTAAAAATATATAGAAAAAATTAGCTGGGCATGGTGGTGCATGCCTGAGTCTCAATTACCTGGGAGGCTGAGGCAGAAGGATCGCTTGAGCCCAGGAGTTTGAGGTTGCTGTGAGCTAGGCTGATCCCACAGCACTCTAGCCCAGCCAACAGAGTGAGACTTCTGTCTCAATAAAAAAAAAGAAAAGAAAAGAAAAGAAAAAAGAAAGTAGGAGGGGAGGAAGTACTAGAATAGAGTGAAAGGAAAATCCCGCCCCCTACTCCTTCCATTCTAGGCTTTCCAGTCTGGATCAGGCACAAGGATGGTGAAAGAGAAGCTTTAAATTGGTTAAGAGTTTATAGTTGTAATTATTTTTCTGGACTAGACTGGGATTATGGGGTGATTATTAGACTAGACTAAACTAGACTTATCATCAAAACAGAGGGGCTTTTAGTTTATTATGGAACTTTTAGTTTAACTTTTAGTAAAACTTTTAGTTTATTAAGGAACTCATCCACACAGTAGGTTTGAAGGGAGAAAAGGAGAAAGAATAAAGTCAGTTTGTGCTTACATATCATCAGCTCTGGCTTGTACAGCCATTATAAAAATTAGGATAAAAATAACTTAGTACTTTGTGAGTCTTAACCATGTTCTAGGAACTGCTCTAAACACCAAGCATGTGGTACATGTTCATGCATGTGCATGCACACACATACATATTTAGTTAATCTTTTGTGTACTTTAGAAGAAAGTACTATTATTATTCCCACTTTACAGAAAAGGAAAGAGAAACCTAGAAGTAACTTTCTAAAATTCTCACATTTAGTATATGGTAGATATGAGATTTATCACAGCAAAAAAGCTGGGAACAGCAAACATAATTATCCAGGTAAATAAATATAGGTATCCACAGAGTGACATGTATGCACTTAAAATAATAATTTTAAACACCAGGTAGAAGTATGTAAAAATATAGCTTAATATGGTACATTAAAAACAAGAATATTCTATTATCAGTAGTTTTGTTTATAATTGTGTCACAAATGAAGCTTATGGAGAATGGCTAGAAGGAAAATCACAAAATGTGAATGAAAGAGTGCTAATATTAAGGGCATTTTTTTTCTCTGTAATTTCTTATTTATATGATGTGGTAACATCACTTCTCTATTAGAAATTAATTTGTAATAAAATAAGGAGAGGAATCCATTTTTGAAAGTTTCAATTAAACCTAGTCAACTGGCTTATATTTAAAAAATTGCCGGGCGCGGTGGCTCATGCCTGTAATCCTAGCACTCTGGGAGGCTGAGGTGGGCGGATTGCTCAAGGTCAGGAGTTTGAAACCAGCCTGAGCAAGAGCAAGACCCCATCTCTACTATAAATAGAAAGAAATTAATTGGCCAACTAATATATATACAAAACAATTAGCCGGGCATGGTGGCGCATGCCTGTAGTCCCAGCTACTCGGGAGGCTGAGGCAGAAGGATCGCTTGAGCCCAGGAGTTTGAGGTTGCTGTGAGCTAGGCTGACGCCAAGGCACTCACTCTAGCCTGGGCAACAAAGCAAGACTCTGTCTCAGAAAAAAAAAAAACAAAAAAATTGATCTCAACTAAGTTTTTACTATTGTGAGACTAACAATAGCAATAACAAAATTGTATGGCTCTTATTGAAAACTAATTTTTTAATATGGACACAATTATGAGCACCTGCGCTGAGCCTCTGAAAGCTAGCCTGGCAACAGCTACTGCCTTCCTGGATAGCATACTGAACAGCCTGATGGCCCTTTATGGCTGTACTTTTCTGGCCCAAAATCCAGCCTGGCACCTCTGCCCTATGAAAATGATACCACTACCATCACAAACACCAATAGCCTAGGACATTGAGGCAATCACAGACAACACTGACAAGGACTACAACTGAAGAAACTGCAAAGAGATCACAATAATGAGTCCACCCTGAACTCTACGCCCAAACAACATTCTAGGACCCACCTATGGAAATAAAGCATCTCCTTAAAAAAGCTACATCATAAAATTTGAAAAGTGACCATTACACTAGATGCACAGATATCAATGTAAGGACACAGAAACATGAAAAATAAAGAAAACATAATAATTTCTAGTAACAGACCACAAAGAGATCAGCATCTGTGAAATCCCTGAAAAAAATCAAAATAATGATATTAATAAAACTCAGCAAGATTCAAAACAACACATACATATTATCCAATAAATAAAATCTGGAAGATAATTCATGATATGAATGGTGAACTCAACTGACTACACCATACACCACATGGAACTAACAGACATTTACAGAACTTTTCATCAACAGCTGCAGAATACATGTTCTCAACTACACATGGAACATTCTGCAGTATACATTATATGTTAGGCCACAAAACAAGTCTTAAAAAATTTAAGAATGCAGAGGCCATAGCAAGTACCTTTTTGAACAACGATTGAATAAACCTAGAAATCAACAACAAGGAAAACATTGCAAACCTTACCAATGCATGGAAATTAAACAACATGGTCTTAAATAAAGAAGGGATAAATGAAGAAATTAAAAGAAAAGTTTTAAAATTCCTTGAGACAAACAAGACTAGAAAAACATTATATCAAAAACTATGGGACACAGCAAAGGCACTAAAAGGAGCATTCACACCAATAAAGGCCTACATCAAAAAAGAAAAAAAGATTCCTAATTAAGAAGCTAACCATGCATATCAAGGAACTAGAAAAATAAGAACAAACTAAACCTAAAATTGGTAGAGGGAAAGATATAGTAAGGCTAAGAACAGCAATAAACAAAATAGATAACTAAAAACAATTTTAAAGTGCTGGCTTTTTAAAAAGACAAAATCAACAAACCTTCAGCTAGAATAACCAAGAAAAAAAGAGAAAAGACTCAAATAAATTAAATAATAGATGAAAAAGAAGACATTATAACTGGGATCACAGAAATACAAAGGTCCATAAGAGACTACTATGAACTACCCTACTTTATGCCAAAAAATGTGAAGATCATAGAAGAAACAGATAAATTCCTAGACAAATACAACTACTCAGATTAAATTATGGAGAAATATATAAAATCAGAACAGACCAATAATGAGTTCAGAAATTGAATCATTAATAAAAAGTTGTCTATAAAAAAATTCTCAGGACATGACGGCTTTGCTGCTAAATTCTACCAAACATTTAAAAAACTAATACCAATCATCAAAGTATTCTAGACAATTGAAGAGGAAGGAATACTTCCCAATTCATATTATGAGGCAAACTTTAAGTTGATTCCAAAACCAAAGACACAACAACAATAACAAAAACAAAACTACAAGCCAATATCCCTGATGAACATAGATCTAAAAATTCTCAATATATAAGGAAACCAAATTCAACAGCACATCAATAAGATTATTTACTATGATCAAGTAGAATTCATCCCAAGAATATAAGGATAGTCCAACATATGCAACCCCATAAATGTGATATATCACATTAAGAAAAAGAAAAAAAGGATAGAACCACATGATCATTTCAACAGATGCAGAAAAAGTATTTCAAAAAATTCAGTATTCCTTTATGATAAAAAAACCTCTCCACCAACTAGGCATAGAAGGTATGTACCTTAACACAATAATGGACCTATATGACAAAACCACTGGTCACATCATAATGAACAGAGAAAAGCTTTCAGATCAGAAACATGACAATGATGCCCACTTTTACCATTTCCATTCATCATAGTACTGGAAGTTCTAGATAGAGTTTGGCAAGAGAGAGAAAGAAAAGGCATTGAAATTGGAAAAGAGTAAGTCAAATTGTCCTGGTTTGCAGATGACATAATCTTATATGCTATATAAAAATCTCTAAAGACTCCACTAAAATACTGTTAGAACTAATAAAGAAAATCAGTAAAGTTGCAGGAGACAAAGTCAACATATAAAAATTAATAGCATTTTTATTTGCTAAGATTTAATAGCAAACTCTGTAAAAAGAAATCAAGAGAACAATTCCATTTACAATAACAACAAAAAACATAAGATAGCTGGGAATAAACTTAATTAAGAGAATGAAAGATCTTTATACTCAAAATTATAAAACATTGATGAAAAAATAAAAAGACAAAAAAATAAAAGATATACTATGTTCTTGGATTAGAAGAATTCATGTTGTGAAAATGGCCAATCCACTCGCAATTAACTATAGATTTAATGCACTCCCTATCAAAAATCCATGATATTTTCACAGAAATAGAGAAAATAATTCTAAAATTCACATGGAACCACAAAGACAAAGACCAGCTAAAGTAATCCTGGGCAAAAAGAACAAAGCTGGAGGCATTATACTACCTGACTTCAAAATATGCTACAAAGCTATGGTAACCAAAACATCATGTAACTGGCATAAAAATAGACAGTTGGACCAATGAAATAGAATGGAGAGCCTACAAGAAAATTCACACACCTACAGCCAACTGATTTTCAAAAAAGGTGCCAAGAACACCCAACAATGACTAAAAGACAACCTCTTCATAAATGGTGCTGAGAACATTGTATTTCCACATGCAGAAGAATGAAACTATCTCTCACCATATACAAAAATCCACTCAAAATGGATTAAAGACTTAAATGCAAAACCTGAAACTATAAAACTACTGCCCCATATCATCAAGCAAGGGAAATGCTTTATGATATGGGGCTAGAAAAGGATTTTTTAAATAATATCACAAAAGCACAGGGAACAAAAATACACAAAGGAGACTACATCAAACTATAATAAAATACTTTTGCATAGCAAAGAAAACAATCAATAAAAACATAATCTACAGAATATGAGAAAATATTTGCAAACTATACATCTGACAAAGGATTAATATCAAAATATTATACATAAGGAACTTAAACAGCTCAATAACAAAAATGAAAATAACGCAATTTAAAAAAAAATGAGTAAAGGGCATCAATAAACATTTCCCAAAAGAAGATATTCAAATAGCCAACAGGTACATGAAAAAATGTTCAACATCACTAATCATCATGAAAATACAAATAAAAAAATAAAATAGCACAATGAGATACCACCTCACACCAGTTAGAATGGTTATAATACAAAAAAAACTTTTTGGTTTAATTAAGTCCCATACATTTATTTTAGTTATTGCTGTATTTATTTTGGGGATCTTACTCATAAATTCTTTGCCTAGACCAATATCTAGAAAAGTTTTTCTTATGTTTTCTTCTAGAATTTTTATGGTCTCAAATCTTATCAAGTCTTTAATCCATCATGAGTTAATTTTTGTATATGGTGAGAGGGATCCAGTTTCATCCTACATGTGGCTATCTAGTTTTCCCAGTACCATTTATTGCATAGAGTATCCTTTCCCCAGTGCATGTGTTTGTTTCCTTTGTCAAAACATCAGTTACTCATAGGTATATAGTTTTATTTCTGGGTCCTCTATTCTGTTCCACTGGTCTATGTGTCTACCTGTATACCAATACCATGCTGTTTTGGTTACTACAGCTTTGTAGTATAATTTGAAGTCAAGTAATGTGATGCCTCCAGATTTGTTCTTTTCACTTAAAATCACTTTGACTATCTGGGTTTTTTTGGTTTGATGTGAAGTTTATGATTATTTTTTCTAGATCCATGAGAAATGACATTAGAATTTTGATGGTAATTGCACTGAATCTGCAAACCACTTTGAGCAGTATGGATATTTTAACAATGTTGATTCTTCTAATCCATGAACTTGGGATGCTTTCCATTTGTTTGTGTCATCTATGATTTCATTCATCAGTGTTTTATAGTTCTCCTTGCAGAGATCTTTCACCTCCTTGGTTAAATATTTTCCTAGTTATTTTATTTTCTTTGTAGCTACTGTAAATGGTACTGTGTTCTTGATTTGACTCTCAGCTTGACTTTTATTAGTATATAGAAATGCTATTGGTTTTTGTACATTAATTTTGTAACCTGAAACTTTGCTGAATTTATTTATCAATTCTAGGCATCTTTTCATGTAGTTTTTAGGGTTTTCAAGGTTTAAGATCATATCATTGACAAAAAAGGATGGTTTGACCTCCTGTTTTCTGAATGTGATATCCTTTATTTTTTTCTCTTTCCTGATTTCTCTGACTAGGACTTCCAGCACTATGTTGAATAGAAGCATCCTTGTCTTGTTTTATTTCTTAGGGGAAATGCATTCAGCTGTTCCCCTTCAGTATGATGTTGGCCATGGCTTTGTCATATATGGCTTTTATAATTTTGAGGTGTATTCCTTCTACCCCTAGTTGAGGGCTTTTACCATGAAGTGGTGCTAGATTTTATTGGATGCTTTTTCTGCATCCACTTAGATGATCATATGGTCTTTGCTTTTAATGAATCAAAGCAAAGTAAATAGACAACCTACAGAATGAGAGAAAATATTCACAAACTGTATATCTGACAAAGGACTAATATCCATAATCTACAAAGAACTCAAACAAATAAGCAAGAAAAAAATAAATAACCTCATCAAATAAGTGGGCAAAATACATGAACAGACTCTTCTCAAAAGAAGACAGACAAATTGCCAACAAACATATGAAAAATGCTCAACATCTCTAATTATCAGGGAAATGCAAATTAAAACCACAATGAAACACCTTATCCCTGTCAGAATCACCATTATTAAAAATTAATAAAGCAATAGATGTTGCCACGGTTGTGGTGAAAAGGAAATGCTTATACATTATTGGTGGGAATGTAAACTTGTACCATCACTATGGAAAGCAGTGTGGAGGTTCCTCAAAGAACTAAAACTAGACATGCCATTCAATCTGACAATCTCACTACTGGGCATCTACCCAAAGGAAAAGAAGTCATTACATCAAAAAGACACATGCACTCATATATTTATTGTAGCACAATTCACAAATGCAATGATACATAATCAACCTAAGCGCCCATTAACTGTATGAGTGGATCAAATGTGGCATATATATACCATGGAGTACTACTCAGCCATAAAGAGGAATGAAATAATGTCTTTTGCAGCATCTTGGATGGGACTAGAGACCATTATCCTAAGTAAAATATCTCAGGAATGGAAAAACAGATACCGCATGTTCTCACTTATAAGTAGGAGCTAAATGAAGGACATATATGGTCATAAAGAGCAGTAATAGACATTGGAAACTAAGAAGGGGAGGAAACAGGGGAAAGAGGGATAAAAATCTACCTCTTAAGTACAATGTGCACTATTCTGGTGACAGATATACTGAAGCCCTGATTTCAGCATGAAACAATTTATCCACATAACAAAAAAACACTTCTAACCCCTAAGTCCTAAAATTTTGAAATAAAAAAAATCAAAGTGGGCAGAAAAACTATTAATTGAAGTTGAGGAACATAATAAATCGATCTGGTTCTGTCCCATCATGATAATAATAAAAAAAGGAATATAATTGTTGGCAAGGATCTGGTGAAAAGGAAACACTTAGATATTGCTCATGGGACTGTAAATTAGTACAGCCATTATGGAAAACTATCCAAGTGTCCAACAACAGATGAATGGATAAAGAAAATATGGTGTATATATACACTATTAAGTACTATTCAGCCATAAACCAGAATGAAATCCTGTCATTTGCAACAACATGGACAGATCTGAATGACATCATTAATTGAAATAAGCCAGACACAGAAAGACAAATGCCACATAATCTCTCTCATATGTGGAATCTAACAACAGCAAAAAGGAATTGATATCATAGAATCAGAGAGTAGAACAGTGGCTACCAGAGGATGGGGAAGGTAGGAGGGAGTGGAGGATTGGAAGAAGTTGGTCAATGGTTACCAATGGGCACAATTAGGAGCAATAAGTTCCAGTGCTCTACTGCACAGTAGAGTGAGGATTGTCAACAGTAAGCTATGGTATAATACAAAATAGCTAGAAGAAAGGCTTTTGACTATCCTCGCCACAAAGAAATGATTAATGCATGAGATGATGGTCACACTAAATGTCCTGATTTGGTCATTTGATAGATATGTATCAAAACATCAATTGTACCTCATAAATATGTAAAATTACAATGTGCAAATTAAGAAAAAAAAAGCTGCCAAAAGCCATTGACAAAAGAAAGATAATGAAAGCATTTGGAAAAAATAAACTGAGAACATACTTCTCTATATTAAGAAAAGAAGCCAAAAGACAGTAGAATAAAACTGTCCAAAACTAATAATACTCCATTTAGGATTTTATAATCAAACTATTATTCAGAAGTGAAGGCAATATAGACAAACAAAAATAAAAATTTGCTTCTAGACAGACAAAAATAATCATTGTCATTAATATCCTTCACAGAAAGAATGTCTAAAGTATGTTTTCATTAATAAAAAAATTAAAACCAGAAAGAAATTGCATGTAAACAGTAATTCACAGTGAGTAAATCTAAACAAACATGGATTCTATAAAATAATAATAATATTCAATTTGAGGGAGTTGTGGGGAGTTAAATCCTGGACAAAAATCACATGTGAGATAGGAGGAAAGGATCATAATGAAAATAGTCTGATGTTCTTATATTTTGGGGAAAGGAAGATAGAAATATTGGATAACTTTTTATTTTATTAAGTATATATAGTAATATTAAAATATTAAAGGAATCAAGAAGAAGAATAGAAGATATAACTTTCACTGATTAAAAAAAAACAGAAAAAAGCAGAATTAGCTAAAGTCAGGAAGTATAAACAGCAACATTATATTCACACATATATGGGATATTTACATAAAAACCTGAAGGAGAATTGAAAAATCAGCATTTTTAAAATGATTAAATACATAAAAGCTAAAGAGCGAATTACTGAATGAAAAATAGATTTAAGGAAATTATCTTGAATGTGGAAGAGAGACATAAAAGCATGGAAATTCATAAACAGAAATTAAGAGAAGTTGAGGCTAGAATGAGAATGTCCAACATGAAAATGAGTTTTAAATGGAGGTAACAGAATAAGAGAGAAGAAATATTTTTCAAATGGCCTAGCATTTTCCAGAGTTGACAGAAAATATGAAATCTCAGTACATGCCAAAAAAAAAGAAATTAATTTTCACCAAATGCATCATAGGGAAATTGCAGAAAACCTAAGAAAGAGGAGATCTTAGGAGGAGTAAGATGAAAGGGAAGTTCCTTAGATTTTTTATGAAGATAATATAACATTAACATAAAAACTACATAAGAACAAATAAAGGAATAAAAATTATAGAAAGACCTTACTTATGAACTACACAGAAAATTGTAAATAAAAATCTTAGCAAAAAGAAAATCAGAAATATATTAAGAAATACATTTGACCCAGGAATTCAAGGATAACTAATTTTGGAACAGCTAGTAATATAACTCACCACAATAGCACATTAAAGGACAAAAAAAATCATGTGAACATTTTAATAGAAGTAAAACAATTTTGATAAAATTCATCAAACATTCATTATTTTAAAAAGCTACTAGTAAATTAGGAATGGAAGGGAACTTCCCTCCCTGTTGAAGTTTATTTATCAAAACTCACTGCAGATATCAAACTCAATTTTGAAATATTATAAGTGATCCCTTATCATTCAGATTAAGGTGGGGATACAGACAATCACTGCTTCTAGTTAACATTACATTGCAAAGCCTTTTAAGTGAAATAAAGCAAAAGAGTTATAAAACATAGGGAGTAAAAACAAGAAAAAATTGGAAACAAAGAAAAAATTGTGATTCTTTGTATAAAATACTATTGTGAGACTCTTCAGATAATTTCAGTGAGTAAAAGTGGTTAGCAATTTTATTTGATATGAGCTCAATATACAGAATCAAGATGATTATACTTTAGTGATGTACAGAAAAATGTACTTTAAAAAGGTATCATCTACACTACTAACAAAAACCATAAATTACCTGAGAAGAAATCTAATAAATAAGATACAATAATCTTTATGATCATATAGTAAAACACTATTAAACAAGCATATCAAATTCTTAAATATAATACCATGCTTATGAATAACAATCATAAATAATATAAATAGGACAATTTTCCTCAAAATTAATCCATAAAATCAATGTAATTTCAATCCACAGGATTTTTGTGGAATTTAACAAGTAGATCCAAAAATTTATGTGAAACAATGAAGATACAAAATAGAAACTGGATTGGAAAATAAATATATGAAAATATAGTTAAAATGGTAATATAAATTTAAGTAACAATGAGATAAAATTTCAGAATCATCAGATTACCATAAATTATCAGGCCAAATAACAACTAGTTTTCATGGGAGAGATGTCAGAAAAGGTGAAGCATTCCTATATTCCTAGAGGAATTGTAAAAAAGCAAAACAAGTTGCACATACTCTAATAAACAGAAATTATTCTTATGAATGTGTACCCTTGCCAAACTTTCACATGCATGTACAAAGAAATATGTATAAGGATTGTCACTGAGCACATTTTGCAATAGTAAAACTTTGGAAAAATATAACTGCCTCCCATTAACTGGCTTGCACATGCAGTAGAATAAATGCTATGTAGGTATTAAAATGATTGAAATAAATCTATATACATTAATATGAATAAATCTCAAAAATATAATGTTGGATACGTATGGAATCTGCAGAAACTTACATGTAGTATTTTAATATTAACTTCAAATGTAAATGTTCAAATGTAAAAAATCCGTATCACTTTGCATATCTAATAAGCATATATAGCACACATTGGAATGATACATACCAAGTTCAGGATAGTGGTTGTCTCTGAAAAGGGAGGGAAGGATAAGTAATGGGGCATTAGCTGTTCCTATTTTAAAACCAACAGATAAGGCACAAAGATTGAAACAAATATGAAAAAATATGAAAAGCTATATAATCTCAGTGGTCAGGACATATTTTTGTATATTTAAAATGCTTAATAATTAAATGTTTCAAATATTTATACATGTGTATAATGCTGTATGTATATTTTTATTGCAGCATTGATTATAATTGCAAAAACTTAGAATCAACCTCAATATCTATAATAGGAAAATGAATAAGTAAGTTGTAGTACCTCATAACCAGGAATGCTACCAAAGAGTAGTGTAAACCTATATGCACGTATGTTCCATTGATTGTATGAATGGCCCCAATTCTTCATTTCTCCCATCAAGGGCAGGGCATTCTGCACCATGCTGTTATTCTGGGCTCGATGATACGACTTGTACTGCCCAGTGGAATCTTATTGAACATAGCACAACCAGAGGTTTGAAAAGGTCTTGTGTGTGCATTGGGAGTTGCTCTCTTGCTGCTCTTGCTCCTTCACCATAAACATGAGAACATGTCCAGGCTACCTTGCTGAGGAAATGTGAGAAAAACCTGGAGGAGAGCTAAGTTGTCACTATGTTGACCATTCTACACCAACCAGCTCCCTCAAAGCCCCCAGCTGACTAGATATAGATGCATAAGAGAGCCCAGCTGAGACCTGGAGCTTTACCCAGATCAACAAAAATGCCTAGGTAGTCATAGACTTGTGAGACAAAAATTAGTTGTTTCAGTCCTTTTACCAAAACAGTAAATTACCAAGAAGAAATCTGATTGGAAAATAACTGCCATGGAATGTTTAAAAGTCATCATGTAATTCGGAGTTTTCCTGATAATTTATTGTTTTGAGAAAAGAACTAAGACAGCACTCCTCACCATTACTTCCTCTTTAAAGTTTCCTTCCTCAGTTGGCTCTACAAATTGAATTTGCATCTAGTACTCAAATTATAGTTAGCATCAAACTTAGTCTTGCTAAGAGTGTAGAGTTAAAAAAAAAAAACTCAGCTTATATCAGAAACAAATTTCTATGACTACTTACTTCCATAATAGAACATTTTAACCAGCAATTAAAGAGAATTATTAACAGGGTTTTAAATAAATCTAAAACCAGTCTTTTCACATTGAAACTATAAATAAATTATATGATTGTATAAACAGAAAATTAGAAGAATTCATAGAGATTCTAACACTTGGTAAATAAGTAAAACTTTAAACTCAGCATTCGTTTTAGGATATAAGTTACTATGTGAATCTCTTATTTATCTTTGCTCTCTATTTTACTAAAATACTATGCTAGAGTAATTGAAGTCATGATTTGTTTGCCAAACTTCTGCAAAGCAGGTACTTTCTTAGCAAACAAATAGCAGACATGTTTTTCTGTTTAGGTAAATGTTAATAATCACAGCTGCTTTGGTAATTCAGTTATTCAGCAAAGACATTGTAAACTACTTGAAAAGAAACCATCTGGTTTGCAGTTGTAAAACTGAAACCAATTAAAACATTTAAATGACATTTTGTTTTTCATTTTAATCTGTAAAAATATATTTTGCAAGTTCCAATTAGTGGTTGATTTTTCTCTATTGCTTTTATAATATGAGTCTAACTCAAATAAATTTTAAGTTCAACAGAGGTATTCCTATAATTAATATAATTAGAATACCAGATGAATTCAATGATAAAGAATATAAAATATATATACATTGATACACAGACACATCATCTAGTACAAAAATATTCTATACATCAAACTGATAACAGGGCAAAATATCCACCACTTTGCAAGAATTGGTTATTTAGGTATATACTAAAAACCTCATGATTCAGTTAAGGGACCATATTTGCTAAAACAAACAAAAAGACCCCACAGAACTCAAAAGTTGTAATCAAAAATTACATATACTTTTTCACCTATTTTCCCTTTAAAATTTATTTATCAATGTGAGCCCCTCGTTTTTTCTCTTAATAAAGCACAGGTAACCCCATGACTGTTCTCAGTTTTAAATAATAAAAATTACTATGCTCAATATAGGTTTCAAAGACTCAGTATTAAGTCTCATGTAGTAGTCAAAGTATCCAATTCTACTCAAAATTTGAGCTACTCCTGGTCTCCCAGGTGGAACTTGTAGGCCTATTGTAGGTAAGAAGCTGTTAAACGGGGAAGGAGTACTTTTTTTCTATCTTCCTCCTCCTCCTTTCCCTTTAGCCTTCACTCCTACACCTCCACCTTGCTAACTGTGGTTTTGAACCTTCCCTCCAGCAACAATGTGAGAGGCAGAAAGAATGAGCTGGGAGCATCAAAGTTCTTGCTAGATTATCACTGTTGCCTTTTATCTTTCAAGGGCTCGCAAATGTTGAAAATTAACACTTTCTCTTCTGAGGAACTTTCTTGTTATTTTTTTGTAATGTCCTATCCCATTCTCCTCCCATTCCAGGTGGTCTCTGGCCTGCTGTTCCCTTGGCTAGGGTGAATGCTCTGCATTTCAGTGGTTGATTACTTCTTCCTCTGCCACAGCTCATTTTCCCTCTTTGGACCTGCTTGTACAATATCTAATAGCATATCTATGTAGACCCTCTCTCCTGATCACCCATTATGTGCAGGAAGCACTCAGGCATCATTGACCCCACAACATCTAGAACAGCAGCACAATCCTAATAGAGGAACTTCATTCCACCCTCATTACAGCCAACCACTCCCTTGCCCTCTGTACTTTCCTGTGACTCTCTAACTACAGGGCCATAGCTCCATCTTTCTGAGTAATCTGTTATTGCTCTTCTCTGATTTGAAATGAAGAGGGAATCATAGGTGTGTTCAAAAAATCCTCTTTGCAAATTTTCCCTCACTCTCGGCTCTCTTTACTCTTTATATTCCCAAGGAGAATAAGAGTTTTTTAGAGTCAAGAAGCTCATTCATAGACATTTCCTTTGAAAATTTTCATTGTGGTCTAGCATCTCTTTTAGAATTTCATAACCCATTATATTCTAATATTTCAATTAAATTTTAACTTTGACATCTGGCCTTAATAGTGGTTGTTTTATAATATTCTCTATCCAGAACAAATATTTAAATGCTATACAGAGAAAATATTTCCACCTTCAAAACAATAGTGGCATTACAAATATTTGACAACTAATATAAATCATCTTTCTACATTCTCTATAATGTTACAGAATGGGGTATCAAGGGCTCGTAAAATAAAATAATTGATTTTTTTTTGTAATTGTTATTGCCATTTTTGGCCTGGCATCCTTGTCACCTCTTTTAAAAAATACCTTGGATTTTTCCACTAGAGATGATAAGCCTCTTTCATTAAGCTTAAACTGTGAGTCCCCAGAACTTCCAGCAGCCATGTTCCTGCACCCCAGAAAGATGTGTTACAGATAGTCTCTAACATGCCTAAGGCTGTCCTAGTTCCTCATATCTTCCTTCATGTGGTTCAATCCAGCATCTTTCTTACAAATCTCCTTTTTCACTTAAGCCATTTTAAGAGCTGTTTCTATCACTGTCAATCAAACATGAATAAACTCTTAATTATTTAATTCTCAAAGTGTATTTATTAATAGTATCTGGGATCATAAAATGTTTTAAACCCAAATAAACAAAAGTAAGCTCAACTTTAATGATACCTACAAACATTGATACTAAAAGTAGCTGTGATCATTCTAAAGGCATGAGCAAAGAATAAAAGATGACATTTTACTATTTAACATTCCAGGGAATAAATTGGCAGTAGCAATAGAAAAAATAGCATATTTTTCAATTTCCTGATTTTGTGTCAAATAAGTGATTTATGCTCCTGCTTCTTTTAGGTCCTTTTGGGGGGACTAAAGATAAATGTAGCAAGTTAAAAATAGACTAAGTAATGGTTAAAGAAAGCATTGTTTTCAATTATAGAATACTGATAATGGGAAGATGAAAATGTAAAGTTCTCTCCTCAAAAAAAGCAAAACATAAAAGGATATATAAAGCATTAATTTTTAAAGAATATATTAAAGTGGGAGGAAAATTAATGTATCATAAAGCCTTACCTAGATCCAAATGTTCATATATATATATATATATATATATATATTTGCTTTTATCAATTTATGTATGACCTTATTGAAAAATTACATAAAATAGAAAGGTAACACTTAGATTCAAAACTTCTAAAAATTTGAATACTCCATTCAAAGAATCTCCAAAATACTTAAGACACCTTGTGCTCATGGTATCAGCTCATTGTCTCTGTTGTTCTTTGCTTTGGGTTTCAGATACTTTTTATAGAAAGCATAAAAGTGAAATCATTTAATTCCTTCAGAATTTAGAAATATTTGTCACATAAGTAATATAGTTTTTTATTCAAGTAGCAAACTGGTCTCAATTATATTCCTAATTTTGCTATTGAATGTAATATAGATTATGGGCATAGGAACATGTTCATGCAGAGTGAAGAAAGTCTTTAGAGTAAGTAACTTATCTGTGATCCAAGGTTTCAAAAAAAATTTGTTGCTGCCATGATCGTTTCTGAGGTCTTCTTCATAAATTCTTTGCCTAGGCTGATATCTACAAGAGGTTTTCCAAATTCTTCTTTTAGAATCCTTCTAATTTCATGCCTTAGATTTAAGTCTGTTATTCATTATTAACTGTTGTAAGTGGTGAGATATGTGGATTCTCTTTCAGTCTTCTACATGTGGCTATCCACTTTTCCCAGCACCATTTATTGAACAGGGATTCTTTTCTCCAGTGTATATTTTTGTCTGCTTTGTCAAAGATTAGATGGCAATATGAGGATGGTTTTATACCTGGATTCTCTGTTCTGATCCACTGGTCTATGTCTCTTTTCTTGTGCCAGTACCATGCTGTTTTGGTTACAATAGCCTGGTACTATAGCTTGAAGTCTGGCAAGAAGATGCCTCTTGATTTGTTCTTTTTCCTTAAGGTTGCTCTTTAGCTATTCTGGGTCCTTTCTGGTTCCATATGAAATGTAGAATTATTTTTTCTAGGTCTGCAAAAAATGATGTTTGTATTTTAATAGGGATTGCATTGAGTCTGTAGATCACTTTGAGTAGTATAAACATTTTAACAAAGTTGATTCTGCCAATCCATGAGCATGATGTGTTTTTCCATTTGTTTCCATCCTCTGTGATTTTGTGCTTCAGAGTTTTGTAGTTCTTCCTGTGACAGTATTTCACCTCTTTGGTTAAATATATTCCTGGGTATTTTGTTTTCTTTGTTGCTATTGCGAAAGGTATTGAGTCTTTGATTTGCTGCTCAGCTTGACTGTTGTTGGTGTATATGAATGCTACTGATTTGTGTACATTGATTTTGTAACCTGAGACTTTGCTGAATTTATTTATCAGTTCTAGTAGTCTCTTGGCAGAATCTTTGGAATTTTCTCTAATAAATATAAGATCATATCCTCAGCAAAGAGTGATAGTTTGACCTTTTCTGCCCCCACCCCCCATTTGGATACCCTTGATTTCCTTCTTTTGACTGATTGCTCTGGCTTGGACTTCTAGCACTATATTTAACAGAAGTGGTGACAGTGGAAAACCTTGTCTGCTTCCAGTTCTGAGTGGGAATGCTTTCAATTTTTCCCCTGTTTAGTATGATGTTGGCTGTGGGTTTGTCATATATGGCTTTTATAATATTGAGGTATGTTCCATATGCCTATTTTGTTAAGATTTCTTATTATAAAAGAGTGTTGAATTTTGTCAAATGCTTTTTTTTAATCCATCAGGAGAATCATATAATCTTTGTTTTTGCTTCTATTTATGTGCTGAATCACATTTATAGATTTGTGTCTGTAGAACCATCCTTGCATATCTAGAATGAAGCCCAATTCATCAAGGTGTATTATTTTTCTGATGTGCAGCTGAATTCAGTTTGCTAGGATTTTATTGGGAATTTTTATATCTATATTCATAAGGAATATTAGTTTGTAGTATTCTTTTTTGTGTGTGTCCCTTCCTGGCTTTGGTACAAAGGTGACATTGGCTTTGTACAAGTTGGGGAGGATTCCTTCCTTCTGTATACTATGAAATAATTTCTGCAATATAGGTACCAATTCTTCTTTATAGGTGTGGTAAAATTCAGCTGCAAAACTATCTGGTCTGGGATTTTTTTGTTGGGAGACTTTTTATATTGCTGGTTCAATTTCGTTAATTGATATTGGTCTGTTCAGGAGTTCTATTTCTTCCTGACTAAGCCTAGGGAGATTGTGTTTTTCCAAGAATTCATCCATTTCCTCAACATTTTCAAGTTTATGTACATAAAGATTTTTATAGTATTCAGAGAAGATATTTTGTATTTTCATGGTATCAATTGTAACATCTCCTTTTTCATTTCTGATTAAGCTTATTAGGTCCTTTATTTTCTGTTTCTTGTCAATCTAGTGAGAGAGGCCTGTGATTTTTGTTTATCTTTTCAAAGAACCAATTTTTTGTTTCATTAATCTTCTGTAAAATTTTTTGTTATTGATTTCATTTAGTTCTGCTCTTACCTTAGTCATTTCTTTTCTTCTGTTGGGTTTGGGATTAGATTGCTCTTCCTTTTCCAATTCATTGAGATAATTCACTAGATTGTTGATTTGTGTTCTTTCTGTCTTTGGATGTAGGCATTTAAAGCTATAAGTTTTTCTCTTAGGACTGCTTTTGCTGAATCCCACATATTTTTATAACTTGTGTCCCCGTTTTCATTTAGTTTGAAGAATCCTTTGATTTCCATCTTAATTCCTTTCTTGATCCAGTAACTATTCAGCAGGAGGTTGTTAACTTCCATGACTTTGTATAGAGTTGAGAGTCTGTTGGAGTTGTTTTTTAATTTTATTTCACTGTAGTCTGAGAAGATACATAATTTCTATTTTTTAATTTGTTGAGATATGTTTCTTTGCCTACCATGTGATAAATCTTAGAGAATGTTCCATGAGCTGATGAGAAAAACATATATTCAGTGGTTTGAAGGTAGAATGTTCTGTAAATGTCTGTAATGCCCATTTGTTCTAGATTTCCATTTAATTCCATCATTTCATTGCTTATTTTCTTCTTGGAGGATCTGTCCTGTTCTTTCAGTGGGGTATTGAAGTCCCTGGCTATTATGATGCTGTTGTCAATCATTTTGTTTAGATTAGGTAGGATTTGCTTTATGACACTGGGCACACTTGTGTTAGGTACATAGATAGTTAGGATTGTTAAGTCTTCTTGTTGAATTGTTCCCTTCACCATTATATAATGATCATCTTTGTCTTTCTTTACTTTCACTGATTTGAAGTCTTTGTTATCTGATATGAGAGTGGCTAAACCAGCTTTCTTTTGGTTTCACTTGCATGGAATATTGTTTTCCATCCCTTTACCTTGAGTTTGAGTGAGTCCTTATGGGTTAGATGTGTTTCCTGAAGACAGCAAATACTTGGCTTGTATTTTTTAATCCATTTAGTCAGCCTATGTATCTTGAGTGGGAAATTCAAGCCATTCACATTTATTGAAAGAACTGATAGGTATGGTGGATTTCTGTTCATCTTTTTAGTAGAACTTTATTGCTTTGTTTTAACTCTTGAGCTATTGTGGTATCAGGGTTCTGAACTTTAGCTTTTGTATTATTTTATACTGGTGGGTGTCTATTGTTCTGATTTGTGTTTAATGCATTTCTGAGTACTTTCTGCAGGGCAAGTCTTGTCTTGGCAAATTCCCTCAGTGTTTGCTTATCTAAAAAAAAACTTTCTTTCCCTGTCATATAAGAAAGTTAGTTTTGCAGGATACAAAATTCTAGGCTGGGTATTATTCTGTTTTAGAAGATTGAGAATGGGTCCCCAACCCCTTCTGACTTGTAAGGTATTAGTTGAGAAACCTACAGTTAGCCTGAAGGGTTTTTGTTTGTAAGTTACCTGCTGCTTTTGCCTTATGGCTCATAGGAACATCTCTTTAATGTTTACTTTGGTAAAGTCTGATGACCATGTGTCATGATGATTGCCTCTTCATGATGAATCTCCCAGGGGTCCTTTGAGCTTCTTGTAACTGTATATCTAGACTTCTAGCAAGGCCAGGAATATTTTCCTCAATTACTTCCTCAAATAGGTTTTCCAACCCTTGTCTCTTTTCTTCATTTCCCTCAGGAATGTCTATAATTCTTATGTTAAGCCTCTTTACATAATCCTGTATTTCCTGTAGGTTTTGTTCATTCCTCTTATTTCTTAGTTCTTTCTCTTTGACTGATTTCTTTAACCCAAGTGTTGTCTTCAAGATCTGTGATTCTTTCTTCTGCCTGATCTAGCCTATTCTTAAGCCTTTCCACTATGTTTTATATTTTCTTAATGTGCTTTTTATTTCCAGAAGTTCTGTTTGATTTTGTTTTAAATAATTTGATTTCCTTAGTAAATTTTTCATTCATTTCCTGCATTGTTTTTGTGATTTCTTTGTGTTGGGTTTCTATTTTCCCTTGTATTTCATTGAGCTTCTTTACAATCCATATTTGAAATTCTTCACCTGTCATTTTAATATTTTTGTTTTGGTTGGTATCCATTGGTAAGGAGTTATTGTTTTCTTTTGTGGGAGTCCTTCACTCTGATTTTTCTTGTTTCTGGAGTTCTTTTGCTGATTCCTTCTCATCTGGCCTCTCAATTGAGACCTGGGTATGCTAGGTCTTACTTACATGCCTGTCTCTAGGTTCCTGAAGATCAATATCTGAGCATGCCAGGGAGATGAGAGCTGGTCTTGAGTCTCCTATGGGGTGTTCTAGCAGGTTATGTTAGCTCTTGGTTACCTCTGACCTGCTGGCTTCACCTCTTCCCAACAATGTGTAGTAAGTTAAATCCCTCAGCTTAATGTCAGTGATGGTAGGTGATACTTGTATGAATCAGCCACTCCCTGTTTGCTTGAGTTGGAAGGCACTGTGTTTAGCTACAGGTTTATTTTCCCTGTCAGTGATGTTTGCTTAGAAGAGCTAGCTACCGAGATGGTCTTTTGTACCTGTGGTAAGGTCTGGTCCTGCAGGTGGGACATATCAATGCTCCAAGCTTTAGAAGGGAACCTGTAGCTACCCCGGGGTTTGCTTGATCTCTACTCCTTCTGAGGTGGGGGGAGGAGTAAGACAAATCATGGCCGGCTTGTAATAGCCCCAGAGAAGCTTTGCAATGCCTTGGCGGGTCTCAGAGCTTGCGTGTTGGCCACTAGCAGAGCCTGTGGTATGAAGTTCAGGCAGTCTCTCCAAGCCAAGTAGGCTGTTCTCAAGGGCGGGGCCTAATTGCTTGAGAGTAAGGCTTTGGGCCATGCTGTTTCCGCTCTTGTCCACTAGGGCAGTTTCTCTGGGGGGAGTGGTGGGCACCCTCCCTATTCTCTCCCTGTAACTCCACTGCACTCGCCCATCGGATCAATTCATGTGACTTTCTTCACTGCCTGAGACGGGTTTGAAGTACTCCTCAGTGTGTGTGTCTGACCCACTAATGTGCATCCCCATGGGATGCTGGTGAGTGGGAGGAATCCCCAATTGTACACACCTGTTCTACTACAAGACCCCAAGGGGAAAGAAGTAGGACTATCTGTCCACAGGGTCCTCTGCCAGGGGCATGCTCCTGCCTGGGAGAAACAGCTGCTCACGAATGTCTTGGCTCAGGCTGCACTCTCTATTGTAATGAGTGGGGCCACTGCTCCTGTTCAGTCCCCTTGTGGGAGGTATTCAGTTGTCATGGGAACTAGGGGCTATGCTAATTCACTTCAAGTGCCACACCCCTAACCAATATGGTAGTTCTCCAGGGGAAATGGGGGTTGGGCACACTCACAGATCTCCATTCCTCGGTGCCCTTTCACACTCTCCCATTGTATATGTCCTCAAGGGTTTCCTTACCACCTGTGTCCAGGACCAAAATCTCTCCCCTGCAAGTCCCTGCACCTCTTTTATGTCTGGGGGGTGGGCACCAGTTCTGGCCTGCTTGTCTAAGCCACCAGGGCAGTGGAGACATAGCTGTTTGTGTACTATTCAGGTCAGAGTATGCTCATGGTTGCAATGTGGGGGAAGGGCCACGGCTATCAGCTGGCCTGAGAGCTAAAATTACTGTAATGCTGGGATTTAAGAGGGGTGCAGGGGAGGAAATGTCTAAGTGTAATATAGCTGGTACTCTTTCTCATAGCACTCTCCTGAAAAGTGTCCCTTTTGAACACCCTAACTCCTGTGGATCGCTGGTTCACCCCACTATTCTTATTTCATTGCCCCTTCTGGACTTGTAGAGGGTGGAAGCACCTCCAAAATGTTTTATGTTCCAATGATCATTGAAAGTGCCTATGCGGTGGAAGGGAAGCCCCTCTTACCCTTTCACTGGGTCCCAAGCCTTTCTGGGTTTGGACCACAACTCTGTCTTCTCTTCTCTAAATTCTTTCCCAGCTTCAGTTTTTCTTTGTTGGGTCCCAGACAGCTCTTTTGTCCCTCCCTGTGATCCACATGTGAGCTGCAACTGCTCCTCACAAGGTCCAATATTCTACCTTCCAGCCAGGACTATCCAAAAAGCAATGTCTCTACTCAGCCATCTTGGCTCCCTTCTCCCAGAGCCATTTATATTTAAACAAGGTTTTGTTTCCTCTTAGCTTGAGTTCTCCATCATTTTGATACTGAAGTAAAGTTGAACTACTGAATTTGGGACATTTGGGACTTCAAATTTGATATAGAGCAACCATTGGTTATTGTGGTCAATCATGATTTTATGGTCTCTTTCACAGAAATGAGAAAAATTGCAGTAAAAGAATATTTGTACAAATTATTCAAACAGTAGTAAAATTAAATCTCATAGCCATTGAAAATAATAGCTAACATAACTTCTTTATAAAAGTCCGTAGTTTCTATATTTGTAGAAATATAAAAAAAACACTACTTTTTTTAAAAGACCATATTATTAAATACATGCAAATATACGCAGTTTGTATGAAAACCACCATGTAATGTACCTATTTGATCATATTGAATAATAAAGGGTGTGGCAGGGACAGCAGGAGGCCAGGAAGGAGGTGAATTAGTCACCTCTTCCAAGGCTTTAAATGACATTTTTGGCAACTAAAACAAAGACGAAAGTATTCTCCATTGCTGCAGTACTCTGGTACAAATGTGTTTTATGCACAAGAGTCATATATTTGAACTTTTCTCTATTGTAATGATTAAGGTTTAGTCCCATAGCACTATAATATTTGTATTTACAAATAGAAACCACATTTATTCTGAATGCATTTGTAACTAAATGTACAATTCACAGCTTTATCGCTTGTTTTATGAGTCCATTTGGCTTGGCACAGAAAAAATAATAATTAATCAAGTGTGTAGGTTTCAAGGCCTGGTCTTTATTTATGCAGAAACTGCTTATTTATTAACATTAAGCATCTCATACTAGTCTCAAAGAGACATATAGTTACATGGAAACAGGGCAGCTTTCAGTAGATGATTGCACAACTACAGATGCTTTTTTCCAACACCATCACAGCTGAGGAGGTCCAACCAAATGAAAAACAGTTCTGATGAAGTGAGAAACAGAAAAGCGGTACCATGCAAACGTTATTACATAATAAAAAGCAGGCTAGCACACATTTTTTAAACTCTCTTTATTAAATTTATGTGAATCAAGAGGAAAGGGTGAAAAGTATATTTACCGATGATAAAAATATTCTCTGGATAATTTCAGTCATCTCATTTAAAATGTAGTCTTAACAAGTTTCTTGTTTTCTCTACATTTTTTTAGCTGTCATTTATTCCAAAGTTAAACTTTCTTGGTTCAATAAAGAAACAGCATTTGCAGGTAGTATGCTCTTGAATAGGCAGTGTAATTTTAAGTGATGTAACAAAACACTTAAATGAAAATTAGTAGGCTGTCCTCACTAATCCAAGTCTTAACATATTTTCAGATGATTCATTTTAACCTGTTTCAACAGCCATGTTAGTGTGTATGTCTCTCCTGTCCCACCAGGAATGATGCCAGTCATGTATGATATCATGGGATGTATTAAAATGCTATCCCTGAAAGATTTCCAGCCTAAGTTATATTCACAGCATTATACTATAGGGAGGCTAGCACCCTGATGGATTCTTAAAGTACATGCAGATGTGGTTTTTTAAATATGCAGTGCTAGAAATATTGCTTATTCTTCTGCAATGTACTAATACAGAGACAGATACAAATATTTGACTAATTTAAAAACATAGATAAATGGATTAAGTACACTCATTTCTTGCTATAAAAAGCTTTTTTCCTCTGATCTTTGTATATATACAAATGTTCTGTGTGTGTGTGTGTATATATATATATATATACACATGCATACATGTACTTATATAAAGTTTTGCCATATATTTAATCGCTTCAGTTAAAGTAATAATCTATAAACATATTTACTCATATTCAGTTACTGCACCTATAATAAAATAGAAAATGATTTTTGTTGTTTTCATTTTCACTATCATTCATTAGGTATTTATTGTTTGCCAGTAAATTTTTAACTTAAATTCTCTCATTTAATTCTTACGACTTCATCATATAAATATTCTTATATCTATTTCACCTGTGTAGAAATTGTGACTGAGAAATTGTGACTTATATGAGATAACCAATTGGTAAGTGGGGAAGCCAAAATTCAAATTAAAGCCCTAGCTCCAAAGTCAATGCTCTTGGACGGGTGCAGTGACTCACACCTGTAAACCTAGCACCCTGGGAGGCCAAGGTGGGAGCATGGGTTAAGATCAGGAGTTTGAGACCAGCCTGAGCAAGAGCAAAACCCTGTCTCTACTAAAATAGAAAAATTAGTTGGGTGTGGGGGCTCACACGTGTAATCCCAGGTACTTGGGAGGCTAAGGCAGGAGAATTGCTTGAGCCCAGGAGTTTAAGGTTGCTGTTGTAAGGTTTTTCGGCAGCGGCGAAAAGACAAGACAGAGAGAGAGAAAGAGTGGGGGCCAAACCACGTGGCTTTATTATACACTCCTGGAAGAGGTTCTGGGGCCCCAAGATAGGGGGGCCCCAGAAGTCACCTCCATTTGAAGGGGCCGAGGTCTTTTATACCCTTTGGGCCTGGCTAGGGACTTTTGGCGGAAGAGTTGGGGATTTTCCATTGTGACCTTGGGTGGTCATTGAGAAATAGGAGGGGCTGGTGGTATTTGTGGAACTGGGTGCGGTTCCTCTCAGTGGGGCCTGGCAGTTTTGTCCTTGGTGGGTTTGGTCTTGTGAGCCTTTTCTTTTTTGATCTAGGGAAGGGAGGGGGCCTGCCACCAACCTTACAGCTGTAAGATAGGCTGATACCACAGACCCCTAGCCCTGGTGACAGAGCAAGACTCTGTTTCAAAAACAAAACAAAACAAAGCAAAACATACACACACAAAGACAGTGCTCTTAACAAGTATTTCTTTCAAGTAGGCTAACCAATAATCTAACTCAATATTAGTATTAAAGGGATATAAAAATGATTTCAATTAAGTATGTTTTAATTGAAAAGATCGTAAATTAATAAAACATATTCATCTTAACCAAAGACAGAAGGAAATTTAATGCTCTGAGTGTCCACCTCTAAATGTCTTCCTGCTCCCTCACATCGACATTCAAAAATATTTGAGAGGAATATAAATCTATCATAGGATCTGAGATATTTTGACACTTTACATTTAAACAGCATTTAAGTACTCTTGGTGATTTACATTTCTATAGCATTGCCAGTTGCTTAGGCTATAGTCACCCAAGACTGCTTTACATAATACTGCTCCTTCAAGAGACTGTGTTGCATGTTTGATTTCTGTACAGTGAGTTCTATTCTTCTGGCATATATTTCCCTTTCTACCTTTTTTACTTTCTTCAGAGGTATATCCAAAGATAGAAAAGATAGGAATTAAATGAAAAAGACTTATTATAAACCTCAGAGAAAGCAGGATAATATATTATCAAAGTTCATGTAAAATGTTATTTCTAGCACAACCATTTCTAATTACTTTCCAGAGAGACTACAAAGAAGATGAAGCTAGCATTTTTTAAAAACAAAACAAGTAAATTCAGAGTCAGGCCTGCACATAGGCAAGTACTATTTGAAACCCCAATCTACTAGACTTGTGAAAATTCTCATAACTCCTTTTTATTAGACAGCAAAGGCAGGTATGGTCCCTACCCAGGGTATATAAACCAGTTAAATAAAACATGCTTTGATGCTACAGCCAATAATATTGTTTTTGACCAAAGTAAAATAAAGTCAATCCTTTTACCAAATTTGGGAAGCCAATTAAATAGTACTGAACCTATAAGTTCTTTTCTTCCTACCCCTCTGCCCAACCAGTGAACCTATATAACTTTTTTCTCAAGACCAGAGAGAAATAGTGTAAAGAAAATGTGCAGTGCAAATAAATAATGAAGCCCTTTTTGGATACTGAATGATACAGCAGATATTTTTCCAACCCAAGTATTGGAGAAATATAAAAATAGCTTTATGTTTTAATTTTGCATGGATCTTTTCTATAGTAACCTAGAAAAAATAGTAGCTGTAGTCACAAAAATACAAGTGAATATAACTGATATTGAACTCCAAGAGAGTAAAATAAAGAAGTTATGAATTCTCTGCAGTTGCTATAAAATCATGATAAAATAATACAGTAATTCTGACATTGCCTAGCCTGTGATACATCATTGAAAGTAATAGAAAAAGTACATGCTTTGGAGCCAGAACAATAAGTGAAGAACAGAATCCATATAAAAGTAGGACAGAGCTTTCCCATAGCAAATCTGAACAAGAGTCCCTCATTTCCTAGTAGTGAGTCATTAAAAGTAAATATAAATTTGTCCTATCAAAACTACAAGGGTATGTGCATGTACCCTTTGAACTGGGTTACTAATGATGAGGATATATATATATATATATATATATATATATATATATATAGTTATCCACTGCAGCATTCTTGTAATAACCAAAGATTGGAAACAACCCAGATTTTACTAAGGAAGATTATTTTTCTAAATGATGGTATATCCATGGAATAGAATACTGTGTAGGTATAAGAAATAATAAGGAATCTCTTCATATGTTAATAAGGAAAGCTTTCCAAAATCTATTAAGTGAAAAAAAGCAAATGCAGAACCATTTTATAGAATGCTATTTGTTTAAAAAGTGGAGCAAATTAGAATATATATTGATATTTTCTGTTACCTGTATTTTAGAAACTCAGAAGGCTTTACTAACTAATAAATGTGATTATTAATGGAGAAAGAATGGGAACTGGGGCCGGGCGCGGTGGCTCACGCCTGTAATCCTAGCTCTCTGGGAGGCCGAGGTGGGCGGATTGCTCAAGGTCAGGAGTTCAAAACCAGCCTGAGCAAGAGCGAGACCCCGTCTCTACTATAAATAGAAAGAAATTAATTGGCCAACTGATATATATATAAAAAATTAGCCGGGCATGGTGGCGCATGCCTGTAGTCCCAGCTACTCGGGAGGCTGAGGCAGAAGGATCGCTGGAGCCCAGGAGTGTGAGGTTGCTGTGAGCTAGGCTGACGCCACGGCACTCACTCTAGCCTGGACAACAAAGCGAGACTCTGTCTCAAAAAAAAAAAAAAAAAAAAAAAGAATGGGAACTGGGAAGATGAAGAATAGTTGTACATAGTGCTTTTTAATATCTAATATGAATGTATTCATTGAATGTTTTAATTAAAAATAAAAGGAAAAAGACAATATTTAAGTTGAGCATTGCCAAAAAGTTGCAATGGAATTTTTGACAAAATTCAACACCCATTAATAATAAAAAAAAAAACCCTCAGTAAACTAGAATGAAAATTCTTTCACTAAATAAAGAACATCTGGAAAAAAACAACAAAAAAAATCCTTACAGATATTGTATACTTAACAGTGAAAAACTAAATGCTTTTCACTAAGATCAGGAACAAACCAAAGGCATACATTTTCATCCTTTTATTAACATTGTATTGAAAGTCCTAGTCAGGGAAGTAAGGCAAGAAAAAGAAATAAAGGACATACAGATATAAAGGAAAAAGGTAAAACTGTCTTTGTTCACAAATAAAATAATGGAACACATATTTCTAAAGAATCAGCAAAGAAAACTATGAGAACTAATAAATAAATTTGGCAATATTGTAGAATGTAAGTAATGTAAAAATATATAAGAACATATAAAGTCAACTGTATGTGTATATGATATCAACAAACCATTGGAAATTCAAAATTATAAAATATCATTTTCAAGTGTAGCAAAACCCATAAAATACCTAGGCACAGGATTAGCAAAATATATAAAAGACCTGTACCTGAAAATCTTAAAATGCTGCTGAGAGAAGTTAAAGAGTGAAATAAATGGATTGGCATACCGTATTTATGGATAGGAAGACAAACTATTGATAGTCAGTGGGTTCTGCCCAATTGGTCGATGGACCAATTCAATGAAATCTCAATTGAAATATCAGCTGTCTTTTCATAAAAGTTAACAAGCTGATTCTATAATTCTTATGTATAGTATACATATATAGTATAGCCAAAACAATTTTGAAAAAGATGAACAAAGTTAGAATATTTACACCACATTATTTTTAGACTCAGTATAAAGCAACAATAACACAAACTATGGTATTGATGTAAGATTAGACATACGTATCAATGAAACAGAATAAAAATTTAAAAATAAACCCACATTTATAAATGATTTTATATATATGTAATTTTTGACAAAGATGCCAAGGCAATTCAATAGGGAAAGGGATAATCTTTTTAACAAATAATACTAAAACAATGGAAAGAGAGTCAAGAGAATGCTGCAGTACCCCTTCAATCATTTAAAAAAAAATATTGACCCAACTTCACATTATATATAAAATTAATTTGCAATGCATCATAGACTTAAATGTAAGAGCTAAAACTATATAACTTTTAGTGGAAAGTAGGAGAAAATTTTTGCCATCTTGGGATAAGTAAAGGTTTCTTAGATTATGCATAAAAAGCAGAACTATAAGATAAAAAAATGATAAATTAGAATTCATCAAAATTCTTTGAAAGACATTGCTAAAAATAAATAAGAAGGCAGGCCATAGAATGGATAAAATGTTCACAACATATATTTCTGATGAAGGACTTATATCTAAAATACATAAAGACCTCTTATAACTGAATGCTAAAATGACAAACAACTGAAGTAAAAATGGAAAAATATTAAAACAGATATTTCACAAAGCAGAAATATAGCCAATATGCATGCAAAATAATATTCAACATCCTTATTTGTCCGTGCTTACCTGGAGATAGGGCTAGGCTGTCTTGATTATAAAGGTGTAAGAGAGAATTTTAGGAGAACTAGATATATTTTATGCCTTTAATTGGTGTGGTGGTTATACAGGTGTGTAAGCATTTATTAAAACCATCCACTATGTACTTAAAATGGGTGTATTTTATTTTATGTGACTTATACCTCAGAGTTTGATTTTTAAAAAGCATTAAAAAGGAGGCCAAAGGGGAAGAAGATGGGGAAAAAGAATAACGAAGGAGGTATGAGAAAACCCAGGAAGATGTGTGCACTGGACACATCTTGAGTACCACCTAAAATGTTCTTGGCTACACCCTCTCATTTCTTGCCTTCTCTGACACTCTGAACCAGCTTGGCACTAACAATTTTCCAACCTGAAAGTATAGGGGAATTAATGCCCTCATTGGGCAATCTTTGACTAATAGGGTATAAGAGACAATGAAGAAATGCAGTCAATTTCAAAATGCATTATATACACTTCCATAGAGAGAGCTAACCTAACAATGCACTCCTATGTTGGCTTTTCTTCCTTCTTTATTTTACTCTTCTGGTCCCTCACTTCTTCTCTAAGATCATTTTACAATAAATAAAGCACTTCCATGCAAGCTATTACTTCATTGCTTTAAAAAAAATTCAGGCTAGGACACAGCTGGGAAGCAAGTAAAAATACGATAATGATAATAGCTAAAAAGTATTATGTCTTTATTATGTGCTAGACGCTCTAAGATCTCTACATATTAACATATTATTATCTCCAAATAAATCTAATCTAACATAAACTCTATTTTATAGGTGTGAAAGCAGAAGCAAAAGAAAGGTAAGTGATGAGTAGAAAACTGGTCAACAATCACAAATGCTACTAAAAACATGAAATTCAGTGGATTTGGCAAGCGGAATGTTATTAATAAACTTTATACAAGAAATTTCAGTGGTGTAATGGGAATAGAATCCAGATTTGATGAGTTTTTTTAAACATCTTAACTGAAAATCATTCCCCAATTGTGCAGAAATATGAATGTCATAACTCTTGGATAAATAGTAAGAAATACTGTGTTGGATAAATTTAACAAAGCCTTCATATGCATTCAGATTCTAAACTTCTCTGAATCTCTTCAATACAGTGAATTTGATATCAAGAATTTGCAGATATCCAGGAAAGGAATATTCTTCTGGGATTTCCAAAAATATGGGTACTGTAGTGAATAAAGTGAAACTACAATGAAATGTGTTGATCTAAGAGAAAAAGGAGGATTGAATACAATAGTAATATGAAGAAACCTGAAAACATTCAAGGCCAACTCTGATGACCTTCACCCATTTATCATGGTAGAATTTTTATATTCCAGTGTGAATTCACCAAAATAATAGGTTTCATATTTCAATTTTCTTTGTGGTGATGCTGGGCTGTATACAATTATTTCTCTACAAATGCTAAATACAAAAATAAGACAGATATGAACATGAAGTTCAAGAGAGGATTATTGATTTGAGAAAATCAAAACCTCTATTTAACACTTGTCATACTTTTGCCATCCACAGGCCATATTGTTTGTCATGAGTAAACCCCAAGACTTCCAATTATTGGTAAAGGAACATGTAATATGTCTATTATGAGCTTGCAAGGTCATGATCATTAATCATTTTCTCTGCTATGTAATTCAATATGATGATAAGCTACAAATTTCAAAATGTAACAAGTTCTAAACATCCAGCTTCAAAATCCTGGCCTCTTATTTCAACTCTACTCAATGCAAAACTCAGATTTGAAAATTAGCCAGTAAGTTCAAATATAAATCCCACTAAATAAGACAACAGATGATATTCTTAGTAGACTTGTGGCAATCGGTGTCTACCTACCATTTCTGTTGGCACGTCATTTCAGCTAATAGTCTCCTCACTGTAACAAGCACTGTCATTTATCAGGTGTTCATCACTTTAAAATGAAACTAAACTTGAAACAAATTGAAAGCAAAACTTCATAAGATGTCTGTACACTCTAGAAATAAGAAGATGCTTGGCAGGAATAAATATGTGCTGGCAACACATCTCCTCTCGTATTTCAAGTGCAAAATTGAAACCATATTTCTATGGGGTGCAAACATTGATTGCTATATGTTCCTATAAACAGAGAGCTACAAACAGTACTGCAGCATTCTCTTGATCCTCCTTCACTTTTATGTGAAGTCCAAAAATGTATCAGTTAAAGGAGGCTTCTGAATTCAATTCAAAAAACAGACAGGGATTCATATGTCACAAGCAGAGGCAGAGCATACTCTAGGTAAAAGAAAAACAAACAAAACTACACTTGTATTCAATTTGAAAGATTTAAAACCATTATTCACTCATGGGTATAAAATGAGTAAGCACAAAAATCATAGACTATCTTAGAGTTTTATTTAAATTGTGAATTTTATCTTTTCATCTCTATTCCTCCATCTGGTAATGGTCATGCATTCAGTGCAATGGGGCCAAAGCACTTCGTAATCCTCCCCACTCAATTTTCTTCAGTTTTATCATTATCCACACAGCACTGCATTGTTTAGCTTCTACAGTCCTGTAGAGCTTCATCTCTCATCACTCTCCCTTCTTTCTCTAATAAGCCCCGGCCATACTGACTGCCTTTCAGTTCCTCAAATACCCCCCTGGGTCTTTCTGCCTAGGACGCTAGCACATGTTACTCCGCCCTGCCGGAAAAGCCATTTGCCATCACCATTCCCCAGGATAACTTGCATGCCTTCTTCATATTTCAACTTAACATCACTTACTACAGGAAGAAAAGATGACCCTCAAACCCAAGATTGTTTCAGGAGTCCATATCATGTTCTTTCACTATATCCTTTGTTTCCTCATAGCACTTATGATAACCAAATCATTAACTTTGAGATTATTTAATGTTTGGGTATAGGTTTCTTAAAGGATGAGATCTTGTCTATCTTGTTGATCATTGGGTCCTAAGCATCAAAGTTAGTGCTCTAAACATTTAAGTGTGTGAATAATTATTTGCGAAAGAAGGAAAGGCAAATAGAAAAGGCAAAAGAGAAGAATGCAGAATAGAGGAGAAAGGAAGCCAGAAACGAGAATAGAAATGGAAGGAGGGAAAAAGGAGAGATGGAAGGAAGGAAGAAGACAAAAGAGGAAAGACTGGGTACCTACTAGCCAAGTTCTGCTGTGTAAAACCAGAGGGCAATTGTCAACCATTGTGTATATGAATATAGTGGCCAAATAGAAAAATTATGTTTAAAACCTGTCTCAAGCAAGTGTCAGGAGTTAAGGGAAGAAAATCAGAGAAGTTGAATAGCAGCACGTGGAAACATGTAAATAGAATCCAGAGATAAGGAGATTAAGGAACAGTCAGTACCCACAAAAAAGCTTTTTTATCAGCTCAGATTTTGTTTCTATGATAAACTTAGTCTATAAGGGAATCAAAATAAAGTAACTTTAGGCTATTAATTTCCATCTTGGATTTTAATTCTGGCCAATCTCAATGATCTGGTCACCATATACTTCTGCTGAAAACAGAATAATAGTAGCTGGAATGGACTAAGACAAAAGGTTAGTTGCTACTATTAGTAAAGAGCTTATTGAGAAAGTATACAAACTTAGACCTCTAGCCAGGTTACAAAAACAAACAAAAACCCTTCTTAAGGTATTGTGTTTTTCTAAATTTGTCTTCTGGGTGCCAGAGTATCGTCTGTGTTAAATCAGCCAAGGTCCACACAATTCTACTCATATAACAAAACCTGAACATGTTCTGAAATCACAACTTCAGGAAAACAAATAAGCATTCTTGAAAATGATTGTACTCTAGATTTCTGCTATCCAAAGATAACTGCCATCAATTCTTTCCTTCTCTGTCTGTACATACATGCCACTCCACAATGGAGAAATGGAGTTTACTTCTCCTTTAGTAGAATCTGGGCTGGCCATGTACTACTTTGACCAATAGAATGCAGCAGAAATGATATTCTGGGACTTTTGAGCTGAGGCTTTAAGAAGACAGGCAGCTTCTACTTTCTTCCTATTGGAATGTTTTGTTCTTTAGATAGTGACCCACGGAACCAACCAAGATGCTACATGAGAAGTCAAAGAAAAGCCACATGGAGGAGAATGGAGGCACTCAGGTTGACAGTTCCAGCTGAGTTTCTAGTCAACAGTCAACCAGTACAGCAGGTCATGTGAGTGCACATCTTGTATGTTCCAGCTTGATTGAACCTCAAGACAATTGCAGCATTAAGAGACATCACATAGAGAATAACAGGCCAGCTGAGCCCAGCCAACTTACAGACTGATAACTGATAGTAACATGGTTGCTGTTTTAAGCAACTAAGATTTGGGATCATTATTTCCATAGTAGTTGATAACAGGAAAGACACAACACAACCATGAAATTTATTTTACTCTACATTGAACCATCACCAAATATATACAAGTTTTGAACAATGTATAGAGAAGTGCTGGTTTGCATTTCTAGTTTCTCTTATTGATGAATTCATAAATATCTTCATACTCTTTGACTAAGAGTAAAAATTCTGTCTGGATTTTACCTCACATATTCTTCAAGTTCTGCAATTCCTTTTCTACATGTTTTATGCTTTACTCATACTAAAGTATCCATGATGGGATTTTAAAATTACTTTGTATTACTAAAGAACATTTTAAATGCTTTCTTAGGTAAAAATCTCAAAATTCACCTTAAGTTCTAGGGTTTTTCAAGGGAATGTAAAAAATCATAATTTCTTTTAATGCTTTCTCTAAACTGATATTTCCTGAAGAATTCAGTACTAGCTGTACTTAGCTGAGACCAAGCAATAAGCAACTATATTTTTTCTTAAGACTTCCTGTTAACCTCACTTTGACGAATAGTTCTTTCACTGCCCCAAGTGAAATCTTGGGGAAATTCCCATTGCTTTAATAGTAACTCATAAATAATGATGGATATTCTCCTTTTCAAAGTATGTATGTCATTCACCACCAATATTAGTAGTTGTATAACCCACAAATTTTCAAGGTATTCAGAAGAGTTTCCTTTTGGTTCTAAAAATTAAGTCAAAAGATGTGGAGAAGCATTTTATATAGCCCAGTTTTAATCATGAAGGTAAATGTTTAAGATTACTGAACTTGCTATACAAGTGCTGAATGCTGGACCCCAGGGAAGAAAAATGTCCATTTGTTTCTTTTAAAAATAATATTTATTTTAAAATTCATTTTAAATTTAAAACAAATACACATTAATATAAATAACTTTTTAATGCAAATTATCTATATTTTTCATAAAAAAGAGAAGAATGGAGTTGTTTTATATTTTTACAAATCTCATTTAGGTCCAACTTAATGGAAGACAGCTGGATTGTCATATTCATTTCTGCATTAAAACTGCTACCATACATTTTTGATGTATATAAAGAAAATCCAGCCAAACACAGATATATAATGAAAAAAAAGAAAAAGTATTTTAATAATCTTTTCAGATAATTTTGGAAACTCTCCTCTAATACTACACCAAAGCTCAACAAGTAGAAACTTCTTAAAGGTAAAATACAATATTAATAAGCATTTGTACTCTGTGGCATTAAAACCCATTGGTCTCATAATAATGGCCAACAAACATATGAAAAAATGCCCAACATCTCTAATCATCAGGGAAATGCAAATCAAAACCACAATGAGATATCACTTATCTCCAGTGAGAATGGCCTTTATCAAAAGGTCCCAAAACAATAAATGTTGGCATGGATGCAGAAATATAGGAACACTCCTACACTGTTGGTGGGACTGCAAACTAGTGCAACCTCTCTGGAAAGCAATATTGAGATACCTTAAAGTGATACAAGTAGATCTACCATTTGATCCAGCAATCCCACTACTGGGCATCTACCCTAAAGAACAAAAGACATTCTATAAAAAAGACATCTGCACTCGAATGTTTATAGCAGCACAATTCACAATTGCAAAGTTGTGGAAACAACCCAAATGGCCATCAATTCATGAGTGAATTAATAAAATGTGGTATATGTATACCATGGAGTACTATTCAGCTATAAGAAACAATGGTGATATAGCACCTCTTGTATTTTCCTGGATAGAGCTGGAACCCATTCTACTAAGTGAAGTATCCCAAGAATGGAAAAATAAGCACCACATGTACTCACCAACAAATTGGTATTAACTGATCAACACCTAAGTGGACATATAGGAACAACATTTATCAGGTGCTGGGCAGGTGGGAGGGGGGAGGATGGGATGGGTATATAGATACATAAAGAGTGTGATACATGTGATCTGGGGGATGGTTACGCTTGAAGCTCTGACTCTGGTGGGGAAGTGGAAGGAAGGCAACACAAGTAACCTAAACTTTTGTACTCCCATAATATGCTGAAATTTTTAAAAAATCCATTGGTCTTTTTAGCATTTTAATTAATTCATTTATCCATGTGTCACTTTATAACACCCTGTATTGATTATTTGGAAAATATCAGTTCACTGAGTTGTACAGAGTGACACTGCACACTGCTAAATGGTCACACATTTCATTACATAACCTTTTAAAATTATATTTGGTTTTAAAAATCATTTGGTGTATTTTGATAAACTATCTACCAAACACCCAAGTCTAAATAGCCACAAAATTTTGTCTGTCAGTCATTCTTTCAAGCAAGAATGGTGTTCCATTGAAAAAGTAACCAGCTTACAAGTGAAGAAACTGCATGAGTAATGTTCCTCTTGACAAACATTGTACTTCAGTTTATAGTAGCAGTGCTTTATGTATAGTACTTCCCACTTTATCACACAGACTGTTAAAAAGACATGTACTCAAGGGTTAATGTTTAAGAAAAATAATAACTTTTACTGCTTTATAGAGAACATTTTAAAAATAAAACTGGATTTTTTTCTGCCAGTGTATACTGGTGAAGAAATCAATGACTACAAGTATGGTTTGAGGCCATGGCTTTGATTTGTGCCAAGGGTTTTACTCACCAATTGCTTTTGAACCATCAGTACAAACGTCAGCACAGTTGTTTGAGAAGAAGCCATATGATTCAAAAAAAAAAAAACATTCAATCCTTTTAATATTTTGGTACCATTTGTGTTTGTTGCCAACCATTCACATAAAAGATCTTTGATCATTGATTTTCGCTGGTACTGGACAGTTGACACTGGCATATATGCAAAACAGCAAGCCCAATCGTATTTCAAGGCACTTCCATTTGTAAGGAAAATGTACAATTCTTCAGAGAAGATATTGAATTAATCTTCATGTTTGCAGCTAAAATTTTAATTTGATGAATTGCTGTAGCATGAGAAAGTGGCAGTGCCATGATTTCTTTTACTGTTTCTTTTCCTCCAGCAAGTATTCAGCAATGCCAATTGTGTAAGGCATTATTGTGTCTGCTTCTCTAGGGAGTACAGCATAACTTATACTGCAAGAGGCTTCTGTAAAACTTTTTAGTTTCTAGTTTGAAAAACTATAATAAATGAATCTTTTCTATTAAGGAGTTCATTATGTCTGTATTTCAAAATTAGATTACTTTTTTTAAACACTGAAAGATTAGTCTCAAAATGTTAGTGTAACATAACTGGAACCATAATATTATTGAAAATGTTTTATTGAATAAGACACAATAAAGTAAGTTATTAAAATTTATAAAACCTAGAGAACAGCTTTCATTATATCTATGTTTTTTATTACAGTTTCACACCAGTTTTCTTTCAGTAGATACCTCCCTTCCATTAATCAAACTCTATGATATGACATTTCTTCTTTTTCTCAGTATCTTTATATATAGATGAAAGAAGGCTGTGGACTGAGAAAGCAAGTCTTCTAATTTGCCTTTTTAAAGCTAAAAGTTTGTATTTCTGATACAGCCACTTCAAGATGCTGTAATTGTGGGGTGGGAGTTATGGTGCCACACCTGGCCTCAAGTCACATTACCAAGAAGAAAGCCCTCATTTGTTCTTTACATAATTTATTTTTGTTCATTGGGACTATATAGGACATGCTAATGTATAAAGCTCAGGGAAAGAACCCTTCTTATACTTTCTGAGTATTCTGGGTCTGAGACATTACTTGAGGACATCCCTGGCAATCCACCATAGATTATCTAAAACTTCTTATATAACCCATCAGACAACCTACCCAGCAAAAATGCTCTGGGGCAGGGGGAAGTCATGCTGAACTGTGGGTTCATTATCACATAAACTTGAATCAAATGCATTTTTTTCTGAAGAGAAATAATCTATTGATCTCCAAAATATACAGTCAGTTCTTATGATCCTATGAAGCAACATCAAGTTTTTAAGATATCTATTTAAAAACCAAAAAACCAACTTGTTCTACTTAATAAACAAAAACAAAATGCAAAGACTCTTAAAATTACATCATGGGAATGTCTCTTAATTATAAGTCAAACATTTGTCCATTATGATGAGTTTATAATCTGGACCAACATTTCATCTTGTATTTTATAACAACATTTGTGTTCTATATGACTGAAGAAGGCTGTAGACTATGGTTTTCCCATATTATGAGTCAATACCAAATCAGGATGTATATGGATGAGCCATTCAACTCCCAAGTTCACAGATTCTTGGCTTCTGCAACCCCAGTTCATCCTCCCCTATATCATTTCAACCACCCACACTCATGACCACTCCCTGAATCTTGTCACCATTTAGAACTGCTTCCCCCTTTAATTTTAAACTCTCATGTCTGTCTTTATTTTATCTAGAGTTTACCTAGAGAGTTTAAGGTCTATGTCTATCTTGCTTCTCATTTTATTTCATATAAATTATCTTTCAAAACCTTATTTCCTGATATTATTAATATATTCTATATTTATTTGTTTATTGTCTCTCATTCCCCTTATACTCTAAGATCCATGAAGGTACAACCTTTGTTACATTCACTGCTATATCTACAGCATCTAGAACAATACCAAACTCATTATATATGTTCAGTAAATATTACTTGAATGAATAAATGAGTGCCAGTGTCAACAGAACATCCTAAACATAATTTGTGCTTAATACATATGTATTGTATAAGTGAATAATGAATAATAACAACTGGTACTTAGGAGTATTTAATCTGTGCTAGGTACATTCTAATTGCTATACATGGATTAATTTCATTTTATTTTCAAAATGCTCTGTGAGGTATGTGGCATTATTAATGCCATTTTACAGATGAACAAATTGAATTACATAAATAGGCAAACAAACCAAAATATATTGTACATGCCATGTACTTTCAACTAGCACACAAAAAGAGGGAGGAAAAAAGACTTGAAGATTCCCATGGTTCCATAATACAGCAGTGAGCCAGATCTACTATGGCAGTGGAATGGAGGTATTTTGTAAATTAATTCCACCCCCAGCAAAAAAAAAATTACCTCTATCTTAAAAAAAAATTACTTCCTGTCAAGTTTTGTTTTAGAAAGAACTAGAAGAATAGATGCATAGTCTGCTTCCATAGACAAATACACCTAGCATGATTGGATGACCCAAAACAGAAAGGATAAAGATTCACAACTCTCAGGTGTCCCTCCTCTAACCCATTCCCTCTTTGCAGGGCAAAAGTGCATTTAACTCTTCACACAACCAGAATAATGACAACCAGTAAAACCTCTGAAACCTCTAAGCAGTAAACTATTTCTCAGATGATTGGGCCCCACCACTTAGTTCTTGAAATAGTACACTTAACATTTTCATTTTAAATCATCCATGTTAGTTGAGAACAGAATCTTCACCACCTATGGCAGCCCAGTTTTGATTAGGATGTTTTCTAGGACATTCAATTGAGTTTTTTTTTTGAGAATAATTTATATTAACAATAAAAGTGATGAAAATGGTCTTGGTCTTCACTCCCACTGAAAATGTGATCACTGATATTCAGTAGCTTAGAGGAAAATGAGCCTTCCCACTGACTTAAACTTTATGATCTGTGAATTTTAATTAGGTGAGTTTTTCAATTGCTCCTATAATGGGCCTACATTGTCAAATAAAAAGAAATTGAATCGTGGAGAAAGGAATTGGTGTCAAAGATCTAATGAAAAGTCAAGACAAAGCAAAACATGCTATAGCTGGCGTAATTAGGACTTCAGCAGTGGACACCACAGAAGTGGCAATGTATTTTGAAATCTTTATAGTTTAACTTACAACAGTCATATAGACTTCTGTTTATATAGGAAGGAGGTCAGAGAATAATGTCATTGTGGAGTTGAGTCAAGTTTTATCCATCTAGGACCACCCATCAACAAGGAAAGAAATGAGTTTTTCTATTACTCCTCAGTCATAAGCCATATAAAAGTCAAAGACAAGATTAATAAGGTATTTTAGAGAAGACATATATACATCATTCACTTTTCAACTTTATAGAAAATATAAAACTCTATTCAACAAGTTATAAAAACATATGCCTCAGTTTTATTCTATTGACTGGTAAAGAGACAAGGAGAAGTTTGAAGAGAGATGTTGCTTGACTAAGTTTCCTCCTTTTCCTATGGGATGGGACTCCACCTAACATCTATTATCTTATTCTCCTACTTTCTTTGTTAGTTGATTTGCTTGCTTTGTTTTTAGGTATCTCCATAATCACTAGCTCCTTCACTTCCAATTACAAAAGTAAAGCAAAACAGTCCTGCTTTGATTGTATACCCCCACTAGCTAACACCCTAGCTCTCGTTCATCTAAGAAACTTGAAAATAAAACCTTATTTCCCTTCTCAAACCACTGCAATCCAGCTGCTGTCCCTACAGCTTCATCCAAACTGCTTTCAAAACGCATTAGTGACTTACGGCTACAAAGAACGGTTTTCAGTTCCTACCAGTTTTATTTGTTTTGCAATATTTGCTATCATCTTCCACTCACCCCTTTGCTTTCTAATGAACTGGTTTTCCACTCCCATTTCTATCCACTTCATCTTTCCACCTCCAATATGCACTAAAACAGTATGCAATCAAGGTTTCTATCTTCTGCTCTAAGCTCTCCTTGATTCCCAAATCTTTATATCTCAAGTCTCATAAATCTATATCCAATAACCAAATGAATGTGACATATTTTGGTTTTCCATGGATTCTCAAACTTAGCATGTGTCAAAAGGAACTTATCAATTTCTCCAAAACTCTCCCCTCCTCCCAAATTTCTATCTAAGTGAATGATACTGCATTCCTTGGCTACTACAGTAAGCAGCTGGGGAAGAATCTATCCCCTTACAGTTTGTCTCCCACCCTCACATTGATTCAGTCTTGGCTTCTTTTTCTATATCTCATAAATACCCCTCAATATATTTGCTCCTCTCATTACCCACTACCTTAGTTATGACCCTTACAACTTCTCATCTGGATTGTATCAGTAAAGTCTATATATCTCTTCTTTAATCTTTCTCCTATCCATCTTCTCTGCTGCTTCCAAATTGCCATTTCTCACAAAGCAGATGTAAGCATTTTTCTCCATTTAAAATCCTATAACATCCAAACATCTGTTCTATAACATCCAAAAATTTTGCCAGAGTCTTGTAGGTCAAGGCAAGGCAATAGGATTGTATTTTAAGTGCAATGAAATTCACGGAAAGGTTTTATTCCAGTGCATGTGTTAATCTGATTGGCATTTTGATCAAATCATTCTGGCTATGGGGAATGTATCATAAGGTGGCAAAATTGGAAGCAAGGACAGGATTAAGGAGGCCAGTAGTCCAGGTGATGGTGGCATGCCCTAAGGTATTGGCTGTAGTGACAAACATGAGACCAAATTCAAGAAATTCTATGGAGATAGAGGCAACAGGTCTTGCTCTTAGGTTTACAAATGCAGAGTAAGGAAATGAAAAGACTCAAGGATAAGTGGCTAGATAATTGTGCCAATTACTCAATTTGAGAAAAAACTATGAAAGGCAGTTTTTGTGGAAAAGGGTGGGGAACTGGGAAGAATTAGATAATCTGTTTTAGATATGTTTAAGTTTGAGATTCCTGTTAGACATTGCTATGGACTGAATTGTGTCCCCTCTAAATTCATGTGTTGAAACCCTAACTCCTCACATGACAATATTGGATATGTGGCCTTTAAGGGGGTGATTAAGGTTAAATGAGGTCATAAATGTAGAGCCCTGATCCAGTAGAACTGGTGTCCTTATAAAAGAGGAAGAGATACCAGAGATTTCTCTTTCTCTACCAAGTGAAGATGCAGCTATCTGCAAGTCAGGAAGAGAAGCCTCATCAAATACTTAACCCCACTGGACCTTAATCTTGGACTTTCCAGCCTCCAACACTGTGAGAAAATAAATTTTTATTTTTAAACCACCTGGTCTATGGTATTTTGTTGTGGCAGCTTGAGTTAATATAGATATCTTTGTAGGAAAATAGTTTGAAATACTATCTGATATTTCGTTTTCTCCTCTCCACAGCCCCTATTTAGACATCCATGCCATTCTGTACTCAGTTGAATTAAGGTATGGATCTAACTGTAGAATCCAGAGAATAGAAGGAGACATGTCTTTGGATCCCATTAAAATATAGAGAGGATCCCTGCCATGGGTAAAATGTTTGGGAGATATAAGGCAGGTTAAGCCTTTGCTCAAACACCTCCCTCATCTCATTCCCCCCACTCTAACAGCCAGAAGAGATTTTATGAGATAAAAGGGAACAAAGAAGTGATGTGATGAGAGTATAGAGGTCAAGAGGGCTGGACCTAAGTAGGCCACATTGGCAGGAATGGGGACTAGGTCAGCAAAGGGCCATGGTGAGAAGCATTGCTTAGGTAGTTAGAAGCCATGTGGAAATCATCTGATGAGTACTCTGGCCTATTTTTATGCAATCCAATCACTGTCCATCCCTTGTGCCCAGATGCTATGCAAGCTGTTCTTTACATCGATGACTAATAAAAGCATCTTCCTAACAGTCTCTGGCACTTCTCCCAGCCACTGCTCAGCAGGAGTGACTCCTGTTGGTCCTTCAGTTCTGCTTGACCCTTTTCTGACTTACGTCATATGGACAAAGTCATTTTGCAACATGCCAGGGATTCATAAGCCTTGAGAAAGCCCTGGACAATTAGTGGGAGAGGATGGTCTGAGAGGCAAGAGTTCCTACATAAGCAGTGAGTAGAATAAAATGACAAATGAGACCACCTTGTGATCCTTCATAAACTGAGACAGTGATGAAATATATTCAAGCAGGTAGTTGGAGCTCAAGTGAGTCATAACACAAAGAGAAATGTAATGCCATGGAAATGGATGAGATCACATAAGGAGAGCCAAGTTCTGAAGAATAACAATAACCAAAGAGACCATCAAAGAAGAATGCAAGAAGTGGCCAGTGTGCTGGGAAGCTTTCCAGAGCAGATACAGAAGCCAAGGGCAAAGAGGGTTCAGAGAAGGACGTCCACATCATGTTGCACGTTGCTGAGAGGTCTAATAAGATGAAGACAGAAAAAGAGTTCACTAACTTCAATGACATAAAGATAAGCACTAATGAAAATATGGAAATGGAACCAGATTGGAGGATATTGAAGAGTAACAGAGAAGTGAGGAAGAAGAAGTGGAGAATATATAGTTCCTTCAATAAATCTGGATATGACATGGGGCAGAGAAATGGTTTGGTAGTTGGAGTACTTAAAGGACAAGCTTCTTTCCTGTCTGCTCCTCTTCCTCTACCATCTTTTGTTTTTTTCAACATGGGAGATATAAGAAAATGTTTAAGCTGATAGAAACACTCCATCAGAGGGAGAAATTAACTAAGTAGAAGAGAGAAGCAATAGTAGAGATAAATGTCTATACGAGGCAATTGTGGGGGCACTGACCTTTGACTGAAGGATGGACACTGTCTCCAAGGTGACAGGGAGAAGGAAGGTGAAGATAGTATAGATATAGGTACCCTGCACATTTGGTGGCAGGAAGATGAGAGAGTCATTGTAGGGTCTTCTATTTAAAAAAAAAAAATGAGGCAAGATCACCAACTGAAAGTATTTAATAGATTATGGAAGAAGGAGATTTAAGGAGAGGAAAAAAAAGCTGGTAAGAGTTTTCTTAAAGAATTCCAAATTGAGAAAGATATAGAAAAAATACTGAACATTGTTGAGAATTTAATTGATGTTTGTAATCACAAATTTTAAGTTAAATCCATCAGCCTAGATGTGTAGTTTGGGTCCTGACGAGACAAGAAGAATGAATGTTTTTTCAGGTGTGTGGCAGAGGGAAAAAGGCAAAGAATCTGAGGGTATTTTTTGACTATGCTGAGGAGATGACTTTCCTCTGAGATTACATTGCTTCCTGTGCATACTGGAAGCATATCTGTTATCACACAGAACTGTGTTGTTTCTGTGGTATAATCTGTTATTAGAACATGAAACCATACGGGATAGTCTCTATTTCACCTCTGTAGTTTAAAAAATCAGTAGGCACTAAATAAATGTTTTCTGAAAGAGTTCATAAAAACTTGGAAAATAAGGCAATATAAAAAAGGATAGGAGATATCTTTTAAATTTCACAAGATATAGAGTGGATTTGAATATCTGAGTTCCCATGGGAACGGGAAGTACCGTAAACCTTGCAATGGCCAAAGCCTAAGAGAAAAAAATGTCTTCAGCATACAGAATGTTGAAAAAGTGTGAGGCCCAGGAAAAGCAGTGGGCTCTGAAGACTAATGCTTTCTTCAACATGGGCGGAGGTAATATAACATTGAGAAAACAATCCTCTGATGGTTAATGGCTACATGATCTATTTCAGCATGCTAGGGTTTCAGGGATAAGGAGTGTTTTACAACCACCAGAAGAAGCTCCTTTCTGTTGCATAGCAAGCTAAAATATGCCCAGCACAGGGTGTTAATTACAAGGGATCATAATAACTTACCTTAGAGCTTGTCTGAATGCAGGCAAAAGTAACTTTAGGAAGTGCGACAGGAAACTGACCATTGGAGGTTGTGGGTAGGAAAAGTGAAGTGTCTATATTAGTTTGTTTCAGTAGATATTTATTGAGTACCTACTGTGTTCCAGGAACTGTATTTATTTGTAAGACTTGCAAGTATATAGCTTATGTCAAGACAGCCTGCCCTACTTAATCAGGGGCAATATCTTGTATTTATTGTGTGCATGTATATGGACCACTGTATGTATAATAAATTATATATACCTATTATCTGTGTCAACTTATCCCAGAAAGTGTTCCTTAGAATACTAGGGTTTCATGAGATATTAATAATTGTTCTGGGGAAGGAAGAGTGTTCAAACATAAAATTTGGAAGCATTAGGTTAAACAAAGTTGAATGGGTTTCTTCATGGCAGACCTTCTATTAATAGAAGACTTTAAAGTGCTGATATATGTTTTGGTTTTCTATAAAAATAAAATAATAATTCATCACTACCAAATTTATTTGATTATAGACTAATTTTCTATGAAACAACTTTTAATACCTCAGAGAATTAGTGTTTCATTGCTTAAGAAATTCTGAATCATTTCATATTATATGTCTTCTATTAAATATGTACAGTGTATATTATATATGTATATCCATGTATTAATTATCTTTTTCTATTCTCATTTTCACCCCCAACTTTGAGCAAATTAGGAAGATATTTTACCATCTGTTCATTTGAAAAAGGTAAATGTTTTCATCCTAATTAAATATAGGTATTTTAATCAACAGTAATTAGCTATAATTATAATTATACATATTCTTAAGAAGTTTGTAACTAAGGCAATGGAGAAAGAAAGAAAAGATGAAATATCTTACTTCAAACTAGAGTACAAAGTAAACTTTCTTCATGTCCCAGAGGAGGTACATTTGAAAATATCAATTAATCCAAGTATTTTACAAACACAAGACATATGTACATTATTTCAAAGTCTTGAGCGTTCAGTAAAATGATCCTTGATGCTTTACCTGGATGCTTTTATACAAAAATTTCACAGTATTCTACAAATACTTTTTATGTCAGTTTTACAATTAATTTTCAAAACTCATGCCCATAGAAACTCAGTTTGGCCAACACAATTGGGCCTGTCCACATTTATTAATTTTAAGTTTTTAATCCCTGCTAGATTCTTCCATGCTTCCACTGTTATATCAATCATCTTCAGCCATGTAGAACAAGGCAAAGTGCTGAAGCCCAAGTGTGGCAATTATACGGTTAATGTAAATGCATGAAGAGTCAAACCAAATGACTCAGGAATATGTGTCACAATTTCAGGATTTATTTATCCTCAGGGATTACACTTACCATATCTTTTCACTTTGGCACAATTGGCATGGACTTAAAAGTCATTTATAATGGATGTAATTCAGAGTCAAAGGGGAGCCAATGAGGCCCTGAATATAAAAATAATGATAATCTGAGGACCCCCATAGCAGCCCATTTAAACAAAACCAAAAAACAATAAAAAATAGATTATGCACTATCCATTCTCTTTTAAACACACTGAGTTTTTAAAAAATCATCATTAGTGCTTAAATATCTTCAATTATTTCCCATTATCTGTAGGATCAAGTCCAGACTCTGATCCGGCAAACATAGTCTTTCACCATATATTTTTTCTATCTTCATCCCTCACCATACTGCCGAGCTCCTCATTATTCCTTTCTTCAGGTTATACTAAGTTTCTCACTGCTCCTTAAAATTCTCATTTTTTCCCCATACCATTTTCCCCATACCCATTTTTGCACACTATTCATACTGTCTGGGATTCTGTTCTTTCTCCCTACCTTTCTAGATTCAGGGTAGATTTTTATCTCTTCTCTGAAGGTTTCTCAGACTCTCTTAAGGCCATTTCTTTCTTTCTTCTTTTCTTTTTCTCACAACACTTTGAACATTTCTTACCTGTAGAACTATTTTTTCTCCTACTGGACTGGATTCCTTGGAAACAGGGACAAATGACTTAACTACTCATTTTTGTACCTCTACCACCTAAGTCCAATACCTGGCCCATAAAGAAAACTTAACAAATGTTTGACAAGCAAATATTGAATAAATGTTTAAATCAATGACATGAACTAAAGTATAGTCCTGATATACCTTATTATTTAACTATCATTAATAGGTAAATTGAGATATAAAAATATAATTACCTGGGATCACATTATCACCTTACTATTGTTATAGTTTTTCAAGAATATACGTATTTTCCTCTCCCTACTTTAACTCTACCTAAAATTATATGCTATCAAAAGACATAAAAAAGAACTCTAACCAACTTTATCCTTTAAATTTCTATAATGTGTTTACAATATAAACATTTTTCCAAATTCTGTATTAGTGTTCCATAATGCAAAGAATATAAAAATTTATGTTTAGAGACCATTGTCATTGATTTTGTTGAAATTATTCTTAATGTCGATGGCTAAGGGAGGTCTCATTCACCACAATGTTCCTGCAAGATAGAAATGTAAAGCCTAGAAGTGTCTAGACAAATTACTTCAGACCCTAAAATGAGTTTCTCTCATTCTATATCTAATGGTTTATGATTCTTCTATTGGAGCTTCGAAAACTGCCTTTTTAACTCTCCTGATTTCTCCTAAAAGTCATAGGGCTTTGTACTTCCTCCAAAAGGGGCACTATGAGATGGTCATCATGAATTCAGTCGTATCCTACTAGTTCATGAGGGTTACAATGTAATCCCACTAGTTACCCTTATCTGCCCTAACCAATTCTGAAAAGTCTAAATGGTTTCAAATATTTGTCTAGAATATTTGTTGAATGTTTCTTCTAGTAATGAGCTTACTTGAGAATTTAATATTTCATTTAGAGTAATAAGTAGAGTTAGTAGAGCGGAACAGTTAAAACTATTGGCGTTGGAGGCACTATGCAAAGCCAATAACCCTAGCCATGACATTGTGCTGATCTTATAAACCAATCTCATGCTATCTAATAAGTTCTACTATGAGTTGGCACACGAATACATAAGTGAACATGTAAGAAGCATAGGAATAATGACCACAGAGATAATGATGCTGAAATGATGATGATAAAAAAGTCGATCATCTGCACAAAGAACTCAAATTCTGTCACTAAAGTTGCAAGTATAGTGCTTTCTCCATGGTGGATACTTAACAAATTATTGTTTTATTTGGACTTTCTTAGGTTCCTACTTAAATTGAAGGGAAAAAGCATAAATATTTGTAGAATGTCCTTGAAAACATTTTATTGTAAACACTGAGGAACAAAATGAAGTTTTTTCTTTTAACATAAGACCCCAAAGAATCAATGACAGTTCTCAACATGCAATAGATGCTTAGAAACTAATGTTTATTGAATCTTTACTAGTAAATGCATGCCTAAATATTTTCTTATACATGACTCTTTTATATTTGTGTAATTAATTATTTTTTGTTTTTTATAATTTGCCAGCAGCTATGAGAGAACTTGATCTATAATAATTTAAGCTTAGGCACAAATTACAACTAAATATACGATGAGGTAAGTTTGCTAGATAGAGCCTGACCTATTAGTAAGTATCTACTTTTCATATAGTTTCAATATGACCTACTAGTAAGCACCTACTTTTCAATACAATTATTCTTTCATTTTGAACATAAATAATGATACTTCTAAAATGCCAAAATTTATTTCTTGGGGGAAATACCCCTGAAAAGAAAATAAACCACTAGCTATTACTATGGAGTAAAGTGATTGCCCAAGCACAGTTAACGTAGGTGGATTTGAGAAAACATGCCCTGTGAGACAAGTGTTCAGAATAAAGCAAGTGAGCTTTCTTTCCACACCCATACCCACACCTACTCTCACATTTCACCAAATTCTTTTTTGCGAAAATATGCTGTTAGTGCTTAGGGATGAAATATGAGTTTGGGATAAATTATGAGAGCCAATAGCAAATTTGCTGATGGCTCAATGGTGTAAATAATTCTATATTTTCCATTGGATATAAGAAAAAATAACTTGTAAAATTACTTCTCTTGATGCTGTGTAAAACTATGGGCATAATAATAATAAATATTGTAAGGATAATGGTTTTCAATATCAATTTTATTTATGTAAAAAGTCAGAAGCCTACAGAAATATATCTCTAAAGCTGTAGGTAGCATATTCCTCCTACAGATACAGTAATAATTTTTATCCTGTGGCAAGTTTTTTTTTCATTTGAATAGACATAAAATCTTATGTAACTTGAAGTAAACTAGAAAGGTACCATCTTTAGACCATAACCTCATACATACTTTACCCTCCCAAGCTAAAGAAACACACAAAGATGGTTAAAATAATATACAAGCAAGAATGAAAAGGTTGGCAGAAATTACTTGGTGAGACTATCCAAGGGAGAGAGAACACAAATTTTCAGGTGGCCAAAGCCAGGCTGACCTCAACTTTAGGGCAGTGCATCCAACAGAGTAATTAAGCCAGGCTTATTTACCATTTGGCAAAATGCAGGGAACCAAGAGACCAAATTTCCTAGGCAGACATATCTGCAAGTGAGGATCGTGATCTATCTCTTTTGAGAATGCTTTAGTAAATGTTTTGGCCAAAAGTGTAGAAATATATTGCTTCCTATAACTTTGAAGTCAAGGTTCTGCTACTATAGCAAATGTGCACAAGCCATTTTCATGGCTGAGTGTCAATTAACATCGTGTCAGTTTCCCCTAATGTCATGACACTCTCCTAGCTTCCCAAACCATATGATAACATGCACACTATGGAAAAAGGATAAACACTGATGTCAATGGTTATAACTATTAAAATATCCTTATATTACAACACACTGAATGGTTGATAAGCGAACAGTCATTAGTAGATGAGGTAGAATCTGAAAAGTGAATTTTTTAGAAAGTCATTTTGTTAGAGGCAGGGTTCCACCCATAGATGATAGAGTGATGTCCATCATGAGAGTTTCATTGTAAGTGAATGGTGGAGATTTTGTGGCCATCATTGTAGGTCATGAAGAAGAGTTGGCTAATGCTTCAGAAAACCAGGGAATTGGTTTTAAAGCGGCAACAATTATAATACAATATTCAACAAAAGCAAGCTATTTTGGACCTTTGAGAATATACTAGGACTTTAAATATACAAAGGCAGAGCTGCTAACATATGTATTAGTTATAATTAATAAGCAAATATGTTGAAAACATTCTAAGAAATGCAAAAATAATTGCTAAGAGCAAAAAGAGAACTGCAATTTATAACATACCTTAATAACATATTATTTTGCAAGCCACCTTCTCTCTGGTGTGCTTCTATGTGTGAGTTATTATTTTATCCCTCCTCTACCACTTACTTCTTCCGTAAAGTCATTGGTGATGCCTCAGCAGGTCAGGAGGCCCTTGTCCAGCAGAGTTGTGAACTAACTTTTCCTGCTATGCAATATATTTCACCATTATCATCACCAACTCTGTTTATGCATTATAAAATAGAAATTCTCATTCAAAATCACCATTGTCAATTGATACCTCAGTTTTGCAAATTCAGATCCAGATAGGTTTCAAATTAATATTATAAACTATAATAATGCCCATAGTATCATATGGAGTTTGAGGCAAACTTTATGTAATTGCTCTATAAATGGTTTATTCCTGTATTCATAGAATCATAAATGGTCTAAGGGAGTCATATTTTTCAGTTATACGTTACTGCATGGGGGAGGAGTAAAGTATGTGTCATAAGGTTATTTGAAGACTTGGGGATTCACAAATTTTCAAGGGTATAGCTCAAAGGTACACTAGAAAGTATAACAATTAACCTTCACTGCTATCCTTTTGGAATGAAAATAGAATCTATGCATGAGGTCCCTTATGTAAGTTTTGCAGTTGTATTTTCCTTTTGTAAGTAGGTACCAAAGCTCCTCAGAATCTAAACTTCTCATTTATATAATGATTCCACTAAAGTTTCAAGTCACAATGCTTATGTAGAGGACAGAATTATTTCTAGAGTATGATTGTTTCATTTTAGTTGATACTGTGTTTGGATAACTGTTGGACTTTAGGAGTAAATAAAATTTCTATCTCTAAACCTACCTATCTTTTATCTCTACTTTGCTTGCAAGGAGGAGAAGGACTTGCATAACTGATTAAAACTTCCAGCTCTTACACTGGTCACAGTCCCATTGGGTGGAGTTTTTAAAAGGGATACTATGTAGAACTTCCTTAAATGTGGCCCTTTTGCAATCACCACAGCAGCAAAAATAAACAAATGGGATCTGATCAAATTAAAAAGGTTCTGCACAGCCAAGGAAACTATCATTAGAGCAAATAGACAACCCACAGAGTGGGAGAAAATATTTGCTCTCTACACTTTTGATAAAGGTCTAATAACAAGAATCTATCTAGAACTTAAAAGAAAATTAACAAGAAAAAATCAAACAACCCCATCAAGAAATGGGCAACAGAAATGAACAGAAACTACTCCAAAGAAGACAGAATAATGGCCTGCAAACATATAAAAAAAAAATGCTCAACATCTCTAATCATCAGAGAAATGCAAATCAAAACCACAATGAGATACCACCTAACCCTAGCAACAATGGCCTATATCAAAAAATCCCAAAACAACAAATGCTGGCGAGGATGTGGAGAGACAGGAACACTGTTACACTGCTGGTGGGACTGCAAATTAGTGCAACCTTTTGGTGGAAAAGAATTTGGAGATACCTCAAACAGCTAGATATAGAAATACTATTTGACACTGCAATACCATTGTTGGGCATCTACCAAAAGAGCATAAGACATTCTATTATAAAGACATCTGTACCTGAATGCTTATCGCAGCACAATTCACTATTACATGGTCACGGAAACAACCCAAGTGCCCGTCAATTCAGGAGTGGATAATTAAATTTGGTATATGCTCACAATGGAATATTACTCAATTCTAAGAAACGACAGTGAGCTAGCACCGTTTATGCTATCCTGGATTAAGCTTAAACCTGTTATCTAAAGTGAGGCGACACAAGACCAGGTTCCACATCTACTCGCCATCAAATGGTACTGACTGATTAAAACTATGATGCTCAAATGGAGGTAGTACTCACCAGGGATTTGGGGTGGGGGGAGACTCACATCCTAGGGATATGATGAGCATTGTTGGGAGGAAGGGAATGCCTCTAACCCTTCTTAGAGAGAGGCAAAGATATACAAGGTAACCAAAATGCCAAAAACAAAAAAAAAGGAAGAAAAAAACCTTTTATAGAGTGGTGGGCAGGTGGGGGGGAAGGAGGGGAAGGGTGTATACTTACATAATGGGTGTGGTGCACACCACCTGGGGGTTGGACACACTTGAAACTCTGGCACGGCTGGGCGGGGGGGGAGGGTGGCAGGGGCAATATATGTAACCCTAACAATATCTGTACCCCCATAATATAATGAAATAAAAGAAAAAAATGTGGCCCTTTCGAATGTATCCTTTTGTCCCACTCAGCTTTGACATCAGCAGAGAGACAGGTGCCCCAGTCTAGGAACAGATATAAACCCTCACCTCTTGTCCTCTCTGAGTTGGCCTTTTCCCACAAAGAAGTGGCAAGACCAGATATTTAGGTCAAGCCTACAGAACAGAGGTAAACATTAACTGGTTTTTAGTGACAAAACTAAAACATGTGAAGAGAAAAAATGAACAGCACCTAGGAGAAATGAGAAAATGATTAGGAAAAAGCAATAAGAGGATTTTTAGGAAGTTTTGCCGTGTGTGATACAATGTAATTTCATCTTTGCCACCTTCTCAGGCGATCTGTAATAAATACACTATTTTTAAAGTTTTGTGAAGTTATAGTTGTATTTCTTTTAGACATTGAGCTAAAACCAGCCTTTAAGGAAATCTATTTTTCTTTCAGTTTTGTGGGAGATCGTGAAAACTTGGCCAAATACTGTCATCCAATTTTAGTATTTCTTATATTGGCCATTTGGGTTAATGTGTTCTGAAAACTCAAGCCCAACATCATCATAATTTGTACAAAAACCACTAAAACTTGGGGATGATGTCAGTTATTCCATTAAAAATAGGAAAGGGAATGCTTTTCCATAAATCACATTTAAAAATTTTTTTCATATAATGGTTATGATCCTTTAAGAAGCATTTTAGTAGCATTTGGTAATATGACTACATCCTACTTGTAACCAAAATTTGCATTTATTTATAGCATATATATTCTGAATTCTAATTAAGCAACATTGAAATGAAGAAATCTAAAAATGCAGCTCTCATTTGGAGCCAAGACCTGTCCCACCTTTACATCCATAATTGCAAGTCAGAATTGCATGTATGACTTAATGAATAGACCATGGCCTCATGAGTTTCTAAACACTTCAGGCTCCCAAAGGATTTTACTTGGAAAATAAATTACGTTGATATAAAATTATATAAAATTTTAAACTCCCTGTTTGATGATATAAAATCTTAATAAATAACAGTAGCTATTTGTTGAGCTCCTACCCTGTGCCAGTTGCAAATCTAAGTGCTTTAAATACTTTATCTTCATTTAATCCTCTCATCAACCCAACTAAGGCAGATACCATTTTGATCCTGTTTTACAAATGAGGAACTGGGCACATGGGGTAAAACACCTTGCCCAAGGTCACAGTGGGTAAGAGGTAGAGCCAAGAACCAAAGCAGTTCAACCGACTGCAGAACCAGTACCCTTAACTGTTATCTTATATGAATATTGATTTCAAATAATTGTTTAAAATAAAAATTTCCCCTTTCAATGAATCCATGGTATTATATAATAATGTCAAAATATTTAATATGGCTACCACCAATATTAAAATATAATGTATTGAGTCTTTTTCAGAAATCTGATGTTATGCTAGTTATGGATTACTTCTTTATTCCAAATTCACCCTTTGGCTAGCTCTGTGAAAATGGATATGGACCCTTTAAATATTTTTTCTTTGCTACCTAGCACTGAAGCTCACTCATTAGAGGGTGCTGGAAAGACATGGCAAGAGGAAAGGAGTTTTGTTTCCTAGTTCCCATGTTCTCACTGGGCAGGCTCCTACAACACACAGTGCCTAGCAGCACCCAGTGGCCATCAGTTTCCCTCAGCACATCTTTCAAGTGGTTTCACAGCAGAATACCTCTGTTGAGATACCTCCCTGTGAACAGCTTTCTCCAGCACACTAGAGGGTGAATTTGTATCAAATTCCACTGGTGTGAGATCACAGTGACTTCCATGCCATCAGAGAGCCACGGCTCCCTCTCCAATAAATGCTGTATCTCAGCCTTGGGGAAATGGGAGCTCTTTATTGGGGTCTATCTTAGTTCTAGGGGAAGTGGCTTCTTTTATCTAATATTCATGTTTTCTTTAGTGTTCTCTTTACTTCTTACTAGCCAATCCCACACTAAACCAATCCTCTGATATACTTAATATGTTACATTGAACTTTCTCTATTTATGTTACTATGTGGTTTCTCTCTCCTTATTGGGCTCTGACAGAGACATTTATCTGAAATGAGAAATCTAATTAAAAGTAACTTATAAGAAGCAATTAATTAGATGTATTTTATTTTTAAAAATGTATAGGAAATAGACACAAAAATATATTATTCACAAACAAATGTGCAATTATTTATATTTATAATTATTCATCACTTTAAAATGATAAATATAATAAACCAATTCAAGTTGAAATCTATAATATTTTTATCAGATTTTATTTTTATCTTATTATTTTATTTCCTTTTTATAATATATATATTAAGGAAAGCACCTAGCTTAACATGACTAAATATTATAAAGCATTTAAGTTAATAATTATCTAAATTTATTCAAATAAAATCCAAATATATCAAATTTAATAAATGTATGCTATAATCATTATCTGACTCCACAATTTAATATATGTTTAAATGACTTGTTCTTTTGGCCACAAATATACCTTAAGCTTATATTTTGCAAAGCCTTGGGAATGTTTCAAGCCAAAAAGAAAGAAAAAATTATTAGTTAAGTTTAATTCGTTTCAGCCAGTTATGCCTAGGGAAATACATATTGGAATGTAAGAAAGTCAATTCTCATGTGTTTGAAGTGAAAAATTAATCAGAAAGCAGCAAGTTTGTGGAATCCCATAATACATCTTTTGGTAATGTTAAAAATTCATAAAAGTTAAATCTAAGGCAAAGTTGGCAGAGAGTAACTGATTTTCAAACACAACGAGTTTCATCACAGGTCTAACCTATTCAGATCCCGTGACTAAATGGCCAGCATTGAAGAGTGCTTACTGAGGAGTTCGTTGCCCATTGAAAACATATGACTCTTAAAACTTTTGTTTATGCATAGAAGTGTGACTTTAAGGATTGGGAAAATCTATATTAACAAAAGCTAAACTTTTCTGAGACTTAAGACCACCCTGTGCTGTGATTTTCTCAGTTCTCATAAAATAAACTAGGTCTTACTTTGTCATTACTTAGAGGGAAGACCACCAAAGAAAATCCAAGGTGTGACTACATGCAGTGATTCAATAAACAGCCCCTTTTTTGGAATCAGCATTTAATATTGGTTTCAAAATCATGTTCAAAGCTGTCTCAACCACACACATAGCCAACATAGACTGCTTTGGTTCCCTGATTTCTAACTTAGACATTGCCCTGTAAGAGATAGTGGAGAAGTCAAGGATTGAAAGTGAAAATGCTGTCCCATTGATTCAACTCTAAGGGTGCTGGGAACATAGAAAGTTTGAATGCGCTGTCTGTACTCAGATTCTTTCTGGATGGAATCTTGACTCTCTCACTTGGTACCTTTAGCCTTAGGCAATTCACTTACCTTCTCTGAGCCTTGGTTTCCTCATCTGTAAAATAGATATAATAAGTCCAACCTCACAGAGTTCTTGTATAGAATAAATGAAATAATCTATATACAGTGTCCCAAACATAATAAATTAAATGTCAGTTCCCTTTCCTACTTTCCTACCATTCTTACTCCTGGGAACCTATTTTTGCTCATCATCAGTGCAAATGTTGTGGCAAGAATTAAGTAATGACAAAAAGAGGAAGATGGTAGAAAGAAAAGTATGTAGCCATGAAACTTAGAACTAAAAAGCGGGGAGACAGGTAGAGAAAAGTGGAAAGCAATGCAGAGGGCTACACGAATTTGTTACTGTTCTCAATTTTTTTTTTCACTATGCTCAAAGCTTTCTGTCATTACATTTTTTGACATCAAGTTATAAGTTGCAAAAGAAAATAACAGAATACACTTTACCACACAAAGAAAGCCAAGTTTACCCAAGAAACCACTGGTTCCAGGTGTTGTTTTGCATTTATAAAACATGGAAATCTTCTAGCTTCATAGGCAAAGAAATGTCCATATGATCTGAAAGATTCTAAGTATTAGAATGCTTTTACTTTTTTAAATTATATGCTATAAAATCAGCCACACTAACTTTCTGGCAAAACATACACACACACACTTTTAAACATTGTATTATTATTTGTATTATCTCATGTATTCCTTTTTCATAAAGCATTTAACACTGAAAAGACTTCACTAGCCCATTATCAATAATTTTAAGACAATGTAAAAGAAGCCAAAACTTTCATTTTAAAGCAAATCAAAAGTTTTGAGATAAATACTCAGAGAACATGACATGGTTTGGATATTTGGCCCCTCCAAATCTCTTGTTGGAGTTGGGGGACTGGTAGAAGTGTTTGGGTCACAAGAGTGAATCACTTGTGAATGCCTTGGTGCCCTCTCCAAGGTAATGAGTGAGTCCTCACTACTAGTTCACGAGAGAGCTGGTGATTTAAAAGAGCCTAGCACCTCCTGTCTTCACTCCTGTCCCTCCCTCGCCTTGTTACATGCCTGCTCCCCCTTCTCCTTCTGCCTTGATTGGAAGCCTCCTGAAGCCCTCACCAGAAGCAGATGCTGGCACCATGCTTCTTGGGAAGCCTGCAGAACCATGAGCTAAAGAAACCTCATTTCTTTATAAATTGCCGAGCTTTAGGTGTTCCTTTATAGAGGACAAAATGGACTAAGATATAAGAGAACAACATATAATATGTAGAAAAATTTTAAAAAGAAATAAACAAGGGGGACTGCTAAGAAGATGGCTGGCCAGAAATACCAGCTGCCAGATCATCTCAGAAGAAAGGAAAAGTTTTAGATGAAAAAGAAAATACAAACAAATAAACAATCATAGATTGGGCGTAATTCTGAAGAAAAAAAGTGCCAGAAACTACAAGAGATTCCAAAGGATGAAGTTGCAGAGCAGAACAAGAAGGAGCAAGATATTAGCAGAGGTCAACGCTGGAGAAGTTTAGAGTCCAGAGAAAGGGTAGGTGGAGTGATTTGTTTCACACCCCCTCACATCTCTGGCAGTCAGCAGGCTCCTGAGCTGCTGGAGAGCCTTTCTACTCTCATGAGCCCAAAAGCTGCTGCTGCCAGTGAACTGGGAGCTTCTTGAGGACAAAGTACCAGGCTGACAGCCACTTGAGAGAACTTCCCATCACCATGGACCTGAGTCAGGATGGCCGGTGCCATATCACTTATCCACTCACCATGTACCTTTGTCCTCCCCACAGGGCTTCAGCCCCTCAGTTTTTGACTTGATTTTTCCCACACAAACATTTCCCAACTCAGGGCCAGACTGTGGGAACCAGAGAGCGAGTGGGTCCCAGGGGATGTGTGACCCCAGAGCCTGGACATTCCAGGCGTGCTGCTTTCCAGAAAGAGGAACAGAGACGACCAGAGTGCTAGCTTTCCTTCATTCACACTCTTTTCCTCTTCTTCCTCTCCTCCATCCATGGCTGCTTAGAGAGATGCTTGAGCAGGAGCTCTCAGAAACTTCTGCCTCCCCTCTGTTGGAGCTTCCATAGAGAGTGGAGCTGAAACCTTTCCCCTTAAAGACCTTCAGCAAATTAAGGGATGCTTGGACTGTAAGCTCCCTGCTCACCGGCCCTCCCTGGTGCTGCTTGCCTGGCTGCTCCACCAGAGCAGGGTATACCCTGAAGCAGACAGACATCAAACCTGCTTGAAGATTCCATAGGCAACTCGAGAGCAGAACACTTCTCTCTACATGATCAGGGATTGGTCTTCAGGGACCTGAGCACAGGCCTGTAGGCCAGATCCCAGACTCCCAGGACTCAATAGTGTTACTCAGAGGCATGCAGGGGAGAGATTTGTGAACTAATCTTGGGAGGGAAGGGAGCCCATGTGGGCAGAACTGAAAAGAGAGCATAGTGTGGGTCCCAGCCAAGGTGTACTCATGCAGCACCCCTCCCCCAATAGGAAAGCCATGCTATCACCCCAGGCTGAGATCCTGGATAGGGAGGCTCCAAGCATGCACAATCATCATGGGAGGAGCTCAGCTAGTTTGAGTTCCTGCCTTCTGGCAGATTCTGGAGGGAGACCATGGAGCAGAGGAGTGGAAAAAAGAGTAAAACCCACTCCAGAGAACCAGACTGTGGATCTCAGATGGCTCTCACCTCTCAAATACACTTTACAGCTGGATAGGGCCACTTCAGCCCCTCCCTGGTAGTATTCCACAGAAGCCTGGAAGCAGACCTTTGACCCCCACCAAAACAGCTACCTTACCAGCTCTTGTGGAGCTTGAGGGTCTACTCACCCAATTCAGCCCCACCCAGCCTCATTCCTCCACCCAATTCTGCTATGGTGGAGAATAAGGACTCACCTGGAAGTTCCAGGGGCCCATCCACAACCTGGGCATTCAAGTGCTTCTTCTGAGGGGCTATAATTGGTCACGGTTCCCCAAAACAACGCTGCAGCTTGTTCCTTCTGGCAAGTGCCACCTACTGATAGGGAGGTCAATTTGCACAGCCCCCATTTACTGACTCAATCATACAGGGTGTAGTTGAGTCTAACAAACAAGCACCATCTCCTATCTCAGAGACTAAAATCAGCTTGCCAATACAACTCACAGTGTTTAAAAGACTGCAAGGTTGGGGAAAGAGAAAGGATCTCAAGGACCTCCATCCTCTCTCATCAGAGACAGGGAATCTTCCCACCCATGTAGCTCACCATTCCTCCACCCTACAAACAACTAGCAACTTAGAAAACCACCACACAAAGGATATCTATAACCAAGGCAAAAATCCAGAACTGAATTCATTATCAAAGCACCCACAAGTGAAGCCAAAGGTTCTTAGCCAACATATGCTACAGACACTCCCTTATGAGGTGGTAAAAAAAAAAAAAAAAAAAAAAAGCCTTATCTAAACAAAGGAAAATCAAAAAATAAGAAGTGACAGCTGCCCCAACAGAGAAGGAATCAGTGAAAGAACTCTGGAAGTATGAAAAATCAGAGCAAATGGATACCCCCAAAAGGGAAGACCAGCTTTCTAGTAATGGATACCAACCCAAATGAAAATATTGAAATGACAAATAAAGAATTTGAAATATGGATTGTAAGGAAGCTCAAGGAAATCCAAGAGAAAATGGAAAACCAATTCAAAGAAACCAGAAAACCAATTCAGGAAATGAATGAAAAATTCACTAAAGAGACCAAAACATTTGAAAAAAACCAAACAGAACTTCTGGAGATGAAAAATCTATTTAAGGAAATGTAAAACACATAGACTAGACTATGCGGAAGAAAGAATCTAAAAGCTTGAAGACAACTCTTCCCAATAACTCAGTCAGTCAAAATAAAGAACAAAATATTAAGAGGAATAAGCAAAGCCTACAAGAAATATGGGATTATGTAAAACGACAAAATATAAAAATCTTCCCCCCCTAAGGGGGAAGAAGAAAACACACAAGAGCTGGAAAATCTACTTGAAGGAATAATCAAGACTAGTTCCCCAGTATTATTAGAGATTTAAATATTCAAGTACAAGATGCTGAACAAACACCTGGGAGATTCATTACAGAGAGGCAATCACCAACACACATACTCAACAGACTGGCCAAACTCAACACGAAGAAGGAACTCATGTGAGCTGTAAGACAAAAACATCAAGTAACTTACAAAGGAAAACCCATCAAGCTAACTATAGATTTCTTATCAGAGACCTTATAAACCAGAAGAAACTGGAGCTCCATCCAGTCTTCTTACAGAGAACAACTGCCAATCTGGAATTTTGTGTCATGCAAAATTAAGTTTCATACAGGAAGGAGAAATACAAAGCTTCTAGAGAGGCAAACACTGAGGGAATTTGTCAAAACCATACCTCTCCTGAAGGAAATACTCAGAACTATGTTATACACAGATCAGAACAATAGACACCTACCATTGTAAAACTACCCAAAAGCTAAAGCTCAGAGCTCATATAAAACAATAGCACAAGAGGAAAAACAAAGCAATAAGGAACTACCCAAAAGGATGAACAAAACAACATCCCAGATGTCAGTTCCATAAGTCAATGTGAATACTCTGAATGCCCCACTCAAGAGTCATAGGCTGACTGAATAGATGGAAAAATACAACCCAAATATCTGCTGTCTTCAGGAAACATATCTTACCCATAAAGATACATACAGACTCAAGGTGACAAAATGGAAAGAAATTTTTCATGCAAATGGAAACCAAAAGAATGGAAACCAATTTTATCTCATATCAGATAAAACTGACTTTAAATCAACAATAGTAAAGAAAGACAAAGATGGTCATTATATAATGGTAAAGGGAACAATTCAACAAAAAGACATAATCCTAAATATTTATATACCTAACACAGCATCACCCAGATTTATAAAGCAAACCCTACTAGATCTAAGCAAAACAATAAATAGCAGCATCATAATTGCCAGTGACTTCAACACCCACTACAGAACTGGACAGATCATCCAAGCAGAAAATAAATAAAGAAACATTGGATGTAAACAGCACTCTAGAAAAAATGGGCCTAATAGATATTTACAGAACATTTTTACACAAAAACTATTGAATATACATTCTTCTCATCAGCACAGGGAATATTCTTCAAGATTGATTGTATCTTAGGTCACAAAATACGTCCCAAATTTGAAAAATAAATAGAAATCATATCATCTATCTTCTCAGACCACAGTGCAATAAAACTAGAAATCAACTCCAAGAGAACACTAAATTCTACAAAGTCATGGAAATTAAAAAGCTGCTCCATGATTATTGGGTCAATAATGAAATTAATGTAGAAATCAAAAGATTCTTCAAACTGAATGATACAAGGGACACAATCTTCCAAAATCTGTGGGATTCAGCAAAAGCAGTCCTAAGGAAAAAATTCATAGCCTTCATTGAAGGGATGGAAAAAATTGTTTCATGCAAATGGAAACCAAAAGAAAGCAGGTGTAGTCTTTCTAATATCAGATAAATCAACTTTAAATCAACAATAGTAAAGAAAGACAAAGATGTCCATTCTATAATGGTAAAAGGGGCAATCCAACCAGAAGACATAACATTCCTAAATATTAATTCACCTAACACAGGAGCACCCAGGTCATAAAGAAAACCCTACTAGATCTAAACAAAGAGACAAATAGCTGCATTGTAATTTTCAGAGACTTCTATACCCCATTGGCAGAATCAAAAGACGGAAAGATCAAAAATTAACAATCTAATGACACATCTCAAGGAACTAGAAAAGGAAGAGCAAACCAAATCCAAAGACAGCAGAAAAAAAGAAATAACTGAGGTCAAAGCAGAACTAAATGAAATGAAAAACAAACAAACAAAATACAAAGGATCAATGAAACAACAAGTTGGTTCTTTAAAAAGATAAATAAAATTGATAGACTTCTTGTAAGATTAACCAATAGAAGAGAAATGACCCAAATAAGTTCAATCAGAAATTAAAAAGATATTATAACTGATAACACAGTAATATAAAATATCATCTATGAATACTATGAAGATCTCTATACACAGAAACTCAAAAACATAGAGAAAATGGACAAATTCCTAGAAACACACACTCTCCGAAGACTTAATTAGGAAGATATAGAACTTCTGAACAGACCAATAATGAGCAGTAATATAATATCTTCCAACAGAAAAAGGTCCAGACCAGAGGTATTCATAACTGAATTTTACCAGTCCTACAAAGAAAAGCTGGAACCCATACTGTAGAAATTATCCCATAATATCAAGAAGGAGGGAATCATCCTTAACTCATTCTATGAAGCCAGTATCATCTTGGTACCAAAGCCAGCAAGGGACACAACAAAAAGAGAATACTACAGACCAATTTCCCTTATGAATATAGATGAAAAAATCCTCAATAAAATACAAGCAAACCAAATTCAACAGCACATCAAAAAATAATCCACCATGACCCAGGGATGCAAAGATGGGTCAACATATGTAAATCAGTAAATGTGATTCACCACATAAACAGAAGCAAAAACAAAGACCATATGATATTCTCACTAGATGCAGAAAAAGCATTTAACAAAAATCAGCACCCTTTCATGATAAAAAGCCTCAATAAACTTGGCACAGAAGGAACATATCTAAAGATCATAATAGTCAAATATGACAAACCACCAAGAACTGTAATAAGACAATGGTGCTCACTGTTAAAACTTCTATTCAACATGGTGCTGGATGTCCTAGCCAGAGCAATAAAGCAAGAAAAAGAAATAAAGAGTATCCAAATTTCTAAAGAGGAGTTCAAACCATCACTTTTTGCTGATGATATGATCTTATATCTATTAAACCCCAAAGACTCCACCTACGGACACCTGGAATTGATAAATAAATTGAGCAATGTCTCAGGTTACAAAATAAATGTACACAAATCAGTAGCATTCCTATATACAATAATAGTCAGGCTGAGAGTCAAATCAAAGACTCAGTACCATTCACAATAGCTACAAAGAAAATAAAATACCTAGGAATACACTTAACCAAGGAGGTGAAAGATCTCTACAGAGAGAACTATGAAACACTGAGGAAAGAAATCACAGAGGACTCAAACAAATGGAAAACATACGATGTTCATGGACAGGTAGTATCAACATTAAGATGTCCATACTACCCAAAGTGATTTACAGACAGATTCAATGCAATCCCCATCAAAATACCAATATCATACTTTATACATCTAGAAAAAAATAATACTACCCTTTGTTTGGCACCAGAATACAGCCCAAATAGCCAAAGCAATCTTAACTAAAAACAACAAATCTGGAGGCATAACATTACCATACTTCCAAACTATACTACAAGGCTATCATGCCCAAAACAGCATGGGACTGGCACAAACATAGAGACATAGACAAATGGAACAGACCAGAAAACCCAGATATAAAACCATCCACATACAGCCAACTGATGTTTGACAAAGCAGACACCAACATACACTACAACAGAGAAGCCCTATTCAGTAAATGGTGCTGGGAAAACTGGATAGCCACATGCAGAAGAGTGAAACAGGATCCATATCTCTCACCACTCACAAAAATTAATTCAAGATGAATAAAGGACTTAAATGTAAGGCATGAAACCATAAGAATTCTAGAAGGAAATGTTAGAAAAACTCTTCTAGATATGGGCCTCGGCAAAGAATTTATGAAGACCCCAAGGGCAATCATAGCAACAACAAAAATAAATAAATGAGACTTTATTAAATTAAAAAGTTTCTGCACAGCTAAGGAATTAACAAAGCAAACATACAACATAAAAGAGAAACTATTCACAATCTATACATCCAATAAAGGGCTAATAATCACAATCTACAAAGAACTCAAGCTAATCAGCAAGGATAAAACAACCAACCCTATTAAAAAGTGAGCAAAATACATGATCAAAAACTTTTCAAAAGAAGATAGACAAATTGCAAATAAACATGAAAGTGTTCAACATTACTAATTATCAGGGAAATACAAATTAATACCACAATGAGATATCACCTTACCCCAGTTAGAAGAGTTTTTACTAAAAAGGCAAAAAACAATAGATGTTGATGTGGTTGTGGTGAAAAGGGAATACTTACATACTGTTGGTGGGAATGTAAATGTGTACAAACTCTTTGGAGAGCAGTATGGATTCCTCAAAGAACTAAAAGTTCACTTACCATTTGGTCCAGCAGTTGCACTATTGGTTATGTACCCACAGGAAAAAAAGTCATTTTATCAAAAAGACACCTGCACTTGAATGTTTATTGCAGCACAGTTCACAATTGCAAAGGTGTGGAATCCATCCAAGTGCCCATCAATTCAGAGTGGATTAACAAATGTGGTATTTGCATACTGTGGAATACTACTGAGCCACAAAGAAGGATGAATTAAAACCTTTTGCAGCAATTGAATGGAACTGAAGACCATTATCATAATGAAGTATCTAAAGAAAAACAAACACCACATACACTTTCTATTAAATTGGAACTAACTGATAAGCAAACATGTACACAGAGGGAAGGAAAACTCAGTGGAAGACTTACCTGGCAGGGGAGATATCATGATGACGAAGGTGGTTTTGACAGGGCGAGGTTTATCCATTGCACTCCAGATGGGCTGACCCCTGCAATTTCGCAAAATGTGGAAAACTCGACTTCATAAGTTGTTGTGGTAGTGGGGGATTGCATTCGCACTTTCCTCTGTAAAAAAAAAAAAAAAACAAACAAACAAACAAAAACTCAGTGGGAACCAAGTAGCGGGGAGGGAGGAGGAGAGGATGGGTGAAAAACCTACCTAATGGGTACAATGAACACAATCTGGATGATGGGCACCCTTTTAGCCCTGACTCAAACATAACAAAATCAATACATGTAACAAAAACATTTGTACCCCTGTAATGTTTTTAAATAATAAAATAAAATAAAAAGTCAAGGACATGGAGGAAAAAAAGAAATAAAAAGGCTCTTGAACATGGAATTCTGAAAAGGGGTCACTTGCTTGGTTTTGGTTACTTTGGGCACCAGAATTTTGTCTATAAAGCATGTTCTTCTGAGTACAAGCACCTCTATAATATTTATGTGTGTTTTTAAGTATTAAACCAATATTCTATAATCATAACTATGTAAATTTATTTTTGTATTTCCATATAAACTAACTATATAATGTTCAGAATTCTGATATTTATCTTGAATTTCTCCTCATTAAGAAACTGGTCAGGAGGTAGAGCAAGATGGCGGACAAATAACATCGCCAGACAGAGTGTCGCTGCAGAAAAGACAGATTCTAGCAGAAATTAGAGGAAAAAAGCAAGAAGACGAGCATACAGCGGACAAGGGCCAGAAGGAGGGGTACCTGAGACCCCGGGAGACTCCACAGGAGGAGGTTGCGGAGGAGAACTGGAGGCTGAGACCACCGGAGCAGCCCGGAGACCAGCGGCAAGGGTAGGTGGATTTGCTGTTTCCCCTCCCCTGCATTTGGGACTGCTGGTGGGCTCCCCAGCGGGTGGAGAGACCTGCGGACACCAGCCCAGAGACCGCCACCACCAGCCAGCGATGAGCCTGTAGCAGACGTGGCATCAGGTTCCCAAATTCCTCCAGGCACCTCTGTGTGCACAGACCCGAGCCGCGCGGCAGGCGCCATATTGCGTCCTCCTTCCCTCCGCCGACCCTACCCGCGGCTGCCCAGAGAGATAATACAGCCACCAGCCAGAGGCACCTCCAGGGAATGGGACCTTCCCTTTTGGGACCCTACAGCTGACTCAGGGGAACTCAGACTGTGAGCTCCCTACCAGCCCGCCCGCCCAGGTGCTGCTGGCACGGTGTTCCCAGGAGAATGGTGCCGACTCAGAGGCTGAGAGACACAGACACAGCTTAGGCTACCTGTGGGTGAATTGGGACTGGAAATCCTCTCCCTGGTGGGGATACAGTTCGAACTATGGGACCCAGAGGTCGGACCTACAGACCAGATCCCCTGCACCGAGGGCTAGCATTGCCCGGGGCACAGAAGGGTTATACGTGAACAGCCTACTGAGGTGTGTGTGCCTCCAGGGGCGGATCGGCGTCCTAGAGGGCAACCCTCCTCCCAGGATGAGGCCGTGTGCCCAACCCAGGTGGCGTTCCTGTGCAGGGAACCTCCCCGCCAACATCACAGTCCCGGGCGGCCTGGTGGCTTGTGGTCTGGCCTGCTGGCAGAGGCCCAGGAGGATCTGCGGACTTGGGGAGGGTGGAAAGAAGTGAGGCCCGCTCCAGACTGCGGGTCTCGGACAGCCCCACCCCCACACCCAGACTTTCTGACTGAGCTGGACCATTCCAGCCCCACCCTGACAGCTATCCCTGGAAGCAGAGAACAGAACTTTGACCCCTGCTAACAGCCTGAGGGCAGGCTTACCCAACCCAGCTCCGCCCAGAACAAGAGCTGATAACAGGACACAAAATCAACAGCATACCCTGTTCCTCCAAGCAAACGCCACCTACTGACAGGGACGGCATCTTGCACAGCCTTTCCACGGCACCCACTGACTCAATATACAGGGAGTGGTCCAATTTCACCCACAGACACCACCTAACCCCTCAGAAACTAAACAAGGTGTGTGAATACCCAAACAATAACTTAAGGAAAGAAACAACAACTGATCGACATGGGAAGAAATCAGCGAAAGAACTCAGGAAATATGAAGAACCAAATGGAAAACACACCCCAAAAGAGGAGCACCAGCCCCCTAGAAATGGACACCAACCAAAATCAGGCAACCGATATGACAGAAGAGGAATTTCGTATGTGGATCATAAGAACACTCACCCAGCTGAAACAACAACTCAATAACCAACACAAAAAAAACACAAAAAGCCTCCAAGATATGGAAAAAGAAATAGACACAATGAAGAAAAGTGTAACCTAACTCCTGGAAATGAAGATTCAATTCAAGGAACTACAAAATACAGTGGAAAGTCTCAAGAACAGGGTAGATAAAACAGAAGAAAGAATCTCAGAGCTTGAAGATAACACCCTCCAATTAAATAAATTAGTCACAGAAATAGAGCAGAGAAACAAGAGAAAAGAGCAAAGCCTACAAGAGCTGTGGGATTATGTGAAAAAACCTAATGTGAGGGTCATAGGGTTACCAGAAGGGGAAGAAGATAACACTCAAGGGTTGGACAAGCTGTTTGAAGATATAATAGAGGAAAATTTCCCAGGCCTTGCTCAAAATCTTGATATACAAGTTCAAGAAGCTCAGAGGACCCCTGGGAGATTCAACACAAACAGGAAGACGTCACGACATGCAGTCATCAGACTAACCAAAGTATCAACTAAAGAGGCCCTTCTAAGAGCTGTAAGACAAAAGAAGCAAGTAACATACAAGGGAAAGCCAATTCGAATAACATCAGACTTCTCTAATGAGACTTTACAAGCAAGGAGAGACTGGGGCCCCATTCTCACTCTTTTGAAACAAAACAATGCCCAGCCTAGAATATTATTCCCTGAAAAACTAAGCTTCGTATATGAAGGAGAAATAAAAACATTCTCAGACAAGCAAAGGCTCAGAGAATTCACCAAGACAAGACCAGCCCTACAAGAAGTACTTAAAACAGTGTTACACACGGAACATCATAATAATAACCCACGAATATAAAAACAACCAAAACCCAAAGATATTAAAGGCCAGATATTACAATGGCTCAAGACAGAAATCATAGCAACAACATCCAACCCAACAGAATGATCAGTAATCTACCTTACCTATCAGTTCTCTCAATAAATGTGAATGGCTTAAACTCTCCACTCAAGAGACATAGGCTGGCTGAATGGATAAGAAAATACAGGCCAAGTATATGCTGTCTTCAGGAAACACATCTAACCTGCAAGGATGCATATAGACTAAAAATAAAAGGATAGAGATCAATATTCCAAGCAAATAGAAGCCAAAAGAAGGCTGGTGTGGCAGTTCTAATTTCAGACGATTTAGTTTTTAAACCAACAAAAGTAGTAAAAGACAAAGTGGGTCATTATATAATGGTGAAGGGCACAGTCCAACAAGAAGAGATAACAATTTTAAATATATATGCACCCAACTTAGGTGCACCCAGATTCATAAAGCAAATCTTACTGGACCTAAGCAAATGGATTAATACCAACTCCATAATCGCCGGAGATTTCGACACACCACTGACGGCACGAGACAGATCCTCCAAACAGAAAATTAATAAAGAAATAATGGACTTAAACAAAACTCTAGAACAATTCTGTCTGACTGACATCTACAGAACATTCTACCCAAAATCCACTGAATATACGTTCTTCTCATCAGCTCACGGGACATTCTCTAAGATTGACCATATCCTAGGACACAAAGAAAATCTCAAGAAATTTAAAAAAATAGAAATCATACCATGTACCTTCTCAGATCACAGTGGAATAAAAGTAGAAATCAACCCTAACAGAAACTCACATTTCTACACAAAAACGTGGAAATTAAACAACCTCCTACTAAATGATTACTTCGTAAATGAAGAAATCAAGACGGAAATAAAAAATTTCTATGAAGAAAATGACAATGGAGAGACAAGTTATCAACTCCTCTGGGACACAGCTAAAGCAGTTCTGAGAGGAAAGTTTATCTCCATAAATCCTATAACCAAAAGACAAGAAGATCACAAATAGACAATCTAATGAAACGACTCAAAGAGCTGGAAAAAGAAGAGCAGACCAACCCCAAACCCAGCAGAAGAAGTGAAATCAACAAGATCAAATCAGAACTAAACGAAATTGAAAACAGGGAAGCTATTCAGGAGATTAATAAAACAAAAAATTGGTTCTTTGAAAAAATAAACAAAATTGACACACCATTGGCTAACTAACGAAAAGCAGAAAAGAGAAATCTCCAATAAGCTCCATCAGGAATAAAAAAGGAGATATCACAACTGATCCCAAAGACATACAAGATACAATTTATGAATACTACAAAAATCTTTATGCACACAAACTGGAAAATGTGGAGGAAATGGACAAATTTCTAGAAATACACAGCCTCCCTAGGCTCAACCAGGAAGAAGTAGATTCCCTGAACAGATCAATCTCAACAGCTGAAATAGAAACAGCAATTAAAAATCTCCCTAAAAAGAAAAGTCCCGGTCCAGATGGCTTCACACCTGAATTTTACCATACTTACAAAGAAGAACTAGTACCTATCTTGCAGAAACTATTCCACAACATCGAGGAGAACGGAAACCTCCCCGACACCTTTTATGAAGCGAATATTACTCTGATACCAAAACCAGGAAAGGATGCAACAAAAAAAGAAAACTACAGACCAATATCTCTAATGAATATAAATGCAAAAATTTTCAACAAAATCTTAGCTAACCGAATTCAGACACTTATCAAAAAAATAATCCACCACGACCAAGTGGGCTTCATCCCAGGGATGCAGGGATGGTTCAACATACGTAAATCTATAAATGCAATTCACCACATAAACAGAAGCAAAAACAAAGACCACATGATTCTTTCAATAGATGCAGAAAAGGCTTTTGACAAAATTCAACACCCTTTCATGATACGAACACTTAAGAAAATAGGCATAGAAGGGACATACCTAAAAATGATACAAGCCATATATGACAGACCCATAGCCAACATCATACTGAATGGGGAAAGATTGAAATCATTCCCACTTAGAACTGGAACCAGACAAGGCTGCCCACTATCTCCACTTCTGTTCAACATAGTGCTGGAAGTCTTGGCTACAGCAATCAGACAGGAAAATGGAATCAAAGGTATCCAAATAGGGGCAGAAGAGATCAAACTTTCACTGTTTGCTGATGATATGATATTGTATCTAGAAAACCCCAAGGATTCAACCAAGAAACTCCTGGAACTGATCAATGAATTTAGTAAAGTCTCAGGATACAAAATCAATACACAGAAATCAGAGGCATTCATATACGCCAACAACAATCTAATTGAGAACCAAATCAAAGACTCAATTCCCTTCACAATAGCAACAAAGAAATTAAAGTACCTAGGAATTTACTTAACCAAGGACGTAAAAGACCTCTACAGGGAGAACTATGAAACACTGAGGAAGGAAATAGCAGAGGATGTAAACAGATGGAAATCCATACCATGCTCGTGGATCGGCAGACTCAATATCATCAAAATGTCTATACTACCCAAACTGATCTACAGATTCAATGCAATACCTATTAAAATCCCATCAGCATTCTTCACAGATATAGAAAAAATAATTTTACACTTCGTATGGAACCAAAGAAGACCCCGAATATCAAGAGCAATTCTAGGCAACAAAAACAAAATGGGAGGCATTAATATGCCAGATATCAAACTATACTACAAAGCTGTAGTAATTAAAACAATATGGTATTGGCACAAAAACAGGAATATTGACCAGTGGAACAGATGTGAGAATCCTGATATAAAACCATCCTCATATAGCCATCTCATCTTTGACAAAGCAGACAAAAACATACGCTGGGGAAAAGAATCCCTCTTCAATAAATGGTGCTGGGAAAACTGGATAGCCACCTGTAGAAGGCTAAAACAGGACCCACACCTTTCACCTCTCACAAAAACCAACTCACGCTGGATAACAGACTTAAACCTAAGGTATGAAACTATTAGAACTCTAGAGGAAAAAGTTGGAAACACTCTCGTAGACATTGGCCTGGGCAAAGAGTTTATGAAGAAGTCCCCAAAGGCAATCACAGCAGCAACAAAAATAAATAAATGGGACATGATCAAACTACAAAGCTTCTGCACAGCCAAAGAAATAGTCATGAAAGTAAACAGACAACATACAGAATGGGAGAAAATTTTTGCATCCTATGCATCCGATAAGGGACTGATAACTAGAATATACTTAGAACTCACAAAAATTAGGAAGAAAAAATCAAATAACCCCATTAAAAAGTGGGCAAAGGACTTGAACAGAAATTTTTCTAAAGAAGACAGAAGAATGGCCAACAAACATATGAAGAAATGCTCAACATCTCTAATCATCAGGGAAATGCAAATCAAAACCACATTGAGATATCACTTAACCCCAGTGAGAATGGCCTTTATCAAAAAATCTCCAAACAATAAATGCTGGCATGGTTGCGGAGAGAGAGGAACACTCCTACACTGCTGGTGGGACTGCAAACTAGTTCAACCTCTGTGGAAAGCAATATGGAGATACCTTAAAGCGATACAAGTGAATCTACCATTTGATCCAGCAATCCCATTGCTGGGCATCTACCCAAATGATCCAGTGACACTCTACAAAAAAGACACCTGCACTCGAATGTTTATAGCAGCACAATTCATAATTGCAAGGCTGTGGAAACAGCCCAAGTGCCCATCAATCCAAGAATGGATTAATAAAATGTGGTATATGTATACCATGGAGTACTATTCAGCTCTAAGAAACAATGGTGATATAGCACATCTTATATTTTCCTGGTTAGAGCTGGAACCCATACTACTAAGTGAAGTATCCCAAGAATGGAAAAACAAGCACCAGATATATTCTCCAGCAAACTGGTATTAGCTGAGTAGCACCTAAGTGGACACATAGGTACTACAGTAATAGGGTATTGGGCAAGGGGGAGGGGGGAGGGGGGCGGGTTTATACATACATAATGAGTGAGATGTGCACCATCTGGGGGATGGTCATGATGGAGACTCAGACTTTTGGGGGGGGAATGGGCATTTATTGAAACCTTAAAATCTGTACACCCATAATATGCCGAAATAATAAAAAAAAAAAAAGAAACTGGTCATATTTCACATGCAGTCTGTGAATGGAAATAGTCCTCCCCCTAAAGATCATCTTATGTATGTCCTGTATTGCTCTCATCCACATAGACTGGTCTTTAGTGATACTCTTTTTAGTTCTGGGACCTGATTAGTGTTCACAGGTTAATCTTTGTTAATTTGGTCCTGATTTTTTATTGTGGTGTGTGTGTGTGTGTTTTGGTTTTTTTGTGGGTTTTTTTGTTTTTTTGGGTTTTTTTTGCCTCTCAGTCAACTACTATGAGAGATAAACATTCTACAGCTCTGCTTTTTTTTTAGGAAAATAATGACCTTTCTAGAGGTCATAATCAAAAATGAATCCTCCCTTTGCCCAACCCTTTGACACTTCATGGATAATCCATGTTACACCCATTGACAACAGTGTTAGTCACTAAATGTCAATGTTGTGTGGATGACATATGTAATATGTTACATCCAATATTTTGTTAAGTAACCTATAAAATTTTTTAGACAGATGTATGACACATTTTTATCATATTTACCAAAAATGTATTTTGCCTGTGATTCCTCCTGACATATATTTTTAATGGCCATTAATATTCTATGGGTCATCAATATGTAAACCATTTGGGAAATAAGAACACAAGTGATGAAAAGTGGAAATTATTAAAATAACACATGGGTCAGTTTTGCCCTCAAATTTCAATAAAATGACTGATGTCAGTGTTTCAACCCAAAGCCATATGACTTTTTTTAATGGGACAAATCCTCACTATATTTCTCGAAAAATATGTGTGATGAGAACATATTTGGGACCGATTAAGAGATTATACTTCAGAAACACTTGTTTCTGTATATTCCAAATTAAATCAACAAATATTTTAAAAATATGACCAAATAATCAGAAGATGGCAAGCTCTGGAAAATAAGAACACTTGATGTGCTTTCCAAGTATTTGCAAAAGTACAGAAAGGATAAAGGTTGAAAAACATGAGAGAATAACATATTAACATAATGATACATGGGGGCATTTTATTTTTCTTGGCAAGCAAGATAATAGGAAGTAATTTAGAATGTAATCCTTAACTTTTCTTTGACTTATTATTTTGAAATATTTTCAAACCTAGAGAAGGGTTTGAATATAATACACCCCCTTAATATTCTTTACCCAATTTTTCAACATTTTATGAAATTTGTTGTATCATTCTCTCTCTGTGAAAGTTTTACTTCTTAATCCTTCAGCATGTATTTCCTAACAAGAAGGATATTTGCTTATATAACCACAGTGACAACCACAATGATAAAGTTCAGTAAGTGTAACATTGAAATAATACTTCTATCCAATTTTATTTAAACTATAGTCCATATTGACATTATGCCAATTGTTCCAACAAAATGCTTTACAATATTTTTTCCCTTTAGTCCAGGACCCAGTCTGAGATTATGTGTTGTTGCATTCAGATGCCATATCCCTTTAGTTTCCTTAATATCTAAAAGTATCTCAGCCTGTCTTTTTTATTCATGACATTGACTTAAATATGTATATATGAGAAACTATGAAGTCATTCTGATACTACCTCTTCTAATCCCACCTCACAAGGTTCCTCCTTGACATTCCTGTTCCACATTGTGTCTCCTTCACAGTGAGAACCCTGCCTCTCAATGCCAGCAATGCACTTACTCATTTGTCTAATCCTGTAATAAAAATAGTTTCAGAATTTCTAGACTCATGTAACTAGAAGAAAAAGAAGCTTACTAAAAGAGTTTAAGATACAGAGTAGAGTACTATGTTCAAATTATTTGAATTAGTTAATTTTTCCCCTTTAGAGTGGTTATATCATTTATTTGAAATATAATTATTTATTTGAAATATTGCTTATATTTACAGTTTGGGGCATCCTTTACAGTTTCCCCCATCCTTGTTGGTTTAATTTCCATTTTGAATATGTAGAACATTGACATGCCTCCAAATGTCAAAACTGTATATGAAGGTGCCCTTCCCTCTCCTATCCATTCTACCCCCAAACTTCCTTATAGGTAACCAGTGTCAATGTTTTCTGATTTATCCTTGTATTTCTTTTTGGAAAAGTAAGCAGATATGTATTGTTTCCTTATTACCCCCCCTTTCTCATATAATAGGTAGCTTACTATATAAACTCTTTTATACTTCCATTTTTCACTTAAAATACATCCTAGAAATAACTTCCTATCACTTCATAGCTCTCCTCCTTGTTCTTCTTTTTACAGCTATGTTGTATTCCATTGTATATGTGAATATAATTTTTTTGACCAATCTCCTATGTTTATGCATTTCTAATTATTTGCAATTACAAACAATGCTATAATGAATAATCTGTGTATATGTAATTTTGTATGGTTGGAAGTGTTTCTTCAGAGTAAATTCCTAAAAGTAAGATTGCTGAGCTAAAAGATAAGTGCGTACAGTATTGAATTTTGTTCAATTTTACTTTATCTGATATCAAGATCTAACCTGATTTTATTTTTTATTGTTTTAATTTACCTGGTATGTCTTTGCCCATACCTTTATTTCTAGCATTTTTGAATTTCTGTGTTTATTTGGTATGCCTTTTGTATATAGCACACGACTGTATTTTGCTTTATCAGCCAATTTGAAAATCGTTTTTCTTTTAGGTGATTTAGACCAATTCACATTTTTATATGACTGATAGGTTTGCTATTAATTCTATCATATTATCTTATGTTATAATCACTTAGTTTAATTTATGTTATATTTACCACATTTTTTTTCTATGTTCTTTGCTATATGTAAAATTTTTGTTTGGTTTAGGAAGGTTTGTATTTTTGACGTATGCACTCAATTTTCTGTTTAACACCTAATTTTAACATCGAATTTTTATTTTAAATTAACTATAAAAACTAAATTTGCTTAAATAAAATGTTCCCAAACACTAACAAATACTTTTATTAATGCATTATGAACTTGAGTTTTAACAAGGTTTCGGAGTATAGGCCACTGTGGCAGAATGTCGCAGCTGAAAAAGAATAAGGCTCAAATCTTGCCCAGAAGACTTAAACCATGGCATTCACGGACCAAATTATGCATGATTCCACTGAGCTCAGTTTGTAAATAAATTATGTCAAAGGACGAGCATTCAGAACACTTCACATAACCTATCTGAAAAGGTTGGTTTATTATGGTACACCCCCTTATCCCAGCCTCTTCTTTGCTCTCACACTGTTATTTTGATACAGCTAAAAGTTCAACTCCCCAGCTCAACTCCAGTGCCTCCTAATGAGGGAAATGTAACACTATCCAGGTGTCTCCCAGCACAGTGATCAGAATGTCATTGCTCCGCACAGTCTGATTTATGTCAGCTTGGTTAAAAATCACCCACATGCTGGAACCCCCCTGTGGAGAGTGTGCACTGGCCCCAGGCCACAGCACTCTTCTCCTTCTTCTTGTTTTCTTCTCCCTGCCCAAAATATGTGATTGGAGGGACATGCTGTGTATTTGTGAAATTATCCTCATAGGAACACAGAGAAGAACTTTGGCCTCCTTGAAATAATTTACACCTAATTTAGTTTAAGGAGCATAAATGATGGGACTGCTTTATAACATCAACAAGCAGCATCACTTGCAAGATTTTTCATGCAGGGTTGGAGCATACACAGCAAACACTTTCTATCTTTTAGTGCTAGAAAAATCTCTCAGAGTAAGAGATTATTTTTGACAATATGGTTCTAAATGTTAAAAAAAAAAAAAAAAAAAAAGTCAAGGCAGATGGCCTGGGGCCAGTCAGGAAACGCTTAATCACCCAGAAAAACAAGGAACAGAAGAGGTCATTATTCTTAGTAGGCCAGACTGTAAAACAATGTTTTTAAGTCTTCAGATTTATAGCAAAGCACCTTGAAAGATTTCAGGCAATTATGAAGAATAAGACTGCTCCAAAAGGCATTATACAAAATTTTCTTGCTCATTTTCCTCAAACAAACAAAACTGCCTAACCATCTTCCAACCTCTCTAGAGAGCTTGCCTCTTGCATGTATGACTAAATTCTTTCACCATGGTAAATTTAGCACAATGAATTAATTAATCCTAACCATCATAACAATTTAATGGAAGTATAAATTAATTGGGGACAATATGCACAGACATTCGTTTTCAAGTATATGATTTGGCTCTAATATCTTCCACCTGTAACTGTACAAAGACTATGAGAGATCGACCAGAAGGCCTTCAGGTGGGTGGGCATACTGAACCAGAGTCATAAATCCTAGAATTAAAGACAGCAGTAGAGATTAAAAAGAAAATGAAATTAATACTTATAGAGCCCTGCAATGTGCCAGGCTCATTATGCCTAAACCCTTTCATTATATCACTATATCATATATACCTTAAATCATTCAATACTTACAACAACCATGAAACAAAAGCATCATTGTCTACATTTTTATAAATGAAGAAACTGTGACTCTGATTGGTTAAGTGACTTGTCCAAGCTCACACAGCTGGCACAGGGCAAATTTAAACTTCATTCCCCAAGTCCATGTTCATTCTAGAGTTTCACATGAGCCATGGGCAGGCCCATATGGAGGCAGGACCTAAAATATGATACACCAAAATACACAATAACATTTTGTCATAATGAAAATTAATAACAATAATGATATATTTTCATGTCACTCTACTGTCAGTACGTTTGCACCAACATATGTATGATTTTGTTTTATCTTTACAGGTAAAGGAGGAAGAGAACAAATGAGGAATATCTATAATGTTTAGCTGTTTGCCTGTGCATTTATGAATCTCACACAGACTATAAAGAAACTATGATTAGACATGAAAGAAAGTCACTTTAAAATAATTGTTCCCTTTTAGAAATGGATGGAGCCAGGAAAAAATTGTTGAAATCACTAGAAACAGTTTACTATGGCAATGAAAATAACATTAGATTTTGTTTGAGAAGATATTGACATGCAGTTTAGAACAATAATAAGACATGAGAAGAGGCCTTGCACCTCATTCATGTTATCACTTAGAAGACAAAAAGAAAAAGATGGATAGCTTTTATAAAAAGAAACACCTACAGGTAGCCATCGATAATAAAGAATTGATACCTAAAAATAAGAAGAGTTGGATATAGGAAGTTTATATCAAACACACAAATAGACAATTTCTTGGATGGCCAAGTTCATAATACCTTAAAATGCTTCAAACTACACGGAAGAAGCTGCCAATAGCTTCAAATAGCTGTTGAACACTAAAGCCTCAAAATAGGCACATACAGTGGATACTTCAGAAATCTCTGAGGCCGAATAGAAACATGGTCTTAATAATAAATTACTCAGGTCATGTATTACAAGTTTATTATTAACACTTTAAGTGGTCCAAGTAATATTTTTGATTTTGGAATTTCTTAGGGCTGTTTTCATAAGCAAAGCAACATGCTCAATTGAAGAAATACCATGCACCAGAAGTCAGGCAAACTTGTTTTAGTCCAGCTGGGTCACCAGGGTTGGTCATTTAAGTTTCCTGGGCCACAATTTCTTTACCTACAAAATAAAGGAATGTAACTGGATAATTTAAGATCATTTTCAAGGGTACAATTCTGATTGTGAGCTATATTTCATCAATAAAGATTTTTGTTCAAAAAGGGAGTTCATAATCCTGAGTTCTGTGGATTCTGCTCCCCAAAAGGAAGTCAAGCTAAGGGTTTATGGAGCATGAATGGGAGAATACATTTAGAGGCAACTCCAACAAATTATAGACATATGTTTCTTTTGACCTTAATTTTTACAAAGTTATATCCTGCTGATATGGCTTTAAAAAGAATGATATATAATGTCTCCAGAACATAATTCTTTTTCTAAAACTAGCATACAAAGATGAATATTATTGATGCTGAGATCAAGTTTCCTGACTCTCAGCAGAAATCATTGCCTATGTGTTAATTAATCATGGGAAGCCTGGTGAATTTTTGTCTAAATAAACAAGTAACTGCTGTTAAATAGAAGATTTATCCGGTAAAGTTATACATGAAAGGTAAAAGCTATGAACTTATAAAACTATAAAGTGATATGGTAAAAGGTTTCATAAGAATTTAAATATAGAGCTTATAAATTGTTAGAAGAAACACATACCAATGAATATAAAAAACTATACCTAAAGTTAATATAGTGAAGTTTTTTAAGGAAACAAAATATAAAGTAAAATCTAAAATATTCTTAGGCTGGGTATGGTGGCTCATGCCTGTACTCCTAGCACTTTGGGAGGCCAAGACAGGAGATTGTTTGAGACCAAAAGTTCAAGATCAGCTTGAACAACATAATGAGATCCCAACTACAAAAAATACAAAAATATAAAAATAAGTTGGGCATGGTGGCATGTGCTATAGTCCCAGCTAAGGCAGGAGAATTACTTAAGCCCAGTAATTTGAGGCTGCAGGGGGCTATGGTGATGCCATTGAGCTCTAACCCAGGCAACAGAGTGAGACCCTGTCTCAAAAAGTGTATTAAAATAAAATATGCTTAAAGAATGAAGACCATATCTATAAATCAATAAATCAATCTAGGATAAACATATTTTAGAAGAAGAAACTCATATCGGGTCATAAAATAAAACCTACTAAATGTTATTTACAGTAAACACATATTTTAAAAGTTGATTCACCATCAAATTGATATTAATTGATCCACACTTATCTGTACATATAGTATTAACATTCATCAGGTGTCGGGCAAGTAGAAGGGGGAAGATGAATATATTCGTGCCTAATGGGTGCAGTGTGCACCATCTGGGAAATGGACACACTTGAAACTCTGACTCAGGCAGGGCAAAGGCAATATATGTAACCTAAACATTTGCACCCCATAATATGCATATTTTTGTATGTATTACACAAGCAAAACAACTAAAAGTAAATAAAATTATATTAAAAAGAGGGGGAAAAAAGAAAGTAGAAAATGAAAAAAGAACCTAGAGAGATCCTGGAGGAATCCTAATATTTAAACAAAGGAGAAATGAGCCATTGGGAAGGTGTTTCTAGAGAAGGAAAGGAAAATTAGGAACTTAAGCTTCTACACATAGGAAGGGACTTAAGATAGGAACTTAAAGAACTTAAGCTTCTACACAAGATTTTCAAGGAGGAGCGTATATGGACAGTGTCAAATGCTGCTGAAAGTTCGAGAAAGATAAGGAATAAGAAATCTCTATTGGATTTGTTGACAATAAAGTTTTTAATGACCTTAGCAAGGTACATTTTAATGGAGAATGTGGGGAAATGGATAAGGCAACATTTTTCAGAAATTTAATAATTAAAGGAAACAGAGACATTGGAAGAAGCTGGAAAACAGTGTCAAGGCAAATTATTTTTAAACTGATGAAAATATGAGCATATTAAATACCTGTGGAAAGGATTCAGCAACCAGGAAGAAAGAAGATTCATGAGAGGAAAAGGCATATGAACCAGTAGCTTAAGGTGAAGAACCATTTTTTACCAAAAGTCCCTCAGTGTCTAGAGGAGAAGGAAATAAACAAGGCTGAAGATTAGAAGTAGTACCGATGGCCAAAATGGAAAGGACATCATTGAAGATGGTAAGTTCAGTTTATTCCAAAGACCATTGTGGAGGGTATGAGCAAGGAGGATTTTATTGTTGCATAGCCTTTCATGGCATCCATAGTCTTACTATGGTATAATTGGAAAATTCAATTTAGAATAGGTAGACATGGTTTTGTACTCTCCTACACCACGTGCTAGATGTCTGGTGTTGGACAAACCTCTCTGAACCTCAATTTTCTCACCTATAAAATGTGGATGGTAATTTCTATGTCACAATACTGTGATTAAGTAATTAAGGTAACAAACACAGGTACATAAGATAGTGATTAGCATATAGAAGATGAGAAACAAATATTAAATATCCACAACCACTTCCCCCCCCACCACCACATACATACCTTAAACTCTTTAGCTGTGTTCATACTGCCTAGTTCTGACCCCTATGCTATGCTCTGAATGTTTGTGTCCCTCTAAAATTCATTATGTTGAAATCTAATTCCAACATGTTGGTATTAAGAGGTGTAGACTTTGGGCAGTGACTAGGTCATGAGGTCAGAGCCCTTGTGAATGGAATCAGTGCCCTTATAAAAGAGGCTTGAAGGAGCTTATGCCCTGTGCCCTTTGCACTTCTGCCATGTGAGAACACATTTAAGTTGCCGTCTATGAGGAACAGGCCTTCATAGACACTGAATCTGCTGGTGCTTAGCTCTTTGAGTCCCTAGCCTCCAGAACTGTGAACAATAAATTTTTGTTTACAAATTACCCAGTCTAAGGTATTTTATTATAGCAGCTTGAACTAAGACACCTTATCTCTCAAGTATAAACCTAAAATGGAAGTTATGTAACAATGAGGGCCATGACACAATGGAGAGAGACAGAGATAAGCAAACAAACAGCTACATACCTATCTAGCAGTTAGGTATTATAATAGCTATAAGTAATATTACTTGAAATTCTCGTCATTTAGGCAATTTTCAGAGGGCCTTTGGAAAGAGTATTCCAGAATTTTTCTCAGAATTTTGCTAGTATTGTTTCGTTTCTTAGTTTTCTATAATTATTTTGTTTTAGATGTTTCAGCTTCCTAGTCATAAGAGTTGCTGAATAATTGAATGGAATTATGGTTATTTTAACAGTAAAAATTAGAAAAATATCTTCAGTGAAGCCAAAATTTGACGAAAATCTAGAAAAACATCATTAGTTATTAGGATTTAGGCAGAATTTAGTTATAAATTTAGTCAATAGCAATATAAGAGGAAACTTACTATTATACAATTGTAAATAGGGTAAAGTGAGTCTATCTTCACAAGAGTACAAGTTGAGGACAAGACTCATCATTCTACTTAAGGAGTTTCATGGAAAATACTAAAACCTTGTGTCTCATACATATGTAAATAAGACCACATAGCAGATACTCAATAACTACATATTGACATTGATATACATGTGCTGTGTATATGTGAATGTAAATGAGACTATATAGTAACAAATTTAATCACTAACTCAGTAAGCAGATAAAGAAGTGTTTTATGTAAAATACAATTTGGTGTAATTACTCTGAAAATCGACAGAATTAGATCTGAACCTTGACTTCCCCCCTTGCTTGCTGTATTAGTCTGTGTTCTCCAGAGGAACCGAGCCAATAGGATGTGTGTATGGAGAGAAAGAGATTTATTTGAAGGAATTGGCTTTATACGACTATAAAGACTTGGCAAGTTCACAATCTCATGTGGGAGGTTGGCAGCCTAGAGATCTAGGAAAGAGTTGTAGTGCAAGTGCAAAGGCAGTCTGCTGTAGGACCAGGAAGATCCAATGGTGCAAATGAAGTTCAAATACAGTCTGCACTCTCTGTTGTTTGGGGATAGCCAGGCTTTTGTTCCATTCAGGACTTCAACTGATTGGATGAGACTTACTTGCAATATAGAGGTCAATATGCTTCATTCAAAGTCTACCCATTTAAAAGTAAATTTCACAGAAACATCCAGAATAATTCTTGAACAAATATCTGGTCTCCTCGGCCCAGCTAAATTGACATAAAATTAGCCATCACACTAACTGTGCAAGCTTAAGCAAATAAACTACCCTCTCTGAACTTCAGTCTTTGTGAAATTGGGATAATAATATGTATCTCTTAGAACTGTTGCAAGATTATGAAAACATAGTGAGCATATAACATGTAATTAATAAATATTATTGTTCTATATATACATATTTTTATAACAAAATCCTTCAAGTATAATTGATGTATTTAAAGTGAAATAATATTGAAAAATAGAAGAAAAATAAGTGTGTTCTGAATATGTGTACTTTTCACAGAGCTGATAAAAAGCAACACAATATAAAATATTCTATTTTTGTTTACTCTCTATGCTTACAATGGACTATATATTTTATGGTGTTTAACTTGATTTAAGGCTCCATTTGGGGTGATGCCTAAAACCACACCTAGACATGTGTTAATGATCAGTAATATGCACTCTGCTATTCTGGAGCAGTCATTTGCTGTCAAATTCTTACTCATGACATATAAAACAAGCAGAGGTTCACTGTTTTAAAGAATGCTTCACTATATTTCCCAACCCAAAACAAAGTACTATTAATGACCTACCATTTGAAAGATTAAAAAAGAATTTTTAAGAGATGAATGCAGCCAGATAAAATAGAAGTGGCTCTTAATCCCTAACCTTTTCTCCAAATTTAACCAAAGCCTCTTTCTGAGGTTTGAGGAAGTTCAGAGTTTCCCCCCATTATTCTTCATTTGTGCCTCTCTCTGCAGTTTTTGGCTCCAGCTGGAATCAAATATACCCAAATACCCAAGATGAAGCTGTTCTCGTAAGCTGTCCAGCCCAGTTTTCAAGACTTGAGAAGTTCGGAGAGTTCAGATAAGGTTTGGGATCAGCAGCCAAGCACTCGAATGCTTATCTGAATTGAGCTTTCCAAGTTTTGCCCAATTTAGCCCCTATAACTGGAGATAAATATTTATTACCTCTAATTAGCTCTCCATGTCTTAGGCACATCTGGAACTCACACAACGTTAAGATATTACGCCTTTGACATTTTGCATGTTTTGGTGGAGATTTTTGTTTTGTAATATTTTAAATTAAATTATAATCAAAGGAGGAAATATGTAAAGATTTATCTATATCTTTATATAGAGAGATTTATCTATATATTTGTCAATTACAGATATTATTTTATATTTAAAGATATACAAGTTTTAGACTTAGAGGTGGAGGTGGGGATGATCTGATTCTATGGCAAACAGGGGCATATGACACAGAACTACGGTTTGCTGTTTTCTTTTTTTCCAATAAAATCAGCATGTTTAACAGGAAAATGTTTCAGAATCTAGATGGAAATGAAGAGCAGATAATATCTTTTAATTTAAAATTTTAAAAAAGACAGGACATACATAATGAATGCGATGCGCACCAACTGGGGGATGGACACGCTTGAGGCTCTGACTCGAGGGGGAAGGGGGGGCATGGGCAATATATGTAACCTTAACATTTGTACCCCCATAATATGCTGGAAAAAAGAAAAAAAAGATAGGAATTCTGCTTCAAGATGGCAACTGAATTAAACATAATTTACTTCTCCCACTAGAGAGCCCAGTAAAATTATAGTAAAGGACCAACCTTTAACAGTGAAGAGAATAGGAAGGGGGTAGTCAGCAGTTAGGAGATTATAACAACTTTATGCAAATCACAGATAAAATGGGAGTAGTGACATCAGCAAGATGGCTAACTAGAGTTGCCTGGTACTCATTCCCTTCACAAAAAGGAAGCCCAGGATAGAATCACAGGGAGGGGAGTGAGGCATTCTGCCTCTGCCAAGTGGTTTCCCCCACCAGAATTGACTGAGTCAGGGAGATTGCTTATGGGCAAAGGTAAGCTGGAGGTCCCAGCAGTCCCCATTTCCACCACAAACACCAGCAATCCTTGCTACAGGAGAGTCCCCAAGTTCTCACAGTATCTGAATCCATTTTGGAGAATAGCCAAGAGTTCACACAGATGCGTTGCCTCAGAATAGGAGCTTACCTTGAGCATTTCCCACTCCAAGAACCTAAGCTGTTATGGCTTGGCACCATCTTGAAACCAAAGCCACTACTAGAGTGTGTCCTGCCCTGGGTGGTTGTGGCAACGGACTGAGGCCCCACCATCATTCCACTGCATTCCTATGAGTGGTTGCAGCACAATAAGCCCATCTACTTGGAGTCGAGGCCAGATGGAACAACCAAGACCTCGTATCTAAACCCATGCAGCACACCCTTGCCCCAGGGAACAGGTGGACCTGCACAGTGGGGAAACCACCAAACGGCCAGACTGACATCCCACCCACGTGCACTCACACTGAACAAGCAGCTGGCTCACTGAGTCTGTGCCACCCACACACAACCCAATGGCCAGTCCTACAGCAGCCCTGCCACCCCAATAAACCAGTGCACACCACACGCACACTGCACCCATGCACACTGACTACACCACACGCACACTGCACCCATGCTTGGCTCAACAGCAGTATAATGGCAGCCACACCCTTGCAGACAAAGTAGGAGCTACTATCAGTGCTCAGTTGAAAAGAGATGGTGATGGCACTGGTAAAGTGAATGGAGAAAGGGGACAGATATGGGGTTTTTGAAAAGGTACTTATTAGAAAATATGCCAATTAGTGCAATATGTCAAATTGAGACATTCAATTTGGAAAGGAGATAAAGTCTGGAATGTGCACCAACATCATTTGCCCACAGAGTTATCTGTCATAGAGTATCATGTAGAATTAGGGCTTCACAAAGAACTATTAAGAAACACATCTAACTGGCATATTGAACAACAGAACAAATTACCCGTTTTCTCGCAGTGGCAGGAATTATCTGATTTTGAAGATCTAATGTTTCAGATTATTCCTCAGTGTTCAGTTTCATAGTCCAGGATCACATTTGTTAAATCAGTCAATAAATATAATGAAAGGAAGGCTGGTATATATTCAGGAATACCTGTCATTGCCAGAGACTGTACTCTGTATTTTTTTCAGATATTCCTAACAGCAACCCTGAGAGGTAAGTATTGTTATCCCCATTTTATAAGTGGGGCTTAGAGAAGTTTTAAAGAATTTCCCCACATTCACAGGTAATAAGAGAGTCAACATTCTAAGTTATGTCCAACCCCAAAATCTAAGTCCTTTCCATTATGTTACCCCCTGTCTCTTTGTAGCAAATGACTGCAATTTCTATCAAATGTTCCTATAGTTTGTGTTTTCATGATGCCAAAGCATTCAGTCAAAACAAGGGGAAATAACAAGTGCATTGTGTTTAAATCTCAATGTCTTAAAAGTAAAACTGTATCAGCCCAGTGAACTATTTTATCAAACTGTATTTTCATTACTAATTTTATCAATTTTTCAAAAGATTTCATCCTGATCAGTTAACCAGGGCCTTGAGAGTGGTCAAAATAAATGTTGGCCTAGGTACTCTTTCTCCTTTTAGCCATAAAATCAGTGTCCCATAAAAATCTCACTTTTCACCCCAAATCCTCACCACTTTCTTGTTTCTTTCATAACTTCCAAAGCTGTGAAGCTAGAGGAAGCAGAATTTAAAGCCACTTTAAGAGACAAGCCTACAGAAGAGGTCTTCTATGAACCTAAAGTACTTGCTCTTCAAAACTCTTGCTCCATGTAATACACTGCACTCTTTAATATGATGTCATGTCCACTTTACCCAGGACTTCTAACCTTTGAGAAATTATCTACATAGTGAAGATTCACATGTAAGCGTAAACATTCCTATGGTTCTTGTTTGCATAAAGAACATAAAAAGTAATGAAGAACAGACAGTGAAAGTTAACAGCCTCCTTTTAATTTCTATGTGCCGGGACACTATAAAAATATTTATTTTTAAGAAAAAGCTGATGGAATCTTATTCAAAATGTTTGCTCAAATTCCAATGTTTTGTTAGTCTCCATTTTCTTAATCTGTAAATATTTGATCCACATTTGTCCCTCTACCTGAATCATTTCCAAAACCTCTGCCTCTAAATTTCTTCTTTACATAACTTCTACCCAAACAGGGAAGCAAAAGTTCGAAACTCTTTTTTAAAGAAAAGATTTAAAAAATAAACTTTTGATTTTGTGCCCTCCCTTTTTCCAAATAAAATAAAACAAACAAATGACCTTTACTCTTGGATTAAATATATATATATATGACACTGAGATGATTTGAATATGGTATTGATATTGGATAATTAGGCAATTACTGCTAATTTTATCAGGTGTAATAATGGTACTAAGATTAAGGGAAAAAATCTTTATTCTTAGAAAGACGTAAAAAATATTAATGGGTAAAGTTTTATCATGTCCTTAAATTACATTTAAGTAATTCAGCAAACAAAATCTTACATACATAAAGTTAAATCATAGCTGGCAAAAATCTTAACTATTGAATCTAGGTATTGGTATACAAGCATTAATTAAAACTCAATAGTAAAAGTCAATAGTAAGGTTACTACATAAAACATTCAGTCTGTAACTTCCAAAAATCAGTAAAGTCAGCATACTATACTATTTTTTTAAGAAAGTATGCTTACATTTGTGGGTTTTTTTAGTTTTTAATTTTTTAATTGTATAAATATGTGGGATACAGGTGTAATTTTGTTAGATGGATAAATGGTACTATTTTTTAAACTTCTCTGTACCTTTGATATTTTTGTGTTGAAAAGTTGAAAAACAAATTAAAATGTATTATTATTAAAAAAACACCTTTGAAAAAAATGTTTAGAGTGAGTGAAGAGAATGTTTAGAATGAGTGGTTCATTATGATAGTGAAGGTAATGTCTTCTAATGTTAATTATTTGGTTGCCAACATGGTCAATGTCATATCTACATGAGAGACTCGTAAAAAGAAAGCAAAAAAATTACTTGGTGTAAAAAGACCATAGAACTGGAATATTTTTGCTTCATGTGGCTAAGTGACAAATCAAAAATCTATCATTCTTAAAACACAAAAGGCACACACTAAACACTCTGCTAACTTTTCTAGTTTTTTCTAGAGATGGGGTCTCACTTTTGCTCGCTCAGGCTGGTCTTGAACTCCTGACCTCAAAAAATCCTCCTGCCTTTGCCTCCCAAAGTGCTAGGATAATAGCCATGAGCCACCACACCAAGCCTCCATTTTTTATCTATTACACTGTATATTTGACTGTACCTTTTCTATGTTTATATATGTTTACATACACAAATACTTACCATTGTGTTATAATTGCCTACAGTATTCAGTACAGTAACATGCTGTACAGGTTTATAGCCTAGGAGCATATAGCCTACATGTGCAGTATGCTATATCTTCTAGGTTGTATAAGTACACCTTATGATATTTGCACAATGACAAAACTGCCTAATGACACATTTGCTAGAACATATCCCCATCATTGAGCACGGTGAGGAACCTGTGGCCTTGGGGCCACAGTGGACTTCTGGTACGTATTCTTTAGGATGTGCTCAGTAATGTTTATTTTTCTTTGCCATCACATTGTAACATTGTTTTAGAATTTTGCCATAATATATACTTGTACAAATAGAAAAGGTTTTATTCTAAAAACTAGTAGGGGAAACACAACTTTTATATTGAGAATCGGACACTCTGTAACGACATAGCTTATCTTCACTGAAAAAAATTGTATCTGACAATATAAATCTTCTGAGGAACCCAACTATCACATTATAAATACTATACTAAAAAATATACTGCCTATTATGCCAAATGAGTCAGCAGGTATACTGTTTACAACCAAAAAGGTTATGTGCCTATAAATATACATTTATACACATATTTTTATTATAATTTATTTCATTTAATCCAAAGACACTGAAACATAATCATTCCCATAAAGACATTGGATGGCATGTGTAAGCTTACTCCATGCATTCTCATTCAGGCTCTGTCTGTGCTGGAGTTAATGGCACCACTGACCAACACAGACACATTGCAAAAGCAAGGGTTCTTGGAACATAGGAGTAAATCAATCAAAGTTAGTTTCTTACTTCTCTCCCCATCTACTTTGTGAAGAAACATTTGAAATGTATAAAGAAACTTAGAAGTTGGTATTGTAATACTTTCAGTAGCCTGGAAACGTTCAACAGGTAAAGTCATCCTCAAATCCTAAAGAGAGTCATTTTGAAATCTTCTTGAGTCACTTACATATCACTAAAAAGGTCCCTTCCCTAAAAATAGATGATTTATCCATTTAGCACATTTATTATAATGGCTGAGGACAAGAATTTGTTTAAAGTTGCATAACCGTACAAAATGAAAAAAAAACCCACTGATACTTCACTGTATTTTTATAAATATATATGGATAGTCAGATCTAGCCAAAGATTCCTCAAATGTGTATGATACAGAGACATAACTATTTCTCAATAAGCTTCAGAAGCATCTATGGGGATGTTTACAGGAGGCATTTCTCAAAGAGTGGGGTGAAGGGAGGGAGAGAGGAAGAGCCTTAGAATCATAAAATAAGCCTGCAGGAAGATGTGTTGGATGCTGGCCTCATCCAAAATGGAAAGGAAAAGAACAAAGACACAGATATTATCTTCTCTTGGAAAATCTGTATATGACCATTCAATGTTCTTTTTATATATCATGATCCTTTCATTTATAAGCTAAAGCTATTAGATAGAACATACTCTGTTGTATCATCTACATGATTATTAAATAACCATGTTTTTTAAATGTTAGCCATTCAACTTTCACACACACTCTCTACCTTCCGTTGCTCATCAAAATTTCTTGAAAACAGTTCATATTTGTACCAGATTGCCTGTACCCCCTTTCACTCCTTGCTGAATTCTATTTCTGCAATTCCATTTCTGTCCCTATAGTCTATGGAAATTGCACTCAATGAGTCTTTTCCTAATTGTCAAATCCAAGAAACTTTTAAGTTCTTGTCTGCTTTAGCCCTACTGTATTTAATTCTGTTGCTTATTCATTTTCTTATTACATAATAGCATATATGTAATTTTTATTCAACAACAAAAAATATATAATCATTGCAAAAATAATAATTGAAAATTGTTTAACAAAGAAAGTCTCTTCCTCACTATCCCTCTGTCCCACTTGATGGGGGAACAATCGCTCACAGCTGGTGCTTATCGTACCTGCATTTTTCCATGCACATCTAATACATAATTTAAAATTTTAAATCTAAACTGAAAGAGAAGATTTGAGTTGAAAAACTATCCTTTGCTCTCAGTCCTACTCCTCATTTTTGATACCCAGTAATAAAGAGTTTTGTTTCTTTTTGTGGTTATATTCATAATATTTATATTCATTCATTTATTTATTCATCAATTTAAACTAGCTCTAATTGCTACCTCTATTGTGAAGAGTAAGGAATTTTGCTGACTTACACTGCTTTCTTACCTCTTTATTCCCACGTTTCACATTTCCAAACTCTAAGAGGCATATTTGTACATATTAAGTATTTTTATGTGTTTTTATTTGCTCATCTATGTCTTCAAATAAAACACAACCTTCTATTTCTTGACTCATCCATTTTAGGCATTATCTGATTTTTTTTTTTTTTTTTTTTTTTTTAGACAGAGTCTCACTTGTTGACCAGGCTAGAGTGAGTGCCGTGGCGTCAGCCTAGCTCACAGCAACCTCAAACTCCTGGGCTTAAGCAGTCCTACTGCCTCAGCCTCCCGAGTAGCTGGGACTACAGGCACGTGCCACCATGCCCGGCTAATTTTTATATATATATATTAGTTGGCCAATTAATTTCTTTCTATTTTTTTATAGTAGAGACGGGGTCTCGCTCAGGCTGGTTTTGAACTCCTGACCTTGAGCAATCCGCCCGCCTCGGCCTCCCAGAGTGCTAGGATTACAAGCGTGAGCCACCACGCCCGGCATTATCTGATTTTTTATTGTGTCCGATTTTATATCACTTTGTGCTTATAACTAAAAGTAACTCTGCTCCATCTATAGGTTAATACAAACAAAAACCAAAAAACACTAAACCCCAGCATTTACAATATTATAGTTATTTAAAGGTAGTTCCCTGCAGAATCCAATAGTGCCCACTGAGTGGAGATGGTTTCCCGGCATTAACTTTGTGCTGTTGGAAAAAGCACATAACTAATAAATAGAGAAGGACGGGGCAGCACAATGCTTTCATTTGTTCATTTATTTTTATGATGCTCTGGCTTCACCTTACCATTAAGGTCTCTTAGCTTCTTAATCATCTGTTTTGCCATAGGAAATTACTTTGCTTCTAAAGAAAATTCTTCCTGGAGCCCTCTTATTCCCTGTTCTAATTTGCATTCTAGACCAACTAACTGTCACCCTGGAATTAATTTCCTTTTTAAAAATCTTTTGGTACTTATCTTAGTTTGATTTATACCTTATTCTGAAAAAAGAATGGTATATCAAAACACCTTCTCAGTATCTTAAGATTGTAATAGCACTTAAAATATTCCTCCCTTGAGATAGAAAACAAGTCATTTTCAAGAAAATCCCAGGAGACAATAATCTTACAAGTGGTGTTTGAGTAGATTCCTTTCCACATAAAAATTACAGCGATCTCAAATTGGTAATCTCAAATAACAGGCAATATTGAGTAGTTGTAATTTTAGTATTAATATTTTGTGAAGAATGACATTTTACTTATTACTAATATTTGCAATAATGAGGTTTTCAGTTCATTCAACAAATATGTATCAGTATGTCCTTGGCAATGTTCCATGCTCAGAGGACATAGCAGTGAACAGAGCTCCTCATGCTAGTTTTTGATGCAGAGGTGAAAGACGAGAAACACATAAACAATTAAATACCTAATATTAAGTCAATTGTTGATTGATGCTAGAAGGTGGTCTAGGGAGTGCTGGGGAATGGAGAATGGGGATGGAATGTTAGATAGGAGGAGGCAGGGCTCACTGAAAGGTGACTTTGTTTTTTTACCTTTTACAAATTCTTCCCTTCAGCTTATGTTTTAAAATTATCTTTGTTTCAAATTAATCATGAAGCTAAAAAGTTGGAGATACAATATAAAGCATTTACTTCTGAACCATTTGAGAGTTAGTTGCAGACTTCTTATTCCATCATTTTTTAATACTTTAGTGTATATCTCCTACAAAACAGTGGTATTTTGCTACATAACCATAATACATAACAGATTAAGTATTCTGTTTCATAGATCTCACTTTCCTCTCTTTATTGAGTTCCTTTTTTGTTTTGTTTTGTTAGATGAGTGACTTAAGGAAGTCTTTCAGTGGAAGATCTATGAGTGGTAAAGTTTTCTAAGTCCTACATACCCCAAACTGTCCTTATGTGACCTGAACTCTTGATTAAGAGTTGGGTCTCTTTGGTTGGGCATTTAATTTCTAGGTTCCAAATAACATTTTTCTCAGACCTCAATCTGAAAACATACAATGTCTTTGATAAGAAGTTGAATTTCCGTTTATTGAAAATAATAAGCAGAGACGTTCAGGATCTTTATATCTTAGGCGTCTCTACATAGCTATGGTCTTTCATCTTCATTCATATGCTCTTCATTCTGTGCTCCTTTCCAAGCTGAAGATGCATGTGTCTAAAAAATCAATTTTCTCTAGTAATTTTTAGGACATTTTGTTCTTTTCTTTCTAAAATTCATTTTGAAGGACTCTACCTCTCCTGGAGAGATCCTCTGAGATTTTTTTTTTTTCAGCATATTATGGGGATACAAATTTTAAGGTTTCAAATAATGCCCTTGCTCCCCTTCCCCCTACAAGTCTGAGCTTCAAGTGTGACCATCCCCCAGATGGTGCACATCTCACTCATTATGTATGTATATACCCACTCCCCTACCCCTCCCACCTGCCCAATACCCAATTAATGTAGTTCCTATGTGTCCACTTAGGTGCTGCTCAGTTAATACCAATTTGCTGGTGAGTATATGTGGTGCTTGTTTTTCCATTCTTTGGATACTTCACTTAGTAGTACGAGTCCCAGCTTTATCCAGGAAAATACAAGATGTACTATATCACTGTTGTTTCTTAGAGCTGAATGGTACTCCATGGTACATTTATACCACGTTTTATTAATCCACTCATGAATTGATGGGCACTTGGGTTGTTTCCACAGCTTTGCAATTTTATGAATTGTGCTGCTATAAACATTCAAGTGCAGGTGTCTTTTTTGTAGAGTGTCATTGGATCATTTGGGTAGATGCCCAGTAATGGGATTGCTGGATCAAATGGTAGATCCACTTGTATCGCTTTAAGGTATCTCCATATTGCTTTCCAAAGAGGTTGAACTAGTTTGCAATCTCACCAGCAGTGTAGGAGTGTTCCTATCTCTCCGCATCCACGCCAACATCTATTGTTTTGGGACGTTTTGATAAAGGCCATTCTAACTAGAAATGATATCTCATTGTGGTTTAGATTTGCATTTCCCTGATGATTAGAGATGTTGAGTATTTTTTCATATGTTTGTTAGCCATTATTTAAACTTTTCTCCTATATGCTTCTAATATTCTTTTACCCTGATTTCTAAGAGATTTCACCAGGCTTTTATTCCAACATGTATTTTTAATTTTTCTTACTTTCAGACACCATATTTTTAAAGTTTCCAGCAGTCTTTATTGTTCTTTAGTTGCTTCTTTGTTATAATAGCCTTTTCTTTTATTAACAGAGTTAATAGTTTCTCAAATCTCTCTACAGATGTCAATGAATATAGATAGATATAGATATATAAAATTATGTTCTGTGTCCTAAATTATCTATTTATTTTGGGATCAATTCACCAGTTCATACTGGCATTGTGTATGTGTGCATGTATATGTATATATCTGTGATTATTTTCCCTCTAATATCATATTTGCCTATATAAAGTCATGAACTGAGGGCTAGTTTACTTGATACACTTAAACACTCATCTGGCCTGGGTTCCCTCTGCCAGCATGCAGTTCTGTCCTCCACAAGGCCTCTTCAATGGGAAAGATGAACTGTGAGCTCTAAGCCCACAGACGCCTTTCCTTTAAACTATTTGAGCAGAAATCAGGGAGCAGGCTAGGCCCACACAGCTCTGAGTTTTACTCAGGGAATCCCAAACCAATTTCTTTGGCAAGCAATGGCAGGAGAGGAGGTGCTAATTTGCACAGCTGTTTGGAAAACGACCATAGGCATAGAAATCTGGCCACTACCCACTCCTGAAGCTGGACTTCTTTACCTCCAGGTTGGGAGAATGACAGAGGCACCACTGTTGGGCTGTACCCAGCCTTCTGTGACTACATATTCTGGGCTGCACTCCTGACTCCTTTATTTTTTAATATATAACATATTTTTTATCTTTCAGAAACTCATCGAGATTAATGGTTTGCATGTGTCTCTGCCTGATTTGAGAACTACTATAAATTTACTATCCTTGGTACTTTTAAATTTTATTTTAATGGGATTTGTGGAATGAGAATAGAAACACATATGTTCAACCCATTATCTTGAAACAGAAGTCTTACTCCCTCAACTTCAAAGTCCTCTTCCCTAGCCCTATCCTCTGCCACTTCTCTGATACTTACTTGTCCCATTAATGCTGGATTCTTATTTTTTATCTTTTCCTAAATGTTGGTGTTTCATCCATCTCTATCTCCTCTTTTCTCCTCTTTATTCTCTGTGGATGTTTTTCACTCACCTTCATGGGGGCAACTATTACTTCATGCCAGGGAACCCATTCCACATGACCAGCTCTAATCTCCCTCTGGGCTCCTGCTGCCAGGCTATTCACCATTGTTATTTGCGCTATATTTTACATTTCCATCCAATGTGAGGAAATGGTAGGTCTCAATAATATTTTAATTAGTGAGAGTTGAAAAGATCTAGAACTGATTTTAAGGTTATCTTTCTATTATGCCATATTCTTGAATTATTTTCATAAATCCATCAATAATTAATCTATAATTTGCTCTCTTTGGTGTGAGCTCATCCCTGGGTTTTCTCTTTACCATAATTTTTGTATAACGTATTTCCTAATAGTACAATGTATTCAAAACTCACTAACTCCTCCTCCCCACAAAAATTGGAGACTAAAAATTTGAGAGGAACAAAGAGTCATGCCAGTTTCCAGTTTCCAATTATAATTCAACTCTGTAATTCCATTTCTAATTTCAGTTACTATAATCAAACTTCTGTTTTATCAAGTTTTTGAAGCTAAAAGTCTCAAAGCAGAAGTTTTCACTTACCTAATTGGCTACCAATGCAAGTGCAGATTCAATCCATCTGTCCCTAAGTGCATAATGTGTATTTCTGCCAGTCCACCCTTTGTTTTGGCTTTAAATTACTCTTTTTAAGCCTGATTTCCCATGGAAGGAAAGCTTGTAATAGTTGCCCTTCAAGTCTGAACATTTCAACTTTAATAACTTTTGATACTGGACATAGATTCTATGTAATTCTGCCAGGAGGAGAAAAATAATTTCAAATTATACAAGTTTTCCCACCACCACAGATTCTGTATATGCATTTAAAAAACTAAATAAATAAACAAACTCAGTTCTTTGTCCACACAGCACAATTATCTGACCACCAATAAAGTGGTAAACTATAGACAATGGTAGCTCCTCTTCTGGTTCTAACTGTTCATGGGTCCAAGCAACTTGCCTCCTCATTCAAAGGCTCCTAGAAGGATTTCCCACATATTCTTCCAATAAAAGCATTAAGACTTTCTTAAATTTGAGAAAATGTAGACAAATGGATTTTCACACATTTGGAATCATATGTCAACCTTCATCTGGATATTTCAAATAGAAAATACATCACATGAATAATAATAAAACTAACATGCATTGAATACTAGGCGCTACTCTAACTTCATTACATAGAATGTTTCATTTAAATTTTTAAATAACGTTTTGGGTAGGTCTTATTATTGCATCATTTTATACATAAAAAATTGAGTCTTAGAAAAGTCAAATGTCTTGGCCAAGTTATTTCTCCAGTTCCTAAATGGTTGAACTGGGGCTTGAAAACAGCCCCAGTGATATCAGATATCAGAACCTGCATATCTAACCACTAGTCAAAGACAGCAAACAGATTTCACCTTGTATGTTATCTTTGATTGACTGATAGCTACTGCATGAGCAGGATGTTTAAAATATTTTGTCACTAGACTCAGACAGAGTGTCAGAACTGAGCAACAATGTCAGCTATGAGCAAATTAGAGTTGCAGATCATATCCTAGGTACTTGCTCTCCTAGGGAAAGTTAAGGAGCAGGGGAGAAAGGAAGGGAGGGAGAGATTGATTATTGGCCTATATGCCTACAAACAACTTTCAGATAAAGCATAGATAATTTAGTTTAAGGAAATTCACAGAATGTAGCAAACACTGCCAATAATTTGTCTTCCTCTATATTAAGCTTATAACAAAATATTACTAATGATTTGAGTTTTAGTTTTACTGCATTTTTTTTTCTTTCTTTACCCTGACAGAGGTATTTTTAAAATGAGGGAAGTAGTATTGAGGAAGAAAGAGGAAATATAAGATGCTTAGAAAGGCATCACTTGGATGAATGATTCAACTGTGCTCAATTCCAAAAAAATTTAGAAAACACATAAAAGACTTTAGTTTTATTTTCTGAATGCTCAGACAGCAGAAACTCACGTAGAAAATTAAGACCAAAATGTGGTATAGAATCATATTTTTGGGACACTTACCTATGTCCCTTTTTTCTTCTGGCCTTTCTTTATTTTCCTCTATTTGACCAGATTGTCTTCTCTATATTGTTTGACTAAGGGTTAATTAGGGCAAGCTTTCCTGGTTTTTGTTAAAGAGAATTTTGAAATTAAAGATAATCTTACTTCTGTCCAGACTAGATAAAAGTTTTCCAGCAAGAGAGATGGAGAAAGATAGAAATGAGTTCTGATGACAACAAAAATCTCCCCAGATCCCAGTGGTAGGTTCTTGTGCCCTGCTTCCCAAGTAGGCAAGAGTCCAAGTAGGATATAAGGACCTGAGATATTTTGTGGGGCACTGAAACCAAAAGAACCTTGTTCCCAGGAAAAGATTCTAAAAAGTACAAATTAGATTATCTATACTTGTTCTGAAAGGTGTTTATAGATATACAAGTCAATAATCAGTCTCTCTCTCTCTCTCTCTCTCTCTCTCTCTCTCCATCTCTAGGAGGACAAATATCTAGAAAGGGAAAGGCTCAGTGACACCTCCAGGTTTAAGAGACCATAGACAGCCTCATAGAAATGCTAATGTCTCAGCATCTAGAAGTAGAAAGGTTCCCCGCTCCTGTAAGTGACATGGAAGCAAGAAAAAGCTCTTACAGCCAAAGGAGTTTGCCCAGGAAGCTGAGGACATCTCAGCAGTAAATTATATAGATTGATAACCTAGTGCCAATTAGGAGAGTAGATATCTCATCTGATACTTCCATGGAGTTATGACACAGAGACCACATGGATACCTTCCCCAATGCCTTGGCACTACACATCCTCTCAGAAATCTTAGATACATTCCCTAGGAAAAATAAAAAAAGGAAAATACCAAATTAATGGAGATAAATATTCTATCTAATAGAAAGAGAGCTCAAATAGGTACTAAGCTGAATTACATAAAAATTTAAAAGTTATACTCCTTACGTGCAACTTTGCAGATGTAAATTCATCCCCCCTACAACTATTTTTAAAATCCAAGAAATGCTAGAAAGCATCAGCATCAATAGTAATCTATGGCAAGATAATTTCTTACTTCATAGAAGATCAATGCAAGTTAGATACAAAGAGATAAAATTAAATTTGAATATGAACCAAATCTAAGAAGATAATTGATTAGATTGTGGAATCATACTCACAGTAAAGAAGTGGGGGCCTTATCACTCAAGGCCATTATCATTAAACCAAACAAGGCAATGAAAGGTAGAAGGGCCTATGGTTTGTTTAATCTTGCCTTTCCATTTTTTGTGTTATATTCTATACCATGTCAGATACTTATGGGCTAATGCAAACATTTTTTAAACCTAACCTTCCACATAAGAGAAAGTTTACTTCCTAAGCATAACTGGTGAAATCCATTTAAAAGAATCCTAACTCAGGTCACAAGTGTCTACTTAAGAAATCAAAGCAATAAACTATTGGATAAGACCTGGTGACATGTACAAATACACATTCTCCAGGTACCAACATAGTCACAGAGAATAACTCACAAGTTCTGTCTAACAGACCAAAGCAGAGAGAAGAGGGACTCAGCTGTTAAAGATATTTTTCAAATAACCAAAATGCAAATGATTCCAGACAGTCAAGCCAAAGAAAATAGCCATCCTTGCCTAGCTGGAAGGGATCAGTTATAGCCAGTAAATATAGCAAGTACTGCTTGGTTGCCAATAAGACCAGGAACAAAAAGTGAATTTGGTAACTTTGAAAGTTGGGACTCTCAATTTTGGCAAAAAATCTTCAATCTCCAAAAAGTGTCTTCACAAAAACTGAGGTGGTATTCAGGCATTTTGACACCTGCTTTTTTCCAGAGAACACAGGAACATGTTACAGATAACGCAAGTTCTTAAGTATGCCAAATCCTGGTAGCACACTAGACTGCAAAACGGCCCTCCCTTAGTTGGGGTCACCTCCAGATAAGATCACGAAAGACAGTCTCCTCCTTGATAAGCCGTGACTCTTGCAGTGTAATAAGAAGGGAAATTGGCAGCTGGCTATCTCCCAATTGCTTGAGTTACGGTCTTGTTTCAAATGGCCCAATCAAGTACTCACACCACGTGCAGTATCCACTGGATCAGGGAGAACTTCAAATGTTTAAAGTGGTGCTGGGCAAACTTTCCCATGGAAATAATTTCAAAGGCAAAAGAAAGTAAGGACTCCACAGGCAGCCCCTGGAGTTGTCATTCACATGTTTGGAGTTTATTTGAGCCTTTTTTTAAAATTCATGTGGATTTCTCATTTTATTCTATCTCTGTAATAGTTTTGTTTGTCTTAATGTAAATATAAATGGAGTAAAATTTTTGTCTCAGAAAGATGCACTGTATTTATCCATGAGAGTAGACAAAATGCACACTAGCTTGAAGGCAAGACTTTGGGTCATTTAAAATTATTAGAGCTTTAATCACATTTCTTAGAAGAAAGCATGAATAAAAGGAGCTTGTCATTGTAAATGTTACTGATACAACTTATATATATATAAATTTTTAAAGTTTTAAATATTGACACTTAGAGAAATATATTATTAATATAAACATATTCCAATATATCCAGTAGAATAAATTACCCCCCCTTGAAAAAATAAAAAATAAGAGGGGTAAAGATTCTCCTCACAAATCTAGCATCTTCCTGATTCTATCCCAGAAGTACCTGCATTTACCCCATGATCCTGTATATCTGGGGCAAGTTTTCAGTCAAGATACAATCATATTAATACAATCAATTCTAGTAAGTTTTAACTGCCAATTGATCGATATAGTTAAATTTTAAAATTATATTTATTGTGAGCTTCTGTCATAAAGTTATCCATTTTAAATTTCAAATAAAATACCATTTTGCAGTGATAAATGTTTTATACATTTTGGTGTTTATCTTTCCAGGTAAAGATCTTATATTTTATACTCTTGAAATTTTTTCAAACTGTGTGAATTTTCAACTAGGGCCTCTCAGAGTTAATGTCTTAACCCAAAGGCAAGGACAAGTCAGTAGATGAAAGAATTGGAGACAACGTGCCTTTTTGTTGTCCTCAAATTATACGAGCCATCTCTCCAACAGAGATGTAGGTATAACTATATATTATATGGAAGAAGTAGTCCACTGGAAAATAAGATGATGGTGTTAAAAATCATGAAAATTAGTATTTTTAAGGGTAAACTAACATCACAGTTATAAGGATTAATGGAATAATGACAATGAAAAAGAAGTAACTATAACATTTGTTTTTACCTACAATATTTCTACGTTTACAATATTGTGTGGGAAGCCTTATTATCATTCCTATGGCTTGGGCCATATCATGACTTCTGTGGGCCCTGGGCCATTTTGTAGGCCCCAAAAAGTATTGTGAGCATGAGGCAATGTGCAGATAACGCTAGTCAAACTGCACTAACTGTTCACCTCTTCTTCTACAACAATGAAATCTCCAATTTTTAGCCGGGTGCGCAGCCATCCAAAGTAAAGACTACAGTTCCCAGACTGCCTTGTAGGTGTGTGTGGCCAGATATTAACCTCAGCCAATGGCTGGTGTAAAGCAATGGGCACAACTTCCAGGCTGGGTTCTCTTTTTCTACAGTTAGAATTCAGAAATGGGAGTGAGTACTTTGGACCTGCTAAATGCAGAAAACACTCTAGAGATGCCGAAACAATAAGATAAAAAGAGTCCGGGTCTCTGACATCTGTCAGAGCCCTGGTGACTTCCCAGAGCAGACTCATAATACCAGCCCAGATTTAATACAAACAAGAAATAAATTTCTACTAGTTTAAGTCCCTAGTATTTGGGGTCTTGGTTGCATGCAGCCAAACCAATACCCAAAGTAATAGAATCACTTTTTACAGTGCAGAAATGAAGGCACAGATGGGATTTGTTCAATGTGATTTAGTACAAACTAAAAATACAGCCAGGTTTGACCCTGATCTAGCCCATATTCAAAACCTATGCTCTATTCACTGCCTTCCCACACTGTCTTCTCCCTTCAGAGATACAAAAAAGCATAGAAAATAAAGCAATTATGAGGGAAAGAAGTGAGCATAAACTTTATGAACCAATAAGTGTCATCAAAAGAGAATCCAAACAAAAAACAAACGGAAAGAAAAAAAATGAAACATTTAATGTGGATTTTTGCCAGTACCACATGACTTGACATTTTGAATTATGACTACTTACAGGAAGTATTAGAAACTTTCCAAGAAACGGATACTTCACATAAATGATGAATCCAGCACATTTTGCTTATTTGTTAATTTCGACTCTAAGTTTACACACTGCTTTTTGGCTCTGATAATTGCTGATGTCCACTAACACAAAGCATCATACTGAGATGAGACTCTACAAAACATATCTGGGAAAAGCATCTTAGTGAGAAATACTCCCCAAAACAGACCTGGGGAGTATTCCTTCTCTTCCAGACCTGTCTCCTTCTAACACTCAGGATATATAGGTTCGTCCCTCCTGGGCACTTTCCTGCCTTACCTATGTGTCCATCAGAGTCACTTTTGTTCTTTGAATACACTAGTCTAGTTACTAATTGAAATTCCTTTTTTAAAGACTAAGATATTTAGCATATATACCTGAGTTTCAGATCCTTTAAAGATGCCAGAAAAAAAAAGTGTTTTGCTATTCTATAAAAGCCATATTTTATTTAAAAAGGAATGTTTTGTTGATCTTCAGAATTTTCTTCTGTTAATTGTCCATTAGAGTAAACAAATGTAAGAACAGACATCACTTGCTCTCTAGGGATCTCTTTGGTTTTTTAGGAGAGTCCAGTTCATCTTAGAATCTTAAAAAATCAAGATTCTTCTTACAAATATATGCATGAAATATTCAGCATTCGACTATACACACATACACACACACAAAATGTATCCCAATAATGCATTTTTTAAAACCTCCAACTTTTTTCACTTTGGATATAACTATATGAGTTTCACCAGAAGATTTACCTTGTAATTATATACTTTTATCTTTTAAGATCAAAGCTGATCTACAAAGACAGGAAACCACTAAATGAAGTCATAGCATTGCCCATCCTGTTACAAACACTCTCTGGTAGCCACAGCCAGAGCTAGATAAATGACTGGGAGGCAAAGATACTCTTTCCATTCCCTTGAGGAGTAGCTCCCCAAATGGCATTAATGGAAGATAATCTGTTATGGGGGGGAGGGATATTAAAACCTTATTTTGTAATCTAAGCAATAAGAAAGTAACTAAGCTTTACTGCATAGATTGACATCATTCCCTTCATACAGCCTGTATGTCAGAACCCTCTGCCTCATGCAATGAGCAAAATATCCTGAGATAAAAGAGGAGCTACTTTCAAAACATGGCAGGGGTCAGGGCAATACACTTTCTCTTATGTTTGTTTCCAGTGTACAGTTGATAAATAATGTGGGGTTGGGGCACAGACCCTATGTCATTGAAAATCTGCATATAACTTTTGACTCTTCTCAAATTTAACTACTAATAGCCTACTGTTGATGGTAAATCTTCCCAATAACATAGTCAATGAACACATAAATAGACTAGTACCTACATATATTTTATACATTTATGACATACCTTTTTCTTAATTTTTCAATATTTCTAGGCTATACAGTTCATCTGTGAGTTTTTTTCAAATTATCACAAATCTCAAAGACATTTTCCTATATATTTATTGTAAAAATTCATGTATAGGTGGATCTGTGTAGCTCAAACACATGTTGTTCAAGAGTCAACTGTATTCTATTGTGTTGTTGATTTCGCAGATTTCACTAAATGGATTAACAGATTATCCAACTTTAAATGAATTTACTTTCACAAAATTTCAAGTAGATTAAAAAATTTCTTGCAGATAACCCAAAAGATTAAAAAAAATGCTTGTAACTCAAGCAAAAGCAAACCACCAGAAAAAAGAAAAAGTTAATGTTTTAACTCCTATTATAAAAATTTTTCTCAGCCACATTATATATTTTAAAAAAGATTATTTAGTCATGTATAAAAGGATCTCAGTCTGAAACTTCAAAATTATCAAAAACACTATTTGAAATATGGGTTTACCTTCACTATTTGTAACAATGGGACAACTACAATTTTTATCAATGAACTTCACTATGAGGTCATACTGTATCTTAAGATATTAATTCATGATTTTAAGAAGGCAGATTTAATATAGGCATGTAAAATATAGCATAATCATTTTTAGTGGTATTTAAAGTCATGCTGTTCTTAAACCAGCAATTTATAACATTTTACCAAAGTTAATGATAACTATTTCTAAATACTTCTAAGTCACTTATATGGTTTCTTAGTTAATAGTGAAAGGCACATACTTTTGGGGAAACAGTTTCTCTTCCTAGTTAAAATGTCTGATACAATTTATAGAAATCAATATAGTGACAAACTGCAAGGCATTCCTATATCAACAAATATATTTGGAAGATGCACGGGAAGCATTGGTGAAGTTTTGGCAAAAGAAGCATCATATAACATTATGACGTATGGGAGATTTGGTATAAGTTATATGAATGTAGTGATGTTCCTTCATTTCTCAGCTTATGGTATCTGTCGGATTTTCTTTACATGAAATACAAAGACTACTTTTTTTGTATCAGCCATGAAAGGAAAGATAAAATAAAGGAGATAGGTTGTTGATAGTACAAAAATTCTTTAACAAAACAATGCTTTTAAGACTGTATTTTATAATCTTTACCAGAGCCACTGCCTTGACTATAATATAAGTATTTGAGGTTAAGCTTACAGAGATAGCACTATACAATAGACCACTTCCTGCATCATTCATAGGCCAAGTGGGGCAGCAAAGACATTAAAGCTAGAGGAGCTCTTCAAGCCATAGAATGTTATCACTATAATAAGTTTTATAGAAATAAGACTTTTAAAATAGTAGAATCTTTAGAATATTCTGAATAAGGTGGGAAACGATCAAGAAAATATTTTACACTTCAAAAGATTTGCTGGTAAGTTCATGGCAAAGATCCTAAAAGAGTTGTTAAGCTTAAAGTTAGGATACATATCTTTTAAATTTGTCAAATTTGCCAACCTCTGTGATGATGACTGTCCATATTATCCTGCTAAGAATACTTTTTAAAATATAAATACATTTAATCTGTCTGCTGGAGTTAAAAGTTGGGATGTTCCAATGATGAGTATGAGTGATTACTTTTCAAAAGCAAAAAGCAAACCAAGCAATGGAAACAGCATTTTGAAAAAGGTCTTTGGAAATGTTTCTACTTTAATAGTATTTTGTTACTGAAAATGATATAAATGTCTCACATATTTTAAAAATTATCCCTTATCTTTCCTTTACATATTTATCAGTCTAGAAAACAAATTGTCCAACCTATTTAAAGATCTTCCAAACAAAGAATTTTCAATAAGTTTTGAGCTCCCATTAAAAATGTTAAAATATAACACTTTTTATTAGTTTGCAAGAACTTAGTAACATCAGAGAATATATAAATACATCAAATTTTACTAATAGATTATATAAATAGAGAATGTTATTTAAAACACAAGTATCTTAATTTAGAAAGCACAGCCAAAATGTACCTCCTCCATTTGGAGCCACACAGCTTCATGAAGTATATTTTTCTACTATAACAGCCATTAAAAACACGAGGAGTAATTTGAACTTAGAAGCAGACCATGGAAGAATCATTGCATCGCAGAGTTAAACCCAGATTTTCAAGTGTTAATGAGAAAGAAGTTGACAGTAACTACAACAAACCCAAACCTGTGCAGTCTCTTTAACTGTCAGTGCCCAAACTCTCGTGGAGCTCTGAGAGCTTGCCTTAGTTTATTGGAAATCATTAAAATGGTGAACTGTACCCAGCTGATGTTAATAAGGCCACACCATCCTTGAGGCCACCAGCGCCTCTGTGTAATTCGCAGCAGCCCCCAATTATCTGTGGGAGATCTGCGGGCCTGACTCACAGCCAGTGGAGGGGGTTCCACACGGGCAGGCGCTTAATGAACAGACCAGCTTATAAACACAAGCTAATCTCTCCCACATGAGCACCTGAGGAGGATCACAAGTGACAGCTGTTTAAATTTTCAGGGAAATTAATGACCCCTAAAGAGGCAGCGCTTATCAGGCTTGGAGTAGGTTTGATAGAGGAGAGTCACCACAGGGCAAAATATTTATAATTGTCCATAAGTGCCTTATTCTATGGCTTCATCTTGGGAACTTTTATTGACATAGTCTCTTCTATTAATGCTTGTGCTGGCAGAGAGCAGAGAGATTTGATTCAATCTGTTCCTGATACTAGACTCCTACGGCCACTAATGAGCATCTCCCTAGCCTCAGATCACGAGCCATTTAAAATGATCAGGACTGTGGTTGGCATCCTGACCACTTAGTGAAATCCCAGCAGACACATATATTGTTTTGGTCCACAAGGCATTTGTAATGCATCAGCTCAGCCCCACAGCAGGGCCTCAGAGAGGGATGGGGAATACACTGGCTACACTGCTGGCTGTCTAGGGAATAGAGCAGGAACAGGTAATTAAGTGCAGATTGGCCAAGGAGCCAGAAGTGACTTTTAAAAAACAGATCTGGAGAGAAACAGCACATAGCAAAACTCACCACCCTCATCTCCTACCCTTACCCCCTTCCCTGGCTCTTATGTTTTATGTACATTTACAATGGGACACCCCACCTTGTTCTCAGCTGTCTTTACATTCCACCTTCCTAAGGATCGCTTAACAGGAAGTGGTCTCATTTCCAAGGGGGCTTTTGAGAATCTAGCGTCATATGAAAGGAGACAGATAGATAGAAAAAGACAGAGGGACAGACGTGGATGAGAGAGAAAGATGAGAGAAAAAAATGCTGGTCAGTAAACAGTGTGTTAGACTTTAGCGAAACTAAAAATAGAGAAGGGGCTGGCATTGTAAGGGAAACTACATGGAGCCACATTGTAAACATCTTCTGAATGTTAATTTCAGAGTCTAGGAGAGAATTTCATTAATATTAGGGGAAATAGGATTATACTTGTCTTCAGGATCTATAAAGCATCATCAGTTTTTTATGATGTTTTCTCAGATGGTTAAATAGGCAAATGTTCTGTGGAAATATGTAAATATGTCCAATTTCAGGCTCCATTGCAGAGAAGAAAGATTGTCCTGCTTGGATAAGACTCTCATATCTCTCTGGCTGGATTCAATAGGAGTCTCCTATTTAGCTGAGACTTAAACTGGCCTCTGACACCTAGAACCCTGGAATACCAAGGCACTGACAGTGTCACTCAGAATAGGCAAACTCCTCACTATGATGTCTTCTCCACATGGCTCTTCAATGCAAACAGCACATTTGCTTGCCTGCTTTTTCAATAAAGCAAGTATTGATTCTGGATAAGCCTTTGTTGGAAAGCTACTTCAGTCATTTGTGGATTTTTGCTAGTTATTATAGCATTTACTTAAAGATAAAAACTTAAAAATAAATAAATGAATGTTATACAAACTGGTCCATTAAAAACATACATTTTTAAATGAGGAATAAAGAACTTAAAAAGTAGGCTGGGTAGCAAATATACAAATACCCAGAAATAATTTCTATAGTATTAATATGTTTTATTTTACTTCATTCTTTTTCTACCTCTAGTCCCAGGGATGTATCCCCTGAGAGCATTATTGAATTACTATAATATTTGCATTCTTAAAATAGGCAACAAACTCCACTTGATAAACATTTCCAGATATGAAATTATTATAATTCATCTCTACTTGTAATCAAACAAAGGGAAGAAAAAACAAAGAATTTTCTTTAATGTTAGCATTGAAAATATTTTTAGCAGGTAATATAACTATTTTGGTTAAATGTTAATGTTTATAAAATGTTCACTGAATACATAACAAATCATATTCTTAAATAATTGAAATTGGGATTAACAAGGTTTATATGGTTCCTTGCCTGAAATTTTATATTTTAAAAAAAAGTATTTTCTGCTAACTGGCAAAATAAATCCTAAATAGATCATCAGGCAAAATTACAAATTTATTTGAAATACTAGTCAAAAGCTAGTACATAATTAATAAAAACACACACAAGCTTCCCACTCTCTTTCTTCTTGTCCCATGACTAAAATAAAAAATACATATTTTACAGATTTTTGACCTCTGCTAAAAGCATCTATGTAGCTTCAGGGAAGGCTCACCCAGCCCAGCCCAGCCCAGCCCAACCAGCCATACTCCCCCACCCTTTGATGCTGAGGTAGAGAATAAGGACACACCTGGAAGTTTCAGGGCCTCACCCACCATGTGGAGCACTAGAGTGTTTCTCCAGAGGAACCAGATATGGTCACAGGACCCAAAAACAACATTACAGCTTGATCCTCCTGGCAAGCACAATCTACTGACAGGGAAATCAACTTGCATGCCTTTTTACTGCATTTGCTGATTCATCATACAGGGTGTGGTCAATTCTCACCCACAAGCATCATGTACTTGCTCAGAGATTAAACTAGGCATGTCATTATCTAAATGAAAATCCAAGGGGGAAAAAGCAACATCTACTGCAGATGGGAATGAATCAGTAAAAGACCTCCATAAGTATGAAGAATCAAACCAAAAGGACACCCACAAAAGGAAACACCAGTCTCCAGCAATGGATACCAACCAAAAGTAGAACATTGAAATGACAGATGAAGAATTTTGAACATGTAAGAAAATGCAAGATAAAATGGAAACACAACACAAAAAAATTCCAGGAAATGAATGAAAAATGACTAAAGAAATTGAAATATTGAAAAATAAAACAGAACTTCTGGAAATGAGAAATTAATTCAAGGAATTACAAAACATAGTGGAAAACTTCAAGAATAGGCTAGATCAAGAAGAAGCAAGAATCTCAGGGATTAAAGGCAACACCTTTCAATTAAATCAATCAGTCACAGAAATAGAGCAGAGAAATAATAGAAAAGAACAAAGCCTATAAGAAATGTGGGATTATGTAAAGAGGCCTAATATAAGAATCATAAGTATCCCTGAGGGTGAAGAAGAAAGTACACAAGGGTTAGATACTTTATTTGAGGGAATAATGGAGGTAAATTTCCATGGAATTGATAGAAAGCTAGATATCCAGGTAAAAAGCAGTTTAAAGGACTCCTGGGAGATTCATTGCAAACTGGAAGACACCACAACACATATTCATCAGACTGGCCAAAATAAACACAAAAGAGGCCCTCCTACAAGCTATAAGGCAAAAGCAGCGGGTAAACTACAAAGGAGAACCCATCAGACTAACTGCAGATCTCTCAACCAAGACCATACAAGCCTAAAGAGTCTGGGGCCCCATTCTCAGTCTTCTCAAACAGAATAATGCCCAACCTACAATTTTGTATCCTGCAAAACTAAGTTTCTTATACAAAGGAGAAATAAAGATGACCTCAGACAAGCAAACACTGAGAGAATTCATAGAGACAAGACCTGCCCTCCAAGAAGTACTCAGAACAGCATTACACACAGATCAGCACAGTAGACACTCACCTGTCCAAAATCATCCAAAAGCTAAAGATCAAAGGCCAGATACCATAATGTTTCAAAAGAGAAAACAAAGCAACAAAGTTCAACTCAACAAAATGAACAAAAACCTGCTCCACTTATCAAGTTTTCAATAAATTTGAATGGCTTGAACTGCCCACTAAAGAGACATAGGCTGGCCAAATGGATAAATATACACAAGTATCTGCTGTCATCTGGAAACACATCTAACCCACAAGGATGCATTTAGACTCATTCAGATTCAAGGTATGGAAAATAACATTCCATGCAAATGGAAGCCAAAATAAAGCTGGCATTGCAGTTCTGATTTCAAATAACTTAATCTTCAACAAAAGTAATGAAAGCCAATAGGGTCACAATATAATGGTGAAGGGTACAATTCAACAAGAATACATAACAATCTAAATATTTATGCACCTTACTCAGGAGCATCCAGATTAATAAAGAAAATCCTACTCAATCTTAATAAAATGATAAATAGCAGCCCTGTAATAGCTATGGACTTCAACACCCCTCTGACAGAACAGAGCAAATCCTCCAAACAGAAAATAAAGAAATAACGGACTTACAGAGAACTCTAGAACAAAAAGGCCTGACAGATATTTACAGAACATTCTACCCCAAACCACCGAATGTACATTTTTCTCATCAGCTCATGGGACATTCTCTAAGATTGAACATATCCTAGGCCACAACACATGTCACAACACATTTAAAAAATAGAAATTATACCATGCATCTTCTCAGACCACAGTGAAATAAAATTAGAAATCAACTCCAACAGAAACACTCATTTCTACATAAACTCATGGAAATTAAACAATCTTCTGTTGAATGATTGTGTCAAGGAAGAAATTTAGATGGAAATCAAGATTCTTTGAACGAAATGATAAAGGAGACACAAGTTATCAACATCTGTGGGATACAGCTAAAGCTGTGCTAAGAAGAAAATTTGTAGCCATAAATGGCTACATCTAAAAGACAGAAAGATGACAAATCAACAATGTAATGAGTCATCTCAAAGAACTGGAAAAGGATGAACAAACCAACCCCAAACCAGAAGAAAATAAATAACAAAGTTCAGAGCAGAACTAAATAAAATCAATAACAAAAAACCTATATGGAAGATAACAAAACAAAAATGTTGGTTCTTTGAAAATAAACAAAATTAACACACCTCTCACTATATTAACCAAAAGCAGAATAGAAAGGACTCTAATAAGATTAATCAGGAATGAAAAAGGAAAAACCACAACTGATACCACAGAAATACAAAATATCATCTATGAATACTATAAAAATCTCTACGCACATAAATTTGAAAATGTAGAGGAAGTGGACAAATTCTGAGAAACACACAGCCTCCCTAGGCTCATCAGGAATTTCAGTAGAATTTCTGAACAGACCAATATCAAGTACTGAAATTTAAACAGTATTAAAAAGTTCCTAAAAAGAAAAGGCCCAGACCAGATAAGTTCACACCTGAATTTTACCAGACCTACAAAGAAGAACTGGTGCTTATCCTGCAGAAATTATTCCACAACATAGAGAAGGAAGGAATCTTCCCAGACATGTTTTATGAAGCCAGCATGACCCTGATACAAAAACTAGGGAAGGAATCAACAAAAAAAGAAAACTACAGACCAATATCCCTTATGACTGTAAATGCAAAACTTCTCAATAAAATCCTAGCAAACAAAATTCAGGTGATTATCAAAAAAATAATCCATCACGACCAAGTGGGCTTTATCCCAGAGATGCAGGGATAGTTCCTGCATTTTTAAAAGCTGGCACATGTTTCTCCATCATCTATCTTCCCTGCTGCAACAATTTAGAAGCATGTGTCAAGATGGGACATCTAATCTGGATCCCTGGTTAACTGCAATAAAGCCTTCTACCTGCTAACCTGTATTTGACATGAGGCATAAGCAAGAAACAAATTTTGGCCAAGATCATCTTAAGACACTGGCTTTAGGAGGTTATCTATTACCACAACATATCCTAGCTTATTCTGAGTAATAGAATAAAATAATCCTACATACTTCATAGTATCTTCAAAAAGTAAAACCAAGATAATGTGTACAAATCACTTAGAACATTATAAATGCTTCATTCAATATTCAACAAATAAGTGGCCAATGAATGGAACATGAGTTAAAACAAAAAGTACCTGTTCACATGATATTGACCACAGTGTGGGAGAGCCAGTTGTTAGTCAAATGCTTATACAGATATAAAATTGCAACTCTGTAAATTCCCTAAGAGGTAGATAATACAACATAAACATATGAGATATTTAAACAAGCCAGGGAAGGCAACAAAGTCTTCCTTAACAGAGTACTGATTTAGCTTTGCTATGGATGTCACAGAGTAGTGTTGATTGGGGAAAGTTGGAAAGAAAGAGCTTTCCTTGAGGAAGGGAACTTTTTGTAAAAAGACTTGTGATGATAAGATGCATGGTAACTGCAAGAGACAAAAAAGCTTCTAGCTGAAGTGGTGACTAAGGGGAAATGAAGTGCAAGATTAAGCTAGAGAGTTAAGTAGGCTGATGAAGATTTTAGTCTTTAGCTAAAGAATAATGGGGAATAATAGACCATTTTAAGTGAGAGAGGTTTATATATTGAAAAGATCACTCCAGCCGAAGAGTGGTTTATAAGGGTTACAAAGGGGCATTGTGGATACAGAGGTTAACCAGCTAAAAGGCTATTGCTAGAGTCCATTCAATAGATAATGATAGCTTGTAATAGGTGGTGGTTTTGGTGGTAGTAGGGCCAGAGAAAAAAGGATGGATTAGTTGGCTTTTCAAAAATGTACTCATCCATCTAATTTAGTGTAAACAAAAAATAGATGTACCTCAAGATATTAAGTAGCTTATAGAATTTTCAGAAGGGTCCAAGCACCAAACTGGAATGCTCCATGGCCAAAAGCAATACAACAAAGAGAAACATCAACCACACTACAAAACCAACTGGTGTAGTGAAAATCTCATGGCTCTCATGAAGCTAAGGACCAACTACTGCCTTGGCTGTCCCCAGAAGAACCAATGGTCTGCTCAACCATGCTTGCTGGATGGTCTGAGCTCCTCATGCATGGCTGCCACCTCTCATTGTGTCCATCTTACAGAATTCACATGAATTTATCTGCCTCATGGTACCTAAGCCTCATGAGAAACCTTAGCTACAAAAAAGTAAATGTCATCTTTAACTTGAAACTACAAAGAAGGAATATTTGAGGAGGATAAAGTAGATGTTGAGTACCAGGCTGAAGCATCCATCTGCTACAAGTAATTAAAATGAATTGGAATCTGTCATGGAATTGATATAAGGGATGAAGCTAAACAAGGTATCAAAAAGACTCCTAGGCTTTTTGCTTCTCAGCTTGATTAATGATAGATGCTGTTCCATGAATTTAATTTAAGAGTAATGAACAAGGGTTTGGTTTTGAACACATTGAAATTGAAGTAGCTTTGAGACAGCCAAGAGAAGATGTCAAATAGACAATTGAGTGTGCAATAGAAGGTTTTGCTAGATATATAAATTTATTAGTCATCTAGTGATAATTGAAGCCATGTTATATTAGTTTTCTATTGCTGCATCACAAATTATGACAAATTCAGTCACTTAAAAACACCACTCATCTATTATGTCAATTTCCATGGGTCAGGAGTCCAGGCAAGGATAAACTAGGTTATTTGTACAGGATTTTACATGCTACAATCTAATGCTGGCCAGTACTCAGGGTTATCTTCCAAACTCATTGGTTGATAGCAGAATTTGGTTCTTTATGGGCTTGGGACTGAGGCCCTCAGCTCCTGGAGGCCACCTACCACTTTCTGTTCTATAACTCTCTCCAGAACATGGCAGTTAACTTCTATTAATACAAGGTCAACAAGAAAGCATCCAATCTCTCTTACTTGGAATCTCTCTCACTGCAATTCCCTAGACCTGGCATCCTCAAACTATGGTCCGCGGGCCACATGCAGCCCACCAAGGACATTTATCCGGCCCATGGGGTGTTTTTGCCACCACTGCCCATTCTGCTTAGCAGCCAACTCATCCAGGGCTCACAGTGCACATGTGTGGAATGTATGCCGCACTCTCCAATGGCCTTCCAATGGTCTAAGGGACAGTGAACTGGCCCCTTGTTTAAAAAGTTTGAGGACCCCTGCTCTAGACCCTCTTTTAAAGGGTTCACCTGGTTTGGTCAGGTCCAGCAAGGATGATCTCCTTTTTAATTAACAAAAGGTCAACTTAGTAGGGACCTAAATTACATCTGCAAAATCCCTCCATTTTTGCCAGTTGAGGTAATCTAATCCCAGGAGTGAAATCCCATTATGTTCATAAATCCCGCCTATGCTAAAGGAAGAAAAACATACAACATATGTACATCAGAGGGTGGGAACCTTGGTGGCCATCTCAGACTTATGTTTACCACACATGTCAGAAAATGAGATATCTTAGGGAGAAAGTATAGAGTGAGAATAACATAGAGCATAGGAAAACAGCCATGAAGAATTCCAGTATTTAATAATGAGATAAATGTGACTGAGATTGAGAGAGAAGTAGAAGCTCTATTATTGTTAATGTTTCCATGATTGAAAGTCTAATATGCTTAACCACAAATACACCAATGTATTTGAAATAATTGGTCTATTTCAGGCTTTCCAACCTAATAAGAGAAGTTGGATGTGGCCTGAGAAGGTTACCAATATTTGAGACTCATAATGCAGTAGAAATTCTAAATAGAATAAAAGTTAGAAATGACCTAGTAAAACCTCCTTACTTTATCAATGATGATACTAATTAGCAATAGTGACTTTGCCAAAGTCATTCACTCAGTGAATGACTGAATCACAGAGCTCCTAACTCTAATAATAGACTTAATTATTAAGTCTATTCCATGAGTTTAAAATTGTTTATGATGCTTTATGCAGAAAATAATCATCAATATGATAAAAGTAAGGTTATTTAAGAGAGTCCATTCCATTCCTTATTTTATCCATACCTTAGAATACAGCAAGGAAGCCTGAAGATGCTCTAGGGTCATCAAGATGCAATTCTCATACAATCCCTTGCTTATCTTACCAATTACATTTTCAAAAGACATGCAAGGGGGTCATATGAATGCACAATATTGTAGCATTTTTCAGAGTTGCTAACATATATGAAATTTATAATTTGAAAAGATTACAGATCTTTTTCCTTAGTGCTCTAGGACTTCTCCTCAATGATTTCCTTTATATAATCCATCCAAGAGGCCATAAAAATTACTGTATAAATACATTATTCTGTCCTATGGCCAACATATTGTCTCTATTTCTGCTGAAAACACTTCAAACTATGTTGTAAATTCCATTTTATTGCAAGTGTATTGCCTCCATTTCTAGTCAAAACATTTGAACTGTGTTGTGAATTATATGTCTTAGTATTTCCCTACCAGTCCTTTAGATAGGGGCACTCAACAACTATATGTTGTTCATCCACAGAGGACTGGAATGTTGATTGGCTTTGGAAACAATAGTATATTTGAGTATATACTCCATTATATAACAACTGTGTGATTTTGAGCAAGTTGCTTTTATGAATCTGCTTTATCTCTTATATAAATAAAGGAATAATATTTTTATGAGAAGTTAATGAGATAGCAGATATAATTCATGTAATGCACCCCATAAAGTACATAATTCTCAATGTAAGGAGTGGGGCAGAGCAAGATGGACAAATAGAAACCTCCAGTGATTGTCCCTCTGCAGGAACACCAAATTCAACAACTATCCATGCAAGCAAGCACCTTCAGAAGAACCAAAATTCAGGCAAGCAATGATACTCCATGGTTTTACATTATACCAAGGAAAGAGGCACTAAAGAGGGCAGAAAATACGATCTTGCATTGCCTATGTCACCCCACCCCCATGCCCTGGCAGTGCCATGCCAGCAGCGCAAGTGGAAAGAATTTGTGTGCCCCTGGGAAGGAGAATGAGGTGATTGTGGGGCTTTGCATAGAAACTCAGGGTCACCCTGGCATAGGAGAATACATCAAAGGGCAGAATTCTGCCAGTGCCCATGGAGGGAGCATTTAGACCAGCCTGGCCAAAGAGAAAGCCTCTACGCCAAAAACCCAAGTTCCAGCTAGCCCCACTACTGGCTGACAAAAAGCAACTGGGGACTGGTATAAATTCATAAAGCATTTAGGCCACAAAGGCTGCAGTCCTTGGGCAATTCCTGCAGCTGTGCTAGCTTGGAATCAATGGACTTGGAGTACATGTGACCCAGTGGTGGTGGCCAAGCCAGTGCCTGTGTCAACCCTCCCTCAACTCCAAGCAATGCAGCTCAGGAAGAGTCTGCTTCTACTCGGGGAAAGGAAAAAGAGGAGTTCAGAGGACTTTGTTTTGCAACTTGGGCACCAGCTTAGCCACAGTAAAATAAAGTACCAAGTATACTCCTGAAGACCACGAGTCCAGGCCTTAGTTCCTGGATAGCATTTCTGGACCAACTCTGGGCCAGAAGGAAACATGCCACCCTGAAAAGAACAACCTAGTCCTGGCAGGATTCACCACCTGACTAAAGAGACTTTTGGCTTTGAATAAACAACAGAGGTAGCCAGGCAGTAGTCACCATAGCATCGGGTGAGACTGGGCTGGCTTCAGAGGTGAGCTGGCACTGGTGGCCACTAGGGAGTATCCACATCACTCCTCCTCCAACTCCAGCAGGCCAGCACAGAGAATAAGGTTAGAGAGTGAAAGAGTTTGCCTGGTAATCCAGGGAATTCTCCCAGGTCTTATCCAAGTCCACCAAGGTTACTACTATCAGGAGTCTGCAAGAGTCACAGAGTTACTGGGTTTTGGGTACCCCCAGTGCTGATATGGCTGCTGTTAGCAAAGACTTAGGTCACAACACTCAATTCCCTTTGAATACCTGGAAAGCCTTCTCAAGAGGGACAGCTTCAAACAAGCCTAGACTGTGAAGATTAAAATAAATATCTAACTCTTCAATGCCCACACATCATTGAATAGCCACAAGCATCAATAACACCTGGGAAAACATGACCTTACCAAATGAACTAAATAAGGTACCAATGACCAATCCTAGAGCAATGGAGATATACAACCTTTCAGACAAATAATTTAAAATAGCTGTCCTGAAGAAGCTCAGTGAACTTCAAGGCAACACAGAAAAGGAATCTAGAAGCCTATAAGAGAAATTTAACAAAGAGATTGGAATAATTTTTTAAAATCAAGCAGAAATTCTGGAGCATAAGAATTCAATTGACAAACTAAGAAATGTATCTGAATCTCTTAACAGTAGAATTGACCAAGCAGAAGAAAGTATTAGTAAGCTTGAAGACAGACTATCTGAAAAAGAATGAAGCACACCTACATGATCTAGAAAATCACCTCAAAAAGGCAAATCTAAGAGTTATTGGCTTTAATCAGGAGGTAGAGAGAGTGCTTGGGGTAGAAAGTTTTTCAAAGAAATAACAGAAAACTTTCCAAACCTAGAGAAAAATATCAATATTCATGTGCAAGAAGGTAATAGAACACCAAGCAGATTTAACCCAAACAAGGCTACCTCAAGACATTTAATAGTCAAGCTCCCAAAGGTCACAGATAAAGAAAAGGTCCTAAGGAAAGCAAGAAAAAAATAAAATATAAAGGAGCTCCCATACCTCTGGCAGTGGACTTCTCAATGGAAACCTTACAGACCAGGAGAGAGTGGCATGACATATTCAAAGTGCTAAAGGAAAAGAACCTTCATCCTAGAATATTATATCTTGCAAAAATATCCTTCAAACATGAAGACTTTCCCAGACAAACAAAAGCTGAGAGATTACATTAACACTGGACCTGTCCTACAAGATATGCAAAAAAAAAAATGTTCTTTAATCTGAAAGAAAATGACATTAATGAACAATAAGAAATCATCTGAAGGTATACAACTCACTGGTAACAGTACACAAATATAGAATACTCTATTGCTGTAATTGTGGTATATAAACAATTTATATCTAAAGTAAGAAAGCTAAAAGACAAACCTATCAAAAATAACTTTTCGAGAGACAGTATAAAATTACATGGGCAGAAACAACAAAAAGTTAAAGCTGAGGGGTGGGGGGAATGGAGTTAGATTTTTTTTTGTTTATTTTTTTGTTTCTTTGTAAGTAGAGTTGTCATATATTTTAAATAATTGGTTATAAAACATTTTTGGTAAGCTTCATGGTAACCTCAAATCAAAAAGACCTGCAACAGATACACAAAACTAAAAGGCACGAAATTTAAATACACTACTAAAGAAAATCACTTTTAACAAAAAGACAAGAAGTAAAAAAGAGAGAGAGGAACACAAAACAACTAAAATTAAATAATACCATGGCAATAAGTCCTTACCTATCAATAATTACATTGAATGTGAATGGACTAAACTCTCCAATCAAAAGGTATAATGTCGCGCCCCCCTCGCCAGCAAGGAAGACACGGCAACTGGAGTTCTTCTGACAGCGCTTTTTTTTTTTTTTTTTTTTTTTTTTTTTTTTTTATTTTGGCATATTATGGGGGTACAGATTTTAAGGTTTCAATAAATGCCCATTTCCCCCCCTCCCCCCAAAAGTCTGAGTCTCCATCATGACCATCCCCCAGATGGTGCACATCTCACTCATTATGTATGTATATACCCGCCCCCCTCCCCCCTCCCCCCTCCCCAATACCCTATTACTGTAGCACCTGTGTGTCCACTTAGATGCTACTCAGTTAATACCAGTTTGCTGGAGAATATATCTGGTGCTTGTTTTTCCATTCTTGGGATACTTCACTTAGTAGTATGGGTTCCAGCTCTAACCATGAAAATATAAGATGTGCTATATCACCGTTGTTTCTTAGAGCTGAATAGTACTCCATGGTATACATATACCACATTTTATTAATCCATTCTTGGATTGATGGGCACTTGGGCTGTTTCCATAGCCTTGCGATTATGAATTGTGCTGCTATAAACATTCGAGTGCAGGTGTCTTTTTTGAAGAGTGTCACTGGATCATTTGGGTAGATGCCCAGCAATGGGATTGCTGGATCAAATGGTATATTCACTTGTATCGCTTTAAGGTATCTCCATATTGCTTTCCACAGAGGTTGAACTAGTTTGCAGTTCCACCAGCAGTGACAGCGCTTTAATGGGGATTGCTTAAATGGTTACATGCGGAAGACACCGAGGCGTTCTCTGCGGCTGCTTATATAGACAGTAAGTACACGGGGCATAACCTGATTGGTCAACACAGAACAGGAGAGGAGGCAAGGCTTTGCACACGCGCTGAACATCTGTTTGTCAGACGCACAGTAGGGTGTGACCAGGAAGCGGGCGCCATCTAGGAATGGCGTTGCCACCGTGCCCCACAGTATAAAGTAGCTGGATGGGAAAAAAAAAAAAAAAAAAAACAAGAGTAAATCACATGTTGTCTGTAAGAAATACACTTCCCCTGTAAAGACACACATAGACTGAAAACAGAAGGATGGAAAAAGATATTCCATGCAAATGGAAAACAAAAAAAAGAAGATTAGCTATACTTCTAACAGATAAAATAGATTTCAAGACAAAAACTGTAAAAAAAGACAAAGAAGGTCATTAAATAAAGGGGTCAATTCAGCAAGAGGATATAACAATTCCAAATATATATGCACCCAACACTGGACTACGTAGATATATGAAGCTAATATTATCAGAGCTAAAGAAACAGATAAACCCTAATACAATAATCACTGGAGACCTCAACACTCCACTTTCAGCAGTTGGATAGATAATCCAGATAGACAATCGACAATGAAACATTGTACTTAATCTGCACTATAGACCAAATGGACCTAATAGACATTTACAGACTGCTTCATCTAACAGCTGCAGAATACATGTTCTACTCCTCAGCTTATGCATCATTTTCAAGGAGAGATCATATGTTAGGCCACAAATCTTAAAAGAATTATAGAAGAAAACGTTGGAAAAAGTCTTATAGACATGGCCTAGGCAAAGAATTTATGAAGAAGACCCCAAAGGCAATCATGGCAACAACAAAAATAAATAAATGGGACCTGATCAAATTAAAAAGCTTCTGCACAGCCAAGGAAACTACACGAGAGCAAACAGACAACCTACAGAATGGGAGAAAATATTTGCACAGTACACATTTGATAAAGGGCTGATAACTAGAGTCTATATAGAACTCAGAAAAATCAGCAAGAAAAAAATCAAAGAGCCCCATCAAAAAGTAGGCGAAGGACATGAACAGAAACTTTTCAAAAGAAGACAGACTAATGGCCAAGAAACATATGAAAAAATGCTCAGGAAGCCCTTCTAGAATCACTCAATTGGAAGTGGAAAGAATAAATTCCCAAGGGCAGGAGAAAGTATACTGGACAAACAGTGACATCATGTCCACTACGAATATTAAACATCATAAATGTAAAAGTTAGCATTAAATTACATGGCATGAGGCCTTCAATTTCTCCTGCCAAGAAGAAATAGAGACAAGGATACTTGGCTAAAAGATACTACTTTAATTTATATTTTTTTTCCTCAAGGAAACACTTTCCACCTTGTTAACACCCAAGAAAAGAGTGTAGGTGTTTTCCAAATCAAAACAGAGTCTAATTCAAAGTTATGTTAAGTTAAGGTGAATTAAGTTAAGTTAATTTTCTTAATGGACAACCATCTTTAAAACACTATACTCTATTTTCTTTTAAAAAATGTTTTTTTTCATTTTGCATCCTTAGAGATCAAGAAAATAAAAAGTAACTGAATTTTCCTATTTATCCCCACTCTTGTGCATCTGTTCAAATTTAAACTTGGGTCTGAATACACTAACATTAAAGTACACTGTTGATTGCAATAACAAAAGAGTTTTCATCATTCATTTAAAAATAATACATATTTACCAAACTTTCTCAGATGCCTCTTGATTTCTTTAAATACTATATAGGCTGAATAGAAAGGGAAAAGTTCATAGATATAGGTATTTTATAATGAACATTAACAGATTCAATTATCATAAATATTCTATCAAAAGGCCAACAAGGTTAGGCAACTGGCCCTGCCTGACTTACTAACTAATCCTTGGCCCAAGAAGTGTTGCTACTGCTGTAGGCAAAGCTATAATATATGATTTTGTGCATTAGGTAGGGCATAGTGCTCCACACTGTTGGCAGAAGTTTCAGATAGACACAAAGAACTGTAATTCACTTCCATCAACACCCAAGGAAATGAAATTTGGCTACCACAAGACAAGTCTGGGCTCTTGCCAGTCAGTCTTCCATAGAATCAAGACCTAATAGAAGGGAACACACAAATATAAGTACAGACAGGGTGGTTTTATAAGCTTTCAACCTTGTGGCTGCTCTTTAAAGTGAGAATCAGAGCTAAGAGCATTTATCAGAATAATCTGAGGTGGTAGGAGAAATTGAAACACAATACATAGGCCTTCTAGTATATACAATATGTTCTCTTCCTCCATGGTTGTAAGAGAGAGTCATCGTCTAACTGCAAAAAATCTGGTCCAAAATCCTTTTATGAAACTGGCAAGCAATGTAACTCACAGATGGGTGCTTTGCCACTTCTCTCACACTTACATACAATACCAGCTGAGGTGATGCATTCTGCACCTGCTGCAGTTTCTGGAAAAGTTTCAGAGGAAGGCCAAAGAATAGTAAATTATAGTTGACTAGCTAGAAGAAAATGATGATGTTTATAATATCTGTAAAGTGAAGAAAATAACACTCCACTGACACTTTCTTTTTAATGCATGGTTGTTTCTTCAATGCCTATAGTTTACAGATTAAAATAATAAAAAGCCATAATACAGTTTTCTTGAACATGGAAACAAAGCTTGGCAATGACTGGTTGTTTTTTTGCCTGGTTGGTTAGTTGTTCTTAACTAATATTATTGCTTTACAAACTCATTCTAGAAAACTTAGAACATACTGATACATTTAAAAAAATGATCTATTGTCTCACCACTCAGAGATAATTACATTATGTTGGACAGCTTTGTAAACTTTGTAAACTTAATTTATGTAGTGATTTTTTAAATGGATATTAACACTATACATAGTATATTGTAATATTATTTTTAAAATAGTACACACCTACAATGTTATTTTAATGACTGCTTGATATGCCATTGAGTATAATTTATTTAACTAATTATGTATAGATGAACATTTAGATCATTCCCAATTTGTACTATCATAAATAATATTGTGAACATGCTTGTACAACAGCTTTGTATACACTGTCCTAGGGATGGAATTGCTGAGTTAAGATAAATATATATTTCAAGGCATGTTGGTTTTGATGTGATCTTTACTTATCACAATATAATTGTTTTTCACTGCCCAAGAAATGGATTACACTCAACCAGTGGTGACCAGCATAGGCTGAAGTCATAAAACAGAATCCTGGTACATCAGAAAGGTCTCATATGGAAGGGTACACCTTTCCTGATATTTATGTTCACCTTTTTAAATCTGTCTGATACATTTTAAATGGTCAGGGAACTTTATTCATACCAACTATGAGGATGATATGAAAGGTAAGTTCCATCCAGTATACCAACTAGGTAACTTGCAGGGATCGCTACAAAATAAAAATATGAACACTTTTACATTTTCATTTATGGACAACAATTAAATTGTTCAAAACTGATTGAGAATGTCAAGACAGCAATAGCAGAGCATTAAACCAAGCATGAGGCCCTTCTGAGCTCAGCGGTCTGTGCAGCTACACAGATCCCAGGTACAGAAAATGGTGCTGCTCTCATGCTTGCCCAAAATTGTCTGCCATGATTACTTGGTCATATACAGCCAGTTGTCAGGCCTACTGCTTTGCTTCTCAGAAATTCATAAGCTTGCTGAAAAACAGGCAGCATCTTTTATGCAACTGCAACTGTAACCATTTGTTACTTCCCATTAACTATGTCCCACCAGACTTTCCTTATACTTCATATAAGGGGAAAAGTCACCCTAATTCTATAAATGAATAATGTCATCATCTGTCAGGGAACAGTTTAAATTTATGACAAACACATTTAACTCAGTAAAGATGAAGCTCCCATTAAATCACATTAAAACACAAACCTCTTCCACTAATGCTATTTTTCTAAACCCTGCACATTTGTGCATGTTTGTAAGTATATGTTTCAACTCAACATAGTATACCTTATTTTTTAAAGCTTTTCTTTAATTTGAAAAGCCTTTGTCTATGTGTTAATACTGAATTAAAGAAATCAACACAAAACTAAAGGAAATCAGGCAATGGGCTGAAATTTGGCAACCATAGACATTTTATATTCAATACCTCCTTTTTTTTATTGCTTTTGGTTTGGTTTCCATGGAAATATATATTTCCTACAAGCCAAAGCTTTTTGTGGTCTTAGCTAAAGGAGAAAAAGTAGAAATAATTGCAGATAGGTGGTCAGAAGAGATGTTGATTTAAAATATGGGTAAGGTACATGCAAGCCCCAGGATGTCAGTGAAATTCTGACTGGCCCATTGAGTCCTGAATATTCTTTACAAATAAACCAGTTTACTCCAGAATATGAGTACATTAACCTTAGAAATACAAAATATGTTTATGTTGAGAATAAAATATTAAAACAGGCTTTAAGTATAACATTGGCCTTTGATTATTTTATTAATTGGAACTTTATAATTATCAGACAGGGCTCTATTGGGCACTAGACATTGTATTATGTCATATACTAGACATTGTATTATGTACCAGGGCTACAGAGGGTTTGTTAGTTCATTTCTGTGGCTGGAAAATGCTCAAACAATGTTAATTTATTCAGCATTCTACAAACACTTGCAGGGCATCTTCTCTGTGTTGGACTACAGAGAATACAAATATAAACATAAAAACAAGACTGTTCACCATAGGGTATAAAATGGAGGAGAATGTAGAACAGTCATAATAATTACAGTTAAGGCAGTCAAATAAGGTTCCATTGAACACACTATAAGTTTCCACAGGTATACTCCATACAATTTAATGCAGAATATGAAAGTACTCTAAATTGAGTTTAAACTATCAAAGACAAAAAAGAAGTAATAGAGTCATGTGAGTAAGAAATATAAGAGAAAATAAGGAGAATGGAGGAAGAGTAGACAAATAATTTTGGGGAAAAAATTAAAGAATATAAGGAAACATTATATAGAAAAAGAACAGAGAAGAAGAAAAAGAATAAGAGAGGGATCAAGAAATAAACTATCATGAAAACCAAAGAGATACTGGAGTCAAACGCATGAAGGAAGAAAGACAGGGAAAGATAGAAAGCTCTGTGAAATGTCTTTTGCACAAAACCTGGACAGCAGGCTTATTCTATAATTGCCTGGGTCCATTGTATAACTGATAGAATCAGGACCAATTCTCAGGAAAGGACATCTGTGGAAATGCTGTCCAGTTCTTGGAAGGCGATGATCCCATATGGAAGATGTACGATAGAACAGGCAGCACATAGTATACACAATTGAAAGATAGCATTCCTTATAACTGCCAACTTTCACACCTTGGTTTTTATCTAAGGAAAGCAATTTGTCCAAAGAGTGATTTAGAATGAAACCCATGTTGATTTTTTTTCTATTAGGATTTTTTTTATTAATAGAAGCAAATTTCAAATGTAATCTTTATTGTTTAAAATCAATGGCCAAGGCCAGGCGCTGTGGCTCACGCCTATAATCCTAGCACTCTGGGAGGCTGAGGCAGGCGGATTGCTCCAGGTCAGGAGTTCAAAACCAGCCTGAGCAAGAGCGAGACCTTGTCTCTACTATAAATAGAAAGAAATTAATTGGCCAACTAATATATATGAAAAAATTAGCCAGGCATGGTGGCGCATGCCTGTAGTCCCAGCTACTCAGGAGGCTGAGGCAGAAGGATTGCTTAAGCCCAGGAGTTTGAGGTTTGCTGTGAGCTAGGCTAACGCCATGGCACTCACTCTAGCCTGGGCAACAAAGCGATACTCTGTCTCAAAAAAAAAAAAAAAATCAATGGCCAATATCCAAAACTTTTATGGTGAATAGTCATGGCTGTCCCAGATATAAAGAAGCAGTTTTCCATGGACCAAGTTGTTACCAAGGAGACTGAATCAATAAACATATCATTTGTTAAAGATGCCAAGATTTCTTATGGAATATGATATTGGCAGGCAGTACATTTTGGATTGTTATTTGGGTTTGTATTTAAAACCATGTTAGCAGACAGATCTCCACAATCTCTGTCTAAACACTCCCTACCCTACGTGCTTCAAGAGTACATGTTTGCACTCTTATCTAAACAGCACCACCTCAACAGAGAGATCTACTGCTAGTCAGAAAAATCAGGACAGGCCAATGATGAGTCAGTGTTTATTTATAAATGTATGTTAGAGTGGGATGGAGATTTAAACACCAAAGAGTAGGGTTTTATCACTACATGTTGGTTAGCAGTGAGCTAATAACTAGGTACAAACTCCAGAGATTAAAACATAGTAATTTTTTTTTAACTTCTGACTTTGTATTTTAAAGTAACACTGCTATTCTCTGGATGAAAGTAGGTAAACACTAAGGCCAGAGACTGTTATGGTAATGACAGCCTAGCACCCAATGTGGTTATCTTTCCTACTTATATCAGCCACACACATACTCCTCTACCACTACCACCTCCACCATCACCACCCTTTGCTAGTTTTAGTTTCTCTTTGGTTTACAGCTGATTAGCTTCCCATAATATATATCCATGACAGTTGCTATTTCCACTGGAATAAAATTTTGTTCTGTGACAAACTAAATTCTGTAATTTATAATATCAGCACTTGAAAACTGACCTCAACAGCCTTGGAAGAATTGAAGACACTTAAACTCTGAAAGCATCCTCAAGTGGTTCCAACTTGGGAGAGCAAAGTATATGAACATTGGGGTGTGTATCTGATCTTTGACCAAAGCAAACATGATCTTTTGGGACATTCAAAGAGTAGTCTGCAGAGCCCAGGCCTTAGGATTGCATGGAATAAAAATCTACTAGAGCATCTTTTATCTAAATGCTGAACTAAAATGAAATGTTTGTCACCCTACATGTACAAATGAGTGCTTCTGCCACAGTGGTTTTCCTATAAAGCAGGTGCTCATGACATCAGGTGATTGTGCAAGCATATTAGAAGTGTTTATCCCACAAGTCCTTTGTTGGCTCTGTGCCCACAGCTGTTACAGGAACTTTTCTCTGTTAAGCCATTTTTATTTCCAGCTGCAAACCAATTATTTAATGGGTGTCCAGTTCTGTGAACATACTATAGAAAATCATCCTTTTGTGCCTCATCCTAGAATTCAAAGTACATCGGTTATAGTCCTACCAGTATTACTGTCACTGGATTCAAAAACACAAACCTTTTAAACATGAGTGACAGGTGTAAATTGGAAGGTAGAAATCAGGAAGAGGCTCCTTTCTTGGTAGTTTTAACTACACATGTCAAGTTTCTTGGAGCTTGTGCTGCTTACATTTTGGAAGGAAACGCTGTTGTGCTCTTCTCTCTCAACATGATGATCTGAAGCATGAACTGTAAAACATCCCTCACCCTGAAAAACATCCCTAGGGTTTCTCAAAGAGAGAGGATTATGAAAGCAAGTAGTTATTTTTTGTCCTCTCTATCCATAGTGCAGAAAGTTCTCACGTTTGGTTTGCAAATTGCATTTGCTAAATTTCTGTGGCAGCCTTTCAGACAAAGAAAGAAGGGGTTTTGTAAACTGAGATTAACTAAATAGTGTGGTCTAATCCCGTCTAGTTTGTGTTTATGCATGCTTCACTGTGGGATTTACAGCCTTAGCTCGTGGAAAGACAGAATAAATGTAGTGAACACAAAGAATCCAGGCTTTGTGCTCCTGGAATTAGGATCAGGTTCAGGTGGGAATCCACTGAAAGATTTATCTGAAAACAAGATACAGAAATAGAGAAAGAGCAAAGAAACCAAAGTCTCTTAGTTTTGATGAATACCCATTTAAAATTATCTCAAAAGAGAAAGAGAAACATCCTTATATACACTCCCTACAAGAATAGACACAATGATAAATTTGTTTGATAGAAAGCAGTTCTCAGGCTGATTCTTTCCCTACAATGGTTTCTTCCCTTTCTGACCCTAAGTCCTAGACCAGAAGTACCATAGCAGTATTAAAGGTCTGTTTTTTTCCTTTGCCATGCATCTGGAAGATTCTTGTACTTATAACCCATCGGCCTTGTCAATGAAGAGATGGCAGTAATTGACAGAGGGCAGTGACTGTGTCCTGAAAGGTTAAGAGCAGAATGTAAGCTATGTCTAAAATGTTCCCACCAACTCCATTCTGCCTTATTAAGCTGTTTCAAAGAAAGCATTCATTCTCTCCACTCCAGATCAAGTTGACTGATAAGGAGCTTTTATTATTTCTTCTCACCTGGATAAGAAAGGGTCTACTTGTTATGAGAGGTCCTTTTGTTAGATGGTATATGTCCTTTGTGTTCATGTTTTCCTTTGGTCCCTTCATTGCCCTCTGGATTTTATCAGCTTTCACCTTGGGAGAGCTGAGGGAAGTGGAGGAGCAGGATTGTGATACCTCTATCTGTACAAAAGTGGTACGATATAACACCCAAAGGAAAGAAGCCAAAATAAGAAAACCTACATATTAGTGTCCTTACTACATTCCTATCTTAAATGGTCTTGTCAGTGATATAACAAAGCTGATCTTTGTGGAAGGAAAGGAAGAGGATCAGGTCTGCTTTGTATAATGTAGTGAAAATACAGGATAAAAGAATCTGAAGAACATACAGAAATCTGTATGGATTAGACCACCCATCAGAAATTGTACTAATAACTTCCCATAAAGTGAAATACTCTATAACCTTTAAAATGTGTCAAGATCAAAAACATTTAACAGTATGGGAAAATGCTCCCATTATATGATTAAGTTAAAATATGTTAGAAAAGAAGTTGGCAGCCCCTGGATAAAACATGACACACTAAACAATTCATTTATCTTTGTTTCAACCTGAAATTCCATTCAAATTACAGTAAAATTTTTTTCTAAGGTATAAATCCAAAAAGTCAAAGCAAAAGGGAAAGGAAATTACAGCCAAATAGAAATGCCAACAAATGTCAGAAGCTAGAAAGTAGATGAAGGAGCAATAACTGGACAGGGAAAGCAGAGGAGGTGAAACTTCCAGCAATTGCTGGGGTGTGGTCAGGATCATTCAATTTCAAGATGTGCTAAATTAAATACATGTAATGTTGATAGATAGATGATAAATAAGCTAGCTAGCTAGCTAGATGATGGATAAGATAGGCGGATGCTTTGAGTATCAAAAAACTCAACTCAAAATAGTTTATGCAGTGAACTTCAAAAATTTTTGACTAGTGTAGTCTATAAAACAATTTGGAGACCTATATATCTTTTTGCTTTTTTTAATTGACACCTAAAATTTTTTATCATAGTTTAAATATTTCCAAAGTATATAATGCCTAGCAAATTGTAAACATTGACTTTTTAAATAATGTTAAATCCTAATTTTGAATTAAACAATGGAAATTTAATGCCATTACAATTTTATGCCTGTCATATATTTTAAAATGGAATGAAAAAAGTCTTTTTAAATAATTATTCCTTTTCCTTCTTGAATTTTTACTTTCATTAAACTCCCCTCACAGCTATTCTAATAAAGCATAACTTTTATGCTTGAAAATCTTTTCTAGATTTCCCATCATACTTCTCTGCAACAAAAATATTTAAAAATTTTTAAATTTAAAAATTAATTTTCTGGTACCATAAGGCTCTAAGTAATAAAAGTATCTTGTAGTTGAGTCATTATCATAAATATTATGATTATGGAATTAGTCAAAATGCCATAAATTTATAAATTATTAAAATGATTAATAATTAAAATTTTATTGAAAATACTATTAATTAGATAAATAATGAATTTGGTTTGATGTCCCAATAAGGGAGGTTTTTTTGGATGTTATTTTACACTATGGGCAAGTACCCTTAGTAAGATTTGGAATGGGTAAGTGGTAGCTCTCTCCTTTGAAAATGGAAAATGGTTGAGTATGAAAGAGAGGTAGGAAAGGAGAACCAAGATAACATCTTCATTTCATGTGTGTTCCAAAGGTCAATAAATTTTAGGAAAGAGTATTTAGGGAAGTTGAGAATCTGGAAATTGATATCTTTGAAGTTATATCCATACCCATTACCCCTTGGAAAGTTTATGACTCTTCTAGGTACCAGCTTAAATAATAAGGTGATTTATCTCACTGAACCATAAGAGCAGAGGTAAACAGCCTAAGCTTGGTTAATTTAGCAACCTAAGGAAGTCATCAAAGATCCAAGTTATCTCTAGTCTTCTGCTCCTGACATCCTTAATGTAAACACTTTTCTTTCAAGCTAGCTTAGCATCCCTCATGGCCACAAGATGAAAACTGAGAACTATAGTTACAGGCCACACACAGACAAGAAAATGTTCAAAGAAAGAAAGAGATTATCTCTTTCTGTGTGTACCTCTTAGAAAAGTGAATTCTTTCCATGATCCACCAAGATGACTTCCCTTCATGTCTCATTGGTTAGTGCATCACATGCCTAAGCCAATCACCAGCAAGGGAAACAACCATGATTGGGCAATGAGTGGGTCATCTCTCTCTCCAAAGCTCATGACCATGAGGAGGGGTAAGATACCTGAACACACTTGAGACTGTATTAGGAAGGATGGTGAGAGTCGGAGATGTACACTTAATAAACAACAGTGTCTCCAAAAAAAAGCCTAGAAGGGAAAACACCAGAATGTTTACATCTGTAAATGGTTTTTACATTCTTCCTTTGATTTGTTTCTATTTGAACTTTTTTCTTTTTTAGAGGGTACACGTGTTTTTTGTTATATGGATAAATTGTATCATGCTCAAGTCAGGGCTCTCAGTGTAGCCATCTCCAGAATAGTGTACATCATACCTGACAGGTATTTGAACTTTTTTCTAAAGATTGTCATAAGAAACACAAGATAATAAAAACTTACCCAAATACTTGATATGTGAGATTACCACTGACAATATTTGGATGAAGGCAAAAGAGCAATCTATGTGTGACCATAGGACAAGCAGAGATATTTCTATTTTTTAAGAATCATGTATTTTATTTTTTCTTCATCATGATTTAATTGCATTTTTACTAAATATTCACTAAGAAACTTTTGTTTCTATTGAAAATAAAAACAAGCCTTTTAAGGGAGGAGACACATTTTCCTAAAAGCCTACAGTTGAGGTTATGTGTAATTGAATTGCCTGAATCATAAAATGATTAGTTTTACTAACTAATAATTTTTTAAATACTACAGGTGAAAACATAAATTAGGGCCACTGTTCTGTGATGATGCCTCAGTACTTTTTAATAACTAACATTTTTTAGACCTGGTATAAAGTAAACTACCTTTTTGAAGGCAAAGTAAATAAATTAAAGTTTATTCACAAAGTTAAAAGAGACAGTGAAAAGTCACCTAGGCCATTCCCCCACCAATATTTGGGACTAAAAATGTCCAGGAGATAAGAAATATCTGAGTTTTTAAAAACATCTAGAGCAGATTTCAAAGTTTGATAATCCAGTATAGGTTCTAAAACCATTACAAAGAGATTTTGTTAATGTATCTGTGAATTAGTGAATATTAGGGTTTGAGATGAATAAGATAAAGTCTCACTGAGTGCACAAGGGGAGACAACTTTATAAAGAAATAATTGAATATAAACAATCAGTGACGTGCACCATCAGTAGAATGAAAAAGATCACAAAGAAGAGAGTGACTACTTGATGTAAAGGGCTAGGGAAAGTTTGGATCCTAATGTTTCCATTGCTTTGAAAAAGAACACATAATATCAGGCACCAAAGCAAACGATAAAAATAGCTATTCTTTACTAAGTGCATACTCTTTGCTAAGCACTGTGTTTCATATACATTGACCATTTGATGCCCAAAGCCCTAAGATGATGAAACTGAAGCAAAGAAAAAGTTAAAGGACTCATGCAAGGTCACATAGCAGATATGCATCAGAACTGAGATTTGAACCCATGCAGTATTTGTGTGTTTTAAATGCTACTATACAATATATTGCCTTAGCTATACTAGAGTACAGAAATATGGAATCAGTAAGGTACATTAAGAAAAAAATGATTTAATAATTAGATGGACCAGGATTTGAATACTGGCTGTCACTTATGATTTTGAGCTATTCTCTTAATCTCTCCAAGAATCTATACTTTCTACTCAGTAAAATGGATGACAAAACCTGAAAGGAGAAAGACCTTGTAAGGTTTAGACTTAAAATCTATTTTACATAAGTATACCTCCTCTACTCTTTTTTGGTTTTCATTTATGTGAAATATCTTTTTCCAACCTTTCACTTTCAGTCTATGTGTTTCTTTAGGTGTGAGTGAGTTTCTTGTGGGCAGCATATATTTGGATCTTGTTTTTTATCCATTTAGCCACTCTATGTCTTTTAATTGAAGAATTTAGTCCATTTATATTCAATGTCATTATTGATAGGTAAGGACTTACTATTGCCATTTTACTTGTTTTCTAGTTGTTTTCTATCTCTCCTTTCTTCCTTTATTCTTGTGTTATTATCTTCCTTTGTGGTTAAGTGATTTTTTCTGTTATTATATTTTAATTTTTTGCTTTTTTTTATCATTTATGTGATAGGTTTTCTCTTTGGTTACCATGAGACTTTAGAAAAAGCATCTTCTATTAATAACAAGTATTTAAAACTGATACCAACTTAACTTTGGTTACAAAACAGAAGAACAAAATATCTGTACACATTAATTCCCTTTTCCTTTCCCATTTTGAATTTTTGATGTCATGATTTGTTTTTATATAGTCTATCTCTTAATAAATTATTAAAGTTATTATTAATTTTCATAGTTTTATCTTTTAGTCTTCTTACTAATTATATAAGTGTTTTAAACATCACCATAACAATAGTAGTATAACACTCATGTTAACATTGTATTTTTCCAGTTTGTAGAATTCCCTTTAGCATTTTCTTGTAGGATAGGTATGGTAGTAGTAAATTCTCTCAGCTTTTGTTTGTGTGGGAAATTCTTTACCTCTCCTTTATTTCTGAAGGTAACTTTTCTGGATACAATATTCTTGGTTGACAAGAATGTAAATAGTCCAGCCATTATGGAAGACAGTATGGAGATTTCTCAAACAACTAAATACAGAACTACCATATGATCCAGAAGTCCCACTGCTGGGTATATATTTAAAAGAAAGGAAATCAGTATGATCAATACATCAAAGAGATATCTGTACTCCAATGTTTATTGCAGCACTATTCACATTAGCCAAAATGTTGAATCAACCTAAGTATCCATCAATGGATAAATGGATAAAAGAAATGGTGTGTATGTACACACACATACACACACACACACAGACACTAGGACATTATTCAGCCATAAAAAGAATGGAATGCTGTTATTTTCAGTAACATGGATGGAACTGGAGATCATTATGTTAAGTGAAATAAGCCAAGCACAGAAAGCCAAATATTTCAGATTTTTAATCATATGTGGCAGGTACAAAAGTGGATCTCATGGATCCATAGAGAGTAGAATGGTAGTCATTGGAAGCTGTAAAGGTAGGGGATGAAGGGAAATTGGTAATGGGTACAAAAATATAGTTATGTAAAAGGAATAAGTTCTAGTATTTTATAGCACAGTATGGAAATTATAGGTATAATAATTTATTGTATTGGCTAGAAGAGAAAAATTATAATGTTACTTGGCCAGAAGTACCCAATCCTGTTCAACCACAAAATAAAACCCAAAGAACTAATAACAGGAACTACAGGAAAAGTGAAACTTGTTTTTATGTTTATTGGCCATATAAGGAAAACAACCTCAGAACCTGATGCAGCTGCATGGAGCCTCTTTCTGCCTAATCTTCAGGGAAATAATGAGGCAACAGTTTTCCCATTTTCTATAAGATTATATAGAGAAAAATAAAAGAAGATTTGATTGTCCATAGATTCATTTTTTAAAAACTGCAAGATTTTTTGCCTATCAAATAGGCAAAAAGTTTAAAGTGTTACAACCCCAACCTTCTTTAGGATTTGAGGAACTCTTAGTCATAGCGATAAAAAAATTTTTTTTGAGAAAAGACAAATATTTCTTCATAAACAGTTATGCACATGAAATAAAACACAATAAAAAAGCTATATAATAATGCCCTAAGGCAGCAGCTTTCTACTAAGCTCCACTCAGACTTCTTAAAATTCAAGACCAGTGGTTTCTAATTCTTTCTTGTCCTGGAAAATCTCACAGTAGCAAGCATTAACATTCTTCATTGTTCCAATGACTTTCAAATTACACTCAAAATTAAGGACATTTTTTCTCAAAAAACTTCATTGCCTATTAATGTGCTTCTCAAAACCTTTCAATGCAAAATGTTAGAAGAGGAACATTTGCCATGGGTATTCTTTCAATTTTAACTTGCTACAAAATAACAAACACACACACACACATACATACACACACACACTGAAGAGTCATTGGCTCTAAGCAGAGCTGCAGATTGAGTTAGCTGAGTAACCACGAGCTTTGCCTGCTTGTCAGTTTTACCACCCATTAAGCATTCCAAACTGATTGTCATATCAGATGATTTGCTTTGCCATTCCCTGAGCAGGCTCTCTTACATGTTTATTTCTTTCACATACAGGTCCCTCTCCCTGAAATGGTCTCCCTTCTCTGTACCAAGCAACTCCCACTTTTTTCAAGGATCAACGAGCCTGTCTTTCCTACCCAAGTCAAATTACTCTTTCTGCCCTAATGTTTCCATTGCACCTATCACATTGTATTGTGAGGGTACTGATATGTCTTCCCAGTATGTAACAAGCTCCTTAAAAGAAAGGACCAAGTCTTGGTAATGTTTGTATGTTCTGTATCTAGCAAGGTGTCTTGCACAAGGCAAAGCTTCCCGCTTTGATTGTTCAACAAGTGGGTAAATGAATGCCAGTAAATGACACAGAGGAAGCTCCCAGAGTCCCTGTTCCTGCTTCCTGGTATCATTTCTCCTTTGGCACCAGCTTTTCTCTTCATTCTCTACCCTTCTCTACATCATGGAGTCTTTTACCTCAGCAAAGTCTCTCTTTTCAGGCCACCCTCATTTCAAGAAAGTAATTTACATATCAGGAGAAACTCCAATCTCAATGTTCCCCTCCATGACCCTATAAGAGATATATATATTCACTGTAAAGATGAAGAAGCTTAGAAAGACCAAGCCATTTGTTTGTGTGTTCAAAGAGCCTTGACAGAGCCAGTAATAGAGTCATAGAGCCAGAACTTTTTTGCATACAAATCCAAAGCCACTCACACTGTTTGTTAGCTTGTTTCCAGGTGCTCATTTACAGTTTTATTCAGGTGACCCCCAAATGAACCTCTGTGACATTTCAGAATACCTGAATGAAGGAGACTGAAATGGTCGAATCTGTGTGACTTTCTCTTTGGTGTTTGGAAAATGTCAAGATAGGAAATGGTTTAACAGATCATATATTATAAACATGAAAAATAAAACTAATGAATTCTGAAAAGAATCATTTGGTTTTCCAAGGCTATATCTATTTTCAAGCGCAAACTTAACATTACAAGAGGCTTTACTTATCTCTCGAACAAGAATAAAAATCTCAAACCCATAAACTTTGGACCAGCTCTATGTTATGAAGATGAGGTTTAAGAAGAGAGGCCAGACAGGTTAGCTGGCTTAGGAGATTTGCAAACTTTTCCCTTCATCTATTGTGATTTTTTAATATAAAATATGGTCTTTGTTTTTGCTTCTATTTATTGGTGAATTACATTTATAGATTTGTGTATGTTGAACCATCCCTGCATCTCTAGAATGAAGCCCATTTGTTCATGATAGATTATTTTTTTGATAAGCACCAGAATTCAGTTTGATAGGATTTTGTAGAGAATTTTTGCATTTATATTCTATATATTCATGCACGTAACTCAGGTGCATCCATATTAATAAAGCAATCCTACCTGATCTAAACAAAATGATAAACAGCAACACCATAATAGCTCCTCCAAACAGAGAATAAACAAAGAACCAATGGATTTAAACAGAACTCTAGAACAAATGGGCCTGACTGACATTTAAGAACATTCCACCCAAAAACCACTGAATATATGTTTTTCTCATCAGCTCATGGGACATGCTCTAAGATTGACCAGACCCTTGGCCACAAAGCTTGCCTCAATAAATTTTGAAAAAATTGAAATTATACCATGCATCTTCTCAGACCACAGTGGAATAAAATTAGTAATCAACTCCAGCAGAAACTCTCATCTCTACACAAAGTCATGGAAACTAAACAACCTTCTGCTGAACAATTATTGCGTTAAGGAGGAAATCAAGATGGAAACCAAAGATTCTTTGAACAAAATGATAAAGGAGACAAAAGCTATGAAAATCTGTGGAACACAGCTAAAGCAGTCCCAAGAGGAAAATTTATACCCATTAAACGGTTACATCTAAAAGAAAGATCACAAATCAACAATGTAATAATTGTCTCAAAGAACTGGAAAAGGATGAGCAAACCAACACCAAACCCAGTAGAAGAAAAGAAACAACAAAGATCACAGCAGAATTAAATGAAATTGATAACAAAAAGCTATATGGAAAATAAAACAAAAAGTTGATTCTTTGAAAACAAACAAAATTGACATGCCTCTTGCTAAACTAATGAGAAGCAGAAAAGAAAGGACTCTGATAAGCTCCATCAGGAATGAAAAAGGAGAACTTATAACTAATGCCACAGAAATACAAAATATCATCTATGAATACTATAAAAACCTCTATGTACTGGAGAATGGAAAATGTGGAGGAAATGGACAAATTCTTAGAATCACACAGCCTCCCTACCTTCAATCATGAAGAAATAGAATTCCTGAACAGACCAATATCAAGTACCAAAATTGAAGCAGCAATAAAAATCCTTCCTATAAAGAAAAGTCCTGGAGCAGACAGTTTCACACCTGAATTTTACCAGACCTACAAAGAAGAACTAGGGCCTATCCTGCAGAAATTATTCCACAACATCAAGAAGGAAGGAATCCTCCCCAACACATTTTACAAAGCTAACATCACCCTGATACCAAAACCAGGAAAAGACGCAACAAACAAAAGAAAACTAAAGAGCAATATCCCTTATGAATATAGATATAAATTCACTTCTTAGTTCTAATGGTCTTTCTGGACATTCCATAGGGTTTTCTTCATACACAATCATGTCATCTCATCTGCAAATAAAAATGTTTACTTCTTCTTCTAATCAAAATAAGTTTATATCTTTCTTTTTTCCTATTGTACTGGCTAGGACTTCAGTACAATGTTGATGAGAATGGTCATCCTTCCCTATTTTTCTATCTTAGGCAAAAGTATTTAGTATCTACCATTAAATAAAATATTAACTGTAGGCTTTTTATAGATGACTTCATCAGATTAAGGAAGTTCCACTTTAATCCTACTTTGCAGAGACATTTTTGTCATGAATAGGTATTCACTTTTATAAAAGTTGGATGGATATTTTTCTAATCTTTGAAATTCAAAATTCAAGGCCATTTTTCATTAATTTTATCCAACACTGTATGAGCTATTGTGATCAGAAAACTAAAGACCATGAGGGACATATTCAAGATCCAGATGCAGAATTTGGGACTGTGTCAAAAATATATCAAGGGAAAAAGTGATTACACATTACAAAGCTCTATGGAGGATATTTAACAAAATTCCCACAATACATATGAAACATTCCTAGATATCAGAAAAGATAATTTTATAGTCAACATGAGATTTCTAAGTTAATTAAAATAGCCACTTTTCTAGGTGATATTTAAATATAATTTGTCAACTCAGATCTACATTTTATAGTCACCTGAAAGATGCAACAAAAGTATTGCATTGCTTTCTATTCCAAAATCACAATTTGATGTAGCTTTTTAGTTCTATATCCTACCTCTTGTATCATTATACATTTCTGAAAATTCCATTAAACTATTTAATTAATTGTTTTTTGAAGTTACATTTAGATATTTTTGTAGATCCCAAATCAATGTACTTCTCTAATTAAATTTTAAAAAAGGAATATTACTTTATAATGAATTTAGACAAAAATAAACAAAGCTATAGTTATTTTGTACCCAGGATAGGTATAACTTTAACCAAAATAAATAGAGATGTCTTTCCTTCTGTACTGTAAACCAATAAACTGTCTACATCATGCTATTTGGTGGGCCATGAAAGAACTTTGTGGCCTTAAAGGAAAATTATAGAGCCCAAATCTGACAAATGAAGTAAGCATTTCCTTCAGAAGGATCTTTTAAAATGCACATGCCATTATGGAGGGCTATCTAAATCTTAAAGCTACTATCTTAAATTAAGGTTTCATTTATTATATGAATAGGCTTTTATCCTGGGAAACAGTAAACAAGAGAATAGAAGAACATAGAAAAATTAAGTATTAATTTTTGCAGAATTTTTTTAATTAGAAAAGCAAATTGGTAAGAGAAAACAAGTGACTTCTCCTTAAAATACAGAGGCCCAACAGATACACAATATTAATTTTTAGGTGGATGCTGAGAGTAGCTGGAGGCCAGAACATGCAAAGGAAGGCTTGCTCCTTACCAGATGATTTCTCACCATGCCACAAGCTGAAGGGTCCCCCCAAAAAGACCGTGAGGAGCAACCAAAGGAGATTTTGATGGTATCCTAAGGACATGTGTAACAGTAAAGATAAATTTTGCTGACCATTTCAGCTTATCTAAACCCATCCTACTGACTTTACTCTTCACTTAGAGGTAAATCTTTATTACCAAATAAGTACTTCAAAGCAAACCTAAGTTAGCTGAAGAACAATTTGAATAGAGAATAAAAGTGAGTTATTTCCAGGGGACTGCCTCCAAATACCTCCCTTACTCACCTACTATGTTTTCTCCTTTTTCTTGACTTTCAATAGCTACAATTGGAATCACCCCCTTTGAATTAGAACAATGTTCCTCAAACTTGAGTGAACCATGAAGAAAGAAAGAATCTCAAAGATGCACAATGTTGGTGTTACATACACTTAATGTTGGCTAAACATGTACAAGCAGAAAACCAAGTCTGTCATTCACGTCTGCTTGATCCCAAAACAGTTACTGTCCCTATGTCAGGTTTCCGGGGAAGGGAAACCTTTCCGAGGCTGCCTGTGGTCCCATTTCTCACTGGTCACTATTACAGCCTCCCTTTTCAGGGAAACACTTGACACCATCAAAGAGCCAGTTTCAGGTTCCCCTACTCTTGGAACCTACAGAATTCTCACAACACCAACTAGGTCCACAAACTTTCTCAGTTTCTTTTCTTCAGTTGAGGGACCCCAAGAGACTCAGAATTCTGACCTGTAGGAAGCACCAGGAGAAACATACAGGAAGAGAGAAAAGGTCAGATAGACAAGTGATTGCCATTCTGGGAAACAGGCAGCCTCAGTCCAGAGCCCATCTCATCTCCACCATACTGGCTGTGTGATTTGCTATTCTGAGCTTCAGATTCTTCATCTTTTAAAAATAAATAATAACAATAATTGAGGTCATTATTGTTAATGATTCTAGCACAGTATAGCAGTTAAAAGAAACTGTAACTATTATTTTTATTATAGTCTGGACTTTGAACTAAGGTCATTTTCACATAATATCCCAACCGCTTCTTTTTAGCCAGTCAGTAAGCAACATTTATTAAGCACTGGAGAATTAAAGATTTATAGTACGCCTTTCTTGCCTTCAAGTACTTAGTTCAAAGAAAAACTCTAGTTAAATTACAATTTCTGAGAGGTACAGAAAGGACTAGAAATCAAAACACCTGGATTCTTCCCCCAGATTGTACTATATAACAGCTGTGGTTCATAAGCTAATCACTTGACTGCTCTGAGTCTTCTATTATTTCTCCTTAAAGCAGAGATCATATTTTCTGTTTTTCCTACCTCAAGGATTATTACGCCAAATAAGATGTGTTAAGGCAATAATAATTGTAAGATATTAATAGTGATTTTCAAGATCAAAGTGACATCTCGTCCAATTCTCTCATTTTACAGATGACAAAACAGAATCTATAGAAGTTTCATGATTAATTTGAAAAGATAGAGTTAGAACGGCGACTTGCACCAGGTATAAGTGTCTCTCTCCCAGGTTGTTGGCATCAGATGTCCCTCTCTCCACTCTTCCCTGTGTCTTCTATGCATTAAAAGGCAGAGCACTTTGTAAACGCTAACAATTAATTTGGAATTCTAGTTTAAAATGCTGAGGTGATAGAGTAGGAAAGCAATCAGAGTTTGGAGTCAGGAAAGGTTTCACGAAGATGAGTTTCCAGAGCAGGTGCTCTGCACATCACAGGATCTCATTTCAATTCCCTGTCCAGTCCCATTGTTTACGAGCACAGCAATAAACTCCCCCAGCACTTAGTACTCCCTGGGACCTCTTTAAAGGGCACTCTCCTAAGCTTCCCAAGAAGGCTAATTAGTAAGCCTATCTCAGATCCTTTACTCCTATGATTCAGAGCGCTACACCATTTGTGGACCAACCAATCATTCCCTGCTTTTTATGAGGTGGCTTATTTTGGTCAATGCAATACCCCCATACCTCTGCCCACTCCTGAAAATTCTCAACCCAGATCATACAGGCCCTGTTTACAGGAGAAAGTTTTACTCTCAGTACTTTTGACTTGGAGCACTATTTGGAAAGACTCAGCTCATAAAATATCTTACAGTTCTTTTGTTGGCCTTATCATGACCTGAACATTTTGTTAACAAAGCACGCTATTAATGTTTTGACCACAAGAACTAATGTGCTTGGGGTTGACAGTGTTGCCAGAGTAGTCCTTGCTCCTAAAAAGGGAAAGTTTTAATTCTATTTTCAAAATAAGTCATCTTATCCCCGCTATGTTAGGAAATGTCATCAATCAGTCCAAGAAGCCTGCAGTGTGTGGGTGAGTAGTGTTGAGGGGAGGGATGTGTGAATTCACTTTCTATTCCAGCTTCCTGGTGTGGTATCACAAACTCCACCTTTCTGTAGGGGGCAGGTGAATTTCCACTTATATGAAGTACAATAGCCACAGTAAAAATGGGCCTGAAATTGGCTTTTCAATTACAGAATATACAAAGGCATTCTCAGTGGGTGCAGCCAGGTTAATACATAGTGACTGGGTAGAGACTGCAGAATAACAAAGGTAATGTGAGGGTCAAAATACGGACAATGATGCAATTCATTCCTGGGCAAAGTCACTCTCAGCTCAGGATATCACCAGAGTCCTAGAGAGTCCTAAAAATGATTCCTCTAACAGTGAATTTTGTAAGCTGTCTGCCGACCTGCACAGGAGTGAAGGCAGCAAGCCCATGTCAGGAGGAAAGGCCTTACAGTATTGTTCAAGGTGCTCAAGGAAAGGAGATAAAATACCCAGAGGCGGACTGTACTGCAGGGCAGCCCAGGCAGCCATGCTGGTCTCAAGTACAGACTCCAAAGGGTCTCACAAAGTGCTCAAAAAAGAAATTGCCAAGGCCTTCGACAAGCCAACCCCATTTGCCCAGGTGTGAGGCAAAGCAATCCAGTACCAGATCCTCCCGAGTGGCAGGGAGAGGCCAAATCCTTTTGAAGAAAAGATCACCAGGAAGTGAAGGAAATGAAGAAATGCTACCCAAATCAGCAGTGCTCTGTTCACAAACTCCCTTCAACCCTTCTCCTCTGTGAGGATTTGCTGATCATCTAAGGCTCCCCTTAGCTACACCTCCAGGAACACCTCTTCCTTCCCCAAAAGCTTTCCCACAACTCTGAAAAGCCATATTCTTTTCCTCTCTTTTCTAGAAACTTTCTCAACCCCATTCTGCTTTGATGAATCTGTGCATCCCAGAGTTGCTGTCAATATGTAATACTTACATTCTATAAAGTCACAAAAGTTTTCATGTTTTATATGCTTTATTTATGAGTTGGTTGTCTCCTTTCTTACCTCCCATCAGTTTGTAAATTCACTGATGGGATTGCCTAAAGTTTGTTTTAGATTTCCTTTCTCAGCCCAGATACTTCTTTCCTGTTTTCTGACAGGATGATTTGTTATGTTATTGGCAGATAGTATTCCTTACCTCTAAGTGTTGGCCAAAGTCATTAGAATGAAGCAATCAGTGAAGGAAAGAAAATCAGGGTAGTGAGAACTTTGGCTCAGTAAGCTGTCTCAGTGCCTCAGTTCTCCTAAAAACAGGCGAATCTTAGAACACTTTAAATTCCCAGGATACTAATATCAATCCCAGTCTTGGGAAACAACCCCTTCCCCACCCCCAGAACCAACATGGCTGACAATCTTTTCTATTAACTACCATAATCACAAGCCCACTGGAACAATGGTGCCCTTCTCTTTTAGGTCAGAGTTCACCTTGGGCAATTTACATTCCTAACCTTTTAAGGCAAAGTCTTCTTGTTTCTAGGTCCAATCCACAAAACCCTTTGATAGGTAGGAATCTTTATTAAGGTGAAAACTGCTGGTAACATGACCCAAGATGCCTAAATTGGACAGAAATTTCTCTATGACGACTAGAAGTAACCAAACAGAAATTGAATGATAATACTAAGCAAGGTTATTGACAGGGGAATTAAAATATGGGGACAGGAGTAAAACTAATAGTCATCACATGTACTTCTAACTATTCGGGTTTGGGATTATGACTCTTTCTAGCAGAAAACAAATAGACGATTTAGGTGAGAGATTTCTACCAGCTTGCTCATTAAACCAGAGGGAAAATTCACCCAGACACAAAATTTTAATTCAAAGCAGTAATTGGGAGTGAAAACATTTCTATTATTAACCTTACAGAGAAGATTAAAGGAAATAATCTAGGGCAAGATTCTGGTAACATCAAACACTGAAAGAGTTTTATGTTTTGAGCAAGAGGTAATCAATAAAATATTCCTTAAAAAAAACTCCTCTTTCTAAATGTGTGTCCTATTTATGGAACAATGAGCACTTAAAATCTTCAGAAAATTGTGTTCTTGTAAATACTTATTACGTAAATAATAAAACATAAAGTAAAATATAATTTGTTTTAAAATTTCCAAACAAAAGATTTTACTGCTGAGGGAATGCCTTTGCGCTTCAAACTATTAAATTAAGTTGTGTAATTAGTTGGGCTTTGTCATCCAAGCCATGTTTCTATTACATGAAAACACAATAGGATAGAACTTTAGCAGTCAGATTAAGCCAAGCAATTCCCATGACTCATAAGCCATAGAATTGTGTGGCCAAATGACTGAAGCATTGGCACCTGTCTTAGGCTCATGTGGTCACATACATATGCAATTATTGAAGAAAAATAAACAGAAATTCATTAATTTTGAGATTGTATTGCCGGCATATGTATCATTCTTGCTTCTGTATGTTACACCTCTGACCTAAACTTATTGCATTCCTATATTAATTAATTTAAGGACTAACATTATAAAAAATAATTTGTTTATAACTCTAACACTATATCTTCCTTGCCAAATGTGTCCTTGCTGCAAACATGATAAACTACCTAATAAATGAAGGTGATATTATGTTTACCTGGCTAATGGCAACAATTGCTATGGTTTAGACTTTAAGAAAAAAGTATTTACTAATCATACAAAATACCTAGCTCTCTGGTGCAAACTCCAATTTGAAAGGCATGAAATATACTTGTGTATATTTTTAATTTTTAATACATATTCACAATAGGTAATCTTTGCAGATTATCTAAAATGACCTAATATTTCTGAAAATATAACTTAAGTAAATGATAAAGAAATATAATAATTGAAGTTTTTTGTCTTTAAAATTATATTTTTTCCTAATTTTTTTCATTCCAAACTATCTTTTAATCCCTTTATCACAGAGTATACTCTTTTTGAACAAAGTAGGTTTGAATTTTTATTTGTGGTTCAAGCATATTGATTCTCATTTATGACAGAGCTTACAAAAATGTTGTTGCCCTTTCTTGAGTAGAAACAAGTTTGACAAAGTTTTATAGTCCATGGACATAGTCTATAAGGGAAAAGAAACTCAGCAAAAGCATTAATTTGTGTGTTTTTGAAAGTTTTCTTCCTTAATTATTAGGCTCAACAAATTATTTAAATTTCATAATATTTCAGAAAAAAGAAAAGTATTAAAGTCATTCTTGCTTGAGTGCTAAATGAATGCATTTGACAAAGTATGTGCTTTGCTTTCATTTGTGAGTTGTCTTATAGTTATTCTTTTCTATGCATGAAATCTGGCATTTAGTCTTTCAATGTTGCCATCTAAAGGTATCTGCTCTGGTACTTGAATTGATATTATTTGGCAAAAACCATATTTTGATTTTTCTTTCATGGAAAGTTTGTCTTTGGTGAAATGAGAAACTAAAAAGCATACTGTGACAAAGTACACCCCGTAAAGTAGAAAGAAACCAGGAATATGTGTTGTCCTAAATGACAAGTGAGGAATGTTTCTAAAAAGATGACAGGATCAACATTGTCACATGCCATTGATTTGATATAGGAAGAGTACTCTTACAGGTTCAAATGAGATCCAACAAAGCATGTGTATATAGCCATTCTCTTTCAAAGTCCACCTAAATGACAATAAATAAGTAAATAAAAATCTGAACCCACATGGACAAAGAGAATAGAAGCAGAGATGACAGCAGTTGAGTAATATCAACAAAATTTTGAAAGATGAAAAATGGATAGACAAGTAGTAATGGACTTAGCTGAAAGTAGAGTTTCAAGCATTCACAGTGGAGAAGGAAGTCTTCAAAAAGCAACACAATTTATACTGCAGATGCCCAGAAAAAATCAAGTGCTAGAAGTATACCTTTGAAGAGGGAAAAGGAGCCGATAACTCCAATTTCAAAGAAATTGGCTGAAAATTCGTATGAGGAAAAATTAGATTCCTCAAATCACTCCTCAACTCCACATACCCTGAGATTATCCTTCCTATACTCTGATAGAAAATAAGATTAAACAAAATTCTCTAGAGAATTCAAAACAGAGAAGTTAAGTAGGTTTACCAGGCAGAATTGAAATTGGGGCTGAAATTCCAAACTAAAATCCTAGACTATGAAATTAAAACATTTATACTAACCATGGAACTCCCAGTCCCTTCTCCTACTAGGTCCTAGAAAAGGGCAAGCCAGGTTTATGCTCCCCAAGTAGCATAAACTATCTGAGGCCAAAAGACCTACAGATAACAAAGAAACCCCTGGTTTTCTCACCCTTTCTCCCTAGTGATCCTAAAGAAATATGTACCACACACATTTAAGTTCCTAGTCAACTTGTCTTCCATATAAGGCAGAATAGAAAGCCACTAGCATAGAAGTCAGGGATTAAAATGAATAAATAGAATAAAGGTAAAAAGAACCGGATATACTACTGTATAGAAAAGAAAATAATTGCAGTTTTATTTGCAGTTGCCTTTGGGAGGCAGAATCTGAGATGAACTTAAGCACCCAAGAGTTTCCTTGGAGGGAACAAAAGCAGGTATGGGCTGAGGAAGAAGTCAAGTTGCAAGGCTGGCCCCATTTCAGCCTCAGCCTCAGTTACTGGGGCCAGAATTGCCCTTCAGAATGAGCCCAACTTGGGCTAAGCATTCATATCCCACATGGAACCATTTTTGGATTTGAGATACCCCCAAAAGGGGAGGTGATCTCAGGCAACAATTCCTTCCTTGATCTATGGGTTATATCCAGTGTTCAACACAAAAACTTTGGAGAAATTGTAATAAATATCTTTAGGATGCTAAATGAAGATATTATTCCAGCTGGTGAAACAAGAAAAGCAGAAAAGAATGCTATGTAGTTTTTTTAAACATGGAATATTCTGAGAATATAAAAGAGCTCTTATAATTAAAAATTATAATAGTGGAATTTTTTTAAATCCACAGGAGAGGTAGAAGATAAAGTTGAAAAAAATCTTTCAGAAAAATTAAACAAAAAGAGAAAGATTTTGGGACTAGCTTGAATAAAAGGAATTTTTAATATTGAAGAAATAATGCAGAGGGATTAATATCTAAATATTAGATATTTAGATAGATAAAATGAAGGGAAAATTATCAAATAAATAATACACAAAAATAACACACATTATACAGAATATGCTGAAGAAAGGGACAAATCAAGATGGCCAACTAGAGACATCTCTTGTCAGACTGTCCCAGCTGGAAGGCAGGATATTGGACTGAGGAGAACAGAGAGGAGTCGCAACACCGGTGTGGATCACAGAGAGAATCAACAAAGATGACTGGGAAATGGCGCGGTGGCTCAGGCCTGCAATCCTAGCACTCTGGGAGGCTGAGGCGGGTAGATAGTTAGAGCTCAGGAATTCAAGACCAGCTTGAGCAAGAGCGAGATCCTGTTTCTACCAAAAATAGAAAAAAGTAGCCAGGCATGGTGGCGCATGCCTGTAGTCCCAGCTACTCAGGAGGCTGAGGCAGAAGGATTACTTAAGCCCAGGAGTTTGAGGTTGCTGTGAGCTAGGTTGATGCCATGGCACTCTAGCTGGGGCAACAGAGTGAGACTCTGTCTCAAAAAAAGAAAAAACAACAACAACAAAACAACAAAGATGACTGGGGACCCCACGGAGGAAAGCTGTGAAGCTGAGAAAGACAAAGGTGGAGAAGGGAAGATAATGGTGCAGAGCAAACATAGAGGCTCAGATCCCAATAAAAGGGTAAGGGCAGTTTCCCCTCCCCCACCCATGTGCCTTCAGTGAACAATGAGACACACAGTATATGGAAGGCTTTTCCACCCTCCATGAGCCCAGGCATGACGGCTAATTAGGAAGAATAGGATGAACCAGCAAGCCCCAGGAATTGGGGTGTCCACAAGGGGCACCCAATGGGAGAGTGCCATGACAGACCAGAGTGCTGGCTTTCTTACAGCCAGCTGTAAGGGCTGTGCTTACTTCCTCCTCTGCACCTGTCATCTGAGAAAGTAGTTTGAGCTCAGCCAACTGGGAGCTGTGGCACCTCCCAATTCACACTGCGGGGAAGAGGTGAACATGGCAAGTCAGAGGCAACCCAAGAGTTTCATCAAACCTCCTCAAACTCCCCATAGGCAACTTGAGACCAGCACGCCTCTCCCTGCCATGGTTATGGATCAATCTTCAGGGACCTGAAGACAGGCTCGCAAGCCAGGCCTAGTACACCCAGCTCTCAATTGAGAAGCCAGATGAGAAAGAATCAGCAAAAGAACTCCAGAAACATGAAAAATCAGAGCAAAAGGACACCCCCAAAAGAAAACAATAACTCCATACCAATGGATGCCAACCAAAATGAAGATATTAAAATGACTGATAAAGAATTCCAAATATGATTTATAAGGAAGCTCAATGAAATACAGGAGAAAATGGAAACCCAATACAAAGAAACCAGAAAAATAATCCAGGAAATGAAAAATTCACTAAAGATACTGAATTATTTTAAAACATCAAATAGAACTTATGGAGATGAAAGATTCATTCAAGGAAATACAAAACACAGTGGAAAGTTTTAAGAATAGACTAGATTAGGCAGAAGAAAGAATCTCAAAGCTTGAAGATAACACCTTTCGATTAAACAAGTCAGTCAAAGATAAGAAACAGAGAAACAAGAGGAAAGAATAAAGCCTACAAGAAATATGGGATTGTGTAAAGAGGTCTCACATAAGAATCAGGGATCTTCAGGGGGAAAATTCAAAATTCCAGAAACAAAGAGAAGATCCTAAAAGCTTCCAAAGAGAAAAAGTGGATCCCATGTGCAGGATTAGGACTTAAAATAGCATTGAACTTCATAACAGCAAAGTGGAAAATAGAAAATAATGGAACAACATCTTTAAAATTCTGAGGGAAAATAATTTCCATTCAAAATATCATACCTATCCAAGCTTTAATAAAATGTGAGAATAGAAGACATATTTTCCTCCTCTTTATCTTCTTGTAGAGATAAACTGGAGAATAAACTCCAGAAAAAGGAGAGAATAAACTGGAAAAGTATGTGGTTCAGGAAACAGGAGCAAAGACTGAAAAGCTAGAGTACCCCCAGTTTGACAGTGAAGAAAAGACCCAAGACGAGAGCTTGCCATACACTCGAAGAACAGCCAGTGTGGGAGGAGGCTGCCCGAAGGCTTGAGAGGAAAGGGAATGGACACTTTCAAAAACTGATGCATCACTTATATTTGTATCCAGATGGGTTCAATTTTTCTCTCTGGATTTGGAGGGTGAATCAATACTAGGTTACATAGAAATAAGCTCATGAAAAAATAATGCAATTTTTCATGTAGGAAAATAATAGTTGAAAAAAAGGTCAGAGCACCCTGTTTGGCTCAGCTGTGTACAGTATTTATATAGTCATAATACAGCTAACACTGAACAATAGGTTATACTAAAAGGGATGATTTACCTATTTTAGAAGATGAAGAAATAGGAAGCATATGTCAAGTGGTGTGTGGAGAGTTGATAGGGCTGAATTATTTTCTCCAGTAAGAAAAATCAATAGGAAATACACAAAGCATAAAAAGAATAGTATCATATAACTGCATTATTTAGTCATTTGGAGGTATATGACAGAAGAAACAGCTAAGCAAATTGAAAATGGCATCATCTGCACATTGAGAATTGGAGATGACAATGGTAGAACAGACTACTGCTGGTTTTCATTATAAATTTTATAATACTGTTTGCTTCTATACACTATAGATCTACATAAAATTGATAAAATAAGATGTTAATTAAAAATTCCTATTTCCATCATTTTATATACAATCCCTTTGAAAATTTTGATCTATAATGCTGCAATTCAGTCCAAGAGGAATGAGTACAAGTTCATGTATATTTTATGATTACCTGGGAAAGAAGAAATCAGTGAACTGATGGTGTTTGTACTAGGGCTGACTTTAATGATTTGATTTTCCATTTCAATTTCTTGATAATTTTCTTGGCTCTTATGAAATACAATGATTTTGTTCCTACTTGACCCATTTTACCCTTCATCTCAGCTAACTTTTCTTCAGCCACCATTAAACAAGAAGAAACAGCTGTTGGAGTCTATGTAAAAAAGTAACTTTAATTTTGATTTCTCTCCAAATTCTACATTTAACCTAACCTGGATGAGTGAATGAAAGGTTCAAAGACCATCAGATTCTCATGTTATAATTGATGTTTATGTTGGGCAAGTGAACACTGTTCATAGATCAAACTGTCAAGTATTGTCACCTTGATGGAGTAAACAATTAAAAAGAAGAATTGTTATAATCATTTTAATGGGCTTCTTGTTCATTTATTTCATAGAAAGAAACTAAAACTGATTTGTGAAAATAAACTACCCATACTTTACCCCTTTCTCTCTTTTTAAAGTGGTCCGTCTACCAGACCAACACAAGTGTTCTGTAAATCTATTTCATTCCCTTTATTTTAATAGGAAAATTAGAGAATGGATCCAAGTGGAGAAAAGGTCATTGTCTGAGTTCCTGTGATCTCATTTTACCCATGAGTCAGAAGAGATTTTCAAAGTTTTTAAAATTTCACATTATTAAGAACTGGGTTTCTTTTTCTAGACAAGATAACCCACCACCTCCCTCAAGTGGTCAATTGGATTAGTTTTCTCTTTCCAGATTTGACTTTCGATTTATATCCAAGAACTATAGAGTCATATATAAGGGTTGGGTTGAATGGATTCTTTTTCTTTAATAAAATCATTGCTCTTTAGAGTGAAAGGAGCTTATTATATTGAATTGTATCAATATATTAACTTCTCTATGTCAAAAGAAAAAGATATTTAACCAGAGGCTTGCAGTTGTTCACAGGGTTTGCCAACTCAGGTTTCCTTTCACTCTGGCCCTTTCCTTTTCTGCTAAGAGCTTAATCCAAGCTCCATCATTTCTACTTACTTAAAGTCTTATACCAATTGTTTTTTTCACTAGAGCAAGGGTGTTAATCCCTGCTTTCCTAACAAATTGGCCTTTCAGTGATTACATACCCCTCACCCAAACTTGCATAATGATGTTATTTCCTAACCAAAACTGAATACTTTTCAAAATGTTCCCTTGGTTCATCTCTGAGAAAGGTGGTGCAAGGTTGACGGGAGGCAGAGGGAAAGGAGATCCAATCTGTCTTTCTGATGACCAAGAATGAGTAAAATTCTTGGTGTTATCTATAGTCAAATCATCTTCAGAGTATTGAGTACCAAAACTTCATTTCAGGAGAAACTTATAAAGAGTCATTAAGGTTCATTCTATTTCTAACAATTCCCCAGTATAAAATATACCAACAAGGATGTCTGTAGAGTATTAACTTGAATAAAAATATATGAATTGATGATGTTCATGTTTTTTCATCGTAACTAAGTAAAATTCCTTTTCTGTTATGCTCACTCCTCAGGCTTCTGGAAGGATTAAGAGGAACTATGAGAGCAGTCAGCCTGGGAGCTAGGTATAAGAGCAAATACAATTAAATAGAGTTTTGTTGCCTTTAGTGTCTGAATAATGCTTATCCAAAGTTTTCAAGTTGATTTAGATAACCTAGCAATCAGCTAAATCAGATATTTGAGGGTATTTTTTAGCTTTTTCCTTTTCAGCCTCAACCACAAGATAAACTAACTCTTACTACAAAAACAGTCAGCCTCTGGTATTTTGGCTCCACTGCTGACTTCTCAATGAAGCCAAACCTTAGGAATGAAAAAATAGCTACACATTCACACAAAACTTACTAAACGTATGTCAAAAAGAAAAGGGTCAAGTATGTAGGATTAGAGAGAGGGATCCTGGACGCTCTAATCTCAAAATAGACCAAGCTATAGCAAGGTCTCATTCTCATTCTCCTACACCTTGGTCTACTGCTAAACTGCTCCAGTTATTTTTGACAAGAATACCTGGGTTCAATTACTGTCCCAATGCTAAGGGTTTGAGACAGCAAGGTTGACAGACACAGGAAAAGCAGGCAATGATACCAAACATTCCAGTATATGTGTCCTACTGGCTGAAGGTAATATGTTAATATTATGGTTGGATAGTTTCAAGCCAGCCTGGGAAAGCTGTCTCAATCTTGCAAATATAACAGACCCCTTTTGCTACAATATTCCATTAAAAAAATCAAGAAATAACTTGCTTATGTTTGGGTTGCTATCACCAAATTGGATGTGGTTGAGACTTACCAGGCTTCTCCATTCCTGTTATTTTCTCTCTTTGTCTCTCACTTTCCTGCTTCTCAATTTACTCTTGCACTCTGTCTTTTCCCCTGAAAGTCCAAAGGCACAATTACAGCGTGAAGTTGCAAGGATGCTTTTACCTTTTATCCACACAGAACTAAAAGGGCAGGAACATTTGGGGTGGAGATATAGACTGCAGAAAATCCCTTTAGCTAAATAGAACATCAATTGAAGAATTTTGAGTTCTACTCAAGATATCTGTGATTATCAAAGGGTCTCAGTATTGTTTCTATTTTATAAAAAGTAAAACTTCATCTATATTAAGTTGCAGGGAAACAATATCTTGGTTTATTTTTTGTATAAAGTGCTATATAGGAAAATGTGGTTGAGGACAGTATTGCTTCAGGGGCCCAGGGCTGAGACAAACATCAACATTTTCCTTGTTATGTGGGTTAGAATACCATAACGAAGTTTCCATATTTTGGTAAATTGAAGTTCATGACAGCCAAATAGATGTCAAGAAGTACAGGTTCAAAATTCACACCCTAAAATGTCTGGCAGCTTTTTGTGGGTTTTCTGACATTTAACCAGCAAAGACCATAGATGTGTCTGAAACAAGACTGTTCTTTTGTTTTCTGTGATTTAGACACTTCCAAGTTTGGTGTCATACTTTAATAAAGAACAGAACGTTTGTGGCCTATGGCTTCACTCAGTCCTCCACCAAGGCCATTTCTGAGGGTGGCCTGAGAGGAGTGAGTGCGAGAGGCTACAGGAAGGTGAGGAAGGACCTGTGTTGTCTAGGCCAGCACTGCACATGCAAACTTCAGGCCCTGGGGTTCGACCTGAGAGTCTGCATATCCGGCAAGCTGACAGGAACACACTTGGAGTAGCAAGGACCCTAGATCAGGGCTTCTCTCACTCTTTATTGAGAAGGAACAGTTCCCTAACCCACCCCGTCCTACACAGGACTCTGCTCTTGTTTTCTCCAGACATTCTCCTGGGGCAGAGAATGAGACCACAGCATCACACTAATCACTTCTGCAACACAACAGGGGCCAGATACACCATCAAAAATTCTGCTGGGTCACAGGGTGGGCATCTGAGAAAAAAGACAGAAAGAATCCCTTGCTTCACTGCTTGAGGCTGCGCAGTCTCTGCAACACATGGAGGGATGCTAAGCTCCTTTGGTTTCTCTGAAAACAGCCCCTGACACTAGTCTTGTATTTCGAGTAGGATTTAAAAGCCATCCACAGCCTATTCTTTTTAAAGAAGCAAATCCTGGAGTTGACGTCCCATATGCTTCTCATCTCTAAGGTCTGCTCACCAATTGACTCCTCGTAGTGAGCTTGCCCCGGCTGCCTTGCAGTCCGCAGATGAAATTCAAGATCCTCCAGTAACTGGAGCAGGACAACTCCTCAATCCAATGACCTTCCAACTAACCTTCTCATTCCTCTCATGTTCAGAGAACGGGAAAAGAAGCCAGAAAGCTCTGTGAGGGTGAACAAGCGCCAGAATTGTAATTTATATCTATGAGCTGACAGAAAGGTGGAAACAGAGAGAATGTTACTCAATACTTTTTTTTTGCTTCACTGTACTAATCTCTGCTCAAGGATGATTTGCCAAGACAAATCATATATTTTTACATAAAGCCTCTCCCATTTGTACTTCTTTGCCCTAAGCAGGCATTTCAAACTTAGCAAGGACAAAAGAATTTTTGTACTAGAATAAAATGTTAGCTCCCTGAAGGCAGGAATTCTGCCAGACTCATTTACTGCCCCCAGCACCCAGAACAATGCCTGGCATGTCATAGATGCTCAGAAAATATTTACAGGTAGCTGGCCTACCATAATTGTAGTGAGACCATCGTGATATCGCATGGCATATCGTATATATCTACATACTATATACATACTTCTTATGGCCCAGTTCACCTTCTCCAGCCTTCCCTGACTCTGCCCACACTTTATAAACTGCCTTCTCTCTTCTGCACAAATTTATTCTCTTCCCAGTGTCACCAGTGTCTTAAACTTTTTCATATGTCTCCTTTGTTCTACATTTTCCCTGATCTTGCATATATCAGAGGCTTCTTTTGCAGCAGTAGTTTAGGAAAAGTGTGAGTTATGGCTCCACTATCCTTTCTCAGCACAATACCTATGCCTAGACCCATGGAAGGATTCTTCACCTACAGCAGAACAGATTGAATTTGAGGACTGACTTAAGTTAAAATTCCAATTCAGAGCCACCTATTTTCGATGTTGATAAAACTACAAGAAATTAAACTTTAGCCGTCTTAAAAAATTAACTGCTTTATGTAAATGATGCTCACAATTAAGTGACCTTCATCTATTTTATTAAAACAGGACTCTATTGATTTTTCCAGATGATACCCTACCCCAGAATCTAATAGACACCTCATTATGCACAGGGCTCAGAACCACGTCTGTAAGGAGTGTTAGCAGGAAGTCCCTGCTGTAGGTCAAGGAATGTGATAGTTCTCTGGCACGATAAAGCACAGAAATGATTGAGAATTATCCACCCTAAAAATTGGCTCCACAGGGTATCCTTGGGCTGCCCAGTTCCCTTCCTTGCCAAACCTAACAAGGTCTAACATCTTTTCACAGTACCCCATGTTCTGGACTGTCCTTCTCACCCCACAAGCAAAATATACCTCTTCTGTGTGCCTTTCCTTCAGGGCTCTAACAGCAAAATAATCAAATTTATTAGTCCATGAGCAAAGAAAGCCTAGATTCTCAGATACCAATTTAGACATTCCCTATGGCCCTAACTAAAAGGCAGGACTTTAAAGATGAGACATTTAGGCCCCATGGAAAGAATGTAGGGGAGAACTTTATTTTTGCTGCCTTTACTACCTTCAAATAGCACTAAGTAGTGCCAGGTAAGTTACTTGTTCTACCCTAGGCAGAACAGGCTCCCAAACATGAGCACCTAGAGCACTACCAGCCTATTCTGACACACCTACTAGGCTTCTTAATTGAGCAGCAAATGCTGGCCAACATCTCTGCCAGCTCAACTGCTAACACTTGAGAGAACTCAAATACTTAAATTTGACAAAGAAATAATGATAATAATACTAATAAGCCATCCCATCTCAAACTTGGGCTTATTTTTTCATACTTCTCTCTGCAGTCTAGAAATAGTGAAAAAATTCTACCAGCCAGAGGGAAACCTTGTGAACTGGAATAGCAACTAATGTTTTCATTAACCCATAGCAAATTCCAAATACTCTCAGGAGAAATCACATCCTAACTAGTACCAAGCCTACTGTTATTGTTCTTTAAATTTTCCACAGCATTAACAAGGGTATGAGAATTTTTATAAGGCTGGAGTATGTTCTAACTGAAGTGTTTATGCCACAATTTAGGAGCACCCTCAAGAAAAAGCAGCACTGGAAGTCACTTACATTAAATGTCATTGGAGTTTGTGGGTTCGAGCCCTGGTTCTAGTTAACTACATTTGCTATCTCCCAGAAAATAGATCGACTCAAAAGCCATGAATATGAATTTAGAAAGTGCCAATCACTCAAAATCAAAAAGGTTCCAGACCCATAAAGGTAATGTTTGCAAAGTCAGTCTTATGATTAAACAAACAAACAAACAAGAGCTCAATTCTAAGCTAAGATGAAGTCATCTGCTATTTGTTCACGTAGCTAAATTTTAATATCACAAAACATACCTCCATCTGACACTATGGTTTCAAAGACTCAGAAAGATACAAATACCATAAAGATCAAAATGAGGGGAAAAAACATTATGATTTGCTTGATTTCCAAGCTTCAATCATATTCTGCAACACCCACCCCTCAGTCCACCCCCATCCGAGCGTTACTCTACCCCTTCATTCTATCTCGATGGAGCCCGGGCAAACATATTTTCTGTTTAGAAGCTTCTAAAAAAATGGGAAAACTTGACACTTTTATTTATCTTTGGAATATAGACTTGTTTTCTCTAAAAATAAGAGGTAAGAATCAAGAGATATTCTGGATTTTTCCCCCAAAATCAAACAAAATAGCCATACTAGGAAGCCCCAATCAAGTTTTTTGGCAAAAAAGCTTTTCAACTTTCTCCACTTTACAAAAGAATAAAGAAAACTGAGGAGAAGGAGATGTATCAAACAATGTAAAAGTAAGATATCTTGTTTATAATAAAAATATATCAGCTTAGTGATTTCTTTATCCAGAAAAAATGGGTAGTAATCTAGTGTCTTGAAGAATTAGGATGATTCTAGGTTGCAAAGATTCCCTAGAGAGATACCAGTTGTGAATAGGGCAGAGAGGTGGCAAAAAGGACACAAAGAAGTGCCAACAGTACTAAGTGTTTCCCTAAGAGAAAAAAAAGTACACTTGAAAAATCTCCTACTTCACAATTTTGACCAGAGCTAAAATAAATTTGTGAGGAAATATCTGTTGAGTCTTTATGTGATTCTGAGCAATCTGTGAGGTAAGAATCACATAACTACCAGAGATTCTCTTCAGACCTAATGAAATGCAGCCATGGCCCAACCTTGACTAACAATTCTGCTTGGGGGTTCTGCCTCATGATGGGAAAGACAGATGGCCTACAAGATTAGTGTTTCTCTGCTCACATAACTTCTTGGAGTAACACTTGAGAGCAGACCAAAATGACATCTTATTCTAAATATCTCTCCTCGTCGATGTGACACCTAAGAAATCCCGCCACAATGACAGAATTTTGGCTCCTCAGCTAAACTTAATGATGCAGAAATAATTCAGGACATGAAAACTGAGAAAAGAAGGTGTTGTACTAAGCAGAAACCGCTTAAGGAAAATATAATTTTGTCTTAATTTCGATCAAGTAATTCAATCACTCCAAAAAATATAATTATTTGCTTGTGTTTCTCATTGAGCACTGGTGAAAAACATTTAAACTTTTAAAAAAAGTAAATTTAAAGACACAATTTCTCAAGGTCTGATGTGAAAAACTACCATAAAAGAATGACAGAATCATCCCACAATAGTACTGTCACATCCTCTGCTCTTGTGACAAACTGTTTTATTATTATTCTTTCCCCAGTTCTCATACTAAAGATACTATAATGGCAGTTTAAAAAAATAATCTGTTTCATGTTTTCTTAAATCAGCTGCAGGTCAACAACCTGAAATAATTAAAAATAAATTAGAACTTAATGTTCAGTAACCCAGTCATGGCATGTGGCTGGTTGTGCTTACCTGGTCAACACCAGCACCAAGTTATGATGAAATGAAACCATTACACTGACATATCCACCCCTCCTCCTCCCCCAGTACCACCACCCTCAGAACTCCCAGGATACAATGCCATATCTATCACTCACCAGGGTGACTTCCTTCTGTTACTACAAACACTCCCTTTGTCAGCAAAAGTCTGAGTCAGTCTGGAGGAGGAAAAAAAAGGTGAATTCTGCTTTTCGCTCCCATAATGCTATACACATACACATATAGTCACCTTAAATAATTGTCTTCTTTACTCTTACCCAAAATTTGAGTAAAACCAAAAACTTTAGGGCTCATCTTTCCATAGTAATTATTACCCTTATAACCAAAAGAAGGCAGCACAAACAGCATCAGAAAAGAAAGCAAACGTTCAAATAGTAGTTTACGTCAGTGGGGTGTAACCTGCGCATTAAAATCACCTGGGACATTAAAAAAAAAAAAAAATCCCCAGAGTTTCTGAATTAGTTGAACTTAGGATTCCCAAGGCATTAACAATTTTATTGAAGCCTCCCAGGTGATTCTGTTAATACTGAGCCTTGGGACCAAAGCGATTTTCATTTTATTTTTTCACTTATTAAAATAGGTTTTCACTTATTTTCAGCAAAGTGAAAGCTGGAGAAACCTTCAGAGACCATCTAATTTGTGCTTCTCAAACTTCCGTGAGGACACAGGTCACCTAGAGGATCTTGTTAAAATGCAGATTCCAAGTCAGAGAGTGTGAGATGAGGCCTGAGATTGTGAATTTCTAACAAGCTCACAGCTGACTCTCCTGTGGCAAGTCTTAGGACCACGCTTTGAGTACCAAAGAAGTTCTCTGCCTTAACTTCAACAGATGAAAAAAAAACTGAAACCCAGAGCGAGAGTGTGGCTTCTGTCAGGTAACACAGCCAGCAGAGGGACAAAATAGGATCACAACCTAACATAATGACTTCTGGTCCAGGGTTATCATATGCAACTGCCACATGGAAAGAACATTCATTCCTTCAAAAATCAACAACAAAAACTTCTAATTTTCTATAGAGAGTTGGTGGGGGGAATTGTAAGTTATAATGAAATTTGGCAATTTAGAGTACAAAAAACTGACTTATAGTGTGGTATTAGTGTAAAGAAATTGAGGGAAAAGCTACAATTAACACAAGTAAGAATCAGTTTTTGATTTTTTGGTTTTTGTAGCAGGAGGCATGAACTATGGTAACAGGACAAAACAAACTAAATAGGAGGGAGAAATAAACAAACTCTGTGTAATAGCACATGAAGGAGGGCACAGAGAAGAAGAAAATGAAACAACAATAGACAGAAAATGAAAGACACCAGGCTGACAAAAGGAAAATAAGAATAAAAGTAGAGAGCTAAAAAATTAAACACAGATTCTAAAATAAAAGGAAAATATAGCAGTATGGAAGGGAAAAAAAAAAAAAAGGAAAACCTAATGAGATGGAAGGATTCCTGGAAAAAGACCATATAAAATGGATCACAAGAGAATAGAAATCATGAGAAGGTAGGGCATTGAAGAGAATCAGAAACATGAACATGTATAGAAAAAATATTTGTCTTAGTGAAAACCAGAGAAGAGCTTGTATTTCATTTATCATGGTTTTTATTTTTGCTGTTTATATTTTCTAAATAACAAAAAGTCTAATTTCTTCATTACCAATTGGAACCTGAAAGATTGCCCTGGGAGGAGAAGCGAGTACTCCTCTGAGGCTACCATCTCTTCCAAGCAGGAGTCGAAGAGAGAACAAGATTTAACTAAGTCCAAAAGCATTGCATTTTTCTTGTCCTGTGTAAAATATTACCAAGACAGGAACTTTCTTCGCCAGCCAGGTGACTTCGTGTTTTCCCACAGCATGAGATGCAGGATCCTTTGAAGCTGTATTTCCAGTTTAACAAACTGTTCCAGGCAGTCAAGACTGAGAGGGCTCACCTTCTTGGAGAAACATCTCCCCTTGAAATGCGTATGTGTGAAAAGTAAATACAGAGCCTGCCTGGCTCTGGCCATCTTGTCTAGTCAGTCCTTCACACATGGGTGACACTAAATACAGTTGTTGCCTAAATGCACTTAGGTCGTGGCTCTAGGAAACTCTATTTAATTGTGTATTTTCACTGATCATTCCCAGTGCCTGACTGTGGCTCATTTCCGGTTGTTTTTTGTTTTTTGTTTTTGAGACAGAGTCTCACTTTGTTGCCCTGGCTAGAGTGAGTGCCATAGCATCAGCCTAGCTCACAGCAACTTCAATCTCCTGGGCTCAAGCGATCCTACTGCCTCAGACTTCCAAGTAGCTGGGACTACAGGCATGCGCCACCATGCCCGGCTAATTTTTTGTGTGTATTTTTTTAGTTGGTCAATTAATTTCTTTCTATTTTTAGTAGAGACGGGTCCCGCTCTTGCTCAGGCTGGTTTCGAACTCCTGAACTCGAGCGATCTGCCCACCTCGGCCTCCCAGAGTGCTAAGATTACAGGAGTGAGCCACCACACCCGACCCATTTCCAGTTTTAATAAAAACCACTTAGTATCTCAAGGAAGAAAAAAGACTGTTGACGCTTTCTTTCCTGTAGATCAGACATTGAAAATTCAAATGCCTCTAAGAACAGGGCAGTTCCTGTAACTGGCTAAAGCTGGCCTGCCTTAGTAAGACTGGGAGCACATGTCCCATCGGAGGGTGGCTCTGTCCACCCAGGTCCAGTGTGCAGAAATGCAGGCTCAGTGCTGCCACATTGCACCTGCTTTACAAGTCACCAATGCAGATTCTTAGGTGCAATCTCCTGATTTCTAAATTTTGACAACTAGTTTTCTTTGGTTTGGTTTGGTTTGGTTTGGTTTAGAATAACTTTAAAGGGGATCAAAAGGTAAAGGAATGGACATAATGGTATGAAACAAGTGAATTCACTACAAGTAGACCCACCCATTAAAAAAAAAAGCAGGAGTGATCTGTACTTTTCTAAGACATCTTTTCATCCTAGGAAAGGCAAGATGGTGGTGCTTGCATGATGGCCTATATGATCAGTAGAAACAGCTGGCAAATGCACCTCACTTCTAGCATCTGTTCCTATTGCTCTGCATATTCAGAGCAGCATCTTTCCATTCACCAATGATATGCATTCATGTCATTTATAGAAATCAGTTTGGTTCTGAGATTTGGGCTTGAAATCTCCTGGGTCATCCCTTTCTACTGGAGGTCAAAGCCTGTTGGAGAAGTCACAAGGAAGAACTCTTCCTGGCACTGGTTCTGACTATGCAGCTTGCCTAAGAGGACTGAGGTTGTCAGCATAAAAGAAGGATTTCCAGGGCCTCATTATTCAGCGTCAATATTCACTGATAAAGAGAGATGTGTTTCTTACCAGATAACCTGCTCCTAGGGTCTCCTGAGGCCCCACTGTAGCAACTTTCATGAGGCCCACATCAGTCTTACAAAACACATCTGAAACCATCCAGTTCACATTCCAGCTACAAATGGGAGGCACTGACCCAAGTCCAAAGAAAAACAAAACTCATCCAAAACCTCCTCTCTTTCCAATATCACAGACTTCTGAATAATATGTTTAGCTTCTCCCAGGATGGAGTCCTTCCAGATAGTCACTGAGACCAAAGTCACAGTGAATATCTCAGCTGATTAGAAATTAGCAAACCTACCCAGAAACACATGTCTGAGGTAGGAGAAAGAGGGCCGGCCTGTTAAGTATATGAAGACTAGGAAACACACATTGTGCTATACCACTTGTGTACATTTAAGAAAAATTACTGAGTAACCACAGGCACAGACACATACATGCACACATATTCAAGAGCATTGCCTTCTCAAGCTTTCTCAAACTTTACCGATTCTCATACTTTATTTTTTTATGTAGGCTGACCACAGGATAGCAAATTTATGTTTTAAGAACCAAAATAACAGGTTTACCAGTTGTATACCATGGATTGAGTTTTTATCTTTTGATTCACCTTGGTTTGTACCTTGATTTCAAAACTTTGCTTGAAGGAAATTGTCTAAACCAGAGTTTCCTGATAGTCTCCTGTCAAATAGTCACTTCTGTTCAGCTTCACCTAGAAGAAGACTGTCGATTAGAGATGGAGGTGAAATTCTAGTTATCCTTTGTCTTTATCACTTTTTCTAGTGCTCAGTGGAAGCATAGGAAGCAGGAGTGTCTGCTGTGTTTAGTTTAGGATTAACATGTCTGGTCGTGTCTGTGGGCGTAGGACCTTTGAAAGGTCAGGAGAAAAGGAAGTGACTCTGTTTGACTAATGAGCCTCCTGGAAAGAGCCTATGCTGAGGCAAGGAGAGAAGACACATAGCAAAGCCATCACCAGGAGTAGCAGGTAGAACAATGCTTAAGCACAAAGCCTTTCCATGGTTGAGATGACTGGCATTCCTCACTTCTCCTTCACCATCTCTCCATCCTTCCGGCCCTCCATGGACTTCAGCATGCATTCTAGAAACACAGTGACTCTTCTTTTAGGTGAATAGTTGTTTTTTTAAAAAACTGAGATACATGGGGTGAGGTATAAAAAAGTGTGAAAAATAAATTTTTCCAACATCAATGAATTACAGTGTGCCACTGATATGGTCATAGTCCAGTGGGCTTCAGTAATAATAAATCTTCCCCCAAATGGGGATAACAGTTTTTGTGAGGTGAATTGTGCCCCCCCAAAAGATAGTTTGAAGTCCTAACCCTTAGTATCTATGAATGTGACCTTATAGGAAAATATGGTCTTTGCAGTTGTAATTAAGATGTTAATTAAGATGAGGTCACACTGCCATAATGGGTCCCTTAATGCAATATGACTGGTGTCTTTATAAGAGAGAAGAGACACAGAGACAGGCACACAGGGAGAATGCTATGTGACAACAGAGGCAGAGATTGGAATAACGCATGCAGCTGCCAGGCAAGGGACACCAAGGACTGATGTGCACCACCCAAAGCTAGGAAGAGGCAGGGAACGGGTTTCAGACAGAGCATAGCCCTTAATTTTGGACTTCTAACCTATAAGACAAAAAATTTCCACTTTTTTAAGTGATCCAGTTTGTAATACTTTGTTATGGTAAACCTGGGAAACTAATATATGAATCGAATACAATAAAAGTTTACTTGTCTCTAATATGACAGTTGAAGATGAATATTCCTGCTTGACAAGCAGCCTTCCTCCATACAGTGAGGGCAAGCTCTTTCTATCTGATGGCTCTGCCATCCCCTAAGGCAGGTGCCAGCAAATGACAGCCCACTGCTGCTTTTTGTAAATAAAGTTGTATGGGAACATAACCATGGATGTATTTGTTTATGCATTGTCTGGGGTTGCTTTTGCACAGTAACAGCTGAATTGGCAATTGCAAGAGAGACCATTTGGCCTTGAAAGCCTAAAATATTTTCAGACCTCTGCCCCAGGGCATCATCATCATTTGCGTCTAGCCAGCACAAGGGGGAAAAAGAGTTTGATCAGGGCAAACCAGCTTCCCCCCAAATGGCACATATCACTTCCAAATACCTAACATTGTCTAGCAATGAGTTACCTGGCCACATCAAGTTGCAAGGGAGGCTTAGAAATGTAATATAGCTGCGTATCCAAGAGGAAGAGAGAGTGGCTATTAGGAGAACAATTAGCAGACTCTGCTCTGGGGCATCAATAGGAGATGTCACCAACATCAGTGCAGTAGCAGCAGCAGCAGCTCTGATGGGCCACTCAAACAGTGTTTCATGGAGTCCAGAAGGAAATCCGAAGGGAGTCAGAGCTGGATGGTAACAAGAGAAGGGACAGAATGATGCCACATGGTAGCTGAGAATACTGTTTTCAAAGGATATATGAGACACCATCTGGGAACTTCTAGTAGTAACCAGTGAGAAGGGGAGACTTTTGTAGGAAAGAGAAGTTCCACAAAAGCAGGAGGGAGATTGAGCCAGGGAAATTGCTTTTTCCCTGTAATTGTGGCTCTACATCTTCTCCAAGCTTAATATGACCTTTGCAACTTGGTTTATAGCAAATATGAAAGTAAGTAAAACACATTTAGGATTTTTTTAAAACAATACCATTTGGGAAAGTTTATCTCCTTTTTACCTAACATTTTCCGAATCTTTAATATAGATTAAGAATCCAGAGTACGAAAATAGCACTAAGGAATATGTTATATAACAGATTTAGCCACTAAACAGCACCAATTGCTAACATCACAAAAAGAGAGACAATCAGGCATTAGGTGCCTCCTAATGTCTTTCCAAACACTCCCTATAGTCTTACCAAAGAGATTGAACCTGAGTCTGATCAAGCCTCTGCATCCAGCTGCCAATTTACAGAAAATACAAAAAAACAAAAGAACATACTAAATAGCACCATGAGTGTACCATCAGCAAAATCTAGACTATGGGAAACGTTACAGGTCAAAGAGTCAAAGTGTTCAATAGAAAAATTGTAAGGAATAGAATGTGGTAGAAGGAGGAACTATAAATTAAAAAAAATCTTAAAAGACTTACCAAATGTTAAATAATAGGCAAGACTAAACTATGGTGTTCTTTGAATGTTAAAACTACATATACACACATAAGGAAGTGATTATTGTAAATAATAGTAATAAGAGTTATTACTATTATACTGTTACATAGCATAATAGTTGCATATGGTAGAAGGGAAGGGATGATGATTGGGATGGAGCATTAGGAGGGCTTATGAGTGGCTGACAAAGTTCTATTTCTTAACTTAGTGTTGGCTACAAAGGCTTTCAACTTAGAATTCATTAAGCAATACATTAATGTATACATACCTGCATGAGGAGGGGGTTCTGTACCTGCATTTTATTTTATAATTTAAAAATGTAAAAACTAAATTATAAAAGAAAGAAAAATGGCTGAATAACAGCAAAGTAAAAAAGACTAGAGTGATTCTCCTTTTGAACAAAATACACTGTCATTAATAGAAATCCAAATGTTATCAGACCCATCTTAAAAATCTCAGCAGTAAATTGGTGACTTATACATGATGTTGATGTAATGGATATGATATTTTTGTGATATTAAACCAATGCAGTTTCCTCTCTGGCAAATTTTAAATCCTAATTTTCCTGTAGTTCTCCTCATCTTGCTTGCACCCTCTTGATTCAATGGGGTTCATTGCTTCAAGAAAAGAGCAACACACAGCCATGAACAGCAGTCATCAATCAGCTTACAGTTTTACAATACAAAATTTTACATCTATAGCAAAGCTATTGCCTGAATGCAAAGCCCTTTGATTTAGCAGGAGCCAGGCTTTCTTGAAGAAGAAACGGGTTTTATTGAAGCTTCCCAAACCTGAACATTTTGCATATAAAATCCAAGCGGTAAAAAAGATCAATAATGAAATGCCCTAGAGTAGAAAAGAAAAAAATATATAACCCAGAGTCAATTCCTAGAAGACAGGAATTGAAAATGAAAAGCCATTTATGTGATGGCAGAAAAAGGAAGAACAAGAGGAAGAGCGGGACAAAGTGTCAGATGTGAGGGCCCCACGTCCCTCCTCCCTACCCCAGGGTCAAATCTCAGGGACAGAGAGCAGGCCGTGGACAGGGAAACACCCATCTGGTGTGGGGGCATCTGTGGAGCCATTGTCGATCCTCTGCTTTCCTGGGCAGAGACTAGACCTACCACAACCTCTCTGAGAAACTCTACCTTTGGAATGACACAGCCTCCAAAATGGGCAGCAGGAGTGGGGAGTGGGAGGCAGTCTCCATAGCTCAGGGAGGTGGAAAATGAAGGACCCCATGGACTATCACGGGGGATGCAGAGATGTTCAGTGTCTGGGTCCAAAAAAGCCCTACAACATTGATCAGAAATAACAAAATCATACACAGGAATCTCAAAAAAAAAAAAAAACAAAACCCAAGGTACACAAGCATCAGTTATCGAAATTTGTAGGATGCCAAAAAGACTAGTCATGTACTGGGACCAGGCAAGCCCAGACATTGCTGAGCCAAGACTAGCAGGGACCAGGAAGGACAGCAAGGCGATCAGATTCATGCCCCTGTACTACTGCTGTGATTGTAAGTAAACTTCCCCCTTGTTCCCAAATGCCAAGGAGGAAAATAGAAAGAAATCCTTCATGATGCCCTTTACTGAAAAGCAACAGAGCTTTGAAATGAACAGAGATTAAAATATTTAACACTGGCTGAAAAAATCAACTGGATTAAATTGAGGCTACTGGGCTAGAAAAAATTACATTATCTTCTGTAGGCAGAATGAGACCTCAAGAGTAAAATCAAGACTGATCCTAGAAAAACACACCACCTGCCTGCCTTCTTAAGTTGTGATGTATAAATTTCTACCTGCTCCAGTAGATAAAATTTGTCTGTCCTTGGGTTAATGCTATCATCTGTCACAAAGTCACTTTACCTTCTTTAAACTTACACACACACAGAGTCTTTGCTACCTTTTAGCACTGATATCTATCACTATCAGGGCAACAATACCATCGTAAAAATTGCTAAGAAAACTACATATGACATTTAAAGAAATTTTCAATCTCACTGGTTTTATAATTCCATGTGTTAGATAACAATATGCTATAAAGGTTGAATGCTCATTATATAAATGGTAGTGGAAAGAACTGATTTTATTTATTCCAAAATTAGGGTTTTCTTTTCATTTAAAGTGGCAGACATCCAGGGAAAGTTTTTAACTCCCAGTAACCAAAGAGTGGCATACACTCCTCCCTTTGCTAGTGGTACTAATGTGGAATAAACATGCCTGGCATCTGGCAGCCCGTCTCAAATATAAGACCGCACATGGGGTCTCCAGTGTCAACACAGCAAGAATGACTCGCTGACAGTAGTAGCCTAGCCTGGGTATGTCATTGAAAAAGGAATTCTAGTCGCACATCGGGTCTTTTCAGCGACACCCACACACATGGTTAACAATGATCGTCAGCACATCATTTAAAAATACAATCTGCAAAGCATGCAATGTGGAATACACTGCTTAAAAAGTTAAATTAGACATTAATAAGACAGAGGTGGTGAGTGGATACAGACTGACAATTTGAGGGGTCTTTTCCCACTTTATCATCTGTGATGTGGTTGTGTGCAGATATGGTTTAACAAGTTTATAAACAAATCAATCTGCCCTTGGCAACTAAGAGATTAAAGCAGCTAAATAAGGAAAGTACAACCACTAAAATTGTTTCCTAGTATTTTTTTAAAGAAAGGCTTAAAGTGGCAGTATCTTCTTAGTTATAGAATTATATTTTTGTTATAATTTATATTATAATATGTATTTTAATCTTACATCAAGTGCAAGAACACTAGTGAAGCATGGATTTACTCTTACAGGAATTTTGCAACTGAATGAAATGCCTCAGACTAAGACTAAATCAGGTAACTTCCTTTCAGTTTACTTCAATGTTAAGTGTTTTATCTAATGGTTTTCCACAAATTAGCAATGTTTGGACCAAAACACACTTTAGGGAAATTTTTAGTGTTTTATGTTTTATATGTAAATTCATTTTATTATCCTTAAATAAAAAGTTATTAGCCCTTTTAAAATGAAATCAGTTGTTCCAAAACCATATAAATAATGTCTGTATAAATTATGTCATAAATGTTACAGCCTTCTTTTTTTTTTTTTATTTCGGCATATTATGGGGGTATAGATTTTAAGGTTTCAATAAATGCCCATTTCCCCCCTCCCCCCACAAGTCTGAGTCTCCATCATGACCATCCCCCAGATGGTGCACATCTCACTCATTATATATGTATATACCCGCCCCCCTCCCCCCTCCCACCTGCCCAATACCCTATTACTGTAGTACCTATGTGACCACTTAGGTGCTGTTCAGTTAATACCAATTTGCTGGTGAGTATATGTGGTGCTTATTTTTCCATTCTTGGGAAACTTCACTTAGTAGTATGGGTTCCAGCTCTAACCAGGAAAATATAAGATGTGCTATGTCACCATTGTTTCTTAGAGCTGAATAGTACTCCATGGTATACATATACCACATTTTATTAATCCATTCTTGGATTGATGGGCACTTGGGCTGTTTCCACAGCCTTGCAATTATGAATTGTGCTGCTATAAACATTCGAGTGCAGGTGTCTTTTTTGTAGAGTGTCATTGGATCTTTTGGGTAGATGCCCAGCAATGGGAATGCTGGATCAAATGGTAGATTCACTTGTATTGCTTTAAGGTATCTCCATATTGCTTTCCACAGAGGTTGAACTAGTTTGCAGTCCCACCAGCAGTGTAGGAGTGTTCCTCTCTCTCCGCATCCACGCCAGCATTTATTGTTTGGAGATTTTTTGATAAAGGCCATTCTCACTGGGGTTAAGTGATATCTCATTGTGGTTTTGATTTGCATTTCCCTGATGATTAGAGATGTTGAGCATTTTTTCATATGTTTGTTGGCCATTCTTCTGTCTTCTTTAGAAAAGTTTCTGTTCAAGTCCTTTGCCCACTTTTTAATGGGATTATTTGATTTTTTCTTGCTGATTTTCGTGAGTTCTAAGTATATTCTAGTTATCAGTCCCTTATCGGATGCATAGGATGCAAAAATTTTCTCCCATTCTGTAGGTTGTCTCTTTACTTTCATGATTATTTCTTTGGCTGTGCAGAAGCTTTGTAGTTTGATCATGTCCCATTTATTTATTTTTGTTGCTGCTGTGATTGCCTTTGGGGACTTCTTCACAAACTCTTTGCCTAGGCCGATGTCTAGGAGAGTGTTTCCAACTTTTTCCTCTAGAATTCTAATAGTTTCATACTTTAGGTTTAAGTCTGTTACAGCCTTCTTAAAGAGAAAACATTCGTGAACTTTCATCTTGAAATGATATCTCCAAAATACAATATCAATGAACAACTGAAGAAATTTTCAATGCTTCCAGTTAATATGTTTGTAGATCTTTGAGAGGTACCTATATTTTTAGCAACGTTTGGAATTGTGAAAATCATCCAGCATCATTCTTCAGCTTTGCAGATGAAGTGTCTGAGGGTCTGAGAAATTCACTCACACTCTTAGGTCAAAAATGGGTTTAGAATCCAGGTTTCTGAAAACGAGTCCCGGAATTTATACTCTGTGTCCTAACTGCCTTGGGTCCAATTGCTATCAAGCCTACAGTACTTGAATTGTAACAGCAGTGACAGGAAGGGCAACAAGTGCATGTACGAAACAGGGAATCAAGACTGAGTTTTGAAATAGTGTCCAAATCAGCATGGCTTCAATCTGTCTCCCTAAAGAATTTGGGGCCAAATTTTGAAGGAAAATTTAAAAGCAACCTTAACTCCATTACCACTCCCCATTCTGACCTGAGAATGAGTTGCTCTTGTTTTCTTTATATTCACCCTTGGGAAGACAGTTAATATCTCTCTATTCATTATAATCTCTTAATCTCCACTGACTTCTTTGAGCCTGAGGCATATGTCTACCTCTCAGTAATCTCTCCATTTAGTAAACCATAATCTGCAATTGCTTCTTGAAATGCTAATAATCCTTGGATTTCACCCAGGGTGGAGGGCAGTGACTTCCCAAACCACTGGCTTGTCTTCTTTTCAAACACACATCATCAAGTTAAAGACAATTCTCATAGAGACTGAAGTATACTTCTGTCTGCTGTTCTGTTTTTCACCATACATTTTCCTTAAAAGGCTCTAAAAAGCCAAAACTGTGCTGATTGGGTTGTTTTGATTTTTTGTTTGTTTGTTTGTTTTTGTTTTTTGCCATTTGATAACATTGCATGGATCCAAAATGAACTAGCATGTCACAACCTAATTTGCATTTCAGAAAGTCATAAGTTTCATTCAAAAAGCAGCTTTAAACTTTTATATTTGGAGACACATAACCCATGACCATACTTACCCCATCCCTGAAAAAAGCTTAGAGAACTAAACAAAACAAAATCATATTATGTGCTGCCTGTAATAGAAATAAATATAAAGAAACCTTAAGTGAGAAAAGGTTGGAAGAGTAAATAAAAAGGTAGGAAAAGAGATAGGAGATCATCATTTTTTTCAAGAAACTGATAGGAGAGAGTACTAAGAAAATGGGAAACATCTGGTGAGGTGAGAGAGAGTGTGGGCAGATCCCACAGTGCTCATGTCTGACCTAAATTAACAATGTGGTATATGTATACCATGGAGTACTATTCAGCTCTAAGAAACAATGGTGATATAGCACATCTTATATTTTCCTGGTTAGAGCTGGAACCCATACTACTAAGTGAAGTATCCCAAGAATGGAAAAATAAGTACCACATATACTCACCAGCAAACTGGTATTAACTGAGCAGCACCTAAGTGGACACATAAGTACTACAGTAATAGAATATTGGGTAGGTGGGAGGGGGGAGGGGGGCAGGTATATACATACATAATGAGTGAGATGTGCACCATCTGGGGGATGGTCATGCTGGAAACTCAGACTTGTGGGGGGAGGGGGAGAAAGGGCATTTATTGAAACCTTAAAATTTGTACCCCCATAATATGCCAAAATAAAAAAAAAAAAACAATCTATACTTGGGTCTACCCTGAGCTCTAAGTGTAAGGTAATAATTATAGCAAGGAAACTAACAATTTCATATAAGATATAGAAGAAAGTAAACAATGGAGTTCCTTGGGAGAAAAAAAAGAAGGACTAAATAAGGGAGAGAGGGAGGAGGAAGGAAAAAGAAAAAGTGTCAAAGCCAAATAACCAGGAATCAAGGATGTTTACTTCGTATTCTAACCACTGCACTAAATTGCTAAAGGATCTTAAGCAAGTCACATGACAACTGAAGGCTCATAAATAAAACAGGGAGAATTATGCAATTCCCTCTCAAAGGGCTTTATGACATTTTAATTAGTAATTGAAAAGGGATAGTGCCAACCTGAAGTGATTTACATACATCAACAATATATGTAAGCATATTTGAATGATAAAAAGAGAAAAATAACCCTGATATATATATATAGAAATGCCATCAGGAAAAATAAATAATATTTATATTTATATTATATCTTAAATAATATTTATCATATTATTATTATAAATAATAATAATAAATGTTAACAGATAAAAAATGAGAACTAATGATTCTGATGCATTAAAGTGCCTGCCTGAAAAATCTGATGTGAGGCTTTTGCTCTGGCCAACCATTTACAAAACAGATCTGATCCCAGCTCTGGAAAGGGCTATATTATTCAAAGTACACAAGGGGAAAAACAGATCTAAAACATAGATAAGCTGAAATGAAAAATAATCTTTGTAAGTGACCAGTAACTCAGCCAGATTCAAGGAACAGAACTTTCCTTCCTATAAGGTTCCTGGTGACCCAATGAGAACCTTGAGCTATCAGATCATTTGTTAGTCAGAAAAGGAGAAAGAATTCAGGAACAGCAATATGCAGTATACTTTCAATGACCACTGAAATAATAACATTTTTAAGCCAAGCTAGGGTATCTGGTTCTGCTTATTTGGGGGGCAAGGAAGGGTGCAGTAAGCACAAAGAAATCTATGCTTTCAAATTTGTCTCCAAGCTTTATAGATGATAGAGAAGCCACTATGCCTTCATATTAACCAGTGTTACTTGAGCAGCTGCTATTAACTAGACTCTATGCTGGGTTTTACAAACCCAACAATGAATAAGATGGTGCCCACACTCATGGATATAGTGATTAATATACTGTGATAAGGGTTATAAACATATAATATAAACAAAACACCTAAAGAGGAAACAATTTAGTCTTGCTTGGTTTCTTAGTCCATTTTCTGTTGCTTATAACAGAATTCCTGATTTATAAATTGCAAAAAACAAAATTCATTTCTTACTATTCTCGAACCTTGAAGTCCAAAGTTGAGGGTGAACATCTGGTGAGGTGCTTCTTGCTAGTGGGGACTCTCAGAAGAGTCCTGAGACAGGCAGACTATCACATGGTGAGAGGGCTGAGCATGCTAACGTGCTAGTTCAGGTCTCTCTTCCTCTTCTTATAAAGCCACCAGTTTCCCTCCCATGATAACCCATTGATCTATTAATCAATGAATGGATTAATCTATTCATGAGAGCTCTGCTCCATTCACCTCTTAAAAGTCCCACCTCTCAATACTGCCACATTTAGGATTAAATTTCAACATGAATTTTGGAGAGGGCAAATATTAAAACCATAGCACTTGGAAAGTGAGATCTGGGTTTTCCTGAATCATAAAAAGTATCTAAGTGAAAACTATAAAATACAGTTGCATTAACACAGGTATCCCCTTTTACAATTTCAGAAGAAGTCAAGAGAAATGTTCATGAATCACTACTGGCATCTCAGGTGGGATAATTCTTTAATTGTATAGTCCTGAGCACTGCTGGATATTTGTCATCCTTGGTCCCAGCCCCACAAATTCAGAAGCATCCCTTAACCCAGTCACTTGACAATCAAAACCCCTTTCAAACACTTCAGGGGTGGAGGGCAGCACTACTCAGGCTGCTGAGAGCTCCCCTTGCCTCCCCTTTGTCTATACTTATACTAAAATAATATGAGAACCAGTTAACTAATTCAGTGGAAAGAGCACAGACCTAACTTGAGTCTGATAAAAGTTTTAATACCAGCTCTCCCATTTAATGTTGGGCAGGTTACTGAGCCCCAGTTTCCTTGTCTGTAAATAAAGATGATAATGCCTACTTCAGAGGATGATTGTAAGGATAATATTAAATAACATCAGTGAAAATGTCTCACAAAGTATGTAGCCCAAGATGGATGCCCAGTGAATTGATCCCAATAGAGTTGGAGAAGGAAGAGAAGAAAAACTAATATTCCTTATCAAAATGATTCTCCTGGAAAAGGGTTATTAATTCTGTACACTAGGACATCATCTGAGATTCCACAGTAGCTATAACAATACTAAAGCTAAAATGACTATGCCAAGCAAAGGAAACAGAATTTGAAACCGTGCACCCAGCCTTCTGGGCAAATCAGGCTGCTTCATTACAAACCATCCTTCTGGATCTCCAGAAACACTCCAGAAAGATTAGCACTTACCAAAATGCTGTCTTACAGATTCTCATCATATCTATTGAGGTCAGAAGTACTACCAGCTACCATCTACTTGCCTTCAGCTTTGCCATAATATTATTTCATGGTTTGTAAAGTGCAGCCACACCCACCATCTCATTTAATTCTACAGCACACCTGGATGTAGTTCAAAGCATCTGTCTGTACGTAATATTATCTTCACATTGCATATAAGGAAATATACTCATAAAAGTTAACCAAATCAAGCATTATGATAATAATTATAGTAGTAGCTAACATTATGGGTTTTAATGTTAATCATTATATTTATATCATGTATTAACAATGTTAATATATTTATAATCATTACATGCATTAACATTCACCATGTTAATATTATCTATTATCCATCTTATTTAGTGGTGATTCACTATATATCAATCACTCTACTAAATGACTTAACTATACTCCCTTTTAATCTTTATTTTTTTAAAAAACTTTGCAATAACTACTATTATTAGCCTTCTTTTACAGGGGAGAATATAAGCTTGGAGAGGTTACATAACTTGACCCAAATTATATAGTTATTAAGTGGTGAAGACAGAACTTCAACCTACATCTGCTTAGTTTCAAACATGCTAAGTTATATTGCCTCTCTTAATATGTTTCCAATGCCCAGATACAGTGACCAATAGAACCTTTCATTATAGGGGCTTTCATGGAAAATAAAGTGCTTTGGGAATGAATGCATGTAATTAAATAAATCACATAAACTGCCCCTACATTTAATTAAAGGTCTAAAGCTAAAAATGCGTTTGTGATATTTTCTCTCATTTCTACATGTGGGTTGATATACTTGGCATTAAATGAGGCTGTGTTACCTTCACCAGGTGAGGTGTTGTTCTAGTCAGGCCCTGGCCATGGACCAGACTAACTTAGAAGTCAACAGGGTGATATCAAGAGTGGTTAAGAGTAATATTTAAATGAATAAATTGCTATGTAATATTTAATTTCACTCTCTCTAAATGTTATTACACAGAGCATCATACAATCTCCAGATTTTTTTGAAATGCCTCCCTAATCTTCCATTTACAAAGAGAGAAATCTGGAGTTATATTTTTAACCTTCTTCATTTATAGAATTCTCAGCAGCCCCCTGACTCCCTGGGAGGGTTCCTCTTCTCATTAAATCCCCACTTCCTAGCTTCCTTCACAGTCTATGACGATAAGAGAGAGCTGAGGACAAGAGGTAACAAACCGGAGGCAGAAAACATTCCAGCAGCACTGTGCTTTACTCACAGCTGACCACGCTGGAGCAACCACCATCAACAACCCTAGATTGTGTTTACTGGGTAGTGGAATGCAGCTTTTCCCTAGGAATCTAAGCTCTTGCAATTTGCCTAAAATATAAGCACTCTTGCACACATAGCTCCCCAGAATTAATTCCAGAATGCTGTCCTTCCAAATCAACAACTATTAATAGGAAGCTGAATAATAAACTAAAATTCTTAAGGATTTAAAGTGATATGATATTATAATCATATTTAATATCTTGGCACAGGTAATAGTTTTAAAAAAAGCTGAGGAAGATTTAATAAAAAGCAAAAAAAAAAAAAAAAAAAAAAAAACCCAAAAAACAGAGAAAGAATAAATCCAGAAAAACAGCTCTGAAATCCTATCCTTTTTTGTTCTATGCTTTCTCACACCTTTTCTTACCTGACCTCCTCTCTTTTGAACCTTAAATTTCATTTCATGAGTCCTAAATTCTATCCACTCTTCTGGGCCCAATTCAGTCTTCACCTCTTCAGAGAGGTCTTCTTATCCCCATCTGCTAACCTACATAAATCTTTCATTAACTTAACTGCCTACAATTGAAAATGTGGTTATCATCATATACTTTAGTACTTCAATAGCCTCTAGGTCTGTAGTCCCCAAGCCCTTGGTGGCAGACCTGTATTGGTCTGAGGCCACACAGTAGGAGGTGAGTGGCGGCAAGTAAACGAAGCTTCATCTGGATTTACAGCCACTCCACATCACCGCATAAGCTCCACCTCCTGTCTGATCAGCAAAGGCGTCAGATTCTCATAGGAGCATAAACCCTACTGTAAACTGCGCATGTGGGGGATCTAGGTTGCGCACTCCTCATGAATGATGCCTGATGATCTGAGGTGGCGCTGAGGCAGTGATGCTAGTGCTGAGGAGCAGCTGTATAAACCTCCAAATACGGATTATCATTAGCAGAGAGATTTGACTGCACAATAAATGTAATGCACTTGAATCATCCCAAAACCATTTCCCATGCCCCACCCCCTTTGTGGAAAATTGGCTTCCATGAAACTGGTTCCTGGTGCCAAAAAAGTTGGGGACCATTGCTCTAGGTGACTAATGTTTGATAATCTTAACCCCTAAATAGAATATAAGCATCTTGATGTTATGTTTAATAGTTATCATTAATGTAAACAATATGAATATTTAATAATGCCAGCAGTTACTACCTATGGAGGACTTACCAAGCACATATAAAATGTCATTTAGTCATCACAACAACCCTGCGAGGTCAATACTATTATTATTATATCCTTATTAAACACATGAAGAAACCAAATTACAGTTAGAAAATCATTTTGATGGAAGAAGACAGAGCTGGAATTTGAATCCATTGCCTAATCCTGCCACTTCTTTTCCTCTGGAGCAAGAAGGTCAGGGTTTTCCATAAAATAAGACTCAGGATGAGAATACACAGTGTCTTTATCAAAGCTAGGCAACTTCTGCTGGGAAAAGTGGGAAATTTCCAAAATACTGGATTATGAGTGAAGTTGAATTCATAGGAATGAGAAACAATTGATCCAGTCGCTCCTTATTTTGGAAAATTGCCAAAAGTCCAAATTATCCTAAAGATCACTGGGCAGATGTGCATTTGCATCATGTACGTGCAAACTCAGTCACTAACACAAAACTATTGGTGAGCAGTCCTTCTCATGAAGGCTAGGTCTCCAGGATTCAGTGAATAGGCCGTATCCATATGTCCTTATGAAATAAAATAATAATATGGGATATCTGCCAATTAAATACTAAGACCACAAAGATGATAGATTCATATGAACCTTCAGTCAGACTGGAAATTCATTGTTAAAATATCAAAAGATTCTGACCTTTTGTAAAGGGTTGAGGAAAGTAAAGTAAAGGGTTGAGGAAAAAAGGATTAAATAAAGTGCAGTTAGAAGAGGAGCCTAAACAAAATTTTTTAAAGGATTATACTTAGCTAAAAGAAGGAGAGAGCTAGAGATACCCAATTGCACAAAACACAAAATTGACACCCAGAAAGAGCAGTAAACAAACATAGAAGGTAAACAGACAAGGCTGTAACATAACCCTGAAATAGCTGCTGAAAATGGCTGGGGTGCTGTCTCTGAACGCCCTTCCTGGCCTTCTCTGCTCCTCTCCTACCTTCTCCTTACATTCCTGCGTAGCCCCTTCTGGAAACAAAATGCCGGACAGCAGGAGAAGCCATGAAGCCAGGTCTATGACAAGGATAAATTGCCTTTTCTCCACTGGGTGCCTGGTGCTAAATGGAATATTGGCTGTAAATATCCCAAGGTCCCCTCTCCCTTTTTTTCTCTTAAGGCTTTCTCCAACCTGCTAGCCCAGCATTCTCTGCCTGTCCCTCTTTTCCACTTTTGCTCCTGCACCTTATCTGCTACCATGCTCCTGCTCCCTCTCCCTTGTTTCACTTCTCTCTCTGTGCTGGGGAGTGAGTGGTGGTGAAGGACTGACTAAAGAGATTCAGCATCCAGCACTAATCAATTACAGTTCCAAAATGCTAACTCACACGTAGTGTAAGTGTAGGGTTCGGTTAGTGTTCTAAAATCTGTTGATTCACACAGGAGATGATTTCTTTTGACAATGTAAAACCAGTTTTTTCTCATTTCTTCTTTCTAGAAGATCTTAGTAAATGATATTTATTTGATCTTCTTTTACTATTTTCAGATTATACCAATTTCCTTTTTACAATCACCCTAACATCCAGCACCATAGAGATACAAAATTTTTACTGGCAGTCTTTAAAAATTAGGATGGCAATCTACACTTGTTGGAATGGAAAGATAATCACTTCAAGTGAAAAATTATTTTAAAGCATAATCACATAAAAATCATATATCAAAGAATATAATTATATAGAAAAATCAAGAAGTCTATTTTTAAATGTTGAAAGTCTCTGGTTGGTAGGAATTTGGCTTTTTTAAATCTTCTACATCTTATTAAAAATTATTTTAAAAAATATACATGCATAGCTTGATTGATCAAAACAAAGACACACACAAAATAGAATAAAAATATGTTAAGCCTTTACTATCTTCCTAACAGGGAAAAATGTTTGAAAATCAAATGGGCAAGAGTGGAAAAATGTAGCCATCTGTCTGACAAGAAAAAAGGGAGTTGGTGACAATATTTGGGCAAAAATGTGGAATATTGTCATTCAATTGTTTGCAAAGCTTTGGGAAAAAGCAAATTACTATTTATTTCAGGGAAAAGCTTTTTAGTCATAATAGCCACTCTGTCTATACAAACTGCTTCCTGCAGCCTCATTATTTGGTTCTAAGTAACTCACATAATCCAAAAAGGAGGGAAGAAAGAGTCTGGGCTATAACCAGGACTGGGCTAAAATTGCTCTTCACAAGGTACGTGGAGCCTGTGTTACTATCTTAGTGAGAAATGAATTTAGTCCAATTTCTTCCAATTTCAAGTTCCAAATAAGAAGCTCCAATTTGGATGTTAGCTCTATGGAAGTGATAATAACCTCATCAAATTCCCAAGAGGAAACAGCTATAGAAATAAATGGAAAACACCACAACAATGTTTAAAGCTGAAGAACACTAAAACACCAGGCCGAGCTTTACAAAATGGAACAATGGGCCAAGTAAAACCTAAACTTTGGGAGTGCCAGACCGTGAAATGGAGAAACAATGCATGCTGAAGTGGGATTGAAGACTCAAAAGCAGCTATTAATTCAAACAAGATCAAAACAGAAATCAATCTATTCATGTGACTTCCAAAAGATCATTAAAAACTCATTACTTTCTGTCTACCCAAATCGCTTTGTTGCTTTAACTGGTAAGTTGTTCTTCCTCACTTTCTGTCTAGATGGCTGTGGAATAAAACAGTGCATTCCACTTGAGATCACAGCGAGTCATGTGGCCCCATCTACAGCCCAGACACCAAACTAAGTATTTCTAAGCATTATAACACACTCTTCACTTATCAGCACAAAGCTTATGGATGCGGCCAAGTGACAATTAGAGAAAGCAATGTCATGAGTTATTCCAATTTCAAAAAACTCAAGGATTATGAAAAACATGCTGAAATTTCTCAAACTTGAAGATACAATTTAATTTTGAAAAAATCTAGGGCTATGATCAGTGATTTGGCATCATGTTTCTTCTGTGTTGGTAAGTTAGTTCTATTGTTCGGAAAGAGTATAAATGACAATAAAAGACAATTCTTATTTCTTTTCTAAATCTGATGCACTTATCAAAAATAAAATAAAATAGAATATCTGCCACTCAAGCAAATCTATTTTGTAAAGAGGCATTTTTTAAGACAAGTATTATCTTCTAAAAAATAACTTCTAATACATACATTAATTTTTGTCTGACCTTGGTAAATAAGCTCATTTTCTTTTAACCTAAAATTTTTCACTTTTTTTAATCCAAAATAAAACTCCCTATCTTCTTTGTGCTATTATACTTATATATATTCTAGGAGTAGATTCAAGTTGATCTCGGTTGTTTCTTGGGAAAGTAAAGGCCTTTTAGTGACTCACAATTTTATTTGGAAAAAAAATGACAATAGTCAGAACAAAAATCCTTTTTCAGAATCCTATTTGTACATTGACTTAGAAAATGACCAAAGCTAAATGTGCTGATATCTGACAAGGAAATATGTGGTGATATATTAAGAACTCTTCTTTTCTGAATGTCTATTGTGCTTCTGAGATAAAATACAATGTATACAATAGTAGTTCCTGAATTCATATCTTCTTTTAAAGGAAGTAATTTATATTTCTATAGTGCTGTATAATTTTCAAAGTTTATTGCATATTATTTTCTCATTTGATAGACACAACATTTCTCTAAGACATGTCGTTCAGGTGGAAAAATACTTCTTCCCATTCTAAATTTAAGAAAACTGAAGCTCAGAACATTTATAAGAACTACCAAAGTCATACAGTTTGTGAGCAATGGAATCTGGAATAGAATGGGGGTCTCCTTGCTCCCAGCACTGTTAATATAGCTATTGAGAGAAAGGAGAATTAATAGATATTGAAGGTCTTTTATGTGCCAGACATCTTACTGGTGTTTTACAAAAGACAGTTCATAGTATCATCACAACAGCCCAAAGAGATAGATATTATCATTCATGTTGACATGTATACTGAAACTAAGAAATTGTGAGTGTCTTCATCAAATATATCCAGCTAAAACATGGCACAGCCAGAATTCTAACCTGGGTTTTCTAACTATAAAGTTCATTTTCTTTCTATTATTTATTAATGTTATTTCTACCTATAAATTGAAAGTTACAATGTTTTGCTGCATAAAATTTACATTTAGTCATTTAGAAAGCTCCATGTACTTAAAATAGATAATATCAATGTTCAGAAATCATAACTTAACACAAATACAATCAAACTAAAATGCCATCAAAGCAATCACAATACATCTGGTATTTGTGCCCTCCTCTTACAGAGATGGTTCTCAAGGATGTGGCATTATTGAGTTGAAGAGTCTACTCCTTGCTCCATAAAGCAATGCAAGTATGATTTTCTTGACAATTATCCCTCCCCTCCTCTATTCAATATATTATTTCTTCTATGAATTACCCATCTTCTTCCCTAGGCAGGAAGAGTTAGGTAAGAGTTAGAAAATCTCCTCATCACAAAAAAAGCCAGAGACTTCCACCAATAAAACTGCTATGCACTACAGTTTAATTTTATTGAGGGAATAATGCAAGGAAGAATAAAAAGGACACAAATCTCTAACCACTTAATCTGTCTTTGATCTGAAATTGAGTGGTCTTGTTAGGAGAAATTGGAAACATTTTCCCAGGGAGAGAAGGAAATACTTAAAAATTGACAGGGAAATGTGAAGGACAGTTGAGACAGTGCCTTGGAATAATGAAGTCTTAAAGCAACATTATGAGAAAGAAAAAGTTATTTAACTACTTAGACTTGATTTCACTTATGCTATAAAATAATAGATATTTTATCATTTGTAACTATTGTAAATGAGATTGCTTTCTTGAATTCATTTTCAGATTGATTGCTGTTAATATAGCAATCTATATAGCATATAGAAACACCACTGATTTTTATATGTTGATTTTGTATCCTGCAAATTGACTAAATTCATTTATCAGTTCTTAGAGGTTTTTGGTGAAGTCTTTAGGTCTTTTCTAAATAAAAGATCATGTCTTCTGCCAATATGAAATATTTGACTTCTTCTCTTACAATTGGGATGTATGTTATTTCTTTTTCTTTCCTAATTGCTCTGGTTAGGACTTCCAGTACTATGTTGCATAAAGTGACGAAAGTGGGCATCCTTGTCCTATTCCAGATCTGAGTGGAAAGGCTTTCAATTTTTGCCATTCCATATATTGGTTGTGAGCTTGTCATATATGGCCTTTACTTTGTTGAAGGATATTCCTTCTATAACCAATTTTTTGAGGGTTTTTATCATGAAAGAATGTTGAATTTTATCAAATGCTTTTCAGCATCTATCAAAATGATGTTTTTTGTCCTTGATTCTATTAATGTGATTTATCACATTTACTGATTTTCATATGTCCAACCATCCTTATATCCTTGGGATGAATCCCACTTGATCATGGGGAATGATCTTTTTAATGTGCTGTTGAATTCAGTTTGCTAGTATTTTGCTGAGGATTTTTGCATCTATGTTCATAAGGGATATTGGCCTGTAGTTTTCTTTTTTTATTGTTGTTGTGTTGTATCATTGTTGTGTTGTTGTGCCTGGTTTGGGTATCAGGGTAATGCTGGCTTCATAGAATGAGTTTGGAAGTATTTCTTCCTCCTCAATTTTTTGAAATAGTTTAAGTAGAATTGGTATTAGTTCTTTAAATTTTTGGTAGTGGTCAGCAGTAAATACATCAGGTCCCGGGCTTTGATGACAGATTTTTCCTTACTGCTTCAATCTCATTATTCATTATTGGTCTGTTCAGGTTTTCTGTTTCTTTCTGGTTCAATCTTGGTATGTGGTATGTGTCCAGGAATTTATCCATTTCTTCTAAGTTTTCCAATTTTTTGGCATATAGTTATTCATTAATAATCTCTAATAATCTGTTGTATGTATTTCTGTGGTATCAGTTGTAATGTTTCCTTTTTCCTTTTCCTTATCTGATTTTATTTATTTGGGTCTTTCATCTTTTTTATTAGTTTGTCTACATAAAGGTTTATCAATTTTGCTTATCTGTTCAAAAAACAAGCTTTTAATTTTGTTAATTTTTTTTGTATTTCTTATCTCAATTTTGTTTATTTCTGCTCTTATCTTTGTTATCTGTTTCCTTCTACTAATTTTGAGTTTGATTTTTTTCTTGCTTTTCTAGTTCCTTGAGGTGCATGTTAGGTTGTTTATTTGGAGTCTTTCTATTTTTTTGATGGAGGCATTAATTGCTATAAACTTCTCTCTTAGTATTGCTTTTACTGTATCGCATATATTCTGGTACGTTGTGTTTCCATTTTCATTTGTTTCAAGATATTCTTTAATTTTCTTCTTAATTTCTTCCTTGACCTATTGGTTGTTTAGGAGCATGTTGTTTCATTTTATGTATCTGTACAGTTTCCAAAGTTCCTCTTATTATTGATTTCTAGTTTTATTCTGTTGTGATCAGAAAAAATAATTATGATTTTAACTTTTTTGAATTTCTTAAGACTTGTTTTTGGCCTAACATATGGTCTGTCCTGGAGAGACTTCTATGTGCTGATAAGAAAAATGTGTGTCCTGTAGCAGTCCAGTGAAATGTTCTATAGATATCTGTCAGGTCCATTTTATCTAGAGTATAGTTTAACTGTGATATTTCTTTGTTAATTATCTGCCTTGATGATCTGTCCACTGCTGAAGGTGGGGTTTTGAAATCCCCTATTATTATTGTAGTACTGCCTATCTCTCTCTTTAGGTCTATTAACATTTACTTTATATATTTGTGTGCTTTATATATGTTAAGTACATATATATTTAGTAATGTTATATCCTCTTTCTAAATTGAACCCTTTATCATTATATAATGACCTTCTTTGTCTCTCTTTACAGTTTTTGACTTAATGTCTGTTTTATCTAATGTAACTATTCTGCTCCTTTTTGGTTTCCATTTACATAGAATATCTTTTCCAATTCTTCACTTTCAGTGTATGTGTGTCTTTATGGGTGAAGTGAGTTTCTTGTAGGCATTTTGTAGTTAGGTCTTGTTTCTTTATGCATTCAGCCACTGGAGAGTTTAGTCCCTTTACATTCAATATTGATAGGTAAGGCATCATTCCTGCTATTTTGTTTACTAGTTGTTGTATAACACACATTTTTATGTGTTACTATGATCTATAAAAATCTTACTGATTTTTACTAATATCTTCTTTAACGAAGCAAATTTTTACTCATATACCCACCAAACATGAGAAGACAGGGGAGTGTCAGTAGCTGAACTCCAGAAATCTTGCTAAGGAATCCTCAGGTATGTAGATGAATTTTTTGTTGTTGAGAAAGGGTAATTCTTTTCATTTGATATTGAGGTTCAACAGACAAAACTTGTTTCATAGGTGCTCAACTCTTTCCTGAAATTCAGGTCATTGCTTATCTGAAGGCTTTATCAACCTCCCAACTCTTACAGGACATTATCTATAGATGCCCTATATAAGGTATGTGTTGACTCAAGTTCTCTCTGAGAATGTTCTCAGATCCCAAACTTCCTGAGAAATCCTAAAGTGATGGGCAATCCTACCACATGTCTACTAAATGCATTAGAGCCATCTCTCTATGCAGTAGGAAATATCTGAGGGTTATGAAGGTGCTCAGAATATAGACACAGTGAGATCCTCTGCAGCAGCAGTTGCCCATCTCCCTGAAATACAGCAGAAGGAACTTTGAAGGGTAGAGCAGGCATAACTACATGGAAAGGCTAGTGGGGACACTAAAGGCATACTGAAGCTTCAATTTCACGTCTCTGCATCAACCTCAAAAAAAGTTTAGAGCTCACTTTTTTTGTATATGCTCTTTATTTTTTTACCTTGCTTTTATCCATTATACTAAAGAAGATATTTTGGGAAATAAACATTTAGACATTTAACTGTGAAATAAAGATTTAAAAGATGATCCAATTTAGCATCTTGACCAAAGCATATTTGTATTTAGAAGTAACTTAAAAACTACAAAAGAATAATATGCTTTTCTAAGTTAAATTTAGTGGCTCTCAAAAATCTTTTGCATTCTTAATTTCATCCGAACTTAATTATTTTGTGGGTTCAATTTCTGTTTCCAGAAAACACAACTTCCTAGTACTATGGAAGAAAAGACTTATAAAATGGGTTTTGTGGAGCTCAAATAACTCTTAAAAACAATATCTTGATGAGTTAAGTGTAAATGAGCCAAAACATATGGATTAAATGTCCCTTTAAATACACATGCTTTTAAAAATTAAGGGAAGAAAGGTTTGGCAAAATGTGTTTCAGATTTGGTTGAAAGAAAACATTTGAAAGAAATAGTTTGAGGGACTAGACTAACCTAAAACATACCTGAGCTCTTCCAACCTACTATAGCAGAACCAACTCTAAAACATATGGATTTTATACTATAATTCTTCTACTGCACCCACCCTGAGTTCTGAGTTCTAAATTTTTCTTCCTATGTTGGAAGTCATTAAAAACAGTCATGGTGTCATTATCATTTTGAAGAGACCATAATCTACTATTGTGATCAATTTTAGTCAAATAGAAAGAATGGTGTATTGGTCATTACTCTTCAAAAATAAAGTTAGTTTTTGTTTCAAACCCATGATATGTGATCCTCACTAGCACCCATGAGACAGTAAGACTGCATTAAAGCTATACATTGAGATAGATACAAGACTTCGCCAGATTATGAAATGGCAAAATCTCCATGTTGTGCCTCTTTACTTAACCAAAGTTCAAGTAACAGACAAAAAGTCAACAGGAAAAACACCAAAGCACAGCTTGAATAATGGCAGGTCATTTTGACCTTCCTGGAATAGTTCCAAAAGCAACTACTAGATGCAGGTGACTAGAAACAAGCAATCAAACAATGCAGGAATGAGTCCAAAGTCACAGATTCTAGAACCAGTGCTGCCATGCCTCATGTTTTTAAAGTATATTCTGCTTTGCTTTTACACAAACTTAAAGTATTTTTCAAAAATGTGCTACTTCACACACATAGATGATAATATTATCTTTAAATTCTACAGGCAATGTGATTTACTTTTAACATGTGTTTGGCGCTAAAACCGTTAAACATTGTCAGTATCAAATAGAAAACTGTTAACTATGAATTTGCGAAATTATCTGTGTTATTGTCCCATCTTCTCTACATGTGGAATCTCACTCTCTCTATTGAAGCAGGTAGAATGGTTATTTATTGGTACTATCTCCCAGACTACATTTGAAGAACAATCAACAATATGAATAAATGACCTTAGTCAATATGCCACTAAATTGCCCTAATTAACATGCACCCTCTTTTTAAGTAACTTAGTTCAGCAGTCCCCAACCTTTTTGGCACCAGGGACCATTTTCATGTAAGACAGTTTTTCCAAGGACCAGAGTAGAAGGAATGGTTTCAGGATGATTCAAGCATATTATATTTATTGTACACTTTATTTCTATTATTATTACATTGTAATATATAATGAAATAATTATACAACTCACCATAGGTTGGGGACCCTTGATCCTAATTATTATGCCATTAATGTCTATTATATTTATTCAAAGACTGATTTTTCTCTTATACCCATCACAGCAAATCCACCCTTTGAAGAACATTTTTTAAAATTTCAGCATATTATGAGTGTACAAATGTTTAGGTTACATGAGTTGCCTTTCCTCCCCTTGCCCCCAGAGTCAGAGCTTCAAGCTTGTCTATCCCCCAGACAGTGCACATCACAATCATTATGTATGTATATACCCATCCCCTCAACTTTCTTAAAAAATGATAATCAACATTTAAAAATTTATTGTGAAAAGCATTGTGATCTGAGTCAGTTTGCTAGAGAAACATCTCTAGAGACATAATTTAAATTTCTTACATCCAAAAACAATAGATGCTGGCATGGATGCAGAGAAAAGTTGGTGGGACTGCAAATCAGTAAAACCTCTATGGAAAGCAGTACAGAGATTCCTCAAAGTACTAAATCTTGACCTATGATTTGATCTAGCAATCCCACTACTGGCTATTTACTCAAAGGAAAAGAAGTCATTTTATCAAAAAGACACTCACACTCAAATGTTTACTGCAGCACAATTAACAATTGCAAAGATATGGAATCAGCCCACATGTCCATCAATTCATGAGTGGATTAACAAAATACGGTATCTGCATACCATGGAATACTACTCAGCCATGAAGAAGGATGACTTGTTGCCTTTTGCAACAATTCGGATGGAACTGGAGACCATTATCCTAAGTGAAGTATCTAAAGAATATAAAAACAAACACCCAATGTACTCACTATTAAATTGGAACTAACTGATGAGCACACATACACATAGAGGGAAGTAAATCTCAAAGGAAATCAAGGAGGGGGTAGGGGATGGAGGGGATGGGTGAAAACCTACCTAACGGGTACAATGAACAGAGTCTGGGTGATGGGCACACTTTTAACCCTGACTCGAGCATTACAAAAGCAATCCACATAACCAAAAACATCTGTACCCCTATAATACTTTGAAATTAAAAAATATATATACACACACACACACACACACACATATATATATATATATATATATATATATACACATATATATATATATTGCTGCATGCTGTTAGGGGCTTAAAGGAAAAATCAAAAGCCTAAAACTGATGGGGTAGTGGAGTGGGTGGGATGGGGAGTAAACATACTCAAGGACTGACAGGGCAATTGAAGAGATGAACGGGGGATTTGTCTCCAGGAGGGTCAGCCTGGCCTTGTTCCCATGCTCTAATTTCCTTTTAAAGGTGTGGTGTAACTGCAGCTTTATGTGTTGAGTTGAGGATTTACTTGAAATATACTTAGACATACTGCTTCTACACAAGGGAATTGATGCAAGTTCTTAAAATTCCTGCAGTTCTCTCCTTGGGGAGCAAACACTCTATAGCTAAGTCCCATAATGCACCACCCTGCCAATACTGCTAAGCCCCAGATCAGTTATCTCCTCTGTGGACTGAGGTCTGTGGGGGTGGAAGTTTTAAACCTAAGAGTTATCCAGACTGTGACAGGGTCAAAATCTGCTGTAACAGCAATTCTCTTGTCCAGGATAAAATAATTCCCTTATATTTTATGCCTGTCTGTTGTCTGCAGACATGGAAGCTATTATTATCCTTTCTGTGGTAGATTTTTAAAAATATATTCTGCTTTGTTTTTCCACAAAGTATTTTTCAAAAATGTGTTTGTCCTCATTTGCCAAAGAAAATAAACATAAATATCTATAAATATCAACATAAATAGACTTGACTCCAAGCAATAACACTTCCTGATGCATGCTTAGTAATTACAGAAATTCTCCTGAAGGCTAATGGACAATGATCAAAACTGTTCAGACGATGTCCTTCAAATTTGTTCATGCAGAATACTCTGATGGTTGCTTCCGTGTATGGAGAAGCAAAAGTTCACATTCACCTCAGATTTGAGTGTTCATCCAGGGTCATTTGTCAGTGCTAATGTTTTCCCATGGAGTTGGATGGCATGTGGGGAGAAAAATCCCTCTACCCTCCTGGAAGAAATCTTGAGAGCTGGCTGCTGTGTGGTTTGCTGGGAGGTTGTGGTAAATGTTGAGAATCACCATCTCATAATCATATGCTTGAAGCTTTAAATCATGACTCTGTCAAAAATTCAAAGTTGGAAAATTATGGACCACTTAGGAATATCAGAAGTATACTGCAGACTAGCAATAAAACCAGTGAAATATAAAAGGAACCTCTGCATTTTACCCAAACTTTCCTTGGCAGAGACATGTCATCACAGTCTTCTCTCTAAGCACGTTGAAGCACACACCCTGAAGTCAGAAGACCCTTCTGAGTTCACATTCTGGCTCAGCAACCTGCTGGCAAGTTCTTTAACTTTTCTGAAACTCAGTTGACTCTTAAATTAAATCATATAATAGTGATGAATGAATAAAGGATATTACATATATAAAAGGATTTTGTAGGCAATGAATTTCTTAGTAGGTGACAGTTGTTATCTTCCAAGGAATATTGTTCCAGATACCTAGAGCACCACCTCAAATAAGAGTGCAAACTTGTTGAGACCAAAGACCCTGCTGCTGTTTCCTTCATATCTTTCTCCCATGTGGGATATATTTTCTCACATACACAAAACTAGAACAAAGTTTATCATAGATCAAATGTTCCATAGATTTAATTAATCTTCTAATGTATTGAAGTGAACTGATGGACCCTCCAATTATGCCAGTGTAACATCCATCAAGCCCCATGCCAAAATGAAGGCACTGGAAGATGGGGTATTCTCATGCTAGGCCTTCCATTAGATTATTATACTGCGATATCCCAAAGACATCACATCTATGTACCAGTTGTCCCCATTCATACCACTGATGAGTTCCATGAGCATGGAAATGGCAATGACCAAAGTCTCTGTGTGGTGCCAGAACACAGGATAATGTGTTCTGGCCAAAGATTAGCTGTATAAAAACAACATTCTGAGCAACACAGAGTAGGAGATAAAGGTAAAAAGTTGTGGACCAGAGTGAGTGAATGATCACAGACAGATAGTCTAAGCACAAATGGACATATAACCTTTTTAAATGCTACTTGAAAGAGGAATGCTATGAAATAGATGTGGTGCCCCTATTGAGTACAGTTCCCATGCCAGGCACCATGTCAGGAATCAGTTTATAATTTTAATAATTGGAGATAGACTAACATATTTTTAGCAAAGTAGCAAAACAAAAGAGATAACATTAAGTTAGTGCTTATTCCACATCAGACACTGTTCCAACACTTCACATGCAGTTAACTCTTTTAATCCTGATCACAACACTAAGAAACAGGTATGCCTCATTTTATAAGTTAGGAAGCTCAGCCACACAGAGGCTAAGGGATTTGTTTGAAGTGGCACACATTGTGAGGGGTGGAGAGAAAGGGGGCAATGTCAAAGATAGGGAAAATCTCTCAATTTATTGTCAAGAAATCTTACAAGTGATAGGGGCTAGAAATCCAGTTAATTTTATGATATAGATAAGGAAGCTCATTTTATAGATAAGGAAGCTAAGGCCAAAAAGGCTCGGTGCTTGGCTCAGCACCACATTGCTAGTTAGTGGTAGAGTTGGGACTAGACTGAGGTGTCCTGTCTTTTATAACTCCACATAAGCTCTGGAAACAATGGCGCCGGACCACAAGGAAAAAGCTCTCCCCACTTAAAACCTGTGCAAAAAACAAAAAAACAAGGCCGGGCGCGGTGGCTCACGCCTGTAACCCTAGCTCTTGGGAGGCCGAGGCGGGCGGATTGCTCGAGGTCAGGAGTTCAAAACCAGCCTGAGCAAGAGCGAGACCCCGTCTCTACTATAAATAGAAAGAAATTAATTGGCCAACTGATATATATATAAAAAATTAGCCGGGCATGGTGGCGCATGCCTGTAGTCCCAGCTACTCGGGAGGCTGAGGCAGAAGGATCGCTCGAGCCCAGGAGTTTGAGGTTGCTGTGAGCTAGGCTGACGCCATGGCACTCACTCTAGCCTGGACAACAAACCAAGACTCTGTCTCAAAAAAAAAAAAAAAACCACCCTGCAGGTGCACTTTCTTTTCTGCCATTCTCCTATGTATTCAGAGCCATTAGGTTTGTCCTCCCTCACACACAATGGTGGCGATCAATGACTTCCAAAGCAAGTTCATCACAGTCTCATGTAGGATATTTAATGAGTGCTATCATATTAACTGCTGGCCCAAATATGTGGCGAATAAGCAAATGAGCTTATTTGTGGGTTTGAAAACATTTCAAACCACAAACATCTACTGAGAATCACTCCATGCAGGAAAGGGCAATAGGTACAGTGGGGATTACAAAAGTGTACAAGACAGATTCCTTTTTGCCATCCACTGGGGAAACAGACATGTTTACAAATAACCATGCTCTAGTCAAAACATGGTAAGTGGTCCAGGGACATGGGAGAAAAACGGGAAGAACTCAGATTGAGATGATTAGGGAAGGCTCTGGGGAGAAAAACTAATATAGCTGAGTTTTATCCCATGTGAAAAAAAATGAGGCTGAATTATTCAATTATAAGTCCTCCTAATGGAATTTTTCAGATTTAGCATATTCTTAACTGTATATGATAATACGAAAGTAGTATTTATATCTTTTCTCTATTAATTTGGAAGAAAGGGAGGAAGAGGGAAAATAAAGAAATATTATTTTTTACCCAGAATTTGGGGCTAAGAATTGGGTGACATATGTTATGAACCGACATTTATGTTCTTATCTTAATTGACCCCTGAGTAATTTATTTATGGAAAAAGCAGCCACATTCTGCCAATATGTAGTGGCAATTGTTCACCAATAAAGAGGCATAATTTGCCTACATGAGTAAGCCTTAAGCAGAATATATCCACATATTAATATTTCATTATCACCACTATTATGTGCAGAATTAAATTCATTCCTAGGGTGTATAAAATATGCACAATGCAATAATTTTAATTTCTAAAATATACAGGAATCTCCTGTCATGACAATTTTCATATACTCTAGAATCCCAGGATAGAGGGAAATCTTAAAGATCATTTCGTCCAATCATCCTGTCAATGAATCAATCCCTTCTACAATATCCCCACCAAGTGGTCATCCACTTTATGCTTGTTAGTGTAGAGTCTCCTTGAACAGAAAAGTTCAGATTTAAACTGCTCTTCTTTAAATTAAAAAAAAAAAGGAAAAAGAAAAAAACTAACCCAAATAGATATTTCTGGGGTTCCTATGTATTGAGCCAACTTCAGTCCTTTGGAGTCATCCATCTACTTTGTCTTCCACATCACAATTTGATAGTTCTGATGACAGCTATGTTCCTTACCCAATCTCAAATCACCTCCACATCTCCTCTAAGTATACTCTTCCCAGGCTTCCCAACCACACCTCACATGGATTCCCTTTGGGTTCCAACAATCTATCCTGAAGGTTTTCCTTGTGGCATCCCCTAGTTTATCTGTACCTCCCTTCTGTGGTGGGGTACAGGTCAAAACACAATGTTCAGAAGTGCACCAAACACTACGGAGAAGACGACTAGCTGTCAACATCCTTCTTCTAATATTGTCCTCCTACCACAATACCCTAGGATTACTTTTGCTTTTTATTAACCCCATGTCTCTTGAAGAAATTGATATAATACAGAGGTACCAAATAGTAGATGAAGAAGAAAGATTTCTTTTTCTCCTAAGGAGGAGAGGAAAATAAACCCCTGTTCATAGGTTTCCATAGGTGGAGAGTTCAAGTGTTCCAATCAATTGTAATATCTCAAGAGTTCTTCTCAATTTGATAACTATCACAGGACCTTAGGGCTACAGGATATCTTAGCCCTCTTTTTTGACCTAGGAAGGTGTAAGGTAGGCATAACTGGACCAGCCAAGAACATGCAGAGATGCAGGGGCAGGACACAGTTCTGTTCAACCACCAAAGTTAATGGGAGGCACGTGCAACTAGAAGAATGAGCTGGACTGGGATCTTTAAGGGATGCCCACAGTCAAAATATCAAGGAGTGCAAACATGAAGACTGTTTCAGAGGGAGAGCATGATACATGGAGCCATGGGTTCAGAACTGTCTGGAGACTAGATCAAAGTGGAGACAGGCAGAAGGTGTAGACCAGAGCAGCTGGGTACAGTGATCTGGCACAAAGGGCCAGAAATCAGGTTGATTAAGGATTTCATAGAATGAAATACCTAAGAAGGCTAAAGCTAGTTCAGAATCTATAACCCAGTCATTAACAAGTCCTGGTGAAACAAAATAGTAAAATACATTTAAAATATATTACTGTATATATGAGTAAATACATTCATATTCACAGATATCTGATCAATAATATCTGAGGAAAGTAAGAGAATGTCTCATGTCTTTGAAAGTTACAGATTAACCAAATATTCCTTTAGGCATATTTTTAAAATAATACTCCAATTAGAAAATTGGAGTAGTAGAGCAGAGGGAAAACTTAAATGCCCACAGAGGCCAGACAGATGATGTACAATCAATGCATAAAACAACCAGATCTGTCATAATGGGAAGTGGTGGGGCCCTTGGGAAATGACACAGACCATGCCCATCTAAAGAGGCCAGCCCTTACTGAGTTCCTCCCAGTGTCATGTAGGAAAGTGGCCCAATGTTGCAGTGTCTTTTGATTTTTCAAAAGAAGCTAGAAATTGGAATGTAATTTCATCCACATTAGGGAAAAAGAAGAGTGAAACTTTGATTTTGAAATGTTGACAATATATTCTGATTTGTTTTAGTACTTCACACTACACCGAAGATCTCAAAACCTAAAGAGGGGTTAGTTACTGCCCAATATTTAAATTGACAACTATGTGATTCTACTCTAAATAACATTTACTAAAACAAGGCAAAAAGAAGTGCTTAGGGGAGAATATTGGTAGACCACTGTGTTGTGGGTTTCTTTAGGAGAGAAACTATGACTAGTTTCTATGAAACTATGACTATGGTGTTCCCCAGTGTTTCACCAGTGTTGGCACAATATGTGGCCCACAGTAGACCTTTGTGAAATATCCATGGAATGAATTAATACATGACATTCAAGAAAGAAGAAAGCATTGATAGAGAAACCAATTATTACTATAGTAAATTATTCAGAGAGATATTTATAATCATATCACTTAACACCATGAAGAAAGTCACACTTACCATATGAACATTCACAGGAGAAAAAAAAAACAGGCTTGGAATCAGGGAGAAAATTTAAAGACTGGAGATGTTCCTGGCTAAGCATGAAACATTAAAGCACACATTTGCCCTCTATTCCTCCTAAAATCTCTCTATATGAGAAGAAACAAATTAAAGGGCCCAAACCCCAAGTACAAAGAGAACCAAGGAGAATATCAACACAAAGAAAAGTGAGCAACAAAATCTCAGAAACTAGAAAGTGGCTGGGCATAGACTTAGCCAACAGGAGAAGGTCAAAACCTGGTACCTGCAGAGGAAAATTCAAAAAAAAGCAAGCCCCACTTATACCACAGAGCCCTGGAAAAACTCGGGAATTTTTCTCATCAGAGAGAGACCTCTGAGTGTGGGGTCCAGGGTACGGCTTAGAAAATAATTGGTTGAAGATTAGTGTAAGGGGCAGTTTGATGTCTCAATCCCTTCCCACCCCACACAGCTTGGTTATTTCTCCTCCCCAATCTGGGCAGAAGACAGGAGGTTAATTTCTAAAGAGATTTGCAGCCCTGACGATGGGAATGAAACCCTGTAGTTATCTGTTATGGCAATAACGCTTTGTAACAAACAACCACATAACCACAGTGGCATTCAATAATAAAAGTGTACTGCTTATGAATATGGTAGTAGCTGGAGGTTGGCTAGAAGAATGATCTTGGCTGGGCATGCCCAAATGCTGAGAAATCGGTTGGCTGATCTAGGCTGGCTTTGGCTAGGGTGGCTAGGGTGACTTGGTCCAAAAGTCTCTCATCTTCTGGCAGGGGAGCTCAAAATGTTCTCACACTGGTGACAGGCATGAGAGAACAGGCAAAAATGTGCAAGGCTTTTTTAGGCCTAAGCTTAGAAGTGATACACTCTTAATTCTGTTATTTTCTTCTATTGTCCAAAGTAAGTCACAAGCCAGGCCAGACTTAGGCATGGAGAAAGAGACTCCAGTCAGACAGCCAAGGGTGTAAATACAAGGAGCAGTGAAGAATTGGTGCTGTTGTTGCTATCTACAACACCTGTACTAAAAAAAGAGGGCAATTAAGTGAAAGTGTGTGCTGAACAGTGAGGCACCCCCCCCCCATGCCCACATTCAGCTCTGAGGATACTGGCATCCAATCTTATACCTCTTAGACAGTGCTAAATTCCTCCCGGAGAAGCAGATGGATCCAAGAAAAAAGAACTAAGACTCAAACACTTTGGGGACATTCTCCCATGAGAAATCTGGTTTATTCTTTTCTTAATCTTCTGTGAAGCACATCGCCAACACCTTTTTAGTGCACCGCTTATCATTAAGAATGGACAACCTAAATTCACCAGACATTTGAGGTCCCTTAACACAAAATGCAGAAACCAAAACCAAAAAACAAACATACCAAAAAACTAGAAAGAAACTCAGCAGAAAATAACTTAAAAACTAAGTAAATTATCTGTTACATTACACACTAAAAGCCATGACAGTGGCAATAGATATTCATTCAAAAGATTAGAAGATAAAAAGATTTTTTAAAAATTCAAAGAAGGGCAAAAGACAAGAGATGGAAAATAGAAGAGAAAAAAAAGAACAGAAAAACCTAATAAATCAGTAGAAGAGATCCAATATATGAAAATAAAAGGCTAGGTACCAGAAGAAAGTCCCTGAAATGTCAGAATGACTTAGTCATAAAATGTAGATCAGGTAACCAGAGCAAATTATGCAATTTCTTTATTTCTTAATATCAGGAAATCTCATTGTTTGGTTATACACTCAAGCATGCTACTTCATTTCTATTATATTAAACACTCATGCTGTGAATAGAGATAGGAATTACATCAGAAAACAAAAATATTCCACTATCAGAAAGTTCCTGTGTTTATTTATATGGTCAGCAATGTCCAAAATATAATCCAGTGAGGTCAGGTTGAAGAACAAGATTTCTTAGCAGAGCCATCGCCTCCTTTGTCAATTTTCTGGGAGTCTTCAAGTCTGTCACTACTCACACAGTGCTCCTTATCTCTTTTGGAGTCTGGCAACTTTTTTAGCGCACCATGTTCCCTTGAGTAGTGCTATTAACAAATCCAAACCACTGTGAGGCACAAATCTCCAAATGTTACACTCCCTTCCTCTCCACGAAAGATGGCTGCAGCTCTACAACAGAAGCTTCGTTTAGTGTTTGCAATACTTTGGCTCAACTTGGTCTTTTAAGGACTCTAGCTTTTAAATCAATTTATTGGGAATTGCTAGCTTTTATTGCTTAGTATGTGCCAGCCACTGTTGGAAGTGCTTGGTAGACATTAGCTCATTTGATCCTCAAAGCAAGTCTGCAAGGAAAATATTATTATTATCATAGCATATTCTAGATAAGAAACCTCAGAAACATAGAGATTAAGTCTAGCAGCAGGATTTTTAAGCCAAGTGGTTTAGTTCTGGAGCCCACTATTTTAGTGAATTATGCCTTGATTATGTAAAAGATTCATAGGTTATATACTTATAGCCAAATGGCCTTTTACTAAAGAAATTTATTCAATATTCCCTTAAAATTTTCAAAGGAGCTATTTGTAGGGAGGAGGGGTGAGTTATGGAAACAGATTAGTGATTTCAGAGTAATAGACCCAGGAATTAACTACCCTGCAATGTCTAGGGGGCATAGTTCTGACTTTCCTAGAGAACATAATTGTCTTGGACATGATGGATCCTCTGTCCTCATGACCATAGAGACATCTGTGTGCACTGCACTAAGTGCTTTCACACATCATTTCATATAAACCTCACAACAGCACTAGGAGACAGCCATTGACTAACTAATCTCATATTTTGTGAATAAGAAACTGAAGTATGAAGAAGACAGATCATTAACCCAAAATCCCACTGCCAGTAATTGTCAAGGTTAAGTTCAACCCCAGTTCTTTATAACACTAAAGCCTAGGTTGTCTTCCACTCTACTAAAGTTAAGTCAACCATAATAGACAGTCCTGATAAGTTTGTAGCTCTGTGCTCCATGTTTTCACTTTCCAGATTGTTTACCTTAGAAAGATATTTCATGTAGAAGTTTTGAAAAATTCATTGTCATACTTACTCGTAGTGATTTTGAGAGCTAATATATGGGTATCATATCTAAATTACATGACATGAGGAAGAAGCCAGATTCTGGACAGCCAAACTAGCACCTGACTCATTAAAGAAATAAATTTAATTCTGGCTTGATGGGCAAAGCATGGTGAATATAAAGGTGAGTAAGATACAGAAAGCCTTGTGCCTAAGAAATTGACAATCTAGTCTACAGCCACTCCATCCTGAATGCTCCTGATCTTGTCTGAGATCTTGGAAGCTAAGCAGGGTCGGGCCTGGTTAGTACTTGGATAGGAGAAATTGACAATCTAATAGAGAGTTAATATAAAAACACACATGCCATGGATGTTCAAAGGAGAGGAGATCATGCCCATTGGAGGCAACAGTAGAGGTTTCAGAGAAGAGCTATCACTTAATATGGGTTTAAAGACCTGAGAGAGGAGAGGCATACGATGCATTCTAGATGGAGGAAAGACCACCAAAATGGTACCAAGGCCATGAGGCCAGAACTTGCTCTTCAGTTATGTCAGATGTGTCTGAAACATGTGAAGAAACAAAACTCAGGAAAAAAGTTTGATGACCCAGGTCCATGTCCAGTGAATAGATGAAACTGTTAAATATACCTTTGGGCTGAGAGAGGCTTATTTCACAGGCTTCCTTTGTTTCAAGTATATTTCTGCCATTGTCCAGTTCTAGGGGGAAAGCTTAGAAAACATCTCTTAATGCTAACCTCCATCCAACTTGTTTTTATCTCAAATTTGGCCACAGCAAGCTACAGTACTATCCAAAATCAGACATCAGGTGCCAAATTTCATACTATGTAGACATTTTATGTAGAGTTACAGCCCTTGAACATAAAGAATCTATACATAAGGGAAAGTCTGACAGATCTTTAATTATTCACTGGGAAATTGCTATATAGTAATAGTCAACCTCCTTAGAGGACACCCATATTTTAGGTTTATAACATTGACACAAACATTTGCTCTTAAATGAATTTTTAATAACATTTTTGTATCTAAAAGTAATAAATTACCTTTGTGAAAAATTTATAAAATACAAAAAGGAATAAAGAAAGATAACAACTGTCCATGGATAACAGCTATTAAAATTCCTTTCTTTGATCTATTCATGTGTATTTTATAAGCTTAAGATCGTATTATTAGCATATTTTATATATCATTTTAGTCACTTACATAGCATAAATTCATTTCTGTAGTATTCATTCCTGTATTCAGAAACATTTAACTTGTTCTAATATTTTTACTGTTATAAATAATGTCCCAATGAACATCTTTGGGTTGAAATTTGTTCATTGTTGATTATTTTTTTAGGATAGACTCCAGTGATTCAAATTATTGGTTTTAAGTATATGTATATTCTTTATCCCCTTGATAAATATTCCCAGTTTGTTTTTCCAGGAAGACATTCTCAATTTATATTTCACAGGATGCTCATGAGAGCATTCCAAAAGTACACAGGCATATTGAATCCTCACTCCTAAATTCAGAACATCTAATAGAGAACAGGCTGACTCACATTGGCCCACTGTCACTTCACCTTCCATTCCATGCATTAGTTCTCTTTTTTCAACACCTTTTCCCTGCCAGCCACGCGATTTTCTTGTCCCAGTCTATTTCTTTTGTCAAGAAGGAAGAATCTTATAAAGTCCAGCACAATAAGGCATCAGGATCTTTCCCAAGAGTATGGCCATTTTTTTAAGAAAATGGCCTAGGGAGGCCAGATTTAATCTACAGGAGCAAAACATTATGAAATGTAGAGCTCAACTGGAAAAGTATTTGGGACAAAAGGTTCAAGATTTCTCAAATCATATCCCATAGGTAACCATGAACATTAAAAGAAAATTGTACCTGTTCTTTGTTGTAAAGGACAAGTCTCTGTTTGGGGAGCTTTCACTTTGCAAATGTCTCCTGCTCACATGTTTATCTAGTGACTAATGGCTGTGCTAAAAGTCTCATCATAAAGGCCTCTCTTGGGCCAGCCTTTAGAGGGATCACAGGACTAAAACTAGGAAGTGAATGGCATATAATTTGACCCAGGGATTTGGATCCAGAGCTCTGTGGTAATAAAGCAAAACTCCATGTCTGTCAACTTGGCCCTTTGGGAAAGTATATAAAAATCCTACCTAGCTAAGGAAATGTTTATAAAAGAGATTTGTTAGCCTAAATAGTTGTCATTCTGCTTATTAGTGTATGGTGATACATGCAATTTAGCTTTAAGAAAGAGGAAAATAAATGACTCCACAGTGAATAGCTGTTGAAATATGATAAAGAGATCTTCCTCTGAGCTTTAGTGACTTCTATAATTTTTCACTTGGTAATATCTTAATAGTCAAATTTTCTGTTATGGAGAGGATAAAGAAAGTTTTTTTAAAAAACTCTTTAAAAATCAAAATAAAATAAGAAATAAAGTTGTAAAACAATCCATTAGAGCTGAATTCAATTATTGAGTCATATATTGGAAAGCTAGACATTTATTCAAGAAATAGGAAGAAAAGATTGATTCCCTAGGAATTAATGCACATTTGCCAAACTATATCACTTCATCAGCCCTTTTCCCCAAATCTGCCAGACAGAAACATTAGGGAATTATAACTACCTCATTCAGATGATAGACTTCATTAGGATTGTGCGTGCCTGTTTGGTATTGTTTTGGAGGATTTTCTGGTTGTTGTGGAAAGGGGGATTTTTTTAAATGAAGAATATGCAATTTTTTTCCCCAGGAACTTTTAGAACTCTTAGAAGATAAGGCAACATCCCCAGAACTACTAGAAATTACTAAGGACTGACAGCCACTTAGAGTGTTATCGTTTTCTGAGAGGGCCTGCTGCTGGTTTTGTGGACACTATCTCCACAGTAGCAGGCACTTAATCGTTCAATGTTATTTGAAGAGGTTTAAGAGGTGCTACAGCTGCTGCATCTCAGGGTTCTATTTTTAATTGGGATGAACTTAACCGGGGCCTGAATCTCTTCAAGAGAGAGACTCTCAGGAAACATTTATGGCAAATCTACTGACAACAGCAGAATGTAAAGATAACTCAATAACCAAATCCCCTGAAAATAAAGCACTTTTTCCAGAAAGTCAACCTGAACAGAAGAGTTGGGGGAAATTCCAGACTCTTTTAAGAGTTCTTTGTCTGCAAGGTAACAAAATGCATATTATATTAATAACTTATGTTTTGCATTATAGAAGAGTAAACTAAGCTTCAGTGAGGTAATGTGACATGCCCATGGTCACACAGTTAATAAGTGGTAGTTCTTTGACTAGAATCCACATTTCCTGACCCCATTTACAGTGATATTTCTGCTATTCAGTGCTTTCTGGTGACATACATTTCGAAGGTTTCATTGCCGTACGTTTTTCCTCCCCCCAATTATATGGCAAGGTTACAGTTAGCCACCCATATTCCTCTTAAGTTAGTGAATGGATCTGGGGTCCTACTGAATAATCATGGGTCAGAACGATAGGTTCAATTGAAAGTCAAGATCACACAAATGCACTCAATCCAACTAATACAATCAACACAAGAATAAACCCAACAATATTCCAAATATGGTTTAACCTACCAGTTCCAGGTAAGAGAAGGATGGTTGCTCCCTCATTGTTTTCATACAATAGAAAGCCATTTTGAGATGACAAACAGGAAGTGCCTCTCCCTGTCAACGAGGGCATGTAATATCCCTTCCGACACATAGAGAGAGAATGTTGATTCCACAGAGAAACAAATCCAACAGAGAAACAGACTTATCAAAGAAAAGCAGATGAGATTTTTTTTGAGCTAAGAAGAGAGAACTGCAGTATTGCTCAGCCAATTCCACAGATTCTAGGACTAAAATTTTTTTAGAGTTTATAATAAGTATCAGAAGCAAGAACTAAAGGTTTCATTGGAGACCAGGAGATATAGAATTCATAGCAGAAGAGCCAGACAGTAAGAAATGTCTCCTAAATATACTGGGTAATAGTTAACTCATTTTTTTAACAAGGATACAAAAATCAAATGTGTAAAAGTAACTCCCAAAGTTCACCTTTGTAATTGTTTGGCACACCAATTTGAATCGTGGACTGGGGTTGAACCCCTAAGCTAGGGGTTGGTCCTAGATACAGCATCTTAGCAAGGGATAGTTTCCCTTTACGTTGTTGTATACATTATACATTATACATAATGTATACATGTATACATTATCAGGAAGTGACTAAAAACTTTTTTGATTTTTAGCATAAAATAACTCCAAAAATAAAAATAATAATAGTCAAGTGTCAAGACAGTGAAGAAGTCTAGGAAAATGGTGTGTGAATTTAATTCTCCCTCAAAAATGCCCAAAGTCTACTCATTACAATATATTGATCAACTCATCACTTATATAAAACTGTTTGTAGGCTGGGTGCGGTGGCTCACGCCTGTAATCCTAGCACTCTGGGAGGCTGAGGCAGGCAGATTGTTGAAGGTCAGGAGTTCGACACCAGCCTGAGCAAGAGTAAGACCCCGTCTCTACTATAAATAGAAGGAACTTAATTAGCCAACTAAACATATATATATACACAAAAAATTAGCCGAGCATGGTGGTGCATGCCTGTAGTCCCAGCTACTGGGGAGGCAGGAGGATCACTTAAGCCCAGGAGTTTAGTGTTGCTGTGAGCTAAGCTGATGCCATGGCACTCTAGCCCGAGCAACAAAAGTGAGACTGTCTCAAAACAAAACTATTTGTAAAGTTAAATATATTATATGTGATAGGGACACTTGTACCAAATGCAACCATCCTTATTTTTATTGCTAAAATACTTCTGACCAAAGTGGACAATTCTGAGAAAGCAGAACCTAAATTTTTATCTTAATGAGACTAATATCCACATGGATTTACAAGTACAGGGGTCCTCAAATTTTTTAAACAGGGTGCCAGTTCACTGTCCCTCAGACTGTTGGAGAGCTGGACTATAGTTTAAGGAAAATTATGAACAAATTCTTATGCACACTGCACATATCTTATTTTGAAGTAAAAAAATAAATAAATAAATAAATAAATAAGCAAAAACACCCACATGTGGCCTGCGGGCTGTAGTTTGAGGACTCCTGTAAGAACAGGATGGTCTCAGGTGTACCACTCTTCATAGTAGAAGTGGTGAATCCTACACCCAAAAGAAGATTAACTATTTGTACTATACTATTATTAAAGTCAAGACCACCAAGTGCAGAAAAAGTTATAAACTATGGGCTTATTGGAATTGGAGGTGATGGTGACCAGAAGGTTTATATTATTAATAAATGTTACTGTGGATTACTATGGATTCTTTCTTGCTTACCATTTATCTCTGATTCATACTCACAGAGTTTTTCAGCTAAGACATATCTAGCAAAATTATGAAAGTAACAAAGTTTGTATCCAGTGTACTTTCATCCCCTATGCCTGTCCACCTCCTCATTCAAGCATCTTCTCCTAACCCTGTCCACTTGGAAGATTCTCAGCACACTCCCATAGCTCCAAATGGAAACAAGCAACCTGAGCTTTCTTGTTCTTTGTCTTCCTAGAAAGCCCACTTTGTTACAGATAATCTAAAGATTAATTTGAAGTAAGGTATTATATTAGTCAGGTCTGGTCAAAGAAGAGAAGAACAGATATCCCCACATAGTAATTTAGCATAGGAAACTGGTTGGACACATCTTAGAAGATTTAAGAAAAACAAAAGACACTAAGATAACACAGGTAATAAGCACAAAAGATTATGGCAATCCAGAATCTTGGAGGAGCTCAGACCTGGGACACACACTTCATTGCTGTTGGTACCTATCAGGGGGTATAGTAAATCTGATTCTGGGAGTACCCAAAGAATCTAGAAACTTCCCTGACACTCTAGTTTGAAAAGTCACTGATGGAACAGGAAGCATTACAGGAATGCTCCCTCCTACAGGCTTGGAGTCCTCCTCTAGTTCTTCCTAAGAGGCAGATGGCTAAGCAAAACAGTCATCTGGAGAGCCCCAGTGCAGAATCACGAAGTAGAATACAGAAAAGTGTTTTTGAAGTAGAAACAATAGCTTAACAACCACACAGGTGATACATCAAGTAATGGTCTAATGTTTTTTCCTCTTGGGTAACATGAACATTTTACTGTTTTGACTTAGATTGAACAGCAATGTAAATATTTGCAGATTTGGGCAGGGCAAATATGGACTAGAAGAGAGATGAACATATTTTGAGGGCTGAAGACATTTCTTAAACTTCACACATCAAGTGGCTGCATTCTGTGCCAAAGCAGTTGTCCACAACCTTCACTACTCATCAGAAACATGAGAAGCTTAAAAACTACTAATGCCTGTGTCCCATCCCCAGAGATTTTGGCTTCATTGATGTGGGGTACAACCTGAACATGGGAGATATTAAAATCTCTTCAGGTGATTATAATGTGCAGGCATAGTTGAGAAACACAGGGAAGGTGGATAATACTGAACACAGCTGCCCAGCACCAGCTATCATAGAAGTGAGAGATGTTGAGAAGTGGGATGGTAAGGAAGGAAGCCCTCTGCCATGAAGAACCCTCATTATGCAGAAATATAGTTGACATCCTCCTGAAAGGTGGCTGGGAGGTGGGTGTTTAGGCAGTTAGTATAGCCCCTTAGTGCATTAGGAAGCACAGTATCTGGAAGAAACAGATATGCAGCAAGAAACATTTAGAGATCGGAACGCTAGGGGTAGAAACATAATTTTAATAGAGATACTAAAATTTAAGCAAGAGAAATGGAAAGTTAAACAACACAGCATAAAACTTGGTGCCCAGGGTGACTTATTTCTACCTTCTAGCTCTGTAGATTTGATACCATTTGGGCCAAAGTAGGATTTTTTTGCACAGATTTGCTCTTTATCAAGCCTGTTCACCTGTGTGCCTTCTATAGCACAACTGAGAAAAAATATTCTTTGCAGAATAACAGAGAAAACGAATGAATTTTCTGCATATCTGCCATAGTCTAGGTTTTGAATTAGTCCCAAAAAAACCAAAAATGAGTAAGACATGCTTCCCAGTGGAAAAACTTCAATTACAACATAAGGTACATAGAGTAGAATAAAAGTTATAAAAAGTCATAGTTCTCTATGAAAACTGCTGCTATGGGGCAACAATGTTTTAGTCTCTAGGGGTAACACATAGGGCCTGCCTCCAAGTAGTCCAAAATGTTAGGTCTTGCAAAAACCTAATGTCAGCTGGTACATGCGACCAATCATGAGTATCTCTAATCTAATCACACAAATTGACACCACTGATAGACGATCTTAGCACCACTGTTCTACTTTTTCCTGGAAGTCTTCATCAGGATTCTGGATGTTCTAATATTAACAGAATCCCTGTGGTCTGAGCTCTCTATTCTAGACTGGAGTCACCTCTGAGGACTTTATGCCTACATAAACTTGTTTAAGGAAATAACTTTCAAACTGTTATCATCTAAGACCTGTATTAAGAAATGTCCATACTACCCAAAGTGACCTAAAGAGTCAACGAAATCCCTATCAAAATACCATCATCATTTTTCACAGATATAGAAAAAATAAGTTTACGCTTCGTATGGAACCAGAGAAGAGCCCATATAGCAAAATCAATCCTAGGCAATAAAAACCAAATAGAAGGTATCAATTTACCAGACTTCAAACTATTCTACAAGGCTATAGTAATGAAAACAGCTTTTGACTGGCACAAGAACAGGGACATTGACCAGTGGAACAGAACTGAGAACCCAAGATATAAAACAATCCTCATATAGCCAACTAATCTTCAACAAAGCAGACAAAAACATACACTGGGGAAAAGAATCCTTATTCAATAAATGGTGCTGGGAAAACTGGATAGCCACATGTAGAAGACTGAAACAGGACCCACACCTTTCACCTCTCACAAAAATCAACTTATGCTGGGTAACAGACTTGAACCTTAGGTGTGAAACTATTAGAATTCTACAGGAAAACGTTGGAAATACTCTTCTAGACATTGGCCTAGGCAAAGAATTTATGAAGAAGACCCCAAAGGCAATCACAGCAGCAACAAAAATAAACAAATGGGACCTGATCAAATTAAAAAGCTTCTGCACAGCCAAAGAAACTGTCAAGAGAGCAAATAGACAACCCACAGAATAGGAGAAAATTTTCGCAAGCTACCCATCCGTTAAAGGGCTGATAATTAGAATTTATTTAGAACTCAGGAAAATCAGCAAGGAAAAATCAAACAACCCTATCAAAAAATGGGCAAAGGACATGAACAGAAACTTCTCCAAAGAAGACAGAATAATGGCCAACAAACATATAAAAAAATGCTCAACATCTCTAATCATCAGGGAAATGCAAATCAAAACTGCAATGAGATATCACCTATCTCCAGTAAGAATGGCCTTTATCAAAAAGTCCCCAAACAATAAATGTTGGCATGGACGCAGAGAGATAGGAACACTCCTACACTGCTGGTGGGACTGCAAATTAGTTCAACCTCTGTAGAAAGCAATATGGAGATACCTTAAAGCCATACAAGTAGATCTAACATTTGATCCAGCAATTCCACTACTGGGCATCTACCCTAAAGATCAAAAGTCACTTTATGAAAAAGACACCTGCACTCGAATGTTTACAGCAGCACAATTCACAAATACAAAGTTGTGGAAACAAACCAAGTGCCCATCAATTCATGAGTAGATTAATAATATGTGGTATATGTATACCATGGAGTACTATTCAGCTTTAAGAAACAATGGTGATACAGCACCTCTTGTGTTTTCCTGGGTAGAGCTGGAACCCATTCTACTAAGTGAAGTATCTCAAGAATGGAAAAACAAGCACCACATGTACTCACCAGCAAATTGGTGTTAACAGATCAATACCTCAGTGGACATATAGGAATAACATTTATCTGGTGTTGGGCAGGTGGGAGGGGGGAGGAGGGGATGGCCATATACAAACACAATGAGTGAGATATGCAACGTTTGCGGGATGGTCATGCTTGAAGCTCTGACTGGAGGGGGGATGGGGTGCATGGGCAATATACATAACCTTAACATTTGTACCCCCAGAATATGCTAAAATTTAAAAAAAGAAATACATTTTCACCTGGACTTAGTACATATCCATATGCATGTGTCTGTGTGTGTCTGTGTATAAAAAGCTGATTCAAGTTACATCAATTAACACTTTCATCATGACATGTACACTCTGATTTTTTTTTTGTATTCTGTCCTATTTAAAAATAGTTTTCAATGTGCTGGTCATAACCCACTATATTGATTCATGACCCACTAGTAGACTGCAACCCACAGTTTATAAAACACTGGTCCAGCAGTCCCTCGCTACTCAAAGTGTGATCCACAGACTAGCAGCATTGGCATCATCTGGAGCTTGTTAGAGGTGAAGACCCCAGACCTACTGAAGCAGAGTCTGCTCACATCCATCTGAAGATCTTTTGAAAATGCAGATGTTGATTCATAGGTCTAGGGTGGGCCACGATTCTCCATTTGTAACAAGCTCCCCAGTGATGTTGATACTGCAGGAATTGAGACCATACTTTGGGTACCAAGAATTTAGATAAAAGACACAACACAGATGGATAAAATTAAAGTCACTTTCTGAGGCTCTACTCTGTAAATTCCACAGGGGCAGAGATATGTCTGTACAGGTCATCGCTGTATCCCAAGTGCCTAGTAGATTGGCTGACACACAGTGCTCAGTAAGTGTGGACTTTATCCATTCAGTGGATGGATGAAGGAATGAATAACTGAATTCTAGTTTGGCTATGCAATCAGTGCAGTCTCTCATGAATATACTAACTTGAAGTTTTATCCTTTGGAATCACTTAGAACTCACATCTAGATTTTTCCATGACCAAAAACTGCTTTCACCTTTACATTAAAGCTAAACTATTAGGAATAATTATAAGCAATTCTCCTTAGCATCCACTAATCTAAGTCAGAATGGTACAGAGGATTTAGAATAATAAAGCCAAGGTTTGGATCCTTTTTCCAGATATTGATATTCATCAACTCTGCAGGAGTTACTTTAAAACTCAAATGTCTGAGAAAAAAGTGCTTTTAGAGACTCATACTATTATTGAAATTATTCACTGAAAAACAACTTACATATGTCACTGGACATTTGATGTAATTTGCAAAAGTGTAAGTATTACTGTTGGTAAAAAAGATGAACCAGATTAGGAATTTACACATTGCCTCAACCATTAATGTAAAGCCAGGCAATTCAAGAATTCTTGATAAATAGGAACATAATTGTCCCCAAATTAAACTAGCCTCATAGATTGGTTTTTGGTTTATAAATAGGGATATCATACAATTTATCATCCAAATAGAGACTCTAAGAGTAAAAGAGGTCTCAAATAATAAACCAGACTGCTCAGACATGCAAAGACATGTAGTTACTCTAGAAGTCAAAATACTACAGCTCGTTTCAAGTCAACATGGAGGCAGCATCACACCTCCAAAAGTCGCTTTGTTTATGCTTTTAGTGAAAGCACTTAGCACATCATATCATGAGTGTTTGCTTCATGCCTAGCTTCCCAGCTGGAATGTGAGCACCTGAAGGGCAGGGGGGTAGTTCACCTGTGTCTCCAGTGCCACCTAGGGCCTGGCCACATCAAGTTCAAAAAGAGCCTATCGAACTGACTTGATAGTCTAGAAACACACAACCTGCCTTAGTAATAGATTATCTAGGCTATCACAGACATAGGAAACCAGAAGACATGGGAAGAAACTGATTCAAGGAGACTTGGTTCCTTTTCCTTATAACTGAAAAGGATATTAAAACTATGGTGTGGTAAAAAATTACAGTAAAATCCAGTGACTGAAAGACAATGAAGTAGAGGAAAGTAGGCAGTTAAAGATCTGTAGGGGATTTGTGGTAGAAACTACATATGAGAGAATGCCATGAAATAGGGTCTAGAGTTGTTAGCAGCCAAGCAGAAATGAAGGGTAATGAATAAGGTTCACATTTTCAGACAACAAATTGTACACCCAGAGATTGTTATTACTATGACTGATCATTGCAGAGGGCAAGGCCAGGCTGTCTGTAACTTTTCCTGTAGCCCAAATATCCTGGAGGTACTCTTGGCTGGCATCTGGCCAAGTTGTGTCAGTGGAGGGAAGCTTCATATCTCCACTATGTCAAAATGGAACTGGCTGTTTGAGATGAAACAGCATTCACATAGGAAACCCTTCACAAAAGAAGAGACAGAAAGCATGAATAGATCCAAAGATCCAAGCAGTTGATGTAACCACAGGAATTATTTCCCAGATCTAGAGGGACTGAGCCATTCTTACCATCCCTAGCAGATGTTAGTGAAAGGTTACTGACTGAGATGGGAGGTTATTCAAGCTTGGTGCTGGGATCCAGAGACATCCATGGCTGAACAGATAGGTCAGACTCTCTAGCAGGCAGGCAGAGGCACCAGGTTGCTAACGAAGGAGATGGGAGGGAGGGTTAAAGCCGAGCAAACAGCTCCCATAAGACAGCAAATCCCCTTTGCAGAATATAGCCCAGTTTGGGCTTCTTTTTTTGGATTTGGAGCTGGCTTGTCTTCATGCCATCTTTTATGCCTTCTCAACTTAGTCCTCAGGAGTTTAGAAGAGACTAAAATGGAGTGGAAAGAAAGTAAGAACCACCATTCATTAACAACTTACCCTATGTCAAGTACCATATTGTATAGCCTCACTTAAGACGCAGAACCACACGAGGAATTGGGCATAATTATCCCCAATTTATATACAGAGAACCAAGAGGCAAAGAAGTTATTTGCAGAAAAGGCAGAGAAGATTTCACCTAAGTGGGAAGTTGCTGTGTCAGGCATCTGACTTTTGGCCCCAAAAGTCCATTTGGAATTTCCCCATAGAATCAATGGCTATATAGGCAGACTACTAACTCTACTGTCTTGGAACGATATGCCCTTCAAACCCAGAGGATAGATTCCCTGTGTAAACTGAAGAAATAACACGTGATTACCCTGGAAACCTACAGTTTATTATTTCTGTCTTACTTTTAAAACACATGGTGGCTATAGCAGTTGAAAACAAATAAGAGGTGATCTGGTCCTGGGAAAGTGAGTAACCATGTAATTAGCAAAGTTAATGTTCTGCAGTTTCCATAAATAACATGCAGTTTACTTTTGTTATTAAGAGACTTTTAATATTAAAAAGTGGGGGGTGTCTGAAGTAGGAAAAAAAAGATAATCTCAGGCACATTGTAAAGGAGAAACAAACTTATTCTATGACACTATATCTTTATTTTTATAACCTTTACATCCTTAAAAAATATCCTTTCAGGGTTTCCCATGCAGCTTGAGGACATGATTATTTGTTGCACTAGTTATGCAAGTGATAGAGTAAGATTTCCACCTGAAAATTTGCCTATAGAGAAGACAGCTTGTTATTATTATTCAAGACAGGGAGTCTGCTCATCAAAATTCCACCCCACCGAGTCTGAGCTAAGGCAGAAGAGGATTACAGTATTAGATCATACAGCCTGCACAGTCCCTCCCATGGTTCTTGGAAATGGCTAAAAACCATCCCTAATCTAGACATGGAAGCTTCCTCACACATGCCTCATTCCTAACTTCCTGGATCAAACTCATTTTCTCCTTTCCTCCTTACTTAATTTTTCTGGGAATGCATATTCAGTATTTCTGTTTTGGAGTATTCTCATCGTTTGAATTTTGTGGTTTTACTATCTAACTTCAAGCATAAATCCACTAAATAGAGTTGACATCTAGTTTCAGGATCTGTTCAGAGGACTATAGGCATGCAATAAATGTTAAATCATCATGACAACAATAGACTCAAACAGCAATGTGATTACAGTGAAACACTTCATTTTCTCAGTTGCATGAACTCTGCAAAGCTTTGACCCCAAAGCAGCTTTGTACGCATATGTGCGTGTAAACACACACATGCACGCACACACAGAATGTTTCTATGGTTTCTGTTACCATAGGAAGCAGTTCCATTATGTCCCATTGTATATTCATACAACATCTCATTGCTGTGGTTGCTAAGAACATTGCTTAAATTAAGTGGATAGGAAATATCAGGGGAAAAGAAAGGGATTGAAATAAAGAAATCTGAAAGTAAACAGAGAATTACAGAGGGCAAGAATGGGTGATGATTTTTTAAAGCACTTATTTTCTAAAATAATTTTACTCTGACACTTTATAATGAATACATATTTCACTGAGCATTCTGATTCTCTTCATCCACTTTCACCCAACTCAGAGGTATGGAAAGGAGACCATATTTCTCAGCCTTGAGATATGTCTTGGAAGGGCATGGAGCCCAGATTAAATCAGGATATGTGTTTCTCAGTTCCAACAGCAGTGTATAAGTGATATATTATTGAAGAATAACCTTGAAAGAGAAAATTCCATAAAATGACCCTCCAAAACCCCAGTAATAGTGCATTTTTAAAGTGGCATGGATAAGGTGAGTGCAACTGTTCATGCATAACTGCTGGTTACGAGTCTGAAATCTTTAACAGCGAGAGCTTGTCAGGTCGTCAGGCTTCATCCTCAGGCTCTGTACCCTGCTTCTTCCCTGGCTGGAATTCTCTAATTCTCTTCCTCAGTCTCTCAGACCAGTTCAGACTTTAGGCTAAAAGTGTAACTAGTTCTCTAGCACCATCCATGCAGCCTCCTTCAAGGCATGCTTGGTGCTAGACCAGACCTGGACTCATACCCTGATTTTGCCATCTTCTGGTTTATTCCGGGGAGCTGGAGTTCCTAGTTCCTATGTCTGCTTAGTTCCCAAGCCCTTTATGACTGGGTCCTCATCTGTCTTTCCTCCTCTAATTTTCTTCTCTGTCTACACCACCCTACCTACTCATGCTCCCCATTTCCTCATGACACATGCAAGCGCACATACTCTTCCTGTATAACACACACACACACACACGCACGCACACACTGGTGGACTGCTGGTGGCCTGAACTGCCTGCTGTCTCACTCTCACCGCCTCCCTCATTTAATGCAATCACCAACTGTTCTGAAATAGCACTAGTACTTATTGCTTTATTTGTAGGAAATAATATTCTGTGAAACTGAGCTTCCTTCACTCTAGGACAAGGTGCAGTTTTAGATGCCAGCCCTTCCCACTTGGTCTAATCCTGCTGCAGTGAATTGACCTCCTTATTAGATAGGAGGCTACCCACCTTACTGTCCAACAGCAGCACAGAACTAATTTGACCACACCCTCCTTTCCCACCCCAAGAGCAATTGCTCTAGAATGTTCTGCTCACCCATATCTGAGTCTATCATAAAAATCATTTTTTGTTTTGACATGTAAATATTTTGATATTCCATTTATCTCATTACAGATTCACCAAATATCAAAATACTTTTCCAAGTATAAACAGAATCACAATTTGGAGATTATGATAGTGGGGATAGGATTTACCTTAATGCCGCCTAAGAAAATATCTCAGTTGAATCACCACTTTCCACAGACTGATCCTGAAACTTACAGATCAGAAAGCTAGTTTCTTCAGGATACCCAATGCTGCTTATATGATGGATCTTATTTGAACCAAATTCCCAGGAGACTGGTATCTAAATCAAATTTTAACTTAATCCACTGAAAAAAGTGTAACTTTACAATAGAGAAGCCTGTTAACATCACCAGTAATGGGATAAATTAACATCAGGGGCCTCCTGATATGAGGCACTGAGAAGAACACAATATCACTTCAGTGTTATTCCTGCCCAAAACATAACTTCAATCTAAACATGAATAAGACAGGCTCAACTGAGAGAGAGTCTACAAAACAAATCACCTGTACTCCTTTCTAAAAACGTTAAAACAAAAAAAAATAAAAATAAAGAAAGAGGAACTGCTCCAGACTAAAAGAGACTAAAGAGACAATGACAACTAAATGCAACATGTGATCTTAGATTGGTCCCTGAACATCCCTTCCCAAACTATTTTCACTGGGACAAATGATAAAATATAAAGTCTGTAGATTAGACAGTAGCATTGAATCAGTTTCAATTTCCTGATTATAATAATTATAATGTGGTTATATAAGTATTTAAGGATAAAAGAATATTGTGTCAGCAAATTATTCCCTAATGGTTCAAAAATAATCATTATAATTATCCAAAGAGGGAGAAAATGATTTTTAAAAATGTGGTAAAATGTTGACAATTGAAGAATTCTGGGGAACGGGTACGGGATTTCTTTGTACTTAATAACTTTTTGAGAATGTAAAATTATTTTAGAACAAAAAATTACCAAAAAACTTATCTTCTATAGTGAAAGACTGTCCTTTCCTATTTCTCAAAATGGTTGAATGGCCCACCCATATCACTGTCCGTTAATAAGGTAACTGCGATGCCAATTCAATTCAACAAGAACCAATTGTGCAACTAATATTCCCTCAGCACCACTGTTGGTAGAATCCCATGTTGTCCATCATTTCTACATTTATCCTCTTTCTTCCCATCCTCTTCCTTCCTTCTCTCTTTGTTATACTCGTATTTTCTAGGGCATTGCATTCGGTGAACTATAAATTAATGGTCTAGAGAGGGAGTGCAGTGCAGGAAAGAATATGCTGTCAGGATGCAATTCCCAACTCTTCTGTTCAGCAGCAGAAGTAGCAGTGTGTTTCAGGGGAACTGTTTTTTCATCTCTAAAATGAAGCTGATAATAGTACTTACCTCATGTGGTTGTGATGATGAAATTAAATATAAACATAACGCTCCCTGTGCCTAGTAAGTGTTCAACAAATGTCACCTATTATTATTATTAGGTCAAATATGTAGAGAACCTCATAAATAAGTAGGTTAGCATTATCTATTATGCGGTCACATCATCAAGGCACAACAGGCCAGAATTCAAAAGAAATTGAATTTGAGCAACTGTATAGCCATGACTGAATTAAGAAATGCCCCAAATCCAATATAATAGAAGACATGAGCATAAATAAGTAACTTAATTCCATTTTAGGGCTGTGACAAATCTAAAACAAAGTGGAAATTTCAGGCAACAGTTTAAGGATAAACGAAACCAAAAAATAGTACTTTGCCTCCCAGCGGGAGACTTAAAAAAAAGATAGGGAAGAATATTTGATTATGAGACAAAAACATGTGTTACTTTCTCATTTCCTGCTCACGAGATGCTCTGGCAGCCATTATTTAAGCTGTGTTGAAGACATATAATAAGAGACTAAGCAGATATAAATGTTCAGCAGGATGATTCTTTATGACTCCTTGGCACCCCATGCCAAACATTAATGAGGTTTACGAGAAGCCAGTGAGCACTGTAAATTGCTCTCCTTCTGATTTGAATCATGCTGCAGCCTTCATTTGTTTCCTGTATGCTGATCTGACAACGAGAGATAAATCTGATAAAGTTCTCTAACTTGGAAAGAGATTTGTTTTCTGTCCAGGGAATCTATCTCTACAAGGAAAAGGTTATTGGGCTGAAGCCATGGGCCATAATACCTGTACCTGAACCGCTCCTTTGATATTCAGAGCGTTGTCACACAGGATTCTTTGCTTATTCAGCCTTTTTAAATGGTCCTGAAGGAATGTTTTCCTGCAAACCCCTCAGCTGCAAACTTGTCTGCAGTGCAGTTATTTAGGACTGAAATGTCATCAAGTGAGCCATATTTTACTCTCAAGGACTGGGTGGCCATCACTTTAGATCCTCTGTCACCCCAAACTCCATCACTTATTTTACATTTTTAATATTTAAGGGGTAAATAGTTCCAAGACACATATTCCAGTTCATACCTTGTCTGGGTATTCTGCAAGCAGATCAAAGAAAAAGGAATTGACTTCTCCTTGATTTTCAAGTATTTCAGACTGCTTTGCATTCTGAACCTAGTGATAGTCTTAAAACAGTTGTGTGTTATATTATGATTGCATGTAGGCAAAGTCTTAGCTGACAACTATCCAGAAAGAAATTGTCCATCTTATGGCAAAAAATAAATACCAGAACCCTCTTAAACAGCATTGTATTCTCATTCTTTCCTAAAAGCCTGGAATCATAAAAACTACACTAAGAAGTAAATAAAAATCCAAGCAAAATTCTCTATTCAAAATAGTGAGGTTCTTTTAATAAATATCAGGGGTACTCCTTTCTTTTAACAAAAGGATGTCAAAATACACCCTGAAAAGCTAAAGAAATGGTAAAGTTAATACTACAATAAATTTTACATCAGACAATAATCTCAGCTCCCCAACAGAATCTGAATTTTAACCCAAAAGTAAAAACTGTAGCAATTACTGATGCATATACCAATACTAATAATAATAATTAAACTCAAGTCATAGCCAATCTTTATTGAATATGTACTATATGCAAGGACTGGCCTAGGTCCCTGTATACTTATTATTCCCCACTCTACAGGGAAGGAGGGTAGAGCTTAGCAGAAGGGAAAATATTCACTCAAGGTCACAGTGCTTATACATCGTAGAGCCCATATTTTATCCCAAGTCTCACTCCAGAGCTCAAGCTAAGCCATTTTGCTATATCACCCCTATCCTTCTAATTCTAGCTTATTTCTCTAGCAACAAAACTCTTTCCAAGAGTGTGAGTACTAGTGATGCCAAAAAGCTAGCAATTTCTTAGAAGACCCATTCAGAGGTCTAGTGAGAAAAAAATAAAGATGTCATGTGAACTGGGAGTAAACACAGGGAAACTCCAAGATCCCAATGATAGCAATGAGCCCATTTGCTGGAAATTTATCAAATATGTATTGAGCACCTACCATATTCCTGGTACTATTCAGGCACTTGAATTTATGGTGGTAACCCACCTCTGGATTTGCTGTATTCATTCAATGCTTTTATCAGAAACCCAGGTATCAGGTTCTGTACTGGAATCTACGGCTTCCAAGTTAAATAAGATACAGCCCCTGGTTTCAAGGACCTTATGGTCCAGTGCAAAACTTCAGACAAGAATCAGGAGTGCTTTGCACTTTGCTACTCTTGTGCTTTCTCCTAACTCTCTGCTCTTCTTTTCCCTAAAAATCAAGAGTTAACCACCTGCATACAAAAACAAACCTTTGAAATATATCACGTTGGTTTTCATAATTACCCTTTAAAAGAAGCAACAAGCCAAGAACCATCAGAATGTGGAAGAGCTGAAAAGATCTTAAAGATCGCCCATGCTCGGAGTCTACAAATGTAGACACTGAGGCCTTAGTCTCACAGAAACAACTGGGAGAGCCAAGGCTCTAACCCATGTCATCTGGCTCCCAGGGACTTTGTTCTTCCCCAGTGCGCCATGCTGGGCTACCTCTTGCATGATCAAGCCAAGTCCCTACTGCCTGCCAAGAGAAAATGAAAAGTTTTATTGTTCATGATTTGGGATAAGTTGCAATATTGCGGGCTCATATAAATTCACTCACAAATTATATTCAATAAACCCCAGCAAGCAATTTAAAGGCAAGATACCACCCCCTCTCTTGCTGGGAGGGCAAGGTGATGATGGAGCAGGAGGGAGGAGAATGGGGAAAGCTCATAAATTATGAGAAGCAAAGGAGTGATTTCATCAAAGTGCCAAGCTCAGTCCATGGAATGTTTCAATTGTATAAAATTTATAGTGTTCTGAGGGGGATGATTTACGGGCCCTAATTTTTCACAATAAAAAGCTCAGTGGGGATTCTGTGAATGAAATATCTTTTTAAAAATAAATAAAAAATGTAGTTTGAAATGAGGGTCAACGGTGCCACGTCTGGAGAATAACTCCTCGGATCGGCTCCAAAAATGAGTCACAGGAGAAAGACCCCATAAAACATGTGTTATTTAAAAAGGCATAGGAAGTTGTATAATAAATAAACAATATGCAGAAAAGCATATCTGATCCGCTTTAGTCAAGTGATGGGATTATATTTTTGTCATTAGGTTTCAATAAAAAAAAGAACTGGATAGAAATCTAAGTCTTAATGAAAGCTAAAGTTTCTAAATAATGGGGGAAGAAGAGAAAGGAAGACAGAAAAAATGAAATCTTTTTAAAAATAATTAAGTAAAATATGTTTTATATTCTTATATTCAGGAACAAACAAAATAGAGGAATAGCCGGGCGCGGTGGCTCACGCCTGTAATCCTAGCTCTTGGGAGGCCGAGGCGGGCGGATTGCTCGAGGTCAGGAGTTCAAAACCAGCCTGAGCGAGACCCCGTCTCTACTATAAATAGAAAGAAATTAATTGGCCAACTGATATATATATATAAAAAATTAGCCGGGCATGGTGGCGTATGCCTGTAGTCCCAGCTACCCGGGAGGCTGAGGCAGGAGGATTGCTTGAGCCCAGGAGTTTGAGGTTGCTGTGAGCTAGGCTGACGCCACGGCACTCACTCTAGCCTGGGCAACAAAGCGAGACTCTGTCTCAAAAAAAAAAAAAAAAAAAAAATAGAGGAATAAGAGCCTCCAAAATAAAGGAATAAATCTATAGAGGAATAAGAGCCTAGGTTTCATGAGATAATTCATAGACCCTTCCTTTCAGGGAAGCCATTCACAGGGAGGACATTAGGAGTCTCCCCTCTGTCTACAGGTACAGCCAAATGCCAGTTCATGAGTGAGGACATGCCCACTGAGTCACAGTCCACTTTCAATCCCACCTGCATGTTGGTCCCTTCTTCACAGCTGTAGCTTAACCTCAGCTTACTGCTAGCAGCTTAATTCCCCAAGAGGCTATATCCCTGTGCCTCTAGGCTGAGGTCCTGACAAACCACCTGGACCTTTCCAACTTCTCTCCCTGAAGGATTGGATGAATCCCAGTCGTACTACACCCAGTTTCTTGCCACACAATCCTGACTAGTTGGTCTTGTATCTGAGCTCCAGCAAGAGAACAGCTTGAATTGACCACATCACTTTGGACAGTGACTATTCATAGCAAGTTACCTCCCTCAACACACAAACTTTAGATGATGCATTCTGGGCTCCATCTCCACAAGCTAGAACCTGCTGTTTAGCCAAAACTTTCTGCATTTTGACAGTCATGGTTTAGTAGTTGGAACAAGAATATCAGAATCAAGTGTCTAGATTATAAGCACTATTACTGATTTGCTAAGTGAATTTGATTGTCTCCTACACATTTCACTTTTATGGTGGATAGACTCTGAGGTGGCCCCCATGGTTCCCAACTCATTGTTCATGCCCTTGAGGGTGGGCAAGACCTGTGACTAGCTTTGAACCAATGGGATATAGCAAACGTGATGGGACGTCACTCCCATTATTACGTTACATTATGTAAGACCTCATCTTAACAGCAAACTCACTCCAGAGACTTTTCTGAGTCACTGCCTTTGAAGAAGGAAATTGCCATTTGCTAAGAGGATGTATAAGAGAGAGCCATGGACCATGGAACTGGGTGAGGTGGGGCGGGGGGATCAACCTCTAGTTGCTGAGAGAGGCCTCTACCTCATAGCTAGCAAGAAGCTGGAGTCTTCAGTCTTACAACCACAGGGAAATGACTTCTGCCAACAACCTGAGTGAGCTTGGAAGCAGGGCTATTTCCACTTAAGCCTCCAAATGAAAGTTAAGTCCCAGCTAACACATTGATTGCAAATTTTTAGAGGACCAGTCAAGACATACCCAACTCCTGACCCGCAAAAATTATAAGATAATACAGATGTGTTGTTTCATGCCACTACTTTTGTGGGAATTTATTATGTAGCAATAAGTAACCAATAGAATTTTAATCCAAATAAATACAAACAAGAATGTTCACAGTGTGCACTTTGGTAGATATTATAGAAAACTTTTTTGTCCCTTAGACAAAGCCACCAACATGAAGGAGTCTACAATCTGGCTGGAAAGATTAAACAAAATTAAACAATATCATGTGATAAATGAGAGTTAGCATACAGCAGTTTATAATCAATTGTCAAACGACTGAGGCAGGCATAAGTTCTCCAAGTACACTATAGGAAGAGAGATCACTGGGTCCGAAGAAGAGTTTATGATAGAAGTAGAAGGAGTCCCATGGTTATTGCAGGATGAATAGGTCTTGCTTTGGCAGAGATGAGGAGTCACACATTTGAGACAGGAAATACACCTCCTTTAGAAAATGATTAATAATCCCTTATCTCAGTAGAATGAAAATACCATTCTGTATGGGATCAACAATTATATGACCCAAAAATCTGACTTTGGCAAGCTATTTTCTGTCTCTAAACCACAGTTCCCTCAGCTGTGATACAGGAAAAATAATGGTATCTTCTTTACAAGATATCATTATTTTGAAATGGTACCATTGTTTTGAAAATCAAATACCAAAGAGAATCAAAATGTGTAGCACATGTAAGAACTTGATAAATGTTTACTATTATTATGACCAGTAAGATTTTTAATATTTGCTAGAAGAAGACAACACAGTTTAGTAAGAGAGCTCCCTTTTAACCAGGTCTTTTAGCCAGCTCAGAGGCAAGCTAGGAGTCTCAGCCTCTCTCCCAGGACTGACCATTCCAAAGAAAAGTTGCCTTCAGCTCCTGCTTTCTGCCTGGCATTGTTAGGCACTGCTATGACAATGGGGATTCCTTGTACTAACCCATTAGGGCCTTGAGAACAAAGGCCTTGTTTATTTTATCTTCCTAATTCTCAGGTCCAAAATAAAGCTTGGCATGAAGTAAATCCTCCTGAAGTGTTTTTTTGTGTTTTTGTTTTTTAATGATGAGTAGGCCAGTATCTCATGAGGCTGCCGGAGGAAGAGAATGAAGAAGATAAAGGTACTGTTCAAAATTTTAGCCTCTCTGTCCTTTAAAATGTTTTGCTAGAAGTTGCAGAATTTAATCCTACCCTGTCAAGCTTCAGGGAAATTACCCTGGCCCAGGATATAGTTAGTACCACTTTAAAAAAAAAAAAAAATACATCTATTGGCTACCATTTATACATTCTTTACTTTTTTAGTTTGTTTTTTTTTTAAGGATTCATTTTGAGAAATGTTCCTTGTTTGCAAGTTTCTCCACAATAACCACTTGCTATGATCAGTGATAACAGCAATAACCTGGAGTGATCCCATCAATTTGTACCTTTTCAAGCTGCCACTGCCTCCATGGAGAGAGCATGCGACACCTCCATTGTATCAAAAAGTCAAATTTAGAATGGACTACATCTTTGGGGTATTTATTAATATGAGGCATATTTATAAATATGTGAGCATTCTAGTAAGCTGATGAAATTTATGGTCTTCCTGTTGTTCGGCACTGACACTGGAACATAAGTCCCCAGGAGTTTACTGGAATATTCACATATGGTCAAATATTACACATACATTTGGCATCTTGGTATATTTGAGATGCAGTGTGTTTTTACACAGACAATTGGCATCTGGCTTGAATGTTGAAAAGTAGGGAGGGAAACAGAGATGCCAATAGGAATTTGCCAGAACAGAGGAGCATGGAGAATGGCCTTCCTCCCAACCAAAAGAGAAATGGAAATGCTACAGCCCCATCAGATGATCAGCTGTCCATGTCTGAAAACTCAGTGTGCCTTCGGGGTACTTAAAATTAATCCAGAATGTTGTGTCTTTCAAATAAATGAAAAAGACCTGAACAACAGAGTTGATTTATTTTAAGCACTGAAGCCTCTAGGAAGAGCATGTGGTGGAAAAGTCTTGAGTTCCATCTCTATAACTTAGCAGCTGTGTGTCCTTGGGCAAATAGCGTAATCTCTCTGCACATCGGTTTCCTCATCTATAACATGGGAACAGATACACCTGCCAATTTACTGCATTGGGAGTTGTGATTCTGAATAAGATCAGGGAGCATATATGGCCTCACAAAATATAAAATATTATTATTATTAGCTTCATTGAATCATTTTGTAAGTAAACAGGGTATACATAATTAATTTCAAAATCACTATTATTAGCTGTAGTAAAAAATTTTTATGTCCACCTACAAGCACACCTTTTTCTCTGGGAACTGCCCCTTAGTTATTGCCCTCGCCTTCTCCCTCCCCCAGCCCAGACTTCATTAATAGCCTGGGGGCCTGCATGTCAGTGTAGCACAAGTCCAGCCTGGCCACAGATGATTGGGATGACATTTGTAAAGCTTAGTCACATCGCCATCCCCAGCATGTGATATACCCTCTGAAGCATATCTCAAATTCCACGTAGCAAATTTTCTCACTCAAGCTTGTTCAAGTTGGGTTTCTGTCACCTGCGACAAGAAAGATTTCTAAAACAATAATAAATGAAAAGTAAAAATAAAGGGGGAGAGTAACTTTTTAAAAAGAGAATGTAATGGATAAGAAGAGGAATGAGACTGTCTAAACTATCCAGTTACAGTGTTGCAATCTCAGAGCTATGACTAGCCACATGACATTGAGCAAACCACAATCTCATAGTGCCTTCATCCTAATACATACGATGGAATTGGTCTGAAATGCTCATGACACTTGGGGTGCAAATATGATCCTGTTTCTTATTTTACAAAATATAATTAAACCCACTCAAGAATCTCATACTGGCTTGGTTCTCCCCTCTTCTTTCCCTGCATCATCTGAGAACCCTAGGAGGCTTAAATAAGCCAAAGAAGAGTGTCTCCTAACTTTCAAATCAAAGCCACGCAAAGAGTGCCATCAGTCAGTATGGTCTCTGGGAAGAGGGTAAAACTGCCAGCAGCATGACTCCCTTGGCACCCCACTCCACCCAGGCCACCAGTCTTCTCCAAAGTCCCAACTGCCCCACAGGCCCCGAGCCCAGGCTGGTGCAGGGGTACAGCTCTTCCAGAACCACAGCTATTTCTCTCTTTTCAATTCCAAACACCCCTTTGGAGGTCTGATTGCTTTCCTTTTCAATCTCTAGGATTTGAAAATAATAATACTGATGATGATTTATTCTACTTCTTCCTTTGATTCTGGAGCTACCTATGTACTACCACCTACCCCCACCACTCCCCCCCACCAACCAGGCTCGCCTTTTTTCCAGAGTATTAGGTAGGAAGCAAAGAAACCTGACACAGATTTAGCACTGTAAGTAGGACTTTTGAAAATAACTTTACAGTAAGTGATTATAATACAGAAATTACAAATAGAATAAAATCTCCAGTGTCAGCATCACACACAAAATCAATCAATATTAAAACTCAAACAGGTGATGGTAAAGATGATATTGTTTGGAAAACTTTGATAGATAATTCAAACCAGTCTTCCAGTGATAAAAATGATACTAACGTTGAAGATCTACATGAGGAATTTAAATAAAATTGTTTCGTGAAATGTAAGGGTGGGAAAAAAGGAATTTCTAAATCAATATATTATTTTACATAAAATTTTATTTCAAATATGTATAGGCAACTAATTGATCAACCACATATTATAGGTACTAATTACCTATTTCATATATTCCTAAAAGAATTTGTATATTGTTTGGCCATAATTTTTTTATTATATTCTCATTGAAAAAATGGGAAATAGCCTAATACTTGGCTTCATATTCAGTCATACAAAATATATCAAAATGAAGACAGATTTAATAATATCATCAGGTTTTTTACTATGGTCTAATCTTTTCCCCTAGTTTTTACCCTTAGTTTTAAAAAGATATAGGGAGGATTACAAACTCTTAAAGTGTTTCATTTTCTTTTTCGTCCTCAAAATGTATTCAGAAAAGAATTCTCTTACTGTACCCTTATTATGTCTCAGATGCCAAAGAAGAACCTGATTTTTTGAACACTCCCAAATATATCTGCTAAATTATTACTTAATCTAAGTTTGTTTTCTCAAATGCAAAATAGGGAAAATAGATGGAACCATCCTATAAGATTGGCGTAGAATTAATAAGATACTTTACATAAGGGCCAGCCCAGTTGACTTCAATAAACAAGAGCTGCTATCATTATCAGGAAAGCACAGGGATCCACTTTCCATCCCCCAAGTTGAATGGAATCATCTAGAAGATCTTGCCATTAAGTCACAATTAACACTAAAGAGAAAGTCAACTACTGATAGTGCATTAGTCCTCATATCAATTCACAGGTGTGTGACCAAATTTTGAGTAACACATAAAATTTATTTTCATTTAACAGGGGATATGGAGAACAAGACCATTGAATTGACAGTTTTGCTGAGCAGGGGATGTGATGGGATGAGGAGAATGTGCAAGTGAGAGCAAAGAGGTATGATATTCACACCAAAGAGCATAGATTTACTGAAATTGGGGGGAGCTTTCCCTCCTGAATTCAAAAAACAGCACACTCAAAGCAGTACACCATTGTACATACATGCCACATATTCCTAAAGGGTAACCAAATGATAGGAAGCTATCAATGCATGATTTAAGGATGCCACCAAGTTTCCAGCAATGAGAAGTAACCTCCAAAAGAGGGAGGTTGAGAAGCAATGCCTAGGTTGATTTGATCCTATGTGACAACTACCCAATTTACATTCTACCCACTGTGCCTGGCCAGTACTCAGTACCTATCTACGGAGTTAATCAACGCTAAATGCCTATGTTTTCTAAATTAATTAGTAATTTAAGCCCATAATTTCTTACATAGTCTTTTTTCAAAATTCTTTTTCCTTTTTTGGAAATCTCCTAAACTACTGAAACATAAAAGAACAAAATGGTGTAGGCATATGTATGTATTATCTAGGCCCATTTAACAAGGAAACTGATCCTCAAGTGATCACTAGAGTGAGGAACTGGCACATAGAAGCTTCTATTAACTATTTATTCTCCAACTTGTCATAGCCCCTGTCCCCCCTCAACATTATGTCGCAGATCTCTGACAAGAGGATAAAGAAAAGAGGAAATTGCAACTGTGTCAGAGGGAAAGACCAAGAATGGCTGCTGAAGAGAGAAGCAGGCCGGGGTTAGGATTTTAAAGGGTTGCACAGTCACTGTGGCCTATGGGGAGTGATTTGAGGTACACTTTTTAAAAGCTCAGACCTTTATGGAGCCAGAAATAAACACACTTCCTTTTTTTTGCATTACAATAATACATTTGAAGCATGCCCTTAATTAAAATTAAAGTATGTCTAAGATGGATATATACAGTTCATATAGAATCATTCTTCAAATTTTACATAGTGCCTGAGACAAAGAGAAGGCAAATTCTAATGAGGGTGGGAGAGTTAGGGGGCCAGAACTGGAAGGCGTTGTTACTTGTTACCTGTCACCTGTCGTGGGCTGTGCCACACCTGGCTGAGGAAATGACAGTGGCAGCAAAGACATCGAGGGGAGCAAAGTGGAAAGGGGAAGTGAGTGGACACCAAGAACAAATCACTTCAAACTCTAGCTTAGCGGGTGGGGAGGCGGGGAGGAGAAAAGGAGCAAGTCTCCTCCAGGGTGGCCTGCTGAGGCTAGAGGTGTGACCCGTCCAGAAAAACAGTGAGGGAACTCCAGACCAGACCACACGCCCTTGCCCTTCCAGTTAGTGTTCTGGAAGAAATTTGGAATAATTCGTCAGGTCATTAAAATCCAGGGAAAATTTCAGGGTAATTATCCTAGCCAGCACTTTGTAAAACCACTTACCATAAGAATAAACAAAGAATTTGGAGATGTATCTTTAAAAGGGTAAAAGGTATTTTTAAGTGCTTTTCTCCACTTCCTCTCTTTACTGCCCACCCCCCCACCAGCCCTTGCCCCAAGAACACACACATATTGAAATGTTAAGGAAGGAGTTTGGAAATATAGAGCTTAAACAAATTTTAGTCTTTATAAGCCAACTAAAGCTCTAGAGGCGAAAGAAATAAAAATGAGATAAAATCTTGGTCGAGTTCAGATTTCTTTTTATTTCAATTGATTACAAAGTTTCAGAACATGGAGGATAAAAGAAATGATTCCTGAATCATGCTTCAGAAACCATTAAAAATAAAGTTTCACACTTGATATGCATGCAATAAAATAAAAATTGAGCCATGTCTCTCAGGCAAGCACCGTAATATACTATTGCCTTAAGGAAAGGAAAGCTAACATGATGTAAAATGTTCCTTTTATTCATCAGTCTAGCACATTGAAAATGTATTCTTTGGAAGTTTGCTTTCGCTGGAGAATTATTTAAAATAATTACCATTTATTACTATACAGTCTTCTTGATATAAAATATAGGTCCTGGCTGGGCGCGGTGGCTCACGCCTGTAATCCTAGCTCTCTGGGAGGCCGAGGCGGGAGGATTGCTCGAGGTCAGGAGTTCGAAACCAGCCTGAGCAAGAGCGAGACCCCGTCTCTACTATAAATAGAAAGAAATTAATTGGCCAACTAATATATATAGAAAAAATTAGCCGGGCATGGTGGCGCATGCCTGTAGTCCCAGCTACTTGGGAGGCTGAGGCAGGAGGATTGCTTGAGCCCAGGAGTTTGAGGTTGCTGTGAGCTAGGCTGACGCCACGGCACTCACTGTAGCCTAGGCAACAAAGTGAGACTCTGTCTCCAAAAAAAAAAAAAAATAAAATAAAATAAAATAAAATATAGGTCCTGTGATGTAAGCATTATTGATTGCTGTTTTTTAGCAGCTATTGGACACCAACGAGGCTAACAGAGAGCCTGAGGCAGGGAGACTGCCTTCCCAAGAGGGAAAGTTGTTTTCTGATCTAACTTTTATTAGAACCCTGAAGTTGACTAATTTCTCCCATGACAATACTATCAGAACATTCCTTTATTTCATAGCTACCGCCCTCAAATCACACATTTTGGGGAAAATGCAAACCCACTCATTTCTATAGTTTTGATATGTGAAAATCAAATCAAAGTTATGCTGTTTGAAGGGAAGAAAAGTCTGCAATCTGGAATAGTCCGATGAGAGAAATAATGTTCCCTGTAATTACAAACGATTCCAGCCATTGACTGTGGTTATAAACCCCAAGCTTGTATCTGCAGGAATGACTCACTGCCTTGAATTCTCTTCTCCAAATTTTAGCCTTTCACATTCCTAATATAATGAGCCTCTTTTTAAAGGAAATTGTCCACGAAAGTTGAATCAACTTAAAAAATTTTCATGTTAATAGATAATGCAGCATAACAGCAAGAGACAGATTCTAGGTACAATCCAAAAATTACTTCTAGGAGAAATACGACTGTGAAGTCATTCTTCAGAGGTCAGTGGCTGAGTTTCTACTATATGTACAGGATCATTCCAGGCACAGTGAGGGACACAAAGATTAAGCAGACCTATTCGGATTTATAGAGGTTTAAAGACAAGGCCACAAACAGCAACAATGCTCTAATGCCCATGAACACCATGCTGTTTAAAGCATTAGATTCTCATAAGAAAAAAACCTGAAATGTAATTTATTTGGTCTTCTGAAATTAGAGGTAGCATGACTTAATGAGGTGAGCAATGGGCTAGGACTGAGAGGATCTAGAGTCTAACCTCAATTTTCTGCTAAGAGTTGGAGACAAGGTGATTAAGGAAGTAGGAAACATCACAGAAGGTGGTCTGTGATCTAGAGAATAGTCTTCCATTGTCTTCTATAGTCTTCCAGATCCAGAAAATCAAGTTTTCTGGAGATACCCATAGCTGATCAGGCCCCAGAGGAGATTGAAACTAACAAAACTTACAATAGACTGAATGGTAAACCAGAATATCACTTTACCAATTTACATTGATAATGAGGTTAGTTGTCAATGAACCTGAAATTCTATGGGCCCACTGGTCCAAAAGAAGGACTACACATGAAACCAAAGTACTCTACTCTTCAGCCATGAGTTCACTACTTAGAGAACCAGAATTTTCCTACTGGTTGGACGTGGCAGATTCTTCTCCCTCTTCTGGCTCATCATTTTATGCAGAATAAAAACCAAAAACCTTGGTCTGGCAATCAAAGTCAGTATCTGATGCCAACTGCAATCCAATTTTATCTCTTTTCTTTCTCCCATGGCTTCTCATAAACCCCCCAAATCAAAACTCCAATCACAAAAATCCTGGCATTCTTTTGTCCATAAGCGATGCTTTCTCATGCCTCCATGTCTTAACAGATGGCTGATCCCACACACAAGGTTCTTCTTTCCTTCTCTCCTATACTGCAAAAGTCAGAGTAAGCATCACTCCCCAGGGAAAAAGTTTTCTGATTCCTTTTTCTCTCCTTCTTAAATCTGGGCCCAGCATAGGTAGTTGCTCCCATTACATTTTGTTCAGACCTCTGTTGGAATAGGTAAACCACTTTAAAATAATTATTTTTTACACGTTTGGTTTCTTTTCCCTTCTCCCACCCCAAGTAGACCAAAAGCCCAAAGGGACAAGGACAAGGACCACATTTCTGAACTCTGTATAGGCCTAGGACTTAGAAGACTTAAAAAATGTTTGCTGACCAAATAACGTGAGTCTACATAGAAAGCTACATTGGTATCAGAAGGTTATACAGCATACAAAGAAATAGAACAAGGGAGTTAAATATTCCTCACAAGCAAGTCATCCAGCAATTCCAGCATTATGCAATCACCTGTGTTCTAGGACAGGATCTTTCACAAGGACCAGGATGGCCACAGCTCCCTCACCCCTAGGCTATATATAAAACCCTGACAGATTCCTATAACTAATTCAACTATTCATCAATCATCAGTAGGCAATAATAACTGAGGAGATTACTTTCCAGGTCTATACTCCTCAGGTTACCTGTCTCCTCTGGGAGGACTTGATGTTTAAATGATCTCATAGAAGGACCATTCTCATCCATCATGTGCTGATTATTACTAGGATCCACTTCCAAACCTTACTGGTATCCCACATTCCAAGTGCATTATCCCTAAATTCTAGAGGTACATGCTATTTTGCAAGGTTAGAGCCAGCCCTAACTACATGGAAAATGTGACCTTGAAGAAGTAACCTCTCTGAGGTTCATAGTTTATCTGTATATAGAATGAAAATAATGAATACTTTAGAAGCATTTTATTTTAAAGATGAAACTGAGGCCATAAATGTAGTCACCAGAATCTAGATCTGATTCTCAATCCAGGCTTCTTTCACTATTTCAAAACGCAGATCTTCATCTGCCTTACAAAATCATTGTGAAGATAAATTACATGGTATGTGTTGGTAGATAAACACACGCAAGAGTTCTTTGAAAAGCCTCTCTATAACATACTTGCTATTAATTAAGTAGTGAAAAAACCACAGTTAACATGACCTGCAATGTTCACTCCAAGAATGTTCTTGAACATTCAGCTCACACATCAGTCATTAAGAGCTACTAAAAGAACCATTGTTTTATTTCTTTCTGCAATCAAATCTAGGCCAGGCCTAAATGAGATCCTTGGCATTCCACCCACCAACTAGGGAATAACCTTTCTTCTGAGATGCTGAAGGAAATGTGAAAACTTGTGCCTTATTGTGGCTCTAGGTTTGGGCAGAAAATCTGACACAATATGCCAGAGATGCTATTTCTCTATGGCAAGATCAAGAGTGTCAAATCTAGGGGACCAGGGGAACAATTTTTAAATCTCATTGAGCCTATGTCACCATCAACACATAAATTTGCCAACTCTTTCTCTCTCTACACACACACATACATATAAAATAGTCCCATTTAACATTGTAAATATTTTAAATGATAAAATTTTTCTTTTAAAGGAACATCCTTTTCCACCCTACTGGACATACGCTCTTCTTTGACAGAGATCTTAGCTCCACACAGGATTTAAGGATATTACCATGCTCAAAATGACACATGAGATTTTGTTGCTCTGAAAAGCACAAACTTCAATAGCCTATGAGACTACTGCCCCCCACAGGTATTTCACCAAAAATGTAGTCAGAGCCAAGATCAAAGATCAATAACACAGTCCTACTAGTTTGTTTAGTTATGTGTGTGTGTGTGTGTATATTTCTCTTGTCTCACCTTTTCTATTCCACCACTTGGCTTAGATAACCATAAATCAAAGACCACCTGCTCAAGAACATACCACCCTGAAAGCCAGCTCAAGGACATGGTTCCATGAAACATTCGGTCTCCCTGCCACTCACATGATATTTTGGAAAAACTCTAGAGCTGAGGGAAGCATTCTGTTTAAGTCTTTAGTCATCCAGAAAATTTGTAATGATTTACGGCTAGTATTTGGAAATACAATTTATTTTTATAGATTGATCTTATGTCCTATGAACTTGCTAAATGAACTTATTAGTTTTAGGGTGTATACATGTACTATAAATCTCAAGCTACTCAACTGCCTGATTAACTGTACTCTCCCACCTAATATGTTAATTTCATAACACTCTAAGAGAGTTAATATTATTGTCTTATTTTCTGTTTCAAAGTTCTTGATTATGTTCCAGCATCCAACTGATCAGCCAGTACTAGGAAAAATAATGCCCTGTTGCCTGCACTAGAGTACTAAATGAGACAATCTTGTCCAATACACTGAAGATCAAAGCAGCATCAGTCCCAGTTGGTCTCAAACCCTTTTACAATCATAATGAGAAAGCAGTTATAAGTTTCTGCTACTGGTCTCCAAACTTCTCATCCCACATACTTACATTGGTATTAATTATCAATATAGTCACTTTATCTTAAAACTCCAAATACATAGCATCCCAGAGAATGTGAAATGAGGAAAGAAACCTGGCAGCACTACAGGGAAAGCCAATAGTGTTTACTTCTGCCTCTCAGGTGTCTGAACTTCAAATGAAACAATGTGATGAAGTTAATGTGCCAAGCGAAATTACTAATTATTATATGTTCTTATTTTATCCAGATAACTCAGATGTATGGCTGACCAAATGTGAAGATATAAAATTCTCAAAATTATGCTTGGACTTATAATACCTTCCCCCCCACCAAAAATATCTCCCACTTTCCACTTCCATTATATAAGCATTGTGGAAAATATTTCATAAATAATAAACAGTTCATAGGAAGATTAAAATATAAGATTCCTTTTCACATAAACTTAAGCACTTAAGAAAGTTGAGCAAGGGATCTGGGGCATATTGAAATAAACTTAAAAGTCTTGCACAGTTTCTAGAACTGTATAATTTGTCTCCACCAAGATAAGCAGAACTCACACACTTTCTGAATCACAAATTAAGAGTGTATCATTTTATTTATCTGTGAGAATTCCAGTATCCAATTGAAAACAGGCTCACTGGATTGGTAAAATTATCTGATATTTCTAGAAATCACCAAGACAAATGATTGTATTCATTGCATTTTCCAGAAAACCAGATGTGGAACTTAAATTAAAATCAAAACTAAATCTACATAGAGAATCCAAGCACTATGAGTGAGCAATCATGATTAATCATACCAAATAAAGTTTCAATATAACACTACCTTATTTATTTTAGATGGTAGGGGAGGGGTCTCAATAGCTTGCCCAGTCTCAACAGTTTGCCCAGGCTGGCCTTGAACTCCTGGGCTCAAGCAATCTTCCTATCTCCGTCTGCTGAGTAGATGGGACTACAGGCACATACCATACCCAGCTAAGACTACTTTAAATTTGAGTCATCTGAATATCTACTTTAACTGGCTGCTTTATATCTTTGGCACAGCTTCTTAAATTTTAAAATCATATGATTACATGTAACATAAATGTTTCTTAAGACTCATAGACACAGGTGATGAGGTTTTTTTTTTTAAAAACCTCTATTCTAGATCACTTAAAAACATGAGCTATGTATTAATATTAACAATTTAGGAAGCAGGAATTTTAACAAATAAAATAATCTCAAAAAATTGAATGAATATCCATGTGGTGATTTTAAGGCTAGAAAATACTAAAGGAAAGCATCAATGTATCATCAAGATGCTCAGCATTCTTTACACTGACAGATAACTGTTTGAGTTTTAATATTTCAACACAAAAGAAGGCAACTATGCTCCTTAGGCTTCTATGCAAACAGTCAAGTTGCCATATGACACCTTGGCTCTTCTGTGTTAAAGACCTGCACGAATGACCTAGCACAACACTAGGCAGGTGGGCCTCAGTGCACCCAAGAGACATTGCTCCAAATCTCTCTCAATCTGAGAAAGCACATCTGTTTCAAAGAAAGCTTTGAAAAAAGAGGCCGATTCAGATGCTATTAATATTTCCCATATTAACAAACTAACACCCACATCCCACATGTATAGATTAATTCTCTCTTAAAGTGGTTATTTCAGTTGCGGAAACCCCACAGATGAATGTCAGAATGAACCAGCCTTGTGTATTAGTCAAATTTTGTTATAAGCATGTCTCAGAGTATTAAATTTTAATATTACATAGAATCCCAAATTTTCAAAAGAGAGAAAATGACTCCATAAAACCAAGATTTACATTCGTACATTCCCATATACACAAAACTGCTGCCAATGGCACTGTAAATCAACTAATTGCTTCCAGGAAAGGCCCTATCTTTATTTAACATTAAATGTATTTATTTATATATGTATACCTACACCTTCTTTTAAAAAAATTTTAGGGGGTGACAGGTTTTCAAATGTAGTAGACATCTAATCAGATCAGGATGAAGGCATTGCTCAACTTTCACAGCATGATCTCTTAGGTAAATTCCAATTTGTCTAACTCATAGTTCCCTCAAAAATTCAACCGTCTGTTGAACATACACTATGTTCTGGGCACTAGGGATACAAGGATCAAGAAATAGCCCTGCACCAAAGAAGCTTCCCACCTCATAAGAGAGACACGCGGGATTGGATTGCCATGAGATCTGTGAACCCTGTAACAGAGCAAGTCATAAGGTACAGACTGAGCTCAGGGGCATAAAGGAAAATGTATAGCTCCCAGTGAAAAGATTCACTGGGAATCTTGGGCAGTGAAAAGATTTCAACAAAGGGAAAGATGCTTGAGCATCTTGGAGGATTGGCTGAAATTTGACACATAGACATGTACACATTCACAGAGGCATGAAATGGCACAGTGTGTTCAAGAACCAGGAGTTGAACTGTCACTGGATTCAAACTTGATGCAGTTGTATTAAGATATTCTATGATTTCCTTGTAAATAAATTGTGCATTAAAGCCAGATTTCTGCTCTTCCCCATCTTTTAACACTGGGAGAAAAAAATCCCATGAATTTTCTTTGAAATTTTATAAGATCATGCAAAACACATTCTAGTGGAAAGTTACAAACACAATTACTGTAGACATAAATTCATAAATGACTTACAGTTGAACTTAAATGAACAGGAAAACCTCTACAATTTATTTCTTTTCCATTACCCTTGAATTTCGGGTTAAGCATTTCATTCAGTTCTTTAATCAACAGCACCAGGTGGTGGAAGTTATTCCTGGAAGCACAGTGCAGAGGTCAAGAGCTCTGGAGCTGGACAGATGGGGACTGACTCCTACCTTTGCTTCTCAGTAACTGTGTGACCTGGGGTAAGTTTCTTATCTTTTCTAGCCTCAGTTTCCTTGTGTACATACGGAACAGGTGTTACACTAGCACATGGTTCAAATAGGTAGTCTGATAACTAAATAAGATTATATGTAATGAGCTTTGCAGAGAGTCTAATATGTAGTGAGAGCTCAATAAATAACTTTAAAATAAGGCCAAAAGAAGACAACGTGGGATTCGTCTGTAAATAAAAGCAAAACTAGGAATTTATGCAATTATCCAAATAATCAAAAATTAATTCTCATTCTTCAGAAACAACCAGCTATTTTAAATATAAAAAGTGATGAGGGTTTCTGATGGAAATGGTTTGTGATTTGATTTCTCTTTTTTTTTTTCTTATTTTGTGTGTGTGTGTGCGTGCATGCGCGCGCACTGTGGGGCGTGGGGGAGGGGAGATGGGTGGGGGAGGGGAGATGGGCGGGGCGGGGAGGGGAGATGGGCGGGGCGGGGCGTTTCCCCATGAGGACCGGAAAACCTGCTAGACAAATTCTAAAAGAGCTGTAACACTAGGGATTTGATTTCTCTAGCAAAGTAAGTCAATTCTCATTTTTCCTTTAAGTATATAAAACCAATCTAAACATGTGTTCCCACTAAACTCCCTAAACTCTTGGACTTTGGTTCTCCCAGTTTACTCTCTAGTTAAAAGATGCTTATATTGTTTACTATAAAGATGATTAGAAGAAAAGTACTTGTAGATGAAGAAGGGGATATTTGGATATTAGAGAAGCCTAAAAGCTCATATACAACTTGGCACACCGTAATGTATTAGGCAGCTAATAGAAGCCCACAGGAGCAGTTACCATGATAATCTTGAATACATTATCCCTAGTGTGCAGTAAATGTTGTTGATTGACTGACTCATCAATTGGCGTAGCACAGTGCTTTCTAACCCTGTCTGCGTGTTAGAATCACCTGGGATTTTTAAAAACTCCTTATGCCTTTTGGTTGAATTGGTCTAAGTAGTGGCCTTAGCATTGATATTTTAAAAATTCTCCAGATAATTCAAATATGCATCCAGGGTTGAAAACCACTCATGTGGTATAATGCCTACTTATAATTTGAAAAACAAGAGAAGGAGAAAATAAATACTTATTATATACAGGGACAATGAAGATGGTCATATTCTAATTTTTGTTTCTATTAATAATTTTGAAAGGGTAAAATCATCTGTCATAAAATTTAATTCAATTTAACTGTAATTTTACTGAGTGCTTACTATATATGTTGCACATTGTGTTAATAACTGTCAAATATTTTTTAAAAGTCAATGGCAGAGTTCTTGGCAGAGGGGATAATCTGATTAGAGAGACAATGTTTACACACAAAAACATAATTACAGATAACTATAACACAACAATATGAATAATTGAAAATTCTGATTCCAAAGCTCTCAGGGAGGTCAGGAGAAAAATGCCAAAGTGGCTGGAATCTCTGGGGTAGCTGGAAGCTGGGGGAAACTGAGACAAGTTGTGAAGAGGTAAGATTTGCAGAAACAGAAAGAAAGGGGGAAGGAATTTCAGCATTTCTTTTGGGGGGTGTACATGGGGAAGAATCCAGTTTTCAAGTCGTTTTTCTAGCTGGGCCTCAGATGTTGCTACCTAGTTTAAAAGCATGACCAGCCTGCCCCTGCCTCCTACAAGGCTCTTTTTCCTTTGTAATTCATTGCCTATGGAGCGTGGGAAAAAACACGCACCATGATAAAATGACAGCTGTAGCCTCTTCCTACAAAGGAAAAGTCTCTGGAATCAGCTTATGAGGAAAAACAAAAACAAAAACAATGGAGCAACCTTATAGAAATGAAATATTTTTAAAACTCTTGAGTTTGTTTCATTGTCCTTCATTGTCCTAGTGGGCTTCCTGACATTTTGTTTTCTTGGCTAATGTTCTTTAGTTCACTATTTGTCTTCATTCTGCAGTCTTGGTCTGGGTCCCTTTGATTTGGTGTACCCTCCCTTTAAAGTATTGGCAGTATTTACTTTAAAGTAGGTTTTAATGTTGGTTGAGAATTTTTTTTCTTTAATTTGCAATTTGTGGTTGGGAAATGATCTGCTTTTTGTTTCAGGTTGTTTAATGTTTTCCAATATAATATTCCTTCTTGCACTCCAGTGGGTTCATTTACAAAACATTTAATGTCATTTGTGTCTTTGAAGAACTGTGTGTTTGGTTAGAACAAAAGTGAGTTCCTGCATAGAGCTTATGATGGTTTATAATTGGTAAACTATTAACTTGACTAAGTTTGTGAACTAATAAAGGGAGTAGGAAACTTTGAGATATTTACTCTTTTTCTTTTACTCATTGATTTATTCATTCAATGAGTGTTTATTGAAACCCCCTCTCTGTGCCAGGCACCAAGCTAGGTACAAATCAGGCTCAGCTCCTGCCTCCAAATAACTTATAATTCTTTGAGAGATTAGGAGGAGATAGAAAAATAAAGAGAGAGCTAGAATACAATGTGAATAATGCCAAGATAAAGTAAGCACAGGGAGCTATGGGGAGGCCAGAGTAGGAGAACTGAATCTCAGATTGGTGCCTCCACTGTAGTCAAAGCAAAGAGTTTATAGCTGGACAAATAAAAGAGAAAAGGCCATGTCAGTCCTTCAGGGGAAGCAGTACGTACAAAAGGCTAAAGTCATGTGATTCCATGAAGCTTAGAGTATGAAGTAAGTGACCTGAGATAAGACTGAAGATGTGAATAAGAACCAAGTATAAAAGATCTGGAATGCCAAAGAGCATGAGCTTAATTAACTCTGTAGACAACATGAAATCATTGAAGTACTTCAGGCAAGGAGATGCATGGTCTAGCTCAGGCATCCTCAAACTATGGCCTGCAGGCCACATGCCACCCCCCTAGGACATTTATCCAGCCCACCGGGTGTTTTTGCCGCAGCTGCCTGTCCTGCTTAGCAGCTGACTAGTCCGGGGCTCACAGTGTGCACTCTCCAACGGTCCAAGGGACAATGAACTGGCCCCCTGTTTAAAAAGTTTGAGGACCCCTGGTACCACAGCTGTGATTTGGAGATTGGACTGAGGACAGGGAGACCAGATGAAGTAGATGCAGTAACCTGCTTGAGAAATAATTAGACTGTCAACCACAGTAGTAGAAATTCAAACATAGAAGAAGGGATGGACTTGAGAGGTGGTAGAAGGTAGAATTGACAGACCTTGATAAATGATGTGATGAGGATAGGTAAAGGAATGGAAAAAGGGCAGTCATTTTTCTTGTCAATTACCACAACATGGATGAGCCTACAGGACATTATGTCAAGTGAAATAAGTCAGACATAGAAAGTGAAATATTGCATGATCTCACTCATATGAGTAATCTGAAAAAAAAAATCAAATATACAGAGATAGAGAACAAAACAGTAGTTACCAGGGGTTGGGAGTAGAGAAAATGGAGAAATATAGGTCAGAGGAAACAAAGTAGCAGATGTGTAGGATGAACAAGTCTAGTGATCTGATGTCCAACATGAGTACTACAGGGAATAAAATTGTTCAGTATATGGAATTCATGCTTAATGAGTAGATTTTAGCTACTCTTGCCACAATAATCAAAAAAAATGGAAAACTGTATGAGATAATGAATGTATTAATTTGCTTTGCTAGCGTAACCTTTTTACTATCTGTATGTATCCCATAACATCATGTCTTATACCTTAAATATACATAAAATTTATTTTTAAAATAAAATAATAATAAAAACATTTAACCAATGATGAAAATTTGCTGAAAATTAGGAAAACAGAGGTACAGAGTACTATGGAAGTAAACAGCAGACGATCTAACTGAAGGGATTACACCTAGTGCAAAGGGTCATAGAAGATCTTCCACAGCAAAAGATGTTCATGCTCAGACATAGGTGAACTGGGGTCAGGGAAAAGGGAGAGTGCTCTGGGAAGGAAAAAGGGTTAGAGCAGGGGGTCCCCAACCTATGGCTAGTTGTATAATTATTTTATTATATATTATAATGTAATAATAACAGAAATAAAGTACAAAATAAATGTAATACATTTGAATCATCCTGAAACCATTGCTCCCTCCTTCTATACCATGGAAAAATTGTCTTCCACAAAACTAATCCCTGGTGCCAAAAATGTTGAGGACCACTGCCCTAACACATCAGAAAGTCTTTGGGAAACAGCAGCAATGTAAAGAAATATCATTTATAGTTGCTTATTTGCAGTATGGAAATTAACCATAACTGAATAAAGCTGAGTAATGGCTTTAAGAAACATCACTCTGATAACCACATTTAAAACCCAGTAGCCAGACAACTAAAAATATATAGAAAAAAATTAGCCAGACATGGTGGCGCATGCCTGTAATTCCCAGCTACTTGGGAGGCTGAGGCAGTAGGATTGCTTGAGCTCAGGAGTTTGAGGTTGCTGTGAGCTAGGCTGACGCCACAGCACTCTAGCCCAGGCAACAGAGAGAGACTCTGTCTCAAAAAAAAAAATATATATATATAGATATATATATATATATAGGCAGTTATGTGCTGGAGCCAGTTCATATTAGCTCACAAAAGCATAGTGTTAAATTTTCAGAAGTTTCATGAGCCAATTGTTAAACACAGTCATCACTTAAAAATTAAACATACAAATTTACAACTTCAGTAAGAAAAGAAACCCCATAACATAGGGGAAAAAACTGGGAGCTTACCTATCTTGTCCTAGGATTCTCATGGTTAAAATGATTCTCTCTGGAGACATGGTAACATTGGCCTACCTCCTGCAGGTTTAGGGTTATGATTTATTCTGCCTTCATGGTCAAGGGACTCCCCAGCTGAGAAATTAACAAGCAACTATGTCTTTCTAAAGCCACAGTTGGCTCATCTAAAAGATATAAATAATATTTCCCTCCATGAAAGGGTCTACGTGAGAATTGAATGTGACAATGTATAATAAAAAAGCACATTGCATAATGCAGAACATGTAGAAAATTCTTAATAAATATTAGCCATTACTATTATTGTATGAGAGAAGACTATTACCCATCAACTCTATATACAAAAGCGTGACATGGACATCGTACATTGTCCAGAGTACCAGGACAACAGCCCTCAAACTCCAAAATGTTCCAGGGTCAGTTTTTGCCACTGGGCTTTTCCAAAGCAGCTGTACTCCCTCAAGTTGACTGAAGTTTTATACCTTCGGCTCCTCTGATGGGGCTACGTGCATACCCACGGCACTGGCTGAGTTTGTCCTCAAAGCGGCTTGACTCTCTAACCTTGAGTAAACTCAGCGATCCAGAGCCTATGACAAATGCACAGTAAGGACGACGTTACGACAGAGGCGCTGCTTGATTTATTGTGTCTTATGAAATAGAAACCTCTTCACATCATGGGAATTAGTGATGGAATTTTAAAAAGAATAACAAAATGAAATCAGGAATGGGAGAAATAAATGCCTGGGTCCATCTCAAAAAATAAAAACCCTTTCTAATAAAAAATGCAAACCAGATGCAGTTAGAGATGACTGATAATTAAGGATGATAAATGACTAATGTTTTGTATTGAATTATCCAGTGCACACCATGGTTTCTATGTGAGGGAACGATTCACATATGGCTGCTCGACTATCTTTTGGCCTAAGCTTGATTTCACAGGCAATTCTCCCTGTCCCGCAGTGCCTCTTCCATCACTGAGTCCTGTATTTCTCTCGGGAAAGTAACCCTCTTACCTTTCAGAGATTTCTTTTATAAGAATAAGAAAGGATAGCATAGATTATGGGTAAATATTCTCTATAATGAGCATAAATTGTATGCAACAAAGGCACAATAAGCAGAATACAAACCCTGTTTCCTAGCGGGGATGATGCAATCTCACAGGGCTACCTCTATTCCCAAATCCAGTCTATCTTGTCACTAAGGGTGTGTATTTTTTTAGGCATATGTAGAGGGTGAGGTGCACCAATCTATGATTAAGCCTTTCTTGAAATCCCTGAACAACTCCTGAATCTCACAGTCATTTATTATGACTGCAGCCTCTTTTCTGAGAGTTTTAGTCTATACCACATAACTTAGTATTGATGGTATACTGCCTCTAACTACTAGCAAGTGCTTACTCTATGCTAGTATTATCCCACCAACTAGATTGTGAACAACATAGGGACCTGATCTGCTGTTCCCATTCACTTAATGTGGCTCATAGAGTATCCTCAACAAAGACTCACTGATTGTTGACAACAGATGCTTGCCCAATCATTAGGATTATGCATTAATATTCAACTGAGACAACTAGCTTCCGCCCAGATCTGGTTTACGTACCTTCAGGATTTTTTTAGACGTGAGATGATCATGCTAACCATATCAGAAGGGAAGTTTTAATGAAGAATAAGCTAATAATAAAATGATAACCTCTTTCTCTTCCTGAATAGTCCTGCTTAAAGCCTAACTTCATCCTTTTGGAGTCAAATCTGTTATGTATCAGTTATGGTCATTTGTTGCCAATGGAGTTGTTAAATCTTCACTCTCACATAGGGAAGAAAATAATGTTTACTTTCTATGTGTTGAAGGGAAAAAAACACTCCAAGATGGAAGAAAGGAAATGTAGAATACACTCCTCGTAGAAGAGGAATCCCAATTCTTCCAGAGCACCCACCCATCTAGTGCCAGCAACACTTTCTATGTAGTGAGAGGAGTTTGGCTTGATTCAACTTATCACCTGAGAATATTCAATGGGAAGGTATTTGAAGGACTTTTTATGTGGATTCTTATTCAATTCATTTAATTATCTTGGACAATAAAACTTTCTTTACATTTGCTGCCTTGCTTGTAAAAGAGAAAGAATTCTGTGTTCCTGATAGAAGTTTCTAGTAAATGTTGACAGAATCAGACAAGAGAAACTACATAAGAAAGGAATGAGATCTGCTGGATCCTTTTATCTCATTTGGATGTCCACGTGTCTTGTTTGATTCTTTCGTCATACTCTTCAAAGCCCAGTTGTTGCACATCTGGAAGACAGCGGGTTAGATGCTGTGGTGATGACAATGTTAAGGAAAAGTTGCTCTTCAGTTCATCAGACAGCTGAATTGCTCTGTTAGTTTTAAATTTAAAAATTGGCCCCAGCTGCTCCCACTTCTTTTGGCTTCTGATTTAGAACACTAAATAAAGACAGATAATTAATCAGCCCATTGGTAAGAAAGTAAACAAATGTCATGTGATTTAGGAACTGAGGTTACAATAGTGTCGGTCACCAGAAAGTTATTGCCTATCTTCTTTCATCCTTTTCTTGTGAATGACATAGTTGAGATTAGAATCTAATCCTTTACTAAAAGGATTTGTTCTGTAAAATTTGGATTCAGTCAAAAGGCCACACTTAAGGATCTAGAAGGCCACATATGGACTTAAGGCTGCAGGTTCCCCACCCCTGAACACATACAGGACAATTAGACACTCATTTATGTGATATCTATATCATAAAAGCAACAATTCTTTAGTGTGAATGTGTAGACTGTAATAACCAGTACTTTCTTAGACAACTGCTAGCTATTTGCATTTAGAGACAAAGGGCTGTAAGGATGATGTTTGGAAGTTTTGGGGAATGATAACTGCTAGCTCTTCTCTTTCAGTTGCAAGTTACAGAAACCCAACTCAAGGTAGCCCAAATTAAGTGAATACCTGCCTGACATAATTGTGGAAATCAAGGTAGGAACTAGCACCGATTGGTCCAGAGGCTCTATCTATCAGTGCCACCCAAATTCTGTCTCTTTTCTATTGGCTTGATGGTCTCCTGGTTTGGCTCTATTTTCAGGAAGGCACTATATTGGCACAGGTGTTGGCAGTATAGGCATGCCTAGCCCTTCAAGCTGGAGAGAGAAGGGCGCTTCTGTCCCACAGCTGCCTCTGACTGGTCAGGTGTGGGGCATAAGCCCAGCCCTGAGAGAAGCAGAAAGGCCAAGCCAGCACTATGTGAGCTGAAAGTGGGAGACAGATGGTTCTCATAAGGAAATGTCAGTTCGGCTATCAAAGGAGATAGTAGACATCCACTACATGTATCCTCATGTTCGCAGTTTCTCCCTACCTCCCACACTTGACCCTGCTAACCTTAGTAGCACACTAGCAGTCAGAAAAAGGGGATGAGTGAGATTCTGTCAAGAATATTGTGGCAGAAGCAGTTAATGTTCACCAACCATTTGCGTGCTCATAAAATATATTCCTCATCCTGCCCTGCAGTTCTCTGGGGCCCTGTGACTAGATCTGGCCAAATAGACTCTGAACCACAGTGACACGTGTCACTTCTGGGCCAAGGCAGTTAAAGACCATGTGCCTTCTCCATCTTCCACCTCCTTTATGGCAGTGACCTTGGAGGTTCTGTGGTCCAGATGGGATGGTTATCAGATGACAGAGGACTCCCCAGCCCAAACTGGACCCACACGAGCAAAAAATAAACTTTATTACACTAAGTTACTGAGACGTGAGGACTTTCCTGTTACAGCAGTGAGGGGTAATTACCCTAACCTAAAACATTACTATTTCTCAGAAAGCCTTGCAGACAGATGGGAACTAGCAGTTAAAAAAAGCCTTACTTGTGGATCTATTATAACATAGTCATTTCCTTTCTGACTTCTTTACATTAAAAGTTTCCTTTAATAAGAAAGTAAAAAGCAATTGTTTCAAAGTGTCCTGCATGTGTCCTCATGACTAATCCGTTGACTATGTGTTTTCTTTATACACAGCACTTAAATTGGCATTTAGGACATAATAGCAGAAACGACCCCTAAAGAGGATGTTCTGCTTATGTTAAAATCATTTTTTGGCGTTCCAAGATGGCAGCTACCATGTTGCGGGTTACCCTACGCGGCTGGCTACCCGGCGTCCAGCGGGGCTGCGGGTTACGGCTGTTGAGCCAGACCCAGGGGCCTCCGGGTTACCCCAGCTTTGTGGAGTCCGTGGATGAATACCAGTTTGTGGAGCGCCTGTTACCCCCCACCAGCATCCCCAAACCCCCAAAGCATGAACATTATCCCACCCCTAGCGGCTGGCAGCCTCCCAGAGACCCACCACCCAACCTGCCTTACTTTGTGCGGCGCTCTCGGATGCATAACATCCCTGTCTACAGGGACATCACACATGGCAACCGCCTGATGACTGTCATCCGGAAGGTGGAGGGGGACATCTGGGCCCTGCAGAAAGATGTAGAAGAGTTTCTGAGGCCACTGCTGGGGAAGACACCCATCACCCAGGTCAATGAGGTGACAGGTACCCTGCGGATTAAAGGCTACTTTGACCAGCAGCTCAAAGCCTGGCTCCTGGAGAAGGGCTTCTGAGGCCCAGCTGAGCAGCCTGCATGATGGCGTTACGACAGACTGTAGTCCAAGGGACCTCAGGAGGAGGGATGTGGGTGTCGGAGCCCCTGGGACAGGGATACAGAGAGGGCTAAGGGCTTGGGCAGTGCAGAGTGTCAGGCCTTTTTTGCATAAAGGGATAAATGGGACTCTGTGCACAGGTGTCAGTGCTGGGGGAGAGCTACCTGACGCTGGAGACCAACCAGGAACACCCAAGCTAGTGGGGGATGTTGGCTGCTGTCCCTCTCCTACACTTTGGCTTCTTCCTGCATTGGGGTTCCTTGGGCTCAACTATTCAGATTCGAGGGGTTATTATCTGGTGGAAACAGTAGCCCAACCTAATTTAGGGGAGGGTAGCACAGGGTAGAGCCACTGGGCAGGTTCCTTCCTTTGCCCTTTAGGGCTCACTGCTGCAAACATCCCTGAGCCCTTGCTCTAGGCCTGACTTGGTATAGGCTATGGAGATGACAGATTTCTCAGGCATGGGTCCTGGAGGCCTTAAGTTCCAAGTGCAGTGCTGAGCATGGGGGCACAGAGTGCCCATGTCAGCCCCTGGACTCTATCTGGTGGAGAGAGGTAGGAGGCCCATTCTGGGTCTCTGTTCCATTCCAGACCAGACTTGGGCCTGACAGCATTTCCAGCTCTAGCTGGTCCTACCACCAGGGAGTGCCTGGGAGCTCCTTGCAGCCCAGCACAGGGCCATCCTCCCCAGCCTGCTGACCTGGAATCAAGGGTAGCCTTTTGCCCTGCCATCACATCCCACCCAGCTAGCCTTCACATTTGCCCCATCCTTGGAGTCACAGGCTAAAGGCCTGAGGCCCTACCCCATGGCAGCATCAAACTGGCTAAGACAGCTTTCACATTCTGGCTCTCCTACTTGGTATCTTACCTGAGGCATCATATTGAACTTATCTGGGGCTCAATTTTTCCATATGTAAAATGGGCACATCTTCCCAATCGGTTCATGGTCAACAGGGTCCCAAGGATAGTGCTGGCTTATGTGAAACCCTCACTCCTGGAAATTATAGGCTCAAGTCTACAGCCTCAGCAAGGAAATGGAGCCCGACACACTGATGCTATGACACAAGCCCCACCAGTCGTTAATGCAAGTTTTTATTTGGCCGTATATACAATTTAAGCTATTAAAATTTGTACAATATTTACAAATTAAATAATCATCTGAAACTGTCAAAAAAAAAAAAAAAAAATCATTTTTTGAGCCTTTATGAGAATCTTTCTAAAATGTATTATTTCTGTTATCATTATTTTTATTAAAGTAATTATTTTTTGCTGATGAAACATGATCATAAAAATCTGTTATTTTTACATACTTCAGTGAGTGAAGAAATAGACCGAATGAGTACTGATCTTTGGATTTTTTTCTGGCAGCCAGTCTTGAAAATAATTCTTTAATTATTTGCCCTTTTTAATTTGTTTTTTCCCCCTAAAGTCTAGTGCAGGCAGGATCTAGTTCATTGAGGATTGTGACTACTTAAGTTCCTATTTATTTAGTTTCATTGAAATAAGAAATTGAGACATTGTTATTTTGGATGCATCTTCTTTATGATTGAGGAAAAGAGCAAATAAAAAATTAATTCTTAAGAAATAAAAAGCCAATAAAAGATACTTTACGCTAAGAATATTAGAAAAACAGACATTGCCCCAGGGCCTACGTAGCAAAAAAGTAATAAAAGATAACTCTTAGGCCCTAATGTCTTTTCTCTCCATGTTAATGGCCCTCCTGGTAATGTGTCTTAGCTAGGGGTAGTATTCAAAATATTTTAGCTTAGATTGCCCTACCCCAACCCCAAGAAGTCTTCTTTGATGAGAAAAGTCTAGAGATAATTTATCCATTCAACAAATATCGTGTTCCTGTCATAAGAAACAAAACCTGTGCCCTGAGCTTAAGATGGCTGCAGCCCAGTGTAACACACAGTGCTCAGCAACCGTGGTGTGAGAAGGACCAAGTGCCATGAAGCCACGTAGCACACCCAGGAGTTGGAGAAGGAGGCCCTGAGGAAGAGATGTCTTAGTTTGGTGCTCAGGGATGCCTGGCCTGGTAAAAATGCAAAGGGAGGACCTTCCAGCCTGAGAGCTTAGGCACAGAGCAAAGGAGATTGGCTGGTTTCATTTCTTGTGTAATCAGGATATTCAGGAATTTATTTGGAGCCACTGGCAGTTTATCGACCATCTTTACAAAAGATATGATTTTACAACCAAATAAGTTGTGCCTTATTTCTCAGAAGGACAGTTCACATATATCCTCCCTTGTTCTAAAAGGATTTTTACGAAAACACTTTTCATGCCTTTGTAGCTTACAAAGACATATGAAACACAGAAGGATGGCATAAATTAAGAGTAGGTGATAAGAGAGACATGCTGTTTTTTAAAAAACATAGTTACAACAGAGTTACATACTATGATGCCAATTTATTTAAATAAACAGATGCATATAGGCATAGAGAAAGACTGCAAAAATATTCCCAGTTTGTTTGGTTTTGGTTTTTTATTTTGTTTTAGCTTTTCTATGTTGTCCAAATATTATAAGATAAATATGAATTATTTTGCAATTATAAAGTCTTTTTTATAAAGTAGGTGAGAAAGGTGTAGGAATACACACACACACACACACACACACACACAAACATATAAAGGCAAAAGCTCAAAACCATATTCCATAAAGTTAAATATGTTTTTGATAAATGAGTCACAAATAGGGCCCAAGCTATCTAATAGCTACTGTGAAAAGGAAAACTTGATTAGCCACACGTTTCATACTATTCAAAATTAAAAGAAACCATGTGTTCAGGACAAACACTGACATTCCTGATAGTAATATCCAAAAAACAAATCTCCCAAAGTTCTCCCTAAGACACTAAAAAATAACATACTCATAAGCATTACAAAAGTATCTTGACTTTCTATCTAACCAAACTTTTGATGCCCACTGACTATAATAGAAGAATAAAAGAATAAAATACAAACCATTTTATAGTTCATGTCACATGAATTGTTTGATTACTAGGCAACTATTGCTAAAGTGATTTTATGTTGTGACTTTTTGATTCACATACCCATTTAAGAATAAATAACAAGTGTGGGTTACACATAATTTTTATAGGGCTTCATTTATTAACTAAAAGAAATTAAGTAATTTGCCCTGATGTTGAAAAATTTCAAGATGGAATTATGAATATGTATTTAGTATGCTGAGTTCAATAATTCAGACTGCATTTTCCAAGAGAGTGGTGTTCAGTAGTCTCTTGTAGTACTGTTGGGCTCAGAATGGGCAAAGCTCACCCTGAGGTGGTGTACATCTGGGGCTCAAGGCATGTCTGCCATGATACAAAGCCATATCCAATGGCATTTGAGACCCAGCCATTGATGACTACAGGGGCAATGCCTTCCACGGGAGCACAGAGCTAAAAACCTGCTCCTAGAAATCTCGGTCAGGGGAACACTAGAACTCCTCATGTAGGAACCTCCCCAGTCTGAACCCCAAAGATTCTATGATTATACTCAACTTTTATGAAGATTTTTTGAAGAAGACAGATAATTTGTTCTCCACCTCTGTTGAAATCCTAGGTCACATTGCTATGGACTAAATGTTTTTATCTCCCCAAATTCCTACATTGAAGTCTAACTCCCAAATGCAATGGTATTTGGAGATGAGGATCTGTGGGAGGTAATTAGCTTATGAGGGTGGAGATTTCATGAATGGGATTAGTGTTCTTACAAGAAGAGACATGAGGAAGATGATCTCTGCTCTCTGCCATGAGAACACAATACTATGCAAACCCAGAAGAGGTCCTCACTAGACACCAGATTACACTGATAATCAGATTATCTGCCAGCACCTAGATCTTGGACTTTCCAGCCTCCAGAACTATAACAAATAAATTCGTGTTATTTAAGCCACCCAGTCATTGGTATTCTGTTATAGCAGCCTGAACTGAACTAAGACACACATATAAAGTGTAATTGTTTTGATTATTTTTATCTACTCAAAGGATACTATTTTCCATATGAGATCTTGGCACCAAGTTTAAACTTAAAATCCAATGTTTCAACTCAATAAGAACTTAGTGAACACCTACCATACTTAAGACATTCTGTTAGGTGCTATGGAGTACATGAAGACAAGAACACAAACATGTGACTTTCAGAAATAATAGTGATTTCTTTTCAAAATATAAATGCTAAAAAAATTATCAGGCCCACATTGTGCTATGCTCAATATTGGAGCTTCCACATTCATATGAGAATCAGATGCAGAGACACATGTTGCATGACCTTATGCTGAAGAACAGGATTAGTTCATCTTAAGAGCTCCCCAGAAACAGAAAATCCCCACTGAGGTTTCAAGCAAAGCAGATCCCACTCCAACTGAAAGGAACAATGAAGTAATATTTTTACAAGCTGGGTCCCCAGTAGATGCTGTTAGATATATCACAGTGGTTCTCAAAGTGGTTCTTACATCTGCACTGAATTAGATGCAGGTAATTAAGAAGACAAAAGACTCCAGGAAGTGCTCTAGTCACACAGCTGATTAGCACTGAGTTGGGATTGGAAATCAGATACTCAAAATTTGGTGGCAACAGCATTAGTATTATCTGAGAACTTAGAAATGCAAATCTCAGGCTCCATCCAAGACCTACCCCTGGTTGGGGCCCAGCAATCTGTGTTATAAAAAACTTTCCAGATGGTTCTGATACATGCTAAAGTTTGAGAACCATTAATCAACCATGAAATGGAGAAGATTTTAGTTGAGACTTGATTTTCTGAACCTGTTCTGATGCTATACCTCAACACTAAAAACCAATTATAGTATGGCTTCCAACCCCATATTCTTCTCCCCAACTCTTAGAAGAGTTCACTTTAGCTTCCGAGAAAAAGCAAAACCATTTTCTCCCTCACTGATCAGCATGCCAGCTTTTGTTTTAGAACCATGCCTGCATTCTGCATTGAGATCTGAAAAGATCTCTAAGATCTTTAATATTCCACCAACACATGGGAAAATAAACCGCTGAAAATGTGTTAATGCCTTTTTTTTTTTTTTTTTTTTGCTTTGCTTTTCTGGGATTGAGTTACTGAAAACAATTCATAGAATTCTGTAATTCTGAGCTCTATGGACTTATAAGAGATCTACTAAAATATAAATGCTAGAGGTCAAAATGCTTAGAGGTCATAAACTCTAAGCAATTTGATAAATGAAAAAAAGAATTCAAGCTACGACATGAATGCCAGTGGCCCAAGTGGCTTGTGATTAAAACATGATGTTGACTTTTCATGATTTTTGTAGCTAATTAGAAAGGCTTAAGGCTTGGCTTATCAGCATCCAAGAGACCCCCGCCCCAGAGGAACCAGGGGTGCATGCAGTGGTTAATGATAACCAGTTTCTACTCCAAGTGGAAATCTACCACACTCCAAAGGCTCATGTACAGTAAGGAGAAGGACAATTGCTTCTGAAAGACAGAACAGATCAGAGTTGAGGATATAATAAGGCCATATGTGACATTCATTTGCCCACTTCTTCCTGCATCCTTCATAACCAGCTTAAGTCTCATCAACTCCACAAAACCTCCCTCACTGGCCTTTTATTTCCTACAATCCAAAGCATGTAGTCTTCCAGACACAGCATAGTGGTTGGGAGTCAGAACAGTCACTTAGTGAGTGTACAAGGTTAGACAAGCTCTTAATCTCTCTATACCTCAGTTTCCCCATCTTTAAAAATATGGCGAATAATAATACTAACATCATAGTAGTTGGTTTTTTTGTTTGTTTGTTTTTAAGTTTTGTTTTGTTTTGTAACAGTCTCACTTTGTTGCCCAGGCTAGAATGAGTGCTGTGGTGTCAGCCTAGTTCACAGCAACCTCAAACTCCTGGGCTCAAGCAATCCTTCTGCCTCAGCCTCCCGAGTAGCTGGGACTACAGGCATGCACCACCATGCCCAGCTAATATTTTCGATATATTTTTAGTTGGCCAATTAATTTCTTTCTATTTTAGTAGAGACAGGGTCTCACTCTTGCTCAGGCTGGTTTCGAACTCTTGACCTTGAGCGATCACCTGCCTCAGCCTCCCAGACTGCTAGGATTATAGGCGTGAGCCACCACACCAGCCTGTTTTAATTATTAAATGAGATAACACATAGAAGATGCCTAGCAAATTGTTTAAGTAAATGTTGAATAAATGGTGCTATCACATTGTCATTATTGTTCAAATTTGGTTTATATGGGATGGTATCACCAACTAGAATGTAAGTTCCTGGAGAATAAGCAATGTAGCTTTGTGACTTTTTTTATAAAAAAAAAAGAAAAGAGGAAGGGAGAAAAGGAGGGAAAGAGAGAAAACCATTCAAAACTCTCCTACCAGTTGGCTGATTCCTAGAATTACATTTGTGGAATTTTATTCCTTTATTTTAGGTTTCTGATCTCATGAGTCCATCTGGTTTTGCAAACATCTCATCCCTTAGGATGAATGTGAGATCTGAAAGTCACTTTTTATTCAAATTCAGAGACAGAGAATATGTAAGAGTACCAGGAATATGGTAAAGGGCAAAGAGACAAAAACAAGAGAAGAGGGTGTCCATGCAGCAAAGACAGGCCTGGCCTATTGCAAAGTTCTCTGAACTCTGACCACTTGTAGCAAACTGGAAGCTACTATGGGAACCAACTTGTCTCTTAATCCTGATATGGGGGTCCCAGAGAGAAAGCCAAATAAATCAAAGTTCCTCGGTTCTCTGATGGGAAGCACCTCCCCATCACTGTCTCTAGACATTCCTCTCTTTTGCTTGCAGTTAGCTTCTACCCAGAGAACTCAGAAAAGGAAAGGTAACCCAGGGCTACTACTTAATATGTCATCTGTGTGTTTGATTTTATTTTGATTCATGTCATTCTGCCACTGTAGGACCCTCTATCTGCCCCAAACCCTCCCCAAAGGACCAATTAGAAAGTAGCCATATCTTAACTCCTCTATTTGACTCTTCAAAAATAAAGGTGATTTTAATAGGGCATTTCTGACAGATCCTTTTTTGTTTCAATAAAATGAGTAAGAAACCTCCTTCATCTACAGAAACCAAAGGTATCACTTTTGTCAATCTCTCACCTCCTGTCCACAGTTACAGCCCTAAAAAACAGAAGGAAAACTGTTCTTCCAAAGTCTCCAATAACCAGAGAAGATGATGCTTCTGAAGGCTGGCAGGTCCTAAATGACAAGTTCTGGAAACAGAGACACTGGACTGGCAGCAGCACTGAAGAGTTGCCAACATAAAGCTACTAACAAAGGGGAGGTAGGAAAACAGGCAGCTTCACAGCTTGATGGCTTCTCCAAGTGCAGGGCTCGAACAAGGGTCTAAGCCACTAAACCAGCAAGAATACCAGGTATAATCCAGTGTTGGAGTTTTGTTTGAGCAGTTTACTTCATTTAAGAAAAAGAAAACTAGGTAGAAACCAAAGATACCCACATGATTATTGCTTCAGGGATATTTTCAGAATTCTCCCAGAAGCAGTAAGATTAAAGCAAGGCATAGTCAATAGATGTTCGGTATTTTGATGGTTGTTCACAGCTTTGTTTCTTTGGTGTCATGGACAACATGACTGCTCCAAAGAAATTTCCTATCCCTGATCACAAAGTCCTAAGCCATTGGTCTACTGCTGCTTTAGCATGCTGCCTAACATCTATAGCCTAGTTCAGCTGTGTTAGGGCAAAGCAAGGGAAGGGAGGAAGGTACATTATTCACTGAGCATCTTCTCAGTTTGGGGCTCATAGACCCATTTTATTCTTTCAATCATCATGAAACCAAAATGACTGGATGTCCTCAGCTTCAAGGTATATACCTTGATATCATAAATTATGATGAATCCAAATTCTCACTCTTAAAATTATCAGACTCTTGTCTTTTCCTGAAGTCACCTTCTCATGTGTCCAAGAATCCCCAAATATGCTTACTAACCTCCTGAATTAATCCTAGCCCATCTCATAGGCCATAAATGCTGATGGGCCTAGAGCCTGGACAACTCCACAACTGCTAGCCCAGAGGTTGGTTCCTACAGAAACCGATGCCAGGCTGCTATCATGGCCCACAATTCCTGCAGTGCACCTGAACTTGGTAGACCTGCAGTATTGTGACTCACAAAGAAGAAATAAGTCTTTTGGGGATTCACTTAAGTAAAAATGGAAAGGAAAAAAAAAGATTAAATGAAGCAAGTCTTCCAGTCAAAATTTTAACAGATGATTTTGTGGGACTTGACAAGGTGATTTTAAAATGTATAGGAAAATGTAGTGAGTTAAAAGTAGCTAAGAGACTCTCAAATAAAAAAGAAAAGGAAAGGTAGGATGACTTGCTTACACAGGTATAAAATATCCAAACACATTCCAAAGTTATGGTGATTAAAATAGCGTGGTCTTGGCACAAAAATGTACAATTATATTGATAGAATAAGAAAGAAAGCTCCCCAACAGACCCATGCATGAACTTGTACTAATTTATGCCAAAGGTGGCGCTACCGAGCAGTGAAGGAGGCATGACATTGACCTCCCTAACTCACACCATGTATTAAAACCACTTCCAAGTGGGCCATAGATCTAAACGTGAAAATCAAAACAACAAACTTTCTAGAAAATATAGGAGATTATATATAACTTCATGATCTGGGTCAAGAAAATACAGTATTTCTTAAATAGGACACAAAATGTTCTTATCTTAAAGGGAAAAAAATTTAATTTAACTACAATGAAAATGAAAACTTCTATTTATCAGACAGTACTATTAAATGAGTAAAAAGCTACAAATTGAAGAAAAGGTCATATGCAAAATATTTTTTTAAAACTCTTAGGAAACGATTAAAAAATGTGGGCAGCCCAATAGAAAAATTAGCAAAAGATTTTAAAAGACATGTCACAAAGAAATCCAAATGGCCTATGAACATGTGAAGAGGTGCTCATCTGCCTTAGGAATTGGGAAAACAAAATAAAATTATAAGCAATAAATGATGGTTAACACCATTCCACAGATATATCAAAACTACTGAACTGTATACTTTAAATGAGTGAATTGTATGGCATGGAAATTACATCCAATAAAGCTGTTATTAAATTTTTTAAAAAACACAAGCAAAATTAGTGCACATCTACCAAAATGACTAAAATTAAAAAGATCGTGTTGGTGAGAATATGGAGCAATTAAAATTCTTAACCACTCCTGGTGGGAGTATAAATTGGTACAACCACTTTGGAAAATAATTTGGCATAATCTGTTGAAGTAAGAAATATGTAGATTTATAATCTAACAAGTCATCTCTGAGGTATAAACCCAACCAAACACATGTATATATTCACCAAGACACATGTAAAAGAACGTTCACAGCAGTATTACTCATGAATGCCAAAAGTTATAAATAACCTAAATGTCTGTCATCACTAGAATTGATAAAAACCATAAACTATAGTACACACAGTAAAATACTACCCAGCAAAGAATATGAATACACTTCAGCTAGATGCAACAATACAGATGAATCTTACAAAACTCATGAGCAACATAAGCAACTAAACTATGTCTACAGATGCCCTCATAGGTAGTAAAACTATGAAGGTAAGCAGTCAAGATTACCTAAAAGTCAAGATATTGATTACATTCAGCAGATGCAGAGGCAATTATGTCTGGAAAGTGGCACTTTGGCAATACTGTATTCTATTTCTTGATCTAAGTGGTGGTTACATGAGATGTACTTTGTGATAACTTACTGAGCAGTATACTTAACTTATATGCATTTTACTGTATGTGATGTACTTTGCAAAATAATTTTTTTTTTAAATGAAGTCATGAAAGAAGTTGTTGAGGCTCCCAGCATCCCAGGCATTAAGCCATTCACCCTCGTTTTTTACTGTGGCTAGTGGAGCCAGTGTCCGGGCTGTCTGGGTGGATGGCACTCAGCCAAGCCTCGCCCTGCTGTGCCTTGTGTCTTGCCCACTGCCCTGACCTCAGGATGGGTCTAACAATTCATCTAGCACTTACCAGCATCTCTAGGTAAGAGAATGGAGTATCCTGACTGCAGGATTATAACTCAGTCCATGTTAGAGACTCCATGTTCATGTCTCCCCACAATTCCTGTTAGAACCTGAACCCCCAATGGGATGATATTAAGAGGTGGACCTTTGAGAGGTAATTAGGTTTAGATGAAGTCATGAGTATGGAGCCCCCATGTTGAGATTAGTGTCCCTATAAGAAGAGAAAAAGAGCCTTGTCCCTCCACCCTCTTCTCTGTCCGCTCCTCTGTCTGCATACATGCACCAAGGAAGGCCATGTGAGGACATAATTAGGAAGAGAGCCCTCACCAAGAACCCAACCATGCTGGCACCCTGATCTCAGATGTCCAGCCTCTAGAACAGTGAGAAATAAATGTTTGCTGCTGAAGCCTCTCTGTCTATGGCATTCTGTTGTAGCAGCCCAAACTGACTGAGACAGTCCATGAAGGGTCCCTTCCAAACAGCCGGGGCAAGATGAATTCTGGCCCCAGAGCACCCTTTCACACCCTGGCCCGGGGATAGAGGCCAGCCTTGTTCCTGGCCTGTGTGCGAAGTGAGTTTCTTCCTTGCTCACCTACTTTTACATCTGGCCTTGATCACTGCTCCCTCCAGCCCTCAAACAAGGAAAGAGTTTGAACCCTACTCAGTTTCCCTAAGGAGCCTCTGCTCCCATGTAAACGTAAATGGCTGTGCAGGCACCCAGAGTCTTCCCAACTTGTCTGGCAGCGTCTGAGCTCCACCTGTCTACACCGTCAGAGCATCTGTCTCTACATGTTTCCTTTCCTACCCATGATAAAATAGATACGATTATCTTCTTTGTGCACCTAAGGGACAACTCCAGAGAAACAAAGCAACTTGCCTGTGACTACACAGCTAAAGAATAATAATACCATAATTTCTGTTATTATTACCTATTGCATATTTTCTATGTGTCAGGCACTGTTCTAAACACTTTGGTGTGTATTCATTTTCTAATTCTTCCAACAACTCCATGAGATAGGTACTTCTATTGCTCCCATTTCACAGTTAAGAACATTGAGACACAGAAAGACTAAGTAATTTTTTCAAGGTGTCATAATTAGTGAATGGCAGAGTCAAGAAACGAACCAAAACCCTAGCACTCTGGGAGGCCGAGACAGGCAGATTGCTCAAGGTTAGGAGTTCAAAACCAGCCTGAGCAAGAGCGAGACCCCGTCTCTACTATAAAAATAGAAAGAAATTAATTGGCCAACTAATATATATATAGAAAAAATTAGCCGGGCATGGTGGCACATGCCTGTAGTCCCAGCTACTCGGGAGGCTGAGGCAGTAGGATCGCTTGAGCCCAGGAGTTTGGGATTGCTGTGAGCTAGGCTGACGCCACAATACTCACTCTAGCCTGGACAACAAAGTGAGACTCTGTCTCAAAAAAGAAAAAAAAAAAGAAATGAACCAAGCTTGCCTAACCACAAACTTTAGCCAGCAGTTGCCCAGAATTAAAGGGTAAGTTATTTGATTTTCAAGTCTGGACTCAGATGTACCAAGAGCAGGTCACTGTCAATGGAGAAAACACAAAGAGGTCATCCTACCTGTTGCCTGAAGGAACGCCTCCATGTGGCCATGGGACCCGCGACAGGAGTCGTGCAGCCTTCTCCCAGTGTCCAGGCTCGGGGACATTGCAATAGAACAAGATTATTTAACGAATTATCTTCTTTTCTTTACACTACTCTAGCTAACATACTCCATTTCCAGTAGGTAGTCTTGATGATCATAAGATTTTACTTAACAATTTAAGAAAAACCTTCAGATTCAGTTCTTTGGTTTTCTGGGCTCCTTTACACAGGCAATCAGTTCACATTTTTGTGAGTGATCTCCAGCTTTAGGAACTACCCTTCCTTTTTCTCTCTTCTTTGGTATTATCTTGGTCCTCTAGTATAAGCGGTGGCTCTGTACAGCTCTGCTGCTACAGATCTCAGCAATGAACCGGAATGCTCCTAGACTCAAAGCACGAGCCCCATCCTTGCCTGGGGGATCAGCCTACACTTCTGAAGTTGAAGCAGTTTCTGTTCTAGTATCAAGTAATTATAGCTAATTATCCTTTTTAACTATCCCTGTTCTGCACTGAAGATACTAACTAAACAAACATAACACTAGGCTGCTAAACAGATGATTGAGAGATGGAACATTAGATAAAAACCACCATAGGAGGAACAATTTACCATCACAGATTTTTAAAGGAAATAGTGACCTTAGGATAAAGATAGAGTTAACCACCAATTTAAAGGGATCATTAGCCAAGAAGCCCAGCTCACGCTCCCATGCTTTGGGGTCTAATTTACATGAATTGTATTATTTTTTAATTTATATTTATATATATATATAATTTTTTTGCTTCCAGAAACCATGTTTCGGACCTGGTGTTTGCTCTCAAAATAGAATTTGCACTCTGTGGTTTATCAAATGTTACTATCTTGCCAGAAATAGTCACAGTTATTACAACAGTTCAAAAGACTGTCCCTAATCTTTAATTTGGTAGTTACTGTGTCTTGAAGACAAATTAATTTTTTCCTATGGGACTGCCTTTCCAGCTTCAGAATGCAACTCAATCAGGAAAGGTGATCTAATGGCTCCTGCCTTGATTTCCCATATGCAGCCTCCTCCAGAAGCCCACAGCTCTGGGCTCCCCTGGCAGCCATGTATTACATTTAGCTAATTCCCATTTTGAGAATAGAAGGCACTACTCCTTCTGGAGCTGTTTACAAATTCTTAAAAGGGATCCACAGAGCTATAATTTAATCCAGGATATCAGTCAGCATGCAGACAGATTTGCAGAGACCCCTGGGCTGCCCTTAGACACACCAGAGGTCAAGGGTCCCAAATTGTTGCAAGTGCCCTTTCTCCCTCCACCCCGTGCCCTCCTCTGCCCACCAGCCAGTGCCAGCATTCAGCCCTCCCCCCTTCTCTCTCTCTCCCTGTGCTCACAAGCCCACTCCTTCTCCTGACTCCTCCTCTCCAAGGCTACTGACTTCTAGCTCTTTCTAATCCCCTGAGTAATGGCATCTGCAGGAATGACATATCAAATAATAAAGCAGGACACAGCCATGTCAGTGGCATGCTCTTGCTCCCGAGGTCCTTCCTGGGCCCACTTCCATGTTCTGAGCCAACATCCCCTCCCCAACTCCTACTCCTACATCTCTGACGTCAGTTCCTCTCTGATGACACATTCAAGTCCCAGACCCAGAAGCCTTGGATGCCCCCAGCTTTCTGCCCTGAGCTGTAAAAGCTTTTGCTCACCGATTGTTTATATTTCCTTGGCTTGGAGTGATTTCCAAAGTCATTAAGAACAACTTCTGTCTAGAGACCAGGTCTCTTAAAACGTGGCACGTGATCAGCACCAGCCACCGGCTTCACCTCCAAGCATGTTGGAAACAATCTCAGGCCTCACCACAGACCCATCTGTGTTTTCATGATGCCCAGGGGATTCGTCTACAAGTGCAAATTTGAGAAGCTCTGATCTAGAAGACAGAAATGTTTGCTATAACACAAAGTTTTATTCATTCTTTTTTTATATCTCCATCTATAAGACTTCTTTACGATATCAAACAGCACTGTTACAGAAATATTTTCTTAATTTAAGTTCCATGGAATTTGATAATTAAAAATAAAAACTAATAAGACTTTTCCCACATTCTTAAGGAAATTTAGTATTTCTATACTATTTCCACATGGTACAACAAGGTTTAGTCTAGATATCTAAACCTTAACACATCTTTCCATATTAATTTATGCACAAAGCCCACTGGGTCTCTAATTTATTTTTAACTAAAAGTAACCTTTTCCTTTTTTCATGTTATAAAAGAAAAAGTTGTTTATAGAAAAATCAGAAAATACGTATCATCGTTATGAAAATAAATCAACAAATCAAAACTACCCAGAGATAACTACTGTAACACATTGGAATAATACTTCCATGTATATGTAACATTATTATAAATAACAGATTATAAAATGTGATCACATGTTATATAACTTTCTTATTTAACTACTATGAAACATCCAATAAATATTAATTTTCAATATTATTTAATGGCCAAAGAGTATTGATTATTTAGGACATTAGCCAGTGTTTTACCGGGATCCATTTCTTTTTTTTTTCCAAAGGCTTTTTGGAAGTATGATAGGAGGTATATGGTCATTATATTTGAGCCTTAATTCAAGTGATTTTTTCATAAGGCAGCATTATTTATTGATTTAATTAATCTGTATCACCTTCAGTTCTTTAAGTTCACTAATCAGAAAAGCAATACATTTATGGGAAATAGGTATATGAATTTTTATGCAGCTCTATAAATAGATAAAACTAAAACCTGTCAACTAAGTAACATCCTTTGATGGTCAGTAAGTAGATTGGCCTGTACGAATACTGCTGTTTTCCATGTGCTAGAATGATGTTATACATGTGTTCTTTCTTGTCCCAGGGCTAATTTTTAATTCACTTAGGACTTAAGTCCTAAGTGTAGAAACTAAAACACACTGAGGTTAAGTTTGAAGTTGCCACAAAAGTATGGACTACCTGTATCCTGGTGATTATTAATCAATATTAGTCTTTTCACAGATATACACATATATAATAAACCACAGCAAGGTAAGGGGAAAAAATTATAAATAAAAGCTGAACAACCTTAAAATCACTAATACCTGGCTATGGAACACAATCCAAGCAATGAAACAAAGTGTAAAGTTGTCGTGATGCTAAAGTGCCCTTCCTCCTTATTAAGAACAAAATGGTTATTTTTCCATGACATGAACCATATTTACTTTGCTCAGCTGGCATTTTTTGGGTTGAATCAACAGAAAGGGATGCTGGCTACCTTAAGCAAATAAAAATAGAGTGTATCACAAGCATATGGAATAGCTGCAGAGCCAGGTCTTGGGCAGGATGTCATCCAGTGGCTTCAGGATCTAGGTGGGAAATGGTCCTTTCAACTACTGTGATAGAACAAATGAGCTTCAGTCTCTGTCTGACAGTGTCCACTTGGCACCACTTTGGTTACATGCCAACTCCTTGGAGGAGCCAATGGAGGAGGGAGTACTGTGGGTGATGGTGCCACCAAACTGCAGGCTTCTAACAAGGAGGGTGCCATTACCAAATGAAGGAGAAATCAGTACCTGGGCGGGTAAGACCAACAGCTGTCCACAATGGCCACTATTTCCTAAGTGTTGTCCCTAAGCTCTGGTTAAGGCAGCAAAAAGGATGCCGGCATAGTCAAATGTTTACAGGTGTCACTAACTAAGAGAAACTGACTGATCCTTAGTCCATTCTGAGAATTGTCAAGCAAGTAGAAAATAAGGAAGCCTGTGAATAAAAATAACAATTTACTGATAGGCACAATAAATGGTTTCAGAGAAAGCAGGCCATTTTAGCTTAAAAAAACAGTTGATTAATCTTGTTAACAAAAGTTGTAGAACTCTGTTAATGACTTTAGTTATCGTCTTTGCTAGCACACAACAGTTGTAATATATGTGGTATCTTGTTTTGAGTTTGGAGCCACGTTTCTCAAATTTTAATGTAAATATGAATCACCTGGGGATCTCGTTAACAAGCAGGTCCTGATGTGGCAGGGCCGAGTGGGGCCTGGGAGTCAGCATTTTTAACAAGCTTTGGGGCGATGCCGATGATGCTGTCCTCCAGACAACACTCTGAAGAGCAAAGTGCTGGAGGACGGACTCTCCCCTCCTGTGCGGATCCGTGATTGTCCCTTTACCTCCTGCAGTCCCCTGCAGCCACTATACTTCTCACCAGCATTTCCAGTAACAAATGGACACTTACATTTTGGCATCTCTTAGAAAGTTTTGGTGAGGAAGGAGGTTGAAATGGCCCACTACAATGACTTTTGTGGATTGCCTTTATTCAAGTGATCTCATGTCCCTGAGCACAAAAACTACATAAAGCATTTGTTCTCTGATCTGAAAGCAAACAAGTATTCTATGTTTCATCCTCAAAATGCTGCTAGACTCGGAAATCTAATATACGGGCTTACCCCCCCCCCAATCCTTCAAATGGGGCATTATCTGTCATCAGAGTTGAGGGATTCATTTCTCAATCAAAAGGAAAAAGGAGAAACTTTGAAACTAAGCTATTGTGTGCCTACTGGACAGAGCCCAGGCCTTGTCCTTACCTCTGGCAGTGACTAGCCACATCCTGTGAGCAGGGCCAACCCAGACTCTCTGGGTGCTGTGATGCTCTTTGATCTGCACCTTGTCACAGATGCTCTGAGTGACAGAGCTGATTGTGAATGACCTATTCTCTCTGGAGAGAGGCAGAGGGGACAATGCTCTTAGAGTGGTCTTGGTCTCACTTGCGTAAAGGAGAGGTGGGCGGACATCACAGCCCCTCTGGGCTTTCCCTTCTCTGGTGGATGAGCTGGAAAGCCAGTGATAAAAGTATAAAAGAAACAGCAGATGCCAGATTCTGAGGCAAAACAGTATTTTTAGAGACTGCAATAGAGTAGTTAATCCTTAGAAGAAAACAATTCCTGAGTGTTTACATTTGAGTTCTTGACCCAAGGTTCTGAATTTAAGAAGTATAATATTATAAAAATACTGCTAGCAGGTCTAGGTTAGGCCTACAGCATGAAGAAAAAAAAAAAAAAAGAAGAAAACAGAACCTACTCCTGAAAAATTACAGTGCTTTTGAAATAAATCCACAGGGTTTATATATTCTTCCTCTGGTCCTTGATGGTCCTTGTCCATTCATTTTCACTATGATGCTGGAGTGTGAAGGACTAGTCAAAACATCATGGTCGGCCGGGCGCTGTGGCTCACGCCTGTAATCCTAACTCTTGGGAGGCCGAGGCGGGCGGATTGCTCAAGGTCAGGAGTTCAAAACCAGCCTGAGCAAGAGCGAGACCCCGTCTCTACTATAAATAGAAAGAAATTAATTGGCCAACTGATATATATATAAAAATTAGCCGGGCATGGTGGCGCATGCCTGTAGTCCCAGCTACTCGGGAGGCTGAGGCAGAAGGATCACTCAAGCCCAGGAGTTTGAGGTTGCTGTGAGCTAGGCTGACGCCACGGCACTCACTCTAGCCTGGACAACAAAGTGAGACTCTGTCTCAAAAAAAAAAAAAAAAAAAAAACATCATGGTCACTAGAAACAGTCCTTAACACGTTTCCATTGACTGTGATTTTTTTCCTTCTTTTCCTCCAGATAAATCCTCTGAATATTTTCTCAGAGCTATTTTTAGACATGATAACATGCAGTTCCATATCAATGGAAGCCTTAGAGTTTTGAGAGAGGAAGATTTAATTCAATACAACCAGACACTATGATTAGGCATTAACAACAGCAAGATGAATAGGCCTTATTCTGGGTACTTATCCTGGAGAAACCTATCATCTGGAGGAGATGAGAGCTAACAGCTATTGAGAGTAGAGGCTAAAGGTCAGAAGCACAGATCTCATCAGCCAGATGTGGGTTCAAATCCCACCTCCAACATTACTCACCATTAAACTGCTCCAGTTGCTTAAGCTCTGTGAATTTCAGTTTCTTCATCTGTAAAATAGATATAGTAACTCCTATGGCATAAAATGAGTTTGGAAATTAAACATCACATAGAAAGCACAATGTCAGATATTTAGTATATACTAGTAATTATTAATGCAAGTACTGCAGCTGATTGAATCTGCTTGCTCCCAGCACCCACCTTCTGTCCCCTGACTGCTTTTCCTACTGTTCATGTTTTGTTTTGCTAATGAAAGCTGGCATAGATACTCCTTTTAGCCAAATGATGCCTGGTGCAAAAAATATTGGGAGAATAAGGAGGAGCACCCAGAATACTGTGATTTGCTCTTGGTTTGTTCCACCTCCGCAATCTTTCTGGGTCCCTGATCTTAGAAGAAAACAGAAGCAAATATCTGGTAACTAACTCACTTTACAGCAGAGCTGTTATTTGTCCTGTCCTTGGCCATCAACAGGGAGACTGAGTATTCCAATAAAGAAAGCAAAGGAGCCAATTCGTTCCTCCATACTCTTGAAGGGCACAAGAAAACAATCTCAAGACCAAAGCAGGCTCTTAGGCCTGTCTGAGGTATAGTAACAAAATCCTGCCAGCTCAGCCACCTCCATGGGCCATTCCCTTTTGCCATACCTCTGGGGAGACGGAGCTGCCTAGCTAAGCCCCTCACTCCTTTCCTGCCCTTTAGCAAAGACAGACTAATAGAAAGACTTTGAAGACCAAGGCAATAGGGAGGTAAACTCTTAGGCCATTGGGTCCTGACCTGGGTTCCTTGAGTTCCACTGCTGTCAAAACACTAAAACCATCTCACATGCAGATGGTGGGTTTGACAGACTGAAGGCAATAGTGTAGATGACATACTTTCTGTGGTTTTCTGAGGACTAATTGCTGCCTAGGCAGAAGCCTTTTAGCTATTTTAATTGTTACCAAACCTATTACAAAGCTACTGGTGTCAGTGAATTTTAAGAAACTTCTTTAACCAAGCCTGTTTGGTTCATTGGATAGTATGATTTCTTCTAGAATTACAGTGTTCAGAGCTCTGATGTGTATTCAACACTGACCAAAAAGCCACCAATCCCTTCTAATGGGGTACGCTAGTGGGGTACTCTAAGCTCCTCCAGAGATCCCCTAATAGAGCAGCTACTAGAATCAGGGCCCCCACCCAGATATCCCAGTATAATTCACCAACACACTCTTCAAACAGTATCTGATTTTTCCCTACCACAGAAGATAAGTCACTTCAAAGATAATCTAAGACATAAAAAATCAATTCCCAGCATCAGGGGGAGTGGGGGTAAGAGCAATATACGTAACCTTAACATTTGTACGCCATAATATGCTGAAATAAAAAAAAAAAAAAAGAAAGTCAAGATGACCCTAGACACCATCAGACAGTAACCTGTGGAGCCACCTTTACTTCTTGCCATAAAAGACTGGGGAGAGGAAAGAGGGAAAGAGGAGAGCTGCAGAGGCTTTTGAACTTTGAACTCTCTCCCAAACTCCTAGGGCTTTCCTTAGGCTGCTTTTTGAAGGGAAAACAATGCTCAGAACAAGTTTAGTATTTATTGAGTTTCTGCAAAGAAATAACTGTCACTTAAAAAAAGGAAGAAGTCTACAAAGGGTATAAGCTTCGGGTTCCTTTGATAAAACCACGCCCGAGTTCACTGAATAGCAGGACACTCCCACGCCATGAAAGACTCAGTGGGCCGACCCAGGGCTCCTATCTCACCAGACACAGCTCTGGGGCCAGGTGCAGGCGCACAGAAGTGAAAGCCTCGTTATCTCTGCTCCTTGCTCCCTATCTTCTGTGGATAAAGAAGGGCTCCAGCCCCCGGCTATCAGGCCAGAGTCCCCTCACACGTGCACATTCGACTGCGCACCAGAGTCTGCATTCCTTCCCCAAGCACAGCTTCCTCTGAAGTAAATGGCACGCTTTGCCTCAAGGAGGACGGTGACATCTGTCCCGAAGCAATGGCCCCACAGCAGTCTGCGCTGCCTCCCAACTCACACACCTTGACCGTATCTTTACTTGATTGGAAACCACTCTACAAACCAGAAAGGAATCAAGTAGCCCAGGAAATAAGCTTCAGCTGACCCCAGAGGTGGCGGACCAGGCATCTACAAAAGGAGTCGTATCCGTTGCTTAGTTATGCACCTAAGAGAGGCTACTGCTTCTGGCTAGGTGATGGGAAAATTTAAGACAGGATTTGAAAACTGACAGGAAATAAATTTACTTTTTATCCTTCCCTATTGGGCCCAATAGCCTCCCCACATGTCTGCAGTGGAAGCTTTGAAATCAAATAAAAGGGCTTCTTGGGCAACATCTTGGACAATTCAACTCTTTAGCTTTAGGCTCTAGCTTTTCTCTTCTTTGTCTTTATAACTCTTATAAATTTTTCAGAATGCATTCATACACATCATCCCAATAGATTCTCATTCCAAGGGACATATCTAAGGAAAGATTATTATTCTTATGTTAACAGCAAGAAATAAGACACAGATGAATTCAGAGCTGTCCTGGTAGGGCTGAGATGGTCCTTTGTTCTTGCCATTGTTCCACATGGGTGCTGTGATGATGGCTCACACTGGGACCATTCTGTACTGTTTGGCGCTGAGCTAAGCCAACTGTGACAGTGGGCATCTCAGGGCAGGATGCTGAGGGGCTGAGAGACCCACTGGAGGGAGAAAAAGAGAGAGAGAAACTTTTCATTGGACACACACTTTTGAACTGGTTTGAATTTGAAACCATTACATTTATTGCCTACTCAAAAACTTTAAGTGAAAATTTAAAAAACGAACTGTAGCACTTTATTGAACACTGAGGAAGCATGAAAAAGATGGCTGTAGAACTTTACAGGAGGAAACATGAACATTTAAAGAAAATGGTTTAGGCATGAAAAGAAATAATATACACTAAAGGAGAAAAGCTTTTCAGTTCCTTTAAGATCGAATGTTATACCTCACCTGCCTCCCCTACTGTTCCCAACCTCACTCAGTGTCTTGTCCAGACAACAATATATTGAAAGTGGTATAGTCTTGGTTTTTGTTTGGCTTTGATTTTATTTTTTTTTTTTAAGTGCCAGAGTTTGAGAATCAGAATAAATGTAATTTTTTTAAAAAACAATTTAACAAAAATGAGTTTAGCCAAAGACGACATATAGCTCTTCGGCCTAAGAAACACCTTTTATTCACCTCTTGTGCCCACAGTGGTTGGCAGTTGGCATTTGCCAGGAGAGAAGTAAATGAAGGAGAAAGTGAAGGAGAAAAAGGCAGGGAGTGAGACAGGGGAGGGGACCAGACGGACCACAAACAAGGACTACAGGATTCCATCGCAGCCATTAGTCACAGGTTCTTAAAAGGTTATCAGCATATGGTGACTCAAAAGGAGAGATGGGGAAGAGAAGTGCTGGCAGTTCTGAGCTGTTGTCTTCCAGGGAGTGCTCTGTGTCTTAGCAGACAGCACAGTGGGCTCCCAGGCGAGGTCCTCAAACAGACGACAGTGCTTGACTCACAAACTATTTTTTTATCTATGACAGATTCCTTGAGGTTGATCAGTAAAATATTCTTTATGACTATCACTAGGGTTTCAAACTCATGACACTTCAACAGCTCATTTGTCTTGGCGTGGAGAAGCTGCTCCCTGAGATAGTGTTTCTGCTTTTCCTTGGAGATAAGGACAAACACGAGCTGGCAGCCCACAATCTTTATTTTCATCAGCTTGCTCTTCCGCAGGCCTCCACCGTCAGCACTGTGTGAAGAGCGAAGTCAATAAACATCATCTCCCTCGGTGCAGGAGGCCAACTCCAGACTGTTTCTTGGCTCTGGGGCAAGGATCTGTCAGTCTAGGTCAGGGAGGTTTCTGCTGCATTTATCTGGGAAATCTCTTACACAGTACAACTGGGGACCTAAGAAGGCTTCACAGATGGAGAAACTGAGGCTCCAGGCAGCCTCAACTATGTGGCTTGCCCAGCACAGAAGAGGTCATTAACTGAGACCTAGAACCAAAGAAGAAACAGACCCTAGAGGTAAGGCAAAGACACACGCCCTGTCCACAGGCACTTAGGCGTTATGTCAAGGAAGTCAAGCACTTCAGCCCAGGACACCATTTTGAAAGAAGTCAAAATTTCCTGAAGAGCCTTGACATTATTACCACAGGGGAAGGAACATCCGCTGGGAGTGAGCTGCTCCCAGGGTCAAGTCCAGATTCTATAGCACGGCAACAAGTCCCTTATCGTCTGGCCCTCATGGCCTCCCTAGCTTCAATGCTCCTCTCCGGCCAACACATATAGCTCCTGGCATACCAGCCACTTGAATTGTTACCCAAATACACTTTTCCCCATGTTTTTGCCTCTGCCTGGAATCCGCCTCCCTGCCCTCACCCCATGACATTATTTAGCAACTTTCAGTCCTCCAGGAGTTTGTTTAGATGTCATCTTCTCTCCGAAGGTTTTCTTGACTCAATCCTCTCCCACGTCTATGATTTAAAATGTAGGTTTTATTATTATTCAGGTATGGTGAGACCAACAGATTAGAAGACAAATGCTGTTGAAAAGATAGTTTTTTCCTTGCAGTTCCCAAGAGGAGGGCGCATGCTCACACCATGGAGGACCATGGGAGTCCCAGGGTCTTGCGGGAGGGAGGCAAGGGGAGTAAGGGGGAAATGGAGGCGGCGAGAGACTTTTTCATGATCTCCGCAGGGACAGGTGAGGCTGGGTAAACAGGCATAGGACTAGCTAGTTGGGATAATTTCAGTAGGCTCTGGGGTGTAGGGGCTGTCCCTAGTTGCCTGGTGCCTGACCCTAGAGTGATTAGGTCAGGTAATAGTGGCCTCAAGTATAAAAGCCGTATAGAGGAGGTGATGGGGTGTGTGGGCTCTGGACTGGTTAGTTTATATGAAAGACACACTCAAAGGCAGGTGAATCCTTTATCTCTAGAATTGGCTGGCCCTGGGAAGAGCAGCAAAACCCCAGATGTCAAAATATCAGAATCATGCGGTTAATGCACTCTGCCACTGTCGAAGCGGTTAGGTGCTGCTCTGATCCTCACCCTGGGCTCACCCTAGAGGAAGACTGACCACACTATTTTAATTGACTACTTACCTCTTTGTTTCCCACCACCCCCAACCTCCAGATCCTAAGTTCATTGAAAACAGGGACTCTGTCTTATTTGTTGTTGAGAGTGGCAACAAATCACATGGAGATCAACTTAGGCTCCAAGATCTAGCTCTGGGTCCCGATGCATGAGCTGACGTCTCCTCCGGTAGGAGTGAGTCTCCTGGGGCACTTATTCCTGGTGGAAATGGGTCAGGTCTTCCCCAAAAGCCCAATTCATCACACACCATCACAGTCTTGCCCTTCTTTCTTGAGGAGCCCACCTATGACCATGAAGGGTCTTTTGGGGTTCAGAAAGCCAGACTGGAGGCAAAAGCAAGGTTCTACTCTGTTCAGGTTCTTGAACTATTTCTCGAAAACTAAGAGAGAAAACAAGCTAACAAATGCAAGATCAAAAACTATTTTATTCATTATGTTGCTCCAAAAGATAAGACTGTAGAACTAAATGTCAAGGGACCTTATGACATTCCTGGCAGCATTTCTGTGTGGTTTTTAACCAGTCAGTATAATCCAAATTAGTAGGCGCTTCAGAAAAGGCTTTTGGCTGGTCCACAGCTGGAAAGAGGTTGTCATGAATTCTGCCAAATGCATATGAATATATAAAGGGGGGGGCGCAGAGGGAAATTGGGATTTTTTTTTGGCCCAGCTTTTTTTTAATAAAAAAAAAAAACCCAGATTTAATTAAAATCTTCCTCATATTCTGGCCTCCCCTGTAATTTTTGTGTTGTTGCCCAAAAGCTATTATGTAGTTATTTAAATAAGAGAAAGGAAGGGGGAGCATTTTTAATTTTAAAGGATAAAGAGAGGAGAGAAAAACACTTTGGGTTTTTCTTTGTCCACATCCTGATCCCAAACAGTAGTGGCCTGTGTATTTCTTTAGCAGGTTTTTCTTAGAGGCAACTAATAACAGCTTATCAGTTTCTTTAAGTCTTTCCTAACTCTTTGATGTAGCACACTAACTCATACAACAAATGGAGTACCTCCACCCATCCAGTTCAGGTAGAAACACATCACCCAAAGCCAGTGTTCTCAGCAGCTTCAAGCGGGACAATAGAGTAACTTCATCTCGTTAAGTAATTCTAGTCTAAGTCACTTGTAATAAACTTGGAATTGCCTGATCCAGTCTCATGAGTACTGGGTCATGTCAATCCTTTTTGCCAAACACACATATCATGCAGAGGGGAAAAAATGCCCCAAACGAAATCTTAGAGCTGTACAGTGTATCTTAACTCAGTGGTTATCTGTCTCATACAAGGATCCTCCACTCCTCACATAAGCAGCCTGCCTGTTCCCGCAGTGCTCTCTGTATCTCACTGCACTTGATGCATTGCCAGGATCATCTGTCTCTACAACTGCTGAAGGTTCCAAGCTTCTTCAGGGCAGGGATTATCATTCCCTATCTTTGACCCTGTAAGTGCCTCGCATGCCAGAGTGGACTAAATGTGTGTTGAATGAATGGATAGATGAGTAACATGTCTCCCATCTGTCTCTACTGTCCCATTCCCACTCTAGGTTCAGATTCTCACCTGGACTCTTCATTTACTTCCTGGCCTGTCTCAAATACATCCTACAGCCCACTACCAGAATCACATTTCTAAAACATCACTCTCTGTTCTCAAATCTTTAGTCCCATGCCCACTTTCCATTGTCTACAATTACTGCTACAAATTCCTTGGACTGACATGCCTGGGACTGACTTTCACAATCTGACCCCAGCCTACCTTTTCCAAGGTTCTCTCCCACCATCATACACACATACCTTCACTCCAGTTAGTCTGGTGTACCTATCATCTCCTGAACTTGACTTGCACATTCTTACATCCGAACTTTCCTCCTACTATTCCCTTCACACCCCCAACCTTGAATGCACGTCTTTCCCCTCTCTACTTAACTGAATTTTTAAAAATTTATAATGGTCCAGATTACCATATCTGTGAAACCTTTATTAAATATCCCACTCTAAAGAAAATTATCCTCCTTTCAAACTCCACTGAGGCTTCTCCTGAGTACTTACTTCATTCTGCCTTGTATTAACTAGCTTTTTGCTAGTCTCATCACTCCAACCAGACTGTAAATTCCTTTGGGGTTATTTACACCCATGTGTGGAACTCCCCTGGGTATCAACCAATCAACCAATCACCAATAGATAAGACTTACAACATGTATTGCAGGGAATATGGAGTATAATATATAATTAATATAGAGGAACAACAGTTGCCATTGAAATAAAGTAGAAAAACATTAACACTTTTGGGAATCCAGATAAAATATAAAGAGAGAAAAAATAAAAATAATAAATTAACTAGACTATTGATTTGCCTGCTTCAACATCAATGATAAAGCATACCAGGTAAAGTGGTTCTTTTCAACCAGATGTTATAGCTCCCTCTTGGGTGCTGGTTTTGGAAAAGCTGCTTAGCCTGAGGATCAAGCTACTGGTAGTCCCTGCATCAGAAATGTGGAATGGTTTACTTAGTACCCTGCCTATAACAGTGGCTGTGTTGCCATGTCCAGTACAATGACGGATTCAGGCAATAATGATGGCAATCTGCTGATGGCTCAGTCAACAGCTTGATTCTAGTTGGTATCATCAGAGAATGAGACTCTACAATGGGTATCTACATAAGTGATCCAGATAGTTCTATCAGCAGCTACAATTTGTTCCACTGTTCAAAGCTCCTATGAAAGGGTGTCTTTAATCCACCAATCTATAGTTTCCCAAGTGGCAGATCAAGCCATAGATCATTAGTAACAGCCTAACAATCAGTAAAAACATAACATCATGGTTCATCAAGAGAGTATCAGCTGGAACTATGAGAACAGCATTAAGTTCTATCCACTGACCACATCAACTCCATTCATTTTCAGTTCTGCATACCTGGCACCAAGGTTGAGCAGCCATAGCCGTTCATTCACACACCACTGGTTTTCAGCTTAGTCAATCTATCAATGAAAGAGGCAACAGGCATTTAGAGGTATATCCTAAATGCAACCTATATTTTTAAACCCCCTAAATGTAACCTTTATGAAATGAAGGTGCCACTGAGGGAGGGGCTTTGTTTCAGGCAGTGGTCCAAGGTGCCACTGGGGCCGAGCCTGCTGCATTCTTGCCTATAACAATTGCATTTGACAAGCCAGGCTTGTTGGGCCTTCATACTTTGGATGTCATGCATCTGTTTGATCCACCCCAAAAAGGAAATATCAGGCTGCACAGCTCAGGTGTTCAGTTTTGACAAGAGCCCAGTAGAATGTTAATACGTAGTTTTTCAGAAGGGGTATACATAGCCATGTTAAGGAGTCCAGGCATCCAAAACTCCAAGGGCACCTCTGGATGGGGATGGAGGGGCTCCCACCAGCAAAATCATTAGTCATTGGAAATTCTGTAGCTCAAAGTGATCATTAGGGTTGTGTGGCCTCAAAGATACTAGCACTTATCTAAATGGGGCTCTTTCTGGTTGGAAGAATTCCCTCTGGCTCTTATGGGGCAGGAAAGTTTCAGCATAAAACAGGTCAATTCCTACTATATATTCAGATGCAGAAGGAACAGTAATACATTGAATTGGTTCAATGGGCAATACTCACAAGGTCATGTTATCTTCTTTTTCTTACTGTGAACCTTGCCCAAACCCTATCAGTTGAATGTGAGTTTCCCCTTTCCCCATAGGACTAAGATGGTGAAGTGGGCACCTGTAGTCAACAGAGCCATAAAAGTTTGAATCCGTCCTTTCTTCCCCAAAGTCTCCTAGTCTAACTCAGATGGGCACATATGGACTTTGGTCCTCCTTTGGGACAGGAGACCTGGGCCCTATCCCTAGGCATCATTCTCCTTAAAGAAGCTGATGTCAGGTTAAAGTGGGAGTGGGGTCTCCATGCTAGTATGCAAGGCTTTATATCTCCTTTTAATTTTGAGTAGTATGGTAGCTGCTTGCAGCTCAAATGAAATTCCAATGTTTTTGATCCCCAAAGCAGAGCAAGACCATGTGACAATATCTATTTTAGCTTTGGGGACCCCTCTGACTCAGCAGCCATGGACACACTGCCTTCAGGCTGGGGCCACTGGCTTTGTACACTTTGGCTGACTCTAGCTTGACTCACAGACTGATGACTTTTTTAATGAGTTCATCTGTTTTTTAGAAGTTCATTAGCAGTATCTGCCCCATTACCAAGAAATAGCTCTTAAGCTCTTGCCTTGTTTTAACATAAAAGAACATTTTTCTAAGGTAGTGAGGCTGACTGCAAGAATTCATCTAGAATTCTCTGGGCCAGTTTCTCATTCTCCAGTAGGTCACCTTTACCAGCATACTAAACTTAATCCAGGGCAGTAAAGAACCGAATACTCATCAATACCTCATCATTCCTTCCTACTGGATTTTGTTTCAGGGTTATTTCCTTGAGAGGCCAAAGCTCCCAGACAGCAGCCAGGACCTTGGAAGAAAAACCCTTTACTACTATCTCTGAATGTATTTAAGGTTGGCAGGACGGACTGCCAAGAGGGGCAGCACAGCAAAATAGCACAACTGTTGCCATTCTTCCTTAACAAGTATTTGTGCACCCTGCCATATCTCCCAAGCAAAACAACCAAAGTTCTAATAATTCACCTAGTTTCTGCCTAAAAAGTTTGCAAATTTCCCTCTTTTGTGCTTAGTGTAGGTGTGTGTCTATGTGACTATCACCTAAATGGAACTTGCAGCCCACCCAGGATGTATCTTAGTAATAATTGTCACAGTGGGATGGACTCGAAGGTACCTGGCAGATTGGTGAGGAAACTCCTCTCCCTCCACGCATAAAAGGATTAGCCAAAACCAAGGGACCATTTGGTAGCTCTCTCTGGACCTATCTTCCTGAGACTTGGCCTGAAACCATTGACTTTTTACTCATTAACAGGCAATAAAGTTGAGGACCATGTATCATAAGGCAGACTTTGAAATTTGGTCAACATGTTTGCTAAAAATTCCTATGGACATTCTTTAAATCTTATTAATGGGCCACAAAACCCTCATCCTCTCCCAGAAAGCCATGTCTCTATCAGCATCCCATCCTCATTACCAAAACCTGTCAAGAATTGTGAAGGGTCTGAGATTTTGCTCTATGGTAAACTAAGTTATCCTGCCACTTTCATGGACACTAGAAGAAGACATGAGACTCCTGGGGCACATATAATACAAAGAAATTTATTATTCATGGCACAGCAAGAAGCATGATAATCAGTATATTTTTAATCAGTTCTTCCTTGTACCCAAGTCCCAGAGGAGTGACCTGGATAGGCCCAGATGGGTGTCTGCACATACAGTGGGTTGCCTTACATGGAAGGAACCTTGAGCTTAGGGAACCCAAATCTTTTATAATGGGCAGTAAGCATGCCTTTCACTCTGGAGGCAAGACACCATTTTTCAAGGCAGTATGTTAACTTGACCTCTGCTCCAGAGTAGAAGGGAAGGGAGAGATAAAAGAGGGGAAGACACTATATCTATTTTCCAAGGTTGCTCACTATACAAGCATCCTCAAAAAGGTAGTCCAGGACCCAGGAAGTCCAGTGCCTCGATTAGAAAGACAAAGAAATGCAAGAGATCTGTGGATGATTACTTTTCAATAGGTATAAATTATAAAGAAAAAAATGAAAAAATGACAATAAGTTTTGTTGTTTGTGCTGGAATAACTCAGATTTGTAGTAAAACAGTCCATGATTTATACACAAATATTAAGGGACCCTTAACAGATTTTTAAAGCTTCCCAATAACAACTCTGACCATCTTGATCCACTTCACCAACTTACAACACATTAGAAAAATATTTTGGCAATCCATCAAAGCACAACTCCAATATCATAAGTATCATTTACATTTTCAGTTTTAATTTTCTCCTCAGCCTTTTTTTTCTTTTCTTTTAATTTGACTAACTTCACACATAAGTCCAGCTAATCTCCACGCTGAATGTTAGCCAAAATAGAGTTCTTCTGATAAATCCTCCAGAGAGAGTCAGAGGGGCTTGATTAAAGGAGAGATTTTTAAAGTCATAGAGGTCAAAGCAGATTCCTTTTTGGGCAATTCAGTTTGGCATGACCACAACATGATTATCTTGGTAAGAACTTTCAAATTCTAGAACAAAAATATACAAAGCATATCCTCATATCTCAAGAAATAGGGCTAGCAGTTACAGAAGGGAAGCTGGCATATCTTAACATTCATCTAGTAAGCCCCATTTTGTTCCATGACTCAGGCTTCCTAAGAGACTGCGATGATAATTAAACCTCCAGCCCCCTAAGAGCCTGTCTACAATGGCTTATAAAGGAAGGGATAAGAGCCAAATCCCAGGTTGGCCTCAGTTATGTCTAAATGTCAATTTGCTTATCCCACATAGTGAAACATATGAACATCCTGAGGCAGACCTCTTTTAAAGGAATAGGGTCACGTTCCTAGTAAGTTTTTTCACTGCAAAGGATAGATAGGAATGTGCTGTTTCTATGATTCTATGGCTAGATAGAATCATGGATATGTTTATCATTCCATTATAATTCTTTACACTCTAGACCTTATGGTCTCAAACCACTCTGTTTTAGAGAAGATCTCAATGTTTTAGTAAAGTACAGACACCATCAATCTAGTGTTATTGTGTCCATGTGTATGTTCTGGATTAAGACACTTTTTTTGTTTGGATTATAAACCACGTTACTTGATAAATATCTGAGAAAAATGGGAGTGTGTGAGTTGGAAATGAAAACTAGACTGCACTTATTCTATGAATACAATCCTTCTAAGAAAAAAGATTCTTGCAAGTGTTTAGTTTGCTAAATATCTTTATAATAGAGCAGGACCATATTCTTGCAAAAAGAGCCAAGGTTCTTATTTTGGAAAAATTTATTCTCTTTTGGTCAAACAGATCAACAATAAGGCCATCAATTTCCTTGGCAACACCCACCTCCATTCCCACCCCTACACTGCCTTAATGAATTTATTTACTTATGCCCTGTTTTATCTACAAAGGATTTTTTTTCCTATTAGAACTATTAACATCAACTTAGTTCCATTATGCTTTTTCAAGGGAGATTTATTAAAATGGTATAGAAAGATCATGTCTCAAAAAAGTCACCTTCAATTTTCAACAAAGAAACATTATGTTTTATTCCATATCTCTTTGGATAAGCACTACTTGATAATATTTCCAGCATAAGATGTCAGCAGTTCTTGTAACACCAAATGACTAAGACCTTTTATTTAAGAGCCAGATTTGCTTATATTGGCATCTAGATAACACAACCTTAACATCTAATTTCCTGATGTTAAAAAAAAGTCAAATCCCTGCTTCTTTAATTTATGAGTATAAAATATATTACCTTAAAAGCTATTTCCATGTCTCAAACTTTTAAAGCACATTTTTTTACGCAATAAAATAAACACACTCACTACAATGCATCCAGTGATGTTAACTCATACTCTACTTGCCCTTACCAAACTTGAAATAAGTTTTTTAGTTATAATCATCATTCTTCTCAAATACATGGGGAATCTCAATATTTGAGTGACTTTTCTCAACAAGGAAATAGTGGCAACACTACCTCCCAGAGCTTAAGACAGTTTGAAAATGTTTTATCACTCAATCCTTATATTTAAAAAGTTAGTCATAAGGAAGTTGGTGGCAAGCCGGCCCAAAGCTAGGTCACCCTGGGCAGGAAGTGGCTGAGAAAATTGCAGCAGGTTTTCAACTTTTTAAAAATCTGCTGGCCACTTTGGCTAAACACACCAAAGACCACCTACTCCACTCTTTCCTCCCAGCTATCACAGCAAAAAAGCACTCACCAGAAAGGATAGGAAGGAGGCACTTCAATGAAACACCATCAAGGTAACCGTCTGGATTTTATGGGTATTTAATATATGCCAGAAACAAAATTATAGATTTTGTCATATTATAAACATTAAATAAGCCAGTCCACAGACCACCGAGGGTTCCCTCACAGATGACACTGTAAATTCAAACTACAGGACTATCTGACATTCAGACATTTTGCTAGGACTAGGTGGTATTCCTGCTGGTAAGTGCATAAGGAATACAGCAGTAACACATAAAACTAAAGCAATCCTGCAAATGATCTGCTGTAACTTATGCAGAAAGTAATATGATCCCACTGCCAGAAAAGAAAGTCTCTCTTTTTAAAATAAGAGGGCTTGAGACCTATGCTCTCAAATCAAAATTAGTTGAGAGTGATCAGGTTTCTTTTTCATTTCTGAGTACCAACTTTAAAATAACTACACAAATGTACACTCTGAGCCTAGTGCCATTTCAGGAATGGGAAAGTGAACTTACTGGTGAATATGAAAATAAGTCTCACAATAAGAAGAATTAAAGTTTAGAAGACCTCAACTAGGAGTAATAAAAAATAATTTGAAATTGTTTTTAAGGACAAGGTGACTAAAATTAATGTTGCAACTTTCCAGAATTATTTGGACTAATTTTTGTGATAACCCAAAAAGGGGGCTAAGCTCTCATATTCCAAATTGAGTCAGATACAAAGTTTCAAATTTACCCCCCATATAACCTCAAACAATTTTAAATAAATGGTTCATAACAGAAATACTGAAAATAAATCACCCTTGAATACTTTTAGATTTTTCCCATTGTACCACAAATCACATCCAGAAACCCAAACAAAATAATTACTGAAATGTTTGAATTCTACTGCTGAAATCCAGAGCTGCAAGACAAAAAAAGGAGGGAGAAGGAGGCAGATAGCCTGGTATCTCTTTGCTTGGGCAGCACTGGGCTTTTGGAGGTGCTAAGCCATGCACGTTCATATCGTGAGTCCATAAAAATCAGCGGTTACACTAAAATAATAATAATAACATAAATAAAATAGGCTCTGGTTAGAAAGGATCCATTTACTGCCGCCCTGCTGAGGTACATTTGACCACCAAAGGCAGGAAAGCTATTAGCATCCTGAATTAATGGGTGTAGTGGTTTTCAAACAAGATATTTTAATGATGGACACAATGTGGACTCAGCAAAGTTTCTCCTTCAAGAAAAATATAGCTTCTATTTCAAAGAGCACTGATTAGGCTTAATACCATTAGGGAACCATCAAGGTTTTGTGTTGTTGTTACTGCTTTTAACTATCAGTTACTTTCTAAACCAAAAATTGTGGGTAGTTAAGTTGAGCAACAGTCAAGGTTTAGGAATGCAAGAGCAAATCCAAGGTACAGACGAGCTTCAGATGTGGACAGGCCTTAAGGAGTTTAGAATCCTTTTAGGTCGTCAGGTCTTTGCCTTTCCGATCATCACCATTACCATTATTACTTCCTTGTCTGTAATTTCAAAATAAAAATCCATTTCCCTTTTCACATCCTCTCTGACAAAGCACTAAATACTACAAGATTTTAGAAATTCTCAATGACGTTTATTAGTGGCAGAGTAAATCAAGTACAATCAAAAGCCAAATTAAATAAATCCACCTAATGAGTAAATTCTTAACCATTATTAATTGCTTATAGCATATCCAGCAGATATGTTTAAAAATTCAACAATATTAATTCCTGTTGTAGATTATTGTAAAAAATATAACTGTTTGAGTCAATCCCCATTAATACTTGAAAGTACAAATATAAATTAAATAAGGTTCAAAAAGTTTTATAACACATATAACAAAATAGTTTATAAAACAAAGATAACTTTAAAAGAATTGCTTAATTTACTTTGTAGCATTTTTTTATATAAAATATTTTAAGACAGTACATGCTTTCGGGATCACACATGGAAGTTAACATCCAGACGTCTTTTCTATCAACTCCTTATTCTTTCTCCATTGTCAAAATCTTAATTTTCATTCCTGGCTGGATTTTTCTTCCTTGGAAATTCTTTTTGTTACCCCACTGAAATATTTCTCACGGAAGGAATTATGACCTTGGTATGGCAGAAAATGATCGCTTAGTAGATGTGAATACTGGTCCCGGTTCTGTTTGGTTGGAAAATACAAAACACAAAGATGTTAGAGTTGTTTCTTTAGTTAGCTTGCAACCAAAGCATTCATTTACTTTAAGAAAAATCTCACTCTCTGGTATACATCTGTTTCTTTATTAGTTGAATTAGAAATACACAATCACTTTTTGTTTGTTTGTTTCATATTGATTTTTGAATGTACTTTTTTATTGTTATTTCAGCATATTACAGAGGTAAAAATGTTTAGGTTACATATATTGCCCTTGCCCCACCAGAGTCAGAGCTTCAAGTGTGTCCATCCCCCAGATTGTGCACATTGCACCCATTACGTGTGAATATACCCATCGCCTCCACTCCCCAAATATTACTATGTATGCACTTAAGTGTTGATCAAGTAATACCAATTTGATGGTGTGTACATATTGTGCTTGTTTCTCCATTCTTGGGATACTTCACTTAGTAGAATGGGATCCAGCTCTATCCAGGATAATACAATAGGTGCTACATCACCATTGTTTTTTGTGGCTGAGTAGAACTCCATGGTATACATATATCACATTTTATTAATCCACTCATGTATTGATGGGCACTTAGGTTGTTTCCACATCTTTGCAATTGTGAATTGTGCTGCTATAAACATTTGAGTGCAGATGTCCTTTTTATAGAATGTCTTTTATTCTTTTGGGTAGATGCCCAGTAATGGGATTCATGGATCAAATGGTAGTTCTACTTGTATCTCTTTGAGGTATCTCCATATTGCTTTCCACAGAGGTTGTACTAGTTTGCATTCCCACCAGTAGTGTATGAGTGTTCCTATCCATGCCAATATTTATTGTTTTGAGACTTTTTGATAAAGGCCATTCTCACTGGGGATAAGTGATATCTCATTCTGGTTTTGATTTGCATTTCCCTGATGATTAGAGATGTTAAGCATTTTTTCATATGTTTGTCAGCCATTAGTTTATCTTCTTTTGGAAAGTTTCTGTTCATGTTCTTTGCCCAGTTTTTGATAGGGTTGTTTGATTTTTTTCTTGCTGTTTTTCACTTTACATCCATATCATGCTTGGATATCCAAAGTGTTTTCACTTACTTTACTTCATTTGATCCTTACAACAACCCTCTCTGCACAGAGGACAAAAACTTTTTGTAGTTAGAGCAAAGAGAACTGTTCCAGGTTCTCTTTAGCTTTCTTCTGATTCTTAGTTCAGCACACACAGAAATCATCTGCAGCTATGGATAAGAATTATCAAACAAGGAAGCTTCTACTCAAGAAAAAGTTGTAACCCAACAAATGATTGCATTTGTATGATATCAAACACACTCAAAAAACTGTTTGGGGGTCTATCCATATTCAGTTAACAAAATAAACGATTCCTGACAACTTTAAATAATCATAGTAGATTAATCATGTAGATGAAGAAGCAGGCTAACAAGAGATTTCCACACTTCTGTACTTCACAGACAACTAAGGACTAGTGCTCAGGTTGATATACTTAATGGAAATGTCAGTCTGAGTTAAATGTCAAACATATTTTGACCTAGAAAATTGAGGTTCTTGGTGAATAACACTGACATCAGCGTCTCATCTAATTTCACTAACCATGCCAAATTGTGAAAAAATCTAATTAGAAATAAAATCTCACTTCCCATGTACTCCTGTAAATTCATATTCAATTATACATGCACTCATGTGATTTTTCTTTTTTTTGTGAGACAGGGTCTTGCTCTGTCACCCAGGCTGGAGTATAATGATGGGATCATAGCTCTCTGCTACCTCAAACTCCTGGGCTAAACTGATCCTCCTGCCTCAGGCTCCTGAGTAGCTGGGACTACAGGCATATGCCCTAACACCCAGCTAATTTTTTGTGCTTTTTGTAGAGACAGGGTCTCCCTGATGCCCAGGCTAGTCTTGAATTCCTGGCCTCAAGAGATCCTCCTGCCTCAGCCTTCCAAAGAATGTGACTTTGAGAATAGACATGAAGGCTCAATCAGAAAACCTGAACCTTAATTTTTTATACTGATTTAAGTATTAAAATGGTAGCTAAAAATAAAATTAAAATATATCTAGAAGATAAAATCTTCAGAATATTTTATATTTTTCCTTATTCCTAGGTGAAATAAGTATCTTCATTCTTTCTCATATTTAACATTATCAAAAATCTAGTTTTAACCAAAATAACATCAGGTCATTTGTTTATTCAGAAACTATTATTGCCACCATATATTTTTTTTAAAAATCACAAAAAACCCAAATAATTAAAAATTATTAAACATGCCCAGATTTCCTCCTGATTTATCAAAAATAAGTAGGTGGCTACTTAAATTTTATGGCACTAAGTATATTACAGTTCCAAATTCCTGCAAGCACATGAAAACATATCAATGGTTACTAACTTCAGGCAATATACAATCCTCAAAAGATAAATTTTACAGAATCAATCCACAAGTATACAACTACAGACATCAAATGAAAGGCAATTATTTGCTGGATACTTATTACAGACCAAAAATGATACTAAATGCTTTATACGTACTGTTTAATAAAACTCATTGGCTGTAAGAGATAACTACACTATTATGCCCATTTTACAGATGAGGAATTGCTTAAGAGTCTAGGTCCAGGATAACACAGGTCCTGGTCAGTGGCACAGCCAGAATCTGAGAGCACAGATCTGTCCAACTCCAGAAACTGCCCTCTTAATGACAAGGTAATGAGGTTTTCTCCAGAAGAGTGAGGAGCTCTGAGAATAAACAGGTGATGGACTAAGGCTTTGATGGCTGCGTGGCCCACCAAGAAAGGAACAGAACTAGATACAGAGTATTATTAACTGGGAGGATATATTTTAATGATACATAATTGGCATGTCAAGGGGATGCTGAGGGTTATCAAAACCCTAGGACTGGCTGGACAGGGTGGCTCACACCTATAATCCTAGCACTTTGGGAGGCCAAAGCAGGAGGATCATTTGAGGCCAGGAGTTCAAGATCAGCCTGAGCAACATAATGAGACCATGTGTCTAGAAAAAATAGAAAAATTAGCAGGGCATGGTGGCACATGCCTGTAGTCCTAGCTACTGGGGAGTCTGAGGTAGAAGGATCGCGTAAACCCAGGAGTTTGAGGCTGCAGTGAGCTACGATGATGCCACTGCACTCTAGCCCAGGCAACACAGCAAGTTCCTGTCTCAAAAGAAACAAACAAAATAAAAAAAAAACCATAGGAGTACAGCTGACTCCACAGGTGGACTGAAATTTGGTCCACATCTCAGGACAATACCAGGAAAACAGCTACAGAGAACAACGCTCCAGCATTTAAACTCAACTTCGTCATTTCAACTTTCATCAAGTCCTACTGAAGTCACAGGAAAAGAAGGGACATGCCATTATCTACTCCTCTCCAGGTATGCTAAATTCTGTCTTTATGTCAATTAAGATCACTAGAAAGCTTGTCTACTTCCTGGGCTACATTAATCCTGGCAGGAATGTTTTTCCTTGGTTCTATTAAATATTTCAAAGCTGTATCCAAATGCTGTCATCTCTCTTGCTGCTATACTTCTCCTCACAGTTTATGGCATCGTTCTCTACCCAGTCATCAAAATCAGAAACCTAGGTCAAATCCCTCTTCCTCCTTTTCTCACATTTGCCTCTTCTTGTAGTTCTAAAATCTTAGCTTCTGTATCCTATATCTATTTCTCTTCACCCCATAACTCTAGTACTTTAAACCGGGCCTTCCTCATCTCCCTTTTTTTTTTCCCTTAAATGGCCAGTTGCTCTGCCTTCAGAGGCTCCTTCTCCAGTCTGTTCTCCATACTGAAACCAAACTCAGCTTATTAAAATGCAAACTTAATATGCTAGCCCCTTGGCTAAAACCTAAATGAGTTCCAATTTTCCCAAAATCTCAGGTTTTTCCCTTAACATTTGAGAGTTAGATTCAATTACACACAAGTTTGCTGAATGACATCTCACTTTCCTCTCCTGTACAAGAGAAATTAGAACACAGGTAGGCAATAAAGTCCTTCCCTGGCCTCCCCTCTCCCCATGGCCCCTATAGGCCAGATCACCTCCCCCTCAAAAGGCACTGTGGGTGACTTCACGGACTATCCTAGAGCTGCAGTAGTGAGGAGGATAAGGTAAGAGAGAAATGTGTGATTCCAGCGCACTGACTCAGGCCCAGCTGCTAGTGTGCCTGGCTGATGTCAGCGGCTACTATGCAGCTCACAAGAGGGAGGTGTATGTATGGGTTCTGTGCTGGACTGCCCCCTTCCTACAAAATCAGTTGTCTTCTGACTGTGAAACAGAACATTTATAACAGAAATTCTGGAAAACCCAAAAGCTCCAAATACCTTGGGCAGCCAGAGATCCATCAAGAGCCAGTCTATCACCCTTGCACCACAAGTCCTGTTTCAGGGTAAACCAGATACTCCATGGACTGTGGCTACTATTTTCACATAAGTGAAAAATCCATGGTTCATAAAATGTTCCTCAGAAACTTTCAGTATATCTATGGTCTAACACATATCATCACATACGATCATTCACATAAATATCACATAGCTATGAACAAGACACAGTTAAAAAATACCCATTCCATAAGACTGTACTACCTACAGTATTCAGAATTTACAATGTCTTAATGCTGAAGAAAATAGCAAACTAAATTTTTGTTTTCTCTTTTCTCTCTCCCTCTCTTTCATCCTATCTTTAGTTTAGTTTGCCAGGGCTTACACTTGAGATGTTGATATTCAACTCTACATATTTTTCATCACCTTTTCATGGCTTTTCTCTATTCACATTCCCAGCCCATCTCAACCAGGAATATCTGCAATTTTTTTTTTCCAGCTCAGTATCTCAAAGGCCAAAGTGTTTTGTTTTGTTTTCAACTCAGTATCAAAAGGCCAAAGTGTTTATTTAGAAGGAGAAGAGCATCCTTAAGCAACGCAATCTTTGATCTCATTCATTAACTCAAGTTTGCCCCAGTGTTTTGAGTCTTGGTTTCTCTAACATTTCCAAATCTGTCTACCACTATCCATCATGATATCATCTATGTATCATAAAACCTGAGTTCCGCCAATTTTTAGTCAGCAAGAAATACTTGATGGAAAATAAAAATACACAAAGAATTAAGACATGCCAAGAGAGAATACTATGGTGATAAAAGATTACAGACCACTTTTCTCAAATTTAGCTATTGGTAGTAATTAAGGAGATATAAATAAAATATTATACTAAGACTACTGATTATATTAATAACACCATTTTTTAGAACCAAAAATTAAGAATTTCTGTAGGAAAATTTGTGCTAGCCATAAATAGCTACATAAGGGAAATATACAGATTTCAGACCTATCATTTATCCTTACAAGACAATCAGGAATTGTAAATTTTACAAGAAACAAATTGTAATTCAAGAAAGAAATATATATTTGCTACCAACTATGTGTTTTACATAAGTTATTTAATTTTCTGCATCTTTTCACTGCAGATTATTATCTAAATTTTTCAGATAGGGAAACAGAAGCTAAGGGAGTCTAAATAAGCTACCAAGGTCATACAGCTGGTAATAGCATTGCCAGAATAGTAGCCTAAATCAGACTTCAAAGCTCATGTTTTTTCCATTATGCTTCTCTCTTTTTTTTTTCTTAAGTAGAAATTACATCAAAACAATGGCTAAAGAGTTAATTTCCCACATGGTGGATTAGTGGGTCATTCAATGGAGTCTGACATTTAGAGGACATTCCTCACTGAACAGCAACGTTATGGTAGCACATATTTCAGATCTCAACTTTTACACAGAGCCCCTTTAACCACTGTCCCACTCAACCAATTTCCTGTCCTATCAGTACTGCTAATTCTAAACATAAACCACTCAAGGAATTTTAACACACTTGCCAAAGAAACCAAAGGAAGGCTTACAAATTGGTAGTTTACTTTTATGTGTACACTACCCTCTGCTGGCCGGAACAGACAAATCCTTCTTTATAGTATTTCCTGATGGGGATTGAAAGAATTCACAGCAGAGTAGACTGTACATCTCACAGGCGCTGTTGCTCTATTTGTGAGTCCTAATTGTTGTAAACATCTAGAGTCGCACAGCTCCAACATGACCAGGAGGGCCTTTTCTGCAGAGAACTTCGGCATTTATTCCCACCATTTCATTTTTAAAGAATGAAACAGAAATATACAAATACGTATTCACCTCAGTGATTCTAAAGTGGATCATTATCGTCTGTCTTCACCTAAAATTGGAAATTACTCTCTAGAACAACAAAGAAAAAAGTACATGAACTTACCTTATTCAAGGTAATCCTTAATAATTTTTACAACTAACTGTACATCAAAAATACAGTATTAAAAAGACTCTAAAAGGAGAGCACTTCAGTCACTTATAATTTAATAAATTTTAATCTAAAGGGGAATTAATGCTCAAGAAGAAAAAGCTGTATTGCTGTATGTTCTGTAGTAACATTTGAAATTGCCATTTTAAATGGAACTAATGACACTCTGGATTATACTGTGAGATTACATATATTAAAAAATGTTTCTTAAATTGAGCATCATAAACAGCTCAGACTTTAAAAGAACTAAAGATTATTCATTGAGACTTCCACTTAAGTAAAACCAGCCTCCTAATTACTGCCTTTTCCCAGAAATGTGTTATTTTCTTTTATTACTTCCTCCTTAAATAAAAGGAAGGTGTTATGATTTTCCACAGTATGTCAGTTTGGCTGCTTTCTTGGTTTGTTTCTCGTGAGAAAGGAGGCCTGGGGATCATAGGATTAAAATGTGTTTGTCCACTGATTTTTGAAGAGTAATGTCAGAGTAATGATAAAATCCAGTGTATTTCCAAACAGAAGACTTTGGGCTGGCGATGACTATCTGTTCCTACTCATCCTTCAATGGATGATTTAAATACTGTTGAATGTGGCTATTTTTATTCTAGAAAGGCCCAAAGTAATCAGAGAAGTTACTACTCTTTCCATAAATATTTATTAAGTGGTGAGCAAAAGATTCAAAGTCTGTGAATTCAGACTACTATACAGAGTTTGTATGGCAGTAAGAGAGAGAGACATTAAACAATATACACCCAAACATATACTTACAAACTGTGATTGAACACTGGTAAGAAAAGGGTACCATAAGAATATAAGGAGAAACTTATTTAGAGGGGGAGAAGGGAGTAAACAGGAAAGGCTTGCCTAAGGAAGTGACATTTATCTGAAACCTAAAGGATGTATTAAACTTACTCATAAAAAGAGAGGGGAAGAAAACATTCCAGGGACAGGAAACACAATGTGAGAAGACTCTGAGACTAGAAAAAGGTTTAAGTCCATTCTGGGACATGAAAGATCAGTGTGGCTAAGACTTAGCAAACAAAAGGTGGCACAAAATGAAATTGGAGGCAGGCCAGAAGCAGATGAGGTTGGCCTGGAGGTTTTATGAGGGATTCTGAATTTTATCCTAAACTCCACAGAAAGTCATTGATAAGAGTTAAGCAGGGGAGTTTTATTATCTATTTACATTCTGAAAGCTACTCTGGCCACTGTTTAGGAAATGGAATGGAGAAAGAAACTGCAGAAGCAGGGAGACTATTACAGTAGTCAGGAAAGTGACATTGCACCATGGTCCTTGGGGCAAGGGCAAGAATAAAAATATATGCAGGAATAAAAATATATGCAAGAAAACTATCATCCACTCAGTTGTTCCAAGCCAGATTTCTGAAAAGTCATCCTGAACTCCTATCTCCCTGGCCCCAGTTATCCAAGTCACACAGTCTTGCCATGTCTACCTCCCCCCAAACTCTCAAGCTCATCACGTCCTCTACAATCTCCATTTCCACCTTTCTTGGTTTACAGCCTCATCATCCTTGCATGATCATGCCAGGAGCCTCCTCACTGGTATCACAGGTATCTTCCCACAACTCAAATTCACCTACATATTGAGGCTAGGGTGAAATTCATAGAACATGAACTTCTGCCACTCTCCTAACTGACATCCCTCACAGATTTGCCTTCTCCAATAGAATAAACTTAAAACTCTTTGGAATGTAAGGCCCTTCATCACTGCGCATCCCTTTCTTTAGTTTTTCAGGCCATCTCCAGCTGTTCTTCCCACACATGCTCAGTATCCCAGTCATGGGGAAATGTCTAGGGCTCCCTGCATGTACCACACAGCCCCTCTCATGCCTACATAACTTGCTTCAAATGTCGGCTTCCCGACCAAATTACTCACCTCTCTTGCCTCAAGCACCATCTACTCTGGTAGGTGCTTTCTTCTCACAGATCGCTACAGAACACATTATATATTATTAATAGAATGGTTTGGGTGACAATATTTCTCTTGATGTACAAGTTCTCTAAGGACAAAGCATTATTAATCCATTCAGCCTTAACACCTGAAACAAATGGTCCCATAAACATGTTGAGTGATGAAAACCATGCCTTTCCCCTCAGGGAACAGGTAATCAAGTCAGGGAAAGAAAGTATATAAAAATAGGAAAAGTTCACAAATGTAAAAGTTTTTAAATGACAGCTTCCTTTCCTATTTCTCATAGCACTTTTTCTAAAATTTCACCTGTCCTCAAATTCATACATTAATATTGGTTTATTCACTCTAAGCAAAAACTTACATCCTTCTTTACGAAGAAAACACCAGTCATCAGGTCTGAATTTCCTCAACTCCCTGCTTCCCACCCCACCCCGTGCCCATCCTTTACTACAAACTTGCTCCTACTTGCCTAATTCTAAAGCCTCATTTCTCACATCACTCCCTACCCACATTCTGGCCAAAACCAGAAAATCTCTCTCAGACTGCCCCTTTACTGCTAAGAGTTAATTTTATAGAATCCCTGAAACTTCAGCAAATACCTAAGGATGATCATCAATTTATAAAATTACTGTTCTTTAAAAACAAGGGATCTCCCCTTTCTAGGAGATGAAGTTGCAGAGCTCTTTAGTCATTCAGCAGAAAATCAAATGGCTTCTATTTTAATTGTAGGTCAGGTTTAATCTGTCCTTTTAGTCACTGACAGTTCCTGATAATGAGATAATGATTTCTTCTACCTCACTAGTATTAACCGTAAGTCATTTATATTCTCAAAGTGACAGTAGTTTATACAAAACAGCAGTTTCATTGCAAACACTTGAGTACAAATGGCTTATGAAACTTACTCTAAGATAAGTGAAAAACAACGACGTTGTCACTATAGTGAAAGCCACAGAACTGGTGTTGTTCATCTAATTTTGTCAGGAAAGACTTTAGGATTCATGAAACAGATTAAAGCTATGATATACATTCTTAAATAAGGTGCAAGGAAGAAGGCAAAGAGATAGAAGAGAGAAACAGCGGGTAGATTTACTTCCTTGTAATCAGCAGAGAGTGAAATGAAATGTAAATGACAGTGCTGAATATAATGGGCCTCAGTTCAGCTTCAGGGTAATTACCCATGTCCGGCTTTTGTTTAAAAATCCTGCTCTCCTTATCAAAGCTTCCCACTGTTCTACATCTGGTACTGGACAGTAGCTATAGAAACCACTTGTGCTAAAGTTATACAACTATAAACAGCACTAGGCCATTCCCAAACCAAGGACAAGCAGGTCAAAAGTCTGGCATCCAATACTATTAAGAGAAACCTCTAGCATTATTCTTAATGGGGAAACAAGGTGCCAGTGAAAATCTTCAGCCCTAAGTTAGGTCTTTACATGTAATCCATTCTTTTAAAAAATTTCATTACTGTGCAAGACATTAAGTTACCTAAAGTCTGTGACAGTACTTTAATGTATTAAAATTTTCATATCTAGAGTTCTGAAATGAGTGATAATTAATGAGTGAACTTTGACATCTGGCACTCAGCACATAATTTCTAATTATAAAAAAAGCATTATAGATATTTGTGCTTATCATGATGACATAGAAGTATCAGCACTTTCTATATGCTATCTACTAAAATCTATAACTTTATAAAATTCAAAACTTAATATCAAATATTAAAAGAATACAAAGTCTATGCACTAGATAAAAATTTAATGGCAACTTATTAGTTACTGTATTTAATATTTAATTAAAACTAAGAAGAATCTTGCTTACCTTTTTAAGTATTATTGTGAAAGATGAGTAACAGACCAAAACATGTCCAAGCATGCGCATATGTACTCTATCACTTTAATTTGGGAACTATTCCTCTCCTAGGTGACTTTTTAACATCTTCATAATCCATTAAAAGAAACATTAATAAAAATGTATATGCATCTATACAAAGATCAAAAACAGGCAAAATGATTTTGCTTAGGGATGATTACAGTAGTGGTAATATTACAAAGGAAATCAAGAAAACGATTACCATGAAAGTCAGAATAGTGGTAACACCTTCAGGGGAGGTGCTAATGGTCAGAAATGGTCAGAAAAGGAAGGGTGCTTCTGGGGTGCTACATTACTCTATAATCTTGATCTTGGTGGTGGGTACATGGATATTCACTTTATCATTCATTAAACTGTACATTTATGTTTTAGGTAAAAAAAATACATGTTAAAATCTTTAGATTGAATTCTTGGAGGGTCATGGAGTGGGGAGAGCATATAAATTCATGTTTACATTTGAAAAACATCAGAAAGACAATTCTAAGTTAAATAACCATATGATAAAGAAAAATACAAAAAAAAATGAGAAAAATTTGTCACTCATGCAAGAATTATAAAAGAAGTTTCAGATGATTATACTGACTCCACATAGAAACTTTCCATTTCCCTAAACCATTCATACTTTGGAATCCTTGAATCATATTTATATTTTGTAATTGACCTGTGCCTAAGATTCTATAACACTAGGAGTTTAAAGACTGTTTTACTGTAACAGTTGAAAAACATGAGCAAAAGATACATGCTCTCTCTGCCTTCAGAGAACTGCTTGTTCCTATAAATAAAATAGTCATATCTAAACAGCAACATAAGTTGCAAGATCTAGATATCTTAAATGATTGCCTTCCTGGAACTGTGGAGAACAGACTTTTGCTTTTTTTTGGCTTACCAGAAACAATAATGTAAAACAATTATGGTAGCATCAATTTAAAAAATCCATTGTTTGGCAAAATCATTTAGTTGCAGACATGTAAAAGAAAAAATCAAATGATGATCCTCCAAGATTTAAACTCAAGAAAAAATACCATCAACAACAAAAGCAAATTCATTTGGAACTAACTAGATCACATGAACCTGAAAACTGAAATCAAGCAGCATGATATGCAGAATCACCAGGCTCCTGTCTGTTTCTGAGCCTTTTTCAAATACATCAAGTTAAAACATAATTTATAGATAATATAAATTTGTTTCCTTCTGACTTGCTATGCAAAATAATTAAGGTTTTCTTTCTCTTTCTCACTTTCTTTCTCTCTCTCTCTCACACACACACATTTACCACACTTTGATAGTAATAAATACTGTATTGTAGTAAGACCTAGACTGGGTTTATTCCAATTAGCATCCTCTTATTTAGTGTCACCCTACCTTATTTTTCTCACCAATAAATGAGGTATCATCTATATTCTACCATTTATATGTTTTAAATACTTCATACTCAATCTCTAATCTTTCATAGCTCTAATCAAAAGGGGAATATCCACAGTCCTGGCAAGAGACGGGCAAAAATCACAGAATACATCAGAAGGAAAAGTCAATCAGAAGGGACTACCTTTAACTCAAATAGCTGTCAAAGAAAAACACAACTAACAACATTAATCCTGAGAAAGGATAATGCATAATGGAAATAGGCATCAGTAATATGTCAGCAAAACACAACAATTTATGATTAGCAATGCCAGTATCATTTTAACATGTAAACCACTTATCATAAAGACTAATTTTTTGCACTTCAAGACATGTATAAGTCATTTTCTCAAGTGGGAACTCAGTGCCCATCCTCTCCCTTATTCATTTAAAAAATACTGTTATAATGTTAATGGTTATTTGTCCTTTGCAGCTTCAAAATCTTTCAGTCCTTTAGTCAAAACCCTCACTTTTGGCCACACTCCATTCTGATTAACGCATTCACCAGCTTCATGTTACTGGACTCTCATTCAATCCAAAATAAAACATTACATAAACTTTCATCACCTTCCACTGTGACCTTCTAATATTCCTTATTTTAAATCATCTGAACGATACTGGGTATTGTTCAGCTACAAAAATGACAACTGATTTACAAAACATTATAACTTTAGTCTAAGTTAATAGCCATTTAATATCTAGAATTAAATTTACCTATACTTCAGTACTTCTCAAACCACTAGGAGTATAAGGTAGCAGGTCAGATAAATAAGACACAAAATAAATAGGGCACATTATGGCCCATTTAATGCAATGGTAATTTAAAATAATTTTAATATTAAATCAAGAATCTATTATGGAATAGACTATAAAAGTTGCATGAAGTTTTAAAAAAGATTTAAAGGTAACCTTGAAAAGAGCTACTTGGCATACTCTTTCATTTGTCCACATAGATTATGGTAGAAAAGGTTGAAAGAGTATTGTTTTAGGTGACTTTCATTGAAGACACAACTATTATATTCTGATCTGTCCTGGACAACTTTAGAGATCAGCATTTTTAACCTATAAATTTTATATGAGAAAAATGTTTTATAGAGGTAACCATCGTGACCACAACAATATACAGCAGCATTAACTACATGTTGTGTCAAGAGGGAAAATGAGTTCTAGTAAAACAAACCACACTCTACCATGGCCTCATGAGCAACACTTGCAGAACAGAACAGGACAAGGAAACACTATCTTTAAAAGAAACTAGTAATAGGCTACTCAAGAATATTTACCTTTTAATCTTGGCATACTCTAAAGGTAGAAATATATTTTGGTAGAGAGACAACATGATGGAGAAAGAAGGACACAGAATTTCAAGTGTAAGGTGGAGTTTTGGTCTCAACTCTGCAACTTATTATTTAAGCCTAGGCCACTTCCTCGTCTCTAAAATGGGGAAAATGTTAATAATAAGGTCAAATGAATAGGAATGTTTTGTAAACTAATAAAGCATTATAAAAGTTTTATGTATCATTCACTTAGCTTTCAGAATATAGCAACAAAGAATAATGCAAAAACCTGGCTCTTCTTACCAGGTATCTTTGTAATTTTAACATGGTTATCAAAAATTTTCTTCTTTACTATTTATGTACAATAAGCAAGTCTAAAAACTGCAGCCAATAATGTAAGGATACAAAATTTTATAAAACATCAATATTCTTCAGACAATTTTTGTTATAACTTATGTTTACATTTTAAAAGGAGGGAGAGGCAGAATACTTTATAACAACATACCAAGTGGGCCAAAAGTTATACTGAAGTTAAACCTAACAAGTGACAAATCAAAAATGAAGGGACACAGTATACAAAAGTGTAAAAATCTAAAATTAATAGTCTTGCATTTCCAAAATCAACAATACTGAACAAGCCGGAGAATAATTTGTTAGACACGTGTGAGAACTGTTTGACAATTTTATGTCATCACTTGCATTATAAAGGACTGGGATCTTGTTGCAATTATATACACTCCTCTCCATGTAAACAAAAGGTATAAATGAAGTAATTAATTTAAAACCAAACATGATTAATTTAACATGACAAAGTATTTTCAGTTATAGTAAATGTCATGCTAGTCAAAATTCACTAATTAAACTTGATCTTATAAAATGAAGGCCATTTCAAAAAATTACGTGAGCATCGGGCTTTTCCTTGTTTTTTAAAAAATCAATTTGAAAAGGACAGAAGTAAAAAGATAAAAGGAAACTAGACAAAAATTAACACTGCCTATATAGGTTTAAAAATACCCAAGGTGAGTGCCCTTATTTATCATTTTAATACAGGACAAAAATTCTCAAAAGCCTATTTTTTACTTGAGTCTCAAATAAATTTGCTTAAAGAAATAGTATACATCAGGAAAAAATACTGGACTTTTTAAACAAATAAAACTCAGAGGAAAGCACATATGAAATTAGCCCATAATGGGTCTTAATTTTTAAATTTTTCCATTGAAATAGAATGCCTGATTTATTACGAGGCTTGATTAATTATTAAAGAGTCTTTTCTCGACATCTTCCTTCTTCCAATTCTTTGGAATACTATTTATGTGGACCACACAATAAAGAATGCTAATGACACTTACTCTATAATATCATGACTTAAAATTATAAACTCTACAGGTAATATTGTTTTTTACATGTGTTACATGTGTACCTGGCATATAAATGTTAGTTACTATTATTACTTACTCAAATGATTCCATTAAATGCTATGATTTCTAAGAGCTGCAACTATCTGAATTATCAAATGCCTGACTTTCCTCAAACACATATAAAGATAAACATATACAAGAGAAGTGACGAAGAGAGGAGAGGGAAAAAACATACCTTAACATACAACAGAAGCCTTTAATTTAATATGATAGGTACTGGTAATGTTTGCTGTTATGGGCTGATTTATGACTTAAATTATGTCCCACTCTAAAATTCATATGTTTAGTCTTTAACCCTCAATGTAACTGTGTTTGGAGATAGGGCCTTTAAATAGGTAATTATAGTTAAATGAGGTCTAAGGGTACAGACTTAATCCAATAAGATTGGTGTCCTTATAAAAAGAGGAAGAGAGACCAAAAAGTGCAGATATAGAGGAAAGGCCATGTGAAAACAGAAAGAAAGTAGATGCCTACAAGTCAGAAAGAGAGGTCTCACCGGAAACCAATCCTACTGACACTTTGATTTTGAAATTCTAGTCTCCAGATCTACAAGAAAATAAATTTCTGTTATTTAAGCCACTCAGTCTGTGGCATTCTGTTATAGCAGCCTGAGTAGACTAATATGGTTACTTAATTGAAAAAGTCCGTAAGAGCAGGAAAAAATTAAAATGCTTAAACTTATTTTAACTTAAAAAACTATATATTCATTTGACAATTTTTTGATGTAGAATTAAGACCCATAAAGATTTTCAGTTTGGGCACTTACAAAGCAATGTGGGTACAAAAAACTAGATTGCAATAACTTTTTTCCAACTCACTTGTAATTCAAGACTCTATTTTAGCAACTCACTTTATTCTTTCTAAAGCATTCAACTTCGTTTTTACAGAAATGACAACTTTAGTCTTACACTCATATTTCACTGATCTAACTAGTATTTAATTAGATTACAAAATTACCATAACAAATGTAACTGGCATAAACAGCTCTGAGAACAGCATAACTGATTCTTGGTAAACAGATAATTCAGCTGGTAGGTACAGAAGTGCTGTATGTAGACACAGCAGAGACCAAGTAACTCACCAGCTGAAAGTATTCAGCATATTACAGGCATCAGACAGTGTATTATAGAGCAGGAATGGCAAGTACGGTTTAATCAACAGAGTTTGAAATAGATGTTAGATAAGAGGGTTTCTATGTACCAAATGAGTGTTGGTTATTCAAAATTGTCACTTTGGAAGGTTGTCATTGTGTCAAACAATTTGGAAACCACTTGTGGAATTTCTGAATATGCAACGTTTTAAATGTTTAATGGTAAACCATCATCCTTGGAACAGAATTTGATCTCCAAACATTTTTATTTAGTGAGCTGTCAGGTATCAAATGTGAGCAACAAAGTCTAATAATATCATTTGAAGAAAAGTATTACTATAAAGCAAAATAACTGTTTAATATGAACATTTTTCTTTAAACGTATGAACATATTTCTTTAAAGGCAAATCTAAAAGATAAGTTTCAAGAACATGCTGAATAATTATGAAAGAAATAGAATGAGTACAAAGATGCCATTACAAGGATATCAGACATTTTAATATAAGTCTCTAGTACTATTGCTTTAAAAATGACTACCATATACTCTCATTTTAACTATATCACATATATCTATACATCTGTGTGTGTGTGTATACATACACCCCACATACATATATAGTAGACACCAATAAACATGTATAGGTTAGCTTCTTGAAATGCCCTGATATTGAAGCTTGATTACTGAAGATAGTTTGCGTCACACTGAAAATTCTGAATATTATTCAGTAATAAAAATGAGTCGCTAAAAAAATTTGGATAGGAAGTTACAATATAATGAATGCAGTGTTTAGGAAGATTCATTTAACAGATAAAAACTAGAGGTGTGAAGGAGAGAGATCATTGAAGAGACTGTCAGCATAAATCAGGTGTATGGTAATACGGGTCTCAATTAGAGACAGCAAATGGAAATAAAAATAAAAAACAAAAACAAGAATGATATAAAATAATATATACAAAAGGCACCAAACAAATATTAGGTTTCACTACTGTGAAAGAATCTATAAGGTATAAATTAGATGAAAACAAGTCAAATGCAGACCAAAGGTGCATATGACAAAATCTTCAGATATCACCACCTTTGGGGCTTGTTCAAGTTTCCAGTGAACCTGGGAGCGCTTAAGTTGTCAATCCAGAAAAGTACAACTCAAAGAACATTTTGTAGATTTAATTAAGCTCCATTATGAGGCATTATTCATAATTAATTCTGATCTCGACATGAAATAACAGATGTTTTATTCTTTCCTCTCAGGCTTAAATGAAGAGGGTGTGTGTGTGTGTGTGTGTGTGTGGCTGGGTGTGGGGGGGTGTGGGGGTGTGTAAGAGAGAAAGAAAGAGAGAACACATGTTGGGCCCTAACAGATGGGGGAAATATACTTTCTCCCTAATATAAAGCAACGTATTGTCTACATTATTGTCTGAAATTATGTACTACCTGATTTCTACTTCTGGAAAAAAATGGTAACTGGAAGATTACTAATTAGACAAAAGTTGTTTAAGAATGCTATTTTATAGCTGAGTTAGCAACAAGTATGTCGAATAAAGCCTGGGAAGTTAGGGTCCACTTCTATTTCTATTCTTCTACCCAACTTCTATGTTCAACTCCTACCCTCCAACTCCAACCAAATGCCACAAACCTCTTCAAGTTCTGCCTCTTCCTGAATTCATCTGTAATTTTTTAAAAATCAAAGACTAACATTTCCAAACTCCATCACAGAAAAACTATTTAGAAAAATCCAGTTTTGATTCTTTCAGAATTTACCTAAAAATACCAGGGAAATTTACCTCAAATTTCTTCACCTTTTCCATTGTGATCAAGCGCCTTGATGTGTGACTGGAAAGCTTCTGCTCACAGTTGCTAATGAGTTCCAGGCAAGGGTGCCAGGGCACCATCTCTTCACTGTACCTGAGGAGAGAACAGCTGACTGTTACGAACACTCACATGTGCTGCCCACACAGAATCATCATGGGGGCCATCCGGTGTGGTGCGGGACATCCTTTCACCACATGCTGTACCATTTTTTCCATATATGCTGACTGTTCATATACTTCATAAACAATCTACTGTACTCTAACAAAGCAAAGTATTTTAATTTTACCACATCTAAAAATGCAGCTTAATTTACACCTGTAAGATGAGAGAGGAGGGGAAGGGAGAGAGAAATAATACAAGTGTGTTTCATTGAAGAATGTAAAACATTTAAACCATAAAAAAACAGATGATGATTCCACCCCATAAAATGCTATGAGAGCAGATAAAACAGAAAGAAATATACTCTGCAACACTCCTTGACATTTATGAGGGACAGATTCATCTGTAGATTTTTTTTTTTTTTTTTTTTTTTTTTTTTGAGACAGAGTCTCGCTTTGTTGCCCAGGCTAGAGTGAGTGCCGTGGCGTCCTAGCTCACAGCAACCTCAAACTCCTGGGCTCGAGTGATCCTTCTGCCTCAGCCTCCCGAGTAGCTGGGACTACAGGCATGCGCCACCATGCCCGGCTAATTTTTTATATATATATCAGTTGGCCAATTAATTTCTTTCTATTTATAGTAGAGACGGGGTCTCGCTCTTGCTCAGGCTGGTTTTGAACTCCTGACCTTGAGCAATCCGCCCGCCTCGGCCTCCAAAGAGCTAGGATTACAGGCGTGAGCCACAGCGCCCGGCCTCATCTGTAGATTTTTATAATTCTCAAAGTATCAAGTCCAGTCCACTATAGCATATACTTTCCCCTATAAGATGAAGTGCCCTTGCAAAATTTTAATGACATCTTGAGACAGCTATTAAGTTTGCAAACACAAGACTAAAGTTATTTGTAAAATTGTTCAACTAAACTACATCTAAAGTAAACACTACAGATTATATTAGTCCTCTGGACATACAGACCAGGAAATAAAACTGAAGCTATGACAATGAGTGCTGGAGACTGCTGCTGCACAGCACATGAATGAAGATGAGAACACTAGAAAGCAGGACAGTCAGGTGCAATAGTTCAGAGCCTGGCATCTGACAGGTTGTTGACATCAATCTTGGCAGAAGATACAGGTGACAGATTTGGGGGAAATAGCTATGGAACAGAATGCAGAACAGCAGGGAAGGGAGCTCACTAGATATAGGTACCTTTAAGAATGCTGTGATTGCCAGTTTTTATTTTTCCTTTGCAAATCTTTATGACTTTTTTGGGAAGTCTGCATACATTTATTACATGGGCATCTTAAACCTCTGGTCCAAAATGGGAAAGGTGCTGATTAGCTCTTCACGTAAAGGACCATGATCTTAGCTAGCTGTACTAATGCATCAACATTGTCTTCACCATCACTCTTTTACTGACTTTTCTAGGTCCCTCTGACCTTGGATGAGCTCTCTCTCATTACCTCAACCACATCCTCAAAACCTTCATCACCCACTTACCAAGCAACATTCATAATGCACTTTCACTTTATTATCAGTGGAAGGAATTTTCTTGAAGTCATGCTCTGCCTCCTTCCTTAGAGCTGTCCAACAAGAATGACCATTTCAGATTTCACCTCATCTAATAATTCTTTAATGTTCACTATATAGCCAGAAACATTATACTTCTTATAACATTAGTTGATATCAGATTTGCAATCTTCATGCAAAGCATTTATGATATGAAGGAACTCATTCTACACCATGGTTGAGACTAAAGTAAAAAGTGGTAATGGAGAAAGGATATACTCTTGACCTGTGGATGTCTGAAACAATGTTCATCAAACTTAGTAATGTACCCTTTTTTTAAAGAAAAAAAACTTTTATTTTCTGGTAGATTGACTTAAAGTATTATTATTAAAATATCATTTAAATATGTACAAACATATATTTGAAATTTCTTATCCTTATATCCTAATATAACTATAAAACCCAAAATATATTTATAAATAAAATCCAAAAGTACAAAACCAATACAATTTTAATGAACATCTGTGACATGAATGATGTTAAACTGCTGAAATTAAACTGCTGTGTTTGCTTAACAGCAGAAAAATATATTTACATGTTTTATATTATCTTTTCAACTCAATCTTTAATTTTAAGCATAAAGGAATATCATATCAGTAATCATTATCATTAACAAACTTATTTTTAACACTAATCTATTATATTAGCAAGCCAATCAATTTAACAGTATTCTCCCAAAATACCATATTAAAAAAAATAGCAGTTAAAAAAATTATTCACTGTATATATACTGATGTATTTCATACCAGTGGACTGTCTGCAAACTGTTAAGTAGAAGATATAAATCTGTATTTTGCCTGAACTATAATGGTAATATAGAATCCTATCATAATTTCCTGTTTTCATTACTATCACTCTACAATCCAAGTTATCTATTAAAAAACTAAATGAGCCAGAATAGGCAAATCCACAGAGATAGGAAAGAAGGTAGTGATTGCTAATCAGTATGAGGTACTATTAGGGGATGATGAAAACATTCTGAATGAGATAGTGGTGATGGTTGCACAACTTTGTGGCTATACTAAAAACCTCAGAGTTGTATAATTTAAGAGTGAATTTGAATTTCAAGGTATACCAATCATCTCTCAATTTTTTCAAAAAAAGCAAAAACAGTTGTGTATATAGGCCCCTAGGTTTTTCATGAATCAATTTTTAAAGTCACTCATTTTTCTGTGTATCTTCACGCCTCAAGCATGAAATGTCACTAGAATTTCCAAATGTCACTAGAATTTCATCTTCCTTACAAGAAACAGATTTTGCATCGATTTGAACACTTACTGTGAACAGCTTAAGGAATCACCTTTTCCTGTTTCTTAGATAAAAGATGGAAAACATGTTCTCTTTACTGATCTGAGCCACCACCAAGTTAATTTTACTACAATTAAAATTTATCCCCAAATCCTACTTTGGGTCACATTATTAGGTTTCTTTGTCATCTTTTAAAAAAATTTTAATTGACAAATTATATATATTTATGGGGTATAATGCGATGTTTTGATATAGGTAAGTCATCACCTTTATTATGAACACTAGCAATTGGATTTCTATTAAAGGTCATCTTTCACAAAGAAACGCAGTTTCTAAGTACTTCAAGAGTTATCTGTGTGTGTGTAATGAAATTAGATAACAAGCCTATATGGACATCTGGAACCTGGTCAAACAGTTACATTTACTCAGTAGCTTAGCAACTTCTATGACATCAAACATACATGTGTTGGATTTATGCCCTGTCCACATGAATATAACACAGATCTTCAGGGTCATTTGCAAGGAGTCAAAATTGTGAATAGTAAACCCACAAATGCCAATAGTCTACAGTAATTGCATGTGGTAAGTCTCTATGAGTGGTAAGAACAAACTACTATGAAAGCACAGAGGAAGAACTGATTAATTCTGCTGAGAAGGGTCTGAGAAAGTGTCACAGAAGTGGTGAGAATTAAGCCAGACCTTGAAAGATGACTACAATTTGGTCAGAGGCAAGAGGAAAGAAGAATGAGCATCTCAAGCAATGGGGGAAGAATAAATAAAGGTGAAAAGATAAAGTATACAGAGTATCTTGACCCTGACAAAAAACGTGATATACTAGAGTGGAAACAGTCTAGACTAGAAGAAAAACAGCAGAAGTTTGTGAGTAGCAGTTTCTTCACTGAAATTTAAATTATCAGTGAGAAAGTCCTTTTTCAATCAACAGCGCTAACAATTTTTCACATATCACTAAGCTTTAGGCAGTATTTTGTTTTTATTATATCTTAAACTTTTCAATCAGTCCTGAGTTTAAATAATACCTGAACTTGGTTATAATGTGTAATTCTTATGTTTAAACTTGAATCACACAATAAGCTTTGGCTGACTAAGTAAAATTCAGTAAAACACAAAAGTCTTAAAATTACACTGTTCTAAGGCACAATTTTACATTAAATTCCTTTTTTATTCCTGGTCCAATAAAAAGCTACATTTTCAATAAAACATAATTCTAAACTGTTTAACTCAGAAGCAAGAACATTATTTCAAATTTTTACAGGTGACTTTAGTCTTAAATTCTTCTTAGTACGGTGTTATTTTAAAAAGAGTAAAGACTTTGAATAATATATACTGCAAAAGTGAGAATAGTTCATTTTTCTAGCATAAATTCAAGACAGACTAAGTTCATTAATAAGTTAACAATTGATAAGAATTAGTAATTCATTAAGAAGATCACTAGGCTTAAGGAGAGAAGAAGATACAACCGGGGTCTAGTAATGAACATCAGAGGACCTGAAAATAACTCTCTCCAAGGATAAACAGGTGAGGGACATAAATGCCACAGTAGTCTTCCCGTGTGTGTTAGCCACATACCTGTAAGAAATCTATTCCTCAAGAAAACATCTAAGGCAAAAAAAAGAATTAATAAAACATGTGTACTTTTTCTACTTCTAAAACATCCCTTTTGTTATATATATTTGGAACTTTCTCCTTATCCAAAATTAGTAAAACACAGAAGTTGCTGAAGAAATATCCAGTGGCTACTTTTAAAGTCTTTAGAAATATATTTAAAGTACCTATAATTTTACTTTTTAAAAAGGAATCATAATAGAACTCCAAAAGTAATTCTTAACTGCATATAATTTCAGTTGTAATTAAACAATAAACTACAAAGTAGTGAACAGTCAGATATGTTAGAAGGTAAGGTAGTACACAACAACTAATGAGGATATTTCAAAAGGACAGAGGAGCCAGCTCAAAAAGATTCCCACTAGTCAAATCTGGGGCAATTTTAACAACAAAATAAATAATGACAGTAATAAATTACAGCCCAATGAATAATAAAAGAATCCATGACTCTATACCACTATAAATACATAAATGAATAAATAAAATGGGGGAGAAAGGAAAGCTTCTCCTTACAGAATACCAACTTACAAACACAGAAGGAATGATGGAACAGAAAATTCACCATTTGGCAACCACTATAGCAGCAGTTATCAACAATGGCGTCATCAATGTGAGTAGTGGTTTGATGAAAAACACAATATCAGCATAATCTTAGAATATTTCCCCACAAAATACAAATCCAAGAGGAAAATAAGGATTCGGTGTGGAAAAACCTTATAGAGAACAACATGACCAGATGATCAAGGTTAACATCACCAGCAGAGTTCACTTTGAGTGCCCCATGATGTACTGCACGAAGATCATTTTTGCAGTATTCTTACCATAAAAGCATTATCTTATTCTGGTCATAGGGGAAATACCAGCTGGACCCTGGCTGAGGGTCAACCCTCAGAATATAAGCTACATACTCTATAAAACTGTTGCGGACACAAAAGATAAGGAAAGACTGAAGAACATTCCAGACTAGAGGAGACCAAAAGATAAGATAGATGAATGCAGCACATTTTCCTGGATGGATTGCAACTGGTAAGATTTGAATGGGGTCCATTTGAATGGGATGCCAATATTGTCACCAGTGCTGATTTCCAGACTTAGAGAGTTGATAGTGGCTAGACAGGACTGTTTTTGTTTCTGAGAAATACAGTAGAGTATATAGGGGTAACAAGGTATCATACCTGCAGCTTCTCAAATGGTTTCAAAAAGATTAATGATAATGGATATGTGCAGGGGGTGGGAGGATAGGAGCATATATAAATATTCATATTTGGAATATCTGGATGAGCATAGAAATGGGAGATTTTATACCATATGTGAAATTTTTCTGTAAGTTTGAAATTATTCCACAATAAATTTTTTAAATTTTTAGCCCTGCAACTTTAATTAAAGCAAAAAGTAAGTAGCTTGCTGCTGAAATTCAGTTTATCTAAGGCAGGAACCATTTTTGCATAGAAATGAACAAATATGCTCTTCTCTAAAAGGGTTAATAAAACCCCACCTATTGTTTCACATACCAGGTATATGAGATCTGGTAGGATGTTGAATTAAGTGAGCATAGCACTGGGAATAAGGAAACCAATTAGCTAGCTAGCTTTTAATTTTAGATCGGTCATTTTATTCCTTGAAATTAATTGTCCCCATTATAAAATGAAGAGGTTAAATGAGATCATCACTGGCAACAAAACATAAACCCAGTATTAAGGGATTTAGGAATCAGTATGTATTATCTTATCAGTTGATAAATACATGACTAAAGTTAGGCCATGATAACTTCTAATACAACATTTGTAAAATAAACAACAAAAACCAACACAAGTTCCAACTGCTAAGGAACCATCCACCATTGTGAAAAACAAACAAGTTATCACTGTTTTTTGTATAATGCTTTTTGTACAATTATATATAGTAAATATAGGAATTTAAATAATTTTATAAAACATATTTCTATGGCAGATTGAAGAAATAACCAAATTTTGAGCTTGATACCATCTTTTAAATCTAAAAACTCAACTTGTTCAAATATTTTGTCTTTCACTATTGATGTATATAGCTATACTTATACTTAACAGTTATTAAATAATAAAACCCAACCCAGAGGCCAGGTGTGGTGGCTCACGCCTATAATCCTAGCACTCTGGGAGGCCGAGGCAGGAGGATTACTCAAGGTCAGGAGTTCGAAACCAGCCTGAGCAAGAGCAAGACCGTCTCTACTATAAATAAAAAGAAATTAATTGGCTAAACTAATATATATAGAAAAAATTAGCTGGGCATGGTGGCGCATGCCTGTAGTCCCAGCTACTCAGGAGGATGAGGCAGCAGGATCGCTTAAGCCTAGGAGTTTGAGGTTGCTGTGAGCTAGGCTGATGCCATGGCACTCACTCTAGCCAGGGCAACAAAGTGAGACTCTGTCTCAAAAAAAAAAAAAAAGAAAAAAAAACCCAAGCCAGTAACATTGAATATAATCAGGGCTTTAAATATATGCATAACTTTTTTTTTTTTTTTTGAGACAGAGTCTTACTCTGTTGCCCTGGCTAGAGTGACTGCCGTGGTGTTGTCAGCTAAGTTGTTTTGTTTGTAGACTGGCAAAATAGCTATTGAGCAGCTGTGATAAACAGGCACTGAGCTAAGTCTGGTATACAATAGGGGTTGGCAAACTTTTCCTGTAAAGGGGCAGAGAGTAAATATTGTAGATTTTTGGGGTGCCATATACTGTGTGTTTTTGTCACATATTCTTTTATGTGTATGTTTGTGTGGTTTTTAATAACACTTTAAAAACCAGTCTTAGCTCAAGCATCTTATGAAAACAGGCTGAGGACCATATCTGGGCCACGTGTTGTAGTTTGCCAAATCCTGACAGAAAATAAAACAGTCAAAACAATTCAGTCAATAAGAGGAAGGAGACGATTTTATACACATATGAAGGTAAACAAAAACTATCACACATTAAATACAATGATATGCTGAACACAATTAGAGATAAACAAAAATTATGCTAGAAACGTAAACATTGTAAGAAAAATAAAATTAAAAATAAAATTAAGATTACATACTCTGGTGTATACACAGGTAACCAATAGACTAGTCTTCCACCTAATACCAGGGTCTCAGCTGCAAAGTTTAACAGGTCGAAATACATATCACTCAGATGATAACTCAAGGAAACAGGAACGTGGCTTTCTGGACTACACAAAGAAAACAGAATTTCAAAATCAGTGAAAAATTTTAAGATTGCTTAAGTTAACTAAAGAAGCAACATGCTTCTCAAAGTTCTAGTGTACCATATTTAAATTTCGCTTACCATTTTTCTATTCCCTTTGGTATTTCCTTCTGTGAACCTGTTCTTCTTGTAGATTCTCTGATACCATATGGAGCTAGACAGAAAACACAGGTAACACAAACAGTCACCAAATCAGCAGTGAAGGGCAGACATATATCATGTGCCTTCAGATGTGACATCCTGAGAATACAACATCACCTATGCATTATTCCAACTGAGAACACACAACATAAAGAGTTGGGCAAGATACACAACATAAAGAGTTGGGCAAGGGGCAAGTGTCTTTAAAAATGTCAAAGTCATGTTTGTACTCCCATAATATCCTGAATTAAAAAAAAAAAGTCAATGTCATAAAAGACATGAAGAAGGCTATGGAAATGTTACAAATCAAAGGAAGCCTAAAAGATATCATTGCTAAATGCAGCAACTGACTCTAGAGTGGATCCTGTACCAGAGAGAAAATATACGCTATAAAAGATTTTACTGAGTTAACTGATAAAACTGGGTGACAAACTATAGACTAAAGTATTATATGTGTTTACTGAAAGAAACTGTACCTTGGCTTTCTAAGAAATTCCTAAGAACTTCTGTATTCTTAGGAAATACACACTGAAGTGTAAGGGTAAAAGGCCACAATGAATGCCACTTACTCTCAAGCTGATCAGAAGAAAAAATTCCTTATTTTATAGAAATAAAGATACAGAGTGGGAGAGCAAATAGTAAAGCAAACTGTTAATTTTTAAAAATCACCCAATTTTTATAAAGTATATTCACACTGACACTGTAATGCCTTATTTTTCTTTTGTGATTTGAAACCATTTAAGTTACCAAAGAACTAAAGAGGGCTGAGGCAGAAGGGCTCAACTTTGCCACTATTTATAGATTTATTGTCAAATACTATAGAAAAGGCAGATCTATTCTTAGACAGGCTGCCTAAAAAGCCCAAGACTTCATGAGGCATGGGAAAACAAGTTCTCATGCACATTCCTAAAACTCAGTGGGTTCACAAGCCCAGTGGTTCACAGAAGACCAAATTTCTTGTAACTCTAGAAAGGAGACGCCAGGGAAAACAGGCACTACAAAAACACAAATGCTTACACAAAGAGAAATGTGTGATATCTGAAACTCTTTTCTTCAAAATTTAATAACAAACTGCAAATGACATTTTAGCTCCAATTGGTATACTAATAACCAATTACAGTCATTATGAAAACAAATATATGCCTCAAAAAATAAGTTGAAGGGGAAAACAGATGACAAGTTCTAAAGATATAAAAATAGATGGCAAGTCAATATATTTGCTTAAAAAAAAAATAAACCATTAATGATTTAGTTAAGTTGGTAATCTACCCTACATTCATAATTTTCTCCTTCTCAGTATATGAAGAAGTTGAGGATGGGAGGAAAACCAACACAAGTTGGCACTGTGTGTATATGTTGACAAATTTTGTACTTGAAATAGAAATGACTTTAGGAAACCAATCCTACTAATCCGACTTCTACTTTGGTATAAAAATAAACTTACGATCAGTGATAATTGCATCAAAATATGTACCCTTCCTCCAGGAAGGTTTAGATGCATCTGAAACCAGGACATCAAGGTAGTACTTCTCTAAACCATACTGACGAAGATTTGCCCTAATATTTTCATCTGGTCCTCTCCATTTCTGGTTCTTCCTACTGGCCTTTCCTGAAAGGAAAGAAAAAGGAAGATAGAAAACATGAGATCAAACAGAGCATTCATACTTCCTGTTGTTAGCTAAAAGTAATGTTTTAACTCATCTAAACCTACATTTACTCAAAATTTACTTTCATTTAAAATCTTAATTTATATACACAAGTAAATAATTATTTTTATTTCAACCTATTATGTAAATATATTTTGAACAGAGAAAATACTGATGTCTAACCGATCTTGTTCTGTCACCTTTTAAGTAAAACTGCCTTACAAAACTCGTACTTATACTAAGTACGAAGCAATTAGTAGTAAGATACAGAGTTGAATAGAACCTTGCCCCTTTTCTCTATGCAGGAAACAGTCCTGCATAGAGATAGTGATGAATCAGATAACTAAAATAGAAATGAAGACAACTAACTTGAGAAATGCAGTGGCTATGACCAGGAAGAAAGGAGGCAAAATGGAGACATTATTGATGAAGAAAAGTTAAAGTGGGGGCTGAGGGAAGGCTAAAAAAGTTCAAAAGTTTGTAGTTTTAGAAGACATGACAGTTTAGGGTGATAATACCAGTGATTAAAATCAGAAAACCAGGAGAAAAAACAAGCACAGGAAAAAAGATGAGATTTATTTGTGATATATCAATCTTGATATACCTTGAGATACCTGCAGAACATTCAGAAAGAGACACCCAGCAGGTAGTTGAAGGCTAGAAGATATACACTTGGGAGATATCAATATATAAACTTAAGTTGAATCCATAAGAATGAATGGCAGTTTTTGTTAACCTAGGTGGTAGTTACATATGTGTTTGCTTTATAATTATCCTTATATATTATATACTCTTCTATACTATGATCAGCTTCACAAGAATAAATCAAAAGAAGAATGAGATGACTCTGAACAACAAGCACTGCGGTAGGAGAAGGGGTCAAAGATAGTGCTTGGAAAAAACAATAAGTAAACAGAGATCCAGAAAGTTGCAGGGTCTTTATGAGACTAAGATGAAACAGTCAAAGAAATAAAAGTACCATCCAATGAGACCACTGTCTAGGAAATCAAGGGAGGTTTTTTGAAGGTCAACATTGCCAAATGCTGTATATCTGTGGACTTAGCAAGTGGTTTCAGCAGAACAGTAGGCACAGAAGCTGGAAAATAATGAGGAGAGAGTGAGAGATGAAGAGGAAATAGCAAATTAATACTAGTTTTTTAAGAAGCATTTTGGCAAAAGAAACAGAAAAACAAAGTGATAGCTAGAGGACCCTATAGGATTGATAGAAAAAGTTTTATACTTTTAAAACCAGAGGAACTTGTGACTATTTTAGAATACAGTAAGAGATTAGAAGTATAGGAAACAGGCCAGGTGTGGTGGCTCATGCTTATGATCCTAGCACTCTGCAAGGCTGAGGCAGGAGGATCACTTAAGCTCAGGAGTTTGAGACCAGCCTGAGCAAGAGTGAGACCCCATCTTTACTCAGGAGGCTGAGGCAGGAGGATCACGTAAGCCCAGGAGTTGGAGGTTGCATGCAGTGAGCTATGATGATGCTGAGGTAACTCTATCTCCAGAAAAAAAAAAGTATAGGAAACAGAAAGCATACCTAACAGCATCTTGAATAAGCTCTGAAGAGACTCTACCTCAATCAGAATTCTACCCAAGTAGCCTGAAGGTTATAACTTTTTAAACATAACTTTAATAAATAAAAATTCAAGTAAATTATACAAGTCAATTTCTTTAAAGCAAATATACTACTTCTAAAAGCAAACAGAAATAATTCTTCTTAGCATTTTGTCTACTCTAACATATTGCAGATAAAGAATATCCTTTTCTGGTTAGCGCATTTATGTAAACCTGATAAATTATAACTAATTTTCTTCCTAAGAAATATTACTAAATTCTTTATAGTCGAGGTGGAGAAAAAGGTCATCAATACAATATATCAAATTGCTTCAGCAAAACAAAATAAACTACTAATATAATAAATTCACACCCATATAAGATACTGGGTGAGGAAAAGGAAAAGAATGTTTTAAGGGCTGATTCAAGTTACAAGTTACTATAATGGAATACCACCATAAACACAAATAATCTCAAAACCATCAATAAAAACTTGACATTTTTAATACCATTAAGCTATAAGAAAATACTTCTTCAGTTTGATTCAATTCCATCCAATTACACATCATTATTGACGCTTTTAAGAATTTAAAATATTTTCCAAAATTACCTCAAAAGCAAAGCAGATGCTTGTCTCAAGTACCCTCAGTCTAAGGCAAAATCTTTAAAGTTACTGTCACCTTTAAGTGTTTCAAAGATGTTTTGGTCAGGTATGAAATTAAAAACATATATGGTACCTCAAAGACTGGTTAATCCAATATACACTGAATGTATAATTACTTCTTCTCTCCCAACTCTTATGTTCCCAAAGATATAGTCTGCCTACTTTTTTTGTTTTGTTTTGTTTTGTTTACCTCCCTACTAAGTCTACAAACACCTCTTGAGGGGAGGGCCTTTTCTTATTCATTTTTGTGTTCCTTCAAGAAATCATTTTGCTCATAGTGGATTATTTCATAAAAGTAGATACTCAATGAAGTTTTATAAAAATAAGTAAAATTACATTCCAATTGTGTATTTTAACATTAAAATAATACCATATAAAACTACAGTTGACCCTGGGACATGCAGTAGTTAGGGGTGCTGACTTGCTGTGCAGTCAAAAACCTACATAGAACTTGTGATTCCCCAAAAACTTTACTACTAATAGCTTATTGTTATATTTACTATAGGTACTAAAAATATATTCACTATTCATTAAGTAGAAGTGGATTATCATAAAGGTCTTCATCGTCATCTTCACATTGAGTAGGCTGAGGAAGAGAAGAAAGAGGAGGGTTGGTCTTGCTGCTTTAGGGGTAGCAGAGGTGAAAGAAAATCCAAATATAAGAGGGCCTTGTTGTTCAAGAGTCAACTATGTTTTATTATTTTATCTCCCTTCCCCCCGCCTTTTTTTGTCCAGAGACAGTGTCTCCCTATGTTGCCCAGGCTGGACTCCAACTCTGGGCTCAAACAATCCTCCTGCCTCAATCTCCACAGTATGTATTTTATTATTTTAAAGGAATTGGCATGACACCAAACACTATAACACTGTCTATAACCTCTACTCACCTAAACCGTGAACTGTGTTGTAGTCTATGTCTGTCCCATATACATATGCACCAAAATGAGCAGAAGCTATCAGGAGGCCACCTGAAAAATCACACAATTATGACATGTTAACCAGAAAGTCCCAGACTTCAGTTTCTTCCTGTAATTAATTTGATCCAGTTTTACAAGCTAGCTGCAGGCAGAGTACCCTGGAATGACACTGATCCTGGCCATATTTAGCAAGCCTCAAAACTGAAAAAACATATCCCCTAACCTGTATTCATTAAATTGGTTGCAGGATAGGGAATTAATGTATGCCCTGGCAACATTACTTTAAACAGCACTAGTTAGGGAAAATTATATTTTTTTTTAGTCAAAATAATGTATATTTAGACATTTTCTTCTTATTTTGAGATGTCTGTACAAAAGTATCTTGCCTCTTTCTTAAAAATGAGCACATAACGCTGCTTACACAAAGAGCTGGCAATAAATTCTGACAATTTCACCCCATTCCCACAATCACAGAGTTTCATGTAACTAAAGAGGGCATAATTAATATGTCAGACATTAGCTCTTACAGAAGTTAAAATATTAAGACATATTTTAACTTTTCTAAGTGTTAACTTTTATACTAGTTACTCCTATAACTAATCAAGTATCTCCTATTTTAAACTGTAAATATAAATTTCTGAATAACAACCATACACAAAAATAATGAGTACAATTATTGTTGCTCAATTAGTGCTGTGACCAAAGTAAAAACAATTATCCCAATAAAATTTGACAAAGTAATTTGACAGATGTGACCAGCTCACACATGAAGGAAAACCCTAATAAAGATTAAAATAACAATTAAACTCTTTAAAATAAAAGGTAATCGTATTTTTAAATTGTTTAGGAAAAAAATTTTACAAAGTTAAATAAAGTTTTAATAATTGTACTTTTCATTAAACTTCACTTTGTTTAATCATTCAAATTAAAAGGCTTTTAGTGCTTGGGCAAGTCCTAATTAGCTACACTGTAGAAAGGTCTGCCAGTCAAGTTGAAATAATAAATATATTCTTAGACTATAAAATATGCACAGACTTGGACAAGGAAAAAAAAACTAAGGCTCTTTCCCTACATCCTTTTGAAATGTAATCTTTAAAATTAAGATGGGTAGTGCCTCCAGAGGGTCAAGGTCTATAAATTAATGGTGTTCCTTCCATAGCCATTTAAAATATAGTCTGGTAACATGTACTTAAAAATATTTTGCTCATGAATATATTATAACTGACTAGTTCCTATGGGAGCCCATGAAGAAGAGAAATGGAAGACTAACAGTACAGCAGAAACCAAAACCTAGGATCTCTCATAACTACAAAAAGCATTTATGTGAGAGGGAAGTTTAAAAAAAAAAAAAGTCCTCATAACTCTTGCTTTGGAAATGTAACAGCCCCTATTTAGGAAAGGCAGTGTATGTGATGACTTGAAATAGTCACAAAGTCACTTCACCCAAATTATGAGGAATTACTACAATTCTGCCAATTAAGGCAGATACTCACCTAGAAGAACTAGTTGTCAAGGGGAACAGAAAAGCTTTCCTGTGCTTCCTTAAACAGAACCTTATCCATTTGGTTAGAGTGAGTTTTGAGAAGACCCAATTTACAGTACACTGCTGAAAGGAGATGAATAATCTGTTAGACTGCATCTGATAGTCAACTTTGTGCCTTTTAAGCTTTTAATTTTTAAAAATAAAATCATAATAAATTAGCTTGTCTGAACTGGTCACTGGGTAATCACTGTTAGTCATCTAGTTGTTCTTTTGATTAAACTGATGCACTTTTAGCATTTAGTTATACCTCAGCTTGAGTTTTCTTGGAAGCTTTTTGGTTGAAAAAGGGTGCTACGAAAGGAGGGCAAAGTGTCAAGAAGGCAGGTAACATGACTCATTCATTTCATTTTATGCCATCAAAAGTAAAAATGCAGCATATGGGATCTAGACCAGTAACTCGGTATTTCAAATTCTCATCACTTAAATAGTAACCACTTTAAGGCTAGGGTAATATCTTATAGGCAAAAGGATACAATAAATAAGTAGAATTTATTCTATGATATGGAAACTCATGATTTTTATCTTTAGAGAGCTAAGTGGAAAGCTTTGCAAAGGTGGGGAAATGAGAGACTGGGCTTTGGTTTTGCTGAGAGAAAGGGAGAAAAATAAAGAAAAATGGTAATATTATTGCATCTATTTTATTCTTTTTAAAAAAAAATTCTACTTAAATAAAATAAACTAGTAGCCTGAGCAAAAGAACACTGCTAAAAATAGAGATCCTGCTAGACAAACTCTGAGACCCAGGAAGAGGGGACTACAAAGAGTACTAGAAAAAATGGGAAGGATATTACACAAACCTACAGAGATCCATTATCTCACTCGCCCAGCTTTCTCTTTTCCTCCCCTAGGTCTCCCACCAGAAACGGGACAGTCAGCTTCCCAACTCCTGACTCCTGTGTCTACTATTGTGCAATGACAAAAATCTCCAAAGGAGCTACACTCCTTTCCTTTCACCTATGGGTCACCTGAAGGTAGACAATGCCAAGGAATATACATTAGTCTCCTGGGTGCATTCTCATTACTAGAGGAGCTGACTCACTTGAGGGCATGAGAAGGAATCAATGAGCTATGGTTGCAGAGCTCTAAATTATCTAAGGCAACAGCATACACTTGTACCAATTATTTTAACTATGAACAAAAAAATTGACTTGTACAATATTAAGTTTCAATTTTCCTGCCTGCTGCTATTATTTGCCAATAGTTGTAAATTACAAATATCTTGGAAATCAGCCAAAAAAGGGACTAGAAAATAAATTCATGGTCAAATTCTTCAACATCACCATTTAATATTAGCTATATCTAACAACTTTCACCAAAAAGGCATCTAAGTTTTTATCAATAATTAAAAAATAATAATGATAACCATTAGAGTTCACTGAATGTCCACCATGTGTCAGACAACTTCCTAGGAATATTATATACATATATTACCTCACTTAATTTTCTCAATATATTACTATCACCATTTTACAAATAATGGAATTGAGACCCAGACAAGAATCTTGCCCAAATTCATATAATAATTTGTAAAGATTTAATTCACTCTATTTGTTCTTGCCTTTATACCATACTAACTCCTTTGAAGTCAGCACCAATAGAAGTAAATATAAGTTAACTTACCAAATAGATAACCAAATGGAAGTTTTGTTACTAAACAAATTATATGAAGTAAGTAAACCTGTGCACTCAGTAAATGACAGTTGTATACCATTCATAAGTCTTATACCAAATCACAAGCAAGGCTGTGCCATTATAAGTATTCAATAAATTCATGTTGATCATTCCTTTAGCCAAACTCATATGTAAACAGTAGTAATTTCTAAGTACTGAGAGCTGATCGAATGGAAAGTGGAAATACACAACTTTAAAAAAATCTTACTAAAATGAAAATCAGTGTATTTGCTAAAATAGAAATGAAAGTATGTTTCTGCAGCTCATGTCATTCCAAACAACTTAGATAACAAACCATCTACAAGAAAAAGGAAAGGAATTTAGGCAGGAAAAGATTATATCTCTCCTTCAATTTCCCAGAACCTTTCTACCCTACTCACAAGACATGAGTAGTCAGTGAGTAATATATTTGGGAAACTACATACACTTCAGTTTTGTATCTTGAAAATAGAAAAAGGATTAGTTACACCTGAATTAAAAAAAAATACAAAAGGGAAACTGAAAGAAAAAATATTAAATGCTTTGTGAAAAACTATGGCCATGGAGGAGGGCAAAGGGCTATGTAATTCTCCAATCCTTCAGAAGGTACTACCCATCAATGAGGCAAAAGGCCCAAGAGAGAGGATAAACTGTGCTTAAGACTATGTCTATTCACAATTATTGGTTATCACCAGTTTTAAAACAAAAGTATCAAAAACTGATTAATGTCCTAAAGCTATGCTTAATCTACAAACACAAGTTATGAAAATGTATTTTAGCAGCATCTGGAGGATCTTTGCAAAGATCCTCCTCTCATATGTGAACAGTCAGATGATCAAAATATGCAACCACTGTGAGGAGCTGTCCTGAAACAAATAGAAGCAGGTCTCCTTGCCCCTCACCACTAAGGATTCACACTGACTTCTGTGAAGTTAGAATTTCATATATACTCAGCCTTATCCACATCAATAGAAAAAAATGTTACCTGTACTGGCAACTCTATTTTTAAACTCTATGGCCTGGTCTGTGCATGTATGTACATATTAATCATTTTGTACATTTATGTATTCTTCTCACTTCACAGAAAAAGTTTTTAAAGTCTAAGAACATGAGTAAGGATTAATAAAGGCTTTAGCATTTAGAAAAAGATAAGTTAGATCCATTCTTCACATCAAATAGGAAAGTAATCTCAGCCGGGTGCAGTGGCTCACGTTTGTAATACCTTGGGAGGCCAAGGCAGGAGGATTACTTGAGGCCAGGAGCTCAAGACCAGCCTGAGCAAAGCAAGATACCATCTCTACAAAAAACTAGAAAAATTAGCCAGGCGTGGTGGCATGTGCCTATAGTCCCAGCTACTTGGGAGGCTGAGGCAGGAGGATCACCTGAGCTCAGGAGTATGAAGTTGCATGTAGGCTATGATGACACCACTGCACTCTAGCCCGGGTAAACAGAGCAAGGCTTTGTCTTGAAAAACAACAACAACAAACTAAAACTGAGGGAAAACTGGAACAAATAAACTCAACAGAATTTTAAAGGAAGGGGAAAAAGAAGCAGGAAAAGTATTTGACTTTATTTCCCCTTAGGGAACTGAAAATACATCCTAAACTCTTCTTAACGGGATTTCTTTGAAATAGCATGAGCAAAGCAATTTGAAACTATTTTAGAAATATTACAGGAATGAGCAAAAGTATCAATGTGTTGACACTGATAGGAACAAGGGTCCTTACTGTGGAAGACGATGTATATAATATGGTATGGGGTAAGCAAAAAGAAATTCATAAAGTTAGACTGTAATTTGTAGTATATGTGCAAATTCACAATTTCTAAAATATTTATCTGCACTTATATGTGCACATATACATACAGTATGTGGGAATACATGCATGTGTACTTGCATATGCACTTATACACATTTTGTATATACACACATACATATGTTTCCTGGCTTGTCCACTGAAAGGGTCTAGAACCCAGATCTTGGTCTCTAATACCATCTCCCTACTAAAAGAAAGAAGGGTTTCTTGGAAAAATGACTGATGCCATAGTTCGAACAGGTAGAAAAGAAGTCAGAAAGGAAGTGCTCAAAACAAACAAAATACAGATTCAATGTAAAAAGGCTCTCATTGGGCAAATCTGGGACAATTTGAGCAACCAAATAATTAAGGAACATAATGAATTATAGACCACCAGGGAGAAAAAGCAGGAACTACTAGTTTATATTAACAATAAATAGATTAATAAATATGTGGAAGAGAAGAAAGGGCTCTTGCTTACAACAGAATAATGAGTATTGACTGGTAACTATAGACTCAGTGCTAGAGTTGGAAAATTATCCCTTTGAAACTATCAAAGTAAAGACTGGTTCAGACAAGAATCATCAACGGACAACTTGACAGAGGTGAGGGGAGATTTGGATAAGGAACAAAATATTAACATAGTCTTAATGTGTCTCCCACAACTGCTTAATAATGGCAAGGAAAAAAAAACAATAATCATACAGTGGAAAAATCAAATATTATCTTGGCTAGCTGATCAAAATTAACATTACCAGTGAGGGGTAGAGAGCTATCATGTGTATACTATGACAAGGATACAAAATCACTGATTTTGTCCAGCTATGAATGTTCAACCTATATCAAATTATGAGGAAACATCAAACAAGCCAAAATAAGAAACATTCTAGGTAAAAAATAAAGGGAGGAGAGATAGCATTCTTCAAAAGTACAAATTTAATTTTAAAAAGAAATCTTTGCCTGTGTTGCAAATGGAAGAAATCAAAGAAACACTGACAATAAAATATAATACCTGATCCTATACCAGAAAGGGAAAAAGATGCTATCAATGACATCATGGGGTCAACTGACAAAACTGGAATATGAATATGAATATTAAAGTAGTATATTAATACTACATTTACTAACATTAAAAACTACACTGTGGTTATATAAGAAAATATATCTTAAGAAACAAGTATTTGTAATCCTAGCTCTCTGGGAGGCCGAGGCGGGCGGATTGCTCGAGGTCGGGAGTTCGAAACCAGCCTGAGCAAGAGCGAGACCCGTCTCTACTATAAATAGAAAGAAACTAATTGGCCAACTAATATATATAGAAAAAATTAGCCGGGCATGGTGGCTCATGCCTGTAGTCCCAGCTACTTGGGAGGCTGAGACAGAAGGATCGCTTGAGCCCAGGAGTTTGAGGTTGCTGTGAGCTAGGCTGACCGCCACGGCACTCACTCTAGCCTAGGCAACAACAAAGCGAGACTCTGTCTCAAAAAAAAAAAAAAAAAAAGAAACAAGTATTTGAGAAGTAAAGGGATATGATGAATACAACTCTCAAATGAAACAGCAAAGAAAATATTACGTATATAAACACAAATAGAACAAATGATATGGCAAATTAGGCCAAATGTTAATAATAGCTTAAGCTGGGTTAAAGACACATGGATGTTCTTTGTTCTATTTTTATTCCTGTAACTTTTCTATAAGCTTAGTATTATTTCCAATAGAAAGTTTAAAATGTGGGAGGAGACACTCAGGATAATAAGGATGGGAAAGAAAAGATAGTATGTTGGGGATGGACTGTACGGAGACACTAGTAGAGTGGGAGAAGAATGACTCACAAATGAATTAATTCAACAACAACCAATATAAGAAATCATTCCATCAGCTAGAGATCTCAACCTCGATACTACTTTTTCCTAATCCTATGTGGTCATCCTCCTCAAGTTATTGTATGGTCTGATGGCTGGCTGACAGATCCTAAAACAGAGAGAGGCAGCTCCATGACAGTAGTTAAGAGAATGAGCTCTGGAGCTGGACCGCTTGAGTCTGAATCCTATGAAACATATATGCTGCATAATCTTGGCTAAGTCACTTTACCTCTCTCTGTGCCAGGGGTCCTCAAACTACGGGCCTAGTTAAATTAGATAGTGACATTAGAATGTATAGCACAGTATCTGACACATTTACTATTCAACAAATGTTAGCTTTGCATCATCAGTGTTCAAAGGGAAAGATGGCTATAGAAGCTCCAACCGTAAACTGAGCCTCACTGGGTTAGCCAGACAAACCTTACTGTGAGTACTCCCTGCGTATGGTATGGGCAAGACCAAGCAATATGAGCTGACGGAGGAAAAAGTCTTCAGAGTCAGATGAAGTAAACTTGGCGTTTTAGGACTTCCACACAAAGTTAATTACAAGGACATCCCATTCAAGTGCACACAGAACCCAGCTCATTGCCACAGTGGCCTCTATCCCATTAATATTTCATCACTTTTCTTATTTTCATACCTATTTATAAACCTCCACAAACCAAATTAAAAACAGAATACATTAACTATTTTTTCCATCTGGTTAATATGGTTATTAACTTAAAAGGATGAACCAATTTTTTTTTTGATCTTGTCATTCCAATCTCTCTTCCCCACCAAGGGTTTTCCTATCTATATAAACTATACAGCTTTACAACATTTCTACAGTGTATAATATTGTAAGTTCTGCTATTTAAAAAACTAGATGTATGCTCCCCCCTAGTGGTTTACTTGGAATAAGACCCACAAAATTCTATCTGCATAATCACTGCAGTGGCAAAAGTGTTAAATACTGGCTATTACACAAGTATGTGGTTGTCTCTTAGCCATTATCCAATGATAATTAAAAGATTTTTCTGTACGTTTAATCTTTTAGCAAAAATATTGCTATGGGCTTCACTAATACAAAAGCAACATCTCCATACTAGCTTAACAGTTAAATAAAAATACCTGTTCCAACAAATGGATCAAAGACAATATCATTTGCTTTCACTTTTCCGTGGTTAGCCATGATGAATGATAAGCCAGCATCCATGCTTGTATTTCCAATAAAGTGTCTCTTTTTGACACTGTATGACTCAATAAGCTCTCTCTGTCCATCTGCAATCTAGATCAGAGATATTTCTCCAGTTAGTATAACCATACAGATTTGAGATAATCCTTCACAATAAAACCTCAGTATCTTGCTGACAAGAACTTCTTTCCACTACCACTGCTCTAAATTCGTTCCTTGTAAATAATATGCTTGTGGTCATTATGTACAAAACCTTTTATTTCTTAATGTCTTTCCATTTACTTTGTGTTTTCAAACCAAACAGGAATTGAATTTGAATGCAATTATTCCAGGGGTTGGTAACTAGTAAACTTGGCCCATTTCTTTTTTCTCCTAAATAGCAATAATCTCTAACATAAGTCACAGCTCCCATTCACTCACAGCCTTAGAAAAGTGGACAGAACTGCTTTATGGTAATTCTATTTATACTCAGAATGGAAGCCCTACGTTGGAGATCTCCACAAATGAGACCCCTCAATGATCACAGCATTTTGCCTTTTCTCTGCTTTATCAAAAAAGCAGTCCAGATGTCTGAAAAAGTCTTGTTTTAATATTTCCAGGTACATCACACCCCCCTCAGCCCTATATCTAACAATCTAGCAAGGCTCTTGTACTTCATAGGAATCTGGGGGGGGGGGGGATCAACACACATAATCACGTACTCTAACTGACTTTAATCCATATAGTAGTTCTGATTCTTTAGCTGCTTAAAAGTTCTACATATAAAAAGTCAAAAACAGGCCGGGCGCTGTGGCTCACGCCTGTAATCCTAGCTCTTGGGAGGCCGAGGCGGGCGGATTGCTCAAGGTCAGGAGTTCAAAACCAGCCTGAGCAAGAGCGAGACCCCGTCTCTACTATAAATAGAAAGAAATTAATTGGCCAACTGATATATATATAAAAAAATTAGCCGGGCATGGTGGCGCATGCCTGTAGTCCCAGCTACTCGGGAGGCTGAGGCAGAAGGATCACTCGAGCCCAGGAGTTTGAGGTTGCTGTGAGCTAGGCTGATGCCACGGCACTCACTCTAGCCTGGGCAACAAAGCGAGACTCTGTCTCAAAAAAAAAAAAAAAAAAGTCAAAAACAAAGACCTAACATTTAGCTTTTAAAGAAACAAACTAAAATAAGTAGAAAGAATACTTGCTTACCCATCTACCAAAATAAATATTATGTGGATTCTCAGGGATATGGTTTGGGTCCAAACCATAATCCTCCAAAACAGAGAATATATGTTGTGGCTTCTTTAAATTCACTTTTCCTTCAAATGGCAGAAACTCAAGGGCCTAAAAAATAAAAGTAATTCTAATGTCCCATAAAACTTTACAAACAAAAATAGTGCTTATCTAACAATGTCTACTTGTAAGTTTAATGTCAGCATTAAATAAGATAAAACATGAAAAGCACTTGGCACAAAATGTGGTACAAAATAAGCACTTAACAGACATTAGGTATTCTTATTATCAACAATGGCTAGATGACATTAATCTTCTAGGTTTTTGTTTTTGCTAAATTCACTTACATCTATTCGTTTGACTTTTTCTTCTTGGGTCAATGTTTTATTAAATGTGTGAATCTTTATTTTATATGTAGAGTCTGAATGTAGAAATGGAACCTAAAAGAGAAGCAAATTAGTTTTTTAAGCTTAATAATTCTACAGAATCTGCACATATGCCAGTATAAAACTGCATTTCACTACGTACCATCTTCTCCACAGGGTAACTTTTAAGAGAACTGTACAGCTCTTCAGGAGATTTTCCATGACCCCATAGCTCAAATATAGACCTAGGAAATAAATGATTGGTACTAACCTCAGAAAAGAACTCAGTTCACACAGTGATACATAATAGTGATTTCACTAGTTCGTTGTGCCCATCCACTAAAAGAATTATTGTCTATGTTTTCTAAGCTATAAATGAAAAATCTGTATCCTTGAAACAAATATATCTTAAATCCACAGCACACAAAGAAGTTGAGGAAATTCAATATAAGTCAGCAGTTTTCCAAGTTTTCATCATATTTTTATACTATAACAAATGATGCCATAAAATCACTTAGTTATTTTAACGAAAGTGGTGAAAGTTGCAAAAAATCCAAATTTTCCCTGTGTCTTCTCCATAAAACAAAAAGAACAATGATCAGACTAAAATGTTACTATAATAATTAGTATTTAGCTATGATTTAATAACATTTAATAACTAAGTTACTCAAAATATTGAGATCTAACAAGGTAGGTACCTAGATGCTTGCTATATTTTTCACTTTTTGTGTTATGCTCAAAATATTTCATGTTAAAAATAATTAAAATGAACTTTCAATCCCTAAACTACCATAGAAAAAGTTGAATTTAAGTTACTTTTGAATCTAAAAAAGTCTATTTCCTTCTAGTACAACTGATGTTACAATTAGATTGTGAATTTTATCATTTGAAAACAAATTCCTCCTTTTCTATCCATTGAATTTATAGAGAGAACGTCTCTACAGTAATAGTACTCTTACTTAGCTATCACTAAAGGTATACCTCAGTTATACAAAATATACAGAGAATAAAAAGCAGCCTAAGAAATGATTATATAAGTATTGTACAATTATTAATTATACCTTAATCAAATATATGCATCAGGAGATAAGAGCTTTGAAAGAAGTGTACAAGTTCTTATACTCAAGTAGCTATCTTAACCTAATAAGCTATACCTTTGGAATTTAGACATCTCTTAAAGCTATAAATTTTAATATGTAAATCTGAAATAGTAATTATTCAAAGGGCGTTTTTTAGTTATATTTCTGTTTTCTAGTAATTTTTATTGAATAATAAGACTTATTAACAAGCTTCAGTTTAAGAGATTAGATTTAGAGCTCCAGGTAGTTCTTAACAGGATGAAGTTAACTAAATAAGGGATTGTATCCAATTTAATAAAACAGCAATTACGTATCACAATACAAAGTATTACTAACCATGTTAACAAAACTAAATATATGTGAATTTTTATTGGCATTGCATTATCAAATATAATTTCTAAGGAAAAGAAAGTTTTCAGCAATCTACCAAAATGTTCAGGAAAAAAAGCAGCTCAAAGATAACACAAGCTGTTCAATCTTTGAGATGCTAGTTGAAAATGCAGTTTAATTTTCAAATCTGATGACAGAAAATTTTCCAATAATGGAAAAAAGAAAAAAGAAATGAAAGAAAAGGAAAAAAAAAAAAGAACACATACCAATGACAAAATCCAGAAACACTCAGGATAAATGATCAACATCATTACATTAATTCATACCAAGATGTGATATTGTAAGAATTCCTTTCTCTAACAAGTAAAACAGTAAAATATATTTCATGCCAGTCTCCACTTTTTGTCATCTTACACTTCACCAAAATGCTCATCCAAATAAAAACCAACTATAAGAAAAGCATTTTCAATATCTTGGTTACAATTAAATGTGGCATATATCCTATGTAAGAACATACCATTTACATCTCATACTATAATGCTGCTAATATGGAAGTTTAAAAAAATTATTTAAAAACAAGTGTTTCTACATTTCCCCCCCACCCCCGCTGAGATCTCTCACCCTCAGTTTCAGCAGATGTCTCCTCTGTTCCCCCACCGCCACCTAGTGGCAGGCGTATGTAACTGCAACCTAAACTGAGCTCCCTCCACTCCACTTCTTTCTGCCAATATAGAGAAAAAGTATGACTGAGTAGTTATGAGAAGTACGTGTTCACTCACACAGGAGAACATAAGTTTGTCTTACTTGGCACACACTGTCCGTTTCATTAAGTTTCTTGCAATTTCTTCAGAGGGAATGCTAAGAATCCAAAATGGTGACTGAAAGAAATAACAACACACAATTTAATTCTAAGTGGCTACAAGGCTTCATATGCTTTTATTCAAGATACGAACAAGGAGAAATCACAATTTCTATTTTCATGTAAGAATACTTGATTAGGATAATATCGTACAATTAAATTTAAATTTAGGGTTTTTTTAGTCAAACTACACTAAAGGAAAAATACAAAATTAACCCTAAATTTAAATTTAATTTGCTGATATTTTCATTTATAGAGTCATTTATAAAAGTATTCTTACATTGTACTATATTATCCTAATTTGATTTTTTACTAATTTGATTTATTACTATTTTTTACTATAGCGACTTTTATTTCAGTTAAAGTCAGATCAAGTATTCTTAAATCTATGATAAGCAGCACTACAATAGGAAAAAAGTACAAGAAAAAATAGACTAGAGGGCAGTATCCACAAATTATAAGACATGTCAAGGAGGAAGAATTGTGAATGGTATTTTTCATTTTCTATTTTTCAAATTTCTCTAATATACTGACAAACTACAAATACAAAATATAAATCTCATAACTTCACAATCTTACACAATGAACAATATCAAATTTTAAAATGTCTCCAATATAAGCCCAAAATTCAGCTAAATTCTAAATTCTATTTCTAAATATACATCAACAGAAGACAGTCATTTTATCAATGAAAGGATAGATATAAATTATGGTACAATTGTTCAATTAAAAATTAATAAAATAAATGAATACTAGAAATATTTTCCAAAACCACAATTTTTTCCAAAATATCCTTTTTACTCCATTGCCTCTAGAAACAAATACAAGTAAGCACACAAATATGAATTTAAAATAAGCACTTCTCTTAAAATCCAAGGTTCTATTATAAGTATACTACATATGATTTAACGAAAACTCAACTTACCTTTCCATATGTTTCCTGACTGTTAGCGAACTGACCTCCAAAAAGTGAAAGCAAAGACTTTATTTCCTAAATTGAAAATATTACGAAAAGAATACATTTTAACACAGGGAGTTCAGAGTCTACTAAGACAGACAGGTATAATATGATTAAAAAATCAAAAAAGGTGGGCTGATGATCTACTAAGGCATTTAAGTTTCAACACCAGATAATTACAATTCAGAGTTCTGAAAAAATTTAATAGTAATAACCATGATTAAATAATTTCTGAGAAAGTTTAGATAACAGGAGAATTGCCAAAGACATCATCAGAAGAGTCCTAATTTTGAAAAGGCAAAAAATAGAATACAGAAACTACAGATTAGTAAATCTGACAATTGGTCAATAAAAATGAAATGAATAATTAAACAGATGATTTGAGGATGTTTGGAAATAAATAAATAAATAGGGGGCATCACTTGGATTTAACAAATACATTAACTTAAACTCCTCTTCTTTCTGGATAAAGTTACAGAACTAGAAAGCAAACTAACCTAATAGATACTTTAAAAGTATCATGCATGCAATATTAAAATCTGTTCAGATAGTGTATATATATATTTGAAGCCATCACTTTATATTGATAAACACAAGATCACTGTACAAATTTTATGATTTGTACTACCAACAAATTATCTCCTTAAATAACATAAAGAAAGTAGAATCCCACTCCTCTGTGTATATCTTATGGAGGAAGTAACCCAACAAGAAGTAAATGTCCCCACTGTTGGCTGCTGACAACCCCCTTTCCTCACAACCAGAAGGAGCCTGTAATACCAAGCCCACCATGAGCCACAGCCATTAAAATTGAAACATATATCCAGTCCAGGAAGTTCCCCACTCCAAGATCATTTTACACTACAGCGTGTTGCAAAATCAGCTTTACATTTAAGACATCCAACCGCAACCAAGTTAAAACACCCAAGTTTGATGGCTGCACATGAAGTACACTGTTAAAAATCAGCAACAGATTAAAACACAAAGATCCTAAAAGTGATGGATTATCAGAAGTTGTATGGCATAGCATTAGTTCTACTACCCAAAACTTAAGCAACCACTTAAAACTGAGAATAAATATGATAACCTCAGTTTCAAATTCAAAAGCAAAACATGTTTAAACTACTCCATTACCAACTTGGCAAAGCAAAACATAAAATTTTCACGAATTGTATGGCAAATTCACTTTTCAGTTAAGAATCTTTCTATATTAGGAACAAAAGAGAATTTATATTGAGCATTGGATATAAAAATATGGCATGATCTGGGGTATATGTGATGCATTAACTCACATGAACTTTTCAGTTATTTCAGCCACTCACTTTTTCACCCATTTAGGTTGTTTTAGGACCAGCAGTAAAATCCAGGTGTCTAAACTTTACTTTTAGTACAATAAGACAGCTGCCAACTAAAATTGGCCCTAATTAAACTCTATCAGAGGTAAAATTGGACCATACTTACATTTCTAATCTCTCATTTTAATTTACAAAGGCAGCCTCTCATTACACCTTTATTGCCTACCGGTTTTATTGCAGTAGATAGGCCCAAGAGTACAGACTATCCTTTTCACTTCCTTCCCCAGAAGGGATCCTATTTCACTCAACTCAACATATTAAGCAACTAATACATGCAAAACACTACATACAAATAAGCTACATACAAATAAGCACATATTTATCCTCGGGAGCTTGAAGTCTAGGAGAAATAAAACATTTAACCTTACAACTGAAGGATGTGAAACAGTACACATTCTTAAAGAAGTAAAAGCAAAAATGTATTAGAGGCCGGGCGCGCCGTGGCTCACGCCTGTAATCCTAGCTCTCTGGGAGGCCGAGGCAGGTGGATCGCTCGAGGTCAGGAGTTCGAAACCAGCCTGAGCAACAGCAAGACCCGTCTCTACTATAAATAGAAAGAAATTAATAGGCCAACTAATACATATAGAAAAAATGAGCCGGGCATGGTGGCGCATGCCTGTAGTCCCAGCTACTTGGGAGGCTGAGGCAGCAGGATTGCTTGAGCCCAGGAGATTGAGGTTGCTGTGAGCTAGGCAGACGCCACGGCACTCACTCTAGCCTGGGCGACAAAGTGAGACTCTGTCTCAAAAAAAAATGTATTAGAGTATAAGAGAGGAAAAGACTACTTCAGTTTGAGAAGGGACATTTCATGGAAAGTGACTTTAAGCCCTGAAAAACAGGAAGAATCTAAATCAATTGACAGAGGACTTCCATTTCCAGGGATGGCAAACTAGGTAATTCAGATTAAGCTTCCGGCTAAGAAGAGCTAGAAAAGCTGGACATCTACTTGAAGAATTAAGAATTACCAAACCACGATCCAGAACAGGACAGAAATTCCAAGGTGGAGGCACTCTTTTCCCTAAAACACTTATCAATTCCAAAAGCAGATATGAGAATAAACAGCCCTTCTGACAAACTGATGGAGTGAAAGAGACAAAAAAATCAAAGGGCCACACATGAGGAACAAAGGAGACTTGATAAACCACCCAGTTCAGATTAGGATCCCAAAAAGCTACAGACCCTAGAAAGCAGGTGGGAATCAGAACACAGAGTTTAATGCCTGAAAATGTGTTAAAGTGATCCTAAATTACTCATGCTCCTATCCGTTCCTTACTTCTTCAAGAGGATGCATATCATCCTAGGCCTCAATTATTTCTTCAAATAAAATTTTAAAATACAGCATCTGGCACACATTTAAAAAATAACCCAGCAAATCTATGAAAAAGAATCAAAAGAAACAATAAACAATAGACGCAGACCAACAGGACCCCTTATATCAGTCATGTACTTTATGCTTTCTATATTGAAGGAGGTAAAAGACAAAAATTAAGAATTTTGCCAGAGGAGGAAAAACTACAAAAAGGAAATTACAGATCTGAAAAAGAATCATGTGAAAAATATAAGCCTAAAATAAATACATAGATAAATCTAAATGAATATTGACTATATAAAGTCAATAGATTAAAAAATGGGAAAGGAAAGACTCCAACCAGACTAAAGGGTGCACAGGAAGTAAAGGTTAAAGCAGGAAAATGGAAGGTATCATTCAGGGAATAATGGGGAGTCACGTTTGGCAGCCATAAGGACTTGGGGGGAGTGCGAGAACGAAGAAGAGAACCATGCGGTGGTGGGCTTTGAATGCCAGACTAAGGAGCTGTATCCTTGGGACAATGAGGACATAAAACAGAACTGAGCTTCTGAAAGATTGAACTGGCACTAGGGTAATACAGTAAGAAGAATTTCAGTGGGAAGAACTAGTAAAATCACCAAGTGCTAGGGATATGATTCTGGAGAGTACAGCGTAACCACTCCACTCTCACTGCATTACTTTACTCTAGGCACTAACCCTCTTTGGCTTCTACCAAGTCCCACTCTATTATAAGTCTGCAGTCACCCCCCCTACACACACACACCTACTGGTCTGTGGTTTATAAGGAACCGGCCACACAGCAGGAGGTGAGTGGCAGGTGAGCTCAGCAGAGGGCCAGCAGCCAAGCTTCACCTGTATCACAGCTGCTCCCCATCGCGCGCATCACTGCACAAGCTCTGCCCTATCAGATTAGATTCTCACAGGAGCACAAAACCTACTGTAAAGTGCACATATGAGGTATCTAAGTTGCCTCCTCCTTATGAGAATCTAATGCCTGATGATCTGAGGTGAAGCTGAGGTGGTGCTGGGGAGTGGCTGCAGATACAGAATATCATTAGCAGAGAGGTTTGACTTCACAATAAATGTGATAAACTTGAGTCATACTGAACTGCCCCACACCCCACATCGAGGTTCATGGAAAAATTGTCTTCCATGAAACTGGTTCTTGGTGCCAAAAAGGTTGAGGATTGCTGCTTTAAGTGGTATCTTTTCTCTGGTTCTCCAGAATTATTGTTCTAAAACACAAACGATCTTGTCACTTCTTGGCTAAAAAAAGTCAGTGGCTCCCCATTAAATCTAAAACAAAATCCAAACTCTTTGGAATGGAATCAAAACACTCCCAAATATGGATCCTACCACCTCTCTAGTCTCACTGCCCACTACTTCATCCTTTGTTCCCAAGCCTCCCAAATTGCCAACCAACCACGCCTCTGTGCCTTTAAGCCTACTTTTGATTCTCAAAGAAGTGGGCTTTCTGGTCCCCTTCACCAACAGAACATCTTCTTTATCAATTAATACTTTAATTAATATTAAAAATTACTTCCTCCATGATACTCAAAACATTAATACTGGATCAATGCTACAATCTTCTTTCATGCTCCTTAGGCCAATGAGTTGAGCAATGCTAAAGAAAATCATACAATATTTGCACAATTACAATACAAATATGTGATCTCCACTTTCAGCTAATTTTCAGCTTTGTTCTAATACCTGTATTCTTCTCTACTAAATGGTTTTACTTGGCCTTGACAACTCTCTCCTTTGCTCTCAATGAGTATTTTAAATTTTACTATTTTTCTCAATTTCCCCATTCAACTGCTGACCCATCATCTCTCAAGAAATAACTTCAACTCATCCATTACCAGGCCCTCAGGCAACTATCCCATACCCATCCTAACTCTCTTTTGACCAATCTCCCCTTCTAGTGAAAGGGTAACACCTCCCACTGTGCCCTTATATCCACTCTCCCCTTCCCCTCAGCCTATAAACACACTCAAGCTCAATCTCTCTGTGGAAGGAGTCCTCCCTAGACCCTAGGTCCTCCTCAAACTGTTAACCAATCTCTTACTTTCCCTTCTTATGCTGTAATTAAGGGCGGTCTACCTTATCTGCCCTTCCTTATTTTCCAGTGACTACTAAACCAAGCACTCTGGTTGTCCCCTGCTAAAACTCTACACAATAGCTCTAGCAAAATCACCTATTCACTTTTAGTAGAGAGTATCAATGAACATATTTTCATACTTTCCTAACCAAAAAACAACTGCATTCAACATTATCAATTTATCCCTGCTCCCTAAAACTTTGCCCTCCTAATTTCTGTGGCCTCACATCCTTCTTATTCTGACACTTGCTTATCTTCCTCATGGCCTCTCCTTTCTGACGTTCCCTTAATATCAATACTTCCAAGCATCTGTACTTAGTCCACTACTCTTTTAACACTATGCTTTGAGTAATTTCTCTTTTCTCCCAGTTTTCATACGCAGAAGACTCCAAATATTTACTGCCAGTCCAGACCACTGTACCATGCTCTATGCATATTTATATATCCACTGCCTCCTACACTGCCTCTATGCATATTCATATATCTACTGCCTCATCTACACTTGATGTCACACATGCACATCAAATTCACTATGAAATTTAAATCATACATTCCGCCTGTGTTTCCTATTTTAAATGGAGACATTACTATATCCACCCCAGGAGTCATCCTTCACTAGTCCCTCTTCCCCCCACATTCAATCAATCCAGATCTAATGATTTTATCACCTAAATATTTTCCCAATCTATCCAATTCTCTTCCCCCTTGCCCTAGGTCAGGCCTGCTTAGTCTATTAACAAGACTATTCCAACAGACTCCTAACTAGTCCCTGATGCCACCAGTCTTATTCCTCTCAAATCCATCCTCCATATTGATGTCAAAATGATTTAAAAAAAAAAATGATTCTGGCGGGGTGTGGTGGCTCATGCCTGTAATCCTAGCATTCTGGGAGACCGAGGCGGGTGGATCGCTCAAAGTCAGGAGTTCGAAACCAGCCTGAGCAACAGCAAGACCCCCATCTCTACTAAAAATAGAAAGAAATTAATTGGCCAACTAAAAATACATAGAAAAAAAAAATTAGCCGGGCATGGTAGCACATGCCTGTGGTCCCAGCTACTTGGAAGGCTGAGGCAGGAGGATGGCTTGAGCCCAGGAGTTTGAGGTTGCTGTGAGCTAGGCTGACGCCATGGTACTCTAGCAGGGGCAACAGAGTGAGACTCTGCCTAAAAAAAAAAAGATTCTGTTGCTTCTTTACTTAAAATTATTCAATAAATTTCTCTTCCAAGCTCCAGGGTATTCAAAGCTTTGCATTTTCTGGCCCCTCTATCTCTTGCCCTCTTCTTACCACTCTGTGTCACACATCTGGTGACTAAGTAATAATGAACATCTTATAATTCTAACTTACATATTTCTCTCCTTGCCCAGCTAACTCCTACTACTCCTTTAGTTCAAGTGTCATCCCCGTATGGAAGGCCTTTTAAAGGCCAACATCCCACACCCTTCGGATGGATTAGATTCCCCTTCTATATGCTCTGATATTTCCCCGTGCATCTATCATTGCATTTGCCAACATTATTTTACAATTCTACGATATGTGCCTGCTCAGCTGTTAGTCTAAACAGCAAGCTCCTTGAAGGAAGAGGCTGCTTTTGTCATCATTATATCCTCAGCACCCACACATTCGATTATAGGCACACGGAAAATGTTTCTTGAATGAATAAATAAAACACTTCCGCCAACTTCTCTAGCATCTAATTCCCACCACCAACCCCTCCACCGAGTTTGACTCGCATATTCTGCCAGTTAAAACACATTGCACTTCTAGCCTACAGATGTCTCTAGCCTCCGCCAGACGAGAAGCTCCTGGAGGGAGAGGACCCATCATATTCTCCTGCCTAACTCCGGTACTTGGCACGCAGACACAGGAAGGAATAAACACGCTTAGCCAGACTTCTCTCTCACACATCCTCTGCCAGGCTCACCCCGCCCAACGGGCCAAAGGATTGCACTGGGGACGCACGATCTGCCCCGACAAGCACAGATCCCGGAATCCCAGCATCGTCGAGCTCTGCAGGACACTTCCACCCCCACGCCAACTCCACTCGGCTGTCCTCTCCCGTCGGAAGTTGCAGGGGGCGCTACGGGCTCACCGGCAGGCGGAACTCCAGGTGCTCCTGCGCCATGAGAAGCAGATACCTGTTCAGGTTGCACGGCAGCGCCATTGCAGCTGCCCCCCGTGCGCCTGCGCGGCGCGCGAGGGCCCACCCCCTTCTCTAGAGAGCCAAGTCTCCGCGGAGTCAGAGCCTGAGGACCGGAAACGGAAGCTCGGCGAGGCGGATCCTGTCCGTACGTTGCTCGCGCCCGGAGTCTGAACCCCGGTCGCAGTCGGAGGCGTTCACTTACCTTTCACGCAGGGGTCTCCGAGAACGAGTACCTCGTGCGAGCGGCCGCATTGTTTTCAGGAGCAGGTTGCGATAAAACATAGTTCCCGGTGATCCTTCCACCTGGAATGTACTTCCAACTTTCTCTACAACTCTTTATATCTGGACAGAAATTTTACGTTTTCCGTGTAGACTTCAGCCAACCTAGGTTTCAGGGACTGACTTCCCTGGACCACTCATTTAACATTTACTATGCTTTTTGTATTTTGGGGATAATTTTTCAAAAGCATGTGCTTTATTCGCCAATTAGAATAAGCTCTTGAGGACCGAAATAATCTCTCATGGTTCACTCTGTGCTGAACAGAAACTTAAACAATATCTTTTTCAAAGTAAGTCCACAAGAAATATTAGGTTATGTTATTTGTTAGACTCACACGATCAGTTAATGTACAGCCAACTGTAAATTAGAACCATCGATGACAGTTGTTTCTAACTATTCAAACTGCACAGATTTCACAGTAGCAGATAGTTATAAAATATATTTTAATTGCATGTTCTATGTATACATTGCTATCGCTTTTGAGAGTACTGAGCCATTTGCCATGTTGAGACCGATTTCTTGCATTCCACTATGATATTGCACAAAGTTCGAAAAAGTAAGCATCTGACATATCTCCAGCACCATGTGCCAGGAACATAGTTAATGCTTAGAGTTAGTTATTAAGAGCATAGGCTGTGGTGTCGTTCTTAGATTCAAACCTCAATTCCATCATTTACCACCTACATGCTCTTAAGCAAATTTCTTAAGCTCCTTTGCTATAAGGATCAGGATTAAATCTATACTAAATCTTCACTCAAGAAATGAGCAGGAGGCGGTTCTTTCCCCAGTCAAGAGCTGCACACGTTGCCACAACAATTGAAAATGCACCTGTTGCAAATGAACAGCACACGCTGATGTTATCATTGAGGAGTGGGAATGTAGTCCTAGAAATGGGAAACTTAATGATCAAGTACCAAACAGGCTCATGCTACACATTTATAAATATTGTGAGTATACAGCATTTACAGCTTTTCATAACACGGTATATACAACATAAATCCAATTAAAAGTTTATTGGCAAAAAAAAAAAAAAAAGAAAGAAATGAGCAGGAGAGAATCTACATTGAGAATCTCAAACTGTTGGATTAGGGTTAGTGTGGAACTACTCTGAAATCAATTAAATTGTTTTCCAGGGACTCACAGCCAGACCTAATCAAAGTTTTTTTAATTTAGTAGAATGGTTAAGGAGCAGCAGGAGAGTAAGGCCTTTGGAAGTTGGTAGCCAAACTAGCATCCAGAGACTTGCAAATTTTTTTTATTTTTTTATTTTTTACTGTAAGGTAAAAGGAGGTTCATGGTCTGACTTCTGGGAAGTGATCTAATCCCCATCCATGCTCCATCTTTCTAGGACAGACCTCTTAAGAGACTTGGCTCCTTCTGTGAGGCTGCTAATTGTGCAAGCCACTAAAGCCTCTGTATAAGCTGCCTATTATTAAAAAAACAGAGGCCATTCCTGGGAAGTAAGGACCAGGAATTGGAAAGGAAAATTTTGAGCTTTGGTTGTATCTTTGAGCTTTTGGTCTTATCTTTTGAACTTTGAGTTTTGTATCTTGAGCTTTTGGTTATCAGTGTTGAGGCTAGTAGGAAATAATCAGAGAAATGAATCCAGACTTAAGTAGCTGAAGTTAATTTAAGTATGACTCAGCTCCTTGAGGTCAAATTTCCAACAAGCAAGATCTTCAGAAGTGGAGAAAAGTAGACCCCATTCTTGGGTCAAAAGACTGCCCCAAACAAACCTGAAGTCCTTGTGGCAAACTATGCTAATTTGGTGCCTGCCAAAACTGCCTCTCTGGACCAGTCCTCAGTTTGATTCTTTTGTCTGCAATGACATCCAGATTGCAAGATACCAAAAAGATTTCATTCTTCTTTTACTTTGCTCCAAATAGAGGGCCAAGCAAGACCTGGATTTATCCACTCTGTTCCATGCTTCAGCTTTGTAGCTTCTGAGGCTTTGTATGTCTTTGCATGGGACCCCGTTTATTACTTCCCTTAGCAGAATGTGTGAACCAAGGATGATAAAGGATAACAGCACATTGCCTCATTTGAGCCAGGTCTTTCATCCCCCCCTTTCTCCCTCCCTTCTTCTTTCCCTTTTTCCTTCATAAAATATAATAAGAAACAAGTATGATTTTGAAACAAAGACTTCTGTCAAGTAATTTGCAATTATTATATTCTCACTTAAAGTAGGTATGTGGCTCACCTTCTAGATGCTTGTTTAATCACACAGATTCTCATTTAAGCACAATTCTTAGTAATCCCTATCTCTTGCCCCTACTGCCCATTTGTAGGAAAATTATTATATATAGTATAGAACATGGCAGGTCCCATAAAAGGGAATTTCTTGAGAGTGTAGCCCCAGAAGGAATTTCACTCAATACCATAGGGCACAGATTCTCAAAATTACCTACACATTGCAATTACCTAAGGAGTTTTTTTTAAAATACTGAGGCCTGGAATCTATCCTGAGATTTACTTTGTCCAGGGTGTGGCCTGGACATAAAGATTTTTAAAAGCTCCTCAGTTGTTGATTTTAATGAGCAGCCAAATTTAAGAGCCACTATAGCGGGAATTATCAAAGTATAGTCCTAGGAGAGAGAGCACCAGTATCACCCAGAAATCATTAGAAATGCAAAATCCTCCCCCACCCCCAAACTTACTGAATCTGAAATTCTGGGGGTAGGTCTAGCAGTTGGTTTTAAGGAAGCCCACCAAGTGGTCCTGAAGTGCAGACAGGTTTAAGAATAACTGCCTGGGAAAATGTGGGATGGATGGATGGGCTTCAAAACCCAGGAATCCCAAGTAACACAGATAAATATTTTGTTGTCTTCTTACCCACCTTTGCAAAGAGACTTTATGTGATAAATTTCCAAAGTGCTGCAAATATTTTTCTCAGAGGGACATGTTACAAGAAGAAAATATTTCTCTCCTGCCAGCTGGATTGAGAATTAATCTTGAGAGAATCTCTTTAGCTGAGAAATTATCTAAAATAAGGCTACTTAAGTTAGGTGATTTCCTGTGGGCCAGGCATCTAGGCTAGAACTAAGGCTTCAGAGAAAATTAAAGTAAGTCTAATGAGAAAATAAGATAATTGTGTTCCAAAGGCAAGGTGAGAAGCAGTAGAGGAAAAGAGAGAGTCAGCAAGATGGCAGGAGCTAATAATAGCCATATAAACATGCTTGAAATTAAAGGCTTGAAATGCCTGGTGTGGGTGGAGTCTTCTGAAACACAAAAAGGTTTCATGCTTGAGTGATACTGGTCATGGATACTGCCATGAGGGACATAAAGCCAAGAAGATCCAGCTGACATCTAGGTTATACTTTTGGTTTGGGGATTGAAAGTTGACTGAAATCAGAGCCTTCCATCATATTTTGATTTGTTATGATAACATTTTAAGGGACTCAAGATTAAAGTGCATTTTCCGTATTTTAATATGAATAATATAAATTAGTTTGTGGGCTAAGCCAATGCAAATACAAAGATAAATTTAAAAATCAATCCTCCAGCTCCAAAGGAGCTCAAAATCCAGTGGCAAGAGATATCCTATTGTATCTTGGCTGGATTGTATAAGGTCTATGCTAGGAAAATTAACAAAATACCATGGACTGAAGCTGAAGAATTAATATTTCTGCAGTTGGGGATGGGAAGTATCAGAGAAGGCTTCACAGAGGAGGTGACATTTAAACCTGGACTTTAACGGTGAAGAGATTTTCAAAGGTGTGCTCAGTTTAGTTGTAAAAATGGCTAGCACATTGGGTACAAGTGCAGGAAATAAAGCTGAAAAAAACTGAGGAATAATCTTGAGAGTAAATGGTATGCAAGAAAATTTCATGATCAATTAAGCAATTTAGTCAGTTATTTAAAAAGAACTCTGATGAAGGCTGTGTTAGAAAAGGAGCAACTAGAGGGATGGAGTCTCGTCAAGAGATTCTAGCAATATTCGAGGCAAGAGAGGACAAGTGTCTGAAAAGGTAGAGACACTGGGCACCGAGAGGAATGAACTGATGTTTGTTTCAGATCCCTTGAAGGTGACACATGGTGCCCAAACCTTTTGTGTGTATCTGAGGGCAAGGTATTTAGGACCTGTGGGCCTGAGAGAACACAGGCATACATGTACTGTTTATTCAAAGTGTAAATATTGAGAAGAGACAGTAGGGTGGAAAAGGACAAAAGCAGGGAGACAGTGAGGAAGCTACTCCTGTAATCTAGACGAGAGATGATGATGATGACTTGACCAAGATGACAACAGTGGTGAGATATGCTCAAATTTTTAATAAAATTTGAAGGTACTACTGACAAGATATGAAGTGTGAGAGACAGGAGTCAAGGATGACTCCAAGATTTTTGGCCTGAGTAACAAAAGGTTAGATTTGCCATTAAAAGATGGGGAAAAATGGCCGGGCGCGGTGGCTCACGCCTGTAATCCTAGCACTCTGGGAGGCCGAGGCGGGTGGATTGCTCAAGGTCAGGAGTTCAAAACCAGCCTGAGCGAGACCCCGTCTCTACCATAAAAATAGAAAGAAATTAATTGGCCAACTAATATATATATATATAAAAATCAGCCGGGCATGGTGGCTTGTGCCTGTAGTCCCAGCTACTTGGGAGGCTGAGGCAGGAGGATGGCTTGAGCCCAGGAGTTTGAGGTTGCTGTGAGCTAGGCTGACGCCACGGCACTCACTCTAGCCTAGGCAAGAAAGCGAGACTCTGTCTCAAAAAAAAAAAAAAAAAAAAAAAGATGAGGAAAACTGAGAAGAATGGATTGGGAAGAGGAATATTTTAAGCTTGAGATACCTATTTTATATGAATAGAAAAGATACTTCCTCAAAAAATATTTGGCTTAGAGATTGGTCTAATTAATGCACCACTGTTGATTATGGATCCTTCCCTACCTATGGTGGTTTCAAATAACTAATCATACAATAAGGAACTCATTCTCCTTCATCAGAAGTGAACTTAGATATTTTCATTAAGTTGATTTAAGCTGAATCACAGATGTTTTTTTGTACTTATACTTCTAAAATAAAAGCTGACATAACATATGAATCAACAGGTTTTAGCTTCATTTTAGTGACTTGGAGTACTTGTACCTAGTATACACTAAAAAATTAATAAAAGTTGTAAGCATCAAGTAGATGACTTTTTGACATCAAAAACTATAAGTATATGAGCCATTAATAAAAACTGGGCTCTTAACCTTAAATTCTTTATATGAAAGAAGTGTGTTTACACTTCTCTACAGTGAACCTTTCATGCTTTGTAATCAACCAATTTATCAAACACCTTTTATTTGAACCTCTGTGTTCAGTACTATTAAAAAAGTCCAGACAGGCAAATTTGACACAGTATTTTTCCATTTTATTTCATTTTCTTCTAGCTAAGTAAGCACAGTTTGAAATGGCTCATTATAAAAATTTTACAATTACATAATTACACAAATAGTATCACAACATGCATAAATAACACTCTCAGTACCACTTAAAACATTTTAAGACAGGTTATAAATTAGCTTTGTTTTGAACTAGTGTTATAGATAGCTAGGGAGTTACCAAATATTTAGACTACTGAAAAGGCTAAGTGGATTTTAATTATAGTAATTTGATTATTAAGTTTAATAAATAAAAGACAACTTCCACTAAAAATGTGTTTCCAAAGGTTTTCTAACAAAGAAAAACTTATATAAGACAGTATCAACCTACATAAATTGGATCAATTGGCTAATTACATTTTTTAAGAGGTCCGTAAAGTATTTGAGAATTCCTTAAATACTTTACATGTTATTGTTATAATGTTATCACTTATATCATTGCAAGTTCACACAGTAAAAGACTCAAGGTTGCAGCTGTTGAAAATTCCTTCCCTGAGGTTAGTCATATTATGATTTATAGAAACTTGTAACTGTTAATCTTTGTAGTTGCTCAGTGAGCTATATCACAAAGCAGTGCTGGAGAGCCTCTAAATCTAATTTTGAGAGCCCCAAACTCCTACTTCCAATTCCTCTCTTCACCTTCAGTGAATGAGATGGAATTTGGACACTTATGTCAATTGTAAAGTAAATAACAGGGGAAGCAGAACTCAAGGAAAGTATATGTAGGTTTCTTAGCCTAAACCGTCACAGTCTACTTGCCTAACATTCAGTCTTGAATACTCAGATCTACTGCCACCTGCTCTCAGAAGTGTTTCCCCCTCCACAGTTTCTTCTGTGGACATTATGGCACTTAACACATTAAATTCCAATAGCTGATTTTGTCTGACCCCTGTATAGCAATTGCAGGCAGACTTTCCATTTTCATTTCTTTATTTCCTGATCCTGCCAGTGTCTGGTACACATTAAATGCTTAACACAGTGTTTGCTAAATGAATAAATTAATGAACAAATGAAACAATATTGATTCCAGATGTTGTAACTAAGCATTGCAGTATTTTGTTACTTAAAACTATGTTTAATGTCATGCCAAAAAAAAAGAAAACTAGTAATCTCAGCTTATTTCCGACAATACATTAATCTTTATGTTCATTTATATTCATGTATGTGTTACTATTGCACCCTGGCACAATGTAGGATTAGCTTTCAGTACCTACTCTTCATTCACATTCACTACTGTGACTGTAGATTGGCACCACAAGACAATTCCTAAAGAAATATATCTCTTAAAATGATTTATCAATAATATTAACATTGTATTACTAAAATAATGTTCTCATCTAAGCCTATCTATCTCTACTTCCAAATAAGGCTCTTTTCATGATAAAAGCTAAGTCTCTTAAACCACTTTTTATTCTAATTTCCTTTTAGTAAAAAAAAAAAAAGGCCATAAAGCAAGTTTCTGCTAGCTTTAATACATTAGAATCACTTTGTTTCTTCCCCTTTATGTTATTACAGGCAAAATTCCAGTACAGTGACTTCTGATAGCCAATCTGATTGTTTTTGTAAACTCACTGTTAGAAATTATATATATTATATAGTTTTCAGGGCCAGTTTATTAAAAAGATACAAGACTTCAATAAGTGAAGACCAGCAACTGAAATTTGAATATAAAGTGACATATATATAATTCTTTCCATCTGCAAAATCAGAGAGATCACTGTGTGGTATAGTATTCTTTATTTTGAAAATTTATGTGTAAAACTGTAGAATTGTCAAGAAATAGCTAAATTCTTTTTCTCCTTCACAGTAATAAAAGTTCCAATAAAGTACTTTCTATGGAATTTTATTCTTCATAAATAAATCACTATTATAACTGACCATTTACTGAGACATGAAAATATTTTGACTTTTAAAAAAATACATAACCCTTCTCAATTAACAGAATTTGTTTTAAATGGGATTTTATCTATAGCATCATATATGTAAAATCCTTAGACAAGTAACCATTAAACCAAAGAAGTCAGTGACAAAGTATTCATATAACTAGATCACAGATCTCAGGAAAAAGACATTTCAGAAAAGATTTAAGGCTACTCACTAATAGCCTCCCATAAAACCCAACAAACCTTAAAATTGCAATTACACTTCAAAGGGACCAAAATATTTTAATATTGTGCCAAGATTAGGGAAATCTTCCACTGTTGACATTTTCATGTCCTTAGTTTTTCAATCAAATGGTCAGCCTGTAATTTAAAAACACATACTTTTAAATTTTAGATATTATAATCTCTATCAAATAATTCTACTGGCACATCACAAAAGTTAGGTACTATACACTCTGTTCCTAAAAATATCTTACAAAAATCTCTCAGTATAATAAATTATAGTAAAGGTATTCTACATTATATATGAATAGGCTGATTGTTACCTACATTGAAAATCCATTAAAAAGTTTCAATAAGATAAGGAAAATAAATATAATACTAAAGTTTTAAAAAGGAAAGTAGATATGGAAGAACCTTAAATGCATGTCACTAAGTGAAAGGAGCCAATCTGAAAAGGCTACATACTGTATGATTCCAACTATAAGACATTCTGGAAAAGGAAAAACTACAGAGACATGAAAAAGATCAGTGTTTTTCAGGAGTTAGAAGAGAGGAAAGGATGAAGAGGCATAGCACAAAAGATTTTTAGGGCTGTGAGACTATTCTGTATGATACTATCCTGATGGGGGATACACATCATTATACATTTGTCAAAACCTACAGAACGTACAACCAGGAGGGAATCCTAAGGTAAACTATGGACCTTGGGTGATAACAATTTATAGTGTAGGTTCATCCATTACAACAAATGTACTACTGTAATATAGGATGTCATAGTGCAGCAATTGTGCATGTGTGGGAGGAGGTACAAAGAAACTGTACTTTCCACTCAATTTTGCTGTGAACCTAAATGCACTCTAAAAAAGAAAGTCTATTTTTTTTAAAGTAAACTAAAATCTTCAAGTTACATCATTTCAGAGTTTTTCTCAATCATGCTATGTAATCTAAAACATTATGCCAATCTTACTAGGCATAAAAAAAAAATAAATAAAACATTATATAATAGTTGGAATAAACTTCAGTATCTTTCTCTTGATTTTTTTCAGTCTCATAATATATATTAAAGAAGTCCCAGATTTTAAGAGTTCTGATTCCCAGGTTGAACAATTAATACATCTCATAATTTTAACATTCATGTTTTCTAATTAAAAAGTCTTTCATATAATGAATACAGTTAAAAACATTACAAAAATATATTTTCATTAATTTTTTTATTTAAAAATAGCCAATAAGCATATGAAAAAATGTTCAATGTCTCTAATCATTAGGGAAATGCAAATCAAAGCCACAATGAGATTATCACTTAACTCCAGTGAGAATGTCTTTTTTCAAAAAGTCCCAAAACAACAGATGATGGTGTGGATATGGAGAGAAAGGAACACTTACACACTGTTGGTGACACTGCAAACTAGTACAATCTCTATGGTAAGTAGTATGGAGATACCTCAAAGAACTGAAAGTAGACCTACCATTTGAAATAGAAATCCCACTACTGGGTATTTACTCAAAGGAAAAAAAAGACATTTTATTTAAAAAAAGACACTTGCACTCTAGTATTTATAGCAGCACAATTCACAGTTGCAAAGATGTGGAAACCACTCAAGTGCCCATTGATATATTAATGGATTAATAAAATATAGTATATGTATACCATGGAGTATTACTCAGCCATAAAAAAATTGGTGAACTAATGCCTTTTGTAACAACCTGGATGGAACTGAGACCATCCTTTTAAGTGAAATATCACAAGAATGGAAAAACAAAAACCACATGAACTCACTACTAAATTGGAACTAATAGATCAACACTCATGTGCACATACAGTAGGAAAATTCAATGGAAATCAAGTAAGTGGGAGGGAGGAGGGGGAAATGGGTGAATTCACACCCAATGGGTACAGTGCACACTACCTGGGTGATGGGCACACTTATAATTCTGACTCAATCTGTACAAAAGCAATTCATGTAACCAAAACATTTGTATCCCCATAATACTCTGAATTTCTTTAAAAATTTAAAATCCCTTTTCCATTACACTGACTTTTTAAAGAAACCAAACCAGCTATCCTACAGAATGTCCCACTTTTTAAATTTCAAATACATACAAACATATATACACACATATTCATATAATATATGTTATTTAAATGAAATCCTCTGAACAAGTTGAAGAAAGGGATGATATGTTTGAAATATGAAGTTTCTAGAAATCAGATACTTTTTCAATTGTTCTGTACTATGACGAGAGTAATGTAATTCATTTACTAATGGTAAATAAATACTATCTAGTGATTATTCACCTACAGCAACTATAGGTCACCTTACCTATAGGTGTCATGGACACATAAAGTAACAGCCTAATAAATTACTGGTCAAGTGGCCCTAGAGGGGCCAGAGTCACTTAATAACTATGGCTTAACTTTCAGACCACAGGCATATAAACAGCTGAATTCTATTCTACTTTTGCTTCAGCAAAGCAGAATTCTGCAATTTTTTAGGCTCAAAGCTTCATCCTCAGATCTAGCAGTTGACGTCACTACTGCAACCCTTTGCTAAGGTGTTTAGACTTACTATCAAAAAATATAAACACTCAATTTCTACAATGATGTTTATGAATATGATAATAGAGGCAACAGGTAACATTTATTGAGTACTTCCTATTTGCAAGATAATGCCTTAATTGCTTTACACATAAATTATCTCATCAACTCTTTTAAGGAATGTAACTTTCACATGTTCCTTTCAAGTAAGCAATGGAGCCAGAATTTGAATCCAGATCTAACTCCATAGTTTGAACTCTGAATACTATGGTTCTTCTATATCATATCCCCTGCTTACAATGGGAGACACTTACTTATAGCTTCTCTTCCTACACGTCTGATGACCTAGAAAATCCCACAAATTAAAAATATTATTTTGGGTATGTGCAAACAGTATGTTAAAACAGGTGATCAAGCCTGTAAGAGCTGTAAGTGCCTACTACTGCCAAGAAAAGAAAAACTGCAACAAAAAGGATTAATATTTTAAATACTTACTGTAATAAACCAATAAGAATTGACTCTATAAACCAATCTGGATAAGAAGGCAAGTTGACTGACTGGTGCCAGAACATGGAGGTGCAAGTGGGAAATGGAACAGAATGGTGGCAAATGGAAACCCATCCTACAACAGAAAGGTAAGAAATGATTGAAAAATCAATTCTACAACAGTTTAAAGCCACTTTTCAGAAGAAAATACAGAAATATTAAAGATTTATCAAAAACAGACATCTAAGGCAGATTATTACTCACAAATCTTTTACAGTTTTTCTTTATGTATTTCAGAGTATTCACACACTTCTTCTTCTTTTCATGTTGAAGTTCACAGTAAAATAAACTTACCATAATGAAAGCCTTAATAACATATTATGCATCAGTATAATCCTTATGAATTTTGAGTTGGCATAATGTCTTATCACTTCAGTCCTTATCATCTTAAGCTTTAATTCTCCTAAAATATGCTCCTGCAATGAACTTAAAAAAATCACTGGATGCTCAAGTAGTAGTGTTCCTTTATTCTAAGACATAGCCAGTAGATGGCATGCTTTTTCCTTTAAGAATGTGCTCAGGCATTTCCTTACCAATCAACATTTCAGTAGTGAGATTAATTATGTCATCATAAAAAAACTTTATCATCACTTAAGTTTCTTGCTTAATACTGAAATTAAATAATTATTCATAATTACTTTATAAAAATTTCTAAGAGAATTTCTTTAAATAGTAAAAAAAAAAGTTTTAAAAATATGATTTAACTTCTTAAAAATCAGTTTATAGCCTGGGTGTGGTGGCTCATGCCTATAATCCTAGCACTCTGGGAGGCTGAGGCGGGAGGATGGCTCAAGGTCAGGAGTTTGAAGCCAGCCTGAGCAAGAGCGAGACCCTGTCTCTACTAAGAAATTAATTGGCTAGAAAAAAAAATATATATATACATATATATATATATATATATATATATATATATACATACATACCCGGGCATGGTGGCATGTGCCTATAGCCCCAGCTATTTGGGAGGCTGAAGCAAAAGGATTGCTTGAGCCCAGGAGTTTGAGGTTGCTGTGAGCTAGGCTGACGCCACGGCACTCTAACCCGGGCAGAGTAAGACTGTCTCAAAAAAAAAAAAAAAAAAAAAATCAGTTTACAGTTTTGTAAGTCCCAGTATGCTGAGTGGAGCAAGGCACACCTGTAACAAAAATCAAAGCCTAGAAATATTTCCCTGTTCAAACTAAAAATGATTGGGAGCATGGAAAGAAGGCACAGGAGAAATGCTATATTGCATCAGTGATCCTCTGGGACTAACAGTATAGAGTCAGATATGCTGTACATACTGAAAAGCTTCCACCACTACCTAGAAGAGGAGACTAGATTTTCCTTCTGTGAAACAGCCATATAATGCAGAATCAAGTAATCTAGAAGCTATAAGTAACTCAATGCTTCACCCAACCCTTTCATTTTAAAGATGGGGAAGCCACGATACAAAAAGTTTAAGATAGTTCCCAAGGTCACAGAGCTAGTCAGTGGTAGAGTTGTGATTGAGACTCGGCTCTTTACTCCTTTTCCAACAGTCATTTCTTTTAAGGAGCACTCCTATCACTAGGAAAGAAATGTGCTGCTTGGGGCCAAAGGGTCTCAAACACCATCAGTTCCTTGTCATCATTACACTTGGATAATGCTTAACAGTTTTCAGAGAATTTTCACACACATAATCTCATTTAAGCCTATAAGCAGGCAGAGCAGGTATTATCTTGGAGAGGTTAAATGACTTGTCTGAGTGACTTATCTTTACTTACAGCCAGTGTAAGTAAAGTACACAACAAGTAACATGGACAGCATTAGAATTCAGTTCTATTCTGAATTCCAGCTCAAAAGTGCTAGAAGTAATCACTAATATATCTGCCTTGGAACTGCCTGGGTCACAGAAGCAAAGTTACAAATATTTTAAAAAGAAAAACATTACTTAGATTAATTAAAACAGTTGACAAATTGAACATCATGTGCTTTTGCTCAAACATTGGTGTATGCCAGAATTCAGTAGATAAATTCAAGTTAATTTCATGCTAGAAGTATAATAATGTATTTTTAAACCACATAAAGTTTTTCTGAGAAAATTCAACTTATAATTTTATAGGAATGCTCATATTGAACAAAGAAATATAGACTTGTAACTATTTTCCCTACCTATGGCACGTATGTATTAGTACTTGTTTATCCAAACTGTAAGTGGAGATTATTGGAAGTTATTGAGAAATGAGAGGAAGAAATTTTATTAAATTTATACTATCAATGAACTATATTCTCACTTTCAGGAAAACTGCATTTAAACCACAAACTCTGACACTGCTCCTTCCATTTTCCATGAAATATTTCAAAAAAGTTTATAATGTATAATATTTGGTTTCTACCTTGAAATATTCATACCTCACATCTGTGAAGTCAGTGAAATTATTCCTTTCAAGAATGGCTTTTCCAACAGTTACCATGTTCTCAACTGTAAAACAGGAAAGGATCTGCATTACCAGCTAGGAAACATTAAGTTCACTAAACTGCTACTAATCTTAATGTTTCAGCTCCTAGTCAAAAGTCATATCAATGGGTAAACATTTAAAAGACACATTCAAACATGGTTTGGTATGCTGAAATACCAAAAATAAATAAATAAATAAATAAATAAATAAATAAATAAATAAATAAATAAATAAATAAATAAATAAATAAAATAAAAGACACATTCAATAGCTCTAGGTTACTGAGAAGTTTGCTGATTTTATCTACAACTGAAATGAAGTTTCAAATTGCAACATTACACTGGATGTTGCAACACAACACTGGAACATCACTATCAAAAAATATCTAGACAGGCTCACAAAATATCATAGGCAGGCTTTGGACAGTTGTTGAGAGGTACTATCAAGTGGTAATTTAGGACATCTGGTTATACTACGTACTAATTCTAATCATAAGGAGACTAAGTATTTAATTAAACAGAAATTGTTTAAATTAATAAGAAAGATAGGAAAACTTTGAATTTGTCTTTGAACCCAAATAAGGATATGATTTCCCTTGAAGTCACACTAGTCTTGACTAGCTAAACATTTATTTGTAGGACAACTTTGGCTTCCAAATTCCATCTTCCTTTTGTCTTAGTGCTTTATGGCCTGCAGATGGGGATAAACCTCCACATTAGAAAAATTTTGGTAACCCAGGATCTTGAGAGCACAATACTAAACCTTAGGCCTTCTTTGTTTCTGAATGGTGTAACCATACATTTGAAAAGGGGGGAAGTAAAAGAATCTACAGAGGATGGTTGCTATATTGAGGCTTATAAAATCATCAATGTTTAAGTCAGGCTTTAGCTGAGAGACTGCAGACTTCCATGACCAGGCCAGTACCATATGATTCTGATATCTTTTTGTTGCCAATCAATTCAAAATATTTTCTTCTTTGTGCTATTATTTAGATGTTATTTAATTAGTGCAACTGTATATTTTATTATTTTTTCTAATTTAATTACATTGTCTTCAGAAAACATACTTTATAAGAGTTCAATCATTTGAAATGTTTTGAACCTTATTTTATTGCTCAAAATATGGTCAACCTTGGTAAACATGCTTCTTAAAAAATGTATTTTCTGTAGTTAGGTGGAATTCTATAAATGTCAATTATAGTAATAGTGCTTGATAGTATTATTGAGCTCTTGCAAATGCTTATTATTTCCCCAATTTTATAGACTGTATAAAAGTTAATTTACCTTTTATTATGAAAATATTCAAATATACACAAAAGCAGAGAGAAATATAATGAAATCTCAAATACTCCACCAGCTGCTTCAAAGTTAGTGACATCTGATTTGAACAGTTATAAAAACTAGTTATAACAGCAGCCTCTATTCTCTACAAACTCACCTCTAATTTGAAGATAAATTGAAAAATTTCCCAAAAGCTACAGTATGATCTCTAGGAAATAATTATAAGAATGAAAATAGGAACTTTTAATAAGAAAGAAGAAATGTTTCAATCATTCAGGTAAATAGAAGTTGGATCTGATCTTTATAAACTCGAAAGCTACCCTCCAGTTATAAATCATATATATTCTGAAATGTACTGACAGAACTTCAAATGACTAAAAAGTTTTGCAGTACAGAATAAACAGTTTAAATACTGTTAATTCAGTAGCCTAAACACTAATGAACTACACATCAAGGTTTTATATCAAAGAGGTTACTCACCTTTTAAAAATCTGGCCCAATTTGTCTATCTTGTAAGGCTACTTTAAAGTATTAATCAAACTAATCTCAGATGCTGGTGAAAAAGGCTGTCAAAGTAGATTTGAAGTGAAGTTAAAAATGTCTCAAAATGATAGGTGGCAAGTCACAGAAAGCATGAGTAGGAAAATGAAGAATAATCCTGCAACAGACTACATTTCAGAATCTCCTTTTCAGAATCTAAAAGTTCATGACTAAAATCTCATAATTAAATTTTGGTGCTAATTCATCTTTATAGGAAACTACAAGGCAAGTACCAACATGATCTCACCATCAGGCAATATGAGCTCATATGCCATATCATAACTTGTTTGTTTATAATTTTTCATAGCACCTTTCATTTCAGAGTCAAGAAAAGGCATCATTTAAAAAAGCATAAAGAGGTATTTTCTTTCAGCGATTTTAAAGATTAAATAGCACAATGTCTGGGATTTGCTTCAAATCCACTGTGGAAGAAGGGTAATGTCTGAAAAAAAAATTGGCTGTGAGTTAATAAATGTGGAAGCTGAGTGACAAATACATGGGAATTATACTATTGTCTTTATTTCTGTATAATTTAAAATTTTTTATAATGAACATTTCAAAAAGTCATTATGTTCCTTTGTCATAATACCTGGACAGACTTTTTCTTTTTAATCTTCACTGCCATCCCTGATGCCAATTCAACATGATATATTAATATAATAATGAAGAATATTACCATCATCTTACCCAGTTCTACTTGATCTTTTTTTAGCTCTTTGCAGCTTTTAATATGCTTCTTTGTCACTACAAGATAATGATGAGGTGCTGCTGGTTTGATATCTTTGAAGCAAACTAGGTCTTCATTCTAAAGAAAAAACATATTTGTTAGTGAATTTTTAAAACTATTTTCCTAATGCTATCTGGCATGACTTAAACATCATAAATCTGTCTGATAGGGAAATGGTACTTACATTACAACTAAGCCCTACTGGGCAATTTTATAATTATCCATTAAGTTCATAATGCTTCCTTCATGAGATGCTCATTTATTCTAGAGCATAAAAAGACATATGAAGTCTATTTCAGGAAAATAATTATGAGTGAAGTTCATTAAAACTTCATTACCAATAATCCCAGAATTTTTTATTTCATTATACATTTCTCTAGCCCTACCCTAAAGTTTTTTTCACTCTTAATATGTACTTTTAAAGGTTTGACTATAGAATTACAGCACAATAGAGAAATTCCTTTTTACATTTAACTTTTTTTCCAAAGTGGCATTACCCTCAGATATAACAAGAACATCAGCAAGCAACTACATATTCAGGGATTACATTTTTAAACATTTTTAAAGCAATTACAAATATATACTTTTCTTTATGTTTAGTTGCACTTTACAGCATTAAAAAGACTTTGAAATGCTAAAACAAATTCCAGTATATTGTAATAACTTATGGGCCAAATCCATAACATGTATGGCATCAGCATTTTGGTTTACATTACTCTACACAAGTAATGCACAAAAAAAGAGGAAAAAGACTTTGTTTTTACTTCTAATTATGTGGTGAATTATATTTATAGATTTGTGTATGTTGAACCATTCCTGCATCTCTGGGATGAAACCCACTTGGTTGTGATGGATTATTTTTTTGATGAGCAGCTGAATTTGGTTTGCTAAAATTTTGTTGAGAATTTCTGCATCTATATTCATGAGGGTTATTGGTCTGTAGTTTTCTTTTTTAGTTGAGTCCTTTCCTAGCTTTGTTATCAAGGTGATGTTGGCTTCATAAAATGTGTTAGAAAGGATTCCTTCCTTCTCAATGTTGTGGAATAATTTCTGCAGGATAGGTACAAGTTCTTTGTAGGTCCTCTCAACAAACACAGAAAAAGCATTTGACGAAATTGAGCACTCATTTATAAGAATGCTTGCTTGACAAAATAGGCACTAGCGGGACTTACCTCAAAATGATAAAAGCCACACACAACAAACCCACAGCCAACATCATACTGAACAGGGAAAAATTGAAAACATTTCCACTTAGAACTGGAACCAGCAAGGTTGTCCTCTATCACCACTTCTATTCAACATAGTGCTGGAAGACCTAGCCAGAGCAACCAGACAGGAGAAGGAAATCAAGGGTATCCGAATGGGGGGTGGGGGTGGGAGCAGAAGAGGTCCAACTATGACTATGACTCTTTGCTGATGATATGATCTTATATCTATTATAGAAAACCTCAAAGATTCTGCAAAGAGACTACTGGAATTGATAAATACATTCAGCAAAGTCTCAGGTTATAAAATAAATGTACACAAATTAATAGCATTCATATATGCCAACAATAGTCAAGCTGAGAAGTAAATCAAAGAATCAATACCTTTCACAATAACAACAAAGAAAATAAAATACCTAGGAATATATTTAACTAAGGAAGTGAAAGACCTCTAAAAGGAGAACTACGAAACACTGAGGAAGGAAATAGCAGAGGACATTAACAGATGGAAACCTAAACCATGCTGTCGTGGCCCGACTGCAGGACGAGGGGATAAATACAGAAAGACACACAAAAACACACAGACACAAAAGACAGTACAAGACTGCAGCACTTAAAGCACTAGTCATTTTATTTTTATACTGTTCAATTTGGCAAGCATCCTGCAGCTACTTTCCCAGGATGTGACTGCCAGATGTCAGCAGGAGCTGTTCCTCTAGACATAGCTCAAGAGAAAGGGGAGGGGACACTTGCATCCCCATCCTTCAGCATCTGGTTATGCGTGCAGGACAACAGACAACCTTGGCTCTCATGCAAAACCACAGGTCCTTGACCATTTGCCCTGAGGAACAGTTCTCTCTGCTGGTCAACAAGTCACATCTTGCCAATTCTGGGAATAAGCAATGTGCTCCCATTCTGCTGATTTTGGGTCTCAGCCAATCTGACTCAGAGACGTCTCCTTCACCATGCTGATGGATTGATAGAATCAATATCATTAAAATGTCTATACTACCCAAAATGATTACAGATTCAATCCAATCCCTATTAAAATACCAATTTTTGCAGATCTAGAAAAAATAATTCTATGCTTCGTATGGAACCAGAGAAGACCCCTTATAGCCAAGGTGGCCTTAATCAAAAAGAACAAATTGGGAGGCATCAATTTACCAGACTTCAAGCTACACTACAAGGTTATAGTAACCAAAACAGCATGATAATGGCTTAAGAACACAGACATAGACCAATGGGACAGGACTGAGAACCCAGATATGAAACCATCCTCATATTGCCATCAGATCTTTGACAAAATAAACAATAACACACACTGGGAAAAATAATCTCTATTCAATAAATAGTGCTGGGAAAATTGGATAGCCACATGTAGAAGACTGAAACAGGATCTACACCTCTCACCACTCACAAAAATCAACTCACAATGGATAACAGACTTAACCCTAAGGCATAAAACCATAATAACTCTAGAAGAAAATGTTGGAAAAACTCTTATATAAGACATAGGCATAGGCAAAGAATTTATGAAGAAGACCCCAAAAGCAATCACGCCAACAAGAAGAATAAATAAATGAGAACTGATCAAATTAAAAAGCTTCTGCACAACCAAGGAAAACTATCATTAGAACAAATAGACAACCTACAGAATTGGAGAAAATAATTGCCACATGAAAAAATGTTCAACAACTCAAATCATCAGGGAAATGCAAATCAAAACCACAATGAGATATAACTTAACTCCCAGTGAGAATAGCTTTTATCAAAAAGTCCCAAAACAACAAATATTGGCGTGGATGTAGAGAGATAAGAACACTCATACACTGCTGGTGGGGCTGGAAACTAGTACAACCTCTATGGAAAATAGTATGAAGATACCTAAAAGAACTAAAGCTACAACTGCCATTTGATCCAGCAATTCTATTACTGGTTATTTACCCAAAGGAAAAAAAGACATTCCTTGAAAAAGACATCTGCACTCGAATGTTCATAGCAGCACAATTCACAATTGCAAAGATGTGGGGACAACCCAAGTGCCCATCAATACATAAGTAGATTGATAAAATATAGTATATCTATACCATGGAGTACTATTCAGCCATAAAAAACGGTGAACTAATACCTCTCGTATTAGCCTGGATCGAGCTGGAACCCATTCTTCTAAGTGAAATATCACAAGAATGTAAAAACAAACAGCACAGGCACTTACCATTAAATTGATATTAATCGATCAACACTTATTTTCACAAATGGAAGTAACATTCATAAGATGGCAGGCCAGTGGGAGGGGGGAAGAAGGTATGGGTAAACTAGCACCTAATGGGTGCAGTGCTCGCATGGGATGGGCACAGTTGTAGCTCTGACTCAGGCAGTGTAAATGCAATTTATATAAGCAAAGCATTTGTACCCCTGTAATATTCTGAAATTTAAAAATAAAAAAAAAAGAAGAAAAGGAAAGAAGGGAGTTAACTTATTATATTTGGGTTTCAAACTTTTCTAAGAGAAAATCTGTGCTCCCTAAATAACCTTATTCAATGTCTTATATAAAAATATAAAGTCAAAATTAAATAAAATCAACATCAATAAGTATAATTTCCCTCAGAAAAATTCCGAGTACAGATTGCTCATTAGTTTTCCACTCCAACAGCCAAAATTCTATTCAAACAAGGGCCTCCAAACCATTCCCATATTTTTGGTTATCATAAGACAACAAACATGACAATTATACCACTCTTAATCCATTTTTATTATGGTTTTTCTGCCTGGTAGTTGTTAGGTTTTTTTCCAGGTGGAAACTCAAAAAATATCATAAAGCCTGTGAAACAAATGCCACAGGAGTCTGGAGCGTCCAAGGTTATAAATCTAACTTCAACTACAGACAGCTGCAGCCACACTGGCATTCCTATACCCCCTGATAAAGACAAAGATGCCCCCCTCCCCTGTCTCTGCAGGTGTTACTCACTCCCCCCCCCCAAAAAAAACCTCTCTAGATAAAACTCAAGGCTTTCCCCTCCTTCTTTGACCTCCACCCATCTGCACTCAGATGCTCAAAATAGCATTTTGCTACACATAAGACTTCGTGTGTCACCCTCTCTGCTCCAGACCTAACAGTAGTAAAATTACATATTGATATCCACAGAATATTTTAGAAAAGGAAATGTCAAGGACCACAATGTTTTTGATTATTTAAACTTTTTTCTATTATTTCTTTAATACTTCCAGCTGAGAAACAGTTAATATTGAGGGTCAAATCAAGCACAACAAAACTGCCACAATCATACTTCCAAGATTGGTTCACAACACAACAATGTCATATATTTTTATTTCCCCTCAATTATGGCATTAATTTTCAAAAATCCAGAGGTAAGTTTTTCTGACACAGAACACATCCTTGTTAGAATTAGTTTGAAATGATATAGCTGAATTTTACTCCATAGCAGGAGTAACACTTCTTTAGATTAACAGTACTAGTAAGTGCCAATCTAAAGGATAAGTTATCCTTTAGAAGGATAACAAGAAGTTCCTAAAAATTTACTATCCCATGACTCAGCTATTAGAATGAACCAAAATGCTTAGTTCTCGGTCCTCCAATCCCTATTTTGAAAGGGTTTACTTAATGTCACATATAAATAATTTTCCCAATTCCAATTAATAAAAACTACCAATCAACATAACCGTCTTCACCAGCAATAGATAACATCCCTGTTAAAAACAAAGAAAGTTGATGTTTTATTTAGCCTATGCTAAATAAAATTAGCATTAAAACAAAATTGCATCAAATAAGCATCAAAATAAAATTGAATTAGATTTCCACTAATCTTTCTAAAATATTGAAACTGGCTCTCTTACATCACCCTCTCTTCCATTCCTACTATTGACCCAGCCATCCTTCAGATTGCTCATTTTAAGAAAGATGATCCTCCTATTCAAAAGACACACTGGCAAAAAATATGAAATGATATATGTATAAGACTATTCTTTGCAGCATGATTCATGATAGCAAAAGACTGTAAATAAAACAAATGTCCATAAATCATCTGGGAGACTAGTTGAAGAAATTATGGTAAATCCTCACAATGGAGTGTTGTGTAACTATAAAAGGAATGAGGAATTTCTTTATATATTTATGAAATTATTTTTATGATATACTCAAGCTAAAAAAAAAAATACCAAGGAGCAAGGGAGTGGTTACGCTATCTTTTATGTGTAAGAAGGAATAGGAGGCCAGGTGTGGTGGCTCATACCTATAATCCTAGAACTTTGAGAGGACACGGTGGGAGGATCACTTGAGCCCATGAGCTTGAGACCAGCATGAGCAAGAGTGAGACCCTGTCTCTACAAAAAATTAGAAAAACTAGCCAGGCATGGTAACACACGCCTGTAGTCCCAGCTACTCAGGAGGCTGAAGCAGGAGGATCATTTGGGCTTGGGAATTTGAGGTTGCAGTGCGCTTTGATAATGCCACTGTACTCTAGCCTTGGTGACAGAACAAGACTCTGGCTCATAACTCCAATAGCCCTAATTACAGTCTTTTGTTATAATATTAGGTCACTTTATGCCTCAGAAACAGGCCTCAGAAAAGTGAATCTCTCTCTCTGTCTGACCTCCTGTTCTTTCACACACCCGAGGCAGGACTCTAATCTTCCTCTGACTTTTTAGTTGCAGGTTATAGACTCTCATTTCAGAAAGGGTCCTGCCCCATGCCCTGGAGGAAGGAATGCTGCACAGAAAGACCAAGAAGAATCTGAAAAGACAGGTCTTACTGGGTTGCCCCACTCAGTCTACTAGTATTAGAGCATACCCTTTTTGTCCAATCACATTTACACACAGTTGTCAATCATGTCTATCCAATGAAGACTCCATAAAAACCCCAAGAGGACAGAGTTCAGAAAGCTTCTGGATAGCTGAACACGTGGAGGTTCCTGGAGAGTGGCACACACAGGAAGGACTCGGAAGCTCTGCGCCCTTCCCCAATACTTCACGCTACGCATCTCTTCATTTGTATCCTTTGTAATATCCTTTACAAAAAATTGGTAAACCTAAGTGTTTCCCTGAGTTCTGTGAGGCACTCTAGCAAATTTATTGAATCCAAAGAGATTGAGGGTTGTGGGATCTCCAACTTGAAGCTGGTCAGTTAGAGGTTCTGGAGGCCCAGACTTGCAACTGGTGGGAGGCATGAAGCAGTCTTGGAGACTGAGCCCTCAACCTGTGTGATTTGATGCTATCTCTAGGTAGATAATGTTGGAATTGAATCAGAGGGCACTCAGCTGGTATCTGCTGCAGAACTGATTGCTAGCTTGGTATGTGGGGGGTTGGGTCATATAAATCTTCTGTGTTGATTGCTGTTGTTAAGTAAGAGAATAGAAAAAACACAATTTGTATTTTGCCCATTGACAATGGACTATTGTATATATTCACCCTGTGCTGCTATTTAGGGTGTAGATTAGTCAAAAGTATTTATCATGTCTAATTTCCTCTATAAAAATGCTCCCAGGCTCTTTTTGCTCTGAGAATGTTCCTAATAAAGAAAAAATCCTGACCGTTGGCTGTGATAGAAGTCTAGACCATCCCATCCCCTTTTGATGGCTATTTTTATTTTTTTATTCTTAATTATTAGGGGCACACAATAGCTGTATATCTTTATGGGGTACACATGATGTTTTGATACAGGCATATAATGTGAATTAATCTAATTAGTGTAATTAGGGTATCCATCATCTCAGGCATTTATCCTTTCTTTGTGTTAGGAACATTCCAATTCCACCCTTTTAGTTAAAGTATACCCTAACTGTTGATTATAGTCACTTTGTTGTACTATCAAATACTGTTAATTCTATCTAACTATATTTTTGCGCCCATTAACCATCCCGGCTTTATCTCCCCCTCCATACTACCTTTCCCAGCCTCTGGTAACCATCATTCTACTCTGTCTCTATGAGATCAATTGTTTTCAATATTTAGCTCCCACATATGAATGAGAACATGCAAGATTTGTCTTTTTCTGCTTGGCTTATTTCATTTAACATATTGTGCAAATATTCTCTCCGGTTTCATCCATGTTGTTGCAAATAACAGGATTTCATTATTTTTGTGGCTATATAATATTCCATTGTGTGTGTATATGTACCACAATTTCTTTATCCATTTATCCATTGATGACACTTAGGTTGATTCCATATTTTGGCTATTGTGAATAGGGCTGCAATAAAAATAGGAGTGCAAATATCTTTTCAATGTACTGAATTTCCCTCCTTTGGATATATACTCAGCAGTGGGATTGCTGGCTCATGTGGTAGTTCTATTTTTAGTTTTTTAAGGAACCTCCATATTGTTTTCCATAGTGGTTGCACTAATTTACATTCCAACCCACAGTGTATAAGTGTCCCCCTTTCTCTACATCCTCACCAGCATTAGTTATCGCTTGTCTTTTTTGATAAAAGCCATTTTAACTGAGGCCATTTTATCTAATTAACAGTTTTGATTTGCATTTCTCTGATGACTAATGATTTTTTTTTTTTTTTTTTTTTGAGACAGAGTCTCACTTTGTTGCCCAGGCTAGAATGCCGTGGCATTAGCCTAGCTCACAGCAACCTCAAACTCCTGGGCTCAAGCGATCCTTCTGCCTCAGCCTCCCATGTAGCTGGGACTACAAACACGTACCACCATGCTTGGCTAATTTTTTTTTCTATATATATTAGTTGGCCAATTAATTTCTTTCTATTTATAGTAGAGACAGCATCTCGCTCTTGCTCAGGCTGGTTTTGAACTCCTGACCTTGAGCAATCCACCCACCTTGGCCTCCCAGAGTGCTAGGATTACAGGCATGAGCCACCACGCCAGGCCAACTAATGATGTTGACCATTGTTTCATACACCTGTTGGCCATTTGTATGTCTTCTTTTGAGAAATATCTATTCAGATCCTTAGCCCATTTTTAATTGGATTATTTGATTTTCTCCTATCAAGTTGTTGGAGCTCTTTATATATTCTAGTTATTAATCCCTTGTCAGATGGTAGCTTGCAGATATTTTCTCCCATTCTGTGGCTTGTCTCTTTACTTTGTTGATTGTTTCCTTTGCTGTACAGAAGCCTTTAAGCTTGATATGATCCCATTTGTCCAATTTTGCTTTGGTTGTCTGTGCTGTGAGGGTATTACTCAAGAAGTCCTTGCACAGACCAATGTCCTGAAGCATTTCCTCAATGTTTTCTTTTAGTAGTTTTGTAGTTTCAGATCTTAGACTTGAGTCTTTATTTTGATTTGACTTTTGTATATGTCAAGAGATAAGGGTCTAGTTTTCATTCTATATATGGCTATGGCTATCCAGTTTTCCCAGCACCATTTATTAAAGAGACTGTCCTTTCCCCACTATATTTTCTTGGCACTGTAAATTCACTATAGGTATGTGGATTTCTGGGTTTTTATTCTGTTCCATAGGCCTACATGTCCATTTTTATGCCAGTACCACGCTTTTTGGGTTCCACAGCTCTGCAGTATAATTTGAAGTCAGGTATGCGATGCCTCCAGTTTTGTCCTTTTTTCTCAGGATGACTTTGGCTATTCTGGGTCTTTTGTGGTTCCATATAAATCTTTAGAATCATTTTTTCTATTTCTGTGAAGAATGTCACTGGTATTTTGCCAGGGATTGCACTGAATCTGTAGATTGTTTTGAATAGTATGGACATTTGAACAATATTGAGTCTTTTCATTCATAAGCATGGAATATCTTTCCATTTTTTTGTGTGATGACTGTTTTTAGACAAAGCTTTGCAGAGCTACTAGTATCTATTTTCTATGAGTTTCCTCTTCAATACTGGAATTGCAGTATGCAAAATTTAAAAGCAGTTTCAAGGGGTATACTAAATATTGAACTCTGTGAGTTAAAAAATGCACTTTACCTCTCTTTAGTCTAATTTTATATTTAGTAAAATAAAGAATGAATGAAGAGCAAGATCCCTTCTTACTCTATGGGTCAGTCCAACAATGGCCTGCAGACAGACAACTGATATTCTTTCACCCTGCCAGGTGCTATCTTTATTTCCTTCCCCTATTCAGCACAGATTCCATGGTCTATCACTGTAGCCACTCTCTTACCATAAATTCTTAATTTTGTCCCATTACACATCTATAATACCCGCATGGCAAGACCACAACCGTGGATCAACACAACTGTCCACCCTGTCTGATCCTAGACTTACACTGCAAGAGGAGGCAGAAGTCACTGGTATGACCTAATTGAATGTCCTCAACCTCAACTAACCTTCATCACTATACAGCAATCCTTGTGTCCTCTTCTAAATAGCCACATAATTGTTCATTCAACTCCTTCAAGACTTCACCCAAATGTCACCTTCTTAATGCAGCTTTTCCTGACCAAAATTTTAACCTGAAACCCCCTCTTCTTTGTTTTTCACCATCTACTAAACTATACATTTTATTTATTATTTTGCTTATTGTCTCTTTTCTGTGACTAGAATGTAAGCTCCATAAGGACAGGTAGTTTTGCATGTCTTGTTTACTGCTGCATCCCAATGCTTCCAACAGTGCCTGCCACACAGATTTATTCAAATATTGAGTGAGGAATAAGTGAATGAGTTTCCTCCTTCCAGGGACAAAGTTCTATCCCCCTGGGCCATTTTAAATCATTCTGCATGGGCATCTTCCATCAGTATTTGAATGCACCAAAGTCTTCACTGTTTTATTAACAAAAAGCTTTCTCTTAACTCCCAACTCCCCCTGTTGCTACCATTCTCTTCCCTTCTCCCTTAGATTGCCAGTTTTCCGTGAAAATTGTCTATATTTCCTATCTTTCCTTCTCCTGGGTCTTCTCAATCGACTGTTCTCTGCCTTCTGCCTCACCATTGCACTGAACTGCTCTCCTCAAGGTTAAAGATCATCACTTTGGGGACAAAACCAGTCCTGATCTAACTTGGCCTCTCTGCAAGCACATAAGAGGGAACTACTGCTAATTGCTGACAATTCCTTTCTTCTTCACATACTCCTTTTTCTTAGCTTTCCAAGCCTTCATTCTATTTCTCTATTTCTTCTCTGTGCCCTTTTCAGGTCCTCTTCCTCTGCTTGTCCCTATGATATTATAGTTCTTTAGAGTTCTGTATAGGCCTCCCTTCACTTTTTACTCACATGTACTTCCTGAGTGATCTCATTAATTCCCTTCTTTTCAATTTCCATCTATAAATGATAGTTCCTGTAAGAGATACAGCTCTCTCTCCAGAATGCTAGACTATGCAACTATTTAAAGAACATTTGTACTTAGATACCTCACACTCCACAACTCCAAAACTGAATTCATCACTTTGCTACTTCCCACTACTCCCCTGACCATCTGTTTTCCTCCCATATTCCCAATTTTAATTAAATGGTACTACCACTATACTACCAGTTTACCCTAGCCAGAAACCTGGAAGTCATCTTTGACTTCCCTCTTTTTCTCTTCCTCATTCTCCTACATCTAAATTAGGGTTTCTGAACCTCAACACTATTGACATTTTGGGGCCAGATAATTATTTTTGTTTTGGGGGGGAAAGTGGGGGCTGTCCTGCACAGTACAATCTTAACAGCAAACCTGGCCTCTGCCCACTAGGTGCCAGTAGCACCTCCCCCTTCCCCAAAGTTCTTACAACCAAGAGTATCTCAAGACATTGCCAAATATTCCCTGGGAGGGTACAATTGCCCCCATTTGAGAACCACTGATCTGTATCTACCCATAGTCCTGTTTCACCTTCTAAATACTTCATCTCTTAAATTGATCCATTTTTCTTCATCCCACTACCACATTCTTATTTCAGGCCATCATCAGGCTAGATCACTCAAATAGTCTCCTAACAGACTGGTCCTCTCTAAATCATTCTCCACAGTGCTGCCAAAATGACCTTTCAAAGATCAAACCCCTTCATATGATTCTTCAACCCCTTCCTCCCAACTGAACAATAAACATTTTAGAGTTTCTCTTCGCTTTGCAGATAAAGACAAAAGTCCTTAACATGAATTGCAACACACTTTACAATTTGTCCCCTTATTTACCTGTCCAGCCTCATCTTTCACCACTCATCTCCTCAAACTCTATGCTCCAGTTAGACAATTTCTCCTATAGTACAAACTGAACCTCTCTAACCTGGGACATTCTTCTTTTCCTCTCCTCACCTGGTCATCTCCTCCTTATTTCTTCATGTCTCATTTCCTCTGGAAAGCCTTCCCTAACCCCTCAAATCTGGATTAGATGCCCCTCCCAGGGGCTTCCAAAATAGTGTAAAACCACCTAACCACAGCACAGGGCATTGTGATTGGCTGCTTCCTCTGTATTCATTCTACTCTTTAGATTATAAAATCTGGACATGGAGTGACTATCCTTTATATTGCTCACTACTGAATCTCTAAAACAAGGTGTTTAGAAGCAATTCTATTTATTTTTAACCAATGAATGATTACTACAACAGACAATATTTAGAGCTGATTCTCTCAAAAGCTTATATCTTTATGGAAAGTGGGCCAATGTGGGAGGATCGCCTGAGCCCAGAAGTTCGAGACTAGCCTGAGCAAGAGTGAAATCTCATCTCTGCAAAAAAAATAGAAAAATTAGGGAGGGGGGAGGGGGACGGGTATATACATACATAATGAGTGAGATGTGCACCATCTCTGGGAGGGTCATGCTGGAAACTCAGACTTGTGGGGGGAGGGGGGAAAGGGCATTTATTGAAACCTTAAAATGTACCCCCATAATATGCCATAATAAAAAAAAAACAAACCCAAAAATAGAAAAATTAGCCAGGCATATTGTTGCGTGTCTGTAGTTCCGGTTACTTGGGAGGCTGAGGCAGGATCTCCTGAGCTCAGGAGTTTGAGGCTGCAGTGAGCCATGATGGTGCCATATATATACACGGGCGAAGTCTTAGTGCTCTGAAAGTTTCCACTCATCCCAACTGACAGTGGAAATCAGAGGCCATTAAGTCAAAGATCGACTTCAGATCTACTCCCCTCAGCCTAATTTCAGCCAATCTAACAAACAGCTTTTCACAATTACCATTACCTATTTTCTACTAATGTTCTCTTCAGTATCAGTATTAGAATATGCAGAATTTACAGTCAGTATCTAGAAGCGGAGAAAGGTGACGAATCCCTGTAATAAAAGCAGAAGCCACAGACTGCTATTTTATGCGAAGGCCCTTAGTACCTGCCCAGACAGGCCGAGATATTTAGCTCTGTCACTATCTTTTCTCCCCTCCGAACAGCAGGGACACTGCGGGAAACACTCCTCGTCCCCTGAGAAAAGTAAGTCTGTCATTAACAGTAAGATCCCTGCAGAGCGGTGCCAGGCGGGTTTCCCGGCTCCCCCACGTCCGCACAGGGCAGCCCTGCCTCGGCCAGCTCTGGGCGGCGACCCGGATCCTCCCCACCGCGGTCCGCACCGGCGAGGCCTCGCTCCCCACACACCCACACCGGCCGCGCGTCGCTGCCCACCTCACAAGGCAGGAGTTCGGCGCTGGTTCCCTGCCCGCTCGAGATCAGGCAGAACACGCATTCGCTGTCGTAGTCCTCCGGTGTGTCTTCGGCGTCTTCGGTGTCTTCGGCGTCTTCGGCGTCTTCAGCGTCTTCGGCGTCTTCAACCGAGGGCACCGGAGGTTCTGCAGTCGCCCCCGCCTCATAATCTGGGGCCAGCTCAGAGCCCAAGTTCACCGGCTCCTGCGCCATCGCTCCCGCCCCGCGCGGCCTAGAGCCTCGGTTTCTCCAGCACTACTGGGCCGGCGAAGGGCCTCCACCTTCCGCACCTCCGCCGTTTTACCTCGAGGCGTCGCCCCTCGCCTGGGCGCTGGGCCGTGCCGCAGGCTGATGGGCGCACGCGCGGAGCCAGGCGGACCGCAGTGGTAAACGGTGGTGGGCAGCGAAGCCTCGGTTGCCACGAGGGGGCGCCCGACGGCGTCTCAGGAGTCACCTCGCCCCGCGCGCCTCGTTGGTAATGACGTAGGACGTCCGCCAAAACGCAAAGCGCGCCGCGCGTCCGGGTGACGTCACTGGGGCGCGGTAACGTCTGGCTTAATGGTGCCCATCGGGTATTATGTACAGACTTTCTCCAAAGCCTGTTACATAGCATGTTCCAATATTGTATCACGCTTGTAATTTAAATATTTCAAAAATCCTTTTAAAGTTTGGTTTTAGGAATTCGTAGCAAAACCTCTAGAGCCTTGTTTTCAGCATAGATCATGTTTGGCGCTTTATGTATGCATTTTCAGCTATGACAAGTTTAGGAGTTTAAGCTAAAAATGTCCCAAACTGAACTTAACATCTCTATTGACTTTTTGTTGTTGTTTAACAGCACCAGATACATCAAAATAGTGACCTTTCTTATCTCACATTCCTTATGTGTAAGTAAACGTCGAGTCCTGTAATTGATAGTCTGAAATATTCCAGAAATTCAATGCCAGGGCATCATTATGCCTCACCTGGACCACTGCAATAACATTTTAATTTATTCCTCTCTCTTTTTGTATTTGTCTGTAAATAAAGTTTTATTGGGTCACATTTTTTTTCTTTTTTATTTCAGCATGTTATGGGGGTACAAATGTTTAGGTTACATATACTGCCCTTGCCCCAGCCAAGTCAAGCGTGTCCATCCCTCAGAGGGTGCACATCACACTCATTATGTGTATATATACCCATCCTCTCTTCCCTCCTCCCATCTGACCAACACCAGAGAAATCGTATTACTATATGTGCACTTATAGTAATTGATTAGTTAAAACCAATTTGATGGTAAGTACATGTGCTTATTTTTCCATTCTTAGGATAGTTCACTTAGTAGAATGGGCTCCAGCTCTATCTGGGATAATACAAGAGGTGCTAGATCACCATTGATTTTTGTGGCTGAGTAGAACTCCATGATATACATATACCACATTTTATTAATCCACTCATGTATTGATGGGCACTTGGGTTGTTTCCACATCTTTGCAATTGTGAATTGTGCTGCTATAAATATTCGAGTGCAGATGTCTCTTTAAAAGAATGTCTTTTGGCTGGGCACAGTGGCTCACGCCTGTAATACTAACACTCTGGGAGGCCAAGCCTGGTGGATCACTCAAGGTCAAGAGTTCTAAACCAGTATGAGCAAGAGCAAGACCCCATCTCTACTAAAAATAGAAAGAAATTAATTGGCCAACTAAAAATATAGAAAAAATTAGCCAGGCAAGGTGGCACATGCCTGTAGTCCCAGCTACTTGGGAGGCTGAGGCAGAAGGATCAAAGGATCACTTGAGCTCAGGAGTTTAAGGTTGCTCTGAGCTAGGCTGACACCATGGCACTCTAGCCTGAGCAACACAGTGAGACTCTGTCTCAAAAAGAAAAAAAAAAAAAGGAATGTCTTTTGTTCTTTTGGGTAGATGCCCAGTAATGGGATTCATGGATCAAATGGTAGTTTTACTTGTATCTCTTTAAGGTATCTCCATATTGCTTTCCACAGAGGTTGTACTAGTTTGCAGTCCCACCAGCAGTGTAGGAGTGTTCCTATGTCTCTGCAACCATGCCAACATTTATTGTTTTGGGACTTTTTGATAAAGGCCATTCTCACTGGAGATAAGTGATATCTCATTGTGGTTTTGATTTGCATTCCCGATGATTAGAGATGTTGAGCATTTTCTCATATGTTTGTTAGCCATTAGCCTATCTTCTTTTGAAAAGTTTCTGTTCATGTCCTTTGCCCACTTTTTGATAGGGTTTTTTTTGCAGATTTTCCTGAGTTCTGTATAGATTCTAGTTATCAGCCCTTTATCGGATATGTAACATGCAAATATTTTCTCCCATTCTGTAGGTTGTCCATTTGTTCTCATGATAGTTTCCTTGGCTGTGCAGAAGCTTTTTAATTTCATCAGGTCCCATTTATTTATTTTTGCTGTTGCTGTAATTGCGTTTGGGGTCTTCTTCATAAATTCTTTGCCTAGGCCAATGTCTATAAGAGTTTTTCCAACATTTTCTTCTAGAATTCTTATAGTTTCACACCTTAGGTTTAAGTCTGTTATTAACTTATTTCTTGATTTTTCTTGTCACGAAGACAAAACTGTTCAGCAACTATCATGCCCCCCAAAAATACCAGTTCCTTAGGTTGGTATTCATGGTGGACTCTGATTTGACTTCAGTATTTCAATTTATAATACTTGGCACTTGCCAAGCATATAAAATATGCCATCTCATTGTCAAAACAAGCAAAGTTGGCTTTATCATCCCCACTCTGGAAATGAAGAACTCAAAAAGACTTGCCCAGTACCACACAACTGATTTGTGACAGGGTTTTGATAAAGGTTTATTTAACTCGAGAACTCACGAAAAACTCCTTTTTTAGCATTAAAAATTTTCTTGGACTAGCTTATTATAGTGGTTGTACCCTTAGTATTTGTTGACTTAGAAAATACATAATAACAAAGTCCTATTGTGAATTTAGTAATATTTTTAAATGAATTTATGTTGTAGTAAGAAAAAGTAGTTATACGTTTTTTGAATAGTTGTACATAAACATTCAAGAAATTTTTCATTCCATTTGTAGTTGGCCAGTAGTTTGGGTAACCACTATGATAGCTTTACATCCCCTCAGCAGCCTAAGGCAGAGTTCAAAATCAATACATTAGATTTTGTCAAATTTAAGTATTCACTATTTCCATGTCTGTACCACACCTTCATATCACATTGTTCCTTCCAAAATATTCTTGTTTCCATCTCATCACATCTAAATCCACCTTCCAAGCCACTCCTCAAATGCTACTTCCTTCAGGAAATTTTCTCTAATTAACCAAACAGGAATAGGCATTTCCTCTTGTGGATTCATATAGCAGTTTTTCATTACTTCTCTTATAGAACATATTACTTTGAATCTTTAGCTATTTTCATATTTTTCCTGCTAGAAATTGTTTCTTGACAATAAGAACGAGTGTCTTTGAATGTCCCATAATGCCAAGTACATGGCTTTACATGCAGGTAGACATTTAACAATTGTCCAATGAACAAAAGAATGATTAGGAGTTAGGCCACTGCATGAGAGTGTTCAGGTTTCACAGTGTACAAGGATTCCAGAAATTAGAGTGTGGTAATTCACACCATAGACATATATTAACTTATAGAAACCAGACAGGCCTGGACATTCCAGGACTCGTGGCCGAGTGCTGGAGCAATGGAGAGCTGACTCCTATAAGAACTTAAGCTTACTCCTTTTTTTTTTTTTTTTTTTTGAGACAGAGTCTCGCTTTGTTGTCCAGGCTAGAGTGAGTGCCGTGGCGTCAGCCTAGCTCACAGCAACCTCAAACTCCTGGGCTTGAGTGATCCTTCTGCCTCAGCCTCCCGAGTAGCTGGGACTACAGGCATGCGCCACCATGCCCGGCTAATTTTTTTATATATATATATATCAGTTGGCCAATTAATTTCTTTCTATTTATAGTAGAGACGGGGTCTCGCTCTTGCTCAGGCTGGTTTTGAACTCCTGACCTTGAGCAATCTGCCCGCCTTGGCCTCCCAAGAGCTAGGATTACAGGCGTGAGCCACAGCGCCCGGCCGACGCTTACTCCTTTGACAGAGCTGACATGGCGGAGCTGACAGTGGAGGTTTATGGTTCCTACAGGGCTTTCTTTCTACAAGGGATTTATCAAAGATGTTCATGATGACTCCCTCACGGTTGTTTTTGAAAACAATTGGCAACCAGAACGCCAGGTTCCATTTAATGAAGTTAGATGCCCACCACCACCTGATAGAAAAAAAGAAATCAGTGAAGGAGGTGAAATTGAGTTATATTCAAGAGCAAATGACCAAGACCTGTGTGTATGGTGGGTGGCTACAGTTCAGATGACGAAAGGAGAATTTTATGTCACTGAATATGCTGCTTGTGATGCTTACAATGAAATAGTCACATTTGAATGACTTTGGCCTGTCAATAAAAATAAAACTGTCAAATAAATACCTTCTTTAAACACACAGTGGATGATCCCAAGGATTTGAGAGGCATAGCTAGTGGAAATGCTCATAAAGATTTTAAGAAATAGTAGGAGCATGCAGAATTTTTTACCATCCAGAAACTACACAGCTATTAATTATATTGTGAAGTAACTATGAAGAGAGTAAATATTTTGTGACATGCATTTGTGAAGTATTCATATAAAGTTGATGTTTATGTCCAGAAATGAAGAGGCCACTAATCATTTATAATACACAAAACAACTTGCAGAAGCTTTTTATGAGGAGTTTGTTGTGAGAGAAGATTTAATGGATCTGGCAATAGGAACACACGGTAGTAATATACAGCAAGCTAGGAAGGATCCTGGAGTTCTCCCTATTGAGCTAGATGAAGATACTGGAACATTTAAAATTTATAGAGAGAGTGCTGATGCTGTAAAAAAATAAAAAGGCTAGAGGTTTCTTGGAATTTGTGGAGGACTTTATTTGGGTTCCTAGGAATCTTGTTGGAAAAGTAATTGGGAAAAATGGCAAAGTTATTCAAGAAATTGTGGCTAAATCTGGTGTGGTTCTGGTGAGAACTGAAGGAGACAATGAAAATAAACTACCTAGAGAAGACAGGGTAGTTCCATTTGTATTTGTTGGCGCTAAAGAAAACATTAAAAATGTGCAAGTTCATTCAGAATATTATATTGCTATCTAAAGGAAGTAGAACAACTAAGAATGGAACATCTACAGATCAGTATGCATTTCAAATCTTCTTCCACCAGAGGGCCTGAAAAAGAGACAGGATATGGCCACTGATGAAAGTACATCTCCTCTGTACAAGCTTCTAGGTCTTACAGTGGAAGAGGCAGAGTTTGCTGGGGCCCTAATTACACCTCCAGTTATGGTACAAATTCTGAGCTAACCCCTTTGAAACAGATTCTGAGGGTAAAGATGAAGTGAGTGATTGATCATTGGCAGGAGAAGACGATCAAGACAGCCAACATCATGACAGCAGGAGACACCTAGGAGGAAAAGGCAGAATCTTTTCAGGGAGTCAAGGTCATGGTGGACCACGTGATGGCTAATCCTCCATCAGTTCTATGCTTAAAGGTCCAGACAGGGCAGGGTGTGGTGGCTCACGCTTGTAATCCTAGCACTCTGGGAGGCCGAGGCGGGAGGATTGCTCGAACTCAGGAGTTCAAGACCAGCCTGAGCAGAAGCGAGACCCTGTCTCTACTATAAATAGAAAGAAATTAGCCAAACAACTAAAAATAGAAAAAATTAGCCACCATGGTGGCGCGTGCCTGTAGTCCCAGCTACCCAGAAGCCTGGGGCAGGAGGATCACTTGAGCCCAGGAGTTTGAGGTTGCTGTGAGCTAGGCTGATGCCATGGCACTCTAGCCTGGGCAACAGAGTGAGACTGTGTCTCAAAAAAAAATTTAAGAAAATAAAGGTCCAGACAGCAATCCATACAGTTGACTTGATAATACAGAATTGGATCAGACTGCAGACATTGATGCCAGGCAGGCTCATAGATGAAGGACTGATAAAGATGCTGTTCTCATGTATGAAATGACTGAAGTAGCTTCATTTAATGGAAATGGGCTAGGCAAAAGATGCTGTTGAAAGCGTGGTCCTTCAGAAAATGCAAAAAATGGTCCAACGAATGCTTCTGTCAATGAAATTCCTAAGCTACAGCATACCCCAGGAGAAGAAAAGATTGATACCTTAAAAGAAGAAAACACTCAAGCAATAGCAGTCCTGAATGGTGTTTCATAAGCTGAAGAAGTTCCTAGTTTACAGTTCTTTTATGTCACATTTACAATAGTGCTTTTTTTTTCTTTCGGCATATTATGGGGGTACAGATTTTTAGGTTTCAATAAATGCCCATTTCCCCCCCTTCCTCCAAAAGCCTGGGTCTCCAGCATGACCATCCCCTAGATGGTGCACATCTCACTCATTATATATGTATATACCCGCCCCCCTCCCCCCTGCCCAATACCCTATTACTGCAGTACCTATGTGACCACTTAGGTGCTGTTCAGTTAATACCAATTTGCTGGTGAGTATATGTGGTGCTTGTTTTTCCATTCTTGGGAAACTTCACTTAATAGTATGGGTTCCAGCTCTAACCAGGAAAATATAACATATGCTATATCACCATTGTTTCTTAGAGCTGAATAGTACTCCATGGTATACATATACCACATTTTATTAATCCATTCTTGGATTGATGGGCACTTGGGCTGTTTCCACAGCCTTGCAATTATGAATTGTGCTGCTATAACCATTCGAGTGCAAGTGTCTTGTTTTTGAGTGTCATTGGATCTTTTGAGTAGATGCCCAGCAATGGGATTGCTGGATCAAATGGTAGATTCACTTGTATCACTTTAAGGTATCTCCATATTGCTTTCCACAGAGGTTAAACTAGTTTGCAGTCCCACCAGCAGTGTAGGAGTATAGAATTTTTTTATTTCCATCTTGATTTCTTCATTTATGAAGCAATCATTTAGTAGGAGGTTGTTTAATTTCCACATTTTTGTGTTGAAATGTGAGTTTCTGTTAGGGTTGATTTCTACTTTTATTCCACTGTGATCTGAGAAGGTACATGGTATGATTTCTATTTTTTTAAATTTCTTGAGATTTACTTTGTGTCCTAGGATATGGTCAATCTTAGAGAATGTCCCATGAGCTGATGAGAAGAACGTATATTCAGTGGATTTTGGGTAGAATGTCCTCTAGATGTCAGTCAGACCCAGTTGTTCCAAGGTTTTGTTTAAGTCCATTATTTCTTTATTAATTTTCTGTTTGGAGGATCTGTCTTGTGTTGTCAGTGGGGTGTTGAAATCTCTGGTGATTATGGAGTTGCTATTAATCCATTTGCTTAGATCCAGTAAGGTTTGCTTTATGAAACTGGGTGCACCTAAGTTGGGTGCATATATATTTAAAATTGTTATCTCTTCTTGTTGAAGTGTGCCCTTCACCATTATATAATGACCTTCTTTGTCTTTCACTACTTTTGTTGGTTTAAAAACTAAATCGTCTGAAATTAGAACTGCCACACCAGCCTTCTTTTGGCTTCCACTTGCCTGGAATACTGATCTCCACCCTTTTACTTTTAGTGTATATGCATCCTTGCAGGTTAGATGTGTTTCCTGAAGACAGCATATACTTGGCCTGTATTTTCTTATCCATTCAGCCAGCCTATGTCTCTTGAGTGGAGAGTTTAAGCCATTCTCATTTATTGAGAGAACTGATAGATAAGGTAGATTACTGTTCATTCTGTTGGGTTGGATGTTGTTGCTTTGATTTCTCTCTTGAGCCATTGTATTATCTGGCCTTTAATCTTTGGGTTTTGGTTGTTTTTATATTCGTGAACTTTTATTATGGTGTTCCGTGCGTAACACTGTTTTGAGTACTTCTTGTAGGGCTGGTCTTGTCTTGGTGAATTCTCTGAGGTTTTGCTTGTCTGAGAATGTCTTTATTTCTTCTTCATATATGAAGCTTAGTTTTGCAGGGAATAAGATTCTAGGGTGGGCATTGTTTTGTTTCAGAAGAGTGAGAATGGGGCCCTAGTCTCTCCTTGCTTGTAAAGTCTCATTAGATAAGTCTGGTGCTATTCGAATTGGCTTTCCCTTGTATGTCACTTGCTCCTTTCGTCTTACAGCTCTTAGAAGGGCCTCTTTAGTTGATATTTTGGTCAGTCTGATGACTGCATGTCGTGACATCTTCCTGTTTGCGTTGAATCTCCCAGGGGTCCTCTGAGCTTCTTGAACTTGTATATCGAGATTTTGAGCAAGGCCTGGGAAATTTTCCTCTATTATATCTTCAAATAGCTTGTCCAACCCTTGGGTGTTGTCCTCTTCCCCTTCTGGTAACCCTATGACCCTCACATTAGGTTTCTTCACATAATCCCACATCTCTTGTAGGCTTTGCTCTTTTCTCTTGTTTCTCTGCTCTATCTCTGTGATGGTTTTATTTAGTTGGAGGGTGTTATCTAAAATCTCTGAGATTCTTTCTTCTGTTTGATCTACCCTGTTCTTGAGACTTTCCACTGTATTTTGTAGTTCCCTGAATTGATTCTTCATTTCCAGGAGTTCGGTTAAACTTTTCTTCATTGTGTCTATTTCTTTAGTGAACTTTTCTTCTAGGTCCTGGAGGCTTTTTGTGGTTTCTTTGTGTTGGTTATTGAGTTGTTGTTGCAGGTCGGTGAGTGTTCTTATGATCCACATACGAAATTCCTCTTCTGTCATTTTGATTGCCTGATTTGGGTTGGTGTCCATTTCTAGGGGGCTGGTGCTCCTCTTTGGGGGTGTGTTTTCCATTTGGTTCTTCATATTTCCTGAGTTCCTTCGCTGATTTCTTCCCATGTCGATCAGTTGTTGTTACTTTCCTTTAGGTTTTTGTTTGGGTATTCACACACCTTGTTTAGATTCTGAGCCATTAGGTGGTGTCTGTGGGTGAGATTCGACCACTCCCTGTATAATGAGTCAGTGGGTGCCGTGAAAAGGCTCTGCAGGATGCTGTCCCTGTCAGTAGGTGGCACTTGCTTGGAGGAACAGGCTATGCTGTTGTTTTTCGGTCCTGTTATCAGCTCTTGTTCTGGGCAGAGCTGGGTTGGGTAAGCCTGCCCTCAGGCACCACCAATGCTGTTAGCAGGGGTCAAAGTTCTGTTCTCTGCTTCCAGGAAAAGCTGTCAGGTCAAGGCTGGAATGGTCCTGCTCAGCCAGAAAGTCTGCTTGTGGGGGTGAGGCTGTCTGAGACCCACAGTCTGGAGTGGGCCTGGCGTCTTTCCACCCTCCCCAACTCTGCAGCTACTCCTGGGCCTCTGCCAGCAGGCCAGACCACATGCCACTAGGCCTCCCCGGATTGTGATGCCGGCAGGGAGGTTCCCTGCGCAGGAACGCCACCTGGGCTGGGCACACGGCCTCCCTTTGGGGGAAGGGTTGCCCTCTAGGACGCTGATCTGCCCCTGAAGGCACACACGCCTCAGCAGGCTGTTCACAAATATCCCTTCTGTGCCCCGGGCAATGCCAGACCTCGGTGCACGGGATCTGGTCTGCAGGTCCGACCTCTGGGTCCCAGAGTTCAAACTGTATCCCCACCAGGGAGAGGAGTTCCGGTCCCAATTCACCCACAGGGCCCCCAAGCTGTGTCTGTGTCTCTCAGCCTCTGAGTCGGCACCGTTCTCCTGGGAACACTGTGCCAGCAGCACCTGGGAGGGCTGGCGGGTAGGGAGCTCACAGTCTGAGTTCCCCTTAGTCAGCTGTAGGGTCTCAAAAAGAGAAGGTCCCGTTCCCTGGAGGTGCCTCCGGCTGGTGGCTGTATTGTCTCTCTGGGAAGCCACAGGTAGGGTCGGTGGAGGGGAGGAGGAGGCAATATGGCGCCTGCCGCGCGGCTCGGGTCTGTGCACACGGAGGTGCCCCGAGGGATTTGTGAGTCTGGTGCAGCGTCCGCTATAGGCTCACCGCTAGCTGGTGGTGGCCGTCTCTGGGCTGGTGTCAGCAGGTCTCTCCACCTGCTGGGGAGCCCACCAGCAGTCCCAAATGCAGGGGAGGGGAAAGGTGATTTATCCACCTACCCTTGCCGCTGGTCTCCGGGCTGCTCCGGCGGTCTCAGCTTCCAGCTCTCCTCTGCAGCCTCCTCCCGTGGAGTCTCCCGGGGTCTCAGGTACCCCTCCTTCCGGCCCTCATCTGCTGTATGCTCGCCTTCTTGCTTCTTTTTTCTAATTTCTGCTAGAATCTGTCTTTTCTGCAGAGACACTCTTTCTGGCGGTGTTTCTCGTCCGCCATCTTGATCCTTCTCCCTACAATAGTGCTTATACAAGCTTGCCAAAGAGAGAATATGGATCGCCAGTCTTTACATCACACTTTCAGTTCCTCCATTTGGAATTCAGAAAGGGAAGAGATCCTGAAGAAATCATATGTTAAACATACTTTGACACTTACTGTGTTATAAAATATATCACCAGATGTGCCTTGAGAATAGTATATGTAACATTTTAAGAAGTTGCTAGCTATGAAAAAAAATTGACATTTAGTGCATATGGCCACACACATACACTCAGGAGACCAATTACCCACATACTGGCACACACATGTGCAAAAGTTGCATCTGTCCTGAATGCATTCCTAGTGACACTTGTGATTGCTTCTCTCACTTACCTGGCACCTTGAAAGGCTTCCTTCTCATTCTCCAACTTTCAACTTGATATAATTGGCTACTATGGAAGTCGGGGGAGCAACACAAAGTATTTGAAAATTGTGTAGAGGATGTGGCCTGTGTGGGAGTATGCAAAGGTACAGACACTCGTGTGTGCACAGGCTGGGCTGCTGCCAGTGGGTAGTGGGTGTTGTGAATAACTCCCCTGGGGAACAGCCATTCAGATTGTGTGACAATATTGACTTGTGAAATGGAGTGCCATTTTCTAATTTCACAGGGGTACCATATGGGCTAGCAGCAGCCCTGCTTCAGAGCAGGCTCTAGGGTCAGACAGCTCTACATTGTACCATCTGTGAAAACTTGGGTGAAATTTATCTTTCTGGGCTGAGACACAGAAGTTATTTATCTTCCTGTGCTGAGGCTTTCTGTTTTTTCATCTATAAAATGGGGATAATGGGAATAATAATGACACTAATACATGATTGTGTTGCATGTCAAATGATACATCGCCTTGTTTGAAAATAATTTAGGATATGGATGTAAGTCTCATTACTGTTATCAGTTGCAAACACTTAAGAGCCAACTTTGAACACTGCTTTTCCTGTCACTGACCGATCCATTCCTCTGCTCTTCTTTGCAATCAAACTCCTCAAAAACATTGTCTGTTTGCTTCCCAAATCCTGTCTCTTATTCTCTCTCACACTGTCTCCTGTGATGTTTTTACTGCCACCACTCCATCCTAACCACTCTTTTCAAGGTCACCAATGACCCTGTCACTAAATCTAATGATCATTTTTCAGTCCTCATCTTTTCAGCAACAATTGGTCATTCCCTGCCCCTTGATAAACTTTTCTTCTCTTCATTTCCAGGACACCTCACTTTCTTGGCTGCTCCTTCTTGGTCTCCTGTGCTGCTTTCCCTTCTTCCAAACCTCTCTCATTGTTGAAGGTTCTCTTTTCTTCTCCTTAGCTACGCTCACTCCCTTGGTCATCTCACGCAGTTCATGGCTTTATATGTATATTTGCCAATGACTCCAAAATTTAAATCTCTGGTATAGATTTTTCCCCTGAACTTCAGACTTGAATATCCAACTGCCTACTCAACCACCCCACACACATGTCTAACAAATGTTATAAATGTATCTGAAACTGAGCTACTATGGGGAGAGTGCCCCTCCCCCTCCACCAAAAACTGCTACCATCTCAGTTGAGCAAATCTCCATTCTTCTATCTACTCAGGACAGAAACCTTGAAATCATACCTGTTGCTTCTCTTTAACTTCTCATATCCAATTCATCAGGAAATTCTTTAACATACATCCAGGATCTGTTGTTATCACTGCTATCACCCTTGACTGAGCCACTGCCACCTTTCACATGAATTATTTTGGTGACTTCTTAATTAGTCTCCTTGCATCCAGCTTTACCCTCCAACCCCCTGTTACTATCTAGTCTCAACACAGCAGCTAGACTGATCCCTTTAAAATGCAAGCCAGATCATGTCACTCCTCTGCTCAATATCCTCCAACGGTTCCCAATCCCACTGAGAGTAAAAAGCTAACGTACCTACCTATGAGGGCCTCTATGTGCCACCTGCCCACCCCTTTACATCCTGACATCAGCTGACACCAATATTTCCATCGCTTACCCTGCTTCTGCCACACTGAACTCCTTGTTACTTGTATGGGCCAGGCATGCTCCTACATTTGAGTTTGGACCCTGGCTGTCCCTCTGCTTGGAACACTCTTTCTACCACTAGTCATGTGGATCAGTCCTCTCACCTCCTTCAAGTCTGTCGAGGATAAACACAGCGAGGCATTAGTTTAACGCAGTGAAAACAGGTTTTATTCAGTAACTACTGACAGTAACAGGTAGAGCTGAGCTCCATTCTGATTTTTGCAGAGTTGATTGGGGGGGGGGGGTTCAAGAAGAGTTACAGAAGTGAAAAATTACAAAAGGTTGGTCAGTGTAAATGTGATTAGACCCACTGTGTCTGTTACATGGCAATTATCAAAATTAGGGTCTGTCCTCCCACAGAGACTGGGGGACAGAGGCCTGGTCTCTCCTGATGAGTACATTGCAAAAGAACGGCTTTCAGGTCCTTGAGAAAGACTCTTCTGCATTGCAGGAGATACAGATTCACAATTATAAGCCCTTTTTAGTAAATGCTCCAGGAAAAGAAGGCCAAGGGCCTATTATCATGGGTGATTGAGAACAAACAGTAAATTCTTCTGGCAGCAGTGGGCTTTCTAAAGCAGGCATTTGCTGGAGTCATCTTAGGGACATGGTTTTATGTTGCTAGAAGCCATGCCACAGCGTGGTGGTCTCTTGGTGTAGAGGTTTGGGCATAGTCATTGCATGCCAAGAGTTCTACAGTTCTCAAGGCTTTTCTATACTGTTTCTTCCTTAACGAGGTCAACTCTGACTACTCTTGCAAACTACCCCCTCACTCTCATGCCTAGTACTCCCTTCCCCTTTAACCTTTTCTGTTTGTTTTTTCCATTGCATGCATTACTTTCTACATATTTAAATTTAAATATTTCATATGATACAGTAATATGTATTATATATATATAAATACTAGGCTCATTCATTATTGTCTGCTTCAATTCTATTGAATGTGATATCTGCCAGGGATTTTTATCTTTTGGGTCTGTTTTGTTTATTGATGTATCCCAAGTGACTTTATGTAGAGTGTCAGATTCAGAGAGTACTCAAGGACACTTCTAAGTTTCTTAGTCTGAAAACCAGAAAGTTGGAACTGCCATTTTCCAAGATGGGGAACTCCGTGGGAAGAGCAGTTTGGGAGGGGCAGGGAAGATCAGGCATTCAGTTCTGGGCATGTTAATTTGAGATTCTGCATCCTTCCGTTTAGGCTAGGTTTGTTTCAGTAAACAACTCCAAAAATCTTAATGCCTTAAAGCAAAAAGGTTTATTTCTTCCTGATATTTGTGTCCATTGCAGTCCGGCTGTGGCTTTCCAAACTTCATCTCCTGACCCAGACTGAAGGAATAGCCCCCAACTGGAATATTTCTGGTGTCAGGACAGAGGGAAGAAAGAGTACATACAGTAGAATTATGTGATGGCTTTTATGGCTTCTCCAAGTGGCTCATGTCACCTGTACTCACATGTCATTGACCAAAGCAAGTTGCACAGCCAAACCTGACATCATTGGAACAGGGTAAATATAATTATAGCACTGGAAAAAGCAACAAATATTTTGAACAATAATACAACCTACTACAGATGCCTATTTGGTACATCTAAGTGTCAATATCACTAGCAATTGGGCATAAGAGCCTGAAGTTCAAGAGAGAAATCCAGGCTGCAGATAAAATTTTAGAGTCTTCAGCATATAGTACCATATTTCCATTCATAAAATTAGAAGAGATCACCCAGGGAGTAAGTATAAGTAGAAAAAGAGAAAAGTTCCAAGGACTGATATTAGAGCACTCTAGTATTTTGAAATCAGAGAAATGAGAAATAAGAAATGATCAGACACAACTGAGCAAAAGTTGTTTTATGAGACAGGAGAAGAGCCAGGAGAGAGTTATGTCTTGAAGGCAAAGCAAAGGGTGTTTCAAGTAGGAGGGAGGGATCACCTATGTCAAAAGCTGCTAATAAGGTGCAAAAGAGGAGGACTGGGAATTGAGTGGAGGTCCTTGGGAAAGCTGGTAAAAGTCATTTTAGTGTTGAGGTTGGTGAGAAAGTATGATTCTAGTTGGTTTATATGAGAATGATATAAAGGAATTTAACGCAGCAATTATGAACAGACCAAACAAATTATTCACAAGAAAAAAGAGTAAGTGCACAAAGGATATCAGAGACCATGGGCTCTGCTGATAAAGACCAGGAGAGGCAGAGATGATGGAATGGCCAAGCAACATGACTGTTACCAACTCCAAGTAAATACCTATCATTCAAGTTCACCTACTCAAGTGTCTCCATTCCTTGCAACCTGCGGAAGGTGAACTAACTCACCATCCTTTCCCCACCAGTTTTCTAACTTTACCTTTATCACATTTTTAATTCTTACATACTTGCTTCAGTTTCCAAGCTTTATTATTGACTCCTCTATTCATGTACTATTAAATTATTCTTTTATTATATGCTGTTTTTAGCCTATACCTGAGACAGATACTTCCTAGATGTTCCTATAAGGTCTCTGTATATTTTTCCATTAGAATGCAAGTGCTCTTTGGGTGAAATGTGGCCGTCTTTATCATAACATCCAGCCTAGTATCTGGCACACAGTAGGCATAGGAAAAACATTAATTGCTTGATGGATGGGTGGATTGTACACCTTAAAAAATGGAAGGTAAAATCTCATTTTCTCAATGGCATCACTGGTGGCATAGCTGTTGGTATTGTCCTTTCAAGTTCAGCTTTTATTTTTGTGGGTTCTAATTTCTCTCCTTGGTGCCAAATGAACAATTCTCTTCTTATTGCTGCTTCAGGTATCAGATAATATCAGTCTTCTTCATGGAGCTGTTCCTAGTAAGCTGCCATGAACCTAAGAGGCTGCCTTGGATCAGGGCCCAACCCAATTGACAATCAAATCCTTTTTCAAGAGCATCCCAGGGCTTCTTCTCTCAGTAGGGAGCTGCCAGCTGAGTAGTACCCTCAGAAGGGGACAATGAGCCCTTTTAAGCACAAGGGATTAGCTCATAAAGGAAGTTGGAACAATGCCACCATTTCAGGGAAAAAATATATATCATGCATCCAAACACACCTCTGATGAAATTAAATATTTAAATGTAAAAGAATGAAACCAAAAAAATGTAATGGATTTTTAAAAATGTAGGTGAATATTTACTTTGGGGGGTAGAAAGGAAAGGGCCTTTCTGATTCCATAAAATAAATTATTGATGGATGTAAAATAGCATTTTTATAGTATCTATCCATACCCAAAACTACTTGAAACACATATGTCAATTTAGGTAAAAATATTTGCAGCATGAATGAGAAATAGGATTAATAATCCTAATATAGGAAGAGTTCTAACAAAACAATTAAAAGAGTGGAAAACCCCAGTAGAAAAATAAGCAGCTGAAATGAAAGTAATTTATGGAAAGAAAAAGTACAGACAAAAAACATATGAAAAAATATATCCAGCCTTACTAGAGATCAAAGAAGTCCAAGTTAAGTAACAATGAAATAACATTTTCCACTATCAAATTAGCAAAGATTCCTTTATATAAAAGCATTCAGTATTGTCAGGGTCACACATAATTGAAATGATGCACCCTACATTCCTGATGGTATAAGGAAAGAGTTTCAGGAGTGAGGGTGGGAGGAGACTGCTATGGGAAGTACAGAGCTTTATGAGGGTCAGAGAGCTGGAAGTGGGGGGCAGCCTGGGATTCCGGCGCTTCCTGTGTAATGAGAAAATTGAAGCAATCAGAAGAGAACTTCAACTGACTCCCTCCAGAATGATGACTCATTTACTTGGCCTTCCTGACTGTTACCAAAGATAACAGCCTGTGCTCACATCAAAGCTAATTCCCCCACTTATGTGCTAGATCTCATATAAGGAGGGGTCCTGCTCACTCAAGAACACCACTCCAGAAATTCCCATTATGTCCTGCATCATCAATTTTATTATCTTTACTGGATCATTACTGTCCACCTACAAACATGCTATAATTTCCTCTACCCTAAAAAAATAAAATGAAACTTTCTTTTGAGCCCACTTTTCCCATCAGAACCTGTCCCAGGTGTTTGATGCTCTTTGCAGGAAATCTTCTTGAGAGATTTGTCTGTACTAGCTCTGTCCCATTTCTTTTCTCCAGTTCTCCCTTAAACCCATTCTTCTGTCAAGCTCCATCCCAAGTGCTCTTAGAGATGGTAGGTAACCTCCACATTGTCAAATTCAGGGGTCAATTCTCAGTCCTTTTCTCGTTTGACCTATTAGCAGCATTTGGCACATTTTATTACAGCCTCTCTCCTTGACACATCTTCTTCATTTGTTTTCATGTCACTGAATTCTCCTGGTCTTATTTCTTCCTCCTAAGTAAGCTCTTTCTCCCTTTCCTTTGTTTGTATCTTCCCTATAAACTCTTAATGTTGGAGTGCTCTAGGGCTCAGTCCTTGTTCTTCTCTCTCTACAGTTACTTCCTTGATTTTATCCAGTTTCAAAGCTCTAAATATCAACATGCCCATGACTCCTACATTCTAACTCTCTTCATACCTTTCTCCAAAGCTCAATCCAGCTGCATATTTGATATTTCGATTCAGTGATTAAGATTGCCCAGTGTCATCCCATTAGTCAGTGACAGAGCTGGAACCCAAACCCAAGCAATCGACAGGAGCCTGTGCTCTTAACCACTGTAGTAAGATACATGAATATGTTAATAGATTATAAGAGAGTATGTCTAGTATGATTCCATATTTACTAAATATACATAAGGATTTATAACCAAATGCCTGAAAGGAAATATATTAGCTCTCTGGATGGATAAATTATGGCTTGATTTTTTTTTCCTTCTTTTCATTTATCTGTAAATTTTTTCCTTCTTTCTGTCTATCTGTATATTGTACATCTTCAACAACAAGAATATATTACTTTTGTCATAAGGAAAACATCCTGATTTTTTTTTAAATTCAGGATTCCAGGTAAACTTCATTTCCTTTAATAACTCCCTGCTTCATAAATGATCTCATTCTATAAATTTTTGAGTTATTCAACCCTGACATCAGAAGATACAGGGCATTTTCAAGCAGATTTCTTGGTATTTCTGACAGAGGTGGACAAGGGAGCCGCAATGACCACATGTGTGATATAGTGTCGTATTTCTTTCCGTATTACAGTAAGGATGTGGAAAGTGCGTTGGTGGGCTTGTCCTAATTTGATAAAATATCATTTTGACAATAGGCATCTCTTTTTTTACATCCTAAATAGAAATTCCCTAAACATGAATACAAAGACCTTCCCTGGCTTATGTTTAGTAAATCGGAATAAATTTTTGCTATTTCAACAGCATCTCAAGAATATTAGATTTTTCCAAAGGTAAAAGAGAAACAAGCATTAAAACATTCTCTCTCCTTAAAAAAAAAAAAACAAGAATAAAGGAAATACTGAAGACTAAAGTGGCTGTTGCCTGCTATTACATATTGCGTGCCTGTTGGCCTCCTTCTGTTGGGGTGATTGTGAAATGTCTGGGCAAAGGAAGAGGAGGGAGGAGTGCTTGTGTGTGGGAAAGAGAGAAATTTCCAGTTTCTGATTATTAAACTGCCATACTTAGAGCTCTCTTTGAACAAATATTGGCAGGTGGCCCAAAGTTCCAATGCTGGCTGTTTGAGGTTTGCTAAAGGACTTTAAGGGAAGTCCTGTTCTGTTGTCAAGTGGAAACTGTGTAAATCATGTGTAATGGAGAGAATGACAAAAGAAAAACTCTGCTATTTCCTTGATAAATTGCTTTTGTTTACCTGTCTACAGAATATAATGCAGGCACTTCTGGCTTTTTCATAGCTCTTTCTCAAAAGCCGTGTCCTCAAACAAGGCATTGAAAGTAATTCCTTAAAAAAAAAAAAAAATCAGTAGCAAAGTATACCTGGACTTTGTATTTCTGATAAATAATGCAGCATAAAGAAAGTTTGATGTGACTAACACCATAATAACTCTAATTTAACTTTGGAAATTTACAATTTTCTAAGGCACCTTCATATACATAAATTAATTTGATTCTCATGACAACTTGGAGAAGAGGATATTATCACCTCTATTTTAGAAATGGAGAAAATGAGACGATGGAGAAGATGAATTGACTTAATGGATGATAGAGGGGTCTGTCTTGCAAGCCTTTTAGTGGCACTGGAGGCACTTCTCATCTCCCCAAAAGCAACAGGAAACAGCCACTATGCAAAGCAGCATACCTCCAACACCTAGAAGTTAATGTTAATTTTCTTGTCAAATTTACCCCTGTATTTCCTTCATGATCTCAAGGCCAATACATCTCATCCACACCACTCATCCTTGTTCTTCTTAGTTACCCTAAGAGTAAAAATTTCTCTTTACTCATACCCAAACTTTCCTGTGCTTATTTTCCCCGAACTTTTTTCCACCACTAATCTCCTTTGAAACTCTTTCTACTGTAAAAACCACAATTTCAGAGTAAACATTCTAATCTATATCCTCAACCTTCTTGCAGAATCATACCTTCTCCTCCTTTCCTTAACTGAAACCTGGCTTTCCCCCAGGGACATCACTTCCCTGGAGCCTTGGCAAGCAAAAACTGCTTGCTCTCCCCACCACCCAACATGCTGAGAAAGATTTGGAAGCAGGGTTGGCATTCTCCTGGCTTCTAACTGCCAGTTCCAGGTGATTCCATTCCTACCTATATATTCATATAACTCCCCACCCTATGCCTTCTTTTGAGTTTCATGCTATAGCATGAAGCTCAGTCATCATCATTTACCGGCTTCTAGAGCACTCCCAGATTCACAGAGAGCTTCAGCACCTGGCTCCCAAATGCTGCCAAAGTCCGTTATCGCAGACAACTTCCATGGCCATGATTCACAGCTTCTCAAACACCTGGATTTCAATGCCCTTTGCCTCCATTTCTCTTTAACACAACTTGCCCTTGTGGCAAAATCCTCACTTTATGTTCACCCAGATTCTCTGAAACCTGAAATGCAATGATTATTCACTGTTCAGCAAACACCTGCCCCAGCGATGTTCATACTCTTCTTTGTAGCGATTTCTGCCCTTGATCTTGCTTTCTTCAACACTTTCAGCCACTCTCCCGTCTTTACTTCCTTCCCTACCAGCATACTCCAAAGGCCCATCAATTCCCTCAATTTCTTCTGTGTACCCATCAGATGACAACCTCCCTCTTTGTGCTATATTCCCAACTTGCTTTTTCCTGTGGTCATCTGGTGGTTCAAGACATAGGTCAGGAAGTCATATGCCCTAAATTTGAAGCCCATTTCTACCATTTAGAGTGATTCCACCTTGAACAAATCATTTAATGTTTTAGGGTTTATATGTCTTCAACTGGAAAATCATAATCGTAGTACATTTCTCATGACCATCAAATTATTATGAAGATTAATATATGTAAACTGCACAGAATAATACCTAGCACGTAAGTGCTCGGTAAATGCTTGCTAATATTCCAACCAAACTGCTTGATGCTGCTTCTAAAAAAAAAATCACATAATCTAATTGTTAAGTGCAAATACATGCCCAAACCTTCAAAGCAAAACACAAACTGACAAAAATCTTTTCCTTAGGTATTGCCAGTTTAAGGGAGGCTCTTGAGAAAATATCCTTGTAGGTCCTGAGACTCTCTGATATCATCAAGTTAACTATTTGTCTTCCTCATCAGAAGTATATAAAATTACAGACTGACTAATCTCCATTATTATTATTATTAAGACAGGAACAGAGAGGATATCACGTGACCTCTTCCAGGAAGATGGACTTAAAAAATGGGCATAAGACATGAAGGGACATCTCACAGAAGAAAAAATATGAATGATTAAGAAACATAGTTAAAGATGCTAATCCTCATTAGTAATCAGAGAAATGAAAACAAAAACCCACAGTGAAATAACATTACACACCCATGAGACTGGCAAAAACTAAGAAGTCTAACAATGTCAAGTGTTGGACGGGATACTTCGATGGGCATGTGAATGGTGCAATCACTTTGCCAAACATTGTGATGTTATCCCACAAAGTCAAACATTCACATACTCTAGAATGCACAGAACTGAAAGCAACCCTATCTACTGACAGGAGAATGGATAAATAGTAGTAGAGAGGTATGTTCACAGAGAGGAATATCACACATACACACACACACACAAATGAAATGTCTCCAAAACAACATGAATCTTAAAAACAATATTAAAGGGAAAGGAAAAGAGTAAGTTTCTAACAAGGAAATGTATATAGTATAGTGATGCCTTACATATATCAATCTATTTCTCATAGCATCTGTTTTAGGTAGGTACTATTACTCTCATTTTATAGATGAGGAAACTGAGGGAGAGTTTAGGTAGTTTTTGCTAACAAGTGGAGGTGCCAGGATCTAGCTAATATTTATTGTACGCTTACACAGTACCAGACACAGTGCTACTTTGCCTAGATTAGCTATTTTATAAAACATGCTTTTTATAAAATGTCCCTCTCAATTTTTTTTTTTCTGCCTGATAAATCTTCCTTCCTAAATCAACACAAGTTAGGACTAGAGAATCTAGTTAATCACATGCCTTTGCACTCGTCTCCCAACTTCATCACCTAAGTGCAAAATTAATTCAGAGTTTGATTTTCATTTAAATGGTCTTCTGAACCATTTTCCAAGTATGATATTTGGAAACCCAGAATGTGACTCAGTGCCAATGCCCTAAAGCTCTGAGGCCCTAGAACTGTCAGTCTACGTTCTTCAGAATGCTAATAACTAAGAGACCTGAAAATGAAGAAATTCTTCTCCAGGAACAACCATCCCTCAGAAATTTCTTCCCAGCCTTGTACATATTTATATCCCTAAAATCCAAAGGGAAGAACTCTAGCAGCTAGAGAGAGAATCACTCCTTCCTGAATGGCAGTAGCCCATCTCAAGAATGTACTCGTAAATTTGTGATTCGGCATTATGCAGGGGACAGGGGAGAAGAGCTAGGAATCCAAACTGTGCTATAGTCCCAGCTCTGCCATTTAGCTGTGGAACATTGGACAAACCTATTAACTTCTGTGGGGCTCATTTCCTTCAGTTCTGTTGAATTTGACAAGCATTTACTGAACATAAGCCTCCTACGTGCCTTGCACCCTGCCAGGCTTTGGGGATAGAAAGACATGGCTGGCCAGAGAGGAGCTCCCAGACATTCAGGAGCTGTCATTCTAGTGTGGAGGACTGTGGATGGTGGTGCCTGAGGTGATTAAGCAGAATGTGGGCAACCAAGTGGTGGAGAATACGGTAAAGATGGGACAAAGCCAGAGCACTATGTGGTTAAGAGGTCAGCTCTGGGACAGACATAACCGAAGATATCCTGGCACTAACTCTCCTTAGCTCTGTGACTTCAGGCAAGTTACCTAACCTCCTGAAGAATCAGTTTCTTCATCTCTAAAACAGAAATAATAATTGTACTATCTTCATTTTGAGGATCAAATAAGACAATGCATATAATAAAAAAAAAAGAGGGTGGATAGTCATGCTAAATAAATGTTACCTGTCCTTCTCCTCCTCCTCTTCATGACTATTTTTAGTATATAAATTGTTCCTCAGCAAGACATCGTGACAGGGTCTGGAGATCTACATAGAAGTCTGTCCATCAACCTTGCTTAGCCCAAGCTTACTCACTAGAGGATATTACTTAAGGCGAACATTCAGTTTTTGCCCTAAGACCTTTCCTGAAGATGTTGGCATGTGTTAAAGGAATAAGAGGCCAGTGAAAAGTGAAAGTGATTTTGAGAAGGTTATTTCTAAATGTTCTGAAGCATGAGGGGGGTGTAATTTAGTACAGAATAAGAGGATGCATTCTAGATAAGGTAGAAGATGGCATTAATACATAATTTTGGGAGGTGTTTTAAGTGAGAGGTGAAAATCATGCTGAACCAATGGTACTTGACCTAAAAAATTATGATCCAGAAGTTACAAAGGATTGATAAATCTAACTACAAAGAAATTGTAATAAAAGAAAACCTCATAATGAAAAAAGCACGTTTTAAAAATATAAACTAAATATTTGCAAAATATATGAGACAAGGGGCTAATTTTGTGAACATACAAAGAACATATACAAAGCAGTAAGACAATGATGAAAAAACCCAATAGAAAAATGGATAAAGCTCATGGACTGTTAGGAAAATAAGACATATAAATAGCAAATACATGTGAAAACATGTTCAACGTCATTCATGATTAAAGAATGAAAATTAAGATAGCATTTGGACAAAGAATAAAAAGAGATTGAAATAACCAGTATTGGTGAGGGTGTGAGGTAACTGACATGGTTATACACTGTTAGTATAAACTAGTGTCAACTTTTGGGGAAGAATAAGAGTATCTTTTAAAACAAAAAAGTACACTCTGATAAAAATTATCCTACAAATATGCAATTCATAAATGCACAAAGTTCTAGATACAGGAATGTCCACTAAGAATTGTCTATAATAGCCAAAAAGACTCCATTAATGAAGACTGTTTAAACAATAATAGACCCATGCAATGAAGAATGAGGTAAATCTACATATATTGATAGAAAATGTTGTTCACAGTATATTGTTAAATTAAAAAGGCAAACTAAAGAAGAGTATGTATAATATATTTCTGTTTATAGGTATAAATAAACTTATATATGCACTGAAAAGCTCTAGAAGAAAATACAAGAAACTGTTACATCTGTAAATGTAGGGAGGGAAATATTTGCCTTTTATTGAATTCTCTTCTGTACCATTTGAAAACTTTACCATGAACATGTTTACTGTTACAATTCAAAAAAGGAAACCAAACCTTAGTTAAAAATATCGCAATAGCAAATGAGAGCCATTGTAATATGTCTGAAAATAATTTTAAAAAGTAAATAAGTTGCTATCTTAGAAGATGAACTTTGTAACTGTTATATCATTAGGTGATTCCTCTAATAGAAAAAGGAATTCCTCCATTATTTTGTTTATAGACTGTCTAAAAAAAATAGGATGTTAAGGTTATAGTCTCTTTCCTATGGGTTTTTGTTGTTTTCTATTCTAACAGGTAGCTATTGAACACTTTTTCCACGTGCAGGCAGGTACATGCAGCTTGCTGGCATCACAGTTGGCAAACTTGGTAAAGAAGATTGGTCACTGAATAGCACCATGTGAGGCATTCTAGGAGATTCCCTTATTCCTGATGGTTCTGGGACTGGATGCACAATTTTGTGTAATGAATGAGTTGCTTTTTCTCTTCTGTGGTCCATTATGCATGATGCATGGGCACCTGGCAAGGGATACAGCACCCTACCAGGGCTGCCATGAGCAGTGGAATGTCTAGTATAGGAACAAAACATGTGCTGATGGCCAGGAAAACTTTGGGCAAGACAAGGCTTGGGCACTAGAAGATGTTTTCTTTAGCTTTGGTTAGAGGTGGAGATCAATAATCCTAGAGATATCTAATTTTTCAGTAAGGAAAGACTCTCAGGTGTCTGGTCACTTTATAAGCTGACTACCTAAACAGTGAGAGATACACAGTGTAACCTAAGGCTTAGGTGGTACCAAGCTGTTTGAAGATCCATAATGGCATAGACAAATCAAAATCTTAGAACTACGGCGTCTCTTCTGTTGAGGGAGTCATAGTTTGATTTAATTGCCGAAGAAAATATGATTCAGTACTAACATCTTGATCTAGAGCTGTGCTGTTCAATATAGTAGCCACTGGTAACAGATGGCTATTTAAATTTAAATAAATTAAAGTTTATTCATTTATTAGCTCCTCAATCACCCAGGGCACATTTCAAGTGTTCAACATTAGTATGGCAACTAATAGCTATCACAAAGGACAGTGAAAATTCATGGAACACTTCCATCTTTGTAGCATGTTCCATCAGGCAGTGTTAATCTAAAAGATGAACAAAAAGTCCCCAAAGATATTGTATTAAGAAACATTTGATGACTTGATTCACTATACCAGGGAGGCCATGTCTAATTTTTATTCTGAACCACTAGAGATTTGAAATACAAAGAAAGGGTCCTTAGGGTTTGGTGTGAATTGTGAAGCTTAATTTTCTCAGTAAAGACATGTTCTATTAGGGGATCACAATGGATAATGTGTGTTAGGGCTTCCCCTGAATGACAAAGAGTATGTGACCTGATTGGGCAGAAGGAAGTGGTCAAAGGTACCTTTGATGCTTACACAAGACGTAAATGTGACTGCCCTTATCTTGGGTTTTCTGGAATTTCCCTTGGCTTCTGACCTCCTTACCTTCCTCTATCTGGTTAAGTTTATAAAAACAGGTTAGGCATCCTAAGAAAAACATGAGTCTTAACTCCCTTTCTGATGTAAGAGATTCTCAATGCCTTCCTCAAAAAAGGAGTTCTTTTATTAGTCCTGTTTCTGTGTCTCTAAAACTTTAAAAAGGAATCAAGGAAAGGGAAATCCTATTAAGAGCAGACATACTTTTCATATTAGTTCAAGGTATCCCTGGTAGCTTGTAGCAAGGGGATAATATTGAAATCAACTGAGTCTGAAGAAACATCTTCCCACCCAAATCCTTTAATATGGACTTAGAAATGAGAAATTAAGAAGCAATGATGACTACTTGGAGCCCTCATCTCTAGGGGCTAGGTGACAGGATGCCAAAGGAAATTTATCAGAGGGTAAGGTGTCCATCACGGAAATTAGGAAGCAGGTTGAGACAGATATTAAAAGGAGGAAGTCATTCTTCATAGAACAGCAACAAGGATAAAAACAGACAAGAAGCTGGTAGATAGAGCTAAGAGTTATGTCTAAGAAGTATAACAAGAGCAGTTTCCATGAACTGATGACAATAGGAGAGTGGCTACAGGGAATGAAGAGGAGTTTCCAGGGCAGCAATGAAAACATGAGCACTGGACCTTGGATATTTCATCATCCTCTCAGAAAAGTAAAAAACTCTAGTACCCAATAAATACATGTGGCTATTTAAATTTAAATGAATTACAATTCATGATGAATGAATTCTCAGGAAAGAAAATCACATTGAATGCATAAATTCCTTTATTGAAAATATTGGGATAGCACTGCATTACATATAGTCAATATCCATAAATCCACATTTCTGATTGGACAATACTGTTTTAAATAGGGAACACAGCATCTGGATATGCTCTCACAATATAGTATTAATATCATGGACTAAACTAGGTCAGAGTGAACTATATGCAAAATGACCACTTTGTTTATTGATAGCATATGGTTGCAAATGGAGCAAATGGTAAATGTGATCATCTTGAGACATTCCTGATATCTCACACCAATACATTTAACAAGCAGATTAAGATGAAACTGCCAATATGTTGTTAATTAAGAGTTCTCAGTAAGAGAACTTGGGTGAAAAGTACACCCAGGATACAGATTTAAAATTTTATACCATTCATTTAAATTTGCATGGAATGTGAGTAGAGTATAATTGTTGGTCTGACAGGAGGCCACTGGATAAATTTAAACTTCTACAAATAGTTGAAAACAGGAGAATAATCTAAATGAAATATTCTGTAAATTTTTAAAATGCACATATGCAAGTACTGTTTTTTTAAATAACTTTTCCTTTTAAAGATTACCAGGGAAGTAATTTATGACAGACCAAATCTCAGCTTTGGCTATTATTTGAAATTTTTTTCCACTAGCAGTCTTTGGCTTTCATAAAAGTCTGGCAATCAATAATATTGGTTAAGTTTTTAACAAAGCTTTATTATTATTTTCAATAATATGTTTTATGATGTGAAAATGGGTTTATATTTAAAAAATAGGTTTTCTTTTTTATTCCAATTTTGGTATGAATGGATTTCTTTGTATTGTTTCTTCTCAAACAAGTCTAGAAATCAAGACAATTGGTCCAATTTGACATTTTTCATCTGATTTTAAAAAACACAGAAATTAAAACTCTAGGTCCCTTTTAAAACAGAGGCCTGCTCACTAATGTAAAAGCTTGGGAAAGTTATGCAAAAAACACTATGAAAATAAAGTTTTTGTTATTAATACACATGATTTTATAAGAAGCAAAACATTTTCATTTCAAAAGCAGGGTTTTTTTCTAAGTCTAGTTTCATAAGGGTTATCCATTTCTATAAATATCAACTTAAGACTGTGAGAAATGGTGTATTCTTCCTTACACAAATATGTTCAGGGTAAGTAACTAAAAATGTACCTTTTAATGACTAAATGGAAAGATGGCCTATAATAGTCAAATCAATGAACATTAGTGATAAGTTTTTAAAAATTCAGAATTATACACTCATATATATGTACATATACATATACATATATGCTACTTAAGACCTATCACCCTAAACAATCAGGGCAAAAAAAATTCAATATAAAACTATATAAATCAAACAGATTTGTTCCCAAAACACAGCACAAAATGTACACATTTCTTTATTTCAAGATTTGACACATTAAAAGAAAAAAACTGCCAACACATTTTAGACAATATACTAGAAATAATAAATAAAACAGTTTTTTTTTAAAAAAATCATATATTCCCTTTTAAGTGCTGTGCACTCTCAGTTTTTCTAAATGAGACTAACCTTTTCCATGGCAAACAATAGCTATACATTTTGGTAATGAAAATTATGCCGATAAATACACAAGGCATGTATATATTTCCACAGTATATTTTTTTCACAGTTACCAAAAATAAAAATTGCATTCAACTCATACATCTATAAACACTCTGATTCCCCACTGTATGGACTTGAAGGAAGTGGAAGTACAAAGTCTTTCAACAATCTAGACTTCAAATTTCTTTCTTCAGTGTCTGCCCTCCATGTATACCTTTCAGAATCTTTCTGCAATGTGATCATGCTCTGAGATGATGGCAGAAAGAAAGCATTAGGGTGGGATGAGGCAGCCTCAGCTGGGACTTCGTCTTCCAGCCAGCTTTAGGAGGGCTGATATAACCCAGTCTTTTTAATGTTGTATTCTAAGGCAGTCTGAATTTCACTCAAATGTCCATACCTCTAGGTCCTGAACTATGAAGTCTTCCTTTTTGGAAAGAATATCGTTATTGAAAGTGCTGCAAGAATTGCTTCGTCCATGGTATAAATCAGCATCTAGCCACAAACCAAATCGTCCCCTGAAAATGTTTAAAAAAAAATGTTAAAAACACACTTTCTATCTTCTCTTGCCCCTCTTTTTTCCTTTATGTCTTAGACAGGCAAAATTCTAAACCGCCTGTAAGACAAAGGGTATACTGCCTTTATTTCATTTAAGTGACCTGTCTTCCTAAAAGACAAGTGGTAATAATCCCTCATTTGGACATATAAATAAAAAATTTTATCTTTGACTCTTAGTGTCATGTGTTAGACCACTGTCCTCATTCATCTAAGCCAGACGTCCTCAAACTATGGCCCGCGGGCTACATGTAGGTGTTTTTGCCCATTTGTTTTTTTACTTCAAAATAAGATATGTGCAGTGTGCATAGGAATTTGTTCATAGTTTTTTTTAAACTATCGTCCGGCACTCCAATGGTCTGAGGGACAAGTGAACTGGCCCCCTGTTTAAAAAGTTTGAGGACCCCTGATCTAAGCACATGGGGAATAGCTACAATTATCTGACACCAAGGTTTTAGTTACCTGGATCAAAACAGACCCACCCAGGTCAGGTGGTAAAAAAACAACAATAAAAACCTTACCCTCCACCACCAAGTTCTAAAGAACTTATGTCTCCATTGATAAAATATGAATTTTCTCCACTCCACTTAAAGACCTTGGGGTAGGAACACAAAACAGAGCACAGTCATTAATCTGGAGAAGGAGCAAAGAGGCAATATTAAATAACATCTCTATGTAAAAGGGAACCACCTCACTGACTGAGGAAGCTCCTGATGGCAAGACCTGGCCCACACCAGAATGATATCTCCAAAGGCATTATGAAGTAGGAAAGACCTTTCAGGCACATGTTGGCTCTGACCTGCAACTCCTCCTTGGAACCCAGACTGAGCAACTCCAGGTCAGGGATCCTAGGCAGTTTCTGTGTTACAGTCATGAAGGACTGACCCAGGCTGGAGAGAGTCCAGATGAGGGTATAGGTCAGGGGGCTGCCCCAACACCCACCCCTGCCCCGCTGCTGACATTGTGACACTGGGAAGTGGGATATTTCTCCAATCTAGGTACCTTGAAATTAGGGCTAAATGTGTAGAGAAAAGTTTCTCCTGTGCCATAATAGTGGTCACTGAACTTGAAAGGATGAGTTGCATATGCTCCAAAAATCTGCCAAAAGAAAACAGAAATGTTATCTATGTTCAAAGCCTAAACCTCTTAAACAAAGACTTTATGAAATATTTTTGACACATTCTTGTTCTGAGACCTTGTTATTCCTCTTTCAGCAAAGATTATTACTAAATTGAAGCTCTTAAATAAAACAGACCACTAACAAAAGAATAAACAAAATATCCCCAGCTCTAATTGGAACCCAAGTGGCCAGGCTTCCTGGTGCATGAAAAATCCATCAGATGAAGCTCAGGGAACTTATTTGTCAAAAGCCAACAATTTGTTCCAATTTTAAAAGACTTCCAAAGCCCACTATGGAGACAAATTTGCCTTAGTGAAAACAGATGACATACTGGGAACATTAAACAGCAAGATGCATCTTGGACACGGAAATAAGTGCTTGGGACAACAGAGTCACCTCTTGGATGTGTTCTGTAAATAGAATCACAGCCAGGCACTTCCCCAAGAAAATGAACTTTCCTTCCTATTGATTTCTAACAATGAGTTTTAATATGCTTATTAAAACTATATCCTTAATATAGACTGATTCAATATATCTTAGCTCTAAATGACTTTAAAAAAAATGACAACTCCATAATACTATGGTCTTGAAAGGTGATTTAGATGTGTTTAGATCAATGATTCTTTTACTTTTTCTTGTTGAGGGGTAGAAAGAGAGCCAAGTTACATTGAGAGCAGCGTTTTCAGAATGTGTACATCCACTGCCCCTGCATTCTATCCTTCTGTTCAGATCCTGATCCGCACTGGCAGGGGTGAGAACATTTTGAAAATGTCCCTAGGTGATTCAGATATACCTTGTCCACATTATTTAAAATGAAGGTTATCTGAAAAATGTCTTATCATTTTTCATAAAGTATTTTAATTGGATGACAACCTCTATGCTCTCTTCCTCACCAATTACACTCAGTTTCTGACTACCTGCAACACTACCACTAAATATTAGGTAGAGCAGAAGCCTAGAAACTTTTTTAAACCAATATTCTTCATACTTCCTAGTACCAAACCTTTCCCTAGAGCTGCCAAGAACAAAGAAGCACAAAATAGTAACATCTTTTCCCCTTTTTCTGGTGGTTTTTCAGTAAAAGAACTAAACTCAACTGAGATAGGTATTTTTAAAAGCATGGTATTAAAAGATGACAAAAGGGGCAATGGTTGTCAGTGGAAGAAAGTGGGTCCCTCTCTGATTAATCAATAGGAAAAGTCATACTTAACTCTCACCCTCTACAGAATTCTAAATAATTATTTTCTTCCTTAGCTAAAAACTTTCTTAATGATCATGGAAATCCATTTAAGGAATAGGGACTGAATGACATTAATGAATTACTGTTAATTTTGCTAGGTTTATAGCATTGTAATTATGTAAGAAAATGTCTGTTTTCTTTTTTCCTTTTTCTATTAATTAATTTAGAAAGAAATTATATGAAACAATAAATATTTAATAATGGTATTACTGTTTAGCCTATACCATATAAAATGTAGTATATTTAGTAATAACAGAACAAAAGAATCCACAGGAACAGATGAAGAATCATCAGAAATGATAAAAAGAAGGTTAACATAAGAAAACATATAAATGTGTATCTGCTCTCCTTTCCTCTCTCAACTCCTTTAGTAGATATACAAAGTTATATAAAATAGTAATCAATTTAATCATTGGGTTTGTAATACATGTAGAGGTAATATGTATAATAGTACTATAAACAGTAGAAAGATGTTATAGTGGAATAGGAGAATATAAAGGGTAATATTTCCATACCTCACTGGAATGAAGTTGGTAATCTGGCTCTACTAATTACCTGATGGTTACTCTAATGTTTTCAACAGTGCCTGGTGTATCAATTACTCCACAGCCTGATCTGACTAAATTCAGATCCCTTTGCAGGGGTGGTTTCTTAGGCCAGACTAGGAAGTTCATCCTGACTCCAGGAAGGCTTTCCTTGGTTGTCTCTTTTCCTGGTTCTTGCTGGTAAACTAGATGGTCTAGTTTAGCTTGTGTTGTCATGGCTACGAGCTTCCTTGTAAATGTTTACTACAAAAATTCTCATTGTTTAGATTCTAGAGTGCCCTTTGGCTTGAAATCTCCCATACTTGTCTACATAAAGTCAGTTCCTTAGGGAAGAGTTTCAGAGCCCTATGATGTGACATACTGCATGCCTCTTCCCTTGGGAACAATCTCTAAACCATCGCTCCTGATAGTGGCAGCAGCCTCTGGTCTTGGCTTGCCTCACCTGGTGTGGAACTTCAGCCTTCTCAGTGGGGACTGAGTGGAGGAAGAAGGTCTATCTCCAGGCCACAGTTTCCTGGATTTTAGCCTCTGAAACACAGATCTTGGGTGGGGGATAAGAAATGCTGGGGACCTGCACCTAGAGATGGGTATACCACGGCCCCTAACTGGCAGCTGTTGGGGGAGAGGGAACCCGACCTTCCTGGCCACACATGCCCAGAGTGGACCCACCATCAGTCTGAGCTGGGAGTTGGAGAGAGAGGGGGTCGTGCCTCAAGTGCAACAGAATCTCACTATTATTACTGAGATTTATTAGATTTTCTTGACTGAATCTTTCTTCACTTGCTATATGCCCTTAGGACAATTTCCAGAGCCTTTAAGTGATGGTTGTTTTTATAATTTCCACCAGCTATGGTTCTTTCACTGGGGATTGAATCTGCAGAGCTGCTCATTGATGCTAATCTACATATATAATATTTTTATTAGAATTTCATCTAATCCAGAATTAATTTCATATAATATTCAGATAAATGTATAGGTGTTATTCTGTCATGTTCTTAAACACAGCAAAGCCACATTCTCCTCTTGGGGATAGACAGGGTAGGAAAGCAGAGTTAGTGTCCCAGTGTCCTTAAACAACAGGGTACATGATTCAGTAAGACTCCACCCCCTGACAAACAGTGTAACCTTCAGTTGTAGGCCCCCTTTACACATCTGCTGACAGGAAGCTTGTGGAAACTGCTTCATCAACATCTTCTCTGTGTGGACCATCACATTCCCTAACAAGTTTGACATCTTTGGCAAATAAATAGGAGAACTAATCCATACTTAGGGCAAGGGTTTGTATGTACGGTCTATGACAATCTTACCATACCTCATCCAAAACATAGCACCCAACTTTTGAAACATTTCACTAATAAGTAATTCCATTTTAAACCATTTATTTTAATATTTTATATTGATTCTACCCACTATTCAGCTTGGTTCATTATTAAATGTCATCAATCAGGAAATAATAATAGTAACCAATGATAACAGCTAAACTCCTCCCTGTAACTCTTAAGGTATAATAATACTGCAATAAAATCACAAAGATCACCATTGAGAAAGAGTATCCTCAGTATCCCCATCTCTCCCCTAATTTGTGATCCCGTAAAGTGATCCCACTTATACGGCTTATTTTGAGGTGGGCATGTTGTCAATATAAAAATTCTGCACTTCCCAGCAAGCTCTCAATGCCTAACAGTGCCCAGCAAATAAGAGGCACTCATTAGACACTTGCTGAATGGACAAATAAACAAACAAATGGCTGTTGAGTAAAACCTTCTTCAATGCCCAAAAGTAGGAAAGGATGTCCTCCACACTTTAAAATCTTAGAGGAATTTCTTCTCAATATAACACAGATCAAAGAGAAATATATGAAGAACAGACTTGAATGATGCCTTTCTTTTGTGATGTAAGAGTCTGACTGGGTAGTGCCTGGAAGAAACCTAGACGGATTCTACTCATAGTCCAAGCTGATTTGAGGGAAGAAGTAACAGTGTGGGGTAGATAGGGGTAGTATCTAGATTTCAGCAGTGCCTCCAAGAAAGACCAACTATAACACAGATGAAAGTGCAGTCAGGAATAGTGCAGTACATTCTCTGCTGTTTCTTAACAACTGGGTCCCTTCGGGCACAGCACATCATGGCTTTGACTGTTTTGCATCACTCACGGCCACCATGCAGGCAAGCATGTGAGCAGCACTTCAGCTACCTGGTGAAGTTCTGGTATGGCACCGGAACTTACTTCTGCCACTATCTCCAAATCCAGATTTGACTTTTCCCCAACTTTTGCATCTTTAGGCTGTAGGATATCATTATACTTTCCTAGTGGATAGTGAACATGGGAAAAAAATTCTTAGAAAACGATGTATTTGTAAATATGCTCCATTTTGTTTTTAGAGATGATTCTGAAATATGTAAAAGTGAATGACAGGCCGGAAGCGGTGGCTCACACCTGTAATCCTAGCATTCTGGGAGGCCAAGGCGGGCAGATTGCTCGAGGTCAGGAGTTTGAAACCAGCCTGAACAAGAGCGAGACCCCCCTCTCTACTATAAATAGAAAGAAACTAATTGGCCAACTAATATATATAGAAAAAATTAGCTGGGCATGGTGATGCATGCCAGTAGTCCCAGCTTCTTGGGAGGCTGAGGCAGTAGGATCGCTTGAGACCAGGAGTTTGAGGTTGCTGTGAGCTAGGCTGATGCCACGGCACTCACTCTAGCCTAGGCAACAAAGCGAGACTCTGTCTCCAAAAAAAAGTGAATGACATAAGGGTTCGAATTTACTTCAAAATATTTTAGCAAAGATAAAAAAAAAAAAAAAAGACACATGAAGCAAATGTTGTAAAAATCCTACTAACTGTGGAGTCTGGGTTATAGTTCATTGTACTAGTTTCTTTCCTGCTTGGTAGGTTTGAAAAATCATTAAAAAATGTTCTTAATGAGAGAAACAGGTCTCACCTGATTATCCATATCTTTGATGACCAATAAGACAGGACTGTCTAGTGATGCCGATTTCCGATAGAGAGTTTTCAAGCTGGTCCCGTGCTCTAAAGTGCTATAGGCCAGTCTCCATGGATACCCTTGCACCCTTGCTGGAAGGCGCCGGGCCAGCTATGAATCCAAAGAAGGAGATGTAAATAGACGGTTCAGGCACAAAACACTCATGAATGTGTGGCATAAAACAAGCACCTGTGGCTCAAACTCAAAATCATATATTTGCCTATTATTCCTCTTTACTGTGGGGCAAACATTTGCCACTATAAACCAAGAAAGAGAAAGGAAAATCATTGCTTGCTAGTGTTCACCTTGGCAGGGCCCAGAGTATGTTTCCCCACTTGGGGACCTAACTGTGGGGTCCCTATGCCACTATACATTTGGAGACACTGATCAAGCTAGACAGAGTGCTATTAACTAGACATATGCTCTTCCTTTCCACTTCAACTTGACTTTCACCAATCAGTTCCTATTTCTCCAATTGTTCTTTCTCAATCCTTATAGGCTCAGAGCAGCTACTGACAAACGCAGCTTCCCACAGAAATGAGAGCAAGAAAACACTAGTATTTTATGCTAGAAGTCAGATGTAGTCTGTCCTCATAACACCTGTATCCTTCACCTACATCAATGTTCAGCTTAAACATGGCTGCCCTAAACACTAATAACATGTGTCTCTTCAAAAATATTACTGAAGGATGCTATGAAGCACTAAGTCTTCAGAGTGTGTAAAATCAGCTCTAGTGTCAGCGTGAGGCCCGTCTCTATAACTGCTTGGTCAAGTCTCTGGGCTTTCTTGGGCCTTCACCGGCTCATTTGTAAGCTGAGGGAGCTGAACTTCAAGATTCTTTAAAGTCTCTGAAATTCAGGTTTCTAAGCTAACTGATGAGAGAAATGCAAAAGATTCCTTAATAAGTTTCAAATATAAACACATTATAACAGTATTTCACAATATTCAAGTAACAGATTTTCAGAAAATATAAAGCCAATTATAGAAAAAGGAAAATTCTTCCTAGAGAAAGATATTTTTCATAAAGCAGTAAGATGTATTTGCTTGGTTACTTTTATTGAGCCCTGTAAATGACAGCCATTGGAACTCTGCAATAATCTCTAGGATAAATTTGGATCCTTTTTAAGTGCATCAGGACTATGACAGGACACTTAAAACAATTTTTTTTTTCAGATAAGAAATGGCTTTCCCTTCAGGTTTGAGACAAGGATGCTAGCACCTGAGCAAGCCCTCACACTCCTAAGAAGGCAGTGGGGAAAGAAATATGCTGTAGCTTCTCAGAAGCAGAGCAGGGGCACCGGCCTCGGGTGAGCTGCTGGCCTTCCGCCTTCCCCCGGTGACTCACTCTTCATCCCCAGTGAGAAAAGCAAATGTAGTCAGGGATGGGAAATACGCTTCCAGGCCTGGAAGATCCCCATCCTCAGTCCGGGAGCGCCCACCTGCTCTATGTGCATGTTCTCCAGCAGTGCGCTGTGCGGCTGCAGGATGGGCAGCACCTCGTCCTCCTCGTCTTCATAGTAGCTGCACGTACTCTTCCTGCGCTTTGCCTCCTCGACGGTGATGATCTGAAATGAGAAGACACACAAGCCAAGAACAATAACATATTTGTTTTTCCTCCAACTGCTAGGAAAAAACTAGCAGGTATGCAACTGCCTGAAAAGGTGGAGCTTTGGTGGCAGGAGTTACTAATAGATGGAACAGGATTTGGGGGAAATGGTTAGTGTTTCAATTTCAGAACAAATGTAGAATTTAAGGCAGTACTGCTAAGGCATTGAATATATACATTAAAGTCATGAGTCTTCCAGTTTTACTACTGCTGCTGATTGCTCCTTCCATGAGAAGGCCCTAAATTATTCACCACTAGCCTACACCTAAATTTGAATTTGTAAGGGACTAATCAGAGACCAATCACTAAGTCTTCTTCAAACAGGGAATTATGGATGAAAAGAATAGTTTTAATAAAGGTTCCTGTTTACTTTCTAGGTCATGCAAACAATTCTGATAGAAATAATGAATGATAACAGCAACCAGGAACAACAATGCAAAGAAACACAAAGCTTTAGTCTAAATTATGACTAAATAATTTACGATTCTTTATGTAAAGTTCAGAAATGATCAAAGTATTCTTCCCTTCTAAAATGAGAAGCCTTATATTACATACATTTATTATTTAATTACAGCCATGCTTATGAACTATTGATATCAAAGTCCCTTTTACCTTAAAATCCATTTTTTGTCAGATTTCACTCTGATGCAGAATAAATCACTGAGTTATTTGAAATTGAAGGAGATATATTAGGCATCTCAGCCTAATCCTTCAAGTAAAGGATTATATTAGACAACTAATCCATCAAAATTCCTGGGCACCAGTATTAATGACTTTTATATTATAGAGAAAAAACATTTAAAACACATTAGTAAAAGTTATCAGATAGTTTACAACTCAATTTCTAAAATGTACAGTGACAGATATTAATACAAAGTACCCCCTACAGTCTGAGCTGGATTTACAGGTAAGAAAATTAAGTGTACAAATGTTACCATCTTTTCTCGAGGAGGGTTTATGTATCAAAGAATTGTAACTATCAGACTCACAAATCCCGCATTACATGTATTAAATAAACTACCATGTTTTTGGCAAACTCTACATTTATCACAAGTACAAAATGAGGCTGTCGAATAAAAAAAAAACCAAATATATGAATTTCTGACTCCAAGGGGAATGGCCCACAATACCATATCCATTTCCACAATGAATAAAATACCTGCTCTGGTTGAAATGTCAGCACAATCCTAGCTTATCAGAACACATTTCAAACCATACTGAGTGGCAGATCACTGAGAATTCACTGGGTTAGCCCTCAGGGACACACTCCAACATACCTTGACAAAAGGCTCTTGCTCAGGTCTGGCACAATAGAAAATCTGGATGTCCAAGGGCAATCTTCGGCTTCTCATTGTGAGCAGTGAGAAGTGTGGCTAGCTCTCTAACGAGGAACAAGTTTTTTCTCTGTCTCCCTCCACACCACGGTTATTTGTGGCAACACTGAGCTACCACTGTTTTTTCAGTATCTATTTCCTGCACGATTGAGTTTCTGTTTCCCTTAGGAGAGGTTCAACATTTCTACAGGAACACACCCAAATTAGGATTGAGAGCAAACACACTTCCTGCCAGGCATAGTTGTGAGACTGTAAAATGACACTTTCACCTTTGAAATGGTGGTTTCCTAACACTACAATAAAACCTCATTATTTTTTTTCCTTTTCCATCTTATACTTTCTTCCTAATTGTACTCCAGCTAACCCAGCTTTTCTTGTCCTGCCTTTTCTGATTTTTTTTTTTCTCCAGCACTTTAAGGCTAAATCTCCATTTTAAATGTTATGTTTCTTAGAATCAGTTTGAATCTCAAAGAAAGGATGAAAAGGAGTCTTTATGGGAGGTAGTTTCCTTATAGTTCAAACAATGGCATTTCACTTCAATACCTTGTCATGTTTATTGAGTGTGAGGGACTTCAAAGAATGGGAGGATAGTTTAAGTGAGGCTGTGAAAGATGTCATCTTAGATGCAGTTTTACAAAATAGCTGGCTAAATAATATTTATCTTTTTACATTTTAGAATTAGTCTTAATGACTAATAAGCAGACTGAATCCTCTTCTACTCCTTGGATCAGATATCAGGGCGTTCTAAAGAAATGTAGATCACCACTAGATCTATTTTCAGTGATCTTTCTGGAACTCTTCCAGATCTGAAGTGGCTTTTCTGTCTTGGAGACTTATAAGGGGATAGGATCAGAGTGCTACTGAGTAGCTCCTCCTGGGAGTTATAAAGAGGACTCTGGCAGATAATTAGAGACCAGTCCCAGGTCAGCCAGAATTGACTCCCAATGCAAACACCTGGCACACACTGGAGCCGAGTGCCCATGAGACAGTGCTCTCTCCTGGCCTGGCTCAGGTTTATTGAGTACTTCCTACATGATGGTGGGAGCCAGGTGTTTTACCAGGCACAGGGACATAGAGCATTCCACAGTCTCCAGGGGGTGGGGAGATAAGTAGAGAGACAATTATAAATAAACGGATGCCATTCCATGTAATACAGAAGCTAAAAGCTGTGGTAGGAGCTCAGAAGAGGTTAGGGTCAGCTGGAGAATTTGGAGGTTGCTTATTCAGAGAGGGTGGTGCTTCAGTTTGAAAGCAGAGTAGGGGGTGGGGTGGGGTGGGGTGTGGGGAGTTGTTCCACGTGGAAGGCACAGAAGGAATACAGAGAAGGGTTCTAGGTTTACTGCTGCTGGGGACTAAAAAGCAAGGGAAGCAGATAAGGGTGAGGTAGATGAGGCTGGGGAGGGGGAAAGAGTAGAGAAAATGAAGAAACTGACACCACACGAGGTCTTAGAACTTGTTCTATAGGTCAGTGTTTCTAAAACGTGGATGCTCTTCAAAATCATCTAGAAGCTTTAAAAAAATAGAGATTCCAACATTCCTCCTCAAGATCTATTGAATTAAATGTCTCCAGTGATAAGGGTCTAGGATTCAGTTTTTTAAAAATCTCAGGTGGTTAGTCTAATGATTGGCCAGGTAGGTGACAATTGATATAGGTAACGAGGGGCCACTGAGGATTGTAAGTAAGGAGTGTATGAGCATGCTTGTGTATTTTTGTTTTTTATTTAAGATATGGTGTCCCACTCTGTCGCCCCAAGGAGAGTATAGTGGCATGATCATAGCTCACTGCAGCCTCAAATGCCTGGGGTAAACCAATTCTCTTGCCCCAGCCTTCCAAGTAGCTGGGACTATAGGTATGCACCACCACACCTGGCAAATTTTTCTTATTTTTAGTAGAGACAGCATCTTGCTATGTCACCCAGCCTGGTTTTGAACTCCTGGCCTCAAGTGATCCTCCTGCCTTGGCCTCCTAGAGTGCTGAGATTACAGGAGTAAGCCACATCTGGTCTGCTTGTATTATTTTAATGATAGCACAGTCCACATAAAAGCCCTTTCAACATAATGAAGAAAATATTAGAAATCATTAAATATGTTATAAAAAAACTATTAAAAATATCTATCACACATCAAAAAATCAACTGTATATTGAGTTTAAATAGATACTGCAGGGCCACTTATACATAAAAGCACTATAAGACAAAAACATAAATAAAAAACATGAGCAAAATTAAAACACAAATAGCAAACTAGGAAAAAAATCTGTCAAAAATACAAAAGACAAAGAATTAGTATCCTTAATCATAAAGAGCTCAAAGAGTGTAATGAAACTATTAAGACTCCATTAGGAAAATGGGCAAACAAAATGAGTGGATATCACAAAGAATAAACACAAAAAGTTAATATGTATTTATATTCACTCTATCCTCAATAGTAATCAAAAAGATAAAATTAAAGTATATCATTTCTCAGCTTCCAAATTAGCAAACATTTTTAGAAAGAAACAACAGCAATAATATTTTCTCTTGGTAGAAGCTCAGAAGTACATTCTTCACATTGCTGGCAAGTTAACCTGGCATTATATAAAAAATTAAAAGCCTTAAAAAATTAGTACCAGATAATTTCACTTCCAGGAAACTAAGGGACAAGGGGTATATAGATCATTCTCATCCTTGTGAAAAGCCTGAACCAATGCATTGATTCCTTGAAGTGGAGAGCTGTTAAATAAATTATAATGGAGATCAAAAATACCATGCAATTTAAATTGAGGCTCTTAAAAATCTTTAATAACATGTCAGATGAGAAAAGTCAGATACAAAACTATAGTTAGAGAATAACCTCATTTTGCAAAAATGAAAAGCAAGACTCACTCCCCCCCACCTAGACAATACCCTAAAACAAAATAGAAAAAAAAAAAAAAGACTTGAAGTATACAAAAGTTTTAAGCATTGTTAGATATTATTTTTAAATTTTCTGCATTGTACTTTTCTAGCATTTCCAAATTTCCTATAGTACATAGGTATTACTTTTATAAAATGAGAAAATAAAGCTTATTTAAGGATCTTGCCTATGGGAGGACAAACTAGTGGCTATGTGGGGACTAGAGATACCCTTGGGATCCAGGGGGAGGCTGCAGGAAGCCTGCCTAGGGCAGTGGAGGGGAGGGGGGCAGAGGCCCCCACCCCACTTAAGATCAGAATCAACAATATTCTGGGCCGGTGGGAGGGGGGAGGAGGGGATGGATGTACACTTACGAAATGAGTATGATATGCACCACCTGGGGGATGGATGCACTAGAAGCTCTGACTGGGGGATGTGAGGTGTGGCAAAGGCAATATATGTATCCTTAACAATATTTGTACCCCCCATAATATGATGAAATAAAAAAAAAAAGATTCTGACTGACTAGACACAATGAAGGAGAAGAATCTGGGTTGTTATCTAGGTTTCTGGCTTGGGCACCATTGATAAAGATTGGGATACATGAGGACAAGCATGTTTGGAGGAAAGATGATAAATTCTTTTGGACGTGCTGAAGCTCAGACGCCTGTTAGGTACAAGATTTCCTAGCTCACCCCCAGAGGAAGAGTGATGCTGTGATGGTGGACTGGCTTTCTGATAAGGCTAGTGAGCAGAGCTTCCTCCTGAATAGGAGGGAGGTTGGCCAGCATTCTCCTCATTGCACCTTTGGACTCTTGTCCTCCACGTTGACAGAAAGTGGCCATGAGGTGGCTGGACAGTGTAGTCACCTCTCTCCAGCTATCTTTTCTTCCCACATGTCATGAGCATTGGCCAGAGCACTGGAAGCTTGGGACAGGCCAACTCATTGCTTCCTCCTTCACCATCTCTTCTCCTCCTCTTCCACTAAAGGTCTAGAGACTATTTTCCAGAAGAATTTGACTTCTCATCCTTAGCATTTGGCCTGAGAAGGAGTGGGGCAGCTTGCCCAACTCACTCTCCCACCTCTAGATCCTGAGCAGACCTTTCTCGCTCTATACACCCCTTTTGCTCCTTTTTTTCTGGTGTTGGTATATATGGCCTCTTCTCCCACTAGAGTTGTCAAGAGCCAAGACACAAGTCTAAGATGCATGGAAAGAGCAGAACAGGCCTTAAGAGAAATGCTCCGGCTCAAGATATTCAGAGGCCTATCTGGTCAACAAAAGATTACACCCCACATTGGTCTAAACCTTCTTTCTGGAACTCTCTATTGGGGTGAAAGGCCACAGCCTCAGTGAGAAAATGCAGCTTTTCTGGTTTTGCTTCTTCTGTGCCCATATTTCATGGGGACCACTTGGGCAGGGATGATTAGGATAGGATGTGATATTCCTGTGTCCTCTGGCTGGAACCCCAATGTCACACTATCTTTGCCGCACGGAGACTTCCAGCAGGGCATGTGGGGCATCTGTGAGCTCTAGAGGAGCAGCTCGGGAAAATGACGTATGTGGCAGAGGCAGGTGTGGGGGTCAGCAGCATGAACCACAAGAGATGAAACGCTCACCTAAGGAAGATGCAATAAACAGGAAGAGAAGAGAGCCCAGGACAGACTCCTAGGGAGCACCACAAGAAAAGGGACAAGCTAAGTAGATTCAAAAAGACTGGCCAGGGACAAGAGAAAAAGAGACCAAAGAAATTGATATAAAAAAGCTAAGAGAGGGAACTCAAATAGGCAGGATTAAATATCTTCAAACAAAGGTCTCAAGCAAGGTGCTCATGCACTGTGGGGAGACCAGCACGTAAGCAAACGCTGGGCAACTTACTGCAGAACTATGAACAAGCAGCTACTGAGGACAGGAGAATTAAGTTGGCCCGAAGGCATCGCAGAACTGACAAATGAGCCGGACCCTTGAAGAATGATAGGAATTTGCCAGGGCAAGGTCTGTGCCTGCTCGGGCACACATTCAGGTCGGGAGAGAGACAATGAGAAAGCACGAAGTGAAAGGACTGGCATTCCAAAGAGATCAGACATAAGGCCTTGCTGCCCCTGCTTGCTTGCTCTAGTCTGGCCAGGCTCCAGCCCTGGAAGAATCTGACTGATGCATCAATACCAGGCTGGGAGCACTGCTGGAGAAAAATCACCCCACTCTGCAGCCTGGTGCCACAGTAAGTGGATAGGGTCAGACCTCAAGGGGACCTTCAGCACCAGGCAGCCATCCTACTATAGTTCCTCACTTAGCATTTTTCCTAGTATCCACAGTTGCTATTTCACACCCTCTCCTCTTTCCTCTAATGCCCCCTTCAACTTCTAGGAGTTGCATCTTCCTTCCACTTCAGAGAAAACAGAAATCATCAGATGAGTATGCTACAACTCAGTGCTAGGATTACCAGCACTGCATCTACATCCTATTTGCACATATCCTATTCTCCCCTTCTCCTGTCTGATCACAGAAAGTCAATCCTGCCCTGCCCCCCTCATTCCAGGTGGATTATTCCCTATCTTCCACACCTACTCTATCATTCCCTTTGATGTCCTCTAAAATGTTAAAGTTTCTCTCACAAGGGAAAAAACCCTCTCTCAACCTCACTTCTTCTTCCAGCTTACCATATTATCTCATTTTTCTTCTCCAAAACCAAATGGAGTTGTTTGCTCCCATTTACTAGCTCCACTTACTCACCCCCTGCTCATTCTTTGAACCACTGTCATCTAAAATGTGGCCCTGCCACTTTAATGAAACTTCTTTTTGTTAAAGTCACTAGCTACTCCCTTGGTTTTAAACCCAAAAACCACATCTCAGTTCTTATCTTTTGACTCCTCTGCAGCATTAGCTATTTCTGACCAATGATGCCCTTCTTGGAGCATTTTCTTCCCTTGGCTTCTAAGACATGCCTTTCCTTGCTTCCCTTCTCTGTCCTGCTGCTCCTTCTCAGTCACCTTCATGGGCTCTGCTTTCTTTGTTTGGCCCTTTAATGCTTCAGGGGTCTGGTCTGGGCCATGTTTTCTTCCCAGGGTACATACTCTCCTGGGATGGCCTCATCTACACCCATAATCTCAATTTTGCTAATGATTTCCAAAAAAATATTATCTTCAGATCTTTTTCCAATGCTTTATTTTCAATTGCCTCTTGGACATTCCACAGGCACCTCAAACTCAGGTTAAAATCGGAACACAGAGATTTTTTTACTGAATCTAATCCCCTTGCTATGCTTCTTATCTTAGTGACCAGCAGATATCACGATCACTCCAGATCCCACTAAAAACCATGAGCTCAATCTTTTTTTTATGTTTTTTTTTTTTTTTTTTTTGAGACAGAGTCTCACTTTGTTGCCCAGGCTAGAGTGAGTGCCGTGGCGTTAGCCTAGCTCACAGCAACCTCAAACTCTTGGGCTCAGGCAATCCTTCTGCCTCAGCCTCCCAAGTAGCTGGGACTACAGGCATGCGCCACCATACCCGGCTAATTTTTTCTATATATATTAGTTGGCCAATTAATTTCTTTCTATTTATAGTAGAGACGGGGTCTTGCTCTTGCTCGGGCTGGTTTCGAACTCCTGACCTTGAGCAATCCGCCCGCCTCGGCCTCTCAGAGAGCTAGGATTACAGGCGTGAGCCACCGCGCCCGGCCCATGAGCTCAATCTTGACCCTTTACTCTTCACATCTAATTACTCACAAAGTCCTGTATATTCCACCTTCTATCTATCTTTCAAAGGCACCCAATTATTTCTATCCTTACTGCTATCTTTTAGCATATCTCTGTTGATTACTGCCAGAGTCTCCTCATGGGTCTTTAAGCCTCAAGGGTTGTCCAACTCTAATCTATTCAACATCTGTCAGCCAGACAGAGCTCTCTAAAATGCATGTCTGTGTGTACTTCTCCATGCTCAAAACGGCCTTTCTATTGCCCTTAGGAAGTGGTCGTCCGGTCCTTCATGATCTGCCCTTGCTTACTTCTCCCACTTCATTTCTTACCACCCCCTCAGTCTTGTACTCTATGCTCTAGCCACAGTGAATTTTTATTTGTTTTATTTCAAGAAAATATGAGAGTACAAACATTTCGGTTGCATTTTATAACTCTGCCTCTCCCAAATGTTTGTTAGTTCATCAAATACCCCATGCTATCTCTTTCATTCCGGGGTCACTCCTCTGCACAGACATTCTCTGACCAGACATGTCCCCATGTCCCACTCCGTCCCCAACTACACATACTCCCTCTTCTGATCTCAGCTCAGATCACTCCTTCTGGGAAGCTTCCCTGATCCCCCTGGCTTGGTTCAGGTGAGTGACTACATGTTCCTATTGCACTCGACACTTTACTTACAGTGGCAATTATCTCATTATATTACAATGGTTTATTATATTCCTTGATGTGAAACTCTACTTATCTCACCCATTGTGCTTCTAGCAAGGAAAGGGCTTGGTAAGTGTGCAGAAAAAATTATCAAGTGAGTTTCAGGCCAAGTAAAGGATCTTTAATTTTTTCCAGTAGGTAAAGAAGACCAAGAAACATTTGTTAAACAGGGGTGTGATATGTCTCAACTATCAATATCATGAAGTCAGGGACGATCCTTATTGTGTTTATCACTGTATCCAAGGCACCTGGCTTGGCACTCAGTAGACACTCAAATATTCACTGAATGAACAGTTAAATGAATGAAGTCTTTCTAGAAAGATGACTGGAGCCAAGATAGAGAGGATGTACTAGAATGGGAAGGGTCAATGTTATGAAATCAGTGAGCGAGATGTGGCAAACAAGAGCAAGTAAAGCAGCATCAACGATGAAGGATTACAGAACAGACGTAAGAAACATTCCTGAGAAAGGACTAGAAAAAACTGGGTGCTATTCAGATGAGAAGATAAGGGAAAGAGAACAGTTGATGACACAAACCTTTCTAGTTTGGGTGATGGCGGACTGACACAACCATTAACCAAAATGAAGATGACATTGGGCAAAACAAAACCCTGAGCACAGGAGTGTTGGGTTGGAGATTATCCCTGACCACAGGTGGGATGTGGCAAACTGGAGCGAGTCAAGAGGCATCAACAAGGAAGGATTACAGAACAGATGTAAGAAACATTCCTGGGAAAGGACTAGAAAAAATTGGGGGCTATTCAGATGTGAAGACAAGGGAAAGAGAACAGTTGATGACGCAAACCTTTCTAGTTAGGGTGATAGGGGACTGACGCAACCATTAACCAAAATGAAGATGATATGGGGCAAAACAGGACCCTTAGGACAGGTGTGTTGAGTTGGACATGATCCCTGACCACAGGTGGATGTCCTGAGCTGGTACATGGGTTAAGCATGCAAGAGGGGAAGGAGGCTGAGAAAGCAGAAAAACACTTAAGAATGGTCAGCACTCAGGTGCTCACTGAGGCCTCTAGGAGTGATGGACGAAACAAGAACAGAAATGTGGGGGAGGAAAACATTTAAGAAGGCAAGGGAGAGAAGTAGAAAGAAATGGTCAGAGGAAGTTACGGGAAGCTAGCGCAGAGTGCTATGCAAGCCGAGTGGGTAAGAGTTTTAGAGTTGGGGTGAAGCCAGCTGTGTCAAATGCAGAGGAAATTCACATAGAATAAAGACAGAATTAGGAGGGTCTATGGTGACCTCAGATGGTGATTGCAGTGGTGGCTGGAGAACATACTGAGTTGCAAATGATGAGGACTAAAAGGCAGTTGAGAAATTGGAGACAATGAATACGAACTAGGTTTTTCAAGAAGTTTGATGGTGATAGAAAGGAGGGGAACATGAAAGAACCTGGAAAGAAGTTTCTTCCTTTAAAAAAAATCTTTACCATGACCTGGTAAAAGAGAAGGAGCCAGGCAGGACGGACACAATAATGACTTACAAAAGGACAGCTGTAACTGATAAGAATCAGCCTTAGGCCTGGCGGTGCTCCCGCCTGTAATCCTAGCACTTTGGGAGGCCGAGGTGGAAGGATTGCTTGAGCTCAGGAGTTCGAGACCAGCCTGATCAAGAGCAAGACTCTGTCTCTACTATAAATAAATTAGCCAAACAACTAAAAAAAAAAAGAAAAGAAAAAATTAGCTGAGCATAATGGCCCATGCCTGTAGTCCCAGCTACTCGAGAGGCTGAGGCAGAAGGATTGTTTGAGCCCAGGAGTTTGAGGTTGCTGTGAGCTAGGCTGACTGTCTCAAAAGAAAAAAAACTCAGCCTTAATGAGAGGAAAGATAAACCCCTCTCCTGAGCCAAAAATGATGGGTGCAATAACAGCTAAAGTAAGAAATGCAGAAGGAGGAAGGTGAGGATAATCTTGTCCAGTGGTGGCTTCTTGCAAAATGAAGGAAAAGCCAACCTCTGGGATTCATAGAAGATGAAGTGGGCCATAGAGCATAAGAAGTACAGTAAGAGGTTAGGAAATGGAGGTGAGACTAGAAGTATGTAAAAGGATTATTCAGAAATTGTGTGTATTTGTAAAGCCACCATTCTCCCTGGCGGACAGGTTTTCTCCAGCAATGCTTGGCTGCCTGGTGGCAAGGCAAGTGTGAGGGTGGATTCATCCAGGACAGCAGGCAGGCTAGACGGATGCAGCAGACAGAAGTGGGACTGAGTACTCATGACTCCTGGGGGTAAGGGTGTCCCTAAATTCATTACATCTGTCTAAGCTGGGGAAGAAGAAATACTATGTGGGGTCCAGGAGAGAAGCAGAACAGCCAGGAGTCAAGAAACGAGACACCAGAGAGATCCATGAGGCTGGAGAACAGGCTTAGTGGCAGGGAAGAGAAGCACACATATTTTTCCTTTCCTCATTCTCCAACTTCCCAGTTCTGCAAGCTTATGAGGTAGACAGCCTATCTTAGCCATCATCATATTTCCCGGGCCTTCACCAAAAGGCATACTTGATACAAGCTTGCCTGATTGGATGAAGGGAACTGGGATTTGGCAAATTATAGCCTGTCAGCCAAATCTGGCCCACCATCTGTTTTTGAGCTAAAAAGGTCGTTTCATGTTAAGTCATTGAAAAAAATTTAATAATATTTTGTGACATATAATAACTGTATGAAATAAAATACAACCATGCCCATTTGTTTATGTATTGTCTTTAGTTGCTTTTGCTCTACAATGGCAGTGAGTAGTTGTGATAGCGATTACATTGCCTACAAAGCCAAAAATATTTATTACCTGGCCCTTCACCAAAAACACATGCTGACCTCTGAACTAAGGCAAGGAGCTGTGAGTGAGAATATAGGTGAATCCACCTGGTGTAGTCGGAATGAAGCGTGTGCATGATGGTGGTGGTGTCTTTCTGACACACATAACTAGCTTCAAACACAAGAATATTGCGGGTGCTGGAACTAAGAGCCCCCTTTCTCTGCTCAGGAACTATACATATTTTCATTGATTAACCCTGGAGAGATACTTCAGAACCCTCATACAGTATATATAAGAGAACAGAAAAATTGGAAGCAAAGTACATTCCTACGTTGATAAAACTGGAGTCTCGGGCCGGGTGCGGTGGCTGCACCTTAATTTCACAGGTGCACAAGGACTCTAATTTCTTACCAGCCAGTTACTTGGAATCTGAACACGAGTCCATTTCGACTGCACACTGTACTTTAGGGACTCAACAGCCCCATCTCAAGTGCTCACCTCCCAGCTCTTGGTTGTCGGCTCACTGAAGAAGTTGTCGATCATATTGAGTTCTTCCTTTTCCACCACCACAAAGCCTTGCTCTTTGGCATCTTTCCCATAGACATCGGGAGACCACTGAACAAAGAACGTGTACAAATGATCCACCCTGAAAAACACATTTGTGACAGGTATTAACACCAAGTCCACTTTCCTGACAGACACTAGTAGGAGCGTGGGTACAAAAACCATCTTTCCCCTGCTTGGCAAATCCATTTTGCTAATTGGGAAATTTCACACTGTTAAGATTATCTCTTCAAGTGGCCTTCCAAACTCAGACAAATAAGAGCCAGCAAATCAAAGCAGAAGTCCACACGCACTGAGAAACTGTTCAAACTATCTTTCGATATGAGGGAAGGATCAAGAGATGGGACATAAAACTGAAAAACACAACAAAATATTTACACCAAATGTTTTTTTCCTCATTGAGTCTTCATTTACTGGATAATTGTCATCACTATGAAAAAATATAGGACTGAAACTTTAGCTGGGAACAAGGAGAAATAATATTCCAATGGGTCTTTATGTAGATCAAACTACTATTAGATTATAATTTTAATAAAATATCTTTGATAACTAGAAAGTATCAGAAATAATAATGCCAGCTACTATTTTAATATTAGAAAGAGACCCCCATTTTTTTTTTCGAGACAGAGTCTCGCTTTGTTGCCCAGGTTAGAGTGAGTGCCGTGGCATCAACCTAGGTCACAGCAACCTCAAACTCCTTGGCTCAAGCAATCCTTTTGCCTCAGCCTCCCGTGTAGCTGGGATTACAGGCATGTGCCACCATGCCCAGCTAATTTTTTCTATATATATTAGTTGGCCAATTAATTTCTTTCTATTTATAGTAGAGACAGGGTCTCGCTCTTGCTCGGGCTGGTTTCGAACTCCTGACCTTGAGTAATCTTCCCAACTCGGCCTCCCAGAGTGCTAGGATTACAGGTGTCAGCCACCGCACCCGGCCCGAGACTCCAGTTTTATCAGCGTAGGAATGTACTTTGCTTCCAATTTTTCTGTTCTCTTATATATACTGTATGAGGGTTCTGAAGTATCTCTCCAGGCTTAATCAATAAAAATATGTATAGTTCCTGAGCAGAGAAAGTGGGCTCTTAGTTCCAGCACCCGCAATATTACCCAAGGTCTGACAGTCACAGCCCTCTGACCTTAGATTTCGTACCGTATAACCATCACAATAGGGGAAAAGGCAATGAGAAGGATCAAGTGATTCTTAAAGTCTTTTCTAAATACAAAATAATAATTCCAATTTGAGGCTACTGTTTGGACAATGTTAACTTATTACTAATTTTAAAATTTATAATTAGATAACAATATTATAACAAGAATAAAACAAAAATAGAAGTATTGCACACAATTCTGATATTCCAATAGATCAAACTGTTTTTAGGTTTCCACATCCCTATTTGTTCTTGTCCACATGTATACATAGTTTATCCACAGTTTCCTTTACATTGCAATCAGAGCCAAGACCTAAGTGTCTATGGTATGTAATGTTGCATAATACATGTTTACCACATTGCTAGTCTTTTTTTTTTTTTTTTTTTTTGAGACAGAGTCTCGCTTTCTTGCCTAGGCTAGAGTGAGTGCCGTGGCGTCAGCCTAGCTCACAGCAACCTCAAACTCCTGGGCTCAAGCGATCCTCCTGCCTCAGCCTCCCGAGTAGCTGGGACTACAGGCACGAGCCACCATGCCCGGCTGATTTTTATATTATATATATTAGTTGGCCAATTAATTTCTTTCTATTTTTATGGTAGAGACGGGGTCTCGCTCAGGCTGGTTTTGAACTCCTGACCTTGAGCAATCCGCCCGCCTCGGCCTCCCAGAGTGCTGGGATTACAGGCGTGAGCCACCGCGCCCGGTCTTACATTGCTAGTCTTTGTACTCATTTTTAAAATCTACATTCCATGAAATTAATGAGCCACAATTAGCCTGTATTTCTATATTGTCAGGAAATTTAGCTTGTTTCTATTTCTTTGATTATATGAATGATGTTGCAATGAATATCTATACAATCTATGCCTTTTACCGTCATTTGAATTATTTCTTCAAGATCAGTTCCCAAAAAGGGATTACTGGGCCAGAGGACATGATTTTACAGATCATGATTTATCTTGCCAAACTGCTTTTGAAAGGCTGACTGGTTTACTCTGACATCAGCACTGTAGTTTATGTCTAAGTTTCATTAACAAGCTTATCCTTTAAAAAGAAACAAAAAAAGAACTTAACATATGTAAGTTTTACCCACCTCGCTTTGCCTTTCTTTGAGTGCTAAGGGTTAGAACATTTTCAGTGTTTTCTTCCTGATTGCAGCTTTTCTTTTGTGAATTAGCCCTTTTTGATTTGTGGCATCAGTGATTTTCTTTTCAATTTCTGGGAGCCTTTATGTAATGTGAACCTTAACCACTATCAAATGGGTTTCCAAGCTGTTGTTTCCCTTTTTATGTTACTCATGTCTTTCCCCCCCATAGTAAAGAATTACCAATATTCATATACTTTAAAGGTATATTTCATTTTAGATTTCTCCTTCAAAACACGAAAAGTTATCATCCCACACAAGGTGTGTCTTAGTGTACAGGTTAATGTTTCTATTAAAAAATAAATATAGATACTGATAGATGCTATGATTATACATAGATATGACAGTTACATTTCAACTTGGTGAGGCCAAGGTACCCAGTTTTTGGTCAAACATCAGCCTGTATGTTGTTGTGAAGGTATTTTAAAGATATAATTAACATTTAAATCAGTAGACTTTGAGTAAAGCAGATCGCTCTCCATAATATGGGTGGACCACATCCAATCAGCTAAAGGCCTTAGTGAAAAAGACTGAGGCTCCTTAAGGAAGAAGGAATTCTGCCTTTAGACTTTCTTCAAACTTGATACTGCAACATCAACTCTTCCCCAGTCTCCAGCCTGACAGCTTGCCCTGATAATTTCAGACTTGCCAGCTCTCACAACTACACGAACCAATACTTTAAAATAAATCTCTCTCTACACGTCCTATTGGTTCTGTTTCTCTGGAGAACCTTGAGTAATACAATGGACTATTCTGAAAGGCTATAAAAAGAAACTGATCAAAATGGTTATACCTCTGGGGAATAGAATGGAGTGGGAGAAAGACATTTTATATTATCTATATCTTTAAATTATTTTAACATTTGGAATTGGTAGTACATTTATGTCAGTCACGCATCAAAATTCTACTTTACAAGGCACATAATGAGACATTTCCTTCTTACTCACATGCCTGTCCACCCCAAGGCCCATATATGACTTCATTCATTCATGTATTTGTAGTACTATTTATGTAGATATATAAATCTATATCTCTTTTGTCTTTCCTTTATTATTATTCCCTACCTTGCCTTTTCACTTAACAATAGAGCCTAGATATCTTTCCTTACCAGTATAGATAGCTTCCTCATTCTTTCTTTTATAGCTACATGGTACTTTACTAAGTGAATTTACCATAATTTATGTAACCATTCTCTGTAGTTAGACACGGTTGTTTCCGAGATTTTGCTGTGAGGAATTAACCTTGTACGTGACTCATTTCACGCGTATACAGGTATAGCCACAGGACATAGTCCCAGAAGTGGAACTGCACTGTCAAAGGAATAATACATTTATCATCATTTTGATATATAACAACATTGTTTTGTAGGGGGATTATATTATTTTTGCCCTCCCACCAGCAATGTATATCTTTTTTGAACCTCTGAACTCTTTTTACCATGTAGTATGAATGTCCCCATTAAAAATTAACTTCAAAAGTATGAAATAAACCACCACTCCAGAGAGGTCTGTTAAGGATACAATTTTAACTATCAGTTTTCTTAATATTTAAAAGTTTAGTTCATCCCAAATGTATTTTTGGAGTAAAGCTGAGAACTAAATATGCTTCACTCTAAATTTTGGAAAATAAAACACTTATTATGTATATATCCATATTGGAGAAAATCCATGGGCACAAATGGGTTTCTGATACTGGTTGCTAGCTTCCTTGTGAGTAATAGAAAAGCAGTCCCTAATACCTGGGAGCTAGCTGGTACCACACCAGTCAGGCCTCAGTGTTGCTAGGAGCTGGCCTAGCATTCAGGACTGTGCCTGATGTTCTCCTATTGAATATAACTTCATTAAACATAAACATCAAACAAGGCCACTCTGTGACCATGATGAATCATGACAAAAACAAGACCACTCTGTTACCATATCTGAAAACAATCAAAAACATGAATGTTGTCTAGCCACAAAAATGACCAAACATCCCCCTAATCTGGATACTATGAATGATGCGTTTCATTTTAGCATAAAATAGCCAATCATAAAATTACTTCTACTTCCTGACAGCATCCCTTTTACACCACAGTCCTGCTTCCTCAAGTCCTCCCCTACCACAAACCTAAATCCTCTAACTCCTCTTTAACACCCTCGTACTGAGCTGGCCCATGGTTCCCTATTGTGTGTGCTCCCTCTTATTGCAAGCAGTCAACCCAACTTGTTCAACTGCAGAAGTTCCTGGTGGTCTCTGCCTAATTGGCATTGCTTCCTTTGAAAACAGTTCCTGTGCACCCACTATGTGCCAATGACCCTGTCTTCAATGACCCTTTCTTCCAGAAAGGAGCTTACTTTCTGGAATATTAGCACTGCAAGCTGAATATTAATTAAATCAATGAACTCTCCTTAGATATAAGGGAATGAGGGCTTTGAAGTCAACCATCAGGATCACAGCCAGAGCTAGATCTCCTGAGGTGGCAATCAGGGTTCTTTCTTCCATACTATAAAGCCCTCCCCTTATTCCACATTGATTACTGAACCATTTCCCAGTTAATTTCCTAGTTATGACATAATACACATTTTTGTTACTTTTGGGACCCAGTTTCCACGAGGCACTGTTCATTTCTCCTCTAACATTTTATCCTTGTTGAGGAATTTGTCATACAAACATAAACACTGAGTGAAGAAGGATATGTTCTGAAAATGTTAATAGCTCATGCTATTGTGTAATTTTGTGCAAGACTGTAAGGGAATGAGAAATAAGTTGCAGACTTGGAGTTAAGTTTCATTTCTCCTTAGGCACTAAAAGAAAATATAAAGTGTGGAAAAGGTCAATGAAGATTTTAGGGAGAGAACCTATCTTAACCATTGCCAGTTATTTCCCTTTCTGGTGACAGACATTAAGTTGCTCAGGGAGACCACTTGAACTACCCTGTTTAATCATGCAAATGTAAGTAGAACTTACTATTCCAAGGTCGGGGAGGATATATTAAAAATGACTGGGCATTCCTTGATGAAGACAACTAGTTCCTACAACCAATTGGGAAGGTGGATGGGGTGGAAGATCGGAGACAGGGATATATGTATAATCCCTTATATGTATAATTTGGACCTTTGTATAAGGTCCAAAGGATTTCCTGAGGAGGAACTGAATGTCCAAAATCTTCTCTTGAAATTCAGCATTATTAGAGCTTCCCTAATGATTTAAGGTAGTCCTAACTGAGATAAGGCCACAGGAAAGGACAATATCCCTTTCTTCATCTCACTGCTCCTGAAGGCAAACTCTCCAATGGGCTTGGGGGAAGTGGTTGGGTCTTGCCATAATCATTTTAGAAGCAGACACATTTGGGCATGGTGTGCTGCTGATTCTGCAACTTAGACCAAGCCTTGCCCTGTAGGCATGCTACGGAAGGAAATGCTGCCCATGTATATGTATGGGTGGCTCAGGAGCTATAATGGAGTGGAGGCGGGAAGGAAAGGGGTGGAGTGGGCTGCTTAATTTTGGCATGGAGCACTTTTGTCTACCAGTGCATTTTCTCTAGAAGTAGTATCTCAGTCTAGGGCAGGAATCTGGGGTGACCAGGTAATGGGGCATATCCCAAGAATATTCTTTGGGATTGCTGGGTTTTCAGTGAGTGGTAAACCAAGGCACTGGGTCTGTTTGTGCCCAGTGTGGCCTAACGTGCAGCAGGCAATGACAGGCTAAGGATGGTCCTTTTAGCTGACTAAGCACAGGGCTTCTGGGGACATAGCACACGAGGAAGGTCTCCAGAAAAGAGGGAAAGGCATTCTCAAAATATCACACAATAGAGGCTTAGAGTCACAAACATTTTAACACCAAACAGAGAAGCAACCTATGTTTTAACCAATGCTGGTGCAATATAACATACCAGCTACCTAAAAAGAAAAGCTGTGATATGCTGCCTCAAGGATCTTACACTGCACAATAACTCTATGAGCCATGTATTACTGTGCCCAATTGAAAGATAGGGAAATTGAAGCTCAGAAAGATTGAATAATGTGCCCATCACACCATCCCTGGAAATGTTCCAGCCATCCCAAGCTGCCTTTAAATAAATAAATAAATAAATAAATAAATAAATAAATAAAACTAAACTCCAACAGGGCAGGTACGTTTTTATACCTGCCCATTGTCAGATGTCTCATATCGAAGTACAGGTCAATTACTTCCTCAGCTTTGGGTTGTCTTAATGAAGCTGAAGTAGTGTTAGCGAGATGTCCCATGTGGCCCTTAGGACATGTGAGGCCCAGTCCCTGTTTCTGCTCCTTCCACTGGCGGACTCCTGGCACTGCCCTTCAGGCCCAGTCAGCGCTGTGCTCTGTGCTTGGGGGGCGTGGAGGGGCAGCAGCCCTGAACAACTGCCCCCCGCTCAGGCCATGGGCTCTGTCTCTGCAGCCAAGTCACCCCCACCTTGGGAAGCCTCAGGGGAGATTCTGCACTGGGGCGTCCAGATGGGAAATGTTGGCGACTTTCCTTCACACGTCAGGGCACTGGCACACCCTGGCTTCCCTCAACAACGGCTTCCCGCAGAGGATTCCCTCATTCTCTCATGCAGAGAGGACCCTCGTGCCATGCCTCTGAGGGAAAAGTAGAAGGAATGAAGAATGAAAATGGCCTGTCCCTGAGAGAATATTAAGATTCATGTAGAATCAGTTTGCTTACTTAAGTTCCAAGGCCTCTGGAGACCACATGGAAGCAATCAATGTCCCTCTTCCCAGCGTACTTCTGCTCCATTCTCTATCTTTTGTTTATGTTATTTTTACTACTTAAGTGGGGAGGGAGAGGATGTGACTTCATCTTTTTTTCCTTCTAGATTAGAAGTGCCTTGAGTTTATTTCACCTAATTCTTGGAAGGCTAATTTTCAGCTAACTGGGTTTTCCTAGTGTTTTAGTTTCCAGAACTCAGCCCTGCCTTCTGGAAACAGACCTCGAGTCCTGAAATTCCCCTTCTTGTCCTCCTGCCTTCCATCTCACCCACTCCTTCCCTCCTGGCTCTACCAGTTCTCGCCTACCTTGACCTCTGCTCCTCTGCATTCCCCAGCCGAGGTGCCCCCAGATTCACATACTTCTGGGCCAACCTTTCCAACTCACCAGCAGTCCCTAGAAGCCCACAGCAGTGAGCCTTCTGTACCTGCCCTTCCAAACACCCTCTCACACAAACAGAAACACAACCATCTTTATAACCTGACCTGGGATGATGAATGTTGCTGGGTTTGCTTATTCTTACTTAATGGGTCCATAACAAATCAGAGGCACCTACCCTGGGCTGGGGAAAAAAACTCTCTCGGTGCATCTCCATAACTCACCTGTAGCCCCTTTCCTATTCCATGTAGCAGCTAATCCAGACCTCCTCTTTCTCAGCTCCAACGCCACTCTCCTACCTGCCCCTCTCTGAATGGAGATTCTCTACAGTACCATTCTTAGAATGCGCCCTCTCTACCATCTCTCTTAGCAACCTTTTCTTCACAACAAGTAACTTCTCTCTCACCTCCTCTCTGCACTTTTGATACTCCCACTCCTTGGTGAATCTCCTCCATGAGTTTCACCTACCACACTCATTCTTTCCATACCTCTAACTCCTTCTAGATCTATAAATCTGTCTGCATTTCCGCGTTCTTAAAAAATAAGTTTGTGGATTTTGTTTCTTCCTAAAGTTCCTTCCCATGCCTCACTTTCCCGTCAGAGTGTATTGTTAACATTTGGGTTAACAGATTTTCCAACTGCTTTTCATTCCTCAATTCTTCTATTCTGATTTTATTCACCATTTTGTATATATACCTTTTGTTAAATCAAACCTGGCTCAGATGCTTTCTGGGAGAGGGCAGAGTTTTAAAATCTTGTTCTTTCCCTCATCCCTTTAGTGAAGCTGATTTTCTCAAAAGTGCCCAACTGTGAAAATCAGCAATATCTCAGCCATCATTGGTCTTGCCCTCTGACAGCCTGCTGATGGCTTTTCTGGCACTTCCTCAATGACTCATCCTATGGTCTGGATGAATCACTGAGCTTCTCTGGGCCTCAGATGCCGCGACACCATCCAGGGCCTCCTGCGAGCCAGCACAATACCTTACCGGTAATTACAGCCACTCTGGCTCACTGCTCCTGAAGCAGTGGGTGTGGAACACCTATGAGCAGAGAACTGGGTCAGGTCCTGGGTCCTGGGAAACTAACATAGAAGGAGGAAGCAGAAGCGGTCCTGGAAGGGGGCCAAGGAGAAATGGCAGAGAGGTGGAAGCAATCTTACTAAATGCAAACCTCATCACCTCACTAAGCTATGTGAAATCCTTCCCATGTTTCTCCCCGTAGGTTCTGGAATAAATTCAAACTCCCTATGGCTGCCTGGGAGCTTCGTTTTGTGCCACTCTCCAAAATGCACTCTCTGTTCCAGCCATTGTTCTAGTATCTGTGCCAGCATCCATTTTGGCTGTGTGCTCACACTGCTGCTTTCTTTTTTAAAATAAGAGTGATGAAAAAGGTGTGCCCCGTGGAGAAGCATCTGAGGTTGGGGTTGGGGAAGGCTTCCCAGGGGCCATGGTTAAGCTGGGTGTTGAGGGAGGCAGAAGAGTCCACTACAGGAAGAAGGGGAAAGGGCATTCTACCAGAGGGAACCCGTGCATAGACTTGAAGAGCAGCGGGATGCTGTCATAAGGTAGAAGTGGACACAGCAGAGAAAAAGGAGGATAATGCAATCGGGTCACTGGGGATCTCTGACAGATTCTGCAATGGGGACAGGGCTGCTGAGATGCAGGAGACCCCGGCTCTGCCTCAGAGTGCTCAGGTGGTGGGGAGTAAACAAAAAATCCTAATACAGACATTTTGTGGGCATCTGAGCTGGGATGCCTGTGGTGAATAGGAACTCAGGAGGTAGGGGAGGAATTTCTGACAGGAGGAATGAAAAAGCAAGACTTACCCTGTGCTTTAATGGAAAGGCAGGAGACGAGAAGGAAGAAGCCAGAGGGGGTGGGTCAGTGGGTCACAGAAAGTCCCAGGCATAAGATAAAGTGCTTGGACCTCATTCTGAAGCCACTGATTCCTGAAGTGTGGCAGGGGCAGCCCCAGTGATTCCAGAGGGTAACAGAACATATGTGAATAGTTATGTATGTACTGAAAGGGTGTCGTAATAAATACAACCAGCATATATTATACTTCTGATCTTGGAAAAAGGCTAAGTTAAAAAAAAAAGATGGTTTGATTTAAATCCTTTAAAGACAACTACAAAGTACACAATAGACAGATGGTGTACAGATCTAGGGATATTTGTGAAGGAAAGCAGGTATGTGAACAGTGGAAGCTTGAGAAGTACTCTGTAGACACTGGGAACCAATGCCCACAGCTCCAGCAGGGACAAGGCATGGCCAGATCTGTGGATGAGAAACATTGCTATGGAGCCAAGTAGGGAGGACCAGGAAGAGATAGGACCAAACAGAAACAATGACTTTGTTGTTATGGTTAAAAAACTGATCCAAGCAGGAGAGGATCAAGGCCAGACCCCATGCATGGCAAAAGGGCATGGTGAGAAACCTGCCATACGCACTTCACCAGGCACAAAGCCAACCTATCCAGTGACAGTTAACACCAAAACCTGGCACTTGGACTTTGCTTAGGTTTTCTATTTAATGACAAATTTGGGCTTAATCAGATTTCTTCATAAACCTCAAAGGTCTTTAACTTCAACACAAGTCTCCTTTAGGGATTCACTCCAAAGGAGACACCATATTCAAGTTGCAAGTTCCCATTTAGCAGATAAAGTCGTCATCTCTAAAGAAGAAATTCATAGAAGGTAAATAATACAGGTTCTCAGAAGGCAGCACTTTACTCAGAAGCAACAAAGCATTGCACGTTGATGAAGTAATAGCAACAGCAGCAACAACTTTCACTTACTGTATAAACAGGCTCATCGATTCTCATTATAAGCCTACCAGGTAGGCACTACTATGATCGTATTTAATGGAGGAAGAAACAGATGCTTGCACAGATTAACTCAGTCAAGGTCACACGGCACATTAAGGGTGCACCCAGGTCAGTTCATGGTCTTAATATGCTTTACCACTTCCTTTAGGGTCAGTCCCACTGATCTAGTGTTGTCAGTTCATAAAAGCCTGTCACTGACAAAACCACAGGGCTTAAGGGCTAGAAAACCTAATGAAAAATCTAAGAATTGATGCTTGGAGCAAAACATTATTCTACCATTCACACCTTAGGTGTATGGACTGTAGGTGTAATTACAATCTATTTTACTGAACAAGAGTCACTACTAGTTATGGTGGGATTTAATTTACTGTTGCTTCTCCCATAACACAATTTTTTTTACAACACAGCTGTAAGATAAAGTTTAAAAAGCACAGATTTCTAGGTCAAAGACCTGAGCTCCTAAGCTGGAGGCTTTGGGAAAGTTCCTTAATCTCTCTGAGCTTCTAAAATGAAGGTTAAGAAAACCTAGCTCCTCTTATCCGTGTCAGGAGCATTAAATGTACAAGAAAGTTCATTCTACTTTTGGCCAGATCTTACAGAAAGTCTCTTCTATATGATGACCTAAAATCTTGCCACCACATAAACCAACAAACTTGACCAATATTACCCCGAAGCAGTTAAGGCATTATTGTTTTGTCAAAGGCTGCTTGACTGGTAGGAAAAGAAAGTAGGTGTACACACAGCAGAATATAACCCCTATGCTACTCACTTGACTTAACATTTGTAGGCAGGACCCATTCAACAATTCAATAATGATTACATTAAAAACACATTGCAGAGTATATTGTGGCACAGAGATTGGGAAATACCGACAGAACACATGTTAGGAAAGGGAAGAAGAAAGGATGTGACCTAGGAAGTGCTGAAATCCATGTGTCTGCAGTCCCATCGGCTACTCGCATTGTTGATTATAAATTGAAGCATTCAAATGCACTTCTGCCAAAAACCTCTAGAAGTGTCATTCTGAATACAGCAGCAGAGACCTTAAGATGGCAGACTAGAAGCAGCCATGAGCATGCCACTCTCAAGGAAAGGACTGCAAATTGCAGGCAGAGGCCTACCTATGGACAGTTCTTAGAAGGAACACTGAAATCACAGAGAAGCAAGGCAGGACACTAAGAGTGAAGGAGAAGGTGACCAGGCGATACATTCGACAAGACTAAAGGGATCTGTGGGGAGGCGTGCACACATGGGGAAGATTAGGAGGACAGAGTGCTGGGGCACTGCGCTCACCCCACAGACCCTGTGGTCGAGTTGTGAGAAGGCTCCCCCCAAAACCACCCCAGGACTCTGTCTGGGCAGAATGGACCCAGGGAGATGCCTAGAGTCTGTGCAGAGTAATTACACCAGAGAACGTGTGCGGTAAGGATCTGCTGGCAGCCAATCCTGGGTTTCCACAGCTGACGCTGTCTCCAGGTCTGCCCAGGACTCAGCTTTGCAGCACTAGCCTTCCCATCACCCCCACAGAGTGGGGAAGCAAGTAGACTGAGCAAAGGCTCCTCTGAGCCGTAGAAGCGCACCTCCCCTCCAGTGCAACAGGCTCTGGGCATAGGAGTTGCTCTGGGCACCCAGGCCCCAACCTGGGAAGCTCTGGGTGACTGCTTCAGCAGGTCTGGTTGGGGGGTGGGGGTCGGAGAACTGCCACCCACGGTCTGCTGGAACCGACCCCTGCCTGCATTGGCATCTGTAGTCCCGGAGCCTGCAGAACAGCCTGCCGCCTATGCAGACCTGTCTCTGTCACCAGGTGGAAATATCCCGCCACCTCTGTGGCCCTGTCTCCTGCCCCAGGTGGAAATAGCTGGCCACTCATAGGGCCCTGCTTCTGGCTCTTTCTCAGTCCCAGTTCTGAGACTCTGGTGTGGGAGCCTGAGGTTCCTGTCTTGTAACCCAAGAGGTCTCACCAGGCACAGGACACTGTCCCCATGATTCTAGTGCTGCACCTGGACCCCAAGAACCCACCCCTGAGTCTTTACCACTGCTGCTGGGCTTGTGGAATTGTCCCAATGTCCAGTGCCCCACCAGGAGCCCCCTCAGCCTCAAGCCACCATTATAATGGGACTTGGTTCAAGCAAACACCCACAGCCCGGGAACCCACGACCACTGACTGGATAGCTTTACCCAGCTGCCATGTCACCATTGTGAGGAGATCCAGGCAGAACAATCTCCACAATGCCAGCCTCCATGGAGAGGGTCTCACCCAGCCCCCAACTCAAATTTCCGACCTGGGGAACAACACCCAGCACGGGCTTGAACCGTGGCAATCACAGGTGAGCAGGACAAATCAGAACAGCTGCACTACAGACTATTAGTGCACATGCCCCTCCCTTGCCATATCAACACTCCAGAGTAGGAAAAAGCACCATCTAGGGATCACCATTCTTCCAATTAAGCAGGGGAATTCCCGGCAAAGAACAGTTGCCCTGCAAACCTGTAGGCCCTGGGACACAAAAAGAGGTTTCAAATAAGAAACCAGCAAAAGATCCCTAGCAACATGAAAAAAAAACAAAAAAACAGAAAACAACAGTTTGACACCCCCAAGGGATCACAATAGAGCTACAGTAGTGGAATCCAACTACAAGGAAATTGCTGAAATGGCATAAATGGAATTCAGAATATGGATGGTAAATAAGATGAATGGAATTGAAGAGAAGGTTGAAAACCAACAAAACGAAGTCAAAAAAATATTTCAGGAAATCAATGAAAAAGTCACTAAAGAGCTAGACAACGTAAGAAAGGATATACTAGAACTTAAAGAAATGAAAGAGTCATTTAGGGAATTTCAAAACACAGGAGAAAGCTTCAGCAACAGACTAAGGAGAAGGAAGAATCTCAGAGCTTGAAAACAAGGCTCTCAGCTAATCCAGTCACTGAAAGACGCAGAGAAGAGAATAAAAAGGGTGAGCAAGCACTTAGCGAGATATGGGATTATAAGAAGTGAACTAACATATGAATGATAGGTATCCCTGAGGGAGAAGAAAGAGCTAAACCCATAGAAAATCTATTAAAGGGAATTATTGAGGAAAACTTCCCTGATATCGCCAGATGCCCAGATACAAGATGGTTACCAAACACCAGGAAGATTCATAGCAAATAGCACATCTCCAGGACACATGAATATAGCTACAGAAAGCCAGTAGGCAAAGCATTCTTTACCAGAGGTTGCTGCTAGAAAACTATTAAAACTTTAAAAATCTAGTCTCAATGGCCTAAATGGAAGTCCTAATGTGAAATAGGTAATTTTCCTTGCTATGTAAGGTCTCTTCTAGTTTCAATATTCTCCATCTCCAAATTAAACCAATAATTAGTAATGCCCTACCTTGTATAATGTCCATTTTTAAAGGGTCTTAGGATGACTATGAAAAGAAAACATTATTTATGACACACCAAACCAACTAACTGCTCTTCTTTGGATCTAATGTACAACAACATGACTATAGTAAACAATATTATAGTGTATGCAGGTACTTGAAATTTGCTAATAAGTATTCTTATCACACACACCAAAAAAGAAGAAAATAGAAACTAGGTGTGGTGATGAATATGTTAACTAGCTTATGGTTTATATTTCACAAAGTATACACATATGTAACCATCAGGTTGTACACCTTAAAAAAAACCATTATATATATATATATATATATATATATATATATGGTTTTTAATTGTCCATTCTACTTTAATAAAGCTTGAAAAAAATACACTTCTCTGTTGTGGCTCACCAAAAATAACAGAATAGCTCTTTTGAGAATCACTGTTCAAAACAATAGTTGTAGTCATAAAAGAGATCACTCAAAAATAAGTAAAAATTAAAAATTTATATTAATATCAATGCCAGAGGCCTCAAGCTGGCAGCCCCATAGCCTGGACCCAGGAGTGGATATGTTCTCTTTGGTCTGCTCACTATTTTTTTTTAATTAAATAGTGGCCAATACTAAAAAATTGGTGAGATTTGACACATATAATCCATATTTCAGCTTCCCTTGAAAAAGATCAGAAGATCTAGCAACACCAGGCCCATGTTCCCATTCCTACGAGCTAAGGTCCACAGCAGTTGTTGCATAGAGCAAGGGCTCTGTAATTAACTCTTGGCCCTAAACTTCCTTCATCCTCATTCCACAGACTGGCCCCTGAAGGCATTGAGGTTTGCAAAAATTACTGTTTCCACATACTTACTCCCAGACACTGTGTGCAGCACCCATTGGCAGGGGCTAATTAGCCTGCAGTAGAAATGGGTCCCCAGCTACTCTCCAAAGGTACTGTCTCAAAGCTCGCTCCACCACCAGAAGCACAGCTGCCACTGTGAAGAGCTCCCTCACAAAAGAGGCTATTTTTTTCATGAGCTTAGGTCTGGCTAAAGAGTCAATGATTAACTTGAGGCTTATACTAAAGTTACTGAAGGGTGGCTGCTTAATAAGGTGTTTTTGGAAGGTGAGGAATTTCTAGAATTTTAAGTGGATGAAACAAGAGGCAAAATGACCAGGAAAGGAATGAGGAACAAGCAGTATGGCTTCAAAATATTTTAATATATTTCTAAAAAATAGAAGTGAGAATACGCATAGAAATGACTGATAATTATATATTTGTTCAGTGGTTTTCCAAAATTCATATTAAATAGGAAGAGAAAAAGACAATTCCTTTAGCAATTGTTTTGGAGACATTTTGGGGTTCTTTCTTTACTGGTGACATTCTCACCTTAAAACATCACTGTTAGATTACATATAGCATGACACAATGGTGCATGGTACTTAAAAATCACAAGGTTTATATTCTGAAATAAACCTGGTTTGGCTGAATAGGACCTAAGTAGTTCTAGAAAATATAGTAGTAAGAAAATGTTCAACACTATGGTCTTCTTGGCACTGACAGTCATTAAAATTTAGTCATTCCAATTTAGCCCTGATCTCATTAAAAGCAAGGTGACTTTTGATCAGAAAATTTCACATTAACTATGGTTAAAGATTTCAGGCTAGAAAACTAGGTCATCTTGTAATTTCTTTAATTCATCCTTTATTCTCTACGAAAGGTGCTGTTAAGAGCATTTTGCTCAGTCTTCATGACAGTCTTGAACATCTTCCCATTGTAAAATGAGTTTAATAAGAGAATCAATTTTCTTTATGATTTTGTCTCTCATTATAAAAGTAATGCATGCTCATTAAACACATGCAGTAGAATATTTAATGACACAGAAAGACATTCTTTTAAGCAAAAGCAATTTACATGTACTGGGTATATACGGTCTATATAGTATTATTAATCCATGCATTTAAAAGAGGCTAAAAGGCTACACAAATAAAATGAATTGTAGCTAGCTCTGTGTAATAAAATCATGAGATTTTAATTTAGTCATTATTACATTTTTATATTTTTTAAACATTATATAAAATCTCAATATTATTTTAGTTATGAAGAATAAATTTTTATCTATTAGATTATAGGCTCATTTATTCATGCATCCATCTGACTAACATTTAAGAATATTTATTATAGGCCGGGCATGGTGGCTCATGTCTGTAGTTCTAGCACTCTGGGAGGCTGAGGTAAGAGGATCACTCAAGGTCAGGAGTTCGAAACCAGCCTGAGCAAGAGTGACACCCTGTCTTTACTAAAAATAGAAAGAAATTAATTGGCCAACTAAAAATATATAGAAAAAATTAGCCGGGCATGGTGGCGCATGCCTGTAGTCCCAGCTACTTGGTAGGCTGAGGCAGTAGGATTACTTGAGCCCAGGAGTTTGAGGTTGCTGTGAGTTAGGCTGATGCCACGGCACTCTAGCCCAGGCAACAGAATGAGACTCTGTCTCAAAAGAAAAAAAAAAAGAATATTTATTATATACTAGACTCTAAGCTGTTTGCAGGACACAATATCACAGTACTTGGTCCCTGCCCTTAAGAAATGTAAAGTCCAGAAGGAAAAAGCCACAGGTAATCCACAGCTGTAGACGAGTGTATGTAGTAAGTACCGTGACAAAGGTGGGAGTTCATTGGAGGAGCATGGAAACAAGACAGGGAAAGTCTCTTAGAGGAGATGTTTGACTTAATCTTGTGCACTTAGGTGATAGAGGTTATGGGGAAAGAAGTCAGGCACCCCAAGCTAGCTATCTGGTAAGTGGAATTTACATTCTTAAAGTTGAAACATGGTCAGTGGTCCAAAGAAAGGTTGGAATGGAAGCAAAATATCTGAGAGATGTTACAAGGAATGGGCTAGCTATGGTGACTAGCTGACATGGGGAGGTGGCTAAGAAGTGAGATGATGTTCACATTTTGGCTTCAGAGACCGAATGGATAAATTTACTATCATGGAGAAATCAAGAGGCATGAGCTGTGGGGACAGTGGCAGGAATAAAGGTAAAAATAAGAAACCTAGTTTAGGGCATTAGTCTTAAGTTTTTTGATCCACGGACGATTCAAATACTGAAGATTAGTAGGTATGTATGAGTTTGTGGCTTAGTAGAAAGTTCTGGACTAAAGATAGCTGGAAATGATTTCCAATTAGAGAGAATTAGATTACTGGGTGTAGGCAATTGTGCAAAAGAGACAGAGTCATTAAAAGGGTAACATTTAAAGAGGAAGCAAGTTGGACTCAGTGGCTCACGCCTATAATTCCAGCATTCTGGAAGGCCAACACGGGAGGATCATTTGAGCCCAGGAGTTCAAGATCAGCCTGGGCAACATAGCAAGACCCTATCTCTAAAAAAAAAAAATTAAACAATTAGCCTGGTGTGGTGCATGCACTTGTATTCCCAGCTACTGAGGATGTTGAGGGAAAAGGATCACTTGAGCCCAGGAGTCTGAGGTTGCAGTGAGCTATGACTGCATCACTGTGCTCCAGCCTGGATGAAAGAGCGAGACCCTGTCTCTAAAAACAAATAAAAAATAAAGAGGAAGCAGAAGCAGGAAAAGAATGGGAAGGAATGGTAGAGAGAAGAAAGAAGGGTGTCAAAGAAACAGGGGAGACACAGTCAATGAATGGTATTAAAGGAAAAGAAGAACAAGATAATGCCCTTTTGTTTATCACAATATGGAGGATGCCTAATGGATTCTAGGGTCCTAACCCAAAACCTAAGCAGTAGAAGATTCAGGGAAGGACCTGGGTGCATGCATGTTTAAAGGATCCTAGAAGGTTCTGTTACATAGCTAAGCTTGGCACCCACTGAGCTAAGCCACAAATTCTTTGTTAATTCCATCCACCTTTGTAACTGTGAAACAGAATACATCCCTCTGCAAGCTTTAATCTCCAACATTTCTGAATTTAGAAACTAAGACTAATTGTTCTTGCATGAGGAAAGGGTGCCGGACTCTGATTCTTCCTTCTAGTGACAATGTGTTATTCACCAGTCAAGGTATGTTAGGAAAAGACAATACTTGTCAGTCTAGTCAGGGATCATTGGAGGGTGTATTGTTTTGGGAAACACAGAAAGATCCTGTCTGAAAAAAGAATCATAATACTTAGGTTTCCCAGCATCTGGGGAAAAGAATACTCTCATGCTGGTGGGTATATAAATGGCTACACACTTTCATGTGCAACATGGACTTAAAACCTTAAACATATTCTTTGATTTGGTAAGACTACTTGAAGGATTTTATAAAGACGTAGTATTGTTTCATAATGGCCAAAAAATTCAAAACAACCTAATATCCAAAGTAGGAGCATGATTAAATCAATCAGAAAACATCATGGTGGTGATAATTATATTGTTGTTTTTGTTTGAGACAAGTCTTACTCTGTCTCCCAGGCTGGAGTGCAATGGCACGATCATAGATCATTATAACCTCAAATTCTGGGGCTTGAGTGATCCTCCTCCCTCAACCTCCCTAGTACTAGGACTAGGTGCACTACCACACCTGGCTAAGTTTTAAAATTTTTTTGTAGAAACAGGGTCTCGCTATGTTGCCCCCGTTGTTCTTGAACTCCTGGCCTCAGGTGATCCTACTTTCTTGGCCTCCCAGAGTGCTGGGATTACAGGTGTGAGCCACTGTGTCCTGCCATATATTGTTTATACACATATAATGACATAGCATATGATGTGAAAAATATGCACAACATATTAAGTGGAAAAAAAAACTGACTGCAAAATAGATTCTGCCCCCACTTCCTCTTGACTTACTAGTATGTTCAAATGTTACTAAAATTATCTAAGCATCATTACTTTAACTTAAAAAAACATTTGAAACCCATGGGCTTTCCCTCTCCTTCTCCTCTTTCCCCCTCTTATTAGTTTACTCATTATACAAATCACACTAACCAAGTAATTCAGCTTGGATTAAACATTTATGCATGACTTGGCACATTCTACATATTAAATAATTCCTGCTATTTTATACCATTTCCAACTTATTTATTTTAAAAGCAGCATAATATAAAATGAATTATTATAAAACATTTTATAAGTTAAAAGGCTATACATAATTAGAAAAAAGAATATTTTTAATTTAAACAGAAATTACTGGCTCTTTCTAAACAAGGAAGTAATCTGTTTAGTATTTAGAAAGAAAAAAAAAGACTATGATAGTATTTTTTTGACATAGAACAGTAATCAAAGCCATGGAATATTATCATATATTAAGTCGTAGAAAGTGCTAGGAACTATTTTCAATAGCTTTTCATAAGGTCCTCAGGGTAGGGTACCAGTCTTATTTATCTAGAACTAGCTCAATGCCTGCTAGGAAGTATGCATTCAATAACTGTGCAAATATGATCTAATTACTTAATACTCAGTGACCCATTTTTCCAATTAAGAAATTATGCCTCAAGAGGATAAAGTATCTCATTCAAGGGCCCACATTTCCTAGAGATTCTCATTCACATCTGCCTGATCCTGGGGCTCTTATTCTGGGGCCTGTTATTCCGGCCCAAGAATCCATACCTCTTCCAGGGCAAGGGACAGTATTGTCATCTCTTAGATCTCAGATAGCTCCTAGAGGAGGCTTATGCAAAGTCAGATGCTTGTCAATATTAACAACCTTATTGTTTGTCCGTTCTCTATCAATTTAGGATTTCCCTTCCAGATAACAGCATTGTTCCTAAAGGAATGGTTTATTTTTATATATAAATAATTATTGATTAATAAGAAAGTTTTAATGAAATTTTTTGCAGAAAGAGTTTTAAGAAATTAGGGTTTAGTGAAGGAAACAAAATGTATGCAGATAAATAAATGTTGTGAATATGATCAAATATAATAAAGTTGTAAGTAGCCAAATCCCTAAACTATTTAGCTATTGTGGCTCATAGCCACTTTCAGAATGGTCCGTAGGCCCAGGTCTAATACTTAACCAGTGGTTTTCAATGTGAAATGATTCTGTCCTGCAGAAGATATTTGGCAATGTCTGGAGACACTTTTGCTCACCAGGACTGTGGAGGTACTACTTGCATCTAGAGGCCTCGGGTACTGCAAAACATCCTATAATTCACAGGACATTCCCCTGCCACAAAGAATTATGCAGTGCAAAATGTCAATAGTGCCAAGGTTGAGAAATCTTGTACTAGATGACTAAAACATGGTGGAATTATCTACTGTTCTCAGGTTTAAATCAGCACCAAGAATAAGAGCAGGAAGAGCTGGGATCTCCCAGGTTTATAAGTGAAGTTCTAGAAACTGCAAATTCCCAAGCACACTACTGTCACCTTCAGCTGATTCAAGAGAAGTACATGATTCTGCAAGCTGCAATGGAGACAGGGAGGATTTAAGGTTGACACGCACTTAATCCCCAGTGAATCTAAGTTTTAAGTCGCAGTGTACAGGTGTGCAAGAAGAAACTCCCAGCTTTCCTGGATTCACAGAGAGTCTGTATCTCCTGACAACTTCTACCAAGGTAAATAAAACTATTATATATTTTGGCAGTTTTTAACTACTTCACATTTTTAATTTAGTATTAAAATTTAATAAGAACTGCTGGAGGAAAAAACACTCACAAAAAACAAAGGAGATAAACAAAGACTATGCAGGGTCTCCATCATTGCTGTTCCTATCCTCTGCCCTCCCCATTTTCTTACTTGGTAGACTATTCATTCAATGATGGAGCTAAGGAGGCCACAGAGCACACTATAAACAAAGAAGGAATGGTTTTGTAGAGTTAACTTCTTAGTAATAACAAAATAGGGAGAAAGACATTTAAAGAAAGTACTAGGAATGACAGACAGGAATAGTGAAATACACAATTATCAAGTTCTGTCAACATCAAAATATGTTTTTCCTGTGACAAGGAGCTTTGGTCTATTGAGTCAGATAGCACTGAGAACAAGCTGAGAACAAAATAACTAAAGAGAACAAATTGCCACATCTATAAGGTCTATGAGAGGACACTACAACCTAGGAAGGAACCACCGCTAGCGTAGTTTCACTCTGGTGCTGAAACTCCAACAGATACATGAATCTATTAAACAGAAAGGTAAATATTACAGAAATGTTCAGTTTGGTATAACAAGAGAATTCATAAATTATCATGAGAGTAAGAAAAGCAATACATGACACTTCTTAGCTCTCCCTTAAGGACTTCTATTGAGACTTAAGTCCTGAAGAATTTCACGAATTGGAAACAAAAATAAACTTATTTCTTATTGTGGAGGTCTGGGTGGGAATTCTATAGGACTGCTCTATCTTTCCCCTCATAAACTAAAATGTGGGTTCCTTTAGGGCAGGTAGACATGGAAATATATAAAGGAACAATTACAACAAAATTTCCCAAAATCTACACATAAAAAAACTATCGTTAATAACACAGTGTGATATGATGGCTCTAAGAAAACCTTTGGTTAATAATTGTTCAAAAAAGAAAACCAAGTGTTCCAGGTCATTTACTATCCAAGGACAAATAAATCATGGATGCTATGAAATACAATATAATGGCATTCAACAAGTGACCTACTTTAAAAATCTCACAAAAACCACTTGCATAAGAAGTCAAAGAGAAGTACTATTTCAGCATTAAGGATTTCTCCTGGGTTAAAGAATGACAGTAAAGGCCGGGCGCTGTGGCTCACGCCTGTAATCCTAGCTCTTGGGAGGCCGAGGCGGGCGGATTGCTCAAGGTCAGGAGTTCAAAACCAGCCTGAGCAAGGCGAGACCCCGTCTCTAATATAAACAGAAAGAAATTAATTGGCCAACTGATATATATATATATAAAATTAGCCGGGCATGGTGGCACATGCCTGTAGTCCCAGCTACTCGGGAGGCTGAGGCAGAAGGATCACTCGAGCCCAGGAGTTTGAGGTTGCTGTGAGCTAGGCTGACGCCACGGCACTCACTCTAGCCTGGACAACAAAGTGAGACTCTGTCTCAAAAAAAAAAAAAAAAAAAGAATGACAGTAAAATAATTATATGTGTGGGACTGGTTCAATTATTCTATAAGAGTCCTTGGTGCACACAGTCCTGTTAAAGATAATTAACTTGAATTTAAAAATTTTTTTTCTTATAGCATAAATATTTTCCCAGAGAAAAAGTGATATATGATAGATAATTTTTCTGATGACAAAAGTCCACAAAACCCACAATGTGGCCGACAGTGCTTTGTTTTCCTCACCTAGAAAATCGGAAATTGGCCTAAATCTCTAGTACTGCTCAGCTCTGAAATTCTGATTCTAGGGCTCCGGTTTTAACAGGGTTTCAGAAATTTGCATTGCTTCTGTTGAAACATTTTAAAATCGCAATAAAAGCACACATTTCCCCCCCAACCTGCCCCAGTATCCCTAGTTTAAAGTTTCCATGAAATACTGTGGGAGCTGCATGCACAGGTAAAAGAAGGAGTATATTACATAAATGCAAAACAAATTATGCTTAATGTTCATGTCAATGTGGGCTTGTGTGTAAGATAGGGAAAAGTTATTAGCAAATTCATTAATAAAAATCCTGTTATTTTTCACATTACATTATAATTTATTAAAATGAGACTGCTCTCCTAATGAGAATTATCATTCTAGGTAGGAATCAGCCAGAAGGTATGCCCTTGCTTGGAATTTAGTTTTGCTTTATTGAGAATTCATGTGAAGGAAGCCTGCTGAGCATATTTGTTCTTGGCAAGTGTGTTAGCCAAGGTCTGCCCAGATGATCATGTTTGATGACTACTTAGGAAAAGGCAAGCTGCGTGGGTCTAACAATTTTGAAAACTAACTGCAAGGCATTTGTAAAGACATTTTTTTATGCTACCACATATACAAAAGAAAAACATTTCATTATTGTCCAAAACAAATATTTCCTATTTTTATTATAAAGACATCCACAGTGATGTACAGCTGACGAATTTCTATGCCACTATCCCTCTATCATAGATTGTCACATAAACAATACAGTATTTTCTTTAATGATTTAAAAATATTATACAAATCTCCCTAGTGATATACAGCCCCTTGAACCTACCCAGGAGATTCCATGTCACCTTTCTCTGCTGCTGAGTCACAAATACTCCCTCCATAAGGCCAAAGAACCTTTCGCTCCCCAGAGTTACAGCCATTTTTAAAATGACAATCCTGCCTCTTTACTGCACTTAGCAGAGTTTGGATCTGCTCCATGGTATTCCTCTTTTTTTTTTTTTTTTGAGACAGAGTCTCACTTTGTTGCCCAGGCTAGAGTGAGTGTCATGGCATCAGCCTAGCTCACAGCAACCTCAAACTCCTGGGCTCAAGCAATCCTGCTGCCTCAGCCTCCCAAGTAGCTGGGACTACAGGCATGCGCCACCATGCCCAGCTGATTTTTTCTATATATATTAGTTGGCCAATTAATTTCTTTCTACTTATAGTAGAGATGGAGTCTCACTCTTGCTCAGGCTGGTTTTGAACTCCTGACCTCAAGCAATCTGCCCACCTTAGCCTCCCAGAGTGCCAGGATTACAGGTGTGAGCCACCGCGCCCGGCCTCCATGGTATTCCTTTATCCTCAACAGAACAGCACTTCCAATTGCTGGCACTTGAAAATATCCAAATCATCCGTCCTTTAAAAAGCAACTAGGTAGAAAGTTATGAAAGTGGTTCCCCACACAGTACTTATGATAACCTCATGTTTGTCATATTAAAACCACCTGTTAGCGGAAAGCCACTCAAATAATATCCTTCTAGAAATTCTAAAACCTACAATTCAAAGAAGGCGCTTATTCAACAATAAAATTAAGTATTTTAAGATAAAGAATATCAAAATGTAATTAGAATCTAACCAATCAGCAGGTTTTCCAGTGCAGCCCATACTCACCTCTCCCGAGGAACAGCAAACCAGTACTCAGGCTGCTTTCTTCGTTTGCCGTACTGCTGGACCATGGCTGCGGTGTGAGTGGCAAAGGATTTTCTCATTGGTTTTCCCACTTTGATGCACAGGAACATGGGTGGGGTCTTGCTTTTTTCTTCTTTTGAAGGAAGTATATCTGAATCACACATGAAGAAACCTTCCTCAATATTGACAATGTTGGTGACAGAACTTTTCACCTTACGAAGAACAGTGTCCAATCCTCTTAGTCAAAATATGATAGAAATACCATACAACTATATCATATGATGACTAAGAAAATTTTTAGACTTTCTTTAGCACAAAACATAAAAGCTCTGCATGTTTTAGGATGGACTACATCACATGAGATGCTACATACTAAAAATAAGCATACAGACCAACAGAAGAGCAAATAATGGAGAATTGTGACAATCCACCAGAATCCACCTTAATGAATGGTCCTGAGGACCCAAATACACCAGAACGCAATTAAGTACAGAACTGAAATCTCTTCAAAAAACATTTTAAATTCCTTTAGATTTGGAAATTCAAGGTAAAAAAAGAAAATTACTTGAAAGATTTTTTAAAAAGTAAACTATTTTTGAAGTAAAACTCTAGAAATTTATGTCATAGTTCAAGTTCCTAAAGTGGGGTATCATATCTTGCAAATTCTCACCCCCATTATTAATGCTATTAGCATGAATATTCTATCGAGAAAATATTGTTCTCAAACTACTTTGGTATTACATGTATCAGTTTTAGAAGGCAATTATATGACAGAATACAAAGACATTAAAGAAAAATAGCTTACCTTCAATGGGTACTTGAATTCTCTTTAATAGCCATAACTGAATTTCTGATTTATTATCTGTTTGTGTGCCTGGACAGCTATTGTCCAGAGTAGATTCCAGAGGGGAGTCTAGAGACTCTTTAATCATATTTTCTTCTGTAGAAGAGTCCAGTTTCATTGGAAGGGGCTCTCCCTCTTTCACTGAGGTTTTATCTGGCTCTTTATTTCCCTCAATTGAGGGATCACCTGCCTGAGAAACAGAACTACTAAGGGTGATGTCTATTCCCTCTGGTTCGATACTTTTGCCATCACTTAATTCTGTCTTCTGCAAATTTTCAGATAACTGTGACCCCTCTTTGTTCTTATGAAGGTAATACTCAATAAGTTTCACTTTATCGAGATCTTCATGTATGTTCAGTGTGTTTTCCACCTGGCTTTCTGGGGAACCAGACTGCTTGTCCACTTCTGGCATTATGTCTTGCTTCTCACAGGCTTCTAAATCTAGGGCCCCCTTCAGTTCAGCATCATTCCCTGTTCCTGAAAAGTTCAAGGCTGACTGTACCTGCATTTCCATAGCAGAATTAATTCTTTGCAACTCAGCCCTCTTTAGCTCCTCTGGGTCAAGAGAAAGGCACTCCTTCGAGGTGTCTCTTTTGTTCAATCCACTATCAGTTTGAGAAGAAAGTTCTTCCAAGTCCACGAAGTCATCATCTTCTCCTAAAAGGAAGTTTTCTTTGGCTGAAGATTCAAATGTAGCATGAGTGTCAGAAGGTTCCTTGCTGAGCTTAGTCACTGTGGGAGAGTCACTAGTTGTCTCCCTAGAAGATTCCAGTGTCTTTAATTTTTCTGACACAGAGCTGCCTGAGGGCTTCAGATGTGTGTGTTCTATTGATTTCTCCAAAGGTCCTGTTGATTTGGAATCTGAAGTAATGGTTCTCTCTCCACTCTGCTGTCGTTTTTCTTTGTTGATGGATTTGAACTTACTGAATGGGTTGATATCCTTTTCTGAAGCCAGGTCTTCCCATTCTCCAGGCCTGTACAGAGGACAAAGATCCTGAGGTAGGTCACTGTTGGGGGAAAAATGGTGGGTGCACATGGAATGTTAAAAATAAAATCAAAAACAAAATGGAGGAAAGGCAAAAAACAAAACTAAAACCCAACCAAAAACCAAAACATAAATATACCATAACATAAATTTATGTTTAAATGATTTCAGAACAAGAAAATAAAATCAAGAAATGAACTTCAAAATGAAACATAACTCAACTAAAAGAAATGGCAAAAGAATGAACCATGAGAGTTGCACATTCCTACTAGAAGCACACAATGGTTTTGGAAGTTACACATGAATATGGAGATGTTACCCATAAGATTTTAAAATATGAAATCTTCATAATAATGTTTCTGATTTTCATGAAGGACAAAGGAGAGAAAATATTTTAGTACTAAAGTCTAAAACTTTTCCTTTTTATAAAATAGTATAGAAAATACTACATTAACTCTAAAAGGCTCACTGACTTAGTAGCTACTCATTTAACTGCTCTATATAAAGTAACTAACCTTGAACCCTGATTTGGGGTTTCATGGCTTAGGATTTGATAGTTCTAATCACGGATACCCCTCCACTCCCCAAAGGAGGTGCAAGAGAAAGCTTCCACTATTATTGTGAATATAGAGCAGTTGCACCATTTTACAGTTTAAAAATGTGTAAAAGTAAATCTTATCAAAAAAGCTCTTATGTATAAAACTTAGTTTAAATTTCTTAATTAAACATCTCTTTTATAACAATATCATTTTACTTTATGAAATAGGGCAACTGGTTTATCAGCTGAAACATACTGTCTTGGAATTTAGTTAATTATTTTTCCTTAATAACAGATGCTTTACTACCTAGATTTGAATTACACAAAAATATTGGTTAAACATGTTCTTCTGAGCTTAAAATAAATAGTCAAGAAACATATACTTTAAAACAAATATGACTGGAAATATCTTAAGCGACCCTGTATTTCCACTTACCACAACCAGTAGTAGTGCCACTATGGGGTTAAAAATGCAGAGATATAAAAATCCTTTTAAAAAATAACATTTTCAATTTCAGAAATAATTTTACTTTCTAAAAAGGCAAGATCATCTTTAAGTAATACTTTATTATTCTGGTTTTGAAATAAATGGTTATGACAATAAAACAACAAAGTACCAGGCAGTTTTGAAGTTACAAGAAGACTGTCTTCCCAAAGTTATAGAAATCTCTTGAATAGAAAGGTCCATGCTTTTTCCAGTAGAAAATAAAAGCCTACATAATTGCTTGGCTCTGATAAATGCTTAAAAAAGCTTCTTTAATTCATAACTCATTTCAACTGAATGAGCATTCATTGAGCCCCTAAGTACTATATTATAAAATACAATTGTGACAGAGTCTCTGTTCTGCAGGAACCTGCATATACAAAATGTTCTGCCCAGCACTAGTATCCCAGGATACATTGAAGATGCTTCAATCCCAGAGTCAAGCAAGTTATTGTAATGTAGCATAATCTCCACAATGGAAGTAAAAATTTAATTTCGCATATTCAATGCTGTAAGAAGAAACTCAGCTCTCTACATGCTTAATTAATAACTAAAACTTTCTTCCTAAACATCCAAGCTCCTTTCTCAACTCTTCCTTCCCTACCTAGCTTGACTCCCCAGATAATTAGCCTCCTAAATTACCTTGTCCATCTCTCCCTTCCTGTTCTTCTATCTAATCCAAGCTGGCAACATCCTACTTGGGATTAATTTAACCACCTGATTTTTCTGCATTGCAGCTGCCAAGCACAGCTGGGGCAAAGCACATAGTGGTGTCAACTGGCTTTATTGTTAATTAGTGTTTTCCAGACTTAGCCAGGCACCTAATGATGATCAATAACCCCTTCACAGTTGTTTCCTTCCTACAATGTGGCAGCTGGAGTTACAAAATGTCCTGCACAAACATACATTACAGAACTTGAAGGTGAGGAGAGATGTCATAAACACTACAATATTTTTTTTTCTTTTTTTGAGAAAGAGTCTCTGTCACTCAGGCTGGAGTATAGTTGTGCTAATGTAGCTCACTGCAGCCTCAACTTCCCAGGCGTGGCCTCCTGAGTAGCTGGGACTATAGGCACAGGCCATCATGCCCAGCTAATTTTTTAATTATTTTTTGTAGATACAGAATCTTGTTATGTTTCCCAGAAAGGTCTTGAACTCCTGGCCTCAAGTGATCTTTCCACCTTAACCTCCCAAAGTGCTGTGGTTATAGGTATTAGCCACTGTGCCTGGCCCACACACTGACTTTCAAAAACTACTTGCACACTGCAGCCAGATAATTTACACTTAATATTTTACCATTATACTTTTAGGAATAATGACATTTTAAGCAATTTTAAACTTTTAAATGATTGATGAAATTCTGAAGACAATACAAAGTTTATTTCATACTGATTCCACTCACATATTCTTGCTCTTTAGACTAAAAATCCTTAATATACCTGCATCCAAGGCAGGAATCAATCAATGCACAACCCTGAAAAAATTTCAACAAACTGGAAGCCAATTCATAACTCTTCTCCCTTCCTGTAGTCACAGCATTATCCCTGAATTCTAGATCATTAAACATAATGTCACACTGAGAAAAAAAAATTTTTTTTAGGATGTACCTTTCCTTTCTATTATTAAAGAGAATACTTAATATCCTAGGCTGAAGATGTACAATTGTATTACTCCATTAAAAGTCATTTCCCAGTAAGAAATGACCCTATTTCACTGGCCATCTATCTACTTCTAAACTTACCTATATCTTTACCCACTCTTCTTCTTTCCTTGTGTTGCAGAGAGCCCAAAATTCATGCCTTCCTTCTAAAACTAGCTCTTTCACTTCCTCTCCTCCTCCTCATCCAAGAGTCCGAGACAGTGGGACATTCCCCTATATGGGTTCTCATGAAACACTGTGTGTGTTGCTATTTTTATAGTGCCATTTAATTACGACTCCTGTCCACGTATCTGCTGCACCCAGAAAACTTCAGGCTCCTCCAGGGCACAGCCATAACCCACTCAACTTCATATGCTTGGCACGAAAGAGGCATGTGCTAAGATGCATCAGAAGCCTCAGTCCGCATGGATAACAAGATTGCCATATGAACTAAAAGTTCAAATAATAACAGCCCACACTTATTAAACACCAGGCTTTTTTTCTAGGAGTTTTAGTATATCAATGTGTTTAGTTCTTACAACAGCTTTGTAAGCTGAAGAATACTATTAACTCCATTTTACAGAAGAGAAAACTGAGGTACAAGATTGAGTAACTCACGTAGGTCATGGGGCCATATGCGGCAGAGCCAGAGAAGCCCAGGCAGTGTGACTCCAGACCAGATCGCCGTGCAGTGCTGCCTTACTACATGCCTCCCACACCCCTCACCTGAACACTTCTGGCAGCAGCATTTAGATACCACTTCAGTGCCCATGATCTGGTGGTATCTTCAATGGCTTGGGGCTGGGTAGGGACTGAGTGGGTCACATGCTAAGGACCATAGGCATCCAGGGGAACCTGCTTCTGTAAACCCCCATGGATTCTGTGTCTAGGTTCGTTCCCTAGTCACCTTCCCTTTTTTTCAGATGAGTCCCAAGGGCAAAGGACAGTGAAAATCAGATTATCCCTATAAGTTAATATTGATTCCCTAAACATTCTTAACCCTTTCTTCATGGGGAGCTTCTCTCTCTCTCTCTTTTTTTTACAATAAACCCAGCATTATAAGGCAAAAGTAATTAGGACTAAAGTAATATTCATCTATGCTTCAGAGAAAAAAACCAACTAATATTATTCCCTCTTTGCACCATGGGGGTGGAGGGTGGCTGCTACACGGTCCACTCAAACCTCTCTCCATGCAGGATTAAGGGAGGATATGAGGCAGGAAGACTGCCTTTCCCTAGAATTTAAATAAAGACAAATATAACTCTCCTTAATTAAACCCAAAAGAAAGCATTATTCTCACTTATTGGTAATCAGACTAAAATTCTTTCAGAGAAATACCATTTCTCTTTTCATAAATTTATTAAGAACACAAAATTGCTTTTCAGAAAAATAAGCCAAGCAAACACCATTTTTACATGCTGGTTTCTTTGCTTTTCTCCTTTCTGTTCAACTTTCCCCTATCATTGACTTTATCATTTCCATTTCTTCTCATTTTTCTATTTTTTGTATTTAGTGCACAAATCATCCACCTTCAAATTCACCTCCATGCAATCCCTTGATCCTACAAATGTCCTCATTTTTTAACTGCATGTAATTTTCTTAATACCCTTTTTATTGTGGTAAACAAAGAAATGTCTCTTACGATGGCAAGGCATCTTTGATCTTCATGTGAGAAATGTCGTTGTAGAGGGCAATGGAGACCACCTCTTCCATGGGGCAGATGAGGCCATACTCTTCACACCCATTTTCGATAACCAAGGGATCGGACTTATGAGGGTCAAACATGATGTTGTTAGGAGTGACAATCATGACACCTCCAACCACACCCTGCAGGAGAAAGCACGGGACAGAATCACTCCAGGGAGAAATGCTTTCAGCAACCACCACAGAAGCTTTCATTGACTCACACTGCCATTCCACGGACAATGAACCACAGTCTCCTACGTGACAATCACATCCTCTATATGAGGGCTGGAAGATCAGGCTGAAGAAATGCAATGCTGGGTGCTGAATGGACAGGCAGAGAAAACAGACTGGCCTTGCTGTGGCAATCAACCAAGCCCAATTCTAGCACAGCCGCTGCAACAGCACAACTGCAGAGCAATCCTGGTTCACACATGTGTGTCTCAGATGTCCTAGTTCTCTGTAAAATAAGAGGGGCTATTCCAAGTGCTTTCCAGATCGAGACCATGGGGCTTTACAATTCACTTAGCAAGTCTTCACCAAGTGTATTGTGCTAAGAGAGCAGCTTTCTCAGAATCATGGTGCCAAAGAATAGCCTCAATATTCTTCTCTAAAATGTTTATAAAGTCTACATCCAGCAAAATCAACCTCAATTAGGAATATGAAATCTTTGCAGCCAGAGTGAATATAGCTGATCTATGGAAAGTAAAAACATAAAGCAGTAGCTGGGTGGGATCTTAAAAGTCTAAAGACTTTTAGATTTTGGTCAGATTACATTACAGACCTTAATGGCAACAGGGATATTATCTACCATGGACAGAAGGATACAGATGACTCCCTCAAGGTAGGTAATTTATTCTGGTACTGTTAATGAGTCTAGTGATCATCTTTGTGAAAAGTTTTGTAGATCCACTAATCTCATTACTGGGTATATATCCAAAGGAAATGAAATCAGTGTCTCAAAGAGATATCTGCACTCCCACATTTATTGCAGCATTATTCACAACAGCCAAGATATGGAATCAACCTAAGTGTGCATCAATGGATAAATGGATAAAGAAAACGTAATATATGTATACAATGGAATATTATTCAGCCATTATAAAAAGAAATCCTGTCATTTGCAACAACGTGGATGAACCTTATGTTAAGTGAAATAAACCAGGCACAGAAAGACAAATACTGCATGATCTCACTCCATGTGGAATCTAAAAAAGTTCACCTCATAGAAGGAGAGAATAGAATGGTGGTTACCAGAGCCATGGGTGGTTAGGAGGAAGGGAGAGATGGGGAGATGCTGGTCAAAGTCTTTGTAATTACAGTTAGATAGGAAGAATTAAAAATGTCCAGCCGGGCGTGGTGGCTCACGCCTGTAATCCTAGCACTTTGGGAGGCCGAGGCGGGCGGATTGCTCAAGGTCAGGAGTTCGAAACCAGCCTGAGCGAGACCTCGTCTCTACCTAAAATAGAAATAAATTAATTGACCAACTAAAAATATATATACAAAATATTAGCCGGGCATGGTGGCGCATGCCTGTAGTCCCAGCTACTCGGGAGGCTGAGGCAGTAGGATCGCTGAGCCCCGGAGATTGAGGTTGCTGTGAGCCAGGCTGACGCCACGGCACTCACTCTAGCCTGGGCAACAAAGTGAGACTCTGTCTCAAAAAAAAAAAAAAATGTCCAGAATAGGCAAATACATAGATGCATGAAGTAGATAAGTGATTGCCTGTGTCTGGGATGTGGAGGTGTGGAGAGGGTAGGAGGTGAGGGGAGGGAAAGGGGGAAGGCCTGCTAATGGTTATGGAGTTTCATTTTTGGGTGATGAAAATGTTCCAAAATTGACTGTGGTGATGATTTTACAACTATGTGAACTAAAAACCAATGGATTGCACACTTTAAATAGGTGAACTGTATGATATGTGAATTATATCTCAATAAAGCTCTCTTGTAAAAAACGTTTTGTATTTTAAGCATTATTCTTATTTTCAAAAGTTAGAAATGCAGATCAAAGCATATTTTCCTATTATTTGAAACCTGATATGAAACCTCTGCTATGACCACAGGAATTCACTTGATATCAACATAGCCCCATCTTCAGAGGCTCACTAAACGTTGGATTTCTTCTTTGTGAAGGAAAAAAACAACAAACCACCAACAAAAACACTAAAAGGTAGACATTAATATTAGCATTGTCAACAGCAAACACAGGTTAAGAGCTTACCATTTTCCAGTTTAGATGCAGAACTCTTAACATGAATTAGCTCTTTTAATTCACACATTAATTAATTAGTTAATTTTTTAATTGTTCCCATTCTATAGATGAAGAAAATGGAAGCTTAGGAAATTTAAATACCTTGCTCATGGTTTCAGAGTGAGTGGTAGAGCTGGAATTTAAATTCAGTGAGTCTGACTCCAGCATTTGCTATTAAACATATTCTATAATGTCTCCCTAACCATAGGCCAAGAACTCAAAGGCAAAGTGATAAATCCAAGATCACGAAGAAGCACATTTTTCACTCAATGATCATGTTTCCTCAATAAGTAAAATGCCAGGCATCCAACAGAGGAAACCTATTAGGTGCTTGTCAAATCTGAAACTGAAACTTTGGGTAAGATATTTTAAAGTAGCCTCCCTTCCAGTAATTTGCAAACTTGTTTAGTTTTCCACAAATTCCAAAAAAAGCAAACAAACTGCTTAGCTATATACCTTTCCATCAGTGAAGTATCGACAGTTCATTTTTAAAAATTTCACCACACCCGGCTCATCTTCTTCGGAAGTAGATGATAAGACTCTTTCAATGGGTTTTAAGGCCTTTCGTGCTAAGTCAGCATCCTTATGAAAACAAAAATTTCCAAAGTCAAAATTTTTCAGAACAAATTATGTGTATAAATCAAGCCACATAAGTGCCCTGTAAGTATACTGTTTCTATTTAACTTGAACATTAAAAAAGGCAGTGTCCTTCTTCCTTTAAAAATATCACAAATATAACAACAGATATCCAAATAAAACTAAGATTTTTTTAAAAAAAGCAAGGGTGTATACGTATGAACCCCTGAAACTGGCTCATGAAATATCTTCAGAACATAAACTCAATGAAATGCTTCATATTAGACTTTTAATTTAAATTCTCTAAAGAAAAAAAAAAGGAGTACAAAGGAACTATTTCCTTGGGGAGTTTATACTTTTACAGAGGTATACATTTTTGCTTTTGAGATCTTAAATGTGAACAGGTTTCTCTTGGAGAGGATGCATTTCATTCTCCAATTACCTAATCCTAACTCTTTAGGGAGAATTTCAGATGTAAACTTGTAAAAAAAAAAAAACAAAAAACCAATAACACATTGAATTCTACAACTCACAAAAAATCTTTTTGATAAAAATGAACTTCAGCACATGAAGCACATAGCATACATACAGGCAGTTTATCATATTCTGCATCTGATGAAGAAGGAGAGACAGTAGCACCGGGACTGGATGATGACAGCCTTAAGGTACTGGAAGGAAAGTTGGCATCTGGCACAAAAAGGACCTGAGAATGGGAAAGAAGAGATGAAGAAGTCCCAAGAATCAGGCAAACCACTAGCCAGTGTTCAGTGAAGTCATTCTCTGCTCAGTTTAATGCATGACTAAGATCCGGCTGGCTTTCATAAGACTTACAAGCAAGTGGGGTCTTCTAGGCTAATCCATGAAACAATAACTCAGCAATCTGCATGTGTGCAGTGCAAAGGGTGTGGAACACATCTGTGGACACTGCAGAAGCTCAGAAAAGGGGAGAACAAGATGGGTAAGTACTCTGGGCAGGCCATGTGAAGCAAGCAGATCCCAGTGAAGCCCTGAAGAATAAGTAGAAATTACATGGGAGGGTGGGAGAGTCCCCCAGGTGAAGGGACTAACAGCATAAGAGAATTGAGGAGAGAGAAGTATGTGATGCTTCTAAACATAATACCTGTGTCAGGTAGAAATGGAACCAATCCAGGGTTGCTAACTCTAAGCAGGCCCTGAGTTCTAAAGTAGTAAGGTCCTCATATGATAAACTGTACAAAGTAACATCAATACAATAATCCCAATACTTTGTCTTCTATCAGTATCTAAAAATAAAAACAGGCCAGGAGCATTGGCTTATGCCTTTAATCCCAGCACTCTTGGGAGGCTGATGTAGGAGGATCACTTGAAGCTGGGAGTTTGAGAACAGCCTGAGTAACATAGCAAGGACCTGTCTCTACAGAAAATAGAAAAATTAGCTGGGTACTATGGCACATGCCAATAGTCCTAGCTATTTGGGAGGCTGAAGCAGGAGGATCTCTGTAGTCCAGGAGTTTGAGGTTGCAGTGATCTATGATGATGCCACTGCACTCTAGCTGGGGTGACAGAGCGAGACTCTGTCTGAAACAATAAATAAAAATAAAAATCCAAAAATGCACAAAATAACCCTCTTCTGATTAATATTCTGGTTCTCAAAATGTTATGATTCTGTCATTTAACACTCTTTTAATGAGACATGCTACATTTTGGTGTATGTCAAATATAATCTTAAAATGATGACCTTTAATGTTATAAAATAGAATTAAGAGTTAATCATATAACTGATCACTGATCAATACTATTATTCACTGTCTTCCATCCTTCCAGCCATATTTCTGTTTTAACTTTAGTTATTTAACTCTCACTTCAATCCAGAAAAAAAATTGAGACAATAAAAGACACAGTAAGATAAAGGTGGGAAAATCAAAGTCAAGAGGATATAAGGACTGATTATTACTGAAAATAAATGCTCCAAAATTACTAAACACTCATTGAGAAGTGGGTCATAAAACTGGCTCTGAGTTTCCATATAATCAATGCAAAGAGATGGACATCAATTGTGAGCAGAATTCAATTTCCATAACATAAGAAGAAACCAGTTTCTCCTCCCCATGGAGTCTCATAAAAAGGAGTGTCCTAGATGGAACTATGCCCTTGATGATACACTAACAGTGAATACAACAACCAGTTGTGGAGGCCTGTTCTTTATAACATCTTTAATATGGGTCAGTGGCAAATGCCCAATTTTGGAGTTCTGTAAAAACAATTTACAAAGGACTAACATTATGTGGTTTTGGTATGCAGCTCTTATTTACCTTAAATAGCTAAACTGGAGGAATGTATGGACAACATTTCCCCCAACCAACTCTCCATTAATATATATATATATATATATATATATATATATATATATATATATATATATATATTTGCACCTGAACTCCTGGGAAGTATTAGACAACACAGATTCAATTCAGATTCTATGATCTGACACATTCTAAATGTTGAATCTAAGATCTATTCCTTTGCTTAAACAGCTACCTGCACAGTAGATATAGGTAAGTAGCAGTCAGAACATGAGCTACTCCCAGCATGGAAGTGAGCCTAGATCCCAGGGAGTTGTGAAGGTTTCCTGCTGCCCTCAGAAAATAATTCTGGGTTTGCTCCAACACCGGCAAATGTGGTTTTGAGGTCCTAAAATTCTTTTCTATAAAAGCAAGGCTGTCATTTTAGCGTAGAAAAAAAGTTTAAGCATCTGTAGCCACGGTATCCTGTGAACATGAAAACATCTTAAAGTATATATCCACAGTATAATTTTTTAGTGTGCTCAAGATAAAGTACTTGTAGAGGTCCATTTTTTATATGTGCCCTAAAATTTGATGTTAAGTATAGAGAACTAACAGCCAAACTCAGGACCTTCTGAAAAACATTTTATGCCTCAGTTATTTTTTTTTTTCTTAAGTGAGTCTGATCTTGTTTTTTGTCTTCTGATATAAAGAAAAAAAGTCTAGAATAAGATTTTAGTTTAATAAACTCTCAGGTAACCTCCTCTTAAAATCACTCTTACGTGAGGTCACTGACCCAGCCAGACCAGTTTTCTTTTCTATCTCAAGGTGATCATCAAATCAGTCTCCAGAAGGATGAGTCTCACATTTTCTGAAACCAGAGCAGATCAAACTGGTTTTGATTTATCAGATCTACTGAGATGAGAGGGATACCTACCCCTTCAGGCACCAAAATAGAGTATTTTGTAATCTTTGAAATCAAAAGGTCATCTGCAGTTTTTGAAAGGCCCTCAATCTGTTTCATTCTTCTCAATCCCTTTTCTTTACCAGCAAAAATCCTGAGTATAGATGAGTCCTGGGACAGCTAACAGCACATACCTACTTAACTCTGTAAGGGCTGTACACCCCAACAAAGGCTAGAAGGGACATCTGAGATAATGTGGCCCAACTTTTAATTTCAGAGATTAGGAAACTGAGATACAAAAAAGGAAGTGACTTGCCCAGGTCATATAGCTAATACAAAGCCAAACAGAAACAAAGGTTTGGGGCTCCTTTTTCTAGTGTTTTCACCATTACAGCAAGCATATTAAAACAGCCCTGATATTCCTATCAGATATTGTACCTTAATCTAGCACCAATCAACTATTTTGTTTACGGACATAGTATAAAGAATCACCTCAAATTATTTTACTACATTCCTGTGACTACAGTCTTTTGCCTTTAACTAGTGAATTTAAGCTTACTCCCACAATGAAAGAGATTAAAGTCTGTTAGTTATCTTAGAGATTAAAATTTATTAATTTTGAAAAGTTTTAAAGCAGATCTCCCCCCACCACACAAACACATTACCTGGTGCTGGCAGTATACTAATTTCTCCTTTTCACAAGAACATAAATACCAAAAATACTATAGTACAAACTGGCCAACTTGTGACCCTGTTGCCTTCATGTGCTGCCCTTGAAAGAAATGCAAAGAACAACAGCATCATTGCCTGAATGAAGTTGTGCTTAAAAGGAGCATTATCTTTTCTGAAAGAATTAAATGTCACTGTAATGCAGAGATGCAGGAAGATGCCCTGCTAAATTAACAATAGAACCCAAACATGCTCATGGCAACCAGGTACTTCTATGGAGGGGACTGGAGACTTGGCCTCAGCTAAGTTCCTTCAGTGACTGAGCCGTTTAAATTTACTGGCTGAACATGGTTTAAAGTGGAGATGCAAGACTACCTCGTCATGTAGAAGGTATTTTTAAAAAAGTTTACTGGATTAACCTAGTGTGGCAAAATTACATAATTTGTCAAATCCATTCAGTTTAACAAAAAAAGTACAGTCACGTATCACTTTATGATGGGAATACGTTCTGAAAAATATCAATATGTGATTTTGTCATTGTTTGACATCATAGAGTGTACTCACACAACCTAGGCGGTACAGCCTACTACACATTGAGGCTATATGCTATACCCTATTGCTCCTTACTATAAACCTGTACAGCATGTTACCATACCAAATATTGCAGGCAACTATAACACAATGGTAAGTATTTTTGTATATAAACTTAGAAAAAGGACAGTAAAAATACAGTAATCTTATGTGGTCCATCACTGACCAAAATGTCATTATGCAGCACTTGACTGTACTAAAAACCTGGAAAAAAAACCCAGGGTGGCCTCTTGTGGATAGTCCTGCTGAATATACCTCTGTCTTTGACCAGGTTGACCATTCTTGTCATGGTATCAAATTGAGACAAAAATCTCAAAAATTCTGCCTACATTAAAATAAAACAATGGCCAAAATTTATCCCAGAGGAATGGACTAAGTAGAAACTTGCAATTCTGAATATAAACAGTCTAAGAATATCTGTTATAGTCAACAGAAAAAAAGTCACATTAATTTAGAACTTCTCTTGATGCCTTAGGAAACACCTACTATATAAATGAACAATACATATAACAAGCTGTATTAATCATTTGCAATGTATTCGTCTCTGAATAGGTCATAAAAATTAGGGTGCTTTCAGAATTCTTGGATTTAAAGGAGAGGAAATATTGAAGACAATCCTGTGACGCTAACAGCGAGGCATTAAAAATGGCAATAAAAGATACATGCACAATTCTCTAGTCATATTTAACAAGAAAATAATTACCTGGCCTGGAACAATAGTATGTGTGAAAAGTTTATTCAGTTCCACTAATTTATTGGGAGTGATGTTAAACTTCAGTGCTATGGAGTTTAGCGTATCCTGGCTTCCAGCCTAGAATAATCAAACAAATCAGAGTAAATACATAAAGCAAAAAAAAAAAAAAAAGTCCTTTTGATAGATAACGTTAATCTATTCACAATATAAGGAAATGAAAAAGTAATAGTTCCATACAGAAGGACTATGAAAAATAGTGGATATCTTCTCAATTCTTAATAAAATCACATAAAAGCAAAGTCTTAAATAAAATTTATCACTGGGCTCCCTCATCTTCAAATTTCACTGTCCACTAATAGATTTCTAATTTTACTCAGGCACAACTTAGATGTATAGAGTAGAGTTCCAAGAGGTATAATATACAACTGTGAAAAGAAAAGAAAGAAGACACACACACACAGTACCCACCCTTCGGGGAAGTGGGGCTACCTCCTCTCTTATAATTTCTGTCATTTGTCTGTCTCGTCACTGCACTATAAGCTGCTGGACAGTAGCCTGTTAGCAGCTGTTTTTCCCTGTGCTCAGCACAGTGCCTGGCACACGGAGGGCACTCAAAAATGAATACTGTGAAAGAAATTCAGATTAGCTACCAGTAATTGCTCCCTGTCACGAAAACGATAATTTTCTATGGTCAGCCAAATTAGTGTTATTCTCTAAATCTATAAAACCTGTGACTTATGTTCCAGGTGTACATACTTTTCTTTCCTTCCATAGTAGAGGAGGAGTAAGAATAGAGGGCAGTGAGAAGATGAGAAATTCACAGTAAAATAGCTCCACCCAGAAAGAATTTGCTTCCTGTGGTTATGTCAATGTTTCAGGATGAAGTCCCTGTCCAGAGTCACCAGACAGACTTGCGCCAAGGGATAAATTTATCCGGCCCACTGGGTGTTTTTGCCGCTGCTGCCTATCCTGGTTAGCAGCTGACTGGTCCCGGGCCCACAGTGTGCATGTGTGGAATGTGCGATGCACTCTCCAACGGCCCTCCAACGGGCTGAGGGACAGTGAACTGGCCCCCTGTTTAAAAAGTTTGAGGACCTCTGAGGGATGTTGGTATCATTAAATGCTTGAAACCAGGTGCTTGAATATCCACAGCTCAGGAGCAATGTGAGCAATCCAGGAAGTGCGAGCAAGTTCTCTACACACAAAGTTATGTGAGTTATCTTTTATTTCCAAGGAAAGTATAAAAATAACTTGCCAAATAAAATAAATCTCTCATATGCTGAAATTAAAAAAAAAGATTCCACAGATAAAAAACAAAAACAAAAAACTAAAATAAAATAAGTCTCTCCATAGCATATAATTCAAACAGGCAGGCATACTAATTTGATCCCTTGTTTATATTTATTAATTTGGAAGTTGGTTTTTACGGCCACTGCATTGTTTAGAAGTATATACTATGCGAAGCAACTCTTAGCAAACAGCACTTCTCAATTCTTTGGAGGGGCTTGTCAATCGTACTGGTGGATGAATACATGCAGATCTCAAGGATTACGGCTCTAGAACTAATACTATTATTAATAATAAATAATTTAATCCAATCCTTCTCGAGTGCTTATTTTGAGATAAGGCACTATACTGAGTGTTAGGAGCGTCAACAACATATTTTAGACCACTGTCTAAATGTGAGATATAATTACCCCAAATCCTTTCTGAAATGCCTGGGCCTAGACAGTCCAGAACAATGCCTAGAGATGTTCACAGGGCACTGAACCCAAAATAAATGCCTATGGCAGGCAATTCAATGTGAGTCTGCAGAGGCTTGGAGAAGATCTACCATTCCAAAGGAAACACCAGAGAAGGATCAGACCTTGCTGCTTACCTTATATAGGGCCTGGCATGGCACACAAATAGTAAGTACAAAACAAGTACACATTTGTAAAACATAACAAGGGTAGTGACAATAGCACTTAGTTTCCTCTTGGAAGTTAAAGAGAACATTCATCAACGGTGCTATTTCATAGTGAATTAAAACAGATCTCTGAGTGCTCACTCTGTGCCAAGTCTAGGATACATAAGATACAGCTCATGGCCTCCAGGAGCTTGCGGTGCAGTGAGAGAGATGAGAGCTGACACAAGCGTGCAGTTACAGTAATGGAACATGCATACTCATCTATTATTCATCTATTGATTCAACACTATGGTGGCCTACACCCCCTTCAAGGTGCAAGGAATACAATGGTGAACAAAATCGGGTCTAGTGTCTCTCCATGTATATATAAATTAAGCCATGAGATGTACATCAAAATAACAATCACACTAATAAATCAATAATGTTAAACTGAGATAAATTATGTAAAGGAACATTGATTCTATGAAAGTATAAAAAGAAAGGATCTGGCCTAGACTTGCTCGATAGTCACAAAAGGTAGGAATGAACATGGACAGTAAAGGGAAGAAGATGTCAAGGATAAGGATCTGCAAAGCATAAATGTACGAATGATGAAGCCACTGCTTCTTGAGAAAGGACCAGGTATGGAAAACTAAGTGGACATGTTGAGTAGTCGACTGAATAGGTGGCTTTGGAACTTAGAAAAGGTGTCTGGGATGGAGATCTAAATCTGGTAGTCACTGTCATATCAAAGATAAAGTCATCGGTTTGTTTCGAGGTCCTAGTAGTAGACCACAGTTACTAGAATACCCTTGACTGAAGAAGAGTCCTCCTCTACTGAGGAAGGTCACCCTCTTCATCACAGCTTTAAGGGGGAGACACATGAAGCAAAAGGGAAGAAGGGGACACCTGCTTTGTCAGCCAGATTGGCCTATGCAACACTGGTGATCAATAGGATGACAGAGGTTGCCAGCAGATCACCCTCCTCATATTCTCAAGAAACTGGTTTACATGATTGCCTGACGAGAAAATATGCAGGGAAAAAAAATGATCTAGAACCAGTCTTAAGAAGCTTCAATATTTAATGGCTACACAAGAGTAAAGCAGCAGAGAGGCAGAATGTGTCAGGGATAAACAATATGTAAACCTAGTAGTATTACAATGTTCACATATTTTGTTTATACTTACAGTATATTCCATAGTACCATGGGGCTTCTGAACCACCATCTTCTTCTCTTTTTTATCATGTGTTTTGTTTTGATTGTCATCTGAAGAATAAATTATATATAAATAAATAATTTCATTTTTAAGAAGACAGGATAAATCTATATTATGTGAAAACCCATTTCAAATTGACTAAGAAAAATAGACACTAATAGACAAATGAACTAAGGGCACAAGTAGACCATACTCACAGAAGCATACTATTCATCAATGAACACCTGAATAAGTGATTAACATTAGCTATAATTAAGTAAAAATGAGGTAATTTTTATAGTTATTAATAGTTTAAATGGTAATGTATAATGTTTATGAAGCTAAAGTAAAACCAGTATCGTCATAATATAAATGATGCATAATGTAAGTCAGTACCAGCCCTTTTAGAAAGTGATTTGGCAATATGTAGTATTAACAAAAATATTCATTCTCTGACTCAGTAATCTTTCTCCTAGAAATTTATCCTAAGGACAAATTCAAAAGAAAAAAACACTATATAACACAGCATATGGTTATTACAATGTTATTTATAATAATGAAAACTTGGAAAGACCTATATATCCAATAATATATTAAGTTGGACCATAGATTTTGCTTTTTGGGGGGTCAAAAATGGCCATCAGCATTTTTGGCAGCAGCATATAACTTAATTGCTATGGTTAAATATATCTCAATATATTAACCCATATATCAAAAACCACAGAAATACACTGCAATAGATAGAAATTTAAGTGACAAAAAGAATATAAATTGAATTAAGCATGAAAAGATGCTCCAACTTATATGTGATCTGAAAAATGCACATTAAATCCATATGTCATTTTATACCTATTAGCCTGGTGAAATCAGAAAGCTGCATAGTTCTAATGTTGATAGAAATATGAACTACTAGGAATGTACACTGGTTCAGTCATTCCAGAGAATTAAGTATATATAGCTCATATGACCCAGAAGTTTAACTCACAGATACACATCTTCTCCCAAGAGATATACACTTTATGTATACTATAAGTGACCTTCCTGAGGATATTTATCCCAGGGTTATCTGTGGCAGTGGTGAGCTAAAGGGTAAGTAAAATGTGGTAACTCTTGAGATTCCAGACAGTAACTAGAAATAACAAGCTAGAAGTATACATAACAAATTTACATCAAGAGAAACAGAATGGGATGTACACAAATGTATCATTTATGTACATTTAAAACAGATGGACATAAAACAAGCAAAAGTATTTCTTAAGGATACATAAAAGCCTATACACATTGAACACAACAGAATGGTGTGAAATGGGGAGAGAAATGGGAGTGGGGAATGAGAAAAAAGGGAATTAATGAATAACAAGAAGCCCAGCTCAGACCAGTGATGATACACCAGGATCCAAGAAGGGTGATAAACTCAGCCCTCTACATCCTAGATACTACAAACACACACAAACATACAGAAATGTATCAATGGTATCATTTCATACACATAACAAAAGATGGGCATACTGGCTACAAAGCGAAAGGTAACACAGAAACATAAAAATAAAAATTAATTCACATAGGACTTATCTGACTTTTCAATATTCCCTTTACATTATTTAAAATTTAAAACCAAGAAGAAAAAATATATTTAAATAGAAGCTGCCATTAGAATCCTGCTCTAGTCATCTATATGTTCAAATCAGATCCATTTGTAGAATCAAAGAAACCCAGAAAATTCCTCTAGACTATAAAAAAAATGACCTCCCAACCTTTCGATGGCCGTATCTCAATTCCTTCAGGAAGATGGGACTAATGACTATAGATTTTAGATCTCCAGCTAAGAAAATTCTACATAGCTCTATAATTCAAAAATTCAATCACAATATTTACAAATTTAATAACAAATGTAAAAACTGCTTTGCATAGTTCTTGGTAGGTAAGAAATAAAATGTTAACAATACTCTTCCTTCTTTTTCCCTTCTAAAGAATCTGAAAAATTTTAATTGTTTGCTTTCGCTTTGTTCACATGGAAGATGAATACCCAGGCTAACATTCCCAGACATACTCTTCCCACGATAACTTTTGGCATAAGGTTAAATGCTGTTCACTCCTTTTATCTCAGTTCTACTTTCTTTGCATACTTCTGCCCTTCTCGCTATCATAATAAACACTTGTCACTTTAGGTGCTCTCACTTTCAGAATAGTCTCTTTATATTGTTTCATAGTTGCTTCCTATTGTAAAGCCTACGAAGCGCTTCCTTTCTTTCCATCTGTGCACACCCTTCCATAAGCTGTAGTCACCTCTGGTCCCAATGGGGAACACTACTTTAAGCCACCAACACATAGGAGTTTACATCGTGTCCAACTGCAAAAACAAAAAATGTGTGCTGTCTGAACCTTTCAGGATAAATTTAACTATGTATGCTTGAATTAGTAAAAAATTAAATTACCTTCTATTGGTGCAAGTGGGTAGGCTAGAAAAATGTCAAGCATGTAATATTATTACTAAAAGGAAAAAAAAAAAACACCTTCCTTTCAGAGTCTAAGATTTTGAGATCTTGGAGGTAATGACCATGGTGTACTCATCTTTGAATGTCCTGTGCCTTAATATGATACCTTGTATATATGGTTGAATAAACTTCCTGGTATACAGCAATGAGCCTGATGTGTTTGATTGTAGGGAACACTTTTTTTTCCACTGATTTAACATCACATGCACCTGTCAAAGCCACACATTGAACACCGCGTTTTACAACCAGCTCAATAGGGATAGCAGAGAGGCAACTGGCAAATTCTAAAGATCTAATTTAATTGGCTTTACATCATTATAGCCCAAAGTAAGGTTTCACATGGCTTCCTAAAGATCTTTTTGCAGTGAGTTGTAAAGATGGCCAATTATATGTCTCACATAATTAGCCAATTATATGTCTACTCCCTGAGTGTCTTACCAAGACGCGTTCTGCAGCACACAGTCCGCAAAGCCCTGGAGAGGTTTCTGGCCCTGGAGAGAGCCAGGAAGACACGTGAGCTGCCGTGGGAAAGGGCCACTCTGAGGCGCTTCAGGATGGGGCTCCACCTCCAGTGTTTCAAGTGAGAACCCAGGACCATCTCAAGGTTGTCCCTGTCTCTCAGTGACACTGACACTTCCACTTCCAGCTCCAGGCCTCCTCATAGGCCTTTATACCTGCCCAAACCCTGGCCCTCCCTCTGTTTACAGGAACCTGAAGTGTCTACTGCCAGAAGGGAAGGTTGGCCAGGTGCTCCTCAGAAGCCACTCTGGCTGTATGAACTGCATCCCAGTCCAATAAGGAAGTACTTGTGACAAAAGCCCAGAGGAATAAAAGAAACACAAGCCCTTCAGCCTAGCCCACTTCACGCTGCATAAACTTTGGAGGCGGGAGCTGGAATGAGGAACCGGCACTGACCTCAACCCAAGCGCATCTTTCCCATAAGAGGCCCGAGAGTGCCCGGAACACAGGCTCTTGGCTCCTGCATCTGAGACAATCACAGACACAAGTGCGCTGAGAGAAGATTCCGCTCTCTGTGTGCATTAGGACTAACAGAAGGTGCCATCCAGCAGGATGCCTGGGGCCTGGAGGGGCGTGACGGCCGGATGTGAAGGAACCCCTGCTAGTGGTGATCTCTGAAGAATAGAACCTAAGGAAGGCTTAGATTTAAGGAGTGGAAAACAATGGCATTAGGAGGGGGAAAAGGTAAATAGATGAGAAAATGAATGTAAGGTCACAGAGGCCATGGAAAAACCTTAAAGGGAGGTGTTGTTGACACTGTCAGATGCCACACAGAGGCCTAGAGAGGCAAACCTGGGAGTGGATAATTGGGTGTCATAGAGAGTTCCTGAAAGTGCAGGGAGCTCAAGACATGGTGTCAACCCTATCAGTGGAGGAGGGGTGAGATCATCTGCTAAAACTAACAGGGTGAAGACAGGCCTGGGGGAGTAAGAGGTAGTGAAATTGGGAAGAGTTACCATGGCACAGATATAAGGTTGCAGTAGTGTGAACATTAAGAAGCTACACAACAGTAAGGGTTTACCCAGGGGTGGGGTTTCAACACCAGGGTGACAGTCATGTAAAGAGTAAGCAAGCACACCACTGTAGTGGCCACCTGTAGAAGATGCACGGAGCTAGACCAGTGGTGGGTGGGGGACAGGGAGATGCTGGAGGAGAGAACAGTATGGTAAATTAGTTTCCTATTGCTGCTGTAACAAACCATCACAAATTTAGTGGCTCAAAAGTAAAAATAAACACAGATTTATTACCTGAACAATTCTGTAGATTAGAAGACTGGCATGGGTCTCACCGCTTTCCTTCTGGAGGTGCTAGGGGAGGATTGGTTGCCTTGCCTTTCCTGCCTCCTGGCAGCAGGCTGCTTTCCTTGGCTCAAGGCCCTTCCTCCATCTGCAGAGCCAGCAGTGCTGCCCATGTCCATCTCACACTGCCACTGCTCTAGCTCTCTCTCTCCTATCACCCTCTTTCACTTTTAAGGATGGCTGTGATCACACCGAGCCACCTTGACAATCCAGGTAGATCTTCTTAAGGTCAGCTGATTGGCAACCTCAATTCCATCTACGACCTTGATGCACCCTTGCCATGTAACCTAACAGGTTTCAGGAATTAGGCCAGGGGCATCTGTGGGGGGTGACTACTCTGCCTACCACAAATGGAGAACAGATTTATAAAGAAAGTCAAGAAAAGAGGTTGAGATTCAATGAGGGGATTTTTGAGGATTCAAGTAGTGATCTCAGATGTGGACAAAGAGTGTGCTGGGAGGTGTTATGGAATGCAGGATTGGCTAGATATTCAGATCTGAGAAAAACTGGCAAGACTGAGTCAATACTAATGTCCTTCAAACCTGAGCATCTGGCTTCTGTCAGAGACCACCGGGGACTGGGTGAAGCCAGGACATTGGACATGCTTCATTATGGTGTTTGAAAACAGAAACAAAGGAGACATCTGTGCATTCCCTGGATCTTGATTCCATATTTTCTATAGATATAGGAAGGACAGAAAGAAACAGTAAATAGCTTTTTTTCCTGTTATTCTCAATTGCCCAAATAAGCACAAATAGAACTTTTGAAATTATCAGGTTTTCAAATTCTATCAGGACCAAATTTGTGCTGGGCTTACACTTACGGAGTGTATGTGTCTCTTTCTTTCCTTATTCTCTGTGAACAATCAGCTCTCCCCCCTCCACCTATCTCTATTATAAGGGTATCTGAATGGGTTATGTGAGGCCAGCAGCCCAGTGCCATCAATACCTCATCTAAAGAGAGAGGATGGTTTCCACAGCATCCAATAGAGGCAAAAATTGTCTGTGTCTCTCTAGATTTTTCTCAGAAAGGGGTACCCTGATTTATGAACAGGAGAATCTGTTTCCAGTGAGAGGCATGCCCCTATACTAGAAACTGATGCATTCAGCTATAAGTTTGATGATATCAACCACACAATCAGATCATGTGCCATCTCCTTTATGTCACCAAACATTTTTCTGATTACAATTTGCTTTAGGGCAAAATGAGCTGGGTTTGACTAGAACCCACACATTTTCATAGCTATGTTGACATTAAGCAAGTTACTTGAAGTCTTTGTGCATTGCTCTCCTGGTCTATAAAATGAACTACTATCTCATAATGTTGTTCAGAAAATTAGATGATGAATAAAGTGTGAATCTCAGAGTCTGGCAAAGAGTAACTCTAACAAATGCTCTTATTATTAATAATAATGTAGTCAACATAAGTAAATAGCAATTTGAACGGTGTTAAAAAAATTATGTACCATGAGCAAAAAGGTTTCATTCCAGAAACGCAGCAGTGATATAATATTCATATGATTATTATAAATTGTTTAAGAGAAAAACCATGTCTGATCACTTTGATACATGCCCAAAAAGAATTTAATGAAATTAAACAGCCATTATTGTATTTTTTAAAAGTACAAAATTAAAAAAAAACCACCCAACTGTTAGAAAACTTAGAGTGAACTTCCTTAACATGATGAAGAATTTTTCATTATTTTTTGATATTATTAGAAATATGCTTCTAAAAAAGCAAGGCAACACTAAAGAGTGTGTGTGCGTGTGTATATATATGTATGTGTGTGTGTATGTATGTGTGTGTGTGTGTGTATATCAAAAGCAACTTCCCCACAGGAATGAAACTGAATGACTTCATGATATCACTCCCAGGTCTGCAGTAGCTGGTTAATTATGGAACTAAGGTCTGGTGAGCTCCCCTACCCCCAGATTTATGGAAGAAAGATTCCAGGTGAGCAGAAGGAAAGATACTCACAGGCAATGCACAAGCACAATTCCAGCAAAGTTTTTAAGGCATGGTATCTACCACGCCACTGAATTACAACATAGAGGCTACGCTTATGTGACCTGAGGCCAGGCCACAAGTATTTAACGTGATAAAGAAAAACTTTGCAGTGGAAATAAAAGCAGCAACACTACAAACATATGGAGACAGTTTGGAAATCTCAAGGATGAAGAGGGAATCCCCACCATTCATTGGATGCTACCTGGCACAGGTACAGAGCTGTAAAGCAACAACTGGGCTCAAATGCACTATAGGCACCATGTGCACATGGATAATCTTTTGAGAAATCGAGCACCATCCTAAACTCTCCTGAAGTGTACTTGTATATACTGAGACAAGCTTTTATATCAGAAACCAGAAGCAATTTTTTTTTAAAGCAAAACACTACCAATATTACTTTATGGTTTATACCCAACCTTGCTCTGAAATCTCCAGTCAAAGCAACAGGTAAGAGTTTGAAATACTAAAAAGAAATAAAAATGTGATTATTAGCACATGAATTTTCTACTTATAGAACCAACATTATCATAAAAATGTTAAGAATTCATAAAATTATTCAGTAACACGTAAGACTATCCAAAAATATTTTTAAAAGATAAGTGAGGCTAAAGATAAGCGAGGCTAGGAACACTCTACTGATGTTAAAACACATGATTATAAAGCCATAGCAATCAAAACATTGTGGTGACATAACTAAAAAATAGGAATTTAGTGTAAAATACAAGCACCATTATAAATCAGTGAGAAAAGGCTGTTGTTTTCCATAAATATCATGTAACTTCACGTTGGAGGGGAGGTTTTGGCATCACACAGATGTGAATGAGAGTCCTGGTCTGCCCCTTGCTCAGTGGGTGACCTTGGCAAATGACTTTACTTAAGCAAAGATAAAGACAGTTTCCCAGTGTGTAAAATGGGGGTGCTATGAACTCCAAAACGTTACTGTAAGGACTTGAAAAGGCAACTCAAGAAAAGTACTCTGCAATGTGCAAAGTAAGGGCTCAGGAACATTAAGGATTATCAAACATTGGCAAATATTTAGAGAAAAGTTTAGGCCCATTCTCAAATCAGTGCAGATGGATTAAAGATTTAATAGTAAAAAATAGGCTGGGTGTGGTGGCTCACACCTGTAATCCTAGCACTCTGGGAGGCCAAGGCGGGGTGGATCACTCAAGGTCAGGAGTTTGAAATCAGCCTGAGCAAGAGTGAGACCCCGTCTCTACTAAAAATAGAAAGACATTAATTGGCCAACTAAAAATATACAGAAAAAATTAGCTGGGCATGGTGGTGCATGCCTGTAGTTTCAGCTACTCGGGAGGCTGAGGCAGAAGGATTGCTTGAGCCCAGGAGTTTGAGGTTGCTGTGAGCTACGCTGACACCACGGCACTATAGTCCAGGCAACAGAGTGAGACTCTGTCTCAAAAAAATAAGGTCATAAATGTCTTTGAAGAAAATATAGGACTTGTATTTGCTTCAAGAAACAACATTCTCTACTGGTGATGCATACATCTCAAATTATTTTACATTGTCCTGACAATGTAAAAAGTGCAATTAAAATATTCAGTACTGTCATTTAGCACTTTAAGGGTAACTTCTGGAAAATCTAAATTATAAGCTGTTACAATTAAAATTAAGTGTGTCAGGGAAGAATGAACTTTGCACCCCATATGAACTTTGTATTTTAACCTCTGACACAGAAGAAAATGGCATATAGTACCTGCCATAGCGGCCCAAATGGATTAAGACAATGGACATGCATAGGTTTGAGTCATATGAAATTGGCTATTATATTCCCTATATTTTCTTCTAAAGTGTAAATTTTCCCAGTTAGGTCCATTTTCTTATAAAAAGACATTTTGAAAAGAGTATCTTGGAGGGTGGGAAAGAAGGTAGGAAGGAGAAAAGTAGCAACACCAGGCATGAGAAAGAGCAGAAAGAACCTACTGGGGATGAGTATCCCCTGTGGGCTAGATGCTTTATCTCATTCCTCATTATCACAGAGTTAGAGTCTTTTTCCCTTGCACCCTTCACCAGTTTACCTCTAATTTGATTTTTCAAAGCTTAAAAACACTGACCATATTTAGTCTAATCCACTTGGCCCAAGTCTTACCCTTGGCCCAAACCACATTTGGGCATTTCTCCTAGAGTGAGATTTTTTTCATAATGCAACCAGACAGAACAAGGCAGATTAATTGGGGAATGAGATTTGTACTATGCAGACCACTATGGTTATAATGGGACCAGATTCTGAGCTCAAGCTCACACATAGCACGATAGGTTAAGACACAGCAGCGTGGCTCAGTGACTGTACCTTTCTGTTCCACCAACAAGAAAATATGTGTTAATGGGGAGTGCTGGGGCCGTGAGAGGGCAGGGCAGGAGTGTCCCTTGAGCCAAAGGTATAATCACAGCCAGGTTCTCAGGGGTGTTTGTTTCAGAGCTACTTGTAGACATTTCTGCTCCCTGACTACCAGAATTTATAAGGAAATATAACTCTGAAATTCTAGACTATAAATCCATTTTTCCCTTTGGAACATATTTTCTTTTTTTTAATTTATTTATTTTTATTTTAGCGTATTATGGGGGTACAAGTGTTAAGGTTACTTATAGAACATATTTTCTATAGAACAAGGTTTACCACATTGTTGATATTTTGAGTTTTTGCAAACAATGTAGATGAAAATGCCAACAGTGATGCTGTTGACAATAGAGCAGAGAAGAGAGAAAAAGCAACAACAGTCTATGGAGGCCCAAAAATGGCCCAAAATCTCCTCTGGAGGCTTACAGAGCTTCTAAGCCATGAGAAACAGAAACATCTTTCTAACCCATGGGACTGTTTTATGTCTCAGGTGTTCACTAATTGCTCAGAATGGCAACCAAGAAGTTAGGTTGTTCAGATTATAAAATACGAATAAATGCTGTGGGGCTGGAAGGTCTGCAGTATTTGATATTTGAGTATTTGGACTTCCTCTTATTTAGGGTGCTTACTGTCTTTGCTCTCTTTCTACTTCCATTTCTCAATATTTGTTAATTAAGAATTATAAAACTAAATACTACATAATTGGGAGGTATCAGATCTTGGGTTTTAAGAATGCCTTTTACATTCATGCTTATGACCATAATTACAATGATTATATATTTTGAATTTTATGTTTAATTAGTTACAATGCTTACTACCAATTCTTTCATAAAATGACTTATTTATTCTTCAGGCCTACATTTTGACATGTCTCAGACAAGAACATCCCTCCCTCTCTGTAAATTTGTTTCAGGCACCCTATGACTCAAGTGGTATCTCTCTGAGATCTTGTATGTCCAAGAATGTTTGGTTGTCTTTTGAAATTGAAAAACAACTTTCATCGCACAACTCTGAAAAAGATTTTAATTCCTCTGGTGTTCACTGCTACGGAGAAGTCTGTGTCTGACTCTCCTCTTTGCTCCTTTGTAGGTAACTTTTAAAAAAATTTTTGTCTTTATCATTTAGCCATGACATGTAAACATCTGCTATAGTTTATTAAAGCGCTGAGTTTCCCCCTTAATTCTGCCTAAATATAATGAACTCTTGATTTCTACACTGAGGTCTGAGTATCAGCTTATAAAAGCATTCTTCTAATCTGACACTGCCTTTGATTATTGCTTCTATTGTTCTGGCCTTTTCTCCAAGAACATCTTTGATTCTTAGAGAGTCTTCATTCATGCCTCCCATTTCTGTCACATTCTCTTATCATTTTCACTGTTCAGCCACATTCCATGCATTCTGGGGATACCTCTCCCGTTTGTCCTGCTCACTGTGTAGGTTTTCACGGTATGACATCACTAAAACATCAGTCTGACTGCCTTGATGGTCCCACAAAGCACAGGCCTATTTCCATCCTGATAATCTCAATTTATCTTATACTCAAAACCCTTAAGGTCATTCTGCTTGATTAAAAAAATATTAGGTTCTTGTACCCTATGTCCCCACAAAAATTCATTTTAATTTTGTATTCTTTGATTCTTTGAGATCGAAAGTAGCAGAATGATCACCACTTTTAAATGAAAGAGCAAGGCCATTCTACATTTGTGACTACCTATTTTTGTCTGAAAATTAACTTATCAAAATAATATAATCTTGGCTTTCTGAACTTGCTTATGTGAAACAAAGACTAATGAGAGAGATAAAATCTTCATACATGTGGTTAAACAAAAGCTCTAAGAAAATGTAATTTATGTACAGAAAAGTGTCAGGGTTGCTTGTGGGAAATAACTCAGTAGTTGGTTACTTTCATGTCATGAAAAACAAAAATATATAGCAAAGGAAAAGGAGAGAGTTATATTTGTTTTTTCTTGGTAATTTTCTTTTGAATTCAGGAGGGAAAACTATGATTTAAGATGATTAATATAGACATTACAGATTTATTACTGAAAGCTAAATTCATTCTTTATAATGGAGAGGTTCTATTTAAATAAATCTAACTATGATAATCACAAAACTAGCCATACTCCTATTTAAGTCCTTTGTGTTTGTTATTTTTATGACTTCGCAATTACAATTTTCTTAATATTTCTACTTTACTATACAGGATTCTTGGTATTAACCTTTTATATTAGAACGTTACATAGTCATAATAATGTATTTTATTCCAATTAGGCTTGGATCCCATATTTATAAAATGTCTCCATCTCTTTCCAATCTTATGACTGCATAGCTATGTTTCAACTGAGGAACTTCCCTACACTGAAATGTTACCCATGTTTGTAAAATTCCAATTCCTATCTCTATGCTCTTAGAAGCAAAGGAGTGCACCATTCTAAGATTAAGGAAAATGTAGTCCTTTAATATGAAAGTATCCTGTGATATAATTCATGCCAATTTAATATATTTTGATACTGTAATACAGACCAAACATGTTTTGACACATTTATAAACATCCCAACGTACTTGTATCAAATTTAAGTTAATATTGAAAATATATTAAGACATATTACCAAACAATTCTGTAAGCATTTACATAAACAGAATAAATAAAAAATGAATCCTCTATTTATATGAATAAATATAAATGCAAGCACAGAAAGGTTGAGTTCACTTATTCTATGTGCCCGGTGCTGAGCTAGGTGCTGGATCTAGATTTTTCTGATGCCATCTGCTTAATATAATTATTACACTTCCTTTCTCCTACTCTCCTTTCAAAAACAAAACATTTTTAAAATCAGTACCATGTTGTTACAATGAGGCAATTCTAGTGACTCAATCATTCTATAACATCCTTTATCACTATCTTTAGGGTTGTGTTTTCCTAAGTGTCAAGAGATAGCAATGGATTATTACCCAAGGCTTAACCCTTTGCACTTGGATGTCGAGTGTGGATAATGTCGAGTGGATGAGAAAAAAGCAAGCGAGTGCAAAGGGTTAAGCGAGGCACAGACAAACCTAATTCAACAAGTGAAAACATTTCCTTTTTAAAATATACTTCTTTAGATCAGGCAGGTAATATAACAGATGTGGAATGGATACCTACAAAAAGTAATTACTTTCTTGCACATTGCTTAGAGAACTTTGTATATGTTTAATGTTTTTTTTTTTTTTGCAAAGCCCTTGCCTTTACTCTACTATTGTTTTCTATATTTCCTGATTATTAATATTAAAAATAACTACACAATGTGTAATATGCAAAAAAAGAAAAAAGAAAGAAACTCCCTTGCAATTTCTATATCCACAGAAAACAAATACCAACTTATTGTTAAATATCCTTGTGGTCTTTTTCTCTATACATGTATTAATTATCATTTGTTGACCAATAACGTTTCATTTTGACTCTCTCTGTGTTCCCTGGATTACTTTTTTTTACACATACGAATTCAGCTCACACCTGTAAGTAGCAATTTGTAGGCCCTTCACTTGAAATCTAAGTCCCTTTAGACAAATTAACTTGACATCTCAAAAATATCTCCAAACACAAATTCATTACCTCCCTTCCTCCTTGAGCTTCCTAGTTTGTCAGTTTTTACTCTGTTCCCTTTCTCCCTCACACACTATACTGGTTACCAAATATTGCCATTTCTATGAGCAAAATCTCCCTCAGTGTGCCCCTTCCTGCAGGCTCAGTGTCAGACCAGTACTGCTGCCTTTGTTCTCTCATCTTCATGGCAGAGTTAATGGAAACAAAAACGTATAACAAAGAAAAAGTAGAGAATTTCACTTGTTATTGAAATTCTCCTCCACTGGCTCCCCACAGGCTACAGGATAACGTCCAAATCCTCAGCAGGCCAATGAGATCCTCCCATTTTCCTCTCTTCTGCCACCTTGACAAGAGCCACCAAAAGCAGCAGAGAACTGGACCTGAGACCATCTGTAACTTGAGGTCTGATGCGCCCCCTGGTGGCAGAGAGAGCGTCCCGGGTCGGGAACCTCGAGAATACACCAGGCAGATACTGTGAAATCAAGCAAACCTGCCAGGCTGGGAGTTTGCCACCCCCGTCAGATTTGAAAATGGCCAAAGAATACTGAATTCAGTGGCCCACCCAGAAGTTTTATAAAAGCCATGAATTCTCCTGAGGAAATGCCTCAAACGTCCAAACCAGTTGTTATCATTATCAGTCTTGAGAGAAGATGGCATACTATAAAGGCATTTGTTTACTTATTGCTACCAAATAAAATTACAAGATAATTCTTATCCAATAACTACACTCACCTATATCCTTCCAGAATTTTCATGAACTTCAAACAAATAAAAACAGAGTATTCATTCATCTATGTATTAATTCTTCCCTTCAACGCACATTTTAAGAGCAGCTATAATGCTGTAGATTCGACACAAAGCCAATGCTATAGGCTAAGTCACCCCTCCCTGTACATAGGGAATCAGATAAATCCATGATAACAATGCACAAGGGAAGTCTAACCTGGATAGGGACAACTTCCCAGAAGGAATGACTGAGCTGATTTGGTTAAGCCAAGTAATAGTAGGTCAGGTAAAGAGTGAAGGGTATTGTTTCAGACTCTACATTACACATGCAACACAGTACATCACATTGGAGAGTTATCTGAATGCAGCAAGAATTTGGGTGTAAAAGATGATGTGACATGCAATTTTCCTTAATCCCCTTCCTTTTTTTGGAAATAAGGGATAACGCACAATACTTTAAATTTTAGGAGGAAACTTATTAACAACCCAAGTCTCTTTCCATTGGTTAACAGTTACAGCTTTTTATAAAATACTGAATGGCTTGAGATTAAAAGCATCTATTAAGAAATGTAATACCTTATACAAGCATCTCAGCCCACTGTAATGCTACAAACCACATGCTTTCGGCTGCAGTTAGCTCATCTGCCTGTGTGGGAGTATTCTCAGCAAAGCAGCATTCACTGCCAACTCAAGAGCAGTCCATTTTATCTTTAGAGCACTGTTAGAAAGTGACATTAAGCAACCACACAAGATATGTCTCCCAGTAACTTTGGCATTAACTTAGAGACCAAGTTTAGGGCCCTCCAGAACCAGTCTCATTGGTCTGCTACAAGACCACATTTCATACACCGTATTTGCAGTCTGTTCTCAGAGACTCGAGTATGCTACCACCTGTGTGCCAGCCACATCAAGTCTTGACTACTGGTACCCTTTGTTTATTTTATTTGCATTCACTTTGGAACATACTGCAGACCTGTACATGATAGGACAGTAAGAGTGAGACGTATGATCCAAGTAAAGCTAGATATGCCAACTTCTACTAATGCAGTTTCAGATTCAACAACTATTATGAGAAACTATATAACACCGTGAACTCATTTTAAGATTCCCTTTAGCTAAAGCTCTCAAGTGCTTGTTTTTTTTTTTTTTTTTTTTTTAAGTGACACATGCTAGGCCATGTCTCCTCCATTTCCTATTGCCAAAAAGTGCAGCCATTTCTATCAACGTATTCATTAAGGAAAATACGTATTTCTCATAAAGGGAAAGTGACCTTTCATTAGATACATTTTTTTTAAAGGGCAAACCTGTACATTTATTTAACTTTTAGTAAAGTCAGTAAGAAATGTACTGGATACCTCGTAATTGTCCACAAAGCACCCCACTGGGGCCTGGGCAGGCAGGCTGGGAGGCGGAGGCAGGCCTGGGGCCTGGGGAGGGCAGCCGGGCTCCGCCCACACGCTCACATACCCCATGTCCCCGCTGTCGCTGCTCTGATGAAAGTCTCACCATGAAGGATGAAGCCAGACTTTCACCTTGACCTTGAGCTTCTACTTCTTCTTGCAGAAGACCCTTGTTCATGAAACCTAGTCCGCAAGTGCTGCGTCACACTTCCTGAGGTCTTGACACTGGGGTGAAGGAACATGTCCCGGGGACACAGGCAGGAGGAGGTTTATTTCAAATGTTTCATTAAGGTTTGGCATTGACAGGGAGGCGGCACTGAGATCACTCTAAGTTTTGTTGTGGGTCTCTTGACAATTTATTTTCAATAATCTGGGTGCCTCAGAGATACCGTTGTGCCCAGTAAATTCACAAATGCGGAGAAAGAAAATTCTGGAAAGCCAGTGGGGGGTGGTGGTAGAAATATCTCTCTTCTCTTTCAGGCAATTCTATCAAGTCTGTGTGGGTTGAGGGGAGGGAACAAAAGTTTCTCTGAGCTGTGGCATCATGGGGACCCGTTCCCTCATTTTTGACAGATGGCTTCTCACACCAGGCTGAGAAAGGTGTCCCTTCGCTGGCCCACCTCAGACAGTTCTGGGGAGATGGGAGCTGCACCACTTGGTCACTAGTCTTGAATAACCGGAAGGCTCCTTCTTCCTGAACATTCCCATGGAATGTTCTGGTACAACATGTCTGCCCCTGCCCTTGTGGGAGCACAGAGAGGCAGGCAGGCCTTGCTCAGGCTTCTCACCCTACAGCCACATCTTGCCGACTCTGGGGCAAGCCCCCATCTCGACCAGGATCTCACGGGCAGAGTCTGCACTTGCCAGCCAAGTCCTTGGACTTGGAGACAGAGGCGGGGCGTGGAAACACCTTGCGCCCGGCGGGCACCTGTCCGTGAGACTAGCCGGGCCCTGCGCCCACAGCCGGGGTCAGTTTGCAGGCTCGGCCGCGGCGCTCTTTGCTGGTGGGACTGGGGAAGGCTCACTAGCCTTCCTCGCCTTTTTCTTCCTTTTCTTCTTTTAGGTCCCAAGTGACACGTGGTCCCCGTTGAGCTCGCCTGCCTCCTTTTCCTGATTCCTGCCCGTGGCCCCACTGGCGGCGCTGGCCAAGGTGGCTGCAGCGGAGTCGACACTGGCCACCTTCTTGGCGTTCTTTTTCTTCTTTTTCCTTTCCGCCTCCTTCTCCACCACGACTGGGCCGTGCAGGGCGGACTCCTGCAGGATGTCGGATGCCGACATGGCTGTCTCCCGGCACCGCCACCACTCCCCTTCCGGTGGGGTTTGGGAGAAGCTTCCTTCTCAGGCCCTCCGGGGATGGATGTGAAGAAAAGGCGGAAACCATCATCCTCCGAGGTAACTTTCTGTTCCTCAGCTTTTCTTGGCTCCTTCACTGCTTCTGAGATGGCAGTGATGCTGTCTAGTAAGGCTCCCAGTTTCTTGGCCACGTGGCCTGGGAATTCAGGGGTGGTCTGAAGCTCGTTGCCGTCTTGTTCGTGCTTGTCCACCTTAAGCCTGAGGCTCGGGCGGGAGGCTGCCAACTGGTTACGTGCAGTTCCGGCTCTCGGTTCCTCCAGACCCCGCGGGCGCTGCTCCAAGCCCCAGGCTGGCTGGCATTGCCGCCTCGCCACACCGAGTCAGCTCCTACGCATCGCAGCTGCTATTGCTGTTATCTGAATCCCTCAGGGCGCCATTGAGCGCCGCCATCTTGAGCCACCGCAAGAGATTGTGGGGAATGCCTCCATTATCGACCCCCACCGCACGACCTCCTAGATACATTTTTATTAGCATGCAGTATGTTCTAGGGACTGTGCTAGATGCTGGGAACACAAAGCTGAATAAGATAACATTATTTCATTGTGATCCCTTTATGTGAGATTATGTATATAAACCAAGGGCCCAGGGCATGTAGTAGTTGCTCAATAAACTGTTATTCTTATTAGTATGATCACTTACAACTTATAGTCTTTTAAAAATTCTTATAGATTTTTAAAATGAAAATACTACAATAGTGCCATCAATACTCACCAATACTATAGTATCTCTTTAGTTCTGTACGCCTGATCTCCTTTAACTGATTAGTTTTTCTCTTTTTTTTCTCATCAGTGATATATTCCTCCTCCACAGCAATGTTGCACTTGTCTTGCTCTAAAATGACTGCATTAGCATCTTCTTTCCCAGTATGAGTCCTTGCAGCTATAGCTGAACCTGTTTCTGCATTTTGTTTAGCTTGTTTTTTCTTTTTCAATCTAGGAGTGAAGAAAAAAAGGAAAAACAAAGGAGAAATGATTTGCTGGTAGGAATCATTAATTTCATGCAGTTGGGCTTTGAAAACTGATATAGGAAACACTTTCCTTATAATATTGTTCATTACATTTTCCTGTTATTTTTTCCTTTTCTAATCATTTACACATTCTTATATGGAGATTTGTGACCTTTCTTTAATCTTATATCCTCAATACTATGTCTCAGAAAATTATCTTTTTTTTTTTTTCTTTCTGCTACTTGCTATGGAGAGTGTCTCAGAAAATTAATGGGAAATTCTCTAGGCCTAAGGAAAAATGAGATTCTTCTATAGTTTATAAAGTGCTAACTATTTTTTAAAATCAAGGTGTACACTAACCTTACTATAATGACATGTTTGAGGATTGCATTTTAACAAAAAGTGCTTCTGGTTTTCAGTGTTAAATTTGGACTGATGGGTAATCACATTTGCACAAAGCAAGTCCTTTATAAAGGGCTCACATGCTGATTATAAAGATTTGGCAAGGTGTGAACTGAATCAGGTCTGCACGACTCTTTCCTTTACACACATGACAATAGTACTGAAAACAGGGCTGATTTTCCTGAGATAGAAAATGCCATAATAACAATATATAATTATCATTATGATTTCTAATAGTTGACTGATACCTTACTTAACTTTTGATGCTTTCTTTACTCCTAAGTCAAGGATGTGCAAGAGATGAATTTTATCATAATTCACTGAAATCCAATAATTAAAAATATCTTCCAACTGATGCATCACTCTGTAATTAATTGACGTGTCACTCTGTACTTGCTAGTCCTTCCTGAGAATGTTTTTGCCTTATTATAAATGTAAGCTCTTTGAGAATAAGGACCTTGGCCTCTAATATCTGTGGCACTCTGCTCATATGTAAATATTTTTTTCAATTAGGACAGTTTTCCCTGTGTCTAGATAGAAAGTTTCTAGGCATAGTTTTCTCTTATACATTTCTATTTCCTTTGCCCTCTTGAGCATCTATATAATTTGATGTTGAATAATGGATAAGAAAATGTTTGGGTAGAAAAATGAGACAACTATAAGATAATACAGGGACAAAGGTTTGATTTTCTGCTGCACTGCTCTGTGATGTTGGACAACTCAATTTGACAGTCTAGAGATGTCCCTCCCTGAGGCTGTGACTCTTAAGAGAGCTCTGACCTCAGCTAAGAATCTAACTCCTTGAGCCTCAGTTTTCTCATATATTAAATGGTGATAATTATACTGCCTTAGCCATCTAACAGGGTCTTTCTTCGGGACTGAGATATATGTCAACATGTAACACAAAACAATCAGAAACAGAAGTAGTAAAATATCCCCTAATACAATCATACAATGACATGACAACTAATCATGGTAAGATATACAACATTCAGTTTCCGGAGTAAGGGTCCCACATTCCAACATGATATTTCAACTAGGCTGTAATTTACTGAACACTGAGCAGCCAGGTACTTAGATTTTCACTTGCTAATAAATGAGTATATAACCTAAGAGGACAGCTAGAAAAATGCCAAAGATGAATATATTCCCCATATCTTAGTTTAGCTATCTTTTTATGTTTGCTTGTTTAAAACAAACCAAAAATAAAATCACAAACCAAACAGAGTCTCATAAAAAGGGGTTATTTTCAGTAAATAAACATGTTTTTATTTTCTATCCTTAGATTTTAAACTGTTTTCTGGTAAAATAGTAAGTGGCTCCTTATAAGATTGAGTCAGAAAATACTCCTAAATAAAATAAAAATTTATCTCCTGATCAAAATTCCTGTTTTAGGATGAAATTAATATGCAGCAACCTAAATATCATACAGAGATCATCTCTTACATAGGGAGGTTTGTTTATACAAAGAGCTGATCTCTTTATCCAAAATGCTGGCTATTGATGCACTGATCTTGTTCTGATAAACTGGCTGATCACAAACATGTTTAGGATGAACCCTGTTGCCCCTTCCAGAAATAATTCCTTCTAGGAGAAAAGAGATGTCAAAGTTTAGTTCTATGTGGCCTGAGATATGCTGCTTCTTAATCTTTTGAATTTTTCCACTTTAAGTTGATTTAAATGTCCTCATTTCACTGTCCCCATGATAATTAAACTCATTCAGATCTAGGGCTTGTGTTTTGATGAAGGCAGCACTGTTTGGGGACATCTCATTAGAGACTGATTTTCACACATGCAAATAACAAAATGGGACACATTGTTTTATTGTTTTATTCATTCCCCCCACCCCCCCACCCCACCCTTCCACACAGACCATTATTGTCAACACATACAGCCAAGGGTAGTTGTTACTTCAGAAAAAAATGCTAGAAAATAGCAATACCAAACTAGCTTAACAGCAGAGTACAATTTAATACTTTAGAAATTCTACAATCAGCTACATCTTTTGTTTTGACTAGGGTACTCATGAGATTTGTTTCTCTGGAGGTTATCCATACAACTGGAACATTTCGATCTTGCAACCAGATATCAGATGTGTTTCTAGAAGCCCTCTCTGCAAAATCCTTCCTTCCAAGCATAGAAACACACTTTTAACAAAGGCAAATAACTGCCAACCTGATGAATGGTGGTATAGTTAATGCTCTTCAAACACTCCTTTTTAGGGCTTTTATTTTTTAGAGTTTCTCTTTTGTTTTTTCATTTATATATCTATCTTGGTAGGGCATTCTCATTTGCCTTTGGCAAGTTTCTGAGTCTCTGTAAGAGGTCCCTTCATGGCTCCCTAAGGTTAGTGGACAGCAACACAAAAAGGCACCAAATGAGGAGGCTTTCATTAGCACTTAGAGTGAACGCTTCATGAAGGCAGAGATTTGTTAAGTGCTGTGTTCCTAGGGCTTGTGCATGGCACACATGAGGTACCCAAGAAACATTTCTTAAATGAATAAATAAACGAGCCTATGTTCTGATTTAGTTGAGATCTGCTCTCCTACACACTTGTCATTTCATAGCTTTCCCTGATTAGCAGTGCATTTTCAAAAATAAACTCCCATATCCTCAATTACGTACTTAATTTAAAAATAAAATATATTAGCCACATACAATTAAAAATGTATTAAACGACAAACTTCTTTAATTAATATTAAATTAATAATTTTATATGACTCTTTCCTTAATTTTATAATTTGGGATCCATGTTTTTTGAAAAAAGTGCCATAGACAAAAATATCTAGCATAGCACTGTCCGACATGGTAGCCACCAGCCAGTTGCCTATGGTTATTAAATTTAAAATTAAATAGAAATTTATAATTCAGTTCTTCAGTTATAAGAAACACATTTCAAGACTCATGTGCATGGGAAGGGGTTAAAAACCTACCTAACAGGTACAATCAACACTACTGGAGTGATGAGCACACAAATAGCCTTGACTTAAGCACTATAAAAGCTATCCATGTAACATTTGTACCCCCTTAATATTTTTAAATTAAAAAAAGACTTATGTGCTAGTGGGTACTTTACTGCACAATATACATAGAACTCTTCTATCATCATAGAAAATACTGGACAGTACTGGCCTAGAGCTACAATTAGCCTTAGTCCTATAACAAGACCCTAGAGGGAAGGGTGAGGATAGTAATATTTAAAACTTAATGAGTATATGCACAGAATATGTTTACAAGAGCACGCAAAAAAATTGGTTAAAAAAGTTTCCAGAAAAAGAAAGTTATAAGGGGGAAGGATTAAGAAAAATTACTTTTCATTGTGTTTTATTTTGTACCTTTTGAATTTCATATCATGTACAACAGGTGTTCAAAAAATTGTGTTTAGTCCGTGAAGTCTCTTTTCTACTACAAGAATAAATTAACACAGAAATATTGTCAAATTTTAACTGAATTTTACTTTTTAAAAAAATTACAATACACTTAAAAGAGCTTTCTTCTAACAGCAACTACTGAGTTGACTAAGGAACCAGGCTCCATACTAAGTACTTAACATATATTAGCCTATCGTCACAAAAGCCCAAGGAGGTAGCCAATTTTATTGCTATTTTACAGATAAGAAAAGGAAGACTGAAGATAAGTAGGGCCATTTCCCAAGGCCACAGGGCACAGTTTAGTTGTGGAGTAGGAATTCAAAACCCTAGGTTACAGCAAATTGCCACAGGGTCTCCCAGGAGCACCTTCTAAATATAGTCTGTGGCATATAAGTATATCTTGACTTTAAAATAAAATCCACTGGACTTGGGACTTGGGAAATTCCATGAACTATTTGGGGGCCTTACAATCTAGTGGGCTCCAATGGAAGCACACTTACAGGAAGATTTGAACCCTGATCTTGTTCTGGGCTTCGCTTTCTCTGTTATCAGCTTTGGGTGAACTTTGGAAATATGATAAACCCTCTGGGATTTCTAAGTAAACAAAAGCAAAAAGCTGACATGATTTTCAAGGTCCAGCCTGGCTCTAACAGTTTATACTTGGCTGAGAAGATTAGGAAATGTGTTAAAACTGTTTTGATGTTAAAAAAAAATTTTTTTTTAATCCAAACTAAACCTTCCCTGGAGTTTTGTACTTCCCTGTGTTTTCTCTAAGTCTCACTTTGATTACATTTTCCTGCCACTGCAGAACATCCAGCTCTGGGAAAGTCCAGAGGTCAAGACAGAGCACTATTCGTATACAAAGGCTGTCAAAACAAAAATAAAAACCAAACTACCACCACCAATAACAAAAAACACTGCTCCACAACTTGGGGCTGATAGCTCCAGGAAAAAAAGTAGAAAATGTCAAATGCCTGGGACTACAGGCATGCACCACCATGCCTGGCTAATTTTTTCTACATATATTAGTTGGCCAATTAATTCTTTCTATTTTTGGTAGAGACGGGGTCTCGCTCTTGCTCAGGCTGTTTTCGAACTCCTGACCTCGAGCAACCATGAGGGCAGTATAGTCCTCTTTAATACAAAACTTTTCCTTAAAATTTCCTCTGTAGGGAAATAGAATACAACATCAAAGATGCATATATAGCATTATTTTGTGAAAAAAGTTATACAATGGTATTGTAGTATGACTCCATTTTTGTGGGTAAAAAAACAAAATAAAGTACATCCTCCAAACCAACAACTATATGCATACAAATATATATGTGAGGTAGTATAGAAGGTGGACTTTGGCTACCTGCCCGAGCCTTGAGCCAAAGCTTAAGTCTGCTTACAACACTGAACGAAAGCTTGAAAGTAATCTTAACACCCACCTTCAATACAAGGTAGTTGTGTTTTCTTTTCTTTTCTTTTTTTTTTTTTTGAGACAGAGTCTCGCTTTGTAGCCCAGGCTAGAGTGAGTGCCATGGCATCAGCCTAGCTCACGGCAACCTCAAACTCCTGGGCTCAAGCAATCCTCCTGCCTTAGCCTCCCGAGTAGCTGGGACTACAGGCATGTGCCACCATGCCCGGCTAATTTTTTCTATATATATTAGTTGGCCAATTAATTTTTGTCTATTTTTGGTAGAGACAGGGTCTCTTGCTCAGGCTGGTTTCGAACTCCTGACCTCGAGCAATCCGCCCACCTAGGCCTCCCAGAATGCTAGGATTACAGGTGTGAGCCCCAGGCAAAGCCAGAACTGACTGGTTACTGATAAAATGAAGCCCAAAGTTGACTGCTCATAGATCTTTTGCTTCATTTTAATCCTAGAAATCACACCCAACGGTGGAGATTCAACATGCTAATGAGACATGCAATGTATAAAGAAGCATGATCAATGGATGGGCAGCTGGCAGCAAAACTCTGTCCCTACATGCTATGATTTCAATGTTGGCATCAAACTTCTCTACCCTTTAAAAGTTCCCCAGCCCTTTACACAGAAAACCAGTCTGGTTACTCCTTAACCAGCACTGGTTCCCCTTTTGTTCAAGCAAAATCTCCCCCCTCATAAACCCTTGCTTATATAAATTCCTTTTTTGGTCTTGCTCCAACATTCCAACTTCTATTGACTCAGGGACTAAGAACCATGAGGTCGGTAACATATGTATGTAGGTTTGGTGGATGTACAAGAAAATGGTTGGTCAACAGGAAAGGGAGAGAAGAACTTTTACTTTACATTTATATAATTTGGTGTTGTTGAATTTTTTTGTACAGCAAGCATATAATATTACTTCTATAATTCTAAGGCCAATAAACAACAGCAAAAATTAAATATCTGTAGCTATGGTAACATTTTGCTAAATCTCTTTGGATGGTTTATTCTTTCTGCTGAGTCCAGCTATCGCAGTGAGTTCCTGGACTGCAATCCTACGTTGTTTTTTTTTTTTTTTTTTTTTCTTTTTAAATCAGAGCTGGCAGAGCTGGTCTATCTCCCTCAAAGGGACCTTCTCCTGGTTCTTATTTTTGGCTGTTCTGTGACCTTGTCATTGTATTGTTATGACCTTCAGAGTCTAGGTTGTTTTTTCCTGGTTGTCTAAGTCTGACTTTTGCCAGCCCCACACTCCGGGAAAAGGGTGCTACAAAGGAATGAGCTCAGCCTTTCAAAAGAAACATTGGTGTTTGAATCCTCTTTTGTTCCTTGGGTGCCCATCCTTGAGCAAGTTACTAAATCTAAGCCTCGGGTTCCTTGTCCTTGAAATAAAAATAAAAGCCTTAGATGGGTTTTTGTGAAGATTAAAGTAAACAGTACACAGAATACTTAATTTTTGTAACCTGTGCTTGGTTTACAGTAAGAGCTCAATGACCAAAAGTTACCAATTTGCTGTGCTGCTGTTATTCTTACTAGGAACCCAAGTAAATGAGAGAACACAACAATGAAGGTATCTGAAAAATCTCAAATATTAATATATGCTCACATCCTTTTTCTCATTGTACATAAATTTTATTTAACTCTTCTATGAATTTAGTCACCACCACAAAGCTATTTATTATTTCTAGAAGAACATCCCTTCTTGTATTCCATTTCATTTTGTGATTTCATAAAGTTTGGATTTTCTACTGAAATTTTCTACTGAAAATCCCTAATTGTGATATAGTATATGCCAAATAAAATCAAACTTAAAGGCAGGGGATAAAAAATAGTTAAAACAACAACTCAATGAAAATTCTCTCTTGGAATCATGGTCAAATAAAAACAAAAAATTTAGGAGTAATCCCTGAAAAAAATCTATAGATGTACCTGATTCTAGTGTCAATCCTTGAGATGGAAATTCTTTCTTCACTTTTTCTAGTTGTCATGAGATTCCACCCACTCCTAAAACCGAGTTTCATCAGTTAAAATGAAAATACTCGGTTTTAAAGAATCAATACAATTAGAAAAAGAAATCATTTAGCTTTGAGTTGAATAACTAGCAATATATCCTCATACGAATATGAGTATACTTATACATAATGGAATTTCCCTTGGCCTCAAGGAATAACTACATTCTAATAAAGGCCAATAAATAGAGTGCCAATCAGGAGGAAACAAAAAAAAAAAATGCAATTTCCCTCTCTAGGATTTCCTTGTACTATTAAAACAGTGGTGGGGTCAGCAGTTCTTAGGGAAATCTGGTAACCAAAGTGCAGGTGCCAGAAATGTTCAAAAACAAATTCTCACTCTCTCAGAGGAGCCTCAGGGTGGGTTCATAGGAGACAATTCAGAGAACCTTACAAATTCCCCCCAGTACCAAGATTACATTGACACCACTGCAAAATGGATGCACACTGTGTGGAATGTCTGCCTTGCATTTATGAAACAAAACATGTTTCTGTTGAATATATAGGAGGCCCATGTGGTAGTCTGGTTCCCTTTTCTAAAAGTCAGGATGCTGAGTCACAACCTGAAGAAGTTAGAGGGAAATCAGTGATGCAGACAAGGTAATATATATCTCAGCTATCAACTGAGAAAGGGAACCAGAAAAGAGAACTTGCTCCAGGCAATAAGAGAATTGTGTTGTGCTAAGAGCAATCAGCAAAGTCCAAGAAATATGATATTTACATATTAGGAATTTTACTGCTTATTAACCAAGAATAAGCTGACAAACAAAGCAACACAGAAATTAATCAAAATCTGCAAACAGAAATGTTAAGAAGTGTCAAAGTATTTGGAAGTTGTTTATTCCCTTTTGTTTTACAATAGTATTGTGCATGTGGCCTATTTAACTTAATAGAGTTAAACTAACTGAATATATTAGTTCACTATGGCTGCTGTACCAAATTACCACAAACTTGATGACTTAAAAACAACACACGTTTATTTATTCTCTTAAACTTCTGGAGTCAGAAGTCTGAAATCAGACTCACCAGGCTGAAATCCAGGTGTTGGCAGGGCCACTCTGCCCCAGAGGCTCTTTCTTTGCCTTACTAGGTTCTAGAGCTGCATTCCTGGTAGACCTTTCCTCCACCCTCAAAGCCAGCTTTTAGCACACTGCCTTCCTTCTCTGCAGTCAAATCTCTCTCTGCCTCCCTCTTACACAGATACTTGTGATTGCATATCGGACCCACCCAGATAATCCTAGATCCCCATCCCAATATCCTCAACCTAATCATATTTGCAAGATCTCTTTTGCCATAAAGGTAACATTCTAAAAATCCCTGGGGTGTTAGGACCTGGATATCTTTGGGAGTCATTATTTGGGCTACCATACTGGCTAATTTAGCTTTTATGTTAGTGATAATTGTAAACTAAGCATCATATCACCATAGTATCTTAGTTTCCAAGTCCAAAGCATCACCATGCTTATTCGATGTATTGTGTCTGTGCTACTTGAAAAAGTCCACTGCTGGCAGTGATCAGCAATAAGCCCATTTCTAAAGCAAAAACAAAAAGTTTTTTCAGGACTACCCTGAAATTTCAAGCTGCAATGAGAATATTACAGACATGACCTTTTGTTTTATGTTGGGTGACTCTAATACAGTCCCTCGGAGGTGGAGGTATTGGAAGGAAAATCTTAACAGGCAGGATTTCTAAAGGGTTAAATTTCATTTCGTACCGAATTACTTCAGTTTACACTGAAATCAGTTATTTACTGTTTATGATCCCTTACAAAGCCAGGGAAGTCTTCCAAAATATTTTCTTTTACTACAGCTCCTTAGCATGCCCAGAAATTCTTTTTTTAATTTTTTAACTCAAACTTTTTTTACTCAAAAAATGTTTTTTACTCAAAATGAATTGTATGCTCTGACTACCCAATGAATTTTATAGAAAGCAGCCTTGGGATATATTTTAGTGACACATATTTTACTATAACAGCCATGTATTTCAGTGACATTAATTCTGGAGAAACAGCAAGTTTGTTTTCTTGAAGCCACTTTAGTTAAACAGGCAATTAAAGTATAGCTGCCTCAAAAAGTCTTAAGCAGAAATACAATGATGCCAGGGATTTTGCTCTCCAATTTTAACCTACTTTCCTGTTAAAGTACTTAAACTACAGAGACATGGAAGAAAATAAAGACCAAAAAAAAAAAAATACAATCTTGAAAAGAATCAGTTTGGAACATAAGTTCATGCTCTCTTGAAAGCCTAGTAAGTGAAACAAAGTTTATGATCAGCTGAAATGGCCTGCTGACAGAATTCTAATATGTTCTAGCTCAACTTCTCTCCCTCCTCCCAACTTTTAAAAATATATTCTATTAATTTTAAATTGCTTTGGAATAATTTTAGTTACACATATACTTACCCTTTTATGATAATGAGCTTTCACTGTCATAAACTAGAAGTGGCCTCATAACTCATCCTGTCATGATAGGTACTTTCAGAAAGAATAATCCAGTTTCAGGCATGAAATTTAAAAAATTATTTTGGCAGATGCTCTCAATTTAGTTGGTTTATATCCAATATAGTTGGTTTATATATTCACTCAGTATCTTACAGGTATTTTTTCCAACTGATGTACACTGGCCATTACCTTGGGAAGAAACATTGCTCCCATACAGTAGGAGATTGGTAGCACCTACTCTGAAATTTTTCCCTTCTAAAACTAATGTGCAACTTTGAGTTTGGATAATTTATTCACATGTAAAGGTGAACTTGAAATAAGATTTTTAAAGAAAAACCTTGGCCTTGCTTTCATATTTCTAAGGGCCCATCTCCAGGGCAACACGTATCCAGTCACAAGATGGTCTTGATCAGGCTCTTCACAAAGCCTCATCAGTGGTCACCTCTCAAGATACCAGTTTGCTCTTAATCATCTACAAAGAATACTTGTGATACAATGAAAAGTAAATACAGTCACATGTCAGTTAACAAGGGAGATATGATCTGAGGAATGTATTGTTAGGTGATTTCATCACTGTGTAAACATCATAGAGTGTACTTACACAAACCTAGGTGGTATAAGCTACTACATGCTAAGGCTATGTGGTATGGTCTACTGCTCCTAAGATAAAACCTATACAGCATATTACTGAATACTATAGGCAATTGGAACACAATGGTAAGTATTTATGTATCTAAACTTACTTAAACATAAAAATGTTACAGTTTAAAAGATTTTAAAAAATGGTAACCTGTATAGGGCACTTAACCATAAATACAAGTTGCTCTGGGTGAATCAGTGAGTGAGTGACGAGTAAGTGTGAAGGCCTAGGACATTATTATACACTACTGTAGACTTTATAAACATACATTTAGGCTACACTAAATTTATAAAAAAAAAAACGTCTTTCTTTCTTCAATAACAAATTAACCTTAGCTTACGGCAACATTTTTACTCTAACAACTTTTTAATTTTTTAAACTTTTTGATTCTTTTTTAATAACAGCTTAAAACACACACTGTACAGTGGTACAAAAATATTTTCTTCCTTTTTATTCTTTTTGTTATTTTCTTATTTGATAGAGATGGGCAAGGATCTTTCTATTCTTATTCTATAAGCTTTTTTCTATTTTTAAAATTTAAAATTTTTTTTTTTTTACATTTTAAACTTTTTTGTTAAAAACTAAGGCACATTAGCCTGGGCCTACACTGGGTCAGGATCATCTATATTACTGTCTTCCACCTTCACAACTTGTCCCACTGGGTCCCACTGGAAGGTGTTCAGAGGCAATAGCATGCATGGAGCTGTCATCTCCGGCTTAAATATCTCCTGAAGGAGCTGCCTGAGGCTGTTTTATGGTTAGCTGTATATAAATACACACACACACAAATATGTAGAAGTAGTATACTCTAAAATAACAAGAAGTAAACACATGAACAAGAAACATCGTTTATTATCAAGTATTATGAACTAACTGTGCCTGATTGTATGTGCTATAGTTTCACATGACTGGCAACGTAGTAAGTTTACACCAGCATCACCACAAACATGAGTACTGTGTTGCACTAGTTCGTTACCATGGTTACCACAGCTATGCTATCACTAGGTGATAGGAATTCTTCAGCTCCATTAGAATCTTAAAGGAATATCATTGCATATGTGGTCAGTGATGGCCCTAAAGTTGTTTAGCTGAGCATGACAGTATTGGGTCTTTGTCCCCTGGTTCCTGGCACTGACTTCCTAAAACACTCGGAATGTCTTGAGTGAAGAGAGTGCCTTTTGTATTCTAATGAGAGGACTCAAAGCTGGGGAGGAAGGAGGTGCTTAGATAGCTTCAGGATGGGGGTTGGTCACCAGAGCTCAAACCAGGATTACAGGGTTGGATCTTTCAGCTCCAGTCCCCATTTTCTACCTCTGGAAAAGGGGTGAGGGGCTGGAGATTGAGTTGATTCACCAATGGCCAATGAATCAATCATACGTTATGTAATGAAACCTCCCAGAAAAACCCTTAAAGGACAAGGTTCTGAGAGCTTCCAGGGTGATGAGCACATTGTGGTGCTGGGACGGTGGGTAACCTGGAGCGGGCATGAATCCCCTGTATCTTGGCCCATGTGTCTCTTCCATTGGGCTGTTCCTGAGCTGTATGCTTTATAATAAACTTGGAAATGTTAAGTCAAGTGTTTTGCTGAGAGCCACAAGTCATTCTAGTGAAATATCGAACCTGAGGAGGGGGTCAGAGGAACCCCCAAATCTGTAGCCAAGTCGGACAGAAGCATGGGTGATCTAGGGACCTGGGACTTACGAATGACATCTGAAATGAGTGCAGTCTTGTGGGACTGAGCACTTAAATCTGTGGAGCCTGATGCTAATTCTGAGTGGTTAATGTCAGAACTGAATCGAACTGTTGGATGCCCTGCTGGTGTTGGAGAATCAGAGAACACCAAACTCTAATGAAAGAAATAGAAATAATTCACCCCAAAATATACTTCTTTGACATAGTTTGAGATGGCTGTTCGGAGGACATGTAAACAGAAGTAGCCCTGCAAAGCTGTCTTTTGTGGGAAAGATTTGCACCTGTGCAGAACCTGCAGGATAGCAGCCAAGCTCCCTCAGAGGCCCTCCCTTGTCCAACTGTAGGAAAGATTAACTGAGAGTCTGACACCTTTAAAAGGTCTGAAAGAAACACCATCTATTCTTTCTGAGGGCTGCTACCAGTGAGGTTTCATGTATATAATAAGACTACTTTCGCTAGCCAGACCTCCTCTTCTCCCACTTCCACAACCTGTCTAGCCCGTATAACCTAATTTACCAAAATAACCTGGTTTGGGCCATGCTCAGAGCCCCCATTCTTTCTGTAACCTCAAGATGATATATAAGCTTCTGTATCTCATTGAGGGCTTGGGTAATCACTCTGTGGTTCTCCCCTCCACCTTCGTGTACACATTTAATAAATGCGTACGCCTTCTCTTCTGCCTTTTGTGAGCTGATTTTTCAGCAACCCTTCAGAGGGTAAAGGGGAAGTTTTCCCTTGGCCCCATGCTAGGTTCTGCCAGAGAGTCGATCTGGTGCACAGTAGAGAAGATGGAAGTAAGATTGACAAAGGCTTGTTCAAAAACATGCAGTCTACCCTTTCCTGTGATCAGAGACAGATGATGGAATACCTGCTGGTATGTACATGCTGCTCAGCTCATGAGCACTTCTTAAAAATCCAGACAACCAAATGATGAGTATTAAAAATGGTGACAATTCACATAAAAATCTGGATTTCAAGTTCACCCGGAAGAATCAGAAAGTAGAACAGCACTGATCTACAGCCCCACATGGCAAAACAGGATAGAGTTGAGCAGCAGCCGCCTCCTTTCTCTAAAAAGGCACGTGTTAGCCCATCACCCTGCTTTTCTTTCCCCGGGATGCCCCAACACCCGAGGCTGGCAGTTACCCACTTATCATTCCCCCAATGACATCACCATGTTGGTCCTGAAGGTCCTTGTTTGCATTTTTTGGCTCTAGACAGCACAAAGTGTTATTCTTGGGTCAATTCAGATCATCAGAAAGCTGCAGTCTTAGCCCATCTGGTGCTGGTCCACTGCAGAATGCCTTTCACCAAGTCATGCACTGGCATAGTGCCCTCTCATTCCACCTATGGTTGCTGCAATAAATTGCCTCTACGGATGTTGTTAAAGACACTACTGTTACATTTTTCAGAGTTCCCATGTGAAATCCTGTATCATTTCAGAGGTAAGGATTAGAAGAGGGGCTTGTCATCTGAGGAACTGGTATTCTGTTCATGAATAGGGAAAAACACACAAAGGAGTCAGGAGTGTTCCAAGTCAGCCACACAACTAATGGCATGCAATTTAGTGCCCTCTTTTTCACACCAATTTATATGTTTCCTGTTCTGTACTTTAAGTTTTTAAATAGTATTTCGTAATTTTTTATAAGGGCAACAAAGAAAATACATTAATATATGGATGATCTCAGCCTCAATCTTTGTGCTGCCTCCTGAGTTAACGTCTGGGTTTGCTTTTCTCCCTTTCCCTGGTTCTGGGCTTATTAACACAGACATCAGAAATCAATTAGGAGGAAAACAGAAGTCAAAAAGGACCTACAGGGACAGAAGAAATAGAAGAAAACAGACCTAAAGGGAAAGAAAGGAAAAATGTAAGGACATGAGGAGATACATTGGCAAGATTTGGGAAGAGCTTCTGGGGTGAGTTTCAAGGAGAAAGTATGGGGAAGCAGCTGACAGCCATGTAAAAGGTCAGAGAGATGGATAAAGGATTTTTAGAAGTTTTATTAAATATAATGCATTTATTCCCCTCTTGGATGTTTTCTGAGAAGTAAAATAAGTTATTTTCAACTATTTCCTCTGGTATCCTTATTTCTTTGAATGTGGACTTAATGCTGGGACCAGATAAAAACAAAGGCTGAATATTTGGAGGTTAAATATGTGTAGGTTTTCTAAGGTACGTTAAAGGTGGGGCATGAATGAATGAACAAAAATAAAAAAGGAACAAACTTCAGTCCTGCAAACAGAAGAAAGATAAAGCAAGCTAATTATAAGTTATCTATGTCACATTTCATAAATTGATATAACCCTTGAATCTGACCATGTCCTATAGGCTAAAAGGAATATCTCAAGTGAAGTCACCCAACACCCTTATAATGAGAGAAAGCAAACTCTAGTCAACATCAACCTACTAATTTAATGAGTAATATAAGGTGTTTGGCAGGGGACAGCTACCCCAAGACCTAACAATTCCCCACCACATGAACATTATCCCTCAAATAAAGAGAACTGGAATTTCCTATCATGAACTCTCCTTCACACCTAATATGTCACTTGGCACCTATAGGTGAAACCAACTTCATTACTTGAAATTAACTGAGTAATCAACCACTTTCTCCAGTAGCAGTCTTTAACAAGAAACTTTTGCTTTGATTTTATTACGCTTTTTTTATGTTTTTAATAGTTTTTGATAAAAAGCAAGGTAATTTCTCATAGACTTGTGCTTGTTTTTGTAGTTTTAAATGTTCTGCTCTCAGACATTCCTTTTAATTTTCATACACATTATAAAACCCTCTTAAACATTCGTAATGTTGGAATAATAGTCATCCAAATTTCCTGTGGATTTCCGTACTCCTGCATTAAAGCCATAAGAAAACTCAGCTGGACTTTATTTTGGCTGAGATTAAAGAAGGCTGCTAAAGGAAACCAAAGTGGAATGATAAAAAATATTTCATCAGATGGGGGAAAATATTTTTAACTGAGACTCCTTGCAGGGTGTGTATGTGCTACAGTTCAAATAAAAGAAAATCTCATTACTATTTGCATGAATTAGGCCAAGAATCTCCAATTATTCCTAGCAAAGCATCCCTTAAAAAGATGGCCTCGATATTTAACCCATGTATACAATTTCATAATGGCATGGACAAAAACTAAAATTCAGCATTTATCAACTATTCTATCCTTAGTATGCCTACTATATATATATTTAAAAGCACTCTAGGCCAGGTGTGGTGGTTCACACCTGTAATCCTAGCACTCTGGGAGGCTGAGTTGGGCGGATCGTTTGAGCTCAGGAGTTCAAGACCAGCCTGAGCAAGTGCAAGACCCCGTCTCTACTAAAAAAAAAAAAAAAAAAAGAAATAAATTATCTGGACAACTTAAAATATATAGAAAAATAAGCCAGGCATGGTGGTGCATGCCTGTAGTCCTAGCTACTTGGGAGGCAAAGGCAGGAGGATCGCCTGAGCCCAGGAGTTTGAGGTTGCTGTGAGCTAGGCTGATGCCATGGTACTATAGCCTAGGTAACAGAGACTCTGTCTCAAAAAAAAAAAAAAAGAAAAAGAAAAAAGCACTCTATCAACATTATTAATTCTTCTATATTGTTTTAGGGGAGTTGTGGTGTTAAACACTGATCTGTGTTTTCTGAATTCTACATAAAGCTGTCACAATATTAAAAATTCTGAAAGTTAAATTATAATTGGAAATGTAAAAATAATTGCCTAAACTAATGCACAAATTATCTTTTCTATTTTGTTTTCTGAGAAGCATAAATCACAGAATCTCAGGTAGGAAATTTCCTTAAAGATCATCTCATCAAATCATTCATTCAATAAGGAATTAAGTACTGCATTTACACTCCAGCGCGTAGAAACTCATCAAGACTCAATGTATGTCATTCTACTTTTTAAAAGCTTTAACTCACATTGCAAATACCTGTAGTAGATTTTTGTTGGCCTCCTCACAGTTTATTCCTCCTTATTTTAGCATCAAGGCCCAATTCTCAATAAATATACTTTTCACTCCAATACCCGATCTGGGTAGGACTCCACCTTGACACAGGCCTGTCCAATTAAAGTGCTGAGTCCCCAGCTGCCTCCCTCGATGCCCAGCTGCAGTGATGCCTTCAAAAACCTGCACCTGATCTAAGCTGGGCCAATCAGAGTGAATCTCAGGACTTGTATGACCTATTGACAAACACTGGCTTTGCCTGCTGTTGCACAACATGGGAGATCCTGGGTTGGTAGTCTTTAGCAAGTAAAGCCTGAGAAAGGAAGCTAAAAAAATGGAAGGGCTAATTGGCCAACTGATATATATATAAAAAATTAGCCGGGCATGGTGGCGCATGCCTGTAGTCCCAGCTACCCGGGAGGCTGAGGCAGAAGGATCACTCGAGCCCAGGAGTTTGAGGTTGCTGTGAGCTAGGCTGACGCCACGGCACTCACTCTAGCCTGGGCAACAAAGCAAGACTCTGTCTCAAAAAAAAAAAAAAAAAAAAATGGAAGGGCTGAGATAGAGACAAACAGAGTCATCATGACATTATTTGAGCCCCACATCCAGGCATTCTTGAGGTCAAATCTAATTCTGGGCTTTTAATTTATGTGAGCCAGTAATTCCAAAACTCCTTTTTCTGCTAAGCTAATTTGATTTGTTTTCTGATACTTGACCCCAGAATGGAGAATGAGGGTCCTATTATAGAAATTTGCATAAGAAGGGAGGTTGCACCATGTGAATAACCCCCAAATGCGGGACTGACTAGCTGAGCTGGAGTTAGATGATAGCCGGAAAGTTTGCAGCCAGGAAGTTGACAGTCTTTATCACATGACAATAAAACGATGGCAATTTTATCATAAGAACAGATTGTATCGCTATCAAAGTATGCATTATTGGGGGATTCACAGGAATTTTTAAAATTCTGGAATGACTTTTCTACTTCTTTTAGCCTTCAATGAGGTCTTACAAGAAACTAGAGAAGCTTGGGATGTAACTGTTCTGCTGAAAGTAAAGGGAGATGAAAATACAGCGCTACGAGAAAACCTTTGTGACTTGCACCAGCTAAGAGTCTGGTGACTTTGGTTAAACAGCAACCTCTTTAATACCTCAATAACTCCTCTCTACCAAGAAGTTAGCTTAGGTAATTTTTAAGGTATTTTCCAGCCTTACATGCCTCTAAAAATAAACCATATAAATAAATAAATCTAAGTCATATGGAGACTGATTATTCAGAGAACAAAAATCTTCAGTTATTCTTTGACTTTTTTAAAGACTTTTCTTATATCTGCAGAAGATTAACTATACTATGTCCACGTGTATTTAGTAAGTATTATTTATATGTTTAAGTCACTTTAAGTTTTCTCTAGTGATGATTTCAAACACACAGATAAATATTTCATGAGAGCTTTCCATGGTTAAAAACAAACATTTGTTTTTATTTAAAAAAAAATAAAAATAAGACACCCACATGTTTCTTTTAATACCCTCCCACTGTTTATCAAAGTACATCTTATTTTTAACGATTCTTCATCCTTTCTTGATAATCCTAACTACCAAATGTTTTGCACGCATTATGATTTTTAAAAGAAAAGTAAATAACTTTATGGTTTAACGTGATAATTTTTTTAAAGTCTATTATTATTTCTTAGAGGAAACACCACTGTAGAACCAACAAAGCAGCAGCAAGAAACAGAAGGGCCTTAAAGCTAGTAGCCACTAGGTAATTTCTCTACAGGAAGAAATTAAGGGCAAAACTGAGTTTTGAGGGAGTGAGGGGAGGCTCAGGGTCTTGTCTTAAAGCTGCAATTGCTACGCAAGCTGCCACCTTTTATTAGGACTGCATGCTTATTTGGGGTAGCATGTGCTGATAGCAATGGCATGGGGGGAGGAGAAAGAAGCTACAGCCCCCAAAGCATCTCTTGTCTTCACCCTGATTGAAACAAAGGACCCATCCCATTTGTTTCTTCCAAGAGTTTCAGTTGTCTGGCTACTAGACTAAATATTTTATTTGTATGTATGTGATCATAGTTATAAGCACATTTATCTTTTCTGGTTTCCACTTTTTAATTTCTCATTCTCTCTTTAATGAGATTAAATTATGCAATCAATTCCTTTTACAAAACACCAAATTTCTGGGGACAACAGTTTCACTCTGTGGTAACACAAACTGGAACAGAAATTTTATTTTGAAAAAAATGTTTCATTAGGCACAATTTCTGGAATTTGGAAAATAATTTCTTTAACATGCAAAAAAGAAAACTATTCCAAAGTTCCAGAAAGAAACCGAAACCAGTAACAGAATTTTGGTGGGCAGAACATATGGCAGGGGAGAAAGAAGGCCCAGAGACCATACCACGCTGCAACACAACTGTGTGACAATGTCCCACAGACCTAAAATCTGACCCAGCCCTGGCTGTGGAAAACAACAGGGGCCGGGTGACAGATGCCAGCCCTTCATAAGTCCTGCCAAAGAACCTGTAGCAGCTCTTCCCCCAGGAGATACACTTGATGCTGAGATTCACTGTTAACTGGTTGTGAATTTTGAGCTGCTTATGATTTGAGGCTGATATAAAACTGTGGTCTTTGAGTATCCTTGGTATGCTATGCCCTCATGGAAGGCTCTTTTCTGACCAATGACAAATGTGACTAGTTAAAACCAATCATTTGTGACCTTATGGACTCATTTTCTTTATCCAGAGTGTAAACTTCAATCCTTAAACAGCATAACCAATGAATGGGTGTGTGTTCTCTTGCTTGGCAAGTAGTAAATTCAGTGCTTGTTTTGTTGATGTCTTTAGTAGTTAAAAAAGTAAAATATTCAGGGCCTCCCTATCAAAGGGATATAAAGCAACCAAAATTTAACCTGGTAGGGTTAGGTAGGTTTAGTGCACAAAATGACAAAGTGGCAGAGAACCTCCTAAAAATTACTATAACCATCACTTAAGAGGAACTTGTCCAGCCACATGGTCAAGAAATTGATCCCCAATGGAAGAAACCTGAAATGATTCCCTAGTGCCTTTGAAGTTCTGGGTAAGAATCTTATAGATCTGGGCCTTCAGTGACACTTCCTCTTATTTTCTAATTGAAGATTGTGACTATAAATCAAAAGGAAGATTTTAGAAGCATACAGTAGACAATGTGCAAGAACTGACCAAATGATTAGCTTCTCTCAAAAAATATAAGGAATCTCTCTCAATTTCCCAGTCACAGGATCATCTCCACTCTTCCTCAAACTCCCCTTCTTCTTTATGGCAAACATTTACTCACATTCAATGACAGCCCAATGCCACCTCTTTTATGACATCTAGGATTTTTCGACAGTCACGCCTTCTGCCCCATACCCTCAAGTACTTGGCAGTCACCTTGGATAGTGCACTTAGCCCACTGCTATTACCTAAAAAGCATTCTGTTATGACACTAAACTCTGCATAGCTACAAATGTTTGCTGAGGAAAAAGGATGGATGAGTACAACCTTGAGGCCAGAGACTACAAGGGAAATACCTTGAGAAGGATGATATGTTTCTCCAACACAAATTCTGTCAACTCCATTACAAATGACCCAGTTGAAGAGGCAACATTGAAAACATCTCAAGAAACAAATGTGGCCCAACGAACTCAAGTTTTTAATGGGCATGCATGCAAGGGATGGCTAAAAGGTACATAATAAAGCTCAAGCAAAAGCAAAAAGCAAATGACAGAAACCTATAAAACAACAAGGGAAAGCAAAAGCTCAGAGTGAGCAGAAGTTTGCAAACAACACAAAGGAAAAGCAACAACGAAATTATAGGGCTGTGGAGAGGATGAAGTGGCAAGAAGCAATACACCCATTGGGTAAAGTTAAATTATGAAAGACAGAAAACAGATACAGCCCAAGCCTATTTGCCAGTTTTAGCAAAGAGAATAAGCAGAAAACTAAAAAGAATGACGTATCCATGGCTAAGAAGAAAAGTGAAATCCAGGATAAAGTCTCTAGTCCTGCATAAAGCAGCCCTCTGAGTTGCAGAATCATTACCAGTAATCTCTGAAGAATCACTGAGAAAGAAGATTGGAAGTAGAAAATAAAAAAAAAAACAAAAAAAAACCAACCCCCAAACCTGGTTTTCAAAAGAAAAAAACATTTAGAAATGACAAACTGAGCAGCTTGATACCAACTGTCAGAAAAATAAACTGACAGAACGCAAATCATTAGTGATTACTTAAAAATGAATTATTGACTACTAGGAGGCAACGTTGGCATACTAAAAGGAATGAATACAAATGAACATAATTCTCTCTTGGTAGGGCTGTTGGATTTGGCATTTTGATGGGCCAGTCACAGAATGTTGTAGTACATCAGGATTCACTAAGGCCCTTGAAAACATCTGCTGCTACCTCCTTGAGAATAAGATGGAAACAGCTGGGTTAGAGAATTTGGTTAAGTAAACTTAGAACAAATTAGCTTATAGCAAACTGAAATACTTAAAGATAATTTCTTAATGTACTGATGGTACTAATATGCTAAATGCATAAAGCTTTCCAATTCAGCCTTTTTAAGAACTACTTGTATAGGAACACAGAATGAAATGCTATTCAAGTTGTATGTCTCACTCAAGCCAGGAAGGATAGAAACAATGTTAAAAATAAGGCCTCAAAATTCCTAGAAAACTAGAATGGATGGAAAACAAACAAGTTAAAATTCCAATTCATAAGAAAAAACACTCCTCCCTCTCGCCCAGTGTGAACATAACTACTGTCAACAAAATAATGAAATATCATGTTTTATTAACAGAAATAAAGGATAATAAGAGATATTCTTATAAATCAATTAATCAGTGCGTATCAAGATGGGAAAACTCCATCTTAGGTGAAAAGATTTAGGAACTTAGGCTACTTACCCCAGAAAAGAATGGTTAAGAGAGAACATGGTGTCTTTAAACACATGCAATGATAACATACGAAATAGGGATCTGATTTATTCTGTGTGGATCCTAGGTAACTAGGAATAGGCAGAGTTGAAAGGAAATTAACCAAAAATTAAAAAACAATTTTCTACTAATAAGAGTTTTTCAAACAAGAAATTGAGCAACATTGGGGGTCCCTAAGACATTATTATAGCTGGAAAAGATCAAGTCCAGGCTGGAAAAAACCTATTTATCAGATGCAGTGGAAATTCCAGCCCTACTATGGTAGCCCAGATGACCTCTGTCTTTCAACTAAATGATTTTATGATTCTGAAGTTAGGCATGGTGTCTGAATAAAGGAGGTAAGTAGAAGAAGAAAAATAAGATATCAAGTTAATATGAACCTGACACTTATGAAAGAAAATGCTATCTTTGACTCAAATGGTACAAAAGCAATTTATGTAACCAAAATGTTTGTATCCCCTGCAATATTCTGAAATTAAAAAAATATATATATAAATATTTCTAAAAGTTTGTCAACTTACAACTAGAAGGTTTGAAAAATTAAAAGGACTGACTTTAAAGCATTAATAAGAAGCTTAGTTGTACCTTGGTTGTTTATATTTCCTTAAATCTTGCTCTAAATCATATACCACTCTTATATACAATGTCATAGAACAGTAGAGAAATATTAAAAATATTCTATCCTTTACATTTTACAAATAAAATAAAGGATACTCAGAGGTATTAAATTAAAAAAAAAAAAAAAAAGAAAAATGCTGTCTTTTTTTGGGCATTTACCATACTTGTCTTTTCTTTCTAATCTCTCAATTACTAGGCCTCTCAATTCTAGGCCTCCAGGGCATCATCTAATTACTATATCACCTGGTCCTTCTCACAACCCAAACCTCCTCTTACAAGGGGACTAAAGTTTCTCATATGATGTGCCTACCTATAAAAATAAGACACTGTGAAATAGCACTAAAAAAAGGTCATGGGGACACTCAGAATTCTGAATGCAGCAAAGGAGATTTATCAGCTGTTATCAGAGCTACACAGACATAATGACTTCACTGCATGCTGTTTACTTGGAAACACAGGAACATATCTGCTAGTGGCTTCCTTTTACAGAGAAGACGATGCTACAACACATCCAATTGACTATTCCTCACAAACACACTGTCCATCAAGTTGCTACACCGACATCATTGCCTAGAGCATTAAGATTAGCATTCTTCATTTAATATAGACATGAATGATTAATGCTCACCTATAACAGGATTATACTAAGACACTAATATGTTAAAATCTAGTCACTTGAAGTTTATTTTATAATAAAAACTCATGTCTGTTAGGAAGAAAGTTAATACCACCAGGGTACTCTAATTCCTGGCACTGTACATCTCTTTCTTAAAATAATATGCAAAAGTTCTACTCAAAAAACCAAAGCACTTAGGAATTCTTTGACTATATTTAGATATATATTACAAAGAGGGCAGATTATAATCATTTGTTTACTAATGGTCATAACAATTTTTATGGAAAAACTTCTAAATTTTATTTTTAGAATTTAAATTCTAAAATGTCTAATGTTTTCATCTAAGATATTACAATTGAAATTTTTCTATTATGAAACAGAATTATTCTAATTATTTTTACTTTCTATCTAGAGGGTACTCTGGAGGCAGTAGATAATTAAGAACAAAGCCTTTGGAGCTGGAAGTAGGAAGGGATCCTGGCTCTATTACTTGCTGGCTGTGTAACTTGGGGAGTCACTAAACCACTCGAAGCCTGTTTTCTTACCTGTAAAAATGAGGAAACTAATACCACCTCCCTCAAGGGCTTCTTCTGAGAATTCAATGAGGTCATGTGTGTAAACGTCCTGGCACAGAGTGAGCAATCAGCAGAGGAAAGCCCATAGTGCCATCAGTGTACACAAGGGAAACCGTAAGATGTCACAGGCCCTACATGGCCAGGGCGCCTGCAACCCAGCGTGGCTCATCTGCTGCTGTCCTGCTTTGCTAATATCCTCATGACATTACATAAGAGTCAGCCTTCGAGCTGCCCTCCCTGAGCAATTCCTCTCTTGATGGATCATCCCCATGAGCTGACAAACATGCTCTAATACCTCCTCTTTCTCCTGCTCCTTTAAAAACTCACCTTTCTGTGACCCCTCACAACTTCCTCCTGCCAAAGCCTGAATTTTTGGCTTCCCTTCCCAGCCAAGTTCCCGAAAGACTAGCATAGAAGCTTAGTCTCCAATTCCTTACATCCCAGGCACATCAAACTGGCTTCTCTTACCACTGTACGGAAATTGCTTTTATGCAATCAATCATCCATGGCCTCCAAGTGGTCAATCTTAATGGACACTTTTCAGTCCTCATCTTAATTTACTTCTCAGTTGCTTGCAAACCTGCTAATTCCGTCCTCCTTGATATGCTTTCTTCTCTTGTCTGCTGCGATTCTACCTCTTCTGAATTTCATCTTAACTTCTCCTTCTGTACTATACCACTAAACATTGGGGGTTCCCAATTCTGTTCCCCATTCCTTAGTTCTATTCTCTTTTCACTTTACACTCTCTCCCTATATGATCTCATCCTTTCCCATGGCTAGGGCCAACAACACTTAAATTTTCATCTCAGCCCAGACCCAGATTCAGAAACCCAACTGCATTTAGAGGTTCTGCTGAGATGTCTCGTAAGCATCTCAAGCATAACATATCCAAACTTAAATTCTTAATATTCCCTATCCAAACTGTTATTTTTCCAGTTTTTCCATTTCAGGTATGGCACCTCCATTCATCTAGTTTTTCAATCCAAATTCCTAAACATGGCCATCAAGGCCCTGCATGACCTGCTCCAGCCTACCTCTTTACCCCTCTTGTGCACTTTTCCCTACAAAGCAGCCTGTTCAGGGTTTTGTCATCATAAGACTTTTAATCTGAGTGTCTTCCCTACCTAGAATAGTCCCCTCCTTTCTTCTCTTCCAAGCCTTTCTCCTAAACACACAGATTGCCTGGTGAACTCTTGCTCATAACCCAGGATCATTAAATGTCATTAATGTATGAGCATTAATTAACCTTCCAATGTCATTTTTCTCCAGAGGTCTTTCTTAAACATCACTCCTATCTAAAGTGAATCCTACCCACACATTCTCTTTTATAACATCCTGTTATTTTCCCTCATAGTAAATACTGCAACTTACAATGGCATATGCATTTATGTTTTTCTTTGTTTAATGTCTGCTATGGTTTGAATGTCCGTTCCAAAACTCTTCTTGAAATTTAATTGGATTGTGATGGTATTAAGAGGTGGGACTATTAAGAGATGTTTAGGCCATGAGGGCTATGCCCTCATGAGTGATTTATATCATTATCTCAGGAATGGGCTTGTTATTACAAGAGTGCATTGTTATAAAAGTGAGTTTATCTCTTTGTTGCTCTCTTGCCCTCTCCCTTACCCATCCATCTTCCACCACAGGATGACTAAGATCATGATGCTGGCATCATGCTCTTTGACTTCCCAGCCTCCAGAACTATGAGCCAAAAATATTTCTGTTGATTATAAATTCCCCAGTCTGTGGTACTCTGTTATGGGAACACAAAACAGACTAAGACAACATCTTTGTGAAATGTCCACTCCATGTAGGCAAGGACCACATTTGTTTTGTTTACCACTCAATCCTCTGGGATTAACAGGTACAGGCATATAAGGCTAGTCCAAAATGCAAGCAACACACACATTTCTACCCATGACACAAATAGCATATTTCACATCCAAAGATAAACATTATATGATGCTAATATTTTCTTACATTAAATCAAAGAAACTGGGAGAAGTCCTAAGTATCTAGTTGCATCAAAATAGTAATTTATTAAAAATTAGAGGAAGATTTTCCCATGCATTAAAGAAGGTGTATAAGATTCATAACCCAATTAATTTTATAATTTTACATTTTCAGTGATCTGTTAAGACAATACAATTTCTTATCAATTGCACTTAAACATGTGTGTTTACAAGTAATTTTTATAATTTAAAATCCATACGCTCTTATAAAAGAAAAATATCTTTTTACATATATACATATGTTTGCATATAACTCATTTTTAAAATTAAAATATATCTATCTTATTAAAAAAAATCCAGATTACTTAAGCTTAGAGCTGTGGTTAAATTAAATTCCTCTCATTATCTAGTGAAAACAGTTGACTTAGGGCAGTAAAAGGAAAATACCCACACCATATCCACCCCAAAAGAAAAAAAAAAAGTCGACGTAGCCATTGGAATGCAGATTGCTCAGTCCCCAATGACCTCACTAGCATGTGCTTCAATTATCTTCTGAAAATGAAATAACCAAATTACTGTTCAACTTTCTGCTGTGCCAACAAAATTAATCTGAAATATCAAAATTCATCTGCTCTATATATCATGCAACTTCTAAAACAAAAGCCCTTCTAGCTCTAAATTGTGAGGACAGGCACTATGGCTGTCAAATCAACAGTAACATATTCTCACATACACAGGAGAATTAATGGAATGATTAATGACTTAGCTCAAATCATCCATGACCATGATTTAAATCACTCCACCTATTCAAAAGTGGGATTAATCAATTTTGATTCTATTTTGCTTTGTACAACAGATGTGATCCTGAATATATATATGTGTAAATTATATTTTAAAAATCCATAGAATGATTTCAAAATATGGAGTTTTAAAAATTGTTTTATTTTTAATCATTAAGGGTACATAATAGTTATATATCTTTATAGGGTAAGAAATATAGTTTTTCTTAGTTTTGAAAAGAATATTTAAAACATGAATAACTTGCCTTTAACTTAACTGCTTGGTAAGTTTCAATGATCATATTTTGGCCATTTAGTCTATCAGGTATTCCATAAATACACCAACAAACACCATTTTAAAATTGTATTGATGTAATTCATATTCTTGCGCTCTGGTTCTTCTATATATTGACTTCACACTCTCTATTCTCCATACCCAAACAATTCTTGTCTCACATCAATCAAGCTACATTTCTCATTTCAGTCCATGGTATTCCTACCTCAAAGCCATTTTTGACTCTTCAACTGAAATCAGTTGTACATTTCTCATAACACAATTATTAAGATCCTTTTCTCACTCTCCACCATCTTCTGCCTTAGCAGATGCTAAATTCTGTTTTGCTTTGGGAAGAAAGCCAGGATCCAACCAACTGAATTTCCTTTCTTGTCCCTAGGACACTCAGGTGCATGCTCTATGTTGTTGACACATCTGACTTTGCTGTATTTGGTGTCAAATCACGTCTGCAAACCATGAACCAACCTGTGTCTTGCAGGGTCTCCTTAAACCCGGCCTACTACTATCCTTTTCATTACTATTTCATTTATGTGTGAAAAGCAAAGATGTTAAAACAAGTAGACAAGGCTACTACATGTTTGCTGGTATATATAATACACCACAAAAATGGGTGCAGACACAAAATGGAACCCTAACCATTTTGTTTATGCAAATTTTATTTGAAATAGTAAACAAAGGAAAAGAGAAGTAAAACCATGTGAACAAATGCTCCCTGGCTCAAACACCAGGTCATTGCTTTCACAACAGAAGTGCCCAAGCTGGGAGAATTTCAGCTTTTAGGACCTCCAACCCAGAATCCAAACAGGCAGAAATATAAGAATTCTTGCCACACCCCCAAAATTTAAAGTCAGGAGATTGCGGACTTTTCTTGCTAGAACGTAAGAACTTGCAAAGTTCCGTTTCCTTGGTAAAACAGAGCTTCCCTAGATTGTTCTAAAGTTCCTAAGAATAGCTTTATACTGAAAATCAAAAGACACTAGTTTAGTTCTTAAATAGATTTAATCATTTTATCATGTAGATCAGTGAGTCCCACTTATCCTCTTTTGAGAACTCATAAGATTCTATAAAATTCAATTCAACATAGCTTAATGAAAAATACAGATTAGTGATTAAGAGTGTGGGCTGTGAGGTCAGGCACACCTGGGCTGACACTAAGATCTGTCACTGTATAGTTACATGACCTTAGGCAAGTTACATGACATCTGTAAGGCTTAGCACCTTTATCTGTAATTAGGATATTAACAGGACCTACTTAATGGGGGGTAATAATGAGATTACATGAGGAGGCAAACCAGTCTGTTAGTAGCAAATGTTAGCTATCACTTACAGTGAATGACTGGTAGGTGCAGGGTACAAGGCTAGGTCCTGTGAGGAAGATAAAAAGTAAGAAATGAGAGTGTTTAGAGTGTTACTGGGTGTATCCCAGACAGTGATAAAGGCCCCAAGAGAAGGCATACAGAAGCCTAGCAATACCCTGGGAGTCTAAAGGCAGGGGAGGGCACATCTAGTTACGTGTGTTGGTGGGACAGAAATAAAATAGGAAAAGTGTCAAGGAGACAATGCCATAATTAAAGGTGGGTTGACAGAGGGATGTGCACATAGCTGTATATAAGAAGAGCACAGTGAAAGGCAGTTCTTTGTATACAGAAGGCAAAGTTCTAAGGGTGCAAAATGTAAAACATGTACAGAAAATCAAAGTAGGATATAAAGACAGAAGGGTAGGAATGAGCCATATTGTGCAGAACCTCAAAGGCTAGAAAGAAGAAGTTAGGAGACAGAAGTGACTTATCTGAGCTCTGCCCAGGAATACTAATATGGCAAGATCCATAGGAGGATATGCAGTTAGCATTTGACTTATGTAGGTGAAGATTGTTTGGAATTTTAGATGTGAGTTTTGGAGGAAAAGAAAGAAAAATTTAAATTAAAATCACCACCAGTTGAATTGCAAGTGTGAGCTATGGAGCTTCAGAGCACAAAGCATTTTCTGGTTCAGAACTCAATTTTCTCGTGTTGAAGAGTAGTTGTACCAGCAACAATGAAAGGTTTCAAATGCATGTATGTCTTAGTTCTCACTGCTAATATAAAAAATTCCACAGATTGGGTGGCTTAAACAGAAAAACATTTATTTTTTCCAATTTCAGAGGCTGGGAAGTATAGGGTTTAGGTGCTGACCAATTTGGTTCCTGGAAAAGGCCCTCTTCCTGGTTTACAGAGGGTCTCCTTGTTGTGTCTTCCCACGGGAGAGGGGGAGAGAGACAGGGGGAGAGAGAGAAGCATTCACTTGCTTCTCTCTTGTGTGTCTTCTATTCCTAACATAAGTGCTCTATCCTCATAGCCTAATTACCTCCAAAAGGCCCCACCTCCAAATACCACCACATTAGGGATTTAGAGTTTCAACACATGAATTTAGGGGGTCAGGTGGATAAAAATATAATTCAGTCCGTAGCAATGTGACAAAAGTTGTCTCAAGCCAACAGTGTCAAGTTTAACACATTAAGTCCAAATTTGGGAGTAGTTCAGCTAAAGTATTCCTCAACTGTCAGCAACAACATTAAAAAATGTGAGTGTGTAGAGGGCACCTTAAATCAGTCACTTTTCTTCCCCTGGAAGCCATGTCTTAGAGTCTGAAGTCTTAGGTCTTTCACTGAAGGCTATGACGAGAGCATGCTTATGGGCAAGTTTTAGGGGATATATAAGTATATAAACTCCAGGAAATTTTTTTTTTTTTTTTTTTTTTTTTTGAGACAGAGTCTCGCTTTGTTGTCCAGGCTAGAGTGAGTGCCGTGGCGTCAGCCTAGCTCACAGCAACCTCAAACTCCTGGGCTCGAGCGATCCTTCTGCCTCAGCCTCCCGAGTAGCTGGGATTACAGGCATGTGCCACCATGCCCGGCTAATTTTTTATATATATATCAGTTGGCCAATTAATTTCTTTCTATTTATAGTAGAGACGGGGTCTCGCTCTTGCTCAGGCTGGTTTTGAACTCCTGACCTTGAGCAATCCGCCCGCCTCGACCTCCCAAGAGCTAGGATTACAGGCGTGAGCCACCGCGCCCGGCCTTAAACTCCAGGAAATTTAAACAAAATGTGTGTCTATGTATTTATTCTTACTTTTTCTTATTTTCTCATTTATTCCTGAATTCCTCATTTAGGGAGCATGTTTTCATATTAAAATTCATTAGTGCTGATTTTTACAAGTATTATTCTAAAGACATTATATATTTTAATTCATTTAATCCTTTCAACAACCTATGAGGTAGGTAATATTATTAGTCCCATTTTAGAGAAATGAAAACTATACCCAAGGCCCCACCACTGTTAAATAGTTCTACAGAGAAGAAACATACAAGAGGTTCAAAAGCACAAGTCTCTCAAGTTTCAGGATCACAATAGTTCCATCTGGGGATTTGTTAGGTTACAACTTTACTAGTCTTGAACCAGGATTTGGAATGTCTAGATTAGTCTGGGATTTCAGGTCAAACAGAAACATGCTTATTATTGATCCTTGAAATTAGTAGAAGAGGAATCCACTATACTGTACTGTGGGAAAATACTAATATATTTATAGCATAGGTACTTTATGCATGGCTGCCTCTGAACAACGGGTTAATGTGTGTTAGATGAATAATTTTCAAAAAATTCATTTTTCAATTATAAAAAGTAATCTCGCTCCCAATATACTATCAGGCAAAGCATGTTCTAAATCAATGAGTCATTTTTTATGATGGCCCACAATAAAAATGCAATTTTAAACTTATTTTTATTGTATATACTTATAAATATTTAAAACAAAATTTTCATGAACTATTATTTATTCTAACTACATATAACACAATCTGATATTTTCAATTTCAGTCTAGCTTACTCTAATCTATTCTGTTCTAGATTTTAAAATGCTGATTCCTGTCTACTAAATTGATTTCATGACACCCTCATGGGTTGTAACCTACAGCTTGAAAAGCAGCATTCTACATGGAATTAAATCAAGTAACTCAGCTTGTTCCTTAAAATGAAACAAAAAGCATGAGTCTGTTAATGGCTAAATGTTTATAAGCTTTTTTTCAATCTCTAGAAAAAAGTTAATGATTTCCTGAAAACATTAGCAGATAAAACTTGACCATGGATGTTTTTCCCAGTAATGAATGTTAGTAAATGTTCTCTTAAGAGCTGCCTGGTCTGAACTCAACCAAGAAAATAGGAAACATAAGCCTTAAAAAACATTACAGCTCATGCAAGAGTTTAGTTGGTAATAAGTAATATTGTCATATAAGGCACTAGCAGCTTTCTCATAGGAAATGGTTTTGAAATATTAATCTTTTTAAGATTAATAAAACTGAATACTGAAATATTTGTAGTGATAAAAATTAAGATTCACAAACCCTTTATAGCCTACATAAAGCAGTTGTTTTAAATATTCTTAGTCTGTCAGTTGGTCAACAAATATTTAACACTTTGTTATATGCCAACCACTACTTAACAGGCACACTGAAAGAGCAATGATTACAGAGTCTCCATCTTCCAGATGGCCACTTAGGGGGAGACTGTAAACCCATAAACAAACAAGAGCTCTGGAGATCACAGAAGAGAGTGTTCTTGGGCACTGCTATGGATGACTACAGGCACACAACACAAGAGTCATGAGGATGGTTCTTTGAAACTGAAATTAAACATGGTTTCTAGGAAGTCAACTAAAACATTCCACTTCCAAGCCCATATGTAATTTTTCCTATTTAATCACATTATGATGCTAACAGCATCTTCTAATCCCCCTTTCAGACAAAGTAAATATTAATACTTAATGCAATGTAAACTGAGACAACATGGAATAAAAAATAGAATCAGAAATATAGACACAGCAGACAGGAATTCAGGACTCAGACCCTCAATTTAAAGGCTACGTGATTTCAGGTAAGTTATTTAACCTCAACACCAGATTCACCACCTGCATTTGTATCTATTCGTAGGATCATTATGATGATAAAGTGAGAGAATGTTTTTGAAAGCACTTTGTAAAGTACCAAAAAATGCTATTATTATTAGCTTTTATTAGCATAATGAAACTGATAGAACAAATGACCAAATATTAAAAAGGTATAGAGTTAACATTTGCCAATTCTTAAAACTGTTTATTTGCTTTTCATCAACACAAATGTGTGAATATCTGAATCCAACTGGTAGGAAGTTTCTCCTCAAATTTCAGACATACTAAGGAAGGTCAAATCTCTAATGGCCCTTGGCCAGCAGGAAAAAACAATGTTACAGATTGTTAACTAAAGAAAGGGCAAGAGTTCACATCACACCACTCTAGCCATGTGGCATATTCATTCTTGGCACAGGCGTACCACAAAGAGATAGCTCTTTTCTGGGGTTCAAAGACTGTCCCTATGGGGCTGGAGAGGGTGAGCATGCCCCATGTTCTCATCCAGTGCTGCAGATCAGCCAGCCAGACCCATCTCGGTGATGGCTTCCACTGGATCTTAGACTCTCTATTTGACCAAGGCGGCAAATGAAGCTTTCTGTTCACGTGTACTTCTGCATTCATTTCTATGATGGGCAATTACTCTTTGTAGACAAGATGCAATCTTAGAGAGCAAAGTGGATGCCTGTAATGCAAAACCCTGATTTATATAGGTGAAGTATACAGACAGCAGGTTTCCTATTGCCTTGGTAGGTTATTACTCTGACATTAACCATATCCACATTACAGATGGATGAAGTTGACAAGACATGTAGTATGGGAGGTCTTCAAGTTATTAACAAGTTGTTTTTTAAAAGGTTAACTCACAAGTTAGATCTTTAGAACCCATTATGCATTTCTCCAAAGGAATTTACAATAGTGTAAATTAATGTAACCTGTCAGGACTGCTCATAGAAGTCTGTGCAACTCACACTGTCAGTAGCAGCAGGTCAGGTAACCTGTGTTTCACAGGCCCCATTTGCGTCTAAGGTGCTACGTGCCCTTGGACAGCAATGCTGAGCATAAGCTCTGGACCAGGCGTCCTCAAACTACGACCCACGGGCCACATGCGGCCTGCTGAGGACATTTATCTAGCCCGCTGGGTGTTTTTGCTGCCGCTGCCTGTCCTGCTTAGCAGCCAACTCATCCCGGGCCCACAGTGCACATGTGTGGAATGTGCACCGCACAACTGTCTGAGGGACAGTGAACTGGCCCCCTCTTTAAAAAGTTTGAGGACCCCTGCAGATGGATAAGGACAGAACTGAGCACTAATCCTGATTTACCTGTTTTCATCTCAGTGAAGTTATACAATCCCTTTGAATCAAAATTTGCATATCAGTCAAATCATATCTGGAGATGAACATTTTCTTTTTATCAGGTGTTTGATGTGGGGGTAATCTGGATCAGTTTTCACAACCCTTTTTTATAATCAGGGCATGCATAAAGAGGATAGATTAATAGTTATACTCAACCCTGTGGTAAGATACTGGTCATAGCTAAAGGTGACCAGCCCAAGTCTCTGGCCATCTCAATCCCTGCCTGGCCCCTACGAGGGCTGAGCGGGTCAGTATCTCTGGCATGCCTACCCAAGCCATGATAGTGTGTCCAGCAATACCAGTAGTGTGGCTCTGATTACAAATCAATACATATAAAATGCCCTGGTATGGGGCCAGCACATCATGGACACTTTCACCTCACAGGCTTAGGTTCCAACTGTTAAATGAAAGAGTGACTTAGATTTCTCAAAGGCCTTTGGACTACATATTAATAATTCCACTTCCTGATATTCCAGAACATAACTGCGCTCATAACAAAGTATCTTTGGGAAAATGTACTATTCCAACTTGGACTGTTGTGCTTGTTCCTTCCTCCCTGAACAAGAGGAACAGCTCACCTATGAGGGGGTATCAAGATGAGATATGGGTGAAGATAAAGGTGTAGGCAGGCACAGATGTAAGATCAGGAATGATTTGTTATTAAAGGAATGTCTGAGTACTCACTATGCAAGGAACTCTTTATACATTACCTCAATATTCACAGCCACCTTGGTTTCATTTTGTGTGAACAAGAAAGTGTACTAAGTGTACTATGGACACTTAATAAAAAAGGACAAACAGTGGGTTTAAAGATCTCCTCCCAGAAAAAGGGAATCAGTGACCAGCCATTCAGCTCCGGGCTCTTTGCTGTGGCCCATTTGGGCTTCTCCCCAGTTCCAGCTGGGACACTTCCTTCTTCAAAACCATCTTGTTAGTGGGTTATTACTGGCCACATTAAACCACTGAAGAAACGTTGGGTAAAGGAAGCGTAGAAAACTTGCCCAAGGTTATATACCAGAGTGTTATATACATTAAGTGTTCTGATGAAGCAGAGGTTCAAGGTTGAAGAACCGTCAGGGCAGAGGATGGGGATGGGAGCTATGTATGTTCTACATGCCACATCCTGTATCAGGCTGGACCTGAGGGGGGTGGGTAAGAGAAGAGAGAAGGTGGGAGTGGCAGGTCTGCTTTTCACGATAAGCAGGGAATGGCAGAGGTGGGAAGCCAGCAAGTAGAGGGAAGAGGGACTTACATGAACACCACAAGGTCTGAAGAGTCTTTATCACTCAGCGTTCACTCACAGGCCCTCTCAGACCTTATCAGAGGGAAAAAGTACACTTTCCACAGAACACCACTTTGGGTTAACTGCAAACGTATTTTGGATGTCTTGAATTAACCTTTCATCTTGAAAAATATGCTTTCACAGAATTTTCAAACACACATACAGACGGCATAGAGGGACCTACACAAAAAATCACAAACACCAAATAATGTCAAATGAGCACAAAAGAAGACAGCCCTAGCGGGACTACTGAATAAATACCTGTGTTCTAATTACCGGGGAGGGAAGCGGGAACAGAGGTGATAATGAACAACATTCACCCCAGAGGACAGTATAATTTGTACAGAGTACAAATAGCACAGAGAGTATAATTTACTTTAATAATTCTGTTTTTCATTTGGTTTTCAAGATCATCAGGGATCAAGGCATTCACACGCATACATAATATACTGAATTTGTGTATACAAATTATTTGCAAAAACATAGGAAAAGATTTGAAAAAGCTTTTCTAAAATAAACAACTGGTATAAATCTACACTAAAGCTCCTGAAAACCAGGTGGAGCAGGGTCAGGAGATCCTGAAGATTCATCAGGACTTATCCAGAATAAATCTGCTAGCAGCGATACTAATCCACCCTTCTATTTAGAGTTACACAGGCACATTTCAAGATAAATTATGAGAAATGAAGGATTAAGTGACCCTCAAATCACTAATTTCAATCCAAAATTAGCAACATAGGGTCTTTTATAAACTTACCTTTGCTTTGATCTTAAATTGGGGGGGGGAGAGAGAGAGAGAGAGAAAGAGAGAGAGAGAGAGAGAGAGAGAGAGAGAGAGAGAGAGAGAGAGAGAGAGAGAGAGAGAAAGAAACATCAACAAAGCAGGGTTAGAAAGAATTATTTACCAAACTCAATGATACAATGTTTATGAAACCACATGATAACACACAAACAAAACATTGGCTAGTTAATTACTCAGGAGAAAAAAGGTAAGGAGGAAGGAGGGAAACAGTTAAAAAGCAATTTTTTAGGCTTTCAGATACACAACGGTGGTGGCAGGCCAAACATCAGGGCAAATCTTCCTTTTGATTTCCTCTGAACACTAGTGGAGATCTGTGTAAGGTGGTATAATTTAGAGAAAACTGTGCTTGCATCAATTTGGCCTTACCCTTGGCCTGACTTTACATTCCTCCTCAGAGATCTCACTTGGACTGCCCTTAAGTACACTGCTCCAGAGAAATCTGCCCTATGTTGTCAGAAACTGGCTTATAAGTAAGTTCTGTTGGTAATTATGATTTTGTCCGTTTGAAAAAATTTATAACTTTGGCTGGCTCTTTTCCAATTACGGGTTTTTGGGTTTGCTTTTTGCTTTTAATAGCTTGACCATTTCTGGCTTCCACTGCACCATAACATTGTAACAGCTAAACTACAGGTTTGTCAGTCTGTGTTCTCTCGCTCTTTCTTTCTCATTTCCTAGTAACATATATGTCATCTTATTATTTTAATAACACCACTGATTTTTGTCTTAGTCCTACTGTCCCTACATCCCAAGGTCATACTTCATCTTTGGGGATATGTTTTTCTTTTCCTTGTTAGAATAGTTTTCAGATGAGGTCAAAGTAAGCATGACAATTAAATTTTACATTTCTGAGCTGAAAAAACTATGTTGTTCCTCCAGAACAATTTTGGCTTGTATTCCGAGTCTAAGGTTCCCCTTACTCTACATTTTAGGATAAGAAGAGGTTAACAGTGAGCAAGTTGTTCATGAACCAGCAGTTACTGTTCTTACTACAGGAATCGTTAAGTAGATAGTGAGGGATTCCAGGTCTCCTATGGACAAAAGTGGATGCTTTGCCATGGTACACTTGTCCCACCCTAATCCTCTCCATACCTGGGAGAGGAGTAAATACCCTACAACTCTGCCAATCACAAATAACTTAGTGTGCCAGCTGCAAAAGAATGCAGCGGATTCTCTAGCCCGAGGGCCAATTGGCATAGGTATAACAGAGTCCGGAAATTCACAGAGAACAACCTTGCAGGTGTAGTTAAGACTCAGGTCATGTGACTCCCAACTGTCCAATCAAAGTGGTTCCAATGGTGACGTCTAAGCCCCAAGGGAGGTCCCAATCAAGATTCAGGCCATAACCACATCCTTTTTCTTGCATCCTTCCTTTTGCTCTCACTTTGCTGTGACAATGGGTCTGGTCGTCTGGCGTATGTATCATGCTTTGTAAACCTATATCTTGCTCTTGCCCTATAATCCTATCTTTCTCTCAACAAACCTCATTTTCGTGCTTGCCTTACTTTGGTCCAGCTGCTCATTATTCAGTCATAAGCATGTCAAGAACCGATATTTTTGTAATCCTAGCACTCTGGTAGGCCGAGGCAGGTGGATCTTTCGAGCTCAGGAGTTCGAGACCAGCCTGAGCAAGAGCAAGACCCTGTCTCTACTAAAAAAAAAAAATAGAACGAAATATATAGGAAAAAATAATCAGGCATGATGGCACAAGTCTGTAGTCCCAGCTACTCAAGAGCCTGAGGGAGCAGGATTGCTTGAGCCCAGGAGTTTGAGGTTGTTGTGAGCTAGGCTGACGACACAGCACTCTAGCCCCAGCAACAGAGGGACACTCTGTCTGCCTCAAAAAAAAAAAAAAAAAAAAAAAAGAACCAATATTTTCACACTGAAACCTGACACATTCAGTTTGGATTCAGTCTGAGAAGGCACTATAGCTTTTAAAATCACTACATAGTGCATCAATGGCGGGGGGTAGGGGGCAACCCATAGAAAAATTAACTCAAAATGGATCACAGACTTAAATATAAGACAGAATACTATAAACCCTTTAAGAAAGAAATCAGGGGAAAATCTTCAGAATCTAGAGCTAGGCAAAGAGATGTTAGAATTGACACCAAAAGCACAATTCATAAACGGAGAAATGGATAAGTTGAACAACATCAAAATTAAGAACTTTTAATGTGCAAAAGACTCTGTTAAGAGGATGAAAAGACAAGCTACAGACTGGGAGAAAATGTTTGCAAACCCCTTATCTGACAAAGAACTAGGTTTCTAGGATGTATATTCATAAAATATACTCATAAAAAAACCAAACAATTAAAAATGGGGAAAAGACATGCAAAGGGATTTTACTGAAGAAGATATACAGATGGCTAATAACCACATGAAAATATGTTCAACTTCACTAGCCATTAAGGACATAGAAATTAAACCTGCAATAAGATATCACTACATACTTATCGGAATAGCTAAAATATTAATAAAAAAATAGTGATAACACCAAGTGCTGGAGACAATGCAGAGAAACTAGATCACTCATACTTTGCTGATGGGAAAGTAAAATGGTACAGCCATTCTGGAAAAGAGTGTGGCAGTTTCTTACAAAACTAAGCACACACCGTTTGGTCCAGCAATTGCATACTTTGACATTTATCTCAGAGAACTGAAAACTTATGTTCACAAAAAACGTGTACACAAATGGTCCTAGCAGTTATGTTAGTAATAGCCCAAACTGGAAACAACTCATATGTTCTTCAATGGATGACTAGAAAGCCGTGGTACATCCATACCATGGAATGGTACTGAGCAATAAAAAGGAACAAGCTATTGATACACTCAACAGCTTCCACAGAGCTCAAGGCAATTACACTGAGTGAAAAAAAAGCTAAATGACAAAGGTTACATGCTGTATGATTCCATTTATACAATATTCTTGAAAATGACAAACTATAGAGATTGAGAACACATTGTCAGGGTGGCAAGTAGAGGGAGGGAGGGAGGTAAGTACAGCTACAGAGGAGTTGCTTGTGGGATCCTTTCAATGGAATTGTTTTGTTTCTCGACTATGATGGTGGCCACACAAATCTACATGTGGGTGTAACTGCACACACTAAACACACACAAATACACACATACTACGAGGGCTTGTAAACCTAACAAAATCTGAACAAGGTTGGTAGACTGTATTAACATCAATTTCCTAGTTGTGATATTATACTATGGTCTTGCAAGATGTCATCATTAGGGGAAACCGAACAAAGGATACAGGGTATCTATTACTCCTTTCAACTACATGTGCATCTACAATTATCTCAAAATAAAAAGTTATGTAATTCTTGTTTATTCTAAATAGCCTATCTTTCTAACATCTCATCCATTATATACCTGATTTCTTCCTTTCTCAATCTTGTTACTCTCTGTAATCCTAATAGCACAAAACATTTCACTAAAATTAGTAGTTTAACACTTGCTTTCCAAAAACCCTTATTCATGGTTTATTATTCCTAACTGGAGCATGCCCTGTGGAGATGGCTCTATGTTTGAATACTGACTCTTATGCTGCATGATATAGACAAAATACTTTCTGAGTCTTAGTTACCTCACTAGTAAAATGGGGATAAAGTAACCTATGCCATAGGTTTAGTTTGAAGATTATAAAATAAATAAAACACTTAGTACATGGTAGGTCCTTAAATTGTTTCTTTCCTTTTCCTATTAACAAGCTAAAATCCACCTTAATTGCTGCATAAAAACATCAACGGCAAACTTTGGTTTTAGTTCCATGGCTTGTATTTAGAAAACAGAAAATGCATCTTTAATGAGCATAGACTGGGGGTTGGGGATACAACGAGGCTAAATTCAGTCCTTAAGAAGTACTTCAACTTAGGAGAATCATTATGATCATTTTAAGACTACGTTTTCTCAGTTTGAAAACATTCTGGCTATCAAAATGACTTATAAATGTTTAGCATATCATTTGACTGCCAGATAGATGTTTAACTCTGTAAACAGTAACCAATCAAATATTAGATTACATCTCTTCAGATATCAACAAGTATGTGTGTGTGTTGGACAAGTTCAATCCTTAAAAATGATACTGATTCAAAATATAATTTTACCCATTTCACCTACTTACAAAAACATTTTTTTAATGGACTCCCCACAAGGTGATCAGCTTTAAATGTGTCAGATTTTTAGTTACAGCTCAACTAATTAGGCTACAGAGCAGCAGGAGCTAAGCACTCTGGATTTTAAATTCAAGGTAGATTCTTAAACATAAGATTCAGAGCAATTTGCAGGTCAGTGCATAACAGCTGGCTTCTCTGAGCAGCACTGCCTGAGAGAACTGTCAAAGATAGAAAAGAACCAAATGTTACTCCTCTAACATAAATAAGAAAATGGACAAAGCAAAGTATATTTAACTTCTACTAATCCGCTCTGTTTATAAACAGTCACAAAACAAAAAAGGCCAAGTAATACTTAAGGACAAAGTCCCTCAAATATATATTTTTTAAAGTACTGATATAATTTTGCAAAGTGAATGCTTACCGAGCAAAATAACTTTGTTTCCGTTCCTTCTTCTCTTCCTTGGTATCCATAATACACAATCAAAAGTGCAAAGTATTTGAAAAAGTCCTTTTTTTTTAATCAATGAGTCATAACCCTGCAATAGAAAATAACAAAGCAATTGTAAATTTTAAAGTGTGTAACAGCCAACATAAAGAATAAAGCAGAGCAGAGTTATATATCCCAAAACAAGTGAAAGATAAACTTTAACCAGGAAACAGTCACGAGTCAAATACAAAATGCAAATGCCCACGGCAGGGAGGGAGGTAAAAGAAAAACACAAACCCACAATTAGAATGGAGATGTTAAACTATAAAGTAAAGGGCTGATGGAAAACTGAAGTATTTTCCTCATAATTAGCAAACATTTTAAGACATGCCAAAACAAAAACCTTCACTGACTTTATGAGATTGTAGCCTAGCTACGCAGACACTATTTAAAAAAATTTTTGAACTCATAATCAAGCAATTAATAATGAGTATGTCTCATAGACAATTATGTAAAATGGCTCTTAGGTGTTTTACAAGAATGTTCTTTCTTTAAAAATAAAAATAACCTCGGCGCTCTTATTTTATTTTCGGAAACATGCCAGCAAGTACATCCCACTCGAGCAAATGTGGAAACAAAGCACAAAGACTCGGGAAGCTATTCCTCAGAAATTGGTGGGGAACCTGCAGCCTTGGGGCCACATGTGGCCTTCCAGATCCATGAGTTCGGCCTTTTGACTGAATCTAAATTTTATAGAACAAATCCTTTTAATGAAGGGATTTGTTCCGTGACGTTTGGATTCAGTTGAGAGGCGGCACTTGGGGGTCTACAGGGCCACACGTTCCCCAGCCTTCGGCCTGTGACCCTCACCTATGCTTGCCAGAAGTCGTTTAAACCTATAATAAAAGGTTGTTCCCTGCTCAATCTTTCCTAAAGACCAGTTTCATCATGCCACTCCCCTGGTCAAAAATTTCCAATGTCCACTGACCGCCCGATTCACCAATCAAAATTTTCCACAGAGCACTAACACTCCTAAAAATCTGGCCTTTCACCCCAAAGCAAAAGTATATTCACCAATAAATTTAAATAAAAAAAACAAAGTGTGTTCACAATCAAAATTATCTACTAACTTGTTTCAGTCCAATAAACAATTTAATCCACAATACATATTACATGAAATGTACTGTGATAAGTACCAGAGAGTAAAGCTAAATGAGACGTGATATGTGCTCTAATGGTATTTACTGTCTTGCGGGGGAGACTGTTAGGATTTCAAGACAATCTGATATGTACTATTATGGAGGAGGCAAAGGGTGCCATTAGAGCCTACAAGAAGAACACCAAATTAGCTCACTTTTGCCTTTTCACAATGTATATACTTCAAAATATCACGTTGAACATAATAAGCACATACAATTTTTTTCAATTAAAAAAAAAAAAAGCCTTACACAGGGCCCACCCCAGGCACTCCACACATACACACACTAAGGGCTTCCCAGGTAAAGGGTACAAGAAAGTAGGTCCAGATTGAGGAAAAAGCAAGAAAAAATAGTTCTCTATTGTCCCAGGGTAAAGTGAGCTGACAATGAAGACTTGGGAAGGCTCAGGGCCATGGAAGACCTTGTATGCTACGCTAAGGAGCTTGAACTTAATGCTAGCTATGCACTGTGCAATGCCCACCTGCTTCACTGCACCTTGTCAGACATCACTAAGTGATCATGCTGAACTCAACAGCTGCACTTGCAGAGGCCACTACAAAATCCATCAGAGCTGGTTCATGAGATAAAACCAATGTTCAAATCCCTGATGCATATGAAAGGAAGTCACCAAAGGTTTACTTTAACATGAGGGAGTGTAGCATAATCAGATTATAGAGGTAGAGAATGAACTTGAGAGGATTAAGGATAGGGCAAAGTAGACTTATTAAAAATTATAGTAAAACTAGTTTATAGAGGAAGGCCCAAACCTAGGCAGCCATAGTTGACAAAGAAATGGGGGGGAGGGGCAAATTCAAGAAATACTTAGAAGGCAAATGAGTTGAGATTTGGTGACTCATTCAACATAGGAAAGGAAAGAATGAAGAATGCCCTCCAAGTTTCTGCTTTAGGGATTAAGTGGACTGCCATGCCAAGGATATGATACAACATATATGAAGAGGGCAGACCGTGTGTGGGATGAAGGAGATGAGAGATTAGTTTTGGACATGTTGCCTTTGAGATGCCTATGGGATAGTCAGCTAGAGACAGTCACCGCACGTTTGATTACATGGAAAGCACAGAAGAGCAGTGAAGGCTAGAGAAAAGGAATTAGAAATGATCAACATATGGTTGCAGTTAGGAAAAAAAGAAAAAAACAACATACAATGGTGAGATCACCCTGGAAGCCTAACAACTATGCACACGGCACTGTACAGAAACAATGGGGCATACAGTCCTAACTCTTACTGGTTTATCTCCCTGTCCCTGATGTGGGCTTCACCCTCAAGGAGTTTATCATCCAATGGAAAAAATAAGACTGTGCAAGTAACTAAATCGTAGGGTAGTAACTTGGAGCTATCCAATGAACAATACGAAGAACCCAGGAGACACAAAGCTCAATTATGATTGAGGTGATAAAATAAACCTTTCAAAGTGGTTAGAATTTCTTTCTTTCTTTTCTTTCTGAGACAGGGTCTCACACTGTCACCTTGGCAAGAATGCAGTGACATCATCATAGCTCACTGCAACCTCAAACTCCTGGGCTCAAGTGATTCCCTGCCTCAGCATTCCAAGTACCTGGGACTATAGATGCACACCACCATGCCCAACTAATTTGCCTATTTTTTGCAGATACAGAGGTCTCCCTCATGCTCAGGCTGGTCTGGAACTCCTGGCCCCAGCAATCCTGGTGAGGATTTCAACAGGTTAAGATGAGAGACAGGGCATTCCAGAAAGAGGAACACCTCAGCAAAGGGATGGAAATGAAAAGAGCAAGGCACATTCAAGCAAGGAGGACAGAGTGGCTACCAAGTAGGGATAGAGAACTAACCTTGATGGCTGGTTAGTCATGTAATGCCTACCATAAGTCATTTATTTTATCATATTATACATATGTTATCTCTTTTAATCCTTATAATCACATTAGAATTGGGTATCCTTATTTACATTAAACTGAGGCTGCGAGATGCTAATTAATTGCTCTAATTCTACAGCAGTAGCTGTGGTGGAGCAGGGATTTACATCCAGTTTGGTGCACACTCCAGTGTCTTTCAATACCTTTGGAGCCAGAAAGCATTTGGAAATAAGCTATAAAATTAATCTGGAATCAACAAAGTTCAATGCCTCAGCATAGATTCTGCAAGTTAAGATGAATGTAGCTGGCCACCAGAAGATGGGGAGTGGTCACAGAAGACCTCCAACAGGACTGTATTAGTGGAGCAGTGGGAGTGGAGGCTGTGTTACAGTGAGCTGGGGTAGTTAGTACTCATTCAAGGATGCGGGTGATAAAAGAAAGAAAAAAAGTAAAGATGGTGGCTGAGTATCCAGCTCTGATGAGCTCACTCTCACACTATGGTTTGAACCGCTGGGCTCCTCCCCATCTCTGTACCTTCACCCTTACTCTTTCCCCGAGCTTGAGGTAACCTTGCTATGCTCCTCGTCCTGACCAGGTCCAATATGAGGCCCAGTTCTGCTTTAGAGCCTTCCCTGACCACTGTGTGCCCGTCCCTCTCCTCCTTAGGAGCTTATGTCACATGTCACCCATCAGTTACTACAAGGCACTTAATCATACACTGTGTGACAATGACACTTTACTTTGCCTCCTCAGCTCCAAGGCCTGAGTTCCTTCCAGTCAAACACTACCATGTTTCACACTTTCCTTATACTTCCCTAAATACCTGGCATGGGAGTAGGCAGACAATCCATATAAAAGCTAAGCAAGGAGTTAAATTAATCCAGAATTGGGGAGTAAGGTCAATCATATAGCTGACTGATACAAATCCAAGGAATCCTCCCAAATCAAGAATTAGGTAGAGAAGGGAGATACAGACTCATGCCAGCCTCCCTCAGACTCCAGAAAGGATTAAAATTCCAGGCTCTCTGCCCTGCCCTGGGCCAGGTGGTTTGTTTTAAAGTTCATCTCCTGCATGCCACAAATATGTAATGATCTTTATTAAGTTTCCCCTCATGAATAAAAATGAAGTCATAGCAATCTAATTGGAAAATTTTTATATTGCAAGCAGAGCCAGAAACTAATATTTGGTTCCAGAAGAAAAATATTAACAAAAATAAGCACAAGAGAAAAAGATGAAATGATCCAAGAACTGACATCTGGTGTTGCTGCGTCTGTTTAGAACTGGTAAAGCTTTTTTTATTTTTCAATATTCTATTAGATAAATGAAAAATATGCTAATCTTTGGTTTAAGTTTCTAGAAATTTTCATATTCCTTAAACAAGACAGATGCAGTCCTTTCAGGTTTAGACACACCAACAGATTAAACAGAAAGAGCTCAGCAGAGGATACCGTAAAAGTGATTTGCACAGAACACCACACAGCAGCCTTCATGCTTCGCTGAAGAAGCAGAGATCCCTAAATCAATCTCTAATGGGAACTACATTTTCCATTATAAGTGGTTATAATGGGCTTCTTAAAAGCCCTTCATTCAATTAATGTTGACTTTCCCTCACATCAATACACTCTGGACTCATCCAAACACTGACTTATAAGAGTATCCTGCACTTACGGTGTACTGCAAACCAAAAAGCATTTTATGAGAGAGCACAAGATGAATCTTGCATCTAAATATTTCTTCTTTCACTCAAATCAGGATAGTCCATTAAAATCTAAATTCAGTTCATTATTCAAATAAAAATAGCACATACAAAATCCTTACCTCATAAGAGCCGTGTTGAAAACAAACTTTTTCTGTATTACCAGCATAGTGTTCCCTATTTGAGATCATCACACCATTTAAACACAATTTAAGGAGAGAGCTAGCAGAGAATCCCTAATTCCTTCTAACCAGTGTGGACCCACACAGCACAATATGGCTTTTTGAATTCACATGTAACACGCTGAGCTCCTTGAACATTCACGTGTAACTAGTCAGGACGAGAAACAGCAGTGTATCCGTGATGCCTGTCAACTGTTTTCCCAATAACATGTTTCCTAATACACAAATGAAAGAATGACAGGAACATGCTTTGAGGCTTGGTCACACTGAGTCTGGCCACTTAGGGAACAGACCACAATGTACCTTTCTATGAAGACATTTCCTCCTAGAAAATACTTACGCTTATACCAAACTATGACAGGTGTTCAGTCCCTCTCAAAGCCATACTGTCATCTGAAAAAGGAAGGATATTCAAATTTTGGTGTTAGCCAAGGTCAGAAATTTGAATACTTTAACAAGAGAGAAACCTGGGAAGAAGGGCATAGAGCCAGACATGAGCATGTGCCACAAACTTGAAGGGGAGCAAATAGGAGACAACACCCCAAATAAACAAATGTGTATCACAAAAACAATGCAACAGCAACAAAAAAACAAAATGTAAGGGTGACAAAGTTTAAAAGTTATGCCTGAAGCAAGAGGATGATTAAGGACAGTTACCAATCTGCTACTTGGGAAACCGTAGGAAGTCTTTGGATGGCAAAATGAATGAAGAACTAATCAACTCTTCTTCCATTGTTCCCTGCCTAGGGAACTAAAATTTGATGTGGAAAAAAAATCAAGTAGATGTGAGTTTCAGTGCTCTCTTACCTAAGATGAGTAAAGAGATAACATTAAAGCTCCTAGATGCTCTAAATGAAGACTAATCTCTGGACTGGATAGATCATTTTATAAGTTCTAAGAAAAGAACATGCAAATGAGAATTCTAAAAAGTCACTGACAGGTTCAGGAATTGTAAGAGATGGGGAAATGCCAGAAGCATTTGACTCTTTTAGTCAAATAAATGCATTTTAATTTTCAACAAAAGTTAGAAAGGGGATCACGCAAACTACACATTGAAGGAAATCACCTAGGTCCCCAGGAAAACTTTAGAAATGATAATTAAAGGCAAGATGGCAAGGACTTAAAAGAGGAAGCAGTAAACCCTGAAATCCAGAATGTTTCCAGAAAACAAACCATTCTGCAGAACAACAAACAAGTGAATCCCCTTTTGGAACTTCTACCATGGATTAAGTACCCTGCTGCAGATAACAAAAATGAAGACAGCATTCATAAGTCAGGAAGCTCAGGAAGAACACAACTGCACCCTATCAGCTGATAAAAGGGGAAGTGGTGAGTGCTCTGATGTTGGGAGCCACAGAGCACAGCCAGGGAAACAGCTTACTCTACCTGGTTACCCTGCCTCCAAGGGAAGGAGTGTCTGGGCAACATCACAAGTGATACTGGCACTGGGCTATGAAGGAGTGTCCCAGACCATGAACGCAGAAGAGGCTGGGCTCATCAGGCAGAATGAGGAAGTGCACGCTGCAGGGAGGCAACGTGCAGTGCTCAGGGAGTCCTGAGTGATCTGGTATGGCTGGAGTGCAGGCTGGCGGAGGAGAGTATGTTCAAGGAATGCTGGCTCAGTCAAATTACACTGACCTCATTTCCCTCTTCGACATATCTATTATACTACTCTAGTGGATCAGGAAAATGAGGTAATAAACACGGTGTAACTCTACTTAAAAGGCATTTGATAAATTTCTCTTGTCTGCTTACGGATAAGGTGGAGAATTGCGGGCTGCAAGTGGAGGTGGATGTTTGTTTCTATGGATCGATGAAAGAAATCATTGAACCACTGCATCAACAGGTATTTGCTGACTGACTGACTAACCTCAACTCAGAGCTGGGAGCTGACCTCCATCCTCAACCTAGAGGGAGGACGTTAATAGCTTAACGCGGCATCCTTTGCTGGGCCCTGTCCTCCTCAATAACGTTACCACTGACTTGAATGAAACTAGGGAGACCACCTTATCAGCCTTTTGGAGGAATAAATAACAGCCTGGACAATAGCATTAGGATTCAGAAAGCCCTCAGCTGTCTGTAGAAAGTAGTCAATTATTATGAGGAGGAATTTTCCTCATGAATCTCAGTTCTACTGGTGAGCTGCTAAGGAAGGAGCAAGGTAGAGCTTGGGGGGTTAATATGATTTGCAGTTTTAGATGCCAATAAGATCCCTACACCCAATGGTGTGATTCTGCTGCATTAGTCCCACCCCTTAACAAAAACACTAGTGCAATCAACTCAGAATAAACAGAATTGTGCTAGTCTGTAGCACCCTTTTTGAGGATGCGAATATATCAGGATTACTGCATTTAGCTTTGGATCTCACACTATAGGAAAAATATAGGGAAATTAGAGCAACCAGAGGGTTCATTGACATAAAAGTAAATTTTAGGAATATTAGTCAAAGGAGTTGATCAGGTTTAGCTTGGAGAGAAGACTTGGGATTAAATGACAACTGTTTTCAAATATCTGAAGAATCTTCATCCAGGAGAGGATTTAGGCTAGATAGATCTTCAAGGGGTATACCTAGGACCAGGCATTAGATATGGAGGGAAAGAGCCTGTGACTCATTAAAGAACTGACAGACAGATACAAAGAGCCTGCAGATAAAGTGGCTTCCTTATCATCAAGAGGACTGAACTCAAGCTGAGCGACCTTTTGCATGATTGCTGTAAAGGGATAGTTTCCAACCTTACCATACTCAACATCTCACCTAAATAAATATATGTCCTTTATAATAATGAAATTCACAGATAATGTAGCTTACTTACATACTTAATTTTATAAAATCAATGTAATGCCCAAAAGGAAAGTAATTGATAATAGGTATTTCAATATGTAAATTCTCAGGCACAAGTTCATTAGAAGACATAACATAGATTCATGTAGATCCTATAGATGTGAAATCCCCGAGAATAAAGGACAAATCTTGGTTTTCTTGGACTGTCTTACTCTTTGAAGGGCATTTGGCACCTCTGCTTCCATCTAACTAACTGCCAGTTTGCATCTCCCATAACCATGCCAACCAAAATGCACTGGGGGATTGGTACCAAACCCACTGAGAACCACTACTGTGAGGAAAATCAAGCTCTTTGGGTAAACTAATATTTTAAATTCATTTTTAAATTAAATTTTTTAATTTCAAAAATTCCTGTAAAGCTGAGATTTTAGAAACTCTACACACTTGAGTAGTTCTGTTTCCAATATGCTGTGTTTCATCTGAATAACACTTAACCACGCATGTTATTAAGGTAGAACAGCACTTTTACTGCAAGACAGGCCTCCACCACCTACAAGGTATGTAGCCTTGGGCAAGTTACCCAATTTCTCCAACCCTCAGTTTTCTTATCTGTAAAATGGCTGTTATAGAGATTTAATGTGTAGAGTCTGGTGTCCCATGGAACAGAAAATTCTACCCACTGAGATTTCAATGAATTCAAATATTCAAGTGTTCATGAAACACTACTTTCAACAACACCTGGAGAGCTATATTCAAATGTGTTCAAAATAGAAAAACCACATGGTGAACTAACAAGCTAGGCAGGTCTAATGAATACAAAGATGACAGAAAGTAGCAATAGTTAAATCTTTTTTTGAACATTAACCATATGCACCAAAGTTTGTGTTCAATACTGTTACACACAGTTTAATTATCTTTATGACTGTATGAGGGAGTTAATATTCTCAATCTTTTTTCAGATAAGGAGTCTGTAGTTTAGAAAGATTAAAGAATTTATTCAAGGTCAAGCAACCATAAGAGTTACAGCTAGAATGATCAGCTGTCTGACCCCAAAGAACCACTTATCATGGCCTTTAAGGCTAAGCTGTAATCACACAGAATTTTCACATCAACTGCTTGGTTCTTTCTAGATTTAACCACAGTTAAAAAAGAAAGAGGATCAACCCAGCTTTCTGGCCAATTGTCCTTTAGGATGTAAACACTGACTCGTATTCGGGTTAGCCATTACTATTCATACTAAATGCACTGTAGTGAATAAGTCACTACATTCAATAAATATTTATCACATCAACTAGGTTTTTGAGGAGCTAACTGGAAAGCATATTGCCTTAGTTCACTAAATTAAATGAATTACTCCTTAAGTTTTAAGAACAGAAGTAATGACATGTCCTTGAATATGCTCTTAGCGGTTGGCAATTTTTTTCTGTTTCTGTTGTTTTGAAATGTAATCTTCCGCCAGTCTAATTATTTCCCCACAGAGAAAAAGAATCGGTAAATACAAAGAATCAGAATTTGGAATTTTTTTTTTTTTTTTTTTTGAGACAGAGTTTCGCTTTGTTGCCCAGGCTAGAGTGAGTGCCGTGGCGTCAGCATAGCTCACAGCAACCTCAAACTCCTGGGCTCGAGTGATCCTTCTGCCTCAGCCTCCCGGGTAGCTGGGACTACAGGCATGCGCCACCATGCCCAGCTAATTTTTTTATATATATAGCAGTTGGCCAATTAATTTCTTTCTATTTATAGTAGAGACGGGGTCTCACTCTTGCTCAGGCTGGTTTTGAACTCCTGACCTCGAGCAATCCGCCCGCCTCGGCCTCCCAAGAGCTAGGATTACAGGCGTGAGCCACAGCGCCCGGCCAGAATTTGGAATTTTGATTAAAAAAACTTATGGATTGTAAATTACAAAAGTCATTTTTTTCTAAGCTCTAAAATTATAGCTCCTTTTTAGATCTAAAAATTATGGTTCTATAAAATTTCTACCAAAACTTTTTAATATATTGAATGCATTCACTCATTAATATTCATAAAATATAAGAAGTCAGTTTTGAAAAGTTCTACCTGTACACAAAGACAGATTAGAAGGGAGAAATCTACACTGTCATGCAGAAAGTTAATGGAGGCAATGGAAACAGAACAGAGTACTCTGCTGATCTAATCTTCCAGCCATAGCAGAAAACTTCCTCTTTCTCACCATCAATCACTATTTACTGGGTACCTACTACATGCATGTTTGTTCCTCACAAGAGCTGGAAAAAAACGTGATGCCTGCATCACCCACAGTGAGGTTTCTGGAGACACCTGCTACTATTGCTCCAGCACTGGAAGATAACTTCAGAGGATCTCCAAGACAAATCAAAAGGTGGTAGACTCCAAATAGCATCAATAAACAGTCAACAAAGGAAAAAAGGTTTGTTCTCAATTACTTCTGGAATTCATTTTAACATCAATCACTATCAGTCACACTCATTCCTAAAATCATAGGGTCTCTGGCCCATTTGATTTTTTTTCAGACATCTTCTAACCCTGGCCCAAAAAGGGACTGGCTCCACGCTGTTCTTGTGGAGTCTCTTTATGAGTATAAAACTCAATCTCATTTCCCAAAGCTTCGCAGAGAATAGGTGCTGATGTGAATCACTGTACTAGCACCCTGTGCTCACAGCAGATGGGTCCTGGTCTTCTACCACGCCTTCCTCCTTCAATTCCAGGAAAGAAAGAAATATGACCAATAGTTACTGATACTACTATCACTATTACTGCCATGATTAATAATTATTATTGTTTGGTGCCTCACCGAATCGTAAACTGTGAGACAGCATCTATTTGATGTATCTGAATTAAGAGTTAACTGATGAAAAAAAATTTTGATGAAAAAAAGTATTAAAAATTAAACAATGTCTTTTCAAAAAATATATAGTATATGGATAGCAAACACTAGTTTTCATGAATTAAATTTGAGTGTCTTCTGAAACTATCAGTAAGACACAAAGTTGACTTTACCAGGTAAACTGCCACTTAACTAAGGAAATGGCCATATGCTTTTTCTCTGTAGATAAGATCTGCAATTAAATGTATTTTCAAAATATACTGACATACACTCAGACTTGTAAAAATGCAAAATAAAAAATAACTGATTTATTACTCTTTTTAATGTGCTTTCAGCATATTTATTCACATGGAGACTATAAGTGGCAATAAATAATTTACACTTACTCCTTAGTGCCCTGAAACATTTATGAGTAATTTTCTTCAATTCAGTAAGCATTTACTAAGAACTCATTTTATGCCTACCACTGTACTATTTATCTAAAACCTATGAATATAAAAAGGACTCAATATGCTCTAAAGAAACTTCCATTTTTGACAAGGGGCATAAGGTTTACATAAACAAAACAATCAGAAAAAAAGAGTTTATGAAATATTTATGATAAATAAAATGCATGATATACAGAGGAAGTGCTAATGGGAAGTGAGAAAACAGCCAGGTCACATGCCCCAGTGCTGTTAGGGAGGGTGTTAGAAGAAGGATATCTCCAAAAACCACCAGTCATGGGTACATTTCAATAGTGCTGCACAATCAACAATCACATCTGTAAACAGTTTTTATACTTAATGAAAATATTCTCTATCAGAGCACACTCCACAGGCTAGCAAGTCTACCAGATTCTGCCTTAGATGTGTTGAATAAGAACAGACAGAGGCATGCACTGCTTTGGCTAACACTGTCTAAAATGTGGTACATACACAAACGTGGGTTCAGGAACAAGCCATGACAAAAAGTGTCTAAGAGACAGAAAACATGCTCAGTGTGCAAATGAATCAGCTTTCTGAAGTACTATGACTTCTTGGAAAAAAATTATGTATATGATATTCAATTATAATTTTCCAGGAGACTGGATTAATAAATCAAGTCTATGGTTTAAATACTTTTAAAAGTTTGATGGGGCCGGGCGCGGTGGCTCACGCCTGTAATCCTAGCACTCTGGGAGGCCGAGGCGGGCGGATTGCTCAAGGTCAGGAGTTCAAAACCAGCCTGAGTGAGACCCCGTCTCTACCATAAAAATAGAAAGAAATTAATTGGCCAACTAATATATATAATATAAAAATCAGCCGGGCATGGTGGCTTGTGCCTGTAGTCCCAGCTACTCGGGAGGCTGAGGCAGGAGGATCGCTTGAGCCCAGGAGTTTGAGGTTGCTGTGAGCTAGGCTGATGCCACGGCACTCACTCTAGCCTAGGCAAGAAAGCGAGACTCTGTCTCAAAAAAAAAAAAAAAAAAAAAAGTTTGATGGACTGCTTGTTGCAAAAGGTCTTGCAAAGTTCAATAGAAAAAGGGCTCTGGTAGACTAGATTGTTGTACTTAACTAAGCACTACTTCCCTCACTGTAAGAGAATTATATACATCCCATACCCTTTGCTATGTAACTTTGTGGCACTTTGCACTAGTGGAGTGTATATCTCCATTCAATTTGCCATGTGACTTGTTTTTGACCAATAGACTGTGAGGATTAATAGTGTTACTGATATTGACTTGAGGCACTTAAGAGACCTGGCAAGTTTTGGCTCTCCACCAAAAGAATATACTCCCGGTAACTGGTTTTCCTCCTTCAGCTTGGGACTCAAGGATGAAGGAAGACATGTGCAACAGACCTAAACACCCTCACCTCAACTTTGGAGTTCAGCTCAGCCCTGCCGAATCCAGCCAAAAGCAGCCAAACCACAGTCAAACTGCAGATCTATCAACATGAAATAAATATTTGTGGATATAAACCGCTGAGGTTTGGAGGCTGTTCTGCAGTGCACACACACACATACACACACCAATACACCCTTACAAACATCCTGATCCACAAATTACTTTGTGGAGTTTCACCAGGAAGATGAAAACCACATAGCACATTGTACTGTCTATATAAATAATTCTACCTGCCTGGGATACCAAAGCCCAGAGACAGAAGCAGCCAATTGATACAAACAGCCGAGGAAGCTTCCTTTCCTTTCAGCTGTCATTCACCGGCTAACCAATTTGAATGGCTATAGAGCTTTACTTAAGAAAGTATCACTTGACAAGCCACTGTGCATTGTCTTGGTATGTTCATCTATAGACTTTGGTATTACTTAGTGTTCTGGATTGAATTGTGTTACCCTGAAAAAGATAAGTTGAAGTCATAATCCTAAGTACTCTAGAACATGACCTTATTTGGAAACAGGGTCAATGCAGACATAATTACTTAAGATGACATTATACTGGACTGGTATGGGTCCCTAACCCAAAATGACTGGAATCCTTATAAGAAGATGGCCATGTGGAGACAGAGACACAGAGGGAGAATGTCATGTGAAGGTGCAGGCATAAGTAGCCACAAGCCAAGGAACTCCAAGGTTTGCCAACAAGCCACTAGAAGTTAGGAAGAGGCAAGGAAGGAGTCCTCTATAGGCTTCCAAGGGAGTACGGCCTTGCTAACACCTTGATTTTGGACATTCAGCCTGCAGAACTCTGAGACATACATTTTTGTTGTCTTAAGCCACCTAGTTCGTGGTACTTTGTCATGGCAGTCCCAGGAAATTGATACACTGATTTCTAAATTCGTTCTATACACTATCACTGCTCCAAAAGGATATTGCTCCAAAAACTTCATTACTTTCTCACCATGACTATTCTGTCACATTCTTTTACAATTCAAAGGAAACGCAGGGCTTGTCACTGAGAAAACTGGTAAATATTATTTCGAATAGAGTAAAAAGCTCATCCAGTTAACATCTCTGCCCAGGAGACAATTCAAGGACAGCTTATTTAAGTACATAGGCTAAGAACTGACCTGATTATCGAGGAAATATTTTAACCTTCAAGGGGCTTTGAAATATTCTGGGAAGGCAGCATTGCCATGTACTAGGCCACTCTCATCACACTTGCTTTAGCAATTTTAGACTAACTCATATTGCTGCGTTTCTCAGCACACACTTAACGCTACTTTGTGACAGTATCTCATTAATTGTTCTACTTGCCTACATTCCTTCCAATCAGACTACAAGCTCTCCAAAGGCAAGGAATGTGTCTTATGTTGTCCATTCATGCCAAGATACACATGCCAACACAGGTCACAACTCCTAGTTAAGGCTGGACACAGAATTCATGTTTAGTAAGTTGATTTTTGACTTGTTATGGCTAAAAAACAGAAACTGTCTTCAAGTTATGGAACAACTTATTGTCTTGCCTTTAATTCAGATTAGTGGTCTTCACTTTTAAAAATAATATTTCACATCAATAAAAGTATCTGAGCATAAAACTCTAATTTTTTTACTTATAAAAACATGTCTTCTGCACTTACACCTTACAAGATATATAACAAAACCAGAAGTCATGAAAAAATGATACAGACACTCTAACAATTTATTTTTATTTATGGGGCACATGAACCCTGCTTTGTAAATCACTGGTCTAGACTATGAGTGCAAGTATGTTAAGACATTTCCTGGGCTTTGGTCCTTTCTAGGAAAAGCAAAATCTATGAACTTCTAAAACATTTCCAAACTTTAAACACAGTCTCTGACAGATTCGTGAAATTATCTAGATCAAACAAGCAATATTTTAGAATTGATGATAGAGTTTTTCTTACAACTAGAAATTAATAAGTATATTATGAAACCCCTATTATAAATGCATTTGCTAACTGTGGTGTTCTCTGCCATTGAACCCGTTAGTTTTTAGATTTTAGAAAGGAAAAGTCTATTATCAGATTTTCAGGCAAGTATCTGTTAAGACTGAGAATACCAACTGATGTAACAGTCTCATCTTGAAAATAAGGAAAAGAAAATGATGGGCAAAAGGGAAGATGAAGCAGAAAACTAAAAAATCCATCTCTAAAAATGTAATCAACACAATAACATCCAATTTTCCTGTGTTCTAGATGCATGTTAGATGCATAATGCTGTGCTAGAAAACCAAAAGACATACAGTAACATAAAACACAATCCCTGTAAGCATACTGGAAGAACTAAGCAAAAGCAAGCCAATATTTAGTTCATTTGTGGTACATACATTTAAGTGCCAAGAGAACTGAAATCAGAATAAAATAGATGGCTTGAAAAGTGTTCATGGAATTAAGTATCAGCCTGGTGTGGAAGACTGAATTTAAATAAAGAAATGTGAAAGACAATTTCAGATAGGGAGGGCAGCAAAAGGCTTGAAGTCAGGAACTACCCTCTTATGTGTGTGGGATTACCAAGGATTCTGATCCCACTGGAGAGACAAGTTCGTGCAGAGTCAGAGTGGGAGACAAGGCTGAATGCATGAATTGTGGAGAGGACACTGTGCCATCATCACCTAAGCAGCATTCTCCGACTTAAACTTCCCAGAGAAAGCCATCACCACTAAAATCTCATAAATCATTTCACTTGGTCTACTTATTCTTGAAGAAATAGACTGGAGGCTGATCTATACACAAAGCAAGAGAGCTAAATGCAAGAAAATATCAAGCAGATGATGTGTGGGTGAAGATTTTGAGGAAGTGAAATAGTAGCTTTGAAAGGAGGAAGAGAAAGTAAAATATGTCAAAATGAATATGCATTTGGTAAAAAAAAAAGGTAAAAAATAAGAATTCTATAATTATAATGTTTAATAATTATTGTAATACATACAGATAACAAATAAGAATATGAAAAAAGAAATCACCTATGATCCCACCAATGGGAAGAAAGTAATATTTTGTCACTTTCCTGCCTTCTATGCAAATGAATCTTAAAATCAAATTAGGATATTTTTATACATATAGTTTAGGTTTAACTCAGTTATTACCAATGTCTTCCATGTGATTAAATATTGTTCAAAATCACTGTTTTAATGGCTATTTTATCATACGTACATACTATTACATAAAAAAATGACTCCACTGTCAGACTTTTCTCGAATTTTCACAATATTACCCTTGATAATAATACTTATATGTTGCTTACTCTGTGCCAGGCAGGGTTCCAAGTACTTTACATAAATTAACCTACCTAATTCTCTGTACAAAGTAGGAGGTAGATACTATTATTATCTCATTTTGACAAATGAGAAAAATCAAAGTGTGGAGAAACTAACTTGCCTAAGTTCACATGGGTGGTAACTGGTAGATCAGGATTCCAAGCCATATATCTGGCTCCACCATGCCAGGTTCCTCTTAAAGATCATTGGCTCATCACTGAACTTCAACCCCATCTCTGATTATTTCTTTAGAATACACTCAGAATAGAATCAATCACTAATGCCAAGGGATTTCATAAGCTAAACTGCTCTCTATCTAATATATACCAACATACCTTCTTACCATTAGTGAGATCTGATACAACTTCATTCTTGTCAGCATTACTACTGACTTTTAAAATCTAATTATAATCTGCATTCCTTTGATACAATGAAGTCAATATTTTTTCATGTCTTGGCCATCTTAAGCTTCTGTGTTGTGAATTTTCTATTCCTATTCCTAATATTACAGTGCTTTTTAAAGAGTTACAGAATGTTAAGTTGAAGTTATTTTGGAAGGCTCTGTAATTCAAAATATCAGAGAGTGTTGCTAACTAGTTTTTTCAGTGGGACCCTATAGACAGGTAGTACCTTGGGGGAAATCTCCAGAAACTAGAAATGAGGGCTCAGCTATAAACACCTGAGACCACAGGACTGAGCAGGCCCTCGGAACAGACTGATTAATAACCTGAAATTGTGATTTATACCATACAGCAGGTGCTACACTCATCCATTGACTAGAATATTTACCACTACTACTCAGGGCACTCTCAATTATTGGAATCAACAAGCCTGGGGAAACAAATCAGTAAATCTAATGTTTGCATAGTGAGCTCAGAATTACAGAAGGAAAATAAAAGATCTTGAAGGATCTCAAACCTACGTAGTTATCTAATTATTCCTATTCTACAAGGCATACCTGGTTAGTGATAAGAAAAACCTACAAGTTAGAAATTCCACATGAATAATGCTGAACAAACACTAGTAAATTCTTACTCTCTAAATCCTGTTAATCAGTCATCAAAAACAAATTGCCTCATGTTAGGCACTATGAAGTAAACTAAGCACCTAACCTCTGATTACTTGGGTTGGAATTAAAAATATCTTATTTATTCATACACTTGGGAGTCATTTTGTAGCCTGGGCCACTCTCCAGATGGTTCATTTCACCTATTAGGTCTGATATTTAATACTTTCAATTTCTTAAGAGTAACCACTTTGCCTATTAGATCCCTAAACTTTAGTGACACTATAATTGGAGGTTTTAGCCCTATTTATGCACCAACTACAGAAGATAACCCAGAGTTAGAGGCATAAAAGTGGCACTCTCCCACATGAGGGTCATAATAAATACGAAAGCTATTTTTAGTGAGTGTTAGCACACTGAGAGAGAATTAGTAAAGCAAGCAAGGGCTGTTTAAGCAAATGGTATGGACATGTACAATTGGCCCTCAGTACCCACAGGTCCCCCATCTATGAATTCAACCAAGTATCAAACATATTTGGGAAAAAATGGATAGCTTGAGTTTTTACTGAACATGTACAGACTTTTTCCTGGTCATTATTCCCTAAACAATACAGTATAACTACTTACACAGTGTTGACTGTGTATTAAGTATTATAAGTAACCTAGAGATGATTTAAAATACAAAAGAGTATAAGCATATATGCAAATATGAGTATATATGCAAATACTACAGCATCTAACATCAAGAATTTGAGCATGTACAGATTTTGGTACCTATAGGGGTTCTAGAACCAACCCCATGAGGCTACCAAAGGACAACTGAATTATATTGAGGTAGGAGTGGGTAGGGGAAGAAGGGGGATGGTTAATTCAAAGCTTTAACCTTGTTTTGTTTTTGAGACAAGAGTTTTGCTATGTTGCCCAGGTTGTTCTCAAATTCCTGGCCTCAAGCAATCCTCCTGCCTCAGCCTCTGGAGTAGCTAAGACCACAGGTACATGCTTTTTGTTTTGTTTTGTTTTGTTTTTCTTTTCTTAATCAATCGTACATAGTTAATCATAGTTAATTTTTACTAGAAAGGCAACTTTGCTATTCATAAGAAATGCCTGTTTCTAGTATGGAAGCCTACTTGGGACTAATTATATACCAAATTGCATGTAGAAGTCTCCATGAGTTTATAGAATTGCAACTAATAAAGGCCCCTAGAGATGACACCAGAACTGAGTGTGGCTTGCTCATGAAAACAAGAGGACAGAGTGTTCCAGGTAGAGAGAACAGCATGGAGAAGAAAATTTATATTCTATGCATGTGCAAGAAGTATCAATTAATTTTGCATTGCTAAAAAAGAGATTCTTGAGTCCATAAACAAGGACATGCAGGCAAATGGCATGTGTGTGATAACACCTTGAACTTGCATCAGCTTTTTTTAAAGGCCCATGAAATGGGGGAGGGAGGCTTAGCTAAGAATGAGGCAGGTTAGGAGATGAATCTCTCAGGATCCAAGAGACCAGGCTAAGATGTGTGGATTCCTTCCTTGTATGATGGGAATCCTTTAGGAGGTTTGAAGGAAGTTTAGAAGGAAGGCTGGTTGAGATGTGGAGGGCTGAAATGCAGAACGAGGCAGAATGCAGGCAACAGTCGAAGACATCTGAGGAGCCAAACAAAGGCAGTGGAAATGGACAGGAGTGAATTAGAGTAGTGGGTTAGCAAAAAAAAATGAACAGGCTCTATGTTTATATTTACTTTTATATGCATAAAATGTCCTTGGAAGAGTCTCAATTAACTGATAACACAGGGGAAGAAGGTGACTGGGGGATGAGAATGAGAGGGAATGCTTGCATTGCATATCCATTTGCACCTTTTGAATCTCTTGAGCATATTACCTATTCTAAAAATAAATTAAAAAAAAAGACATGGAGGTTATCAGAATGAGATGCCTCTATATAAAAATCTGTCCAGGCATCTCTCCAAACCCCCTTCCTACATTTTAAATTGCACTTTTGAATTCAGATTATTTTTATATCAAGGGCTCTCAAGAGTGTACCAATGACCAACCCCTTAAGAAGGGCCAATCTCTGTGCTGACCCAGGTTATAAACATATCAAACTTAATTTGGCATCATATAGACATAAAGAACTATTTACCTGGCTAAGTTAAACCAACTTAACAGTTAGTTGTCAAAACACCAAAATAAAGAAAGTATGATCAATTAACTCAGGGGGCCCAATCCTTTAAATATCATGGTAAATAAAAGAGGCTCAGAAAAAAAGAATCTATACCTCATTTATTAAAAGAAGGGTAAATCAGATGTATCACTGATGTGAAGGTCAGAATGGTGATCCAGTGTAGAGTGTTAAGCTAGTTTAAGCTAGACTTTTGGCTAAAAATGACTTTTTAAATTATAGAGAAACTCTTGTTCAACCTAATACAGTATATAAGGCAGTTTCTCCAGATATAATTGACAAATTGAATAGCATTACCAACTCCAAATTCAGGATAAGTGTACATAAATTTAGGTAGTTAAAAAAATAAGAATTTAGTTTTGTAAAACTATATAACATTACTTTGCATTTGGCTGTATTTATGCATACATATATATCTCAGCTCAGATATACTAAACTTGCATTACTTGTTCAAAATATATTTATGTAACCAATTAAATTTGTTCACCAAAAACATACCATGTCCAAAAATCAATTCTGTGATGTATTCATTTATTTGGTTTAATGTTTTATATTTTGCCTTGTTTGACAAAGGATGTGAGTCAGCTTAAAAGTATAATTCAATAAAATGGGAAAATATAATTAGATAAACATCAGCATCAAGAAAAACAAGATAGAACAGAAGCTCAAGACCAAAGGGAAAGTTAGAACATCAATATTAGGTTATGGTCATCCAATCCCAGGTTTTTATGTGATTATTAAAATTGAGTTGCAAATTTGACTCTTCATTTCCTATTCGCCAAATAGAAATATAATCAATTATCTGATTCTCAATTTGCATGATAAAGACACACATTTTAACTGTTCAGGGGAAGTAAAGGTTTTCTTTGGCATCTAGAGCGAAATGGAATTCTTGCATGGGTCTTCAAACAGGAGCCGTAAAAAGGGACCATGATCTTAGCCAAATTAATACCATTTGACTGTATTAATAATATCCCTCAGTGTGAGCACAATGGGTGGGAGTTGGGTGGGGGATGCAGGTAAGGTCAAGGATGCAAAACAGGGTAACCATGGTAAATAGCTTCTGAAAAATCATGCTAGGCTCCTGATCTAATATCTAGAATTGGAGAGGGGAATGGGCAGATGTCATGACCCTCGCTCACCAACCTCTGTAAACATCATTTCTCTCAATTAAGCTCCTGATCAAATTTATAAACAGGCAATTCATATTCTCTAGCAGGTGTAGCAACAAAGGCATTCTGAACCACTCTTAAGGGGAAACCAATTATTCTTCAACTATATATTTGAAATTTGAGATTATATAAATTTTCTGTATATTTTCTGTGTTATTTTTTCGATAACCGTAACAATTTTGATTCCACTATATGTGAATTGAGTGAATCTTGTTGGATTTAAACAAAAAAAATATTTGGGCTGCAATCTTAAAAAGGATGGTAAATGACATTTAGCAAAGAAGGGATAGAGGTTTCTAAAATAAAACCTTTAGGAAGATCCAGAAAGATATGATACGGAAAATTCAGGTCTTAGAATTTCATTCTAGTGGTGCATGTGGGGGCAGAGTGCTGGGGGCTCAGGAGGCAGGACCCAAAAAGTGAGTCATATAATCTAAGATATACTATGTATTTGGATGCAGGACAAACAGAAGAGAAAAATGCCTCTTCAATTCTGAGATTAGGAAGGAGCTCTTATTTGACTAATTCCAAGGCTCAAAGTAATAGCACATTGTTAAATGCTCAATTTCTGTTGGTCAAATGAACAAATAAGTGCTTATAAGAAACAAAGCAAAAAATTTACTGTAACCTAAGGGAGGGCTCTTTTGTAAAATGTAAGGTGAGCAAGGAAGACAATGTAAATAAACTGCTCCATACCTTGATTACAAAGATGTGTAAAATCTAATTATCTTCATCACATTCGGGAATTTTTGCTTTGTTTTAACAAATTAGATTTTTTTCATAAGTTCCCTCCCACTATTGGTTCCTCTAATCTTACTACCCTTTACAGAGAAGTGTTATTTCCTCACCCACTTAAGAAGAACCCACCTGGGTTAGAGAAGCAATAGTAATAAATTATGGCTTACCATATTTTATGAAAATAAGTCTTTTGGATAATATAAAGTGAGGATGAAGATGTATTAAAATGACAAAAAGAAAGAAAATCTGGGACCACTCCCAGATAATTTTAAGCAGAGATTGAAAAGAAGTTGACACTAACTCATAAAATTTATATGACAAGAAAACAAAAATGTTAACAGAAATATCATAGTGCAAAAATATAGCAAAAAAATATGATGCAATGAACCTTGATTTTTTTTTCAAAATAGCATAACATTTTAAAGCAGAAAGACACTGTATCTTCCAAACCCCTCATTTCACAACCACCCTGGTTATCAAACTTGGAAACTGATATGATTACATACTGATGAAAACAGTTTAAAATGTATATCTATACCATATATTTTGGATACTTTGGGAATCAAAGACACTTCTAAATGTTTTATTTTTACCTTTACCTGTAAGAAAACGCATTATAATTAGATCAAACCAGAAAAACTCAACTATAAAACAAGTTAATATTTCACTTATTAACCAGATCACTGTTCCCCCAGAGTAACTTAGCATTTTCACTTAAAAATGAATTATACTTTTAAAATTTAAAGTTTAATTGAAATTTGATTACCAATGAGACTGGAAAATTTGCAAGCTTAGCCATGAGATGAACTTAATCGTTGGGGAGAATTGCCTCATTTAATGACATATTACAGAAGGGTAGCATATGGTCCTAAAAATGTCAGGCTTTAAATATAAATGTTAAAATAACCGAGTTTGCCTATTTATACAAAGAAATTTTTAAATCCAGTTAAATTTCACCCGACACAGAACAAATACATTGTGATTCTAAATTGTCCTTTTTAAGATGAAGCTTGAAACACGGTTCATTTATTCAACAAATAACTAATGAGCGCCTATTATGCATCAATCGCCGGGGATTACAGGATTGGAAGAAACAAAGATTCTGTCCTCTTGGAGCTCATACCGATTCATTTCTCCAAATCTCTAAACCTAAATGAGTTAATATAACATGGGAGCTTATACTGATCCATCTTCCAGAACTCTAACCCTTATTGTTTAATATAAAATAAAAACTGACAGCCTGGGAAGAGATAATCTTGCCAAAAGCTCTGATGGAGGAACTTTACACCTGGAGGGAATAAAGAACTCATACACCAGTTTCTCAGAAATACAAACCAAGGCACTGAGTTGGAAGTTAGGCTGAGCGCAAGGCTGCCCCTGCTGGCTGACCGGTGCATGCTTGCACCAGAATCTCAACTCTCGACACCTGTATCAAACTTGCCACTCAAAACACACATCCCTTCACGTAAGCAGCAGCCTCCTGAGGAGGCAGCACAAGAATATCCCAGCCTCATCGATCTCCTGAATAATTTCACTTCTATTAGGACCTTCTCGCAACTGGCCTTAAAATGTGGACGGTAACAGTTTGCACCATCAATTTTATTTACCATGCGGACAGCTAGGAAATACACAAAAATCCACAGCGACTTCTATATGTCACTACAATGAGCTTTTCCGATCTTCATGTTCTAGAGAAAAAGACAAGAAGAACGTATCTGCTAATTTCACCAAAAAAATGCAGTGATATATTTCTACCTGAGCCGCTGAAAATCCAACGGTCTTCTCCCCCAATGAGCCACAGGCCAACCTGTCCCCCAACCCCGCACCAGCCTGCACCCTACGGGCCTCCAGGGGGTGGGCGGGGAAGGGTCGAGCTCTCGTTCGCCCTCTCGCCCGACCTCCAGAGCTCAAGAAGAGGTTTTCAGGTTAACAGGGGGCTGCGCCCAGCGCCATTAACACACCTCCGAGCGCTCCGCCTGGCCCCGGCGGGAGGCAAGTTCGGCCGGTCCTGGCCCCTGCCCGCGGCCTCTCCCCGGCGGCAGCATCAGCTGCGGGCGGCGGCGAGAACGCGGCCCCGCCTTACCCACCTACCTACAGGGCGGGGGCGCCGGCTCCTGGGGTCCGGGAGAAGAAGGTCGGGCTCGTGCATTTCTGGGAGCGGTGGCCTCTGCTGCTGGGCGCAGGGGAGCGCATCCTCTCCGGTGGGAGGAAGGAGGGGTCGGGGGAGGACCGTGCGCCGAGGAGGAGCGAGGGGAGGAGGCGGGAGCGCCCAGGCGCGCTCCCGCGGGCCCCGCGTCCAGAGCTGGTGGGTGCAGGCGCCGCCGGGGCTTCTCAGGCCTCTCCCCACGCGCGGTGCCTCGCCGCCTCTGCAGCGGCGCCCACCGTCAGGGCATCGGCTGCGACAGGCTCTCGGGCCCGGCCGAAGGCGGGGAGCTGCCGGTGGCGCGACGCGGTGCAGCCGCCCGCCTCTAGCTCCGCCCGGCCCGCGGCACACTCTGCGCTCCTCCGCGGCGGCGGGGGCCGGGGAGCTCGGGGGCTGGGCGCGGTGGCTCGGGCTGCAGCATCCTCCCTGCCCCCGCGGCCTCGGAGCTGAGCTGGAAGGCTGGGCACCCCGGCCACCCCCAGCTGCTGCAGCCGCGGTTGTCCCGGCACAGCCCCAGCCCGGGCCGGCGGCTCCGCCCCGGAGAGCTGCGCGCGCGGCCTCCGCAGGCCTCGGCCCTTTGTGACGCCTCCCGAGCGCGAGCGCGCTGCTGCCCCGCCGCCGGCCGCCTGACAGCCGCACCTGGGAGGGTCGGCTTACCTTCCCCCCGCCGCATCCCCTACAGCTGGCCCGCCTTGGCCCCCGCTGTTCGTGGGAAGTAAGGCTTTGAGAGCAGAGCAGAGCTGGAGTTACAGAGTCTCCCCACGCTTTAAAGCCCCTTGACTTTCCTTCCAGCTCGGGACTGCTGGCTACAATAAATTCATCCTTCTGTCCCTTCCGGCGTTGCGTTTAGCAAAGAGGCCCCCCCATCTCCTCCCCCTCCCGTTCCCGGTACAACACGCTGGATGCTGCCAAATTGCAATCATTACAGCAATAGGAACGTAGCAATGGGGCCCTCCAGCCAACTCTTGGCAGAGACCCGACAGAACTTTGGCTGGGAAGGTTGCATCAGCAGCGAGGCCTGTCCCTGTGAGCTTCCCACCCCCAGTTGGGTGCTGTTCCCTCTGCGGTCCCATGACCAGTACTGCAAGATGACTAGGAGGTTCTAGCCGTGGAGTTCACCCTTGCACAGAAAAAAATTCAAGGAAGAGCCTGCCCCTGGTCTCATAACTGTGTCAGAGGCCATCCACACACACAATAGGTAGCGGCCTCCTGCGAGTCGTTGATGCTGCTTAAGCTGTAACAGCCTGTCTGGAAGGCGGAGCAAAGCCTTCAACACTTCAGTTGCAGATTGTCGTCTTATACTATGTTGCAAATATGGAATAACCGTCCAGTTCTGTACTGAGCGTGTATAAATTTGGACCCCAGGTTTACATCTTTCTGGTTTGAATGTGAAGAATTAGGCGTTTTCTCTTTTTTTTCTTTAAACATTGTGTTATTGTAAATTATTTAGCCTTTAAAAAGGGAAAATTAGGTTCCTAAAATAGAAGGAGATGCTCTCGCTGTGTCACAAGAACTTGATTTGAGATCTCCAGAGAAACTCAGCTTGTCTCACTTCTTTGATGAGTGTTTTTATGATTTTGAAATCTAAGGTTATTAAAAAAATAAGGCAAAAGAAAAACATGATTAATGGCAAGTACAAATTGTGGTTGAATAGGATTTTTTGAGATAGTTTTTTAAAGCAAATTGGAGGTTGGGGTGTGGGGCAATATGGGAGCTGCACTGCACTTGGGCACGTGACTTGGCTGCTTCCTGAGACTCTGGTTGATCTACAGCCCCACATTATTTTCAAAAGACAACTATTATTGAGTGAAGACTGGAGCAGCTGCCTGGGCACCAGCGACTGGGGCCCTCCGACTCTCCCCGAAGCGCAGGCAACTCCAGGGATGGGCCCACGGCAGCGAAGTTAACCCAGTTTTGTGCAGACCTTGGAATAAGACTCTCTTGCTATCCTGGTACGTTGTTTCTCCAAAAAGAATTGACCATATCAGAAGGAAAATAAAGCTCTCTGTGCAGACTGCTCTCAGTGGAACCTTTGAAGACAATAAAATAGTGTTCGATTCTATAGGGCTCTTCACTGGATCAAACTATGGTGAAAAATGTTTCAGAAAGGCAAAAAATGACAGTAGTAGCAGTTCTCAAAATAATGAAATCAGTACTAAGAGCAAGACTGTAGATTCTAACCTTGGGTGTCTTTCACCATCCGGTACTGTGGCCAGTCTTGATACAGATTCTACCAAAAGCTCAGGACAAAGCAACAATAATTCAGATACCTGTGCAGAATTTCAAATAAAATATGTTTGTGCCATTTAGAAGCTGAAGCTATATGAGGGAAAATGTCTGGAAGGGCCATTAGACCTGATAAAGTACATAGATGTTGCCCAGCAAGATGGAAGTTGCCTTTTGTTCTCTGGAGGAAGAATGTATTATGGGAGTTTCCAAGGAAGGTATAAAAGTATCCACATCAGATCAGTATGATGTTTTGCACAGGCATGCTCTATATTTAATCATCTGGATGGTGTGTGATGATGATGGTCTGGGTGCAGGAAAAAGCTTATTGGCTGCGAAGACCACAGATGAAAGCAATGGAGAATACAGCCTGTGGGTTCATCAGTGCAACAGCCTGGAACAAGCACAAGCAACTTGCAAAGTTTTATCCACTGCTTTTAACATCTGAGAAATCTTGAATTCCACAATCAAGTGGAAGTCAACTTCGTCTGGAAGTTCAGCCGTTTTCTAAACAGTTGTTTTCAATCTGTAATGCTGAACTGTTATGGAAATATGCAGTGAGCCTTTGCTCTAGATTTTCTGAAGAAAATGCAATGTATAAAATTGGTCATTTGTTTTTATATTAAAAATGTGTTGTATTATATAAAGTGAAAAAAGATTACTATTATTATTCATTATGTTTTGTACCAAATTGAGAATTATTTGATTATAGGAATGTGTATGTACATTTGTGATGTATAAGTAACAGGATGAAGTCACTTAGGAGGAGAATTTGGCAGTTGCTTACTCTTTAACAAAATTTATAAGTTTTGAATGTAGTCTCTGCAGGAAATGTCTATTGAGTTTCAGTTCTTCAGTTTCCCATCCTTTCATCACCATCTCCCTTTTGTTTTTCTATGGATCCCATGTTCTGTCAAGGAATAAATTAAGCAGTGGTTTTTTTTTTATTAGACAAAGAGATAAAGTAAGTATGGGTTTTAGAAGTAGTAGCCATCAATTATAAAATGTCAGTCTTTCAACAACATTGCAAGTAATTTAAGAATCCCCTTCACTATCTTCTTGAACTTCTCTAGGGCTGCATGCTGTATCACATGCTTATTATAAGGTTTTATTACAGTGAAAGTCCTGATATAATAAAGATCTCTTCTCCCTGGCTTAGGAGGGGAGGAATTTCCTCCTTACTGATTCTTTGCTCATTCTTTTTCATTAACTGAGTATTTGCTGACTTACATAAGTCTTGACAGTATTGAGAAATCAGAATTAAAAAAACCATTTCCTTATCCCCTTGATCTGTGCTGTCCAATACCGTATGCACTAGCCATGTGTGGCCATTTAAATTTAAATTATGGCTAGACTACCTTTTTGGATAGCACAGAATGGAACATTTTCATTACTGTAGAAAATTATTTTGGACAGCACTGCCCTAAATAAAAGGTCACATATTGATTGGGAAATAAACTATAATACATCAAATAACTTAGGAAATCTTAGTACATTATAGGTCAAACCTCATCAGAAATTGTATTTCTTAAGAACATGGTAATCTTTTAGAATTCAGGCTCTGGCTTCAGACTGTAGTTCCACCACATGCTGACCTTGGGTAAATTACTTAACCTTGTCTAGCATGTAGCCATCAGTAAAAGTTAGCCATGATTATAATAATGTATTTCTCTGTTGAAGGCTAGAGGCCATTATAGGACAATTTAGATGGAATTGTCACCTTACTTTTTCTGATATAAACAACCCTTGTATGATGAGACTTTAGGATAGGTACAGAGAAGCAGAGATCCCTTCAGCTCTTAAAGAAAGAAAAGAGGGGTCATTTCACTTGCCTTGCCCTCTGTTTGCTCCAGTGGGAGGCAGACCAGTGGGAGGCAGATGGATCTCTGAGTTCAGGCAACAGGTGTTCACCCAAGTGACTTTCTGGAGGGGTTGTATAGGCACCCCAGGGCTTAGAGAAGCATCACCAAAGATAACAACCATGCAAACGTCTTTTGTACTTTTCTCACCTATCTTTTATCTAAAGATAATTCTGTAATGAAATATGGCTAGTATTTCTGTTTTTACACACAGCACTGGTAACCTCTCATGAAGCTGGAATTCTAGAAATATTAACAAATATTGCTGGAATACTTTGCCAAAAGGAACGGCTCCCTGGATAAGTAATGAGTTTTCAACCACAGGAGGTATTGAAACTTCTTTGAAAGTCTCTCTGCAAAGGTGTGAGAGAGAAGATTTGTACATTGGGTGATGAGTTTGGGCTGCTGGCACCAAAAACTTTCACGCTTTCATGGGTGAACCTATCCTCCTTTCTCAGGTTTAGAGAGAAACCCCTCCTTCACCCGACTGGAGCTGGTTGAGACACAGGAGGTAAATGCTGATGACCTCTGTGCAGGCATATGCTTAGCCATACTGCATCTAAAGAGGCAGAAGAGAGTTTATTATTTAATAGTGTTGAAGGCAGTGGCTCATTTTCACGAACTAGAGTCATTGGTCCATTAGTTCATTATGATATCATCTTGAGTTTTGAGAAGAATATAAAAGGGTCCTTTTGTGGATAGATCTAGGTTCAGCGCTTCCCTTGGCTTGTTATAAATCTGAAGAGAAGGTGGAAATCACCTTGGCATTTGAAAGGAGGAGTCTACCAGAATGTACAGAGAAAGAAATATTGGCACATATAGAAATGGATTGCTGCCTGGGTACTTGTCGGCACTGCACACTTATGGTTATTTAGAGTCAGTCCAATGAATTTGCCCTTTTCTTTTATTCACAGCTAATTTTAAAATATCTGCTTTTGGACAGTTTCATCTTGTCTGATTTCTGCTAAAAATAGTCTGTTCAGTAGCTGGAGAATTCAATATATATTTTCTACACTTTCTGAAAAATGTACTTAAATAAGCTGGTGCTAAGACATAATTTATAATTTTGAATTGAATCTCTAAACTAAAAGTGACATTAAGTGGTAGTTGTTGTTTGGATTGACATTGGTACAATCTTTTTTTTTGTCCATTTTAAAAAATTGATGCAAAATAGAAGTACATAGTTTGGGGGTTCATGTGATAATTTAATACATTCATATAATTTGCAAAGATCAAATCAGTGTTTTTGGTATATCCATTACTGTCACTATTTGTCTTTTATGTTAGAAGAACTATGTGAATTCTTCTCTTCTATCTATTTTGAACTATATCCAATAGATTATTGTAAACTATGGTCACCATACTGATCTAACACTAGGTCTTATTTCTAGTATCAAACCATATATTTGACATTGGTACAATCTTGAGAGCTTATTTAGATTTCACCAGCCTTACATACACTCCTGTGTGTATGTGTGTTTCTATGCAGTTTTATCATATGGATAGATTTTTGTATCACCACCACAATAAGATACAGAACTATCACCACAAGGCTCCCACAAGCTACCCCTTTAGAATCACATCCTTTTTCCTCCACATCACATCTCTACTCTCTGGTAACCAGTAATCTATTTCTATGTCTATAATTTCAAGAATGCTATATAAATGGAATCCTACAGTATGTAACCTTTATGTAACCTTTTGGACTGCCGCCCCCACTTAGCATAATTCTCTTGAGATTCAGCCCTGTCATAATATGTCTCAATAGTTCCTTCCTTTTATTGATAAATAGTCCATGGTACAGATATACCACAGTTTGTTTAATCATTCACCCCTTAAAGGACGTTTCAGTTCTTTCCAGTTTTTGGGCATTGCGAATAAAGCTACTGCTATGAACATTCATTTGATGATTTTGTGTGAACATACATTTTCATTTCTTTTAGACAAGTGCCCAAGAATACATTTGCTGGGTCATATGGAAAATACAAATTTCATTTTTTAAGAAACTACCAAACTATTTTACAGCGTGGCTGTACCATTTTATATTCCCTTCAGCATGTATGTGTGATGAAAGATAAGTTTTTACTCTATTAAATAAACTTATTATAGCAATACATTTCTTTTACTATACTGTAATTGCTTGGTTACTTGGTTACTATACTGTAATTGCCTGATTACATTAACCCCACCAGTCTAAGCTTTAAGATCAGAGATTCTGTTTTGTTTGCCTTGGCGTCCTTGGTACCCAACATGGTGCCTGACATATATTAGAGTCAATAAATATTTGTTATATGAATGAACAAATTAATGAACAAAAGAAGAATAGCTGAGTTAGGTTGAAATTAAACAAAAATTAATTTGTCACTAAATTATAACTATAGCTGAATTTGTATTGGATGTCATAATTTTTATTCCAATATATAAAAACATTTTCAAATCATAAATTGGCATTCTATAAGGTGAATCACTTGTGGGAAAATTAATAAAAATGAAATGCTAAATTGTTGATCCAGGGTTATTTGTTGTAGTAGTTTGATAACAGCAACAGATTGGAAACAATCAAAATACCCAATGATATGGAACTCCTTTAATAAAATAGCTATAGAATGGAATACTATGCAATTGTCAAAAATAATGAGAAAACTCTTTATGTAATGGATACCCTTCAAAAGATATTAATAAAAAAGTTAGAGAAAAGTATGTAGAGTATGCTACCATTTATGTAAAAATCAAAAAAGAATTAAGAATAGATATATGCATGAAGATATTAATTCTCCCTAAGTTATTTTATAAAGTACGGGATGCATGCATATGGGCCACATTGTGCTACAAAGTAAAGAAGTGCTCAAAAATTTATAGGGATATGCCAAAAGAACACAGGAGCCATCGTGATGGGACTCCCTCTGGCCAAATTTTGGACAATTAAGTATTAAATAAATAATGACAGCAATAAATTATATCACATCAAATAAAAATTCACAAAACAGAAAAAGAATACAAGTCCAAGCTGACATATACAAATTAAATAAAGAATAAAAAGAGGGAGGAGAGGAGAAAAAGTTCTTCTTTACAGAAGAATGATAAAATTAAAATATCACCATTTTGCAATCACCATAGCAATAATTGATACAGGCAAAGATCACTAGGGGATGACAAAACCATTGGGCGAAAGTTTGCTGAGGAACAGAACAGTCACATAGTCTCAAAGTATTACTGCATGGATGACATTTGCTTTTGCCAATTATTTGTTAATTACAAATGTAAAAGGTACCTTTATGATGGAGAAATATGGCAGACACCTTAACCAAATGATCAAATTTACTGTATTAGTTTTCTATTGCTGCTATAAAAGTTGCCACAGAATTAATGGCTTAAAACAACAGAAATTTATTATCTTACAGTTCTGTAGTTCAGAAGTCCAACACAGTTCTCACTGGGCTAAAACTGACATGTTTGCAAAGCTGCTTTCCTTCCCGAGGCTCTAGGGGAGAGCCTGCCCTACCTTTTCCAGCTTCTAGGAACCACCTGCATTCTTTGGTTTGTGCTTCCCCTTCCTCTATTTTCGGAGGCAGTGGAGCCTTTTGCACATCACATCACTCTGACACTGGCTCTTCTACCTCCCTCTTTCTCTCATAAGGACCCTTGTGATGACTCGGGGCCCACCCACTCAGCTAATCTAGGATAAGCCCTTCCATCTCAGGATCCTTAATTTAATCCCATCTGCAAAATTCCTTTTGCCATGTTCACATGTCTGGGGATTAGGAAAAGGATATCTCAGGGAGGCGAGGGGTGGGGGGTGTTATTCGGCCTAGCGCACCTACCCATTGCAGATAATTTTGTAACTCTTGAATCATGCGCATTCTGATACAGTGCTCTGAGAGAGATTCATCTCTTAGGATAGTTTTCCTGTAGCAAGAAATATTGAAGGACTTTCTGAAACTACTGTCCTCTACTATTCAAAAAGGTCAATGTTGTAAAAGGGAAAGGTTGGGGGAATTGTTCCAGATGAAAGAAGGAAACTATAGACACTTGACAACTATTAACAAATGCAATGTATCATTTCTGAGTGGATTTTAAATAAAAGTAAAAACTACAAAAGAGATTATTAGGACAAATGGAAATTTTGATTGTTGACTATATAACAAACAACAATATAGAATTACATTTCCATTTCCTGGTCAGGTGTGGTGGCTCACACCTGTAATCCTAGCACTCTGGGAGGCCCAGGTGGGAGGATCGCATGAGCTCAGGAGTTTAAGACCAGCCTGAGCAAGAGTGAGACCCCTCTCTACTAAAAGTGGAAAAATTAGCCGGTCATCATGGCATGCACCTGTAGTCCCAGCTACTCCGGAGGCTGAGGCAGGAGGATCACTTGAGCCCAGGAGTTTGCAGCTGCAGTGAGCTGCCACGATGCCATTGCACTCTACCCAGGGCAATAGAGTGAGACTCTGTCTCAAACAAACAAACAAACAAAAAACCCAAAACTTAAATTTTCTGAGCATGATAATTATATTGTTTGTTCTTAGTAGATGTTTGTAGATAAAGTGTCTAGAAGAGCCACATTGTCTGCAACTAACCTCAAATGTTTCAGAAAAAATAGAGAGAAAGCAAACATGGAAAAATATTAACAATAGGTAAATCTAGATCAGTACTGTAAAATAGAAACATTAATATAATGCAAGCTGCATACATAATTCTAAATATTTCAGTAGCCATATTTAAAAAGTTAAAAGGTGAAATTAATTTTAATATTTTATTTTACCCAATATATCTAATTATTATAATTTTAAAAGGCAATCAATGTAAGAAGTATTAATGAAGTATTTTACATTATTTTTCTTCTCATACTAAGGCTTAACATCCAGTTTGTATTCAACACTTATAGAACATTTAAATTCATTGTCCTATAGCTGCAATTTCCTATTGGTTTGATATGTTTCAAAATTAAAAGTTGGGAAAACACTAGATATTTGTTGTATATGCATAGAATATTTCTGGGAGGATACAGAAGAAACTGGTAACACTGGTAACCTCAGGGAACAAGAAATGAGGAGGAAGGGGTAAGACCGGGAGGGCAGTTTTCACTGTACCCTTTCTGTACGTTGTGTAAAACATTGTGACTAAACCTATTAAAATTTAAATTAAAATTACTCTTAAAATAGTTGCTTTATCTTTTTATTCAAAAGTAGATACTCCAATGCTGAGGGTTCGTAACCCCTCAAATGACAGGTAAGAGCTCCACCTACTGAACTTCGTTTCCTAAGATTTCTTGGTATAGGAAAGGGATGTGTGTCCCATCTAAAATGTAACAGTTTAGAAATTTCTTCTAATGATGCTTCCATCTTTGCTCATTAATCTTAATAACTCCTTTTATTCTTCCTGTTTAAATATTATCAAATAATTTTAGGTAAATTATATCTATGATTCAAACTCCATCTCTGAGTTGCTCAAAAGAAGAAACAATATCCAAGCACGCAGGCCCACCTAGTTTTGTGGTAATGGATGAAAGCTGTCACTCACAGCGGTGCCGGATGTTGAGAGCAAGTTCATTACAAATTTATGCCTTACTTAAGACTCCTTCCACCTTGCAGCAGAACTGACTCTCCTGGGTTATATTTCTTCAACTGTAACGGCTGGCACTTTCCAAGTTGAGGTACACCCTATTGCCTCCTGCATCTATCTTGTGACGGTTTCTGAACTGAGAGTGGGCTGTTAAGTTCTCTTGACCCCTTTGGCAATTGCATCATGTCCTGGCCGTGTCTAGTATATTTAATACGCGCAGAAGGGAAGCAATTGCCCAGAAAACAGCACCGTTTGGAAAATAAGTGGATAATAAACACAAGAGTGTTTGGAGGATGAACGTGGGTTCCTGTGCGGACGGCCCGCTTTCTCCTGGGCACGCCGCCCACAGCCCTCTCGGCTTCGTTAGCCTGAATGCACCAAATAAGCCACACGCAGTTCGCATCCTGAGGGGCTGCGAGGCCCCCCCACCCGCACGCGCAGAGCACGCTCTGTCTTTGTGCCCCGGACGCGCGAGGCGCGGCGCCGGCTCCGCGCGGGGAGATGCTCCGGCAGGGGGCGCTCTGCCGTTAGGTGTAGTGAAACGTCCGGTGGAACTCAGCATTCGCGTGGCAGAAAGACAGAAAGTCAGAGGGAGAAGTTAGATTGGGAAAGAGCGCCTCAAATGACTAAGAAAATGCTAAAGCAAACGTCCAGGTTCTGGACAGGACTGTAACAATTGCCGAGGCGTAGAGAAAGATTTGCACGTGACGTATCTGCAATGAGAACTTCAGGACGTCTTTTCCAGCACTGCAGCCTAGGGAGTACTAGATTTGGAGGGTACAGATTTTTCTCTAAGGAGTCATCGCGGAGCTCGGCGGGAAGCGCCGAGAATTTCCTTGAATTTCAGGAACTAAATTTGGGGCTGAGACTCAGAGCAAGAGCAAAGTGGATGTGGCTTGGAGGCGACAAGCTACCCTCTAGTGGTGGGGAGAGTTAGGTTCAGATTTTTAAAGAAGCAAGTATAGTTACGGAAGCCACATTCGTAAGTTCCCTGGTGGTCTAGTGGTTAGGATTCGGCGCTCTCACCGCCGCGGCCCGGGTTCGATTCCCGGTCAGGGAAGTGTAATCTTTTCTTCCCTCATCATGTCTTAAATCTAGAAATCTTGAGTTTTGTCTACTATTGATTTGGTAGTTACTGGGTTTCTTCGATCATAAAAATTCGATTTGTTTTTATCTTTTATTTAATCTAAGATTTAAAACGCCTACCTATTTACAAATATTATTTATAATCAATTAAACAACATAAAGATCCCTAATTCTAAAATTGCATTTTTCAGCCTCTAAGAATAATTTGGATGTGTTTGCAAATAGTGATTTTTTTTTTTTTTTTTTACAGCCTTCATTCGGCCTTTAGTTTGTTTAACCAATAAAACAGGAAAATAGTTTTAGGAGGAATTGTATCTACTTTGTATTATGCTTAGAGTCAATTTTTATTTTTTCTATATATTCACATTATGTTCTTTGTAGACTATTCGTCTGTATCAAAGCCATTCCTATTCTGCTGTCCTTTATGAATATGAGATTTTTTTTTAGATATGTGGTTGGTTAATTATTAAGTAGCTGGTTTATTATGTTTTCTTTTAATAACCCTTTTAGTTAATTATTTTGTCTGTTAAGTTTTAAATTTTCTCTGAGAGAGTCACACAAATACAGTACATTTCTTACATACAGAGCATCAGTTTCCAGTGTATAAATCATATAGGCCCCTCAAAAATACACCTAAGTTTCATTAGGTATTCTTACACTCAGGGTTTGTATTTTAGTGCACAATAGCCGCATGCTGGAGCTACTAGATTATACAGCACAGGTGTAGATGAAAGGTATATGTGTGTTCATTGTCCTATAATTGCAATTTTCTATTGGTTTGATATGTTTCAAAATTAAAAGTTGGGAAAAAAACTAGATATTTGTTGTATATGCATAGAATATTTCTGGGAGCATACAGAAGAAACTGGTAACACTGGTAATCTCAGGGAACAAGAAATAAGGAGGAAGGGATAAGACCGGGAGGGTGGTTTTCACTGTACCCTTTCTGTACGTTGTGTAAAACATTGTGACTAAACCTATTAAAATTTAAACTAAAATTACTCTTAAAATAGTTGCTTTATCTTTTTATTCAGTAGAATTCTGTGAGTTCCTCAAAAGAAAATATGGAAGTATTGAAGTCAAAGAGAAGAAAAAGGTGTTATATAGACATTAACTTTTTTTAGCCGTGAAATTTCTATACTATTCTAACCTTTTCCACTTTTTGAGCTGTTGGGTTTTTTTGCCATTTCATTTTAAAATAAAATTTTATCTTAAAATAAAAACTTCATAACAGCATAGAAATGGATTGAAAGCTTGACTACAACTATTAATAAAATGGGTTTGTTTTGCTTTCCTTTTAGCTGTGCTAAGATTGATTTGGAAGAGGAGAATGCTGAGTCTTTATTAATGGTCCAGGAAGTGCATGGTGATAGGGGCCACAGGGTTGAGAAAAAAAGATGTGATCTTGGTCCTTATGGAGCTTTCATTTCATTGGAGAATTAATACAAAAATATATTTGTCATTATTATTGCCATTAACAAAATAATAGGCATCATTCGTTGATTATTTGATCAGCATGTCAAATAATCACAATATAAATAGAACTTGAAAACTGTTTTTCAAGCCGGACCTTAAGGCTACTTGTATCTGGAATGCCTAAGAAGAGGAGAATGGGCATTTCATCTAAAGGATCCAGGATGACCAAGGCAGGCCTGGCATCTGCAAAGAAGATGGCTATGTTGGGCTGGCTATAGCAGGGGACCTGTTCTGGGGAACAGTGCGGATGACATCAGATAGGTGGCTGCAGCCAGATTATGGAGAAATTTAAGACAAGCTAAGGAAGTACAAAGGGAACCCAAGAGCACTTGATGTTTTATAATATACAAAGGGTTAAAAATAAGGAGGAATCAGTAATGAATCCATGATTTATGCTCTGTGTGGTTAGCAAAATTGGGGTGACATTAAAAATAATAGAGAGGTTGAGATGGCAAAACCAAGTAAAAGGGGAAGTTAAATTCAGTTTGATCCCCACAGAAGTAGCATAACTAAGTGGTGGCTGGAAATACAGGATAGAACCTTGGTGCTAAGTTCGAGTTAAAGGTATAGATTTAAAACCATTAGCTTAGAAGTTTGAGAAGATTTGGGCGCTTTCAAGATGAGAATCTATAAAAAGGACAGAAGACCAAGGCAAAATCTCAGGAGAGAGTATAATATAGGAGAATGGGAGAAGTAGAACAACTAGCAAAGAAAATAGTGAGACTAGTCAGAGAGGTAACAAAGGAATAAGAGATATTCCAGAAGGAAGCAACAATGAAGAAAATAATATATCATGAAGAGATCAAGGAGAAGATGAAGGAGATTAGGCAAAGACAGGTGCAGAATAGACTAGTGTAGGACAGGCCACAGTAAGGAAGTCTGTCTGGGAGGTCATTGCTAGAAACATGATTCAAGGTGCTGAGGGACTGGATTAATGTGGGGAAAAAGACAAGACTTATCTATGAGTTAGATGTTGTGGAAGAGCAAATATGGAGAAGAAAAAGAGGTTTTATGTGAGCAAAGAAAACACCTTGTTCTAGAGCCAGAGGTTGTAAATTAATCCTGACTGTGCCAAAGTCAGCTGGGTTATCTGGGATAAGTGACTGAACTTCTCTGAGCTTCTTGATCCTAATGTATACAACAGTGATATTCATAGCTTCCATGCATACTTCACAGAGGTATTGTCATTCATTCATTCATTAATTTAGCAAACTCGGAATTCTTACTGCAGGCCAGTCACCATTGTAGGCACAAGTATAGAAAAGTGAATGACACTGTCTCTGTTACAATAGAATAGGACTCAAAGGAGAAAATGATTAAGATTTTGATCATGGCCTATTCATTTGGAAAGGGTGCTGTTTGGGAGGGAGGCAAAGCAGGAAGCCATGTTGCATTTGGATTTGCACTTAAGAGGGGTCGTCCAAGTGAAGCTGTCCTGTACATGATGATAGATTTGAAGGAGATTCAGTTCTGAGTGAGAACTGAAGCCTCAAAAGTGGAAATGCTTGCCAAGAGATTTGAGAGCAGCAAAAAGAAAAGCTGAAATTTGCAGGCTTGACTTTGGCTGGAGGAGAACAAAGGAGGAAAGTCTGAAGGAGGAAAGTCAGGAAAAGGGAGAGTCAAGGAAGACAAAAGAAGAAAAGAGTCTGGAGATTGCTGTGCAGTCATTGCATACAGCAAATGTCTCTTGTTTGGCTAATTTTTTTTTTATTAATTTTTTTTATTTCGGCATATTATGGGGGTACAGATTTTAAGGTTTCAATAAATGCCCATTTCCCCCCCTCCCCCCAAAAGTCTGAGTCTCCATCATGACCATCCCCCAGATGGTGCACATCTCACTCATTATGTATGTATATACCCGCCCCCCTCCCCCCTCCCACCTGCCCAATACCCTATTACTGTAGTACCTATGTGTCCACTTAGGTGCTACTCAGTTAATACCAGTTTGCTGGAGAATATATCTGGTGCTTGTCTTTCCATTCTTGGGATACGGGTTCCAGCTCTAACCAGGAAAATATAAGATGTGCTATATCACCATTGTTTCTTAGAGCTGAATAGTACTCCATGGTATACATATACCACATTTTATTAATCCATTCTTGGATTGATGGGCACTTGGGCTGTTTCCACAGCCTTGCAATTATGAATTGTGCTGCTATAAACATTCGAGTGCAGGTGTCTTTTTTGTAGAGTGTCACTGGATCATTTGGGTAGATGCCCAGCAATGGGATTGCTGGATCAAATGGTAGATTCACTTGTATCGCTTTAAGGTATCTCCATATTGCTTTCCACAGAGGTTGAACTAGTTTGCAGTCCCACCAGCAGTGTAGGAGTGTTCCTCTCTCTCCGCAACCACGCCAGCATTTATTGTTTGGAGATTTTTTGATAAAGGCCATTCTCACTGGGGTTAAGTGATATCTCATTGTGGTTTTGATTTGCATTTCCCTGATGATTAGAGATGTTGAGCATTTCTTCATATGTTCGTTGGCCATTCTTCTGTCTTCTTTAGAAAAGTTTCTGTTCAAGTCCTTTGCCCACTTTTTAATGGGGTTATTTGATTTTTTCTTCCTAATTTTCGTGAGTTCTAAGTATATTCTAGTTATCAGTCCCTTATCGGATGCATAGGATGCAAAAATTTTCTCCCATTCTGTAGGTTGTCTGTTTACTTTCATGACTATTTCTTTGGCTGTGCAGAAGCTTTGTAGTTTGATCATGTCCCATTTATTTATTTTTGTTGCTGCTGTGATTGCCTTTGGGGACTTCTTCATAAACTCTTTGCCCAGGCCGATGTCTAGGAGAGTGTTTCCAACTTTTTCCTCTAGAGTTCTAATAGTTTCATATCTTAGGTTTAAGTCTGTTATCCAGCGTGAGTTGGTTTTTGTGAGAGGTGAAAGGTGTGGGTCCTGTTTTAGCCTTCTACAGGTGGCTATCCAGTTTTCCCAGCACCATTTATTGAAGAGAGATTCTTTTCCCCAGCGTATGTTTTTGTCTGCTTTGTCAAAGATGAGATGGCTATATGAGGATGGTTTTATATCAGGATTCTCACATCTGTTCCACTGGTCAACATTCCTGTTTTTGTGCCAATACCATATTGTTTTAATTACTACAGCTTTGTAGTATAGTTTGATATCTGGCATATTAATGCCTCCCATTTTGTTTTTGTTGCCTAGAATTGCTCTTGATATTCGGGGTCTTCTTTGGTTCCATACGAAGCGTAAAATTATTTTTTCTATATCTGTGAAGAATGCTGATGGGATTTTAATAGGTATTGCATTGAATCTGTAGATCAGTTTGGGTAGTATAGACATTTTGATGATATTGAGTCTGCCGATCCACGAGCATGGTATGGATTTCCATCTGTTTACATCCTCTGCTATTTCCTTCCTCAGTGTTTCATAGTTCTCCCTGTAGAGGTCTTTTACCTCTTTGGTTAAATATATTCCTAGGTACTTTAATTTCTTTGTTGCTATTGTGAAGGGAATTGAGTCTTTGATTTGGTTCTCAATTAGATTGTTGTTGGCGTATATGAATGCCTCTGATTTCTGTGTATTGATTTTGTATCCTGAGACTTTACTGAATTCATTGATCAGTTCCAGGAGTTTCTTGGTTGAATCCTTGGGGTTTTCTAGATACAATATCATATCATCAGCAAACAGTGAAAGTTTGATCTCTTCTTCCCCTATTTGGATACCTTTGATTCCATTTTCCTGTCTGATTGCTGTAGCCAAGACTTCCAGCACTATGTTGAACAGAAGTGGAGATAGTGGGCAGCCTTGTCTGGTTCCAGTTCTAAGTGGGAATGATTTCAATCTTTCCCCATTCAGTATGATGTTGGCTATGGGTCTGTCATATATGGCTTGTATCATTTTTAGGTATGTCCCTTCTATGCCTATTTTCTTAAGTGTTCTGTTTGGCTAATTTTTAACAAATTTTTTGAGGTTTTAGTTAGTATCTTCCTTATTATGTTTTACATATTCTGATGTTATTTGTAGTCAAAGAATTATACTCTTGTAGTCAAGAATTATACTTTGACTATACTTTGTAGTCAAAGAATTATACATTTTCTAAGTGCTACTGTTGTTTAAATACAGCAATGTACCACACCATCTACACACAGCTCAAAGTCGCTGCTTTGTAGAGCCAGAGTATTGTGCTCAACTCTGTGCTTATGAAGAATGGCGGATGCAGATGGAATGTTTGCAGAAATACTCCAAATATGAAGAGGTATTTTCAAGGTAGAGGAATAGGTATTATTTAATCTGCACTAAAGAAAGTAAAGGCTATTTGCTATATACCAAAACTATTTTTCCTGGGCTGTTCAATTATTTTATTTTAAATACAGCATCATTATTCATCCAGGGTTAGATTATTACAATGGATGTGGTGATTTGGACTGAGGCATTTTGAGAATTATAAGGATGCCTGAGAGTGGGGAAGGAGGAAGGAAAGGACTTTTACTAGCATCTAGCATAGTGTTTGACATATGGTTGGTGTTAAATGAATGAAATAAACAGTCAGTTAAACTAAGACATAAACGACTAGGATTTCACTTAAAAATGATATACAGATTGAGTTCATCATAATGCTATTAATATCTTTATGTGAATGACAGCCCTATGTTTCTGCTAAGAGAAAAATAAGTAAAATAGAGTTAAACTGAGTTATTCTGAATGATGTCTGACATTTATTGAGCTTTTTAAGATGCTTATCACTGAATTAGATGCTGATCACAACAATCAAATCAGTCATTACAATAATTATCCTTGTGTTGTGGTTTAGGAAACATAGATTCAGAAAGTTTATATAACTCATTTAAAGTCACACAAGTATGTGAGGGACCCAGGTTCCCACTTTGGATTTGCCTAACCTGAATCCTGCATTCTTAAACTCTCCCCACACTACAACAAATTGTCTGGTGGCACTGAGAAGTCCTCTTTAGAGAAGTCATTACAAATAGGGTGGCTCACGGGGAGTGCTGCATAGAAGCAAAGTGGAATTATATGACTTTGCAAGATCTTTTTCAAGCGTATAATTGAATTCTACACATTACAAGTCTGGCGATAGTTAATCCTAGTAGCTGCTTATTAGGGGTTACCGGATTCCATAGAAAGATGTGAAAAATTTTTATTAATAAATTTAATGACAATCACAATTATATTTAATACTTGCATTTATGGTAGGCAAGTAGATATATGAAAGTGTTTTTTTCCTTTGGTGCAATTTTTATTCATTTAAAAATAATCTTTGCCACATCTCCCTGTGGATTATTATTTTATGGTTATTTTTTATCTTCTTACTTTAATGAGTACACTATAGAAAAAATATTTTTACATTAGTTATATAAAAGGACACCAAGTTAAATTTAAACTATGGACCTAGTTGATCAGTTAGCTTTTTTTCTGCTTATTATATCTTCTGAATTTCTGTAATGTGTAGTACGTTTTATCATTTTCCATTGTTTTGTGTAAATTCTGAGGCCAGAATTTGTAATTTATACTTCTTCTGTGTTGCAAAGTGATAATCATATAATTGGTGGTCAAAAATTTTGCTGTTTTTTGGTCACTATAATTAGTTTGACCATTGAAGGCAATAAAATGATAAATAAGCCAAGAGATCCGCAGAGGAGGGTAGGGTCTATGTTGTATTCATTTTTGTATCTTCCAGGCTATGATAGTATTTGGCATACAGTAGCAATTCAAATGACTCTTGAGTGAATAAATGAAAGAATGAGGCAAAAGACTGGAACTGGCACCTCTCAGAAAAAATGTGGGTAATCAATAAATCTTTGAGAACAGGATCAACTTCTTTCATGATCAGAGAAATGCAAACTAAAACAAAAGAGATATTAATACCCTTTACACCCATCCAAGTGGAAAAATGGAAAAATCTGACAATATCAAGTGTTGACAGGAATGTAGAACAATAAAAGTCTTATATACTAATGGTGGGAATGTACATTGGTGCAATAAAATATATTGGAAAACATTTGGTATTATCTAGTAAAGTTGGAGGTTCCCATACTCAATTCAATTCCCTGGAAATCCCCAAGGATGTGTACCAGGAGATGTGTATAAGAACATTCATAGCAGCACCATTCATAATGGACCCAAACTGAAAGCAACTTAAATGTCCACCAAGAGTATAGTGGCTAAGTATATGGTGGTATAGTTATACAATGCAATACTATAGAGTAGTAAAAAAAAAAAACACACAATTGAATTGCATCTTGTCTTATCAACATGATGAATTCCAGGAAAATAATGTTTAATTTAATAAGAAATTCAAATACAGTATGATCCCATTCTATTAATGCATGAAGTTTTAAAATGCTAAATTAAAAATATTGTTTATTGATATACATAGATGGTAAACTATACATAAAGCTGGTTACTCCTGAAGAATGGAGAAATGGTTTGAAAAGAAGCACACAGGGGGCTTTTAAAGTACTGGCAGTGCTAAGGTGGGTGGTTAGGTACACAAGTATTTATTAATTCTCACTTGATTATTTATGCCTTATATGTATGTTATGCTATTCCTTGGTATCAATTCAATATTTAATTAAAATAACAAATTAAAAGTATTGAATGATAATGTTAACTCTTTGGGATTATGGCATGCAAGTAATATTTAGTTGAGCAAAATTCCACTCTCCTCTTATCTCTATTGCCACAGTTTAAAATGGTGCTTTTCTAAAGTAGGAAAATTCCAGGCAAGCTGAAAATGGTAAATGTGAAAATAAACCACAAGGTGGCATCCTGGTCTCATGTCTTATTGTGATTCTTTGCTCCAAGTAATGGCATATACCTTTGAAATGTTGAGGATTTTTTTTGTTTTTTCTGTTAGTTTCTTTCTTGTAGTATCATCAATTGTGTTTGGTTTTACTTGTATATATAATGTGCTATTAGATTAAATTTTGGGGGAAGCCATTCAAATAAATTTAATGCAACAAGTATGCTGGTCCAGCATATGACATTCATTCATTCATTCATTCCTCATTCAGTCAGTCATGCATTCATATATTTATTCCTTTAACCAATGTCCACAAATATTTGTTAAGCTTCTTGTCTGTACCAGACAGACAAAGGACAAAGGGGCCCTGGAGACTCAATGGTGAACAAAAACATAGTCACTATCATTTGCTTTCAATGTAGTGGTGGAGACAGTAATCACAATCACAAATTTAAATTATGACTGTAAAATTTTGTGAAGGAAAAAGGAGAAATGTGTGGCTCACGCAATTTTGCAATGAGGTTTTGAATCAGCTGGGGGTGTCAGTAGAATGATCCATTTGTTGAGATCTGAAAAATGAAGACGCGTTACCTTGGTAAAAAGGAGAGAAAGGAACTGTCAATGGAAGGGACATGTTGCGCAAAGCCTTGTGGCAGGAGGGAGTGAGGAGACTGGCAGGAGCTGAAAGACAGCCACGCGGACTGGAGGGCAAGTCAGAGGTGGCAGAGAGAGGTGAAGAGGGGCCTAAGAAGTGGGCAGGGGACAGACATTGCCTGGCCTTGTAGTGAGGTTAAGAATTTTATCTTCACACTAAGCGTTAGGGAGCCACAGCAAGGAGGGTGCAGGAGCAGCTCACAGCCTATGCTGGATCACTGGAGAGTCAGTAGTTGCATCAGACTGCACATACGAGAGATTCCACCCTGAGTACTAGATAGCAGCACAACTCTGCTCACCTGTGTGTGATTAGCTTTTTGATAGTGGGGGACACCATTTAAAAACAGTAATACAATTTCAATCTCGGCCACATGTATTAGAGTTAAGATTTTTCTTTTAAGGGAACATGACCCCATTGTGTTTATTTTGAATCAGACTAAACACCATTGCTTTTGAAGATAGGAAACACAAAGTGTGCTGTCTTAACAAAAAAATATACCTTTTTAGCTCATCCACAAGAAAATTAAAAACTTTGGCCATGTAAAATATAAAATATATGAAAAAGATGTTTACCTTATGGTTGCATTATCTCAGAAAGAGCCATGTATTAGAAATCAGGTGACCTGGTTCATGTGACTGTGGGAAAGTAATATGTCCATGTTATTAATTTAATATAAAGAAAATGGATATTGGGGGACTACCTTGGGATGAACTTGAAAAAAGTGTGTGAGTGGGAAAGTAGAAGTTGTGTGTAAGACCAGATGAGACTTAATGCCAGGCAGGCACAGTGGTGCATGCCTGTAAATCCCAGCTGCGTGGAGGCCAAAGCAGGAGGATTTCTTGAGCCCAGGAGTTCTAGGCCAGCCTGGGCAACATAGTGAGACTGTGTCTCAAAAATAAAATAAAAAATAATAAAACAAAACAAAAAATGGGACAATGTGCATCTTAAGACATTTTTAAGAAACAAATTTGAATAAGCTGCACTACCACTTATTGATAATATATACTATGTGCCAAGTCATTTGAACATTATTTCATTTTATCTTCAGAAATCCTTGGGGATAGTTTTTTTTAAAAAACCCATCTTATGAATGAGAAAAAGCTTATGCATATTCATTAATTTGTCTAAAATCACATAGCTAATATATCTCAAGATGTATCCGGACTTGTCTGATTTCAGAACCTGTCCTTAGTCATTACACTATTATTATTTATTACACTTTTTGAAGTATTAAGATTTTTAAAAATGACTTACAAATATTGCATACAAATAAATTCACTAGAATTATAAATATTGATTTCAAGTTATTTATAAGTGCTCTGTTGAATAAGCACCAAGAATTTTAATAAGCTCCTACATCTTAAATAAAACTGCTTAACAGACATGATTTACATAATTAACCATGCATCATCCTAGATATGGCTGTGAAGATGCACTGTCATTGAGCAAACAACCTCCTTGTTAATATTTCTTTACCATATCAGTAGAGGATACACTTACAGAATTTTAACCCATAAGCTACACATTTTAAAAAAACAATTAGGCAAATAACTTTCACCACTTCTCTCACTATGTCATATCCTGAAGACAAACAATTTGCCAACTTTTGTTTCTTCTTTTGTCTCAAGCTCCAGATACTGAAAGTAAAGAGGCTGTCTGGTGGATCTTGGTGTTTGGGGAAGTGGCTAAATGCATTTATATTGAATTATTGTTCCTGTGTTGTTTTGTCTGTGGCTCCACTCTTGGGAATCTTTGGGGTTTGAGGATCACATCAAAGAAGTAGCTCTGGTGTGAGAACCGGTCAGTGTGGCCAGATAATTCACAGGTTGAGTGCTGAGACCATTCCCACGATAGCCATGGTCAGGAGGCACTTGGTGTTTTTCTGTTCTCTTGGTGCAGCCCATATGCCTTAAGTTTGCTTAATGATTCAGCAGTGATAGACTCATAAAGATCTTTTCGATGGGTCCAATGGCCCCTCAAGCCTCTCTACTGTAGCAGTAAAGGATATGTGTCACTATAGGCAATGCTTGTCCACTAAGCTTGGCTATAGCCTCATCTGATGATCATCAGGCTGCATGTGGTTTGTTTGTTTGTTTTGAGTTTTTTAGAGACAGGGTCTCACTATGTTGCCCAGGCTGGAGTGCAGTGGCTATTCATAGGCATGATCACGGTGCACTGCAGCCTTGAACTCCTGAGCTCAAGTGATCCTCCTGCTTCAGCCTCACGAGCAGCTGAGACTACTAGCATATGCCGCCAGGCTTCAACTTGCACATGGGTTTTGATGGTGTTATTAAGACCACACTCTACCATTTGTACTGTTCTAAGCTTATCTTTTTGCCGTCAGAAAGATGTCAAAATAATAAAATAAATCTAATAGGGACTGCTTGTGAGACAAAAGTGACTAGCTTAGTTCCCATCTAAGAGTGGCTTGTAACTGTGACAGAGAAATGTGTTATAATAAGAGAAAAATATGGTCTGTGTGCCTCTGTGTTTTGCCCTCCTGATTGCAAACACATCTCCATCATCTTGCCAGATCCCCAAGAAGCCGATTTAATGCAGCTGTGCTGGGACAGACTGGCTAGGACAAGGGAAAAAGCCAGCCACTGCTGGCTCAGGAGGAAGTCTACACAAACAGAGTCATGCAAAGCTCCGGTGGTATTGTTTTGGTGAAAAAAAGTCTTTAGGTTCTCTGTAATTAAGGGAAAAGGTTAAAAAAGAAGTGCTGAAAGATCTAGGAAGCAGAGTTTTACAGTATGGTAAACAATATTCAGCTTGATAGCTTATAATCAGGAAAGGAGGGGTTAACTCAATTAAGATAGTTGTTTTTGGAGTTTAGAATTTATCACTGCACTTATACAAGTGATGCATTATGAATAATAGCCATTCTTCGCAAAATACTTTTTTCTTCATGAGAAAATGTGTCTTCGTTTTCATTGTAATGAAAACACAAAGCTATTACAATGCAAACTTGATGCAAGAAACTTTAGAGTTAAGCGCCAAAGTTATTCAACCTCTTTGTATCCCTAGAAAAAGGCTTATAATGCATTCTCTTACACACACGTAACATTTCATATGCACGAATCTCTTCATTCTCACAGATGAACAGAATGACAACAGAAGTGGAGGAAACTGAATATTTATAGAAGGCTCAGAACATATAAGAATGTCTCTGGCCTGAGATTTAAAAAAATTATATGCATATTAATTGTTAACTGCTATAAAAAACATTCTTAACTATGGGCCAAAGAGTTTCGGTTAGTTAGAAAGCCCTTCCTGCTAATGAGAACTGTTAAAGTTAATGGGTTGCTGGGCAGATCTTCATAGGCCAAATGAAGAATGTTGTTTTATGGCATGATAGACCTCGAGTGTACAAACATTCAGAATAATCCAGCATTCTCCCCTCCCCCCCAAAAAAAGAAACAACTCTTTATCTTTTACATCCAATGGAAGAATGGGGATGATTTTGTTTTTCAAATTCTATTTACTTGGCACCTTGTCTTAACAATTCGCCATTTTGCCTCACCTTTGTCAACCACATTGAGTGAAATTATGGACTATTCTTTGGTGGCCTTATTCATAGGGTGATTTCATTGATTAAGATAAAGTAGTTGTGACCTGGTTTAAAGTTGACAAGTTAAAACTAGAGAATTCCCCAAATAACTCCCCCCTTATGTTGTAACATAGAATAACATGTGATTATTCCTTTTTCATGCTTTCATATATTAAAAGAGTGAAATGGAGGTTAACATTACAGATTTACTCTTGTCATTAGTCCAAAGTCGTCCCAGGCAGGTTGAAATCCTGGTAGAGTCTGAATGAGTCTGAGACCAAAGAAATAACAATGTCAAAAACCACCGCCTAAAGGTAAAAAATACGAATTTCAGTATCAGACGGGCCTGGGTTGAGTCCTAACTCAACCTCTTATGAATAGCCTTGGACAATTAACCACTTATTCTCCAATTCCTAACATGCAATTAAGTGTAATAATATTATCTACTTTATAGGACAGTTATGAGGCTTAAATGAGGAAAGAGATTTCAAACACTTAGCATAAGCCTTAGCACAGAGAACAACTGAAGAGTATTAGCAGTTAGTACACATTCGATTTTCTTTTTTAGACCCGCATCTTACAGTGGGTGGTTCTGACAGTCATATAGCAGAGGACCCGATTCCATGACCAATGCCATTTCTTTCCTGTCCTTTGAAGTTAGAGGTGAGGGAGCCGTGGGAAAAAGCACCACCTGGTGCCTAGAGAAACATTTCCCATATGCCTCTGTGCCCTCACTTGAGATTGTCTGTCTGTGTAAGCTCAGGGGCTTTTCTTAAGATTTTCCATCCAAGTTCAAAGACTTACCCTTCCAAAGAATATGAGCTATAGTCGCAGTTTATGATGTCATGTTTGCTGTAAGGCTTTGTTGTAGTTGCTGAAATAATCACAACCTCAGCCATTGCTTAGATCTTAAAAGAATTATAAGGGGAAGTCAAGCTCCATTCTTAAGTAAAATTCAGCAGAACTACTAGTAGTAGTCCCATTGGGCAATGAAAAGAGGAAAAGTTTTAAAAATACATCTATCTTTAGATCATTAGGCTTACACAGTCAATCTTGATTCTTTGCTTTGACTAGGACTGGGTCCTAATGAGATAACCTTTAAAGTAAGCTAATTCGGCCACATTTTAATCTACGTACAATGCTAGCCATGAGTTTCTAAAATTGCATTTATTGTGAGTACAATATTGTGTTATTGCATTGCCTCATATCCAAGATGCATTTTTTTTTTCATTTTTCTGATAATTAGGCAGTTTTATGATTACTGTGGAAAGGTATGTTGTAGTGGTTCTTTTTCCTTAAAAACTGATCTTCAACCAATAATATATCTTACAACTGATGGAGTCTTAGATTCATGGGAATAAAGAATTCTAAAATTATACTGTTTTGTGATGATGTTATCTAAGATGATTACTCTTTGTGATAATTTAGAGATTGGAAAAAGGAACAATTTGAATAAATTAAAAAGACAATCCAAAAGGCTTCATTAAGTTTGGTAATACACGTGCACAAGTGGATATGAGAACCATCACTCTAGTTAACATTTGGATTTTTTTATGTTTCAACATTACTTTAAAAGCCCACCAGAGTTCTTCAAATATGGTAGGAAATATTATATTTGTAATAGCAAAAGATCTGAAGAAGAGCAAAAAGCTTCCCCCACCAGCTCCCAGAAACCCCTTTCTTCACTGTCACTGCACCTCCTTCTTCTGAGGGTCGCTGTGGAGGCAGCCGTAGCTATCACCATCAGCCTGTACAACTGGACTTTCACATGCTACTACACACCATTCAAAACCTGACATATACAGTACAGTGCTGGGAACACAGTAGCTATTCAATAAATACCTTGTGGCTCACTAATGTGAAATACAAAACTGTGTTCTAATTAGACATACATGTAGTTTTTAACAGTTGGGGGAACCCAAATATCTAAAAAAGTTCCCTTTTTCCTTTTATCCTACTAACGACCCTTTGAGTTAATTTTGGGACTTTTACACAAATAAAAGCCACAAGAGTAAATCAAACCCTAAAAGTTCTTTTTCCCTAAAATAATGTAAAAGGCATAACTCCTTTAGTATTTTGGTAACAACATGAAAATTACTATACCTATAGGTGGAACACCACCTTCGAAGAACACTTAGATCAGAGATGGCAAACTCAATGGTTAATTTAATATAAATAGTAAAGTGTAATGTTAAAAGCTGATGATGTGAAACATCGTATAGACCAATTAACTTGAAACAACTAAAATTACTGGCAATGATTACCTTTAAGAACACTTCCTATCAGCTATGTGTCCAGTTGACTTCCAAATATTTTAGTTAAATTGAAAAATAATAATCCATGTATAACTGGGAAGGGAAGAAAAAGGGGGGGAAGGCTGTTTATCTTGAAATATTTTATCCAAATTTAAAAATTTCCTGATTTCTAAAACAGTTTACATTTCAAAAAAGGAGAAGTCCTCTGAATACTGACACTACAATAGGCACTGAATCAACTTTTTGATCATAAAATGTATATGTCTGCTATTCACAAATTGTGATTAAAAAGCAAACTCCAAATACTACTAAATCCATTTTCTTATTTGCTACCTAATTCCATTAGAGCTATCTAAAGATATAAGAACTGAAGGGCTTAGAGACAGGAGAAATAAGATGATTTGTTTTTGCACAATTTTTTTTAACCTATTTATAGACAGGAGAAATTAGATAAACTCTATGCTTGGTTTTTCAAAACCAAAACAATATAAAGCCTTTCCACTTTTTCCTTTGACAAGTGACAAGAATAATAAAAATATTCTTTTTCATTCTTTTCATGTTGTTTGGCCCAATACCTTCAAGAATTCTGCAATAGCTTATTTTAGGCTCCACTGAAGAGGGGGAAATACCCACAAAATTTCCACACCAAGAAAAGAAATTGTCACTGAAGTACAGAGGATTTACCATCAGGATATAAACAGATATGCCTATCCTGTACGTATGTGATGTTTAAAAATGCTACAAATGTTTTTGAATTATGAAATGTATGACACACTCTAGCTTATTATCATGTATTTGGTATTCATACTCTCATTTAGAAATCCTGTATTTGCATTTGCAAGAACCATGGTTAAGAATAAAAGTCAGAGGAAACTGATCACTTCTTGCCTCCAAATGTCTTACCTGACTATGCTTAATTTGATTTATAAGGTCAGATAAATGTTATTTTCAAGCCAGCTGTGAATTATATCAGTCAAATGATTTTGAAAGAGAGAAAGAAAAGCCATGGCTTAAATTATTAGCAAAGGAAGGCCTCACTTGAAATTCATGTCAACTTTCCATTCTGTAAAGCAATTCATCCACATAAAAATAGTCAAAAAGGACTTCATTTAATTAGTGATATGTAAAGATTCTTGCATAGAAAAAGGTTACAAAGTAATGCAAAAAGGACTAGGTACAGTAATTTTAAAACAAATATTTAAAAGTATAATTTTGCATAATGTTTAACATTCTCATAATATTTATTGCTTTCTCCACACAGCAGAGAAATGAAGTGCATAATAATACATGCTGTGTCTCTTATCTTTCAAACATAAAGTCTCACGTGCTTGATTTCATTGTATTAAGAGATTATTTTGTCAAAAAAAAATCAAAAAATCAAAACCACAACACCATATGTAGCACTAGTCTAGGTATGGACAAAAATAATTTATGTACATCCCATTGCATACATTCATCTTGCTTTGGGATCAAATACAACCGCTACCTTGACAAAGCATTTAAAAATCGTGGCTTTTCTCTTCCCAATGCTCTCTCCTTGTTTTATCACCTCCAGAAATGCAACTTCTCCCAAAAGGTGACAAGAATAGATGTTGCACGTTATCAGGAGAAAATGAAGAGGATAAATATACAAAAATAGTCCAAATGAAACTGAATAAATTAATCCAAACTCTTATAAACTGGAGAGTTTTCAAGTTGGCATGAATCAAATAGCCTCTGGTGGGCACATGGTAGGCAACTGCTCCTAGGTGCACTATATAAATGCAAAATTTCCATAAAGAAGCACCATATTTTGAGCCATCCAAAGAAAAAGTGCCTGGGGGCTTGCAGGCAGAGCAGAAATACTTGTTAATCTGAGCACTGATGGAATAATTGCTTATACCAATGCACTGCTAAATGTCACCACTTGGCAAGTCTGTAAAAAGGAAGCAAACTAAGATAAATCTAGCTCTTTCAACTTGGAAATTATTTTCAGTAATCCTTTTGACCAGAAAAACCTGTGGCTTTCAGCTGAGTACTCTTCTCTGGAATTGAATTAAAATGTCTGTGGCCTATTGCAAGACTTCCGTCCCTTTCCTTTCTTAACCTAACTTCCACGCTCTTCTTTACTTGTGCAATGTTATATGTTCAGAAGAAAAGTTTCCTAGCTCAGGCACTTATGAAACATGAGTTTTTTCCCCCCCATCTAGTTTCGAGAGAATTCAGTCAGGGCATTATTTCTTCCCCACTTCAGACATACTGATGCACTGCTGGATGGTTCCGTCCATACACTTTCCAGGAAACTTCTAAATGGAAACAACTGTGAAGTTTTCAAAAGTTGCTGATGTCAGTTACCGAGCTGCCTTAAACAAACAACAAAAAACCAAAAAAAAAAAAAAAAAAAAAAAAAAAGATAATACCACATTTCCACTCGTGAGGTTTGTGTCTCAAATAGCTTTATTGTTCCTTTGTGGATCTGTAGGCATCTGGATGGCTACTTTCAGGGTGCAGAGGTTTTAAGCTGACTCTGAAACGAAGGACATTCAGTTACTATTGCAAGAAGTTCAAGGGAAATTTAGAAAGCTCCAACTTCTGTCCCCCAGGGTCGGTAAGGTTTACTGCTGGTTCCACCGCTCGTCTGCTGAGGGCTGGACGCGGCCGACACCGACAAGGGCGGGCTGATGGCTGTGGCTGCGGCCACCGCTGCAGCTGCGCTGGGGGGGAGCATGGGGAACGCCCCCGCGAAGGACAGAGGGAAGCTGTGTGCGGCTGCGGTGGCGGCTGCGGCTGCGGCATGGACGGTGGCAGAGAGGGACAGCAGAGAGGTGGAGAGAGGTGGCACGCAAGGGGCGACACTGCCCGTGGACGGCATTCGGAGGGCAGAGTCTGCGTGGGCAAACGTGGCTGTGAGGAGCGCAGAGCCATGGGCAGGAGGCACTTCTGAGGTCGTGGAGAGGCGACACGGGGTTGACTCCGAGGTGTGGAGTCCGTTGGGCTGGAGCAAGGCTGCGGGCAGATGGTGGAAGGCCGCGGCCCAGTGATGTGGATGGAGGGGGTGATGGTGGTGCGCCATGGAGGACGTCATTGCCGCCGCCTCCCGCTGGGACGCGCACGTGCTGAGATGAGAGACCAGCCGCACCCTCAGAGGATCCGAGGAGTCCAGGCCTTCCACGGAGCTCAGGTACCTCGCCACCTCAGTCAAGCACTCTCGGAACCCAATGCTCATGAAGTCCATGGCGAGAGCATGTGCATCGAAGTAGCCTAGAAGCGGGGGGTTGAGCAAAGTGGGGGAAAGGAGAGAGATTGAGAGGCAGGGATGGGGGGGGCAGATAAAATGATGCAGTTACCAAGAATAAAAGCTCACGGATGTTCCACTCTGTCCTTCAGAAGACTGAAGTCGATAATCCTTTCTGAAAACATTGCCTGTTGTTTATGGTTTTAATTTTTTTGCTGAAGTTAAGGAAGTATACTTTGCAACTCCCGTATGTGACAACTCTGGTAATGCAATTTGCTACAGTTGTTCTTGCAACTAAATATCACAGTGGGGGGAAATTAAGAACGTCCAAGTTTCAAACACTTCCAGAGAAAGAAAATGGTGTCCCTCCTTTTGTATTGTGGGATTGTGAAATTCCCCAGGAAACGTTTTCATGGAAATACAGAGCTCTAGTCTGTCTGTCTCTGTCACAGGAGTCGGAGATTAAAGGGCTTATCTGAAATATCCTTACCCTCTTGGCATTTTAACAGAGCGGCCAAGTGCATCTTAGCAGCGTGAGGACTTTCTTTAGAAATGCACTAGACTCTCAATAAATGCATAAATGCTTCTTGACTCACAATGTTTTTTTATCAACAAAGTGAAAACATCTTGTCATAACTCTGTATTTAAAAAGGTTTAATGAAAACAAAATGAATTTTTTATTTAATTTGGTTACTAATTTGAAGATTTTATTTTTCTGTCAAGAATATAAGGCTGCTTTACTGATATGAATTTGCTATACTATATCTCCTAGGTTTTCTGAACTTCAAATATATATGTCCTTTGGTGGTTAGCTTACTTTTTGCTGGCACCCACCCAAGAAAAAATGTGTATTAATTGTGTCAGTCTGTATGCACACACCCCTACATCTATGATTACTACCATAAAAATAGCTGAAGCTTGTTCACATTTATTAGATTTTCTTTTTACCCAGAGATAATATATGACAATAGAAAATGGCAACATCTGATTATTATAGTACCAGTTTAAAGAACAATGATAATTAAGCATTTGGGGAAATGTCACCCACTTTGAATAAGTGAACCAGTGAACTCTGGTATAAATACAAACATATCCTTTTAGATGCTTTTTAATTGTAACTTTTTAAAAAGTAATTTTCAAACCGAAAGTTTAGTCTATTCACTTTTGGGATGTGTGTATACATGAATAAGAAATATCACATTCAAACAAGGTTATTTTTATCTATAGCATTTACTACATTATCTTTTTATGTTTTTACCAATAAAGTATTACCTGTTTCATTTATCATCTATTAAAAATTAGGCTATCTTAATCTGTAATCAAAGTGCTTTGGAAAATAGTAGTCACATATACTCAAAGTCCCAAAGCTAGAATTACAACAAATTTAGAAGTCCAAAGAGATATTTGTGGCAAATATATATACACCATTAAGACAGAAACAACAGAACAAAGCTGATATAAGAGAATATCATAAAACATGAAAGAAACAAAAATAGTTATCATCCCAGCACTTTGGCATAGTTAGCAAACAGAGCCCCTTGGATTAGGAGGAAAAGCTATTCCTGAGGAAGTGCCCTCCATGGAAAGATTTCATACTGTAGTGCTCAGGGTTCTCTGTAGGGCTTTGTAGCCTTCTGATTTCCATGAGAGATAGAAAGAGGTAATGATTAGAGTAGACAGAGTCCAGAAATCCATAGGGATTTAGAAATTTAGGTTACTCTACTAAATCCTCTCTAGAAACTATTGTCATACCAAGACAGATGTAAAGAATGAATCAGTAGAATAAGAATCCCAGGAGCATCCAAGAATTTTCATTAGTGGCCAGGAAATAAGTGAAATTTGTGGTTTGCCAGCTATGTTGTTGTATATGGCTGAGTCCTCTGTTGCATCTTAAGAAATATATATTATGTAATTCCTATCCTATTGTTAAGTGCAGAGGGAAATAATCATGAGTAGCTGTTTCCTGTGAATGGATCTTGGGCCAACAATAGCACACATACATGTCTACACTACTTCCTCTGTGCCAGCACTATTCTATGGGCTTTAAGTGAATTAACGCATAACAACCTTGTGAGGTGGATACTATCACTGTCCTAATTCTACAGACAGTGTAACTGGGGTTCAGAGAGGCTTAGTAATTTACCCAAGGTCACAGAGCTAATAAATGACAGAGCCAGGATTTGAAATCAGGCAACACAGTCCATGCCCTTCACACACTACACTTTGAGGCAGTTGGGAGTCTTTGACAATGTGAATACAAACTGCCAGCCCCCTTCTTCAAGGCCATGCATTCTCCTATGCAATGATCTCTTTAATGACCTGGCAGTCAGGCAACTTGTATGGAGCCTGCTTGGAAATATCTGTTCACAAACTATTCCGGGACCAATTTTAAGACTGTCCAGGTAGCCAAGAATAGCAACCAAGATGGAACTCAGCTTTTATAAGAAAGTCTAAGAACAATATTCCTGTTTAGAAGTACAGTTCATGCCAAATATTTGAAACCCTGGTAAGAATACTTAGCCTGTGGCTAACAATGCCAAGGGAGGTAGGGCAATTTTTCTTGCCTCATTACTAATTTAATCAGAATTCTAACATCTTGAAGTAGCAGTTGTAGAGACAGAATCATGGGGCTGGAGAGGCCTTTGGAGCTCATCCTGCTAGTGTGGGCCTCAAAGTATAGCAGAGTATTTGTGTCTTAGGGCAAAGGCAAGGCAGTGGCTAAGCTGGGCTGGATCATTGGCTTCCACGATGTAATCCAATTTTCTTCTCTATTACATAAGAATGTCTACATCTTACACCACTCTTCACTCATTCAGGATAGTTTCTTAAGAAGGTGAAACCTGGGATAAGTCGCAGGATGTCGGTTTCTTTGTACAATCATCACCCCATCACCACCAGTACCACCTGACACAAGTAAAAGATGGGTGAGATCAGGGCAAATGTTCTACAAGTCCTTAGCATTGTGGGCATATAGGAGTTAAGTACTGAAATACTTCCAAACCAACTGGTAAATAGCTATTTCCCTTCAATGCCTTGTCTCTGCCCTGATCCAGGACCCATATACTACGTAGTAAAAGGTTAATGCTGGGCACAGAGAGGCCCCCTGGATTTAGTAGCAGCACTTAACTCCTTGTGATACCCACTCCTTGTTCAGTTGTTAAATATACCGAATAACACCCTTGTCTATAAGATGAATATCAAAGGCTTCTTTGAAGGGTGATAAAAGACACAAAAGGGCAAAAGCAAGTCTAAGTGATGTATGCACAAGTAGGATAATGAAATTAGAGCTTTTAGGATCTCAAGTCTATTTTTAGCATGAGATGAAGGTCCCTCTCTCACCCCCTTGACACAATTCCTCCCTAAGTCACTATTCAGTACAGAGGATATCTCTTTAGGGTACTGGACCCAGAGTGCCTGCTCCTGTCTGCTCTCCCCAGGAACAACTCTGCTCCATTAATGGTTTCCAGTACAGAGCTTTCCTACCTGAACTTTCAATATTCTGTTTACTCTAAATCCAAGACCAACTAAAACCTGCAAACAATAATGAAAATAACTCTGGAGTTGCTTTCTTTCGAACAGCTAAATAATTTTGAGTCCCACCTTTGATCTAATGAAGGAGGAAGAAGAGGAAAAGAGGAGAAAGAAGAGAAGGAAGAGGAAGAATCAGCAGCAGAGGAAGAGAAAGAGAAAGAGAATAAAGAAGAAAAAAGGATTGCCTCTAACCTCCTGTTTATATTTGGATGTTTGTGTGTTTGTTTTTTCTTTCTGTACAGATTCCAGCATGCCCTTCTTAAGTCCCAAACAAATCTCTGACCAGGCTGCTGTGAATGAAGCCTTACTCCCACAGTATTATGAAAGCAAACACAAGCCCAGGGTCAAGTGCTTCTTTTGTTCCAAAAGTTCTTTCCCACGAGTTCAATCCTGCCATTAGCATTGATTTCCACAGCTTTAATCTGGGACCGCCTATCTCAGCTTGTTAAAGAACTGTTCAACTATGACTTCCCTGCAACATTAGGGGGAAAAAAATGAAAAGAGAAAGGTAGAAAGGGGGAAAAAATGAAGTCACCTACTTACCTTTACCCCCTGTTGCCTGCAGCATCTTCAAATGATCCACCGTCATTTGCAATATTTCAGCTTTTTCTAACTTTGCAGATCCCTTCATAAACAAATTATAAAGTCTCATCAGTCCTACAAAAACTAATTTGGAACATTATACATTGAATTTAGCATTATGATTTAAATTTTCCCTCTCACTGGAAAAGTCCAAGTTTAATTTTTCTACAGAAAAATATGAATTCTTTCCAAACTTTACATGAAAGCACTAATTACTCTGTCATACTTAATGACACATATTTGCCGTTTTAAATTTTAAAGACTAAAAAGAAAGCAAAATAATAGTTATCGTCAGAATAATTATACTTCTAAGATCACTCCACCAAAACCATTTCTACTGCAGAAATCTCAAACTTTGTATCCAATCTCTATCTTTATCATTAACATATTTTATTATGGCATATCCAATAATCTTATACAATGCTGAAGTCTAGATGAATCAAATAGTTGTATAACTCTGGAAGATAAGGAAATAGGATTTGAGCAAATTATTGTTAAAAGTAGATTTTTCAAATATAGAAAATTTTAATAAGTCCTTAAAGATACTTCAAACTAGGCCGGGCGCGGTGGCTCACGCCTGTAATCCTAGCTCTCTGGGAGGCCGAGGCGGGCGGATTGCTCAAGGTCAGGAGTTCAAAACCAGCCTGAGCAAGAGCGAGACCCCGTCTCTACTATAAATAGAAAGAAACTAATTGGCCAACTGATATATATAAAAAAAAAAATTAGCCGGGCATGGTGGCGCATGCCTGTAGTCCCAGCTACTCGGGAGGCTGAGACAGAAGGATCGCTCGAGCCCAGGAGTTTGAGGTTGCTGTGAGCTAGGCTGACGCCACGGCACTCACTCTAGCCTGGGTAACAAAGCGAGACTCTGTCTCAAAAAAAAAAAAAAAAAAAAAAAAAAAAAAAAAAAAAGATACTTCAAACTAGACCACTGGTGAGCAGATCCAAAAATTAAAAAAGGAAGGCTTTTAAGGGCTTTTTTCCTTCCATAACTACCAGCAGGTGTCACTGTGAATTCCAAGATCATAAGCCAGAATAATTTACTATTTACCTAGGAAGCATCATAAATGCTTAAGAATTTTTGAAACTTTAAAAATAGTTCTTAATAAAATTATCTTGGAAATAATTGGAATTTTGGTTTCCCCTCCTTTCCCTTTTTAAAATAAAGCAACCTCTGGAAACCAACTGAAATACAAATGAGCCATCTCTATCTGTCTCAGGGGGCTGTGGGTGGCTTTTAATTTCCTGCAAGAGCCAAATAATTATACCAATATTTCTTTTGAAAAGGATACTAAAGCTTATTTCAGGTTCCTATACTTTACTCGTTTTGTGAAAATTATTAGCATCCAGAACATAATGAGAGTGCCAGAGTTATTTAACTGCTCTAAAGAACATTCTTCTAATCGTATTGTGACAGAGCCAGCTCACTATGGTTGGTAGCCAAGCTCTGCAAATGGGAAAGCTCGTGTTTATGGTAACTAACTGCCAAACAACTGAGGTTTGCTTTTTAGGTTTAAGTCAACATTTAAGAAAAAAAAAAAATCTAACAAACCATGAAAAAAATCCCCAACTGACTGCTCCTGATAACTGTAGACATTTTGGTACTCCAAATTTCAAAAACATCCTTAATTACTGTCATTTTCATTTGCAGCTATTGTCATTGAAAATGCTACTAATCAAAACTACAATTTGCATATTCTATTTAGCTTATCAAAGACCATCTTGGCATATAGACTGGATGTCTTTTTTGTCTTAAAAATGTATAGTCAATAGCATATTACACTTGCACTTTTGTCAGTATTCAACTTTTCCATGAAGATACACAAGTAGTTTCAGTGAAAGTGACTAATAACTGAAACTGCAGTTTCTGGATAATTTCCAAGGGCTTTGTAGGACTTGTTTTATAATGTTTATGGATTTGTGAAGTAAACAGAAAAATGGAATAAACAAACAACTGCTGTCATATGCACTATTTGAATTAAACTGAAAATATTTTCAACAAGGACATGCTGCCATAGCCTTTGAAAGATGCTTTTAGAAATCTGTGCCATTAGCCATTGCAGCAGGAGAAGAAACACCACTTTTCTAAAACCACAAAGGAAGATTGAAACATTTGGCTTTCTATTCTAAGTGTGCAAAATCTTTGTTGTTGTTGTTTGCTTGTTTGTTTGTTTTTGTAAAGGAATACTTGCACTATGAAAAGAGACATTTATGACTAATTTGATTTTTGCCAAATTTCCAAAAAGATGCCCCAAATCAAACGTCATTCTATTAACCCAGGGATTAAAAATGAAAGCAAGTGGTTTGGTAAATAAATTTTATTAGTATTATTATTTAGGAAATAGAGCTGGAGATGTTACTTCCTGGGCTTTGGTTATTTTCTAATTACAAAGATTACTTTTTTTTTTAACAGTTTGAGAAAAAAATTATATTTCACATATGATATTTCTTTTGAAGAATACTACATGTAGCACAGTTTTAAACAAAACCACTACTGGTATTCATAGAAAGAACAGAGAAAGCATGAACACTGTTACCCTTAAGGGAAAAGTAAACTAAAGAATGGAAATGTTTTTCAACTTCATGATGGATTATGTTTTTAATAGTTTTGCCACAACAAAGCATTTTATTGAAATAGCTGCTCTGTGCCAGATCAGGGCACATACACCATTATTTTAATGAGCTTTAGCAAGAACCCACATTCCCAGATGAGAGAATCAGATTGTTTGAGCTTTTTTGGGGGCGGGGGTTCAGGTGGGAGTAGCTTACTTGTTTTTCAAAAGCAGTTGGCACCAGTCGTCTTAACTCAGATAAACTGTTATTTATCCGATCCCGACGCCTTTTCTCTATAATCTACCCCAAAGAAAGCAAAACAACAAAAGTGTATGAATACACAAATAATAAAATTACTCAAATGGAAAAATACAACTGTTCCACATTAGGCTGGGTTACATGAAATAAAGAGGAAAAAAAAATCACATACCCCTCTCCTTTTCTTTCTTGCCATAATCTGAGATGTTGTTGTTGGAGAATTCGATCTAATCACAGAGCTAGTACTTTGCCTAAGAAATAGAAAGAGTATGTCAGGTGCTGCATTAACGTAACAATAGTTACTTCTGGATACTTGGTGGCACCCATTAAATATTCAGGGTGATTCCACAGTTCATGTCTGTGTTATTTTATTCTTAGTTCTTGTTTCACTCTTAACAGACTTTGCTTTCAGCCTTTCGGTCTCTTTTCCGGTAGGAATTATACCGTATAAAAAAGTTTTTAAATGGGTAATCCAGACGCTAAATCCATTGGCAAAAATATCCCTAAACTTTTACTTAAGTTTCCCAGTGAAATAATCATGGGCAGTGAGGGTGAGAAATTAGATATTAGTATTTCCTAGGTCCACTCATATACATTGTAAAGTCAATTAATCTCCTCTAATAGCATCTCTCCTCCTCCCTCCTATCAGGCATACTGAATAAAGTATTATCACTTTTTAAAAATAAGTGTTAAGCACCCTATCAAACAGATATAAAGTCATCACATGTCAAAGTGTTGTCCCTAGGTGCAATCTTAAAAATAAACAGAAGTTATCTTATTATTTCAAAACTTCAGTTAGCCATATCTTACTACAGAAAAAAACTGACAAATTTGATGTTTTATATAGTAATGTTCCAAAAGTATGCTCTAAATTAAATATGTCACTGTTAGGGAAATTAAAATTAGGCTTACTACTAAGTGAATGTTTTACTTTGCAAATGAAACTGAAGGTATCTCTCAGGCTTCAATCTAAGCTTAAATTTCTAGAAGCTGCAATCCACCCTGAGTTTACTAATGAAAAGATATTTTTATATTGAAAGTTCAATCAAAGTATTACTTGGTCACATAAATTTTACAAAGCTTTCTAGTTTGTGTCTGTTTCTCTACACAATTCATGGATATTTTGCTTCTTTATGTTCGCAAATTCCCCAAGTTCTTGTTATTTGTTCTTTTTCACTTCAGAAATGTTGCACACACTAGGTTGTTATTATCTCACCTTCTCACTTCTGGATCTTATTTCTGAATTAACTGTCTCCCTCATTCTCACCCCTTCTCTACTGGTTTCACCTTTCACGTGACATCTTCCGTTTTTTTTCAGACCTCATTTTTTAAGGCGATACAACACTTTAATAATTACATATTTCAAACGTTGCAAACAACGTTTCACGTATCTTTGCTCTTGCTGATTTCAGGCCTTGGTGTGTGCGTGTTGGAATAACAAAATGAAAGAAAAACTGTTTTCCAATGGTAGGGAAAATTTCCCTGTTTGAGTGACAGCTGCAGATAAATAATTAAGGTGCTTCTGGGGATGACAATTAGGAGCAATTATCATTTGACCCGCCTGGGCTCTAAAATGCCTCGGGAATCTCCCTCTGTCACAGGAAAGTGGAGGTCTCAGCTTCTGTGATCACAACGCAGATCTTTTCCAGACTTGAGAACGAGCAGTCACAGAAATGATGCCCTTTCCGATCCTTCCATCAGTCACTCCCTGGCGCGTCTGCCCAGTCACTCACGGTCACCCTGCAAAGCTCAACTTTCTCAGCCTTGACATCGCAGATTGCTTTAATTTCTCCAAAAGGCAAGTCGTGCTTTTAGCCTCTCTAAACATTAAACATCAACTTGCTCTTCTTTTCCCCTGACCTATTTTGAAAGTGCCCCCGAATACAGTCTCAGTGGTGGGGGCGTCGCCCGCCGCCCGGACGTGCCTGTCGGCGCGCCCACGCTGAGGGCCGGGACCCTGCTTCGCCACCTCCCGCACTGTCCCTCTCGGTCGCGTCTCCATCCTCTCGCCCAGCCCCTCGCCCCCGACTCGCTCCGCGAGCGCCCCCCGCTCAAAGTTTCTCGGGCAAACTTTCCCTCTCGTCTGCTTGCTGCGGAGAGGGGCCTGGGGCTTCCAAAGAGCCGCTCCCGCACACCGCCCGCCAACCAACGCCCCGGGGCTCCGGGCAGCTCCCGCGCTCACCCCGAGTAATTGTTCTCGCTCCCCACGTCGATGGTCTCGTCCATGTCGCTCTCGGAGGTCGTCTCCTCGCAAGGGCGCTTCATCGCGGCCAAGCCGGCGCGGGACGCAGCCCGGCCGAAACCCAGGACGCCGAGCGGGGCGCAGCACCCTCCCCGCCGGCCTCCGCCCTCCCAGGGCCTCGGCAGGCGCGGCTCCGGCGGCGGCGCGGTCTGCTCCCGGCGGCTCTTTCCCACGCCGCAACCCCGCTCGGCCGCAAGAGCCGGCGCCGGCCACGCCCCCCCGCGCAGGCGGGGCCCCCTCGCCCGCCCCCGCGCGCCCGCCCGCCTCCCGCCCGACCCCGCCTCCTCGGCGGCCGGCGTGCCTCGCGATTGGCTGAGGCGAGGGGGCGGGGCCGCGCTCGCCAATGCGGGCCGCGCGGGTCCGGCCGGGCGTGGGAACGCGGCCGCGGACCTGCGACCCGGGGCTGCGCGCGGGCTGGAGAGGCCGCGGCGAGCGGGAGCGCGGGCTCGCAGTCTCCAGCCCGGGGGGCGCGCGGGCGCGGCGGGCCGGCGAGGGGCGGGCCCTGGACCCGGCCGAGCGCCCTCCTCCGCGCGCCGCGGTCGCCCCCGAAAGTTTCAGTCCTGTGTGTGAGGAGCGACCCGAGCGCGTGGCTCAGTGAGAGCGAGCGCGCGTGACGTCGCCGGGCGCCGTGGCTCGTCCGAGACGCGCCACTCGGCTGTCCCTCGTCGGGCCGCAAACCGCTGACCGGCTGGCCCCGGCGGCCGCATCGGCCCTCTGGGGCCTTTGAAAGCCTTAAATCAAAGTTGCTTTCCTCTCGGACAGCTCCCGAGGCTGCGTCCGCGGCCTCCGGGCTGTGGACAGGGAAGGACGTGAGCCTCCCCGACCAGGTGCTTAACCGCCGGCGGTCGGAGCGGCCGAGAGGTCGGCCAGCGTACGGTTTCCGGTTGGCGTCCGTCAGTTATTTCCCTTTGGTGTTCGGCCACAGAACTGTGGATCGGGACCCCGCTGAGTAGACCGCGGGCTGGAGGAGTGTCCGCCCTGGTGGCAGGAGGGACCAGAGCAAGGACGCGGGGATTTCAGGACGCAATTTAGTAGGCTCTCAAGTTCGAGTTTTTCGGGCTTGGATTACCCAGATAATTGCCTCAGTTCCCCCTCCAGTCCCCCTGGTGTGTGTGCAGTCGCAGCTGCAGGGCGAATTAGAATCCAGGGCGTGAAGGTTCGCGCTTGGAAATCGAACTTGTTTCCTAAAGCACTAATTCGTGTCCGGCAGTTCCTGGCGCCTCGGACAACGTGGGTTGCTTGTGTGCAACTCGAGCGGCGCTTTCAAACATGTTCTCAAGCTGCTGTGTCCCCGCATTCTTCGGGACTTTTGAGCAGGGCAGGGCACTGCGCCCTGCGAGGGCAGTGAGGCGGCGAGACCGGGACGCGGGAGCCGGGCGCTCGGGCGCGGCAGGGCCGGACGGGCGGCGGGTCGCCTGGGGTCCGGCCCGAGCCCGCCGCGCTGGGCGGGGACAGCTCCGTGCGCAGAGGAGCAAAGGCTCAGGGAAAGGGACGCCTACCAGTCGCCACAGCCCTCCGTCGCGGATGGGTGCGCGTCTCTCGGGGATCTGCCTAGAGAGAGCCCTGTGCCACTCACTCCATTCTCTCCTACTCGGGACCGCGCCGGCCGGGCAGAGGAAGGGACGCGACGCGAGAAGACAGGCCCGGCGGGCTTGGGCTGGGGGAGAGCGGGAAGGAGCCTGGCCGGCGCGGAGGACCTGCAGCCAGCGTGTTAAACCTTCTTTCAAGCACAAACCCCCTCTCCAACACGCCCTCGTCTCTTTTGTGCGGTCCCCACCGCAGCGCCTTCAATAACCGTGTGAACAGAAACCCGAAACGTTTCATCCTGACTTCTGAAACGTAACCCGGGGCAAATCACGTACTCGGCGGGGGCCGGGCGGTGCCTGGCGGGGCTAGATGGGGTTTGGGGCAGACGGCCGGGCGCGGGGGCCGTGACCCCCAGCTCTGCGGTCAGCCCCAGGGCGGGCGCTCGGCGCGCGGCGTGCCGGGCCTGTCTGCTGCGCGGCGGCGCGGGCGGCCTGAGCTCGCTGAACCGGGCGGCGCGGTTTCGCACCCGGACACCACCCCGGCTCCGGGGCCCCGCAGTCCCGCAGAGCGTGAGCCCCAAACGCTGGTGGTCCGCCGCACTTCCCAGGCCCCGGCGCTCTTGGCGGGTCGGTCGTGGCCACAGGTGAAAGCGCTGTGGCCAGACACGTGCGAACTCGACCTTCATTCACAGTAACCGTGAACTCTGCAGGTTTTTCTGAAAGCGAATCCCTACAGGTACAATTAACGTTTGCCACGCGAGCAATTAGCGGGCGCTTCCAAACGCCCGAGGCTAAACAAGACATCATCTTTGAAAAAATATCCAAGAGTTCTTTCTCACTAATACTAGTGTTCATTATAACGATAGCGAAAAATTGCAAAGAGGGAAATGATTTGTAATAAAGTAGTAGCAACTGGTTAAAGTTTTTCCATATTTGTCTTTTAAGACTTAGCCGCTGAACTATGTTACGAAGAAAAATATAGCAGGGACATTCAAAAGCACACACGGATTTAATATTGGTTAAAATATTTTTAAACAAAACGTCTCATTTTTAAAAAGTGTTTAGAACAGTGCCTGGTACATAGTAAGCGCTATTACGTCTGTTAAATAAAGAAGAATGCATATGGCTAAAGAGCTCAGCATTTTGAATACTATCAAAAGAATATGCTTATTTATCTACAAAATGCTTAATAGCAGTTAGGGAACACGGGACTTTTCCTTAGGTCTTCCACACCTCTCAGGTATTCCGTTTGCCTGTCCCCTGGTTGAGCGCCTTCAACTGAAAGTGCGTCTGAGGCCATCCAGGGAGGAAACTCTTTAAAGCACCCCAGCGGACTTATAAACGGTTGTGGATTGGAGGTGGGGTGGGGTGAGGGAGGTGTAGGGGTGGCGTAGGCAGAGAGAATGAGAGAACGGCGGGATTTCAAGCCTCATCACCCCTCTGCCATACCCTTTTCAGCGAAAGTTGGTTGAAGGCTTACTGAGCGCCAGGGCAGAAGAAGAGACGTCCGCGCGCAGAACAAACTGCAGTTCTATTCTTTCTTTCTTTTTGAAAGATTTGTACCATGAGTCGATTAGACCAATAGATACGAGGGACTTTCTTGCAAACGAAATACCAGTAGAACACAAAAAAAGCCCAGGACGACGGATCTAAAGAGAATAGAGAAGACTCAGTCGTCTTTCCAAAGAAATTGGTCATCTTGCCTGTTTTGTACTTACGAGATTAATTTAACTCACTTAAAGGCGTGAGAGTGAGATGTCCAAGGCAGAGATCTGGAAATAACAGATTCAGTAGTCCTGGTCCTCCTTTCCGATTCTTTCCTCACCCATTTAATATAAAGTTACAGCTTTTGCACCTGTTAGTGATAAGTTTGGCTGTCTTGACCAAGTCTTATCTTGTCCCCCAAATTTTGAGTTTGGTTACACAAACCAATGAAGTAATTGTTTTGCTGTAATTCTAAAACTCCCTTGCAGCATTTTTGGAACGAACTGGGGATCTTTTAAAATTCTTCTTGGTCTGCTTTTGCCTTCATTAGAGCCCTCTAATTTTTCAAGTCCAGTTGTCACACTTTGTTATTTGTTGCTCCTCTGAATCCTTTGAGATGCTGCTTGCAATTACTTAAAAAACGTTGGCCACTCTGGTGTTTGGTTGGCTCAGAAAATCACTAAGGCATGACACCATTTAAAAAAATGTTTTAGTTTCTTAGTGAAATAAAGGCAGCTCTGTTATTTAGAAACCTTTGTGTTGGTCTGAGAAACCTAGGTGCACACAGTCCATACCGAGAAGTCCAATATTTTGCCCCATGTGAAATATTATAGTTATTTGCATGGCTTTTTCTTGCAAAATGAAGACAAACAGGTTACCCTGAGAAGTGCTAGTCTATTTACAATTGCTGGAGCAGGTGACAAGCATGTGCATATCTGTGGGCAGCCTTGCTGGGCTGCCTTCCCTGACTACAAGGCTATAGTGAGCTGGTAATGCCTTAAAATGTGTGAGAATTCTGTGCCCTGGGAGAGGAGGCCAAGGGCAAGATCCTTGTAAATTTCAATTCCTTTCCCAACATCAGGCTGGCAACAGGCTGGCCAGCCTAGGGTCACTGACACATATTTGCAAACCACTAAAGCAAAACAAAGCTGAAGGCAACTGCAAATCTAGGCCTACCAACCTTGAAGTCATCTCTAAAAGGGAGCTGCTTTACCAGTTAACAATTTTTCTTGCCTGGTCAGCTGCACAAAATGCATCATATTTCTTGGCTTGCTTCAGTAGGTGCTACTTATTTGTTACATCAGAGGCTTCAAGGCAGGAAATCTAAGACCCAAAGCTCCCTTTCCTGGAAGTTAGGATGTTTAAATTGATCTCTGTTGTTAAAAGGCAACTTATTTAAAAGGTTTTATTTTATGGTGTTATTAGTGCTTAGCCCATGCCCAAGGATGGAGACTGGTTTCATTGCAGGACCCTTGAGAAGACAGCCATATAGGAAGTAACTAGTTTCCATATGCCCCTAGGCAACAATCAGAACACTCACTGTATTAATTTTACTCTTTGTGGGGTTAAATAGATGTTGGTAGGCTTTTGTTTTAAGGACATTCTTTTAAATTTCTCTTTTCTTGAAGTAGGTTGATTGAAAGATTTTTTTCTCCTCTTTTAAAGATACAATGAAATATATTCACTTCTTTTATGAAAATGTTCTTTAACTACATCCCTATCTCCTAGAATAATGCCCGGAACACAGTAGGTGCACAATAAATGGTTTTCAATGCATTTCTTATTAAAATTAATGAACTCTCATCTTCTTTCCCATATATACAATTTACATGAGTTTGAATAATAAAACAGAAATAAGCGACTATGAACTAAAAGGCCACGAAAAGATGAAGAAACTATGCCCACATGTCAGTAGGAAAATTTACTGTGAATGGGCTGTAAGTCCAAGCCCTGAGCTTCCTGGCAGCCAAGTCAGAAGAGAAATATAGTGAGTTTTCTAATTCTTGTAATCAGAAAAAGGAAAACACATTGTTTTTTAAAAAAGAGAAACGTTACCCAGTTACTAAATTCTAAAAGAACTGCATGCTTGCCTTGTTCATAGACTTTTAAGAATTTATTTTAATTATTTAAAACAATTACCTTATTGGTCTAAAATTCTCTCCCACGTATCTCTATAATTTATAACATGAAAAATAGCATTCACACTATGCATAAAGACAATAGTTTATCTCCTAATAGCTGAATAAGCCATCCATTAAGCTGTCAAGATTAATTAATTGACATTAATAGAACCAATGTCTCACAGAGTTCCAAAAATGTGGATTCTCTGTAGGAAAGTTTCTGCTTTTGGATTCAGAAAAAAATTTTAAATCAAAGATTCCCAAATTTGCTTGGTTGGCATTACTTGATGAAAGTGAAAGAAAGAGAGAGAGGGGCTCTATAGTTTTCTGAAATATCAAGTGCTGTGGAAATTCTTAAGACTAAAATTTGTATTTACCACTATAATGCAAATGAACATCTATGTTTTCTTGCCATTTTTATTAGAACAGTTTTAGTAGTTGCACGTACTTTTATACCCTTATCTGCTTATTTTCAAATTGGTAGGTGACTTTCTAGGGAAAAAAAGCTTTATAGATTAGAAATAAGAACTTACTAATTTTAGATTTACTGTGGAAAGAAATACAGGCTAATTTTGGACCTTCTTGTTTTGCAAACCCACTGAAATATGTACTTTAAAAGAAATTTAGAAAAATAGCAAGGCATTTTTCCTAGATAGGGCTGGATTGGTTCTAGTCAGATAAGAATCTGACTAGATTTTTCTGGCTTTATCCTTCAAAATAATTTAATAATATAATAATATGTTGGGAATATTGGACTGGGAACTTTTAAAGATAGATTTTGTCTTGAGTAATAGCTCATCCATTCCTAGGAAATGAATACTTTAAATAAAATAATAGCTTGGTGAGAAATTTCAGTATTCATCAGGGCAATGCAGTCTCTTTGGAAACAGAATGTTATGCTGCTTAATAGAGCAATCATGCTCAGCTGCAGGGTGGAAAAGGGCAGTGTACTGTGTCTTGAATATGGAAGAAAGGGACACTGTACGTTTCCATAGCATTTTTAATCTGAGACACCTAGGGCATTATTGAATCATGAATCAAAACTCACAGCACTGCAGGATTTACTTGTCAAGGCTGGCCAGTGGATTTTGCTAGAATAACTGTCTCAATAGGAACATTTGTAAAGTCTGAAAATATAAGGCAAAATATGAATAGAAAATACGTGACAAATGTAAATCATGTATATGGGTATATATATGACTATCTGTCCATCTACAAATAAATGGAACTATCTATATGTAGATAAATAGAAAAGGCACAAGATAATTTAAGGTTTTATAGTTGACTGGACTTGATTGCTGATATATAAAAGCCTATGGTAATATCTGGCACAGTCCAGTAACTCAAGTTAGAGGGGATATTGCTGCATTTTGTAATTAAACAACCATTTGCAAAATGGAATTTATAAATTTTATGTATTTTTGTATAACCTATTTTTGAAAATGGCATTCTTTGTGTGTCAGTTTATTTTAGACACTGAAATACCTTATCTTTTATCTAGCCTATTGTTTATACTTTCAATACATTTTTTATGCAATTTTAAAAATGTAGACCCTTAGAAAAATAGACTTTAGTATTTTAAGCCTCTTGGTGTAATGGAAATAAGATTGTTATGCTATAGGGTTGGGAGAACGATTTCCTCTGGTGTTCAGGTGGAACACCTGAAAAATCATGTCCTCTTTGCCTGAATCCATGAAATATGGCTAAATTTAGGTACCTACATACTTGTGTACATAGATTCTAGTTGAGATAATAAAGGTTTGAACATAATTTTAGATTGAAAAGTTGTAACCATTCCAAATTTTTTGGAATGTGAATCAGGAAAAGAATGTCTATACACTTTGTTCTTATTAAGAAATGTAGTTTTAGAACTAGTAGGAACATCATAATGGGGACTACGACTACATAAACGGAACTGGGTGGGGGGATGATTTAAAAATGAAACCAAAGAGTTTGTGGATAGAGATTATTGACAAAACTGTTCGTGTGTGTACTTGAAAGTAATAAAACTAACTTTCATAAATCATGGCTTGATTTTTCAGACTGTGCCTTTCTTCCTTCATTCATTCTTCTTTGCAGGGCATTAAAATATTGAACACCTACTTTGAGCAAAGCTTTCTGCTGAGCAGTGTGGATGATAAACAGTAAACAAGATTCAATTCCTGGTCTTAGGAAATAGTAGGGAAAATAATATGGGATTCTAAACACAAATAACTGTTGTTCAAGATGGAATGTATACAGACCAAAGTAAATAGAAAACTACATGCTATGGCCACAAAGAGAGATTTGTTTTTTTTTTGTTTTTTTTTTGAGACAGAGTCTCACTTTGTTGTCCAGGCTAGAGTGAGTGCCGTGGCGTCAGCCTAGCTCACAGCAACCTCAAACTCCTGGGCTCAAGTGATCCTTCTGCCTCAGCCTCCCGAGTAGCTGGGACTACAGGCATGTGCCACTATGCCCGGCTAATTTTTTGTATATATATATCAGTTGGCCAATTAATTTCTTTCTGTTTATAGTAGAGACGGTCTCGCTCTTGCTCAGGCTGGTTTTGAACTCCTGACCTTGAGCAATCCGCCCGCCTCGGCCTCCCAAGAGCTAGGATTACAGGCGTGAGCCACAGCGCCCGGCCGAGGGATTTGTTTTTAAAAGGAGAGTTTACCAGTGGTAGCTCCAGAATTTTTGTATTTTTTGTACAGGATTAGAGGCAGAGGTCCCGTTGGAAGGGTGGTGGTGGCCCAAGGATTTTTATCTGTAAGCTTCATTTACATAATAAGCACACCTATTTTTACTTAGATATTATATTTATTGGGATGTCTTTATATTGCTCTTAAACATTATGGGAAGGAGGTAGCTAACCCCTTATCTATTCTATGGTGCTATCATGGGGTTAAGGGAAAAAGAGGCATTTGAGCAGGGCCTTGAAGGGTGTGTGGAATAGCTACAGTCTTAAATAGACTTTCTTGGAGAGAGACCAGCATTTGCAAAGATACACAGAGGCTGAACAGGGCAAGTGATTCTTAAGGAAGGATGGGTTCTTCTTTGCTGGAGTGAAATGGAGGGAAACTGAGTAGAGGGGAGAGAGTTGTCTTGGAACATGAGTTAGGCTGTAGGCAAATCATAGAGAAGCTTGCATTCTGAGCTGAGTATCTTCTTGAATTCATTTGAGAGCCACTGGAGGTTTTTAAGAGAAGTGAGATGTTTAGAGCTATAATTCATTAGATATGCTTGCTCAATCTAGTGAAGGTTCTTCCTTGTTCTAGTTGTTGTTAACAACTCAAATTAAAGGCATTACAGTAGAAGAACTACAATAGAGGAAATATTCTAACACTTTGTTTTGGTAAATGGAATTTTTGATATTTTTTATTTCTCAGTACAAGTTATTTAGCTATTAGAAAAGCATCATTAGGTAGGACTGACTGTTGGCTCAATACTTGGGAAGCTACTGCTTTTAATCAAATTGCTTGAATTTACTTAATATGACCCAATTTATATGAAAAAACATGTTCACTATCTGCTTTATGGAGTATTCACGTAATTGTGCCAGGACTTGCACATCAGTATTTACAGATTTGTTTTAAAATCTGCCATGTCATAATTAAAATCAGAACAAGGTTATACTCTCAATGATTAAGAGAACTTTTTAAAGTGAGATTTCCAGCTTCATTGACTTCAAAGTAACACATAGTACATGAATACTGCTAGATATCTCCAGACTTATCCAGATTAAATGCTTTCATTGAAAGATTGAGCCGTGATTCTTTCCTGCTAGTTTCTTACTGAAAGAAATAAGTTACAGTTAGCCTTCTACAAGGTGCCATAAATAAACTTTCAAGGATTTTACACTCAGGTGTCATTTAACTATTTTTAGTCACATAAAGTTATATCTTTCCTGAAAAGGCCTTGTTGAAATGAAAGTAACTTGTGTTTAAATGTTGAATATTCAATTGGTAAACAATAGTGATGTTTAATAAGGAAATCCAAGACAGCCTAAAATAGTTATTTTCTTCTAGTCACCTCATCACACATGAGATAAAAACAAGGCTCCTATTAGTCAATAAAAGTTAACAAAGGAGCACTCTTGTCAAATCAGAGAGGCTATTTTTTAGTGCTGATAACTTCTTGTGAGAAATTACTTTACTTCTAGCTTTAATCTCTTGATCAATCACCTAGTGAGCTCTTTAAGGAATGCAAAAGTAATGCAACATGTAATTCTTGCTCTTGGGAAATTTACTACCCAGAGAATACATTAATAATGACCATGATAGCTATCATTTATTTAGTGCTTGCTACCTGTCTGACACTTTTTCTAATCCACAAAGCACCATGTAAATTAGTTCATTTAATCCTCACTGGAACTCCTTGAGGTTGGTACAATCATTATTATCTTTATTTTACTGGTAAGGAATGAGATCCAGTGAAGTTAAGTGACTGTCCACTGAAGTTAAGTGGTTTTATTAGTATGAAGGCGTATGGTCAGGCTCGACCCAAGGAATCTAATTCTGAGCCAGTGTTCCTATCCATTACTGGACATTGCCTCCAAGAATAATGCATGTGACATAGACACAAACAGGCAGAAGCAACACACAACTTAACAAAAAAACTGTTTCCCAAAGGCCATTTATAAATATATTGTTTGGATTGTCGGAACATTTTCTCATAGAGACCATGTGATACTTGGCAGTTAGTGTTTTGAGTCTACCCTCAAAAAGACTACCTACTCCACAGTAAAACCCAGGGAAGTTTGTGATTAAGAACACAAGCTTTGGAATCAGACACTAGGGAGGTTGGTCATACCCAGCTCTGTCACTAGCTGCCTGCCCCTGAGCATGCTATTTTTTCTGAAACCAGGACCTCATCCGTGGGCTTAATGATACGTAACGATGTAATAAAAATCAAATAAAATAATGCATGTCAAATGCTTAGTAACATGTTTAACACATGGAAAGAGAAAGATATAGCTGATTAATCCTGGCTCCTCAGAACAGGGGATAAAGTTCCCTGATTTATTTTGTTGTTGTTTATTAAAATTAAAAACGTGTTTCATTGCTTTTATATTACAGTATCAATACATGTTCAATGCAGAAAAATTAATAAATTGTGTTAGCACTGATAAGAACATTTAAACTGCCATTTAATTGACAACCAGAGACAATTATTGTCAATACTTTGATGATTTTCCTTCCAGTTTGTATTTTTTTTTCTTTTTCACAAAACATGAGATCATTTCACCTAATAGTATGTAACCTTTTTTAAAAACCTAAATGTATATAATGAACATCCCCCCATTTCATTAAATATTTTTTGTAACAACTTTTTTCTCCCAATAGTATAGTAATCCCTTGTATGGTAGTATCATAAATTTACTTAACTATTCCTTATTATGGGACATTTAAATGTTTACATATTTTTTCTATTATGAAAAGGCTGAAATAATCTTGTAGCAAAAAAATATGCATGTTTTAAATTATCTTTAGTCTAAATTATTAGAAATGGAATCAGGTGACAAAATAGTGTTTACATTTTAAATACTTTTGATATTTTCTGTCAAATTACCTCTCATAACTGTTGGATCACTTTATACCTCTGCCAACAATGTGTGAGACTCACTTCCCTGAATCATCACCAACACTAGACATTTTATTACATGTCAATCTGATAGGTGAAATGATATCTATCATTTTAATTTTTTATTATTAATGATGTTGGAAATTTTTTTCATAATCTTATTAGCTATTTGTAATTTTATTGACTATTAGTATGCCTAATTTTTATCATGAGGTAGTTATCTTTTTATTATTGAGTTAAAAGTACTTATTTTAAATCAAGACACTTAATATTTGTCTAATATATTACAAATATACATATATATTTATTTCAGTTTACCATTTAAAAAATCTTATTTATGTACTTTTTGATATGTAAATGCATCACGTTTTTTCCTTATCAAGTTGATCAGTTTTTTATATTTTTCCCACTTAAAAAAGTCACTCAATCTAGAATTTATTTTGGTATATTTTGTTATTTAGGAGTGAATTTAAGTCATAGATTCAACAAAACATTAACTGCATGCCTACAATATACCAGGTATCATGCTTTTACCTGGGGAGAAATTGGTGCATGGTACAGGCAGAATGCTCGCCCTCACCAAGCAGCTGCACCTTCAAATGGTTCATTAAGTTGTCTTTAAATCCACTGTTGATGCTCATGCATTACTTTTTTACTGACTTATATATGCCTGCTTTGTGACATACCAAATACATGTGTATAATTAGATCTGCTGATAGACTTTATATTTAATTTCACTTATTTGGTTTTTTGTGTATGTGTTAGCATCTCACTGTTTTAATTATTATAATTTTAAAACAATGTCTTTTAGTAAATAGACAAGAGATAACTTCATTTCTCTTGCTTAAAATTTTTTTCTGAACTTCTCCCTTGCATTTTAGAAACATGTTTTTTATTGTGGCATGATATATACACATATGTCATTTTAACCATTTTAACATGTACAATGCAGTAACATTAACTGTACTCACAATACTGTAAAACCATCATCACTACCTATTTCTAAAACTTTTCATCACCCCAAGCAGAAACTCTGTACCTATTAAGTGATAACTCCTCATTACCTCCTCTGCCCATTCTCTGGTAACCTCTGATCTATTTTCCGTCTCAATGAATTTGCCTATTTTAGATATTCCATATAATTGGAATCATATAATATTTGTCCTTTTGTGTCTGGCTTATTTCTCTTAGCATGATGTTTCCAAGATTCTCCATGTTGTATCAGAACTTCATTCTTTTTTATGGCTGAATAATATTCTATGGTATGTATATGTCACATTTTGTTTATCCATTCACCTGTTGACAGCATCCATTGTATTTACACTTCTGGAAGAAGTTTAGAACCATTTCGTTAAAACTCTCCCCAATTCCCTAATTTCTTCTTAATATCCTCTCATATCCCTTTCTATTTGTCTCACATTCTGTTAATGCTACTTCCCTGGGTTGGTGGTATTGAGTGCTTCATACGAGCCCAAGACCAGCATTATTCCCTGATCCCTAAACCTCTCCTCCCACCCATCAAGCTACCCTGTGCTTCGAAATTATCTACTTCCACCTTCTTTCTCCTAATAAACATAGACATTTTCTCAGTGCAGTTAATCTCATAGAGGTATTTTGGGGGGGAAACAATGTGAACTAATTGTCCCTAAATTATGAATGTTAATGCCTCTTAGCCCTCTTGGTGGAATGTGTATTTTACAAAAGGTTGTTTGTGAACTTAAGTGATTTGCTATTTTGTAGAATTCCAATAGTATAACAAAGTATCTTTTAAAATTTTGGTCTACACATGGGTAACATATTTTTGAACTGAGGGTTAGCTTCCCATACAAGGTGTCTTATGTCATTACTGTTGTTTTCAGATATTTTGTCTATTTTCCATTTGATTTTCTCTATTTTCCATGACCGAATACACTGATTCTTTTTTTTTCCTTTTGGAATTCCTACCATAGTAATGACATTAGTGATCCCTGTGACCGTGGAAGGGGAGGTGGTATGTGTATGTGATTGGAAGTGGATAGGTGTGGATCAGGTACTACTTTAAAATGGAATCTTCCTGTAAGTAACCAAATGCTAAGTTGTATATTTTAGTCCACAGGGCAGGGCAGGGTTCGACAAGAGAAATGAGGGCTAGCAGAGTATGAGATAGCTTTCTCTGTTCTTTTCAAGGGTAAGGATAAACTAGAAGGAAGAAACTACTAGATTGGTGGTTTATTTTCTTCTGCTTTGTATGTATGATGGAAAGAGCATTGGCTTAGGAATCAGGCAGACCTGGGTTAAATTCATTGCTGTCACTTAGTAGCCTATGTTATCTAAGCCAAATTAATTTTTCTCTCTGAGTCTTAGTTTCCTCTACTGAAAAATACACCTGGCTGAGTTGTTTTAAAGATCAAATAAGTTAAATGTGAAACTCCTAGCAGTATATAGTTCATTGTGTATACTCAGTGAAGATCAATTTCCTTTTCCTTCCTTTCCTAAATGACAACAAAAGTAGTCTGTATAGAGGAAAGAGTTTGTAGCACCAAATGTTAATCCTGCCTGGATTAATGGCTGAATAAAAACAATGTCTTAATTTTTCATAATGCATCAACTTTCTTTTGTGTAGCTTTCATTTGATGCTTTGCTAAATTATGGTGCTTGCAAAGAGCCTTGAACTTTTCTAGTACAAAGCACACTGTAAGCAGGATGGAATTAGCATTATCCCTACTCTATAAAGTATGGTACCTGAATTCTTAGTGATTGACAGGACACATGTTTATACAGTTGATTTTGCCCAGGGACACATTCTTGCCTGAGTCCTGCAGCCGTGTTTTGCCACCTGTAACTGTGCTGAATAAAAGTGGTCCCATCTATCATTTCTGTAGCTTTTCCCCATAGAAACAATCTTGATAAGGATAAGAAATCCAGGACATCATAGTATCAACAATCCTTTCCTCTTCAAAGGCATCTTTCAAACAAGGCTCTAATAGCCCCTTACAAGCATTAATTATATAAACCTTGCACACTATTGCTTTGTGGGAGGTGAAGCGTTTAGTAAAAATGATCATCTGAACAGAGGTTGGCTGTGTGTGGGCAGTATGGAAATATGAAAAGTGGGAGGTGGGTGCTCTGTGTGTATTCATTGCTGATACAAAGTCAGCTGTGTGGCTGGCTGGTCCTGTGTACACTTCTGCTAGGTTTTCTACTAACATATACAATAGATGCTTTTCTTTGTTAGAGAAAAATTTGTGAGTGATATGAGCTACTTGAATACTGAGTATATTAATTTTTATGATCAATTCTGCATACTGCATACTCAGTGCCACCCTGACTTCTGGGGTTGAGTTGCTCAGTATCATATGATGAAGAAACAACCCCAAATTGAGCTTGATCTAACTGCTGCCTGTAATAATAATGATAACCATGGTGAATAAGAAACTTTGGGGCCTCATATCAGAGTGTATCTTATCACTGGGAAATGACTTATTGGAGAATTGAGCCTTATAGTTAGTAGCAGTCATGTATAAGATTTATATTACACTGTTGCTATTATATATGTAATATGTATTGTATGTGTTTACATTTTTTATTTTGTTTTATTTTAATCCTAGTTCCTAATCTGGAGTCCTTGCATCACTAGTGATTCAGAAAAGTAGTAATGAATATTTTTGTGGCAAAAGGCATTACTTCTTTTTTTTATTTCAGCATATTATGGGGGTACAAATGTTTAGGTTACGTGTGTTGCCTCCCCCACCTTCCTCCCAAGAGTCAGAGCTTCAAGAGTGTCCATCCCCCAGATGGTGCTCATCGCACTCATTATGTATGTATATACCCATCCTCCCCCTCCCATCTGCCCGATGCCCGAGAAATGTTATTCCTATATGTCTGCTTAGGTGTTGATCAGTGAAACCAATTTGCTGGTGAGTACATGTGGTGCTTATTTTTCCATTCTTGGGATACTTCACTTAGTAGAATGGGTGCCAGCTCTATGCAGGAAAATACAAGAGGTGCTATGTCACCATTGCTATCTACACTCAAATGTTTATAGCAGTACAATTCACAATTGCAAAGATGTGAAAACAACCCAAGTGCTCATCAATACATGAGTGGATTAATAAAATGTGATATATACACACACACACACACACACACACACACACACACACAGCATGGAGTACTATTCAGTCATTACTTCTAAAAAACTAAGAGTGATACCATTTACTTAAATCTTTACTAATGCTTTTTAGACTGTCAGAAATAATATATCTATTTATATCACAATGATACTAAATACAACAATAAAATTGTCACCTGTCTTTGATGTTTCAGCACTGGTTATTTTTCACCTTTTATAATTTCTTATATTTTATGTGTCTTTGATTAATCAATCTTCAAAATGGGAAAACAAGTTGTTTTGCTGTTTATTTGATAGGCATTTTTTCCAGTGTAAAATTAGTATAGAAAAATAAAAGAGACTGAGGCAAGAGGATCACCTGAGCCTCCTAGTTAGAGGCTGTACTGTACTATGATTGCACCTGTGAATAGCCACTGCATTCCAGCCTGGGCAACATAGCAAGACACATCTCTTAAAAAAAAATAGTTGGATACAGTAGCATGTGCCTGTAGTCCCAGCTACTTGGGAGGCTGAGGCAGGAGGATCACTTAAGCTTAGGAGTTCCAGGCTTGTAGTGTGCCATGATTGCACCTGCGAATAGCCATTGCACCTCAGCCTGGGCAGGAACTTAGCACAGTACCTAGTACATACTGGCACTCACATAGTATTTGCTAAATGAATCAGAACCACTACTAAGCCATTATCCTTGGTTAAAATCCTGGCTAATTTGATTCCTTGACTTATTTCTGATAAACTTATGGATTATTTCTTCATTTTAAACTTTTTTATATAATCCAGAATAGATGGATTCTTTTTTTTTTCCTGGCAAAATCTTATTTCATAGTTACATTTGCCCAGAAAAATATACGTGCCACTGTGACAGTTGACAGGAACTACCTGTAGTGAATGTTAATTATCTTCTTAGTATTCATTATCTATTTTCCCTCCCTCCTTGCAATACTCAGATTTTCTTTTGAACAACCACCCCTGTGGAGTAGCCATCAGGCAGGTGACATCGAACTGACTCTAGTCTAGGTTGGATGTTGATATGGTATAACCCAACCAATGAGAGCATTCTTGTGCTTGCTATGGGCTTATGTATGTACATGTGGCAGCGCCCAGGTCATGAGGATTGGCTCCAGGGAGGTTCAGCCAGTTAGAGGATTAGGAGATCTGAGTGAGAACCTGAAACCCATCTTCCTGGGAGACTCATTTTGGAACTCCAAAAGAAGCCTGAGTGTAACATGGAGAAGGGCAACACCAAGAAAACTGCAGGACAACAGGGCCAGGTCCCTGACCGAGCTTTCACCAGAAGCCAGTCCTACCCATGAACTTTTACTGTCAGGTGAGCCATTAAGTCTCCTGTTTTTTAAACTACTTTATATTCGGTTGTAACGTGGGAAAAAAGCTTAACTGATATACAGCTTTATCCTAATCTTATTATTTTACATGTAAATGTTAAAATACTAGATTCTCCACAAAATATTTTGATCAAGTTGTTGCTTTTGTTATTTTATTTATTTAGTTTTTGAGACAGGGACTCACCCTGTCACCCAGGCTGGAGTAGAGTGGTGCCATCATAGCTCACTGCAGCCTCCAACTCCTGGGCTCAAGTGAGCCTCCTGCCTCAGCCTCCTGAGTACCTGTGTCTACAGGAATGCGCCACGATGCCCTGCTAATTTTCTTATTTTTTGCATAGGTGGGGTGTTGCTGTGTTGCCCAGGCTGGACTCAAATTCCTAACCTCAACTGATTCTTCCACCTCAGCCTCCAGAGTGCTGGGACTATAGGCAGGAGCCACCCTGCCCAGCCTGTTTTTGCTTTTAGAAGGAGGTATAACTAATTCTGAAAGCGCAAAAGTTCTTCTCTGACTAGAAGGCAAAGAGACATTTATGTATTTTAGATAACAAAGTCACTAGAAAACAGGTCAAGTTTATGAGAAACTCATAAATGTTGTCCTTTTTTTTTTTTTAAAAACTTTCACGAGTATCTAATATGTTACAGGGTTTTGCACAGCATAATAAATTCATCCACCTTTTCTCACACCTGATATTTATCCCTGTACTCTTTGGGTACTGTTTTTAAGGAAAAAAACCCGTTACAGTGGAGGTTAGAAAAAAATAATCATATTTAAGAAGTTCATTTAGGTAACCTCTGGTGAGTTTGTGTTTTTTCATGCCAACAAATCTTTTGCTTTATATTCTGCCTTGGTTTCCATCATTGTTCATTTTGAAACTTCCCCAAATTAAACCTTCCATGAAGAATCATTCAAAACTGAGAATATATTTGGAACTTTGCTTCTCATGACCTAGTTGTATCGCAAGAGAGATCAAAGGGGTTTTGTTCTGTTTCTATAATCAGCTATTTCTTTGAGAGGACAGATTCATAAGAGTTTGAATTATGCTTAGAAATGCATACACGGCAAGCAAGTACATAGCATTTTAATTACCTCCCTCTACTCCAGTGAAAAATGCCAGGCACAAGCAGACATCTAAGGTTAAGTTCAGTTTTAATTCTCTTAACATAGTAAATAATTTGATAGCCTCCTTTTTTCATAGGCTTTTTCTTTTCTTTTTTTTTCTGATCTTTAGTCAGTTTGCTCCTCTAGCCCTTTCTTTTATTTTCTAAGAATCTACCTTTTGCTAATGTTAAGACAGTTTCTACTTGACAAATTCTTTTCCATGCTAGACTCACATGACATAATGTTAATACAAAGAGAACAGATGGCTGCCTCTGGAATTAACCAATTATAGTAGTACCTTGCTTATCTGAATTGCCTAATTAAAATACTCCATTAACTAGTATTTTAGCATATGTGACCTCTATGATGACTTCATGATATAGTGAGTTTATATATGAGTATTTAAAAATTTTTTCCCAGTTTTTTGTTGTGAGGAGACAAAAGCAAAAGGCAAGAAAATAGACTCATGAAAGGATTTGTTAAAGTTCTTAAAAAATTTAAATTCTAATATGCAGGGTTTGCACTAGGGTCAATATACATTTAAACTAAATTGTTGTATTTCCAACATATACTTCTGTAATTTTGTTCTTTATACTCATCATTGAAGCTTGGATTCTTTGAGATTTTTCAATTTAATTTGATGAACATTTATTGACCTTCCAAAATATTCAAAATACTATACTAACTGTCAAGGCAATTTAAAAAAATGTTTTCTAGTTACTATTGCTACATCACCCATGACCCCAGAACTGATGGCTTAAAACAACAACAGTCATTTTATTATGATCACAGTTTCTGTGGGATAGGAATTCAGAAGGGCTCGAATGGGTGGTTATGGCTTGGGGTATCTAATATGGTTGTATTCTAACAGTGGTTGGAGCTGAAATAGCAGAGTGCTTGAACAGCTGAGGACTTCGTGTAGCAGGCTAGTGGCTCCATTTGTACTCATGCCCTGAACCCTACAAATGTTAGTTACACGCCTGCTAGAACAGTAGTTGAATTTCTATGTCTTGCTTTTATCTCAGAGCTTCCTAAACTTTCTCTGTTGCTATAATTTTAGCTTCCCTATGTGGTCTCTTTGAGTGGGCTAGATTGGGCTTCCTCACAGCATGGCAGCTTCTGAGCACTTGGACTGCTTATAGGGCAGCTCAGAGCAACTTGTTCAGGCTCACAGCGTAGAAGATATATCACTTTTACGATCTTTATGAGCCTTGAAAGCAGTGCAGTGTCATTGCTTCTGTATTCTATTGCTTACAGGCGAGTCACCAATTCCTTCCAAACCAAGAGGAGGAGAAATAGACTTCATATCTCATTGAGGGAGTATAAGATTCTATAATAGAAAAGCATGTGGGACTGGAAATGTGGTCATCTTTGGAAAATACAGTTTGCCACCATGAAGCTCACTATCTAGTGGATAAAACCATGGTCCTCAAACTGAGTATTGAAACATCCCAGGTCTCTGTGGCTTACTCACAGGATACCTTCAGGATATTTTACGTTTTTGAAGGAAACAAGTGACATCTGCCAGATACCATGTAAATTACTTCTATTAAATTGTTTGGACCTAATTACTCAATAAACAGAACTGTTGGAAATTTCTTTTGTCCCAGGTATGCCATGAAAAAAATTATAGAGAAACTAAAAAATTATAGCAACCAAGAAAGTTTAGGAAACTCTGAGATAAAAACAAGACATAGAAATTCAACTATAGGTCTAGCAGATCTATAACTATAATAATATTTGTAGGTTCAGGGCATGAGTACAAATGGAGCCAGTAGCCACTTTTCTTTCCCCTGTAGCTCTTATCTTTGTGGGGTCACATGGCACCTGCGTATGGATATCCCAGCTTTCATGTCCAAGCACTGTACCCTCTCCCCTCAACCCCAAAGAACAGCTTCTCCTTCACCCTAGGAGTGAGCGTACCAGAGGCAAATATGCCCACTGGAGGAAGGATGGGGGAAGACACTCAGGTGGAAGGAGACTCAATGTGGATTTAAGCAAAGAATTCTGGAATCCCAGGTACCCAGAATGTGATTTAGGAAAAGAGACCAGGGCTCTAGATAAGCATGTTCCCTTGGCCTCATAGATCCTCAATTCACTTGGGGGGTTGTGGCTAGAATGGCCTTTAAACAAATTTTTAAATACAGGGGCATGGGCAAAGTTGGGTCTAAGGGTCGTGCTGAGACTCAGTACAGAATGCAGCATGCAAATGATCCTTGTTACATATTCAACAAGTAAATTAATCTAGGGCAGATTCTGATAAGTATGATGATAGAGGTAAAAACTGGCTGTTGTGGAAATTGAAAAGAGAAACAGTTATTTTGATAAGGTATCCTAGGAAGGCTTCTGTGTCTATTGTGTTCAAGGTTGAGGGGCAGAAGAATTAGGTAGAAATGGGACAGGAAGTCTCTGTAAAATGCAGGGATTAATATCCACTAAATTTATTTATTTATTTATTTATTTATTTATTTATTTATTTATTTATTTATTTATTTATTGAGACAGTCTTGCTCTGTCACCCTGGGTAGAATGCAGTAGCATCATCATAGCTCACAGCAACCTCAAAGACCTGGGCTCAAGAGATGCTTCTCTCTCCGCTTCCCAAGTAGCTGGGACTACAGGCCACACCACCAAAAATTAGCCTAGCAAATTTTTTCTAATTTTAGTAGAGATGGGGTCTCACTCTTGCTCAGGCTGGACACTAAATCTATTAAAATAAAAAAAATGCATGTATTAATGAAACTGCTAGAGGCAATTGTCAAAAGAAAACTAAAAGGCCAGGCGCGGTGGCTCACGCCTGTAATCCTAGCACTCTGGGAGGCCGAGGCGGGCGGATTGCTCAAGGTCAGGAGTTCAAAACCAACCTGAGCGAGACCCCGTCTCTACCATAAAAATAGAAAGAAATTAATTGGCCAACTAATATATATATATATATATATATATATAAATCAGCCGGGCATGGTGGCTTGTGCCTGTAGTCCCAGCTACTCGGGAGGCTGAGGCAGGAGGATCACTTGAGCCCAGGAGTTTGAGGTTGCTGTGAGCTAGGCTGACGCCACGGCACTCACTCTAGCCTTGGCAAGAAAGCGAGACTCTGTCTCAAAAAAAAAAAATAAAAAAAAAAAAAAAAAAAAAAGAAAACTAAAATTATGCTTACCATCAGGGCAAATCTGGATGTAATAGCTATCTAAAGTTTATACAATTTGAGGCCCTCTTTCAAAAAAAGAATACAAAATTAAGTGCAAAAACATCACACAAATTACAAATTTATAAAAGCTCACAAGTCCACAAGTACCAAAAAAGTCTGGAAAATCAATTTTTCTATACTATACTATTTTCTATGCTTTTTAAAATATTGTTTTTGGTTGTATACTTTGTGATTGCCTCTTTGCTAAATTTCAATCACATAGTCTGTAGAGAGAATAGAAAGATCATTTAGGATTACTGATTGAATATTTAAAAAATTATTGATAGTTCACAAAATCTTAACCCCATCATTGTTAGTAAATGTGAAATTTTCTGACTGTTGTCAAATTAGGTAAACATCTTATCATATTGTCAAATTGCTGTAGGGCTGCTCTCTATTTTTAGAATAATTACAGGTTTGTTTTCCTCAAGCCCTAGTAATTCTATTTTATACAAGTTTTATTTTACACCATCACCATAAAAATATGAGAAATATGGAGATTTTATAATTGTATATGCTGCATTATCAAATATATTCCCGACAAGAAAAACAAATCTATTTTGATTAGATCTTGATGAGAACCAAATTCTCTGTTAAAATTTACATACTTGGTGATTGGAAGAATTTTCTACAGATTAGCTTCTGGCTCCATATGGTTTAACCATGTCTCTCCTCCAGTACCACTGGCCCTACACCTTTGTATCAAGAGACCAGGGGTTGGCACAGTGGCAGGAAGGGCATTCTTGGAATCTATTCCTATGCTGGGATAGCTGGCGATAACTTTCACAGAAGTATCTGAGCACTTATAAATATCTGCTACTGTACTGAAATCATATGTATCCCCAACTTAATCAATTGCCCCTTACTCATAATCCTCAAAAGGCACATGGCTACCCAATGCCACTTAGTATGAGGGGAAGCTGGAGCTTAAAGAAACAGTGGCCTTAACCAATTGCAGTTAAAAAAATTACTACTTTTGCAAATTTTACAAAAACCGTGTGTCCATGTGAACACATGGAAAGGGTGGGTACATGCAAATTAGGCCCTTGAAGCTGAAGTTTCATTCACTCACATCCACCTCTGCTCACCATTCTATATTCAGGGAGGTGGAGAAGAAGCAACCCACACTGAGAAAGAGCGCTCTGTGACAGAAAGAACACTGGACAGCAATGGTGAGGACTGGAGCTTTCGTCTCAGTTCTCTCAGGCTCTCTTCCTCTGGGCCGCCCACTGGGATTTATCGCTATCTGTCAAGTGTTAGCCTTTCCTCATCTGCAAAAGGAGGTGGTAAATACAAAACCCTTCATGGCTCCGCCTGTGAGGTAAGTCATAGTAAGTTATGCACATTGTGTACATTTTAAACCATATCATTTCCATCAGCAAATTTTGCCATTTCTATAATTCACACTAATGTCATCATGTAAGCAATGAATAAGAACTTAAAAATAGTTTAACTCCCCCCATTAGAGAGGTGTACTATAAAAAAGCAATGTGAAAGGGGGACAAGCAAGTTGTCATTCTGAATGCTATCACTGTAAGTACACTAGAGCATTTCTTCCAGTTTTAAAAAGGTTGTCTTTCAAAAAAGAAAATTGCAAAAGTCACACAAACTTTTTGTAAAAACAATTCAAATATGAAAATTTATCTTGCAAAAAAACAAAAAGAAGTCTCATCTCTAAATTTCACTCCTGAGGGGAATTCCTGCTCACAGTTCAAACAAATATGTAGCCTTCTAGAGTTATTCTATGCATACACAATGGCAGGATGACATTTTAAAATATTAACTGAGGTATTTTTTTCCCTCTGTACTTCCTAATAGTCCTGGCCTTTTACCCATTCCATCAGCTAGTGCATTCTGCATTCATAGTTTCAGAGAAAAGATGACTCAACTGCATGCATTTTTAAAGGGAGCTAACAACTTCTCAGTGTCAAATTTTTGAGTTTCTAGCCCTTGTGGGAATAGAAAAAGACATAGTGCATAAAAGGAGATTTGGAAGAATATATGATAAGTCATAAGAAGGCTTAGAGCTTTCAAGATTAGATAAAAAAGATTTTAATTCTTAGGAAGGGAGAGAGAGTCAGAGAGGAAGAAAGATGTCTGGCAGTTTATACTGCTTCTCTCTGAAAATTGGAAAAAGATCCCTTTTGGGTGGCTGAATTACAATTAGGTACCTTGTTGAGTGGATCATTCCCCGATGACATCACCTTTGTGCAAAGATAAAGGCTCTTCCCTTTTCTAGCAGCCTTGGCTGCATGCCAAGGGTCTTGGCTTTCTAGATTTCAGCCTTAGTCATGTCCAACCAAGTATGGTGTACTCTTTGAACACAAATGCACTGTTCAAACCACGTGACTGTATGAGGCATGATACCTTGCCCATTCCTGAGAAAGCAGTGTCTCCAACTTAGGTAGTGTAGAGATAGGACTCAAGTGTGCTTAGGGAATTTGAAGGTAGAGAGGTTGTGCCTGCTTCCCTGGTAGACCTTCAGACAGGGGTGGTGGCAGGGATCTAGGAGCAGAAGACATGCTGTCTGGTTGTGTCTAGACTCATTGAACATTAGACAATGTCTCAGAATTTCCTGCAGCCTAGCATGAATGGACTGACTCCTGGGAAAGGCATGGAGGAAGCTGAGAGAGCCAGACCTGGGAAGAGGAAGATGCAGCAATGACATGCATGATCCTAAATGAGTGGCCACCCAGGGTGAGAATAGATTTTAGGACTCTAGCAGTTATAGATGACAAAACCAAGGACAAGATCTCTCCTTACCCACAGCTTGGCCCTAAAGAAGCCTTTCTGGGACACAATATCAGGAATTAAATTTCTATCACCACAGCAAAATAAGGTTTAGAACAGAAAATAAGTTCATTATTTTAACAAAGTTACATTTCTTATGTATCTGAGTTTGTAAACTGAGATTCATCCTACATTAGCATCGTAATGCTAATAAAATTACATGTGTATTAGACAATATATCTTGGACAGTCTTCTATATTAGCACATATAAATCTAGCTCTTTGAAAAATTCCTCCATAAGATGGCACAATGTGGCATTTATCTAACCATTATATGGCTGGATGTTTAAGTTATATCAGTGTTTTACTCTTATAAATACATCAATAAATACCCTTTGACATAAACCAACTATTGTTAGCATAGCCTCTTTGATGTTAAATATGGAGAGAATTACATTCCACTTGAAAACACCCCTACACACCCCTGAATATGAGAGATCACGTGCTAAGATTCATGTTGAGTTTTCAAATATTTAGCACTAATATTTTTTATCCAATGAAGTATTATGAAATGAAATTAATTATGTGGTAAGCCTATATTTTAAAGAAATAAAGTGGAGGCAGTATGAATGGGAGGAGGTGGATGGCCAGGAGGAGCTCTGTGGCTCTGGTCAAGACCCACCTCAGTGCCTGGCCTCTGCCTGGCCTCTGCTTCTGAGTCAGTTCCAAAGCACAGGGCTGGATCACAGCCCTCCTCATGTTCACTGGTCAAGAATACCACAGATAGAATTTAAGATTTTAGTTTGGCAAAGGCAGTTAGGTTAGGTATGCTTTATGGCTTTTTTGACTTGTGTTTCTATGATGTAATACCAATTCTTGTAAGGTTAGTGTTGTTCTTTGTCTTTCTATAATATATAATTAATTCAATGACAGCACTTACCACATTATTCTTTCTTGAAAATACTGTTCCAGAAGAAAAACATTCTCTTATTTGGCTTTGAAATCTGCAAAACTTACCCATGAAACTTGCAAATACTCGTTTTTCCATAAAGCCTTCTGAATGAATGAATGAATGATACACATTTGTATAGCCACAAATACAGTGGACACAAGCTCATCTTCAAGTTTATAGATACTTTTAAAAAAGTAAAATGTACCTATTTTGGTCTCTTCTCACCTTCTTTGGACCAACTATACAAGTCTCCAAGTGTTGCTGCTTTAGAATGGCCAGTTTGCTTTACATAGATTCATAGAAAAGAGTCGGAATTGACTCTAATGCCCCACATCTTATTCTTGCAGCCACCTTTGATAGATGACGTAATGAAAGCAGCATATGTTCCTATGACAACCACTGTGTGCGAAGATGGACTTGAAAAATGTTGAACAAAAGTGAAAATATGTATGCTTTTTACATCTGAGAGTTAGTACAATAAAAAATGTGCCTATGTTACCCAAATTCTCGGTTTTGTTGCTAGGATGAGTGGGTGAAAGTCCCCACAGAATGAGACACAAAATGAAGTAGAGTGAAGGGCATGTGATAACTGCAAATAAGTCGTGGGTGAAATCAACCACATGAGGATAATGCAGTTTTTTTCTTTTAAGTTTTTATGTTCACATAATTTCAGATCCCCACATTCTCAAAAAGATAAAAATTGGAAGTTGCAGATATGAGGCCACTTACCTCTAAATATTTCAAGTATATATCCTAAAATCAAAGACCTTTTACATAACCAAGTATAATTATCAAAATCAGGAAATTAACATTGATATATAACTATTACCTAATATACAGATTTTTCAACTTGTCCCAATAATTTCCTTTATACAAAACACACACACACACACACACACACACACACACACACACACACACACACCAACCAAAAGCAACTGGATCACACATTGCATTCAATTCAGTCTACTTTAACCTGGAGTAGTTCCTCAATCTTTCTTTGTATTTTATGGTACTGACATTTTAGAAGTGCACAGCTAGCTATATTATAGAATGATGTTCAGTTTGAACTTGTCTGATGTTTCCTCTTGATTAGATTCAGGTTATACCTTTTAAGCAGGAATTCCACAGGAGTGATGCTGTCTATGCCCTTCGTGTGCATCAAGTCAAATGTGCATGATGCTGACAGGTACCGTTACTGCCCATATTTGACCATTGGGTTAAGTTGTATCTGCTAGGTTTCTCTACTGAAAAGTTTCTACTATTTTTTTCCCATTGTAATTAATAAATGTACTGAGGGAGAAATGTTGAGACTATATAGCTTTCTTGTTACTAATCAATCAGGTTTGCACATGCTGGTTTAACATCCATTAATGTTCTTGCCTGAATCAATTATTTCAACCATGATTGCTAAATGATGAGTTCACAAGTCTATTGTTCTTTTAATATTTATTAGTTTGCTTTGTGTTGTAAGGAAGAGCATTCTCTTCTTTTGTAGGTATGTATGTATGTCACTATGGACTCATGGATTCTTATTTTATTCAAGGGGGTAGAATAAGTTACTGTCATTATTATTTTGATGCTTAAATTTCCAAGATTTGACTAGTGGGAAGCACTTTGAGTTGGCTTCCTTGCCTTTTGATATGTTTTTATCATTCTTTGAGCCCTTTCTTACTTTCTGGCAAAAAAAGATATTCCCGACTCATGTTGTTCTTTCCCTACCCTGGACACATTTTGTTTTTAAGTGGAGAAGGGTGTCATTGCTTCAAGGCCTTGTCAGCAGACAGAGCTGGGAAATAGAATTATACACAGTACTATATATATATATATATATATATATATATATATATATAATATTATATATAATTATATATAATATAAATTGCAAGTATTAGTATAAACTTAAGGAGATATGTATTCAAAGCCACAGAGATCAAGACCTTCTTCCTTTTCATATTTGTGACTTTCTTTTTTGAAAATGAGAAACCTGGATACCATTAATCACAATATATTTACTTATTTGCCTAATCATCAAATACACAGAGAGTGGTTTCAGAATTGCTAACTTTATGCCTGTGAGAAAAAACTGTACTGATTGGACTTCAATAATTGTTACCAATTCTTTTTGTCTTTAGCCCAAAGGTATATAGTCCAAATATTCCACTCAAGTGTTCGTTGAGTTAGTCCTCCCCCCCTTCCATTTGGTTTATTTGTTTGTTTATGTTTATATTCTGTTTTGGAGGTCTCCCCCTCCACCATCCTTGTTTTCTTCAGCACATGAAACATTAACATGGTTCCACAAGTCAGAATTATACAAAAAGAGGTGTCATTCCCCATCATGCCTTTTTTTTTTTTTTGAGACAGAGTCTCGCTTTGTTGCCCAGGCTAGAGTGAGTGCCGTGGTGTCAGCCTCGCTCACAGCAACCTCAAACTCCTGGGCTCAAGCAATCCTGCTGCCTCAGCCTCCCGAGTAGCTGGGACTACAGGCATGTGCCACCATGCCCGGCTAATTTTTTGTATATATATTTTTAGTTGGTTAATTAATCTCTTTCTATTTATAGTAGAGACGGGGTCTCGCTCAGGGTGGTTTCGAACTCCGGACCTCTAGCAATCCGCCCGCCTCAGCCTCCCAGAGTGCTAGGATTACAGGTGTGAGCCACAACGCCCTGCGCCACCATGCCTTTTATTCTTTTCACCATCTCATTAGATTCTGTTGTATCTGCCTTTATGTACTAATGAGTAGACAGATGTCTATTTTTTAAATTCTTTGTCTTCTTTTGTTTTTTTTTGAGACAGAGTTTTACTCTGTTGCCCAGGCTAGAGTGCCCTGGTGTCAGTCTAGCTCACAGCAGCCTCAAAGTCCTGGGCTTAAGCAATCCTCCTGCCTCAACCTCCAGAGTAGCTGAGACTATAGGTGCTCACCACCATACCTGGCTTATTTTTTTGTTTCTATTTAGTTGCCTGGCTGATTTTTTCTATTTTTACTAGAGATGGGGTCTTGCTCTTGCTCAGGCTGGTTTTGAACTCCTGACCTCAAGCAATCTTCCTGCCTTGGCCTCCCAGAATGCTAGGACTACAGGTATGAGCCACTGCACCTGGCCAAATTCTTCTTTATTATACAAAAATAACTTACTAAAGATATGCTTTGCTTTTTTCACTTAATAATATGACCTAGAAACTACTCCATATTGGTTCATAAAGATTGTATTATTTTCTATAGCTGTATAGTATTCCATTTTGAGGATATACCATAATTTATTCATCTACCCTCCTATAAATGGGCATTTAGATTGTTTCCAATATTTTATAATTGTGACCAATACATAATGAATAATTAAACAATCTTTTGCAGATATATTTTTGTAATGTTGGATTCAGGGTAAATTTCTAAAAGTGAGATTGCTGGATCAAAAGATAAACATATGTAGATTTTTTAGATATTAGAAATCCTTGTCCACAATAAAGATTTTGTTACACCAGCAATGTATGAGAGTACCAGCTTTAATTTTTGCCATATGATACATGAAGAAAATTATTTTGTAATTTTAACTAATATTTATCATGTTTATCTTATTAGGAATGAAGTTGATTATGTTTTCATGTATTTATGGGACATGTTAACTTTTTTTTTTTTTTTGGGGCACAGAGTTTCACTTTGTTGTCCAGACCTGAGGACAGCGGCATGATCATAGCTCACCGTAACCTCAAACTCCTGGCTTTAAGTGATCCTTCTGCCTCAGTCTCCTGAATAGCTGTAACTACAGGTGCACCATGCCCAGCTAATTTTTCTATTTTTTTATAGAAAAAAATAGTTTCTATTTTTCTATCTTCTATTTTTGATAAATTTTCTATTGATATCATCTGCTCATCTTTGTATTGGACCTTTTTTACCTTTGGTTTTATAGTATATATGTGTGTGTGTATATATGTGATATATGTTGCAAATATTTTTTCTAGTTCTTTTCTTGCCTTTTGATCTTGCTTTTTAATGGTGCTTTGGTTTTTTGCCATGCTATTTTTTTTTAAAAAAATTAGTCATATTTCTCAATGTTTTCTTTTATTGCATCTAGATTTCCAGGCATAGTTAGAAAGCCTTTGCCTACACTCATGTTAAAAAGGAATCCCCTCATGTTTTCTTCTAGTACTTTTGGGATTTCGTTTTTTACATTTAGATATCTAATTCATTTTTAATTTATTCTTATGGTATCAGGTACAGATTGAATTTTTATCATTTTCTAAATGGCTAGCCAGTTGTCCCAGCACCATTTATTTAAGAGTCTAAATTTGCTCCTGATTCTTGAGTTGCGTCTTTATCACATACACTATATTTTGAGTTTATCTCTGGACTTCCTGACAATACTGTTTCAATGGAACAATATTTAGTAGTCCCATGGAATAAATGGGGTAATGAAACAATATGCTCACCTTTGAATGTTTTTTTGAAAGAGTGACCAACTCTATATTCAGAGGATTATAGGTTTCTTTTCTTTTCTTTTTTGTCTAAGCCAACCTTAGAGAAAGAGGATTGTAGGTTTCCAAATCATTGATTTTTTGCTTGGAATTTTCTTCATCTGTAATCCATTGTCTACCATGGACAGGATTCTACCTAAGCCATCTTAGAAAAAGGAGAATCTACCCCAGTTAAAAAGATATCCAAAGCAGAAAGTTCCATAACAACTAGAGACACTGTTTTATGTTTGCAATTGAGTTTGGGAAGTCAAAGAAGAAAGAATAAAAAGAGCTGGTTTTTCCACTTAGTTGGGTGGTTGAATTAGCTGACCTTTAAGGTCTCTACCACTCTGAGTTTTATGATTCCATGAATCATTCCTCTGACTCAGACCAAGTTAGTGATGAAAAGGCGAGGGAAGCGTAGGGGTCAAAGGTGAGTTGGAGATGTGAGTGGGTGAGAACAAGGGTATGAGGGGAGAGATTTTAAATGACAGAATATAAAATTAGGAAAAACTTCCTTCCCTTTCGAAACTTGGTATTACTGAAGGGGAAGCAAAGATGTGCACTGACGGAAATAAATATTGGACAGATACAAAATGGCATGGGGTTGATGGTGTGGTCATGATATAGGGAAAATTCAGGGAGTTGGGCAGAATTTTGAGGATAAATAAGATGACAAAATGCATCATCTGTTATTGTTCCAGCACTGAGGATAGAGCAGTTATAGGTGTGTGCAAAGTCCTTTGAGTGCTTTTGCTTCTTCCAATTTCATCTGGTTTGTATACATATGCAGGCAGATCTACTGCCTGAGGCCAACCCTGATGGCTCTGACTGCACCTGTAGCAGCTGGGCAGCTAATCCTTTCTTGAAGGAGGATCTGATACATCTCTGTTGGTCACAGGGTGCCAGATCCTGGGCTACGTGCAGGGAACAAACAGATAAAACACTGTCCCTTTGCTCAAGGTGAAATTGTTCTATCTGATCTATCAATGGTTGTCTGTGACTATTTTTCTTTTCTTTTTTTTTTTCTTCCTTTTATTTCATCATGTTATGGAGGTACAAATATTGTTAGGATTACAAATATTGCCCCTGACCCCCTCCCTCCGCCTAAGGCCCTAGTTGAGGGGCTTTCCTTTTATGGACAAACAATAACTGAAAATAGCACAGACAGACCTGGGTTTGCCCTTGGGAAAGTCATTTTTTTTCCTGAGCTGTGGTTTACTTATCTGTATGATGAATATGACAATATCTTCTGGAGAGACTTCTAGAAAGTAGACAAGGTGTTTGTAAATTTCATAGCAAAGAGTTCTGATTCTTAGTAAGTGTTCAATGAATGGGAGTAATTAGTAAAATATTACTACCCTCCTCATTCTCACTGAGCACCACCATTGGCTTCTCGTGGGCTTGTGTCATCTTCTCTGTCTTTTGTTTTGACCATGATGTAACTTCTCAAATATGTCTGGGTTCTCACATTATATTCCAAAGCTCTCTGCTTTCTATGAGCTAACTTCTATCTGCCTTTCCCATCTTGTTCCCTACATTTGTTCCTTTCTAGGAAGTTTTCTTTAATGCTTCTACTCCATCCTTAAGCCTTATTTCCTTGGCTACAACTCATGTCTAGAAAGCCTGCACCCTTAAACTCAGCAGACATTCTTACACATAAAACATCTTATTCTTTCACAAATTCCTCTAGGATGACTAGAAAAAAGCAGCCAATTTTCATTATCCCTCATGATTCCTTCTTAGCCATTACTGAACATTTTACAGCATGTTTTCTACTTGGCTTACACATACTATTCACAGGAATTCATCAGTAGGGACAGAGAACCGTATTGGAAAGCCGGACATGATGTTAGAAACTTTTGTCCTCATCTTACTCATTTAAAAGGTGTGAAAATTGATCCCAGAAATATTAATTCAGTTGCTCATATTTACACAGCTAGGTAAAAAGACACCAGAGTCTTAAAGTTGTTTAATTGTATGATTTCTATCTATTCTTTATTTCTGTGTCAAGGATGCCATATTAAGTTTCATGTTCCCAGAGTATAAATCAATATAGTCACCAGAGAATCACTCTAGGAGCTTAATAAGCATGTGAGGGTAGATGGTTCCCATTTTTGTGGGTGATCCAAAGCCTGTGGAAACAGATGAGAGTAAGGGGGATGCCACTTCCTGTTTTCTCAACTAGTCACCCCAGAATGAGGGGAGATAAGCCAGTCTTGAGTTGGGAGCTGCCTTTATCACCATTGTCCCCTCTCCCCCCTCCCCACAGTTCTGCTAGGGATCATATACCACAAGCTGGTCTCTCTAAGGCAGTGCTTCAGGAAGAATTAGGGCCAATTGCTCAGCCTTAGGTTCTTACCATCTTGCAATCCTAGATCTTAGATATCAGTTTTCTGGGACCTTCCTTTAGGATGTGGGCAGGACCCTACATTGTGAGTTTGAGAGCAGATGGATGGATGCTATAGGGGGATGGATGCTATAGGTCCAGCTAGTGCTCTCAAAACCAAACTGCTCAGGGGAATTTACACTCAATCTGGGATTAAGAAAAGGAAATAATTTCAGTTTTCTGCTCATCAAGAAGTTTTATCGGGGCTTGGATGGACACAGTTTAATAATGTGAATAATTCCTGGTTGTCTGTTCTCTCCCTAAAATAACTTATAGAACCAGTGACTTCAGAGTGCTGTGGGGTTTTCCCTTAATTCAAACTCTGGGTCATGGTGCTCTTTGTTGACAGTTTAATGTATATTCAGAAAAATTCAGTTTGGCTTGGGCCAGTTCCAAACCACAGAACTTCTTTGCATTCTTGCCCACTCTACTGTGTCCTCTGTGGGATTTGCAGAGGAGGATGAGATTGTCTGGAGAAAAGAAAAAAGATTCTGCTTATTATTCGTAATGATAAATTTGTCAAGTTGGGAAGGTTATCTTTAAGTCAAAAGCTACATCCCAAAGACCACCTAAGTGAGGAATCAGAGTTTATCTCCAGCATTTCTGAACAATGCATTTAGGCTTACACAACTTCCTCTGAATAACTCAACATGTTACAAAATGAGTGTTCTTTCAACATAATGGTTGCTGGGGAAACTTTTATTTTCTTTAATTTTTAGAGTCACAGGTTCAGCAAGTATATCCTTTCCATTGAAGACCAAACACTGTTTTCGCTTATTAATTGATGATAATATGGTTTATATTATTAAGAGATTACTGAGAATATAAATGGTAATTTTTAATTCTCAACATCCATAGAATTTTAACTTACTATTCTTCATAGTTCTTAAACAATGAAGAGGTCATTGCACACTTTATTCCTATTCTAAACATCTGTTCACAAGGATCGAGTGGTGATTGAGAAATGAACTGTCCCTGCCCTCACGGAGCTCAAAGTCTGGAGAGAAATCAGACATCGAACAGGTAATTACACACCAGAAAGATAGCAACTCTTTAAGTACTGAAAACTTTTGTTTAATAAGATTATAATCGAACTCCAGATAAAAGTTGTTAGACTTGGCCAAGAAGATAAATGCAGAGAGGAATATTTCAAACTACATCAAATACTTGACAATACTTACTTAAGAGGGTTGGAGGAGAAAAGTGGAATTTTCACAAAGATAGCTCTTGTTTTTGAGTTTGCAGTTCCTCCCTTTCTCAAGAGAAAGCTAAACAATGGCCTTTGGGCTTTGGTTCAGAGCACAACTATTTAATCTGGTTGCTCCTGGAATGGCCTGAGAAATCACAGTGGGCAGGGAGGGAATGTTGGCCTGGCTTTATTTTTGCTGACACAGATTCAAAGCACTGACTTTCATTTCATAGACCTTGAAGATACTTTATTTAAAAATGTAAATTAATAAATAGGAATGATGGAAATGTCAAGAAAAGAGGCTATATCTGAATATCAAAAAGCCTATATTGGTTAGATCTGCTAGCTTCTGGAATAGCATATCTAAGGAACTATTAGAAACCCTGTTGTATGATATCATTGGAGTGAGTAATATGATGGTAAAGCAAAAGAAATAATAGCTTGTATTAACAGGAGAACGGATGAAAAGAGTTAGTAAAGCTTTTATACCTCTGAGTTTTTTCCTCTAGTTTTCATATTTGACCATTGCCAGCATAATAAAGATAATCATTTCCTAGTTTAATTAGTGGATATATATCCACCAATTATATACTACTGGATATATATTCTCACAAACTATAGTACAATAATAAAAAGCAAGGAATTTCAAAATACGGAACAAATATTCATCATTAATGAGAAAATTGAGAAGGTTTTCAGTATGTTTTGATTCCAGAAGTTCATGGCAGATATATTTTATTAGAGCCCTCTTTTGCTTTCATAATAGAAATGCTCAAAAAAAGAGAAACTCTCAAAGGTGGTACCACAGCATCAACTTTAAAACTGAAGCCGGACTCCTCTCCCATACCCCTAGCTTCACCCTTTGCCAAAACTTGATAGTATTTCTGAAATTCAGCTCAGGATAAAAAAAAAAGCAGATTCGCCACATTGTACACCTTCAGAATGCATTGGTTTCGACTTTTAAAAAGTTTTGATCCATTATTACCTGTCAAATAAATGTAGGAAGATATTTGCTTTTTTTTTTTTTTTTTCCCTCATACTCCTGGGCTCAAGCAATCCTTCTGTCTCAGCCTCCTGAGTAGCTGGGACTACAGGTATGTACCACCATGCCTGGCTAATTTTTTCTATATATTTTTAGTTGTCCAGATAATTTCTTTCTTTTTTTTTTTTTAAGTAGAAATGGGGTCTCACTATTGTTCAGGCTGACTTCGAACTCCTGACCTTGAGCTATCTTCCCACCTCGGCCTCCCAGAATGCTAGGATTACAGGCATGAGCCACCCCACCCTGTCGATATTTGCTTTTATATAGTAAATGTTGAATAAAAATAATTTTGTTTTTTGTTGTTAAAATTCTTTTCTGGAAGGAAAAGAGATGAATCTGACAAACATCTGGATGATTTGAGTCTGGAGTATGGTCTCTTTAGCAAGAGAAAGTTTCAACATTTAAACAAGTCAGAAAGGATCCAGTCTTTGGATTGAATCAGGAGATGGTTCTAAAGTGTCCAGACCAGGGTGTTGACTACAGTGGGCCAGGGGGGTTGATTGAGTTTGAGGGAGAGAGAGAGAGGAGAGCGAGCGAGAGAGAGCAAGCGAGAGCACACTGGTGGTCATGGGTAGGAAGCTCTGAGGCAGGAAGCTCTGAGGCAGGCAGCAGTTGGGCACCTAAGCAGGAGTGGTTAAGCAGGTCCTTTAGGCAGAGGTCAGCAGGTCCAACTTCGGTGGGGGCCAGTGGATCAGAAGACACCCAAGGTGAGTCATGAAAAGAAGACAGAAGCGATTTGTTCTTGGCCTCCTTTTGAGCTCCTGCTAGGTGGGTGGGCCAAGACTTGCAGGTGTCTGTAGCCAGGAGAGACAGGGCCTCACTCAGATCAGCTTTCAGTTTTTTTTTCTGTTATCCTCACCCCTGGTCTCAAGCTATTCAGCCAATATTGCGTCTTTAATGGTTAAGCTCTAGGGCAGGTGGCTATTTGTAAGGCTACTAATTAGATAAAGGGACTGATTTGCACGAAGATGCAGATAATGCATGGAATCATGCCAAGACCCACAGCTCAGGAGTTTATGAGCCCCCAGCTGCCATGGCGACCGTGCCTATTCAGTTGAAGAAGTCTTTGTGTTATGGGGTAGGAGGCAGCACGCAGGGCAGAGCATCAGCTTCTGTGCCGTTAGAAACTAAAAACTGAAAATGGAAGTGAGAGGACAAGAAGGGAGGAGGGCACTAGATTTTTCCTTTGTACTCAAATGGGTAGACTGTTTTGTGGGTTTGCTTCCACTTCCACTTGCTTGCCAGAAAAAGCAGGGCCTTCCCTTGTGGGCAACTGTCTGATAAGCCTGATATTTGGAAGGAAACACTTATTCGTCAATCTTTTCTTCTTGTTCTGTCTTTACACTTCACAGCCCCACCCCCACCAGTCATTGATTTCTTATTCTTATCTTTATTTCTTCCAAATGTTTCGTCATATTCACTAAACGAAACAGTGGAAACTCCAAGCTCATGACTCTAGAAAAATCTGAGAACCATTTTCTGGTTTTAACATATATAGTATACTCATAGCATTTTATAGCCGGAAGGCTTTTAGAGATAGGGGTTCACGTGCCCAATTTCCTGGGGACTGTCCATTTGTCCTGGTACAATAATTAATAGCTCCTTCTTTCACTCTCAAAAGCAACCCAGTTGGGCAATAGTTATCCTACTAATATGTTTTCCAACTCTTTATAAATAAAGGCCCAGAGTATTTTAAAACCTTGATCACCAAACTGAGTCAGAACTCTCAGAAATGTAGAGTGACTTAAGAGTGGGTGACTTAAGAGCAGGTGACATGAATGACTATTGAATCTAGGCCAGATTGTGAAGAAAACAAAGCCTAAAAATGGCTGAAAGATTGAAAGAAGCCAGAGAGAGGAGGACTGGACAAGGGATTAGAGAAAGACCATGCAGGTCAAGTGTCATGGAAATAGAGCACTGAAAGGATAGGAAGTTGTGGTCAGAGACTGGGATGTTGAGTTTATGACTTCAGAGGTGGAACATTAATATTGTGGCCTGGGGTTGTGGAGTCCTCAGGAAAAAAATGAATGATCCACTAAAGGATTAACTGAAGAGGGTTTAATAAAGGGACTGTTTACAGAGGTGTGGGAAGGGCAAAACAAAAACTAAAACAAGGGATAGTGCTACACTCAGGAAGTCCCAGTGATGGAAAGTCAAGCTGTTTTCATCCCTAGGCCTGAAGAACCAAGGAGAGATTCAGTAGTGTAATTAGAAGCTGGCAAGTGTGGGAGCCATGGGAAAGGGCTTCTCCTAAGATCTTTGGCCATAACTAGAAGAATGCAGTGATTGCTATGACCTTGGCTGTCAAAGGATGTGTGGGGATGGAATCACCATCTCCTCCTACCTTTGAACCTTCTGCCAGGGCCTTCTATTGTTAAACTTAACTGGAAGGCAGAAGGAAGCAGAGAAGCACATAACTAACTTCATAGATCTAAGAAGCTCAATGAATCTCAGGTAGAAAAAATATAAAGAAAATCACACCAGGGTACATGATAAAAACATTAACGTTACTCAAAGCCAGCAATAAAGAGAAATGATAAAAAGTAGTTAGCAGGAAAAAGGACCTATTAAATACAAAGAAACAAAGATAAGGGTTATCATTGCTTTGTCATCGGAAACAAATACAAGCCAGCAAACAGTGGAGAATCATCTTTAAATTGTCTGAAATAAAAAACCTGTCAATCCAGAATTCTTTGCCAGCGAAAGGATCATTCAAGAACAAAGGTGATAAAGCCTTTCACAGACATGCAAAAGATAAATGAATTTACTAGCAGCATATCTACACTATAAGAAATAGTAAAGGAAGTCCTTCAGGCAGAAGGAAAATGCCATCAGAGAGAAATCTGGATCTACACAAAAGAATTAAGTGCTCTGAAAAATGGTAACTATGGGGGTAAAAATAAAGACTACTTTTGTTTTATTTAAATCTCTTGAAAAGATAAGGAACTCTTATATTACTGGAGGAATAGAAACATATCTATCTTGGAGTTTGTAAGAACTCAGAAAAATGCAAAAACAAAAATGTAGAAGGTAAACTTTGCACAGAAAAAACACACAATGAAATTAAACTTTAGTAGTGCTTTTAGATATTATATAATCTGCATCCTGAATGAAAAAGACATTTCCTGAACTCAATAGGATATATCAAATTAAAAATTTTATTAAACAAATGCATGAGAAAAAAGTGAAAAATTACCTAACTTCCTATTTATTATCCCTGTATCATTCTTCTCTCCCCGCAAAGTATAAACAATTTCAAGGACACTGTAGAAAATTTCTAGTTTTCTGGGGTTTTTTTCCACTTAACATTAGATCATGAGCACTTTATGTGTCTTTAAATGCCTTTTCCCACATTTTTGTCAGCATTTGTCATTGCCTGTCTTTTGAATAAAAACCATTTTAACTAGGGTGAGATGATAAGATGACATCTCATTGTACTATTGATTTGCATTTCTCTGATGATTAGTGATGCTGAGCATCTTTTCCCATACCTGTTGGCCATTTGTATGTCTTCTTTTGAGAGATATCTATTCAGATCCTTGCCCATTTTAAAGTTGGATTATTTGTTTTTTTCTTATTGAGTTGTTCGAGCTCCTTATATATTCTGGTTATTAATCCCTTCTCAGATGGGTAGTTTGCAAATATTTTTTCCTATTTTATGGATTGTCTCTGTACTTTGTGGATTGTTTCTTTTGCTGTGCAAAAGTTTTTTTTAACTTGATTTCATTTCATTTTGCTTTGGTCGCCTGCTCTTTTGAGGTCTTACTCAAGAAATCTTTGCCTAGACCAATGTCCAGGAGTGTTTCCAAAAGTTTTCTGCTAGTAGTTTTATAGTTTCAGGTCTTAGATCAAGTTTTTTTTTTTTTTTTTTTGAGACAGAGTTTCACTTGTTGCCTAGGCTAGAGTGAGTACCGTGGCGTCAGCCTACCTCACAGCAACCTCAAACTCCTGGGCTCAAGCAATCCTACTGCCTCAGCCTCCCGAGTAGCTAGGACTACAGGTATGAGCCACCATGCCCGGCTAATTTTTTCTATATATATCAGTTGGCCAATTAATTTCTTTCTATTTATAGTAGAGACAGGTCTTGCTCTTGCTCAGGCTGGTTTCGAACTCTTGACCTCGAACAATCCGCCCGCCTTAGCCTCCCAGAGTGCTAGGATTACAGGCGTGAGCCACTGCACCCAGCCTTAGATTAAGTCTTTAAAACATTTTTATTTGATTTTTGTATATGGTGAGAGATAGGGGTTTAGTTTCATTCTTCTGCCAATAGATATCCAGTTTCCCCAGCACCATTTATTGAAGATACTGTCCTTTCCTCGCTGTATGTTTTTTGCATCTTTGTCAAAAATGAGTTGACTGTAAATATATGGATTTATTTCTGGGTTCTGTATTCTGTTACACTGGTCTACATGTCTGTTTTTATGTCAGCACCATGTTGTTTCGGTTACTACAGTTCTATAGTATAATTTGAAGTCAGATAATATGATTCCTCCAGCTTTGTTCTTTTAACTCAGGATGGCTTTGACTATTCTGGGTCTTTTGTGGTCCCATATAAATTTTAGGATTATTTTTTCTATTTCTGTGAAGAATGTCATTGATATTTTGATAGGGATTGGTTTGAATCTGTAGATTGCTTTGGGTAGTATGGACATTTTAACATTAATTCTTCTAATTCATGAACAAGGAAAATTGTTTCATTTTTGGTGTTCTCTTCCATTTCTTTCATTGATGTTGTATGGTTTTCATTGTAGAGGTCTTTCATTTCTTTGATAAAGTTTATTTCTAGGTATTTTATTAATATTTATAGCTATTGTGAAGGGGATTACTTTCTTTGCTTCTTTTTCAGACTGTTTACTATTTATTGGTATATAGAAATGCTACTGATTTGTATATGTTGATTTTGTATCCTACAACTTTACTGAATTTGTTTATCAATTCTAATAGTTTCTTTGATAGAGCCTTTAAGGTTTTTAAAATAAGATATAATATAATCTGCAAGCAAGGATAATTTGAGTTCTTCCTTTCCAATTTAGTTGCTGTTTCTTTCTTTCTCTTGTCAAATTGTTCTGGCTAGGACTTCTAGTACTATGTTGAATAAAAATGGGCATTCCTGTCTTATTACAGATTTCAGAGGAAAAGCTTTCAGTTTTTCCCCATTCAGCTGTGAGTTTGTCATAAATGGCTAGTGTTGAGGAATATTCTTCTATATTCAGTTTTTGAGGGTTTTTATCATAAAGGGAAGGTTAATATTTTATCAATTTTTTTTAGCATCATTGAAATGATCATATGGTTTTTACCTTCATTTGGTTGATGTATCACATTTATTGATTGTGTATATTGAAATATACTTGCATCCCTGGGATGAATCCCATCTGATTGTGATGAATGATCTTTATAATGTGTGGTGAATTCAGTTTGCTAGTATTTTGTTGAGGACTTGTGTGTCCATGTTCATTAGCGATATTGGCCTATAGTTTTATTTTTTATTATTTTTTTAAATGGACAAATAATGATGTATATTTATGGGGTGCAATGTGATGTTTTGATTTTTGTTTACATTATAGAAAGATTAAATCAAGATAATTAACACATTCATCACCGCACCAACTTATTTTTTGAGATAATAAGAGAATGTTAGTGATCTATATTAGCAATTTTGAAATGCACAATGCATTATGTTAATTGTAGTAAACATGCAGTGGAATAGATAACTCAAACTTATTCCTCCAGTCTAACTGAAACTTTGTACCTTTTGATCAACATCTTCCCTTTCCCTCTGCCTCTGGTAACCACTTTTCTACTCTCTGTTTCTATGTTTCACTTATATGTGGAATCTAAAAAAGTTGATCACATTGCAGTTCATACTAGATATATTTCAGTGCTCCATAGCCACATGTGGCTAGTGACTACCATATTGTACAGTTTAGTTCCAAATACTCCAATAAAATATCAAAAATTGTCATATTGGATTTTTAAAAAAAGCAAGACTCAACTATATGCTATCTGTAAGAAATCTGCTTTAAATATAAAGACACAGGTAGGATAAAAGTAAAAGGATGTAAAAAGACACTCTATGCAAATATTCAAAAGAAAATTGAAATTGATATATTAATATCAAAGTAGATCTCATAATAAGGAATATACCATGAATGAACAGGTATATTTCACAATGATGAATTAGTAAATTCATCAAGAGAATTTAACAAGCCTAAATGTTAATACATCTACTAAAAGACTTTCAAAATATATCAAACGAAATCTAATATAAGTGAAAAGAGAAATAGACAGACTTACAATTATAGTTGAAGATTTAACAGCCCTCTTTGTTGATAAAGAAAAATTAGTAAGGGAAAGAAAACTAAGCAACACTATCAGTCCAAATGACCTAACTGACATTTACAGAAAAATGTACTCAACAACAGCGGAGTAAATATTCTTTTCAAATGTCCATGGAACATTCACCAAGGTAGACTATATTCTGGACCATAAACTAAATCTTACTAAATTTAAAAAGATCGGAATCATGCAAAGTACTATTTTAAATCAAAATAGTTTTAAATTAAAAATTAATAGAAAAATATTTATTTGGGGAATTTTCAAGTATTTGGAAATAATTGAAACAAAATGCTAAAAAGATACTGAAAAAAGTGCCAAAGAAAAAAATTGCACAGAAAATTAGACATTATTTGAACAGAATAAAAATGAAAACAATATATTGAAACATGTGGATGCAGTGAAGAGCAATACTAAGATGGAAAGTTAAAGCATTAATTTTATTTCCACCTTAGAAACTAGAAAAAGACAAATTAATCACAAGGTAAGTCTGGGCGTGGTGGCTCATGCTTGTAATCCTAGCACTCTGGGAGGCTGAGGTGGGCGGATTGCTGGAGGTCAGGAGTTCGAAACCAGCCTGAGCAAGAGCAAGACCCCGTCTCTACTATAAATAGAAAGAAATTAATTGGCCAACTAATATATATAGAAAAAAAAATTAGCTGGGCATGATGGCACATGCCTGTAGTCCCAGCTACTTGGGAGGCTGAGGCAGAAGGATTGCTTGAGTCCAGGAGATTGAGGTTGCTGTGAGCTAGGCTGACGCCACGGCACTCACTCTAGCCTGGGCAACAAAGTGAGACTCTGTCTTAATAATAATAATAATAATAATCACAAGGTAAGCAGTGGAAGAAAATAATAAAGATTAGAGTAGAGATTAATGGAAGAGAAAAGAGGGGACAAAAAGAGAAAAATCAATGAAATGTAATATATTTAATAGCAATTCCACTCCTAGGTATTTATCCAAGAAAAATGAAGGCATGTGTTCACAGATAGAGTTGTACTCAAACTCAGAGTAGCTTTATTTATAATAGTCAACAATTGGAATGAACCCAAATGTCTATGAATTGGTGAATAGATTAACAGATTACAGTATATCCACACAATGGAATCCTACTCAGGAATAAAAGGGAAGTAATTACTGATATATACAACATAGGTGAATCTTAAAAGTATTATGCTAAGTGAAAGAAGCCAGAGGCAAAATTCCATATTATATGATTACATTATATGAAATTCTAAAAAAAGGAAAACTAGTGAGAGAAAGTAGATCAGTGGTTTCCAGAGCTCAGGGGCCTAGGGGATTGGCAGCAAAGGGTTAGGAGAAAATTTGGGGGGTGATGAAAATATACTATATCTTCATTATGATGATGGTTACATGATTGTATACATTTTTCCTGCTTCATTATATTATTTACTTAAGATTGGTGAATTTTATTTGTACTTCAATACAGGTTGATTAAAAAAAGAGAAAACTTTGAGTTACGATTCATGTTTTACAAGTTAGCTTTCAAAAATTATATGAGTTGGCATGCTTATTTTAAAAGAAAAAAGTCAAACAGAACAAAAGTTTATAAAATGAAAAGTAAAAGTCCTTTCCCCTTCAGATTCTCATTTCTTATTCATATTATTTCATATTACTGAAACTATTTTTTTGCATTAGTCTCCAAAAGTTTTTAATGTATAGTGTAAACAAACATTTATCAGGTATGTCTACAGTTTAAAGTTTTTCCTTTTACACAAGTAGAGTCACTCTACGACGACTTCAGAAAAAATCTTGGACACTGAAGCAGGTAGACTTACTTTATTTTTTCTTCTTATTGGTTGCATATTCTTCTATTACATGGATTACTCTAATTCATTTAGCCACTTCTCTACTGCTAGATATTCAAATTTTATCCACGTTTTGCTAGGATGAGAAATTCTACAGTAGATATCATGGGCATATATTCTTGTGCTTGTTCTTCTGTTAGATACTAGGCATGGACTTGTGGGGCCATTGCTTATGCAAATTAAAAATTTTAATGAATATGATCAAACTGCATTTCCAAAAACTTATTCACTCTGATAATACCTGTTTTCTCTTATCCATGCTGATTCTGGGAGTTATCAAACTTTTGAATCTTCATTAATCTGAAAATTAAAAAAATGCTATCTCCTTGCTTTTCATTAAATTGTGACATTTTCCTTGCAATAAAACAGAGCAATGAATATTAGGACTGTCTGCGATAACCAGGCAGTCCTAATATGTTCAGAATGGACATATCTGCCTCCTAGAAGCCCTAAATTCTGATAAAGACCTAAGTGATTTCTATGTGCACAGCTACTGAGAAAAATCACCTATTTCTGTTTTAGAAATCCATCTTCTTTTCCTTTCATGATCTTACTGCAGTAAGTCTTCTGTATGGATCTACCACTTCAGATTTTAAAAAGTAGAATATGTATACACGTGTCTCTTGAAGTTCATACTTTTAGTCTCTTCCTTTAAATGCTTTTGCTCTCCCCAGTGTTCCCTTCCCCCATGGGTATTTAATCATGTATACGAGAAACCAGCATTACATGTGATCCTCCTAGTCGTGCCATATGGTTTCCTTGAATGGGAATAGATGGAGGAATTTATTGACTTTGATCATTGCACTAGAACAAATACAATTATGGCATGGGAAATTTCCTACTAGAGTTCAAGAGAAAAAGGGATAACCCCCTCCTTTGGATGATTTGTATGTCCGAATGAATCAGGAGGTTTTCCCCAGATCCCATCCTCTTTCATATGTAATCATTGAGAGGATGTCCCCATATGCATTGCTGGTGAAGGAGTTCTCTCCACCCCCATTGCCAATCAAATAATCACTCCTTAAAACAGAGGGAATGATTTAGCAGTTGAAGTGTTGGCTTTGAAACACTTAGACTTGGTGGCATCTTTCAAAGTTTCATCAGGATTGATTTAGTCTGTCATCCTGGAAATATCACAACCACATGAAACCCTAAGCCATTACAGAAGAGCTGTTTTTGTAAGAAACCCCAAACTTGGAGGCCCCATTTTCTCTGAGACTGATGAACATACAAAGCATGTGTTTCTGAATGGTGGCCTTACCATACATACTAAGGACCTAAAATTCGGATCTTTGTTATTCTTGGCAGCTTTTAGAATTTTAAATAGGGAATGTAAACTGAATATTTAGTTCAATTTTCAACTTACAGTGCTATATGCATTTTCATACATTCAGAGCGCTTTTGTTCGTTTTATAGTTCTATAGTTGTCCCCAGGAATAAATAAGTCACTTTGTTTAGGAGACTTATCATTTGGATGTTGCTTTCTGAAACCCTAGCGAAATTAGCCTTCTGTTTACTTTGTGTTCTTAAAAAAGGGAGAAGAGAGAAGCTAAGTAAGTTTCAAAGCAAGACATCCAGTTGGAATTCCTGCTTTATGCACTGTTTCCAATGAAGACAATTGTCAGGGAGTTGGATGCCCCCCTTGGCCCAGGCTCTTTGAGGACTGTCACTGTCACTATTGTGACCTATACCCTCTGTCAAATAATGAAGAATGCAAGAAGTCTCCCCTGCCTCCAAAGCAATGGTATACGTAACATAGTGTCTGAGGAAGGTGCTTAAAGGTGGAAATAAGGGATGGAAGCAAGGGTCATTGGAATATAAAAAATTGCCTTTGTTTGGGAGACACAACCTGCTGTGTGATTGCCAAGCTCTGTCTGGAGGAGAATGGACCAAATTTGTTGTCACATTTGATGGGATGGGAAGTGGCCCCACGGGTGTGCAGCCCATCAGGCAGCTGGGTCACTGAGAAACACAGGAGCTCACTTAGCACAGACCTGAACTAAAATCCTTCAAAACAATAAAAACTGAGCAGCAAGTCCCTTTCAGGCTTCATTTAAATGGCAACAGTTCTGTGTCTCTTGGCAGCCCTGAAGCTTTAGCCTCTGTTGCCCCAGAAGTCTGACATCTCACAGTGTTGGAAAGCCTCTGGGACAGTCATTCTTTCCCACTCCCACTCGGAGGTGGCTATCATCCGGGCTTCTCAGGCTCCTGGGTGTACTTCTCATGTGTTTTTCATATGTGCGACCCTGCTTGCGTTCTTGTCGTCTGGTGAGTCTGTGGCGAATCCTCCCAGCCTTGGGAACAAAGGGGGTTCTGATAAGTGTTTCTTCAGCAGCTGATCTCTATTAGACAATACATGCCTTTTCATTGTGTTTTTTCTAACATCCTGCTGGTTGCCAATGGCGCTGTGTCCCCCCTCATCCAAATACCACTAAGGAATGGCATCCTTGTGCGTTTTCTTTATAAAGCAGCCAGTAGGTCTCAATAAGGGCTCTTTCTTGACACCAGTCATCACCCTGTTCCGAGTCCTGGACAGACCATTTTAATTGACCAGAACCAAATCCAGTTGTTTGGTCATGGAAAATGAATGCTATTAGATTGATTTTCCTTTGCACAATTTGCAGAGTTAATGATTAAACATACAGGCACTCTGTTACTAAAATGTATTAAGCCCAGTAATTTCAAGCGCTTTCTTAATTTTAAAAATTGGATGGAATTTCAGACAACATGATGAAAATAATCCTTGTGATAATAGAGGGTTGTATGGACCTTTTGTTTTTCCCTTATATAACTAACATTGACATAGCATGGACAGATGGGTAAGTAGACTGTTTAAATGAACATGCCAATTTAGACAAATTTTGGAGCTACTTAGAAGGCTCAGTCTTCTCATCTGTAAAATGGGAATAATAATATTACCTATCTTTCACAGACATTATGAAGATTTTGTGAAATATTCCATGCATAATGACCACCATATAGTGGAAACATAAATGCTAGCCAAAAAAGATTCCTAGGTACAAAGTATGCAGTAATTTCATGGTTGGCTATATGCATTGGATCAAAATAGCTATATAAAATTAAACCCTTAAAAATTGCAGAGGGAAAAATTATAGTTTTGTGGCCCACATTTGGTAGGTTTGTCTCTATGGTAGAAAAAACAAACACTTTTTTGTTATTTCCTTCCCTTCCCACAAGGGCTTGAGGTATTTAGTGTTTAATTCATCAAGGGAGTACACGTGACTGATTTTGTTTTTTCATTTGCTTCTCTGAGTCCATGCCTGTCTCCTGTGCATACATCTCTCATAGTACTTACTAAATTATGTTGAGATTACCTATTTGCCCATCTGAATTATCCACCAGGAGAAGAGCTTTTTGAGGATGGAGCCTGTGTCTTATTTATCTTTGTATCACAAGCACTTTCATAGCACTTGGCCCATAGAGCCCTGGTAGGTCCTGAATAAATGTTTCATGACTGACCGAATGTATTTTTAAGGACTTTCTGCCAGCTTAGAACAGTACTTAGCTATTATTAACTACAAGTGGAACATTTTTAAAATATAAAGCATAAAATGTGTTCATGTTGAGAAAATATTATTACAGTGGCAAACATAATTTTAATATTAAAAAATTTAAAATAGTTTTCAATTTTGAAATATTTCAAACACACCGAAAAGTTCAGAAAATGAAATAACAGATACCCATATATCTATCATTAAAATTAAATATATCACCACAGATATATTAAACAAATATTAATACTTTGCTTTAGCTCTTTCTCCATCTTTATAAAAATGTAATGTTAAAGATAGTGCTAACACTGTCCTCAAGCCTCTACTCTCCTTCCTCTTCCCATTGCTTCCTCTCTGGAGGCAACTATTATACTAAAATGGTATGTATATGTATTCTCTCTGTATTAAAAGTATAAAACCAACAGATATTTTATTTTTTTCATCAAAGTTGAGACTTTTTAAATATAAAGTCTCTTTTTACTTTCTCTTTTTTGGTGACACGCTCTTTTCTCTTAACCCAAAACACCATGCTAACTAGGACAAGGGAACATGTCACAGCATGTCTTTGGCTAGAGGGCCTGATTGGGGAGGGGTGCAAATTTTAAACACAACTATCCCGTGACTTTTGTTTACCTAATAAAAAACCGTGATCTGGGAACTGAGACACCTTGCATTTCTTGGTCTCAAAACCACAAATGGCATATCTAAGCACTAGCCACTTCATTTTTCTCAGTCTACATAGGTTCTGGAAATAGTCACTAACTTCCCCGTCATAGGTGAATAAGAACTATACGGCCTGAAGAAAAAAAATTATTGGCTTTGTTCAGTTTCCTAGCCATATACTTCCACCTGTCCTCTTTCACTTTACCCTAACTTCCTGCATGTAACAGAGCACAGAACACCCCAGGATAAAGTGTATTTCACACAACTCATTTCTCCCCAGATTCAGGTTTTCTTTCAATTGAGGTTTAATTTATGTATCATGAAATTTCCCTTTTGAAAGTGTACAATTCAGTAGATTTTAGTATATCCATAAGATTATGCAACCATCACCACCATCTAATTCCAGGGCACTTTCATTTTCCCCAAAAGAAGCCCCGTACCCATTGGCAGGTACTCCCTGTTTCCTCCCCCAGTCCTAGGCGACCAATAACCTACTTCCTTTTTCTATGGATTTGTCTGTTCTGGACAGTTCACATAATTAGGATTATATATGTGGCCTTTTTGTCTGACTTCCTTCACTTAACGTATTGTTTTCAACTTTCATCTATATTATAGTATGTATCAGTATTTCATTCTTTTTTATGACTGAATAATACTCCATCATATGGATATATGTTTGTTTAACCTTTCGTCAGTTGATGGACATTTATGTTGTTTCTACTTTTTGGCTACTAAAAATAATGCTGTTATGAGTATTAGTGTGTAAGCTTTTGTTTATAGTTCTCTTGGATATGCTTGGGAGTGGAATTATCAGGTCATATGATGACCTATATTTAACTTTTTGAGGAACTGCCAAATTGTTTGCCAAAGTGGCCACACCATTTTACATTCAAAACAGCAGTGTCTGAGTGTTCTAATTTTTTCACATCCTTGCCAATACTTGTTATTGTTTGTCTTTTTGGTTATAGTCATCCAGTGGATATGAAGCAGTATCTTATTATGGTTATGATTTGCATCTCCCTAATGACTAATGACAGTGAGCATCTTTCCATGTGCCTATTGGCAATTTGCATATATTCTTTGGAGAAACCAAATCCTTTGCTCACTTATTAATTGTGTTATTTGTCTTTTATTGTTGAGTTGTAAGAGTTCTTTATATATTCTGGGAACTAGAGCCTTTTCAGATAAATGATTTGTGAATATTTTCTCCCATCTTTTTGTTTATCTTCTCCCTTGTTTCTTTATTTTGAGACAGGGTCTTGTTCTGTAACCCTGGCTATAGTGCAGTGGCATCATTATAGCTCACTGCAACCTCAAACTTCTAGGCTCAAACAATCCTTCTACCTCAGTCTCCCGAATAGCTTGGACTACAGGTGCATGCCACCATGCTTCTCTAATTTTTCTATTTCTTTGTAGAGATGGGATCTCGCTCTTGCTCAGGCTGGTCTCAGACTTCTGACCTCAAGCAATCCTCCTGCCTTGGCCTCCCAAAGTGCTACCATTATAAGGCATGAGCCACCATGCCTGGCCTCTTCTCACTTTTTGAAAGTGTCCTCTGAAGCAGAATTTTCAAAATTTTGATGAAGTCCAATTTATATATTTTTTCTTTGGTTGCTTGTGTTTGGTATCATATCTAGAAAATCATTGCCTAATCCAAGTCATGAAGATTTAATCCCATGTTTTCTTTTAAGAGTTTAATAATTTTAGCTCTTATATTTAGGCCTTTGACTTAATTTGAGTTAGTTTTTATATATGGTATAAGACAGGGGTTCAACTTGGTTCTTTTGGGTGTGAATATCTAGTTGTCCCAGTACCATGTGTTGTTGAAAAGTCTATTATTTTCCCTACTATATTGTCCTGGCACCCTTGTCAAAATCAACTGACGATGAATATATGGGTTTATTTGGGGGCTATCTCTTTCATTCCATTGTTATATATGTCTATCTTTATGGTAGTGCCATGCAGTCTTCATTAGTGTAGCTTTGTAATAAGTACTCTAGCTTTGAAATAGGGATGTGTGAGTCCTCCAACTTTGTTATATTTTTCCAAGATTGTTTTGACAATTATAGACCCCTGAATTTCCATATGAATTTGGGATCAGCTTGTTAGTTTCTGCAAAAAAGGTAGTTGGAATTTTGACAAGGATTGTGTTGAATCTGTAGAGCAATTTGGGAAATATTGCTATCTAAACAATATGAAGTCTTCCAATCCATGAACATGGAATGTATTTTCATTTATTTAGGTCTTCTTTAATTTTGCATTTAATGTAATAAATATTCAAAAATTTGAAACCAAAATTACATGAGACAGAAATGTGGCTAAATGATGGTAATGGATCTTAGGTTTCTGATGAAAAATCTGAATTTTTAAAACATTAAATAAAAAATGAAATCCAGAATGAACTGTATTAATTAACTTTTGCAATCCAGCCATATTGTCATAAAGGATTAAAGAATTTTAACCTAAATTTTTTTTCAATTTATTGTCACTTATTGATCTGAGTTAATGGTTTATTTGTTTACTTGTTTATTTTATTTATTTATATACTTGTTTATTTTTAACAGAACTAAAGAAGATTGATGTTGGGAATGTGGGCCAACAAAAACTGATTCAAATTTTGCCATGAACTTTTCTACTGGGAAAAAAAAGGACAAAAACAAAGATAAAGAAAACAGATGTAGCAATAAGTTTTGAAATAGCATTAATTTTGACCAATACGGCTGTGAATCCTTTTTCTTTCTTAAAATTCACTTTATTTCTTTTCAATTGTCTATGACTTCAGTTAAATGAAATTAATTCATAGTAGTTTAAATCTCAAATACCCTGACCCCTATTTATTTTCATGATCATTTAAATATAGTTATATTGTCTGGGGATAGGTGAGGGTGTGTCTTTTCCTATACTGTAAGTTAAATGGCCTTTGTCTTAGTCAGCTTGGGATGTTATAACATATCACAGTGTGAGTGGCTTAAACAACAGACATTTATTTCTTACAGTTCTGGAGTCTAAGATTAAGGTGCTGGCAGATTGTCTTCCTGGTAAGAGCCCTGTTATTGACTTGCTGCCTTCTCTTGGTGTCTAACGTGGTGGAGGGCAAGCTCTGGTCTCTTCCTCTTCTTATAAGGACACTAATCTCACATGGGAGACCCACTCTCATCTAAACCTAGTCATTTCCCAAAGGCTTCATCTCCAAATACCATCACATTGGAGATTAGAGTATCAACATATAAATTTGGGGGGAACACAACTATTTAGTCCATAACATTCTCTTTCTTGAGAAGTGTGGATTTCAACTAGAATCAGTCATACGTCATGCATGTTCATAGGTGTATTTCTTTTCTTTAGTTATATTTGATCCCTATACTCTGTTTATTTCTGTTATTAAGGACATAATGCAGATTTGAGCTTTTCAAAGTTCACTAATATTTTTATAATCCCCTTGCTTTTATGAACTCAAAATTTTTGTCTGAGTGCCTTATTTGACATGTCATTGTTCTACTTCCAGTGATCATTTGTAAGAATCTGAGTGGAAAACAAGAGAGTCTAGTAAATCTAGGATTTTTTGTTAGATTTGGCTGAGGATAAGGATCATTTGTTCAACAGATAGTAAAAGAACTTCTACTATATTGCCTGGCACCATTCAACAGTAAAAAAATCCTTTCAACGTTTCTAGCCTCATGGAGCTCACATTCTAGTTACAGGAGAAAAAAGAATAAAGAAATAAGCAAATAAATGTATGTGTCCTGTGTTCATAATAAGGTCTAAGAAGAAAAATAAAGCAGGTCAGGGGAATAATAGTTAAATAGAATGTATAGTCAGGAAGACCTTTCTGATAAGAAGTTATTTATCTGAAATATGAATAAAGTGGAAAGTGAGCTATATGGACATCCTGAGATGAAAGAGAAAGCCTTTGGGGTAGGAGTGTGCTGGGTGAGTTCACCGAGCAGTGAGGAGGCCGGTCTATCTGGAAATGGAAGGGGAGCCAGCAGGCATGAGCAGAGGGACAGGTCATTTAGGACCCTGGGACAATCTCCTATTTTGTCTTCGGTGGGAGCCACTGGAGATTTTGAGCAGAACAGTGACAAGATCCAAATTAGACTTTAAGAGGATCACTCAGGCTTTTCTGTGGAAAAGGGGGACAGAGTTAGAAGCAGAGAGACACATTAGGAAATTATTTAATATTTCAGGCAAGTTGTGGCACTAGTTTGACAATGGTGGCAGCAGGGTTGTAGAAAAGAGCAAGAGAATACCGAGCATTGTAAGCTAGGGATGATGAGATAGAAGTGGAGTGGCTAAGTGACTTTTCTTCATTTGTTTTTGATTATGTATAGGACCTACAGGAACAATGTGAAGAGTTACACTACAATAAACTCTTCAGTATTCATCACCAAGATTAAGAAATGAAAACATTGCCAGCACTTCAAAAGCCTTTGTGATCACCTCCCCAATTACATTCTTCTCCTGCCTCCCAGATGCCACCATCATTCTGCCTTGTTTTGATCATTCTCTTGTGCTTCTTTATTAGACATACAAGTGAGGTATATATTCCTACACGATTGCTTAGTTTTGGAAAACTCTGTAACAATCACAAACCTAGCTGTGTAGGGAAAGGGTGAGGTAGAGGCTTCCCAGAGATGAGGGTACAGACCCGTTGGTCACAAGCTAGCTTCAGCATCCCTCAAAGTTTATAAGACCCCCATCTGGGAAAGTCATCAGGCAAGATCTTGAGCAAATCTTGGAAACATCAGGCTGGTATACTACAGTTGGGCCAGCACCCTGGACTGTGTCGTGGGCTAGGTACCAGCTGTCTAGGAGGAAAATGGTAGTGGAATGACTTGCTTTTTATTTTCCGCTTCTCAGTTTACCATTGCTGCTAAGATTCTAAGCCTACCTCCAGCTCTCAGGAGCAGATCATAGGGAATACTTCTGCAGAGTGAACTGAATGTCCTCAGTTGATCTAGGCTGCACAGCATGGGTGGAGAGCAGTAACTCATTCAGCAGGTAGTCAGCACAAGCCAAGTACAGATAAAAGTCTGGGCCAGCTCACCAGGCATGCTCAACTTGTAATAGAAAGGAGATACATGGCAGCAGTGATTGGATGATAAAACCTTCCCTGTGAGTCTGTGTGTTGAGCCACATTGTTCAAATGTTAACTATTAATAATTGTCATCCCTTTCTGGTACAGCTGTCATCCTGGGATCTCCCTTGACTGTCGTTCTTGGAAATTCCTACAATTTTATCCTGTTCCTTGCATCCCATGTTTCTTGAGGTTTGGGCTTAAATCTACCATTATTATTCTTTAGTACACTCAACAGTCATTTAGGTTAACCCACATATTAACCACTTTTGATGCTCTATTCCTTCCTGGATCTTCATCTTTTCATCTGAGACCTTTTCCTTTTGCTTGAAGAACACCCTTCGGAATTCCTTTGGGGCATGTCTGCTAGAGGTGAACTCTTTTGATTTTCTTCTTTGCACTTTTTTCATGCCTTTGTTTTACCTTTATTCTGCAATAAGAATCAACAGTAATTAAAAAAAAATTCATAGTAAAATTTACTGACCTTTACATGACTTTCTTTCTTTCAGTGTTATTTGCTTGGGCCTGTTCCCCCCCCCCCCCCCAGAAGTCTGTGAGTAGTTCTTTTGTGCCTCTCAGCCCATCCACATTCAGCAATATGGCTCCACTAAAAATGGGAACTTCATCATCTTCTCATCATTCCCACCTTCCATCCCTTTCCTCACTGGCTTGCCTTGTTCCAGGTATAGGATCAGCCTCCTAACTTACCTGGCCTTCTCTTTCTTTTGCCTTCTGACTCTATTTTACATTCTTCCCTTTAGTGATCATGCTTTGCCCCTTCAGACCATGGTTGTCACAGTTTTCTTGGGCAGGCTCTTGGCTCCCTTCTTGACTGTTACCCAAGTTATTCCAGCTATGGTGCATCCAGCCACTCTGAATTAATCTCTCTCCAAGTTTGACTTGAATCCTGGAAGCTCTGACTTCAGAACAATTTCTATAGGCACAACCTCTGGTGGGTTGGTTCAAAAAATTAAAACTCTGGTGATGACATATTAACAGAAGAGACAGAGAGGATCTTAGGGAGCATGGGAGAAGCTTTCTCACAATTTATCAAGCTATAAATTTAAACATTACTTAGAAGAAATCAAGTGAAATTCCCAACACATACCTAAGAAATATACACAAAAAACTTGTTTAAGTAGATATTAATTTTATCTGAAATATTTAAGCTACTGCCCTGTATTTGGGGTTTAGTAAGTTCAAAGTTTTATGATTTTTTTTTTTTTTTTGAAACAAGAGTTTCACTCTGTCGTCTGGGCTAGAGTGCAGTGGCTTCATCATAGCTTACTGCAACCTCAAGCTCTTGGGCTCAAGTGATCCCCCTGCCTCAGCCTCCTGACTAGCTGACTATGCACACACCAGCATGTCTGGCTAATTGCTCTATTTTTTTGTAGAGATAGGGTTTTCGTTCTTGCTCAGGCCAGTCTCAAATTTCTGGCCTAAGTGGTCCTCCTGCCTCTGCCTCTGAAAGTGCTAGTATTATAGGCATGAGCCACCACACCCAGCCTGTTTTCTGATATTTAAATCTCACTGAAAAGAGGTAAAAAAAATTATTCTCAGATAATCAGATATAATTAGACTTTGCAACTTTATTGAATCATTGGAACTAGAAGGTGAGCTGGTAAAGGGAAAGAGCTATTATCAAATAATTTTTACATTATTACAAATGAAATAAAATTTATATAAAGCATACATTGTTCAAATTACTGTTATATCAATGGATCTTACAGAATATCTATTTGACTTATTGAATGCTTTTAAATAAAAACAAATTCCTTCTTGAGAAAAGCATACTGTAGAGAAAATGGCTTTTATAACATATTGTAGAAAAAAGTTGCAACTCAATTTGTGACTCTGATTTTCTGTGTGTTTGCAGAAATTACTTTGCTGCCCTGGATCTCATTTTCCCCAGCTATGAAATTGGGAGATTAATTGTTACAAAGTCTTTTGGGAACCCGAAATGAAAGATAACTATCACAGTGCAAAGAATAGCTAGACATTTATGTTAATTTGATTTTGAAATTTGTGTACTTTTTCCAGTTTCATAAAGGAAAAAACATCTGCATATTTCATACTGTTGTGATGAATTATAAGAAGGGAAAGGGAAGTCAGTTCTAAATTTCCTTTTCTTTTGGTGTGCGTAAACCTGTCTTTAATGCTATTGCCCTGTTGTTTTTGTGGTTTCCTTTCCTCTATGTCAACTGCGTTCCTGCGAATGGCTTTCTCCAAGATTAAATGTTTGCCTCATTGGCAGCATATCTGAATTTTCATCTGCCAAACTCTTCACATATAGACTGCATAAAACCAATTTTTCCCAACTGTAAACCTTTGTCTTGGCACCTCATGAGGAGATGCAAGAGTACTGAGAGGAAGATCTTTCTGCTGATATTAGACAGAAATTTTGTTCATCCAGTAACTTCCGATTATACAGAAAAATGGTGTCCGTGATTCTAAGTGCGGAGCTGCGAAAGTCAGGCAAGTTGAATCATGTGGGTGGGTTTGGGGTATTTCTCTAGTCAAGAAAGCTGCTCTACTTGGGGAAACTGGAGGTAGTCTGTGAATTTGTGAGGTTAGTACCGCAGCTGGGAGGCTGCATCTGCCGCCTTTGTGGAATGTGCAGAATGCGTTTGATCAGTTTCTCCACTTGAGGTCCAAGGAAGAGGTATAAAAAGAATGTGATTGAAATAGGCTGCAAGGATGAGTCAGGTTCTGGGGGAGAAATCTTAACTTGAATTTAGATTCTAGAGAATTTCTCTGTTGAAATCTGTTGCTACAGAAAAAGTCTGACTTTCTGTCATTCACAACGTATAAGAGGTATATGGAATATTTCAGTACCTCCACAGGCATTTGCAAGTCTCCTATTACTCCGCTCTGCCAAACCTCAAGAAATCTGACACCAGCTCTGCCATTTGAGGATATAATATGGAAATGAGCATGATGATGGTCTTAATGATCTTATTGTAGCCTTGACAACCAAGAGATGTTAGTCAGAAATGGCTTTGAGAAAGCAAGGATTGGAAAAGCTCACTTTCTCTTTTGAAAAAACTTTGGTAGGAGCCTATTTATAAAGTTTATTGCCTTATCCCCCCTTTCTTTATGAGTTCAAGGACTCCACAGATATTTTCCCTCACAACATACTCAGACAGTAACACAGCCTGATGCCAAGAATATCCTAAGTGTTGCAGATCTTTATTCCATGGGTGGATCCCTAGCCAGGGTCATTCAGGGTGTTGCAGGAGAGGCTGGGACCAAGCCACAGCCCTGGTCTCAGGTACTATGCAGCAAGTGTCAGCAGATCTCCTAGAATATGTGATGCAAGATATTCTTACAGTAAAGAAACAAGAGGGCAGTAATATGGCGGCAGGCACTTTTATTTGTGCAAAGGATGCTCGAGGAGAGAGGTTATTCCTTTGGATCCTGTAGACCTGAATTCTTGAACTGATCCTGTTGCTAGCTGTGCTGGTGCTGGATGAGTCATTTAGTTGTTCTGTGGCTCCTTTTACTCATTCACAAATGATCTTGGCGATTTCTGATCTATCTGAACAGGATTATTCTGAGGATTAAAGGAGATGATGTGAAAAGTAAAGTGTTGTATGAGCATGTGATATTTGACATTGGCATCTATGAAACAAGGGCGACAAAAATGATCTCTAAGGTAAATTTTCATTGAATATGCTCTATGTAAGGTTTATTGAATGAATAAGGAATTGCAGAATGCTGGAGGCCTTGGCAATCACTTTATAGATTGGGAAACCGAGGCTCAGAATAGTCAAGTGACTTAGCTGGCTATCTTACCTTGTTCATAACAGAAGCCACTGTTTCCTCGTCCCTGTGTTTTGACTCTTGTTCTGTTGCTCACTGCCTCTCTCAGGAACCTCTACAGTAGCTTATATCCTAGATGCAGAATTAAACAAGACCAAATTATAGCTCTAAGTAATATTTATAAATGGTTTTAAAATTATATTCATGAGCTATTTTCAACTTTCTTAATCTGTTTTTTTCTATGGCTCTGCTCACAGAAAAAGACTTTAAACACAAGCATGAAGAAACAAACATCAATCAACCGGGCTAAAAAATATTGGAATTCCTTTGTTTAAAGTTATGAGGGAAAACGTACAATGTGACATTTATAAGCATCATTACATTGCACAAAGTATTGCCTCTTGGATGGGTCTGTCTCAGGCATGATGTGAGTTCAGCAGGACAATTTCTTTTTGGTGTGGCAAGAACAGAAGAAAAATTAAGCCAGTGCTCACAAAGGCACTTCAAACATCAATTGTAAATTAATTACTATGTTATTTCCATTTCAAAAAGTTGTAAAATGTTCCTGGAGCTTCCCAAGATTCACCCACATTGATTTCTAAGAATATTTTCCTGTAATTATACATTTTTTTTAAAAACTGTAAATGTAATTACAGGTATAATTAGAAGGATAAAGATATTTCAATCTTTTTTTCCTTTAGTTTCTTCATAATTAAAAATAACTAAGTACAGAAAATCCATTCAACAATACAATGTTCGTTATTTAAAAATATTGATGTAACATTAAAAGATATTATTAATAGGAGCTGGGCGAGGTGGCCCATGCTTGTAGCGCCAGTGACTCAGTAGGCTGAGCTGGGAGGATCACTTCAGCCTGGGAGTTTGAGTTCAGCTTGGACAATGTAGCAAGACCTTGTTTCTAAAAAAAAATTAGCATTTTCAGTTAGATTTACTCTAAATTTAGGAGAGCCAGATATAGTTTAAACCCATTACTGATAAAAATTCATCTCCTTCATCCTTTAGCTCAATTCATCATATGTCAGTTTTAATTCTTGATCATGAGGTAATTTTAACACACAATAATCATGGCTCCTTGGTTCTATTCAAACTGCACTTAAGCAATTATTTTTTGCTTCATGACATAATATCATGTAAGACTGGAAAATTGGGAAAATAATGCAGAGAAAGAGGCAAAAAATATTTATCTTAATTTTGAAGAGGTGCTATGATGTGTGCACAACATAAAAATTCATATCTTTTTCACTAAAGTACACATAGGTTTCTCTTGTCACTGATTAGACATAAAAAAAATTTGACCTCCTAAGAAGTTTGTTGAGAGGGAGAGAGAAAGAGAGGGAGAAAGAGAAACTAATTGGGGAACCCCCCCTTCAATCAACCGGGCTAAAAAATACTGGAATTCCTTTATTTAGAGTTATGAGCGAAAACGTACAATGCGACATTTATAAGCATTGTTACATTGCGCAAAGTATTGCCTCTTGGACGGGTCTGTCTCAGGCATGATGTGAGTTCAGCAGGACAACTCCCTTTTGGTGTGGCAAGAACAGAAGAAAAAATAAGTCAGTGCTCACAAAGGCACTTCAGAAATGAGGTTCATACCAGAGTGGTGTTTATTTAAAAGTTTATACATTCTAAGCCCTTTTAAAAACAAAATGGATCTACTAACGTTTTGTCTGTGCTGTTATTGAAATCCATAGTTTGAAAGCTCAGCCTATGACATGTGAGCTTCTAAGGCCCGATTCTGCCAAAGTGAGCACGGTCAAGGGAATATTTGGTTTTTATACTTGGCCTTCACCTTTATCTGGAAAACCAGGGCTGGGCCACAACACTGTCAGCAGTTGTGGCAGAGGGTGTCTAGATGGTCACCATCCTCTAGTCCCTAATGAACTGAGGTATTTAGATGGTTTAGCAATGTAGAAGCAATGGTGAAGGTAGATACTAGCAACAACTTTGAGACATTCCCTTGGTTTTCTTGGATGGCTACTAGAACCAGATTCCAGAGACAATAAACATCAACTAGCAATAAAAGGGAGGAGAAAATGTCCTGGGCTAAATACAATCCTAAAGGTTCTATTTGCAGAAAGAGGGTTTTATATGCTACTCAGGAGGCCTTTGGTACTTTTTTTGAAAAATGGATTCATCGTCAGTGTTCCTTGAGTCAATTTAGGTCAGCCTTGAAGTTCTCCCATTCTCTGTGTTGGGCAGCTCTCTCATCGTCATTGAGGATTGAGGCAGTAAAGAAATAGGATTGGCTATGTCATACACAACTTGGCTATGTCATACACAACTTGAATGAGAAGTAAAGTCAGAACATGCATTGTCAGAGCTGGGCATGTAATCTGTGCTTGCATGTGAGGATACACCATGATCCCATTACATGGATGGTTTGCATATTTAGAAGATGAAGCAAGAATAACTGACATGGGAAAGGGAGGCAAATCTGAAGAGAAACGTAAACACTTAGAATTGCTGCAGGGAGTGAGAGCCATCGATCCACAGCAGACACTGTCATATACGCTGGAGTTAAGTTGCTCTAGTTAAGATTCCAGAACAAAATGTGCTGAAGAAGTGGGAATCTAGATCACTAAGATTTTCTTGTTGTTTACTCTGGTTTTGATGATGTTAGCATCACAAATATCTATGACATAGATATTTTCTCCATTTTTGCTGAAGATGGGTGTCATAGGAATCAGGCCCCAGGAATCAGACTCTGAGACTCTGAGATTTGTGTACCGAAGATGTGTTGGGAAGTACTCTTGGCAACAAAATCTTTGAGGGGTAAGGAACAAGGATTAGGCAGAGAAGAAGCTGAATTACAATAATTTTGCAACCAAAGACTTGCTACTCTTATGAAGAGTTGTGGAGCCGAGGTAGTATTTGCGAGTTGTCATCCTAAACTGGGGTGAGGGTATCAGTTCTTAATAAAAATCAGTCACCAGATGCACAAAGAAAAAGTTTTTGTCCCTATTGGGCAGGAAAAGAAACAGGCATGGGGTAATAAAGGAAATGCCCAAAGTCACATCGCTTCTAAGTGGAATAGCTGGGATCTGCTCCTGCTGTGGCCCAATGCCAGACCCATGTGTGGTCACAGCCAGATAAAACATCATCCCTGGCAGACAGGTGCAGAATATGGTCTCCCACTGAACACTGACCTAATAGATAAGATAAATATGCCTCTGAGATTCTTTAAAATTAAGATGTACATATCTTTTGGTTTTATATAATATAGATAATAGAACATACTTTATTGAAGATTATTTTTTAGTGATAAATTTTCAAACAATTTTCTTTGGCACTAAAATTTTCCCATTTTATTTACAGCTTAATGGCAATCTCAGAATAAGACTCTTCTTAAGTCTCATGTTAGCTGACCTTTTCTTAAAAATAGGTCAGAAAACCATCTCAATGTACTAAATACTCTCCCTTGAGTTAATACACACCAAAATAATAAATGTCTAACTTTTACAGTTTATAGAGTTCTTCACCTAATCCACACAGGAACTTTGTGGGTTTGAGTTAATGTTGCCAGAGCCACAAATGTGGAATCTGTGGCTAACACAAAGTTACGAGATTTGCCTGAGGTTACGGTCTTGGCGGGTGATCCAGGCATCCAGTACACCTTACCTGGATCTGCACTTCCTGTGTGCTCCGTCATATGATGCCTCACCCCAACGAACATCCATCCCACTGTGGCTCTGTATCCGGAAAGCAGTGTGTTATACCTTATGAGTCAATGGAAGAACCAGGGCCGGTGTGTTTGCAGTGAGAACAGCAGCCAAAACCGCTGCAAAGAGGGATTGGAATTCTGATCTCCCATGAGCTCCTAAGAAAAATAATTGCTTCTGGAAAGGGATTAAGGGGTTTAATAGAACTCATTATCTGTTTTCTTTGGATGCACTCTCTGTTGCTAGTCAACGTGATTTGGGCTTGGATACCACACTAGAACCAGTAACAGAAAATATTGATCCTACAACTTGTGAGAGGCATGAAATGGGCACGAGTTTATCTCAATGCTTCCATAAATGGTAACTTTCATTCTAGTTGTTTGAAGCTTTCTTGATCATTATTATTATTTGAAAGGGATCCAGCTAAAACAGCATTTGTTTGGATTCTTGGGTCAACTATTTCACTTCTAGTGGCAAAAAAATATACTACATAAAAGGGCTATGTCTATTTTTCTTTACTTTCCTTTTTGGTCTCTCAACCAGAGTGAGGTCCTGGAAAATATTCTGGATATACATGTTTGAGTGTAGGGAAAATGAGTGTGTGTGTATGTGTGTGTGTGTGTGTGTGTGTGTGTGTGTGTGTGAGAGAGAGAGAGAGAGAGAGAGAGAGAGAGAGAAAGCAAGCGTGAGAGCCAGCTGCATCTCAATGTGTTAAACAGTGGGGAGCATGGCTTGTTAAATAGACCAAACCTGTGAGGAACAGCTTTGAGACTGCATGACTAAAGTTTGGTTTAATGGATCTTATTAACAATAATAGGACTAATAGTGTTAATAACACTTAATAGCATTGCCTAATAAGTGTGATTTGGAGATGTTTTTATCACCTAGTGTGTGTTGGGAGATGACTCCTTGGAGACAGTAGTCAAAGCTGTGATATCTCTATGGTGGGATTCAAACTCCATCTCCTCCAGAGTGGTGACTGCGTAAAGTGCCACACGGCTGCGGTACACTGTTAGGTAGGTCTAGCGCCTCTGGTCGGGCCAGGGAAGTGCTGCATTTGTTGGAGACAATGACGGAAGATGTCATTGCTGCCAGTAATGAATAGACATTAATTAGAACAGATGGGCAGGACAGGAAAGATGACTAACAATTCCTAGGTTCTATATGGTTACAGCTAAAGCAGTTTGGTAGAGTTGAAATGTCCATGGGTATGAAAAAAATTTAGTAAGTATTATCAAGAACTAAGAACATTAATTTTAATGAGTAACCTAGGAAATAAAATGCCAGTGTTAGAAGTCTTATCATTTGACAGCTGTAATCGTTTTAAAGAAAATTGTTAGGTGTTGGAGCTTGAGGGCCACAGAAAATATTTAAGGCCCAATCAAATAATTGTGTTATAAGTAGTCATGCTGAAAACTTTTAAAATGTCCATAAATTTGATTAAACAATTGCTTCTAGGAATTTATTCTAAATAAACAATTAAAAATATATACAATTAACTATAAGAATTGTCTTTGAAACTTGTACATATTAGTTAAAAGTTGGAATAAATGAAATGTTGAAAACCAGAAATTTCTTACATTATGGTATATACATACAATGGAATCACATTTAGTCATTACATATAATAGAATGGGATAGAAATATGTATTTTATACACATTATATGTATATATATATACACACATAAATATGTAATATATGTATCACTTTGAAACATTTCAAAATCACCAAAAAGTTGACAGAGTGGTGCAATGAGTACCTTAACAACCTGTCTGTGCATATGTGTGTACATTCTTCCTTTTTGCTAAACCTTCTGAAAGTAGGCTACCAATGTTATGACATTTCACCTCTTCAGTACTTCATTTGGCACACCTCTCAAGAGGAAGAATATTCTCTTTTGCAACACCAGTAATTACCACACCTAAGAAAATTATCATTGATTCAATAAAATCATTTAAAAACATACTCAAATTGTCCTAAAATATTCTTTATAGCTCTTATTTTCCCGATCCAAATTCCAATGCAATTTTACTCATGACATTGTCTACTATATAATACCCTTCAATCTTTGACCACCATCCCGTCTGTTCTTTGATGACTTTGAGTCCTTTGAAAAGTCCAGAGAAAACTTCCTGCAGAATGCCCAACACTTTGGATTAATCTGTTTCTTTATGATTAGATTCAGGTTAAACATTTCAGGCAAGAACACTTTGTAGGTGGTGCATGTACCTCTCACTACATCACGTCTAGACACATATACTATCAGGCTATCGAGTTACTGGCAAAGCCAACCTTGACTGTTTGGGGGATAATAGTTTCCTTTATTTTAAAGGCTCATTTTCCCCTTTATAATTAAAAAGTGGTGATATTTTGAGTTATAGATGTACATTTATCAATATAGAAAGATATCCATGCTTCTATTAAATATAGACAGAAAATTACAGACCACAGTCTCAATTGTATTTAAAAAATTATATATATACACATAGGGCAAGGTCTAGAAGAATATATATCCCAAAGCATTTAGAGTGGTTATGCCAAGACTGTGTGATTACAGGGGATTTTAATTTTTCTTTTTTATTTGTTTTTTAATTAATTTTTTATGATGACTTTATATAATTTATAGTATTTTAAAAGTTAACAAAATGGATTGGCTGTGGCTGTTTTACAGTCTGGCCATTTTAAATAGGTGAATATAGTATATTTGTTTTCCTTTTATCCCCTCCCTGCTTTGTTGGCTCTAGTGTTAAATATGTTGTTTTTAGAGTGGGACTAATTCTTATTATAATACCAGACACTACTGGGCATATTTCCCTAAGAAGAAACAGTTAAATTAACTCAAAGAAGAAATTCTCACCCTAGTCTTCTTTTCAGAATTTCAACACATATATTTTAATAAGTACAGTGTGCCAGTGACATAATTTAAAATAAAATCATCATAGAATTTAAAGCACGTGTTTGCTTCTTGCTCCAGGATGTATAACATATCCTAATTCTAACCACTATTTATGCATTTTGTCCCAAAAGTGCTATATTATGGCTTGACCTATTATGACTTGACCTTTTTGGAGAGCAATGTCTTCTGGCAGTTTTAGTAAAGGAAGTAAGTTTTACTCAGCACAGTCAGAGGGATCTGTTGAATTAGGGAGAGGGGAACTTAGTCTCATCTTGTCTGCTGACACCTAAGTGTCTGCCAGGTGGTAGGGCCACCAAAGACCAGAGGCGTAGGGCTCTGGGACAGGGCTTGGAAACTGTGTTGGCTAAATGACAAGAGTTGAAGACGGCCAGATCACAGCCTCCCGCTGTCTTTGTTATGGATACACAGCCTGTTGTCGCTGGAAGCAAAGGCTGCCACAGGCGGTCCGGGAAGCTGACCAGGCAGGAGGCAATGATGTTGGGTTCTCTCCTTGGGGAAAGCTTCATTTCATCACTCAGAAGGCAGACAAGCTGGTGCAAAAAGAAACCCACACCTAGTAACTGATACACAGCAATGACGTCCTGCTGGGAGATCTGAAGACCAGGGCGAGATGGAATTTTGCATTCCATTAACTGTAAGCAGGATGTGAGGGATTAAATGGGACTTGGAGTGGGCAACACAAGGCTAAAAATTACCTACTAGCCTGAAGAACAAAAAGAGCACCGTTTTTATATATTTGCAAGAGCAAACCCTCTGAAATAATAGTTGTGGGGAATATAATAAGACTGGCTCTGGGCAAAACTGGTGAGTGGGTGATGTAATTTTATAGTACACTGCTTCTATTTCAATGCTTGGCCTGGAACCCTGTCTTTCTTACTACTATATTCTTTTACACTGAAGAATCTGTTCTCTATTTTAAACCTTTGAATTCAAGGAGTAAACTCACTCTGATGATCCTTGGTGGAGTTGAAAGAACTCTAGGCTAAACATCAGAAAACCTGGGCTCATCTTTCAATTTCTTTACATACTGGTTATATGAATTAGTGCAGACCTCTTAACTTCTCTGAGCCTCACTTTTATCATCTGTAAATGGGGATCACAATCCGATATTTAACATAAGTCTTACTAAATAGTCAGAGATGGGAAGAAGATGGGAACTAACACTTGTTCAGCATCTCCTAAGTGCTGGACTAACTTGTGTAGCAGTGGTCTCAGCTTGAGCCTGAGTTATAGTCACTTTTTAGAGTATGGAATGTCTAGGCATGTCTGATAATATGGCAAGATGACCCTTTCAGAATTTGATGGAACTGAAGAGCATCCTTGAAGAGAAATTGTCCCAAGGTAGGAACAAGTTCAACAGACAAGCTTGTTTCTATAACACATTATTAGCATGGAGGAGTTTCTGAGTAAAGTGTGATTTTTTCACTCATGACATTCATGAATCCAGCCTCTCATTGATATATATCTGAAGCCTATGACTAAGTGGTGCTATATGTGGGGAAAAAAAGACCTTTTATTTTATTTTTATTTTTTATTTTATTTTATTTTTTTTTTGAGACAGAGTCTCGCTTTGTTGCCCAGGCTAGAGTGAGTGCCGTGGCGTCAGCCTAGCTCACAGCAACCTCAAACTCCTGGGCTCAAGTGATCCTTCTGCCTCAGCCTCCCGGGTAGCTGGGACTACAGGCATGCGCCACCATGCCCGGCTAATTTTTTATATATATATCAGTTGGCCAATTAATTTCTTTCTATTTATAGTAGAGACGGGGTCTCGCTCTTGCTCAGGCTGGTTTTGAACTCCTGACCTTGAGCAATCCGCCCGCCTCGGCCTCCCAAGAGCTAGGATTACAGGCGTGAGCCACAGCGCCCGGCCAAAAAAGACCTTTTAAAGTAACATTTTATAAGAAACTGAGGCACAAACAGAACTGCTTTCACACCTTTGTGGAAACATGTAACACTGATGGAGGAGGAGTGGCATTTCCTCCATGGTGGTTTATGTCCAAGATGGCCGCCACCCAGTCCCTCTCTTCCTGTATGTCATTCCCCTGCCAAGAAGTAGAATCTACTTCTCCCATTCTGTTGAACTTAGACTGCCTTTGTAGACTTGTTTGAATAATAGAATATGACAGAAGTGATTTTCAGGGATTTCTGAGGCTCAGTCATAAGAGGCCTTGCATTTTCCATTTGGGTCTCTTGGAATGATTTTTCTCATAACTCTTATAACTCCTAGAAGTCCAACTGTCCCAAGACCTCAATTCATGAAAAGCCCAAATTACATGGAGATGCCCTAGAGGATGAGCCATCATGTGGAAAGAGAGAGAGAGAGAGAGAGGCCAAGGAGCACTGAGAACCAGACATTTGAGCAGAGGATCACTATAGAAAAGGGGTCTCCATTCCCAGCTGCCCACCCAGCCCAGCTTGCTCCACAAAGAATAATAAGTGAAATAGAATGGTTGTTTGAAGTCACTAAGTTTCTTTAAAAAAAAAGAGGAAGATCATGTGTGGAGGTCCTTCAAGTGTTCTAGAAATGATGTTTGAGAGCTATTTCTATAAAATAAAACATGTTTTAAAAGATATTTCTGTGAAATAATGTTATGAAAGCCATGAATAGGAATGAGGGGATTGTTACAGTTGGGCAGTAATGGGAGAGAACAAGCAGGCTGCTGCTTAGTCAGCTATGAACATTTTAACCACGACCTTCTTTTTGTGCTTGGGTTCTCATGGAAAGACATTTCAGATTAAGTCACGTGGCAGGTAGTATCTTGGGAAGCTTATAGACAAGGTCCTCTTAGTTAGTCAGAGTTCAAATCAAGAAGGCTTTGAAAGAACCTGACTCCTTCATGTGCAGAATTGGCCAGAGCATTCCAAGTTCTTGAAGTGGGTTTGGTGTAAGGCCGCAAAGCAGATCTGGGACAATAGACTAACTCTTTATATACCTATGACTTATTTTATTTGTTCAGAATAAATGCTTCTTTACTATGTTAGTGACCCAGCTGAATGGGAGGTCTACTTATGAGGGAGTTAAAAGGAAAATAAAAACCATGTGGAAATGATTGAATTCATACTCAATCAAGAAAGACATCAGGTCTTTTTAGCTGAGAAACTGGTCCCTGTGTAAAAGGATACTACCCGGGTACTACCTTAGCCATGATATGGCCAGTGGATTAGATGCAGGGATGCAAGGCTACCATGACCCTGCCACCTGTGTTGGAGCTCACTGACTGACAGTGCACAGATTGAGCTAGTCATCTTACACCCTGGCGAGGGGTGTGGACCTATTGTTCAGGAGAGACACTCTTGGCAAACTGTGCTCCTGCTTAGGGACTGAAGGACTAAGGAAGTGATAATTCACCTTCAGTGTTGGAAGTACAAGGGAATCAATGTACTGATGCTGAGTTGAAGCAGACGTGTCTACAGATAGAGCGATACATTTATTCCCGGGGCCATGGAGAGGTTATCATGGCTCTACTACATTACAAGTTTACATCAGATACTTTTTCAAGGAAACTTTCTCCTGCTAGCTGGTTCAGAGGTGAAGATGCCTGCGTCCTAAGGCAGGAGATCTTTGGGTAGTCAGTGGATTCAAGGAGTTAATTATTCACTGAGGAGCCTTTTCTATATTTGGACATGCCTTACCGTCAGACATTGTATATATTGAATCACTTTCTTCTCATTAGCCATGGGAATAATCACTCTCTGTTTGGACAGTCATTGTGTTCTATTTTTCTGCGATTTTAATTTTTTAAAAATTGCTTTTCACTAACTTGGAAAAAATGTGTTTATAGGCTCCAAATTGTCTTTCCACTAGTGAATGGGGTCTTGGGTCATGTCACTGAGACTCTCACAGGATTCATTACCCACCTACATTGTGGTCTGTCATGTACACCATACGCCAATTGTGGGTAACTATATAGCAGGCTTTTGTTTGTAATGAAGGAGCAGGAAATCAGAGGTAACAACTACTTCCTGACAAATTCAGTTCTCTCTCTCTCATGGAGTAGATGTTCTTTTGATTACTTAAACATAGAGGGGATAAATAAGTCCCAACCTTTGTGAGCAAGCATCAGCTAGAATGCCATCCGAACCCTGTGGGGCCCCTGGAGAGGACTTGTTTTCACCTGTCGATTGCAATGTAAAAGAAACTTTCTGTAGGAAATTAGTAATTGAATATACTCTTTGCTAGAACATGCAGGGAATTTTGTTAACCATCACTGCACAAAATGAGGGGCAGTCAAAACTAGACTTTCCCTTTATGCCTAATATCCCTGAGATCAATATTCAGACCCAAGGCAAGCTTAGTCACACCCCTGGCACCATTGTTTGAGTCCAAGGTTTTGCCTCTCTGAGGTTTGCATTCGAATAAATGGCAGGTATGGCTGGTCAGAAATACCTGCCCAACATAAAATGAAGAGGTAGCATGCATTCTGCTCTCACATCCTCTGGTAATTTGAGGCTAGAAAAGTAGATTTAAAAATTTGCACTGGGATGGACTGAGACCAAGCCTTCGTGTAACAGGAAGATGGGCAGCTATGTGGCCATGCCAGTGTTGTTGGGCTTGAGCAGATGAGACACCTAGAAAATAAAGCATGCAGATTTGCCCACACTTTGCAGAGAAGATCAAAGAGCTGAGTCTCAGATAAATGTTACTGTTTAGTTTATGTGCGGACCTTTGCCAGCACTTTGAGGTCATTTCTGCAAAAATTCAAATAAAGAAAATAGGAAACCAGTAACTCAGGAGAGATGCAGGAGTGTTCAAGGGAGCTGAATTAACTGGCACAGCGTCTGGTGGGTGAAGATCTATACTTTATCCTCTTCTAACTGAGATCTCTTAGCCTGGCATGTTCTAAGTAAATTTAAGGGAAGATAAAAATTACTTTTTGGGAGAAAAGGATGAAAGGGAGATGGAAGAAAAAGAAGGACAAGAAAAAGAAAAGGAAGTTACATGGAATCCTCCTGCTCATGACTTAGAAGCCAAAGATATGTAGGAATTATATGCAAATCCATCTATCCAGCCAGCCTTTTTAACATCTGCTCATGCAGGAGAGAGAATACGACACCAAGGCTTGCTGCCACACTCCGTCTTTTGAAAGTGATTTGCTTCATTTTAATGCTTCCCAGATAGATGCATTAAAAAGTTCTATGTGGTCCTTTCAAAATGTAGCAATTCTGTTTTTAGGGTTTGGGGCAGGAGGAGCAGGGGATTCAATCTGAGGGTCAATCTTGGTAACCAACACCCCCTTTGTTGTTGTGGAGCCACAAGGAGAAGCAAAGAAAGAGTCAAGGGGTGAAAGGATCCAGCTTCCCTTCTACTTTAATGCCCGGACTGGGGACACATTTGGTAAAGCCCAGTGGGGAAAGGTATCCCTGTCAATGTTGTATCCGTTGTATGGGTGAATAGAGCGCTTTTGTCTCTTAGGATGTCAGTCCAGCACCTTCCATCAGAATTAAGTTCACTCAAAAATTTAAAGCAAACCACCCCCTACAACTTTTCCTACATCCCTGCAGGATTATATTACTGTAATCAAAGTAACTCCAGGTAGAAATGGCCTCGCAGGTTATCCAGTTCATCCTCTGTTAGTGCAGGGTTTCCTCCTTCAGCGGAGCCGCCACTGTTTGGCTCTGTCCGGTTTCCAGTGTCCTGAGTGAGGGAGCTTCCCGCCTTTCCCTGGGGAGGCCATTCTCCAATCCAGAGGTTCTCCCTGCCAGGAAGTCTCCTCTGATATGCATCTCGAGTTTTCCCGTCTTCAGCTGTATCCCGTTACACCCAGGCACAGCCTTTGTACCCAAGCCCTCTCCCCTCCCGGGGGCTGCATGCTGTTTCCTGCCTTCCCCGACTACACACTTTAAAACCACTTTCAGGTTGTTCACTCTTCTGTACACATCCTACCCTCAGTCCTGAAGACAGCGAGGGTTGCTCTTTGGGATTCCATCTGCCATAGTTTGTTTGCATCTTTCTTTAGCACAGAGCAGATCATCTCAGCTTCCAAATAAAGTCAGGTGTTATAAACAACTTGTTTTTGCTTGTTTTTGTACATTTTGTAACTCTTCCCCCCCAAAAAACCGAATTATAAAGCTCTTATATGTATTCTCAGTAGGCTTACTCTTCACAGGTCAACTTTGTGATACACTTGACAACAATTAATCAGCAGGCACAAAAATGGGAGCAAGATAAATTTGGTACAGAATGACACATGCTGTTAAGCAACAAGATGAAAAATCAACTTTAGAGGAAAGGCCTGCAGAATTGTCTGCAGCATGGCTTTATAAGGTTGTGCATTGTCAGCGATCTTGAAATAAATGGCCTTTCTGTTGTACAGGGTGGACTCAGGAGCTGGGCTTGGGTGGACTTTGGAGCTGGGAGGTTACATGTTGATGACATCTGGACCCAGAGCAACCCAAGGGCAGCTCCAAATCTTCCAGGTCATCCCAGCTGGACTCTCTAAAGGGAAGAGTGGACTCCCTAGCACTACAGCCAATGTGGAGGGAAAGGGAGGGAGCATAGGGCATGGGGTTCAGAGACGTGGCAAGTCAGGCGATTTTCTCAGCAAAAATGTAGGCTCTGGCGATAGGCTGGAGTGTTCACATCCTGGCTCTGTTACTTCTGTACAAATTTGGACAAGTTACTTAACCTATCGTCTGCTCAATTTTCTCATATGCAAAACGGAATAGTAATCAGAGACATCACATAGGATTTTGGCAAGAATTGAGCTGGATAATGTTTGTAAAATATAGCACAGTGTTTGGCATGTAGTAAACACTCGTACCATGCTGAAAGTGTACCTGGAACATCTTTCTGCATGTTGAAAAAAGCTTTGCCAAATTTATGTACAAGGTTGCTCACTGTAGTATTTATTACCATGGTAAAAAATTGGAAATAACCAATGTACTTAGCAGGAGGGGATTACAGTCTGAAAAATTTTGTTCACAAACAATTTCAGTTAATTTAGAAGAATAGAGTACAAAGCTGTGCAAACAGTGTGATTCTAATTTCATATTTATATATATGTGCTATGCAAATTTATAACATATATGCATTGAAAGATACTGGATGTAAACACACCAAACCGTTAACATTTTGCTGAGATCCCCTTCCCCTGTTATTAGCAGACATTATTTTGTTATTTCCAGAGATGGCATGTTTTATAATCCAGATTTCTGTGAAATAACGTACATAATTTATGTTTAAAAATATTTGTCATTTAGAATGAGAAGTTTCCTCAATCTAAGTCTTTGCAAAACCCTGCGGCTCCACAGCCAACATCTGGACATATTTCTAGAATCAGCAAGGAGGAGATGTGAACACTGGTTTGCTTGCCAAGTAGTGTCTTGCAGGCTGCCACAGTACAACTCATCAGAGGTGGGCAGGAGGACGTAGGGCAGCCCTCATGGTCTCTTGCTGGTCCCTGCCTCTGAGCTCTCTCAACTCTGTTCTTGGTATATTCTCAGAGTCACCTTCCTGCTCAGAAAGTCCCTGTCACTATCTCTGGAGAAATAAAGATTATTTATGGACCTTTAAATCAATGTATCTGAATTTGAATTCTAGCTCGGGTGCTCCAGAGTTTTATGTCTCTGAGCATGGAGGAAGAGGCCAGCAGAGTCCCTACGGAAGAAGAGTTTGTATTTCTAGGGTGCGCTGAGATACACTTTACATAAATTTAAGCTAGAGACCATGCAATGGTGTATGGTAGACAGTGACTCAACCCCAAATCTTCACACTCCACATCCTCTGCTCTTCTCACTACATCTAACAGTTGGCCTCATGTGGATCAGTTTTTTTATCTGCAAAGTGGGACTAATAATGAGGGGCTTAAATGAAGTAACCTATTTGGAAACACATGGCACATGGTTCATGTCCAACTTGCAATAGCGTGATGGTGTTCTTCGATGAAGAAACCAAAAGGGGCTGACTTAGAGCCAGGAACAGAACTTCAGGCTCCTGATTTCTAGGCTAGTAGTCTCTTCTTCACCAACACACACACGCTCTCTGATACATACTGTAATCGTTTTTATGAAAGAAAAGATTTAGAAGTAAATGCATTGTCTCTGTTTTTAAAATGTAGTATTCCAAGTTCAGGTCAAAAGGAATTTCTGATCTTCATAAAATTTTTGCACCCTTAGTCTATCCTATTTTATGTTGAGTGTCATATCATGAAAGATATTTTTTAATGAAAGAATTGATGGATATTGATGGTTTTAAAAGTGAAACCATATGCTAAATTGCCTCTCGAGAGCTAAGATTTGAACTTCTTTTGATGTTTTTTCAACCTTTGTCTTGTTTGACATATTCAGATCACATAAGCAGAATGGCCAGGGGTTGGGTCTTTTCTACGTTTTTGCCGAACCCACTGAAGTACTTACTGCCGTATCCAGGTAGGTGACCAGCAGTTTTTAGGACAATCCGTCTCAGGGTACAGTTAGCCATAGTTCACCTCATCTCAGAATAGGACACATTTGACAAATTATGTTTTGGAAATGGGTTATTTTAAGTAGACGAGATAGCATATATGGCGGGGTCCGTGGTTGGGATATTTATATTACGGGCGATATTACTTTCCTTGTTTTTTATTATAATCCTTTTTTCCTGCCAAAGGCAAGATGGCTGAAGAAGTGCTCTGGCTCCCGCGGTGGCTCTGCGCGGCAGTGAGCTTTGTGTCTGCTCCCCTGACCTCGGGCACACAGGGTAGGCTTCCAAAGATCCCACTGTTTGCTTCAAGCCCCACGCTGGGTCCCTGCTGTTGACCACATTTTGAATGTTTTTCTAATGATTTTTCAACTACTTCTTTGAAAAAAAATGTTCATTTCTGAAATCATCTGTTGGTAATTAGGGTGACCAGCTACATGTCTTGTATTATAAGGCCTAGATCAGGATTTCATGGACAGTGGTGTTCAAAGTCGTCTCTGTATTGCAAAGAGTACAGGTTCATTGAGAGAGTTTTGGAATCACTTAGATTCTACAGTCTGGTGGCCCTTGGTCAACACACAGTAAAGTTGTCTATAATGAGGACAATTGAAATTTATAAAGTGATTGATAGCTAAAAAGCAACTAATAGATATTAGTAATTTATCTAACAGAATTTCCTAAGGATCTACTATATGTACTAGGTGCTCAGGCTTTAAGTATTAGTAGGACATGGTCTACTCTCAGAAAATTCTTAGGGAAGTAAACTTTATTTGATCCTCACAATAACCCCATGAGGCAGGATTTCTCTTTCTGAGATATGATTATTTAGGCTGAGAGCAGTTCACTTTTGGGAGCAGTTAAGCTTACGTCAGTATTTTCACATTTGTAAAGGGCAGAGCTTGTCCTCAAATCCAGGCTTCCTTGTTCCAAACTATTGCTCTTTTCCATGAGCGTGGGCTCTCAACTCGGATATTTGTGTTCTCATTCTGAGCTCCAACCCTTAGTAGGTGGGAGACTTTGCAAACATTACTTAACCTGTTATAGCTTTGGTCTCCTCATCTGTAAAATGAAGGAAATAAATCTGGTTACCTTTGAGTGTTACTGTGAGGATTATAGGAACTGTGCATGTGAAGCATTGAGCACAGTGCCTGGCACATGGTACATCTCGACAAATGACAGGAATAACAAGAATGATTATAGCTATAGCTACAGCATGCAGCTTGCCTACTGGGCATTCTTATAAGATCCTTGAATAACATGTCATGATTACAGAAGTGCAGTGGGACCAAGGAGGTTATGCCAGTTTCTGGTTTTTCCTAATAATTATGGAAAATAAATGCATATATGTATTTTATGGGATTATTTATTTATTCAATAATGAATACTTATTAAGCATATTTTATGGACCAGGTGTCTACCTAGGTGCTGGAAGCTTATATTCCAGAAGTTAATTAATCTTAAGAATGTTACTATGGGCATTTTCAATATCAGCATTTTATACATGAAGACAATGACACTTGGACAGTTGTATAATTTTCCTATAGTCACCTGGCTAATAAGTGGCAGGGCCAGAAAGCTAATTCAGGCTCTCTGGTACCATGTCCAGGTCTGCTCGTATTACAGTCTGCAGTAAGAGTGCTTCTTCATCCCAGAGTCTGCCTCTCTTTCTTTGATGAGGGGGCAAAAGTGACTGTGGAACATCATACGCATTAGGCAAATCTAAAGTCTTAGGTCACTATTATCATAATTTATTCAGAGAGGTCCAAACAGGAAAATGAAAAAAAAAAGTAAAAAAAGAAACATATTAGATGATATGATAGATTTCCCTATTCTACCTATAGAAGGTGGATGTTTACTCTTAAAAATCATCAAAAAATACTCTACAATCATCTTTTTTCTCACAATGAGTTTCACTGCCTAATAACACGCATGCACGGAAACCTTTCTTTCTGTACAACATAAATATCTACCATGAACTTGGACAGTCACTGGCTAGTGTGGGCTTTGACGTGGCACTCAGCATGTGTTAAACTGAATTAAATTGTTTTACAGTCTGAAATCATTGCGTATCAACTGATCTCTTGTCATAAAATCATCATTAGCGTACAATTCTTCAAGAGTGCCATTTAATCCAGATTAGTTCTCCTCTCTTTTGGTAAATAAATTCCAAATCTCAGCCACTTCCTTTTGGGTATTTTTTTTTCCATTTAATATTTATATCTGAAATTCAGCACCAGTCACACACCTAATGTGCTTAATTGCAGGTACTTTTGCCAGGGGTTTTGGATAGAATTGCGCTGTGTCTGAACCTGTACTTCCCCCTCACAGCCCAGGCAGCAGGGTCTTGGCAGCCCCATCAGGGTGTAGGTTTGTCCAACACATGAAGAGGTGAGGACTTGACAGCCAACAGGATATACTACAGGATGAACTTTAAAAACCCCTAAAAACCAAAATCCTACCATAAAATCATCTGGAGAATAGGCCTGCTTCATCATTCATTTATTCATATTTATATTTCTCTATCTGGCTTTTTATATAGAACTCCTTGAAAGCCTGCCCCACTCACCAGATAGTGGCACTGTGTGCCATCACTAATTTCCTATGGTGGTTTTGAATCCTAATCCTGAACTCCAAAATCAGTTGAAATTAAGTAGTCTATTTCACTGATCAATATCTCTATTATTTTATGCTTTTTTTTTTCTTTCTTTTTGAGATAGGGTCTCGCTCTGTCACCCAGGATGGAGTACAGTGGCATGATCATAGCTCACTGCAACCTCAAACTCCTGGGCTCAAGTGATCTTCTTGCCCCAACCACTCAAGTAGCTGGAACTACAGATAAGTGCCACCATTCCCAGCTAATTTTTGTATTTTTTTTTTTTTTTTGGTAGAGATGGGGTCCTCCCTACGTTGTTCAGGCTGGTCTTGAACTCCTGGCCTCAAGCAATCCTCCTGCCTCGGCCTCTCAGTGTGCTAGGATTACAGGCGTGAGCTACTGTACCTGGCCTGATCAGTCTTTCTAATTGGCCAGGGACAAGACAGAGCCCCTCCTGCACATCAACCAGTGTAAACTGGTCTTTCCACCCTCACCACCTGTGGGTATAGATGGGTTGTAATAGCATCAAAGCCTGGATTTTGCTGGCTCTTTCCTTCGCTTGCTGATGTACAACCCCTCTCCTCCCCAGATGCTTCTGTGAGTCTCCGGGGTGTTGTGCATGTGTTTAACAGACCCTCCACCTTGCTCTTTCCAGGCTCCATGGCCATGGATGCTCTGAATCCCTGTGGTGCCCAGCTATGTAGTGACTTACAGCGATGTGGGAGAGTGCTGTGTGACTCTTGTTAGAGAAGTCTTAAAGCAACCGTTCTTACGATCCAAAATTTTACAGAGTCTTTAGAGAAACAACCCTCCCTCCTCTACTTATACCCCTCCTGCTCTCAGGGTTGGGAAGGGTGAGTACTGGGCTGGCTAGTAGGGAAACTGAAGTTACAGGTACACCAGGACTATCCCTTCCCTCACACCAGTGCTCTTGGTTGTGATCTCAGGTGTGAAAGCTCCTAGGAGGTGCCCTGGGCCACAGACAAATGGCTTCAGAGAGTCCTTCCCACAATTTGGGCAACCACAGACCCAAATATAGCTGAATCCCACTTAGACTCAAGCTCTGATCTTGACTACATATTTCCCAATGCACAATAAACTATAACTAATTTTAAGGAGAAACCACTTACCTGTAATAACCATGATCTAAAAACTTTCACATGTGAGTGAAATGTGAGGGGACAGAGAAAGGAAAGGATCTAAAGCATTTCTGAATATCAGGATGATGAAATAATGATAGCAGAAAAATGAACTATTTTACAGTCAGCACAAATAAGGCTTCTCCTGAGAGAAAACCCCAACGAAATGCTGCCTATTATTACAGCAGATGTATAATTATATAGGAAATAGAGAAGTCTAAACCTTATACTCCAATATCTATTTATACCTAAAGTCTGCACATTGCAAAGAGCGATTAAGAAAATCCTAATCATGGTGTAAAATAGTGGAGAATGTTTCTCACAAACATTGTCTCTGCCTCCCAGTGTCCTCCTGTTTTGGGAGATGGTTGTGAATGGGCATGTACGTGATACTCTTGCCCATATGCGCTGAGCAGATTTGGATGGGTGTCAGGTTCTGCCAGGAGCAAGTGGATGGAAGGGACAGCTGCCCTTGATGAGCAGAACTGTACTCATCACTCAGGCAATCACCAGTGTGAGCCTTGGGTGAATACCCCTAAAGCTCAAGTCTCCATTTAAAAATTAATTGCATTTGACATTGGAAACACACATCATGGATTTCATGTGGATGACTTTCCTTTGAGGTCTACAGTGTTCACTGCTGTGCTGCAGATGTGCTCAGCTACAAATGTAATTGGGATGATCTAGAGTCGGACAATGAGAACCAATCATGAGGAATCAGGAAATGGGATGAATCTAAAAGTTCTGTGGTATGGGGAAGCTCAATCAGTTTACCCCAAAGTGTATAATAACACCTAATTAGTACCAAACACATGCTCATTTTGGTGGTAGCCACCACAGTGATCTGCAGTAATATGAAGAATTATTCCGGGTTAAAGTGCTGATTTTCCCTGAGTGCTTTCCTTTTGTAATATTGTACTCAGTTTGTATATTCCTTATTCTCTCTCTCTCTCTCTTTTTTTTTTTTTTTTTTGCCTTTTCATCTAACTTTACAGGTTTATAGAATCAGTACTTAAAGGCAGCAAGTTTAATCCTGGGAGTGGTGATTGAAATTCTGGGCTTTAAATAACATTTCAGGGACTCTTGGGCTGTTGCTTCATGCTCTGCCCATACATGCCAGTCATCTGTTCAGAGAGTTTATGCTATTTTCCCAAGGCAGCCTAGCATCACTTGGCTCTTGGCACACCTGTCACCTGGCCGTTCTTCTGTTGTATGTTGTGACATTAATAGACTTTGCGTGTGTGTGTCTATTTTTGGATTGGGTTGCCCAACCTTTGTTACATAGTCTGAAGAGGTTGTTTTTGGTTAGTGTAGAGACTTTGGAAGACTGCTGTGCCAAAACGTCTCTCTGTGTGGAACAGGATGAGAAAATAAGTTGCAAAGATTTTACTTACTGTTAAGAATTACTTAAGGACTTGCAAAGTGAGTCTGCAAACTCAGTGTGTATTGAATTCAGGGAAGTTGGGAAGTTTTGCAAAAATAAATTGAATTCGTCTTCCTTTCTGGTAGGATGGTCAAACTGTTCTTCTTGAGGATAATGCATTGGAGTGGTCAGCGATTTAGTTATTTGGGGAAAAAAATCCCTTCTCTATGCATAAACTTTAGTCTTTTTTATACTTGGCGTGCCTGAGATTTACTCACTGATCAGTTAAATAACCCAGCCAATCTAATATTAAAATATCTGCAAAATTATAGAAGAAAGAATGAAAGAAAGAAGGAAGGAAAAGAAGAAAGGAAGCCCTCTCTCAATGCCAGTTGTCCAATCCCTAACACCACCAAAAGTTTCCAGAGTTCTAAATTTGCTTTCCATTAAGACAGTGGTTAGACAGCAGCTGTTGAGCCTCTTAAGAGAATACACGATATGGTAATAAACGTTATTTCAGAAATGGGCTTTTTGTTCACTTTACTAGGAAGCACAATAATGAGCTCTGCATGTTCACTACACTTTTTAGTCCAGACCCTGACTTTAACGAGCAGGGCTCACTGCAGTTGGTTAACTCTCTAGCTAGAAATGGAAATGTTTGTTTTGTCTCTTCAATTCCAGCCACCCTTGACTATGCCATGCATTGTAAAATGTTCCTTGAAGTTCATGTGTCACCCATTTAGAATGAACACCACAAGTCGGTGGGCGTATGCCGCTCCTCTCTCTGATTGTGTTAAGTATCCCAGTTTCTCTCTCATGGGTTCAAACCTGACAATACCCTTCCCTTAATGGGACAGGAATCCATACTTAATGCTGGGTTTGCCACATGGAGTCTGAACTTTTATGGCCACTAGCTTGCTGTTTGTGTAGGAAATCCAATTTATAGGGAAATAAAAGGGTGATGATTTTAATGCAATCAAATGTCTTGAAAAGTACTTCCTGGATGTCTCATGCTACGTGCTCATCTGGCTGGGTGTAACAATTGATGTGGCTTCTTTTTCTCCCATAGCACTGGGAAGTCCTAGAGAAAGAAGGGAGAAGACAGGTGAGGTTCAGGACAGTTGTTTGTGGATGGAAATTTGTGTGGAAGGAGAAGTCAGAATTTAAGGATGTCCCAATGTATTTTTCTGAACTCTATTTGGGAGCCCATAGAAGCAACCAGATATGTCCTATACCAATCTTGAGTCTGGACATCTTAAAAGTTATAAATAAAATATTCTTTACGAAGCATGTGCTCTATTGTATATGGGCATAGGATTTTATGGTTTATAAAGCACTTAAAACTTTTTTTTTAACATTTCTTATTTCATTTAATACTTACAACATTGCTCTGAAGTTGAGACTATTATTTCTCATTTTCTAAACAACATTAGAGCACAGATTTTGGAAAAGTGATGTTGGATTCAGATTCCTGTTCTGTCTCACCTAACTTCCCAGGAATTAAACAAGACAGCCTGTGAAAAATGCTTAGGAGCTCAATAAATATTTTTCTCGCTCTTTTCCCTCTATCCCAGTTAATTTATCAGCTAGGTAGATTAACTTCAGGGAAAAAGACTGATTGAGGGGCTGAAGCTAAACATTATATGTATATTGAATAGTCAAGGTATTGAGTTTTTTAGAATTGCTTCTGATGATAACCAGGATGGCACAGAATTGAGCCCATAAAAACTTAAGGGTGAAATTCATCATTGAAAAGAAGCAAAGGCTCCAAGTCATTTGAGGAATGTTGCTTTAAGCTTCTTCAGAACTTATTTATGAATGAGTTGATGAACCATATCAAATAATTATTTTATTATAAATCTAATTCTGTGATCCACTCAACTCTCTGATCTTCAGCCTGTCATTTATCAAGCAGAAAGGTCTGAACAGTCATCATCACTTTGAAGGAAATGGAGAAAATCATCTTGTACCCCCTTCATTTTATAAACAGAGGTCATGTGACTTTTCAAGGTAAAGCTGAAACTGGACTTGCACCTAGATCTTCTATTTTGCCACGTGACTCCTCACCCTTGGAATAGCACACTTTCCACTATACATTGTAGTTAAATCAACTGGTTTCTCATTTCTGTGAGTTCATATGAAGTGGCTATAAATTAAAATGTATGGATCTTTTCTAGATCCAGATGCAAACAAACAAGTTTTTAAAAATGATGACATTCAAGAGATGACTGAAAATGTGAACATTTAGCAGATATTAAGGAATCATTCTATTTTTAGACATAGTCATGGTATTGTGGTTATGTTAAGAAAAATGTAGAGTTTATCTTTAAGAAATCCATAGTGAAATATTAGTGAATGAAATGATATGTCTGGGATTTGCTTCAAATTATATAGTGGGGGCGGGTACAGAAGAAATGGGATTTGCCTTGAATTGGTAATGATTGAGTTGGGTGATGTGAACATAAGGGTTCATTATGTCATTATATTTTAATGTTTGTTTGAAATTCTCCCTAATTAAAGAAAAATATATTCCCAATATTAATATTTCTGTTTACACTTGGTGTTTCCACTGTCACTATTTCCATTTTGTCTTCTGATCCTTGTGTGCACCAGGAAATTATAAATTACTGTTTATGCTTCTCTCAAGAAGTTGGTTTGCTTTTTTCTGAATCATAGAATTAAAGTCGTCTTCCTTGTTTTTGTACATAGAAAGCTTAGGACTAAATATATGGCCAATCACATTCATTTATGCCTCCATTTAATCAACAGAGCTGAGGTGATGCCAGTAAAGGACTTCTCTGTCCTTTACCAGGGATTTCATGAGCAGGGATTCGGAGACAGTTAACTCTGGAGGCTGCAAGTGCCCTGGTTTAAAGCCTAGGAATTGGCCCGTCTGGGCTTGTAGGCCAGCTTTGCCACAGTTGACAAATTACCCTCTGAACCTCAGTGTAAGCGTCTGTACAATGGGGATAATGATAGAATGTACTTCAAAGGTGAATGTGAGAATTAAATGAAATAATACTTTCCCCCCCCCTTAGGAACAGAATGTAGTACATGGAAAACACTCTATAAATGTTTGCCTTTGTTATCAACAAATAATTATTGACTACAGCTAGATGCTGAACAGGAGGCTGGGAAGGGTGCTTCCAACAGTGTTCTAACTTTACTTTGGGTTATAACTTAACTTTGTCACATTTTCTTCTAATCCAATGATTTAAAAATCTATCTTTTCTTGTTATATTTTATACATTTATGTAAACATTTATAATTCTTTTTGGAATAAGGTAGGGTATAAATAAAAATATTGCTTTTGGGTTTATCTTTATGCCTAATTCTAGTCATATTTTAAGTAATAATTTGAAAGGTAAACTATTTGATAAACTGGTTACTCCATGGGAGCTGCATAATTTAAAATTCAAAAACAGAGTAGTGAGATAACCAAAATCTGTAGTCCATGAATGCTGAAATCTGAGGGAGACTTGCTGAGTTTTAAAATTGAAATTTCTCTTTTAGTTGTGTGAACAAAAATTCTCTGAAAAAGAAACTTGGGAGGAAAGAGACTTTAGTCCAGTGAACAGTTTGCAAACACAGGAGACATAGCCTCCCGTGTAAAATGAAGGTACGTTCCAGAGAACAAAGGGAGAGTTCTGGTTTTATAGCAAAAGTTCCCTCCCAGGTTCCCAACCAGGCCTGTTTATGCAACTGTAGGATTCAGACCTGATTAGTTCTAAATGGTCGCCATAGCTGAGTTCTGATTAATGGATTACAGCTGAACCCTGATTGGCCAAGGCAGGTGAGCTCTGATTGGTTGGTTCAGATACGCTATGAAAGTCCCAAAGTTGAACAGAGGTGTGAGTTTTCCGCGAACTTAGTCAGAAAATAGCTCTTTGGCTCCATTTAAAATGTCGGTCCAAGTAGCCACTCAGGATCTATCTTTAAGCACTAGCTCTTTCAGGTTCACATTTGGTCACAGTTGATACTCAGCTTTCTCTTTTATAAATCACTCTCTTCATATCTTCCACATTTCTTATTTAATTTCTTCTTATTTAATTTTTCCTACTTTAGAAAATGTGAGCAGGGAAATCAAGTGTGTCATTATGCCAACAGATCGCCAATGATTTAACAGGATGTGGCCTGCGGGTTATTGTACAACTTTTCCCACTCTTCTGGGCTCTGCTGGTAGATATTAGCTGCAATGGTTGTTCCAACTCAGGAACAACCTCAGGACCCTGAGGCATTGTCAGAGTGCACAGTAATGTGTGGGTCTGCACATGCACCAGCTCCTAACTCTGCCGTCAATTATAACTTGTTGGGCTTGGTATTTAGAAAAGTGACGGGTACATAATAAGGACCAATGAATTGAAAAAACATCATTTTTAAAAACCATCATTGTTTTAAAATTAGCAGATTTCAAGAAAGCGTGTAAAAATCAGCATCTTATTTTTCAAAAAGTAACTACAATACATGATGTCAATATTAAGTTTCCTGATTTTGAGAAGTCTACTGTGGTTATGTAAGAGAATGGCCTCGCGCTTAGGAAATGCACAATGAAGAGTTTAGGCGTAAAGTGTCATGATATCTGCAACTTACAAATGGTTGAGAGAAAGACAGACAACAAATGGAAAAAAATATAAACAATTAGTAAATCTGGATAAAGGATAAATGAAAGTTTTTGTCCTATTTTTATAACATCTCCATACATTTGAAATTATATCAAAATAAAAAGATTTAAAAGTAACAATAGAATTCTTTACTTAAAGTAGTGAGATTTTTTTTTTATTTCAATGTAGAAGGCATTTTCTCCTCCATGACTTGTAGGCACTGTTAAAGGTCTGCTTCTCTGTCCAGAGGAAGGGGAAAATGCCTAGGAACACTAGTATATTCTGGTATTCAGTATTAAGCTCAATTTAGGAATGGAACATGGAAAAAAAATGCAGAATAGGTAAAGTCTTTGGGATTTCAAGGCCCAGTGAACTTTTTTTTCTTTTTTAGTTTTTAGTTGTCCAGCTAATTTCTTTCTATCTTTTTAGTAGAGACGGGGTCTCGCTCTTGCTCAGGCTGGTCTTGAACTCCTAAGCTCAAATGATCCGCTGGCCTCAGCCTCCCAGGATGCTAGGATTACAGGTGTGAGCCACCACACCCGGCCCCAGTGAACTCTTAATGGTGAAATAATGATCACTAACAAGGATTATCCTCATTTCACAGACCACAGAGTTAGAAAGCTTAAATGAGTCATTCTTGTGTTTCCTCTCTTATTGAGAGAACACAGTGTTAGCTGGGGTAATGAATCTGAAAACGAGAAGTCAAATCCTTCACTTGAGTTAAAACTAAGTGTGATGTTTGTGCTGGATAGAGGCAAAGGAACCTCTCCACCCTCTATCACTTTTTTTTTTTTTAACAGTTCAGTTTCTAGAGTAAATTTCAACCCATATCCAAGGCTATAAGTTGAAAAGGGTTCCCCAATTATCTAATTACCTGATCTTTCCACCTTTGGGAAGATATATGGTAAGAGTAAAATGAACAATTTCCACTTGACGTGAGTATTGCTACTGGTTGCTGTGCATTGAGTTCTTATTTTTATATCATTATGCATCGGGACATGCACCTGGTGGTCTGTGTTAGGGTTGGGATTCTTTGAAAATACATGCAAATGACTCGAAAAGTTATAGCAAAGTCTTGGATGTTGTAGGTTATAATCCCAGTAAAAAACTGACTAGTGATAATTTCAAGCATTTAGTGAAATAAGGATAGCTCCACACACATGTAAAAATAAGAATCTATTGCATATAGTGTGCTGCAGGAGAAATGAAAGAGAAGAAAAATGCATGGTTCCTGTGGTCAGGTTATAATGGGGATTTGAGATGGACACACGCAAGGCAATAGAAGACCAAGTACGGTGCATTGACAAACACTAGTCCCAGAGTTGGTGATCTCAGCTTGGTCCCTGATAAAGTGTGTGATCTCAGGAAAGTTCTCTACCCTCACTAGCCTTCAGTTCTCTTATCTGTGCAATGGGGGGTTGAGCTCCAGGATTCCCTTCTAACTCTAAATTGTACTTTCTCTAATTATAAAGTTCAATTTCTCAAGTGGTAACAACGTTGTTAGAAATTTGTTACATATGTGTAATAATTTTTCAAAGATCTACTAGCCTTATACAATATAAGGAATTATTTCTGGGATTTTCAAAGTGATAGAAGGTCAGTCTCCAAACGTTTTAGGTAACCTTTACTTTAGAAGATGAGAAACACTTTGGATTTATATTTTTAGCTCATTCTGGCATTTAAGCCTTGAGTCATTCTATTTAAAAACAGCATTGTTTTTAAAATGTCAGAATATGAAATATTTATAACACATATCTACAATGATTGAATAAGCCATTGATATAATGCTAACACAATTAAATGAGGTGGATGTCATTACAACCCTAGAGAAAAAAAGGGAATTAAAAATTTTGGTTAAGTTGGGAGAGTCAAAAGATCCTGTGAAAGCTGACCATAATTACAGAAGTTATATCCTGATAACTTGAGAATGGTGGTGCTGAAGAATGGTGGAAGAGTGGTATGTGGAATCCCTCCTTTCAAAAAAAAAAAAAAACGAGTTGGTAAATCATGCTTCAATTATGGCTACTTCTTTGTGTTACAGAGTATAATCTTTGGTTTGCTTTTTGTTGATTTTCACCATACAGATAGGTGCTTTTAGATTTCCACCTATCTAAAAATTGTCCTTTGAAATTCATTTCATGTGTGAGAGAGATTTGCTATTGCCTTGTGAAACTTTGCTTGGCATTTCTATTTTTATTCCAACGTGAAGATACATATTGGAAATATAAAGTTCTTAATAGCTAGCAACAGAAAACAGTGTAGATAAAACACTTTCTTTTGACACAGCTGCGGACTTTCTGAGTGACCTTAACCAGGCTGGTTTTCTCTCTTTAAAATGATAGATTATATCTAATTTCTTTGCAGAGTTATATTTATACATCTATTTTTTTCATATTTCCATTTAGAAAATTCTGGTTAACTAAAAACTAATTAAAGTGCTAGGATTAATATTGGCTAGGATTTTAGAAACGTCAAGTCTTTTGATCGTGACTGTGAAAGTGAGTGTGCTGCCCAGGGCGGTGCTGAATGAGCATTCTACAAGGCACAGGAGGGGCTTTTCCAGAGCTCAGAGCTCTGAGAAGGGTGGGGACAGGAAGAGACTGTGCAGTGTGGTGGAAGGGCCAGCAAAGGTGGAGCGCAAAGCAAGCACTAAATAAGGCTAATAATGTTCTTTCTTCTGGGGCCTCTGACCATAAAAGGGAAAATTGAAGAAAAGCCGATTGTTTAGAATTCAGGGGTCCTCAAACTTTTTAAACAGGGGGCCAGTTCACTGACCCTCAGACCGCTGGAGGGCCGGACTACAGTTTTAAAAAAAAGAACTATGAACAAATTCCTATGCACATTGCACATATCTTATTTTGAAGTAAAAAAACAAACGGGCAAAAACACCTGCATGTGGCCCGAGGGCCGTAGTTTGAGGATGCCTGGTTTAGATGGATGTTAAGGGTATAATGAAGGGATAAAGCTTTTCTTGAAATAGATGGAAAACAAAAACACATCTGGTTATTTTTCCAGAGTCAGTAGAGGTACAGGAGAACAATATCTCAAAGGTTTCAGTGCCTGGGAACTGTGCTAAAGGGAGTCTTAAAGGTGTTGTAGAGACTTGGCTAGCCTAAGACAAGCTAAGGAAGATGTAGGGTCAATTAAATTATTTAAGATTGGCAGGCAGAGCAGGAGAGACTAAGCGTCGATTGAGAACAATGACAAAAATCGTTTCTGTATTTCTTGAAACCTTTCTCTAGTGCATGTCATCTTTCAAATTTTTCCATGTTATGTAGATTGGACTAATTATGGAATAAAATGTGGAAAGGTACTAGTTGCGTTGAAGTCAAGAAAGAAATAGAAGAAATCAAGTGTCTGTGAATCAGATCCATTAGAGCTAGATGCTCAGGGAGAAGCCAGAGTTGGGCTTTACTGTTCTAGATGGGTATGTGCTTTGCTCTCTCGTGACTCTGTCATCTAGTCTGTTCCCAGCAAAAACGAAATGAGCTTTTATGCCTCGTTATTGGATTTCATCATGTTTTATGGGTAATTTTTCTTTTCTTCTTCCCAGAGCTGAGACAATTCCAACTGGATTACTGAAATAGCCTTCTTAGATGATCTTTTTCTATTCTACAGGCTGAGGAAAATCAAATATACCGGTGTGATCTTTTTATATTTCAGCAAATGGCCTTTGTCTGCAAATCACAAGATGGCCAGGCATTGAGAACAAGTTCCAGGCAGGAAGAAAGCAGAAGGACCTTTTCTGTAAGACTCTTGTTGTTTTATGAGATCCCTTTCTTTCCAAGAGACTCTGGTATAGTTTATTGGCCAGATTGTGTCCTACACCCACTCCTAGGTACTAAAGAAGCTGGGGAAGCACATAGCTACTCTAAACAAAATTGGGATTCTTTTAGTAAGAAATTAAAGGGAAATTCATATTGGATAGGCACAGTTTGTGATTGATATGTGTTGCCAACATTTACTTCCATGTTTTTGTTTCTCTATGCCCTACATGATGCTTGCCATGCAGATATTTTTATGTAGTCAAATTTATCAACCTCTTATCTTATGGCTTCTGTGTTTTATTTTATACTTAGAATGATTTTCTCAATTTTGTGTCTTTTAATTAAACCTGTTATTTTGAGATAATTGTAGAGTCTCATGCAGTTGTAAGAAATAATATAGCGAGATCCCGTGTATCCTTTAGTAGTTCCCCTAATGGAGGAACATCTGCAAATTTGCATCTTGCAAAATTATAGTGCAATATCACAACCAGGGTATTAGTACAGTCGAGATACAGAATATTTCCATCACACAAGGATTTCTCATGTTGCCATCAAATAGCCATGCTACTTCACACCTGCCTCCAACCTTCCTTAACCCCTGCCAACCACAAATCTCTTCTCTGTTTCTAAAATTTTGTCATTTCAAAAATGTCATATAAATGGAATCATATAATATAGAATCTTTTGAGATTGGCTTTTTTTTTTCACTCAGCATAATTCTTTGGAGATCCATCTACGTTTTTGTATGTATCAACAGTTGGTTTCTTTTCATTGCTTAGTATATTCCATGGTATGGATGTAGCACAGTTTGCTCAACCATTCATCCATTGGAAGACATCTGGATTGTTTTTAGTTTGGGGATATTTCAAATAAAACTGATATAAACATTCATGTGCAGGTTTTTATGCTTTCATTTCTCTAGGATAAATGCCTAAGAGTAAAAGTGATGGTTCATATGGTAAATGTCTCTCTCTCTTTCTTTCTCTCTCTCTCTCTCTCTCTCTCTCTATATATATATATATATATACATTTTTTTTTAAGAAACTACCAAATTGTTTTCCAGAGTGGCTGTACCATATTACATTTCCACCAGGAATGTTTGAATGATCCCATTTCTCTGAATCTATTTGATGTTGTTGATATTTTTTTATTTTAGCCATTCTGATAGGTGTGTAGTGATATCTTACTGTGGTTTTAATCTGCATTTCCCTAATGGCTAGTGATATTGAGCTACTTTTCATGTGCTTATTTGTCATCTGTTTATCTTGTTTGGCAAAATATCTGTTCCTATCTTTACTCAGTTTCAAATTGAACGTTTTTTAAAAATAATGTTGAGCTTTGAAAACTCTTTATTCTATGTACTAGTAGGTCTTTTATCCAATCTGTGAGTTGCAAATCTTTTCTTTTCTCTGGCTTGTATTTTCATCCTTTTAACAGAGTATTTCACAAGGCAAAAATTTAATTTTGATTAAGTTCAATTTATCGTTTTTATTTTTGTGGGTCTTGTTTTTGGTGTCAAGTCTAAAAACTCTTTACCTAGTTCTAGATACCAAAGATTTTCTTCTATGTTTTTAAATAAAAGTTTTATAGTTTTATGATTTAAATTTAAGTCTGTAGCCTATTTTGAGCAAATTTTTGTGTAAGATGTGAGACATAGGCTGAGGTTAGTTAGTTTCTTTGTTATTTTGCCTGTGTCCAATTTTGCTCTAGCACCATTTGTTAAAGTGATCCTTCCTCCATTGAATTACTTTTGCAACTTTGTAAGAAAGCATTTGGGCGTATTTTTCTGGATATATCGCAGTCTTGATTAAGATAGCTATATAATCATCTTCAGATTGGGTGGACAGATTCCTCACACTTCTTTTTTAGCAGAATTGTTTTAGCTATTTTAGTTTCTTTGCCTTTACATATAAATTTTAGAATAATCTTGTTCATATCTACAAAAAAATCTCGCAGGAATTTTGATAAAAACTTTTAGATTAATTTGGGGGAGAATTAATGTCTTTACTATGTTGAGTCTTCTAATCCATGAACATGATATGTCTCTCCATTTACTTAGATCATCGATTTCTTTCATTGCTGTGGTGTAGTTTTCAGCATACAAGTTCTGTACATGTTTTGTTAGATTTACACTTAAATATTTCATTTTTTTCTAGGTGATGGTAAATACTATTATATTTTTAATTTCAGTGTCCACATGTTCCTTGCTAGTATATGGAAATACAATTGCAGATAACAAATAGGGAATGTTTTATTTCTTCCATTCTAATCTGTATAGCTTTCATTAACCTTTCATGCCTATTCAGTGCCTAGAACTTCCAGTACTGTGTTGAATAAGAGTAAATATCATTGCCTTGTTCTGGATCTTAAGGGAAAATAATACAGTTTTTTCTCACTAAGTATATAATATTAGCTTGTGGATTTTTGTAGATCATTATTTATCATGTTCAAGAAGTTCGTTTCTCACTCTCCTAGACATCAGCCTAGGCAAAGAGTTTATGAAGAAGTCCCCAAAGGCAATCACAGCAGCAACAAAAATAAATAAATGGGACATGATCAAACTGCAAAGCTTCTGCACAGCCAAAGAAATAGTGATGAAAGTAGACAGACAACCTACAGAATGGGAGAAAACTTTTGCATCCTATGCATCCGATAAGGGACTGATAACTAGAATATACTTAGAACTCACGAAAATCAGCAAGAAAAAATCAAATAACCCTATTAAAAAGTGGGCCAAGGACTTGAACAGAAACTTTTCTAAAGAAGACAGAAGAATGGCCAACAAACATATGAAAAAATGCTCAACATCTCTAATCATCAGGGAAATGCAAATCAAAACCACAGTGAGATATCACTTAACTCCAGTGAGAATGGCCTTTATCAAAAAGTCTCCAAACAATAAATGCTGGCGTGGATGTGGAGAGAGAGGAACACTCCTACACTGCTGGTGGGACTGCAAACTAGTTCAACCTCTGTGGAAAGCAATATGGAGATACCTTAAAGTGATACAAGTGAATCTACCATTTGATCCAGCAATGCCATTGCTGGGCATCTACCCAAAAGATCCAATGACACTCTACAAAAAAGACACCTGCACTCGAATGTTTATAGCAGCACAATTCATAATTGCAAGGCTGTGGAAACAGCCCAAGTGCCCATCAATCCAAGAATGGATTAATAAAATGTGGTATATATATATACCATGGAGTACTATTCAGCTCTAAGAAACAACGGTGATATAGCACATCTTATATTTTCCTGGTTAGAGCTGGAACCCAGACTATTAAGTGAAGTTTCCCAAGAATGGAAAAACAAGCACCACATATACTCACCAGCAAATTGGTATTAACTGAACAGCACCTAAGTGGACACATAGGTACTACAGTAATAGGGTATTGGGCAGGTGGGAGGGGGGAGGGGGGCGGGTATATACATATATAATGAGTGAGATGTGCACCACCTGGGGGATGGTCATGATGGAGACTCAGATTTGTGGGGGGAGGGGGGGAAAGGGCATTTATTGAAACCTTAAAATCTGTACCCCCATAATATGCCGATATAAAAAAAAAGAAGTTCGTTTCTATTCCTAATTTTCTGGGAGATTTTAGTATGAATGGGTATTAAATTTATCAAACGCCTTTTCTGCTATGAATAAGTATCATTGTGTAATTTTTAAAATTCTTCTGCCTATTAACATAGTAGATTATATAGATTGATTTTCCAATATTGAACAAACCTTACATCTCTGGAATAAACCCACTTGGTCGTGGTGTACAGTTCTTTTTAGATATCACCGAAGTCTATTTCATAATATTTCATTAAGAATTTTTGTGTCTTAATTCTTGGAGCATAATGATCTGTAATTTTCTTTTTGTATGCTATCTGACTTTGATATCAAGGTAATAGTAGCTCATAAAACAAATTAAAAAGTGCTCCCTACCCTTCTATTTTCTGGAGGAGAATGTATAGATATGGTATTAATTCTTCTTTAAATGGTTGATGTCCAGGGAAACCATCTGGTCCTAGAGATTTCTTTTTTGAGAGTTTTAATTAGAAAATCAATTTCCTTATTAGTTTTTAGTGTGTTTGCCAGGCTGTACAACCATCACCACTACCTAATTCCTGCACATTTTCATTACTCCTGAAAGAAACTGTATACCCATTAGTGTCACTGCTCATTATTCCGTGCTTCCAGTTCCTGCCAACCATTAATCTACTCTCTGTCTCTATGATTTGCCTATCCTGGATATTTTATATAAATGGACCCATACAATATATAGCCTTTTGTTTCTGACTCCTTTTGCTTAGCATTATGTTTACAAGGTTCATCCATGTTGCATCATGTATCCATAATTTACAACTTTTCATGACTGAATAGTATTCCGCTGTGTGGGTATACCACATTAGTTGATTTATTAATCAGTTGATGGACATTAGGATTGCTTTCTCTTTTTGCCTATCATGACTAATACTGCTATAAACATTCACAAGCATGAATGCTTTTGTGTAAACATATACTTTCAATTCTCTTGGCTATCTCCCTAAGACTGGAATTGTTGGGTCTTACAGTAGCTATATTTAACTTTTCAATGAGTTGGCAAACTGTCTTATAAAACAGCTTCCCCTCTATTCTGTTTTATAAAATATTATTGCACATTATCTTCTTGAGTTTTTAAAAAATATATTTAACTTTCATTTGTTTATATATTAAAATCTTATATATATTTTGAATTTTGTTTTGAAATTAGAGGTGAGGTAGGAAAACAAGTATTTTTTTTTTCTGAAGAGTTTACCTATTCATCTGAGCACCATCTTTTAATGACTGGTTTAAAATGTGACCTTTACATACGCTAAATTTCCATAGGTAACTGGATCTACTTTTTGACTTTATTTTGTTTCATTAATATGATTGTCTATTTATGAACAAGTACCACACTGTTTTATTTATTTTAGTTTTCCTATATATTATAATTTCTGGTAGGATTAGTTTTCCCTTCATTAAAAAGGTTTCCAACTCTTCTTGCTTATGTATCCACTTTTATTTACTTAGTTTATTTGCCACTAGGGTCTTTGGTAAGATTTACTTCTATCTCTCAAAAAATAATAAGTAAGAAAAAATTTACAGAGTGAAAAGAAGACGAAGTCACCTCTTTGTGTAGAAGTTGTAGAATGGGATGTTAATTTAAATATTAGATCTTGTAGCCTGAGATCTTTCCTGCTTGCTGCCTCATCAATTTACCATCGAGCTGGTGGGTATCTGGGTAAAGGATGGTACACCTAGCTTAAAACAGTATATCTTATTTTGTTCTGCACTCCAAGCATTAGTGTAATGATTCCAAATTTTGTTAACTTCTACCTGATTCAAGTTCATAGCTTGATGATATCCTTTTAATTCAGACTCAAATAATTCTCATTGAATAATGAAACCAAATCTATGACAACAAGAACAGGCAATTTACTAAAAAATTAACTATATTGTAATAACGAGAATTTAATAATAACATATATAGTGTTGTTTACCTGATACATGATTACTTATTTGTAGGTTATGCATGGGTTCTATAGGTGTAGTTCTTCTATCCTCTTCTGAGAATCACCGTGGAGCCATTATTGGTCCTTGAGCAGGTCAATGATTTAATGGAATTAATTACATTTCACAAAGGAAATGTGACAATCATACAATACAGAGATGGAATAAAAGAGAGGCTGGACACTTAAAGGCCAGTTAAAATATGTTATATGAGCAAAGTGCTTTATGGCTTGGTGGTGGTGGTAGGAAAAGCAGGCTTAAAAAATAACACAAAAGAAAATTTGAAGTTAGAATCAAAGGAACTTGATAATTTGATGAATCATTTGCCACTTAGAATGTAGTATGTGGATATGTTAGCAATTTCTTTAAAGCTTACCCCTTCTAGAAGGCCTGTGCTCCTGAACTCTAGTTGCTCAACTCTAGTTTTTCCCATGCTTTATTGCCCTCTGTTCTGATTCTGACGACATTATACACTGTGGTATGTTATTGCTTTCATGAAATGTCAAGTTGCCACATGCTCGTGTATGGTTTCTCCTACACTAATCTGTATGCAGGGATATCTTGCTTCTTTCTTTGTATTTCACGGAATGTAATGGAGGTGTTCTGCCTCCAACAGGATTTTAATAGGTATCATTGACTGATAGAGTGACCTAAAGGAAAAGGGTGCAGGACAGGGAGAACAACACAGGAACAATCAGGAAAATAGAGTTCCCATTGTTTCTGTCTGATGACAAAAGTAGAAATAATCAAAAGAGACCCCCTGTGGGTGGCAGATTCTTCTAGAACAGACCACCCCGTCATCTAACTAAATCTGGTCAGTGTCCCAGGGAGCTATTTCTTCAGGCCACAGCCTTGTGCACAGCACCTGGCCACGGGCCTCCCACACTGTCCATTAACACACAGACAACACTCACACACCCCCACATCCACACACTCATACCGGCACACACTTAATTGGTCCAAAAAAGACCGACCAAATGAGAAAATCATACCAAGTAGGGGAGATTGTTTATATGTTTCAGTTTCTCAGCGTCTGCAGCTGTCATCTGTTTTAAGTTTGGTAATTTTTATTAAGGCAAAGTGGCACATGCTGTCATAGGAACTGCTCCAGCTCACGCTCCCCAGCAGGTCACCGGGTATCCCCTGGCGAGCTGAGACATGATATGTTTCCTGCCAGGGGATGAGGAGGAGGGAAAGCTATACTCAGCATCAATTTCTAGTTTAACACGGAAACAGACAAACCGTGGGCAGACATGTGAAACCCAGAGAACAATTCCCCCATTTAAGGAGTTTATCCATTAATTTCACAAATAATTAAGTGCTCATATTCCCTCGCAGTGATTTTATTTCCCTGTGGAGGTTAAGAGAGCTGGCCTGCTATCAGAAGGGTGACTTTTGGGCTGTGATTTTCATTTGTGGTCCATTCACATGCCCCGTCTGTTCCACCGTGACCCAGTCTGCATCTGGGACCAAGCTGCCTGGGTTTGGGATTAGGGGCTACATAATCAGAGATGAGAACAAGGCTAACTGCTCTGCACTTCAACCAAATCAGTAGTTCCGAGCTTCATTAATACCAATTTAGTGAACTGACCACAATGACTTGGAAGTGAGTCTTGGCCACTGAAACTCAATCTCTGGCAAACTCTGGGACTAATTTCATTTTTAGATGCTTTGAAGGAGTATCTGGTAGTAGCCATGGAAATATACGTGGATCTTCTCCCTAGGACATCTCATTACACAATAGCGAAGGAAAAATAATGTTGCAAACATTTTCCTCGAGTGAACTGTGGCTGATGTCACCAACGATGTCTCCCAACACTGAGAAAATGAGGCGAAAACAAAGTGGGATCTGAGGCTGGAGACTTCTTATTTAACACCCCTTTGATGCCCTGTAGAGCATGAGACATTAATACTATCAGAAGATGGACAGTGGAGAGTTCAGGTGAAGACCAGCAATGGCTCTTTAATGATAATAGGTCAACTCTGGAAGGGTGGATTGGGTACTTTGGCTTGAGATGCTTTCCCCTAAAAGCAAGCAGAAGCCCTCTTTCAGGTTTCTGAGAAATTATGCCAACACCTTTCCATTACTGCTATGACACTGAGCTTCATTAGATGTTTGGACTCTAAATGCTGAAGCTCTTCTAGAGACTTCTTGTGTGTAGCTTGGATCTCACAAATGAAGACTGTGACTCCATTGTTTCTTTGATATTCATAATGACCTACCCAACATGCCTACCTAATGCCATCACACATGGAAACTGCTGGCCTGAGAGAATGGTATGATGGGCTTTTTAAATGCATCTCCAAGGATGGGGCATCATCCTCCAAAATGTGGTATGAACCATCAGGTTCTATGAGTAGAGGTTCTGGCTCTCACAGCCAAATGCTTCCACCAGGGAGTAGCAGGAGTGCCATGAACTTGAAGTCATGGCTGTCATCTGGGGTTGCTTCAGGCTCCTTGTGCCACAAGACTAACAGGAAAGGAGTCACTATACTGATGGGAGTCATCGACCTTGGTCACTGGGCGGAGGTAAGGCTGCTGCTACACAGTGAGCACAGGAAGGAACATGTCTGGTGCTCACACACCCAGCTGCAACAGTGAATGGACAAGTATTCAGCCATGGCCAGAGAAATGCATGGTGACCAGGGATGAGGGTATGAGTTACCATCCCAGGCAAGTTGCCTAGACCAGCAGAGGTACTAGGTAAAAGTGGAGGAATCTAGTGTAGACTGTGGAAAAGGAACGGTGACTATCATTTATGGCTTTCAGATCAGCTGCAGCAGCAGTGGCTTGGTTCATTCCCTGTCCTTTCTGAAAGGTCACTGGGGAACAAGACCAGCTAGAATCTGGAGAAGTTATTGTCAGATGGAGAAAATTTATGGTTAGAAGTAAGTGGATCTGAATGGTGCAAGGGGTGGACTGTAGTAGATACTGTGGTATTGCTCTGCCAGTACCTTCTCTTCAGGGATGATGCATCTGGATCTCCCTCCTAACCCCCAGGCCCAGTATATTCGCTCACTTGTGATATTGGCTGCTGTGCCCTTGTAGGAGTTGCCCTTGATGACATGAAACGGCCACTTCCAAGGTATATTCCCTCTCAGGGGTCGTCTCTGGCCAATGACTGGATTATGTGGACATGCAAAAGCCAACCCATTGCCTCAATTTGGGATAACTGTGAAAGGATTCCAGCTCTGAAGCTTCCCACATGGTAAGCTGAGGCCTCAGCTGTTACTTCATTGCAGGCCAGCATTGCTCTCTTGCACCATCCTGGCCCGCTCACTTCCTTGCAGGTGCATCTCCTGAGAACACCTCTCAGTTAAACTTCTGCATGCAATTCTCCATGTCAAAATCTGTTTCCAAGCAACCTGAGTAAAGACAATAATACATAAAGTTCCTTGCAATACACTGGTGCATTGAAGACACCCAATATGTGTCAAGACAGTCTCTTTCCCTCTCTTTTTTCTTGCTTGAAATTACAGCCCTTATCTGTAATTTCATAGACCTTTATCAAATAGTCATAATATAATAGATCCTGGTAGGAGGAACGGAGCTTACCCATGAGGTAAGCTGACAAGAAGCACAAATTCTAGAGCCTCACAGGCAGAAGTAATGAAAAACTATCCTGAGATCCTTTATGGGAGGGATTTTACTTTTTATTTGGTGTATGTTGCTGATTTAACCCTGTGAGGTGAATGTGATTCTTCCATTTGAGCAAGAAACTAACAATCCAGAGCAAAGAACCTGTCCACCATATTGCTTCCTTGAAGCCCTTTCCCTTCACAAATAACATACATAATTTTCCTGGCAGCAAGTCCTGACCCAGAAACCCGCTGATTTCACTGAGCAGTGCAGATAGGCTGCTCCACAGTGTGTAGTGATCACAGAAAAGACAATACGCAGTATTGAACCCTACAACTGAACTCAATGTCTAAAGGACAAAGCAAGAGAGTGAGCTGTTTCTCCTAAGCTCTAACTCTAATAAAGACAATCATTGTGTCAGAAAATCCAACTTTTTCCGGGGAGGTGGGGGTGGAGTTTATATTCCACCAGGTTCTTTGGCTGAACAGGAACGGTGTAATTACTTACTGCAACATTGTGAGCAAGGATACATGGAAAGATTAACTACAAGAATCTTAGTTTTGGACATGGTCTTCCCTGGAGAATTCACTACAGTTTATTTCTCTGTCTTTTCACTACATTAAAATCTGATGGGCTGTATTTCCCCAAGTAACATGTGCCTAGAGAACTGAAGGATGTAGAGGGAAATGTGTTTTGATTTGTGACTTGCAACATGAGAGAAAGAGAGAGAAATAGAGAGGGGAGGAAAAAGAGAGAGATCCATTAGAATAGAAAAAAATAAGTCCTTGTCTTCTCCCCTCCATGCCAAGTGTGTATGTGCTGCTGCTAGGAGCATTTGGCCAGACTGGCACAGCCATCGAGCTGTGGCTTGGGGCCAGTGGGAGGCAGGCTGCAAAGTGACAGAGGCTGAGCATGGGTGAGGGGCCGGCAGAATTGGGAAGTGCTAGAAGCAAACAGTTGAGAGCCAGCACAGAGATACGGTATTTCGAATTTAAGATCTGTATGGCAAGGAATAGATGACAAAAAATCCTATTGAAGCTGCTATTGGATTTAGAAGTGAATGTATTTTTGGTACATTTGCTAAAATGCAAAAGATTTAAGATTACAGGGCTGTACATTTTTGACCCACGTGTCTGCTGCATGGACAGCCCCTATTTCAGTAAAATATTAATAGGAGAGTCAGGACCCCGCATCCCTCTTCCAGGTCACCTTACTCTAGCACGTGTGGGTAGATTGGTCTATGTCTCTTCTGCTCCGGGTCCCTCCAAGCACCAGCTTGCTTCTGCTCTTGCCTCCGTCTCCCCACCTGACTCCAGGCTCTGCTGCCTTTGCCTCTCCCAGAACTTGTGCTTTATTTGCTTTATTCCCCAAGAACCTACCAATACAGGGGTTTGATGTGCAGCAGCTTTCGTTGAAGGTTTGGGGACAAAGGGGAGGTGTCATGGAATGGGCAACAACTTGAAACCCCTCAGAGCATGTTGTCGTCTGTGACCTTCACCAGCTGCTGTGGGGCTTGGCCCCTTCTCCCTCAATGTGTTGTAATGTTCTCTTCTTCTCCCTGTTTCCAGTCCCGCCCACTCTCCTGTCCTCAGGGGCTGGGCCTTAGTCCATCTGTGCTGCTATAACAAAAGACTTTAAACTGGGTAATTTATAAATAATAGAAATTAATTTCTCACAGTTCTGGAGGCTGGGCAGTCTAAGGTGCTGAAAGATTTGGTGTGTGGTGAGGGCTGCTGTCTGCTTCCAAGATGGCACCTTGCTGCTGGTGTCCTCTGGAGGAGACCAGTGAGTGTCCTCACATGGCAGAGGGCTGGCTGACAGGGCAAGGCGGCTTTCTGAGGCCTCTTCTGTAAGGGCATGAACCCGATTCACGAGGGCAGAGCTCTCACGACCTAATCACCTCCGAAAGCCCCACCTTCTAATATAGCATCACCTTGGTCATTAGGTTTCAACATGTAAATGTTAGAGGGACACATACATTCAAACCATAGCGGCTGCAATCAGACACTAGGCTCCCCGCTTCCACTGTGGCTGGTCTTCCACTGGGTTTGAGGCCTCTGATTCATCTCTTCACTCCATCCAGAGTCCTTCTTTTGTAATGAGGCTTTGATAGTGACACATCACCCCAAGCAGGTTCCTAACTTGCAGAGTGAAACAAGAGTCTTTGACTTCTAATTCCTCACTTGACATTTCCTCTGTTCCCTTTTCTTTCCCCATTTCAGGGACACTAAGCTTCCTGGCTTAAATCAAGCTAATCTCTGTAGACCCATGCTGAGGGCATCAGTTCCTTTGTGTGCCAAATGGGAAGTCTTTAATCTAGGATCTTCTTTTGCTAGTTTAACCCAGAGCCCAGAAAAATTTACATATATATGTATACACACATGCATGGATATATATGATTCATATATATGTATATATACATGATGTATATATATGTATATGTGAGATTGTTCATTTTAGCTTAGGTTATAATAGAAAAAGGTAGAAAAGAATTTAATGGCCCATCAATAGAGGAAGAATTGACTAGATTATGGTTCTTAATGCAATACAGTACTATGCAACCATTTGAAAGAATGAAGAGCTTCTTTGATTTATTATAAATTGAAAATGCATTATCTGAATAAAAAGGTAGAACATGATAAAAAAAAAAAAAAAGAAACCCTCTCTCTCTCTTTCTCCTTCCTTCCCTATCTTTTTATTTCTTTCTCAGTGAAGAAATATCTCGATCAACATAGCAAAAAGTCAGAAAGGGAGTCTTCAAACTGTTTCTAGTGGTAGAGTTGGAGAGGTATACTCTTATAGCTTCTGAAATTTTTCAAGGAGGCAATTAAGTTGTGAAATTATGAATGTCTCTTTTTAAAAAATATTTTTCAAGTAAAAATATTTACAAATATAGTGTAATATTAATAGAAAACCAACTGACAAAAATGAAGTGATCCGGCTAAATACTCTCTAGATACTATCAAATTTTATTATTCTAGAATATATATTTACATGTCAGGAAGAAATACAATTTTTAAAATATAAAGTGCCTAAAATAACTTTTAGAATATGTTAAGCACTTAAAACATTTACCTCTTATACAAAAAGTTTAATTATATCATTTAGTGTATCCTATTGCTTCTTGTAATTTTTTTATTTTTATGTTTGAAGATATTCATTGGTTTAAAAGTATCAGTGAAATTGATTGTTTTTCTCTAGAGGCTTCATAATTAAATGTATATGTATAAAATCATTCTTTCTTGATTTGCCTAATACCTAGACAAACACATATACTATTTAGTCATCTTTTTTCAGCTAGCAAATTAACTACACAACCCACAAAAGATTCCTGTGATCAAGATGAGGCACAGTTAGGAGAAGAGATAGTGCCCAACCCTTCAGTCCATATCTCAGGTGTTATTTCAGCACAGGTCTTAGTCTTACCCTATTTGGGCTGGAGTTTTTTGGCATTTGCCTGCTTGTTCATTTCCCTCGTCTCGCCCAAGACCATTGAGTTTAAGAAAAGGAAATGAGCATGAGAAGAGACACAGGATTTTGAAGTTTCAGGAATATATGCATCAGTGAAGTCATTGACCCTCTGCCACAGGCCTTTATCACATTCTCTGGCTACCAGACTGACCTGCCTTGATCCCACAGGAACCTATGGCCATCCCAGGGATAGCCCTCTGACATGTGACCCGCCTGCTGTTGAACCTCCAGTCTTTCAAAAAATACTAGATTTGGCCCTTTAAGAAACTGAATTCACTAAGATCAAGACAAGAGTCTACTTATTCCACAGAAGCAATCATTCAGTTATAGTCCTGGTGGCCTAAAAAAGTCCATGCTGCTTCCAAAGGTGCCTGATTTACTCCCGGAATGTAATTTATGTACTGGGAAAATCTGATTTGGTGAGTCTTTTGTTTTGCGAAGCTCAGAAGCAGGTCAAAAATTGAGAATTCAGCATACGACCTCAGAGTATGTGGCAAGGATGCAACACCACTCAAATGGAAATTCAACAACCTCTACATTCCGGAAGAGATTTTTTAGTGCATTTTTCTTCTTGGTTAGTTCTGTGACCCTTGATCTGGGGAAGAGAGTTTCTCGAACATGAGGCTGCAGCCAGCATAACAATTCATTCCCACAATATCTAATGTAACTCAATCGCCGTGTGACAGTTGCTGAGGAAAGAACTGATAGCAACAACCTGCATGAAAAAGCCCTTTTACTTCTAGGGCACAGGCCTTTCCCTCCTTCATTCTCTTGTCCTGTTTGTTTTCAGTCTGCCCAGGGAATGTGCTAGAGATTTGGAGTTAAACGTGTATCGTCACTCAAGTGGGGAATGTTCTCCTTTCTCACCTCACCCGAAATGACTAACACTGCAAACCAGGAGCAGAAGAGGAAAAGGTTGTAGTTTGTCACCAGAGTGTCCTTCCTCTGGGACTTGCCCTCCCCTCCCTCCATCTCCTCTGCAACCCCTGCCCTTCCCTCCTTTGACCTTGATTTTAGCGTTGAGAGGTTTCATTAGTTACTGGAGAGTGTTTTTTGAATTAGACATTATAGGGAAGCATGAAAAAGAATGTGAGGTCCCTGCTCTCTGAATGCCTAAAATCAAAAGGCTCCATTTCCTGTAATCTTTTCTCTTTTGAAGATTTTAAGCATAGTCACTCAACTGTCCTCCTGCCTTTCTGGGGTCTGCCTTGGGGGACAGTGAGATGATCGCATTTTATTCTTCATTAGGAACATATGAACGGGCTGAGAAGCTTTTAAAGTGTTAATTAGTAGCAGCCACATTTGAATCAGGTAGAATCTCATCCTGCCTTGGGATCAAGACCTTAAATAATAGGGAATTTTGCCCAGCATGCACAGAACTTCTTTTTTACATCTGCAAAACCCCAAATTATGCTTCTTTTAGTTTTGTCACCAGGCTATTTGCTGACAATTGGATTTCTGGGCCCATTTGAGGCAGTCAACAGTGTTTTGTGACCTGGACTTACATGCCCTAACTCCAACCAGGAAGCTGGGATGCTGGGATCTAGGGCGAGCAGGACTAGCAGTTGCTGAGCAGGGCACCAGGTTGAGGATGCCACTTCTAGCCCTGAAACTACCTCAAGAGTACTTAAACTACAGGGTGTCCATTTCTTGCTCTGTTAGCTGGAGAATTTATGTATGTGAACATTTTCTACTCCTCCTATTTTTCCTGTGGCTCATTTACACTTGGACACTGTCCTCGAGGTAGTGGTGCTATATTTAGGCTTGCAAAAGAAATCTTTCTTCTGTATCCTGTGAAAGCCAAGAGGAATTTCATATAACTCTTTGATTCTTTTATAGTGTCTGGCATGTAGTAAGTGCTCAAAAATATGTTTGTTGATTGAACCAGTAAGTGTCCAAATAAATTTCAGAGAAGGAAACAAACTTCCATAGCTATAAGATAGTCATCGGCTTCTTTAAATGAGAGAAAACAAGGCTCTATTCATTTTAATCTTCCGCATACAATTCCCTTTCTTATTGACACTTGGTGGTTAGTGACTGTGCTTTGAATTAGTAAGGAGACAAAGAAGGAACGAGTGAGCATTTAGGTTTGTTGAATATTGCAAACTGCTTTGAGTTCAGAAAAACCCAGAGCATGTTTGGCAAAACCTTTCCCTTCAATGTTTTAAGAGCATGTGGACTTAGATGGAAACTTAATCTGCATGTTCATTTACACGTAACTCATCAAAACATTTTAAACAGCCCTTTGAAGTCTGCAGAGCCTTTTCAATCCTTTTTATGGAAACTTTTCAAGCATTTTGGAGGTTTTCATAGGAATCTGTGTTTGGCTAAGATCAAGCATATATTGGTCCCTCTTTCCACACTCCCCAAATATTTCATGTTGATGTAAATACTGCACCACGCACAACTGAGTCCCTGTCTCAGGATGTTTCTAGAGAAACTGGCTTAAGACATTTGCATTAAAGTCACCTGTTTCATATATTATCTACCAAGGAATTTAATATAAAGTCTTCTACCCTAAATAGGTATGTAATAAAATATCCTAAAATAAGTGGTGAAAATGCAGCTGGTTTTTGAACTGTAAGTTTGTGAATCTGGTTGGAGAGGAATGTGCTAGAAGTGGTGTGCTGCTCTGGACAAACAAAATAATTTAATATTCCTCTGATCTATGGGGCATGGAAGATTGAATAGCAACAACTGTTCTAGCTGTGTTTGGAGAAAAATTCCAATTTTAATTAAGGCAAAGAAGTGAAGAAAATAAACTTTCAATGAAGAGGTAATGGGTATAGAGTGGCTTGTTTATCGTAGCATGGGGGATTTAGCTGGGAGGATGGAAAGGTTTGTATGATCAGAGAGGAGACAGAGGAAAGGAAGCAGCAAACAGTATGGAGGTGAAGTTTTAAAAGGAGGGACTCCTGGAGGGTGTCATGTTTTGGGTGGTAACAAGGCATGACAGAGGGGAGATGGTATTAATTCCAAATGGTGTTAAATCTGAGACTGTGCTCTTCAGTTTTAGTCTCATTTGGGAGTAGGGCAGTGCTGTGGTTTGAATGTGTTCCCCAAAGTTCATGGGTTGGAAATTTAATCCCCAATGCAACAATGTTGGGAGGTGATGCGCAAGAAGAGGGGATTAGGTCACAAAGCCTCTACCCTCATGAGTGGATTGATGTTGTTATCTTGGGAGTGGGTGGTTATTGAGAGGGGGTTTGTTGTACAGTGAGTTGGTCCCTCTTGCTCTCATGCTGTCATACATGCTCTCTTACCCTTCTACTGTCCACCATGGGATGATGCAGCAAGATGGCCCTCACCAGATGCAGCCCCTTGACCTTGGACTTCCTAGTCTTCAGCACTGTGAAATAAATTTTTCTTTATAAATTACACAATCTGTAGTATTCTATTATAGCAACACAAAACGGACTAAGACAGGTGGGCTGAAATGGTCATGAGCCAGCAGTCTTGGCTTCTTGGTGTCTAAAATGCTCTTCGGAACAGTCTATGCAGTCAGACTCCCAGAAGTCAGGTCCACAATACCAGGGAGAGAGCCTGACAAGTCTGCACTTGGGTAAAGTCCTTGTAGATTCTGCCTTTTATGTTAAATATAGAATATCAAACTAATTATATATATTTTTAGCATTAACTTAGCAAGCACTAAATTCAAATAATTATCAACCCTTCATATGAGTGGAGTCACATTACTATAAGCCAGAAATTCTTTGCTTGGAATCTAGGATTTACTTCAGAAAGCTAACACTGTTTCTAAAAATTTATGAAAAATTTTGTGTGTATGTGTTTTTATGCCTATTTGTGGGAGAGGATCCCTAACATTTATCAAATTCTCAGAGGCTTTCAGTACTCTAAATGATTAAAAACTATTATTCTAAACTTAGCAAATAAACAAATCTCTCTCTTGGTTCTTTGAATGATTTAATGTTAGTCTCATCTCCCTGGCTAGTTAGCTAATATTGACATCTGCTGGAGTTTTAGAAAGCTGAATAGTTACAGATTTACCTTGTTATATACATTTTGTTTTAGACATTATTAAATTATTTTGCATTGCTTCCTGATCAGTGGCTTGATGGCAGGGAGAAGCATTCTGCAGTTGGTTGGGTAATGAGGAGAAGACCCTGTTTTAAAATTTTCAATGGATAACACATAAAGTAGATAACTTAAATACAGTTGTCATAGTCAAGTTGCCTAAAGGGAGATCCTGAGACAGGCATATAGTTATATGTAATTCATGGAGTGGGATTCTCAGGAAACTCTTGTAAAGGAAGGAGTGAAGAAAGATAAGGAAACAGATTGGTGGAAGGGGGAGTTACAAGAATATGATCCTTGGTCTGAGTGTGGGGAGGGCAAGTTTTGTAATTTAAATTTCACTGCAGAGTTTTCCCACCTTAAGGACAAGGAGCCAGGCTGTACCAATTCATATTAGTCAGTCATGGGCCACCTGTTGGAGGCAGAGAGTAAAGTATAAGTGTGAGGGTGTGATGGTGGTGATGATGGTGATGGTGATAATGGTGGTAATGAGTGTGATGGTGGTGATGTTGGTGATAAGTGTAATGGTGGTGATGGATGTAATGGTGGTGATGGGTGTGATGGTGGTGATGGGTGTGATGGTGGTGATGGATGTGATGATGGTTATGGGTGTGATGGTGGTAATGAGTGTGATGGTGGTGATATTGGTGATAAGTGTAATGGTGGTGATGGATGTGATGATGGTGATGGGTGTGATGGTGGTGATGGGTGTGATGGTGGTGATGGGTGTGATGGTGGTGATGGGTGTGATGGTGGTGATGAGTGTGATGGTGGTGATGAGTGTAGTGGCGGTTATGGTGGTGGTGTATCCTCCCAAGGCTTCCTGATAAAGTGACTCCAATCAACAGGGGACAACTCTCTGGAGAAAGTAACGGGTGTAAGCCTTTGGCTCACCACTGGTGGCAGCTAGAGGAATGGACTCACAGATCGCTAAAGATGATCTGGGAGGGTCACCAACAATGTGAACTACAATATTTAATGTATTTCTTTCTGTGAACTATAAAATGTTCCAGAAAAATTTGAAAGTCAATTAATGATCAAATATACATTGAGCATCTATTTTGTGCAAGAAATTTTAAATTTAACAAATAATGACCTTTCTACTAAGTAGAAACATGATGAAACTGATGAAAGTTAACAATCTCATTTTAAGTCATCATTTGGTTGTCTGGGCTGTGTGCTTTGCTGACAAAGAATTCTAAGCATTAGAAGAAGCTGGTGTGCTTTGGTAAAACCAAGCATACCAAATCTGGGAAAGTCCTAAGCCTTTGGTTTGTCTACACAGTGGTTCTCAAACTTTAGCATGCATTGGAGTCACCTAGAAGGCTTATCAAAGCACAAATTTCAGTATCCTCCCAAATTCCCCAAATTTTTGATTCAGTAGGGTCTGGGGTGGGGCTGGAGACTTTGCATGGCTTACTTGTTCCAGGTGGTGCTGCTACTGAGTGTGATTCCTGATTCCTCTCCACTGCTCTGGGAGTTGACTAATTCTTATTTAGAGCTACTAAGGGAAGATGAGGCAATGTTTTCTTCTTTGTCCCACTTACAGACACACACACACACACACACACACACACACACACACACAGAGATAACCAGTGACAACTTAAGGTGCACTTTCCTATTTAGTTGTATGTTTATGGCTGTGTCCTTTAGATTACAAGCTCTAACCCAAGGGTCCTCAAACTTTTTAAACAGGGGGCCAGCTCACTGTCCCTCATACCATTGGAGGGCCAGACTATAGTTTTAAAAAAACTGTGAACAAATTCCTATGCACATATCTTATTTTGAAGTAAAAAAACAAACGGGCAAAAACACCCACATGTGGCCCCATAGTTTGAGGACGCCTACTCTAACCAGATGAGCATTATAGAAGCAACTAGAAAACCATAAACAGTTTTCCTGAGGGTAAAATGAAGATCTAAATCACCACTGTTCAACAGCAATATAATGCAAGTCACATATATAATTTAAAATTTTTCAGAAGGCACATTAAAAAAGAGAAAAAAGGTAAAATTATGTTTAATAATAAAGTTAATTGAATCCAATAATGTAAAATATTACCAATAAACCAATATTACATGTTGATTACCTTGACATGTAATCACTATAAAATTATTGAGATATTTTGTATCATTTCTTTCTGGAACTAGATCTTGGAAATCTGGTGCACAGTGCATCTCAATCTGGACCAGCCACTCTTCAAATGCTCAGGACCTACCTGTGGATAGCGGCTGTTATATTGGAAAGTGGAGAAGATGGTCTGCATTTGTCAGAATCATTTAACCTTTCATTTGATTAATCCAATCAAAAGTGTGATTTTTCTCTTATTGTCTCAATTTCTCAATTTCTGTTTACTAGGTAGAAATCTGCTCTTCAAGGGCTTTGCAATGTGCAGTGATAATGAAGAGTTCTATAAGGCTGCTGAAGGTGCCCAAGAGTCTGTGAGTGTCTTCATACCAAATGCATGACAGAAGCAGAGTTTCTTTACAAAAATAATTTATGGGATATTGATAAATACAATGAGTCAGGATCCCCCTGTCATCAAGAACATGACGTTTCCCAATAATTGCCAATGTTTAATCAATCCAGTGTTCCAAGTGCAAGATAAGATCGCCTACACTTTATTTTAGCCATTCCACTGGCCTGAGGGTGGAAAGGCAAGTCTGAGGACTCCACAGCACATGGAAGCAGGCCAATGGGAAGTGGTGTAAGGTTGGTTCCAATTAGTCTGAGGTTAGCAAGAGGTTTAGCTTCATTCCTGCCTAGAGGGAGGGTGCTAAAACTCATGTAATGCAAATGAAAAAATAATGAAAGCAATTTACATACATAGGGCTTCCATATATGATGCCTTCATATGCATTATCTCGTCTTTGACTTGGCATCCAGAGATAGGCAGGACTTGTACTGCCCCCCCCCCCCCCCCCCCCGTTCTACAGATCACTGCAGTCAGTACCTTACCTCTGGTGACACAGTTACTAGTGCCTGATCCTAGACTTGAATCACAGTTTTCTGATTGTTACCTAGTCCCATCGCACCCAGACATTGCTCACAAAGTACCTGCAGCGTGGGTGCTTGGGGGTGCAAGAGATGGCTTCAAGGCCTCAAATCCTTTTTACAATTGAATGCTGTTAAGTCTTTCCTGACTTATATGTTTCCTTCCCTGATAAACTGTAGGTGGAAGGCTTTCCATTTAGCTCTGGAAAATTGAAAAATTCTGGACATTATGTTGCTGCAGAAATTACACATATGTGTTTTTGCCTTCCTGAGCTTTTGCCAAAGGCTCCAGTGTAAAAACCAAACAGCTGAGAAATTGTCACTTGGTCTCTCTTGGCAGGGCCAACCCTTTCCCACTTCCTTCCCAGGATGGGACCCCTGTTACCTACATCCAAGATGAGGAATTGAATTGCGATCCAGAGCTCCATTGCATTTCTTTAGGCTGAGTACAAGAACTGGAAAAGCTTAGTCTCCTCTTGAATGAGACATTCAGGCACAGAAGGATGAGTCAGTTTTGAGTTTTCAAAGAGAAAGTTGGAGCCATCAGATGGCTTTTCGATGCCATGTGATTTGCAGGATGCTAGTTAAATAAATTAACTGTAAACTAGAACTTTGGTTCCAAACTTTGTGCTCAAACTTAGCTGCACATTAGAAACACCTGGGGGAGGAGTCATTTGAGAGACTATGTGGGTGCCTATGCCCATCCCACACAGATTCTGAGTTCACTGCGATCTGACGTGGGGTCTTGGGCTTTGGTCTGTCAGGGGATTCTGATGTGAGACCTGGGTCAAGAACCATTGTAAAGTTAAATATTTTTTTTTTTGGGAAAAGAAAATTGCAAATTTATATCATTCCTTCCCATCATTGAAAATGTTCAGGATTTCTGGGAAAAATCAAACTTCATTTCAAAAGTGCAATTTGAAGTTTAAATAGGAAACAAGCTGCTTTCTGATTCATACAAGACTGCAAATCCCTTGGGAGGACAGATTATACAGGGAAAATTGACATTGCTGTCTTGGAATGACCCTGGAGAACTGCAGGGTGGGACAGGGTTGTAAAATGGAGACTGCTCACCAAGTGTCTCCCTTTTCACTCTTTCCTCTGTCTCAGCCTCTCACTCCCTTTCTCTTTTTGTCAACTGGTGACATTAATTGCTAAGTAGAAGTTTTTGTAATCATGTTATTTGCTGAGTTTTTTTTTTCTTTCTTAGAACGGAGTTTTATATCCTTGGTCTCAGTTCTGGGTAAGTGAAAGATTAACTAAGATCTGAGTTAAAGTTCCAACTCTTCCTCTTCCATGCTGTTTGTCAATGCAAGTTCCTTAAGTCTCTAGTCTTCACTATCCTCATCTATAAAATGAGGACAATAGACATTATTTCATTTGGTTGTTATGGAGATTGAATTGGACTACCCATAAAGACTGTTTACCACTGAGTTGGGAGCACTTAGTGAAGTATTATTAATCCTTAGCTTTCCCACCACAGTAAATCCACATCCAGCAGACAGATGCTCAGTGAATCTTATTTCTCCTAGTATTCTTCCCTGCCTGTGTTCTCTTTAAGAAACTTGGAACAGCATCTCTCCATGTGCACCAGCCCTACAGAACTTGTGTAGGTTTGGGAGAGAAACTTTTGCCATTTTTTTTATATGGCAGAACTTTTGCCATTTTCTTATATGGCTCTCATATCTTCTAAAGGTCAATGTTGCTTAATAGAAAAACTGCCCATTATAGCAATTTCACTTATTTTAGCTCATTTTCCTTTATTTCAAACTCTGGTGTTGATTTGTATTGTTGAGTGAGTTTTTGCATTCCTTACTTGCCAGCATGGGAAGCAAATGTCACTGGGGCCTGCCCACTGAATCACACACATCCTCTTTTTCACTACTAGTAACTTTTATACAGTGGATGGTGGCAAAACTGACATATTACCCCTCAAGAATGGCCTTCTTTTTTCAGTTTCCAGATATATTATTCTTGCCGCACCTCACTCCTGTCACATCCTATTCCTCACCTCAAAACCAACTTCCTTAGTAAGATCTGCCACAGAAGGCCACCAGATTATTCTGTGCACATATCCAGGAGCAAACCTTACACAAAGACTAGGTTGCAAACGGCTCTCTCGAGAACTTTGCAGTGTGCAACCTATATAACTGTATGCCTTTAATATTCCTCCCAGATTAATTCCGATGCATTTATCAAGAGCCCCTGTTTTCCAAAGCAGTTGTATCATTTTATAATCCCACCATGCTATGTTTATGAGAGTTCTGGTTCCTCCACATTCTTACCAGTACTTGATATGATCTGTCTTCCTAATTTTAGTCCATCTAAGAAATGTATAGAGATATCCCGTGTGGTTTAAATTATATTTCCCTGATGACTGTTGAACATATTTTCAGGTGCTTGTTTGCTATTTGTAAATCTTCATTGAAATGTCTATTCCAATCTTTTTGCCCATTTTTAAATTTGGGTTGTTTGTTTTCTTAATATTAAGTTTTCACACACACATACACATACACACCCTATATATATTATATATAGTATATATGGGCAGCTGTCAGCTAACCAAACCCAGAAGTTGTAAATTCCTCAGAACAAGGGAGTTCCTTGGGAACAGAAGACACATTAGAATATGTAAATCCATGGTGTCCAGTTGAGATTCAAGTGTCTGATGGATACTCCTTAAGCATTTCATGGTGGTGAGGACAGGTTCACGTGTCTTTCTCACACATTTGGAGACCATGTTACTCAGAGTCAAATATTTTTAATGTTAAGGCCATGGATTAACCTAATCCTATTTAAAGAGTTGTGTATGGATAACATATGTTATACAATTTGCAACAGAAGTACTTTTCAAGTTATTTTAGAGAATGAAAATTGGGTCGTTTTCTCCAAGTGGTTAAGTCAGGAAACATTTACATCTAAATTATTAACAATCTATCTAGAATACCAGCTTAATATTTCCAGTGAACTATCTTTATAGATGATTTTAAGCAATAAATATACAAATTTAAAGGAACAAGTGTCTGTTTACCAAAAGCAGAATATGTTAGTTCGTATATTGACAAAGGGCAAAATCATGGCTTTTGAAAACAATTTTAAGAAGTTTACACCAACTGGTAACCATACTGAGCTATCTTACACAGCTTTAATGTCCTTTGGAATAAATTTCATTTGAAAAGCGAATAAGAATAATTTATTAAACTGGTCATAGTATCTCTGTGGGAGCTGACTTTGCTAGTTGACTCAATCACATAGAAGTAGGTAGTAGTTACTCCTGTAAACTGTAAGAAAAAACTATTCTAGTGGATAAAATGATACCACATGCAGAATTGTGGCACACAATTCTAGTCACTTTAATTTGAGTTTAATTTCATTACTAGACATAATGGAAAATTTCCAGTGGGTCATGGGGACCCTGATAGATTCCCCAGTTCTTCTTCACTCTTCTGGTGGGCTGTCAGCTAACCACACACAGAGCTTGCACTCACTGAACCACCCAGGGAGATGCCTCAGTTTTATTTTATTCACCCACTCTGGTGTCTCACAACCAGAGGTCATTCTGGCTGCAATTTTAAGTCTATTTCCTTTTGTCTCATCCTTATATGCCAGCTGTTTCACCATACCTGAACAGTGTAACTTCATGTAGGAACTTCTTTGTTTAGGCAACTACATGATTGAGTCCTCTTCTCACTTTATAAAAAGGAACTATTTCATTAAAGCTTTCTTATTTTCATGATATGATTTACATATGGGACTCTATGTTTTTTTCTGTTATTTGGACAATAAATTAAACTATCAGAACCTTATAACAATCCCCTTTAATCACCACTATCTCACCCCAATTCATGGAGTGCTCACTTGGTCCAAGAGACCTCACATGTTATCTCTAATTTTGACAATAATCTTGTAAGATAGGTCTTAATTCACTCATTTTACAGATGAGAAAAATGAAAGTTACCTGCCCAAGATTACACATCCAGCAAGTGGCACAGCTTATTATTGTAGCAATAATTTATTTTTAGCTGTTAAAGATTTGTGCTAGAATTTTGAAAAAAAATAAATGGTAGAAGTACCACCATCAGTATCATTAATACATTTTGGAAAAAGTTTATGGTACGTGTGAAAGTATAGTATAGCTGTATCATTTCCACATCTAAAAGATATGAAATGGAGTCTAAGGGCTTTAAAGTCACTGGAGGATTCTGCAACCCCTTAAAGAATCAAGTATTTTGACATCTATTATCACCCATTTTTCTATTTGGTAAAGAGAGAAAAAGTTTGTTTGTGTACATACATGAGCTCCTAAAGTTTATTACTTTGCATCTTTTATCTCTGGATTGACTGTATTCTTTTTCTTTTTCTTTTTTTTTTTTTTTTTTTTTTTGAGACAGAGTCTCACTTTGTTGCCCAGGCTAGAGTGAGTGCCGTGGCGTCAGCCTGGCTCACAGCAACCTCAATCTCCGGGGCTCAGCGATCCTACTGCCTCAGCCTCCCGAGTAGCTGGGACTACAGGCATGCGCCACCATGCCCGGCTAATTTTTTGTATATATATATTTTTAGTTGATCAATTAATTTATTTCTATTTATAGTAGAGACGGGGTCTCGCTCAGGCTGGTTTCGAACTCCTGACCTTGAGCAATCTGCCCGCCTCGGCCTCCCAAAGTGCTAGGATTACAGGCGTGAGCCACCACGCCCGGCCTTCTTTTTCTTTTTAATTGATACTTTGCTAGTTTTAAAATTTCACAAGCAAATATTTACTTTATGTATAGGTATTAAAAAATGGTGATTTAGAAGACTTATAATTATCTCATTCAGACACAAAGAGGGCAACTTCCTAAAGCTGAGGATAACCTTCCTATTTCAGAAGTTGGGAATAGACAAAGCCGTTATAAGGTGGACATCATTGTTTGTGGGAGCTGGTAAAGTCAGATGAGATAGAAATTGATACCATACAAAACTTATCAATACCTCTTGCATGTTAATGATGAAAAAAATTAATATTGTTACTAGATTGTGATATAAGTTTATAAACAGTGAGTACACAAGAAGAGCATAATATTGGGGGAAACTTTTCTCAATTAATTTGTGTACATTAAGCATCCAAGTTGTCATGTCCTCTCCCCCTGCTCATGTAGTATTTGTTAAATAATTGTTAAATAGTGAACAAATCCTTGTTCTCCTGGGACTATAGTCTGAGAAAAAGGCAAACGAGACATGACACCCATCTGCCTCCCAGTGACATGAGGAGGAAGAGGGCAGTGCCAGAGATCCGTGTTCCATGGATCTCCATGTCCTTCCAGGTCTTGCCAGCAAGATTGAAGGAGGGTGGGACACACCAACTGGAATGTCCATGCTATAGTCAGAATGAAGAAAATGACTTTTAGTGTCTCGGAGAAAAAGGGAACTTTTTCATCTGGGTTGAGATCAATGTTCTGATCTCTGGGTCTTCAGTAGCCTGTCTAGGGGAGGAACTATGAGTTTCCTCTGTTATAAACCCCTGTGAGTCCTCTTCTCTTCTGTTGTTGTCTTATCCAGCTAAGGTGTGGCCTGGGAAAGCTGTTAGTGGTCCCCTTTCTATTCCTTCCACAGATAGAAAACATAGTTCTAAGTTGAACTTGGAAATCAGCGTGGAAGTGTGCTTCCGTGTATGGTATTTTTATATCTATTTTAGGGGAAATGTTGTGTACATTATAGTTGATTGGGAGACAATTCGTTGGCAGCAGGAAGCCAACTTAAATAATAATTCAGCTCAATTAAAGGAGGCATGGCAAGCAACTTTAGCTTTGAGTGTAAATGCCTTTGTATTAGGGAGAGAGAATGTTATAGACAGGTTCTTGATCTACATTTGTATTTTAAAGGATGTGATTAATTCTTAAAATAATGGACAAACTAATAAAACGAACATAAAGTAAATCACATGTGCTATATAAAAATCTTTTCCCCTCAAATAAATATCTGGGTGAACTACACAGGTAGGCTAAAGCTTTAATCCCAAGAAAATTTTGGCAGCAGTGAAGTCATGCATCATAACTTGGTACATGATGTCAGTTTTATGCAATCTCATTATAAAAAGACTTTGAAAAGATATATTGGAAAAAAAGAAGATGTTTAAGAACAGAGAAAGCAACAAATTCCCTCTTTTGGTATCACTCTGCCTCCAGATCTCTGAAGTTTGAATTTGGGAAGAGGGAACAGGAAAATTGTGGATTCCACTTGCCGGGGAGGTGCAGAGAGAAGAAAGCTGACCTTGGAGGCTCAGCGCTCTGAAGAAAGGGCTCTGGGGCTCTAACGACTCCCTCATGATACTTTTATTGTGCCGTTTCTCCCTGTATCCCTTTATCCAGGTTGTCATTTCTACTCTCCCTAGGCCCTATTGATGATTTCAATGATGTCTCCACAATAATCCTTGGGTCCTGGTTCTGATCAGCAGGCTGGATGTTTGTTCATTTTTCAGATACTCGCTTGATTGGTTCCTGGTTCCCAGTCTCCATATTTTGTGTGTGTGTGTTTCCTAAAAGAATAGCGTTTGCCATATGCCATATCAATCCCATAATTGATCCAAGTCCTTTTATATTTGATTACACTGCTGAAAGCAATGCTAGTGTCATTTATATGCTTAAAAAATTGTGTTTTATTTTGGTGTCTGTTTGTCTATACCCAAATGCAGCTGAAATCCTGGAACTGGTGATTGTCCACAAATAGGCAGATCATTTGAATAAATAGATACTCCTTTATACCCGTGTATTAACTTTGCTTGAAAATCCACTGGCCAAATTCAATATTCAAAAATTCTAACTTCCCAAGGTACAGGGTTTATAGACTGAATCATTGACAATTTCACTCCTTTACAGGTGCTTCTTTTTGCCTCTGTTTAAAAGTATGTCCATATACTATTACCATAAAAAATGTTTAATAAACGCAATTAGTTGGCACAAACATTGCCTTCTGTTCCTTGGAGTAGAAAATAGGACCTATTGATGGAAACAGATATAGAATCAGAATTTCAGAAGAAGAAGGAATTTTTGAGCAGTTGTTTTTTTATTTTTCAAGTGAGGAAACTGATACCAACGAAACTATCTTGTTTTTTCTCAGTCTGTTGACTAAGAATGAAGAATAGACTTGTCCAAATTTATCCAGTCATTAGCATCAGAGCTGAAACTAGAACCAATTCTCCAGACTGTCAGTCCACCATATCATCCCAGCAGTGAAACAGGCAATGAATTCATTGTTTAAATGCGCTATCTTGCTGTACCAGCAGAGGTGTGGAAGTGGGAATGAGCATGGGGGGTGTGGGAATAGTGGGGCAATGAGGTAGATAACTATAGTTCTTCTATTCTTTTTAATGAATAAAGTAGATTTTTGCTCTCACTTGAGTTATCTTGATTATATTTAGAAAACTGGATACCAAAGGATCACGTAATATTATGCTCATGTAAAGCCTATCTAGGTTCAAGATTATCCTCAAGTTGAAATTCTGTTAGTTTTCCTCAAAAGCTTACTGACGTAAAAGAAATTTTCTAATGATTTATTTTCTGGTGTTGATTTAAGAGGAAGCAGAAGTGAACTTACACTGAAAACTGATTAATAGGAACTGCTTTTCTAACAAAGTAATCTTTTACTTAATCAAAAATATAGTTTTGGTAGGAAAATGGCCTGCAAGGGAGACTTGCTTCTGGACAACACCCACCAGTCTTCCAGCCACAGGGGGCGACTTTCGCCACTTATCTAAGCACCACTTGAATTTCAAATATATTGGGACTTCTAAATGGCCCTATATACTTCTCTTCTAGCACTTTCCTCCTCATATTATTAGACTTTCTTTTAGCTTCTTTTTCAGTCCCCATGAGTTGGAAGTTCTCCAGCCTCACAGGTCATGTTCCAGGATGGCAGTTATGAGGCACAAATACCTCAGGTCCAAGTTCCAGTGAACACAAGATCACACGAACAAGAGTGGATATGAGGGTTTGCAGACGTAGCATCCAGGACCAAGGCAACTGAGCGTTCCTAGGGGTTCCTTTGGACTAATTGTTTGTCTATAAGCACGTGGGTTTTCTTAAGTAAATATGAAATAATTAAATAATGAAACTAGGATTCAGGGCATTAAGTAGATAAATTGGGGAAAAGTTTTAACTGAAAATAGTTATGCCTCAGAGCTCATGAGCTATTGTTATTTGACAAAGCAGCTATAGTTTTAAGTAATGGCCAAGTGGGCGCTGTATGCACTTTCCATGGTATGAGTTGATTTTTAATAATGATGTATTACTCTAAGCAATATATTAGCCAATATTGCCTTTGATGAAAAAAATACATGTATAAAATCCTTTAAAAACCTTTCTCTGTGTGCATGTGTGTCTAGTGTGAGCTATTGTATATATGTATGTGTGTTTAGGGGACGAGTTGACAGGGGCAAGGAAAGGAACTTACTACAGACTGTCTCTGTTGTAGTGAGAATAATATGTTGATTATCCCTTTATGTTCAAATATGATGAGTCTCAAATAAATTCACCATTATAACATTAGGCTCTTAAAAATGTTTTAACATATTTTTTTTTCAAAAAGCTGTGTCAATTTTTAAAATATCATAAGTATGATTGCCAGATAAAATACAGGATGCCTAGTTAAGTTTGAATTTCAGATAACCAACAAGTAACTTTTTAGTATAAGTTTATCCTAAATATCACATGGGATATACTTATACTAAAAGTTTATTGCTATTTAATTGAGATTCTGATTAAACTGAATGTCCTGAATTTTTATTTGCTAAATATGATAACCAAACAACTAGTAAACATATGGAAGTTATTCCTTCAAAATCATTCAGTACAGCATAGCTTGATTGTGCTGTTTAAAAGTAAGGGAGTTGTTTCAACAACACTTAAAGATAGTTACAATCTGCTGTTGTGTCAACACCAGAAAGCTCATGTGCCTGATTTCTGTCTATTTCTTGTTTTATTTTATTAAACAATACCACTGCAAAACCCTTGCAGTTACATGCATTCACTTAGAGAGAGGATGCCACATTTTAGCTATTGCCTTATCCTTGGAAACAAAAGCTTTGAAAAATTGGGACCATGTTTGAGTCCTAGATACATACAAGCATGCTCTCCAGCAAAATGCAATGTATTGTTTCAAGCTGATCTACCCCCCCCCCTTCTCCTTGGGAGAAAAGTACAGCATCTTAAACTAAAGCACACTTCTGCACTTGCTTGGTGCCAGCAGCCACAACACACGGCTTTCATCTCGGCTTCAAAGTGTGGCAGAGGGAGTCTGGGGGATGGGAATGGGGATAAAAGGGAGGGCAAGTTGAATGAAAAAAGGGAAACAAACAAACAAAAAAGGAAAATGGGATGGAGTGGAATATTGTATCTTTCAAATATCATGTCCCCATGGCTGGGCTGTGAGATGCAAGGCCTCCAGCCACCACTCCCCCGCCAACACTTGTATATTTTTTTGTTACTGCCACTTCCCATGCTGGGAAGATTCTTGTCATCCCTCACATATTTTATCCACAGAAAAGGCTGCCCTGCCCTGTGCTTGGTGATTGAGGCTGTGCCCCTGGTGTGCCACTCTATCAGTGGTTCCCAAGGCTGTCTAGCCTGGGAAAAGCTGCATGGACACGTTCCAAAATCAGCATTACATGCATTATTGTTCTTACTCTCCCTGATTAGAGTGCACACAATGAAAACAACAGCAACAGCCTCATTTTCTAACCCTCCTCCCAGCACAAGGCAGTTCTTAGTCTGTTTTTCTTTCTCTGGATCTTCCTAAAAGTTAACTGCTTCAGTGCTGGGGGAGTCTCAGACCTCACAGCAACTGTCCTGCAAGTTTCTTTGTGACTCTGGGAGCACCAGGGCAGTAGGGAAGGAGGTGGGCTTGCCCTTCTCCTGGAAATCTGGGCAGAGCTGACTAATGGGGCGAAAAGTCAAACGCTGTGTGTGCTTGGCCCGCTATGGGCGGGCATTCCAGCACAGCTCTGTCCTGCCTTGAGGTTGGTTGGGCTCTGTCAGTTTCTCATATGTAAAGTGGGGACAGATGTCAAGAGATGGGGGTCTGGTTGTTTTAACTCTTAAAGCCACGGAAATCTGTCTGCATTAACCCTAAGTGGGTTCGGTTATTCAGTCTCAATTATCCACATGAAACTCTTCTCAACCTTCTTTGGAATTTTTGAATACTATCTTTGTAAACTTTAGCAAGTATGTGGGGAAATTGGGTGGGGAATGGCAATTTGTACTTTAAAAGCTACAGGGCAATTCAAGTTCTGTTACAATAAACATTACAATGAAAAAATATGTTACCAAGGAAAGGAAAGAAAAAAAGACTTTCAACATGCAATTTATGACCTGTTTGTTTAAAATAATGGAGGATACATGGCATTCCAGTGTAACTGAATAATCTGGTTGTTGCTTTGGTTTGTATTGTAAAGTAATTGACCTGACTGTTATTTCAGGGTGTCAGTGGATGAATAGTAAAGAAGACTATGTTTGCGCGCATCAGAACATTCAAAGCTATTTTTATTATTATTATTATTTTTATTTTAGCATATTATGGGGGTACAAGTGTTAAGGTTACATATGTTGCCCATGCCCCCCTCCCCCCTCGAGTAAGAGCTTCAAGCGTGTCCATCCCCCAAGCTCCACTTAAAGATTCAAGTGTCTTTGCGAATGGGCCTGACTGAGGAAATCCTTCCTTCAACTAATATTTGAAAAACTGGTTGTGTCATTTGGTTGCTCGTTTGTCTATGTATATGGATGAGTATGGAAATAGTACTGTGTCGTCAGGACTGACTGCATGATGGGCAGGGGCCGGTGTAAAATGAAAGTGTGGGGTCCCTTGTTCAGAAATTATTACAATCTTAAAATAAATTTCACTTGCAACAGCAGAGCATTAACCAAATGTGAGGTGAAACTGTGAAACTGCACAGGCCACGCACCCATGAAGCTGGCCCTGTGCATAATTGTTACTACACTTCAGATGAGGTTACTAGATTCATGGCAGGAGTTATCACAATATTTAGGACAGTTCAGTTCAATTGAGTGCCTGCTATGACAGACAGACACACTTTGCAGAGGGGTATTTGCATATGGATTTATAGGGTCCAAGGCCTCCCTTAAGAAACTTGTCATTTAGAAAGAGGGATGGAATTGGTGCACAGGTGACCATAATAAAATACAAAACCACCACATGCTGTGCAGAAGAAGGGAGAATCTTGGAGGATAAGAGGGAATCAAAATTGGAAGGAAGGAATGATTGATAGCATCAGCCATTGCACAAAGGCTGAATGGGACTGAGAAATGATAAAGGGATAGATAACTTTATCTTTTCTTTGTGTTGATTTCTCTATATTTCTTTTCCTTTTCCTTTGCTGCTTTGAAATTTACTGATTTTATTTTCATTTGATTAGTGATCACCTTTAGTTTTTTAATGTACATATTTAGCTATACTTTTTATTTTTACTTTATTATTTTAAAGCAGTTGTAAGTTCATAGCAAAATTGAGAGGAAGGTACAGATATATCACATATACCTCCTGTCTCCACACATGCACAGCTTCTCGCATTACTAACACCACCCACCAGAATGGTAACATTAGTTACCATTGATGAACCTACACTGACATGTCATAATACCTAACGTCCATAGTTTACATTAGTATTCACTCCTAGTGTTGTACATTCTATGGGTTTGGACAAACGTGTAATGAGATGTATTCACCATTATAAGAGTATATAGAGTAGTTTCACTGCCCTAAATATCCTGTGTTCCACATATTAATTCCTTTCTCCCTTGTAAGCCCTGGCAACTACTGATTTTTTCATTATCTCATAGTTTTGCCTCTTCCAGAATGTCATATCATTGGAATCACACAGTATGTAGCCTTTTCAAATTGGCTTCTTTCACTTAGTAATTACATTTAAGTTTCCTCCATGTCTTTTCATGGTTTGATGACTCATTTCTTTTTTCCACTGAATAAAATTCTATCGTCTAGTTGAACTACAGTTTATTTATTCATGCACCTACTGAAGGACATCTTGGTTGCTTCCTAGTTTTGGTAATCATGAATAAAGCTGTTAAATATGTCCATGTGCAGGTTGTTGTTGTGGACATAAATTTCAACTCTTTTGGGTAAATACCAAGGAGCACAATTGTTGGACTGTATGGTAAGAGTGTATTTAGTCTTGTAAGAAATTGCTAAACTGTCTTCCAAAGTGGTTGTACCAGTTTGCATTCCCAGTATCAGTGAATGAGAGTTCCTATTGCTCTACATCCTTGTCAGCATTTGGAATTGTCAATGGTCTGGACTTTAGCTGTTCTAACAGGTGTGTAGAGATATCTTACTGTTTTAATTTGCATTTCTCTAATAACATGATGTGGAGTGTCTTTTTGTATGCTTATTTGTCATGTGTATATCTTTTTTGAGGAGGTAGGTGTCTGTTGAGATCTTTGGTCTATTTTTTAATTGAGTTGTTTGTTTTCTTATTGTTGACTCTAAGCTCTTCATATATTTTGAAAAATAGTCCTTTATCACACATGTCTTTTGCCAATGTTTTTTTCTAGTCTGTGCCTGGTCTTCTCATTCTGTTGATAGTGTCTTTTGTAGAGTAGAAATTTTTAATTTCAATGAAGCCCAGCCTGTCAATTATTTTTTTTTCATGGACCATTACTTTGGTGTTATACCTAAAAAGTCATTGCCATGCCCAAGGACATCTTGATTTTCTCCTATGTTATCATTTAAGAGTTTTATAGTTTTACATTTTCCATTTAGGTTTGTGATCCATTTTGAGTTATTTCTTATAAAATAGAGGGTGTAAAGTCTATATCTAGATGAATCTTTTTTTGCATATGAATGTTCACTTGTCCCAGAAGACTGGGACATGAGTTGAAAAGACTATCTCTACTCCATCACATTGCCTTTGCTGTTTTGTCAAAGGAATGGGTAACTTTTTTTTTTTGACAGTGGAGTGATGTATTAAATGAAAGAACAGACAAATAAAATCAAAACTGAAACAATTTCAATGGTCTGTTTTAAATTTTGTACATACCAGCTTAAAATCCTTACATTTTTTGTTATTCAGTGTATATTGTACTATGAAAAGTAGAGGTCAAAATTATGACCCTGAGGTACTGCTAGATTCTGTTTTTTCCCCTCAAGACATTAAGGTGTGGATTAATGGCTTAATTGAAATATAGAGAAGAGAGATGAGGGAATATGAACAAATTAATATGATGTAAGACTTCTAATTATTTTACTGTGAGAGGTTCATATAGAATATAACCACCAATTAGTACTTAGAAGGCCTATTCCTGTTAGATATATTTATTTAGGGTGTCTTATAACTCATATTGTTCATATACTGCACAAATATCGTTAGTGTGGAAGATTATTCCTCAGACCCAGAGTCACAACTCTAAGTTGAGAAGGTCTTTAATACAGATGTGGAAACAGCCACTATTTGCTGTGTTAATTGTGTCTGTCTAAACATCACATACATTTATATGGCCTGGATGGAAGATTGGTCGTGAATTTGCCTTCAACTCAATCAGAAAAATGAAAGGTTGTTCACCTTCAAATCACTATCCTTGACTTCACTTTAGCCTCAGTAAACTTGAGCTATTCATTTTTCTTCCACAGCAGCATTCTATTTCGCATTTCCATACCTCAGTGAGTTATACTCCCTTTGACTGTTGGGGCAGGTCCCTCTCTTTTCTGCTTAGAGAGTTTTTATTTACCCTATAAAGTCCAGTTAAATAACATCACTTTGGGGAAGTCCTTATGTTTACTCTACACAGAAGTTACCATTCTCTTTTCTGTATCGCCATTGAGCTCCTTTTTATTTCTATTTTTATATCTATCGTTGAATAATAACGTGTGTGTGTGTGCGCGCACGTGTGTGTGTGTGTGTTTGTGTGTGTGTCCCTACTTGATAAAAACTGGCTTAAAGGTTGCAGTGATATCCCTGCCTTTGGCTTAGGGCCTGTACCTTCTTTATTCCTAGGTAGCAAACATATAGTAGGTACTCAAAAACGTGTTATTCAATTGAATTAAATAACTCGTTTTTTATCAAGAAAGAACTGAAACAAGCACTCAGATTCAAAATTTTTTTTTAATGTAGGTTGCTTTTGAGTTAATGAAACAGTAGACTTGCTTTGGCACAGCTGTTTGCCATACCTAGGTTAAGTTCTAATGCAAACAGCTGTGTTGCTGTCACTTGCTGTAAAACACCCACTTCACACAGGGCTAGGTGCTGTGGGACCCGTGGAAGGCAGCCAGGCCCAGGGCTGGCGGTTACCTGAAAACACTTGGGTTAAGTTTCTATCACCATAGCAGTAAGGCAGCCACTCCTCATTATTCCTTTCAACTGGCAGCCTTGCTTTACAGGACGTATCCTGACAGGGCTGGACTCTCAGAGGGCAGCTCTTACTCGCTTCCTGAAATGCACTGCTGAGAGCTGCCCCAGGTCACCTGGGAGCTGCCTTGGAAACAGCCTAAGGCTATGTTGCAGGACTACAAGGTAGAAATTACCAACCACGTTAATAAATGTGGAACTACTTGGGGGAAGAGAACCCCAGTTGGAATCATCCTTGAGGGTGTGCTAACTTTTTCTATTGTCCTTTAAAACGGTTCCTTTCTCATCATGCTGAGGATTCTGGCAAGTGAAAGACCAGAGTCCTATACCGAGCTAGGCTAGGGGAGGGTAACAAAAGAAAAGGGTAAAGGCTTGGACGCTGTTGAGAGTGAGGAAGGAGGAAGCACAGCGTCCTCAGGAAGAGGACTGAGCTGCCAGAGGTGGGAGAACTGGGGCTGGGGGATGGTTGAAGGAGGATAGTTTCTGCTCATTTATAGCTCACATTCTCTAAAGGGCAGAGGGAAACATATAATTATCAGTCCGCTTATTTTTGTTCACTAAGGGCATCTGACCCACTTCTATAGCATTGCTTTCTAATACCACTTGCTGGCGATTGATAAGTGGTACTGCCTGGATATGTGTTTGTCTTGATTCCGCTATTCGATTGAAGCTCTCTGAGAGCAGCATCTGTAGTTAACGCATCTTTGTTGTACTTAATGGAGTTTCTTACATCTATTCTCACAAAATAACTTCAAGATTGGAGAAGCTTGAGCATGAACGTTGCAGGTGGGAACCCTCACAATCCAGAGAAATGGATCTCTTAAAGGAGTCTGAGTAACAATACTGATTTTGAGGAGAATCCTAATTTGGTGGGTGAAAAGCCTGAACTCCTGTGGCTTTACCCTATTTTTGTCATTGGCACCATAGTACAATAATTTTACAACTGTTTTCCAGTTTAAAGGAAGCATTGTTAGAAATGAGCAAACGTTGCAAAAAAAAAAATCACGGTGGATAAATGAATCATTAGAAAGTTTAGAATATACTTTATTTTACATGGACCACTTTGGTAAGGGCATGGACTTCATGAAAGGTCTTATTATAATGGCCTAGTAAATGGAAGGCACGATGCTATTGTAGGTCTTGGTTCAAAAGGGTTAAGAGAATCAGCATACTTAAGGGCCGTTCTCTAAAAGTTTTCTGTAAGGAAAGGTAATATACTACAGGAAGGAACATTGTCTGAACACAGGTCTCGAATCACTTTGGCAAGCCATGCTTCTCAGGTGGGCAGCACAGTCATCTGTGTACTAATAATGGGTCCCCAGTGACATTTCTAAACTACCAAAGCTGACAAGATACAACAGGCTCACAGTACCTATAAATCATTTCCTTCCTGTTGCCAAATGCCAGTTCCATCTGACTGCTTTTCACATACAGCAAATTGTTCCGTTACTGCATGATGTTAAGAAGCCTACCTATCACAAAGGCCTATGAGTCCATCCCATGAAATGTCAAAAATATTGTAAATATTAGTAATAGGCCAACCTCAGAAGTATTAGAGACTTAGTCTTGGAAAAGATTCAAAATTTTGTAAGCTTATATAAACACTTTTGATCTTGAAAAATTGGTCTGCGAATCTTGAAAGAACAGGTTCTCTCCCAAGGTTTATAGTATTATATTCGTTTGGTGTACCTGAGACTTTTGTGGGGGCGGTGGAAATTTTCCTATTTATTCCTTTTTATACTTAGCATTCTGACCAAAACAAAATGCACCAAAATGTTATAAGAAAAACAAATTGATTTCCCTTTTGCAGAAAAGTCATTTACATTTGAAAATTGGGCTAGTTGGTACACATCAATCTTTATTTTACTAAAATTAATTCAACACTTTCAATGAATTATAATGCCTGCAATATATTTAGAAGTAATACAAAAATACATTGAGATTTTTGACAAATACTAAACAGGTGTGAACTGATTTTTAAAACAAAAGCAACACATTGTTAACAATTGATACCTTGCATTTAATTCACACTTATTTGAACATATGTATATAATATCTTCTGTAACAAACACAATATGTGTATATAAAAAATACATACAGTCTAACACTTATTACTGAGATCACATTTCTCAAGCCACAGTTATGTGTAAACCATGGAAATATAGATTTTAAAAGAAAACCCTACTAGATTTCAGTTTCAAATTTAGTAAAGACTAGGGGAAGGGAGGTATAGTGCAGAATTTCTCAAATTGTGTTCTTTGGGATATAAATACATATGACATGAATAGGACTTCATGGAGTTAATAAGCACTTTTTTTACTGTAGGACTTCTCAGAACCTTTAAAATGTAGATATTGAGTTGAATTTTTAAAATGAAGGATTGTCCCGAGAGACTAGGTGTTCATAACTCAAATTTAGGGGCATGTTGTTAGAATGGACAGTGCATTATAATTGGGGTAAGATTCAGATTTGGGTTCTGATTCTGTCACTTACTTGAAGTGTGGCTTTGAGAAAGCTGTTAAATTCTAAAACAAATAGGTTGGGTGGAATGATTTTGAGTGTTTTTTTTTTTTTTAACATTTCATACTAGGTTTCTGTAGTAGGGCTATGTATTATTATCTTTATTCTTTGGAGTCCTAGCATAGTGCCTTACACTTAGTAGTCTTTTGATAAACATTAACTTGAACATAGCCTTTTAATTATTAGGGATCATAAATTCAGCCAAATGTGTATTCACTGTGTTACCTTAACCAAGTCATTTATTTTGCCTGAAGCTCAGTTTCCTCACTTATAAAATTTAGGCATTTGATCATTGGCTATCAAGCACTTTTGATTATTAGTGATAATATTCCTGGTATCACATGGATCTTTCTTCAAATGAAAGCTTACACAGAAGTCCAACATGCAAAACAGATCCAAAGTGGAGCTGCTCAACTCAAGCAGAGGTGAGTGGCCTGGGACTGCACAAACCATCTATCTCCAGCTCACCATCCCATCCTATTCTGACTTTATCCCTTGCCCCTGTCTCAGGTGTCTCTGTGGAACTCCTCAGGCTTCTCAGGGTGTAATTGGAACAACACTGACATAGATAATCTCAGAAATTTTGGGGGAGTAAACATCTTAGATTTTTCTGCAGAAATATAGAATTCTTTTGCCAATATTAACAATAAGCTTTGGGGGAAATAAAATGTAGTTAAACCCTCCACTACCTGAAAAATTTACCATTTTCATGAAGCAACCACAGTCTGAAGCAAATGCAATAGAAATCAAGCATATATCAAAGTTAAAAATGATAAGATCCAATTTTGGCTTCAATAACATGTTTTAAAATTGAAAAATATATTTTTATTTCATTATGTGTAAATGATTACAAATCCATAAGAAACCTCTATTATCCTATAGAATAATCTTTATATTGAAATAATTATTGTAATTTATCATGGTTTAATGGTCCCTCATTACTATAATTTATTAATCAGTTCATTAATTATCAATGCATACAAGGATGGCTAAAAATTTAGCTTAGCATTTCAGTAAATGTCTGGTGAAATGTCGGTGAAAATATATATCTGGGGGACAAAGAGCTGCTGAGAAATCACCATGAAGCATTTTAGTGACATTTGTACAAGAGACCTTCGGGTTTTCTTCCTAATTTGTCCTTTTTTTATAAAAAGAAAAAGAAGACTAGACTCTGTGTTTGAAGCAGCCTCTTGGAAGAAGACAAGCTCTTGGCGATGCAAGGATGAGTCCTGCTGACACTGCAGTGGACAGCAGCCCTGTGTGAGCAAAGATCCACCCACTCTTCCTCAGCACACACCTGCCACGGGAATCAAGTTGTGTGCTTCTAGAGTCTCTGCCTTCTCCCTCCAGACAGACAGGAGTTCAAGCAGGACTTGTTGGATCACCGAAGCAATCAACTTCCTCAAGCCCAGTTTTCTCCTCTGCAAATGATATCAAATTTATGTTAGGAGCTCGTTAATTTCAAAAACAAGTGGCATAGTGCTTTGTAGATGATGTTATTTCCATTATGAAAATTTGCACCAGCTACATTGGGGGACTGGGATACAAAATCAGAGAGGGGTATTATTATTATTAGGTCACTGTGGCATCCTGGGGAAATGTTTTATTCTACAGGTGATGATCCTTGGATCATGATTAAAGTGAAAGTTTTAGATACAAGAACAGAGCAAACAGAAAGTATGAAGAAACCTCTAAATTGAGTGGCAGACAAATATAATCCTATCGGGCAGGATTTGAGAGGAGGTAGGAAAGGCAAAGTGTTCTAATTCAAGGAGGAAAGTAACCATGTGTATTGACCCATTTTCTGTTGCTTATAAAAGAATACCTAAAAGTGAGTAATTTATAAGTAGTAAGACATTTATTTCTTAGAGCTATGGAGGCTGAGAAGTCCCAGGTCAAGGGGCCACATTGGTGAGAGCTTTCTTAAAGGTGGGGACTCTCTGAAGAGAGCCCTCATGATCCAATCACCTCTAAAAGACCCCACCTTTCAATGCTGCCACAAACTGGGGATTAAGTTTCCAACACTCGAAGTTTGGGGGACACATTCAAACCACAGCATTACACATTTGTAAATTTTAATCTGGATGTGAAAAAAAGAAACAAACCTACACTAAAAACTAAAAAAAAACTAGATGTTTTTTGTTTGTTTTTGTTATTTTTGGTGGTAACAATCAGAGGTAATGTGTTATAGTAGGATGTTTCATGAAAGCAGAATAGGGGGAATTTGGAATATAAGAAGAGGATGTAAGAACCTTTAAATAGTCTACATGTCTTACTCAGTCTTGGTAAATTGTGTCCCTTTCTGGGCATCATAGCTTGAGAGAAATAGAAAATGTGGAGGGTCTTCAAAGGTGATTAAAAGGATGGAAAATAAGTATTTTGAAGAAAGGTTTAAGGAAATGGGCATGAATTTAAGAAAATAAAAGGAAAAGCCTTTTGAACATGCACATATTTAAATAATTTTAAATACTTCATTTTGGTTTCTTGCTCTGGATTATTTTATGGAGAATTTCCTTTCAATAGACAATCACCACTATTTCATAACATTTCCATGACCAAAGGTGAGTAACCAAACACAGCAATTGGATTAAAGCAAGTTCCAGAGGTACCAACAAAGATTCTATATTTAATATTTGTGTAGGACACGGAATTTTGTAACTTTCTATTTGATGAGAATTAGAGTATGTTTATACCATGTTATGTACTTGATGGTTCGGTCTGCTCTCCTGTAATTACATTGTGTTCTACTCAGACACTGTGTCACTGCAGTCCCCAACCCCTGGGACCACAGACCAATATCAGTCTGTGGCTTGTTAGGAACAGGGCTGCACGGCAGGGGGTGAGTGGCAGGTGAGCAAGCAAAACTTCATCTGTATTTACAGCCACTCCCCATCGCTCACATTATCACATAAGCTCCGCCTCCTGTCAGGTCAGCAGCAGCATTAGATTCTCATAGGAGCATGAACCCTACTGTAACTGCACATGCGAGGGATCTAGGTTGCGTGTCTTTATGAGAATCTAATGCCAGATGATCTGAGGTGGGGCTGAAGCGGTGATGCTAGTGCTGGGGAGCAGCTGCAAATACAGATTTTCATTAGCAGAGAGGTTTGACTGCACAATTAATGTAATGCGCTTGAATTATCCTGAAATCATCCCCCTGCCCCAGTCTGTGGAAAAATTGTCTTCCATGAAACCAGTCCCTGGTGCCAAAAAGATTGGGGACTGCTGCTGTATCAGGTTAACGTCTTTCTGTTTTAGTATCAATCTACAACAGACAAGTAGAAGAATAAGTCATAAATTTAATTTAAAAACTTGATCTATATAATACATTAGAAACAATCCAGCCCTAAGAATTATTTAGAAAAGGCAAGCACCCAATATAATTAAAGCTAGTTTTCTATGGATTTATATATCACAGCTAAAAGGGATAGAGGAGGCTATAATATGGGTAAGGTCAAGGATATGGGTGTGAATCTTAGTTCTCGGTCCTTGTCTTTGAGCAAGGTATTTAACATTCTCTGAACCTTAGCATTGTCATTTGTATAGTAAAGATCACAACATAGATCCATAAGATTATTCTTAGTAAATGAGATAAAACTATTTATGTGATAGTTGAAAAAAATCAAATACAATAATTCATGTAAACTATTTAACAATGCCTGGCATTCAGTAAGCTCATAATAAATATTAGGTATTATTATTATATGAGAAAGAATCCAACACAGTGCCCAGACATAATAGAACTCAAAAGTATTAATTAACTTAGACTCTAGAACAGACTGAAAAGAAGTGGTGGGATTCTTCAACACAGAAATGGAAGTATTAAAGGGAAATACATTAGAAATATATGAAATATTGATGGGAACTTTGGGGAATAACTTATTCATCAAATTAGCAAATTCATTTGTATGTCTCAAAATGGAAAGAGATAATGATAAGATGAATAAAGGAAAAACTTACACATAGTACATATTAAAACTCATTAACCCAGGATGTAGTAGAGGATAAAAGTATCAATAGGTTGAAGAAGGGCTCCATAAGTAACAAACTCATGACAGGCTATCAGAAGGAGCCAAGGATGTTTGCACATACCCCTTGCTTGCTGGGAGCTGCCATTGTGAGGGTAAGGTGCCATTCCAGTCTGCCTCAGGTATGGAAGAGTCTGACCCCCTTTGCTTTTGCTCATATAGAATGACCATTCCTGGTAGGATGTGGTAGATCACCTTAGGCCTTTATTCCCCAAGGATGGCAGCCCAAAACTTCCAGGGTAGGTTACACAAGAACTCCTTGCATGTTGATTATGGGCACTTTCCAAATATAAAAGGGCAACTAACTTTAGGCAGCCTGTCACTCTGCCAGGCTTGATGTAAGTTGGCATTCTGAATCTAAATGTACTAAGTAGACAGGGATAGGAATAGTGGAAATATCAAAGGCTTTCTTCAAGATAAGAGGAATTTGAGCCTAAAGATCCTGAAATGTGATAACCGGCAAACTCAAAAGATGACTCCAACAATTTCTTCAGTCCTGATATTTTAATCATTGATCCACATTATGCATCAGACTGAACATTTGTTTTATTTTGGAAGAAATAGAAAGAGGCCAAAAGAAGAGAGGATGGTGAATTCATGATTTTTCTGCAGAAATGCTAATCACTTTGGTATCATTTGAGGGAGAGCAAACAGAGAAGATCAAAGCAGTCAGCAGTGCAAATGAGAAAATCAGCTCCTCTAACCCCATGCCTTGAACAGAAGACAATTCACATTTGAGAACTGTTTCCAAAGTGCCATTGCCATTCTCCAGCAAACCAAGGAAAGAAATAACAAAAACTGTAGCTGGTGCCTGTGGGGCTCCAGTCTGTAACATATAGTTTCTTTTGCCACATTTTAGGATTAACCTTCAACAATGTGGACAGCAATGCCTGTAGTGTATTTTTAAGCCACCCACACAATCATAACAAAAAGAACCACACCAAAGCGTCAGGACAAATACTAGATAACTGAAAGCCCTCCCATCAATCACTTGCATTTTGATTGGCTCCTAGGTCTTGTCTAGGTCATATTATGACTCCTTTATTAGTGTTGAAGGTCACCGGGAGACAGGCAAGTACATCCTATGTCAGGAAGTATAGTGAGTCTCGGGAGTGAGATATTCGGCTTCAGTAGACACCGTGGCTGTGACACGGAAATCCAGGGAAATGAGTTAAGCTCAGCCAGACTCCAGGCGCCGCACTGCCTCACAGCAGATAGAATGAAGTAGAATAATAGAAGCCTTCCTGCTATTCTCAACATTAGGTTGAATTCTGGTCAGCCCTTCCAGTTGAATTTCTGAAGGCTGTTTTCTATTCAGCCCCCATGCTTCAGGCTGTAATTCACAGGAAGGGGCTCCAGTGAAAGGTTGGCCCCAATTTCAGGCTGTCCCGTGCCAAGGGAGCCCTCCTGCAGGAAGACAGATTAAGGGGCATGTGTACCATTTGGTGGGTGAATGCAAAATTTAGTGCCTACGTTGGGCTCCCAGAGAAATTACCACCTGGCTGATTTAGACCTGGCAACCAAACCACACAGAAACACAAATACTTAGATTTCTACACATTCCCTCGCACAGTGACTAACCACATCTGCTTAAATTCAGTCAAGAAAGAAAGAAAGGCAGCAATGACCATCTCCCCCTCCCACTGGGGAGCCTATGTCCTGGCAAGATAAGCTCTCAGCCTGTCTGGATTGAGCTAGGCTCATTCTTTCCCCAATATGATTTCTATTTGAGGTCTTAAAAATTCAGATGATCTCACTGGAATATGAATCGTCAGCCTGAAAACTTTTCCTCTATGGCGCAGTGATAAGACACAGTCATTAAGGGAGATGGAATAACTAAAAAACGTCAGTTCAAAAAGGGGAAACTTTCTATTTCTTTAAACTGACAAAAGTATCGCTAGCTACCACAGGGGCCAAGTTGTAAGTAATGAATTACTACCTTCTCACGCCCAAGAATGTTTTCCATCTTCACGTTAAGATATAAAAGCACCAGTAAAATCTTCAACAGGCTGGGGGTTGAGATGTAATGTTGCACTGTGGTATTTGGAGTACTGGAGTTTATATAAATGTTCACACATTTGGTCTTTGATGTTGGAAACTGTTGGGGCTCAGAACACAGTACTCCAACGTATGGCTCCTCGACCTGCTGAGTACTTTGAACTGATGGACGCTGGAAAGGTTTCAGAAGGAAGTTCTCTTTGACCTTCTCTTGCTCTCTTGTCTCCCCTCCATCTCCCCCATAGTGAGTCACAAAAATCAGAATTTCTCTTCTTCACCACAGGTCACAATAAATAGAACCCCTCTCCCCCGAAGGAAGCCATAACACCTAGAAAGGTCACCCTCTCCCTTTCCTCTTGAAGACCCTCATTCAAGAGGGGTCCTGCCCTGTACTCAGGAGGAGCAAATGCTACACAAAGTGGCCAAGAAGAATTTGAACAGACAGGCCTTGTTAGGTTTCCTTCCTCAGTCTAGCACCATTCGATCATATGGCTTCGACCCATCACATTTCTCCACGGCTGTCCATTCTCCATCAAACTTAAGGACAGAAATAGACACTTTTCCCTGGGTCTTTGGGTCTTCACTTGTGAAGGGTCTCGTGTCACATCAAACTTTGGTTAAATAAACAAATGCCTTTCTTTTGTTATCTTGGTCTTTTGTTATAGGAGGGTTGGCCGTGACCCTTATGATGGGTGAGGAGAATATCACACCTTTCCGTCCCTACAAAACAAAGAATAATTTAAAGCTTAGGAGACTTTTTTTTCTTGTGACTAGTGAGCAAGCAGCCGTTTGCCTCTGCCTGCTCGGGCCCCACATGCACACACAGACGCTGCTTCCGAAGGGCACAGCATCAGCACGGCGACAAAGGACACTGGGCCGTCAGCTTTCAAGGGGCAGGGGATGTGTGAGTGGCTCTTACAAGGACAGGCTGACTTTCCGAAAGCCTCAGGGCCTAGCAGAGTGTCTGAATCCATGTAGGTGGTCAGTAAATGTTTACTGAGTGACTAATGAGCAGAGAAGCTGACTGAGGCCATGACCACATGTCACCCAACATTTAAAAGAAAGAACAAATACAAAAATAAAATGAACGATTTAATTTTCACAGATACCTGGTTAGTTAACATTGCACATGATCTTACAGGCTACTTATGGTGCCGAAATTCTGCAACTATTTTTGGAATGTTAGACTGGTTTTCTTCTTATCACGAGAGACATTTAAGCATTTTGTGGTCATTCTTTGAAAGACTTAGAGAAACGCCGAGGCCTGAGAAGACGGCAGAAAGGTTCCTGTTGGCAGAATTTGGAGCCGCAGGGCAGCTGAGTGTGTGGCTTTCTGGATACGGCGAGCATGAGTTAAGGGTGTGTTTGGAAGTAATCACAGACGACACATGTGATGAAAAAGCTTTGTCCAGGGGCCCGTTTATTCTGTGCTGCAGGGGAGGGAGAGGTTGTGTAGCCACGTGCGTGGAGTGCTGCATGAAGGAAGTGTCAGAGCACAGCTCCCGGTGCCTGGGGACACCCACTGTGGACAAAGACCCCAAGCCAGGGGACAGCACAGAGTGTGTGGCCTCCACTTCTGAGCAGCCAGGCCCTGCCGAGCCCACACAGCCCCAGCAACCTGCCACCCAGAGCCTTGCACTGTGTCACACTCCACAATCGTGACCGCAGAAGGCTGAGAGAGCTTTGACACTTGCTCACGTACACCTTTCTGGTCATTTGAAACTATGTCAGGTAAATAAAATATAACCTCTTGATTCTGGCCCATGCTACAAAGAGGACAAATGGACAGGCAGGGGGGCTCTTTATATAAAGACTTAAAAACCCACTAGGCATTTTGGACATCAAACATCACGTACAAAGTAGCACTTTGATGAGTTAAGAGGAAGTGAATGAGAACCAGATGGATTAAATTCCCCTTGAAATGCACATAGGATTAAAAATTAAGAGAATTTGTGCTAGACACATTGCATTGTTTCAAATGCTTTTGGCTGAAATGCACCGTTTCAAGGAGATATTTGACAATTAAGTGACAATTTGCCCACCTCTAGATTCTAAATTCTAATTTGGCTGCATAAATAGTTGGAGAGAGAGTTTTATGTATATGAAATGGAAAAAAAAATGTTTCTTGGAATACCAAGAGTGAACAAAATAAAAAAAATGGCTTCAAAATGCATTTTACTGACTTGTTGAGGTCAATAAGTTAACGTGAAATTCTGTCGAAAACATTTATCAAGTTACAAGTGGGCAGCAACGAACAGTTGCATGTGTGCGCATACAGACTAGCCCCGCATTCCATTAAAGATGCTTGACCATGTTCGACAGGTCTTAATAGGTACTTAAAATGCGAACACACACGCAAAGACATCCACACGTCTGTGCGGCGTGTCCTGACCCTGACGTGTTGATCAGCCTTTCAGAGAGTTGCTTTTCTTGGTGATTACTCACTGACACGTGACTCTCCACACAGCCACCCGTCCCGCTGTGACAGCAGGCAGGGCTGAGCTGTTGGCGCTGGGAGAGCACGATCCAGGCATCTCGGTGCCCTCTGGCCTCTGTGAGCAGGGTGCCCTGTAAACAAACAGGCTCTGAATTTAGAATTTATGCCCCGTAGCTCAGTACTGTTCCTGCGGCAGCGTCTGCTCTGTTTATTTACTCAGAGTTCTGCGAGACTCCCTGGGGAACGTTTGAGGCAAAGCTTCTGGATCCCCAGCCAGACTGCACAGAGGTAGCGATGGCTACAGGAAAGACTATCATCCCCACTTGCGTCTTCTCTGTGTCCCTAAAGTGCTCTCCAAACCTTTCCTTGCGTATGTGTGCCAAGATGAGTATTGTCAGTGCCAGCTGTGGGTCATGCAGGTTTGGATTTCATTCACAGCTCACCATTTGCTCTCTGCACATGAGAAAATGACTCACCTTTTGAACCTCAGTTTCCTCATCTAGAAGATGAACCTAGCAGTATGTCCTCACAGGTTAGTAGTCAGAGAACATATGAAAAGTGCCTGGCCTGTGGTCCGGCTGCAGAAACGGGATGCTATTCATTTTATTAAGTGGAATAATCTTATGTTCCTTTGGTCAACAAATGTGGTTGGCCAAAATGAGTGAAGCAACCTCCTTGTCATATCCTACTGTTCAGTCACCGAGACAAACATGGTAAATCCTAAGGTTATACTGAGTTCAGCCCCTTGAGTCACAGAGTTTTGACATCCCATCAGCATTTCGGTGGTTGCTTGAGAACCCTGTGCATAAAATATAAATTTATATGTGCATATGACACCAAAAGTACAAACAACAAAAGAAAAAAGATAAATTGGACTACCTCAAAATTAAAAATTTTGTGCATCAAAAAACACAATCACATAAGTATGTACAATTAGTACATGTTCATTAAAAATAAAAGGAAGAAGAAAAGGAAACAAAAGACAATCAAGAGCATGCAAAGGCAAACCATGGAATGGGAGAAAATATTCGCAAATCACATATCTGATAAGGAGTTAATATCCAGAATATATGAAGAATTCCTACAATACAACAACGAAACAATTGAATCAAAAGGTGGGCAATTAACTTGAACAGACACATTCTCAAAGAAGATATTCCAATGGTCAATAAGCATATGAAAAGATGCTCAATGTCACTAATCATTAGGGAAATGCAAATCAGAGATACTACTGCACACCCATTAGGGTGGTTATTATAAAAAAACAGAAGATAATGAGTGTTGGTGAGGATGTGGAGAATAAAATAAAACAAATTCAAAAACATAGTATAGGGGCAGTTTTCAAATATGCCTACATACAAAAGCACATATACTTAAACCTTCAACAAAATTCCAATGTCCCTTCAGTTTTCTTCAGATTTCAGCTTGACTTTTAGATCAACTTCTCTCTCAAAAGCTAGGGCAGCTGCAGGTTGCTCCAAAAGTTGTTGCTCATTCTGGGTATACTTTGGGAGTTAGCTTTAGTTTCTGTTCACTCTAGGCCGGATGCATTTGCACATCTTTTCCCTGTGAAAAGCAATAACTGAGAAAGATCTTCTTACATGGGGGTAACTCCCCTCCCCCTCCATCCTCACTGCCCACTCCCTCTTCTCTGCGGGAAGAAGGCAATAAAAATTTCACCCAAGAGAACTTTGGGTTCTACCAATCAACTAAATCAAGGCCTTTGGGGGTGAGGGTGGTAGTATGTGGGGTATGTGTGGTTGGGTTACATTTACAGATAAAGATCCAAAAACAGAAGAGCAAAATTCTGGGACTAGTGGTGTGGTTAAGATTTTTCAATGTTGCTTATTGCTCTTCCAATTCTATATTATGATTATTTATAAAAAATAACCATCATTTATTGAACTCTTACTAGGTCCCAGGTGCTGTGCTTGGGGTTTTATAAATATTAGGTCATGTAATACAGTAACACTATAAGATAGACTTGATTACTCCCATTTGCAGTAGATAAAACGAAAGCCTGCAGAGTTTCAGTGACATGGCTTGTGCGTTCTGGAGTCATTGAGTCATGGGGCCAGTTATCTGATTGTGAAAATGAAGTCCTAACCTATATGCTCAACTGCTTCCCATTATATTCTAAAAGCATAGACAGGATTTAAAAATGGGTTCAGAAAATAGATAATCAGATATCTAAGTCTCTATAACCTAAAATTTGATTATCTTAAATAAAACGTTTTCAAAGGAAGTAAAACGACATCTTATACATTTGAAGTTAGCACAGAGAAACCAGAGAATTGGGAGGGTCCTTGGAAGTCATTGAATTTACTCTCCATTACAAGAAACTCTGATGAATGCTTGCCAGTCCTCTGCATGAAACCCTCATATTGGGGAACTCAGTACCATGCTTAGAGCTGACACTATATCAGACAGCTGGGACTGTTTTCAAGCTCTTGTTCCTTCTCTCTATAAATCTGCTTTTCCTGTGCCTTCTTTCCATGTTTTCTAGCTCTGCTAGAACCACATAGAGTAATCTAACCTCTCCTCCACAAAATAATCCCAATTTATCATTTATACTTTAGTCTCCCCACATGACCGAAACGAAAATTATTCCTGGCATAGCTGGAGCCAGTGCAGTATAGAGGAAAGCATAGGTTTTACAGTCAGAAATTCTGTTCAAATTCAGATTCAGTCATTACTTATGAAACAGGGATTTTTACTTAACTTCTCGGGCTTCAGTTTCCACATCTTTATAAATATTTTACAGAATAGTTCTGAGCGTTAGGATGAGATGATATATATAAAATGCTAGCCTGTAGTAAGCACTCAATAAATATTAGCTATTATTATAAGTTAATCTTTTCTCTGGTAAAGAAAGGGACAGTGGTTTTTTTATTATTTTTTTCAACCTAAGTTATTCTGAGACTGTTGGTTAAACTAAAGGTTCTCTGGTCCAGAGTACATGGGCAAGTGTCCTGTTATGTGTTTAAATAGTACAAATATAGCAGGTTTTCCAGAAAGATGTTAGTATTTATATTTATTATTGTTGGTGTGGTTAGTGTGTGTGTGTGTGTGTGTGTGTGTTAGTTTTTCTAGATATAACTAACTTATTTTGGCTACCCAAGCCATACATATGGATACTGTTCAAAATGTCCAAACAAAACTGGGATCCTAGGGTCTAACGTAGGGTTTTTGAGCTAGATGGTCTAAGGTCAAGTTCTTAAACTCCCTGGTAATCTGAAATCCCTGAAATTTCAGGGCATGCCTGCCCTTTGTATAATTCTACCTGGGTTAGAATTGGGGTGGTAGCGGTTTTCTATGACCAGTTTTATAGGACAGAGACTTTTTCAGAAAAATGTATTCCTCTACTTGGAGCTCAGTGCTTATTTCCCAGTCCACTTGCAGTTAAGAATGCTATTGGGATGGAAACAGGCAATTTTCCTTCCAAAACGTGTTCTCATCTTCTTGCATAGTAACAGAGCAATAGCTGTCATGTGACTATCCAGTAAGGACTGTGCTCTCAGCTGCCGGTGCACCAAGGGTGATCACGTGACTTGGCTCTTGCCAGTTGAATGCGAGTAGAAGTGAAATGTACAACTGCTGCCTCACTGGTTTAAGAGGAACTCCTTGGTCTTGAACTTTTACTCTTTTCTCCTTTCTCCAGGAATTGTAAAAGTCTAGAGTGACCTTGGCGACCTCATGTGGAAGATGGCACAGCTGCCACCAGCCTGGGTTCCCAAATGACCTTATGGAGCAGAGCTGCCCACTGGCCTGAAATGCTGACCTTGGAGTTGTTACTTAAGAAAAGAGAGAGGAAAAAATTGCTTTGTTCTTTGAGCGACTTATTTTATCTAATGCAGTTCTGAAATTCTGTTTAATTTCTGAACTCAGAACATTCATTCGTTTCTTCTTTATTCAAAAAGAATCAATTATTTTATTGAAACTACTGTTCCAAAGAGAAGGATAGAAAAAAAATTAACCCCATGGGTCCTTTGTCCTGGAAATAACACACAGTAGGGACCACTGGAATTTTCAATGAGTTCACTTCCTGGGCACTACCAGCCCAGACCTAATTTCTAGATTTGGTTAATATTAGGCAAGTGTGCTGAGGAGGCGGAACAGCTAGATATTTTCTTTGCTTCATCTTGCTTATAGCCCCACAAAAACTACCTGCCCCACAGAATTTCTTGCTTGAGCTTCTAGACACTTCTTGTATGTTTTACAGTAAACTCAGTGCTTCATCCACCCATGAAGCCTTTTTGCTCCTACTATTTCAAGCATTAAGGAAAACTACCGGTTTTGGGGAAAAGCCCCTATTTCTCTGTCCTGTGCTTTGGATCTGGCAGCTTCTGTAGGCTTTCCAAAGAAGCTACAACTGTGAACCATGACATCTTGTCATTATGCCCTGTGTACAGAATTCCTGTGTGAGCCTGGCAGGGGACAGAGGGGATGAAGAAATCACATTCATCAGAACAAGCTGGTCAATTTACTCAAGTAAGGCATTTGTCTAACATCCAGTGGTTTCCTCCAAAAGAGATAGAGTACTTTCTTAACATACTGATAAGATCAGTACGTAGAATCACTGTCTGCGCATCCCTGGCTGCTTTTCAAAAGCAGCTTTAATCTTCTTAACTGTGACATTTTAGCCTTTCTAGACATGCACAAAGTGTAAATCACAATATTTACAATCTGTAAAATAATAGGATAGTACCTAATAGCACTGCAATATATTGTATCCATTATTAAATGACACAAATCTATTAAACACAATGCACTTTAAACTAAACTTCTAATCTGCACTATGCAACTTTCTCTACCTGCTGTCTTTCTGCAGGTGATGGCAAATCCATCTTTACAATTGCTTAGACCAAAAAAATCAATGTCATTCTTGATTCTTCTTTCTTCCTCATCTCACCGCCAATGTATCAGGACATCCTACCAGCTCTCTTTCAGAATTTATCCAGAATCTGATTCCTTTGCATCACCTCCACTGCTGCCATTCTGCTGGAGCTGCCAACATCTCTTGCATGGATTAAGTGGCCTCCTGACTCTTCTTCCTGCTTCCTCCTCCTGCCCACAAAACACTCTCTCTCTCTCTCTCTCTCTCTCTCTCTCTCTCTCTCTCTATATATATATATATATATATATATATATATATATATATATTCCCCACGGGGTAGCCAGAGTGATCCTTTTAAATGGAAGTCAGGTCATTCAACTCCTCTTTTCCAAAACTTTCAAATGGCTCTCCACTTTTCTCTGAATAACTGCCCAAGGGCCTGTAAAGTCCCTATTACCTTCTGACCTCATTGCCTCCTACTCTTCCCTCTTACTCAGATCTTGCCCCAGTGGCTGCCTTGTTGCTCCTGAGTCACACGAGGCGTACTCTTGTTAGAGGGCATTCGCTCTTCCTCAATGATCCCTCCTTGCTGTCTGCTTGGATAACTCCCTCATCTTCTTTAAGACTTGGCTCAAATATCTCCTCCTCAATAAGGTCCACTCTGGCTACCCTATTTACACTGCCACTTGCCACCCACTCATTTGCTCTATTCAGTTTTTTTCATAGCACTTATTGCCTTCCAATATTGGAGGTGATTTACTTATTTAGTGTGTTTATTGTCCTTCCTGCCCACCTCTGTAATATAAGCTCCATGAAGGCAGGAATCACTGGGCACCTAAAGCAATGTGTGGCACGTAGTAGGCACTTCATATATATTTGCTGGAAGAATGCATGAATGAAAGCTACCTGACTAGTGAAGTCACTTTCTTTTCTAATGGGAAGGACATGGCTTAAGGAAAGTGCAGGACCCTGAAAAGAAGCCTTTCCTGAAAGCAGACCAAAAATTATAGCAAGGAATCTTCGGATGACAGCCCTGATAAACTCTTCCTAGGTTACATTTCAGGATGATTGACTCAGGTGGTGAGAACACTCTGTTTTTGGAGTTAGGACTTGTCCTTGTTTTCAATTAGAATCTGAGTGACTGAGAAAAGCTGTGCAGATCGAATTCCCTGCCTCCTGCACAAATATTTCCTGGTCTGGTTTCAGGTATCCCTTTCCTTAGGTGGGTTTGTCATTGAGGGATTAAAGTGCCTGTGATTCAGAGCCTGGGCTGTCACAGTGGTGCTGACGCACGTGCTGTATCTTGGATCTCTATTCAATTCCTCATTCATACTCACCTTTGGGCTGAAATGGTGAACTTGGCCAGTGGAACCAAATACCTGACCCTGAGGTGCACCCACTGTTCACTGTCCACCTCTCTGATCACAGGCCTGCCCTGCCACAGGTGGAATTAAAGTGAGGGGAGAAGGCCAGGCATTCCAGAAAAGAACGAGAGCATGCATGCATCTGAGAGAAGTCTAAGAGAGGAGAAGATGGATGGCCAGCACTGGAAGAAGGCAGATAAATGGAAAGAACAGATGGGTGGAAACCAAAATAGGAGAAGACAGGCTGAGAGGTGGGGTGCACCACAGCCCTGTTAATGTGCTGTGTGTGTGCCCCTTAGTCCCAGGCATTTCCATGTACTATATTCCCTGGTGACATGAGGAACATGCTCTTAATTTTTTTTTCCTCCATAAAATATAGGAAAACATACTACATCATTCAAATTTGAAATCATTGCCAATAGGGAAAGAAAATACTTTTCCAAAATCTGCCAGCCTGAGTTGCTTTAAAAATGTAAAGATTAAAGGCTTTCAAATAACCCTCAGACTGCTACCACACTTTCCAGGACATTGCACATTGGACTTCTAGTCAAAACGAGATATATTCTTACACACATCCAAACTGAGGCACTCCATACCACCTTTTGCAAGCTGGTTTCAGTTGCTAAGAAATTTATGAACAGCAAATTACCTGTGCTCAGTTGTCTTATGAATATATGTACTTTAGGGGTAGCAGCAGTTGTGAAGGAACAAGTTATTGACAGATGTTAAAAAAACTTTTCACAATAGGAGGAACCTATATGAAAGAGACTTTTCAGGCTTTGAGAGTGTCCAGTGCGGTTGCTAGCAGCCCAGGGAAAGGCCCCGCGTTGTCCAAACAGCCTCCTGTAGGGTAATTGCCATAGCAGCACATATAAAAGCAACAGTGGAAAGGTGCAAAAGTCATTAACAGGGGAGAAATAGGAAGCAATCAGCAACACTTTAAGCAAATTATTACCATGAAATTACACTCCTGCTTGAGATAAGTGTGCTGGATCTGTTAAAGCTATATACACCTCGCTGGCTTAAATGCGGCTGAGGAAAGTTTTCCTCTTTGCTTTATTTATGAAGTGTGAGGCCGTGATGGACTGGACGGTGATGCTTGAGAAAAGGGGGGCTGCCCACTTCTTCCCAGGCTCGGTTCAGAGGCTCCTTCCTTGCACTGAGGTCTTGTGAAGAGAGGCTTTGCAAATACTCACGTGGACAAGAGGCTACCTTTTCTGGATGAAATGCAAACCGTATTTTATGCAGAAGTTGTTTTGAGGAGAAAAGTGTGAGGCTCTTTCCTGCATTAGCATGGGAGTAAGCATGTGGGCATTGGCTGCCGGAACTGGCTTGGCACTTGGTGGCTGCCTCCCACAGGCCTGCTGCTGCAGAGAGGCTGCCGCCCCTTTCCTGAGAGTCTTGTACCTCCCCACATCCACTCCTCTATGTTAAATATTCCTGCAGCCAGGCCTTATTTTAGGTGCTATATCATCATCCTCTCTGGCCTCCGCTTTGAAAACTGAATCTTCAAAATGTTCTCAATTCCCAGTGACTCAGACTCCAGAGGCTATTTGCTTCCCCACTCACCACTCCATAAAGCTCCAGATCCTGAACTGCAGGCTGATCCTGAAACGCCTCCCGCCCCCGCCACCCCATCAACAGCAGCTTGGACCGTTGCACGAGGAGCGAAGCTAGAGCACCTCTCCCCTGCGGAAGGCTGTCTCTGCAGCACCCTTGTCTGCTTCTGAGCCTCTTGTCTGGCTTGAACCCAATGAGCTACACTGGTGCGCTGCCCCTCAAGGAACCACTCTGGTACCCTGGGGCCCTAGAGCAGGGGTTCCCAACCTTTTTGGCACCTGGGACCTGTTTCATGGAAGACAATTTTTCCACGGATGGGGTGGTTTCATGATGATGCAGGCGCATTACATTTATTGTGCAGTCAAACCTCTTTGCTAATGATAGCCTGTATTGGCAGCTGCTCCCCAGCAGGAGCATCACCTCCTCAGCTCCACCTCAGATCATTAGGCATTAGATTCTCATAAGGAGCGTGCAACCTAGATCCCTCGCATGCACAGTTTATAGTAGGGTTCACGCTCCTATGAGAATCTAGTGTCACCTCTGAGCTGACAGGAGGCGGAGCTTATGCTGTGATGTAGGTGATGGAGAGAGGCTGTAAATACAGATGATTTGCTTGCTCCCTCTCACCGATTGCTATGAAGCCGGGTAACCCCTCTGCTTCCCCGGGGGATTGGGGACCACAGCCCTAGAGACTTAGAGTACAATGGGTTTTTCTTGTTTCTCCCCCCAGTGAAAAAGAGTTTGTGCCCAACACTCTGCCATTATATTCATTTCCTGGATACATTATTGTAACCTCTAACAGTCAGCCCAAAGACAGTTCTGATTCATTCCCTTTTTTTCCTTTTTATATTAATCATAAGGAAATCTGTGAGAAAATAGGCTTTGATTTTTTTTTTTAAGACTTTGAGTTGAATCTTGGATGCTCACTTTTGCCAAGAGGCGGTGGGGAGTTGTAATATACACGACACACAATTTAGACATATGGAGCTAAGAAAACTTTTTAAAGGTACAAAAAATAAAGCTAATGAATCTTCATGTCACTGTTATAGGGGCTCTTCTTATCTACTCTCAAACATCTTGGAATTGTAAAATATTAGCATTGAGAGAGAATGTAGAAATTATTGTGTCTAAAGTCAAAATGAAAAAAATAGTACCATCTACATGCACCTGAAATGTTGTCATCTAGTCTCTAACCTTCTAGAAACAAGGAACTTGTAACTTTACAAAGAAGCCCATTTCAGGTAAAAGAGCCCTGACATTGTTAGATATTTCATTCTCTTATTTAAATGCCTCCAAGTACTATCATTCTACTGCTATGTTTTGCCTGCTAGAGATATGTGAAAAATTAACAACACAATCTTTGAGTTGAAAAAGACATAGACAAAACACTATTATAAGTACAGTTCCTTAAATCTTTTCCTCAAATGAAGCCTTTCTACTTCTTTCAATTCTTAATTATGTGACATGGTTTCAGATTATTCCACATTTTTGACACCACCTTTGGACTTAATTCCTATGAAAATTTGGTTTCCAGATAATAGTGACAGCCACAGAGTTCAATTGCTGAAGTAGATTCACAGAACCTAAGATGACAATGCTTATGAATTTACTGTTCATTGCAAGCAAAAAAGATACAATATAGCAACAATATCAAAGATACACATCACAGCCAAAGGTTGGCTCACAGCAAGGGATGAAAGTCTGGGCCAAACTCTAATTATCCTCCCTCTGTCAGGGTCATTCTAGACGTGCTTTCTCTCATAAATAAAGACCCACCCACATGTGCAAAGAACACCTTGCAATCAGAGAGCCGCAACTGGATTCTTGACTGGGGCTCCTTACACCTTTCTGGACAGGTACGTGTTTCTTGCTATGTAACTAGAGTCAATGGCAGAACCCTCTGGGGATCTCACCAAGACCAGGTACAAATCATCTATCTTACCATTGTCAATAAACAATGCTAACAAGCTGGTAAACCCACCCTGAAACTTGCCTTGAATTCATGGTTACAAAGCAACACTATTATTCAGCACATTTCACGCCTTGACCAGGGGTTAGTGCTGTGTATATACATCTCTTACTTCAGCAAAACAGCTCTGGCCAATTCTAGGATTGTTGGAATTAATGCTCAGATGTGGCCTGAATAGCTCAGCATATGTTAGGATAATGTCTCTCATGTTCTGGACACTATCATCCTCCACTTATTTCTAAATATTCTCCATGATTTCCTCTTCCAGAAGAAATCACTGACACCTCCTATAATAGGTTTACAGTAAGGATGAGCCAATCTTGCTGAAGAAGGAAGTCCAACCAAAGCATTATCTTACTAGCTAGTGGTATCTGAAAATGGTCTCGTCTAGCAATGCAGAGAGATTGGGTAATTTCCAGGAAGCCTCCTGTCTACCTGCTTGTGTCTTGGCTCTGGCCCCACCTGGACCTTGCCTTATATTTGCTTTCTGGCTCTCTGGTTCCTTGCTTATGCTGAGGTTTTTTTCTTAAGCCCCTAATCAACACGGATGAGCCCTAGAGTCCCCTGACATTCTTACCAGTCCCATATCCTAGTCCATCCATACTCTAAGATCCTGCTGAAAATAAACTTTGTCTTCCAAATTGGGACCCTAATGCCTACTTGGCAGGGGACTACTCTCTTCCCAGTCCCCAAGGGCAGAGCTCCTTGGATGGCCACACTGGTCTGAATCAGTCCCCCTGGGCCCTGAGCTCTGGAACATCTAGCTGCCCACATGGGTCCACCCTTCTTCCCTTAACCAGCCAAATTCTAGGTCCCTCCCTCTCACTCACCACTCGCTCCAACTGATAAGACCCCAGCATGCCTGTTGTTTGAGCAAGCCTGGATTAAAATAATTCAAGCAGGAATAATCCTTCAAGAGAAAAGCTAAATTAAGCTTGCAAACTAGCTGCAAAACCATCTTAGAGTTCTAGAACTGGAAGGAAGCATAGAGAGATCAGCTAGTCTGGTAGTTTTTAAAGTTTTGCTTTTTGAAGTTGTTACCAACTGAAATGGAATATTCCATGGTCATACATGTGAAATTCATCAAAATGGATCTGCTCAGAGGAGAGGAGAGGATAGGACTTAGATTCAGAACATATGGGCCATTTGGGACCCCATCAGGCTTTCTCCCTTGAGGAACCACTAGGGAACCCCTGTAGCATAGTTTGAGAACTACTGATCTATTCCAATGGCTTTAAGGAGAAGTATTTGAAGACCATAGTTATTGGAGATTTTCATGACATTGGTCTGAATGCTGAGCTTATTTTACTGTGTTTGTACCTCTTAGGGTTCAACAAGGCAGAAGTACCAGATTGTCCAACGACCAAATCTATGTGACTGATTTCTCTCCTGTCCATTAAATGCATATGAACTTGCATTTTTGAGCACACGCTGCATGTGAGATGACATACGAGTGCCGCAGAACAGGCAAATGGGACCAAGAACAAGTGCCACCTTCGGGGAGCACCAGCACTAACGGACACACCCATAACTGTAAAGCCGAGTGTTAGGGCTAGCATAATAAAAAAGTATGGGGAAAAAAAGGATTTTAAGGTGGATGTACTAATCAGAGTTTTCCAGAGAAACAGAACAAATTATGTGTGTGTGTGTGTATGTATAGAAAGAGAGAGAGAGGGTGGTAGGGAGAGAAATTGAGAGATTTGTTTTAATAAATTGGCTCATGAGGCTGAAGACCCAGAAAAGAGCTGATGCTGCACTTGAGTCCCAAGCCAATCTGAAGACAGAATTCCATCTTCTTCAGGGGAGATCAGTCTTGTCTAAGGCCTTCAACTGATTGGATGAGGCCCACCCATATCAGGGGTGGGCAATCTACTTTGTCATTCACATGAATGAAATAAGAAACCATTAAAAAATAAGAAGAAATGGATTCCACAATTTTCATAAATTACTTAAATAATCTCCACAGAAATACTGGTTTTTCTTTCCTTTCATGCAAATATGCTACACCACAGCTTATATCTTCATTTTTTAATCAGATCTTAATAGAGACTGAATATACTGCATCCTCTATAACAAGAGTGCCCTGTTTATCTGTCACCACCTACCCTTCCCCTCTCCATGCTAAAGAGCACAAATTCATACTCACCAGCCACTTGATTATGATTTTCACTTTGGGAGTGACATGTAAACTAGTATCCTTTCTATAACTGAAGACATTGAGCTGTAGAAGCAGGTCAACCCAAACAAGACAATCCTGCAAATCTCATTGAAGAACGAAAAGTTTATGTCTTTAGTGTCACTAAGCATGTTACTCCACACATTAGCTGCTCCCGGGAATCACCGACTGTGGAGTAATGAACAAGTGTACCCACTGATTGCTTTCTCTGTGAAGTTTGTTATAGAAGGAATTTGTAGAAGCTACAGAAGGAGCAATGGTAGAAGCCGACTACACAATTCTCCATGGTACTGTGTTTTAAAAATATTGCAGAGGCAAATTGCTATAGAATTTGTTGTTTGCAGAAAAGCTTCTAATTGTGGGGTGACATTTCAGGGTTATGGAGGGACACTCTTGAACCATTATGCAGTGTATCCATTTTTTAATGTGGATGGATTTTTAAGTGTGAAGATTTCAAAATCAGTTTGTTAAAAGTCCCATTAGGTTAGCTATTTTCTTAGACTCTAGCCAACAGGAACAGAAAATATATTGAACTAAAAGAATTAACATTCAGAGAGATAACCCATATCCTGTAGCACATTTAATAGTTTAAGAAAAAGTCTTGAGGCTGCCTTCTCCCCTCCTCTACCAATGCCCCATGGAATGCAACACCATTAGATTTTCAGTATTATGGTGTATTGCTACTTTTTGAAAAGGTTAAATACCCCAAATTTGTTCACAGATCTCCTAGAGAATTTGAATGCACTAGCAGAGTAATTGAGGGTGAGAGGATGGGTCCTCCAAGGTCCTGAGCACTGTTGTTACCCTCAAAGTGTCAGGTGTCTCTCAAAGGTGCTCTAACCTTGGTATGTGTCACATACAGTGTGGTTTGTAGAAGAAAAGCCAACAAAGACACATTAGAGAATCCTTCCCTATCCATTAGAGCTCTTTTCTTTAGAAGCTATTGCTTCTTAGGTCGGTTCTGAATCCAAGGAGCCAATTTGAAGGCTCCCTAGTCTAATTCTAGTTCTTCTAACAGGCCACGTGATTGCACAGCTCATTCCACCAGGTTGTGTTTCTGATTCCTCCTCCATGAGATCTTCAACTGAAGCACTTGCACAGTTGTAGCAGCCAAGGTCAAGGCTGTTAGACACAGGGATTTATGTGCCTAGAAATATAGGACAAGCCCCAGTCTCTTGTTTCTGTGATAACTGAGAGAAACAAGATGGCAGACTTGGCATTCCTTTCCCTGCGTGTGGGGGGCAGGGTTGAGTGGAGGGTGGAGTGAGGGCAGGGACTGGGTGGAGGAAGGAGACTCGGGGAGGAGGAGAGGGACTGGGAAACCAGCCCAGGGCTGGTATCTGGGGAAAAGAGAACCAATACCTCTTTTGTTGTCAGGAAAACCCTGGGCACAAAGGGTGAGTTTGAGTTTCACTTCAGGTCAGTCGAGGGCATTGTGAAAAGGCAGTTTTCAGACAGCGAGCTTAACTGACTGACTCTGAGGTAATTAAATCACTACATTAAGCCGCTGACCATGAAAGCAGAAAAATACAAGCACACAAAAAAGAAGAAAACAAAAACCTTACATTTGTATCTAATTATATCATTAAAATGTTTACTGTTCCATGTAATAATTACGTGGCTCATATTTGGTCGTGATGGAGTTTCTCTAATTGGTTAAAAGTTTTACCCATTCTTCTTGTGGGACAAAAATTTGGTTTTATTTAGTCATTTTTCATTCAGGCATGCAAGGCTTCCATGCCATCTGACTTTGTTTTATTCTGGCTGGAGTTTTGGCAACTTCTGTGGTAATTTTCAGTTTTATTTCCACTCTTCAGCTATGTCTGTAATTACCGGCCACCAGTTACCTGAGAGGGGATTATTTCTTGGTCCCCCATTTGCTTTCCTAATGTAAAATTTGCATCTCAGGCTCCAAGATGCACAGCAGGCATCAACCAGAACAGTCATTCTGCTGTGGCCCTGAGAAGGTCTCCTCCAGGGGACCTGGTGGCCTCGGCCTGTCCACTGTGACTGCCTCATTTTTCCTCCTTCAATTGTTATAACTTGTGTGCTTCTTCAGCTTTAGATCTTGATTATTGGAGGCCCAGGCACATTCTTTCTTTTCCTCCTCATTTCCTATTTCATTATTTATTTATCTATTGTGTTTTGCCATTTTACAGATTAATTCCAATAGGGATGAGAATAAGGTTTGTGGAAAGAAAAACAGTAAAGGGAAAAGCAGTCATGTGTTCTACTCGTTCATTGCTCTGGTTAATGGTGATAGGAAAGGGCATGCCGACATTTAAGACTAAAGTTAGATTATACTTTTAGCCATGGAATTCAAATGTCTATTATCTATTGCTTCAAATAAACACAGTTTGGTGGGGAAAATGGGTTTTCCAATGATGTATTGAGCATTCCTAATAATCTAAGGTGGGACAAAGTTTGCTTCCCTTACATAAGGCAGTTACCACTACTGACCATCTGTAGTGGGGCATCCAGAAAGGCAAAGGAACCAGCAAAGGAACCAGCTCTGGAAATACAACTTACTAGTCATCTAATATTCTGTTTCTCTTGGGGGTAAGCAGTATATCACTTCCTGGAGGCAGAAATCTTTGTCCAATCACAGAAAGCCCAGACCATTGAGGTGGGTAACTCCCCTACTCCACTGAATTCTGGGAATGAGGTAGCAGATAGTCACCAACTATCAGTAATAGATCCCCATTTGTCCTGATGTATAGCATAGTATGGAGGGTTAGAACCCACAAAATACCTTCTTTACCACGTCTCTAGGGATAGTGATAGACTTTTTTCCTACTTGTCACACTATTTGGAAATATGCTTTGTAATGATTTCAATTTATTTTTAATGGGCTAAGATGCTAATTGTAGTATCTTTTTGTTGTAGCTTTCATATTTATTTTATGCATTTTCTTTCTGCCTTCACATTTTTAGCCTTTATAGAAGTTCAATAATAATGAATAATGTCTTTGGTACAATATTTTGCTGAGTGAGAAGTTCTGGCCTTCAGTCTGTTAGTAAAAAATATATAAATGCTGACAAGGATGTGGAGAAAAGGGAACTCTTATACATTGTTTGTGGGAATGTAAGTTAGTGTTGACATGGAAAACAGTATGAAAGTTTCTCAAAAAACTAAAAATAGAACTACCATATGATCCAGCAATCCCACTACTGGACATTTATTCAAAGGAAGTCAGTATATCAAGGGATAGATGTACTCCCATGTTGACTGCAGAACTTATTCATAGTAGTCAAGGTATGGAATCAACCTATGTATCCATCAATGGATGAATGGACAAGGAAAATGTGACATATAGACACAATATAATACTATTCAGCCAGAAAAAAGAATGAAATCCTGTCATTTGCAGTAAGATGGATGGAACTGGAGGTCATTATGTTAAGTTAAATAAGCCAGTATGTTCTTACTCATATGTGGAAGGTAAAAAGGTTGATCTCATGGAGGTAGAGAGTAGAATGATAGTTATGAGCCTGGGAAGAGTGTATGTGCTGGAGGGTTGAAATGAGGGTGCAAACATACAATTAAATAGAAGAAATACGTTCCAGTGTTTGATGGCACAGTAGGGTGACTATAGTTAACAACAACGTATTGTGTATTTCAAAATAGCTAGAAGAGAAGATATGAAATATTCCCAACACAAAGAAATGATAAATGTTTGAGGTGATGGATATCCCAAATACCCTTATTTGATAATTACACATTAGGTGTATGTGTCAAAATATCACATGGACCCCATACATATTACATATGTATAATTATTATGTATCAATACAAATTTTTTAGAAAAAGATTGTATAAAGACATTTGTTATATACAAATGGGAACAAAACTAAAGGATCCCTTCATCTTGGAAAAAAAGTAAGTTCACCCAGAGAAGTTTCTTATGTGGATGTGGGGTTCTGTGGGGGACATCTGCATACCCGAGCGAGGTCAGCAAGACCGTCAGTCAATAAATGTTATTGATGACATATATTAATTTTCCATATCTTCTTCACAGGCTAGAAAGTGAAAAGTCTAAATTAAGGGGATTGTATATTTATATACACACACACACTCTCTCTAAAATCTTCCTAATCTCCTTAATATATATATTTTATATATATTATATGAGGGTGCATGGCAATATTTTACATATTGCCCAACATCCTCTGGAGGGCATAAAATATATTAGTATATTATATATATATTTTTTTCCCTTAGGCAAATTTGTATACAATCAATGTTTATGATAAACATCTGCTAAAGTGCTAGGCACAGTGGCTCATATCTACAATCCCAGCTACTCAGGAGGCTGAGGCAGGTGGATTGCTTAAGCCCAGGAGTTGGAGACCAGCCTGGGTAATATCGATATTTTTTTAAAAAATATCCTTTTTTTAAAAAAAAAAGTCTTGCTAAACTCATTGATTTAGCAGACTTTTTGATTTAGCAGACCTAAGGATTCATCTGAAAGCTTTTTTTGGCCTAACTGCTTCATGCTTTATCTATTCCACCTGCTAGCCATCCAGTGTCTTGGCTGAAAACTTTTACCATGTAGCCTCAGGAGAGAGAACCAGGGACCAAGCTCTATTAGTTTTCCTTGGTTGCTACAAATTACTACAAACTGCATGGATTAAGACTCAAGCAATTTATTCTCTCACAGTTCTGGAGACCAGAAGGCTGGAAAGTCAAGGTGTCAGCGGGGCCGCACCCCCTCCAAAAGCTCTAATGGGCTTCCGTTCCTTTCTTCTTCCAGCTGCTGGTAAGTGTTGGCATCACTCCAATCTCTGCCTCTGTCTTCACGTCGCCTTCTCCTCTGTATCTGTTTTCTCATCTCCTGTCTCTTATAGAGACAGCTGTTGGTGGATTCACAGCCCACTCTAAATCTAGGATGAGCTCATTTTTGAGATCTTTAATTACATCTACATAGACTCGTTTTCCACATAAGGTCATATCCACAGGTTCCAAGGATTGGGGCATGGATGTGTGTTTTGGGTGGCCACCATTCAACCTACTGTATACAACTTTTCACAGATAACTCAGTCAGCTGTGCAATCTTGCTGTTCCACAGCACGGTGACCACCTATCCTGGGTTACTCCCCCAATGAGAATTTTCCTGAGATGTGGGACTTTTAGTGCATGAGCAATTTCCTGGACATAGGCCAAGGGAAGGAGAGTTCCAGGCAAACCAGAATGATTGATCATTAGAACAGAGTCTGTGTGCCCAATATTTCTATGCTGGAGCCTCAGAAGTCACTGTTGCAAAGGCTGAGGGGACAATGTCAAAACAAGAGGAAGCAAATACCTTTGAGAAAAAGTGGATTGGCCCCAAGTTGGCTCTTCTCCTCTCTGTGACCTTTGCTTTGACAGTTGTGATGAGTGAGTAAGAGGCTTATGGGGGAAGCAGAGCCCTGGAGAAAGAGCTTCTCTCTGTGAGAGCCACTCTCCAGACTGAATTTCTGCTCACCTCATTACCTGTGTCAACCCTGCATTTTCTTCAGCTGTTTGTGTTTCTCAAAGCAGCTGTGGCAGGGCAGCTGGCTGGTTCCATTTTAGCCACCTGGCCAGTGACACTTCAGCGAAGTGTTATTCCAGGAGCTAGCCATGTTTTACGTTGTTAAAATACTTTTCCTTTTTTCGGTCCCCACTACTCCTCTTTACCCAACTCCTTCAGCCTTCTCAGCAAGAAAGTCAAGAGAAAAGCAAAGCTGGGGCTTTGATGTTCAACAGAGGCAGAGTCCCTTTCTCTGTCTGCTTGGACCAGGGTCACTGGGTGAGCAGCAGTAGAGCTGACCTCGACCAGGCCCACATGCCCCAAGTTGTCCAACTTCGACGAGTTCATCCCAGCCAGGACAACGAGGGGTGTCTGCCTGTGGAGATGTCTGTGTGCAGCCGCTCTCTACCTTGTTCTAGGGACTTCTATCTTGAGGGAACAACATAATCCCATTTTCAAACCAACTGTATGAACTTCTGGCACTGCATATTTCCTCTTCTGACCTGAAACTTCATGGAGATGGGCTATATCTAGTTGCATTTTTAACCCCATTTTATTTTCCGTGCAGAAAAAGATAAGCCTCTTTGTGGGAAAGCAGCTGCTTTGGATCAGGTTAGAGGCAGTAAATTTAAAAACCAGGGTTAACATGAATGAAATGATGAGATCAGTACAGGATTGTGATGAGGAAATGCCCAGACCTTGTTTTGTGCCACAGTCAGACTGATTTCACCTTTTATTTACAATGATCTTACACTTTTTCACAATTAAAAATGTTCATCACCTAATTCAGTGATTTAACAAAAGATCCTTTGAGTATTGTCACATGTAATTGCGATGGTTTAAAAAATTTATATGCAATATTTTTTGTTGAAGACAGCTTTTTTAAAAAAATTGGATGCTGCTGAGAACAAATTTCCATTCATTCACTTATTCCATCCTGATTTATTTGTAGTATTTTTGAGTATGTAGCTTTGTGCACTTTTCTGAGTGGTTGCGCACTGTGTTACCATATGCATATATAAATTGCCACTGTCTACTGCTATCAACTGTGTTTTATTATCTGGGGTGAAGTGTAGAAAGTTCACTTCCATTTAGGTCCCCAACCTCCCTACTTTTTAAATATAATTGTTTTGATATCCTTTAAGTATATTGATGACCACATCAGATAGTTTTATAATTTTTGCCTCGAACATCTAATACGATATAAGAAATTCATGAGAAGGGTAGTCTTACTACAGTTCCCCATTTTGCCTTTACTTATTAATATTTTTGGCTGAAAGATGATTTTGGGAACAACACTAAGTGGTACCTATTGAAATATTCTTCCACTGATCTGTAGGAAAAAAGAATCTCTCAATTGCTATAGGAGAGGGAGGTAGGGCAGAGCTGGAAGCTGTAAATTGAAAAAGTGGACACTGATTTGAAAGTCTAGTTAAAGAATGGCCACCAGGTCTAAGGGAAAAATGCTCCTCACCTCTTCAAGGACAGCCATAGCTTTATGACCGTGGCAAGTTACTTAATCAGCCTGAGGCCCCATTTCCTTACCAGCAAAACAAGAGATAATAATGCCAACACTGACTGTTGGGATTCAGTAAGATGATGTGCATGAACAACCTGGTACAATAAAGTTAATCCCCTTGTGCCCTTGCCTCCCTTTGCTCTTTCCCCTCTGTTGGTGAGCATCATGTACTGTAGTACCAGAACTTTCATGGTCATTACTATTTGAAACTTTTAGTTTGGAATACATGACCCCTGGTTTACAATCAGAATAATTAACACTAACACCTTAGTTCTAGTTTTTCAGGCCAAAAACCTTGCAGTCATTCATGACTCAGCTCTGTCTCTCAAACTCCACAGCCAACATAAGCCAACGTATTGGTTTTAGATTCAAAATCTATTCAGAATCTGATCATTTCTCATCACTTTATTGCTAACACCATAGTGGACCACCACTGTGGTCTCTTACTTGGAATATTGCATCAAATCCTAATCGGTCTCTATGTTTCCTCCTTGTTCTCCTTCAGTCCATCGATTCTCAACACAACAATTAGAGGTGCTTTTTTACCTTTTAAGTATAATTCATATCATGTCTGCTCAAAGCCCTCTGTGGCTCCCCATCTCACTCAGAGTAAAAGCTAATGTCCTTACAACTGTCTGCAAGACTCTCTATGGTCTGGTTTCCTTATTCTGTCTCTGATTTCATCTTCTGCCGCCACTTTTCACTTCCATTCACCTGCAGCCACTCTGGCTTTGTATTTCCCAGAGCATGAACTGGTATAGTCTTGTCCCAGGGCACTTGTACCTGCAGTTTCCTCTGCCCGGAATGCCTCGCATGGCTTGCTCCCTCATCTTTCAAGTCTGGGGCTCAAATGGCACCTTCTCAGTGAGACTGTCCCTGACCACACTATTAAAAATTACAAGATTCCATCCTTTGTTGTTCTGAAAGTAATAAGTACTCTGAAAGTACTTATTACTTCCTAATACCCTACTGAATTTTAATGAATCCTAAATGCTACCACTGAAGGTTTAGGGCCACCATAAATGTAAACTATCACCAAGTAAAAGTGACTCACCATCAGTTTTAATATGTACTAACTTACATATTTTAAAATGTAAAAAACTATGTATTAAAAGCAATGGGTCATGGTACTTGATGTACTCTTTTATTTCGTTCAATGCTTATTTTTGCTACACAAATGTAAACTCAAGGAGGGCAAGGATTTTTGTTTATCTATTTACTGTCTAGGACACGGCCTGGAACCTAGCAGGTACTCGATGCACAACTATCGAATGAATGTGTGAGACGTGGATCTCACCAAAAGTAACTATGGTGATAAGACAGACATTCTAAAATAGGCATTGCATAATGAGGACCAGTTCATTAGCTGAGCCCCAAGCCTGTGCTCTGCAAATCCTCAAAGGAAAGGAGCAGAATATTCTTGCTAAAGCTTTTGTTTTAATTGCAAACATATTGTGTAGCTAAACCTGCTATGTGTTAATAAATAGCTATAAGACCCACCTCCATTCTTCCCTTCACAGCACCAAAGGATATTTAAAAAGGAAAAGGAAAGAGGATTTAGGAATAGGTTAAGAGTTCATTTTCCCTCCACTATACAATGTAAACATTTTTGTATTCATGTGCCTACCCTTGACCTCTTCTTTCCCTCTTTCACCCTGGACCTCTGTAAGAGCTCCATGACAAGGGCGTCTAATCATTTCTAGCATGCGACAACATTTGGTTCAGATTCCCTTATCAGCATTACCTTTTCTTCTCTCCCACGTGCCCCACCTTTGCCTTAAAGGAGACCCAGAATGGACCTCAGAGATCAGTGACACGTCCACCACTTCTTCAAACACTTCACGTAGAAAATCTTTCAGAGATGTGATTATGGGCCCCTAGACCTGGAAAATAACTGTCATCAAGACCTTTATATCTGTTAAAGGAATTCATTCCAATGACATTATTTGGCCCCTGGGGCATATTTTATTGTTAGAAAAAAAATTTTTTTAATATACAATTATGGGCTTTTTTATCCATTTAAAATAAGTTCAGCTAATCTCAATTTATTTCCAGTGGGTGATTATAAAGTAGTGTATTTAAATAATTTGAGAACTACAATTTGATTTGTCCTGATATAGAATATGTGTAAAAGGAGATTTAAGTTGGATGTTTTGAAAAGTTGATTGTTGGGTTTATAAAATGTATGAATGGCATTATAGTAATTTTTTAATATGTTGTATAATGTCGATGCCTTTTCATTATATACCAGTAATATGAAATCTAGTATATATTTTTGTATTTCTAACCATCATCACCTTATTAATGTTCAGGGTAACAGCTCCAACTCAAATGAAACATTAAACATGGCTTTTAATTGACACAGAAAAAAATTAAAGCTGCTGAAAATTTTGCCTATTAAAATCAGAATTACTTCCAGATTTCTATAGTGCTCTGACTTCAAAAATACTTTTAAATATGCCAAATTATTGTGAGAGGAAAAAATGAAATTTCTTTCTGTCAACCTTTGAAGACATTCTTTATGATTCATTTGAAAAAATATCACTTCTTTGAAAGTCAAGCTATTTTCTAAGGCTCAATGTAAATCCATGCTAGCTGATTCACTGTGATCCAGGTTCCTTAATCAAAAACAAGTGTTAGGAAAATTCCTCACATATAAATGGGAATTTTCCCTGCACCAACCTAGCTTTCTTAAAAAGGTGAGAAAATATAATTACTATTAATAGAATTAATGCAAAACACAACTAATGCATAAGCAGTGTGCTCAATTCACACAATTCTCAGAAAATTCTTTGAAATTGAATCTTTCATTTTTATGAAATTATAGGATGAAACACACATACTTTTTAATATTAATTGTGATTCTTTGTATGAATAGTTTATTTCCTCCTATTTGTTTTCTAGAACACCAAAGGGAACACCAGACAAATAAAAGAAATGTGAAATAGTTTGAAACACAAATAATTTTTGGTCATTCAAACATTTTGGTAAATTTTAAAATTTGGAACTTTATTTATTATAGTGGTCTTTGTTTTGAAAATTATTTTAATTTTAAATCTATCTCCAGCTTTAAATGTATTTTAGGTATAGTTTCAACTGATGCTAAATATTTTCTAATCATATTTTTTAAAAAAACTTATACATATAAAACTGGAACCAAATCTTAAAACTAAGAGGTTTTAAAACTAAGAGGTCTTAAAACTAAGAGGCTTAAAAATTCTCCCAATGTCACATTCTCTAAAATAATGTCAGATCAAATTTAAAAGGAAGAAAGTTAAATAAGGGCACCGTGAGTGAAATAAATGTGCATCTTGAAGATATTTTAATCTCAATTAAAACATATATATTTCTCTCAAGCAAAGACTTACAGGTCTACTTTTTAAAAAGTTTCAAGTTATCATAAGTTATTTTTTTTTGATATTATAATTAAGTGGCATTATTCATTACATTGCAGCATCTATTTCCTATTATAAAATGTATTTTTTAAAATTTGGCATTTTAAAAATCTTAAGAAAATATTTTATTTATGTATTAGACACATTTACTGAGCAAAGTTTTTTTTGAGCAAGAATGTAATAATTTAATTTTAAAAGACATGGAATTATAATGGCAGTTTAAGGAGAAAAATCATTTTAAAAATTAAATGTCAAATTATTGATATGGTAAAGCCTGAATATGTTTACCAATACAAAAATTAATGAAAGCTTGTATGAGAATCCCCTCCAAAAGAAAACTCTATGAAGTTACTTTTATTTCACTAAAAAGATAAAAAGATATCCACTGATCACTGTATTACTGAATATCTGATTGCAGTTCTTAGAATGTATCACATAACAAATTATAATTGGTACCCATGTTTATCTTTCCAGTTTCCCAACTACATATTTTATTAGTTTTTTGCTCTCCATTATTTTTATAACATTTTTATTAATTGAACAGAAAAGGTCTACAAATTCTCTAAAAGTAAATATTTCAAGATTTTGATGATATAAACTAATAGTTGGAAACAAAATGAAATTATTTTTCTTTTACAATGGTCCTATAGTCTATAATCATAAATTCAATAGCTACGCAGCTTACTCAAATCTGTAACTGATAAAGAGGCTTATGTTTCTAACTTAATTTTTGAGTATATTGCAGCACATTTAAAAATTCAACTGCTAAATATAGTGATGTATTTACATCTCTTAAAACCTCTTCCAATAATCTTTAATGGTTTTCTAAGTGTTATTTTTGTTAGTCTGATGTTTTTGTCTTTCTATGAACAAAATTTTCTATTAATAGTTATATAGCACTAATCCAATGTTTTTAAAAATAGTTTTTATTTGACACATAATTGTACATGTTTATGGGGTACATAATGATACTTTGATGTATATATAATGTGTAGTGGTCAAATCAAAGTAATTAGCACATTCATTACTCAAACACTTATTACTTTGTGTTGGGAACCTTGAAAATCCTCTCTTCTAGCTATACCAATCTTTTTAAAAACAGCTTTATTGAGATATAATTCACATACAATACCATTGATCCATTTAAAATACGTTAATCAATGGTTTTTAGTATATTCATAGAGTTAGACAACTATCACAATTTTAAAACATTTTCATCACTCCAAAAAGAAATGCTGTACCCATTAACAATCATTCTCCACCTCCTCCAGACCTCCCAGTCATAGAGATCCACTAATTTACTTTTTCTCTATGAATTTGCTCATTCTGTACATTTCATAGAAATGGAATCACACAATCCATGGCCTTTTGTGACTGTTTTTTTCCACTTGGCATAATATTTCCAAGGTTCATCCATGCCGTAACATTTATCAATACTTCATTCCTTTTTACTGCCAAATAATATTCATTGTACAGATATATCACATTTATTTAACCATTCATGATGGACATTTGGGTTATTTCCACTTTTTTGCTATTATTAATAATGTTGCTGTGAAGATTTATATGTAAGTGTTTGTACGTTTTCATCTCATTGGGATATATCCTTGGAAGTGGAATTCATGGGTCATATGGTAATTCTAATGATAACTCTAAAAATTTTGAGGACCTTCCAGAGTGTTTTCCCAAATGGCTGCTCCATTTTACATTCCCACCAGTGATATATAATGGTTCCAATTTTCTCTGTATCCTCAACAACGTTTGTTATCCTCTGTCTTTTTGATTATAGTAAGCCTAGTAAATGTGACCTGATATCTCATTGTGGTTTTGATTTGCATTTCCCTGCTGGTCACTAATCCAATCATAGTAAAAAACATAAAGGACATTTTTCAACAACCAAATATACATTTTCTGGAATTTCAACTTTTTTTTCTAGAAAATACATGCATTAAATTTGTTAATGCATATGCTATCTAGTCTACTTAATTCTCGAAGTGTGAAGATTGGCGTGTTGGAGTCAGAGATTGTCAGACCAGATCCTCATTTCTTTTTTTGTGGACATATTAATCTTTCTTCTATGGTGGACTACTCAGTCCTAAAATACAAAATTGTTAGACTATTAATAATAGGAATAACTACTCCTATTTGGATCTATGCTACTTCTTCATATAACATTAATTCCTTTAACTCTTACCACAGCCCTGGAGTGGGTATGGTCATTCTTATTTTGGAGTTGACAGAGGGATGTAATTAGATATTCAAACTAGGGTCCTTATGATTCCAAATCCTGTGTTCATCATCAGTGCCCACACTTGATTCTTAAATATTATTCTTAATTGGTGGCTATCATTTGATACAGGGTTTGGAGTATTCTTTTTCTTTTTTTTATTTTTTTTTTTTGACTGATAAGTTCCAACTCATGGAGTATTCTTTTTAAGTCCTATGAGATAATAATCAAGGAAGTCTTCAAACAACATCCCACAGTGTGGTTATTTCCAACTGGAATTAGTCGATAACTTGCTGCATATACTGTGGATCTACATCCATATGAGGTACTCTGAAAGAAAATAATAACTATTATTTATTGAGTGTTTTTTATGTTCTAGATAATATACTATGTCCTTTATTATCTAACTTAATATGCACAACAAGTTCATGAAATAGTCCTGAAGGGTTTTACAGTCTGGCTGGAGAGATGAGATATATATTTGACTGTACAAAATAACATAAAAAAGAGAGATAAGTAACAGTACATGACACCGTCAGGCAGCATGTGATTAATTTCCAAATGAATCATATAAACAACATAGGTGATGTGTTTAGAGGAGGGTGTGATCACTGTGGGCTGGCCTGAGTGATTGTGGACTCATTGCAAGTGACTGTCTTACTGCATTAAATAGTGAAGTTTATCTTCATTTGCTAAACTAGAGAACATGAGATCTAGAAACAGCCTTGAGAAGTCATTGGCTAGTTTGATTATAGGCAGAACACCTCGTTTGTCACCTTAGTAAGGCGGTAATATCTTACTACTCATAGTGACCATTTACACAGCACTTTCATTTACGTTGTTATTTTCATTTGATTGTCGCACCTACCAGGTGAAAAAGCAGACTTAGGAGTGTTAGCAGACTGTTCCAGATGAGAACCTGTAGCTCTGGGAGTTCAATGATTTCCTTCTGGTCACGCAGTAACAGAGAGGACTGGGGGTCTCCAGTGTTCTTTCTGCTGGGTGCCATCCACCTCCAATGCTCCTCCTCTGTAGAAAGACCTGGAATGCAAGGTAGTTGGCCATACTCTGTCTACTGCTGGAGTCATGATTTCCATATCAACACTAGAACGCTTTAAAAAAAAATAAATATAGCATAAATATTCTTTGTTTTATGGATATGGAAGTAGTCCTAAAAATCCAAACTCAGGAAAGGAATAAATAAGTTGGTCACTAATGGCAACCCTTAGTCACCAGCTTTGTCGAGGATGCGATCATCAGTGCTTTCCATACAGGGTGAGGTGAGCTGCTACTGGCTGCTTTTCCAGACTGTGCTCATCAGTTTAATTGAGCAGTGCAGAGCACTGATAAATTATCCACTCGCAACCCCACTCCCCAGCCAGATGTAATCTAAGCTTCCAAACATTTGCAGAAGGGTCCAGTTTGAAGTTGTTCTACCCTGCGCCTCCCCCATCCTGTACCCTCCCCCCTTTCTGTGTTTGCCTTTCTTGAAATCAGAAAGTAGGAGTTTAAAGACCTCACTGATTCCTCTCTAGGCTTATACCTGGGCCAGGAAACCTGGGGCTGGTGGTAGGAGTTAAGGGGTCAGACAGGGGCAAAAAAAGAAAAGAATAAAACAAAGGCATTCATTCACCAGAGAGAAAACAGAGGGCACTCAAAGAGCTCAGACTTTTCTAATGAGCAGTGTCTGAAGAGGATAGGTTTGTACAATCTCCTTCCCCACTGTCATCCCAGCAGTGTTCTGTCGCGATGGGAAGTAACCTCCTGTCCCAGGAGGCCAGCATGCAGGGAAAGACGCTACACGGGACGCTACACCTTTGCCAAGTGTGATTTCCTTCATCCCTCCTCAGACAGGCTTCAAATGACTCCTCCAGGGAACCATTCAAATCAGGAGGAAAACCTGGAGCATAGCTATAGTTTAATTAACTGCCCAAAGTTGAGAATAAGTAGAAAATAAACTGACTCTCTTTTAAATTTTCTTTAGATATGAATGAAAGTCATTTCTCAAAGAGGTGCTTGTCAGACTTGCAAAAGCCAGCAGACACTTTTACTCACAGCCCAAATGCAACCTTGTTTTTCTCTTTTCAGGTTATGGCTGTCTCAGACACAATAAGATACTAGTTACAGCCTGGAAAAGCAACATGGTGTGGAGATTAAGAGCACTGAAGCTAATCTCAAGCCTTGGGCAAGGTGCTAAACTCTCTGGCTGTCAGTTTCCCTATCTATCAAATGGGGCAGCCCTAGTACCTTTCCTAGGAGGGCAATATGAGGAATAAAGAGTTAATACAGGTGATACTTGGAACAGTGCCTGGCTCAGAGTAGGTGCTCGAAACATTTTAGGTGCTCTTAGTTCTTAAAATATTTTTTTACTATTTTTATTTTTCATACATTTAAAATTGTATCTCTAATTCTTTAACATATTTTGCTTACTCTTGGCATTCTTTTTTCCAAATGTATTTATGTTCAGGGCTGTGCTTATATGGCTGCTAATTTGGAAGAACTGGGAGGTAGAGTTTCTGAGTCAATTATCTACTCTGGATAATTTACGCCCCCACGCCCCCCCGCAGCTGTATAGAATTATAGAGGTTGCTTGACAGACAGCAGGAGGCTTCAAGAAGCCAAGAAAATGAAGCGCAAGAACCTCCATTGCTTTTGGGGGTGGGGTGGGGTAGTAAAAAATACATAATATAAAATTTACCATTTTAATCATTTTTAAGCGTATAAGGCTAGCATTAAGTACATTTATGTTGCTGTGCAATCATCCCTATTTTTGAGCCAGCCCTGCCCCATCTGGGGAACCTGGAAACTGATAACAGAATAAAGCAGATATGTGGCTAAGTCCTCTTCCCTTGGAGATAGTTTTCCTTCCTTAGAGATGTCTATTCAAAGAAAAAAGAGAAAACATAGCTACTTGAACTTTTTTCTTGGGCCTTTCTTGTCCTCTTTTTGTCCTACAATATTTGCATATAATAATTCGAAAAGGAACGTGAATTTTCAGATAAATTTTCTAAGTACCACACTGTCTCTCCTGCAGAAAATACTGAAGCTTATTAACAGTCTTGACTTATCATGTTAAACTCATGAGAGAGCAGCTGAGAGCTTTTGTGTTCTATCTATATGGAAACTTCCTTTCCTAAGTCACATAAAATTATAAGAATAACCCTGTTTTGTTACAGAAAGAAATAGTAACCTCAGAGCATGTATAGATTTATAATATGCTTAAAAAAATGTTTGCATTCAGAAGAATTTACCAGGCAACCCTGTGAGTGATTGGACAGGACAACCTATCAGGAGACTTGTGGGAGAGGAATGACTTAAAATAAAAAGACAATTAAAATGGATTTTCAGTGCTATTGATGGTGGTAAAATGAACACTTAAGAACACTACTGATGAAGAATAAATTGGTAAACCTGTGGAGAAAATTATATATAATGTATAAAGAACCTGAAAAATGATTAAACACTTTGATCATAATTTCATTTCTTGGGAGTTATTTTAAGAAAATGATCAGACAAAAATTAGCACACTAAAATAATAATCACAACAATATTTCTTACAGTTAAATGAGAGAAATAATTTAAATAAATGTTCAAAAATGGAAAGTGGTAAAATATATCAACAACTGATCTATTTGAAGTAATGTTACAGAGTAGTTATAATTTGTCAGTAAAGAAGGTCCATGACATGTAAGAATGTTCATGATAAACTAAGTGAAAAAAGAATATAATTTTTCTATGTAGTGTCATGTCAACCATGTAAAAATATGTACAGAAAAAAGGCTGGTTATATCTGGATGTGGGAATCTGAGTTTCCACATCCAAACCAATAAGATTTCTTTTTCCATGCATTGCGCTCCATTTCATGAGAAAGAAAGAAATCACAAGTAACTGAGTTAATGCAAAGAATTTGTTTAAAAGTGAACATCCCAGGGTAGGTCTGTGGGGAGTAAGTTTATTCGTCTATAGCTCTTAAAAGACGACATGTTTAATGGTGACCCTGAGGCACATAACATTCTGAGGCGCCTTCTGAATCAGCAATGGTTTTGCTTGGTATGGTTTTAATACTAGGTGAGCATATTGTCTTCTAATATTTTGAAAGTTGGTGGTTTATGTATGGGGTATCCATAACTCTTGTGTAAGCAAAAGACTCAATTAACCAGAACACTGTATTCTCCTGTCTTTATGGATAATCTAGCCGCAATCCTGTGGCTGCAAGTTCTATTCACTTAAAGAATTAAATTTTTATTAATATTTACTCAATTAGTAGATCTTACTCAGCCCCAAACAGACTCCCACATGAGAAGGTCTACATCTGAATGATGAGAATAAAGCAGTTTCCAAGTTTCTTTAGGCAACATAAATATCAGCTCTTGCCAACCGAAAAGGGACAATTTCCACCATTAATAGGTGGGGCAGAGAGAAAAGAGAGGGACCACCAGTGTGCTGCACACACAGGCTGGCCACTCTGTTTCCCCAGTAGCCTCTCCCACGGCGGAGCTTCCCAGTGCCACCAAAAGAAGACTGGCATCTCTCCAGGAAGGCAAAGGCTCCTTTTCATACTCTGAGCTGCCATATGTTTTGAGTTGAGGTCAAAACTTAAAGGGCTTGCAAAGTGGCCACAGGGCTTTGCCTGTAGATGAGCCTTTGGACTTGCTTCTGAAGACTACGTCCCCATGGCCATTCTGGGTATTTTAACAGCTTTGTTTGCAATTAGGGATACATATTTCAACATGGCCTAGGATCAAATATGAACTCCGAATTGAAGACAAACGCTTAAATCGGCCGCCAAAAATGATTTCCTTCTAAGTGTGTCCAAAACGGCAGCTAGATTTTGTGTGGCATGTTTTTGGATCCCATAAGCTGGACTCCCTAGCTTTCCAGATCCAAGTTATTTCGAGAATCCCTTTTTCCTCTTGCTGACCCTACATCTGATGTCAGAGCATTCCATGTGATTCTCAGTTGCTCCCGTACCTTTCGTAGGTTTTGCCCCTTTGACACTTTCTGTAACTGCATTCGAGTGGACAAATTATCTGGGGTCTATGCTAGACTGAGACAACAGTCGTCCTTGTAATTAAATTCCTCTGGGAAAAGAAGTGCTTTCAGTTGAGTTTGTCAGACGGCAAGCATTTTGCCGAATGTCTGATGAACAGTGTGTTAGTTCCAGCGGTGACAGAATGAGCCTAGAAAGGAATGGTGGAGGCTCTTTACGTTTGAGTTGGAGGGATGTAGGTCCCAGAGTCACAGAAGGAGCCCGGGAGATGGCTCTGTGCTTAGCAAATTATTGAATAAATAAATGAATGAGTGTGAATTACATGATCAGAGCAATGATAAAACAGTGGCTACATAGGCAATTTACACAGTACGAATGGACAGCTTGAGAAAATTGACACTGTGGATATGTTTGGAGTGGGGCTAGATTTAAATGAAGCAGTTGTGGGAAAATTTGAACCAGGTCTTAAAGGAATAAAGTTAGGTCTACTTTTTTGGAGTACCTGTTTGAAGGAGCAAGACTATCTGTTTGTTACGACAGAACCATGCAAAAGTCTTCTCTCCATGAGCAGACAAAATATGTCCTTCTGATTGTGCTGAGGTCTTTTCAATCATGAGCATGAGAAAGAATGCACCCTTACACAATAAAACTCCAGTATGCAGTTAAGTTGTTTTTACGGATTCTTTAAAAACTCACTCTACCCTTTGTCAAAATGTAGCTTTTCTCAATACATGAAATCAAAGTTAATCCCTCTTTCAAGTGAGTCTCTATTGCACTTTCCTTTTTTTATAAATTTATAAATTTATATTTTCTATAAATATTTACTTATAATCTACTTTGTCCCAGACACTGTGCTTAGTGCTGAGAATATAAAGAAGATAGGATCCCTGACCTGAAGAGGCCTGGGTCTAGGGAGTATAAATAAATAGACAATTAAAATGCAACATTCCTAAAGCATCTCTATTGAACTTATTTATTTAGATGTCTGCTTCTATTTATTGAGATTATTTAATTTGAACTGTGTGAGTACAGAGCCTGGATATCATACATATTTGATTCTCAGGTATCTGGGACACATCCCATGTGTTTAGATAAATTTATTGAATTTAATGAAATTAAGTAAAATCTACAAATGATGGATCTAGAAGCAGTTTACAGTACTTATTTTTTTCTTATATTATTATAGAACTTTTGTATTTGGGAAGAATACTATATGCACTGAGTCTGAATTGGTCCAGACCTAAGTCTAAAATATAGATTTTAAAAATTATTTTATTTTATTTTAAAGGGAATAGTGTCCTATTTAGAAACAGCTTAAGAGTTTGTACTCAAAAGATCTGGATTTCAGTTCCTGTGTGAATGACATTTTTCCTAAGACCCAGTTTCCTCATCTCTGAAAGGAAGATATAAATAAAACCCAGTTCACAAGCTTTAAAATAAAATTAGATTTGATATATGTGAAAATTGTTTTGTAAACTGTAAAATGAGAAGAAATATTTGTGGTGAAGCACAGAATCAATTAATGACATAGAAACAGAAATGAAAATGAAACAGAATCAATTAATGAAATAGAAAATGCTATCAGGCAATTATTACTTTTTTATTATTATTACTTTTGTTTTTCTGTGTATCATCATCTGTGTATCATCTCCTCCTTGGAGAAATGTCCTTTTCCCAGTCCATGGGACTTTGCTGTGGCCCTGCCCCCAGGAAGTCCTAGTCCTGGCCTAGGACAGGCTAAGCCAGACAGACTCTGATTTCTGGGAATTGGAGTCTTGTGTGGATATGTGGGGACTGAAGTGGAGTGGTAGCCGTGTCCAAGGGAGCCACTAGCTCCTGTGTATGAGGTCATAGCTGCCCTGGTTTCTGCCCTTCAGGAGGCCTGATTGTCTAGCTTTCCCTTCCAATCTGTGAGCTGCCCAGCATATTTTCACAAACTCCTTTCTTTAAGTTAGTCATGGCTATTGTTTCTTGCCACTACAAATATTCATCGATAAACTCTCTCCCAGGTTGATTTTAATTGATCTGAATCAGCATTTATTGAGTTTTTGGATGTTCATCTCATGCACACTCCTAAAGGTATAAGAGATATGCTTATACCTGATTTTAAGAAGCTCAGTCTCTTCTCTAAAGCATTTTTCCCAGGTCATCCTAGTCAGGGCTGGAAATAGGGTCACAATCCCTGTCACCACTTCTCTGTGGAAGCACATGACACCTGCAGATGGTGCAGGTGTCCCCAGGAGGGTTTCACAGGTAGTTTGCAGAAGAGTCTCCTTGACTGCTCCTTGCCATCTGCCATTCTCCTCTCCTGTTCAAACTCACTTCACTCTGGCTGTCAGTTCATTCACTACCAATGTGCAAAGAGGTGGCTATGCTAGCAGTGCTTCCTCAAAACCGTGGAGTTCTTGGAGCCATGACCTTGCAACATGTGCCCTTATGTGAAATGTGATAGTGATTCAAGGTAGATTACCGTTCAATGTCGAGTGCTACAGGGAACAAGCACTAGGAATCCTACTGTGCATTGTGTTCATTGGGGGAGCTTTCCTGGAGGATGTGGGGCTCCCACTGCTTATCCCAGGATGTGCTGGGCTTGGATAGAGAGACCGGAGTGGGGTAGGAGTGCAGAAAATGGGAAAGCAAAGATATTGAGGTGAAGAGTAAGAGCTTTTAATCCTGGTAGAAATAGGCAAGCCTGGAATGTAGGGACAGCCTCCTGTGGGCCCACAGGGCTTTAGGACCAGAAAAACTCACCTGAGTAAAACATAAAAGTGTAGCCCAGATAGGAACAGGTGTGTGAGATATTGATCTCCTCTTGGGAAGTCTGGGTCTGTGAGAGCCCCTGGAGCAGCCACCTCCTCCTGTGACCAGCACTGACCATTCACCCCAGAGCACCAGGTACTTACCATTTTCTACATATGTCATGAATGACAAAGGCTGGGAAGACAAAATGGAAAAGGTAGCATTAGGCTCTATTGCCCAGGAAATTGAATACCAGGGTAAGGAATCTGGTATTTCCTGGAGGGCAGGGAAAAACTATCACAGGGTTTTGATTGACACATGATTAGCATTGTCATAAGGCCATGAACTCTTAGACCTATGAAATATCCAAATAAAAAGGAATGAATCCACTTGTTATCAAGCTAAGAGGAGGTAAGAGAGGCTGTGGACATAGTGGCACTTGAAGACTTTTTCAAAAAATGTCCCTTCCTTTCCCTTTGCAGACTCTGGGTACATCTGATGGGGTTGGGGGTGGGAGATAGTATTTGTATGTTTAGTTTTCTCCGGGTAAATTAGTCTGGTTCCTGCTGGTGGGATGTAGAATCCTTTCAGATATGTAGATCAGCTAATACCCTGATAATCTGCTCTCCTTCCACATTCTTAAAGGTGCTGTGGTCACCAAGCCACCACCACAGATCCCTGCAAGTCTGACACTCTGATCACAGGTTCCTTGTTTCCATCACCTATCATGGTAATTACTTCCTCTAAGTCTGTGGTGGGTCCCCAACCCCTGAGGCCTGTTAGGGACCAGGCCACAGAGCCTCCCTACCACCTCCACCCCCTTCCGTCTGTGGAAAATTGTCTTCTGTGAAACCAGTTCCTGGTACCAAAAAAAGTTGGGGACCACTGTGTTAAACCATTCATGAGGACTCTGCCTTCGTGACCCAAACACCTTCCTAATGGAGCCCTACCTCCCAACACTATTGCATTGGTGATAAAATTTCCAACATACGAGTTTTGGGACAGGTGGAGTGGGCAAAAACATTCAAACCATAGTACTATGTTTTCTCAGATCCTACTTGTTAGGCACTAAATTGCCTCCCTCCCCCAATTTACATGTTGAAGTCCTAAGCCCAGTGCCTCAATGTGATTGTATTTGGAAATAGGGCCTTTAAAGAGGTAATTGAGGGAAAATGATGTTGTAAGTGTGGGTCCAAATCTAATATAGCTGATGTTCTTATAAGAAGAGATTAGAACACACTCAGGCATATACAGAAGATCATGTGAAGACACAGGGAGAAGAATGCCATCTACAAGCCAAGGAGAGAGGGCTCAGAATGAAATCAACCCTGCCTATACCTTGGTCTTGGATTTCCAGCCTCTAGAACTTTGAGAAAATAAAGTTTTTTTTTTTAAGACACCTAGTCTGTAGTATTTGCCCTGGCACCCCTAGCAAATTAACACACTATTCATAAAACTTCGCAAGATCTCATAGTTCCTTTAGTGAATGAGCTGGGTCTTCTTTAGGAGTTAACCTTGCAAATGTACTTTGATGATTACAGTAATATGGATTAACTTGCTTGTGACTTAACTTCTCATTTTTCAGTAATAATTGCTTCAGTTAACACTAAAGAGCTAGAAAATAACAGTCTACCTATTTGATTTAAATGCTAGAAAAATCAGGAAGATATTGAGATCATTTGAAATTCAATTTTTGGCTTATTCTAAACTACTTACTGTTGCTATCATGGGAAGTTAAAAATCAATGAAAAAGATGTGAGAAGTGAAAGCATTGACTGTCTTAATATCACTCTTTCTGCTGAAGGCAAGATTTTCTTCCATGCTAAATTTTTAATATAAAGGCTAGTCCAGCTTTTAAATAGCACAAACATTGATTTTTCCAACCTTTACCTTGAGAATATTCACCATAAAACTGTAAGGCTTGCTGTGAAGAAGTCTTTCTTAGTAACAAACCTTAGTAACAAACAAACAAAACCTAAAGTTTTCCTTCATCTTGACAATTCCAAAGGATTCTAAAATGTTCATGAATGCTTGATTTGCCAAATGTCCTATTTCTATACAAAAAAAATTGTCATTTAAGTACATCACAGAAAAAGGTAACATTTATTGATTCTTTAAGCATGTCAGGAAGGGAAAATATATTTGACCAAAGCTGTCATCTACTCTTACTAGTAGTTGCTCTAGTCATTGCTCTAGTTACTAGTCATTGCTCTCTCCTCACCAAGCCATTCTCTTGAAATTTGACTTAATACATTTCTCTTTCCAGCCCATTTTCACATAAAGTGGAAAAACTTTCTTGCTCATTAGACTTGGAAAAGAGATGCCTATATTTTCTTTATTTCACCTTAAGTCGCTGTTGTAAGTCTGGGGAAAGTTAGTTGGTTCAAAAGTTAAAAATAATAAAAAGGTGAACACTATTTATTACTCCCATTTCAGAGTTGAGGTTTTGAAGGCTCTGGGAGATTCTGGATGTGCCCAAGGTCACCTAGGTCCAGGAACAAAATTGAGATGCAAATGCAGGCAGATCTGATACCAATCGGGTGCAGTGAAGTTGGTATTGCAGACTGGCCTTCTAGAAGCCAGTCACCTTTGTGTTGTTTACTGCACCTGAACCCTGGCCAAGTCTCCTTCCAGAGTGTGCTGTTGTCACAAGTGGTGCCAAGTGAGACAGGGAGAGACAGGGCAGCACACACAGCCCCTGGCAGAAACAGTGCGGGAAAGAGTGCACACTGCAGGAACGAGGTGACTTGGCTGACTTGTTTCTCTGTCCTTATAGAACCTGGCCTTCCCCTTTGGGCTTCAGTTGAAAAAACTAACATGTCTAATTCTGAGTTCACTGTCCTCATAAGCCTAAATAGGCCTCCTTTCTGGTTTTATTCATCTTTGATGAACTTCGATCTCTCTTTCCCCTCACCCAAGAAATCACAATGTTTGAAAACCATGATTCTTTTCTTTAGATTAGAGGAGGGGCAAAAAAAAAAAAAAAAAAAAAATTAAAGTAAAAAAAACCACGATTCAAAGAACTACTGGTAGCTAGTTTTAAAGGCAACTGCTGCATGAAGCAGTCACACGTGTTGTCTCATTCAACCTGCTCAGTAACCTGGAAGTAGGTGACCCATTTCCATTTTGTGGATGAGGACACTGAGGCCTCAAGGAAGGCCAGTAGGTGGTGGACTGGGGCTGGGAACCCAAGTCTGTCTGACTCCAAAGCCAGGGTTCTTCCAGCCATCCTGAGAGAGCGGCAGCAGCTTGGGGACAGTGGGCTAGATCTGGAAGGGCGTGGCTGCCAGCTGAAATGAGGGTGGACACCGAATCACCTTGGGAAAAGTCAATAGGAAGCCAGTCAGGGTCACCCACGTAGAGCAATGACCAGCTATGTTATATGAAAAAAAGGGTGGCAGGAAAAGGACCCTTTCCCCCTAAATAAATTTTTCTTGGGCCAGTCATGTCCCTGGGTGCTTGAAAATTCTCGGATTAAAAACATTTATTTTGTTAACATCAGTGTTAAGATATCTTCTCAGATGCAGCCCTATTTACCCGTTAATATCTTTGTGTTATTACTTGACACTTGTTCTCCACAGGACCGTTAACTGTGGCATGGAGCAGGAAGAGCTGCCATACAAGGACAGTAAATTTTGATACTCCTGATAATCCGGGAGAGGGGAATTGGTTTTGGAGTAGAAACTGCATGGGGTTGGCAGGACGAGGTTGGCACTTAGCAGGGACCTCTGCTGTTCTAGGAGCTAGCGGGAGGGTATGGGAAATCTTGGGATGAGGTTGGGGAGAGGAGCCACCGAGGCTTTACATAGCTTCTATTTTACAATTTTTAGCTAAAGCTGGCAATGAATTAGGGGTTGAGACACGTGGGATGGGAAATTAGATTGGGAGCAGAAAGCACTAATTAATTTGGGTAATTTTCCAGCTTAACTTGGAAATAGGTTGATGATCTAGGCAGGGGTTCTCAAACTACAGCATGTGGGCCACATGTGGCCCGCTGAGGACATTTATCTGGCCCGCCTGGTGTTTTTTGCCGCTGCCTGTCCTGCTTAGCAGCCGATTGGTCCCTGGCCCACAGTGCGCATGTGTGGAATGTGCGCCACACTCTCCAACGGTTTGAGGGACAGTGAACTGGCCCCCTGTTTAAAAAATTTGAGGACCCCTGATAGGGATAGTGCTGTCCCTAAAAGGATACCCTCAGTAAGGCTGGAGGCTGATAACAAAATCTGGTCCACTGGAAGACCAGGAGCCATCTGGAGGCTTGTAACACAGGTGGGAGCTGCCTCCTAGGGAGAAATGGGAAGTCAGTGAGACAGCAGGACAGGACTACCCGGAAAAGGAAAGGATGTGCAGAAGGGAATGAAAATTCCGAAACTCACGCCTACATTCCAAAGAAAAATTAGCCCTGGTGCTGTGGAGCAAGGAAGGAGGTTTCAGTTCACATGAGAGCTGGGAAGAGCCAGGGGCAGGAGCCCCCTGGTGTGTACCGCTTGACCTCCCACTTGACTTGTGGCACCTGGCCTGTGACAGAGAAGAGACCAAGCACCACTTGCAGGCCTCCACTTGGGAGTGTTGAAGTGTTAGTCCCACAATCCAGCCTGCAAGTGGCCAGTAAGATGGACGCTCGGGGCACAGCGCAAATTCCAGCCCCTTCGATAAATTGTCCGTGGTCTGGGGCTTGGTCTGACCAAAAGGTGCAGACTGGGATTAAGATTCCAGAGAAGCAGAGTGAGTGTCTGGGGAGAGGCCCATTAAGCCCTTTGAGGCTGACTGTTGGAACTTGTGGTCTTTATTTAACCACGCAGAGGCAGGATTCTTTTCTATTTCAGCTCAGTTTAGCGGTCAGCCTGGCTCCCTAATGGCCTGAAATATAAATACTGTGCACGCCAAAGCGAGGTATTTCCCTGTGGTTGTTGAGTCTCCTCTAGGAGGGTAAACTCTAAATACCATAACTGTTTAGTTAAAAAAAAAGAGTTAAGCTGTCTTATCTGCTCCTTATCTGGACCACCTGATGAAATTGGTTCATTGTCCATGGGGCAGGATGATCCTGGCTTACTTTTTATGCAGTCTGTTTGCCAATGGAAGTTTTGAGGATCTCATCACAGGACACTTTTGAAAATGAGAAAATTATCTCAAGGATTCATTATTTAATGCTTTCTTTGCATACATGTGTATAAATGTAACTGGGTAAATTAGATAAAGTGAGGAAAATGAAAGAGACTAGGAAGGAGATGTTGTGATAACTGGTCATCCTATGGTGAGAAAATCTTGGTTTATAAGACTCGATCAGCAGCAGCAAGAAGGAACACGGCCAGAATGAGAGGTAGACCGAGAAAATACAGATTGGTAGCAATCAAGAATGGTGGAGTAAAATGGCCTTTCCTCTGTCACTTGCTGAGGGGATTTTACTCTTTCATAAAAGGGCTTTTTCCTCTTGAAGCAAATTCTGGGACACTGTCAGCTAAGTTTGTGTGACACTTGTTTGTCATAGAGCCAGAGACAGAAAAACACATTTCTCAGATTTATTCACCAATACTGTTATTTTCCAGACTTTTCTATATAAATCTTCTACCTAGCAATATGTAAAGTGATGAAAATATCTGATTCCTCAAATATTGTCACCACGGACCTCTAAGGAATACCTTTAAAGGAAGAGGCCACACCAAGCCTTAGAAGGAGCAAGTTGAGAGTCTGAACTGGAAATTGTTTTGATTGGACTATTAACTCCTTTAAAAATGTCAAGTCATTGGCATGCAGTTTGTGATGTGTATTCCTTTCATTGGATATCTGAAAAATGATACAACTGCTCAGATTTGTGTATTTTCAACAGTTTCAACACTTCTGACCTCTGTGAGAAGACAGTATCACAACAGCATGTTAGTAAAGTGTTACTTGATTAGAGAAACTAAACAAATAACAGTAGTTAATTTTCTATAATGGAAAGCACATTTATTTCTGCCTTCCAAAAAATACTTTATTTTGTAAATTATTATTACTGAATAGTCGAAATATGCAAAAGTAGCCAGAATTCTCTGATGAATCCTCCTGCACCGGTCATCTCTAGCCATTATTAACATCAGTCTTCTTTGACTTAAACCTCCACCAACTCACCTCTCTTCATTCTGATGGAGAACTCAGAAATCATTTCATTTCGTCCTTAAATATTTCAGCATGTTCTAGAGTTCATTTATTACCCAAGAAAGAGTGACAATTTAATTTCAGCAATAAAAGAATCTTTTAAAAATACCCTTTTTTGGAAAAGACATCTCTATTTTTGTTAAAAAAGAATCCTCTAATTTTTAGTAGAATGTCTTCTCTAAATTGATTTTTATGAATCTGTGATGTTTTGGGGGGGAGGAGAGAGAGGAGTACCTGAAAAGGATTTTGCAAATTTAAGTGTGCTCCTGGTGCAAAGTAGTAGGGTTCTTTATTTTCTTAAATTGTAAATGTGACTGATTAATATTTAAATTATGTCCCAAGATCAGTAGCTTCGTAGTGTGGGGGTGGCACAAGGCAGGCTTAAATTCTTTAATGAAAAACACAACTTTATTTGAAATCAGAGAATTTTATATGTTTCTTTTATATATGTGCTTTATAATTGCCTACTGCTCTAACAGAAACCTGGAAGTTTACATGTTCCTGGTAACCACATTGCCCTTTAAAACTTGAAATAAACAAAATCTCTTTGATGAGTGACCCTTAGTGTCATAACTGGTGGGAAAAGTGTAATCAAAGGAGCTGGCAAAAACCATGAAAATTTTATGGAACAAATGCTACCAAAATAGAACCACCGTCTTCTGCTAGGTAGCAGTCAACAAACTAAATGTGTTTTAATACATTGCTTAGGAAAAGCAAGTTGAAGTCGTCTTTGAAATCTCGCTCAATTTACTTTGTTGGGGTTGCACTGAAAAAAAAAAAAAGCCCTGGGTTACCCAACCAAGCCCACTTGCTTTAGTCCTTCAATAGGATATGGCCCACAGTGTTCCTTCTATTTGTTTTTGGATACCAACACATAAACCATGCATTTGCATTTCAATGCTAAATTGAAAAGCACCCCATTCCACTTTCCCCAGTCCAGCTACTTTTTCAGTTCCTTCTCCTGGTGCTCAGGAAAACAACCCAGGATCTGAGCTCCTGTGAGAACCTGTCTGATTTAAACGCTGCCAGGAAAACATGAAGTAGTTTATCTTACACTTCAGTGCAAGCAGGGCGAATAGTGGGCCTGATCGAAGGAGAGGATTTTGCAGCACTGAATAGAAACGAGGAAATTCATTTCTATAAAGGTATCCATGTGCCCAGGACCTGCTTTCGGGTCGCTGTTTAGCTCCCCTGCAAGCAAGGCTCGGTCTAAAAGCAGTAAGGATATGTCAAAAAGTCAGAAAGCGAATGAGACAGTCGCAGCTTCCTTTGGCGAAGATGGTTATCCTCACTTTCAGACATCTCCCGTCTCCACTCCTGGAACGTGTCTTCGTTTAGATGGTGTCTGAGGATTAATTGGCAAGAAGCTGTCTCCTGATATTGAGTTTCTTCCTTCCCGAGCCGACAAGCAAACCGCTCCCACCAGCCCGCGGTGATATTCCGGTGCTGGAGAGCAGTTCCCAACGCGCCCGGCAGCCGCGCCTCCCTCCGCGCCGTCGTCGCGCCTCCTTGCCATTCCCAGGGACGGGAGCTGTGGTTAGCAAGACAAACAATGGCACTCAGTGCCCCCGTGTAGAATGGCAATGGGAGGAAATGACAGAGACACAGGAAACAGGGAGAGAGGGTTTCTTACACAAACAACCCAGGGAGGAACAGAGTAGGAAAACAAAGGTGAAGCCTGGAGGACGCAGCCCCTGGGCCCAGGGGAGAATGTGGTCGGGCAGGGGCCTCGCCACAGAGGCACGGCCAGGGACCTCGGCGCCTGTGGCACCTCGGGTGACCAGGTCTTCGGGGTGGGAGGGTTCCTGAAGTCTGGAGCAGCAGGGAGGCCAAGAAGGAAACAGAAGAACATATTAAGCCCCTGTGTTTAGAGCCCCTGGGAAGAGCTCCCCTCTCCCCCTACCTGTGGGTGTCAGGAGCAAGCTGCCTGGCCCCATTCTGCCTCCCCAGACAACAGAGGGGGAATTCACCCGGCTGAGTGCGTAACTCCAGCCCTGGAGTCAGAGTGTAGCTGGAATTACCTAAGCAGTAGTTCTCTTCTTGCCAAAAGCTTGGATTTCTACCCTCCACCCCCACCCTGCGCCTCCCAGGGGCTGCACCCTTGCTCAGTCTCTCCTGGCGCAGAAGCTGGCTTCTCTGCACGGATCCCTGCCTCAGTTGCTCCAGCGGCTGCACGCCCGTAGTGCCTGGGAGACACGTTCATTACAGAGCCTGCGCGGCCTACCGCCATTGCTTGTGGCTTGTCCATTGCTCAGCTTCACAGCCTTAGCACAGCCTGCGCTCCGCAGGTGCTCAGTAAAGGCACGCTGACATAACGTTAATTGAACTTTCTGCCTGGATTCCTGCTCTGGCAGAAACCTTCTGTCCTTGGGCTTCTGACGCTGGCCGTGCCCTGGCAACCCCTATTGGTCACTCGCAGCACTCTGTCGCTGCATCTGCCAGAACTTCGGAACTTGGGGACGGGGAGTGTTCTGATAGAGCAACAGGAAACCCCTTTGTCCACTCCTTAACTATTTTGGGGTGGCATGTTAGGAGCAGGACCATTGACTGGAGATGCCTGCCATCTCTAATACTCCTCTGTGGCTTGGAAGATATCCCCCAGGCCTGCCCCAGTAAAAGTGATTCAGATAGAGGCGGCTCTAGAGGTGGCCTGGGGCAGGGGGAGTGGCCAGGACTACCCTCCCATACTCTACTGCCCTTCCCCTGAGCCACCACCAATCATGACAGCCCATGTTTTATGCACTGTATTCGAGTGTGTGTGGACTATTGCTGTTTCCCAAATGTGATATTAATAAAAGCATCTTTCCCCAAAGGTAGATGGAAACTTAAAAACGATGCTCTCTGGTGAAGGGAAGGACTAGTTCGGCCCACGAGGATGTGATTCAAAACATGTTTACTCCCTTACAGAGGGTTTCACTTTGGGGTAAATCTCTCTTTGAGCTACGAAAATCTCATAGATAGCATATAGTTTGACATTTCTTCCTTCATATTTTGTGATTCCCCTTAATTTTGCCCAACTATCCAGTGACATTTACATATGCATATGAGATTGCATGGTGAGATTATGGACAAAGTGAGAGGTGGAGCAGCCAGCTCGTACTCCTGCACCCTCCCTAGGCCTCAAGGAGGAAGCAGAATTGTACCTAGTAGAATAAGTAGAATAATTGTACCTAGTAGAATAACTGTACCAGAATTGTACCAAGTAGAATAAGTAGTGGCCAGTACACCATGGCCTATGGCCCATAGTGGAGCAGGAGGGAGCCTCAGCTCAAAGAGCAGTGGTGAACTAGATGACCTGAAAGCAGACATGAAAAAGAAGGAAGGGATCCTGGGGTGGAGGGGAAAAACTTCCACTGGAGTCACAAATTAGTGTTGTGATTAGTTGTTTAATGTGTGTTCCCCTCAGGAGTTGCCAGGGAGGGGCCATGTGGACAGGAATTGTGTCTAGAGTGACATTCAATAAATATTTGTTAAGTGGGTAAATAAAAACATTTATAGCACTATTGATACTTAAAGGTAGTTTCTTATTTACTTAGTCAATCTTTTTTTTTTTAAAAAACCACAAAAACATTGACTCTAATCTTTGGGCTAAGCACTGGACAGGCACTAAGAATAATATAGAACAAACAGATGAATAAAGCTTCCACAGCAAGACATGCTTCTCTGCTATAGTTCCCAAAATGCACAGAGTTTGCTGCAGAATTCAGCCCTGCAAAAAGTTATTTTCATACATCATGCTGCAAACCAGTTAATGTAAAACAACAGTAACTAGACTTACTGGTGACTTCTCTATTTCCCTACGTCAGAATTGCCTCTTTCCTTCATCCTTACAAAGGAGATTTAGGAATCTTAAAGACTTTAACTACATTCTTTCTCAAATTCCCAGAGCACCTACAGAAATGCCTAGTTTGGTTGAATTAAAGTGGATTTTGAAAGTTAAAACCCATCTCTGGATACTTGAAGGGGAGATGAACCTAGAATTGGGGGTAAACTATTTTTTAAATATCCTGGAAGTTACTATAGCTAATTATCTCTGAATCTTGGACAAGACTTATAAGGTGGGGCTTTTGAAATGAGAAGGAAACTTGAAAACAACCTGTACATTTTTCCCATTTTATAAATAAGGATAGAAGACCAAGTGGGACTTAGCTTCTATTTTTAGCTCTGCTATTCCATATTTGGTTGTCCTTAGGCAATTCCACCCAACATCTTCTCAGTTTATCATATCTTCCCTATCTGCAACACAGGATTTTAAGGAGATTATGCATATGAAAATAGCTCTGAGAAGTTTAAAGAGCCACATAAACATAATGCCTCTGGAAGGCTGGGTGGATGATGCAATTTTCTAGTACCCAGAAGTGGCTTCAGGGAAAGCAAGTCATCGATATTCCTTTAAATGACATAATGCAGGTAAAACTAGAAGCACAGACCCATGCTCATAGTGAGTGTTCAATAAATATTTGCTATTATTAGTTTTTTCTTGCCCATTCCAGGAAACAGAATCCTTTTTGAGCACCACATGGACCCATTTCACTTGACAATAAACCTGTCTTGATTTATACTGAAAGCTCCAAATGTGTGTGAAATTTCACTACCTTGATAAATACAACAAGCTGAGAAATAGTATTTTCAGATTCAGGGAGTAAAATCCAGACATTAAGATCTGAAACTAATCCTAGGAAGCAACTTGCTTATATTTTATCCCTCAGTAAGTCCTTATCTTTTTTTTATCTACATTATTTACTTAAAGTACCTTGGATTAAAACTGCTTTTAAGGATCAGACCTAACATGATACTCTATGACCTCAGTGGTTTTGGTTTGATAATCATTATACATATTTACATCAGTTTTCCTACAAATTCAGGATTTGGGGAGACCAGAGATGATTATGATACTTCCTATTGATTTGACAAGTTTGAATAAATAACTGAAACACAAAGATGGGGTAATTTTTGCCAAATAGTTAGAGCTTTAAAAAAATAAATTTCTTATTTAAAAAATTCACTTTAGGAAGTGAATTCTTTACCTAGCTGCAGAAACTGCTGGATGGGAACATACCCTCTCAGTCCTCCCTGGGCGAGGACATGGAAAGTCCATGTGAATGTGCAGTTTTAAAAGTGATTAAAGTGATTCTAAGGGAAAATCATAAATATCTCAGGCCACTGTTTCCCGTTCTATGACCTTCCTCCTTAATTTGTGTTTTTTTCTATTCTTACGCTATGAGCTAATGTTTTCTTTAGAGCTTCACTATTATCCACAGTGCTTCTAATTTGATATTTGACTTTAATTGGAATTTAATTAAAACAGATCCAAACTGGAATGGGAGGCCTTATGAGACAGCGAACTCCCTCATTGCACATTTAGGCAGATGCTGGGTATCTGTATGCTAAGGATGCTGAAGAGAGCATCCTTTGGAAGTTTGTGCTGTAAGGCTCACAGAATCCTTTCCAATTCCTGAGATTTTATTCTAAAGATCTAAATTAACATAATCATATTTATCATTTGCTTGTATTGCCTAACTATTCCATTTGTATGAGATATTTGGTATTTTACTAATTTTGTGTTGTTTGCTCCCTTTCTATTTATTCAGCTGCATACTTGATTTTAAAACCACTTGAGAATTGGTAATGCCTGTGGGCAACTGTCACAAAGAGCCCCTCCCAAGAATACTCAGTGGTGAAAGAACCTCTTAAAGGAAAAATGAGCAAATCCAGAGTGAAAAGGGGAATATGCTTCGTAGAAACTCTGACCAGGAAGCTTGATGCAAGAAGGCAGAAAGGGGAACTTAGAGATCATAAGAATGATTTGTACTGCAATTTCAGAAGCAGAAATCTAAGATAGTGAGATTTATAAAGATAATCAAATCTTTTCTCAAGAAAAGTAGAGGAGGCACATCCCAGTCTGTGATTGGTGGTTTGCACCTGTTCAATACTGCCTTGTTCGTGAGAAAAAATGGATTGGAGTCTAAATTCCCTAGTAGGGTTGTTCTACTTCTGTGTCTTCTCCTCACTTCTACTATTTCAATTGGGTTTAATGTTTTTCTTAGATAAGTTAAGCTTGTGAATATGGTGCTGCTTTAATTCTCCTAGAGGCCTCTAAACTTACATGGCTTGTGAAACTGGGTCCCTGGGTGATTGAGCAAACACTCAACCACCTGTTCTTATGTTCCAAGAGTGAGAGAAGAAGCATTAGTGGATTTCTTTCTCCATCAATTCCAGAAAGACTTGGGGACCAGTAAGCAGCTCTGAAACAAGCTTTGGATAATTGATAGAGATTGATAGAGCAACTTGGATGCTAAACAACAGAATCATAAAATTTTAGAACCAGGAGACAAACCTTGAAGATGATCTTATTTAATGATTCTCAACCCTGATTGTACACTAGGATCACCTTGGTTGCTTTAAAAAGCAGTACCAGTATTGGGACTCTACTCCAGACCAATTGATAGCTGAAATTGGGCCCAGGAGACACTCTTATTTTTCCGATGGAGAAAATGAGGGCCAAAGTTTTCTTTAATTTCACGAGTGTTCAGAGCCAGTGGTGACAGGCAGAGGACAGCATTGGTCTCAGGTCAGAGTTCTTCCAGCAGGGAACATTTTTTAAAGTTGTATTTCTCTCTCTCTCTCTCTCTCTCTCTCTCTCTCTCTCTCTCTCTCTCTCTCTCTCTCTCTCTGCACTTACCAAACACCAACTGTATCTCTGAAGGATTTCTCCTGCAAAAGAACTTGGACACTCCAGACTGCTTTTTTCTTTGAAGAGCCTCTGACCAGGGACACTCAGAATAAACTGAGAGCACATGTAGTTTATATGAATCTCCTCACACTAATGCACACACTTTGTGCAACAAAATTGACCAGGCAGATGGGTTCCAAAGCATAAGAATCCCGGTTGGAATGGGTTAAACACGCAGGAAGGCATTCTTCTCTTCCTTCCTCTCCCTTGATTCTGACCTCTGAGCTACACTCTGGGTAAGTAGGTCACAAGAGAGCCTCTCAGGTGGCCCAGCCAACCTCACGAGGAGTCACTGGTGGTCCTCTGACTTGAGGAACGTTTTTCCTTACAAAAATAAAATGAGGCTCTAAGACTGGGAAAGGGACATTGTCCTGGGAAGGTGCTTGCTTTTACAACCGAGAGCAGAAACTCAAAGGTTTTAGTCTTTTCTCATCCCCTCCCTACCACATTTCTTTTCAAAAAGCAACAAATTCTGGCTGGTTATCACTTATGCTCCACCCCATTCTTCTAAGTCAGCTTTTGTGCAGGAAAATAGAGAACTGTTTTCACTGCCTTATCAGAGTCCCAGGAAAGGGGAAAGGAACGTCTGGCCAGCTATCTGTGCCTTGCCTGGGGACAATGAAATGCTGAGAGCAGGCTCCATGGACCAGGGGCTACCACTTCAGTCCCACAGAGTGTCTGCAAGGACCAGGGAATGAGGGGTTGGAGGAGGGGCTATGCTTAGCCCGCTGAAAACATAATAGCCCCTGGGGTGGGCTGTTGCAAACAGGAAGGGTGTGGGCAGGATCTGAGTGCAGCTGCGCCTGCCTCCCATTCCCACAGCCTTTGATCAGTGGGCAAATGGCATTTTGTGCCCTGAGATAAATGCCTGGTCAGAGGGTGTGGGTGGCTGTGGAGGGGGATAAGGATTAAAGAAGAAGGTGTTTTATGGCCTGCCTTAAGCATGTGTGTTTCAAACCTGGGATGGGAAAGGGCTAAGTATGAGGGAACAGAAAGGTTTCCCATGAATGCATTCATTCATTCATCAAACATTTGTTCTGTACCCAGTAAATTCAAGTCACTGTACTGGACACTGTAAGGGATACAATGGTGAATAACACATACGCTGTTTCTAGTCTAGTCTAGTGAATCTCAAGTATGGGAAGGTTATCTGGGGTGTCACAGATTGCAGGGTGGGGTAACAAGAGGCCAGACACTCCTTTAGGCTATATACATTCTCCCTGCCCTAGAATCAGAGACTGCGAGCCCCCACTCCACCCTCTTCCCACCTTGCTATGAGTGCCTGCAGTTGGGAATCACTGTGAACAAGGGCTGCTTTGGGTTTGTGAACTGGGTAGAGGCAGATTCACAAAAACAAGAAAATGTTTTCTGCTTGGTCTAATAGCAAAGCTAAGGCTCATACGAAAACAAACAAATAAAAATAAACAACCAAAGCCTCCAAATGCACAGTAGAGAGTGGGGCTGCAATAGGGGAGACAGTCTTGAACAGTGAGAGTGAAAGGAGACATCTGTTCCGGCCAGGGTGATGTGAGGCTGGGCGTGGCAGGAGGAGTTCTATGGAAGGCACAATTCCTAGAGGAGGTCTCGAGGGCTGGGTGAGATGGAATGTAGATGTGTGGCGATGGGCAAAGGGCGCTGGGAAGGATGGGGAGGGTAGACAGAGCATTTTAAAATATCATAAATACGGCACATAATAAATCACATCATAAGCTATTTGGGCAGCAACATGGGAAAAGCATCCCAGGTAGAGGAAATTATCTTGGGAGAAGATAATTATCTTGGGAGAAGAAATTATCTTGGTCCTCCTAGTGGATGCAAGGAGAAGGGATGTTGCCAAGTCCTCTTATGATGGGCAGAGAGAAAAGAAAGGATGAGAGGACAGGCAGGGCAAAGCCAGTACTGTGTGCCCGACCAGGAAACAGTCCCATGCTGCTCTTTATGTATTGCCTCTCGGTGGCCAATTCTGGGTGTTGCTTCATACACCCTTCTTAAGATGGAGGCTAATAAAGTTTACCAAAAACATTTTTGTAGGCCTTGATTTTGGTGAGTGACCTCAGATTAGGAAAATTTTGTGGTTTAGAATTCTTCTATGATACTGAACATGGTTTTGGAAGGAGACTGAAATTTTAAAAAGCTGTTGGACTGTTGGTGATGGGGAAGACCTTCCTGTAAGTCAATTCTTTGTTAATCCAACAAATTCACCTCACTCCTTTGAGGTGAAGGGAAGAATAGTATCTCTTTTGCCTGCTGCCAGCCATAACTCACTGGTAACAATTTGCTAATATCAAACTGTATCTAGCTTTCATTCAGAGGTGTTTGGTTGGAATAAGGAATGAGCATTAAGTGTGTATGGTGGTCAAAGTATACTGTTGGACCATCTTTTTGTTCATGCTTTGTTATTGTAGTGGCTTGTGGGTTCTGGTTGTGTTGATATCGCACCATACCAAACAAATTGAAAAGTGAAAAATTCAACCAGCTGATTGTGTTATCTTCATGTCCTGCCAATGATTTTATTATTTTCTAACTCCAGCAGAATGAGTAAGTATTTTGGTAGCACAGATTGGTGTAAGTGTTTAATCTGGTGTATATTATTAAATATTTTTATTATCATTTACCTTCTTGAAGATTGATTTTATAAGATGAAACCGGTTTGTGTACTTGCACAAGGCTTAGTATAGTTGCTCTTGATATCAATATTTACTTTTACCGAAACTTAAAACTCCATACCCAGAGCAAAGCCCCTGGCTCTGCAGCAGCTAGAGGCTCATGCACATTATAATCGCCCCTTCTCCTGGAGGTGGAATGGCAGATGTGGCAGTTTTGGTGTTCACTGTTTTGATTTTGCCATAGTGTCCGGAAGAAGGCTATGCACTATATTCCTGAAAAATAGAGCCAATTTCTAGCTTCTCGTCTTCTCAAGAGAATTATTATTATTTTTTCTATTTGAAGTAGCTCGTGTCTATGGCCATACCACCCTGAACATGCCAGATCTCATCTGAAGTGGCTCATGTGAGATGCAGATGGCCAAGTAATTCCATTATGCATGGCATCTCAACACATCTTAGCCAATTAGAAAGGGCAAGAGAGTTACGTGGAATTGATCCTATCCAGAAGGTTTAGGGATACCCTCAGCCTCTCAAACTCTAGTTACTCTGGTTTGCAATGTCACAAGAGCCCCTTGATGGGATTAAAGCTGTGTATCTCTGGGCAGTTTGTCTGTTACTCCTTGTGAGCTGTGTGCTTGTGTGTGTGTGTGTGTGTGTGTGTGTGTGTGGCTACAACTGTGTCAGGGTTTGTCAGGGGTTATGTTAAGCTCTCACATTCATTTTATTCAATCTGCCCAGCCATCCAAGGCCCTTTGAAGATGGTCACTTTTTTTACATTTATAAAAACCAGGCCATTTAGTTGACTTCTCTTGACTTTTTTAAAGTGTTTGTTTTGAAATTTCATTTTATACAGGAAATAGACATAATCACCAATAAATGTAACTTTAATAACTTAGACCCTGGGAGCCTTTCCTGGTTGGCAAAAAGTCCCCTGCATGCTGCAAATCCTTCTTATGAGATATCCTATTTCTTATCTGGAGTTGAAAGTCAGGATTAATCCAGATGATTAAGAAAATCTTTCTAAAAGATACCCTGCATCCTCTTTAAAATTAAACTCTGCTTGAAAGTTTCTTTTCTTACTACAATGATAGTGTCAATGGTAAAAGTAAAAGTAGATCACAGGTGTTTTTGGTGTTTTCCATGGATATTTTTCAAACTCAAAGACAGTGGGATTCTCCCCATTTATTAATATTACACCACAAAAAGGGACATTAGAATATAATTTCCAGCAAACTCATTATCAACAATCAATATTAATTTGACAATATATTCAACGTACCAAAGAAGTTGCAGATGTATATAAAGGAGAAGCTTTAATTCTTTCAATTAAATCATCCATTCAAGATGTTCCCACGTTATATATTACTGTACTACATATATGTGCTTGAGCAAATATACACACAGAGTTAATCTGTTTTGTAAAGTCTAAAAGGAAGAAACCCTTCTGCAGATAGCATTTTTGAAGGTTTCTCACCCTTCCCTTTGCTTTCTAAGGCGTTGAACAACGTAGCTCCTTCCCAGACAGTCAGACTTGCCATAAAAAGTAACATTGGCCATGGGAATTATAAAGGGAGAAGGGATATGCCATAAACAGGGATAAACATCTTTTTTCATGCAAAGCTGTCAGATCCATTTAAGCAGAGACCTGCTCCTTGTCCCCAGCGCAGCCCCTCTTTCCTGTCCAGAGAGTAATGAAGCGGGCCTTCCCTCCTAAGTGGCCCATCGTGAGAGGCTTAGATAAGGCACAAAGTTGCCCTCAATAGACTGAAAACCCCCATCGCTGGGACAAAGTGGGAAAGCTCTACTTTTGTTACCACTCTATTGAGGAGAAAAAAACCCAAAGAAAACATCCACTGTACAAAGCCTACCATTGTGTGCTGAGAAACCCTGATCCTTCACTATTGTCTTCAGTCTTATTTATGCAACAGAGATGACTTTTCAGAGGTTTAGCAAAATTATCAGCAGGGCTGTTTTAATTCTCTATGTTTATTTGGTTAGTACCCTCTCCATTTTCTAAGGGAAAAAGAGCTAAAAACATTCAAGCAACTGTTTTTAAACAAACATTACAGAGGAAAGAATACTGTCCATTTCTGAATAGGAAAGTCCTCTTACAGCGAAATGCTCAGATATAATGAGAAATTTTCTTTATTCCAAGCCTTCAGAAACTAATTCTATACACATGATGGGTAGATAGATTATATGTTTATATTATTTATTATACAGTGTATATAGTATATATAATATACGTTATCATTTCAATCCTTCTATATGTGAACAAATGCAGCTACTAGCCATGATGGCATTTTCTAACTCAAAAATCCAACGAGGCCTTGAATTATAAAATTATATGTAATGTTTTTAGCTCATGGGGGAGATAGGAAGTGGAGAGACAGGTGGAGAATGCCAAACAATGGGGGTTTGGGGCCCCATTACCCAGGTTCTGAATTGCAATTCCACACCTTACTCATTAATAGACCTAGTAAGTATTGTTTTGTCTTGATTTTTGAGCTATAATATTGGGATAATAATAATTCCCTTGCAGACCTCCAGTTACACAAATAAAACCTCCATTGTAAAATGATCATGAAACATAAGCTTTAAACGTGGTTAAGGACTAAGAGTAGATAACAGTGCAGAATAATTTACTTTTCTATTCTACCTCCCCTTTAGAGTCTGAGAGAGTCTTGAGAAACCTTTGCTAGATCATGCCAGTGAATTTTCCAATTAGAATCTATTATCCATTCAACACATATTTATTACCTATTCTATGCCAGGCACTATGCCAGATACTAGAGGAATTCTGCAAAGTTCTTCAGTGATCCTCAAATGTTTGGTTTGAATTTTATTCTAGACATATACTTAAACTATTTTTTTTAAAAAATAGAAATGGCAAGTATGTTCAGTGTGCTAGATACTAAGTTTTAACTCTTTAGATACCACTGATGTCTTATCTTGCACTCCGGGTTAACTTATTTTTGTATAGACTCACAATACATCTTCTCCTGCTTTCTCTAAAAATATTTCTACCTCTCCTAAATGTGTCATTGATTAGGGATATAATGGTACATAAATGTTCATTTAAAAATTCAGTACTGCTCACAGCTATTCAGGTAATACAAATGTAATAAAAGTGTTACACAAATATTGTGCTCAATGAAAGGCCAGGTCAAGCCTAGGAATCTATTCAGAGCATATTCTGTTCCCAACACAATTGTACAGTTGTGCAAAAATAAATGGCAGGCTATCTTGTTTAAGATAGTTTGAGATATTTACTATAAATTTTGATGGGTTTTCTTCCAACCTTTATATTTACGAGAAAGAAGGAGCAATTGTTACATATTATTGGTGAGTTCAATTTTTGAAATAAAATGTTCCTACTCGCTTTTTTTGAAGAAATCAGTTTAATTGAAGAGTACATTGAGATTACCAGGGGAGCTGTTCAAAAGTTCCATGACTTGTAAAGACTTACAAGGTTGATTTAGGATTTTTTTCAATACTGTACAACCAAAACAAAATATAGCAAAAAATGAAATATTGGCTGATTTCAAATTATTTTCTAAATCAAAATACTAGTGTATTCAATGATTGATTTTATAATAAGTCAATGTTATAAATTAGTCCTGTGAAAGAAATACACTAATAAATAATATTTTATCGGTTTATGTTCTGGAGCATAAAGTACTGTTGAACAAGTATGGAAACCATGGCTGTGTGTATCACTTTCTCCAAAAGGAAGGTCACAGTGAAGGGAGGAGCCAAAGTGCTACAGAAACTCTATTTAAGACAGTGCTATTTTCCTTGTGTCCTGATAAAATGGAAACTTAAACCATAAACATGTAGTTTGTATAGTAACACAGACAAAAATGTTCTATGACACAAATGGAGGTTGTATAGAATTGCAAGTGAGATCGTCTCTAGATAAGGTCCCTTTTGTAAAAGCATTATCTAAGTGCACTCCCCTCCCCACCTCCTGAAAAAACATGAGTGTATCTAAACAGGTGTCATGTAGACTTGTCTGGTTCTGTGAGCCTTGTCTCTCCTTTAGCCAAAATGCCAATTCATCCTTAATTCTTTTTAAAAAGTCACAAGAAAAATAACTTGGATGTTCAAAAATAAAAGAACCAGCTTTATAAATATTCCAATGGGAATGTTTTTTTGCTGTGGTCAACAGTTAGAGTGAAGGACATCGTCAGTATCCATCATTGTTCTTGTAATACCAAAAAGTAAATACCACTTCCTGTTCCTAGATCTTACAAACCGAAAGGAAGGAAAGGAAAAATAGCGAGCAACCTCCCTGCTGCTGCTGCTGCTGAAATTTAGATGGAGGTTATATATTTGTCTCAAAAGGTTTTCAATGGTGAAGTTCCCTTAGATGAGGAAGTCTGGATGAAGATTATACATTTTTCTCACAAAGTTTTTATGCAGTTTTAGAGATAGAGTGGGGATGTTAGGAAAACCTTTATTAGCACAGTGCCCTGCATAAATAACAATGTTTAATCATTCTTCCCTTTATAGTCCTTGGTAGTTTAAATGATTTCATATTAATAATTTACAATTACTTTTTGATCTGTTGCATCTAAACCAGATACTTAAATGCATACAAATTTCTATTTAGAAACCAGGGATGTTTATTTTATTTTATTCTTTAGGATATTAGTGTGAAAAAATTGTTTTCCCAACAGCTTACAGGCTGGGCACGGTGGCTCATGTCTGTAATCCTAGCACTCTGGGAGGCCAAGGAGGGCGGATAGCTCGAGGTCAGGAGTTCAAAACCAGCCTGAACAAGAGCAAGACCCCGTCTCTACCAAACATAGAAAGAAATTAATTGGCCAACTCATATATATAGAAAAAATTAGCCGGGGATGGTGGCGCATGCCTGTAGTCCCAGCTACTCGGGAGGCTGAGGCAGAAGGATTGCTGGAGCCCAGGAGTTTGAGGTTGCTATGAGCCACGCTGATGCCACAGCACTCACTCTAGCCTGGGCAACAAAGTGAGATTCTGTCTCAAAAAAAAAAACAAACAAAAAAACCCACAAAACTTACAATGAGCTGGTCACTTATTCCCTTTGATCATCCTGGCCCAGTGAGTTTATACACCTCTTCTGAAATCTGCTTGCTGATTCTCTTTTCATTCCCCGGTCCCTACCTTCCTCTATTGTCCCTTCTTCTAGTGGACTTGCCCTACCAGTTGTTTTTATTTTTCTGCTTCTAAGATTATACTCTTCTGTACTTTTCTGCCAGTGTTCACGGGGATGGGATTTTCTTGTGTAGAGCCCAAATGGCCTGATCAGCATTCTCTAATTTTTCACTTTAGATAACCACCCCCACCTTGCTCTAAGACCAGGTTAAGATGACCAACATATTTACCTCTCCCAGCATTGAAATATCCCCTATGGGTCACCCCTCAACTAGACGGAACCTGAAGTAGTGACTAAGCAGTGGAAAGATCTTTGATCATGCGATCTCTCTCATCCCCTACACGAGACACTTTAAACAAAAGACACTCAGAACTAATCATCTGAAAATCCTGCCAGGGTAAAAACAAGCAAAACTTCAAAAACGTGTTAAAACAGGTGGAAAAGGATGTATCCTAATGCTTAACTGAGTATACATTTGAAATCACTGTTTTCCTTTTACAGATTAAAGGTGTGGGGGCAAGAGTAGCCTAGAGGTTAGATTTGGTCTGGGTTCTTGGGATATAAGCTCGATGGGGACTTATTCTGTGTTTTCAAGCAAGTCACTCCTTGCATCTATTTCCCTAATAGAAATAATACTTCCATCCCGAGGGTCCTGAGGCTTACTGCTGGTGAAGTGCTTTGGAATCCGCTGCTGAAAGGCGCTCAGCAAGTTAAAAGCACCAGTATTAAGGAAGGTTTATGATATTTATAAACCAGTAAATCCTTCCCATGGCTGTAAAGCGATTCTTCCTAGTTTTATTCCTTACACAGACTAAAAAAATCTTCAGATTCTTCCTTCCGTACAATGAACTTAACAATGTGCTCCAGCTGTTTACATTCACAAAACTCTTCCCGTCCTCTTTTGATTTGCAGCATGCACTGAGACCAAGACAAAAGGACACACTATTCACAAGTGTGACTCATGTGAAAATTGAACGTCATGCTCCCTTGTATTAAGGGCTTTCTTTCTGTGGGTTAGAATAATTGGGAATAAAGATAAACACTGTCAAATAAACATGAACACTGAGTTAGTCTAATATCGTAAATTTGAATCAACTGTTAACTGGCAAACCTGGTGGACAAGTGAGGGAACTGCAAGAGTCAAAAAGCTAGTGATGAACCAGGTTTGTTATCTTCACTAGGCACTTTCTTTAAATACATTATTTCTACTAAAAAAATAATGTGCAATTATGAAACACATGATGATTATAGCAATTGAGGTTTTCTAGAGACTGAGAAGCTTAGAAGAGGAGAAGAGGCACGTATGTGGCCAGCAGCATGGAAGAAGGATGGCAGAAAGGTTGGAGAAGGCCCAACAGAAGAGATGGTATCACAGGTTGGAGGGAAGAAAGGAAGAAAGGAGGCATTCACTGCAGGCCAAGTTTATGCCAGACATTATGCTAAGCACCTTACACACACTATCTCATTTAATGCTAATAATGACTTTGCAAGATAGGTTTTACGATTGTTTTCATTTTATTGAAGCTGAGAGCTTACGTTGTTTTTCCAGGGTAATAGAACTACTAAATGACAGAACAGAAATTCCTACCTGGTTTCATATGACTCCCAGTCTAACCCCTGTACCACATCCTGACACCATTTTGGAAAAAAATGCTGTTGACCCTGAAAACTATTATTAGGTTTCTTCTTGTGACCTGTTAATAAGCATACCAAAATAAGGCTATTCGTTTTCATCTTGGCCTGTGTGTCTCTTTCACTTTTATGTGGCCATTTTTCCTTTTTATAAATCATATTTAGATTAAAAATCTGCTCATTGAATAATTAGATAATAATAATAATAATTAGATTGCATTCTGTTTTAAATAGGATGTTGGTAGTGAAAATATCCACATGCCAGGTATAACGCTTTATGTCCCTACTATGTCCTGGTGACAGGGTGGAGGGGCATTGAGGTAAAACTTGACGATTTTAGAGAAGTTTTGATATACGGTATAAAGAGAGAAGGCACCTTTTTGAACATTTGTTTCTGAGCTGTGTGCTAGGAAAGGACACAACTGGGATATTCTATGAAAAGAAACTGTTTGGATTGCACCAAAGGGGGCAACTTTTAACCCAAGCATTTCTATCCTTTAATGTTTGCTTCCAGAAAGCCTCTAGAAAGGAACCCTTGTGAGATTAGTCTCGAACTATAGCTTGACCTACTAGTACCTCTGTGATCACTTCATTAATCCAATCCCCCCACTGTCCTCTGGATCACCTCTTTCTCTATTTCTCAGACCTACAGTTTTTTCCCTGTTAAAGTTTTTCTCTTCCCCTGTATCCTGGGGCTATGAATTGCCCTTGGTTCTGCCTTGGATTCCCACACTTTGACCTGCTTTCAGGGCTGCATCTGGGTTCCCTCTCTTTCGCCCATGAACTAAAGGATGAATAATGGCAGAGATATGCAGTAATTTTTCCTCAGTGATCAGATCAGTGAACTGCAGCTTCTTCAAAGCCTGGGCAGGAGTAAAAATCCAGTAACTAGAAGTACCTATGGGGGCTTGATTTTTGTTAACTTTCACAAGTCTAAAAGTAGCAAGGAAGTTAGCTTTACCCAGGGGTGGAGAACCTGTGGCTTTCCAGGTCCTTCAGTGAGGCCCTTTGAATCCAAATTTTACAGAATAGATTGTTTTATTTTTATTAGTACATTTTTGTTTATCTTTTATCTTTTTATTTTATTTTTAAGATGAACATATTTAAAATACCAAAGAATAAAGTAAGTTTCAACAAAATAATCCTCCCAGGTTGACTGGCACAATTAGAACATTAGTGAACCATAAGGGCTAAATTGACTGCTGCTATACTCATGATTTAGTTCTAACTTCCCCTGCCTGACTGGCATGACTACCACATGAGGCTGTTTGGTGAGAGTTTATGGGGGTTGAGTACGCCAGTGTGTTATAGCTTTTGACAATGGTGTACTGTGTTTCTTTTTGAAGTTGAATTTGTTGAATTTGTGAATAGTTGCACAGTATTTTTTAATGCTGTCTTCTTAACAGCCCATCATGTCAAAGAAGACCAAGAGAACACTGAAGGAAGAAAACAGATTTTTTAATGAGGATTGGGAATTATGATATTATCTCATTTCTGCTAAAGATAAGATGATTTGCTTGCTTTGTGATACTGCAATATCAACAATAAAGAAATCCAATGCTCATTACCATTATAACACTCATAAGTACCATGAATGTTTTAAATTAGAGGAAGAGGTGCAAAAGGTTGTATTGCATAAATTAAAAGATTAAAAGCAAAAACCAAGACAATTCTTTCAAGTAGCAATAAACCTAACACCATTCTGATCACTCTGGTACACTGTGCCAGGTCTGCTTGGGTCTCAGCCTTCCAGCAGTCGCCTTTGTATCACCCCCACCAGGCCAGGGAGGGAGCAGACAGAACTGACACTCCCACATGTTGTACCCTGTGACTAGAGACTAAGCATGCCTCCCCCACTGCGTGGGATCTAAGCAGAGAAGGAGCCTCAGATGCCACAGGCACCACCTAGGAAGCTTGGGTGACAGCTTCATCAGGTCCTACGTGGGGCGGGGATAATCTTGGCTGACTAGCAGTTCTGGCCTGCCTACATGGTCCCTGGGCCACTGAGACAAACCCCAGCCTGTGCAACTGGGTGTCAGCAGTCTCTATGCTGGCAGAACAGCCCTCCATCTGTGTGGCTCTGCCCCTGTAATCCCCAGAGCCAGCTCCGAAGTTCTCACTGCACCTGAGTGTAAGGCTCTGCCCCTGTAACTCCAGAGCTTCCACCAGGCCTGCAACCCTGGCAACATGAAAGAACAAAATAGTTTGACACCTCCAAGGGATCAAAATGGATCAATAGTAATGGACTCCAACCACTACTATTTCATCAACCAAATTGATGAAAGGACAGAAGTGGAATTCAGAATATGAATGGCAAATAAGATGAATAGAATTGAAGACAAAGTTGAAAACCAACAAAAAGAAGCTAAAAGAGTATTTCAGGAAATCACTGAACTAGCTAAAGAACCAGACAACATGATAAAGATACATAGAACTTAAAGAAATGAAAGCGTCATTTAGGGAATTTCAAAACACAGTGAAAAGATTCAACAACAGAGCAAACCAAGGAGAAGAAATAATCTTAGAGCTTGAAGACAAGGCTCTCTAGATAACCCAGTTATTCAATGATACAGAGAAGAGAATAAAATGTCTGAGCAATCACTGAAAGAGATATGGGACTATGTGAAACAACCTAACATTTGAACTATAGGTATCCCTCAGGGAGAAGAAGAAAGAGCTAAAAGCATGCAAAAGTTATTTGAGGGAATTATTGAGGAAAACTTCCCTGGTATCACCAGAGATTCAGAAATACAGATACAAGATGGCCATCGAACACTAGGAAGATTCATAGCAAATAATACATCTCACGGACACATAGTAATCAACTTGGCCAAAGTCAAGATTAAGAAGAAAATTCTGCAAGCTGCAAAATAAAAGCAACAAATAATTTACAAAGGAAAACCCATCAGGCTAACTGCAGACTTCCCTTACAAGCCAGAAGGGATTGGGCCCCATATTCAATCTTCTTAAAGAGAACAACTATCAGCCTAGTATTTTATATCCTATAAAACTAAGTTTTACAATTGATGGAGAAATTAAATCTTTTCCAGATAAGGAAACATTGAGATTTCTCAGGTGAGAAGCAATTTGGCAAGATAAAAAAAAATATTAAAAAAATAAAAATGGAAACACTGAGAGAATTTGCAATGATCAGACCTGTCTTGCAGGAAATACTCAGAACTGCATTGTACACAAATCAGCACAACAAATACCCACCAGTGTAAAATCACTCAAGAAAACCCTAAAACTCATAACTATTATAAAATTATAGCAAAAGAGGACAAACAAAGCAATAAGGTACTGACCGACATGATGAACAGGTCAACATCCACATATCAGTTCTATCACTTAATATTAATAATCTGAATGCTATAGTCCAACATGCCTTATGAATATAGATGCAAAAATCCTCAATAAAATACCAGCAAACCAATTTCTACAGCATATCCAAAAAAAAAAAAAAAAAAATCCACCATGACAAAAAAATCCACCATCACCATTTCAGTGATGCAAAGATGGTTCAACATACATAAATCAATGAATGTGATTCACTACACAAACTGAAGCAAAAATAAGACTATATGATTATCTCCATAGATGCAGAGAAAGCATTTGACAAAATCTAGCACCTTTTCATGATAAAAACTCTCAATGAACTAGGCAAAGAAAGAACATATCTCAAAATTATGAAAACCATATACTACAAATCCAAAGCCAACATCATGCTGTATGGGATAAATTTGAAAACATTCCCCCTAAGAACTAGAACAAGACAAGGGTGTCCATTGTCACCCCTTCTATTCAACACAGTGCTCAAAGTCCTAGCCTGAGCAACCAGACAAGAGAAAGAAATAAAGGGTATCTAAATTGGGAAAGAGGAAGTAAAACTATTGCTTTTTGCTTACAATATGATCTTGTTTGTAGAAAATTACAAAGACTCCACCAAGAGACTCCTAGAGTTTGTAAACAACTTTAGCAAAGTTTGAGTTTATAAAATCAATATATATAAATCAGTAGCATTTCTCTATAACAACAGTCAAGCTGAGAGGCAAATCAAAGACTCAATGCCATTCACAATAGCCACAAAGAAAATAAAATATACCTAGCAATATATTTAACCAAGGAGATGAACTATCTCTACAAAGAGAACTATGAGACCCTGAGGAATGAAATTGCAGAGAACTCAAACAAATGGGAAAACTATCATGCTCATAGATTGGTAGAATCAACATTGTTAAAATGTAAGTACTGCCCAAAGTGATTTCCAGGTTCAATGCAATCCCCATCAAAATACCAGTGTCATACTTCACAGATATAGAAAAAAGAATTCTATGTTTTGTTTGGAACCAGAAAAGAGCCCAAATAGCCAAAGCAATTTTAAACAAAAAGAACAAATCTGGATATCACAATACCAGACTGCAAACTATACTACAAGGCTATAGTAAACAGCCTGGTATTGGTACAAAAATAGAGACATAGACCAATGGAACAGAATAGAAAACCTAGATATAAAACCATCTATCTACAGCCAACTGATCTTTGACAAAGCAGACAACAATATACACTGGGGAACAGAGGCCTATTGAATAAATGGTGCTGGGAAAATTGGATAGCCACACACAGAAGAATGAAACAGGACACTTATCTCTCACTGCTCACAAAAACTAATTTAAGATGGATAAAAGACTTAAATGTAAGGCATGAAATCATAAGAATTCTAGAAGAAAATATAAGAAAAACACTTCTAGATATTGGTCTCGGCAAAGAATTTACCAATAAGACCGCAGTAGCAATCACAGTAACAACAAAAATAAATAAATGGGACTTGGTTAAATTAAAAAGCTCTGCACAGCTAAAGAAATAATCAACAGAGCAAAGAGACAACCTAAAGAATGGGAGAGAATATTCACAAGCTATACACCTGACAAAGGGCTAATATCCAGAATCTAAATGGAAGCAAACCAGGAAGAGAAAAACAAATAACCCATTAAAAAGTGGACAAGAGACATGAACAGAAGATTTTCAAAAGAAGATAGAGCAACGCGTGGCCAGTAAACATATTAAAAAATGTTCAACATCATTAATCATCAGGGAAATTCAAATGAAAACCACAGTGAGATTTCACCTTACCCCTGTTAGAATGGCTTTTATTAAAAAGTCTAAAAGCAATACATACTGGTGTGGATACAGAGATAAAAAAAAATGCTTATACATGGTAGGACTACAAATTAGTACAATCTCTGTGGAAAACAATTTTCCTCAAAGAATGAAAAGTAGACTTACCATTTGATCCAGCAATCCCATTACTGCATATCCACCCAGAGGAAAAGAAGTCATTTAATCAAAAAGACACCTATACTCAAATGTTCATTGCAGCACAATTCACATTTGCAAAACTGTGGAATCAATCCAAGTGCCCATTGATTCATGAATGGATTAATAAAATGTGGTATATGTATACGATGGAATACTACTTAGCCATAAAAAGGATATATTAATTCCTCTTGCAACAATTTGGATGGGAACTGGAGAGAAGTATCTCAAGAATGGAAAAGCAAATACCAAATATACTCGCTATTAAATTAGAACTAACCAGTGATCACACATGTGCACAAAGGGAAGTAAAACTCAGTGGAAATCAAGCAGGGGAGGGAGAAAGGAAGAGGACAAAATGTATGTAATGGGTACAATGAACACTATTTGGGAGATGGGCACACTTTTAGCTGTGACTCAAGCATTCCAAATGATTCATGTAACCAAAAACATTTGTACCCCCTTAATAGTTTGAAATAATAAAAAAAGTTAGCTTTAAGATATAGCTAAAATTAAGTTTAAAAATCCTTTAAAATACCTCATAAAATGTAGTACATTCAGTTTTTGTTGTGTATATCATTCAGTACGCTAATTTTTATTCATTCTAAAGTTGAGAATCTTAGGAAATGGGCTCCCTAAATAAATCCAGGAGCTTGGAAAAATTAACCCCTTTAAAAAATTATCTTCTGGTCCAGTGGTGGTATATGTCACTTGGTTCATATTATGAATCTCTTCTCAGAGTCTAAACACAAAATTTTTGTGTTTTGTTTTTTTTTTTTTTGCATTCATTGCCTCAAATTCTGCTATGATGAACCTCCAACTCCTGCAGAGAATGCAGTCACAGATCAATTGGATCTCCTAGGTTTTTTCTGATATAAATTGGATTATAGCATATATTCTTTGTAACTTACTTCTGTACATTTCAATATATCTTGGAGATAGTTTTTCATCAGTACACATAAACCTACCTCATTCTTCTTCATTGTTTTATAGTATTTTGTTGTATGGATATGTCATAATTTATTTGTTGATGAACATGTACTTTGTTTCCATTCTTTTAGTTATTAAAAACACATAGATGAGCTCTTAAAGGGCTTTGACCTTTTTATTTTCACATTTTGAAATTGTGAATTGAAAGAATAAAAAGGTTAAGAGCATTTAGATGATTTTCTTTGCATACCTAGTTTTTAATCATCTATTTTAGGCTATCATGACTTTCATGTAGTACTTTAATGTAATGCTAATAAACTTAATCTGTTAAATGAAAAAAGAAAGAATTTCTAATTTTCTTTCAGTTGCAGCTCACACATCCCTTTCTTTGGGAAGCCTTCTGCAATCTCCCCAAGCCTGGGTTAGTTGCCCTCCTCTGTGTTCCCTTGGCAAATCGGTCTTTGCCAAATAACTTAAATAATCTTTGCTACACTATTTAAATAAAGTTTTTTTTCACCCATGACCTCAAATGCATGAAATCAGTTGAAAATAATCCCAGTTTTGCAATGAAGACATTTTCATCACTGCTTTGCTTGGCCTTATTTTGTAATCAGTATTTTATTTTATCTGTGTATTTATCTATAACAGTATTTCCCAATAAAAATATAAGGCAAGCCACATATGTGTCTTTAATTTTTCTAGTAGTTCCATTTTAAAATGTAAAAAGTAACAGATGACATTAATTGTAATATATTATTATGTAATAAATATAAATGTTTTTATAATATAAGTTATCAATATAAAATCATTGATAAGATATTTACATTCCTTTTTCCATATGAAAGCTTCAAAATCTTGTATGTATTTTACATTTAAAGCATATCTCAATTAGATTTAGTTACATTTCAAGTGATTAATATCAAAATAGCACAGATTTATAGTTTATCTGACCCCCTGAATTCACAGCAAATAACATATCTACTTATGGATTCTTCCCTTACTCTGCTTCTTCTTAGCTGGTCTGTGTCTTCAACTAGATTGTGAGCTTCTCAAAGACAGAACATGTGTAGCACACAGATGTTAGTGTCTCATTGTCTTCTCAAAGCATGGTCCCCAGACTCTAGGGGTCCCTGAGACACTTTTAGGTCAGAAGTATTTTTACAATAATATTAAGACGTTATTTGCCTTTTTCACTCTGTTGACATTTGTACAAATTACAAAGCAATGGTGTGTAAAATTACCAGCACCTAAGCATCAAGGCAGTGGTAGTAACCTGTACTAGTAGTTATTATAATTTTCAATGCCGTGTACTTTTGGTTTAAATCAAAAAATTCAAGTCTTACTTTAAAATGTTTATGATGAAGCAGTAAAATGTATTAGTTTGATTAAACCTTAACCCTTGAATGCTCCACTTTTTTACCAGTCTGTGTGATAAATGGGGAACATACATAAATCACTTCTGCATATGAAAGTACAATGGTTGTCCCAAACAAGCACTCATGCAATTGTTCTAGTTGTGAACTGAACTAGTCACTTTTTTCATGTAGCATCATTTTTACTTGAAAAAACTACTGACAGATAAGCATTGGCTATTCAGATCTGGTAACTTAGCAGGCATTTTGTCAAAATAAACAAAGTAAACCTGTTCTTTCAAAGAAAACAATGAACAATATTTGTTGCCAATAATAAAAATTTGATATTCAAGTGAAAAAAAAATAAAGAAAAGAAAATGGCCTAAACACATGAATTAAAACACTTTAAAAAATGGACAGAAGAATGATCCAACTACATGCTGTCTACAAGAGGCTTACATCAATTATAAGTAACTTAAAAGTACAGATATGGAAAAAAGATGTATTACATAGACATTAATAAAAAGTAAGCTGGAATGTCTATATTAATATCAGACAAAGTAGACTTCAGAGCAAAGAAAATTACCAAGGACAAAGAGAGATATTACAGAATGGCAAAATGGATCAATTAATCAAGAACATATAACCACCCAAACATGTATGTACTGCAAAATACACGAAGCAAAAATGAATAGAAATGAAAGTAGAAATAAATCTATAATTACAGCTGGGGGCTTCTTAAAAAATCACTATACAGAAAATCAGCACAAAATCTGAACACAAATATTCATAACAGCTTTATTTGTAAGAGTCAAAAACTGGAAACAAATGTGCCTCAGCAGGTAGATGGATAAACAAATTATGGTGTATACACTATATATACAATGGAATTCTACTAATTAATGGAATTCTACTCAGTGATAAAAAGAAATGAACTGTTGATACACATGAAACAACTTGATGGATTTCCAAAGCATTATGTTGCATGATAAAAAAAATCTCAAAATGTTACATAATGTACAGTTACATTTATAAACATTCTCAAAATGACAAAATTATACTGATGAACAACAGATCAGCAGTTTCCAAGGCTAGGGTTTGGGGGAAGGTATAATTATAAGGGATGATGAAACAGTTCTGTGTCTTGAATATAGTCATGGTTACACAAATCTGTGTATGTGATACAATTTTATAGAATATATCCCAAAAGAAAATGCATATTAAGACTAGTAAAACCCAAAAGTCTGTTGTTCAGTAAATATTAATAGTATTATACAAACATCAATTGGTGTTGATAATTGTGCTATGGTTATGTAAGATATTATTGGGGGAAATTGGGTGAAGAGTATATGATAACTCTCTGTACTACTTTTGCAGCTTCTATGTGAGCTTTAAATTATTTCAAAATAAAAATCAACTAAATTTTTAACTTGATTTCATTTTCATTAATTTACACATTTATTTATTTCTGTTGCTGCTGTGACTGCCTTTGGGGTCTTCTTCATAAATTCTTTCCCTAGGCCAATGTCTAGAAGAGTATTTCCAACATTTTCCTCTAGAATTCTAATAGTTTCACAACTAAGGTTCAAGTCTGTTACCCAGTGTGAGTTGATTTTTGTGAGAGGTGAAAGGTGTGGGTCCTGTTTCAGTCTTCTACATGTGGCTATCCAGTTTTTCTAGCACCATTTATTGAATAAGGATTCTTTTCCCCAGTGCATGTTTTTGTCTGCTTTGTCGAAGATTAGTTGGCTATATGAGGATGGTTTTATATCTGGGTTCTCTGTTCTGTTCCACTGGTCAATGTCCTTGTTCTTGTGCCAGTCCAAAGATGTTTTAATGACTATAGCCTTGTAGTATAGTTTGAAGTCTGGTAAATTGATACCTCCTATTTTGTTTTTATTGCCTAGGATTGATTTTGCTATACGGGGTCTTCTCTGTTTCCATACGAAACATAAAATAATTTTTTCTATATCTTTGAAAAATGATGATGGTATTTTAATAAGGATTGCATTGACTCTGTAGGTCACTTTGGGTAGTACAGACATTTTAATAATGTTGATTCTGCCGACCCATGAGCATGGTATATTCTTCCACCTGTTTACATTCTCTGCTATTTCCTTCTTCAGTGTTTCATAGTTCTCCCAGTAGAGGTCTTTTGTCTCCTTAGTTAAATATATTTCTAGGTACTTTATTTTCTTTGTTGCTATTTTGAAGGGAATTAAGTCTTTGATTTGGTTCTTACTATTACTGTTGTTGGCATATATGAATGCCTCTGATTTCTGTGTATTGATTTGTATTGCACGCTACACATCTGATAAAGGGCTGATAACTAGAATTTATTTAGAACTCAAGAAAATCAACAAGGGAAAATCAAACAACCCTATCAAAAAGTGGGCAAAGGACATGAACAGACATTTTTCAAAAGAAGACAGAATAAAGGCCAAAAAACATATGAAAAAATGCTCAACATCTCTAACCATCAGGGAAATGCAAATCAAAACTGCAATGAGATATCACTTATCTCCAGTAAGAATGGCCCTTATCAAAAAGTCCCCAAACAATAAATGTTGGCATGGATGTGGAGAGATAGAAACACTTCTACAGTGCTGGCGGGACTGCAAACTGGTTCAACCTCTGTGGAAAGCAATATGGAGATACTTTAAAGTAGATCTACCATTTGACCCAGCAACTCCACTACTGGGCATCTACTCAAAAGATCAAAAGTCACTTTATGAAAAAGGCACCTGCACTTGAATGTTTATAGCAGCACAATTCACAATCGCAAAGTTGTGGAAACAACCCAAGTGTCCATCAATACATGAGTGGATTAATAAAATGTGGTATATGTATACCATGGAGTACTATTCAGCTTTAAGAAACAATGGTGATATAGCACCTCTTGTATTTTCCTGGATAGAGCTGGAACCCATTCTATTAAGTGAAGTATCCCAAGAATGGAAAAACAAGCACTTCATGTATTCACCAGCAAATTGGTATTAACAGATCAACTCCTAAGTGGACATATAAGAATATACGGGGGATGGTCACTCGTGAAGCTCTGACTCAAGGAGTAAGGGGAGCATGGGCAATATATGTAACCTTAACATTTGTACCCCCATAATATGCTTAAATAAAAAAAAAGAAAAAAAAAAGAAAGGAAAGAGATTTCAGACCATGGATGAAATTCAGAAAAATATGGTGAGGCAGCTGCTGGTGACTCCAACACAAGATTTTGCAGAATGTTTTGAACAGTGGAAGAGACCTTGGGAGAACTGTGTGAGTTCCCATGTGCCTACTTTGAAGGGGACTCAGGCCTCATTGTCCTATGTACAATGTTTCTTGTATCTTCTTTGATAAATATGTCCATTTTTCATAAAAAAACATTTACACAGCTACATATGGTTCATAGCTACAGCATTATACAGTGCAATTCTATACTGAGTTCTGCCAAGTAACTTTTTATTTCTCTTTGTTTTTACTCTTAGGTTCCTGAAGGAAAATTTTACATATGAAAATGTTATTCATCACATATAATCCATGTTCTTTAAAAGTTTCTCAATCAAGTATGAAGCTGTATACAATCAGAGCATCATAGAATTTGAGATTGGTGAAGTCATATGGTTGGTCAGGATGATGACTAATATAGATGGTAGAATATTAATTCTTAAAGTTATGTTGTAAAGGTTTAAAAAGTCATAACCTTGCTTTGTAAGCTCCTTGAATAGGAAGAAGCCTGTAGTTGTTTCAAACCTTAATTATCTATTTTTACTGACAAAATTTAAGCAAGTTACTACTTCCAAATCCCCAGGAATGAACAGCTGGTCTTTGGATTTTTGCTTCTGGGATAAGTGACTTTAAATCTTTTGCCAGTGCAGGTAAAGAGATCAACTCTTTTCTCAGAGCCCACACAAGTCAATCTCTTGGGATTTGCAGAAAGTGTTTGATTTTATCTTATTTTTTTATTATTCCTTTTTGTCTCAAAAAATCTTCACTCTAGATAAAATATATACACTTATATATTGAGATAAATTGTGTCTGGTCTGATCTGTACCCCAGCCCCACACAAAAGCAAGAATCACATCATGACTAGCTGCCCAAGCTTCCTTGGTGACATAAGGAATTTAGACTCTTAAAATTACTTTAGGAAAATTTCCTAAACTCTTTATTCCAACCACCTTAAGTGGTGATAAAACCTTCTGTGAGCCATAGCCTTGGGGGTATGGGTTAGCCTGGTTATCCAGAAATTCCCAAAGGGAGATAATATTGGGGTTCTCTTCAGTAGCATTTATGGGAGGGAGAGAAGACAGCATTAACACAACTATCGTTAAGAATTGCCAGCACGTGGTGGTAATAAGAAGGGCACTGACTTTTAGCTGGTTTATGTCACTGTTTTAAATTCTCTACAAATAGTGCATCCATTTGTTGTCTTCACTTGGGAAGACCACACATCTCACAATCTCCTCAGGAAAACACTGGTTTTCTCCCTTCTGTGCCTGGAAGCATACCTTGCTCTTACCTTTCCAGATGAACTGAAGATGCCCCTGAACTCTGAAAGGGCAGAAGATAGTCTGGTTCCCTGGCTCTAATCACCATTCTGAAGGTAGTCATTAAATAAATAGATAACATGAGTTAGTTTGTATTTCACAGAAATGACCATTCATTTCTCTTTTCATATTGAGAGAAGACTTCACAAAATTGGATTTTACTGCAATCAACTGAAAATAAATTCCAGATTACCACCAAGAGTACCTGTTGGAACTTTATCCTCTAGAAAAAGTCTCTTTCTTAATGGAAGAACCCTAAGCACAAAAATATTAAGACCAAGACATTAACTAATGTCCATTTCTGACTGTTATTTTACTCATTAATACTTCAAGTCTTAGATACTGTAGCCTCTGAAGCTTTCTTTTGCCAACCAGAACTAACTAAAGTTAGTTCTATCAAAGGTCCTCTCTTGGGTTAGGTTCTCTGGAAGCAGAGCCTGAGGCAAGTATTTGGTGCACATAATTTATTGAGGGTGTCCTCTGAGGAGAATGGGAGTGAGGGAAGCAGGATAGGGCAGGAGAAAGCACTAAACAAATCTATAGTATCAGTGGGAACTCTCTTCAGCCTGACCCCATGTCTCCATGAAGTATGAATTGCACCACAGATTTGGGACAGCCTTTTGCAGTCCTTGTCAATGGGTCATTGACAGCAGGCTTCCCCTGCTAGAGGGAGGGTTACATTACCTCTTAGAAGTAGTTCCCATGTGGTTAAGAAAATTTTTCAGAGAAAGGAACAGCTGCGATCCATTTGCACACAAAGTTACAGTAGCTGCAGGATGAGTGCACTGGTCTGGAAACAAAAGGAGGTTGGCAGGGTACCACTGGAATCTAGGACAGTTTATCCGTTGTTCCACTCATATCCAGTTGTTTCTCACATGAAAGTCACTCCATCTCAAAACAGGTTTTCCAGCATCTGGTTAGCCAGGAAAGTGAAGTTTAGAGGCTGAGTGACATCAATTAGCTGAGTCATTCTGTCTACAGTAATTTCATGACTGGTATATTAAATGAGGCTGGGGGCACCATGACTCATTCACCCTTTAAGATATTGAGATGATGCCAATTTCTGCCTTTCCATCTGGGATGTGATACTGTTTTTGATGTGTTTTATTGGAAGTTTCAAGGATATTCACTTGGCTTTTCCTACTATAATACTCCTTTTCACTAGTCAATGAGAGGTTCTTCCAAATGTTAAGTACATGTATTCTGATTATAAATTTATATAGCCAGGAAATAGCCACAGGATAGGTTCATGGCCCTTGTGGACCACTTGAAGATGGACCTGGACTAGAATTCCTGACCAACATATAGCCCTACTCTAATGGGAGGATCCATGATGGTACTTTGAGTTCCTAGCTTTCATGGTCAACTCAGTTCCCTGATTAAACATCCCACTTGCCCCAGTGTGTTTTTACCTGAGTAAATGATTGCTTTGTAGAAAGACAGGGTAATCACTGCTGCATAAACTTTGTATGGTGTTTTGAGAGCCTTCCTCATAGAAACTTGGCCACTACTTCAAGCAATAGGTTATTAGTCTGAGAACTAGCTAAGCCTGTAAACTGGTCAAGGAGTCATGACTTTCCATTGAGGTGTCCCTCCCTCTTAGTCTTCTGATCCTTTATTCTTGATATATTTAGTTTGATTATATATATTAAGCAAGGCTCTTATTGCTTGCCCATTGATTTTGCCCCAGAATTGCCATATTCTACTAGCCATCACCATGAATCCCTATTGATCAGAACCTGTTAATCCACTTGATATGCATTTTGATAATCATGCCCACTTTGCTTCTGATGGTCAGGTACTGCCATCTGTCCTCCGCTGTTCTGAGATCCTATCATTTTCATTGCCATCAGAGAGCACAGGTCTGCAACAGAATATCCTATCATCAATACTGATCTACAAAGGACAGACACCACTGAGCTTCTCAACAATGCTGGTGTCCCTCTCACCCAGGAGGAGAAGTTGTCATTTTGTCAGAAGAAATTCTTTAGAAAAGGTGGCAGCTGTGAGCTTTTAGCAAGCAACACTCATGGCAGCTGTGGATTTGGTACACTAGGCTGAAGAAGGGCATTTTGATGGAGTAGCAATAACATTCACTACAGGGTCCTTTTTTTCTATTCTAGAGCCTCTCCACATGGTTTCATCTCAGCGCTTACATGTACTGGCATTATCTGTTTACATGACTGTGTGCAGTAGAGCAAATATCTTTCCAGAGCAACTTATGGAGACTCATCTCCATTTGTCTTGGTATTCCCAAAATCTAGGATAGTACCTTTCAGATAGTGGGTGCTCAGTAAATATCTGTTGATTTGAACACTCTTCAATAAAAATTAATCAATGAGATAATTAATGAGTTAAAAATATAATGTAGCACTTCATCTTTTTGGTGCTTAAAGATAGTAAAATGCTTACAATATAATAACAACTTCCAAAACAAAAAATAAAACAAACTACACAAAAAAGTAAGGTGCAAATTATTTCTAAAGCAGAATCAATTTTTCCATATTTATAAATTCTTACACTCCAGTAGATGCAAATATAATTCTAGAACTCTTGTCAAACAATGTCCTCCAAATAATATTTATGATATGCTAGAAGTTCATTGATAGCTCTGTCTTAGTCCATTCGCACTGCTATAGAAATACTATAAGCTAGGTACCTTATAAACAACAAAGGTTTATTTCCGACAGTTCTGGAACTTGAGAAGTCCAAAATAAAGTCACCCACCGATGTGCTGTCTGGTGAGAACTGCTTTTCTGGTTTATAGATGGCACTTTCTAGCTGTGTCCTCACATAGTAGAAGTGACAAGAGAGCTCTCTTGGGATGCTAATCCCACTCATGAAGTCTCCTCTGTTATGAACTAATCACCTCCCAAAGGTGATTGGGGGTTAGGATTTCAAAATATGAATTTTGGAGGGACACAAACATTCAATCTATAGCAAACTCTGGCATCTCTTGATGCTCTCCAAGTATCTCAAAGGTCTTAAGATTCTGAAAGTAAAAATCAGAAGCTCCCTAAATTCTGAGATCTCCTTAGGATTTAATCTGTGGGCAGATTCCTTCAGACCACAGAATCTATAAATAACTCCTTTGGAAGGCAGATGAAGTGGGAGAGACTCGCTAGGTGGAAGAGTGAAGGGTGAATAAGCTATCCAGGCAAACTCAAAACAAAGTAGACCCTAATGTGTGTGTTTGATGCCAATAGAAGGACTTCAGGAGACTTGAGACTTTAGAAAAGGAAATTACTGTGTACACTTAAGGCTTTCTTCATGGTGTTACTCAGTTTAATCTCAACACTGAGGTGTTTTCCAAATGGGGTCCATATGTCTGTTCTGCACCCTGCACTGATAATGACTTTGACTACTTAGCTTTGTTTCCCTTGCTATAAAAATTTTGGGGAGGTCATCTTTTCAATCCCTATAACTCATACCAACCCACTGCCAACTTTTTATTGATTAAAAAGCACCTATGGTTTTTGTAGCAAATTTTAAAAATAGAGAAAAACATAAAGAGAAAAGAATCTAATCCTGTTACCTGTAAAAACAAAACCACCTAATTATATTTATTCCCAAACTTCTCTTTTTTTGTGTCTATATGTATACATATATATCTTATTTTTTACTTAATGTACTTTTATGTGAATTTTATCATGCCATTAAAACAATATTTGTGATATCTTATTTAATAATTACATGATATATTATCATATGGTTATATTATTAATTTAACTAATTTTTTAACCATTCTCTAGGTTTTAGACATTTATATTTTCCTTTCTGTTCTATTGTCATAAATAACATTGTAGTAAATACAATTTTTTGTCTACCTTTCTAGTCACTTAATTCATTCAATATTTATTGAGTCACCAGATATTTACTTAGTATGTATTATAAGCCAGTGGCACTGTGCCAATAGCTAAGCATACAGCAAAAGACCAGCTGGGCCACTCTCTGCCCTCCCTGCCATCATGGGGATTATAATCTGTCAGAGAGAAAGTCCTAAAATTATTGAAATTACAAGCGTGATGACTATTATGAAGAGGCAGTGCGGGGGCCTTGTGTCTCAGTCTTCTTGAATTGCCATAACAAAATACCATAGGCTGTGTGGCTTAAACAGCAGCAATTTATTTTCTCACAGTTCTGGAAGCTAGAAGTCTGAGATCAGGGTGCCAGTACAGCTGGGTTCTGGCAAAGGCCCTCTTCCTGTCCTGCAAATGGTCACTTTCTCTCCGTGTGCTCAAATGGTCTTTCCTCTGTGTGCAGATGCCTCTTTTTATGAGGCCACCAAGCCTGTTAGATTAGGGGCCCACTCTTATGACATCACTTTATTGATTACTTCCTAAAAGAAGCCTTATGGCCAAATATAGTCACACTGGGAATTAGGCTTCAACATATGAAAGATGAGGAGTCACAATCTAAATCTTAGCTTTCTGTCTCTACTGTGCCCCTACAATTCACATAGTTCTCACATGCAAAATATATCCATCCCATCCCGGTAGTCCTAAAGATCTGAACTCTATTCAGCATCAACTCTAAAGTTTAAAGTCCAAAGTCTTATCTAAATTTTATCTAAATCAGATATGAGTGAGACTGAAGACATGATTCATCCTGAGCAAAATTCCTCTCCAACTGTTAAGCTATAAAACCAGACAAAATATATGTTTCAAAATACAATAATAGAATCAGCATAAGATATACATTCCCATTCCAAAAAGGCATAAATTGGAAGGAAGAAAGGAATGAAGGGTCCCAAGCAAGTCTAAAACCTGGCAAAGCAAATTCCATTAGATTTTAAGGCTCAAGAATAATTCTCTTTGAATTAACACTCTGCCCCCCAGGCCCACTGTGACAGCAGCATCATCTCCAGGGGTGTAGGAAGGGGTCGCAACCCCATGGCTCTGCTAAGCCATGATCCACCCCCAAGGCTCTTGTCAGGCAGTCCTACCTGTAAGGCTTCGGGTGAAGGCCTTCTAGCCTGTAGAAACTGAGATAGTGACGACATTGATCTCTCATCTCCTCCAGGGTCATTTTTCCATCTTCTTGAAGAATAGCACACACTTGTAGCTGAATAGCTCTATTGTCCCATCTTGTCAAATCCAAGAAACCCAACAGCCTTCTTTCATTTCATCGCATCTCTGTATCCTTCAGTTTAAACTGACGGTAGTATTTCTGCTTGTATAATCCCGTAATCCCATAAACTCTTTATTGAATGATAGTCTAGCTAAATCTTTGGCGTTCTCTTTGGAAAACACTTTCTGAATTTTTACAATATGGGTAGGCCGAGAATTTTCCAAATCTTTGAATTCTAGTTCTTTTTTGCTTAACTGATCTCTCTTCTTTCACATTTTACTGTAAGTGGTAAGAAGAAACCAAGCTGCTCCTTCAACACTTTGCTTAGAAATCTCCTCAGCTAAATATCCGATTTCATTGCTTATAACTTCAACTTTCCACACAACACCAGAACACAGTTCATCCAGGTTCTTTGCCACTTATAGCAAGAATCATCTTTCCTTTAGTTTCTAATGACATCTTCTTTATTTCTGTCTGAGACCTCACCGGAATCACCCTTAACGCTAATATTTCTAGCATGTACCTCAAAACCCTTCCAGCCTCTACCCGTTACCCAGTCCCAAAGTTGCTTCCACATTTTTAGGTAATTGTTAGGGCAGCACCGATTTATTGGTACCAAAATCTGTCTTCGTCTGTTCAGGAGACCATAACAAAATACCACAGATCAACAGCTTAAAGAATATAAATTTATTTTCTCACAGTTCTAGAGGCTGGGAAATCTGAGGTCAGGCTGCCAGTACAGTGGGGTTTTGGTGAGGGCTCTCTTCCTGGCTTGCAGACTGCTGCCTTCTCACTGAGCCTCACTGAGCCTTTCCTTGGTGCCTACATGTGTAGAGAGACAGAGAGAGAGAGATGGGGGAACAGGTCTCTAATGTGTCTTCTTCTTGTATTTTTTTTTTTTTTGAGACAGAGTTTTGCTCTGTTGCCCCAGGTAGAGTGCAGCACCATCATCATAGCTCACTGTAACCTCAAACTCCTGGGCTCAAGTGATCCTCCTGCCTCAGCCTCCCAGAGTGCTGAGATCACAGGTGTGAACCACCATGTCTGGCCTAATGTGTCTTCTTATAGGGATATTAACCCTATCAGATCAGGGTCACACCCATATGATCTCATTTACTCTTTTTTTTTTTTTTTTGAGACAGAGTCTCACTTTGTTGCCCAGGCTAGAGTGAGTGCTGTGGCATCAGCCTCGCTCACAGCAACCTCAAACTCCTGGGCTCAAGCGATCCTACTGCCTCAGCCTCCCAAGTAGCTGGGACTACAGGCATGTGCCACCATGCCCGGCTAATTTTTTGTATATATATTTTTAGTTGGTCAATTAATTTCTTTCTATTTTTAGTAGAGACGGGGTCTCACTCAGGCTGGTTTCGAACTCCTAACCTTGAGCAATCCACCTGCCTCGGCCTCCCAGAGTGCTAGGATTACAGGCGTGAGCCAACGTGCCTGGCCTTCATTTACTCTTAGTTACTTCTTTACAGGCCCTGTCTTCACAGTCACACTGGGGATTAAAACTTCAATAAATGAATTGTAGGACCCAATTCAGTCTATAGCACCTTGGGAGCATTTAAGGAGAGAGAAAATATAGTTGAGTATTTTTACCACGTGCTTAATAAACTTAGAGTCTTAGTAATTTTTTAAAAAATTGAAGCATTCTTTTAGGGTTGCTGGTTTAGCAATAGAAATAAAGACTGTCCAGTAAATTTGAATTTCAGATAAACAGTGAAGAATTTTTTAGTACAAGTATGTCCCAGGCAATATTTGCTGTCTTCTATTTCTGTAGCAGTCCTTCTTTTTATACTTTAACATAATCAGTGCTAATTTTCATCCAGGTCATAACCTATATATTTGTTATTTTGCAGGATATCACCTAGCATAGATATTTGTTCATATTACCATGTGAACAGTGATATTAAGTATTTCAAAAGTATCTAGGTAAAATTTATTGCTACATTTGTCTAACATTTCTGTGGGTAGAAACTTAAAAGAAAAGTAATTTCTCCTGAATGTTGTCAAATGTGTAAGGCTCTGTTATTATTTGATTAACAAAACTTTTATTATTTACCCTACATCAGTTTCTAAAGCATCAAAGTATATATACTTTTCTTCACCTTAAAATAAAATTTTAAATGGAGGAAGACTTTTTAAAAAGCAGTCCCAATTGCTTAATAATTTTTCATAGAACTTTTATTAAAATGTCTGAAATTTCAGCTTTCCTTGAAAAGTTGGTATACCTAGCAAATCACTTTTCATAAATATTCAGAACAATGTGGTAATAGTGTAGGGCTTTCAGAAGACATGTTAGTTGCACCTTTCCACATTAATTCTTTGTCCCAAGGCTGCCATTTGATGTATTTTAGGCAAGGTAGCTCTTATCTCAAGCATAGAGTTTCAGCTACTAGAATACTTTGTGATTCTCAATCACTTTCTCTACCTTAAAGGCTTTATAACTGTTCCTTGAAAAACACTCAAGCCAAGAAGGTGGCACAATTAACATTTGCCTCAATACTCTCACAGAACCTCTACCCAAGATAATTTTACACTCAACCATAGACACATTATGCGATTTTTTTCAAGGGATTACCAATTGGAAATGAGAGCTGAAATGTATCCTATATTCTACAATTGTACGTACAAAGTAGTAACATCTCAAGAGAAACAATGTCACCCTATCTGTGGAATCTAGCTGCCCAATGAAATATTCAGCAAATATTTATTACATGGAAGTATCTGATTTAAATGTCAATGTTCTCTAAATTACTTTACTGGTCTCCAAACTCCTTTTCAGATTTCCTAAGATTGCATTTCTTTCTCTTCTCACCTCTAAGTCCATAAACACACAGTGCTTTGTCTCACTTATCATCTGGAAAGAAGTAAGCTCTACTTGAATGACCCAAGCTCCTGGCTACTTAATGCTGAATTGTAAGCTGTTGGGGATGGACAACATAAGAACATAAAATTATGTTTTTCTCTTTTATAATAGTTATACTTTGATTTCATCAATTCAGAAAATGGGAACATGTGAATTACAAACATTTTCATGAAGAGTTGAGAGGAATACTTGAGTTTTCTATATCCAGTGAAGGCATATAATTTTTATTTTAAAAAGTTTGAACTACAAATATTTTAATACAGTGTCAAGTAACAACAGCTTCTCCATACATTCTTCTTGACTACAACTGACTTCCATGCTCTAAATTTCCTGTAAGATCTAAGCTTCATGGACATAAGACTTTTCATTTACTTTGCTCACTTCTCTACTTTTAGTGCTATAGCACTGCCTGGTGCATGGTATCATCTCTTATTACTGAATGTGTGAATAAATGAAAAATAACCAAAAAGAAGTGCACTTGATTTCGCCTCTCCAATGCATAACCACGAACAAATGCTTGGTGAAATAAGAGTGTTACTCAAGACTAGCATCATTCCTTTCCTACTGTCGAGGTGGGTGTTCATCGGGCATACCAACCCTTTCTAATTGATGTTTTGAAAACTTCCCTTGCCAAACATTAGTGACTTTTGTCCTGCCATGTTTACATACCTGAGACCAAGCACAGGCACTTTTTGAAGTTAATTAAAGATTCACTTATGTTAAACATTTCCGGATGATAGCAAGAGACCAACTTGGCAGACAATGGAAATAATCTCTAGTACTTTTCTCTGTGATTTTTCTCAGACAGGTCTTGAAGGGCCCAGTCCTAATGGGATTGATAGGAACAAGATGGGTGCTGGGAGGTGCTGTGCTACTGCCCACAGCAAGAGGATGCAAATGAATTCAGAGACAAAGATCACCAACTTCATCCTTTGATTGTCTGAGTGCCCGCATTATCTAGCACAAATACAAAATCCCCTAACTGGCTTCCTCCTGCCATGCAGTGACTTTCTGGTATGCCTTTCACTATCTGTTAGCCTGTTTTCAAAGGCCAAAAGCTCATTTTAATACCAGCTTAAAAAATAACTTTATCAGATTGCATCCCAACCTTTTCACCTGAAAATATTCTTTTATTTATTTTCTGTTATGACCTATTAGGTTTTGAAAGACTTTGTCTACTTAAAAACTGTATTTATAGGCTAATAATTAATTTCCATTTTTATTTTATTTTAGAAACTCTGCTTAATCAGAAAATGATAAGCTGTTACTACACAATGTTGATAATAGTTCCAGGGAAGAGCAAAGAAACTTAGCGTTCATCCTGTGGAAGTTTGTCATGGCTAACATATAGGACTATAATTAGGGTCTTTGAAATATTGAAAGTAGTTCCTGGGGACTTATGGTGGGGAGGGGCACCCAAGGTTGAGAATCACATTAGGCTGCATATTGGGACCAACAGAGAGCCTAAAAATATTGGTGCCCAGGCCCCATTCTAGACCAATTAAATTAAATTTTCTGGGCCCTGGAATGATTTTGATGTGTGGCTAAGGTTACAACTACTACACAGTGTAGCATATATAAAGTAAATGTTAAAGCAAAACAAAAGGAAAAATAAAACAGAAGAAACAAAGAAAGTCAAGGGGGAAAAAAAGTCTGCTTCAGAAGATGTACCAGTAACTGAGAAAGGCTTTTGGGATTGTGGGTGTGGCCTCTTGTGCTAATGGCCACACCTGAAAGTGAAGGCAAAAGTCCCCATCTCCCCTGAATCCCCTCTCTTTCCAGGGCACATCTCAATAATAGATCAGGGGACCGCCAAATCCAGCAGGAAATCCAACTCTAGATGCTGCAGGATTAAATTCCCCGTGCTCAATTAAATATGTGAGGGCACCATTTATTTCTCAACCAGCACTCCCCAGGCCAAAAAGCCTGTGTTTGCAAAGGGCTCTCTTTCCTTTTTACACAGCTTTGCTGTCATCTCTTCCTTCAAGTCCTGTATTAGCTAACATTTCAGTGACAACTAAAGTCACAAAGCTGCCAAGTAATAGTAAGGGGCAGGTGTCTCCGCAAGGTTTTCTGTCCTTGGTACAGAATGCCAAGCTGAATTGTAAAATGTATATTTATAGTATGGCCCTTGGTCTTGGGATGAAGCCTAAATGCTGCAGTCTATATGATGTCACTTACATGTTCAATTGTATATATATATATATATATATATATATATCAATCATAGAAAGTGATGGAGATGGACAATATGACAGGACAAATCCTATTTGGGATTTGTATTTGTACTATCTTATTACTGTACACTATCAAATACATAGAATAGGATAAATATATCATTATGTTTTCTAGAGCCCTGTTGACCCATTATGCCACTTGTTCAGTGTGAGATTTTATCAGATTTCACAGTCAGACTACTGTTAACAAGAGACAAGTTTTTTTGTGCATGGTAAGAGAGTTTCGGTAACTGCCCTGAAAGAAGGCATTGTTGTTTTTCATCATTTAATCCACTATTTCTTTCATCATTTAATGACTGGGGTTTTTTAAAAATTTCTCTTGACCATGGATATTCTATTTTTATACACAAACACACTTTTTTAAAATTGTGCTTTGTTTTATTGCATTTTTTACATATTGGAGATTTATGGCAATCCTGCATCAAGCAAGTCTATTGGGGCCATTTTTCCACCACTATGTGCTTACTGTATGTCTATGTCATGTTTTGATAATTTTTCCAATATTTGAAACTTTTAAATTGTTATTATATCTGCTATGGTTATCTGTGATCAATGATCTTCGATGTTACTATTGTAATTGCCATCGTAATTTGGTGGCACCACAGACCACACTCATATAAGATGGCAAACTTCACTGATAAATGTTGTGTGTGTTCTGAGTACTCCACTGACTGGCTGTTCCCTGTCTCTCTTCTTTTCCTCAAGTCTCTGTATTCTCTGAGACACAACAATTAAAATTAGGATGATAGATAACCCTACAATGGCCTCCAAGTGTTCAAATGAAAGGAAGAGATGCACATCTCTCACTTTAAATCAAAAGCTAGAAATAATTAAGCTTAGTGAGGAAAGCATCTCAAAAGCCATGGCAGGCTGAAAGCCAGTCCTCTTGTCTCAAATTGTTAGCCAAGTTGTGCATGAAAAGAAATAGATTTCTCCATATTGTTGATATGGAATAAAGTTTGTGATCTGGATAGAAAATTAAGCCAGTTACAATATTCCCTTAAGCCAAAGCCTAATCCAGAGCAAAGCCCTAACACTCTACAATTCTGTGAAGGTTGAGAGAAGTGAAGAAGCTGCAGAAGAAAAGTTAGAAGATGGCCTCAGAGGTTCATGGGGTTTAAGGAAAGAAGACATCTCTATAACAAGAAAGTGCGAAGTGAAGCAGCAAGTGCTGACATAGAAGCTATAGCAAGTTATCCAGAAGATCTAGCTAAGATAATTGATGAAGGTGGCCATACTAAACAACAGATTTTCAATGTAAATGAAACTGCCTGGTGTTGGAAAAAGATGCCATCTAGGACTTTCATAGCTAGAGAGGAAAAGTCGATACCTGGCTTCAAAGCTTTGAAGGACAGGCTGGCTCTTTTGTTGGGAGCTAATAGGTGACTTTAAGTTGAAGCCAATGCTCATTTAGCATTCCAAAAATCCCAGAATCCTTAAGAATTATGCTAAATATACTCTGCCTGTGCTCTACAAATAGCACAGAAAAACCAAGGACAGCACATATGTTTACAGCCTAGTTTAATGACTGTACTTACTGTTGAGAACCACTGCTCAGAAACAAAGATTTCTTTCAAAATATTACTGCTCATTAACAGTGCACCTAGTCCCCCAAGAGCTCTGATGAAGATGTATAAGGAGATTCATGCTGCCTTCATGCCTGCTAACACAACATCCATTCTGTAGCCATGGATCAAGGAGTAATTTTGATTTTCAAGTCTTATATAAGAAATGCATTTCATAAAGCTATAGCTGCCACACAGAGAGATTCTGTTGGATCTGCACAAAGTAAATTGAGCACTTTCTGGAAGGTATTCATCATTCTAAATGCCAGCAAGAACATTTGTGATTCCTGGGAAGAGGTTAATATATCAACATTAACAAGAGTTTGGTAAAAATTGACTCCAACTCTCATGGATGACTTTGAGGGGTTCAAGACTTCAGTGGAGGAAATAACTACAGATGTGATGAGAATAGCAAGAGAACTAGAATTAGAAGTGGAGCCTGAAGAGGTCATTGAATTGTTGCAATTTTATGGTAAAAAGTTAATGGATGAGGAGTTGCTTCTTATAGATGAGCAAAGAAACTGGTTTCTTGGAATGAGATCTACGCCTTGGGAAGATGCTGTGAACATTGATGAAATGACGAGGACTCAGACTATTACATAAACTTAGTTGATAAAGCAGTAGCAGTGTTTGAGAGGATTGACTCCAATTTTGAAAGACGTTGTTCTGTGGGTAAAATACTATCAAACAGCATCACATGCTACAGACAAATCTTTTGTAAAAGGAAGAAGCAATTGATTTGGCAAAATTCATTGTTGTCTTATTTTAAGAAATTGTCACAGCCACCCGAGCCTTCAGCAATCATCACCCTGATCAATCAGCAACCACCGACATCTGAGGTAAGACCCTCCACCAGCAAAAAGATTCCGGCTCACTGAAGGCTCAGATGATCATTAGCATTTTTTAGCAATAAAGTATTTTTAATTTAAGGTATGTAATTTTTTAGACATGATGCTATTTCATACTTAATAGACTATAGTATATTAATAGTATAAACATAACTTTTATTTACACAGGGAAACCAAAACCTTCATGTGACTCCCTTTACTGAGATATGTGCTTGAGTAGTCTGCAACTGAACTCACAATATCTCCAATATCTCCTGTATTTTAACTTCTCATTTTTAGTTTTCACTTGATTTTTATAAAATTGGTACTGAATGTTAGAATAAAATTACTAAGTGTAGATATTTTTAAGAGAGTAAAAATATTTCCAATTTATTTCTCACCATTACTGGCATTTACTCAAACTGATCTTATGAGCAAAATTCCTCACAATGAAAATATAATAATTATTTCAAATTATTGGACAAGAGTCATAGCTACTGAGATTTATTTATTATACTAAGTTTGGAGTTTTAGAGCAAAATGTTAAAAAAAAAAAACCCTTGAAATGTAAAACTGGTCAGATTTAAAGATGAAGTCTCCTCCTGGGGCCGAGGATTTACTCGACGTGGTTAACTAGATCAGAGACAGAGAGTGCCCACCTGGGTGTGGTGGGAAGATCCAGCATGGAGGGTTTGGTTGGAGGATTAGTTATGCAAAAGGAAATAGAGTAAATTATTAAATATATGAAAGATAATGGAATCCAGGTGTCTCACTGTGGGAGAAGGAAGTTGCAAATGTGGGAAAGAAGACAAGAATAAACCTTGAATTGGAATTTTTGATATCGATGGAAACTTAAGGTTTTTTTTTTTTTCTTTTTATATGTAGGTAGCTATAACTATAGATGTAGATAAGATACCCATTGTCTTAGTCTTCTTGGGCTACTATAACAAAATACTACAGGCTGAGTGGCAGAAATTTGTTATCTAACAGTTCTGGAGGCTGCAAGTCTGAGATCGGGGAGCCAGCTTAGGCAGATTCTGGTGAGGGCTCTCTGGCTGGCTTGCAGACGGCAGCCTTCTCACTCTGTCTTCACATGGTCTTCCTCAGAGCAGGCACATGGAGAGCGAGAGAGACAGTGAGCTCTTTGGTATCTCTTTTTATAAGGACACTAAGCCTATCAAGTATCAAGTAATCAGGGCCCCGTTCTTATGATGTAATTTAACATCAATTACCTCCTTATATGCCCAATCTCTAAATTCAATCATACTCAGGGTTAGGGCCTCAACATATGAATTTAGGTAAGGCACAAATCCAGTCCATAAGACCAATATATATCAATGACCAGATCTTGGTTGAGTAAAGGGAACCAGTGTTCTTTGGAGAAATAGCTGGTCCCAGAGTCTAGGCAGAGAAAATTAAAGATGAATCTAGAATATCTTCTTGAGCTTTATAGAAAGCATCTTAGTTTATTAGGGCTACTTTAACAAAATACTATAAATTGGATAGCTTTACAACAACAGAAATTTGTTTTTCACAGTTCTGGAGGCTGGGAAGTCTAAGGTCAAGGTGTCAATAGATGCAGTGTCTGGTGAGGGCCTGCTCTCTAGTTCATACATAGAAACTTTCTGTTGAGTCTTCACATGGCGGAAGAGACAAGGCAGCTCCATGGGCACTGATCCTATTCACGAGGGCTCTGCCTTATGCTCTAACCACTCCCAAAGGCATCACCTCCTAATGCTATCACACTGATGGTTAGGTTTCAATGTATGAATTTGGGGGGCAGAAGGGATATAAGCATTCAGTCCATTGCAGTAAGAAAGTGTTTAAAAATAATGACACAGAAGCCAGCTTGAATGAGCTTTCATTTGCTAAATTTGAGGCAATTTGAGCAACAAATAATGAGAGTAATGGATTATAACTCATTGAATAACATTAAAAAATCATCTTTTTGACCGGGTGTGGTGACTCACACCTGTAATTCTATAATAGCACTTTGGGAGGCCAAGGCGGGATGATCGCTTGAAACTAGGAGTTTGAGATCAGCCTGAGCAAGAGCGAGACCCCATCTCTACAAAAAACAGAAAAATTATCCAGGCATGGTGGCACACACCTGTAGTCCCAGCTACTCAGGAGGCTGAGGCAGGAGGATCACTTGAGCCCAGGAGCATGAAGTTGCAGTGAGCTGTAATGATGCCACTGCAGTGTAGCTCAGGTGACAGAGCAAAACCCTGTCTAAAAAACAAAACAAAACAAAAATCATCTCTCTCTCTTTCTCAATGGCTCTATTAATAGATAGATGATGGACAGATAGATAAATAGAAGGAGTGGAGAAAAGTTCTTCTTTATGGTGGAAAGAATGATGGAATTAGGAAATTACCATTTAGCAAGTACTGCTATAGTCAATTCAGGCAAATATCATTGATGGATGATAAAAGTCACTGCTGACAGTTTGATGAGGATCAGGATATTTATAGTGTCAAAGTCTATTCCATCAAAATACTTATCAATAACATACTAAAAATAGTACAAGAACATGGCAGACATGGTATTCCTGTCATAAAGCATATCTCAAATTCAATCATGAGGAAAAATGAAGTCCAGTTTGAAAAGCACTCACAAAATAACAGTCCTGTACTCTTACAAAATTTTCAAGTTCGTGAAAAACAAAGAATGACTAAAGAACTGTTCCAAGTTGAAGGAAACTAAAGAGACATGACAACTAAACACAATAAGTAATCCTGGATTAGAATCTAAATTTATAAAGGGCATTATTGGAACAATCAGCAAAACTGGAATCGCATCTGTGAATTTGATGACTGCAATCTATCAATGTTAATTTTCTGTCAACAATGGTTATTCTATGCCTATTTAGGAGAGTGCCTTTATTTTTAGAAAATAAATACTAAAGTTTAAAGGGGTAAGGAGGTAATAAATACTAAAGTTTAAAGGGGTAATGTCTGATACTTATTCTTGAATGGTTCAGAAAAAATATTTGTATCATGCAGAAGAATTAGTATGGTATTAATGAGATATAAAGAGAGAGGGGGAAGATGTGACAAAATGTGAAAAACTAGCTAATATAGCTGTAGGTTATGTGGGAGTTCTTTACTATGCTTGAAAAGTTTTGTATGTTTGAAATTATCTCAAAATAAAAAGTTAAAAAATTAAATGAAGTTTAGTGCAAACAATATAGGAAAGTAACTTAAATCAATTACTCAAGACAAGAAATTAACAAATATAAAATAATTTATCCTGAGAGAACATCCCAAGGTGTGTCATACTGGACAAAATACTCATATATAATAACAATTCTTTTTTGGAAGAATCATAGTCTATTGCTAAAGAAAGTAAGTTGAAATGAAATTAAGAAATGTGAGAGTTCAAGCATAAAGACAGCCCTCTTAATTACAGCCTCATTGCTGAAATCCTATCTGGTTATCCCTCTCTCATGCTAAATTGGAATATATTGAGGTGTGGAATTACTGGAAAAAAACATCATTGGACTTGCTTGAAAATTAAATGTAATTATTCCCTAATTTTTTTGAGTAATCCAGGAAAAGTTCTGCTGAGTTTACATCATCTGCAATTACTTGGCCCAGCCCTATGTTTGTATTATTAATAGATCTTACTCCATGGTAATGACTAGAAATGGACACTCTTAATGTTATTTCACATTAAACAGCATCTGATCTATAGGCAATTAGAAGAGGGTAGTGTGAGGAGGGGGTGTCAGAATAGGAGTGCCCCCTTCTCCCTGGAATAAAATCACTGGAGTCACTGAGTTGTTTCTTGGAGGACCCACATACTTTCTAAACCCTATCCAGCAATTACACGTGGTCTGGTGCGTTGAGCTTAAAGTGCATCCTATAGCAGTGGTTCTCAAGGTATGGTCCCCAGAACAGCAGGCACCAGCATCACCTGGGAACTTGTCACAAATGCCAGTTCTCAGGCCCCATCTCAGACCTACTGAATCAGAAACGCTAAAAGTAGGGCCCACCAGTCTGTGTTTTAATAAGTCCTTCAGGAGATTGTGAAGCATGCTAAAGTTTGCACACCACGGATAAATCATCCACTCAGCAAGTTTGGAAGAATACCATCTGCGAGGAAATACTCAGGCACCTGTGTCTCCTCAGAAAGGGGACTAATTCCCAATTTCCTTACAGTTAAAAGCCTTCAGAAAGAATCACCATAATTTAAATGGCTGGAGCTCTTAGAGAACCGCTTAATATCACCATAAATAAAAATTTAAAAACAATTAGAGAGGCACCAGAAGCTCTTTTTATCCTCTTGTGATCCTCTAAATGCACCAAGGACTTGCCACTTGGCTATTATAATTTTATATCCACTATTATATTAAGGTCTTTGGTTTGCAGTGTTTGCTTTTGGGAACCAAACGCCTGTCATTTTATGGCACCATGGAGTGATTAATACAGGCTTTTATATAATACAGTGCACTGGATCGCAATGCAAATACATCCTGTTCATTAAATGAATATGGCTCAATTACCTGCGGCCAGCAAGCACAAAATTCTTCTGTGGGAGCAAACAGAGGTGGGGAATCTGTCTTAAGTTCAAGATAAAGTAGGATTGGGAGGTCCAGACAACCTTACAAGAGACACAGGAGGGAGAGAAATGGATGGAGACAGAGGAGGGAGGGGTGCTTTTAATTCCCCCGTCTACCTGGAATGGGAGGGGAGGTGGGCTTTCGGTGGAAGGGCTGTGCCTGTCACCCAGAGGTTTCTGAGGGGTTCAGCTACCTTGCCCACACAAGACTGAGAAAGGACGCAAGAGCACCCTGGTCACATTTTGTTTTGGTGTTTCTAACACAGATAGCTTTTTCAGTGCTTAGGATTCTTGCTGATTTCAAAGGAGAGAATGTTTATTTAAGTAATTTGGAGGTCATTTTGTCTTGCCAAACGACAATCCCCAGGCCCTGAGATTTTTGATGGTAAAATGTTTGCCTTTTAGGGAAGATTCTGCCTGAGGTTTGTTGTGATACCTGGAAGAAAGGTATTTCACCTGTTAATAAACTGTTCACTCCTCTCTGTTAGAAGCAAAACCAGCTCTTGTTAATAAACTGACACACTCATGCCACGAGTGATTATTATAGTTTTATTTAATAGCCACTTCCTAGGGATATGGGGACTCAGAGCCCCTGTGGACCCGAGATGCCACCTATGGAATAGCCCCAAGGCCTGAAACACAGTCAGGGCTGAAGTTTCCCTCACCTGTGGGCAGTCCATCCCGGCGGGTCTCCCCAGGCTGCGTGCTGCAGTTGGTTTTCTGAGCCCTGCAACTGCAGATCATTTGGATAGTGCTTTTGAAGCATGTTCTTGTGAGCCAGTGGCCCTGAAACTTTCTAGGCCAAAGACTTGCAGTAGGTCCACTGTCAGTTATTGAAACCCAGATCCAAAAGCCTTTCCTCAGCCTTAGCTGCCCATTCCTACAGCCACTCCCTGGGCTCCACTTTAGCTTTCTCTTAACATTTTCCTCTTCTAAGTCTGTTTACTCTCAGTCCATCCATGCCTCTAATGGAGGCTGCCATCAACCCACCATCAACTGTCTGAAAGAAAGCTGCCTGAGTGCCTTAGCAGCGAAGCAAGCTTTAATGGGTGTTCTGCCGTATTAGCTGGTTAGAGTGACGTGCAATTTCTTGCCTACATTATAGCTGGGAGAAGTGAGTTCACTTTAATTAAATTCATCTTCTTTACTCTCACCATTCTGAACTTCTCTACTTTCCTGGAATATTCAAGAATATACTGTGCTCTTTTCACCTTTGTTTCTTGGAACATACCATTCCATCACCATCTACGATAACATAGTTAAAACTTGTGGAGTATTTGTTCTGTGCCTGATGCTTTTGTAAGAATATTATTACATCTATGTGTTCATTTAACCTAATCAAAGCTTTTGGGCAGTTACTGTTGATATTTTTAGTTAAGGACACTGAAGCTCAAGATATTGTGTAACTTGCCCAAGGGCTTTTGGCCAGTTAGAGGTAAAACAAAAGCCAAACCTGGTGGTTGTGACAATGTTGTTTTTCCGAGGAGCTCAGCCCTTGGCCTGACCGATCCTTTCTCATCCTTTGGGTCAGGATTATCTATTCTAGCTTTCCATGACCCGCTCTAGGCCCATCTCCCATTCCTCCAAAGCACGCTCTACCCCATCGCACCGCTGGGTCTCATCTCACCCACCTCTTGCTTCTGGCTCAGGCCTGTGTTGAAGAGTGGCACTTACGTAGTCTGGGAGGCTCACATGCTTCACGAATATTTTTGCCTTTGGATATCTGTGTTTTTATAATGCAGTTGGGTAAGCAGTGATGTTTTTAACTGTCCTGATCAAATGTGCTGAAACTGCTAGAATTTTATCTGATTATGTTAAGAATACGAGGTGTTCAGACAAAAAGAAATGCTTGAAAGAAGAACAAGGTGTGTGTGTGGGGGGGTGTATGGATTTTGGGTGTTTGAGAGAATCCAGAGCATGTGGGACCACTATAATGCCTTTGCTGTTTAAAGTTGGGCTGCTTGACATGGTACAAACTCTGGCTTTTGAAGTGAGAGAACGGATCTTTATTCTAGATCTACGGATCCATGTCTCACTGGCTTTGAGCAGATCATTTAACATTCTCTGAACATTAATTTCCCTTAAGAACTTTCTTTTAGTTCTAAAGCCATATGATTTTGTTTCAAAAATCTGGTCAATAACACTGACTAAGAATATGGGATAATTCTGAACAAAAAGCAAGGAAAATATTGCTTACTTTCTATTCTATATTCTTATATAGTACAACTATTTTGATATAAAACTTCAAATTCTTTCATCACAGTTTTAAAAAAATTAAAATAATGCATGGCCTGGAGGGCAAAAGAATAGATTTATAAATGACTGCTTTTTGGGGCATTTGAATCTGAAGTTCGTGCAAAAAGCAAGAGTACCTTCATAGACCTATTTAGCAATAACCCCAAAGGGCTGAGTGTGCATACTTCAGAGCCCTGCGATTTTTATCAGCCATATGATCCTAGTTGACAATAGCAGATTTAGCAGACTCGGTGCTTCACAGAGGTGTGGGCAGCATTCTAGCTCCTGTCTCCCATAGACTAACTGACCTCTTCTTTTTTTTAATTTTATATACAGTTTCTCTATTAACAGTGAGCCAACATTCTGGGAAAATCTGTAAAACAACAAGTCCAGGATAAGACTTGGTCAGATTGCTGACTGTGTTTCTCAGGCTGGGTTTTATGAACTCCTCCCTGTATGACAGTGTTTTGTTTTGTTTTTAATGTATTCAATGGTGGAGGAATTACTGAACCAGACCATTGTGGTGAGGCTCACAAAGATTTAATAGAGTCCTAAGTAGGCCACAGAGAGGGATTCATTATGCTCCAAAGAGTGAGATTCGAGCTATATATATTCAACGTAGGAAGCTATTGTCAAAAATTGACTTTATGAGATAAAAATTCTTGAGTTTATTAGCAGGTCATGTGGCCAGATGAAAAGCTATCTAAAAGAGACAATTACTACAATGAAGTATGAGAAGAAGGAAAGAAAATCACCATTAGGATGAATAAATAATATCAAACATGCACCATACCTCTACAAACTTTGCCAGAGACCCAATTCCTGTAAATTTAAAAATCCGTAGTAGTTTCTAAAATCACTTTTTTTAGAAGCCAACAATCAAATCGGTCAAGACACATAATGGCTTCACTTTTTGTCTTAATACTATTGGGTTATATAAACATAGTCAAATCACAATATTTTCTTATTTTTTCAATGCCCACTGTTTGTGGAAGACAGGGTTTAGTATTTTGCTGGTGTATCTGTATGTAGCATAAACTCACAACCTACTTTTAAGAAACCTGAAGTTTATCTGGATGAAAAGCATGTATTTAAAAAAACTACAATCTTTAATATTCTTTGAGTATTTACTGTTTGCCAGCAACTATTAAATGCCTTACAAGCATTGTTTTATTTAATCCTTGAAGCCACCTTCTAGGTAGATATTATCATTATCCTCTTTAACACTTGAGGAAATTGGGGCTTAGAGACCATAAGTACGTTCCCCAGCATCTCACAGCTAGTCAGTAGCAGACCTAGAATTTGCCATAGCTCCTAACCACTACTAATGGCATAGAAATCCTCTACCAAATAATATGGAAACTAGAATAAATATGGGGCAGACTGAATTCATGAGCTTTTGTAAAGACAGAATAAAGAAATAGGGTTTGTTAATAATGATGTTTTGGGGATGAAGTTTGAATATTTTCCATTCGTCAGCATGCAGGTAGACTATTACTAAGGAGCGCACCGAGGAGACTAAAGCATAGTAGTGAGTATATTTATGCCACTTTCTACCACTGACCCTGGTCCCCTTCATAGGGTGTCCTTTATCCTCCCTCACCACACTGTCCATCAGTCCCTCCGCTTTCACCCCTCCTCTATGCTTAGAGTCACTGCCTGAGAACCTAAAATACGTGGGAAACAGGTCTTAGCGTAGATTTCAATGCTGTACTTTTTATTTGAAGAAGTGGCAGTATGTGGATAAAGGGATTTATTTTCTGAGTAACTCACTTCCAGACTGGATGGTGCACACTGCCTTCTCACTGGCCCACTTTCCTCCACCTGTGCTCCTGGCAACCCAGGTGATGGAGGCGGGGACTTCCTGCCAGCACAGGTCATCTAACCCTTTGGAATCTGTTGCAGCTTTCTGTTGTGTCTCCTCCATCTTGCCCAGGCTGCTGGGACCTCATCATGGGGCACTTCACCTGTTCCCTGAAATCTCTCACCTTCCTTCAGCCTCCCTTTGTTTTTGCCCAAACCTCTCTCCTCAGCATTCACCTCCTGTAGGTCTCCTGACCCAACTCCACACTTCCATCCAAGCCATTCCCAGGCTTCATTAAGCATCTCTCTGCTGGCAAAGGTCTTTCCTTGCTTTCTTTTCTTTTTAGAGCCTCACTGCTCTGAATGAGTATCTCCCTTCTTTTTGTACAGTGCCCCGGACACCGAAAACCTCAGAGAAGATGTTAAAGTTAGCGATCATTTGTGTGTTTGCTGTATATTTATCATCCCATGCACTTTCCTCTTGTACCGTGGTGCATGTGGTTATGTTCTTTGCGTTGTTCTACGTCCATATTGAATTTTTGATTGAAAAATTCTAGGGAACAGGAGCCTGTCTCCTTGACTTCCTGTTCAAATGTTTTGGGCTGCACTGTGTGTATTTGGGCAATTAAATCCTTTGGCTATTGGAACCAATGGAACACAAGTTCAAGAAAAACAAGATAATACTAATTTTTGGACTGCTTTTGTGAAGTCCATTTATTTTTATTTCTGTGTTTTGGCTAGAATGTGTGAATTTTATGGTAGACTCATACAAATTCTAAATAATTAAATAGAATAGTCTGAAGTGGTGAAAATTTTAGATTACATTCATTTTAAAATGAAAACAGTTGTATCACTTTCAAGAATGTATAGTGATATGAGTCATTTACGAAGTATTAACAATATTTGTTCAAGGAGACTGACAATATTAACATAACAGTCAGGAGGCCATATATTCTATGGAGCACAGAAAGACCTTGATGTGAATCCCAGTTTTGCCATGTAAGAATTTCATGTCCCTGGACAAGTCCTTCACTCTCAAACTGTGCATGTCTCCTCCCATGTCAGCACTGAGATCAGTGAGAAAATGTAAATAATGCACTTAACCCATCTGTGTCAAGTCGATGATAATAAGCATTAACAACATTTAGCTCCTGTTAATATTTTAAATTGTTTTTTCCAAAAGATGCTCCAGAAGCATCTTAGTTTCTTATAATTTGAATTGCATTTGTAACTTAACTTAGCGAGTTTTTCTTTATGGTTTTTTGTCTGAATTATCCATACATTCTCTCTAAGAGATTTAAATGAATGTGGCATAGGTGTGATAAAGATAAAAACACCTTTCCTCTGCTGTTTCCTCAGCCACATTTCTCCTAAAATCTTCTGTCTGGTATGAGCGGAGAATTATGGAGGCAGGAAGTGGTAGGTTTATGGCCCGAGTGTGGTCTATAGAGGTGGTGGTGGGGTCAAGGCAATGGGCCCTGCAGCTCCTCTTTCCTCTTCCATTCCAAGTCAACCCGCAGACTTGGCCTTGGAATTCTTGTAAAAGCAGGGATAATGACACTTTAGAGGCATCTCCCTGGATGCAAATAAGAGATGTGGCTTAGAATTCATTCTCTGGCCAGAAGCCAACAGTGTAGAAATGCAAATGAGTAGTTTATCAGAGAAGTAACAAGACTGCAAGGGCCTTTTCTGGCCTAAGTGAGTGTTTTTGTTTGTTTGTTTGTTTTGTTTATGGGGAGGCTGTGAAAAAACCCTGTAGGATCCCTGAGATCTTATAGGCATTTCCACGTTGGCAAGGAGTGATTGAGATCTTGTTACAAATGGCTTAGGAAATAATAGTTGAGAGAATGAGTTGGATTCAGTGCTAATCAATAAAAGAGAAAATGATGCCAGAGGACTGGATTAGTTTCTCATTTCTCCAATAACAACGTTCTCACGATTATCTGAATCCCACCACTGGAGGGGGTGGGCCCCACGGAGCTGAGCACAGCACCAGGGTGCCTTTGAGGGCTGGGCGCTTTGTGTGTGAGAAAACCATTAATTCAGGGACACTGAAAGGTCTCATGCATCTTTGCTTATTTCTTTATTATTTATTTATTTGTACCTACTCTAGAATAATCACTGAAAATTTATTCCTATTTTTAACAGTGTTTCTGACATGTTTAAAATCTTTCAGTGATCTTTAGAATAAGTGAAGTTTTTGTGTGTCTTTGAAGTGTTGTACTATATATTCACCTGGTATTTTACACACTAGTCATTTTATTTTATTGAAAAAGTTTTTTGGAAATTTTGGGGTTTTTAAAATTTTTTAAATATTAGGGGGGTACAAATGTTTTTGTTACATAGGTAGCTTTTATAATGCTTTAGTCAGAGCTATAAGTGCGTCCATCACCCAAATAGTGTCCATTGCACCTGTTAGGTAGGTTTTTACCCCTCCCCTCCTACCCCTTCTTCCTTCTTGATTTCCAATGATTTTTGTTTCTTTCTGTGCCCATCAATTAGTTCCAAATTATTAAAGAGTACATGTGGTGTTTGTTTTTCCATTCTTGAGAGACTTAACTTAGGATAATGGTCTCCAGTTCCACCCAAATTGCTGCAAAAGACATTAATTCATTTCTTTTATGGCTGAGTAGTACTCCATGGTGTGTATATATATATATATATATATATATATATATATATATATATATACCACATTTTGTGAATCCACTCATGAATTGATGGGCACTTGGGTCGACTCCACATCTTTGCAATTGTGAATACACACCAGTTATTTTAACATGAAGCCTTCTTAATGATCTTTCTACACTTCAAGCATACATTTAAGCGAGAACTTGAATTTCCTTGTATTTTTGTTTTTATTAATAATATAAGCCTTCTAGATACAAATTCTTTGAGATGAATTTAGGCAATGAAGTAGATAAGTTACATTGAATAGCTTCTAGAACCAAAGAAACAATCTGACAGAATAGACTTTCAAAATATTTCTTTGTCTTTCATATTCATTTTACTTAGGGTGTAGACAAACATGTAAAAGTTTCCATTCAGGTTTGGTTCAGTGACGACAATGAAAAAAGACAACAGTCAAGTACTATCAGGCAAATGCAACTCTGTAAGTATCCACATGGACCAATTTGCTAAGAACTATCTTAATTAACCTACAATATTATTTGATGAAAAAAAATTTTTCTTTAATTATTTTTACTTTAGGAACTGTGGCATCATTCCAAAGATCCTGAAGATCTTATACTGTTCAGACATCCTGTGTATCTGTTTGTCCCTCTGCCAGAGTGCTTTTTCTAAAAGGCAAATCTAATCATGCTATTTCCCTACTTAAAAGCCTTCAATGGTCCCCATTTGCTTATAGGATAAATCCAAACTACCTGCAAAGCAGAGCCTTTGCGAGCTGGCCTCTGCCACGCTGTCAGCCTCATCTCTCACCAGTGTCCCTGTCAGTGCCGATGACACATTCCTATAGACTAGTTTGCAGGCTCGCAGATGTGCCCATGGCTTCACTCTTTGCTCAAAGCTGTTTGGTTGGACAGAAATGTGTTTCCTTTCCCCTGGGCCTGACTGGGGAACTTCCACTCTCTCTATAGTTCAATGCAAGCAAGCATCACTTCCTCACTCAGCCTGGGCAGAACTGTCCTTCTTGCCTTTCTATTCCCATAATAGCCTCATATCCTTCTCTGACCACACATCATAGTGATGGGTAGCATCCTATCTCCTCTGCTGGCTTGAGCTCCTTGGAAGAATGATCTGGTGATGAGATCCATTTTTATATCCCAGTGCCAGTCACTTAGTATGTTCTCCTAAAGTGTGGGTTGAATGAATGATTAATTAAGTCAATTAAAAAAAGAATTGGATTATAAATGATATTCTCTTACAATTATAGCTGAGGATTCCCTGCCAATAATTTTTATCAATACATGTTTTGTAGACTGTCTCCATTTCCTCCATTTGTGATGCTGCTGCAGGTTTTGGGGAATCACAATTAGCCCAGAGTTAATGGTCAGCAGTTAATCATTTTCTTTCATAGGGCTCATCTGGCTTTCGGAGGGTTGACACCCTAGCTGTTTTCCCGCTAGTAATAATAGAATGATAAGTAACTAGAAAATCTTCTGCTGAGCGTTAAATCCCAGCCTACTCATCACTTGACCTTGAGATTTAGAAATTGCCATGCTCAAGGACAGTGGAACCACTACAACTGGACCTCCTGGAACTGATTCATTCAGCAAGGAGGTGATTTTTTTCAAGAATCAAGAGGCCCTCAAAGCTTGAGTTTGAGTGGTGGAAATTTGTAGAAAACTTTGTGTGTATGCACATGTGTGTGTGTGTGTGTGTGTGTGTGTGTGTGTGTTTAAGGAGATTATTTTATATGTCAGAGAGCAAGAAAAAAATATATAGATTTGATGGATTTTTATCCATACTATGTCTAAAACTGAACTCCTGATATCTTTCCACTCCAAAACTCTTGCAGCTCTCCCCATCTCAGTTAATGGCAACTCTGTTCTTCTGATTGCTCAGGCCAAAATCCTTGGAGTCTTCCCTTTAATCTTTTCTTCCTTTCATAATCCACATCTAATTTGTCAGGAAGTCTGTTGACTCTTCCATTTGTGATTCAGCCTTTTCACACCTCCCCAAACAGCCATCCACCTGCTCCAAGCCACTCTATCTTGCCTGGGTCATTCCAGTTGCCTTCTACCGGGGAGCTGCCATAATTTCCTGGCTTCAGTACATTTTCAACACAGTACTTAGAGTGATCCTGTTGAAACAGAGGTTAGTTCATGTCATTCCTTTGCTTAAAACCCTGCAATGGCTTCGCACGTCATTCAGAGTAAAAGCCCAAATCCTCCCTGTGAGCCACAAGGCCCAGGTGATGGGGGCCTTCGCTTCCCCATTTTCCTGGCTCCCTGGGCTCTGGCCACAGCAGCAGCCTCCTCCCTGTTCCCGGAGCCTCCAGGCACCTTGTCGCCTCAAACCCTTTGCATTGCTGTTCCCTCTGCTTCAGATTTCCTTCCTTGCCTGGATAGATCCTGCACCCCTTCAGGTCTTTCCTCAGTGAGGCCCTTCCTGGCTGTCCTAGTGGTGTCTCCCTTGCACTTCATACCCTCCTCCTCTTTCCTTCTCTGTGCTTACTGCCCAGAGCAGACACGTGCTTCTGTTCTGTTCCCTGATGAGTCCCCAGCACTTGGAACAATGCCCGGTACATAAGAGATGCTCATTAGATTTTTGTTGAATTAATATTGGATGTTTTAAATCATTATTTTCAGGAATAGAAACGCGATTTTTCTTTTGGCTGAGATTGTGAACACAGTGTTCACTAGGAGACGCTGGAAGTTTATTATGGTCTCTGGGTGGGGGGAAAGTGAGAAGGAAAAGATTGTGTTTCTTGATTAAAATTTGTAATCTTAGATGGTGTATCCTCATTTTTGCTCTCCTAGAAAAGCTTTTTGGTCAGATGCTCTGAATGGGTCAGAAGGCAAAAGGAGGAGGAAAAGTCAACAGTGTCAGCATCCAGAACCTTATATTCCAACATGTAAATTACACTAGAATAATTTTTTTTTTATTTCCTTAAAGTGAAATGCCTACTCCTGTTTTAAATTTGCTTTTAACCAAAGCAAAAGCATTGTAGTTACAAAATGGTAGGGACCCAGAATAAAAGCTCTGAGGAAGGTGTTTCTGCAGAGGCATCTGAATGTGCTGGGAAGTGACTGAACAGCCCAGGGACTGAAACAGTGGCAGCACCGAGGGGTGTCAGAGGCTTTACTGTTCTTCATACCATCAAGGGTGGTCACCAATGATATTTGGGCAATCTGAAGCCCAAGGAAGTTTGCTGTTTTGCTTCCAGACAAAAAGCATCAGGCAGTGAGGCAAGGCCAGACCCCCAGAGCCATCTGCACCCCACGTCAGGGAGATGCAGGGTGCTCACCACACGCCCTGTTTCCTGCTTTGGGAGGTGTTCAGAACACACCATCCCCTCTCTCCTTACTGATCATGCCACTGTCACTTCTCATATGTTAAGCTGATACATTTGGGCCTAAGGTTTAGGCCACAGGTCTTCTGAAAGGCTCTCAGCAACCTCGCAGCGCTCGCAGGTTTGTGGATTTCTTTGGATTTCTTCTTGGACACTCTAACTTGATAATGCTTTGCAAAAGATGGTGTTTTCTCTGTTGCATAACTGATCTTTGAGTGCCACTTAACATCAGCTGTGAGAGAAATTATTAAAGAGGACATTTGGGGGTGAATTACTATTTTGGTCTGGAAGAGATTTTTTTGCCCTGCAAAGATCCCAAATCAATTTTCAATATTTGACATATTTGTGTGTGTGTTTGCATGATGAAACTAAAGTTATATATGAAAATCCATTGTCAGATTTGATGAATAAGTTAAGGGAAAGATTTGATGAATAAGTTAAGGGAAAGATTGAAATATTTTATTTATTTTTATGTAAGCCTGAATATCTTTAAGGGTAAATACCGTAACACATGTTCAACTTTTCCTAGGAATTCACCTCTTTGTTTTAGTAAACATCTATTTTTTCCTTTACACAAATCCCTCATATTTACTCACAGACCTTCCACACTACCAGGAAAGAGTAATAGATTTTAATGTCCTATAGGAGAAAGTTAAGGTAATTTTTATTTGGGAAAGAGTTGAGTTTGGTACCTATAAGTTTCTTCCTCAAGTATGTAATGGCTAAGGGATAAACAGTCTAAGTTGCTCTAAAGAGAAGAGTTAGAACATCAAGTAGAAAGTAAGAATAAGAAAGCAGATTTTAGTGCTAATGTTGAATACGTATATCTAAATGTAGAATAGCTTTATTGGAAAGTAGTGAGTTCTCTGTTTCTGGAAACATATTGGTTGACAGATTAGTTGACAATTGACCAGATTGGTTGACAATATCATAGATATTGAAAAGAAGAATACTGCTCAGGTGCATATACATCCAATTCTAAATTTTCATGGCCAAAATGATATGGAGTCAACTGAAATTGTTTGTTGTGGGTTTTTTTAAAATTATTATTATAGAAGTCGCTTTATCTTGAAATTTTTGAAATTGCCATTTTTGAATCCAAATGAAGGCCTTTGTTTTATTCTTTGTTAACTTAAACTTGCTGTCTGGGGGATCTCTGGTAATAAGCTTCCCTACCTTAGAGAAATTTTCCTGGAAGTTCCATGCTTATTTGCCAGATGTTGCTATAGAAAGAATTTTTCGCCTGGTGGGAGGTAAGAGGGTAGAAGGAGATGAGTTGTAATTGTTCTAAGTACTTGATCCACATTATTTCTCTTATACAGCCCTATAAGATATGCAATATCAACTTCATTTTATATATAAAGAAACTGCAGCTAAGGGATGTTGTAAAATGTCCACAAGGTCATGCAGCTGCTAAACAGTGCAGTCGAGATTCACATCTGGGCCCATGCCCCATATGGCTGCCTCCACCGACCGACTCTTCCACTCTGATGCCAGATGCCTGCACAGGCACTGATGAATGGTCCATTGATGAATGGCAGGTGGCCACTAAATTGCTGAATCAGATCGATCAAATAGAATTAGTTCTTTAAATCATTGAAGTGATTTGTTTATGCCCTTGACATCTTTGATTTAGTTTGCAAAATTGGACAATTATTTTGGGGTCTTGTAGAAAAATCAAAAAACACTCCTTAAACTCAATTGGCAGTGAGATGAATTACTTGTCTATGGCCATACTGCCCTGAATGTGCCCAATCTTGTCTGATCTCAGAAGCTAAGCAGGGTTGGGCCCCGTTAGTAGTTGGACAAGAGATGAATTACTTATGGACATCACATCAGAGTTTGATTTAGCTTTTAAACAAGAATATCGAGAGCATAGTGTGTGACTGTGTGTGTTGGGGGGAGGAACAATGGTAAGAAGTGGGAGAATAGTTGGAAAGAGGCTGATCCATTGGCACAAAGACCAACAGAATAAATTCTTAAAGAAATCATTCAAGTTGGAAACAATCTTGGAAAACGTTCCATTCTGCCCTTTCTCTTTACTGATGAGAGTTGACCTGCTGCCTACAAGCATACTGTGATTAATGACAGTGCCAGATGGGCCACCTGTATCTGATGACGCCTTATCTAGAACTCTCTACACCCTCAAACAGCATGCTGTGATGAATGGGTGATCCTTTAGGAAAGAAAACCAAGGCCTGACAGAAAGACCCCAAATCAAAATAAGTGCAAAGTCTTTTAAATTATTGACGTTACTGACCTGTCAAGGGTCTTGGGGGGCATGCTTGATATTTTATTTATGGTTTTAGGTCAGGCTGCTTTCAGTGTTTAGAGGTAAAGACACATTCCCCTGCTGGCTAAACACAAACATCACCAACACACATATCATATCTGCCTCGACAGAAAGGTTGCTGAAGTAAACATTTGCATGTTTTGGGTCTGCTTTTCTTTGGGATTCTGTCCTTGCCACATCCTTAGCTGATAAATAGCTGATAAATAGATCCCCAGGAGTCACCAATGTTCTCCCTCACTCACAAAGAGTCATATTTATAAATGGAATGTTTTATCTCTCAGAGAGCAACCCCTACTTTGGTTCTCAAGGGAAAAAAATAAGAGACAGCATTTGCTTTACCTTCTACAGTGTTCTCAGTCATCATGTGCTCTACCCTGTGCTGTGAAAGTTGAGGACAAGAGAGAGCAACTGTAAGATTCCATTCACGTCTTTCTAACTAACAAAAAGTCTGTTTCTGATTCTCTCACCATCATCTCTTCTTTGTGGCTCCAGTCCCAAGTACAATTCTCACTTTTAAATGGATGGTAGATTAAGTAAAAATATATAGCAAGAGCTATTATGATTGTTTTAAGAGCTGCAACATTCTTCTCTTTGGAGACTCCTGATTAGCAGAACAATGTGTTTGTAACTTGATTTTTTTCCTTAATAAAATGGAAGTTGCTTGTCAATGCCTTACATCCTTCATCTATCCTCTTTGGTCCATAGGCCTGGCTACTGCTGCCCAAAAATGCTGACTCACATTTCCATTAGGCAAATCCAAGTTGACTTAGTGGGTTGTGTTTCAGCTGCCTAATTGCTGCTATTGGTGGATGAGGTCCCAGGTTTGGACCACAGTTCCTGAGTTCTTGGGAAAATTTGGCTGAATTGAAAACCGATAAAGTGTCTCCTCACATTAAATCTAGCTCTTTGAGATGGTTTCAGTAATCATAAAGAACTGAATTCACCCACTACAAAACCCCAACATGGTTCAAGTCTGATTCCGAAGTAGAACCATCTAACGTTTGGATTCTAATAAGAGTTCTGGCAAGAAAGGAGCCTACCAGCTTAGCCAAAGTAGGGGTATTTAGGGGCTCAAGGATCTGAGCATGGGAAGCTCATTTGGATATCGTAAAACATATGCATTCCATTTAGGATCCTTCTCTTGAGAAAATGGCTCTGACTCCTGTGTAGTAGGAACACGAAACTAACATACTCCTCTCAGCTGTATAAATATCATTTGGCAAAAGATGGGAGCTGGCATGCCAACAATCAGAACACAGCCTTTCATCTCCATCTCTCTGCCTGTATTTGACCTCCTCTCCAGGCTCATTTGCTTCATTTTGGCCAATAGAATGCCGCAATGCCGAGGCATGAAAGAAAGGCCAGGGAAGCGAAGCTGAATGCTTGCTGCACGGCAGGAGGAATGCTCCAGCACGCCGCAGAGCTGTTCAGTGAAAACCTCACTGTTGTGGCTTCCACTGTCTTCCACTCAGCACCTAAGGCTCTAGGGACTCTACACTGCGCCTCTGGAACGTAAAATACTTCTGCCATAAAAGCTAAGTTCCCTGAGTGTGGCTGTTACCTCACAATGGCCACTTCTGCCTTCTAAGTCTCATGTGAGCCCCGACACTCATTGGAGGAACCTAAATCATAAGTAGAAACCCTAGGGGAGAAGGAGTCTGGGGTTAGCAGTTTTCAGTTTTCCAGCTTCTTCAGTACAAAAAGGCAGTCCAGAGGAGGGCTGCAGTGAGTGCCACGTGATCGAATCTGCACAATCTGACAAACAAAGGCAATGGTTGTTGAGAAAGAGAAGAAGGTCAGAACTGGCTGTAGAGAATAAGAATGACCCCATCACAGATGGAAGATTTCAGCTGGGCCTCGAGAAAATAGTGGTGTCTCACAGGCAGAAATGGGGGTGGCCAGTCGGGGTGGAAAAAAATAAGACAAGCGAAGGTGCAGAGACAGGAAAGACTAAGGGAAGGTTCAGAAAATGGTTGGTCATACCTGTTTGGAGCACGCTTTAACAACTAGGGAGGAAAGAGACCTAAGGTTGGGAACTTGGGCTTTGCCAGTGTGGAGAAAGTGTCATATTGGATGGAGGAGTCCTAAGTACAAGGTAATGGTTTCCCTGAAGGTTTTTGATTAAAAACTAAATGGAATTTTAGAAATAGAAACAGAAAAATGCTTGGACATCGATTCTCTGTCTCTCCTCACTCTCTTGGTGATCTCATCTGCTCCCATGGCTTTAAAGGGGTCCAGATAAAGGTCTCGTGTAACTATATCCAACGAGACCTCTCTGCTGAACTCTTGATTTATATACACAACTGCCCCCTCTCTAGCATATGAATATAGGTGGGCATTTCATGCTCAGCATGTCCAAAATGGAACTCTTGGTTCTCCCTCTATTTTATAGACCTATTCACTGTAGTCTTCCCATCTTAGTATATTATTGAGTCAAACTTCTAGTTCTCAGGCTACCTCTGACTCCTTTTTTTTTCTCTCTCTCTCTCTCACTGCCTACTGACTGTCGGAAAATCCTGTCAAACTTCCAAAAGACATCCAGAGCCTGACACCTTCTCATCACCTCCTCTGCCACCTCCTCTGTTGCGTAGACGAACACAGCAGTTCCTAACTTACTCTTCAGCTCCAAACACTCTCCACACAGCAACCAGGGTGTATTTTCAACAAGCTGAGTCAGATCATGCCTCTTTGCAGCTCAAAATCCTCTAGTGGCATCTCATTTCATCAGAGTGAAAGCTAAAGTCATTACTAAGTTCTACTTAGCCCTGCCCAATTTGGCCCAAGCTACTTCTCTGATCTCTCCTCCCACAAGTTGTCCCAATGCTCACTGTGCTCCAGCCTTGGGCATTCTTGCTATTTCTCAAACACTCCAAATACACCCTAACTCAGATATTTGCACCTGTTCCCTCTGCTTTAATCAATCTTTTACCTGACAGTCCTGTGACTCTCACTTTTTCTTCAGGAATCTGCTCAAATACCACATTGTCAAAGAGGACTTCCAGAATTACTCTGTGTGAAATAGCACTGAACACTATCTGCCTTATTTGCATTTATCACCATATGACACACAATATAGACACATATATTACATATATATTTTTAATCATTGACACTTCCCATGAATTAGCACAGTGCCTGGCATATAGTAAGTGTTCAATAAATATTTTTTTGATGATATAATTAATAAAGGGCAGATTCATAATGAGGATATACTGTAAAATGAAGAATTACCCAGTGAAATGGTAGATGATTTTTCACTTCCACATATCCAGGCCCGCACCCTATCATTCAGTCCATGATTTGTGCATGAAAAAATATGCACGTCCTATGGAACAATTTGTTCAGAAGGACTAAATATAGAATAGCATGCTAGAAAACCAAACAGTTGGCCAATTACAACCTCATACACATTGATGACCCCGACTGTTTAGAACAAGCCTTCCCTTCAACAAGTTCTCTTCATAGCATGAAGGTGGCAAATGAGGACTCCAAATACATCTAAGAAACTCCCAAGTTCTCAACCTTTACCCATAACACCAGACACATGGATCCTAACTAAAGTGCTTTACAAAGAATGGGGCTTGTTACCTACATCCTCTGTTTCTTTTACTTGAGCAGCTGCACCAAAGTAGCCAGTAACTTTTAAGTTGGTGCTGCTGCTGCGTTCTAGAGATACTGACCTGGGATTTGTAATGTGTGCTTAGCGTGGAAGCACCTTCCACATCAGGCTTGATGTGTGACATTGCTCCGTGTCTGAATCAGCAGTGATTCACTACACAACTTTGTTCAGACTGATTGAAAATTACAATCTGCTGGTTAGAAGAAATCTCGTGGTGAATGAATATGGATAAGAACTTTAAGGAAGTTTCTCTGTCAACAGGTGCAACACTGGTTGCATGTGTTTAAATGATTTTGAGTGCATTTCTGGAGAATGAGTGTTGGTTGATGGAACCAGAGAAGCCGGTCTTTTCTTAATGCAGTTGTGATCTAGTTTTGACAGAAGGAAGATCTTCCTGATGGATGTTAAGGTGGACTTCCTGAACAGGTTGCCAGAGCACCTGCGGCTTACCACCCCCTTGAGAGAGAGGAAAGAAAGAAGGGAGTATCTTTCAGCCCAGCCCTGCAGATACAAGCCTGGATGCAGCAAACTAATGACGGAGTTTAGGACACGCTACCCCACAATATAGTACCTTGGCATTTTAGAAAACAGCAGAAACAGGAAGGTCAGCTACCCCTTGCCTTTCTCCCCTGAAGCAGATCTTAAGACCCCCCTCTCCCTATACCACAAGAAAGAGCCATCCTTACCTCCAAAGGCACAGGGGCACAGAGAATAATCTGAACAAACAAGCCTTAAGTTCTCCCCAGTTTATTATCATTAGATCATATCTTCTTTGTCCAATCATATGTCTCTAGGACTATTCACTTCTTCGACAAATTTAGCATAAAAATATACAGGCTTTGCTATTTCTCTGAGGCTTCATTTCCTTATGAAATGGCCCCAATTTCCACTTGGCTGGCACAGGAGGGAAACTGAGAGGGACAGATTGCTTCTATTCGGAGAATGGCAGAGTCAGAGATGACTACAGTATGGGAAGTGTAATTAGAGAGGGTTTCATTGTGCCCTTCTAGAGACAGTTTGAACACTAACATATATCCTATAAAAAGTAGAAAACAGGGAGATTTTAAGGAACGTGACAAAATATCATTCAGTGGCATAGAAATATTTGTGAAGGAAATTATCAGCTAAAGGAAGACTCTATTTCCTTTGGACCTTGTGTACATAAAACAAATGGAAGGATTTAGGAAACTGTCTACACCACTGAAATTTCCTTCTTTACCTCAATTACTGGAGCTCTCAGGTAGAAGATGTATGAAAATATATTATCATTATAATCTGGAAATCTTTGCTTGCATTGGGTAAATATAACCTGAGTGAAAGTCTGTCCGAATTCCCTATTAGAAAAAACTTTAAACTCCCTCACCTGAGTGGCTTATTTCAAAACACTGATGGTCACATCTCACCCCTAGAGATTCTGATTTGATGGATTTAAATGAGGTCATAGAAATCTAAGTTTGAGACAAGCTGCTGGGCAATTTTGATTTTTGGCTAAATTTGGGAAGGACAAGACCACAGTGTCCTCTTTCTGGGATGTGCCAGGCAGCACGCTGTTTAAACAAACTCTAACTCTTCTTAGCTTCTTACTATTTTCCTAGTAGTGCTGAGCTCCAAACAATTCTAGTTATTCAAAAGATCCAGTTAACTATATTTCAGTGTTTTAACATGCTACTGTAATTTCTACTGGATTTTCTTGCACTCAGAGTAAGAGAACTTAGCATGGAGTGGCCTTTGCAAATTCTAATATCTGCACCTCCTAGTCTGGAGAAATGACATATCCTGTCTCCATTTTTCCTCATCCTTCAAAAAATTTGACTTGCACTTCCATGTTTTTTTCTCTCGCAGTCTTATATTTCTGTTTGCATTAAAGAATAAAATGGTCATATCCTTCATGGAAAAAAAGAGAAACAAACAAAAGGAAGGGTACATTTATGTGCCTCTCGAGGACATGGCAGATGGTAAACAAGTGGGAACTTTGAGTGGGATTTCAGTCTTCAGTCAAAAACAACAACTCTCTTTACTCAGCAAAGAGCACAATATTCAACCTTTTCATGGAAGGATTTAGTATTCTTTTGAAAGCTACATATCAAAATCCCACACACAATGGAAACATTCCCTCCAACTGAGGCTTCAAAGAAGAGAGAACTTGCAGATCAGGCTTTCTCAAATGAAATCTTTTCATTGCAGCCTCAAATTTGCTCTCTGGGGATCCCTGACTTAAAACCACGAAGACGAGCATGAGGGCCATCATACCATTTCCATTAAAAGCAGTTGTTGATGGCCATTTTCCCATTTTCTTTCTCCTTTTCCCTATTTCGCAGTAAAGCTTGCATTCCAATAAAATGAGGCTTCCTGCAGTAGGCCAGACAACACCATTCTTCCCCCAAATGCCAGTTGCTTTTCAAGTGGGTGGTGGGATAACTCGAAACATTTGTTACTGGGCAGAGTCTCTTCAAAACCCATTAAAACAAAGTATTCTGCCCTTTATGTGGGGATAGGTTTTTTTCTGTAAGTAATTTAACTTAATTTCTTTTGGGAGAAGACCAGTGGCCAGTTAAAAGACACAATCACTTCATCTACACAACCAGAGTAAAACAGTGAATAGGGACCTTTCCATCTTACACAGAGTTGTGTTCGACTGACCTTATCCTGTGCACTGGGAAATGTATAGGGAAGGTTAGAAACTCATAAATATTTGCATATATTTTGTTGCTGTTCTTCACTCCAGGTGGTAACATGGAGTGAAGAGTGAAGAAAAGTCCTCTAAAATAGCTCCTGGCCCCCTTAGCATCCACACCCTTGTGCAATCCTCTCCCTTTGGGTAAGCTGGATCTCATGAATTGCTTCTAATGACTATAATATGGCAAAAGCAATAGGGTGTCACTTCTATAATTAGGTTACAAAGGACCATGACCTCCATCTTGCTAGCACTCTCTCTTGTGGGCAATTTCTGTTGCCGCGTGGTGAGATGCTCTATGGGGAGGTCTACAAGGCAGAGTGAAGGGAAGAAACAGCTGGGGAGGAACCGAAGCCTCAGTCCAACACGACAAGGAACTGAATCCTGCCAACAACAGCATCAGTGAGCTAGAAAGCAGATCCTTGCTACCTGAGCCTTAAGATAACCGTACCTTGTGAGGGACCCAGAGAGCGAAGACCCAGCTAAGTCATGTCTGGATTCTTGACTCATAAAAACCGTAAGATAATAAATGTATTCTGTCTGAAGCTAAGTTTTCAGATAACTTTTTCCAGAGCAATAGATAACTAATACACAGGTAGTTTTTACTAATACAGACACTACCTTTGAATTGTAACAGACGCATAGAAAAGTATGCAAATCAGAAGATGACAGTCTAATAGATTTATAAAGGGAACAGACACATAATTAACCTCCAAATCACAAGGGAGAACCTTGCTAGTATCCTAGAAGCCTGTCTTGTATGCCTTAAATCATTGATACCCTTCCTAAGATAATCATCATTTTGAGTTCTGTCATTATAAGCTAATTCATGTGTTTTGAGCTTTATGTATCTGGAGTCAGGCATGATGTACTCTTTTGCACCTGACTTTGTTTTATCTCTGTTCATTGTTTTTCAGATTCATCCCTATTGCTTCAGGTAGAGTGTTTAATTTACATTGATTGCATTATACCACATTTTTTTTCATCCAGGGATGCTACTGTGAACATTTGTATACATGTCTTTTGATATATATATTTTGCATTTCTGTTGAGTGCATACCTAAGGATGGAGTTTCTGGATCAATGGGATACGTATATGTTCTTCTTTAGTAGACACTACCTAATCATTTTCCAACATGGCTGTACCAGTTACAATTCTATCAGCCGTGTATGAGATTTCCAACTGCCCTCATCCCCAAACTTGGTATTGTGAGGTTTATTTTCAATTTTAGCCAATCTGAAGCATATATAGTAGAATCGCATTGTGGTTTAGTTTTTATTTTTCTAGCAATGAATAACATTAAGTATTTTCTCATGTGTTTATTGACTATTTGAATATGTCCATTCATACACTATCAAGATACGATTTTATCTTTAGTCAATAAAATTTTTATCCTCTTTAGAGTAATATTTACATACATTTTTTTAAAATATGGATATTTAATTTGTCTAGCACCATTTATTGAAAGATCATTATTTCCAGTTCATTGCAACAGCACTGGATCAGTTTCCTAGGGCTTCCATAACAAAGGGCCACAAACTAGGTGGCTTAAAACAACAGAAATTTATTGTCTTAAAGTTCTGGAGGCTAGAAGTTCAAAATCCAGCTGTCAGCAGGGCCATGTGCCCTCGTAAACTTATAGTGGAGAATCCTTCCTTGCCTCTTCCTAACTTCCGGTGTTTTGCTGGCTAAATTTGATGTTCCTTGGCTCGCAGTTGCAACGTATCAATCTCTGTCTCCATCATCACACAGATTCCCCGCCCCCCATGTATCTGTGTCTGTGCTCAAATGTCACTCTTCTCATAAGGACATTGGTAATATTGGATTAAGGACCCACCCTACTCCAGTAAAACCTGGTCTTAACTAATCCCATCCACAACCACCCTGTTTCCAAAACAGGTCACACTCTGAGGTACGAGGAGTTTGGACTCCCATATATCTTTTGGGGGGACATAATTCCACTCAAAACAGGCATTTTTGGATCATAAATCAAATGAGTATACATATGTGGACCTGTTTTTAGACTTTCTCTTTTATTCCTGGACCTTCTGTTCTTTTTTATTGGACTATTCAGCTATTCTTATAATTATACCACTTGAGTGGCCTTGAATTTAAAATAAATTATATATCAATAGCATAAGTTTTCCAAGGTTATTTATGAATATTTTTTGAAAATAGAATTTCAACTTGGCACTGCATTTTAAAGATATAATTCCATCCTCTTTTCACTTTTATAATTTCTGTTGAAAGTCAAATAGAAATTTTATTCTTGCTCCTTTATTGGCAATATAACTCTTTTCACTGATTACCTACTGAAGTTTTTCTTTGTCTTTGACTTTCAACAGTTTTACTCTGATGTCCAGATATGAGTTTCTTAGTAATTATCTTTCTTGAAACTCCTGGAGCTTTTTGAGGATTTGATGCCTTTCATCAGGTTTTGGAAACTGATGAATACTTAAATATGCAATATTTGAGAAATATTCATCTGTGTTATCCTCTTCCTCTCAAGTTGGAGACTCCAAAGACATGTAAATTAGATTTTTTTCTCTGTGTCTCATAATGATCTTTTCAATATATTCCATATTTCTTTCTCATTATTCTTTAATCTGGATGTACTTCAGTGACTTATGTTCTAGCTCAAAAATTCTCTCTTCTACTGTATCTCATATTCTGTTAATCCATCTTTTGAGTACTTAGTTTTAGTGATTTCACTGTTCAGTTATGGAATTTCCATTTGACTCTTTTGTTTTAAAATCATGTGTCAGGCCTTATGCTATGTGCATTATACTCATTATCTCATTTGAATCCTCATGAAAACTCTAAGAAAAAGGTACTATTATTAATAGTATCTATATTTTCAGAGGAGGAAAACAGAGGCTCAGAAAGATTAAACTGCCCAATGTTATACAGCAAAGAATTGAGATACTAGGATTCATATCCAAGAGGTCTAATTCAGAGTGACCTTTCATAGCCTTAAAGTCACACCACTCCTGGGAAGGGCATGGCTATGATAATAATGGTAGCTAACATCTAAATAGGCCTTACTATGTGCCAGACATTGTTCTAAGCACTTTACATGTAGTAACTTATTGAATCCTCACAATGATCTAGAGGTAGGTACTACTATCACCATTATATAGATGAGAACATGATGGCTTAAAAAAGTTAAAGTTTACCAAGGTTTTATAGCTCTTTAAGTGCAAGTCAGGATTCCAATTAAGGAAGTCAGTCCTCTAAAACCATATCCTTAACTACTATACCAAACTGCCTCCCAGCAAAATCAAGGAAGCAACAATACCTGGAATTGAAACACAACACTGGCAAGAGGGAGAGTAAATGGCATCCCAAATCTGATCAGTGAATAAATAAATACAATGCTTCAAAGCAAGGGGAAAGTTACTTTAGAAAGGCAGAGTGGGCAAAAAAAAAAAAATTATGAATTTGATACAGGATGAGGAAGAAAAGGAAAGGAAAGGGAACTGTGGAGGACAGGATGCATTACATAAATTACAAATAAGCACATGCTGCATGCGACTTGGAAGAGCATTCTTTGTAATGTGGTTTGTACAATCCCAATGCAGAGCACACAGCTCTCAGCAGCACAACAGAAAGAGCCAAGGTTGTTTAATGCTGAGCTCTGGCAAGCCTTTAAGGTCAGGAGGTTCTGAACACCACGGTGGTAGTAAAGATTTGGCTGATAATTGCTAGGTTTGAAAGATAAGTATCCAGAAGGCAAAGATGAGGTTAGGATGGTCCACAGGGGCACCCTCGCCAGCAGTGGGAACTCGAAAGCTGGAACCAAGCACATGGGAGTGAACTATGCTAACGGGGGCTGTAATTATCAAACCACTTCCCAGGCTGTCTCAAAACACAGATACACAAATATATATATGTAATAAATGTGTTAGGGGAGTTTTAAAAGGGCATTTTGTGTGTGATAAATGGCATTAGGCAAAGTTCTCCTGTCAGCAGATAGAACTGCCATTTCTATTCCTATTTTGCTGCATGCAAATAAGTCTTTCCTTTTATGTAACCCAGTTGAGATTCCTGTAAATGCTGGAGACAAACAGCTTGTTTTTCTGTTTTCTTGAGGCAAACCACATGAAGAACCCAGGCACCAGAGTGGCATCTGGGCCCCTCCCCCATCTTGGAAATGCAGCACTGAAAATGATTTATAGTAAAAGCATTAATAAAGGAACACATCTCTGCCAACTGGCCCTCCTCACAAAGGCAGAGTAGAATGTGCTCTACCTCGCTTTGGTGCAGCACTCCAACGTTTCGCATCCTTTATAGGCAGAAATGCCCAGATCAAAATCTTTCTATTAAAATGGAAGCCTTTCTCCCTGTTCTCAGGGGAAGCAGAACATGAAACCAGACTGCTAGTTCAAATTAGGTTCTCCCTTTAATCTCACTCATATTCTCTCCCTTCATATCCCACAGCATGGTTTGCAACCATATACTTATACGTGTATTTATTTATTTATTGTCTCTCTTCCCCCATTTATGGTCTAGTGCCCCAGGGGAAGCGAATAGGCTTGGTTTGTTCCCCATTACATAATCCTGTGCCTAGTACATAATAGGCTGTCAACAAATATTTGTTCAATAAATAAATGAGAGAAGAAAACGGCGATAATTTTGGATCTATTGTAGTTCTTTGTTTAGTGTCAGCATATACAGTGGGAATATATTTAATGTCTGCCACACCATGTTACATGCAGTCAGTGAGTCATCATACTCTTGAATCAGCTCCTTCTATTCCATCTCTAGGAACTGCTCAAAATAGTACTCCAAAATGCCTAGGCTAGTGAGGCCCCTACTAGCTTCTAGTTTTTCTCTTGTCAATCTCACACAATTAAAACTGTCTAAGCTGTAAAAAATAACATATTCTTGATTATAGTTGGAGACACGATTGTCAACTCATATCTAGTTTAATATAAATACTGATGGATAAATATAGAAATAGTTGTAGATATGCGTGTACCTATGAGTTATTATACATACATGTATTTTTCAGATCTGTCTGCTGAGAGGACCCAGAAGCAGTTAAATTCCAATATTAATGAGCACAACCCCCCACCTAGATCTTAGATTTCTAATAACATTCTCCAACAAAGTGAATCAAGGATCTTTAGAGAGCTGACTAGTCCTAAGACTTGATCAGGGAATAGACAAGATGGCTTGGGTCATCGCGCAGTACCAAAAAATAAGGGCTCAAACAAAATGATGTGGGTATGTAAAAGGAACACAGGAGTTTACAGAAAGAACATTCAAAGGCCAAAGATGGAAGCAGGGGGGAAAGCAACCATTTTGAAATATGCTGGAGCATACTGTTCTTTCCATCCTTAAGAGAAACTATTTCACCAGACCCTGACCTGCTACAGTTTTATCAGAGGATAACCAACCTGGGGAATAGAAATATCTAAATCCAACCCACTCTAGCCATCCATCCCTACCAAAGGCCAGGGAAAAAAACGAGAGGTACTTGTACTTGTGAAGTTCACAGTCAAAGGGCACAGGCTCACTGAAAGACTGAGACCTAATCATAGGATTGTAGAAGACCTCTGCTCCCTGACAGCTTACTATCATCTCACTAGAGGGTTATAATTCACCATAGTTCCTTTCACGTAGCACATCATATCTGGCTTTCCACAAAATAGTACAAGGCATACCAAAAGGCAAAAAAGCACAGTTTGAGGAGAAAGAACAAGCATCAGAACAAGACTCAGGCATGGCCAGGGTGTTGAAACTATCAGACTGTGAATTTGAAAATCTATGATTAATATGCTAAAGGTTCTAATGGAAAAAGTTTACAACATGGTAGAACAGATGAGTAAAGTAGGTAGAGAGATGGAAATTTTAAGAAAGAATCAAAAAGAAATACTAGAGATCCAAGACACTGTAACAGAAATGAAGATTGATTGCCTTTGATGGGCTTAGTAACAGACCAGACCTAGCTGAGAAAAGAATCTTTGAGCTTGAGGCTATGTCAATAGGAACTTCTTAAGACTGAAAAACAAAGAACAACAAAAGACTGAAAAAAGAAAAAGAAAAAAGGAACAAAATATCCAAGAACTGTGGAATAACTACTAAGGGTGTAATATATGTGTAATGAGAATAACAGGAGAAAAAGAGATAAAGGAACAGAAGCAATATTTGAAGCAACAATGACTGAGAATTATCCCAAATTAATGTCAGACACTGCTATGTTTTGAATGTTTGGCCAAACATTCAAAAAACGTTTGTCACCTTTATGAGGTGATTAGGCTATGAGGGCTCAACCCCCATGGGAGAATTTAATACCTTAATAAAAAGGGTTTTTTCAGTAGGTTCTCTCTTGAGTCTTCTACTCTTCTGTCATGTGAGGAATAGAGTTTCTTTGCTCCAGAGGAGCAAAGTTCAAGATACCATCTTGGGAGTGGAGACCAGACCCTCATCAGACACCAAACCTGCTGGCACCTTAATAATGAACTTCCCAGCCTCCAGAACTGTGAGCCAATAAATTTGTCCTCATTATAAATTACCTAGTCTGTCATATTCTGTTAGAACAGCACAAGCATACAAAGACAGACAACAAACCACAGATCCAGGAAGCTCAGAAAGCACCAAGCAGGATAAATACAAAAAAAAAAAAAAAAGAAAAGAAAAGAAAAGAAAAAATCTATACCTAAGCATATCATATTCAAACTACAGAAAATCAAAGATTTTTAAAAAAAATCTTGAAAGAAGCCAGAGGGGGGGAAAGTACCTTATTTATAAAGGAACAAAGATAAGAATTACATCCCATGCAAGCCAGAAAGAAGTGGAGTAAAATATTTAAAATATTGAAAGAAAAAAACTCACCAACCTAGGATTTTGTATCCTCTAAAATTATCATTCAAAACTTAAGGAGAAATAAAGGCTTTCTCAGATAAGTAAATTGAGGAAATTTGTTGTTAGTAGACCTGTCTTGCAACAAATGTTTTAAAATAGTTATTTAGAGGGAAAGAAATTGATATAGGTCACACACTCAGATCTATATAAAGAAAGGAATAATATTAGAAACATTAGAAAAGGTATAAGTGTGGGTAAAAAAATCTTTTATTTCTCTTATTCTTAATCAATTTAATAGATAACAGTTTGTTTAAAATAATGACAATGTATTCAGTTATGTATATGTATGCTTATGTATACATGAAATGAATGACAGCAATAATACAAAGGACTATAGGGAAGAATTGGGAATATTTTGTTAGCATAAGATACGTGTGCCACCCATGAAGTGGTATAGTGTTATTTGAAGTGGCCTTGAATTAATTGTAAATAGATATTGCAAACTCTAGGACAGCCACCAAACCAGAAGAAAAAAAGAAAAGAAAAGTATAGCTAAGGCAAAAGACTCAGAATAGCCAAAATAAAATTGAAGGAGAAAAACAGTCAGAGGGCTAACACTACCTGACTTTGAGACTTATTATAAAGCTACAATAAATGAGTTGGTGTGGTATTGGGAAAAGAATAGACAAAAAGATCAATGGAACATAATAGAGAGCTCAGAAATAGGCTCACATAAATACAGTTAACTGATCTTTGATAAAAATCACTTTGATCTTTGAAACAAAGGCAATATGATGGAGCAAAGATAGTCTTTTCAAAATGGTGCTGAAACAACTGGGCATCCACATGCAATAAAACGAATTTAAATATAGACTTTATACCCTTCATAAAAATTAACTCAAAATGGATTATAAACCCAAATGTAAAATGCAATACTATAAAACTCCTAAAAGATGATGTAGAAGACAATCTAGATGACCTTGAGCATGTCAATAAAAATACATAAGTGGATTAATAAAATGTGGTGTATGTATACCATGGAGTTCTACTGAGCCACAAAAAACAATGGTGATCTAGCACCTCTTGTAATATCCTGGATAGAGTTAGAGCCCATTCTACTAAGTGAAGCATCCCAAGAATGGAAAAACAAGCACCACATGTACTCACCATCAAATTGGTATTAACTGATCAACACTCACGTGTAGTAACATATAGTAATAACATTCACTGGGTGTTGGGTGAGTGGGAGTGGGGAAGATGGGTATATTCATACCTAATGGGTGTTATATGCACGGTCTGGGGGATGGACATGCTTGAAGCTCTGACTCAGGTGGGGCAAAGCCAATATATATAACCTAAATATTTGTACTCCAATAATATGCTGAAATAAAAATTAAAAGAAAACACCAAAGACACAATCCATTAAAGAAATAATTGAGAAGCTGGACTTTGTTGAAATTAAAAACTCCTTTTCTGTTAAAGATACTGTCAAGAGCATGAAAAGACAGACCACAAACTGGGAGGAAATATTTGCAAAAGACCAATCGACAAAGAACAATCCAAAACATACAAAAAACTCTTAAAACAACAGTAAGAAATGAAAAATGTGATTAAAAATAGGCAAAAGATTTGAACAGACAACTCACCAAAGAAGATATATAGACGGCAAATAAGCATATAAAAAGATGCTCTACATAATATATCACGAGGGAAATGCAAAAAATCTAGTGAGATACTAGAATGGTCAAAATCCAGAACCCTGACAACACTAAATGCTGGTGAGGATGTGGACCAACAGGAAATCTCATTCACTGCTGCAGAGAATGCAAAATGGCACAGCCATATTGGAACACAGTTTGGCAGTTTCTAATAAAACGAAACATACTCTTACCATACAAGCCAGCAATTGTGCTTCTCAATATTCACCCAAAGGAGTGGAAGCTTAGGTCCACATATAAACCTGCATATGGGTATTTGTAGCAGCTTTATTCATAGTTGCCAAAACTAGAAGCAACAAAGATGGCCTTCATCAGGTAAATGGATAAATACACTATAGATCATTCCAGACAATGAAAATACTATTACACTGGAAGCATTGAAATCTGTGTATGTACCAGAAAGGGGTTCATATATACAAAATAATATATTAATATAATGTAAATTTATAGTATATGATATTCTGTTTTGAATGCCACGTCTTAAATATGGGGTATAGACAAACTAAAGAGTCATAAATATAAAAATAATATTTATATAATATTATGTTAATGAATATAAAAATAATATTTAATAATCTTTAATTATAATTTTATTTATTTAATTATAATTATATAATCATAATATAATTAATAATTAATAATAATTATATAATATAATTAATTATATAATAATTATGTAATAATTAATGATTAATAATATAATTATATGATTATAATTTAATTATAATAATAATTTTAGCATAGGCCAAGTGATGTGCTGAGCATTTTGCCTACATTCTTTCATTTAACCTTCCTAGTCACTTATGAGACACACATTATAATTATCCTCTTGTTTACACATAAGGAGACCAAGGCTCTGGAAAGTTAAGTAACTGACATAAAACCATGCAACTATTAAATAATAAGGGATGGGGCCAAGATTCAAATCCAGGAAGACTGGCCTCTAGGCTTGCTTCCTTAGCCACTTTCCTATGGAACTTAGGATGCTGCTCTCTAAAGATCAGATGAAGAAACAGGAAGTAACTAGCTCAAGGACAAGCTGACTTGAGGATGATGATAGCTGTCCCCAAATACGGAATGACCTCTCAAAATTTCACCTAATAAAAAGAGTGGCAAAATTCAAAAATGGGCAATCTGATATATGTCCCCTAATTTTTTTTAACTTTTTGAGTTAATGAGAGAGAGTCCATGGGAACCTCCGAATGAACTTCAATATGAGATTCTAGAAATTATCCCCACTTTTGTGAAACTTATCCCAATACTCCTCTTGCTTTTGCCAGATAGAATACATATTCTGTTCTCTTCTCATGAAACTAGAACCTCTTTTAGTGTTTCTCACATCATTGCATAAGAATCTGCACTTCCACTTGGCGAATGACCTTAGGACTGAGCTCTGTCTTATCTATCTTTGTGTCTTCAGTATTTATCTTAGTGCCAAGAATGTAGCATGTTCTTAATAACCTAGTAGAACTGAATTTTAGCTTTTTCTTTTTTTAAAAAAAATGATTTTGTAACATCTTTTGTTGCTCTCAATCACCAGTATCCTAGGGGAGAACATTCTGTCATGTGCACAGAGCTTGTGGTGCTTATTTCATGAAACTGTCATGACAAGAAGAAGTTTCAGAGACACATGGAAAGGGAAAATCACCATGCCCACGCAAGGACTGACATAGTCATAGCTATTAAATAATTTCCCTAAAGTATCAACTTACTATAGTCCTAGAAACAAGTGAGCATAATCCTATGCCAACACTACAGAACTTTCTCAAGGAATTGAAGCAAATGCTGATTATCAAGAGTCCAATTCTGTCAGCCTAAAGCTTCTTATTGGCACAGAAGAATCAACAGAAGATTTGCTGTATTGGTGCTTATATTCCTGAGGGGGGATGTGTTACATCCTTTGCTCATGGCCTACTTTCTGGGGCCAAAACCAGAATAATTTTATCTGATATTTTAGGCACAAAATGTAAATGAACCAATAGTAATCAAACCAACCACTGATGATATTAGCTACCAGTTAGTTATAGGATTTAATAATTTAGTTAGTTAAAGCATCTATTTTCAAGTTACTGAATAGGTGGTTGAGAAAACATTTACTTTCATTGTTCACTGCTGAGAGTCCCTTGCTATTGCTAACAGGGTTTCTAACATCCACTTGGAAGACTGCTGGAAGTTGATTATCTGGGTGGAGGGAAGAGGGGTTGCTGAATGTCATGCAATTCATTTTATGTCCACAGATACTTCTTTTCAGAAATTGGGTCTGTGATAATGGTAACCTTGACTTTACCACTGAGAACCGCAGAAACATATTGTCTTCATCTGCATGTATTTACAGGGTGTTTGGACAACTGAGTTGCCCCAGCTGCTGAATGTGTGTAAAGCTGTGTTGAATCTACATTTCTCCTTAATTGAGAAATATAGTATGCAATGCTTCTGCATCTTGGAAATTACTATTTTATAAAATACTGTTTCTTGTACGCATATGTATGTACTGAAAGTATCTCACACATAACATAAAGTTGAAAAACACATTGGCCTTCAGGGACAGGTGGTTTAGTAACTCAAGAAGATCACCTGAGACCTCTAATGTCCACAGCATTGGCATCATCATGAGATTGTCTTTCCTCAAGGTCATGGGTTGCCCAATAATAACTGGGGCCAATACTTCCATGTTCACACTCAGCAGGAAGGAGAGAATCTTGGTTCTCTTTCCAAAATGTTCAAGTAAGTCTCATCTTGTGTCTTACTGGTTCAAACTGTCTTAGATTTGCCTGTGTCCAGACTGACCACTGGCAAGAGAAAGGGATAACCAGAACTGTATAGACAACGTGCACTACACACACTTTCGAAACAGGGGACTTTATTCATTATTTTTCAATCTTTCATGTCTCTTTCTGAAAGATATTTACTGAGAACCAGCTGTGCTCCCAGCCTAACAGTCTCCTCCCTTGGAAAGCTTACCCTCTGGCAAGAGGAGAAGCTAGCACTTTACCCTAATTTGTATGCAAATGGCATTGTGGGGTCCAGATGAGGGTACCTAATGAGGATCTCATAGGAGGGGTTCCTAACTGCCCAGAAGAAAGGCAAGAATGGGACAGTGTTTGGATAGAAGTCATATTTTGGCAGTATTGGAGAAAAAACAAAATTAGATGAAAGGAGATAAAAAGAGAAGCTATTAAGAAAGACCACTACAGGAGTAGGATTGAAAGTAGATAATGTAGTGCTGAGGTGACCAAAAAGAAAGACTGTTTCAAGAAAGAAGTGCGGTGGCTGATGCAGCAGAAAGGTAAAAGAAGAATGGCAGCAACAGCTGATGAAACGTCCAGCACCATAAATGTGAAACCTCTAGATAGAGTAGGAGCCTGGAGCTCCAGTAACTTCCCCAAGGGCAGAGCCATTAGTAAGGCTTGAACCAATGGAAGGCTAACTCCAAAACACACACTCTGTGAGCACGTTACTCTACCTTCCAGTGAGAATGGGGATTGAAAATGGCAAGTGGATTTTGAAGGCAGGAAATGCAGTGTTGGTAAAGAAGGAAGTTATCGGCAGAGTGAGCCATGATTTGGGGAAGACGTTACTGTAGACAACTGAGTTGAAGGTCTTGAAGGGTGAAGAAGAGGGGAAGGCACGGCTCACTGGCACTCACTCTGTTGCCACTCTGCCTTTCACTAATGTCTCAAAGTTTCTTAGCAGCTGTTTCTGGGGATCTTTTTTCTTTTCTGGTGTAAGTTTCACACTTTCCCTGCAACTCTTAGACTAACCCTTAGCCTGCTTATTGATGCGTATTTCTTCTTTAACTACTTCCTCTTCAGACAGTCTCCCCTTGCTCCAACCACTAGCATCTTCATATTCACACACCTACTTGTCAAGCCTTTTGCTTCTTGTTGCTTCATCTTGTGGACATTTTGAGACAGAGATTCAATAAGCTAGCAGAAGACATTAGTCACTGAGCTCAGTATTTGTGGCTTCTAGCCCAGTATGTTATAATTTTGGCTGCACATTTAAATTTTCCAGGAGACATTTAAAAAAATGCAGAGTCCTGATTCCTACTCTAGATTTCTTAAATGGGAATCTCCAGAGGTGGAGCCCAGATGGCCCTATTTTTTAAAGTTGCCCAGGTCAACCCATGCAACTAGCCTGGCACTTGCCCGGGCCAGGCATTGGGATCCATAGCTCTAGCTTCTGGCTCACTCTGCTGTGTTCTAGATATTGAGAGCAAACCAGAATCTCTTTTGACCATGAATATTTTATTACTGTATCTCTCTTCCTTGCAGAGTTGCCTCCTATGGTTTAGGGACATTGTGGGAAATTTATCCTAGGTTGACCCTGGATTTACTACAATTTTAAAGTCATGTCATAATTATATCCTATCTGTCTTCTACACTTCCCTTGTCTGGAGCACAAATCTCTTCTCACAAAGTTGTTCACTATTTTGTCTTAATCCAGAGGGAGCCCTGTTCTATACTGGACTATTCTCGCAGTCATTTAAAGCCAAAGTCAGCTATTTCTTGCCTTTATTCACTTTTATTCACTTGCCATTCTTCTTATATTCCAGCTCTACATTCTTGGGTTGTCATGGCCCACTCTTTGCAAATTCATCTTTTCTTCACCCAAGCTATATATTGCCTCTATCACATTTACTGGGGAGGTCTTCAAGATATGACATCTACTGGCTGAGGTCTAAAGGGTATAAGATTGAACATTGAGATGGTAGAAAACTGGCAGGTGAGAAAGGAAGGCAGATTCACCTCTTGACCCTAGGGAGCCTAGAACTTTTTGTTACTTTCTGGTGAGAGTTTTTAGTTCATGAAATAGTGTATTGAGGGTAAAGGATGGGCCCTCCCATACAGATCTCAGGGTGGTGCGGGGGTCAGAGCCTGCAGTGGTTTCTTAGGGATGTAGAGAAGCTGACCTAGAGCCCTTGGAAGCCTTTGCTGGGAGTGGCATTCCTGGGGAAGGGAGACTGGACTGAATTCTCTGATTCCTGGGCCTTTAAGAAGGTATGAAAAGGGACAGAAACAAGAAAAGGGACAGACCTTTTACGGAGGAGTCTGCAGGGCACAGGAGGAGGAGCCGGGAAGACCCCAGAGACTCTAAGAATCTTCATTCTTGAAGAACTCTCTAGTCAGTGCTTACTGTTCATGAAAAGGATGATTAATTAGACTTTGCTCAGTTACTCTACTACTAATTCCTAATTGAGAATTTCTCTTTCACAGTCAGAATGTCTGTCTGCTTTTTTTAAGTTATAGGAGAATCTCATGTAAGTTAAGTTACATGAGCCTTTTAGGGTATGAAAACCATAGCATATTTGCCTTTGCCATGTTTGCATTTTACCTATTATCCCTTGATAGAAACTCCTCAATGACAGCACCATAGCAAATGTCATTTTGCTTCATTTTCTCTTCTTTGGGAATTATTTTTTTCACTCTCTTGACTTAATATAATAGTAATTTCAATGTACAAGATGTTTAGTGTCATCCAGCCAAAACAATATTAATAAAAAGTGATATTTACTTGATAATGAAAAATGATTACCATTTGCTATCATTCAAACTTATACACAAATAAAATATCTTTAAAAATGTATTCAGGCAGGGGACAGTGGCTCATGCCTATAATCCCAGCCCTTGGAGAGGCTGAGACAGGAGGATCACTTGAGACCAGCCTGAGCAACATAACATGATCCCATTTCTACAAAATATAAAAAAAAAAATAACCGAGCATAGTGGCATACACCTGTAGTCACAGCTACTTAGGAGGCTAAGGCAGGAGGATCTCTTGAGCCCAGGAAATTTGAGCTTGCATGATGATTCACTCCAGCCTGGGCAACAGAATGAGACCTGTCTCAAAAAAAGAAAAAAAAATCAAAACTCTCACCTCTAAATTAATGGGACTGGAGTGCTGAAATGACTCTTGGTTTCAGCACACCAGTGATCCAGAGATTAAAGAAAATGTGGCTGAAAAACTGAGAAATTAAATATCTAAAGTGAAAATGTTTCCATTTTCCCTTTTAAGACAGTGTTTTGTTTAATTCATTCAAATGTGCAGGGAATTCCTATACTCCACCACCACAACACTTCTATTAAATAATTTGTTAAAAATGTTCCTTCTTATGATGGAGAATCATCAGGTCCAAGAAAGTAAAAGTGAACCTAGGGTTTATTACAAAAATAAGCATTGCCCAATGACCTCCCACTTCCTCTCCTTTTGGTTTCTTCATGAATGAAATCCTTTGTGGAGAAAGTTGCCATGATGTGCTCAGATCTCTTGATAATATAGAACCAAACCACAGAATTAAAGTGTTTTCCAGTCCATAATCATTTTCCTCTTGGTATCTTAAAATTTTATATCAAGCCAGTGGATATTTTGCATTCATTTAATAAGAGATGAGTCTTACAGTTTACTAGTAAAATTTAATTTTTACAATAGGTCTGCATTTTAAAACTATGACAAAAATTTAGTTATTTTCCATTAAGGAGAAAAGTAAATTCAATGTATCTTTACATACATGTGACAATTTGGGCAACGTAGTTGTTCAAATGCCATGTAAATCCACGAAGCTGAAGATGAAATGTTTCTGGGAGACTGAAGGGTAAAGTCAAGGTTACCGTTATCACAGACGAAGAAGAAGAAAAATATCTGTGGACATAAAATGAATTTCATGACATTCAGCAGCCCTTCTTTCCTTCCAGATAGGCAACTTCTAGCAGTCTTCCAAACAGATGATAGTAACACTGTGTCATTAGCAAAGAACTCTTAGCGGTGAATAATTATAGTAAATGTTTTAAGATATGTTGGAATAAATGTCATTCTCTTTTTTGAAATATCCTTCACATTCTGTTAAAAACCTGATTGTTGTTCAAGATTTGGCTCAAACCCAAATCTCTGAGAATTGGCCACCCACACTGTAGTAGTACCTTTCTCTTCCAAATAACTATTCCAGTTATAATCTATGTTGCTTAATTCAGCTTCTAGAGTCCTTATACTATTGTTTCATCATTGTGCTTTGGCTTTCAATGATAATGCAATCACATGAAGGTGAATCTGGAGGTTTTCCTGTTCTGAGTGCTTCTTAAGGCCCAAACACTGGCTTGAGAGTCAATAACCCTGTCGGCTGCCTTTATTTCCATCACCTACCCTGGTAAAGACTATGAGACAGGTTCTACCGTGTTCTCATAATCCATACACCTGGCACACTGTATGAGCTTCATATTTATTGACTGTGGCAGACACTCTTCTAGCCCCTGGAACCCAGCAGAGACTAGGAAGAAAGGCCTCGATCCATGTCATCCTGCGCCAGCGGGGAGAAGCACGCAGGGGAGGAGGCAGGATTCTAGTGCAGGTGCATGCCATGTAAGCATGGTACCATGATTTGAATGGGTCTCCGAAAGTTCATGTGTTGGAAACTTTATCCCCAATGTGTTAGGAGGTGGGGCCTGATGGGAAGTATTTAGATCTTGAGGGATCTGCCTTCATGAATAGATTAATGTCCTTATCATGGGAGTGGGTTTGCTGTAAAAGCAAATTAGGTTCTCTCTCTCTTTCTCTTTGCCCTTCTGCTGTGGAATGAATGATGCAGCATGAAAGCTCTCACGAGATGTAGAACTCCCAATTTTCGACTTCCCAGCTTTCAGAGCTATGAGGAAACAAATTTGATTTTCTTTATAAATTACCCAAGTCTGTAATATTCTGTAGAAACACAAAACTGACTAAGACCCAGGCCTTGAACTAATTTGGCAGTTGTAGGAACAGAGAAAGAGGTGAATTAAGTAGTATTTTCAAGTGTTTAGGTCAAAGACTTGGTTAAAGGGTAGTGTTCAACTAAAAAATGACCCCACGGTAGAGGTATGAGCAAGACAATTACAAATTATTCTGTTTTATTCAGGTTTGAGTTGAGATGATGATAGAGTTATAAAATCCTACCTATCCTTCAAGGCATAGTTCAAATCCTGCCTCCCTCTCAAGCTACCTCAGCCATGGTAATTTCACCCTGTACAGCCCAGTTCCATGAACCCCAAGCTCCTGCTCTCCTATAGCAGAGTGCCTTGTAGCATATCCAAATGTTTATCTCCTTTCTTTCCTCCACTTGTGTGGGTTCTTCAGGGCTGGTTATGTCCCTGTTTAGAGGTGTGTCACCACAGCGTGGGCTCTGGAGTCAGAGTATCTGGATTTGTGTCCCAGTAGATATATGTCCTTGGGCAAGTCAGCCAATCTGAGTCTCAGTTTTCTCATCTGTATGTTGAAATACTACAACTACTACTACTAATAATAATAATACTCACTTCATATGGTGGGGTTGTCAGGAAAGTGAGAAATGCACGTAAAACCCTTAACACAGTGATTAATAGTCACTTGACAAATCTTAGCTATGATTATTACTCTTTGTAAATCCAACAACACTTAACACAGAGCACTGAAATAGTAGATGCTCAGGGAAACATTTCTTGAGTAAATTGGATACATAAATGAATGTTCTTGGTCACTAAAGGGCTTAAAAAAATTAATGAATGAATGAGTCTCCCCAAGGCACTTCAGAGACAGACTGTTACATAAGACAAGACGCAGGGTCTGGAGGACAAAGGATGGAATCTGGGATGGCCAGAGGTCACAGCTCTTAAATTCCTAGTCTTAAATTTGCTTTTTACCATGTAATTATCCTGCATATGTTATTTGATTTCTTTTCTTTTAGGTTTTACTAAAGTCCCAAAGCCATTTGAACCTTTGGGGTATTGTTTTAAGAAGACCACCCCAGAGTTTTATAACACAAGGCTTTGTTTTGAGAAATATACTGTACATTTCCACTTGAGTCATTGGGGAGGAGCCCTGCATCAAATTGGCTCTTTATGCATACTGCAATTCTCATGGGTTGCCAGTGGGACATTACATGTCTAAAGTATATAAAAGGTATACCTTGAATTTTTCCAAAGATTATTTCTCATTACTATAAGATGTTAATATCCTTGCATTTACAAAAAAGTTTCCTATTGTTTTTATTTTTAAATTTGAGAAAACATTGTTTTCTCCAGCAGAGTCTAAGCACCTTGTATGTGTTTTGTATAAGCGAGCTTTGAAGCTTCCTAATCTCTCCCTTCAGCCTGATCTCAAGTTTCAGAACTAGGGCATCTTAGGGAAAAGAAAAAGGGAAGGGTCTTAGAACAATCTCAGGAGTTTCTTACAAGTTATTCAATAACCTTAAAAGTTCTTGGCATCTACAATGTGTTTTTATAAAATGTCTGGGATCTTTATAGCACAGAAAGTCCAGGTGTGACTTTGCCCTTTTTTTTTTTCCTGTTTCTCCACAAAAACAGTAGAAAGCAACTGGTAAGGGAATTTTCACAAACCATGCACATGAAGCGCTCACTTCCTGGTGGTGCCATGGAACCATGTATAACTGAGTGAATGGCTGGAGGCAGCAATGGGGGGGGGGGGCTGCAATCCATCCCTTAGCAGCCACCCAGAAGCAGAGCTGGCAAGCTCCGAAGAGCTTCACGGAGCCCTCTTGTGCTGGAAATAAGTTTGCTGCAAAGAAATTGGAATTTAAAGGGGGAAGCGGTGAGTAAGCAGCTCAGAGACTTCCTGGTGGCCTAACACGAGTTGGAGGACTTAGCCGGTAAGGATGTGATGGGCAACAAGTGCCGAAAAGAAGTACGAACAGCTTAAGATAATGACTGTGGCCTTCTTCTTCTGTGGAAGTCTGCATCTTCCATACTCTTCACCTGAGGAGATTTTAGAACGCACTGTACTGGGAAACAAAACATATCTTCTAGTGCTCTTGGCTGAAAATGGCAAGAGCAAATACTGTCATTTTTCTCTTAATTGTTGGACAAAGTAGGGACACGGTGCCGTTATGTCTGTCATGGCCCTCTGTTTGGCATTGTGGTAATTTGCTGGGATCTTTGTCTCTACGTGAGGGACACCACATACCACCCTGCTTCCCACCAGAGTCGGCAGTCTGTTTCCTCTTTGTCTTCCTTCTGAATACTACTGCATGCCTTCCACCTCCCCGAATGTGCTGTCTTGCATTATTCAACTGAAAAGATGCCTTAGCAGCAGCAGCACGCTCAGATGTGGTTCGCTCACATAGCGTCCTACCAGCAGCTGAACAGCCATCAGCCTCTGATGAACCAGTGGGCTGAGTGAGGCAAGACCGCTCCAGGCTTAAGTAAACAGCAATAAGAACATGTGCAGATCCTAAAAGAACACACACCGAATTTAATAAATACTTGGTGCCACAAAAGGCCTTGTTAGTGGATGACGCTGGGGTTCTTCTGTTTTCTTCCTGGATTTTCTTGTGTAGGTTTGTCTCAGAATGCTGTGGTCTCAAATCTGCATTCCCAAATGATAGCAAGTCAATTCATCTTTGATCAGGCTGCCTCTTGGTAGCTAAGAGCCGGGGCCTGGCAAAGGGACTTAATAAGGCACTGCCAAAAGGCAGCCAAAGCTATGAGCTCCAGCCCATGGGATTATTAGGCTCAGGGTCCTCCAGCTACTCGAAGACCTAGGCTTGGCCAAATGGGGCATTAGGTTAAGGGCATTGATGAAATTTCTAAGCTGTAGTGCTGGGATCACAGTCTTAAAATCCAGGCTTCCCTGGTGGTAGCTAAAGACCTTCATTAAAACTCAGTAGTAGTTGTACTTACAGACTGTAGAAAGAAGGGACTATCTGAAGGCATCCGGAGGCTTTGCAGAGAAGGGCATATCTGAACTGACACTGGAAAAAGGCAAATTAACATTTTTGCCTTGTGGAGACAGAAGCAGACCATGAGCCAAACGAATGAGGCATAAAATTCAGCAGCACGTGCAGGTTTGTCACAGTAGGCGGCGAAGCGGGCAGGTGGGAAGAGAGGGAGGGCGCTCCGCTCAGGTGAGCTGCCAGGTGTGCCAGCTGCTCAGAGCACGTCCCCTGCATGGCCCTTTGATTCTTGGGGAGGAAGGCTGCAGGGCAGGCCGCACTTTTCTCTCTGCTAGGAACAAGCCTGTGGCTCCTCACAAGGCTCCTTCCCACAGCCACCGCGGAGCCCTGGCCACCACGTTGCAGAGCGTGCAAGCCCAGGGCACTGGGCTGCTCCTTGGAATGTGCCCAGAGTGCCCAGTGGGAAGGGAAGAGGCAAAGGGACCCAAGAAACGGTCACGGGAACTGTGCGTGGACCTATTACTTGTGTCAAAATGTAACTGAACTTTCTTTCAGCAGGTATATTAAGTCAAAGTTGTGTGGGAAAAGGGGCGTGTGGGTTGCTTTATATTTGCAGCCCAAGGGAAGGGAGGAAAAGGAGAATGGAGGCTCCATATGGTCCTCAGCAAATGTCAGTTTTTCATCATGTTTGTCTGGGTAAATCTGGTTTCCTGTCCTTGACCCTAAATTACTTTATCCTGTCAGGAGGCAGCTGGCTCGGTGAAGCCTTGAGCTGCTCTGCAGACGCCCAGGGGTGGGGGTGGGGGTGTGGGGCCGGGAGGTGGCCGCCCTGGCTCCAATTTCTTCTGCCTCTGGGTTAGCAGAGGCAGCTAGAGGTCCTGTGAAAAGACGTCTGGGCGGCCTCTGTTGGCCGTCCTCCAGTAGGAACTGTTCACAGGCCTGTTCTCAGGCGGCCTCGTTCCAGAGGGTCTAACTGGGAACGCAAAATGCATTGCATTTCTTTTTGTTTTTTTCACCAACCTCAAAGAGATCCTTTTATGGACAGAGCCATGCCTGTCTCCTTTTTTAAAGTTCCCGTTGAGAAGCTGACCTCCCTTGGCCTGGGCAAGGCAACAGGTGACCCTCGGAGAGTGGGAGGCTGTCAAAGCAGCTCTGTCTCCCGGGTCTCTGCAGAACTGAAGACAAATGAAGCTTTCAGCCTGTGAAAGGACACAGGCACTGCCTTGGGACACGACGTTGAGCTTGGTGGTACGGCAGCACGGCAGGTCTCCTAGCCTCTCAGAGAAGCAATGGCTGGTCCTTGAGCTTCGGAAGCTCACTGGGGTTGGCGTGATCACGTCAGCAAACAGAAGAGTAGGAAGTGTGCCTGCTCTTTAGGAAAAGTTCCTTGGGTTTCGATCTAAATCTACCCAAATACATTCAGCTTAAACACTTACCCTCAACACTGTCTCCTCAGAGCTCGGTTGTGGGTTGGAGATTCTGAGTTAGGGTAGGACTTCTTGTATCTCTGACTCGATGAGAAATGAGGCATTAGGTTAAAGGGAGTTTTCTTAAAGACTGTGACATCTGGGATTTTTCAAAGCTCAAAGAAAGCATTAGTTAGGTATTATTAATTTATTAAGCCATAATTAAATATCATCTTGAAGTAAAATGAAACTGAAAAGTGACTCCAGCTACCACTCAAATGTCAGCAGTTTGATTTATAGATCTTGGAAGTCCTAGTTTTAAGGAAGGACTAACCAGACATGGCTCTGCATAACCAAAAGCCAAAAGTATTTGTTATTTTTGGTACAAATGAATTCGAGTCATTATAATGGCCTTCTTTAGCCATATGTTTAGATCTCTGTATTCATTTTACATTTACAGTAATAAAAAAGGAAAGAAGCTACATATATGCTGGGGGTTCTTATTCTACTATTAGGAAATTTGGAATAGAAAAATTGCTTGTGCTCTTTGGTGTGTTTTTGATCCCAGATTTATTCTAGCTTCATTCATTCATATACTTTTTTTTATTAATTTAACATGTATTTAGAACTCATACAGTGCTATGCACTAAATGAACCATTCAAACTTGGTGTCATAAAGGAAGGAGAAGTCATAGTATTTGCCACAAGTGCCCTACAAGGCCTAGGGGAAAAAAATGGAAATGGTAAGACACACGGAGTTCTCACAGACTGTAGAATTTAGGCATGTATTAGTTCATTTGATCCAAGAAGCTGATATAGCAAGTGTCATAACTTTGGGATTTATAGCTAACCCCAAACTAATAGTAGTGGAGTCAAGCTCAAGGCTAGGATTGTTTGATTTCCCCTCTTGTGCCCTTTTAGCCATAGGTATGAACCCTAGAGAAAACCAACATCAATTTTTTAAACATTCACGAAGTTCTTCTTCTTGCTTATATCAACTGTACCCCGAGTAGCTGAGCTTTGAGTGAATGACTGGTTGGCCTTACATCAATCATTAATGCTCTGTTTCTCTCAGTGTCCACATCTGTGAAGTGGAGTTACTTAAGAAACAAGTCATTGCACAGCTGTCTCAGGCAACATAGTAATGATAGTCATTTACATAGGGATATTCTTTACTGTTTTCAAAATTCTTTTACACACCAAGGAGCTTTAAAAGTAAATAGACCATACACTGGCAAATGACTACTATGCTTCTCTTCTTAGAAATTATTTTCCCAACAGCAAAAGAGATGGATCATATCTAGCTCAAATATTTAACAGGAGTTTGGAGAGTCAGTGTCACTCAGGTAGTACTTTCTGAGCTAAAGAGATGTTCTTTCAACATCTATTATCTGCTAAGCACTGTACTAGGGACAGGAAAGCAAAACCAGGTACTGTCCCTCAAAGAGCTTATAGTCTAGATGGAGAAACAGATTAAAATAATAATAATAAGATGTAATGTAACAAGTGCCGGAAAAGAAATTGAGACAGTCGTAAGCTCAGGGAAGCCAGAGGAAGCTATTCCAGGTGAGCAGTGAGGACTCAAGAGAACGGAGATGGAGAAAAAGGAGGGAGCTATGAGCCATTGAATGCAAGTGGGCTCTGGAAGCTAAGAAAAGCAAGGAAATGAATTCTTATTTCATATCCTCCAGAAGAAAACAGCCCTATAAACACCTTGACTTTAGCCAAGGGAAGTTGATTTTGAACTTTACCTCCAAAGAATAAATTTGTGTTGTTTTCGGACCTTAAATGTGTGGTAATTTGTTACAGCAACAGTAGGAAACTAATACAGGCAGAATAGTTGAATCAAAAATAAATATGTGTCTACTCAAACGAAAAAAAGACATTCTATAAAAAAGACATCTGTACTAGAATATTTATGGCAGCACAATTCACAATTGCAAAGATGTGGAAACAACCCAAGTGCCCATCAGTAGTGGATTAATAAAATGTGGTATATGTATACCATGGAGTTCTACTCGGCCACAAAAAACAATGGTGACTTAGCACCTCTTGTTTTATTTTGGATAGATCTGGAGCCCATTCTACTAAGTGAAGTACCCCAAGAATGGAAAAATAAGCACCACATGTACTCACCATCAAATTGGTATTAACGGACTTAACTGACCAACACTATGTGCACATATAGTAGTTACATTCATCGGGTGTCAGGCAGGTGAGAGGAGGAGGGGGGGATGGGTACATTCACACCTGATACTTAGTGACAAGGTACAACTTGCAGAACTCTTTTGATATTGTTGCAAATATTTAAAACTTGATGATGCATGTGGACAAGTAAGGGATACCAGGGCAAACTAAAGCATCATTAAATTAGGTAATGAAATATGGAACAACTTTTATTTTGGACATCAAAATTATGTTAATTTGTTTGCATTACAGTAACAATAAAAGTGTGGAATGTTGAAATTTAAAAGTGCAGTTGGCAAGGCTGAAGATATTACAGTTGTTATGGACTGGAGTAGTGAAGTGAAAGTGGAAGTCCCTGGAGGTGAGGAGACCAAAGATCTTTACATCTTTTGTACAGAAGCCACCAGGGAAAATATAGGCCTTGGGATGAGATGGATAACCTGAGTCAAAGTCCCCAGTAAGAGAGAGTGACTGAGAGAGTGGGAAATGACAGAGAAGAGAAAAGAAAGATGATGACATGAACCTAAAACAGGAAGAGTTGGGCAAGAAGTTGGGAGACTTTAATTAAGGTGATGTGGTACAATGGGCACTTTTTTTTTTAATGGCCCCAAATGCTCTTGCCTGCCCCTGCCCCCAACTCCCCAATTCCCTTATTTCAGTATCTGAGGGGACCTCCAGCTCCAGTTGACTGCTTTTCTGTAGACTCCAGTAGACCAAATCCTATTATTGCACCTCTGCCCATGCCGCTCCCAGAGCCTAGAGCCCTCTCCTTTCTTCTTGGCCTCACCCATTCTTCAGGGTCCACTGGAAGTTTTCTTGGGGTTTTTTTGGTTTGTTTTTTTGTTTTTTGTCTTCATGAATTCTTTGACTGTTCTGATTCCAAGAATGAACTTCCATGTGTGATCTTTTAACACAACTTGGCATTTCATCATAGATTGTCATTATTACTCTTCAGTGGTTCTCTATCTGTAAATCTTATTTCATAAGACCAGTGTCAATACTTCAACATTTTCTTCCTGCCTTTCATTTTGTCACGTCCCTGTTTTTTTTCCCCTCTTTCAAGTCACAGAGAAAATAAAAGACATCAGTTGGAAAATCCCTCACATTTCTCCCTCCCTCCTCACAATCCTCCTTCATGTCTTCTCATCAAGGAGGAGCAGATGTCCCTCCACATGTCAAAGGCACACTCTACAGGTGGCTGCACCCTCTCCAATTATGTACCAAGTATCTTGATGTTCCAACACTATCCTGGGTGCTGGATAGACAATAACACCCTATTCTCTCAGAAGTTAGACTCTAGTGTAGAGCAGCAGGTTTGTAATTATAAATGCAGAGTGTTCAGTCATGCAGGGATTCTCCCTCTTTCTATCCTTTTGGAAACTGCCATCGATTATCTCCTACTGTCCTCATTATCTCCAAACTTTTGCTTTTGGGATCTTAGAGACCAAAGTAGATGCCCCCTTATCAACTAAGATGGACCCTAAGGTTAAGGATACAAAAGTTACCTGCAGGCTGAAGGTTCAGGACCTGGCTGGCATGGCAAACATCTGAATTCCTATAGCTGCAAGAAACACCACACTCTTGCTAAACTCTCTGACAACAGGAGCTATCAGGCAAATTATCAGACCCCTCCTAACTCTGATTTACAACACAGACCACTGCAACTCTGGTTGGACAGAGGACCAACCTCACAAACATTCTTTTCTGATAAACAGTTTCAGCCTAAGGAAACTGCATGGAGTCTACACCCAAACTGTCCTTGTGTTCTATAGTTCACTTTAGAGCCAAATTCCACCTCATTTTAATGCTAAAATCCCACCACAAAGTGGAGTAAAACACACATATATGTTTACTCATTGAGCATGTACTTGGCTCCCCTCATAAATATGTTCAGCTTTTCTCCCAAACCTGCTGGACATGTTTGACTCTACTGTGCAATACGGACTCTGTGAGGCATAAATCTCAACCTGCCCCTTCTCACTTTGAAGAGAGAGCACCTCCAATCCATGCCAGAGACTGTCTCTTCCCAGTGTGTGAACTGATATTACCAAGAAAATTCTCTTTCTACAATTGAGTCATCCTGATGGTCTTTCTGTAACATCCCCACAGTCAGCATTTATGTTTGTTATCTCATTGTAAATGTAAGGTGACTTTTCCTTTACCCCGTATTTTTCTTCAAATACAGTCCTACATTGTGCTACATTCCACAGCATAACTTCTAGAGAGAGTTGCTTATGATCATTGCATTCTTTTTATTTTTTCCCCTTGCAACTGGCTTCTGAAGCATTTCCCCACTGCTGCCACCAGATCCCAGAACCTCGTTTGACAAAAACAATGACTCACTTTGGTGGGCCCAATGCACATTTTTCAGTCCTTGTTTGACCTCTTGGCAATATTTCATGGTTCTTTACCATTCCCTTTTTCCCTAAACCTTCTTCATTGACTTTAGAAACTTGACAATCTCCTTAATTCCTCTGACCTCTTTTACTACTCTATTTCCATCTGCTTTTCATGTTCATTTTCCACTATCAGACATTTAAGGCTCAGGTCTTTCCTCTTTCGCTTGATATTTTCCACCTATGCAATCTCATCCATTTCCATAGCCTAAATTAACATCTCCAGATGATATTTCCACATTTATATCACTAACTCAGATCTCCTTTCTGAATTTCAAACTAGTAAACTCAACAGCTCTTGTGCAATTTCCTCTGGGAATGTTTTATAGAATCCTGGACCAGCTTAAGGGCCCTTACAGTATGCTCCCATACACCTTGTGAAACTGCCCTTTATAAAATCAGTAAAGTGCCACAAGGTGGTAACTGTGGTGGCAGAACTCAGTATATAACCAGCTACCGGTTTCTTAGCTTGCTCTCCTATAATTGCTTACTACTCAGGAGTCATACAGCTGATGGTCATAAAGATTCTTAACTTTCTTCATTGCTCCCATAGATAATATCACCCTGTGAAACCTAAGGCTAGTTTTTGAGATATCTTCCAGCCCCTGCTTCCCAGTGGAATGGCTGACCTACCCAGACAGGTGGCCCATACCAACGAACTGCCTCAACTGGTTTGCAACCCCCACCCAAGAACTGACTCAGCAAAGAAGACAGTTTCTATACTCCTATGGTTCCATCCTGAACCCAGCCAATTAGCTGCCCCAATTGCCTACCCTTTTGCCTGCCAAGTTATCTTTAAAAATCTTTTCTTCTAAATTCTTGGGTGGATAGATTTGAAAATTTCCTTCCATCTCCTCACATGGCACCTGCAATATTAAACTCTTTCTCTGCTGTAACCCTGCTGTTTTAGTGTATTGGCTTCCTCTTGAGCAGTGGATGATAAATGTGGTAAGGCTGTAACACTTGCACTTCCCACTAAGTCCGTTTCTTTATCTACTTTGCTGTGATTTTATCATCTGTCTTCTTCCCTGGAATATATTCTATGAGGACGGGAACCCCAGAACAATGTCTGGCTTATTCATTACTTTATCCGAAGTGTCTAGCAAAGTGCCTGTTTTGTAATTATTACTTATTGAAAGTCTAGATTGATAAATTTAATGATTTAATTTAAGCCATTGTTAGAGTAATCTTAACTGTTTTAAAGGGCATCAATATTAGCATTACTTTTATCTGTTTCAGTATCATAATCTTTTAATGACTGATACTTTTATGAAATATAATAAAAGCAAATTACTAGAAAAATGAAGCAATCAATGACAAAAAAGACAAAACACAAACAAAAATTTTTATTAGTAGATTGAACAAACTTCATATTGCTGTTAGATAGCTACAAAGGTTTCTAAATGCTCACTCTAAATTTCTGTAATTTTCCTGGCACTGAACCATGACAACGACTTCACAGACTAGCACTTTTAGCTTTTGCATCTTTCCTAGGTCATTTTATTTGCTGAGTAACTACCTCTCATAGTTGTAGGGGAAGAAAAATAATTATCTCTCTATCCTTCAAAACTCTTGGTAAGGATGGACTTCTGTAACAAGAAACAGAGTGACAAGAGAGAAACAAACAGACATTTATTAACATGGACACCTCATATATACATGGGAGATATCTTGAGAAATAAGTAAATCCTCAAGAGGTGGCTTTGAATTCTGCTTTAACTACCATCACCTGCTGAAACAAAGAAAGAAGGGAGTTAGGAAAATCTGATTATGGAGAGATAGAGATACCTAGAAAAACACAAACAAGATTAAGATTTGTTATTGCAGATTTAAGTCAGTGGCTTCTCCATCGATACCTGTCTCTGGTGATTTACTCATCCTGCTCTTCCTGGTACAGAAAGGGAGAAGCCCTTACAAATGGAGATTTACCATATAGATGTAAATTTCCCTTATAAAAGAGTACCTTATAAAGTCAGCCTTTCCTATTACCTGGGTTCCACATCTGTGGATTCAACCATGGATCAAAATTATTTGAAAAAAAAATCCATCTATACCGAACATGTACTGACTTTTTTCTTGTCATATTCCATAAACAATACAGTATAACAACTATTTGTATAACATTTTCATTGTATTATGTATTACAAGTAATCTAGAGATGATTTAAAATATACAGGAGAATGTGCTTAGGTTATATGCAAATACGACACCATTTTACAAAAGGTACTTGAGATCCTCAGATTTTGGTATCTGCAATAGGCCCTGGAACTAATCCCTACAGGTACTTAGGGATGACTGTGTCAGTGGAAAAGAACCCAAACTCTGAAATAATTTAAAGAGGTTTATTCTGAGCTGAATATGTGTGACCATGGCCCAGAAAGCCACACCCAAGAAGCCTTGAGCAAGTGGTCTTTCCATAGTTGGGTTATAGTTTGGTTTTATACATTTCAGGGAATCAGAAATTTCACTTAAAGTCATAAATCATACATGGAAGGTATATATTGGTTTGGCCCAAAAAAGTGGGGTATCTCAAAGCAGGGGGCTTACAGATTATAGGTGGGTTTAAAGATTCTTTAATTTGTCATTGGTTTAAAAAATGAAGCTTTGTCTAAAGGCTTGGAATGTTTTAAGTTAAAATAAGGAAGTCTGTTAATCAGAGACAAGTTACTGGACATAGACTCAAGTGATCTGTTAAGTAAATTGAGGACCTGTAGGCATAGTGTAAGCTTTGTCTTGCATAACTTTAGGCCTGTTAAGGAGTTACAAAGGACATCTCCAAGAAGGGAAGGGGGCATGGTGAAGCAGGTCTGACCTCCCTTCTCATGGCCAGTAACTCAGCTTTAGGGTATTTCTGGGGTCCCCTTGGCTGAGATGGGGGTCTATTCAGTCAGCTGGGGGGTTTAAGATTTAATTTCAGTTCACAAGTATACTCTGTTATCAGAACTTCTCCTGTGTCTACTGATTCTCAAAATAATTCTTATGCTAAAGAGGCATATTTTGAGGTAGCTTATTCTAGTCTCCTATGTAGTTAAAGCCGGAAGTGGCAGTGGAGAGTACAGGTGTCAAGGATGGTGCTCTGAGGTAGCGCATGTGCATGTGTACAGCAGGGGACCTGCCAGAGCACTTTTGCCGTGTGACTGTTGCACAGTCCGTGGTAGAGTGGCCATAGAGTCAGTTCCCACTGTTGCACAGCGTTATCCTTGGCACTGAATGCTTTAAAACTAAAGGACTTCCTGAAAATACACTCATCCTTTCACAGTTTATCAATACTGTCTCCAAAACCCTTGATATATTACAATTTTTATGACCTTTGGAAAATTCTTACCCTGTTTCTAATAAATATGCAAGAACTGCAACTTCTCATGGAATTGCCAACTATTGCTGGGTTTTATTTTATTTTTTTAAGTTTCTCTAGGACCAAATTTCCGTGGACACAAAAAGTGCAGCATGATGGGATCTACTGTTTTCCCACATAATTTTTCACAGTAAAACTATGGGGAAGTTTCAACCTCTTCCCCTTTGTCAACCTTGGAGTATTTTTCTGTTTAACATTTGAAGAACTAAAAAAAGGCCAGCTGCACACTGGAACCTCAGTTTATCTCAGGCAGAATTTGCTGAACAGAAAGCTCAGCTTTTAAAGTCTTGTTGGAGTTGCCAGATTTAATAAATAAAAATACAGGACACCTAGTTAAATTTGAATTTTAGATAAGCAACAAAGCCTTTTTCATATGGACATGGGACATGTCCCTTACTAAAATTTTTCTCTATGTTTATCAGACATCCAAATTTAACTGAGTGTCCGGTATTTTATCTGGCAATGCTGTCTTGTGTAAATTATTTTGTTTAGATGGGATTCTTTTCCTATATTACTACTGTGGGGTTCTTTTATCTTGTTTTTGAGCTTTGGGGGCACTTTCTTCCCTACTAGAACACACTTTTCTAAAGGCTCTCTGCCAGTCCCTAGCTCACTATCAATGACATCATCAGCATCACCATGGCTTTAAATTATGTTAAAACAGAGTTAGCACTACTAACAAATTGTAAAGGCAAGTGGCTCCCAAGGAAGCTAGGATCAAATTATGATCAAGAATGGAAAGGAAGGAAATGCCAACCTTAGTTTGCAGATAATGCTCCGCATAGTGAATGCTCTGTAATGGAGTCAGACACAGAATCCCCTTGAGAGGTCGATGGGCACTCAGCCTCACATTTCACAGATGGAGAAACCTGAACACAAAGGGACTTAGTGACTTCTTGAGAGGGGCAGGAAGCAGCTGTGTAAAGGAATGGGAGAAGAGAAGAGAAAGAAAATCTTCTAAAACCCAGTCTTACCTACCAAAGCGTGAAGAAGGAAGACATCACCAATATACGGATCTTTTTATTAAAATACTTTTTTTAGCTGGGTATGGTGTCATGTTCCTGGGAGGCTGAGGAGAGAGAATCACTGAGGCCAGGGGTTCAGGGCTGCAGTGCACTATGATCGCCCCTATAAATAGCCACTGCACTCCAGCCTGCGCAACAAGAGAGAGACTCTAAAAAAATTTTTTTAAAATATTTTTTTTCTAGACAGTGGGAAAGTTTTTGTCTTTACAATTCCCACCCTTTATAAGCACATATCATGAAATCAATACATTCTAAAAATTGAAAGGGATATTAGAGAGCATTTATTCCAATATCTTCATTATCTTGTTATAAAGTTTTAAAAAGTTGTATAACTTGTAGGAGTCCATATGAGGCTAGGGTTAAGGATTTTGTTTTTACCCAGGTGCTTTTAAATTAATAATTGATCCATAAGATATAGAAAAAAGCCAGGGTGCATCTTTTCAACCAAGGAAAGTGACTCCGATGAATTGGGGAATAGTGGGATCTTAGGTGTCTCTCTCTTTTTAGTAAGTTTAGATACTATCATCTAAAAATAAAATGTGATCCTCTTTTGTAAAGGATAAATTATTAAAGATAGAATTATGATATGCATAAATATAAAACAAACACATGTCAAATTTTGTTAATTCATTAATCAATGAAAGAACAAGTAAGATGTTACAAATAGTTTAAATGACAATTTGATATACAGAGATAAAATATTATATTATCTACCTGAGTGCTATGAACTGAATTGTGTCCTCCTCCCACCCCCAAATTTACATGTTGAAGCTCTAACCCCTCATGAGACTGTAATAGAGATAGGCCAATAATTTAAAGAGGAGGTTAAGGTTAAATGAGGTCATAAGGGTAGAGCTCTGATCTACTAGAACTGGTGTCCTTATAAAAAAGAAGATACACTAGATATCTCTCTCTGTGTGTCTCTCTATTTCTATCTCTATCTCTATTTCTCTCTCCATCAGCAAGATATTTTGTTATGGCAGCCTAACCCCATTAATACATTGAGAAAATCCTTTTGTATTACCTTGAATGGGAATCATTGGCATATCTATGAGCATGAAACACTTTCAGTTTTGCACAAGTTAACTTCTTTCTCTATAGAGTTGTAAATGCCTAGTCAAAAACAGACAAGGGCACACAACCCTACAGAATTAGATAATCCCCACAGCAGATAATGCCTGGCACACTGAAGTGCTGGGCTCTGCTAAGATATTGTTGTAAAAGTGATAGATTCCTCTCGGCCCTCAGGGCAGCCAGGTGAAATCTGAAGTTCCCCAGTCCCGGGCTCATCCACATATCCCAGTGCACAGTATGCTATACAAATATGATCTATTCTACATGCATCACAATGTAAAAAAGGGAAGTACTGCCCTAAACAATGAAGACCTTTATTACTTTACCCAATAAGAAGTATGGAATAGAGCAGTACAGGGGTGGTTCAGTCCCTCCATGACATCAACAAATGCCCATACTCTTTCCATTTGCCCTCCGTGATCCTGAGCAAGTCTTAGCCACCCTCAAGTGGCCACTACAGTTCCAAACATCACATCATCACATGACTATGTGTAAAAGCAAGAAGAACAAGTTGTTTCTCTCATTTGTTTAAGTCAGGGAGAAACATCTTTCCCAGAAAGCCCCATAGAAAGTGTCTGCTGAAGTGTCATGGGCCCCATTTGTTTTCCAAGCAAATAAATTCCCATGATTGACTTTTAGATTAAACAACATATCCCCCTGGAGAAGGGAAGAGGCTACATTTCCAGAGAATGGCAGGTGCCACTGTCCACAAGCAGAGGTGGTGGAGCACAGGATGGCTGTTGCACAGGCCATTAGTGTCTTGTCACTAATCTGTAATGTGACTTTGGATGAGATACTTTACTTCTCTAGTTGTTAGTTTTATTGATGATAAAGCAATAGGGCCAAGCAACATCAGGAATATTGAATTTGTATCTATAAAGTCCCATGGCTGTGCTTCAGGGAATCTGCAAATCCTAATATTTATTTATTTATTTATTTCAAGAAAATATGAGAGTACGAACATTTGGGTTGCATTTTATATCTTTGCCTCTCCTTACCAAGGGTTGGAGGTATGCCCCCTCCACAGTGCTCACCACATCCCTCAGATGTGGGTCTACCCCACCAAGCCCAGAATCCCTGGTGAACACCACCACCATTTGAGCACCATAGTGTTAATCAGTCAGTACCAATTTGATGGCGAGTACATGTAGAGCCCATTCTTAAGATCTTGTGTCACCTCACTTTGGATAATGGGCTTAAGCTTATATCCAAGACAATATAAGTGGTGCTAGCCTACTGTCATTTCTTAGAACTGAGTAATATCCTATTGTAAACATATATCAAATTTTAATAATCCACTCATGAATTGACAGGCACTTGGGTTGTTTCCAAGCCCTTACAATAGTGAATTGTGCTGCCATAAACATTTGGGTGCAGATGTTTTTATTATAGAATGTCTTATGCTCTTTGGGTAGATGCCTAATAATGCTATTGCTGGATCTAATGGTATTTCTATTTTTAGCTCTGAGGTATCTCCAAATTCTTTTCCACAGAGGTTGCACTAATTTGCAGTCTCGCCAGCAGTGTAAGAGTGTTCCTGTCTCTTCACATCCTCACCAGCATTTGTTGTTTTGGGATTTTTTGATACAGACCAATCTCACTGGGGTTAAGCGAATCCCTAATTATTATACAAAATTTTTGGTGTGTATTTTCCAGAAAAGAATGTCAATAATTTTCATGAACATGCTGAGGAGTCCATGAAAAATGGTAATAATCACTGGCCTCAATGATTTCTGCAGCTTAAGCAATTCTCATATTTTAAGGTTTGTGGAATGAATGAAGAATTAAGGAATTAGAAATTAGAAACTTAGGTCTTGAAGAGCTCTTCTCACTGGGTTAACTTGTGAACAGTGGTCAATTTGCTCCTGGAATCTATCTGACTTTGCCCAAAAGAAGTAACACTAATCCTAGAACCACCAAAGAGCTCTTAGGAATGATCTTCCCTCAATTTAGATAAGATCCAAATGAGTTAAGTGACTTACCCACAACCTATCTCCAGTTCACACAGAAGATCAATTCTTAGAATCCAAGTCTTCCAACCATTGAGTTCTTTACCTGGAAATACTCATTGGTGAAGCTATTATAAATATATATATATATATACATATATATATATATATATATACATATATATATATATTTGCCACATGTTGGGGATTTGTCAATCTCTCTATTTTTCTCTCTCTCTCTTTCTCATTTTAGATCAAATAATGATAGCTAATTTTAAAAGACTAATTATTAATTTCAAAGTCTAAGTCTATTCTACTACTATTACTAATATGATTGCCCTAAACCCTCTTTGAGTTCTCCAAAGTCGAGCTATACAGTGTGGGATGGATCACTGACATTTCAGTTGCTACCATACCAATGGTAGCAGCAGCAATAAAAAGAGCAGTTGTTAGTGTTGACATCAGAGAATTGCAATAACAGGATATTCACCATTTTCACCATTCTTTGACATAAAATCAAAGTGTTAGAAAGGAGGCCTAATGCAAAAACACCTGGGAATGAATAAACCATTATTGCCAGCATCTCTTGGTCTGCAATGTACAGTGGTCTCAGGTGACATTGCCCCCTCTTTTGCCATCAGCTTCCCCTAGTTTTAAGGTAAAAAGGGGGCATGAAAGAACAAGGGTAAAAATAATGAGAAGGAGGTAAAAGGGATACTCAAGGGTTTTATTGAATTCATTTGAACCAAGGAAGAAAATTTCTATTTCTAAAAAGATCTGGCTACCCTTTCCCATGCTTTTCCCAATTCTATTATTTAAGATGCTTGCAGCACTGAGTAATGGAAATTCCAACTGAAATGTCTTAAAAATAAAGAGACGCATTTTTATCTCTGGACATGAGTGAGGGAGAACGCAGCCCCAGATACTGTTCTGTTGTAAGACATTTTGTTATCATGGCGAAATTAGCAATGAGGAAACCTGGTGTGAGAACTAAGTTGATACAAGAAGGCCAAAGCTGAGAGGATGTCAGAGAAATGGAGCTATTTTATTTTTTAAGTCACCTTGGTTTGAGTTTTCTGTACTTGAAACCCAAAATAACCTAATGGATGTATCATTTAAAGAGCTGGTCCTATATCACCACGAAAAAAAATCACTGAGAAGGATAGGCAAAGGACATGGAAAAGACAGAAACTCATCTTTTCCAAAAATTGGTAAGTTAAGGAGAGATACTGAAACTACATGGTTGATAGCAGAGCATAGTTTAGAACACTGAAGCTTTTCAAAGGTCACTAGCATAATCCCTAAAACAAATCTAAGCATATTCTTATGAGGTGCTTCAGACTTCTCTCTGATTTTCTGGCCTAAAATATATTCCTATTCACTGAAATGGCCAGGAGTACATTCTGATATCTATAACACATAGAAAGGGTGTTGGTCAGAACTGAAAACTCTTTTTTTTTTTTTTTTTACATATTTTTAAGCACAAATTTTTCTTGTCTGATCTTTGTCCTAAACATGAACCCAACCTGGGCATGTGTTCATGATTTGTAAACCACAAAGTAGAAATCTGGGCCAAGTTTCAGGTGAAACTTCTTTTTTCTTTCTGGTCTCAAGTCAGGTAAAATTCATGTTTCAAGTCCATTAAAGTGAAAGATATTGATGGCAACTGACAGGAATTCAAATATAAAATTTTCCAACCTTATAATCTGCACCTCAAGCATCAGAGAAAGAGCTCCATTCTCCAGACCCATTCCATTTGGTAGTCATGGTTCTCCAAAGACAAATGGGCTTTGCTTACTTTCTATTTGTAAACTAAACTTTGAAGCAACAAATTAAAGCAGCAGCTCATCCAAAGCTAAGAAAGTTTAAGGCAAAAGGATCTCAGGATCAATTTATCAAAGCAAGCCTGCAGGGTGATCTTTTAGGTGGTTTAAACACAGTCATTATTCATAGGATTTGCAGAGACTTCTTATATGGTCTATTAAGGAATAAAAATGGCCCAAGTCTCTCATTTGGCTTATTAGGTTCCTACATGTTCTCAAGTGTAATAAAGAAATCTTGAATAATATTTTTTGCCAAAATTTCATCTAGACCTTTAAAGTCTCTAAATTAAAATTACTATTTTGTTGTCCTAAGAGGACTGAGTTCCATGAAGGTCTGCAGGACAAACAGGTAAACACATTCATCTCTGATTATAAAAGCTAAAGGGGGAGACCAAGTGACAGACCAAGTGCTGTGATCTCTATAATCTAGGATAAGATTCTCTTCTCTGCTCCAAAAGGGTGAGTTGACCTAAGAAATACATGCCTGCCCAGGGCAAACTAAGCAATATATGAGAGTGATGCATGTCTAAGTACACATCAGACATCTAAAGCAATATAGTTGTGCAGCCAGGAGCAAATTTCTCTCAAGTCTGTGGTTCTCAAAATTACAGTCCGTGAGAAAACTTTGGAGATCCTGTTAAAAATGTCAGCCCCTATGATAGCACCTCCAGAGTCTGATTCAGTAGATATGGGGCATAGCCCAGTAAGTCACACTTTTAATAACTTCTCAGGTGATTCTGATATCAGTGAACTGGATATTTCTTTTTAAGAATCACTGCTTTAGACTGTGGACTGCTCTAGCCCAAGCTAAATTATGGAATAGGAAAAGCTGTGCTACTTGGCATCATCCTATCTTGAATTATATCTTTGTCCCCTTTCTATGCGTTACTTTCCTAAGAACAGAGGCAGACAAACTTGGTTTTAGGATCTGGCTCAACCATGCACTAGCTGTGTGATCTAGCATAAACTACTTGCCATTCAGTCATTCATTTATTCACTCCACAAATATGCATAAAAATCCACGACCTAATATCTTGAACAAACCATTATATAGTTTAAGTGCAGGAGGCGAACAAACTTATAAACATAAAAATAAAGAGGTAAACCTCAGAGACTGGTGAATAAGATTTAAAAAATAAATAAAACAGAATGAGATTGAGAATGACCCAAGGTGTAGAGTGGGACAAGCTACTTTTTTGGATGGACAGCAAGCCCAAAAATAAGCTTATTGAATCAAGGGGCAGGAAGATCCATACAGCTTGAGGGGGGCTGGCAAACGGGAGAGTGAAATGAAGAAAGGTTAGGTCAGAAATAATGATGCACCACATTACCCAGGGCCTTGGAACCTTGATAAAGTGCTTAGATTCTTTTCTAATTAGAATGCAGGACCTTGGAGCATTTTAAGCATGCTACAATTTCTCATTTTAGAATGGTTAGAATAACCATAACTGCTTTATACAGATGCATCACATGGTGCTTGGCTCTTAGTAAGTGTTCAATAAAGGGCAGCTGTTTTTATTCTTTCCTGGGTGAGAAAAATGCTGTTCATCTCATCCTTCTTTGCTCACCAATACCATATTGCCCTCACAAGGCATCATCTCAGGGTCAGCCAACTAGACTGAAAAGTGACTTCTGCTGCCCAATGAGGATTGGGAGTCCCCTGGAGAAAACATGCGTCAGTAAATGCTAATTTCTCCTTTTCACTCTTTGATTTTCGAAATACCGTGTGCAGCCCGGTATTTCCCATCTGGGAGCCTGCAGGGATGGGGGAGAGATGAGAAAGTTCTGTGCCACGATTTGTAAACTATATATGCCTACTGTTTTCCCACGTGTTCAGCTGCTATTAGAAAAAGAAAATACAAATTCGTTTAAAGTGTTTACCAAATTCAAGTTATTTTAAAAAAAATACGTATCGTCAAATTCATCTTCATGCATGTAAAATGCCACAAAATATGTTGATATTAAGAGGTCCCTCAACTTCCAAAGAATGGCAATGATTTGGAGATGCATAAGGCTGGAAACGAAAGCACAGCCACAGTGTTCTGCCCCTTGGTTTAAATCTTGTTGCCTCCAGAATCCCACCCAGCGGCTGCCTCACCCATCACTCATTATTGGTTATCAGTGGGCAGATAAGGACAATGGCTTTGCTTTTCTTCACTTAGTCTGTGGTGTTTCCTGCCTTCCTGCTCCCTCCCTGTCCAGGTGTCCCAAGGCCTTGGGTGTCGCCTGAGCTCAAGGGGATGTCTCAGGAGTAGCTGGGCAGGCTGGCCACTGAGTCACACGGACTGTGCTGCGGCACTGGCCCATAGGCTGGAGGGAGACTTGGCCCCTGGCTGCATCTGTTTGCGAATGAGCTTTCTGGTGGCCACGCCCCCTCGCCTTCTCATCAGCACCATGTGTTTTTACAGACTGCCTGCCCTTTGTTGACTTGTTTTTCCTTGCCTTGGAGGCTCTCTGAAGTTTTTCCTTGCTGGGCCTGGCTGTCTCCTTTTCTTTCGAGACTACGTGGGAGCTAAATTTAAACTTGATTAACAGCATTTAGTCCAAAGAGGGTCAGGATACTATTTTCATGTGAAACTCTGCTCTGTCTGGTTCCATTTTGTGTTGTTTTAAGACACAATAGGCCCTCACAATGAGAGCCCTTCTGATTTTGTTGCCATGGTGTGAGAGACAAAAAATAGCATAAAGCATTTGGTTGTTTGATCCCAATCAGAGGTGGAGAAGGAGACTAATACCATTTTTTGGAGAATATAATGTACTATTGACAGTGATAGTTAAAAAACCTCACAAATACTTTTAGTAATGATATTTTTACTCTTTACCTCTGAATAACTTCAGCTTAATATTTGGAGCAAAGTTTGAAGTCAGCTGCTGAAATTCACAGATTCCTTCCACACCCAACAACTTTTCCTTTCTAGCGTTTTCCACAGTGTGGCTAAATCATTATTTATTCATCATCTGCTTTCTGTACTAGACTGTAAACTCCATGAAAGGAGGCACAGTGGCTCTTATTCCCCACCGAGGGGACTGAATATATAAATGGACAATGGCCAGACCACATATGTGGATTGAACGCTGACCCTCAGCCTCTATAGCAACCACTTCCCAGAGCCAAGCTACACCTCTTGGCCTAGAACAGCCAACAGGACAGTCAGGACTTGGTCAGCAACTGCCAGCTTCTCTACTTTTGCCCCCACTTCTAGTACAAACCAAAGAAAGCAAAATAGTCTCCCCCAACTATTTACATAGATGCCCTACTCCTAGTTAGCCCACCTCACGCCAGCGGTTCTCTCACACCAATAGCCTCTAATCAGAGCATACCTGAAGCCTTTGTTTTTTATTTTCACTAGAAAGATTTGCCATTCCCCTGCCCGCCTTTGAGTATCTGCCAAATGTAAGTGATGGTGGCTGACTTCCTTGCTATAACAAACTGAATAAATAGCCTCAGTTTATTCTTGTTTGCTTGTCTTTGCTTATTTCCACACCATATTATCCCTTGTACTCAGGATAATATCTAGCATGCAGCAGGCACTCAGGAAAGGAAAGATTAATTGAATGAATGAATAAATGAATGAATGACTATGTATCAATCCATTTCTGGATTAGAGTTCTAATTCCTGAACAGGAAATTGGAGCCAAGAGGACCTGGGTTTTCACCTCACATCTTGAATTCCACTTGGCTCTGATGCTCCTTCCTTGACTCTGACAATGCAAACTCCTGTATCTTTAAAGTCTTAAAGTATCTGACTTTAGGCCTTAGAAAAGCAACTCAGTGTGTCTGGGTACCATTTTTCTCAAGCTCTAAACCAACAAGTTTGGACTAGATGATCCCTATGTTTCACATATTCCTGGATCCTCATGTTTCAAGTCTCCATCACAAAACTTCTCTCTATAATCATGAGCTCAGGATGCCAACCTAAATTCCCCTACACTGTGCTTAAAGAGGAAATGTACTGAGTGTTTTCTCTGATAATCCACTTCTGCTGAATAATGGAAGAAAAGGGGACCTTTTCTTTTCTTTTTGGTTTTTGTGTTAGTTTTGTTTTGTTTTTTATTTCAGGAAATTAAGAGAGTACAAACATTTTGGTTATATTTTATATCTTTGCCTCTCCCTAGCAAGGGTCAGAGGCATGACCTTCCCCTCTACAATGCTCACTGTGTCCCTCAGTTGTGAGACTACCCCCTGTACCCCATAATCCCTGATGAACACCACCACCATGTAAGGACCATAGTGTTAATCAGTCAGTACCAATTTGATGGCGAGTATATGTGGAACCCATTCTTCTGATCTTATGTCACCTCACTTCGGATAATGGGCTCAAGCTCAATCCAGGAAAATAAGCCGTGCTAGATCACTGTCGTTTCTTATAATTAAGTAATATTCCACTGTATACATATACCAAATTTTAATAATCCACTCATGAATTGACAGGCACTTAGGTTGTTTACAAGCCCTTGCAATAGGTAATTGTGCTGCCATAAACATTCAGGTACAGATGTCTTTATAACAGAATGTCTTATGCTCTTTTGAGTAGATGCTTAATAATGCTATTACTGGGTCAAATGATATTTCTATTTTTAGCTCTTTAAAGTATCTCCAAATTCTTTTCCTCAGAGGTTGCACTAATTCACAGTCCCACCAGCAGTATAAGAGTATTCCTGTCTCTCCACATCCTCACCAGCATTTGTTGTTTTGGAATTTTTTGATAGAGGCCAATCTCACTGGTGTTAGGTGATATCTCATTGTGGTTTTGATTTGCATTTCTCTAATGATTAGAGATGTTGAGCATTTTTTTATATGTTTGCCAGCCATTATTCTGTCTTCTTTTGAAAAGTTTCTGTTCACTTCCAGTGCCCATTTATTGATGGGGTTGTTTGATTTTTTCTTGTTGATCCTTTTAAGTTGTAGATTCTTGTTATCAGACCTTTATCGGATATGTAGAGAGCAAATATTTTCTCCCATCCTGTAGGTTGTCTATTCGCTCTAATGATAGTTTCCTTGGCTGTGCAGAAGCTTTTTAATTTGATCAGATCCCATTTGTTTATTTTTGTTGCTGTAGTGATTGCTTTGGGGGTCTTCTTCAAAAATTATTTGCCTAGGCCAATGTCTGAAAGGGTCTTCCCAGCATCTTCTTCTAGAATTCTTAAGGTTTCATGCCTTAGGTTTAAGTCTGTTATCCATCTTGAGTGGATTTTTGTGAGAGGTGAGAGGTAGGGATCCAATTTCATTCTGCATGTAGTTATCCAGTTTTCCCAGCACCATTTATTGAAAAGAGATTCTTTTCCCCAGTGTATATTTTTGTCTGCTTTATCAAAGATTACATTACCATATGCAGATGGCTTCATCTCTGGAATCTCAGTCCTGTTCCAAAGATCAATGTCTCTGTTCTTATGCCAGTACAGAGCTGTTTTAATTATTATTGCTTTGTAGTACAGCTTGAAGTCTGGAAGACTGATACCTCCCAGTTTGTTCTTTTTACTTAAGATTGCTTTGGCTATAATGAGGTCTTTTCTGGTTCCAAACAAAGTGAAGAATTATTTTTTCTAGATCTGTAAAGAATGATGATGGTACTTTGATGGGGATTGCATTAATTCTGTAGATCACTTTAGGTAATAACATTTTAATGATATCAATTCTACCAATCCACGAACAAGGTGTTTTCTTGAGACAATATCTTGTTCTGCTGCCCAAGCTGGAGTGCAGTCATGCAATGAGCTTACTGCAGCCTCCAACTCCTGGGTTTATACAATCCACCTGCCTCAGCATCCTAAGTAGCTGGGACCACAGGCACACATCACCATACCTGGCTACTTTTTAAATTTTTTGTAGGGACTGAGTCTTGCTATGTTGCCCAGGCTAGTCTCAAACTCCTGACCATAAATAATACTCCTGCCTCGACCTCCCAAAGTGCTGGGATTACAGTGTGGGCCACCATAACTGGCCGTAATGTGAGCTTTTAAGAAAATGTTTGTTCCTCCTGTTTTATGACTTGGTGAGCCACGATGTGTGCAAAGTAAATAGAAAGGTGATTTATATTGTTTATTTATTTGCTAAAGATCCTGGGGAAAGAATCATACTTTCATGCTAGAAGGACATGCTGTTAAACTCTCTGCACCTCCACCTTCCCTCCCCTTATGCCACTTGGCTCGGATGCTCCTCCCTCTACTCCCACAGTGCAAAACCTTGCATCTTCAAGGCCTACATCACCTTCCACATGCTACATTAACTCTTCCCCAGCTATTCTTGTTTCTGATAATCTTCTTTCTATACTCCTGTAAGATATCACCTACAGTTCACAGTCTTTTCAACTGGATTATAAATGTATTGAGGGAGGGGATTGTATCTTTTGATCTTTGTGTACTTCACACGATGCCTTGAAAAAGTATAAAAGAGAATACATATCAGTGGATGAGCAAATACTATGTGCCAGCTATCTTCATTTCTCTTATGTTATTGAATTTCTGCTACAACCCTTGCGTAATTGTTAGAATCCATTTTACAGAGGAAAAGACTGACTTTTAGAGAGGCTGAGTAAGTTCCCTAAAGTCACATGGGTAGTTGCGCTGGGTTTCAAAGCCAGGTCTTCTGATGTCTGGTCCAGTTTTGTTTGGATATCATTACACCTTCTATGCATTGTAATTACTAAATCAGCTGTTGTGTGTTCATTGACAAATCTGGCTCAAATATCTAAAACAACAGCAAATACAGACTAGAGAACAAAATTCAAGTTATATTTTCAAATTCAGTTGAAATTTTTAGTTGGTCACAGCATGGTTCTAAAACATTTTCCGAGAGCTTGAACTCATAGACCTATGTCTATTTGCATAGCAATGCTAGAATTGATAATTATGTACTCAGTAATTTAAATATTTTGAAACTTTTTAATAGCTCTTAGGCTAATACCTAAAAACTGAAATAGGCAAATCAGAAGCAATTTGACTGCAGTGGAAGTCTAGTTCAAAATCAATCTATTAGATACCACAGATCATTACCACCTTTACATTTTTTTCTCTTGTCAGTTCATTAACATGTAAAAATAAACTAGAAGAAAACTGAAAAAGAGAACAGATTAGAAGTAGCATACAATTTGATCCAGTAATCACTGTTAAAAACATATTTGTAAGTGTTGGGTATGGAATTAGAATACTTTATGTATTATTACTATTCAGACCTTTACCAAAGCAGTAATTCTAGTTCTAGAATACAAAATTTGAAGATATGAGGAACTTACAGCCAAATCAGAATAGAATCCAGAAATGCTTAAAATGGTGACAAATGAACCTAGAAGTCAGACTAAAGCAATTGGGATTATTTGGCCTATGGAATAAATGCCACACTCGGAATGAACAATGGCCTCCCAAGGGAATCAAGGATAGTAAATTAGACAATGAGAATGGCTATTTCCACTGAATATTGCAAAACACACAAAAATGGGCAGGCACACTGTGTCTTTCCCTGGTTGTGCTCTCTAATCCTTTATACCTCCTTGCCCTGGCTGCTCAACACTTTATCTTTGTCACATACCGTCTTCTTCCTTTCCCTCCAGGGGACTGTATTTTATTCATCTTGTATTATTTTTTGCACTTAGAAGGGATTAAGGGCATCTCTGGCTTTTGCCTGCCATCCTGTTTTCCTCCTTCAATTTTTCTCTGGGGAGCCCCTCCGCCCCCATTCTTGGTCCATGTGGTTGATCTGAGCTGTCAGCACAGCTCTGAGGGGCCTGGGGACCCAGCTTGCCCATCAGAGGATTCCACCCACCTTCCCACAGCATAGGTTTTAGAAATAGTATGTAGTCCAAGTGGGTCTATGGAGAGTCAATCCTCAGACTTCTGCTGGGAGAATAAGAAGCTTTCTTTCTTTGCAGTTGTTTGCTTATTTGTTTTGAGACAAGGTCTTGCTCTATTGCCCAGGCTGGAGTGCAGTGGCCTCACCATAGCTCGCTACAACCTGGAACTCCTGGGCTCAAACAATCCTCCTGCCTCAGTCTCCCAAGTAGCTGGAACTACAGGTGCACACCACCATGCCTGGCTGATTTTTCTATTTTATGTAGAGACAGAGTCTCGCTCTTGCTCAAGCTGGTCTCAAACTCCTGACCTCTGGGGGTTCTCTCACCTCTGCCTCCCAAAGTGCTAGAATTACAAGCATGGGCCACCGCGACCACCCTTTCTTTGGAATTTGATACTGGTAGGATATGAGGTTGGAATTCCTAGGGACATCCATGTAAAGAAAATCTGTTTAGAAATGAAACCAATTTGGATAATGGAATTGAAAAATGCAAAGAGGCTGAGTCCTGACTGTAGCATTTTAGCACTTGAATCCAGATAAACTTCAAGGTAGTCTACCCTAGACATTTCAAACCATGAGTCTGTGAGTTCATGTTTTTGCTTCCTCAAATCTGAAGGAGAGGAGGATTCTTAACCTGAAAGAGTGATAATAGACATGAGTAGATAACCAAGACTGTCAGAATAATAACTATACTGAGCTGGTTTTTTCATGGGCATCTGTCCTAAACCTGGTTTCCACTCTACTCAGGCTTTTTGTGTGGTTTTCTTATTCTCACAGCTTCAATAGTCCCTATGACAATGACTCCATTGTCTGTACTTTGTAGGTCAAAATTTCTTCAGGCCTGTATAGTCGCTGCCTACTGGCCCCTTCGTGGGCGCCTCAAAGGCAATATCATCAAAACCACTTGTTTCCTTCTCCCTCAGATATATGCATCCTCTTGATTTCCCCATTTCAGTTAAGGAATTCAGGTACCCAAGTCAGTCTTTCCCAACTAGACCACATCCTCATGGAGGAGCATCATGCTATCATGTTTTCCTCTTCGTTTTGTCTTGTTATCCCAGTTCTAGTGACATGCTTGCCACTCAGTAGATCCTTCAAAAGAATTTTCCCAAATAAAATTACGAATTTGTTTTTGTGGAGCATTTCAGATTTCAAACTTTCAGATTAGAGATGCTCATTTTTATAAGCTTATTTTTATATGTTTGTACATCTGTATTTTTTTCTGTGAATGTTCTATTCATTCTATCTGATCATTTTTTATTGTATTATTTTTTGCTGTTGCTTTATAAAAGCTCTTTGTATATTAAGAAAATTAGCCCTCATCTATCATATGCATCTTATATTTTTTTTCTGTCTTTTCTGTGCTTTTCAAATTCTTACTTCTTGTACATTTTATGCCTTACCGAACTTTAATGTTTTTATCTAGTCAGATTTGCCACTTTCTTTTTGGATTCTTGGTTTTATGTCATCTTTAGGAAATCTTTTTTCCATTTCATAATTATTTAGAAAAATCTAGTGCTTTCATAGTTTTAGTTTTTTTACAGTTAAATCCTTGCAATATCTAGAAAGCCATGCATACATACATAAAATTACTACTTTACAAACATACATAAAATTATTACTTCTCATCACAAATGAAGTAAAACAAAAGCAATTAGTAGGGAGTCAAAACTTGAAAGCAAGCACTGGCTCTGACATTTTGCTGCTTCTTCAAGCTCTAATCTTAAGTCATTCCCCTATCTGCAAAATGTAGATCAAGATAATATATTTCAAATGGACTTTGCGAGGTTTAAATTAGATTTGTGAATGGAAGAAATTTATAAACAAGAAATCATAAAATAGCTATCTGTAAGTAATATTTAGTGATAACCAGAATTCATAATTATGTCTATATTTATATCTATATGTCTCTATCTATCTCTCTCTATATATAGATATAATGAATCTAATATTTGTGTCTCTAAAATTCACGTGTTGAAGCCCTAACCCCCAGTGTGATGGTATAAAGAGTTGGGGCATTTGGGAGGTTAATTAGGTTTGGATGAGTTCATGAGGGTAGAGCCCCCTGATGGGATTAATGCCCTTATAAGAAGAGACACCATAGCATCCTTTCTCTGCCATGTGAGGACATAATAAGGGGCAGCCATCTTCAAAATTAGAAGAAGGCTGTCACCCAAACCCAATCATGCTGGCACCCTGATTTCAGGCTTTCAGCCTCCGGAACAGTGAGAAATAAATGTCAGTTTTTTAAGTTACACAGACTTTTGTTATAGTTGCTGAAGTAGACTAATACAGTACACTTGAATTAAATAAATGGCTTAAAAGTGGTCAGAGGCATGTTAGCTGTGTAGCGACAGGTTTGGTGCAGGAGTCTGAAAGGAATTATTAGCTAGTGGTGAATGCCTATCTCAGCTCCAGTTGTTACTGACTCTGCCTATCACATAGAGAAACTGTTTAGATCCAGGGTGATGAACTGAGGAACATTTATGCTTTATCCTGTGATATGTCTCTAGAATATAACATTTCATGTTAACTTGGGGCAAATCATCAAAAGCTAAATGGTTTTGCTTCCTATTCAACACTTCGAAGGGTAATAAATTCCTAAAGTAAAAGTTGAAAAAACTCATCAGGGTACATGAAAGAGAATTTTCCAAGATTTTGAAAAATTTAATCACATTCAGCTGATTTAAAGGCTTTCCTGATGTTTTTCTATTTTATTCTGTTAAACCAAATACATGAACATTTGCTGTTTTAGTATTTTGGAGGTGTTTTCCAGCTCCCATATAGTCTCCTTGTCGTTATGAACTGGGAGTTTCTGATTTGCAATATTCTCTTTATAGCATGGTTTAAAATGGGCTTCAGGCTCTATCTTGGAATACAAAAGCTTATCACAGGGAACAGGGAATATTCTTATATTTTAAGTAAAATCTAGTTGGTTTCTTATTCAAACTTGAGGAGAAAACACAAGTTCTATAATAACAAAAATAAAATTGGGTTCAATTTTTCCCTTCTCATCTAGGCAGCCCTAGAGAATAGTCCGGTCACTACAGCAACTGGACTTACAGCTGTGGCAGCCAAAAGCAGCCTTTTGGACTTCTGCATGGAGAGATGCTGGCCTCTGGGCGGCATAAGGAAACTTACCCAAGACTAGCTCAAGGAGGTGCCTTCCCCACTTTCGACCTGCCTTATGCCCGGGATTCTAGGATCTACGTGACCCCTGGGAAGAGGGAGTTCTGCCCAGGAAATACGGACACAGACTCTTTTCCTTTCCTATTCTCTGCCACTCCCCTTTCCCCCCTTGTTTTTGCTGGTACTGGGAAGTACCCGTCTCCTCCCTTCCTCCTGGGAGGAAACAAAGTCAATTCCAAAATGACATACTTATCCATCATTTTCTCCAAAGAGCTCAAAATATATTTTTAAAAATTTCTTGTTTGCATAGCTCTTGGAAAGATAGATGACAAATGCTAAGTGTATAAAGAAGAAAAGCTCCACCAAAAGGTTTTCCAGGGATTTTCTGTGAGAGAAAACTTACAGAGCTATACCGAAACATTCAAATATTTTCCTCCATATTATGTCCCATTTACAAAATTCCCACAAAAGTATCCTCTGTGTTCTGTACCTATAAATCAACCAGAAGACTTATTACAAATTAAAAATTGGGGTAGTAAACATAAAGAAGGAGGGACTCCAGACTCTTTTGTATTGTGCTGTACTTCCAGAATTTCTAATGGGATGTGGGCAAAGGATAGATGTTATGCTGTTCCCTTTACCTAAATGTCTTTGTAAAAAAAATACAGACTAATAAAAACAACCCTATTATTTGTAAAGGATGACTTTTGAAATAAATCAGGTCGGATGTGCATGTGCAACAGCAGGCACTGGGTCTTCATGATCATTAAGTGGAAGGACAAGGGAGGATTGTGAGCTTGTTGACACATAAGATCCTTGGCTTTTTCTAAGTTCAGCTGGTGATGCCATGGCCACAACTGCTTGTTGTTTCCATGAGTCACATTCGAGAGCTTAGACCAGAGCAATCATCAAAGAAGCTATGCCTTCTGGTTAACTCTACTGTCCTGGCACTATAGAAAATTGGGTCATATTTTAATGAAACACTTACTTTCAGTTCTTGGTTCTTGGTACTATCCCGATGGCTAATAAAAAGAAATAGGGAAGAGACTCTTCTAAATATGTAGCATGAACTTCTAAATATATATCAGCATCTGAGAAAAACTTCTATTGGCCCTCTGGGATGAATTTGTTTAGGTTTATGTCTATGTCTATACAATAGCCAACAAATGGCCTTAGGAGTAATTATCCAGACTCTGGGATCAAAGTGTACCTTTTTAAATATGTAAACTAGCCACACAATCACATTAAGCTTAGCTGTCTTATAAGCAACCCATACAGAGATTCTAGACTAGTCTTGGATGTCTAAGAAAGGTGACCCTAGAAAAGGAGCTAGAGGGAAGCTCTATTGCAAATTAATGCATAGAGATTTGTATAATTCCAATCTTCCTAGATCTCAGTGTCCAAGACTCCTTCTAGCTTAACAGCCTCTAGTTTATAATCCCTCCCCAATTAAAAACTTTAATTCTGAAGTTATTACTGAATACATTGAATGAACTAGTTATGTTCTGATATTGGGAGCGTTAAAAGACTGAAGAATCAGACAGAGTTCCTGCCTTCCAGGGTTACGTACAAGGCAATGAAATCAAGATGCAGATTGAGGGCCCAAATGACAGTAGAGAGAGTCATGTGGCCAGAAAAATAATTTTTAAAGTTTAATTCCTCCCAAAATAAAATAGATTTTAATTAAAAGGGGTTAAATGCAATGTATTCTTTCTTGCTTAATTTCTTTTTTCCACTTTTGCATTTTCCCCTTAGCATTGCCCTTCCTTCTACTGACACTAGTTTTCCCAATTCTCTCCATTTTTTGAATGCTTCCTGGAATTTCTTTCCAATCTAGTAAAATTCTTTGTGTATGTCATTCCTTCAACATAAATCATAGAACATAGGTAAATACAGTATGTATTATATTTACTAAATGTTAGTCTGTTTTGAGCTGTTATTGAAAACACATGCACATATAGAAAATAATGAGCTTCAAGATGGTGAAGAAAATAATCACTGGTATTTTCCATCATAGATTCAGCAAAAACAAGTAGTAGCACTAACTTCCTTTCTTTAGTTGGTAAACTTAACACAAGTACAGAATGCAATAGTTAAAAGTCTTCACAGAATATTTTTATAGGCAAAATCTGGAAGAAAGTTCAATTCAATGGATTCATTTGTTGAACAACTATACTCAATGAGCATTCACCAAGGCAAACCTGATGGCAGTTTCCAGTCAAGTATATAAGACCCTATCCTCAGATTTTTCCTGCTCCACATTTTAATCAAGGAGTTGGATTAGTTACATAAAATTAGTTTATTAAATTTTCAGATGCTTTGGAGCTGGGAAGAATAACTTATTTTATTTTCAGAATCTGGAGACTTTTCAGACACTTGAAGGAAGAATTGGATCTAAGATTCAATTTTACAGAAATAAATATAAAATCCTGTATTTTGGAGCACCACCACCACCAACGTCAACAGAGGATGGGTGGATTATGGTACGGCACAGCTAACAAATTAGAGGCTTTAGTTGATCAGAGGTGCTCTATGGCTTCTAAGTAAGTTAACATGCCCATACAGCATGTAAACAGAGGGGTTAGTTCTACTCTACTCTACTCTGGGCTGTTTATTCAGACTGCACCGATAATGTTTTCTGTGGAAAGTCTACTTTTCAAGTAGACAAATAAAACTTCATTTAGTAGAGTGTTACCTGGATAATTGAAGAAACTACAGATAATTTGATTTAAAAAGAAAATTTATAAGAATGAGGAAAAGAGGAAGAGAGGCATGCACATAGTTGCTTGAAATATGAATGTTCTCTTTGGATCCAAGTTATGAAAGAAGGCCCAGAAGATAAAAATTACAGACAACACAAGAATTATTGAACAAAACTGTTTGAAAAACAGACTAGGTCACTTTGTTGTAGTAGGGGTTTCTCTTCTGGGAAAGGATTTGGACAACAGATGGTATTTGAACCAATGGCCTTTGAGGTAGTATCTGTTGGCAGACAATTCTCCATGGACCTCTCATGTTTCTGCGTGTTTTGTAGCAAAATTACTGCCTGGGTTTTAATCATGATTTAATCTTGATTAAGGTGTGGTGAGGCACAAAGAAAGAACTGCCTTGAAATCACAGAAGTTTATTATATTCACAGTTCCCTCAGGGAAAATACAGCACACCATGTAGGGCCATACATAGAAAAACTATGATTGGTCAAAAGGCAGAGAGAGGGAGAGAGGGAAAGAGAGAGAGGTGGGGGGAGTCTAGGCAAGTGCCTCATTGTGGTTTCTGCAGGAAGGAGGAGGTGAGGCAAGGAAGGATGCTCTGGGATTGGTTAGCTATATTTAAAAGTGACACCTCCACAAACTCACGCTGGGCTAAGATTTTGGGGAGATCAGGTGGTTATCTCCACTCCCTAGTTGTTTAGCTAATGTAGTTGACAACCACCTTGAAGATGGGCAAAAGACATGAACAGAAATTTTTCAAAAGAAGATAGACAAATGGCAACAAAAAGCTTTTGGTATAAAGGGCATTTTAAAAGATTTTTATCTAGCACCTTTATCTCTTTAAACACACCTAGTATCTCCAAGTTAGATACAAAAATAGATTCTCTTGCCAAGATCATATTTTTTCTTTTAGAATAATAAATGTAAATTTAGATAAGCCCCTCATTAATAGATGCTATAAAAATTATTTGGTTTAATTGCTTTTAGCATTAAGTTGTATGACACTTATCTAAATAAGCAAATTGTATCAAATCTCCTTAAAACCAAAAGCTTATATAAATAGAAAAGACTTGCATTATAATCATAGAAAAGATGGGTTCTTTTGTATTGCCTTTAATTATTATACATAGCCAAACTTTTAAATTTATCTGAACACATGGCATCACTGAATATCCTATTTTTAAATTGTGTCCCCATTCAATCTGCTTGGACCAGCAAGAAATCAGCCAGTGATTTTTCAGTTTTCATTAGGGCCCCTAAATATAATTTTTTTAATGAAATGTTTTTTAATAAAGAAATAGGAAAATGAAATTTGAGCTGCATCTCTTCTCTTAATCTCCGTATCAGAAAAATGATTTGACAAGGTCCTTTACCTGTTAATGAATAATCACTTTAAAACAAAAACATGCTTGCCCACTGCAGCCAAGAAAGCTTTGGTTCTAAGAAAAAGATGTATTTCCTTGTTTTGATGATTTTCATCATTTGTAGCCTGTCTTCACTGACAGAGAGCTTTCAACTCCCCCCAGGACCACAAAGTACTCCCACTTCTCCCTTATCATTGTGGTTACCAGTTTATTTATGTGGTGAATAGTAACCCTCTCCACCATACTTAGCTAAATATTGTTTATTTTAAGAACAAAACACAGAGGACAAATATTTCGATGTGGTTTTCCATTTTGGGACGTGGTGGGACTAACACTTGAACTCAGGCTGAGTCTCAGCCTCCCAGCTCTGCGTTTTGGAGGCAGTTGAAGCTTCAAAGTGCTCTCCAGGCCTCAGGGAGAGACACTTAGGCTCCAGGTTGCACAGAGGAGGCAGGAGTTAGATCTGGTGTAATTAACCTGTGAAGTCCATAGATTCTAGGCCCTAGGCAAGGAGAAAGCTGGAAAGACTATCAAGGCACCCTGAGTTAAAATTATCATATAAACAGATCATAAGGAAACAGGGTCTCCTTTTAAGGAACCTCTCTGCAAGGGACTTTTCTTGGTTGGGATTTATGCTGATTCCAGTAAACTAAATATGGAATGAATGTTAACTCAAGAAAAATCAAAATTACAAGAAAGTATCTCTACCCAAAGCCACCCAATACAAATAAAGAAAATTCCCTTCAAGCCTAAAATATTAGTGGGGGGTCAAATGATAAAGGAGAAAATGCACTCTATTTTATTTAATTAAAATATATATTAGTCATGACCCACTGAATTGACTTCATAGTGCACGATCCTCAGTTGGAAAAACACCTGTCTTAGGGGAGCCCATTTATGAGTGGAAAAGATTTAGATCTGGTGTGTTGGGCCTGTGAGTGGCCCAGATGTGTAATTCTTCAAGGCAGTGTGACCCGAGAAAGAAGAAGTACAGTGTTACAGGGCCACCAAGGAGAAAAACCCACGTTTTCTTCACCAGCACTGGATTTCCTGGCATCAGAATCTGAGGTACAACAGTGTGGGCTGTTTCAATGGTCTCGCCCATTTGTTTTTCTTCAAATCTATCAGTCAGATTTTGATAGGACTGCCAGTTCAGGCTTTCACTGTTACCATTGGAACAATGGACAAGAAACAGTACAAATGGGACAAGAACTCTTCAGGGTATTGGCTGAGAGTGTAGGCTACAGAGTCAGACAGGCTTTCAAGCAAACCCTGGCACTGTCATTAACTAGTTGGTTACCTTGGCAATTTACTTAACCTCCCTAATATGTTTTCTCAGTGCAGTTTATTGTATCACTAAATAACTTAGCATAATGCTAGGCACAGGATGCTTAATAAATATAGATATGTGATGCGATTTTTAAATCACTGTTCTGCTAGTAACTAGTTGTGTGACCTTGTACTAGTCACTTAACGTCTGTGAGCTGAGAAAAGCCATGCCTCTGTCTCTCTTTTCTGTAAGGTTGGGGGCTTGAAAGAGAGGTGTAATGTGCTTCCCAGCTTTCAATTCCATTAATTAAAATGCACTGCCACTAGGAATTTTGGAATACTGCAGCCAGGTGATGGAAATGTATCCGCCGGCTAGCATTTGCAGAAAGTGCTCCCTTTGCACTTCCCTCTGTCATCCAGACACTGGCTTCTTTTAGAAACTGCCTTCTTGGTAAAAATTCTTCAGAGACAGAATAGAATTATAAAATCAAACTTCAAACTACAGGTTTCAGTGGAGAAAAAAGCAGTGACATGATGCCGTGTTTGCTTAGATGCCAGGAGTCATGAGAGGTTTGGCTACATATCACCAGCGAAGATCTGACTGTGAGTGAGATTTCTGTGATCCAGTTAGTATGAGATTTTCTGCCTCTTGGTTCATATAAGGATTATGCAAAGGTGCTTCTTTTCCTTTTTAAAAAAAATCTCAATAATCAGTTGCTTCTTCATTAAAGAAGGAAATCGAGTCTTAACGATTAGAAAAAATAATTCTTATTCTCCTTTTACCTCCAGGGCCCTTTCCACTTCACTCTAGGCCAATGATGTATTGCTTAATTTATTGAGATGTCCTTCAAAATGCAATCCCCCAGCTGGCCCTGAGCTTTCAATCTTCCTCCCCCTTTTACTTTTTCCTTGTCTAAAATAAATGTCCTCTCCTTCCTGTGCATTTACCTATTAATATTTTGGTTAGAGTCCATGCCCTTCAGCTTCCCCAGGTTAGGTCACTTTTGTCTCATCCATGTCTATAGAATCTCTCTTTATTATCCCTCCTTCTATGTGCCTGCATTTCAGTGTAGGTGTTTATTATTTCTCACTTGCACAATGGAAATAGCATCCTAATAGGTCATCTTGCCTCCTTTTATTCCTAATTTCAATGTAGTCTTGCTACAACTATAAGCCAAAACTTTCTAAATCATATCACTTGTAAGTCACAACTCTGCTTTAAAATCATTCACTACTCAGCACTTAAGGAAAAAAGAAAAGAAAAAGAAATCCAAACTGGGGAACTCACTATTCCTAGAATATTCCTTACTAACTTGCTGTTTAAAATCTGTCCTATCAGATTTCTACTCACAGCTGTGATGTTGGGACTAGTACTAATTGCACTAACACATACACGGCTATATAACTGGACAACATTACATTAAAGAACTTGTTTGGGCCGGGCGCGGTGGCTCACGCCTGTAATCCTAGCTCTTGGGAGGCCGAGGCGGGCGGATTGCTCAAGGTCAGGAGTTCAAAACCAGCCTGAGCAAGAGCGAGACCCCGTCTCTACTATAAATAGAAAGAAATTAATTGGCCAACTGATATATATATAAAAAATTAGCCGGGCATGGTGGCGCATGCCTGTAGTCCCAGCTACTCGGGAGGCTGAGGCAGAAGGATCGCTCGAGCCTAGGAGTTTGAGGTTGCTGTGAGCTAGGCTGATGCCACGGCACTCGCTCTAGCCTGGACAAAAAAGTGAGACTCTGTCTCAAAAAAAAAAAAAAAAAAAAGAACTTGTTTGGATGTTTAACAAGAGGCAACTCAGGACTGGGAACCTTGACAGAGAAGCCAAAATGAAGTGAGCCCTGTACTTGTCCCAAGGCAAATAGTCTTAAAAGCAGACGGAAAAACACATCACATGCAGAACAATGATGGTAAGAATGACTGCTACCTTCTAATCAGGAATAATGGAAAACAGAAATAATGAATTACCATTTTTCATTAGAAGAAAAAGGACTGTGAACCTAAAATTCTATAACCAGTTAAAGTACCCTCCAAAAATGAAATTGGAGTGAAGAGATTATCAGACCAACCAAATCTGAGATGATTCATTTCCAGGAGACTTTGACTGCAAGAAGTATATAAAGAAGGTGTTCAGGTTAAAAAATAATGATATATGGAAACTTGATTCTACACAAAAGAATAAAGAGTTCTGAATATGGTTAGTGTGGGTAAATATTAGATGCTTTTTCATATCATAATTTCTTCAAAAAATAACTTTTTAAAGCAAAAATAGTAAACTATCTTGGGGTTTATATGTGGCAAACAACACAAAAGATAAGAAGGGGAAAATGGAATTATACTGTTGTAAGATTCTTATAATATACATAAATTAGTATAATATTGAGTGTAGACACTGATATATTATAAATACATGCTGTAAATCTTAAAGCAACTGCTAAGAAAATTAAAAGTATGAAGATAAGCCAATAAAGGAGATGAAATTAAATAGTACAAAATACTCAATCCAAAAGAGAGTAGAAAAGAAGGGGAAAAGACTATAGACCATCTGAAACAAATATAACGCAAATTATAAAATAATAAATTTATAACCAACCAAATCAATTATTACATTGCATGTAAATGGACTAAATTGTTGGGCTCAAATAAAAACCAAAGTCCAACTATAAGCTGCGTCAAAGAGACATGAAGTGTCAAGCCACAAATAGTCTAAAATTAATGGATGATAAAATATATGTCACTCAAACTCTAATCATAAAAAGTTGTACCTATCCCATGTTTATTGCAGCATTATTCATAATAGCCAAGATACGGAACCAACCTAAGTGTCCCTTAATGCATGAATAGATAAAGAGACACCCAGCTAAGCTACACCTGGGTTCCTGGCCCACAGCAACTGGGAGATAATAAATGTATGTTGTTCTAAGCTGATAAGTTTTGGGATAATTTGTTGCACAACGGTGGATAACTAATACAGTACAGTCTTTGATCTCACTGAACCTGCTGGTAATTCCTGGGGAAAATGCCTATTCTTTTGCAAACTAACATCCATTAATACTAATAGTCAGGTGTTGGGAAGTGCCTTTAAGATGATGCCTAGAAGTACATGGCCAAGTCCTTCAAAGTGCCTTGCCAGACTAAAGAGGAGCTATCTGATTTGCTGGACTTCCCACGTTCCTGCTTTCAGGTTCTGGGCTCGTCTTGCAGGTTACAGATTTTCTGTTCTATCTCTAAGCCATGTCTCTGGCACTTGCCCAGCTTGGCTCCTAGTAATCAGCCTTGGCTGACCCATAACACTCCTCCTCCTGGACCACAAAATAAACCCAATGCTCTGATCACATCTATTTGCAACTATGTTTATCCCTTGGTTTGGGCTCTGCCCAGATCCTCTTCATGCCTGCCATAACATTATCTCTCTGTCCTATACCTACTAATGAACAAATCACTTGCTTCTTAAACTATGCTAAGTAAGAGCAAGTCATATTGTAAGTAATTTAATAATGTGGAATTTTAAGAGTTATAAAATAATGAAGCAATTTTATAAAAACTATCCTTTTTTCATTGGGTTACAGAATAAAGCTATGTCATCATTTCCAATAAACTTTGAACAATAGTGTATAAGCACAGCCCATTTTCAAAAGAAAAAAGTCTGGACTCTTGAGGATTGAAAGATTTGAATTAATTGTAAGCCGTATAATAATATGGTTCTTTTTCAGCTTCAAACTAATAAAATATTTTGTTTTAAAATGAAATTGAGATGCTCTCTAAATCAAGAATTTGCCTTATACTCACAAAATAATTGTGAACATATATTCACTGAAAAGTTATAAAAGACAGGACATTGGGCTGAGCTTTATGGAGACACAATAAAAATGAAACTAGAAAAGTTAGGGTGAAATATTTTTAAGAACTTTTCCCACCAATTCTCCCCTCTCCAAAGAAATAGGTTGGGAAAATATTTTTTCTTCCTTACTCACATTTCACTTGAGACTTCAGTCTCTGAATATGAAAAATTAAAAATTTCTTGAAAAAAAATCACATTATATATAACTTATTTTTGTTCTTCAAACTAACAAAATCATTTTAGATTTGTTTTAAAACTACTACAACTTACATTTTGTATATATTTCAACTTTCTCAAATGTTTGAGGATTTTTAAAACATTTATTTCCTGATTCTAGAATTTCAAAAAAAATTCTGTTATTCTTCTACATATGTTATTCTTAAACTTACTCTACATGAATATATATGAGAATATGTGAAGAAAATAATCTCTGACAAATAAATGATGTTGAGGGCATCTCCAATTTGCTACCTGACCTCCCACTGCCAAGAATGTCAGCTTCTTGAGAGCTGGAACTGTTATCTATTTTGTTCACTTCTATATCCCCAGGGCCTGGGACAGTGAATGCTTGTCACTTAGTAGGTGTTGAATAAATATGTGTTGATCAAAGAAACAACAGTGTATTTTGGAAGAACAGGGTTGGGATTTTGTTAACATTCTTATGCTCAACATCCTGCCATCACATGTCGATAAATGTGGAATCTATATTCTTTCCTGCTGATATTATGATTCCAGTTTCTGACTCCAGTAAGGGAATTAGATTTTTACTTTAAATGGAAAGAAATATGAAAATATTCTCAAAAGCCTGAACTCAAAAGGAAGGAAAAAAATCCTTCCTCAACCTGTTATTTACCTTAATCTTCTTTAGAGTGAGTCTTTGCGGTCCTCAGTCCTTTAAGCACCTTCTAAAGATGAACTAGATCAGATTCAGAGAGATGAAAGGAAGCCAAAGCCTCAGCTTAAAAAACTAGCTCACCCCCAAATAGTGGCGCTGGGCTGCAGCGTGTACACGCAGGAGAACAGCAGGTTACTCTTAAGAAGCTAAGAATCACTTGCTTGTTGGGTCTTACCTTGGCTTTCTTTCCCCCTTTGTTCCTTCCCTCTCGTCCTCTACTTTCCTTTCATCCCCCGTCTTTTCTCCTTTCCTCCCCCCTTTCAATCTTTCATCCTGATCTCAGAGCTTCCTAAGAAAATTGGAACCTTTTGGGCAGGGCCTTTCTTCCCACATGTTGTATTCCATTGTGAAGCACACACACACATGCGTGAGACCTGGGTTACTTTTCTCTGGAATTTACTTTAAGGAAAAAAAAAAAATTTAAGGCTAATATCAGGAATTTTTTTCTCTAAAAATAACTTCTAATTTATACCTCAAAGTTGGTATGCATTTGGCCAAAAATCTATGCTTTCTTCTCATCTACAATCATATCTGTACCTCCTGAACAATAACAATTAGTTTTCACAATTTGGGGATATAAATTTATACGGTTCTTTAACAGTTTACAAATGTTACCTCATTTTAATCCTCACAATAACACTATATAATTATAACCCAATATAAGGAAAGAAAATACCATTACCACTCCATAGAGAAGTTCTTGTATTTCACTCATTTTATTGAAGCAAAATACATGTTGAAAATCACATCTGATGTTCATTGAAACTTCTTATGCAGTTAGATGTGGGTATGAACCAGGGAATGTGTTTTCTTTGAATGCTATAGCCCTTCTACTCATTTCTTTATGTTCTTTTTCTTTTTTTAACCATATGTTTTTGCATTGTATTAATGAAAAAATGTGGGATCCCTTGCTGGGGGGATTAGACTTGAGGGAACTTGTTACATGTTTAAGGAGAGGAGGGCGTGCTTTCTGCTTCATCTTTCTATTCTGCTATCACATTTCTCAGTGCCAATTCTGAGGAGGGTAGGAATTGCTCATAAATTGTTTCTATTAGAGCAAGAATATGCTCTCTTTGTTGCCAATTCTATTTTTATTGTGTAAATGTGACAAAGTTTATGTTATTAAATCACATAAAATTAAATGAAAATGATTATGCCTTGAGAAACAAATTGCAGCTAATGTATAGAAGTTATTTCTAAATTCTCTAAATAAATAAACAATATTAATGAGAATCCATCAGTGTGAGACACAGATGAGGAGTTAAATGAGATTGAAAAACTTTCCCATTCTTTTTGGAGGGTTGTGATTTTATTTAAATTCCTGTGACTCCTCAAATAGCTCCTTCTGCCCTCCTTTCCTGTCCATCGTTCCCTGTCCTTACCTTTCCTCCTCGAGGTAATTGGAGAAGGGGAATAAAGCAAAAGAAACACTATTCTAATTCCTGGATAAAATGCCATCCACATCAAGCTCTGACTATTTCACTCCCTACTAATCTCCCAAAGAGAACAGAGTCAGCTCACTCCCTGTGTTCGGGACATCTCTACAGGATGATATTTGACCTTTGCTTTCCAGATGTCATTAGAAGTGAAACCACATGTGGTTTCCCAATGATTCAAAGTCAGCCCCTCTTACATGGATACATGGAGGAGTGTGCCCGAATAGCGTGGGCCTATGTACCCCTCATAAGAAAAAGAACACGAGATAAAACTCAGTCACTCTGTTGCTTTGCCCAGGAAGAAAGGAAGAGGAGTGGAGCCACACTGTGTGGGGTGGCAAAATATTTCTCCACCTAGACAACCAGGGCCCATCCTCTTCCTCTGGGCCAGCAGCCTCAGTTGTTTGCTGTCACTGCGGTTAGTGTTGAACCCAGCCACTGCACGCCCCTGCTGACCAGGGTGGCTGTGGGATTTTCAGTACAATGAACAAGCACTGGCCCATGAGATCCTGAGATGTGAGTTATAGTAAGGACCAATATACTTCTGTTTATTCCTTTACTCTTTAAAAAGTTCAAACCAAAGCAGTCGGCTCACTGCTTGGCTTTTTAAAACTTTTAAAAACTGGCTTCTTATCTCAGACTCACCTCCACAGCTCCTGTGATGCTCCTAGCTACTCATTAGTGTCACGGCCTGGTCAAACTATCGGCATTGCCCTCTATTCTTTCTCCCTGATGAGGGGTTTTAGATCCATCGCCGCTTCTCCTTTGCGTTTTTCCACTATTTTCACTTTCACTGTTTCTCAGAGTGCCTTTTCACTTCTGCATTGGTCATTTACAATGGTTTCCGTGAACATATCATTACTCGCCTTCCCTCTCTGTCTGCAGAGCTCAGTACTGACTAGTGGGGTCATCCTCAGCCTTCACTATGCTCCCACTAGCCGTTGGCCATTTTCCTTTGGCTTTTTTATCACACGTGGGACTCCAGGCCTAGGCTGACACTCATTCTCATCTTCCCAATGTCAAAGTTGCGCAAGATCTGGCTAATAAAACGTTAGCTAAGCAATGTGCCATTGCACAGTGTCATCTCTTTATTTAAAACAACTTGGCTTATCTAGCTATTTTGCTCTCTTATTACTTCCAGATTAGCTGTCTCCTTGAAGGAGATCTTTCCTGGCTTTCCCTGTAGAGGAAATAAAGCTGTGTGCTAGAAGAGGGAAAGTGAAAATTCATATCTAATTTCCCTCCGCAGTGATTCATTGGGTGTGCCACCATGATAGAGATACAAGGATGTTGCTGAATGAATTTCAGAGGATTGGTTTCTTTCTTGATGAGGAAATTCTCTTGGGCCAAAGGAACCAAAGACAGAGCAACGATCTGTTTAATTCCTAAACTCACTTGCTTTTTCCACTCTTTCAAGGCATCTCATGAAAATATCAGGCAATATTTTTACAACACGACATCTCACCTCACCACACAATATCACAAAACCATGTTCATTTGAGAATTCTCTTCCCTACATGAATAGTCCCCCAAGGTAAACAGGCAGATTCCCATGAATCCTGCATATTTGATAGAATTTTGAAGACAAAGAGCCAACGATCAAGTGGCCCCTTCATTTGGGCCACTTGGGCCATGTTGAATGATCTTCTGGGGTAAGTTGACTCTTTTCATGTGGATTTCAAGCTAGGAATGCTTAGGTAACAAACTGTAGTGTGAAGGGTAATAGGAAGAGAGCTTTCATAGAAATTGGAGGGATTTCAATTGTTAAGAGGTGAAATACCCCGTCTTGTCTCTGGTTTAAATTTAAGTTTACTGCCAATGGTCACGTGATGCAACAAGTCATGCAGGCAGCCTTCAAGGCGCCCAAGGGACAGAGTTTATTTTCTATGAAGTGATGTCCAGGCAGAATGCCCTTTAGAAGTTTGTGGTTTCCACAGCAAGAGGCTGAATTGTGTTGCTGTCTCTAATTCCAGCTCATAAAAGCATGCAAAAAGATTATCCAAATCCTACAGAGTTTAGTAACTATATTAAAGACAGATTTGCTTTGACTATCAGTGGCCAGAATGATGGAGAAGATGACAGAAGAGAGAGGTGGGGTAGAATTTAAATTTCTATCTAAAAATTATGTGTCTTTAAGATTAAACCATTATCGTGAGACCATTCGATACTCCCTAGATTTCATTCTGCTTTTGTACTCAGCAGATAGCCTTAGATTATGTCTGCAAAGGAAAGAGACCAAAACATGAAACTTGTTGGCAAATTAACTAAAAACCAGATACTCTTATTACTATAGAATGTGTTCTGTATATTCCATATTGTCATTGCCTGATATTTGAACTAGACTCTCAAGGCACTCTTTAATGATCAAAGCCAGTACAAAATTTTTGGTTGTTTGGCAATATCATAGCTCCAACTGGAAATCCTTCAACTCAGCATTTCTACCTTTAAGAATTTGCTCTAAATATAACTGTACTTATTTAAATGATGTATGTTCAAGGTTACTCATAAGTAAAGACTACTAAATATATTCTGATACATCTATTCAAGGGGCTAGCATATAGCTGTAAAAAATAGCAAAATGTATCATGTATGGATGCAAAAATATCTTCAAGATATATCATAAATGAAAAAAGTCAAAGGACAGAACAATGAGTATAGTATTATTTTGCTAAATGTGTTTAACATAGGAGGAAGGAAAGAAGGGAGGAAGAAAGGAAGGAGTAGGGAAGGCAAAAGGAAAGAATCAAAGGAAACAGGGAGGAAGGAAGAGACAGAAAGGAAAAACGAAAGGAATGAGGAGAAAATGAAGGGATAAAAAGAACATTTATTTTCATGTTCAAAAAATGTCTCTTAGAATAGCAGCTGGCAGGTGGGACATGTACTTTTGCACCTTTTTAGTATTTTGAAAAGTTTTATTTATACCTTTTGAATGTTTTTGGACCAAGTAAAGATACAACTTGTTCTAATATAAGTGTGACAAAGTTGCCCTACTATGTTGTTTCCCACTGAGAAGCTGGGAATGAGCAGTGGCATTTAGTCTAGAGCAGAGTAAATGAGGAATATAAAAATGGCCGTTTTTCTCTTTCAACTAGATGATTATCCTGGCATTTTTATTGTGATATGAAAGTGTTGTGTTTAAAAAGAAAAATCTTCAACTGTCTTTCGCTTTCAGCTCAGGCTGGATGGTGAGTCGTGAGGGCAATCCACCAGCGAAGATACTCATAAACTGAAGGCACAATACTACAGAGAAGTAAACAGCAAATTCGTGGATTAAAATTCTCATGAGAAGTAATAATGTAAAGTTGTTGATGTTTAGGGCCGTCTGAAAATAGGGCACATATCTGCATCTATGTCTAATTGAGTATAAATGGAATCAACGTCTTTTCCTGTAGTACTTTTCCATGTGCCTCTGATGTCATGCAGCACTGTGTTATATTCATCTATCTACACATGTTCCTACATGTCTCAGGTGGGCAGGATCTCTGTTCTGCTCACTTGTGTATGTCAATGCCCAGCTCAGCTCCTGATACCTGGAAGAAGATTAATAAATGATTATTGTCTGCATAACTGTTTGAGCCCCAAAACAATATTATAAGTTTATTATCAATAAAAAATTTAATGCTTTCTTTTTTTTTTTTCTGTTGGGAAAATGGGGTTTGTATTTCTTATAAGTTTTAAAGTAGTAAATAATTCTGCAAATGCCCTTTCTTACACATTTATCTCAGTGCACCCTATTGATGAATTTAAGCTTATTTTCATTTATTCATTGGCCATTTGTGTTTCCTTAGAGAATTTTCTATTCAAAAATATCTCTTGCAAATTTTTATGTTTCATTGTTTATATTTTTGTCATTTAAATTTAATGCTTTCTAACATTAAGATGCCAGAGTTTCTACAGTATTTTTCCACTAAATGCCTTTACCAAGGCATCCATACATTTCTTAGAAATAAAAATGTCTAAAACTATAGTAATGTTTATTTATGTACTTGGTAGCAAGCATATTATAGAATACAAATATTTGTCCTGTAAATTGTTTTAACATAAACAAATTACAAGACGCAGGCTGGGCACGGTGGATCATGCTTATAATCCCAGCATTTTGGGGAGGCTGAGGCAGGAGGAACACTTGAGGTCAGAAGTTCAAGACCAGCCTGAGCAACATAGCAAGACCCCGCCTCTGAAAAAAAGAAACAAACAAACAAAAAAAACATAGTGGTGCTTGCCTATAGTTCCAGCTACTCCAGAGGTTGAGACAGGAGGATCACTTGAACCCAGGAGTTTGAGGTTATAGTGAGCTATATGATTGCACCACTGCACTCTAGCTCAAGTGACAGAGTGAGAGCTTGCCTAAAAAAAAGGTAAGCTTGATGAATTCTTTGTTTTAAATTTGAATATTGAATATGTTGCCATTTATTTGTTAGTGATGTCACTTTACATTTTATTTGACATACTAAATGAAACGATTTAATAAAAATAGACATAAAAAGTGAGCTACCAGAGATAATGCCAGTAGTCACACTCTTTCCACAATATAGTGACCATGTTCTCAATGTTCTTATTCTAAATTTAACTCAAAACCGCAGAAAATTCTTTCTGATCAACTAAATTTATAAGTTAAAAAAGGGAAAAAATGAAAAACAATTTATACTTTGCTGCTTTTGGTTATTGGGTACAACATCAAACACAAATTAGCATTTGGGGCTTGATTAAATAAATAAATGTCTTTTTCCTGATTCGCAAACCTTAGCTAGTTTTAGCTAGTCTAAAAGTTGAATTTTTCAAATTGAAAGTTTGAATTCAAATTAAACAATATAAAATCAGGAGTGATTGACTTTGGGTTTTTTTTCTCATCTTTTTCTTTATTTTCTTGTGTTTTTTTTATTTTGTTTGTTTTGTTTTAAAACAAAATAGTCTTTTCTATTCCTGGATTTTTAGAGTTGCTGATTTTCATATGACAGAGAGGTGAATTTAGATGCAGATTGTGTAAACTTCTTTATTCCTGAGGGAGGGCTTGTAATTTTGTGAGCAATACCCCCAAAGGGGCCACAGAGACTGATAGAGACAGAGGGCTTAGAAGGCAAGAATGGTTTATTGCTCTGCAGACAGACTGCTTGGGTCTCTCTGGTCACGTGGCCCTGGACAAGCTTCTCAACCTCTCTAATCTTCATTTGAAACTTTATGAAATGAGGCAAGTGCTATTTGTCCTCAATTCTAAGACATCATCAAACGTGAGCTGTCCATTAATTTATATACAACTGAGAAAGCATAATTCACTGACTTGTTTGGAAGATATATCCTAATTTCAGAGGTGCTAGAATGTGTATGGGGTGCATATTAGAATCCTTGAAATGGAGTAAAGATACTTAACCTTGTAGAATTGTGAGGATTAAATGAGCGATTGAATATAAATGGTTAGCACAGCTGGGAATGTCATGTGCCCAATAAATATTAACTATTGTTATTATTAATATTATGTTCAACTTGAGTAATGACTTATGTTTAGAGTGTAGTCCAGCTGTACAGAAAGCAATCTGGCAGATGGGCAAAGGAGACTGGAATATAAAACACATCGAATGGAGACTGATTTCATCTCTCTTGATTCTAAGCTCATTGGCAACCGTATTATACATCTACTAATAGATGGATATGGAATAGTATTAATAACAAGGTATAACTATAGAGTAACTTTTATGTTGAAGTTCTACCAATGCTGATGGATTTTTTTTCTTCCCACTTGTCATTTCCGAAAGCCTGTCATTTAAGTGCCCTTAATGGTGACAGATATCAAATTTTAAAAGTTATTGTGATTTTTACATAGGCCCAAAGTTATTCAGAAACAAAACTAATAAATAAGAGATTGAAATTAATCTAGGTAAAAGCATGATAAAAATGACCAAATAATTGCAAAAGAAAATAACCCCCCTAACCCTTTCTCGCATACATCTGTGATTGATTAAAATAAAACAAATCTTTGAAGTAATGGATCTAGTTTTCTTGAATAGTTCATATTCTTTTTTTGTTCTCTTTCAGACAGCAATTATGTGGCTTTTAAAAAATTTTTCATTGATAAATAATGAATGTAATATTTTCAGGATACATAAGATAATTTAATATATTCACATAATTTATAAAGATCAAATAAATGTAATTGGGATATCCACCACCTTAAATATTATCTTTTCCTTATTGAATAGCTCATAGTTTTTATTAAAAAAACTCTTCAGATTCAAAGTGTTGAATATATATATATCGATAAGGACAAATGTGTACTTATTATATATATTCATTTTAATCAAACATAAAGTGTTATGTATTACCTTTCATTTGTATATAATGATATTAAGAAAATACCCTTATGAAATCCCAAGTTTCCTGGGAATCAGAGCACTTGTATATTCAAGTTCTGTCTCTTGATTATGTTATTTAATCTTTCTGAGGTATGACTTGTTAAGCTCTCTCTATATCTAACTTTAAAATTCAAGATTTAAAGTGAAAAAATATTATTTATCTGCATAAATGGCACAGGGCCATGTTTATATAAGAATTTACTTAATGTTTTTGTCCAAATACGGTCTCAGACTTTAAAATTTCATTTTGTAATGCTATTCATTCCAGCTAAGAGAGTTCCTCCCCTTTCATTCAGTGTCTGTGAGAGTATCACACGTGTTCGATGCTTTAAGAACCCTAGCTCAAGAAGAGAACACTCCACACCCCACGCTTACTTGCCAAATTCACTCTTTTCGTTTTATTCCAGGTTGAAACATTTCCCAGTGGTCTCACAGTTCTTTCCCCTGGCATTTTTGAAATGGCTTGCTTTTTGCCCAGAACTGCTGTCATATTGGAGTTAAAGGCTGTGCTTGGCATTTTTCTTTTTCATAAAGCCACTTAGCAGTTTCATGCATAAATGGTGTTCTCTTTTATCCAGTGCCATTGGCTTTGGGGAAGCCTCCAGGACCACCTACTCCACCAGAGTCACTCACAGAGGGTCCTACTCCTGCCTCTGAAAATTGGCCTTCTGAGCTGCTGAACGTGCCAGTTCTGCCGACCCACTCTGAGATATCACAGGCACCTGTTGTATCTGACAGGCACCTGTCTGCAAGTACACGTGTGGCTTTGCCCTGTGAAGTCTTTATCTCCTGCAGATTATTGCACAGAGTGGCTACAAGCTGTGGTGTGATCCCGTCACACGGAAAGATTGGTCACATTTTCAGAGCAGCAGGAAACAGGTACACCTGTAAGCTTACACTTACCGGATTTAAAAAAAAAAAAAATCTATGTTGCTCCACAAAAACTGGACTCAAATAAACTTAGTCACAAATCTGTGAAGTAAATAATTTGACAGGAATGTACCAATTGACACTTTTGCCTGGATTTTTAGGTATAGATTAAAAACAGGAGCAAAAGAATTTTTAATTTATCATTATTTCCCTTGATAGAATAACAAACTTCTGGTGCTAGAAAGTTTCATAAAACTACATTTCAAGTTTCCTGTGACATTTTCCCCATGATTTAAAATGTTAACATTTGATAGCTTAAGTATCAGTATTGACAGAAATGTGATTACTTAAATAGAAACATGCAGTAAAATAATTTTATATGATACACTTACATTTTAATATTTTTAAAACTCCTTGGAGCACAGAGGCACTTAACAGTGGTATCAGATATTAACACTATCACCCACTTGCTTTGGGCTTCCTCCTGTTATATCCTGGCCATTTAAAAACTTATAGTTTGTGGTCATCTGAATTTCCTCATAGATTTAAAGTAGAAAAATGCCAATGCTTCATACATAGCAGAATTCCTCCTCCTTTTCACAGAAATGTACGGAGTTAAGAGAAAGGTCCCTCTTAGGTCTTCTAGAAACTTTCTGAATATTGTTTAAATTCATTTTTTAAAATTTCTTTATATCTTTAAATTATATTTGCTATCATTATTGTCTTTTTCTCTCATCTTCATTGTAATTAGCTAACTTTTTTCTTAATTTACAAAATGTCAAACCTGCAAACATACCACCAAACCAAACCAAACGGTAATTCATTATGGGTTATTTTCCTTATATAATTTATTCCATCATTTCTTGGTTCTCTAATTTATGTGACTCTTCTTGCTTATTAATTAGCTATCTTCTCTTTTCCATTAGTAATATTGTTCTGATTCCACTATTTGTTTTTTCTAAGAATATTTATTGTGTCAATCTTCTTGCTCAACTATTATCTTTTGTGGCTAAATCACCATTCCTTGGTTTTCTAGTTCTAGCAGCTTTTCATTCATTTCCATATAACCTACATCCTCATCCATGCCATTCAGACACTTCTGTGTTCCTTATTTTTGTTTCCCAACATTCTTACTGGATAGCCCTGGTATTCTCAGGGATTCTGTGCATTATTCTAGTTATAATCATGAGACATTCTCAGGATTTCTATTGTCTCAGGATTTCTATTTTCTTAGGCTTTCTATTTTCTTAGGATTTTGCAACATGTGTTTAGCGTTGTTCTCTTTCAAATTCAAGCTTATTTGCATAAGTTTTCTTCAAGGTAGATGCCTGGGTTATTTTCCATTTTTAGGTTTCAATTGCCATCTATGTATCCCTGACCAATGTTATTTCACTATCTAGCCCCTTTCCCAGTTCTTTTTCTTTGGAAGCAGAATCAACTCTCCCATCATCATTTGCAGTGAGAAAGTTGAACCACCTCTTTTCCTTATCACTTGCAATTTAATATCATAGATCTTTTAAAATGTCTCTTTGTTTTGACACAAATTTTATATGACAATAAAGGAAAGTTATACTATAAAAGTGAGACTTTTGCCCAAATCCTAAAAGACATGGAAGATAATTTACCTTTGCAAATTTTGTATTTTATATAATCCTTTGACAGAACATCTCATGCATTTTCCTAACAGCATTGTGATGGAGTAGAGGTAGTTATTATTATGCTCCAAATATTTTAGATAATACAAGAAGCTCAAACCTTATGTGACTTGTCCAGTGCCACAAAGGAATTGATAGAGCTGGAACTTGAACAAGTTCTGCTACAAATAAAGCCAAGGTTCTGTTCACTCTGGAAATGGGGAAGGATGCTGGTCTTTTAGTTCATATTCAAGTTCTAAATCAGGATTACCAGATGTAAACCCTTTCTTTTCCACTAACTAGTTATTTATGCTTTGGAAGAATACTTAACATCTCTCTGGTTCACTTTCTTCCCTCATAAAAGTATCAGGAGTTTTGTCTATGGTTTCTCAGTTCCCTTCAGCTTTCAAAGTTTCATGTGCAATACGACCAGTGTCTGTGTCTGATACCACTAACTTTTACCATTTGGCTTAGATTGTTGCCGTTAACTACTCATCCCAAACCCATATCACAGACTCCATTTTACTTTATTCTGTTTCTTTTCCTGACTTCAGTTTTTGCTTGGAAAGCACAGTAAGGTTTACTTCCACAAATATTTATGGAGCACCTGCTACAGCAGATGTTGTGCCAGGTGTCGAGGGTGCAGATCTGAACACGGAGTACTTCTTGCTCTCAAGTCAAGAGACAACTATCCAGGTCCGCACCACAGCAGCTTTGCCTTCCTCTCCACTCTTCTGCTGCTCCCGGGCTGAGGAAGCCTGCATTTTGTCTCCACAGCCTCCTCTTTTCCACAGGCTGCCTTAAATCAAGCCTCAAGCACAATCCTACTCCCCCAGGAATCAGCACCACTACTTTTTGATATCTTTCCCCCCTCCCACATTTTCTTCCCCATTTCCACACTAGAATGTTCTTCTTGTTCAATTTGTGGTTTGCACTTTCTAACACATCTGGCTTGCTGAGCCAAACCACCCTTTCTGCCTGAGCAATAAGTGTTTGTACCAAGGCCTGGAGGGATGACAATGCTCACAAAAGTGAGCAAATGGGAAGGTAGATGTCACAGCAATGTCAATCCCTCTTTATTATCTGGCTGCCTCAGCAATGTGGAGAATGAGCCGTTGCTGGTCAGAGCAAGAATTCCTCCATGGAAAGTGCTCCCAAGGGAATCAGACTTCTGAGAACTTGAGTTCAAGTCTCAGCTATGGTATTTGCTTACTGAACAACTTTGGAGCAAATATTAATAATTTCTTAAATTTTCCCGTGACACAGGAGTGCTGAAAACATACACCTTAAATCCCTGGTTATGGTGTGACTCAAATGAGCTGCTTTACGTGGAAGGGCTTTGTGAGGTGAGCTAAGAATACTAGTTTCTGAGAGCAGCCTGGGGAAAGGGAGTGCTGAGTATCTGTGAGGTGGGCGAAGGAGGAGAGGTAGAAGGGAGATACAGAAAGGGAGGGGAAAGAGGCAAAAAAGACCTTCCTGCATATTCTGTAGTTTTGTGCCAGAGCCCTTAATAGCCCATGACCACTGAGATTGCTGCCTTAGCTCCTGTACCTAAATTAAGAAATCCTGATTGACTAAAAGGCTGCAAGCTTCCCAGTTCAGGGAGATGCATGGAACAGGGCTTGCAGCAGCAGCATCTTAATTCAGGCTCACAATAGGAGAGAACTGCCTTCTGCAGCCCTGTCCAATTCCAACTGGAATCTTCCAGTTCTTTCTCTTCTGTAGCAAAAATACATGAAAAAGAAAAGCAGGTAATTCCATATCTCTCCATCCTGTCTCTCCTTCTGATAATGAGGTTGTACATGGAGAATCCCTGTTCTGGAAAACCTTCAGAGCAGCATCAGAGAGAAATGCCATGGTTGCACCATGCTTCTTTGACTTTTTGTCTTCTGGCCTCTACATTTTCCCTCTTCACTTTCTTTTACCTTTGGGCCCTTTCCCCTTGTGTTTTCAGTGGTCATCCTGGAGATCTTTCATGTGGTCCTACCTTTCATCCCCTTCTTGCTTCTCTGGTTCTCTGCACTGATTCTGCCATTCCTTACAAGATACGATGTATTTTTTTTGATGACTATTCACCTCAGATATTTGCTTCTTTCATGTCCACAGAAATTGAATAGGTTTGCTCTCTCTGTTACAATTTATTTTTTGGAAACCATCTTTTCTGGCCTCTCTCTTTTTTATAAATTGTTTTTAAACTTTGTACCCTTTGACCAACAGTATCCCGTCGGCTCACCGCCTCCCCTCCCCTCCCAACCACCACTGTAACTCTCTGCTTCTGTGAGTTCCACTTCTGCAGATTCCACATATGAGTGAGATCATGCGGTATTAGTCTTCCTGGGCTTGGTTTGTTTCATTTAGTGTAATATCCTCCAGCTTCGAGCACGTGGCCTCTTCCAACACATGTCTCCTTCACACTTATATTTTCCTGACTGAAACTGTCAAAAGTCTTGCTCATCTGATTTCCATTTTGCAGTATTTCTTCAGCCTCTTCTGGCAGCTATTTGATTTCTGAATAGTCTGGACACAGAACATTTTTATCTCTGACCTACTTATAATAATAGTGCTGCAAAGTCAAGCCAGAAGTTCTCTTTCTTTTCCAGAAATTTTTTTTTTCCCAAAACCATCATTTGTCACCCTCTCTTAAAACTTACCTCATAGGCATTTTTCTGGCTATGGAAATCCCTTTCTAAACTGTACCAACATAACCAAAGTGCCAGAATAACATGAGTCCCTGTGTTATTAGCCATGCATAGGTGTTGCCTACCACTTTTTTAGGTCTTCCTTGTATTTTATGAGAGAGTGGAATTTCTTTTCCTTTTTGTAACACCAAATGGGTACATATTGTCTTTCTTTTCCATTTTCTAGGAATTTTAGAGGAATCAACTCATTCAGTTGCAGCAGTTATTCAGCTCCAATTGTATGCAAGGCACAGTTCTCTGTGTTGAGAATAAGTAGAGATACAAGGCATAGTCTTGGCTTCTATAATAGAAAATTATAATCTAGTTGTGGAATCAGATGAATAAACTATGTGATAAAAACAAGAGTACCGAATTGGAAATCTAGACCCCTGGTGATCACTCCAGTTTTGTCCCTAACATGTTAATTTTGAAAATGTGTTGAAGCCTTTCTTCTTCTGTGTAACCTAATCATCACTCCAGTGACAAGGATTTTTGAGGTTGACCTGGGTTCAAAAGTGCACCTGGAGGGTGTTAAAATAAAAGTGGAAACAAGATTACAGAGACCATGTTTAAGAGGATAAATAATCTCAAAACCATCACTAAATGAACTGCTAAGGATGACTTTGATTATTGTAAGTGTTTTATGTATTTTATAAGCTCTTGCAAGAATGTTTATAGTTTATTTATTGTCAATATATACGTATGGGGATAATCACATTAGAATATGTATGAATATGTGCAGTGTGTGTGTGCTTATATCACATTTGAAAGTAATTAACAGGATTCTGTGCTTTAAAATGGATCATTCAAAACACTAGCCTTCTCCGAGGTGGTGGGAGTCACTGATATTTTGCCAATGGCTTCTGGTTTATGTCACGGAGGGCATCTGAGTATTGATGAAAAGGGGAAATTGAGTGACAGGGCAATCAAAGGGGACTGCCTGAGGTTAGAGAGCAGGTGAGGGGCAGAGCCAGGAATAGCCCACAGCAGGATTCCTGAGCGATAATCAGGCAGCCTGACCTCCTCAGGGTCCCCCAAAGCGAGCGACAGCGACAGCGGCTGGAGAGTCTATCAGCGCTGGTTCGCGCCTCCAGCCCCTGCTGAGAGAGGAGCGGCGGGCGGCGGGAGGAGCGCAGCAGACAGCGGCTGCCCTTCCGCCTGGGCGTCCCCACCCCGGGAGTAACGAGCCGCGGAGGTCAGCCCTGGCTGTCGCTTCTGCTGTTGGTCCCCCTTGACCTGGTTTGTCCCTGTCAAGAACCAACCAAGGCCCCAGTTGCTGGCTCTTTGCCCCAGAGCAGTGGGAGGTGCACAAGCCAGCCTGGTGGGAAGACGGCACAAACATGCACCTCCCTTTCAGCCCGCGCTGCCCTATCCGTCACTGGGTGACAGACGCATTGTTCTCCCAGAGCTGCGGGCAGCTGGAGCGGGCGCGCGGGCCACCCACACTCTGCTTCCTGCAGTCTGGGCTCAGGGCTGCGCGTCCCCGCAGCTGCGGCACCGCCAGGCTCTGTCCTGGGCGCTCCCTGAACTTTTAGCAACGCTGGCTAGAGGAGCGCCTGTCCGCAGCATGAATGAATGGAGCTGGCTGGCTGTGCATGACGGCTTTTATGTTTATTGCCATGGGGGAGGGGGTGGGGGTCCGGGAGCTGTCGCGTGGGACCGGAAAGCAGCAAGAATGACTGCAGGAGGGAGAGGCAAGTGCAGCCTCAGATAAAGCTCCAGCGCCTGTAAACACTACTTAAGGCTGTGTGAGACTTGCCCTCTTCCTCCTACCTGGCACAGAAGGACAAAGACAACCGAATTGTCTTTGGCAGTTTCAAATTACCTAGTTTGTCATATTGCAAGGAAACAATTGGCACCACAGAAATGGAACCTGCAAAAAGTTTCCTACAGGCAGGAGCTTCTCAGAGTGTGTGTGACTCATGCTTACTTTTCCTGGGCAGGAAGGACCCTGAATGAATGAAATTGAATTAAGTTTTCAATAAGGACACTTAAATTGTATTAGACAAATGCTTTTCCAAATGCCTGCTGAAATGTCCTCTTCCAATCACTTAAAATAAGACTTGTCAGAAATTGAACTTGGTATTTCTGCTCAACTTACTGATGGTAACAAAAATATGACCTTAGTCAGCCAGATTTGCAGATCGAGGTCCTCTTGCCTTTGCCTTCTATCCTGCCTGGCACATCCTACCTGCTGTGAGATCCCTTCCCTTCCTCCTCTGCACCGTCTATCACAGTGGTCTTTTCCTTTGTGTTTTCCCAGACACTGTCCCAGCCAGGGCAATGATCTCTCTTCCCCTCATAGACACTTGCCTAGGGCTGTTGTCTCTCCCTCCCAAGACTTCCTGCCATCAAGTCCAGGGGACACATTGCTGCCATCTTGTCATATGATTGTCTCAATAACAGGACATGACTCCCTATTCTCTATAGCAAAATGTGTGACTCCTTAGTCTACATTCATGGCTTTGCAAGATCTTTAGTTACCAACTTTATTTGCTTCCCATTTGAACTCCTTGCCTCAGTCAAAATAATTCTCCAAAAGTTCCCTGAAAATGCCTCCTTCTTTTACTGCCTCTGTATCACGTGTCTGGCCTTTTACCTCTCTACTGAAACTTCATCTGCCCTTTCAAGTTCAGACCAAGTGTCCCTTTTACTATGAATCTTTCCCAACTTCTCAGAGAAAAAAAATACATTTCTTTCCTCAAAATACTTAACTTGTTTATATAAGTCTTGGGCAATTATTTTACATGGTTAATAATTTGTCCACATAACTTGTCTCTCTGTATCTCCTCTGACACACCCCAGAAAAGTCAGACAAAATGATGAGTTGCTTGCTTAACTCATGCAGCCTTGGAAATACCCATGAAGGGCCCAACAGCGTTTGAAACTATTTGTTTATGAAGGAGCTAGTTAAAGCAAACTAGGGGATGTTTTAAAATGCTAAAGTAATAGTCACATCTGTTTCCCAGCTACTTCCAGTGCTGACTCTGGCATGCTTCCTACCACACCTACTTCTGACCAACGGCATGCATTTGTGTAGTCTGTAGCCATGGAAGGACTGAGGAGAGATCAGCTAACACTGGAATATTGGGCTTCATGGTGCCAGGCAGGAGACAAATGAACTAACCAAGTGTAAGTGACAAGGGCTTATAGGATGGACTATAAGCAAAAAACATCTACTTAAATCCCAAAGTAGAACCATTTAGGGATATTGAAAAATCTCTCCAACTATTAAATTTTATTTAATACAAGCAAAACAAAACATACATGCCTCAACATGAAAAAGTTGAACAAAATTGCCAAAGTTTGAGGTTCTCCCAGAAATGTTCCTTTGGCTTAGTTTACTTACCTAAAATCTGAAATAAAACAAAATCTAGAAGGCTCTCTTCAAAATGTATAGTGACCAGAAAATTCTGGAAACCCAAGTGGCCTTAAATTGTATTATTTCTGAATTTAGGCTGTCTTTGTGCCTTTAGGCCACATGGCTTAGAAGGTCAAGGGTGAGTGATATGTGAAGGAGAAAGAACCAAACCAGTCTGGTGGTCACAGTGATAACTATGGCCTCAGAGTCAGCTGCTCTGGGAATACTCAGTGGAGACAGAAGCTATGAGCAAGGCTTTGAAGGAGATGAGGGACTGGTTTTGACCAAAAAAAATAGAGAAATATGCTCAGAGGGCATATTGGGCAGGTTTGCATTGCTAGAGAAGACAGCATGGCCTTGGGTCTGGGAAGAGATGAGAGAAATTAGGTGGAGTCAAGTCAGAGGAAAGCATTAGAATGGATGTTTGGTTATGTTAATTTCCTTGGAGCAGTAAGCAGTAATATAGCCTTCTAATAAAAGACATAATCACATTCAACCGTAGCACAGACCCCATCCACTGATGACAATTAACAAGAGTATATGAAGAGGTAGATGAACTAAATGGATATTCCAAAATTTAAGATACCCTTGTTCTTTGGATACATTGGAGTTTTGCTTGAAGCTTTGAAAAGAAAGAAAAAAAAATCTAAGTTCAGTAAAATCAAACAGCAGAGAGCTATATGAAATACCTTCATTCTATGCCCGAGGAATGCTGCTGTTACCAGGTGGGTGTACCTCCAAACAGTTCTGCATAGGCAAAGACATATATGTACATAACATTTACATGCAGATAGAATCATGCTACACATCTCCTCTGCAACCTGCTTTTACACTTTTAAAATATTGGGGACAACTCTGTATACTTATGCATGATAATTTTGCTATCATTAAAAAGTGACAGAAAGAAACTCTATTGAATGAATGTCCTATAATTCATTTAGTTGTACACTAAGGTAGTACTTTTCTAAGTTTTGCTTTCCAACATCAGGAAAATAATTACAATTTGTATTTCTTTTCAGTTATATCCATCAAGAACCACAATAAAAATGGTCAGGTCTTTATTCCTCTTAGAAAATTTATTTTTCCTTTCATGGGTGAAAAACAAAAATAATAAAAAATACATACATTTGAAATGAGAGTCTCTACTATTGCTAAACAGGTAAATATCAGTAGACATAAAAAAATCTATAATTTTTAATGCTAATTTTAAAAAGCTGATTAAAAGGGTAAAACCACTCCAGAAGACACAAAATGTGTGAACTAATGGTAAGAAATATTCATTTTTAGCCAATGAGTTTTCAAACAGTTTACTGGGAACCACAGACAAATTTTTAAACAACTTCATGAAAACCTAAGTATATAAGCAAAGCATATGTAGCTGTCTGAAAATCAGTAGTGCTTTGCTTAATAAAAATTATTTTAAAAGCATGGAAGATTAGGAAATCCCCCAGTAGTCACAAAAATGACCAAAATACCCTAAGATTTTTATTAGTGATCTAAGATGAATATAATATTCATTGGGGAATATTATAAGCATGTGGAAAAACAGAAATTAGAATTATTCAGTTTGACTAGCTTATCAGTTTACAGCAGCTCTGAAGTGTTTCCTCAGATCAGAACATCTCAGTGTGGTTAGGATGTGCACTGACTATAACTAGTACAAAGAAAACTTGGTATACGTTCCACTTACTAGTGTTATGGAGTGACAAACCAGATGATGGCCATTGGCTGTAGCTCAGCTCTATATACAGGTGGCCTGAAAGACACAAATATACAACATGGTATTGTTAGAATGGAAGATAAAGAGTGTTTACTGTATGGAAGCAAGGAGGCAGACATGATAAACTGACTTCTTCTTCTCTCTCTCTTTTTTGTTAGGAGAATAAGAGTATATAATGAATTGTTCATTCCTATTGATCTTTAAAAGGAATAATTCTTTTACAATGTGTTTCTCTTTTAATACTGTAGCAACAGTGTCATTTTAGTCATTTCATTCTCCTTATTTTGTTTGGTCTCTTTATCTCAGCATGTCTCTTTGCCAAGTCAATAGAACTAGAAACTCAGTTACGTTAATCTGATTCCTGCAAGAAAGGTTGCAGTACCATTTCACACTACACCAGGCCAGCCACAGTCCAAAAGATGGACAATAGCAAACGTTGGTGAACATGTGATAAACTCTCATCCATTGCTGAGGGAAATGTAAGATTGTGCAGCCACTTTGGAAAATAGTTTGACAGTTTCTAAAATGCTGCTCTAAATTTACCACATGACCCAGCAATTCCACTGCAGATCTACCCTAGAGAAATGAAACCTATGTCCTCACAAATACTTTTACACATGTTCATAGCAGCATTATTTATGCTAGTCAAAAAGTGCAATCAATTCAATTGTCAATGGATGAATGGATAAACTAAATGTGGTATGTCCATATGAAGGAATACTATTCACTAATACAAAGAAACAAAGTACTCATACATGCTACAACATGGATGAAACTTAACAACATTATGCAAAGTAAAAGAAGCCAGACACAAAGAAACAGCATATATATGATTCCATTTACATGAAATGTCCCATAACGCAAATGCATAGAGACAGAAAGTAGATTAGAAGCTGCCTGGAGTTGGGAATGAAAAGTGGTTGCTAATACACACAACCACAATGTTGGGGTAATGGCAATGTTTTAAAATTAGATTGTGGTGATGATTGTACAACTCTGTAAATTTGTTGAAGATTATTGAATCATATTCATAAAACAAGTGAATTTATGTTTTGCAAATTATAACTCATTAAGACAAAAGAAAGAAAGAGGAAAAGAAAGAAAGAAAGGAAAGAAAGAGAAGCTTAAGTAAAACATCTCTCTAAGCTGGAGTGCTTTGCCTTGTAAGCACTATGTACAATGCACTCGACAACCACAACTCTCCTATTTCTGGAAAAATAAGCAAGTTATGCACAAGACTAAGGAAGTTCACAGGCTGCAAAGGGTGGAAAAAACAACCTTTCCTTTCATCTATTTTTGTAAAAGTAGCCAAAGCTATAAACATCTTCTCTTTCCTGAGTTGATAATTTTATCCCTCCTGACCTGTCTTTAGCCCCAGAGAAGGAAGTCATTTAATTTCAGCCCTGAAGATGGAGAGGTCCTTGTAGCTCTCTCACACTCCCCTTGTCAGCACGCAGCCCCTCTGTTGCCACATATGCCCCCACCTGCTTTTGCTGTTCATTTTGTCAATCAATGGCAAGAGACGACAAAAGAATTAGTGGTGACCTGACACTGTGGGCTGACCCAGGGGCCTGGGAGCAGTTTATTTGTTTGATAGCATTTCCTCAGAGCTGAGAGGCAGCCCTTCCTTCTGAAATCACTCTTGGGCCACCAGCACGCTCTGAGAGCAAGTGTACACAGCTGGGAGGAGGCCAGTGTCATCCTATGTACTTACTCCATATTGTTCTAGAAGCAAATGAAGGGCTGTGTGGGCGCTGTGCTTCCTGGCAGGGCCCTGCCAAGATGCTGCTGTTGAGAACACACTAAGCATATGAAAGGTCAGGCCGGGCACATTCTCGAGCTAAGAAAACTGTTAAAGAAGTAACACGTGAAGGCTCACGCCTGTAATTCTAGCACTCTGGGAGGCCAAGGAGGGAGGATCGCTTGAGCTCAGCAGTTGGAGACCAGCCCGAGTAAGAGTGACACCCCCTCTCTATCAAAAATAGAAAAATTAGCTGGGTGTCATGGGGCAAGCACCTATAGTCTCAGCCACTCGGGAGGCTGAGACAGGAGGATTTCTTGAGCCCAGGAGTTTGAGGTTGCTGTGAGCTATGATGACGCCACTGCACTCTACCTGGTGCAATAGAGTGAGACTTTGTCTCAAAAAAATAGTAATATGTGAAAACTCTGAGCGTCCTTGTAATTAAAAGCACACATACTCGTTCACATCTATACAGGGACAAAGTTGCTCTTTGTGACCACATCCTGTACTCATTGAAAACCTCCAGAAGCATGTAATGCACAGTGCATATGCCAACAATGTCATCTTCAGCCAGAGCGGTGTTTTCTCTTTTGAAGAACAATTTCCAAAAGGTGCTTTTCTTTTTTACAGCAAGTGAAATACCAGACTAAGTATGTGTGTTGGAGGGGACTGAAGAGTAGGAGGATGTCAGTCTATTTTAGATAAATAGCTGTTTGCCTTCTCATCTTTTGAACCAAATACAGAGATTTCTTTAAAGATGCACATACTGGAAGCACAGTGAATGTGAATGAGCTCAGTAGTAAGTGAAAACTTAACCTTTGTCCACCCTCAGGGGAGCATGCTGAGTGCCACTCAGAGGCCTAGGAATGTTGGTACATTCAAGACAATCACTTCTAAGATGCAGTGCGGCACATCTTAGACAGAGGCATGCTTAAGTTGCATAGAAAGCAGACAGGATGTGTGCCCAAACAGACACAGAGTGCCACATCAGCCTTCCTGGAGGAAGGAACGTGGGATACAGACATACTCAGGTAACTCCAGGCTTTAGAAGAAGCACTCTTATTTGTTCTACATGCTCTTTCCGCTACTGGCCCCATTTCACTAATCTTCTGTAGAGAAAAATTTCTAAAGCGTTTTTTCCCATGGTAGCTCCTTTCCTCGCCTGTTTACTTTTTTACTTCCTTCTGTCTGCCTTTTCTCCTCAGCTGTCTACTGAATCCACTCTGGCAAAAGTTACTAGCAACCTCTTTAGTGTCAAATCCACAGAAGCTATTTGCTTCATTTACCTCAGCCTTTCGCAGCATTTGACAAAGTTGACCTCTACCGTTTTCTCGAAACACTCCTCTCTAGGATTCAGGGCCACTTGACTTCACTGTGCTTTCTCATACCTCATTGGCCTTTCCTTCTCAGTCTCTGCTATTGGTGTTTGTCTTGCACCTACATTTAAGAGTCTAAAAGTCCTAGGATGTCTATCTTGGATGTTTTCTTTCCCTCTGTGATCTCATTCATTCTTGTGACCTTTAATATCATGTCAGTGCTAATAGCTCCAACTTTTGTTCACTGTAGTCCTCAGCTCTCCACTTACCTAAATTGGTATATCCAAATTCTTATTTTACATTACCTATTGGTTTAGCCACTGGGCAACTGGACAAAATGTAACTCTCCACTCTCCTGCCAAATCTGTACCACCTCCACTTTCCCGATGGCAGTGGCTGTCCCAGTAGCATAATACCAGGCCCACCAAGTAAGGTTACAGAAAGGTGCCCTGCAGAGAGGTAGAGGGTCTGAAATCTGACCTGCACATCCCTTGATAGACTACATGCCCTAAGCAATGTTGCTTCATCAGCCTGGATGATGGAGGGTCTCTTCTTTTGTCTAAGGTGATACCCGTCCAACAAGTTGAGTTCCCAAGGGGTTGTGTCTTGCCCAGAAGAGGCACCATGTTTATCCCCTAAAAGGACCTGTGTAGGCAAGCTACCTGCTGCCACCCACCCAGTTTCCAAGGATGGAAACTCAGAGTCATCCTTGGCACTGACCACATTCACTTTATCAAGTCCTCTTGATGCCACCTCATCTCCACAGCCCCCACCTTGGTTGACACCATCATCACCCATCATGCAGACTGTCAACGCACACCTCTCACCAGATTCCTCACTTTCCACCTTGTCTCCTCTGAGACACTCTTTACAAAACAAAATCATATGCTTTTAAATATCTCCCTTCTTACCTGCATAAAACCTTTGAACCATTCCCCATTATCCTTCAAGTTAAGTTCAATAACCTTGACTTATAAATCCCTCCATGCTCTGAGCCTGTCCACCTCTTTCCAACCTCCTCCCTTATGTTCCTCTCCTATCCCCTTGCTCATCACAGACCAGAGACAATGGCCTTTTTTCAGTTTCCAAAAAGGCCAAGCCTCTTTCCTGCATCAGAGCCATACTACTTGCTTTTCGTCTGTCTGGAAATTCTTCCCCTTCTCTCCACAGGGCAGGCTTCTTCTCACCCTTGAGAAGAACTCAAATACAATTTTGCCACCAAAATGGGTCACTCCTGTAATGTCTCACTCCAGCACCTTGTTTATTTATTTCTTAGAATCCAAAACAATCTCTAGGTTGTTTATCATCATCTTTCCACACTAGACTATAAGTTCCTAAGGACAGATCCCTTGCCTACCTGGTGTTCCAATAAAACTTCTGGGCTGACACATTCTGGATGGTAACAGGCACTTAGTGTGTACTTGTTGAATGAACAAATTAATTAGGCCGAGTTTAGAAAGATAAAGAAGCTATACAAGTGAGGCAGCATTGGGGGCAGTTCCAAGTGAAAGAAGCAAGTGCAGAATCTCAGGAGACAGAGCACACAGCTGTTTAAGGAGGGTCATTGGCCTGTTTGGTTAGATAATTAAGGTTGAAAGGTGAATTATGTAAATTGGAGGGGGAGAGTGATCTAAAATGGGCAGGCAGGGCCACTGTGTCTCAGACTAAATGAGAGAGAGAAATTCTGAAAGAGATGTAAGAAGTCACCTTCCTGGAGCTAAGCAGCTCTTGATATCCAGACATAACTAAAATCTTCTGAGTGTACTATCTATTGATTGGTCTTTGAGACAGCTTCAAAATGGGAATAGAACACAGCACTAGGACATTTCATGATGATTACAGCATAGTTGGAGCATTCAAATCACTCATTTTGATGTTAAATTTCCAAATATATTTTTCTCTTGGATTTAGCTTCTGGTTGGGGGAAAAAGAACAGGTGCAAATTTAATACCAAATCCATTGTATAGGCATAATGGTGGGGTCAGCTTTCCTATTTTACTACTTGCTTATTAGGTATGGGTCTTGAGGAAGACAATTAACCTTTCTGAAATGTGGTCATCTTGTTTGTAGGTAGACAGAGTTAACAGCTGTTAACACGTACCACTCTTCTCCGTGAGTCTAATCCTGTATGTCAGGACTGTGACTTCTACTTCACAGAAAATATAGAGATCATCTTTACACACGTTTGTCAGTTTTATGGCTTTTTTTTTTTTTTACATATCACCTGCTTTGGCATTAGAATTTACTTTCTTTTCTGCCATTTCAGAGGATAAGTTTCCTTTCCTCCCTCTCTCAACTCTCTTTCTCTCTCTTCCTCTCTCTCCCCTCACCACAATTTCTATCTCTGTATCCCTTTTCTATGTCCCTTTGTACTTTCTTGGTGGTATTGAAATATCCTCATATTTTCCTCATCCTTGAAATAAATCTTTTCCTATCCTAGACTTCTTTAGCTTCTATCTTCCTTCATTTCCCCCCTTTATAGCTAGGTGTCTTAAAGAGTTTTCTGTATTTTCCCTCTACTTCATTACTAACCATTTGCACTGTACCCCACTGGATTCAATTCCCTCTACTCCCTGAAACAGTGTTCTCCAAGCTCTCTAAAGATCTCCTTTGGTTTTGGAGGAGGGATCTGTTTTGTTTTTATTTTGTTTGTTTTTAGATGAGGTCTCTTGCTATATTGCCCAGGCTGGTATCAAACTCCTGGGCTCAAGCAATCTGCTGCCTCAGCCTCCTGAGTAGCTGGGACAGGCATGTGCTACTGCACCCAGTTATGATCCCCTTTGTTGTTAAGCCCAATGAGTATATTTTCTGTCTTTATCTTATTTGATCTCTTCTCAATGTATTGTCACTGAAGCCTATTTCTTCGTTTCTGTAAGTTTTCTTCTGTGGCTTCCATAAAGCCTTTTCCTTTCCCTCATTCTAGTTTGAGTGGGGAGCTTATCCTAGTTGTCCTCATAAAAATCTATGTGTGCCTCTCTTATGTAGTCATCTATGGACATGAACATGAATGTCTTCTTCATCAGACCATGCTATCCTGAGGGCATGACCTTGTCATTTTGGTTTTTGAATCCTCAGTGCCTAGGAAAGTGCTTTCATCAATAAATATTGGTTTATTGAATGTCGAATGAGTGAAAAAATTTTCTTCCATAACTTTAGTTTTAATACTAATTTTGGCAGGAATTGCTCATTGCCTCTAATATGTGTTCTTCTCTTTTTTCTTTGTAATAGAAATTTGAACGTGTTCAGATGAAAAACTATATTTCCCCACCTCTCTGGTGTGGCCACGTGTCAATGTTTAGGGTAATAAGAGGAAAGTAGAAAGTACCTACAGAAGGTGCTTTAGAAGGAAAGGGCACCTCTTCTCTCCTTATTGTTTCTTCTAACATGAGGTGAATGGCAAGCTGATGGAAGAGCAGCAAGAAAGAAGAAGTCTGGGTCCCTAATATCTTCATAGGGGTGCTATGGTTTGAATGTTTGTACTCTCCCAAATTCAGGTGAAATTGAACTGCCATCATAACAGTATTAAGAAGTGGGACCTTTAGGAGGTGATTAGATCATGGGACTTCTGCCCTCATGAATAGATTAATGCTGTTATTGCAGAAGTGGGTCCCCTTTTTCTCTCTCTCCCTCCTGCCTTCTTCCTTGCCCTCTCTTTGCCACTCCACCATGGGATGATGTAGCAAAAAGGCCCTTGAAAGATGCCAGACCCTCAGATTTCCCAGCCTCTACAACCACGAGCCAATAAATTTCTGTTCACTGTAAATTACCTAGCCTGTGGTATTCTGTTATAGCAGCAAGAAATGGACTAAAACATAGGGTTACCACACCTGCCCTATAGCAAATATCTCTGGACTTTTAAAATGTAAGATAATAGACTCTTAAACTGTTTAACTCACTCTAGGTGGATCTCTGTTACTAGCAGTTGAACTTAATCCTAACTTATGCCATCCTCAAATAATGGTACTTACCATAACTCAGCACAGCTGAGTGCTAGAGAGTCAAGCCTTTGGTTCTCTAGTTCACTTACCCCCCACGGGAAATGAGTGACAGCAGTCTAGATTCAGGTAAAGCACAGAGGCCAGATGATTAGTCACATGTTTGATGTCCATGGTTAACGGGTTTGTTCAGAGCAATGGGCTCTTAGGGGAAAAGTGGGAGGTTAGTAGGCTAAGACGTGATTATTATTCAGGAACCAATTTTTGAGGAGGAAAGTGACTAAATCTACACTATATTATTCAAAAGTGACTGGATTAAATAGGCCAATTAATTCGGTCTAAGTAGCTATCTTCTTTTAAATAAACCTTAAACTGGATTTTTTGCAAGTTGATATATTCTAAGACCAAATGAAATTTTTTCATAAAATAAGACATTTTAACATGACATGAATATATCACTAGGGTCTAGGGAGTATATTAGTTCTAATTATGGGAGCTAAAAGTCATGTTTGGAAGAAGTATCACAGATCTAAAAGTCATGGACCACAACAGGTTAGAGATGCAGTCTGGGTGGTGACAAATTTTTTAATGTCTTAGAAAAGGCTGCAATTGATTTATCTTTAGCAGTGTTCAAAATACTTTGCAGCCATAATCTTAAAATATGTTTCTAAATAATTTGAATACCTGAATGTATGTGAAAAAGTCCAGGCTCATGTATTTACATGGCAGACTTTGATAAGCCAGAGTTTTTCCCATATAGGCATGCAATTGATTTAACTATAGGCTTGACCCATGGAATTCCCTTGTCAACTGACAGCCATGAGAAAACCCACTCTTGCAGTGGAGACTTCCTCCTGAAAATAGAGCAGCCCTTGCCCTTTCTCACAGTCCTCTTGGCTGCAGGGAAACAAGAATGCTCTTTGTCAAGGCATACCCAGGAGGAGCATTTTGGAGCCCAATTTTCTCATGGTGTATTCAAATAAATAGGAATGAAGATAATTTAATTTGAAATGTGTCCAAGTGTTTCTTCTATCATCCCTGTGCCATGGCATGTTTCTGAAGCAAATAAGATAGTAAGAAATCAAATATGGAAAAATTCAGCTGGATGTCTAATGTCCTAAAAATGGTAATTTATAGAACTTGCCATGGATTTTCTTTTATCCCTTTTTTTTTCTGAAATAAAATGTTTGACAGCTTGGTTTCCTGCATCAAAGAAACAAACAGAGACGCTTACCACATCATATCCATAACCCCAATTTATCCCAACATATCAAGTAGCGTTTCTTCAGTAGTGCTACTATTTAACTTCCTTCCAGACACAGTGAATGAGTCATGAGTCCAAAAAGAGTCTTAGCTGGAGAAAGGGGACCCTGGTCACCATCCACACAGACTAAGTCTGCAGGGCCCTGAGTTGAAATCTACAAAGAAAGGATGCTCAGTGTCCTGAAATCATCCTATCCTGGCAATTCAGTAGGAGGCGGCTCTTCCTCAGAGCTTGGCCTAGCAACTTATTGCTGCTCTTGGGTTTGATTCAGTGTGTTACTGTAGTTGTAAACAGCACATAGCAGGCACCCCGTCAGGCTGAAACATTGAAGAGGGTATGATGTTTTTAGTTTCAATTACTTTTTAATTAACCCTTTATTAGTAGATTATATGATAAAATTCATTTTCTTTTTTTCACTTTGCATTTGGACAGTCAATCCATATACTCACCAGTTAAGGTATCCACAACCATTATTGGTTTAATGCTAAGGACTAAACACTATTTTTAAATGAACATATGAAGTATTTTAAGTTTTACTGAATGTGAATTCCATACTATTCAGGTATCAAGAAGGTTAAAAAAATAGGCTCTGCAGTCAGACTGCCTAAGATTTAATCCTAGATCTCTTCCACTTACTAATTGTGTGACAAGGGAAGTTATTTTACCTGGCTATACTTGTTTCCTCATTTTTAATAATTGGGAATAAAATTAATAGTACCTACTAATAGATATCAAGTACTCAATAGACATGATTATATATAGTAGAAGGTATCAAATATACAGGATGGGAATTTAACTGCTGGACATGTGAAAACAATTCCAATGTTACAATGAATGTCTGGGAATGAGCCTTGGGTCAGTCTAATTCAGTCTTTCACAACCATATAGAACTTGCTAGGTAAAATATCTTTAAATGGATCATATCAAATAGCCTGGTAATTCATTTGTCCTGCTGCAAGAATATTACATATGTGAGTATAAAACAGCAGGATAGATTAAAAAACATTGTTAAAACTATGCCAAAATTTACACATAAAAAGGACTGCTGACCTTCAAAACTGTCACCTTATGAGATATTTCTGTACATTTATTCTAATTCTATTGTTGCTAAAAATGTTCTTGGTCTTCTGTTTGGGAAAGGTCTTCAGAGACAGTTTATAAGCAACAGTCACAAATTAATCAAATCCATTTTAGTTTCCCATCACATCTGACATTGATTTGTGACTATTCCCTAAAATCATATTTTACCTTAAGAAGAATTGTTAACATTAATAGAAGTCCAGAGAATAAATAACTGACCCTGAAAGCAATCATATTTAGCCTTAAATAGAATTGTTAGCACTAATAGAATCCAAAGAATAAATAGCTGACCCTGAAATCAATCATATTTAGCCTTAAACAGAATTGTTAACAATGTTAAAAGCCCAAAGAGTGAATAATTGACCCTGAAAGCAATGAATGAATTTATTCCCCACTCATTCATTCACAAATACTTATTTCAATGCACTACTAAAGGTGATTTTACAATATCAGTCCCACGAATGTAAGTGAATTATTTCTTCCAGTGATTATTTTGATGAGAATATGTATAAATTCCAGCATATGTTTAACTAAATAAAAGCTATTCAAATTAGTTTATAGATATCACTCTGACTTGAAAGCATCCGCTAAGATGCCATTGCTGAAAGTGCAAAAAGCAATTTGTGGTAAGCATACCATTTTTTTAATAGAAGTAAAGTTTTGGATGTTGGTGAAGTAGACATTATTTGAATTTATCATCACCTAGTGTTATTTTTACGATCCCTGTAGTATTAGTTCCCTAGGGCTGCCATAACAAAGTACCACAAACTGGGTGGCTTAAACCAATAAAAATTTATTGTTTCATAGTTCTGGAGCCTAGAAGTCCAAATTGAGGTGTTGGCAAGGCCATGCTCCTCCTCAAGGCTCTAGAGAAGGAGGCTTCCTTGCCTCTTCCTGCCTTCTGGTGATTTCCAGTACTCCTTGTTGTTCCTTGGCTCAAGGATGCATCACTCTGATCTCTGCCTCCCTTGTCACATGGCATTCTCCCTGTATGTCTGTTTCCAAATTTCACTCCTCTTCTTATAAGCACGCCAGTCATATTCAATTATGGGTCCACCCCACTCTAGAACAACCTCAACTTCATTACATCTGCAAAGATCCTATTTCCAAATAAGGTTGCATTCACAGATATCAGGGGTTAGGGCTTCAACATAACTTTTTGGGCAACGCAATTCAACTCAACTCTTTATGTGTCAATTTAACCAGGCTAGAGTCCCTGGGTATTCAATCAAACACCAACGTAGATGTTGCTGTGAAGGTATTTTATAGATGTGATTAAAGTACATCACCAGTTGGCTTTTTTGGAAGGCCTTCCCAATCTTCCTTCCCAACATAAGGAAGATTATCCTAGGTCATCTGGGTTGGCCCGATTCATATGCCTTAAGAGCAGAACTGAGACTTCCCTGGGGAAGAGATTCTACTGCAGCCTGCAGTGCCGACTCCTGCTCAGGAGTTTCTGCCTGTCCTTCCTGACAGCCTACCTTATGGATTTTGGACTTGCCACAATCATGTAAACCAATTCCTTGCAATAAATTCATATACATATACATATATATATATAAACATACAAATATATAATGTTATAAATTATTATAAATATTTTAAAATATACATTTAAAAATATATAAATATTTAATATATAATATATAAATATTTATATATAATATATAATATAAATATTTATATATTATATATGCTATTTATATTATATTATATAATATATATTATATAAATATAAACATAAATAAACAAATATATTAAAATATATAAATTATAATATATATTATATAATTATATATAATATATATTAAAATATGTAAATATATTAATGTATAAATATTATAAAATACATAATAAAAACATAAACTATATATATTGCTAGTTCTGTTTCTCTGGTGGAACCCTAACTGAAACAATACTTAGAGTATGCTTTAAATCAACATTTCCTCATTCAGAAATCACGGGCTGAGCACCTGTACTGCTGCCTGCAGGCTGGTGTAGGGGTTATGTGCACAAGCTCAGAGTCTGGCCCCACTGCTTACCTGTTCTTTCACCATATGCAAAGTAACATAACTTCCCATTGCCTCAGTTTCCTTATCTAAGGGTGAATAATAATATCATCTTGTAACTCATACTTGTTCATACTTAAAACAGTTAGTTTATAACCAATGGTGTGCTAGAGCCCGCTCATACTGGCTCAAGAAAGCCTATTGTGATCATCCTTTCTCACATTTAGCTTCAAGGACTTTGACAAGTTAAACTTGGCTGTAGTGGAAATATTTATACCATGGAAATTGACAAACACTGCAAGTCAGGACTTAAGAAAAAAAACAAAAACAGCACAGCATTGCTTATACCAGTGACTGATACAAAGTTAGCATTCTGTAAACAGTGATTATGATAGGTAAATCGCAATATGAAAAAAAGTTGGGTAAAATTCATTTCCTATCCTCAAAATGAGTGATTACTGCCAGTCTGGACAGTCCCTTTGTGCAAAATAGAAAAAGGAACTCCTCCTTCAAGACACATCAGTGACATCTGAAAGGAAATCATTATATTATATTAAGTCACCTGTGTGAATGGTGCACAACCCAGACAACTAACTACACTTAGTATTCCTATAAGAAACTATATGCACAGTGACTGTTTCATTTTCCATCCTTGTTTTAAAGGTAATTTTTCCTACTCAGCATGTGAGGTGTTCCCCTTTCATTATTTAATCCTCAAATATAATTTCATTCTTATGAAAAAAATGCTTGAAAATAAAGATATTTATTAAATTAAATACAATATTTTCTATTTTAGGACATTTTGAAACATCTCTGGCAGAGAAATGGACCTCAGCAAGAGGATCAGAAAGAGAAATAAACAGTCACTGCAAACACAAATGCTGAATGAAGGGAGAGGACAGGGACATATATTTATAAAATAGACTAAAATTGGACAATGCACAAGAACAGCAAAAAAAAAAAAAAAAAAGACAACAATAACAATGAGGACTTCAACGGTGAAGAGCTCTTGGAATGTTTGGAGAACTAATTCTCCCTTGCCAGTGCCCCCAAGCTTGCACCAAGATGCCCAGCGGTTTACCCTTGGACCTGAGCCAGGCCAGCTACACAGGGTGCAAGGTTTCTTATGCCCACCGTGGTGGTCCTTGAGAGCTATCCTGAAGATAGCCTCCCTGGCGCATTCCTGGTGCACTCACGGAATCTGCCGCTTCCCAAGTCTTTTAAGATGAGAAATGAAAGCCCAAGAGCTGCATTAAAGTGAGCCCCAAACACCCGCGACCAAAGCCAGCAGTTATGGCGAAGCATCCTGGATTCCCATGAGAAACTCTCTGGATCCAGTTCCTCTACGTCACACAAGTCTCCAAACAGGAGGCCACAAGAGTTTAAAAATACTGCGAGTCCTCGAGATTTCCCTGGCCATATTTAGTTCACTTGTCTCATAGTAGTTGAAAAGAAACAAAGGGAGACGGAGGGAGAGAAAAGGCAGAGAGGGTACAGCTGCAGGAGTTAGGGACATGGATACCCCGCTGCCACCCTCCTCCCGCCCGCATGCCCACCCAGCCCCCGAGGCTCTCTAGAGCTTGTTTTCTCTCTCCAGGGAAGCTGCAGCCAAGGTACTCCTCCGCCACCCCTGGACATCTGCTTGGCTTGTCTATTTTCTGCTACAGGCAGAGGACAGGAAGGAAGAGTTTGTTTCCTGTAAATAGAGGGAGAGAAAATTACAGCTATTATTGTTTTGACAACGGAAGCCCTCCCTGAAACTTGTACCACGGTTCATTCCTGACAGGCATCAGGTCTGAGTTGCCGACTCTCGGCAGAAATTCCTCCCAAGGGGTCTCTGAGGAAAGCTGAAAGCCTTGATGGCTTTGCATTAGATGTCTAATGGCATAAGATGTAATTCTGGGCAATCTTGCTACTGGGCTGTGGAAATGGAATGCAGCCTGTGCTTTGATGAATGTTTTGGTACAAGCCTCTGCTGCCCCAGATGAGCAGGCTGGGTCTGGACCCTTAGGCACGCACACCGATCTAAGCAAACACACACCCCAGGGTGGAAAAGGCCTTGATAAGGCAAATTATTTAAGTTTATCTTTTAACTGTCTCCCTCTGTTCCCTGCCCTCCCAAATTTCATTTCTTTTGATGATTCCTTGACTTTTTGAACTAAATATAGATACATACATGTTCAATGAAAAGCTACAAAATTAACCTAGTTTCAATATTTTATGTGTCCACATGTTGGTGGGAATATATTCAACCATGATCCTCAGACACATGTTTGTTATTTTTAGATGTTTTAAATTTGTCTTTTACCTGATTGGTATTTGATATGTAAAAAGAAAGGAGGCAAGGAGCTAACCAGCACTATTGGGTAGGGAGGCAGAGGAAAATCTGCTACTATGTCCACTTACTGAGAATGAGATTTGTTACTCAAAGAGAGTGATTATCTCCTATTGATATGACAAATAAACTTAATTTTGATAGTTGAAGCAAGATTCATTATTTTTGTTATCAACTGTATTAAGAAGGGGTTGTTTAGATTTCTTTGGTGAACTTGCAACAATAATAGAACACCTGAAGCAGAATTAAGTTATTGAGATTGCTGAGCATGGTGGCTCATGCCTATATTCCCAGCCAGCACTTTGGGAGGCCAAGGCAGGAAGATTGCTTGAGACCAGGAGTTCAAGACCAGCCTGGGAAACATACGGAGACACCATGTCTAAGAAAAAATTTTTTTTTAATTAGCAGGGTGTTTAGTATGCCTGTAGCCCCAGGGACTCGGGAGGTTGAGGTGGGAGGATTACTTGAACCCAGAATTTTGAGGTTATAGTGAACCATGATCAGGCCACTGCATTCCAGCCTGGGTGACAGAGTAAGAGCCTGTCTCTAAATAAATAAATAGTATCATTTTTACTCTTGGCTATCTTGACATCACACTTCACACTCTTTGGTTGTTCTCTCTTACCAGCTGCTTCTTTGGAATGTCCCCTACTGGTCCCTTTTCCTCTGTTCCACCTCCAAATGAGAGTACGTCCCAAAGCTCAATCCTGGTCTCTCTTCAATGTTCCATCTAAGCCAATGGCTTTAATAATATCTATATGGATTCCCAATTTGTGACTTTAGGCATTACTTGTCACCAGAATTCCAGATTCTTAGAAACCACAGCCTACCTGATACATCCACTTGGCCATCTCAAACTACATCATGAGCTTCACATGCCTAGAACAGGACTCTTGTTTCCTCAGCCCCAAACCTGCTCCTACTCAGCATCCCCATCTCAATAATTGCTATCACCATTCACCTAGATGCTCGGTCAGGAAATAATCCCTGATTCTTCTTTCCCCCTTATTCCCCATTTCCAATCTGCCAGCAATTTCTCATAGCTTTACTTCCAACCTTTACCTTCTATCTCTCTTTCATTGCTACTATCTTAGTCCAAGTCACCATTCTCTTTCACCTGGACAATTGTGAAATAGCCCCCACTGATAGCTCTACTTAGATGTTTGCATACCTAAAATCCTTCTACACAAATAAGCTAGAATTATCTTTTCAAAATGTAAATGGGAGCATATTATTCTCTTGCATGAAGTCCTTCAATAACTTCCCATTATACTCAGAATAAAATCCAAACACCTTACCTTGACCTGCGTAATCCTGCCACCAATTATCTCTTTTACATAATATAACCCCCTATACTCACACACTCTGTTCATCTTTCTCCTCTCTAGGGAGTCTCTTCTCTACTGGACTCTCTGCTTGAAATGCTTTTTCCATGGAACTTCATAACCTTGGCACTTTCGTGATACTCAGATCTAAGTTAGATGTCACCTTCTCAGAGGGGCCTAATGCTTTTCTCAACTCTATTTCTATCATTGAACTTATCACTGTTTGGTGAGTTGTTGTTCATTTACTTGTTTACCTTTTCCCTCCAACTATATCCTGAGCTTTCATGAGCAGAGTCCTTGTCTTTATGTCCAACAATGTAGCCTGAATCCCTAGAAGATCCCCTGGCATATTAATGATGCTCAATAACTGCTGAATCAATGAGAGAATCAATACACATCCCACCAGAACTCTGATCTGATCTGGGATATCAGGAAAGACTTTTCTAAAGAAGTGTTGTCTGAGTGAAATCTTGAATGATGGATGGTAATTAATTGGAAAAATTCACGAAGGGCAAGAGGAAAGAAAAGCATTCTAGACAGAAGAAATAATAGGTGCAAACATCTGGAGTTAGGAGGAGTGTAGTGCATTGGTTATCCCATAGGAGAATACCATGTCTGGAGTACAGAAAAGGAGAGTAGAGATAGTCTTCTAAACTGAGACTTACAGAAGCAGTCAGGACTTCTAGGCCAGGTTAAGGATTCCAAGCTTTACTTTGAGGGCTTTGGGAAACCATTGCACATGTAAGCAGACAAGTGGCATAAAATTTACTCTCTAAAAATATCCCTTTGGCTGCACAGTAAAGAAGAGATTGAGGTGGGAGGCAGTGTGGCTACTGTCCTTCCTGCCATTGGGTGGCTGCTGCAATGATCTAGATGAAAGATCATAGTAGCTTGGACTAAACTAATGGTGGAGGAGATGGAGAAATTGGGACAGATTGTAGAGATATTTAGGAGGTAAAATAGATAGTTGTGTTTAATTAGATAAAGGTGAGTGAGAGAGTGAGCAGAGATGGAGATGCTAAGCTTGAAGCACGGGTTTTGGACTTGCATGCATACTTGGATGGATGGTGGCACCGTATATGGAGGTAGGGAACATGAAAGAGAATTAGAATGACAAAAAATATTAAAAGGTTGGTTTTCTGTATGCTGAGTCTGAATGCCTTTAAGATATCCAAGTGCAGATGTGTAATAGACAGTTGGGGTCATCGGTAATTCAAAGGCAAAGTATGGTGGGCACAAGATAAAAATTCAGGAACCTTGTTTATGTCCTAACGTGTGATAACAAGGACTGTTTTGTATTATTTATACTTGCCTCTACTTGTCTAACACACACATATAAGTTACTATGACCACTGCAAATAGCAAATGCGTATGAAGGCAAATTGTATAGATTATTTTAAAGAAGCAAAATAAATGTTCATTGAGAAAGTTTTTATTTAATACATAGTAAAAAAGAGTGAAAGATAGGAAAATCATATATTTTAAGTTTGCCTTAAACATTCATAACATGTTTTTTTTTTTGCCAAAATTTCAAACTGGTTAAAAATTGCCAAATGATAAAAACTCCCTGCAAAATGACTGTGTTTATGGACAAATTTATTGAAGTATCAAAATCAGGTTAATAATGAGACAAATATATTCTAATTAAAGATTCTTGCTATAATTCTATAAGGATTGTTTTGGCGTTGAAGAATCATAATGAAAGGGGGTACATTGTTCTTCTAAAACAAATGCAAAAAATAGTAGTGGTCCACCTTGAAATTCTGACTAATCCTTCATGTAACTCAAAAACAACTGCTTGACATGAATTGATTAGAGCTTGAACTTGTGTTTAAGTTTGAATTGGTTTAAGCGAGATATAAGCCTGAGTGGCAGTGTGTGATAGAAGACACATGCATGACATGCCATAAGTGTGAGGGTGGCCATTTCATGGAAGTGAACTATAGTATATTAGTTTCCTAGGCCTTCTATAACAAAATAGCACAAACCACGTGGCTTAAAATATCAGAAATTCATTGTCCCACAGTTCTGGAGGCTAGAAGTCCCAAACCAAGGTGTTGGCAGGGCCATGCTCCCTCCAAATCCTGTAGGGGAGGATCCTTCTTTGCCTCTTGTATCTCCGGGCATTCCTTGGTTTGTGGCAGCGTAACTCCAATCTCTGCCTCCATCATTGCATGGCCATCTTCCCCCGTGTCTGTGTGTCTCTGTGTCTCCACATGGCATTTTTCTCCCTATGTCTTCATTTTCTCTTTTTTATAAGGACACCAGTCATATTGGTTTAGGGCCCACCCTAGTCGGGTATGATCTCATCTTAATTTATTACATCTACAAAAAACCCTACTTCTAAATAAATTCACTTGCAGTTACCAGGGATTAAAAGTTCAATATATCTTTTGGGGAAGGACAAAATTCAACCTCCAACATCCACCATGGGTGCAGGTGGAAATATGTATGTGTGAACTTGCAAGTTTGGACTTAGTGCATGAGTGCGTGTTCTGGTGAGTGTGTGTGCAGAACTACGACCAAGTAACCAATTTGTTGATCTCCATTCTGCTTCCAGGGTCTCACTTTCTGCGGTTGCTTGGCTAGCTTTTATGCTGTCCCATGACTCCATTCACAATGAGTAATGGATCATTTCCGGGCTCTCACTCCCACTTTTAATGAATACCAACACTAATTAACTGACAGTAACATGTAGCTGCTCTTGGCTGCGTGCATCTCTCACTGAGGTCATAACGGCTGTTGGTAATGTGATTTATTACTGGGTAAGGCACACTCTGGGACTCTCAATGTGAAGACCATTTTTGCAAGTGCCAAAGCAGTGCAAGGCAGGCCTTTGTTGGTAAGGTAATATGTTCCATAGCTCCTGGACCTTGGCATAATGACTCATCAAAGTCATTCCAAAGTGGAACTATGGTTCCGCTGGAATCCTCTAAAGATTTCCAACCACAGTACCTTCTGCTGGGACGGACAGAGGACTACTGTTTGAATAAGGCCTACTTGCTTATATCCTGAAATCAGAAACAGCAACAGAACCCCCTAAATTCTCAGAACACCACATATCAATATTATTATTATTATTAGCTTTAGAATTGTTCTGTGAGTGAGTGACAAAATTCCATCTCAGGAAGAAAAAAGACCAATAAAGCAATATCAAGAATTTCTACTTAGGGGAATGGCAGGCACCCAAGCCCTTATATGCCCTGCTGTGAGGTCACTTGGGCAGCCTGCTTTAGGACACAACTCTGTACTCCCCGTGAACTCTACCAAATTAGCTTTACATGCTGAAGCCGTTTTGCTTCTCTAGAGGATCAAAGTAGCTGGACTCAGTCCCAGTGTTCTGTTGATAACCAGTCACAGGATACGTTTGCACCCTGTTCTGCTCGTGGTACACCATGCTGCGGATTCCTCTGTATTTCCCAGTTTATATCCATAGAGGGAACTTAGGTTCACATATTTCCTTCTATTATCTGCACTAATCTGGTGACCTGAGATCATTTATGTACCCTTCACTCTTGTTACAATGCGTCTGGAACCACGTAACATTTTTTTCTCATGTATGGGGCTACTGTTCCCAACCAAGCCCTTTTATCCTTCCTATAATAACCTTTGTAATAGTAACAGCACCTCCTTGTAACACTTAAAATGCTTGTCTCACAAGGCCAGCCTGACAAGGGAAAGTATGTCAATATGATTTTCAAATGACATCTGAATAGTGAAAAATCACAAGACTGTCTAGCCAAAGTGAAACAATGACAGTCAAAAAGATGTATCACATAAGAAATAAAGAATGGAAGAGAACAATGTAATTTAGAATGAATGAATTTGAGTTATTCAGTGGTGGGTATCATTGGTCGATATGCCACACATGAATTCATTTTTCTTTTTCTGCTGTTCAAGTCACATGAACTAAGAGCATTTTCTGCACACATACATATATACAAATATATACTAAATGTGACCATAAAGTATTGAAACTGACTTTTATTAAAAAATGCTAGAACTTAAATATCCAAATTATTATTTTCCTTCAATGTAAAATCGTGTGGTTTTTTTCTAATGCTGCTACATTTATCTAAAAACCCTGTGAAGCAGCTGTTTTAGAAACACCCTTGAATTTAGTTTGTGAAAACTAAAAACAACAAGTAGACTCATTACTTTGTAGTCAAATCTTAAATTTGTCATCAAATTGTTTAATCATCTTGAATGGTCATAGTCAGAAAGTCAGTTCAAAATGACTGTGAAAAATCAAGCCAGCCCTCTTTGAACATTTACTCTCACATTTTTAACTTTGTCAGATATTCTTAAAAACAAAAGTGATAAATGCCCATTATAACAAGTCAAACAGAGAGATGTGTAAGGAGAAAATAACAATCTCAATCCTTTTCCCTCCTTCTACTATAACTCTTATGAACTAATAAAGTATTGATGTTAAAGAATAAATAGCTATATATATTAACCTGGAGGGATAACAATACATGTTTTAAATAAAAAAGAAAGAATAGTATGCAGCCATCCTTCTATATCTATAGGTTCTGCATCCATGGATTCAACCAAGTGCAAATGGAAAATATTCAGAAAAAACACCAACAATACAATAAAAATAAGAAAAACAATATAGTATAACAACTATTTGCATAGCATTTACACTGTTGTAGGTATTATAAGTAATCTAGAGATAATTTAAAGTATACAGGAGGATGTTATATGCAAATACTATGCCATTTTATATAAGGGACTTGAGCATAGCAGGTTTTGGTATCCATGAGGGTCTTCACACCAATCCCCCGAGCATACTGAGTGACAACTGTATGACTCAAAACTTTTGTCTATACATGTATAGATCTATAGCATGGACATACCAAATTTTATTCAAACACTGCCCTATAGATGAACAGTCAGAATATTTACAACTTGTTGCCACTACAAGAAATACTCCAGGAGACTTCCTTTACCGTGAGCCTTCATGTGCAGGTGTCATTATTTCTGTAAAAGAGATTTCCTAAATTAGAATTTCTGGGTTAAAATGTATATGTCACATTTTTTCATTACTCCTGGGAAGAAGAAAAATGCACAGAATTAGTAAAGCATTACCAAAATCCAATTAATGGAAAAATTAAAAGTCCAATCTGTGTTTCCCTGTGCCCGTGACCAGAGAATACTAGCAAGATAATTTAGTGTCTCCAGTCATTCAGGAAAGAGAGAATACTCTGTGTACTTTACAAAGGAAAACCAAGGTTATCACTGAAGAAAAGTTCTAGTGTGCCCCATGAAGTATAAATTTTGTTTCGTTTCATAAATATTTATTGAGTGTCTCCTCTCTGTCAGGAATAGTTGTAGACATAAGAAGAATAGAAGTGGACAGAGTCCCTGGTCCTAAGGAGGCAACAGTCTGATGGGGCAGACAGACCGGTGACCACATTCGGAGCACAGCGTGGGAAGGGCTATGATGGAGACAGGTAAAAGCCACACTGGAAACCCAGACATGGGTCACCTGTGGTTCTTAAGATTGTCTAAAATACTTGCAGAGCCACCACATGTGGCCGAGGAAGCATATAGAGTTGAATATACAGTTTGCTAAATAATACTGAAAGTTCAAGGGTTAAGTCACATGGCAAGAGATTGGCCAAAAAATAATCTAATAACAAGTTAACGACCCACAAGTTTGTATTGTAAGTTTTTTTATTTTGATAAACCTAAAGACAGACTTACATATGCTTTTGGCACAACCTATGATAATGCTTATATTGGGGACAGGAATAAACACAATGTGCCAGCTTGTCAAATCAATTTATTAAATAAAATTCTTCTTTGACCCCCAGTATATCCACATCCATGTAATACTAAACCATTGTAGATGGGATGTGGCTGAATTTCTATAATCTTAATAAACAAAAGTCATTGAAAACATAAATTTTACCTTTTGATTTAGTTTTTGTTGACAGGGATGAATTTCCACATGAAAGAATAACTACTATTTAATTCAGCTTTAAAGATGAGCTATAAAATAAAAGAATCCAGGAAATATATTTTTAAATTGGTGATATGTTAGCTTCAAGAACACATGGATAAACCACTTAAAAGGAAATAGTAAATGATGTGAATGTAAAAAAGCACTTCATAAAACATTTCCATCAATGTTTATTTTTAATCTAAAACATAATACTCTATAAAAGAAAAATTTTAACCCTCAAGATTTTCCTTTAAAAAGTCTGTTTTTCTCAGTGCCTCCCCATGCTCACCACAGAGGAGGGGTATTTACTGGTTCTGCATTTGTTTCTGTAACAGAAGAATTCTTAAATAGTTTGCTTCAGTGAAGTGTCGCATACCTTCACTTAGCACCTTCCCACAAAGGAACGTGGCCATTTTGCAAGGACTACAGTGTCTCATCACTTAATACTTGTCTACATACCAGTAAACAATTCTTTTGTGTCCTTCCTTCCTTCCTCCCTTCCTTCTTCCTTTCCTTCCTTCCTTCCTTCAACAATATTAACAAATAATTGCAGATTCCAAAAGAAAGCTTCACAATTATGTCACGACTATTTTATTAAAGGGTTTTATAAAATAAAAAAAAATAGGATATTGGATTGCAAATATGCATGATTAAGTTTAGAAAATTTGAATACTTCTGATTCAGTGTTGTTTAATAATTTCATCAATAGCATGAAAGATGAATAGAAAGCTAGTTTTCTAGGGACCAAAACTGTTTTCCTCTGCTTTTGAGGCTAAGTTCTGAATGCCAAAGGATCATAGTACTTTGGAAGTATAGTCAGATGGGAACAGATTAAAATCAATGAGAAAAACTGCGTGCTAATTTAGAAATAGAAAAATACACTACACAAATAAGATTATTGAGAATGACTTTTTATGTGAAAGAATAACAAAAAGTATCATTCCATCTTGGACTCACAGTGAATACAAAATAACTGTCATAGCTTTGTAGAATAGTCATTTTTTTCAGAACAAGCATAACAGGCTTGAGAGCCCAAAGGTAATTCCTGCCTGACACTCACACACAATGGTACCAAAGCACACTAATCAGCTAGGATATACCAATTCAAAGAATATTGAAGAGCTTATAGAAGAGTCATAGAAATGTCTGCATTGTGGTATTAATATTAATAAGTCTCATTAAAAAAGAAGTATATTCATAGCATGACTCTCAACCATTCTCCTCCTCCAGTGAGGATGGACTCAGGGAACACACAGGTAAAGAAAACAAACAAGAAATGAAAGCTGCCCTTCTGGCTTGAGATCTGATCAGTTCCTCATTTTTTCTGAAATATTTACATGGTTCTTCTTAGAAATAAAAAATGCACGAATAAAAATACCAACTTTAAAAAGCTAATAAACAAGCATCTTGTCAGAAACTGCAAAAGCATAGCTCTATTTCTTTCCTCTTTTCACTAGACTATATCTATCTGCATATATGAATTACTTACATGTAAGTTATTATAAAGTACATGAGAGAGAACTTTATGTTTTATTTATCCATTTGTTTTATAATTTGCCTTCCATCACAAAGGACTTTAAATGGATTACCAGGATTCTGGGAGAATAGCTGCAATGGAAGCAAGGTATTTAAATATTCTTGAATCTCCTTATAAAAAACAAGCAGAGTAATCCTGATAGCAAAACCAAAATCCATTGGACAACGTGTATGGCAAACTAGGTGTAAAAGTATCCCCTAAAAACCCTAAAATATAAGAAACCAAAGCACCCACAGCTACAAAACCCTTGTTGAGTCATCCTCAGTACAAGGAGAAGCAGAGAGAAGCCAAAAAGGCATTGGCAACCCTGAGAATAGGATCCCAGTGGACTCCCCCTGGAGCCCCACATCCTCTGAAAGAGTGGCTTAGGTTACTTTGGTTTTACCAAAGCTCACTTCCAGGACAAAATCCCACAATAAAGAGAAATTGCCAGGGAAGAATCCAAATTGGGCGGGCTGAGGAAACTGGAATAGAGGAAAGAGAAAGTCCAGATCAGTGCCGTGAAAACAACATTAACGGAGAATGGGACATGAGAGGCATCAAACTAGAAAAGCCACCCCAACCACTACCCCACTGGAAACACTGGAAAACTGATTTACCTTAAATATTAGTATCCAAAACTATACAAAGATATTAAATAATAATAAGGAGAAAGACAGAATGACATGCATACAAATGATAAAAATCAGTCAAAAAGCATGCCCACAAAAAAGATAAAAAGTATAATCTAATATTTAGGAGACACTTAAATGAAGAACATGATAGAAGATAATAAAGAATAACGGAAATCAGAATTAGGAAAAACTAAAAAATGAGGTGACTGGAGAAAAGGAAAATTTGAAAAGAAAGGTGATGGAACTTATAAAACAGTTGAAAATAAAAGACAATGATATCATGACTTAAGACTAAACTAGAAGGAATGCAAGAACAAGTAAACACTTTTAGAAAATAGCTTTATAAATTAGATGACTCAACAAACTAGAAACAGAAGGGAACTTCCTCAACCTGATGACAGGAACCTATGAAAACTCACAGCCAACATCATACTCGATGGCAAAAGACTAAATGGTTTCTCCCTGAAATGAGAAACAAGTCAATGCTCTTACCATTTCTATTTAACATTGTACTGGGGGGTCTAGCTAGGGCAATTAGGCAAGAAAATAAACCAAAAGACATCCAGATAAGACATAAAGAAGTAAAACTATCACTATTTGCAGATGATATAATCTCGTATACAGAAAATACTAAGAAATCTACTAAAAACCCATTGGAACTAATAAACGAGTATAGCCAGGTTGCATGATACCAAGCAAGATACAAAAATCAATTGCATTTCTATAGAGTTGCAATGGGCAATCCAAAATGAAATTAAGAAAATGACTCCATTTATAACAAACTCAAAAGAACAAAAGAATAAAATACCATTAAAATCCTGACGGCATTTTCTACAAAAATAGTAAAAACAGTCCTAAAATTTATATGGAAACACAAAAGACCCCAAACGGCCAAAGCAGTGTTGAGAAAAGAACAAAGCTGAAGACATTGCACTTCCTGATTTCAAAATATATTACAAAACTACAGTAATGAAAACAGAATCGTACCTGTAAAAAGATAGACAGATAGACCAGTAGAACTGAATAGAGAGCCCAGAAGTAAACTCAATGTATATACTGCCAAGTGGTCTTTGACAAAGTTGCCAATAATACACAATAGGGATAAGATAGTCTCTTCAACAAATTATGTTAGGAAAATTGGATAACCACATGTAAAACAATGAAATTGGATTCTTATTTTTCACCATACACAAAAATCAACTCAAAATAGTACAAAAGCAATTTATGTAACCAAAAATTTCTACTCCCATAATATTCTGAAATTTGAAAAAAAGGCCAATCTCCTGTTACACACTTTTATTACAATAAAATTAAACTTTAAAAAAAAATTACTGTAATGACAAATATTTTGAACTTGAGAATATAATTTGAACTCATTAGATATTTTACTTTTATATTGTGCAAGAATACTACTAAGGGCTGATCTGCAAGAGGAAAAAATACATATTTCCTAATTCTACCCATGTGAAAATGCCTAGATAAGAAAAGACTAAACCAATATCAATGAGCATTTGCAGAGCTTTAACTGTGATCTCTAAATACCATGTCCCACTGAAAAGAACCTGGTCTCCATGGAGAAATGACTGATTCCAAGTCTGCAACAGAAAAAATTATGACAAATCCGGAACATCTTGTCATACAAGAATCAAGATTATGTCAAAAGATGTCAAAAGACATCTTGAATAGGCTTCCTTTGGCCCAAAATGGGGCAGTATAAATATTGCTAAGAACAATATCTGTAATTGTTGAAATATATCAAATATATGTATATACATGAATATATGATGTATTAGAAAAACACTCATGGATAACTTTGGAAGATGTTCAGTGACCAATTTAATATTTTGAAAATTGGTGAAATAAACAGAAAGAAGCATGCCTTTATCCCCCTTTTCCTATATGAATTATATATCAGTTAACAAGATGAGGGGATGTTTCTTTTTATAGAGCAATTCCAGCTAAGAAATTAAAAATGAATGAATGAAAAATAAATTAATGAATTTGGGAAATAATCATCAATGGCTACTAGCATGGGGTAGGGTGGGGTGGATAGAAAGAGGGAGATTAAGAGAAAGGGGAAGAGAAAGAGAGACAAACACTAGACATAATGAAACATGGATGTACCTATGAAGTAATCTTACCAAGAAAAATAGAACTTGAATTTGAGCAAGCTCTAGATTTAACTATCAATTTATAAAAAGTATAGACAACATAGATACATGTTAAACAACCTTTCATGGATTCAATCAGCAAAATCCAGACTGCGGGACACAGTACAAATGACCAAGTCTTTAATAGAACATTGCAAGGAAAATAAGAAAGAAAGAAAAGAGAGGGAACCAAGAGGTCAGAGGAGACTTAAAAGATCTGTTAAGCAATCTCTATGTATAGATTTTATTTGGATCTTAAGTCAAACAAATTGTTAAACACACACATACTCCAATTTGTAAAATGAGAACACTGGATATTTCATGATAAGAAATTGCTTAATTTTAAACATAAGAATAATATTATAGTTACATATTTTTTAAAAGACCCCTATCGTTTAGAGAAACATTCTAAAATATTTATAATTGATATGATGTCTAGAATTTGTTTCAAAATAATCAGGGTGAGAGTGAAAAAGGGAGGGATAGCAGAGACAAGATTAGTCATGTGTTGATAATTGTTGAAGCTGGGGGACCAGTACATGGGGGTTCCCTAAACTATACTCTCCATGCTTGTTTTAAATTTTGTATAATAAAAAAGGTTTTTTAAAAAATAAACACTAGAAAAACAGAAATACAAAAAATGGCCCCAAAAGTTGCTTATAAGCATATATAAAATGATGAGATAGCATAATAAAAGTTAGACAAATGAGGAAAAACAAAAATGAAACAAAGTACAACCAGGAACGAAGCTTAAAATGCATTTAAGGACCTATACACAGGCTACAGTGAGACACAAATTTGCCCAAGACTTTCCACCAGTTAATGTAAAAAGTGAAATATTTGAGTTACAAAGTTTATAATGTCAAGGAGATAAATACCAATTGCTCAGGAAAAGCCACTTTCTCGGTAATTTCCTCTTAATATCAAAAAAGTCTCTTGCAGGGGATGGTAGGTGTGTATTCATTTATGCATTCATTGATTCATTCTTTCAGCAAATATTTTCTGAGCACCTATCCTGTGCCACGCTCTGTGTGAGAAGTTGGAGGCACAGTGATGAGCATGGAGACAAAGAGGCTCTTGCCTTCACAGTCCTCACAGTTCAATGAAGAAAAAGACAATAAACGGGGAAATTAAAATGAAGCTGTGATGGGGAGCATTCAGCAAGGATACCGAATCCCAACTTGGGATGAAGGGAGACTTACTCCCTGGAGAAAGAGACAGTTTTCTTGGTTGATATCTGAGTGGAGAGGTAGGACTTAGCTAGGAAAGGATAGTGGGAGGTAGAGAGAGTAGAGCTCTGGGAGCCTACTTCCTGTTGGTGCAACCATGGGGACCAAAGGATATTTTCAGTCATGAACAGTCAAAAATATTGTTTTTTTAAATCTGGGATCATGCTTCCTCAGTTATTTCATTTTTTCAAAAACTTAGTGTTTGGTCCATTTGCTTCTAATCAGTTCCATGTGCAAATAAGGACACTCATAGTTCTTTCTTAGGCATAGTTTTCAAGCCAGATTTATTACCAGGCTTTCTTGCCCCCATGCCTCTGTCTTTCAACGTACTGGCAGCTATCCAAGATTATGTGAAACAATAGGTGGGAAAGCTACATCTCAATTTGATATTTCCTATAGGTCTAAGTCATTTTGTTTAATCAGGAAGCTTTATTCGTTCTTTATCTCTCAGAGACTTTTTTATTTCTACATCTTACTGTTGGATTATTTAGCAGCAATTGGTTCCGATGCATCAGTGCACCAAATTTCAGGACTAACTTTTCCCTTTTCACTTCTGCTTGTAAACAGGTCCCTTTCTCATCTTATCTCCTCATTGTAATACTTTGCCAAAGGCAGCCAATGATGGCCAACCCACTCCCACACTGATTTCTTCAATCACTTCCACCGGAGCTACCAGTGTAGTAGGCACAAAGTTTGCCTTCCAAGTTTTCTCAGGCAATAGTTTTAACAAATGGTTTACCACTTGTAGTAGTTAGCAATCTCCAGAGGGACAGAACCAAGAGGATATATTGTATATAAAGGGGAGTTTATGAGAGAGAATCGGCTCACATGATTGCAAAGGTGAAGTCCCACAAGAGGCCATCTGCAAGCTGGGGATGAGACAAGCTGGTAGCCAGGCTCCATCCAAGTCCAAAAGCCTCAAAACCAGGGAAGCTGACAGAGCAGCTCCCAGTCCCAAACCAAAGGCCAAAGAGCACCCACCCCCTACCCCCTAGGAAGGCTGCCCGTGCAAGTCTCACAGTCCAAAAGCCAAAGATCTGGAGTTTGATGTGCAAGGGCAGGAAGGTAAGAACTATCCTGCTCTGAAGGGGGAAGAGAAAGAGTTTGCAGGAAACCCAGCAAGCTGAATATCCCCCTTCTTCCACCAGCTTGGTCTAGCCACACAGATCAGATGGTGCCCACCCACATCGAGGGCAAGACTTCCTCTCCCAGTCCACTGATTCATGTGTCAATCTCCTCTAGAACCACCCTCACAGACAGCCCCAGAAACAGTGCTTCGCTAGGCATCCCTCAATCCAGTCAAGCTGACACCTAATGTTAACCACTGCACCACTGTACAACGTGGGTCATCACGTTTCCTGCCTCCAATGTCAATGTTACCATCACCCACCATCTGACTGCTGAGACATTGCCACATATTCTAAGTTCTTTGTAACAGCAGCAGTGCATTTCTGATGCCACCATGTATATTAGTCAGAGTGGATTCGTTTCTATAAGAATAACTCCAAAATGTAAATGGCCTAACAACATAAAAGGTTATTTCTCACTCCTACAACAGTCCAATGCAAGTGTTTTTGGCTAGATGGTTCTCCTTTAGGTGGTGATACAGAAACCCATGCTCTGTTTCCGAGCTCTGCCACTGTACAGAGCCTCAGAGTCCTCTGATAGGTTCTCTGCATCCATCCCTCTGACTGGCAGAGAGAGAGAGAGAGAGAGAGAGAGAGAGAGAGAGAGAGAGAGAGAGAGAGAGATCGAGGAGGCTTATATAGGAAAAATGTTATGGTCAGGCCTGAAAGTTGTGTATATCACTTTAGTCCACTTTCCAATGGCCTACTAAATGATTTATTATTTGAAATGAAAATTATATATAGTAAAACTAAATAAACTCAATGAAATGATAGACATACCATTCAGAATGGAGGATACCAATGGGGATGGGGATGGATGTGGGTGGGATTTGGCAGAAAAACTCAGGGGCCTCTCTGGGGGTTAGTGATATTCTGTCTCCAAAGCTTAGTCATGATACAGTTGATTGCATTGTTGTTCATTTTCATACCCCTTAAATTTACTGGAAATATTCTATTGGGAATGTGTTCAACATTTACTAAAAGCAATTAGATTGGCTAGTACTATAAGGTAGCATGTAATAAATGTCTAATGAAGAACATAGACATAGTGGAAAGAATTACTTGGCAATGAGGGCATGAGCTTTTGAGTAGTATCTAATGCTATTGAGTATATCTAACAATTGCTGAGCTCATACATAATAGCTAATATCTAAAATAGTTTATATTTATTAACTAATTTGACCCTTTAAATAATCCTATAATAAACACTATCATTTTCCCCATTTGGCAGATGAGAAACCTAATGTATAAGGTTCAGCAACTTGTCTAAGGTCACACAGTGTCCTTGGTGACAGAGCTGGAATTTGAATCCAGGTATCCTGGCTTTGGAGTCCCTGTCTTTTACTCTCAATGCTCTACTCTCTCTGGATTTGCCTAGGCAGGGGATGGTGGCGGTTGTGGTGTAAGAAACATGGGAGTCACACCAGCTGTTCACAAGGACAAGAGTTGAAAAGTCAGACATTTCACGATTTGTAACTCTCTGCAGCCTACTGTTTTCATGGTGAGAAGGGCAGCTCAGAGAGGCAAGAACAAACAGCTGCAAGAGCAAGGAAATGCAGAGCATCTCTTGAAATGGGCATAAGACATGCCCTCCTGCTACAATCTCATCCCAGGGGACCAGATCACACAACTCCTTGTGGGCAGGGATTAGGAAGAGAAGAGCTTCCAGCTGCACCTGCTGGTAATGAGCCCTATCACAATAGACAAACCCTGGGTGATCTAAACACCAGTTTTGGTGGTGGATACAGGAGCAGGAAGGAAGAACTTGAAATGAGATCACAATGCCTGATTGGTTATGAGGTGAAGGAGTTAAATTCATCAAAAATGAGAGTTTTGAGCCAAAATAATGAGAATAATGATACTGAGAGAAATATGGACACAAGAAAGAGATGGTTGCTTTGGAAGACTGCTACCCTGTCTCTCCTTTTTTGAGGCATTGCAGTATAGCAAAGCTCACAAAACTTAAATAAAACTTCAAATTCCTAATGCATCACCTTGAAGGCTTCGGTGAAGGCTAATGACTCTACATGTGAGTTTTCCTACACATTCTGTGTTTTCGAGAGGTTTTAGTTTATTTTTGGAAGGGAGTATATATGTAATCTACTCATTTGCCTTTTCCTGGGATATAAGAGCATATGGATTCCTTAATAAAAACAATAGTTTCTATTTCTTGAGCATTTATCTTGTTCCAAGCATTATATTAAGCACTTTGTACATATTGCAGCAATAAATGCTTATAATAACATAATCAAGGCCATTATTGTCCTTCTTTTGCTGCTAATGAAACTTCTCATAGGCAATGAGAAGTTAATGTTAAGCAACTTATCCCAAAATATATGACTAGACTAGTAAATGGCCAATGCATGCTTCAAACCTAGGTCCCACTCCAACACATCTTATCCATGGTTACAAATAGTGTTTATATTGCTTCTGATGTCATTTTTCTAGCATCTGTATGAATCTCTTGCTTTTGACCACAGTTTTTCTGCAGATAGTCTCTAAAAATTAACACATGTTGTTTTAACCAGATCCTTACTCTCTGGTTATTTAACTCAATTGCTGATGAACTAGTTTAGTCAGCACGCTTCACTCCTTCTTTATTTGTGCAAACTCGTAGTCAATTGAACAACTACCATGTGCCAAACACTTTGATCTCCTGGAGAAATTGAAAACAGGGACTTTTTTTAAATATCCATAGTTCATCACCTGTAGAGAAATAAAGCATAGCATTCGGAAACCATGCAGTGACATCATTACACAGAGTATCAGTTAGATCCATAATACAGTAAAAAATTCCATTCTATTCCATTCCAATTTGATTCCAGTTGGGAGAAAAGTCTACACCTAGCACATAAAATGATAGTAATAAACTGGGATGATAATCTAATGTTGTATATTCTTTCCACCCTTAATCCTTACAACAAAACTAAAACAATAAATTAAAAAGTAAAAACTATACAGTGTCTCAATAGACATATACCAAAAAACAAATAATTGAGATTATTTTTCAGAATCAATCAGATGAAATAGCTATTTTTTATATTTTATGTTATCCCAAATAATTGTTTGCTCCTGAACAACCCAAATAATTGTGTGCTTTGCTTTAGTAGTGGAGACTTAGAGAAGAACATTCGGACTGAAAGTTTACCAAGCATAGGCAGAAGGGAAAATATAAGGGAGAGGGGATATCCTCCATTTGCCTAAACCAGAATTACTAGGGCAGATTTTTTGAGTTCCTAAATCTCAGTAGCACTTCTATTCTTGCCTCAATTAGGTCTTTTCTTATTGCAAAGGACAAAGAGAGACTCCTATGACATTTCCATGGGGAGGATATAGGGTAAGACCTGGGTTACTTTGGCTTGAACCAAAAATAATAATTCCTTAAGTCCTCAAACACAGAAGAGACTGACAACCACCGTTCTTCACTTATGCCAAGCACAGGACAGCAGATCCAGCCAGAGCTGCATGAATGAGGCTTGAGGAATGAATTATCAATCAATGATAATAACAAGGTTTCTTCCAAATAGGTACAATGCAGCAAAAGGTAACTTTCTTAGTGAGAATTGTCTCTTTCCTAAAGTTTAACAACTAATTATTTAGAATAGTTTAGATTCAGGCAGGATACTTCTTGGAAGCAGGCAAGAATCTTGAAACTAACATTTAAATGTTCCTGAAGCAGCATGAGGCTTTCTCCCAGATCACAACATTTGCCCCCTTCCCCAGTCCATCAACAGAACTTCTCAACAATTAAAGAATTTGTGCTCTTGGCCATACCTTGGGCCCTAAGCTACTAGACCCTCATGAACATTTGCTACAATTATTTAGTCACTCCCACTTATTTCATGCCCCGTCATCTCAAGAAATGAACCTACATTCCTAAATCAATTGCCAAAGAGGGATTGTAGACCTGAGTGTTGCTAAACCCAGAGAAGGAGAGAAAAAGGATAGTGACTTCTCAACATTCCTCAGTATTTTTCTCTCCAGCTTTATCTTAAAATCACATCTCTTAATTACTCACGATGAATATGGAAGACTTGGTAGGCCATTCCAGGAATGTTCAGACTTCTGGCTTTAAAATAAAATCAAGGTGACAAGGTAAATGGCTTGCTTGGGAATGCAATGGCTTAGAAGTAAACTCAGTAGCTGACATCTGCTTAGTCTCAACCACAATAATGCTTTAAAAAACTATCTTGTATTAAGTTACCAGGAGAACGTATCTTATAATATTGCTCCTTTTAATAGAGAATCTATCATTATTCAGAAGCATCACTGGACTAAACTCACATCCTACTGTCATGGATCCCAATGTAGCCCTCAAATTAGTCACAGAGAAATACACTATGGGTTGAAGTACACCATTTTTTGCGTGTGTGGTAGAAGACAAAAGCTATTTTGTTTCACAAGTATAACATGATGGTTTTTATGGGGGAAGTGAAGAATAATTTATCCAGTGGGGGAGGAATGTAATTAACTTGAATACAGAATATAAGAATTGGGCCAGGGCAGTAAGCCAGTCATTGAAGAAAAGAAAAAAAGACTTTATTATGGATTATACCAAAAATTAAAATTAAAATAGTGTCCCCTATAGAAGCTTGCATTCTCATGGTTATTTCTTTTTTCTTTTTCCTCTTCAAAGGAGAAAATATGTAGCAATACACTAAGGGAAAATATCAGTAATAGCATTTGCTGAGCATTCATTGCCTGCAAGGCAGTTAGCTAAACCTTCCTAGTGTTCATGACACCTCTGTGCCAGTCCGTACCGCCAACCTCCTTTCACAGCCCCCACAAAATACTTGCTCTTTTTTCCTCTCTCAGCCCTACTAGTGGTTCACTTTCAGAAGAACCAATATAGATGGAGACCTGAGCAGGCCAGGAATAGGCTGGGCTGTTACGGCAGAAAAGTCCAGAATCCCTGGTTACCTGGACTGAGGCCTAAAAGGCAAAATGTGTACAGGGAGCACAGGTTCCAGGAGGTTCTACCCTCTACCTTATACATTCCTTCATCCTAGGCCCAAAGGGCAGGACAGGGTTCTGTAAAATGTGGGGCCTGGTGCAGGTCCTTCCTTATGTGTCTTCCCACCTCCTGTCTTGGTCTAAGCCTAGTGCTACCAACTTGGTACTAACTGCAAAGCTTGTGCCCTTAACCAGTGCTGAATGAGTGATCGCATGAGAGACACAGTACTCGTCCTCTTGGAGGTTATTAAAAAAAGATTTGTATGTTATCTATGAAACAAAATGGAAAAAAATGCAGGGCTAAAGGAGCAAAAGAGCTCTGATGATCACCAGTTTTCAACCCTGTGACCCTTGGTTACACTTTCCGTGGGGGCAGCTGAGGCTTAGCCGTTCAGTTAAGGGTATATTTCACTATGCACAGGCGCTAACACCCTGGGTTCTCCCACAGTTCAGGATACAGCGTTCTATCCCTGATAATCCATCTCAAACAAGCCATGGGCAACACTGGGTAACAACATACACAAGGGAAGAATAAACCCAGGTTAGGTTACTTAACCTATTATATCGTTTTAGGGATGGATTAAGAAGAAAATAAGGGAACTAAAAGTTAGTCTAATTAGCATCAAAAATTATCCTGTGATTATCTCAGCAGGGCCTACTGGTCACTGAGTAAATTGTTGATTCATTTGGATTGTTTTTAAGTAAAATAACCCCTAAGAGTAAGAAAAGTGGAAATTTAGAGTCTGTTAGTCTTTGTACAACAAAAGAAAGAAGCTTTTTCAAAATAAAGAATTTCTTTTACAATTATTTAAAAAAATAGCCTTGGCTTTTTGGAAATAATGTTGAAAAATTAAAACAATGGAAAATCAACCATAATTCCACTAACCAAGACAATGACCGTTAATATTTTATTGTACTTTTGTGTGCTAAAATCAGTACTGGCCACTCAATTATAGCTTCCTTTTTACCTAACATTTAGTTAATTGTTCTCCCTTATTATTAAGCATCTTTGGAAACATCAGTTTTAATAGCTACGTGGTATTCCATCATGTAGATTTACTTACAGTTAACAGTTTATTTAAAAAATTACTCTATTAGTCTTGTTTTGTTTTTTCATGTTGTTTGGTTTAGCTTTTATTTTTGCTTTAATAAACAATATTGCATTTATTTTCCTTATCTTGCCTTTAACAAATATTATGCATATAAATAACATTTACATAATATACATATATACATGAAATATAAGAAGTAGGATGTGTAGTCAAAGGGGCAGACTATTATCAAGGTTCTGCTAAACTGTGTTCTAAAACCGTGGATCTGCAACTCTACTCAACTTCAAACAAAAAATAAGCAAACAAAAAAAATTGTGAATCTAGTTTAAAAGATCTATTTTTACCGAAAAGTAAATATGGTATTCCATTATTATAATTTGTACTTATAAGGAAAGTAGTTTAAATAAATGGAATCATGTCACATTTACCATTGAAATGTATTAAAAGATCATTTTATCTGATTGTTAAAAATAGTTCCTGACTTTCAATCAAGGGTAAATATATGATAAGCACTTCTAAATTTTCTTTATTCTTAAACACTTAATTTATTGCTATTTTTTCCAAATTAAAGTTGATCTTGAGATATCATTGGCTTGGTCCACAGAAAGGGCAGACTTTTGATTGCATATCCAAAATTTGAAATTGAATTGAAGTGATTCCATTTTATAGCTGAAAACCCTATTTTTATACACCCAAATTCAATTATTTAAGAATCACAGTGGCCTCGCACCCACTAGAATTATTGCTTCTCGTCTTTAAAGCTTACCTCAATTTCTTTTTACATTTATGGCATTTCATTTTTATTATACTTACAGTTTTCCAAAGCACTGCATGCCATATGCTTATTTTTTAAAGCTCAAACCTAATGTTTTTGGTAGCCTTCTGTAAAGATTATGCATTACCATTTACGCTAACTGTGCTTAAAGAAAGAAAGAAAACAGGTATGAGGATTACCAGCTTGAAGGGAGACTTACTCACTAGTAAAGCATCCACACACCAACTTTAGCAGGATGTGGGATTTTTGCCATTGACTTTTTTCCATTCATGTCTCCCTTGTGAACAGTGTAAGTGAAATGAGCTGGTTGGTGGTCCGCGCCTGTCCAGCCATTGCTGGGAAACCGTCAGGATTACAATGCTCCTTTGTTGGCTGGCTTGGCAGCGATGCCAGGAGCTGAATGGGCCACAGAGACTGAACTAGTTATGACGATTGCTCGAACAACCAGAAGGCCCCCCCACCTCTTAGCCCGGCCACCCTGAGATGACAGCATGGATGTGAGTGGAGATGCCCCCATTCACCCACCAATATGCTGCACCAACATGCCTAGTGGAAAATTTGGGCTTCCTGACGACTACTCTCAAATTCAAGAGGAGCACCAATCTCACCAGAAACTTGCTAAAGATAGCAGGAAAACACAATGGAAAGTAAATCATGAAATACTGTGGTTTAATGGTGTGCTCGTCTATCTCACTGAAATTGCATGGTGATTGTTGGCTAAACAGCTGAAAGGACAGAGAGTAAAAGATTAAACAATAAAATCCATGCAAAACAGAGAAAGAAGCTCCCCTGTGATGACATTCGTGGGGAAGCCTGGAGGCAGACAGTCCAAAAGTCTGATCTGGCCAATTTCAGTCACAGTGATTTTTTATTTGTTTGTTTTTGTCATATCAAATCTCCCAGAGCCCAAATTTTCAGATTAAGATGCAGCCCCTACTGACAGAGGGAAGGAAACTGAAGATTATGAAGCAGGTAGGACAAAAAGATCATTGAGTGAAAAATGAGTTGCTGTCTCTTCTAACAGTATTCTGCTAACCCAGACTCCTGGTTTTATTTAAAAAGCCCACTGCCTTTGAAAACACACAGGGTCTTTTCAATAGCAAAAGATCAAATGATGCTAATCAGGCCGTGGGGCCTAATCCTTTAATGCAACTGTCTCTTTACATTATGCACGTTCCCACATTATAAGCTGGCATGATTTTTATCTTTTCTTCTTCTTGTTCTTCTCCTTCTCCTTTTCCTTCCTTCTCTCTGTGTGTCCCTCTCTTTAAATCTTAATTTGCCAATCAGTACAGAATATGCTTTCTTCCACTTTGTTTCCAACCCCCAACAAGGAACAATTGGCTGTTGAGCCTTAAAAAGAAGAGAGACAAGACAATGGGACAGTACATCCACCTCTCCCTTCTCTTCTCCACATTCCTTACCCTTCTCTTTGCTCCTCTTGGGCTACATGTTAGTGGAAAAGCCACATCCCTGCAGCACTCTGAGCTGGCCTAGAGCAGGCCTCTGCTGCTCCTCACCTCTGCCCCTCCTCACCTCTGCCCCTCCTCAGCTGTTGGCTCTGCCTGATGGATGCAGTTCCACTTCCCACAGATGTGATGCATTTGTAGCTGCTCTCAATAGCTTTTTTTGAGCCAACCTTTTCTTCAAGAGCACAACAATCTTGCAAAGATGTGGAAACATCCCCAGTGCCCATCAATACATGAGTGAATTAATAAAGTGTGGTATATGTACACCATGGAGTACCACTCAGCCATAAAAAAATGATGCACTAATCCTTCTTGTATTATCCTGGTTGGAGCTAGAGCCCATTCTTCTAAGCGAAGTATCACAAGAATGGAAAAACAAGCACCACATGTACTCACCATCAAATTAGGACTAACTGAGCAACACTTAGGTGCACACGTGGAAATAATATTCATCAGGTGCCAGACAGGTGGGAGGGTGGTGGAGGAGATGGGTAAATTCACAGCTAATAGGTGCAAAGCACACTGTCTGGGGGATGGGCACACTTGTAGCTCTGGCTTGGTTGTGCAAAGGCAATCTATGTAACCAAAATGTTTGTACCCACATAATATTCTGAATTTTTTTAAAAAAAGGTTACGTGCAACCCCCCCAAAAAAGAATACAGCAATCATAGTTTGAATTCTAGGGCATATTTAGCCTGAAGATGCAAAGATTGACGTGGGGGGAAAGGATATGTAACAATTGTCTTCAGATTCTTGGCCTGCCAAGCTATTGAAATAGAATTAAGCTTCTACAAGAATATAGACCCATTAGAGCAGTTACTCTTAAAGGGGGTCATGGTGGTAAGTAGAGTCACTTGGGGACTTGTTCAAGTCATAATCCCTTTCTCTGCTCAGATACTAATGTGCCTGCAGTAGAGTGCCATTGTTATCAATGAGAATGTGACCTATTTCTTAGAAGCATTAGAATAGAAAAAAGTTTGACAGAACTATAGAATTCGACTATAAATTCCACAACATCAGGTATAAACTACATATAATTTCCTCATTTTTATTTCTAAGGTCTAACAGGGCCTGGCACATGGCAGACACTCAAAAATTCTTCTTGTTGATGTATTAAAAAAAAAAAAAAAAAAAAAAAAACTTCAAGGAAGCAAACTGCCCTAACGTAAAATATAATTTTAATAGATTTTAATATGAGTTGAATAATCTGGCCATTGAGGTGGCTCACACCTGTAATCCTAGCACTCTGGGAAGCTGAGGTGGGAGGATAGCTTGAGGTCAGGAGTTTGAGACCAGCCTGAGCAAGAGCGAGACTCCATCTCTACTAAAAATAGAAAAAATTAGCCCATGCTAGTCCCAGCGACTCAGGAGGCTAAGGCACGAGGATTGCTTGAACCCAGGACTTTGAGGTTGCTGTGAGTTAGGTTGATGCCACTGTACTCTAGCCTGGGCAACAGAGCGAGATCCTGTCTCAAAAAAAAAAAAGAAAAAAGATAGAATGATCTAATAAGCAGTACTGTCCAAGGTGAGCTATCACAAGAGACAATGAGCTCTCTGTCTTTGGAGGAGTTCAAGCATAACCTGGGGATACTGGTGTATCAACTGGGGAGTTGACCAGATCCACAAGGCTAACATAGTGGTAGCCAGTTTAGCTCCAGGCCAACACTTTATATTTCATGACCATGAAGAGATTATTTGAAGAGCATAAAGAGATGCATCCTATCACCAGCTTAACCCAGGGAAATAAATCTTTATGCCTTGTTTTCTAAGAGTCCTGTGTTAAATTTGAAACACAGTTTATTAAATCCCAAATGTTTAATTTCTACTTATAATAATTTGAGTTTGTTATTAAGAATAATACTTGTACCTTTGAAAGTCTTTGGTCTTTATTTCCAGAGAGCAATATGAATGCTGGTACATGTTAGCACACAGGCTTATAGATCCTGAAGACCTAATTCCATCTGTCTACAGATACCAAAGCTCTTTAACCCCACCTCTCTGTCACGGTAATTTGGAACCCAGATTTTTCAAATAAGCTTGATTGTGGCACACATGAGAATTCCAACAGTTTTTGAAACACTGAAAGTCTTTTAGGATTTTGCCTTTCCCCTCTTCCTCTTTCTTTTTGATTCTGAATGGTTTATCATCCAAGGGAATGTGGTACCTTGATAATCGCTTCTTTGATATCCATGCATTTCACATTCACTTATACTGAACATCTGTGGCCGTGAAAAGGAAGTAATAAAGTGCCTCAGTGCCCACTGGGCATGACAATCAGCGTTGCAGTGAGCATCTTTGGGTCGAGAGCGCCACCTCTCAGCAGTGAAACAAAGTGGCCTCCTGTGGGCCAGAGTCACAGGAACCACTGGCCAGTGGAAGGGTGGATCACCCATCACTAGCATTTTCTCTTTGCACTGCACTCAGTTGACTTTTCTATCCAACAATGGTCAAGTGCCTGAAATCACCCATCGCACCTATTTTAGTGGAAGCACACAGGTAGGGGACGCTGGGCTCTGAGAAAAAGCCCTGAATTTTTCCATGGCAATACTGTTTCACCATCTATGAATCCACTTTTAAAATAAGTTCATGGAAAATTCTTTTACTTTTTTTTTTTTATCAACTATACTTGCAAGCTAAGGAAGATTCTTAACCTACTTCTCAATAGTCTGGACTATTAACAAAAATTTTAGATCCTCTACAAAATAAAACAAACCTCCAACCTTTATTCAGATTAATAATTAATCCTTAGCAGTTTAGGGATCTTAGAGGTCCTCTAAGCCCTTCCTATTACAGGTGAGGAATCAAGGGTTCAAAGTGAACCAATAACTTCTTATCACTCCCCTGTTCACTCCACCCACATTGGCTGCTACCCTTGGGCCCATGATTTGGGCCACTCTCTTTCTCTGACTTGGATTCCCAGAATTTTCCAGCTTAGAGGTACTAAAATTGGGACTAAATGAAAACTAATTGTAATAACTTAGACTGTATCTGAATGGGGGTTTCATTTTTTTATCTTTGTAATATTCTGCTTGTGCTAATAGAGTACAAACCTCCCCATTCATAACACACACAAAAATGCAGATGCTAATTGATTTCTGAATAAACTTATAGGTCTCTGAATTCATTCATGTAAAATTTTTGAAAAAGCATTTTTAGATTCTTCTTTGTAGGGAGCTTATAAGTGATTTAAAATACATACCTGTATATATTAATATTATTTGATGTTCATATGGCTTTTTCTAAATAACATGCTTGACTTTTAACAGAAACTTTTGGAGACAATGCCATATTCTGAGTAGCATGAAGGAAATTTTACTTCATATCATATTATTTACTATAAAGGGGTATCACTATTGCAGGAGAAAGACAATGGGCTGAGAATGAGAACATATAGGTTCAAGTCCAATGTTAGCAACTGAGTATCTCTGTGGTTAAGCCAAGTCACCTTAATCTTCCTGGTGGAAGTATGTGTGTGTGTGTGAGTGTGTGTGTGTGTGTGTGTGTGTTGGGAGATAGATGTAGTGATAAGAAAATCTAAGGGGCAGAAGAGATCAAACTTTCACTGTTTGCTGATGATATGATATTGTATCTAGAAAACCCCAAAGATTCAACCAAGAAACTCCTGGAACTGATCAATGAATTTAGTAAAGTCTCAGGATACAAAATCAATACACAGAAATCAGAGGCATTCATATATGCCAACAACAATCTAATTGAGAACCAAATCAAAGACTCAATTCCCTTCACAATAGCAACAAAGAAATTAAAGTACCTAGGAATATACTTAACCAAGGACGTAAAAGACCTCTACAGGGAGAACTATGAAACACTGAGGAAGGAAATAGCAGAGGATGTAAACAGATGGAAATCCATACCATGCTCGTGGATTGGCAGACTCAATATCATCAAAATGTCTATACTACCCAAACTGATCTACAGATTCAATGCAATACCTATTAAAATCCCATCAGCATTCTTCACAGATATAGAAAAAATAATTTTACGCTTCGTATGGAACCAAAGAAGACCCTGAATATCAAGAGCAATTCTAGGCAACAAAAACAAAATGGGAGGCATTAATATGCCAGATATCAAACTATACTACAAAGCTGTAGTAATTAAATCAATATGGTATTGGCACAAAAATAGGAATATTGACCAGTGGAACAGATGTGAGAATCCTGATATAAAACCGTCCTCATACAGCCATCTAATCTTTGACAAAGCAGACAAAAACATACGCTGGGGAAAAGAATCCCTTTTCAATAAATGGTGCTGGGAAAACTGGATAGCCACCTGTAGAAGGCTAAAACAGGACCCACACCTTTCACCTCTCACAAAAACCAACTCACGCTGGATAACAGACTTAAACCTAAGGTATGAAACTATTAGAACTCTAGAGGAAAAAGTTGGAAACACTTTCCTAGACATCGGCCTGGGCAAACAGTTTATGAAGAAGTCCCCAAAGGCAATCACAGCAGCAACAAAAATAAATAAATGGGACATGATCAAACTAAAAAGCTTCTGCACAGCCAAAGAAATAGTCATGAAAGTAAACAGACAACCTACAGAATGGGAGAAAATTTTTGCATCCTATGCATCCGATAAGGGACTGATAACTAGAATATACTTAGAACTCATGAAAATCAGGAAGAAAAAATCAAATAACCCCATTAAAAAGTGGGCAAAGGACTTGAACAGAAACTTTTCTAAAGAAGACAGAAGAATGGCCAACAAACATATGAAAAAATGCTCAACATCTCTAATCATCAGGGAAATGCAAATCAAAACCACAATGAGATATCACTTAACCCCAGTGAGAATGGCCTTTATCAAAAAATCTCCAAACAATAAATGCTGGCGTGGTTGCGGAGAGAGAGGAACACTCCTACACTGCTGGTGGGACTGCAAACTAGTTCAACCTCTGTGGAAAGCAATATGGAGATACCTTAAAGCGATACAAGTGAATCTACCATTTGATCCAGCAATCCCATTGCTGGGCATCTACCCAAATGATCCAATGACACTCTACAAAAAAGACACCTGCACTCAAATGTTTATAGCAGCACAATTCATAATTGCAAGGCTGTGGAAACAGCCCAAGTGCCCATCAATCCAAGAATGGATTAATAAAATGTGGTATATGTATACCATGGAGTACTATTCAGCTCTAAGAAACAATGGTGATATAGCACATCTTATATTTTCCTGGTTAGAGCTGGAACCCATACTACTAAGTGAAGTATCCCAAGAATGGAAAAACAAGCACCAGATATATTCTCCAGCAAACTGGTATTAACTGAGTAGCACCTAAGTGGACACATAGGTACTACAGTAATAGGGTATTGGGCAGGTGGGAGGGGGGAGGGGGGCGGGTATATACATAATGAGTGAGATGTGCACCATCTGGGGGATGGTCATGCTGGAGACTCAGACTTTTGGGGAGGGGGGGGAAATGGGCATTAATTCAAACCTTAAAATCTGTACCCCCATAATATGCCGAAATAAAAAAAAAAAAAAGAAAATCTAAACTGCCCTTCTCTTTGGATTGTTGTTAGCATCAAATTCAATAATGTACTTTAAACTTCTTTGAAATATACATCAAATTTCAGTAGTACAATGGCCAGAGCACTTGCTCATTGCCGTATAGCATGCCAGGTGGGGGGCAGTGTGTTTAAAGGTTAAAAGCTGGGCTCTTTGATCTGCCAATTTGGATGGAATCCCGGCTTCAGCTTCAACACCTACTAGCTGTGCGACGTCTGGTGAGTTACTGAACTCAACAGTAACTAGGCTGGACATCCCGAGGGAATGCTAGTATAGTGCGAGTATCTTATTTGGGTTGTGTTAAGATTGAGTACAGCAATGCATGCAGGGCACCAAGTGGGAGGTCCACCCCACAGCACATCAATGTTAGTTTGTCTTCATTTTATGAAATTCCTGATTCTTGCTTTTCATAAGGCTTTGTGGAGTAAACAATGTGGGAGAGTTGGGCCTCTTAGCCCTGGAAACATTTCATGAAGGTTTCCTTCACTTATTTACAGAGCTCTAGCTAAGACATCTCCTCAAAGCACATAGCACAAATTAATGTGTTATGAAACAAAATCGTGAGTTTGAGGGCTAAACCCAAGAATATCTGCATTTTAATCTCACCTCCTCACTCTCATCTTCAGAACTGTGTCCCCTTCAGAAAAATTCTCGAAGAGAAGAGTTGGCTTCAGGATGTCTTTTTGACTTGGTACCTAGTAATTGTTCCAGTAATCTCAAATCTTTTATAAATTTTATGGACTTATAAATAAGTCATATATTTGTTTCACTTATATTACAAATATTTCAGTTCATTTACTCTATTTCTCATTTTAGATAGCAACCTTCATGAAGGGCTACTCTTTCTGTCTTTTCTCACTACCTAATAGTCAAGTGACACGAATGATTCAAAGATCACCAATGCTTTGACATTAGATAATCTTGGACTCCATTGTGTCTCTGATACTTACTTGTTAGGTATCCTCGGGAAAGTTGCTTTAATTCCCTGAATCTCTGTTTCTTTGCTCAATAAATGAAGGCAACCTTACAGAGTTCTAGTGAGTCCTGGAAGTAATACCTGGAAAACCCCTTAAATAAAAGCTCACTATCAGTATTTCTCTCCTTTAAGTTGTCCATTATGGTTATTACCATGATGATGGCCTTCATCTCCATGCCTATCCCCCTGGGTACTGGCCCAGATTCACAAGAATGCAAAAAAAAAATCGTGGGAAAGAAGAAAGAAAACACCAGAGAAGCATGGTGGGAGCAGAAACCTTTTGCTAAGCCAAAATCTGCAAACACAGAACAATAAATGTATTCCATGGTCCAACGAAGGCCCAGCAGGTTTTGTCACACTGATGAAAGAGAACACTAATGAGATAGTGACACTTAGTGGTAGTCTTCTGATACTACAGGCAGCTACTTAGCAAGCAGCAAGGAAACAATTGCCAAAGAAGCCTTGTGTATTCCTTCTTGTCTTTACTGAATAGGTGGGAAGATAGGCACAATGTTCCCACGTTTGCTTGTTCCCACACCCTTCTCTCTCACCCACCCTGAGAGGGGTTATGGACAGCTCCCTGGATCTGTTCAGCAGTGCTTTAGAGCTTTGCTCCTCACTACTATGTTAATAGTTAGAGCCCCTCCGTGCATACAAATTAGGTCATTAGCAACTAGTCAGCAATTAACTAATATATTAGTCAGTCACAAAGTAACAAAGGATGATGATATTCTTCTTGACATTTGCAAGTTAAAATGTGTCCTTGAGCTCCATTCAGAATTCTCTTTCTCCATCTGAAAAGGGATGAAAATGCTCACGTTAGCCATGAAAGCATAAGGAAGAATGTTTTATTTGATAGTGCATTCTGCAGCTACTTGCTGGACAATTTATGATCTTTTAAATCAATGGTGTTAAATGAGGAGTCCTAAAGTAGTCTACAGACATTATCTGATTCAGTCTTGAATCTCTGAAAAAGGGGAAATGAGCAGATTATATTATTCTTGTATTATTCATTCACTTTATAGTAGTATCTCTGAAGAGAAACTAAGTCCATCCATAGGGGAGAAATCCAACAGCTCAAGTATAAGCAGTATATTCTTCATCCGTGAGAAAATCTTGCTTTAAAGGTTAGAATTTTAGAATTAGAAGGCACTTTAAAAATTAAATGGTCTAACTCCTTCTTTTATAGATGACAAAGAGTTCTATGTTTATATCACTCAGAGTTTTGTGCCTTTGTGTTTTAACCTTGATTGCCATGTTTGGTTTTGTTACAGAATGGTCTGGCTCTATTAACAAGTCAGGCTGTAAAACACCTTCTACAATGTGTCATTTATTGGGAAAGAGTGGGCCTGGGAGAGAATTAGAAACAGCTGAAGGCATATATGGGACCATGGTGGCTCCTGTTTTAAAGGCAGTTTAAAAGCTCAGAGAAAGAGAGAATGGGAAGAAACAGAAAGTTAGAACAGAACAGATGTTGCTCAGCTGTGATTCTGGCAATAGATGTGCCCTGGCCTTGGAGACAAGGAAGGACCATCTCTGGCAATTTAATGTGCTTCCTCCCTAGCTCCCCACCACTCTGGCCTCACCTGGGCATGAGAGACAAGAGGAAGGTATCTCAATCCTGAATACCCTTGCATTATAGAAATGTCATGGCCCTTGGACCAACAGCATCTATTCTTATAGAAATTGGGAAACATCTCCCCAAATAGAGTAGTTTTGTTCATTAAATTAACATTTTTGAGTTCCTGATTTGTGCCACTCTGCAAACACCTGCGGGCACACACCTCCTTGCCTTTTGGCAAAGTGATTCTGGCCCTGAAATGTGTCCCCTGAAATGTGTCTCCTTTCTGCACCCACTACCACCACCACCGTTTTCTTGTTACCATGTCTAGGGGAATGTGAGGCTAGGTTCTAGGTTCTAGGGATAAAAGATGAATTGCATACAGTGTCCACCCCCAAGAATCTGTCTAGTATCACCATCATGATAAAGCTGCCAGATAAATACTCCTTGAACTCAGAAATGTATTTACAAAAAGTCAAAGAATTCTTCTGTGGCTTCATGGTTTGCCACTTGGTATTTCCACCTTCTAAAGCCAAGCCCCACTTTGAAATGTCATCAAAAAGGACACTTGGCCTAATTTATAAGCTAAAAAACAAAATGTCTTTTCAAATAGGATAAACCAAAGACATGTGTATTGCTTGAGATACACTTTATATAGAATAATGTTTCTGCTCAATATTCCTTTCCACGCTCTAAACTATGATTCCTTGGCACAACAGCCACCTCAGAGTCACTGAGTATTTACATGGTAGTACCATATTCTGACATAGCCTCTCTCCAAGTGAAGTGATATCTCCCCACAGAAGACACTAATGGTTGCCAGGATTTACACATTTTGATTTTGGAAAGTCCCAGGCGGGTACTAGAAAATACATAAGCCGTGGTGTTACAAAGTTTAAATCCTGACACAGAGACTTAACATGTATATAACCTTGAGCAAGTGATTTAACCTCTCTGAGCCTGTTTCCCCACCTGTGGAAAGAAGATAATGATTTTCTGCAGGGTTGTATGGATTCAAATGATATGCTAGAGCTCGTCATAAAGTACCTGGCATAAATTAGGTGTTCTGGAAAGAAAGATATTATCATTGCCATATAAATACTTCTTGTACTCAGTCTCTGAATCCCTCTTTCCCACTCCTACAACCCTCTGCCCTTCCAGCAAGACTGCCCAAGCATACTGTTCTTTCAGTGAAGCAAAGCATTGCAATTTTAGTAGCTGCCTTTTTATCTAATTATTTTCCTAATGTCAATATCTCTAGCTACCACTTGCAACACTCCCCACTTACTGCCTTTGTTGTTTGCCATTCCCCTCTTGTTTTTTCTCTTTTCCATCATACTTCTACACTTTTTGGCTTGCTTGCTGATGTGGTTTGCCTTTTATGACTCTTAGAAGACAATGAAGTGGCTCTATTTTTTATGGACATCAAACCAAGAGACCACTAAGTGCTAAGTGTCATCTTGGGCCAAATCCAATTAGTGTTTTGGTTTGGTGGCTTTGATGCTGAATGAATGCTTTAGATTTTTTGTTTCCTGTTAGACATACTTTTAACTCCCCCCCCCCTTTTAATCTTCTGGGCTGCATGCCATTCCAGATGCATAAGATTACTAGAATTTTGGCCTCTGGAATAATTAAGATTTTGCTGCAAAACATATAGGTCTACTGTTTAATAGTCAGAAATTCACTGGAACAACAATAACAACATTTTCTGTAGTTAGAAGTAAAGAATAAATATTTTAAATGATTGGAAGCCAAATATTATCAGAAAATTTTCCTAGTTCTTTTAATGTAACTTATTCTACATATGACTTAACTTTGCTTCTATTTTGTAGGAGTAACTGTATTCTTTATTTAAAAGGAAAATGCTACTTCTAAATACTTCCCATTGTTTCATTTCTTTTTCTGTGTTTACAGAAGGACTATGCCACCAGCTCTAAGATACCTGGTTCACCAGGTAGCAGCTTGCAGAGGCATCAAAGTCTGAAATTCACTGGAACCCCTGCCCTATTCCTTACGATGCATGAAGGCGAGCAGAGTCAAACCATAGCTTTGGTTGTTCTAGAGGGATAAAGGTTTGAGTCTATCCCATGTGATAAAAATGGTGTGATAAGATAGCCAAAGACTCTTGTATAATTATGACAATCTTTAGTTAATGAGGATGGTCATCTATGGAGAAGATTTGTGGGCTTATCAGAAAACTGGTGTAAGGGATTATTTATTCAGATAATTTTTAAAAACAATAATGTTGGCTTTATACATGCAAAACCCTCCACTCTGTAACCCAGATGTGGCCAGAGGCAGCTGTAACACATATATTAACGGTGATTGGCTTGGAGCCTGGAGGCCAAACTGTCCTTGCTTGGCTTTGGGTTAACAGGAAAGAAGGTACATCTTTTCTCTGTTAATGTCTTTACCATCACCCTCAGCCACCATAGACTTGGTTTTCCCTACTGTTGTTGCTCATTTGAGCAGAAGGCCCCCCTCGCTCTTTGGTTAATGCCTGGTGTTATGGGAAGTGGTATGCACCCTTTGACTTTCTTTGCTGCACTGCAATACTCCGCCACAGGCAAGAAAGTGGCAAAACAGAACAAAGCCCAATCTCTTTCCCTTGAACAAACATCCCTTTTGTAATGTTTCTTTGCTCCCAGACTTAATATCCTACATTTATCTTCTTTGAGCTGAGTTGCTCTACTTTAACCTAGTTACATAAATGATCAAAGCCATCCTCTAATTCCCCTCATCTTTCCAGAGTCTCTGTCAGGGGCAAGCTCGGGAGCCTTTCTACACTAATTAAAAAGGGAGTGGAGTCACTACGTGAAACTCGTTATTTCTCCTTTCATTTTAATATAAACACAGCATCAATTTTCTGCTGATTATAATTCATTGACGAGAAATGAAATTTTAAGCATTGTCTTTTTGAACATATAGAATGTAGTTTCTTAATCACAGCACTATTGATATTTTGTGCTGGATAATTCTTTGTTGTGGGAGGTTGTTGTATGCCCCATAAGAATGTCAACAGCGGTTTCCTGGCCTCTGTCCCTGCCCATTAGATACAGCTCCCCTCCTCCCACCTCCACTTTGCGACAAAAATGTCTCCAAATATTGCCAAGTGTCCCCTTGGGACAAAATCACCACAGGTTGAGAATCACTGATAGACCATATATTAACCTTTTATCTAGGAAGATACAGCAAGGAGAAGCAGCACTTCTTTCTTGAATATCTCAAGGGGGAAAACAAAAGAATCGGATTTTTGCCAGACTTGCTCTCTATTTTTCGGTCAGCTCCTAAAGTATACTTATGAATGTTTTCTGGGCAAATTTTCTTCAATCAATCTATTGCTATTTATTCTCTTGCCCAATTCCTCACATAAATAACAGTTTACAAAATCTATTCCAAACATAGAATCTCATTTAATTTTTCTGCAACCATAAGTAGTGGGTACTAATATCTTCAGGGAAGCATCAAATGTCACAAAAAGAAAGATTTGGAGGAAGACAGGCTAGAAAGCTTCAGTTCTGGTGCCACTGTTCCCCTGCTGTGAACATGGAGGCCAGTTCCTCAGCATCTGTCACCTCAGTTTCCTCCTCTGAAATGTGGGATCATTAACACCTGCGAGGGAAGTTGGGAGACTTAAACAAGATGAGATATGTAAAAATGTACTGTGCTAGTAGAATCAGTTACAGCTTTTATTATTATCTCACCATGTCCAAAGCTTTGTGCACTATAGCACAGCTGCATACTAAAGCAGCTTTCTCAATAGTAGTGGATTTTGCCCCCTTTCCGGTCACAGATCCCTTTGAGGAGCCAATGAACAGAAAAATCCTCATAAGCAATACAATTTGTAGACAGCTTCAGGATATTCACGGATCTCCCTGAAGTGTATCTTGAGCCCAGGTAAAGAATCCCTCCAATGAGAGCCTTCTAATGTCAAACATCTTGTCTTCCAACCAATTCAAGTAAGGTATACCAAATCGCCTTCCATGCCTCCCGCTTTGAAATGGCACCACCTTCTGTGGAAATTGATTCCTATGTCCCCTTATGCTAGAAGGAGGTGTTTGACCAACACATCCTTGTACTATACCATTGGTTTAGTGGAGTAGAAACAGGCAGACCGATTTCTTTTCTTCAGCAAAAAGGGTGAAGAAGGGTATTGGTACAAAGGGGTTCAAGGTCATCCAATATCATTAGTCACTATATTAATTTCCTATTACTGCTGTCACAAATCACCACAAACTTAGTAGCTTAACATAGTACAAATTTATTATCTTATAGTTCTGAAGGTCAAAATGAGCTACATACAGCTACAATCAAGGGGGCAGCAGCACTGCATTCCTTTCCTGGAGCTCTAGGGAGAATCAACCTTTCTTGCCTTTTTCAGCTTGCATCACCTGACTGCATTCCTTGGCTTACCATCCCCTCCCATCTTCAAAGCCAGCAATGGCCAGGTGGGTCTTTTTGCATTACAGCACTTTGGCATTCACTCTTCTGCCTCCCTCTTCCTCCTTTAAGGACTCTTGGGATTACATTTGGCTTGTCTGGATAATCCAGGATAATCTTCCCATTTTAAGTTCAACTGATTAGCACACTTAATTCCATCTGCTACCATTCCCCTTTGCCATGTAATACAGCAATATTTACAAGTCCTGGAGAGATTAGCACATAGACATCCATCTGTGGGAGGCCATTATGCTAGCCCCCACAGGCACTTTCTTCTTCATGTTTTCTGCTGGTATGGCAGGAATAAATCCTGTTACAAGCCTTTATGAACATTTACAGTTTATAGAAGCAGGAATTTGTTTTTCCAAACAACCATTCATTTTTGTATAATATTCCCTCAGAAAACCCATATCATCTTTAAAATGGGGCCCCTCAATCACTATATGTACATAATTCATAATTTTTCAGCAAGTCAGTGTCTTCCAACTCCTGATAACTTAGGTAACTGGAGAAATTCTTTATGGCTCACTACACTAACTTAAGATAACTAATATGCATTTTGTAAAGAAAGTTGCAAATTCAGGTAGAGATTCCCATAAAGACCAAATCAAGCCTGTGTGAATCAGAAAGAGCTCAAAGGAAATCAAGGCACTGTGGGCAAAAGAAGGAGACAAGTCTGTGCAGATGGAAACACAAGTTGCACTGTCCATTCACCATGTGGCTTGCAGTGCCTTTGCTTCATGACACCCATCTCTACAACGTCCCTCATAAAATCCTTCTACAAACCCAACATCTTCATCTTCCTTATTCTCCTCGACCTTTTGTTTGTTTTTGCGTTCCTCCAGTGGATCTCGCTACTTTGCCTCTGATCCTTCCTTCATTTAGCACCACCCACCATCACAGAAATGGCTTCCTGTTCATCATCCTAACCATGTTTAATAGGAGCCCCACTGTCATTGGCATTCGTCTGGTTCTTAGTCAGATTTAATTATGTTGCTGAACCACTTCTCCAGAACAACTATTTTATGCCTTCTTTCTCCTTAACTCTCCAATGTCTTCTCCTCCATTCACAAATGCCCTGGTTTCCTCTCCCCCTAGGAACATGTTAAGATTGTACTCTACAGACCCCTTTTGAAGTTAGATGTGGCAGTGTTATTTTGCCAGTGATATGTAAGAGAAAGGTCATTTATTACTTTCAGGGGCAGAATTTAAGAGCTAGGGTCCTAGCTGGGTGTGGTAGCTCATGCCTATCAATCCTAGCACTCTGGGAGGTGGGAGAATTGCTTGAGCCCAGGAGTTTGAGGTTTCTGTGAGCTATGATGATGCCACTGCACTCTAGCCTAGAGCAAGACTCTGTCTCTAAAAACTGAAAAAAAAAAAGAGCCAGGGTGCTACTTTTCTATTTTCCAATCTTGGCAATAGAGGAGCACAGCAAGCCACCTAGCTCCCTGAATGAGGCTAGAGCAGCACCTGTTAGCTGACCTGTAATAGACACTTAGCATGAGAGAGAAATAAACCTTTGATGTGCTAAGATACAGGGGATAAGAAGGTTGCTTGTTACTACAACATATCCTGGCCTATACTTTGCTTCATATTGTGGTGAGAAAATATAAGCAATCAGAAGATAATTTCTACAATCTCCCGTGAGCACACCTGCCATTGATTAATCACTATAAACTCTGCTTTCCTCCAGTATTATGGAGGAATTCTCCATACTTTTATCTAAAGCCAACTTTCATCTTGTACACTAGATTGGATATGCTTTCCCTTACTCAAGACCAGCGTTGGAGCATTTCTCTTCTCTGTATTCTGTACAATCAATTTTTCCTTCTCTATTAGATCACCTTCATCAGTAAATAAACATACTATAATCTCCCCTATCATTTAAAAAATTCTCTCCTCTAGTTGCCTCCATCCCTACCTCATTTGGAATGAGTTACAATACTTGCTTCCATTCCTTTCCAAATTTTCTCAGTAGGGTCCTGCTTACCCCACTACACTAAAAACTGCTCTTGTCAAGGTCACCAATGGCATGGGAGATACTAAGTCTGGTATCTTGGTCCTTTACTGACATAGCATTCACTTGGTTCACCACATTCTTTCCTTCTTGAACTATTTTCTTCATTTGGCTGCCAGGACATAAATATTTCTTAATCCTCTTCCTACCTCATTGGGTGCTCCTTCTTGATCTTCCAGACTCAAAATGTTAGGGTGCAGCCCTTGGATATCTTCTTATACCTTCAAATTATAACCAAAATTCAACATCTCACTACCTCCATTGCTACCACCCTGGACCAAACCAAAATCAAAAGAGTTATTTCAATAGTCTTCTAACTGGTCTTCCTACTTTCTCCCTGCCCCATATAGTTTATCCTCAAAATAGCAGCCAAAGAGATCTGTTTAAAAAGTAAATTAGAAGGACTTTCTTTTGCTCAAAGCCCTCCAAACAGCTTCCCATGTCATACAGAATAAAAGTCAAAGTCTTTACACGGGCCTCCAACATTTTCCATGAACTGGCCACTCACCTCCTTCCCACCTCATTACCTGCTACTCTCTCCCTGAGTTTCTTAGCTCTGGCCACATCAGCCTCTTTGTTATGCTAGAAATTACTATGGGTACTTCACTTCTGGGTATTTGTGTTGTGTTCTCAGCACCTAGAAGCCTCTCCATCTAAATCCTCTCCACCTCATCTTCTAAACTTAGATATCCTCATGATGCACTTGTTTTCTTTGAGAATGTTCAAGTGTCACTTTAGGAGTGAAGTCTTCCCTGATTACCTTATGTAATACTATACTCGAATCTCTAGCTATTTTATTCTGCTTGTTTTTCTCTAAAATACTTCTTTCCATCTGACATATTGTTTTGGTTTTTTCCTTTTTATCTGTCTTCCCTCAGCTGTAATATAAGCCCCATGAGGGCAGGAACTTTGTTTTATTCATTGATACACCCCTAGTGCCCAGAATAGTGCTTGGTGTAGGTCAAGGAATCAATAAACATTGAATAAGTATTTAATAAGTTATATATTACCTGGAATAGCTATTGAACTTCAAGTGTATGTGAATCTTATATCAACTAAATAGTAAATAAGGAATAAGTCAGTGATAAAGAAAAAAAAAAACAACATTGAAATGTATTAGAATCACCTTGGGGAATTTTGCTGCCTACATACTTCCTTCTTTCTCATTCTGCCTTCTCCTACCCTGCCCTTCTCTCCCCCACACCCAAAGTTGAAAACCTCAACAATATTTCTAAGATATGTTAGGGGAGAAAAATTATTTGGAGCCACTAGATTAGGTCTTATGATACTTAATTTTTGGTAAATCCTTTGAGCCTATATTGCTATGCATTCAGAGGATTTACAGCACATACCACTATGAAGTGTGAGTTAGTCTTTGAAGGTATGTCAGCATTTACTTTTAAAAAATCATTTTGCAGATATTATCTTAAATAAACAGATTTATTTTGATATAACATGGTAATAGCTCTTGTAGTTCCAAGTAGTAAGTTCTTCCTGTGCCATTGGCCAAGTTAACCTTCAAAACTGCTACAAGTATAGCTGCTATACTTATGAAGAAACTGAAGTTTAGGGGTGAATGACCTGTCCAAGGTCACACCCGTAAGTAAGTGGCAGAGTTGGGTTTGGGACCCAGGAAGAGGAATCCAGAGCCTACGGCACTGTACCTCCATCCTCTGCTGTCCCTTCTATAAGATCATCGTATGGTCTACGTAGACATAAACTGCTTGCACTCCATCTGCACTACATTGGTTGCTCAGAAAGTTGCACATTTCTTCCTTCAAGCCATTGAGGCCATACCCGATGCTTACATCAAGGGACATCACTATGTCCTTTTATGAAGACTCTGGGTAATACCAGTAGGTTAAGATACCATCAGTCTTGAGATTGTCATCTTTTTCCCCCCATAAAAAAGATGTTCTAAAAAAATAACCTCCTTTCAGAGCTAAATCTCTAGTAAGTGATAAATGTTTATTAAGATATTCTGCTTCCCAAAAGGCTCACTTAAGAAACACAGATACAATTTATTCTTTGAAGAGTCACTTTGGTACACGTGTTGGCTGTGATGATTTCCAACACAAGTAGTTCTAAAGGTAACATGGTAGGTTCTGGTAAGGCAATCTATAGGAAGGAAATGTGTAAGGAATATAAATACAAATAGAGACAGTCGACTCATGGGAACTCAGCACTGCAAGGAAAACAGTCTGGTGAATGGTGGTATCAGAAACTTGTACTTCTGTAAGTTTTTATTTTGGTGGTAGAGTTCCAAAAGTGCTTAGCTGCTTCTTTACAGCTGACCTTACCATATTGGATACTGCCAATAGATGCCGGCTGTCTTAAAGGTTCCACAGAAGCCATTCTGTAGTTTTCTGTACCAACATCTTCTTGCTGAGATGAAGACACAAAAGACTATAGGTGAAAATGTTCTAGCACAATTGCTGGCGTAGTATTCTGGCCCCGATTGAACAAATTGTGAGACTGCAAGCAACACAAGCAGCAAGGACCAACCTTGTCTATTTCATCATCGAATCACCAGCATTTAGTATCAGGTATAAAACAGGCATTTGTGCTATGAATGGAAAAATTCTAATTCCTTTTTATTTACAACCCTTCTCCATCACTCTCCCTCCTCGAGTCCCTCAGTCTACTTGTACACTAACTACCTGTAAAAATCGGTACCACTGGTTGTTGATGGAATCAAGACAGATGGCTGTCTGTTCCATCTTTTTGAAGGCTGGGGATTCTTCAGCACTTGGTGTTGGGGAGGTTGTTTGCACCATGGGACTGCCCTTACTCCTTAGCCCATTTATGGCTCCCTTCAAAGTCTCCCAGTACTTCTGTCACGCCCAGTTAATTTTTCCCCTCCAAAGTCCTTTCCTAATGACTCTGTAAAAATGGCATAACCCATTTTGAAGTAACATTCCTTTATTTCTTCCCCCAATTAGCTGAGTTCCTAAAAGGTAAGATTTTGGCGCAATATTAGACAGGCCCTCTCCTCCAAGCACACGTCCGCCCCTCTGCCTCTCCCACAGGAACTGCAATCCATTTAAATGTCTGATGGAGTTAGGTGAGTGGCATTTCGCAAACAACAATTGAGAGCCTAGTACACCTCTAGCAGTGTCTGCCACCGATGGTGAAATGCCCACGTGGCAGCTACAGAAAGGCCTGAGAAAACTAGGGTGAAGAAGAGGAGGAGAAGGAAGAAGAGGGAGGAAGGGGTAAGGAGGAAGAGGGGAGGCAAAGAGGGGAGGAAGAAAAAGAGAGGGGGAGAGAGAGGGAAGGAGGGGGAGGAGCTTCGCCGCGCGGCCTACTCGGCCCTGCCGCCCTGTGGCCTCATGGCCTCGGCCTCCTCTGGCCGCGGGGCCGCGTCCCTGCTGCAGTTCCTGCGACTCGTGGGGCAGCTCAAGGTGAGCGGGCGCCTGGCCGGGGGCGGCCGCGCCGGGGGAGAGGCGGGGACGCCAGCGGGCGGGGACCGCGGGGCTGCGGGGCTTCCGGCTCCCAGCTCGCCCGCGGCCTTCCCCCTTCCTCCGCCTCCCACCAGCAGGACTCGGGAAGGCAAACCACCCCTCCTCCGGCTGCGGCCGCGCGTCCCGGACGGCCGGCGGAGGCAGAGCGCCGGCGGGGGCGGCGCCGAGGGTGGCGAGGGCAGACCGGGCCGCGCGGAGCCCGGTGCCCGGCGCGGACTTGCGCGGCCCAACGCCCGGGCCCTGCCTGCACCGAGCACTTTCCGGGCTCAGGACCCCAGCAGGGTGTATGTGTGGGAGGGGGAAAGGTTGGTGCTTCCGAGCAGTAGGTGGGGAGAGCAGAATCCATTGGCCCTGCAGATTTTAAGTGGAGTGTTTTACCTGTCGCAGTTACCTCCCAAAATAAGACTTATGTATATAATACACACTGGAGTTTCATTATGTGCGCCTTCCCCTCCCTCCCATTGCAGTTAGATTTTGCAGAATTTCCCCAAGTTTAAAGCAGATTGTTTCATGCTACTGTGACTACTGTTTATAATATTCTGTAGAGATGTAGAGTTCTGGGGAGAAAAATGCGGTTTCCCAAGATCACATGATCTGAATGAAAGGAAGAGTCACAGCGAGGGGTAGCTTCTAGCAGGTAGAAATGCCTTTTTTATCAACCTTCATCTTCAGACTTTGGAAGCCTGTCACTTGTTCAGGTTCAGAGCCTCATCACAATGTTTGCTGCTCGTGTGGAACAGGATTGTTTGAAGGCAAAAAGCCACTACTCTGGTAGTTGGGAAAAATGCGGTTTTGTTATGTCTTGTCGACCCATGTAAGTGACTAAGGTAAAATTCTCAATCAATGGAGGTTTACTAAGCCAAATTTAGGACCCACGTGGGAGAACACAAGCCATTGGCAGACCTGTGGCTGTTTTTGGAAGGGGAATTTGGGAGCTTCAGCATTTGCAGACATACAGAGAGAAAGAAACGAGTGAGGTGGCAAATGAGGTAAAATGAAAATGGTTACATTCTTATGAGGCCCTGGAATCTGCATTTTACTTAATGGGAGAAAAAGGGAGTGAAGGAAGCATCAATTATGTAGATGTCCCCGGGTAGGTGAAAGAATGTCTGATTCTGTGTGTCTCCAGTTCTGTTACCTGTAAAGATGAACTAATAATTTGTATTAGTGCGAATGGAACAGGCTTTAGTGTTAGGTGCTAGACATAGTTACAATTTGCATGTCCTTGTTTATGCAAGTTTAGCAAGGAATTTCCTCAATGAATGATCTGCAGGGCCAGTTCTTCACAGGTGCCTGAGGCCTTTACCTTCACTTTTACATAAGGAGTTGCTTGTGGGGTAGCCCTGAGATTTTGGTTTTCTTTTTACAGTCTAAAGCTGGGGTCCCCAGCCCTCAGGCTACTGACCAAGGGGTATAGGTTCCGGCCTGTTAGGAACCAGGCTGCACAGCAGGAGGTAAGCAGCCTAGTAAGCTTTATTTGTATTTACAGCCACTCCCCATGGCTAGCGTCACCCGATAAGCTCCGCCTCCTGCTAGGTCAGCGGTGGCATTAGATTGTCATGGGAGCACGAAACCTGCTGTAAACTGCGCATGTGAGGGATCTAGGTTGGGTTCTCCTTATGAGAATCTAATGCCTGATGATCTGAGGTGGAGCTGAGGTGGTGATCTACAGCCGCTGCAAGTACAGATTATCATAAGCAGAGAGGTTTGCTCCCGCAATAAATATAATGCGCTTGAATTATCCTGAAACCATCCTCCTCCAACCCCCCACCCCCGGAAAAAAATCATCTATGAAATCGGTCCGTAGTGCCAAAAAGGTTGGGGACTACTGATCTAAAGGACTTGTATATGTTCCATGATTACACATCAGTGACAGAATAACTTAGACTGTTGGACTTTAGTACTGTATACTTGTGAACTACCTCTCTCTGTCTTCCCCTTCCCTTTCATTCTCTGAACTCTATAGTTGACTTGATCATTTTATGTTGATCACTTTTGTTAGTTTAGTAAAGCATTTAATAGGTTCAGAAACCATGGCTCTGCTTCTGTGTGCTATTCCCTGGACATCTCTTGAAGGGCCTAGCAAATAGTTGAAATATTTTTTTTTAACCTCTTTTCCTTTTTCTTTTTCATATTTATTAGAGGGTCCCACGGACTGGGTGGATATACAGAAATGTTGAACAGCCAGAGAGTGTATCAGATCACATGTACCGGATGGCAGTTATGGCCATGGTGACCAAAGATGACCATCTTAACAAAGACAGGTATGCTGATCTGAACTTTACTGCTTTGAGGGGTTCTGCTGTGCACCACTTTTCATGACTGAGGCTGGTGTAAACTTCTTGTAGGTTAGCATATAAGTCAAGAAAAATTATTTGAGACAAACCATACAGATTCAGGATATGGGAAGGGGACCTCTGTGTTGATGGTTTCAATTGCTGTAAACTGTAATCTGGGTTTTCTATTGGCAAGTGATAGAGCCTGCTTTGGTCTCAGAGGAAACATAAGTGTGATATTAGTGTCTTGAAGGTGAGCGTGTTATGTTTAAAATTCTATCATTGGGTCCTTGCCTGCGAGAGTGGCCACTGCGTTGGTGCTCTGGGGCTTGGACCCTGGCTAGCCAGAAAAAAAAAAATAAAAAAATAAATAAATAAAATAAAATAAAATTCTATCATTGTATTAGTACACTATGAGTTTTTTATCAGCCCCTTTATGAGCAGTAGCACCCATTTTCGAGATAACTTTGTGGAGCTGTTATCTTTTTGAGCACTATGCTTTTTGAGCACAGGACAAAAGTTTACTAGTACTATAAGACAGTAAGACAGTAAATAAATCCAAAATGAATTACAGAGGCCTGAAGTGGCTTCTGCAAAAAGCACAAAGTTAGTTATGGTCAGAAATTAGCAAAGTATTCTAATAGTAGAAGAGATCACCAGTTCTCGGTTGATCTTAATAGGGAAGGCAGAATCTCAGTTGAGCTTTAAAGGGGGTTTATGGAGGTAGAGAGGTAGGAGAAGGCAGTGCACATGGAGAGAAAGGTAGAGAAACCAAACCCTTGACAGAGGAAAGTAAAGTATCTTAGAAATGAGAACTAAATTCATTTGATTATGGCAAAGGGTTCATTAGGAGTCTGATGAATCCTGTTACTCAGCAGGTGGTGTGGAACTGAAGTGATTTTTGGCAAATAGTACAAGATGAAAGTGAAGTTGAATATAGATGAAATTAGGAGTAGTTCCAAGTTTGAATTGGACCAGAAAGAGACTGGAAGCAGGGAAATCTAAGGCTGTTTGGGTTTGTACTGCCTTAGTAATAGTGGGAATCGAAAACAAACAATAGTGGCCCTCTGGTGCATTTATCTCATTACTTGACTTTGTTATTTTGATAATGATTATTATAATCACTAATCATTAATCACCAATAATCATAACCATTTGTTGAATGATCAGCATGTGCCAGTAACATGAATTATCAAACTTAATTTTCATACCAACCTTATGAAGTATTATTAGCTCTTTTTTACAGATGACAAAATCAAGGGTAACGAAATTGAGGATTTAAAGAAATTAAGTAACTAGATAAAGGTGACACAGTACTAAGTGTGGGACCAACTCTACAAATTAATTTATGTATAAACAGCCTCATTTTGGCATTTAACTAACATGTTGGGTAAAGTGATTGCTTCCGAATTTTGTATAAATAAGTAAATGCTGTAACCAGATCATCTCCTGGCTTTGTAATCTGAAGTTATCAACCTTTTAATCTGAGATTTGAGAAACCAGCCATCTAAAAAAAATTCATGCTGACAATTTCCCCTGCACTCTCGTGTGTTGTGTTGAATATTAACTAGGAGTTTGGATTCAGAACTGTTGCAGGCTGGCAGAATATAATTACTTTATAAAATAGTGTATTAAAATACTCTGTGAGGGTGGAGGAAGAAAAATATATTATGTAACTTCAAAATCGTTTAGAGAAGGAACTTGTAGTGAATATAATTCTGTGTAATTATGCAACATTTCTTGCCTGGTCAGATGTGTGCGCCTAGCCCTGGTTCACGATATGGCAGAATGCATCGTTGGGGACATAGCACCAGCAGATAACATCCCCAAAGAAGAAAAACATAGGCGAGAAGAGGTCAGTGTTGACTGTTGACTCTGCAAAGGAACCACCAGAAAAACCTGTTGCTGAAGCCACACTAAGTTTATTAGACCTATTGCAGTAAGTGAGAATACCACCTTGGCAGCCTTAGGAGTGTCTCAGGAAAGGGACAGTCAGGGGAGGATGTTTTTATAGAGTTTTAAGGCTTGGGCTGAAGAATGTTAAGGTGGATATGACAAGGTAGACAACTAGCTGGGATTGCACAGTTTAGGACATAATAGTTTTAGATTGGTTGGAATAATGAGAGAAGGTCTTAAAGAATCTCAAAGAGTAAGCTGTTAGTGCTTACTCTGTTTTAGGTGGTTTACAATCTTATCTTCTGGAGGAAAAGATTTTCTAGAGTAAGTAGCCAATTGGTTTTCGCTTGTTCTCAGCTTTGTTTAACACAAGAATAGGAGTGTATGCCTCTCCCAACTTTGTTTAACATATGGACAGAAAATGATATTGATTGGTTTTAGTTCTCATTAGTAGGTGGATATAGGTAGTATGGCTTTCATTAGAACAGTGGAAATAGCTAGAACTTAAGTGAATTTGTGGGAATTCTCCATGCTAGTTACACTCTTTGGTGAGTTTTATAAATTACCAGTATAATAATTATTATAATTCTTATTTAGAAAATTAAGTCCTTGAACTTAGTGGGTGAAAATAAACCAAAGCAAAGAAAAAATATTTGTATTAGTAAGTAATGAATCATATAAATAAGATATTAAATCAATGTCAATTTGGGCTATAAACCCAGAGCCTAGGATAAAGAGGATGACATGTTTGAAGCAGAGGTTGGAAAATGTGGGAATTCTTTTTTTTTTTTTTTTGATAGTACATGGCTGGTTCCCAGTTCAAAGATTATTGCAAGCTGCTTTTATTGTAGGCTTGAGAGATTGGTCCTAAATTGCTTTATTGGGATGGTTTAACAAGGCTGATTTGCTGAGAACTGGGGGAGACTAGAGCTCAGTAACCAGTAGCATTTTGCCCCTTCAGACACAAAAAGAGCCCCAAGGAATGAGAGTCCCAGCGTAGGTGGTAGGTGTTCTAGCCCACCCAAAAATGTGGGTGCAAGGGGTATAGTCTAAGGAATATGTTCTTGCTGCCAAAGTACATGTCTGAGATATAGGCTGACCATCAGGACAGAAGGGGAGAAAGCTAAGGAAATGTTTCTCTATGTGAGTCTATACTGCCATGAATAAAGAATTCTTAAGTTGATTAGCAGAGTTAATACAAAAAGATACCAGTTAGCTCAAGATGCTGAACTGCAGAAAGGGGTTGGCACCTGAACCAGAGGGTGGTGAGTAATGAAGTACAACATAGAGGAAAATGAGGGGAAAAAAACTCCTCAATTATATGTTGCAAGATGTACGAGAGTTTTGTTCAATGGAAAATCTGGACGTTGTGGAGGAGAAATCATATCTTGAAGTACCAGAAGGTCATCAAAGACCTTAAAGTGAGGAGAAGGTGTGAAGAAACGAGACACAGAGGAAGAAAAGACAAACTGTTCCTCTGGAAGCACTGAGTGAATTTGAAGTTTACTCCACAGAGAAGCAAGTCAGAACCTTCTGGAGAAGCACCAGAGTCAGTGTGAAAGATGGAGAAGAGGAAAGCCTTCTACTGTCCTGGCAAGACCTGAGTCTTGACGCCCCATGGAGGGGTACAAAAGGGGCCTGAACAACCAGAGAGGGTGCTGTTGGCTTCCTGGATGCTCTATCCTGGCTATGATGAAAAACCTTTCCGGCCTCATTAAACCTCCTGGCTGCTGCCCACTCCTGCTGATTCACTGGGGAATAAATGTCATGAGCAGAAGGGACCAGGGAAGCATCTTGAAGAATCACAAGTTCTTAGACAAGAAACCAAAGGCTTTTGGAGAGCACTGATATGTCATTGCGTCTTCCTGCTGCTGGTCAGGATTTGGGAACAGAGAAGAAAATCTGGGAGTCCAACAATTCTTTATGCAGATGGTGTTTATGAACATGATTTGGATGTCTGCAACATGCATTAAGATAATTAAATAGGGGTTTCTTGGCTCTAGGTGGAACTTGCATAATGAGAACCAGGAAGCACCATTTGTCCCAGGCCAGCTGACTGGATCAGCAAGGCTTTAGACTGAACCTTTTTATTGCCCCAAATGGGTATTATAAGCGTATTCTTCCCCAGGAGCTGACCTTCTGTGGTTAGAAAACTGAGGCAGATTAAATGAGGAATAGAATGAGGATGGTGAAGGAATTTGAAGCCATTTGAGAGTGAGTTGTTCTCTGGCTGGACATGGTGACTCATGTTTATAATTTCAGCACTTTGGGAGGCCACAGTGGGAGGATCATTTGAGGCCAGGAGTTCAAAACCAACCTAGGCAACATAATGAGACATTGTCTCTACAAAATATTTTTTTTAAAAAGAAGAGTAAGTGGCCCCTCAAACATGATATTTTGAAAGGAAACTTGAGCAACTCAGAAATGAAGGAAGAGATGGGAATAAGGGTAGCTCCTGGGACCTCTGAAACTAGAAGTACAGAACACCCTCTGCTCTTATGTTCTTTCATCTCTGCTTTTCTTTGGGGTTTTGGCTAATCCATAGGCTTCTCTTCCTAGTTGGGGATATGGCTTCTTTCTCCTTGTCCCTGCTGGACAAATCATGCAGACCGCCCCTGAGTGACTTGGTTTGAATTATTAGGCTATCTCTTGGATCAGTTATTGTGGCCACAGATAGTCTGGCCCAGCAGGATCACTGTCCACCTGTTTGACCTTGTGTTTGTAGGTGAGACAGGAAAACAGGAGGGATGGAGTTAGGCATTGTGGAAGAACTACAGGGAGAACTTCAGGGGGAACTTTCAGCTTGATACAAGAAAGTACTTACTGCCATTGCTACCTAAAGCCCGTGTGGGCACCCTCTGGACGTGTTTGTGGAGAGAGGACAGAAGTGTTCTGTGAGGCTGTTCAAAGGTTCACATGCCACATGGATAGTTGGACTAATTGCCCTTTAATATCCCTTTTCAGCCTTGTGAGTATACGAGCCTACAAAATTCTATTGTATAACTTCCTTTATGTTAATGACAATAATTGCCCATTTGTGTAGCACTTTAAATTTTATAATAAAAACATATTAGAAATAAAAAATGAATATAATACTATACAAAAAATTTTTTTGAGCTTTATAATTCACTGTTACTTTCCTATTCTCCTCTTAGGTTTTTTTTTTTCCTTGTTTTTAATTTATTTTATTTTTTCACATTTTTTTATTTTAATAGATGTAATGGGTACAAGTTGAATTCTGTTATATGTATATATTGTATAGCGGTGGAGTCTTGGCTTTTGGTGTTAGTTTGTTTTGCACTTTGGTACTGCTGGACGTGGTGTTGCCTGCCTATAATCCCAGCTATTCGGGAGGCTGGGGAGGGAGGATCACTTAAGCCCAAGAGTTTGAGACCAGCTTGGGCAACACAATGAGATCCCATCTCTATTAAAAAAGAAGAAGAAGAACAATAACAATTCTGATGTGCTTATGATTGACATTTATGTGGGTATATATAAGTCCACAAGATGTAAAATCTGTGAGCTCATTTCTGATATTTCTGTAATTGTTTCACACCCTCCTTGTTCTTTTTTGTGTCTGGTGTGCCGCAGACCACAAAATAAATGCTGAGTGAAGCCTATGTGAATAAATACACTTATTTATTTAATGTATTAATACCCAACTGCCTTCCTTGCAACCTATAAATATTGTCCGATATAGGCCAATTTATTCTGCTGCCCTTTGGGAGTTTTTTTATAAGAATCTGAACCCATTATTTGGCTTTCATAGACTGGTTGTTAACTTAGATAAATGTGAACATAATTAAAATAATGGCTTGATTGTTTCAGGAAGCTATGAAGCAGATAACCCAGCTCCTACCAGAGAACCTTGGAAAGGAGTTCTATGAACTTTGGGAAGTAAGTGTATGTGATGAGTTACTTTTTAAAAATTATAACTGAATGTATATGGCTCATTGATGTTTTAGTTGACTTAGATTATCTTAACAAGCTGTCTCTAACTTATTACTGTCTGGTCTGTGTCTTTGTCTCACTTCCCTGCTGCTGAAGAAATTTCTCATGGCTGAGAGAAATTTTTTTTCCTTCCAGAATCCTCATTTCCTTCGCCACCACAGTGCCTGGTGGGATTTTGATTCACAGCTCCTGGATTTCCTGCTGCTTTGCCCACACCTACCCACCTATTTCTGGCCCTTGAAAAGAATGCAGACTTTGGGGTAGTTGAGACTGGGACTGATTCCTGCCTCACCACTTCGTGGCTCTGTGACCTCTCCTGAGTCTGTTGGCTATCTGTAAACCCTGGAGGGTTGTCAGGCCTGGGTGAGGTCAAGGTGAAGTGCTGCCCTGAGGCCTGGCCCAGAACAGGGCCTCCCCCAGTGCTAGCTCCCTTCCTGTGCTAAGTAATGACAGTGGAGGGAGGTCAGGCTGGAAGGAAAGGGCAGGTTCAGCTGTTTGCTCCCATTGCTTTCGGTGCCTGTTGTTCTTGTTCATTTGTGAAAGAAAACAATCCCCTCTTCCTACTGTGTTCCTCACTTCCAGCCAGTCCACATCGGCCCTTCCCTGCTTGCTTGAGTGCCTAGACCCCTCCTATTCCTGGTAGTCCTGCCTCCCACTCTCACTTACCACATTGTCTCCAAAGCCAGAGTTCTCTCCTGTCTTCAGAACATGATGTTCCACTTTCTCTTTGCACATACTCAGGCCCCGCCCTGCCTTGCCTCTCCCCAGCCCCAAAGCCTGTGGTGTTCCCTTTCCTGCTGCCTCATGTGCTGGGTCAGATACTCCCTTGTCTTGGGAGCCAGATGGGAAGTGCCTGGGGTTGAAACCCTACGCAGATCTTTCTCCTGGGAATGCCAAGTCATGCTGCGTCTGCCTTTGTAGCGCAGTCATTTCTGTGGTTTGGCTCAATTATGAGATGAAATAGCCTTTTAAGGTGGTGGGGCAGAGACCAGGGCCTTTCGGTCGCAGGGACATGGCTGAATCCCGACTCCTGTCTACACACCTGGGGATGAGTTACTCAGCTGTAGTTAACCTCATTTTCTCTAGAAAATGAGAGTCAGGTCCACACACCTTTATCCATAATTATGAAATCCAAAGAGCTCAGAGAGCCAGTTTTTAAGACTTAACCTGACCAAAACTCATTTGGCAGCAAATTCTTACCTGAGCTAACATGAGGCTATGTAGAGTCCTTATTCATCCCTTTTGGTGTGAAAATGAATATGCTTTGGTGGAGAAATACTCATCTGCTTGGTAATTGAGAGTTGCCCTGGACCTCACTAGAGGTATTCTGTAATATGTACTTTATGTACCATGTGATTTTTTAAAATAAGAAAATGCTGAAATCTGAAACAGTTCTGGCTCCAGGGTTAAAGATGAGAGATTGTGGGCCTTTAATACCTATCTTGCTGGATAATTATGGAAATTAAATCTGGCAAAGTATGTGTGGTATCTAACCTGGAGCCTGGAGCAGGTACTGTCTGTGATAGCAGACCATATAGGTATAGCTGTTATCTCTGTTATAGGTACAGAGTTTCTTTAGGAGAAAGTCTCTCTTGTCTCAAAGTATGTACTTTCAAGTGGACTTTTGGAACACTCTTTATAAGTCGGAGAATAATGGAGTGGAGTTAGGTCACATCTCATACATAAAAAGAAAAAACCTGGCACCTGGATGTATGAAGCTAATCTCATATATTGTCTCTTAAGAGGGAAATGCCCTCATAATTTGAAAACCTTTTATAAGAATTTTACCCTTGTGCTTCCTAATCATTGTAAACACAGTAGCAGTATCTATTACATTATTGTCTTAGTCATCAGCAACTGGCTAAAAATTTTACTACAAATTTACTTGAATTAAAACAATGTCTTCCAAAGAGAACACTACAGCAGTTATTTAGAAAAGCTTTAGATTTAAATAAATATAAAACACAGAGAATTAAAACACTTGATAACCTCCAAACAGGTTACAATTTTACTGTCATGTAAATATCATTGGTTGAATTAATGAGGCTTATTAAAGAAGATTTCTCCAAAAACACTAGGGAAGGATCTTTCCTTGCCTCTTTCTAGTTGTTGGTGGTTGCAGTCCTTGACATTCCTTGGCTCATACTCAAATTTCTTCCTTGTTAGTCACATGGCATATGTCCTGTGTCACTATCGGTGTATCTGTGGCCACATTTCCCTCTGCTAGATTAGGGCCCACCCTAATCCAGTATGGCCACATTTTAATTGGAGTACTTCTGTAGAGATCCTATTTCCAAATAAGGTCAACTTCACAGATCACATTTATAGGTTATGGATAGACATGAATTTTTTTGACATAGCATTCAACAAAGTATTCAGCACAGTACAGGGATCCATTATGATTTTGCATGTTATAATTCATGTTCAGTATTAGTACATGGGCTTCAATATCAGACTTCTAGAGTTCAAGAGCTGCTGCCCTATTTACTAGTTGTGTGATCTTGGGCAACTTATTTAATCTCTCTGTGCTTCAATTTCCTTATCTGTAAAATGACAATAATTATAATATAGAGTTGTAGCAATTAAAGTAATTAATATATATAAAGCACCTAGCATACTGCCTGGCACATAGTGAGCTCTATTTTTCTATCTCCAGTCCATATATTCTGATTTTGGTTTAAGAAAATATTATCATTCTATACCCATGGAATTTTTTTTTTTTTTTTTTTTTTTTTTTTTTTTTGAGACAGAGTCTCGCTTTGTTGCCCAGGCTAGAGTGAGTGCCATGGCGTCAGCCTAGCTCACAGCAACCTCAAACTCCTGGGCTCGAGTGATCCTTCTGCCTCAGCCTCCCGGGTAGCTGGGACTACAGGCATGCGCCACCATGCCCGGCTAATTTTTTATATATATATCAGTTGGCCAATTAATTTCTTTCTATTTATAGTAGAGACGGGGTCTCGCTCTTGCTCAGGCTGGTTTCGAACTCCTGACCTTGAGCAATCCGCCCGCCTCGGCCTCCCAAGAGCTAGGATTACAGGCGTGAGCCACAGCGCCCGGCTACCCATGGAATTTAGAATAGTACTAGTTACATAGAAAATGCCAGTTGACTGATTTTTTAAATGTTAATTACCACAGCTATACCTATCAGCCCAGAGGGTCACCATCTATTTAAAGTAATTAAACATCTTGATGATAATTTGTCTTTCACCATAGAAGTGTAAAATCAAATTTCAGCAAGCCAAGAGAAAACATTTTCATTTTTTTTCTGAGAGTATCACAGAAGGATGTCTACCTCACCACCTGCATTTTGTTTTAAAGAATTATCTTTTTGAGCCCTAAGGCATAAGGATAGCCCCACCCACCCCCAGTTTCATGCTAAATACCTGGCACATCCACCTGCCCTTGGATTGTGTTCTCTCTTGGTAGGAGAGTGGAAAATGCAAACAGGCCAACCTTTCCCCAAAGAAGCAGGTGGAAACTTTGATCTTCCTCCTTTCCTTCCTTTCTCTTCCTTTTCTAGTCCTCCATATTCAGAACCTTGAATTGTTTGTTTTGTTTTTGTTTTTTGTTTTTGTTTTTTTTTTTTTTTTTTTGAGACAGAGTCTGGCTCTGTTGCCCAGGCTAGAGTGCTGTGGCATCAGCCTAGCTCACATCAACCTCAAACTCCTGGGCTCACGCGATCCTCCTGCCTCAGCCTCCCGAGTAGCTGGGACTACAGGCATGTGGCTAATTTTTTCCATATATTTTTAGTTGTCCAGCTAATTTATTTCGTTTTTAGTAGAGATGGGGTCTCGCTCTTGCTCAGGCTAGTCTCAAACTCCTGAGCTCAAACAGTCCACCCACCTCGGCCTCCCAGAGTGCTAGTATTACAGGCGTGAGCCACGGCGCCTGGCCCAAAACCTAGAATTTGAATCTCCTTCCTTCTGGGACTCCATGTCCTTCTGTTGCTCTACAAAACCCAATCTGAGTCATTTGGTCATTTGTCTTCTCTAGGCATATGTGAAGGTTGCAGAGCGCTGATGCAGGGACCCTCTCTACCACAGGGACAGTAGCCATGGCTCATCTCAGGCTCCAGGCTCTGCAGAGCCTCAGCGCTACCAGCACCTCCTCAGTGAGCTGGGTGAGGTGGCTCACACCTGTAATCCTAGCACTCTGGGAGGCCGAGGTGGGAGGATTGCTTGAGGTCAGGAGTTTGAGACCAGCCTGAGCAGGAGTGAGACCCCTGCCTCTACTAAAAATAGAAAAATTAGGTGTCGTGGCGTGTGCCTATAGTCTCAGCTACCTGGGAGGCTGAGGCAGGAGGATTGCTTGAGCCTAAGAGTTTGAGGTTGCTGTGAGCTATGATGATGCCCCTGTACTCTAGCTTGGGTGACAGAGTGAGAACTTGTTTCCAAAAAAAAAAGAGCATTTGTTCAGTGTTGTAAGCAGACTTAAGCTTGGACTCAAGGCTCAGGCAGGTAGCCAAAGTCACCTCCTATACTAGCTTATGGCTGGAGGTGGTTTGTTTCCACTCATATTTTGGGGTCATAGGAATGTCATGTCCCTTAGTTTTGTTGTAAATGTTATCCATGAGGTTTTAGTTTTGCTGTTTCTTCACTCTGTGAGTTTTTTGTCTGTCTTTTCCTCCCTATTTTACTGTCTGCCTAGTTACTAAAGCCAGAAACTAGGAGATCATTTTCAACTTTCCCTCTCATTCACTTTCATATTTTAATTCTCTTCTTCATCCTCCCAGTTAGCCTCCAACCCTATCTTCAGACAGATTCTTACAGCTTCTCTGCTATTGCTGCAAAGTCTTAAAACCTTATTTCTCTGCTTCCAATCTAGCTGTATGCACACTGCAGTTACAGTCATCTTCCTGAAGTGCAAATCTGAACATGACTCTTCCCACTTGCAACCCTTCAGTGATGCCAATAGCCACATTGGCATGAATAAGCTGGGACACCTTAGCGTAAACCATATGACCTTTCACGAGCTGACTCTTGTCTCTGTCTGCAGCCTCTTCTGTCTCCTCTCCCTCCCTCCAGTTCTCAGTCCTGTCGTGAAGAACTTGCAGTAATTTCTCCAAATGTCATGAGTCCTTCTCACACCTAGATTTTTGTCTTTTGTTTTCTTTTTTTCTGCTCTGCCTTTTTATTGGAAAATAAAGTTGGAGAATGCCTTTACTGTTATTTTTTGAGGGAAAAATTCAATCATTTATATTTCTTTTAAAAGAAATCTGTAAGTTCACCAGAATTTTTTATAAAATGATATTGTATTTTTTAATGGTCTTAAAACCTATTCTCACTTTCAACTTTCAACAGAAAAAAAATACTAAACTGCTATGCTTGGACTATTCCATTTCCTTTTGTTAAATCATGAACTTGAATTTATTAAATATAAATATATAACTATGAGTGTGCATAAACACTTAAATAAAATATAATCATTTTTAAGTGCCTTTGAGATAAAGGAAAATGTATTTTGTTTCATATTTAAATGATTCCCCTGTACAATTTTCAGCTCTATCAAATCCAAATGGCTGCATTTATAAGAATAAGGCATCTAATAAAAACCAAGAAACCTTTCAGGGATTCATATCACACCACCCTGCCAAGAAAGCATGACAGGTTTATTATCCAAACACATCTGGGATGGAATTACAAATGAGAACATGGCAGGAAACCAGTTGGGAGCACTTTGGTCTTAATGGAAGAATGAGTCTGTATAGTATTAATTGAGACTTGTGGTTGTGTGTGTCATGCTCTAAGAAGCAGATCTCCTGGGGCTTCTTGTTTTGGGTCTGGACTATGGAGAGAGTGGCCAGTGGGAAGAAGAAAGGTAACAAATTTGCTTCCCCTGACCACCACCACCAACACACACACACACACACGCACGCACGCACGCACGCACGCACGCATTGTAAATCCACAGATCCTGACTGTATCCTCAATAGTCACAACCCAGAGGGACATAATTAGATCTACCCTGTGTGGAAAGTAAGGAACAGAGATTCCCAGGTAATATGGTAACAAAAAAAAGAAACAAAAAGCTAGAAAGTCACTTATAAAAGAAAAGGAAACCTGACATTAAATAGAAAGGGAAATACAAGTTTGAGAAGCATAAGATGAAATATTAACTTGAAATGAAAAAGATCTAAACTACTCAGGTGGATTGAAGAATAATGATCTTGAAATGAAGACAGGATGTTAAACAGGAAGAAAAGAGCTTGAAACTGTCTTAAGACAAGCAAATGAGACTTCCACGGCATCTGGTAGAATACGTGAATGGTGTGAGCACATCCTTCTTGCGCGGTGTCCTCATGTTGAACTGAGAAATTACAGGGGAAGCATCTCTGAAGGGTTTGTGTACAGTGGAGAAATGAGGCCCACACAGAATATGCTTTTTTTTTTTTTAGCTGTGACTCTGATTTCAGGTATCAGAGTCAGAATTTTCATGGAATACCCTATCATGCAGCCCTAATCCTGCCACTTCAATTGTTCCCTTACTTAGGAGTATGAGACCCAGTCTACTGCAGAAGCCAAATTTGTGAAGCAGCTGGACCAACTTGAGATGATTCTTCAGGCATCTGAATATGAAGACCTGGAGAACAAACCTGGAAGACTGCAGGACTTCTACGATTCCACAGCAGGTACTCATCACCATTTTCAACAAGAATCCATTTTCGTTCTGTTTACTCAGTGTGACGACTAACATTATGTTAGTGAAACCCCGTGTTGGCACCCTCGTCCATCCTTTTCCTATGGAGCATCAAACAAGAAAGGGAAGGGAACATTCAGAGAAGAGGTTGAGGATGGGGAATAAATGAAGTTGAGTTTAGTGTGGAATGAACAGTAAGCAACAAAAGGCACAAACTAGAAAAGACCGGGTGAGAAGAGAGGTTGGTTTTAACAGTTCCCTGTGCCAGCCACATGGATCCTCCATAGCTTGGAGCTTGGTGCCACCAGGCAGAAACTCAGGGAGGAATGAGGAGCAGGGACAACAGCACACATCAGCCAGTTGAAGCAGAGAAGTGTTTGCAAGAGAGACGTTTCCATCCTAGTTTATGTCCTGGGAAAGCCTAGACCACCTGGTCTTCCTACTTTTTATTTGCAGGTGCTTTGCACCTTAATTAATTGCAGGTTTGGAATCCTCGGAGATTGTTTTCACCTCTCTGGGCTCCCTCACAATTGAGTTTTCTCATAGTTCCTAGTAGAGGCCCTCAGGGGCTGCCTGGTTGAAGTTCCCCATCTCTGCCTAACTGGTGATCCCTCCCTGATTCTCACACTTATGCTGGGCTACACCTGGGGTGACAGAGAAGAGAATCAATGCCAAGTGCTCCCCTACAGCCCCTTCCCAGGACCTAGAACCTCCTGCCTTGAAGTGGGTCAGATTACAGACTTAGAGCCCCTGATGAGCCCTGGCATCAAGCTGGGGAAATGGATATATTCTCTTGTCAATATGGGAATGCTTTTTCCCTTTCTTTTTGCTTTGCAGGAAAATTCAGTCACCCTGAGATCCTCCAGCTTGTCTCTGAACTTGAGGCAGAAAGAAATGCTAACATAGCTGCAGCTGCCAGTGAGCCACGCTCCTGAGACGCTGTCTGCGTTGCTGTCCTGTAACCAACATTTTATTTTTATGTTTCATGGTATTGCCATTGTGGTCTGTTGATTTCCCTAGATGTGTCTGCTTATTTTTAATTGGACTTCAGCAAGAAATGTGATGTAATTTGGGCACTAAAGGAAGCCGTGGAACAGGAAGTGGCCATGGACATGCCATGGATGAAGACCGGAGGGGGGAGTAATGCTTTTTTTATGAACAAAATAAATATTAAACGCCTAAAACTTTGGAGTGTTTATTGGAGATTTTAAATCATCTTATTCTGACCTAATAACCTACATCCCCGAAGGCCAGATTCAGTGAACAATAGAAAATTTAATTATGGTTTCCTTTAAGAGCAGATTGTTCGACTGACTTGGTGATAAGAATCCAGAAGAGAAAACACATTAGTCATGTGTGGTCTCCCCAGATGAAATGCTGCTTCGCTCAGGCAGTCTCTCTCTTGAGCCAGATTTTGAATTTCACTGTGCCCTGCTCCAGGCCCCCAGTATTTTGGTGTGGCACAGTGATGCCTGTCCCTTTAATTCAAATGTCAGTTTCCATTTGAACAAGACTTTTGCGGCTGGCATGGTGAACATTCTAGGAGCGTTTCTTTGGAAACCCTTTGCAGTATCCATGGATACCCAATCTGCAGGAAGCAAGGTGCATGATCTCTTCAGAGGCAACACACATGTGTACGTATAGTTGCTCTGTATTGAAAAACAAAGTGCAAAGTCTGATTATCTTTGGAGATATGGTTAGTAGGAAAAAAACTCCTATCTATCAGTGTTATGGAGGCTTATTCTCCTGGCATGAAAACGTGCACACAAAATAACCCCAGATAAAGTTTTAAGTATTTATAACCAGAAGGTTTTCTGTGGCATTGGAGTTTTATTTTGAATGTTGTCTGCAGTAGTTTTCATAAATAGCCAACACAGTTCACAGAGAGACTTTGGAAGGCGCTACATCAGACTTTATACTAGCCAATAATAGTCATTGACCCATTATCTCAGTTTATCATCTACCTACCACATTGGAGTTCTCAATTAGCCCTAAATTTTCCTTCCTGAGGTCAAAACAGAAAGAAAAAAATGTAATAGTCCTATAAATAAAATCTCATTTAATAAGACAAGAACAAAATGAAGATCAATAAAAGAAGATAGCTATTGAATCGACCAGCATTGTCTACAAAGACTTGAGTATTAATACTTATATTTTTTTCCCCTTGGAAGATAACCTGCTACTTGCCTGGAATTGGTCTTCTGAATAACAAACCCTATAATTATAATGCACAGTAAATAATTATTCTTGGGCTGAACTCAACAGAAAAGAATTCCTTATTATTATTTTTCCCCTGTAGACTGCCATTTCACCAGCTGTTACATAATTCTCAATGCCTTTGTATTTGAAAAATGTTGATTCATCTCAAAGCCATGTAGTGGTGATACATGCTCTGGGGGCAAATGACTGATGAAGTGCTTTGTGAAAAGGCATCCTCTGTACTCAGAATTTTTATTTAAGTAATTTTCCAGTCTTCATATTCAAAGGTGAGATGGGATGATTTCTGTGAGAGACTTCTTTTTGGTTTGCCTTGATATATACCCTCTATGGTATGAGGGTGGTATGAGTTCAAGTAGAAATGTAGCATGAAGAGTTTTACCATTCCTAGTTTTCAAAAGTAACCGTAAGATTTTGCCAAATAATTATCATAGTTTGAAATTATATTTGAATGCCAGGTTTGACAATGTTGTTTCACATTTCATATTAAATCACTTTTTAACCTTACTACCACCTTCCTTTATCATCCCTACTCCCACTTGAAGTTCCTACTAAGGGAGAGGAGAGTGATGGGGTTGAAGTTCACAACCTTATGCACCATTTTATAGTGAGGTTCAACAACTTCCAAGCTGACAGGAGATTCTGGAACAATGAACAGTGGCAGCAGAGCAGCTTAGATTCCTGGGTTTTCTCACCACTGTCGATGGCATAGCGTGTCATGCTGCATGCGTTTTATTCTGTTTTCCATGGTTCAAGATCAGATTTCTAGGATAATGTAATTTAGAGTAAAATGCAGATTTGCTTTGCTGACATGACTAACCAACAGTCATAATCTTTATGAGTTGTAAGATAACGTTGCATTGTAAATTTACAGCTATTTTCTCTCATAGCAACAGTATTAAAAAGCAGCAAATTAACAGAATGGCTTACTTTTTTAAAAGTCGGTTTATTTTGTAGTAACATTGGAATTTTTGATAGTTGAAATATTGACCCTTGAACAACGCAGGGGTTAGAGCCTGCACAGTTGAAGATCTGAATATAAATTTTGACTGTTGACCAGAAGCCTCACCTATAACATAAGGAGTCAATGCATATTTTGTATGCTATATGTATTATATACTGTATTTTACAATAAAATAAGCTAAATAAAGTATTAAGAAAATCACAAGGAAGAGAAAATATATTTACTATTCGTTAAGTGGAAAGGGATCATCATAAAGGTCTTCATCCTTGTCATCTTCATATCGAGTTGGCTGAGAAGGGAAAGGAGGAGGAGGGGATTGGTCTTGCTGTTTCTAGGGGCAGAGGTGGAAGAAAATCCACATATAAGTGGAGCCTTGCAGTTCAAAACCATGTTGTTCAAAGGTCAACTGTACATTTTTGGTTGAGGTATCCTTTCATATAAATGATGTTGACCTGAAGTCATTTTGGTTTGTTAGTAAAAGGTGATGTCCCTTTTGTACAAATACTTTTTAGTGCCTGAGAAACACTTTACTGCCTCCCAGGTCACAGTGAATAATAAAAAGTCTTTAGATTAATAGAGGTGATGTCAGTATGGTTTTTACCAAACTGATGAAATCAGAATTTTGATGAATGGTTTAATAAGATAAAAAGCTAACATGTATTGGAAGCTTTGAGATGTTAATGCTAGTTTTCTTGATTCTTTTTCTATTCAATTTAATTAATTTATATTTATTTTTGCAGCCCTTTTAGTCAATTCTATCTGATGTTAATGCTGTGTTTTTAGGTTGTAAGGCTCAGATTATTGTGTGCAGAAATTGGTTGGTGAATGAAGATATTTGTTTAAAGTACCATAATTCTGCCTTATCTGATACAGTGCACGTGTGCTGAATGTAGTCAAAAAGGTGACAGCAAGTTTGCAAAAGCCGACCATTTCAAACTCACCTGGCAGCTGCAGGTCGGGCACAGAGGGACTGAGTACCTGCATGCTGCAGTGGGCCAGTGGGCACAGCTGGGCGGGCCTGGCATCCTGCCCAGCTAGGCACCAACAGGCTGGAAGGACAAGTTAGGGAGAATGCCCACATCCCTGCTGGTGGGCTTTGTTGTCTATATTTGTCCACACTGGTTCAAGTGTACAGCCCCGTTCCCTCTGCTAGGATCCAGGCCCCAGAAGGTATGTGGCCCTGCACCAGTTTGATTTTCAGTTAGGTGTACAGATTATACAGATTGTCATGCTCCATTAATTAGAATCGAATTTTTCAGATGGGCTTTATTTCGCAATGTCATATATAGCTACTTCTATAATAACAAGTATGACAAATGAACAATTAACATACTAACAAATATGTCTTATTATGTAGGCTTTTAAAATGGTGATTTTTTAATTCAGGGTACATTTTGCAAATGTGTCTTAAAGCTATATCCCTGCTACCTAATAACAAATGTATGTTCCCATTTAGAAGAAGAAATGAGAGGCAAATAATGTGGAAGGTAAAAGTTACCACAGAAATCTGAGCAGATTAATAAAATCCAGATACTTTCACGCATGTGAACAATCTGCACGCTGGAAAGGGTTGCAGAACTCTTCTTCTGCCATTTTGTTAGCTATCCCCTACCTCAGTAACTACTACTCTATGTATACTGGAGACAATTTTAGATTAAAGGTTATTTTACCATCCTAGCTATCCTCAGGGTAGCTAGCTGAGGTTATATTTACTTTCATATCCTCTCACGTTCACCAAATGAACAGAAATTCATTTCAGATAGCATCTGCAGCATCATAGCTACCAACCTTTAAGGTCATCGATAGCCCCGAAGACTTAAAGGAATTAAGAATTCAAAGTCAACATTAAAACCAATTATTTTAATTGCTTAAATAAACATACATAATTGATGTAGGGGAAGGAGATCACAAGTAGTTAGATGGGATTTGCAGTGAGTCGCCCACTTGCTGGAGACAGTCATGAAGAGCTCCATCCTGTCTGTCCCCACGGTTCACCCAGCCTTCAAGGACATGCACATCACAAAGGAGGCCAAGCGAAGATCAAAGCAAATAGTAGTTACATGTTTGGAAAATATACATTGAATGACACAGACAAGAGTCATGACCAATTGTGTACCTGCTCAAGGTGGGACATTTCAAAAGATGACAATCTATGAATACTGACGTGTGATGGTTAAGTGGTCCATAGTCAACACAAATACAAATGGAAATCATTTTATTAAACTTTCTGGAGAGGCCATTTTAACGTCAAGGCCTGGGTTTTTCCCAGTGGGATTTTGGTCTTCATTTCTGGATATGCGCAGGCAGTGGCTGGTTTGTGGACGCGGCCAGGCTGGCTGGACCTAGCACTGCAGCTCCTCTTCCTCCGCCCGCCGGGGGCCTCCTGCTGAGCTCTGGGCGCTGGCGTGGGCCGTGGAGCTGAGGACCTCCTCAAAACTGCCTCCACTGTGGTTGGACCCACCTACTTTCGTCTGAAACAAGCAGATATGGAAACATGCAGTTAGTCGTTCCCTATCATTTTTGTAATATTTTTATAAGAATGCCAAAAAGTTTGATTACTTTCAAATTCAGGAATACTTTTTAGAGGCAAAAGAATGTAGAGAAGTTAGTTTCCTTTTGGCAGAGTGCTAGAATGTCATTCATAATTGGGTTTTGGAAGAGGATTCCAAACATTAATTTTGCACAGTTTCAGCAATGCTCTCTTTATCTCTAATACATCTAAGATTCCAGTCCCTTCAGGGGCATAATCAGATCTGAGGACTTGCAACATCTACCCCCACTCACCCAGAGAACAGAGCTAATGAAAACTGAAATGGATTTTAGGTTAATTCTTCCAATTTTACAAATGTATAAACATCCTTCAGTGACTTAAACTTAGGTTTTCTACTTGCAAGTTAGCAAGGCAATGGGGATTTCTGACAAATGCCTTTTGAAAAGGCAGAGTGGCTCAATGGAACAAAATTTCTGGTCTTGACTTTGAAAGTTGAAGAGTGATCAAGTCTTAAGCACTGGTAATTTCACAACTTTCCAGGCCATTGCCTTTATAGTAGGAATATTCCTCAAAATGCAAAGTTACGATGCTTTACAAGACTCTCTTCTTGGTACTTGTTATTGACTAAGAATAGAAACATAAATAAATTAACCTACAACTTAAAAATATGATTAAGTATCTTGAAAAATATACTTATTGAAAGCCCTTCAAAAGAATATTTAATAGACCAAAATGCTTAATGCAAGTTTTATTAATAATCACGTTAGCCTTCTACTTCCATTGTCTTTCACAACATGGAAAAACACTTTGAGGAAAGGGAAGATATAGAATAGATAATGTTGCTATTGCCAACTGATTTCTACACCTCACTGTCCCCAAAGTGATCACTCGCAGACATATAAACAACACTGGGGAATGTGTCCCTGCCACTTGGCCTGCCCTTTTAAAAAACTTAGCATTTCAAAGCAGTTTTGTCACTACGAAACAAACACTTTTCTCCAATTGTCACTAAAAAACTCTCTCTGCCTCTTAAATTCAGTTACTAAGTTGAATTTTTCCACTCTGCTTGTGGTCCATGAAGGGCCAGATAGCACATATTTTAGGTTCAGGAACCACACAGTCTCTGAGGCAGACACTTAAGCTAGCTGTTGTAGATGGCAGCCACAGACAATATGGAAGTAAATGAGCACGGCTGTGTTTCAATAAGACTGTGTGGACATGGAAATGTGAATTTCATGTAACTTAATTTTCACATGTCACAAATATTAATTTTATTTTGCTTTTATTAACCATTAAAAAAAAACATTCTCAGGTTCCGAGTCATTCAAAAGTAGGTGACCAGCTGGGTTTGGCTGAGTTTGTGGGCCTCTGGCAGAGAGCATTGGTCCTCCTCCACTCTGTTCTCCGAGCATTGGGAAGAGGTGGGAAGGGATACTTTCAACTATATGGTTTTTCCCTGTGCGTATCTCTTTCCTGAGAGAAGCAAATAAGATTAATTCAATGTAATCTACTGTATTAACAGTTCCCATACTCTGTCTCCGTTTTCTTTTTTTATTTAAGTGCTCTTTTGCTTCTGTTTTGCAATAGAAATCATATACAATGTTGAATCAGGCAAATACCAATTACTGATGTTTTTCTTCTGGGCTTTGTTTCATTCTTCTCTCCCACTTCTTGATTTTTTTTCAAAACAATAGTAAAATAAAGAAGGAGGGAACTGCTTTGAAAGAGATCAATTTGGCAAAGAGGGGATGGAATAAAAGGGTTTCCTAACCATGTGGGTTTAATGAACGCCTACTGCAGTACTTTAGGCGAGGACCTGCTTACACAAAGATGTGAACAATAAACCTCTCCTGAACCCTGAGCCCTCCCCTGCATAATGAATGCTTTTCCATCCAAGAATTTGTCCCTTTGTCCCCAAAATTGTTCTTTGCATAAAATTTCATTTGAATTGCTGAGTTGAGCTTCCTAATCTCTCATACTAAAAAAGCTGATTGAGAAGACACAAAGATACAAAAAGTATAATATATCTTGCCTTTTTAAATAAGTGTTGATTCAGGTCAGGTAATATATTCATCAAAAAGTAGATGCACTAAACATATGATCTGCTTGACATGGACGCACAATGGTTGGAAAGGATGCAGTTGCTCATGATTCACTGGAACATGATAGAATATACCTAATGTGGTTTCATAGAAATTGGTTCTGCATCTGCGTGTTTGTTTGTTTGGGATGGAATAGTACAGGTGACACCAGCTGCGGTGTCATCAATTAATACGCTGCAAGGATATAGGCAGAAGTAAATTTTCTAGGATTGGAAAGTTTTTCACGGGAAAACAAACTATCTACAGAATTGGGTGTAAAGGAAGAACAATTGATTTGCTACACGTGTCAGGCCACATGGCACGTGACTGATGAGTGAGAAGATGGCAGGAGCGGGCCTCACTTCACAGCAGAACGTTATTTCTCACAGAACACACAGATGGCCATGGTTCCCTATCAGTGGCGTTTTAAAGAATCAAGCTTAAAGCAGGACATGTGAACGGAAATGCAGCACACAGACTTGCAAGGAATTCCTCTCATCCTTACTGATTCAGGAGTCAATCCCTCAGCAGAAAACAGCCTAAGGATCCATAATTGAAGAACAATAGAAATTTTGGATTCAGATTTAGGACGCAAAAGTCTACGGCGGAAAATAAGCTATGTGAACAAGGGTTAAACACATCTATTATTTAGTCTAGAGAGGAAAAAAGGAATGAGAAATTTTTAATTATTGAGGAAGTGGGAAGTGTTACACAAAGCATGATTATCAGCTATTTTGCATTGTCTGGGTGGGCAGAGGAAGAGGAATTAGGGTTGGCTGTGAGATGGGAGGTGTGTGAGTTTTATTAAACCATGGACACTCAAACAAGCATGGAATCTGCTTTCAGATTGACAAAGGCTAGTGTCCGGTGGGCTGAGTTACTTATGTGCACGTCTGAAGGAGGGCAGACTCTATACCTTCCATCCTGATGAGTTGAGAAAGTGAGAGGCCAGGAGTATGGATCAAACACTTAAGTCATATGTGAGCCGTGAGCTTACCATTTTCCTAAAAGTAAATGACAATAGGTTGTTCTTTTTTATTCTTTTGCTTCTTCTTATCTCCTTCTAAAGAGAACCTCAAAAGGTACAATGTTTCCTATGTCAGAACTTGTCTAACAGGCAACAGAATCCATCCTCCTTGGGTGGTTTAAGGCTGAAAACCAAATGTTCAGAAACTGACTCCTGGAATTTTTGAGCCTTTTTTGATACTCCACCAAGAGCAATGTCCACAACACTGCAAGTCCCTACCTTTTAAAAAAATCCCCTACTAGGGGGACAGTTTAATGGCTCCTATTGGTTTCTGCATACTCAATAAGTGATGATGTTGACAAGCAGAGTAGTGAAACTGCACAACTAGAAACCGCTGGTGAATGAAATCAATGAAGGCATGGTACACTCTGAGTAATAATTTCATTCTTGGGCCTTAAACACTCGATCACAGACCTAATAAAGTAGGAGACTAGGTTAAAGACACCCCCTAAGATAAAGACACCACTCCCCCCAGATCCAAATCAATAAGAGCATCTGGGACCTCTAGGAAGGAGTAATTTACAAGCTCACATACACTATCAGGCAGCACATATGAGCATGCTCAGAAGCAGCTGAATAATCAGCATGTGCATGTGGTGGCTTTTGATCTGGTTAAAGATCATGTATATTCTTAATTTTCCTAGTAGCAGTAGGATAGAGAAATAGATTGTACACAAAATAGTCATGATGACAAGTCATTGTTTAGGTGATAGCCTTTTAAAAAATGATCTTAGTAATTAAATAGTTTTAAGTGATTTTTCTGGTTTTAAAAGTTCGATACATTTTAAGACTAGACTTTATTTTTTTTTTTTATTTTTATTTAAGACTAGATTTTATTTTTGCTCTTTTTCTTCTGTGGGCTAACTTGCCTATGCTCAAACAATATATCTAGTGAATTTTTTTTTAACATCTACCATGTAAAAGTTCATATTCAGTTATAAAAAGTTCATAAAAGTTAATATTCAGTTTATACCCAGGGATCAAATGCATGATTATAAAATGTGATTCGGCTTAACTTTTCCTCCACAATAACCATACTATGCTGTGCCTGATCAGTATGTGAATTCAGTAATGAAGTCTAAGAAGCTGACAGGTATTGGATGGCAGTATAATACATGGTACCAAGTTTGTTTTTGCTGTTCCATGTCCAAACCACAGGAGCTCTGGGCTGTTATTGAACTTTACTCACCCTCTAAATTCAGAATTCATATGGCCTTATCCTATCCACAATCATCTCTCACATATCTACTGTCGAGGGCAAAAAGAGATTAAGAGGTAAACACAAAGTCCAATTCACTTTTATGAACAATTCATCCCTGAATGGTTTACACAAACAACTCTAAGGATACAGGAACACTATTCAGTACTGGTTTTATTTATAGGTTTCGATGTGAAGAGAAAGGTCTGACTTTACGCAGGTCCGCCTTCCTGGCTGAACAGAATGCTGGCAGCCCTGCCTTGCCTTTGGAACTAATGGCAGCAGTGACTACACTGTCCTGATTCAATGGACCCACTCACACAGAATTCACTTCATCTGTACCTTGAGGCTTGTGACAGTTGTCTCAACCCTCTCCTCAAATGATTTGAAAGTAGGAGAATTCCTAAAATAACAAAAAAAGAGAGGTCAGCTCTAAAGACCTAGCTGTCTTAGCAACCATGCTGTTTGGTTTTCTGCTCTTTATTTGTAAACATCGCCTCTGCACCAGAGCTACCTGTGGGTTCGCCACCTCCACCTACCACATTTTAAAACATATGTCATTTCTGCGAGGTTATGTACAGAAACCAGAACCTGACATGGAATTTTTCTAGGTAAAACCATCAAACACTCAACTGTAGAGTAAATAATACAGGCATCATTTGGCAATGATACAACTATAATAATTACACAGTACACTGTAAATCATTTCCAATGAGTCCATGGAGTGATAGATAGCTTAATTTTCCATTTAGCAATTAATTTGTTTTTATCACAATACTCCTCTTCCCAACTCAGTTTTTTAGTGAGCAATGGAAAATCTGTATGAAGAATGTCATGTTTGAGTTTTACCACTTGGAATTTTAAAGTTATTTATTTCAGCAAATGTGAGACAAGACAAAAATAACGTAAGCAAAAGTGATTTGCTTGATTCATTTTTTTTTCTTTTCCATGCCTCAAAAAGTAATCATTTTGACAATTTACATGAAGTGGTGTTTCAAAAAGTTAATGCTTTCATTATCTTAAGTTGAAATATGCCCAATTACCTACCAAATGCCTGATCAAAATGGTGTTATTAGCATGTGGTATTTCTTCTCCCAAACAGGATATACCTATTTGTTCTTTTACCAAGCAGCCTATCAGCATTTTATTTGTGGCTCATTCATTGTGTTAAATGATCCATATATCATCTTGTTGCTTTAAGCAGTAAATACTACATTTGGTGCTTTCTGGCTTTCCATAGTGGATTTTGCCACATGATATTACAGTGTAATGACATCATTAACATTAAAAATATCACCAAGTCCAACTAAAGAAACAGGAACTGAACTAAATGTATCTTAACTCTTGTATCCATGTCAGCTTTCAATGCAAGGACTCCATCATTTTCAGGTCAAATAATTCAACTAAATATCACTATATTTCATAAGCCACATGTCATTCTCTCTTGCGTGTAAAAAAAGTAAAATAACAGGAATGGCCTGATGAAACTCCTTTATAAAGGAGAAGAGCTATAAAATATGGGTTTAACTGTATGGTGTGGGGTGAAGCATGGTTTTTATACTAACATAGAAAATATAGAGGTTTTTTTTTTTTTTTTTTTAGTGAATTTTGCCATTGTTAGGGATTGTCTCCTGAGTCTCTGACACTCCACATGGTCAGAAATGCACCTGCATTCAGGCTGGATGGATGAGCAATGATGAGCTCAGAGGTTCCAGAAAATCATCAAGCCTTGTGTATGACTCAAACATGAGTCAAACTCCCATGAGAACCCCTCCAGAATCCCTGTTTCATGATGATATAATAGACATTATACTTGAGTGACTCGAAAGTATATACTTATTGGTACTTCACTTCCACTGCAGGTTTTGTTTGGCCAAGCCTGCCCATGTGACTGCCTGTCATCCATCAGCTGTACAGACCCATGGTGGGCAGATGGTTAAGCCTATGGTTCATGGATATCTGTTCAACAAGTAAAATCATGTTTGTTTTTAAAGTTAACTTCAGGCAAACTCATGTGGACTGCATTTGACCCATAAACCACTATTAGACGGATTCCTGGTTCCTAGAACAAAACCATTATTTATTTATTTATTTATTGCAAGCCTTCTTTGGGCACCCAGACTTAAAATTTGAAACATAATTGAGCTCAGAGCCTTGGGTTAGACTACTCAATTTGGTGTTCTTATGCTAGAGGGAGCAAGCCCCTCAAAGATGAACTAAGCAATCTTAAATCTATACTGTCTATTTACCACCAAATACAGAGAACCAAATGCTGTGGTTGAATTTCCAAATCAACCAATTAGCCAAATAACCCAGTGTAAAAGAGACTTCATCAGGCATAACGGAACAGACATTCCTCTAATCAAATTACACTAGAATGTATGCTGGAGAACAGGGAGAAACTGTTTAAACAGTTCTAACCAAATCATGTTCAACTACAAACTTTTGGCACTGCAAAGAATTTGGCTTTAGTAGTCTTAACCTATTTAGTAACAGAGCCCCCTCTATAATGTGCTCAACCCACAACATATAATATGCTTGATCTCTAGGCAGCTCTAGGGCTCTGGGAGCACCTTGGAAAGAGTAGTAAATCTGTTTCTAGCTTCTCATTTTAAATATGATGAAACTGATACCACTAGATAATTTTCCTGATAATTTTTCTGATTCCCAATCTAACGTTCTTTCCCATATACACTATCGCTATTAGTTTGATTTTATCTGATTGTATTACTCAGCCATGCAAACTTGAAGCTGGGAATGTCTTTCCCACAAGTGTTCATCCAGCCAGTAATTTTAATGACACTTTACTATTCAACAGATCTCACCTTAATATCTTCCTTAAAAGTCCTAATGATATCCTTTCTAGAACTTGAGCCCTCTCAGTCTCCTATCTTTTCATTTAAACTTTCTCCCAGGCGCCTATTTAATTCTGCTGAAATAAGAAAACACTTTTCTACCTTTGCAAGTGTGCTTGGAATGTTCTAGATCTTGTGCTAAGTGCTTTACACGGGTTACTTTGTTTATGCCTCACAACAGCCATATGAGGTAGGTCTCATTTCTTGCAATGTATGAATAAGAGAAGGGAGATTGATAGTCTTAGGTCACACGGGAAAGGCTGGACTTTAGCCAGCGTGTCAGGCCAGAAGCCCAAGCCCATTACACTATTCGCCTATGGAACTGTCAGCCTTTTCTCCAGAACGCCATCAGAAAAGACAATGAGGCCGGTCATGGCGCGTCAGCAATTTCCTTCCACATAAAGGAGAAAAAAAAAAACTCCACAGGTAAATGCAAAGAAATATTTTAAACACATTCTGCATTAATATTATATAAAATATTTTACACACATTACCTCATGGCAGGCATACTTATGGAATGGCGAATGGAGTAGCTTCAGGGCAAAAGCAGATTAAAGGGGGGGAAAAAGAAGATGGGACAATATAAGTACATGAGGAACTCCCCATTCACAGTTCTAAAACAGCAATTTCAAATATCTGAAATATTCCCTGCCCACCCAACCAAGATGATATTTGTTTTCCTTCGGTATAATGGGGGTACAGCCAGCTTTCAAGGGTACAAATGAGGAAGAGATGATCTATGGTTGCATATTATTTCACTTCCTGCAGGCTCCCTATGCCAGGAAACCTGGGAATGTCTGGTTTCCCCCAGGTGGGCCCAGTAGCCTGTGGGCATCCTCTCTAGGCCCAACCTGGGTCTCCACTGCCTTCTCCTGCTCAGGAAGACAGTAATGAGAGAAGGGCAGCACCCAGGAAGCAGAGCCAGGCAGGTAGACGCTAATCACTCCATTGTAGAGAAACTGTCCAGAGGAAGGCAGGTAGTTAACATAAGGCAATCAAGGAAGCATGCACCAGGCAAACGCAATTCACACAAGGCAAAGTGAGGGCAGGGACTTCTGCATCCATTCTGGTTTGACTGTCAGGAATATCTGGTGCAAATAAAAACATTCCTGAGAAGTTTAAGAGATTCAGCCTTCTCATCCTATTAACCCTACAATAGCTGACTCATCTTCCCTCTAATTGATTCCTTGTTATTTTCTATTGAGTTCCACTCAGAAATGAGGCTGAGCAGAGGGAGGAAGCAAAATGAATCCATTCCCCTGAGCACTAGTACTGGCTGCTGGTTCCCCTTCACTTGTTTCAACAATGTCCCTGCTTTCTCTTCTCTAAGAAGCTAAAAGGTCAGGGATCATATTTGTCACCCTTCCCCGACAATATCCACTGAGGCCATTCGTATGGACAGCACTTTACTAGAATACAGAAAGTAAAGGACAAAGAAATTTGGGGGATGCTTATATTTTTACACTAGACACTCCATTTAGAAACTATTAGGCAAAATATTTCATCAAATGACATTTAAAAAGCATCACTATAAGAAATTTATCAGCATTGCCTAATCTGTTCATCTCTGTAAACATAAGCAGTTTTCTTAGAAAAATTCAATTCAAAAACAAAAGTACACACTAAGATTCCTGGTAGAAGGCAGCTTAATTCAGAGGCCTGGGACTGACAATTGCAAACTTCTTAACATATGTGCTTTCCTGGTAACCTTTCTCCCTTGCAACTTCAGAAGGTACAAAAAGTTGCAGGCGAAACATCGGCACAAATCAACAATTACAAGAAATTCAAACAAACATGACGATCTAGAGAAAACAATTTTCTGTTTGTCTACTTTCTAGAAGTTTTACCTAAAAATCCACCACTCTCAATCTCCACTTTCTTCTTCTGCTTCTTTTTTTTTTTTTTTTTTTCTTTCCTTCTTTCAATTCTAAGGACCTCTGCCAAGGCAGGAAGAAATGGTGCAGAAAAAAGATTCCTAAGGGATTGCTCAGCAAGTGAAATTGGTGTAAATGAGTCAGCAATGAGATAAATGGTGTACTTAAATAAATTCAAATGCAGTAAGTGCCCTATAATCTTTTTCTGGTCATGAGCACTCTCTGCAAAAGACAGTCGAGTTTTCTGGTGGAGGCACCCTGTGAAAGAAACCCTGAGTGTCAAGCCCTGGGCGTCAAGGCAGGGAGCGGGCAGAGCCCCACACGCAGCCACGCGGTGCTTACCCGATGGAGTGAGACCTGCAGCCCAGCAGCATGGGGAGAAAAGCAGAGCAGTTAGCACACAGGAGGCACAGCAACCGTGCTGCCATTGGGGTCCCCTTTCCAGAGCCCCAAAAGCAAAGATTGGGAAACACCATTCACCACTCTTCTCTGAGTATACTGACTTTTTCATGTGTCTTGCAGATTATTTTACCAACTTGTTATAAGTTTTGCTTCTAACTATCATTCCCATGAATATATAGCAAGGGTTGGACTCTCTTATAAAATTGCATGTCTTCTCCAAACATTTCATCCCCATTGCATCACAGTTTTTGAACAAATTCACTAAGAAGTTCCAAGAAGATGCTGATATTATTATAAAAACGATTCCAACAGCTTGTATTTCTTTGGAATACTTTCATAAATGTGAACTAATTTTAACTTCTTGGGAAACACTTTGGTCATACAGGTATTAATAATGTTCTTTTACGGATGGAGAAAGACAAGGCAATTCCATGACAATCAGGTTAAATTGAAAATCTTAGCTTGGGACATGTAATTTATTTTTACAAAACATATAAATTAAATCCTAACATAGTGCTTTTCACTCAAATATTAAAAGGTCTAAATTCTATGTTTTCAAAATCTTACTGTAAATATTCATTGGAATTATTTTAATAAAAAACTGAGAGGTATGTTTTTTCTTCTAAGGTGTCTAAATTTTGCTAGGAATCATTTTGAAAAAATTCAGAAATTTGGTCCTAGAATGCACAAGAGAATTTTATAGCATACCTAATAAAAATATAGAATAATATGACATTTTTAACCAAAAAGAAGATTAAAATAAAATGTCTGTGATAAAATTTTAACATTTCCCCGCTATCATTTTATAAATTGGCACATCAACTTGAACAAAAAATCAAAACTTATTAATTTTTCTTATTTAAGAGTTTTTAATTAAACTTAAGCAACTTCAAAATCAGTTTTATGCATGTTACTTGTTTTAGCATAGTTTCAAACTAAAACTTCTTTGCAAAAGTTGTTGCTTTCACTAAGAATTATCCTCATTTATATACAAATGTTAAATATAATTTGAAAGAAATATACGAATATCAAATATTACATAAAACTATAGCTCTGAATTTTTCAAACTCTTCAAAATATTTCAGGTTGTATTTACATCTCAAGTAACTAACATAGGCTACATTTTCCCAATATTTTTAGCCACAGTTTATAATAAAAGTGTTGCATCTGTAGAGTAGTAACTATTAATAATAAAAAGTTTAGAACTCCTGGGAAATAGGTTATCCATTATGCTAAAACAAAGCCACATTGAAACAGGAGGAAAGGTAATCAACACAACCTTGATATTATACCCAGTTTGTGTATGAACACGAAGGCCAACATGTTACATGTATGAAACACAGTCTTTATTCTTTACTATTCGGGAAAACAATGAGCAGAGCCTTTATGAAATACAGTGGGCTCCTGTGAATGAACTCTCCCTAATTTCCATCATGTGGGGTCACCTTGTAACGGAGATGGTCACTTAATAAGAGAAAAAGTAATATTTACTGAGTGCATAATACATGGCAGACTCTTGTCTGTTACTTTGATAATAACCCAATGATGCTATTACTCTTATCACCATTTCACAAATGAGCACACCCAGGAACAGGGGAGGGGAACTAAGTCATGCCTGTCTTCCTCATAACCTGATCTCAAACCGGGTTACCTGGGAGCTAGTAACATATACACATTCCCAGGCTCCACCCAAGGCCTCCTTGTACGATCCGACAGGTGCGACCTGGGAATATGTATTCTAAGCAAGCTTCAGTGGCATTTGTAAGGTCCCCTAAAGATGCAGAAACGCTACTCCAGTCACCAGTAGTATGCCAAGTTTCCAGTGCTCAACTGAAAGATTTCAACTAAGTATGTAGAAAACAATTTTTATAAACATGGCCAACTACATTTTCTCAGGTATAACAGGTAATAAGGTCTTTCCTATTTTAAGGGATTATTTAATTAGTTTAGATAAATGTTATAATACAATACCATTGAAATGACTGAAAATTTTATTTCTAATAAAATTAGGGGTAAGTAAAAATCCAGGAGGTTTACCTGTTCAGCACACCTGCCTCTGAAAAGTTTAAATTGCTTTTTGTTGTGGTGGTATTAGTAAAAATGAAGATAAAAGAATATTCTCAAATTCATGCAGGTGTCCTTACTTAACTCTGGCCTTGCAAATGCCTAGTTGTTAAGATGGTGCATGAATATTGGGCACAATCCAACAATTTTTGAAGTTAAAAAAATAATTTAAAAAATATATATGTAAAGATAAATATAAATATAAAGATGCAAACATATATATTTTCCTCTGGGTATCAAAAACTTTTTATTTTTATAAAAAATTAATAGTTTAAGGATACGGCAAAAGAAATACATATAGAATCTTTTTTAAAAAGAGGAAATTTAAAATGTACTTGAAAAGTTTTTTAAAAAATGAATTTAGTTTCTAGAGAGAAAAATGAAACTGATTTCTAAAGAAAAATCTCCCAAAGCATATTAACCAAATTCAAAATAAACTATGATAGTTATTTAAACAAGCAAAAATTGTAAGACCAATAACACTATAGAAGATAATTTCCTTGTACATAATATGAAAAGTAAAAATGGCCAATACTACATTTTTTTTTCTGGTGCCTACAATAAGAACTTTTGGTTCCCAGTTCAAAATCAACCTTGATGTTCACCCTCATTTTACATAATAGTGAAATAGCCAAAATGTACAAGAGTATTTGTCTGAAAGTGTTGCTATAGCTATGCATTGGAAGATAATAAAGCCATTCAAAATGAAGGTGTTACATCATAAGGAGGGCATTAAAAACTGAAAGTGTAATAAATACTTATTAAGATATTCACAAAATATTGATAAAGTGAAGAAAGAAAACTACCAGAAGTATATATTATATGGGACCTTATTGGAACAAAAGAATAAATATGTATGTATTTAGCACAAATAAAATATACTACATGGATGTATGAAAATACATAACTTAGAATAGTTTAATAGAGCATGCTCCACTGCATGTATATTTTAACTTATGGTTTAAATTTTAGCTAGTCAGATTCAGTGTGTGCTACATTCTTTGGAAATCTCACTCATTCTCTAACTAATATCTTCTATTTTTACTAGGTCGGGTCCTAGCGAAAAGGGGATTTTTAGGACCAGGCCTTTAAAAAATCCCAATATAAAAATTTATCTTAGTCATCAATCAATATCAGCCATGTAACATTTTTATCTATTAAATTTTTTTTAAAATATGGCAAGAAGCCCAGCCAATCGATAATGTTCCCTTCAAGCAGAAAGCCAAGGCTTAGCACTGTTCCCCCGGTTCTTTCCCGCAGTACCTCATGTCTCCAAACTTCTTGCTGATGGCCGTCCCCACGTTGCTGAAAGCTGCAGTCGCTTTCTGCCCTGCATGACTCAGGGTTTCATGTGTTTTCTTGTAGCTAGAAGCAAAACAGAGCAATAGTAAGCAACACAGTTCTATCTCATGATCTCCTGTAAAACATTCATCTTCCTTCTCTCTGCTTACTTTGAAAATTTCCTTTCCTGAACACATTTAAGAAGATCCGCAGAAGGTGAGTGAAGGGAAATTTGCCCTTGTGTGTTGTAAAGCCATTCCAGCAAACAACAGCTCTGTAGGCACCTGTACTTCCCAACAAAGCTCAAATCTGGTCAAGGGCTAATGCTAAACCTTTCTTTGGCAAAGGTCTAACCATGACAGCAATAGCAACAAACATTTATTGAGGACTTCATATGCATTAACTCATTTAAAACTGTTTACCGGGAGATTTTTTTTGTTTTGTTTTGAGTACAAGTAAGCTTTGTATTTTTCAGTGAAAGTCAACAGGAAAATAGGCTTTACTTTTCAGGGACTCAGCCAGGGCAGGTTAGCTGTTTGGCCAGCACACTGATCCTAGGACTTTCAATAGTGTGGGGTAAGGGTCTTTCTTTCCAAGCCAAATAAAAAGCATTCTGTTGAATTTTCATGTCTTACTAATTTGAAAGTCAGTATTAATAATCAAAAGGAGAAATCATGTCATCTTCTAAATTGTTTTGACTTAAAGCATTTTTCTACATACAACTGGAAGAAAAAATTAAAAATGCATCTTTTTTATGAAAAGATATTTTATAGCACAAATATATTTTTTATTATGAGATTTAAAAGAGAGCAATCCTTTAATGGCTACATATGCAGCATTTCACCAAAGATACAAAACAAAGTTAAAATTATTTTCTTCCAAAGGTTCAAAGGTTCCCTAAACATGTTATGAAAATATAAATTTACCACTCGAATCTAAAAAAAAACCCAGAAGAACTATGTAATAAGATGAAAGTCTAAAGAAGAATGAACTGTGTGAGAGATTGGGTAAGTACATCTTTTAAAATTAGGTCTTTAATCTTCACTGGCACTTCCGAACTCAACAGTGCTGCAACGCTTCTCATAAAAAGAGATAATAATCATTTCTGAACATGATGGCCTGGAAGTCTTAGAAGCACAAAATCAAAGAGTAAATAAATCATAAACTAAACTTCAATTTTCAAGTGCTGTGAATTTTTTAAATGCTGAGAGTGAGGCTTTTACTTCTCCTTATACAAGATGAAGTTACTAAGTTTTCAAAAAGATGGAATAGTGATGAGATAGTTTAAATTCCTTTCTAAGACCTTCTACCATTTCAACTGTGGCACAATTCAGAGGAGTTATTAGTAGGGAGCTTTCAGGGGTTAGCAAAGCAGAACACTTATGAAATAAATGAAGCCTATCACTTTGAATAGCCCACCACAAAGTTGCATTTCCTCATTCCTACTTCTACCTACAGAAGGGATTCAATTCCCCCCCCCCCATGTCTCCTTGAAGCCTAAAGACAATATAAAAAAGCAGCAGAAAATATAAAAGGGGAAGGACTTTTTTGTGGGTCCTCGGATTCTCTCAAACCTAGGCACATAAAAAACTATGACAAGAACAACAGGGACAGCAAACCCTGGGCATGGATGACCTCTTGTCCTACTCCTGTGTTCCTGGATCCTTCTATAAAGGAAATAATTTCAGTCTGCTGTGTAATTATTCCTAATCATTGGTCCCTATTTCAATTTGAATCCTACTGCAGACTAAAACATACCAAAAACTTTCATTAACATACCATAGATTTTTCTTTTCATTATAAATCAAATTAAATAGGTCATGATTGCTTAATCAGTATGCAAAGTATTGCCTCTGGGAAACACACACATCCTCTGACAGTTAAAATCCTTTTTAGTGACTTGAAATCTGATTCTACAGAACCCAACCACAGCTCACCATTCCCTTACATCAAATTTTTCATCACATGAGGTGTAGATCTTGTACTGGAGTGTGTATCATGAATACTAACAGAGTGGAGGTTAATTCATTCAGAGGGTTAAATAGATTCTATCACTCCTCCCAGCAGATAACGATGACCCTCCCCCTTCCCTCAGCATCCAAAAAAAGGGTCGGAGAAAGACCCTCTCCCAAAATTATACAGTCGATGGACTTATGCCTCCTGCTTAAGGAAGGGATTGATTTTTCCCTACAAAGGAATGTTCACTTCACTCTCAGAGGTTAGTGAGTCCACGATCATCTCTTTCTTTTAAACAATCTTGAAGGAAATCTCACTCAGTCATATAGTTTCCAGTGGCATCTATATGCAGGTGAATCCCAAGTGTCCACGTGAGCCTTTTCCTCTGAGTTGCCCTCTCAGTATATAAACTTGTTGGTCTGTTGGGCATTTCAGACGTCACATAAGCAAAACTGAATTCTGGAGTCTCTCCTCCAGACCTGTTTTTCAATCTTTCTCACCACAGAGAATAATTACTGCATGTTTACAAAGTGTCAGACACTGTCCTGCAGGCTTATACAAATATTAACTCACTGAATCCACACTACCTGTGGCACAGGTATGAATACGAACCTAACCACCATGCTGTCCCTAACCACAGTGAACAGCTCCTGCACTCACCCAGTGGCTCAAGTGAAACACCTGAACGTCATACTTCTTCCCTTTATTTACCTCATTGTCCGCCTTTAAACCACTTGGTCTGACCTCCAGATCCTCTCCCCTCTCTGTCCATGACTTTGTCTGTAAGACAAACAAATCCCCCAAAACTCTTCTTCCTGACTAGACTCTAAAATCCATGACCCCAGGGAGTACATCTGTGCTATTCACCCAACAAAAAACTTTACACTAAGTAGACTGCCTGGCTATGAAACCGATTTGTTTTTTCAAATATGGGAAAACACAAACTACATATTCTCCTCTGTGGGAAGAGGCTAGACGCCTTCCTTGAACTTGCCTGCTCTAATCCCACATCTCAGGAGAAGTAAGGCTCTCTCCCCACCCTGCCCCACCTCCTAGCCTGCCCACATCAGACCCGGCAGACATGGCACACCCTGCCCAGCACTCTCACCTCCCTGCCTCCCACTCCCTTTATTTTTTTATTTTTTGGCTGTTTAAATCTTTGTATACTTTTTTTCCCCAGCATATTGTGGGGGTACAAATGTTAAGTTTACATATATTACCCTTGCCTCCCCTCCCGCTTCGAGTCAGAGCTTCCAGAGTGTCCATACCCTAGTTGGTGCGAGTTGCATTCATTATGTATGTATACACCCATCCCCTCCCCCACACCTGCCCGACACCCCATAGATGTCATTCCTATATGTCCACTTAGGTGTTGATCCATTAATACCAACTTGCTGGTGATCCCACCCCCTTTAGAAACAGGATTGACAGAATCCCTCCTCTCCATGTGGTTAGCTTATCCTTGCAGTGTGATTAGGGAGGCCAAGCAGAAAGGTCCTCCTGGTTCTTACAACCTAGAGCGAAGTTTAGATCCGTGTGACATGAAGCTGCCAGGCCTGGATTAAATACAATGGCGATCAGACCCAGAGAACCGGAGATTGTTCAGCCTCACACTATCAGGGCCTATTATATCAATGCTATTCATTAGCATTGACTGCCACAGTAGAAAGACAGAGGCCCAAACCACTGACGGAAAAACTTATTTAATTCAGTGCCTAAAATCCAGTTGTCCTCTTCAAGAGACTGTTCATTCGGCATTGCAATATATCTTTTAAGTTGCTGCACATCAATGTGTGGTTTCTTACTTTCTTCCACAGTTGTGATCGTCAGGTTGGAAAGGTTGGTTAGCCTCTAGAGATAAACTGACGGGCTCTCTGCCTCCTTCCTGCCCTACTCCGGGCTACACCCTGAACCTGTCTGGATGAGTCCTTGGGGAGCACAAGCATAGAAGCCAGTAGGGCTGCTGGGCCATGTTTAGGGGCACATGGAAACTAAGGAACCAGGCTGGGGAGACTTCAGGCTCCTTTTAGATCTGACTCCTCACATAAAGAGCATGTTCACACAGGAGCAAACAGTCTTACACCTTCGTTCTTAGGAATCAGCAGGCAAAGCTGGCGGCTGGCAACCCTGAAATAATTACTGATGATCATGAGTACCTCTTCCTACTACCAGGCCTCTCTATGCCTAGGAGAAAAGTCCCACAAAGAGGAAAACTTACTCCCACTTATGTATTAGGAATGCAATATTCTTATCTTCCAAATGGGAGATACTAGGGGAAGAAATGCACAATCCAAAGATGAAAATTTCTTGATGGTGGAATTTAGAACTGAAGTTAGGGCTAAAGATAGGAAGCCTCTGTGATTTCCCCATCATCCCCTAACCCCCAACACACTAAAAGAAAATTTATATCACATATGTGGTCACCTTATTCCCTTTGGTACAAGACCATCCAGCAAGCAAAATCTTTTAAATCATGAAAAAAGTAATGCTATGGTTAAATATTTCATGTAACTTAAAAAATAATCCAATAAAAGTGTGATTGTAGAATAGCCAAGGTTATTCTGTACCTTGCCTAACACAAGACAAGAAGACAATAATAGCAAAGCCCAAACCATTTCTGTGGGTCTAAATCCAGCTCTAAATATTTCCTAGAGTAGTGAGGATAAAAAGCACATACCAAAAGATGAGAGGTAAAAGGTTTTCTTAAAAAATCAATTGCTAACGAGTCAGTACTAGAACTGACAACCATTTTTGAAAGACATTCAAAATATGTAGTGAGTGTCAAGTATGCTAAGAAAAAACACCTGCCCATTTACAATTTTCATGAAAAAAAGTAAAAAAATATATATATAACCACTGTTTAAAATGTATAATAAGAGAAAACATTTAAACTGTAAAACCCCATGAGAGTAGTCTAAGTGAAAATAGTTTTAGTGAACAAAGTTTTATTTGAAGTTAAATTATTGATTCTGATTCATGTGCAACATACTTAATGACTATTCATATTTCTTTTTGTGCTTCTCCAGAAAATATTTTTTCTAGCTATGAGTACCAAATCAGCTTTGTAGGAAAAAAAAAAACCAAAACAGAACAGAAGCGTGAAGAGACAGATGGCTGAGTAAATTTTTAAAAATTGTGATGATGTCATACTTACGCAGTGGAAGTCTGCATGTCATGCCAGCTTTTGCTGAAGTTCTGTTTTAATTCATTCATCAGGTTCATGCCGAGTTTTTGCTTTATCTCAACCAGATGCCTTTCTTTCGCTGACAAAACTTGTCGTAATGTTGTAATTTCGTCTTCTAGCTAGATATGGGAGGGGAAATGGTGGAGAAAAATGTTAGACCAGCTGAAGAGTCCATTTCCAAAAGCTCTGGGTGCCCCAAGGCAGCCTCTAAATCCTTATATTTCCAAAGTCCAATGTTTGGCTACACCAAACACAACCTATACACTTGACAGTCAACTCTAATATCTAAAAATAAAAATCAATTTTTTAGTTTTACTGATTACAAAAGTAATCAATGCTGCTTGTAAAAAATTCAGATTGTATAGCAAAATATAAACAAAAAGTAAAAATCACCTGTGATCTACTAGGAAATATCTACCACTTATTATTTGGTTTCTAAACTTCCAAATGGTTTTCTAAAATTGTACATAGATGTAGTTTTTGGACAAAAATTGGCTTAGTACTGTACACTGTATTTTACAAAACAACTTCTTTTCAAGCGTTGTTAGTCAGTGTTGTTTATTTTTTGCCAACCAGACGTAGCTGCCTTGGTGTAGGAACAGATTTGGCAGACAATGTGGCTTTGCCAAGCCTGAGCCTTCAGCAAGGGAGGAACAAGGGAGTAGAGGATGTATGTAAGGGAGTGATTTGTGTTGCTTTTACTTTTCAACAGTTTTATTGACATACAACTGACATACAATAAACTGCACATACTTGAAGTGTGTAATTTGTAAGTTTTGACATATGTATCCACCCAAGGAATTATCACCACAATCAAGGCAGTAAGCATATCCATCACCTCCTAATTGCTCTTTGTAATCCCTCCTTCCTTTTTTCCTATCTCCCACCCTTTTTTCACTGAGTAGCCAATGGCCTACCTTCCTTCCTTCCTTCCTTCCTTCCTTCCTTCCTTCCTTCCTTCCTTCCTTCCTTCCTTCCTTCCTTCCTCCCTCCCTCCCTCCCTCCCTCCCTCCCTCCCTCTCTCTCTCTCTCTCTCTCTCTCTCTCTCTCTCTCTCTCTCTCTCTCTCTCTTTCTCTCTTTCTCTCTTTCTCTCTTTCTCTCTTTCTCTCTTTCTCTCTTTCTCTCTTTCTCTCTTTCTCTCTTTCTCTCTTTCTTTCTTTCTTTCTTTCTTTCTCTTTCTTTCTTTCCTTCTTTCTTTTCTTTCTTTTTTAGACAGAGTCTCAATCTGTTGCCCGGGCCAGAGTGCCACTGCATCAGCCTAGCTCACAGCAACCTCAAACTCCTGGGCTCAAGCAATCCTCCTGCCTCAGCCTCCCAAGTAGCTGGGACTACAGGCAGGTGCCACCATGCCCAGCTAATTTTTTCTATTTTTGGTAGAGACTGGGTCTCACTCTTTCTTGCTCAGACTGGTCTCTAATTCCTGAACCCCTCGATCCACCCCTCTCAGCCTCCTAGAGTGCTAGGATTACAGGTGTGAGCCACTGCGCCCAGCCTGATTTTCTTTCACTAGAGTTTAGTTTGCATTTCCTAGAATTTGATATAAACTGAATCATACAGTATGTACTCATTTTTGCCTGGCTTTGTTTACTCAGCATCGTTCTTTGAGATTCATCAACGTTGTTGCATTATCTATAGTTCCTCCCTTTTTATTTTTGTATAGTAGTATTCCATTGTATGGCTATACCACAGTTTGTTGTTTATTCACCTGCTGAAGGACATTTGGGTTTGGCTAATGCAAATAAAGCTCCTATGAAAATTCATGTGCAAGGCTTTGTATAGACATATTTCCTCTTTCCCCAGTGCTAAAAAAAAAAAAAAGCAGATTTTTTCAACAATATATTGTTGCTCTTGCCACTGTAATTTCTAACAAAGGAGTTCTATAAAATACTCAAATTTTAGGAAGTGTTGTTATATCCTGTGAAAGTAAATCTGAATAAGCCACAAAGTCTTTTATTTTAATTGGTTTTCGTACTCTGTGATGTATTGCCCTGTTAATATGCTTAAATTTACATCTTTGTTGTCTGAAAAGTTCAAATACTTGTGACTTTTCTTTGTTAAACCAAAAAAGAATTATTTGAACATCCTTAGTCTCCCAGATGCACAAAGGTAATAAAATTCTGCCACTTTTCTCGATTTCTTAAAAAAAAAAAGCTGCTATGTCTCATTCACATTCAAAGTGTCACTCTACTTCTGACCACAAACTATATCACCAACCCTGTCAGTCATCTTGCAAATGTGTTCTTTGGGTCACAAGAGACATAGCTGCCAGGAAAGCAGCTCAAGAAAGATTTCTGCCTGTGCAAAAAAAATAGTCTTTTACAAGCCGAAGGAAGATTTTGCCCCAATGGTGAACGGACAGGAATATTGTTATGAACCTTTATACCCACCAATAATCACTTAAGCAAAACAGGCAAAAATACTGAATCACAAGCATCTGAAATATCACAGTAAGAGACAATAATATCTTGGGGTTTTTAATATTGACAAAATGTCCTGGCAATGTAACATTATTTATGTTCATGGAACATCTTTTATATGTTCATGGAAATCTTTCTAAAATCTAAAATGGATTACACATTCTATAAACACCGTTTGATCAATATCACCCTGTCTTTTCTTGATGAGCAACTGTCTTCAGTACGCACACATTAATATTGATTACTGCAAAGAAGTATACTCTGGAACCACCAAAGGGAATAATGCTGGTAGCCTCTCTATTCCATGTGAACACACTGTTATTTTAAAATTAAACTCCTCTATTCTTTTGCTATCATGTCATATTCCACTTTTTCACTTTGTCAATCCGTTCCCTAATATTTCTTATGGTTATATCTCTTGCTCTTTTACTACAGAAAATGCTTGGGCTTCATGTTAGTCTTTTATTCTCTATTAAAAAGACCTTTTCTGCTTTCTTTCATTTAGAGCAAGTGAAATTACTGGGAGTCTGGTTTTTTTTGTTGTTGTTGTTTGTTTGTTTGTTTGTTTTTGGTACATTCAGTATTCCTGTAGTTTCCACTGTGTAATAAAAATAATGGGAAACATTTTAACTTGTAGAAATAAATTACAGATGTATGAAAGGAAAAAGAGGCTTAAACTTCTTAATATCCTCAATCTTATATCCATGGGACCCCAGAAATGTATTCAAAATCATGGGGGGCTGTGGGTTATTTATTAGTTATCTAAGGGGGAGTAAGTAAAAGGATTCAGAGTTTTCATTAGATTTTTAATAAAATTTTGATCCCAAAAAAGTGACAGAGAGAAATATCAAAGGTACCAATTTACCAAACATCATCCTAAAGAGAGAAATATAAAGTCTCACATTTAATAATTTAAAAATACAGATACATCTTAAAAGCCATCTGTGGGGAAGAGACCTATTTGAACTTGGTTATTTAGTAGGGTCTATTTTCAGGTTCTATAATAAAATTCTAACCATTTCAATAAAATATAAGTATTCATATTTCTCAAAGCTTTCAATGTATTTATTGAAGGCCTAATATACACCCAAAATCTATTAAGCAAACCCCAGAAGTTAGAAAACAGACAGTCTTAAATTACATTAACTTGCAAGATTGAAAACAGCCAACCCACCTCTTTCTACAGAGGCAAGAATCTTGCTGCAACAACACAACAAAAAGGTCTCTAATGACAAATACTTTCCATGCTGATGAATGATGAAATTCAATCCCTCATCTGACCAATGAGATTTTTTGGTCTAGTTATACCAGTGGCTCTCAACTTCAGTTTACATAAGAGTCAATCAGAGAACATATTTAAAATGCAGATTCCCAGATGTATGCTTCTTTTTCAATGCCCTGAGAGTCTGATATCTTAAATTTGGTGGGACCAGATGTTATTTAAAAAGCACCCCTAGATATTCTAAGGCACGTAGTATGTAAACTATATATTGTAAGTACTTTTGTAAGCTATATCAAATTTGGATGAAATGGAGTGCAGGTAAATCACATTAATTAATTAAAGTATTTAATATGTCCTTTCCCTTTTAATTTAATTTCCTTTTTTTGTTGTTGTTAATTTTCCACACACAGCATTGACCCTTTTAATTTTAAATTAATTATTTCTTCATTATAAATGAATAGTCTAGTTCTTTGGTTTTTTGACTCCCCAGATAATTTACTTGCAGGATAAATATTTATGCTCAAGATAAGATGTGTAAACTTGATTATTTAAATATGAATTAACAGGAAAATAACAAGTGTTGGTAAAGATGTAAAAGAATTGCTGATGGGAATGTAAAATGGTTCAGCCACTGTGGAAAATAGTCTTGATGATTTCTCAAAAAGTTAAACATAGAATTGCCATATCATGCAGCAATCCCACTCTTAGGTATATACCCCAGAGAACTGGAAACAGGATCTCAAATACATGTACATACAACTTTATAGCAACATTATTCACAGTAGCCAAAAAATGAAAATAGCCCACATGTCCATCACAGGATGTATGGATCGACAAATTGTAGTGTAAAATGGAATACTATTCAGCTAAAAAATGTAATGAAGTACTGATGACTACTACAACATACGTAAACCTCAAAAACATCAGGCTAAGGGAAAGAAACCAGACACAAGAGGTCACATATTATATGATTCCATTTATATGAAATATCCAGAGGCTGGGGAGGGGGAAATGGGAAGCAATTGCTTAATGAGTCCGAGGTTTCCTTTCAGGGTGAGGAAATATGCTGGAACTAGATAGAGGTGGTGACTATACAACACGGTGAGTGTACTAAATGCCACTGAATTGTTCACTTCAAAATGGGTAATTTTATGTTATATAGATTTACTTCAATATAAAATGAAAAAAATGTGAATTAACTAATCTGAGTTAGCTAAGGATTTAGCATCAATATGAAATTTCTTTTATAGGCTTGAAAATTTATTTTTCTATTTTATCTGCTAGACTACACAAAATCTCAAACTGAAAACCCAGAAGAAAAAATACTTTCATAAACTATGAATCATCAGTATGATGTTCACATGTTGGTCTCTTGTGCTTACTGCTTCAGGGCTTGCCTCTTCTTCTGGCTCCTCCTGCCTCTGCCTGCAAGAACCAAGATGAAAATGCAGATACTATCTGGGAGGGGCATAACAATAAGACATTATGGTTATGATTATATGAGCTGTGCACTAGCTCAGTCCAGAAAGAAGGAAGGTCTTCAGGAAGAAGCTGAAAAAGAGAGGCCCAGGGCCCAAGGCACTTCTTTGCAAGTCTAAGAACAGATAGCTTGAGGCACTGTGTGTTCTTCCTGGGGAACCACACATCAAAGAAAGAGGGAAGGGCCAAAAGAGAGATCAAGGGAGCATGAAAACAGGCTTTGCCTACTTGATAATGTTGTCTGGTATTTTTCCTATTCCTCTTGATGCCTATTTTTCTTGAGTCATTTTGTCTAGGGGACATTGGCAGTATTTGATTGTTATATAATCACAAATTTACAGGACTAATGCCAACACTTCGTCCTTTTCAAAAGCCAAGACACATTATGGAATGCTAAGCATAACAAGCAGCTTGGTGAAATTAAAGTGGGAGTGGGGTGCTAGTGGCACAGAATTATTGAGCAAGTTTATTGAGAGAGAGAGAGAAAGAGAAGAACAGCCAGAATAGGTGTGTAAAGACCTCAGAAAAGATGTCAGGAGCAGCTGGTAATAAAACCAATGAAAATAAATAACTGAAACAAAATAGTACTTCTTTATATAGCGATAAGGTTTATTAAAAAGCATATCCTACTTTGGGTATTTACAAATATAAATGTTTGTTTAAGCTGCAAAACAATTCAAGCTAATTATAAATATTAATTGCATGCCCTGCATGCACAAACCACTGCACCAGATCAGAGGTGGTATTAGCCTCACATCGGAAGAACTTTTAAGAACAAACATATTATATGACCACATAATAAATTAAAGATCAAATTCTGTTAAAAGAGATTTCCCTTTTGAAATGCTGAGTTTATCCAAGATGTAAACCTTTTGGACACTACTGGCTTATTTTATGTCTCCCCACAAAAGGAGACGTCTTCCTATTGCCAGCACTTGGTAAGCACACAAAAAGGTGGTGGCTGTGTGAGTGGCTGGAGTTATGAGATCAGCTCAAGTCTAAGGGCATCCTCATGGGAATATTATCAACAAAAGAGCATGGGAGGAGGCAGAGGGAGGGGAAGAGAAAGAGAGGTGGGGCTCGGGGAGGGTAGCCAGTACAGCCAGAAGACAGTAGGAGGAGATGAGGAAACCAGGGAGAGGAGGGACCCTCACAGGAGACTGGACACCTGGCACACCCGGGACCCCTTTTCTGCAGAGCAGTCAGAGATCAGAAGTCCTTGTGCACAAAGGTCTTGCTTTAGATCACAGCCATGACTGACAGCCTGACTCCAAGGCAGTCATCTAGTAGGTTGGCCTCTGAGGCATCTTGGTACCCAAGGGCCTAACAGACCCGCTAGAATCTTCCCTCCCATACAGAGAGAAGTTGCTTGCTGCCAGGAAGAATGTCTGTGGAGAGGTTCGACAGAGGAGCTGACTCTCAAAGGATGTCTCAGTTCTTCATAAGACTACTGGTGAGACCAGAGATGGCTCTCTGTGTGTCCTTGTGATAATTAAATCCTGGCATTGGAGGTAAAATCTGGATGCATCTGTGATGTAAGGAACCTGGTCTGCTGTGTGTGCACACACACACATGCACACACGCACTTGGTAAAGGGTAGGACAAGCAGATTTGAGAAAAGAATGAGCATAAAACAGAGGTGGCTGGAGGTGGAGGGGAAGAAAGGGAAATGTGAAGGGGGAAAATTGCAAAGATACACTTCCTCTGCTTTTCACAGGGCTTGGGGCAGTCGGCTGTGCCCATGTGCCACTGGAAGCCACACGCTACCTTTGGCAACATACAATAAAGCTTCCTCTCTGGAAATAAGAGCCAGGAGGCATGGCGGCTAATGCATTCTGAAGGATGAAAGCATGAATCCCCGTAACTTGAACATGGTAACAAAGAGTCTGGTGTTATTTCCAGAAGTCAGGCTCAAATTCAAAGAGTCTTAGGAATGACGTGTGCTGGAAGCGTATTACTGTGGGCAAATGAGACAGGAATTTCTAGTTTTTTATATTCATGAGGCATCCATTTAAAACCAATGTTTATTTTTTTTCTTGATTCTAAATGTAATAAGTGCTCATTGTTGAACATTTAGGAAATATAGGATGCAGAAAAATCAAGCATACATTGATGTATGTATATCCCAATAATCCCAGACCCCAGAAAAGTCAAGGCATTTTATAGCAGTTGGTCTGTTACAGAGATTGTACCTGAACTTAAACTAGCACTATTGATGTGAAAGAGTAAAGTTTTAGCTTAGATTCAGTTAGCTTACACCAGGACATAACTTTTGGACACTGCAGTTCATATAAATAGGTCATGAACCAGAATTTCAGGCCATGAGAAAATGTGGAGTTAGTCCATTCTCTGTTAAGGCTGACTTTGGTCTGTGCACTCTGGTATGTGTGGTATGTGTGGCCAATCGGTGGCCACAGACCCAGCTACAGAGCCAGGCTATTTGATCTGAGGCACTGTGCTTACTGAAATCATTTCTTTTTGCACCAGAGGAACACAATCCTCTTTTATTTTAAAATGGAATTATTTTAGGGTGTGTCTTGGCAAAGCACCTGAAAAGTCTTTAATATCATTACGAGCTGTCATAGACACACACTATCAGAATGCTAGAATTCGACGAGTCCGGAGTGGACACAGGTGGGAGAGGGTAAGGTGGAGCTCAAAGCTGTGTGCTCAGCCCGGGCAGGCCAGTGCAGGAAGCCAAAGTGCTTCTGCCCATGAGCCGGGACACGGAATTGGAAGGGGGTGCTGGCCTCTGCTCCTGCGGCTCTGTGGCTTCCTCCTCCTCGAGCAGCCCTTTCTCCAGCCCTCCCCTCCTAGAAAGCCAAGGCTCCTCAGCAAAGTGTCTGAGGCTCAGTGGGTGCAAACAAAAGGGTTGAACAAAGAGTTGTTTTCACGATGAGTGGGGCATCCTCCTCTCTCAGCCCAGATCCCCACAGCAACTACACAAAATCCAATTAAGCTTCAATTAATCAATCATAGCGTTCCTCTCTACCCCCAGAGCTTTACTCTTCTGCAAAAGAGTATACAACTTCATAAATCCAGTTGCTTCTATAGTTGGCTTTTTATTTTAAAAAAACCATTTCAAAGTATTTGTTGAGCTCAGTGACTGATGTAACACTAGAACTGCTCTTAAAAAGGAGCTTGCACCTGTACCATGGTCTTGAATGAATTCCATCAGGTTTGTAAGTGATTTATTATTCCCACAGTATTCTGATACTAAAAAGAATAAGAAGTGCATATTTAAAAGTAATTATTGTTGCTTAAGCAGCACAATCATTCATTTTACCATCATAATAAACAGGTAAAGGACAATTAGCATTAGAAAAATACATTGGAAAAAATGTATAATCTTGCAGTGTATTCATTTATAAAGTTTATTAAATGAAAGACAACATAATTGCAATATGGGACTTATATCAGACTAATTGTAACTCTCAAGATCCAGAGATAGGCAAGACTGCTGAACATACCTGAACTAATTCTGCCTTTAACTCTTCCTTTTCCTCCTCAGAAAGCATGCTAGAGAAGTCAGCACTGGCTACTGCATCGTCATCTCTTCCTTGCAATGGTTCAGTCTCCAGCAAACCTTTAGGCAAAATCGATAAAAACAGAATGCAACTTTAAAAATGAATTTAGCCAACTTCTGTTTTCATAGCCTGAAGGATTAGATACACTGACAGACCCTCCCTCTGAAAAACAACCAAAAGTTTCAGAAAAGACAAAAATCTTCCTAAATGTGTGGTGAGCTCAGAGAATGTAAAGAATGCTAAGAAGCCAAAAACCTAAGTGAAAATGGGAAGCCAGACATGTAAACAAAACAAGCATTCATAAAGCTCTACATTCGCCACAGGGGTGGATTCCAGCTTTGATTTTCACTGTCTCATGGGGTGCAAGGGGCAGAGGACGAGGTCCAGGGCCCACCCATGGAGAGGAATTTAATGTGAGACACCTGCATAAATCTGTGTTCCCCACAGGGACACACCCTGAGAGCCAGGTGAACCGGAAATGAATACCTTTGTTCCCCACATGGGGATCTGCCAGGCACTGAATGGACAGAGAAAAAAACCCTCCCCTGAGAATTCACAACCCTGAGTAGGACTGCATGTAAGTTTGCAACTTGAATGCACAATGCCTGGGTGGTCCAAAACAACCTTGAAGTCAGAATGAATATCTTGCAGGCTGCCCCACACCAACCTGGTGTGTGGGCACATCTCTGTAAATGTGGCAGGTGCAGGGTGATTGGGCAGATAGGTCTTTGGTGTTTAGTTCTCTAACTCACTCTTCTGTAGTTAGTTAACCATGGATAGGACCAGAACGTCCCCATGGTACTTAGGGAGAAACTTGCCACCTCGGCAAGGGGTTGGTGCCCCTGCATCAGAGACTGGGGGAACAGTCGGGGTCTGGATGGAGGAAGTGAAGAGAATTTCCAGCAGTGAGAGCCCAGGCAAGGCCAGATCAGCTTGGAGGAGCTACTGGACCCAAAGCCAGCCATGGCAGACAAGATCATGGCTTCAGCATCAGGGGACATCCTGTTCCCAGCTGCCTGAAGAGCCAGAGAAGAATACAAGACACTACCTGGGTCCTTCCTGCCGGACATGGTCCTACATGCCGGACATGCCAGATACCCCCTTAGCTGGGACAAAGGAAAAGGGGAGCTAAAAAAGGAAAAATTTGAACTAGAGGATAATGTTACTGAGGAATTAAGTATTATTTAAATGGGCTTTTTAAATGATTGCATTTGAATGGACTAGGCCTAGTATTTTTTCCCACTCCTCAAAGCCTAGGGGCTCATCCCCAGATCAGGTAGAGGTTTTAAAAGAAAACTGAGCACATGTTTGTATACCAAGATACAGCGTGAATGAATTTTGCGACACTGCCATAAGAGTATTTTGCACTTACAGACATTTTACTCTCTTTTACATGCAATAAAACATATAAAATTGTTTTAATGACAATAACAAATAATGACAGATCTGATTAGAAATTGCACTTCTCCATTGGCCAGGTGAGATATTTGGGAAGCAGGGAGGCCTTAAAGTACTTGTCAAATGCTACCATATGCCTGCTTTCACTATCCCTACAGTTGGCCATTTAAGTCCCACATGCAGAGCCAAATAACACAAAAGACTGAAGCAGATCCAACTGAGAAGTCACCATGGTCTGGCCCCAGCCTTACAGATGAAGACTCGCCCTCATGGGACCTGGGGCTCAGTCCCAAGTAGTTGGGCTCTAACTTAGGCTAGTCTGGCTGCAAAGCCTCTATCCCTGTATCCTTCCCTATCTTACAAACATTCTGAAGAATAGTGAATACAACATTGGCAAGTATGAATCAAGTATGAAAATAAATATAAGTTGAAAGCTGTTGGAACCCCCAAAACACTTCAAGCCTTGAGAGAGATGTGACTATGACCTGAGTCACAAATTGTTACAAGTTCTGTTCTCAGGTTATAGATTGACTCACTTTCCTAATTTTCTTGTTCTGTATAATGACTAGAGAGAATTAAACAACATCAGGGACAAAATCTCCTGCCTTCTTGATTAATGACCCTTTTTATAGATTAACTTTCTATAATTCTATAATATCATAGAATTCAGGTAAAAGAGAGATCATTGTGAACTCTACAAGGTTTCAGCTCTGTGATTTCAAATGACTTGCCATGACCTCAAATTACACTAATTAAAAATTTGATGAATTATTTATTGCTCCAAATTGGCTTTCTCTGAGCCTGCAGAGGTCACTCTGACATATGTAGTTTTTAGGATCTTGTTGGATATAAATGGTCAAGGAGCCTAAACCATACTGGAACAATAAATGATAATTTCCTTCTATGCTTTCCTCGAGCTCAGCCCCCTTCACTCTGCAGAGGGTCAGGTGTGGGACAGTTGTCACTAAGTCACCCAGTCACACAATGTCCCCAGCACACCACAGTGCAGCAGCGTTGTTCAAATCATTTGGATTCTTGACACAGAGGGACCGTAGCTACCAATGGTGGGTCTGTGGTCTTTATTTGAATTCTGAAGGCAGATCTGGTAATTAAGTTTTGGCCTTTTAATAGTTTTCCGAGAACATCTTTGTATGTGCACAGAGGAAAGTCCAGGGGTCCTGGCTCAACCAGAACAGCTGGAGACCTCTCTGGGACTATGGTGACTGTCTCTGGAGAGACCAACCAGGAATTCCCTGGAGGTAAGGGTACAGGACTGGTTGTCTGGAGTTTCTGGAGTAGTCTGTAGAAGACAGGCAGAGACCCCACAACTGTGCGCTTGTCTTTGGAGCTGTGCTCTTTGCTTCCCTTGAGAAATGACAGATGAGCGTTCTCTAGCCCAGTGTTTGAGGCTGAGCTCAACTTGCCTGGCCCCTCACGGTTGGGGCCTCCTGAGGGCACAGGCCACGCCAGGGAACAGGCCATGGCTCCATTTGGGTCATAGAGCCACAGGTGGCAGCCCAAGGTTCAGTGCCTCCAAGTTCATGACAGAAGTCACCAGGGATTAAGCCCAAAGCCAAGGATCTAAAACAAGCTGGGCTGTTTTCTGAGAAGCTAAGTAACCTAACACAGGTAAATTGCAGCCTTAGAGTTCAAGGCTGCATCTGGGAAATAAATAAAGCTGTGTCAGAGATACAAGAAAGCGCTCAGCTTTGTTTGCGTCCACAGCTCTGCGCAGGCTCCTGTGGCTTTGAGTTACGAGCCAGGGCCTGCTGGTTCATTCCCACCCTTTGGCCTTCAAGGCTCTCTGCACTGGCATAAGCACTTCTTCAGTAAGATGCAAGGGCCTGGAGTGAGGCGTGGATCTGAAGGCTGGGGGGGCTCTGGGCCCACTGTCTCCCTGGGCAGTGCTGTCACCACACACTACTTTATCAGCACCTGTCCCCGTCATCACACTCTCCGGCACTTGGGCCTTTCTCCCTTGTGTTATGTCTATTTGATTGCATGCCTTATCTCCCTTAATAGAATATAACCAACTGAATGACAGAAAACCAGTTTTGTTCACCTTGGCACCTCCACATGTCCCAGCATGATTATGTCAGTGCAGCCCACAGCTAAGAGCAAATGTACTAGCTGTGCCTGGAACCACGGATCAGAGAATGTCTCTGAAAACAGTGACCTGGGATTGGTCCCCCAAATGCCATCCTAATTGTGTGCAAAGGAAAGGCATTAGGTGATGACAGAGGTCAAGAGACTGCAAGGGTGACCCTCCCTCCTCCACCAATCCCTTCTGGGAACTTGTTAAAGGGATAGTTTCTTCCACCTTCTCCTTCAGATTGACATTCTTTGAGAGACAGCAGTTTCTCTTCTCTTCCTGAGGCCCCAACCTGTTTTCCCCTCTCATGCTACATGAACTATGCTTCCCCTCCTATTCCCAGCTCAATCCTAGGAAAATGGATAAAGAATTGCTACCAGCTGCTTTGTGCTGCTCCTTAATGATACTTTTTGGCTTCAGGAGAAGTTAACGAGGGGCCCCAGACCTTCAGTTGCAACCAGGTAGCATAATGATCTACGGTTCTTAAACTTTGTTGGGTTCTTCTCTATGAATCATTAAATCATTACAAGATATATCCTGTGACTCAGACAAAGGATCTGCCCTGACTCCAAAACTATATTGGAAAAAGCATAACTGCTGCTACCACTGCAGGAACTTTCTCTCAGCAGCAGCTCAATTACTCTCTTAAGGGGAGAAGTAGAATAAATGTGTTTTTCTTAACCACATGCTATGCGCCAGGTGTGGTTACATATCTTATCTTGCCTCGTCCCCCCAAGAAACACATTAGGCAGGTGGCATCAAGCACTATAAGGGGTCTGAGGTTTTACCCAACTTGCAAGCCAACAAGTTAGTCTACCACAATGTCACGGATACTGGCAGAAGGCCCAAGACTCCAAGGTCAGAGACTTACAGCACATTAAGCAGCAAGAACATCATGTTCAGGTTGGTTCTTCTTGCCACCAAGTCCCATGGAGGGTGACGTGGAGGGGCCTAGGTGGATACTGCACACACAGTGGATTTGCTTCCCAGCTGAAGAACTCTGAGCTCAGGGAATCCAAATCTTTTCTAATAGGCAGTAAGCAAACTTGCCTGCCCTTTACTCTGGAGGAAGACATTATCTTTATTATACTGGACAGTAAGCAAAGCTGACTTTTGCTCCACCTCTGTCTGCTAAGGCTGTTCAATATATATATATATTATTCAATATATATATATATCCTTGAGAAAATAGTTGGGAAAAAAGGCATTGTCTCTGCTTGCAAAAGATCTATGCAGAACTGTCTTCCATAGGTGGCATTTTCTCATTTTCCAAAGAGGAAATGGTGAGTCAGGAAGTTAAATAACTTGCCCGAGCTAACACAGTTGATGAATGATGGACTTGAGATTTAAACACAAATCTATTAGGTTCATGTTGTTTTGACTCGATCACAGCAGCTCATGCAGACATTGGATAGGAACTAAAATGTCTCCATATCCCACCGAAGACCCCTGTCAAACCCTCTGATCACTAGGACTGGAGTTTACTGAGGGCCAAGGGCTGGGGCTTTAACAGCTGCCGTCTCCCCACCAGGAACACTGACTGGGAAGAGTCCAGGTAGTTTATGTCTCCCAAACTCCCTCCTATAGGACTTGCTCAACTAGTGTTTGTTGAATTAATCCCCTAAGATAAAAAAAATCAAACTATCAAATCTTCTTGATGCCCTTTTCATAATATCTGTCATACTTGTCTATTCCTTTTAAATTTCACTGCTATGACAGTGATTCAGGCTTTTATCACTACATATTCAGACTACTGAAATCTGAGCCAAATTTCACCTCCCTGCGTGTATTCTCTTTCTCCACCACCCAATCTACATAGCACTCAATATTTTGAACACATTACTTTTATCATGTCAAAACCCAGTTCAAAAAAACCTTCACTAGATCTCCATTGCTTCCAGCCTGGATTTAAAATTCTTATACGAGCATTCAGAAACTTCCACAGCTGGCTGCAATGATTCCAGCTGGACTGCCTACGGTTTTCTCACCAGTGCCTCGAAGGCGGCTGGGCCCTCATACGCAGTGTTCCTCAGTCATGTTCCATTCAGTCGTAGGCTTTCAGTGCTGCCCTGTCACTCTCAAAACCTCTTTTCTCTTCCTCCTCAGTTTCTCTTCTAAGAACCCTACCAGGTTGCCAACAATACTAGAATAATGAGTATCATGTTGTGTGCCTTAATTTGATCTAAAATGTTAGCTTTTTTACCTCCTATATATATTATTATATACATTACTATATATTTAATATATAACTACCATATACTATATATAGCATAAACTACATTGCAAATTGCATATAAATTCCACAAAGACACATAATGTTACATATTACTATAATTATAGCTAAACAAGTATATGAAGAGGATATTTCAAGCACACTGTCCTATAAATGTTTATTCTTCTTCTTAAAATGTGAAGAACACATGAGTCACCACTATTAATAGTATTGTTTTCTAAAGCTTTGGTTTCATTTAATAATGTGGCTAAAAAAAGAAATTATACCTGTAATGCTCAGCCTGAGAGTGTATTAATCAGTTGAAAAAAGAAATATTTTATGCATATTTTAAGAATTTTATCTGAAGATGCTTCTGAGCTTGAAGTAGATTAAATTAAATTTGTATACTCCATTTTTCTTTTTTCCCCCCTAATATGCTGCTTAAGTGACAATCCAAATAGTTATATGATGATTAAAATTGATTCTAATCTCTAAGGAAAGATTTGTGACTGGCCAGAATCTAACTTTGGCTAAAGATCTGGAAGGAACATGCTATTACAGATACAGATCAACAACTATATGTAACTATTTCCTTCCATTTCTCATTCATACATATGGCTGCAAAAGAAAGTATACTATTGATATAAAATTCTCAGGTTAACTGTGTATTGTTGATGTCACCAAAATTCAATGGTATACTAAACAGCAGAAAGTATATAGTACCCAACAGTTAACCAAATACCACACAGGTCCTGAAGAATGAGCAACCTTCAGGGAGCTCAAACCAGTTAAAGATTTCCAGGATGTACATAGACCTACATTATCATTTCTGTGGCCAAAACCTGACCAGGACTCCTACTCACCTTCAAGGATAGGAATCTCAGGGAGCCAGAACTTAACCTTTTACCCAAGGTCCCCCTGGTCCCATGCCCAGCTTGTGCCTGCAGGATGTTCCTGAAGGCACAGGAAGCTGTGGGTATTTGGGGTGATGAGTATGACCTGCTCATACTATGGCTAGAGTGACACTGCCAGGGCCATGGGAGTGGTTAGCTTTGGGACAACATATCACTGGGCTAACTACAGAAAATGTCACTGAATTATAACACAATTTTAACTACTGTGTAAGACCAGCTGGCCTTTCAGGCTAGGAGCCCCAGGTTATCCGTATATTTGAGAGATATCATATTCCAAGCCTTCGTCTATGGTCTATGTTTCTTTAGGTCCAGAAATTTTATTTCACCAGTTCACCCTATGGTGTTCTGCCTCTTAGATGATAGTTTCTATGAATAAGTCTCCTGGGAGATTTGACTATCAGACCAAATATCTTAAGGCAAGTTCTGTGCTCTTTCCTTCCTCAGAACAAAATCTACTTGAGAAACCAAGTGAAAAATAAAAGATTATTTGGTAAGAATTGTAAAGGAGGAGACTTAGAAGACTTAAAAATATTGTAGCAATTAATATGTTGTCTTTTAATTGCATGATTCCTTGTCTTTTTCTTACTTTAGATTATGAGGTGCCTTATTCTTTGTATCATCACTGCCTTGTTCATACTAGGTACTCCATAAATAGTTGTGGAATAATTTAATTAGCTGTCATGGCCTTACATATGCTCTGTTCAAATGCCTATGAATTAAGTCTGATACTCAGCCAGGGTTGCATATCTCTTCTTGCAGTATTAAAATGATAAAATAACCAAGACTTACAACCAATGACAGTGGTATAAAAATAACATGTGATTGAAAATATCAGAATATCAGCTCTACTGGTACAATCACTACATTTTTGTTACTGCAACTTGCCCCATCAAGGATAACATTAAATCAGAGACTAGTGTTCATCTACCAATGTTTTGCTTGAGTTTATACCTTTGAATCCCAGATAAAATAAATACTAAATTGATACTTCTTTGGAAAAACTACAAGTAAGTAAAGTGAAAAAGATTAAAATGGATCAGCCTTTTCATAACGTAACAGGTGACTCTACAATGTTAGTTCCATTTGGCAAATGAAGACATCTCTGCAGGATCTTATCCAACATCCCGACGAGCTGAAAATTGATGTATATCTGGGACTATTTGTGGTAGAAAGGTGTCTCTTCATGTCACCATGACATCATTGTGTTATATTTTCCAAAATCAACATTAATTTATGTTGTTTAGAATATATCAATAAAAGAAAGTCCAACTTAGCTGTGAATATTGTAGAAATTGTTTAAAGACTGTTTTAGAAATAGGTCAAGGGAGCAAGTATAAAAGACATCAGGTTTCCTGAAATGAAAGCCAGAAACAGAGAAGCTTAAGTTCCTTACAGAAGGGGTGGTAGACGTGTCTCTGGAGGGGCTGCTTCAAACTTCACTCCAGCAGGACCAGCTTGAATCCCAACCAAAGAGTGAGCCATGCAGACCTGAACTTTTATTCCTGACATGAGGTCACATGGCCTTAGCTACACCAATGGCTTCTGCTGTGTTATTTTGCACTTCGGTGACCACACTCAAAACCACAGAGACAAACATGAGGTCAACTTTCAAATAAAAGATGTAAAACATTCATCACAAATCTCCTCAGCTTTTCCAATCTCCTTCATTTCAAATATAAGATTAAGGCACTTGGGATATTCTTCCCATATCAAACCATTATTTGCTATTCTTGAAAGGTACAGTTTAACATACACAAAAGATACATATGGATAAGACTGCAAGTCAGATCAAAACAACCCAAAAATAAAGTCATAAAAACACAGTAGCCACAAATTTGTAAATAAACTGAAAATAGTTATGTAAAAACAAAAAATAGTGAGCGTTCCTTATGGATAGACTCTTGGAACTTCCTTCTCTGAACAAACTTAAACATTGCATAAGGAAAAATAATAACAAACTATTGTAGGAATGGTTATAGACCAACCAAAAATAGCTAGACCATCTAAACCTTAAATCATCCTTCTCTGTATATCTCACCCTCATTTCACAACATGCCCCCACACACATATTCAAATTCATTTCTCATACAGCTTGAAAAAGGGAGCTCAACCTAATAAAGGATAAAGCTCCAAATTTAACACCCAACCTTACATTTTTGCGCTAAGAAGGAAGAGAGATAGATAGTCTCATTTATATTACAAGAAAACTTGAGAGTAATAAATTATTCTGAATTCAAATTCATTAATAAAAAGTCACTCTCATTTCAATTAAAAATAAAAGAAACCCCTTTTTTTCTCCTTTTCCTCCTTCTGCTTTTCACATCATCAAAAATAGATTTGAGAACTAGATTTTACATTTCATTTATTTGGTTACCTGAGTTGTTGTGAGATACCAAAACCACAGCCAAGGGGTCCAACCCCTGAGAGAATGAGATAGAGACAGGCTCCACTGGACAGGTTACATTCCATCCTAGGTCATTCCCTAAATGCTAATCGATCTTGTAAAGTCCTGGCTCATCCTTTAGGGCTATTTCAAGAAAAAAAATTCCCTTGGCAATGGAAGACATCTATTATGAACACAAAGCAGGACAAAATGTAGCTTTTTCCTAAGGCATATATAAAGAAAGGGTAGATAGTAAGAAAGACTTCTGCAGATGGGCCTGAACTTATTAAAGTTCTCTGGTCCTTACACAACATTAAGGCCAGGATTAGAGTGCCTGTCATGATGCAGCCACCAACAGGTCAAGCCTGGACCCGTGCCTATTGGGACTGCAACTAGACTCAGTGGCTTGAACATTTGAAAAGCATTGTTCAGAGGTATAGACAGTCTTCTCTTTACTCTCAGCAAATCAGTTCAATAACATTCACATTTCTCCAGTTTCTCTTATCAACTCTTTAGCATTTCAAATAGCTGCTACTGGCAATGTACCAGAGAAAATCCCCTTTCCTCCTGAAATCTAGGTGGAAAAATAAATGCTAAAGGAAATGGAAATATGTGTTTCTGAGTCATGACATGTTTAGCAAAAACAAAATAGAAAAGATCAAGGCAAGTCACAGACAAGAAAATGCAATGGCCAAATGAAATGTGAAAAGACACTGAACTTCACTAGTAATAAGGAAAGTTCAAATTAAAATCACAGAGATATACTATTTTTTCATCTAAGATATTTGCAGAGATATTGCCAAAACTGGATAATAACCTATGTCGGCAAGGCTGTGGAAAATTGGATCCCCTAACACTGTGGTCCCCAACCCCTGAGCCACAGACCAGTGGTGGCCTGTGGCCTGTTAGGGACCAGACCACAGAGCTCTGCTGCCTGCCATCCAACCCCCCGCAATCCATGGAAAAAATTGTCTTCCATGAAAGTTAGGATCCGGGGGGTAGTGAAGCTTCAGCTGTATTTACAGCTGCTCCCCATCACTGGCATCACTGGCTAAGCTCCACCTTCCACCTCCAACCCCCCATCTGTGGAAACATTGTCTTCCATGAAACCAGTCCCTCGTGCCAACACATTGTTGGCTTCTGCACTGTGACAGCTGATTGGAAGAGCCTTTGATCCTGCCATCCCACTCTTAACAATCAATCTTACAGGAAAAAAAGTGCAGACCTAAGAAGATATGTATAAAATCATCACTGGTACTGGTAGAAAACTGCAAAAACCCAAATGCCCATCAATAGGGCAACAGCGTTCAAGTAGAGTATATGCACTCACAATGTACACTATTTTTCAGTTATTAAAAACTGTGAAAATAAACAAAATTTAAAAGCTGATGGAACCCCTAAAACACTCAAAGCCTTGAGAGAGATGTGACTATGATTTGAGTCACAACATATAGTTATAATTTCTGTTTCTCATATTATAGATGAACTCACTTTCTTATTTTGCTTATTCTGTACAATGACAAGAGAGCATTAAACAATGTCAGGGACAAAAACCTCTTGCCTTCTTAATTAATGACATTTGTTGTAGTTTAACTTCTCCTTTGTTGTCCAGCTTTGCTTAGACCAGATGACAGAAAACCCATGACTATTGTACTCTCTGTAAAAAATGTTAAATGTACCCTTTCCAAAAAGAAATACTGCCCATAACCAATCAAATTGCTGTAACTATGCTTCAATCTTGTATGAAAAATGTTGAAATCCTGCTAAACATGTCTCAGTCTCTGCCTATATAAATGAGACCTTAACTTCCCTACTTAGGATTGCTGACTCCATTCTTTTGGAATTGGTGTCTCTGGGTCAGCCAGAAAAAGTCCCATTTTGTGTTTCAATAAACTGTCTTTAAATTAGAAATCTGACCCTTTTCAGCATTTTAGGTTGACAAAATAATGAATTGGGTTTACATGTATTGACCAGGAGGAATTTTCATTATCTATTGTTAAATGCAAAAATTAAGTTACTGAGTCATGTTTGCATACAAACCATTTGGGAGAGGAATAAAATACCTTTAGTATGTGGACATGGATATCCATGCATTTGTATGAGAATTGAGAAAGGTGAAAAAGGATACACACCAAATTGTTGATGCTGGCTACTGCAAAAGGGTGAGATTGGATGGGGAGAAGATTATTATTAATAACTCTTTTACATTCTTCTGTGTTACTTTCTGGCTACAATATGCAATTATTAAATTTTCTTTAAAATTGGTATTTGCTTCCTCTGCTTACTACTGAGGAACATCTAAAAATTAGGACACACTGAATTATTCAGAAACCATGTATATCTTTTGTCTCTATTTTCCAAAAACATTTCTGATATTTTAAATAGAATGTTTTTCAAAGAAAATACCTATTGAAGTCCGTTTGTGGCTAGTGTAATGGTAGTCAAGTTTGAACACATTTTTAAACAAATGACTGGATCTAGAACTATTTTTTAAAAATAGAAAATGAAACTAACTTAAAAATTTATTAATGGAATTTATGGCATACTAAAGATAGAAGTAGGAAGAGTCCTCAGTTCTCTTTCAAACTCTGACCTAGATGGCAAAGAAAACTCAAAAATGAGAGTCTGCAAATAAGATGACTGAAAGAAGGGCTTAATAATCAGTGGCTTTGAAAAAGTATGTTCCCTTGGAAAAAGTGTCACTTCAGAAGTTTAACACAGTCTAGCAACTGTTCAACATGACGATGGCTGCAGACTGTCCCCTGCTTCTGGGTAACCCAGTGTAGACAGTGAGGTAGAGAGCCACCCACCAAGGAGACCTCACATAGCATAATAGAACAACATGGAAACACAAGGACAGTTGAGCTTTAAAAAGTGCCCTATGACTCCAAAGCATTTGTATGCATTTAAGTCATTTCTAAATTTTCATCATCTTATTTCCATATTTTGTGATATAAGTGCTCAATTCTAGCACATTGTACTTCTGTATGTCTGGCAAGCTAAACTTCATATCTTTTTCCACTAATTTCATTTGACCTGAAATAAGTCTCTCTATACACAGAATATAACATATGACTTTTTCTTGGTACTATGTATCATGCAAATATTAGTAATTATTTAGTAAATCATACAAATCTAGCAAAACATTTTTAAAGCTATGTTATTGTTAAAACATTAAAATCAACAAAATCCAGGCTTAGATCCTTGACTCTGTAGTCAATAAGCTATCTGGGTAGTTAGAATTGTTTATTTAAATTTTTAAAAAAAGCCTTTACTTTCTCTTTAGAATCAAGGAAGAGTTTTCTTTCACCAGAATTGGATTTAGTTTCACAGCAGGGTCTAGATTCTATAGGCTCGTTGTCTCTTTGAGTGCCAAGAGAGGTCATTAATGTTAGTGTGTTAGCATGTTCTTATTACTAAGGATGAACGAAAAATCAGCTAACCCCGTCCCTTTTTGCTATATAATTTAGCCCGGGTTTCTCAACCTCAGCACTATTTGACATTTGGGGCAGGGGAATGTTTTGTTGTGAGAGACTGTTCTTTGCTTTGTAGGATGTTTAGCAGGATATCTGAACTCTGCCACCTAGATAGTAATAGTACCCTTCCCCCCAGTTGTGACAAACAGAACTGTTTTCAGACATTGCCCAATGTCTCCTGTAGGGCAAAAATCGATCAGCTGAGAAACCACTGAGGAAGTTCTTCTTGGACACAGGAACAAGGCTGTGTGTCCATAATTTTGGCTGACACTTGTGCTCAAATGTGTCAGGCATTGTGCTGGGGTTTTATGCACATTATTTCTCATGGGTAGGTATCATTATCCCTAATTTATAGATGATAACATTGATGTCCACAGAGAGAAAAGTGGCAGAACTGGGATCGCTGTTCCTGAAGGTGGACACACCTCGGGCTCCTTGCTCAGAGGACAAAGAAGAGTTCAAGATCACCCTTAGATTAGGTGGAGAGCCCTGTCTTGGCTTGAAGCCCAGGGTACAATCCTAGTTCCTGGTAGGGCTTTGACTGTGTTGACCTTTCCATTTCTTGGCTGCTTTTTATGTCTTTGGAGCCAAGGGCTCACTCAGAAGTTCCAGAACTAACTGATCCCTTGGCCTGCCCCTGCACTGACCTAGAGCTGCAGTGCTTGCCCAGCCTCGCCCCACCCCTCCGTGTGGACTCCAGCAGTGAGCTTCTGTCAATCACATCCTGTTCTGACACCTCCTCCCTCCCTCCCTCTTTCCTTTCCTTTCCTCTCCTCTGGTGACACTAGTGACTCTACTGTTTCAAATGTCTTTTTTAAACTCTGAAAATTGGATGGGGCAGCCCTTCACCTCTGAGGCTTAGTGGCTTTAATTCCCTTTTTACCCTAGTCACGACTTCAATAGTTATGTGCACTTTGCTTGCTTAGTTCCTGCCACCCCCACTGGTAATCTAAATCCTTAGCACTAAAATGTAAGAAAAAGCAAGTAGCTCAGTGACTGTCATTTTGGGGGCACATCATAGTTGAGAGTAATCATTGAATGGGCATTCTTGTTTCTGAAGTGTGGCCTGCCCTCAAGAAAACACAAAATTATATGTTATTTTATAAATAGCAAGTTCATATATCAAATTAGTACCTTATGTATTTACTTTTTTGTTGCCCGGGCATGAGGGCAATGGCATGATCATAGCTCACTGCAACCTCAAACTCCTGGGTTCAAGCCATCCTACTGCCTCAGCCTGCCTAGTAGCTGCAACTACAGGTACATACCACCACACCCGGTTCATTTTTCTATTTTTTGTAGAGACAAGGTCTTGCTGTGTTGCTCAGACTGATCTTGAACTCCTGACCTCAAGTAATACTCCTGCCTTGACCTCCCAAAGTTGCAAGATTACAGATGTGAGCCATGACACTCAGCCTGCATTAGTACTTTATATAATATTCTACTTTGGGTGGAAAACAGATTGTGCTTTAAAAAAAATCCTTTTGACTATTCTGCATATTAGAGCTCTGAACTTTACTTTTTTTTTTTTTTTTTTTTGTAGAGATGGTGACTTGCTATGTTGCCCAGGCTGGTCTTGAACTCCTGGCCTCCAGCAATCCTACTGCCTTAGCCTCCCTAAGTGCTAGGATTACAGGCATCAGTAAAAGAGTTTACTTTGGGGCCTGGCAGGCAGAAAGAAGGTAGCGTCTCTTGCTTTAGGGGCAAAATTTCCCTAAAATTCTCCTTGGCAGAAAAAGGATTCAAAATAGAAATGAGAAAGAGTTGCAGAACAATAAGGAAAGTTACATTTCTTGTACTTCAGAATTCGTGAACTCTCTTCCTACCTGCTCAATATTGAACTGGAATGCGTGGTGGATATGTACAGTTTAGAGCTATTAAATTACAGTGTAAGAAGAGAACAGACTTACCAAGATGAAAAAATAAAATGATTCAAGGGGTTGGAAGGTCAAAGCGATAACACATAAAGCAGATTTTCATCTGGAAAAGGGACATTTCTAGGGACTGTTCACAAGGAAATGGCAGCCAGCTCTTTTCTCAGCAAGCAAGAAGAAGGATGGGCTGAAATTTCAGCTAGCATGATTATGAGTCTGTATTAAGAAATATTTTCAGGTTATAAATTAAATGTAGCTCTACATGGTACAAAAAAGCTTGGGAAAGTCTTTTCTGGCAATCCCTGTGGGAGATTCACCACGATTGTTCTGATTATCGAAGGCACAGACCTGGCCAAACATCTCTGAGTATTCTGTTCTCTCTTCTCTTCTTTTTCTTCCTAATGACTTAGGGATATGGCTACACATTTGATATGAAGGGGGAGGAATTCCAGTCCTGGGTCTGTAACTAACTGGCTAAGTGGCTGTGGTAATGGACACCCAAATGGGATTCTTATTTACCCCCCCCCCATGGCTTACGTGTAAATAGGGAGACAGCATATCATAATCATAAATCTGCTTAGATACCAGGTGATGAGTCAAGAGGAGAGTCTAAGAATAGTCTGATATCAAATATAGGAATGTAAGGAAAAAAGGAAAGTTCTATTTTCAAGGAAATTTGCTAAACAATTTTAATGGAATCTGATAAACAACAAAGTATTATATTATGGATAAAATAAACATATATCTTAAGTTATTAAATGTCATGTGCTTTATATGAGCTACCAGAAAATATAACTGGATAACTATTGAAATGTATATAGTACATTCCTTAAAAATAATCATTTGGCAATTGGTTTCACATTAAGACAGGATCTCGCATGATAATTATTTACATTTTTTTACTTGTATAGCACATGCCAAAACTTGTTTATACATTATAACTATAATTAAACTTTTACAATAATGAAGCAATAATTAAAACTCTGGAACTGCTGGCGTTTCTGTGGCTGATGTAAGTTCATGTTTGATCTTATTTTCTCTCTGCAGCAGTCACAAGGATTAAGGATACGGGGTGAGGATTCAAAATAAATATAGACAGCCTTAAAAACAACCACAACTTCAGAAGCTATAGAAAGCTTATCTTTCCTTGTTTTCCTGAGTCTTTGATGATTCATACATTTAGATCTAAATTTAAGGGTGCCATTCCAGGCCTACTGAATGAGAATCTTTGAGGTCAATCTTGCACTTCTGTGTTTTTTAAGCCCCACAGGTGACAATGATTGGCAGCCAATGTGAAAAACCACTTATTTTAAATAATACCGTATGATGGAAGGGGCACCACTGTTAGCCCAGTGCTACTCTGGGTCCTGGAGATGCAGTGATTACCAGAGCAGACTGGGCCTCCGCTCTCATGAAGCTTAGGGGTCACATGATGAGCACACGAGCCACAACTTACCTGGCTGTGAAGGTGCTACCAGGGCACTGTGATAGGGTAATTGCAGACAAGGCTTCTGTCTCAAAGCAAGACCAGCAATGATTTGAGAGGTCAGAGAAAGCCTCTGTAAGACGGGTCAGTGTACTGGCCTTGAGAAAAAGTTGCCATGTGACACTCCACCAAAAAAGAGATTTGCAGGGAGAGGTAACAGCTAGTTTAAATGCCCTGAGCTTAAAAACCTGCTTGGTACATCAAAGGATCAAAAAGATGCCAGTGTTGACTAGAGCAACTCCAGGTCATAATGTGATTTGTTCGGTGTCATCATGGAATTTCACGTAAGTGCTTTTTCCATAGATCTAAAATTTCCTTAATCTTAAACCACTTAAAAATTATTCATTTTGTTGAGCCCAGGAGTTTGAGGTTGCAGTGAGCTATGATGACATCACGGCACTCCAGCCTGAGCAACAGAGTGAGACTCTGCCTCAAAAAGAAAAAAAAAATTACTCACTTATATAAAATCTTTTTCTCATTGAAAAGTAACACAAAATGTGTAAGAGATGCTTCTTACCCTCAAAGAATGTAATCCTCAATGTACCGAGCTAACTAAAACAGAAAAAAAAAGGGGGGGAGTGGTGGTTATTAATTACTTTAGCCAAGGTCTAAACAAACTGCTATTAGCACAAATAAAGAATGCTGAATTCCAATAGCAGATACTGAAGGTCTTTGCAGAGGTAATGTTTGAGTTTGGATTTACAAAATACGATTTTGACAGGTGGAGATGGGGAGGGGATCTTCTCATAGGGAAGAGCATTGGCTAAGTATCAGAATCAAGACAGTTCAGATATGTTAAAAGAATGAAGAGTTGCCTGATTAACTCGAGTTAGGGTTCTAGGGGAACCTACGGGTAGAAGGAAATGCATCAAAAAGGACATTTGGTCCCTATCATAGAGGCCTTGAATTCCACAGGAAGGAGTCTGGGGACAGCAGAGAAACACTGAAGCTGGGGAATGACAGGACAAAAGATGTGCTTAAGGAAGAAAACATTACTTTCCTGGTGCTACACGATATGATGTACTTCACCCATGATCTCAGAGGCTGTTGAGTTATAAATGGCCTTTCTACCCTTAAACAAATAACTCAGAAATGCCGAGAATCTACAGTGAATGTTTCTTCTGGGTCTTTGCTTGCCGTCAGCTGCCATTTCTAATTAATTGTAAACTAGAAGTTGCCAAGGGAAACAGAGAAAGTCACACTTAGTATTAATCCTATAATCAAGTAAGAAAACTTTGAGCTCCAAATGTGGTCCCAGTCCACTATTAGGGACTAAAAAGCATGGAGCCTTGTCCTTGTACTAGCCTATTTTTTTTTTTTTTAACTTCTCAGAAGACTTTTCTACAAAATGCTCTGTCTGAATCATTAGCATCTAAGAGAACCGATCTATAAATTGAACTATCAGTGCTCGCCTCAAGAAAAACAAAAAATCCCACTGGATTGTAAGCTCCTCAAAGGCCTGGCAAGGCTTTTGTCCCCACCAATGCCCCAGTTCATGCTGCAAGGCACCCAGCAGCTGTGCAATAAGGAGATGTTGCACAGTGAATGCAAAACAGCTGCACCCTTATTAATGCTGATGCCGGAACTGGGAGGGAAGGATACAGTAATATATACCTAGAGTCATATATTAATACATAGATATAGATGTATGTTTTTCATATGTGCATATGTTTAATATATGCATATGTTTTTCATATATATATACCTTTTGCATACATTTTTCATGCATATGTTTTCATATTTTCATATCTATGGCTATTTTCTCTCCTTGCTCAGCGCTCACAGTGGTGTAATGGCACCTGAAGCTCTGCTGTCACGGAGCGCTCCTCATGCAGGAAGTCCCAGAAACATTGCTTTGGCATGTTTCAGCCATCCTTCAGCCCACTGGCGCTCAGCTATTTTTCCATCACAATACTCCTGAGGGCTACAGCACACCTCATCAGGAACAGTGACTCAGTGTGGCAGTGACAGACACTCTGCCCACTCTGATACGCTTCCTGGAGCAGTAGGGGAGGGATGAGACAGGGCAGTATAAACACAAGCGGTTTGACAGAAGTCCCAAAGTCCTTCTGCTATACCCTACTGGGCATCAGGTCTTAGCCACAGCCCCTATCTGCAAATTGAGAATCACAGTATCATTTAAGTATAGCACCTTCAGAGTCATATGGGCATGAATCTAGTCCTGGCAACACAATTACTAGCTGAATGATCCCAGACATCAGATTTATTAGCTTCTCTAAGCTTCACTTCCCTTATCTTTAAAATAGAGAAAATAATAGTCACTATTTAAAATAGTTGCTAGAATGATTGAATGAAGTTAAATAATATAAACTCTTGGGTACAATGTATAATCACACAAGGAGAAAGTAAGGATTTTAGCAATGCTTATTCTAAAGAACCAGCCAAGCAGAGCTGAACTGCACCACCAGTGCCCTTATAATTAAATGCTTGCCATGGAGAACATGGATGCTAATAAAATCTTTCAAGAAATCAGGTAGGACACTTGTGACAGATCCAGCTCTCATTAAGGTGACCACATGCAGGCTGGCTTTATCAACAAGGTATGTGTGCAGGTCAGGTGTGGACCACGAGAGAGGCAAGTCCACACAGGTCAGTGCAGGCTCGGGCCCGCCACCAGGCAGGCTGAGGCCACGTGCTTAGTTGGTGTTTGGAACCATTGCTAGTGTTCTCTTTTCTCTCTGGGTTCTTATTAACAAAGAAAAGTGGGCTGAGCCCTTGCTGGTACAGTTAACAAAGGAAACACAAAAAATGAATGCTTATATCCTTAGAAATGAAGATGGGACTCTGTTGAGGTGTTGCTGCATGAAAAGATAAACAATCAGCAAGCCTTCTTCCTTCCCCAGGAGGTGCTGGCAGATGAAGTTAAGGCCTGTCTGGCAACAGCACAGTCCCTGGTGGCCAGGTGATGTCACAGCAGGTTTTCTGCCATTAAAACAGCAAAGTCTGAATAAGTCACATCACAGCTGCGTGTCCACTTTTCCTACCCTTGATAGACTGTGTTCTAAGTCAGCAGCAAGTGCATGTGGGAATCCTGCCAAAGAGCCACAAGATAAAGAAAAGCAGGATTTTCTTCTGTTCTCCAAATTCTGACGGCTGCAGGTTAAGCCCAAATAATTGCATGCTGCTCAAATAAGCTGAAACTCATGGCATTAAGGGCAGGTATCAATATAACTGGGTGACAGTCATGTCACCCTGATGGGGTGACAGTCATATGCCTACAGCTAAATGTCTGGTGTCCTGAGTGCTAGCCTGGCTCATCGGGGAAACAAAATTTTCCACTTGGAGTCAAAGCCAACCTCAACCCTTCCCATTATTCTCTTACAACTAAGGTCCCAAGCGAAGGAGAAGACACAGTTTTCTTCTCCAACAGCATGCTACAGAAGATCCCAGAAAAGCTCAGATATGTCAGGGTCTTTCACGCATAATTTTCTTCAAATCTTTTATGATTTTACTTAGATTCTGCCTTAGAATGTCAAGGTCCCTATGGTATTACACAGCATGAATATTGGTTCTTTTTTCTTTTTCTTGAACATACCTTGTTAAAAGAAAAAGTAATAGTTCATCATGACAAAGTATGTTGGTGTCCAATGAACAGAAGGAGGAAGTAGAAAAGACAGAGGTATCTGAAGCCTACTGACGACTGTGAGGCGTCCACAGTTGTTCACGTCTTCCTTTACTCAGAGCTCTCTCTCCTCAGATGATAGAGACAGACACATGCTCAGAGAATGTCTGCTCTTAACGCAGAATGGCTGCACCCTGTTTCTCTATTTTGACAAACTACGTGCAAGCATAGCCAGCCACATAGAAACCATTGCTCTTTTTAGGTATCTATGGTGCTGCACAAGAAATATTGCATAACGGGTAGTTTCCTCTACACTGTTTCAGTTAGAAGAATACTATTCACCCAATTTTAAACATATCATTATCTTTTCACCACTTGCCTTCAAAATTAAGGAAAAGGAATTAAGTCCATATCTTAAAGGGAGCTAGAAAAGAACATCTGGCCTCTCTCTTCTTCATTTAGAAAAGGAAAAGCTGCTTCCTGCACTCAAGAAAATACCTACAGCACGTGCACATGGGTAAGATGCAATTGCCAAAGGATAATTTGTTCTTCTGCAAAATCATCCACTAGGAAGTAAGGCTAAGGATGTTACTGAGAATAAAGAAAATGTAATCTGAATGAAATAAAAACAACAACAAAAATAAAACCCAAGGTCAGCAAGGAATGATTCAATTCAAGAGAAAAATGTTAACTATAGTTGTGAAGACAAGTGAATTTAAAATCATATTAAGATCCCCCATTATGTTATATGACATAATACACATCATTGTAGTCAATATGTAGAGTGGGGACAATAGGAATGGATGGTTCCATTGTTTCCCTGGTATAGCGAAAGAGACTGATATGTTGAGTAAGTCATAAAAACTCTAAAGCATGCCGGTGCCATATTGATGGCTCTCAGTCTCATCGGTTTCCCGTGATCAGTCTGGTTGTTGCAGTGACTCTCACAAGCCACCTACTTCAGTACTATTTTCAGAAACAATGATCTAGAACCTGTGCAGAGAATGGAACACTGGGGACAACAGTCAGCGTCATTTGGGGCTGATCACAAAGGTGTCATATTTTGACAGTATTAAAAACTAAGAAAGTCTTATTAATTCTTGACATTTGCCAAGTTACAGCTGGTAGAAACAGTTCAAATTATGACCAATATCGTTCATAGAAACTATTTCCAGTCTGGCACTCTCAGTTACTTTGAGGTTAACTGTCTTTAGCTATAGAAGGAAGTGGCAAATGTCATAGAAGCAAAAAGCTCCATCTATACTTGCATTCTATTCTAACCCTCAACCAACACTTCGAAGTTGGTAGAGAATTCTAGCAAAGGAAGGAGAGTGGAAGGGTGAATTTGAGGAGCCCCTATAACTTGACTTTCTACACCTCACTATGCCCTTTTTTGCTGTGTGTTTGTCAACTGCGAGTTATTGTTGACATTGCTTTTACTTTACACCCTTCTCTGTGTGGTGCATATTAAATAAACCTAAAAGAGAAAATAGCTCCATTTACTTCAAATACTCATGTAGTCAGGAAATAAAATCAAGTTCCTACAATATCAGATTTGGAACTACTTCAGAGTGAAAAGGAAATAACAGTAAAGGCTGATGGAAAAATACCAAGCAGGGAGGTTGCCAACCCTCCTCTCTGCTCTTTCCCCGTGTGACGAACTGTCTGACAACACCCACAATGTCAAAGGCATTGATGTTAATCATTAGGAAAAATAAGTTAGGTTAACAAAATTAAGCAAATGGCAGGATATAACAGCCTTTCTTTTCTAGTGAAGGTCTAAAAACTGTCTCTTACACACATCTTAAATCAGGCATACTATAAAAGATACCATAGGCAGAGTCCAATTTCCACCTGCTTTTTGAAATTTTTTGCTCCCAAATCAAGTTAGATATTAACACATATCATTTTCCTTTGACTTCAAAGTATGAGTCCAGTTTTCAAACACTTCCACTTTAAAAGCCTGTGCATAAGTCACCTCTGTGCATGGGACTCACACAAATCCTGTATTTGGAACAGAATATACAACTGATCTCTACTGACCCTAAGAAGAGTTAATTTAGTGGTATGCCCAGGTGGAACAATTATTATAAGAGAAAATTCTTAACTGTTGTTCAGCTTGGTATGGAAATTCTTCTTTTTCTAACTTTAGCATATTATTTTGAAGTCTACGTGGAAAAGGTAATCCAAGAAAGCTTAGAGGTGAAATCAACTGAGATGCCTTCTATTTATAACAAGATGACCAGCCTTCTTATGATAGTACCAACTGTTAGAGAAAAATCATTACCTAAGGCATCTACAAAAGCAATTAAAATATATTTGTCTTCAGTTTAAGCTAGTGCTCTAAAAGTATTACAATGCTTTTGCCCAAGGTGGACTTGAAACTACCTTAAGGAACCTGGTATCAGAATGTCTTCCACATAAGCTAGCTTCATTGGCATATATGAAACAAAGCAAACCATGCCTAGGTCTGTATTTGACTGAGTAACTATCTCACCAGTTCAGTGGAAATCTGACCATGGAATGCCATGCATGCAGTTTTGACAGGAGTTCTTTGATGCAGTATTTTTTCAAACCACAGGTCACTACCCCATTTAGTGGATCACTAAATCAACTCAGTGGGCTGTGACCAGTATTTTTTTTTTAATGAAATAAAATAAAATACAATACAATAGAGTAGAAAGTATTAGGAATGCATATAGTAAGGACAAGTAATATTTCATGAAATTTTGTTTCAGTTATACTTATTATTTCATACACACATACATATACACACCAATAAAACACAATGTGATAAGAAATGTATTTGTTATTGTGTATCAAAGTTTGAGAAGTTGAAACACTACTAACAAGGATATTTAATTTTATTGTTTCATATACGATAATATCTAAATTTTCACACACTATCAATACAATTCCCTCTTTCCGACAAGGTAAGGGTGGGAGTAAACAGGACCAGTGAGCCCACTTTTAGCTGCACTCAGAACACAGCTGTGGGAGGAGGAATCAACACCGTGTGAAAAAGACAGATCCACCAAAGGATAAAAATGTGCCTTTCCACTTGGATGACAAGTTGATGACGTGGATATCTTCACAGAGGAGAGAAGCATTGTAAAGCTTCCATTTGAGTCACTGGTTTTTTTCCAGATATGGTAACTTGTTCCCAAACCTAACATACTGTGAAGGCTGTGGCAGAATGTGCAATGTGCTTGGAAAATTATGGGGGGATACTCTTATTCAATAGGGAATGCTATAAAAGCAGGACATTTTCTCAATAGAAATTTCCAAAACAAGGTCTCTATTAATTATCCTTAAATGTAAATGCCTCCCTCCAACTCCTCGCTCCATCCCCAGCTAAAACCCTTTATTCTTCAACACCATAAAAAAAACCCACAATTTAACTTCTAGTGTTTGAGAGGGTAGTTTAATGCATTATCTTGTCTTTGAGGAGGTATTAAACATAAAAATGCACCTGTCAGCTTCTGGATTTAAAATACAAGATTGTGATTATTCTCTGCCTGTGCATATGTGTGTGTATGGGTGTATATATACATATACAGTACACATACTTATACGTACATATGCAGACTTTTTGCCATTATTTGACAAAAATGGCTTCATATTCTATATACTCATTTCCATCTGGCTATTCTTACTTATCAATTCATACTGACTATATGTGCCAAATGTTGCTGTTATAACTCATTCTTTTAAATGAATGCTGCATATTTCACAGTAAGCAAATACTACATGTATTCAAACATTGCCCTTTGATGGATATTTATTTTATTTTGCTTTTTTCTTGACAGAGGAGTGCCTATATAATCAGTACTGCAATGAATAATCTTTGTGCATGGATCATTACATAAGGTAGTTTTAGTTCTGGGAAGTTCCAAGAGAAGAATTTAAATTTTAATAGATGTTGCCCAATTATTTTCCACAAAGACTGTAGCAATTCACATTTCTACCAGCAACACATAAAAATACTCTCTTTTTCCATCCTTGTCAGCAATTGGAGTTATCATACATTTAATTTTTTGCCTGTCTAAGGTATGTAACACAGCATCACATTGTTACTTAAATCTGCATTTCCCTGCCTACTTAATTTAAGAATCTGTTCATATGCTTTTGGCCAATTGGATTTGCTCTTCTGTAAACTGCCCATTCAAATTCTTTGCCTATTTTTCTACTGGTAAATCAAATTATTAGATTTTTTCATACCTCATTGATATTAATCCATTAATTGCTACATGTGATGAAATTCTTTCTCCCATCTATTGTTTGTCTATTGAATTCAATGATATATTTTTCCATCAAAGTATTTTTAAATTTTATATATGATAAAATGTCTATCTTTTTCTTTTGTATCTTTGTACTTCCCCTCTTGGTTGAAACAGTTCCCCTCAGCTACCACGTTGTACATGGTCACCTCATTTTTCTTTAAATATTTGCATTGGTTTTTTTTTACACTTAAGATTTTAATCCATATAAAATTAATACATACAACAAAAGTCAAACTTTGTTTTTTTCAAATAGTTTTTATTAAATAAAGCCTATTTCCCACTGAATCACAGAAAATTCTAAGATCCATTCTGAACTCTTTATTCTTTGATACTTATGTAGGGTATCAATGCTATGCTGTTTGATAAAAGTGACATTATCTATATATTCATAGCCTATAAAGCACTCCCTTCCAGTTGTATTTATCATAATGCTTTGTTTATTCTCACAATTTAATCTTCAATAGACACTCTAAAAGCACTTGATCAAATTCCAAAATATCTTTTGGGACTTTAAAAATGGAATTACACTAACTATATTTATTAATTCATCTACTCAAGTTTTAAATTTTCCTTCAAGCAATTTTGGTATTTTATATTCTGCTATATTTCCTCTGATTCAGGGGTCAACCAGCTGTGGCCTGCAGGCCAAATCCACCCACCGTCTATTTTTGTAAATAGAATTTGTTGGATCACAAATATGCCCATTTGTTTTTATGACATCTATGGCTCCTTTTATGCTACAATGACAGAGTAGTTGTGACAGAGACAGTATGACCCAAAAAACCTATAATATTTAGTATCTGGTCTTTATAGAAAAAATTTTCAGATCTCTATTCTAGGTTTAAAATTTAGTTTCCAAAAGGTTATACGTGGTATTCTCTAGCTTCTAAGTTTTCTTCAATATTTTAGTTATGTTTCTTTTTTCATTTCTAACTTTAGTCTCTTCTTTTCTGGAAATAGGTTTCAGAGGGGATTTGTATCTTTCCAAAAATTAACTTTTTAATTTATTTATCCTTTCTTCTTCTTCTTTTCTTTTGTTATTTTCTATTTCATTAATCTCACTTCCATCCTTTTAAATTCTCTTTTCTTCTAGTGTATTTTTAAAATAATTTCTTAAGTATTAACCTTTATTATTTGCAGTCTCTCAATGTTTCATAGATTTTGGAATATACTCCTTTTCAATGTTTTCTAGATAGCTCCAATTCCATTTTGATTTAGCCCGTGAGTTTCTTAATTTCCAAGTTATTAAAATTTTTGGTTATATTTTGATATTTATTTCTAATTTTGTTGGACAATAACTAAAGAATGTGATCTGTAAATGCTTTTTTGAATATTTTAAGCCTGCGGTCTCCAACCTCTGGGCCATGGTACCAGTCCATGGCCTATTAGGACCCGGGCCGCAAAGCAGCAGGTGAGTGGCAGGTGAGCTGTGGGCGGAGCTAGGGAAGGTTCATCTGTATTTACAGCCACTCCCCATTGCAGGCATCGCTGCATAAGCTCCGCCTCCTGTCAGATCAATGGAGGCATTAGATTCTCGTAAGAGCACAAACCCTACTGTAAACTGCATGTGAGGGATCGAGGTTATCCGCTCCTTGTGGGAATCTAATGTCTGATGACCTGAGGGGGAGGTGAGGCGGTGATGCTAGCGCTGGGGAGTGACTGCAAATACAGATTATCATTAGCAGAAAGGTTTGACTGCACAATAAATGTAATGCAGCTTGAATCATCCTGAAACCATCACCATCTCCCCACCCCCTCATCCCGGTCCATGGAAAATTTGTCTTCCATGAAATTGGTCCCTGGATCACTGTTTTAAGTATTCTTTGGGCCAAGCACTTGACTAATTTTTCTAAATGTTTCATGGCACTAAGGGAGCTAGAGAAAGAACAGGAAATTCTATATAAAGTTCCATGATATGCTGGGTGCTGTGGTGTATATCTATAGCCCCAGCTACTCAGGAGGCTGTGGCAGGATTGCTTGAACCCAGGAGTTTGAGTCCAGCCTAGACAACATAGCGAGACCTTGTCTCAAAAAAAGAAAACAAGTCCTATGGCTTATACCTAGTAAGTCAGTTTGTTAATTGGATCATCAAGGCCTCCTGTCCTACTTTATTACCTGCTATCTACTCATTAAAATACACCACTATAAAAACAAATTATTAACCAATTCTTTCTGCATTGTGATAGCTATGCTATTTGGACATGCAAGTTTATGACTTTCATAAACTGTTCCTCTTTCTACTGTCTTATGTTTTCTTTCCAATAAAAATATTGCTCCTTATGTTTTTGTTTGTTTGCTTTTTGTCTAATTTATTTTTGCCTATCCCTTTACACCTCCTACCTTTAAAAAATATTATTTAAAGTATATTTCTGTAAATCACTCTTATCTGTGTTTTTATTAATATTTTATCTCAACAGATCCCTGATCTCTCCTTACATAGGGTATTTAGTCTTTTTACATTTTAATGTCAAAATGGTGCACTTGATCTTTTTCTCTTATTTTATATTTACAATTTAGTTTACTTTGTTTTCTCCTCTTTTCCTCTTTATTATTTTGCTGGCTTGGGCGAGTTTCAGTTCATTCTCTTTTTATCTCCTGTTAATTTGAAAGTTCGACTATTCTTCAATTCTATAAGCTGTTTACTTCCCTTTACGAATAATTGTACTCAAATCTTCTGACAACAAAGTGCCTAACACTGGCAATCAAACAAAATCAAATGTTTATTATCACATACAAACAAAATACCAAGTATTTCTTCCTTCCTGATATGTTATTGCTACATTGCTTCTCCCGCTGCCCCTGCAGACCCAGAGCTGGGTTCCCTTTGTGTGTGAACATGCCTGCCTTTACTGCATGGCTCTGGAATCTGGCCTCCTTGGAGCCAGAGGGTCAAGTGTGACTTTGGTTTGGTCAGTTAGACACTTTCCCAAGATACTTTCAAGACAGCAGCCACTTCTGCTCTTCTTGCAGCCAAGCACAGTCTTGGAGGCATCTGTTTCCTATGGCCGAAGTCCCAGTGTCCTGGGCCTAGCATCATGGTGTCAAGAAAACATCCATTTTACTAGCATAGGCAGGAGCAGGTATAGCACCGTTCTGGAGCTGAGGACAGGAGCAGCAGCTTAGTGATGAGGTAGATCCTCGTGGCTTCCTCATGCTAACAGGTTCTTAATAAGTAGCTGTGGCGGCAGCAACATGGGGCCCCAGTTCTGGGGAGTAGCTTTGAGAGTTGCTCATGAAAGCTTAGTCTGGAGGCTACAAATTCAGCCATACAAGGATTCTAGGGCTATTTAACATGGCTCTGTAATAAATTCCTTCTTGTTTAAAATAGATGGGAGCATTCTGTCCTCTGCTGGACCCTGAATGATAGATGCTCTCCCTTTCTCTCTCCAGTACTCTCAGATTTTACTGAGATAATAATAATTTAATACTTTTCTTTTTGGACTAAGTTTTCCTTTCAACATGTCTCTTCTATTATCAGGAACCCTTATTTAGTTTGTGTTTTACACATTCCTCGTCACTATCATTATCCATTTACATTTATCCAACATTTGAGTTGCCAGGAATTGGGCTTTGTAGAAAAAAAGACTGATGAGAGTTGATCTCTGTCATATTGTTCTATATTAGCCACCTTTACAGATTTTATAAATGTTTTCCAGTTTTATTCTCATACAATCCAGTGATGTTTTGTTCATCGTTTTTGTTAAAAGTACTTTCCTTAAGATCTTCCAGAGGAATTATACAGAGAAATGCCAACTACATTATTATGTACTTCAAGGTCCTTGACTACGCACTCCATCTATCTCTGCTTCTTTCAAATATTTATAGTCTATCATTTCTAATTATAAAACCTAGCTCCAAGCTCACCCCTCCAAGAAATTTTTCTGTATAGCCCTGTCCCAGGCTGGCCACCCTGAAATGTTCTAGAAGCATCAGTGTTCCTCACGTACCTTCAATCTTGCTTTTATTCTTTTCATTTCTATTTTCTTTCCATTCCTACTTACTATATAAGGACTAGGTATATTGGAAACTTTTCAAAAAGGGGAATTTCTCTTTTTGGCTTTTCTCATAGTTTGTAACACTGTGATTGGCATAACGCACTAAAAAAATACATTCCCTGCATTTTTAATCACCACCATATGTGTGTGTCTGTGAATTCATATGTGGCAATGTAAACACAATAAGTTTTGAGTTCTCAGTACATAAGTCTCTTAAATTCTCTAGGTCTCCGTTGACTCATCTGAGGAATGATGATGCCCTCACCTGCTGCATAGGTGTATTTGGGAGAATGCTACATGGAATCCTGTCTGGAAATGCTTACCGACAGTTGTTCAGGGTGACCAGGCCAAGAAATTGCGGGGAGGATGACAGCTGACAGCCAGGCCAGTGCTCCTGCCATCCTACCTCCCTCAGCTTTTCTCAGGCAAGTGAACTTAATTTCCCCTTCGTTCCGTTCACTCCAGAAGCAAAGGCTACTTTAAGGAGATGTACCCAGTGCCTGGAACATCATCACACTTCCAGATGGCAGGTTCCCTCCCTTTCTACCTTCAAGCAACTCTCAGACACCACCCCCTCAACAATCCTCTCCTGACTATCAGAGAGGGAAGCACACATCTCCACCTCACCCTCCCTAAAAATGCAACTCCTACAACACTCTGCTCACGACTCCAGCTCACGACTCCTGAAAAAGGCAGCTGTGCTTAAACATCATGGAAAGTGACGATGCACCGTGCACTTTCTCAGTGTTTACCTGGGCCTGGGCCTCTATCAGGCGTCCTCAAACTACGACCCTGAACTGGCCCCCTGTTTAAAAAGTCTGAGGACCCCAGCTCTAGATGTTTGCACATCTGCCTTAGAGAAGGCACAGAATCTGTTTAAATTGGTTTTTATGACGCCCAGCCAAGTAACACACATTTAGAAATATTAGCTTAATAAAAGCCCCTGGCATTCACTTAGCATTCACACCTACTGGCCTTCCAAGTGACTTTTGATCACTTTTCTTAACTGGTTTCTAGGGAAGCACATTAGTGCTTCCCTAAAGCCAGAGGTATCCTAGGGGCAGCCTTGCCCACAGAACTGACCTAAAGGGGTTAATCAAGACAAGAGTCACATGGAGAGGGACAGTTCAAAGCTAACTTTCCAAATCAAACCCAACTGCCCTAGAATCATCCTAATGTCTCAGAGGTTCCTTAGTCCCTGGAATCAATGCAGGATCTAATAATGATTTGCTTCCAGTTCTCCTGGAAAATTCTGGCCTTTGATAACCTGGGAGAAGAGAGAAACTGTCCAAAGATCTATGGCTCACACCATGCCAAGGTAAACTGATAAGTCCTGAATGTTCATAGATATCAGTGCTGATATAGTTTGACATCCATTCTAGTTCATCATTGTATCCCCAGAATCTATACATTGCCTAGGACACAAAAGATGTTCACCAAATGTCTGTGAGTAAATAAATATTATTTTAAATTAAATATGCTGCTATTTAGGTCTTTCCTCAGTACTTGTACAAAACACCCAAATTCTTTATCTGCTCATAGTTTGATATTTAAATCTCATGATGTTGGTTAAGTTTCAGTTTGGTTTATTTTCTCTATGTTCTTTCTAGAAAATCGACAGCAAATACATAGTAAGGCAAAATAGCTAGTTTGCCTCCTGACACCATTGCTGAATTTCCACCTGCCTTAGTTCTCTGTTGTATCCTGGCCCTAATGTTTCTTGGTCCTCTTAGACCTGCTATTCAGTTCTCTTGGTTATTTCTACATCCTCCCAAAGAGGTATCTTGTATTCTGACCTTTTAGTCTTCCTGAATTTTGATCTTGACATATTACTTGATAGCACAGTTCCTTATGCTGATCATTTAGATCACATATTACCAGGTTTACTATTTAATTACTACAAATTACTACAATTCATAAATAAACAATGACATGGTATTCATTATCGGGTTCACTGTCTAATCAGATTCTTCACCTTTTCAAATGTTAGAGAGAAAAAACAAACTGCAGGTTTGAACCCACTTGTAAGATTACTTTAAGCCATCATTTCCCCCCTTATGGCTCCGGCTTTGTAATCTACACAAGAGCAACACCAGCCTCCTTCACATCATGAATAAGGGCTGAAAATATTCACAGTATTGAGAAGCATTCAGCAAATATAAATGGCATGGTACTAGCAAGTCACTGGGCTGCAACCAATTCTGGGGGCCTCCAAAGCTGGAAGCTGGCGAGATTCTCTTCATTTATTTAAAAGAACTCTGAGCAGGTAAATAAAAAAACATTCTGGTTACCTGACTGTATCATTAGAAGGACCAGGAAACAAGTGTTTTATACAGATGTTAAACAGCTCCACTTCATGTTTTCAATTGTAAATTGAGTTCCCCAGAGTGGGGTAATTAACACTCTCCTTTAAGTTTTCAGATCAAGAAACAGCTGAATAATGTATACTCTCTCTCTCTCTCTCTCTCTTTCTTTATGTGTGTATATACATATATATATGGTAAATACATATTTAAAAACCATGTACCACATTTAATTTGCAAATTCTTTTATGTCAGTAATTTCAGGACCTTCAAAGTTAAGCTACAAACATTATGAACCATGCTTGGCACTATGTCCAATTAACCATAGCAGGTGGTAGATAATTCTGAGAAAAGACTCACTTTCAAATAAATTTGTCTTTGAAAATGTCATAGCACAGGCCTGCCTTTCTTTCCCTTTTTTCCCTCCCTTCCACCTTCTCTCCATAAAAGAGCCAAAACTGCTTTACAAAATCATATATGATGAAGTCATAATTACATAAAAATAAACTAGAGCTAGTGCAGTAGTTATTTAAAAAGACAGAGGGAAACCGAGACATTTGATTATTCCCCAAAACTCAGAGTACCAGTTATCCATGGCCTAGAGTGAGAATGGAGAACAACACCAACTAGAGCTCCCCACCCGTTAAAGGTGCTTTTACAGCATCAGAGCTCTGTCTAGTGATGGATTCAGGTGTGCTCCCCTTCCAGGTACAAAGTGACTTTTCTCATTGAAATGGCTTTCAAGCACCCTCTCTTAACAAGATTGTCCATGGAATCCCAAGCATTGCAGCTCACTTAAAACCCATTACTAAAGTTTTCTTAGAATGCTTGAAGTACAGTATAGCCAGTGCAAGAGAGCAGAAAAGACTCACTTTAAGAGCCGCCTTCTCCATGCTTCTATACACAAAGAGATCACTCATATCATTCATATTCTGATGTATTGAAGCTATCCAGTGAAAAATAATTTATGCCTTAAATGTACACCAGGCACAAGAAAATTATGAGCCTCATAAAATAAAACAGTAGTACAACTGACATTATGCTAAAGCCTAACTAGAAAGGGAAAGGGACTACCTTCTTTGAGGGATTTTTAAATATAAACATTCAACCATTAGGAAAGCTAGCATACATATAGTGCTTCCTAGTTTACATAGTGCTTTGGGGCACCTGAGGATTTCTATAATTCCTACTTGCTTGGGAAGTGCAGTCTCTGAGCAGTTGCCTCCAACAAGGAAGCGGAGTGGGACCTGACCCTATGCCTTTGAGCTGCACTGTCCTGCCTTAAACATCATGCACTAGGGTCTGCTTGGGTAACTCATTGTGTTCTACAGGACACAATAAGTGAGAAGCAAAACATAGTGTTTGTCTTCTTGAAGTTCACCACCTTTCTGGAGAGCTAAAATTGATCAGGAAAGTGAGTGGGGAAGTTATGTCCAAACTGCAGGAAAAAACCATGCAGGATGCCTGGAATTCAGTCAGATATATACTAAGATTGAGTCGTCTGAAGATTATGAAGGAATTCAGGGTTACATCAAAGGTCTTTACAGTTGGGTGGAAAGTACATTTACATATTTTAAGGGCCAAAGAAATACAAAATCGAGTCCAGTGATGTGGGGGTTGTAGGCTTCCCTTTAGAAGTCATGGAGATGTGGACATAGCAATTATGAGTTCAGAGTATTCAAAGGGGTCGCCAGGGGGAATCCTGTCAACTTCCCAAGCCAAATCTCTGGTCCTTGTACAACTTCAAGTGCACTCAGAAGGTACCCCCCCACACTCTGTTGGAAAGTAGCCTCAATTAACTGATAAGGTCTCTGCACAGAGTATCAATCCCAGAAAGAGGTAGAATCATCTATAACCACCATTCTATCCACCTTGCACATTTCACACCCACCCTTCATCAATTTATTTTTTTCTTAACATTTATCAAAATCTAGCATACTACATGTTTTACTAATTTATGTTGTCTATTATTTGGCTCTTCCCTAAAATTTTAGCTTTATTAGGTCAGAAATTTTCTTTTTTTCCCCTGTGTTTTTCTAGAGTCCCTAGTGCATAGTCCAGTACATAGATATTTTAGATATTTATTGAATAAAAAAATGACTAAATCAAAACCATAGAACTAGTGTTTTTGTGGGAAGGCATCTTAATATTTGGCATTTTGTGTTTGAGAGAATTTGTTCTATTGAGAGACTATCAAGCTTCAAAATTACAATTAAGAGAATTTTAGATTACCTATACTTATATATTTAACTTTTATATTTATATAAGATTTAAGTACTTAGGAAGGCTAGTCCAATACAAAATTAAAGTACTTAAGTCTGAAATCGAATATATTAACTGAATTTGTATATCAGTTAATACACTATTTTAGTATCATACTAACCAAAGTTGCTTTAAAAGTAATTATTAGCATTTGCTAATTTTATAAATAGAATAAGATTTTTAAGCTGCACTTAAAACAAAGTTTTCTGAACCTAAAACTTTAATTACTAAAATGTTAACTTTTAAATTAAAAATAAACCTCCAAACAGTCTGTTCAACAAGATATACTGGATGAATGACGGTCATGTGCTGAAGAAATGAAGGGCTGGCAATACAGACAAAGGATCACAGGGCTTGAGTTAGAAAACTGGAATTCTTGTTCTAGTGCTCCCATTTATAACTACCAGCCCGGGTCAATCCCCTGAGCTCTCCAGTGCTTTCATCTACAAAATAAGAAGATTGCATTAGACTGTTTATTAAGTCCCTTTCAACTCTAAATTATGATGCTGCTTCTTAAGAACATAAAACAGACTCATAGTGCTGTGGGAGTTGAGAGAAAAGGAAGATTACTTCCAGTGGGAAAATCAGAAGTTCACTGGCAATAGTACGGGTGGAATCTGACAAGTCAAAATAAGAGGGAAACAGTGAAACCACTTTTACAAATTGATAAAGGGGTACAAGGCAAGAACCGTGATAAGGGCCTCGCTAAAAATAATAATGACAATTAGCTACCATCCGTCTGTTTGCTTCTCCGTAAATGCCACTCTGGAGCCACACAGCCAGTGGTCATAAAGATTCTTAGCTTTCTCCATAAATAACAGAACCTTTTTGAAACCTAGGGGCAGTTTCTGCGATTTCTTCCAGGTCCTGCATTCCAGTGGAACAGCTGACCCACCCAGACCAGTGGCCCATACCAAGGAACTGACTCAACTGGTTTTGTAACCCCCACCCAAGAACCTGATCAGCAAAGAAGACAATTTCTACAACCTTATGGTTCTGCCCAAACCCAGCCAATTATCCCCAACCCAGCCAATTAGCAGGCTCAATTGCCTACTTTAAAAACCCTGTCTCCCAAATCCTGGGGAAAGCAAATTTGAGAAATTCTTCCCATCTCTGCTTAGCACTATGCAGAATTAAAAACTTACTCCAGGGTAAACCCTGCTATCTAGGTGTATTGGCTTCCTCTTGGGCAACGGGCAAATGAACCTGGTTGGGCAGCAACAACAGCATTGTAGGTGTTCAAACCCCACCACCTGCCCCCGTGAACCCTGAATGAGGGAAAGTAGAAAGTGGTTTTGGAAAATGGGAGTCAGAGAAAATGTCTGACGGTGAACTAGCATTAAGTCTGATCAACAGTTGACCTCACCAATGTGTTGATGAATATATCACATAGCTCAAAAAGCTAAGGGATTGGTAGCAACCTTTACCATATCCACTAGGATGCCAGAGGTAATTTAATAACACACAATGTTATTTACACAGGACCTAAATAAATGATTATCAGAATTATTATATCTATTCGTATTAAGATTAGATTAGATTTTGCAAGAAGGATATGCTTTTTTTTTTTTTTTTTTTTTTTGAGACAGAGTCTCACTTTGTTGCCCAGGCTAGAGTGAGTGCCATGGCGTCAGCCTAGCTCATAGCAACCTCAAACTCCTGGGCTCAAGCAATCCTTCTGCCTCAGCCTCCCGAGTAGCTGGGACTACAGGCATGCGCCACCATGCCCAGCTAATTTTTTCTATATATATTAGTTGGCCAATTAATTTCTTTCTGTTTATAGTAGAGACGGGGTCTCGCTCTTGCTCAGGTTGGTTTCGAACTCCTGAACTCAAACTATCCACCCACCTCGGCCTCCCAAGGAAGGATATGCTTTTAAATTAGATAGTCTTTCTTGGTAACTTACTCAAAAATGACCTTATACTACTATATTAGGATAAGGCTAACGATGACTCAAATATTCATTTTACAGAAACCCCTCTTGAGTTTTATGAAACTGAACGAATACCCACATAATCTGATATTTCTGTAGGCGATTTCCTCTGCCTAAAATTCTCAAAAAAGCTAAAAATACTCTCCACTGAAAGGTCAGTGAAATTTGGAGATGAATAGATTCATACTCATCAATATTTTAAACTTTAGCAGGCTGTCAGCGAGGACTTGGGGAGGTGACACATTCAGGGAAGGAAATCAGTGTTCTCCAAGTTGAGTTCAATAACTACTTGTGGCATCCAGAGTAATGTTTTTAAGCAACATGAGAATATGGACATGTTTTCTCACAAATCTCTATATACTAGCTAAGCAGAGCAGACTATGTGTGCATTGTAAAAGAAAATGCTACCAAATTATTGTAGCTTTTATGTCTATAAAGGAGACTTTGATTTGTCAAATTAAAATAACGTGACCAAGTGTTACCAATCCAAGGTTTTCAATCACACTGAAAATTAGCGTCTGGGCAAACCATCCACACAGGAGTTGGCCACGTTCCACTGTGTTCTCTCTTTCCATCCTTCTTCCACTAGGTTGCAACCTCCATGCCAGGACAGCCAGAAGAACATGGACACCCAAAAAACACACGATTTATTTGCATATCGCAACACTGACAGTCTGTAAGAATTTGCTCAGTATTTGTTTAATGGAGATTGGGAGAAATTGAATACCTATTTCTTTGTAGAAAATACATCAGCTGTTCAGTGACCACTTTTCTTTTGAGCTCTCCCACAACAAAACTCTAATCCTAAAAAATCTAAATAAGCAATACAGAACTTATTAAAGTTATCGTAGAGGAAACTAGGAGTTGGTTTTAGCATTTCCTGGAAAAGCACCATTAGAACCATCTTTTGTTCCGAGTTTCTCTGCTCAGTCTCCTGCCATCTTGTCCTCTCTCCTTCTCTGTTTCTTTTTCTCCCTCCAGGGCCCACACTTTGTAGACCCCTCCTCCTCACTTCCATATTTCCCCCTTATCTTCTCCACTCCCTCCCTCTCCTTTTCTTAAGAGAAACTTCTTAGGAGAGAGGTTTCATCCCAGCTTCTATCTTTACATGGACACTCAGACTCCCAAGCTTAACAGTCTTCAGGACTTCCATGTTGGGAACAATATTTAATGGCCATGTTAGACTACTGAAAATTCTTACCACTATTCTAGCATTTCTTTAATTTTAGGAACTTTTATAAAAAGTTAAAATAAAATTTTTTAAAAACCTACTTATTTCTCAGAAAAGTTGAAATGTCCATCCTGTTACCACTTGCCAGGGTTATGTATGATGCTATGTCTACTCAATAATACTCATTCATTGACTAATGCATCTATTTTCCCCCCACAGGGATTTAGAGTGTTTTCCATGGATCAATTATTGTTCTAGACACTGGGGATGTAGCAAAAAAGAAAACAAAGTCTCTGTCCTCGAGGAACTTTAAAGGCTAGTTGGGAAAAAAAGAAAAATCAGGCAAAAATGATAGTGAGGTGTGTGTGTGTGTGTGCGTGTACACACACGTTATATATGTACATATAAAAATACATATTAGAAGTTTTCATTTGTGCCTTATTTATTTTTTGAAACATCAAAAATAGCAAGCACTGAACTCTCCCTTTGTCATTAGAAGCTTTTCAGAATACTCAAAGGTCTCAAGCATGCTGCTAAGCAACCGACATCAGCAAGTCCGAAGTCCTGCCATCAAGAACATGTGCTCTTTTCCATGGGCTTTGCACTCCTTCAGCAAGCCTGCGCCGTTATGAAAACTTGAGCCACACAAGACCAGAAATAAGATCTACTAAGTGAAAAGATGAGACTGCCGCATTTCCCTATTTTGCTTTACTCAATTATAAGAGAAGCAATGGAAATGTAAGCAAAACATTTATCTTGTTCTTCCTCAAAATGTGTCCAAACAATGAACATTGTTTTGCATGTCTGAAATGAGTATCTTTAAGCTTTTGTCCTAGTAAGTAAAGAAGGAACAAGAGCAGCAATCATTTAAAACATTTAGCTTCTTGTTAGCAAAATTTCAGTGTGTTTTAGTAGACAAAATTTATGCTTCTGATTTGCATCCAGGCCAGATAGCCAAATTCCATCAACTTAAATATTTATTTCTATCTTCAACCTACCAACCTTTCCTTAGCTCCAGAAAGCTATTTTTAACTTTGTGGTAGGTGGTGTACAAAAATCCAAAGAATTTTCAGATAAAAGAATGCATTAAAAATAGTTGCTTGACAGCTAACTGCTACAACAAAAATAGGGTGGTAAGCTCACAAAGGAAAGACTTTGGTCCGTTCATCTGTTTCCCTTGCACCTAGTTCAGAGCCCAGCCCGAGGGGTATTCGATCCATATTTCATGAGAAATTAACAAATGAATCTCACCTTTCCTTTTCATTGCCATCACAGTAGCCAAGCATCATAGTATCACTATATCACTAGCGCCCAAGTGTCATAAGCACTTTACAGGCATCATCTCACTGAATCATCAGGAAACCCATTCGTGACTGCCATTTCTACTATTTTGTAGATGAGCAAATTGAGACTTGGGCAAGCTAAAGGTCACATTGCTAAGAAGGGAGAGAACTGAGGAATGAATTGAAATCTTTTTGACAACATTCAGGCTCTTCACTACTGGATAAGAATCCCTTTATAGGACAGATCCTTTATTTTGCCTCCTTCTGTTTTCTTCCTCCTGACTTCCTTCCACGTGACCACAGCCAGCTCAGACTGGAGAAGTAGCTTACGTGGGCGTGCAGTCATTCTTTAAACGCGAAGCATCAACATCCAGACTAAAATTTTAGGAATTATATTAGAAAATGAAAATATCTAAGTTGGCTGCAGACTTTCCACATAGGAAAATATAGTTTAGGGAACATATGCATGTATGTATATATTTTAAAAGCAACACCTGTTGAAGGAATTTGAACAGGTTTCTTAAGAATGGGCTAGGCAGGACTTCAAAGAGCATGTGATCCAGCACTCTCAGGAAACAAGTGAACAAACAAGAGCCCAAGAGATGGGAGTGACAGGTTGGTGGCAGAGCTAAGGCCAGACCCAGGCCTCCTGGCTCCCAGGCCAATGCACTCTGTCTGTATCAGGTCCCCAACTCCCTGCAAAAGGGTTTGATCAAGAGACGAATAATAGGGAACAAAAGAAAACAACTACCTGGAGAAAAAAATTTAGACTTATGTTAGGGAGGACAATGGAGGCCATTCCTTGGACCATGTCCCTGACTCAAAGTGGAAATTCCTTTGATTCAAATGACTAAGCCAGGAATAGCCTTGTAATTAAGGGAAGAGAGAAAGGAAAATGGGGCTCAGATTAACAGGATGCTGGACTCTGTCTTCCTCTTGGATCCCTTCTGTGAGCACCTGCTCACTCTACACACAGACACACAGCACCAGGCGGCCATGTGATAAGGAGAGACCTGTTGACAGAGATTGAGGGTTATGTTCAATAGCAGTATTGGCAGATGAACTCTTGTCTTGTAAGAACAGCAAAACCAGGGTCGATTTATTCTTCTTTATGGGGGAAGGGCAAAGAAAGATTACCTACCTACTTTGTTTAAATTATTTTTCTCATTGATTTTTATACCATTCAGGCAATTATGTAATATTGAGCAAAGACAGTAGGAAGAGCCTGTTGATTTTAGTACAGCATTTGCCAGGAACCAGTAGACTTTTAAAAAGGTTGTACCTTACTTCATTTATTCAATAAATATTGATTGAACCACTACTATTTCTCAAGCCCTATTCTAAGTGCTGGAGAATAAGCAGTGACCAACAGTAAAATATCTTGGACTTGCAGAACTTACATTTAGGAGGAGTAGGAAGAGACAATGAATGAAAGAAATTAGGTAACATACATGTTTCATATATCTAACATGTATATGCATAGCATGTTAGAGAGGCATAGCTGCTAAAACGAAAAGCAAAGAGCAGGGATGGGAAATAGTAATTGTTTGTGTGTGTGGCTAGGGAGAAGGGTGCAATTCTGTATCAAGGGGCCAGGAGGTGACCATCACTAAAATTGGCTGAACTCAAAACACAAGCAGAAGGGAAGGCATACAGCCCATCTTCTCTTCCCACATAGACCCTGGACTGTGTTAGTTAGCTATCGCTGCATAACAAATTATCACAAAGTTAGCTGTTTAAAACAACACACATTTATTATTTCAGAGTTTCTGTGGATCAGAAATCCAGGCAGAGCTTAGCTGGTTCCTCTGCTCAGGGTTACACAAGGCTGCAATCAAAGCGTCAGCCAGGCTATGTCCTCATCTAGAGGCTCAACCAGGGAGAATTGCTTCAAGGCTCATTTAGATTGTTGGCAGAACTCATTTTCTGGCAGCTACAGAGCAGGTTTTTGCTGCTTTCCTTAGGTCCTAGAAAACACCCACAGTTCCTCGCCATGTGGGTTTCTTCAACACGGCTACTTACTTCATCAACCCACAAGGAGGGCCTCAACTCTTCTGCTAAGATACAGTCTTATTAAGGTGACATAATCATGGGAGTTACATCCCATCGTGTTTGTCACACACATCCTCAAACATGAGCGGGCATCAGAATCACCTAGAGGGCAAGTTCAAAGAAAACTGGCCCACCCCAAGGTTTCTGATTTGGTGGGCCTAGGTTGGGGCCTAAGAGCTTGCATTTCTAAAAAGTTCCCAGGTGAAGCTGATGGTTCTGATCAAGGAATCACTCTTTGAAAATTAGTTTCCTGGTCTGTATGTTCAAGCTACTCTCACTGCCACCCTGAAAATCAGCCAGCTCTCAGTCGCCTCTTGGGATTAGGAATGTGCATTGTGGCAGCACAGCCTGTCCATGGAAGGCTCGTGGAAGCCTGGTAACACGCTGTGAGCTGTCTGGGCAGGCAGTTCTGGAGTCTCAGATACCCAGAGCATGATCTAAAACGGGAGGCACAGGTTCCAGGTGGGCCTAAAAACTACTCACTCTGAACAAAACTCAACCAGAAGAGGACTAAAGCAGGGCCCTCTAAAGCCAAAGGCTCAGGACAGCTGTTAAGAATTGTGAAGGGTCAGATTTTACTCCACTGCTGGCAGACCAGCAAATCAGCCTGCCAATTTCATGGATGCTGGCAGAACACGCAGGCTCCTGGGTCTCAGACAAAAGATAATTTAGTACTCACAGCAATAGCAGTAGCCAGAGTACCATCATTACACCAGTTCCCTGAGCCCTAATTCCAAAAGGGTGATGTGATGAGGTCCAGGTGTTGCCTGTTTACACAGCACGGTGTGTTACAGGAGAGTAACCCTGAGATTAGGAAACCCCGATGTATATAAGGGCTGCTAGCAAATCTACCCAACATTTGGTCTTTATCTTTATTATCCTGGACAGTAAATAAATCTGCACCTAAGGAAGACAGTCTGTATCTTCTAAGGCTGTCAACGATGCAAACATCCTTGAAAAGAGAGTCCAGAGAAGATTAGCTGTTAATACCTCTGCTCAGAAGATGAGTTGTACAGAAATTTGAGAGACCTAGCGAGAACAGACTCCCAACAACAGGGTCCAGTCGCCAGCCGGGTCTATGGGTAACACTGACCCGCAACCTCTGGCTAAAGAACCAAAGAGAGTGAGAAAGCAGGCCCGGAAGATATCTGAGGAAGAATTTTTGAGGCAGAGAGATTAACAAATTCAAAGATTCTGAAGAAGAAACAAAGGGAATTAGGGAGAGTGCATCAGGAGATGAGATCAGAGAAATAATGGGGCAGGAAGCAAAGGCCAATGCAAGGACTTTACCCTTTATTCTGCATGCACTAAGGAGTTACTGGAGAATTTTGCAGGGAGGACTGGCATGATACACCACATTGAGAGGATCACTCGGTTTACTGTGTTGAGAATACACCTAAAGCCGACCTGCTGGGAATCTCCTGCAGTGATCCAGGAGGGAAGGGAGGGAGACCTGGAGCCAGGCAATACCAGCAAAGGTGATGGGAAGCTGTTCCACTTTAGATATGTTTTGAAAGTAGAGCTGGTATGACATATTGGAAAAGGGTAGAGGGAAAAAAACAAAGCCACACTTTGGAGGACAGGTTTTAGGCCTTTCTATTTGAAATGGACTTGCTATTAACTGAAATTGGGATGACTTTGGTAAGACTAGGAATATTTTGGAGGAGGGAGATTAAGAGATCTATGTTAGACATGTTCAATTCAATATGCATATTGGATATCCACGTTGAGACACCAAGTAGTGGGCAGTCTGAATTTGAGGAGCAAAGTCCAGGCTGGAAAAATAAATTTTGGAGGTTTTAGCATATGGATTGAATTCAAAACCATGAGTCATAAGGAGATCGCCAAGAGAGTTAGTGTAGATAGAAAAGAGAAGTAGGCCAAGGACTGATCCCTGGGGCATGCCAGGAGGAAAACAAAGAGAGTTCAGTGTCCTGGAAACCAAGTGAACAAAGTGCTTCAAGTAGAGATAGTGGGCCACTGTGCCATGTGATGCTAATAGGTCAACTAAGAGGGGGACTGAGAAGTGACCACTGGGTTTGGTACACTCGAAAAGAGAAGGAAGGAAAGGAAGGGTTGGGGGTGGGGAAAGAGAGGGAGAGAATGCAACTGCATGCAAGTGAACACTAAGTTTTCTTTTTCCAAATCTAATGGAACCCAAAATCAAAGCTATAATATGAGACCATTATATCTTCAGTGTATAAAACAAGTCCTATTATATTAAACCAAAACATTTATTTTCCCTCGGCCTTGGAGAAGGGATAAAAAGAAAGGACAATGATCTGAGAAGACAGAGGCCAGTTCTGCAGAGGTGGGCACAGGACACCATCTGAGAAGAGAGGGCACCAAGAGGACAGGATAGTCTAGTGGTAGGTCTCAGGGCACTGTCCGAATAAAGAGTGTACTGAGCCCCTTGAGAAGGGTCAAGAGTCAAACAAAACACTGGCACCAAGTTCTTTCTCTTCCTGAGGTCCGATCTCCACAATGAGGTAGTTTTTGTACTTTTGTATGTTGTGAATTCCTGGGTCATTGCAAACAATAACATTTCATGGTAAGTACCCAAATTGTGGGATGAAGGTAGATGTAAATAATTTTTTACTGTCGCCCTCCATTAGCAAAGATCATAAAGAGTTATATTCATATCTAATTGTAAGATTTAGAATAGTAAGAGATAAAATGGGAGTGTGTAATATTATCGATTTACTATATGCCCAGATCTTTTAATGAAGGAAGTCAGCAAATTCATTAATCGAATGAAGTTAAGTCAATGCATAAAAAATATTGTGACTCCAATTCTTCTCAAACATATGTCTGAATCTCTTCTCAGATGTATGTTTTACCTCTGTTTACCATTACTCAACCCACCCCATTTTTTCTCAATACAAGATTTGCGTTTCAAATGTGTAAGATTGTTTATTTGTGAGTACAGGGCTTTCCTCCCCTGTGGATGCCAAAACAACATCTGGAAAGGAGGGGCCAGAGTCTTGGGGTCTTCTCCCACATGCAAGAGAACCTGTAAAGTGCGTGTGTTTAGCACCGCATAATGTCATCACCTGCCTTCTGGCTGCTGGTCCCCTTACATCTTCTGCGTGCAAAATCATATTTCAAAAAATTTCTGGATGTGTGCTCTTGTTTCTGTACAGTTTCTAAATTGTCACAGTGGAAGTTGAAAGTCCTAATCCTCAGAATGTGCTTCTTTTTTGAGGGACAGTATGGTGGAGAACAGGCTAGGAGAACCTGGTAGAGCATCTTATAAATGACAGGAACCATGCTGGATACACAGTAGGCCAAGAATAGATAGATACTTTCCTTGCCAGTAATGCCCTTCATGTATTCAATAAAATATAAGCAAGTGGTGAGTGCTAAAAGGGATCAAGATATTCCACCCCCAGATATGTATGCCACTTTGCTATAAGAGTTACTTTGAGCCAAAGGAATTTGAGTTCCTGAAATCCTTTATTTGCCTAAAAGCAGAGCCCCCTACCCCCTGCCAAGCATTCAGTTGTCATAAATCCCCTCCCCAGGAGCAACTCTTCTTTCTCTTCTACACATTAAACTGTTACATTTCCTATCTATTCTCCTAAGGGCCTATTTATGTTTAAAAAAGTCATGTGCTCTCCCAATATTACACTTTCTCCTTTCCCTTTCCATTGTAAAACTGGTATATAAACTCTCAAATCTCACCACTCCTTGAGGTTTTCCTTTCTTTCTGTGATGCCCTCATGCAAGTAAAACTTAAAAATAAATAAATAACTTTGTAGGCTTTTCTTCTCTTCTTAATATGTTGTCATTTTAATTCACAGGACCCCAGGCAGTTGGCCTAAGAGAGTAGGGGAAAAGTTCTTCCTCTCCTATAGGGCCTATAAGAGCCTTCCAATTATTTAAAATAAACTTTACAGGAAGCATGGACATCTTGAAACTTCCCATTGGAGTCCTGAGATATCTAAAATGGAATAATAGGGGCCAAGGTCTATACTTTCCTCCTGGCCTATCCTAACTCTTAAGTCAGGGAAACCATCTTTCCATGATGTCTTTCTGTAGAAATGAAATTATTCTGGAAACCAAAATGTTGGGAAATATTTATAGACAATGCTGTTTTTAGCTCTCATTATTGCTGCTCTCAGCTCATTCATGTGTAAGGGGGAAAAATCAGTGAAAAACTACAAATATCCAACAGCCAGAGACTTTAAAACTGAGAGATCTGAGAAGATCTCCCACAACCCCCATCCCAAACTGGCTTTTTCTTTTGAATGAATCAGTTCTGCTTCTATGAATATGCTTGGGAGATGGTTAAATGAATAAAACATATTCATGTAAACAAGTAATTATAATACTCATGAGACAATAAAAGGCTTTCTTTTTTTGGGTACTCATTGAAATTAGTCCTTTCAGCCAGCATCTAAAGAGTACAGATCTTACTTTCTGGAAACAAGCACACAGATCCTGTGAGTTATTTATTTTGAGGTCCTGAGATTATTGGATACAGATGAATACCAAGTGCAATAGCATATTTGAACCATTCCATATTTGAGCTGGCTTTTCCTTTCAACTAGTGATAAAATTCTATACTGCTCCTAAGAATCACATGTCATGTGACTTTTACAGAATTTTTCACCTTAAATCAGTTGTTTCCATGATCCTCGACAAGATGCTGTTGCTATTGATGGACAAAAGAAATTTCTAATTATAAGAAAAAAATGTATTTTGCAATTTCCAAGGAGTTGAAGAGGAGTCTATATTTTAGATATATGTCAGGGGAAAAGTACTTTGTGTAATACACAAATAACCATAGGTAAGTTTGGAGATGAGGTGTAACATACACATGCATTTTCAGTGTATGGTACACTATCTGGCTACGGCAAAGTGCCAGATTCTTGGCTTTTGAGAAAGAAGTAATATGACTAAGGGTATTCTTGGAGATTTCTGGTTTTATTCTGGGAATTTCACTTCCTCTGCATCAAAATGCAGCACTTATAAACGGTTCACACTGTGAGAAACTGTTTAAAATTCATCTTTCCTTGAGGACCCAAAGCTTCCTTTTAGCCAATTCAAATTCATTAGAATGTTCTGCTGCTGTCCCTGGTACATTAACAATGATTCCTAATCTAATGCATACATTTTAAATAAATTACAGTTTATTTCTTAAGTAGTCAATGAAAAGGACAATGATAGATTTGAAAAGTCCACATTTTGGGGTCATCTTTTGTGCATTCTTTACTGCAAAATAACTTAATAAATTTAAGAGGTGGGTTTGAGGTATCGTTGGGGGCATTCTGGAACAGCAGTAGTGGTGCACGTCTGCATACATGGAGAGCAGACCAGCTGATGACTGAGGCAGGTGTCCTTTTTTCTTCCCTTGCCATTGTAGGCCATAAAAATTTAACACAGAGATTATTAGAGCAGCGTGAGGACAAATCCTCTGACTGTTCATTTCTTTCAACAAATTTATTATGTATTTTCCTAAAGTAGGTATTGTGCTGATGTGCTTGGGAGATGGTGAAATGAATAAAACAGATTCATGTAAACAAGTAATTATAATACTTAGGAGACAAAAAAAGCTTTCTTTCTTTCTTTTAGGGGAGGGGTATTCATTGAAATCAGTCCTTTCAGCCGGCATCTAAAGAATAGAGATTCTAGTTTCTGGAAACAAGCATACAGATCATATGACTTTTATTTATCTTAAAATCCTGAGATTACTGAATACAGATGACCACCAAGTGGAATAACATTTGAACCATATTTGAACTGACTTTTCCTTGAGCTGGTTATAAAATTCTACACTGGCTCTAAGAATCACATGTCATGTGACTTTTATAGAATTCTCATCTTGAACAAACTAAAATAGCAAGCTGTTGATAAATGAGCATTTCCCAACCCCACTTGTCATATCATGAGGCTTGTTCTTAAAGATCTCAGGTATACTGAGTTCCATTCATATTCCCAGACCTAGACCCTGGCCACATATGGAATGAACAGGGCAATTAAATTCTGCCCTTTTAAAACCCCTTTGACCATACAGAATACAAAGCAAAATCATTATTAGTAACTTTGCACACTGACTGCTTATGCATACCAATGTAAGATGTTGTAGAATGGTAATTAAATCCAAAGGTACGAAGTCAAACTCCCTGATTTCAAATCTCAGCTCCAACACTTCCAAGCTGTATGAACTGGAGAAAGTTGTGTAACTACTCTGTCATTCAGTTTCCTCGTGTGGAAAATAAAAATAACATTATCTTCCTTTGAGTTCATTGTACTTATTAAATAACATGCTTATTAAAAGTACATAGCATGGTATCTGACATTTTAAAAAACTACTAAAAATATTATTATCATCATCTCCCTAAATGTGAATTAGCTCTAGTTAGCACTCTAGCACTCTAAAAATCCCATTGGGATGGAAATACATCACCCCATCACTTCAATGTGCTATTACACACAGGAATGACTCTCGACTCTTCTTTGCTACCCTCCTGAAAAGATGATCCAAGTCAAGCTCATCTTTGTTTCCACTTTGGCACATGTTGCCCAGTACACACTGAGGCGTAGTACATTTTAGTTAAGCTCACACTCTGGACTCAAATAGACCTGGAGTTGAATCTTGTCTTCCTCACTTAATTTTTCTGACCTTTAGTTTCCCTGTTTATTGAGTTTTATGAGTTAAAAGTAAAGGTATCTACCTCGTGGTGTTATTATCAGGTTTCATTAAGATAATGCAAGGGTTTTGGCATATGCTAATAAAAGTAACAGCAAATATTTATATACTTCTTACCATGTGCTAGGCACTGTTTTAAGCACTTTGCATGCATTAACCTGTTAAACCCTCATTATAATCCTGTGATATTGGAACTATTATCTTCACTTTACTTACATAGAAATCAAAGCCTAGATATATCAATAACTTGTTCATGGTCATATTAATGGTAAATAACATACCAGAATTAAAATCTACGCAGTTGGCCTTGATTGTGGGATCTTAGGCACTGTACCCTGCTGCCTCCTAATAGTACATGTTTGTTGAATATTTGCCTTTGCCATTACTACAGTAATCAATAAATATTTGTTGAGATATTTATTTAACAAATCAATATTTGCTGCTGAATTATCTATTTATTATTTATTATACCTTAGTAAGTAGCAAATCTTACTGTAGGTCACAAAAATGAACTCTTTTGCTTGTAAGTTTTTTAAGAAACATCTCAGATTCCACCTATCCAATTAAGAAAATAAGATGTATATTAGGGAAGGCAATTTGAATAGGTTCTGATATATCATAATATTTATCATTTGTATGATTAGATTTTAAAAGAATTTTAATTATATCAATAGTACATGATTTGTTCAAAATGACTGACTTAATCCAACATATACATCATTGCCTACTTTAAAACTTTTATTTAAAGGGGAAATAAAACTATAGGAGGCAGCTTTGAAGACACTATGAATAGTCTTAATAATACTCTTAAAAATCAAATATCAAAATGTATACCAGTTAGCTTCCACAGTTTGAGGTTTATGATTATATTGCCTGAATCACAATATAAAATTCTAAATATAAAATTCAAAATAATTTTCTTCCTTGGATAGCCTGATGCTTATAGTAGAGACATACTTTCTTTTATTGAGCTTCACTTTACTGCACTTTGCAGATACTGTGTTTTTACAAACTGAAGATTTGTGGCAATCCTGCGTTGAGCTAGTCTATCAGCACCATTTTTCCAACAGCATGTGTTCATGTTGTGTCTCTGTGTCACATTTGGTAATGCTCGTAATATTTCAAGCTTTTTCGTTATTATTATATCTATTATAGTGACCTATGATCAGTGATCTTTCACATTACTATTGTTATTGTTTTGGGGAGCCACGAGCCGCACACACCCATGTAAGACAGCAAACCCAATGGATTCTGACTGTTCAACCAACCAGCTATTCCCCCCGTTCCTCTCCTCCCTTTGGGCCTCCCCATTCTCTGTGACACAACAATACTATAACTGAGTCAATTAATAACTCTGCAATAGCCTCTCAGTGTCCAAGGAAAAGGAAAAGTCACACATCTCTCACTTTAAATCAAAAGCTAGAAATGATTAAGCTTAGTGAGGAAAGCAAGGAAAAAGCCAAAATAGGTAGAAAGCCAGGCCACCTGTGCCAATCAGCCAAGTTGCAAATGCAAAGAAAAAACTCTCAAAGGAAATTAAAAGTGCTACTCCAGTGAACACATGACTGATAAGAAAGTGAAACAGCTGTGTTACTAATATGGAGAAAATATGATTGGTCTGATAGAACAAACTAGCCCCAATATTCTCTACCCAAAGCCTAATCCAGAGGAAAGTCCTAACTATCCTCAATTCTATAAAGGCTGAGATAGGTGAGGAAGCTGTAGAAGAAAAGTTAGAACTGGCAGAGGTTGGTTCATAAGATTTAAGGAAAGTAGCTGTCTCTGTAATATAAAAGTGCAAGGTAGAGTAGCAAGTGCTGACGTGGAAGCTCAACAGCAAGTTATCCAAAAGATCTAGCTAAGGTCATTGATGAAGGTGGCTGCACTAAACAATAGATTTTCAACGTTGACCAAACAGCTTTATATTGGAAAGAGATGCCATCTAGGACTTTCATAGCTAGAGAGAACTCAATACCTGGCTTCAAAGCTTTGAAGGTCCAGCTGACTCTTGTTAGGGCCTAATGAAGCAAGTCATTTTATGTTGAAATCAAGACTAATTTATCCTTCCCAAATACCTAAGTTCCTTAAGGATTTAAGTCTTATTATTTTAGGAAACACAATTTGTAAGGATATAACTGACATAGACAGTGATTCCTTTGATGGATCTGGGCAAAGTAATTGAAAACCTTCTGGAAAGCATTCTCCATTCTAGATACCATTAAGAACATCTGTGATTGATGAGAGGAGGTTAAAATATCAACATTAACAGGAGTATAGAAGAAGTTGATTCCAATCCTTATGGATGACTTTGAAGGGTTCGAGACTTCAGGGGAGGAGGCAACTGCAACTGTGGTGGAGACAGCAAGAGAACTAGAATTGGAAGTGGAGCCCGAAGATGTGACTGAATTGCTGCATTCTCAAGATAAAACTTGAACAAATGAGCTGATTCTTATGGATGAGCAAAGTTGATTCTTATGGATGAGCAAAGAAAGTGTTATCTTGAGATGGAATCTACTCCTGGAAAAGATGCTGTGAACATCACTGAAACGACAACAAAGGATTTAGAATATTACATAAACTAATTTGATAAAGCAGTGGCAGGGTTTGAGAGGAATGACTCTAGAAGAAGTCCTACAGTGGATAACATGGTATCAAACAGCATCACATGCTACAGAGAAATCTTTTAGAAAAAGAAGAGTCAATTGATGAGGCAAACTTCATTGTTGTCTTATTTTTAAAAACTGCCACCACTACCCCAACCTTCAGCAATCACCACTCTGATCAGTCAGCAGTCATCAAGATCAAGGCAAAATCCTTCACCCACAAAAAGATTATGACTCACTGAAGGTTCAGATGATTATTCTGTTTTAGCAATAAAGTATTTTTTAATCAAGGTAGGTACATTTCTAGACGTAATGCTGTTACACAATTAATGAACTACAGCATGGTGTAAATGTAATGTTTATACTTACTGGAAAAACAGAAAATTTGCATGCCTCGCTTTATTGTGATATTCAGTTTATTCTTGAACTGAACTGGTGACCTGGAAGTGAACCTACAATATAGCCAAGATATGCCTGTATAAAAGACTGCACCTGCTGCTATTTGGCAGGGGGAGGAAGGGTTATTTTATTGCTTTGTAACAAAACACCATACTTTGTTTGCAGCGTAAGAATTTGCTTTCCATGCAATATCAATAAATAGGACATAATTGTATGCAGTTTTCTAGAGCTTCATCCTTTGTTTCATTTTCTCTTCTTATCCTTATTTTCTTTCATCTATTTCTAATTTACATTATCTTGCTGTATTTTATATATCCGTATAAACTGCCCTAAGTCCTTCCCGGAACAAGATAAGAATATATAAATGTTCTATGAGCAAAGTATAATGTAAGGTATACATGGCATTTTCATTTAATGCAATTTGAAAAGAGGTAGGATTAATCTGATATTTATTACTTTATGTCATTCATGGACTCCTGAGAATCCTCTTGAGTGGATGTCTGAATATAAAAAATAGTTATTATAGTGAACGGAATAATGGTCTCCTAAGATATCAGGTCCTAATTCCTGGAACCTGTAAACGTTACCTTATATGGAAAAAGGGTTTTTGCAGATGTAATTAAATTAAAGATATTGAGACAAGGAGATTATCCTGGATTACCTAGCTGGGCCCTAAATGAAATCACAAGTGTCCTCATAAGAGAGAGACAGAGGGAGATTGACACAGACAGAAGAGAAAGCCATGTAACCAGGAAGACTGAGATTGGAGTGATGAAGCCAAAGAAAGTCGGCAGCCCCCAGAAACTGGAAGAGGCAGAAAGAGATTATTTCTCAGTCTCCAGACAGAGTGCAGCCCTGCCAACACCTCGATTTCAGCCCAGTGACAATGATTTGGACTTCTAATGTCCAAAGTATATGAGAATAATTTCTATTATTTTAAGCCACCTAAGTTGTGGTAATTTGTAGCAGCCACAAGGAACTAACACAGTTACTAACTTGAAAAAATAGGAATGTTAAATGGAGAAAAAGTTTTCCTTTTAACATTAAAACTTTGGGAAAGGCAAAAACAACAAAGTTATTTCTATTTAGAATAATGAAATATTGAAAGGTAGCTTAAAAGGATCAGGAAGTTTTCATTCTGAAGGACTGCCGTGTGTTTCTGGGAAATGCAACATTCCCAAGCAAATTCCCTCTCTAACATATCAATGGTATTAAAGCAGAATGATCCAGCACCAGTGGGAAGCACCTGGAATGCTGTCCTCTCACCCCACACTGCCCTCCTCACTGAATCACTCCACTCATAATCCCAGTTCGTGTTTTCCCTCCTACCATCTCCCCTGAATGTCTTCTTGTTTTGCTGGAAGAAATCTATTCTTTCACAAAATCAAGAACACATTTGCTGGATTTCACTTACGGGCAAGTTTCTAGGACCTGTTGGGGCATTAACTGAGCCATGTATGTAAACAGTGTCCCCAGCACCTGTGTGGTCTCCTGGACAGTACAAGGGGACATCTTATCAGCACCTGCCTACTTAACCTTACTCATCTTTGCTTGTCTCTAGGTTCAGAGGCAGAAAGACAAGCCATCTCCACTCCAAATCATTCTAAAATAAACTGCACTGAAGGTAGAAACGTATATTTTGAAAATCACAGGACTACCTTAGTTAGAATTTAAGAATCAACCATTCATTTCGCCAGAAAAACAATGTGCCAAGTAGAAAAAAAGATTTTTTAATATAGACAGTTTGTGAAAAGTTTTATTGTTAAAGAACTTAATATGCCTGTTGCTTAAATGACTTAAAAAAATTCTGAAATGAAAAACTTAACATACTGGGAAAATGAAGATTTTAGAGTTAAACATCATCCATTTGGTTGTACAAGAAGCTGGGGTCATTCTTGACACTGCCTCCTTCATATCATATCCAATCCAAATTATTTTCATTTTTCTTCTTAAGAATTTCTTAAATCTGTTCACTTTTCTCATATTCATTTGCCTTTTTACTAGTCCTCCCCACCCACAAAGGTTCCATCCAGTCATGAGAGGGATGGGAACAGCACCAAAGCACAGCTGGAGAGATGGGCAGGAGCTTAGGTTTTCTTTCCTCTAAAAGTCCTGGACTTTGAGCGGGAATGGGGCACTCACAGCATCCACTCTGCTACTCCTTACTGTAAACAAGGAGTTTATTTCTGTAACTAACTGTAAACAAGGAGTTTATTTCCACAAATATTTCCTCTCTGTATAATGGGAATGAGAACAGTAGCTACCTCCTGACCTCATGAGACTGCTGTGCACATGAAATGAGTTAATGATGTAACACACAAAGAACAGGGACAGGGATACAATAAACGATCTGTGCTCTTTTGAATATTGCATACCAGGTTTTAGTGTTGCAGGCTCTCCCTCCCCTATGGGACCCTCTTCCTGGCATTAACACAGTAGCAATTTTACATTTTATTTATCAAGGAGCTATCAAATTAATGTCTGTCCCTTCTGTCCTCCATTGTAAATTTCATGAAGCAGAAATCAGGTCTGTTTTTGCTCTTCCTAGCACAGTGGTTGGCAAAGGAAAGCACTGCGATATTTGTTAAGTAATCTCAGAAGTAAAGCAAACCAGTAAAGCAAACCAGTGGCACCAGTGGTTGCCAATCTGTAGTTTCAGATGTCCTCAGAATTTGGATGAATGTTTCCTATCTGCTATGGGTTTTTTTTTCCAGCCTCTCTGCATAATATTATAGAATCACAAGGGAAGTTTTCAAATATACCCATGCCCAGGCCCCAGCGATTCCAATTTGTTTGGGATGGGATTGGCCAAGACCAATATTTAAGATTCCAAAACATTCCAATCTGCAAGGCAGGTTGGAAAACTCCAGCGGTGTTCCCGCCTGCTTCAGTTCAGGTGTGAAGGCCTCCAACCTGACCTCTCTGCTTTTGAATTTGACCCCTACCTTTGGTTAAATTCTCCTTTCCTATTTACATAATGGAGGAAAAATATTGGAAGCGGCAGCTTTATGGGCAGGATCTTGGCTGACAGAACGAACGAGTATGGTTCGTGCTGTTCAATTGTAATCCTGGCAGAAAATCTGTTGGGTGACTCCAAGCCGGTGCCTTCGCCAAACCGTTCTCATTCAGGACGCTTCTGCCCCTAGAGGGCGAGCACATAGGGTCATGAACCTCTTTTTTTTCTTCTTCTTTTTGTAACAGGCTTTTATTTATATTGAAAGCTATCAGAGAATTTCCTACAGTATAGAAGAAAGGTGGGGATGATTGCTTTAAAGGATCAACTCCGCGATCCGTCCCTTCTGGGCGCTGCTCCCAAGGTGGATTCCTGGGTCAATTTCCATCTTACCTGTCACTCGCTCCACGTCCGCCCACCTCTGCCCCTTTCCGCAGTCCGTTTACACCCATTCTTGAACGATTCCATTGGGATTCCCCAACCCTGGTGCTAGTGTGACCCCAAGATACGAGACCGCCCTCCTTGGAGCCGCCGCGGGCTCCTGGGGCAGGCGGCCCCGAGAGCCGGGTGCGGGGACCGGGCTGCCACTCTGCGGCGGCCGGGGCCCCCGCGCGCCTGGGGAGGCAGAGGTCGCTCCCCGATCGCGGGAAACCGGGGCACACGTGTAGATCTGCTGGGGTTCAGGGGGCCAGTAACGCTCGCCTCGCTTCGGAAGGCCGGTCCCCGCGCGGGAAGCCCCTCGCGTAGCCGGGAGACCCAGGTCTCTCCGGAGCCACCACCTCGGCCGGTCCCCAGCCCCGCTCTTCGCAACTTGGAAGCCTCAAGGCGCAAGTCCGCAGCCCCCGGCGACGGGAGCCGCGTTTCCTCCCCACTCCCCAAAGCAAAGCGAACCAAATGCGGATTTCGGACCCGGCACAACAGGTCCTTCCTTCGCGCACCCGCGAGGTTGGGGAGGTTTGGGGCGACCGGGCGGAAAGGGCTCGAGCGCTCCGTGGGCGCGTTTTCCGCGAAGGGGCCTCTCCACTGACCGACCCCCAGACCCACGGCAAAGCCCGAGTTTGGGGAGCAGGCATTATCCTGAAGGCGCGGGTAGGAGCGAGTTCCTGACGCGTAGGGTGGCACCGATCCCTTCGGTCCCACAGCAAAGTTAGGAGCTGCGGGAAAACCGCCGTTGTGCGCGGCCCGGGACCCGACCCTCGGGGCGATCGGCGACCACTCACCTTGTGCCTGCGCCTCCATGGTGGCCGACTTCGAAGCGAGCGCGGCGGGGACGCCCCAGTGCTCCGCACGGCGGATGGCAGCGGCGCCCAAGCTCAGAACGCAGCTGGCCCGCCGCTCGCTCCCCCTCCCGGCACGCGTGTCGCGAGCGCTGCGTGGAGGGGGTGGGGGACCGCGGGCGGCCACCACTGGCCTCTTCTGCTTACCTCCGCCCCTTCCAGTCCACCTGGCCCAAACCGAGCTGGAAAGAGCTCGCCGCTGGGCGCCACCTGCCGGCCGCTCTGCGCAGCAGGCGGAAGGCAGCCCCTGCAGGCGCTGTACAGGCACGCCTCGGAGATACTGCGGGTTCCTTCCAGATCACCGCAATAAAGCGAGTCGCACGAATTTTTTAGTTTCCCAGTATATATATACATATATATATATATGTATATATATATAAATTATGTTTACACTATAGTCTATGAAATGTGCAATAGCGTTATGTCTAAAAATGTGCAAATGTTCATACTTTAATCAAAGATACTTTTTTTTTGCTATAAAATGCCAAGGAATAGCAATCTTTTTGCTAGTGGAGGGTCTTGCCTGAATGTTGATGGCTACTGATGGATCAGGATGGTGGTTGGTGAAGGCTGGGGTTCCTGGGACAACTTCTTAAAATAAGATAACCATGAAGTTTGCCCCCTCCGTTGGCTCTTCCTTCACGAAAGATTTCTCTGTGATGTGTGATGCTATTTGATACCATTTCATCCACAGTAAAATTTCTTTTAAAATTTCTTTTAAAATTATCAAACCTCGCCACTACTTTATCAACTAAGTTTATGTAATATTATCAGTCCTTTGTTGTCATTTCAACAATGTTCACAGCATCTTCCCCAGGAGTACATTTCATCTCAAGAAACTACTTTCTTGTTCATCCATAAGAAGCAACTCCTCATCTGTTCAAGTTCGATCATGCAATTGCAGCAATTCAGTTACATCTTCAGGCTCCATTTCTAATTCTGGTTCTCTTGCTATTTCCACCACATCTGTAGTTACTTCCTCCACTGAAGTCTTGAACTCCTCAAAGTCATCATGAGGGTTGGAATCAACTTCTTCTAAACTCCTGTTAATGTTGATATTGTGACCTCCCCACATGAATCATTAAGAATATTCTTAATGGCATCTAGAATGGTGAATCCTTTCCAGAAGGTTTTCAATGACTTTGCCCAGATCCATCAGAGAATATTATAGCCTTATGAAATATATTTCCTAAATAGTGAGACTTGAAGGTCAAAATTACTCCTTGATCCGTGGGCTGCAGAATGGATGCTGTGTTAGCAGGCATGAAAACAACATTAGTCTTCTTGTACATCTCCATTAGAACTCTTGGGTGACCAGGTAAATTGCCAATGAGCAGTATTATTTTGAAAGGAATCTTTGCTTCTGAGCAGTAAGTCTCAAAAGTTAACTTAAGTCTTCAGTAAGCCATGCTGTGAACAGGTGTACAGTCATCCAAGTTTTGTTGTTCTATTTGTAGAGCATAGGCAGAGTAGATTTACCATAATTCTTTAGGGCCTTACGGCTTTCTGAATGGTAAATGAGCATTGGCTTTGACTTAAAATCACCAGCTGCATTAGCCCCTAACAAAAGAGTCAGCCAGTCCTTTGAGGCTTTGAAGCCAGGTATTGACTTCTCCTCTCTAGTTACAAAAGATGCCTGTATGATATCTCCTTCCAAGATAAGGCTGTTTCATCTACATGGGAAATCTGTTGGGTAGTATACCCACCTTCATCAACTTGCCGCAGTTTCTACATCAGCATTTGCTACTTCACCTTGTATTTTTATGTTATGAAGATGGCTTCTTTCCTTAAATCTCATGCACCACCTTCTACTAACTTCCAACTTTTCTTCTGCAGCTTCCTCACCTCTCTCAGCCTTCATAGCATTGAAGATACTTAGGACCTTGCTCTGGATTAGGCTTTGGCTTCAGGGAATGTTGTGATTGGTCTGATCTTCTATCCAGACCACTCAAACTTTCTCCATATCATCAATGAGTTTATTCTGCTTTCTTATCATTCTTATGTTCACTGGAGTAGCACTTTGAATTTCCTTCAAGAACTTTTTGTTTATATTCACAATTTGGTTAACTGGCACAAGAGACCTGGCTTTTGGCGCATCTTGGCTTTCTCCATTCCTTCCTAGCTTTTGATTTAAAGTGAAGGAGGTACAACTCTTCCTTTCACTTGGACACTTGAACTCTAGGCAATTATAGAATTATTAATTGACCTAATTATAAAACTGTTGTGTCTCAGAAAATAGGAAGGCCAAAGGAGAGGGAGAGAGAGAGCGAAAGAGTTGGTCAGTGGAGTAGTCAGAACACATACAATATTTATTGATTAAGCTTATGGTTCATGGCACCTCAAAACGATTACATCAAAAATCACTGATCACACTTCACCATAACAGATATAATAATAATGAAAAGTTTGAAGTATTGTGAGTATTACCAAAATGTGACACAGAAAAACTAAGTGAGCACATGGTATTGGAAAAATGGCACCCATACACGCTTGACACAAGGTTGCAATAAACTTTCAATTTGTAAAAAATGAAATACCTGCAAAGCACAATAAAGTGAAGCAAAATAAAATGAGGTATGCCTATAAATGCTTGGTGCAACTGAAGTTGTCCTTGAGGTTGGCTGTACAAGGTCAAATGCCCTGATAAGAGGAGGGGAACATGGGTTTACAATACTGAACCAATGCTCCTAGTGGAGACACAAAGTTAGGTTCCTACAAAACTTGGTTCCAATATGTTTGTCAATACAAAACCGTGTTTTATGTATGTGCCTATTCAGAGAACTTACTTAATGTATATGGCTGCTTCATTAACATTGAGCTCACAGTCAACAGTAATGTAACTTGTACTAGAATGAAGTTTATTTAAACTTATTTAATATATATATTTTCTCTGTAAGGCACATCACAGCCATCTTGCACCTAGGAACACTAGACAGCACTTTGGCACTATGCTTGGGGAAAATTTTAAACAGCAAAATCACCAAAAAAGAAAAGTACACAAATGGTTTATTGCAGGCCAGAAAGAGGGCATTTGTTTGTGGCATGATAGCTAAGTAAGCAGGAAGGCAGAGCACCTTGTTTGACGTTAGCTGGAAACCTACGAGTCTTTTAGGGGCTCTGTCTATGAGTCTGAATTAAGTGAATGTGCAGGGAGTATAGATTTTGATGCTATGAATAAATTTTGGTGAGAAGGCAAATTTACAAATTTGGAATCTGAAAATAATAAGCGTTGATGATATATATTTTTTCTAATCCAAACCTGTAGGCTATACTTGTAGGTTGATGAGGCAATCATGTTTTCAGAGAAGACTAGAAACTGACACTCCTGTTCCAAGGCTTGCCTGGCAGTGTATTTGGAAAGCATGGCAGGGAGTAAGAAATATCAGCTTATGTCTCACCTCCGCTGGTCTTCAGCTGTTACAGATCTCCCTTTTTCTTCAACATCTACACAATCTTCAACAGTAAGGTACAATGTAGTATTTTTTTTACCTTTGTTCTTGAATAGTTTGCCATTTTTTGTGATTTTTTCCTCCTTTCTTTCTTAAAATTGATGGTAAAGTCTGTCAGCGTTGAGTGTGGATATTATATTAAACCTCCCATAATTCCTGTGAAAGAGCTTTATAAAAATTTCACAGCTCAAAAAAAGATTTATTGAATTTAACTAGCCAGTAGGTTATATTTCATCCATGCCCAAGTTACTCTCAAAGTATAGAGTAATAAACATTAAAGGATTCTTACAGTTTTGCTTGGAAGAAGGAATACTCATAGTTTCCTGGCACATGTACAAACAGGTCAGTGTGTTTTCTGTTATTCTGGAGATCTCATTGATTTGTAATCATTGCTATTAAAATTGCTCTATAGAACACCAAATATAGGGCTTTTAAATGAGTTTTGGCGATAGTGACCGCGGATGCATGAAGTGACAAATCAGTAATTAAATCACTTTTAGAGTCCATTCAGTTGTTCTGGTCTTCTCTACCCTGGAAATTAAACACCAGGATAGAGGTTGACTCCCAGCTACTAAAATGAGCTAAAAATAGTTAATGACTTTCCAGCTTGAATTATCTAACCTTTGTCTACACTATGAGTCATTTTTCTGATTTATAAAATTTTAAGCTACTATCTCTTTAATGTTTTTATCAATGTTTATAAAAATAAAATATTGGTATTCATTCAGAAATAGTTATTGAATATCTATCTATGTGTCAGGGACTGTTCTAGATGCTAAGGACACAAGTAAAATACATGATTTTTTTTTCTACCCAGAGTTCATGGTCTGGTGAGAAGGAGGAATAAACAGGGTTTTTTTTTTTTGTTTTTTTTTCCATAAAGCAGTGACTTGTGGGGTTGCAGAGGTAAGCCCAGCGTGCTGGTGAGCACTGGGGGAGGCTACCTAACTCAGACTGGCAAGGAGGAGATAAAGGAAGGATTCTTTGAGGATGTTTGCCTCCGCTCGCTGAGTCATGAAAAATGAAGGAATTAGCCAGGTAAGTTGTGTTAGCCCTCAAATAATGGTTTAGCCAAGGGAGATTATTATTATTGAGGTCAACATATTACAAAAATGAAGATTTTACATTTTCACTTATGATGGTGAATTTCCTTAACTTCTCTAAACTTAGTAAAACAGCCATCTTCACACTCATGTTCTTCGTTTATACAGCCCCTCCACATGGGAAACAATGGCTGAGTATTTGAGTCAAACATCTTACTTAACATAATGTAGATTATTGCTTCATTAACATTGATTTGCAGCAAACAACACTAAACTTATGCCAGAACAAAGTTTATTAAAAGAGTTGATTATTCTGCAGAAGTCAGGATGCAGTGGGAATCTTAAGTGTCCAAAGAAAAAATATGTCCAACAGTCCTTGCCTAAGCTAGCTCCAGATCACTAGTAATGTGCAGGTCTGAGGACATCCATGGAAGTTGGGCAGGCTACGAAATGAGCGAAAGGAGTAGGAAAGTCAGGTCAAGGATGTTGCCCTGGCCCATGAACTTCACCATAATAATACATTGAAGGAAAACAGGCTTTGGGCTCCGTTAGACTTCCACTCTGAAAAGAAACTAGAATTCTTCTTCCTCAAAGTGAGTCCTGAAAACTAGGACTCCACTTCCCCAAAGCCAGCCATTATTCCCCGCTGTCTATGTAGGACCTGGCCCTAAAGAAATTCTTTGACCTACCTTGATGGTGACTCTCTTTCAGGCAGTTGGGTCAGATTCATCAATTTTCATTCATTTTTGGTAATTCAAACAGTCTTATTATATTGGTATATGATCTATATAATTTAGACTTCTTCTCAATCTCAAAATAAATCTTATAGAGGAGGAAAAGTTTCCTCAACCCTCCTAGGGTTCCTGGCTAGGTCTGAAATAAAAACTGACAAAGAAAGATTGACAGGAGAAAAGCATGACAAATTTACATAATCAAAATTTTATGTAACACAGGAGCCTTCAGAAATGAAGACCCCAAGACGGAGGAAAAACCATCTGTTTTATGTGTAGGTTCAATGAAGAATGAACAGCCATGTGGATATGTGATTGGACAAAAGCACATGCTCTGATGCTAACAGACCAAGTGGGCAAACCCAGCAAGACCTGTCTGTTCAGATTTTTCTTAGCCTCTCTGAGTAGCATTCTGTATGGAATGAGAGGGAAAAGGGAGAAGGGAGAAGGAAGAGAGTGGCCTGGCTGGGTTTTATGGCTAGATTTGTGGAAGAGGGGTTCTAGTTTCTATGACCCGCCTTGGGAAAGAGGAAGTCTGGTTTCTATGACTCCCTTCAGGGGAACAAGAGGGACAGCAGGCAGGAGGGGAGGAGGGCCGAGAGAGACTTTGCTTCTGAGGCCTTCTAATCTTCATTAGTTCAAAGTGCTCAGCATTCTAAAAGGCCATACTTTGGGATATCCTGTTCTTAGCCCCAACACCATTGTCCAAGAAAGGCCTAAGAGAGCTTTGCCTCTTTCCCAAAGAGCAAGAGAAGAATGGCTGATGTGGCTATTTTGCTCTGTAATTCTGCATTAGGAAAGCACTAGAAGTTTCTTTCTCTTTTTCGGTGTTGAACTAATCCACATCAGTTCTGTCCATTTAACCTTAGACTGACCGATGTTCTCCCCTAGTCTCTTTTCTTGAGAGAATGGCAAAAAAAAAAAAAAAAAAAAAAAAAAAGGATTGGGAAATGTCATTTATATGGGACTTCAGGTTGGGATGTGATGATCAGAGACAAAGAATATGAGATGCTGGGAGAAAAGGAACCCGAGCCTACACCAGTCATTTTACAGTTAGCATTTAGTTTTCTTAAATTCCAAAGCCCATACTTCGCAAAATTGGCTATTTTCACACTGCTTGCATCTCTTTTGTTTAGTTTTTGGATTTTTTTTTTTTCTGTTTAGTTTTTATTACATTTCGTTTCAAAAATACTTAATTCTTTCAGTAGCACTAAAGCAAGAAAGAAAACGAATGTGCTTCCTGGGACAGTGCAGGAAATGGCAGGGGTAATGGAAACAAGAGAACTCCAAGAGGGAGGCACAAAAGGACAGAATCAAAAGGGAAAGGCCTTTACCACACAGCCAATTACTTGGGGTTTGTATTTATTTATTTATTTAATTTCTTAGAAAACTTTTTTACTTACATGTTCAAAGATGTTATTTCTTAACAGCTGCAGTACGGCTTTTTGCTGATTAGAGGCCTATTGTAGAGTCCCATTTAAGTCCAGGGTGTCTTTATTTTCTGATTGGATGATCTGTCCTGTTCTGTCAGTAGGGTGTTGAAGTCCCTGGCAATTACAATGCTGCCTGTCTCTGCTTAGATCTAGTAGGGTTTGCTCTATGAATCTGGGCACTCCTGTGTTGGATGTGTAAATATTTAGGATTGTTATGTTTTCTTGTTGAATTGCTCCCTTTACCATTTTATAGTGATCATCTTTGTCTTTCTTTATTATTGTTGATTTAAAGTCAATTTTATTTTCCATTCTTGAGATACTTCACTTAGTAGAATGGGTTCCAGCTTTATCCAAGAAAATACAAGTGGTGCTATATCACCATTGTTTCTTAAAGCTGAATAGTACTCCATGGTATACATATACCACATTTTATTAATCCACTTGCGTATTGATGGACACCTGGGTTGTTTCCACAACTTTGCGATTGTGAACTATGCTGCTATAAACATTCGAGTGCAGCACCACATGTACTCACCAGCAGATTGGTATTAACGGATTAACACCTAAGTGAACATATAGGAATAACATTTATCAGATATCAGGTGGGTGGGAGGGGGAGGAGGGGATGGGTATATACAAACATAATGAGTGAGATGTGCAATGTTTGGGAGTTGGTCACGCTTGTAGCTCTGAATCGAGGAAGGGGAGGGGCAATACACATAACCTTAACATTTGTATCCCCATAATATGCTGAAATAAAAAAAAAATGGGGGAAAAAAAAAAAAAGAAAAGGTTACTGGGCCTCGGGCCCTGAGTTTGATTTTGCCCTGAGGCATTTTATTCCATTAAAGGCTTTTAACAAGTAAAAAATAAAATATATAAAAAAATAAAGTCAATTTTATCTGATATGAGAATGGCTATACCTTTTTCTTTTGGTTTCCATCTGCATGGAATATTTTTTTTTTCCATCTCTTCACTTTGAGTTTGTATTAATCCTTGTGAGTTAGATGTGTTTCCTGCAAATAGCAGATACTTGGCTTATATTTTTTTATTCATTCAGCAGCCTATGTCTCTTGAGTGGGGAATTCAAACCATTCACATTGATTGATAGAATGGATGTGTGGGGTGCTGTTCTGTTCATCCTATTGGGTAGTACCATATTGTTTTGTTTTACCTCTTGTGCTGTTTTTTTTATATGAGCTCTGAACATTAGCTCTTGGGTGGTTTTACACTGATGGGTGACTCTTATGCTGATCCCTGTATAATGCAGTTCAGAGTATTTCCTGCAGGGCAGGTTTGGTCTTGACAAATTCTCTCAGTGTTTGCTCATCTGGAAAAGTGTTTATTTCTCCTTTATGCATGAAACTTAGTTTTTCAGGATACAAAATTATAGGCTGGTAGTTTTTCTGTTTAAGAAGACTGAGATGGGGCCCCAACCCCTTCTGGCTTATAAGGTCTCAGTTGAGAAGTCTGCAGTTAGCCTGATGGGTTTTCCTTTATAAGTGACTTTATGTTTTTGCCTTATGGCTTATAGGAGTTCCTCCTCTTTGTTGACTTTAGCCAGTGTGTTGACTATGTGTCTTGGTGATTGTCCCTTTCTGAGGCCTGGCTGTCCTTGCAGAATCTGACATCTAGATAAATGGATATTAATTCCTATACCATCCTCATAAAACAAAAACAGAAAGTCAGGTGTCTCCACAAAGAACCTGGAATGCCTGATGGTTTCATTACCAATACTATTAGAGGTCTTGTTCAAATTTCATTTTGGGAGAAAAAAACAAAATAATAATACTAATTTCAATAAATATTGATTTCATTTTGGAAAATGCTAAAATAATAACCACATATGTATATATGTACGTATATATGTACATACACATACATATACACATTTGTGTGTATGTATATAATCTCCTTAGAGGTTGGTATTTTATATTATCCACATTTTACAAACAAAGACACTGAGTCTTAGATTATTTAACTGGCTTAGGTCAAATGACTAATAACAGTGGAACCCAGATTAAATTCCTTAGCTTTGGTTCTTAACTATCCTGCCAGATTGCCTTTAATATCTAATTTTCTTTCCCTCCAGTCCTGAGAACACTTAAATAATTACTGTCACAGTTCATTCTATAAAAATATTAGGGACTATTTATTGAAAATATAAATTAACAACCAAAGTTAATGGATGAAATTTAATTGAAATAAATGTTGCACAATATTGGTGGAAATTTTTGAAAAAAGAAAAAATACATTGACTTTTTCTTAAATATATAGACTTACATCTGTACCAGAATGCTTCGTTTTCTGCATGTCTAATGATATCTGTGAACCAATTGCCTGTTTTTTTTTTTATAGGAGAAAGAAAAGGGCTGCTGTATTCACGAGCTGGGTCAACAGTTTAAAGCATTCACTAGAAAAATGAAGAAAATTAACACAAGCTGACAAGCTGCAGGAACTCTCAAGCAACGTGACATTTTAAAGCAGTTCAGTAAGGAAAATACATAATTATTCCCCATAACTGTCAAGTGAGTATAGCAGCCACTCTAAATGCTAGTGAATAAAGTCAATTCAAGAGCAAATAGGATCCATCAAACCAGTTGCATAAATCAATGTCCTATAGAAAAAAGTCTTTTTCCCCTATGTATGTCTCTTACATATTCAAGGAGTTTTGCTTTCTACCTTATTATCGTTAATTCATCTTACCTCTCTCTATCTTCAGTACACTTTCACCAATCTCCTGCACTAATGCACACATATACACTTACTGACTCTGGATTTGATAACTCACAATGAAAAGACTCACATTTCTACTATTTCATAAGCTAAAGTATTTTATCTAGTTTTGTCATTTCCAATAAAACAGCAGGAGAATACCGATATACATAGTATATTTTACTTATTTACTGTATTTACAATAATTATGGTTATTATATTCTATAATTTATGCATCATTGTGGAGCATTTATTATATCCTGGTTCTATCATCATGAGCTTCCATTTGCTATTACTAAAATGTGCTTAATGTTGTACTAATTTCTGCTTCAAATGTGGTATTTCTGTATCTTTCTATGAAGTCTGTCAGTTCTTTTTGTCTCTTAGGTTGTATCATTTTTTCCAATAAGGACCATTACTTTATTTAACAAGTCTATTTTTTTAAAGGTCATAAATTTTGCCACCCTCAAATTTGGAATGCTCTAAAACTATTTTTTAGCTCCCATATTTTAAAATACATGACACATGTAATGATTCTGTTACATTTTCTATATGCAGACTGAGTGATCCAGCCGTCATCTAACCATTTGGCAGCCCCTGGTTTTTTTCCTTTAAAGTCAGTAACCATACTGTTACCAATGAGCTTCCTAAAAAACAAACCTAATCATGTTATTACTGTCTTTATTAATTAAAAAAAACCAAACTCTCCATAATCCATGGACATTTCTCAAAATTTAGTCTGTCTGGCCGGGCGCGGTGGCTCACGCCTGTAATCTTAGCACTCTGGGAGGCTGAGGTGGGAGCATTGCTTGAGGTCAGGAGTTTGAACCCAGCCTGAGCAAGAGCGAGACCCCATCTCTACTATAAATAAAAAGAAATTAATTGATTAATTGGCCAACTAATATATATAGAAAAAAAAAATTAGCCGGGCATGGTGGCACATGCCTGTAGTCCCAGCTACTTGGGAGGCTGAGGCAGTAGGATTGCTTGAGCCCAGGAGTTTGAGGTTTCTGTGAGCTAGGCTGACGCCACGGCACTAACTCTAGCCTGGGCAACAAAGTGAGACTCTGTCTCAAAAAAAAAAAAAACCTTCAAAAAAAATTTAGTCTGTTTGATATTACATATATATAGCTTCTAAACTAAATAAAAACACATTAGACAACATTTTTAAAAAGTAAAGTATTTCAAGATCAAACACATTGGGCAATCTGCATATTATTGCTCCGTTTAGAGTTTTACAGCATTGTAACAATTCCTGCAATATTAAAAAAATGCTGCTTAATTTGTTTAACTCAGCATTTCTCCAACTTGATCCCCCCATTCATACACACACACACACATATCCCACAAATATATTAATACATATTTCAGTGGCAGAGGGGAACATCTATTAAAATCTCATGGACCTCTATTCTTAGGAAAATAATGACTTCACGTGAAACAAGTTGACAGTCTTCAGCGTGACACAGGAGGTCTTTCCTGGTGGGACCACCGCTCATCTCTCTTCCTGTACTGCCCATCTCCAACAGATCACTCTCTGCACTCTGGGGTGGTCCAGCTGCTTGTAACAACTTACAATTTCCTCAGTGAGGCAAATGCTTCCAAACTCTGCATTTACATGTGCTTAAACCTCTGCTGGGAAAGTCTTTTGTCCTCTTATTCATCAAATTAACTTCTCATAATTCTTGACGTTTCAGTTTTTAAAAATTACTTCCTTTTGTGAGGGCTTCCCTGATCCTTCATATGATGAAACTTATTGATATAAAATTAAGTTTTCCAGAGTGTTGTATGAGGTATGATTCTGGTTGGTAATCGAATGAAGATTTTTTAATGTTAATAGTTATATATTTTTAATGTGAATAGTTATGTATTTATTTTAATGTATGTTAAAATATACTAGTTTTTCATTTATCATAATGATAGAAAATTGGTCTGGGGAATATATTGATTTTACCTTAAGAAGTAAGTAAACTTAAATAGAAATTTTAAATAAGTAACAGCTCATTTGCATATGGCATCATAGAATGTAAATGATAATGTCTTGAGGAAATACTGGCTAGGTTATTACTGACACATATCCATTCAAAATTGCAGTGCCCATGATGAACACCAGAGGGCGCCAAATCATAAGCACTTTAAGACAAGCATGTAAAAGATGACCTTATTTCAATGGTAAATTCAATGATGATAATAGCTGTTCATTTCTTGATTATCTATTTTAGTCTAAGCATTTTGTTTGGCAATTTACATATATAAACTCATTTACTCATCACAATGTCTGTTAAAATTAGTTATTATTATCTCTATTTCACAGATGAGATGATTTCAGATAATAACAATGTCATATTGTTTTGTTTTTGTTTCAATTTGATTTTTGCATTTAACAGTGTTCCATGCACTGTGCTAAGGAATCAATACAGCTTATCTCATTCATAATTTGCAGCAACCTTGTCAGTTATACTGTATTACATTCCTTGTTTTTAGATGAAGAAGCTGAGGCTTAGAGAGATTAATTTGTTCAAGACTACATCGTAAGGCAGTTATTGGTGGAGACAATTCTGTCAGAAGCTAGTACCTCCTATTTCACTAAGTAAAATAACCTCTCAAGGATCTTAGGATAAATTGTTTATCTCTTCCTGCCCCTTTTCAGGTGTATTAAACACAACATCTGAGAGTGATGTCAGCAAGATGGCTGACTAGAGTTACCTGGGGCTTGTCCTTCCCACAGAAAGGAACCAAAACAACACATAAACAGCTATATTTCAACTAAAGTGACTAAGGAAGTACCCTACAGAGCACACAGGAATGGTAAAGTCGCTGTGGAGTACAGAAACCCAAATCCAGTCTGGAGAGTAGTTGGGAGTCTGTGTAGCTTCATTGCCGCGTAGTAAGAGCCCCCCTTGACCATGACCCCCTCACAACCTAAGTTGCTATGGCTTGGCACCATCTTAAAAGCAGATCCACTACTAGATCTGCTCCCTTGTGAGTCAGTAGCAACTGACAGTCTCCATTGCTGAGGCCTTGCCATTATTCCGCCATGTTCACAAAGGTGCCTGTAGGACCGTGACCTCAACTACCCGGAGCCTAAACCAGATGGAACAACTGAGATCCCAGTCTCCAAACTCATGCAGCACAATACTAGCACCCCTACCACTGGGAATAGGCAGACTTCATAGAAGAGAAGGTGCTGAGCAGCCTGCCAGCCACCATGCCAGCACACACGTATACCACACAGCCAGCTGGTCCACCAAGCCCAGTGAGGCTCACACCTGGCTTGACAGAGAGTTTTGTGATGGCCTTGCCTCTTTGGACAGACTGCAGAACTACCTAGCCCTGCCACACTCACCAGCAGTCCTGTCCCCTTCAGAGACCACTGCAGAGCTGCCTGGCCCCATTGCACCCACAAGCACCCACATCTGGCCTCTGACAGCCAGCCCAGCAGTGAGCCATTGCCTCTAAGGAGAGCTCACTGGACTGCCTGTCAGTCCTCCACAGCTGCACTTGTCTGGCCCAACATGAAGCCTTGGGCCCTTGCCTACAGTGAAGCTGCACCACTGCATCACAAATACCTGCAGCCTAGGCCACTGTGGCAATCACAGACATCACTGGCAAGGATTATAATGGAAGAAACAGCACAGAGACAACACTACTAAGTCTACCTAGAACCAAATCCAACACTCTACATCCAACCAACACCCTAGCACCCACCTCCAGGAAAAAATCTCTTCCACAAAAGCTATGCCATAGCTTTTGGAAAAGTGACTATTACACTAGATGCATGAATATCGACATGGGGACACAAGAAACATGAAAAAGCATCAAAATATGACACCCTCAAAGGAACACAGTAAGTCTCCTATAACAGATGCCTAAAAAAGGACATTTATAAAATCCCTAAAAAGAAATGCAAAATAATGATCTTTAAAAAACTCAGTGAAATAGAAGAAATCACAGTTTAATGAAATCAGGAAAACAATTAGTGATCCAAATGAGAAATTCTACAGAGATAGATATTATAAAATAGACCCAAATAGAAATCTTGGAATTAAGAATTCAATAAATGAAATAAAAATATAATTAAAAGCTTCAACAACAGATTAGATCAAGAAATAATTTCTAAACTTGATGACATATCTTTTGAATAAACCAGTCAGAAGATAAAATAGAAACAAGAATAACAAAGAATAAAGAAAGCCTACAGGACTTTTGAAATATCATTAAGTGAACAATGTTCATATTATAGGTATGCCAGAGGGAGAAGAGATGGAGAAAGGCAAACAAAGCCCATTTTGTAAAATAATAGCTGAAATTTTACCAAGTATTGGGGAAGATATCAATATTCACATTCAGGAAGCTCAAGAATCTCCAATTAGATTCAACCCAAAAAGATCCTCTCCAGGTCACATTATAATCAAACTGTAAAAAGTCAAAGACAAAGAGAGACGTCTAAAAGCTGCAAAAGACAAGTCTTAAGTCTCATATAAGAGACTCCCCATTAAACTATCAGCAAATTTTTCAGCAGAAACCTTGCAATCCAGGAGAGAATAAATGATATATTCAAAGTACTGAAAGAAAAATAACCTTCTAGCCAAGAATGCTGTATCCAGCAAGTTATCCTTCAAAAATAAGGGAGAAATGCAGATCTTCCCAGAGAAGCAGAAGGTGAGGAAATTCATCACCATTAGATCAGGCTCACAAAAAATGCTTAAGAAAGTGCTACAGCTGGAAACAAAAGGACCGTAATTACTATCATGAAAACATATGAAAGTATAAAACTCACCAGTAGAGCTAAATTCATAAACCAAGCTCAGAATACCCCACATAAGTAATAGTGCTATGTAAATCTTTCAACCGTCAAGTATGAAGGTTTTAAGTCAAATGGTTAAAAACAACAACAGCTATATATTTAGTGGCTAAGGAGCACATAATAGCTAAAGCTAAAGAAGTAAATTAAGGCAACAAAAATATAAATTGTGGAAGAGAAGGGAAAAAACTCTAGAGTATTATCATATGGCCAAAGTTAAGTTGCTATCAGACTAAATAGTCTACTGTATCTATAAGACTGTTTATGTTAACTTCCTGGTAACCATAAAAAAAGAAATTATAGCAGATACACAAATGAGAAAGAGAAAGGAAGCAAAGCTTAGTACCATAGGAAACCACCAAACCACAGTGATAAACAAAAATAAAGGAAACAAAGATCTACAAAACAACCAGAAAACAATTAACAAAGTTTTAGGAGTAAGTCCTCATCTATCAATAATAGCCTTGAATGTAAATGGATTAAATTCTTCAGTTAAAAGATGTAGAATAGCTGAATGGATTTAAAAAAAAAAAAAGCAACCAGATATATGCTGCCTATAAGAGTCACCTCACCATTAAAGACAAACATAGATTGAAAGTGAAGAGATAGAAAAAGACATTTTATGCAAATGGAAACCAAAAGTGAGCAGGAATAGTCATACTTCTTGCAGATAAAATAGACTTTAAGTCAAAAATTGTATAATAAAAAGAGACAAAGAAGGTCATTATGTAATAGTAATCAATTCAATAAGAGGATAAAACAATTATAAATGTATTTGCACTCAACACCACAGCACCCAAATATATAAAGCAAAATATTATTAGATATAAAGGGAGAAAAAGACTACAATATAATAATAATAAGGGATGTCAACACCTCACTTTCAACAATGGATATATCATCTAGATAGAAAATAAACAAAGAAACATCAGACTTACTCTATGCCATAGACCAGATGAACCTAACAGGCACTTATAGAACATTCCATCCAATAGCTACAGAGTATACATTCTTCTAAACTGCCTGTGAAACTTTTTGCAGGATACATTGTATGTTAGGCTACAAAACAAGTCTTAACAAATTTAAGAAGGTAAAGATCACATCAAATATGTTATATTTTGGACCACAATGGTATAAAACTAGAAATCGACAAGAAAACCTTCAGAAACCTTACAAATATATGGAAATTAAACAACATGCTCCTAAATATCAATGGCTCAAAGAAGAAATTAAGATTGAAATTTAAAAATTCCTTGAGAAAAATGAAAATGGGAACAGATCATATCCAAATGAGTGGGCCACAGCAAAAACAGTTCTAAGTGGGAAATTCATAGCAATAAATGGTTACATAAAAAAAGAAGAAATATTCGTAATAAATGACTTAACTATACACCTCAAGGGACTAGAAAAACAAGAACTAAACCCAAAATTGGTAGAAGGAAGGAAGTAATAAACCTCAGAACAGAAATAAATGAAATAAGATTAAAAAAATTCAAAACATCAATGAAACAAAGAGTTGTTTTTTAAAAAAATAATAAACAAAATTGACAAAACTTTAGCTACACTAACTAACCAAGAAGAAAAGAGAAAATTGTAAAAGCACACTTTCTTTTTAGTGAGGAACTTTGTATGGATTGGAGGGTTCCTTGCACTGTGTGGTCTTGTCTTTGGGAATTTTCATGAACATACCCAGTTGGTACACAGCCAACTGTCCTTGGCTTCCCTGAGGTGAGCTCTCTGACCTTACAGGTGCTGTTCCTCCCCTGCCTGTCAAGGACGACTTGGAACTTCCCAGGAATCCTCTCTGCCTCACCTTCTTCTCCTACTCCCATCCTGTTGTCCCTGCCTAGAGTGATGTATTAGTTTCCTAAGGCTGTCATAACAAAGTACCACAGATTGTGTGGCTTTAACAAGGGAAAGTTACTTGCTCACAGTTCTGGAGGCTAGAATTCCAAGATCAAGGTGTCAGCAGGACTGATTTCTACTTAGGCCTCTCTCCTTGGCCTGTAGATGGCCCTCTTTTCCGTGTATCTGCACCTGGTCTATCCTCTGTGTGGTCATCTCCAGTCATACTGCATTAGGGCCCAACCTAATGACCTCATTTTAACTTAATCGCCTCTTTAAAGACCCTATCTCTAACTACAGTCACATCCTAAGACACTAAAGATTAGAACTTCAGCATATGAATTTTGAGGGACAGGATCCATCCCATAACAAGTGGTAAGAATTGTAATGTGACTATTTCTTGAGTTGTTGTTCTTTTTCTCCTCTTTATTAAATCTATGGGTTGGCAGGTAGTGTCATTTATAAACAGGTAGGTAGGACTTTTTGTACTCATTGTACTCATATTTTATGTCTATTTCTTCACCGAAGGACTCCCATAGATAATTTTGCTTTTGGAACCAGGAAATTTTTCTTTTTAAAATTTAATTTATTTTTATCATTATTTTACCAAAATATAATTTACAAATAAGTTGTGCCTTTATCATGTATGTCTATGTATATGCACACATATGCACAAGTATATACATATATTAATACATATACACACTCACGGTAGTGGCATGTTAGTAAACCAGCTCTCTGCAACCTCTCACCTCCCTCCCCCATAAAACAAACAAACAAACAAACAAACAAAAAACCCTCTAGTTTGTAGATTTGCCAATTCCTGTATTGTAAATATTCTCATCGTTGTCCATTTCAAACTATCAACTTAATGTTGCTGAACGTAGTGTCTGGAAGAGACGAACATAGTTGACTCTCAGGAACTGATAGAAGCCTGCTCTAGGACATGCACATACGTGTGTGTGTGTGTGTGTGTGTGTGTGTGTGTGTGTATTGGAGGCTAATGTATTAATAATTTTTCTATGAAATTGGCTTATTTCTCTGTTATATTAATACTTATTTCTGTAACTCTGCATTGATACCTCCATGCTCTGTCTCACATTTTCTCTGCCCATCCTGTTACTTCAGCCAGAAAGAGGCACTCAGTTGCTAGCAAGTGTAATCTGGCAGCCCCTTTCCTTAGATCTCTGTCTTGGAAGTTCTCTGGCTTTATTTCATTGAATGCCCTGTGGAGACTCTTTTACATGTGAAGATATGTAGAAATGAGGAAGTATGAGGGAGTTACTGCCCCACAGAGCAACTCTTGACTAATGGGAACCAGAGCAGGTGGATAAATATCTCCTCTTCTGTCCTTGGAGTGGGCAATTCTGAGGCCCATGACGTGGCTCCTCGGAGAATCCTGTGGGATCGAGGCACAGTTGGCAACCACCTTGAAAATGCATGCGTGGATTAGTGTTCCCTCCTTTCTTATTTCATTTTTCCCAAACACTCACTTCTGCTTCTTGGATTCATATCCAAAACTAAACTAGTATCTTCAAGCAAGACCTAATCTCGGGATTTGCCTTTTTGTGGGACACAGCCTAAGAGATTAGGCTTTTTGCTGTGGCTATACGATGGCAATGATTTGAAGAAATGGAATTACCTTTGGCAACACACACCAGATTATTAATTAAATTGTTATTCACAAATACTTAAATTACTTTCTCCTTAGTTTAACTCCAAATGAAGACTAATTGACATAAATTGTAAGTTTAAGAAATAAAGAAAATGTAGCTATGTGAAAAATTCAAATGAGTCCTGTTAAAAGCAGATAATCTTTCAAAGAATAGTATATAAAACTAGTTGCCTTGGCCTTCTTCTATTTAAGGTTTATATACCAGCAAATTATAAGAGACAAATATAAATCTATTTATTCTGCAAGCTATGTATTTCTCCTGCTCACATTCACAAAATATGAGTTCTTATTGTTACATAGTGAAAGTAATATATTTAAGAACACACAACATTTTTATGTGGTGCTCAAAATGGTTATGGAAACAATTGTCATTATAACAGCAAAATATTGTGATTAAGCTAATTTTTACATCTGTAAGTAAAAGGAAACAATAATAAACTCAGAGGGTGGTTTTAATACATATTCATTCTGAGTTATAGATTGGTTGTATTATTTTTAACTTAGGTTTGAAATATTTTAGTAAGACAGTTATTTGTAATAAATGTATTTTTGTGTTTTTTCCTTTTCATACAACCAGAAATCAAAAACCTAACACTGAGACATGTTTAAAATGTTAGCTCAATAAAATGAAACAAGAAACACTTTACACATAGAAAAAATCAATGGATAAGTCAAATATAAATTTTGAATCGTCTTTAAAATTTTGAAGGGAAATACCCAAAAGCATAAAAACATAAACAATATTACATTTAATGTAGGTTACTTATTTAGAAAAACAATAATTTAAAAATTTCTCAATTTAACACCATAGAATTTGAACACAAAAGAAAGACATGAACATAATGAGAATTTATAAAATACAGGAAAGAATAAAGAAGAAAATAAAAATCACTCTAATTTTATTTGGGTTAAAAAACATTTATATTTCTCCTTCTGTGTGTGTATATACATTTTTAAATTTTTAAAAACAATTTCATTGTAGTATGATTGACATTAAACTCATATTACAATTGTATGGGTTTCCACATATGTATAAATCATTACTATAATCAAATTAATGAACTTTTTCCAGAAAGCTTCTTCACACCTTTTTTGTAATTCATTCCTCAATATCTTCTCTCTGTCTGGGACTCACAGTACCCACACATTAGAACTTTTTAGTCCCACAGATCCTTAAGATTCTACTAATTTTCTTTCAATCTTTTTTCTGTTTTTTAGACAGAATGATTTTTATTGATCTACCTTCATGTTTACTGACTCTTAACTCTGCTATCTTCATTATACCCTTGAACTCACACAGTGAATTTATTTCAGATATAACATTTTTTTCAGTTCTAAAATTTTCATTTGGTTCTTTTATTTTCATTTTGTTCTTTTTTTTAAATAGCTTCTTCTCTGGTTCTTTTAAAAATAGTTTCTTCTCAGCTGACATTTCCTCTTTTCATTCTTTCCCCTTCTCCAACTCTTCCCCCTTCGTGACACCCCACCCCCACCCCCACACACCACACACCACAGGCCTGCCCTGTCTTCTTTCTGTGGTTCCAAGGCAGTGAGGGTCCTACTGGAATGTTAGTAGCTGCTTGGGCAAAACCGCTGGAGGAAAAAAACTGAGCACCTTCTCACCAGGGGGGTTGCTTCTCCATGTTTTGACTTCCCACCACAATCTGCCTGTTTTTATTTATTTTAGCATTTTCAGGTACTTTTTCATTTTTGTTGTACTCAGTAGGAGGGATTTTCTCTAGGGAGTTCACATCACCTAGCAGAACCAGAACTCCTCAGGAATATTTATTTTTGCTTTATAAAACAAATTTTAGAGGAGATAAAACTATTGTGAAAAGAGCTGGGACTTTGTCATAAAAAATGGCTACCTGTAGCTTTAAACATGTTTATTTAAAGACTTAAAGAAGTTTCTGGGGGTTCAAGATCTGGGGACTTTTTTGGTTTCTTTAAGAATTGACAGCGCCATGCTAAGTTGAAATGTTCATGGTTGCCCTCAGTACTTCCCAGTTCTGCCCCTGGACACATGCCTAATGGATTAGATTATTGCAATTTTCCAGGCCTTTAGTATTTTATTTGGTATAGAAGATAAGCAATAGGAATAATGTTCTCAAGGCCTCTTAGCAAAGATATGAGACATGGTGGAAGCTGTTTTCTAATGAACTGGTAATTGCTTAACAATGATGTGTGAAGTGTTCCAACAGAAACCTCTTATTGCCTCCAGTGGCCTTAAAAAAATCAGATTCTGCTTTCTTTCTATTTTCCTAATTACTGTTAGTCTAATACTGAGCTAAGTTTAAATACAAAGTAATGGAAGTTAAGAACAATGAGGTCAATCAATCCTTTTTTTAAATGCTTTTCACAAAATACAGTTGTCATTCAGCCACATAGTCGACTTAATAAATAGTCATTATGAAGGAACTCTGAAAATAATGGAGCGATTCTGAGTACTTCTGGTGGTTACAGGAAATTTTACAGTGATGTGTGCGGTGTTTAGCTCACAGATTTCTTTCTCAGAAGACTGAATGGTTCTAGCAATGAGCTAGCAACATGACTCCGAAAGTTCTTTGAGCAGCCTTTATTCTTCTTGCTCTGGATTCCGGCTTCTGGCCTCCTGGAGTTAATTGCAGCCGCCAGTCTTTCCTGCAGAGCCAGCTGCTTTTTATGGTCAGAGGAGATAAACAGAGACTCAATAGGAGATCTATTTCTAGGCATTGAAAGGGCCTCTGTGCTACTGGCGGGAGGGGAAAATCATCCAACCTCCCTCATGGAATGCCTGGATGATTTCTCAGGACTGTCCTCCTCAAGCTGGCACTTCCTGCACCCAATTTAAATAATAGATAGGCTAAAAGAAATATGAAGAGTCTTAAAGTATGAAATCACATCTAACTTGCCAAACCAAAATTGTAATTTGGCAAGCCAGTATATGTTCATTCAATGTCGAACTAACAGCCAGTATGGGAAGCATATCAATTTAGGGTCACAATTACGACCCCGTAGTGGTCAATAACATTCTCTGGGTCAAGAGTGATTTGCTTGAGGGAAGGGAGACGGCGGTTTCCATTCACTGAATATGAATAACTTTGGGCCTCCTGCACGAACAGTATCCACAGTACATTTATTCTTATTGTGTAGTCGTTAAAGCAAATTTTAACTTTATAAAATTGTGAAACAGGTTTATAATTGCTGTAGTTTGGTTTTAGTACATATTATTGGGCATATAAATGATATAGTACGTTAGAGAGCTGGTTCCCCCCATATTCGGTGGAAGGAAACGTGGCTAGAGAGAGCTGAGCATCTGGTCCGAGGCTATAGCAGCCATGAGCAGGCAGTAGAGTCCAGGCTTTTAGACTCCCGAGTCAATGCTCATTTCACTACCCTAGACTATTTTATTTATGTCAGTTTCTTGGTTAGACATGCAAGTCAAGAGCAAACCCTCTAGTCTCAATAATAACATTACGAACAAATATCTTTTCTTTTATAATCATTTTGTTACCAAAAGCCTTGTCTGCTTCCATTAGCATCCAGGTCTCTTTCTTCTGGGCCCTGGCTTTCTGCAGCTTAGCCGTGTTGTGGGACTTACCAACATGCTTGCTGGAGGAGGAGGAGTAGCTGAGTTGCGTCTGCAGCTGCCTGCCCACCTCGTCCATCACCAACATGCCATTCTCCATCTGCTTGGCCTCTTTCTCCAGACTACAATACCCATCATCCCATTGTCCTCTGAACTCTGTTCCTTCTCCCTGCTGGCATATGTAGGCAGGAACTTGGCAAAGGCCCTGTCCCAGGCCAGCAGCTCCTGGTAGAAGGCCATCTCAGAGTGAGTTCCTTCAGAAGGATTCTGGCAGCTTGAGACACACTCTCCATTCAGGTAAGACAAGCCTCTACCCAGCCTAAAACAGTATCTACAAGTTTAGGCATCTGAGTGAAATCAATTGGCCAATCATCGAAAGGGTGGGGCTTCACATGTTGGATTCCCTGTGCAACCAGTGGCTTTTCTGTCTTTGGATTGTTTTAAGCACATAGTTTATTGCAAATTTGCAAATGGGGTCTTCTGAAATGAGGTCCCAGCAAATCCATTAAGGTATCATACCCATAACGTGTGCATTCATGTAGGTGCCTATAAGAGGCTGAACCAAGGCTTCGGGTAGGAGAACGAGTCCATGAGAATTCTGCCTCCATTTAGCTGTGCCATCCCAATGGCAGAGCCTCAGTCTTTAGTTTTAAAGGGGATCTATTTCCAGCTGGGGTATCAAGGCCCTAAGGAACAGATCACCTTTAGTGGCCTCCTTAGCAGCTCTGCCAGTTACCTGATTTCTTTTTGCAACATAAGTGTCTCCCTTTTTTGGTGACCAGGACAGTACATGATGACTACTCACTCAGGCTTAGCCACAGCTTGTATCAGGGCCATTATTTCAGTGGCATACTTAAATCCTTATTTCCTACCATCAGGAGCCCCCTGTCCTTCCAAATGGCACCATGAGCATGCACAATCATAAAAGTGTATTTAGAGTCCATATAGATGTTTACAACCACTGGTTGAAGCAAGCAGCTCAGCTTTATGGGCTGAAGTCCCAGGTGGCAGTACCACTGCCATGATCACCGCATATCCAGCCCTTTGTTGTCCATAAAGCTATTCCTGTCGGGGAAAAGATCCCAATTTGGCTATGGCATAGGCTAATCGGACAGATTCATCCTGCTAGAATAGACAGCCTACAGAAACCTTAAATGGGCATGCTGCAGAGGCTCATTCTCTTTGGCTGGTAACAGGGTGGCAGGATTGAGAATAGACACGGTCTTTAATAACAGCTCACAAGTATCTGTACTGCCCAGAGGCAAGGGGGCTATCTTTCACAAAATTGTTCAGTGGCTTTGACAAGTATGCCACTGGCTGTGGGATGTCTCCCAGCACCTGTTCTAAGACTCCAAGGCTCATTCATTGTTTTTCATGAAGGTGTAATTTAAATTCTTCCTGCAAGTCACGCAACCCCAAAGTGGGGGACAGTCATACGACTCTGCTTTATTTTCTCAAAGGCATTTTGACAGTCTGTAGTACATATCAGGGCCTCCACATTTGTCCCTTTAAGGGACCTGCAGAGAGGCTTTGCTATTAGTCCAAAGATTGGGATCCAGATGCGACAGAACCCTGCCATTCTAGCACCTGCGACAGTTGCCACGGGTTCCCTTAACTACTTTAGAATTCCAGACAAGCTAACCTGCTGTTTGCAAATCTGTCCAATTGCAGGTTCTGCAAATCTCCCATTAAGCTTCCATCAATTAATTAATTTAATTAATAAATATGTGGAGCAGAATATTGGGTGAGGGCGAGTAAGAAACTCCTTAAGCAGGTGTCCCATTGGCGCGATACCTCTCACCATCTTTCAATAGACTTCCGCAGCCATATTAAAGGTATTTTTTCTTTCAGTGCCAGATGACATCATTGGCTCAAAATGAGGAGGATATGTAGTTTTAAAAACACTTTTAAATGTCAGAATCACATTCAGCCTGTTCAGTCCTGGGAAAGGCCCTTTGGAACCAGAATGCCAGAAGCAATAGGAGATTCATGGTTCCCACCTCATGTTTATATTGGAGCATATGTAACGACAAACATTTGTGGTGAATTGTGTTAAATATTTCTCTACTGTACTACATATGTGTGTGTTGGCAGCTGTAGCTATAATAAAATTCATCACCATTTTTGCATTTAAACATAACAGCTTGGGGTTTGGAAATATAGGAAAACAGAAGGAAATTATGAGTGCTTATTACAATGAAAGAAACTAAATGCAAATGGACCTAAGGGGAATTTAATTTAGAGAATAGAAATTTGGTACTATACATATAATATTTGACCATGATTTTAAAAGATTAGATCCATTTTCACTCGTGAAGTTGGCAAATATTAACAAAAGATAAAATAGTTTTGGTAAAAATCAAATGGAATCAATAACTCTTGAAAGATGGTGCTGAGAATATAAATTTGCATCAACTTTAAACTGCCATTTGGATATAGGAGGGAGCATGTGTCTCATAACCATTTTTAGTCTTTGCCCCTGCAATTCCTTTACTATGAATTTATCCCAAGATTTTTGTCTAAGAATGTTCATTGCAGTCTGCTAATTGCAAGAAACTACAAATAGCTAAAATATATGCCATTTAAAAATGTAGATAACATTTTTCTAAGTATTTTAATGACCCAGGAAAGATAATAATGAAAGAAGAAAAGTGGCTATTTTTTTTTTTATATTTAGGTGCATATCATATTAAAGTCTTATGTTTATCTGTATCTGGGATTATAGGTGGTTTTTATTTTCTGAATTTTCCAAATGACAATTTTCACTCCATTAATTTTTTAAATGGAGTAGGAAATACATTCAAGATATGTTTAAAGTATACAGATTTTAAATGTACAGCACAAAATATTTACATAGGTACACTTTGATGAAGTAATAGAATGTTTTTATTGTGGAAGAAAAGGTTCCACATTCTCTTTCTCAGTCACATTAATCTCCAGCCCAAAAGCAACTACTGTTTTGATTTCTATCACCCTTGATCAGTTTCATCCACTTTTGATCTTCATATAAATGTCATCCTACAATATATACATATACTCTATTGTGCCCGACTTCATTTGCTCAACATGTTATGAGATTCACCGTACTTTTGCATGATTGTTCTGCATTAAAAAATTTTTTCATTCTCATTGCTTTGTTATATTTCATTGTATGAACATATCACAATCTATCTAACCATTTTACTTTGGATGGGAATTCTTGTACATCTCCTCTGATTAACGAATGTCCTTTCCCTGGGGATGGAACTAGGAAAATAACTGCTAGGTTATAGAGTTGGCGTATATATTTGGCTTTAGCAGTTTAATGGTTTCTACTCTTCCCATCCTAGTCCAGCCCCTTGGTCTAGACACAGGGGTCCTCAGAATTTTTAAACAGGGGGCCAGTTCTCTGCCCCTCAGACCACTGGAGGGCCGGACTATAGTTTAAAAATAACTATGAACAAATTCCTATGCACACTGCACATATCTTATTTTGAAGTAAAAAAACATGCAGTTTGAGGAGGCCTGGTCTAGAGAGTACTCATCATCCTAAGCCAACCTCTTACTTCCACACTGTTTTGCTTCTTTATCACGCCCACGCAGGTTTGGACCCATCTTCACTATTTTCATGCTCTTTCCCCAAAACATGCCACAGCAACACAACAAAATCCACCTTAACAAAAGCATACCTATGAGTTTCTGTTTATTCCTGCTTCTCCGTTCCTAGAATCCAATGCAGAAATGACTCTAATAAGTCCAAGTTTACTTATATGAGTAAGTAGTTAGGGCTCTGATAGTTTGGGCACTGTCGAATTTTACCTTTTAATTTCTTTGAATTCCAAATAGAGTGGAAAAAAGACAAGAGTCTTCTCTTTCAAAAACGTTTATTAGGCATGGCTGGATGCTGCTGCACGATGTACTGCACACATCACGCAGTAACAGCACTCCACAGTAATCCATACAACAGCTCATACACTGACAGTCAAAATAGTTTGATTCCCATCACAGTTTTCATCCAAGTAGAGTGAATGTCTTCTTCCATGCAATCTGATCTCATAATGAAGATTATCCTTCCATTCTAAAGTAACCAACCAAAAATAATTAAAAAAAAAAAAAAAGCCCAATCACAACAAAAAGCCATTGGGACATTAATGAAAGTCCAAAATATCACAAGGTATCCATCTTTTGAAAGACTTGTCCCTCAAATTTGTGTGATCTGACACTTGGGTTGCTTTTACTGCCAGCAGCAAGTGAGATTGTACTTACTAAGGAGCAGTACATTGACACATATCCACTGAAATTCTTGAGGTAATAGATTTTTAAATTTCACTGTTTAAAAAAAAAAATCTGTTAATTTCCAGGTCCTGTCCAGCAGGATCTATGTGTTGGCAGGAAGATTCTTTTCCTTTTTATTCTTTGTCAAATATTTACACATGTTTGCATATACAACCTGTGTCTTTGTCTTTTCTAAGCACATGGTTTATTTTAATTATTCATCATACATTCATCTGGAAAAGTTGAATTACATACTATGACACATGAAGAATACAATAAAACCAGCACTTTGTATAAAGCTAAAACAATAAGCACAGACCAAGAAGGGCAAAATAATATAGTATATAAAATGGCTTGAGTTGATAAAGCTCACTGTGAATGAATAACATGTAAATAGCAAACACCATGGTTCTCCAGCATCTGCATGGAAATATTACTGATAAAGTCAAGCTGTAGGGAACTGGTCAAATACATGAAATACCATATAGTTACTTTTATTTTTAATACCTTTTACAAAGTGATTTTGTCCCAACTGGAGCTATAGATAAAACAGATAGAAAAAATAATTTCAACTCCTGTTCAAACTTAATCAGCATTCTTTTTTGTGTTTTACAATACATTTCAATTTCAACAGCTTCAATTTCTGGTGTTTAATATCCATTTTTATACTTTAGTTTAAAAATGAATAATGAATTTAATAAAAATACATTGGTTAACCTGCTGTTCTAGAGATAATACAGTAGATTAGGGTAGCAAACGCAGCCTATAGACATTCCTAAAGATATACTGCCTCCTTAGCACTTTACACAGAGGGACTAAAAAACACTCACAAAAAAATATATGGCTCTTTAGATAAGAAATAAAGTCAAGTGAAAAGAAATAAGGCACTAATAACATGTATAAATGTTATATATTCATCACACAAAGCACCATATGGAAGGTTAAAGGGACTGTACATTAGTGCTATTGGAAAATGGGAATAAACCCAATTTTTCTGGCTTTTATTCACCAATTTCTTCCTTTCTTTTTAGTAATTAATTTATAAACACTAAGTGTTGAGTAAATTATAGACTATATTAAAAGCACAATTCATGTAACCGACAGCATGATATAATCATTTGGAAATAAGAAGTTGATTACTATAATGATACCCAAATTAGGTCTTTTAAATACTCCTTATTTCCCAACATTTTCATCCCAGCAGAATTTGTCTTTTCCTTTATGATTTCTTTTCAGAGATACCTGCCTAAGAACATTAATATTGTAGGTTTTCTTATTTTATTTCTATCTGCCTCTTAAAATATGTTCGAAATGGTTTCTTCCACATAGTTTTGTGGATATCAAGGTTATAGTATAACTAATGAAATGCAGGAAAGTTAAAAAATAAAATTACATAAATATTTCCAATATTATTAAAAAACCAAAGAAATCTCTTTTCAACCAGGCTCAATTTAAACATGAAAAATATAACTTAATTGAGAAATGGGTACAAATTTTACAGAAAACTAAAAATAGCAACATAATGAAATGATGGACAAGTTCTGGTACAAACTACTAGTGAACATTATTCATCTTAAAATTAAGAAATTTCTTCTCATTTTCTATTGCTAATGAGAATATAATTAAAATGGGATACAGTATGATAATTAAATAGAATATGACAATCATTCCTTAGAACTATAATTTCTGAATATATTGTAATAACAGATTAAACACCCAGATGCTTTTCTTTTCAGTATTTTACACTCTGTTAAAAAAGAGAATGTGAATAATTGTCCCACAGTTTTAATATAGATATACATAATTATAAATACATTTGTTTCATGTAAATGTCTTAAAATCAATTTTGCTTAAAATAGAAACAAAACAACTAACTCTCATGGCTTTTTAATTAATAATGTGTTAACTTACTAACAATTTAATGTCCTGTTTTCATGTTCCTGCTATACAAAATTATTTGTGATCTGTCAGAATTTACTAGTTATTATGTTAATAATTGCTTCTATAGCAACAAGATTATCAATTTTCATATTAAAAATCTGTAACAGATTGTCCTTGTCAAGGCAAATGTTTATATATATATATATATATATATATATAAACATTATAACAATTAGTAGTCTAGGTTTCATGTGAAATAAGGTTGGTCTACTTTTTAAAATACCATCAACAGAATTTTAATTGTGATGAAAATGATCAAATAATAAAAGTAAGCTATTGAGGACTTGCCATATGGAACTTTAAAAAAAATGGGTCTTAATAAAAGTTTGTAGTCAGCTGATAAAAAAATCATGATGCTTTATCTAGAATTTTCTTTAAAAAGAAACATAAAGCATGCTAATTTTCTATAAACTAAAAAAAATTTAGATATTTATACAAAATATTTAGATACTATTTGCTTGAAACAATAAAAATATATTTGGGTATTGAAGAACTAATATGTTAATGAAAATACTACTTTTAATAATTTGGCTAGATTATTGAGAATATTTCCCAAGCTGGGGCATGACATGAACACCATACAAATTTACAGGGAATGGTGACTGACAGTACAGCTTGCCAGCCACAAAAATTTAAAATGACATTTCTCCACCAATTTCTAGGGCCCTTTAACATCCAAGTTTAACTCTCCTTTGAACTTTTCTCTAGCATGTACTAAGACTATACTAAATATATCTTGAGTGTGACATATCTAAATCATATCAATGAAAAAGATGAACATTTGCAAATGGCAAATGCTTTATCTAGAATAGGGCTAATATCAATTATATTCAATGTGATCTACTTTAGATTATCAAAAATCTAATAACATTCACAGAGTATGAATCCATGACTGAATCTTATATACAAATGCTACACTATATAAATCCACCCCAAGTCTAAGCCATAGATAGGACTTTTTGCTGAAACAAAGATCATAAACCATAACCACAATTCTTTTTGGATAAAGGCTGAAAGACTTGGGGTCAGGCTGGATCAAAGTCCACACATGCTTTCTTTCTGTCCAACTAATATGCAAGTACAATATTGATCTTACGACATTCATGAAGCAATTTCTGAAGCCTGGTTTTAGAGTACTATTAGGCCCTCTGATCCAATTGACATCTTTTCATTCATTTGACTTACTTCTTGGCAGAGGGGTAGGCAGTATTCTCCAAATCCTCTCAAGAAGAGGAAAAAGTATTCCAGGCACTCTTGATACATTTCAATTTACAGACAGAATAAACCAAGGTAAATTATGCTCACTACTAGAGCTAAATTGTGGAGTCCTTTCAGTGTTGATTTTTATTTCACTAGAGTGAAAGGAGTTAATGGTAAGACAGAATTTGTCCCACACTTGGCAAGATGGGAAGAAGACTGCAGAGGCAAAAAGCAAGATAATCAGGAAATCTAAGAGAGAAAATAGGAACTTGATGTTGAAGTATGTGGGCATCATTTCACAAGAAGGGAAGGAAGTCATTTAGTATTAATGATGGAACAGAGTGACAAAATATGGCACAGAACTGAAAAAGAAAATGTTTTTGATATGAATAAGTCTGAATAATCTAAGGGATGCAAAGTTAAATACACTGAATGAAATTTCTTTTAAAAGATAAAAGGAGTGTAAAAAAAGGCAGTAATAATGTTTTGTGTATTTAAAAAAATAATTTAATGCCTTTTAAGTCCATATGGTTATTATCAAAACAATCACTTCTTTAGCCAAAAAATATGTATACATACTTTGTAATTTGCATAAATGCATGCTTCTAAACCTGGCACTTTGTACAGGTATCTATAAGGTATGTGATATATTTAAACCTCAGCTAATGCTCACACTACAGTGACTCTCTGTTTCTTGGATTTGGATAAAGTCAACTAAAGTTCTGGCCTTGCAATAGTGAAGTGTCACACACAATACTTGTCTAGAAAATGTGTATTAGCTCCATCCTCAAAACCAGAGTTAGAAAGGAGTCCCACTGCATTTCTCTCAAAGTCTTGTATCATTAGTTTGCATCTAAAAGGTATCATTTCACAATCTTAAATACTGAAATTTTGGAATTCTGATTTTTTTCAGATTATACTTTAACGCTTCTATAAAATTATTTAAGTTTTATCAAAGTAATAATTGTGGATATATATAATAAAAATGTGATTTTGGAACATATTTCACATAAGGAAGAAAATGTCATACTTAAATTATAATGACTTGAAAAACAAAATATGTTTAAACTGGCAATTGGTGGTAGTTTTAATTTATCATGTTTGTAGTTAGAGAAACTTCTTTTATAGAATTCATGAACTATGAAATTGCAGTTAAAACTTTCAGTAGAAATTAACTTAATATTTTAAGCAAGTATACAACCAGGTTATTAAGTAACAAGTATTAAATATTATTTGCTACATTTGAGCTCCTGATAACCAATTTCCAGAATTACTATAATTTCAGAAATTGCTACTTTTTTTTTTAGGTATGTTATACTTGGTTTTATATCTTTAGCTTCTGATTCCCCCAAATTTAAGGGGATGACACATATTTGTTAACACTATTATTCTACTGTCTCCATTGATATATATGTAATCAGTTGCTTTAACTCTGCTGTTAAATTATTTAAATGGGGCCAGCCACAGTGCTCAGACTTGTATCCCTAGCATTTTGGGAGGCTGAGGCAGGAGGATCACTTGAGGCCAGGAGTTTGAAATTGGTCTGGGCAACAAATGAGACCCTGTCTCTACAAAAAAAAAAGAAAGAAAGAAAAGAAAGAAAGAAAGAGAGAAGAGAAGAGAAGAGAAGAGAAGAGAAGAGAAGAGAAGAGAAGAGAAGAGAAGAGAAGAGAAGAGAAGAGAAGAAGAAAGGAAGGAAGGTAGGAAAGCAAGCTAGCTGTGGGTGGTGGCTTATGCCTGTAGTCCCAGCTACTGGGGAGGCTGAGGCAGGAGGATCACTTGAACTCAGGAGTTTGAGGTTGTAGTGAGCTATGATTGTGCCACCATACTCTAGCCCAGACAACAGTGAGACCCTGTCTCAAAAAAAAAAAAAAAAAAAAATTTAAATGGCATGAGTATTTTAAAGTGCATTATGGAATTTTAAGGCTATATTTATAAACAGATATTAACATAAACCAATAAAGCTGACCACAAGAAAAATTACTTTCAAAAGTTGGAATAGATTTTATCCACAAATATGAAAGAATAAGAATACAATCCAATGTGAAGACTCACATTAAGGCATATGTGCAGCTTGCTTATAAAATTAAAATCTAAAATGGTTTTGGCATAAATGTTCTTATTTTTTTTACTTAATAAAAATACCAATTAATGTTTTTAGGCCACTTTTTATAATCATAAATTTAACAGGCAGTGTAAAAGTCTAAGATTAAAACCATTATATTTAACGTGTATAGCTGGATTGATGTTTTGGCAGATGCACTCTAATTTGACAAAGGTCAGGAAGGAATGCCAATGCTTTGCATATGCCAGAGTGAGTGTTTCACCCCCTCCTGTCTCCTTCTCTTTTAGTAAAGAGGAGTAGCTGGAATAGCAGAGGTGTGGGGGAAAATGGGCTTGGAAAGGGGAACCCAGTACTGGAAAAGATTACAGTGGTTTGCACGTATTTCAGGGGAGCACTGGGTCATATATTTGGGTGGCAGGATTAAAAGATGAAGGCTCAAATGGGGCCTTGGGGACTCAAGAGACGGCAGTGTCATAGAACAAGGAATTTCCTAACAGGCATCGCTGAATCTTGATACCACAGCAGAGAAAGTACAATTAAAGATATCATGTTGTAATCTAACTGATGTTTAATTATCTTTGATTGTTTTCCTCTCTGTTCACTCTTGGGATACAATAGCACCTATGAGAAAATCAAGGTGGTAGCAATAGGATGTTTCTTGTACTGAAAGGTCTGACCTCTCTTCTTATGTGACATATAAAAATTCCTAAGGAACTGTTGGGATTCATTGTAAAATGAATGTCTTATCTTATTTGCTAATTTATAATCATCCCACCAAACCATACATAATCTATTTATTTTTCCATAAATTATTATGGGCATTTATAATTGCCAACATATTGCTTCCTACTGTTCACGATGGTGTAAGTAAGTTCCTCTCTGTAGCAACATGCACAAACATGGATAGTGTTTTAAAAAATGTGACAAACATCAATTTGGCTTGGGTATTTCATCTATATCTCTCAAGTTTTCAAACTAGGCAATCCAAAGTCAATTCATCTTTCTCACATTGTCTGACAGACATCTCACCACATTTTATTTTTACTGGAAAAAGATTTTCTCTTATAAGATTTGGCAAGATATTTATTTGGCTAATAAAGCAGGGAGGAAATTATCCTTCAAAAGATGCTTTTCTTTAAAAATTATGCTCTCCTGTGCAATCTTTCTTTTTATCCAACAAAGGGTCTCAAATATATTTCTATGACCTAATTTCCTGAAAAATGCATTACAAATTTTATTACAAATATCTTGTAAAAACAAAACTTAAAATCTTATGGAAATGTTCACACAAGGTGACAAAAATATATGCAAAGGGGTTTTTTACTGAAGCTTTGTCATAGAGAAGTGAAAACAATACTGATGTTCATTCCACAAGGGACTAATTCAGTAAATTAAAGTATAACCCCAGAATATATTATGTAATAATTTACAAAAGAATGAGGTAAATCTATTTAAACTCATAAGGAAAGGTATCTACTGATCTATAATAAAATAAAAGAGTCACAGTATGGTAAAAATATTATTATTCTCTTTGTATAAAACTAATACACACAGACATATACACGCACACCTATTTGTGTTTTTGTAGAAAGTGTCTGGAAGGGTACATACCAAACCATTATGTGGTTACCCCCTATCAAATAAGGGGTGGGGTAAGCAGAGAAATTTGTATTTTATAAATTCTGTATGGTCGATTTTTTAAAAAGTAGTATATATTAAATTTATAATAAAAACATATAAAAATGACAAGCCTTGGATACAAAGATATTTATTTTATGTGCATGCTTCTTTTTCTAAAGTAGTTTTTAGAATTTATCCCAAAAGTTACTACTATTGTTTTACCTTCAAAGTTGGCACTGACATAAACATAATACCTTTTGTTTTCTTCTCTTTTTTTAAGATCTTGATGAAACTTAGCAAAACAATTCACAAATAATTACTTTAAGTTACTAGCAGGGGAAGGCCTAATATATATTAAGCTTTAAAGGGAAGATGCATACATTCATTTAAAAAAATCTACGCAATAGAAAAATGAAAATCCTGTGCAACACGGTGCACACTACTTCAAGCATTGATGGAATAGCCTTCACTGAAAATAGACACCACTTTGTAACTGGAATATTAGAAAGTTTTTCAAATAATATAAAAATACCTCCAAAAGATAAGTTATTTAAAGAAAGGAATAAAAATCCCTGAGTAGGCTAAAGATAACAGATACTATAACCTAAGAAAATAGACTATCTAAGACCAGAGAGTACATTATTTAGCCAGTAGGTACATATGTATATGGTGTATGTATTCATATACAGTTATGGAACTATTTTATATATACTATGCATATGATATATATACATCATACATGTACACATCTGCTAGATTTGATTCATCATATTCACATATTGCCAAACTAACACCTAAGTTCAGGAAAGATGAACTTACAAAACCTAAGCACTTTTAGGACAGAAACATGTGTATTTAGGCTAGAAATTTTCATTCTTTTGGTCTTATACTACAGTGGCTAAAACAGGCACTCAATAAATATCTGTCAAATGTATGGATGAATGAAAAGATGAATTTGTGAAACTAGAGCATCACTTTTTCTTATACTACATTATGCTTTAGAAATGTGCTATTCCAAAACCATAAATGTCACACCCTCCTCTAACTGGAAATAGACAACTAGTCCAGACGCTGTGGTACAGCTATTCTGTGTTATTCAGAAAGAACGAAAGCATGCTGGCTTGTTACCCATGCACGTTAACTTCACATTTTGGGTCAAACAAAAATGATAAAATGTTCTTACACTCTGGAGCCCAACATAAACAGACTATCCATGTTAATGCATGTTTTATCATATAATCTATTTCAAATCAGACAAGGTTGCTGACAAATAAATGTACATACAACAGCTAATTTTAAGAATGTGGAGACAATTAGAAACTTTAGGCTTCTTAGGGGTCTTTTTATTCTTTCCTGCTAATGAACTTTTGTGATGAAAACAAAGGAATATCATAGGTTAGTTACTTGTTCTTTTCTTATTTTTAAAGATTTCTCAGCTTGAAAGAAATTCCTGAAAATATATTATTCTTTTTATGTGTTTCCTTTATATTTCAGATAAACTCATAAACTCATAAAAAGTTTTCAAATTACTCACCATAAGAAGACACCAACAAATTATTATGCATTTGAGCAGTAAACATAAGAAAAATCCTTCAAAATTAGTATGTGTTTTTATGAAAAACTTGGGGACAAATAAAAAAAGAGAGTAGAGGAAAGGAGAGGAAAGAAGGTGGGGTATTAAATAATGTAAACCTTGACCTAAAGCAGAATTATCTGTAAGTACAAGTTGGTTGAAAAATTAGCAGAATAGGTATTTGTTTAAAGACTTAAGCAGTTCTCTCCACACCAAACTCATTCTTTGGATTAAATAATCCCATGTGAAGGATTTATGAAACATGTACACCAAAATATACTAAATCTGAAAAGACTGAATATTTGCATCTTGAGAATTTCTTAAAAGGAGCCTATCATTTCTGTCAGTTCACAAAGCTTAATACTTCTTGGGGTGACATTGCACAAATTTCTGGATGTGTGTGATGAAAAGAGAGAGCAAGAAATAGAAAGGGTCAACATCGAAATAGCCTGTATTCTACATTGGCTTTAATTCAGTACATTACCAAATTATGCCCACAAAAGAACCATCATCTTTAAATAGGTCTATGAAAGTGTGGAAAAATAGTGTAAAGACATGGAACTAGGTAAATACAAGGTTAATGGGCCTAGTTTCAATATATATTTATATACACACACATTCACGCCCCTCACGTTTTTTACTGAGTTACCTCAGTAACTCAGGATTCTTTTCATTAATTTAGTTTCATTAGTTCCCTTTTGGACATTGAGATTTTGAGCAATTATAGCATCTGAAGAATAAAGGAATTACACTGCTTGGGCCACAGAGGAAAACAGGTGCATTTGCATTTGGTGAACTCTTATCTTCTGAAAAGTGGCCTTGTTTGTCGGTACAGACAGGACTTCAGCTATTCACACGAAATCTCACAAGACAGCTGGGAAGGAGGTTCAGGGTTCAGACAGTCCAAGCAATGCTCAGAGAGATGTGCTCAGAACAATTCTGAGGTTAACTGGTTCTGAATTAAAATATTTTCTTTCAAGAACCATGAAAGTCAGAGTTATGATATAGATGTTTATAGTTTATGAAAGTGACCATTTTTGAAAAGCAGCAATTTGTTTAGGGAAAGGACAGGATACCAGGTTGGGAGTGCACCGTAGCTAGAGGCATTGTGGCCTGCGGAGAATCACGGGCAGAAGAGATGGTAGAAGGTTCCTCTCTCTGTTTTTCAAGATGTGACTCACTGATGGGCTACCATTCTGTACAGCTCCTATTTCGACCAGCTTAGTTAGATGATATCGTCTGCATTTTACCAGTGCATACCTGTCCGTGATCGTTTTCTCTGTTTTTTACAAAGGCAGTAGATAGGAAATACAAACAAACCTAGGGATTTAAAACATTTAATTAGGATGAGCAGTATTTACATATTTAAAATTTAAGATTAAAATTGTACAATGTAAAATTAAAATTTATATATTTAAAATTTTCCATTTTTATTTATTTTCAAACTATTTAAAAACTATTTATAAATAATCATTATTTAGCAATATATGAACATGAAGAGAGGGAAGACACCTATGCTATGAAATGGATTTACTTCTACAAGATTTCATTCTTTAGTATTTCCCTTTAGCTTTTGCCCATTTTAACACAACCCTGAGTAGTACCCATTTAGATTGGAATAATGCTTTCTATCAAATTATCAAACCATAGTCATATCATTTGTATACTATGATATTCACACTTCAGTTTCAGGGAGTATAGCACATTACTTCAGAACACACACTGTGGAGCCAAATGTTGGGTTTGGGTCCCAGTTCTACTACTTATGAGGCCCTAGTAAACCTTAATTTCCTCAGCTATAAAATGCAGATAATAACATCTACTTCCTAATGTCCTGACTCACTGCAAAAACTTAGATGTCAGATACTTTATAATTCTATTTGTCCTGCTTATGCATTACTTGCTAAAAAGAAGTTTGTACGTGAAAAATAATTTTATTTAGCAAAAACCCAAACTATATCTACTATATGGAATGGTCATCAAAGCAACTTTTATCTACAGCATTTAGTTTAAAATTCTCTAAGGCAAAGATTGTCAAAGTGTGATCTCTGAGCCAGCAGTATCAACATCATCTGCAAACTTTTTGGAAGTACCAATAAATGGGCTCTACCACCATACTGAGTCAGAAACTGCAGGTAGAAACCAGCAATTTGTGTTTGAAACAGCCATCCAGGCTATTCTAAAGCATGTTAGGGTTTGTGGACCACTGCTATAAAATACATAATTTAATATACTTGTATAAATAAAACTATACAAGTCACTGAAAGGTTTCCTATTCTTTAGTGTTCAAGTACATGTTAGGTATGTTTCTATACACACTGAGGGCATCTTTTTTTATCCAGGGCATTTTTTACTGAACCAAACCAAACACCTAAGAGTATGCCACAGCTTCTTTTCCTTGATGCTCCAATCTGGACTCAGAATTGGACAATTTTAGTTCTAGTCCACTCTACTCTTTCACTAAGATACTAATTGCATTAACCTTGGTATTCAAAGGGGATTAATAATGCTTTGTAAGATACATGAATCAAATTGTTCATAGACTGAAAAAAGTCAGACAAATACATCCTACAGGAAACATACTCCTCTGAATTTTTAAAGAATATATTCATTAGCTATGTAATGCAGGCATGAAATAGAAATCATGCCCACTTAATAAAAGTGTTTCTTACCGATTACAACTGCTATGGCCCCTAGCACTAATCCCAAAACCAGGATTAGAGGTGCAATGAATAATTTTCCAGCTGGAAAACAAAAGGCAAAATAATTTAAAGCATCTCAAAACAAATTTACTGAACAATTACAGCAATGCTTTTAAAATACCATAGTGTATGTTATTTTAAAAGAAGTCTGATTATAATGAAGGCTGTATATCTCTAAGAAATGTATCAAGTGTAGAATAGATATACACATGTGAGCCCAGTAGCTTCACCGAAGTCCTCAGCTCATGCATCCAACATCTCAACAATTGTGTATTCTTTATAGCCCCCCCCAAAAATTCCAAATCAACTAGCTCACTTTATTCTATCAGGACAATCCATCTTTGTGCTTTTATGTTAGATCTTTTTCGTTCAAGATGCTGAAAGATTATGAAAGCAAGCACTGGCACATCCTGAGTTAGCAGGAGAAAACCCAGTTAGCTCACAAAATGGAGAGCAGGTAGGTACTACTGAGGGCTTCTGCCCAAGCCCACATCTAAAAAAGTAGCTTATTTACTTCCTGGGTCCAGAGAAAAGTCAAAATATGAAGACCTAATAGACTAAAGTACAAATGGGATGTTGTAAGACTGTTAGAGAAAACTACCAATAAATATACAACATTTTTAAGGTTACTCAGGTGAATCATTTTACCAAATTGGAAAAGGAAGCACTTATAAAAGTAGAAGGCTAAATGGCTGGTTAAGTATGCCTAGTGATATCAGCCAGAATTTTCTTTTCTAAATGAATAATTAAGGAGTGATGAGAATAAACTCTAGTCATATGTAAACACAAGTGTCCACAATTAGAATTCTACTGACTTTGAAAGACACTAGCGCAAAAAAAGAGGCCAGTAATTAATATCTTGTCACTGTAGTAACCTTAAGGCATGTGACACAGCTGCAGAACTGCACAACCCAAATGCAACAAGCAATGAGAAAGGAACAGGGGACTCTGCAGAAGTATCACACAGCTGTGATACCATTCTATGAATTAAAGACAATAATTTGGAATAACCAATTACACAAAAAAATAGAAACATAATGCAGCCATTTGTTGGAAGTTTGTCAGAAAAATATTAACATTTTTATTCTTAAGAAATGGTCTTTGGAACCAGATGACCAGGCATGTATAATATATAGTTTTTAATATTAAATTTAAAAAGATTATCATTCAATTAGCACCATGCCTAACCATGGGCTTTACTTATATTTTTCACCAATGAGAATCCAATTAAGGAATACTATATTGCATTGAACAATTATGTTTAGTATACTCTTAAAGCTATGCTTAAGTTGTTAGCATATATAGGCTTATATATTTTAAAAGAATCTGTTTTTCTTTCATGTACATAGCTCAGTCTGTTTATTCATACTTCCTTTTTAAATAATTATCAATACATTTTCCTAATAGCAATGAAACATGACTGTACAGTAATAGCACTGAAAAGAAATAATGGAGCTCTCTGCATGGTGAAAAAGAGAGGAAGAAATCTCACAGTGGAAACACTCCAGAGGAGTAGGGAGGGAGTTACTGAAAGAAAAAATATTAGGTCAGAAGAACACTATTTCACTCAAAGGTGGTGGCATTAGGCCAGGGTGATTTGATTACGAGCAGGTATCTGAGTTTCTGTTTGCATATTTGCACGTGAGTATGTATCGGGGCTTATGTGTTGTTGAGGAAGAAGTGGGTAAAAAGTCAGTCCACAAAAACATTTACACTTGGATAATCAAACTTAGGTTTGTATGCGCTGAGGACATTTGATACTCATTCCATTAACTAATGATCACATAAACATTAGTTATTACGTATTAATACAATAGAAAAATATATGCAATGACGTATCAATTATAAAGATATAATGAAACTCCATTACAGGACTTTGAAATATGTGGATTTTTTGCCTTCCTAGACCACATTCCATGCTGTACTGTTCTGCATAATTTCCATGAATAAACATAGGATATGTATAAGACATGCTGCTAGATATCATCCATACAAACCTAGATATCATCATACAAACCTAGATATCATCCATACAAAATACAGGTTGACACTGTTTCTCTCATCAAGTGGTTTACAACAGGGTTTCAGGAATTTAAAAGGCTAATGACTTCAGATTTCTGCAGTGTAATTAGTAATTTGCTTTTTAAACAAAAGCTGCTTGCTCATATAAGTAGTGCACTGCTAACAAAACTTATAGTTTTTAATTTTGATTTCAAAGGGTGAGAGAATATGCTCCTCCTGTTGCTGTGGGAAAGGCCCAACTAGAACACCTGGCAATAGCAGGTGCTCAGAATTGTCACAGCTGTCACGTATCTAAGTTCCATTATCACTACCGGACTCCTAGGAAAGACTCCTATAAGCATGTCAGATACTCACCACAGACCGACCCTCGCACCAATCTCCTTAAATGAGGTCTCTCTGGGAGGTAGCGATATTTGCATCCAAATATACTGAGGTTTGATGTGTGGTCTCCAAAGAAACGGAGCTGGCGGTATCTCTCCCCACATCGATAACAAAAATTAGTGTTACATTGGGAGCACGTCATATGGTCACATCCTTCAGTTCTCTGGATGTGGATCTGTAACCACGAAAGAAAGAGAAGGAAAAGGTACTCAAGTTTTTAATAAATAAAATCTAGCAAATGTTATGGAACAACATTTATGACTTTCACCAAAAGAGAAGTCTCTTGTAGCATTCCTGAGGCTGTCGATTTGCTCATAATCACACCTTTCAAGATTATATTTTTACCAAATACTTTCATGCATGCAAAGCTTGGTAACATTTCAGGTATGCAAGCCGTTGTCTTCCTTTGACCAATATATACATAAACACATTTGTCTTTCCAGACCATACACCTAATTCAATGGTTAGGAGGCAATTTAAAATGCTATGAAAGTATATTTTGTTTATGTAATGATCAGCAAGAATGAGGTGGCCTGGGGAAATAAGAAGAGATGAAGAATATTCCTTAAAAGAAGGGATTATGTAAAACTTTTTGTGAATAAATATCAAAAAGCAGAAATCTCTCTTTGCTAAAGGAAATGACAGCAGATATAAATGTATTTGCAATCACATTTTAGTTTCCAACTCTAAAATTATTTGTAAATGTGTGACCTGTTTGTACAATGCCATCTGTACAACTAAGCACCTTCCTCTGTTGCAGCCAAGTTACATGCAAATACAGCTTCACCCATAATTTAAAAAAGATTTTATTCCTGGATAGTCTACCATATGCCCAAAGTGGTAGTCACTGTTGCAAGCACTAAGGTCAAGTTATCAGCAAGATGTTACTCTTTTAGATAGAACTGGACATGACTGAGAATCCTCATGTACATCGTAAATAAACCAGAGCCATCTTTCACTCAAACATGTGCACACTTTGTTAGGTGAATCATGATGAAAGAGAAATTAACATCATTTAACTTAACATTATTTCATAAAGAGAAAAATAATTTGGTTACACTGCCCAAATCTCCTGTGATTAAAATGAGATCACCTAAAAGAGTCCTTCCATTTCACCAGGGAGTAGGCGTTTACTATGTTCAAGTTATATCTTCACTCATTCCATATAAATATATATGAGTTCTTTGCTTAGAAATTTTCTTTAAAATGTTTCCAATACCACTTTGATTATTGTAACCATCTATCCATGACGTTGCTCTGGGACTAGAGTGTCAGTGAATGTTTTAATGCAATTGGGAACTTTACCATTAACACACGAGTCAAACCTCCAGGGGTTGTCTCACTCTTGCCAGTTAAGCCTTTGGCCACAGTACACACTTTACATATTTCATTTGAAATTATGTTTTCCTTCCCCTAATACATCGTGCAGTTCTCCAAACTTTTGCAGTAGTGTACTTATAGCTGCATTTTTGAAAAACTGGTCAGTAATTTATTAAGATAAAATCATCCAGGAAAAAGAAAAGAGCTCTGTGAAAAGAGAAATTAAAAGGTAGAGAGATGAAAAAAATGTTGCCACTTTAAAATATAATCTCATAAGTTTTAAGAATAAAACATGTTTGAAGTTGCCAACTGTAAAACATACTCAGTATTTCAGTTTTAGTGATAACCAAAATGTTAAACTGCAATTTAAGGAATAATACAAATTTAAAATGAACTGTGAGACTACTTGTAAAATAACAACAGGTATTAAATCATAGTAATGGTAAAAGTTTAATTAAAAAAATATATGTGTGTGGATCTAATTATCTATCTATCCATCCATCCATCCATCCATCCATCCAACCATCTACCTACCTACCTCTCCGGAGAGTTTCTAGGTGATTGTGACCCTTTTGAAGAAGTAATGATTAAGTTGAAGGCAGCACACATTACAGCAAGCATTTTATACATGGGTAAATGAATGAACCAAGAAAGAAAAGTTTGCCAAGTGGCTGGCAGGCCTGCAGGTATTGGTGCATTGTAAGTTAAATGTCCATTCCCTTCTAGTGGCTGACTGACACTTGGCAGGTAAGCCTCAGCTCCACAGGAAGGATGAAAGGACCTGGGCTTTGACTTCGAAGTCCCCGTGTTTGAAGTCTGGCTCTACTAGCTATTAGAAAAGCAGTCAGGCGGGCGCTGTGGCTCACGCCTGTAATCCTAGCTCTTGAGAGGCCGAGGCGGGCAGATTGCTCAAGGTCAGGAGTTCAAAACCAGCCTGAGCAAGAGCGAGACCCCGTCTCTACTATAAATAGAAAGAAATTAATTGGCCAACTGATATATATATATAAAAAAAAAAATTAGCCGGGCATGGTGGCGCATGCCTGTAGTCCCAGCTACTCGGGAGGCTGAGGCAGAAGGATCACTCAAGCCCAGGAGTTTGAGGTTGCTGTGAGCTAGGCTGACGCCACGGCACTCACTCTAGCCTGGACAACAAAGCGAGACTCTGTCTCAAAAAAAAAAAAAAAAAGAAAAGCAGTCAGTTCACCTCTCCCAAGCCTCAAGTTAGATAATATTCCTTACCATGTAGTGTAAAATGTGGTAATATATGCGCAATGCCTAACCCATTGTTTGGCACATACTCAATTAGACCAATGCAAAGTTGGTCCCCATCTAGCCCTTTCCCTTTACTCACCTAACATGTGAGAAATCAAATGCCCGGGTAATATAACTGCAAACCCCTGATTGCCAGGTTGTCCCCTTTCTCACTTCTTCCCATGGGTAATTCTTAGGCTGACGCTGGCCTAGAGAGCACCTTCCTAGGCAGGCCAGGCCAGGGCCAGCTTGTAGTCAAGGGCATATGAGCATTTGGGGTCAAGGGTTCCAACAAATCATGATTTGGGCAATAAAAGCAAAACTGGTGTTTCTTGCTTTTTGCTGCCTTATCCTTTTTCAGTCACACCACATTTTTTTTTCTTCTACATGACAGTCCAGTAGCAGTGGATCCAGGTTTTGTGGGGCTTGCAGTTTACCTAATTTGTGGATCCTTAAGGAGAAGAATGTAAATTACAAACACAAACTAGATACAAGGTCTAAGAAGGGGCTGGCACAGGTGAGGGTCTTTGAAGCTTAAACTTTTTAACTTTCTGGTAAATCAGCCCCTAGCCAGCAGGTACCCTCTACTGTGCATATTTATCTATGACTACTGTGGCCACATCCACTTAGCACAGGAGATGGTGTTAGAAATGACATAGGCTAAAGTCCCCACTGGACCCTTGAACCATTTCTGAGCCCTCTTTCAATCACCCGAGCACTAGGAGAGAACATGCTTGAAGACAACAGCTGAGCACCCAGAACTTCATACACACAACTTTTTCACTATATTATATTTGATCTCCAAATGGAGATAACACAACTTAAAACTCCTGATAATACAGCAGTGTCATAGATGACCTATAAAGGGAAGAGGGCTAATATTTCTTCAGAGCCCATGATGTGCCAAGCATTGTACACAGATTAGCACTTTTAAGCCTCATAACTGCACCATGAGATTGGCAAGCTCAGAAAAGTAATCTGCTTGAGTGACAATCCTACGGAATGAAGAAAGGATTATGAATTTACCTCTGTTTCTTTACTATGGTAAGCAGCCTTTTATTACAAACTTAAAGGTAAAACCAGAAGGTCAATCTTATTGTTTGCCAACTGACAGCACAATCTTTCCCCTAGTCAGATAAGCGCGTCTGCTCTCCCTGCACACGGCGCAGTCTTTCTGCTTGTTTCCACCATTCTCTGGGCCAATTCACATTCTTCATTCAAAACGGCACCAAAACTTTTTCTGACAGGAAACTTGTTCTAATAAGTTAAACTTGTGACTGACAGTTCATTTGACTCAAAATTTCACATGTAACTTCCACTGTCATTTTATATGTGCTTTTAATATTGCTTCATTGGGTTCTAAAATTTTTATGTGGCCTATTATTTCATTTAAATAATGAAGACTGCAATTTCTAGTATTTCTCTTTTAATAGTCTTTCCTTATCAGTAATATAAAATTCTGAACACAGCAGGCAAGAAAAATGTTGGTCAAATAATATTTCTGCACAGGAAGCGATCAAATGTAAGCTCTGATAATGCTCTCTAGTAACCTTGTACACACTGCAGGATTGTATGATTCTATAGATTAATTTGAATATTTTATGCACATAATCATGGAAAATGGTTCCATAATTTACCAACTGTCAAGTACACAATTCTTCCTTGAATACTATTGTGACTATACTGGATTATATATAAATATTTTATTATTTGATACTAACAGAGAAATGAACTAATAAAATACAAGTTAACGTGCAGCAGGAGACATTATTTTTCAATTTGCTAAGCAAACTGTAATTCTGAACTTCTAAAAGGGTCAACTTTGACAATGCCATCTTTGTTTATTTTTAAAACACAGGTTTACATCATATTAATATTTGATGAACATGAAGTTCATTTTTTACTCAATGAATTTTTTTTATAACTTTGAAAACATTCATTAGTTTAGCTTTGCTAATAAACCAATCACTCAACTGGCTATAATTTAGCATCAAAATTCTGCTTTTGCTTAAGAGATGAAGACAGACTAGGACAGACTAGTTTTACTAATCCATTAGATTAAACTGACTATTAATAAGCTACAATGTCATTCGATTTGTTATTACTCAGAGAGGTTTTCTCTATCTATGACAAGTAAGGATGCCTGATACTTAAGGAATTGGATATTTATGCAACAAATGTTGCTTATGTCTTTCTATACTTTTTAGTCATGACATGAAATGTTCAGAATAAGTTAGATATTTCCTTAATAAGAATTTGATATTAAGTTTACATTGTAGTATGTAGTAAGATATGACCCAATAGACAAATTTTATGCCTACAAGACAGATCAAGGTTCGTGATAAGAGAATAATCATTATATATACTGACAGATGCTTCTTGACTTACTATGCGATTATGTCCTGATAAAATATTGTAAATTGACAATTTCATAAGTTGAAAGCATCATAAAACAAAAATAGGCATTTTGTAGACATAACAGGATACAAAAACACAAAACACATATCCAGAAAATGCTGGCAACACACTGCACTTGTAGTGCCAAATGTGAGGCCTGTCAATTCCTTAATCACTCCATATCTCATCAGGCCTCATATTTGGAATTTGTATGCCTTTTATTTTGTTTTTCCTGAAAGTTCACATTGTTTTAATTAAAGAGTTTTAAGTGTAAAGTGAGAAATGCTGCCACAGGGTTAGTACAGGGCACTCCTCAGGGCCATGAATATGCTGTGCTTGGAATGCTCCACCTTAAGTCCCCTTAACTGGTGAACTGCTACTTGTCCTTCATTTCTCAGATCAAATGTCACTTCCTTAGAGAAACCTCTTCTGACCCTGACAGCAGATCAAGCTCCTCTATTAAGTGCTCTCTTCAGACCTTCTTATTTTCTTATAGCATTTGGCATAGCTTATATATATATATGTATATATATACATATATAGCTTGCAAATATATAAATATATAGCTTATAGGTATATATTTATTTGTACAATTAAGTGAGGCATTTCTCACTTTACACTTAAAACTCTTTAATTATCTGTATCCCTCTGCTCAAACCCTTCACTCTCAGTCTATAAAAGCAACAGGGGCTCAGATCATTTACATCTTTTTCATTATCTCATTAAAAGGCCTTGCACAGGTACAGACACAATGCATATTCTCAATAAACACTTATATAAAAAAAATGAGTATTATCCATGGTCCCCTAATTGCCCAAGCCAATGAACATGCTTTCATTTTTATCTTATTGTACCTTTGTGTCATTTAATCAGCTGATCACAGTACCTCCTTCCTGACCTTTCATATATTCTTACTTCAATGACACCTTTTTTCCAGATTCTTCTCTTATCTCTCTTAGGTTCCTCTTCCTTAATCGCATCCAAAATTTACCACTTTGCACATGCTCTTTGGGTGGTCTTTTCCACATTCAAATGGTTTCAACTTTCTTCCACTGGATCTCATTTCATTGCCTCCACTGTGGACCTGACTCCCGAGCTTCAGACTCACATGGAAACTGTTTGATGGTCACATACAGCTATCTGCCTTACGGACATCTCAAAGTCAAATAAACAAAACCAAATTCACCATCATACCATGGCCCTGTATCGCAACAATAACAAAATAAAAGTAGGTCTGTTTCCATTATTTTATCTCAGTTTATGGTATCACCATCCATCTAGACATGGAAGCTAAACACCTGGTGGTTACCCTCTTATTTCTCAGATTCAATTAATCATCAAGGTCAGACAGCTTTAGTCTGGTGATATTTATCTAATCCTTCTCTTCCCCATCCCTTGACAACTAGTCTAGCTTAAATTGTCATTATTTCTTTCTGGATGTCTGTAACTACCTCCATAAAATTAATAGCAACCAACCTAAAAAATAAATCTGATACCATCATGCTCCTGCTTACAACTTTTCAATGGCCTCCACCAGCTGAAGGATGAACCCCAAGTTTCTGAATGTTGCATGCTAAGTCCGGGCTCTTGTTTGCTTCTCTAGCTCCACCTTTCACCACTTCCTTCTGTGAACCTTACACTAAGGGAACCACAAAGTGCTTGTGGCTTTTATAGAACCACACACTTCCTGGCTCTGAGCCTCTGCACTTTCTGGCATCCATATGGCTGGGACATGCCTCCATTCCATGAAGCCTTTTGCCTCATCTTGTGCTTCTTTCACCCTGTTGCATCCACATTCCACCATGCTGTACTTCAAAATCACTGGGCATGCTCCCTTCTCAGGGTCTCCTGGACACCTTTCGTCATGCCATAATCCACCAACAACCCTCAACAATCTAGCTCTCCTGGATGCCTCAAGATGAATGAGATGTCCTTTCACCATGAGTCCTCTTATAATATTCTCTGCAAAGCTCTGCTGAAGTGCAGTAGTTTTCTCCTTGTCAGTCTAATGACTATGTCTCCCCTTCTGTGAGTTCCATGAGAAAAAGGACCATGTCTCATAAAGCAAGTAATGGCTTCTCATTAAATGGAGGAATGAAAGATGACATTCATCTATTCAACCATCTGTTTAGTGCTACACAATGCCTGGCAACAGCTCTAAATACTAGATAGAGGTATCTCAGAGGACAAAACAGAAAATCCCTGCCTCATGGCTTTAAAATATGTGCATTATATCCATTATTTTAAGTAATGATAAATAATATGATACAATGGAGAAAAAGATAAAGCATATTAGTGGAGATAGTATCTATCGAGGCAGGGAAGAGTAGTTTGAAATAACAGATAAGGTGGCCAAGGACAGCCTTCCTGAGAAGTTGAATTTTACTCAAAGACATTTAGGAAACGAGGAGAGCTGGCCAGGCAGATATCTGTGAAAAGAACATTCCAGACAGAAAGAAGAGCAAGTATAGAAACCCTGAAAAGGGAACATTCCCACTGATCGTGAAGCACAGCAGGGGTGGAATGTGGCTGCAGCAGGGTGAAGAAGCAGAAGATGAGGCAAGAGGCTTCATGGAATGCAGGCATGTCCAAGCGCAACGGTCATATGGTCGCCATAAAGACTAGCTTTTGCTCTGTGTGAGATGGGAACCACAGAGTTTTGAACACGGGAGTGACGTAATCTGTCTTTTGTTTAATAGCCTCATTCTGGCTGCTGGGTTAAGAAAATTGTGAAGAGTGAGATAACAGTCTATTGCAAAAATCCTGGAGAGAGAACGATGATGATGTCTTGCCCCAGATTAGTAAAAGTGGAGGTGCTGAGACATGGTCAGATGCTAAATATTTTGATGGCACAATCTACAAAACTTAATGATTGACTGGATGTGGGGTAAGAAACAGAGTCTGGAATGACCCAAAGTTCTTGGCCCGAGCAGCTGGAAGATTGGAGTTGCCGTTTGTTGAGATGGATAAGCTACAAGAAAAACCATTTGGGGAAGAAGAGAATATACTTCATTGGAGAAATCTATAGAGTCAAGCAAAGATGTTGCATAGGCATTTGGATATGTATCTTTTCTCACAATTCTCCAAACCTTTATGATATGCCTACTGATTGAGCCACGGGCAAAATTCATAACCTGTTTTGAATTCTAAGTTCAGTGTGCTGCAGAAAGAGAAAGAAACTCTTAAAACTTGAAGTGACATGAAAATGAAAACTAATGAAGTACCTAAGAAAGCTTTTAGATCTTTTAGCAAAACTGGCTCCCTCAGTATTCACATAGAAAATGGGCAACTTTTTACTCAAATGTTTCCCTGTCTTCATAGCTCACTGGACTTCATTCCTTTTAGAAGCCCTCATCAACTATAACAGAAGCTTTCGAAAGGGGTGCTCACACCCCTGGAGATATTTTAGAATTTTTTTTGTTTTTCTTGGGGGATGTTTGGTTGTCACAAAGGTGTATGATGGTGGCATTTATGGATGTCCTACAATGCTTGGGATACCCTGCACAGTAAAGAATTGCGCTCTTCCCATATAATATTCAAATGCACTAGACATCCATATAAACAAAAATCTGTTTATAAATATCTGAACTCAGAACTTAACTCCCTTTTACATATAAACACAAAATAATGTTTGCATGGTTTTAATATACAATGAATTGTTAGTTATAATAACTACCATGAAAATTGAGGAAAGATTGCTTGTGTTTAGTACCTAATTCCATTTTATATATAATCCCAAGATGTTTACATGTTTTAATGTATACTGAATTTTCTAGTACTATATCTACAATGCACATACGTATATGTATATATATATATACACATACATAAATAAACATGCAAACATACATAGTTATACTTATTTTGTCCTCATTTTTTTCAATTTTTTGTTTTGACAGGGTCTTGCTCTGTTGCCCAGGCTGGAGTGCAGTGGCATCATCATAGCTCACTGCAACCTCTAACTCCCGGGCCCAGACAATCTTCTACCTCAGCCTCCTGAGTAGCTGGGACTACAGGTGTATGCCTCTGCCTGGCTAATTTTTCTATTGTTTGTAGAGACAAGGTCTTGCTATTAAATGCATTGCTCAAGCTGGTCTTGAATTCCTGGCCTCAAGCAATTCTCCTGCGTGGGCTTACCAAAGTACTGGGATTATAAGCACGAGCCATTTTTTCCGGCAACCACAGGCTACAAGCTACAGCTCAGATATAAGAGACCACAAACATGGCTTTTGTGTTAATCTGATGTGAACAGGGGCAAATTAATCATTTTCTCTGAATCCATACATCCTTTCCCAAAGCATACTATTATAGGATTTAAGAGAATAAAATCTCTTAAGGGAAATAGCATGACAAGTAAATTCCTTTAATTCCAAATTCACAATAAATTATGGGTGAACATAATTCATTTTCTTCTGCCTGCTTTTTAAAAGTATCCATCCATAATTAAACTCTCTGAAACTGGTTCTACATCAAGAAATGATGGTAATTAGCCCTTCCTCACAACTTTCTTTTAAGAATTAAATGAGACAACAAATGTAACTTATATATTACTGAGCCTGTTATTTTATTATTACTATGCAACATCTTAACGTTTTATCAAAACAATAATTAAGAACTGGATGGTACACTGGAAATCGGCATCCGGGATGTGATGAAACACCATATGTGTAATAGCTACAATGGAGACTGACAAATAATACATGTCAGTAAATGTTACACAGTGTTATTACTATTATTATTACTTTGCTAACACCATCAAAAAAGATAGAGCATTGGAGGAAGGCACTTTGTATAAAGATGACATATCAGAATTCAGCAATGCCTATTCATATTTTGGTATTTCTTTTAAAAACAGAAGAATGATTGTTCTGTCACCATAAAATAAGGAATGTGTGGACTCTGGAATAAAATAAATGACTTAATTACTCACTAATTCATAAATCACAATACTTATATATTAGCGTAAGAAAATGTACAATTTCCTAATTATCTCTCCTCAGTGTCTTATAAAAAATGTCCTAAAAAAGAAATGGGAGATTATTTATGTAAGAATAAAATCAAAGTGGGTAGCTGTAGATAATCTAGTTGGCTAAGAATGACTATATTTCTATCATATTACATAATGTTTACATGAATATTTCTTTTATCTGACATTAAGGAAGAAGGAAATTTGGGGGAAGATGTCTAAGGAATTCCCCTTAACTTCCCAAATAAAAAAACCTAACCCTCCGACTCTGGGGAGGAAAGGCAATACACATAAGCTAAACATTTGTACCCCCATAATATGCTGAAATTAAAAAAAAAAAAGCTAACCATTTTGAGAAATACTAACCCTCAACTTTGCTTTAGTAAGCCCAGTATTCTGAGCAACATTTAACCTTTAGAAAAAGAAAAGTTAATAGCCAAATCTCTAAAAATTGTATGTATAGGCAAATAGAGCTGTTTTTCTATAAGCTAAGCAGCTGTAGAAAGGTAAGATGTTCTATATAGTTCTTCTGTTCTCTAGTTAGATTATATTTTTAATTATAAAATATTTCAAGCATATAAAATTATCGATAATAATATAACAGCCATGCATCAACTTATTATCCACATTTAATAATGTTAACATATTGCAATATTTGCTTCAGAAATATTTTTGAAGCAATAACACCTCCTTTACATAGTGTCTTCTTTATATAATTAGTGTTTCTTAACTTTAACTTCCTGCTTGCTTTACACTTGCTTGCCTCAAATTGTCAGGTAAGAAGGCCCAAAGGTATGTAATCTGTCTTTTAAGTGTACATATGTTTAAAATGTATACTGAGTGGTTAGAAATTTGGCCTTTGGAAAAATGAAGTTTTAACAATTCATAACTTCACAAAGGCAAAACATGAAAGGCCAAAAAGATCAAATTTGATTAACTGAAAGATGAGTAATACTAATTGGTTAATATTAAACTTTGTGAGGAAGAAACAGAAGACTGACTCATTTAACTGTTCTCACAAAGTTCTCACTCACATCCTTAAAGGCTTCATAAAGATTTCTATCTTTAATGATGCTTATTATAATATTAAACAATAATACATGAGTTAGTAAAATGATATTTATTTAAAATTTTTCTTTAAAAAGTATGTATTGAAAAATAAAATTGTATGTGGTAGCCACTTTCTGAAAAAAAGGAATTGATGAAATATTATGTTTCTTGCCTTTAATTTAGTTAGTGGTGTATTACTCTACCATTTAAATAACTATAATGAGTGTATACTTTAAAATAGTTTATAAGTCTTTTTAAGCTTTTAAATGGAAGCACAAATTTTAAAAAAGCACGATTTGCACTTAAAAATGGTAAGAATGGTAAATTTTATGTTTTTAACCATGATAAAATAAAAGTGCTATTTGATACCCAAAACTGTTTTTGAAAAATAATTATAATTTTACCAATGATTTAACATATGTATATTGAAACTGTTTATAACTGTGTATATTTATTTGTTTTATATTTTATAATTCTGTCTTTGTTACTTTTAGGTGTGCACCTCACTTTTCATCTTCTTTGACTCAGTAATTCTTTTTCTTAACTCAAGATTTGGTACCTAATCTATGCTATAAAACATTACCTCAAAATGAATTTTTGCATGAAATTGAGCAAATATTCTAATATCTCTAACAAAATTTAAATCACTTAATTGATTTAAATTTAATTTAATCTTAAGATTATCACAAACTAGATTGAATTTTGTGGTAACTATGTTCAAGAAAGACATTTCAAAATTTGCACATATTTTCTGTAGGTTAAGAGTTTATATAAAGTAGAAAACTCATTGTCAAGAAAAAAAGATGTTTCATAAGTGTCCATAGAATAATACTCTGCATTAAGAGGCAATGAGATTCAAATAAAATGGCTAATAAAGTTGTCTTAATATGGAGCTATTAAATTTCTAATAAAAATGTTCTATAAATAACTTCCAGAAATGTTTATATATTTTTATCTTAGTATAAAAAATCATACTTAGGATTGATCATAAATAAGAAAAAAAATTTTAATACTCATCCTTGTTATCTGCCAAGATTTAATTGTAAATAATTTTGATTTCTAAGCACAAGTCAAACCTCTTCATAATACTATAACACATGTTAAATTGGCCTTTCCATTTGAGAAAAAGTTAAAAATTTATTAAGGGGAGAAGTGACATTTATAGGTAAATGAGAGAAAAATTTGTTTTATTTGGAAAACTAATTAAAATAACGAATGAACAGATTATCAAACCTTGCTTAGATGGGCAAATTTTACAAAGTCATAATCATTTAAAATTCATCTGTATAAGTACAGAATTTTCTTTAAAAATTAACAGCAAGATTAGAGAACTCAGAAAAGAGACTATTACATATTATAATTTAACATGTTTAAAATAAATTATAAGTCAACTGGTAAGAAGAGAATTATTTAATAAATAGAATTTGGTTAGATGGTTTCAATTTGGAAAAAATTAGTTTAGGTACCAGTGCATAATAAACACCAAAATAAATTATGGATGGGTTAAAGAGTTAAAATATTTGGAAATTAAGTAATTAAAAGACGGGAAGAAAGTAGACATTTTTATCAAATTTCTGGATTACAAATAACTTTTTATGCTTAGAAGCAAAAAAAAATTTATAAAAATATATAAAAGATATGTAAATATATAAAAATACGAGTATGGGCATGACGTGTGTGGGTTTATGTGTATGTTCGTGTGTGTTCAAAAGGAAGAGAATGATGCATTTGGTCAAACAAAAACATTTTTAAAATATATATGCAAACCAATTAAGTAAAAATGTTTCCCAGTCAGATAAAAAGAAAGAAATAGGAAATGGGGAAAAATGCCAAAGAGGAATTAATATTTTCAAATAAAGAGCTCATATAATTTGATAATAAATATATGTCCCAACCTGATCCACACAAATGAGCAAAGGATATGAACAGAAAATTATAAACTTAAAAATACATGACTTTATATTCAATTTATAAGAAAACAAGGAAATGTAAAATATAAGAACAAAATATTTTAAAGAAATGCTCATACTGAAACAGGTTCTCAACTTTTTCTGGTGAATTATAAATTAATTCAATCTTTTTAGACAGCAAATTAGTAAGATGTGCCAAATACTAAAAACACCAATATTGTTTAACCCAGTGATTCTACCTTTAATATATGCTTTCAAAGGTTCGAAATCTGGAAAAAAGATACAATCAAAATGAATATCATCAATACATTATTTCTAATACATATATTAAAAAATATCCTAGACTCAAACCAAGTAAGCTTTGGTATCCAATAGCAGAAGGATATTTAAGTGAATATTTACACAGTTAATGAAAGAACTATTTAGTAACATGAGAAATGTTTGTGACATTAAGTGAAAAAAAATGAATGATATTAAATTATTTGCATACTACAACTAAAACTTTTTAAAGTCATTTAAATAGAGGGAGGATCAAGGAGATACATTAATATGTTAATTGTGAGTATACTGAAGCAACAGAATTCTGGGTGAATATTTTCCTTCTCTTTACCAAATTTCTATCTCTTGTTATATGACCTTTTTATATGACCTCGTTATATGACCTATATGACAACATGATCATTTAAAAATCCAAATAACTATTAAAATTATGAATTAATTAAAACATATAATATACCTATAGCAGGGTACAAAAATATAAATATACTTTGGCAACAAAATTTTAAACACCTTTGATTATTATGGTTGAAAGCATTTATATGAAAATATATAATTGTTTTGTTCACCTGGAGGTATTACATGTGAAAATTTTCTTTTCTTTTTCACAAACTCCTACCATCTTCCTTTTTTAAACTTATATATTTTAAAGGATGTACTTACAAAAACAAAGCCTTGGAGTATAAAACAAATATTTATTCATTAAGTAATATCTCCCCCTGGGTTTCTATTATAAGAATAGAAATGTTTCACTAAGGAAAATATAATTTTGAGGTCCAACAAAAATAAATCACAATTAAGCAAATGAAAAGCTTTAAAGTCATACTTAAAAAAGAAAAAGAAAACGAAACCATTTGTACTCAAAACATGTCATAAAATATGACTTAAACAAATATAAAATTTATGGACCTGAATCCCACCAGAAAGTAGGTTCCCTGTTACAACGTAATCATGTAAACTGATTCCAGGGCTCTTTTCCAAAGTTTCAGCTATTTAAAAGGTAATTCCTTTTAAAGCCCTGACCTTTTAGCTATTACTTCAAAGGGGAACCAGCATGTATGCTTTCTCGTAACTGTTTATCTGTATTTGTTAAAACTGCGGGCAGCTGTTAGTGCATTCAGCAAATTCCTCATGGTTGGCTGCTTTTTCTTCCTATATGTGAGTACATTTAATGTGAGATTTAGCAATTACAGTAACAAATGTATGTTTTTATGTATTACGTCAGTTCATTCAGAATTTCCCCAATGTATAATGCTGCAAGGTTGTTCATTCAGAGCACAGTCTTAGAACCAGGCTAATTGGTAATAGTTTTTACAGCTTTCCAAAGAGATACAAGGTGAACTTATGAACAAAGTGTTAAGTAGAATGATTTAACAGCTCCCCCAAGTTCCTACTGGCCTTTATTTGGTTTGAAACTGAGTAGTAGCTTTCAATAAACTGAAAAGGCAAGAGAAAGGGGGAAAGGCTTCATTTTCTAATTGTTCTTTGATGTGATGAAAAATCAAAGTGTCATGAGCAATCCATGTAGTGATCTGAAATAGCTCTAAAATAAAAAGGTTAACTGTGAATGAATCTGCCTTCTACAGGGAAAACAAAGAAAGCTTTAGCCCAAACATCTTTAGACATCACATTTAAGAGAGCCAGGTCGTCTAAACTATTTCAAAAATGTCTTCAAGTTGCTAAGAATGCAATTTGTTATTTCATATAATACTAATACTTTTTCCTTACTATATGTATAAACTGGTATGTGTATTTGGTATAGTGAATCTGTACATTATTATTATGCTCATTAATAGGCTTTGGAATATACTTTTGGTATATTTGAATTTACAACTTCAAACTGGATTCACAATTATTCAATCTTTAAAATTTTCTGACAATTCAAATTTCATTTATCTGGTGCTAAGTCTCCAGGAAGGAATTGCAGAATTGTTTTTAAAAGAAAATTAGGCAATATACATAACCTTAACATTTGTAACCCCATAATATACTGAAAAAAAAAAAAAGAAAATTAAGCCTAATTTAGACATGATTTCTAAAACTAAATTTGGGAAAAGGTGAAAACCACGTATGGCGGAGTATACACATATATAAACACACACATATAATTTTCTAAAGTAAGCTTTACAGAAAACTTCAGACTTTAGTAGATCCCTATCTTGTTAACCTCAAATAATAATATATACTGTTTATATAGAGAATTTTCAGTTTATTTATGTAATATAATTACTCTTCTAAAATGAAACACCAAATACTCTTTTTCTCCACACTTCATTAAGATAGTTATAAACATAATTCAGTTCAATACTGTAAATATTGTTCAATTATACCCAGATGTACATGTTTTTTCCCCTTTCCTCTTAGAGTTTATCTCACCTTGCACTTTGGACACTTCTGGGCATTCCTCTGCCCATGCTCAATTTCGCTGGCCCAGTGACGCAACAATTTGTCTCCTTTTTTGTATTCCTTGCAGTTAACACCTTCATGCCAAGGAGAGTGGCACTTAAAACACCAGACGAATTGGCAAGTGGGGCACTGGATCTGTGTAAGAAAAAAATAATATTAAGTACTAGTGGATATACTGAAAGTATCTAAAAGGGTAAGAATGGTGATGCTTGGGGAAATGAGCTAAAAGGATATAATTTAAAATACCTCCCCCTCTATAAGACCGAAAACCACAATAAGATATGAATATTGTTATCAAAGGAGGAAAGAATTACTTTGGCAAGGATGATTTGGCTGTTTGTAGACTATGCTGGAATTAAACACTTGGGGCATTCTGGAAATCAATCAGCTTTAAGAAAATCTCCCAGATTGCAGCACAGAGTAAAACTTGAAGGCTCATTATGCCCCAAATCTATTCATACTCTGGCTGCCCTCTAACTCACCTTTCCCTTGAACCCATTTCCCAGTCATTTTCATTGCCTTCTTACCAATGACTTGCTTCACCTTGTAAAACCAAAGCCCCACAGATGCTTCATAAAATGAAAAACACTAGCAAACAACTGCTAAACCAGTACTTGCTATGAAGCACCATTTAAAATAATGGATATCCCTGGACTGTTACCAATCTAAGGGAGGTTAACTATAAAAATGATACAAAGAATCCTATTGCTGGAAACATGTCAATAGGTTGGTCCTGTGGCCTGTACCTAGAAAACCATCAGAAAGAGGCTTTCATGTTTTCACTATGTGGAAGTGTATATGACAGCCTGTGTGTATGTCTAATGAAAATATGTCTTCCATTTGAAGCAGAAGATATTTTGTCTGACATCCTTTATTTTGAATGAGTGGCATATCCCATTCTCACTATTTCTAGTCCTAACACTCTAAAAACATATGAGTATAACTTGACTTCCTTAGCCCCATGTGATTAAAATCAATTAATAATATGCTTCATGATGAATGATATTTGTAATCAACTATTCTCTTTGTTCCTGCACATTATGTCACTGCAGGACAAGTGAACTTACTGACTACATTTTAAGGATTAGTTAGAATTTATTTTGGTAAACTCTATATAATATCACCACTTAATCTTTTGGAAAATCACTTTTTTTGACATCAGAGAGTCTACTATATAGACTGAGTGGCAATTACAATAACAGCTCTCCCGTTAATAATTCAAAGCACTGCAGTTTCTCTTATGTCAAGAATAGATAAGGTTCTTTCTATGTAAATATGAAGTAATAAAAGTATTTTTGTTTTTAATTTTATATAAAAATAGCATTTTGTCATAAGATTTACAAAATCTTCACATTTACTTATTTACTGAAATTCTGTTAAATGGTAATACATGTACTGAATGCATTACCTACATTGTTTATTTTTTACCCTCAAAACAATGCTTCTAAGTAGGTATGAACATCATGAGTTTACAGACGATGAAACTAAGACTCAGAGAGATTCAATAACTTGCCCAAGATAACATGGCAAGTGTGCACAAAGAAGAAATTTAAACATAAGTTTGTCTGGCTCCAAGGCCAGCATACTTTTCATCATGCCAAAACCCTTCTTTATACTAAACAGCATCCCTTCTTTGACAATTGACAACTTAAAATGTGGTAGTCAAAGATGGTCATGTGGTTAAACTATTCAGCAAGTCAGAATTCTACATGATTGCCAACATAAGGTAGATTTTGAAAATTCTTTTCAAGATTTTACTCACATCAATTGAAAAACTGGTTTACATTTTTTAAAAAAGGATGTTTCTATTCAGTCATTTAAAATAATTCCTTTTGCCTTTTTGATCATTAGCATTAAAATAAGTCATTTTTTAAAGTAAAAAGAATGAGTTGAAGTGGGTGAGATTCAGGTAGTAAAACATTATAAAATGTTTATTCCCCTATGTCACTGAATAATGAAGAATAGATGTAAATATCACATGGGGCTTTCCTTTTGAATATAATGAATGAAATGAGGAAGAAGTCTGAATGAAAGACACTGCTTTTCCTCATGCATCTGCCGTTATGTCAGAATGGTCTGCACACTTAATTCAGCTGTTCTATTAGAAATTATTCATAATTCTAAATCTGGACTCTAGCAAAAAATCATTACTTATCAAACTCAAAATATTAGACAACATCCATATGCAAATGTAGTACTGCAAATATAAGAGCTAATTCAGTTTTCCAAGAAGAATTTGAATTATTAGAACTTCCGGTTAAACACATACTCAATAATGAAACACATTTATCGATTCATTTGCCCATTCAACAAATATTTATTGAGCACCTTCAAGTAGTAGGAACTAATTATACTGATTTTAGGCAAACAACAAAAAAATAGAAAATACTTGTCCTTAAGGAATTTACTGGGGGCAGATATGTATGCAAGCACTGTCCAGAGAGTATCCAGCCATATTATATTTTATTGTTATATTAACAATGGCTGGATACTTTTGGGACATCCCTCGTAAACCCAAACAGCTATAAAATCACTTAACAACTGCTAGAGTAGAAGCTTGGACAAGTGGGTACCATGAGAAAGAGGCTTCGGATCAGGCGGGAAGATATATGTTGTCATAAGCAGTGAGTAGGATGTCACTGGGACATGTGATGGGTTAACACTTCGGGCAGAGGGTCCAGCCTGAGCCACCACACAAAGGCCTGAGAGCACATGGTGTGCTGGGGAAACAGCAAGTGTTCTAATGTAGCTGAAATGGAGATGTCACTTCAGCTTGCTCAATCCTAAGCCTTGCAGAAGTGTCCAAGAAACAGGGTCCAATAAGTTCCCATAATCCGGGCATGTCTCCCAAATATGCTGTGGTCCAGAAACTCCTCATATGAAACATGTAAAAATTATGGCTGTCAGGCTAGGGTGTGTCCTAAAGAAACTAACTAGTATGGTAAATAATCAGGAAGTCTTGTAATTATAAAAAGATTTTTAAAGAACTGAAGATGCTTTTATTGAAGAGAAGATGTGAAGAAATGTAGGGTGTTAAAGAGCGGAGAAAAGGAGTCTTTGATGCATGGCTTCAAATTCTTCAAGGAAGCACTGTCTGTTCCCTTATAACATCAAATCCTAAAGCCAGAGTGGTGGCAATGAAGGGAGATTCTCCTTAAGGGAAAACATGGCTTGACTTCTTGCATTGAATTACTCTCTGAGATTTCACTGTCTACTTGGGGATCTCTCCTTGCATGGATGTACCAGTAACATATGGGCTTCATGGGGCTCCCTTGAACATAGCCCAAATGTGGCCAAGTAATTTTGTCTTAATTTTTCACAGCACAACTGAAACAAAGCTGGAAAATGAAAGAGAAACTTTACTAAAGATTGGGGACCAAAAGCAGATAACATATGCAAAGAGTAACACATGACAAGATAAGCTGTATCAAGATATAGTGCTTATGCACATAAATAACCTTACTGACCTCCTTCAAATTTGGTTTCCAGGCTCTTTTTACATATGCAACACATTATTCATTGCACAATACATTTACCGTGATACTAGCTTTTAATTTCAAGTGGGAGGCATGCTTTCCTAGGACAGCATGCCAAAACTTGGGAATGGGAGTTATTCGAAAAGAGTACTCTCTCCCTAATTTGAGCATGACTGTTTCATAACAGTCCACCTTTCTCCTATCACATGGAAACACTTTTAAGCATTTATAGACTCTTCCTCTAAATCCAGAAAGCAAAGCCCAGAGAAGCATTTGAGTCTACTTCTTGTCTGAGGACTTGTTTTTTCACTAATGAATATAAAAGGTACTGGAAAAGTCTGCCTGGTTTGTGTAGCCCAAACTTCTAGCCAGAAATCTGTGGCATCATCCTGTTTTCAACAGGACACCTTGTTCTGAACACAACACAGTAAGGCTAACATCTCACAAAAAGTGTACATACAAAGTAGCAGGAGGGCCACTTGATTACACAGTGTATAGGAGGAAATGGGAATAGTCTCTATAACTACTAAGTGAAAGCAGGAGAGAGACAGACCCTGGCCTGAAGGTAACAACGAATTCTTTCACATTAGAGCCTTTTGAAAACGGAAAAGAATGATTCTGTAGATGTGAAGTTTCTTAATAAAGGAAGTGTTCAGAGCCTAACTGGCCACCTGGGAGGCATACTGTAGAGAGGACTCATGTGCTGTGTAGACAGCCCCATTAGGTTCTCTTACAGATCTAAGAGAGTAAATATGGAAAGGTAGAAGTACAGAGGGTGGTAGATGAGAAATATTTTAATACAAGGTCCAAACTCCACTTTTTCTAGAATATCTTCTGGACCATTTTATAATGAACACCAGACTTGGCTTTCTTTAACCCACTATCCCACTGGCCAACACAGAGAAATGATTCCTCACTTGTTTCTTGTGCTGAAGACCCAAGGGACCATCTGCTGAAGTGCAAAAACCAGTTCTTGATACTACTGCAGGTCAATTTATGGTAGCTGTAAGCCTCGATTATTATAATTATTATAGTTTTTTTTTAATAAGGTCAGATGTAGGCTAAAATATCAGCTAAATTCTGATATTTGGCTGTTAGAAGTTCAAGCTCAAGTAAAAACTTTAAAAATGTTATTACGGCTAATTTATACATCAAGAAAGCTAACAAAGAACAACTTAACAAAGCACCTCATTAGTAACTGGAGGGAGACATGCACTCCAATAAAATTTAGTAGGCTTGCATCATAGCTGAGTATTATAAATTTTTTCAAGGGTAACATATAACACACCCTTTGTTTTAAACTGGCTTCTTTAAACAGGGCTAGACGACATCGTCTTTATCGCCGTCATAAATCTACGCCAACAACAACCATTTAAGAAACTACACTTGTTTTCTATCGGCTCCTGACATGGATGATGCATTAATTCCAACAGAAATCAGAATGTGTCATAAACTAACCTGACCTTGCAGGGCTGATGCACCACTGGATTCTCTATTTGTAAACACTGTCAACTTAAAGTGATGGTGTCAGGGAAAAACATAAGAACAAAGGAGCATACTAATTATGCTTTCATGGAAAAGCTTTAACCATTTTTTACATTTGGAAAACAACCAGAAAAAAGCTTAAGCATATTTTAAAGTACACCAAATAGGAACACCCTATTTATTTGACTGTATTCCTCAAGCACTTAGAAAAATTATTTTACCACACAAGGAAATAAAATATATGTGCATTCTATAAAATATGATTTCCACCCAAAGAGTTTATAATTACAAGGGAGAAAAAAGAATGCTAAGAAGGTAAGAATATACAAAGAGTTTTTCCAGGACATTTTTATTGGCTTTTATCTTTCACCTTGTGGTACATCAAAGCACCATTGTATAAATTACCAAGACCAAGTTTCTGCTTAACATTTATCGGAAGAAGAGTGGATATTATTATTAGTTTTGCCTCAAGGAAATCAAGAAGAGAATTCCCTGTAACATGTTCCCTGTGTTGATGTGCATGGCCTTCAACTCTCACTCCAAATCAATATGAAAAGGGGGATTATTTTTTAGTCTACATCTGGAATAATCATGAAACCTAGAATTGCATCTACCTCAGTAAAACTCCTATGAGTAAAATAACTATTTTGAATCCTTTGCAGGTATCTCTTCTCTTCCATGAAGAACTGTTATCACTTTCCCTACTTCCCAAAGCATATTTTTTTCATTTCTGTGAGTTCAATGACAATCCCATCCCCTACCCCCCAGTATTGATGACTCTTTGTCAGATCACTCCCAAGCCACATATTTTGGACATCTCTTTGATGCCCAAAAGAGTCTTCAAACTTAACACTATCGATACATTCACATTGAACTAATTTTCCCCTCCCCACACCTGCTGCTCCTCCAAATAGTCAATTCCATTCCCCCTTTCTGCCCACCATCCATCAATCACCCCGTCTTTTATTCCATCTCTATTCTTTATGACTCCACCATTCCCTTCTCAATACCCAGTGTTGCTCGTTCTGCTCTCTTTGCCTAATAAGGGCAACAACCATAATACTTTCTAGTATGTGTTGAGCACTTACTATGTGTCAGACTTGGTGCTAAGCGATTTATATGTGTGTGATCTCATTTAATCTTTACCACATGCTTATGACATAGGTCTGAAGATGTGAAAACTGTACTTGAGGTTACAGAGCTAAGGTGCGACAGGCTGAGTGTTTAGTGTGAAGCCAGGGCTCTGACCTACCTTTTCCACCTTGGTAAATTCAACATTTCAAGGCTGAGTTTAATGTGTTTGCTCTCAAACAAAACCTTCCCAATCTCTCCTGTTCTTTCTTCTATGCTCTAAGTATTTTTCCTCCTACATTTATTACAATACACGTTGTTATTTACACATTGGCCCACTTATTAGTTCCTTCAACAAATATATTTTTAACGCATACACCACCAGACACAGAGCTTGACACAGGTTATCAGCAGTGAATGAAGCAAGCCTGGACCTAGCCTCCTAGAGACCAGTTAGAAAGAGAAACTTTAAGCAAATAACCACACAAATACACCATAAAATGTCAGATGATAATTGCTATGGAGAACAACTTCGGGTGTGGGTAACGTGTCTGTCTCCAGGCATCACATGAGTGCATTAGTGTAGCAACTTCAACATTTTTTTAAATTTTTTCACCATTAACTTCTTCCCTATATTGATATGCAGTTGGTGTTGCACTAAAAAATTATAGAAACTTTCCAGGTTAGATATTAAATTTCTAATTAGAAATCAAAGTCAATCTTGTAGGAATGGTATGGTAAGCCTTTTTGGAATCATGGCAAGAGTTACAGTGACAAGAAGAAACAAATTTTATGAATGAAAAAGACTGGATTTGACCAAAGGCAAGGTTGTCTCAACATAAATCTCTCAATTCAGGAATGCATTTGTTCCATTTGATATAGTATGAGGTTGACAATGTTCAGAACATAATGAAAAGCTCTATTTACTCAAATTTTTGCCAGAATGGAGTTGTTGAGTGAGGGCCTACAGAGATAAATGGAGACTTAAGAGTTCTGGTTATTGCTTATTGATACATTGTGTTTACCCCTTCTTTCATCTGCTGAGTATGAAAATTTTAATAAGTGGTTTTTGCAAAAACCCATATAAATGAAACCCCCAAGTATAATATTTTATTTTATTTATTGTTTTTTTGAGACAAAGTCTCACTCTGTTCCCTGGGTTAGAATGCCGTGGTGTCATTCTAGTTCACAGCAACCTCGAACTCCTGGGCTCAGGCAATCCTTCTGCCTCAGCCTCCCAAGTAGCTGGGACTACAGACATGCACCACCATGCCTGGCTCAATTCTTCTATATATTTTTTTAGCTGTCCAGCTAATTTCTTTCTATTTTTTTTTTAGTAGAGATGGGGTCTTACTCTTGCTCAGGCTGGTCTCGAACTCCTGACCTCCAGTGATCTTCCTGCCCTGGCCTCCCAGAGTGCTAGAATTACAGGCCTCATGAGCCACCATGTCCAGCCCAAGTATGATATTTTAGATCTTAAACTTCATGTAAGGAGCACTCATTCAGCTATAAAATAGCTGTAATATTTTTGAACAATTTTAATCTGCTATATTAAGTGCTTATGAATTGACAACAAAAGCCATAATAAATGCTCAAAGAGTGACATCCTGGATCAAGATACCATAACTCAATGACTTAGAATAATATTACAATAAACATTACGAGTGTTTTATCAATAGATATAAAACCTACTTAAGGCTGTAAATATTATGTAGAGATGTTAAATTGCTCAGAAATGGTAGTCATTAGCAATAACATTTTTCCCCTGTTTTTGTTGCCTTACAATGCAATTTATTACATTTAAATTTTTTTTTTTTTTTGAGACAGAGTCTCGCTTTGTTGCCCAGGTTAGAGTGAGTGCCTTAGCGTCAGCTCACAGCAACCTCAAACTCCTGGGCTCAAGCGATCCTGCTGCCTCAGCCTCCCAAGTAGCTGGGACTACAGGCATGCGCCACCATGCCCGGCTAATTTTTTCTATATACATTAGTTGGCCAATTAATTTCTTTCTATTTATAGTAGAGACGGGGTCTCGCTCTTGCTCAGAGTCTCACTTTATTACATTTAAGTATTTAAATTCACACCTCTTAAAATTATGATAAACTACACCAATCTGAAAGTGGGTTCTGTTATTGGAGAAACTGAATTTTAAAAACTACAGCAAAATGAAAATTGTCTATCTGTTCACCACAAAGAACAAGATCTTGGTCTCAGTATAGGGTGCTCTCTAGAGCCATGAATGCCACTGTTGGTTTGTCAGAGTATCCATGTTAGTGCTCTCCTTACCCATAATATCCAGACAGGTATGGGCATGTAAATCATCAGATAGTTAATGTAAGTGTGGCAGCCGGTCCAAAGGCAGTGAGTTATCTCAGTTGATTGTTTACAGTCAGTTACAGATTGAACTCCTTGTTCTACTACTTTCCTCCCTTCTCACTACTTCATTTGAATAGTCTTAAAAAAAAATGTAGAGTGTGATGTTTAATGATGAGAAATGCTATATAAATATTATATAAAAGTAGCAAAAGTCATTGATTCAGGAATTGTTTGAATCATCCCTTGTACAACAGGGAACAGGAAAACTATTTACCTCTTCTGTTACAGATCTTCTCTTCTTCAAGAGTAAAGAAAAGCAACACAAAATAATCATCCTCAAATTCTGTGGTAGCTTTACTCTTGCTCAAATTTGTTCAATATTTTCACTTTACAGTATACTGAGATTTCCATCTCTCATCTACCCCTGGGGAGGATTTTAAATTCCATCATCAACATTTATTTTGTATTGAATTCCACCTCTCCCAAAGCAAATTTTCTTTACCTTTGCTCATCAAAAGAAAACAGTTGCGTTTACTAAATTTAAGATTTTGATTGGAGGAAGCATGACATTGGGAAATGGTATCAGAAGATTCTTGGTTCACTCAAAATTATACAAATATAAGATCTTATATACGTCAATTTCTACATATTTCACTCTTAATACATGTACATTGTGATAAATTATGCTCATCACAATGTGATTTTTGGATGAAATCCAACAGTTTACGTTGCCATAATTGTACTATTATACCTCCTTTTACTCATTTCTTCAGAACAACACATTTATAAATTACTCAATTATTTCCACTTTGATTCAATTTTGTATAAATTTTAATTATCACAAATTCAAAAATTAGTATAGTCTGAGTTTATATGTATCTAATTCTAAACATTATTTAGAAAAAAAGTCTAATATCCTGATTTATGGAATAACAAGTCCTTCTAAAGCTATTAATTTCCTGAAAACATACAATAGAAATAAAAATGACTTAAAATAACCTAAGGTTATATAGCATCGAATAAAAGTATTCTATTGATGTTAAGTCAGCATTCAGCATTACTATAGGGTAGAAGTTTAAGTTATACAATTTTGTATCCTTGAAAATGATACTTTTTACATAAGGAAAAAGAGGTTTTTTTTCTAACAGTTATACTTTAAAGAGACTAGCCTGCACAAAAACCATACATTAAAAAACTATGAGAGTCAAGTAGTTTCAAAGAGCGATGACTCATTGAGAAGCTTTGACTAAACTGTAAATATAATAGCTCATTATTCCAACAGCTGAGGAAACTACTTGCTAAACCACAGTCCCCTCAAAACTACAGGATGAGTAATGTAGCGACCACTGCCTCCAAGACACAGAGCATGGACAAAAACTTACCTTACATGGAGATGACTTCAAACAGCCTTTGAAACCACTTCATCCTGCCATTTTGCTGTAATGACAAGGATGAAAACTACTGCCACAGCCTCACTGGTTTTCTGCTTCATTTACTGTGAAGGTTCTCTACTCTGCTGTACATTGGTCACCTGGTGAGCCTCAAATATTTGCAAGACAATTGTCCTGGGGTGGGCCCCCAGGGGTGCTGGTGTGTCCACAAGCTCTCCAGGTAATTCTGTAGTTCAGGGCTGTGACTCAATGATCTGTTGCCACAGTTTTGCCTTGGTTTCCCAGTTTCAGTCTCATCCTGTTGTGAGCGCCGCCAGAATGATATTTCCCTAATGCCTATGGAATTGAATCCAAACTTCTGCACGCAGTGTACAAGACTCAACAAGACCCACTCGCACCTGCCTGAACGGCTGCCTCTCCCCTACTCTCTCCCCACCAGTTCTAGAGGCAGCTGTTTCTAGTATGCCTGGCCCCAGACTCACAGCTTAGGCATTGACTGATTCTTTGCTCAGAAATGCTCTCCCCATTTCTCTGCCTGGAGAACAGCACCTCCTCTGTGAAGACATTCCTGACATCCTAGTACCTATCCCTCCTTTGAGCGTCGTCAAAGCACCCTTTGTACAGAGTTTTGGTAGTTTTTTGTTTTTCTAAGCATTTTGAACTGTCATTTTCTAACATGTCTCTTATACCTTCATTAGACTTTTTTGACGCAGGGACTATATCACATTTGCTCATATCCCCCAAACTTAGCACACTGCCTAGCATATATACTGGCATTCTATATTTGCTAAATAAATGAAAGAATACCATTTTATACTATTTTCACTTATAGTCAGGGCTAGGGGAGATTTACATTGGGACCACTGAAAAACTCATGCTTACACTTAAAAAAAAAAAAGCCTTAGTATCTGATAATAGTAATGACTATTACTCTGAAGATTAGCCTCTCAATGAGGTTACCAGATGAATTTTCAACATGTTTAAAGTCAAAGGAAAAACTTTAATAACATCCTTGAGAGTACTCTCTTATCATCAGTCTCCCCAAACCACAGGTTTTCAGAATCACAGCTGATAGATGCTCACCTTTGGCTCTAGTAAAGGAAGGAAGCCCCCTCAATGCCCACCACAAGTTGACCTAATTTGGCTTCTCCCATCATGTGACATCTAACCCGCAACTCTGGAGAATGCGCTTACTTTGTATTTGCTTTCTGATCTGGAAGGGGTGGGAATATGTCCTTTTTTCTTGAAGGTTGTAAAGTGCTTGCACTGAGGACATGGCTTGGTGCTGGAATCAATACGGCCAAGTTCCAAGAAGTACTTATACTTGATGGAGTCTTCATGTGTTAAGTTATAGACAACAGTTGTTTCTTCCAAGAATTCAAAACACTCCGTGATAGGGCATTTGATTTCTACTTGGCCAAGTTGTACCTGTGTGAAAGAGCAGATGGAAGAAAAAAAAAAAACATTGGTTATTAAGTTTCTTTGTGTGTGTGTGTCTGTATGTGTATAAGCATCATTACTGCTTATTTCATGACCATGACCGCAGTAAAGGACTAACTATAATTTCTTAAGATAACATAATGAATGGTAATTGCCTTGATACCTGTATTAGGCAGTACTAAAATGTCTATCATTATATAATGTCTCCAAAACGATTTATAGGGCGTTTAAGTCTTCTCTGATCATTGTATTTGTGAACATTAATGGGCCTAAGCCACAGGCTCACCAAAGAAGCAAATTTCATCCCATCCTTCTGAAACTGGCAGGGTGAAACTACGTTCAGAAGACGTGCCGACTACAAGAACTGCAGGGTGAGACAGCATTTGGACAACGTGCCAGCTGAAAGGTGTTTCGGATTTTCAGCCTCACTACAGAATGCTTCAACACTAAACTTCAGGCACGTTTTATTACTTTAAAAGGAAAAAAAGAGAGATTTTGTAAAGTATAATATCTAGTAGCTTAAAAACCATTACCAAAAATAACTGTTTCCCCTGACCCTTCCTGTCAAGAACATGAAGTAGTTTCTATGTCAGCAAAATCACAGGAACAAGTAAGAAAATTAAGCCAACTACAACAGTGCAACACAAAACGAAAAAAAAAAAAATCCTTACGAGATTTGGTTGCTAAGGAGGTAATTTACAAAATTAATGCATGCAAAGGACCACAGAGATAGATTAGGAGAGAAGAGAGCATATACTTGAATGCTACATTTAGCATTCAGATATGGCTAGTATTAAAGATTATGGTAAAAGATTGAAGCACAAAGTGTAGACACAACTAATCTTTAAAAGATGAAGAATATGCACCACTTTGAAATAAGAGGTAGCTAGAATATTTTCCATAAGGAGTGAACATTAATTCTTTATCTTCTTGGCATCATAATCTCTTTCTGTCCTTTCTAATGTAGTAAAGGGAGGCACTCAACACTCCAAATGGAAAACAGTGCTAAATCTTTCTTTTCCGCTTGGATGAGTCTGCCTTTCTGAGAAATCAAAACACATCCACCTGCATGAGAAAAGCACTCTATGAAGACTCAGGCAGTAATGGGAGAAAGCCACACAGTCTGGGGAAAGAAAAACATCACCACAGAGAGCCATTTAAAAAAAAAAAAAAACTAAATTCATAGTAACTTTTAACTTTGCTCTTTATCTGGCACAAACTTGAGGAAAAGTGTTAAGAAGTTACAGGCTGAAGGATACGTGGGAATGACATGTTTAATACCAGTAAAGGACATGAGCTAAATGGATAATGAAATGGAAGAGTCTGGTTTGAATAAACCACCTTATTAGTATTGACCTGTTGAAAGTATAAATGGCTGCAGAATTTCATGCTACTATTATACAAAACATGGGCCAGAGAGGCTTTTAAAAAATATTTGCCCAATTTTTCTACTTTTTTTGATGAGTCTGCTCACAGTGACAATCAGATTTTATTGTTACATGTTACAGTGTTATGATGTTATTATAACCCAAATTACGATTCATAATAATTTTTTAAAAGTTATGCCTCAAGAAGAGTCCTTCTGAGATTTTCATATAGATTAAAAACTCCTATGTACCAAAATAAGAACCTGGCTTAATGAAGTATATAACTAAGACATGTGAAAAATGATTAAATGTTTCCTCTTTTAACCACTTTGGTACGGTGCTCACCAGCCTCAAAACCTTGCCCATAGTCTGCATGATGGTTTGTGCTGTGCATTGACCATGAATCCATTTTGCTCTTGTGTGATGAGGAAAGCTTTAAAGCACTGAAAGCTTATTTTACTTTACAGGCAGCTTTACTTGTAATGTAAATCAGAATAGGTAACATATACATATATGTTTTCATTACGTCATTTTTAAATGTTCACAATTTTATTTTGATAAATGAAAAATTAGAAAAGTCAATTCAAAATTACAGTTTTATTTCATTCATATCATAAAGAAATAAGGCAAGTTTTTGAATATTATGATAAATTTTATTCTTTGGTATGATAAATTTCGAAGCATGGGGCTACACAAAGGGCCACAGTACATTGTTTACAATAGTATCCAGTACTACATCTTTTATTATTTTTTTGAGCATACAATACATCTTCTTAATGGATTTTTCCTTTTTGTTTTATCACTATTGTAAGGTGCTGGAAAATATTTCTCTAAAACGCATGAGATCTTCTGATGCAGTACAAGGGTTGTATTGCCTGGATTCGGAGTACTGTTGTAGAAGTTTTGTTATTAACGCTAAAGTCTACGCTCAGCTGTGCACCTTCATATCATGGCCGTTGGCTAAAGTCGCTGTGCGCATTCGTCTGTGGCTGTCGACTATAGTCAACGCTCGTACCGAAGTGGTTAACATTCTGTTGACATTTATCAAGCCCAATTCTGAGCCAGGTACTTCGTTAGGTGTTGATGCTTTGCAGGTGCCTATCAGTAATAGGCAATCAGGACACAAAGAGGTGAGTGCAGGGTATCACGGGAGGATACAGGGAAATGGCAACCTCGAACTTGGTAGGTTCAGAAGAAGCTTCCTAGAAGAAGTGAGGTTTCAAGTGAGACCTTAAGATTTGTAGGACTTAGCCAAACAAGGGTAAAGGTGTTCCAAGCACACGGAAAAGACAACATAGGCAAAGGCCTGGTGGTAATAAGAGAACAGAACACACTAACACAACCCAAATGGACCAACTTATATAGTGCCAAATGCACCTGCATCTGAACTTAAAGATCCCAGCCCTGGGGTGGGGTGCTTAAAGATGAGCAGTAAGCCTGGGCCACAAAGTGTGCATATGGAAAGATGAGGCTGTGCAGAGGAGCTTGGACCAGAGCACAAGAGCACAATATGAAAGTGTCATAGGAGTCTGAACTTTTTCCTATAAAAATAGAAAAGTATTCAGTTTTCAGCATGTGAAAGAGCTTCTTTTCATCCCACAAAAAAGTGGTTCATTTGGGCCACCTTGAGAAGCTCTTATTAATTGGGGAGCAGTAGCACACTTTAGTGGTTAAAAGCCTGAATTTTTCCTCCCAAGTCAGTGTCTGAATCCAGCTTCCCTCACCTATGAGTTTATTTATTTTAACTATATAAATGGTAACAATGGAAGCAGCAATTTCACAGCCACCCACGAATAGTCAGATCTTATGGAATGGAATGTAGTTTAGGGACTAGACCAACCCAAGGCAGCGCAGTGGGACAGGCTGTCTTGCTACTCCTTTAGTAGTGGGTGTTCATTATTCCATCACATTGGGACATCATCCAACACCCAACCAAGCACCTTGTCTTGTACTTCAGAGTTTCTCAAATCTGTTTGCAAGCCTTTCTTTTTTCCTGTAGAACATATTACTTCCTCTTGCTTTCATACTCTCTGTATTGACTATGCCATACCTTCTCTTCTTTCTCAAAGTTCCAAAACCTCTCCCCTACTATACTGAGCCCATGACCTCATATTTTATTGAACACATAGCAGCAATCAGATGCATATTCCCATATTTTCCCACTGTCAACTCTACCAATCAATATCTGTCCCTATCTTTTCTGTCTTCCCTCCTTGTACAGTATAGGACAGGAGACAGGACAATTGCATATGAGGTTCTTAAAATGTTAGTTGAGAATTCAAGTTTCCTGGCCCACTCAAGATCTACAGAATTTGAATCACTGCTGGTAAACCAGTAATTGGCAGTTTGAAACAATTACTCATACATGTCTTTCAATTACTCATACTTCTTCATACTAATGTTATCTTCTTTTTCACAATATAGTGTTTCTCGTGACTTGTGCAATCTTTTGGCCTCTACATGTATGTATTTTTCAGACTAATTTCCTCAAACGATCACTAGTAAGCAAGTAATCATGATTAAGAGGAGTGTATTTATTTAACAAGGTATATATTCCATTAATTGAAGAATGCCTTTTAAAAATACATTTTAATATCTTAAAAGTCAAGATTGTTTTATAATCAGTATTTGCTAGCATTGTACCATGGTTTAATTTACAGTGTTTTTACTTTCTTGGTGGCACATAATCTAATACTGCATCCTACAACTGATCCCATCTTAGATTTCCAGTGAAATGTGGTTTTTACCAGTTAGACACTATGATGAACTTATGGAGAGTTGAGAGGAGACAGACACGTAGGGCTTCCACTGGAGGAAATGGATGATAAACAAGTAAAAACACAAGGCAGATGGTAACCTGTGTTATGAAGGAACTACAGGGCAGGTATCTCTGAGGAAGTGACAGCTTGAGCTGAGAAGTAAAGGGCCTGTCATGCAGAGAACTTGGGGAAGGGACCACAAACAAAGGAAACAATGACAATGGCCCAGAGCATAAGGTCCCTAATATGCCTGTGTTCAGAGCACGGAACTGAGTGACCCAAACACATCCCAAGTGAGGGAGAGAATGGTATGAGATGAAGTTGGAGAGTAAGGTGGGAGACAGATCAGACAGGCCTTCCTGGCCATGATAAGAAGTCTGGATTGTATTTTAAGTTCACTATGAATCACTGGTTTTAAAAGTAGGAGGGACATGGCCTGATTTACATTAAAACAAATCATTCAGGCTCTTCTTAGAGAATGGAGTGTAGAGGAACAAAAATGAAGCTTGGGAGAACAATGGCAGTCTGGATTGCAGTCACTATCTCGACCAGTGACATATGGCCACGACAGCTGCCCAGGCGGTAGATGACAGACAACTCAACTATGCAGCAAGTGGTGGCTAGATGTGGCTTGTATTTGGGAAGTGAAACCAATGAAATTCTTAAAATTTACAAATGAAAATTATACATATTTATGGTTTTGAAATATGTTGTAGAACAGTTATATCAAGCTAGGTAACATATGCATTACCTCAAGTACTATTTTTTTGTGGTGAGAACACTTAAAATTTATTCTCTTGGCAATTTTCAAGCTCACAAATACAATATTGTTACCTATAGTCACCATGTTGTACAACAGATCTCTTGAATGTATTCTTCCTTACCGAAATTCTGTATCTTTTGACCAACATCTCCCCAATGCCTCCCCCAACCCAGTCCCTGCTAACTACCATGCTACTCTGCTTCTATGAGTTCAGCTTTGTATGATTCCATATATAAGTGAGATCATGTGGTACCCAGGCTCATCCATGTTGTCACAAATAACAGGATTTCCTTCCTTCCCTTTTAAGGCTGGATAGTATTTCACTGTGTATATATATCACATTTTCTTTATTCATGCATCTATTGATGGACATTTAGGTTGTTTCCATATCTTGCTTATTGTGAACAATGCTGCAATGAATATGGGAATGCAGGTATCTCTTCAATAAACTAATTTCATTCCCTTTGGGTAACATGTAGTACTGGGATTGCTGTATAATATGGTAATTCTATTTTAAATTTTTGGGGGCTCCTCCATACTGCTTTCCATAATGTCTGCACTAGTTTATAATCCCACCAACAAAGGTTCTCTTTTCTTTACATCCTTCCCAACACTTATCTTTTATCTTTTTGATAATTAGCCATCCTCACAGGTATAAAATAATATCTCACTGTGGCTTTAATTTGCATTTCCCTAATGATTAGTGATGGTAAGCACTTTTTCATATACTTTTTAGCCATTTGTATGTCTTCTTTTAAGTGTAACCAATGAGATTTGGTGATTAAGTAAAGAGAGGAAATCAAGGGTTATTTTAGTTTTTTGACGTAAATAGCTTGATGACTGGTGCTACTTACTGAAAATTTTCTAATTAAATATAGTTTACACGAGTATATGAAATTTGCTGAAAATTTTTCACTGAAAATTTTTTACAATAATAAGAACAAAGATCATTAATACATCCAAAAAAAATCATACTGAGCTTCTACAATACAACAGGCCCATGACACAAAGTAGACTAAGGCATGAATCCTGTCTTCATGGAACTTGAGAATGTAGCAATTAAAGTAGTGTTGATATCCTCTTCCTGTAACTTGGGATTCGATGATACTAAAATCATTTAATATTTATCGAATGTTTTTAAAACTTTTTATTAGGGATAATTATAAACATACACAAATGTTGGCAGCTTGGTATTATAAATCTTTAAATAGCCATTCTCCAGTTTAAACAATTGTCAACTTATGGTCAATGTGCCCTGTCGCATATGGCCCTCCCATATTATTTTGAAGCAAACACCAGACATCATGTCATTTCATTCATAAATACTTCTGTATGGGTCTAAAAAAATAAGAATTTAAAAAAAAAATAACCATGATACTATATATCTCCCCAAATGTCAATTTTTTAGTATCTAGTTAACATTTTAAATGACATGTCATCTAATTTCTGTTCACAGGATTATATGTACTTAATATACTTAAAGATACTTTGCAGTTCTGTGTTTTCAATGCTAATATCATTATTTATATCACTGAAAAATATGCTCTCCAATTCTTCTGAACAAGAGCATGTCCATTCTTGTAAGAAAAAATTGCTTAACTCTAAAATAATCTACAAAGTGTTGGTATGAGACACCATTATCCACTTAACTCTCAAGCTAGATGGCTAATTTGTCACCTGGGAGAACTCAAAAGTAATTAATGACTCAGGTGAGGGAGACCTCTGGAAAAGTGGCAGATTAATTAATTAAATCCTCCAAAGAAAAGGACAGAGAAAGGTATAATTCTTGGGCTTCAAAGCTCAATTTACCAAATGTATAGCTTACGACTTTGATCTTGGTTTTAAGTATTGGTCATGATAATTTACAGGGTGCTTTGTTTTTTTGTTCACTTGATACCAGGGGATTTTAGACTTCCTCTGTTCTGAAAAATGGAAATATGTTAATACAGCAGAGAAGACAATACCATAACAAAAGCAATAACAATAAGGAAACATACAAAGCACTTATTACATGCAAAACACAGTTCCATGTACTTTGTGTGCAGTAATTACTTTATAGAGAACCATAGAAGCAGATGCATTTCAGATTCATTGATGTCCCCATAACTTTATTCATCAGTGATTTTATGAAAGTGGCTGTTCTACTGACACATATGCTTTTCTGTTTACTCAGCAGCTACTATAGAGCCCTATGCTAGATGTCTTTGAATTTTTTTAAAAAATGAAAAACATCAAGCCCAAAATTCCAGAAATTTTCTCAATGCTAAGCAAGATAAATACAGAAAACCACACTTAGGCACATCAAGTAGAAGTACTAAATACCAAACACAAATAAGCAGCAACCAGAGGAAAAAGGCACATTCCCAAATAGAAAACTTCAGTAGGGTGCTTTTGTTGGTAAATTGTTGTTTATAAACCACCCAGTTTATGGTATAATATTTTGTTATAGCAGCCTCCATGGACTAAGATAAAATACTCTTGATCTAGAAAAGCAAAGTAGCAAAACTTTTTCTACCAAGATACAAGGCTAATTATAAAGCTATAGGAATTATAATTGTGTGACACTGGCACAAGAATAGATAATAGCTAATAGAACAACGGAAAAGAAAGAGTACAGAACAAAACCACTTAATATTACGGACATTATGGACATTACATGTATTGACACTATAGAGCAGTGGGAGGATGGTTTTTTCCAAAAAATTGTGTTGAGTCTCTTAAATATCCATTAAAAAATATTAGTCTTGACTCCTACCTCAAACCTGGTATTTGTAGCTAAAATATCAAAGGTGACGTAATAAAGCCTCTAAAGATGATCGAGAAGAATATCTTTATGACCTTGAGGAAGGGAAAGATTTCTTATATCCAACATTAAAAATACCATAAAAATTTGATAAATTGGACTAAATACAATTTAAACCTTTGTTTACCAATAGATATTGTTAAGAGAGTAGAGATGCAAAGTGTGAGAAGATATTTGTAATAAATAAATGACAAGTTTTGTGTATCTAGAAAATATAAAAAGAATTCCTCCAAAATGGTAAGAAAAGTGCAGACAACCAACCCAACAGAAAAATGGTCAAGAGACTTAACAGGTAACTTCACAACAGATGATGTCCAAATGACCAGTAATATGAAAGTGTGTTCAACTTCATGATCATTAGAGAAAAGCACATTAAAATCACAGTGACATGTCATTTTGAAAGAAAAGAGTTCTCACAGTACTTAAAGATTCACTAAAATAATATTTAAATAGTTAAAATAATAACTATATTATTAATGTGGTATTAATGCTTTATGAAACCAGTCCAAATGTATTTTTCTGCATCTAATCACCTTTTAAATTACTTAAACTTCTTTCTTCCTTCCTTACTATTGGAATTTTCATGCTCCCTTATCCACTTATGGAAATTTAAAAATTTTTAACTCAGTTTCTTAAATAAGGTCATAAATTCTCATAGTTCAAAAACAAAACCGTACAAAGTAGATATACAACTAACAAGTTTCTCTTACAACTGTCTTCTTTTCTCCACTCATTCCACAAAATGGCTGCTGTTTCCTTCCAGAAACATTTTAAATGTATACAAGAAATGCAAATATATTTATTTTGTCCCCCTTTTAACCGAAATGTTAGCAAATGATGTTCACTTGGCTGCCTTTACTTAACAATATATTTTGGAGATATTTTCACATCACCATGCAATGAGAAAGTATAATGCCTTTTTCCTCTGGCTTGCTTCTTATTACTTTGTGTTTGGTATTTGGCACTTTTACTTGATGTGCCTAAGTGCGGTTTTCTTTGTACTGTATCTATATCGCTTAGAGTTGAAAGAATTTTCTTGTCTTTTGTTTTTAATCACTGCCTAGTATTCCACTTTACTGTAATCACTCTTATTTCCCACAGCGATGGACACTTAGATTGTTTCTAATGTTTTGCTATGTCAAATAATGCTACAATGAATAACCGTGTACATATATCATATATGCATACATGTGTCCAAGATAAATTCCCTAAATCAAAATTAAGAATCAAAAAAATTGCTAGATCACAAATGCTTGTATTTTTAATTATCAGTCCCAATTTTCCCTTCACTGGACAGTTAGTTAAACAAATTTGAAACACTGCAGTGAATATGGAAACAAAGAGGGACAGAAAAAATAATTTGTGATAAATTATGAAGCTTTATTTAGTAGGTAGACAGCATATTCAGATTTGGGAATTCAAAAGGGCAATAAATGTTTCTTCCTTAATTATTGAAAAGAATCATAAATACAATCCTATTTTTTCCTTGAAAAACATTTTGAGATGTATTAATAGATGGTAAGCAAACAATATTTTAGGAGTCAATAATTTATCTTGGTTCTTTGAGAAGACAACTCCTAAATTCTACTCAATCCCTAAAGAATATTAGTATGAAGGGATTTTTTGATGCAAATTACTGAATATTTATTTATTTTTTTGAGACAGGGTCTCATTGTATTGCCTGGGCTTAAGTGCAGTGGCATCGTAACAGCTCATGTAACCTCAAATGCCTGGGTTCAAGCGATCCTCCTGCCTCAGCCTCTCAAGTAGCTGGGAATATAGGTATGTGCCATCCATCACTCATGGCTAACTTTTTTTTGCATTTTTTATAGAGACAGGGTCTTGCTCTTACTCAGGCTAGTCTCAAACTCCTGTCCTCAAGTGATACCCCCTCCTTAGCCTCCCAAAGTGTTAGGATTACAGGCATGAGCTACCATGCCCAGCCTGAATAAACTATTTAGACTGAAAGATAAATGTGTAATATGTGCTCAGCTAAACAGAATGAGTACATATTTATTTAACTATGATAAAATTCACTTTTTTAAAGGCAGAATTTTTAAAACAGACTAGATGTTTGATTATACTTTAGAGAGAAAAAATTTCTAAAAGAAAAAATGAATTTATTTTGTTTAAATATTCTGTACTTTCTTTTTGCATCAATCTAAATCAGATATTAAAAGTTTTTACATTCATAAAATAAAGACAGTACACAGATACTTTATTAAAAGAACTCTAAAATGGAAATCACATACAAGATCCTGGTGCTGTTTTATGTGCTGTGTGTCCTTGAGTTCCAGGGACATATACAACTAACTATCTTGGAGATGGACTAATTCACCTTAAGTATCTCTTCTAGAATTTTATAATTTTATAAAATTTTAAATTTTATAAAATTTTAAATTCCAAGGTGTGCTCTAACTTATTTACAAAAAGAACAAAGTTCTAGTAAAGCTCTCTAAAGCCACAGCTTTAGCTTAAAAAGCTACAGCATGTGGCAGTTAAAAGAGTAGAGTCTAAAATCAAATTGGCTCTGCCCCTTAATCATATACTCTCCTTAATCTCTCCGTCTCCAGCATTGGTATCTGTACAACTGGGATGAGACTATACCAATTAAATGGGGTTGATTAGAGAGGTATGAGTTAATTTATGTAAAACACTTGGAACAGTACCTGGCTGACAGGGAATACTCAATACAAGTTTGCTAATATTTATCTTCTTTAATATTTAGAAAGCAGCATTTCAAAAAAATTAATTTTAGAAATTAACTGTTATGCTTCCTTTTTAAGAACATTTTGAATTCTACAATCATTCATAATTCAGTATTCCATTCATAATTCAGTGTTCTCCCTCCAAAAGCATATATTGAAAGAAATATAAATAAAAGTACATACTATATGTACATACCTTTACGTGAAAAACACCCCCAGATTCTTATAAAGTTAACCAAGTTGGAAGTTCAGAGATATAGTTACAGAAATGTAAATATATAGTTCACAGTAGTGCAATGACATAGGAAATATTTTTAGTTGAACCAGTACCACAGGGTAATAATTAGCATTACTCTAGTGGGAGAGGAAAGCCTTAAAAAACAAACAAACAAACAAAAAACCAAACTTATATGTTCAATTTCAGTAAAAAGGAACAAGTGAAAATTTCAGGTACTAGTTTAAGAAACAACTTTAAGTTTTAAACAATTTACAGAACCCACAAGACACCTTTTATAACTTCTCTCTCCTTCTTGATGGGTCATTTTCTCCTGGCCTTTAAAATATGCAGAAATATCTTTAAAATGCCAAAAGGCAAAAGCCATTGGTGGTTTAGTTATAGAAAACAATCATAGTAAATTCACTTAACAACTCTGAAAAGTGAAATTTTACAAATACAAGGTGCTTTTTGGAAACTGGTGAGTAAGCAGACCAATGCCACTGACTCAAGCACTGGCAAATTTAAGGTAATAGATTCAGAAAAAAAAATACTGCAAAATAGACATTTTGGCCCAGAGGAGTCATCTAGCACCTACTCAGATTTGTTCCCTGTACACAACAAGGTGTTTTTTACTTTTCTCTTGGGGTCCTATAAGACGTGTTTACCCACTTTTCTTGGTAATGGATCTTCAAATACTAGAAGACAGCTACCATCTCCCTTCAGACTTTTCAAGGTAAACACACCCATTTCTCTAACTTCTTCTCACTTATTGTCTGAAGCCTTTCTTTTTTCCTAGATGTGTTGGTTTTTGAAAGTATGACACTCAGAAACCAAAGCCGTCAAGCAGGTGTGGTGTGGCTGGGAGGGAAAACAGTGTTTCTCAACCCTAGTAAAATGAAAGAAAGAACAACAAAAAGAAAAAAAGGTTCCAGGAGTTATAAAGTACCAACATTAATCCAAGAAGTAGAAAACCTGAATGAGCCAGTTACCATCGAAGACATTAGGGTATGTCTTCTTCCTAGGAAAGCCCCTATTTCCTCAGTTTTTACTTCTGTTGCCATTAAATATTCTATTTTCTTACTCTCTGTGGTTTTCTCTTTTCTCATCTTGTCTATTTTTACTTTCTTTTATCCTTAAATCATGCTCTTAAAAGAGTTTATCTTTTATTTCTTAAGGTAACCAGGTTTAGGGCTTGCTTATCCTTTGCATTGCTGTTTTTGTTTTCCTTCCTTTTGGTTTTTACCTTTCATATTTTCCTCTTTCTGCTTTCATCTGGTTTATTTTATTATTTTTCCTAATTTCTTAAGATGAATCCTAGTCCCTTTGTTTTCTGCTTTTATTCTTTAGTAATCAATATAGTTTTTGCTATGTTCCAAAAATTTGGATATGAAATGTTCTGTCATTTTCTAGGCAGTTTATAATCTGTTTTCACTTCCTCTTTAAATGTTTCTTAATTTTTATGTAATTAAAAAAATTTTTAGTAACTTTTTCCTTCTATTTATTTGCAACCTTTATTTGATTATAAATTGTGTAAGTATACTATAAAATCTTAATTTGAAAATATTAAGGTTTTTATTTCTAGACAATTAACAGGTCTTTCTTAAAAGTGTTTCTTAGACAGTACATTATATTTTTTTACTCTAATCAAGAGATGTAAGATTTAAGAATCATACAGATTTTTATTAAACCACAGCTTTGATGGCTTGTTCAAATAATTCCTTTATGGTCTTATTAATTATTTCTCTACCTGAACTGACTCTGAACGAGGAATGTTAAAATCGCCTACTATAACTATTATTTTTTTCAAATTATCTTTGCACTTCCAGTAATTTTTGGTTTATATATGTAGCTGCAATACTGCCCAGTGCATAAAGGCTTATGACTCATATCTTCAGAGTCTTCTTCCTATTTGCTGTTTTTACATCCTATCTCTACTTCATCAGAAATTAATATTGCCACTTCTGCTCTCTGTTTATTGGCATTTTCCTATGGCTTTGTTCATTTCTTCTCACATCAACCTCTTAATATGTCACTTTGCTGTAAATGATTCTATGAGTTGGTTTTATTCAATTCAATATGCAAATATCTATTCAGTGCCTACCATGGACAAGGTACTCGACCAGCAATTCTACTATGGGGAATTTAAAGATGAAAAAACTGCTGTCTTCAAGAAGTTTCCAGTTTATCAGGGAGATAGACATGGGCATAAATAACCGCAGTTCAGACAGAGAAGCACAGGGGAGACTAATTTTGACTGTTAATGGAGGAAAGGCCTTTTAGTTAAACCAGGAAGAATGAAAAAGATCTCAATGAGATGTGGCTATCTAATGCCTCAAGTAGAAAAAAATATGCAAATGAATATCTTATAATGTTAGATAAAAAACAGAATACAAATTGTATTTATGTAATATAAGTATGTAAAAGTATGTATGAAAAAATGTGCTGAGGGGGAAGAAGAAGGGACCTATACAAATTTATTTATCAGGTTGTAGAATTGTTTTTTCTTATTTAATGTTCTAATATTTTTGTTAAAATTTTGATTGTACTATATATATACTTTTTTTGCATAAGTGTTTGTTGAACTATAGTAGATGATAGATCTACATTTACAGCAAGACCAAATCTTTGGATTGGTCTCAAAAACAAGACAGGATATGGAGAATTATGGGTTCTATTTATTAAAATTGAACTGTGAACATCAGTTAAGTTCATTTCTGAATACATTTGGTAGTCTAAGTTCATATTTTACACTTTGGCACTAATTCTGAGCTTTGCCCTAACACTCTGTAGTGTGCAGTGGAGAAAGCAGTTGTGTCCTACGTAAACTAAACCCCACTGGGAATCCTACCCCACACGATGCTGTCGTCATCTCAGCTAATTCACAGAAAGCCATGTTCCTTTTATGTAGCTGATTTCAAAATAGATTAAAAAAATCCAAAAACTTTTCATCTTCAAAGCTATTTAACAAATAGAGCAACAAAATTACTCCTTGTAACACTTATAAACCAGGAGGTAATGCAAGTTCGACAATTTTAAAAAATATATATTCTTTATTTTTACTCACAACCATTTAAACTTCTTTTTCCCACTAAAGGTTTTTGGTCTTTCAAAATTGGCAAGTATCAATGCTTTCCTAGACGTGAAACCAAGTTAACATAGTTCTTTAACTTAAAAACAGCAATTTCAACAGAGCCTTTTCATGCCAAAACAAAGTTTCTTTGTGCACCATCCACCCAGTTCTAGGAATAGTCTGGTCATTACCTGGAGTTTTTAGATTCAATAAAGAAAGAAAGAATTTCCTCTTTCCTGGCTTCTATTCATTACTTCCAGATATAAAATACTATTTGGTGTAGAGGGACTAAGTTTTCCTTATACTTCCAAAGAATAAAATTAAAGTGTATTTGAATATGAAAAGAGAAATGAATATATATGTTTTTATAAAATTGTCTTCTCTTTTGATGTTTAAATATTAATCCCTTCGAAGTCAGGAGAAAACTTACTCTAGGAGTATAACAATCTCTTTTAAAATGTTACTGGACTAGAGAAGTGTCCAAAAAAGACTTGCATGGCTTGCTTGTCTTGTCATGGATCTCACCTCTCTTGCTAACTTCAGACACTCAAGCACACAAGCTTGCTCAAGTTTCTTCCATCACTAAAGTTAAACAAACAAACAAACAAACAAATCATTTGGACTCCATGTGCCTTGGTCTCTACCCCTTATCCCACTTTCATTTTTAATCAAGATAACTGAGAGATTATTTAATGTTCTTGTCTCCATGTCCACATATAAAACCCCACTGTTATCTGTCTCACCTTCTCTACTTTAAGTCACTCTCTCTACAAAACTATGAATGACCTTCTGGTTGCTAAATGTCCTTCTGAATCCTTATTGTACTGCCACCTCTGCAGCATCTGACACTGCTGACCTCTGTTTCTTTCTTGACCCCAGCACATCAAATTCTCTTGATTCTCCTTATTTCCTTTGGTCCCCTCCCCTCTGTGGATTCTTCCTGTGTCTATTCCTTAAAGTTTCCTGGGTCTCTGAGGTTCCATTTATAATGGATTGGACTCACTGAGTAATATTTCTGAAGGTTATTCTTTCACCCCCACGGTTTCAACTCCACATTTGCTGAAGGCTTCCACATGCAAATTAATTAACTGACACTTAGAATTAATTCCCTGCTTGATGCCCTAAGTCAAAAACTCAAACTCATCAGTCTGAAACCAAGCTCACCCACTCCTACCGATATCTCTCCCTGACTGCGTGCCTCCCTTCCTGTTCCTTATTGCAGAGAATGACTCAGAAATCAGAACACAAAGTATTACCCCTCCTGACTTTTATCTCATGTCTCCCTCAACCATTCCACAAAATCATACTTTACTAACTTTTCAAACAACCATTTACATCTTTGATCTCCAATGCCACTACATTAGTCCAGCCTCTGGAGTACTCTTTTTGTTTTGTTTACCTCACATACTTATTAATGGTGAAAACTCTTAAACTCTACTCTGTTAGAAATTTTCAAGCATATGATCCATTGTTACTATTACCATGTTGTACAACAGATCTCTTGAACTGACTGCTCCTGTCTAACAGAAATTTTGCATGTTTTCATTACTATCTCCTCAACCCTCTCTCCCCTTGAGCCCCTGGTAACTACCATTCTACTCTCTGCTTCTGTGAGTTCAACTTTTTTAGATTCCATGTACAAGTGAGATCATGTGGTATTTTTCTTTCTGTGTCTGGCCTATTCCACCCAACACAATGTCTTCCAGGTTCATCTACATTGTTAGAAATGATAGGATTTCCCTCTTTTCCTTATCCATTCATCCATCGATGGACACTTAGGGTGTTTCCATATACTGACCATTGTCAACAATGCTGCAATAAACATGGGTGTGCAGATATCACTTAAAATACTAATTCCATTTCCTTTAGATAGATATGCAGTAGTGGGGTTGCTGGATCACATGGTAGTTCTATTTTTAATTTTTTGAGGAAACTCTATACTGTTTTACGTAATGGCTGTACTAAATTACATTCCCACCAACAGGGTGCAAGGGTTCCCCTTTCACTGGGGTGCTCTTTTGAAAATACAAGTCTGACCACTAAACTCCACTAATTAAAATACTTCAATAATATCTTTGTGCTTAGGATAAAGTAAAAACCCCCTCCCTCTATGTGAAACAAAGACCCAATTCATGATTTGACCACTTTTCTGGACTGCCTGTCCCCCACCCACCTCTCACCCGCAAAGGCTATGCCCAAGTCATGCTCTATCTTGCCTCTGGGCTCTTACACATGCGTTCCTGCTACCTGGGGTATACTTTACACACATTTTTCTTCAGGTCTTAGCTTAAATGTCAAATTCTATTGGAATAGCGGTCCCCAGCCTTTTTGGCACCAGGGATCGTTTTCATGGAAGACGTTTCCATGGACCGGGGGTTGGGGATGCTTTCATGATGATTCACGTGTATTACATTTATTGTGCACTTTATTTCTGTTATGATTACATTGTAGTATATAATGAAATAATTATACAACTCACCATAGGCTGGGGGCCCCTGTTTTGGAAGACTTTCCTAATCCTTCAAAACTGCATCTGGTGCTCCTGTAGCAGCCTATACTTACTCCTATCATTTTACTTATCCTATTCTAGCATAATTGCTTGTTTTTCCCATTATCCTATAAACTCTTTGTGGGCAGAAATTGTGCCTTGTTTATTCTTCTATTGATAATACCTTGCTCACCCCCTGGCACAGAGTAGATGCTTAATAAATATTTGCCAAATTCAAAAAGAGGTTAATAGAGGTAGTGTGAGGTTTTCTAGAGGGTGATCGGTTAACGGGTCTCCAGCCCTAGAAGGTTTGGGATCAAGAAGGGAGCAGAGGTAAAGGAGACAAGGGAGCACACCAGACCAGGCCACTTGCCCAGGTAAAACATCAGTTAAAGGAAAGGAAATGTGATTTTGTCTGTTTTGTCTAGTGTGTAATGTGGCTTTGTAAGCAGAATAATTAGCGTCCTGTTCAGGATACTTTAAGGAGTTTGGAGTAGAGGGATTGGAGATGGTCAAATTGGCTTTGGTCATTGGTCATAAAGAAAAAAATGATCAGTTATAACTACCATGCCAGAGACTCCATTCAGGCCAGAAAACCAGCCTCATGTAAGGGGAACAGCCACCTCCCTGGCTGGCTTCGGGCTCAGCTGTTGCATCCAGCGTGCCAACCGAAAGAAAAAGGCACAGATGTGGGGAAGGAAACACATCTGGCCCTCTGTATCCATCTGCCCACCTGTCCTAGTCCACCTTCCTCAGTGCTCCCAGGCTGTTCAGATTGTTATTTACTTTTATTAATATACTAGTTGTCAAAAGTGATACTGTGGCTGGGTGCAGTGGCTCATGCCTATAATTCTAGCACTCTGGGAGGCTGAGGCGGTCAGATTGCTTGAGGTCAGGAGTTCGAAACAACCTGAGCAAGAGTGAGACCCTGTCTCTACTATAAATAGAAAGAAATTAATTGGCCAACTAATATATATAGAAAAAATTAGCCGGGCATGGTGGTGCATGCCTGTAGTCCCAGCTACTTGGGAGGCTGAGGCAGGAGGATTGCTTGAGCCCAGGAGTTTGAGGTTGCTGTGAGCTAGGCTGACGCCACGGCGCTCACTCTAGCCTGGGCAACAAAGCAAGACTGTCTCAAAAAAAAAAAAAAAGTGATACTGGGTAAAATGTCACCGGATTCCTACTGTATATAATAAAACTATATAAATCGTATCTAACTGTGGAATAATGTCATCATTTTTCAAGGGAAAATAGAAGCATGTTTTCCTCCCTAATCAAATAGGTTTGGTTTGGGCCTCACTTGCAAGAACTAATAGGAAAATAGATCTCAGACAGACTGGAGGCCTGTGTGTGAAGTGTTTGACAACAGTCCTGGGAGTGGGTAGTCTTACTTATTAAAGAACACAATGTCTGATCTTCCTAGTCAGTTTTTCAGTTATACAGGGAAAGTGAGGGCACTTGTGTTTGTGTAGCTGATAAATGATTTTATAAAAGAAAATTGGAAAACAGAAAAAAGGGGGAAAATTATGCTTTGTTTTATCCACATACTACCAATATTAACACTTTCATATACTTTCTTTTAGAATCTACTATATTTATTCTACACGTATTCTAAATTCAATTTAGTAACTGGTCTTTCCACATAACATAATGTAGGCATATTCTATGTTATTACTGTCTGTAATCATTGTTTCTGAACATTGAATAATACTTGGGAGAATAGAGGAACCACAGTAAACCCACACATGGAGGTTGTCTCCAACATAATACTATTTTAAATAATGTGGGATGAATGACCTTGTGCATAAAGCTTTTACTGTATTTCAAATTATTTCCTTAGGATAGATTCCCAGAATTAAAATTATTGGGTCAAGTATGTCATTATTATAAGACTCAACACATATTGCCAAAGTGCTTTCTAAAAGCCACATTTATTTACAGTCTATGATAGTAACCTTTTTACTACACCTTGTTCTGATGTGTACTCTCACTAAATAAATAAGCATACACATAAAAACAATGCAAAAAATTCTCCAAAATTTTTGCCTTTAATTTAATAAGCAAAAGTGGCAATATTATTATTTTAATGTGTCTCTATTTTACTAATTGTAAGCTTTAATATGTTTCAGTATATTTAGTTGTTGTTTTCCCCTTTTCTGTGTATTTTCTAGCCATGTGTTGATATGTAATAGTTTGATGCTCCATACATACTATGCAGTATTCATGGAGATTATATAACATTCTGTGTGAAGTGAGAATAGTTTCCAACACAGCAAGCCAAAGCAGCAAGCCTTTATTCAAAATCCAACCCTGAACAGATGTTTATTTGGCAGCCTACTTGCAATAATTAACATCAGAAAGCAGGGCAATTAAAAAAATACAACCAGATCTCACATCCATGAATCATGGTTCTGTAAACGTCCCAAACCATCTGGATGACTGGGCTTCCAGTCCTCCACTCTGAGAAAGACCTGCATGATAGTACTAAAGACAAGGGACCTCTGAATGCCAAATGTTCATAGGATATTATTTGCCTGCCTCTTAAATCACTTCTCACTCTCTACCTTTTAATAATAGATATTGATTTAACTGTCTCAAGCCCTCTTTCCCTGGATTCTATACTTCTCATAGGCACATACCACATTTTATTTGTCTTGGTATCCTAGGGAGCACCAGGATACTTCCCGGCATACCGTAAGCACTTAGGATTTGTTTGTTGAAATAAATTGAAATAGAATAATCAAAACCTTGGCAGACATCTGACCCCAAGCCAGAGGGTGTCTCTTAATTGCACTAGTAGCTGTTTATCATGGCGATGAGCAGCGCTGCCTAAAGTCCTGCTGACGGTGGGAAGCCTGGCACAGGGAACTCCCCCCAGCAGGGCTGTGTGGAAAGAGCAGCATGCAGGGCAGCCCCGGGACCCAGGCAGGTGGGCCGACTTCACAGCACTTATGGTCCCTTGTCCATGGTTACTGTGCTGTTTCCAGAAAGATGACCAAGGTATGAGGCAAACTGTGACTTTAATTTGGTATGTAAAAATGTAACATATTATTTTAGCAGAGGACTTTTCATTTCCCCCAAAATCAGATGCTGACAAGTGATTTTCAAAAGGAAAGGGATTTTCAAAGGGTGTATACCTGAAGTGGCAACCTAGAAAGATTTTCATTTTAATGTCTCAATGTCATTTGATCACATATTTTTCAAACATTTAAGATCTATCCCACATTTTAGGCAACATGCTGATGCCTTCAATTCCACACCATCTCTTTTGCAAAATCAAAAATCTTCACTAAGTCCCTGTATTGGCAAAGAATTTACTAAAGCGCTTTTTAAAAAATGCATGCTGGCCATAATCTGTCCCTCAAATTATTTATTTCCAGCTTTCTATTTTGAAATATTTCAAGTCTTTCTCTCCCTCTCCCTCTCTTTCTCTCTAACACACACCCACACCTTTTTCTTTTTCTTTCTTGCTTGGTCATTTAAAAGCTAGAAGCATTCTTTTATTTAATCACAATACAATCATCTCATCAGGAAACTCAGTGTAGATAAAGTATTTTTACTTAATATAAATTCCATATTTTTATTTCCCCACTTGTCCCCACAATGCTCTTTACAGCTGACTTTTAAAAATTATTTAGTATCCAATCAAGGATCACACACTCCATTTAGCTGTTACTTCTCTTTCATCTGTTTTAATCCTTCAATTTTGTAAAAAATAATGTCATTTAAAATTTGAAAAATTCAGGCCAGTTGTTTTGTAGAATGTGTCACCATCTAGATTTGTCAATTATTTTCTCTTAATCAAATTCCAGTAAAACATTTTTGATGATGTGTACTTCCCTTTGTGTCAGATCAGGAAGTACATACTTTCAGTTTACCCCATTACTCATGATAACAGGGTGATCACTTAGTTATGGCGGTGTCTGCCAGATCTCTCTGTTATAAAAGTACTTTTCCCTTTTGTAATTCACATGTAATTTGTTGTGGATACTTGACCACAGGACTATATTTTGTTCCCCAACAACACTTTACCCAGTGGTTGTATTACCCATTGATGACCTGAGTGAGATATTACATGGGTGGTTGCAAAAATGGTGATTTTTTTCTAGTTCTATTATTGTAATTATATTAGCTAACATGCTTCTATATAAGACAGTATTTTTCACACCACCTGTTTTTTTTTTTTTTAGTATCACTCTAGACTCAGAATTTCCTTCTTTATGCATTATATTATAATCCATTACTATCTGTCAAAATATCCCAAATTTGGCCAGTGGGGACCTTTTTAAGTCAGTATCCCTTTGACAGGTCTGCATTAATCTAGAATAATTTCTTACCCTACAGCTGGAATAAGCTGATTCTCCAAAGAATGCTGTTTCTTTTAGTGGAGAATGATATATTAAAACCAAGATCTGAGCTTTAGATATACTTATTTTTACCAGGGTATAATTGCCTATAGGCCCTTTCAATGATCAGAGCCATTTATTTTATATGTGTATATATTTTCCACCTTATTTTAAATCCTGATTTCATACTGATGCCTCCAATTCCAAATCAATACTACAAAGGTTCTTCCTCACCTTCCCTCATTCCACATTTGTAATTTTCTTTTCCCACTGTTAGAAAATGGATATGAACATATTTATTTATTTATTTGTTCCATCTTCTAATACATGCAGAAGAGTTTCCTAATTACTAAACCAACAAACTAGCAACAACAAACCACTAAATAAAGATCAAGATTTACTCGGAATTCTTTTTCTACTCACATTTCTCACTAAGTATATAGTCAGAGCACTGTGTTTAAAAGTTGCTTGAATTAATTCTTCTGTGTGATTATGCAATCAATTGACAGTTCAGTTCCTTTGTTTCTGTCTTTATTTTAGTCTCCATACACAGCATTGAGATGTTTCTGTTCTTATTCTATTTTCAGGCTTGCTTTTAAAAAAATCCCTTTTTGACTTAATTTTGGTTTTGATAAGTAAAACATTCGCATGTTCCAAAAATCAAAACTATATGAAAAGAGGCTGGGTGCGGTGGCTCTTGCCTGTAATCCTAGTACTCTGGGAGGCCAAGGTGGGTGGATTGTTTGAGCTCAGGAGTTTGAAACCAGCCTGAGCAACAGCAAGACCCTATCTCTACTAAAAATAGAAACAAATTAGCTGGACAACTAAAAATATATAGAAAAATTATCCAGGCACGGTGGTGCATGCCTGTAGTCCTAGCCACTTGGAAGGCTGAGGCAGGAGGATTGCTTGAGCCCAGGAGTTTGAGGCTGCTGTGAGCTAGGCTGTTGCCACGGCACTCTAGCCTGGGCAACAGAGTGAGACTCTGTCTCCAAAAAACAAACAAACAAAAACGATATGAAAAGTATCCTCAGAATACTATCACTCCAAGAGTATTATGCTCAGAGAGGTATACTCAGTGTGCTTTCACTATACACTATCCCTTCCACTCCATTCCCACCCACCTCTATAGATAACCATTTCACTGTTTTTAAGTTTCCTTTCTATGTTTCTTTTTGCAAAAATAAGCAAATATAATATATTCATATATTCTTATTTTTCTTTCATATTTTTCCCTAAAGTATTTTTAATGTAGTTGAAGAGATAAAGAATTCCCACATAAAAAGTTAACTAAAGAATACAAGGCATATTATTAGTGCCAAAAGTAGTACAGAAAATACATACACTACTACTCAATATTCTGGTGGCCTTTTCTAGTATAGCTGTAAGAGGTACTCAGAGATAGGTTTTGATAATCGTATTAATCATGCACAGTATTTAAAAAGCCATAAACATCCAAAGCTTTTCATTACCAAATACATAGCACAGTATGACTTTTTCCTAACAAGGCAGAATTTTCAATTTTAAAATAAATTATAGTCATTATATACAACTATTCTTCAGCATCACAGGAACACTAACACTGTGCCATGCATTTGACAAGAAGGAAAAGTTATTTTTATACACAAGAGGCACTGGAAACCATGAAAATCCACATCAGAATTGAATTTTAGAAATGGTTAGCAACATAAGTAGATATAAGCTGAAGGCTCACTTTAAAATAGAGCACACAAGATTATACTTGTATTAAAATGAAGAGTTCTAGTAAATAACTCTAATGGGCCTCAGAAGTACAAATTTCATTAGTGAATTGACCTTTAATTAGAAATTCATTAAATATACAGACCCAGTCACTTCTGACTTTAAAGTTATTTTAATAATAAAGTAAAGCCAAATTGCTATTCAGATGCGATCTGATTCCCCATAGCCTATCAAAAGCTTAATGGATTAGAAAGCCAAATACATTTGCAGTAAAATATTAAAATAAAATTAATAATACCCAACATTGATAATATGTGCCAAATACAATTCTTTGTATGCATAATTTTGTTTTCTCTTCATAAGATTCATTTGAAGTTATTTTGTTGTTATTTGTTGTTATTTTGTTGTAATTATTGCCATTACCCCCATTTTGCAAATGATGAAACCAAGGATTTCCAGAAGATAAGTAACTTTTTCAAAGTCACAGAACAATACAATCTGTCTTGTTTCTGTTTCTTACTCTATTTTGAGGCTTGCTTTAAAAAAATTTTTTTTATTTAATTTTATTTTTGATAAGCAAAACTTAAAATTTAGAGTTAGGTAAGTTACCTATATATAATTGTCCATTCTGTTTTTATCACTATTATACATATGTTACTTTTAAAACTCAGCATGATTCTTACAAGGTAGATAATAAAAAGAGATCCAACCCCAACCTTTACTCCTCAGAGGTAAAGAGTTTTCAACTCTTAGCTATTTCTTTTGGTATTACCTTTGTGTTTAGAACTCTCCTACCTTTCTCATAATTGTACTTACTTCCACCCATCCATATTTAAGAATGAGGCATTAAGAAGCTAATCATAAGATCTGTGAGCCAGCCTCAACGGGTGATTGCATCAGAGTGATCAAGTGGCAAGCTTGCCTTTTTTCTGGAAAATAACCAGGTGTCCATAACCTTGGGTCTTTTCCTTGAGACTATATGCTTTCTCCCAAGAAGAATCCTCCAGTTTTGGGACTGGAAGTGTATGCCCATCTGCTAGTGCTGGAACATGTGAGTCAGGGGAGATTTACCGGCCTTTGTGGACACCCCCATAGATCTTTCCTTTCAATCCTGTGCCCTCACCTCATCACACTAATGTAATACCTCCACTGTACACCTCCAGCTTTCATTACCCTGGGAGAGGGGTATTCACCCAGATACACAGGGTCAGGGGAGGGGCTGGTATTCCTCTTCCATATTTAAGTTTTCAAATATTCCTACTACTTTCAGCCCCATATCTCACCACCACCTTCTAAATATTCTGTACTACCTATACCAAAGAATTTCTGAGAGTCACTGGTACACACTAACCTCTTTCTTGTTGTTATCCCTTTTTTACTCACCCAAGTTTCAAACAGCTCTATTAAGTCAGTTATCCCTCCATCCATTTTTCTCCTTCTAAAAATGAGTCTGAATTTCTAGTCCACTGTTGTCTTTTCCCTTGTTTTCATTGTCCTTCTGAGTTACAACTCGAATTTTGTGAATGCTAATGTGCTTGGAAAGCCTTCAACAAAAACAAACAAGATGTTATATTTTCAATGAAAATTCTTGTGCTCAAGGAGGTCTGTCCCTGAAATAATACAATGAGTTTGTTCTGTTGTATCAAAATGAGGTATAAATAAAGCCAAATTCTGAAAACAAAAAAGAAAATAATTCTCTTTTTACTCAATACCAGTGCCTCCTGGATTTCCATCAAGTCACTTAATCTTATAAAAATAAAGATAATTGTAACTTTCCTCAAATGTAAGGGAGAAGGCCTAAGAAGTTCTTAAAAACTCTGAATAAAATACAGATAAAAAGCAATAGCATTACATGGTTCTATACAACCTTTAATCTATTCTAACGGCAAAGTAAGGAGCCCTCCTAGTATCCTGTCTCTATAAACATAAAGGTTTTCTTAGTTACATGTTACCCTATCACAAACTCTTTTTTTTTTTTGAGACAGAGTCTCGCTTTGTTGTCCAGGCTAGAGTGAGTGCCATGGCGTCAGCCTAGCTCACAGCAACCTCAAATTCCTGGGCTCAAGCGATCCTCCTGCCTCAGCCTCCCAAGTAGCTGGGACTACAGGCATTCGCCACCATGCCTGGCTAATTTTTTCTATATATATTAGTTGGCCAATTAATTTCTTTCTATTTATAGTAGAGACGGAGTCTAGCTCTTGCTCAGGCTGGTTTGGAACTCCTGACCTTGAGCAATCTGCCCGCCTCGGCCTCCGAGAGTACTAGGATTACAGGCGTGAGCCACCGCGCCCGGCCTATCACAAACTCTTGAATAGCTGGTGTTAGAAATGGCTAGTAATTATACTTACAACAACTTTAATTCAATTGATTATATACTATTAGAAGGTGGGATGTAACAAAAACTATTTTAAATGCATAAAAAATCTGATTAATGGAAATATGTGGTACTTTCCTTTGTTAAGTGAAGAAAATATGAGATAAGCTCTTTTGTAAAGCAAATAAATGTTTTTCTTTATCCCTGGAACAATTTTGTATGTTTCTTTTTAACCTTTCACTGCTAAGTATGTTAATTCATTTATAATGCTATGCTGTGCCAAAATAACTAATGAATGTAATCTGAATAGAAGGATTAAAGTGATAGTTGCCCACACTGTAAAACCATACACTCGGTTAAAATTTAATAGTAACTTCCAAAAAAGTCAATGACATTTAAATATACATAATTAAGGTAGGACTGTAACCCCTATTTTAATCATAGGATTACATGTGCTTGCACTTAAATGCCGATTCAACACATGATCCTAGTGCAAAGTGGAGAGAAATGTGTACACAGCTCATAATAACATTACCTACACAGAAGTCTTTTCCCCAAGATAGGTTATGCTTGTAATTTTGTACATTCATACATTTGTTTTCTGTACCTAATTTATAATTCCACAGAACAACCTTAAAGCAGCTTTATGAGAGAGACAAATACAAAAAAGCTGAAAAACAGGTGTCAAGAAAACCTGTAAGTTCTAAGAGCTAATATTATTAAAAATTTTGCTTAGAAAAACTCCAATTAATCCCCACACTTAACAGTTTCCCAGGGCATTGGCAAATGGGAAACCCGTTGTGGTGTATAGCTGTTTTTGTCCAATAAAGAAAAACATACCAACTCACTGGGAGAGAGAAACATTTTTTCCTATATGAAATTTTAAGAAAATCTGTATGATTTTTCACATAAAGCACACTGAATACCACAAAAGCAGTCTCATCAAGATAAGTTTCCAAAAGATATTTTTTACATGGCTATGTCTTTTTTGGGGTTTTTTTTGTGTGTATGTGTGTGTGTGTTTTGTCATACCAGCTAAGATTTACTATAGCAAATGGGAAAATAAGCAAAGGGAAAAGGGGCTCCGGGCGAAGTCCAGAGGAAAGCTGTGGCTCAAGTTTCCAAGAGTCCTTCCCAGTGAAGTCACAGAGAATGTGCGTAATTCCTCTAGCAACTGGATATGTGCGAAGTGTTATCTACCAGGGAAGTTACTCAGAGCCCAAGGTTTGTATTGGGGACTATTCACATGGGCTCCCTCTGCCTGCTAACCAAGCAATGAAACTCCAGACTTCCAGAAGACAGACAGGTTTTCAGCATAAAGTACATTGTGCGCACAATTTAGGAACAGTAAGCCGCTCTTATGACTTAGGGAAAGTTTTATCAGTGTAGGAAAATGCTTACCAGTCATGTTTCCTTATGTCAGTCAGCCAAGGGCCAAAGTTGTAAGCAGGACTTTCTAAGGATAGCATTCTCAAGCCTGTTAACTCTTCTGTACAGATTTCCATTAAAAAAAAATAAACCAATGACCCATTAAATTGATTTCACAACCCACTGAGGAGTCATGACTCAATTAAAAATTTTTTTTCCCATTTATTTTTTATTTGTATATATTTGTGGGGTACAAGTGCAACTGTGCTAGATTGACATAGTACACTATGGTGAAGTCAGGCCCTTCAGAGCATATATTACTGACAAAAAAGCAACATACATTGTAGCCACCAAGCAACCTCCCATCATCCACCTCACACCTCAATTTAAAACACAGTCTTACTATAGTCCATCTTAAGAAAACCTCCTTATTGACACTATGTTCCCCTCAAACTTCTGATTTTTACTCTCTGCTCTCCCTCACTGTAAAATTTCAGAGTGTTTTATATTTTGTCTTTATTTTCTTGCCTCCAATGAAGTGTATTGTTTTGAAAAGTATCTTAAAATCTAGAAAAGTACAAAGAATAATGAAAGAATCAAATTCCTCCATATAGTATTTAGAGTTGTTACATTTGTAAGACTTTCATCTATCTGCTTACTGCAGTCTCTCTTAACCAGATTCTTTCCCCTCATTTTCTTATTTCTTCTTTCAGTGGCATCCAATGTCATTAGATTGGTGGCCCTCTTTATATTTTTGTAAAAATGCAAATGTAGCCATTCACATATTTAGTCAACATATATTGCTCTGTATTTTGCTTTTTTCCTCTCAACATTTTTTGAGACCTACTTAAGTTGGTAGACAAAAATTTAATTTCTTTGATTATATTCCATCACATTCATATACCATATTTTATTAATCAAATCTCTTATTGGTGGACTTTGAGGCTGTTTCCAAATGTTAGTTCTTAGAAATAGTACAGAAATGAATATCCCTCTACATGTCACATACATGTGTGAAGGAGTACCCCCAGAAGTGAAATTCTTGAGTTTTGGTGGAGCCATGTCACTTTTTACATGATTATTTTCTTTCCAAGCATATAAAAATTTGGAAAATGGAGAAAATATAACTACATATATTATTTACTCACTAAATACACCTATCCATATTTATATTAATAACTCTATATGATAATGTATATATATATAATTTAAGTAAAATAGGGATCATACTTTATATACTATCATAATTTCAAATTTAACTGATCTCCACCATTCGGCATTTAGAGGTTCCCATCTTTTCTCTATTATGTTGTAATGATGAATATCTTAGTGTATTTGTGTGTGCATTCTGATTATTTTCTTAGAAAAACTTATAAAATTGCTGACTTTAAAAGTATGGATTTAAAAAATGTGATAAATCCCATATATGGCTATTTTAAAAATCAATACTAATTTTATGAAGAGATTTTTCAGAGGGCTGTAAAGCTATGGAGTTCAGGTTTATAGGTTTCTGAAGATGTGACTTCAGACTGTATAGTTAATGTGTCCCTTCACTTCCTTTTCAGGAATATCAACAATTTTAGGTGACCTTCTAATAAAAACTATGTAGCATACACACTGATATCAAGACTAGTGCTAACTGGCTGCTACGTGTTAGGTATATGCTTCAGACACCAAGTATCTAAATGGCAATGCTGGTGGCTTTCTGTGAAAATAAAAACACATGATCAGTACACTCACACAGTCACCCACCAGCTCACCTTGGTGCACAGATGGTCTGGAGAGCAATGTGAGCTGGGTGAACACGGTTCACCCAGGAAGCGGCTTTGGACTGGCTCAAAAGTTCAACCAAGTACATGACTGATTCCTTGACAATACTACATTATAGAGTTATGTAAGAGGTGACCCTGACATGAAATGGTATTAATTTTTAATTTAAAAAGTAATCTCCCTTTATCACAAAAATGAGTTCATCAGAAAATTATACCCCAGGTAAATGAATGAGTCACTGGAAGAATGAAGTCTTCATTACTGGATATCAGAATGCCAAGAATCTAGCCAATAGGAAAAGTTTGGTTTTGGTGTGTTTAATTTTGAACTGCTTCTGATCATAATTACATAAAAGATTCAGCTATCTCTGGAGGCTGATGATTTCAGCTACAGCTAGATGATGTAATCAGCATAAAAATGGATTTGCATCTTAATTCCTGCATCAGAAAGGCATACATACTGTTCAAATAATAGCTATACCAAATAACTTAATCACAACATTAAATAAGAGGAAAGAAAGCAGAACTTTGCACCAATCATAGTTTGATTTGATTTTTCTCTGTGTACCTCAGTTTCTTCACCTTTATGTACCTCACAGAGTTGTACCAAGTATGTGGTCGGCTAATACATACAGGCATTTAGAGCACAGCCTGGAATGTAGTACAAACCTCATCAACTGTTAGCGCTATCATTATTATTCAAAAGCTCTTCCTACCTGCTCTGTGGTGGTATTCTGATAAAGACAAAAGAGCTTCAATTTATTCCAGGATCACTAAGTTTAGTAAGGACCACCCATTTTGCCCAAATCCAGGTGCCACAATGTGAATGGGACTACCTGAAGCTGTCTAAGCAAACAGCGCCCTCTGGAGTTGTGTACACATTAATCCAGAGACAGTTCCCATTTAGAGAATAACAAGCAGACCAATAAAAATCTTCAGTAAATTCCTTTTATAAACAAATAGAGACTGACACCAAAACTTGTACATGCAGCTTCTAGGACATTATATTTCTAGAATTATACTAATTTCACAAATTAATAAATAAAAACTTTTACTCGTTGGTGCTGTTATGTTATTTATCTTTTAAACATTATCCAGTAGGTAAATAATGGCCACTGGGGATTTAGAACTAGATCTGCTAGACTAAAAATCTTGTGCTCTTTCTGGTTGATTAGAGTATTTTAAGGAATATGGAGTATTCTTCCTATATCCCTTTTCTCAGAATTCATAAATTTCCCTTTCACTGTATTATCTAATGTGGATTAGATATGGTAGATGAATAAATCTGCACTAAAAAAATAGCCAAAGCTTTCAGACTTTTTTTTTAACCTAGGCATACTCTGGCTTCAGTGCCATTGTACCTGCTGGTCCTTCTCCCTGGAAAGCTCTGCCAATGGATGTTCACGCAGCACATTTCCTTGCTCATTCAGATCTTTTCTGAACCATCCTCTCCTACACGGACCCTTCCATAACCATACTCTTAAAAACAGTACACAGGTACACACTCACAAGCACCTACCTTGCCAATCCCTACCCTTCCTCTTACCTTGGTTTTGTTCTTCTGGTAACAATAACCATTATCACCACTGTCCTGTTATGTATATTTTATTATCTGTTTTTCCCACTAGAACAGGGATCCTCAAACTTTTTAAACAGCGGCCCAGTTCACTGTCCCTCAGACCACTAGAGTGCGCACTGTGGGCCCTGGACGAGTAGGCTGCTAAGCAGGACAGGCAGCTTCCTAGGCAGGTGGCATGTGGCCCGCGGGCTGTAGTTTAAGGACGCCTGCACTAGAATTAAGCTCCAAAAATCAGGGACTCATTTTGGTTCACTACTATATTCCCAGAACCATGAACAGTTTATGATGTACACAGTGGGTACTCAAAAATATGCTGAATCAATGAAAAAAAATCAAAATTAAATATCAGTTATTTCAAATATTTCTCAATCCTTTTTTTCTTATGGGCATTTAAGAAAACTCAAGATAGAAATGCTAACTTTCAGGAAACAAATGTTTTATTTTCTATATCTGAAAAACTGTCAATGACAAAACTTTGCTGTTCAAAAGATATTTTACTAGAAGCTCCAAAAGGATACTTTTAATTTAAGGAGTTATGAAATATAGATTTGAAAAGGAAGTGGAATACAGTCATCAAAACATAATATCCATGAATAAGAAATTTAAAGATGATCACAGATTTGCTAATAAAGCCCAAAATAAAAAAATTAAATCATCACATCTGATTTATTCAAATATTACTGACACAAGTACATTACAAAAGTAAAATATAACTTTAATTCCCACAGGCTGTCTGCTATCATATTATGCTAAGGAGCACCAAAGGAAAATAAATTCATGCAAATTCTGGATAGAATAACTGCCTGTAAAACACAAAACTAATGCTTTCTAGGAATACATAAAATACTCTAGTTATAAATCCACCTTTATCAATGAGGCTCATGTTAAATTATAATCATTATGAAAACAGATTTTAAATAGAAGCCCAAAAGCAGCATATACAGTTATGAACTATTACCCACAATGGGTATAAGCAATGTTAATACAATTGATATATAAAAACATACTGTAGAGGGCTGGGAAGGCAGCATGCATTTGTAGTCCCAGCTATTAGAGAGGCTGAAGCAGGAGGATTGCTTGAATGCAGTAGTTTGAGGTTATAGTGAGCTATGATGACACCACTGCTTTCTAGCCTACATGACAGAGTAAGATTCTATTTTAAACACACACACACACACACACACACACACACACACACACACACACTGTAGAGATGATGAAGTAAATTAAAAATGTTATATTCACTATAGTTATCTCAAATTCATCAGTGAATGTTCATTTGCAAAACCTCCCCAAATTCTGTCAGGTAGGCTATTCGAACTGAAAAATACTCATTCTGTTATGTTCACCAGGATTGCTCTTAGTAATGCTTTCATTCTTAGTATTTATTATATGTGCTAATTTTAAATATTTGTAAATATCTAAAATGCATCAATTCCTTTTTATTTTGTTATAATTTCTTATTGCTTCTTTTTAAGTATGTTTTCTGTTTTGAAGCACTAAATACCAAACTATGTTCTATCTCTTTTATTTAATTTAGGCCTTTAATTAGATTGAATATATATTTGTTAAATGAGTGTCCTTTTCAAAGAAAGTGGCTTTTGATTTAAAAATGGCATCTAGCCAGCACCCCTGATGTGACTCTTTCAACTCCCACTAAAATGTGTATGAAGACAGAGGAAGAAGTCAAGAACTCAGCATCCAAAACTAGGGCTGGCAGTTAATATCCTATCAAGAATTATTCTAGGGGGGAGGGAGGGAAAGGGCATTATTTGAAACCTTAAAATTTATACACGCATAATATGCTGAAATAAAAAAAAAAGAATTATTTTAAATGCCATAGTGATAGATGTGGACACAGAGCAGAAGAGTAAAGGAAAGAAAAACAAAATGCAATGGAAAGTAAAGAACTAGACAGGATAATAACATGAAACAAATACTACTTGGCTCCTAGTAAGAAATCATTTTTTTAAAGTTAAAGTAAAAAGAACTTAACATTTCCTTGCTCTCTCATGTAAAACTACTAGATCTTATCTAATGAAAAATACATCTACACTAATGTCAGTAGATACTTAAGACAATGTTTAACCAAGTGGTCTTTTCCAAGGAATTACATAAAGAGAACTATTAATAAGGCTAAAATAATAGGTCAAGAAACTAAAAATCATGAGGTCAGATGAGCAAAGCATCGGGTCTAGAACTAGAGCATGCAAGCTGGGTCTAAAACCCAATTCAATGTGTATCTGGTCCAGCAAGTGATCATTTAACCTCTTTAAGCCTTTGGGTCCTTATTTTCCAGGTGAATATAATAATCCCTATTCTGTGAATGACAGAAGATGACTGGCCCTTGACACACAGAAGATTCCCAATAAATACTATCTCATTGGAGGTGAAAGATCAATTGCACTCAGTATCTGCTTTTAGTCTTTGGCTTTCTACTGTCCCTGAAGATAAATATTTTTATGGAGTCAGCCTTAGACAAAACTTTTAAATAGGAACAATTTGTCTTTGGTGTTCTGCTTCTTTCCCTTTTGACGTCCCTATTTCATTTCTTAAATTCTTGGTTTTCTATATTACTACCATATGATTGTCAAAAACATTGCTGTCCAAAGGGATTTAACAAATCTAGAGTCTGTGCTAACGTGTCTGGCATGCCAATGACCTAAGTGTGTCAACCTTTCCAGATTATAACTGAATTTCACCCTTTGTTTTTTTGGAGGCACATCTTAATTAAAATCTTGAGTCTAACAACAGAATTTTCAGTGCTATGACAGACCAGGAGCGCTCTTCCGAGCTGGCAGGTCTTACATCTTTCCTCAGCTCTCTAGTCAGTTCCATCCAGGTACACATCAGGGAGACTCCTAACTGCACTAGAACCCTAGAGTCCCTGGTTTAATCTCTAGGCAATGAAGTTGTTAGGAGCAAAGAAACAAAAACTACCCTCTCTGTAGATTTTGCTTAAGGCATTAAGTAGCCCAGGTCTAAGAGCCAGCATATGTTTAAATGAAAGTTGCTTTTTCTCTTAAATTTTAAAAGGCCCACTATTTTTGTTTTTGTTTTTTTACACAACAAACTAATTTTATTAAATAAACCAGATTGAAGCATTTTTAAACAAAATTTCCTGGAGATTCAATGTAAAATTGTTTACATCAGAAGAACAGAAATTGGTACAGGCATTTAAATCTGCAAAGCACAATGTTCTCTTGAGCTACTTCATGAACTGCTCATTTAGAAAACAATTACAGTAATTGAGATATCTAACTTTATTGTAACTTCTTACATCAAATCAGTTCATGCATTATACCTAATTAGCACATTACAATGAGAGGGATCAACTGAAACTAAAGTTGAATGTATTAATATTTGGTCATTAATAAACCAAGAATAAAATCAATAAAAACATGGTAAGTCATTATGCTCTGGCAGTTCCTATCTTAAGACAAAATAATTTCTAGTCACACTAAATAGCTCTGTATAAGTACCTTAATAACACCAGCCTCATTCCTTTAGAGCAAATACTTAAGGAAAATAACTTAAGAAAATGTTGCTCATTTCAATTATGTGAAATGGATGAGAGAGACAGAGAACACAGATAGTATCCCCTGAGGGGTGGCCAGCCAACTGACGCTCTTTCTTCCCCTTTTCTCTGCCAAACCTGACAGTCTGAAAACCTGTCTGACTCCCAGGTTTAGTAAAAAGAATGCTGAGCTGTCTTTGCATCAGCAAAAGGGGGAGGAAGACGACAAGCGTGAACCAAAAAACTTATTCACGGAATCAGCCTAAAATAATTGAAGCAACATGGAAATCTGAACATTTTTAAAGATTCTATAATATAACATGGGTACGGTCAACTGTAAATAAAATTGCGAAGATATGAACAGTTTTCCCAGGAAGTTCCCCCAGTGAATGTGCATGGGGATGGAATGCAGCTTGTCAGCAGTTTATCTCTGATACTGGTTAGGAAAGCAAAAGCTTTGATATTTGTCTATATTTTTCAGAGGGACACAACAGAAGTTAAAAAAAAAATAAAGGAGAAAAAAAGGAAAGGAGGGAGGAGGAGAGGGAGGGAAGGAGGGAAGAAAAGAAAGGACAGTCTACAATTATAATGCAAGTAGAGTATCAGCTTCTAAGCACCAATGTCTTGTGTCATTGTGATGCATTATTACATGAATAGAGCTCTCCAGGGCAAATATTTTCTCTCTCTTTTTTTTTTTTGCCTTTTTTTTTTTTGTTCTTCCCAGAAAGAAATGGCATAATCTCAAAGAGAATCACTTCTGCTCTAGGAAAGTAAAAAAATCTACTTTTCCAGGCTCCATGTCTGTGAGAGGGCTTGACAGGAGGTGTTTTCAAGAAATTACACAGGCTCCTGAAGCATAAATAAATGAGCCCTCTTCTACATATTCTACTTTCGTCGCTTTCTTTAACTGGCTTATGGGTATGGATGAGAAGAGAACTAATTATACCACAGCTTTGATTATCCTATTCTATACCTTTACCCAAGTACCAACAACAGACCCATGACTATGAGCAGAGAACAAGTGATGCAAGATCAAAGAACAAATCCAAATCCCCTTATAGGTACATTTCCGACACATCTGTTCAGGAAGAACATTCTATCTACTTGCCTGTTCTTTTAGAAGTAGTGATATACAATTACATTTAATGAGGTGTAAAAACACATGAAATAACGTATCATTTTCAACCATTAAATCGGGGGAAAACATTTTAAATGATAACACTCAATGCTAATGGCAGGACAGAGAAACTAAATCTCTCACACATTGCTGATGGCATAGTAAATTATAAACGTTTTGGGAAAATAATTTGACCATTTCAGTTCAATATGGTGAACACCACCTGCATACATATATAAGTACTGAATAAAACAAAACATTTTTACTACCTAATTAAGCTTGAAATCAAGAGAGGGAAATCTCCAGGATCCCCAAAAAACCAAAAACCAAACAAACAGAAACAACAAAAAAACCCCAAAACCAGCTAGGCCCAGGGATGGGACCAGATACAAACCATATAGCTAAGGGCAATCAAAGGAGTAGACATGAGCCAGTCACAAAGAAATCTTGACGTGAGCGAAATAGAGAAAGCCACGTTGGGCTGCTATATTTGCAGGCCTAAACAATACTCCACCAAGGGCAAGAGGCTTCTTGTCAGCCTTGACTAAGGTTAGAAAGAAAGTCATTCCAAGAATTTGAAAACCAAGGCCTGGCTTGTGCTGATCTGATAGCTGGGATATTCAGACTCACAGTACCCCTGTGATTCATGGACACCAAAGAGAAATGGGATACGATGGCAGGTCCAGGATTGGTTAATGCTTAACTTGTTTGTGTAGTAGTCCCCTATTACCCACAGTTTTGCTTTCCATAGTTTCAGTTACCTGTGGTCAACCACAGTCCCAAAATATGTGAGTACTACTGTAAGATATTTTGAGAGAGAGAGAGAGGGAGAGAAAGAGACCACATTCGTATAACTTTTATTACAGTATATTGTTATAATTATTCTATTTTATTATGTTATTGTTGTTAATATCTTACTGTGCCTAATTTATAAGTTAAACTTTATCATAGGTATCTATACATAGGAAAAAACACAGTATGCATAGTATTTGGTATTATCTATGATTTCAGGCATCCACTGGGAGGGTCTTATCCCCCACAGATATGCGGGAACTATGTACAGTTCTCTGACGTGTATTCTGTGGAAAATGGTAAGTTATTCACCCAGTAAAGATGACTATAACTGTCAGAAAGTGCGATCCAAGGTTAAGAAAAAGAAAATACGTATTAGTCACTACAAACAAAAGTTGTTTGCACTCTAGACACTGGAGACTACAGAACAAATGGAAAGAGACTTCAAAATAAGTAAGTTTAAAATGTTCAAATCGATAAAAGGGAAAAATAGAAACTGTCAGGCAAAAATATGTTTCAATGAAAAAAGCATAAAAACAAAATTTCTAGGTGAAAAGCACATTCACTGAAATAATTAACTGACAAGTTGATTTATAGGCTAGACAGAGTTGAGGACAAAATTAGTGAATTGGAGGACAGATCTCAGAAAATTGGAACTTTATATAATGTATAAATGTTGAATACATACATATATATTCAATAATTATATTTATTATAACAGAACAAATCCCAAATACTGACAAAGATATATATACAAAGATGTTCATTATGAGTTCAAGTTTAATAATAAAAATCAAAATTCAGAAATAATTTTAAAGTCCACTGACCTTAAATTAAGTTGTTATATATTCATTTAGTAGAATAATATGCTTTCATTAAAGTTAATTATTATATAAAATCTACGAAGTAAATTGTAAAGTGTATATAAAATTAAGTGAAAAAAAGCATGCTGGAAATTTTTATGCAATAATTATTAACTATAAAACATATACAGAAAAATAACTGCAAGTAAAATAACATTATACTAGTGACTATGCTAATGAAGTGAGATTATATAATTTTATCTTTTCTGTAGTCCTTTAGTTAGGAGTTGAGTATTACTAATTACCTGCGTTAGATAATTCCTTTAGTTGAAATATCTCAACTCTTGCATCACAGTTATAATGCGAATTTTGGAATCTTGAGTGAAAAGTTCAGGACTCTTTTCCCTTGATTAATTACAATATAAGCATGTCCAACATAAAGGGATACTCTTTTTTTATGCTCCACTCTTCATTTATACCTTGACACCACCATGGGGAAAGCTACTTCAGACAAAGCAGGAACTCCAGGAAAGTATTCTCAGGCCTCTAGTTATTTACAGGAGTTGCAGAAATGGTATAGACTTTTTTAGTATTTTACAGGGCTTGGCAGGGTGCCTCAAGAATATCTAATTAATCAACAGCCCACTACTGGGTCCTTCTAAATGGACACCTTTTCTTACCTATTCCTTAAAGCTGTAGGACACAGAATAAACAATCTTAACCTAAATTTTAAACAGTATTCCTAGAAAGTGTAATATAAATGAAGCCTGAATGTCTCCTATAAATTATAAATTTCCATAATTATTACTTCTCTAATATTTTAAGTTCTGTAGAAAACCACATTTAATGAATCTATGCTTGAAAGCTTTCTAACGAATATAGTTTGTTCAACAAGAATAAACGAGCAAATAATCACATACATTCATATTTAGAATATAACATGGTAAATAAATTTCTAACATTACATCTTAATTCTTAAAGATTAGGTGTTCCTTCAAGATTTCAAAAGTTTGGATTTAATGAAAAAGTTATTTTGGATGTTCAAAGGAAGCTTTGAAGAGCTGTTATAGGAAGCTTACATGATGACCACTTGATGACTAAAAAGGCAATCCAGATATATATGTTTTTATCATGACTTTCCTGCAGAGACCAAGTTTATTCTGTTGCCTGCAAAACAGAATGTCTTTCTGTTTTTTCATCATCATTAAAAAGTTTCACCTTGTACCCTTATGTTATGCAAGACATATCTGTCTTAAAGTTGCATAGTCAACATTTTTGCACAGAAGCTTTTATCCTTTGATGTCTCAATATGCTGATATTTCAGTGTCAAGAAGCTTTCGACACCTCCCTGAGTCACCTGAGGCACCAACTCTGAGATTGAGTTCATAAAATCAGTCCTTTCCACTGCAGCTATAAACCTTACATACAGGCCTGCAATGCTTTGAATGTCCCTTCCAAAACTCATGTTGAAATTCAATCACCAATGTAACAGTATTAAGAGGTGAGACCTTTAATAGGTGATTAAGTCATGAAGGCTTTCTTCTCATGTATAAATTAATGCTGCTATTGCACAAGTTTCACCTCTGTCCCTTTTCTTTCCACCTGGCATGCTCATTTGCCCTTCCACCATGGAATGACACAGCATGAAAGCTCTTACCAGATACCAGCACCATATTGTTGGATTTCCCAGTCTCAAGGAACCAGGAGCCAAATAAATCTCTTTATGAATTACCCAGTGTGATATTCTGTTATAGCAGCAGAAAATGGACTAAGACAAGGCCTTTAGAAAGCGCCCTTTTATTTCCTTTTGTCAACAATGGAGAAAACCTGAATACTTTGCATGACTATAAAGTAGTGAGACTTTCTAAGAAACAAATCAGAATCAACATTTACACATAAGCTATGGCCCTTGTTCTTGGTGTATCTATTTATGCATTTATAATTGTACCTCTCCTTTCTACAAAAGGCTTGCAGTTAACATAAGAGAGGATCATTTAAAAGACACACACCTTTGCCGAACTTCACTAAGAGCCTTGTTCTTCCAATGATGCTACCCCAACTCAGAATATCCCTGTACCTGCCTTTAGGGACAATTTCCTAGCCAGGGAAGAAAAGCATTCTTCTTATCTTGAATTTGCCAGACATTTATTCTCCTCTGTAGGGCTAAGACCTTCACTGTTCTGCTTATCTCCCTCAACTTCCACCACCATCCCCCTTTCCATGTGATTCATCAGCCACAGGAAAAAATCCTGGCTGGATGCTGGCTGGCAGTGCCGTGTGAGCATAAGGGCAGGAATAAAGGCACTTAACTAGGATGTAGGAGAGAGGAAGCCTATGCCTGAGGCCAGCTGCCAGCCTATTCTTACAGCCACAACCACACTATGTCTTAGTAACAGGGTTAGGATTAGACATGTGCCCTGTATCAAAAAAGAAAGAATATAATTGGCATGCCCTGTTTCTTTTAATAATTGGTTTTCAATCTATTATGTATACATTTGTCTAACATTTTACTCCTAGATTTTTTTTTCAAAACTACCTCTGAGAAAGGTAACCTTATTTGATGGCTGAATTTTAAAGAAAAACACTTTAACTTGCCATTTTAAAAGAGGGCAAAAATTAAAAAATCTAACTTAAAAACATGCATTTTAAGTGCAGATTTTTGCAGGGGTTAACAATAAGATTAAAATAAATGTTGGGAACAATTAGTTTTGAGTTTCCATCACAGCCCTTCCCTAACTTCTCTGAAGCTCAATTTCTCCTCCAAAAACCATGTACCTCACACGGACATTTTGAGGACTAAAGGACATAACATAAGTGAAATCACATGGTATGAGATCTTACAATAGATACTCACAGATAATCAAAAAGTGTCTGGCTTTTCCTTTGTTACAATTACCTTTATTTTTTTTAATTGGCAAATAATAATTATATATCTCTATGGGATACAATGTGATGTTTTCATATATGCATACACTATGGAATGATTAAATCAAGCTAATTAACAACTCCATTACTTCATATATTTATTCATTCATTTATTTGGTATGGTAAGAACATTTAAAATCTACTCTTTTAGCAATTTTAAAATACACATTATTATTAACCATAGTCATCATGCTGCGCAACAGATCTCTAAAATTTATTCCCACAATTGCCTTTTGATGATGATTATGATGATAACGATGTGGTTAACAACTTCTGAGTATTTAGTTATTACGTACTAGTTATTGTATTTATGCTATAACATGAGGACCTCAAGGCTTAAGGAAGTTAAATAACTTTACCAAGGTCACAAGCCAATAGCAGCAGCGCTGGGATTTTAATTCATATCAGTCTGACTCCAGAGCCAGTGTTGTTTTCTACTATGATATGCACACTCCATTCTCTTATCAGTGATTGTGGCAGGGAGTTCACTACTTATTAAAGTAGGCATATTATTTAATCTTCAGCCACCACGATTACTAAGTCAATCTTTCTAACATACAACCATTTTTTTTTTTACTTTCTCTTTATCCCACAAGATTTCCTGACTTCATGGCATTTGGTTGCTCTGATTAATATGATATCTTTGCCTAATACTGTTGACCCAGAACCACTACAATACACCAATATACTCCTCTGATTAATAGAGTCTGCAAGACTGTCTCCTTCATCTGGATATGATGGAACCAAAAAGATTTCACAATATACATTAAGTACTTAGTAACAAAAATAATGTAATGGGGAAAAGTTCCACTATAATAAGGGACATGAAACTTCATAAGCCAGCACAAGAGTCATGTGGACACAAGCAGAAAGTAGAGGAGGAGGGAGTGCTCGGCAAGACTTCAAACAGCCTGAGTTAGGCAGACAGTGAGAAGTGAATCAAGGAAAATGGCATTGGCAGCACTTGTAATAGACAATAAGGTCAAGGAAAAAACAGAATAACCTTTGAGATAAAAGTCAAGGAAGGCATTCACATTGGAAGTAAATGAGGAAATGAAACCAAAACAAAGCACAGAGAAGCAAGCAATTCCTGTAAGTCTTATGGGGATCAATGAGGGGGACCACGACAGTACTTAGATACAGAGATGGAAGCAAAAGTAGGACAATAATTATTAATAAAAGTGACGTGGGCCAGTTAAGGACCACGAAGCTTGTGATGAGGAGGCTTAGAAGGCTTGAGGTCATGGTTTACTTAATCCACAAATGAGCACATTGTTCCAGTGCCTGGAAAGTGGCAGCTAAATTCCTCAGCCACTGAACAAGCTTCCTCACACTCAAAAGCAACAGACCAGACAGAAAGACACCTAGAAGCCAACAACTAGACAAAGATGTCCCAGTTAGGTTAATCAGAGTAGACCACTTTGGAGATAGTTATTCTCTCCAGTATTTTAATCTCTAACAATACCAAAAAAATTCAATATATACCATCTATAAAAAGTTTGGAGTTTATAAAATGTCTGTAACTAAAGACCTTATTTCATGCTGAGAATATAACAGCACCTAAAATATACATGCTTTTCCCATGTATATTTTATTTTAGTACATGTGTATTTATTTTAGTGCACCCTGCCTAGATGGAAACAGTAACTCTAGAGGTCTGCCTCAGAATGTTCCCTCATCTGTCAGGGATAATTGATGTGAGTAACATTTGTTCTTCACAGCTGTTGTGCATTTTTTCACTTATCATTGCTTTGAATCATACCACTCAGCATTAAAAAACAGTCATTTTGTTTCACTCTATCAGCACAAAATCCATGCAGTGATGCATGAAGGATTCCATTACAATGTATTCCTACCACACAAAAGAGAAATCCTATCCCTTGCTCAAAACTGTAAACTTAATGGGAAAGAACAAGTGTGTGAATTCTAGATTACTAAGTAATGACCCCTAATTTTAACAACTGTGGTTCAAGTTTTAACTTTATATTTTAGCACTAAAGGAACATACTTCTAAGAATTATCAGGAATGAACTTACTCAATTATTTCAATGTACTTCCATTGTCATATTTTAATGACAAAACATATTATTACATTTCTTTCTGCCATGTTATAAGATACTGTTTGGTGGTAACATTGGGATTCTCTGCCCCAGTCTTCAATAGATCTTGCATTTTAAAGTTCTCAAATTAAGTCCAACAAATCTAAAAGCAAAATTCCATTTACCACCGACCTCAAAGGCAAGCCTCTAAAAATAAATTGCAGCAGGGAAGAGTATGTGGAGAGAGGAGAATAAACACAAAGAAAAACCAATAGGAAAAAAAAAACGTTAAAAATACAACAAAATTTCATATAAATACTGAATTCAGCATTCCCTAATATAACTAACTTTAATCTGCAGAATACTTTTGCCTTCTCTTACTTCTGAGAAAAAATATCCAATAAATCAGCAATAGGTGAATATTAATCAATAAAGAAATCAAAGAATAATTTAAAAATTAATATTCTACAAAATGCCAAATCAATAAGTAAAAGGTGACCTCTAAATTGGTGACTAGAAATTTGACATTCTATATTCCAAGGTCATTTTAGAATGTTGTCATTATATGCAATCAAAACATGTTTTTCATATATTATACTTCTATACTTTTAAAATACCTTATGATATTAAATATAAAAGGAAGAATAAAAATGCATGAGATATGCATATTACTCTTAGAACCTAAGGATTTAAGCTTATTGCTATGGTAATTAATTCACGACTATCCCTTCTATTAATATACCATGCTGCTGGACTATAAGCATAATTCAAGTTGAAATATGGAAAACTTCCTTAAAATGTAGGGATACAAATACTCATAATATCTCAATTAATATAGTTAGATAAAATATATTCTAGAGTTTCTATTTCTCTAATATGCATACAAACCTGAAATGCATCATGTTTTCCTACAATACTTGAATAATGTAAGGACTAACATTTCCTTAGGAAATCATGAGAGAATAAATATTTAAGGTCAAAGGAATCAATAGTGGAATAAAATTAGAAATCAACTCCAATAAAAGCACTCAATTCTACACAAAGTCATGGAAATTACACAACCTACTGCTGAACAATTATTGGGTCAAAGAGGAAAGTAAGGTGGAAATCAAAAGAGACCTCAAACTAAATGACAAAGGGGACACAATTTATCAAAATCTGTGGGATTCAGCAAAAGCAGTCCTAAGGGGAAAATTCATAGCCTGAAAGGCCTACATCAAAAAGACAGAAAGATCACAAATTGACAAACTAATGAATAGTCTCAAGGAATTAGAAAAGGAAATACAAACCAAAACCAAACCAAGCAGAAGAAAAGAAATGACTATGGTCAGAGCAGAACTAAATGTTTTTCAAAAAATAATAAAAAGTTTTATTTAGAGCATTTTATATTCATATAAAAATTACTAAACATCTATAATATCCTCTCTTGCATTTATATATTATATGTCATATATAACACATCATATATTATAACATTATATGCTAGTTTCTCAAAGTGGAATCCAATAGGTAATGGCCACTACTGTATTCAAAGAGGTTTTTATAATCAGTTTTTAAGACAAAACTCCTTTTTAAATGATTATTCATGTCTTTAAACAGAACACATCTTTGGTTTCCAGATTCTCAAATAAATTAAAACAGTTATTTAACATCAAGATAATGGTATAATGTGACACAGTTTTGTACTACTAATTGCCAAGCGCTAAAGAAAAGTAACAGAGATGTAAATGTGGAAAGTAAATATTAAATTGCATAAACCAAGGTTTCTCAATAGCTTGAATGGACATAAGGCTTGAGAGAACTGAATCGTCACATGACTGATGGCAGTAATCAATACAATACTCATTTGCCCTAATTTAGTTTCAGTGAAACACAACAACATTGTTCGTTATACTGATCTTGCTAATTTGTATATAAGTTGTTGGCTGTATAACTGCTTGGGATCTGTTTTATAAATTTGTTTCAGTTTCATGGCTATATAACTGTATAAGAGGACAAAGCATAAAGTTTGGGGAAAAAAGTATAATTGGATTTTTCTGGTATATTGTTAAGTCAATACCAGGGAATTGATGACAATTTTTTCCTTTAAAAGCAGTCTGAACATTTCTCAATGGTGAGAAATATTAATACTATTCCAAACTTTTCAAAGCAGTTTTCATCGTTTCATCTACTCCTCCACACAGCTCTGTAAGGCTCACCCCATTTTCAAGAATAGGCAAATGTGGCACAAGTAGGCTACCTGGCTTGCCTGTGGCTATACTTTAGGCTTTGGCAGAACAGCAGTCTATGAATCTAAAGTATAGTGTTTTTTCTACAATAGCACACTAAACATATGAGTGAGTTTGAACTACAGTTTTAAAGCTTGAAATAAAAAGGTAAAGAAGACCATTTGTATTTGCTCTTTTTCTAAAGGAAGTGGGATTGATGAGGAAAGCGATACACCTATAGGTATTCACAAGACAGAAAGTATCTAGAGAAACTGGAGAAGGGATCTGCTGGGGCATCAGCTGAGGAAGAAATGAATCCCTGCCAGCTCTAAGTGCCAACTTCCGCATGCACCTGCAGTTAACCTCCGATGTCACGGGCAGGCTAAAAATGGAATGATGTTCCTACAAGGAGAAACTCAAAATGAAGTATCCCAAAGATCAACAACTGTCAGAACTCAACTTAGAACCAGAGCTAACAGGAGCCAGCAGGCCTTGCTTATCTTCACATTAATACGCAGTACGTTCTTCCTTCAACATTTATCAGAGGGCTTAAGTCACCTTGTGTTTGATGTCAAATAATGCTATAAATCAACTTCAGATTCTAGACTATGTATAAAGATATAAACAGATATATTTATACTTGAAAACAAAAAGTGACAGCAAAAGGCACCTTTGAAGGAGTCAATTCAACATGTATTTATTCATGTATTTATACATGTCTATTATATGTAAACCACTGTTCTTGACCAAAATGAGAATATACGTTCCTTGCCCCCTAGAGGTTTACAATGTTATAGGCCTTATAATCTTATGTTGACAAATGATCACTACATGTTTTAAAGGCTATGACTAATATAAAAATACTGCATATGGAAAAATGGTAGTTAGAGAAATTCTGAATTTAGGGATGATTAGCAAAGTGAAGATCTAGGTAAGCTTATGGATTTACATTACATGAGCATTTAAGAAAACTCCAGTTGAATTAATCTTCACTCCTCTTTGTCTATACCCCACAGCAGTTTGTACCTCTATTAGAGAGTCTTCAATGGAGGAAAGGGCTGAGGGGGAAACAAAGGCAGATTGTAAGTGACACGCAGGTGAATCCTTAGGATAGGAGAATGGAGGAGCAAGGGGAGGGAAGTGAATTGTGGAAAAATAAGGTAATAGAGATGATCAACTTTGAGGCTAAGTAACTTGGAGAACAGGAATGACAGGAACTGAGAAATGAAGAAGAAAGGATGAAGTAGTGAGTGTCCTGAAGGAAATATAAAAACTTTCCTTTCGGACATATTTAATTTGAGGTATCTGGGGAGGCATGCCTACTAGGAGATGCTCCTAGCTCACAATCAGAAAAAAGGGACTCTGGAGTCTGGGAGACATATCAGAGCTAAACACTGAAATTCTGTAGTCATCACACATAAGGGAAGATAAGAACAGCTGAAGTGATTGGATCAGTGAAGTCAAAGGGTTACATACAGGGTGGAAAAAATTAAAGGGAAAGCAGATACTGCAGAAAATAAATTAATTTGGGTGACAGAATCAAGAGAAGCCTTTGAGGGAGAGATAGCAAATAAAGCTAAAGGTGAAAAGAATGTAAAGAAAACAAGCAAGGACAAGTGTTCAGGGCTGTAGAGACAGTGAGCAGATTGAAGATGTAGGATTGACCCTGAAAGGAATGTTAGTGTCTCTCACGTGCACAGGCTCTTTCCAAAGACCTAGGAATGTGTTCATCTAGTCAGATGTTTTTGCAGAAATAAGATACTTTAACTGCAATTAGTCAAGACACCTTTCAGTTTTTAGTCTGACTTCTCCATCACTGTGTCTGCTGTCATTATTGTAGATTTGCCTAAGCAGAATTTGAGTTGGTAATATAGTAACTCTCAGTTTTGGGAATATGTCTGTGATTTACAGTCACTTTTGAGTATAGTTAAGTAGAGCCCCAGGGTAGGAATGACTTCCAGAAATATATTACATCCTTCTGTACTGACTCACCTGGAGTCATGACTACGGTACAAGAATTGTATCACAACAAGTCCTGAAAAGCTCAGGGTGGAGACCATGTGAGTGGTGAAGAAGAAACAAGGTTTGAAAGACATGGAGCCATAAACTTATCTGTAGAAAAATCCTGCCAATCATCAAACACAGAACATTTTAAACAGGAGATTTTCTTCTCTATGCCTGGTGAAAATGGAAGTTCTCTGTCAGTTGGACAATGGAAAACACACCACACCAATATAGAAGAAAAATTATTTTTTTATATAAATAATATAAAGTAATATATTAGCATGTCTGTGTTTGTGGGACACATTTTCAGGAGTAGTACAAACATGTCTGTGCGAGGAGGGACATGTTTTATGCATCTCTACTATCAATACTAAAATATATTACAACTACTTGAGGAAATTCTGGATCATTTTTATATTCCATCTTTCAAAATTATATTACAAAATTGCGTCATATAAACAAAGGTAATCAAACTGTATATTGTAAAAAATAGATAAGTAATATAAAAGTGTATAAGGCAGTTAACAGAGATTACTTTAAAATTGTGAAGTGTTTATTGTATTTGGCAGTTTTTAAATTTGTAATTGTTATGTTTTATTCTTTCACTTTAATCATTTACTTTTATACCTAATTTTATATTCATAACTTAGTGTTTTTTGTCTTAAAGAGTATGCCCACATTGTATAAGCTTCAGATTATATAAAATTTGGCTCTACTCCAATTATAGACTGTATTCAAGAGTATAGTATCAGCAGAACTGTGGGGTCAGAATTCAGATTCCAATGATTGAAAAGAATTAAAACTCTTCATAAAAAGATTATCATACAAAGAATAGAAAAAGAAAAGCATGAACTGGGAGAAGATATCTGCAACATATTCAACTAACAAAGGATTAGTATTCTGGGAATAAAAATAGAACTCCAGTGAATCAATAAGAAAGATAAATAACCCAAGGGACAAACAGAAAAATGGGCTAAAGACCTAAAAAAGCACATAAAAAAATAAGAATGATCCATAATCTTCAAAAATAGAAAAAGCTCAAACTCATTATAAATAAGGATAATGCATATATAAAACCATGAGATATTTATTCATACCCCGCAGATTGGCAAAACACTTAAGTATAATAATATCATGAAGTACTGTCGAGTTATGGAGCAACAGGAACTTTCTGGGAGCAAGTATAAACTGGCACAACCACTATGGAAAACAATATGGCAATACCAAGCCAAGTTAAAAGATCCACAGCCTTGTGAAGCACAAATACCTTTCCTGGCTAAAAAATCTGGAAAATACATATACACGTGTATAGTCTGTAATAGAAATAGCAAATAACAACCACCACAGAAACAATCGAATGATTTTCAACAGCACAATGTCTAAGTTAATTGGGGTATATTCACACAATGAACTACAAAACAGCAATAAATATGAACAAACTAGTGTTATATACATCAATATGAATAAGTCTCAAAAACTTAACTTTGAATAAGAAAAAGTCTCATAAAAGAATATACAACATATGCTTTCATTTCCATATAGGTAAAATTAGGCAAAACTAACCAACACTATTTAGGGGTGCATACATTTTTAATGAAACTATATTAACAAATGATTCAACAAAAATCCAAGACATTGTTTAGCTCTGAAACAGAGAGTGTGGAATGTATTTTAGATGGGCATCATGATGGCCTTCAGAGATATTGTTATTGTTCTATTTCTTATGCATAGTATTGGGTAAGTGAACATTCATTTTATTGTTTTAAAAAACTCTAACCATATGTTATATACACTCTTTTGTATAAATGACATTTCACAAAATAAAATTTGTAAAGGAGATTAGAGAGAGGCAATAAAAGTACACCAACCTTTAATAAATTATGACTCAAGAAGGTGATGGTACAAATAACTGACAAGGCACAAACATCTCCTTATTCAAGGTTACAAATACAGTCAGGAAGCAGCAATAACCTTGTTTTAATTTTTCTTAATAGAACTATAAGTTATCCTTAGGTAATCTATGAATATTTAACATTCCGTTTTTGCACAACACTAGTAGCCTTTGCAAAATACATTTAACTAAGAAAGGATTAGTATTCTGGCTATAAAAGTATTAATAGAACTCCTATGAATTAACAAGAAAGAGATAAATAACCCAAAAGACAAACAGAACAATGGGCTAAAGACATGAACAAGCCACAACATCATCATGAATGAAAGTGTATATTCCTGGATCATCAAAAATTCTTGTACTATGTCCTTGACTATCTCATTGCTCATTACTGTCTTTTGGACAGTAAGCTCCAAACCCAGAGGCTGCCAACAGTTAGCCACAGAGCTATAAAATTCAGGGTCAAGTAACAGGTGTACCGTTTTTCAAGTGTAATTCTTACCTCTAAAAATATGAAACCATAATTGGAAATATAATGCCATGCAACTGCCTAACGTAGCACTACTAGCACCGAAGAAAACACTGGTTGGTTCAGGATACAGTCGTTTCAGGATACATATAAAAAGTATGTTGTGGAAATTTCTATACCTACCTAAAGTCATGGTATTAACTTTTTCCTCCACTTTAAAAGCAGCAAAAATGCCACTGTGTATGGGAGAAAACAGACTTACAAATCTTGAGTAAGAAGTTGGGGCAGTCTTGGTTATTTCACTTACAAGTTTTTGAATTATGGCATTCATAAGGCAACTGGACATTTGACCACTAACTCCACATGTGATGATATGAAGAAATCACTATTAATTATGTAGGTGTAATAACATGTTATAGTTATGTTAAGAAGAAGAAGTTTTTATAAAGATACATACTGCAAGATTTGCAGATGAAATTATGCCAGGATTTTGCTTCAAAATAAGAATGGAAGGGAAAAGTGGGTGGGATGGAGATGCAATAAAATTGGTCCTAAGATTCTAATTGCTATAGTTGTATGATGGACACGTGTGGATTATACTATTTTGCCCATTTTTTAAAATGTCTGAAAAAATGTCTGAAAATCTCCACAATAAAAAGATACACACAGAGAGACATACACACCCTCATATATTTTTCCCTGTAAGCTCATACTTTAAAGTTACATTTTCTTCTCTTCTTATTTTTTCCTTTTTCCTCCATTTCCTCCCTTTTTCCAATCCCTTCTCCACATTCCAGCCAGAGGAATTTGTTTTCTAAAGTGCAAAATGTTGTATCAATGACTTTCAGTGACTCCCTGCTTCCTACAGAATAAAGGCCCAAACTCCTTGCCTTGTATTAAGGGCTTGAATTCCAACTCACCTCTCCAAAGGATCTCCTGCTTCTACTGAGCTACTTCAATTCCCTGGAAGAGCTATGTTGTTGCAGCTATGGTCCTCTCTGCCCTGGCACACTCCTTACTCAGCATCTTCTTTACCTGGATAATGACTATTTACCCTTGGAACTCACCTGAGGCCTCAATGTTCCTTTTAAAACCATTCCTGACAATCAGCCTACCTGTCCCTCCTATGAGCTGCCCCGCAGCTGTGCCCACGCCTAACACACCTACCATGCTGCAAGACAAGTGCTTTCACTTATGTGTTTACCTGTCTAGGCTGTAATTCTTTGGCTTAAAAACATTACAGGTTCATCTCACATTGCCAGGATCTGGAATAATACATGTCACATCTAGAAAGCCCTCAGTATTATTTTTGCAATTAGAAAATGATCTCATTTTCTCATATTTCCTCAACCTCTTTATCAAAGAAAGGAAGAACTAATCAGATTTTGGTTAATGATAACAATTTTAATAAGAGTAATGGCAGGGGGGGGAAAAGGGGAGAAGAGCTAATATTTACTATCTGCCAGTTAGTGTTTTAAGCACTCTATTTATATTATTCACTTAATCAGGAAACCCAAGATACCTGTTAAAAATACAGATTCCTGGGACTCATCCCAGAATTATTGAATAAGAATTTCTTGGGGCAGGGACCAGGAATCTATTTTTAATAGGTGCCTCATGCATTTCTGATCTTAAGTCAACCTTTGGAGTAACCAATTTAGTAACACAGAGCAAAAGATAGTTTATATGACATCATGTACATTTTTTAAGTTGAAGTTCAATATTACAAAATAGATATTATTTTATAATGCTCTATAAATTTGCCAATAATTCCAGTTAGACAGGGCCAATGATACTAGTTTCTCAATGTATAAAATGGAAAAATATTCTATTAAATTACAGAATTTAAGCAACATTCCAATAATGTCTTTTTCTGATATTTACAACATCACCAAAGATATAAATTGTTTTAGGTAAAAGATGGCTGGTCAGCTTTACAAGCAACTAAGGATAAATTTACTAAATTTACTTACTGGCTAGTAATTTATTAAAATCATCCAGTTACTTTAAAATTATAACTTGACCACAATTACATTGCAACAAAGAATAATGTACCGCTAAATAATTATTCTTTACAAAGATTTGGAATAAAAAAACCCAATGTAATTTTACCATTCAAAAGTTAACATCATACCTTCCAAAACCAAATCTAAATTCTGAACAAAAAAAGCCAATTTCAACAAGAAAAACCTCCTCTCTTCCCACCATTCTAAACTTTCATTATATAAACTAGAGTGAGCTAACAGAATCCATTATTTTTCTATGGGAATTAGCAGAGGAGCTGTCACATTACAACTGCATACCATTAGAAGTGTAAAGTAACACAAACCATCCTATGTCTGATACATTCTTAAAATAAATGTTCTGGCCAGGCATGGTGGCTCACACCTGTAATCCTAGCACTTTGGGAGCCTAAGGCAGAAAGATCACTCGAGCCCAGAAGTTCGAGACTAGCCTGAAAAACAGTGCAACCCCATCTCTACCAACAAATACAAAAAATTAGCCAGGCATGGTGGTGTGTTCTTGTTATTAGAAGATAACAAGGCTATGGAAAAATACAACAGATTAGGAAAGGATAAAGAATGCTAGTATGGAGGGATGCGGGTTGGTGGCATATATACGTGGGGTACTAGGAGGCTACTAGGAGAAGCTAACATTTAAGCAAGGACTGGAAATAGGTAAAAGTTAGCCAGGTAAATATTTGGGGAAAGAATACACTAGAGAGTATGAACAGCTACTACAAAGGTGCTGATGTAGGCATGAACCTGATGTGAGTAAGGAATAGCAGATAGTCCAAGAAGTTGGTTCTGCATGAGCAATGACAGGGTTAACAGAAGATGGAACCACAGAGATCAGAAAAGAAACTGCTGGGGGAAGAGGGTCATGGATCACCTAGGGAGATCTTTGGCTTTTACTCTGAGGAGCCATCATAAAGGAGTAACATGCCAGCTCTTACATTTTTCAATGATCTCTCTGGCTTCACTCATGAGATAACTCTACAAAGGCGCCAGGACAAAATCAGGGAGCATAGTCAGGATTTTGCTGCTGGATTCCTGGTGAGAAATAATGGTGGCCTGGTTGACAGTGGTAGCTGTGAAAATGGTGAGAAGTGGCCCAATTCTGGATATATTTTAAAGGTACAGCTAACAGTCTTGCATGAAATATAAGGATATGGAGTGACAGAAAAAGAAGACTCAGAGTTCATGCCAAAGTTTTGGTCTAATCAACTTGAAAAATGGAATGGCCATCAATTAAGATGGTGAAAACTATGGGTAAAACAGGTTTAGAGGAAAACATAAAGAGTTGAGTTTCCAGGATATCAAATTTGAGGTGTCTATTACACATCCAAGTAGAGATGTATTATGCAGATAAATAAACAAGTTTGCAGTTCAATGAAACAGCCTGAGCTGTAGATATAAACTAGAAAAACAGTAGAACATAGATAATACTCACCAGAAATTGGATAAGATTGTGAGAGCCATAAGCATAAATAGAAAGGATAAAAAGATCAAGACTGTTATGAGTTAAAACGAAAGAAGTAACTTGGAAGAGAAACAATTAACAAAGAATCATAAAATAAATAAGCAGTTTGGAAGGAGGAAAATGAAGAGACTATGGGGTCCTTGAAGCAAACTGAAGAAAGTGTTTTAAAGAGGGGAGAGTGATCAATTGTGTCAAACACTGTTGAGAAATTACGTAATGTAAAAATGAAAAACTGACCCTTGAATTAGCAATATGAAGGTCAATAGTGTTCTTTACAAAAGCAGTTACAGTGGAGGAGTAGAAGCAAAACTTGTGGAAGTAGGTTCAAGAGAAAATGAAAAGAAAGGAATTCAGAGATAAGGCGTGTTGACAACTTTTGCAAAGAATTGGACTATAGGAAAGTGGAGAAAAGGAGCACTAGCTACAAGGGAAAATGGACTGCACAGCATTTCTGTTTGTCTTTATTTTATGGCTTTTTTTTTTAAAGAAGAGAACAATAACAGCTGTTTTGTAAGCTGATAAGGAAGATACAATAAAGAGAAAAATTAACGTTATAGGACAGAGTTCAGTAAACTATTCAGCCCATTGGCCAAATCTGGCTGCTTGCTGCCTGTTTTGTACAGCCAATGAGCTAAGAATGATGTCTACATTTCTATATGATTAAGTAGGAAAATAAAAAGAATAATATTTCATGACATAGTAAAATTGTATCAAATTCAAATTTCAGTGTCCACAAATAAAGCTTTATTAGAACACAGCCATGCTCATCATTTATGTACTGTCTATGGCTCCTTTTGTATAACAACAGTAGAGCTGAGCTGTTGTGACAGAGATCATATGTGACATTCTAATTGATTCTCATCACTTCTCAGTTCACTATGAATCACAGTGACAGTTACAACTTGACAGAATTCAAGTGCCATGTATATCACCTTACCGTGACACTTTATTTTTTTAATTACCAATGCATATGTCAAAAGAAGAAAGAAGATAAAATAAATTTCAAGTGTCATGTTTTGAAGACACAGTGGGGTGTGGATTATTTTGCTAGTGAATTAGATGGTACAGCATTTTGCTTATTATACAATGACACTATAGCTATGTTAAAAGGATACAATAACATGCCAATATTACCAGCTTGAGCACTCATCAGAATATTACCAACTCACAGGAAAGCAATGCTCAGAAAAAATAGAAAATTTAAAAAACAATATCCCATTGCTGCAGAATTTCTTCAATAAATATAAAAATGAAAATGAGGCTGTAACCAAAGTAATTTTTCAAATGGCACATATGTTAGGCAAGTAAAGAGAGCTAATTACCAATGGTAAGTTAATTAAATTATGTTATATTGTAGCAGCCAAAGATATGTTTATAATGACAAAAAAGAGCTCTTTTTACTTGTCTAGTAAGTAAGGACTGCATTCGAAATAGATCCATAAAGCACTACAATTAATTCATTTTATCAGGAGTAAAAACTCACTACTATATTATATAAACTCCCCCCTTACAAAAGTGAAGGTTACCATTGAAGATAGAATAGAATGACTCTTATTAGTTTTAATATTTCTTACTGATCATCTCCATTCACGCAAATATATGATTTGAAACAAGATAGCTTCAATACATATATATCTACCCTTAATTAGATGACTTCTAAGGTCCTTTCTAGCAGTGAGAAGTTAGGACATAAAACCACTAAACCACCACTCAGGCTCCAAATTTACATTTTTCCTGACCATGTTTTGCCCACTACTTTAATCTTCTCATTTCTTGTATCCTCTTCTGTACCCTAAATAAACTAAATAGTCAGATCTCTAACCCATACCTCAGTTACCATACAAAACAAATAATCACCAAATTTGATTGACTCTATGTCACCAGACATAAAAACCTTTTGAAACCAGTGGCTCTAAACCTTTTTTGGGTAATGGCTCCAAAACGTAATAAATGTTATAGACCTAGTCATAAGACAAATGGATTTTACATAAGATTTCAGACTGTTTATAACCCTTCTGAAGACAATCCATGATGACAGACTCCCAATTTAAGAACCTCTACTTGGGAAGAGGGGGGACTGAATAAGACATACATAGAAAGTTTTTTTTTAAAAACAAAGTACTCTATAAAGTGATCCTTACATCTGCTTCTTCTCTTTTCTCACCCTTCCAGGAACCAACAGCAAACATCTTTCCTTGCTAGCCAAGGAAAGAATAAATGACTTCCCTTCACAGCTCCTCAATCTTGTTCAAAGGTAACATGTGAATAATGCAAACCCATTTCTATTCTTACTAGGAACTGAGCAAATTACTTTCACACACTATAAAGTCATCAACTTTTGTCATTTTGTTCTTTATAAATTTATCAACGATGTACCAAAGGTAACTTGGGAAACAAGTATTTACATATCATATTGAAATTAAAAGCCTTTAGAGGGTAGGTATATAGTTAAAGCAATTGCTTAATTTGTTTTCAGGTAGGGTGTAGCATAGCATCCATCACATGTAAATATTTTATTAATAATAAATAATCTATAATATGGCAATAATTATAAATTATTATATAAAATTTGTTATTTAAACAAAATGAAATACAGGAATTATTTTTTGGAGGCTGAGAGTGGGTTTTAGATTATGAAATTTTCCCATAAGATACCAATAATCACATTTTTGCTATAGACAATATCAAAGTATCTATAAAGTGAGATAAACATGAAAAAAAAATCTTATAAAATATCTTCTATTTTTCAATACAATAGGTAATTTTGTGGAAAAATATTACACTGTTGAGATCCAAAAATCAAATCCCATTCACATTTACAGAGGAATGTTTTGCAAACATTGAATTTATTTTGAAATAAGTTGATTCTTGACAGGAAGATTAATATTGGAAAAAATATAGTTAAATTCCCTGTAAATAATTTAAATGAACTATTACAAATTTAATGTGTATTTTAAACATAAAATGTAAAGTCAGATTTTTTTTTTTAATTTCAAGAAAATATGAGAGTATAGACATTTTGGTTGCATTTTATATCTTTGCCTCTCCCTAGCAAAGGTTAGAGGTTTTTGCCCTTCCCCTCCACAGTGCTCCCCATATAAAGTCAGATTTTAAAATTAATTTTTTCAAATTGTTTTACAATCATTTTAAACACTAAAGTACTCCTACACACGATCCAGTGTCTGTAATTGCTCATAGTATCCAACTAGAAAATATTTTAAATCTAGTAAATAGTACTGTTTCTTAAATTATATTTATCTAGTGCTAGAAAACTGAGAAACCAGTCATAAAACAAATGTACAGAGTTTAAATTCTTCTAAATTATAGGCAACATGTACATGAGACAAATCAATTTTAAAGATAAATACTTGAGGTTTTCTCATAAAGTAAACAAAAAAAATCACTCTGACATTGTATTACCTCCAACTGAAATATTACTGGTTTTATGATCAATACAGAATGTAATTAGAGGAGACACTTCAGGACTCTATGAGATAAACAAATCAACTCAGTTACTCAGCATAAAATCTGCAAAGCAAATCTTTGCTTAAGTTATTACTTTATCACTGTACTGTGACTAAAAACAAAGAAAAGGACCGCCACAGCCAAAACAAAGCAGCCTTTGTGTGGTTAAGCCATGACCCCAGGGCCTTTGCCATTGAAGGTTGAGGAAGTGAAACTTACACCAGAAGAGAACACTGCTACAAAAGCAAGTATTAGAAGGAAGAGATAAATATGTATGATTAAATAGGAATTAACTGGGGAAACAACTGTTATCTAAAACAATTCAACAAAGTAAGGGCAAGAACTAAACAGAATTATCAAAAAATTCTAATAACATCTTCTCAGAACTGAAGGTTGACTAGTAAACCCTTTGTTATCTATGGGAAGGGGAGTGTGGGAGTTCCCATCTGTTTTAAGTATTAAAACAATTACCTAATGAAGGCATATTATTGAGCGTCCAATTGAGGAAAGACTAATAAATAAATAAATAAATAAATTTGCAAAAAACTAAGAAGCAGAGGATGGCTCAACTTTTTGATAAACTGATTCTGACAATCAGTAAAATGACAACTACGACATCTTTTCAAAAGATGTTTCTAGATTTTTCAGTCAGTGACTTTTTACATAATGTTTCTGAAACCAAACAATTAAAAACAAAAAAATCCATCCCAGACAGGTAAAATATAAGAGGGAATCAAGTTGAACACAGGTTACTCTTACAATGCTTAAAAGATAAAGACCACAGCTGGTGCATGGGGTTGTACAACCCGGGGCCTCTCACCAGAAAAGGTAGCAAGGACTGGCATGACATTCTGCTGTACCAAAGGCCATGCACTCAAAATGTCTTTCAAAGACAAAGATATAGTAAATGAAAGGACATGAGACAGAACCATCTCCACTGCTTGTATACCAGTGCACACCATTGTCACTTCTCACTACTGCAATGGCCTCCTAACTCATTTCCCTGCTTCTATTCTTCGCTGCCCCACCCTGAAAACACAATTTACTCTCCATACAGAATCCAGAATTTTATTAAAGCATTATCATTTTATGGTGCTACCAAACTGTCCAATGATTTACCATCATAGTTGAGTAAGGTATCACTTGCCTAGATGATCTGTACTATGACTCACATCGATCTCAGAGCCATCTCTGACCATGCTCCCCTCTGTCCCTGTGTTGCTGCAGCCTCACTGCCTGTTTCAGTTCTTCAAACACACCATGCCTGTGCCCACCACAGGCTCTGCATGCTCACTCAGGTCCTTCCGCCTGTGGTGCTCTGCTGTGTGTTAAGATCCTTGTTCTGCTGATTCTTGCTCTCACCATTAACCTCTGACATCTCCACCTGTATCCAAGCCCCTCTGTCCAATTGCAGTCACCTGCATGCCTGCTGTCTTTATTTCCATGACTATGCATGTGTGCTTGCTTGAGTTCCCCAACCCCCTAACTCCCTTTCCCTACCCTCACTCTGCAGCAACAACCACTTTTCGGACAGTAGCCAAGTTCCAACTTTTTCTGCACCCATAAACACAGCTTTCTCTTCCTAGAACCACTTAAGTCAACAATCAGCATCATGTAATTTAGGGATATACATTACCTAATCTTTGCCTGGAGAGCTTATTTTTTACTCACCTATTGAATTCCAACTTTCTAAGAAGATGGATCACGGACTACTCTGTAATGATACATTGTCTCTTTTTCTTATAGCGATTAGCATGGTGCTAAGCAAGTATTTTGTGCTCAGTAAATATTTTTAATAGAATAATACTCCAGCTGTCCCTCCCCTTTGGTTTCCTTAAACCAATTGTATACTACAGAACAGATCTACTATGGCTTGACTACAGTGAAAAAGAAGTCAGTGGAAGAGAAAATACTTCCTTATGTAAAAAGTTCTGCAACTCACAAATTACCTATTGAACATGTGTTTCAATTTGTTTTTTAGAAGAGGTTATGAGAGTAATAGTAATTCCTCTACCATAGCTGTCTTAGCTATAGTATTATGACTAGAAGCAGACGCTTCATGATACGACTGTGCAGGGTTAAGGGTAGTTATGGCCACAGATCAGCATGTTGCCTGAGAAGAGACTGCCCACTTGACTCTGGCCTCATTAGCCATCTGTCCAATCCATTGCGATTGTAGTAAGCCAATAGGATATTAGGACAGAACAATCTAAAAGTTCCATCTTAAATTTAATGTATTAATTAATGATATACATTTTGTTATCACTAATAATTGTGAAAGGAATGTGTTGGGACTGGCTTCATTATTTTTTAAAATCTTTGTTCAGCATTCAGTGACCCTGGGCTTCTAAGGTTTATGTTCAACTTATTTCAGTACTTTGTTTTAACAACTGTTACAACTGAAAAGCCACCTCACACAGACACAGATGCAAAAGTGTACACTGCTGCCTATGATTACTAAATCATTATACTTACTTTGGTGTCTCATCTATCAATTATGCAAAGATTGTTGCTGAAATCCAGCTAGTAGATTTGCATCTTTCTTGATGTCAATCAGCTATTCTTGCAACTAATCAGAAAGTGACAATTTCTTATATTTTTAAACACATGGATTAAAAACTCTCTGAAGCTCTTAATTTGGATGGTCTTTAAGCAGGATAGAACATTCTGTTTCTAAACTTTAAAGTTTGTAGATATGCTAGTGGATTTTAAAGAGAAAAGTATGACTGAAGTTTTTTTTCAAAAATCCTAAAAAGAAAACAAAACAAGCCAAGTAGTAAGAAAAATTTACAATCCTTTCAGTGTTTTCTTTCCAAGTATTATTTCTAAGTTCTGCTTTAATCTTAAGAGTGAATCATCAATAACTCAAAAAGTGACATATTAAAAACAATTAACATTAACAACAAAAAAGGTAAACTCAAAGGGTATCTATTTTGGTTGATTCAAACTATACCTAAAATACATGACCTTAACTGAAAATGACTATACTTAGAGTTTTAAAGATCATGATCAGCAAATAATCCTCTTGTGACACAGAAATAAACAACCTTGAGAACTTGACAGTGTGTATATATATATGTATGTGTGTGAATCTATGTATACACACATCTATATACATACATATGTACTATGTAATTTTAACATAAAGCACCAACACATACAGACATATGAAATATTTCTTTCTTTGATTTTAGAGCCCATTATTTTCAAAATGTTTGTTTTACGAACAATCTTGAGGAGGAAAAACAACAGAGGGGAGAAAAAACACTGGAGTTAAGGGTAAAACTAGTTAAAGGTAGGAACAAACGAGAACTCCTGGGATTGCACCTACCATTTCCCACCAAGAGCATCTCTGTCAGGAGAACAAAAGCTATTTTTCCCACTGGGGTTATATTTTCATATTAAAAAAGGTGCACTGAAATCTGGCCATATTAAAGTCACTTCTGATTTTACTCAATAGCTCTACTTAGACAGACATAAACTAATAATAAACTAAACTCTGAACATCAGGAAAAACAGCTTACGAGCAACCGTTTCATTTTTCCTGCTGTTTGAAATTGTTAAGCAACCAGGGGAAAAAGATGTAGTGATTCAACTCGCCACATACAACTCAGAGCTAATGAGCTTCATGAACACAGAGGATGGCCAATAATCATATGAGGGAATAAGGCAAGAATCAACACCACAAAAAGGGAAGCAATTTGCTTGGTAGCCTATAATTAGCCTCTGAATCTTACAGTAGAGAATATTATTGAGGCAAAAAGCTTAGAAAGATTTAAAAAGGGATTAGTCATTCACATGAACGAATAGCCTTGGAATTTAGTTACCTGAGCCAGGGAACAAAAGGTGGAGAGGATACATCCTAAAAGCAATACACCTTTTCTGTTTCAAAGTATACAGATCTTCAACCAGGAAGAAACTTCTGAGCATAGCATATATGCTTCTGGAAATTTAAACAGTTACCTGTTCAAGAAGACACTAATGAAGTGATAAAATCACCCACACAAACTAGAATGCCACAAACAATAAAATTCTAGCAGTGCACCAATTTAACAAAGATTAACTGGGATGGTTAATTCTAAGGTGTCATTAGATATAATACTATTTCTGTACAGAATATGACTGGACTACAAAAAAACATGTTGCATCAACTCTTTTTATTCAGAAAGTTATTCCTAAATTTTTTAAATATTTTAAATGCCACCAAAGCTGAAATTTTGATATACTGTAACAAAAAGGAAATTATACTATACAGAACAATGTTTTTATTCACATGGCTGTCAGTGTGCATACAGAGAATAATTTTAAGTGTTAATTGGAACAATTAGAAGCTGATCCTGACCTTGACATACTTCAATTACAATGGAATACTAACATTCTAAAATCTTTAATTTCAAAAGAGAACAGCTTTTATATAAAAAAACTCCCTGACAAAAGCCAGCATCAGCTGTAGTGAGATGACATCTGATTACAACCACATGAGATACCCCAAATGTGAACTGACCAGATGAGCCCTTCCCAAATTCCTGACGCACAATGTCATGATCAAAGTAAAATGGTTGTTTTAATCCCCTAGTGTCTGGAGGAATTTGTTAAACAAGAGGCATAGTAACCAGAACAGGTATTGTAATGAAGGAAGAAACCCTTCAGTGATGGATGGGATGCTGCGATAAAGACTCAGGCCACAGTATTTCATTGCATTCAAATGAAATTTAAATATATCATGGAATAAAGTGCCATAAATTCAGATTCAAATACTTAACTTTTTCTGCCAACCTAAACATATTATAGTTTATTTTCAACCATTCACTCAGTCTTTAACAAATATTTATTGAGCACCTATTCTGTTCTGTGAGCTATGCTAGGTGCTACTTATGAAACAGCTCAAAGAACACTGAGGAAGGGGGTCAGTCACAGACAACTAATCAAACATCAAATCAGCACAATTACATATAATTACAAAAAGAGATAAATAAAATGGGAGCAGAGTAAAAAGGACTCAAGGAGCCTTACCAGCAGTACTGATTCAGTCTCGAGACTTAAGACTGAGACGTGAAGGCTGCAGAAGGATACTATGGCTGGAGAGAAGAGAGCTGGAGTGACAGAAGAGACAGAAGAGCATTACAGAGGACAAATCTCAGTAGTGTTAAGAGGTGGGATCTTTATGTAAAAAAAGAGGAAGGCCTTACCAGTTTTTAAGCAAAATAATGAAATAGTGAAATTTTCATTTTAAAATATCATTTTGGGTATCTATTCCAATAGTTTATACATTGACCACACCAGCCTCTAGTATATTAATTATTTATGGAATAAATAAGTCCACTCTACAAATACTCATTTCATGCCTATAACACAACAAAGAAATAATAAATTAATAAGCAAAATAAGATTAATAAAGTCTTTTTATGCATCAAATTTCAACATCTAATGGGAGCACACAGCAGGAAATAGGCTATTTAAATACAGTGAAATAAGAATTTTACAATAGGATTCCTAAATTGTTTGATAACCTTCAGTAGAGAGGGTTATCAAGCAATATAAGAAGGATGCTTAATCCAGATATATAGGAGGTCAAGAAGAATTCTCTCAGTAGCATGTCTAAACTGAACTAGAAGAATGAATAGATAAAAAGAGGCAAATAGAGTTGGGGCAGTAAGGAAAGAGGATTACCCTAAGACAGAACTTCATGTCACCAAAGGCAAAGGCTCATAATTCAGAGAGTCATGGGGCATTCAAAGAACAAAAAGAAGTTTAGTATAGCTAGTATGACTATAGGCTTAGGATTACTTGATGAGAAACAAAGTTTGTAGGGGAACACAGGAGTTAGATCACTCAGGGACATATAAACAATGTTATAAAGTTTAGATTCTACCCTAAGAGCAAGAGGCAGATGTTGAAAGGCCAGGGAGTGTGCCAAGACTGGTCTTACATTTTATAAAGAACCCTCTGGCTTTGGCAAGGAGAACAGACTGGAAATAGTCAAGATTCGGGCACTAGGACAAGGTAGGAAGCTGTTGTTAGAATCCAGGGGAGAAAAGGTGGAGGCAGAGAAGTGGAGAAAAGTAGAGAAAAATACAGAAATATTTTTAGGATGTAGAACTGAAAAGACTTGGTGATTAATTAGATGTGGGAGGCGTGGCGAGGGAGATGAAAAGCTCAATGATGGCTCCCAAGTTTCTGCCCTGGGCACAAATGATGAAAACAGGGAATCCCAAAGGAAAAGCAAGGCCTTGGGCACATGGGAAGGAAAAGAAGGAAGGAGGGAATTTAGTTTGAGAAGTTAAGTTTAAGGTGGTATAGATGGGACATCCAGCTAGAATTGTCCAGGAAAGAGATTCTGATCCTAAAGGTGAGGAAAGTGATTTTTTTTCTTAAAAATTTTATTTATTTACTTTATTTCTTAAAGATTTGAGAGACAACAGCATACAGGTGTTACTTGAAATCAGGGGAGTGGGGAAGATGGTCCCATTAGTAGTATACAAAGTGAGAAGAGAAGGGGCTTAGGATAGGACCATGCAGATGCCAACATTAAGAGATGATAAAATAAGAGAAAGAGCCAATGGAAAGAAAAGTAATGGCCAGAAAGTTAGGAAGAAAATAGGAGAGCATGCTGTCATAAAAACTTAACAGTACGTCAAATCACAGCTTTCCCAAGTCAAATTCTTCTTGATTTTCTTACATGGATATGAGGCTGAGTTTGATAGACATTTTTCTCTGGATCTCAGTTTGGGCAGGAGCTTTCCACCTCCTCTAAACATCTAATTAAGTTTCTTCACCTTCTTGGAATAGATTTGTGATTTAGCATAATACAGATATAAACTTAAAAGAAAACTAAATATATTTAGCTTATACATAAGATAATAAATTTAAAGAATATGGAAAGGCCATGGGTTTCAGAGCCAAATGGATCTGAAATTTAAATCCTACCTTTGCCATTTCCTAGCTTTATGACTTTGGGGAAAAGTGTCCTCATATAACACTCTCCTACCTAATTACAAAAATGGAGTTGGTTATTCCTGTTCTTTTGAACACACTCTAATCAGAAGGCCAACCCCATGACTGCCAATGCAAACAGCACTGTTCGCAGTTACCAATAACCTCCTTGTTGGGAAATCTGATGGTCTATTTCAGTCTCCATCCTGCTGGAACTATCACAAGATTAGACACAGATGATTAGTCCCTCCCTTTTAAAACACTGCTTTTGTTTGGCTTTTCTTCTTGCCTAATTGGCCCACTCCCTTTCAGACTCCTTGCTGGTTCTTTCCACACTCCATATTTGTAAGCACTGGCGTGCTCAGACTCAATCTTCAATCCTCCTCCTCTAGCTACTATCACTCCACAGGTGACCGCATCCAGTCTAATGGCTTTAAATACCATCTATATGCCATCAACATTCAAATTTGTATCTTCTGCTCAGATCTGTCTTCTGAATGGCAGACACCGCCTGCCTACTCAACATCTCTTTATGAATGTCTACTCAGCATTTCAAATTCCTCATGCTCCCTACATCTAGTCCTCTGACAGTACTCCTCATCTTATTAAATAGCAACCCCATTTTTCTAATTGCCTGGGCTCACAACCTGAGTCATGCTTGACTCTTTTTCTCTCATCCCACATGCAATCATCAGTAAATTATGTCAGTTTTATCTTCACAATATAGTCAAAATTCAACCGGTTCAAACCACATTCATTCACCTCTATCACTCTCATTTGAACTATATCGTTTCTCCTCTGGGTTATTGCCATAGTCTTGTAACTGATCTTTTTACTTCCACTCGATTCCTACTCTATGTTCTCCACTAAGAGATGGTTTCTTTTAAAGGGAAAAGGGGCTCAAAATCTTATAACAAGATGCTCAACATCTTCTAGCTTCTTATGCTACCTGTTTGAGGTAATGAAAATTTCTGAGAGCCTTAAATCCCTGCTTGGCCAGCTCTCCCCACTGCTCCTGTTGTCTTTTTCTTAACACTCTGCCCCTCATTCTCTATGCTTCAGCCGCACGGATCTCTGGACCGTTCCTGGAACACACCTACGCATGCTCCTGCCTTTGGAACTTTATACTTTTTATTGTATTAGATATCCTCATGTTGCCTCATTACCATCATAAAAGTGTCTTCTCCAAAGTCAACTTCTAAAACAAACCTTCCTTCACAACTCCCCAGAAAACTATAAATATATCAAAGACAACCCCCTCTCCACTATTTATCACTCATCCTTGTTTCTCTTTCTCCATAGCCCTTATCATCTCCTAATATGCTAAATAATTTACTTATTCTGTTTTCTGTCTCCATCATAGCCTAGTATATAAATTCCATGAAGCCAGGACCTTTATACGGTTTAGTCCTTTTATCCCCAGAACCCACAACAGTGCCAGGTATGTCATAAGTATTTGGTATGTAAGTGAGTTAGAATGAAACAAAAATATATGTAAGGATGCTTAGAATATAGATGTTCAATAAATGAATCAAGCAGAAGGGAGAAAAAGATCCATAGTTGTCTGGGAACTTCAAAAAGCTTATTTACACCAACAGATAAGGCTGGGGAAAATACTTCCAACAAGGCTGTAAGACGGTTCCTTGAGGACATTTAATACACTATTGATAGAGTATCTCATGGTGCATACAGATGCCCAAATAAATGTTTGTTCAATGTACAAATGGTACACTAATAAATGAATAATTATAAGAAATTACCACTCAAGTATTTATCTACATTGTCCATCACAAACTCTGAATAAAAAGCTGACAGTTCAAGTTCTAATGATTTCCTTATTTATGTCTTTCATAGCAAGAGTAAGGAAGAGCCTTCAAGTATAAAAGCCAAGCTCTACTCTATGAGGAAAAAATTCACATTCTAAAGGTATCAACTGATGCTTTAAGTCAGTAGTACTTGTAATGCTATTTGAGATGTCTTAGGTAGTGGAGTACAAGGAAGCATTTCTCTATATAGCCTCACCTGCAGACAGCTAAAAGGCAAAGAAAAACACCCATCCATGCAGAATGCCTCAGAGAAGATCCTGCTGGCCCCAGGGCTCAGCACTCCACAGAAGATTCTTCTTCAGAAATCAAATTTAAACCAGTTAAAACCAGATTTTGAAAAGCAAAAGAAAAAAAGGGGGGAATGAAAGAAATTGTTAAAGAAAAATGAAGCAGAGAGAGATGAGGAAAATAAGGGCATGAGTCAGCAAGGTGTGAAAGCAAATGTTATTGTACCCCCCAATACATACACACACCTACACACACACACATATAAATTTTCTACACAATAGAATAAGCTTACATATGCCTTAATTCTCACTTTTCAAATTTGCAGAGTGACTTCAAAACAAATTTTCGGTCTCATAACATTCTTTAGGACTAGCAAAATCACGCCTGGCATGATAGGATCTATAAATTCACCTGTGTGAAGACAACTGCATTCAAACTCCATACTGAACACAAAGGTTTCCAAAAATATTTAAGGTGCTTTAACGTATAAGGGAAAAAAACGTTGTTACACTTTTACTCATGAAGATCTGGATGACTCAGAGTTTAATAATAGGATATGTAAGCTTTCAGCCCTAGGTCACTGATTCTAGGGTGACTATAGTAGACAGTCATTTTAGGACATTACCATCTAGCAGCTGTTCTGTTCACAATTTGCAGAAGAAATGTGTTGCTTGTTTCTATTAATACTCATTGGACAGGTGTATACATTCCAAGCCATATGCATCTGCCAATCCCTAGAACTTTTCAGCAGAGTGGTGAAAGCCACAACAGCTGTTACCTTTAGCAAGCCCTTTGGCATGCTCATGTCTTTCTTCATCTAAAATACTAAATATTAATACTTCATTTTTAACAAATTTTTCTGTCTAAACCAAAATCATAAAAGGAAAGATAACCATGGAGGCTTTCTGAAATGACCATAATATCACTCTATGAAACAAAGAAGGCAACAGGTAATTTTTCTTCCTAGGAAAACGTGATGAAGGCCAATCCAGCTGAGAAGGCCAACACTTAGGAAGGCTCAGGGACCTGCAAGATATTGGAGACATCCTTGGGATTGTGTGCTTGAGCCATAGTCATGCACGTATACATAGGTTACTGGTAAATGCACTTCTAAAATGTCTATGCCCAGGATTTATGTACCCAGGCAATATAAAACAATGTAACTATCTCTGCCCTGATGCTCCACAGCCTCTAAATCAACATCTACTCTGGTGCTAAAGATTTATAATCCATCAGCTTAACCTTTCACCATGACAATCAGAAATTGAATGGTACATATTATACTATAAAGTTATTCCACTGAGAAGGCTTCCCTCAGCCCCAGTTATGGCAACAACAGGAGAATAATTATGTTTTGGAAAATAAAACTATTATGCCACTGCACAGAGATACTTAAGACACCACCTAATCTACTATGTCTGTACTGAAATACTGATGACAACTACACATCAGCCTTTGCCACATATTCAGTCCATAGCACTAATGGAAATAGACTGATCACCTAAAAATCTACATTCGTATCTTCCAAGTTCATATCTTCTTTCAAAGAACTCAGCATCTCCTTTTAGAAGAATATTTAACCAGGCAATATTTCAACTCACATTTAATATGCACTTTTAATGTTTGTAAAAAATGTTTAATAGGGACTCTCCTTTATTTTCTTAAATTACATTAAAATGCACTAAGTAATGTGACACAAACTTAAAAAAATGGTGTAAAAAGTCACCAATAGCTCTTTATTTCAACTATATCATTTCATTTCCAAAGGTTTTAAAATTCAGTCTTGACACATTTGCTTCTGTCAAACCTAAGAAACCTTATAAAATGAGAAAGAAAGCACTCATTATGCCCTTTTGATCTAGCTTAGTAAGGTAGCAAAACAACCATGCAATTTGATTTTGTTTTGCTTTAGAACTTGTAGGTTATTACAGATCATCGTCTGCAATTACATTTCATTGATGAGGATATTAAGGCACAAAGGCATCAAGTGACAGAGAAAAACAGACTCTTTGAGTAGAGAGACCTTAGAATTAATATAGATCAAAAACATTACAACCACAATCTTGTATTTTTATCCAACAGAAAGAGGGTTTTAATAAGCTAAAAGTTTACCTAAAGTGTTTAATTCTCAGCTTAATAACAAACTTAGCAAATCAGTTATTTTTGTCTGCTTTAAGCCTTTGTCTTTTATCTTAAATATTAAGAAGCTCAGAATAGAATTTAGTGCCCAAGCAGAACACCACTTCCTAGCGTTGGTTTCTGGGGTAATCTCAGGCTCTTCATAAATTCAGTAATTATTGGTTGCAAATTTGTCATATGCTACACAATGTTGTAGATGCTAAAGATATAGAAGCAAACGAATTATGTGGAAGCTTTTTTCTTTATACTTAAGAATAAGACAGAGTATGTTAGTGCTGTAGAGAAAATAAAATCCAGGAAAAGAGACAGTGTGGGGTGAGGCTCAAGTTTAAGAGTGGTCAGTGAAGGTCACAGACATTTGAATACAGACCTGAAGGGGAGTAGAGTGAGCACACAAAGGGACAGGGAGGGGAATGTTCCAGGCACAGGTAACGGCAATTGCAAAATCCCTGAGGAGAAAGCTTGCCTGGCATACATAACTCATATTTTTGTTTTTGTTGTTTATTTTAAATAATATATATTTTTCTTTACTAAAAGTTCTGTAAAATGCCTTGGGAGAAGGTCAGCAACACACATACAATCATAAATATTGTAGATAAGCTTTAGATACTATGTCACTTCAGAGGAGTGTTTAGTGGTTAACCTGTACAGTGCAGTGACCGCCTCACTCACCTTGTATGCTCCCCTCCCCCACCACCATTCCTCCTTTTTTCTGTTAGAGACCAAAACACTGACTTCCTAAAACTAACTTTTAGTAGATGAAAAAAGAAAAAGAAAACTTATGTGGGCAAAGGGCCCACCATAATGAACTCAAACTGCTATGCAGAGTACCCCAACCCACAATGACTACCTCCCTTGAACTTCTAAACCCACTGGTATGTGTATCCAGCATTTCACAGGAAGTGCTATCTGGTATTGCTACTCTGTTGACATCTCATTATATGCTACCTTGTATTGTTATTTTGTACACATTTGCTCTCACAGTGAATTCCTTGGAGCAGGGCCCATCTTTTAGAAATTTCTGAATCCTACCATGGGGTTTTTGCACAGCAATTATCTGTTTAATGGTGATGTCATAGAAACTGCCACAACAAGCAACAGCTATTGCTCCTGTTTTAAGTGTCTGTTTGTGGATAAAGCATGAAAGAGACATCATAGTCTCTCCCAGGCATTTGGATAATCTCAAATATTTTGGCCAATTCACTGTTTGTGTAACATTCCATTCTCAATTTTCCCTTTGCATTTTCAGCTGGGCACTGTACATACTTTCAGTCTAGACCCAAGCTTGGATTAGCCACAAAACAAAGAGAAACCACACCAAGTGAGCCCTGTTCAGTCCGCTTAGGCCAATGTTATTAAATGCTATTGCAGTGAAAGGGACTCAATGTGAAACTAACACATACAGGACTGTGAGACATTGTCCAGACAGTCTATCAAGACAAACAGACACATAAGGAACAACTTCAGTAGACATAAGATACGTAAGATATTTTGAAAGTATATAAGCAGTGGCCTGTAAGGCTTCACAGAAGAGTTGGCACCTGAACAGACAGGGTTTTGAAAGATGAATAGGCCAAGGACAATTGGACACGGATCAAAGGGCATTCCGGATTGTGCAAAACACTGGCAGAAACATCACAGATTGAAAACTGCTGGAAGAACACATGCACCGTCAGTGAAGGAAAGCTGGTCTGTTGCACTCTCAAGCTTTCCAAGAAAAAAACCAAGTTTTCAAATAAGAGGCCTAGGAAGAAAGTTTCACCAGCACTTGTGTTGTTAAACCTCTTAGGCTCTCTTTGCTTTGTTTTGCTCTTTCTGTTTTGTTTTCCTCTTAAAGAAATAAAGTACTTTCTTGGCTTAAAACTTCAGTGAAGAAAAGTACTACAACTTTACTGTGCTAAAAGAAAACTGAAAAGTGGGTAAGGGCCAAGGAATATTTTTTTTAATTTACACTTTTCTGGAATATTATAAATGGGCAAAATTAAAAATTCAGGTATCATGGGCCTGGGATATTTATTCCAACCCTTCTCTCCACCAGCTCTATAAATATTTATTTTATGCCCACTGCTTGTTAGTTTCTGGGATACCAGGCCGATGAGGCAGTCTCCTGCCCTCCTCCTTTGAGCAAGCTCTTGCTTGCAATGCAGTAGAAGAAATAAGCAGAGGGGAACTGATTGTACCTTGTGCCTTCTACAGTTGCCAACCAAAGCCTGAAACTCAGAGCAGAGTTAAATTCCAGGCAAGTAAACCAGTGAGAACAAAACACACTTAAGTAATAACAACACTGAGATGTCAGAAACTGACAGAGGTCCTAAGTAAGTGTGTCTCAGTCACCTCTTCCCATGAGCAGGGAGCTCCAGAGCTGGACCTCCTCACTAGTGATTTGGAATTATGAATGGGGAACAGAAAGGGGTACAGAAGGGGGTGAAGTTACCTGGGAACTCAGGTAGACTTTGAGGCACTCATCGCACACGGCCTTCTTGCAGCAGGGCAGGGGCTTGATGGGCTTGTCTTCCAGGCACACCCGGCACATCAGCACCATGAGGGGCGCATAAGGATCCCCTACCCCACCCAGGCCAGAGTAGGGTGGAGCTCCCAACAGGCTGGGCATGGAGAATGGCTCTGGCGCCAGGTAGAACTCCAGCTCGATGCTGCCGCCGTCGGGGGAGAGGGGGTCCGATGGGAGGGACAGCCGGGGGCTGGGGAAGGAAGAAGGGGTGCTGGGAGGGTTGGGCACTGGCAGAGCCCGACCTGGCGACGCGGGCGGCGAGCGCTGCTCCGCGGCGGGGGCCTCGGGCAGGTCGCTCTCCACGCAGTACACGGAGCAGAAGACTTGTCTCTTGGCGGGCAGCGGGCGCCGCTGACCCAGCACGTCCAGGACGAGTCCATCGGGAGCCCCGGCGCGGGTCCTGGGCTCCAGCTCCTCGCCGGGGGGCGCCTCCTGCTGTTCATCCCCTCCCTCTTTTCGGTCCCCAGCTTCCTCCTCCTCCTCCTGCTCCAGCTGCAGTTGCAAAGTCTGGGGGTTGAGAGGCCCGTTGAGTGCCAGTCCCGCGGACAGCCCCGGTGCTTGGCTCTTCCTCCAGGCCGGGGCTCCCCAGCTCCTCCTGGGCTCCGGGGTGCTCGTGTCCGCGGAGCCCGAGTTGCTTCCGCAGCCACCGCCGCTCGACTCGGTGGGGGCAGCGCGCGGCCCGGGCGCCCCTGCGCTGTCCCCCCGCGGCCTCGGGGGCTCGGGGTGGCCCGCGGTGCCACCGGCCAGGGCCCGCGACTCCTGGGGCCGGCCGCCGCCGCTCACCGTGCTCTGCTCCTCGCCCATCGCCGCCCGCGGCCCGCGCCGCCGCTGCCCATCCAGCCGCCGGGACCCCCACCCGGCGCCGGCGGGCAGCGGGGGCAGCGGCTCGGCTCGACTCGCGGCTCCGCTTCTGCTTCCGGGTCCCTCCTCCTGGGCTGGGACGCCCCACGCTCCCTCCGGGGAGCCCGTGCTCCCGGCCCGCCGCGCGTGGGGAGCCCGGCCCGGCCCGCCGCGCCGCCTCCTCGTCCTCCGGCGCGGCCGGGCACCGCCTCGCGGGGCGCCGAGGGCCGCTCGCTCCGGGCGCGGGTGCGCCCGCCCCACATGCAGGTCGGGGCGGCGCCGCGGCCCCCGTGAGCCCCGGGCGGGGCGGAGGGCTCCGGGGGTTGGCGGCCGTCAGTCCCGCGCCATCGTGGGTCCGGGCTGCTGGACGGGCGGCCAGCTGGAGGGCGGCGGTCAAAGGGTGGAGGGGCCTGTGGCGCCGCCGCGGCGCGCACCAGGAGGTGCAGCCCGAGCGCCGGCGAGCAGCCTGGGCCCCTACGGGAGCAGCGGAGCGGGCGACCTCCCTCTCCTCGTGCTTCACCTAGCGCCCTCGTCGCTGCCCCGCACCCCACCCCTTTGGCGCACACCTCCCCACACGTACACACGCGCAGGCACCCGCGCACACACTCACACGCACACCCGAGTGGGTGTGAGCTAAGCGCTGAGATGCGCTCTGGGGCCCAGAGTTCACACTCGGCCCCAACAAAACCCCACAGAGCAGGCAGGCTCCTCTTTGGGTTACACAGTAAGTAGAACTTCCTACAAAACTACTGAACACCCCAAGCTGGGACTAGCAAACGCTGGCTACTTAGGATGTCGAGATCGGAGGAATAATACTAGGGATTATTAGTTCAAAATGCTGTCTATACAACTCTGTTTTTCTGCTTAGTGGGGTAGGATCATTTTGAAAACCACAAATAATCCAAAAGCACTTTCAATCTACTCCTTCAACTAGAATCCTTAAAAGAGCTGATAAATGATTAAAGATTTTACCCTTTCCTTCCCCTTCAGTGTTCTCTCAGGAAGTTTTGTGGGTTTTTTTTTTTTTTTCTCCAGTCTTTTAAAATATTCCAAAATGGGTAGCATAAGGTAGTAAGATGGCCTGGCCTAATTGATAAACCGGGTCATTAGTGGAAATCATGGAGAGTTTCATTAGCATAACCATATTTATCCCCAAACTGTTTCCATGACAACAATTATATTTGAGCCAGAACTTAATTATGTGTTGATCTATCTTTATTTTACAGGAAGTGTTAGTCACCCAGACACTGGTGTGTTTTAGTTCCCTAAAGCCAATGAAAACATTTTTGGGAAGCCAAACCTTGTTTTTTTCTTCTGAGAGGGAATTTAATTTACACATTCGTGTAATAGGAAGGAGCTGTGAAGTGTGCACAATTATTTTGTATCTTGAAGTTGTTATTAGGTTGTTCGAAAATATTTTCTAAATTAAATACAAATGCTATAAAGGTGACAAGCTATGCAAACTAAGAAAGCAGTGTAAGGACATTTTCATCACATATATCTGTCTGATACTCGGTTGCAACAGAACTGAATTTGATCAGCCTAAGTGCCGCATCATTTATCCGTCTGACCCAAGAACAGAGAATTCTTATTTTGAAGATTAAATGCTATTCAGGGATTTTTTTTTCATCTTGGCTAAATGATTTCCTGATAACTGCTGTTTTTACCAAATGATACTTTTAATGCTTATAGTTTTAAAGACAGAGACAAGAAGCACACTTGTGTGTGCCATCTGATGGCTACACTTCTAATATTTTCAGAGATATAGAAGTAATCTGTGTTTTCCAGGTAAAGAGAGGTGAGAATAAGTCCAGAGTAACAACTGGGATGTAAAAAAGTATACACTCACAACATCTACAGAAATCGAAACCCCTCAAAGTGCTCCCATAGCTTTGGGAACCACGCCTCACACATGTTTGTCACTAACGTTCTGAGAACTTGTTTTTGCTGTATCCACCATTTTGTTCCTCATGTGTTAGGTTTCACCTCACTGTCAGGGGATCTCCTTGACACCAAACCAACTAGAAGTCCCTGTTGGGACTCCTGAAGGCTGCCCATACCTCTGTTGCTTAAACTGCAGCCTTTCGTTTGCCATGGCTTCTTCCCTAGGGGATTCATCTGGCATTTCTGAAAAGAGAACCATATTTGGTTCCCTATCTCTGTCCTCCAGATTGACCCAGACTTGCCTGAATCCTGGGTCCAGCACCCCTAGTGTTCAATCTGGGACTCAAGGGACACCAGCAGCATGGAAATGAGTTAAAATGCGAAGTTAAAATGGTGGTTTGACTATCAGTTTTCCTTGAATAACATGAAGCACCAGTGATGATTGCATTGATAGGATCCATTATTTTTTTAAAGAATGACCAAAAATATAGTTACTGTGGCAACAATTCTGCTTATCTACCAGAAGCTTAGTATTCTCAAAACTCAAGCCATCTGCTTCATGTCAGACTGTATATAGTTGTTGATGTAAGATGAGTACTGTCAGTAATAATCTGCTCCTGCAAGTTTCAACTCTTAAAATGTCCTAATCTGCAATGAACTGTGCACCTTCCCTAAAATCCAGACTTCATTATCAGAAGACTATGTCAGTTTTAGAATGTTATTTTTTCTATTACCTCCTTTCTTATCCTAGCCTTCAAGGATGACTTGTTTGGGGCTCTCATGAAATTTTTTATTATGACAAAATGTTTGTTCACTTTTGTGATGTATATGGGATATTTTGATACATGCATACAATGTGTAATGCTAAAATCAGGGTACTTAGCATATCCATAATTTCAAACATTTAGCATTTCAAACATTATTTCTTTGTGTTGGGAATATTTCAAATAATCTCATAGCTATTTTGAAATAAACAATATATTGCTGGTAACTATACTGTGGAACACTGGAAATTTATTTCTTCTAACTATATGTTTGTACCCATTAACCAATTTCTCTTAACCTGCACCCCCCGCCCCCACTTTTAGCTTCTTCTAACTATCATGTGCTCTCTACCTCCATGAAATTAACTTTTTTAACTCCTACATATGAGCAAGAACATGCAATTTGTCTTTCTGTGCCTGGCTTATTTCACTTAATATAAAGATCTCTAGTTCCATCTATATCACTGCAAATGGCAGAATTTTATTCTTTTTTATGGCTCAATAGTATTTCATTTTGTATAAGCCCCACATTTCCTTTATGCATTCATTCATTCATGGACACTTAGATTGATTCTATAGGTTGGCTATTGTGAATAGTGCTGCAATAAACATGGGGGTGCAGATATCCCTTTGATATACTGATTTCCTTACCTTTACATAAATACCCAGTAGTGAGATTGCTTAATCATACGGTAGTTCTATTTTTATTTTTTAAAGAAACCTCTATACTATTTTCCCTAATGGCTGTACTAATTTACATTCCCATGAACAGTGTATTAGAGCTCCCTTTTCTATGCATCAGCATTTTTTTGTTGTTGTTGTTTTTTGTTTTTTTTATAATATCCATTCTAACTGGATAAGTTGATACCTCATTGTGGCTTTGATTTGCATTTCCCTGATGATTAGTGATGCTTAGCATGTTTCATAAACCTGTTGGCCATTCATATATCTTCTTTTGAGAGATGTCTATTCAGTCTAGGCATGATGGCTTGCACCTGTAATCACAGCAACTTTGGGAGGCCAAGGCTGGAGGATCACTTTAGGCTTGGAGTTTGAGACTGGCCTGGGCAAGATATTGAGACCCCCTTCTCTACAAAAAATTTTAAAAATTAGCTGGGCATAGTGGTGCATGCCTATAGTACCAGTTACTTGGGAGGATGAGGCAGAAGGATCACTTGAGCCCAGGAGGTCAAGGTTACAGCGAGCTGTGATTGAGCCACTGCACTCCAGCCTGGGCAACAGTAAGACCCTGTCTCTTAAAGGGAAGGGTAGAGGGGGGTGGACAGAGAGAGGGAAATGTCTATTCAGATCCTTTGTCCACTTTTTAATTAAATTAATTTTTTTTTCAGTTAAATTGTTTGAGTTCCTTATATATTCTGGATATTGTCCCTTGTTGTATGAAGAGTTTGCAAATATTTTCTCCCATTCAATATGTTGTCTCTTCACCCTGTTGTTGCCTTTGGTGTGCAGAAAGTTAAATATCCTTTTTGGCTATTTTTGTTTTTGTTGTCTGTGCTTTTGAGGTCTTAGCCATAAAATCATTGCCTTGATCAATCTCCTGGAGTGTTTCCCCTATGTTTTTTTGTTTCTAGTAGTTTTATAATTTCAGGTCTTACATTTAAATGTTTAATCCATTTTGAGTTTGATTTTGTATCTGGTGAGAGATAGGAGGTCTAATTTCATTTCTTTGCATATGAATTTTCAGTTTTTCCAGCACTGTTTATTGAAGAGTGTGTCCTTTCCCTAATGTATTTCATATGTTTATAACACCTTTGTTGAAAATCGGTAGGCTGGGAATACATGGATTTATTTGTGGGTTTTGTATTCCTGCGGTCCCCAACCCCTGGGCTGCGGACTGGTACCAGTCTATTGCCTGTTAGGAGCCAGGCCGTATGGCAGGAGGTGAGCGACCGGCAAGTGAGCGAAGCTTCATCTGTATTTACAGGGGCTCCCAATAGCTTGCATGACTGCCTGAGCTCCACCTCACCCCCACCCCTATTCCCTGGAAAAAATGTCTTCCATGAAACTTGTCCATGGTACCAAAAAGACTGGGGACTGCTGCATTCTGTTCCATTAATCTATGTGCCTGTTTTTAATAACAATACTATGCTGCTTTGGTTATGATAGCTTTGTAATATAATTTAAAGTCAGGTAGTATGGTATCTTCAGCTTTGTTCTTTTTGCTCAATATTGCTTTGGCTACTTGGGCTCTTTTCTATGAATTTTAGAAACATTTTTCTATTTCTGTTAAAAATGACAATTTTAAGGCTCTTTTTAATTTAGTTTTTTTATTTTATTTATTACAGCATATTACAGGAGTACAAATGCTTAGGTTACATATATTGCCTTTGCCCCACCCGAATCAGAGCTTCAAGCGTGTCCATTCCCCAGATGGTGTGCACTGCACTCATTAGGTGACATTGGTATTTTGATAGGGACAGCATTAAATCTGTAGATCACTTTGGGTAGTATGATCATTTCAACAATATTAATTCTTTTGATCCGACGGCATGGGATGTCTGTCCTTGTGTTTGTGTCCTCTTCAGTTTCTTTCATCAATGTTTTGTAGTTATTTTTGTAGAGATCTTTCACCTCCTTGGTTAAATTTATTCCTAGGTATTTTTTAATACATATTAAGTGGCATGTGGGAACCTAGGACTGACCAATGGAGCCTGCTGTCAAGTGGGGGTGGGTGCTGACAGTGATGGTGGCAGTGGCCCCTGGGGAGGAGTGGGAAGGAATGTGCAGATGCCAGCAGTGGCAAGCAGGGTGGGTGGATCTGTAGGTCCCTGGACAACACACGGGCACTGACATGGTGGCACCAAGCAGGCTGTCCTGTCCTCAGGCCCTTGATGTTGCTTAGAAACAGGTTGTGGTGCACAGAGCTGGTAGATCCTCCAGCCCCGGGTTGAAGTGCATAGGTGGCTATCCTCAGGCCCTAGAAAAGCATGTGCAGGTACCGGTGGCAGTAAGCTAGGTGAGTTGATCCCCAGGCTCCCATACAGCAAGCTTTGGTATGAGCAGAGGACAGCTAGGCCTGTTGTCAGGCCTCCTGATGGTGCACATGTGTGCCAGCCACAGCAGGCTAGGCAGGTTGATCCCAGGTCCCTGGATGGCACACTCAGGGAGTGGTAGGGTGGTGCCGGGCATGGCAGGCCCGTCCTCAGGCCCCCTGATGGCACACATATCCATAGGCTATAGTGTCTGGGTAGGGGATCCTGCGGGCCTCAGACAGCTTGGGCGAACTCGCTCTCTGGAGCAATGCTGGGTCCTGGACTCCAGGCAGCATCTAGTTCTAGTCTCAGCGCTCACACGGCTCGTGAGCTCACTGGTGGCTGGCATCACTGAGTCCCTGGTAGGTGTGCTTACCTTCCCCCAGGTCCGACTGGGGAGTCTCTTCTGGCTCCCAGCTGATTTCCCTGGCCAGCTGCCTTGTTTCCCTCTCCTTCCATGCCCGAGATATTCCTTGTTCATTTGCCTGCTGAATTCCTGTGTTCTCTCTTAGACATTGTATCAAACATATGATTATCTGCTTGCTGTTTTGTTCCTTCTTTGTGATGGACGCAAGTGCCATTAGTCAGCCATCTTGAACTGCCTGAAATTTTTTATCCAGACATTAATTAGACAGGGCCTAGATTTATTACCTTATTTTAAAAAGTTACAATATATCTGAAGAGCTATGAATCATTTTAGTTTTACATATTAAAATTTAAACTAATTCCTTTTTAGAATGGTTTTATAGGTCTGCTTCTGAAAGGTGCAGTAGGATGTTGGTTCTACCTTTCCTATTTTTTCCCTCTTCACCCATGGAGTCAGAGAAGTTGGAATCATGAAGAAAATGGGGCATCAAGCAAAAAATAGAGGTACACAACTGTTTCAGTTTCTTTTTCCACCTGAATCAGGTAGAAAATCCAAGTAGCCAACTTTTATGAAAGGAATTTAAAAATAAATCAAAATAGTGTAATTTGTTCAAATTTTAAAAGTTATAAAAGCTCAAATGCTTAGAAAACAGAAGAAACCAAGAAGGAAGAGGAAGGGGAAGAAGAGGGAAAAAGGAAAAAAGGAAGGAAAGAAGGAAGGAGGAAGGGAGGGAAGGAACCTCACCTCTAACTCATTACCCAAAATAACCACTTCAAAACATTGGTATATTTCATTCTAGTGTTTGTATCTGTGTGTATAAAATGTATATAAAATATTAATGTTCTTTTTCTATTTATCTGCTTTTGTTAATTAGTAATATATCCTGAATACTTTTCATGTTATTAATACATCTTTACATCATTAAGATTTGTGACCATATAGTATTTTACTATATGGATATGCCATAATTGATTTAACCAATTTCATTGTATTAAAAATAGATCATTTATGATTTTAATAAAATATATAAGACTCAATATGTATTAATATGTATTATATTAACATATAACCCTTGTGTATATTTCTAGGATACCATAGGATAAACTTCTAAAAATTAAATTGGTACAGAAAAGGGTTGACTTATCTTCAAGGCTTTGGCACACATTTTCACAGAAATTTAGCACCAATTCATAATCTCATCAATAGTGTGGGTATGAAAAAATCCTCTTACTTAATCATTTTAAGGAGATTTTTTTCAGAATTAAAAAAAAAGCTGTACATAACATCACACTTTTAAGTTAATGAGCACATTCTTTTAAATACAAAAGGCCAAATCAAATATTAACTGTCAGTCCCCTTCTGTACAAGTTCAATTTATCATTACATGGTGTGGATCTCTATTCCTCAGGTGATGGATCTGACAGCTACCCTTCCTTCTCTTTTTAAAATTTCCTCTTTACCTCTTCCAGTGATAATAGTACTCTAATAAATTAAACTTGGTCATGTTAATATTTCTAGGTCAGTGATGCTAATTCTCCATATCTGCTTTTATAATGAACAAGAAAAAAAAAGAAGATTGTTTTTAAGAGTGAAAGTTTCATCCCAATGAACAGAGATATAGACATGGTGTTAAAGCTGTTATTTGCATGCACATTCATGACAGATTAAGGTGAGCAAGTCCTACTTGTTTGTGTTATAATTCAACATATATTTCCCGAATGGATGTTAGATTCTGTGTCAAGCTCTGGAAAATTTAATTTACTGATTTTTCCAATGGAGAAAAATAATCTTTTCCCCAAATTTCCCTTTATTATTAACTTTATAACGTCTATGAAACACTTCAAACTGTCCAAGGGCAGATCTTACCTATAAATGGAATCCCAGTTCCTAGCATTCTGTGCATCTTTAGATCCTCACAAAGCATTTTTAAAGGAAAGAAAGTAAAAGAATGCTATTCTTTAGTGACTCACTCAAGCATGGGATGGAACTGAAGTTTCCAAATTACATGCAAGGTGCTCTGAAGCACTGCAGCAAGCTCCTAAGGGCACCAAGGGACATCTAAAATTCTTCAGGGAATCACAGCGTCACCTGTCAGACTCTGCAAGCTACTACTGTTAAATTGTTTGGACCTAATTACTATCAGGAATTTCTATTGGCTCAAAGGGCAGCATGAAAAATAACTGAGACACAAGAAATAGAAAGTTTAGAAATTCATGTTGGAAAACTCAGGTATAGGGTAGAAACAACAAGATAAAAATCCTAATCTCTAGAAATTTATATTTTAAATGTACAAGACACTTTTGTATAGTAAAGGATTAACCTTGACTACAGAAAGGTTTGGCCCTTGCCCCTGGTTCCTGGGAGGTAACCTCTGGGTGGCCTGATGAGTGTCTTTGTTTACCTGTGGTCCTTCCTTCAGCCATACCATGTAGTGTGTGCTAACAGTGTGATTTATGGTGGGGCTCTTGAGTCATGCAGTATCAGCTTTACCTCTGGAGGTGCTAGAAACTCAGGTCAACTGTGCGGGTGGTCAGCCATATCTACATTATTGACCCCTGACGAAAACCCTGGACACCAAGGCTTGGGTGAGCTTTCCAGTTGGCAATACTCCATGCATATTATCACACATCATTGCTGGGAGAATAAGCATTGTCCACACCACTCCACTGGGAGAGGACCATTAGTAACTCAGTGCCTGGTCTCTGTGCTGTGTGCCTTTTCCAGTTGTTGGTTTTAATCTGTGTCTTTTCACTGTAATAAACTATAATTGTGAGTAAACCACTTTGCGGGGTACTGTGAGTCTTTCTCTTTCTCTTTTCTGTGAGTCTTTCTGTGAGAATTACTGAAAATGAGGATGGTCTTGGGAACATCCTGAACTACAATACTGCAAAAATAGAAATCCTTTAACTTTTGTAGGTTTCACTTGCCTTATTTTCCCCAGCAGAAACATATAATTGAGAAGTTATGGCATCTACTAATGTAAGAATAGGATAAGTTTAATATTATATTTAAAAAAGAATAAGAGAAAATGCATTGCCTGTTTTTGTCACACAAGTAAGTTTATTTTTTCAGATAATATAGATAGGAAACTGATCATTTTGATTTGTGGGCTACTTGAACTTGGTTTTGACATTTTGCTTGACAAAATCTAGCAAGAGAGTTAGATGATTCTGAAAGTTTCTAAACTGACAGCTTAAACTATTCATTTGTATTTATTTTAAAATTATAGCCAATAGTTTTATCCATTTTTATCTTAAGACAATGCTACCAACTTGGAATGGGAGAACCCAGCTGCCTTTGGGGGGTGTTAAATACCACAAGCTGTTTCTCAAATATTGTGGTATCAATAAAGCTCACAATATTTTCTAAAATAGTTTCTAAGAATTGCTCAACATACAAGTATATTAAAAAGCTTTTTATTCACATATTCTTAACTCACTGACATTTCATTATTTTTATAAGACTTTGGAGCTGCAATTAATAGATTTATGAGAATGATGTTTGTTCCATTATTGTATGAGAAAGATATCAGACTGGAAAAATAAATATCTGTATTCTAGTCCTATTTTTCCATTAATTGCCATTTGCCTGCACTTTTCTGGGCCTTAGTTTTTACTTGTGTAAATTGGGCAGATTGAACTGTATGTATCCAGGGTTCATTTCAATACTAAAATTATCATTTTCAATTTAACCAATATATATTAATCCTTACTTTGTGTACATCATTGTGCTATACATAGGGCTTATCAATGGTAAATGTAACTCAATCCAAGCCCTGAGGGATGTTGTAATTGAATAGAGAAGATAGATCTCTAACTATAATATAAGACAGATTTTGGTAGATGTAATCATAGAACTATAAACCCAGGACAATGAGAGTTGCAATGCAGGGGTGATTTTTGCCAAAGTGGATCATAGAAAGTTTCATGGAGGGCCTGGAAGATGAGTTAGATTTTTACAGATGGAGAAGGTAATAAAGACAGTAAGTAAGTATTTTAGAAGGTGGACTGTATGAGCAGCTCATGATGGCAGCTAGTGGTCCGGGATGTCTGATTATATGTGACTTGTGAAGAAAGGACAAGAGATGAGGCAGGAAAGATAAGCTGACATAACTTGTTTAGGGACTTTGTGCAGGGTAGTTCCATTTGCCCTTCTAGATCCTATTCCTTCTCTTGTCTACCCTCTGTGCTCCTGGAGGCTGACCCATAGGGACACACAAGAATGGCTCAGTTACCCTCTTATCTTCCAATTCAGTTCGACCAATGGAAGGCAATGAATGACAGGTAATCAGAGGATTGAGGGTGTTTATTTTTCATGATCTGCCAGGTGCCTGCATGCTGTCTGTAGCCCCTATTAAAGGCCACATATGCTACCATCTCTGGGTTCTGAAAGTTTCTCCCTTTGAGCCAAAGGGAGGTGTATTAGTTTCCTAGACCTGCTGTAACAAAGTACCATAAACTGGATGCCTTAAAACAAAGATGTATTGTCTCATAGTTCTAGAGGCTTGAAGTCTGAAATCAAGGTTGTTGGCAGGGGGTCATGTTCCCTCTGAGGGAACTGTAGAGAAGAACCGTTCCATGACTCTTCTAGTTTTGGTGTGTGCTAGCAATCCTTGGGTTTCTTCTGCTTATGAATCCATCACTCTAATCTCTGCTGTTTTTTACCTATGTGTTGATCTCTGTGTCTCTTCCTTTCTTATAAGGACACCAGTCAAATTGGGTTTAAATTTTTTTTTTCTTTGAGACAGAGTCTCACTTTGTTGCCCAGGCTAGAGTCAGCCTAGCTCATAGCAACCTCAATCTCCTGGGCTCAAGCAATCCTACTGCCTCAGTCTCTCGAGTAGCAGGGGCTACAGGCATGCGCCACCATGCCCAGCTAATTTTTTTCTATATGTATTAGTTGGCCAATTAATTTCTTTCTATTTATAGTAGAGATAAGGTCTCGCTCTTGCTCAGGCTGGTTTTGAACTCCTGACCTCCAACAATCTGCCCGCCTCGGCCTCCCAGAGAGCTAGGATTACAGGCGTGAGCCACCACGCCCAGCCAACACACCAGTCAAATTGGATTGAGCTCACATCACTCCAGAATGGCCTCATTTAAACTAATTACATCTGTAACAACCCTATTTCCAAATAAGATTACATTCTGAAGTACTTGGGGTTAGGACTTTTACATATTTTGGAGTGCAACATAATTCAACCCAGGTCAGAAGAGAAAAGCTCCCACAGTTGCTAATCTCAGGGTACTGTATGACCTCTCATTCAAAGCTTAAACTCTGTACAACCTTTGTAATTGGCTGCATTACTAAGCTCTCCTAAATTACCCAGTGTTTGCATCATTTATTTTCTTTAGAGATTCTGACTATATAGATTTAATTGCCTTGAAAATGATTTGACCAGGTATTTTGTTGTTGTTTTGTTTTGATTAAGACAGTGGAATATTTTTAATAGGAGAGATATGAGATCAGTTCCGAGTTAAACAAAACTAGTGCGGCAAAGTAAAATACACATCAGAGGAAGGAGACCCAGGAGGCAAGACATGAGGTAGTCGCCTATTGTTATGTTGTTATGTTGGGACATGAAGGGGGTATGAAATGGGAGGGGGCACCAATGGCTTCCTGTGTAAAATCCAAAATCTTCCTTCAGAGCTTTCATAGTGTTCCCCCCTTCCCCCCCACACCCCTTTCTCGCCCACTCCCATCATTCCGCAGACTTTCACTGGCCCCCTGTTCAAATGTCCCGTTTGTGCTTTCACCTCAGGGCCTTGATCTGCGTCCCCTGTGCCTGCAGTTCTCTTGCTCCTTGTCATGATTCACTGACTGCTCCCCGCTTTCTTCAGGTCTCTGTTCAATACATCCCTTTGTCAAAGAGGCCTTTCTTACACAACCTTAATAATATGTTTATCACCACCACCCCCAACACCTTATCCCCTGTCACCTCTCTCCCTTTATTTTATTTTTCCTTGCAGTACTCACTGAACTGATATAATGTGTGTTTATTTCTATATTTGTTAATTGTCTATGCTACCCACCCTTGGATTTTTAACCTCCATGATAACAAGGAATTTTTCTCTTCTATTCTTCCCCAGTTAATAGACCTGTGCCTGACACTTAGTAGGTGCTCAATAAACATTTATTAAATGATAGTCACTTTTAGAGATAGAATCTGTAGGATATGGTGATAAATGTAATGTGGTGAAATTGTGAATGAGAACGAATTAAACGAATGTAAGGTTTTTGGGGTTTTTTTCCTCTTAGGTAAACATGATTTCATATAAGTAAATTTTATGCTTTTCTTACAAAACAAGCATGAAGATTCGCTAACCCAGTTATTTTTGCACCTTACATTTTGAAATGTAGCTTCTTTCGGTTCCAATGCCATTTTAAAAGTCTCAAGGTTAGTCACAGAAATCAGCAATTCCTGTGAGAAATGTAACTAGGTTGTGACTCATAAACACATTTTTAAGCTGGTGCTTCTGATTTGTATTCTGTTATTGAATTAGCAGATTCTATTGATACAGTCCTAGTCTGTCTGTGGGTTGTGGCTGGAGTTCTAGGGCTTTCTCTTCCCTTCCTTTAACTCACCTAACAGTCTGATTATGCCTGTGCCTCATCAGTTGACTCAGTGCTTCCCTCTCTTTTCATCGAACAGTTAAGTTAGGGAATTAGTCAATGTGTTTAACATGATTATCCAGCTTGTTCTATGATGCATGATCTTTGTTATTTAATTACTTCTAACTTTAGGAATGACTAAGAGATATTGTGAAATTACAACTCAACAATGCTTTAAAGCACAGGATTTTCCATACCTAAGAAACTCTGGCACGGTGCCAGTGTTCCTCAAAATGGCATCTGTGCATAAAATTCTACAGGCACATGAAGACGAGATCTGCTGATCTCCAGGTGTCAGAGTGAGTCATGGATCTTCAAGATCTTCAAGACCTCTCAGTCCCTTGCTCTAGAGAATATGCTACATTATTACTTTACTAATATATTTTTAAATTCACAGAAAAACAAAATTAGGATAAATTTTAGTGTTATCCATGATAAATAACTGTTGATGAACTTGAATTAAACGACACTTGATTCTTGAGAAAACTGGCTTCTTTGTTTCTCCTAGAAAATATCATGATTTATAAAGTATTTTAAAGTATAGACATAATTTTTATTTTTTTATGTTCGTTAAAAGGCAGTAGTAAAGACATTATTCATTTTTAAATTTATAATACTTGCTGGAAAGACCGAAATAAAAGTTAAAAATATGAACTGAGAGAAAAATTCAGTTGTTTGCTGAAAAATTGTGTTAAAATCAAACTATCAGAATTCAAATTATGGCATATTCCTGGCTAGAGATGATTAAGATGGTTGATTTTAGCCATTTGTCTCTGGTACCAAAGAAGCCAGATTATTTTTTACTAACATTGGCTTTAGAAAAATATTGTGAATTAATCAATGTGTATGTTGATATTCCTCTATCTTACCTTGCTTATAAGTGCTGGGATCTCATGTTGCTATGTGGAAAATATTGTCTCCCATCATATTAATCTAGAAGACCTAAAATTTACCTACCTCCTTTCCCTTATCAAAACCTACCTTATGTTCAATTCCCTCAGGTCTTTGTGCTGCCCTCCAAATGACAATGGGTAATTATTATCATTAATAATAATATCACACATATCAACAGCATGACTTACAATGTGCTTTTACATGCATTATCTTATCTGATTTTTCAACATTTTACAGCAGGAATTCTAATATACAGAAGTTGGCAAGTTAGAGTCCACCACCTGTTTTTGTACAGCCCTCAAGCTAAGAATGGTTTTTACATTTTTAAGGAGCTGTTAAAAAAAAAAAGGAAAATATGGAATAGCATGTTGCCCACAAAGCCTAAAATATTTACTATGTGTTACTTTACAGAGAAAGTTCCCCTACCTCTGGATTAGTATTGTATTCCTCATTAAAAGATCAGTAAACAAATGCAAAGCTACATATAGATGAAAAGCTAGAAACCTGTGACTTTAAATTTTAGAAGAATAGAAATTAAATAAAGGATTCCCAAAAAGAATAAAAGTGTTACTTTCCCTTGATCTCTCTGAATTCTGAAAGTATGAACAATTAATAATAATAAAGATGAGGAGTAGGAAGAAGAAGAACAAGTATTTATTAGGAACTTCATACCACGTACTCCAGGATGTGATTTTGTATGCATTATTTCCTATAATTCTAAATATATACCAGTACTGTCTTATGTATATCAACTACTCAAGACTCCCCTGTGATTCTTAGCAGTTCATAAAATAATATGGCCCTACATGCACCCAACAGAAAGATAGTTAGTAATATATGGTGACATATTATGGAAGTAAAATCCGTAGGATGTGTTCCATAGAGCTCTTATTGGACATGCAACATCAGGAAACTTTGCCTAATTCCACTATATGCTCATGTTTAAATCACATAATCATTTGGTCTTCAATTTCTCAACTGTAAAATTAGAGGGTTTGCTTGTATCGCTTGAATCTATTCCCTGTTTAAGGGCTGTTAGAAAATGCAACTTTCCTAAATACGTGTCTACTTTTCTTAACATTTAAGATACTACAAATTGAACTTTTTCTTCTAGGGATTTAACAGTTGTATAGGTTTTTAAATTTTCAAAAAATGAAAACAAAATTATGCTTCCATGGCCATGTAATCTCTTGAGGATTGAGCCTCCCTCGTGCAACAGCCATAAACTCTGAACTAAAAATAAAAATGACACAAATTAGAACAATACACAGAGAGAGAGACTCACATACCAACCATCTAAGAGCTCTGGACAGTGTACAAAAGCAGGCATATCCTGGAGGAGAGTGGACACTTGAAAGATGTAGCTGGTTTATAATGAGTCTCCTCTTTATGTGGTTTCAATCTGAGGACAGGTCATAGTCTATGCTGCACACGGTGACAGAAATCTTGGTAGAAAACTCAGAGGTTTGAATGACCAGAAGATGGAGTTTAGGGCCACCTCCGCTGTGAATTTCTTGAATATTATGCTAAGTGAGAGACACCATACACGCAAAAAGTACCAGTTATATGATGTTCTACAACAGTCAAATCTAAAACATAGTAGAAAAAAATCAGAATAATAGTTGCCTTTGGGAGTAGAGCAAGGGATTCCCTAGGAAGGAGAATGAGAAAATTTTCTGAGGAGATGACAATGTCTTGGTACAGGATTGGGTTATACAAATATATACATTTGTTAAAGCTCAGAAATTAAAAAAAAACAACTAAACAGATATTGAAGTCTATGCATGCTCAAGTGTTTGATGTGTACAGATATCAGCAATTTTTTTAAATTGTATCAAAAACATCAGATGGATTAATGAATGGAAAGATGAATAGATATGTGATAAAATAAACATAGTAAAATGTTAATGGTAGAATCTAAGTAGCCTTTATATGGGTGTTTACCATAATAGTCCTTCAAATTTTTTTATGTTTGAAATTTTTCACAATAAAATGTAAAAAAATCAAAACCAGGAATTAGGTGTGGGGTTGACAAAAAGTTTATCTTATTTAAAATTCTTATTGAGTTTACTTAAAGGCATTTTAGGTAGCCTCTTCATACCCCATGCATCTACATAAGAATCTGGGGTAAAATTCAATTCCATATTAATCTATAGAAACTTAATGGTAATTCTAACGGCATTATTCTAAAATTTTCAACAAAGCCCTTTTAATAATTTGACAGATCAAAACAAAATAAATTCTTTAGGAAAATGGGAGGGAAGTATGAACTAGGCCTAATTGTTTTATATAGAAGTTGAGAATTAATCCATAGTGAAAACTTGAGAAGATGGGCTCTGGAAGAAATGGGGCCAAACAGGTTCTCATGTGAAGAGAAAGCTCTAAGACTTGAAGTCATTATCCAGTAACAAATGTCTTCTTGCTCTCTCTGTCTGGGGGAATGTAGACATGAAAAAGAGGAATATATTGCTTTTAAAAATAGAAATGTAAATTATTGTATCTGTGCAGCCCTTTAAGACCTCTTTGAAAAGGAACTTTCCAGCTATCACTAAGCCATCTTACAATTGCCCTTGAAGCAGAAGACAATAAATAACATACTAAACAGATGGCATAGACCTATGACACATATGCATGAGCAACCCCAGGATGTACAGCCTTTCTCAGGAAGTATTTTCAGCAAAATATTTCAGTAACTCTCACTATGAAGCTACTGATTTAGGGTAGATTTTCTTTCCCCAAATATACATTTCCTAATAAAAAGTTTACTTGCATTATGTTGTATTTTGTTGCTTTTCAAGAACATAATGTTCTTAGCTTTAGGAAAAGTGTAATGAGTTAGAATATTTATGCATTTAATTAAGCAAACAGTCCCTTAATTTTCCCTGTCTTTTTTGGCTTGATTTGAATTTATTCTTGGGTATCAATATTCACATACACCACATAGTGCTTACCTCTAAAATAGCAGTTTTTCCCTATCTTGTAATTATTTATTTGCTCATTTCTCTTCCCCATCAGACCATAAACTCCTTGAAGTTATGGCCATCACTCTTGTTTTCTTCTTAATTTAAAAAAAATCTATGGGAACAAGTGTTTTTTGTTACATGGATAAATTGTATCATGCTAAAATCAAGACTTTCAGTATGACCTTCACCAGAATAGTGTAATTGTACTCACTAGGTAGATTTTTATCCCTCACCCTCTCCTAACCTCCCCCCTTATTAGTTTCCAATGTCCAGGACTGCTCTTTATGACCACATATACCTTTCACTTAGTTCCCACATATAGGTGAGAACATGTGGTACCTGTTTTCCATTTCTGAGATACTTCACTTAGAATAATGGTCTCCACTTCCATCCAAGTTACTGCAAAACACATTGTTTCATTCCTTTTTGTGGCTGAATAGTACTCCATGGTATATATATGCCACATTTTCTTTATCCACTCATCAGTTGATAGGCACTTAGGTTGATTCCATATCTTTTCAATTGTGAATTGTGCTGTGATAAATATATGAGTGTAGGTGTCTTTTTGATATGACTTCTTTTCCTTTAGGTAGATACCCAGTAGTGGGATTGCTGGACAGAATGGTAGGTCTACTTTTGGTTCTCTGAGGAATCTCCATACTGTTTTCCATAGGCTTTGTACATCTTACAGTCCCATTGACAGTGTGTACATCTATTTCACTACATCTATTGTTTCTTTGACTTTTTAATAAAGGGCCATTCTGATAGGGGTAAGGAGGTATCTCATTGTGGTTATAATTTGCATTTCCCTGATGATTAGTAATGTGGAGCATTTTTTCATATGTTGGTTGGCTTTTTGTATATATTCTTTTGAAATAATGTCCATTCATGTCTTTTGTCCACTTTTTAATGGGGTTATTTTTTTTCTTGCTGATTCGTTTGAGTTTCTTGTAGATTATGGTTATTAGTTTTTTGTCAGAGGTATAGTTTGCGAATATTTTCTCTTCTGTGGATTGTTTGCTCTGTTGATTATTTCTTTTGCTGTGTTGAAACTTTTTACTTTAATTTTTAATTAAGTGACATTTATTTATTTTTGTTTTTGTTGTGTTTTATTTTGGGGTCTTACTCATAAATTCTTTGGCTAAGCCAATATCCAGAAGAGTTTTTCCTAAGTTTTTTCTGGAATTTTTATGGAATCTTTAATCCATCTTGAGTTAATTATGGTTGACTGGCCTGGTGTCATGGCTCATGCCTATAGTCCTATCACTTTGGGAGGCTGAGGCAGGAGGATCACTTGAGGCCAAGATTTCAAGATCGGCCTGGATAATATAGTGAGATCCCGTTTCAAAAAAAAAAAAAAATTAGACATGCAAGGTGGTTTGTAGTGCTAGCTACTTAGGAGGTTGAAGCAGGAGGATCATTTGAGCCCAGGAATTCAAGGTTACAGGTTTCAGTGAGCTATGATCATGCTGCTGCATTCCAGCCTGGGTGACAGAGTAAGATTCTGTCTCTAAAAAACAACAAAAAAAAACCTAGCACTTTTAACTCAGTGATTTCTCAGACCAAAAAAAATTATGGTTGATTTTTTTTAATATTATTTTGTTTTTTTAGAGATGGTGTCTCACCGTGTTGCCCTGGCTGGAGTACAGTGGCACAATCATAGCTCACTAAAGCCTTGAACTCCTGGGCTCAGGCGATCCTCTCCCACCTCAGCCTCTCAAGTAACTAGGACTACAAGTATGCGCCACCATGCCCAGGTAATGTTTTAATTTTTTGTAGAGATGTGGTCTTGCTATGTTGCTGACATTGGTCTCAAGTTGCTGGCCTCAAGCAATCCTCCTGCCTCCTACCTTGCTCTCACCCCCAAAATAGTTGTTTAATATATGACTAAAGATAGAAGACAGTCTTCTCCTCCCATCGCCTCTTGATATTTAGACTGATTTTTTAAGTCCTGAGAACATTTGCAGCCTACAATTTCACTTATCTTTCAAATTTTATCACCCACCAATCCTTTCAAATCATTTTCTGCCCCTTTGCTAGTCTATTTATTGTGATCTACATCTAATTGTAAGGTTAGTGCTCTTATTTTTTCTTTGCCATTTTGCACTATTATTTCCTAATAATAATAAATTGTCATTTATTATTATTATTAATTATTAGGAAAAATTATTTCCTAATTTCCTCAATAGTGATTGTGTGTTGATTGTTGAATGGTGGTACTTCTAGGCAAATGGAAATATGGAACTACTCAGCAATCAAGAACAGAGCACTCAGATTGGGGTTCACTAACATGGGGATGAAGCTATGAGGTGAAACTCTCATTGACAGTTGAGTACCTGGAAGAGCAGAAGATCCTAGAGAGGAACTCTGGGAGATAAAGTTGGAGAGGTAAAAAAAACCAAAAAAACAGGAGAGTGTTCACTTGGTGGAGGACAGAAGGTGGGAGTGGGGAAGTAGAATAGAGAGGATAGATTTTTTAAGGGGTTAATGCAGTGGATTTAGATAGAAGAAACAATTTCACTGAAACTGTGGTATCAAAACATGATTACAAAGTGTTCTGGAAGAGAGTATTTAGCCATATCTTTAGCATTAAAAATTCTTTCTTTACTTTGCTCGCTAGCAAAATATCAAATAAATTATTGTAATTTAATGAACGAAATTGTTTGACCTAATTTTCCAGAAGAAACATCCACACAAATGTATTTCTAATGCCTCATATTTATTGCTTTCAAATGTAATTGTATTTGGATACTCTCCATTTATCTGGCACTTCATTCATTTCTTCTCTTGATAACCTCATACTTTTCACTCCTTTATCTTTTGCTATAGGCCTGACTCTGAACCACTCCCAGAGTCATTTAAAAATACCAGATAGTGATGGCAGTGCATTGGGAAATACTGAAGAGAGCTCAGAGAAGATACTTAATGTCCATAGCTAAGGAGAAGATAGATAAGGAGATGATGTGCATAGATAAGGAGATATAGTAGATAACCTCCACCCTTACCTTAAGAAGGGAAGAAAGATGTGTCTACAGGAAAGCTACCGAGAGTATCTTGGGGTTCCCTTGTGAAGGTAACTGGGAGAGAACAAGCTTTCCTGGAATATCAGACCCTTGGAATGAGTGTGAAAAAATAAATAGAATTATGTCTCTTTCTAAAGCAATTAATTAGTAAATCCAATCAAGTTGGAATTTAATGGAAAGAACATGGTGTTCTAGTGCCAAATTGGTCATGAATTGATTATATAATTTAAACACGTTATTTCACTTTCATGATTTCAGTTCTCATGTCTGAGTGATGAGGGGTTAGTTTAGGTGGCCTCTAATATCTCATTGAGCTCTAACATTCTGTCATCCCTTGAAGAAAAAAATTTGACTATGGGAAATTTAATAAAATAAATAAATGGAAAAATCAGCCTGTTAGCTTTCCTGATTAGATATATAGTCCTGAACAATCATTTTTTAAAATTTCCACATTTCCAGATCTCTTAATAATTTCCTAATTTCTCAATCGTTTTCATTGAAAATTTTCATATTTTGTTTACTGCCAAATAAATAAAATATACAACACATTTAGTAGAATTTTCAAAAACTAAAGGATAAGATAAATTCCAAATAAAAATATCTCAACTCAGTTAATTCTTAAGTTATATTTATTGTTAAATACCAAAAGTCCACAACCAAAATAGACAGGAGAGTTGAGGCAATGATTTTAGTTACTGTAAGGATAGGAGAAAAAAGAATTTCCATGAATAAGTGAGACGCTATAGAGAGTCACATGTTTCTTCTGTTTAGGCTCACAAACTAAGAGACAGAGAATGTCTCTTACCTTTTTGATTTATTAGCCTGCTCCTCCTTTTTCAAAGTAGGTTACAATTCTTTGATTACTAGTGACACTGAATGTCTTAGCATATGTTTATTCACTATGTTTAGTTCTATAAATTGCCTGATTATAATCTTTGGACATTTTTCTAATTACTGGTTAAGGTATATGTATTATAGATACTAATCCATTGTCTATTATAGATATATTAATTTGTTTGGTAGGTGAGCAATATTATGATAGCTGATCACATTTTATTTTACTCAACAATTGTTCTTTATAGGTATCTATGATTTTATTGGTGTAACAAATTAGATACCAGCCTATAGGTCAGTAGCCATAGGAAATATCTTTAAAGGTCCATATGCACTTTCTAATAAGCTATGGTTTTAAAACTCTCTCATTAACAACTTGGACCCGTTGGATTCTAGCACAGTGCTTTCACTACAAATCCAGTTAAGCTGGCTTCTACTTTTATATATCTAATAGTCTCTTCCCAAATAATCATGTTTGATGTGTTATACTTACTCTGTATATGCTTTCTAGGATGCAGGACTTTATCCTTAAAGAATTTAGTTGTAACAGTGTGAGAATTTAATCAGATACCTGAAAATGGTAAAAAAAAAACAACAAAAAAAAAACAGAGAGAGAAAGAGAGAGAGAGAGAGAGAGGAACCATATTGTTGCCAATAAAGGCCTGCTTTGGCCAAGAATTGGAAGTGACTTTCATAAATGGGTGGTCTTGACCTTATGCTATGACTAAATGAAATAAAATAAAATGAGAACATAATTATAGAACTAGAATTGTGGAATCAGAATGAAATGACAGTGACCAATTTTCATCTGGAAAAGCTCATAGAGAAATATAAAATGATAATCTAATTTATTAAGAGCTACAATCATGAAAAGAATCCAAATACCAGGAAAAATTTTTTGTTTCATAAAGAGGAAATATTTGAGCAATCATTTTTGTTATATTTATATTAAGAATTAAATATTTCCATGGTATTAAATGATAAACAATAGACAGATAAAAATTTTAATCAAGAAGCAAATGAATTATAAGAGAAATTATTAAATTAACTAGCTGTTCTTCCTAATATGCAAGTGAATGTTGGAACAAATTAAGCCTATGTTATCCAAATTAGATCATGTATAATTCTCAACAGAACAGCTATTCTTATCATTTCTCTTACATATTTTTTCAAACTCGAAATCTTATTAAGCACTGAACATTTGTAAAAAATTCATTTAGAATAGCAATATTATAAAACCCCATTTCATCATTTGGAATATGAATTTTACAATATTAGTAATTTAAAAGTATTCTAGAATATAATCAAATTAAGCAATTAAGTATGGTCAATCTGTATGGATTCATGGAATGGCTCAGATTCGCCATTTAATTACATTTCTCTTCTCTTTCAGGCAAAATTCTCCTTCAGAATTATATTTAAAAAAAAAAATTCTTATATGAGTAGGTGAAATAAAACTTCTTTTATCATCTGACCTTGTAATCTATTTGCTTCCTAAAGAAATTCACTTTATTCTGCAAAGCTTGTCTGTTAACTATAGTATGAATCTTCAGATTATGTTAAATTTCAATAAATTAAAAGTTAATGCCTAGTCTCAGGATACAAAATCAATACACAGAAATCAGAGGCATTCGTATACACCAACAACAATCAAATTGAGAACCAAATTAAAGACCCGATTCCCTTCACAATAGCAACAAAGAAATTAAAGTACCTAGGAATATACTTAACCAAGGAGGTAAAAGACCTCTACAGGGAGAACTATGAAACACTGAGGAAGGAAATAGCAGAGGATGTAAACAGATGGAAATCCATACCATGCTCATGGATTGGCAGACTCAACATCGTTAAAATGTCTATACTACCCAAACTGATCTACAGATTCAATGCTATACCTATTAAAATCCCATCAGCATTCTTCACAGATGTAGAAAAAATAATTTTACGCTTCGTATGGAACCAAAGAAGACCCCAGATATCAAAAGCAATTCTAGGCAACAAAAACAAAATGGGAGGCATTAATACGCCAGATATCAAACTATACTACAAAGTTGTAGTAATTAAAGCAAGAAAAATTAAATAACCCTATTAAAAAGTGGGCAAAGGACTTGAACAGAAACTTTTCTAAAGAAGACAGAAGAATGGCCAACAAACATATGAAAAAATGCTCAACATCTCTAATCATCAGGGAAATGCAAATCAAAACCACAATGAGATATCACTTAACTCCAGTGAGAATGGCCTTTATCAAAAAGTCTCCAAACAATAAATGCTGGCATGGATGTGGAGAGAGAGGAACACTCCTACACTGCTGGTGGGACTGCAAACTAGTTCAACCTCTGTGGAAAGCAATATGGAAATACCTTAAAGCGATACAAGTGAATCTACCATTTGATACAGCAATCCCATTACTGGGCATCTACCCAAAAGATCCAATGACACTCTACAAAAAAGACACCTGCACTTGAATGTTTATAGCAGCACATTCATAATTGCAAGGCTGTGGAAGCAACCCAAGTGCCCATCAATCCAAGAATGGATTAATAAAATGTGGTATATGTATACCATGGAGTACTATTCAGCTCTAAGAAACAACGGTGATATAGCACATCTTATATTTTCCTGGTTAGAGCTGGAACCCATACTACTAAGTGAAGTATCCCAAGAATGGAAAAACAAGCACCACATATACTCACCAGCAAACTGGTATTAACCGAGCAGCACCTAAGTGAACACATAGGTACTACAGTAATAGGGTATTGGGCAGGTGGGAGAGGGGAGGGGGCATATATACATACATAATGAGTGAGATGTGCACCATCTGGGGGATGGTCATGCTGGAAACTCAGACTTGTGGGAGGAGGGGGGAAAAGGGCATTTATTGAAACCTTAAAATTTGTACCCCCATAATATGCCGAAAAATAAAGTTAATGCCTAAAGTGACATAAATAAATCCAACAATTAAATTATCTTTGAATAATAAGGAAAAAAGGGTGTGGTTTATAGAAAATAGTCCTGTTTCTTATGGGTAGTTTAATCCTCAGGACACACAGTCTACGGATCCCTTAAATTTCATTTTATATAATTTCATGACGTGTTAAAAAACAAAAACAAAACCTAGCTAGATAGCCACCATCAAATTGTTCACAATGTTAGAAAAATTTTAGAGCAGATTTTTCTCAGTAGTATTCTACTAAATGAGTTATTTTACACAATATCAACACTGATACAATTATAATTATAAATAAAATTTATAATAAGAATGAACTGACTTTCAGACTTCCAAATTAGAGTCAATTGTACATTTATATAGAATTGTCTTTGCATGAAGCCCAAAAGGAAACAATTTAAAAATGAGTGTTTCTGTGGCCCCTTTATTTTTGCTGATCAACAGTTTGTTAGAAAAGCGGCTGCAGGTTTGTTACCTAAGGTCTGAGACAGTAGAAGAGTTAAAGGTGTCATGAATGTCCCTGTAAACAACTTTATGCCTGAATATCAGCCAATTCTGAAGTAGGTGGAGTCTCAGGTTGCTTGCTCTCAAAGTACTGCTTGAAGGTCTTAGGGTCTGGCCTCTGTTCTACAGGCATTGTAGGCATATATTAAGGCAGCTTTGGCAGCAGTCTTTTGGTCTTGTCCTTATTTCTTCTTTTGTCCAGCTTGCTTTTTGGCATTTTTCTGCTGAGACTGAATTTTTTCCTGTCCACAAGCTGCATCTGGGCAGGAATAGTGTTGTGTCTGGGAGACAGCACAATATGAGAGGACCAGGGGAGCTTGCCCAGCACTGCTTCTGCCTCTTCTATCTGCCAAGGAGGGGAAAGACTCTCAGGTTTGTTTTTTTTTTTAGTTAAAAAACTTTTTTGGCTGGGTGCAGTGGCTCACCTGTGTAAGCCTAACACTGGGAGGCCAAGGCGGGAGGATCACTTAAGTTCAGAAGTTTGAGACCAACCTGAGCAAGAGTGAGATGCCGCCTTTATAAAAAAAATAGAAAAATTACCCAGGCATGGTGGCGCTAGCCTGCCGTCTCATCTACTGGGGAGGCTAAGGCAGGAGGATCATCTGAGCCCAGGAGTTTGAGGTTGCAGTGAGCTATGATGATGCCGCTGCATTCTAGCTGAATGACAGAGCAAGACTCTATCTCAAAAAAAAAAAAAGGCACTTTTTTTTGCTTAGCACATGTCAATAATTCTGGTGAAAATCTTGGTGGCCTGGTCCCATGAGGCATGTATCAGAAACTGGGGGTTGGGTGATGCTTAATTCCTCAACTCTGAATTAAAACCACTTTTCTAGATCATTGGTTCACTGCCTTTTTGTATTTAGGTCAATCTTTTTGAATACAAATGTTGCCGAAAATTTGGAACAATTGAAAGTCTCAAAACAAATCGGGAAAACTTACAATGAAAACATTCCTGCATATACCAAGGTCCCACAGAGTTTAGAAAAGCATCTATAGACACCATATTATTTATTTGATTGCTTTTCTGAACTGTGCCTTTGAGAAAAACTTTTTATTGTTCTAAGCTTTGTCTTATACTCACAAAGCAAATTTCTTGCCTATCCTCATAAATACGTGATTTTTCTTTAATATTGTTTGGACATTATGACATGCTTTCTTCTTTTCCTGAGAGCCAGCTCTATCCCATTTTATCAAGTCTACTCACCTAAGTGTTAACATTGTAATATTACGTAACTGTATTTCTAACAGAAATGACTTTTTTCACACCATGGAAAATTTCACAAAGCACTTTGAAGTTTCTAGAACATTCCTAGTAATGCCATGGGACACAGAGTATGAGAGTTGAGAAATGCTTGTCCAGAATCTAATCTGCTTATATGTCCATTTCCTCTTCTCCTGATTTATGCCTTTATACTCATCTAAGTTTTCTATTGTTCTGCATCATTTAATATTTTCCAGACATGTAGTGAGCATTGCTTCATTTCCCCTTTTTTATTGCTGTTGAGCAGTTAGCCTTTTAAGTTCTCCTTTTTCTGAATCTACTACCAATGATTGCTTTTCTTTGGACTAACTCCAACTTTTGTAGTTGGCTTATTATAGAGGTGGGGGGGGTGGAATTAAGAAATCCTTAGATCTAAGCTCCTAAAATAGGAGCAGAGAAACACAGCAGCATCTGGGGTATGCTCTTCTCTTCCATTCTTGCCATAGTCTAGAATCTAGACCATCTGAGCTATTCTGGAGGGAGTGCCATGTCAGGGCTGGGAGACTTGGCCGAGGTCCAAAACCGTAGTGTGTAGGTGCCTCTCAAGTCATGAGCATGACTCACCGTGACAATGGAATCATTCCACTGTACAAATACCAGTTTTCAGCAGTATCTGGGCTCCACTCCTTTTGCCAAAGCAAGTATATATTGTATCTTGGTAGCCCTCCCTGTCTGGGAATAACAGCGTAAACAGCATGAAGTCTGGAAGATGGCCAGCATCCAACATTTTTAAAATTACCAAAGAGCTCACTGTTCTTGCAGAATTGTGTCTGTGGATCTACATTTTCTTTAGACTGGAGGACCTCCAGGTGCTTGCTTAAGGAAGTCATTGAAATCCAATGCAAATTAAGACCAGCTTTTCAGGAGAAGAAATATAGCTGTAAGAATTTTTCAGGCACAAGATTTGAAAACATATTATTTAGATGTCCAGTATGTGCTTATGAGTAGTTAAAATAAGTTTTAACTTCTAAAATATAAGCCCTTTTGCATTATGAAATAAGGGTCACTTGGTTGGGGTATATAATGCAGCATATAAAAAGAATTTTAAGTTCAGGCAAAATTTGTTTATTCAGTGATGATATAATGCCATTACATCACTTCCCAAGGCCTAGTTTAAGATGTAAGTTTCCATTGAGAATTTACAAGCAATATATTGTCATGTAGGAAAATCAAGAAAGCTAATTTTAGGGGATATAAGGAAAACTAATAAATTTTATTATCAAAAAATAATAATATTAATTTTTAAAATGTATTTTCACTCTATGTGGAACTAGGCAGGTGCTACTTAATAAAAAAGATCTTATATAACAAAATTCTAATAAGTTGAGGGACACTGGAAAGTCAGACTAAATGAAAAGACTGAGTAAACAAGAGAATGACATACTGTATAAATGATAAATTGAATGTTTACCACTTATCTAGATATAACATTCATAGGGGAAAAAAAACAATCATTTTCTATCTAGCATCCTCATTTTATAGATGAGGAAACCAAGGTCATAAATGGGTAAGAAATGTACTTGCTGTCACATTGCCAATGTGGTTGAACTGACCTCTTGGCTCTGGATCTAGTGCTAAACCAGATGATACAAAATTATACATTAAAAAATAAATTCTTTACACACTAATGTTGAAAATAGTTATAAATTTACAGCATTCTGATGAGAGAACATTTCATTTCTTACATGTACAGTTATGGTAATTATCTCCCAATAACATCTGAATTAATACATTCATATGAGTATTTGATAAAATATTGTAAATATTGATAACAACATGGAGAAAACTTATTTAAAAGCTTTATTGGCATAGCCAATATGATAGGCTTTATTTTAAAATGTCAGTGTAGTATATTTTATTCCCCCAAAAATATTTTAAAATGTCAGTGTAGTATATTAAATTCCCCCCAAAATACCATTTTATCCCAAAACATACTAAAGCTGAGACTATTTCTCAATCAGATATATAGTTTATTTTTCTCTTGGTAGTGTTTTGAGACAGAACCTGGAGTCTTTTTGGAAAGAAAATAGGCATTGGGAAAAAGGAACACAAATTGCAAGAAAGACAGAAAAAAAGACAGACAAAACATAATTATTCTTTGAGATCGAGTAGTTTAAGGATGCCACTGGAGTGATCTTGAAAAGCAAATCAGATCAAGTCCTGCTCTTGCTCAAAGTTGTTCAATATCTTTCCAAAGTTAAGTAAATAAGAAGCCCTTCCCATGGCCTGTAAGGTCAGCGTGACTCTTTAAGATGGCCCTTCCCTCCTCCTACTCCACCGTGGACACCTTGGCCTTTTCCCCAAGGTCATTTCCTCTGTGGGGCCTACACATTTTTCTTGCTGCTTTTCGGGCTTTCCTCTCAGATGTAAGTGTGGCTGATGCCTGTACATCAGTCAGACCTCTGTGCGCGTGTCGCCCCTGCAGAGTGCTTTCCTCTGTCCGGAAGACCCTCCCACACCGCTGTCACTCTGATCTCTTTCTCCTGTTTTATTTTCCTGCTATTATCACTACCCAGAATTATGTTACCTATTATCTCTCTCTCCCATGAGGATGTAACCTCCATAAGGGCAGAAAGTAATACTTTGTGAAAATATATATGCTTTCACTTATATAAAAACAGTAATATTCCTTTCACACTTACTATGATCCCTGCATTATAAGTGCTTTACATGCATTATTCATTTCGTCTTCGTACTCATCTTAGTAGAAAAATAGTATTATTATTAACATTTGCAGGTGGGGAAATTAAATCTAGTAGAACAAAAATGTGCCTCAAGTTAGACAGGTATCAAATATCTGGGAGAAGATTGAAACTTAGATGTTTTTTGGCTTTAGGTCCTGAGCTGTAAACAATAAGAGAAACGGGATTTCAGGGCACAAAAGTGACATAAACATTCATATCTACAAAGTGATAGAGCTAAAGCAGAATTATGCTTAAAATTGAATTAGAGCAGAATTATGCTTTAGCTCTATCATGATAAGGAGGTATCATGACTCTGAAGGAATAGAATCACAAAGAGAATTTTTACAGAGCACTAAAAAAAGTGTCTTACATAGTTGAAGATAAACAGAGCTGAATACGTAGTAAGCTCTTAAAAATATAGTCATGCACCGCATAATGACATTTTGGTCAACGACAGACCACAAATATGACCATGATTCCATAACATTATAATAGACCTGAAAAATTCCTACCACCTAGTGTTGTAGCCATTTCAATGTAGCCAGATGCATTACTTATGTGTTTGTGTTGGTGCTGGTGTAAACAAACCTACTCCACTGCCAGTCATCTAAAACTATAGCACACACAATTATGCATAGTACATAATACTTGATAGTGAAAACAAATGACTATGTTACTGGTTTATGGTTTATGTATTTACTATACTATATTTTTATTGTTATTTAATTTAATTCAATTTTTATTTTTAAACTTTTTTTTTTTTTTCAGAGACAGGGTCTGGCTCTGTCACTCAGGCTAGAGTGCAGTGGTCTAATCATAGCTCACTTTAGCCTCCAACTCCTAGTCTCAAGCGATGCTCCTGCCTCAGCCTCCAGAGTAGTCAGGACTTATTATTATTTTAGAGTATACTCTTTCAACTTATTTTAAAAAAAAATTAACTGTAAAACAACCTCAGGCAGGTCCACCCAGAGGTATTCCAAAAGAAAGCATTGTTATCATAGGAGATGACAGCTCTATGTGTGTTAATGCCACTTGAAGACCTTCCAGTGGGACAAGATGTGGAGGTAGAAGACAGATCCTGACCCTGGTAGGCCTAGGCTAATGTGTGTATTTGTGTCTTAGTTTTTAACAAAAAAATGTTTTTTTAAAAAAAATGGAAAGTTTTATAAATAAAAAAAAGCTTATAGGATACGGATATAGAAAAAGAAGATTTTTTATGTACAGCTGTGCAATGTATTTGTGTTTTAAGCTAATGTTATTACAAGAGTCAAACGTTAAAAAAATTAGACAGTTTAAAAAGAAAAAAATTACTAAGCTAAGGTTAATACATTATTGAAGAAAAATAAAATATTTTTTCAATAATTTAGGTTAGCCTAAGTGTATAGGGTTTATAAAGTCTACAGTAATGTCCTAGGCCTTCTCATTCATTCACCACTCACTTACTGGCTCACGCAGAGCAACTTCTAGTCTTGTAAGCTCCATTCATGGTAAGTGCCTATACAGGTATACCATTTTTTATCTTTTATAGTAGTATATTTTTGTGCACCTTTTCTATGCTTAGCTATGTTTAGAGACATAAATACCATTGTGTTACAATTGTCTTCAGTATTCAGTACAGTAACATGCTGTACAGATTGGTAACCTAGGAGTAATATGTTCTACTTTACAGTCTTAGTGTGCAGTGGGCTATGCCATCTAGGTTTGTGTAAATACACGTTATGATATTCATATAGTGATGCTATCACTTAAGGATGCAGTTCTCAGAATGTATACCCATTGTTAATCAACACATGTCTATATTTACTCAGTTGACACACAAAATTGTTCATACCATTATCAAGTCAATTATCATCATGTTTGAATATAGAATTATGGATTCTCAGAGAGGGAAATGTTTTAAGAGCTCTTTATGCCCTAGTTTCCTGCTTTCTTGAGGCTAATACATAAGATATCAGAGAGAAAGAATTCTCTTCACATATGAAATATTCCTGGAGTGCATTTTTCTTTTCTTCCCTTTGGCCAAATAAATTCTTCTTTCTTTTAACCTGTACCTTTTGTTGCTGTTGTTCAAAGTTGCTTTCTTTTGTCCAGTGTTTTCATGGAGTCGGGAGAACAGAAGATGTACGTTTTCTCATCATAGCTCATCTTGATCACAGATTTCATAGTTCTACACAGTTGTACTGGCAGTAAAGAGACCCTTTGATCTCCATTTACATGAATGATGAAACTTAAGAGCTGACTGCAAGGTGTGAGGGAACTTGCCTTATCTATTAAGTAGCTGGAAAATTGCTCACTGGTTTCTGGAGTGAGCATGTTTCCTTAGTTATCCTTTTGGGATCCTCAAGTAGGCTGGAGTACATCTTTAGAGAACTAAGCCCTGGCAACACCAAGACTGCACTATCAAATGCAGAGTCACTAATTATAGGACTGGGATAGAAGTTTAATTAATTTGGGTTGAATAAGTGTGGTCAGAGCTTCTCTCTCTACGTCAGCCTTCTGCTCAAATGAACAGATTATGAGCTAATTATTCTACATGAAACACAATTGGCCCATTTGCCTTTTGATGCTTAAATAGAAATCCAGTAGTTTGGACTGGCTCAAACTAACCTAGGTGATTCAAGCTTCCTGTGGAATTAACCAAACAATTATATGTAGTACTGGCCCAAACATGCTCTCGAGGGTTTTTGAATAGGCAATGTAGAGATTAAGATTGGGAATGATGGCTCCAGACCATGCAGGTGCATCTCTGCTAACCACAAATATTTCTTCTGTTGGGCACAGAGACATTCTTGCCTTTAAAAATCTCTAATGAAACCTTTAAAAGCATGGAATATAATTAAATTCAGAGTTTTTCAGGTGATCAAGGTTGTCCGTGTGAATAAACATGTGGTTCAATTGGAACAGCTTAAAAATTCCTTGGTCGACTTGTCTGTGTTTGCTCTTGGCTGCTCATAGCACTTTAAAATGGTCCAGTTAAATCAGACTGTCAAAATGGTGAGGTTCCCTGTTTGATTTACTCATGCCACCTAAACCCATGCAGAGTGTTATGAATGCCACATTTGAGAAAATCTCCCATTTGTGAAAACATATTTGGTCACATTAAAAAGGGGATTAAATGAATCCCTTTTTCAAAAAGTTTTTGGTAGGTAGAAAGGAATGCTAAGATGACGCCTGTATAATGGCAGAACTACAGATGTCTCTTTCTCGTGGAAATATGCTCCATGGGCTAAATTTCCTCACATCGGGGGAGGGGAGAACTATAAGAAGCATGCTTCAAATTACCCAGAAATGGAAGGCTAGCAAATTAAATCCCAGCCTTCTGCAGGGTATTTAGAGTGCAAAGAAGCAGCCCACACATTTTTCAAAAGAAACCCCATTGTGAGCTTTGCCTTATACCTCAGCACTGCCAGCCAGGCATGCTCTCCTGCCACTGTTCTACATTGTAGAGTACAGGCAACTGAGTGCATGACCCAGTTATTTTACTTGTACAGCATTTACTGCAGGCACCCTTTGTTTAAAAGGTTTCAATTCTGTTGCTTTTAAAGGGACTTATAAGGCCAGTGAATTTAAATGCACATGTAAGTATATCGTATAGATGTGTCCTAAGTTAGATAAAATGGGATTTTATAGAAACTGGAATGCCTTCCAGAGTGAGGTGTGCACCAATGTCCAGCAAGGTGCATGTGAAGGTCATAGGATGATGAATGACAGCACCGGGAACCTTGGTTCATGGGAAACAAAGGGCCTGAGGAAAGAGATGAGATGATCAAGACTGAGCCAGACCCTCCCATCTAGTGTCTCTGCAAGTAGGACTGGGAGTCAGGTCCTCAAGGAATGATTCTCAGCTACTACTAGCTCTATTGTAAGTAAAATGATAGGATTAGAGAAATAGCTTCTTGTTTGTTAACTGAAAACTCAAAGATTCTAGATGGGAAGATGATAAACAGAAAGCTTTGTTGTGTGAGGTAAGTATGATACAACTATTTTATTTCTTTGAAAGCAGGAGGGGGAGCAAAATTGCCATGTATATTTGGTTATAATTTCACTACTTCAATATTTAAATTTCAAAAGTTATTAAAAGGTTTAAGGATGCTCCATTTATTAAAGTCACTTATTTGTGGCCTTTGACCTAATTTTCTTGTCCAGTGATTCCTTTTAAAGTCGTATCACAACAGCAGTTCCAAACCATTACCAACATTACTGCATTGTTGGAGTTTAATGGGATAAGATATATTCATGTACTTTTCTGGAGCTCTGTATTTAGTGGCATATCACATTTAAGTTTGCTTTAGCCCCTTTAATCTTACAAAACAATCTATTTTCAAACTCAAATACTTACTTTATGAAGCACTCATTTTGCAAACTAAAAAAGACCCTAAATAAAAAGAATAGGCTCCCGTCATTTATTACTACAAATTTTCCATCTCAAACAGGAAAAGAATGGGAAATGGTACCTACAACTGAAGGGAAAAATATTCTCCCTGATCTAATTGTAAAAATCCTTCACCCTGATAACTTACTTTAGAGCCCAGATGAGTTGAAAATCAAATATATACGAAAGGTACATTTCATTTATTAAGTCTCTAGGATTGAGTATGCAGGACCCTAATCATGTTAAAGAAAATATGTAGATGAGAGTAGACATAGGACATGTGAAAGTATGTAAGGAGGGTGGCCAAACACAGCACAAACACAACTGGCCATGAACTGCCTTCATAGTAGAGGTCCCTGAGCATGGCCATGAATATGGCCAATATAGAGACTGTCCTAGCTCAACACTGCACTTTTAAAAGGCACATTAGGATTGCATGTTTACATTACCTGCACAGAATAGACTTTGGTCTCACTCAAACCAATGTTGGGCCTTATCTAAACAAGTGTACTATGTTGATGTTTCAAATAGATTGATTTGGTTTTTAAGTGCTTTATTCCAAAAGAAAGTCACATGGCAAGGATTTGAAGGTTAGCATCAATATGAGTCTATTATTTTATTTTATTGTTTGGAAATGTACAATTTAGCTCTTGTAGGGGGAAAAAACTTTTCCTCTACTCTGTTTAGTTTATTTCCTGGGGGCCTGTGAATTAAACTAACAAAGGACAGAGTAATAGGAGAAAAACAGTTATTTATATGTATAAGAGAGCCAACAAAAGTAGTAGCTGGCTTTAAAAAGTTACCTAACTTAGTAGGGGATAGGGAGAGAAGAGAAAAGGCACCTATGGGAAGAACAACATAGTTTGTCAAGGAAGGAAAAATAGATTTTTTAGGACAATAAATGAGAGAAGAATGGGGTAATGTTTGTCCATACAGGTTTGAGTAGTCTTTTCCTCTTCTTCAGGGCCATAAAACTTCTCTGGAGAAGGGATTTGTGGTAGATTCTATTCACCTTCTCTCTTTTGTGATTAGATCTACCATGAAGAGGGAATTTATAGAAGCCTTATTTCCCAGAAGATGCTGCTTTTAGTGAGATAAGGGAAGTTTCTTTCTGCATTTACTGAGTCTCAATTGCCTTCAATTTAAAATAATACTATGGGAAAATGGTGTGTTTTGGGGTGGCATATTCTGATCCCCTTCACTCTATAACCAGTTGCTATAATAAGACCATGGTATTAATTTAACATCTTTGAAAAGTAGTTAGAGCCTTTTGCCAAGAGATAAGATTTTGGTGAGTTGTTGGACTGTGAGGAGAGAAAAAAAGATATATTAAATATTATAAATTATCTTACTTTCGAATTCCAAGATCATAACCAGGTTTCCCCCCACAAACAGATAGGACTTAATACATTGTTTCTTAAAGTTTCATAATGTTATAAATAACAAACAGAGTATTTTATCAAGAGAACATGGTAGCAGAGCAGAATTAACTAAATTATACTTTCTTGTCATAGCACAGCAATGACTTAAATACATTGAAGAATAAATTTAGTAAAATAACTTTTAAAGTTTACCATATCAATTATAAGAGGTATTTGAAAAATAATGGAATAAACACTTAAAGAAATTTTTATTATTAACATGTAGTTCACTTAGTTACACTTATAACTCAAAATTTTACTTAAAATTGTGGATAAAGGAAATACAGTATATACAAACAATGGAATACTATTCAGCCTTAAAAAAGAAGGAAATCTTGCCATATGCATCCATATGGATGAACCCGGGAGAACACTACATTAAGTGAAATAACCAGACATAGAAGGATAAATATTGCATGATTCCATCTACATAAAGTATCTACAATAGTCAAACTCATAGAAGTAGAGAGTAGAGTGGTAGTTACCAGGGGCCGAGAGCAGAGGGGAATGGAGAATTGCTGTTAAATGGTTTAAAATAACTAATTGTGAGGCCAGGGCATTAGACTGAGACAACTCCAGTGTCCTGAGTTCCTGTGTAAGCAAACTGAAACCCAACTCAGCTTAAATGGTCTTAACCAATCAGAATGTGCCAACTAATGTCTAACTAGGGACTTTCCACTAGAATTATCCAAATAAGGCTACTACTCCACCTTAACTAATCAAATATGTTCTTTGGCTTGCTCCCATGTTCACCCTATAAGCGCCTTCCCCTCATGCGCTGTGGGTAGAGCCCCCAACAACTTCTAGTCTGTAGCTGCCTGATTTATGAATCCTGGCTGCTCAAATAAACTCTATAAAATTTTAATCTTACCAAAGTTTATCTTTTAACAATGAGTATAAAATTTCAGCTATGCAAGACAATTAAGTTTAGAGTTCTACCATTCAACATTCTGCCTACAGTTAATGATACTGTATTGTATGCTTAAAAATTTGTTAAAAGAGTAGATCTCATGTTAGGTGTTCTTAATACTGAAAAGAATTATGTAAAATATCAGGACTTAGAGACAATTTTGTAAAGAATCATCTATATGCAACTAATCTTCCATCTCTGGGTAGAAAATTTGAGGATATGCATAAATTAGCTGTCTAAAAAGTGGGAAATTTTAGACAACACACTTATAACAGCTTTGTTTTGTTGCTGATTTTTTTGAACAAACAACAACAGTAAAACTATATCATACTTATGATGTGTCAGGTATTATTTGAGCCCTTTACATAAATTAATTTAATTCTCACTACAACCCTCTGAGGCAGGTACTATTATGGGCTGCATTTTACAGATGAGGAAACTTAGGCACTAAGAAAAGACATCAATAAAAGGATATTATGTTAGTCTATTTATGCCACTATAACAAAATATCTGAGACTAGGTAATTTATAAAAGATAGAAATTCATTCCTCATAGTTCTGGAGGCAAGGAAGGACAAGATTAAGATGTAGGCAGGTTTGGTGTCTGATAAAGGTCTGTTCCTTGTACCTGTCTAGGTATCCTTACAGGACAGAAAAAAATAGCAGGGCAAAGGGCAGAAGGAGTGAACAGCTCTCTTGAACTTCTTTTATAAAGTCACCAATTCCATTCAATCGGGCTATACCCTCATGATTTAATCACCTCTTAAAGGCCCTACCTCTTAACACTATCACATTGGTGATTAAGTTTCAACATGTGAATTTGGGGGACGCATTCAGACCATAGCATGTGAAATTGTAAAATGGTTAGGTTATTAACTACTCACTCAGCAAATTCTTATCGAGCCTCTATTACTTGCCAGACACTTATTGAGGTCCTGGCAATAGTGTAGTGAGCAACAGAGTCATGTCTTTGTCCCTGGTGGGGAAGAGGAAAGTGGAAAAATATAATATTGAATCTGATAGGTACCATAAAAGGTATTAGGTGTTTAGTGAGGGAATAATCTAGATTTTGAGAAGCTTAAGCTGAGAACTGACAGACAAGGGAGTCAGCTTTGTGAAGAAGAGCGTTTCAGTATGGAAATAGCATGATATTAATAAGACTCTGAGATGGAAAATTAAAGGGGTCCCAAGTGGCTAGACCACAGTTAACAAGGGGGAGAGTAACAGAAGATGAGTTAGAAAGGTAGGTAAGGGTGTAATCATCTGAGATTTTGTAGAACTGCTTAAGGATGCTGATCCTTATCTACTGATTTCCATGGCAGAACAGTTAGGAACCTAGGATAGTAGTTTGGCTGAGAGATAGCAATGCCCTGGACTAAGGTAGTGGCAGATGCGAAGAACAAAAGGGATGGCTGAGACAGTTCAAGCAGATTTGGATGTGATGAGAGAGGAAGAGGACAGATGGTGTGAAAGTTGATTCTGAGGTTTTCAGCTTGAACAGAAAAATGGAATTTATGGTGGAGAGAGATGATGATTTCAGTTTTGGATTGGTTGAATTTTAGGTGTCCATGGAATATTCAAATGGAGATATTGAGAGTAAACTAAATATATGTGCTTGATCTCTCAAGAAGATGTCTAAGTTGGAGTTATTGGAAGTTAATAGTCTGTAGATGGTAGTCAAAGAGCTGCCATTATATAAGATTATACTAGATAGAAAGACTGGAGTGAAAGGATGAAGGCTCAAGATTGAAACAAAATATCAATAAATACTCTTTGAATGAAGAGGCAGTGTTTGATAATACATGACAAGGCAGAAGACCCAATATATATATTTTTTTATTTTAAGGAACTAATAATCCTTAATCATACGAGACAAAAATATTATAGGAGTCAAGTAAGTGGTAGATGTGGGAAATGTTGTAGGGGATCCCTAGAAAGAACAAACTGGTCTTAGAATGATCTGAAAGAACTTACCAAAGGCACAAGGCCCCACTTGGATCTTGAGATGATCAAGGGGCCCACCAAGCGAAATAAATTTAAGTGACAGGTGAGGAGAAATAAAGGCTCAAGGCAGACTTTGCATAGGAGCTGTAGAAAGAAACAAAAGAAACAAAATAGAGATGAGGATGTCTGCTCTCATGGAATTTACATATAAATGGAAAGACCACAAACAGAAAAAAAATTAAAAGAATAATTTTATGGACTATGTAAATTAATATCGTGGACTGTCTATATACAATGCTGAGAGAGAACTATAATGGCTGTACTATTCTGGGCTTAATTAGGAGAGGATTGTGGAGGAAATGGGTTTGGAGTTACAGTTTAAAGAAAGCCATAGATGTGAATTTCTCAGACTTAACTTGATATTGTCACTAAAGTATTTGATTGCCCAATAAATATATCTTGACTCTTCATTCATTAGCAGACTTTCAAAGCCTAATCCTAATAAGCTGCATTTGAAAGTTTTTTTCCTTTATTGTTCATTATAAATGTAACTTGTAATTGCTACAATGAACCATAATTACCTAAAGCCAGATTAGATGAAATGTAAGTGCCATTACTATCTCCCTTAATTAGGAAAGGCAAGCTCCAGGGAAAAGGAAAATGGATCCAGTGATGATTGCTTTTACTTAAGTAGAGCAAGGACACTCAAGGGAAGTTCTATTACAGTTTTCTAATTCTAAGCTTATTAATGCATTAAAAAGTTGACCATTTAAGAACTATTATTACTGCTATTTTAAAGAATGACTTTATAGTCAGAACCAATGAATGGGCTTCTTAAACTTAATATTCATGTATTTATTTGTTCTCTTCAATTGTATGCCAATTGTTTCATTTTCTCCATTAGTTTGATTTCTAAGGAAAGATAATTCTAACGTAGCTTAGATGGAGGAGACAAAATAAATAACCTGTTGTTTTTGTACAGAGAACATAATTCTGCCAATGTAAAGACTCTTGCCACATTTGCTCTCTTCCTTTCTATGTCTCTTTTATTACTGAAGTGATAGTAAACAACTCCCAGAGAATTATATAGATCAATTGCTTCTCAGAATCAAAGAAAGAAAACCAAAACCAAACCAGCAACAAAAGAATGACGCAGACCTTCTGCGTATGCACTCTCTGAGCATAATGTCTGCACTGTGACTCTCACAAGGCAAGATCTTTTCTGCAACCCGGGGCGCCTGAGGGACTGCTACCACCAGTCTCTGAAGGCTTAGTAGGAATGTTTGGACATGTTTTAACATGTCCAAACATGTTAAGAGCTTTTTACTTGGTTAAAGTAAAAATGGTTAAGAGCTTTTTACTTTTCTTTCAGTAAACAGGGTTTTGTTATCATCAAACAGGGGCTCAAGAACTTTTTCTGATGAATTATTCAAAAGAGGGTTTGAAACAGGTTCACTGTGCCTTGGTTACCAGCTTGTCTAAGTCTAGTGAGATGGAACACCCGTGTACACAGCAAGTTTTGCAACACGGGTTTATTACAGATTGTAGCAAGGGACTACAGAAACCTAGGGTTCATGGTGAGCCAGTCCCCCAAGGCTTAGGAAAGCTGCCCAGGCAGTTGAGGGACCCTGGAAAGCAGCCTGCCCTGGGTTTTATACTCTGGGGGATTATGACAACTCTGGGCTAGAGTGTTGAGGACATCTTGTTCTAGGGGCTAGAACAGAGCCAGAGCTGTTCTGGGTGCTCCGTCTTATCTTAGGATGTTGCATTCCCAGCACATTCTACAGCTATTCCTGAGAATTTTCAGGAAGAAAAGTAGAGAACTGGGTTGGCCCAAGGCCACCCAGAGAACTTTCCTGAAGAGGGTAAAGGGGATAAAAACTTCTTTTCTACATATTTTATTATATATTGGAGTTGGGATGCAAAACAATATGGTGCCTCAGGGTATAATATTTACAGTAAGAGAACTTAGGGTTACAATTATTCTTGCTTAGGTTAGATAACTCCTTTTTCTAAGGCAGAAGAATGTTACTACAAAATAATGCATGACAGTTGTAATAAAAATATTCAAATCACCTATAAGAAATAAAGAGAAGAAATTGATCACTTATCTTTCTCTTCCAGTTCTAATGACCAGAGGAAATCATATTTAACATATGTCTGTAGGGATCTTTTTCTATATATATCCTTTTTCTGTCATGTGGATGCCAATTTTTTTAAACAACAACAAAAAAGGATTACATTTACTGACACAAATACTTCTACTGAAAATTATGTAATTATATGGGTGAATTACTTAAAATCTTTAAGTCTTAGTGTCGTCAACTGTGAAATGAGGATGTTAATTCCCATTTCAAAATAGTTCAATGAAGATTACATGAGTTAAAGCCAAAATATTTAGTAGCGTGACTAAAGAAATAAATATTTAGTAGAGTGACATATGGAAAAGGTTCCACAAATGCTGACTATTAGCTATCCAAAGCTCTTGCTCCCCTTCTCTTCTCTGGTTGCCACTTACTTCCAGGGTTCCATAGTGGCACAAGTGCATGTTACCCATCTATATTAGGCCATATCCCTGAGGTGGTCATGGTTCATGGAAGGCACTTAATCATTGATCCCTGAGTGAATGAACACATGAGAAGTCTAATGCTTATGGAGCTGCTTTGGAAAGATCAATTGTGTCAGTTTCCCCTTTTATGCTGGAAGCCCGTTGAACACAGTGGCTGCCCTGTCTTATCTATTTTCTTCTCTTCATCACACAGAGCAGATCTCAACCAATCTTTGGTAAACATAAGCATGTTCCTAATCTAGTCAAACCCAGAGCCACTCTTTAATTTTGTGTGGAAGAGTTTGAAGGAGCAAATTCTGAAGGTCCGCTGTGGAGTAGAATGAGACCCTCACAGCCTCATTTATCTCAGGCAAGCTGCCATTGTTTTAAAGCACCAAATAATCCTTTCTAGCTCCTTGTGAAATTTTTTTATCTATAATGCTTGCTTGGGGACTATTAAGGAAAGCGGATCTGATGCCCAGGCTCATGACTTAACTTTGAGAGAAGCCACAAGGGGGAGAGAATTCATTAACAGTTGAGAAAAAGCCAGAGGTCTCTGAGGTCTTTTCTGGTTGGTCTCCAGGCCTGGATTGAATTCTCTCCTCTAGCCCTCTGGATCTCTGGAGTAAACAATCTTGACTGGACACAAGGTGATAATTCTTTAGTTTTACTTCAAAAACTGCTTTATTTACTTGACTTTCCAACCTGGATATATATCCCCTAGTATTTATCCTGAGTAATTAGATAATCATTTTCCTCTTAAGTTGCTTCTAAAGATATCATTTAAATAAAAATCTTCCAGTTTACTTTCCAGAATTTCCTGGTTTTCCCTTTTGTTTCTTTATAGGGCCACATTGTTTCTGTACCCTGGAGCATAAATCCACCCACACAAGCAGGAATTACCAATATTTCTATGGTCCCTATTATAGGCTTCATGCTTCCCACAGGCTGTCAACTATATGTAGTATATTCTTTTTATTCTGGACAACATTTCTAGGAGTTTCCATGTAGTAAAATATTATTATGTCTGAGATAGTAAACAGGTCTTTATTTAAAGAAATGTGGTAAGATAAATATAACATAAAGTTTACCACTTTAACCATTGTTAAGTGTACAACTTAGTGGCATTACATATATTCATAATGTATGTGGCTGTCTTTACCATCTATTTTTAGAACTTTTCTCTCATCCCAAACAGAAACTCAAAATAACAAATAGGCCTTTTTAAATAAGACTTTTTATCATTTATTATGAAAGCATGTTGAAAAAAAACTTGTGTAGTTCTTTGTCAGAGTTATAAAAGTACATTATGAGACAAATTATAGTATATTATATAAGCAGTTATTTGAGTTTTCTTTTTAACTGTAGCTTTTAAAATAATGTAAGAGTAGGTTGGAAAAATACAACATTCCATATAGAATCAATGTAGAGGTAGAAAGTGGAAGAACCAATTAACCAATAAATATACCCTTCCCCATGTTGGATTACTGTTTTTTTTTTAAGACCTAGTTCAAATTGTGCCTTCTCCTCAAGGAAACCTTCTTTATTAAACTTGACTAGAAATAATTTTTTACTTTTCTGAAATTTTCTAAGTTATTAGTTTTTCTTATTGACTTTTACTTTGTATTTCATTGAGAACATTTCTTTCCCACCAGAGGAATAGCTGACAAGTTCCCATTCATTCATGAATAAAATAGCTGACAAGTTCTCATTCATACATGAATAAAATATTTTACTGTATACCTATGATAAAATATTTATCTTCATCATACTTTTAAGTTCATTTACTTCTGAATCAAAAAAATTAATTTTTCCCAAATAACCAATCAATATTGAAGAAGAACAAAGTTGGAGGTCTTGTACTTTCTGATTTCAAAATTTACTACAAAGCCATGGTAATCAATATGGTGTAGTACTGGCATACAGACAGACACAGATCAATGGAATAGAAGAGAGAGCTCAGAAATAAACACATGCATATATAGTCAAGCATATATTCTTGTTACCACCTAGCTGGGTTCTTGCCTACTGGACAGGAAAGAGCCAATACATGGAGACAGCAGGTGCTGCAACAGAGAAAGAGTTTAATAATCGCTGGGCAACTGAGCAAGGAGGTGGGAGAGATTTCTCACATTTGCCTTCCTGAGGAGTCTGGGGCTTGGGATTTTTAAGGGCAATTTTGGGGGAGAGAGCAAGGGGAATTGGTAATGCTGACTGGTTGGGTTGGAGGTGAAGTCATTGGAATGTAGAAATTGTATTCTTGTGCTGAGTCAGTTCCTGGGGGAGGGTCATAGGACCATTTGAATCAATATCTTGGCATGGGTCACCGCTCTGGTTGGTGTCAGTTGGTCCAGTGGAATGCAGAGTCTGGAAAACATCTTAAAACCCAGTCTCAAGTTTCACAGTAGTGATGTTATCTATAGAAGCTATTAGGGGAAGTTACAAATCTTGTGACCACCAGTTACGTGACTCCTGAGCAATAGCAATTATAGGTTTGAAACAATGGTTGGTTAACAGTATATCTGTATCTTTGTGAAACTCAGGCTCTACACACTTCTAACCTTGTGGATGTAATTAATTTCATAAGGGTTGTTTCATTCTACAAGCTTACATATATTTGACAAGGGAGCCAAGACCATTCAATGGGGAAAAGATAATCTTTTAATAAATGGTTCTGGGAAAACTGGATATCCACATGCAAAAAGATGCAGTTGGAGCCTTATCTTGTACCATATACAAAACTGAACTCAAAAATGAATCAAGCATTTAAATATAGTTGCTAAAAATTATAAAACTCATAGAAGAAAACAAAAAACGTCCACTCCATTATATTGGATTTGTGTATTTCTTGGATATAACATCAAAAGTACAGGAAACAGGCCGGGCGCTGTGGCTCACGCCTGTAATCCTAGCTCTTGGGAGGCCGAGGCGGGCGGATTGCTCAAGGTCAGGAGTTCAAAACCAGCCTGAGCAAGAGCGAGACCCCGTCTCTACTATAAATAGAAAGAAATTAATTGGCCAACTGATATATATATAAAAAATTAGCCGGGCATGGTGGCGCATGCCTGTAGTCCCAGCTACCCGGGAGGCTGAGGCAGAAGGATCACTCGAGCCCAGGAGTTTGAGGTTGCTGTGAGCTAGGCTGACGCCACGGCACTCACTCTAGCCTGGGCAACAAAGCGAGACTCTGTCTCAAAAAAAAAAAAAAAAAAAAAAAAAAAAAAAAAAGTACAGGAAACAAAAGAACAAAACAGATAAGTTGGACCTCAACAAAATTAAAAACGTTTGTGTATCAACAGACACTAGCAACAAAGTGAAAAATACAACCCACAGAATGGGAAAAAATATTTGCAAATCATGTGTCTGATAAGGGATTGACATCCAGAATGTCTAAAGATCTCCTGTCTTAGTCCATTTGTGCTGTTCTAACAAAATACCACAGACTGGGTAATTTATAAAGAACAGAAACTTATTTCTCACAGTTCTGGGAAGTCTAAGATCAAGGAACTAGCAGGTTCAGTGACTAGTGAAGGCCCCTTCATCTTGGTGGTGCTGTCTATGTGTTCTCATAAGGTGAAAGGGGGAGAGCAAAGGGCTTAAACAACTTTTCTCTAGCCCTTTTATAAGGCACTAACCCAGTCATTAGGGCTACATGTCCTACCTCTAACACCACCAAAATGGGGATTAAGTTTCAACTTGAATTTTGGAGGGGACACATTTAAACTATAGTAACTTTTACAACTCAACAATAACAATAACAACAACAAAAACCCTATTAAAAATGGGCAAAGGACTTGAACAGAAATTTCTTCAAAGAAGATCTACAAATAGCCAACAGGCCCGTGAAAAGATAGTCAATATCACCAGCCATTAGGGCAATGCAAATCAGAACCATAATTAGATACCACTTCACACCCATTAGGATAGCTATTATCAAAACCAAAATAAAACAAAACAAAAACAGAAAATAACAAGTGTTAGCAAGGATGTTGAGAAATTGGGACTCTTGTGCATTGTTATTGGGAACGTAAAATGGTGCAGCACTGTGGAAAATGGTATTGCCCTTCCTCAAAATATTGAACATAAAATTACCACATGATGCTGCAGTTATACTTCTGGGCATATACCCCAAAGAAGTGAAAGCTGGGCTGAAAGAGATATCTGTACACCCATGTTCATAGCGGCACTATTCATAATAGTGAAAAGATGGAGGCAACCCAAGTGTTCATCAGTAGATGAATAGATAAATAAAATGAGGTATATATCTATATGTAACTATCAATACTGTACAATGGAATATTATTCAGCCTTAAAAAGGAAAGAAATTATGACACATGCTATACAGATTGAAAACACTATGCTAAGTAAAATAAGCCATTCATAAAAGAATAAATGTTTATGATTTTTCTTATATGAGGTTTCTAGTCAAATTCATAGAGAGAGAAAGTTGAATATGGCTGCCAGGGGCTGGGGAGAGGGAGAAATGGGGAGTTAGTGTTTAATGTGGAGTTTTGGTGGAGAAGATGGCAGAAGATGGATGGTAGTGTTGGCTGCGTAATGATGTGCATGTACTTAGACGGCAAAGAATATTGAATATTGAATATTTTACCACAAAGAATATTATTTTCTTCAGCCTTATATTCTTTATTTTCCTAACTGCATAAAAATAAACTTGATGAGAAAAAAATTATCTTTATTTTTATATTCATTACCATCTTTCTGGACCTTGCTCTTGAATAAAAATGATACAATGAGATTTAATCAATTATACTCTGGAAGCATCTGTGACATCTATAATTTTTCTCAGAATGGAAAATCAACAACAGAGTCCTTGAGCTCAAAGATAATCAAATCTAACCTGAGTTTCACAGACAGAGACGCGGAGACCTGGGGGGATTTCGTGCCTTGGGAAGATAACACAGCTGCTCTCTGATGCAATGAGTCCATTGGCATTACTGCTTTAACAGAAGCCAGGAGGTTTAGGCTGCATACTACTTGTAGTGCAAATCATATTAGCCTGGAAAGCAAAGTACTGATGAATTCAGTAAACAAAACAGCCACTAGAAAAACAGGATTGGGAAAGGGCTGAAAGAAGCCCCAAGGCAGTTATGTTTTAAGACTTGGAGCCTTTGATCCCCAGCTACGGCTCTCAGTAGTTGCATGACCAAGGACACTAAACTGCTCACTTCTCTGTTTTGCAAATTGAGCTTAATTGCAGGATATACATCATAGAGCTCCTATGAGATTAAATGAGAGAGCACACGTAAAGTATCTGGCACGGAAGACGCCCTCCATCAGTGTTAACCTTTGCTTTGTGATCCAAAGTTATCTATTCCATAAAGAAAGAATGAGCTTGCTTTTTGTTTGCTTTTCATAAATTCATCAGAACATAAGGGACAGGTTTAATGAAAATGTATTCTTGAAGAGTAAAAATATTTTCCTCTGGGAGATGGAAACATATGTAAAGGGAAAAAGGCAGGAACACAAGAGCTGGAGTGAAGCCCTAGAGACCTCTTTTTAAGCTGGCTTCTTACCATTTACCATTCTTTTCTTCTAGCAGGCCCCATCGGCAGCTCCCTCTTGGCCCCCTGTCAAGTGCACCCTCTCTCTGGTGCCTCTTCTCTCCCCAGGGCCAGCCACACAAAAGCATGTCATCTCTCAGATCTCCCTTCCTTGGTGATCATTTCCATTTTAAGGGTTTTATTGCTATTGACTGTAGAAAAACAAACAAAAGTAATATGTTGAGGAAGAGCAAAAGTTCAGGAAATCTCGAAAGAATCTTACAGTAGGTACTCCCTGGGTTATGCTAAACTACAGATGGAATTAGGTTTGCCTTTGTCAGAGCCTGTTTCTGTTTTTAAGTGGCCCTGTGGAATGGTCCTCTTATTACTTCCAATTCTTTTATTCTAAAAAATGGAGCAACTCAGATTTACAGAATGACCATGCTATCACAACCCCAAAACTATAAAATTGTGCTATACACTCTTTTATTATTTTTTAAATTTATGGATTTTGTTTACCAAAGTGCTGCCTCAAATGTCTAGGAAATTGTGCTAAAAGACAATTCTTACATATTGTGTACAGTATTTGAAAGATTTAAGAAGTATTAAGTAGCAAACATTCATCATTATTTATGCTTATTAGAAACATATTAGCTATAGTATCCTTAGGTTTGCACATATGCATGACCTTAAACTATAAGATTGTTAAAAGAACTTGGTCTCACTTCTGCTTCTCTAATCATAGTTGTAGGAATACAGTAGATGATCATTGAATGGTCATATAAATAAAAAAATGAATAGAGAAATAACAATGAACTGGCTGTTCATTTGCTTATTAAAATTGATTAGCCTTAATCATTTTTAAATGTATATTTGCCATTCATCTTTTAGGTACTATAATTTTCATTAAGTTCTCTCATTAAATAACTAATTAAGGATTAATGTAATCCTTTACATAAAATTACTTTATTATGTATGAAATGTTAGCTTGCATTTTAAAATTCAGTAAAGTACATGCTACGGCCCAAGCTGATGCACAATATGAAGCCTGTGTCCTCAGCAGTGTTTGAAATATTTGAACGCAGATTTTCAAATTCTAACATACACTCCTCCAATGTTTCATAAACATTTGACTTCATAAATGGAACCAACTATATATTTTAGTTCCAAATGAAAAATACAATAATTTCCATTGAATTATACAAATGATAAAAACTGTTCCATTAAGATATCAAAAAAATTAGAACTAATAAATTTAGTAAGGTACAAGATCAATATACAAAACTTGGTAGTATTTCTACATATTAGTAATGAATAATCTGAAAATGAAATTAAGAAAACAATTCTAAAAATAACATTCAAAAGAATAAAATGGTTAAGAATAAATTTAACAAAAGAAGTGTAAAACTTATACTCTGAAATTTACAATGTTGAAAGAAGTTAATGAAGATCTAAATAACTGGAAAGGTATATCATGTTCATGGATTTGAAGACTTAATATTGTTAATGTATATTTAATATAAATATTTATATCTTATGATTTGTCTTCTATTTTGTTTTTTGTTTTCTATTTGTTCTTTCTGTGGCTGTTTTTGTGTTTTGTATTTCCTGCAATCTTGTGGGTTACTTAATCATTTTTTTAGAATTCCATTTTGATGTATCCATACCATTTTTTGAGTATATAGCTTTATATAGCTTTTATATGAAAAAGCATATATCTTTATATAGCTTTATATAACTTATGATAGTCTACTGGTGTCATTTTGCCAGTTTGAGTGAAGTGTAGAAATCTATCTCCCTTTACATCTCTTTGTCTTAAATATTTCCACAATTACACTTAGAGCCACATCAGACTATTTATAACTTTTGCTTCAACAATCAGAATCCTTTAAAAAACTCAAGAATAGAAGTCTATTGTTTTTACTGATATTTTTGCTTACCATGTTCTTTCTTTGTGATGTTTCAAGATTTCTTCTTTTTTCATTTCATTTCTGTTTAGAGATCTTTTAGCCATTTTTAAAGGTTAGATCTTCCAGTGATCAATTCTCTTAGTTTTTCTTTATCTGAGAATGTCTCGATTTCTTCTTCAGTCATGAAGGATATTTTTGCTGAATATAGAATTTTGGGAGCTTGTTACTTCCCGGTGGGAATGAAAATCCCAGTTCCCTGCTGTCACCTCTCTGACACCACTCTGGCAAGGTGGTGGTTTGGACACCTGGTTAGAGGCTCACAAGTGTGGAAGTCAAGGCTCTCATTAGGCTTTCGATGGTTTCTGTGGGGATGGGGTCATATTTTTTCTGTGGTGTCTGGTTTGGACAGAGTGGTTATTGTCTAAAAGTTTTTGGTACCTTTTTGGGAGGTTTCCCCTTTCCTGGTTCTTTGGCTGGAGAAAGCAGGTTTTGGGGGGGGGGCTTTTCACCTATACCCATTGGCATTTCTATGTTGCCAGATTCTTCAGCTCTAAGTTTAGGATATATGAGGCAAAAACAAACAAGCAAACAAAATGCAGAGAACTTAACACCCCGTTGTTCCGTGGCTCCTAATGTCCCCAGCTAGTCTGTGCTCTTCTCTCCACCTTTCTCCTTGTGTTTGTCTTATATATTAAAAACTCCCAGAGTTTTTGACTATACATAATGGGAGCGATAAAGAAAAGTGTCTCTACTCCATATTGCCTGAAGCAGAAGTTCTCTTGTGGTGTTCGTTGAAATGAGATATATTTAGCATGTAGAATTAGCTTGGATTGATTTGTTAGGTATGGGCCTTGAAAAGTGTCACTAGGGGACATTAGTCCCATAATGTTGGACATCCTTTAACCCTAGGCCCAATATCTCTGTTGGTGTAGGAACAGATTAATCTTGGCTATATGTCTGCATCCTATGTTGATTAAGAACATTCCAGGCCAGCCTCAGGATTAAAGGTGGTTAAGGATGTAGAACTAGATCCAGAGCTTAATGTGACATTTGATTCCTTTGAGGACTTGCCTGAAAAAGCTGTCAATTGTTTTATTTTCCCTATTGTGCTGTGCTTTCTTTTAATCTTCAACCATTTTGATCAATATTTTTACATTAATTTATATTTATTCTGATTGTCTATTTTTTCCCTTTGCCTTTCACTTTTTCTTTTTTGTTATTTCCTTCATCAATAAGTAAAATAAATTTTTTTCTACCATTATTTTCTGTTCCTCAAAGCCTACATAGATATTTACAAAGTACAATTGTAGTATTATGTGAAAGAAATGTTGCAGAAATCTAGGCCAGACATGGTGGCTCACGCCTGTTATCCTAGCACTCTGGGAGGCCGAGGCGGGCGGATTACTTGAGGTCAGGAGTTTGAAACCAGCCTCAGCAAGAGCGAGACCCATCTCTACTATAAATAGAAAGAAATTAATTGGCCAACTAATATATATAGAAAAAATTAGCTGGGCATGGTGGCGCATGTCTGTAGTCCCAGCTACTCGGGAGGCTGAGGCAGCAGTATTGCTTGAGCCCAGGAGATTGAGGTTGCTGTGAGCTAGGCTGACGCCATGGCACTCACTCTAGCCTGGGCAACAGAGTGAGACTCTGCCTCAAAAAACAGAAAGAAAAAAAAGAAATATTGCAGAAATCTCATGTGATTTATAATCATTTGGGGATTGGAATAGCACCACTAGTCATGTATAGAAAAAGCATTTTGTTTGCTGCTGTCTAGGAAATAATGGCTAAACCTGTTGTTCTCTCTGATTTTCTTGCTACTTTTAAACAAAAAGGATTATGATAATATTGAAAGTAAAATTCACTTTGAATATTGAAAAAGATTGTTTTTTAGATTATTCTAGAAATACTAACTTTTAATTATTTATTTACCAGATTTAAGTTATCACAGAATTTAAATTTATGGTTACATATTAATTCTAGGCAAAAAAAAATCTATTATGTTTATTTAGCAGAAGGATATATATAAATTCAGAGAACATAGAAGCATGATTACACAAACAATTTATAAAACCCATGTTTGTCAAACAATTTAACATCTAAACTCTAAGTTGCTTTTAAAATAATAAAGATGTTAAGAATTTGGTTGATGTGATGGAGAGGGTAGAGAGACACCACCTTTTTTCCTTAATCATGTGGGATTTTTCTTAGCATCATTTTCTTATCAACAAACTCATAGCTCCCTCTTAATTTAGACATAGGTTAATTAACTGAAATTATTTTCTTAAAATGTCAGTTCACATTTCTGTTTTCTAATTTTCCTATTGCCTATTTTTAGAACTGGTGGATCTGAAGAATTTTGCTTTTCATTCCAGAAAATATTATTTGAATTGCTACTGCATTTCATATTATCTCAGCTAAGCTTCACTTTTGGTATATGTTGAGAGCTGATTTATGGACAATATCCAGATGCATGCAGTTTCCCAACTTTTTTCTGCCAAGCTTTCATTAGCATTGAGTAGAGATGATTCAGTGATAAGCATGCTCATTACCATTTATTCAGGACTAAGAAGATGAGTACAATTGGCAATGCAGAATAATGGAAGAACTCATCAAAGGATCTGGGTCATTGAAGGAAAGTGTGTAGGAAAGCAGGTGACAAAACGCAACAATGAAATGGCGTGGTAATTGATTGTTCTTGACACAAATGGAGAATTTATGATGATGAATCCTAAGTTCTAGTGCTAGGCCTGCTTGTTCTGGAAATAAGGGGAGGCCAGAGTAGCTGGCAAGGAATGAGTGTCGGGGAAGAAAATAGGAGCTGAAATTAGAGATAAGTAAACTTCTAAATATAGGGAGGTAACAGAATCACTGTAGTGTCTGTGTTAAGAATGTATGTATAGTGGAAAAGTTGAATCAAATGTGAACAGGTAGAGGCCATCACAATAATGTAGGGTGGAAATGAGAGTAGCCTGGATTTTGTGGTAAGTGGTCAGATTCTGGATAGGTTTTACAGCAGAGCTAACAGGATATGTTAATACATAGAATGTGGAAATTGAGAGAAACAGGGGGTTTATTCTATAATTATTGAGTCAGTATATGTGTCAGACATTGTGCTAAGTATTTTGGCCTAGAAAGATATAAAAGCATAGTCCCTGCTCTTAAGAAGTAGATGATAGACTACATTTTTTCAAACTTTTTACTGCAAGAGTAAAATATAAATTTTATCTTGTGAACCAGTACCCACATACTGTATATTTGTATTTGCATAACTAAAACAAAGGCTTCAAAAAACTATATTTATTCACATACTATATAATAATGTAAAACAGAGTTAATGTAAAATATGATTTTACAAATATTAAAGTACAATTTTTTTGTATTTAATTTTCAAAATGTTGATCACAATTTATTAAATCATTAATTCTCAAACATTTTGGAATTCAGGAGCTCTTTACTCTCATAAAATAAATAATTAAATGTATTTATTTAATTCATCTAAAAATAGCAATAATAAATCCATTCATGTTAACATAGTAATACCTTATTTTTAATAAAAAATGTTCTTGAGAAAACCCATACAAATATTAGTGAAAAGAGATAACGTTTTACATTTTTGCAAATTCCTCTAGTGTATACGATAGATAGATTCTCATGTCTGAATCTGCTTTAAGTCCTTTGAGTTATATTTTTTAATTGAAGTACATAAAGAAAATCTATAGATTATACAGATATGTAGTTACAAAGGGAAGGAGAATTTTAATAGCCCTTTGAAGTTAATTTTGGATATTATTTTTTTACTACACCAAAATTCAATGGGTGGTAGTTTCTTAAAGGATATTTGCAGGAAGGAATCTGAAACTGTTTCAATGAACTTTTAGTATATGTTCATTAAAATTCATTTACTTATCTTTCACTGTGAATAAATATTTTATTGAGGCATGATTTTGGATCATTATCATTGGTCATTTGAAAAGTATCAGTTCACTGAGTTATAAGGATTTTCCATCTATACTCATAGGGATATTGGTCTATAGTTTTCTTTTTTTGTTGAGTCCTTTTCTGGCTTTAGTATCTAGGTGATATTGACTTTGTAAAACATGTTAGGGATGTTTCTTCCTTCTCAATGTTATGTAATAATTTCTTTGTAGGTCTGGTAAAATCCAGCTGTGAAACCATTTGGTCCAGGATTTTTTTGTAGAAATATCTTTTTATTGCTGTGTAAATTTTGGTACTTGATATTGGTCTGTTCAGGAATTTTATTTCTTCCTGATTAAACCAACAGAGGATGTGTGTTTATAAGAATTTGTCTATTTACTCCACATTTTCAAGTTTATGTGCAGAGATTTTTATAGTATTCAGAGGTGATATATTGTATTTCTGTGTTATCAATCATGATTTCTCCTTTTTCATTCCTGATTGAGATTACTAGCATTTTTTCTTTTCTGCTTCTGATCAATGTAGTGAGAAGCCTGCCAATTTTGCCTATCAAATTCTTAATAAAATCCTAACAAACAAAATTCAGGTGCACATAAAAAAAAAAAAAATCCACCACAACCAAGAAGGCTTAATCTCAGAGGTGCAAGGATGGTTCAACATATGCAAATCTGTAAATGTAATTCACCACATAAATATAAGTCAAAACAAAGACCATATGATCCTCTCAATAGATGCAGAAAAGCCACTTGAAATTCAGCACCCTTTTGTGATAAGAATGCTTAACAAAATAGGCATAGATAGGACTTACCTCAAAATTATAAGAGTCATATATGACAAGCCCACAGCCAACATCATACTGAAGGGGGAAAAATTGAAAGCATTCCCACTTAGAACTGGAACCAAACAAGTTGCCCTGTATCACCAGTCTATTCAACATAGTACTAGAAGTCCTAGCCAGATTAATCAAACAAGAGGAGGAAATTAAGGGTATCCAATGGAGGCAAAAGAGGTCAAACTATCGCTCTTTGCTGATGATATGATTTTATATCTAGAAAACCCCAAAGATTCCACCAAGAGACTCCTGGAATTGATAAATAAATTCAGCAAAGGCTCAAGTTAAAAAATCAGGAGCATTCGTTTATGCCAACAGCAGTCAAGCCGAGAGCCAAATTAAAGACTCAATGCTTTTCACAATAGCCACAAAGAAAATTAAATAACTAGGAATATATTTAACTAAGAGGATCTCTTTCTCTAAAGGGAGAACTACAAAACACTAAAGAAGGAAATAGCAGAGGATGTAAACAGATGGAAAAACATACGATTCCCATGGATTGGTAGAGTCGACATTGTTAAATGTCTACACTGCATAAAGTGATCTAGAGAGCCATTGCAATCCTCTTTAAAATATCAATGTAATTTTTCTCAGACCTAAAAATAATTATTATATGCTTCATATGGAACCAGAAAAGACCACGTATAGCCAGAGCAACCTTAAGCAAAAATAACAAATAGGGAAGCATAAATGTACTAGACTTCAAGCTATACTACAAGGCTATAGTAACCAAACAGCATAATACAAGCATAAGAACAGAGACATAGACCAATGGATCAGAACAGAGAACCCAGATATAAAGCCATCCTCATATTGCCATTTGATCATCAACAAAGCAGACAAAAACATACACTGGGGTAAAGAATCCCTATTCAATAAATGGTGCTGGGAAAATTGGATAGCCACATGCTGAAGACTGAAACAGGATACGCACCTCTCACCACTCACAAAAATTAACTCATGATAGATAACAGACTTAAACCTAAAGCATGAAACTATAAGAATTCTAGAAGAAAATGTTGGGAAAACTCTAAAAGACATCAGCCTAGGGAAAGAATTTACTGCAAACTAGTTCAACCTCTGTGGAAAGCAATATGGAAATACCTTAAAGCGATACAACTGAATCTACCATTTGATCCAGCAATCCCATTGCTGGGCATCTACCCAAATGATCCAATGACACTCTACAAAAAAGACACCTGCACTCGAATGTTTATAGCAGCACAATTCATAATTGCAAGGCTGTGGAAACAGCCCAAGTGCCCATCAATCCAAGAATGGATTAATAAAATGTGGTATATGTATACCATGGAGTACTATTCAGCTCTAAGAAACAACGGTGATATAGCACATCTTATATTTTCCTGGTTAGAGCTGGAACCCATACTACTAAGTGAAGTATCCCAAGAATGGAAAAACAAGCACCAGATATATTCTCCAGCAAACTGGTATTAACTGAGTAGCACCTAAGTGGACACATAGGTACTACAGTAATAGGGTATTGGGCAGGTGGGAGGGGGGAGGGGGGCGGGTATATACATGCATAATGAGTGAGATGTGCACCATCTGGGGGGTGGTCATGATGGAGACTCAGACTTTTAGGGTGAGGGGGGAAATGGGCATTTATTGAAACCTTAAAATCTGTATCCCCATAATATGCCGAAATTAAAAAAAAAAACATGAAAAAAAAATGCATCACATTAAATGTTAAGTTTTACTGTACAAATTTTGAGAGATCTTTATAGTTTTGTTTTTGATAAAATTTGGGCATGAGCAGCTCTTTTAATTTACAATTGGCTATGATTTGAATTTTTGGCAAATATTATATATATTTGGAACTTCTTGTGAAGAGGAAAAATATAACCAGCAAATTATTTGGAAACATAATGCAATTTGCTCCAGTTTTTAATTAAATAAATTTTAAAGATTGACAAAAATGCTTAATAATATTTAATTATATAAAATCAAAACATTCACTGATTGTGACTCTGAGGCTTGCTTTTATTTTGTAATAACATTTTTTCAGATTTAACATATTTCCCTAGGTGCCTGAAAAGCTTGTTTTAGGTTCAATGAGCTCAACTCTCACAGTATCATTTGATATTATAGGGCCTAGACTTAGACTGTGTTGTCCAATATAGTAGCTACTAGCCACATGTGGCTATTTAAATTTAAATTAATTAAAATTAAATAAAATAAAAAATTCAGTTCCTCAGATGCACGCCCAAGGCGCCCAATAGTCACATGTGTTTAGTCAATACCATATTGAAGAGCAGAGATAGAGAACATTTCCATCACTGTAGGAAGTTTTGTTGGACAGCACCAACCTAGGCCAACCTTGGCCCTGAAATTATAGACATTGATGCTCTCTGTAGACTACAAATAAATTAAGTTGTGAAGTATTGCAAAAAAGTTCTCTTGACCATATTGTAAAGGAAAGAGGTGTGAAGGAGACATAATGTTTGCAGATTGTTTTGGAGGGAAATATCTAAACCAACTACAAATAACAGAGAACTGAGTACAGACTGAAAAGAAAGGCTGGGGGAAAATGTGAGCAAGTAGGGTAGAAAAGCTGATACTCACTGATAATTTTTTTTTAATTGAAAACTTTGAAAATGAAGACTTGCAGCACGTAGGAAAATGAGACACAATGTTGTCAAAGATGATAAAATCTGATTTAGGTACCTGTATACTGCATTGAGAGGAAGAGGCAGATCTCTGAGATAATACGGAGGAAATAGCAGCTGAATCTGGCAACTGATTAGTTGTGATAAGAAAAACGAAGCTTCTGGGAGACAGAAGAGAAAGGCAAGATGGTGCTTCAGAGTTAGTGCAATTGAGAAGAGTCCTGTTTGTGAGACTGGAGAAATCTTGGGAGGAAACGGACACTTGAGTGTTTATCCTATTCAGCCGAGAGGGTGTCACCATCACCAAACAGGAAGAAATGTGGGATTTGGTGGGGTCAGGGGTCACTGGGTAAGTCATTCACAAAAAAAAAAAAAAACGAAAGCTAAAGACCTGAAACAGATGGGCTTCATCAAGGAAGGAAGAAAATAACCAGAATCCTTGTTTGAAGGACACTCTGCTCAGTAAGAGGAAAGAAAAGCAATGCCAAAAGGAATGCAAAAGAGTCAGTAAGGTGTGAAAAATCCAGAAGAGGGACAGTTCTGAAAGTTAGTAGTAAAATCTTAAGGAAAAAGAAAAACACAGAGAACCACAGGTAGAAAAATCTTTGAAATTAAAATTCAAACTGAATAGACCTGTAACTGTAACTTGACTGAAAACCTTTCTCATTGTACTTTAATATGAAAGCAAGAAATACCGTGGCCATAGAGCATGATAAACCCGATAGAAAATTCCAGAATCAGAACATTTCATTGCAAGAAGAATATGCATGGGGTGATAACAAAGGGGATATGGTTCTATAAGCCAGTGTTTCAAAAGAGCTGAGGCATAGGTATACAGGGACTCAATAAAAACAACTATAACTGTAAAGCACTCTATTGTTTCCAGAATGCTTTTCTTGAGCAAATTATCTTATTTCAACTCTAACATGCATCCTGTAAAGAAGACACTATTCTCACTCCCATTTCACACATGGCTAGTGAGATAAAAAGATGGCTGATTGTCTGGGTATAGCAGTAAGCAGCAGACAACAAGCTGAGAGTATCAGCTGTATCTTCTGTAGTCCTTCCACTTCTTACCATATCTCTTATGCTACACTTAGGGGTTTTATAATCACATGTTTCTGAACAACTATAACTAGGTTCCACCTGACTATTATTTTTTTTTAACCCATCCTTAAAAATTTTGCTGAATAGACTATAATTGCCCTGGGACTGTACAGTACTCTGAAAGTTCAGCCGTGGCCAGGAAAAAGAAAGAGCTTTCACAGGTAGCCTGCTTAGGTTTCTGTGTCACAAAATTGGCTTATATTTTGGCTCGAACCTATTGGAAATGCCTTGTACCGAGGGTAGATTTGTGTCTTTCTGATGTCAATGAAGCTAGTGTGTCATGGAAGGAGGGGAGTTGTTCTAGTCTGTATCACTGGCAACACAGTTTGGAGTAATAAAATAAAATTATGTGTAGATGACTCTGTGTCTTACTAGTAGCTCCCACAAAAAAGTGTTATCTTAGTTTATGTGCATTGAGGCTGGGTCATTTATAAAGAAAGAGATTTGTTTGGATCATGGTTCTGCCAACTGTGCGAGGAGCATGGTACCATCATCTGCTCCTAGTGAAGGCTTCATACTGCTTCCACTCACAGCAGAAGGCAAGGGGGAGGCAGCCTGTGCAGAGATCACATGGTGAGGGAGGCAGCAAGAGGAGGGGGTGGGACCAGGCTCTTTGTAACAACCAACTCTTTCAGGAACTACTAGAGAAAGAACTCAACTCATTACTGTGAGGAGGGGGATGAGGATGGCACCAAGCCATTCACGAGGGATCAGCCCCTATGACCCAACACCTCCCATTAGGCTCCCATCTCCAACATGAAGGATCAAATTTCAACATGAGGTGTGGAGGGTCAAATATCCAAACTATAACAAGTGTTGAGAGGAGTGTGTTTCTTTAAGAGCAAAATAGATCTGCAATTCTTATTTGGGAGATTTAGTCAAGAGCAATTCTGTCTCATTGGAGATATGGATTAATGACTTGTTTTTAATTTCTATTTCTATTGTGTGCATAAGAGAATGTAAAAGAGAATCAGAGGCAATAAGTCTGATTTAGGGTTCTGTAAAGACAAACTAAGGGAAAATAATTACCTCTAACAGTTTAAAGGAGATGAACAGCATCTGATCATGTCAATTCTCTGGTTAAAAGTTTCCTGAGGCTCTTGCCTCCTTCAAGGGGAAAGTCTAGATCTTTTAGCTTGGGAGAGGGATGTCCTCATTGGCTGGCCCCAGCCTACCTGTCCAGTCTCATTTTCTGTCAAGTTTAACGTATACCCTTCGTCTCAACCATACAGAGGCCCCAAATACACAAACACACAATCATGTTTTATGCCTCTGTATGCAATCTACAGTTCTCATTGCCTGGAGTATTCCTCCCATATTCTGCTTGGTAAGCTCTTACTTATTCTTCAAGATCCACTTCAAACGTTACCTCCTCTGTGAACCTTCTAGAACTCCCTGATGCTGAGCATCTTAGTTTGGGCTGCTCGAACAGTATTACAGAAAGGATGGCTTATAAAAAACAGAAATCCAGAGATTGGAAGTCTGAGATGAGGAGGCCAGCATGGTAGAGTTGTGTTGAGCGCCTTCTTCCCAGCTACAGACTGACTTCTCTTTGGATCCTCACGTGGTGGAAAGAGGACAAGAGAGTTCTCTGGGGTTCCTTTTATAAGGGCACTAATCCTATTGTTTAGTGCTATACTGTCATAACCTGAATCACCTCCCAAAGGCCCCACCTCTTAATACCATCACACTGGGGCTTAGGATTTCAACATATGACTTTTGGGGAGACACAAACATACAGTCCATGTAACACTGAGTCTGTCTCCACTGGTCTCGCAGAGAACTTCCTATGAACCCTGCCACAGTGTTTGTTACTCCATTAAGTCATTATTAGTTTATGCATTTTCGCTATTTCTAGTTGTTGAGCTCATTGAGGTAAAGGATCCTGTCTTAACCAATCTCTGTTGTTGGGTGACAATCTTTAAATATTTTAATATCAAATATCATTTAATTTATAAACCAGCTGTCCACTGATGAGATATATGACTGTATGATAGGGTGCGGTGAATCCGAAAGGGGCTGAGGTGTGAGGACAGTTAGGTTAAGGACTAGTAAACAAACTAGGACTGTTGATATTTCTGAAAAATTTGCTCTAGTATTTCCATTTAAAAATAGTTCATGTATACTTTACTTTAATATGTATACTTGACTTGAGTAAGATGTTTTTTGGTGACTCATTCTCTGACAAGGTAGAGACCTTGTGTTTTGGATCACTTGAGGAAGGCATGTATGGTGATGGTGGAATATTTGAGTTACTTCATTGGAAGAACATGTATGGAAGAATAATAAAGTCTTTTGGGTTGAACTGGAAATCACATAATTTGAAGTCATAAGCATTTTGGGTGGCCAAGGTGAGAAGATTGCTAGAGGCTACAAGCTCAAGATCAGCCTGGACAACATAGCAAGAACCCATCTCTCAAAAAATAAAAATTAGCTGGTTGTGGTGGCACATGGCACCTACTTGGGAGGTTGAGGCAGGAAGATCACTTGAGCCCAGGAGTTTGAGGCTGTGGTGAGCTGCGACTATGCTATGATTGTGCCACTGCATTCCAGTCTGGGTGACAGAAGAAGACTGCTCTAAAAAAAGAAAAGTGATAGCAAGTGTCATAGCAAGCCTACGTAAGTAAATTAATTGGGAAAAGTATATAAAATTCATAAACTTAAAAGTGAATGTCAAATGATTTTAATCTGGTTATATTTTTTTCTAGTGTAGTTTAGATATGTTCTAAATTAATGATTCTTAAAGGGTATTTTAAAAAACACAAGCTCTATAGAGTATTAATAAGAATTATATTTTTAAAAATAGTTCCTGTAGAACTATCCAGAAGCCAGCTATAAAACAGAAAACTATTCTTTGTAAAAACTGGCTGTAAAGAAATTATCTGATTTACCTTATTTGATTGTAGGTCATAAGACCCCAATTCCAGAGAGTCCTGTTGCATACCCGGATAGAAGGAATGCATGCTTAGAGAAGCCAGAAAGAATCTAGGTCGACAGGCCTTGCTGGGTTTCCCTACTCAGTCTATTGACTGCAGATCAATTATCTTTTTATCCAGTTATATTTCTACATGGCTGTCCATGCTTTGTTGAAGCTAAGCACAAAAATGGATAATTTATCTTTATCTTTGGGTCTTCATTCTGAAGGTGTACTTTAAATAAATACACTTTAAATAAATTTGTATACCTTTTCTCCTCTTAAAAAATAGTTTTATTTAAACTTTGGGACAAATTTCATTAAAAAGAATCAAGGTGGCTTCTCTATTATTGTTTTTAATACTTGAATGTGCATTGTAAATCTCCAAGAGGTGTATGTGGTATAAAGTTTTTAAAATTTTCTTGACCACCGTCTCTTTTCTCTCTCTGTTATAATATCCAGGGATACTATCGTTCTTTTAATGAAACACTCTTTGAGAAATGTGATTCTAAATTAAGAGCTTTGTAAGAACTTGGTTCCCTGCAACTACATCACATATTATATCCGTTGTAACATTTTGTCTCAAGCAAATGTGTACAAAGGCTATGTATGCAGCCTTTAGTGTCTCACTTTTGCTAGCCAGATTAGGAATGAATATGTTTCAAAGGTATCTTAAAAGAAAAAATCTCAGCGTTGTGGAATATAAGCGTGCCTATATCTTTTCCCTTTTTCTCTTAAATCAAGGGAAGATAGAAGAGTAAATGCCTACACAACTTATATCCAGGTGAGTACCAACTTAAGAGACAGCTTTCCAAGATGCTCAAGTCACACACACACCACACACACATACACACACACACACACAGAGAGAGAGAGAGAGAGAGAGAGAGAGAGAGAGAGAGAGAGAGAGAGAGAGAGAGAAACTATTTGCCCAAGGAAGCAGTGAACAACTGAACAGCTGTAAGGAATTTTTGAGCTAGGGAAATACTAAGAACACTTCCAGTAGGCGGAAATGGTTGAGACCTGCAGACTAGTGCTCAAAGGATTTGAATAGCACTGATTTGGAACTATTAAAGATTGTAAGTTAGAGACAGAGATAGAGATAGAGATAGAGAGAAAGCAAGCATAAGAGAGAATGAGAATTGTCTAAATGAAAAGGAAAATGATCAGTCTACTTCATGAGTTTATTATTTTTTTGGTCTAGGGTGGAAAAAATTGGCACATTTTCCTTTGTTAAGGTAGACACCCACATATGTGTCAACTGAAGATATCCTACTTTCACAATAAACAAACAAACAAACAAACAAACAAAAGGTGGGAATGACAAGGGAGAGGAAGAGGAAGTGTTTTTTTGTTTGTTTGTTTTTTAACAATAAATCACTATAGGCTTGATATAAGGTCCATAACTTTCAAGAAATGAAATTTATTTTGAGCAATGATTATGAGATGGAAATTCCAGTGTTATTGTACAATGTAGGTAGCGTCTTTGACCAAGAAAACAGTACAAAGAAAGCAAAAGTAATCATGTTAAGAACAAATTACAGAATAATGTTTGACTGACTTGAAAAATTTTCCTGATAAAGTTCCATATGACAATTTGTACTTTTCTGGTTTCGGCTGTTTGACGGTCTTTTTTTCTTCCTTGAAAGAACCTGACAGGAAATGATTTTTGCCACCGAGTCAAAGGGAGCATATTTACATAGTTCCTCACGATGTGACCAGGAAATCCTGCTTAGAAAAAAGTTGCTGAAAAAAGAGGGAAATAACGTTGTCTGACTGCTTTGTTTTCTTAAACTTCTCTTACCCCATGTCTGGAGCCACTTAAGATACAGTCTTACTTTTTTCAAAGAAACCCAAAAACCCAAAAAAACAAAAAAAAATGATTTCAGCACCAAAGCTTATGCATGTGGGCTTGCTTGTCTCTTGTTGATGAAAACCTAAGAGAGTGGAGATTTCAGATGCATTTTTCTCTCATTCCGGGGTCTGTTCAGTACCAACAAGAATAGTTGAAAATCTCCATGCCCAGCAGAAGGCAATCCTGCTTTGCAGGTTTCTAATCTCATGCCTGACAAGCTATCTGGTGTCCTGCTGACGTCTATGAGCTGAGCATCAAAGGCAGAAATGATACAGGCTCTGTGATCTCTCTCCTGAATGACAGTGACGCTGCCAGCCAGGAGGGGGCTGTCACTTCAGATTCTCTAGCAACTTGAGCAGCTGCAGCTGTCGCCAGAGGGAAAGCCAGATGCACCAATATTTTGAATGTGCTTTTGGGTTTGCTAGGAATGTACAGACTTGTTGCAATGGCTTTGCAGGCCCCTGCTATTTGAAATCTTTCACAAAGCCAATTACAATTTGGGTACTAGAATGATAACTCTTTGAGTGCTAGGTGCCATGTACTAAATTTTATTTAAAGGTTCATATATTCTTGCCTACAAATTCTATGAACCCCATGTTATAAATAAGGAACCTACCCAGCATGTCTAAGCATACACAATGAGACCATTCTATAAATGGTAATCTGGCAGCATGTCTATTCTCCAATAACTTTCAGCCATTTATGTTCTGCCTATAACATATTCTATCCTTGGGCAGGATAAGGGCCATTTATTGCCACCTGGGAATGAAGAATTTGCAAGTTAAATCAATTGTTCTAGATCAAATTTATTTGGAAGGAAGTATCATTGTTGTTCAGGGACAGAAAATGATGAATTTTATATGATATGAATTTGTCTGTGTTGGTTGTTGGGTATTCAAATGGGATTCACTCTCAAATTCTTTTTCTTTGTGAAGAAGTCTGATTTTGCATTCCCCTGAGCTGATTCTCTCTTCCTATAGCTGTTTCTCCAAGTATGCTGTTTTTGTCACTTTAGAAAGTGTGAGCATGATAATTTAAGGTTATATCACAGGATTATTTAGTCAGTGGAAACAGATTTGCATAGACTTGATGTGTGGAATATTTATGAAACAGAAGTTCAGAGTGACCAGAGCCTTCAATGAGGTTAAGACAAAGAGATGGTGGGAAAGTGGTGGTTGATGACATGGGATAAGTTTGTTGTAGACAAATTGTAAAGAAACATGTATGGTAAGCTAGGGAATTGGATTGTAATTAGATCTATGTTTTAGGAAGTTAGCTGTGGAGACAGAGTGAATGATAGTATAGTGGTTAAAAGTATGGACTCTAGAGCCAGACTTCTTGGGTTAAAATCCTACCTCTGCTATTTACTAGTTTATGACTTTAGGGCAAGTTACCGCAACTCTCTTGGGTTCAATTTTCCCATTTGTAAAATGGGGAGAGTAAAAATATGTACCTTACAAAGTTATTATGATGTTTAAATGAGGTAACCTATGGTTAGGACAGTACCTGGCACATATCATATCTTTTATAAGGGTTTTGGTTAAGTAAATAGTATAAAGTAGAGTGAGAATAGCTTGGAGGCAAAACCCAGATGGGAGGATTTTCAATGGACCAGGTAAGGGTCAAGGCTAAGACTTATAGTCGTTATAGTGGACTATAGTAATGCAGAAGGACATTTTCCTGGTTGAAAGTATAAAGAAATCAGAATAAAACAACAATGTTTCTTAAAATATAGGTGAATGTGAAACTATCAGTGAGTGGGAGCAAAGACACAAAGATGGATGTGGGTATCCAAGCCAGACCTGGGTCCTATGGCTGGGGACTGAGATGAACAAGAGACCAAGAAGCCAAGCTCCAAGGCATATGCACATAGAGGGCTGAAATGAAGCTACCTGTATAAAGCTGGAAGTAATTAAGGGCTGCTCAAGCTATAAAAATGGGACCATAAAATATTTATCCACTAACTTGGGGGGTGTGACAAGAACATTTTTATTCCATACAGTTCCATAGATGAAAAAGAGTGTCACTTTTCAAAAATGGGTATGAAAACAGCTATGGGGTTCTAATTAATATTACTCACAACATATGAAGATTTTAAGCTAATGAAATGAATATAAACTGTTCCTGAACAACTCAACTAGATGCTATGTATAAGAAACACACTTCAAATTCAATGATGTAGATAGGTTGAAAGAAAAAGATGGAAAAAGATATACCATGCCAATATTCATTAAAAAGGAAGGGATGGCTTTGTTAATATCTGATAAAGTAGACTTCATTCAGAGCAATGAAAATTACTAGAGAAAAGGAGGGACATTAAATAATGATGAAAGGACCAATCAGGAAGACATGAGAAATCTAAATTGTATTCATGGCAAACAATAGGCATAAAGGAAAAGAAAAAAATGAGCAAAAATTGATAGAACTGAAAAGAATAGTAGACAAATCAAAAATTATATCTATCAAGGAATAGAAGACCAGGAAAATACAAAACACCACCAGATCTAATTGACATAGTGAGAATATTTCACTGTACCATAGCAGAATGTACTTTTTTTAAACATTCAAGGAAGAGTAATCAAGATAGACCATATCCTGAGCCATCAAACTAAGAATTGAAATCATATAGTGTGCACTCTCTGACTATAATAAAATCAAATTAGAAATTAATAGCAGAAAGACAATGGGAACATCTCCATTATCTTATAAATTAAACAACATACTTCTAAATATTCACAGATCAAAGAGCAAGTGAAAAAGAAACAATGGCAACTGAGAAGAACAGGGTGAAAATGAAAATACAGCATATAAAAATATGTGGAGGTAGCATTAAATGTTTATGTGAGAAGTGAGGAAAGCTTTCAAATCAATAATTTAGGTTTATAGCTCAAGAAACAAGAAAACAAAGAACAAATAAATCCAAGCAAGCAGAAGAAAGAAAATAAAATAAAAAGCATAAATAAATTAAGTTAAAAATAAAAAAAACAAAGCAGAAAATTAATGATAAAAAGATGGTTTTTTAATTAAAAAAACAATGAAATTGATAGACCTCTAACAAGGCAAATAAAAATCAAAAATGAAAAACAGAAATCACCAGTATCAGAAAAGAAATAGGAGTTTCACTAATTATATCAAAGCCATTAAAAGGATAATAAAGTGAATTAATCAAATCAGGGTAATTGGAGTACCCAGGCATTTAACATTTCTTTATGTTAGGAACATTCTAATTCTACTCTTTTAGTTATTTTAAAATATACTCTAACTTACTGTTAATTATAGTACCCTGTAAAAGTATAAAGCTATTATGTACCCATAATAATTAAAAAAAATTTTAAAGGATAATCAGAGAATCCTGTAAACAATATTATGCTTGTATATTTGGCAGTTTGGAAGAAATTGTCCAATTATTTGAAAAACTTAAACTACTACAACTCAACATGAAGGAATAGTTAATAAATAGTTTTATAACCAGTCAAGAAATTATATTCATAATCACAAAGCTATTAAGAAAAAAAAAGGATCTCCAGGTCCAGATGGTTTCATTGATGAATTCTACCAAACATTTAAAGAAGAATTTTACACAATCTTTTTCAGGAGAGGAGGGTATATTTTCCTACTCATTTTATGAGGTCAGTATTACTGTGATAGCAAAACTAGCCAAATATAGTACAAAAAAAAAAAAAAGGAAAAAAGAAAAGAAAAGAAAGAAAACTACAGACCAATATCTCTTGTGAACTTAGATGCAAAAATCTGCAGCAAAATGTTAGCAAACTGAATCTAACAATGTATGGAAAATTATATACCATGATCAAGTGGGATTTATTCCAGGTATGCAAGATTAGTTCAACATTTGAAAATCAATGTAATCCACCATGTGAACAGGCTGGAGAAGAAAAATCATATGATCACATCAATTCACACAGAAAAACACATTTGATCAACTCTAGCACCCATTCATGATAAAAAAAAAATCTTAGCTCATTAAGAATAGAAGGAAATTACCTCAACTTGTTAAAGAAGAAATACAAATTTTCTAGGAAATACTGGAAGGAAAAGAAGCCATAAATCAAGAACCAAAGAATATTCTGGAAAAATATCAGGAGGATGGAAAAAAGAACCAACTGGAAATTATAGATATAAACATATATTTAATAAAATAAGGAATTCTGTGAACAGGATAAATAGCAGATTAGACATAACTCAAGAGAAAAGAAGTTGAAATCAAGTAACAGAAAGAAAAGAATAGATTCCAAACTGGTAGAAGCTACAGGATTTGATTATGTGAAAAGTATGTGAAAATTGTGAGACAGAGGGTTGACCATGGGGCTAAGATCTCTGTTGACAGATACTGGAAAGCTGAGGTAACTGCAGAAAATTTAAGTGTGATGCACAGTATTCACCCAGACATCAGGAGCAAGCAACACACTGGGAGGATCTTCTTTTATGGAGAAGAAAACAAAAGCCCAGAAATGTGGCAGAAACTTTCCAGAAGTGAAAGAACAGAAATCTGCACCTGCATGTCAGAAGGACTGATTGACGGACAACTAACTCAAGCTGAGTGTGGTGTAGATGAAGACCAATATTAAGAGTTCAAAGCCTTTGTTTTTGCTAGTACTCTTAGCAGACCATATGATAAAATGAAACTTAATTTCAGTCACATAAAAGCTCTTGATACTTCAACAAATGAGCGTTTTACCCTGACAAGTAGCTTATTAAAGAGAAATTATTTTTAGAGAACAAATGAAATAAGTTAGCTGTTTTTGAGTAGTTACTAAGTTCTTCTTGACAGAGCAAAGAGCCCATTGCTAGAGTTAATGATAGCTGATTTCAGGGAGGTGATCACTGGTTAACATAATTTCCTTTTCAGTATTGTTCAAACAGAATGAGTATTTTTGCAAATAATACCTGTTGGTTTTTATGCAGTAAAGGATGAAGAAGATATACTCACTCATTTAAACTTTAATAGATTACATTAGTGTCAGTATGTCAGTAAATTTATAACTTATCTATTAATTTACCTCTACTAAATTGTCTATTTTCTATGATGAAATTATGATACAGTAATGATATAGGAATCTCTGTCTCAAATAATAGGGTTGAGTATTGTGATGGTTAAATTAGTCAAATTAGCAGGGTTGGAACATATATACAATCAATTTGTTTATCAATGTATTAAAATTCATTGAGAGTTGAAACTGTACTGCAAAGAATGTTTAAATAAACCTGTCTCAGAAGATATCTGAGCAGGGAAGGGTAATGGTTAAGAATTCTGGAGCATCACTTTATTTTAAGCTGTACTACAAAGCTGTAGTAAGTAAAACAATATTGTACTGGCATAAAAATACAGACATAGACCAATGGAACAGAACAGAAAACCCAGATATAAAACCATCCACATATTGCCATCTGATCTTTGACAAAGCAGAAAACAATATACACTGGGGAAAAGAATCCCTATTCAATAAATGGTGCTGGGAGAATTGGATAGCCACATGCAGAAGATTGAAACAAGATCCATATCTCTCACCACTCACTAAAATTAATTCAAGATGGGTAACAGACTTAAACCTAAAACATTAAACCATAAGAATTCTAGAAGAAAATATTGGAAAAACTCATATATACTGGCCTAGGCAAAGAATTTGTGAATAAGACTCCAGTGGCAATCACAGCAACAACAAAAAATGGGACTTAATTAAATTAAAAAGCTTCAGCACAACCAAGGAAATAATCAATAGAGTGAATAGACAATCTACAGAATGGGAGAAAATATTTGCATGTTATACATCTGATAAAGAGCTAATGACCAGAATCTACAAAGAACTCAAGCAAATCAGTAAGAAATAAAAACAAACACCCCATTAAAAAGTGGGTAAAAGACATGAACAGAAGCTTTTCAAAAGGAGATAGACTCATGGCCAACAACATGTAAAAGTGCTCAACATCCCTAATCATCTGGAAATGCAAATCAAAACCACAACTTAACTCCAGTGAGAATGGCTTTATCAAGAAGTCTCAAAACAACAAATGGATGTGGAGAGATAGAAACACTCATACACTGCTGGCGGGACTGCAAACTAGTACAACCTCTATGAAAAGTAATATGGAGATACCTCAGAGAACTAAAGGTAGAACTACAGTTTGATCCAGCAATCCCACTAGTGGGTATTTACCCAAAGGAAAAACAGTCATTTTATCAAAAGACACTTGTATTCGAATGTTTATGGCAGCACAATTCACAATCATAAACATATGGAATCAACCCAAGTGCCCATCAATTCATGAGTGTATTAATAAAATGTGGGATATATATACCATGGAGTTTTACTCAGTCATTAAAAAAAAAATGAATGAATTCCTTTTGTAACAATCTGGATGGAACTGGAGACCATTCTCCTTAGTCAAGTCTGGCAGGAATAGAAAAACAAACACCACATGTACTCACTATTAAATTGGAACTAATCAAACAGCATCCATGTGCACAGATGGAAGTTAAAACTCAACAGAAATCAAGCAGATGGGAAGGAGAAGGAGGGAATGGGGGAAATCATACCTAACGGGTACAACATACACTACCTGGGTGGTAGGCACGCTTATAACTTTATCTCAAGCAGTGCAAAAGCATACCATGTAACCAAAACATTTGTACCTTTGTAATATTCTGAAATAATAATAAAAAAAGAATTCTGGCTTTTGTGGTCAAACAAAATTTGGCATTAACTCAAGCCTGTGACATACAATGCCTGATAGGCAGTTAGTGCTCAAAAAAAGTTTTAGGTTTTATAAGAATTTGATATTGCCTTGGTGCTGTCATTATATAATCAGCTGTCAGTCTATTTATGAGAAAACTTTGATGTGGAAATATTCTGATAGATTTTTGTATGTGTCTGTGTGTATCCTAAACATAAACTTTAAAGGCTTATAAAATAAGAAAAGAAGAAAGTCGTTTATATTCTGCAGCTGTGTGACAGGCACTGTGTAAGGAACTTGCACATATATTATCTCATTTAATCTGCCTAATAGTCATGTAGAGTAGTAATTATTCTCATTTCAGAGTTTAGATAAGCAAAATTCTGTTTCAAGAGCCACAGAAATAGTGGCAGAGCCATTTTTGAACCTCCCAATTCTCCATCTTTACTTTCTTATAGAAAGTGTGATTAAGCCATAATATGGATTGAATGGAGATTCATTTTTCTCCTTTTGATGCTTCAGTTAGTTTAATTGAATGAAGTAGTTCATGCCCTAATCTTTCACTCTGTCTGTTGTCTATGTAACTATACTGGAATTAAGTTGTAAAAAATTATGGTTTCTATAGTTTCTGCATGATCTCTGACAAATTACTAATACATAGGTTATGAGGTTTGAATTGATGAAATTATAGCTAGATAGAAAGAAGAATCGATATGGATCCAGCTATTAAAAATAATAAGAGCCAGTTAAGCTTGACCATAAATGGCTAAAAAACTAATTCTTTTGAGAATCATAGAGCTTGAGCATTTGTATAACCTTAGGAATGTGTCTCTACATTTTAGCAACAAGGAAAAATTAGACTAGAAGAAAGGAGTAACAAAGGGAGAAATGACCCCATCCTCTAAAAATTCTCAAACATTTTTAAATACCAAAAATATTATCACACATGGGCAAACCTTAAATAAACATGTATCAAAAGCGAGGATTTCATGTTAATTGAATTAAAAGTGTTTACACTGCATTTGGGACAAAAGATAAATTATTCCATATTTTAAGCCTCGAGTCACAGTTTACAATATTCTTTTTACTGTCTTTCTGGAGTTTATTATGTAATTTAAATATTTTTGTTTTAGAGTTTGTTTATATAGGCTAAAAAATTTGATGAACTTTTAGCTTTAAGGTGGCCTAGAATTTGAATTCCAATCTTAGAGCTCCCTCTTCTGTTTACTAGTAGGTATGAGAAATCCTGGCGTTTTTATCAATGGATTCCAAGATTGTGAATTTCCCCGTTTTTATAACTAAATTTCTGAAATGTGATTGTAATTCACTAGCTTTGATGGCGATTAACCAGTTTACAGGAAATACAATGTGTGATGACCAGAAACTATTTCTATGTACCAGGAGCCTCTATGATGCTTACATTTAGAAACTAAGATGCTTCTTCAAATCTTAGGGGCCAAATGGGAACACCATAAGGAAAGAAGAAAGACAACCAATGTTATTAGGTTGTTGTCATATGTCACGTGAATTACTAGGTATTCACTAGCCATCATTTCAAAAAGTTCAATAATTGTTGGTTTACCAAATGATAAAATTGAGGGGCAAAGAGTTGAAGTGACTTTCCCAAGGACACACAACTGGTAAAACCAGGAATCAAGGTCTTCTTGACTCCAAATCTTGTCCTCTCTCCACTAATACACGAAGAATGGCAGAGAGACAAGCAGAATAAGGGTGGTGCACTACAGAGAAGAGTTTGTGACTCATTTATTCACTTACTTACCAAGCATGATTATATTGTGTATTGTAGAATACAAATTGTTCAAATAATTTAAATGTATTCTAATTTTATATTTCGGTGGAAAGATGGACTGAGTTATAAATACTGTTAGATATTAGATAATATCTCCATTGCATAGTTATAAGTACTAAAGATTGTGTTCTCCTATTTTTTTTCAAAGTCAGAGAAGAGCAAAAGAAACAGATACTAATTTTTAGTTAGTGCTGGCTATATGCTAAGTGTTTTACATATTTCGTTTTTATTAATTGTCACAACCCCATGGTGTTAGACATTGATTTTTTTCCCTTTCTTCCTTTTTTTCTAAATTAATAGACTTTATTTTTTAGAGCAATTTTAGGCTCACAGTAAAATTGAGCAGGAGGTGCAGAGATATATTCCTACCCCAACATGTACACAGCCTCCCCATAAACATCCACCATCAAAGTGGTACATTTGTTATAGTTGATGAACCTACATTGATGCATTATAATCATTCGAAGTCCATAGTTTTTAAAAAATAAATATTATTATATGTATTTGAGGTTTAGAAAATGGTGTTATGGGATACATATAGATGGTAAAATGGCATGTACAGTGAAGCAGATTAACATATCTAGCATCTCACATAGTTACTTTTGTGTGTGAGACAAGAGCAGCTAAAACATGATTATGTTATTTTACAGAAATCCCTAATACAATACAATTATATTAACTCTAGTTCTCATGTTAGACATTAGATCGCTAAATTTGTTCATACTGTATGTATGCTATTTTGTATCCTTTAACCTACATCTCCCCATTTTCTCTCCTCACTTCCCCCTGGCTTAGGTAATCACTGTTTCATTCTCTATTATTGTGTATTTGAGCTCTTTTTAAATATTCCACATATAAGTGAGATCATGCAATATTTTTGTGTGTGTATCTTGCTTATTTCACTTGGCATAATGTCTTCTAGGTACATCCACATTGTGGCAAGTAGCAGGCTCTCCTACTTTTAAAAGGCTGAATAGTGTTTCATTTGATACACACACACACACACACACACACACACACACACACACACACACACACACACACAGTTGACCCGTGAATGGGTGGTTAGGGGCGTTGACCTTTGTGCATCAAAAATCTACATTTGGCTCCTCCAAAACTTAACTTTTTTTATTTCAGTGGATTTAGGAGGAACAGATATTTTTTGTTACATGGATGAATTGTATAATGCTGAAGTCAGGGCTTCCAGTGTACCTGTCACCAGAATAGTGTACATTATACCTAACAGGTCGGTTTTATCTCTCATACCCCTCACAGCCTTCCTCAAAGTCCATAGTTTAATTGAAGTTCACTGTTCATGTTGCCCTTTCTATGGGTTTGGCCCAATTTATGATGCATGTAATTACTATTAAATTATAGTATAGTACAGAGTAGTTTCACTGCCCTAAAAAAAATGTCCTCTTCCTTTTCATGCTTCCCTAGCTCCTAATCCCTGGAAATCACTGATATTTTTTACTGTCTCCATAGTTTTCTATAATATCATATATTTGTAATCATACAGTATATAGCCTTTTCCAATTGATTTCTTTCCCTTAGTAATATGCATTTAAGTTTCCTCCATGTCTTTTCATGGCTTGATCCCTCATTTCTTTTTAGTGCTGAATAATAATAGTCCATTATCTGGATGTACCACAATTTATCCATTCATCTGCTGAAGGACAACTTGGTTGTTTCTAACTTTTGGAAATTATGAATAGAGCTGCTATAAACATCAATGAGCAGATTTTTATGTGGACATAAGTTTTTAAGTTCCTTTGAATAAATAACAAGGGCCACAGTTGCTATATATGATGGTAAGAATATGTTTAGTTTTGTGAGAAAGTGCCAAACTGTCTTCTAAAGTGACTGTACCATTTTTCATTCCAAATAAGCAATGAATTGAGAGTTCCTGTTGTTCCACATCCTCATCAGCGTGAGTGTTGTCAGTGTAGGCACTGATTTTTAATTAACCTGAAAGGATGACCATGCATCCTGGCTTGCCCGTGACAGTCTTTGTTCACTCCTGTTGTCCTACTGTAATTATTAATAACACACCCTTCCTCCCATTTCACTCCTCAAAGTGTCACAATTTGGATACTATATCCTTCTAATTATCCATACTTTACACTTGTAGAAACTAAGGTCCAGAAAAGTTAAGCAACTTGCCCAAGGTGACAAGTATGTAAATTTCCAGGTACTGGAACTGGGAGAAAATTCTGCTTGACTCAAAAGCCCATTATCTTCCCACTGTGCCAAGCTTGCGTCTGTGTGCAGCATCTTCCAATTTTCTTCAGGGCTTTTTTGACCCTCTTTTGCCCATTGAGGTATATGATTCATTGCTTATCTTTTAGTCTTTATAGGCTAAGTCATAACTGTGATTAAATTTTCTACATAAAATGTAATTTCGTTTTCAAAATGAAACACAGGTCTTGCTGATACAACTACTCATGAATGCTAACAGCTTTTTAAATGGTCACATTTGGATGCTTTGTAGATTGAGCACCATACAGTGCTTTGCTAGGTCATATCAAAAAAACTCTGATCATTTTGAAAGACTGTGTTATCTTTGTCTAATATTCTGCCCTTTCTGTAAGATTCTATCAGACAAAGTGTCAACCTTGTTGAATAATAATTTTACTAATGAATTTCTGGTAAAATGGTGTCATTGTCAGAGAAGAGAGAGTGTTTTGTATTAAAACTTTTAATGGTGGGGTCATTAAATGTATACATCCTTGAAATTCACCCTCCGGAAGGATGTCTAGGGGTGAAACATGCTGTGTGAACACAGGGTCATCAGTGGAGGGTGGGGTGTGGGTTAAAGCCAAAGTGTGAAATGCACAGCAATGGCACCCTTGGGCTAAGAACCCATAAAGACATAAAGACAGCCTTGGGGGTATATGGAAGTGTGCCCCTAAAGGGAAGTAGCTTTACCCCTCTTGTTTCCCCTTTCTTTTTAGTGGTGGCCTTTGAACAGCTGGATAGCAAGATACTATACCTGATAAAACTCATTAATTTTAATGTGACTTAACACATTTCTTCTCCCTGGAGTATTTGAATTTTAAAAAGTGATATGGTAGACAGAAATTTCTGCATTACTTGACAGCCTAGACAAGGATACATATTTCAGTAAGGGGTCTGCCTGGAAAGTCTCAATTCATAGGTGAAGGTCATCTACTCTGCCAGTTGGTAGGACACCCCTCAGGACAGTGCTATGAATTTAGGTGAGATTAAAGAAACGATGTGAATTGATGTTTTTGAAAAAGCTATTTTCTTCCTGGGCTTTGTTTCTTATATAAAAATCCAAATTATGTATTCTTTTTCTTCTCTTACTCTTGGCTTAAAGTAATATATACTTAACACTAGTATGTCATAAACTTTCTCACTTTTGTGTTTTATGTAGTGAAAAAAAGAATTTGTGTGTGTGTATGTGTGGATAATGAGGGAGAAAGAGAGAGAAATACTTCAAAATCTGCACTTTCCACAGAGAAAACTTGTCCTGAAATCTTGTGGAAGCATTTATACAAAGTCAGCTAGCTAAGAACATGTCTAATTTTTGCAAAATCCAATTGGAAGAATTCGTTACCATTTCCTCCACAACTTCTTTCTTATCTTGGCTTATTAAGGATTGCCAAAATGTATTCCAATGTACATCTTCAGAACCTTTCCTTTCTTTTTCTATTTATATGTCCTTGTGTGTAGCCTCTTAATAGCCCATAATCAGATGAATTGTTTATGCTGCAGTTAAGTGAACACGGCTTTATGCAGGAGGCTCCTTGGTGTGTTGCCATGGAAATGCCATGATCATTGATTCAACATTAGGATTTTTGGCCATGCTATGCAGATGAGCATAGAGAGAAGGCAAGTTGAGATTTTATTTAAGGATTCAAAATAACCTCAGTTATACTTGTTCCTTTTTATGCAACAGATATGTCCTTTGAAGAGTTAATTTGTTAATAGAACTTTAACAAATAAAATCTAGATATATTAAAGTAGCTGTGGTTGGCTAGTCTGGAAACAAAGGATATGGGAATTTTTGCTATTGCTATTGTTTGTGACAATGGTAACTATCACCTGTTTATATTATTAAAAAAAATTAAAGTCCATAATATATGGAAAACACTCAGCATGGCATGGAATGCTATAGTAGCCAGATTTCTAGAGATGCTACCCAAGATTTCCATCCCTTTGTTATTCAACCAAACACTAATAGAGATATTGTCCAGAAGGGGCTGTATAGAGGAGATGAAGGTTACTAATGAGCCAGCCCTAAAATAGAGTGTCCTGGATTATCAGGGTGGGCCAACTGTGATATATAATTAAAAAAGGCTTCAGAGAATGGCCTGGCCTTAAAAGCAGAAAAGGGAGGCAGAAACATCAGTCAGAGAAAGATGGCAGAAGGGAGATTCAGAGAGATTGGAAGCACGAGAAAGACTTGATCTAATGTTGCTGTGAGCAGAGGAATGTGAATAGTCTCTAGAAACTGAGAACAGTTGGGCGACAGTCAGCAAGCAAACAGGTACCCCACTTCTGCAACTGTGCGCAATTGAATTCTGCCAACAGCTTGAGTGAATGTGAAGCAGATGCACCTCCAGAGCCTCTGGAAAGGAATGCAGCCCTGCCAACACCTTGATTTCAGCCTTGTGGGACCCACTGAAACTACTCAAGGCTATAGGATTTGAGTTACAGAATTGTGACATAATGAACTTGTGTTGTTTTAAGCAGCAAAATTTGTGGTCATTTCTTATGGAAGCAATAGAAAACTAATAGAGGGACAAAGCAATGATCAATAGATGTCTTTCCTTTCCTTCCTCTTTCCCTGTCTCTGTTCACTGCTTCATCATTGCCTCCTCCTTTATTGGCATCCTTAGTTTTCTTTCATTGTGTGTGTCTCTGTGTTACTCACACACTGGAAATCAGAGGGCATGAGCAAAGTAGAAGCCAAAAGCCCTGCTTTCTGATTAGAGTCTTACTCTGTCCCAACTCTTCTCAGAGTGCTCATTTGTCTCACATGCCCCTTTTCTTCCTCTCCTATTGTCTTATTCCTCCTCTTCTCCACTTTGAGATAGGCTGTGGTGCCCAGGAGTATGAACAAACATGATTATGTGGGAGATGAGAGAAGAATATTCCACTTATTTCTTCACAAAACTCCTGCACCCTATTCTTAGGTTAAAACAAACTTGAATAAAAACAAAAAGAAAAAGACCAAAGTGTCTTAGTTCATTCCTGCTGTTATAACAAAACACTGTAAAACGAGTAATTTGTAAACCCTAAAAAAATTATTTCTCATAGTTCTGCAGGCTGGGAAGTCCAAGATCAAGGTGGTGACAGATTGGGTGCCTGGTAAGTACTCACTCTCTGCTTCTGAGATGGTGTGTTTTTGCTCTTTACTCTCAAGAGAACAAAGGTTGTATCTTCACATGGCAAAAGGGACAGAAGGACCAGATCACTCTCTGAAGCCTCTTTTAAAAGGATATTAGTTCCATTTATGAAGATAGAGATCCCATGACTTAATCATTTTCAAATAGACGCCACCCTCTTAATACCAAAATTGAGGATTAAATTTCAACATGAATTTCAGAGGGATACAACATTCAAACCATAGCAGTGTCTTAGAAATAGGCTTGGTTTTAAATGTAGTGCTTACTTGTTTTATAAAACATTGTGGAGGAGATTGAGAAGTAGCAATCATGAGTTTGTGAGAAGGATGGCAATCTGTGAATGTTTCCTTCAAGGTCATGTATCGGCAGTTTTTTGCTCTGGTGCTTCGTAGAGAAGGAATAATTACTTGAAACACATAGTATTTAGAGAGAAGGGGAAAGACCAAAGTCTGAAAGAGAAAATGGCCGCCTCAGCTAAGTTCCTTCCTGTATTTATTACCAAGGACATGTGAAAAAGGTCAGGGCTGTTTGCTAATTTCTTTTTTCTTTATTTCAGCATATTCTGGGGTACAAATGTTTAGGTTACATATATTGCCCTTGCCCCACCCCAATCAGAGCTTCAAGCATGTCCATTCTCTAGATGGTGCACATAACACTGATTATGTATATATGTGTGTATATATCCATCCCCACCTCCCCCCTCCCATCTGCCTGACACCTGATGAGTGTTATTCCTATATGTGCACTTAGGTATTGATAAGTTAAAGCCAATTTGATGGTGATGGTGTTTCCTAATTTCTTTAATGACATCCATACAGGTCAGGTCAGCTGTTTTCAGCTGACCTTTGCACACAGCAAACAAGTAGCTTTGGGCAGGGGCTTTCACCTATCCCTTCATTCACCCTGCTCACATTCTTTCCATCCTTTCTTCTAGGCCCAGCTCCCATGAGGTCAGAGTCATTAGTGCCAAGTGTGTATATTACCAGTATTTCCTCATCTTACTACGTTAATATCCAACATGCTAAGTGTCCAGCTCAATCACAATTCCATCTAATAGATGACGTCCTCCCAAGCCAAATGCACTTCTCAGATAAATGCTAAATGATGTAAAATATCATTTTCTCCCCAAAAGTGACTTCAAGGAAAAGGGGCATGACAAAATTCTGGGGAATGAGACAGACTCACATCTTGTAGAACCTCAGTGGAGGTCTCTACTTTAGGGACTCTCAAACTCTACTAATCTATCTTAGCTGTGTCTTCTCTTCAGCACATTTGGCTGCTTAGGTTCAGTTGAGAAGGGTTTTTTTTCCCCCAGATGAACATGAGAAAGAGAAGTTTGGGATAGAGGGTATTTGCAAAACAGTTGGTATAATTATGCACTGTGAAGTCTAAGCTGGTCATAGAAGAAAGCAGATTCCCATGCTGGGAATGATCATTTTGGTGTAATGATATTTTACAATTGACATGTGAAAGACAATTAAAAGAAATCACTATATAATGTGAGAATGTGGAGCTTAGGAAAAAGTCATGAATTTCCTGTAACTGGATTTCTTATCATCATTATTTTTGACACTAAAAATACTTCCCAAGTGTACAGAGCTTTAGAGTTTGGGACTGTAAAATATAAAAATATTTACTTAGAAATCTTCATTTCTCACAAGGACACTGTGAGTTAGATATCATTATTCTTTCCACATTACAAATAAAAAACAGCTGTGTCTCAAATGGTTCAATCACTTACCAAAGGTCACTCCTTCAGAAGTGATTGAAAATAAGATTCACACTTAATGTTTTTTAACTCCAAAGTGGCTGCTGTTTTCTTCTAAGCTCTCAACTGCCCCCATAGGGTCCTTAGAGAGGACTAGTGTACAGGCAATTTTTCCCTCAATTGTTTTCACAGTGGTAAAATATACATAAAATTTGACATTTAATCATTTCTAAGTGTGTAGTTCAGTAGTATTAAGTACATTCGTCTTGTCATGCAACTGTCACCGGCATCCATCTCTAGAACTCTTTTTGTCTTCTAAAATGGAAACTCTAAACTCCATTAAACAATGATATAGTATATTAATGTCAGCAGTATTTTAAAATTTTAGCTAGTGGTTACAGTGCAGTGTGAATTTGGGGGAGATAAGGATGGCGGTCATGTTAACAGGTGGGCATGATTGGTCTTTTGGTAACTTAGACCTGAGAAGTGATGAGAGAGATGGAGACAGAGTAACTTGAGCATGATCATAAATAGAACTGTCAGAAACTGATGATCTTGAGACTGGAAACCCTGGTTTGGGGGGAAGACCAAGTGTGGAACTTTAGGTGCCTTTCAAATGAACTTTAGGTGCCTTTCAAATGTTCAAATGCAAACACCAATTTGCAGTGCCACGAGATCAGCAAGGTTTCTTCAGAACACATCAAATACACTTTCTGTAGTTCAGTCCCCACTTAAGAACTGGAAACTTCCTCTAATTTCTCTGTCATATCAGGAGTTCCCCTTTTAATCATTCCTTTATCCAATAAATATATACTGAGAACCATACGTACCAGTCTTGTTCTAAGCATGGGGGATATTAACATTTCTGTCCACATGGAACTTACATTCCAGCTGTGGAGATAGCCAATCCACAAACAAACCATAATTGCAAGCACTATGAAGAGAAAAGGCAAGGCATTTGTGGTACCAGAGAGTTACAGGTGGCGACCATTTCAGATGGGGTGGTCATGGGAGATATCTTTGAGGAGATGATTTTTGGTCAGGCGATTGGATTGACGTGAAAGTGTTAATAAGCGAATATCTGGGGAAGAATGGTCAAGGCAAAGGTAATAGCATTGTAAGAGCATGAAGTGGGAGTGTTCTTGATGTATTTGAGACCCACCAAGCGGGCAAGTATGACTGGAGAGAATGTGGTAGGAAGTGAGGCCTGATATATATACATCCTGGGGCTAGCTGATCAGGGTCTTTTAAATTATGCTTTTAATAGTTAATTTCATTCCAGGTATAATAGGAAGGCATCAGTGAGTTTTGGGGAGATGAGTGGCATGATTCAAATTATATTTTAAAAGGGCCCTTCTGGCTACTATGTGGAAAACTGTCTAGAAGGGGCCAAATATAAAAGCAGGAAAGCTAGGTAGATTACCACAGTGATACAGGAAAGAGGAACCAGTCGCTTGGGTCAGGATGATGTGCAGAGATGCTGAGAATGGTCAGATTTGGGGTACAGCTCGAAGGTGTAGCCTCCACAGAAGGCTCTCTCCTCCAGCTCTTAGTGTTGTCTTACTTCCATCTCTCCACAGCTGGTTTCATTACATCAAATAGGCTGGTCTGATTCGCATCAACAAGCCATTGTGCTCATTTCTTATTGTGCACTTGGTCCATAAAATGCCATCTCAAGTTCCAGCAACTACTGCCTTGCCTAAGTGGGGAAAACAAGCTTCCTGCCCCTCTGACACTGGCCTGTGGTGCTTGGTTCCGCCATGTGTGCCATAACTCTCTGTTTCTCCAGAGTGATTTTTTCCCCCCATGATGCACCTTGTTCCCCTAGTCAAAAAGGTTCTGTTGAACCCAGCCCTCTGGGACCCCGGCAGTACAGGATGTGCCTTGCAGTGGCACTACCCTGAGAGTCAGCTAAGTTGCTATGGGCAGAGAACATGGAGAATCTCTCTGCTCTATGATTAGTGTTAAGCTCTGGTAAACCAGTTAACGAGTTTTACCATTGTGGGAATCTTAGCACTTTAAAAAATGAATCTGGCTTAGCCTAGATTGCACAATGAAAGATTAACTATCCCATATCTGAAAGCATTTGCTCTTCTACTTATGACGCTCTTTTATAAAGAGCGTTTAAAGATTTACTCTTTAAACATTTTATTTATCTTTGCTTTCCTTTGTGCTTTATTCTGAGAAAAATTTGTCTTTTAAATCTGTAAAATGCTTCATAGAATCAGGGAGGATTTCCTCCTTTTTGATCTTATGGAATAATTTCTGTAGGATAGGTACCTGTTCTTCTTTCTAAGTCTTGTAGGGTTTGGCTGTAAATCCGTCTGGTCCAGGGCTTTTTTTTTGTTGGGAGATTTTTATTACTGTTTCAATCTCACTGCTTATTATTGGTCTGTTCAGGATTTCGGTTTCTTCCAGATTCAGGCTTGAGAGGTTGTGTGCTTCCAAAAATTTATTCATTTCCTCTAGGTTTTCTAGTTTGTGTGCATAAAGTTTTCTGTGTTGTAGTATTCACAGATGAAATTTTGTATTTCTGTGGAGTCAGTTTTAATGTCACCTTTTTTTTGTTTCTGATTGAACTTAATTGTGTCCTTTCTCTTCTATTTCTGATTAGTCTGGCTAGCGGTCTATTGATTTTGCGTATCTTTTCAAAGAACCAACTTTATGTTTCAATCAGCCTTAGCATTATTTTTTGGTTTACATTTCATTTAGTTCGTCTCTGAACTTTGTTATGTCCTTTCTTCTGCTAGCTTTGGGTTTGGTTTGTTCTCTTTCTAGTTCCTTTAGATGTGTGACATTAAGTTGTTAATTTGTGATCTTTCTGTATTTTTGATGTAGGCATTTAAGACTAAATCCCTTAGGACTTTTTTTTACTGCATACCATAGATTTTGAAAGCTTCTGTCCCCTTTGTTGCTCCATTTGAGGAATCTTGATTTCTATCATAATTTTCTTATTAACCCAAAGATTGTTCAGCAGCAAGTTGTTTAATTTCCATGAATTTGTGTAGATTTGAGAGTTTCTCTTGGAATTGATTACTGGTGTTGTTACATTGTGGTCTGAGAAGATACATAGTATGATTTCAATTTTTTTGAATTTGCTGAGACAAGACTTGTTTTGTGACATAAGATATTATTAGTTTTGGAAAATGTCCCATGTGCTGATGAGAAGGTTTTGGGTACAATGTTCTGTGAATGTCTCTTAGATCCATTTGTTCTAGAGTCCAGTTTAAGTCCAGTGTTTCTTTATTGCTTTTCTGTTTCAGTGATCTGTCTAGTTCTGTCAGTGGAGTATTGAAGTCCCCAGCAATTATGATGCTACTTTTTATTTCTTTGCTTAGATCTAGTAGAATTTGTTTTTTTAATGTGAGACCTCCTTTGTTAGTTGCATACATATTTATGATTGTTATGTCTTCTTGTTGAATTTCTCCCTTATATAATGACCATCTTTGCCTTTTTTTTTTTTTTTTAAACCATTGTTGATTTAAAGTCTATTTTATCTGACATGAGAATAGCCACACCTGTTTACTTTTGGTTTTCATTTGCATGGAATATTTTTTCCATCCCTTTACCTTGATTCTGTGTGAGTCCTTCCAAGTTAGATGGGTTTCTTGGAGACAGTGTATACTTGAGTTGTGTTTTTCATCCAATTCAGCTAGTCTATGTCTTTCAGGTGGGGCAACAAGCCTGTTTATGTTTGTGTTAGTATTGATATGTGGGATACTATTCTGTTCATCATGTTGAATGATACCTTGTTGCTTCCAGCATTTTCAGAATCAAGAAAGGATTTCAGTATCAAATGAATGAACAAACAGGTATTTAAGTAAATAAACTATTTTGATTTAGAGAGTTTGGAGTAAAGACCTAGGAGAAAAGAAACAATTATTTATCTTCTAGAGAAAAGCTTTGTAAGGAAACTTAAAGCTTGTTTTTCATATATATGAAAGGGAATGATGCACTAATACTGATTTTCTTTGAACACAGGACCTTAGAAAATGGGCTTGGGTATTTAATAAAAATGCTCAAGAATAAAATAGATGTTAATTAGATGGAATTTCTGTAAAGAGAAAAAACTGTGAAATATTGCAAAATATCAATGAAAGTAGTTGTGATTGGGACTTCTTAGAGGATTCTTTAACTTGTTTTCATCTGCCTGAGACTACTTAATTACAATTCTATTTGGAAAAGAATTTTGTGTGTTAAATAAAAATAATTTTTATCAATAAAAGAAAATAAGTGACTTTCCCATAAATTTAGTTTTGAAAAAGTAAAAAAATACAGTTTAAAAATATTTCATCTAAAAATATTTTGTTATGTAATACCATTATATCACATTTAAAACAATTTGTAATAGGATGTTTAAAGGAAAAACTTATGAGCAAAACACAATGTGTGTCTTGTTTTTTGTCTTTCTGTTCAGCTTGAGAACTAGTGTTCTAACTGATTATAAAGAAGAATTGTCAGCCCAGCTTCAACCATCCACTATTGTAACCAGAACAATTCAAGAAATATTTCTGGGAGCTTTTTTAACATTCGACTCTAATCAGCTGGTGGAATTTAATAGCAACTAGATTAATCAGAAACTAATAAGGTAAAAAATTGTTTTCTCTTTAGATGCAGAATTTGTTTTTCATTTGCAGTAGCTCTTTTTAAAGGAAGAAATCACTCCGAGTGTTTTTATTCAGTACCTAGAAGGAATAGCAAAGTAGTAGAGAGCATGCCACTTGAGAGATAAGATATATGCTTATGGATCAGAGATGAATTCACAGCAGAATGTACTGTATTGGACGATTAGTCAGAGAGGCTTATCTGTGTTTCTTGTCACCTAACATACACAGATTCTCACATATACCCACCCACCCCTACTGCTACTGTTGCTAGCAATTTTAATCAGGGGCTTTCCAGCCAGGCACTGACTTGTTCTCCTTCCCTGGGGTTGACTGGAGTTCAGCAGTGCCAAGCTGTTGATTGAAACCTTCTAGAAAAAATGTATCCAATATTTCTGTTACTTCCTGATGGCCCATAAAGACATATAATGCCTGGTATAGTGCCTCCTGGCCTGTGGGAGCCTGCACTAAACTGACCACTATGGGGATAGTTGTTCCTGCAGAGACAGACAAAATGTAAGGTGGTGAATGTGTGGTTAGTCTCTTCTGGACTAAATGTTGAGCATTTACCTTTACTTAGAAGCACCAATAAATAGTCAGGGCTCTCCAGAGAAACCAAGCCAATAGTATAGTATACACATATAGAAAGAGATTATTATGATGAATTGGCTTACACAGCTGTAGAGGCGAGAGGTCCCAAGATCTGCTGTCTGCAAGCTGAAGGCCCAGGAGAACTGATGGTGTAATTCCAGTTCAAGTCCACGGTTCCAAAAACCAGGAGCACAGATGTACCAGGACAGGAGAAGATAGATGTCCCAGATCCAGAAAAGAGTGAATTAACCCTTCCTCTGCCTTTTTGTACTATTTGGGATCTCAGTGAATTGGATGATGCCTGCCCACATTTGTGAGGTCAAATCTTATTTACTCAGTTTACTGATTTAATGCTAATTTCTTCTGAAAAGACCCTCACAGACACACCCAGAAATAATGTTTTACCACCTATCTGAGCATCCCTTAGCCCAGTCAAGATGACACATAAAATGGGCCATCCCACCATTATGCAGCGCAAGTTGTCTCTGGGTAGCATTGCTGCATTCTTACAAATACCTTTCTTAGCTGAAGGGAGTGCAGTTTGCTACTCCCAGTTTTAAAAAATTAGCCTAGGTTAAAAAACACATAAAAAACATTATGATATTCTCTGGATCTTGTAATATTTTTAGTGTGCCTCTGATTTTTAAAATTTGTATTTTTTTGACTTTGCTTCTCAATCTAAAGCTTTTGAATATAAGAGCAATTTTAGTTTGATAGCATCTAAACTCAGTTGTTTTGTAGTCAATGAATTAGTAGTAAAGGGAGGATAAAGAACAAGTCTGTTGCCTATTTCTCATGTTGATTTTATAGGAATTTTTAATTTTATGTTTTATAAAACTATGACAATCAAATAGTTTAAATTTTTGTTTTATTAATGTAGCATTGTTTGTTATAGGATAACAATAGTAAAACCAAACAAGCTGTGTTGTTTTGATTAAATTAAAGAACTTAAACATCTGTTTTTGGTGAAGGTATTAATAAATTGTGTTAAATAAAACATTTTGCTTTTAATATAGCTGTAAGTTTAATCATAAATTATTATTTTAAAAAATATCACATATAGCTTAAATTCAACTTGATTTGAACCAAACGTTCTTCTAGACCTAAGATTCCATGAAAAAAGTCTATCTCATGGGATATTTTGAAGAGAACTAATCTCTTGTCTTCTGGTAGCTTGAGGTCTCTACTGAAGTCTTTTATCTGAATAGTGACAGAATTGTTTAGTTTGTCTTCTTGCAGGATAATTTAATTAATTTCTAGAAGCTCAGATGATGTTACAATCAGTTTTTTAATATTCAATTTATAATATAAAGTCTTCAATGGGACCACTGGGATCTAGAACCAAAGAATATGTTGATAAAAATTAAAACCAATTTGTTTATTTTATGAAGTCTGTGATTGACAAATTCATATGTACTTTCTTAAACACTAGATGGCACTAAAAATATATCTTGATAAATTCTGTTATTCATCAGGGGGAATTGTTAATAATTTTATGGCCTCCTAAGATGGTGCTTTCTTTGGTTATATTTTTAACATTTAAAATAATTTAAGTATGCTCTACTTGTACCATTGATTATAAAAATACGTAATAAGATTACCAAATTATAGAAATAAATAATTAGAATTATTTAAAGTATTATTTTAGTGGCCCATAGATGTTGCCACACCTCAGCCTTCTTCATCATAAAGATTGTTTCCCTGTAAGTTCATTAAGAAGAAGAAATATGCTGCAAATAACAGTAATGAATAGATTTTTGGGCTGTTTGGCAATCCGATTACCCATAAGACATGAATCATATGAACACATTGGGAAAATATTTAAATTCTTGACATATAATACTTCCTTCAACAAACAGAGCATAAAACTAATAATATGCCACTACATAAGGATGTAAGTGACAAATTTGTCATCAATCCAAGGAATATTTACAATTAGTCACTGCACCAGGTAATTTGAAATGCCCTGAAATCTCACAATTTAAAGGTTTTCCTAAAGTTGACAGCATTCCTAAAAATTTACCATTATCAATAATGTTTTGTGAAGCTGAAAGGAATTTTGATATATTATCAATAATAAATTCATAGCTGTGCTAGAGGAAGGGCTGAGTTATATTCTTTGTCATACAGAGATGTGACTGAGGAGCGTAGCCAGTCAATGGGGTGTGTCAGATAGTCGTAATCCAAGCATTAAGATATAATAGTTTCTAGATCTTGTGATTTTTATAGTATTTGCCTGCTTTTAAAAGTTTCTGATTTGTTGTGATTTCTTTTCTCATTCTAAATACGTATTCATTTTTATATGTAATTCTGTATTCTTTTTCTTTAATAGGCCTTAAAATACTGTGTAAGCTTCTGTTTGCACAAACCAGGACTCATTCTGTACTAATTACGTTTAAGTCCCACTAATATCTTGCTCCTATTTAACTCTCTGGCCTTATCTACACTTCACCCTTTACTTTGTATTTCTATAAAAGTAATTGTTCATTTTTATTTCATGTAGCTTATGCTTTTTTACTACTGGGCTTTTGCTTATGTTGTTCTCTTTGCTTTTTATGCCTTTTCCTTTGGTATTACCTTTCTAATTTTTACTTGTGCAAGCCTACAAGACCTGGTTTATTTATCATTTCCTTCATGAAAAAGGCATTGATATCTCTCCTAACCCTCCACATTTCCTTAAGCCAGCCAAGAATAATTTCTTTCTCATCTAGAAAAATGCATTTTTATTTCTTTCATGAAACATTTCTATGTACATCCTGCATTATATATATTTCTGAATGTATTTCCTTGATTTGAGTCCTAAATTCCCAATGAAAGGGCCTAAATATTATTCATGTTTGTGTCCCTTATAGCTGTGTCCCCAACCCCCTGTCCACAGCCTGGTACTGGTCTGTGGCCTGTTAGGACTGGGTGGGCTGTGCGTCACTGCCTGAATCCCCCTCCCTGCCCCAGTCTGTGGAAAAATTGTCTTCCCCAAAACTTAGGAACCTGGGCTGCACAGCAGGAGGTGAGTGGCAGGGGAACAAGGGAAGATTCATCTGTATTTACAGTTGCTCCCTATCACTCACATCGCCGCTAAGTGAGCTCCACCTCCCTCTCCACACCCCATGGAAAAATTGTCTTCCATGAGACCAGTCACTAGTGCCAAAAAGTTTGGGGATGACTGCCTTATAGTATTTAGCACAGTTCCTTATACATCATTGGGAACACATAAAGATGTGTAAGATGAATGAATGAACACATAAAAGTTGTTTGATTTGAAGGTCACTGCATATGTTTTTCTCTGCTTGTTTATTTGAACTTTTAATATATTTGCCTTAGGTATTTGCTTATACTTAAAATAATGTATGCAACAACGGGAGACTCCTGGAGAAAATAAAGGAGAATGTTTTCTTCTATGTTTACAAAAACGTGTGCTTTCTATCTCAATATAGACAACATAGTTTCTTCGTCTAGTATATTTTTTGTCTTTATTAGGAGTTGGCAAACTACAGCCTATGGGCTAAACCTGGTCAGCTGCCCGTGCTTGTCAATAAAGTTTTATTGAAACGCAGCTGCTCCCAATCATTCTATTAATGTCTATGGCTGCTTTCAAGCCACAATGGCAGAGTTGAACAGTTGTGACACTCTATAGGGAGCAAAGCCTAAAATCTTTACTATCTGGCCTTTTAATTAAAAGTTTTGCTGCCCCTTAGTCTAAATCTTATTGATAGCTAGGTAGACAGATGACTAGAAAGAAAAGTCCAAAAACTTTTTTCATAAAAAGCAAATACAGAATGTGAGAACTATTAAATTTTAGTTGTAGAGCCATCACTTTTTCAGAGTGTTTGAGAGGTTAGTGTTCTACTGGAGCATATACCTCCTATTGGACAGCAGAAACTTCCACAGAAAGAAGAGAAGGAAGTAGGGTACTTTAGCATTTTTGTTGCTCTTTGTTCAAGTTTGGTTTTCATCCAGGGTTAATTTCTATTAATGTCCTTCAACACTGAGGCAAGGGGGCTGGACTATCATGTCCCCATATAGAGCAGTCATTGGATGTGGGCTTTGGTGATGGAAAGGTGGTGTGACTTTGGGTGAGGTGGCTCTCTTCAGCCAAGGAGATGTCCCATGGAAGGTCTTAGTCAAAAGCTGTCAGGCACCAGTGCTTTCAGGAGCTGGAGGACTGAATATTTTAGTTCTAGAGAGGGAATCTAGATGGTGAACCATAGCATCCAATGATGATATATTGCAGGACTGGCCATGAGCTAGACAGCTATAATGAAGTGAGGGAAAGGTTCCTAAACATCAGGGAACCAAGAAGCCAGATGGTTAGGTAGACTATTCACAAGGATGTTAAGTCATCAAGGATGTTGTCAGGAAAAAGGGACTGAGTGTCAGGTGAGCAAGGGAAGATTCATCTGTATTTACAGTTGCTCCCTATCTGAGGGAGCTGAGAGCTGGGGGGCAGGTTCTCCCACTGGTCTTTTGCCATTTAGTGAGTAATGATTATTCTACTATATCATCTTCACCTGAGACTGGGATGTGGCGGGACACCCTCCTCATTTCCCAGGAAGTGTACCTTCCCAGATCTTGACTTCACCAACCTCATCTTAGTCTTACAGTAATTTTCTAGGCTCACATCAACTTCTCATTGCTGATTGTCCAGCTCAATTACTCATGACCTCCCTGAACACAGAGACCTCGTGCTATCCTCAGTAAGTGAAACTCCATGTGAGTACCCCATCAAGTAACCTGGCTGCTTAATTTTTGATTACTTTCTTTCCAATGGCTTCTCTCTTCACCTCATTGTACTTTAACTCCTCACACTCCCATGACTAACTAAAGAATGAGATAAGCAATCAATTAGAAAAATTGATGGGCATTGCTATAGACCCATCTGAGGTTAAAAAGTGTGAGTTTTTAGTGGCACAAATTAAAAAGATTCTGGAATTCTCTTTTTTAAAAAACCTTCAGCAGCATTTAACACAAAGAAGTAGATAAAAGGCTTTACTCTATGAGAGTAACTGGAAGCTAGGCATGCTAAATTACTCAAGATGCTGGAAATATTCTGGGAGCCCATAATCTAGGAAATTAAGAGAGCCCAGCAGGAATTGATAGACTGGAAGAAAATAGAAGGGTCAGTGGACTAGCCATCTCTTTGAGTTCAAAGGCTGGGAAGTATTCTTGGAGTGTAAGAGCTTAGCAATGATAGGAGAATGTGGTCAAGAGAGTGGACAATTGAGGTTTAATGTTTCTGAGATGATGGTCATGACAAAATCTAGGAGGAAGGCTGAAAATAGCTTGAGTGGAAATTGTAGTGACATCTCTGGGTGGGGCCAGTGGTATTTGGATGTGTAAAAAGGGCTGTAATTGCTGCCAGAACTTCCCCAAGACTTGTGAAGAAGAATGCATGCATGCAATTTGGCGGTGAGTGGTCTCTCTTCCAAGGAAACAAGTAACTAATCTGCAAAGCTAATTCCTCTTAATATTTTAAGAAGTAAATTCTTTTTCAACAGCCTGTTAAATTGATTACTCTTTCCTTCTACAATTCTAGAAAAATTTATGTAGCTTCAATGTGGCCATTAATTATATACATTCCTGAACTGTTTTGAAATTGTTTCTTGTAATTTAATTTTTATCTTCCTTGAGATAGTATATTCCTAGATGGCAAGAAATTTTACTTTCATTCTCAGAGATGATTTTTTTAAAAAAATTCTCTCTTTTCTTCCACAATAAGAAGCCTGGGGAAGGATATGGAATAGGAGAACAAGAAATATGATACTTTTTGATGATTCCAATTTTATGACTCTATAATTTCTGCACATTTAAAAAACCAATTGTTAGAGCTGACTTTAACCTCCAGGGAACTATTGACCTAACAGGATTTTCTGGGTAAGTTTCTCTCTGTCAGGAGCTTTGGTGAAGTGACTGGGTTGAACTAAAGACCTGTGTTTCCACTGCTCTTCTGCCCATCCATGGATAATGTTTCCTTCAGATTCACCTTCTCCAAGAGGCATCACTGATGATATTGACCTAATGCTGATTGCACGTTTGCCCTGGCTGCAACTGTACTTGTATAAACACTTTCAATAAAAATAATACCCTTTCATTTGTATTTATAAATGTATGTTTGATTTGTTTTCCTCTTTGAACTATAGATTGTAAAAATGTACCTTGATTCTGTCTCTTAAACTTTGGTATCAGTACCAGATAATTTATGTTGGAATTGGGAGAGAAAGGAAAGACAATGTAATTTACATTATCTACCTCCTCGTTTTATAAATATGGACACTGATGCAAAGAATAGGTAAATGACTCAAAGACATCTACGATCACACAGCTTGTTCATGAGTGATCTCATTTGTCCAGTGTATATTCTAGGTCAAGAGTGGGGAACCTGCAGCCTTAAGGCCTCTAGGTCCTTAAGTTTGGCCTTTTGACTGAATCCAAATTTTATAGAACAAATCCTTTTATTTCTATTAATACATTTTTGTTCATCTTTTATATTTTTATTTTATGTTTAAAATGAACATGTTTAAAATACCAAAGAATAAAATAAGTTTCAACAAAATAATCCGCCCGGATTGACTGGCACAATTAGAACATTAGTAAGCCAAAAGGGCTAAATTGACAGCTGCTGTGCTCATGATTGAGTTCTAACTTCCCCCACCTGACTGGTACCACTGCCACACCAGGCTGGTTGGCGAGAGTTTCTGGGGGTCGAGTACACCAGTCTGTTATCAGCTTTTGATTATGGTGCACTATTTTTGTTTGAGGTGGAATTTGTGAATAGTTGCACCACTCAGTAGTATTTTTTAATTTTGTTCTTAACAGCTCATCATGTCAAAGAAGACCAAGTGAATGCTGAAGGAAGAAAAGACATTTTTTAATGAGGATTGGGAATGGCAATGTCATGTTTCTGCTAAAGGTAAGATGATTTGCTTGCTTTGTGATACTGCAATATCAACATTAAAGAAATTCAATGCTCATCAGCATTATAACACTCATAAGGACCACAAATATTTTAAATTAGAGGGAGAGGCACAAAAGGTTGCATTGCAGAAATTAAAAGATGAAAAACAAAGGCAAGACAATTCTTTCAAGCAACAATAAGACCTGGAAATAATGTCACTGAAGCAACTTATAAAGTAGCTTATATACTCAGGAAAAAAGGGAAGCCATTCAGTGATGTAGAAATTGTGAAAGAATGCATTGTCAAAGTTGTAAGATGCTTAGACCCCAATAACATTTCAAAGTATTAACACAAACAACTGCCTCTTTCAAGGAGAACCATAACTGATCGGCAGCACGAGTTAGCCTTCAACTTAACAGAATAACTTCATGCAACACTTCAAAAAGAAAATATATATCTTACTCCATTGCTTTGGATGAATTAACTGATACTACTGACTCAGTGCAGGTTTCACACTTCATTCAGGTCATAACAAGATTTTCTTTGCTATGAAGAGTTACTCTCTTTGGGTACTCTTGCAAACAGAATGTGGGGAATATATACCTTCAACAACATTCAAGATAAATGTTGTGAAGTTGGACTAAATTTGGTAAATTTAGTGAGTGTATGTACAGATGGTGCACCTTCCATGACAGGAAAACACACAGGGTTTATTGCACAGAAACAAAGTATTAAGAGATCCAGATGCTCTCATTTTTTCCCTTCATATCTTGCATCAGCAAATCTCTGTGCTAAAGCTACTATTTTAAGTCAGCAGTTCCCAGCCTTTTTGGCGCCAGGGACCCATTTCAAGGAAGAAAAACTTTTCCGCAGGTGGGGGTAGTGGTGGGGGGTATGGCAGGAGGAGAGGCGTAGCTGAGTCGGTCAGGCAAGGTTGGAGAAGGGCTATAAATACAGCTGAAGCTTAGCTTGCCCACCTGCTTCTCACCTCCTGCCATGTATTCTCCCTTCCTAAGTTTCATGGAAGACAATTTTTCCATGGATGTGGCAGGGGTGGGGGGATACATGGCAGAGCTCTGTGGCCATGTCCTTAACAGGCTGTGGAATGGTTATCTGTTTGCAGCCTCGGGGTTGGAGACTGCAATTTTAAGTAACACTTTGAAACAAGTTATAAGTATTGCCAACTATTAACATAGTCTTGCAAATGTAACATGGTGTCATCAGTTTGGTAACATGCTAAAGGTGAACGATGAGGTAGTCAGTGTGGATTTGCCATATCATTCTAAAATGCATTAGCTATTGCAGGAACAGGCGTTAGCCAAAATTTTATCTCTGCAAGAACAGGTAGTTAAATTTTATGAAGAACAGAATGAGCAATGTGAATTATTGAAAGAAAATTTCTATAGGTATGCAGTATTTCTGTGTGATATCATGTCAAATCGAAATGACTTGAATATTTCTTCGCAAGGTAAAACATAAGTCTGTATATGATATGTGGCAAAAAATACGAGCATTTCAAAAACTATCTTTTTTCAAAACACTTCTTCAAAAGGAAATTTCAGATCAACATTTCCCCAGTTAGCAATGGTCATTGATGAGCAGGATAATATATGCTAATCATTGTAATACACACCTATTATACACAGCTATTATAGACCTATTAATTGGTAAATACGATGAAAGGTTCATTGACTTTGAGGATCATGACATCACACTCAAATCAAAATTTCTGCCTCACCTAATTGATATCACCAAGGCACCTAAAGAACTACAGATGGCATCGATTGAGCTCTCAGTAGAGAGCTCATTGTTTGATGCTAAGAAAGATCCAACTGAAATTAGGACAAATGCAGTAGAATACCTACACCTTCAGCAACATGCCTGAAAAATGCTTTCTTGCTTTTCAACCACTTATTGCTGTGAATCTACATTCTCCTACCTAACCCAAATGAAGATGCCCTTAAGGTGACAAATGACTGATGCCCATCTAGAGGATCAACTGAAACTGCAGACCTCCATGCTGCAACCAAATATTGAGATGCTTTCCAACAAAAATCTGACACAACAAAGTCATCAAAAGTTTAGTTAACTTTACAATTAACAAATAGTTTTCATTTTTTGAAATTATTAAGTACATAGTTAGATTTTTATGAAACAATGTACATTTTAAGTGTATCTAATTGAAGTTTCTTGAATGCAGCCTTATTTGATTGCAGTTAAATTAGTGTGGCCTTCCAACATGAAAAGGTTCCCCACCCCTACTCTGGGACATACTGCAGTTATTCTGTGCCCTGATCCCTGTCAGAGCTACCCCTCAGCAAAGGATGGACCTTGCAGCAAGTAGCTGGATAGAAGCTAAAGGAAGATTAATTTAGGTAAACAGGATCAGAAGGAACCCAGAAGGAACCCAGAAGATGAAAGCTGGGCTGTAGGCGATGGACAGGGCTGTACAGTCTGAGAGCTGGGCCTTGGCAGGAGAATGACATAGCCAGTACATTATTGGACTAGGCATTAGAGATCAAGAGGTATTAGATCCCAAAGCAACCAGCTGAAGCATGACTTGGCAGTTCAGAACAGAGAAATTGAGGGCCTCTGAAGTCAATGAAGAAGGGAGCCAGGTTCATGGGTAGGTGATCTACATGGATGTGGAAGTCTTCAAGAATAAGGATGGAGTTGAGCTTAAGGGAGATGATGAAGTCAATAGTGAAAAAAGGAGAAAAGGAGAAGGACTAGGATATTGAAGATCATAACAACAAGGAAGGGTGGTGGATGGTGAAGTCGAAACTTTAGACAATCTGGGGATTTGAAATAAGAAGGATGAAGAAAAGTATGGAAATATTATTTGTGGAAAGGAAGATTACACCCAGCCAATATGCCCTGAGAAATGTAAGGTGTGGGAGAGAAATAGCCTTTATGTGTGAAGTCTTCAGGGAAGAATTTCAGCAACAACCATTAAGAGGTGACATGTCTGAAATAATTCAAATGAGAATAAAATTGCACTTAGTTGTGAAAAACACACTTTATTCAAGATCCAGTCATAATCATAGATCTGCTAGCTCCCACCCAGGTCTAATTGCAGTAGCACCAAATTGACGTTACTGCCTTTACCACCTGAAGAAAAACATTCAATTTAGCCTTTCAGAGTTTCATCTTTCAAGTGTGTCTAACATGAAAACTGATGTATTTTTTCCATTATTTGAACTAGAAAATATTTCTTGTCATTTTTAATTTTGATCCTCCATTTTTCTAGATCCCCCTGGGACTAGTCAGTTACCACATGCTTAAGGTGAGCCCTCAGGTATGACACAAATAGAATGAGGATTGGGGCTTCTGACTTCAACTATTTTGAAAGTAAGACAACACAACACAAAAAGATAGAAAACATAATTGCAGATTATTTTGGTTTATCTCTCTCTCTCTCCCCAGCTCCCCCTTGTGTCTTTCTCTCTCTGTCATGGACTTAAATAATAAAAGGCAAGGTGTGATAGAAGAAGGAATGATGGCAATGTGGGTTCTACATTCTCTGCAGTTGACAGATTTGTTCTTTCTATTCTTTAGCAATACCAGATTGTGGACAATTTGTAAGTTTTTCCATAAAATAAATGCCTATTATCAAAGATACTTTAGTTTTCCTCACTAAGACCATTCACTCTTACTTGCTTAGGGAAATATCAGTAACGTGGGTAAGAAATAAATCATTGGAATTTAGACTGTTTTTAAGCATCAGTGGTCCCCATCAGCACTCATATCTATAGCATTCAGTACTTGCTTACTACGTGTTATTAATTCTTTATGTTCACTGAAGTAGAAATCTCAACCTTAAAATTCCTTTATGTTACCTCAGAGTTTGTAATACATAGTAGATCCTTAACACATATGAGTTGATTTATACAGCTATAAAAATAGGGTCCATTCAAATTCATTGATAATCTCAATTGAAGAATTGGAGATCTATTCCACTGCACATGAATGGGTTAATGGACATTTACAAGTAATATGTCTGGAGACATTGTGAGACTATTCCAACAAAAAAAATTTTCTAAAAAGGCATCTATTTATGCAATGAGAAATTTACAAAAGAAAGATGATATAGTACAAAGTTTATCTTTATATGACTTGCACTCTTAGAACTTTCCAAAGTTAGAGAAAAAAATCTATCACAAATTTCTTTTGAAAGCAAACATAGTGTTTAAGTACAGTCTTTCTTGCAATTTGTATATAATATATACTCTCCAGAGACCATTATCAGTTTTCTTTACTGATGAAGACAGAGTGGTTGTTGTCTTTTTGTTGCCCAAGATTTACACATATCAACTGCGTCTGTCAGTAATATATTTTTCCTCTTCTGTTTCCTCCATCCTAGAAAGTAACCACATATGATTTTCTTTGCCTTGTTTTTGGATTTAAATGTTTCCCTTTCTGATATGTTATTTTGAAGACTGGGTTATTTTGAAATCTCAAGAAACAAGTGAAAACCCATATGGCAGAGATTTTTAAAAGAAATATTTATTACCATTTTTGGAGTGATAAGCAGCTATTCTGTCTTCACTGAAGACAAAGTAAATATCAATAAGCTTAAATTGCTGAAAAGTACATTCAGAGCAGACACAAGGAAGAGTTTCTCTGCAGTGTTGTTAGGCACATGCATAGGTGACATAGGTTATTAGTGGCCTCAGAATAAATTTTCTTATTAATAAATCTTGGCCATCTTACTATATGAATTATAATAGAAAAATAGATAATTTTTATATTTTGGATATAAGCCACCTCCCAGGAATTCCCACCAAAAAGTGATTCCTACAAAAACCTCTGTTCTTCCCAGAACTGGTGCTAATGAGAGGAGGTGGAAAAGATTTCTTTGAAGACAGGGAAAGCAGCCAGGCAAAGATTTTCAGACTACTTTATTAAGTGAAAAAAAGCCAAGTGCAGAACAATGATATAGTACAGGTATGAAAAAAGTGTCTGTAAATGCATTCTGCAGAAGGATACCCATGGAATGTATAACTACGGTTGCCTTCAGGAAGAGAAGTTGAATGTAAAAGGACAGGGGAGAAAGAGAGAATTTTTTGCTCTTGAACAAGTGAATATATTACCCATTTTGAATATAAATAAAAATAATAAAATTTAAAAGTCCTATGTTACCAAAAAAACAAACTTTGAATCTACCTAATATTGATCAATAGGGAAAAAATGAGATAAATTATGGTATACTTTTCATGTATTAAAAAGAATGAGGCAGATAGGCAGAGGTAACTTGGTAATTGAACAAAAAAAGTGCAGTGTGTGCAAAGTTTCATTTTCATACACTTTTTGAAGAACACACAAAGAACTGTATACAGATGCTATTCTGTACATCGATGTTATTTTCTGGAAGGACACATGTGAAAGGATGAATGCATGGTGAGAATGACTTTTATTTGTCATCTTATAAATTTCTGTACTAATTGTATATTTGATATGTGTATGGACTTATTTTTATTTAATGAACACTTAAGGTGAATTTGTTATGCTTCTGTGAAAAGTGTTCAATGGCATATTCTATGTTTTCCTAAGCTGTTGTGATCCCAAATAAATGGGTTGTATAATGTTGTAGAAAACTACTAAAAAAATTTCATGAGTAAATGGATAGCAGCTAATATATTCCAGGCTTTCTTTTCTCTTTTCTTAGTCACACTCAGTCTTTAAGAAGTGATTTATTAAGGCCAAGCATGATGGCCCATGTGTGTAATCCTAGCACTTTGGGAAGCTGAGGTGGGAGGATTGCTTGAGGCCAGGAATTCGAGACCAGCCTGGGTATCATAGTAAGACCTTCATCTCTAAAAAAGAATTTAAAAAAATTAGCTAGGCATGGTGGCACTAGTCCTAGCTACCTGGGAGACTAAGGTAGGATAATTGCTTGAGTCTAGGAGTTTGAAGTTGCAGTGAGCTATGACAATGTAACTACGTTCTAGCCTGAGCAACAGAGCAAGACCATGACTCAAAAAAAAAAGTGATTTATTAGAAATGGGTTAATTTTTATAAATTATTAGTAACAATGTGATGCAGTGGAAATAGCAATGGCCCTGAGAATTTCTTCATGGATCTTCCACTCAGTTATCTTCAGCCTGATATTTAGCAATCTTTTGTGTTTAATAGAAAAAGGTGACCAGCTCACGTTTAAGAATTTGTCCCATTTTAGAATTCCAGGATGGTAACACTTATTGCTAGAAAGCAGATGGTTTAATGCTAATTTGAGTAGTTCTGTGAACTCTTTAAAAATTTTTAATGTCCCACATGATATTTATTATATAACAATTAAGAATGCCAACCCTTAGCAAAAGCATCTTAAACCAAAGTGTAGGGTATTGGCACCTACATAGAAATTTGGGTGATTCGGTAGGTAGAATAATGGCCCTCCCAAAGATGTACTTGCCTTAATCTCTGAAACATATGAATATGTTACCTTACATAGCAAAAGTCCCTTTTGCAGAAGTGATTAATTTAAGGATCTTGAGATGGGAAGGTTATTTTGGATTATACAATGTTATCACAGGGGTTCTTCTAAGAATGGAGGTAGGAGGGTCAGAGTCAGAGAAGGAAGATGTGACAATGGAAACAGAGGTCAGAGAGTCAGAGAAAGATTTGAAGATTCTATATTTTTAGCTTTGAAGATGGAGGAAAAAGGCCATGAACTATGGGACACAGTTAGCCTCTGGAAGCCTGAAAAGGCAAAAAAATGTGTTTTCCCTTCCTCCAAAAGGAACACAGTCCTGTTGACACCTTGATTTAAGCCTGTTGAAACCCATTTTGGTCTTTTGCTTTCCAGAGCAGTAAGATAATAAATTTGTATTGTTTTAAAGCATTAAGTTGTGGTAATTTGTTATAGCATCAATAGGAGACTAATACAGTCATTTAAATCTAACATTAAAATCTGAGGGTCATGTCGACTGTTGTACATGTTTCCTTTTCCTTAAATATAAATAGTCAACCAAAGCAAGACTGAAGAAAATTTGTGACCACATTACTAACATTCAATAATATAGATAAAAAACTGTTGACTTTTATGGACAAAATATAAGAAAGTATAAATTGACAGGGAAGTTTTTTTTTTAAGGGAATAGGTTTTTTATTCTTGTTTATATGCCTGGCTTTTAATTTTATGTCCACTATTTGTAATGGAGAAATTGCCAATAGGTGTTTGATAAGGGTAGACTGAGGGAACAGCATTACAATTGGCATGAATGTTGGAAAACTATAAGGAACTTTTTTTCTAGTCTTTGAATGTAAATACTCCCTTAGGAATATGTACCATTTTGTGACAATATTCAATGCTGGCAATAAGAATGAATGGCACTGGCACCAAATACTGAACAAGGCCTGGTGTCATGCCCATCCACGTTCCTTTCTACTCTAGCTTAGCACTTCTCTGGTAGTTTCCATTTAAATGTCAAGCCCAAGTAAAGTGAGACTTATGGAAAAACGTTGATAAACATTGTGTATTACAAAAGCCTTGTGCCACAGTTTACTGTGCATTTCTCTCTGGACAGACAGGGAAAGCAGGTTGGTGGGAGAGTCCTGTGATCCTAATAGGACCACAGTTAAGCTATGGGAGTGATTATTCTAGTCTTCCCCTGAAATCCATTTTCTCTCCATAGTCCTTCATTGTCAAGAAATCCCATTTGTATCTGAATTGAATGTATTTGTGGGAGTTGGGGGTGGGTGAGATGGATGAAAGGAAGGACATTCCCTGAATAGTGTGGGAAGTATTTGTTTTATGAGTGAATGAATGAGATTGACTATAATCAGAAAGACAGAGTCTTCTCTGATGTCAAGGGAAAACATAGCTATTTACACCTGCAGCTATTTATTTACCACTCTCTGGAGATTTGGGTTATTAGAAGATAAAACTGCAGTCTCTATGGGCAGAATAACTGGGTTTGAAATTTGGATCTGCTGCTTAGATGCTATGACCATATAGAATATTATGTAGCACTTTTTGTATACTTAATAATATTTTTACATTGTAGAATATAAAAAAAGAGAAAAAAGTGTAAAGTGAACTTTGGTACTCCAGTGCTTCCAATACATGCCCACATAAGAAATATGAAGAAGAAAATGTTATTTTCCACTACATAAAATGTAGTCATTTTAATTTACTCTTTTGTCATAGAGTGTCTTGATCCAACATGCATTATAATTAGGCACATTTTTGGGTTCTACACGCATTTAACAATAAATAAATAATAAATTCATCTTATATGAAATGCATCTTATATATTGAAATGCATATACTATCACCAACCTCAGCAATTCTTGTCTTATAATTTTAGTTGAGAAACATGACTTGTTGTTATTTTTTAAATTTATTCTTGATTTTACATTACCAGAATTGCTTAGTTGAATTATAACCATGAAATATTAGTGCCCATATCCTATAATGTATTTCAATTATAGAAATGAAAGCTTTCTTTAATAGAAATGTAATAAAAACATGACTATGTATGTAACCAGAGATTTGATCCAATTATTGGAAGGTCTGAAACTGCTCATCACCCTTAATATCCAAGGTATCCAATCTATTTTTTGAAACACAATCCTTCACCATTCTTAGAAAAAGCATCCTGGGACTATTTTTACTAATAAATAATATATGTCTTAATTCCATTTATTTCAGTAACCAATTGGGGATAAAGGTGAAGTGGCAGTAGGGGTGGATTGAAACTTTACTCTTGGCTCTTATAGCAAGTAGGGCTGGTTTTCATAGGCATGGAGCATGTACAACTGTACACAGCTCCCATGCTCAGAGTGGTCTGGTGCTTGGTTTAACGCTCTACAGTCATTTTCATGAAATTCCTACTATATTATTTTTGAGTATGTGGTAAACAGAGGGGAACCCTCTGTTGTGTGAGAGCCACACAAATGTTTGTGATCCAGTAGCAGTAGCCGATGGCACTGGCTCTCACCCCTGGGTACAGTGTGCAGGGTTCAGAATGATTGGTCTGACTACCTGGCATGCACACATAGGCCTCAGGGTGGTCCGAGGAGCCGCTGGGCTGAGTGTGTGACTTGGGACCAGATTGGCAGAGGTGACAGCAGCAGTAGCAGCAGCAGCAGCAGTAGCAGAAGTGGCAGCTGTATTCGGAGAAAGCAGGGGATGCGGTTGTAAACTATGAGAAGCTAACTTGACCATTATGCTCCCAGGAGAGCCAGTCCCCCTGCATCTTCTGCACGAATGTTCTCTGGTTTAGTGCTGGGACAGGAACTTTTGGTGCTCAAGCAGGGAACTCTATAAGTAATTCATTAAAAAATGAAAGCATACAATGGACTTTGTGATAATGCCTGTCAAAGTATTAGCTGAATTAGAATTACGCAAGGAGTTTAGAGTCACTGGTTTTGAAAACTGATGTAACATTCCAAAACATGTATCCACAAGCATACAGATAGAAATTAAACTTAAATATTGTAGCACTAACAGTATATAGGAAATAACTTTATTATCATATGAAACTTTGGATAAATAAATTATTAACGAGGAAGACAATTTAAAAATCATTTTTTTTGTAATTGAAGATATAGCAATACAATAGATAAGCAGGTTTTTTGAATTATATGCAAATCATGAAGCCACTTTTGGTTTCTTCTACAACCTCTACAAATTATAGGAAATGGCAGGGGAAACATTAAAATGTCATTATGTACATTTTAGTTTAAAATAAAATTCAGACAAAATTAAAATTAAAATTTAGATAACTAAAACAAGACGAGAGGCAAGATGGCATTCTAGAAGCAGCCACATGCACCTCTCCAGAGATATAGAGGATCAAAGGTTGCAAGTGAATGCCCACCTATGGATGGGCCTTCTTGAAAAGATCATTGTAAATCATTGGAGAAGTGATGAGGGACATTCAGAGTGAAGAAAAAGGTGATGATGTGATCCACTCAGCAGGATTGGAAGGTAGCTGGCAGAGGTACCCATATGTGGGGAAGGGCAGGAGAAAACCCCTGGGCATGAGGCTCCCCCCACGGGCACTTTGGCCTGAGGGAGCAGGGATAGTGGACACTCTCGCATGCCCTGTGATGGGGAGCTCAGCACTTCTGCCCCAATGGGGGATCTGAACAGATCAGGTGCCACAGATGCCACCTGAGAAACCCTATGGCGGCTGCCTCTATGGGACCTGGGCAGGGTGAGAGCCCTGGCAGACCAGCAGGTTGGCCCTGCAGCCTCTTCCTTGTGATCCCCAAGCTGCCAACTGGCCTCACGGCTCTTTGCCCATGGTTCCTGTACTGTTGCCCAGCCCCGCCCCCAAGGGTCCAGTGCCATTGCTCCAGGCCCTATCACTGGGCCCACTGCCCCAGCTCCCAGGCTTCCTTGCTGCCATAGGTCCTATGGCTGTATTTCTAAGGCTCCAGCAGCATCGCCAGGCTTTGTGGCTCTGCCTCTGAGGCTCCAGTGCCACTGGTAGGCCTGTGGCCCCTGCTCCAAGTCACCCCTGCTGCTGTTGTCCTACCACTTTGCTCCCGAGAGTCCAATGCCCATGCTGGGCTCTGTGGCCCTGGCTCTGAGGCTACCCTGCTGCCTTTGGGACCGTGGCTCCAACCCCAAGGCTCCAGCACTGATGCCAGCCCCCACAGCCATACTTCCATGGCTCCTACCAGCTGCCTGGCAGAAACTGTCCCAGTGGTCCAGCTCAGCCAGTGACCCACTAGTCTTGAGCTACTGTTGCACCTGGACTCAGTTGAAACAATCACCCCCCAGCTCTGACACCCATGACCACTGCCTAGATAACCTCACTCAGCTGCCACTGTCACCACTTGAGGGAGACCCAGGCAGACCAATCTCTCACAACATCAGTTTCTATGGAGAAAGACTCACCCAGCTCCCAACCCGAGCTTTCAAAAGTGGCCTGGGGAACAACCCACTACTATGCGCTATCATTTAGCACAGGCTTGGACTATGACAGTCACAGATCAGCTACACTAAGGCTCTCAGTACATCCACTTCTCTCATGTTGGGTCAATCTTCCAGAGTACATCACAAAAGCACCCTCTAGAGACCTCTTCTTCTCACTAAATAGGTGAGTTTCCAGCAAAGGACAACAGGTGTGCTGTACATCTCTCTGCCCTGACCTGAGAGAAGATGTTTCAGATGAGAATAACCAGCAAAAGAACTCTGGCAACATGAAAAAAACAAGCTAGTTCAACATCTCCAAGAGATCACAATGGATCTATAGCAATGAACCTTGAACAAATAAAATAAACTTTAAATCAGAAAGAGTGAAAAAAGTCAAAGATGGTCATTATATCATGGTAAAGAGAGCAATTAAACAAGAAGCTATAATAATCCTAAATATGTATGCACCTAACACTGGAGCTCCCAGATTCATAAAGCAAATTCTGCTAGATCTATACATAGAAATAGTAATTGCCAGGGGCTTTAATACCCACTGATAGAGCTAGACAGATTACTGAAGAGAAAGTCAATAGAAACACTGGACTTCAATGGGACTCTAGACCATATGGACCTAAGAGATATTTATAAAACATTCTACTCAAAAACAAAAGATTCCTTGAACTGAATGACAAAGGGTACAAAAACTATCAAAATCTATGGAATACCGTAAAAGCAGTCCTAAGTGGAAAGTTCATAACCTTAAATGCCTCCATCAAAAAGACAAAGATCACAAATTAACAACCTAATGTCACATCTCAAAGAACTAGAAAAAGAAGAGCAAACCAAATCAAGCAGAATAAAGGAAATAACAAAGCTCAGAACAGAGCTAAATGAAATGGAAGCCAAAAAAAGATAAATGAAATAAAAAATTGTTTCTTTGAAAAGATAAATAAAATCAGTAGACCACTGGCCAGACTACCAGAAATAAAAGAGAAAGTACTTAAATAAGCTCAATCAGAAATGAAAAAGGAGATAATACAACTTATACCACAGGAATATAAAATATCATCCATGAATATTATGAAAATCTCTATGTACACAAACTAGAAAACCTAAAGGAAATGGATAAATTCCTGGAAACACATAATTTCTCTACCCTAATTCAGGAAGAAATAAAAATTCTGAACATACCAAAATGACCAGTGAGATTGAAAGAGTAATAAAAAATCTTCCTACAACATAAAAAAGGCGAGTTCCCAGCAAAGAACAACAGTTGTGCTGTACACCTCTGTGCCCTGACCTGAAAGAAAATGTTTTAGATGAGAATAACCAGCAAAAGAACTCTGGCGACACGAAAATAAACAAGGACCAGACAAATTCCAGCCAAATACTGCCAGACCTACAAAGAACTGGTACATGTTCTACAGAAACTATTCCATAACATCAAGAAGCAGGGAATCCACCCTAACTCATTCTATGAAGCCAGTATTACATTGATACCAAAGCCAAGAAAGGGTAAAAAAAAAAAAAAAAAAAGAAAACTATAGTCCAATATTCCTTATGAACATAGATGCAAAAATCCTCAACAAACTACTAGCTTCTATGAATTCAACTCATTTAGATTCCACATCTAGATGAGATCATGCAGTATTTATCCTTCTGTGTCTGGCTTATTTCACTTAACATAATGTCTTCTGGGTTTATCCATGATGTCTCACATGACAACATTTTCTTTTTTAAGGCTGAATAGTATTCCATTGTTTGTATGAACTACATTTTCTTTTATCTACTCACGTGTTGATGGACACATGTTGATTCCATATCTTGGCTATTGTGAATAATGTTACAATGAACATGGGAGCACAGATATCTCTTCAATATACTGATTTCATTTCCTTTGAATATATACCCAGTAGTGACATTGTTGGATCTTATTGTAGCTCTATTTCTAATGTTTTAAGGATCCTCCATACTATTCTTCATAATGGCTATACTACCCACTATACATTCCCACTAACAGTGTACAAGTATTCCCTTTCCTCCACATCTTCGCCAACATTTATCTTTTATCTTTTTGATAATATCCATCCTAACAGGTGTGAAGTAGAATCCTTACTCTTTACAACATAAACTGACAGAGGCTCACGCCTGTAATCCTAGCACTCTGGGAGGCCGAGGCAGGCGGATTGCTTGAGGTCAGGAGTTCGAAACCAGCCTGAGCAAGAGCAAAACCCTGTCTCTACTATAAACAGAAAGAAATTAATTGGCCAACTAATATATATAGAAAAAATTAGCTGGGCATGGTGGCGCATGCCTGTAGTCCCAGCTACTTGGGAGGCTGAGGCAGAACGATTGCTTGAGCCCAGGAGATTGAGGTTGCTGTGAGCTAGGCTGACGCCACGGCACTCACTCTAACCTGGGCAAGAAAGTGAGACTCTGTCTCAAAAATAAATAAATAAATAAATAAATAAATAAATAAATAAATAAATAAACTGACAGAGGATTTGGCCCCCTAGAAATAGAAAAGTTTCATGTTTAAGAATATTTATTTATCTTTCAGCATCCAAAACAACACAATCACCAAATGTGTTTTGTTTTACCATGAATTACTGGCATAGGTCTCAGCCTCGTAGCCCTCTGTCTTTCCCTACCTATCTGCTTTTAGAGACAGGGATGTCATATAGCGAGGCCAGGTCCATGGTGTGTGGAGCACAGGTTGTTGCATCTTTATGAATGGAGGATTTTTCATAGCCTTCACTCAGTTTGATACTTTCCCATTGATTTACCATTTGTGAGTCAGTGTCCATTCATTTGACTTCCTCCCGAGAGCATCTAGGTAAGTCAGAGTTAACAATGACAAGAGACGCAGGTGTTCTGGTGGCCTCCAGTTTGAAGCTTGGAAGATTTATGTCCAGACAGCTGTGTGTAAAACCTTCTGCACACGGCGATCAGCATATCCCCAAGAGATATAATGAGTAAAACTAGAAGAATAATGAAGAAAAATGACAGGCTCATGAAAGGGAATAAACAGGGTATGCCTCTGGTAAATACCTCCCTGAAGGACTCTTAGGAAAGACTTACTGATTAATTGAATCAATCTATCATCCTTGGGGTGACAGCATCAATTTGCAATCTTTTTTGGGAGTTGTTTTGTTCCATTGCAGTTACAGCTTAAATTCATATGTGAGCAGAATGAGCAGTTAAAAAATATACGTGTTTTATTAAGGTACTCTTATTATAGAAAAGGCTCATATTAATTTTAATAACAGTTGACCATGTAAGAGCATAACATGTGGCTTGTAAAAGGATTTTTCCTCTCTGAATTTATCTTACAGAAATCAGCTCTCATTACCCATCAACATCTTAAGCTCATTTGCTTCTAAACTCCAGGATGTGTAAAGATTTTTTTAAAAAATGACCTCATTATAATTCTAGAGAGTATAAAAAATATCTGCCTTTATCCCTTTTAGGAGGAATTCAGCTTCGTTTTCTTTGTTGCCACTGGCAATCATAACTCATGATTCGGGTGCAGATTTCAGTGGTAAATGTGATCCCTGAATGTATTATCTAGTGCAAGTTCAATTCTTGTCGAATTAAAAGGCATAGAATACATTAATGTCTTAGAAATTTTGCTTTCATAGCTATCAAAAGTGATTATTTTAATATACCAGTGTGTTTTAAACTGGACATAATATACCAATCACAGATTTTTTTTTTTGCTTTCTTTATTGGGAGTGGGTAGAAGATAGATATAATAAAATGAAGAGAGGATTAGACATGGATCCTAAGCAAAGATTCATATGTGATGACAATAATTGAGGATTTTACAATGTAAGGATATTCATATCAAATCTTCCTGAGTACAAGTGTTGAGTGCTAAAATTTTAGCAAAGACAGATACAATGTCTGAAGAAAGATTATCTTGACAAGTATAGGAAGTACTCAAGATAGGACTGCTTAGATAATCTTTATCTCTCTAATATTAGTTATTCATAAGTGTACTGTAAAAGAAGCACTTCTAACCCTAAGCCTGAACATAATTGAGTAATATTAAACATATGAGGCCATATCATATATACATGTTTACATAACATGGATTATTGGTTTTTAAAATAACTATGATAAAATATATTTGACAATGAAACTATACTAAACCTAAAAACAATAATTCAGGAGCATTTTATGGTTTAATACTGCCTAGAGTCTTTCTTATCAAGGTTAATTTGAATTTATAAAATCCAGGGTCAGTTGCCAGTATCTGATATTTGATTTATTCTATTCTGACCAGAGTACACATCCTAGAATTTGTTGTAGAATTGTAAGTTATTTGCATTTTCAGGATTTATGGTTAATCTTGACCTCTTGAGTTTCTTAAACTCTCTAGGCCTTAATTTACTGTCTCTATAATGAATAGATTTGGATCTCAAGCTTTTGTTTTACAATGTGACCTTTATTATTTAAAATGAGTGTGTATTTCTGAATTAAAGGGGTCCACTCGTTATAGTACAGTGAGATGTTGAATATTTGCTTCACTGTATTAGAGGTTATATTTTTTAATAGTTGCCAAATGCAGATCTTGGTTCCATCTATTATAGTATTTACCAAATTCACAATTTATTTAATCGGGAACTCCAGAAGAGGGAATCTTTTTAAAGAGGGTGTGTGTGTGCATTTTCGTATCTTGAAAATGCATATGTATTTGATTTATTCATTCTATCCCTTTACATGCAACTGAGATGTTGTGTGCATTTGACTTCACAGTGCAAAGAAATATCCTGAGTCATTCACATCCACTTCAATGAACATCAGTATACTTTTCACGCAGGGAACAAAAGTAAAAGTAGGCTTGATCATTTATAAGATTCTCACCATGTGGGATGAGAAGTCAAGTATTAGAAGTTGATCTTCAGCTTCTTAGAACACTGCCCAAAGCCTTCCTTGTTTTTGATCAACTTCAGCATTTTGACTGACGGGGGCTGGTGTATGTCTGTGGGCTGTGGGAGGAAGGATACAACCTCACCAGCAGCCTGAGCCTGGAGCAGCCTGTGCCTGCTGCCCTTGAACCTTTTGGTACATACAATGAACCTCAGCTGAAATTATGTTTGCAATCATTAATGCAGGGGTCAACCTTTTCTATTTGCCCACTTTATGCCAACATGCTTCACAATAGTTGTCTTCTATTGAGGTGAATAACAATATTCTAACAACAACAACGAAAAAGATTCTGTCATCAAAGGGGCAATAAATGAGTATTTTAAATTATTTTATTGAAAATAATTTGGCCTATCAAAATGAAAAATTCTACCTACAATTTAACCGAAGGTCTTTAATATAGTGTCCATACACCTCTATCAACCATTAGCTTGATGCTAACTCTACATCCCAGATAGAAGGAAACAAAGAACGTCTCCAAATGACAGCAAGTCCATTGCAGGCAGTCTTCTAAAAGAACCCTCAGTGTCAGGAGATAATGAAAGGACATGTTACCTATGACTGAGCAAAAATGGTGCCGTGACCTGGCAATTTCGTCTCACTGCTGACACATCCCTGCACTGCACAGAGCATCAGCGTTGCCTTCATGTAAATTTAATAGCGTTTCCCTTTCAATGACATAAGGAAATACACCGCGAGAAGCGCAGGGGCTTAGGGATGGCTCGGAAACATAATCGTTTTTCCATTTATTTTTAAAATGCAAATTACACTAGTAAGTCAAAAAAATCACTCTGTTAAAAATACATTCAGAATTAACAAATGCAAAAAAAAAAAAAAAGACACATCAGGATTGTAACTCTTGCCTTCTGAATATTAGGTTTATAACAAAAGCTCAGCCTAGAAAAATAGCATTCTTCACCGGATTTTGAGGAGGATACAGCTGTACAACTTAGATGTTTTCCCAGATATAATCACACCACTGTGCTTACTGCTCCCAAAAAAGACCTGTCCACTGATTACCTTTTAGTAGTCAACAACTGTTTTTGAAAATTTTGGTGGTGATGATAGTTGTGATTTGGTGGTAACTTGGCTGTAACTTAAAGCAGGAAAATGAGGGCTTATTTTCTGTATCCATATACATGTACATGCTGAAATCTCATCACAGCATGAATGTACAGTGAAACCTCATTTTAATAGTCACATTAAAAGTCACGTTAGAATAGTTTCTGGCATGTATAGTATTTATATTTTAGGAATTAAAGGACAATACATTGGTAAATATTTTTCTCATACATTAAACATGCATGTCACCATAAAAACATCATATGAGGTTTCACTGACATGTTTGCAATTGTATACTTTATACATGTATGTATGGACAAACATATACAAGCCACTGAGAAAATTCAAGCACAAGTGCTGGAATCTTCTTTTTAGTTTATGTTCCAATGATAAGTCTTTGTTCCTTTATCATTTTCAAATGTATATGTATGTGTATATTACAGACATCCATGCAAACACAGTAATGGGACTGGTTTATGCAGTTCTGGTTGGGCTAAGGTCCAAAATAGGTTAACCCAATAACTGAAACTTCATAGAAACCAAAGAAGAGAACTTGATCCATGCCAATTTATAACTTCTGAATTTCACTGTACTTAAGGATGGTGTGTTACTTTTAAAAAAAAGAGATTTTAGTGTCAAAGGTGGATTCAAGAAAAAAAAAATGACTCATCTGAGTTCCTGATAAGCCTGAGCTAAGTATGTTTTCTACTCATGAAAACCAAATAATGCTTGAAAATATAGAACAAAATTTCCTAGGAGTTCAGAATATTTCATAAACACATTGACCTACTATTAAGTTTCCAAAGGCATCTTGTTGCCAACTACGTTAACAGCACAGTTTTTCTGCCACAATAATACAGGAGGATTGAAATACACTCTAACACACAACGGATCCCCCAAATACCACAAAGAGATCTCAAATATTTCACCAAGGTAACTATTGCTCCCCCCACCCACCCAAAAAATAATCTCGTACGCTAGTTAGAAAAAAAAGTTCACCTACATAGGGTCTTCAATTTGAATTAGATATAAAAGAGTAAACATAGCTAATACATATTCAGTTGGCCTCTGTTGATAGAAATCCACAGCTGTTTCTGTGTTAGTAAAAGACGTTTGCAGATACTTATAAAAGCACCTAGAGTGCAATAAATAAAATCAGTGAGTTAAGCCATTTCTGCTTTCTGCTTCCAATAGATTAATGAGTTTAGTAGATTAATAAGTTTTACTTTGTCCCACCCTAACCCCATCAGACGACCATATTTAAGAATTATAAAGACGACGATTATTACTGTTGTTGTTATTGTTACTTGTCTCTTTTTGGCCACCAGGGAGGCTCTAATGGTAAAGCACTTTGCTGACAGCTGGCAGTTTTCTTTTACAGACACACTCTACACTGGAGCTGCTGCACTATTCAGTGCTGTTCCTTGACATGAAACACACAGACTCGAACTCATTCAGAATTAATAGCAGTGTGTTAGCCTAAAGGAAGTGATTTGGGGATGTCTGCACTGAGATTCTCGGGCACACAACGTAGGTGGGGTTAAGGCAAGTATGTACGGTACAGCCTTTCAGGCAAACAATCTGCCATCGCGGACTTCGGTTACAAGGTCATCATGGCCTGTTTTGTTTGTTAGTTTTTGCAATTACACTGCCTAAGTAGCCGTGGTGCTATCAAGATGTACGGAGTGCAGAAGACAGAGCTCGCAAACTAATGTGCCCTGGATGACTTCGCAGCTCACAGAGGCCGACTGGCTGGGCTGCAGAGGAGTTAGTAACGGCCAGCAGAGGGCACCATCACATCTCCTTTTGAACTTTCCAAAGGCCTGGGAGAAAGGAGCCTGCTTTTCAGGAAATCCGAGATGGGCGTGTCCTGCATATTTGTTTCAGTTAGAAAGAGGAGGTCAAGTGGAATTGGTGTGTGCGTGCTCGTGTATGCGTGTGCGTGTGCGTGTGTGTGTGTGTGTGTCCGCGAGGGTCTCAGTATCTGTAGAGGCTTTGTGTTTCTTTTGTTAATATGTATACATATTAAAACTCGGTTGCTTCTTGTTCTTCATAAAATGCAGGAGGCCACTGCGAAACAAGTTCTTTGAAAGGTCCATGGGCTGACATACTGAAGCCATCTGTGTTATTTTGACCTAAGAGAGAGAAAAGATGTTTTTAATCAAGCGGGAGAGCAATGGGTGCCTGTTGCTCACCACCTTTTCTCACCTCTCCAAGCACAAGAGAAAAAAAAAAAAAAACTCCAAAAAACAAAACAACAACAAAAAAGCATCCCCATTTGGGTTTTAAATAGACAAATTCCCCCAATTTTCCTCTCCTTTTCTTTTTTCTCAGTGCAACCCTCTAGGTAGAGAGGCTACTTATGGTGATTTAAAATCTATTTCTGGGGACCAATGAAATAAATATGTATTTCTGTACGATTAGGCTGCCAAAAAGAATGCAATGTTTTTAAAATGTTGTCGAATGTACCATAGGATATTCTTATACTGCAGGGAATCCAATCAGATCTATACTCACTATGGCACATAGGTCAGTGGTAGTCACAGCAGCTCCTTTGTTAGAAAATTAATGTGTGGACAGGGGAATTTTTTTGTGCAGCAACTTCATAGCTATTAATTTATTTCAAAGAGGTCTACCAAACTTTAAGGGAAAAAAAGGAAAATCTTTCCTTTTCAGATGGGTTATAGATAATCTGAAGAATTGCAAACCAAGAACATTCACCCAACTTAATGAAAAATAAAGAGGACCATCTATTCATTTAGTACAGGAACTGAAACACAGCTGCAACTGTAAGTCAGTTATGGCAGTATTTTCAAAGCTTTGTTCAGGATCTTGACCACAGATTTTCTGGGTACAATGGGAGCCCTACAGCTAAAACTGCATGTTGCTTTTTAACATTTGCTTTCCTTCAAAGGAACAGCTTTTATTTTCAGTTGCTATATAATATTGTTAGGGTGCTTGAACTGGCCCCTGATGTTAAATTACACTTACTTTACAAGACATATTTATGGCAGGTTGACAGGAGAAGGCACACTCCAAATGACAAAGACATAGGAGATGCTCAGGTCTCTGCCTCTCAGCAGGGAATGAGGTTTATAGGTGAATCAGTTTTGGTTTTTCACCAGATTTGAATAGGCAGTGGCTCTCAGAGGAGTTACAAAGTTGAAAAGGCCCTTCATTCAACAGTACATAATGTAACATGAAAAGGGAATAAAGGGAATGCAGAAAAGGGAAGGGGCACAGTGATGTATGAAAATATGGTGGCTAAGTGAGTGTGAAGACTAAGTAAAGCAAAAACCAGGGAATATGATATCAGGCCAAACTTAAAATCCATTTAGGAATTTAGAAAGAACACTGAACTAAGGGGTCAGGAAAACTGGTTGATAACTTTGGCTGCATCACTAACAAGCTGTGTGACTTTTGTTTCTTTTTTTACTTTCCCCATCTGTAAAATAAAATTGTAGTGTTCTAGGGTTTGGGGTCTTCTATGGGATGTTTTGTGGAAGGGATGGTAGTAGCATTTTGACTAGTAATTTTTCATGTACCTTAAGTAATTATAACTGCTTAAATTTGAATTCTATTAACTAGTTGGAATTTAAAGTGTTCTATTTAACAAAATAGTTAAAGTGTTCTATTTTACTGGAAGTTTTGTCCTCAAGGAAATTAATTCTGGACAAAGATCCCTATCTTTGTGGCATCCCCTCTTTAAGGCAACATTAGAATTATAAATGCTTGATTTGAAACAATATACTTGATTACATATAATTAGCATGCTCATGTTATCTTATTATCATAGCTGATGTTTATGTGAGGGGTTACATCTAATTTATTATAGCTTGGTCATATTTAGTAATCATTCATATTGATCAACATAATGAAATATTAAGTGACATTGTCAGAAGCAAGCAATTGCAAACCTTGCGGATGTTTTGCTCTGCTCTTAAGCACATACTGTTACAGGTTACTTGGGCTGATACTATATGTGAAATATTTTTTACAGAAGAGATTCTTTGGGAATTACATATAGTATATGCTGGTTTCTGACTTGATAAAGTCTTTTCATGAGTGATGGTTAACATAAGCATTATTTATACTACTAACAAATTATGTGTATTAAGCACTTACTATGTGACATGTCCTACATTTCATGTGCTTTATGTGCATTTCATATAATTTCAGAATAATTATAGAAAGTGTGCATATTATCATCTCTATTTTGCAGGTGAGAAAACTTAGGCTTGATGAAATTAAATATAGTTATTCAAATAGAGTTATATGCCCAAGGTCATACAGAATTTAATCTTAGGCAGTCTGCCTTCAATAATAGATCACTATAAGCACTACTCCTTATTGCTTTGCCTTTTAAAAATAGAACACTTTAAAAAAAGGTTACAATAAAAATATTGAGAAGAATAGTAAAGAATATAAAGGATTTATTTTGTTTTTATGGTAGCTACCAAGTCTTTCCGGGATGATAGGGAAGGTATGGTATACATAGCAAACAACTATAGTACATGGCAAAAGAAGTGAAAGAGAAGTTTTAAAGGAAATATATTTTAAGATAAGATTCAAAGGACAGTGGGGTTTCAAAGGGTAGAATTTGGAAAAAAAGATTATGTTTGGTATCACAAGAATAGTATGGACCATTGGAAAAATACATGTCATATCTGAAGAAGGTAAGAGTTTGTTTGGCTGGAAAATATGTTTGAGAGGAGGTATTAGACTATTTCTGCCATAAATAGAGTATAAACTTCAGGAGGACAAGCCCAATTCTTATTCTTATTACACTTTTCTGTATCTCTCAGCATCATTTGCATATGGTCGAAACTCAAAAGTTATTAAGATTTACAGAGAAGAGATAGTATTTTAATAGAATATTGAGGGCAGATTAGAGTGGACTTGCAGGCTGTGGTAAGGAGTTGGAACTTTGTTCAGTAGGTAACAGGAAGTCATTGATAGTTTTTGGGCAGGGAAGTGAAATCAATTGAATTGTACTTTAGGCAGATTAATTTGGCAGCCATGTGGCAAATACGATAGAGGTTCTAAAATAAACTGGAAAACTTAACAGGTCATGCGTGCTTGAATAGGACAGTGGTTGTGAGAATGTAAATAAGAGAATGTGTGATATACTATTTACAGAAGCAATGCTTTAAATAAAGCCAAGTATTGGCCGATTTCTGAACTGATAAAGTCTTTTTTATGGGTAGTGTTAGCAAATAATTTCAGAGAACTACAGGGGACCCAAAGAACAAGGTAGGCACAATGCATAGTTAATTCTCTTTTTAAAGAGAAGCTTGAAAAGGGGTGTCTAAAGATTAATCTTTTGGAGGAGAAATACTCTAAAACTCCATTTATTATCCTACACACTAAAGATATTAAAAGGTAATATGACTTAATGGTGGAGGACAACGACAACAAACACATATCTTCAAAGAGAAGTTCACATTTTAAAATGAATGGAATCTTACTTTCTATTTTGATCTTCGCTTGCAATTCAGCATATCACTTGATGCTGATATATAGAATTTGTTATCAGTTGTTATCCAAGGGAATTTGCCTAAACACAGATATAAAAATCAGGCTCTGATTGTATGTCTGCTCTCTTGAGTGCTAGAGTTAAGGGTTCGATAAATTTCAGTGTTAATGTTCCAGTTCATTTTCACTTTCACATCAGAAAAATGATAGAGAATAGTACTGCTCAGTTTTTGATTTTTTTGAGCACTGTATAGAAGTAGGGTGAACCTATCATTTATCCTGTAAATGAGTACCCTTTTGAGAGTAATATGGAGGGTTGGTAATAAGTATACTATGATAACCAGTGTAAACTGAGGCTATACTAGAAAAAACCAGAACATATGGCTTATATAGAGTTACATATAACTGCCTACAATGTTATATATCATTTTCAAAATATAGAACTTTTGGGTAATTCAAAGAAGTGGTATATAATATTGGCTTTTGAGCCACATAGGTGATACTTATGATAAGACTAAAGGTAACTTTAAAGATGGCATTTCTGATAAATCAAATTTTTAAAAAATCACGAATAAAATGTTAGAATTATCCCAGTCAAGACAATATTAATAGAAGAGAAAATATTGGAAGTATATAACTGAAGCAGAAAGTTGCATGCCATCTATTTTGTGCCATGATACATTTACTCGATCATCTTTTAGTATTCCAGAATACCTTCAAGGCAAAGTACTTACATGTACATAGGCTGTAGTTGTAAATGAGATGTCTTCTGAGGACCTTGATAGCCATAAGAGTCAAAGCCACCTATGAAATCAACTGGAGAGGGACAATTACCTTCATTAGTTAACTTTTCAGAAGAGGTAAACATTCATGATCAAAGCTTCACACAGATTACTAATATAAACCTTTTAATGATCTACTAACCTACTGAAAGTAAAAAATTTGTGAAGAAACAGAAACATTAGTTCCAAGATAGTTCCTTCAGGGTAGTGATTCCCCACCCCCTGCAACTGTGAGATTCAGTTACTGCTTTACAAGAATCTATTCACTGGGGAGAAAAAACAACAAGAACCTAATTGGAGCAATAAAATTCCCTTGTGCATTAAAGATGCTATGTGCCTTTTTGGTTAGCCTGGAGATTTTCTGTAATACATTACAAATGTTATAGCATAAAATAATGATCACTCAAGTGCATGCATCGATCAGCCATTGCAGTGCTAGTAATAATATGTGTTATGATTATCAAGTACAAGGTGCTGTGGTGGAACTCATGTGAGTTAACGTAACTGTCTTTGTCCTCCTGTGGCTTACAATCTGAAACAATCAGGGGCAAAGATGTGGAGCGAAGTCTAACCAAATATTCAAATGCAATATATTCCCAGATATTTAAAATACAGTAAGCTATAACAAGCATTACTGTGGCAGATTATATTTTCCAAAATGGTTGCAACAACATTTCCTGTTCCACATGGTGTTACACATGTGTGACCTTGATGTGTTTCAGCTGATGGGCTCACTGAGGCTCCAGCTGATAGCCATTATCCACAGTCAGATGTGTGGAGAAAATAATTCTCTAAATGACTCTACCCAGCTGTTGATCTTGGTATCTTCCCACTGGCTGGAAGATTCTTGAGTCCCTGACATAAGAGAGCAGAGACAAGCTATCCCCGCTGTGGCCTGTCTCTTAACCCAGTGAATCTATGAGCAAAATAAATGGTTGCTTTATAACTCCAGGTTCTGGCAGCATTAGTATCTGGAAAAGGGAATTCTAAGAATACTGTGAAAAAGTTTTGATTTTTTTTTTTTTCTTCATTTGTGGAAATAGATGTCATGTGGTGGGGATAAAGGAGGCAAAGCAACAAACGGCTGACGAAATACATGACAGGAAGGAGAAAGAAAGGGAAATAGAGACAATTAGGATGCCCTGGGATACTCTTACTTTTTCTAGTATCTTATTCTATTGACTTACTTTGCCTAATTTTTGTTCTCTTGTTAATATCGTAGGCCTAGGGTGTTAGGAATTGGAGCAAGATGTGAAATAATATAAAGTCCATGGTATCTGTGTGGGGGGAAATCTTTTTTTTTTTTTTAAAGGACTTTATTTTTTAGAGCAATTTTAGGTTCATAGCAAAATTGAGTGGAAAGTACAGAGAATTCCTATATACTCCTTGTCCCCCACAGAAATACAACCTCCTCAACTGTCAATATCCTGCACCAGAATGCTTCATTTGTCACAATCGATAACTTACATTGACACATAATTACCAAGTCCATAGTTTACATTAGGGTTCACTCTTGATGTTGTACATTCTATGAGTTTTGACACATGTATGACATGCATCTACCATTATTGTATCATAGTAGCTGACAAAATAAAATTTGTACTTGCACAATCTCTGCTTTGTTGGAGAGATTGACTTTTGGTTCTCTGAAGACAACTTGGAAAATTTTTTTTAAAATAGACCTTTATTGAGATATAATTGATAAGAAAGTACACATAGTTAATGTATACAATTTGATGAGCTTGGGCATTTGCAGACCCATAAACTGTTACCACAATCAAGATAATAGACTTATCTGTTACCTCCAAAGGACAACTTAGGAATGTTATTATTTTCTTTGCAAGTGTTCAGTGTTTTCTCTTGGCCTTAGTTTTCCTATCTGCAATATGGATATGTTTACACCTACTGACCTATGGAAACATAGGGAGATTGAATCATTTAAAATTAGTAAAGTGCCATATCAGTTTAATAACTATGATTTAAAAACATTCATAGTGGAGTTGGTACTTGGTAATTTCAAAATTGTTCCTTAGTTCTTAATGACAAAGCCACTAGTCAACATACTCCCTTTTGGAGACAAAGTTGGAAAAAGCCATGAGGGGAAATTTTAAAAAGCAGTTCACCAAAAATTAAGCTTAAATATTTAGAAGAACTCATTGAAAGACATTAAATAATTTGTGTGGTCCTATGAAAATAGTGTCTTTCCATTATGTCTGCAAGTATGAATTTCAAGGGTACTTACTTCCAGGTGCACAAAAGGAATTTAGAACATAACCAACCATAGGCCCAATTGAAAAGAACCACCTTTCTCCCACCAAGCCCTACTTGGTGGCAGCAATTCAAGCTGACTATGTGAACTTAGGTACTCAGTCTGCGATAAAATCCCTGGGTGGACTCTGAGATTTTTTTTTCTGGTTAGGAAAACATAATCCTTTATAGGAAAGGGTCCTTTATCATGTTGTTACCTGAAAGGTCACCAAAGTGTTATGCTACAGAGGGCTCCTAGCAGGCAAAGCACGCATTGAATGAAATGAGACTTATTAACTAAATCACCACAGATGCTTCACTTCCTAATCTTGTTCATCAACTATAATTTATCAGGGTTTTAAGGTCCTGTTTTTCATGTTTCCTTCTTATTTGTATCAGGGGCAGCTCTTTAATATTTTAAATTTGGTAACACATTCACACATTCTAAAAAATTAAAGTGAAAAGCAATAACTACAATGATATCATAATAAATAAAATATTTCTTTAGTTAGAAGTTGTTTGAATAACCACTTTAAGATTTTGGTTCTAAAGGCCTAGCAAAAAATGAAATTAAGTTCCACTTGATACACTGTTCTGCCTTGTTGCTCTTGTTTATTTCGCTAATTCTCAGTGAGGGCAATGCCTGAGGTGAGATTTTAAGAAACACGTGATGCTTTTCTCCTGAGACCAACCAGGATCTTGTTATTTCTTCTAATAATGTAATGCCACCACTTGAAACATCACGGGGAAGCTGTGAGGTAGCCCAAAGACTGAGGGCTTTGGAGTCAGAAGCCCTTTGCTCAGATTGTGCCTTCACTTCTTACCAGCACTGCACCTGTAAGCAGGTCACAATTGCTCTGAGCCTTAATTCCATCCTCCGTAAAGGGAGGATAATAAAGCAATTTCAGCTTCACAGTGTTATTGAGGGAATCAGGCATCATATGTGTGTAATACCTAGAAGGATGTATATAATATATTAAAAACATGCTATGGGTAGATTTGGAATCTCATCTCTTTCTGAAAAGGATCTCTACAAAAGGAATGATTGGAATTATGCTTTAAAATGCATAGTAGGCTCTTTACTGAGAGAGTCAGAATTTTTCAGGCCGGGAGAATAGATGGAGATCAAGCTCAAAGAAGAGAACTTTGTAGCAGAATTTACTAGAATTTTATATGGAATGACGTAAGCATGGAAGTCATCAGCAGAAGCTGAGGAGAACAGACGTAGGTCTACAGAGACCCCTCAAATGCCCACTTAGTTGGTTAACTGTGGTTTGACAAGAAGCAGGAATAGCCTGTGTGACATAATGTAGATAAAAGGAAGATATTTTCTATTAAAAAATAACTACACAGAACCAAGTTGCATATTTCAAACATGTTTGGAAGTTGCCTTGTATATTATCAGAAAGAACAGAGGGAGGCCGGGACTGTCCTGGTTGTGGTCTGTGAGGCTTTGGCACATATGTGGGCTAAAGGAGCTGTCCAGTGGAGTGGTCAAGTCTAAAGACACTGAGAGTTTAGTGCACTGGATTGGACAGAAGGAGATGAGGTCAAAGCTTGGTGGATGGATTACTTTTCAGAGGCGAAGCTTACTTGTTCCTCTTAAATTTGGGGAGGGTTGTAAGGAGACAAAAGAATTATTGTAAGTATAGAGAATCATTGAGGCTTTTTTGGGGAAATAAAATTCTATGTTTGATAGCTGTGACTTTCTCAGGTTTGAGTACTTGGTTTAAGGGGCCTGGAAAGGTTTGGAACAGGCCCTGTGGCCAGGGTGCCATACTGTCAACAGGAGAAGAGTGAGAGCATGGTTGTGTAGGAGACAGCATCTATTTGAGTGTGACAAGCATACATGTGTGGCTGGGTTTAGTGACTTTCTCCAGCAATTCACAACCACCCAGAATTAAAAATGGAGAAATTGTATCTGAGTGTCACCAGGCATGGATGTTGACAATCCAAGCATAAAGGAAGTGCAAGTGAGGAAGGAAATCAAAAGTGCTAATGAGAGCACCATGGTCTTTGCTAAACCTGGAGATAGATAATGAGTAGGAAGATCCAAGGAATGACAGAAAGATAGGTTCCAGTGGCGGGAGCTCCCAAATAAGAATGAAGAAAAATTTCTCCAAAAGGGAGTCAGGAGAATGAGGAAAAAGCAAAGATAGGGGTTTACAGTAAGGGAGAGAATTTCAGAATTGGTGATCTTAGAGAAGCCTTCTTCCACTGTACTGAAGGTGATCCAAGTATAGCCTGTATGATGAAGGGAATGAAAGGGGTAGATGAAGCGATGATGTTAAAAAATAACTACGTAGAACTGAGTTCCGTATTTCAAATATTTTTGGCAGTCACCTTGTATAACATTAGACATGACAGAGAGAGAGGCTGGGATCTTCCTGGTTTGTGGTTTATGAGGCTTTCATGTGTATGTAGGCAAAAGGAATTGTTCAATGGAGTGGGCAGCTTATCCCCCATGATGGGGAGGGAGTAAGAGCTGAGAAGGTGAAGAAATTATAAAGCTAGGGTCAGAAAATTATGTATTCAGATATCTTTGATGCTTTCAATAAGTGTGGAGAAGCATGTAGAATGTGATGAAATAATTCAACCAACTTCACCTTAAATGTGCCTGGGCTCACTTTATGCCATTACGCCATTTGGATGGATTAGATTTACCCATCTTTGTTTTGTTATCCCATGTTAGAATTGCTTTCAATTATTTATGACATGCCTTTCAGATAAAGTTGGAGGGAGCAGTTATTACAAGCTTTAGGTGAACTCATTAGACATGACTGGGTATGTCATGTCTTCTCAGCTGACATCCAGGATATGTTTAGAATGCACAGCCATTTACATGCAGAAATTTTAATTAGGGTTGTGGATACATTAATGTATGCATATTTAGGAAAATAAAAAATAAAACATGCATGCTATAATCACCTGTTAGAGAAATATTCCTCACCTTGTAATTTTTGCTAACATCATCTTTGTATCATTTTGTAACCTCCAGAAAGGAAAATCACAAAACTCTCAAGCCTAAATAAATGAATTATCTTTTAAAACAACAGTAGCAATTTCAGGAAAGAGAATGTCCAGTGGTTATTCTAACATTTTTATTGGTACTTGGGAAAGTTGAAATTAAATTTTCTATATAAAACTCATTAAAAGCACTTAAGATTATTTCCGTGTGAATTACAGTGCACCTTTGGTCAATATGGATCCAAAAAGTAGTGCCCTTTAAAAAAGGACTCTTAAGTTTTGTTAAATTCTGTATAGCCTTCTCATTTATCCTTTAGGGTTCAGCTGAAATGTCATGTCCTCAGGGAAGAATTTCCTTGTCTTCTAAACTGCATGAGAGTCTCTTGGGGTCATTCCCACGGCATCTCCCCAACCCCCTTCCCGTGTCTGAACTCTCATCATGCTTTACTGTAATTCCATTTTTTGCCTGTGAATTGTGTGCTAGAAATTAGGCACCATGAAGGCAAAGACAGTATTTATTTAGTTCCCTGCTTCATCCCTAGTGGCTAACACACAGCCCACCACAGAGTGGTTGCTCCATGAATATTATTTGCAAGAATCTATCTTGGGTATCACAGGGAAGTGATGTGGAAAGAATACTTAGAATCTGGAGACTTAAGTTCTGCACCTAGTTCTGCCTCTAAATGATTGTTTTTCTTTGAGCAAGTCAATTCCAGTGCTCCTTTGCTCAACTGTAAGATTAAGGGATTACATTATTCTAAGTGAAATTTCACAAGAATGGAAAAACAAGCACCAAATGTACTCACCATCAAATTGGTACTCATTGATCAACACTTATGTGCACATATGGAGTAAAATTCATAGCGTATCAGGTAGTTGGGAGACGGGATGGGGGATGGGTATATTCATATGGGTGCAGTGTGTGCTGTCTGGGGGATGGGCATGCTGTAGCTCTGACTATAATATGTGTAGTCAATATATGTAACCTAACGTTTGTACCCCTGTAATATTATGAAATTTAAAAAAAGAAAATGTTTAAAATAAAAAAAGATTAGGGGATTAAAGTTAGGTGATCACTAATATTGTTTGTAATATTTATGTTTCTGCATAAATTCCATATTTCTGGGATTGTTTTATATATCTGTGGTAGCAAGAAAATATTTAAAGTGAGCAAATTCACAAAAGCATAATGAATGGGAAAAATTAGTGCAAATGAGTTATTTCCATCTGGCTGTTACTATTACGCATTGATTTTACTAAGCAAGTTTCCAAAAAAGTGAGCTGCTGAATATATAGCGCAATGGGAAACTGAGGCATGACAATTCTTAGTGGGAAAACACAGTGATGAAAAAGGTGGGGCCTGGAAGAGGAGAATAGATAGGGTCCACAGGTGTGAAGCCAACAGAGATAGTGTCCCTCATTCAATGTAATTGAGCAGCGAAGGTGTCTGGGTGTGTGCATGTGTGGGACTGCGTGCCTCCCTTTGCTGCTCCACTCTTGGGAATTCCTTTAACATCAACTTCATTAGTTACAGAGGCAGCAATCCATATCCAATTTTCTTTTTGTGTCAGGATTATTCATGTATAAAGTAGGCTCCTTTGTTGAAAACATTTGCAATTAAGCCTATAAACAAACAAACAAACAAATGCAAAAGTTACACTGCCTGCCCCAGCCAACCCCTGCTGACTCTGAGGTCTGGCCGCCATCTATTATATGCAAAAATGAATTGAAATTCCCACTTTGGACCTAACCTAATTTTCTAGTGATAATAGGCACAGATTCCCAGAAGCACTCTATGCCTCTTGATAGTAACATCCTAATTTCCTTTCCTGGTAAATGTTTTAAATAAGATTTTAGCACCAAAGGAAATTAACCTTTAAATTAATCATAATTATAAAATGCCATCACTGATTTTTGTCTTCAGCCTAATTACTTTCTATTATTTAAATAAACTGCACCTCCTGTGAGCTTTAAGTTTGTTTCTCTTTAGCTCCCTGCCACACAATGCCAACCACTCGTAGGGGAGGCCTCCCTGAGTGTCTTCTGCTAGAGCAGCCCTCATTTAAATGTCACACAGGATTGAGGGTTCGCCCCAAGCCTGCTTATTTACAAGGCCCTCTTTCAATGCCTACATGTAAGACTGCTTTGCTCAGATGTTCTCTTTCTGCATACTTGGTGGCCTTCCTTAGAGAGTCAGTATTTCCTAGTCCTCCTGCTGTTAAAAAGGAGCTTGCTGGGCCGAGCAAGCTGTTTTTATTAGATGCCACTTCAAAACAAAAGCACGACTGGGCATAAGAAAGTGAGTACCAGCCAACATCATTCATCAAAAGAGCGAATGTTGTTCTCTGAGCACGTCTCTGATTTGGAGGGCTTTTGGAGAGACTTCAGTGTCCTGTGCCAGCTCTTTGCTTTGCTCCCATTTATTCTCTGGAGATGGGACCAAAGGATCCCAGCAACTTTATTTTGGGAGCATGTATGTCAACATTCCAGTGCTAAAAACATCCTATTTGTCTGCCACTTGGCTGCTTGCTTTCTCATGTGTGAGTATAGAGAAACATGGTGAGGGAGGGAGGACGGAGCACCAATTACAGGTTCCTTGGGTATCTGCACACGTGAAAGAAGCAGAATAATCACAATGGAAGATTTTTCTTTCAGTCATTTCTGTAAATGTCACCACTTTTCCCTCCTTTAATTCATATGCTTTGGCTTTCTTTTCTCTTGAGACTGATTCAAACACTGTGGATATTTTTCATCTACTGGATAATTTCAGTGTATCCTGCCATAAATATTCTCTGTATAAAATATCTTCTATTTCATGCCCGTTAAAGACTCTCCTTCACTTATTTGAATATTGTCACCTCTACATTGTTTTTTAGAAAAAAAGTCCTGATTGTTCTGAATCAGCAGAGGATAGAGAATGAATCAATTTCTTTCCCCTTACATTTTTTATTTGGAAGCATTAGATTTATTGGAAGATGAGCATAGTGTATGTGTGTGTGTGTATATACAAGTGAAAAGCAATATAGTGTAAATGAGGAGATACTATGAGAAAAGGGAGAAAATAAGTGATTGTTGAAGAATCAGACTCAGTTTTGGCCTGAATATTCAAATTTTAAAGTAAACAATTAAACTTATTTAAAAAAGTAGTAATTTGGCTATATTGGGTTAAATAAAATGTTATTAAAATTTCAAAAAATAGCCCTTGCTCTTAAGTGCCCATCAATTCATGAGTGGATTAATAAAATGTGGTATATGTATACCATGGAGTACTATTCAGCTCTAAGAGACAACGGTGATATAGCACATCTCGTATTTTCCTGGATAGAGCTGGAACCCTTAGTAGTAACTAAGTAAAGTATCCCAAGAATGGAAAAACAAGCACCACATATACTCACCAGCAAACTGGTATTAACTGATCAGCACCTAAGTGGACACATAGGAACTACATTAATTGGGTATTGGGCAGGTGGGAGGGGGGAGGGGGGCGGGTATTTATATACATAATGAGTGAGATGTGCACCGTCTGGGGGATGGTCATGCTTGAAGCTCAGACTTGTGGGGGGAGAGGGGACAAGGGCATTATTTGAAACCTTAAAATTTGTACCCCCATAATATGCTGAAATTAAAAAAACAAAATAGAGCGCCCATGTTTTCTCTTAAGAAACCACAAGAGGGAGCAATTTAATAGTAGACTGAAAGACTGGTGCTAGGTTGTTTGGGGAGTTAATGTGAAAATGATACGTATCACTATCACTGTTAAAGAACTCTGTTGTCACTGGTATGAATTTGCGTGATTGACAAGAGGCATATGCATATGTAGGCATTTGTCTCAGGTGTTTATCACTTATTCAATTTTATATATGTCAATGCATCTTTTTCCTTTTTCTTCCATGTGTTTAGAAAATGACAAAAGGTGCTTTATTCTAATTGGTTATTCATTTACTTAGAATAAACTGAAGTCTAAGGAGATGTCACATTTCCTAAGCAGTTCCCATGTAGTCCATAAAATATTTGCGGAAACCCAGTTGATTCATTCATTTATTTCTTCCTCCCCCACCCCCCCAAAAAAACAACTGAGTCCTCCTCCAGGTTAGGGATATGATAGATGCTGAGGATAGAGCAGGAAATGACAGATGTGAATCCTGATGGCATCCCCTAATACTCTTTCATACTGAGGGATTCAGTGTGTATGATATTTGGATGTCAGAAGTTCCTGAATGAACTCATTGACTTTGGGTGAGTCATTTAATCTTTATGGGTTTATAAAATAGAGGTGTTGAAATATAGCAGTAGTCTTTTCCTTCTTTTTAAACTCTGCAGAATTCATAGTTCAAAATAAACCTGAATCAGAACAAACAGGATATAAAATTAAATAAATGCAGAGCTTCTGTGCTTTGGCCAGGGCGTATGGGGAAGGTACAAGTTGATACCTCCTTTCACCTGGGCCTCAATAGGATTCTGCAGGTCATAGCCAGAGATTAGTGACATTCAAAGTCTGGGACTTCAGGCTTTAATAATATGTGCTCCTGTTCAGAGATGGGCAAAGAAATGGCAAGTTGTGGCTCAGTAGGAAGCTGACAGATATGGATAAGATTATTTCACTTAGTCACTTTCAAATTCCTAACACAAATGTTTTAAAGAGAAAAAACAATAAGATGTTAACAATATAATATATTTGATTGCTTAAGTATGATACTTAATAAGTTAAAATAGACACATCCTTCTCACAACTCTACCTGTCAACCTGGCACCCAGGAACTTGGCACATTTTTTGAATTTCTAATGCCCACTCTTAGGTTATATTTGAAGAGAAAGTTATAAACAATAAGAAAGCAAGCTCAGGTTACTAAACAGAATGTAGAATGGCCCTAACAACCAGATGGGAAGAATGATAGACATATAATAGATAGATATAGACAAAAGGATAGGAAAGAAGGAAGGAAAGAAGGAAGGAAAGAAGGAAGGAAGGAAGGAAGGAAGGAAGGAAGGAAGGAAGGAAGGAAGGAAGGAAGGAAGGAAGGAAGGAAGGAAGGAAAGAAGGAAGGAAGGAAGGAAGGAAGGAAGGAAGGAAGGAAGGAAGGCAGGCAGGCAGGCAGGCAGGCCAGGAGACATATATCAAAATGTGAACTGAGATTTAAAACTCAAAATTATGGGGTCAGTTTAATTTTCTTTTTTTGTTTATCTGTATCTCCTATACTTTCTGCTGTAGACCTACATTCCTTTATAAACAGGAAGAAGTAAGTATTGTTTTTTCCACGGGGAATACTTCTTCTTGCCCGATAGGTATGCGTAAGTGATTGTGCTCAAAGAACTGCATTCAAATCCAGTGATCATGACAAACTGGAGACATTATCAAAACATGTGGGGTGGAGTTTAATACATCAAAGTACAGGCCAGCAGGCTTTAGAAGAAAAATCAAATAAAAATAACAGAAAATTATTAGCCTCAGAGAAGTGAATAATTTCCTGTGGTTTTCTTTTCAAAGGAAAGAGTCAATAAATCGATTGTGACTTTTATCCCAAGGCCAGTTGATTCTGAAGAATTCAGGACAGATTTTTATGCATTTGTGCTTGCTTGGTGGGAATGTGCATGTGTCTAACTCTAAATTTAAGCATCTAGAATTCACTTTTCAATATTGCTTTCCAAATAATTCCCTTAGGATATTATTTTTTAAATGACATTCCACATCTTTCTCCAGATGATTTCAGTATTTAATAACATTTTCAAATACATTGCATCTCTTTTAAAAGAGAGTGACTACTTAGAACAATGGACTCATTTGCTAGAGGACCAATATTTAGTTTTTGTTTAACTATTAAGCTAAAGACTTATAAGAATACATAATAAAAATTGAGAAATCATATGATAGTTTTCTTTTTTTCTGTCATGGATTAGTGACATTTTCCATGGCTGCATGGCTTCCTTTTAATTGTCACATCTAGCAATGCTAATGAAGCAGAGAGGAAAATTCTTAGTTCTGTTACTCGAAGTGGACATCTGACTGTGGTGCAGAAGAGCTGAGGATTATCTGAAGGAGAAGAGCTACATTTATAATAAAAGGCACACCCGGCCAGGAATCTCCGAACGTTTTATTTCTTTCACAGAGTATTGTAAAATAGAACAAGTAGAGGGGAATAGAAAAGCCTGGAGGCCATAAGGAACACTCTGCATGGCTGGTGACAGATGAGACAGCGACGGGCCCTGCCACAAAGACAGCACAGCGAGATGCCTGCTCTCCCGGAGAAAGCCTTTTCTCCTAAGATATATCTCTGCCTTTTCCTGAACAAATAGATAAAAGGATGTTGCAAAGGTTGCCCCACTCAAAGAGGGTTCAAGGGTCGAGGCACGCTCTCTGGAGTGGGGGGTCTCAGCTTTTTATTTCTGGTGGGGAGCTACTCCTCTGAAGGCAGATCACCCCGCAGCCGGAGCTGCTGAGTGGGAACTCCTGCACGGGGCGGTGAGCGTGGAGCTGGCCCGACAGCATTACGGCCCTGAAGCCTCCTACCCACAGGCATGCAACGGGCCAGTGAGCTGCAGCCAGCCCCACTCTGTGCCCCACAGATATTTTCAAGTGTCCAGGAACCACATGGTGTGTGCGTGTGTTTTTGTATATGGTGAGTTACAGACTGAATTCTGTACCCTCCCCAATTCATGTGTTGAAGGCCTGACCCCCAGTGTCACTATATTTGGAGATGGGCCCTTTAAAGAGGTAATTAAGGTTAAATGAGGTCACAGGATAAGGCCCTACTGCCCTATTCCAACAGGACTGGTGGAAGAAACACAAAAGAAAGAAACTTTGTAAGGACTCAGCAGAAAGGAGCTGTATTCAAGCCAAGGACAGAAGCCTCAGGACAGATACTTGCAGATACCTTGATCTTGAACTTCCAGCCTCAAGAACCTTGAGAAAATAAATCTCTGCTTTTAAAATGCTCAGTCTATGGTATGTTGTTATGGGATCTCTCACCAACTAATCCAAGGGGGAAGGAAAGTCCACATCTGTTTGGGATCTCTGCTCTGAGTTGCTGTCATCTCCCGGTAGGCACAGCAGATGGCAGTAGTGTCCTGTGGGTTGGGCAGTCAGCTAGCCTGCCAGGCTGTGGCTCTGGCTGAGGTAACTGATGGGTCAAAGTTACAAACTTCAAGGTCCAGGCTTTTTCACTGGGAAAAAACCTTTGCATTAAAGTGTCTGCCATGATCTAAATGTTTGTATTTCTCCAAAATTCATACATTGAAACCTCATCACCAATGTGATGGTGATGGTATTAGGAGGTGGGGCCTTTAGGAGGTGATTAGGTCATGAGAGTAGAGTGCTCAAAAATAGGACTAGTGACCTTATAAATGAGGCCCCAAGGAGCTGCCTTGCCCCCTTCCACTGTGTGAGGGTACAGTGAGTGCCACCTATTAGCCTGGAAATGAGCCCTTGCCAGACACAGAATTGTTGGCGCCTTGATCTTGGACTTTACAGCCTCCAGAACAGTGACACATTAAATTGCTGTTGCTTATTAGTCACTCGATTTATAGTTATTTCGTTATAGCAGATAATCAAATGGACAAAGACAGTGTCTATATAAATATGAATCAAACTGGGCTCTAGAAAAAGTAATGAGATACTATTTAAAAGGACCAATAAGGAAAATAATTCTCAGGCATTTGATGTGCCTGAGTCTGATCCCTTCTATTTCAATGATGATTTATTGCTATTTCATGGAGTCTAAGCTTGTGTCTTTGCTCATGGAGCTTGAACTCTCTCCATTGCTCACTGGACGTTTCTGCCTCTTTCTCCGAGCTTCCCTGGATGTGCTTGCTGCTGTGAGACCTGAAGTATCAGAACAGAGCCCATAGCTAGTTAGCTTTATATTGACTTCAAGAATACTTTATTTGTCCAGTTGCCATAATTGGGCCCTTATCTCCACAGTCCATTCTCAGCACTTACAGAACGAAAACTGTCCTCTGTCCCTCAGAAGGCTCTTGGAAATGGAAACAACCAATTTGGTGAACAGATAGCTAGCACCCAATCCTGCCGCTGCACTGCCATCAAGATGTTTCATTGCAAATCCATAGCAGGTAAAAACAAACACATAGAGATCCTCTCAGTGCTTATATATACATTAAACCTCTCCCATACTTCAGGGTTTGCTTTCTGAGAGCATTTTTTTTTTCACTTTTCACCAACCTATTTAAGGATTAAGATAATTTTGTTTATGATATAACTACCAAAAACTAGACAGAAATTTCAAACCTTCTTTATAGCACTGGAAGTCTTATGTCTAGGCAGTGTCTGGAAATGAACATATAGACAAGTGATCAAGACAATCATAATAGGTAGATAATATCAGTTCAAAGCATTGCACTCAACAAGTGTTCGTAATTGTCTGAATGTGTGTGAATGACCACAAGTAAAACTGGAAGTCACCAAAGACCACAGGACAGGGATCCAGCCCAAATAAGCATCTTACTGAGGCTGTTCCCTAATCCCATGAACATCTAAGGTAATTGTCAGTCTACTTGGATATAAATTGTTTTTTAAAAGTTCGTATCTTGCTCACTGAACAATAAGACTAAAATTAGTAAACTTGTCTATGAGAAGTCTGCTTGTATTTTGGATTGATAAAGGCAGATAAAGAGTTGGGGTCAAATACACGTAAAGACACACACATTATTTTTTTGGAGTCTTTTGGAAAGAAGCTTATTAGATCCTTGAGAGATAAACTTGATCTTCCAAAAGATATTGGTGACTTCAAATCTCCTTGTATTTACATATGTTTGGCTCAAACTTGATTGAGGACAGAAATCTCTAAGGTAAATTCCCTGGAATTCTAATTCTCTAGAACAGGTGTCCTCAAACTACGGCCCTATAGTGTTTTTGCCCATTTGTTTTTTCACTTCAAAATGAGATACGTGCAGTGTGCATAGGAATTTGTTCATAGTTTTTTTTAAACTATAGTTGGCCCTCCAACGGTCTGAGGGACAGTGAACTGGCCCCCTGTTTAAAAAGTTTGAGGACCCCTGCTCTAGAATATTAAGATTATTTATGAAAATATTTGGAAGACTTGTATTAACCATAATTTTAACTTCTATAAACTGATATTTTGAAACCTACAAAATGACCCCTAGCTGTTCCCGGGTAAGCCCCTGTTCACCCCAAAACATCTGGAGACTTTACATAGCTCTTGCTGTAATAGTAACAATGGACATGAATTTTGTGAGTGCTGCTTCAAACATGGCTAGCCTGTCCTAAGTCTGCCTATCCTTCCTCACCGATTCCTTCTCATGGGAACCACAATAAATGTTCTACTCTCTCTTTCTCTCTCTGCCTCATGACTGACCCTGGTCCTTCTTGTGAGTGACCCTGCATGGCATGTCCCTGCATACTCCAGGGAACTGTGAGTATAATAAAACTGTGAAACTCTTTCTGATTTCTCCCTTTGATCAGTGTCTAGCCTCACTATAGCTCATTCAAATTAATATGGTTAAAACAAAACTGTGGATTAGGAAAACATGCACATATTTATTTATTGCAGTACTCTCAGAGATGTTAATATGTAAATGTGTAAAGTGTCACTGTCAGACTTACTTCACTTTGAAATCTATTTTTGAGCAGAGTGTTTTGTGTAACTAGCATTTCTAGGATCCCCTTTGAGAGGTGTCATTCTGGAGAGATACTAATTATCTATGTAGGAGACCTGGGGTGTCAATAAGTATTGTCTGAAGATAAAATGCACTGGCATGATTGCAAAATGAAATCAAACATTATAGTCTAGGGAAAACCCAACTTCCCTACAAAAATTAAACTGTGGACTTTTCCTTCATCAAGGATTTGGCACACAGATATTGAATGGTAATATCTGAATGAGTTGACATAGTTTGTGGAGTCCATACTTTTAAAAATCCCTATATCTTTTGCACTTTCTAATATTTGAAAAATGTTTTTTGTGCATAAGACAAGTGCTTACTAGATGTCTTCTCTTGTATAGTCATTAGGTATCTCAAACTCAACCTGTCCAAACAGAACCGGTGATCTGATTCCCATTCTACTTCTCAAGTGGTATTTCCATCTATTCATGCACTCATGCCAGACACTCAGGAATCTAAGAGTCTCCTCCTTTTTCCTTACTGCAGTACCACCCAAAGCCCATCAAGCACATTTCAGCATGTCTGAAATCTTATACATTCTCTCCATCTCCAATACTGGTCTGAGTCCATATCCTCATCATTTCACACTGCAATAATTTTCATGTTATCTTCACTAGGGTTCCTTTCCCTAATCTCTGCCATTCCCAAGTCTTTCCTTCATAGTGATGCCAACATAATTTTTGTAAAGTACATTCCTGATTATGTTCTTCTCTTTTTGTAAATTACCTGCCAATTGATTTGCCATTGAACTATATAAACTAATACTCTTTCATACCTATTTTTCTACTATCTCATCCATGTTTGCTTTTCCAATCTTGTCTGGGTGTCTGCCTCTAGCACAGGGCACAATTCACATTAATCCAGTTGTGATATGTCTTGGTGCTTTTTCACCTGTTGCCGGGGACCACCTCATTTTCACACCAGCTACCCAATAAATACCTATTCATCTTTCAAGACCAAGCTCAAGAGTGTCCTTCTAAATGAAAACTTTCCTGATTTTTCTTCTTTCTTTACACACTATACAATCTACAGAGTTTTATTATATTTATTTGTTCACATGTTTGCTTTTGCCTCCTAGTTGACAAGTTTATAGAGGTAAAATATAGTGTATGACTCATCTTAAAATTTCCAAAACCTGACGTAGCACTTGATACATTCAAGAGTGTTTTACAACTGATTATTTAGTGAAAGGACCACCACCATTTTTTTGGGCATATAAAATAATATAAATTAGGTACTGTGTATTCATGACTTTATGTCATGTATGAGTATGATTGTAAAAGCACCTCCTCTAAATTAATCACCTAATACTGCCTCTTTTTTTCCAGTATGACTGGAAAGTAAAAAAGACACGTATATTTCTCTTCGGATGTTTTCTTCAAATCATTTAGTGTATTCTCACTTTCCTTTTTCATCACAGTCTCAAAAACCCACTATTATAAATATTTTTGGAAATCAAGAAAAATGATTCCCGATTCTGATTTTTCCTCTGGAGTAAATATAGCTGCATGAACAAATATCCATAATAGTCCCCAGACAGAAAAGAAGTACTTTTTCCAGACTTCCTATTTCAAATCCTTAGGGGGAAGGAAGGATTGAAGCCTTCTACTCTCCACATTTGGAAGAGCATAAGACCATGGAGCCACTTTGAGGCTTGTAAGAGGGTACCATTGTCTAAACACAGGATCTAGTCAACTCTGACATAGAGTTCTAGCCATTTCGTAGGAAGTTCTAGCCAATTACTGAGAATCAAAAGGACACATAACCATTTGATTTCCCAGAGACAAATTCTCTGAATTAATCTTAAGTCAGTTTTATGAGAAATTTAGTAATCTTTAGAAATTATTGATTTTTAGAATTTGCAGTCCTAGGTGAAACTGATTCGTTACCAATACATAATAAATGGCTATAAAAAGAGAACAATCAAGTTATCCACATTTTAACATCACTTCCATCTCCATTCTCACCTTTATATTCCCTATTAGAATTGTTGTAAGAGGAACAGATTTCAAAAGTGTCTTTCAATGAAAACAAAAGTAGTATGTTTCCAAAATGGGTGCTTCTCCATTTCTTCAATATGCTGGATACTTTTATGAAAAACACTTTAGCCAGATGGGCACAAAAGGCTTATTTTCCGTTCTAATGCTATGTTGGGGGATCTCGTTTGAGGAATAGGAAAGCTAGGTAGGAGGCAGTGAAGAAGATGCTTTGAACTTGAAAGAAACAGAATAGAGCTTTAATACTTACAGCTGTCCTCTTCTTCAGTTATACATTTCACAACATAACAGGCGTAGATGAACCCTGCCAGCTGAAACAAAACAGAGATGCTTTAGACATCAGGCAAAGGCAATGAAACTGGGCCTCACTGGGGAGTGGCTTTTCAAAACTAGGCAGTTTGCAGCCAGTCTCAGGGCTTCAAAATGGTCCATGAGATTAGAGCTCCACTCCAGGGTGGATTCTTGATTCAAGTGATGTTGATTTGTCTTACAAATAAATATATTGCTTTGTTTGTCTCTGATCTGCTTTTATGCGTAAGATTTGTTAATTGCTGGGCAATCTAAAACAAAGTATTTTAGGTACAGAAAAAAAATTATAGCCATTCATTAATGGATTAACACTTTCATTTGTGCCAATCAACTTCTAGTTTACTTTTCATTAGCTTGGAGCCTAGGATTCTAAAATTGGATTCCCACAGACCATCAGAAAAATGTTAAGGAGATTCTATGATATGTTGTGTGAACTCTCTGTAAGTAAAATAAACCTCATATTTGGACCTGTAACAGGGACTAGGACATACAGAGCAAAATTAGGTTGACATATAACAGAGAAGTGATGAGGTAGACACCTGTAAACAAGGAGTATCACCAGTGCATTGAATTTGGGATTACACACATCATGTCATCCTTTTCTGAAACATCCTACAAAAAAAGTCCCTATGGTCAGTGAAGTCTTTTCTCACTGAAATTAGTTCCTGTAAAGGCCGACAGCAAAGTCATTTGATATCTATCCCCTTATATTGAGTGATTTTATATGCCTAAATATCTATATAATATATATTTATTTAGTCAAAGTGTGAGTGCTGGTCAAAGGAAACAGATGAATATAATTTCTTAATAAGTGGGTAACTTAAAAAAAATAATCCTGTTGGGGGAATCCTTAAAGGTATGTCCTCAGAACAGTGATGAAGATTATTCACAATGACATTTCAGACAGGCATTGATCTGGCTGAGTACTGATCTCACATGATAATATTTAGTGTGGAGAAGGGAACATTAGGAAAGGCTGCAGTCTTCAATCAGAAAGCTAAAGCACAGGGAGAAAAGGAGCTGTTGTGATAAGCCTAATGAAGTTGTTTTTCATTAGGTGACAGCAATCTTCTGGAGGATATGAGTGGAACATTTTAAGTCAGAAGGTACACTAATAGTGTTTAATAACTACAAAACTATTTGGAGACAAAGAGGAGCCCAGTGAAAAATAATTTTAGCAAATCTCTAATTTGGGTTTGACAGAGACAGCACGTTCTGGCAGATTCTAACTATGTTCCAAAGAGGCCTCCCATGCAATAAAACAGTGGTCATCCTGGACAGAAGAAGAGGCAGCAGTGACCCACCTTGGGCAGGCACAGTTGGGGAGGAGACCTATGCAACACATTTTTCAAGGGCTTTTGTTTTTGGATCCTGGGTGAAAGGGAATGTGCACCTCTTGCCCTTCCATCCTCAAATGTGGTCTCTGAACTAGTACATATCACCAAGAGATAAATGTGAATACCACTGATGCTACATTAGCAGAATTAGTTTTCTTTTTTAAAAAACGTTTTAGGCCGGGCGCGGTGGCTCACGCCTGTAATCCTAGCTCTTGGGAGGCCGAGGCGGGCGGATTGCTCAAGGTCAGGAGTTCGAAACCAGCCTGAGCAAGAGCGAGACCCCGTCTCTACTATAAATAGAAAGAAGCTAATTGGCCAACTGATATATATATAAAAAATTAGCCGGGCATGGTGGCGCATGCCTGTAGTCCCAGCTACTCGGGAGGCTGAGACAGAAGGATTGCTCAAGCCCAGGAGTTTGAGGTTGCTGTGAGCTAGGCTGACGCCACGGCACTCACACTAGCCTGGGCAACAAAGCAAGACTCTGTCTCAAAAAAAAAAAATAAATAAAAAAAAAAAAAATAAAAATAAAAAACGTTTTAGAAAAAAATCATCAAATCAGCCTGTTTATCTTTGAATTATATGTTAGTATTGTAAATAAAATAGTGATAGTAAGAACTACTTCCTTATATAATAGAGTCATCAGGATCATTGTTTTTATGAGTCTTATTTTTAGAGTTCAGAGTACTAGTTAAAAGCCAGCGTCTCACATTTGGCTTTAGCAAAGAGTTTGATTTGACCAGAGAAGAAAACACATAGCAATTTGAGCATTTTCATGGGTACTGGAAAAATAGAGACTGTACTAACACTTTTTAGTTTTTTATCCACAAGGACCATGAAAGTGCTCTTTTCCTTGAGTGAGAGTCCCATGGGTTGTTTGTCTTTAGTACTTGTGGCTATGGTTAGGTCAAGAGCCTATGGGTTTGGTTGGGTGCTGCTAATACCTTCACCTCTTCCTCCATATTAAGTTCTTACCATATGTGGCTAAATGCTACATAATAGATTTATCAATAGTTTAGCTCTTCTTTTCCATTTTAAATACTTATTGAATTATTTGTAAAGCAATTTTCTTCCTAATTACAAACTTTTCTTTTGATTCTCACTTACCACTTCATTTTTTCAAAACTAAAGTCTAGGTAGCAAGCACTGACAAATTCTGAAATTCAGGGCCAATAAGTTTAAACTTCTCATTAAAGTGTGACTAGATTCTAGATTATTAAGTATACTCTCCCAGAATGCAGCTAAGGGCACTGCATTCTGCTTACTAGTAATCTTTTAATTGTATTCAGTTGCATTCTTTAACTATCAGGGGAGCTCCTTTGATATAAAAGTAAATCCTGCTGCAATTTGTTACACAACCTTGCTGATTAAGAGAACTTTAGCTTTTAATTTGGTCATCTTTAAATACAAATGGAAATTTGTTTCCTCCATATTAATCAAAATTCATAAACCCTGCTATCTTTCAATTTTCCTACACCAGATAAATTTTTAATTTAATTTTAACTCCCCAACAGCAATTTATAAAATTTACCTTCAGAAAAGGGGTTTCAAATCATTTCTAACAAGTCTGAATGCCTCCTATAATGTGCAACTCTGCTAATTGCTCCCAGGGCTACAAAGATGAAATAAACCAGTGTTTCTAAACCTCAGTACCATTGACATTTTGGATTGGGTAATTCATTTTTGTGGGAGCTGTTATGTGTTGTAGGTTGTTTAAACAGTAGCATCCTACAATCAAGACAGTCAACAACTGACGCAACCAAAAATGTCTCCAAACATTGCCATATGTCCCTAAAGGGGCAAAATTGCACCCAGTTAGAGCCACTGTTTTAGATTTAGTGCTAGCCTTAAGGAATTTTCAATCTTGTAGCAGGGATACAAATAATTGTAATTTGAAGTAGATTTAGGTAAATTATGAGAAGGAAGGAAAAAATTTTATGTCTACTAAGTGACAGACAGTAAACTGGATGCTTTCATATGTTAGCTCATTAATCCTCATAACCAACCTTGGAAGAATGTTATTTGTATTTCTGCAGATGAGAAATAAAGTGGGGCTTGTTTTTCCAAAATGAGATCATCAAGCAGGGAAGGTATGGGTTATGTTCAGGAAAGAGCCAGTAGTGACATCTGATGAGAGTACGGGGACCTCATACTAGAGAATGGAAATCAAAACTGTAAGGCAGATTAAGGCCATGATCAGCAGGCTTCGGCTGCATATCGAATTGCAATTCTCACTCTGCTATTTTTCTATGCAGCATGCTTAAGGAGCACCAGCTACCAAAGTATAAAATTTTTCATGGAATACAAATCCTTTTTGATGTGATATTTGACTTCCTTTCTAGCTTCATTTTCCAACACTCTTGGTCAGAATTGATGCCAGTAGTAAGCTGTTGGCAGTTTGCTGACATATATCAGGTAGTTTCTCTCTTCTGTTCCTGAACTCATTTCTCCATTCTGCCAACTAAGAATGCTAATGTTCCTCCTTCCCCTCCTCACTCCACCTTACACCTTGAATGATTTTAACTCATTCTTTAAAAATGAATTAAAGTGTTGCTGGCCCCAAGAACTGTAAACCCATTCTCAGAGTAGGATAGAGCTTGGTACTTTTGAGTTTGACCTTGAAAGGTAGGAGGGTTTTGAAAGGGAATAAAGAAGGGAAAGGAGAGAGGTGGAGAGGACATCTTCCAAGCAGAGCTCAGAAAAGAGCTGAGAAGATATGAATTATGTTCAGGCCCCATTCTGGAGGAGTTTTGACTTTATGAATGGAATTAATGGGATAAAAAGCACAGAACAGAGACTCATGTTATTATAGATCTGAGTACCTGCAATTGAAATAGAATGATTTTATTTCATTCCTTACTTAAAGTTGGCTGAAATAATAATAGATGGTACCTATAGCATTATACTAGGCAAACACACCATTATTCACTTGTGATAAAACAAAATATTCCAGTTGTTTTAGTCTTTCTTTGGCATTCAAAGCAGAGCTAAGTTTACATGTTTTCATTTTTATTCATCTTTTCACCTTCATGCATCTAATATGATTTGTTCACATCTAATTCACCTGATAAGGAATTACATATCATCTTGATATCATTACTCACTGAAAGGAAATGATATTTTCTCTCTACAACTAAATCAGATTAAAATTCTTTTTTGTATCCACAAATGAAATTATGATTGTATATCCCAGAAATCCACTTAGAAGCTAATAGATAAAAGGAAACCAAAGCCTTTTGGTAAGTATTTAAAAAGATTCAATTGTAATACCTTAGTGTTTAAAACATTGTATTTTGGACTTCTGTTTCCAGGAAGTTGGAGTAATAGAAGGGATACTTTTTCCTATTGCTCCCAACTGAAAACCCTGGACATTATTTCAACATATATAACAAACATAAGAAGACTGAAAAGTGGGAAGGAGGCAGCCTAGTTAGGGACCTTGGGACCCAAGGAAGGACATTAGGGTGCATTCCATGTTTTATTTTTGTTTGTTTGTTTATTTGGTTTCATATATACCAGACTTGGGACTGAAAAAGCCTACAACTCAGAAAATGCCAGTGAACACAGATTTTTACAAAGGCCCAACAAAGCCTGCCCTCTCTAGCCAAAGGACCAGCAAAAAGGCAGTCTAGCAAGACAGAAAATTTTAAGACAACACTATTCCTTCCTTTGCCAACACTTTAGGAAAACAATGACAACAACAACACAAACAAAAAGAAACCAAACAGGCCGGGCGCGGTGGCTCACGCCTGTAATCCTAGCACTCTGGGAGGCCGAGGCGGGCGGATTGCTCGAGGTTGGGAGTTCGAAACCATCCTGAGCGAGACCCCGTCTCTACTAAAAATAGAAAGAAATTAATTGACCAACTAAAAATATATATACAAAAAATTAGCCGGGCATGGTGGTACATGCCTGTAGTCCCAGCTATTTGGGAGGCTGAGGCAGGAGGATCGCTTGAGCCCAGGAGTTTGAGGTTGCTGTGAGCTAGGCTGACGCCACGGCACTCACTCTAGCTTGGGCAACAAAAGTAAGACTCTGTCTCAAAAAAAAAAAAAAAAAAAAAGAAACCAAACAAAAACCACTCCCCCAAAACAGCGGCATAGAGTTGGGACCCAAGATGTCCCCTCTGCCAAGCTGTGGTGTCCAAGAGTTCAACCAGGGAGCCTGGACTTTCATCCCTGCCAGGAAGTAAGAAGACTCCTCCTACCCTGCCAATGCAGTATTAGTGGAGACCACATGAGGAATCCAGACTTCTAGCCTCACTCTGTACTAACAGGTCAGCCCTCCACTCCCCATTTGAGTGATAGGAATGGAAGCCCTGTAGAAAATCAAGATGTTTACCTATGCCCAGCAGTAATGAGGCCAGTTCTCTGCCCCTGTGGTATTGGTAGAAGCCATCTGGGAGCAGTAATAAAGCCCTTTTACCCTCCTCAGCCACGGAGGCATCTCTGAGGAGTGAGTGGGGAGCAGGAGCTTCCACCACCTCCCAGCCTAAATAAAAAGCCCTTCCCACCTTAAGTGTCTGTGGAGGCTAAGTGAGGAGCCTGAACTTCTGTCCACACTTGGCAGACATGAATCAGCTTCCCTCCTTCTGCCAAAACAGTATCAGAGCAATCAGCCAAAGCAGAAAGTTTAATTAAGATCTAGAGTCTCACAGCATAATACCCAAAATGTCTATGTTTTGATTAAAAATTACTCTGAATGAAATGAGGCAATCAACAGAAGCCAACACAGAGGTGACAGAGATGTTAGAATTAGCAGACAAATATTTTAAAGTAGCCATCATAAAAATGCTTCAACAAGCAATTATGAACACATTTGAAATAAATGAAAAAATTAGAAAGTCTCAGCAAAGAAGTAGAAGATATAATGAAGAATCAAACTAAAAATTTAGAACTGAAAAATGCAATAACCAAAATAAGAAAACTCAACAGCAACATGGAGGAGGCAGAGGAGAGAATCAGTGAACCTGAAGATAGAACAGTATAAATGACCTAATCTGGTCAACAGCAAAAAAGTGGACTGAAAGACATAAACTGAGCCTCAGGGACCCATTGGACAATAACAAAAGATCTAACATTTTTGTCATCGGGGACCTGAAAGGAGAAGAGAAGGAGACGATCACTGAAAAAGTACTCAAAGAAATAATAACAGAAAACTTCCTATATTTGGCAAACCACGTCAATTTGAATTATAAATTCAAAACGTTGAACCCCAAACAGGATAAACCTAAAGAAATTCACACCAAGGTACACGATAGTTAAACTTTTTAGAAAAATCAAAGCCAAAAATCTTGAGAACATAAACAGGGAAACATTTATGTATAGCCACTTGGGTAAACAGTTTAGAGGTTTCTTAAAAAACTAAACATGGAACTAACTACCACATAACCCAATAATTGCACTCCTAGACATTTATCCCAGAGAAATAAAGACATATTCCCACAAAAAACCTGTACAGTAATGTTTATAGAATTTTTATTCATAATAACCTCAAACTGGATGCAACTCAGATGTCTTTTAGTGGCAAAACAGTGAAACAAACTGTGGTACATTAATTCCATGAAATACTACTCAGCAAAAAAGGAAGGGACTTTTGATACATGCAACAACCTTCATGGGTTTCCATAGAATTGTACAGCATGAAAAAATTGAATCCCAAAAGTTTACGTATTATAGGATTCCATTTATATAACATTTTTGTCATGACAAAGTTATAAAAATGGAGAGTAGGTTAGTGGTTGCCAGGGACTACGGAGGTCGGAGGGAAGTGGATGGGGCCATAAAAAGGTAGCATGTGGGATCCTTGTGGTGATGGATCTGTTCTGTGTCCTGACATTGTAAATATTAATCTCCCAATTGTGATTTTCTACTAAATTTTCTAATACGTTACTATTTGGGAAAACTGAATAAAGGAGCTCTCATGTTACTTTACATAATTGGGTGTGAGGTACAATTCTCTCATAGTAAAAAGTTTAATGAAAAATATATTTTAGGGTACTATTATTTATTTTAAAGACCCTTTATATTATAATTTCTAAATTATAAATATATTTAAACAAGGTAGATACACTTGTCTTCTTAAGAACAAAGACACATTAATTTTTGAGCCTTTATACCAACATGGAAGTCCATGATAGTTTTTAATGTTGATAAAATGTGAAATCATATTCAACACTCTCTTTTTTCACTAGGAGTTGAGATGGGGTGTTAACAAACACTTCTTTTTTATCTGCAATTATCTCACATTCCAAATAAATTAGTTCTATGTTTCATTTCAATTAAATAATACATTTTTGTTCTGAATTCATAATTCATATGCTCTAACCAATGCTTTTTGTAATAAGAATTTGAACAGAAGGATATTATGCACACACAAAGCATAATTTTAAGTTGCAGATGATTTTTACTTGCTCTTTTTCATCTTATTCCATCTACATAATTTGAGATTGCTTCAGCAAAGGATTCTAATGTGATTATATCAGTATTATTAATGAAGGTCTTTATAGGAAGTATTTTATTACGTGGGCTGGTATATCATCTCTATTGTTCACCACATGATTCTTATCCCCATACTATTCCACTGGCTGTACTATTATGGCACATGTTGCAAATTTTCTTTGCTACGAATAATCCAGGTGCAGTTATCAACCTACAATAACACATGGAAGATTGCCTCTAGGGCTATTGTGAATGTTCACAGCCTACTGGGTCAGAAAAGCTTTTCAGAGGATCAGAAACATATCTTAATACCAGCCTTTAGGTGTTGTGCTGCATCATCAAGCATGACTGCATTAAACACTTTTTAAAAGATTAAATAAAACTAGACGTACATGCAAACTTGTATTATCTACTTCAGGTTGGGAAATGGACTGAACTAAATGCCAACACTGGCTTAACCAATCATTCCCATTATAAATTTGTTCTGGCACCTGGTAGATTTTGTTGGTCCAAACTTACCAAAAACCTACCCGAGTTCAGACGAGTCTGATATATTAGTTCAGTGGAAACAGGAGAAGATATTAAGGGAGGGTAAAAGATGGCTAATAAAATTCAAATGTCATTATGGTTAATACCTCTCTCATAGTTTAAATATCAGATTCATTTTTAAAGCTGTATTGAGAGCAGCAGTTCAACTGTTCTATACGTGTGCCAGTTGGGACATGATCAAAGGAATGGCTAATCTAGCACAATAGAACTGCCACAAAATGCCTTTAGTTTCAGAGGTAAGAGCCATAGGGGAGTCCCCAAGCAAAAGTATTCACTGAAAAAAACTGGAAATATAAAAGGCAACCTATCGACAACACTATATTGTCTTAATAGTAAAATTCAGTTTAAGGTTGTATATTTGTAATGTAGAGTAGGAACTCTGATTTATTCCTAATGAATTATTGGAGGCAGAAAGTACAATTTTAAAATGTTCCTGCAAAATGTAAATAATTAATACTGTCCTGCCAAATCCCTGAACAAAATTAGTATATAATTCCTTTGGGAGAAAATGGTACAAGTAGCATAATTTTTGTTCAGACATAACAGCAAACCTGTAGCAAAATTAATTGTAAGAAAGTAAGGCATTTGCAAAAATAAATGAGCCCATGTTGGGCATTCCAACATTAATAGGCAAGGCTACAAATGATCGGTGTGTTTCATTGGAAGGCATGTGCTGTGTCAGTCACCACACACAATGGGAATACAAGGTCAAGTTGTCGGAAGGGACGGGGAGAGCAGATTATTTGTATTAGAATACTAGCTGTAAAAATAACTAGCATTTATTGTGTGCCTTTGGAGAAAAAAGGAGCTAAAACTATATGAACATTTCTTTCTTTTTAGAGGTACAAAAATAGAAGACAAGGAAGATACAGAATATATAATGCACCTGAGACTTCAGCACATATTATACCAATTATCAAAAAGAATTTATTGATTAACATTATATAAAAAGGGTATCAATAGTGCTCTCACTGCACTGAAAAAGAAAAAAAAAACTAAGTAAAAAGGAAATATCAGGACATACCAGCTGGAGACACAAGTTGCTTCAAAATGTTATAGTAAGCTCATGTATTATTAGGATTTGGGAAATATAGTTAAGTAGGAACCTTAGAGCAATTGGTCCCTTTACCATGACATCTGTGGGAATCAGCTTTATGCTTATGAAAAGGTATTTTATGTGGCATTCAATAAAGCTTGCTTCTGAAGCAAAGAGCTTGCTGCAGTATGTGGCAGGGAAGATGAATGGGAGTAAAGTTAGCAACAGAAAAAGAGCCCCCAAGGGGAATAAGATGTGGATTGGGGAAGACACAAATTTGAAGACCAGTTTTTCCCCAAAGCAATTTTAAAAGGCACAAAGCTGAATCAAAGTGTCACTTAAAAGGCCCCTCAACTCTATCCATGTGTAGCAGTATAATGTAGCTGGACTGAATAACTTTGGAGTTGGAACTTGGCTGTGATTGGTGTTCTTCACGGACCCTTTCTTCCTTTCTGTCTGAGTTACCTTCTTTGGAAAGTAAATCTTAGATTATCTTCTTTCATATTGGCTCAAGGCCAATATGAGGGTGAAAGAAACTGTGTCACATACTTCAGAATGAAGGGATTTCATTAATTACTGGTAACATGATTATTATCATTCAGGAAGATATAATCTAGGAAAAACTGCAACTGTATTTGTGCGTTTCATTTTTTTTATTTTTTAATACCTAAACTTCAAAACCAACCAATCATCTAACCAATCATTAAACCCTGGTAACAGCTGAGGGATTCGAAAGGAAATGCCAGCAATTAAATCAAAGTCATGGTTGCCATTAGAGGAGTGATCACTGTATTCTAGGCATGTGCTAACAACTTTATAGCTATTATTCTATCAATTCTTTCCCAAATAAAAGAGAGAAGTTTTATCATTGCCCATGATTTACAAATAAGAAAACTGAGGCTTAGAGAAGTTAAGTGATGTCCCAAGATTAAGAGATAATGAGAAGAGTTGAAATCATGCCTACAGATCCAAATCCTATCTTTTTTACTCTTACGCAGCAATTGTTAACTTATCCAATGGGGGAAACTGACAAGACACTCGGGTTAGGGGAACTTAAGATTCTAAAATGCAGAGTGAATTCACATTCAGGGGGAAAAAAAGCTAAAATTAAGTTCCCCTAGTTTTCCAAGTTGGAAATTGGGTTATAGAGAATAATATTGAGCTTTGGATTAGTGGAGCTTGGAAATCAGCAGGAAACAAACCAGCTCAGCTACCACCGGACAAACCACAGAGGAATTTAATGACACTATGGGAAGCCAGGAACATGTAGGAAGACTAGAGCGCTCCTCCCACTCATTTGATTACCATTTCAGATCTCTTTCAATGGTATTAACTCATGATTTTATAGTCCTCTGAATTGTTGGTATGTGCTTCTACACCAGAGTGGGCTTCTTATATTAGAAATACATGGGCAAGCCACTAATCACTTTCAGCTTACTGCTGGTGATCAAGGTGAAACTCACATTAGGTGGCTGGTATTGCTCTAAAAGTCTGAAAATCTAATCAATGACACTCCTTGCTCATAAGATAAAGACTTGACAGAAATGTACTCTTTTAGCCCCAACACTTGTGACTGCCCTTTACTCTTCCATATTAAATCTCTGGCAGTTTCCCCAGAATGTATGCAATACTATTTGACATCTTCATGGTTTGGAATGTCGTGTTTTCCTAACCAATAAAGAAAATTTAACTCCATACAGTGAGTGCTTACGTGAGGCATGGATTACTTCAAGGCTGCTACTCAGGGAAGTATTTTCCTAAATACAAAAAGGCACATACAGGTACTCCTCACTCTGTGCTCATCTAGCACCCTGTCTAACACCTGTAAAAAACACAACTTAATTCATTTTATTGTAATTCATCTTTGCATATTAACTCTTAAATTGGGCTATGAGCACTCTTAAGAGTCTCCAAGAATATTTCTATTATCCCAGAAAGTTTCTGCTTGACCTTTTCTCCTCCCCACTTTCCCACTCTCTACACCATCCACCAGGCAACCACTGTTCTGATTTTGATAACTGTAGAATAATTTTGCTGGGTCTTGAACTTTATACAGGTAGAATCTTACTGCTTTGTGTCTGGCTTCTTTCACTGAGCATAATATTTTTGGGATTAATCCAAGCTACCACCCGTATCAGTAATTCATTATTTTACTTTCAACTGGCAATATGAATATACATGTATTAGTTAACTTTTGAGACATCACAAACCACACCAAAATTTTGTGACTTGAAACCAAAACCATTCATTTTTGCTCATTGTTCTTTGGGTCAGCGATTTTGGTTGAGTTCAGCTGGGCAGTTCTTTTGCTAGACTTGCTCGGATTTACTCACACCTCTGTGGTTGACTGTGGATCATCTAGGCAGCACTGTTTCTGGGGGTTGTCTGATTGTTAGGTGGGGTGATGAGGACAAATGGGCTACATATTTGTGGTCTCACAGATCTAATCATTCACCAGGATAATCTAGGCTTGTGCCCATTGATGTTGTAAGTTTAAAAAGCAGTACTAGTAGGCTGCCCTTTTCAAGTCTCTGTCTGTATTCTGTTTGCAATCATCTCACTGTCGAAATCAACTGGGAGCCACTATGACACAACTCTCCTATGTTGCCACAAGTTAGTTACTTATTCATCTGTTGAAGGACTTTGGGATTGCCTCCATGTTTGGGATACTATGAATAAAGCTGCTCTAAACATTTTTTACAGATCTTTTTGTGAATACGTATTTTCATTTCTCTCAAAGAAATACCTACTAATGGAATGGCTAGGTCATGAGGTGAGAGCCTGGCAGGTGGAAGTGGGCTGGGGCTCTTGAAATAGTTAGTGGGGAGTATAACCAGTGGATTCTTCCAAAGCAAAGATTGCTATCATCCAAATTTGTTTTTTATTTATTTTTAAAGTATGTTTGTACAATGCAATCACCCTCTCAATACCTTATTACACTCTGAACATTAGTAAACCTTTGCTCTGCACACTGTTTTAGGTGAGAGGACTTTGGAAAACTGAAGGAATCAAGGTGACATGGTACAAAGATGAGATGTAAAGAGACAGTGGAGAATTCACTTGAAAGAATGAGTGGAGTTAGGGGTGTCAGGAAAGGTCTCAAGAATTCCTAGTGGCACTGCAGAAGACATTGCACACGAGATGGAAATTTGGACTACTTTCTAATCTCAAAGAACAAGTCAATCCCAGTAGACAGAAGGTGTTTTGCCAGCAAATGAATAAGCATAATGCTTAACTCTTTGTGGGCTCTCAAGGATTAACTAGTTGGTATTTTCAGGTTGTTATAATCCTGTATTTTGAACTAACTCATTTAAACAATTATGTTTTAGGATTTCATGATTAAACAGTGGCAGGAAGAATAACTCATCTAGTTCATAGGTTCAATTGAATATTATAAAATTATAACTATGAATGTACTTTGAGCCCCTAGAGAAACATCAAATATACTAATCCTTCTCACCTCTAAATGTTCATCAGATTCAGAATCTATTCAAACATCCTCACAAGAATAAAGGCAATTTTTTATTTCTTTTTTGCCCCTAGTATTATTAACTCAAGTGATTTCTGTTTTTTTCCCCCTTTTAGTGGGCAGAAGTTGAGAACTGTTCATTAATTTAGAGATTTTTTTTTAAGAAACACCTCCTAAAAGAGAAGTTTAAATATGAGAGTTAGAATTGTTTCTCTCACCTCCCAAATTTTAATAGCCCTTTAAAAGATATTTACTTATTCTTTAGTAGTAAATATTGTTCATATTTCTGAGCTCTAATTTTTCCTATATTTTTGTCAAACTAATTCTACCAAGATCATCTGCTATTATTTTCCCTCTTTAATTATTATATCATTAAAATTTTCTCATTACACACTTGTCAAAAATATCACTGAGAGTACAACATTTATGACTCCATCAAAGAAACAGAAGAGGAGGAGAAAACAAAAGAGAGAGGGAAGAAAAAAGGATTTGATATGACTTATTTTTCTCCCCCTAATTCCAGGAAACTATATTTTCCATTCCATTATATTTCTTATTACAGTTGAAAAAATACAAATGAGCAAGCTCTTTATAACCACAGCATCAGAACTCAGAGGGAGAGAAAGTTGTCTTCGTTTTTCTGGCCTTTAAAGATGCCGTCATTATCAGTTGTTCTCCCAGAAAAGGGAGGCTCGATGACTTTCCTCATGTTACCTCAAAGACTTCAAAACTGTTGAAACCTTATTATTGAATGTCATCTGTGTGTGTGTTTGTGTGTGTTTGTGTGTGAATATGAATTTAAAACCAAGAAATACTGAGTAAGAGATGACATTCTGCTGATTTTTATGGTCTTTTATGAAGGTTGACTGAGTTCTTTTATAATTAGACCCCAGTTTGCTCCTGCAGATCGATTTTCTAAAATTGGACAGTTTATATATAAGATATATATCTATATATAAACTGTAGACAGAGTCTTGCTTTATTATCCTGGGTAGAATACAGTGGTGTGATCACAGCTCACTGCAGCCCTGAACTCTTGGATCAAGAGATCCTCCTGCTTCAGCCTTCTGAGCACCTGAGGCTACAGTTGTACGTCGCCAAGTCCAGCTAATTGTTTTAAATGTTTTGTAGAGATGGGTTCTCTCTATGTTGCTCAGGCTTAAGAAATATTATTTTATACCTCACTTCTCCCCTCCACTTCAAAAAGTTCCCGGCTAGAATTAGGTTGTGACTAAGTTTGATTCCTTCTAAATCTCTTTCCTTCTAAATTCCTATCTTCAGATAGCTATGGTTTCCAACTACTTATAACTTCATTATTCCTAGTCATATACCATTTTCAACCTTCACAGCTTCCTGAAAAGCAGATAGGCTTTGCTATTCCTCAGCTCTGATGAATATATTCAACCTAAGGGGATTAGTGAATAATAACTCACATTTATATAGAACTCAGTCTGTGCCAAGCACTGTTCATACATAAACTCTTTTACTTCTCATAATCACTTTATGAGATAGGTATAATTATTATACTCTTCTTATAGATGAGGAATTAAAGGCATAGAGAACTTAAAAGGCTTCTCCAAAGTCACCTGCTTACAAATAGCGGAGCTGGGATTCAAATCCACGGTGGCTGACTTCAGAATCCATGCTCATAACCGCTATACCATCTGCCAACACATCTCAGGATGTAAAAGACTACATTCTTCCTGGCATAATGGTTTTTTAGAATATACACTCTATAGGCTTAAATTTCACCCTTTAAATGCAGCTCGTTAGGGAAAAAATATATATACACATAGTATAACTTTGCTTTTGAGCTTTAATATTATTTATTTATTAAAAATATGAATTACAGAGAATGAATTCTCTTATATTAAAATATTTAGAAAAGGCTGAAGACATCTGACCACATGATAATATATTTATTTGATTATATTTTATATTGCAGAAGTAAATATTTCAGGCTCACATCAACTATTTCTATTTATTAGTGACAATTAATGGGACACCTAAGCCTTTAATCTAAATTGCCTATCTACAACTAAGATGAAAGAAACTATGGCTAAGATGAATATAGATACCCAGCAGTAAACAAATGGGAACTTTTAGTTTTACTAAAGGTAAGTAATTGACAAAAGACTACCTGGCACCAAAATACATGAATAATTGCTAATCTAGAGTGCCTATAATTTGAAGCTTGGCACCCTACTTATTATTGGAGACAAGAAATATTAGAAACTACAGTTTTATCTCTTTGAAAATATAGCATAATACAAAGCTATGATAACGATTAGGACAGTTCAGGGCACATTAAAGTAAAGTGGAAGTGTAGAGAAATACAAAGCTATGCAACACCCAATTCTTAAGAGCCTTAGTAGCTATTTGGGAGGCAAAAGTAGGCCACTTCCTCACCCCCTAAACACACATACACACACATACACAGCACATACAACTTGGAATCAGGTAGAATAAAGGCAGGAATGATGATGCATTTTCTCATTACCTTTTTGCGACTATAATTTCTTTTCTTGCTGTAAAGCAGTATGAGTGATTGGAGAGAGGTAAAATGATCCACTCTCTATTCTGAGTTTTTCTAGCCTAGAATTTCTGCTCTTTTTCAAACTCAAAAGTCAGTCTCAAGCATGCTATCATCAGTGAAAAGCCAGTGTAGGGTACAATAAACCCAAGGGCTATCCAGTGCTACAGTGTTGGGTAGAAATATGAAGTTCATAGCTAAGCAAAAATATTGGTGGACAACCAAGCTAAATTAGGTTTAATCACTTCTCATAGGATGAGATACCCATGTATTGTTTCAAAGCAAAAATTCCCTGAACCAAACTGCAATGGACTCAGGAGGACAACGTTTGGCTTTCTTTCCTGCCAGAGACACTCATACCAGTGACAAGGAGCAGAGTATTGAAGTAGGCACAGAAGTAGGATACTTCCACATTACTGATTCCTAATCCTCCTACGCTAGACCACTACAAACTTCCTTTTTGTTCCCCTTGGCTCTGGCCCTTTGGATACTGTTAGTATTCTAGCAGCTTGACCTCTTTAAAAGAACAGAAATTGTTCAGGATAGTAAAAGACAAAAATATTTATTTCAATTAAACCAGCATCAGGAAGGTTCTGAGGCTGTCCAGTGCAATAACTCCGACTGATAAGGTTTGGTCCCTCACAGTGTTATTATAGCTAAGATGGCAGGGTCACCGCTCAAATGGAATGAAAGATTGACGCTATAGGCACTTTCCCATTTCCCAGATAATGTTCTCTTTATGTTCACGTGGAGTTACAATACATTTCTTCTTGATAAATTGCACAGTCTTACTTGTGTACAATCTACATCCTGTTCAGAGAGCTTTTGGTAAAAAATGAAATGAAATGGGATGGAAGACACAGAAATAATGTAACGTTTTCTGGGTAGTCAAAGTTTCCTAAATAATTCAGAACTTGAATATATTATTTAGAGATGATCTCAATGTATAATGTTTTTGTTGCTGGCTTTTATTTTATTTTTTTAGCTGTTCTTTATCAAGTTCTTAGGTAAAACCGTAAATCCAATGAGTGAAAATAGAAGTTCCTTTGAGGAGATTAATGGCTGGCTTCATCCCAAGAAAGCTGCAAAAGAAAGCTCAGAATGGCTCAGCACGATCAACCTCTTGGGAAAGTGGCAGATGCAGAGTTCACTTCTGAGTTCCATTTTTGCCTGTCTCAAAAATTGTCTGAATATCTGTTTCTGCCTCACCCCAATCCATTGAATACTCCATATTCCAAAAACCTGTAGTTAGAAGAACTGAAGCATCTTCCTTTCATGTAAGTGAAGAACATGCTCGAATTATTTAATACTCAGATATTGACTGTGACCCTTCCACCTGCTGTGTCCAAGTGTCCTGGGAGCAAAAAGGGTCTAGAGGGCAGGAAATTCCCTGGAATTGGAAAGTTCATTTTTTTAAAAAAATTATCAAATATCTTGATAGTATCTTTGGAGCTCCATACTTATGTATTCAGCTGCCTTAAATGTCTTAGCAGACATTTCAAACTTACCATGTCCAAACTACATTCCTGCTCTTCTTCCTAATACCTGGCCATACCTGACTGTACCCACTGCCTTTCTGTCTCAGCTGATGACAATCGTATCCATCCAGACATTAAGTCTCAAGCCCGTGGACTCATCCTCGACTCATCCCTTTTTCTCATACCATAGAACCTGTCAGAAAACAATAAAGGATTTGCCTTCAAAGTATATACAAAATCTGACCTCTTTTAACCATGTCCACTGCTGCCTCACAGGTCCAAGTTGCCATTTCTCTCACCTAGATTGCTGCAATAGCCTTCTAACTTGTTTTCCTATTTGCAACCATTTGTTTTCACTCATAGTCTACTTGCAACAGAGCAGCCAGCCTGATCATTGAAGAGTGTAAGTCAGATCATGGCACTCCTTTGTTCAAAATCTTCCACGAGTCCAATCTACTCTGAGTAAAGGCCAACACTGTTACAGTGGTCTCCCTTGGTCACTCTTCTCTAGACGTCGTAAGCTTCTTTGTGATTACTTGAACATAGAAACTCATGGCAGCCTTTAGGCACTAGATATTCGCTCTGTACCTCTTTCAAGATTTGTTCAAATGTCACCTTCTAGATGATGCTTACCTTGATCTCTCTATTTTAAATTGCTCCTTTCTTGGCACTTGCAATAGCTCTAATGCTACTCTATTATTTTCCACAGTAATTTAATCCGATGTATGAATAAGTCTTTTTTTATTCCATTTCTAAAGTTAATTGTGTGGTTGATCTGGGTTATTTTGGCACTAATGGTATGGATAGAAATTGCTGGGTCTGATCCTTCTTGGGGAAACTGAATATAAGTTGTAATTTTGACCTGGTTTTCTATTTAGAGAAAATACCTCTGTATTTTATCCACATTCAAATTTACCTCTATCCCCATCCAACCTTAAGGTCTATGAGCTCATTTCCAAGGGTAGGGTCTTTATCCTCTGGGCCATAGTTGATTGCTCACTCTGGTTTGGATGCGGTGTCCTTCTGTTTCTTTTCTTTATCAATTACCTAAATCCTCCCACTCTACTATTCTTTTACCCTCAAAAAAAAATCAAAATTTAAAAAGCATTGACATCTCTCTCTCTCTCCTCTCTACCTGTCTCTCTCTCTCTCTTCTTCCCATTTGCAGCCAGTCTTTCTGAAGGATTATTCTACACTTGCTCCTCATATGTCTTTGATTTCACAATTTGAAGCAGTTAGGCTCCCACTTTCTCCTCTTTAGTGATACTGTTCTCACTAGGATGATATCCAGTGATTTTCAGGATGCCAAATCTGTGGAAAGTATTCAGATCATATTTTGCCTGGCTTGGCTTCAGTTCTAACTCCACTGAAAACCCTCCAGGGTCTTGAAGTTATCACATCCCTTAGCCTTAGTGACCATAATCTTTTCTGTTTTTTCTCCTATCAATTTATAAATTTCAGTCTTCTTTTTGGGTTTTTTCTCTTTGAAAGAACATTAAATAACTGTGCTCCCAAAGTTGTCTCCTGTGCTTTATTTGCTTCTCTTTTCACATAGTTCTGTGCTTGCCTTTTGTACTGTATAAAGATCTAGCATCCTGACTCATTGGATATCATTCTAGTGAGAATAGTTTTAATATAAAGGTGAAGGTGGAAATTTGATTGCTCTGAGTTGTGAAATGAAAGGCATGTGAAAATGTAAAATAATCCTTCAAAAATCTGGCTGCAAATGGAAAGAAGACTCCCAAATTCACTCCTGCAGCTGAGGTCTCCCTCTAGTGCTCTGAACTCCAATGAGCAGCTGCATACTGGGTGTCATTACTTGGATGAGCTCAGGGTAACTCAGACTCATCTCATTCAGCACGGAGTCCTCTCTGCCCTCAACTCTGGACCTCTTCTCCTGCTCTCTGTCACAGAGAATGGCACTATTATCTACTCTATTGCATTAGGCCAAATCCCAGAAGTTATCATTGACAACACCTGCACCCATACCTCCACGCTACTAAGCCTTAGTTTCTACCACTAAGGATCTATAAACTTAAGTCTCTCTTTTCCAACCTCATTGCCACTACTTTAATCTGGCAGAATGTACTGTTATAAGTTGCCAATTCATTTTACATAGTGCTGCCAAGTGATCTTTCTAAAAATGCAATCCTATCACACCAGTCCTCTTTTTAAAAAATCTTTCTCATTCTTTCACGAGAAAATTCAAAATCTTTTACCTGGCATATGTGACATTTCAAAATTTTGCTTCCTGCCTTTCACACCAACTTTGTTTCCATTGCACTGTATGTTCTAGCCTCACTGAACTACTTGTAGTGTTCATAAATGCCATTCTCTCTAACAATTCCTCCAACGTCTAATAGCCCTTGCCCCTGATGTTGCATGAAAGGAAATCATTGCATTCACCCAGAGAACTCTTATTGTTTCTCCCAAACTCAGCGTAGGGGTCACCTTCTCAGTCTCTGTTAGATGTAAGATAAAGCCTTCTTTTGAAAATTTGCGTCTAAATTTCATAATTTTCAAAATCAACCCATGTTCACTCTAGAAAAAGTATAAAGAGGAAAATAGAAATTATTCATAATTCTACCATTTATTTATTCCCTGTTAACACACTATATAATATATATACTAATAAAAACACAATTTTGTACAAAATTTTAAATACTATCATATTAGATATGCTGTTTAACTACACTTTTTTCCTCAGCAACATATAATTAACATCTTATAATGACAACAAATAGAACTCTAGATCTTTTTTTTGGTAATGGTTATATATGTTTCATTATAGATAATGGATATATACCCATAATATATAGCATAAAGCTCTTAATCCCCTATTATCAAGTGGCTTCAGTTTTTTTTTCTATTAATTACCAATCTTATTAAAACAAACATGTTGGTTCAACTATCAAATTATTTTTAAGGTTATATTATTCAGAATGGAATTATTGGGAAATGTACACTTTAATACTTTTTGCAAAATGTTATTTAATCCTTTTATAAACAATATCAAACTGTATTTTAAATATAGCCTAAACTAGGTAAAACATATCACAGCAATTTTGAACTACTTCAAAGGTACAGGATCTTTAAAATGCCTATGATGAAGAAACTGTGTTAGATAATATGCATTTTTATGTTATTTCTTGCTGAAATTAGGAGCAAGGGCTTTTGGACCAGTCATGATGCTCATGGAGTTAGAATCTCTGGGGGAGTCATAGGAGGTTCTGAGATATTTTAAAAACAGAAACTTGGAATTACTAGTAGCTGTTAACTAATGGTAAGGACAGCCCTGCCTGGATTTCCTCTTGTTCTCTTTTCTTCATAATCGATGGTTCTGATATGGCAAAAGGAAGGGGAACTGTGGATGCATTGTTGGTATTATTTTAGTCACAGGGATGATAGAGTGTATGCTTAGGAAGAAAACCCTCCTGAAGGCATCCGACAGAAAACAAGGGAGAATCACTGGGCTCATGCAAAAGTACCAATCAGTCCTCTGGAGCTTTCATAGTCTCTTAAGTAGCCTCTGGTGCACTTACAACAGTCAGAGAGTAAGACATGAAATAATGAATCAGAGAGTGGTTAATAACAGAAGGCAGACTTCAGGCAGTAAAAAAGAAAAGGGGAAAAAATAAAAAGGAGAGAAGAGAGAAAATTAAAATGTGTAAATTACACAATGAAATCTTAAAATAGATGACATGCAGAGGCAGTTAAAATAAAAGATATTGTCATCCTGAAAAATGGAAGCCAAACCTTTTAATATCTCTCCAGGAGGTTAAATTCTGTCGGGAATTGGGAACGGGATTTTAAGGTGTTTATCAGCACATTATTCCTACATACACAGCAAGAATTTTGCTAAGAGATTAGCAGAGTTTTATCATCTTTTTTCTCAGAAAGGCTAAAACATGTTTGAGGGTGTGAACGGAGACCAATAGACAGGAAATAAAAATTTCCAAGGGGAAGACTATCTGGCATGAGGGAAACGCAGTCCAGTGGGAAGAGGGCTGGAGTTGCACCTAGGTACAGGTACTATCACATTGCAAGCTTTATTTAGGGAATTTTACATTTAAAATTTGATGCTTTCATATTTTTAAAAAACATGTTTAGTTTGTTAATATTTTCCTCTTCTTCTGTTAAAGCAAATATGTACTTTATTTTCTCTAGCCCCTATTGAATCTGACTGCTCTCATTTGAGGAAGCTATTGAAGTGCTGACAGATCTGTCTCTAGAGAGGGCTGCTCCCAGCCTTCAGCCAAGTCCAAGATAATAAAAGAAAAGAGGTTAACTCTTGAATGTCTGGAAGAAGGTGTGAGATATAAAACTATACACATGTTTTTCCCTCCTTCCCACTTCTCTACCTAAAACAAGAGTGTCAATATAGAGTGTGCTACAGGGACCTCAAAATGGTCTTCCCAAGTCATGAATCTTCATGTTAGGTTTAGGATTAAGGGTTTGACTTTTAAAAGCAAGTAAGTCTTGCAGTTGCAAGGTAAACCCATCAATCGCTTGCAATTAATGTAGCAAACTCAGCTGTCCTGAATGCATTTAAGTTCCTTTAAGGATTAATATGCCTTGATTAGAACAATGAATAAGTAAGAAGAATCAGTAAAAATGAAGGAGTGTGTCTTTTAGGTGCATTGCTTGAAACAGGGAAGACAGACTTTGTTTTGGGGATACATGGAAAATTCTGAGCTACTTTATAATATTTCAAAGTTAATCTAGTTGATATTTCCACCCAACAGATGAATAAAAGAATTACCAGTAAACAGACATTTAAAAAAATATCATTCCTCCCTCTGAATTCTTCATTAATAGGAAGAACTATAGAGGCAGAAAGTGGGAGTTGAAGGGACAAAACACATATGGCATGTGTGAGTTCTGTTCTGGAGAGATTTTTTTTTAGCACTCAGCATTAAAAATATTTTTCTCCCTGCTTTGTCTTTGGGGAATGCTACAGAATGGTTTAATCATCTGGCTTTGGTATCCGACTGCCTAGGGCAGCTGTAGCCTTTCTTATCATTATGTTTCACTGAGTGTCACCTTTCCCAGACAACTTACAGGATCAGGATAAGAAAAATTGTTTCTTTATGCTGTAGATATAACAAAACCACAGGCTGCTCGCAGCCCACCAAATGAATGGCCAGCATTTAAAATCGACCTGAATTAAATGAGGCATTTGATTATAAATGCTAGACACTCAATTTAGAAACTGTGGCTTAAAGAAGGAAACAACATATGACTATGGATTGTTCGTTTTGCATGAGAGGCAAAATGGGATGTTATGACCAGAATAGAATATTTTTTGAGGCGTGAGTGAATTCTAATGACTGTGGTGACCCCAAACAGCTTTGTACATGTGACCCTATAAACTGGGTATTTAAATGGCATTTGCATCAATATTTTTATCCCTGGAAAGAAACACAAGAACAAAGTATACATTTTTATTTCACATATCATGTCAATTTTAAAATACTGCAAGTAAGGTGGAAAAAAATCAAATAGAAGTTTTTTTTCCCTAGGTAGGAAAATTTTTAATGTATGAATAATTAGATAATTCCTATAGTTAGAAAATGTTTGAGAAGGTATATTTGGTGATTGACATCCGTTTACCGCTACCTCAAAAGTTTTGTTTATGAAGGTTTCAATATTGCATTTTTAACTTAAGAAATACTATAGATTAGGATAGTGTGATATGTTGCTTTTCTGATAATGAGGCTCAGGAGTCTGGGCTCTAAAATAGTACAAGGATTTTTTACAGAATGACCAGTCAGTGCTGCTGAGATGACAGATTAGATTGATGTTTTGCTGTAGAGGTAAGAACTTAGCTGAGATGGCTGTTCAGCAGTCTCAGAGGAAAAATTTATTATATTTCTACACTGCCAGAAATGTAGAGCTTGTCTATGCTTTTCTTTGCAATAAGGTTGGACACAGAAGCATAATTAAGAACTAATTAATTTTATCCTGCTTTATTATACTTAACACTTTCACACATTATAGTAATACACCACCAAAAAATAATATAAATTTATGCATTTAGTTTTTTAGGACACTCCCTTGAATCTAAATGATTAGCATTTTTGTTGTAAGTATTCTGGACTTTTTTCTATCTATAACATGGGGACATAAACATTCTGTTTCTTTTGCTTTTAATGGTCTTTCAGTGATTAATGTGATTATAATTTTAATTAAAATAAAGCCATTGTAACAAGGCATGATATAAAATATTAATAGTGGGGTAATTATAATTGAAAACATATTAAGTACTATGCATAGCATCATGTGCTGAAATATAGTTATGTCAGATAAGAAATCTGTTCTCCTAGAGATGACACATAAGTGGGATAAGCCAGACAAAAATAAAAGTACAATATTAATTGACCAATAAATAAATGGGCACGTGTAGTGTGGGCCAGCTAAAATTGAAGGAGAAAACCATTGCCTTATTGGCCTCAAAGGATGTGTTCAGGACCACCAGAATATTGGAAAGGAGAGAAAAACAGTGAAAGACACCAAAATCTGCCTATAAAATTTTCTCAAATATTGAGCTAACCCCTGAATTGCATATGTGCATGTGAGTTTCTGAAGTGTCCAGGAAGAAAACAAGAGCTAGACAGCTAAGAAGAGCTAAGCAGAGACTTCAACTGCAGAGATAAGAAAATTTTGAGTTCAAGACTTGACAAACTAAAGGCACCTGGTAAACACTCAAACATCCACATCTTAAGAGTAAAAACAATGTCCTAGGACTAAATGATTTCCTCAGGATTAAGAGGCAAATCAAAATAGTCCCACTCTAACAAAGCATAACACCAAACTTCTAAAATTTAAAGTTATCTGCCAGTCATTTAGCTCCCTGACAGAAAAGAACTCAACAATCTTCAGGGGAAATAAACAAAAGCCCAAGATTTCACAATGTATTATTCATAATGTCTAGTACCAATGAGAAATTTCTAGGCATAGGAAGAAACAAGAAAATATGAGAAAGAAAAAAAAATAGAAAGAATAAAATATGAGCAAGATTTGAAATTTTACAATAAAGAATTGAAAATAACTAATAGGAATGTGATAAAGAGTCTATAGCATAAAAATTTATAATAAATTAAGACATGGATTTCAAGAGATATTTATAACAAGAATCAAATAGAAACCTTAGAACCAAAATATATAATATCTGAAATCAAATATTTATTGGATAAGATAAATAGTATTGTTTGTAACAAAGAAGAAAGAATCATTATACTTGTACATAGTTCAATATATATACCTTCCATAATGAAGCACAAAAAGAATAAATGTAATACAATTAAGAGAGATTCAGTAATGTTTGATACTGTATCAAGCTGTCTTACATAGATATTATTGGAGTCTGAGAAAAATAGAAGATAGAGGATGGGGCAGAAATAAAATTTGAAGAAATATTGGCTGACATGTTTCCAAATTTCATTTTTTAAAAAGCAACCCACAAATTAAATAAGCTCAATGAATAGCAAAAAAAAAAAAAAAAAAAAAAAAAGCAAAGAAAATGGATCACAGTCACATGACAGTCAAACTGGTGAAAACAAAAGATAAAGAAGAAATCTTAAAAGCAAACAGGAAACAGGATAAGAAAATGCACGGACTTTTCTCAGAAAACAATAGAGGCTATAACACAATAGTAATTTTTAAAGTAGTGAAGAAACAAAATAAAACCAACTGTCAAGCTGGAATTTTATTATTATTATTTTATTTTAGTGTATAATGGGGGTATAAGTGTTAAGATTATGTATATTGCCCATGCCCCCTCCCCCCTCGAGTCAGAGCCTCAAGCATGACCATCCCCCAAACGTTGCACATCTCATTCATTGTGTTTGTATATACCCATCCCCTCCCCCTCCCACCCACCTGCCCAATACCCGATAAATGTTATTTCTATATGTCCACTGAGGTGTTGATCCGTTAATACCAATTTGCTGGTGAGTACATGTGGTGATTGTTTTTCCATTCTTGAGATACTTCACTTAGTAGAATAGGTTCCAGCTCTATCCAGGAAAATACAAGAGGTGCTATATCACCATTGTTTCTTAAAGCTGAATAGTACTCCATGGTATGCATATACCACATTTTATTAATCCATTCATGAATGGATGGGCACTTGGGTTGTTTCCACAACTTTGCAATTGTGAATTGTGCTGCTATAAACATTCAAGTACAGGTGTCTTTTTTGTAAAGTGATTTTTGATCTTTTGGGTAGATGCCCCAGTAGTGGAATTGCTGGATCAAATGGTAGATCTACTTGTATCGCTTTAAGGTATCTTCAAACTATACTATAAGGCTATAGTAATTAAAACAGCTGGACATTGGCACAAGAACATGGACATTGACCAGTGGAACAGAACCAAGAACCCAAATATAAAACCATTCTCATATAGCCAGCTAATCTTTGACAAAGCAGACAAAAACATACACTGGGGGAAAGAATCCTTATTCAATAAATAGTGCCGGGAAAACTGGATAGCCACATGTAGAAGACTGAAACAAGACCCACACTTTTCACCTCTCAACTCACGCTGGGTAATAGACTTGAATATTAGGTGTGAAAGTATTAGAATTCTAGAGGAAAACGTTGGAAATGCTCTTCTAGACATTGGCCTAGGCAAAGAATTTATGAAGAAGACCCCAAAGGCAATCACAGCAGCAACAAAAATAAATAAATGGGACCTGATTAAATTAAAAAGCTTCTGCACAGCCAGAGAAACTCTCAAGAGAGCAAACAGACAACCCACAGAATGGCAAAAAATTTTCACAAGCTACACATCCGATAAAGGGCTGATAACTAGAATCTATTTAGAACTCAGGAAAATCAGCAAGAAAAAAATCAAACAACCCTATCAAAAAATGGGCAAAGGACATGAACAGAAACGTCTCAAAAGAAGACAGAATAATGGCCAACAAACATATGAAAAAATGCTCAACATCTCTAATCATCAGGGCAATGCAAATCAAAACCACAGTGAGATATCACTTAACTCCAGTGAGAATGGCCTTTATCAGAAAGTCCCCAAACAATAAATGCTGGCGTGGATGCGGAGAGATAGGAACACTCCTACACTGCTGGTGGGACTGCAAACTAGCACAACCTCTGTGGCAAGCTGGAATTTTATATTCAGAAAAACTGTTTTTTTTTTGTTCCTGCCAATAAAGTAATAAACAGAAACTGGGAGAAATTGTAGCCAGCAGATCTGCACTATTAAAAACGTTAATGGGAGTTCTTCCAGTTAAAGAGAAATGATATCTGGTGAAAGTTTAGATATATATTAAAGTAGGAAGGGCACTTGAAATGTTAAACATGTAGGTAAACATAGAATGTTAGTTTATCTCTTTGAACTTTAAAAGCTAATTCATTGAAAAATACAAATATAATAAAAATATATTGTGGAGTTAATAACACTTAGAAGAATAATATATGACAACATGCAAATAACAAAAATGATTTAAATGAGATTATGCATTTTTGAAGATTTTACATTTACATGAATTGGTATAATATTATGTTAGATTGTGGTAATTAAAGATGCATACTGTAATCTTTTCAATAACCCCTAAATAATACAAAGTGATATATCCAAAGAGACAATAGAAGACATAGATTGAAGAAACAAAATATGTGTTAAATTATTAAGTATGGAAATCATACTAAGCATGCTCTCTGACCACAATGTAATTATATTATGTATTAATAATAATAAGATACCTAGAGAATCTCCAAATCCTTAGATATTAAGCACCACACTTCCAAATAGCCCATGGGTTACAGAAGAAATCACAAGGTAAACTACAAAATAATTTAAACTGAATGTTGATAAAATCACAAAAATTAAAATTTATGAAATGCAGCTAAAATTGTGGTTAAAGGGAAATTCATATTATTAAAAGAAGAAAAATATAAATCAATAATCTGGGTTTTCACTAAAATGCTCCAAAAGAAGGACAAATAAAACCTGACAATAATAAAAAAAGGAAATAATAAAGATAAGAATAATAATAAAATAGAAAATATTAACAATAGAGAAAATCAACAAAGTCAAATGTTGGCTAGAAAGATTAATGAAATGATTATTAATAAATTTGAGACACTCCTAGAAAAATGTATCAACAAAGGAAAATAAAAGAAAACTCTTGCTGATATCACAAATGATGAAGGAAACATCATTTTGTAACTAATTTTTTGAAAGGTTAATAAGGGAATATTTTGCTAATAAATCTGACAACTTACATAAAAAACATAGTCTACCAAAACTAACATAACATTATGCTGAGTGAAAGAAGGCAGAAATTAAAGAATATGTGCTCTGCGATATCATTAACATTAAGATATTAACGTTAGCAAACTAAGTTATATTAATAGAAATAAGAACAGTGGTTGCCTCTGGTGGTTGTGGGCGAGCAAGGATTGACTGGAATGAGTGCACAAAATATATTTATTTTATGTTATGTAAATTATATCTCGATTAAAAATAAAAATAGAATATAGTGATAAATATTATGAGAAAATATAAGGGGTGCTCTGATAAAGGTTGACTGCATGAGAAGAATTAGATTTGGATTGGTTATCATTAAAGACATTTCTGGGAAAGTAGCATTTAAACTGAGACTTAACTGGCAACAAGGGACCAGTCATATAAAGATCTGCTGACAGAGGTTTCTGGGTCCAGGGCCCAGTAAATGCAAAGTCTCCATGATAAGAAAGAATCTGGCATTATTTGCGCACCAGAAAGAAAATCAATGGGGTTAGAACTTCTTAAGCCAGTGTAAGTATGCTGGCAGCTAAGGTTGATAGGTAAGTGGGGACCAGTATGGAATAGGAGTAACATTTATTGGGTGTTGGGAGTGGGAGAGGGGAGGAGGGAAGGGGTATATACAACTACAACGAGTAAGATGTGCAGTGTTTGGGGGATGGACATGCTTGAAGCTCTTACTCGAGGGGGGAGGGGGTATGGGCAATATAAGTAACCTTAACACTTGTACCCCCATAATACGCTAAAATAAAAAAATTGAAAAAGAAAAAGAAAAAGGAAAAAAGAAATAAAATACAGGACTTATATAAGAATACGAATTTAAAATGTTATTTTAAATCTCTAGGAGGACATCAGTGATTAGTTATATAGGTAATTGGCAATCCATATTTTACATATCTGAGCACAGGTAAGGTTTCACTTAATTTATTTTTACTTGGTATAATTAAAATTAGCAAATAAATCCTTGGAACCTATACAAGGAGGTATTTTGTAGTTAGAATGGCAGAATGTAGAAAAAAGATGGAGGGGGCAAAAAAGAGGAGAGCACAGAACAAGGACGGGACTTGAGAGGAACTGGGCCGGATGGGGAACACTGAAGAACCTTATCCAGGTGGGGTGTGTGTGTGTGTGTGTGTGTGTGTGTGTGTGTGTTGTGTGTAGGGAAGCGTAAGGGAGGAGAGGAAGCATCTTTGAGCACTAAACATCTTAAATACCCCTCCTCCCATATTTAAAACAAGCACAATGTTTATATAGAACTTGAATGTGAAAATGTCTTTACCCAAGAGAGCAAGAGTCCGTTCAGTTGCCATCTTGCCATGAGTAGTTTCTTTTGGTCCATGAGCGTTTCTTTGGTGGATGACACCTTATGAAATCATGACACAAAACCTCTCTTACATTGAGAAGTGTTTTGGAACAGCATTGTCCAAAACCAGGAAAGTGATCAGTGTCACCTCTTAGCCTTTTCCTTCTCCATCATTAACACCTTAAGTCCCACAGGAAGCTAGACTAAAGCACAGCTTGAGACATATGAGATTGAGATTTACTTAAAAAAATAAAAAAGACAACTCAAAGGAATATAATCAAAGTTGAATAAGCCATCTCAATCATTTCTGTTTTCAATTCCTTTGCCTAAAATTTTAAACCCATCATTCTGATAAATCTGTTAAAATGATTTTTGGATTGAGAAGACTTAGTAAAGAAACCCGGTTCTGGAAAAGCATACACTCCAGAAGCTGTCTTTCCATCATGTGGATATTCTACCATGCCACATATGGTGTCAGCAGACTTTCGAGCAGGCAGCGGCATATTCAGGTCTACCTGTGCTTTTATAGTCTCTCCAATCTGGGCATTGTGTGTGCTGAGCAGTAAACCACTTGCAGGGGTAGGGGAACTAGAGCACTGGGAGTCAGAAAGAATCTTTCATCAGAAACATAAAGTAATAATCAGGCCCTTATACAATACACGGCAATGATATTTTTAGTAGGCAGTGGAGAAGATGTCTGCGAGGGACAAGTGGTCGAGAAGGATTAGATTTCAGGAGAAGTTGGTATGTTTGTGAGCCGGACTGAGCACCACACCCTGAGGGCTTCCTGTCCTTGTGCCCACTCTTACAAGGCATCCAGAGGACCTCTTCTTTGCAATTTGGGCAACAAAAGTAAAAATTTATCTTGACTGTCTCAACAGTTCTGAGAGGCACTTTAATCAAGTGTTTTAGAGAAGACTCTACAGTCTCCTTATAGTCTGGAGCTTGAGTTTGCAGCTGGCTCTTTATGGAAAGCTAGTACCTTGGTGCTGATATGAAATCAACTAAAAGCTCAATCATTATACTTCCTGTATTCTTTAAAATCAACACAGAATTGTGTCTTATGAAACATTCCAATGGGGAAAGAAAAAGCTGAGGCTTTGAAATATAGGATGCAAAACATGAAGAATAGCAAATATCTAGATAGCTTACAACAATTTAATTTTGCTTTTGACATGTAGCAGAATAGAGACAGTTTTATATAAATATAGAATAAAGTACCAGTCCCCAGAGTCCCCTAACAGGACCACTTTAAGAACTTCCTCTCAGCTGCTATCAAGTCTGCTCTGTAATTCAATTGGCACAGTGATAATGGAATCCCACATTTACCACATGTTTTTGGTAGTGCTTTAATGTAATTTAATGAGATTAAAGAGGACTCTTCAGTTTTTAGAGATTCAAGGTGATAGTACACAATAGAAGGAAGTTTTGCAAAGAAATTCAGTTTTACAGAGGCTGGGGAGGACTGGGCGCTTAATGCTTGTGCGTGCACGCGTTCTCCATAAGGCCTTCCACATTATTTCAAAAACAACTTAAGAGGAGTGTGACCTTATCTCAGCCTGAGCCTCTTTGGCAGGAATAAAGGCAGGAGAAGATAATTTAATTGGCGAGACATAAGAGGATCCAGTGTGATACTATGAAATGGTATCCAAGTCACACAGGCGTCTTCCAGGACAGAAGTGCTGTGCGGCGGCGTGATAAAAGCAGGCACAGGACTGCGCCAAGAAAGAGCAAAACACACATTTCCTTCTTGATTGTTGAGGCCTCTCTCTAAATGCAGGGAAATCACTAAGGGAGGCTTTAAGTATTGTTGGAAAAACCGGTCAGGGTCTCATTTGATAAAGCCATTGGAATTTCAGCCAGCTATTCACTGGGACTCTATGCTCACAGAAAGGAAGAGGAGCAGGTGACTCTATGCAACATGCTTTGATGGCATTTTCCTATGCACAGGTCATTTGAAATGAATGTTATATGTTTCAATAAGATCTGAATATCTAAATGTTTATGAAAATAATAATGATTTTAGTTTGTATTAAGTATAGCAGCTTCCATCTGAGTGACTCAGACACTATTTCATTACTTTTTAAAATATTATCTGGAGGTTGGTTAAGTAGAAACTATATATTTACATTTTATCCCTAGTGGAACTTAGTGAAAAGATGTGCCAAAAGGTTGCAAGCATTTAGGCATCCTTGTGATAAGTTCATTCAATATACTGAATTTCACCTTAAAGTAATATAAATCAAGAGAATAAATAAGAGGGTTTTTTTGCATTCACATTTAATTGATAGAATTTTTCTCAGTATGCTTTACTCCTTGGAACCTGATTTCCTCCTTCCTGTTCTGACTCCAGGGTAAAGTAAATAAAAGAATCCATTTAAAGTCAACTTTCAAGTGATAAGAAGCTGTCTAGGAAGGCTCAGAGGTATCGACTCAAAGAAATATGATAAATACAGAAATAGATGGTTTAGTATTCAAAGCAAAAGCCTACATACAGGTTTCTTACTGCAAGAAAGAGTGATAACATAAGGCGGTTCTCACCCAAGTCCCCTGGTTTTAGTAATATGTAGACTCCTTCTTAAGCATGGATTCTTAACCATTTTTATCCCATAGACTCCTTTGCCTGTCTGTTGTAGAATATGGACTGCTTCTCAGAATAATGTTTTTAAATGGTTAAAATTAAACTCAACCAATAAGAGGAAAAGAACTATACAGAATTAACAGTAACCAAAATATCTAAAAAAAAATCACAATATTGGTGAATTTTTATTAACACAATAAATAATAAGATCTAGTATCGGGTTTGAGAACTCCTATAATTTTGAATTAGTGATGAGCATCAAATATATTCAAGTTTTTCACTATAATTGTCATGCCTTATGGAAAAATCTGTATGTTTTGTTTTCAATATTTACTTTAATAAGAAATGTTATATTTCAGTTAGAAGTTAGTGAAAATAAAACATGTAATTATTTTCTCATCCCTGTTCAAGAATCCCATGTTAAGAACCTGTAAGTTAAAGAAAAATAATTTTTTTCAACTTCTGAGAATAAATCCACAGATTTCTAAGAAACCTAAAAACTATACATTGAAAAATACTGATATAAAGAATCTAAGGGTGTTAGAATGTGTGAAAGGTGATCATGAGACCAAAGTAAATCATGGGTTTAGGCTCTTTAGGGTAAGTATAGGAAAATTTCTGTTGAGTTTGGGGTCCTACTATGAAATAGGAAATGTTTGAACATTTGAGGGAAGCCAAATACTTTATAGTTCAGTCTGCTGTTAATGCGAAGTTTCTTTTATTATTGTTATTCTTTATTGTTAATTGACAAATAAAAATTGTATATATGTATGGTGTATAACATGATGTTTTGAAATGTATATCGTTTAATCAAGCTAATTGATATATTCATCACCTCACATACTTATTTTTTGTGGTGAGAACATTTAAAATCTACTTTCTCAGCAGTCATCAAGTATACAATACATTATTATTAACTATAGTCACCATGTTGTACAAGAGATCTCTTAAAGAAATTTCTCCTGATTAACTGAAATTATTATTATTATTATTTTGAGATGGAGTCTTGTTCTGTTGCCCACACTAGAGTACTGTGGCATTAGCCTAGCTCACAGCAACCTCAAACTCCTGGGCTCAAGCCATCCTACTGCCTCAGCCTCCTGAATAGCTGGGACTACAGGTGGTGTTTGCCGCTATGACCAGTTAATTTTTCTGTTTTTGTTAAATATTGGGTCTTGCTCTTGCTCAGGCTGGTCTGGAACTCCTGGCCTCAAGTGATCCTCCCACCTTGGCCTCCCAAAGTGCTCGGATTGCATGTGTGAGCCACTGCGGCTGGCCTGAAATTTTGTATCCTTTGACAACATCTTCCCAATTCTCCCCGCAACCCATTGCTCCTGTTAATCACCATTTTACTCTCTGCTTGTGAGTTTGACATTTTTAGATTCCATACATTAATATAAGTGGGATAATGAAGTATTTGTCTTTCTGTGTCTGGCTTATTTCACTTAGCATAATGTCCTCCTGGTTCATCCACGTTTTAAAAAATGAACAGTACATGTAAATAATAGAATCATTAAAAACTCTTTGACTTTAGTACTTTCCTGTCACTGACAGAGTAAAATCCAAATTCCTCAGCCTTACAATGAAGTCCTACCTGGCATTTCTAGTCTTAAATCCCTGTGCCCTTCTTCTCCCCCAAGGGGTACCCCTTGCTCCTGCTCCTGTAATCCACCACTCTCCAATAGCCAATGTCTCAGCCAGATCAATTCTCCATTCCTTAATGAGTCCTTTGTTTTCCTGCCATTGGGGATGTGTGAGATTTAGTCCCTTCACCTTTTCTCCAATTTCACTGCACAAATCCTATCCTTTGAAGTCAAATTGTATCCTCTTGTGGTCTAGTTCATATCTTATTTCTTTCAAATGCAAAACAACAATCAAATATCTAACCAACAAAATAAAAAATGTACCATATTTATCATAACTTATTTTGAATTATGTACGTTTATGACTATGTTTTTCTCTCCCATGAGCTTTGTTATAAACTGAATTGTATCCTCCCCTCTTCAAATTCATATGCTAAAGCCCTAACCCCCAGAACTCAGAATGTGACTTTATATGGAGAGATGGCCTTTAAAGAAGTGATTAAGTTAAAAAGAGGCCCTTGAGGAGGGTCCTAATACAGTCTGAGTGGTGTCCTTATACGATGAGAAAATTTGGACGAGACACCAGGGATTGCTGCACACTGAGGAAAGATGATGTGGAGACAAGGAAAGAGGGGGGCCATCTGCAAGCCAAAGAAAGAGGCCTCCAAAGAAACCACATCGGCCAACACCTTCATCTTTGATTTCTTGCCTCCAGAACTACGAGAAAATAAATTTCTGTTGTTTAAGCCACCCAGTCTGTGATATTTTGTTATAGCAGCCCCAGTAAACTAATATAAGCTATGAACTCTTATATGCCAAATATCTAATAACTCTTTCTAAATATAAAAACATACAGGGGAGAGAGAGCAAGAGACTGAAATCAAGTGAGGGAGTGAGGAAGTGGGAGCACGAGAGAGGGTGGGGAGTTGAAGGACCTTGAACTTGAGATTAGAATATGTGAATGTGCACATTTTGGAGACATGTCTCCCCTTCCTATTAATGTTTCTCCAGAATTCATGATACCATAACCAAAGGAATTTATAATGAAAAACATTTCATAATTGGTTATTAACATAAGATTTTAACTGTATTTTTTCCCATTCATATTGCTAATAGACCTTGTATGATTATGGTAATAATGATGAATGTTGCATCTTGCTAGTTTAAGAAAGTATGTTGCATTTATAAAGGAAAATGCTACAATGAAATGAGAAAGTTATGTTAGAAATTATCAAAGAAAATGAAGTAAGGAAAGAATAATGTCTGATAACATGAAAATATTCTCAGAAGGTAATATAGAGGAGAATTCAGGGACTGTTTGCATAAGAGTCTTACACTTTGCAAGATACAAGCCATGTGGTGTAGAAAGTTGTAATATTATTCAATAAGAGGAAAAAACGTCTAAGAGAGTTGATGGGTGAAAGCGTATTGATGAGGGTCACAAAGAGATGATTAGAAGACAGATGAGTGGCATATTTCTCATAGTGGCTGAGCGCCACTTTTTAGAGATAAAAAGAAGTTGAAGAGAACCTCAGTGTGAAGTGTTGGTATCATCTGAGTATAAATGGGGTTACACAAGGTCAGAGAGGGCCAAGTGATTTGAAGACCATCATCTAACTAGTTCATCGTGTGTGGTAACTATTCTGAAGCTGAAACAAGAGAGCAATACAGTGTTAGCATGATAACATAGTTCATACTGTAATTAATTAAAAAGGGGTATTGAAAGTTAGTTATTGTCAGGGATTTTGCTTCTATTACCAGCTCATTATCATGGCTGGAAACACATAAATGGTTAAATTGGAAATAAACTCTTACATTGAACTATACAACCCTCATGTTTTCACTGATAATTCAGACATGAGAGAAAGAACTAAAGGCAGAGCATTGCGTTGATCGCCAGTAGTTCATTTATTTGTTCATGCAGCAAATATTAATTGGGTGTCTACTCTATGCCTGATTCCATCCTATGTACTTGGAGACAGTAATGAAGAAAGTAGACAAAAATCATTGGCTCATTCCCAAGGTATTTTGACAATGCTCATTTGATTGGATGTAAACTCATACAATCCCAAGAAGTGAATAAAGATTTCAAAGTGGAGGGAGTGGTTTGAAGAACTCATTTTTATTGCAGATGTGGACAGATAACCTCAAACAGCTTTCTAAGATTATTCCAGGCAGTGGCTGTTAATATTAAATCATTGTAATATTGACTATATCCTTCTTTATCTGACCCAGCTATAGGGGACATTTGTTAACACCCAATTCCTAAACAACAGAACAATTTGGTATCAGTCACAACTGATTCATGTACTTATCTACACTGAGCTCCCACAGACCCAGAGTGAACTGAGGAAAGTAAATTCTAGGTGGTCCAGGAGGCTCTTCCTTCTCAGTAGAGTGGCAAGAATCTGGTTCAAGGTGAGCTGCTCATTTCTAACAAGGTCATTCTGTAAGCAGGAAGCTTTCACTGTTGCAGAGCCAACTAGGAGTTCCCCATTCCCTTCATCTCTCCTGGGATTACGTAAAATGGCAAGAAGAAAGTGTCCGTTTTTAGTCCAATGCATCCAGCCCAGCATGGTCTAAGCATGTCTGTCTGTGGGCCAGTGAGGCACATGGATCATCTGTACTCTGGCACTTTTCTTCTTGTAAACCCTTTATCCAAATAAGCACTATTTTACTTTCATGGTGGTATAATAAACACTTCCTGTAAGGCCACACCTTCCAACACTATTGCACTGTAGGTTACATTTACAACACAGCAATTTGGGGGGATACATTTAGACCATAACAGTATGTTCATGATAAGTGCAAAGGGGGAAAACAAAGCAGGAAAGTGAGATAGGATATGTGTGTCTGCGTGTGTATGTGTAAGTGTGATATGAATTTAGATAGGGTGGGCAGGGTAGACCTCACTGGGAAAGTACTGTGTTGACAAAAACCTGAAGGAAGTGAAGAGGGAACCAAGAGGATTTCTGAGACAAAGATGGACATTCTTGATGTAGATCACTTGAAGTATTCAATGTTCAATTAATATTTTATACATTTATAGACTAGATTCTTTAGTTAATATTTATTAAATTAAGGTAATTTTTAGAAACCCTTAGTAGGCATTGGTGGCTTAGGAAAATTTTGTCAAAACAATGTTAGAATATGATATTAAAGAATTTTTTGAGCTTACTTATGAAATTCTATTATAAAAGGTTAGAAGCATTGTGCCTTGCACATACCAGTATTGTCTACTTGATGAATCTTTGTAGAATACAAGATTAAATAGGTGATCAGCCCCCATGTACCTGACATTGTTCTGGTGGCTGCAGAGTATGTTCTTTAGGAGTTAGATGCTGTACTTTCTCTTTAGGGCTAATGCCAAGGGCATGCAAATAATAAACAACCATGATACAAGGTACAATACAAGAGGCAAAAATGAAGAGTGGTAAGGATGTGGAAGATAATATATGATTATATAGAAATGTTATTTTTATAGGAGATAATATTTAAAGCCATACTAAAAAAAAGGCTCCTAAAAAAGGAAATTGAAACAATACTCTGAAAGGGAGAAAATACCAGACAATGTGAGAAAATACAAATGTTCAATTTTGCTGGAATGCAGGGTTTGAGTCCAACAGTAAATGGTGATGAAGTTGGAGAGATAGGTTGAAGCCATATTATACAAGGATTTGAGTTCTGGGGTGAGGTATTTACAGTTCATTCCATAGACAATGGGGAACCATTGAATATTTTGGAAAAGAGGTAAAAATAACTGAATTTTTTTTTTTTTTTTTATGTTACAACTGAAGCTGTAACACAAGCAGAATTCCCTGGCAGAATGGATGGCACAAGAGACAGAGAGATTAATTAGTGAGCCCCTGCCACGGGGGTGAGGTGGGAACTGGGGCCTAATGGAGCTGTGGCCTTTGTTGGTGCCTTTGTCTGTTCAGGCTGCTATACCAAAAATACCACAGACTGGCTGGCTTTAACAGCAATCATTTATTTCTCACAGTTATGGAGGCTGGCGGGTCCAAGATCATGGTGCTGGCAGATTCCATGTCTGCTGAGGGCCCACTTCCTGACTCCTAGATGACCGTCTACTCTCTGTGTTCTCACATGGCAGAAGGGGTGAGGGAGCTTTCTGAGGTGTCTTATAAGTGCACCAATCCTCTCCCTAAGTCCTCACCTGCTAATCAGGCTGGGGGAGGGGATCTCAATATACGAATTTTGAGGGAACACAAACAAATGGTCTATAGCTGTCGATAGCAAGAAAGTCAGAGGGGAGGCAAGTATGCAGTGGGGGAGGCATACGGTGGGTGGAGCTGTTGATAGCAATTTGGATACATGCTAGTTAGAACTGCAGTCTAAAGCTGAGCCTTCTCTCAAAAAGTCTAAAAAAAATAATCGAGCCTTGCCTGACACGCTGATAACACAACAAATAAAATTTTGGCATATTACTCTATATTCCTTTGCCAACTTAATTTACTGGACTGGAATGCCTACAACAATAAGGAATTCAGAGACTATAGGTATTCACAATTTTGTTCTCTTTTATATTTTTCTATCTCCCTTAATAAAGAGACTCTCATAAAGCAACAATACCTTGTTTGTTAAAAACTTAATAAATATGGTGGCGACACTCATTGAAGTGTGGGTTACTTTATTTTTAATCAGAATGATGTTGCTTTTCCTATAACATTTGAATTTGAGCCCATTCTGTTTAAGACTATTTGTGTCTATTTCATTTATTATGTTGGCATATTTTATGTTTAGAAGATAACAAGTCACTACTCATTAGATTGGCTCATTTCTGGAAAACCCTCCATAAACCTATAAGCCCTTGGAAGCTCCACCTCCATGGGAATGATTACCTTTTAATGACTGCAGCCTTCATGCTTTCCTGCTTTGGAAAACAACATGTATCCAAGAAGTGTGTTTTAATTCTACAGACATGCATCCATTGGATGAAACTTCTTTTCACTGTCATACTTGCTCTTGTCACAGATGAACTACAATTTTATAAGGGGATGTGTTTGGTTTGATTTCTGATCATGTTTAGTTGAATAAAATGTAAATGACATCTTCTGACTCTTTCACAAGGTACATGGATCTCAGAAATTTGGAAAAAATGACAACAGGGATCTGGTACATAACACTATGAATCAATCTATGATAGTGGCAAGAATGTTGAGGTGTGCAGAATAAAGTGATAGCAAGGCAAAGGGGTCTTGCAATGACCAAACAAATCTATAAACTGTTTAATACAAGGAAATGCAGGGAAAACAAATGTTGAAACTGAAGAGAAGAGCACATCAGGGGCCAGATAAATAAATGATGCTTCAAAGACATAGTTTAAAGCTAGTAAGAGCTAATAAGGGATAAAAGGGCCTCTAACATCAATTTATTAGTAGTAGAGGTGTTCTTTGCTGTTAAAAAGTGGGAGAATCAAAAGAACAGAATAGAAGCTACTAATAAACACAGAAAGTTATGCCAATGTCACTAAAATTTTCTTTTTACTAGTTTTACACAAAATATAACACAAAACAGGAAAAACAAAAATGAAGCAAATAATTTATTTTGGAACATCTGTAGAAAAAGATTAAAAATTATATGAAAGCCATATTAAAAACTAAAATAAAAGCAAATATTTTTAAATATTCAAATATATTTTACAGATCAAAGAAATAAAAATAAGTAAAATGCTTCTATAGTATATATCATGAAGGAAGACCAACGACATGAAAGAACTAAAGATGAAGAAAGAAAAGGAAAGAAGTGCTTTCAATAGTGGGAAAATCACCAGAACTCATAGTTCAATCAATGGTATCTCTGTGTACTATGTACTATGAATTTTATCATTTTGCTTCTTGATTTTCTCCACTGTAAGTTGCCTTTTCCTTCTTTAAATATTCTTTCAGTGTCTGCTGGTATGGGGGACTAGCATTGAGCCTGGGCATTTGCAGGGGCTGGTTATAGTGGTGGAGTAGGTAATTTCCTAGAAAAATCTTAATCTTTTCCCTTCTTTCCAAAACATAAAAATAAAAAAACAAACAAACAAACAAAAAACACCCACAAATGGGTTTACTCTAGTGTCTTTAAAAAGCCCAGTGTTGAAAACAAAAGAAGGAATCTTTCTCTAAACCACTGCTTCACTCTCACACTTAGGCATGAGGAAGGTGTCTCAAGAAGCCCACCCTGCTTTGATGGGGCTTTTTATTCAGAACCTTTGGAATAAAACAAGGCGGAAGATCTTGAGCCACACAACTAACCTATCACTTCTTTTGTTTGTTTGCTTGTTTATTTATTTATTTAAAATATATTTTTTGCTAATTAGTACATTGCAAGAAAGGCACAGAATGAGCTTATGGAAACTAAGATAAAGTACTGAATGTCTTGAGAGTCATTCATTTGTTCAATTAAATAGATACGTGCCAGACACTGTGATAGGTACCAGGGTATGAAATGGTAGAAAAGATACAATCTCTAGCCTGAGTACATTTCAAAGAGGATGGAAAATTATACCTAATTTAACATTTTCATTTTTTATCCCCAGCATTTACTCAGTTACCAGCAGATACGATATTCTCAGTAAATTCTAATTTAATGGATTGAAGGATGTGATGAGAAACGAATGAGGAAAGGAATTCAGTGTACCAATTAGCTCAGTTTGCTGGTGGCATTGTTCAGAACTTTATTTGAGTTTTCTATTAACTACACTTACAAGCACAAATAGCAACTGAAGTCATGGCAAATGACTTCAGATTTCCAAGATTCTCAGGCAAGAGTCTCCATGGTTGCAGCGCACAACTGCAAGCTTAGGTAGTTAGAACCTGCTACTGCTGAAGGTGCAACATAGAAGGGATTGAAGGCTTTGAAAATTGAGCCTTTGAGGGACTTACTAAAATAGAGTCATGGAAATTAAAGCTGAGAAAGATCTGATTGTGGCGCATAATTCGTCCCTTGAGGACTGGTATGAGATTGTCTTTTACAGCCTATTTTTCCATATATTTTCCTACATGAAGTTTGAATGACTCAAACAAAAGGGCTTCTAATACTTCCATTGGGACAATATTATGAAAGACCTCATTATTAGGAAGTGTTTCCTGATATACATCCTGAATTTTTCTTTGCTTAATTTCATCCCATTAACCCCAATTACACCTCCCTGGGGCAACAATAAACAGTTGCAGCTTCTCCTCTGAAGTTACGCTCTTCAGAGATTCCTCATTCCGTCTGGTGTGATGTAGTCCGGCTGTGAGTCTCAGTTCCTTTATGCTGTGTTCACGAGCCAATCGTGGCCATCTAATCACTTTTATTTCCTTTCTTTGAACACCCTCCAATCTGTTAAGAATTGTGACTCCTGATATGCAATCCTCATATGCTTTATGCCCATTGTGGTCCATGCATATGAACCCCAATCATATTATAAGCCATTTTTCTCCAGGTTGAACTGGTAATAGGAGTATGGAAAGAAAAAAATCTTAGGGTAAATGGCATGCATGAAAACCTAAACTGACAGAAATCACATTCTTGTTAGGATTTTCATCTTGCTGAATACAATTTTATGCTAAAGAGATTATCTGTCTGCAGTACTGTTATTGTACTGGTTGATTTATAATCAGACTGTGGGGTTTAGCAAAGCGGCATCCTTCATTCAGAAAGAGATTTTGCTCTACAGACAAGGTGACATGAAACACTTGCCCTTCTAAAAGAGGATTAGAGAGTTTTACATTTTAAAGCCCATTTTGGTACAGTCACTAACATGAAGCCAGTTTCCAATTTCATATAAGAAAGATCTCTAAGGAGATATCCAGCTTAATTAACTGAGAAATGATGAGTACGACAGAATTTTGCACTGATAAAGTGTGACTTACTGTAAAGACCCTAACCTCACCTGACCTCTTCAGTGAAAACTGGCTTAAAAAAAGTGTTTTAAAATTATGCCTCAATACAAGCATTAAGAGCCAAGAGGACAAGAAAGAGAGAAGAATAATCCGAAATTTGAATATTTTCTTGTTCCTTTTTTTTATGTGTAGTCTATGAGGCAGGTAAAATATTTTCAGTGTACATGTCAAATTCATTTCAAAAGTATAATTTCATAAATACAATATATTTCAAAAATAGAACCCATTCATTTCATAAGCTGAATTCATTTCTACCTATATAGCAGGCATGCTTAGATATATATTCTTTATTTCACCTATCTTTGGATAATGAGCATAGGAGTTTGTGTACGAGCTCTGTTGACCTAACCAGAACCCGAGCCAAGCTCTGCCAAACAGTCGTTAAATAGTAGCCAGATAATTGTAAGATTGTTGTCCTTTTAACTAGTTTGTTATTATAAATCCCCACATTCCCCAAACACATAGGCATGTGTACACATGCACGCATACACACACACACACACACACACACACACACACACACACACACACGCACGCGCACACACACACGCACGCGCACACACACACACACACACAACAATACATCATTTAGATAACCAGAAGTTTGATCATATTCAGAATGGAGGACATAACAAAGACGGGATGGGAGTTAAGAATAAAGAAGAAAAAAAAGAAAGAAAACCTGAAGAAAATAAAAGAAGATACTCTGCAAAGGAGAGAAGTAAGTATCTTCACTTTCATTACTTCTCAGTTTTTACTTAATGTGTGCAGTATGCTTTAGGGAATTTTAGAATCCAGAGCTTTGGGCAAACATGAAGAGTAAAGGAAGAATAATGCCTCAAATATCAGTATTTAAAAATTATTCTGGAGAGTGCTTTAGGTTAATCACAATGCTCTCCCAAGAGCAATATCTGAGCTTTCTCTTCTATATCACCCTCTTCTGTAATTAAAAGAATAGCGAGAAAGTGAAGACAAGGACCACATTGTGGAGGTGAGACCTCCATGGCCTTTTAATTGTTTGAAAAATGTGAATTGAAAAGCAAAGCTATACAATGTCTTTTAAAGCAGTAAGGTTTTTCTGAAATATAGACAATTCTACATATATGTTGTAGGAAGCCAGCTTTAAATCTCTGTTTATTTTTTAACCCAAGTTCCTTTTATGCCTGAGGACTTATGGATATACCTACTCTACCTCAGCCAGGGCTAGCTTGGTTCAGTTTGCTTGTTAATAGACCTCCCGAGCTGCACTGTGATAAATAGATCCCATTAAAGAATTTACTCTCCTATAACTATCCTGTTTTTCAAAGGACATTTCTAATTCATCCTTTCTTATCCAGAAATACACACTTAGGTTCCTACTGACCAAGGGGCCTGTAATGTTCCCCTCTGCTTGACTAAACTTTAGACAGGCAGGCTTATTCCTGAATCTCGCTCCTGACCTCCCTTTTCTTAGAACATTTACTTTAGAAAAGTTGTGTTTCTAAATCCTTTCTCTGTCCTTTTGGGATGTAAATCGTTTTAAAAGCCTCTTGCCAGATTTACAACCCAGAAATGTCTTTCTCAAGGCCTGGAGCTAGGAACCATTCTTTGAAATGTAATCACCAGGGAAGATAGTGGCCCGGTCTCCCAGTTTCTATGGTGGGGTAGGAGCCTAACTCTACTGGGGGCCTGGCTCCAAGGTGTAAAACAACCTCTTGTCATGGTGATACCAGAAAGTTTGCTTTTCCTGTGGGTAAGGCCAATTAGCAAACAGGTAGTTTTGACACTACTAAGTCTACAGATACTTCTTATTGTGTTTAGGTCACTTGTTGAAACATTCTTGTGTAAGCATTTTGCTTTCTAAGAATCAGCTCCTGCTTTATCCAGAAACCCTAAATATTAGGGTTTCCCCCCCACAAAATCATAGTGTCTTTTTTGATCACTTTGTCAAACCACACTGAACACTTACTATGTATAGAACACAGACCCTTGCTTGAATGAAGTTAACAAAGAAAGGAAAGACACAGGCTTTTAGGAATTTAACATGATTGCAGAGATAAAAATGTACACACACAAATTTAGTAAGCAAGACAGCTAAAGAGATTAAAAAAGTAAAATAACAGTCAGAATGGCATGCAGCTGCAGTCCCCACACCCTGGGCCACACAGCAGGAGGATGAATAGCAGGTAAGGGAGTGAAGCTTCATCTGTATTTACAGCCATTCCCCATTGCTGGCATCACTGCCTGAGCTTTGCCTACTGTTAGATCAGTGATGGCATTAGATTCTGCGTTATTGTGAGTTGTATAATTATTCCATTATCCAGTACAATGTAATAATATTAGAAATAAAGTGCATAATAAATGTAATGCACTTGAATCACCCCAAAACCATCTGGCACCAACCCCTATCCATGGAAAAATTGTCTTCCAATAGGTTGGGGACCACTGGTATATGGTATATATACATAAAAGGTATACTTAATTTAAATGAAGCATATAGTTAAATATATTTTATGTGTTAATTATAATTCTGGGTTCTACATTTATTCTTGCATCCACCCTTCCATCCATCCATCCATCCATCCATCCATCCATCCATCCATCCATTCAAACTTTATTTGAATGCCTAATTGATATCTTCTGCTAGGTTATATGGATAATAAATAAGACATTATTCCACTCATGAAGTTTATAATGTACTAGAGGACATGGATAGGTATAGACACTGTCCACTGAAGTGTGATCATGCTAAATACACACAGTTATGGTAGAGGGAAGTCTAGAACCTTACTCTACCCAAGGGGGCAGGGACAACAAGACAGGAGAGGTGGTGAACTGAAGCTTGGAGGAAAAATGAGGTTCTCTAGGACAAAAGAATAACTAACACTTAATGTCTATTATGTGACAGACACTATATTATATATGCTTTCATGTATATTATTTCAAATCAAAGCCTCAAAATATTCCTGCAAAGTAGGATTTAATAATCCTATTGTGCTCCCTGTATAAAGGAACTTCTCACAATCTCAGGCCTAGCAAGTATCAGAGTGACTAGTTAGAATTCAAATCAAAGTGAATTCCAAGTGCATGCTATTTTGATTATACCACATATCTACAAAGAGAAGGGACAAAGGAAGTTCCATCCAAGCAGAAAGTAGAGCATGTGCAAAGACAAGCATATAGAGTACAGAATTTTGCAAGTATGTTGGGATGTTGTAGGCAATAAGTGGGATATAGTGGGAAATAGAGTCATAGAATAGCGTGGGATCAAATTATGAAGAATCAGGTTTGCCAGAAAAAGTAAATGGGATTTAATAGTCTGGAATTTGGATCTACAATTTTAGAATTTTAGTCAAAGAATTAGAACATGAGTTGACTATGGCAGCAATCTGGAGGGTGCATTGGAACTGGGAGAGCATGTCCGGGACAAGCCAATACACCAGATGAACAAAATGAACAAAGTACAAAGTACTTTCCAGCACAAATATGCATGCGGCATAGAGTCCACCATAAAAGCTCTGAAAAATCTTATCCAGAGTCCTCACATAAGATTAGGACCTTATCCAAGGACATAAAGTTAATAACATATATTTTTAATTTTCTTTTTTACCCAGAATAAATGTATGGATTCTTGTTGTGGTAATCAGGGTAATGCCTTCACATATGTCCACCTCCTATTCCCTTGAACCTATGAACATGTTATAGTTTGTGACTAAAGGAACTTTGCAGATATGAATAAGGTTACAGATCTTGAGATAGGGAAACAATCCTGAATTATGCAGATGGCCTTGTTTAATCACAGGAGCCCTTTAAATCAGAGCACCTTTCCCAGCTTTGGTCAAAGAGCTGCATCATGAGAAGATCTCCACCAGCCCTTGCTGAATTTTAAGATGGAGGGAGGAGGCCTCAAGCCAAGAAAACTGGTGGCAACTAGAAGCTGGGAACAGCCCTCAGCTAATGGATAGCAAGGAAATGTGGACTCAGTGATACAATTTCAAAGAACTGAATTCTTTCAACAACCTGAATGATTGAAGAAACAAATTCTCCCCTAGAACCTCTGGGAAAAGAATGCAATCCTGCTAACATCATAATTTCAGCTCCATGAAACTGTGTTAGACTTCTGACCCACAGACGTTGTGAGATAATAAATTTTTGTTGTTTGAACCATTAAGTTTATTGTTATTTGTTATAGCAGTAATAGAAAACTAATACACTTGTATACTTAACTTTTTTTTTTTAAATTAGAAGTTAGTGTCAGAACTAGGGGAAGCAGCAAATGGTTCCAAGAAAAGATTTAATAAATATTTTCACAGGGACCCCATAAATCAAATGGGGAAAATAGAGAAACCCAGAGATAAAGATACAGAACTGCAGTGTCTTTACGATCTCTGAACAGCAGGAAGCAAGAGGCCAAGTCTATGCCTTATTTTGGAATTTTTATAACTTCCCCTATGTTTGTTTATTGTGTTTTACGTTGTTTGTTTCTGAAACGTTGTTGTACTGATACCCTTAAATGGTAAAGGCTCTTGGTGATCACATTCGTGGGAAGCTAATCAGACATCTATATTTTGGAACCCTTTGGGCCAAGTGGGTGGCAGGTGTTAGCAAAGGTAGGAAAAGCATCTGTGTCCTTGGGACCTCTGGCAAAGGAATCAGGAGAGCGTGGGAGCTACTCTAGGTTTAAAAGAAGGACGCTTGTAGGTGTTAACAGCAGAAAGGCTTATGGTCCTTTGGGCTTCATTTATTCATTCAGTCATTCATTTGATAAATACTTATTAAGCACCTCCAAGTGTTAGTGCTGGCTTGCCTCTTACAGAACTCCCAGTCTAATCAGGGTGTGTAAGTAAAAGTTGCCTTGTGGAAATGCTGAGATAAGTATTTTACAGGGTAATTGTTTTTATTTATTTATTTATTTGATTTCAGCATATTATGGGGGTACAAATGTTAAGGTTACATATATTGCCCATGCTCCCCTTCCCCCTTGAGACAGAGCTTCAAACATGACAGTCCCCCAAATGTTGCACATCTCACTCATTGTGTTTGTATATACCCATCCCCTCCTACCTTCTCCCACCTGTCTGACACCCAATAAATGTTTTTCTTTTATGTCCACTTAGGTGTTGATCCGTTAATATCAATTTGCTGGTGAGTACATGTGGTGCTTGTTTTTCCATTCTTGAGATACTTCACTTAGTAGAATGGGTTCTAGCTCTATCCAGGACAATACAAGAGGTGCTATATCACCACTGTTTCTTAAAGCTGAATTGTACTTCATGGTATACATATGCCACATTTTATTAATCTATGTATGTATTGATAGGCACTTGGGTTGTTTCCACAACTTTGCAATTGTGAATTGTGCTGCTATAAACATTTGAGTGCAGGTGTCTATTTTGTAGAGTGTCATTTGATCTTTTAGGTAGATGCCCAGTAGTGGAATTGCTGAATCAAATGGTAGATCTACTTGTATCGCTTTAAGGTATCTCCATATTGCTTTCCACAGAGGTTGAACTTGTTTGTAGTCCCACCAGCAGTGTAGGAGTGTTCCTCTTTCTCCGCGTCCATGCCACCATTTATTTGATATGGTGCTAATCAAAAATGCTTGTCTGCCAGTTATGCATTACTGGTCTGCAACAACACATGTGCAGAGTTAAAGGTTTATAAACTTTTATAGCAAACTGACAGTGATTTTATGATTGTTGAATCTAGTAATAAAAATATGGGCTTAGTTTTTCACCTTGTTTCATTTTTATAGTAATTTATTTTTATTATATTTTATAAAAACATCCATTTTGAAGGATTGGGATTTAAAAGAGGTGTCAACTAGTTATTCAGGAGACTGAGGTGGGGAGGATTGCTTGAACCCAGGAGTTCCAGATAGCAGTGAGCTATGATCGTGCCACTGCACTCCAGCTTTGGAGAGGGTGAGACCCCATCTCAAAAATAAGCAAACAGACAAAGAGATGCCAAGACTGGACTGGTTGGTAATTGAGGGAATGAAGGGAAGTCAGGAGTTTCGTCTTTCTACTCTTGCTTTGGCCTGAGTATTTTATATTTTCATGAGGCTATCTTTTGAAAAATATCCAGAAACGTTTTTTTTTTGAGAAGAAGATGCCCTTCCTCTGTTTGCATGTAGGTCCCCTGCCTCCATTTCACCTGTTGGACTAGTTCTTTGGAAAAAATTTCCTATGGTAAAAATGTATGCAACTATTCATCCCATCAATTAAAGATTTTAAAAGTAATTCCTAACTGTTTAAGCAATGCCCACGCATAGGCTGAGCACGTTTTCCTCTCTGCCGGCTGTACTGGGAGCTTGTGCTAATTTTCCTGGCATGTTAACAGCTCTGGCTTCAGCATAACTTCCCTCCTTCACACTAAGCTATTCTCTGATAAGGTGCAGCTGGGGAAATCCGAAGCTCCCTGGACCAGTCAGGTTTTTCACATCAGTTAAGTTAATTGACAGAAGGCTTAACATATTTCTTAATTATGGCTGCAAAGTCATGGCTGCAAAGAATCCCCAAATCAGGGAAAAATAGTGTTTTCTGATTAACTGGTTCTGAAAATTGCTGAATGAAAATGCAACACACATCTGATGGGATTCTTAGCAGGGATAAGGACAGCTCAGGAGAGCATCACATGGTGAGAAAAGGCCTGAGGGAGGTCAGGGACCAGGACAGGAATGTGCTCCTGGTTCAGGCCTCATGCAGCATCTCTCAACTTGAGTGCTTTGTCCTGCAAATATTACAGGGCTATGATCAAAGAAATATTGAATATTGCATTTTAAATATTATAAATAAATATAAGATATTCATTGAGCGAAATAGCCAGTGCATTGTGGTTTGCTAAAAATTCCTATTAGGCTCAATCCATATGCAATAACTTTTGTTGCTGCTAATGCTTCAAAGAGTCTTTGTTTTCCTTGGGTATCACCCTGTTAATAATACATTGTAGATTCATAAAATTATATAAGTGAAAATGACCTTACGAGGTGATCTAGCTCAATTTTCTCATTTTGTGGATAAGAAAGTTGAGATTCAATTAGATTAAGTGACTTCCCCTAGGTCGCTTAGCTTATTAATGATACAACCAAGTCTAGAAATTTTCATATTTCTTGGCCTTGAAAATTTTCTTTGATTATAAAAGTAATAAATATTGCTTGTAGAAAACTTGGAACATACTAAAGGTATAAAAATAAATTCAAATCATGCATAATTTCACAATTCAAAGATTAGCATTCTTAATTTCTTACTGTATATAGATATAGATATAAATTTTCTTCTAAAATTGAGATCTTATTTCATAGATGGATAGCCTCTTCTTTTATTCAACATAAATAAATACATCAAAAACGTTTATGCTGTGATTTAAAACTTCTGTAGGCTGTTTCTAATAACTGAATAATATTGTATATCCAATAAGTATAAATATTTTTGGTCACTGATGAAAGTGAAGACTTTTAGCTCTTTGTACTTTTTTAAAACTAGTCTTTTCCTTTTCCTTTGTCCATTTTTTTCTATTTTTGATCATATCATTCTCACTGATTTATAATTTTTTTTTAACTTGTTGAGGGCACTAATTCTCTTTTCTCCTTATAAGTAAGGTATTAGAGCATTTTGATTTTTATTGTGATTCGAAGTCATTGTTATGAATTTCAGCTCCTCCCATGCATTATTTTATGAGTTTAGTAACTTGCCAATATCCCACAACTCTAAGAGATAGACCTCTCATTGAAAAACAGGTGTGTCATACCAAAACCTAGCTCTTTCTTATTGTATCACATTACTTTTCTGTATAGCTGAGATCTGAAAAGTATGACTTAAACCCAAATTGCTAGATAACTAGCTAATCAGTATCCTGAATCTTTTACTTTTCATGTTCATTCTCTTTGATACCTGAAACAAAAAACATCCTCTATTATAATAATCTTATAATTGACATTTAGTTAATAATTCTTTGGCCTTTCTTTTTTATTTATGCCATGGGATGTCTCAAAATTAAAGAACAACTTAAAAAGATATTTATTATTATTATTATTTTTGGTAACTAAGCAATTTTATAGAAAGTGGATATTTACATGGATATAGATACTAAGGACTTGTCTGATTTTTGGAACATAATGATGTCTAGATAAAGTACACAGAAACACAATTGAGAAATAGTACAATTCATACTCTTTTTGGACAAGGGAACATTTTTCTTATTTTAGTATCTACAATTATTCTAAATTTGATATTTATACAAAGATTTCAGTGAATAGTTTCTAAAAATAATATTTAAAAGAAAGGACATGTAAAATAACTTGGACATTTGTAATGTTCTTATGTTTTTATTCTGTAATAATTTAAAAAGTACTTTATAGAAAACAAAGACAATTTAAAAATTATTACAGATTCATATTTCAAAATGTAATGAGATTTTAGGAAAATAGTGATGTCTACAAGATTTCCTGTAATGGGAAATATTCTAAATATTAAATTCATCCTTACATGAAATTGAAGTCTCAGAGACTCTGTCATATTAGAGGTAAAATGTGAACATTACAATCCTACCAGGTGATGGACAAATTGAATGCCTGTGTTTGTACATCTACTCTGATATATTCATTTTTAAGCTTTTTTTTAAAAGACATTTTTTACTTTAAATATGTAAGAATATTTACATATTCTGTCATTCACTTTCCCATTTTGATCTAGTTTTGATTAAATTCCTTCCTTTGGGAAATGGCCATATCTTCTTTCAGTAATTGAACATTTTATAGTATCCTGCATTAGACTAATTTATCTTCTCCACTATAGTATTAGGGTGTCTGAAAAAAATTAACTGGGAAAAAATCAGAAGAGAATCCAGAGATCTCCCAGCAATTTGAAAGTGGCTGCCATTTTATGGGCTGTTGGAATCTTTGTTAATTGTGTGAGACATTTGCCCTTTACCGGAAGATGGAGTTAGCATGTAGCCAAGGATGACATCGTGCCTGTTTGAACTTTACCACGTTAAGGAAATTTCTTGGAAAACATTTTAGTTTTATGCTTCTAAATGGACAGCATCTATCTCTTTAGTGCTGATAGGAAAGTGCTAATAGAAAGATGTATTGGAAAACATCTCTGCTAAAATCTGTGTATTCCATAGTCATAACCCCTGTTAACTTAATAGAAAGGACCTGCATTATCATTTAATCAAAAAGTGCCCCCCTCCCCACAGTCCTCCCTATCCCTGTATAAACTCAAATGCACAAAATAGAAGAGATGTATTGCTACTTGCTTTCAAAGTGGTTGGAAATTCATTTTTAAATTACATACTTTCTGTAAATGTCTGACAGTCACTACATGGGGATAAAAGTAAGATCTCTCTCAACCCCCCAAGTTTGAGAGAAAATAGGAAAATACAAATAGATGTAGATCTACTGATTTTTTTTTAACAGAGTACCAGAGAAGATTTAGGAAGTCATAAGTACAAAGTCATTTGGATAAAATATGAAGGAAGTATTATTAGAACACAAGTAACCAGAAAAGTTATGCACAATCACTGTCATAATGGCCTCAGATGATCTTATAAACTAAACCCACCTCTCCAATAAATAAAACTAAAAGGCCAGAGAGTAACGATTTGTCTGTATTTAGCTAGCATGTAAGTACATAAGCCAAAAGGAGGTGTGTGCTGCAGAACCAAAAATATTATTCTAGTTTATCCCTACAGTCATGAGGAATGTATCCCTCTACCCTGTTTTAATACCATCAGCCACTAATTAAAGTAACCAATATGCTCCATCTCCAAGCTCATCCCCAAAGTAAACAAAACAAAAAAAAGGAAATAAAAATTTTCTTACTATAACTCGCTTTTTCATGTAGATTTTTCTCATATTGAAAACAGCTGATAACAATTGTTTTGTCTCCTGGGTAGTTTTTATCTTACTTATTAGAAATTAATAAATTGCTCATTATGAACATTTTTATAAATTAATAGATTGCCATTCATTCTACAGCAAACTCTTCCAGCTTTGTTCTACGTCAATGAATTCAGTGAATCTCGTGACCCAGATTTTCTTCTGCCAAACGTGAATATTTGAGAACTTGGAAACCTGAACAGCTAATAGTGGACTGTGATGATAACAGATGATATCCCCCTCTTTGAGGGTTGGGAGCAGCGGACTTACCAGCCTCACCCCTAACTTCTCTAGTTTCAACGCTGCCTCTAAAGGTCATAGAATTCATAGAAGGGGAGAAACAGGAACAAGAGCAGAAGCAACTGCCTGAATCCTTGCACACTTGCCAACTTTAATAATGGAATAATGAAGAGGCTGGGATTTTAACTCATTCCACACATAATATTCTAAATTCTTAAATAATTCACCATTAGTATCTAAATTACATTGAGGGCTTACTATTATACATTCTAACCTTTGTATAGTGTCTCATGGAATCTCACAAAAATCTTCTGAGGTAGGGACTGTCTGCTCTTACAGACCAGGACGTTGATTGATAGAGCAGTTAGGTAACCTGTCAAGGTCACTCAGCAAGTGAGGGGCAGAGCTATGGTTATCCCGGGCGATCTGACACCAGAGTCTGTACTTTCAACCACAATACCCTGCCCCTGCGATGCCATAGTGTCCATTTATTGATTGCCTAGGATGTGCCGGGCATGCTGCCAGAGGCTGAAACAGTGAGCAAGACCAACAAGATCACTGTCCTCATGGGTTTCAGGCTAACACTCTGGATTCTGAAGGAATTCACTTTTGAATGAATTATAATTTTAATGTTTTGATCATATTATGTTATAAAATCTCCATCATCTTTTTGAAAAGTAATAGCTCTTAGTAAAAGTCAGTGAGTCAGCGAGTCAGTCAGTCTCTCTCCACTCGCAGAGACAGACCTGGTTTTGCTAATAATATAAAGCTACTCCTGTGAAACTGCTTCCTGCTTGTGGTCACTCTGTCCCACCGGCCCTGCTTGTGATTATTATTTTTTTTTCCAAGCAAAAAGCCAAAGAACTAGGATAACAGTCTGTTAAGAAGCTGGACCTGATACTTTGTTGTGTCTGGTCATTCTTCAGTCAAGAGCATACCAAGAACCAAGGGCAGACTGCTACCCTGACATTTTGGTCTATTTGCTTTTAAAATCTGATCATCTTCTAGGAGGCAGAACTTCAGGGCTCACACAGGCCCAGGGCTGGGAAGTCCTATGTAAGTCCTATGATGTCAGGGAGTGAAAAGTGACTCACCTGGGATCTGCAGTGTCAATTGCTATGGAGGACTGTTTCCCAAGAACACAGTTGTGACAGAGGGAGTCAGGTTAAGGCAATCTACTTGTATTAGTCAGAGTTCACTGGAGAAACAGAACCAATCAGAGAACCAATATATATTTATTATGGAAATTGGCTCATGCAATTATGGAAGCCAAGAAGTCCTACCATCTGCTGTCTGCAAGTTGGAGGACCCAGAAAGCCAGTGATATCATCCAGTTAGAATCCTGAGACTCTGGGGATGGGGGTGGGTTGCTGCATGTGTATAGATCACAGTCCAAAGGACTGACAACTAGTAGCTCCAGTGTCTGAGGACTGGAGAAGATGGATGTTCTGGCTGAAAAAGGGAGAGAGAATTTGCCTTTCTGCCTTTTTGTTCTATTTGGGATCTCAATGGATTGGATGATTCCAGCCCTTATTGGTGAGGGTGAATCTTCTTTACTCAGTTCACTGATTCAAATAATAATCTCTTCCAGACAACACTCTCACAGACACACCCAGAAATAAGGTTTTTACCAGCTATTTGGGCATTCCTTAACCCAATCAAGTGGCACATAAATGTGACCAGCACATTATCTAAATGACAAAATCAGAGCAAGAAGCAAATGTGATTCAGAGAAGATATTGTTTGTGCAATGGAATAGCTATGACTTAGGGTATGAGAAATGAGAAGTTGATGGGGGCAAGATCTCAGCCTTGATACTAACTTGTTGGAATATGAACAATCCATGCTTTTGTTGTTGGTTTGTTAGATGACACGAAATGATGAATTTCCCTAGGTCTCTATTCTTCACTAATAAAGTTAAATCAGTACCATTTTCCTATTTACTGACTCAACATTTTTTTTCTTCTTTTTTCTTAATTGCAGAATATTATGGGGGTACAAACATTTTGGTTACATAATTTGCTTTTGTACAATTTGAGTCAAAGTTATAAATGTGCCCATCACCCAGATAGTGTGCATTGTACCTGTTAGGTGTGAATTTACCCATCCCCTACATCCTCTCCCACCTCCTTGATTTCCATTGAGTTTTACTTACATATGTGCACATAAGTGTTGATCGATTAGTTCCAATTTAGTATTGAGTACATGTGGTGTTTGTTTTTACATTCTTAGATACTTTACTTAGAAGAATAGTCTCGAGTTCCATCTAGGTTGTTATAAAAGATATGAGTTTACCATTTTTTTATGGCTGATTAATACTCCATGGTACACATATACCACATTTTATTAATCCAATAATGTATTGATGGGCACTTGGGTTGTTTCCACATCTTTGCAATTGTGAATTGTGCTGCTATAAACATCTGAGTGCAAGAATCTTTTTTCTAAATTGTCTTTTTTTCCCTTTGAGTAAATATCTAGTAGTGGGATGGCTGGATCAAGGGGTAGGTCTACTTTTAGTTCTTTGAGGAATCGCCATACTATTTTCCAAAGAGTTTGTACTAGTTTGCAGTCCCACCAACAGTGTATAAGTGTTCCTTTTTCTCTACATCCATGCTAGCATCTGTTGTTTTGGGACTTTTTGATAAAAGCCATTCTCACTGGAGTTAGGTGATATATCATTGTGGTTTTGATTTGCATTTCCCTGATGATTAGAGACATTGAACATTTTTTCATATGTTTGTTGGCCATTAGTCTATCTTCATTCGAAAAGTTTCTGTTCATGTCTTTTGCACACTTTTTAATAGACTTTTTTGATTTTTTTTCTTACAGATTTGCTTGAGTTCTTTGTAGATTCTGGTTATCAGCCCTTTATTGAATGTATAGTATGCAAATATTTTCTTATTATAAAGCATTTGCATTTATGGTTTTTATTCTAAGAAGCACAAAAGTGGCTTACACGTTAAAACACATGTGAATTAGGGCAATAAAAAAGACCAAAAAGCATATAAATAGTCAGTAATTGATTAATACAGTCAATTATAAAGCAGTTTGCCTTCAAAGATTGCAATATGTGTATACAATACAGAATCATTCTCACAATAAATAATAACAATAGCTGCCTTCAGCTGCTTTTGCCCTGAGGTTCAGTGGAAGTTCAGCTCCACATTTTCTATTCTTACCTGACTTAGTGTTTCTAGTCAGAGATAAACACCTTAGCTATAGATTCTCTAACAACTCCCGTATGGTCTGCATAGAAACAACATTCTTCTTTGAGGGCAGCACACAGTCTTCCTTACTGGAGGAATACTAGATCTAACCCCCTCCGGTTCTGGAGCACTACCTCGGATAGGGAGGTTAGTGACTTTTCTACGTGTGAAATTGAATCTTCTATCCTTGCAATATCTTCATCAACAGCTGAGAGGGCAGGGTCTTTGATTGTCTTTTTTTTTTTTTTTTTTTTTTTATGTGTCCTCTTCACCTCAACCAGAGTTGGGCACTTAGTAGGAACTCAATAAGTATTTGCTGAAAGACATAGATACAGACATAACTTCTTTGAGGGTAGACTATATGAGCTATGAATTAACCATGTCTTCACTATGGGCTACTCACCATTGCTCTTTCTTACCTAATTATCATGACACTAAAGCTACACTTTTCACTTATAGTAGTGAGATGATGGAAGGAAAAAAATGGGGGCACCCAACCTTTGGTTATTTTGATGAGAACCTTTGAGTAGAGGTAAGCAATTGACTTCCATGCAATAATGGAAACACCAGCCATTAACTAAATGCCTCTCCAGGCCCCTTTGTCTCAGATAAAAGAAAGATAGAGGGGCACTCTCTAGACCACAGAGCATTGAAACCTTTCCCATGCTTTGCTTACTGCCCAGCATAACCCGTCTCTCTCCGCCTTTCCTTTGCCAGAACACGCTGATTGTGAGGGAGCTACTCAGACCTCATGAGATCTCTTTAGGAGACTTAACCACCTGATATAAAAGGCAGCAGGAATACACAGGCTCTTTTTTTTTTTTTTTTTTTTTTGAGACAGAGTCTCACTTTGTTGCCCAGGCTAGAGTGAGTGCCATGGCGTCAGCCTGGCTCACAGCAACCTCAATCTCCGGGGCTCAGCGATCCTACTGCCTCAGCCTCCCGAGTAGCTGGGACTACAGGCATGCACCACCATGCCCGGCTAATTTTTTGTATATATATTTTTAGTTGGTCAATTAATTTATTTCTATTTTTGGTAGAGACGGGGTCTCGCTCAGGCTGGTTTTGAACTCCTGACCTTGAGCAATCCGCCCGCCTCGGCCTCCCAAAGTGCTAGGATTACAGGCGTGAGCCACCGCGCCCGGCCACAGGCTCTTTTTGAATCATGTTTTGTATTCTGCTGGCATGGGCATCAGGTAGCTTATAGTGCTATCTCTTTGGCTCCATTTGTGACGTGATTGAAAATATTGTAAGTGCAACCCATCTTCAAGATACGTATGGTGCCTCTTCCTTCCTTTTCATGCTCTCAACCCAGTTAATGAAGCTGCATGCCTTCCACCCTCCCCCAGAGTCATGCTATGACAATACTAGCCCGTGTAGCCTTGAGCTGGCTCCAGCCTTTACTAGTAAGTTCTCTTGACCATATTGTAGAAGGGCCATGGTTACAAGCTAATAGCTTCTGACACATATGTGTGCTCCATAAGCCACCACCATGGGTTACTTCCCAATTAGTTGTGAAAGATGTTACATGCAAACACACACACTGGGACTAACACAGTCTCTAACCTCCCTATGATTAATTTCTGGCTATGCTGACTGACCTTGGCTGCCACTGCTTGAAGAATCAAAATCTGGAAAGGTGAAGACACATTTTTCAATAATTGTTTTTGGAAGTCATATGTGTTACATAAAAATAAAAGTTTAAGAGAATTTATTAAATAAACTCTTATGTGAACTTGAGTTACTAACTGTAGCTTTGAGGTAAAATTCATTGGAAATCATTGGGGAATATAATCCATTAATAATGACAAAGAAATATAATAATTGCTAATGTGTGTAATACATTCAAGGTTGAAAATAATTTATCAAATAATATATCTTTTAGTTCTTATATCAATATTGTAACATAGCTGGTAAGCTCTATTTTATGACAAAGAAAATATGAAATTTAAAGAGATTAAGTGATTTTCCCCAAATGACTCTCAGAACCAGGAACCCAGCTAGGTCCTCTGGTAACTGTTCTTCATAGTCACACAGTCTGGATGAAGAGAAACTGCATGACTATTAAATAATTCATGACTCATAATTAAGAACAATATAAAACATTGCTAAATTGTATAGAAATAATTTCCATTGTTTTACCATTTGTAAACAGAAAAATATAGTATTAAATTTACAGGCCAATGTTATAACTTTGCTTTGTGGAATAAAGATGAAGAATGTATTTTTTAAAAAACTATAGAACCACTCCCTGGACAATGAAAAATTATCTTATTTTAAAAGTTATTTTCATGTTATATTTTATTATCTAAGAGAAAGAACTGTGTTCATACTATCTTGGTTTATTTATTTAGATGGATTATATAACAAAACTTTTTAAATTGCAGGCATTTTTGCCAAACATAGCAAAAAGATTAAAAAAAGAAATTGCTTAAGCTTGCTGTTCAATATATGCAATATTAATGTTACATTTTAAATGTTTGAGGTTGATGCTAATTGATCTAATGCTGGTATAAAATAGAATATGCATGGAGATAAGTGTGGAATGAGATTCTTCTACAGCATACAAGTTCAGGGATAGATAGCATTTGTTTAACTCTCATTAGCCCTCATAGACCATTTGAACCTTAAATCACATTTTATTTTATTGTAACTATTTCCCTTGAAGTATTTACTACCACATATTTCCATTACCCATAACTTTATGTTTGTGCACACTGTTACTTATTATGGTATCATAATATCATTGGGATTTGATTTGTGAAAGAGTGTCTTTAACTCAATTAAATATATCTGACGAACTGTATGAAGTTCTAAGTTCCAAGGGTTTATTTTTAACCATGGCAAGATGACACATTATAATCACTTTGTAGGTAACCTAGATTGGATGATACTATCTGACAGAGAAACTATCATTGGCTGATGAGTGTGGATAACTGTAACTGAGAATTTATCATGCTGTCAGGTTCAAACAATTGGTTTGCTACTGTTATAAATGAGGGTTATGGGTGAAAATAGGAATTTTTTTCCTCAGGAGGGCTCCTGTTAGCTGCTCTTCTTTATACATTTTCACATAGTTCTAACAATTTTGGAATTTTTGACAAAAGATAGCTGTGAAAGCATTGGTATACAGTTTCAAATGACTCTTACCAAGTTTAATGACGTATTTGACAAACTTCTACCAAGACTGGGAAGTGGCAATACCTTAGGTAACTCAAAAATTAGAAGCTTATGTTATAGAATCCTTTTATCTTTGGATGCTTTGTAATTCTACTTTCTACAAAAAATTTTGATTTATTTCAATGCTTCACAATACTTGTTTGCAAAATACATTGAAGCCTAATAGGGAAAGTGGCTTTACTGTCAATAGAAAAATCATGCTAATTCTGGTCTCCAGGCCCTTAGTCATCTAACTGCCAGCTTCATCACACCCTGCATGTGTATTTCCCATTCTTTGGGAGCCAGTAGGTCTTCTCTGGTCATTCTCATCTCACTTGAGCTCTCCCATCAATGGACTCCTGTAATTTTCTCTAACAAGCTTTTGGCATGCAGTTATATCCTGATTTCTAGGGTTACTTAGCAGCTTCAAATCTGGATTACATTTCGGAATACACTGTTTTTCTGTTTTTCATGTACCTACATCATCCCTTAGCATAATACTCAGTAGTTGCTCAGTTACCACTTGAGTAAATTACAGTGTTTGATTCTATGTTTAAGATAGTCAAGTAACAATGGAAAAGAAAATTTATAATTTTTAGAGTCTGGATAAGAAAACTGCCCATACTACATCAAGGAGGGACAGAATTTCTGATGTGGAAATTTGGCAAAAGGAAAGATAACTTTGGAGGGCTTTGCCATTAACTCTCATTGCGATCTTGAGAAACTGTATTTGAATATTCATCTCTTGTTTGTTTTTCAGTAAAATGAGGTGGTTAGTTTAGGTCCCTTTAAACTTTATCTTTGAATCTGGGAGCGTTTTAGGAAAAAATATTGTATTATACATCTCTTTTATACCAACAATTGTGATAGATTCTTACAGAGATATTATCTCAAGATCAAGAAAAATCAGAAGAAAGGATGCAGAGCATACAGAATTATTCAAGCAGCCTTAGTTCTGGACCCAGAGAAGTTTATGTGGAAATGTGCAGGAAACAGTTAAAGAATAATACCCCAGATGGCAGAGCAGCCAGGGGGGTTGTGCAATAGGGTGAGACAGGAAGCATCATTCAGTCAATGACTTCTGCACAGTAGGCTGTACTTAGCTTGGAAGCTGTTCTATTCCTGCCAAATGCCATAATCACACTCAAATCTGTCCATTCACCCTTGCAGGCAGGGCCAGCTTCATGGGCATGTGATATACAATCACACCGGGCCTCTCAATCAGAAGGGACCAGCACTTGGCTTAACGTGCTGCTGTCATTGTCTTGAAACTCTTAATAATTTTTGATCAGGGGGCTCTGTATTTGCATTTTGCCCTGGGCTCTGCAAATTAGATAACTGGTCTCCCTTGCAGATCACAACAAGACTGAAGGGAGGTGAGAGAAGAGAGCAGACACAGATAACTTGAGCAGGCCATCCAGACTAAAACAGGTGCCAAGCATTTTGCAGAGTACACTCTGCCCAGTCAAGCATTTGCACAAGTTTTGATGGTAGTTAGTGGGATGGGATAACCAGAATTATTAAAATGTAGTTGGGGAAAAACGAACAGAGCCTTCAACTCGGAGCCATTGCAGAAGGAAGGACAGAAAATGCTTGGCAATTAAATTGAAATCTCAGTTTTAAGAAAGTAATTATTTCAGTGCATGATGAGATGGTATGTAAACAGACCAGATATAGAAGAATAAGTAAGTGAAAGAGAAAGAGAAAAAACTAGAATGGTGACAAAAAGATTTAGATAGAACAATATACATAATCATTATATTTTTCTAATAAATAAAATACACAAGCCACATTTTCTAGTTTTATATTAACTCTACTTTGAGGATTTACATATATTTGCTCATATATTTTTCACAGTATATATACATATATGTGTATATATATACCCACTTATATACATAAAGTAGAGATACCTAAATTAGCCCCACGCCATGCCCAGTTCCCAAAGTGGATTCACTGATCACATCATGGTTAAAGGCGCTGTGATTTTAGGCCTGGCTTCCCTAGGCCTTTGTTCTTCATCTACATTATAAAGATATTAAATTAGATCTGTCAGGTTCTTTACATATTTAAAAGTTTTTTTCCTCTCTCTGAAGAAGACAAGACAATAGTAATCTAGTCACTTTCAAAATGTGGGTAGTGTTAAAAATAAGAATTTCACTACAAGGGGTACAGAAAGTTGTCATCTTAAGGTCGACCTTAAGGTCAATCTAAGTTTTGGCTGTTGGTGAGAGAATATGCTAAGCAAGTGCTTTACCACTTGAGCCAGGTGATGAGAGAATCTGAACTTGGCTTTGAGGCTAATGTTCCTCATGGCTATTGGTGAGCTCCCTCCCTAAATTTATGTACAGAGCCAATGGCTGTTGAAAAGCTGTATATTGTAGATATCTTTTCTGTTTTGCCTTTGCTGCCCTATGCTGTTTCTTTAATACAAAGCACTATATAACCTCCACATTTATACAGTTAAGTTTCTATAGCAATGTACATTTTATGCTCTATGAATATTTTTGTACAGTACATTTGCACTTTTATAATTTTTGTTCACTTTTAATAACCTCTCTGCAGTTATATCCTGAATTATGCTCTCTAAAATATGTTCCTATTGTGCTTTAAGAGTTTTTCTTGGTTCATTACAAAGAAATCTCATGTTTTACTTTCATTTTGCTTGTGAATTTGAACCATTTTCAACTTGAATGGCATATTTTTCTCTGAAGTACAATAAAATGTTTGTGTATTTTCCCTATAGGAGGGAACAAATAGCATATGAATCTCATGAGTCTGTTCTCTTATAAATTGCAATATTACTGAACAGTGCAGCTTTTATCTGATTTGACTCTTTGCAAAATTTTATTTGCATACATTTCAAATAGTGCTATGTAGCAACTGCATTGGTTATGTAAGGGAGAGAATTATATCAGGTCTTTCTTCCTTGAAATATTAATAATAAAATTTCTCTCTCCTTCTCTCTCTCTCTCTAATACCCACACATACATTAATACATATATATATTTATACACAAAGATCTACATACATACACACATACTTATGCATATTTTGTATAAGTGTATGCAAATTTTGAGTTTCTCTACAGATAGAAAATTGAGGGAAGAATAGATATAAATGTATGTCATATTCCTATTATTTAACATAGTACCAGGCTCATGGTAGGAAAAATAAATGTTTAGTGAATGAATAACTGAATAATTAGCTATAATCAGCTACTTAATTTTATCGTTAGAAAAGTTACTACATTATGGCATTTCGGCAATACTTTTCATTTTGAACTAGTTATGATATACTACATGGTCTACATTTTCAATCTTAATATCATCTGTTTACTCTCCCAGTAACATACTCATTGAAAACAATCTTAATGTTGAAATCAATAACCATGTATGAAATGCTAACCAAGAGCAAGAAAATATGTGAGGGGGGAGGAACAAAGTCCTTTCCACAAGGCTCTTACAGTTTTGTGTGAGGAAAGGGAATATAATGAAAAATAAATAATCAAATCGTTCACATTACACGGGTCAAGTGAATGGCCCACTTGAAAAAACAAGTGCTACTTATATTCAGAGAAAGAGGTTTGCAGCCGCTGATGAAGCCTCATGGAGGAAGTCCAACTCTTTTTATTGAGAGGGTAGGGCATTGGAGAGAATGTGCAAAATCACACAAAAGCAAACATAAGCTAAAACCTTAGTGTAGAAAATTATTAAAAACAGGCTATGGTATTTAAATTTTATTCTCCAGGCAATAAGAAGGCACTAAGGCTTTTTGAACAGAGTGGTAAAATTTGATTCAAAATTTGCCTTGGAAAGAAAGATAGACTACTGTAGGTGAGAAGACCCTGAGGGAATTGTTACCATAGTTAAAACATATGGCTAAACAGATATTATGAAGGGCAGGGCAGTGAATTACATGAATGAAATCATAAGAAAGATTTTTAGGAGGATGGTTTAGGCTTTCTGTCATTTATACCTAAGTTATATTTACTATTAATAGCACAACCATGCTCCCTAGAAAAACTAATCTGCTATAGGTATACTTTGGAGATATTGAAGGGTCTGTTCCAGACCACTACAATAAAGTGAATATCACAATAAAGTGAGCCACAGAAAATTTTTGGTTTTCTAGTGCATATAAAAGCTATGATTACATTATATGGTAGTTTATTAAGTGTGCAATAGCATTATGTCTATAAAACAATATATGTCTTAATTTAAAAATACCTATTGCTAAAAATGATAATGATCATCTGAACCTTTAAGTAAGTCGTAACCTTTTGCTGGTGGAGGGTCTTGCCTCAGATGCTAATGGCTGCTGACTGATCAGGGTGGTTATTGCCAAAGATTGGAGTGGCTGTGGTAACGTCTGAAAATAAGACAACAATCAAGTTTGCCACATCAATTGACTCTTCCTTTCATAAAGATTTCTCTGTAGCATGCAGTGCTGTTTGATAGCCTTTACCCACAGTAGATCTTCCTTCCAAATTGGAGTCAATCTGCTCAGACTTTGCCATTGCTTTATCAATCAGTTTATGTAATATTCTAAATCCTTTGTTTTCATTTCAGAAATGTTCACAGAATCTTCAGAAGTAGTTTCCATCTCAAGAAACCACTTTACTCATCCGTAAGAAGCAACTCCTCATCCGTTCAAGTTTGATCATGCGATTGCAGAAATTCAGTCACATCTTTAGGCTCGACTTCTAATTCTAGTTTTTTGCTATTTCCACCACATCTGCAGTTACTTCCTCCACTGAAGTCTTAAATCCCTTAAAATCATCTATGAGGGTTGGAGTCAACTTCTTCCAAACTTCTGTTAGAGTTGATATTTTTACTTCCTCCCATGAACTCAGGAATGTTCTTAATGGCAGCTAGAATGGTGAATCCTTTCCAGAAACTTTTTAATTTACTTTGCCCAGATCCATCAGAGGAATTGCTATCTATGCTATGTATAAAGCCTTACAAAATATATTTCCTAAATAAGACTTGAAAGTCAAAATTATCCCTTGGTCCATGGTTTCAGAAGGAATATTGCATTAGCAGGCATGAAACACTATTAATATTTTTGTGCATCTCCATCAGCGTCCTTGGGTGACCATGTGTATTGTCCATTGTCCACAAACAGTAATATTTCAAAAGGATTTTTTTATTTTTTTACTGAGCAGTACAACTCAATAGTGGGCTTCAAATATACATAGTATAAACAGAAGAGCTGTCATCAAGGCTTTGTTGTCCCATTTCTAGAGCACAGGGAGAGTAGATGTAGCATGATTCTTAAGGGCCCTAGGACTTTCAGAATGATCTATGGGCATTCGCTTCAACTTAAAGTCACCAGCTGCATTAATTCCTAATGAGAGAGCCAGCCTTTGAAATTTTGTAGCCAGGCATTGATTGACTTCTCTCTAGCTATGAAAGTCCTAGATGGCATCTTCTATCAACAGAAGGCTGTTTCCCTACATTGAAAATCTGTTGTTTAGTGTAGCCACCTTAGTCAACGATCTCAGCTGGATCTTCTGGATAAGTCGCTGCAGTTTCTGCATCAGCACTTGCTGTTATACCTTGTACTTTTATGTTATGGAGATGATGGCTTCTTTCCTTAAACCTCATGAACCAACCAATATCTGTTAGCTTCCAACTTTTTATCTGCAACTTCCTTACCTCTCTCAACTGTCATAGAGTTGAAGAGAGTTAGGTCCTTGCTCCAGATTAGGATTTGGTTTAAGGGGATATTGTGGCTGCTTTGAGCTTCTAACCAGACAACTAAAACTTTCTCCATGTCTGTAATAAGGCTGTCTCGACTTCTTATCATTCCTATGTTAACAAGAGTAGCACTTTTAGTTTTCTTCAAGAACTTTTCCTTTGCATCACAATGTGGCTAACTGTTTGGCAAAAGAGACCTAACTTTCATCCTACCTCAGTTTTTGATATGCCTTCCTCACTAAGCTTAATATTACATTTCTAGGTTTTGATTGCAAGTAGAGATATGTGACTGTTTCTTTCACTTGAACACTTAGAGATTACTGTAGGGTTATTAGTTGGCCTAATTTCAGTACTGTCATGTCTTGGGGAATAGGGAGGCCCAAGGAAAGGGAGAGAGATGGGGGAATGGCTGGTTGGTGGAGCAGTCAGAACACATGTAACATTCATCGATTAAGTTTGTTGTCTTGTATGGGCACATTTTATAGGTTGCCAAAAAATTACAATAGTAACAGCAAAGGTCACTGATCACAGATCACCATAACAGATACAATAATGAAGACAAAGTTTGAAATATTTCAAGAAGTGTCAAAACCAGTGAAGCACAGTAAAACGGTAAGGCTGTATTTGTTTCTTTTGACCTACCACCACTTTTATTTTTTAACTCTGTGCTTTGTCAGTTTAACAAAAGCATAGTTTTAAAACAAATACAATTTCTAAAGTGATTACTGTACTAAAGGTTTTTGCAGAGACTTTTTTCATTTATTATTCACAATAATACTGTAGATGAGAGATTATAATTATTTCCATTTTGTAGCTGAAGATACTAAGGTACAGAGAATTTATATAATATTCCCAGGTCCACCCTGTTGGTATTTGGCAGAGCCAAGACTAAGACAAAACTGTCTGACTTAAATGAAAATGCTCACAGAGGTGAGAGAGGTAAGTACCTAAGTGAATTTAGCCAGGTGCAAGTGCCACTCTGATCTCACTGAATGTTGTGCAGAAATGAAAGTCCTGAGTTACCAATTATTCAAGGGAAGCCAGGAATTCAGATTGTAATGTAAATTCTCCATTTAAACAATATTGCTCAATTTTTTAAACATTGTGTTGATCAAAAAATCATGAGAGTGAGCCCCTAGATTAAAGTTTGTCCTATAATGGTCCTGCCAGTCAGCCTTTTTTAGAGCAGTAGAAAAGGCAAGAGGAATAAGGATGGAGCAAACTTTGCAGAAATTCTGTCATGTGAAATATTTTCAAAAGTCTAAAAGAAAACTTAATAGCAAAATGTATTAAGCCCATGTGATATGTAAAATACATTATTACTTTTTTCCAAGCATGGTGTCATAAGAATTAATGATCTTATATCCATTGTCTGCCTTTTGAAACCAATTTCAGTTCTATTCAATAAACATTTATGGAATATTACTCATTTACTCTGTGCCTTGAACTAAGTGGTGTCTATTTTTTGCCTGCTATGAATTTTCTTGATACTCTACCAAGTTGCCTCATTTCTTTCCACTACCTACTCTTGGAGTGTCAGTTAAGGTCTTTTAGAGGGTATCCTCCGGAAATTTTCTTAGAGTGTCAGTCTTTTTGTCTTGTTTTATAGGATGTCTGGGCTCTGCCAGGGAGAAATGGTAGAAAACACTGACAAGGTAATCTGGGGTCAGATTATAAAGGATAATGCTAGGGAATTAAAGTAGTGAGGCATCATTTAAGGATTTTAAGCAAAGGAGAAATATGGTGAAGGCTATACTTAAAAACATGATTCTGAGCCACTTTGCAGAATACAGTGAACTGTAGATAAGGGTGAAGGCAGGAACTTAGTTCCAAGGCTATGATAATTCAGAGGGAGATAATTAGAAGACCAGCAAAGATAATAGCAAATAGGGTCAAGATGCAAGAGTTACATTTTTAAGTGAAATTTACCTACCTGTTGGATATGGGAAATAAGGGTTATAATACAATACTTCTTTTCTTTTCTTCTTTTTTTTCTTTTCTTTTTTTGCACGTATGATTCCCACTTTGGCTACTGGGAGCTCTTTCAGTTGGCTCTTGTGTTTTTTGATGTACACCCATCATTGTGGAATTGTTTTTTAATTTTCTGGTGTTATAAGATACTCTAAGCTTGTTTTATACATTACTGATCTAGTCCTAGAATCAGCCATTTTTCCAAGATGCCCTGGTTCTTTTTATTGGAGAATGGTATAGAAACCAAGGTCTGGGTATTAGATGTGTTCATCCATGGCTACTGGGTGTTATTGCTTTAGGTACTGTCAGCTGACAGTACAAAAAAATGTGAGTGTATACTAACCCATGTATGTATGTATGTTTACATATGCACACAAATATACATGTATGTTCACACATGTGTATATTTGAAAATCATCATTGATACATTTAATGTTTCAGCACTTTAAATTGTATTAAAAATCTAATTAAACATGTGGATTAAACTGAATTTAATTAAACTGCATTAAACATGCAGTCGTGTAAATAACCAAAAGTAGTATAATCTAAATATGAATTGTGTTTTGCCTTTGAATACACTTGGTGATTTCTTTCATGATGGCAAATTTACTATTGTAATTATGGTTGCTTTAAGAATTATATGTACATATTGCCAAAACAACTGGTGGGAAGGGGTACTTATGGGATCTTAATCTGTACTAATTAGTGTGTATAATCTCTTTAATTTACTACTTTTATCTTTAACTGATTGATTTGGCATTGTGAGCTTCAGTTTTTTATACTCTTTCTGCTCATAAATTAACATATGGGATGATGACTGAGGTGTGATTTTGCAGAAACTACCTTGTATTAAACAGCTTCCAAATATACTACAATATTCAGAAAGCAAGAGTTAGTTACATTTGATTTCTTGTGGAAATACTAAGAAAAACCAAAACTAAACTAGTTGCTAAGAAATTAAACTTCTATTATGCAAATATATTGATGACTTTTAAGAGCTATCTCTGTAATCGATATAATTCTACAATACATTTTTAATCCTGTTTGATAATAGAAGAATTTTAGCTTCATTTGGGCTTCAAAAATTCATTATCATCATTACTATATTCTTAAAGTTTTAGGATACTGGATATTTAAGATTCTGTTGAATATTTAATATATATGCTTATGAGAATAAAATTATTCCTGTAGCAACAATTTTCATTGTCATATAATGCAAATTTCATAGAAAACAGAAAACATTAATATACATATTATGTCATTGTATTTAGCTCTACTCATTTCATAAAGAAAATTAGATATTAAAGTTAGAAGATTCCCAGATGATCCATTAGAAATTAAAATTGATTTTAACTTATTTTATATTGTTATTTATGGTGTTTTATTTCTACTTCAGCTCAGTCCCTTATCTCTACCTTATTACATTGCTGTTCTTTCTGGAGAGGTATGATTTTAATAATGGCAATTTGTTAATGATGTGTGGATAGCCTGCAACTATTGCTCTAACCACTGTGTTGTCTTTCAACATCCAGAAGTGATGGTATAATGTGAAGTAATAGTTTAAAAAATAAATGGTGTACATAAAACAGCAACATACAAAGAGTGAAAAATCAGTAATTAGGGTGGGAACTAGCTAGCAGAATGCTGATTTCTCATCCAAGGCGAACTAAACAACTACTGGGAGTCCTACCCCAAGGCTCTCAACATTGTGATCTACTTTGCCATGACTAATATTCCCAAACCAAGCTCTGTTAAGAGCCAGAACAACTGCAACCCATACTTCTAATGCAGAAATTTCTTAAAATTTCCTTCCTTCCTTCCCTTCCCTTCCCTTCCCTTCCCTTCCCTTCCCTTCCCTTCCCTTCCCTTCCCTTCCCTTCCCTTCCCTTCCCTTCCCTTCCCTTCCCTTCCCTTCCCTTCCCTTCCCTTCCCTTCCCTTCCCCTCCCCTCCCCTCCCCTCCCCTCCCCTCCCCTCCCCTCCCCTCCCCTCCCCTCCCCTCCCCTTCCCTTCTTCCCTTCCCTTCCCTTCCCTTCCCTTCCCTTCCCTTCCCTTCCCTTCCCTTCCTCTTTCTTTCTTTCTTTCTTTCTTTCTTTCTTTCTTTCTTTCTTTCTTTCTTTCTTTCTTTCTTTCTTTCTTTCTTTCTTTCTTTCTTTCTTTCTTTGTCTGTCTTTCGAGATGGGGATCTCGTTCTTTCTCAACCTGGTTTCAAACTCCTGAGGTAAAATGATCCGCCTGCCTTGGCCTCCCAGAGTACTAGGATTACAGGCATGAGCCACCTCACCTAGCCAAAATTTTAAAAAAGGAACTAGTTGATAATTCTTTGTCTGCTTTAGAAATTCATATGAATTTAAAGCCATATTCTAACCTGGATAGTTCTGATAATGATCCCCTGAGACAAGTGAACTCAGTGATACTTTATTCCTCATTGAAAGTTTGTTCCTGATTGCATTCTTCCTGTAGGACTGCAGGAGCAATAATCAAATACTATTAGTTATCTGGTACTTATCATGCAGGGAAAAAAAGTGAGTAGGTCAATGTGCTAAAAACTCTCTCATGACTAATGAGTAAAAACATGTCATCTTGAAACCTCTCAGCAGTTTTCCTAAGAGACAAACTTGCATTATAGGCTGAGAATGGATTTATATTATCTAAATTGTAAGAAATGAAACCATACAGGTACTAGAAGAAAACATAAGTGCATTATAGGGAAAAGCTTTCTATGATTCAAAATTCCTGAAGTAATAAAAAAAACCCAGATTGATAACTTTTGGGTATACAAAATTACATTTTTTTCTCCTAACCATAGAGAAACACAGTGGAAAATATTCCCAACATAGATGACAGATGAGGGACTAATATTTGAAATATTAAGAATTCTTAAAAATTAAGGGTGTACCCTTTACACAGTTTCCCACAAAGGTTACATGCAATACAATAGTTTTGTATTAGCACAATCAGAATATTAACTTCTATATAATCTGCTGTTCTTCAGATTTAACTATTTTGTTTGCACTCATTTGTGCTATTATTCTTTAACTGTGTAGCCACAGAAAAATTAAATTATTGATTCCCAGTCTCATCTATAAAATGGGGAGTAATGATACAAACTTTGCAGTCTCTTATAGAGATTGAATAAGCTAATGCTTCCACAGTGCTTGGCACCTAGTGACCACCCTTGAATGGAAAGATCCCCTGCTGTATGCAATCACCGTGACCCAACCTTTGTTCTTATTACCTCTCAACTTTAGCTTGTGCCTAACTTCCCTATTTCTCATTTCACTAAACCCTGTCCTGTTCTCCAGTCCCTGCAAAAGGCCACACCTTTATTCCTTATTATCTTTTGTGTTACCTCATATGTTTAAATGGTCTCTTGTCTGGAACCCTAGAAATGAACTAGAATTGAGGAAGGGTATTCTCACTCAAAAGGTGAGAAAGGCTGGAGAAAGTTGGGCCTCGGATGAATTCATAGCAGCCAAAGATGTTTTCTTCTCATCTCTATTTTGAAGTTCTATAGCGTTTTCATGAGAAATGCTTTAATAAACAGAGGTTAGATCACATGATACTGTACTATTAGAATGATTCATTCATATGAAGGATAAATAAAGTAGGCTTTTAAAGTCTTGCCTGAGATCCATTTATTAAATGCATTCTAACAACCAATACCAATTTAGTCCTTACTATGTGTTCATTTTTATATGGACATTTAACCAGGACTTTATAGACACTGGTATGTAGGCACTATTAATAGTTATATAGACACTATATAGTGTCTATATAAATCTATTGTTATTTAGATATTGTTATATAGACACAGAGTAAACTGATTGAAGATAGCTTCTTTGAAGAAAGGCAAGCAGATGATTAGCAAGAACTATAATAAAGTGAGTAAAACAAGTTTCTATTTTCATGAAGCTTCCATCTTAGTTTTTACTTGGAATATTGCTGTAGAGTTTAAACAACTGATGGCACTTTCAGAATACAGCCCCATTGTATCCTTTGAAAGATTCTTGCACTACAGGAAATGTAATGGCCAGGTTTGGGTAATAAAGGAAAAATAACTTGGCATACGATCCTCAGGGGAAGTGAGGAAAAACTAGAAGTCTTTTCTTTAAAAGGCAACTAGAAATAGAACAGGATAGAAATGTTCCAGGATGATGAAGCCCAAACAAGTCAAAGCCTTAAAAATAGCATGATGCCAAAGGCAAAGCCAGTTTTCCAGATCCAAGTTGCAACCTAAGAGTGGTGTACTTGTGGTAGTGGGAATGGGAGGACATTCTGGGTAATTCATGGCAGCTATTTAACATGATAGTTCATTTGAAAAAAACTGTTGCTACCAGCAAGGAGGTCAAAGTCAAAAGCTAGGGAAAGAGGAAAGGGGCAAGGCAGAATTTCCTAATAGAATCCAGGCAAATTGAGCAGAGCTGGTGAAGGAGGTATACAAGAAATCACTGCAGTTTTATAAGCAATCTCTCAACATTAATTAAGAGAATAAAATGGTGATTAAAAGGGAGCAACTCAGCCTGGAACTGAAGGAATTCAGGTTAGTTATCCAGAAGAACAAGAAAACTAAGGCCAAGGTATGTGGAAGTATTCATGGACCAAAGGGCAATATTTAAACCTAGACAAAACTAACCCAGCAAACTGTGCTTAAATTCATTCATACATTTAGAGTTTGAATATTTTTGTAGGCAATAAACCATGCTAAATACTGGGAGGATGTACATATAAATATAACATAATCCCTATCTTTGATTCTTCTATTATTAATGAACTACTTCCTATCTTCTATCTTTGAAACTATGTTGCAGTTTTTGTATAACTAAAACTCATTCTATCCTTTATTCTAGGAGATATTTTTATATATGTATACTTAAATCATACATATGTGTGTATATATATATATATATATATATATACACACACATTTCTTTATAGTATACTAAAAAGTAGATGAGTCTCTTACCTTTGTGAGTTGTACTGCAGCAGACTGAACTAGAACAAAGGGAAGAAGCCAGGGAGAAAGGCAGAGACACACAGAGTAATCTGTAGTAGGAGAAATCACTTTAATTTTACCCTTGGGTGGAAGCACTGCATGGTGAATGTGAAATATATTCTAGTAAAGATATAATAACTTAAAATAGATGTTCTTTAAATACCCTTGAGAGCAAACTTTCCGCACTGAAATGGCAACTGCAATTGCTAAGCCATATGTACAAGTTGGGGTGCTATGCCATGCTGTGCTCTGATTTAGCTCAGTGTTGTTTTTGGTCAGAAAATTATTCATCAGGTTTTAAAAGCCGCATAGGGGCTCAGTATTAAAAACCCTATTTAATCGAATGGCAGATTGTTTAGCTGGAATGATATAAACTGGAACAAAAGGCAGCCATTCTTCCTGGATGCCTTGGTGTTGGTTCATTGGATTCCATGGTTCAGTGACTCATATCTGAACATTATGAAACTTTATCACAAAGAGTTTTATTCTGCTTTAAACCTGCAGATGAAAAGTAATTTACTTCATATGCTGCAGTGATGCAAATCAAAACCCATAATATATTTATTAATTGCTGAAAGCAGACAGGGTTTCAGAAGCACAAAAATACCAGGACAGAACTATAGAAACACAAAATCTCAAGACTCGTGTTGGAAAGATGCCCAGTATTTTGGAAATAAAAAGTCTGCTTATACATGATTTTATAAATGTAATTTTGCTGATGCAAAATCAGCACAAGTAGTTTAAATTTTAAAAAATTTAAACACAAACTAAAGCTAAACTAGCACAAACTAAAGCTTCCTAATTCGAATCCTGACATTAAACACCTTTTAACTTATTTGTCACTTTTACAGTGAAAACTGATTTTATTCCTGTTCAGCTGATGTTCTTACCAACTATCATTTTGGACACAATTTCATTTTGGTCCCTAAGGTCTTCTTTCATAATAAACAAGCATCTTCCCAAATAACTAAGGTCTAAGGCACTATCTACTCTGTTTGTAGAAAATAGTGCCTAGCACAGGAGTCAGAGTGAAAGACTCAAAGAATCATAAAATAACTAAAATATCAACCATGACTTTTACTGCTCAAAAGAAGGGAACTGGATAAAAACAAATATCTTTGCTAATACAAGAGTGAGGCAGATATCATTACACATGTGATACTCGCCCCTGCCCCATGAATGTAATGAAAGTGCTTATGGTTAGCCATCAATTGAAAGATGATAACAGTAATATTCAGCACCATGATGTAAATTGCCACTGTGTGGCTCAAGACTCAGTTATAGTTACAAAATTACATATCTAGAGGTGACATATTGTTAGTTGTTTCTACATGATCTCAATTTATATATCCAGATAAAAGGTGAGAGTTTTTATAGCACATATTATATTCTATGTGGTATCTATAGGATTGGTTGAGTATTTTCCTTCTTATTTGAGGTACTTTCACATCACATCCATCCAATATGATAGGTTGTATATAAAAAGTCATCAAAGAGTCATCTGAAGCACTTGTTAAAATATTGCTCAGGCCCAATCTTCAGAGATTTGGATTCAGGAATCTGGTGTTTCTAATATGTTTATGAAGTGATTCTAATATATATCTGCAAACCACATGGGGACTGTTAAAAATAGGTCTAAAATGAGCTGCCACTTCTTACTTATTAGGAGGCCTACTATAAAGAAAAACAGAAAATAAAGTATTTGCAAGGATGTGGAGAAATTGGGATCCTGTGCCCTGTTGGTGGGAATGTAAAACAGTGCAGTTGCTATGCAAAATAGTATGTCAGTTCTGTAAAACATTAAAGATAGAAATGCCATATCATCTAGTAATTCCAATTTTGGGTATATATCCAGGAGAATTGAAAACAGGGTCTGGAAGAAATACTTGTACGCCCATATCCATAGCAGCATTATTCACAATAGCCAAAAGGTGGAAACAACTTAAATGTCCATCAGATGAATGGATAAAGAAACAGTGGCATATACAGACAATTATTTAGCCTTAAAGAGGGAGGAAATTCTGACACATGCTACAGCATGGATGAACCATGAACACATCATACTAAGTGAAATAAGCCAGTCACAAAAAGACAACTACTGTTTAGTTCCATTTATATGAAGTACCTAGAGTAGTCAAACTCACAGACAGAAAGTAGAATGCTGGTTGCCAGGGGCTCTTTCCGTTTTACAGATGAAAAGAGTTTGGGAGATTGGTTGTCCAGTGACATAAATGTACTTGGAACCACTGAACTGTACACTTAAAAATAGTTAAGATGGTCAATTTTATGTCATATGTATTTTTAGTTAAAAAAATATTAGCTGCTGCTGCCAGCACCATGGTTGACAGTGCACTGAGGCACTGAAGGCCGAACAGGTTATTGCCACTGTTCTCTTAAAAAAATTGACTGTGAAGGGAATGAGGGATGGGCAGTAGTTTGAAGGAAAATGAAGATACAAAGATTTCTTTTTGGAATGGGAGAAACTTGAAAAGGACTGTAAACTGAAGGTGAGAACTCAATGGAGAGAGGGATGTTGATAAGGCAAGCCATTTACATATATTAATAACATACGTGAAATATATTTGGAATTCACAAGTAAATCCTGGCACCTAGTAGGCTCTCAATATCCCTAATCCTTCAAAGTATACTTTATGTAAGGAAGTGAATTAGGTGAAATGTCTGAGGGACTCTAACATTTCATATTTCTAAGACATGTCAGTGAAAGTGGGTGAGTATCATGGTTAAAAGTCCTTCTTACTTATCTAACTGGAACCATACACTGAAATACCACATGCTGTATTAGCAGTTTCCAGAAATACCAAATGTAGAAGGAGGTTCACATCATTGTTCTTGTGTTGCATATTCCTTTTCATGAAATGAGTTATGACATTGCTTCTAGGACCAAAATGGCAACTAGTATTTCAAAACATAATAATCTTGGCAATCCCACTATACTGCTGAAGATAATGTAAATTTCAATAGCGGGACCTAGATTTAATTCTATCTCCTTCAGAGTTTACAGATATTCTCATATGGAAGTTTATAGATTCTGCTGTTCTTTTCTTCAAATGGGACCACCTGACTCCCAGGCTTCTCTGGGCCTTGCAGAGGTGAAGGTGCTGAGGTGGTTCTCTGTCCCACAAGGCAGGACTACGACATCCATTTTGTAATCAGCCTATTGTAGATAGACAATATCTAAAGAGAGAGCTCTATACCCAGAGCACCATTAAACACAGAGAGATAGATGCTATTTTAAGTGAGGCACATATTTCCATGAAAATTTTGAAAACATGCTTGATTGACAAAGGGCTAAGTAATATTTGAAAGGTAGCAATTCAGATATTTCAAGATTCCAAATGTGCTTATTTCTGAATATATTTAAATCACTTGAACCATGCAAATACTTTTCCCCCATTATAATTACTCCACTTAATTTACTATATCTTAAAATTAATTGACCTATCCCCTATACATAGTGGAAAAAGGAAAACAAAACTAACTTTTCAATTGTTGGCTGAGGTGAGATGTCCCCAGTGAGTCCAGTGAATCATAAACAGGACTGAAGTTTCCTGACAGCTATGTCGGTTTCCACAAAAAGTCTAAACTCTCCTCCTATCTATTACTATAAGAAGAATCTGACATATGGCCCTTGTACTGCTTAATTACACATTTCTTTTCCACTCCAGTTAACATATTTCACTTATTTGTCATTTCTAATATTTTAGCTAAAATTATGCCATTTTATTCCTTCCAGTTTGACTGATAGCATGAATCTTGATTGCTAGGGGAAAAAATGATTCAGTCATATAAAGAAAGAATGAGGATCTAATCAACAAAAAATCCCGAAAGCATCTGACACTCTCTTTAGGGGATGATTGGCTGCCCATAAAAGGGAACATGTGTGGGAAACTTCCTTAAGTCTTTGCTATTTGATTAACTTGTAAAGGCTAAGATCAACTGACAAATTCAATTATACATTCAAATTATATTTCTAAATTGGCTTAATTTTTTAAAGTGATGAATGAACCATAGGGGAAAAATTCTGTTACAATATGAACAAGCAGAAATAAGTCATGCCATTAATACCATGCCTGTGCACACAAACTTTCCTATTTTTCTTGATTAGCAGAGTAGGTTTAATGAAGAGAAATATCTGGTTTATAGGTCAACCATGGTGTTTACTTTCTAGGAAGAGAAAGTTGTTTAGGGTACAGAAGAGAAAAAAAGTGATGATGTCTTTGGGAAAGGAATAAAACTCCTCTGGGATTGCTTCTATGCTAGCAAAGCAGAATATAAATAGATAAAACTATTTGTCTACAGACTGTTTCCAAAGGTACAGATTTTGCAAATGACTGTCTGGTAGGAGAAATTGAGAAAGAAGCCATTTCTGACTGCAAAAGACATTTCTCAGTTAAATTCTTATACAGTCACATAATTATAAGTAACATGTTGTTAAACATTTGCCCCCTCTGGAGACTTAATGTACTATAGTCAGAAAAAAAAAAGAATATTCCCAATATGTTCTCCTATTAAAGTTTGAACCACCATCAGCACTTGAATATAGTAAATCCCAATTTTATGGAATAGGTTGGGAGCAAGACTGTTACATAAAAATTGATTTTCATACAAAATGGAAATTAGCAATTTATCCTAAGAATGTTATTGAAAAAAATAGCCTATTTGACTAATGATAGATGATAAAGCATACTACCATTTCTCCTTTTTCCTTTTACATCAATAAATTAACAGACACAAAAAACTCAATAAAAATTACATTGAAACTCATAAGCATTATTTAAATCTTCTCCAGTAGTCAGACACTTTCATTTGTCAAAACTGACATGTTAAATTGAATTTTTACTCTATTAATAAATGTTATGGATTGCAGTTCATTATTTTTTATTACTCAAATTTTACCTGCATTGTTTAGATTATTGAAATTGACTCAGAAGGGAAGATCTCCCAACCAGCCATCTCTAAGGGAGCTGTGAAGACCGGCATAGGATAAGAGGGTTTTTGAGTATCCGGCATGAACATCAGTTTGAACACTTAACTTTTTCTAGGACAACATATTGCAGATTAGGAAATGGAGCCTCAGAGAAGTTAAACACATGAGCAAAATCACACAGCAAGTGTGGTGAGGCTGGGGTTTGAGTGTGTGTGGATTATGTAATTGCAAAGTTTGTGAATTTCCTAATAGGAAATTCTATGGAAAAAATTTCTCTTAGAAATATTAAAAGACATAATGGGGGGGCATGATGGCTGACTAGAGACATCTTGCTGGACCATCCTAGAGGGAAGGAAGGGTTTCAGATAAAGGAGAGGAGAGAGAGGACACAGCTTAGGTATAGGTCACAGAAAGAAGTTCCAGAGCCTGCCGGGGACTCCATGGAGGAAAACTGTGAAACAAAGAAGGAAGAGGATAAAGGAAGGAAAAAAAAGATATTAGCGAGGATGAAACCCAGAGAGGCTTGTAGCCCAGTGAAGGGGTAAGGGGGAATCCCTTTCTCTCCCACACACTCCTTCAGTGATCAGCGGGCTACCAAGTTACTTGGAAGCTTTTCTACTTGCACAAGCCCAAACACTGTGGCAACCATGGAATTGTGGGAAGAACCTGCATGATCCCAAAGCTTGGATATTCTGTGCAGGGTTCCACTCCAAGGTGAGTGACCCCAGAGGCTGGAAAGCTGGCTTTCTTCCATTCAGACTTCTATTCTCTCTGCCTCTCCCTCACAAACCACAACTGGGGGAGCAGTTTCAGCTGAGAATTTGGCAAGCAACTGCTTCTCCTCACCTAGAGTATTCTCCAGTCTGAGGTTTCCATAGAGACTGGGGCCCATACCTTTCCCCATGAAGATCTGCAGTGGACCCGGGGTGACTGATCTGGGAGCTTTCTGCCCACAGCATTTGTCAGAGACACACGCAGGCAGGTCAGACACATATGCCAAATCTGTGCCCACAGGGCTCCAACAGGTTACAGGGGGACAAGAAGGAGAGGTTTGAGAGCTGGACTTGGGAGGTGAGGGAACCCATGTTGGTGGAACTGGTGGGAAAATACTGTGGAGATCGGAGGTGTGGTGGTCTGGGAGAGCATCCATTCCCTCCGAGTAAAGTCATGCTGTTGGATTCTCTGGCAGGGATTAGCCCAGCTTGTGGCACCATGGCGTATTTGGGTGCCTGGGCTGTTGAGGAATTGTGGCCCCTTCCCCATGAGCAGCTTTCTTGGTCTGGAGAAACTGCCTTGACCCTCCTCCCAGCAACTTTCCCTAGTTGCTGGGAAAGCAACCTCTGAGCCCTGCTGAGGCTTTGCAAAGCCTTCCAGACTCACACAATCTAATCACCGTCTCACTCCTCCACCCACTTCTGCTATGGTGGAGGGAGTTACAAGGCTCCTCCCAAAGCCCAGGGCATTGAAGTGCTCCAGCTGAGGGACTAGAGCTTATCACAGACACAAAAGAAAATGTTGGCAGTTGGCTCTTTCCTGGAAGCATCACTGACAGTGAGAAAAACTCTATAGCTCATTATAGCATCTACCAACTCAATCAAACAGGATGGAGCTGATTCTTACAAGTATCACCCACCATCTCAGAGATTAAGTTTAGGGTCCCAGTACAATTCATAGTGTGGGGAAGGGTGAAGGCAGCAGGATAAAGGCAATCTGAGGGATCACTGCTTCTTAGGAGAGAAATAAAAGTTACAAGCAGCTTGATCCGTGAAGGGTATCCCTCTTCCACTTCAGATCTCTGGGCTGAACAGGGAGCTGCTCAGAATCTGTGCAGAGACATCCCATCAGAGAGAGGTGCAGCAGAGATCTGGTCCCTGCCAATCCCAGGTTTCTGCAATTGACAACATCGTGATTATTCTGATACATGGAGCCAGGTCAACTCAGGATGCATGCAGACTTCCAGAAGTAGACTTTGCATCACCCCTACTGTGCTGGAGAGGGAACACAAACTCCCCCATGTCATGCCCTGTGACTGGGGGCCAAACATGCCTCCTCCCCTGCCTGGGAACTGAACAAGGGAGGAGCCTCAGATGCTACCCACACCACTTGGAAAGCCTGGGAATACTGCCTCAGTGGATCCCAGGTGTAGGGGGAAGAACCCTGGCCGACCAGCAGCTCCAGCTCACCTATGTGGAACCTGGGCTGCTGAGAGAAATCCTTGCCTGCACAACTGGGCATCAAGAGTCCCCATATTGATGGGACAGTCCCCCACATGGGTGGCTCTGCCCCTGAAATCCCCAGAGCCATCTCTGAAGCTCTTTCTTTGCCCAATTCCGAGGCTCTGCCCCTATAGCTCATAGGCCCCTGTAGGGCCTGCAGCTTCACCCCTGAGACTCCAGAGGTGATACTAAGAGCACACTCTATTACTGAGGCCCTACCACTACTCCTGGTCTGAAGAACCTTCCTGAGATTAAGCACATCACTCAGGACCCCCTACTCCCTACACTGAGCAGTCATCACTCCTAGACTTGGTTCAAGAGAGTCCATAGCAAAGGAGAACAGGTGCCCAGCAATCTTATTAAACCAGAGCCAGGAGAAGAGAAGCCAGATGAGAAGAAACCAGCAAAAGATCCCTGGCAACATTGAAAAACAAAATAGTTTAACACCCTCAAAGGAACACATTTGAGCTATAGCAGTGGACTCTACCCACAAGTAAATTGCCAAGATGACAGAAATGGAATTCATAATATGGATGGCAAATAAGATGAATCTAATTGAAGAGAAAGTTGAAAACCAACAAAAAGAAGCCAAAAAATATTTCAGGAAATCAATGAAAAAAAATGAAAAAGTCACTAGAGAGCTAGACAACATAAGAAAGGATATATTAATAATAGAACTTAAAGAAACGAAAGTCATTTAGGGAATTTCAAAACACGGCAGAAAGCTTTAATAACAGGTTAAATCAAGGAGAAGAAAGAATCCCAAGGCTTAAAGACAAGGCTCTTGAGATAACTCAGTCATTGAAAGAGAAGGATATAAAAAAAGTCTGAGCAATCACTGAGAGAGGTATGGGACCATGGGAAGCGAACTAACATTCGAATTATAGATATCCCTGAGGGAGAAGAAGAAAGAGCTAAAAGCACGGAAAACCTATTTGAGAAAATTATTGAGGAAAACCTCCCCAGTACTGAAAGAAATTCAGACATACAGATACAAGATGGATATTGAACACTAGAAAGATTGGAAGCAAATAGGTCATCTCCAAGACACATAGCAAACAACAGCCAAAATCAAAATGAAGGAGAAAATTCTGCAAGCAGCAAGATGAAAGCATCAAATAACCTACAAAGGAAAACCCATCAGACTAACTGCAGACTTCTTAGTGGAAGCCTTACAAACCAAGGGCCCCATCTTCAATTGACTTACACAGAACAACTGCTGCCTAGAATTTTGTATCCTGCAAAACTTAGTTTCACAATAGACAAGGAAATTAAGTCTTTCCTAGACAGGCAAACACTGAGGAATTTGGCATGACCAGACCTGCTCTTCAGGAAATACTCAGAACAGCACTATATACAAATCAGCACAGCAGATTCCCACCATGTAAATTTACCTAAAAAAACCCCAAAACTTACAATGCTTATAAAACAATAAAATAAGAGGTAACACAAAAAACCAATACAAAGGATTAATGAAACAAAAGTTGGTTCTTTAAAAAGATAAACAAAATCAACAGACCTCTTGCTGCATTAACCAAGAACAGAAGAGAAAGAATCTAAATAAGCTCAATAAGAAGTGAAAAAGGTGACATTACAACTGAAAACACAGATATACAAAACATCATCCATGAATACTATGTATATCACTATGTGCAAAAACTAGAGAATATAGAGAAAATCGCCAGGTTCCTGGAATCACACAACCTCCCAAGACTCAGCCAGGAAGAAATAGAACTCCTGAGTAGGCTAATAATGAACAGTAAGATCATAACTATAATTTTTTTAAAAAAGCAACAAAAAAGAGTACTGGACCAGATAAATTCAGAGCTGAATTCTATCAGACCTACAAAGAAGACCTGGAACCCATAATATAAAAATTATGCCATAATATTGAGAAGGAGGGAATCCTCCCTAATTTATTCTACAAAGCCAGTATAACCTTGATACCAAAGCCAGGAAAGGAGACAACAAAAAAAGAAAACTATACACCAATATCCCTTTTGAATATAGATGCAAAAATTGTCATTAAAATACTGGCAAACCCAATTCAATAGCACATCAAAAAAAATAATAATTCATCAGGATCAAGTGAGCTTCATCAGAGGTTCAACATATGTAAATCAATAAATGTGACTCACTACATAAACAAATGCAAAAACAAAGATCTTATGATCATCTCAATAAATGCAGAAAAAGCATTTGACAAAATTCAGCACCCTTTTGTGATAAAAACCCTCAATAAACTAGGCATAGCAGGAATATATCTCAGAATTATAAAAGCCATATATGACAAAGCCATAGCCAACATCATACTGAGTTAAAGCACTCCCCCTAAGAAATGGAACAAGATGAAGATGCCCATCATCACCACTTCTATTCAACATAGTGCTGGAGGTCCTCACCAGAACAACCGGGCAAGAGAAGAAAATTAAGGGTATCTAAATCAGGAAAGAGGAGATCAAACTATCACTCTTCACTGATGATATAATCTTGTATCTAGAACAAACAAAAGAAATATTAAAAGACAAGGCAATGAGCATACCACTGCACTCTAGTCAGGGCAACAGAGTAAGACCATTTATCTCAAAAAAAAAAAAAAAAAAAAGAAAGAAAGAAAAAGAAAATGAGTAAAAAGTTCTACACAAAAGTTCATAGCTGCATTACTCATAATATCAAAATGGTGGGAACAACCCAGAAGTATATTAACTGATCAATGGATGAGCAAAATGTGGCACCTTCATCCAGTGAAATAATTTTGGCCCCAACAAATGAAATACTGATGCATATCATAACATGAGTGAACCTTGAAAATATTACACTAAGTAAAAGAAGCCAGTTATAGAAGATCACATCTTATGATTACACTTATATTAATAATGTCCAGAATAGGTAAAACTATAGAGATAGAAAGTAGATTTATAGTTTACAGGGGCTTGAAGAAGGGAGAGATGGAGAATGATGGTTAATGGGTATGGGGGTTCTTTTTGAGCAATAAAAATATTCTAAATGTAGATTGTTTTGGTGGTTGCACAACTGTGATTATACTAAAAATCATTGAATTGAACCCATTAAACGGGTGAATTTTATGGTATGTGAATTATACCTTAATATGGTTTTAGTAAAAAGGAATGTGCAATGATTTTTATCATTATATGACAATGATCTCATGTTTTTTCTTCATTTTACTATAATAAGTAGATGAGTCCTTAGATATAAAGTCATGTAACTCAGGGCTCATTTGTAAATATGCCTGGGAATCACATCTCTTCCAGAATTCTGAAAAATTAGCATCTGTTCTTGCTCCCCTTTACTTTCTTGTTTTACAGAAAATATCCAGGAGAGCAGGCAAAGTATTTCATCAATGGGCAGAACCAGAGTGTGCTAAACTTTCAAGCTAATGAATCCCCAGAACACACAATTAAGTCATAGAAATAGGCCTTTAATAGTGGAATTCCAGTCATTTTAGTAAGACAGATTTGCTTTTTAACACAATGTGGCTGGACTAGTACTGTTTCTTTTAAAGTAGTGACAAAGGGAAGGTATATACACAGTCTAAATATATGTTTATTGACTTTAATGCATATTATTATTATAATTACTGTTAATTTCATTCTGGAATTTTTTTAAAGCTTTTCTAATTTCTATTTTTTTTTTTTTTTTTTTTGAGACAGAGTCTCACTGTATTGCCCTGGCTAGAGTGCCATGGTGTTAGCCTAGCTCACAGCAACCTCAAACTCTTGGGGTCAAGCGATCCTGCTGCCTCAACCTCCTGAGTATCTAGGACTACAGGCACACACCACTATGCCCGGCTAATTTTTTCTATATGCTTTTAGTTGTCTAGCTAATTTCTTTCTATTTTTTTTTTTTTTTTTTAGTAGAGATGGGGTCTCGCTCTTGCTCAGGCTGGTCTTGAACTCCTGAGCTCTAACGATCCGCCTGCCTTGACCTCTCAGAGTGCTAGGATTATAGGCATGAGCCACTGCGCCTGGCCAATACTTTCTCTTGAATAATGGTCATAACTAATTCTTTGCCTCTGAATTTTATTTTTTAGTTATGCCAAAAGTTATTTGAACTCAAAGCAAATGCATGTGACCAGTAATCACATTGAGTAACACCAGTGGGGTTCAAAAATTGGTATCTGTCTGAATTCTGTCAAAGAAAAATTTAAAATTATTTTTAGTACTTGCAGTGAACTTTATTGATATTTCACATATATTAATACTTACTGGGTATCAACAATTGTCTTAGACACCAGGATAAAATATTGTTATATAAAGTGATACCAATGAAGGGAAGAGTAATTAACATTTACTAACAATGTAACTTATACAATAATTTAACATAATTTATCAGAAAACATTCTTAAAAGAACATTGCAATATTTTGTATTTCATTTTAACTGAATATGAGGCTCTTTTCTACAATTAGTGAGAAAGGGTCAGAGCAGGGCTCAAAACTAGATGTGTGTACAATACTTTTCTTTTTAATTGGTATACTGGCTGCCCTATAATTTTTTAAGGCAACAATTGTTTAGAAATGCCTACATATATATGATGACATTTATTCATTCACTCATTCATTCTTTCAACAAATATTTATCGAAGGCCTGCGATATACCAGATGCTGATCTAGGTATTGGGAATTCAGTAGAAAACAATAACAGATAAAATTTCCTACCTTTTATAAAGTCGATCCTCTAGCAGGGAAGACAATTATAAACAAGACAAATTACTAAAATATGTGGTATGTTAGATGGCATAAGTGCTAGGCAGAAAAATAAAGCAAGAGGTGAGGGAGAAAGCCAGGGGTTTTAATCAGCGAAAGAGGGAACACAGACACTAAGCCCTAAGACTGGAGAAGTGGTCAGAGAGATAACAGGAGCCAGATAATGTAGACCGTGTACTGAATTTGGCTTTGACTAAGGGACATCAGGAGCCATTGCTGACTTTTAAGGAGAGAAATGCTACCACAAAACTCTTGTTTTAAATGGATTACTGTGCTGCTGTGTTTAGGTGACATGTGGCAAGTGCACCTTTCCCAGGGGTCGATCTCCTTCCTCTCTGAGCTCACGGATATTCTCAGACTCTCGCCATTTTTAGTGCTCGCATGCTACATCTTGGATGCAAGTGTCTCTCACTTTGCCTATTTATAAACGTCTCCCCAGATCCCCTGGGTACTGCTGTAGAAAGTATTAATATATAAAAGATTGTTTAGGACACTAAAGTATCTAAGATGGAAATGATCCTGTAATCCCTATGTTTGGTGAATACAGTAGATGTAGACAGAACTCAGAGGAATGTCCATTAACTAAAAATTATGTCTTGAATCTTGAACTCTTGTCGTCAAGCAAGATGAGATCTTCTTAACTGTACAGGTCTCCAGATGCTATTGCCATTTTATATAATCTCTGTGCGTGATTTAATAAATAACTTTTGTTGCCATTAGACTTTAAATTCCTGGTTTCAAAGCCTATTGTCATGAAAAGAGAGAACAAAAAGAAGCTTTATCAAGCTGATAGGAAAGTACCATGGAATAGGCTGAACAAAGGGTCCTACTTTTAGACATTGATCTTATTCTGGAGGGAAAATGTGTAGTGGGATGATGTCAGGGTGTGCCTCCTCCACCAACAATATTCCTTTAACCCTAGTCAAATATGTGACTCTAGAGCATTAGCTTCAGCCAGAATCTAGATGTAATATTTTCAAGAAGAGGAAAAATGAGGAAGGTAGATGAGAGGAGGAGGAAACCTGGTAGCAGTTTTGTGAAGTTTGGCAGAAGCAGTGACAAGGGGCAGGGATTGATGGGATGGGCCATGGTCTGCAGCAGCCGCTAGGCATGAATACACATCATGGCCCTCAGTTCTCTCAACGTGTTCATTTCAATGACTCTTACCTGGTGATGGTACTCATTGCTTTGGGTGGGAATGGCCTATTGTGACAAAACATTCTGGTTTCAGAATGGGTATAGTCAAGGCCCTAAGCCTGGTCTCCTCCTGGATTCTTCCTCTATCTGCCTACAGAGCATTCAAGGTGATGGTGGCTGGTGGAGATCTAAGATCAAGGCTAACCCTCCAGCTCTGGCAGCATGGGGAGGGCCGAGGAGAAGAGGACATGAGGGCAACAGAGCAGAGTGAGAGAGAACAACTAGGGGCTGGAGCCTTTCACCTTTATCTCCCATTCTACTCCCTTCCCAAAGAGACGGGCAAGACGAGACCCTCCACGCTTTGTCGCACCTTGTTCTGGAGTGTGGAGGGAGATTCTACAGCTGATTTTCATTCTTAGCAGCTACAAACTGGGGAAAGAAACAAGTGTGATCTGGCTAGAGGAGAAACTGGAAAATGTCTGTCCTCTAGAGGGCTCCAGGGATGAAGCGCCACAAGGGGCAATGGGATGAAATTCACCTTTTTGCAGCATGTTCAGGGAAGAAGTGGCATTTACAGGGTTAAATCCGAATGAATTCTGTAGTCTGGGTGCTCAGCACTCTCTGAATCTTTCAGTCTTCTCTTGGTTCCTGGGACAGCTGGCAATGATCCTCTGACTTGAATAAGTGCCACCTGCCATCACTGGGCTATGGCTCTCCCCGTTTAAATGAGGAGCCTCCCATTACTCAGTCAGGCATACCTGCTTCCTGCTTCAGAGCCTCTGTTTCTTGGAAATAGCCTGTCAGGTCCCATCTGCTTCATGAAACTGCCAGCCCCCTGAGAGTAGGACCTCCACTCTGATCTCTTGTCAGATGCTGGAAACCCAGAAGGGAATAACCCTTTCAATCTGCCAGAAATTGCTTTTGTAATATCAAGGCCTGCCTTAGGGAGCCACAATATACTATACTCAGATGAAAATTAGATTTGTAAGTACACCATTTTCTTCGTTAGGTGGCTTACGAAACTTCTTCTCTTACCTTCATTTGTAGAGAAGGCTTCAAGGGCTTTAAATTTATAGCCATTAATAAACAGGATTCCTCCTAACACAAATATTGTTTTCCTGTGTCAGGCAGGTATGGAAAAAGTCCAATAATAGACAAAAAGCTTTTCACTGGTGAAAAACGAAAGTTAAAGTTCCATGTCAGCTCCAAGCATGACGTGGATTGTAGCAGGTGCAATTAATTGCCATTACATTTATTGGAACCTTGAAAATAATTAGCAAGTGTCCTAGTTGATATGACAGATTCATTAATCATTTAATATATTCTTGCAAATTGATTTATCAATCAAATAGCTACCTCTGGTTGAATAACTCATGACTGTGCTTATGGCTCTATTCATAACACTCGTCAGTTTTTAAAGGAAACCAACAGGCTTTAGTTTAATTTGCACCCCTCAGTTTCAGTATTTGTGTAGATTACATTTCAATCTCTGGAATTTAAAGTCACTACAGCAAGAAAAGGGGTTCACAATGCAGACATTTAAAGGGCTGGGAACAATGTGTTAGGGTCAGATACACATTCCACAAGGGAAGAAATTACATTGACAGAAGGGACACATTCAGGAGAATGTCTTAGAGATGATGTGTCTGGGTCTCAGAAACAGCTAGACTTTGTCCAATCCAATTTTAAGGTCGCAAGATGAACAAATAAGCTTCATGGAGGTAAAAACTACCCAACATCACTTAGCCACCCCAACCTCCCACCTCACAGTGAATCTGGCAGGTGCCCAGATAACATCTCCTTGAATTTTTACACTGATAGAGTGCTCACTTCCACTGTAGTTTTGAATAGTTTGGATTATTGGAAATATTTCTTATTCAGAGTAAAATTTTGCCTCTTTATTTTACCCTCTTATTCTATGAATTATAAAGAGTAAACCTCATACCTCTTGTAGGTGACACCTTTTCTAATATTTGAAGACAGTCACCCTGATCTCCTGAGTATGCTCAAAGCTATGATTTTTCTTACACAATGGGTCTAAAACCTCTTCCCCACCTCCATCTCTGTGTTTGTTGATGCATTTCCATTTCCTAAAATTTTACCACCAAAAATGTGGTCACCAAAAGTGACCACAATGCTCCATATACAGAGGAGTAAGCTGTAACCCCCTGCATTATTTAGAATTCTTATATCTTTTAATGCAACGTTAAGGTTGTTTGTCTTTATTTGAAAGTTTCATTCAGCAAATTGTTGACTCTTAATGGTCTTGCTGTTGTCTAAAAATCCCTTGTAATGTCTGCTAAATCATACCCACCCTACCCTGTACTATATTTCAGGCCATTTTTATTGGCTTTTAAAGAAGGAACCAAGCTTATTGCCAGTGTATTATGATGATTAAGATAGTTTTCTGGATTTGAATGCTCACTCCTCTTTTCGATAGCTATGACCAGACACAAGAATTTAATCTTGCTGAGTCTCAGTTTCTTCATCTATATAACAGGGAACATAGTAATGTCTATATCATTAATTGGCTGTAAAGATTAATAAGTTATGTAAAGTGTTTCTTTTAGTGCTGGATATGTAGGAAGCACTTCATAAATGTACATTATTATTATTATTTTAAATGTTGATTCTATCTTTCAACATCGTTTTTTTCTCCTTCTGTTTCTATTATTTCTTTCTATAAGGCAGAGATGAATATGTTGAATGTAACCAAGACAAAAATAAAGCACTATAAGTTAACATCTAAGCCTCTATTTTCACTCTGTAGCATAAAACCTGATCTCTCTTCGTGTATAGTTAGATGCAATGCTATTCTGCTTAAGAAGTAGAGCTTCTTAAAGTAAAACCAAGTATAACTAAAAAAAAAGCCCTTTAATAATTCAGTCTGGTTTGTTTTATTTTATATTTTCAGTTGGGCACTCATTATGTGCTAGGGTCAAATGAAGGTCTGGTAGCTGTGGTAGCTGTGTTCTAAGTGCCTTGCTGCTCATGATCACTTCCTTATTTTAAGACTTGTCTAAATGCTTCCAGTATCTTTTATCCTTGGATTCAGCTATTTGAATCTTCGTTCATTTAAACTGGTCAGTATATTCATTTTGTTCTCTAGATTTTCAAGATTTTCTGAAAGCTCTGCCTGGACTTCAGGCTATTCACTCTTTTATCTTAGGTCCTCTAGACAGCAAGAAACTCTTTCAACTGCCATAGAATTGGGCTTCAGCCAGGATGAAATGTCATTTGTGGACATTCAAGATATAATAATAATAGTTAAGAGCTTAAGTCTTTGATTCAGACAGCCTTGGATTTGAACTAGAACTTTCCCACTTATTATGAGTGACCTTGGCTAAGAACCTGCTCAAGGCTCATTTCTTCATTTGTAACACTGGGGTAATAATATTACCTAAATGTTATAGGCTTGTGATGATGAAGTAAAATAAAGCATTATAAGGTGTTTAGATAATTATTCTCAAGTAGCATTATTATTATTATTAAATAGCTATTATTGAATTAAAACATTGACTTCCCTCTGGGGACAGGGTCCTTGGCCCAACCAATGGACAAAACAAATGTGGTGTTTGCTTTCAGGAGCTTATAGAGCAGAGATCCAATCATTATCATCATCATCATCATGGTTGTCATAGTCATCATTGCCTTGATTTTGTCATCATCATCGATCTCTCCAAAGACACATTGGTCTCCAACAGTATGTGTGGAGTAGCTAAGCCTCCCCTAATTTAGGGAGTCCACATTCTCTCTAAGCTTTCCTCTGTTGTTTCAGAGCTTTTAATGCTAATTCTTTGACATTTTTCTTTTTGTTTTATAAATAATATGTGCTTAATTGAATTATTTCCATCAAATCTTTTCTAGCCCTTACTATTTTGAGTCTTAGCAAGGGACATCTCCATTAGGTGTTCAAAATTCTGTGTTTAATAGCCTGGTTGTCTACTCCCCCATCGGAAATCTTCCTTTATAGCTCTTGAAAATCAAGACATAATTTGCCTGTTTCTAGTGTTCCAATGACTACGTCTTCAATAATTCCCCAGACGTTACTGATAGCATCTCAGCCATTTTATTCACAAACTTTTTAGCACCCCGGGATGCAATTTTTACTAAGCAAGAGATTTGGATCCATGTGGAGTTGCTAGGTGCTTTTCTTTTCTCCACTTTGGGTTTGATTCTTTCTTACTGATGTTCTTTTTCCCCACATCAGTCTGTGACAAAGAAGATAAGAACAAGAAAGCAGCTGGGAATTTCTGCATTTTCTGTATTATCTGATACCATTTGTAAACTATCTTAACAGCAGATTATTGCTCTCTTATTTGTATCTTGTTCTGAACATACCAAAAATCATTTTTATTATTCTATTTATTTTTCACAGGCCTCAGCTTGCTCTGCTTAATAACTAAAGGGCTTCTAATCTTTTATATGTATTCCTTTTCAATAAGAGCTCATAGAAAACTCTGTGCATCCATATTCATCTATCTACTTAATTAACTCTTCCTAGTATTACTTATCAAATTTATCTTTGTGTGATCATGATTTTGTTCTGGGGAGTATCTAGTTTCTTTCTGAGCTGTATTCCTATTAAGAGCTTTTGGCCATTGGCTCATATCTGTCTTTTAGCAGATATTTTTTTAAGAACAGAGGATACATGTGTGACTAAATCAAGCATTTCTTTCCATAGCTATATAAGAATTAAAGTAATATTATCACATTCATGGAAAGTTTCCATGTTTCCATTTTACTGTTAATTGTTTTTTCTTGGGTAGTCAAAATTAAGTGTGAATAACACCCCCTCTGTTCTTCCCTTTTCCTGCTGAGAAGTAAAGTCATCAGGAAGGTAAGTAGAGAACTTATTAGATGCTCTGATTTTGTCAGGATATAAATCACAGTGTCTGTCCAGATAATGAAAGTCTTTCAGAATTAAGATATTTTGTCTCATAATTGGTATTAGGAGAATCTAATCATATAACCAGGAAAATGTAGTATATTTGTTTCATCATGAGGTCACTTTCTCTCTCTCTCTCTCCTTTTGTTCCCAATCAAATATGGTCCATTATTCTCCCACACTAGGATTATGGTTTTTCCTGGTAGGCATTTATTTGTGATACACACTGTTACTTCTCCATCTTGATTTTTTTTGAGGGGGCCAAGTTAGCTTCCCATTGCTATTCATTTGTCATAGTCATTTTGATCAGTCTTGGACATACCTATGCGATTAATTGTAACTCTGTACTTAAATTTCAATTTCCATTGTTGATTTTATTTCTATTAATTGGAATGTAGATATTATAGTCATAAAATTTATAACTGATGCTCTTAATTTCTTCTTTCTATAGTCTTGTCTGATTTTTTTTCTAATGATTTTCTAGGACATTCTTAACACAGTGTCTGCTATATAGTATTGTTTCAATAAATGTTTAATGAATACATTAATTTTTATTCTTCAATCTCTGACACATTTTTAATTGGTTTTACTTCAGGGACTAATTTTTCTCTCTCAAATGTCAGATTCTCTTCAATGCATTAGTGAGCCTCTTCTCGCACATAGTCCTTTTGTCACTGTGACATGCCCTTTGGGTTATCCTCATGATCTACACCAATGCCTTTCCAGAACTCCATGTTGGTATATGCAATCATGGTCTTGAAAAACAAATACTACTTTCTAGTATCATATATTTAGTCATTACTTTATTTCCCCTTTTAATTTATTTATTTTCTTTGGTCCAGAAACACAAATTTCAGATGGTATCAATAGATAGAAAAAGCTTTTTGTGTCCTATATGACATTGAATTTTTTGCTAAACCTATATTGCAGATCTCTTCTGGCGTATTGCAGATTCACCCACAAACTTGCACAAATACCTGTGTGTTGGTGAATTTTATATTTCTTAGCAAATTCTCAATTATGTCTCACATTTGTATTCTGAGAAGATAGCTTATCTCCTAACAGATATGTCAGAGCCAGTACAATGTCACTTCTTTACTCCTCAGCAAAAGACATTAACCCTCATGACGAGTTCTGTACTCTTGGGACTAATAACTGTTTTCCACATACTTGTCAGAGCTGCCAGTGTTTAGTTTGTACAATCTTCCAGTTTTTTTTCTTTTGCCTATAGTACCACACATTAAAATACAGTTGGATGCATGGATTAATTCAGTTATTAAAGCATCATATGAAAGGCAAGGAATGTGTGAATTAAATAACTCAATAACATAATTTTCTGCTATATAAAAGTCATCATAGTCAAATAATTTCCACAATTGCCCAAGTAAGGAAAGGCTAGTAAGCAGTAATCAGTACTTGTGGTTTATTGCTTATGCTGAGTCTCTGAGGTTTCAAAGAAATTTTTTCATGCAGCCATGCAGTGCTTCATTTTGGTTTTGTTTTGTCATTCTCATTTTGGAGGATGTGTTATACCTACCTTGAAGATTCCCACACTAAAGCTCAGTCAGAGGTTCTTGTAGGATCATTGGTTTGTTACAGATGTAGTTTTGCCTTTTGGTGACAATACATTTGTGAAAGGTTTATGACTTTCCTGACAGTCTTAGCACTTGCTGAATCTGAATTTAAATACACCCAGTAGAATGATGAAAACAAGTAGTAATGCCCCCTTTTTTTTTGCATGCAACATTTACTCTATCTAGCACATGAGCTCAAGATGACTTCTAAGCCCACAGAGCTTATTTTTAATTTGTTTTCAAATAAAAACATTATCGTGTGAATAAAGCAGTGAGCCAAATTTAGTGAAACCGTACATTTAAGGAATATATTCGATTTGGAAAATTACTCACGTAGCATTGAAATAATTTCAGTGTATTTTCAATGCCATGTTTGCATTTTTAATGACTAAGGAGACTCTGACTGTCTTTAGGGCATAGAGATATTATGACCAATGTCAGGGCATTTGTACTATCAGTTTAGCTTTCAAAATTACATATTTTGCAGCTCCCAGAAAGCTAATAAGCATTGCTGATTTAACAGGGAAAGGACAATACTAGCATCAAGGAAGGGGGATGTGGAGTATGATGAATACAGAAGTTGGAAACAAGCATCTTGAGACTATTTCTTTCCATTCTCTTCTCCAGATTTTCTTGGCTACAAATTGCCTTTTTTCTGACACTTTACTTAAACCCTGTTATGTATCTAAAGAAGCCCGCTGTTGATGTCAGCCATATATGAATTCATGAAGACAAGCCACAGTGCTTACTAACCATTTAAGTCAACATGAACGTATTTTTGCTGTTTGTCCTAATATATTTAAATGTAAATATGTCACACTCCAAAAAGTTGAACTTTCATATTTATGATTTATAAAGTTGACATTTTCATGAAATCCAAAATATGATATACTTATCTATACTTCCAATGAATATTAAATATTCAAAAAGGATTCTAATGCAGTTGGGATGCTTCATGCATCTGCTTATGATATTTTGTCATTTTCATCATGTATATTTGATAGATAGGTAAATATATATATGTAGCAGTACTTGATTCTATTTGTATCTGTCAGTTACATGTAACCTGATTTTAAACTGTTCTGGTTTTGAACATACCAATTGTTCAAATTGTAGCCCTATCCAAGGTCTTTGAATCTCTATAGCCCTCTTATGTGGGCTCACTGTAGTGCCAGAGGGCAGCATAAATGCACAGCCCAACCTGGGATAGAGGGACAGAGCTAATTCTATCCCCAAAATATTCTAAAAATACATGACATCTTTAGAATAAGATATGTTTTATTGGGCTATGCAATGATCTTGATAAATATAAAAATTAAGTGATTGATCCTCATGGCAGAACTCATTGCAGCCAAAAGTAATCCCCAACAGTTTCTAGATTCTTTACATATGTAAAAAAATAACAAGAATTAAACTTTGATAATGACACAAAAAAAGAGCAACCTATGTGAAAATGTATGCTACCGTTGATTAGAAAATGGAAATTTTGTTTGTATCTATCGCCATGTTTCATTTTTCCTTGAGAAAATATTATTAAATCAATATTATAGGTAATTGATTCCAGTTAATTAATTACATAACTCACTTCTCAGCTTCCTTTAATTAGATGTTTTTCAGTTTATTTTTTGATTGTGCCATGTTGTATTGTTTAAGTTTTATAAAGTTATATCAAATTTTTGACAACCAAAATTTGACAGGGAACAAATCATAAAAAATATAAACATAAATATTTTTCTTCTGAGTATTTTTTAACATTCTTTATAAAACTCATATGTACAGATATGAGTTGAGCAACTCAAAGAAAGTCATTATCAATAAACTGTCCTTAAGAAGACTTTTTAAGATTACACAGTTTTTTTTTTTTTAAACAAATTTAAGGGGTATACGTGCATTTCTGTTTCAGGGATATATTGTGTAGTGGTGAAATCTGGGATTTTAGTGTACATTGTACTCTAAATAATGTACATTATACCCATTAAGTATTTTCTTATTCCTCATCCTCTCACCTTCTCATCCTTCTGAGTCTCCAATGTTTATTATTCTTTACTACACATTCATGAAGCTCACACGGTTTAATGTTCTTTCTTAAAGTTATAGTATTAAAACAGAAACTATCAAATAATGAAAAGATAAAAAATTATATAAAAAAATAAAATTTCAAACTTTTGGCCCATTTTTTTATATGTATGTGTTCCAGTGTGTATATGTATATATCCTTAATTTTATCAACTAGGGTTTTATTTTCTATACTCAAAATTCTAATTACAATGTTCTAATTTCACTATTTATATACATCTATATAAGGAAAGAGATAATTTCTATAGGAAGATCCTGGTATATTCCTTTTTCTTGGAATTCAAAGAAAGCACCCTGATCTTCTGTTGTCTAGCATTGGAAAATGAGCTTCCACGTTGTGCCACTCAATTTCTTTTCAAGTGCATTTTTCTCTCTTAGCTTTTGTTGGGATTTTGTCGGGTTTCTCTTGCTCTAAATGCCTGTGAGCCTGCCTCTAGGTTACCATCACTGAACTGGCTTGTAACTGTGTTTTTGTGGCCCAACTTCCTATCTTTGGTCATTGATGGCTTCTATTATTTATCTTAATTATTAGTTCATTTTTGAAGAAGCCTGGTAAAAATAAAAAGATGCTATCCCTTTCAAACTGAGGCCTGTTATCTGACATCCACAAGGGACTGAACTGTGTTTTGGACATAATGTCCTCTACTCTGTGACTATAATTAACTTCTCAGTTGTGATGAACCTCTTGCTTTTGGCAGAGAGTTGCTATGTAACTCAACACATTGAGTTTTTATTAATGAGATTCCCAGTGAACAGAAGTAATACTAATCAATTCAGAGGGAAGTATATTTTTAAATGTTCTTTCTCACATCTTGGTGAGAGTCTATTAAAATATTTAATGCATGGGTTATTTTCCCTTATGACTTCCATGATTTTGCCTGATTTTTTCATCTAATTCCCATAATGCTCATCTGTAGAACAATGATTAGAGTCACTCACTTAAAAAGTGAAAACAGATTATTCTGAATATTTGTAATGAAATATGTTGAAAGTCATCAAAATGTGAAATTAAAAATATATCAATGTGTCATCTTTATAAATACATATTTCTTTTAGTATTTATAATGAGCAAAGAATTCTGCTAGATTCTAAATTTTAACTAGCATGGTGCAAGAAAAAGAAAAGGAAACTTAATTTTCCCTCCATTTGTTCATAGTTGTAAACAATGTTCTCTTTCATCCCACATGCTCTTCTCAGAGTGATCTTGCCACTCTTCCTCTAGAGATGGAGAATCTATTTCCCGGCCCCATGAATCTGGGACTTCTAAGATTAGTTCATAAAGACCTTGCACTTCCTCTTGGGTTACTAGAAAAGCACCTTTCTGGAATAATCTCCCTGTTCAAACTAAGCCGCCATGCTGGGAGAAACTCAAGGTGCATGGAGAGAACATGAGTAGGACTCTGGTTCATATCCCAGCTAAGCTCCCAGTGGCAGCTGCCACCCACGTGAGTGAGCTCACTCAGATGCCCACTCCAGATGGCTTCAGCCCCACGCCCAGCCATCATGTGACTGAGCTCCACAAACCAGAACCACACAGTGTGCCTGGTCAACCCTCAGAACCATGAGAGATAATTAATAAATTATTGCTTTAAGCCACTAAGCTTTGGGGTAGATGTACAACCACAGCTAATTGGATTGCATTCCCATTTTGCAGACAGGGAATCTGAAGCACCATATGGTTAAGTAATTTGTCCAAGGTCCTAAGGTTAATAAATGGAATTGTTAGGATTGAAACATAGGTAATTTAACTCTCAATCTTTATCCCACACTACCCCCGACACCCTTCTAGAAAACATTATGTGTTACTGATGGGGACAAAGCTATGAACTACATAAATGAATATGATGAACTTTTTTGGCAATTATTCTGTTCCTAAGTAACTTCTCGGCCTTTTTAAAATTGACAATGATTTGTTTTTTCTACTGAAACATTGGAGTTGGAGGGAGAAATTAAAATGGCAAATCTGATATAGCTTTGAAAAATACAATACATAAATTACAATCATATTAAGATGATTATGGCATAGGAATGACAGTCAAAGGTAATGAGAAAAGGACCTCTTTTCTAGAGAGCAAAGCAATTATCCTACAAGATTGTAAGTTGGCTGTAAATCTAAGATACACTGCCTGTCTACATACGCAGAACTGGTGTTGCTATGTCATTGTTATGTTACTTAATGATACCAATTATTTTAAAATTAAGCACAGGGTACTTCATGACATGGTATTTATTATATTCAAGTGGAGCTGATTTCAACTTTTATTCAGGGAAACATGGCCTTTCACTACTCCTTTCTAAGCCTTTCATATTTTCCCTGGAGCTGTACATTTTTATGCTAACACTTTTAGTGGAAATTTCCAACATAAAAAATTAAAAAGGTCAATTTTATGATGGAGCACAGTAGCTTAGATATTTTAAATGGCACCCTGGACTCAAGAAGCTAATTGCTTTTTCATAGCACAACTCTCTGAAGTGCCCACACGGTAAACTGGCCTAGACAAAAACCAAGATGCATTTTTCTCTTCTGTTTCAAGGTCCACTGGGACTTCTGAGATGAGTGATGCTGTAAAGAAAGACAGAAATCACCTGAGCCTGGGGAAGCTATAATCAAGTAAAATTATAATTATGATAGTCAATTCAGCTGTCTCGTGTGTGTTCACTTCATGTCAGGTCACCTGTTTGGTCACAGGTGTATTTTTAGTGAAGTCAGAGATGGTAAAACCCCACTAAAGTAAGATTTTGGAGTGTAGGACACACACACATCATTGGTGGCTCATTTAGATACATCAGCTGCAAAGATGAATTTCAAGTCCCTGCAATGCCAGTGTGTGACATACAGAAGGAGTTTTAAGGGCAAGACTAAATGAAAGCCTATGTTCTTTCTAGAGCAAGTTTTTTAAGACATACATCTTTTACTGATCCCTGTGAGTACACAACAGAAATATTACTGTTTGCTTTATAGGAATAATAAAATGTAGCAATTTAAGCAGAAACAATATAGGTTGGAAAAGTTAAGTGCTGTAAAAATAAAGAACAAATGCCTATTAACCTACATTTATTTTACAGGCCTGAAATTCTGTGTCAGTTTTTGCTGGTGTTCATAAAAGCATTGTTTATGCAGAGTAAGTGTTAAATTGTCATAATGTTTATCATTTAGGAGATCTGTAGTGTGATAAAGATACATAAGTGTACTTATAACTGGAATATGAAAAAATAATAGATATTTCATGTGATGAAACAAGTTATGATTAAAATCTCAGGATCTCAGGTACTAGATGGTAAATGAACCACTAGATTAAAAATCTATTGAGTCACTAACCAAGGATTAAGCCAGGAACATTAACATCTAATTAATTTAATTGTGTTTTTCTACACAAGACATTCTTCTTCTTATTCCTGCATCTCATTCTGTCACTGTTTTTGTCACATTTATTACCCTAACATTCTGAAAATCTAGTTGATTTGTTTTAGCTATTTTAAGACATTAGAGATACTACAGAAACTCAGGTTATGCATTCTGACTATTAGACCTTTAATGATTATACTATACTTTAATTTTAAAAAGTTTTTCAAGACTTAAAGAAAACCCTGGGAGAAAACTGATTAATATTATGATTTCTAGTTTATAATGAAGGTAACCCAGGCGATGTGAAAATAACTCATTGAAGGTCGTTCAATGAGTCAATAGAAAAAATGCCATATTTTAGCCTTCATTGCTTACTGAGGCACGCGCTTACTAAATCCCAAGTGAGCTCCTTTGGAACCCACATTCATAAAAGTGACAAACAAATAACAGTGGCCTAAATAAGTTCTAATTTTTCCAGTTGCTGAACAAATTCCATAAATTGTTTTATTTCAGTTTTCTTGATCTATACAGCTACTGCTATTTTCCCACATAATATAGATCCCTTTACTTTGTTGTGTGTATATACAATCAAGGCCCTGAAACAACATGCCACTTGCCTTTGATTCTCAAGAAGAGACCTAAAAATAGTTGAGGTTTCAGCAATTTAACTTGCCAGGGTGACACAAAGCATTAAGTCTTTGTTTCTGTTATGGAAGATTTATTTTGTTTCTCCTGATCATGGCATAAGAAAGCCCTGATGTATAGCAGTATCAGACAGAGAAGAGGAACACCCAGTACCTACCCAGAAGACAGCAAATTTGGAGCTACATTGTCAAGGGCACTGACATAGGTCTCAGGGCACTGGAGGTAACCTGTGGCAGGGAGGAGACTCTAAAGCAAAGCTAGTTTGTATGTGGCCCTGCTGGGGCTCAGAAAGCAATACCCCAAAGTATGGTGCTTGGGGGGCTGAGAACTTTGAATGAAAGGAGATTAGAAGGCCTCAGAAGAAGACTCAGAAGCAAAGTCTCTTTCTGAACCTCTCCTGTCCTCATGTCTCTTGCCTTTCTGTCTCCTCCAAACAGAGATATAGAAACCAGAAATCATTTTCCCCAAAGAAGGTCATAGAAACTAACAACCCTCTCCCCCAAAAGACAAGCTATAAAATATAGAAAGATCATTTTCTCCCTTGTCCCTTAAAAATGCTCATTCTAGAGGGGTCCTGCCCCATACCTGGAAAGATGAAAGGCTACACAGGGAGACCGAGAAGAACCTGAACAGATAAGCCTTGCTTGGTTTCCCCTCTGAGTCTATCACCAATAGATCATACTTTTTGTCCAATCACATTTCTACACGGGTCTCCATTCTTCGTGAAACCTAAACATAAAGAACAGACTGTTTTCCCTGGGTCTTTGGGTCTTTATTTCTGAAGGCTCCCATGTCTTGTAACACTTTGATTAAGTCAATTTGTTATGCTTTTCCCTTGTGAGTTTGTCCTTTGTTATAGGAGTGTTGGCCGTGACTCTTATGATGGGTGAAGTAAGGTGTCACACTTTTTCGCCTCTGCAGCCCCATTCCTATGTATTCTTTGAATTCTCCCACTTCAGCAGAGGTTGCCTTCCATTGTCTTTTTCATTTAGGTACTAATAAAATAAAGCATTTTTTAAACATTCAACATAGTCCTCTGAAAATAAATGTCCTTTTAAGTCACAAGGCTCAGCATCATCTAGGACTCTTGGTTTAAGATGAACATGGTCTAGGTTTGGTTATCCAGGCCACTGCTATTAAATGGGACCACTGTATTCTGTGAATGCAAAGAACAATATTTAACCCTCTTATAGTTTTCAGAAATTAAATCAATACGTGGATTTCATTGAAAATTCTTGCAAGAAAGTGATGAATTTTTTAATATTTGTCTGAGGTTCATTCTATCATCCTGCTAAGACTAGACTTGCCCCAAGAAAGCCCTCAGTGAGTTTAGAAGGCTGGGATTCTGGGCTAGTCCATCTCTCTGACATATATGTTTGTATATAAATTTTCTGCAGTCTAGATTATTTCCAAAAACAGAGACAGAGAGGGCAGTTTATTAATCCCTTGTGGACCACAGGGTATTTTTCATATTGAAAATATGTTTTTTTTTTTTCTGGGCAGGCTACAGTAGCAGTAAATCCTATTAACCTGGGCAAAGTCAAATAGGGACATTGAAAGAAATAGAGAATAGTCCTTCCATGCACCACTGAAAAAGCTGTCCAATTAAAAAAAAGGGAGGGGCATGAGGAGGAAGTTGAAATGTATATACTGCATGTTATGAAAGTACTACTAGGATTAAAAAAACCCCCAACCAACCAAACAAAAAAACTTGAACAACTCTACAACAAAACTTCTATTCACCTATTTATCTATTTTGAGTTAAAACAAAATTCAAATATTTTTATTACATCTACTGGTGTACTTAGTTGACTGTGCAAATATAGTCTTCATTTCTGTCAATAAATATTCATGTTAATTTTCTGGGTAAAAAATCAATTTCATGTCCGCAGCTATACTATGGAAAGTGGCTAGATTAAACTATGGACCCTAGCTACACGTTTCCAGCCCCAAAAATAACCATATGGCATTTAATGTGTGCAGGTCACTCTGGAGATTTACTGTAATTATGTCATGATGTGCTTATTGTTATGGATTCAGCAGCCTTTCTTGTCTCTCTACCTGCTTTGTTCAAGAGCAGCTGCTGGCTTCAAGCTGTTGTCTGTTTCGAGCACAGAGGATGAATGAAGAAATGCTTTCTAGGGAAGTCATATTCCAAAGCAGGAACAGCAACAATAAACGGATTCAATGGGGGATCATAAAGTTCACTGGGCAAAAGTCTCATAATCAGCTGGTGCTGATTTACCACTGCCAGTTCCAATTGGTAAATAACACTGCCTATGCAATTTATGCAAAGTTGAAAGGGTTGGGGGATGCATTTAATGGACAGAAGAATAGAATACTGCTTTGCAGAATGCCTGATTGTGATGGTTTCATTAAAACGATTGCATGAGTGAGCCTCAAGTACTATTCCTACTCACCATATGTGCCAGAACAGCAGAATCATGAACTTCAGGGTGGAGAACATTCCATTATTTTTGCTAAAGATAATGTTCAGTAAAGATATTTATACACACATATACTTGTTTAATTATATACCATATATTAATTATTCATACAAACATACCTGCTTTTAAACAAATGTCTTAGCACTTGAAATGGTGTGTACGAGATGCACATTTAAGGTAATTGCTTTGGGTTAGTGATTTTTATGGCAATGCTATCTCTTTTTAGTGTGCTTTAAAAATTGTTTTGAAAATGGACCTTTATGTTTCTTACAGTTTACAAGCAAGTAGGTAGGACTGAGGCAGATGCAATTCAGGGGAGTTTATTTCTTATACCATGCCCTCTTAGAGTCTCAGGGTGTCCTTTCCCCATGGGTCCTAAGCAGGAAGTGTATAATTAACTAGGAATATAAGGATTGGTGCACTAATGTGTCCCCATCCAGCCTCCTGGAGCTCTTTGGCTTCCCCTAGCACAATACTCCCTATGCTCCAGCCACACAAATGCTTTCTATAAAGATCTAAGAAAAATAGCAAAAATATTTTTGTTTATTTCTTCCACCCTACTTTTGATATGGAAAATATAGGGCGCCGAGACTCGGCTGCTTGCCACCTCCCTGTTGCTCTGCATCTCCGTGGGCCAGCGCTGTGTGTGGCCAGTTGGAGGGCATGCTGCTGGGGCTGGGCCCCATGGCAGAGAGCCACCCAGGGCCCCGTGGCGTGCCGCTGGGGCCCCGAGTGCTGGAATGCCACTGGGCCCCATGCTGCCGCCTATTTCCAGCCACTCTGCTTGTGTGATCCTGGTAATTTTTGAATCCCACTGTTTTTAATTGGATGTTAATGCCTGTTGTTGATTGGATGTTAAAGCTTGATGTTGATTGGATGTTAAAGCTTGTAGTTGATTGGACACTTTTTGAGCCCTACCAAGGGTATAAAAGCAGGAGGAGAACAAGGAAAGGGGGTGAGAAGATCAGAAGATGCCAAGAGAGCTGTAACACTAGCTGTGCTGAGCCTGCTGTGGAGGAATAAAGGCTGTTCTCCAACTCTTTGTGTGCCGCTCAGTTCTTTCCCTGGTCAAGAGCTGTAACACTAGTTGTACACTTGCCATATTATTTTGGTTCCCTGACCAGGAAAGCCTACCGAGCTGGTCCTTGAAGCCACTGGGATGGCACCCTTGACGGCAGACGACACTGAGCAGCGTCTCTCTCCTTCAGCACCAAGAGCTGTTGACCAGAGAGCTTGCTAAGGCCTTGCTGAGGGAGGGGAAGCAGGGGCACTGACGCAGGCTATGTTTCGACAGGACTCCCGGCAGGTACTGGCCTCCACGGTGCACAGGCAGGAGCAGGAGGCTGATCAGATGGGTGCCGGGCTGAGTGAGCTGGAGTGGCAGACCAAGGCCAGGACATCAGAAAGGTAGGGTCCCTGGGACTCGCCTGAGATAGGCCTTTCAGGGGGACAGAAGAGGAGTCCCATTGGCTCTTAAGGGTAGGCCCGTCTGTGGGATAGAAGAGGAGCCCCATCCGGTCTAGGGGTAGGCCCCATCAGCAGGACGGAAGAGGAGCCCCATTGGCTCCTAAGGGTAGGCCCATCAGTGGGATGGAAGAGGAACCCCATCGGATCCTAAGCGTAGACCCCATCAGCGGGACAGAAGGGGAGCTCCATCGGTTCCCAGGGTATAGGCATGTCAGTGGGATGGAAGGGGAGCCCTATCGGCTCCTAAGGACAGAGATCCCCCAAGGGAGGGAATGTGTAACCTCTGAGTGAATGTGAGTGGAGGGAACAGTGACTGCTTGAGGTCATTGTGTTGGTAGCCCCACAGCTTCAGCTATGGGGTTTTAGTGGGTCCTAATCTGGGGTTCTGTGGCGACGTCGGCATAATGGTGATTGCCAAGAAGTGCCTAAGTTCTCTCGCTAGAAAGGGGAGGAGCCAGAGCAGGGACCAGAGTCTGGGCAGGGAAAAAGGCCACCCTCCTGACCACTGCCCTAGGTAGACCCGACCCATCCAAGCAGCCCAGACCTCCACAAAAGGGGGGAACCGGAGGACGGGCACCCCTGGCAAGAGACCAGTGTGCCAGTTGCAAGAGGTTTGGCCACTGGAAGAATGAATGCTCCCACAAGGGAAGTAAGGGGGGAACCAGAGGACGGACACCCCTCGCAAGAGGACAGTATGCCAATTGCAAGAGGTTTGGCCACTAGAAGAATGAATGTCCCCACAAGAGAAGTCACTTATTGCAAGGGAGGGCCCTGTTCAGGACAACCCAACAGAAACCAGAAGCCCAAGAGCTAGTGGGGCTCGCTGGCATCGACTCCAAGTTGGGCCGACCAGATTCCTTCAGCCCTCGGGAACCCACAGTCAAGACAAAAGCAGGGGGCCAACAAATGACATTCACAGTGGATGCTAGAGCAGAACATTCAGTTGTGATAAGGCACGAGGTCCTCCACATGCCAGACTGTCCAGTGCCTCTCTTGGGATGGGACTTGCTGAGCAAGTATGAGGTATATGCCATCCAGAGGACCAAGGAGCTGGAAAAGGCCAAAAAGAAGCTGGCAGAGAAAGATAAGGAGTACGCTAACCTGAGGTGCAACCACCAGCAGGCAGTGGAGTCCCTGCAGGCTTCCCTGGATGCTGAGACCCAGGCCCATAATGAAGCACTGAGGCTCAAGGAGAAGATGGAGGGTGACCTCAGTGACCTGGAGCTGCAGCTGGGCCATGCTACCTGTCGGGCCACAGAGGCCCAGGTGACCACATGGCTGCTGCAAGCCCAGCTGAAGGAGGAGCAAGCAGGGCGGGATAAGGAGCAGTGGCTGGCAGCTGAGCTCCGAGAACAGTTGCAGGCCCTGGAGCGCCGGGCTGCGCTGCTGGCTTCTGAGCTGGAGGAGCTGCCGGCTGTGCTGGAGCAGGGTGAGTGCAGCTGGTGGCTGGTGGAGCAGGAACTGTTGGAGGCCAGCGAGTGCCTCAACCTCCTGCATTTGGAGAACACAGGCCTGCTGAACCAGAAGAAGCAGCTCAAGGTGGATTTGGCCCACCTGAGAGGGGAGGTAGAGGAGGCCAAAAAGGCCATCACCGATGCCACCATGAAGGCTGAGGAGCTGAAGAAAGAGCAGGACACAAGTGCACACCTGGAATGGATGAAGAAGATGCTGGAACAGATGGTGCAGGAGCTCCAGGCCCGGTTTGAGGCTGAATAGGCTGCCCTCAGAGGTGAGAGGCAGGTACCTATGGGGGTACTGGCACAGGCTGTGGACCCCTGGAAGAGGCCAGTGGCCTTTCTGTCCAAGCGGCTGGACTTGGTAGTGTTGGGATGGCCGCCTTATCTGCAGGCACTGGCAGCGACCATCTTGCTGGTCAAGGAGGCGGACTGGCTTGAGTTTGGGCAGGGTGTCCATGTGTGGATCTTGAAGCCTGCCACCTTCCTTCCTACCGGGCCAGGGCCCCCAGACCATGACTGTGACAAGGCCATGGAGGAGGTCTGTGCAAGCGGGCTAGACTTGAGGGATTGTTTATTGCCGGCTCCTGACCTGGAACTCTACACGGACAGCAGTGCTACATCCAGGATGGCAAACAGTTGGCTGGTTGTACAGTCACCACAGGGAGTGAAGTCATCATGTCAGCCCCTCTGGCTCGGGGATGGTCAGCCCAGAGGGCGGAGTTATGGGCGCTCATCCAAGCTCTCAGGTATGCCCAAGACATAAGGTCCAATGTATATGCATTGTCCCTAAATCTGGCTGGAAGCCAAGGACTGAATGGGACCACTGGTCTGGACTCTCATGGGAATTGGACTCGGGGCCTTTGCCCCAAGAGACTGGACTAACTTCTTGGTAATCCTTTTCTGGGTTTACATGGGGTGCCTCTGTGCTCTTGGTTGGAGCTCTCTGGGGAAGAATATGTAAACCAATCAGGAATTATAACTACCAACGTCAAAGGGCTATGGTAGTCATGGGACCTTGCTTGCCCAATGCAGTTATTAGATTCATAGAGAGGTTGATGCCTCTGTGTAAACTGATAAGGGTATCAAAAGGGGGGAATGATACAGAAAATGTCGGGCGCCGGGATTCGGTTGCTTGCCACCTCCCTGTCACTCTCCATCTCCGCCAGCCAGCACTGCACATGGCCAGTTGGAGGGCACGCTGCTGGGGCCAGGCCCTGCTGCAGAGAGCCTCCCCGGGCCCCGCGTGCTGCTGCCTGTTTCCGGCCGTGCTGGCTGTGTGATCCTGATTGGGTAATTTTTGAATCCCACTGTTTTTAATTGGATGTTAAAGCTTGATGTTGATTAGATGTTAAAGCTTGTAATTGATTGGACACTTTTTGAGCCCTATCAAGGGTATAAAAGCAGGAGGAAAACAAGGAAAGGGGGTGAGAAGATCAGAAGATGCGAAGAGAGCTATAACACTAGCTGTGCTGAGCCTGCTGTGGAGGAATAAAGGCTGTTCTCCAACTCTTCGTGTGCCGTTCTGTTCTTTCCCCAGTCAAGAGCTGTAACACTAGCTGTACACTTGCCACAACACTTTTACCCATAATGAAAAAATATTGTAAAAAGTTGACAGTGGAATATTACTTCTCTGAGGCATTGGTGAATTATAACTTACTAGTTATTTATAGAAGTTAAACCAGTATTTCAAACAAAGGCAAAACATATTAATAAATGCTGTAGTACAATTTATAATAGAGGTGTTAGGCTACTTTGATAAAAAGATAGCCAAATACTCAGTTTTATCCAGCTATCACATTCCAGATATTTATTGTGTGCCTTTAAATACCAAAAATATAACCAATGGCACTTTGATCATTTGGTGACTACAGAGTAATCCTTGTATACTAGACACAGGGAAGAGATTGGAAAGAAGTTTTGTGATTTTTGTAAGACCTACATTCAACAAAGAAACTAAATTATAAAGTACATTAAAATGTGTTACCATGCGTTTTGTTTCATTGTTTGTTTTCTTGTTCTATGTTGTAAGAGGAGGTGGTGTGCTGGAGGCCTCACCTGTTACCAGCGAGGTAAAAGTTTTGGAGTGGGGAAATCAAGCAGATCACTTTCCTAAGGACAATGCTGGGTACATGACTTTCCCCCATCCTTATTTGGTCAGAGTGGACTTTCCAAAGAGGTATAAATGAAAGTAAAGTAAGACAATTCAGAAGAAACAAAAGGAATGCAATATTGTGTATCTATATGGGAACCAGTGGCTGTACAACCTGACGGTAAGGTACAAAAGTGAGACAACAGAAGGGGCCACAGCCCTTAGCTTGCATGAACTCTCAGCAGAGGCGTTTATCTGAAGAGCCAGAAAATCAATTGTGAAGAATTTGAATTTTGTGCAGTAGTGACAGGAAGCTAACACAGGGTTTGGGAACTGGCAGGCAATAAAGCTGGATTTGGCAGCAGTATTTTCTGCTGATTGGAAAGGACATAGACTGAGAGCAAGGAGGTTAAATGGAAATTAAGTTGAAGTGATCCAGGAGTGTAGTGATTAGAGCAGAGACCACCATATGGTCAGTGGGGATGGAGAGGTGATTTTTAGAGTCCTCTTGGTAGAAGTGATCCAAGATTGTTGAATAATCTGAATGTAGCATAAGGAAATATGAAGGTAAAGACAAGTCTAATGCCATGCTTGGAATAAAAGTGATGTTTCCTATAGTGCAATTAGAAAGCATGGTTGTGGTGGGGTTTTAAACAGAAATATAAAAAGTTACAACTTAACCTGCTACCTCCCTTGTATTCTTTCTTCCCCTCCCTCCCTCCCTCCCTCCCTCCCTTCCTCCCTCCCTCCCTCCTTTCCTTCTTTCCAATAAATCTTTTTAAATACTTGCTCCAGGCACAAGGAAAAGTTGGGAGAGTAGGTTGGAGAGAATGGATAAAGGGTCTTAAATATTTGACTCTGATATGGCAAAAGAAAGCCATGTGCAATATGAACACAGTGCTTTAGGAGGAAAAGTGTGACTATAATGTATACAATAATAGAACAGAATAGGGAAGAAGTAGATTCAGTATGACTGATGAGAAAGCTATTGTACCACCCAGGTGAGATGTGATGAGACAGCAATGGTGGCAATAGAAAGGAAGACTCAGTCTGAGATGCACTGTAGAGGAAGAATAGGTAAGAAGCTCAACTGTAGCAAAAAGAGATATAATGAAAACATATCTGTTAAGGGTAAAAAACACCTGGGGCAGTAAAATAGACATGAAAGAAAACTTCAACTTAATAAAGAACATCTACAAAACTCTACTTTGTACTTAATGGTGAGAAACTAGAAGGTTTCTCACTAAGATCAGGAACAAGGCAAGGATGTCCCCTGTCACCACTCCTTTTCAACATTTTACTGGCAGTCATAGTTGATGATATGAGAAAAGAAAAGGAAATAAAAGGTATACTGATTGAGAAGGAAGAAATAAAACTGTCTTTGCTTATAGATGACATGGTTGTCTATGTAGAAAAATCTGAAAAAAATCAACAACAAAAAATCCTCCTGAAACTCATAGCAATTATAGCAAGATTGCAGGATATAAGGTTAATATACAAAAGTTAATTGCTTTTCTATATACCAGCAATTAACAAGTGAAATTTAAATTTAAAAGATAATACAATTTACATTAAGATCACAAAAATGAAACACATAGAGATAAATGTAACAAAATATGCTTAGGAAAATATGTTTATGAGGAAAATTACAAAACTCGGTTAAAAGAAATAAAAGTACTAAAGAAATAGGGTGATATATCCTGTTCATGGATAAGATGACTCAATATTTAAAAATATCTGTTCTTCTCAATTTGATCTATAGGTTTAATGTAATCCCAATCCAAATCCCAGCACATCATTTTTTGGCTCTAAAAAAACTGATTCTAGGCTGTGCACGGTGGCTCATTCTTATAATCCTAGCACTCTGGGAGGCCAAGGAGGGGGTTTGAGCTCAGGAGCTCAAGACCAGCCTGAGCAACAGCGAGACTCTGTCTCTACTAAAAAAAAAAAAAAAAAAAAAAAAAAGAAAGGAATTAGCTGGACAACTAAAAATATATAGAAAAAATTAGCTGGGCATGGTGGCCCATGCCTGTAGGCAGTAAGATCACTTGAGCCCAGGAGTTTGAGGTTGCCGTGAGCTAGGCTGCTGTCACTGCACTTTAGTACGGGCAACAGAGTGGGACTCTGTCTCAAAAAAAACTGATTCTAAATTTATATGGTGACGCAAAAGACCTGGAATAGATAGTACAATACTGGAGGGAAAGAAAAAAGTTGGAGGACTGATACTATTTTATTTCAAGACCTCAGGTTAAAGATACATTAATTAAGACAGTGTAGTATTAGTGAAAGAATAGACAAATAGACCAATGGAACAGAATAGTAAGCTCAGAAATATATGTAATATAAATATAGATCTTTGATATAGAACCAAAGACAATAAAATGGGGTAAAGAGAGTCTTTTTAATAAATGGTACTGGAACAACTGAACATCCACATGAATCTAGATATAGACCTAATACCCTTAACCAAACTAACTCAAAATAAATCACTAAAAAATAAAATGAATAAATAATAAATAACAGAACTAAATGTAAAATGCAAAACTATAAAACTACTACAGAATGACATAAGAGAAAATCTAGATGACCTTGGGTTTGGTGATGATTTCTTAGACATGACACCAAAGTCACAATCCATGAAAGAAAGCATTACCAAGCTGTCCTTCATTAAAATTAAATTTTTTTTGCTCTGTGAAAGACATTGTCAAGAGAATAAAAAGAGCCACTGTCTAAAAGACAAGCCACTGCCTAGAAGATAATATTTGCAATAGACAATATGATATAGAATTGTTATCCAAATTATTATATAATTGTTATCTAAATTCTTATAGATTATTATCCAAAATATACAGAGTTATTAAAACTCAATAATTAAAAAAATAACCATCTAATAAAAGTGGGCCAACGCCGTTATCAGATACTTCAGCAAAAAAGATATATAAATGGCAAATAAGTATTTGAAAAGATGCTCAACATCATATAGCATAGGGAAAATGCAAATTAAAATGATAAAGAGATAGTGCTACACACTTTTTACAATAGGCAAAATCCAGAACAGTAACAACATCAAATATCAGCAAGGATTAGAGCAATAGGAACCCGTATTCATTTCTGGTGGGAATCCAAAATGATACAGCCACTTTGCAAGACTGTATGACAGCTTCTCATAAAACTAAATGTACTCTTACTGTATGAACCGGTAATTGTGCTCCTTGGTATTTACCCAAGTTGAGTTGAAAACCTGTCCACATAAAAATCTGCACAAAGATATTTATAGCAGCTTTATTCATAAATGCCAAAACTTGGAAGCAACCAAGTCATCCTTTAGGAGGTAAACAGATAAATAAACTGTGGTACATCTAGATAATGGTATTTTATTCAGTGCCAAAAAAGAAATAAGCTATCGAGCCATGAAAAGATATGGAGGAAACTTAAATGCATATTACTAAGTGAAGGAAGCCAATCTGAAAATATTTAATGTAATTCCAACTATATGACATTCTGGACAAGACAAAACTATGAAGACATTGAAAAATCAGTGGTTGCTAGGGGTTAGGAAGGAGGGAGGGGGGGATAAGCAGAGAACAGAGGTTTTCAGTTCAGGGCAGAGAAAATACTATGTATGATGCAGAAATGGTGGATACATGATATCATACATTTGTTCAAACCCATAGAATGCACACCACCAAGAGTGAACCACAGTGTGAACAATGGACTCTGGGTGATAATGATATCTCAATATAGGTTCGTTAATCGTGACAAATGTACCACTCTGGTGGGGGATGTTCGCAATGGGGGAGGCTGTGCATGTGTCGAGATGGGAGTATATGAGAACTCTCTGTATCTTTTTCTCAATTTAGCTGTGAACCCAGAACTGCTCTAAAAAGAGTCTAATAATTTAGGTTTTAAATAGAAAGTTGGACCATGATATTAGAAATAAACAAAAATCTACATTCTCAGTATACATATATTTTTGTTTAAAAATGTTACTTCTCTTCTGATAATTATATAGCTTTATTTCCTTGGAACAATGAAGAGTTCCTTTTCTACTCTTTCCAGAGAATACTTTACCATCTCAATGAGATACACAGCCTCTCCTCTGCATGTATTATTAAGGGAATCACAATGATTCTGTTCTCGCTCTCTGAAGACAAATGTCTCAAGAGCCTTATTTATCCCTAGGAAGGTAAATCAAGAGTGAAATTTAATTCCATGTGGGAATGTAAGCAGCTAGTGTAATAAAGAACAATTTTGGTTTATAGATAACACCCACAATAATAAAATTTTATTTGATTCAGAAGGTTCTGACTCCTAGAAAAAGGAAAAGTTAAATATGATTATGGACTTGCAGTAGAATGTAATGGTTAAGAGGGTAGGTTTCAGAGTCAAACTGCTTGGGTTCAAATTCTGGATCCACAGTTTCCATTTTCTGGTGGCAATCGATTAGCTAACCTTTGTAGGTTAGTTTTCCCATATGTAAAAAAAGCAGCCAATAATCTAATTTTCTCGTAGGGCTATTGAAAAGATTAAATGTGATAATTTAGTTAGAACTTTGGAACAGTGCCTAGTATATAGTAGGTGCTCAATGAATTTAGCTTTTCTTGTTATAGTACAATGAAATAAAGACTTTCTAGGAGTTCTGTTTCAAAATATTCCTTGAAGGTTAATTATGTATCCAAATAGAATTTATAAATGCATTGAAAATCTTAAAAGCCCATATAAATGTGAAGTGGTATTATATTCATGTAATGAGTATCAAAGACTTGTGTGAAATGTGCATTCTGAGGGTGCCTGGTTTCTCTGCATGTTTGACAAACAGTTGTCTCTCCTATTAAAGCATCTAAAAAGAAAAAAAAAAGTAATAATAAAAAAATAGGCTTGGAGAAATCAGAAAAAGGAGTGGCTCAAAAAGGGAAATTCAGATTTAAAGACAGAACAGAGGATATAAATGTAAAATCTGCGGAGGCAAAGAACTGAATGTGATAAAGGAATAGTATTTGGTCATATTGTTATTTTTGTTAACATTTGAATAACAGCAGGAAAGAAGAAGAAAGCGAACAGTGATATCATTAAATTGAGGAGATTAGAAATGTTTTTTATCCAAAGGACACTCACCCTCAGAACCCTGTGAAATGAATAATGTTGCTTAGTAAATTGTTTCCCCAAAGAATAATAGCTAGCTGTTAGAAGCAAGAGAAGAAGAAGAATTGATCAGCGACAAAGGGGCAGGATGATTGAATAAATGGAAGTTCATTAAGGTACAATGGCAGAAAAACCATAGGAGAGCATCCGTAATCCCTCTCCCCAGCACTGCATGGTTTGTTAGTGTGGGTATGGCCGATACAACTTGCTTCTAACCAACAGAATGCAGCAAAGGGGAGAGTATGGACATGATTACCTACGTAAGATAGTATGTAAGGCCTGTCTTGCAGGAGTCTTTCCCTTGCTTGCTGACTTCAAGAAGCAAGCTGTCATGTTGAGGACTGCCTACGTTAGGAGGCCCACAAGACAATGAACTACAGGCAGCCTCTAGGAGCTGAGCAAGGCCTTTGACTGACAGCAAGAAACTGAAGCCCTCCATTCTATATCCATGTATAACTGAATTCTGCCAACAACCTCAGTGAGCTTGGAAGTTAATCCTTCCCTCAGCCTCACCAAGGCCTTGATTGTCACCTTGTGAGAAATACTGAAGCAGGGAGTTCTACTGGGCCTGAAATTCTTTTCCAAAGAAACTGTGAGATAATTGATGTGTATTGTTTTAAGCTGCCACATTACTGAAAATTGATACAGCCAGCAATAGATAACTATTACAGACACCAAGATATGGTGAAGAAGTTTCTTGGCTAGTGAAAATAGACTTGTATTTTAGTAGTCAAGATACTTTATCTCTGAGTCTTGGTTTGCTTTATTCATAAAATGATGGAATTGGACTAGAATGTTTCTTATGCATTTTATAGTTCTAATTGGATCTAAATGTAGGGTTTTCAGGATAAGATTTCATAATATAGCCAATATAGGAATTTTTTTTCATTATTCATTTTGATCTTGTGCTAGGCACAAGGATAATCACTTTTTCATATACTGTCACTTTGATATTCCTGAATTCTTTATTGTTATCCCCAGTTTAAAAGATGAAAATCCTAAGGTTAGAGGATTTCCTTTGTACAACTTCTTATAAATGATATCAAATATAATATGGTTGACAATTTTTAGTGGTCAGTTTTGAACAATGAAAAATGGATCCAACTTTGAGAAACCACTGCATTAAGCAATTATATTTCAAATTTAATGTATCCTCTCTACTAATTATAGTTATTCTCTGCCTTGTTAGTTTAAAGTAGAATTGTTCACTTATCTATAGGGACTAAAAGAGGTAGAAATTTTTTTTATATTATTAGATTTTTATAGTAGCCTTCCATGTGTTTACTTCAAGTCACTTTATGACATAGAAGTATTGCAAATACCTACTCACTTAATTTGCCAGTCTCTAATCTTCATAAGTAGAGTTTGAATGTGTAAACAGATGACTTCCAATCCCATGTGATAAGTGCAAAAATAACAGCATGAATGTATTTCTGTGAGAGCCCAACGTAAGAAGTAACAACATTATGCAGGAGATCAGGAACGACTTTACATATTTGAATTAGATTTTATAGGATGGATAAAAGTCTTTCTGATGGAGAAACAAGAGGGAGGAGTGAGATAGCATTTTAGAACTGATAAAACAAAAACAAAAAAGCAAGTTTCAGAAAAAATTCAAGTTTCAGAATTACCAAAGGGCAAGGAATTAAACACATGGATCTGGATGGTAAGTATTTTAGGGTTGTGGTGGTTGGATATAATTACTTGTCTTTCCCTATTTACTTCCTTGATGTCCAAATGGAGGAGGCACTCAATAAATACTATTTAGGTGAATGACTGACTAAATTGTTGAACTAATGAACTAATGAATGAGGCTGGAAACGTGGATGGAAAACTTGTGAAGAGCCTTATGTATCAGACAAAGGCGCTTCTGTTTTATCCTCTTGGCTAGACGAAACCTGTTACAATGATTAAATTTGTCAGATTTTCATTCAGGATTCTTTGATGGGTTTTTAAACATGTTTTATGAGATTTCTCTCTATCTACTTTCCTCCCCAAATACTGTTTACTAACATTCTGCTTTTGTTAAGGCAATGGCTGTCAAACTTTAGTTTGCATAGAATTATCTGGAGAGGTTAAAATGATTGCCAGGCTGCATCACAGCCCTTTCTGATGGGAGTGCGGGGTGAGGTCTGAGAATTTGCAGTTTTAACAGGATTCCAGGTGCTGCTGAAGCTGCTGGTCCAGGGATCATGCTTTGACAAACTCGTGCTTAGTAATCTCCACAATTCATTAGGCAGTTTACTGATGTTCTGTCTTTTAAAGAAAATGTAAAATTTCAAGCAGATGTGATAATTTTCTTATTGCATTTGAAGATATCAGATTGCAAGTGTAATTAATTTTATGGAATTGGTAAATGCCTGAAACTGTATTCTATGCTAAATTCCATTTTACACCACTAAGGAAACATATCTTTAGTGGAATCCTCTAGAGAGAAGAATTATTTTATAGTATAAGTGCTCACCTCTAATTTATCAGTTTATGTTTTCATATTATTTTGAAACTTAATGGTTTCTTACGTGGGGAGTCACCTGTAAAGAACTTGTTCTCCTTTAGAAATCCAGTGAGTTTTACCGGTTACAGGGTGCCACAACTTTCCACAATACTCTCCAAATCCCATATAGATGAGCCAGACCATGTGGGCTCACCATTACTGCCAAGTCCCAAATCTCTCTGCATAGTGACTGTTTTTCCCACTTGCTGTGAATAAGAACAGCTGCCCCTTTTGTCTCTGCTTTTGAAGCCAATGCACATGCTTGAGTGATTGAATAGAGGCTGGTGTTGGCTCTTCATGTGCCAGGGCAGCATGGGGGGTTGGAATCTGGTGCTTGCACATACAGGTCAAGCACTTGCCCTGGATGCTGATCAGAATGCGTGATGTGCTGCTCAGCCCTCCCAAAATGTGGGTTCCTATCTCTCTGAGCCTTTCATGTGGAATCTACTTGGTAGATGCATTATCAAACTTCCTTCTTCCAGTAAACTATGCAAAAAAAGCAGTTTCTCTGAGTGGAGGAGATTTTGACATGTGGGCAGCACAGGAGTAACAAAGGAATTCAAATCTGGGCAAAAAGATCCTTTAGATAAACACAGACACTTGACAATACGTGGGGGTATAAAGAAGTCTCATTAGAAAGTCCCCAGTGGGCCCACATAGACAGGAACAGAAATTTCTGCTCTCTATGGCTATGTAAAAGGGATGTAAATCTGTGATCCTTTTTCTGCTAATGGGATGTGATTTCAGCAGTGAGTTAATACTTTCTAGTTATGGTTCATTTTGTTCCACTGAATGGCACAGGTGATATTCACCTGTCAAGTATTTACTTTTGTTTGTGACAAAATGTGTTCGAGAAAGAGGGTGGGTGGAAAATCAGCCTCATCTTGATCCGAGAACACTGTGTATTCTCTTGACTTAGAGAGTTGAAAATTTATCATGACATATGCTGGCTGCACAGTCAAAACTTATCACCACCCACAACTTCGGAAACACGACAGGATAGCTCTGTGGGAGCCACTTCCTCAGCAGATGCGGTTTGATATGCTAAGTACAGAACCCAAGTAAAGCAAAGAGGTAATCTTTTCAGCTGGCCCTTCCATATATGGGGTGATTGGTGAGATTTCATTAATCTCTCCTCATAAAATAAAAAAAAGGCATTGTTTTCTAGGGCTTATAATTCTCCAATGAGATTTAATCATGATTTTGAGTTCAAATATATAAATCTTTATATTAGAGGAAATTGATTTACACTGGTCTGAAATGTAGATCAAGAGGAAAAATGTATACAAGTCTAGTAAATTTTGTCTGTATTTTATCACAATTATTGGAAATATTTTCCCCTTGGATTGAAATGACTCTAAATAGTATTTTGCTTGCACAATTCTTTTTGAGACTTAGTACTGAGTCAACAAAATGCTATTCTATGGTTGTGAGATCTTACAAAGACATTGGCCTATACTGTCATAACTTCATGTCACATAATCTAAAAGTTAAAATTTCAGGTAATAAAAGACTTTTAATGTTTACGCCTCTTTTATAGATCATAAATAGTTTAAAAGATTAATACCATGACCACTGTCAAGTATATAGTGTCAGCAAGTTTTTCATATGGCTTTTTGAAGTTTTCTAACTTATGACTCCACAAAGTCCTATACGCTGGGGAAAAGAATCCCTCTTCAATAAATGGTATTGGGAAAACTGGATAGCCACCTGTAGAAGGCTAAAACAGGATCCACACCTTTCACCTCTCACAAAAAACAACTCACGCTGGATAACAGACTTAAACCTAAGGTATGAAACTATTAGAACTCTAGAGGAAAAAGTTGGAAACACTCTCCTAGACATTGGCCTGGGCAAAGAGTTTATGAAGAAGTCCCCAAAGGCAATCACAGCAGCAACAAAAATAAATAAATGGGACATGATCAAACTACAAAGCTTCTGCACAGCCAAAGAAATAGTCATGAAAGTAAACAGACAACCTACAGAATGGGAGAAAATTTTTGCATCCTATGCATCCAATAAGGGACTGATAACTAGAATATACTTAGAACTCACGAAAATTAGGAAGAAAATATCAAATAACCCCATTAAAAAGTGGGCAAAGGACTTGAACAGAAACTTTTCTAAAGAAGACAGAAGAATGGCCAACAAACATATGAAGAAATGCTCAACATCTCTAATCATCAGGGAAATGCAAATCAAAACCACAATGAGATATCACTTAACCCCAGTGAGAATGGCCTTTATCAAAAAATCTCCAAACAATAAATGCTGGCGTGGTTGCGGAGAGAGAGGAACACTCCTACACTGTTGATGGGACTGCAAACTAGTTCAACCTCTGTGGAAAGCAATATGGAGATACCTTAAAGCGATACAAGTGAATCTACCATTTGATCCAGCAATTCCATTGCTGGGCATCTACCCAAATGATCCAATGACACTCTACAAAAAAGACACCTGCACTCGAATGTTTATAGCAGCACAATTCATAATTGCAAGGCTGTGGAAACAGCCCAAGTGCCCATCAATCCAAGAATGGATTAATAAAATGTGGTATATGTATACCATGGAGTACTATTCAGCTCTAAGAAACAATGGAGATATAGCACATCTTATATTTTCCTGGTTAGAGCTGGAACCCATACTACTAAGTGAAGTATCCCAAGAATGGAAAAACAAGCACCAGATATATTCTCCAGCAAACTGGTATTAACTGAGTAGCACCTAAGTGGACACATAGGTACTACAGTAATAGGATATTGGGCAGGTGGGAGGGGGGAGGGGGGCGGGTATATACATACATAATGAGTGAGATGTGCACCATCTGGGGGATGGTCATGATGGAGACTCAGACTCTTGGGGGGAGGGGGGAAATGGGCATTTATTGAAACCTTAAAATCTGTACCCCCATAATATGCCGAAATAAAAAAAAAAAGGAAAAAAAAATTTGGTATCTCTCTGAGCATAGCTCTCTGGGTCTTTAACGACTAGCCATTTTACGATAATTTGTCCTCTAAATCTGTTCACTATTTCAATTAAGTGTGTCACCAATAATTTTTATTCTTAAATCAGAAGCTTGAATTAATATATGTAGATAAATGTTTTTGGAACTTGAAGTAAATCTTAGCTTCTTTGAAAAATTCACATTGCATTTTTCCCTCAGTCTTTCCTCTTCTCTTTGTATTTTTCTGACATTTCTCTTGTCTTTCCTAGTACATTTTTCCTTCTCTCTCTGTTCCATTCTTTCATTGTTTTTCTTCCTGCAAGTTTGTCTGCTTCACTGGTGCTCAAGATATCAATTCTGAATTTAAATGATGTCTTAAGCCTTTACTTCTATTTCTGGTTTCCCACCTGTTTATAGGTGAGAGTGCTTAGAAGGATACAATTACCAGAAGCACAGAAGCTTTTCTCACATGGAAAGAAAGCCAGTGGGATTCTAAATTATAGATTTTCCAAACATTCATTTTTCCATATCCCCATATGTCTTAATCTCTACTCTTCATTCCTATCTATAGCAGCAGAGCAAATATACTATGTATATACTTTGGCAAAAAGCAAAGTAACCAGAATGGTGCAACAATAAAAAAATCATCCCCTTTGAAAATTACATCATTCTACGTCAAGCATAAGTCAAAGTTCACAAAGATATTTATCTGAAAATAGCATCAAACTACTACAAACTTAGAAGATTTGAACAACATATGATCTATATTCAATCAAAGCAATACCAATTTGATGGTGATTACATGTGGTGCTTGTTTTTCCATTCTTGTGATACTTTACTTAGTAGAATGGGCTCCAGCTCCATTCAGGAAAATACAAGAGGTGCTAGATCACCATTGCTTTGTGGCTGAGTAGAATTCTATGGTATACATATACCACATTTTACTAATCCACTCATGTATTGATGGACACTTGGTTTATTTCCATATCTTTGCAATTGTGAATTGTGCTGCTATAAACATTCTAGTGTAGATGTCAGGCAGGTGGGAGTGGGGGAGGAGAGGATGGGTATATTCACACCTAATGGGTGCAGTGAGCACTGTCTGGGGGATGGACACACTTGAAGCTCTGACTTGGGTGCAACAAAGGCAATACATGTAACCTAAACATTTGTATCCCTGTAATATGCTGAAATGAAAAAAATAAAATAAAAATAGATAAATTAATTAAAAAATGATATTTTCCCCCAAGGAAGTGGAAGACAGATGGTATGATTTATATCAAAGAAAATGACATTCTTAGTGGGGGGTAGAAACGATAGAAGGATGTTAAAACAAATTTCTATTGATTTATAGGTGGCCTTGAAAATAAATAAATATGTAAGCAGAGCTGTAGGTTAAGTTTCTTATGTAGTTAATAGAATAGTATGTGAATCCTAGAGTCAATACAAATGATTAGGAAAGAATATACATTTGTAGAGTAGGATCAGGTTCTATTCCAGTCTTGATCACCCAACTGTTAGATATCTATGAAAATGATGATTACATAAATAGATAAATAGATAGGTATAGCTATATAACGTGAAAATCTTCATTTTCATAGATATACAACATGACAATTTATAATTGTTAGGGTTTTATTTGTATACATAAAGTAATACTTCATCTACCTATAAATTGCTTTTTATCCAAAGTTATTAACAAGAGTATAGTCACAAGGCAGAAAATGTACAAGAATACTCTGAGCACCTAAAACATTTCACCAATTCCATGCATTTTATTTATCAATTAGGCCCTTAGTTTGTGATTCACAAATGAATTATTGCTATTATTTTATAATTCTAATAATCTCAGTTGTCTTGTGCACAGATGATTAGAAATGGAAAACATAGAAGCTGGAGAAGAATATAAAGATAATTTTGATCAAATAAGATGGGAAAAACTCAAATGATAAAAAGTGATTGATGATCAATTCATAATAAAAGAACAGACAAAAATATATAGCATAAGTAAGGACCCCAGAATCCCTAATTATCCTTGGCCAGGTAATTTAAGAAAAACATGTGAACATATTTCCAACAGGCCTTGAAAGTACTGTCATATTTCAAAATAGTTCATTATATACTTAATATTTTTATTCAAGTTCTACTATGTAGCATGTTAATTGCTTAATAAATATTACTTTTAATTTTTAAATCAATCTTTTTACAAATATTTAAATAGCATTTTAATATTATTTAAATATTTTAAGGTAATATTATAATCTCACTTTGTAATGGGGAAACTGGGGAGCTATAGTTATTTGCTCAAGTGACAAGAGCTGAGTGGCAGAAATAGACCTAATGTTCTCTAAAAACAGCACTCTTTCTATATCTGTTTGAAAAATAATTTTTTTAAAAAGTGAATTATATTCATTTTTCCCCCTTATAATTCCCAGAAATATATGACATATTTTAAAATAATTCCTATCAAAATCATTACAGTAATTTATAGAAGACTTTTGGTTAGTATGATGAATAAATAGCCCCTTCCCCAGGTAAAATATAATTAAAAAATCGTATGAGTAAACTAAAAGGAGGAAAGGCAAGTTTCAAGTGCAACAAACAATATGGGATTTTAAAGCCAAAGCAATGAGTGAAAACTAAGGCATAGAGATCTTTGGAGGAAGGGAACTTAAATGGGTACCCTAGGAAGAAGAGTGTTGTTTACCAAGGTTGTTTACTATGCTGTGGGACCTGGGATCAAAAGACCCATAATGAGGAGATGGAAGTGTAGCTTTCTTTTGAAAAAAGAGGAGACAGGAAGTGACAGTCTTGATCATGAAAGGGGATTAACCTCAGGAGTGGTGGCCCTGTGTCATAGGTGGACTGAGCCAGTTGTCATAAAAACTGAAGTCCTATGCTTCGGCTGTGCATTAAAGTGGGATCTGGATTTGAACTGCATGCATTGCTGTAGGATGTTAGGCTAGGTAAAGGCAAAACTGCCCTCCCACACTAGAGCAATGTAGAACCTCCACTCTAGACAACTGCTAAGGAAGAGAAACTCTCAGCAAATAATAACGTATATATCAGGTAATCTCAGGCATGAAATAAATAGTAGATGCAACATATTGCCAGTCATAGCAGAAAATCCTTTTAAAAAAATCCACATATGATTATGCACTAGTGATATTTTAGAATATTAAAATAAAAACACAAATTTTAAAAGATTCTAAAGGAAATAGATGCATTACCTACATTACAATCAAAACTAGACTCACAGTCAACTTCTCCTTAGGACCAATTGATGCCAGAGGACAATAGAATAATGGTTTTAAAGTCCTTAGAAAAAATAGCTATCCATCTAAAATTCTACACCAAATAAATTATTGTTAAGAGGTAAGGTGATTATAGAACAATGGAATGGGATACTAAGAAGCAATACAAGACAAAGCATTAAAAATAATACAAGTAATAGTGCATTAAGGGAGTTTTAAAAATAAAGTAGATATAATAGACAAAAAAATTATGGGATATAGAGAGTTAGGGCATTGGGGGTACTTAAAACATTCTAAGTACCTTTTATTATTTAGGAGGAGGTTAAACATACTGACTAGATATAGTTTTGTTAAGTCTATAGGGGAAAATATAACATGAACCACTAATGCAAAACACTGCAAAAAGATATAAGTCAAAGGAAATAAGAGGAAGGAATAATAGCATCATTACTTGTACACATTAAAAAATCCAAAAAATTCTATAGACCTACTTTTAGAATATAACAGAATCCATCAATGCTACTGAACACCAAAAAATTACTATAAATTCTAACATTTACAGTTAGAAAAAGGAAAAGAATTAAAAAATTCATATATTGTACAAAATTTCTATTGTACTTCAAAATTTTTTCTAGCTAAAGTAAGATCTAGTCTATGCTAGTCTTTTATGGAGATAATTAGTAAATTTATTGAATTATGGAAAAGAAGACTTGAAAAATGAAGAGATGGAACATTCAAAGATAGAAATATTCAATAATATAATAATACAAATTCCTCTCTAAACATTGTAAAATGTTATTTATCCCCTAATCAATCTGTAAATTTACTGTAACTTTCAGTAATGCTTTTCACAGTACTTGACATATTAATTTAATATTTACATATTTAATGGAAGACTAGAGGCCAGTGAAGAGCTAAATGATTCTGAAGAAAAATCAGGGAGTGAGGACCTCCCATGTCAGATATCAAAATATATTATTAATTAAAAGAGTTAGGTATAAATTTAATAGAAGGACAGACAAATAGATTGGTGGAATAGAGGAGAGAGCCTGGAAACAGACTTAAGCAAAGAGGGAAATGTGACTTATAGAAATGGAGTTACCCGTCAGTGGGGAAATAAAGGATTGTTCACCAAATAATGATGGGACAACCGGTTATTCTTATGGGGAACAAAAATTAGGTATTTTTTATAATCATACCATACAGAGAATTAAAATGGAGACAAATTAAAGATATAATTGTGAAGAACAAATATTTAGAACATTGTTAATAACATATATAAGAATGTATATGTGAGACACCTGGGTAAGTAAATAGTCCTTAAGTAAAGTATAAGAAGCACATAACTTAATGGAAAATATTTTATAAATTTGACCACACAAAAACTAAATATTTGGCATGATGGAAGACAACAAAGGTGAAAGACAAAGAAAAGACTGGAAGAATAACCTCAAAAAGATGAGTTTCTAGAATATGTTTTTAAAATCCAATAAATAATTATCAAAAAATAAACCAATTGAGAAATAAGCAAAGGGTATAACCTGAGTATTCATAGAAAGTGAAACCTGAACTACTTCTACAAAGCATGTAAAAAGATTATTGTTTTCCAGCAATCAAGGAAACACAGATTGTAACAAAGTTACAATATTTCTCTGTAGATTGCCAAGAAATTTAAAAGCCTAATAATTCTGGTGTTTAAAGGTCCTTGAGAAGAGAAGAACTACATTAGCATTTGTCTTGGTTTTGATCGTTTCATAATTGACCTGTCAGCATTTAGAAGTATCAGCCGGCTGCACAAGAGTGTGTGGTAATAGGAAACGGCGAGTGGAAAAAGATGATTTCATTAATGACAAAATGGATGTGCCAGGAGCTTGGTGAAAACAAACGCTAATTGTTGAGGTAATTATCCAACTGGGCCTGATACAACATTGGCCCCAGAAGTGTAAAGATTTTTTTTTTTCTTCAGAGTTAACAATGACCAATGTCTTGAAACAAGGTAGTCAAATTTTGCTAATAATAAAAGTAATATTCTCCGGAGAGCTCCAGTTGGAGATCCCTGTAAGTTCTTTTGACATGTGTTTCTTATTTATTAAAAGACTTGATTACAAAATAAAATAAAAGTGAACTTTTAATCAAATTGTATCATGGACCTGAAGTCTTACTCCAGAGAGAGGATATAAAGGGTCAATACAGGGTTTTCTTTTGCTGAATTGGACCCTAAGTGAGCCAGCGGAACTGGGGTTTGAGGCTGTGATCCTCCTTCTGACTTCTGCCTCCAGCCACAGAGTGAACACTGACAACGCTGGAGCATAGAAAAATGGAAATGCCAGACCTCAGTCTGAGATATGAAAGTGATATGAGTAAAACTAAACATAGAATGCATCAAACTCACTAACCAGCTCTTCTTGGTATTATGCAATGTCCATCTATTTGCAATTAAATAATCAAAGTGCTGTTTAGTTCAGAGAGGAGAGGCCTTTCCAAGATCAGCAAAATATAAACCAGTTAATTGGACAACATTTGCAGAGTTGTGTTTATTTTTGGACAAAGCCATCATTTTTAAATTGCTGACTCTCTAGAGACAAAAATCCATAAATGTGAGGGCCCAAAACCACATCTCAGCTATAGTTGATAAAATGAATGGCATTTACTCTGAAGAAAGGAAACTTGACAGAAAGATAAAGAGGGTAGAGATATACTAATGCCAATATCAGTTCATATTTATTGGGCGCTTTCTACTGGGTAAGCACTGTTTATGCCCTTTACATTTATTAAGTCACTTAATACTCAAAATGATCTCATGAAATAAGTTCCATTAATATTCTCACTTTAATAAATAAGGATTTATTTAATGTAAAGTTCTTTGGAAAATATTTGGCACTATGAAATTTCAGTCAAAGGTGGTGATAATGATGGTGAATATTATTGTTGTCAGGTAGTGCTTCTGATTGTAAGAGAAAAGGTAGTCAGCGACAGGGAATAGTTTAGAGAGTGCCTTGAAAACATTCTCCCCTTGCCAGAAACAACATTCTCATTTACAGATATGGCAATGCAATTCTTCTTCTGAGTTCTAAAGAATTTTGTATATTCTAGAACCCCACATAGATTGGAAAATTGTTTGCCCCCTCTGAGGGGTAATAATTAAACCTCTCTATTGGCTAGCTGAAATTTCAAAATGTATTAGCTGGCTAATAGTATTTTGTATGCTAAAGTAAGTATTTATTAGATATTAATACTAATCAGTTCGAAGCAGTAGTGTAGGTTTGATAGCTATCAAAATGTTATGTCTGTCATCTCATTTGGAAGGAGGATAGGAAGCAGCATGAGCACCTGGGCTCAGAAGAGAGAAGGGATTAGTGGCACCAAGGAGGGAGAAAAGAGACCTGAAGGAGGAAATGTAAAACTTCAGAAAGCAAATTTTGTCCATCTTCCAACTTTTCCTACAGTCAACACGAGATTTACACTCTTTGGTTTTAGAAATAGAGGTAATAAAATGTTTCAAAACATATTTTTTCTTTCCATATGAAAGATAAAGAAGTTGCTGACAAAGAAATAACACTTGGAATTTCAAAGTAGGAGACCCTATTATATGCAACAATATGGATGAACCTGGAGGACATTGTGCTTAGTGAAATAAGTCCATCACAGAAGGACAAATAGCACATGATTCCACTTACCATGGTTTCCAAAGTAGTCAAAGTAATAGAAGTAGAAAGTAGAATTTCTTTCTCTCAGCTGCCAGGGGCTGAGAGAAGGGGGAAAGGAGGACCTGCTGTTCAATGGGTATAAAGTTTTAGTCATGCAAGATGAAAAAGTTCTAGAGATTTGCTGCACAACAATAAAGTTGTACATATAGTTGTTGCATATCATCCACAATAGTGTATTGTATACTTAAAAATTTGTTAGGAGGGTAGATTTCATGAGTTTTTTTACAATTAAAAAATCTGATCAAATAGAGATCATTGTTATGTCTATTACAGATGAGAAAACTTAGGCTTAGAGAAAATGCCTAACCTTTGTTTCTGTACATTTTACAGATAGTTTCAACACTTGAGATGTTGAATCCTTTTCTTTGCCAAGCCATTCTTTTAAACCTTTTTCTTTTTTTTAATCAATAGGAAGTTTATGGTTTGTTTTCTTTTTCTATTTAACATCTTATTTATTTGTTTTTTTATTTCAGAATATCATGGGGGTACAAACATTTTGATTACATATAATGCCTTGCCTTGCCCAAGCCAGGGCCACACTCATGCCCATCTCCCATACAGTGTGCTCTACATCCATTGGTTGTGAGTTTACTCATCCCTACCACCCTCCTCCCTCCTGACTGGCACCCAGTGAATATTACTTATATGTGAGCACCTTAGTGTTGGTCAGTTAGTACCAATTTGATGGTGAGTACATGTGGTGCTTGTTTTTCCATCCTGTGTTACCTCACTTTGAAGGATGGGCTCAAGCTCTATCCAGGATACTATAAGAGGTGCTAGTTCACCATTGTTTTCTGTAGTTGAGTAGTACTCCATGGTATACATAAACCACATTTTATTAATACACTCATGTATTGATGGGCACTTGGGTTGTTTCCACATTGTTGCAATTGTGAATTGTGCTGCCATAACCTTTTTCAATATCCAGTTATTCTTATTCCTACTTTACTAAGTGTCTTGCTCAAAGGCTTAACCATCTTTCTTCAGAGAGCCCTGAAGAATATTCAGTATACTGTAAGTGCTAATGAAAGATCAATCTAACTGACTCTTCTTTTTATGGAACATAAAGATGCTCTGATTAAAGGTCATTTTTTTGTTCTTTGGAACTAAAGATATTTCCCTTCCTTCTTCCAAAGTTTCAACCACACAGAGTTAAAAGCACTGTCCATAATCATAAGTAGAAACTTGACTGATTGACAATGATTTAGAAGCAGACATAATTTAGCAAAACCCAATCTGAGCAATTTCCAGAAAGTTTTTTTCTAATATGTTAGAAAAGTGAGAGATGGAAGCAGTTCCCACATCGCTCTTATAGACAACTTAGGTACAAATTTATTTCATGCTTGGTATTCTTAAAAATCATTACCTTGATGATGAAGATGAAGATAATGGAGGCAACTTAGTTTCCTGGCTCGCAGGGTTCGATTTCCTTTATTATCTGCGGGCATGCATCATTGCAGACTTATAATTCTTTCACCTTCTCTGAGTGTTAGAGCAATATCTACAAGTACTATGAAAAGGTATTAATGAGGCACAAAGAGATGGCCAATATAATTTTCTCCTTCAGACTAAGAATCTAGTTAGTGGTAGAAGACTTAATAATGGCATTCTAGTCCACTTCGTAAATATTTAGAACAACTTCCTCTTTTTTTCTTAAAAAAAGTGTTCACTGCCAAGACAAAAACAAAATATTGTATAGTTCTTGGTGACAAATCTAATATTAAAGCTAACTGTCCCACTCTGTACTTAAAATGACCTCAATTCATGACTAATTGGATTGCCTCCAGAATCATCTATAATTTAATTATATTCATCCCAGCTCACCTAGAAGGACTGAAAATGAAATGGTGACTTTGGTTTGTGAGGCCAGAATCAATAGCCATTAAGAGGATGAGGAGAGATTTTTAAGTCTAAGAGAAAAGCAAATACCTAAAATGTGCCTTGCATCAGCCTCAAAATTCTATATACTCAGGCAGTGCAGGTATGGTGAAATTTTCATCACGATGTACTATACAGTTTTTATGACTGGAGAGGAATGGGTTAATGCAAGAACAGATTGTCAATCAGAATAAAAGCTAAGCGTTCAGCTTTCAGAGTATTTTGAATTTGTGTAGCACATTTAGAGAGGCAGACAGATCCCGAAGAAGGACAAAAATAGATGAAAGCTATAGATAAGATGGAAACCCTATGTAAGCCAAGTGTATGAATTTCTCTAACCATGTCATTGGCATAATGTAAATGCCAGACATCATTTTATATACAGCTTAGATATAGCAGATGTTGGCATTTAAGTATAGTTTGCTATGAGAGAAAATTGCCCTTGAATGAAAAAGGAAGTTGCTGGCAGAGAAAAATAATTTTCCCAGTTAACAGTTATAACCTCGATAATAGAATTGTTTTCAACCAGAGGTTGCGGGGTAAGAAAGGAGGAGAGTTATAATGATACCTCAATTCCAATCTAAAAAAGAAAGAAAATCAGCTTCAGTTTAAATTGCGATGTGTGGGTTGTATACAGAGAACCTTCTCCTCCCTCTCATCTCAAACCTCAAGGCCTCATGTTAAATGGAACAAATCACATCCTTCGTGGTTCTGCTCTGTTTGGTACAGCTGCTTGCTGCAGGTGGTGCCCTAAAAATATATTGTTTGTTTATTTTGCAATATAGCAGTCTGCAGAGTGGTACCTAAAAGTGCAACTGCTCCCTTTTCTTCCTATCAGTGAACCAAATGATGAAAGACTAAGACCTCTGCCAATTCTAGCACAAAAAGGCCCAAATAAGAGGCACAGGTAGTGCTTGGGGCTCAGCTTCTGATAAGTTCCATTTTCTTTGGATTCATGAAGCAAAGCTGACAGGCAGGCTATCTGTCATCAGAGCCTCCAACCGGGTGTCTGTGAAACAAAGCCAAGCAACGAACCGTCTTTCTTGGGAGAATCATTGCACTCCTCTGGAGATTAACATCTGTAAGCATATGGGGTATAAAGGGGGGAAAATCTATAATGCATCACACAAAAAAAGCAAAGATTAATCTCAGGTAAATGTTCATGTAGATATACTTAATAGGGCTTTCAAGGATTTTTAATTTATAACTTAAATGATCAAATAATTTTTCCAGTCACATTGGCAAGGCACTCAGAGTTAAAGAATTATTGAAGACAACACAATATTTCATATGTGAAAATGTTTTATAAACTATGGTTAAAATAATGATACACAAATTTATATTTTCACTGACACTATTCTATACTTTTCTCACTGAATGAATCTTTATAAAAATGCCTTCCCAAATTTCAAGATTTCTATGAACTAATTGGTACAGAGGGAGAAGGAATGATAATGAGTAATGCCAATCAAGCTTTGGCAAGGCATAGTTTGCTATAAAAATCTTACTCAACATCAAGGAGATTCTGTTGAATAGATTTTATAATCTAATGGGTGAATTTTCTAGACAGATTTTGAAAAATATTGTCTTCTAACAATCAAGTAACTAAAGTTTCTCTAAAATTTAGGGATATGGTGATGTATTTGGATTATTAACATAGCAGGAGATATGGCACCAGAGGAATGAAGATGATGTTGTGATTCCAACCTTTAGAAATGGGGATGAGGTTGTTTCCATCCTGACCGTGATAGAAAGAAGGGCAGAAGGGGGAAGACTTGAGAAGGGGAGTAATAAACTCAATGTCAGGCTTGTGAGGCAGATAAATGAAAGATGGCAAGGTGAATAGAATAAGTTGAAAAAGAACTCTAACACCAATCCAAATGTGAGATATGGAGGGTAGAGAGAATGACCACATTCTGAAGGAAAGTGGTAGGTCTTTTAAAGAAGAAAAGAATTGAAGAAAGCAGAAGGAAGAAGGAAATGATACTGAAGCTAACTTCCTTTTAAGAATGGTAACCTGCACCTACTGACTACAGAGTAGGCTATGCTTGGTTAGAGCTCCAGGGATGCCCTCATGAGTAGATGTCACTGCCCTTACTATTCTACCTATGATGCTCATCTCCCAAATATCCACATGTACCAATCCTCACTGAAGTCATATCTTAGCTCAAAAGTAATCTATTAGCATGGTCTACCCTGAACATTCTCTGGTGGCTCTATGTTACCTTATCCTGCTTTATTCATCAGCAGAGCAGTTATCATACTGTACACACATATTAATCTGCCTCTCCTCACAGAATTTAAGTTACATGAAAGCAGAGACTTCGACTCACCTTTATATTTCCAATGATGCATATCAATGCATGGGGGTAGGTGCTCAGTGAATATTGGTTGAGTGACTGAATGAATGTAAAGCTGTTTCTAGCTCCAAGCAGTTGAACAATATGGAGGAATAGAATACTTCTTAATTTGAATCTTTAGGTTAAATCTACACAACTTTAAACCACCATTTTAAATTGCAAACTTTTACCCACTGGTTATTTGTGACGTCTCACATACTCAACTGCATCACAGCTTATATTTTTTAATTTAAAAATTAATTTGACTTTTTGTCATTCCAGCTTGGTTTCTTTCCTAGGAGATCATAGGAGAGCTTTTTAGCCTGCAATACAAAGCCCAATAAGTAGTAAATTGAAACAAGAAAAGGAAATCATCTTTCTCTATTGGCATAAATCTATGTATCAATTCCACATAAATGAAACTTGTATGTAGGGTTAATAAATGAAGAAAATATATCTTCTGCACAAAGTTTAGTTGCATCTACCAGGAAAGGAATAGAATTACAAGATCATGCTGGGAAACCAACTATATAGTTTTGCTCAGAATCATTGGCCAACCTGAGTCCTGACCCTGATGAAGTTCCTGAATATATTAGAAGGCAGCACTTATGATCCGTTACTCCACATGCTATCCCGGCGATGAGCTGTCAGGGGTATCTTGTCATATAGCAGTGCTATATTGCCCAGGAGACAAACACTTACCACTGCTGGGATGTGGGTCTTCCAACTCTGTCCCAGATTAAGTATCACAGCAACTTTGGAGCTTTTAAAGCCATATATTTGAAGCAAAGAACATGTGGGTACCACATGGCTATGTCATTTCAATTCAGATCCCAGATTCATAACTAAAAGACAATAAAGGAGTGACCAAACATATTTTCCCATCTATTTTTGGCCACTCCTTTACTATATTTTTAATATCAAGCTTCCTTTAACAACTTGTCTCTGTTTTAATTGTAAGAAACACATACTTTCCTAAGTTTTTGAAATAAGTACATAGCTGAAAATGAATGCAAGAGCAATTATTGAATTACTGACATGGAAGTTTCCTCTACCTCACAGTATAATTTCAGTAAAAATTGGTTTTCATGGTAACATTCATAGAATGTTAGGACTAAATCAACCTAAGCATGGTAGTCAACTAATATGGTGGCATGAGATTACACAAGTGAGTTAAAAAACTTAGAAATTAAAAAAGTGAGAGCCTATCCATAATTCTATGACAAATCAATAAAGTTGCGGCAAATGGGCAGGGAAAACGAAGATACTGGACAGAAAGAGAAGAAAAGAACAATTTGTATTTATAAAGTTGCTTATAATAAGCTGACTAAATTTAAGAAGCAGAGCTATTGAGAATCAATAAGGGAGAGTAGAGCAACACATACATTTCAGGATAGAAGAAAATTAAAAATATCCTTGGAGCCATGACACTATTTAGTTCATGACTCTAGGGCCATATTTGCAATTAGCATTAACCAGAATAATCACGGGACAAATAACTGCCTCTTTAAGAAAATAACGTTATAAATTAAGTTAGGAGATTACAGATGATAAACTCACGTATATGAAAAGTTGTAGTTTTGAGTTCCAGAGTTACTGCTTGAAAGGAATTTAACACAATGAGTGACAATTGGAACTGATTTCAGAGAGGAAGCAACAGCTGAGTCAGGTAAAATGCAGGCACGATATCACAAGGAGAGAAATAGGGAAGAGAATAATGAGGACTAGGAATCATATGGAAGAATGTGTGGGTTGAGAATAATAGAGTTTTAAATCCTATTTATAAGACTAGTAAAAGCAAAAGGTACAGAAGGAATATCACAGATGGCTCTTTTACTCCTGTGTAAACACTATTTAGCTTAAGTGTGTTTGCCCATATTTTTATTCTTTTTCACTCAAGGATAACATGCTAAACAATAAATTATCCTTCATATTATAGCTGTCGTTATAAATCATCTTTACATCTTTCCTTTGAGAATGGCTTGCTCTTATTTGAAAACACTAATACATCCTCCTGTTGTTATTCTAGCACAGTATTTAGAAGTTCTTGTGATGAGGAAATTGCCATCAAAGATTTATGTCTTAAGAATTTTGTATAATTATAGCTGATTATGACTGAAAAGACATCCTAAGAGACAATGATATTGTATACAAGCATTACAAAGGAAGATGGTAACCTTTTAGTCAAGGCTAAGAGCTGTGATGTTTTTCCCAAAATATTATATTTTAGTATATTTGAATATACTTTATTTATTCTGAAATAATTTGGATTTAATATACTTATTTTTTTCTGAAATAATTTTAGAATTACAAAATTAAATCTAAAAATGGTGTTATACATGGTTCATCGCACAAAGCTCTATGCAGACAAGTTGAACTTAAATCTCATATTATTTTTTAAACAAAACCCAATTATCAGTGAAATTTTATAGCCTGTAATCCTTAGCACCATCTTAAATGTATTGGTATTTTTATTCTATGATGTTTCCAAACATTCCCTTAGATAAAGCAGTATGCGTAGGGGGTAAGCGAGTGCTTCAAACCTTACATATAGAAGCAAATGTTGCAAACTGATAATAATGGTTGATAATGGAATAAAATTTGCCCCTGTGCAGGTTAGTGGTACGATATCTAAATAGTATTACACTGGCTTTAAAAATTATAGTTCTATCTGGGGAGTAAGTAATCTTAGTAGGATTTAGTTCATTTTTTTGTATATCACTGTGAGTTAGCCTGAAAAGGTAATAATATTCTCAATGAACAGTAGAAGAAACTGAACTAAACAGAAAATAAACACTACTACCTTTATTGTTTTCAAGGCAATTTCTTAAACATTATCTCATTTAGTTCATAATTACAAAATAGTTTATTATACAACTGGGTGTAAGATTTAAGGATTATGACTCCCAGACTATGAATATTTTGCCTTGTATTTCTGAATTTGCATGCAGGGAATATCAGAGAATATTAAAAGCAGAAAAATCTTAAACTTAATTTGACATTAGAGGCTGTTTAATTTCTTGCCGTTTGCTTGTTCATATGCTCACACAACTACTCACCAATTTACAAGTGTACTTTCCAGTAATAAAAAGAAATAAAATGAAGGCCATGATGACTAATTATTTAGTGTCTACTTTAACCAAAACTTGATTGACATCTGTGGATAAGACATAAGAGCTTTGAAGGGATAATGTGTAAATGAATTGTCTAGAGAAATAGAGAACAGATTGGAAAAGTTAAACTTATGCCCACTTCAAAAGTAACAATAGGTTACTTCCAACTATTCAGTCACTATAGTATTTCTTAGTATTCAGGGATCAATAATAGTCAAAGTTTTGAAATTAGTTCGTAGAACTTTGCCTATTTTTATGTTTTTTGCACCACTCAATGTCCTTTTCTGATTCTATTTACCTCCGTAACTCTCCTATTTCAGCAACCTTGTCATTGAGAAAAACTCCCTGTATGTCTTGATTTTTGTCATATTGGTGTTTCTCATATTTTTGTGAATATTTGTATAAACTAGTCTGATATTCCATAAACAAATCATATTTATTTTGTTTATTGACTTACTACCTTTTGACAAGCAAGTCTATGTTTCTGAGTACCCAGGAGAACTATCACTGGAACAGTGTATATAATAATTGGTGCCCAGTAACGTAGCTATTGAACTATTATGACAGCTAGGAAAGAAGCCCAGGGTTGGTCATTCTGTCCATTGCAGGCACAAAGCAGTTTTGTCCTAAGAAGAAAACTGTTGAATGGTCTTTGACACTGGACTAGAAATCAGAAGATTGAGTTTTCAATTCTGGATCTACAACTCACTATTTACTGAGAAATACAGCACACATAGTATTTGATAATAGTCTATTTATGTTACAGGCTTGACCCTGCAGTTCTGGATGGAGAATGACTCTTAAGGCAAAGAAAGGAGTTGGTGGGGCACCGAGAGCTGTGATACCATTTTTGTATTCGAAAATCACCTTCCCTGACAGGATACCATGTTTCTAAGCAGTTCAAGATGTCAGAAGGATCAGTAGTGAAGAGAAAGGGAAGGCACTAGTATTTCTGGCAAAAGTTTTGAAAATTACACCCACCTAGGCCCTATCTCAGGCCTAAGGAAACTAAATATTTAGTAGGCCATGTTATGGTAATCCTTTAAATAACTGAGTAGGAAATTCTTATTCCCAGCCCGTGTTGAGAGCCACTGCTGTAGAGTAGTGAGCATTTCTGCTCCAATGTGTCCTGAAAGAATTAAACAACAATTAAAATTCGCTTGAAAACTATGTGCATTTGAAATCAACGCTGGATATTTTTCATCATTAATTTAAATGGCAACCTTGTTGAAGATCAGTTGACCATATAAACATGGATTTATTTCTGGACTCTCTTCCATTCCATTGGTCTCTGTCTTTATGCCAGTACCACACAGTTTAAATTACTGTAGCTTGGATGTATGTGTGTATGTGTGTGTTTATATATATTTTACATATTTCAAAGTTCAGTTTTATTTTATTTTTATTTCAAAATATTAATTAGGGGGAGGTAAAAGTGTTTTTGTTACAAAGCTATCTTGTATAATGTGCTTAAGTTAGAGCTTTTGGTGTGTCCATCACCATGATAGTGTTCATTGTATAAAACAGGAAAGTTTTTATCTTATGCCCACCATTCCCCCTGCTTCTTGGATTTTCATGTCCTTTATATCACTTTGAGTCTATGTGTACCCATCTATTAGCTCCTACTTATTAGTGAGAAAATATAGGGCTTTGTTTTCCATTCTAGAGATACTGCAGTTAGGATAATGATCTCCAGTTCACTCCATGTTACTACAAATGACATTATTTCATTCCTTTTTATGGCTGGGTAGTACTCCATGGTGTGTGTGTGTGTGTGTGTGTGTGTGTGTGTGTGCGCACCACATTTTCTTTATACACTTATGAATTGAAGGTCAGTTAGGTTGATTTCACAACTTTGGAATTTTGAATTATGCTGTGATAAACATTTGAGTACAGATGTGTTGTTGATAATATGACTACATTTACTTTGGGTAGATACACAGCAGTGGGATTGCTGGATCAAAGGGTATGTCTACATATTTTCTGAGGAATGTCCATAATGATTTTCATAGATGTACTAATTTGCAGTCCCACCAGCAGTGCATAAGCATTCCTTTCTTTCTGCATTCATGCCAGCATCTATTGTTTTTTGACATTTTAATAATGGCTAGTCTGATAAAGGTAAGGTGGTATCTTATTATAGTTTTAATTTGCATTTCCCTGATGATTAGTGATGTTGAACATTTTTCCATATGTTTCTTGGCCATTTGTCTTGTTCTCAGACACTTCTGTTCATGTCATTTGCCCATGTTTTGATGTAGTTGTTTTTTTCTTGCTGATTTGTTTGAGTTCTTTGTAGATTTTGGATATTAGTCCTTTGTCAGATGTATAGTTTGCAAATATTTTCTCCCATTGTGTAAGTTGTCTATTCATTCTGTTGATTACCTGCTGTGCAGAAGTTTTTAAATTTAATTAAGTCCCATTTATTTATTTTTGTTGTTGCTATATTTGCCTTTGGGGTCTTAGTCACAAATTCTTTGCCTAGGCCAATGTATAAAAGAGTTTTTCCTAAATTTTCCTCTAGAATTTTTATTGTTTCGTGCCTTACATTTAGTTCTTTATTCTATCTTGAATTAATTTTTGTATATGTTGAGAGATAGGGATCCTATTTCATTTGTCTTCATGTGGCTATACAGTTTTCCCATCACCATTTATTAAATTTGGGCATCCTTTCCCCAGTGAACATTATTGTATGCTTTGTCAAAGATCACTTCGTTGTAGTTAGATGGTTTCATTTCTGAGTTGTCTATTCTGTTCCATTGGTCAATATCTCTATGTTTATAGCAATTTCTTGTTGTTTTGGTTACTGTAGCCTTGTAATATAATTTGAAGTCAGGTAGTATGATGCCTCCAGATTTATTCTTTTTACTTAAGATTGTTTTGGAATCACTTTGGAAAGTATGGAAAATTTAACGATGTTGATTCTATCTATCCTTGAACAGGGGATATTCTTCCATTTGTTTGTGTCATCTGCAATTTTGTTCATCAGTATTCTGTAGTTCTTCTTGTAGTCCTTTATCCTTGTTTGTTAAGTATATTCCTAAGTATTTTATTTTCTTTGTAACTGTTGTGAATGGTATTGAGTTCTTGATTGACTCTCCGCTTGACTATTAATAGTATATAGAAATATTACTGATTTACATACATTGATTTTATAACCCGAGACTTTGCTGAATTTATTTGTCAATTCCAGGAGTCTTTTGGTGGAATCTTTAAGGTTTTCTAGATACAAAATCTTATCATCAGGAAACAGGGATAGTTTGACCTCCTCTTTCCCAATTCAAATGCCTATATTTCCTTCTCTTGCCTGATTGCTCTGGCTATGACTTTCAATACCATGTCAAATAGAAGTGACAGTAGGGACCCTTTCCTGTTTTAGTTCTTAGAGGGAATGCTTTCAACTTTTTCCCCTCTCAGTATTTTGTTGGTTATGGGTTTGTCATAGATAGCTTTTATAAATTTGAGGTATATTCTGTCTATGCCTAGTTTGTTGAGGGTTTTTATCATGAAAAGGTGCTGGATTTTATTGAATGATTTTTCTGCATGTATTGAGATAATTATGTGGTCTCTGTTTTTGTTGCTGTTTATGTGATAAATCATGTTTATTGATTTGTGTGTGTTAAAACATCCTTGCATCACTGGCATGAAACCCACTCAATCATGGTGAATTATCTTTTTGATGTGCTATTGAATTTGGTTTGCTATAATTTTGTTGAGGATTTTTGCATCTGTGTTCATAAGAGACATTGGCCAGCAGTTTTCTTTTTTTGTTGTGCCTGTCATTTCCTGGCATTGGTATCAAGATGCTACTATAGGCTTCATAGAATAAGTTAGGGAGGATTTCCTCCTCGAGGTTATGAAATAGTTTCTGTAGGATAGGTATAAATTCTTCTTTGTAGGTCTGGTAGAAATCAGCTGTGAATACATCTGGTCTGGTATTTTTTTTTGGTCAGGATATTTTTCATTACTGCTTCAATCTTATTGTTCATTATTGATTTCTTTAGGGTTTCTATTTCTTCCTGATTCAGGTTTGGGAGGTCATGTGTTTCCAAGAATTTACCTATTTCCTCTAGGTTTTCTAGGTTTTTTGCTGGAGGTTTTCATAGTATTCTCACAGATGCTATTTTGTATTTCTGTGGTACCATTTGTAATATGATACTTTTTCTTTTCTGATTGAAGTTATTTGAGTCCTTTCTCTTCCATATCTGATTAATCTGGCTAGTGGTCTATTGATTTTGTTTATGCTTTGAAAGAACCAACTTTATGTTTCATTGAGACTTTGTATTGTTTTTTGGTTTTGATTTTGTTTAGTTTTGCTCTGAGCTTTATTATTTCGTTTCTTCTGCTGGCTTTGGGTTTGGTTTGTTCTCTTTCTAATTCCTTTAGAAATGGGTGACATTAAGTTGTTAATTTGTGATCTTTCTATTTTTTTGATGGGTGCATTTAAAGCTGTGAACTTTCCCTTTAGGGCTGCTTTTGCTATATCCTATAGACTTTGAAAGCTAGTGTCCCCTTTGTCTTTCAGTTCCAATAATCTCGGGGGCTGAACTCTTGCTGCTTCTTGCTCCGCTCTGCAACTTCTTCCTTGGAATCTCTGGTAGGTTTTGACACTTTTTTTTCAGCATTACACCTGAGCTCTGATTTTTTCATCTAAAACTTTTCCTTCTTTCTGACACTATCTGAACTGATGTCTCTATTCAGTCATCTCACCCCTCTATAATATATTTTGAAATCAGGAAGTGTGACACTTCTAGCTTTGCTCTTCTTTCTCAAGATTGTTTTGGCTATTCAGGATATTCTGTGATTCCATATGAATTTTAGAATTTTTTTCTATTTCCATAAAAATGCCTTTGAGATTTTAATAGGGATTGCATTGAATCTATAGATCATTTTGGGTAGTATATGGAGTAGTTTAATTGGCTGTTGTTTTGGCACATTATAAATATTAATGGATTTTAAAGAAGCCTATTATGTTACTCTCTTAAATACATCCACTGAAATCTGAATACTGCTGTGAATTGAAATTCACCTTCTTTTATTTAAAAACACATGTACACATTTTTGTTTAAGGATCATAAATTTTATGTAGTTTCTTTTCTTTTAGAACTCCATGTTACTGCTTCCACAGACTATTGTACTAATAAGTTTTTTCTTGAAAGTGAATATGATCATTCTATCATATTTCTCTGCAAGAAATACATATATATATAAATTTGTTGAGTAGAACACACAAGGTACAGAAAGACAAATATTGCATGTTTTCATTCAAATGTGGGAGCTAAAAAAATTGATCTCATGGAAAGTAAAATGGTTATCAAGGATGAGAAGATTAATGGGGAGGAGGAAATGCAAAGGGCTTGATTACTGGATACAAAAACACAGTTAGAAGGAATAAGATCTAGTATTCAGTAGCACAATAGGGTGACTATAGCTAACAACTTATTGTATGTTTAAAAATAACTAGAAGAGTGGAATTGGAATATTCCTAACACAAAGAAATTATAAATGCTTTAGGTGATGGATATCCCAATTACCCTGATTTGATCATTACATATTGTATGCTTGTATCAAAATTTCCACATTTACCCCATAAATACGTATAACTATTATGTATCCATAAAATTAGAAATTTAAAAAATATATAAATCTAAGCAAACATTTTTTAAAAATTAAAATTAAAATAAATGTAACAAAAGATATTCCCATGGCTATGGCAACTGTATCACTTCTCAATGTAGCAGTAGATGGGTACCAGCTTATACTATTTCCCCACTCATCCCTTTAAAACAACACAAATTCACAACTTAGATTTAAGATTTACAATTTTAATGCCAATGTTCTAGATGACATGAAAATCATGACCTAAATCTTAAGCAAATCATTGGGAAGCAGTTTTTCCAGATTAAGGGAGGTATCAGTATCAAAGAGCAACATGTACAATAAGGTCACTCTCACGCATGCATCAAATACATCAGCAACATCCAAAGAAATACCCATTTGTCATTCCCAACACAACTGCAAGTCAATTTGGATAAAGGGATTTGAAGTTTGGAAAACTTCTTCACCAATGGCATTCCTCGGCAAGTGTTAGCAAGCCAAATGGCAAACATAAATTATTAACCAAGAATAATTGGAAACATCTGTGACTTCATTGATCTGAAGGTACATAATTTATTTACAAATGTTTTTTACTATATACTCTACTGAACAAAGATTTTCATCATTTTCTGTACTTTACAAAGCATAGAGCTTTCTGAATAGGAAATAGATATAACTAAAGGGTAAACTTAACAATTAACCTGATTTTTAGCTATGAACCATGCACCAGATATAAGAACTTTTTTGTAAAAATTTCTAGGACTTCCCTGTTCTTCTGAATATGGTGTCTAAGCCAACTCTACTTGCTACAGGAAACAGTAAGGCTACTTACATTTTTACCAATATCCTCTGCTAGTCTGCTAAAAACAATTAATAGTCAACCTTCCATGAACTTAGAAGTGTGTCAGAAGTAAAGAAAATAAAATAGAGGAAATAAAGGAAGACTAAAACAAGCAATCTGGGTTGAAGAAGTTCATATTAAACATAGAAATATCGATTCTCCGGATGTTTCTAGAAAAAAGAGAGAGATGAAGTGTGTTTTCCCCCAACCAATTATTTGAAATTTTAACATATATTTGAACATATCTAGTTACTTCAGTTATTGCTATAAATGTTTTGACTTAAAGTATCACTTATGCACATTGGTTTATAAAATATCTTTCCTTTTCATTGTTTTGGTTACAGGAAGGGAAGCAAAACATGTACATAATAAATATGAGGCACATACATTTCCATTTCCCTCATCCATGGCAGCCATAGCTAATGAACCACATTGTTCCTTGCCACTGACCAACTCTGAATTTTGGGGCTTCAGGAATCTATTACCCATCAGCTGGGGCTGCATTCAGGTTGAAAACTGTTTCCCATCCTTGAAGGAGAGTGTGTTCATCATCCCTATTTACTGGCTAAGACATCTTAGGAAAAGCTTTTAACCTGTTCTGCTGCCCTCAGAGGACTATTGTACAGTCAAAGAATTAATGCATGTGAACATATTTTGTAATCCATGCAGTTCTAATCACACATTGTTTGAAGGAACTTGATTAATTCTTTTGTAATATAAATAATATCATTTCCCTAATTGATCTCCTCCCTGGCTCTTCCCACAGACATTTATCTATTTTATAAATGTGGATTTTTAAATTTCTGGTTTTATTAAAACTGTGCACACCTGTATTCCTTTTGAATGCGCTATCTGATACTAACTAAAAGAAAATGCTGCTGGAGGAGGAGAAAGCTAGGGATCTCACACCTGCCTCATCATTATCGTGTTCTGGCAGTCCTTTCTGCTCGCCTGGAGGCTGTGTGATTAATAGCCCCACTTCCCAATTATACGCATATTATACTTGTCTTCCTTTGGCTGTAGATGGGAGATACCTTATGTATGTGCGATGCAAATGTGGGCTTTGTGAATGCTAATTTCAAAACCAGCCCAGAGTTGATTGGCAGAAAACTGAGCAATGGGGTGACAGGCTTGCCAGGGGTCAGGAATCTGCAAAATAAAGGCTGAGTGAGGGTGGAGAAAAAGAGCTGGAGAGATTTGCAGTTAATCAAGAGCAGTGGCTGAGAGAGCCCCAGTTTATGAAAACAGATCTAAGCCAGATATCCTAGAAGAGAGGGCAGCTTCAAAGATTGATAACAACAGTGAGAAGAGTGAGAGTTCAGCTGACTACAAAAACCAGGATGGAATTAAGAAGCCAAGATTATGCCATAAACTGCACAAACCATATTCTCTGCCTGTCACATCCCTGAAACATGCCTGTTTGCACCTGGTTTGTACCCTGGGGAAACGTGATCCATTTTTGACTGTGAATCCTCAAGGTCAGGGATCCTGTCATCTCTGCTTTTCTCGATGCCAGCAGGGGACAAGCACTCAGGAAGTGTTCACTAGGCTGGACCAAACGGAGCACTTCCGGGGGATGATTCGGGTAACGCAAAAGGGGAGGACCAGAGATTAGAGGCACTATTTCATCACTTAATCATTACAGCAGAATTGATCAGAATAAATACAGGAAAGTTTATTTGGAGGGCTTCCAATAACTAGGCAGAACAAATTGCTCAAGATAAGCCCTTTTTGGTTTGCATTATAAAACTCTCATTAAGATTTGCTAAATTTTCTGTACAGCAGATGCTTTCAGCCCAAGTCTGCCCACACAGTGGCAAGACTAAAGGCAGAAAGTGTGTTGAAACTTCTCCAAGTAATGGCTTAGCTGCACAGGTGCTTACTTACTCTCAGGTGTTCCACATGCAGCATTGCAAAAAAAGTGCACCGCTGGAAAGAACAGGTGGAAAAGGGAGAGGTAAAGATGCCATATCCTATGCTGGTTTGCTCAAACTATTCCTTCACTCCACTGGGGGCAATGCAGACAGGAGAAGTGGGAGCCAGTAGCATGAAATATCGGTCACATCTGTTCTTCAGGACACACCATCTATCTTCTTTGTACTCTAGCCACCTTGCCTTTACAGATGGTTTTTACTTATGTAAAAATATTTTTTCTTTGGGCAGTATGTCAGCCTCAACATATGCTTCTGTGTCCAAATGTATTTTTTTAGCAGATTCCCTGTGTGCCAAAATTATGTGGGGTTTAATAAATCTGTGAATATAGTTTACACACATAAACACACAAATTCAAATAACTCTTTAAAATAGTTATATATAAGTATCCGTACACCTAAACTATATCTTCACATTATTCTTGAAACAGGTAGAGGTTTTTCAAAATGTGGGTAGAGTAAAAATAAGGAGTTTCATAGAAGGAATATTTTGTTTAAAACTCATCTATAACACATAAAGATATTTATGTTCCCAAATCCCAGAAATATTTCACTTTTCCAGTGTGAGAGTGAATACTTGATTTAAATATATTTTAAGGAATGAAATGGCTACTTCCATCCCATTAAATCTAACTCGTCTTTATTTTAGGATAAGCAAAATGAGCAATTTTTGATGTAAAACTATTACAGAAGATTTTATTTGTTGAAAGAAGTGTCTCAGGTTGGACATACTCAAGGGAGATCACTCAGAGCTTTACTAAAGAACGCAATTCAAATGTTTTGTACATCATTAATACTGATCTCCAAATATTTACAGCTCTCCCTCCTCCTGATCATTTTGTGATTTGATGGGACTGTGTGACCAGTTCTGGACAATGAGCTGTGAGTAATGAGGTTTTCCTTCCAAGCAGGACTATTTAGGTGCCAATGCAGACCCTCTGTATCTATCTTTGTTCTCTGGCATGGAGACCCATGATGATTGAGATAGTGGCTGTTCCACCTGCCTTGTTTCCTTAGTGACAGTGATTAGTGAAGCCTCCTGCTGACACACAGAGCAAATCTTTATGGTTTTTAGTTATAGAGATTTTTGAAGTATTTACTAACACAGCATGCTTAGCCTATGATAACACACACATATATAGTCCATATAGTCCATTAGAATCTAATAACAATTTATTAGCTATATAATCTCATACACATTCATGTAGTTATTTTTTTAATTCCAGGAGAATTTTATTTCCTTCTGAATTTTATGCTATTCTACCAAGGACCTATTATTTCTTGTTATTTAAGAATTGTGAGTCAATATCATCCCCAAAGTAATTAACTGAAGAAAGAAATAAAAAACAGATTCCGCTTGCATTATTTGTTGCTAACAATTTTAAGATTATGCACATCAATTGCAGATCCTACAAGAAACCTAAGAAAAATATATGCAGTTCTATAGATCTAGGATCTGTAATGAATAAATAGATTAATGTATAATAAAGTTGCCTTAACTTTGTATATCCCATGACATGCAGTTATCCTCAGTAAAAATTATTCTTGAGAAAGGGTGCTTTTATTTATCTCTTTGTCATAATAAAATAATATATTTTATATAACATAGGTATATGTTATACAAATATGTGATTTATAATTTCTACTGCCTTCCGTTAGAAGGAGGGTTATTTATTGGAACAGTACTGTGAAAAATGGGGGCATGAAAGTCTAGAACTAAAATCTATAGAAAATCTGAATTGTGTTGGCAAAAAGGGGGGTGGGGAGTAAAAGGTGATGGGATATTTGGGAGAAATTTAGGAAGAAAGAGGAAGGAGATAGGGCACGTGGAAAAGAGAAATCCCATTGCTAGCAGCATGCCTGAAAAAAGCATTGGGGAGAAGGTAGCTATCGCAATCTTATAAATTTGAATATTATAGAATATTAGTTATCAGAACCCTCTGATCTTCCCTCCAGAATCTTTGGAAAAGTCTACCAAAAGCCAAGTAATCACATCTTGACTGATTGGATTTCCTATGTAAAATGCTGATGATGACAAAGGCTATTTACTGATTGCTGAAGAAAATCAGTGCACTTAGTCCAGGGGATGGCTTGAATTAACATGACAAATTCCTATTAAATTCCTGTGAAAAGTGGCATTAACGAGGAAAAAGCAAAAAGGCTGCACTTTACCCACAGATTCCATTTGTGTGCACTGAGTTTGCACAGAAATAAAAACAATTACAGAAGCACTAGGAGTGGTTGGCTGTCAACACTTACTGCGAGGACAATCTGGAGGGAACTATGAGCCACTTCTATGTACTGGTACTCCAGAAAACACCCTGAGACCGTGATGTAGCGATGGTCCTCTGGGGCCCAGTCTGGGGCGGGTGTCACTGATGTCACCATACATCCTGGTCCATTCTCCATCCACCAAGATCGGTGCATTGAAATATTAAAAGTCAGGATAAGGTCTGTTTCCTGCAAGAAGGCAATTTATAAGGATGAGAATTACTTTATAAATGTTAGTTAACTTATTTGGGACTGACTTGCTTTAAGTTTCTCTTTTAGAAATATGGGTTTGTTTTTTTTTTCCTGCTCCATACTATATTTCACAGGCAGCAACAAAGTGTCTAAAGTAATTATGTGTCTATGGATTCTACTCGTGAAGGTTTGCCTGACTATAACAATATAGATATAATTATTTTATTAGGAAAATTACCAATGACATGCATTAATTATATCACAGAAGGGTCTTTACCTTTCAATACTTGTAAATATCACAAAAGAAATGACTTAAACTCTTATCAGGTGAAGCTCATGGTATTGTAAATTTTCAGTATTTCCTTTCCCTCAGAATATTTACTTTTTGCACATTTTAAATCTTAACATTGTACTTCAATACTGCAACATTTAATATAATGTTGTGGCTAATGCTTAAATTTACAAGACCTTTACTTCATAAAACATAATATTACTTGTTTTTTTCTCATACTATTATTTTAGCAAATCAGTGTCTCTTCAATCTTGTCAAATTTGTGAAATTGGTCATAATATTTCTTTAAAAATATCATTACCAAATTCTTGCAGGGTAGACATAAGTCAATAAATATTTAGATGAAGTTTACCATGTTAGCTGATACACAACTACAAATGGAATAAAAGGTGGAGTTTTGCACTCAGCTGACAATCACACACACCAAGGTGAAGTTATCAATAGCACTTGGACAAATGTCTTTCAGAAATCGATGGCTAAAGCAAATGTGCATGAAACACATTCTACTACTTAGCAAGTCACGGAGAAAGATAAATTCAAAGAGAGAGGGTCAGTGATGGGAAATGAAACTATTTCAGTTTCAGTGATAGTTGATGCTGCAGGATAATAGGTGCCAAATATTCTCACTCCAAAGTGACCTATGTGCTAGATTGACTAGAAAGATTCTGTACAGAAAGTGTCTTAAATCATGTCTGGGAACCTGAGCCACACACTCGCATTGGACAAATGAAAGGGTTGAGTTGGAATAGCCAGGGAATTTAGAGATTGGAGAGCACTAAGCAATAATACCATTATATCCATGGTGGTGGTTGGGTAATTTCACTTTTTCTTAAGCCTATTGAGAAAGGCTTCAAAGTATCTCTTGGAACCAGAGAGACATGGCAACTAGTTTCTGACTCAAGCCTTATAAATTTCAAAATAGAGCCTATGGGTAGAGATACTTGCTAAGTGGTCAAACAAAAATTAGGCATTATTTCAGAAAGTAAGTGTATTGCTACCTACTCATATGATAGGTCTAAGGCAGGTGTCCTCAAACTACGGCCCGCAGGCCACATGCGGGTGTTTTTGCCCATTTGTTTTTTTACTTCAAAATAAGATATGTGCAGTGTGCATAGGAATTTGTTCATAGTTTTTTAAAAACTATGGTCTGGCCCTCGAATGGTCTGAGGGACAGTACACTGGCCCCCTGTTTAAAAAGTTTGAGGACCCTTGGTCTACGATAATGATCCTTGGAAGCAGATGTAGGCCATGAGGAAAGAGAGCTAACACGGGCTTTCTCTCAATACTTTCCAAGAAGGCCATTTGGTAGGGGGATAATGGCTGAATCTATACCACTACGTATTCCTAGGGTCCGAGGGAAGGAGTGCAATTGAGTAAGTAGGGAAGAGGCACAACCAAATCATGTATGTACAGGCGAGATATTCAGTACAAGTCAGGGCTTTGAAAAGCCCAGAAAAGTGTCTTGAGAAAGAGTCACTTTCATCAGCCACTAAGGTTTGTTAGTACTTATCTTTCCTGCTTCCTTATCTTTTTGCCGTTTTAATACTCCAAGTATGGAGGGGCCTGAAATCTCAGATAATAGTTGTGAGATAGGGATGGAGTAGGTTAGTAAAGACAGAAGTCAAACACTGAGCATACAACTCTTTCCTGTATAAAAGCAGAAATTTAATTTTGAATAAAATTTGGATTTTTTTATTATAATACCAAACATATTAATTTCTGAACAGAGACTGTTTTGGAAGCTATAGTGACTTCAGATTACTTTTTTTTTTTTTTTTGAGACAGAGTCTCGCTTTCTTGCCTAGGCTAGAGTGAGTGCCGTGGCGTCAGCCTAGCTCACAGCAACCTCAAACTCCTGGGCTCGAGTGATCCTTCTGCCTCAGCCTCCCGGGTAGCTGGGACTACAGGCATGCGCCACCATGCCCGGCTAATTTTTTCTATATATATATCAGTTGGCCAATTAATTTCTTTCTATTTATAGTAGAGACGGGGTCTCGCTCTTGCTCAGGCTGGTTTTGAACTCCTGACCTTGAGCAATCCGCCCGCCTCGGCCTCCCAAGAGCTAGGATTACAGGCGTGAGCCACAGCGCCCGGCCAGATTACTTTTTGTTATCTGGATATAACCAGACAAATAGGAGGTCTGCCATGTATTTTATCCAGTGGCAGTGGAAGTATCAGGTCCACAGGTAGGCTTGGAGTGGCAACCGTAAGAAAGAAATAATGTTCTCTACTTCTCAGAATCATGATTATGTAAAATCTGATTACCAAAGCTAACTGAGTAAATCACTGGAGCCTATGAGGAAAAAGAAAAAAGTTTAAAAGGGCAACCAATCAGAGACTAAGATTTGAGGACAGCCAGGCTTGTGCAGTCCAGCAAGAGCATAGTCTGGTTTCCTAATAGCTGCTGATATCTATGTATACAGCTGGTGATATCTAATGTATCTCTGTAAATCTTCCTCTCTCACAGTAAGTCATGACCAGCTATGAAGGTCCACTTGAAAGAATGGTAAGAAGGATTTACTGAAACTGAGAACTGGGTTATTTGCGTTATCTCTACTCATCTGTTGAAGCAAGATATGGTTCTAGTAAAAACTGGATGAATCAGTAAACAACTATGCATGCATTTGTCAGGGTAATCATTATCTCAAACAGGGACCAGAGCACAAAGCACTGACAGTGAGAATATGGTTGTTGGCTATAACACATAGCAGTAGTTCAGATAGGTTACCACCATCTAACACCTGGGACTGTCACAGATTTTGCAATGAAAGTCCCTTTTCCTTGGAACCCCTTAATTCCAACACACCAGGAAAGTTGATTACTACAGCTACAGAAACACTTCAGAAAAGCATTGATTGATGCAGGTTGAGTTTGTTGTGTACTAGAGCTGTGGTGATCATAGCATTCATTCATTTACTAATTATGTATATTCTAACTATGCCACCCAAAAAGAGCCTTGTTTTGATAAAGCACACAATATGCCATTAAAACAAGGGTAAAGAATATGAGCCCCAAAATGAAGATGGTGGGTAGTGAGCCAGGAAACTAAGACATGTAAGTGCCTTATTTGGGCACTCAATCCAAGACTATATCCAAGTTATAAGGGAACATTGTGTCTCCCTTATAATTGTCATTATCTAAAAGAATGAAGCATACTATAAATCCAAGACAATCTTTTCTATCTTAATATTAAATTTTTAAGAGAAATTAACAATTTTATAAATATTTTTACAAAAAATATTCATAATATATTGGATGGTATCTTTAATTCATTTTTTCCCCCTAAAATGTCAGAGATATTGGCAGGGAGTTGTGCTGGATTTAACAGACAACTGAGTCTCCTTTAGTTCCTCTTTCTAATATAGCAACTACGTTGGTTTACTAGGGCTGCCATTAACAAAGTACCACAAATTATGTTTCTTGTCTCACAGTTCTGGAGGTAAGCGTCTAAGATCAAGGTGTAAGTAGGGCTGGTTCCTTCTGTGGGCTTCCCCTGAGGGAGACTCTGTCCCATGCTTTGACGGTGTGCAGGCAATATTTGGCATCTTGGTTTGTAGAAACATCACTGAAATCTCTGCCTTTATTTCACATAGCGTTCTCCTTGTGTGCCAGTCTGTGTCTGAGTTTCCCTTTTTTATAAGGATGCTAGTCATAATGGCCTAGAGCCCACTCTGATGACTTCATTCACTAGTTACATCTGAAATGGCCCTATTTCCAAAGAAAGTCACTCTAAGGCTGAAGTCCCAACCCAAGAACAGCAGCCCAGTACCAGTCTGTGGCCTGTTAGGAACCGGGCCAGGGATCACCACCTGAGTTCTGCCTCCCCACCACCACTGCCCCAACCCTCCAGCCCTCCACTGCCCCCTGTGGAATAATTGTCTTCCTTGAAACTGGTCCCTGATGTCCAAAAGGTTGGGGACCACTGCTGTAAGGCACCGAAGGTTAGAATGTGTGTGTGTGTGTGTGTGTGTGTGTGTGTGTGTGTGTGTGTGTGTGTGTATATAAATTTGGGGGGAGTGGGCACAATTCAACCTATAATGATTAACTCTAATTTCTAAAAATCATTTGAACCATATGGTTGAACTTGTCAACCATATCTGGATGACAAGTACCATATTTTATTACTTCATATATTTATCTCTTTGCTTTCTATGTTATTATCTGGAATATTAATTACATATATATATTTAAGGCAAGCACAAAAATGAGGTTTATTGAGGAAAGCAAGACAGCATTATAGGACAAGAGCAAGACACAGGCCTGCAGATACGCCACAGATGACGACCGGGCCCATTGTTGTAGCAAAGGGACAGCGCAAGGAAGGGTGCATAAGAGAGGGTGGTTATGGTCTGAGTGTCTTGTTTTGTGATGTCTGGATAGGGACTTCGCATTTTAAAAATTAAAATTACAATAAGGTTAATAGCCAGAAATAGCACTCTTTGTCCATAGTTTTTTCCCACCTTCTGGTACTTGTCCAAAGGCAATCACTTTCATTTTTTAAAGGGCTGTTTCTTTGTTTACTTACTTCCGTTTTGCAAATATTGTGCTCATACTGATGTTATTCATTTATCATTTAAATATTATCTAATTATTTCTACTATGGAAAGTGTGAATTAGCATTCTTAGACCACATTATTCGCTTTCTATTCCCCACCATTCTGCATAATTTTCTCTAAAATTTGATTATATCAATATTATAAAATTTATGATTATGTAAATATTTTTATGGGTGAGCCACATAGTTAATTATGACTGCTTGTATAAATTTTTGTTTTCCCTGAAATTAATAATTCCTTCACAACTTTAAAATACAAACTTTATTTGTAGTTAGATGCACAGCAAAATTGAGTGAAAAGTACAAAAAGCTGCCTACACATTTGCACAGCCTCTCCCATCATCAACATTGCACACGAGAGTGGTATATTCGCTACAATACACGAATTTACACAGGCACATTATTATCATCTAAAATCCGTAGTTTACATTAGGGCTACTCTTGGTGCTGTACATTTTATGGATTTGGACAAATGCATAATATCATGTATCCACCATTATAGCATCAGACAGAGCCTTTTCACTGCCCTAAAAGTCCCCTGTGCTCTGCCTACTTGTCCCTTTCTCCCTGCCAACTGTTGGCAACTACTGATCCTTTTACTGTCACTATGGTTTTGCCTCTTCCAGAATGTTGTATAGCTAGCCTCATATAGTATGTAGGCTTTTTAGATTGTCTTCTTTCACTTAATAATATGATTTAAGGTTTCATCATGTCCTTTCATGGCTTGATAGCCCATTTCTTTTTTTCACTGAATACTAAAACATTACCTGAATGTGCTATAGTTTATTTATTCTTTTACCCACTGAAGGACATCTTTGTTGCTTCCAAGTTTGGGCATTTGTAAATAAAGTTGCTATATACCCCTGAATGCAGGTTTTGTGTGAACATAAGTTTTCATGTCATTTGAGTAAATACAAAGGAGCAAAATAGCTGGATCATATGGTAATACTGTGTTTAGTTTTGTAAGGAACAAACTGGAAGACATTCCAAAGCAGCTGTACCATTTTACATTCTCACCAACAATGAATGAGAGTTCCTGTTGCTCCATATCTTTGCCAGCATTTGCTGTTGTCAGAGTTCTGGATTTTGGCTACTGTAATAGGTGTATAGTGCTTGCTGTCTCATTGTTGTTTTAATTTGCATTTCCCAGATGATGTATGACATTGAGCGTCTTTTCATATACTTATTTGCCATCTGTGTATATTTATGATGAGGTATCTGCTAAGGTCTTTGGCCTATTTTTTGTTTTTTTTATTGCTGAGTTTTAAGAGTATTTTGTTTATTTTAGATAATAGTCCTTTATCATATATATATTTTGCAAATATTTTCTAGCAGTCTATGACTTGTACTTTTATTTTCTTGACAGTAACTTTCACAGGGTAGAAATTTTTAATTTTTAACAAAGGATAGCTTGTTAATTCTTTCTTCCATGGATCATGACTTTGGTGTCACATCTAAAAAGTCATAGCCACATCCAACATCATTTAGATTTTCTGCTATGTCTTCCGGGAATTTTATAGTTTTCCATTTTACATTTAGATCTGTAATTCATTTTGAGTTAATTTTTGTGATGGGTTCAAGTAAAGAAATAGAATGACAAAGAATTAGGTGGGGGCAGGGAGAGGGTAGCACCTTAGATATATTTTAGATATAATGGTAAGAAAAGATCTTTCAGTATTTTGCATTTGAATTCAGTGAATGAAGTGAAGGAGTAAACAGAGCAAAGAAGAGCATTTTCAACAGAGAGGACAGCCAGTGGGAATGACTTGAAGATTTTCTATTATGTTTATTCTTGTCTCTTATTTTCCTGCTGGAGCCTTTCCTTCAAAGTCTGGTGATCCCTGGTGTCCTTTCACATCAAATAGGAGGAGCCAAAACTGGACTGGAAGTTTGTTACGCATTACTGTACTGGCATTACTGTACTGGTCAGTTGGTGTCTTTTCCATATGATGACTGGGCATTGCCTTCCAAATGCTTGGTCTGTAGGGCTCTGTGAGATTTTACTCTGGGTCTTCCAGTCTTATGAGTCAGGCACCGGACCACAGCCTTCTTGGGCTGAACTGGGAAGGACCTGTGCTACATAGTATGCAGACTTTTTTTCAGTATGCAGATTTGAATTTAATCTTCCTGCATTCAGAAACTCTGCTCATGCCTACCTATGCCTCAAGAGACTTACCTGTTTGGAGGAGAAGCCTAATGTGTGGACCAAAGGAAGAGCCTGGAAGTAACCTAATTGTTCCTTGAAAAGATCATTCAATCCATTCTAGTTTTCATTCCTCTACTTCACACACTCTGTCCACTTCCAAATCCTGACTGTTAGAGGGTTTTATAGGCTAAATTTGTACTTTGGAACACTCCTCTACATGTTCATAAGTTTTTGGTTTTTCCTTTCTGCTAAGTCATTTGCCAATCCTCCATCTACTCCCTATTTTTTAAAAGTTGCTGACACTTCTTGTGTCACTTCTTACTTTTTAATATCACTTTGCTGGCATTTTGGGATAAAATTTAAATACATATCTTCAATTACCTGTCAGTAAATGGAAGATTCCTAGTATTATCTTATATTTCATTTCTTTTCTTGTAGATGTTTAAACAAAAAGTCTCTGCATGTATGTGAATATGTGCAATGTTTTAACTACAAAATACAAATTCTTGCTTGTAAAACAGACAATGTAAAGGTCTCTTTGAGGTCCTCCCTTTTAAATTCAACAGGAATTCCTGAGTGTCGTCTGCTCCATGCAAAATCAACAGGTTGTTTAATTCCTATATGTTTTGTAATTTTGAGCTAAAAATCATGATCTTTGGCACAAAAAAAACAAGCCTTGATAGCACAAAATATGGTAGAAAACCACAAACAAAATCTCTTAGATTCTAAATGGATTCATAGGAAAAAAATTAAAAATGGGATCAACATTGTAAGATATTAAAACTTTTAAAGCTAAAGAAAAGTTTCATAATTATATGTTCAAATCAATATAGTGACAAAAAAATCTTTGCGTTAATATATTTATTCATCTCTCCTAGTAAGTCTTCAAAAAGTTCATGTGAAAGGACCTCATTATTGGTCATGTCATTTTTCAAAACAACAGGGTCTGATGTGTTATATGAAAGGTGTTATTAGCACTAAAAGTTTGTTTCTTTCAGGGCCTGTATGTATTCAGGTCAATGCAAGAAGCCTAATTCCTCAACAAATAATAAACATTTGGTTAAAAAAAAAGTTGACAAGTAAATGAGAAAATAATACTTAGTGACATTTCGGAATTTCAATAAAAAGCTAAAATTTACTTTCACAGTTTAAGGCATTTGTAGAGCAGAGCATAGATGTACACGACTGTTACCATAGTAAGCAGTGGAGGCTATGTTAGCAGAGATTACAAAGTGGAGGGTTAGAGTGAGAAGTTTGAGTTGCAGTTTAAAAATCTGAAATATTGTCTTAGATTTCTTGAGTTTTCTGTTACCCTCTTCTTCTCTTGGAATAACATTGAAAATTGATACCTTCTCATTTCTAGGCAGCTTAGTTACTATCTGAAAGGTTAGAAACATGCTTCTTACTAAATAGCAATAAGTATGGAGTTATTAGTATAGTTACTAATACATTAATTATTCACATACCATATGCAAAACACTCCACCAGGCCATAATGATGTGATGTCAATCTATGTAAGACAAAGTATCCGACATATGGGGCTTATTGTCTCTTTTGGGAAACTAGTTATAAAGATAAATTATAACAACATAAGGAAGCATTAAATAAGTACTTAATAAGTAGCATGGACAATCTTTGGGTGTGATTGGGAACCCTTGTTGGGGCCTGAAAAAAGGGTAGGGCTTAGGATAAGCCTACATTCTGGAACAAAAAGATCATTTTAAGTAGAGTGTACCAAATAATCAAAATTGTAGAGCTATGACAACTCATATATTTAAGAATTGATATGTAGCCTTATACATATGAGATGGGAGTTTGTAAGAAGTAGTGTAAAATAGCTTTGGGAAGATAAGTTGGGACTAGACTGGGGAAGGATCTAAATGTCAGATCAAGAAATCATGGCTTATTGAAAAAATTTTGATCAGTAATAGGCCATGGGTACTGTCAAAGATGAACCAAGAGGTATTATAATAAAAATAGTATCCTGTAGGATTAGGCTTGTCTGTGAAGGAGACATGGTGAAACCAGTGCATGTGCTGTGTTACATGATAGTCATCATGGAGGTGATAGCACAGATGCTACGAATTCCAAGTGCTTTACCTGAATCACCGCAGACTATTCTCCTGAGTTCCACTAGGGTCCAGATATATAGCACCAGGACCAGAACCACTGCTTTTAAGACTCTCAAAGTAAGCATGGGACCATGTCAGAATTCTCCTTACTGTCAAACATAATTCTGGTGATGACAGTAGAGGAATGCCAAGCAAGTACATTTAATGGAAAGAAGCAAATTTAACAAAAGAACCAAAAATACTCTGGGTGGTCAGAATGTTTAAAGCATATACATTTAATTATTAGGATTGAGAGAAGTAGTTAGAAAAGTGTGATGACTAACATTCTGCAATTAGCTGAGGATGCAGGAAGCTGTGTTTGACACCAAGAATCACATTGTTTCATGAACTCTTACTTATTTACAATCCACGTATACTGGATTCAGGTTTAAAATATCATCAGAAAGCACTGTGCTGTATCTGATTGCCAGTATCTACATGTGGATACTCATTCATAGGAAACCCTGAAAAATTCTTTAAAATTATTATTTATGGCTTGTTTCCTGCTATGGAAATTATTTTTCTAATTTTAAATATAGCATTTTTCTCTGTTAATACATGCAAAAATCTATGCAAAGCTGCTTCTACATATAAAACCCCAAAAGTTATCCTGGTAACATGAAAGTCGGTGAAAGCAAATAATATTGTTCAAGATACAAGAAAGAACAACTGAGAAAGTATGATTTTGAGAAGACAAGCAAAATTACAAATGCACTTTAAGAGGTCAAATGAATGTTGCATACTTAGGAATACAGCACAGAAGAGAAAGAAGTTTATATCTACCCACTGTAAACTTCCAAGATTCTTTCCTATAGGTGGAGGATCAACTATATATTCATGCCTCTACTTTATTCTGGAATCTTCAAGTACAAGTAACTTTGGAATTTGGCTGATTAAATATAAATTATGATTATATAGCATAATTTAATATGACACCATAGTTAGTGTTAATTCCAGCTCGTGGTTCTTGTCATTACTTATTCAAGAAAAGATTTTGGAAACTATTTCTGTGAATATGAAAACATTACAATCATTGCTCTAAAAACAGATGAAGAAACTTCAATGGCATTTGGATTTCTAAAACCTAGAGTTTTAAAAACAAAATGTGTTTCTTCTGATTATGTGAATTTACTAAAGATTTAATATAAAATGTTTAAAGTTCATTTCTATTATATTTTTTTCATTATTTCTTGCCTGAAAACAGGTTTCTCAGGTCCATATTTAAACAAAAGTATTATTTCACTTTTCTAAGTCTTATCCCCACAGCCTTCTTATTCCAGATAAATGTTTTATTTTACCCCCACTAGTCTACACTTTCTGAAGCCTGAGCGTTGCTGCAAAATTGCATTTTTTTATTTGCATATCTCTCTTCATTTAAATTAATACTCCAGATTACCCTTTTGAAAAATATTTTCCTAATTAACTCCATCCCCTTTTCACCCTCACAGTGATGTACCTATTACTTCTTTATATATATGAAGAGCAATAATATCTTGGTCAGTTGCTTTTTTATTAAGGGAAAAGGAATATATTCAGCTGAAAAATTCACTGTTTCTGCTTAAAAAATACATATTAATTGCCAACTAGAGAAAAAAATCTATATGTAGAATGCAAAGAATTTTGTTTTAAGGTGATCCTTGTAATGTTCTGAAAAGTAAGAAAGGAAAAGGGAGGGAAAGAAAGATGGAAAAAAGAAAAGAAGGAAGTAAAGAAGGGAGGGAGGGAGGAAAAGGAAAGAAAAGAAAAGGGGAAAAAAGGAAAGAATTTAATAAGGAAGTCTCCATGCTATGTTAAAAGTTCATTGAACCTCCAGCCTTAAAAGTCTCAATTTTTTTCAACTTCTAAAGTTAGGATTCATCCAGCTATGCGTGGGATATAAGTTTGGCAAAATGAGTCTTCTCTCCTCTCTTTCACACACTCTCTAGCAGATGCTAGAGGCAGAATTTTCTCAGCTGGTTACAATAATGAAAGATCAAGTTCTCACTGACTTTATAGTTTTCAATGTACTGAAATCTCTTCAGGCAGCTTTTCCTGCTGTTTTCTCACTTTCCTGTTTGTTCCTTCCCCACGGGTATCTTTTCCCATCTTCTGAATGTTCCTTTTCCTAAGAGCTTTGAAAAGTGATCTGCATTAACTCTAGGGGCTTAGTTAGCAAAGAACAGGTTAGCTATTTCCAAAGATGTTACTGCCATTAAACTACTCACCTGAAGCCTCCATTTCATTATTTTTAAAAGCACATTGATGTGGATTTCTAATCAGCATGAAGGCACAGAGGTGCTGACGGTATTGATGGCTTGGAGACATTTAAGGAACACTGAGATGTCCTCCTCAATAGCTCCCCACCATTACTGTCAGTCACCGCCACACCTACATGGGCAGCTTGCCCCCGGTACTGTCGCTATCATTTTCCCAAAGTCAGAAATTACGACTTAATAGCATCTGTGTTTGCCTCCAGGGATTAATTTTTTCTTTTTCTTTTTAGTTGACACATAATAATCATATATATTTATAGGATACAGAGTGATATTTTGATACATGTATTCAATGTGTAATGATCAAAGCAGAGTAATTAGCATATCCATCACCTCAAACATTTATCATTTCTTTGTGCTGGAGACATTCAAACATCCTCTCTTCTAACTATTTAAAAATATACAATATATTATTGCAAACTACAGTCCTTCTATGGTGCTACAGAATAATAGCATTTATGCCTCCTATTTAGTTGTAATTTTGTATCAATTAAGAAAGTGAGGCCTCATGGGGGCTGTTCAGGTCATGGGGGCAGATCCCTCATGAATGGCTTGGTTCCCTCCCTGCAATAACGAGTGAGCTCTTCCTTTATTAGCTCACAGGAGTACTGGTTGTTTAAAAGAGTGTGCACACCCCCTCCTTTCTCTTGCTCCTTCTTTTGCCATGTGACACGCCTGCTCACCCTTCAGTTTCCACCTTGATTAGAAGCTCCCTAAAGCCCTCACTAGATGCAGATGCTGGCACTATGCTTCTTGTACAGTCAGCAGAACCATGAGCCAAAAAAATCCTACTTTTCTTTTTAAATTACTCATCCTCGGGTATTTTCTTTATAGTAACCCAAAATGGAATAAACCACCTCCTATACTCTCTACCCTTCCCATCCTATAATAATTACAACATTTCTCTTTTCTTCCATGAACTTAATTTTTTTTAAACTCTCACATATGAGTGAGATCATGGGATATTTGTCTTTCTGTGCCTGACTGATTTCATTTAACATAATATTCTGCAGGCTCATCCATGTTGCCACAAATAACCATGAAAGATTTCATTTATTTTTATGGCTGAATTATATTTTATTGTGTATATATACCACATTTTTTTTTATCCATTCATCTGTTGGAGGACATTCAGGGTTGTTAGAGGCAAGGACCCTCAAAGACCCTCAACTCCCCTATGACTCGTCCTACACACGGACTTCGCCCTGGAAAATTCCAGCTATAGCTCTGAGAAGAATGCAGTCCATGACGTGCTGACCACGGGATGCTCCAGGGTGTGCTGACTGCAATTGTTCCCGACCACCTGCCAGGTTGGAGATGAGTAACCAGTCAAAAACAGGATACTGATAAGACGCTGATTGGGGCTGATTAACCCAGACCCAAGCCTCATCGTCAACACTCTATTTTTTTGCTTCTACTTCCTTGTTTTTGTATGCTTATAAAACCCACTAAGAATCTAAGTAAAGCAGACCTTGACAATCATTCGCTTGGTCTCGTTTCTTTCTCTCGCTCATCTCTTTCAGGCACGGTCCCCCTCGCCCCCGCGAGTAACAGAAGGTCCCGCGGGTCGGGACACAGGGTGACTCTATATCTTCGCTATTGTGAATGGTGCTGCAATAAACATTGAGGTATAGATATATCTTCAATATACTGATTCCCTTTCCTTTGGATAAATACTAAGTAGTGGGATTATTGGATCATATGGTAGTTCTACTTTTAGTTTTTTGAGGAACCCCTATACTCTTTTCCATAATGGCTGTGTTTATTTACATTCACATCAACAGTGTGTAACTGTTCCCTCTTCTCTGAATTCTCATCAGCATTTGTTATTGTTTGTCTTTTTGATGGTAGCCATTTTAACTGGGATGAGGTGATATCTAATTGTGGTTTTGATTTGTATTTTCCTGATGATTAGTGACGTTGAAAAATAATTTTCATATATTTGTTGAATCCTTTGCTCATTTTTAAGTAGGATTATATGGCTTTTTGGTGTTGAATTGTTTCTTATGTATTGTGTATAGTAGTCCCTTTTTGGAAAAATAGTTTGCAAATATTTTTTCCCATTCTACTGGTTGTCTCTTTACTTTTTTGATTGTTTCCTTTGCTGTGGAGAAGATTTGATTGATATAGTCCAAAATGTCTACTTTTGTTTTTGTCGTTTGTGCTTTTGAAGTCTTACTCATAAAATTTTTGTATTGATCAATGCCTTTAAGCATTTCCATTATGTTTTCTTCTAGTAATTTTATAGTTTTAAATTTTACATTTCAGTCTTTAATCCATTTCTAGTTGATTTTTGTATGTGGTGAGAGATAAGGGTTTAGTTTACTTCTTTTGCATATGAATATCCATTTTCCCCAGCACCATTTATTGAAGAGGCTATCCTTTCTCCAATATATGTTCTTGATGCCTTTGGCAAAGATCTGTTGGCTATAAATATGTGAGTTTATTTCTGAGCTCTCTATTCTGTTTCATTGGTCTATGTGTCTCTTATTATACCAATACTATGCTGTTTTGGTTACTATAGATTTGTATTATATTTTGAACTCAGGTAGTATGATGCTTCCAGTTTTATTCTTTTTGCTCAGGATTGCTTTGGCTACTGGCAATCTTTTGTGTTGCCATACAAATTTTAGGATTTTTTTTCTAATTTTGTGAAGAATGTCATTGATATTTTGATAGGGATTGCATTGAATCTATAGACTGCTTTGGGTAGTATAGTCATTATAACCATAATAATTCTTCCTATTCATGAGCATGGGATGTCTTTCTATTTTTTTGTGTCCTCGTCAGTCTTTTTACTTGCTACTCATATGTTCAGGTTTTCTGTTTCTTCCTAGTTAAATCTTGGTAAGTTATATGTGTCCCCAAATTTATCTACTTCCTCGAGGTTTGCCAATTTGTTGGTATACAGTTGGTCATAATAGTCTATAATGATCTTTTATATTTCTGTGGTATCAATTGTAATGTCTCCTTTTTCATTTCCAATCTTATTTATTTGTATCTTCTAATTTTTTCTTAGGCTTGATAATGGTTTGTTGATTTTGTTTTTCTTTACAAAAAACCAACTTTTAGTTTGGTTGATCTTTTGTATTTTTTTATTATTATTATTTGGGTCTGCTCTGATCTTTATTATTTCATTCCTTCTACTGATTCTGGGTTTGGGTTTTCTTGCTTTTCTAGCTCCTGGCGGTGCATTGTTAAGTTGTTTATTTGAAATATTTCTACTTTTTTGATATAAGTATTTAGTGCTATAAACTTCCCTCTCAGAACTACTTTTTCTGTAATCCATAGATTTTGGCACATTGTGTTTCTATTTTCATTTGCTTCAAGAAAATTTTAATTTTCTTCTTAATTTCTTCATTGACCCATTGGTCATATTGAGCATGTTGTTTAAGTTCCATGTATTTGTATAGTTTACAAAATGTCTTTTCTTACTGATTTCTAGTGTTATTCCATTGTGGTATGAAAAGATTCTTGACATAATTTCTATTTTTTTCAAATTTGTAGATAGTTGTGTTGTGGCCTAACATTTGGTCTATCCTGGAGAATGTTCAGTGTGCTGATGAGAAGAATGTGTATGCTGCAGCTGTTATATGAAAATGTTCTCTAATTATCTGTTAGGTCCATTTGGTATATAGTTCAGTTCTAGTCTGATGTTTCTTTCTTGGTTTTCTGTCTGTATGATATGCCCAATGTTGAATGTGGGGTGCTTCAGTCCCCAGCTACTATTGTATTGGGTCTATCTCTCTCTTTTGCTCTAGTAATAATTGCTTTACATATCTGGATGCTCCAGTGTTGGTTGCATACATATTTAGAATTATTATATCTTCTTGCGAAATTTATTTATCACTAAATAACGACCTTCTTTTTGTCTTTTTATGTTTTTTTAAATTTAAAGTCTATTTTGTCTTATGTAGCTATAGCTGCTCCTGCACATTTTGGTTTCCATTTGCATGGCATATCTCTTTCTGTACCTTCACTTTCAGTCTATCTGTGCCTTTACAAGTGAAATGAGTTTCTTATAGGCAGCATATAGTTAGGTCTTGCCAGTATCTTTTAATTGGGAAATCAAAATTTAATTGGGAAATCAAAATCATTTATATTCAAGGTTGTTATTGATAGATGCGGACTTGCTCTTGTTAATTTGTTAATTGTTTTCTGTTTGTTTTGCATATCCTTTGCTCCTTTCTTCTTCTGGTTATCTTTGCAATTTGATTGTTTTCTATAATGATAATGGTTAATTGTTTTCTCTTTCTCATTTGTGTATCTGCTCTAACAGTGAGTTTTATACTTTTGTGTATTTTTGTGATGGTAGATATTGTCCTTTTGCTTCCAGATATATAGCTCCCCTAATCATTTCTTGTATGGCTTGTCTAATGGTGATGAGTTCTTTCAGTTTTTACTTATTTGGTAAATATTTTATTTTATCTTCATTTCTGAAGAATAGCTTGGCAGGGTATAATAATATTCTTGGCTTTTTTTTTTTTTTTTAACTTTCAGTACTTTGAACATATCATCCATTCTCTCCTGGCTTGTAAATTTCTTGTTAAAAAAAATCTGCTGTTAGTATGAGGAAGATTCCCTTATATGTGATTTGACACTTTTCTCTTGTTATTCTTAGAATTCCCTCTTTGTTTTCAACTTTTGAGAGTTTGACTATAATGTGTTTCAGAGAGGACATTTTTGAATTGACTTTATTTGAGGATCCTGAAGCTTCCTGAATCTGGATGTCTATATCTCTTTCAAGACTTGGGAAATTTTTAGCTATTGTTTCATTAAGTAGTTTTTCTATGCCTTTCCCCATATGTCCTCCTTCTGGAATTTCCCAAATACTAATATTTGCTTGCTGAATTGTATCTTTTATGTCACATAGGCTTTCTTCATTCTTTTTTTTTTTTTTGTCTGACTGTTATTTCAAAAGACTTATCTTCAAGTTCAGAAATTATTTAAGCTCTTGATTGTATTTTTTATTTTATTAATTTAATTATTCAGTTCCAATATTTCTATTTGGTTCTTTTGTTATGATATCTATCTCTGTTGAATTTCTCATTCAGATCATTAATTTTTTTTCCGATTTTGTTGAATTGTCTATCTATATTCTCAAGTATCTCACTGAGTTTACATAAGATTATTATTATGTCTGTGAGTGCCTCAGTGGCTTAAGCTATGGTTGTTTGTAGATGTTGTGAGGTAACTTTGCAAGGGACATGGAGGATGGACAGGCTGGTCCTTGGGGCCCCTTACGGCATGAACAGTGGCTCTGCTACTGGGGAGAGTTGAGTCACTGATGGTGGAGGTAAAGGGCTCTGGGTGGGCTGGTCCTTAGACTCTTGGGTGATGTGCATGGGTGCTGTGCTCTACAGATTTTAACTTATCCACACATTTGAATTGGGAACTTGATCTCATTTTGATTCATAGTTCAAAGTGTTTCTTGGTTTAATTTGTTATCAGAGATACTAATGTAGTTTTATGGCCTTTTTTTGTTGTTCATTTCATTCTCTGGAAAAGAATACTTTATGGGAAAAGTGACCACACACACACAAAAAATAGCAAGATAAAGATCCACCAAGTGTTAATGTAATTGATGATGAACTTCACAGTAATTTTTTCAGTTATTAAAATGGCTGTAATTGGAGAGAGAATGAAATGCTTAGTAAATTTCTCTGTAAGATCTCGATAAATATATTCATTTTGAAAACTAGAAGTCTATCTCCTAGTTAATTATAAATTCTGCAACTTATTGTTAACTTGAGGCAATGTGAACTGTAAAAAATTAATAAAATAAAATTTATGCCTTTATTACCTAGTATATGCTACAACATTTGGAGGTGGGGATTACTATCCTTATGTAACAATATCAAAAATAAGAATGGGAGTGGATATAAAACTACATCAAGTCATTTTTTATTCAGAATTAAATTATATTTCAAATCAATTTTTGTCTCACTTCCCACTATACCTTACTGCCTTGCAAGGCAATTCTCTTGGCCACCCCATCAATCATTGGCAAACTACCATATTCAGTATTCTGTAGGGTTTATTTTCAGAGGATGAACTAGCACAAGAAATGAGGGACACATAATTTACACAATCAATTTCAAAATTTCAAAGGTCTTTAGAAACCTACACAGGACTATAAAAGACCTTGACATGTCCTCTTAGATAGTTCGCCAATTCTAATCCAAGATCCATTGTACCCTGCATTTACAGTAGAGTTAAATTTGTCGTGCATTTAAATGAAGAAACATTTAAAGATATTTTAGTTGTACTTTATTCTCATGAGAGAAATTTTTTTAAGTGGTAAGATTTGTCTCTTGTCTTATTTTATCCTGGCAAGTACATAGATCAATACCGCTTAGAATTTGTAGAGACAAATATAAATAAACCTCTAAGTCTAAATAAAATACCTTTAAGTATATGTACCTATTTCATTTGGAATGCTTCCAAAGAGCTCTTTGCAGCCTTTATAACACATAAGGTACTGATGGAAAGCTCACTGTCCAAAACAAAACATTAAGAAACAAAGAAAACTGCTCATTATCAATTTTAAGAAACACTTAGCTCCTTTAAGAAGAGAAGATATTCTTTCCAGAAGTGTGAGGAAACATAATATTACAAGTTGAGGGGAAAGAAATAAACACTTCAATCATTTTGTTGCAGTGGCAGAAAGACGAGGAAAAGAATTGGGGTGGTGGACAAGATGGTAACTCATTCTATTAGGTTACTAAGTATGAAATGTCCAATTTCCTTAAGTACTAAGTTTGACAGTTGATATCTCTGACATTTCATTTTGACACTCCTTGATTTATTTTTATTATGAAGGTACATCCTCAGTCTTTCAAATGCACATTTTGGCTTGTGATTATCTTTCATTATTTTTTTAGAGCAATTTTTGTGAAAGCATGGATAAGTCAAAAATTCGTGCTATTTTTAAATATGAGTTCCGTCATGGAACCAATGCAGTGTAGGTAGCTTGAAATATCAACAAAGTGTTTGGAAGGATGTGGCTCGTGAACACACAGTACATTGATGGTTTGAGAAGTTTCATTCTGGTTATTTCAATCTTGAAAATGAGCCACATGGGCAACCTGAGACCAAGGTGGACAATGATGAACTTAAAGCTGTAGTGGAAGGGAATCCATCTCAATCTATGTGTGAATTAGCAGCAAGGTTTTATGTTACCATTACAACAATATTGGACTATTTAAAACAACTTGGCAATGTTAAAAACCTGGATAGACAGTTTCTGCATGAATTAAATGAGTGTCAGGAGAAAAATCATCTCAAAAAGCTTGCCTTTCTTTGCTGTCATGACATAAATGCAAACCATTTCCACACCATATTGTTACATGTGATGAAAAATGGATTATTTTTGACAATTGTAAGCATTCAGCACAATGTTTGGATAAAGTTGAAGTGCCAAAACACAGCCCAACACCGAATATTCATCAAAAAAAGCTAATGGTGTCTGTTGCCTGGTCCAGTGCTGGTATTATCCACTACAGCTTCATGAAACCTGGTCAATCAATTATAGCAGATGTCTACTGCAACCAATTGGATGAAATGATGAGGATGCTTATGATTAAGCAGCTGAGGTTGGTCAACAGAGACAGGCCAAGCCTCTTGCAAGACAACACTCGACCACATGTCACACAAACAATGCTGCTCAAGCTACAGAGGCAGGATATAGAAACTCTCTGTCATCCACTGTATTCACCGGACTTTGCACCAACTGACTACCACTTCTTACAGGCTTTGGACTACTTCTTGCAAGAAAAAATATTCAATTCTCAACAAACTGTGGAAAATGCCTTTCATGATTTCATTTCCACTTGCTCTCCAGGCTTCTTTGCTGCTGACATAAACAAACTATCATTAAGATGGCAAAACTGTGTTGACAGTTTAGGCACATACTTTGATTAATTGTACTGTTTCTTGTTTGAGATATAATAAACTAAACTTTTGATTTGAAATTAGACATTTCATATTTAACGAACTAAATAGTAATGGTGCTGATATTTTAGGAGCATTACCCACAACTAAATCCTTATTTAAAAGATACACTTCCTTCCAACTCTTTTTATCTTCATTTTCTCTACACAAAGGCATCATCATCTATCAACATATTAAATATTTTTCCTACTTATTGATGATTCTCTCACTGAGAGTAAAAAAAGGCCCTTGATAAGTCTTATGAAAAGGAACAGCTTAATAATTTTCCTTAAAATAGTTGTTCATAGCAATAGGCAAAACAGCCACTTATTTTACAGTATATCTGTGTTATCATGTCCAATATAAAATTGGAAATCATATAAAGAAAAATATTGTGGTATGATTTTAAGTTATAGGTAGATTTTGCTAAGCTACCTCAATGAAGGAATAATAAAGTAACTACCTATATTCCTGCAGTGGACATGAAGAGTTGTGAGATACCTAATCATACATTTAAGGCATTTTTTTTCCAGTTCTCTAATCAGACTCTTTGGGGGTTTTCATTTAAAAACAAACACTAATTAAATTGCATTTTGACTCTTTGTCCAGGATGATTGTGAGATATAAAAATCATGTTATTTGAGAAACTTTGATAGAATTTTGATTGGATTATCTGGAGAAGGAAACAATAAGAAAGATTCCCATAATTGCCTTCAAATATTTAAAGAGGTATCAAAAGTCAGAGGGTTCAGAGTCATTCTTTGTAGTTAACTCCAGGGAGTTAGGCAAAGATTCAAACTGGGCAAATTACCTAGAAGGTAAGGTAGACAAGCCCTCAAGGTTTAGAGGTGCCCCTGACAGATCAGGTGATATGTTGAATAGTGAATTCCCATAGCTAGTGGTCTTCAAGCAAAGGTTGGATGATCTTGTAAGAGAGAGGGCTGTACTCAAAGACTTGTATAATATTTTCCTTCAAAATCATTCTATGATTATAAGAGTGGGACTAACAATCACAATTATATGATTTTCTGTTGCCTAGATTTATTCAGTACCACTTAAATAGACAGGAAAATGTAAACTTCTGAGGATGTTAGCTTATCTATTTCATACAAAATAACAGAAAAATACACTATAATTTGAAGTCTATAAATGAATAGTTTATTCCCAATTGTTAGTAATCTGCCTCCATTGACAACTACTCATTTTAGCTCTTAAACACTGCACTATGCTGTATTTGACAATGATTACATATAAATTCTCAGCATCAGGGTACTTTGAGAATCTCTTTTAAGTATCAAAATTACTTAAATACTCTTGTGAAAAGGAGCAGTTTTAATAACTTTTCACCAATCAGTGATTGTTCACAGCTAGAAGCAAGGGAATGACTTGAATGTATATGATGAATCTGAAAGGATTCCTATAAAAAATTCAAGAAATTTAAGAATTTAATGTGGTTAAAAAAATTTAAAAGTTTAATTACAGTTATAGAATATGGCTACATTATTTTGAGTAACTTTGCATTTTAACAAATTCAGTCACCAAAGAACTGAAACTTATTGTAGATCCTAAGGCTAAGTTCAAACCTGACATGTCTGACTTTTTTCACTCTAAAATGCAGTAATTAATTTTCTCTGGTGCGACATTGTCACTTAGCATAGATTGAAGCTTTAGTTTTTATTAACTGTGTAATTTGATTTCTCTTTAGTTGAGTCCATTTTAATCATTCTCCATAAAGAAAGATGTATGAGGCTGTCTGAGATTACTGAGAACAAAAGGAAAGGGTAAAAATATTTCATGTTTGGGAGATTTTGAAAGAGGTCATATAATTCCTAACAATAACTTTTTACTTTCTAGTATAAATTATTCAGGTAATTATGTAATTTCTCTGTTCCGTTTGCCAGTGGAAATTAAGATAGTAGGGAAAACGAAATTAAGATAGGTGGGAAAATGAAAACACTATGAGTGAGAAGACTTGAGCTTAAGACCACGGGCACATTCTCTATATTGCTTTCTCATTCTGTGATATGGAGGAGATAATGGCCATCCTTTTCTAGGTAATTGAGTACCAGAGAAGTAAAATGGGAATTCTTACCTATAATAGGATGAATTTAATCTTAGTGGTAAAGCTCTGAAGGATCTTACAATAATCAGATTTCTGACAATTTGTAATGATTAACTATTTTCATCTAAAGAATCCTCCCTTTAAGTGAGGATTAGCACACGGCACAGAATCCTGTAGCAAAAGACAGTATTGACATGATTTCATGGTGTTATTGTCCAAATCCTGTTCCCTAGCTACACCACTTTGTCACTTTGTCCACAGCCCTCCCCCCACCTCCCAAACCTGACCACCACCTAAGTGTATGGAGAATGCTCTGGCCTGTATGTACTTCTAAATGCCAATATTGGCTTGTTTGCTTTACTCTAAACCATCTCTCCAGCCTAACACCCAAGACTTTGCACCTGGAATTGTAACACCTGTGTGATACCTCTTCCTATGCTAGTTTTATTCCTGCCTGTAACTTCCTGACATCATGGTTTGGCTTCAAATGCCGGGCCTTATAGTCCTTCTCTACCCATGTGGTCTCCATGGCCCAGTGCACACCAGTATAGAACCTAGAGTCTAAGTTTATTCAATAAGTAATTACTGGCATAAGTATTGCGTGGATACGAGCAGTTATTTAGGACAGTTTCTCAGCTGATGTTTATCAAGTCATTAAGATTTATGTATATATAATAAAGGCACTCTGTTTCTTCATAACTTGGTTTAACATTTCTTTTTGACTAAAATAAATCTCTGGAAAGTGTATCATTTTTTATAATTTTTCATATTTGAAAAAGTTTTAGTGTATATTAGATTTAAACCATAGACATAGGGAGGCTAAAGCAATTGAATAAGAAACCTGTATTCAATTAGATTAATGACCACAAGTAGGAATAGTTTTACTTCTCTTAAGCTCCCAGGTACTTATTTTCTTCCTCAATGTAAACAGAAAACAATATTTCTCTTGTGCACCTGAGTAAATTATTCCTCCTCAAGGGCCAAAATAAAAACAACAACAAAAAATCTTGATACACTAGATTTTTGGGGGCATAATTTAAGATGAGAAATAGGATGTAGTATAAATTTGGGGGGCTACAGGAGTCTGATAGAAATAATTTCAGAGCGTTCTAGAGGCAAAAGCTGCCTATCCTATCAGTGTCTGAGGAAAATACCTAAAATTGCAAAAGTTAGTTTTGGGGGCAGAAGTCTCTGAGAGTGGAAGGACTATTCTGGTTGACTTCTGTTCCCCTCCCCTCTGAAGGATAATTATATCCCTGGGGCTTGATTCTTAGACTCAATAGACCAGGAGAAAAGAAAAAGTACTTATTTTCCACTCTTCAGGTTTCTCAGAGATGAGAAAGTATTTCTATTTCATTCCTCCTCAGGGAAAAAGCTGGAGAAATATGCCTCCTGCTTCTCTCTTTCCCATCACTTAGCCCCATCACCTCCATGATGAGTGACAGCCGTGATGCATAAGTGGGAAAAGGGACAGAGCATGCTCAGTTCAGTCATATCTTTTTCCTACCTAGAGCCAACTGGTCTGTAGAATGCACACACCCCATGCAGTGAAAACAGAGGCACATGCTATATCTTTTTTGTAAGTAATATTTGTATGGATAAGTTCATAATTTTTTATTGTTATCTTTATAAAAATTTGCAACTCAACTGAATTTATGCCTTGAAACTGGATGATACCAAACAAGTGGCATGGAGAACAAGAGACCCAAAGAATATATTAATGGGAAGTCTGTAATAGTCAAAGGACCCACCATACCTAGTTCCCACTTTTGAAGAATGATAAATTTGAGGCCCCAAATCTCTGCTCAGTGGCTAATTGGATTGTGAATGTAAACGTTATACTAGAGAGATCAACAGAACCAGTTAGATTTTCTCTTTTGCCCAGGTCTAACATAGTAAATTCAGATAAAATAAGCTATTTATCACTAAAACATCCATCCACAAGTCATTAAGGTATTCTAAATACGTCTCCATTTCTTGGAAACCTAAGGAGCCTAACTCTTTCATGAAAGGTACCTAAGATGACAGTTTTTCAACATGGTGAAGACTATCATTGTGACGGATGAAATGATAAATAAGACATGATTATAGCCTCCAAAAACTTTAAAATCTGATAGTCAAACAACATGAGTAATTACATCATAAGGTAGAATGGGTCTATAAGTCTAGAAAAGAATAAAAACAAACTTTTGAAGTTAAGATCTTATATGGTTGAGTGATCATGAAAGACTTAATAGGGGAGTTGATATTTTAACCAGACCTAAAAGAACAGAAAAGATTTAAGTAGGAAGAGATGTAAGAGAGAACTGTGGGCAAAGGTGTAAAAGTGAACAAAGGAATTGAGAAAGCGAATACCTAGGAAATGGTGAGTAGCTCTGTGTAGCTACAGTGTTTCGTGTGCGTGTGTGAATGTGTGATGGAGCACATATGTGTGTGAATTAATGTGAGTGTGCATGTGACTGTGTGTTTATATGCACATGTGCACCCTGGGACAGTCCCTGTAGGGGTGGCGAGATGGCAAGCGGGGTGTGCTGTAGGAAACATGAGAATCACGGGGCACCAAAGCAGAAACAACTAAGACCACTGAGCACCTCAGGACCAGTGTGGTATCCTTTTGAGTATGAAACTCACAAGAATCCAGGGTTGAGTTTACACAATCTAGGAAGCTAGCTTGGATGACTAAGGGAAGAGAAAGGTAACAGATTGGAACTTAAGGACTGTTGACAACTCTATAGGCATCTCCTTTCACTCTCATTACAATCCTTTGGAGAAAACATTCTTACACAGAATGAGAGAAAAACGAAGCTGAGCAATTAACTCGCACTATAAAGGGCAGGTAGGAGCTGAACTGAACTGATACTTGCCTTAGTCCAAAGCTTATGATCTTTCCCTAATGCTAGTGATTTTAAAATTTTAATGATTTTCATATTTTTGTGGGGATTTGTTTAATTACCTTCTGTGCTAGTTTTTTAATGTTTTCCTTGTAAGTAACTCACATTTATAATTTTATTAATTTAATTTATGAAAGGAAATTCTATCATTGTCTGATGTGCTGGTTATGCTCTTCTAATACAAATTTAAAATCTTGCATGACATGGCAGAAAAAGGGCCTCATTCTTCTCTGGAAGGGCACTGGCTTGGCTTAGCTCTTCATAAAGTCACAGGGCTTGGTGAGGAAAACGAAATCTGTATTTAAGTCTCACTTACCTTTTCTGGCAGGTGCTTTGGGACAGAGCACAACTTGAACACCTGTATGTGGTAGGCCTGAATATACCTATCAAATTGAAACCAAACTCAAAGTCTGCATCCTGTACCCACTGACAACATCTGACTGGCTTTTGGAAATACTGCATTTCACAGAACAAGAGGAACCTATTAGTTGTCTTGGTATCAGTGAATTCTTTTGGACTATTACTGGTGTATGGGAAGCATTTAATAAGGCATGAGTTATTTCTCAGAATGGATATCCTGGATGTTTAATGTACATTTAAATGTGTGTTAAAAAGATGGATTTACACCTATGGATAAGAGAATGCTGCTTCCTTGGTCCATGAATCTCTATTGTATAAAGTTGATGATAGCAGCTTAGATATCACAGGAACTACCCTTTGATACGATTATATCATGTGTTTATGATTCATTTACTGCATATCTTGTCAGAAGTTTCAGAATTTCATCAACTCAAAGCTGATCTCAAGGCTCCAACAAACTCCAGCTAAAGCTTTGTGAATGGGACTTTCACAATCTAGACCCTGACCTTTGCTTTACCCATTTTACTGGATTCCTATTTATTAATAGTTCAGACCCTGGCAATTACTTACTCTTGAAATATTGGCCCAAGAAGTAAAGATTCTGTTTTCTATTTTAAAGTGGTAATACAAATAAATTAAAACTGTACATAATTTATTTTAAAGGAAACACAATGTGTTAGAGGAGACAGAGTAGGGGCTTTGGGATGAGATACCCTGTTTGAATTTGGCATTTGATGATTAACTGTATGACCTTACCCAAGTTAACTAATCTTATCATTCTCCTCTTTAAAACATGGATAATACTTCAATATTTTTCTCTGAGACCAAAAAATATAGTGCATCTGCTGTGCAAGGTAGGTGCTCATGAAGATCATTTCTCTCCTCCTTTCATAATAAATTTAAATTGTAAAATGTGAGGTGAGATAAGCTATTCAAGAATTTGAGAAATACTTTGATGCATCGCTGGTGCTTATCTTTTGGAGGTGGAGCCTGGTGGCAGGTGTTTGGGTTATGGGGGTGGATCTTTCATGAATGGCTTGGCACCATACTCATGGTAATAAATGGGTGCTCGCTCTATTAGTTCACAAGAACTAATTGTTAAAAAAGAGCCTGGCACCTCCCTCCCCTCTCTCTTGCTTTTTTCCTTTTGCCATGTGATGCCTGCTCCCCTTTTCCTTCTGCCACGAGTGCAAGCTTCGTGAGGCCCTAACCACAAGCTGACACTGCCACCGTGCTCCTTGGACAGCCTGCAGAACCACAAGCCAAGTAACCTCTTTCCTTTATAAATTACCCAGCCTTAGATATTTCTGTATAGCAACACAAATGGACTAAGACAGAATCCTACTATTTATTATTATTGAACTAACCAGCTATATCCCACCTCCTCTCATTTTAAGCAAGTACCTCTCCCCAGATAAAAATGATACATAGGACTATGGTTTCTCATTTGTGAATCATGAGATCTAGCATTTTCCTTCTCTGGTCAGTGAGGTCACAGCAAGAGTGAAGAGTGGGGTCTCTTCTGGGCACCTCACTCTACTACCCTGACAGTGAGTGACACTTTATTTAAGAAAGTGACAAGTAGTCAAGTTTCCCATCCAACTGCGGCTGCCTGTGTGGTTTAGAAATTAGATTTTTTTGAGAAAATATGTCCCAGGGAAAGAAAGAAATTATGCTCAACTATCACTTCACGATTTATGTTTAGATCCTTTGATGATTATATTTAGTGCTTAAGTGGAATAAAGGAAACTCCAGTGTCAGGAAGATAGAGGAGGCAAACGCAGATCAATATTGAGGAGGATGCTCAAGAAAATGACTTTTTCTTCCTACTTGATACTTTTGATACACGTATGATGCAGGCTAGGGATTTAGTTCTCTCAGTATAGAGCACAATAAACATAGAAAAACTAGATTCGAGAAGCCAGAATTGGAAATTTTAAGAAATTAGGGAACACATAAACCACGTTAGTCTATTTAAAAGAACTAGTGAGAAAATACAATGATGAATTTTATTTTTTATATGAACAACTTATAACCATTTGCTCACATGATATTTTCAGATTCAAACTTCTAATTTTAACAGGTACATTCTCTAATTTACGACAAACACATATCACAAATAGACTCAATCGTCTTAAGAACAACATGTTGCCAGAATTAAAAATCCTACTTTACAAAGTATAATTCTGTTTCCTGCTTTCAGAATAGTGGAGAAAAGAAATCATATTCTGGTCATAATTTGTAAATCTTACTTACATTTGGGATTTTGAAAAAATAAAGGTGTGCCTATGAGAAGATATTTTGCCAAATTCACATCCGTTCACTTGAAACTGTCCCATCTTATCATAGGTTAAGAAAACTGGTATTCAAGCATTACAACTGAGCTCACTATCCACCCCTTTAATTTATATAATCCTTAGAACCTTAAAGCCACAAACAACCTTAGAAATTATAATATCTCCTGGTATATAGCAGAACCAGATGGAGAGCCCTAATCTCCTGAATCTTATTCCAAAGCTCCTTTTTCACTCTTATTCTTCTGGAGGAGACAAATCATGCACTCTTATCCTTCATCATTTAAACAAAATGCCTCCCTTTTTCTTCCCTTCTTCAACATCTGGAATTTGCTATTTGTCATGCTAATTACTGCTCCAGATCCTTTAGACTGATGTCTTCCCTTCTTAAAGGAGAAGTGTTTTCTTCTTAACAGAATGTAACTGGGCATGAGTTATTAACTTTAGGACACACCTTTTACTGTCTTCTGATAACAGGAATACTACTTTTGTTTGGGGAACCACTTTTTCTCATGATGTTAAGTTGACCAATCACAGTACATCAGCCTCCTAAACACAGAGATTTGTAAAAGGGAAAGGCCCTATATCAAGTAGGGCCAATGGGAGTTCATTTCTGGGGACTGGAATGAACTTCAGAAGAGAGAGGGTCTTTCTTTTTGAGACTGAGTGTACTGAGGACTGCAGAAACCTGTCTTTCCTACTGCATCAGGGGGCATCTAAGAGTGAAGCTATACCCAGAGGAAAAAAACAGAAAAACAATGAAGAGAAGGAAAGACAAAGTGCTGATAGTTGCACATTATTTGTATCCTTGAATTCTGCTGAATCTGAATTTAACATTACCTCCTTAGACTTTCCAATAGATGATTCAAGCCATGCTCATAATGTAGCTTGAATTGGGTTCCCATTACCTGGATCTAGAGTTTTAATATAATTTTATTATTGACTTGCAGCCTCAAATTTTGTACAGCTAATTGTACTTATTACACATGGTCATAATTCTCTGCATGTTTAAAATGTGAGGACCTATAGCTTTTCTTCTGTGTTTCATTTTCTACTTATATTTTTAAGTTAAATACTGTGTGTCGTGGCCAGAGGAGTTAATTTTAGTCTCCTACTGATAAGCCACACATACTTAGCACGCTTCCTCATCTCACAGTTGAATGTTCCTTCTTTTTACAAATGAAATGTCCATCCTAGTCTGTCTTTCACAGCCCAATCATGCATGCCTAGCTAAAGAACAGTTCTAAAGTGAATGATTCACTGAAAATATATTTAAGATAAAATGGCCAAAAGTTGAAGGGCAATAAGTATCGCCATGGGTTGAATGGTACCCTCCCCAAATATATGCATGACTGAAGCCCCCAAAACTATGCTTGTGATCTTATTTTGAAAAGGGTCTTTGTAGACTTAATTAAGTTAAGGATCTTAAGATGAGACCATCCTGGATTATTCAGGTAGGTTCTATATCCAGTGGTAAATGCCCTGTAAGAGCCTGAAGACAACATAGACACAAGAGAAGACTATGAGGAGATGGAGGCAGAGATTGCAATCATGTCAGTATTGGAGGAATGTCTGGAGCCAAAAGAGCTGGAATAGGCAAGGAAGTATTCTTCCCCAGAGCCCCTGGAGTGACTATGTCCCTGCTCATATCTTGCTTTTGGATTTTTCCAAAATTGTGAAAGAATAAGTTTATATAATTTTAAGCCACAAAGTTTGTGGCAATTTTTTTACAGCAGCCATGGGAAACCAATAGAGCATTATAAAACATAAATGTGAAAATCAATCATTTGCATTCAGAACCAATAAATGCATAGATTGTTGTTATTGTCACTGAGGTTTCTAGATGGGGACACAGCTCTGGCCTGCTTTTGGAGAGAACTGGCTCTATAGCAAGAGGAGGGAAGGGAAAGTAGATACAAAGCAGTGCGGAAAAGAAGTACCTTCAGCCACAGGGTTGGGAGAGGTTTTCAAAGTTAAGCAATGTTTGTTTAGGGATTTTATTTTTAATTTTCTCAAATTCTTCCTTAGGAGAGAAACATTTTCCTCCAATCAAACTGGTAATCTGTTCTTGGAGGCAATAATATATAGTAGAAGGTATATGAACCCTGTAATCAGACAGGTGTGGGTATAGATTACAGCTTCAGCCCAGCTCAGGGATGTTGAACAGTTCCTGACTGAATCAGAGCCAAGTGACCCATCTGGTCAGATTCTGAGAAAGAAACCCTAGTTCTCCTTTTATGGATACAAATGTGACGATATTGGGTCTTGACTTATTGATTTATCTTTTGACTTTGAAGGGACATCTAGTCTTAGAATGGAGCCAATCAGAAAAATTGAAGCTGTGAGTGGGAGAGAAGTGAGACACTGATCATATGATTGAAGATCTTGAATTCAGCTGTGCTATATCCCCTAGTCTTTTCAGTTACAAAAGCCAATAAATTACATTTTGTTCAAGACAGTTAACCCAAAGAGTGCGGATATACCATGTAAAACACTTAATATGATACCTGAAATGTAGTAAATACTTTATAAATATTAGCATCCTATTAAGCTGAAATTCCATCAGTGTATTACCAAATAAATTGCCCTAGAGCAGTGGTTTTCAACCTTGGCTGCACATTAGAATCACCTGAACAGCTTTTTAAAACTTCATTTGCCCCGTAGCATTCCACGCCAATTAAATCAGAGTCTCTGGGAGTAAGAGTTGGGCCTTGCTATGTGCTTAAGCTCCCCAGGTGATTCTAAAGTTCAACCAAAGCTGAGAACCACTAAACAGGGCTAGCTGTTAGGGCTGGCTCATAAACAGGATTTGTAGAAAGAAAAAAACAAAGAAGTCTTTTACTTTAAATAGCAACTCTAAGTATGGCCTATTTATTGTGTCAAGATTTTGAAGTTCTCTACCTCTGTGGAGACGGCTTCTAATCTTATTTTTGTTTCCTTTGGCAAATTGTTGCAAGTTTTCTTTAGCAGGAGTTAAGAGAATATCTTTCAGCCTCTGTAGGCTATGCTCATATATTTTTATACTGTGAAACCCCTTCCAAGCTTTTGAGCTCATTATTTTATTAGGGACTAATAAATTTAACTTGACCATACACACTGCTAAAAAGCTTAGTGTTCCATATGAGGCAGGCCAACAGACAGCGTAATCTTTAAACCCTTCAGCTTAGTTTATAAAAGTTATTAGTGTTGCATTAATAGCCAATGTTAAATTGTGTGTAAATTATGGATTTATTAGGGCTCAGCTTCTGTTTCCCAGCCTCTATAAGCATATAACAGTGAAGGTCACTTTTGATAATCTCTGGAAACTCCTAAAACAGTGGGAATTTGAAGTCAGCATGTGGCAAGAGAGTGAGCACTGGATTTGGAGTCACAACACGTTTTTTTAACACACTTTTATCTGTGTTGATCATTCTGAGCTTCAGTTTTTCTCATTTGTAAAACATAACAAATAATGTTTCACCTGTAAATCCTACAGAAAAATAAACTACAATTATTTGCATAGATAGGCTTTGTACACCAAATTAAAGATAAAAATGTGTTAGAAATTTTTCAAAAATAGGATTAGCCTATATATGAATTTTACCTACATGATTGGAAGACTAAAGATAGTTCAATAAACACTAAAGTAATAGTTATTTTAAAAGAATGGCTCATGGATCAGAGAAAAATTGGAAAGCTGAGGAATCATCTATGTCCATGATATTGCGTATCTGTATCTGTTCTATGTCAGTCACATCAAAAGGAAAGGATTCTGATATTTGTAGGTTTCTATAATCAGCCCGGCAGCTTTAAAATGTTATTTATTTGAGTACCTGACAGGTACTAGGCACTGTCTTATTTAATCCACACAACAAGCAGATGAGGAACCCAAGGCCCAAGGGTGTTAGGAAATGTAGGGCTATATTGCAAATAAATGGCAGACCTAAAATTTAAAATCAATTCTAGCTCCATAGCCATATGTCCTCAGTGATATCACTGATTCCCAATTCTATCAGAAAGACAATTTTTTTTTTTGCCTAAAAATAAATAGGAGACACTGATAATCGTTATACATCTTTCCTACTAGCTATTTGTTATATGGCGAGTTTAGAAGGTACAATTCAATGAGGAAATGTGCTGGTGCAGATTCCTTATTCCTCTAGTCAAACCATCAGATTTTAGCTCAGCATCTTAGCACCTCTGAGTAGTGGTGTCACTAGGGCAGCTTCATCAGAGAAATGGCCTCTATAAAAGGACAGGACTGTACAGACATGTATGCATTCTGGTTTTTGAGAACAAATACTTTTTTTTAGAAATTTTGGACCATTTTGTTTTCCTCAAGTGAAGTGGAATCACCAGGTCAAATAACAGAATACTTTAATATCTATTAAATTTGTTTTTGAGCCCACTGTTAAAATCAAATATTTTATTATCTCATGGTTTTACTACTAAGATATCTGAGACTTAGGAATGTGAATTATTTTTTTGCAAAACAGAAAATTATTTCTTAGAATTATTTAAAACCATTTCTTTACCCATAATCCCCAAATAATCCTACTGGCATGCAAGGAGTATAGAAAAATAAGTTATTTGGTAGAAAACTTCCTTTTCCATCTTAACAGGAATGGAACCGTAATGCTAACATGGCACAGTTTGAGGATATTTGCAAACCTAAGAAGATGTATTTTTTTCCCTTGAGCTCACATACCTATTATGTCTCTTTGATTCTCAGGTAATGAATTAAAATTGAAAATAATTTGGTCTTCATGTTCTAATTATACAATGTAATTCTCTTCCTTAAATATGATGATTAATGTGGAAATCTTTCCAGGAACTTTTAGGAGGAGAAGAGGTTGGTTTTTTTAAAACATTTTGTAGAAACCTCAGATATAGTGTCTTATTTTAAATTCATCCAAAAGAAATCAGTGTCTCATTTCAAAAACTCATTTACGCAGAAACACCTGGCCCTGAACATGATTAACATATCAACAATGTCAAAACAAACAATTGAGAAGAAATGACTTGTGAATATAATATATGAATCTCTTTTCTCTCTGCCTCCTTTACATTTAGTGGGCCTACATTCTTGACATGTGAAAATCTCTAAACTATCTTTCCATTAACTGTGTTTTTGGTCCACATTTGTCAGTCTAAGCATTAAAATAATCTATGAATTTGTTCCTCATAGCCACTATGTTTCCCCTGCTAAACATCTTTGTCTTTTGGAACTGTAGCATACATTGTTCCTTTCAAAATTTAGATCCATCATTAAGATTTCAGATTTAATAACTTTCTTCTTATTTGGAGAACAACCTTATAAAGTGAAATATACTGGTAGGAACTTCCACATATCTATTTATGGAAATAAGAAAGGAATCTGTAGGAAAATACAAGAAAGGGAATTTATTCTTTATGCAAATAATTCAAAATAAGATATTAATGACCTTACTACCAAGGTCATTAAATGAAAATTATTAAAGAATTAGTGATTTTAGAACAGGTGCTATTGCTGAGATAAATTTGCAGAGAAATTGTGCTCTACTAATCACTACATTCATTATTTTGAATAAAATATTTGTTTTTACATTCATTTGTGCAACTGCAAAAAACAAATGACTCATCACCTGCCTTTTTCACTCTAAAAAGTTGTCTTAATTTAACCATTTCTTAAACAAGTCCAAGTATCCCTTCGAATTCTACTATTTGAATGTTTATATCCAACTGGTTATTTAAATCATTCATATATAGTTATAAATATGAAAACTTTCAGACAAACCTATCTTTATTAACATGTTACGTCTATATGACTCTTCTAACACATGATACTTGAGTCACGGACAGCTATCATAGTAACTATTTGTGTGATTGTGGCAAGGTTTTAGAATTCATAATCCCAGTCATGATTTTTATAAGCAGGGTATTTGTTTCATTCATCCAGCAAACATATCAGACGTAAGTGAGTCCTTGCACTGAAGGAGTTGATAATTCAGCAAATAAGGCAGCTAACATGCTTATGAAGTGCTGTATTATGAACTAGAACATAACAGGTGCATAGGAAGATAAAACTCTGCTAAAGAGATTTACAAAGAAGGGAGATCATAGAAAGATTCAGTGTGGATATGATATTTAAGCTGGTTCTTGAGGGATATTTATTATAGAAATTCATTGAGCAGACATGAGAACAAGAAAGAATGGTTTGAACAATACCATTGTCCTAGGCAAGCATGGCACATGTTTGGCTTATAGAGAGCGGTATGATTTGAATGGTGTTGATGAGTAAGAAAAATGTGTGAGTAGATTGAAAATTAATTTGGAACCAGATAAAAGAAGATCTTGAATCTACGAGGAAGAGTTTTTGTTTTTAAGTCTCATTTTAAAATAACTACCAGTTGCTAAGTACTAATCATATACTAGGCACTAAAAGAGTTACTTTATTTGTAACATATCTGTCAATTTTTATAATGATTCCTTGAGGTAGATATTATTCTGCCTATGTAGCAAGTGAAAAAACTAATATTAAGATAAACACCTTGCTTAAGTTTATAAAGCTGCCAGTGATAGATCCTGAACTCAAACCCAAGTTTGCTTGGCTCCAAGGCTGTGTCCTTTCCATTACAGCACACTCTGGCACTTTATTCCTCAAAAATGAAGAGCTGTTGAACACTTCTGAGGAGGGCATATCATGACCAGAGCCATTCTTCTACACTCTTTAGGAAATAGCATAACCACATCTGTCTACCAAGATGCACAGCTCTGCATAGCACTGTCAATACTATGTAGTCTGAAGAGCAAGGGCTTAAATAAATGTAAGCATGTAATAAGAGTTGTCTTACCCAAAAAAGATGGCAACAGAGAATAGGTTATAGAAGTAATAAGAATGTGCAAAAAATAGGACTTCTGTATTAAATCAAAACATTAGAGATAGATTTCAGCTTCCCATATGGCCAAGTAAGCTACTGCCAGACCAATACTCCAGCAAACAACAACTATAAACTTTAGGCAAAATACGAAAAGCCCACAGGCACTGGAGAGGGAACAAACACAGGCAGAACATGGAGGGAGCTGACACTTGGAAGAAGGGGAAGACATGCTGCATCTAGTATATTAAATTCTAATATTAATAAAAACCCACAGAGTTTCTGGCCAGAAGAACAATAAGATAGAGTTCAGGGAAACCACAGGTGTTGAGAAGTAAGAGAGGAATACAGAAAAAGAGACAGCCATAGAGGAAGATCCCCCAATTCTGTTTATAAGTCTGCCCACATCTCTGGCTGTCCTCTGAACTACACATGCACAGGGGAAAACTCCAAGCTATAGAATTAAGAATTAAAGAACCAAATGGATATTTAAGCCCAAGGCATAGATTTTGATTTGCAGTTGATTCCAACCAAGTTGTCTACTAAAAACACTGAACAAACAAATGAAGTCAACAGACTTCAGAGTAAAATAAAAGAATTCTGAGTATCCACAATATAAAAATTATAATATTGAGGTAAAGTCCTTAATAAATTATTACAGAAAATTTCAAGAAAATATGATTTATTCTGAAAGAGGAAAACAATCAAAATCAATCCTGCAATGCCTCAAATTTTAGAATTAGGGCCGGGCGTGGTGGTCCATGGCTGTAATCCCAGCACTTTAAGAAGCTGAGAGGGGAGGATTGCTTGAGGCCAGAAGTATGAGATCAGCTTGAGAAACTTAGTGAGACCCTGCCTCTATTTAAAAAGAAAAAAAATTACAGAGTGTGGGGGCACATGCCTGTGGTCCCAGCTATTCATGAGGCTGAGACAGAAGGATGGCTTGAGCCCAGGAGTTTGAGGTTCCAATAAGCTATGATGACACGCCTACACTCTAGCCTGGACAACAAAGCAAGAATCTGTCTCAAAAAAATAAATAAAAATAAAAATAGAATAGAATAGAACCAGCAGACAGGATTTTAGAGCAGCTTTTATAACTATGCTTGCTAATGTAAATATGAAAATATGCTCAGAGGAAATGAAAAGATAGGAAATCTTAGCAGCATAGTAGAAACCATTAAAAAAAGAACCAAATGGAAATTCTGGAACTATAAAATACTGTATCTGGAAAAAAATGCTCACTGGACATGCTTAATAGCAAATAGAAGATAGTAAACTAACAAGTCATTGAACATGAAAAGAGACAAATGAAAAGTATCAAAGAAGAACAGAAAGAATTAAATAGAAAATTGGTCAGATTCTTAAGAATCTGTGGGACAATATAAAAGTTCTACTATCTATATAATTGCAATTTAAAAGAAGAGGAAAGAGAATGGGTCAGAAAAAAAAAATAAAGAAATAATGGCTGAAATTTTCCTGAATCTGGGGAAAGATATAAATTTATAAATTCATTTAAATTGAATTAAATTAACCCTGCAGTAACTAAGCTAAGATTTAGAACTAGCAGGCAGAGTTTTAGTCATTAAAATAAATATGAAGAGAACCATACCTAAGCTCATCATATATTAGCTGCTAAAAGATGAAGATAAAGAGGAGATTTCTTATGGGAGACTCTATCAGAAACAATAGAGACAGAAGACAGTGGAATAATATTTTTAAAGTGCTAAAAGCAAAATAATTATTAATCCAGAATTCTGTATCCAAATAAAAATCTCCTTCAAGAGTAAAGGTGAAATAAACATACATCCTGTACTATGTGAAATGTCAAAGAAAGTTTTTCAAGATGAATTAAAATTATACAAAAATGGAAACTCAGTTTTTCAGGAAGGAATCAAGATGATAAATACCTGGCTAAACATAAAATTCTATGTTGCCACTTACTTCCTTTAAACTGTTTATGACTTAAACTATTACATGCTAACTATTTCATAAAGGACCGTGAATGGGATAATGGATCTTTATGATTGTAAGATACCAACATTTTATATTAAGTGGTACATTGTAAACTGTGAAAAGTAAAATAAATATATAGATAGCGACAACTACAAAACTTAGTGCAAAAGGTAGAAAATAAAACTCCAATAGATAAATGAGATGGAATTTTGAAGCAATTCATTTAATCAATTCAATCTATTGAAAATGGACTGAAGATGTTATATTTAGCACCATGGAGTATACAATGGTGAGTGTGACATAGACGCTGCCTTCAAGGGGCTTTATAAAAAGGGGAAAACTTCAAGTTTTCTAAATTGAACAAACGATAACATGGTGTTATTCTTTACCAAATTAGGACATGGAAGAAAGAGAAGTATTTGAAAGTAAATGTTAGATCAGCTATAGATAAGCTGTCTGTGAGATTCTGAGCTACCTCTGTGACATCCTTTCAGATTTCCAGGAAGCATTTAGAAAAGTGGGTTAGACTTCGAGGAGGTAGAATGGCTTGAAAGGAAAGCTTGGGGCTCTTTCATACCAACACTGTATAATAATTAAGCTAAGAATAGAGTGGGGAATGAATTAAGTTATTAGTTCAGCCTTGGGGAGTGTTTGTGTTCCAGAGATTGAAGTTTATGAAAGAGAGAGAAGGGACTAAGATGATATTCACACGCAGGATATTACTTTGTGAGTTTAGAAGATATTTTAGCATATAAACTAAAGGAGAAAGCCCACTAGAGATTAAGAGATTTAAGATGTAAATAAACACAATTGACTAATGAAACAGGTCCTGGAGATACAATAAAGGATATGGGTGGAAGGTTAATTTTTAAAAATAAGACAGGAGAAAAAATAGATAGGAAAAGACATAAACAAAGAGGTTCTGAGGTGTAGGATTAGAGAATTAAGGTACTTAGGCTGAAATGACCTTGATCTTTTTACTGGAATATGAATTGTGGTTACTTGTTTACAATTACTGTAGCAACGAAGTTGAAAGACTCAAATGGGAGCACGTGTGAATAAGTCCTGTTTATTTAACATGTGTTTAATGGCATCTTCTATGTTTCAGGCAGTGTACTAAGCATTGGACAAAAGAGTGATGAACAAAACAAAGCCTCTGCCTTCCAGAATCTTACATTCTTGTGAAGAATGAAAAGGAAGAAATTAAATATTTATTATTTACTAATTCTGCTTGAAACCCTTACATACAGTGGGCCAGTATAGTTTGAAACATACTCCACGTGCCTTCATGTTTAGACATCCTCCTATTCCTACATTAACTGATTTCTGCCCTATAAAACAAGATTATTCATATTCTTTTTTTTTTTTTTTTTTTTTGAGACAGAGTCTCACTTTGTTGTCCAGGCTAGAGTGAGTGCCGTGGCGTCAGCCTAGCTCACAGCAACCTCAAACTCCTGGGCTCAAGCGATCCTCCTGCCTCAGCCTCCCGAGTAGCTGGGACTACAGGCATGCGCCACCATGCCCGGCTAATTTTTTTTTTATATATATATATCAGTTGGCCAATTAATTTCTTTCTATTTATAGTAGAGACGGGGTCTCGCTCTTGCTCAGGCTGGTTTTGAACTCCTGACCTTGAGCAATCCGCCCGCCTCGGCCTCCCAAGAGCTAGGATTACAGGCGTGAGCCACAGCGCCCGGCCTATTCATATTCTTTTGGTTGAATTTCTCTCCACATTTAGAAATAGGTTGAGGAAGAGTGTCATATAAAGAAATGCCAGCTTGATCAAAGTGAGAACCCACTGGATGGTGCTTTGATTACCTGCCTCATCCCCAAACCTGGCCCTCTGCTTCGAAGGACCAGATGTTCCTGCTATCGATGGCTTCTCCTGGCCTGAGTATAGATTTATGTTAACCAAATGGCATAGGAGAATAGGTTATGTATTTATTAATTTGCTATGAGAAACAATACATAAAGTAAAATAGTCACACTGGCATGATCTCCCTGTGATCAAGCACATGGGAAGCCAAATCATAATCAGAAACCCATTTTAATTTTCTGCAAGAATTCACTGTGATAGGGATAGGAAATATTCAAAGTGCATATTCTCAGTGCACTTTCTCCCAGTAGGCAGACATGCATGAAATGCTAGATGATAATCAGAAGGTAGCTTGGTGAGCAGGAAGTCAGAACAAGGAGAATTAGATGAATGGAAGGTCTAATAGCATTGAAGCAAGATAACCTGATGCTATTCATCTCACAATGGCCTTGTTATTGACATGGAAATACCTAATGTGCTCAGCCTCCCTACCCACTGGACTATGCTTGCATGGTCCCTGCTACCATTTGTGCACCAACTCTCCTTTTTCCATTCTTCTAAGGCTGATTAATTCTACTACTGTTCAACACATTCATGCTTTGGATATAGTGACATATTCAAAAAGTTACATTCCAGTCCTACTGGCATGAGAGTCAGCTGTTCTGTTTTAGGTGACTTTGCATTTCTTGGCTCTTGAACATGTCGATTTGACAGTGTAATACCCAAAAGATTATCTTATTTCCCTTATTTTTGTAGTTGGCATTCCCCAAAGTCAGATGTTCCTCCAGACTCTCTCATGCAAATAATAGATAATAACCACATCAGAAATCATCATCAGGGATACATAGTTGGAAATGATTTGAAGCTATATGTTTTTTAAGATTTCTGTAATACTTGCTTTTGGGTATTGTGATTATATCTTTCCTGAGCTTATTTTTAACTTTCAATTCATATATTCATAAAGCTTAAAAGTGACCTTAGAGATCATTTGAGTCAATAGCTTCATTTTATAGGAGAAGAAAGTGCTGCTCCAGAGATTTTTAAGCCATGTAACATGTGAGTAGTACACAGTGGAAACTAAAGTTAGGGTCTACTGACTTTCAGTCTCTCCATATTCTCTGCTGCTTTAGGGGCATAAGACTTCAAGAATTAGATTGTCATGTGGAGTTCCCCTGTATTTTTCAGGCTGCTAACTCCATTTTTTGAGTATTTTTCTTTATTTTTTAATACCACTACCATAGGGAAAGCATATTAAAAGAAATATTAATAAATGCAAGCTAAATTCACATAACTGCAAATTATGTCAATTTAATGTACCTAAGACAGATTGCTGCGGTATCACAAATAATAAAAGAATAAAACTTTCTCTTTTAATTAATGCAAGAAGCTATGGTACCTAATTCTGGATTTGTTTTTTCCTTTCCTAGTAGTTTTCATATAAAACTGTGTTCCTATAACTATGACCTTCCAATCTAAAGACAGACTGATTAAAATGAAACTCAGTACAAATTATATAATCTAATCAAGATACCTATACAGTATGGGGAGGTGTTGGATATTTAAAAATATAAATGACAATCTTCATATAAACTTTGAAAATGAACTGTAATTCCAAATGAGAGGAAATTGAAAAGCCTATAGAAATACCTACTATATGTTTCTTCAGCTGCAAGTGAGATTGAATTAAATGATGTCTACCCATATTGCAGAATATAAAGTTGATAAAAGAAATAATTTATCTTCCAAATGGTACTGACAGCAAAGGGCTCAAAATTCCCCCTATTCTGAGTCCTAGTCACATTATGGGTACCTCAGGAGATAATGGCAGGTCTGGTCTAGCTTAAATGTGCACCTCAAGGGGAGTCACACTTAAGCAATCTTAACAAAGGCTCATTATATTATAAATACCTAGGGGAAGGGAGACCATAATTTCTTTATATATATCTTTCCTTATATGTATACACACACATACACACACACACAGAGGACTGTTTTACTCTGTCCTACCTAATCTGTCAATAATTTAAAATAGTGTTCACCTCTTAACTTGTTTTAATACTACTTAATTTCTTAATTTCCTTTTCCAAGGTAAATGATTCCTATTCCTTCAATTAATATGTTAGCTATATTGCCAGCATTTAAACCCTGATGTTTTAATGCCACTAAAGAAGATGACCAAACTAGTAATAATAAAAATAACAAAGGAAAACTTACTTTTATAAAAGTAGAATTTGGATAAAATTTAAATGAGCTGCTTCCAGTTAAAAAATTAGAGTAAAAAGTCCACTTCGTGGAAATATTTCTGACACAAAACAGTGTTTTCTGAGTTTTTCTAAGTGGCCTTTCATTTAATTCAAATAAGAATTTTTTAGATTAAAGTCAGGCATTCAGTAGTGGGAAGGAAATTCTATGCCTTATTCTTATACTTATTAAAATAGGATAATGATGATGCATAAGGTTATAATAGAACTTGTTCTGAGTCAACTTTTATGAATTATAAATATTCTATTGGTGGTCAAATATCTTCCTCGAAGAAAAGTCTTAAAATATACTACATCAGAAGTACCACTTAGAATTTTATTCATTTTTAAATTTTAAATTTGTGGTCAAATTTACTGATCTCACAGAAGTGAAGTTGTTATCAGCTTCCTCTTTTGACATGAATCCAGACGAGTCAAGGTTGTGTTTGGGAGATAAGGACCTAAAGATATTCTTGTACTACAGAAAACTGGTGTCAAACACAAAAATATTATGAGCTTATAGCAACGTGTATGATAATGTTGTATATACAATTGGGAGAGTCAGGGTCAGGGTTTACTAATGGAAGTAGAGTGAAGTGGTAACCTATACCCATATTTTACTTTGTACAGACAATATCACTCTGGAAAAAATATTAGTTCACCATTTGCTATGAAAAATACTAAGTCAAAACCACAGAAACGTAGTATTCATTCCAATGCATATTTAATCTAAATGCAACGTGTGAAATGATATGAGGATCAAGCTCCCATGCATATCCTTATTCATTCATTCATTCATTCATTCATTCATTCATTCATCAAATTGGCATATTTTGAGTGTCTGTTACATGTGAGGCACTAGATCCCACAAGAATATGATTTTGTTTGTGCCCTTGAGTAGCCCACAACTTAGAAATATATGTAAGTAGATAGAATATTACATATTCTATCAATCAACAATTATAATATAGTGGATTGTTTTGGAAAGCAGGTGCCTGAAGGTGCTATGATTCTCTTTTGGCCTAGGGCTCAGGGCCAGCTTCACACAAAGGAGGGGACAGAAGAGGTAATGACAGCAGTTAACATGATGCTGTGTTTACTGTATGGCTAGAATTCTCCAATGTACAGCATATCTGTCAATCCATATAAACTCCAGACCTACCAGTTTAAGGTAGGTTACTATTATTGTCTCTAATGCAAAAACAGGAAACTGAGGTCCAAGTTTACAAGACTGGTATGGTATGAAACTACAGATAAAATTCCAGGCAGTTTGGCCCCAGAATATGAGCTCTCAACCACTACTCCATTCTGTCTCCTTTCAGTGCCTTTTGGAGATGAATTTTAAAAGATGAAAAAAGGAGTTTCCAGGTAGAGAAGAGCCTCATGCACATGGATACGGGAGCCTACGACTTCACAATGGGTGTGGTGTGTTCATGGAAAGGTAAAAACTGTGGGGCTTCTGGAGGCTGGGTGCTAGCTAGAGAGGAAGCAGGAGACAGGGGAGGACAGACCAGGAGACACACGTTCATCATCCTCACTCGTTACTCCCATGCTCCTTTGCCAAGTTTTCCAGAGACCTTTTTAAATTTCACATGTATCATGACTTCCACGGGGCCTACAACCGAATGAGTTTTAGAAATATTCTATTATACAATTTTGAACGTTTGGAGATGCTATGATTTCTCTTCATCTCAGATTCTTTTAAACCGTGCTATGAAACCATTCAAGGGTGAGTGATGAAAGGATAAAGTAAAACTGACTTTAGCCTCAAGCTTCGTGATGATTATTTTGGCTGTCTTTCTTTTTCTTTTTGTTTTTTAGAATTTTACTCTTCAGATATGGCTGTAAGAGGATTTTTAACTTCTCTTGGAGATATGAGAAACAGTATTTATTTTTCTTCATGGAATCATTCAAATTGAGGGGAAATATTAGTCAGGTAACTAGGAGCATTGTTTGCATCCCAGACAACTAAAATTAGAGGTGGCATATTGGTTTCCTGCCTCATCCGTACATCTCCTCCCTGAGGAAATCCTATGTTCGCTTACATTGAGGTTTGCAGGCTCTTAAACCTCAAATACTTCCAAAACCAGATTTTCACCGAACCACAACAAATAAGAGACAGCTGATTTTAAGCCATTATGCGTATACACCACAGATTGACAAATCTTCATGGACACATATATTTCCTCACTCATATGTCATGAACACCACCACCCTATAGCCAGGTGACAGTGAAGGGGAGAATTATAGTCTATAGTCACCTGCCTGTGGCTAAAAATGCTGCCTAATGAACATCCTTACCCTCTTGGTTAGCTTTTCCATTTCCCTAAGTGAAGTCAAAAACTGTCAGCCCAGGGGGTGTATGTGAGCCACAGAAATATTTTGTCAGGTGCAGTGTTGTAAGAAATATTTCAAATTGTTTGCCAGCGTTTAAAAATCAGAAGTTTCCATGTAAATATTGGAGTTTCTAGCTTCTTCAGAAAACTTGGAAGATTTGGCAAGACAGGGACCATGTTCTGTAGGAATTTACTGGCAGTGAGTGGCCACAGCCCCCTGTGGGAAAGGCACATTCGTTTCTCTTTCGCCAGCATCCTCCTCGTGACCAGGCTGCCTGCCTGGCTATGGCAGATATTTGAATTATTGTTCTTTATTGCTCTTGCTACTTCAGATACTTATACCTCCCTCCCTTCCAAATGCATTGTTATTTATTACCTCAATCTTGTTGAAGGGGACAACTAGGAAGACAATTCAGTTCACTTTATGAAGCACTTACAGAGTGCCTGGTGTGTGCCAATAACATGTTATGTGCTGGAGGTAGAGGGAGTCACTGCGAGTAAAACATAGTCTTTACCCTTAAAGAGCTCATAGACTAATGGTGGAAAAAAAACAAACAACACTGACAAGAAATTATGGTGAAGGCAAAAGGTTTGATTCATTTGGTGTAAAAACATGAATGTAAGCATAGCTAGTTCTCTTTAGCTTCTGCTTGTGAGAAAGACATCTAAATCTATTAATACAGTAATCTATCTTTATACAGATGCTTTTCAACTTACAATGGGGTTATATGCCAATAAATTCATCATAAGTTAAAAATCTTGTGAGGTCAAAATGCATTTATTATACCTAACCTCCCAAACATCATAGCTTGGCCTAGCCTATCTTAAATGTGCTCAGAACACTTCCATTAGCCTGCAGTTAGGCAGAAGCATCTAATACAAGCCTATTTTATAATATGGTTTTGAATCTCTCATGTCATTTATTAAACACTATACTGAAAGTGACAAACAGAATGGTGTATGGGTACTTGAAGAACAGTTTCTACTGAATGTGTATAGTTTTCACACCATCATAAGTTTGAAAACTTGTAAGTTGAACCATTATAAGTTGAAGACTGTGTATATGTATGTGTGTACATATACATATATGGACACATATGTATATAATATTTTATCTACAGACACACAAATATATACATCTATGCACTTGTGTGTGTACAACAAAGGTTAAGTTTTGCAATCCAGTGGAGCAGTTATAAACTGAATATTATAGATATTGTTAAATTAAATAAGCAGAAGGCCATTAGCCTGAGGCTGTCTCTGTACTTTGACTTATATAACATAATGAACTTCAACTTAGTATGTAAACAAACTGAAACCTAAGTTAGGGATAGCCTAATTTCAGCCAATCACAGGCAGCTGACTCATCACACCCTGCCCAAGTAAGCCAGACACCTAGCTGTAACCAATCTGGTGATTTCTCTACTTTGCTTCTGTGTTCAACCATAAAAGCTTACTGCTCACACTGCAGGGTGGACCATCTTCTGATTCTAGTGCTGTCCAATTTGTGAATACTTCTTTGCTCATATATATTTTGCTAAATTTAATTTGTCTAAAGCTTTTCTTTTAACAATATATAGCTATATCACACTTCATAAGTATTTATAATGAGCATTAAAGTCTAGTGTCTTTACAGAGACTGATTAAATTATTCTAAAACCAATATAAGTCTGACAATTGGTTTTTATAATATTCCAAGTTCATTTCTCTTTCTGTATTTCACTTAGCTTGTGTTTTCCAGCAACAACTCTAAGACTCACAAATTCTAAACTTTCCACTCCATAATTTCACTTCTCTTTATTTCTGACATTTCATCCTTACTCCTATTTACAAATGACCTTATTGTGCTACCTGCTTAGGAAATTATTAATTTCCTATTTATGTGAGCCAACTGTTGTTCTGTTTAATTATTAGCTGATTTAATTGTGGACCTTTCTTGAAATGCAGTTAAAAATTATAAACATGGTTTGTAACTTCTTCTGTGGATGGAGCAGGAAGGAGGCTGGTGATGTGAATGCAGTGTTACAGATGAGAAGTTCACCAATGCACTAAACTGATGCATTGGCATGGGTGTTACTTAATGAAAGTAAAACTGTCATCATATTCTCTTTCCTTTTACTTAATTCCAGCTATTTTATGAATGAAGTATTTTTTAAAGTGTATACAATATTATTTCTATTATAATCATGCATTTATCACTTACATTAAGTGCTACAGATTGTAACATTGTAATTTTCTTCCTCAATGAAGATTTCTCTTACATTTGGATATCTTGAATGTAAAATAACAGCATTTGTTGGTACATCTTATGAAGCTGTTTAATACTTCAATGCAAAACTCCTTTAATAGTTGTGTTTTTAAAAATATACAGTATTAAAGAGTATATCATTGACATATTACTAAACAAATATAAAGAGTAAATGGAGGTGTGATTTTGACCTGATTTAACCTTTCACTTCTGCTCTATCTGTAAAAATTACTCTCCTTTAAAAAATACAATGTGGTTAGCATTAAATAAATAAATAAAGCAGAAGTCTCCTGGGAAAAATCAGCCCTGGGATGCTCCGTGTTTCTCTTTTCTCTGAAATTAAGGTATTTCCAAGAAATAGAATATTTATGAATACAGAGTTGTGACAGGTGGAGATAGTTACTATTACGTTAGGATTCAAAATAGAGGCCAAATGGAAATTTAAAATGTGTATAAAACCTAAATGACAAAAAATAGCACCAAACTAAACTTGATATATTTACTTTCAAAAATTATTTCCTAAAATCCAAACCCTTATCTTTCAAAAGCTTTTATCTCCCAAAAGACTTCAACTCAGGAAAATAGGCCAACATTAAGAACACTGCACAGAAAGACAACTGTTGGAATCACAGGTGGTTTTGCGCTCCATGCTATAGCAACTCCATAAAAAGACTGCCCTTTCTCCTCTAATACCTATACACTAAAGGGATACAGTACAAACATTGGAAGTAAACACACATTTTTTGGAGCAGATCATGTTGTATAATTGAAAATTTTTTCCTCCTTTTAGGTAGTCATGGTAGCCTGTCCTAAAGTTATGAAATGAAAGTTCTTTAAGATAATCTAATAGAAAAATTATAATATAAAATCATTTTATAGAGGAAAATTTGAGCTAAAAATCTACTGGGGGAGGATACTCCATGATATTCTCCATAATATAATTTGAAATTCTATGTATTCCATCTTCAATTAATTTTGACATGCTTCATTATACTGGAAGCCAACATCAATCTTTGCCCCTCTGACTTCCTACAGTTTGGAATTATTAATGAAAAGTGTGCTTAATTATATTCAATTTAGCAGTTTGTTGTACACAGTCTTATATTGTTCTTTAAGTGTACTCTGGATCTTACCTTCCACCAAGGTTGCATACTACAGAAAAAGGAAATACATCATCTATTTAACATCTTTTAAATTTGCTATACCATTTTAAAGTAGTACCATGCAAACAGTAGGAGCTCAATAAATGCTTGTTAATCATGCCTCTCAAAACTCTCTCACTATGCCACCAACCTTCTCACAGACTCAGGGAATAAAAGTAACAACAACCAGTACAGAAGTTTCCTGGCAATATTTCAAATTATTTGTTTCTACAAAACATTCTCTTTCATTTTCAAAGTCATAACACTCACAAGGATTGAACTTAGCTGTTAAAAATATTGTTACAAAGCCACACAGAGCAAGGGTTATTATTCTCATTTATATCATGAAAGGGTTTCTTTACGTGTTTGATTCAATCATGAGCTCAGTGTGACAAGTTAAGAGGAAGCCAGGGATTTTCTTTCCCTCTGTTCATTCATTTGACAAATATTAATGGGTGTCTTCCACATACAAGACATTCTGCTAGGAGCTATTTGGGATACACGATGAATCAGCAGAGATCTTGCCCTCAAATCTTATGGTGCTTTGTTGTGAGGAATACTGTCAAAGCCAGGTGGTAAGGCCACCGAGCCTACTGCCCTGAAATCTGTAACCGACAGATTTCCTACAGCATTACATGCAAAGAATAAAGTAACCAGGAGAGTGGATTTCATTTTTCAACTCAAATAGACAAAATGCCAGAGAAGTGCCTTTTAATTGGGGGAAAGGATTATATATTGCCACTTATCCATTTTTGATTTTTATTAATATTTTTAAATATTAATAGTTATTAAAAACACATTTTATATTTTTTGAGGAGATAATGAGGAAAAATTATCAAGCATGAAGAGAGAGATCTATTAAATCCATCTATTCTTATGAGAGGAGAAAGAAGACAGAAAAAGAAATAAAAGGAGAACAGAAAAGAGGGAGAGGGAGAGGCAGAGACACTGGGAAAGAAATAAAGGGTCTGAACATGCTTTAATTTAACCTGAATTTGTAGATAGAATGCAAATTAGTAGAGCATTTTGACACCTGTAAGATAGCAAATAAGCCAAAGAAAGGGCTAAGTATGGAGCAATTAGGGATTGCATCACATTAATTTAGCATTTTTAATTTAATTTAAACCAGTGGTTCTCAAAATGTAGTGTGTGTATGGATCACTTGTATGTTTGGTTAAAATTTCATGTTCTTAGGTCTTGTCCCAGATTTTCTAACTCAGTGAGTATGGGTGGGGTTTGGAAATCATACAGTAGTCCCCAGCTATGAGAACTATGAGAGATGCTGCTTACTACTTTGCTGCTGTCTAGCCCTTGCAGAAAGAGCTATCATCTTGATTCTAAAGAAAAACGTGCCTTTTTATACTATCAGAGCTATAATTGTGACATTGCTGTTCTCTGATGGCAACAAAACACAAATAGCTGAGACAGTCCTGAGAAGGCAACTAAGTCCCCGTGAAGGTATAGTTTAGTGACACTGCATCTTCTGAGACCAGCACTGCTGAGACCTGTCTTGGATTGATCCTTTCCAGCTTAGGTAAGAGGAAATGACCATACTCATGTGGTCTAATGTGGCTTAAATCTAGAGCAACTGCACATCTGGATTGTCCCAGGGCAGCCTGGTTATCCTTGTCCCATTTTCTTGTCCCATTAACTCTCAAAGTGTATCAATTTGGACAATAAATTATACAGTCACCCTGTTCGAATATAATGGAAAGGAAGAAGAACTGTGAAAACTCTAATTTGTAAAACAACTCAACAAAGAATAGTGAATTCTGATGCAGCTTAGTAAATCACATTTTCTATCATTTTATAATTTATATTGTTCTGTAATTGTGATCTGAATCCATCAAAGTTGTATCCTACAGAGGAAGGAAATAAATCATGCACTTTATATCCTTTACATTTGCGATGCCATTGTTAAATAGTGCCATGCAAACAATAACGACTCAATAAATTTGAGTTTACATATAGACAAAGAATAAGAGCTAAATTAAGGAAGTAATTCCTTAATTTTAAATACATGAGATTTTGACAGCTGAAGCAAGTAATTCTTGATTTATTTTTGAAAAGAATTTCCGAGAATTAAAAATTGTTAACTAGATGTATATGATGAAAATGGAGATGCAGAAATTTAAGCAATACTGTATTAATATCAAAGCTGACTATTGACAAAACCATTATGAATGACAGCAGTGATATATGCATATATACACTTTGAAAAAAAACCACCATTTTGCTTTAAAGACAGACATGACATGACACTATAAGAAATGTTTCTAGTAGTAGGGAAAAGGAAAAATATCAGGAGACATGAATCCATTAGGTCTTGTGTAATACAAGCTGTGTGGCTTTGGGCTACTCATTTAGTCTTTGTTACTTCTCTTTTCTTTCTCTGTATAATGGGATCATATCTCCTAGCAGAGTTGTTGTGAGGATTAAATTATAAACGTGAAATAAAGTAGCACCTACCATAAACAATCTATAATTTCTGGTTGCAAAGCATAAGCCTGTCATACACTCAGTTATGTCCATTGTTCAGTGTTTGTTGTCACTTGATGAGGCCTTTTAATGAGGTATGATGATAATTGGATATTCTTTTTAGATGTACTGGCTTTAGATCAAATATCATTAGCAGCAAACAATTATTCCATGATAAGGCCATTGTGGAGGATGCAAAGGGGGTTATTCTCATGGAGCTTGTGGGGAAAGAAGGTTCTACATATCAGAATGTAGATAATGAAGGTAAAGAAGTATATATTAGGGCATTTTTAAACTTAAACACATATGTTACAAAAAGAAATCTGGACCAATAATGCCTGAGTTTCCAAAGCAGAGAGTTTAAAGTAAAACAAATAACAAAAGAAGAAAATAAAAGAAAAAAAATTCCTTCACCATCACAGTTACTGGCCTCTTCCTTAGCTTTTTCTTTTTTTTCCCCTTCTAGTATCTTGTCTTTCTTTCTCCTTTCTTATTCCCTCCATCCCTAATTTGTGCTTCTTTCAGATACAGAGCATTCATTTTAGTTATGCCTTTGTTTTAATCTTCAAAGTTCTTTCAAATGTGGTTGATAAAAGATTATCAGAAAATGTGATTTTTAAGAGAACCCTGGTGCTAGCTGTTGAATTATGATCATTTATACCTGTTACAAATATTAATAGAAAACTGAATAAATGAACAAGAATAAAGAGATTTTGAATACAAAATAAAAACATGATTTTATATAAAGAAACCTTTAAGGCAATTTTACCTTTACACTATCAAACAGGGATTTTTTCCTGAAATATGCAATTAGTATGAAGCATGGACTTTACACAGCTGCCTTCCTATTGGTCCCTTGGCTTCCTGTCTTGCCCTGCCAGTACACATTTCCTAATCAAATAGCCACTCTTCAGACACACTGCATTTCCTACAGTAAAAATCTGATCATGTCATTATAAACCCCTTTTCCTGGGCTGGGCCTTCCATTTACTTCTGCAAAACCAATGGTTGGCATTTTTGAACTATATACTCTAACTATGGGAAATAAGCTTCATATGTGGCAATTCTAAGAGTATTGAGATAAAAACATTTGTCTCAGATAGATAAGCTGATTAATTTGAAAAAGGAGCTTACTCACTAATCCAGCACTTCAGTAGGACAGAATCTTGTAAGAACTGTGCAGGGTAGTTGTCAATGGACACAGGCATCAGAGCTTGAGTTCAAAAGATCAAAATCAATAGCATTAGAGGGCATTCTTTCCAAAGCATGGTAATGGTACAACTCCCATTGGTTTTAATGGAAGTCATGAAGCTAACATGCCTTGTAACCTTTTAAAAATGGAAGGATTAGCATTCAACTGGATCTGCTTCATGGTGTGTCTATTGACAGAGCATTATGCACAGGGCCTGAATTGATCAGGCTGACTTAAATTTCTTCTCTTTTCTCTAGTGTAAATAAGTACCATGTCATTCTCCCTACCCATATGATAATGATTTGATTCTTCAAAATGGAACTCAATGGGGACTTAAAAAATACCATCTACAGCAGGCGGTCAATGCTTTCAATGTGTGATTCATTTACCAGTAATAATGCCATTTGGAAGATTTTATTTAGATCATCATTTTATGTGATAGTTCTCCTTCATAAACTCATTTAAGAAAAATATAGAGAAGGCTTATTAAGTGTACAATGCTGTTATGCATTGAAAAAAATATTTCTGGTCAAATTTGAGAGAATACCTTCTATTCTTCTGCCCTAAGATAATTTTTTAAGCATGAAAATGTTTGTTTTCCAAAAAAGTATAACTGAGCTGTTATCTGTGGAAGGTTTACATGATGTTTTTTCTGAGACAAAATAACGAGAATTAATCAAAATACTCTCCAACTGTAAAAATCTAAATATCAAATATATATATTACATAAACTTAACCCTTTGGATTGTCTATGCTACTCCCCATGTATTCTTCAAGGCAAATTATCTTCTTTTAAGTAACTAAACATAAGAATGAGAATACAAAAATGAATTATAAACATGGATTCCTGAAAATAGATGTTTTTAGTAGGGTTTTGGGCCAGCTCACTGTCACACAAAATGTTAATATGATGTAAATGATTCAAAAATAAATTTCCTTTGTAAAAATAAAATTTAGGCTCAATCAGGTTGACTGATTTTATATTATAAGAGCACATAAATATACCATTGGTTTCAGATGCTTTTATGAGTTGCCTTAAGAAATAGTTGTTTCCACTTGAACAAACTACATATAGGGATGACATTTAGAACTTAGCCAATGTTAACCTCCAAATGTTCACCACGGGTGTCCATAAACAGTCACTTATTATTACATCCTCCTATAAACAACACCGTCACTGCAGTGAAGGTGTGCAGTCACATTGCAGCTGCTTGGTTTGCTGAAGTGAATATTAACACCCTCTGCTACTCTCCGTAACATGGTTCTCACTCAGTGGCTCCGACCTTCAGCTTTCACACATCTTCCCCAAGATAATGAAATCCATTTGGGAGCCCTGCAAACCTTAACCAGCATAGATTTGAGAAGCCATGCTGCCAGACGCCTTGACAGGCTATTTGATGCTCTCTACCAAGTTTGATTTAGACAGAGCTTCTGACACAAACAGAGCACGCTTCAGATATTCCAGATCCGTTTGTTCTATTTCATCATACTCCAAGGATGTCACTTATCATCACCCTTGGTCATGCAGGGCTAAAAGAACAGGAGAGGTAGGTGTGCTCTGCCATTCACAGCCAGCCTTCCTTTAGGCTGCAAAGGAAAGCTACTTGGTGCATCGCGGACCATTTCCTAGCCATTCAATGATATTCAAAGAAGAGCAAAGAGCACCTTTCATAAAAATGGCATTTCAACTACTCTATCTTTTCTTATTTCTAGCCCTCACCCAAGAAGTATCCACTATCTTAAGAGATGCTCAGTTTTGAAGGGTATTCAGGGTGCAAGGATCATGGCTGTGTCTCTGCCCTCACACACACAGATTAAAAGTTCCTGCTATTTGGAACTGCAGTATTGTGTGCTCTTTTTCAGCAGGAGATTTATGTGGCTTCGCATAGAGAGGCTCAGGGAAGAAACTAGATGAAACTATGTTGTCTTGCTCCAATTAAAAATGCTTTGCCAAGATCTGGAATCACTTTAGCTGTGATTTTTTTTAAACAAAGAATTTTCATGTTTCAAAATCAGTTCTTATCTTTCATACACCAATCTATTTTACCTGATTTGTTCTTGGTTTTTCTTATTCTTCACCACCTTATTTTTTCAAGTTTTTATATTTCAGTATTATCTATATTGAGATAAAAACTGTACAATGAAACTCCTCGGACTATAGGGGTTTGGTGAGGAGACAAAGACAGGAAGTAATGCATAGGTTTTTCCAAGAAGAGATCATTGTTTGGCAAAAACTATTAGTACTCCTTATGATGAGATTTTAGGTTTTTGAAAGAATCACAGTGGGATGTTGGGTTGAATGAAAACAAACAAACAAATAAACAAAGCCTTCAGATTGGTGTAACTTGAACATTAATCACCTTAAAGTGATTCTAGAAATATTTGATTATATTTCTCTTTCTGAACAAATAAATGGAGGTGGGGGGATGCTAAGAAAGGGATTTGACAGGCTATTGTATTTATAAACATATGTACATATATCCATAACAGGGGGCCAAATACAAATAAACAGAAAATCTATGAACAGATCATAAAGAGGCAACTTAGTCATGTGGTTTAGTCTCTCAACTGCTTTGGGCTTTAGTTTCCTTTTTGTTTTGTTTGTAAAATATTAACTGTGCTTCTCTATTGGACTCAGCTATCCAAGGACCTCCTGGGTGTTCTTCCCTGTGGAAGGAGTGTACTTCCAATCCCACTGATATCAGGGTTGGGTTTGGGCAACGGAATGTGAGTGGAAGCGATATGAGCCACATCCAAGCAGAAACTTTAAGACCCTCACATGGTTCTGCCATTACTCTTTTGTCCCCTGTATCAAGAATCGTATATTCCAGTATGGGGATACTAAATACAATGAAAAAAACATACCAGCAAAGCCCATTTGTCTCATGAATTTTAAACTTACTGGTACTTTGGACATCTATTAATTCATGTAGTGATGTAGAGCTGACATTTTTTTCTGGATCATGATAAAACCAAAGGAAGTTTTATGCTCTTGATCCTTTATAAAAGAGAAAGATGATAATTATAATTTTAAACATTCAATTATTTAGGGGGATATAACTGGCAACTTCAGAGGTGTTCTAATCAGCAAGATTCACAATTGGTTTTTCCTGGAAATGTAATAATTAAAATGCTTTTTTTTTCCAGAAGTACTTTTAAAGAAAGAAATCAATCTATCTAGGTAATTTTTCATGAAACGAACTTATGCTTTGAATTTTCTCAGGAAAAAGTTAGACAGCTTCAAAGTTAGATGTTTTAAGAAGGGAGAACTAATGACTGTTTGACAGGTTTAAAAAGTTGTACTTGACAGCGCAGTTATAGCTGTTTGATAGTAAGACTTAGATGTTCTGCTTTATTGAATGTCAGGCAGCAGCACCGAAAGATCATCCAAATAACTTCCTTTCTTTAAAACCAGCAATTTTTCATTTAAAAGTACAAGAGAAGTTTTAATCAAATGATGATCCCTAACATCCTTTATAGCTTTAAAACTCTATGATTTTCCAAGCTCAAATCATTGATTCAGCATTAGAGGGAACCAGAATTTTGGTTCTATGATTTCATTCCGTACTAGAAGTCTGGATATCAAGTCCTTTAGAATTCTGGGGGTGGCTTGGAGTGGAGAATTAAATAATCTTATAACTTCCTTTTCAGATGTTAACACATTAACAGGCATTATTCGTTGCTATTCCCAACATATTTCTATTGTAATGTGCCAATACAGTTTATTTTTCATATATAGGGTGTCAAAAGAATGAAATCAAAATGTCTGTCTAATTTCCTAAATCTAATTATTACTCATTCTGGTCTAGGGGAAGGTAGTAGATTTGAGAGCTACAACAGAGGATGCCCACTTAAATTTGAATTTTTCAAATAAATGATAAATAATATTTTAGTGCAAGTATATCCCAAATATTACACAGCTCCCTTAACACCTTGGTCTGATTAAATGAGTTTTCACTCATTGCCAGCTGTAAAAAGCTTTAGTCTAATTATGAAGAGAAATTCTGTCCATTTTTAAACTTCTGGTATCAGGATGGTGTAATCGTTAATTTTATGAATCGCCTTGACTAAGCCATGGGGTGCCCAGGTATTTGGTTAAACATGATTTCTGAGAGTGTTTGTGAGGGTGTTTCTGGATGAGCTTAACATTTGGACTGAAAGACTGAGTAAAGCAGATTGCCCTTCTCATGTGGGTGGGCCTCATCTAATCCACTGAAGGCCTGAATAGGACAAAAAGCTAAGGGAGAATTACTTTCTCTGCACAACTGTCTTTGAATTGGGACATTCTCCTTCTGCTTCTGGACTTGGATTTGAACTGGAATTTATACCATCAGCTCTCCTGCTGCTCAGGTCTTTGGACATTGGTACTTGAACTGGAACCATATCATTGGTTTTCCTGGGTATAGAGTTAGCCTCTATAATCATGTGAGTCAATTCCTTATAAGAAATCACTTATTATAGGAAATAATATATATACACATACATATATGTGAATATATATATATATATTCACACACACATTATACAATATGTGCCATTGTTTATTGGTTCTGTTTCTCTGGAAAATTCTGACTAATACAGATGGACAGAATAAAAGAAATTTCAACTCGATATAATTGATGACTTCAGAGCTTCTGTGCTGGTCTGCTCTGTTAATTTCACTTATTGTGTGCAGACTTGTGGGCGAGTGGAGACTTCAATATGCTCTGCTGCTGGGGACTCAAGCAACTTTCCTAAGCATAGGCTGCCCTGCTGACCATCAGCCACATCTAGCAGCTGACTAAGAAGTAGGGTTCTTACATAGCATTCCCCTGATGTGTATGCCTTTCTTTTCCACTCCAAGTCTGAAAGTCCCAATCTCATCCACACTGTGTGACCCAATTCTGGGCCGAACTGCAGTATTCACCTCATATACACCCTGGGTATTGGGAACTCCAGGGGTAATCCTTGATGCCCTCCATCTACCTTATCAGTGTTCCTATCTGTATTCAGACAGTGCTGTGGCAAGTCATTTAGGCCCAGCTAAGCAAATATCAAAATGACGACCAAGGCTTCAGTCTTTCCTTTTTATAGACAACCTAAACATTCTTGCTGATTCTGTTGGGGTTCCCTTTCACTTTTTTTCTTTTCAAGAACATCCAGTCCAGCCTCCAGGAGTTGATGTGGGAGGAGAGCCACTCTTCAGGGATAATGCACTCTACTAAATGGAGAACTCTTCACATTCCCATCCCTCTCCCCTCCTCCAATTCCCGCCTCTAAATGCCCCACCCCCCCACTGGCTGCCAAATCAATTTGGTCTCTCCACTTGCTGGGAACCGTGGAAGTCATACATTGAGAAATAAGCTTTATATGAAATTAGCACTGGAGAACTCAGTAACATCTTCATTCTCAAAACTATGCTGTCTCTGCTGCAATCTCTGCACTAAATGTTTCTGGGGATGGGCATTATCTCAATAACTTATGACGATCTATTATCAAAAAGAGGCTAAATTTCATTGGAAGTTAAATTCTCTATTAAAGTTTAATTTTAATTTCCCAAGGTATATATGTTAAATAATTTAACATTGTTTTGGGGGAAAATAATTCTAACACGCTCCTTCAGATATCTAAAGATAACCTGGGCTTCCACCCAACCAGGGTTGGTAATCACTTGCTCATAAAACGACTGTTCTTTCAAGTCTGGACTCTCAAGTGGGATCAGGACGGGGCCTTTCCTGTAGCTGTAAGAATGTCCAGTGCTTCAGAAGTCAGGTCCTACAATGAGGAGAGAGCAGGTAGGGTGTGTGGGTACAGCCAGATAACAGGTCTGGAGTCCCATTTAGAACAGTGTGGAAGAGGGTTTCAGAGCCAATCAAAGGGGTGTGGTCCAAGTGACGTGGAAAAGCACAGACAGCAGAATTTAGGTAAGGCATCTGACCAACAATCACGGGACATCAGCAATAAGAAGATCACTATGAACGACCAGCCTTGTGAAAAACTGCCATCACAGATTCATAATTTCTAATCTCAGGTGGGTCTTTAGGGTGGCCCAAAAATCTTCTTACCTAAACTTAGATGGCTCTTTTATTCTGCTTTTGTTTCTTTTTCCTTTCTTTATCTCTCTCTCTCTCTCTCTTTTTTTTTTTTTTTTGAGAGGAGGTCTCGCCCTGTTGCCCAGGCTGGAGTGTAGTGGTGCAATTGTAGCTCACCACAGATCCCTGGGCTCAAGAGACCCTTCCACCTCAGCCTCCCCAGCAGCTGGGACTACAGGTGAGCACCACCACACCCAGCAACTCTTTCTATTTTTTGTAGAGATGAGGTTTTACTATGTTGCCCAGGCTAGTCTTTAAATGCTGGCCTGAAGTGATCTTCCTGCCTCAGTTTCCCAAAGTGTTGGGATCATAGGCATGAACCACTGTGCCTGGCCTGCTTTTATTTCAAACTTTTAGAGTTCTCTTCAAACATAACCATTTCCCTCCTATCTCTTGGTGGATAATATTGACTCCCACTTCACTGAGCCCTTCAGGAGAAAATTTTCTCAATTTTCTCTCATAGCAACAGCTTCATGTCGCTGCCTGTGCCAATCTTTTCACCTTTTCTCCTGCAACAGGGAGGCTGTGTTCTTCTTCTGGTCTGGTTTAATCCCTCCCCAACTTCCTCCAAATCCCAGCATGCCCCAGTCTTCAGCGATCTTGCTAAATCCATCCTCTCCTCCTCTCCTCTGTCCCTAGTCCCCCTCACTCTCCTCTCTTGTGCTGCTCCATAAATAAGTATATTCCAGTCCCTCCATTTAAGAACTCTCATTTCCCTCTAGGTACATTCAACTTTCTCTCATTCCTCTCCCAAGCAAACTTTGGAAAAAGAGGTCTTATTCTCTCATTTCCTCATTTCTGTAGACTTCAATAGCCCTAAATCAGGAAACAGCCTTATTATTCCATAGTAGGGAATAGCCCTACTATTCCATGGAAATATCCCTAGGTACATTAACCAACACCTTTTTTATGACTTAGTCAATATCTCAGTACTTATTTTAACTGAACTTTGCTAATTCCAATTTAACTTTCAGCAACATTTTACAGTGCTGACATTCCTTCCTTATTTCAACTCTTTTAATGTCTGTAGTTGTCCTTTGAATTTCTATAAGGTTTATCATTCTAAGGCTTCTCAATCTGTCTCTCTGTCTCTCTGTTTCTCTGTCTCTCTCCCTGTCTCCTTGCTAAACCTTGATTTGCTCAGGGGTTTGTTTGTTATTTCACTCTATTAACACTAATTATTTTTAAATATATTTAATGTCTTAAATTTATGACTGTCACTGTACTTAAGACCTTTTGATTCATAGCTGCAAGCTAAATTTTGTTGGGTGTTGAGTTCTGTATAATCTATCTGATGTCCAAATGGCCCACCCCAACTCAAGTCCAAAACTAAGCTAATCATCTATGCTCACATCTTCTCTCCTCCTTCACGCAGACTCCTTTATAGTGACAGATACAGCCTTTGTGTAGTCAGTACCTGTGCAAACATAATAGTTCATACCAGCAATGGTTTAAGACACTTTAAATGTACTAACTCATTTAATCCTTACAATAACCCTATATATTAGGAATTTCAATTATGACAAAATACAATAGCATCCATATTTATCTAGCTGCCAAAACAGAAACCTGGAGGTCACTTCAGGCTTTCCTCCCACCAATACCTTAAACATTCCCCAAATCCTAGTTAATCTATCTGCACAATATGTCTCAAATCCTTCCTTTTTCTAGTTTGGTTGGGTACAGCCTTCCATCATATCTAGCAATAGCTTCTAGTACACCTTCCACAATGCATCAACAGTGACCTGAAATTCAAATCTGATTCCTCTCCAATATTCAAAATTCTTGAGTGGCCCCCTACAGCTTTTAGGGTAACATTCAAATCTCTTAGCCTAGGAGACTGTGAACTGATCTCTTCCTATTTTTCTGATGATTTGGTTTTCTCAGTTTGGAAAGAAGTCTCTCTCTCTCTCTCTCTCTCTCTTCATGATCCCTACAGGTCAATACACTGTAATCTTCAACCTCATGGAGGTGAGGTGAAGGAAGCCTCTGCCTTCTGCTTCCACCACCCACTTCCCCCTTTCCCCTTTCCTTTTCTCTTCCCCTTCTTTAGGTGAGTCTAAAGAAAGGATCAGTAGAAGTTAATAGTTAGGATATAGAGTGTAACAGCCAGAAGACATAAATCTTTTTTTTTTTTTTTTTTTGAGACAGAGTCTCACTCTCTTGCCTGGGTTAGAGTGCTGTGGTGTCAGCCTAGTTCACAGCAACCTCAAACTCCTGGGCTCAAGCGATCCTCCTGCCTTAGCCTCCCATGTAGCTGGGACTACAAGCACATGCTGCCGTGCCCGGCTAATTTTTTCTATTTTTTTAGTTGTTTGGCTAATTTCTTTCTATTTTTAGTAGAGATGGGGTTTCGCCCTCGCTCAGGCTGGTCTCAAACTCCTCAGCTCTAATGATCCACCTGCCTTAGCCTTCCAGAGTGCTGAGATTACAGGCATGAGCCACCATGCCCAGCTGTAAATCTTAAAAAAAAAAAAAAAAAAAGTTTTTAAAAAAGAAAAGGAAAGAGCAAGGTAACAGAGAATAACAATGCTGAAAATTCTTTAATTTTTTCTTGTGTGTTTGGGCTTTTGATAGTGAAGTAAAAAAAAAAAAAAGCCCTCATCATCTTCTCGTTTGAATGACTAAACAGAAAGCATTACCATTAGAATAAAGCTAAATTTCAATTAAGAGAAGAAATTGAGGCGGGAAAATTGTCAGGAAAAATCCTAATGTTTACGAGTGTTTACAATGGAACTGAAGTTTCAGAGAGCACAGGGGACAGGATGGGGACAGCAGCCAACAGTGGAAGGATGTTAGCACAGGCAAGCTTTGCTGATAGAATATAAGAAAGTAGAGATCTTTGGAGAAACTTGCATTTTGGACTTCTGTGGAGGAATTATTGGCCTAAAGTTCAAAGCAACCATGATACCTAGCATTTCTGAGTTCTAATTATATGCCCGGCACTTGTCCAGGCACTTTGCAGGACATATTATGCTTCCATTCTATAGGCAAAGAAAGCAGAGTAACATGGTTAAATTCACATAGCTATGAAATGGCAGCTCCGGGAACAAACTTAACCACTACATGATAAGAGAATTATATTGTGTAGCAATATTCTACACAATTATATTGTGTAGAATTATATTGAGTAGCATGGTTTGGGCCCCAAATATTGGTGAATAAATATTTTCATTGCCTCCACAGTTCTTCACCTTGGGTAGTATAGGAGGTGAATTAGATCTCTTTAAAATTCTCTAAAGTAGAAGTTTCTGAAGCTTTATAGCTCAGGCAAACTTTAGCTTTCTTCATAGTTAGTCTATGCCCTTTCAATGGTTAAGTGTTAGGAACCAAAATGATTATGCAAAAGATTAAGCAAAATGAGTCTATTACAGTTTATATAGTGACCTGTAAATTTTCAGGGTTAAGAGGTTCCTCAATTCCTTCATTTCCTCAATTACACAAGCCATGTATTAATGTAAACCTCCACTGAAACATTTTCTTGCATGTAAGAGATACCAGTGAATAAAACATAATATACATGAATGCATGATCATATAAAAACAATTATCTAAAACTGGCCTAATACCTCAAGCATTTTTGTTACTGTTCCTTTTTTTTTTTTGCCTTTTAGGCTAATGAATATAACCTCTATGAGATTCTAAGTTTAGCTCAAACTGTATAGTCAAGGACATTCTCATTAAAGTGGCCTTTCTTCATCCTCAACAAAGTTGAGTGAGTATAAAATCTTGGCTCTCTTGGGTCTATGCTCTATAGAAAAAAGTTCGTGTAGTAGAAAGTGTATGGATTTTTGATTCATCAAGACCTAACCTTAGCTTTATTCTTTATTAACTACATGACCCTAAGCAGGTTACTAAAATTCTAAGCTGTAATTCCTTAAGTGATTAGGACTTACCTGAGACTACATTCTGCTCAATTCTTTCCCCTTCCCTTTTGTGCTGCACTTTCTCAAGGGACAAGTTTTTCTTCCTGTGCATGTCTCTCTCCTAGACTGTAAGCTCCAAGAAGACACTGCAAGCACTTTTCTTATTTTTAGCCACAGAGCTTGTTAGAGTGCCTTACTCACAGAATATGCAAAATGACTGTGGGATATACAATGATGGAAAGAAGGGAAAGAAGAGGAAAATATGCATTACCCATCTGGTTCTCTATTATTTACATTGCTATCCTCAGCAGCATCAAAAACAATAGGAACAACAAAACTCTTTGAATTGCTTTGATAACAGAAGGGAAGGCAAAAAATTTTATGGGCAGTAGTCGGTGGCAACTACTGCTATGGAAAGGGAGTCTATAAAGCAGGTTCACTGGAAAAAAAGACAGGGGGTAGGTAGAAATGGCTCTGGGCTATGAAACATTCCCCCGGAGAACATGCTGTCTTGAAGATCTGGCGCTCATAATTTCTCACTATTTGTCTTTTCCTCTTTGTCTCCACATTCAATTTCACACTTTCCATAGCGTATTTTCTCCATTCCACAGACCCAGTCAGATCACTTCTTTTTCTGTTTATCACATGAATATTTCTGTTATCTTTCCCCAGGAATTTCTTGCCCCAGACCAGTAAAGTCTAGAATTGCAAACAATTGACTTTTAAACAGACCTTTGGCTAAATTTATGTTTTTCTTACATTGATGGTACCTTCCAATGTATAACACCAGAGACTTTGAAAATAATGTGCTTGCCACTTCTTGACTTCTTTTGAATTTTCCAAGTTCTCACAAGGGAAGTTTTTCATTCATGATCTTTAGTCTCTAACCTGTGAGGTCTATCACAAAAAGGAAATCAGGGGTCCTAAAACCCACCTGTTGGTGATGGGTGGGATAGCTCTTTGCTGCTGACAGCCGGAGTCTCATTTTATAGAAGGGAGAAAGCCAAACACCATGAACCCCTTAAGGGATTGTATTCCCTACTCCTATCCTGCTGATCCACTTACACATACTGAGCCTTCCCAGTGTTTCTCCTCAGGCAATCCAATTACCAGCTGGAATGCCATCTTACTTCTCTGGAGCTTTAAGACCCTGGCCAGCCTTGTTATATACTTCACCTGGGCTTATAGGAGTTGTTTCCTCCTTTCGTCAACCCCGGTGAAGTCACTGACTGAAGTGCTGTCATGAAGAAGCCATTCCAGTGTTCTTTTCATGACTGAAAGTCACCTAAGACTTGCATTTTTCCTCTGACTTAATTTCTCACTCTCTCCTACTCCCCTGGGAATATCACCATGTTGCTTGCCACGGATATGGGACCCCATGCCAGGGGCCTTAAGACACTACCCCTGATAGTAAGGTGAATGTGGTATCCTTCCTGCTCTCACATTCCTATTTCCCACATGCCCTTGTCCCTGAGATCTCAGTGGGTCTCTTGACAGTCAGTTCTTAAATGAGGGTGTGGTGCTATTCACATCTCACATATTTCTTTCAAGTTATGAGAACAAAGGATTGTGGCATTCCAGTCAGTAGTCTACATAAAATGCATTTCAAACTTCCTAATGCAGTTAACATACCACTCATCCAAAGTACAAGTTCCTGGCAATTATAGTTCATTGGAACATAGTCCTGATGCTAGATGTGAAGCAAGATCTCTGAGCATACAAGCAGTTGTCACAAAACTTCAGCACTGAAGTATGGCCTGAGGGCCTCAGGGAAGGATCTCACTGCTATTATTTAGCACATAATTATTGACAAGTTTGCCATTTGGCTTTCCCAACTCACTGCTAGTAGCTCTTGGCAGCAGCAAAATAAAAGGGAATGGACAGGAATTTATACTGCAGGTGACATGGGTGAGAAGTGACAATTGAGAATCTGCAGGCAGTGAGGAGACAGCCAGAAGCAAAAGCATTTTGCTGCATATTGGGGAACATTTTAAGAATTAATATCAATACAGTTTCTGCATTCAAAGATGTAATTCCCACCACCCCATTTTAATGTTTTGTAATTGAGATGCATCTATCTTGTCAATGAGTATTTTCTTAATATTGCTGTATTTGTTTTTCCGGGCAACTTGCTTTTGTAGCAATAGTGTTTCCTAATATGAAGAGGTGACATGATACAATACAATTGAGGTGACATGATATTAATAGTGACCTCACATTATCAAAAAAGGTTTAAATTGTGTTCAAAGACTTTATGTAGGCCGGGCGCTGTGGCTCACGCCTGTAATCCTAGCTCTTGGGAGGCCGAGGCGGGCGGATTGCTCAAGGTCAGGAGTTCAAAACCAGCCTGAGCAAGAGCGAGACCCCGTCTCTACTATAAATAGAAAGAAATTAATTGGCCAACTGATATATATATATAAAAAAAATTAGCCGGGCATGGTGGCGCATGCCTGTAGTCCCAGCTACTCGGGAGGCTGAGGCAGGAGGATCGCTTGAGCCCAGGAGTTTGAGGTTGCTGTGAGCTAGGCTGACGCCACGGCACTCACTCTAGCCTGGACAACAAAGTGAGACTCTGTCTCAAAAAAAAAAAAAAAAAAAGACTTTATGTAGGAAGATGATACAATATTTAATAAATATATAAATATTAGAATACTTCCCTTAGGAGATAAGAGGGTAAATAAATAGTTTTGCAGAATATTAACATTATAATTTGGTTATCTAGAAAATTCATTCATCGAATTCTCAAGCAGAAGCAGAAAATGAGGCTTGATGTTTAATAAAACCTTGAGGTTCAGCGTTTGTTCTCCTCTAACAAGTGGAAAGAAAACACTCTGCCAAACGACCTATATTCTGTAAAAGCATATATATCTTTTGCATAGACAATTTCTGTTCCTTTCATATTGATTTATAAAATATTAGCATGCCATATTTAACTACATAAATATATATATATATTTTGGTTCATGAGTTAATCTTTTGAGTTTTATTTTTAAGTGATTGTGTACTAGAGAGATGCATCTATTCTATATACAGATGAACAAAGAACAGCATCATTGTAAAGAAGACATTAAAAAGTATAATATATTATTTGCCATAATGGAAAAATATCCAAAATAGGTCACTGTAGTAGAGTCTCCCAATTATGAACAATGCTTTTTTATTATAAGTTAAGATAGAAAATATTTTCCAGAGATTGCACAAACAGACTAAACCACTGAAATAACATTATTTCAGATAAATGATCAATCTCTCTATGGTCCCCGAGGCTTATTTTAAAGGAGCTTTCAGCTGGGGTTACACCAGAAAGTCTGTGATGCATGTAATAGAATCAAGAGCTCCATTACAATCCCAAATTGGTAGCACCTCTGAGTATCTCTGGGCTTGCTTTCTAGAGGAGAATATATAGGCCCAAAGTCCCAAATAACTTACCATAGCTCACCCAATTATTAGTATACATAATTGAAAGTGAGTTTCATTTATTGAGCTGACCTGTCCTATACATTCATTTTAGAACTTAATATATCATTTAAAATGGTGGCACACATTCAAAAATAGTGAATCTAAAGAAAACATAAATAGGCTCAGTGTTTTAGTATATGGCTATTAATAAAAAATTTATAATAAAGGCCTCATGTTTTTTAGTTATTATGGTCATTTTTTTCAAGTTCCAGTTCTCTATGAATATTTTTAAACTAAAATATTTTCTTAAATTATGAAAATCTTAGTAAAGACAAATGCTTGAGAGCAGAGATGTGATGGGTGAATAAAACTAAATTACATGGAATTCATACTTATAGCAATATGTATACATTACCACTTCAATCAGAAGTCATTTTTAACATTATCTCTCCATGATGCTGTGTTAGGCACTACGCATCAATAATTAAACAGATACAATCCCCGGCTTCTTTAAAATTTGTACCTATGAGAAATCATGGAGACTTAAATGACGTAGTCAAGTGGATATTGTGATGGAATTCAAATAATTTATATTAAAAAGTTTGACTCTTTTCTCTACCCCTCCCTTTAAAAATAAACCCTTTTTGTTCTTTAAGATTATAATAATAATATATAATAATATAATAATAATTATAATTTTAATTATAATTTACATACAGAAAAATTTACCCTTCCTAGTGTGCAATTTATGAGTTTTTACAAGTGCATGCAATATTCAAATCAATAGAGAGAAAACCTCCATCACCTCCCTTCCCCTGTGTTCCCTTGTCAAACTCCTTTTGCCCTAGCCCATAGAAACCACAGATCTATTTTCTGTCGTGCAGTTTTGCTTTTTCCAGAATGTCATATAAGTGGCATTAGTTCCTTTTTAATGCGGCTACTTTCACTTAGCATAATACATTTGAGAGTCATTCATGTTGTTGCATATATCAGTTCATCCCTTTTAATTGCTGAGCAATATTCCATTGTATGGAAGTACCACAGTTTATCCATTTACCAGTTAGAGGAAATTTGAGTCGTTTCCAGTTTTTGGATCTTTTACCCATGTGTGAATTTGTGCAATTATTTATTGCTTATTTGGAAAACACTGGTTCACTGAGCTATGCAGATTTTCCAAATGTTAACATACTGCTGCACAGCATTAATAAAATCAGAAAATCATATTTCTTAAGAGTACCAACAATCTCATAGAAAATGTCTTTACAGACTTGCAAGTTGTCAAGTCCACTGTAGTTGATACATGTTTTCCAAAATTCTATTTTTTGCTTAAAAGTTCAAATGTTATCATTGGCATCAAATTTGAGGAGTGTTTTGCCTTCCAAGTGGCAGGTGCTTTTGTTCATTTTCACAAAAATGTCTGCCAAATATCTAAGTTTATCTAACCGTAGTTTATTTGTCAGTTGTTTTTTAAAGTAAATATCATATTCTATGAAAAAAGTGGCTAGTTCAGTTTGCAATTCAATCACACAAATGTTTTTTCTTCCAAAAAGCCATCATATTTCAGTATGAAATAGAAATGCTTTAGGCATACTTTCCAGCTTGTCACAGAGAATAATAATAAAATGTATCTTTAGAGTTGAAATTTAATAAAATCAATGAATTTTATTGCTTGATTAAGGATATTGCTAAGTGAAGCTGGCTTTCTTTTTCTTCTCTGTGAATATATGTTGGTAAAAATCACAATTTCTACCACAGTGGTACAGTATATGCCACTGTCTTGATTTGTGCTAAGGTGCCAGCAGTTTAATTCATCATTGGTTTTGCACCGTCAATACATACGTCAACACTGTGAAAAAGATAGATAACATCATAGCATTATAAAGAAAATATTTTTTAACCTAACTGACCTCCTAAAAGGGTTTCAGGGACTCCCAAGAGTTTATGGACCACACTTTGAGAACCACTGGTTTAGTATATGGAAAAGGTGAGGAGAATAAGGAAGAAGCAGTATCAGATTTCAAAACATCAACTGGAGCTTTATTTCAGAATTTCACTGAAACAAATAATAGCCAAGGAAAGAACCAGTCTTAGAAGGCAACTTTCACTGGCCTCAGCAACTCCCCAGAGGGAGGCACAGGATGCAAGCCTGGTGGCACAAGCTGAAAATGCCTGCACACAAGAGACAGCAGAGGTGTGACTGGAATGAGCACACACTCCATGCAGAAGCAGGTGCCAGATCGTCTTGGCTCAAAGGGAAAATGGAAAGCAACAAGGTTTCAGAAGGCCAGGCAGACACCTGAGGAGTGACTAAAGACTAGGCTCCCATCACTGCTGGCTTCTAAATGTTGCAATAAGGCAGCAATTTTGCAAATGCTACTCTAAGAGAGAAGACAGTTTGCGTGGATGAATTTATTGTTTTCTCCCAGGTATGATGACTGCCCACACCTGAAATAACATACAATGGAAATATGGGATTTTCAAATGACTGAGGAAATACATCATGAGATGGGATGCAGACCCTTCCAGTACTAAGGAGGTCTCTAGGTCATGGAGGACAGGGCAAATTAAGTGCTACCATTTTGCCTAAGGTTTAGAAGTCCAATTTTAATTTCTTTTCATTAGATATGGGGGTCTTACTGTGTTGCCCAGGCAGGCCTTGAACTCCTGGGCTGAAGCAATCCTTTCACCTCAGCCTCCAAAGTAGCTGGGACTGCAGGTGCGCACCTCTGTACCTGGCTAGAAGTCCGATTTTAAATAAAAAGCTTAGGAAAGAAAGTTGCTTTCTTTTATTCTTTTCAACTATAGGTGATTTAAGCACAGAAATATTTGACATTAAGTCTTATATCTCTAATATAAAACTATGGCAGATTTTTATACACTGATAGTGAGGCACTGTTAATAGAAAAAATTTCTAATCCTTATGGCCTTGAGGGATATTCTTAATAAATGTGTATCTAAGGATGTCTTACAATAGTGACAGTTGAGAAGTAAAGACTAGCACTAATCCAGCCCTCACTGGGCATTTTGTGTGCTTTAAAACATTAGTAACTCCTAGAACCTCATGAGATAAGTGTTGAATTTTATAGATCAGGAATTTAGGTTTAGAGAAGTTTGGAAGCCCAAGATGGCACTTGCAATTAGAGCCTAGAATCTAACCCAGGTCTGTCTGTATATACATTTGCCATTTTCTCTTGTATTTTTTTTGACACTTTTTAAAAACATTTTGTTTCAGTAAAATTTTTTTCAATAAAACTTTAAGCAGAACACTAACATGTTAACGTTCCTCATATAGCATGAGTATGCATGAAATTCTCAGCAAATATTTGAAGAACCTCAGAAGCACTTTCAAATGCTCTCCAGATAGAAAACAGCGCCCTACAGCTGCCTCTAATATGTGCTGCCACCAGTCCTCGCTACTGGCTTTTTCTCGCTTATTTTTTAAAAAATTGCACCCAATGCCTGCAATTGTTCATGCCAATGCATGGAGCTTTTCTAATTTACATCCAAGCTGAAGGAACTGCTTCTGGTTATATCTACCCTTTGTAGCTCTAACTGCACATAAGTGGAAAAGCCTCTGTTAGCAGAGTAAATAAGCCTCTTCTCCTTTGTTACCCATACCGGAATACACAAGTGGCTTTTCCTCCCAGCCCAGTTCTGAATAAAATTAGTTGCACTGTCAGAAGGATTTGAGTGGAGCATTTTACCTAGACGGAGAATTTAATATTAGTGCAACACCTTCTCTATATCACTGCTATGCTGTACATCATCCACATATAGAGTGCATGTTATACTCTGCTGGGTGCTCTACATACATTATGCCAGACTTTAGCTTCAGATCTGAGAATGGGATTGTGCTAGGGTATTCTGCCTTAAATTGCATCTTACATTTTTTTTTATGTGAAGCTATAAAAAGAATAAAAACAAAAAGAAAACATATGAACAGGTTTGCATTTTAGAAGAATCATTTTTCAAGAATTTAAAGTAATAATTGGATGGAGATTAAGGCTAGAGGCAAGACCACTTGAGAACTTAGAAAAAGAGATAAGATATGAGGAATCAGTCTCAATAGTTCAACAAAGGATGCAAAAGAGGGAAGTGACTAGTCAGAAAGTCAGGAGAGAGGGAATCAGCAGATCTTGCATGGAATAAGGAAGAAATAATTGAGAAGACTTCCTGGTCTTCTCTCTCTGTTCTACCACCACAATAGGAAATACTAAAAAAAAAGTATATGCTACAGACAGAAGATCCAACGATATTATATAACAGTGAAAGCACATGCAAATGTATTGCTTCACAGCCTTGTGTCTGTGCTGTTTCACTGACTGGGGCTAAATAGATATGCTTTGGATTTATAGTTCAAAAAGAACTTTTTAAAAAATGAGTATTAAATATTATCAAATATTAATATTTTTATAGAATCAATTGACATAATTATGTAATTTAACTTCATTTTATAAAATGTCCTGATTGTTCTCACCTCACATTCCTGGGACAAACCCTGTATAGTCATAATAAATTAGGAATCCTTTTATTATAATTAGATTTCATTTGGTAGGATTTATACATGTCTTGTTGTAACAATTCATAAGGGGCAGTTTCTGTTTTTGTGTGTGCCAGTCTTATCACTTTGGATATCTGAGCTCTATCTTTCCAAAATAAATTGGTATTAGCTGCTCTTTGAAAATAAGAAATAGTATACTGGTAAGATAAACTGGCACATGAAGTTTTTGAGTAGTATTTCTTGAGAAGCAATTTCTAAATGTTTTGCTCGATTATTATTCATTCCACTTCTTCTTGCATTCATTTAGTAAATTTATTGTGATGGTTAATTTATGTGTCAACTTGACTGGACCAGGAGATGTCCAGGCAACTCGTTAGCATCATTTCTAGGTGTGTCTGTGAAGGTGTTTCTAGAAGAGATCAGCATTTGTATTGGTGGACTGAAGAAAACTGGTGGCCCTCCCCACTGAATTGGTATCATAGAATATGTTGAGGGCCTGGAGGAGCAAAAGGAGAGAGAATGGAATATAAGAAAAATGGACAGTTGTTAGAAAGTTGTAGAGCTGGGGAGGCAGAGATAAGATTAAACAAATGTGAAACAAGGTTAACAGAAGATGCAAGGAGAACACATTATATACTGATGGCAAAGAAGGAAACAATTTTTTTAAAGCCTAAATAAGGCTAAATAGGGAAGTAGAAACTTTATTCTGGTTTTTAGATAGAAAGAAATCTGTAGGGGTTGGCATCAGATAGCATTTGTCTCAATCAGGAGTGAAGTCAAACCTTAGGTGGGGTTGGGGGTTGAGGAACAGAGTTCAGAACAAGAGGGAATGGTACAAGCAGTCAATGAGAAAAGAGTTCCGAGATGGAAAGCAGCAATGAGGACCAACTTCAGAGTAGTTAGTGTGAGTTATTTGTGGTCTCAGATGTGGTTTATTGAAATTATTAACACTTTTTTGTTACCCTGGGTAGTACAGTAGAGACTGGCATGGACAATGAAATGAGTGTGAGATTCTAGACTGCTAGTGAGGGCAGTAGTGACAGAATTAAGCCTGGATTCCAGACTTGAGAGAGCTGGGAGTAAAGCCAAAATGAGAAATCATGTAAATGTTAGGAAATGGAAGACATGACAGATTAACAGCCTGTGGTCAGAAATAATGAGTGCTGGGTATTTATTTACCTGTTTAAAAGTGCTTGAATATGTACGGGTTTATTTTAGTAAAGATTTTCCAGGCAGTAACCCCCCTCCTTTTCATGACAATACATTTCTGACAATAGTACTGGAAAACAACAGCTGAACTAAGATTTTTCCCCCTTTTTCCTTCCTTTTTCTTTACTGAATAGCCTATAGAATTCCTCTTTCACCATTAAATGACCACCCTCCTTTGTAATGAGCTAAACTGATTGAACTGCCATCTATTGACAAGAATAAATTCAGTATATCAAGGGTTAGAATAAACTGAACCTAGATTTTGCAAACTGACAGAGGTCTGACTTAATATTATTAATAATTGACCTCAGGAAACTTACTCTCTATGAGACTTAATTTTCTCATCTTTAAGTGGAAATAATATTAGCTATCCTAAACTGATGAGGTAAGAATTGGAAAAGACAAAATAGTAAAATGTTTAACATGGCTCCTGGAACTGAGATGATGTTCTCTGTATCTTGCCCATTGTTAATTTTTCAATTATCGCAGAATTCTTTACTTTATTTGTTAAATACTAAAGGGCCTACTATGTGCCAATAACTCTTCTAACTACTCAATAATCAATGATGTAGGAAATTGATTTGTCCCAATTCTTTACTGCTCCTTGTATTAATACTCTTTGTTATATGTTTTTCTGTGCTTTCTACTAAAGGCAAAGTGAACCTCCACACACTGAGACTTTGGACTCAGCCAAGTGGCTCGCTTTGGCTAGCAGAATGTGTCAGTGATCCAGTTCATCCAAGGCCAAGCCTAGGCCTTAAGAGGCTTTGTATATTCTTACTGGCTCTTTTCTGCTTTACATATTGCCACAAGAAGACCGTGGCTGGGCTACAGAATGCTTACTCACAAAGCAGACAAGACCCCCATCCACAGCAGTCAGGCTGAATGCAGCTGGAAGCAGAATTACTCAGTCAAACACAGTCTAGATCAGGGGATGATGAACTACTACAGCCCATGGGTCAAATCCAGCACAGGGCTTGCTTGTTTTTGTATGGCTCACAAACTAAGAGTAGTTTTTGCATTTTTAAAGGAGTTGTCTAAAAAAAAAGAAACAAGGAAGAATATGTAAGAGAAACCATATATAGCTTGCAAAGGTTAACATATTTAATAAAAATGTTTCCTGACTCCTGGTCTAAGTCACCAAAAGCCAGACAACCAGCAGACCATGACTGTCCCCCACTGAAACCATATTACCATGGTTAATTGTTTTGCAGCATTATTGTGGTGAAAGGCAAGTGATAGAAATGCTGAATGAAAACATACATGACCCCTACCCTTAAGGAGCTCACATTTTCCTTGGGTAAACAGAGAGCTGGTAATACAAATGTGCAATTTCAAATTTTGATAAATGCTATGAACAGAGATATGGGAGATCGGATGTTAAAATTGGAAATTTGTTGTTTGAAATAGTCACTGAAGTGAATGGAGAGTGAAATGATTAGACATGTGTGGTTGGATTGCTTGACAGAGTTGAAGGGCCAATTATTGGTGATCATTTATCCAGTGTTTCACTTATTCTATAGTGGTCAGCTGTTGGGTGGAAGGAGATGGGTGAAAGCATGTTATGGATTCATTCAGGATTGGGTTTTATAACAAGGGTGTGATAACACAACCAGAAAGTACAGGAATTTAGCAAATTGCCAAGAGTTATTGAGATAAGAAAGGAATATGAGCCACAAGAAGAGAGCTGTTGGATTGGGAAAATGTTATAAAGTCAGTGGCTTAAAAGTACTAAACAATTTAAGGAACAAGTTGAATGAGTGCAGCTCACAATGAAGCCAAAAGTAGTTGCATTTATGATCAGAGCACATGTTTATATGAATGACTACAGAATACATGTTTTAAAACTCCCTTAATCATGGAACTCTTCTTCCTTCCTTCCTTCCTTCTTCTTCTTTCTTTTCTTCCCACCCCTTTCTCTTTCTCTCTTCTCCCTACTCTCCTCTCTTACTTTTTTGCTTTTTTTATGAACAATACAGGACAAACACTTCTTGGAAGTTCTTTTTTGGTGTGTTAAATTATGGTTTTCATTATAGTCAATTATGCCACCCTAGGAGTTCCCCCTAGTTTAATTCTTGGATATTCAAAAATGCAGATTTGTATATTAAAATTCTAAGAAACCTTTCAATTAAGGGTCTTATAGAACTTCCTTTAACTTAGCATTTCATGACTTTTTTGACTCTCCAAATCTTTTCTTGCTTAATGACCATTAATATCCTGCACAGGAAAATGTTTTAGCAAACAATGGTGTCAGTGAACCAATTATATTAACATATTTAAGGAAATAGGAGTGAATAGGAGGGAAGAAAAGATTTGTGGAATCTAAAAGAAGAATCCTAGAGCAATTTATTCACTGGTTCATGCGCTGAACACTTTCTGAGCCCCTGCTATAAGCCATTCACTGCAGAACACGATAGCATCTCCTCAACCCACAGTTAATTAGAGGGGCAAAGACACAAACAAACAAATGAAAAGCACCACACAGCACAGTGAGTACAAATAAAGCTATATAACGAGTTCTCTCTCAGGGAGGAGCCCAGTGTCTCTACCAGACTTGGTGGCTGGTCCAAGGTGGGACTAAATGAAGGATAAGGAAAGGCTTTTTGGAGGAGATAACATTTGAATTGGGGCGCTGTAACTGTAATTGAGTTTAAAATTCTTGAACACAGACGGTAATACTAATTGTCAGTTGGTTTAAGTTGCAATCCTAGGGAGAATCAGAACTGGTGAGGATCCTCATTCCAATGTTTGTTAGCATTTTATCCGAAAGGCCACACTCCAGAGGTGGCTACTAATTCTATTATCCATATCTTGATCAAGGCTGTAGCCCCTACTTCTTAGTGTAGCAAAAACATTTTTATTACTGAATTTGGTGGTGTGTATTTGTCATGGGGAGTGTGGAAAAGAGGCTGTCAGTAAAATTAAATATATTCAGGTTCTAAAACATATTAAAGACACTTTTCATTCTTTTGTAAATGGGATCTGATACATTTATCCTTTGGAACAGAGTTTTCAAAACCCTTCAATAGAAATTCCATATCTAGCCATGGATAGAAAGATTTCCTGTATTGCCCACCTCATATTTCTTTATTGACTACCTAAATCTACATAAAAGAGCCTAAATCATATGGGGTCAGTTCCTAACCAATTTTGTAAAGACACAGAGATATGAAACAGCATTATAAAACCAAGGAACTCTATGACTTTGCACTGAATGAAGAGGGAAGTGAATTGAAAGAGGGAGAGATTAAGTCTCTAGCACTATTCATGGAAAACTGGATCTTAATCACATATTGAGATACAATAGCTTTTTAGAATAGCAATAGACACATGAAGTTACAACAGTATAATAAAACACACATTTACACTATCCCACTGATTTCCGTTGTTTTGATTATATTTTGTCTTTTCATGTGGATTGTAGTAAGGTGAACAAATGTACTAACCAGTTAATGTAATTATTCGAGTCTCTTTGGAAGTCACAGTGCTCAGTAAAATGTAATGCACTGGCATTCTGGTTTATCTCCAGTCTCTTTGGGGAGGCTAGTATGAAATATTCCAGCAAGTTTGGCCAATTCTATCTACACTCAAAGAATCGAGTTTCTAGATTTATAAAGTTGATGGTCAGAACCTTGGTTATGGTGCCTCTCGAGTTCAGTGACATTGTCTTTCCAATCCTCCTAATCCCAGACAAATCTCTTACTCTTGCTCTAATGTCAGAAGTTGGGAAAATGGGAAATGTGGAAGCATTTATACAGACTGGTAAGATTTGGTTGGTGAAATGTGAAAAGTTTATTTAAAAGTCAGTTGAAGGAGGAAACAATAACTGGAGTGAAAATATTTGGGTCCTATTTATATTTGATTTAAAGTAGAGAATTATTCTCTAAGAAGATTCATGTCTTGCCTTTTTGCAACTATTTTGTTGATAATAAATACATTGATCTTGCTTTCCTTTCATTGTGAAAGACTCTGTGGACATTGAGGAATATCAGGGTTGGCCTGTATAGGGGAAAAAAGAGTATGGGCCAGACAGAATGCAATCTGAGAGGAAGTTCAGAGAATTAAAAGTAAAATGATAGAAGTAGTGGAAATTTATATGCAAATGTAGTTACAATGCAAATTAACTTGAAATAAAATATTTCAAAGGATTTGATTAGTGATACTATTGTTTTAAGTCTTAGTTTACAACTAATAAAATAATAATAATGTTCACAAATCATCCATGGATTCAAATGTTTTTGGAAATCTGTATAGAGTCTGATGCAGAGCTGTCAAAGTATAAGTCAGGGACTCTTTATGCAAAACTATTTTCATAATAATACTAAGATTTCAGTTGCTTTTTTTGTTCTCTCCTGAGTTAGAGAGTTGAAATTTCTAGAAGCTACATCATGGATGTTATTGCAACAGAGCTAATGCAGAAGCACATATTATTATAAAATGAGCTATAACCTATTAGACAAGACAGTAAAGGGATTTACAAAAGGTAAAACAAATGCCACTCTTTTCATGAATGTTTTTTGGTTTTGGAGAATAGTTATTTTTCATGAAAATATGTTGCTTATAGCAACCTGTAATGGGTTTATTTTTGCACTCAAATGAATTGACAAATAAAAATTCTATACATTTTTAGTTTTAATTTTTAATATGGTGATCAATAGATACAACCCACATAAACCAAAGCTCTTTGAGGTCCTCAATAATTTTTAAGGAAGTAAAGAGGCCTTGAGAACAAAATGGTTGAGAACTTCTAGTCTAGTCAAATAAAGCTTTCAAAATTTGACACTACCCATTTATTTTCTTCCATCTGAAATAAACTAAACCATGGAAAAAATCAGTCTCATGTGCAAGCACCTTAGCCATTATAGGCCAAGACTGTTGACCTAAGCAGGTCTAAAGGTACTAGTGAATTTGCACTTTATTTTTTATTTGCATGACATGGTGTCTCAATGGCATTAGTGTGGAGGAAGAAATCTTTTTATTCTTTCTATAATGGTGAATTTATCTCTTTGGTAACTTAGCATATCCAGCATGTATTCCACAGTACTATATAAATTTCCAAGTGCTGAAATTTAAAGGAATTTATGTTGATTGTTAGACTCTCAGAAGTAACTTGAAAAGTCACTACATATTTACATGACTATGAACTGAGCTTTCAGAAAACTCCCAAAGGCACCAGATCCTACAGGCTTAAATCTTAATGGTAAATTTCTCCACAATGACAGACGCTAAAACAGCACAGAGATAAAATATGAGATCTGCCCAGATTGAAGTCAGCTCACTTGAATGTAAGGCACCGTATGCATTGCTTTGACTTATTATGTGGAGAATTCATGGCCATGCATTTGTTGACTGCTATCCAGAGAGTTGACGGCTGCAGATGGATCTTCCTGCTGTTAATAGTCCACGAGTGCAAAGAAGCCACCCAGTATATTTTAAAAACATGGGCTATTTTAGCAGAAAATGGTATAAGGCTTGTCTCCTCTTAGGATATATTTACCATTAAAATAATGCAATGAAATTACACACCAAAAAACTGTCTCCCACTTGCCCCAGCTTGCAGTGCAGGGTGAATCTACTACTCTCCTTTTTCCAGTTAGAGATGAAGAAAAATAGGAAACACTACATCTTAACCACTGTGATCTTTCTCTTGGAGCAAAGGGAGAAAGAGAGAGAGAAAGAAACAGAGAGAGAGGGAGACAAAGACGTAGAGACTTAGTATGCTAACTAAAACAAATTTAATGTTTTTTAAATATTTTTTCCTACAGACCAGATTGGAATTTACAATCTTGCCATTCCATCAAATGCTATGACACTTCACAATGCCGCCTAAATGCAAAATTGGACAGGTTTAACATAATAGCTGGCTGCGTAAAACATGAGATTGCAAATGTCACGGGAAAGAGATGATGAATGGCTGTGGGATATTTATATACACTGTATAGATGTGTTGGGTAAACTGCTTGGAGGAAATCTGTTAAATCTGGACCAAACGTGGCTTTTTGTATTGCAGGCATCTGGGATGGTAAGGTCTCCTAGGGAGGCATCCTCGTTTCTCTTGCTCCAGACTTTTCCCCAGTAATCATTCTGTTTGCATCACTGTTGCTCTGTGCCCTGAAGCAAGAGACTGACTCATATGGGGGCTGATGAGGGCACTGCTGACGACTTGGTCTCTGTTTCTAGGTAACCCTGCCCAGAAATTCTTGCTTTCCTGTCGCCTCTGGGTCTAGAAGGTTGCTGGGCCTGGCTAGAATGCATGATGCCTTAATCATCTGCCTACTTCTGATGCATCTTCCAAGAAGCAGAGTCACATTCAGGATGTGGAAGTATCCAAATGATCTGGGCACCAGAAATGATAAACTCACTGTCTGTCATTTCAGTTCCTGATTTAAACAAAGAATACTATTCAAAGTAGATTATTTCAATTTTTCCTCTAAGATAGAATGTGATAAGCAACAAAAGTCACTCCATTTTATACTAACCTAGGAAGGTGAAATGTTTCCATATAGTATTTTAGTATCATGACAGCAATTGCTAAGCATAATCTTTACATTATGCTTACTATGTGTCAGGCACTACTTTCATTTAATTCTTATAATATATACAGGGCAGCATCCTTGTTATATGCATTTTAAAGCTAAAGAAACTGAGAACCAGAGAAGCTAAATAACTTTACCAAGGCCACACAGCTAACAAGTATAAGATCCAAAAAGCAAGCTCTAGCTGGCAAAGAACATATGCTTTTAATTATGATGCTATACTTCCTTGCCAATAAATAATACAAACTCAAAAAACATAAAGCCACGTTTGTAATACCATATACAGGCACTAATCTCATTTTTTGATCTAAAGGTCCTCTGAGTGGATGTTAATGTTGTGCTGGTAGACTTGAGATAGCACACACTGAAATGTGAGCAATGTGTCAGTCAGAGCCGTCTAAGTTATGCTGCGGTAACAAACAGTCCCATTGTGTTGATGGCTTAAGGCAAATAAAGGTTTATTTCTTACTCATCTTTCATGTCTATCAATGGTTAGCTGGGGGCTCTGTGCCACATTGCCATTGTCATACCAGAACCCAGAATGACACAGGACTTGGCATACCCTCCATGTAGTATGGTGGAGAGAAGAAAAAATGTGACAGAATGTTTACCAATTATTAAAGCTTCTGCCAGAGTTGATGTATGTCACTCCCCTTATATTTTATTAGCCAAAGAGACTCATACTGCCCCACTTAACTCTGAGGGGTCATGGAAGTGCAATCCTCTCCTTTGCCAGAAGGAGGAGAAAGTTGGGGTATATGAAAACAGTCCTCAGGACTATCCCAGCAGGGTCAGTCTTGATGTTGAGGAATGGGTAGTTGAGATAGCAAGGGATAATATGTCACCAGTGGCTGAAAACATTGATCCATGACACCTGAGAATCAGCTTAATCTCAGCTTGTCACTACTTTGGGACAACTTTTATGATCACTCAAAACTAGGTTAGAAGCCCTGCTATGCACTTTCAAAATACCTGATTCCCCTTTTATATAGCTGATTACATTTGTCATTATTTACCCTCTTCTGCATAAGATTTGATATAGACTTCATGAAGGAAGATACTAAACTTGTATTGGTCACTACTGGATTCAACCATTCTCTACTGCACCCTGCTACTTCAAGAATCAAGTTAGTCCAATAAATATTTATTAAGTCAGTAAATGTGTATTAAGATAGAAGGAATAAACAGCAAAAGGAATCTGTAACTGGCACACACTGACTTTTTGAGTCAGTTTCTCTTTGATACTTTAAATTGTTAAACAGACCCATCCTCTCACATAGTCTAAGGCCTAGTATAATTTTGGAGACATAAAGAAGGTTCTCTCTCTTTCCTGCCCACCAACTCTTAGGGTATCTTGAACAGTACACCATATTTATCATTCCAAAAAGATATCTTAGAGGAATAAAAATGTAAATGTCTAGGAGTGTTACCTTATCAACATAACTTACAATCAAAGTAAACCTTTCCTACTTTGTTAGGGACAGAGAATTAGAAAGTCAGAAGGTAGCCTTTTTAAAGGGAAGAGGAGGCCAATGAATGGAAATATAGAGTAAAAAGAAAAGTCTGAAGGTGAGATGACTAATTTGAAATCTATAAAAGTTGCCACAAGCCTCAGCTTATATTCACCTATTCAACCAAAGAACTTCCATTACATCTTGATTATGTATTTCACACCCATAGTGTCCTGAATACCTTCACGGGAACTGTGGGCCCCACACATAAATCATGAACAACATAGAAACCTGATCCAAAGACATAAAAGCATTATGTCTGGCCTTTTCAAAATAGCTTCATCACCTTTTGTTTTCTCCCCATCCAGCCATCATTGCATCCATAAACTGCATAGAGAAAGGTTTAGATTTAGACTATGTTCTCCTAGGAGAGAAGAGTTAATGGATTTTGAAGCACAAAGCATAACACATTCTCTTTTTTTGATCTAAAAGGCAATGCATTCTATATCATGTAATACATGGGTTACTAGGTCACGTGCAAGTTTGGAGTAATTACTAATATTTAAACTCACATTTCTATGGTAATTTAAAATCACAGCACCTTCATCATTCATCAGAAAGAGTCACTTTAGAAATCTAATAGTATTAAGTCAAAGTGATACACCGTTAATAAAAGAAGGGGGAAGCCTTTCTAACAAGAAAGTCTCTTCTTTAAACTGATCATACATAAAAGAACCTTGTAGGAAGCTTCTAGTTTTCTTAAAGCAGTCAGGCATCATAAAGTGTGCTTTCTGCCTGACCTCAAATAGAACAGGATTATCTCAGAGGAGAAGCAAAGTAAACAGTAAAAACTCAGATTGCACATAATTCTGTAAAAAGTTCCAAGGTGGGAAAAAGTCACAAATGATAGCGCTGCTTCATTCCTTTCTTTTCCAATCAGGGTCTGCATGGAAACAGTACCAATTTGTTAAAGGCTCAGTTATAGTTGTTTGAGGGCTTTTTTGCTCTGTTTTTCTTAATCATCAGAGTTACTTTAATCAAAAGGAATCCTTTTCCACAAACACAATTAGAAAAGTAGGATTACCTAGAAAGATAAAAATTATACCTTTTTAACATAGGGCTAGAATGCAAAATGTAACTCAAAGAGTTTTTTTCTAAAGAAAGACAAGCCATCTTTAGAAAAATCTGTAGCTTTTTGTAGCCTGAATATGAATTTCCCCATGTTAAGATTATATTTCCACTATATACTATTTGATGAGTCAAGGTGTAGAGGCATTTCTCCATAATGGGACTGTTCTCACCATTACTTATTGAAGACAATCTATAACAGCACCAAAAAAGTCATCAATATTTGCCCATGGTAATGTTATGTGTGAATACTCAGCATCTTATGGTGCAATGATATGCATGTGATATTACTGTCTAAAGCAATAGTGATAAGATCTTTTTTCTGGTGTTTATTGAAGCTTATTATTAACTAATACATTTAGACAGTTTTTTACATTATATGAAATGCTTTATTTTCAACATCATTATTAAATAATATTTTAAGATTACAAACTAAACAGGTAACACTTAGTTGCTTAACAAAATAGGAATTTAATTTGTTTTAAAATGGGAATATTCTTAGTGGAGCCGAAGGAGCACTTGATGTAGTCTGAAAGCTGGTTTCTTACCCTAGCCTCCCCAATTTCCAGTGACAGGACTTAAACAAACTATGAAAACCCCTAAGTTTTGGTTTCTTCATCTGCAAAACTTGTAATACCTAACTCATGGAGGTTTGTGGGGGTGACTTTTATATTAATTATACCCTACTGCATTAGTCCATTTTTGGCTGCTATAACAGAATACCACAGACTGGGTAATTTATAAAGGAAAGAGACTTATTTGGCTCACAGTTCTAGAGGCTGGGACTTCCAAGAGTATGGTACCAGCATCTGGTGAGGGTTATCCCATGATGGAAGGCAGAAGACAGAAGAGAGTTCACAAGGGAAAGAGCAAATAGCAACTGAACTTATCCTTTTATCAGGAGCCCATTCTTGCAATCACTACCTTAATCCAAAGATAACAGTATTAATCCATTCATGAAGGCAGAGTCCTCATGAACAAATCACCTCTAAAAGTCCTACCTCTTAATATCATCATAATGACAACTAAATTTCAACAAGAGCTGTGTGTGTGGGGGGGCATTTAAACCTTAGCACATTACCTATACGTCAAGGATTTGAAGTGGCCAAGAGGGACATGCATGGACTAAAATTAGTACGTCTTCCAAAGAAAGAAATATGGAAATGATTAAACATCACTTTGATCTTTAAGCATCCACAAGTCAGGACAAAAATGAAAATAGGAAGAATTATATAGGCTAATTAACAGGACGAGGAGGAAGTAGGCTAAAAGTAGACTGATTTCGCAAAAGCTACAGATGTTTTTCTATTATTGGATTGTACATTTTTCACATAGCAAACAATAATATAATAGGAAATATAATTGAAGCAAAATTAGAAGAAGTTTTTATATGAGTTTTGTCTTTCCTGTTTGTGTTGCAATGAAGGAATACCTGAGGCTGGATAATTTATAATGAAAAGAGGTTATTTGGCTCACAGTTCTGGAGGCTGTACATGAAGCACGGTGGTGGCATCTGCTTCTAATGAAGGCCTCAGGAAGCTTCCATGCATGGCAGAAGAACAAGGGTAGCAGGCATCACATGGCAAGAGGAAGCACAGTGGGGGGCAGGGGAGGAGGTGCAGGCTTTTTAACAATCACATCCGGCAGGAACTAATAGAAGGAGAACTCACTCATTATAGTAAGAACAGGGCCCAAGTCACTCTTGAGGGATCTGCCTTCATGACCCACACACTTCCCAGTGGGCCCCACCTCCAACAATGGGGATCAGATTTCAACATGAGATTTGGAAGGGCCAAAGACCCAAACTATATCAACTTTTCTGTTGATAAATGCTCAGGGCATCACTTAACCAACTCAAGAAAGGTCAGTCTGAATGTGATTCAACTTGCTGTTGACTTAACACATTCGATAAAGACTAGAGGTATGGGGGCATAAACCTTCATGTATTTTGATAAAGAGTTCCTTTCCCAGTCTGGGTTTGACAGGAGCTAAACAGAAGGCAATATTTGCTTTTTCAGTGAAAGCATATTTATTGGCCTGTATAATGTGGAGACCAAGTTAGACAGGGCTGCCTTAATCATACAAGTGTTATAATTTTTTTTAACACTTCAACATATTTTTTGTCTTTGATCTTATTTTACTTCCATTCAATCAGAATCATCCATTTGCCACTGAAAAATTAGGATACTTGAAGCAAAAGTGCAAAGAAAAACAAAGAGACAGTAGTAGGAGTTGGACACACAAAAGAGGCTTCTTGAGGCACAAGAATACATAGCTTTGAAATCTGTAATTTGGAGAAAAAGAATGTGATTTTCTAAACTGTTTTAATCATCTGTTTCCATGTTAAGAGTGAAGGCTTGCCAAGTACATCATAGAGTGTTTCTGTATGCCAGAGGTAGAGGGAATGTTGTAAGTTCTTGCCTTAGAGAAAATGAGGGGGTGGGGCTGGGTGATAAAAGTCTCCTCCTTTAGCTCTGAGGACTGTGAGGCATAGTCAGGAGAGATAGGATGTCAGTCATATTCAAAGTCCCAGAGGTGACAGGAGTTTGATAGGCTTAATGGAAAGCTAAAAGCAGGGGGACTTTTCGCCATGTTCTCTGCACAACATCCAGGGGCCAACTGCCACTCCACCTAGGGTAGCACTGCACCAGCAGAGCATGCCCAGCATGGAAGTGATCTAGAGGTTCCTATATAGCCCAAGAAGGCCCTAGAAAGAAGCTGGGGTTCTGGCCAGGGAACGTGCCAGAGGCTCTGCTAGAGAAGTCCTGGGTCTGAAGGTTTAACTGGAGATCCAAGAAACCTAGTGGGAGTCAGACCCAGAGGCATTTGGAGTGCAGGCAACAAAAGGTGATGTCCAAAGTCCCTGAAGGAAGAGATGAGGCTTTGAGCTGCATCAGTCCCAACTGCTACCAACCCCAAGGAAGGTAGTAGCAGATGCCAGGATAGAAAGACAACACTTCAGCCTTGCAGACTTGAGAGACCAGCACACGGACAGCAAAACCACACTCCCCACTTGCCTGCCAGCATGTGGAGGACTTTGCACTTTCTTTCCCTAATGCTCAAAAGCCATCTTGCGGGGAAGAAAGGATAAAGGGGAAACCGTGTTAGTTCTAATTCGAACTTTGAATTGACAAAAGTTGTAGCATATCTAAACCGGAGTTAACCAAAAAGAGATAGCATTTACTGGCAATTAAGTGCCTTCCCTTCCCATTGTGGTGGGGCTTAGGAAGAAAACTAGTTTCAGTTATGGAAAATAATAAATTTACACTTTCTGACAACATCTGGGTTGTGTGGATAAAATATTGACTTAGATAAGTGGAGGAGACTAAAAGTAGCCTTTGGATTCTGGTAGAAGAAAGGCCTTTTCATCCTCTATGCAAGAGCACATCGTCGGGCTACTTAAAGGCAGCCCAGGCTGCTTCTGCAGGAAGTTTTGATCAGTCCAGGCTCTCAGATAAACATGTAACTGAAACTCCACATTCATACCAGAGAACACAGTAGAAAAGGTTCTGGCTTAGAAACATTTCACACTGGGAGAACAGTCCCCCACACTGGCAGCAGAAAAACTGTACCAAGGCTTCTACGAAATATCTGCTTTGGTTCTCAGCGTGCCTGCCAGGAATAGTTAGCTGTGAAATAGACCCCCAGGAAATGAGTTCACTTGCTTGATAGAGTTACTTGAGCTGATCAACTGAATTTTGAAGAAAGTTTAGCAATGGCAATAATGTTAGCTTTACATTAATTAAGATTGAGCTACTATATCTGTCTGTATGAAGACCAACCGCCTTTGGAGGACACTCCTGGTTTACGGTAGTAAAATGTTGTCATTGGCATAAAGGAGAACACTTATCTTTCCAATTTTATGTTGTAAAAGGGCATACTCCAGACTCACAAAAATACCAGTTTATTAAAAATTCTGTGGTAGAGAGAAGATGGACACCTGATGATTTAACAGGATAATGTTTTAGGAAGCATCTGTCAAGATATGTTTCTCTCCCCAAACCTCCCCCAGATAAATAATGTTTGCTGAACCTAAATTCTTTCTACCAAATGCAAACAGCTTTGGAGTTGAATAGACTAGGATTGAATTAAATCCTGCTGTGTGACATTGGTTAAGTTACTTCTCTTATATAAATGGAGCTGAGAAATGGGGTTAATGTTCCAATAATATATACTTCATTGGATTTCCGTGAAGATAAAGTGAGAAACATATAGAAAACTTCTACATATTTGGTATACAGTAGATGATTAATAAATGTTAGTTCTGTCCCTTCCACTTGCCATAATGTAATCCTGGCCAAAATTCTGACAACAAATCCAGAATCTTTCGAGGTTTTGCCCAGGATTTATTGCTGAATTTCAAAATATTTTGCCCAAGGAATTCTGATTTTAAAATTTCTGCTCTACGTGTTATTAAATATTTTTGAACACAAAGAAAGGACTAAAACCCATGTAGACATTTCTGTTTCCTTAAGAAATTCCAGAGGAAAGTTTTTGTTTTTGTCTTTAAATCAAGGAGAAAGAAATGGGATTTTAAAAAAAAATCCTTTTGTTTACTTTTTAAAGAACAGTCTTTATTTGAACAGTTTGGAGGAAATTGCAACAAAAATTTAAAGTATTCAAATAATAGTGCCAGAGTAGCATTTCTTTTAAACAGTTATGAGTTAACTAGTTGCATAAATATGTTTGGGGACCAAGTATTATGCCTAAATTTAACCATTGAGGTGCTCAGGCTCCACTCTGTAGACTAGGAAATAAGTGATTATAATTATTTTTTCAACAAGCTAATGGCTCAACCCTTCAGCCTTAATTCTGAGCTTTCTTTGCCCTGTTCGACAAGCAAACATGAAGATTTTTTTCCCCCATAAATATCTACTCAGTGTCTTCACTGGCTTGGCTACACTAGCTCTGTAATATTGGGAAATTCATTTAACATTTTTTATTCCTTTATATAAAAATATACCAAATTAGATGGCTTTTAATGTCTCTTCTACATCTAAAATACTGTAACTCTCCATAGACTTGTCCATGTATAGAAAGAAGTGGTCTGAGTTGGCAACCAAGTATGAGATTAAAAGGGGCATGACCTGAAGGTTGCTCCACTTTCACTAATTTTGGATATCAGAGAGATGCTCACCTGACTTATTCTGACTTAAGTGCCTGCTATGTGTCCAGCATTTGCCAGACTCTGAGAATCCAAGGCCAGAAGTCACCACCCCTATGGACTTTGAAATTTAGCTGAGAGAGGCAGATATAAAACTAGTAAGTACCTTAACGTATGTTATACAATTTAGCTAGAGCACAAAGAGGGCTTGAGGATGATACTAGTAATAACACTAGTAGGTAATTGAAATTAAAATTTCTGCATGTCAAAGGACATTTCTTTTAGAAAATGTGCTCAGAGCCATTAACAGTGCTTTCAGGTCAGAACCAAGTCCACTGAGCAGAGGGTGGATAAAACAGAGAGTTCTGTTCAGTATGCTATTGTGCAACAGGTCACACTCAGTTTCCAACGATCATCAACTGGAAACCAACTTCATTAACCACTGAGTAATTACTAAGGCTCTCATGAATAATGGTCACGGTAATTTTAGAAATAGCCATTTAGCTGACACATCAAAGGTGACCAAACATGTCTCACAAAGTAATGACTCTGACCAGTGAAAAATTAGACCACATCCCCTCATCAATTTATTTTCAGATACATTAATGGAGTCTCCTACAGAATGGATTTTATTTTTACTTTTCTGGCTTCATTTATATGACCTTGATTGGGATAAGAAAATGTTTTCAGATAAAAGATTGGCAGTGATGCTGTCAGTTATTCTAGTGATCTTGTGGAAGCTCACCATGACCCCCAAGCTTAAAATCACCTTTCCCTGATAAAAACTTGGATGAGATATCTATGACTTGGAACGTAGTAACGTCATTATTTTTGCTTGCCTAACTGCTTAGGAAATTATTGTGTTCTCATCTGAGAAACAGTCTTGAAATATTGAGATTTTGTAGAAAAGAAAGATAATGAAAGAAAAAGAGTATCAGAGACCAAGATATGTATAGGAGATAGGAGGTCAACTGACAAAGTCAGGGAAGGAAAAGTTAGAGAAGATGGCAGCCCTGCTGGTATGGACTCTAAAGAAAAAGTAAAGAACCCTATACAAATGCTCCACATTTCCCAGTTTAAGTTACATTGTACTCAACTAAATTACATAAATGAATTTATAGTCATAAACAAAACACCTAATTATTTTTCACTGAAAATAGACTAATAATATTACCACCATCTTTTTCCTTTTATCTCCTTATTCAGTTTAATTCCATGGCCCACCATTACAACAGTGAAACACCGATTTACAAACATGTTATATCTACTTTGCCCACATCCTTCTCAATCAGAGTCAGCTGAAAAACCCTCAGATGTAGGTTAGTGAAATATATCTGCCTACTCCATGCCTGCACCAGACGACTGTGCTGTCACATTTTATATTCATGACTCAAAATCCCCAAATGGCAATCCATAATGCCCTGCAGTTCTACTTTAATTACCTAATATATTTTGTTTCATGGTCTCCAATACCTTCATTCTTCTCAAACTTCCATCACTTTTCTTTCCTTTATTATTAGCTAATTACCTTGACTAACATTTCATTAACAACACCAGGAAAACAAATACAAACTTTCTCATTTTCTACTAAAATCAAAATCTATTTGAATCTTAGCCATGTTCTCTCCTTTCTTTTCCTATTACAGTGAACATTGTCCCAGTTTCTATCAAAGACCAACCCCTCTACTTGTGCTCTGGAACCCACCACCACTTCCTTCTCAAGAACTTTGTTCCTAAAAGTATTAGTACTCCTGTATAGTCAAATTTTTACTCTTTTTGAAATCATAACCACTAACATACATAAACTCTTATCTTTCATCTTAAAAGTCACCCCATGCCTGGAAGCACTGATACTGCTGTAGTAATGAGCATACCTAGGGCCGGATGGCAGTTTCTAAATCCCATCCTCCAGTGAACCAAACCAGGGGTTCTTAGGGAACTGATAGATTCCAAGGTTAGTCTCCTCGGACTTGTGAGAGTTCCTCAGTCTTTCTTTGTCTTTCCTGACTTTGAAACTTTTGAAGAGTACAAGTCAGTTATTTTGTAGAACGTCCCTCAGTTTGGGTTTATCTGTTGTTTTCTAATGATTCGATAGAGGGTGTGTATTATTGAAAATGATACTGCAAAGTAATGTGCCCAATGTAATGTGTTAGGAAAAACATATGATGAACATCTTGTGGTGCAAGAAACTGGGGAAATGCACACACATACAAGCACACACACAGAGGAAAAAAAACAAAAACAAAGAAAAAAGAAGTGAAACTAAAAGGATTAGGGCATGTGAAAACATCACAGGAGGATAACCTGAAAGAATATCCAATGGCCAAAGTTAAAACAAACCGAGTAAGAGAATGAATAATGACAGTGTTGGATTATAAACAAAAGAATGCAAGAAATACAAAAGAGTTCATGCTGATATAGGTAAGTAACTGAATAACTGAATAAATAACTCACTAACTAAATAAATGAGGGAGAATGACACCTCTTTCTTATAGAAGAATCCCAAGTAAGAAATGTGGAATGAATGAGGAACATAGAAATTACCATTAGAATGTCACAGTAATATTTGCCACAGGGAAGATCTACCGAGGGAACTAAAGCTCATGGGCAGAAGTATAAAGAGAAATAGGATGCTTGCATGCTCTCAAAGTATCTCCTCCAAAACCTTTAGTAATTACAATGGCAATATAGTAATTTTACAGTGGAAACTCATGGAGGACATCACTTTAACCAAATAAAAATCATGGTCACATCGCCAGTCGTACATTTCAACCTCAGGTGCCCCCTGATGTGAAGCACTGAGAGGGCACATTACTTTGCAGTATCATTTTCAATAATACACAGCCTCTATTGAATCATTAGAAAACAACAGATAAACCCAAACTGAGGGACGTTCTACAAAATAACTGACTTGTACTCTTCAAAAGTTTCAAAGTCAGGAAAGGCAAAGAAAGACTGAGGAACTCTCACAAATCCGAGGAGACTAGGAGTCTTTGTGACAACTAAGGAAAAGTGGGATCCTGAATTGGATCCTGGAACTGGAAAAAATGCATTAGTGGAAACAGTGGATGATTTCTATACTATAGTTAATAGGGTTGTACCCAGGTTAATTTTTAGTTTTGATAAATGTTCTAAAGTTATATAAGATATTAACATAAGGAGAAAATGGATGAGTTTTCGTAACTCTCTGTACTATTTTTATAATTTTTTCACAAGTCTAAAATTATCTCAAAATAATTTTTTTTTAATAAAAAGCTCCTCTTGACCTTGTATTTCCTCTTGTTATCATATAGCAAAGCTTCTTGAAGGAGCTGTCTGTGGCTCCTGACTTTAGATCCTCAGCTTTCATTTCCAGCACCACTTGTCATGCTTTGGTCTCTACTCTTCTTTAAAACTGTCACCAATCAGTTTCCTTTAGCCAAACTGATGAGTCCTTCTTTATTCTAATATACCTCCATCTCCTGGCATAGTTACAAAGTTGTTAACTCCATCTTCTTTGGAACATTATCTGTTCTTGGCTTCCTTAATGACCACAGATTCCTGATTTTCTATGTGATGTATGATGTGCTCTTTTTCCATCTCCTCTGATACATTCTCCTCCTCTGTCAATGCAGGAGTTTCCAAGTTTTAGTCCTTGGCTATCTTCTCCACTCTGTAATCTCTTCCTCATTTTCTTATCTACTCTCAAGATTTAAAAAAATATACATGTGTTTATAGCTTCAGCCCTGACCTTTCCCCCTCCCTTTCTGAAGGTGACAATCTTTGATTGCTTAATGGATTTTAGTTGTCTTCTTCAGCAATGACAGCAGATGAGGACAGAGGGGGGCCTGAGTTCTCTGGCTACATCCCTGGAATATCATTCACCCACCTTCCCTTTCAGAGAAGGGGAAATGGTAATATGAGCCTTTCGATATTTTCTAGGGTGACTATCATATGCCATTGGAAAATCTTAATTACATTCTCTGACCAATCCAATTAGGACTTTCATACATTAAGTTATATTATTGCTTCCTGTTGCTTCATTTATAATTTAAAGAAATATTTTGCCACCTAATATATTTAGGAGGTCACCCCTATTAAAAGTACAACTCTGGTACAGTTTCTATACAAATAGATTTCTATTTCAAGGATGTGATAATTTATATTTTATTCCCCAAGTGATGATTTACAGATATAATACAGACTGGACTAGATCAATTCCTTGGCATGTTTTGTTTTTGCTTAAGAATTGTGGCAATATGTTAACTGTCTGCTTCCAAAAAAAAAAAAACAAAAAGAAGAGAAGAAGAAGAAATATTACATGGTTAGCACCATGGGCTGTTGAGGTTCTATTTTGAGATTTTGCTGCAAATTTCAGACAACCATACTGAATCCAAGACTTATTAGATGCAGATTTGTGACATTATCACAATAAAATTCATGATTTTGCACTGACTTGAATGGCTATCCATTTGCTTGCACTCATGTGTGTATGGGGAGAAATGGGAAGCAGTTAGTTCGGGCAATGGTGTTAGAATTGGACAGGTGGCACTATACATGAAAATACAAAATAAAACAAAAATGCTTCAGCTCTATCACATCCTCTTACCCCCTGAGATCAATAACGCAAACTGACCTGCGCCCCTTACTTGATTCTTAAATTCAAGAAAAATGTTGAACCATATTTTCAGGAGACAAAACCATTAAACATAGTGGTTGACAAAGAAACAGTATAAAATGGGGCTTCTTTAAGTACATTTTTAAACTGCTGCTTCTATGTATCAAAAATGTTAGCTTTAGGCTCCAGCTGTTCCAAATAGGTTTGCTCTTAAGCTGCTGGCTAAACAAATGTAAAGGATAATTGCTCTGTAATGTTCCAGACTTTGAAGTAATTTCTGTATGTATTTATAATTGAGTGGTCAAGTATTGTTAATGTTATTACCTATTTAAACTGTTATAGTAAAACATAATTTAGATGCCCTTAGTACTTCGTATCATTCAATTAATTTTTGGCTATTATATAGTTCCATCAAAAAGCAATAGAATGTTCCTTCTACGTTAGTTGAACTACTAATAAATCAAGGGTTTTAGCCAAGGCAAGAACAAACAAAAACAGCCGGTTATATTTTAACAGTTTATGGTATCTTTGTGCAAATGGATTCAAAACATTTAATTTTTTTCTAATACCATTTGCAATGACTAACAATTTCTTACATTGTCTTTAAAATATAAAAATAGCACTTTTTTACATAATTAATTACAAAAAGAACCATTTAATTTACATCTAAAAGAAGTGTGAAACAAAGTCTTGATGTTCATATACAATAGTTCTATAACTTGCCAGAGAGTCATTTATTTCCAGATATTCTGTGTGTTGAGTTTACCTGACTTGTCCAATAGGAAAGAAAAAGTTGGCCATGAAAGTCACATTCATAAACTTTAGTGCTCAACATATGAGACCTGTGATGGTAACATGCTTTTAGATACTTTTATAATGAGCCATCTATTAATACTTTCTCTTTTCTTTCCCTTCCGTCTGGAATGTTCTTCTCCTGCTCACTATCACTTCCAATGTGTCCATGTCCATTTCCAAAGCCAAAAGCATTGCTTCTTCTCTGAAACCTACTTTAAATATTTCCTGCTCATGGATGACTTGAATTCTTGAGGCACAGTAAGTCCTACTTTCCCCTAAGACTTTATTAAATTTCTTGAGGGTAGAATTATATTTACTTCTGATGTAGCTTTGGAGTCTCCCAACAGATTCAAAAAAGACATGCTCAGATTACATTAGGTAAGGTAGGAGATATACGTGCATATACATACATATTAGCACTATATACATATAGTGCTAATATTTCAAGCACCGTGCTAAGTACCTCTGAGGTGGGTATGGGGATGGGTATTGCTTTCCCAAGTCCTAGAGAGTTTGAAATTCTTGTTCAGGAATACTTGAGGCTTTGAGAACATGGCCATGTTGGTAATGTAGAAGAGCAATTACTCTACAAGTGCTCAGCAATTTTCTTAACTCTGGGTGGGCAATATTTGCATGGAGCCTGTCACCAGCAATTGATTGCCATGTTTAGGAACTGAAGGACCATGTTTTGGAACTAAGGGACCAAATTAACGGAATTAAGAAAGTCACACCAATATGCACATTGGTTCTATTAATTTTGCTTCTATAAAGGTCTGTGTTCTTGGCTCAATAAATCAGAAATTTGATGTATGTGTATGTAAGATTAACAATATAGGTTGCACCCTGATTCATATATTACTCTTTATCTACATCAATGTTTCCTTTTCTATACAATATCAGAACTTTAACCAGAAATAATGATTAAAAAGAAACCAGGAAGCAAGAAATTGATGGTTTCTTCACTGTTACTTTTTTTCTGGGAGAGCTTATTCAAAATAGAACATGAAAAAAAGTTAAAGAAAAGATAGCAGTCTCTGAAATTTGCTATTTATTTTGAATGTGTCATTAAAGTATACAGTATCTGTCACTAACATGGAATCAAATAATCAAATTTCATGGCAGAACTCCTGAGACTAATGTTTGTGTCATTTCATTTTGTAGTTGCATTACGGGTAAGTGAAAGTCAATTTTACCAATTATATTACCATCATTTAGTACATTGCACATAAACAACTATATCAGTGTTGTCAACTAAAGTAGTTATATTAGATGGGTGCACACAAAGGTAGGGAATCGGCTGTGATAATAAACAAATATCATTATATATAACTCCTAGAGATATAGTCTTTCCTCATTAATTATTTTAAACTTGGAAAATGGGGGAAAAAGATGTTGATTAAGACTATGTTGATAATAATAATAAATAATATTAAATATAAATAATATTATAATTTAATATTATAAATAATATAAATATAAATAAATAATAATAAATATTATTAAATAATATTAAATATTATCTCAATAATAAATATTTAGACAGGATGAAATGATCTGTGCTGTAAATTGTCTCAGCCATCCAAAGACTCTCACTGTAAGATCTGGCTAACATAAACTAGCCACGAGCTGAAATGTATTCAATGCTACCCTACCAATGATTTTATCCCTTACTACCTAAATTTAATCCATTGCTTGTCTTTATGGGCAAGGACTTATAGCTTTAGTAGGGAGAAAAGGATGACATTCCCAAATAATTTTTTTTTCACTGTTTCTAATCAGTGGATGTTAGCTCTCCTACCTAAGTATTTGATATTATTTTCAAGTCAAACAGCTTCCAGCTTCCACTTAAAGAGCAAGTGACTTACAGTTAAGCTATTTTCATGGCAGACACTGGACCTATTCTGTTTACACAAAATGGACCTTCATGAATCAAATTCAGTGCAGGCCTCTGGCGGCAATTCAGTTGATATAAAATTTGAATATTTTCCCTCTTCCTTTAAGGGAATTGAGAAGGGCTTATAGTTTCCTAATAGGAAAAGAGTTTTAAGTGACTGTCCAATGAATCAGGATTATTGATTCCTCCATAATTTGCTTGATTTTCTATTTACAAATTGAAAGGTCTCTACCCATGTAACTCTTTGTCAGCAAATTCTATTTATCTTCATCTAGAGAGACTCAAAAGAACTTTTGAAGGTTGCAATTAATCAGATTTAAAGTACATTTACAAATGTTGATTCTATCACCAGGTTACCCTTCATTTAAAAGCTAGGGACCTTGAGTTTCAGGAAGTTTACAATTATCAGTACTTATTTTTTTTCACTTCAATATGACATTTGTAACTAGTATGTTGAGCAGGCAGTGCTCATTGTATTTAATCAGTTATCATCTATTTTTTCTTCCCACTGCTGCTTCAAATTTATTGAGGTAGGGAAAACATTACCTGCCTCTGGGTTAGAACACAGACTATTCTGTGATATTTCTGCTCTTTGTTAATTTCTATAAAGCTCACTCTTAAGTGGTAAAACACAAATTCAATTTGGTAACAAGAATGTCCAGTTTCGTATAATTTTCAAAAAAAAGCCTCATATTTATTCAAAATTGCAATTGCTTTTACTTCCCATGGCTGTGCATGCTAAAGGAGAAAGAACCTGTGGCTGGAAAGGTGGAAGGGTGGGAGCTGGTCATCGCTGGCTTCATAGCTCCTTGTCCTCCCTCTTGCCAATAGGAAGTTCTGACACTTCTGTGGTTAGAGATCTAGCTGGGAGGTGGGGGTGGGAGGATAGAGGCAGGGAGGCCAAAAAGTCCTTACTTGACTGTAGTGTCCTTTGCTAGCTTCCTGCTCACAGAGCCTGACAGATATCTGGAGCTGACTGTCTCTCTGAGGGTTCTTCTGGGGCTTCAGTTCCTGATGGGCCTCTTACAAGGCAGGTCACTTGACCAGTGCAAATAGACTCTATTTCACGTCAGGATTCCAATAGCCTACTTGCAGTTCCTTCTCTGTAAGAACCGTTAACTTTGAGGACTTATTTGACAGGTTCTAACATGATCCTAGGATAGTTCTCTTAGGGATGGTCTGCACCTGCTCCTTGGAAATCAAGCATGTATATTTTGCCACGACAAGCACTGGGAAAACAGACTGATACAAATGCAATAGTAACTTCTCTCACTCTTTGGCCAACACTACTTTGCTTGCTTCTACCTTTTAGATGTGTAGGTAAGAGTCAGATATTAGCCCATTGTAGCCACTAATTGCAGAGCTCATAGCTCAAATTATCCATGTGGCTCAGTTGAAGACCCTTCTTGTTTTAGGGGGATGCCGTACCCCTTCCCTTGAGGACATGGGACTATACTCCTTCATTCTCTCTCTCTTCCTGACTTCTATAGTCTCATTCTTTTATCCGCTTAAGGTGGACTAGGGGTTTTATACTGCTTCATTTGTACATTCTCTATATAGTTTTGTTCCATTTCAGAAGTCAGCATTTTTCGTGTTTTGGTGCATCAGTCAAAATTTCTAATTTAATACCCTCCACAATATTTATTTAAATCATCAAATACTACTCAATGGTATGATTTTCCCCTTAAGAATTTTCATTAAACATCAAATTGGGTCATAGACTGATAAAGGATGTTTTGTTCTTAAGTTACATCTAATAAAAATAAACATCAGTTTTCTTATTACAATGAAGAGCTCATTAAGCCTGTAAGCAATTAGTATTGAAATTAAGTGTATAATGAGTTATTTACTAATCTATATTTTATGATGTGCTTGTAAAGGTATTAATTATTTGGCTAGGTAGTGAAAAGATTAGTTGTATAACAGCATGTAGAGTTTCCCAAGTAAAATGGGATGCAAATTTTGATTAAGATGACAAAACAGCAACCACATTTCTTAATTGTTAAATAGTTGGTATGCATCATGTATGCCATTTCAATTCTGTTAAAGTTGTAAATATGGAGGGAAATATCTGGTAAAAGGAAATATTCCTTTGACTTCAGAGTGATGTTTTGATTTTTTTTTTATTATTATTTAACAGTCACCAAGCAGCCATGCTGAGTAAAGCTCTAATTTAATGTTTATCAAGGGCTGTGAAGTACTTAGTTAGATAAAGGGGACCAAATTAGTAATATTATATTAATACTTAGAAATTCAGACTATCAATTCCTCAAAATGTTTGGTGAGCACATATTTTCCTTTTTTAAAAATTCTTCTTTTTATTCTTTTAATGGTTTGAAATATTATGAATATTATGCCTTTACAACCAGCTTTTTCTTTAGTTTATTAATTATTCAAGATAAGAATTTTAGTAACTATTGCATTATATTGATGATCATGAACTTATGATAAACTTCTTTGAAGATAAGACAATTGTCACTTTTATTTATATCTAAAATTTAATTTTGAAATAAATCTCTTAAACACAGAAGATAAATAGCTAAATATCTAGCAGTCTTCTTTTTAGATAATCAATATGCTCAGCCCTTATGGTGATATCATTAATAAATGGGCACATAGCTCATGAAGGTATTTCTATATTACAAAAAAGCTCAAAGATAGAATGATAGCGAATGTTATATTGTCTGTCAATGAAATAACCCATACACTGATCACATATTGGACCTATCCAGATGCAACTTGAAAGATGTTAACACAAGTCTCTGGTGGATATCTCCAAGGAGATGGATAACAGTGTTAGGAAAATGATTTAAACAACTGCTAACTGAGGTCTCTCTAATTTGTGTCACAGATGGGATTGGCAGAAAATATTGGTGGGTGTTTTAAAAACATGACCTAATCTTTCCCTAATTGAGGAGGCTTCTAATTGTGTAATAATTGGTTTTCACAGTTGAATGTCACAGTATTAAAGACATTTGCCAATGCTCTAACACCAAGCAAAGCATATACTTTTTTTTCAAATTCATCTTTCTATATATATTTTCCAAAGTATATTTTATAATAATGACCATAATTATTGAAGGTTACATTAACTGAGTACTTAATATTTTCCCTACACTAAGCCAGCTCTTTGTATTAATTAATCCACTCAGCAATTTATATAGCTCTATTGTCCTTTTCATTGTAACAATGAAGAAATAGGGGCTGAGAGAAGTGAAATTTTTTGTTCATGCTGTTTTGTATCTCACCATTGTATATCTGACTAAAAACACCTAAGATTTTAACCTTCACAACATAAAGTCTACCATGCAAAAATATTGCCTAATTCTTCTCTGGAGAGGTTTTTAAGGAATCAGTAGAAAAGTGTTTTAAATAATCATTAATAACAGTACAGGTATTTAGAAATACAGATTGACAAATGTGTATGTGTATGTAAAAGTAGAAATAACTCTAGAGAGACCTAGGTAACATTTATTGAGTACTAAATACTCCATAACATATTATTATTTCATTGTCTCTTCACAGCAATGCTATGGAATATACTATGGAATATCCTCAACTTAGGATGGGACTATGTCCTGCCCATTGTAAATTGAAAATACTATAAATTAAAAATCGATTTGACAACACCTAACCCAACAAGCATCATAAGGTTAGACTAGTTTATCTTAAATGTGCACAAAACACTTACATTAGCCTGCAGTTGGGAAAAATCATCTTATACAAAATCAATTTTTATAATAAAGTGTTGAATATCTCATGTGATTTATTGAATATGGTATTGAGAGTGAAAAACAATGACTATATGGGTGCTCATAGTAATTTCACACCAACATAATGTCAAAAAATCATAAGTCAAGCTATTGTAAATCAAGGACTGTTTACATATTTTATATCAATTTCACAGATGTGTAAACTAAGGCCTAAAGAGGTGGTGTAACTTACATGCTGTGGCATAGCTAGTTTGTGGCTATACTGGGATTGAACCCCACAGTCTGTTTGACTGCAATACTTTCATTCTCAACCACCCTAGTGAACTATATTTTCTTAAAAGAAAAAGAACATGGATCAGTATAGATATACAAAAATGATCAGTGGATAACAAAGAGAGAAAGAAAAAAAGACAGTTTTATAACTGCTGGCATATTATATTCAAGGAAACTGCTTTTAAAGAAAAAAGTAAATTGCAAAATCAGCTTATTTGGACCCATGGGCCTTAATTTCTTAATTTGAATTTTTTAATTGCCTATCTGTAAATCAAAATAATTAGAACTGTGTTCTGTGAGGAAGTTGTCTTGTCATAGAGAATTTGTCTGTAATTTAATTCATAAAACTTTAAAGTATTTGCACAAATTACTTAAATTGGTTTCTTTTTAGCCCACTATATCCTGTTATGCTTTCTGGCTACACCATTAATTTGCTTAGAAATCAAATATAAAATCCACATCCTTTCTTCTACAGAAGACATGGAGCATATTTAATGCATAAATATTTTAAAAGTTTAGTGTTTAAATAACATCTTTGAGGTTGACAAGAACATGGCTTGAAAATCTATGACAGATCTTGCTTTCTATTTTCTTTCTTTAATCAATATTACACATGTTTATTAAAATAACTGAATAAATTAATTAAAACTCAAATTTTTCCTGCTGAATTATAATAAATATATTTATTTTAAAGTAATAAATGCATTATCTGGATTTAATTCAAGTTCTAAAATACAATCCTATGTGGAGAATTTATTCCAGAGGATTAATCTCATTAATCTGTGTGCATACAAGAGGAAAATCCTAAAAACAAGTAAGAACATACATGAATGTATGAATGAATAAATGATTGAATGAAAAAAAAAGTGCGTGAGACAGAATAGAATCAAGGCAGAAGGAGAGACATTTTACAGCCTGAGTTCCATTTATGGTTCCAACCCAGAATGTTTGTTTAACTTAGAGTAGTGATGACAGTTTTCTGAGTCTGTTTTATCATTGAACAAGACAGGTAATGAACTACGTAACTTTTAAACTCTAGATGAACATTACTATTCATTTCAAATGAAATCAAATTCATGGATAAGTCTAACAAAAATTATACAGATGGATGTTGAAGAAGTTTGATGTGGTAAATGAATAACTGATATTTAAAAAAGAGCAATATTATAGAAAAAATAGAAATAAAACAAGGTCAACGGACTATGAAACTGCGATTAAATATTTTGAAGGTGAAAAATATAGTTATTGAATAAAAAGGAACTAAATATAAGTAAAGTCTAGTTAAATTGAGCTAATAAGTAAATTAATATATTAGAAGACAGCACTACACAATAATTCAGAGTGTAGCACCCAGAGATTCAATATTTAAAATTGTACTAAAAAGCAGTTAAGAGACACAATAGTTTTAGAGTGTTTTCAAAGATAAAAACTGAGTTCTTACTGAAAGGAATGGAGGTAATGTTAGAAAAACTGTATCTGAAAATAATAATTGAGAATTTTCCAAATGCATATCTTCTCAAAATGGAAAGTATTTTGCAAGCATTTGATGAATGCTACATGTAAACATATCACAATGACTTTCAGGATTAAATAAACAAACAAATAAATAAAATTATTAGATGGAAAGGGAGGACTATTTGTAAAGGGACACCAACCAAAGATGAGAGCAAATTTTTTTTTTCACATACAGCAATTGATCTTGGAAGATAACAGGGTAATATCTTCAACTGCCAAGGAAACTAAGGCATGCTTACCCAGCTCAAACTAGGTAAATATAGACACCTTCTGAAAATAGCTAAAGTAGTCATCCCTACAGAGGCTTATGTGTGTGTGTGTGTGTGTGTGTGTAGATATACATATATTATACACACATACACATGAACTTATCAAGAAGAAAAGCAGACATAAGACAAAAAAGGGCACACACAAAATGAAACTTATATAACTTGCCAAATTTAATTAATGATTGACTATAAAAGAATGTGAGGCAGATTGCATTAAACAGACTATTTGAAATAAGTGAAATTGTGGCCATAAAGACAATAAATAAGATTAAATTAGGCTCACATTTAAAAGTAGAGATTATAAGAGTGGACAAATAAATGATATTATTCCACACTTACTGCTTAGAAAATATATATCTAAAAACCAAATTACGTGACAGTATTAAAAAGATTTACCAAGCAAATACTAGTAGCAACAACAATGACCACACAGATGTGGTGGAACTATTCTCATTCTGTATAGAATTTAAGCACAAAGCCTTGATAAGGATAAAAGACATGCTACATATGAATAAAAAGAAATATTCACAAGGCAGCTATAATAATCATGAGCTGATATCTAACAATACAGTCTAATATAGATAGATGAGAAAGAGAGAGAGATTAGATAGAATCCAGCAGAATTTGACAAAGCAATTGTCAAATTCACAATGGTAGTGTCAGAAACTGATAAATTAAGCACACACAAAAGATAGTAAACATATAGATTTGAACAAACTTGTTTTAGTATCCACAGAGATATACATATTGTGTGTGTTTATAAAATCACTGCACCCCAAAAAGTAAAAATTCATATTTTTTAAAGCATAAATAAAATATTTACTAAAGCAGGCACAGAGTTCACGGAACAAAGAAAACAACTGTGGGCTATAACCGGGGACATGAACAATCAAGTTTGACCAAGGAGAGGATGATAATGGGTTTGTGGATGTTTATTATTTAAAATCAATTTCATCACATGTAGAGCAAGCTAAAGTCAGTGTCATCAGATTGACTCTCCAGCTACTTGCTATTACTTGAAGAACTTTAATTTCCTCTTCCACCAGCTCTAATTCTCCATTTAGGAGAATTTTCCAGTGTTCCTTCTGAGACATGGTTTGTTAGCAAGAGTGAAGCAGCAGTGAGCTCACGGAGTTCACGTATGGGAAGAGGAGCAGTGCAGTGTCTTTGTAGACAAAGGTAGAAACGTGGACACCTATTGGCTTTGGCTTCCACTTTATAGGAGCAGCTTTTCCCCTTCCACATGGTCAGGGGCTGGCAGGCAGCTGTGTCTATGTTAGTTGGGGCAGGGGCAGCCATAAAAAGCTCTTCATACAACTGACTTTTCTCAGAAAGCTAAAGTTTCAAATAAGCAAATCTTGCTCCGGATTGCTGGCTATGTAATGTGGACTTTGCTGTGAGTCATGCTTATTTGCGTTTGTTTCATGTTTGTTTTGCCACTTTTGTTTATTTGCTTTTTGTTTGTTTGCCTGCCGCATGAACCCAGGAGGAAGGCATTTCATAGAGACAGAGAGAGAGAAACCTGAAACCAAAAACCCTGTTGAGAAGCAGCAAAGAAGCCTGCAAGATGGTCTGATCATCTGTAATTCCAGCCTGTGTTTGAAGCCTAGCCGCTTCTGGCCCTTGAAGTGCATGAAACACCCCTGCATCCTTATGATAAATTCTCCTTTTGGGTTAGCTAGCTCATGAATTTTTCTGTTAGTAGCAATTGGGAGAGTCTTAAGTAATTCAGGCAAGGTTCAAAGGGAATAGGGCTGTGCTTGGAAGGGGTCAGGAGAAAGTAGAGGGTGAGGGCACGAGACACCCAGCACATCTATGGAGCATCTATGGAGCACAGGGCTTGGGTATCCAGTGAGTGGCATGAGGTCACCGGGGAAGCTTCATAGGAGCCCAGACAGAGGACCCGGGGAGGACATTAGAGGCAATGATTTCTACTAGGAGTTTTGCCCAGGGCTGGCCTACTGAATGCGTAAACAAATAAAGGACCTAGTTGCAAAAAGCTTCAGGGCAGAAAACATTTAAAAAGCCTTGTTAAAGACAAACCATTTCATGTCTACATTTTTGCAATCCATTCTCATTTCTCTTGTTTCCTGTATTCAATAGTCATTACTTGGGAGTTTGAATTTTTTATCGAGTGATTTCTAGTTCAGTAGTTCTCCTCTGTTTGTAAAGTCCAGGGATGCCCTCTGCTGCGTTGCTGCATGGAAGGGCAGTCTCCCCGGGGCCTGCCCCTTGACCTGTCGTGACCGGCTGCCCATCAGTACATTGCTTGTCAGCATCTCATGCCGTACCAGGCAAGTAAAATAATGATTCATTTCTTCCTCGAGTCAGAACTGTTGCTTCATGCCTGGGGGAAGCAGCAAGAAGGAAGGAAGGGAATTCATAGGCCTGTCTTCCTGAACCATTCCTGCTCCCTTTTTACAAGGCCAGGGGGAAAAAAAAGAAAGAAAGAAAAAGAAACTTGCAGGCTGCTGTCAGTGCAGCTCGTTGAGCTCCAGGCATCTCTCAGCAAAAATTGAACTTTCATCAGAAGCCAACTTACATGGCAATTATTTCAGGTCACTGGTGTTATCATCGTACTCTTCAGTGTAAACAGACACATGGAAGTGACAGTAAGTCTAATGAAATATTGGTTTTGGTGCATTTAAATAGCAAAAAATTCAGTATTTCTTAAGGGCAACCTGATGATTCATGCACTATAATTTCAAAAGCTTTCTAGTTAAAAGAAGTTGTTGGCTTTGTTTACTTTTTCATCCTAACAAATGACTCAGAGATTCTACATCATAACTGACATTCTGTAACATAATTGTCATGCTTTAAAGGCCAGGGGTATAGTATTGAAAAAGAAAACTACTGACTTAAGTACCGAACTACAAATAAACTAGTAAATTGAACTACGGATATAGAAATTCAATGAGATTTAATTAGTGAACCAGTCAACCAGTCTTTTCTCAGAGCCCCTTGTGAACTCAGCAATATGGTACCTGCTGCCCTAGATAAAGAATGGATTGGATGTGATCCTTGCCCTAAAGCAGCTTAAAATCAAATTGGAAAGATACTATAAGTATAGTTGGCCCTTTGGATCTCTGGGTTCTACATCTGTGGATTCAATCAACTGTAGATTTAAAATAGTCAGCAAAAAAAGGATAGTTGTGTTTGTACTGAACATGTTCAGACTTCTTTTTCTTGTCACTATTCCCTAAGGAATACAGTATAACAACTATGTATATAGCATTTACATTATATTAGGTATTATGAGCAATCTTACATGTAGATTATATGCAAGTATTACACCATTTTATATAAGGGACTTGAGCATCCATGGATTTTGGTATTTATGGGGGATCCTGGAACCAACTCCCCCCTGATAGTGAGTGACAACCATACAGTACAGGTAAAGCCTCAGAGAAAAAATAGAGCCAAACCTTATGGTGAGATTTTCAAGTGCAATAATTGAGAGATATCAATGTGGGCTGGGAAAGAGAAAGATTCATGAAGGAGGTAGTCATTAAAGGAGAGGCTGGATGGAACAATTTAAGGAAAGAATGTAGGAGACAGGGCAGATGTAATAACATCAATGAAACCCAAGCATCTTTCTCATGTATGCCGAAGTTTGTATCCTTGGACAAAACACTAAGATATCCTGAAACTATCTGTCATACTCAAAACTAGCCATCAACTTTCGGTATCACAAATATTTAGTAACCAGCATTGACCCTCATGTGGCATTGGGCTAGTTTCAACTTAGTAAATTTGTTGTAGAAAACAAAACCATGAATGCACCACATAAACACAGACAGCCATGTTTTTAAAGGCAGTTGTGTGATCCATGTGATGGGTTAAATATTTGTGTCCTTTCAAATTCATGTGTTGAAATTCTAACCTCTAATGTGATGATATCAGCAAGGGGAGCTCCTAGAAGGTGATTAGGTAATAAGGGTGAAACCCTCATGAATGGGATTAGTGCCTTTATAAAAGAGACCCCAGAGAATTTCCTCATCCCTTCTGACATGTGAGGACACAGAGAGAAGGTGGTCATCGGTGGACCTGGAAGAAGGCCATCAGCAGACACCAACTCTGCCTGCCCCCTGATCATGGCCTTACAGCCTCCAGAACTATGAGAAATAAATGTTTGTTGTTTAAACCACTTGGTCTATGGTAATGTGTTAGGGTAGCTTGAACAGACTAAGACAACCTATAAACACAGGACTGAGCATCTATATGCTGAATGCTGAGCTGAGTACTTTATATACAACATTTATTCTTCACACTTGGATTTTGGTACTCTCATTAGATCCACTTACAAATAAAGAGCCCGAGGTCCCAACGGACACTGAGAGGTGGAAGAGTATGATGCAAATCCTTCCCACTGCCCACTCCCTAAGAATGGATTATCGATTAACTAGAAGGGATTTTTAAGTTATCATTTTCTGGGGTGACATCACTAATATGACAAGATAGAAGGCCCCTGACTATCTCCCTTCCTACAGACACACCAAGGAAACAACTCCATGTAGATCAATTTCTTCAAGAAAAGCCAGAATCCAATTGAAAGACTCCTATACACTAGATGGCTGAGAAAACATCCAGGTCAAAAATGTGCAGGAAAATCAGAGATATACTCCTACATTAACCCCACCCTGAACACGGCACCTTATAATCAGGAAGGAAACCCCAACTCCTGTCTTCTTCCTGAGGGGCGAGGGGCTTGTGCCACACAGCAATGCCTAACTTTTCCACTCCTGCTGGAGGGCTTGGCCCTTAAAGTACCATGCTTTAGAAATGTCAGGGACAGGGCAGGAAAGAGTTCTCTCAAGCACAGAGAACAAGGAGGGGATCTGAGCTGTGTGAGCACTCTTAGCAGCTGTAGCCCTCAGGGTCAGCTTATCTTCCAACTTACCATGGAAAGGGTTTGACCTCAAGCTTTTCCAGCCACTCCCTGTGGTCCCGGCTGGAACAAGCCAATATCTGGAAGTCTACATATTAAATAAAGAATAAGCCTCCTGGAGCCTAAATAGGAGGGGCAGCCTTCCCCATGTCTTCTTCCCCCGGCTTCATCTCTCACAGTTCTAGAGACCGGAATGAAAGTCTGAGATCGGAGTGCCTTCACGGTCAGGCTCTGATGCGGGCCACCTTCTGAGCTGCAGACTGCTGACTTCTCCTTGTGTCTTCTGATGGATAGTTTTATGTGTCAACTTGACTGGGTTAAGTGATACTAAGATAGCTGATAAAACATTATATCTGAGTGTGTCTGTGAAGATGTTTCTGGACAAAAAATAAGCATTTGAGAGTACAGAAGATCCAGTCTTACCAGTGTGGGTAGGCATCGTTCAATCCACTGAGGGCCCAGATAGAAGAAACCAGCAGAGAGAGAGCAAATTCGCACTCATTTCTGAAGTTGGGGCATCCATCTTCTTCTGCCCTTGCATGTAAGAGCTCCTGGTTCTTGGGGCTTTGGAATCCAGGACTTACACCAGCAAATCCCCACCCCCCATTCTCAGGCCTTTGGTCTTGAACTGGGAATGATACCATCGCTTTTGGGCTTTCAAACTAAGACTGAATTATACTACCAGCTTTTCTGGGTCTCCAACTTTTAGGCAGCAAATGGTGGAACTTCTTGGCCTGCATAATCATATCAGCCAATCCCCATAGTACATCTCCTCATATATCTATAAATAGTTGACCCTTGAGCAACATAGGTTTGAACCATGTGGGTCCACTCATATGTAGATTTTTTAAGATAAAAGTTACACCAAGTATGCCTGTCTCTCCTGCCTCCCCATCCACTTCCTTCACTTCTACTCCTGCCACTCCTAGGACAGAAAGACCAACCCCTCCTCCTCCGCCACCTACTCAATGTGGAGATGATGAGGATGAAGACATTTAAATAATCCACTTTCACTTAACACTAAATATATTTTCTCTTCCTTATGATTTTCTTAGTAACATTTCTTTTTTTCCAGCTTACTTTAATACAGTATATAATGTACAAATTGTGTGTTAATTGTGTTATTGTTAAGGCTTCTGGTCAATTATAGGCTATTAGTAGTTAAGTTTTGGGGGAGGCAAAAGTTATATGTGGATTTTCAACTGCACAGGGGGTAGGTGCCCCAACTCCTGTGGTATTTAAGGGTCAATTGTGTATATCCCATTAGTTCTGTTTCTCTGGAGAACCTTGTCTAATACATAGCCTCACATGATGGAAAGAAAGCTAGTTACCCCTCAGTCCTCTTTTCATAAGGGCACTAATCCCATTCGTGAGGGATTATGACCTAATTAACTCCCTCATGAACTAATTACTTCCCAAATGTCCACCTCCAAATGTCACCATATTGGGATTAGAGTTTCAACATATGAATTTTCAGGGAAACAAACATTCAGTTCATTACATTTGGTAAGAGTTGGCAGTGAGATCTTTTGTCTCTATAATTGTAATACAAGTGAAAAAATTGTAATATGAATAGTAAAAATAAGAATGTAAGAGAACCACAAAATTGCAGTATAGAAAACATCTGCTATTTTCGCCTAATCATCATCTATTCCTACATCTTTTTATGCTAAAACCAACATTCTTTCCCCTTGGGAACCATATTCACCTGAGCCTCAGTCCAGGCGTTTCTGGGCTGCTGACCAGTAGTGTGCATGTGACCTGACCCGGCCAATCAGAGTTCTCCTTCCTTCAAACCTCAGAAATTTAGTTCAGGACATAGCACCATTATGCAGGGAGGATTGAGCAGAGAGCTAAAGGGAAACTAAATCTAACTGTAGTTGCCACAATGAGACTAAATTATGATATTTTTTATAACTACTGAGAAAGGAAAGCTGTTTTTTATTTGCTGGGTTATTGCTGATTGACTGAAGGGAAAATCTGCCTGAAAGTGAAGCCAATGCAGAGATATAAAGAGAAGTGAAGTTCTTTGAGCCAAGATCAGGTTGTGCTCTGTAGTTTTCAGAAACATTAGCAATTCTCCACTCCTCGCTTCTAGTTTTGTTTATTTGCTCATCCTTGTTTGAGCTAAGTTTTTGTTACATATATATCAATATCAATTGTTAAGGCAGAAGATGATGCTAGCACTAAGATTAGAACCAAAGTGTAAGAGATGATCTCTTTACCCAAAAGGGCCACGTAATTGCCATGATACTCATTTATATTGAGTCAAACATGAATATAATGGTACATTGAAATATGTCCCAAACCACATTCTTAAGCATAGAGGCAGTATGCTTTCTGAGTTTCCTGGACTTTTAAATTCCAGCAAGCTCTAGCTTTATTCCTAATTAAATGGTTCTATCTGGAAGCTTGATTTTGGGTGTCCCCTTCTAACTGTAAAGTTCTATGAATCTGTAATCTTAGTTTATCCTGTATGGGATCTCTTCTTAATTGTTTTAAAAATAATTTTTGTTGGCTCTCTTGATTTTTATTGATATGTTCTGCATATTGAAGACCAATTTATCTTTTTATATGATTAAATTGTAGATAAAGCTGAAAGGCTATTTTACAAAATTTATCATTTTCTTTGAAGGCTTTCTACATACTTGGTTTCTTTAAAGGTTACAACAGTGTTATTAATCCTCCAAAAATTAGTTTCATATTACCCCAGGTGCTGATTTTGAAGAAAATTACACCAAAGACTTGATAATATTTCTATATGTGATAATCTTAGTTACTGAAACTATTACAGGCTAGCAGAATTTTTAGAACAATGGGCTAAAATGATCCAATGACAGTCAATTATATTTAAGGAATTGCCTTGGGTGAGCAAACACTTAACACATTTCTGCAAGTTGTCAAACCTCTTGTAAATGTATATTTAAGAAGACAAAATACTGCACTACGGTATTTGACCTATGGGTTAATAAAAACAGAAAAAAATGTCTATCAGTATAAACAGGAGAACCTTAGGTAAATACAGTGCAAAAAATGCTGAAATAAAATGGAGAACTTTTTCATTGCAGAAACATCAAGATTTCTTTTGATTTTCATTTCTTACAGCTGCCAAATACACCTTTCGGTCTCTATACCATTGGTCCTACTTTTGTTCTGGCCATCAGTATCTTGCTATGGTTTACTTTTATTAAAGCCTCTGAATGGATCCCAACACTCCAAGTGAATCTCACACTGTCACTGATCTTCCCCAGTGCAAAGCTAATCATATCATCAAGCACCTTCAGGTAGAATTTAAACTCCTTTGCATGGGATGCAAGCTACTTAATAGTCTGTTGGCCATTGAGCCCTCCAACATCATTATTTGTCACTCTCTGCCTTATGTTCTAGACACTAACTATACCAAAGTAATCATGAAGTTATCTAACTAGACTTGGAATCTTTGCATGCACTTTCTTCTTATAAAGCCTGTCCAACTCCCTTTATCTGTGCAACCTCAATTCATCCTTCATGACCAAGCTTGGGGTGTGTTTGGCCTTTCCTGGTAAATTCCCACCTACCCTGCTGTGCCCAGACCAGGAAACTTGCCTGTCTCAAGTGTCTAATAGCTTTTTATTGATCCCCATCTAACATTTCTCATGCTCTCTCTTCTCATGAGCGTATGACTTTATATGCTGTGAGTTATTTTAGAGGTTCAACAACTATTAGCTGAATTTATGAATAAATGAATAATTTTATCTTAGCAAGTTTTTCACAGAACAGACAAATGTGGAATCCGTCATATTGACTCTCTCAGTAAGATAGTATATAATGTGAGACAAAAGTCAAGAACAAATTCTAGTATTAACAATATGCTCTCAGAAACGTTTGCCATTTAGAGTTCGGGAAAAATATACTGTGTGGATGAAATTAGAGCTAGTGACACTTCAGACACTTCAGTTATTTCAGAGTAGTTGTTTTGAACAGAGCTTAGAATAAGAACATAATGGCAAAAGGGAAATCATATTTTTTTTCTGACATTCTTAAATGTTATGTGGCGTTTTTGCCAGAGTAAGCACAAAGGAATAATAATTCAAATTATAAAAAAAAATCAACAAGAATGTCATTGTGGCTTGTCCTTATTCTACAGGCACTGTATTGACTGTGCATCCAGTGATTTTGTAAATACAAGACCTTGTATTGATTTGCTTGTTTGTTCTAATTACATTAAAGTGTAGGTTATATAATAGATAGTTCTGGGTTGAGTACTTATTTCCAGTTTTCTAAAGGAAGGTATGGTATTGTGTTAGTTTCCAGGTTTCTAGGTAACATGGTAGTTACGTACTGTGGTACTTAAGACACAAAGTACACAAAACTGATTCCTACAATAGCTTATGTTAATAAGGAAAAAAAAAACATTCAAACCAGGAGGCTGATTCTGGAGATATATCTTTTTGGCTATTGTATTGGAAATTTATTATTACATATTAATATATAAATTCATCACAGACACACTACTGCCACTCCCATTGCCATGACAGTCACAGTCATACAAGAAAATAGTACTAGCCCTGACATTTCTTTGGCTCATGTATAATGTTTAGGACTGTGCCTTCTACAAGATGGTACTCAATAAAAATCCAGTAGTTGAGAGAGCTGTAATTTCTGATCATTTTAGTTGCAGCTTCCTCCTGGTTTCCTGGGCTCAAAAATCATGGATTCATTTTTTGACTCTTCTCTTTTCTCTGACTCCACCAGAGATAACACATTAATAGCTTCTAGTATCTTTTAGGAGGGACTGTCTCTGAGATATATCTTTTTATTTCTTTTGGGCCCTACTATACCTGAACAGCAATTATCATGCAGAAGGCCTGGAGGCATTCGCCATTTCCTCTTTGCAGAAATAACCTCATGTGGTCTTCAGTTTACCCAGTACATTTTTTTAACCTGTAAGATATATTTAACCCGTGTAATTTTTATGCTCAAGGCTTTTCAAGGGCTTCTTCCTTCCTACCATATTACTGAAACTCCTTATCTAACCCCTGTGTAGTCTGCTGCTATTCTCTCCATTGCCAGTCTTGCTAAATGCACTAGCCTTATGGATTTTCAATCTCTTTCTCAGAACCACCGCTATATCCCAGCTTCTCTTGTTGATTTCATTCACATTGCTGACCATTTCCTGCTTTTGCACCTTTATACATATGACCAATTTTTTTCTATCCAAAAGTTACCTAATACCTATTTTAATTCATTTGCATCACCTTCCTCAAAATTTAAATTCTGAATTTTGGTAAGCCTGATCCATCTTGTCATCAATCTTTCTTTTTAACTACCATATTTCTGTATGATCTGAGCACCCTGGAATTTATTTTGTGCTGTTTATGTGCACTTGCCAATGTGGAGCTTGGTAAGTTTTCTTAGGCTATTTCCTGTTTGACTATTTTATCTTCTCAATAAACCTTTTCTGAAAGACTCCTCAGATTTGGAATCACAGATTCTAGGTTCTTAGCATCTTTTACCCTCAGAGCACCTCCAATGACGTGGTGTTTTTCTAAAGTCCTCACCCTTAACCCTGTGTTTTCTGTATATGTAACTTAATATTAACTGCTAGTTTTATATTACTATGATAAGGAATAACATCCTAATCCAGGTTTTAAAAATGGGATAATGTAAAGAAGAATGTCCTGGGCTATATACACCTCCTTCCATCATTCCTTCTGCCCTTCACTAAATTATTATGACTCTCATGAAGTTGTTGGAAACATTAAGTTAAAAATTGTAAAAAGAGAGTATATTTCACTTTCTGGCTGGACTCCAGTCTTGTTTTGCTTATTATGTTATATGAGAAAAGCAAGTACTGCACTCAAAAGTTTTCTACCATTAATAATAAATAAGAATTTTATCAAAAATACCTCATTTGAGATTTTTTTTTACATTCCCTAAGGGGGGAAAAAAAAGGTTAAACTCCTACTGCCTATATAAGATAAATAGACAGTTCTAATTAATGAAAAAAATCAATTCTAAGTCCAGAGAGAGACACACAGACAGTGTACAGGTCCTGTTGGTCCCCTTCATTTATTCCTTTCACGTTTTCCTTCTTCTGTTTCCCTAAGCTATTGTTTCCGTTTCTGTCAATGGTTCCCTGGGGTACAAAAGATACCCACAGGGCTGAAAAGAAGCTCAGCCTTTTTCTTCAGAAACCAATTGTATCCCTTTACTGCAGTTCTTTATCTTCCAAGTCTAGGAAGCCTGTGCATTCCACAGTAAGGAATGTTTGTCAGCTGCACTGGTGCTCACTAGCGCCATCTTGCTTCGGTGGGGTTCCATCTGGCACCCGCATGGGAAGGTATGGGAGTGGAGGTACGTTTAATACCTTTGAAAAATCAGCAGGATTGGAGCCTCAGGCTGTAGTTGCTTCACATCTTACACCTACAAGCCACCTGTAATAACGTCAGAATTGCCTATGGTAATCACTTCCTTGTGAAAAAAAGTATATTTATTCAGTTAAGCGCAGCGAACCATCTAGGGTAAAAAGGATATGTTAGAAGCTAGTAGTGAGTCAGAAAAGCACTTGCAACGTCAAGAAATCAAATCAGGAGTCTACCTCTGTCACCAGCTGGCTCTATAAGTTTGAGACGTTTCTTTGGATTTCTGTCATCCAAATGTACTCATCAGACAAGGGTATAAAAACACAGGCTCTTACTTTTTCTTAAGGATTTTCTGGGTGCAAATGCAACAACGCATGTAAAAATATTGGGAAAACGTGTATTTGTAGATGGAGACATGTCCAGATAGTAAGTTTTATATATAAAAAGAAGTATTAATATACTACTATTTTAATTATTATTGTTAAAATAACAGAATGAACTTTGATGTGCTAAGCAGAGTTAAGGGAATTATGTAAAGGGAATTATGTAAGGTTGTCTTATGTAGACCAGTAAGATTTCTTCAAGCAAATATATATCTCTAGCATTTGATAAATAAAGCTTATAAGATTATATTTGCAAATGAACATAAACATACTGTAACATATATACAAATTTGAGCATTTCTTATAAAATTTGTGTTTATTTGCCAGTAGGATAATTTCAGATTTATTTTTCTAATAACCTAGTCGCTAAGTAACTATAATACCTATTGATCTTATTTCGTCTGGATCAATACCACATTGTCAAGACAGACTTTCAGTTTCTCCACACACATCTGAAGAAAGTGGTAATTGCCAAGGGGAAATGTTATTAAGCTCTTTAAAATAAGTAGTCATTCATATAACATTCCAAACAAAGCATGACATTCTCAGACTCTCAATAGATTTCTATTTGTTTTTCCCCTTGTCCTGGACTGCTGTGTTCTGAAGCTGAGAAATTAATCCACTGGTAGTAAACAGGCTATTGCTTATAGATTACAATATTATAGATATACTACATTAGGATTTTTAAAACATAGGTACTTGTGACTTCTTTGAAGATCTTGTGATCAGGATAATGCTTACATACTCTGTGCTTAAAACCTTAGGAACACTGTTTTCTACCTCTTTGTTAGTTGGCCACACTTTGTGAAGAGAGGATAGAAGTATAGTTTCTTCTCTTTACACATGTCCCTGTGGTAGTCTCTCTTTTATACATCAAAATGACAAAGTTTTATTCAAGTGTTTTAGTCCTGCCAATATCCAAATCACTATAAGTAATTTGCATTGATAAAGTGATTAGATATCATTGTGCCAGTGATATTTATTTCATTTTTATCCTAACTTTCAACTGTGACTAACATTTGATTCTTATTAGTGAATCTTTAGGGAAAAGTGTGAAAATGCCATCTTCTTCAGAAAGATGACAAGTATGCATATAAGTATAGCCACATTCAACATGGCTCCTCCGAAACACAATGATATTGCCAAAAAGATCATAATTTAAGAAATAAGAACAAAGAGATGTAATGATAATCATCCATGTATACCAGACAATATGGAAGGACACATTCTATTCATTTCTAGGAAGCAGGAAAAACATATAAACATAATTCTGGGCTTGTTTTATAGTATGGAAGCTGGCTATTTTTGACAAATAAGATGATTGTGGAAATAAATAGTAAGATCAAAAATAACATTCAGTTAAAAATCTTTTATTTTGATAGCCTACAAAAAAAATCTTCATAAAACATTATGCCTTTTATTCCCTAAAATGTAACAGAAATAGGGTTTTATCAATGTAGATTTTCAATCTTGATTTAAAGGGAAGCATTTGTTTTAAAGTAATGGACTAAGAAAACTCAGCACGTGGATCAACCATAGAGTCCTACAGAACTGAAAATTGATATACAAGATAAAAATCTGTGGATAGTTTGTATGTTTCTAGGTTTCTATTTGTAATAGCAAATAAGAGGAAACCACAGATTTTCTATCACTTAAGCAGGTGGCACTATAAGCTGACAAGAAAATCATAGTACCCAGCTGGAGAATAAACTCAAGAGCAACACTCCATTCACTGAAGCATTTTATGTTTATTCCACGCACCGCCTCATTCAAAACTATATTGTCAGTACATCTACCCATGAAAGAATCCGCGCCATTCTGGGGTATGTATTTCACCAAATATTCCCATAAGAATTCCTTACAATTACACTAAATACTATATTGTGTATAATGAGGAGCATATATGTGATTGAGTACTAATATATTCTATATTATATGAAAGCAGTTTTATATTAATATAGCACTATGCTTACTAAAGAATAGAACATAACTTTACAAACACATGTTAGTGATGTTATGCACTGAATGCTGGACCAGAAAAATACCATTGAATGGTGTACAGCAATTCTACAAAACAATTCATTATACCAAATAAAATCTACCATAAGCAAGTGAATTGTAAGGGAGAGAGGGAATTACAGAGAGTAAAAGGCCAAGAAGTAATTCAAATACCTGGCAGTGTTAGTACTGAGAAAGGTTCACTAAGTGAGATGTTTTCATTTTCTATTGGTGATCAAGAAAACAGGTGGCTCATTCAAGAGGACAAAAATGATTTTAGGGATAGGAAAATATATATACACGCACTGACACACACACAAACATGTCTAGATAATTCATTTGCTAAAAGCAAGAATTGTATCTCTATGCTTATGCAGTTTTTAATATAGCGTATATACTGGGTCCATAATTCATCCGCTATAACTGAACACATTAGGGGAATTATTGGGCCTGTGCACAGAATAGTTTATCTATTCTTGATTTCAAGGTTATAAGGATAAAACCATAACATCAATTACTCATGAGCACAATTTATTCTTTTTGTATTCTTGCCACCTAAAATGTATCACAGAAATAAGAATTGAACTTACAGAGAAGGGAAATAAAGCATATAACCTAGAGAATTCTAACAGTAAAGCACCTAGCACAGTGTCTAGCATGCATGTATTGGTCATTGAAAATGTATTTATTTATTACATACTGTATTCCAGGCACTGTTAAATACTGGAGTAGGTGACACAGAAGCATTCAGAGAAATGAACACAAATGAATAATTAAAATGTAGTATAATGACTAAAAAAAGAAAAGCCATATGATCATCTCAATAAATGCATATTAAACACTTTACAAAATTCATATCCCTTCATCAAAACAATTCACCATAAACTAGGAATAAACAGAAACTTCCTAGAAAACACCTACAGCCAACATCATACTTAATGGTAAAACACTGGAGGTTTTTCTCTTAAGATGGGGAACAACGATGGCACTGGGAACAGGGCAAGGATGTCTGCTCTCACCACTCCTCTTTGACATTGCACTAGGTCCTAGCCAGTGCAATAAGGCAAGAAAAAGAAATAAAAGTAATACAAATTGGAAAGAAGGAAATAAAACTGTATTTGCAGACTCCATGATTTGTCTACAAAGAAAATCCCAAAGGATCTCCCCCCGCAAAAAGTTGCTAGAAATAATAAATTAGTTTAGCAAGAACCCAGACTGCAAGTTCAATATAAAAACATCAATTGTTTTGCTATATGCTAGCAATGGATACTTAGAAGTTGAATATTTAAGGTCTGGATTTAAAAAAAATCCTTTTATCTTTTCCTGAGAATTTGAACTGATTTAGTTCAGGTCAAAGCAACCAGGCATATTTTCATTGCTCAGACTATGTAGTTTCTATTTTTTCTCTATTCTGTTGAAATATGATCAAGTCATAGAAATTTGTAGCAGGTAGAGACTTCCATTTATGTAAATAATGATGAATAAGAATTCAGAGAGGTAAGGCAATTTAGAAATCCACAAAAAATAGTGCTAGGGTCTAAATACAATTTTATTCCTTTGAATATCTTATTTGGGATGTTTCCCCTTCTTATAGTTTCTTAATGTTGACAAATACATTTTAGGTCTTGCTTTCCATTGTCATTTAAAAATAACTGTGAAAGTGGTCATTAGTATTGATAAAAGTATTTCACTTTTAAAATAAATTCCTCAATATTATAAACGTTAAACAATTTTATAATTGCTAGAAATTATTAATAGCCTACTCTTAATTATTAATAAGAATATTCTCTGTACAGTAGCTTTTATGGGCCACATGAAAGTCAATGGGAAGAAATTTATCTTTCCTCAAACACAACTTCAGAACAAAAGATCTGAATCAAATAGTATGTTAACAACATCACAAGCATAATTTATGTAAAACAAACAAAAATAAGAAAGGGCTGATTCTGCCTTTCAGTCTCTCTTTTCTCCATGTCTTCTAGAAACTAAATTCCACATTTTGAGAATACATAGATTAAGATTCCTACTCATGTTGGCCTGTTTTGCTGTCTGTCTAGACAGTTTTATGTGGTAGTTAAAAGCCTATATCCTAGAGTCAGACACACAGACTTGTATCTGTCCCTTGACACTTACCAGCCTGTGACCTTGCTCAAACATTCTAGCCTTAGGTTTCTTATCTCTAAAATGGTTAACAGTAGTTACCTCAATAAAGGAGTTGCATAGATTAAATGAGATCATGTCCAAAAGAGCCTACTATGGTACTGGGCACATAATAAAAACTCACAATATTTTATGTGTTAATTCTCTTTTTTTGATGGTTTACATATAAGTATTAAGATAAAAATGTCAATCTGCTCTCATATTTTTTTTTTAAAAAATAGAATTGCCTACTTTCAAATCTGCTACTTAAATATCTTTAAAATTCTTAAACATTCTATTCATGGGTTTGGAATTCATCTTCTTCTGTACAGGTATTTATTAATTCTTCAACATTGTAGCTATGCTTCATTTAACTCAGACTCTGGAAACTTGCATTAAGCTTTCAAAATCTATAGGGATGATTACCCTCACTTGGAAATTTTGAGTTGCTTAGCTATAGTACCCTTGTTTTAATTGTGCTATGGAAAGTAAGGTTATGATTTCTACACATTAAATATGAGATTCTAACTCATAGTTGGTATACTTACAAATCTCATAAACCCTCTCTAGAGGGTAATTCTTGTATGCTGTTTTCATTGTCTTGGAATCCTAATTGCAATTGTAAAATTCCATGGAAAGCCGTCAATTTACAGTCAGTCCCTCTTGACTGCCACCCTACTGAGAGAGATTCCAGCAAAGTTCTCTTCCTTGTTCATCTACCAAAAATCTTAAGATAACTCTTGGTTTTATTTTGGTTCTTTTTCATACCTGTTTTTGGTCATGTTCTGCTTCTCTTATATTCCTGTCCTTTTTTTCCCTCTTTTACCTGCCTGTTTGCCCATTTCTGGCTCATCTTGAACAAGAGATTGAATCAGTTTCCTGATTTTGTCTAACTGATCTCACACACTGTGGGATCATGTCACTCACTCTGCTCTGTTTCCCAACTGGATTGTCAATCAATCATCTGTCCACATCTGTCTTGATGACTTCTCATCAGCCTACTTCATCCTAGTTCTTGTACTTCTTGTTTCCAGAAAAATAACTCTTTTTTAGGAATTCCTAAATGCTTATGGAATGAATAGTGTTCCATAAAGAACATGTTCTAAAGCACCTATGATCACAAGGAGGTACATGTCATTAGATGAATTAAGTCAAATGATATCTTTCAAAGTCCCTTCAATCCTTTTCTCCTTGTTGTTCAGGTGAATTGGTGTGGTCAAGATAATCAATGTCAGAAAGAAGTGCATATACATCAAAGCCCTGGGGGTAACCTTAGTCTCACTTGCATTATAACTTGTATCATGCCTCTTTTTCTTTCTTTTCCTTTTATTTTTCTTTCTTTCTTTCTTTTAAAGCTAGAATCTACACTGATTACTGCCATAATGATCTGGGCTTTATGAACTTTTATATATTGCCAATTATACAAATATGGCTAGCTCAACAAAAAGTACACAGATAATTTTTGTCTGCCTTTCCAGATAGTGTAATGAATGTAATAGCATAATAAAATAAATTGTTTCTTCTAAAAATTAGCTTTCATGATACAATAAAATATTTTAAGGAAATAAAAATTCAACATGTTTATTTTAGATCACATTCATTGAAAACCTAACATAAATTTTGTCTGAACATATTTCTCTCTGTATGCCTCCTTTAAAATATTTAACAACATAAAAATATGGTCAATTTAACATGAATGTTTAAATATTTGAAATCAAGTGTTATTTGCATCTCTCAGAAAGCTTTATGTAAAAGAAATCTTTTAATGGAAAATGGTAAATATTGGAATTGGCAATCTCTTAAAATACAATAGAAAATAATAACATAGTATTAACATTTATTTATATATCAATCTACATTTGGGTTTTTTTGTTTTGAGACAGTCTCACTCTGTCACCTAGGCTGAGGTGTGGTGATAGGATCATAGCTCACTGCAGCCTTGAACTCCTGGGCACAAGCCTCCATCTCCTGAGTAGCTGGAACTACAGGTGTGCCCCACAATAACCAGCTAATTTTTTTTTTTTCAGAGACAGGGTCTCACTATGTTTCCCAGGCTAGTCTCAAACTCCTGGCCTTAAGCCATCCTCCCACTTCAGCCTCCCAAAGTGCTAAGATTACAGTCATGAGCCACCACACTTAGCCCTACATTTGATTTCAACATTAGTCATATTAAAATTTAAAAAAATTCACAATCAAATGTAATATTATTATTTTCTTCTCAAAAAAGTTTTTAATATACAAATTTACAGTTATGTCTTTGGGCGAACATTACAAGGCAAGCTAGGGGCTGTCCAGGAGGCAGTGGGTAGGACTGATGAAAGGGAGGCGTGGAGTGGGGGCCTTGCCATTCCATTCCTGACAGCTCCACCTTAAAGCCTGAGTAAAAAAACTGATTAGTTCATTGATGGAGGGCATTATTATGGAAGTTGTTTGTTGTAGTTTGAGGATAAATCTGGCAAGCAAAAATTAAGTTGGTGCAGGGAATAAAGATCAGATTTTAGTGTGTGTGAGATTTGGAGCTCATCAGTTACTGTATCAAATAAAAAAGGACTATAAATTGAACAATTCTTCTGCCCTAAAGATGGTTTTATATTATTGCTCCCTCTCCAGTTTTGTAGTGACTCCCTGAAGGACCACTTCTAATTACTGAAGTTATAACAAGATTTATTTCAGATGTTATATATACACTCATGACCAATAATTTAGTTGCCTCACCTGTGACTTCTTTGAATTTCACTTGAACTTAAGGGCTTTAAGATATAATTACCAGGAAAATCTAATGTGAAAATCTAATCACAATAAGCCTCCTAAGGCACTTCTAAAACTGGGGGTGGGAGTTGTTTTTTGGAGTACATGGAAAGTAACTCTAGCTTAAATCATATTCTATGTGCTATCAAAATCTAACAAAATGATCCTTACAGAATAGACTCGTTACATATTTGTGGGATTGATTGACTAATTAATTAAATGTTAAGTTTGCAGATTGTTTATGTACCCAACACTTACAAAAAAAATTGGTTTGAGCCAAGAAATAAAGCCCCCATGCAACTTTGAGATTCTAGTCGAAAACTGCATTGACTTAATGGAAGGTGATTTGGTTTGAACTTATAAAGAGCAGAGGAAATGAGCATTTGGGGGCATAGTGCAATTTGACTTTAGGTGTCTGGTCGTGGTATGGGTCTTATTAGGATATACAGCAGCTTGTGTGACTAAAACACACATGTAGACACACACACAGCACCTTGGAATACTTAGTAATATAAATATGTTTAGTGAAACGCAAATGTAAAGGGCTGCAGAGATACTACCATGACAGAACAATAATAACCACATGAACTTTGTGATTTCATAGTCTCCATGGAAAATGAACAAACGTGAACATCCTAAGGCAAAAATTGATCAGGTGAAAAAAAATCTGTTAACAAGAAACAGGTAGAAAGATGGGTGTAGAACAGTCCAGATTGATTAGGAAGCAATCCTTTTTTTCTTTACTATTAAGAACAAGATCTTTAAAAAAATTTTTTTTGTCCATTCTTTCATGCAACGTACTGCCTGATATGTTCTTCACTCAAATAATTGCACTTCCTCAAGTCTTGACTCAAATTTTCTCTTCTCCAGGAAAATTTCCTTCCCTAACCACCTTGTATAAAATTCCCGTATCCCAGCCCTGTACTATCAGTCCCCCTTGCTCGATTCCACTTTCTATTTCTAGCACTTATCATAGTCCATACTTTCTAGCACAATACATACTGCCTTATGCATTGTAGTTTATTCCTTGCTTTACTAGAATTAAGCTGCCTCAGCAGCAAGATTTTGGATATTTTATTCTTCCATGTACTTATAACAGTGCCAAGAACATAGTAAGAATGCAATAAATATTTTTTAATAATTTGAAGAGATCATCACATAGCTATGAAAATTTCTATAACCCCCAAAAGAGTTGCTCAGTAAGTATAATATTTGAAAGTACAATAATTGAATACTGAGGACTCTAAATGAAAGCATTTTGTGATGAGAGAAGTTTATCAAGTGCTAAAAGTAGAGTGGGAGACAATCAGGGTACAGAAAATGGGAACCAAAAAAAAAAAAAAAAAAAAGGAAGGAAAAAGTGGAGAAAAATGAAGTGGGAATGTCTTGAAGAAAAGGAGAAATGGTTTAATTAGATACTTCAAGATTTTGGTATCCTTGAATATGATGGGAATCATGACCCTAGATTCTGACCTACACACTCCCTGAAATATCTATGCTACTTAGTCATTATTGATTAAGATTCCTTGGGAATGTCATTCTAGATAGAATGTCTCAAAAATGCTATTTAACCTAAGAATAAAAAGTAGTACATTTAAAATATATATTTCCCTTTGTTTTCTTTTGCTGTCAAAAAATATTTCCTTCACCATCTCCCATAGGCTCTTAGTGGAGAAAGGTCAGTGAACTTCTTTTCTGATACAGTAGTCTCATGCTTGACTGCAGATTGGAATGATCTGGGGAGCTTCTAAAAGTACCTGCCTAGTTAAATGAGAACTCTGCTGGTGAGATCCAGGCATGAGTATTTTTTTTTTTAAAGCACCCCAGGTGATTCCAATAAGCAGCTACTGAAAATTACAGATTTACTGAATTACTTGCACAAAGGTTTGTCAGTCCTTAAAACTTTCCATTTACTGGAGAATCTTCTGAACCCGGAAGCAAATCATTACCTGCGGTAGATCCATCTACCCCAGACTGAGGCTGCATGAGAAAATACCAGCAATGCGTCTCTAACTTTAGCATACTTTAGAATCGCATGGAGAGCTCATTAAAATGTGGAGTCCTGGGCCACCCTCCTAGATATTCAGATTCAGTAGGTCTGGGGTGAAGCCTGAAAATTTACTTTCTAATGAACTTCACCGTGATTCATCTGCAAACTAAAATTTGAGAGCCACTGCCTTAGAGAAAAGACGTTTAGGGATGTGGTCTCATCAGACATGCTGGGATAGCCCTGGGGGAAATCCAGTGGGATAATGTCCCATCCTAACTCTAATCTTGTTCTGGATCTCCAATGAACCCAAACAATGGATTTCTCCAAATCTTAGAGGACTCAAAACCTTCAACAATGGTTGCTTTGAAAATAAAATATTTTCAAAATAAAATAAAATAAATACTTTGAAAGAACTGTAAGCTAGAAGAGTCCACAGTCCTCTGTGTGTGACCAATAAAGCCATAGCCCATGCCAGTTACCTGTACATGTGTGATGTGTTTCCAGCTTTCTGTGATATGTTTCTGATCGCTAGAGGAAAATTTAGTCCTCTCTGTGTTTCAGTAACATTTCGTTCATGAATGTCTCCCTTCAGACACTTCACAAATATCGCATAACTAGTATCTCTCCCCCTTGCTAGATTTTGTACTGCACGGAGCAGGGCCAACAATTTTCATATTCAATGTCCCACATAGCAGAACATCAGTCACACATTATATGTCTATGAAATTCTTCATGGCAATATCCATGGTTCTCACATTTTGGGTTATGATTCATGTGGAATCTGGTGAGGTTAAAGGATATAGAACTGGCACTGCTTAAAACAACAACTATTTATATAATCGGCTCAATAGCTCACCAAGGCAGATATGGTTCCCAGCTTTCCATGTGACTCTCAAATCAACTCTTTATGTTTCTGTTTCCAGTGTATATTTCCTTTATTGCCTTTAGAACTTTAACCCACATAAACCATTGGAGGTGGGGTTACAATATGTTTTGCCCAAATCTGTCCATTGTTAAGCATGGTTCTAGGTCCTACAACCCACAGGGGATGACACTGCTGCTTAATACTGGGATGGACTGGGACAAGATCATTTGTTCAAACAGAAAAATAAGAGAATCTCTAAAGCAGTTTCCAGTGATATCAATAAAATAGCCTCTTGATAAAATATTACCATTAAATGGTAGAATACACAAGGGTGAAGCTTTGCCATTTTCTATATGTTTTGCATTTATCAATCAAGGCACTTTCTTGCATAAGTGTGCTAGAAGGAAAAAGTTCAGGAGAGCATTTTTTCCCAGTAAAATCCCAATTGTATCCAATATTAGAAAAATACAAGTAAAGTTTATATGAGATCAAAATTTCCCATATTTCTATAAATGTGAACCAACATACTTTTATATATTGGAAAATTTCCACATTATTTAAGTTTAAAAATTTTCATAATATTTTGGTGACCGATAAAAAAGTCGGTGTAGCCCCAGTACCACAGTAAAGAATCTGTCGTTCTTTCCCACTAATTCACAATGCTTTTATCTCCTGGAAGGACATTTCTGCATTTTCAGAAATGAGGAAACAGTTGGAAAAACATCTGTCATTGTGGTGATTTTCTCAGTAGACTCAGGATGCTTTGAGCGTTTTTAATTTCTACTTTAGGTTTTATATAACATCTTGATTTATTTAAATATCTTGTACATTTGCAAGAATAGTACTACTATTTCTCTGCTCTTCTAATTACTGTCCCTCCTATCAATAACAATGACACAACAACATATAAATCCAGAAAAATTGTTGGGGTATCCCACCAAATTTCCTCTATTTGTTGATATTCCTCCCAAAGACTTCTACTATTCCCCCCTAAAATGAGACACAGACCCCATTTACTTGCAGAAGTCTGGGTGCAGTGGAGCATGGTGTTGTAGGGTTGTGGGTCAGACAAGCTGTGGCTCTAAATGGACACTCTATGGCGACAGCCTAACTGTCCTGTATTGAGTCCCGCACCTGTTACTCAGTGGGAGAATGCTCTCTTAGTGTTTTTTTGTCCTTAGAACTATTTTAATTTTCTTCATGGCCACTTCTCTGTGACTTGCTGTTGATTTTCTGTTCTTTCTGACTACTTTCTAAAATTCAGATAATTTAAGCAACTGAGAGTCATTCACTATAAGTTTATATGGGTCTTGCCTCCGACCCGTTGCATTTAGTTTTAGTCTTAGGGAAACATAGGTGACATCTATTCTTGGTTAAATTCTTCTCTGATCTCCCAATAAGAGACAGAGATTTGAGAAATTGGTGGAAAGAAGTAAAGCTTCTTGCAGAGATGAAATAGGAAGATCATCACCCCATCGTGTATTTGGGTACAGTTCTGATTCCTTTGCAGATGCAATATGTACCATGACTTGTGGATATTTCAAATATACATTCTTTCCATTATTCTCTAAAGGATGACTTTAGTAATAGATCTGTATACAAAATGCTTTTACGTAACCATGTTAGCCAAGTGATCCCCTAGGTCACATTTAAATTAAAGCAGAACTTGGCATGAATCATCTCTAGAGCAAATTCAAGAATAAAATCAGTGAGGGGAGAAAGAGGAAATGATTTTGGAGCTCTATAGCTTTTCTTCATATTTATGAATAGTTTTATAAATACATCCAAAGAACCACTTCAAAAGTGGTGAGCTCTTCTGAGGGTCAGCAAGGGTGCATGTATTTGTCAGATGAGAAACGATTATTCACCTCTCCTTTAATAGTGCTTGGCTACTGGGTTAGAAGTCACAGCAGTTTGAACAGGGGGTTCAGCAAGGCAAGATTTAAATTGACTCGTGAGACCTGGGGAGCACAAGGATAGATGAACCCTTAATCACCCCCAAATATTTCCTCCCCTCGAATACTGATGCCTGAAATCTGTCAAGACACAGAAGATTACTCTTATTAAAGTACCACCTAGAAAAGTGATGACTAATTAAGCATTGGCATATTTATTTGAATTATTTTTGTCAGATATTTTGCCAGGACAGTTTTTAGAAAAAATGATAGCTAGAGAAAATATGAAGGAAAATTTGACTGAGGCAGGGTTAGAAATGTGCAGAAAGAAGTTGAGTAAACTGAACACAAATTGGATAGAGGGAATAATTTTTTTTTCTATTTTTAATTGCCTTGGGCTCTTATGTGTAGGCATTCTGTAGAAGAAGATACAAAGAGACCTGTGATTTCCTCTCCTGTTTGAAGAAAACCATTCTGAACTCAGGGCACTGTCAGTTCTCAGAACTGCTTTAGGATAGAATTCATCATGTTTTTATCAGACTTAAAGTTTAAAAAAATGGCTTTAGCTTGTTTTTCTCTCTATTTGATCTAAACCTGCATTTATAATCTCTGGGCTAAGATACTCAAGGTATGTGATAGATATAAATTTGCAGATTAAAATCAAACTCTGGAAATAATCCATAAGTCCACTACATTTTTCTTGCTGGATATTTAGGATAAATAATTGTTCTCAGTTTTTTGAATCTTAGTACTGCTGGTTATGACTCATTTGAAACGAGTAGGGTCAATTCTATCCATGGCAGAACATAGTTATTAGAATATACATAGCAATTTGTTTCCAGGTCTTCCAAGAACACATTATATATATATATATTTAGATGAATTTATTGTTTTATCATTGAACAAAAGTGTATATTTTAAAAATGCATCATATATCAAGTGCAGCTAGAATTCTCTCTCAATATTTTGTGGGAAGGCATTACCTGAAATATTTTCTAAATGTGGGTAAAAATAGAATTGTTGTTTGCTAAAATGCATTTTCTGAGTAGCCAGATAAAAATAATTATGACAAGAAGAGCTATTAATTAAAACATCATGCGTAGCCCCTATACTCACCGTTTAATTTATAGTAAGCTCAAAACAAGCTGAAAGAATTGAGGACTCAAATGTCCATGTTATAAAATGTCAAGTTAAACGTCTAACTGTGAACCAGATTGCTTATGATACAGGCCTTTCAACTGTAAATACCAAATGCATAAAGAACAGCATGAATCTTTTAACTTTATAAAGATGGCATGCAGACACTAACATTTTGGGAAAATTAAATCATTTACTAACATTTATGAGAGAGCATGAATTTAAGCATTACACTGGACCTCTCTTGATCAATTACACATACGGAAGTCAGAATGTCACACAGCAGATTCTACCATGGTGTTAAAGGTCTTTGTTAAATAAAAGACTCAGATGACTTCTCAAATTAATTTCTAAAAGCGTGGAAAATAAGATCCTATTCAAATTCTCCCAGATAACAAATGGAAATTTACTTTTAAGTAAATCAAAGGAAATTAGTCCCATAATTTTTAAAAGTGAAAGTGTTATACTTGGTCATTTCTAAGGTTCTATCAGATCCAGATTCCATATAAAGATAAATGTTATCATTTCTTTCACCAAAGCACTAAGGATTTTTTTACCAAATTTCAAAATCATGGCAATTATTACTGTGAAGACATTGTCCCCAGTCAGAGAATAGTAGGAAAATAACAGAAATTTTAAATGAATTGCTCATGTGTTAAAGAGGCTCTTGGTTTGAATAGATTTAGAATAGCATCCCTTTTGTGTATGTGTAAGTAGTTAGGTAATATTTCTTCTGACTGAATAGAAAAATTTCAAATTCCAAATCTCCTTTCTTTTTTTACTTGGGTCTTCGTATTGAAATAAGCATGAAACTAATGCCTGTATTTATATGGCTATATTCTCTCAAAGTCCGATTTATATTATTATTAACATAGCCTTTGTAATATGCTGCTTTTTAGAAACATGTTCAATCACATGAGGCAAACAAACAAAATAAGCGAGGATATACTTAGAAGACATCAGCCAAACCACCTGGCTCTGCATCTTGCTCATTTTAAGGATGATGTGAGAAAATTAATCACTTTAATTAAACACCTTGGCTTCTTGTTCACAAATTACTGGGTGGGAATATGCATAAATGTAGTAATTTCCTGAGTGAGTGGCAGATGGGTAGACAAGTCATGAGCTCAGAAAACATTTTTTGTTCAGAAATGTAAGCGTTGTGGCAGAACAAAATAAAGATGTCTAAGTAGCAAGGTAAAATGCCAGAAAAGTAATTAACAATAGTCTAACAATGACATATAATAAGACAGTCTATTATCTATACTTATCTATACTTATAGAACAAAGTAGAACATATATCCAGCAGAATTATTCATATCATTGTCATTGTCTTCATGCAGTTGTCTAGGATCATAAACTTTGCAGTCATTTATGAATTCTTTCCTTCATCCACCATTTCTAACTCCTATTGATAATAGCATATTCTCCTGAATCTTAATCTTCAATCAAACTGTCTTCAAGCCAATCACCCAGTGGAAGATAACTCCCCCTAAATTGAATGTGCACCTTTCACTTGGTGGGAGGACAAGGGTTTGAAAGCCATTGGACACTGTTTTCATTATGCTATTTACTCATTCCTTGACTCAGAGATTACTGCTGTGATAGAGTTGTGATTCTCAAAAAGATACATTGAGGTCCCAATCCTCAGAGCCTCAAAATGTAACCCTATTTAGAGATAGGGTAATTTCAGATGTAATTAATTAAGATGAGGTCATACTGGAGCAGGATGGACCCTTAACACAATATGACTGCCATCCTTTTAAAATGGGGAGAAGGGACACAGAGAGGAGAAGTTCATGTGAAGAGACAGCACACAGAGAGAAGATGATCATTTATGTGATGATGGATGCAGAGCTTGCAGTCTGTTACTTAACCATAATTTAAATTCTCCGTTGTATTGCAGTCTCTGTAAGAATGCAGCCTTAAATTTTATTTCTCTAATTTTTCCTTCATTTCTAATTACTTGTTACCCTGTCCCTGGGCTTGTTACCATGTTGAATACAGGGGTTCAATAGATCTTATTGTCTTACTGAACTTCATATAGATGCTGTAAAAGGAAATCAGCATATGGGAGAAAAAATACTAGCATTTTGAGTGTCCTCTTTCCTTATAACATGTCTATTAAAAAGTGATATGGAAAGCTGATCCTTTTATATATCTATATTTATTATGAAAACATAAAATGCTGTAGGTATTTATACTATAGCTGAGAGTGTGATAGAGAGAAATTCTTAGACACAGGTCAAGATGGATAAGCTAACTACCAAAAGCATATATTTAAACCTAGCAAAAAGTCACCATAATTGAAATATTATACTTCTGAAGTAAGAATAGTAAAACATAGATATGAGAATACAAAGTTCAAAAACTCTGTAATAGAAGTATAAGATAAGGTAGCATTTCAATTTGACAAAAGGAAACTTAGTCATTTACTGATCTGAGAAAACTTGTTCCCAGTTAGGAAAGCTAGATCCTTATCTCACACATCACATGGACTAAGGATGCAAATTTCACAATTTAAAAATAATAATGTCCCACGTTGACAAGGAAGCAGTGAAACAGACCCTTTCATGCTCTGCTGGTGCAAATAAAAATCAGTAAAATCTTCCCAAAGTGCAATTTGGTAGTTTGTGCAAAGAACTTTAAAAATGCTTAACCTTTCTTTTTAATTATTATATCTTTGGAGCTATTAACTTTATGAAATAAATGTATTCTAATAGCAGAAGAGTGATGCCACTTAAACCAGAACTTCTTAGATTTTTATGTTCACATGGGTCACTTGATGCTTTCGCCAAGACTGCAGAATCTCATTCAGGAGGCTTGTGGTGGGGCCTGAGATTCTGCATTTTCCAGTAGCTTTCGGGTAATGTCTACACAGCATGATGCCCAGGTGATGTCCAGTGGCCGGGGGAGGGAGTACATCCACAATGCATTTTAGATCATTGTCAAAAATACTCTGCAAAGGCCCAAGCTACATCTTCAGACATAGACATATGAAATCTAAATGGCTGGTAGTAGCACATTTATTTCTTAAGCTTTTTTCCTCTTTTTTTTTTTCTTCCTACATGAAACTCTGATATCAATAGTTTATAGAGAAAATAGTTCCACTAAAACAATGTCTCTTGGGCTTTAGAGGTCATTATTTCCTTGCTCTGGGAGAGTTTCCACTTGAAATTGTCCCCAAAACATTCTCAAACCTGGCTCTCATTGTTGAGTTAAACTCTACTGTCCGAGAGAGGAGAAAGATATGAAAAGCTCAGTTGGGGCCATTCCGGCAAATCTAATAGCTCTTCAATTCACTGACTCTTTGGGGATGAGCCACATTCGCTCCCACTCCTGTGCAGAGACTGCATATTAAGGTGCACTTGATCAGCCCTTACTGCTCTGCACTCTGAACAGCAAAGCCTCATGGAATACTTTTGACCACTTCCCAATTTGAACTCAACAAGGATGTAGTTCAGATATAGTACAACATAAAAAGGCAAGAATAACTTTTGAATACAACACCTTCCATACCAGAGAAATGAAAGATTTTGTTTTATACCTAACCATATCTGAAGGAAACAACCCCAATAGTGGCTCTCTAAGGCTGTCATTACAGGTGTGGAGTGTCAGAGGCAGGCAATTAAAGGAAGCTCCAGCCGCTTGCATCCACAATGCTTCTTTCTGGATCCTGAGCCAATATTCCAGAGAATGACAGCAGAATAAAATCACACTTTGAGTTACAATAGCACCCAAACTTATGCTTCTGCCTTTTGTATTTAAAAATAGTTGACACATTTGATATTATGATAGAAATTGGTCGTTTCCAAAAATGCAGATCATTCACCATCGAGAATCTTGTGCTGACCTTTGAACATATTTTCTATCCTAGAAGTTCTCAGTTAAAGATCTGTCTCAGCATGGAAGTATTTCAGCAAAAGCTGCTTATTTCCATGCAAAACTAAAATTCTATGCCATGCCACAATTATGAATGGCAATTTGATGGAAGAGGTTCTGATGTTCAAATACATTTGGATGTCTTTTTCCTAGTCAGCTTTATAACATATCTTCATTTAAATACATTGAATTTGTTAGAAGAGCTACACAGAGCTCTCCAGATTGAAGAGGCCTGAATGCCACTTGAACTTCAAGGATACATTAGGAAAGTGAAATAAGGCAGAGTATTCCACACAACATTCACTGAATATAAAATATAAATAAGCACAAACATTTGTTTCATTTTAAACGTGAGATGGGTTTTCTTTTCATTTTTATTTCTCTAATGCATATTTCAGAAGCTTTTGGCCTAGGTTTTCATTTTTAGTTTAGATCTAATTGTCACCTTTTATGACTTTTAGTTTTATATGTAATTATGTGGTTTAGGAATGGTTTTATAAAGCTTTTCTTTCCATTTTTGTGAACAACGCATCATAACTACCAGAGCTGGAAAGCAGAGTTGGCAACCAGTCTTTCAGTAATAGGCTCATCCTACAGTGAAATGTGCCCACACAAAGAGCATACAAGGATGTAGACAAGAGTGCGATTGCCTTAGCTGCTACTCCAAATATCTTGTTTTTCTGAGTATTCTGATGTTAAAGTAGGCATGATCATTTACTTCATACTTTCCAGAATTGATTCCTATTCCCTATAATCACTTATCTTCTAAAAGTCTTGAGCAAAGGATATTTAGCCTATTGGCTTTCAAACTTTTTTTATTGCAACCCCAGTATAAAAGATCTAATACACACATATGTGGATATACATACTTACTCTTGCTGTGTGCAATGCCTGCTGATACTTTCAATTCAATTTACTTCAATTTTTTCTATTCTAATCAGGTGAAGTATAGGTGATTACTTGAAAAACGACTAGCTTGTGCTCAAAATAATTTAAAATGTTCTTGTTTTGGAATTTACAAATGCTCTCAATTATTATTGAGAAACAATAATATGTGAGTATGGTGGTGATGAGTTATTCTTCTACTATCCATTTGTATTCAAAAAGCAGTAAAAGAATTTTAACACATTTTATAATCATTTTAATGCAAAAGTTAATGACAAGTTTTTTCAAAAAAGTGCCATCACTTTCTCACTACGGCATTGGAAATTAGCCTGAGTATGAAAAGAAAAAATAAATGAAGCTTTATAATAGATGTTATTAAAGTGTCATTTTTATAGTTTAAAACATCATTCTCATGCAAAAAGATAGTAAGTACACAGCAAAGATTTATTTAGTTTATTTTTATTTTTATTTTTTTTGAGACAGAGTCTCACTTTGTTGCCCAGGCTAGAGTGAGTGCCGTGACGTCAGCCTAGCTCACAGCAACCTCAAACTCCTGGGCTCAAGCAATCCTGCTGCCTCAGCCTCCCGAGTAGCTGGGACTACAGGCATGCGCCACCATGCCTGGCTAATTTTTTTGTATATATATTAGTTGGCCAATTAATTTGTTTCTATTTATAGTAGAGACGGGGTCTCGCTCTTGCTCAGGTTGGTTTCGAACTCCTGAACTCAAAGGATCCACCTGGCTCGGCCTCCCAGAGAGCTAGGATGACAGGCGTGAGCCACCACGCCCAGCCTATTTAGTTTATTAATGAAGAAAATAGCAGTATGGTGAGGTAAGTCTGGCTCAAAGGAGGACAGAAGAAACTGGTAGTGACTGCATACTGGTATATATTATTTGTTTATACACACATATTTACATAAATACACATATATACACCTCTGTAGAAAGTAAAGAATTATGGAATAAGTTTGCTAAGTTAAATACAAAATAGGTTAATATTCTATATAGCAAGAACACTACAAGATCTATGATTCTATTAGAAATCATTTACATCTCTACTGGATGAAAATGGCTTGCTATTTATCAATCTTCTCACATTAATATGTATTTTATACAGTCTGTGCCCTAATCAGTAGTAAATAGTAAATCAAACATAATTATCTTACCATTTAGAGTGTCAAATTTTCTTAAATTAGAATGCTTGTTATGAAATTGAAAAGGCACATAGACATTTTTAGCCTAATTTCCAAGACTTAGACTATTGTTACTAAGAATGTAAAATGCAATAACTGAATATTTTTGTGTCTTCAACACCTAGGATGGTGACTGGGATATATAGTAGATGTTTGATAAATATCAGTTTATGAAAGATCTACTAATTCATTCGGAGAAGAAGAGGACTTCTGACTGGCATAGAACTCTATAGGAGAATATTTGGAAGTTAGTATGCCCCTTCCTGCCTAGTACTATTTTTAACCTATATGGACTGCTTCACCAACCTCATCTTTACTTTGTGAAAGATCTTCCACAACTCAATACTGTATAAGTAGAAAATATTTGGGGGCACTTTGGGATATTTTCATCTAGACAAGTAATCTTAACACTCTTATTTACATTATGAAAAAAAGAGTCTGTCAAAAAGCAATTGTCATTCATGTGTCTCTGTGAATCTGGAAGAGGTTTTCCCAAAGTATCTTTCTGAAAGTACTAGTCATGAATTGGATCCCTGTAGTTTTCCTTTTAGACTTATTTAACTAGTTGCTTTTTGGATAGGGTTGGAATTCAATGTAATGTACAAACACTAGTTAAAAGTTATAATTGATTAAATGCCTCATTAAAATCAGTAAGAAAACTAACTACCTAGGATGTGGTGTAACATCTATATGTAAGAAGATTTAAATAAAGATTGAAAAAAATAGAAAGATCTACTATTTTCTTGGGTAGAAAAACTACATCATAAAAGTTTGGACTGTTTCAAAATTAGTCTGTAAATTTAATGTTATTCTAATAATAGCCTATGATTTTTTTCTAATCCAGGAAAGGTAATTCTAAAATTCATGTAGAAATATAAGCAAGAATTGCTAAGAAAATTCTGGAAAAGGATAGTAACAAGGGATTATTATTCCCAGTAGATATTTAGACATTTTATGATGCACAAATCATAAAAAGAGTGATGATGCATAAGAATAGATAGATTTTTGTAACAGCACATAAAGTTCATAAGTAGGCCCAGTACATATAAGACTAAAGTTTGTGATTCAGAGAGCATTTCAAATGAGTAGCAAAAAATGGATTATTTAAAAATATAAAAAACTTCTGGAAAAAATAGGTAAGATCAATATCTCACATTCTACCCCAATATCAAATTTAAATATAAAAAATAACCCATCACTATACTAGCTAAAATCATGAATTTTTTTTCTATAATCTTAGAGTAAGTAAAGTCTGCACAAACCATAACTCTGAAAATATGGCAAATTTGATTGCGTAACAAGTTACACATTTCTGCAAATGGGAGATTTACATATTCATATATTTCTCTCAAAATGCACAAAGTGTATCTGGAATAATTCACAAGAAATTGATAGTGTATGGCTTCAGGCATTCAAAGGGTAACAAGAAGACATTTCATCATATATCCTTTTGTTCTCTGAATATATATTACTTATTTTTTAAGAAGAATGTAACCTAAAGGAAAATTCACATAAAACCCTGAAATAGCATTGAATGATTGCATATTTAATTTTAATGTAACCAAGACAACCCAGGTCTGAAAGATAAACTTCTTTCTTGGCATGCTGCTATCTCTTTCATGTCACCTCTTGGTATCTTCACACAGAGTGTAAATGTTTCCATATCTTTAAATTTATATTCTATGCCCTATGCTAATATGTGCAACCAGACAAAAAAGGGAAGAGTATTCCCATGTGAGCTGTCTTAGAAGTGGGAGGTCATGCACTTTCAGGAGTGCAGATTGTGAGGAAAAGAATGGTGAGAGAAAATGCTAGAGAGGTGAAGATGAGTCAGGCAAAGCAGGGCTCTAAAATCTGCGTCAAGGGAGTTGGACTTGATCTTGAGGCCCGTAGAGAGCCATGGAAAGATTTAATCAGGACGTGCAGTTGTCAGATTTGCATTTTAGAAAGACAACTCTAACTGCAGTGTCGAAAACTGATTGAATAGAAGGAGTGGGGAAGTAGCAATGTTGAGGCAGTTAGGGGTTGTGGGATGGTGGACTGAGCTACCTACCTCCCATACTACAGTTGTTTACAAAGTCTGCTTAATTAACGTCCTGCAATGTTTTTCCTTTCCTTCCTTTCCATGGCAGCTAATTAGAACTAACTTATTTACTACACATTAATTATGTGGCAGGCACTGTTCTAACACTGTTTCATGCACTTCATTTAAATTTTGCAATAACTTCATGGCATAGATAATATTCCTATCTTTATTTGATGAATGGAAAAACTGTCACAAAAGATTCAAGAACTTGCCCAAGTTCACACAGTAAGTGATGGAAGTGGAGTATGAACCAGCACCTGGGGCCAGAAACACTCCACTCCACCACTAAGCTGCAGTTTTCCATGGGCCCTGACACCTGCAATGCCTCTCTGACTCCCATGACCCCCAATTTCAACCCAATGATCATACTCTTTCCAAAGTTATCTGCCTAAAGCATTGTTTTCATCACCTCTCCTCTAGGCTTTGTATTGTACAGTGGCTCCCTATATCTTGTCAGTGAAGTTTTCTTCTGTTATTTAGCACATTTTCTATGTCCTTATCTTTGCTTATGGTGGGTTTCCTAGGCTTTTAGGCATACTCAACTTGAATCTTTCATATAAGGCCCCATTTTTATCAAATCCTGACTGATTTTTAGTCTAAAACTCTTTTCCCCATTTCTATCAACTATTGCATTCACTAATAAACAATCCAGCATGGGATTATATGTTATGTTATCTTGGCCTATTTTGTGTGCATTAGTCCTACCTCCCCACTTGAGATTTAAAAAAATAAGTGTCTGGGTCTCATGTATTTGCATTCCCTGTAGCTCTAGTACAAGGTGGACGCACATTCGGAAATCAGTACGCACACAGTGAACTGAAATGGCTTTACTCACAGGCTATTGTTAGATTGATATTTTTGAAACTTGACTCCCAACTCATTTCATGGAATTCTGTTTACATTGGGAAAATATCTAGTTGACAATTAAACAGGTTTTTCAGAAACTTTAATATGCTAATAATGAAGAGGGAGCTAGACTACATTGTGCTTGGTTTTGCCACAAATCTCCATTACCTTGAAATATAGTAATAGAAATAGATTAGTGATATGTATAATATATGGACTATATTCCTGACACTTTGTTAAACTCTTGCCACGTATCATCCCATTCAGTACTGTGTATATTTCTTGAAATACTACTGCTATTAGAAAGCTTGGGGAAAAAAGCTCATCGTATACATTTACAAAGACTGATTCCTATTTGCATACTTCTTTTCTGTCCAACCCCAAGTCAGTAGAATGTGGTGAATCATTAATGTCCCCCAAACTTGAAAGGAGAGTTTATTTTTAAATAAATTGCAGTATTGGGAATTCTTGGCTCAGAGAGCCTTTCTTCCTTCCATGTATATAATGCCATATAAATCCACACAGAGCTTTGGATGTGATCACAAAGACTCTTAAATCTAACTGAGACCAATGGTCCTCCTGTTTTTTAACCTCTTTTATCTTGAGGGATCTCAATGTCTTGTGAAAGGGCACAAAGGTTTTCTTTGGGCTTTAGTTGAGTTGTCCACGTTTCACCTGCAGATATAACTATTCGCTCTCGTGGGTGTGTGTTGATCTATGTTTCTGAGTTGCCCAGAAGATAATATGGTCTTTATTTCAGACAGAAAATATATGAGAAATCATACAGCTGGAATAATCATAAGGAAAAATAATTTCAATGAATTGGTAGTGTAATAATAGGCCAATTTTTACCTTTTCTTAAACCCAGAAAGACTATTGAGAACATGAAGCACTCTAAACTTGTGAGGTTGTTTGCTTTGTTTTTCTATCTTTTCATGGGCTGCAAGACCTACATTTTCTAATACGGCCAGTCTATAAGTATTGGGGCATATGTCTCCCTGTAAACATGGAATACCAAAAATTGTAAGAGTTCAGAATGTAATGAATTTATTAATAATTAGAATTAGAAAAATGTTATATCTAAAATGACTTATAGTAATCATCTAATTGAATCTCTTTTTATGTGAAGACTTTACTTAATGAAAACAAGATTGTAGAAGAGATAGGTATAAATCTTATTTTGCCCTTTTAATAACAATCTGTTTTGGAAATACTTTAATGAATAAAGAAATAACTTTAAAGTATTTATTAATTACAAAAAATATCCTAAATACTACCCATAATATGTAAAATACAAGACTCTCTGACCATGAGTACCACTGACATACAGTGAAAAAAGAAAATAATAAAAATGAGTACAACAATCTCAGACATAATAGAAAAATCTTTCACCAAAAGACAGATTTTCTTTGATTTTTATCTTGATATATTTATGATTTTTAATTATCACATTATTAAGATAAATATGATCTATGTTTCATAATGTATGTATCTGGTTCTATGTACTTTTGCAGGTTCTATCGTATTCCAGTTGATATAATTATTCTCCTCTCTGGGTCATTATGTTAAAATGTTGTATTATAAGTTCTACTGTTCCCACCATATACAAAAATCAAATCAAAATGGATTAAAATCTTAAATCTAAGACCTGAAACTATGAAACTACTAAAAGAAAACATTGGGGAAGTGCTCCAAGACATTGGTCTAGGCAAATATATTTTGTATAAGACCTCAGAAGAACAGAAAACCAAAGAAAAAATAGACAAATGGGACCACATAAACCTACACAGCTTCTGCACAGCAAAGGAAATAATCAACAAAGTGAAAATACAAGCCACAGAATGGAAGAAAATATTTGCAAACTGTCCATCTGATAAGAGATTAATAACCAGAATATATAAGTAGCTCAAACAATTTAATAGCAAAAAATTAAGGAACTCAATTAAAAAGTAAAACATAATGAGTAAGATGTGCAACGTTTGGGGGATCATCACTCTTGAAGTCTGACTTGAGGGGGGGCATGGGCAATATATATAACCTTAACATTTGTACCCCCATAGTATGCTGAAATAAAAAAAATAAAAAGTAGATACCATTTTGATAAACAAACAGTAAGCAAAAGATCTGAATAGACATTTCTCAAAAGAAGGCATATAAATAACCAATAGATATATAAAAATGCTCAATATCACTAATCATCAGAGAAATGCCAATTAAAACCAAAATGAGATACCATCTCACCCAACTAAAATGGCTTTTATCATAAAGACAGGCAATAACAGATGTTGGTGAGGATGTGGAGAAAGGGGAACCCTTGTATACTGTTTGCAGGAATGTAAATGAGGGCAGCCACTATGAAGAACAATACTGAGGTTACTCAAAAAACTAAAAATGGACCTACCATATGATAGTAGTAGCAATTCTACTACTGGGTATATATTCAAAGAAAAAAATCAGTATGTCAAAGAGATATCTGCACTCCCATGTTTATTGAAGCACTATTCACAATAGCAAAGATGTGGAATAAACCTAAGTGACCATCAGTGGATGAATAGATAAAGAAAATGTGGTATATATAAACACTAGAATATTATTCAGCCATAAAAAAGAATACAATCCTATCATTTGTAGCAATGTGGATGAGAACGGGGGTCATTTGTGTTAAGTGAACTAAGCCAAGCACAGAAAGACAAATATTTCATATGTGGGAGCTATAAAAAAAAAAGCGCATATCATTAAGACAGAGAGTAGACTGATAGTTACCAGAGGTTGGGAAGCATAGGGGGAAGAGGGAAATAAAAAATGAAAAAAATACATATTTCAAGAATTCTTGCTATACCATAGGCATTGTTTCAGGTATAGGTTATATAGGAAACCATATAGGTACAGGTCCTACCATCAAAAAGTACACCTTGTAGTAAGAACAATGAAAATTAATCAAATTAATATAATTAAATATATAATTACAAACTATGATAACTGCCATGGAGAAATGCAAACTGATGGAGGAGGACCATCCCACCTACTTCTGTGTAAATGAGAAATAAACCTCCATTGTGTTAAACCAAAAAAGGAAAAAAACCCTACTTCCGTGTTTGAGAATTTGTAATGTGTGACTTTAATGGAAATAGTATTAGACTTACCCTGCTTGCTTTTTTCTTTTAAAAGCTTTTACCTGTTTTTTACTTTAATTGGTATAATTCAGTACAGTAGTGATCCAGTATAAAACATTTACAACTGGCAATAAGCACCATCAAATGTGATATGAAGTATTATATAAAAAGGAATTCAAAATGCAAAGTTTATTTTTTTAAAAAAAGAAAAACAAAAGAAAACAAAACCTTCAGGCTCTTAGCCAATTATTAAGTTGAGATTTGGGGAGGTCAACAGGTACAAAGTGCCTACTGTATACCAGTAGGCCTACCAGATCTCCATGTGCTTCACTGGTGACAGGGCTACGTTAAATAAAATAGACATAGCCCCCTTCTCGAAATCCATGATTTTTCTGTATGCTAAAAAATAGCATGCTAAGCACTCCTTGAGTTCTGCCCCTTAATTGTGATAGCGTCAATGGTTGCTTGTGCCATTTCCATGCTTACATCTGCCCCATCTTTTCCTTCCAGGTCCTTTTTCTCACAAATAGTCAAGGGCATTTCTGTACTCTGAGAGCTCCAGACTGAGAATACAATTCAATCTGCTTGTTTGGCTACAAGGCCTTCCATGCATGTCCCCTGCCCATCTTCTCACCTTGATGTGCCTGCTACACGTCAGCAGACACATAATATGCACTCAATAATACAGAAATAAATAACTCATTGGTAATATACCTGGATTTAAAATTTTTTACTTTCTTGCTCCTTTGGGCTTAAAAATATGGGTAAATGTGTTACTCATTCTACCCTTCTCCCCAAATGATTGATATGGGCATTTGGTAGGTGTGGGGAGAGAAGAAGGTAGAAATACACATTTTGAGAATTTCTTATATGTAAATTTAGAGATGCTCAGGTTTCCCTGAGTGTGGGAGCAATGCCCCTATAGAACAGAATGCTCTCAAGATTTTTGAATTGGTCTATTGTTTTTTGTTTCTTACTGTAGAAACAAGATTAAAATCATAAAATTCAAAAAAGTAGAAATACATTTATTAAAGTCTGCCTGATTTAACTACTAGTTTGATTCTTTAAGCTTTGTGGCTTGGTAACAATAAGAAAAGAAACCACAGAATATAGTACATAACACGTAGTAAATGTTGAGAATTTTACTTTATATCCATTATATTAATATGTTCTTTCTAAAGACCATTATTTTTCCAACTTCTTTAGCATTTTGTTTCAAATCAACTTCTTTCTACTTTTATGTTACTGATTTCTCGAAAAAAAAAAAGTGCCAGACGTTAATATCTCAGCTGGAACAACCAAGACCACATATTATTGAGGTTTCTTATTAAAAGTGGCATTTTCATTAAAACCCCCTTCTTTGCTGTGAAAAGCCATGATGATATATTATCTATTTTGAACAAATGTGCTGCAGAAAGTGCCTAGGAGGTAATAACACAGTTTAAGAAAAAAATTAAATATGATGGCTAGCCAAATACAATTTACACATTTGTATTTTTTAGTGGCAAGTCATCTATCTTGTAAAAAGCATGCACCTGAAGCATGAGTATAGAAAAAAGAGTGTGTATGTGTACAAAAGTAAAAATGCATCAAAAGAGTTTTGGAAAATGCAGGTATTTTAGTACAAAACTCCTTAAAGCAAACCCAAATGAGTGTTAAATTATATCTTTGATCTGTTTTCAGATAAAAGCAAGTCACCTGTTGCCTTCTATCCTATTGTCCCTATTGTATGAATTGATTCTCTCTGTCTGACTTCCTGGGAGCACCCTGGAGTGGCCAGTGGACTTCTGACTTCAGTGAAGGGGTGGGACTAGGATCCAGGTTGTCACTGCCCTTCAGTAGACAGTAGACTGCCACTTATGTGCTTTCTGACCCTTGATCAGTCATCTCATCTCCCCATGCCTTTCTATTGAGCTGTAAAAGAAGATGTTTAGAGATGTAAATACAAGTCTAAGCCCTCTTCTTTTTAATACAATCCCTCCATATTCTAGTGCCAACCTGGTGTCTTCATACTTTAAACACAATGATAACAACCACCACAACACAAAGATGATGTACTATGTATTCCTCAAGCAGCTTCCCTCGTTTCTCAACTTCATGATGTGTTGTCATAGCTTCTGCCTCCACCCCACCTCTAAATTCTACTCATTATTCAAAGTCCATCCTGTGAAACTGTGGGGCCTTCCATGCCTCCCACACACTGCTCCAGGCTGGAAATCACTGCATGCTTTGATAAATTCTCCCAGTATGTGATCTATAACTCACTGAAACACTTATCCCTTTCTATCTTGCAATTCATGCACATGATTTTATCTCTCTGCTCGGGTTCTCTGAGGGCAGTGCCATGACTTATTCATCTTTATATCTTCTTTGGTACCTACCATACCCTTGCCTGTAGCAGGAATTTAATTAATGTTTATTGTGTCAATGAATTAAGAAAAAAAAGGCTATCTATACTATTTCACTCAGTGGAAAGACAAGGTGAAATAAGATCAGAGTTGTGAAAGCACTAGGGAAAGTAAAAGTTTTATTGAAATGAAAGGCCTGATGGCTGGAATACTACACAAGTACATTTGACAAGGCAGTGAAAATTCTTGGCGGTTACTCGCAACTGACAGAACTCTGAGGTGTGACTTGGCTACTAAAGAAATTCTGGGGCTATAAGTGTAGCTTTATGAGAAATTGAGATAACATGCTCAGAGAACATAGGAAGAAAGAAAATGCCAAAAAGAACAGCTTTTTCAGAGCTGTCAAGGCATCTTAATTTGTTTTCATGCAGAGAGACTTGTCAAACTGCCACTAACTATCTTGTGTTCTTGTCATTGTGAAGTTTCTATACATTGTGCCAACTCTACTTTCTTGATATCCAGAAAATTTCACCAAAGTCTCATAAAACCACTGCTGAGGGCTAATGTGTTACTGCCACTGCCAAAGTCATCTGTGGTTTGGCACCAACCCTGGTAGAAATCCAAAGGAATCAGAAATGGATTCTGGAATGCTGAAACTGATAGTCTGGTCTGAAGGTTTAAGCAAGGTAGAAGGTCACAATAACTTTGAAAAGCATCATCTCTTGGAATCTTTCAAAATTTCCTTTAGTTGAAAAAAATTAATGTAAATACTCAATCTGAGATCACAAAAAATTTGCACCCAAGAGTTTAGACCTTACTCTTGCAAATGTGATCTACAGACTGGCAGCCTTGTCATCACCCTGGAGCTACTTAGAATTATAGGATTGTAGGCCACAATCCACACTTGCTCAGTGAGAGTCTGCATTTTAACAAGATCCTAGGTGATTAGTATGCATGTTAGACTTTGAGAGGTATTGTTCTTAGACAGGAGATGGTCAAGGAAAAACAAAACAACTTTTGTACCTCATTGCAATTAGAAAAGGTTTAAAAGTATATAGAAGCAAAAAATCTCACATTTGACTAATCTAAGGAAGGTTTTTAAGATTTAAAAATATCTCTAAAAATGGCAGAAATTAAAGCTATATAATTAAGATGACAACAAAAGGGAAAATAAACCCTTACCCTATGATGACAGTCAATGTACTTGATTTCCTTCCAAAATGTTGTGTTGTCATCTGGTTACAGAATTACTGAAAATATATAAGTACTTGCTCAGAATACCCAAATTAGTCATTAGACATGCTGGTTGCCTGCTCCTTTCTAGTCAATTACAGTTAATAGGCATTTATTATAACATTATCATAAAGCATAGAATTAACCAATGACTGTAGAATATTAATTCCATTGCAATTATGGAGAAATATTTAAAATACTAAGTATAGTATTTTTCATAATAGTTAGAACAAAATGGTTTCAGAAAAATATTCATATGATGAGTTCTCTACTTTCTAAATTTATTAACACTAATTCCTGCTTTTGTTTTTGTTTCTGAAGAAAGTTTAAATATGGATTGTGAAATCAGGTTTTTCCTCAATCAAAGCAACACTAAAGACATTCTATAAAAAAGACATCTGGACTAGAATGTTTATAACAGCACAATTTGCAATTGCAAAGATGTGGAAACAACCCAAGTGGCCATCAATAAATGAGGACATTAATAAAATGTGGTGTATATATATATATATATATATATATATATATATATATATACACACCATGGAGTTCTACTCAGCCACAAAAGCAATAGTGATCTAGGACCTCTTGTACTATCCTGGATAGATCTGGAGCCCCATTCTACTAAGTGAAGTATCCTAAGAATGGAAAAATAAGCACCACATGTACTCTCCATCAAATTGGTATTAATTGATTAACAATTATGTGCACATATAGCAGCAACATTCATCAGGTGTCGTGCAGGTGGGAGGGGATGAGTATATACACACCTAATGGATGCAGTGTGCACCATCTGGGGGATGGATATGCTTGAAGTTCTGACTTGGGTGGGGCAAAGGCAATATATGTAACCTAAACATTTGTACCCCTATAATATATTGAAATTAAAAAAAGAAGAAAATTTTTTAAAAATAGGCACCAACTTAAAATAAATGAAGGCCTTTAGGTGACAATGAAATGACTCTTAGGTACTAATATTATTTGTGTTGTTTGGAAAAAGACTAAAGGAGTTAAATTCAAAATTAAATGTATTTGTTCCTTTCATTGTATTTTGACCTAAGTAGAATTTAAAATTCACTTTGTGATAATTTATCTGTTATTATTTCAGATATATTTACAGAGCATTAGATGTTATAGTTTATCTAATTGCATATGTGGCATTCTATTAAGACATACTAAGTTGATGACAGTTCTTATTACATTGTCACAAGTTTAATGAAAGTCAATTATTCTGATTTTATGATGCAATGTAAAATGTTTTTGAAAAACTAGAATCTTCTTAAATTTGAAATATTGTTGCTTATATTTAAAGAGTATTTTTGTGAATATTCTTGTGCATTTGGATTAGTATATTTTAAAAATTCTCACTCTTAGTGCTAATACAGAGGAGCATCTTTTGAGTTATTCACTCGGTAGCATTTAGTTACCATCTGATTGATATGTGCCAGTAACCACGTAAGGCTTCAAGAATCCAAAGACAATGAGACAGTATCTTTTCTCTAAGAAATTTAGTCTTATAAGAAAGAATGCCAATTATGCCAATGAAATATATCATGCATTATAATAGAGGTCACAGAATAGGTTGCATCCATGATGGAGTTTGCTGTCTAAGAATTAGTTTGGAGAAATCAGGAAAGTTGTCATGGGTTGGATTCCCAGGAAGCAGAGCCTGAGACGAGGATTCTTGATAAAGTAATTTCTTGAGAGAATGCTTTCAGGAGAAGAGCAAAGAGAAAAAGGATAGGAGTAAGGAAAGGTAAATAAGGATGTGGTCTCCCCTGAAGATACGTTTCAGCTTGATTTTCATGGAGGTTCTTGAATTGGTCTTCTCTGCAGCAAGGTGTTGTGTCAACAACTCATTGATTGTGGGTTTTGGAGGTTCAGGGGCAGTGAGTGGTGAGTGTCAGTGGTAAAATTTTCTCCAGGAGGGTGCACAGAATTGATAATGTTGAAGTTTATTTGGGGAAAAAGACAATCTATCTAGCAAAGTGAATTGTATGTAGTAGAGAGATGCTGAGATATGAAATAATGGCTCCTATATGCAATGGACAAAAACTCCCCAAGAAGTACAAAAAAAAATGGTTTCAACTGACAATTAGCTCTTAACTATAGAAATTAGTTCCATGTAATGTTAGCAGGTTAAACCCAGAGGACATGCTTCTTGTTCATTATCAGTCAATTATAGGCTAGCACATCTAATATAGTTTGGATGTTCATGATAAAACCTATTTTCAATTTATATTACTTTGTATCCACAGGAGTATTTCCCAACTGAGATAATGCTTAAAGTGTATTTCTTATTATTGTCCTTTCTATAAAGCAGAAATACCTATGATATTTCTATAGGTTAAAGTTATCATATTCACTGACATATTTAATTTACTTAAAGCCTTAATATGTGCCAAACATTATATTTAGGCTAAATATTTTTATGTATTTCTGGTATAGCTTATTATACCTTAATAAAGCCCTTATGTAATAAGACGTGATGTATTCAATTCTCCTTCAAATATTATCAATAATAAAATAATAGCCAATATTTAATGAGAGTGCTCATTGTGTGCTGAGTATAGTACTAAGTCCTTTACATTTCTTTTTGAATTTAATCACTATAACAACCCTATTAATAGATACCATAATCAACTTCATTTTATTGATGAAGTGATAGGCTTACAGAAGCTAGTGTATTGCCTGAACTCATCTACCCAGTGTACAGTAGGAACAGGATTCATAACCAGTTCTGCCTGACTCTAGAATATGCCTCTTGACCACCATGGTATATTGGTCCCCAAAAAACAGAGAGATTGAACTTCAGAAGTTGACCAGTGGCAAAATTTTCAGTGTATTTGTTTTTATTTGACTTAATTTTGGAAGTTTCAAGTTACGTTTGACATATATACATATACGTACATGTGTATGTGTATATGTGTTAAAATAATATTTCTTAAATTATTTCAATCTGATATTTGTTAAATAAGGTTATTTTACATTAAGTATTGCATATTTTATAAGGAGATATAATACATTCATTTAAAATCTAAGCTACAAACCAAAGCATAATACCAAGACACATGAACAAACATATTATTTATCAATTAGAATTTATCTATCTAGTCCTCATAAATCTCACTTTTGTTCCAATGGCTCTAATGAAACTATTCTCTTAGGGGTATGTATTGCAACAAAGTTTAGTGAAGATCAAGAAAATATATTCAAATATTTTGTAAGCTATAAATGACAGTAACAAGTTAACTATTACAATAATACCCAGTGGGCTTTCCTTCATTTTTATTCTCTTATATTTTTATTGACATGAATTTCATTCTTCTTAAATTCATCATTATCATTGTCTTCCATGGTCCCAGGCTCTCTGACTCTTTGCTACCATTGAGGGCTACTTCTCTGTTGTACATTTACTTTAAGTTCTAGAGGACTTTCTCAGACAATTGTGAGCATGTCCTTATGCACATGCTACTTTTGTTCCTGTTCCTTAAAGTAACAGTTTAAATTTACTGGATATAGCCAATTAAAATATTCAACTCTTTTCAAATTTCATGTGTCACTAATCTCAAATACACATTTTATTACTCACATATTTGGAATTGAGAACATTCTCTGTCAAATCATATCAACTTATCTAAAAATTTGCAAATTTTAGATTTATTAATGTAGTTGAACATCCTCTTCAAAGATGGTTATAGGCGAGACATAAATCATTATTCACACTCTAATTATTTCTTCAGAATACATTATTAGCTGTGGGAGTACAAGTTAAAAATGGTATAAAAACTTTTAAGAGCTTTGGCTCATATTTCCAAATTGCTCTTAAAATAAGTTGTGTCCATTTGTACCCCAAATGTAGTGCATGGTAGTGCCTTTCTCATAGCATTCTTAATACCATTCAACGGCATCTATTTTCTGAAGTGCTAAAAGGTAAAATGTCTATCTTACCAACCAAAGAATTGAAATCCATAAAGGAAAAATGGTTGCTCGGTGAATAAATTGGTAGACGATCCAAGAACAAAACATAGAACTCAGAGCTGAAGTAGAGCACAGTACATCACAGCTCAAGATCTTAAGTCATACTAATGGGTGCTAATCCCTTCCCTACCAGTCACTAACATGTGACTCTGATCTCATCTGCAAAAAGGATACAACATTACCTGTTTGTATTTTAAAATTCATAGATAGCACACATGTATCACTTAGCAAGTGCTTGACACATAGAATGAAGGTTTATAACTTTCTAAACATTGATATTTGTTCTTCCTAACAATAACGATTTAAAGGAGTTTTTACCTGAATATTACAATCACAAATTTCTGAATATAGAAAATTATGTATTGCAACTTGGTATATGCATAATCAAAACAATAGAATATAATGTTGCTTCTAAAATAAATGAGTTTTTTTTTCTAGAAAATACCTTCCTGTCTAGAGTTCAGCCAAATGTTAGATAAAATCTTCAAGACTTAGACAACAGCATCAATTTTGAATAATACAATGATTAGATAAAATGCACTCCAGCTATTTGCTCTCATTTATAGGAAGATAAATATAAGTATGATTTTTTTTCTAATGGCATTACACTGTGTTTTCTTTTACTAAATACTATCAATTTCCATGCTCAGGGATTATAAAGTAGAAGATATTCTAAATGAGATTTTCAAACTAATTAGCCTCTTGCCTGACATATTCAGTGACAAGAAAAATAAATAGTACATCATGATTCATTTAAGCTCACATGACTGAAATTAATGGTATTACTATTTTCTATTTTACCACATTATAGAATAATGTACAAAGCAATATAGTGCCACTACTACACGCATGTTTATTTGTGTTTAAGTGCATTTTTTTCACATTTTAAACCATTAGCTATTAATGTGATAACAAGGAAGCAGTGAACCATGAATAAGAATTCTTTTTAAAAAAGAAATCTATGGTTCTATACATTCTATTTTCTTTGAGGCAAAGTTTACAATTTCTTGCCAAATGCATGCAATTCCATTTAGGAAGTGTTTACTTGGCTTTCTTCTCTAACTGGTGATGATGACATCTTGACTCATACTCTACAGGAATTGGCTTATTTTATTGTTGTGTTTTGTTTTGTTTTTGTTCCTTTTTCTGAATGCTCTGAGGAACTTGATTGACTCATAAACATTCTGGCTGAATATTCCTTACAACTATGCATTTGAAGTTCTACAGAACAAAGTCAAAGTAGCTAGGGCCAAGTAGCAAAAAACCAAGTAACTGGCTTTAGGAGCAATATATATTAACAGACTGAAAAATAATGACAACAACAACCACAAAACAAACAAACCAAAAAACAAAAACAACAACAAAAAACCCTCATAATCCCATACACACATATTCAATTATTTTTTTTACCTTTTAAATTTTTTAAAATTTCAGAATATGATGTAGGTACAAACGTTTTAGTTACATAAATAGCTTTGATGCCATTTGAGTCAAAGTTATAATTGTGTCCATCCCCCAGATAGAGTGTATTATACCAGTTAGGTGTCAATTTACCCATCTCCACCTCCACCCTACCACCTGCTTGATTTCTTTTGAATGTTATTTCTGTATGTGCATATAAGTGTTGACCAATTAACTCCAATTTAATGGTGAGTATATGTGGTGTTTGTTTTTCCATTCTTGTGATACTGCACTTAGAAGAATGGTCTCTAGTTCCATTCAGGTTAATGCAAGAGATTCACCATTCTTTTATGGCTTAGTAGAACTCCATGCTATACATATACCACATTTTATTAATCCCCTTATGTACTAATTAGCACTTGGGAAGAAATAGAATTCCTGAACGGAGTAATATAAAGTAACAAAATTGAAGCAGCAATAAACAATCTTCCAACAAAAAAGTCCTGGACCAGATGGTGTCACATTCAAATTTTATCAGATCTTCAAAGAACTGGTACCTATCCTGCAGAAATTATTCCATAACACTGAGAAGGAAGGAATACTCCCATACTCATTTTATAAAGCAAACATCACCTTGATACCAAGGCCAGGACAGGACTAACAAAAAAAGAAAACTACAGACCAATATCTCCTATTAATATAGATGCAAAAAAAACTCAGTAAAATCCTACAATACTGAATTCAGCTGCTAATTAAAAAAATAACCCATCACGGCCAAGTGGGCTTCATCCTAGAGATGCAGGGAGGGTTTAACATACACACATCTATAAATGTAATTCACCACATAAATAGGAGTAAAAACAAAGACCATATGATCCTCTCAACAGACATAGAAAAAGCATTTGACAAAATTTATCACCCTATTAAATTAAGAATGCTTAACAAAATAGGCATAGATGGGACTTACATCAATCATCTTTCTAGAAATACCTATTCACCTATTTATAATGTCAATTCCACTTCTTATATAATTATAACGCTACATCTAACTAAAGTTTGAAGTACAATGATGATGAAGTCATGAAGGATCTGATCTGTTCCCCACTTAGTAGCTCTTATGAAGAAATAGGATAGGGGACAAAGCATAGGAATTACAATTGTTTCCCATGATTAAAAAATGTGAATATGTTATGAATATGTTTGGTGACACCAATATCCAGATTTTCAATTACAAATGGTCCCCACCTTATAATCATTCAACTTATGATTTTTCAACTTCACAGTGTTGTGAAAAATAATACCATTCAGTAGAAACCATACTTCAAGGACCCATGCAATCATTCTGTTTTTCACTTTCAGTACAGTATTCAATGCATTGCATGGGATATTCAACACTTTATTATAAAGTAGGCTCTGTGTCAGATGATTTTGCTCAAGTTTAGGCTAATGTAAGTATTCTGAGAATGTTTAGGGTAAGTTAGGCTAAGTTATGATGGTCAGTAGGTTAGATGCATTATATGCACTTTGACTTAATATTTTCAGCCTATGATGGGTTTATGGGGACATAAAACCCCACAGTTAAGTGGAGAAGCATCTGTACTTTGGGGCTATGAGTGAATTAGACAATGAAACAGCGATGAATTAGGAAATAAGAACTTGAAGGTGATAACAATTTGAGATCTATATGTTCTTAACACTGAAAGTAGCTGTTGAAGCTACAAATGATGTAATATCTTTCACGACTGCTTAATTCCCACCACTTAGCCTTTATCCCACACAAGGAAGTTTTGAGGAAAATTAGAAGTAAAATAATAAAGTTTAGAGTTTGTAAACCATAATATCTGAACAAAATGCATCTCACTTGTTTCATTAATTTTCATTCTTTCAATAACTGTTTATTAAGCACCTATTTTTTTTACCACATATTATGCCAAGCAATTAGTACTGTCTTGGAATAACTGTTAGTTCCAACTTCAAAGAGTTTATTGTACGGTGGGAAGTCAGGCTTGAAACCAATATGAGTTAAAATATATCACAAGTGCTATGAGATGTAACAAAAGATTGAGGAACTATAAAGGAGAAAGGACTAATACCTCTTCCCATTTTATTAACAAGAGCCTCCTTCTAACTGTTGTCATCATGCCCTGGGGAAACCAGCACATATCCAATAAAATAATCCACACAAAATAGTCCCAGCACAACATAAATTTTATGAAAACCATAACAGAGTAATAACAAGAAAAATCTAGCTTTATTATATTGCTTCCAGGTTTCATGGTTTTTTTCTATCAGAATCTCTACCATCCCAAGAAAGGAAAGCAGTAATCTCTCTCCATCTGCCTATCATTTTAAAGTGAGATTAGAAACAAATCTAAAGGCATGAAGATATGCTTATTTGAGACAAACTTTCCCCCTATCTGTGCTCTGCTTTCAAGTTTAATAATTAGTTAAAGATGCATTAAATTATAATTATTTAAGTCAAGGTATTTGTGATAGACATACCTAGAAAATGGGTAGATAATCCCAAGTAGATTTACTTTCTCCTTGAAAAATTATAAATGACATGGTTGATTATGCTGTTTGATTTTTTTTTCACTATAATTTCTATTCTGGCAGATAATATGATTACAGAAACAAAGTACAAATACCTCATATTGCCTGGATAAGGTTATGGCTTAATTTAATTATAGTAATTTACAGCCCCATTGCACAAGGTTGTTAAAAAAAATGTGCTGCTTGCAATGGGCAGTAGGTTGACACAAACTAACAATGTACATTTAAACTAAACTACCTCATTAAATTTTAGGATGCCATTATTCCCTGTCTTATTATTATTCTAAATACAGTATTGTGGCTTCTATGACTCATACAGAGTAGTTCATGACAGAATTAATTTTGATGCATGCTGCATTAGTCATACTTTTCTCTCAATTCAAGTGATGTACAATGCAGTGTATATGGTGGTAAAGTTACTTGAGGGAATTTCTAGTGTATAATCTGACATTGTCATTAGCATCAAGAATATAAGCAAACATTACTCTAAATAACTCTCAGAAGACAGGAAAACAAAATCACTTAGCTTTTTATTTTTATACAATAAAACATGAAAGGTGTTACAGCGTAAAGGAGAGAGAACTGGACCTCATGAGAGGACACGGTGCTGCATCTACAGTCTTAATTTCCTCTGTGATCTTGGGCAAGGACACTCTGTGGGACTTAATACTCTTGGAACAGATATTTTCGGAGCTCTCTCCCAGTCCTAATACTCCAAAACTCCTGAATGCATTGCCTTATAAAAGTAATCTTTAATTTGCTTTTAAATATGAAATACACATATAAAGGTGAAAAAAGAATTATCTCTGATATACAAGGATATTGGCATTTCTCTAATATAAAGGTACATTAATTTTTTATAAAAAGATACTAACAATTACTGCTGTGAGCATTGGAAATGAGCAATCCGACTGTTCAAATATATATTCTTCGTAGACTTGCCACATGGTCTGCAATTCTCACATTAGCCATTCCTTTGAAATATCCCTCGTTAAAATGTCATGTCATTTGGAAAGATTAATATACTAAAGTTCTTTGTAAATTAAACTGTTGGAATCTTAGTAATGGGAATATTTAAATAGTACAGAAATTTTCTAAAAGGATACTTTTCCTGGACCAAATGGCTGAGTCTCCATAATTATGTAAAGACTGTTCTAATAATATTGACATTGCATCTTCTTGTATAGCAATATGTTTTTTATGCATCAAAGGGATCTTAGTAAACAAGATTAGCAGCTCCTTAAGTAGAGACCCCAAGTGAACAGAATCATTGGAAGCATGTCAAGAATCTATGTGAGAAATTTACACATCGCTGGGCACACTAACCAATTTACTGTTTATTAATGGGAGTGAACATTAATTTTTTCCAAGATGTACTGATGATATAGTTTATCAAATAATTTAGCATCCTTAACTTCCTCAATTTCCCATGCTGTGATGAGACATCTTGCTTAAAAGCTACTTGGAAGTACCTAGTAAACCTATGTTTACTTTAATTCCATATTGATCCAACCGCTTATGCTTAACCTACCAAAGACTTATCAGCATGGAAAAACTGATGCATTTAAACCGCTGTCTAAGCTTAAACAATCATAATCAAAAATCAAAATCTGTGAAAGAATACACATAGGATAAGAAAATGATAACTGTAGAGAATGGGCAGAGCAGGGGTTGGACTTGAAGCCATGTCTAGTGAGGCTCCCTAATGGGGGAGGGGTACATAGGGAATAGGAGAGGAGATGAAACTAAGAGCAAATTTTTCTTCTTCACATTCTATAAAGGACAGGTACCCATATCCTTTCAAACAGATGTTTACTAATTGTAGTAATACAAAGTATCAGAAATTAATCAAATGTTAGACAATATTAAAAATGGACCACACTCAACCTACATATTTGTAGCTAATAGCATTGTATTGCCTGGCTTTTTAAAAATGTTATTTTACTATAAAGCAGTAGAGGGAACTGGTAAAGCAAAGATCAATATTCAAATATACAGAAGAAAAGCAAATAAATGTGAAAAGCTCTTAATAAATCAAACTATATACATTGCACACTAAAGATACAGGAGTAAGAGGTTTTATCATGATTTCCTCCTTAGAGGCATTTATTTAGTTTCTATTTCTATTTTGTAAATAATTCTTTTTTATTACACAAAATAATAAATGAATTTTTCTGAATTCCTGCTATTGTAACATTCTGACGATGAGAAGACAAATTTCATATTTCTTTCAGCTAACATGAAGTTTTGGGAAATCTCAGCATACCCTGTGTGTTTCAGTCTATTTCATTTTGGGTTATTGAAGGCCATACTCTTCTGTTACTCTATATTTTTTATCATAAGTAAATGATACATGGGAAGAACATGGGTAGAAACTAGCATCAAGATGCAAATTGAAACTCATCAACTTAAAAACAAAATTTAGAGATTGGTCTCACTATGTTGTCTAGGCTGGACTCCAACTCCTAGGTGTAAGCGATCCTCCTGGGGTAGCTGGGGCTACAGCATGTACATGAATATCTGATTCAGTAGGTCGGCAGTGAAACCTGATAACTGCATTTCGAACAACTTTCTAAGTGATGCTGCTTCAGATCCTGGGATCACCTTTTAAGAATTACCAGCACAGGGTATAACAAGAACCAAAGCAACAATAGCTTAAGGTTTTGCAGATCCATTTTTGATGGCCAGTTCAAGGCATGAGTAAGGGCTGAAGTCCAGTCCTGAGCCCTGGTATTGGCCTATATTAGCCAAGAGGGACAGGTGTCTTTTGATTTATTTTGTGTTCACTCAGAAGAGGCTCACTTTTTATTAAGCATAATATGTTTTATACTAGCAGTGGCCTTGCTGAAAACAAGAAAAGCTACCTTGTTTAGGGCACTTCTATACCAGGCATTTTGCCAAACTACATATACATGCACACACTCACATGCATGTATATATTTATGCAGACATGTGTATTTATACACATACATATGCATATTTTATCATACACACGTTTACAAGTATGTATTTGTGTATGTACTCTCTTATCTATGAAAAACCCTGCCTTAAAGGGTTTTTATACACAGTATATATGCATGTAAAAATGTATGTGTTCTATTACCTCACAAAAATACTGCCTTGGAGATTTTATAATCTATTTTAGAAATCAGGAATATGAAAGTATGGAACTAGAAAATAAATTGCCATAATTATACAACCAGTAAAATAAAACAATGGGATTCTGATGCAAGTTTTTTGACTGCCACAAAATCCCTTTTCTTACACTATCTAAATTGTTGCTACCAGATATTAGTAGTTTGCATTTTCTACCTTCATAAAGGTGTTGGAAACCCAGAAATTTTGATTTGTGATCCTCAAGAGCTATGGGGCCTAACCAGTTGTATATACATAAGTTTCCCTTGAATTTGGTTGGTTTGTTTACTTGTCATTGAGTAAGCTCGGACTTATTTGTGTTCTATAATATAATTAAGTAAAAAGATTCCCTTTGACTTCTTCAAAATACAAATTCAGGCTATCCATGGTACTTAAAATGAACTTGGCTTAGAAACACAGAACCATACATAGCATAGATAAAAAGAATCTTTAAAATAATCCAAATTTAAGATTCTTAACCCTTAAACCTGAGTTCATGAAACCAATGGCTCTAAAGGTTCCAGACATTGGCTTCAAGGACATCCGGAATGTTCTAAGATAGAAATATTTTGAAATATGTGGAGTTTTCTGAAAGCAGCTCCATAGCTTTTATAATTTTTCAAAGTTTATCATGATCTAAAGTTTCAGAAACAGACAGCCACTCCAACCACCCTGTTTAAAAACAGAAACAAACCAGAGATGTCACTCAGGTAGATAGCAAGTGTACCTATGCCCATCAACTCTATCCTGATGCTATGACATATTCTGTGTTGGTTCTCTCATCTAAAATTGCCACAGCCTGTGTTAAGCTATTGAGCTAATGAAGATTTCATAGCAAAATGCTGTGGAATTGTCTGTGGTTTTAATGACTTTTTTTTTACTATGGCTATTGTTTATAAAATATTATGAAGAAGCAATTTTATTACTTAATTTTAGTTCATTTATATAAAATATTATTTATAATATTATATAAAACCATTTATTTGTAATATAGGCTTGTGTGTATATATGTATTTTTGCTATTGTGCACAATTTTTATTTTCTTGAAGATTCTTAAGAATCAAGATTCTCATGTGGTTTCAGCTGTTTCCTTGCATAAATTTAAAAACCAATTTATGAACTATGAATAGAATATGGAGTTTACATTCTTAGTCATAGTTTATCTTTTTATTTATATTTATTTACTTATTTTTCTTATGCTACTGCATGTTATTTTTACTAGTCATGAAAACAGATTAAATAGGTTCCTCTTTGTTCCAGGTCTGAACTAAAAAGTCAAAAGTTTGATATATATTTATCTTCCTTTAAATTAAAAATAGAAAAGTATAAGTCTCCAATGCTAAGAGTTGGAAGGATCAGCTGTGATACTTTTTTTTAGCATTTTTCTCATTTGATTTGCTCTATTTATTCTTATTCTTTTGTGACTCAATTCCCATATTTTTTGGATTTAATTATCTCCTAGTGAAACGTATGACACATAGATGCAAGATACATTTTCTTTAGCTCTTATTCTTTCATGGCTATGGCATATGGAATGATGTTGGTAAAAAAAAAATCACATGATCAGAACTTGACAGAGTCACTATAATAGAAGCATTTTACCAAGATGTAGTTAGAATTTAGGCTTTGTTAGTATGATTGGTATTATCATTTGCATACTGCATTTCTCATAGCACATAGCTGGTCACCATTGTTATCAACAAAAGATGTAAACTAACTAGCATGAAGGTAAACTGCTACCATATAAAACTACTTGAACTCTCTCTCACTCTCTCTCTTACACACACACATACATATTTCCAACAGAATCAATATTATTCCTTGGTAATGTTGAATGTCAGAAGCTAGCTTTTAAATACAGAAAAATCCTTATTTTTTAAAATATATTTACAAAATGAAATCAGTTCTGAGGATGGTAACTGGTACTTTCTATATTGCTTAAATATAGAATTAAAACAAAAGGTTCTCTCAAAGATTTATCAGGTAAAAAAGTAAAACCAAAGAAATTCACAAGTACATACACACAAACATGCACACGCACACGCACGTATACGTACACACACACAGAATGAAGACATAGAAGGCATGATTTTTGTAGTCCACACTTTGGTTCAGCTCATGTTTGCATTTTAAAAGGAAGTTGCAGAGGGGTGGAACAAGATGGCGGACGAGAAATACCGCCAGACAGAGTGTCTCTGAAGAAAAGACAGATTCTAGCAGAAATTAGAAAAAAGAAGCAAGAAGACGAGCATACAGCGGACAAGGGCCGGAAGGAAGGGTACCTGAGACCCCAGAAGACTCCACGGGAGGAGGCTGCAGAGGAGAACTGGAGGCTGAGACCACTGGAGAAGCCTGGAGACCAGCGGCAAGGGTAGGTGGATTTGCTGTTCCCCCTCCCCTGCATTTGGAACTGCTGGTGGGCTCCCCAGCGGGTGGAGAGACCTGCGGACACCAGCCCAGAGACGGCCGCTGCCAGCCAGCAGTGAGCCTGTAGCAGACGTGGTACCAGGTTCCCAACTTCCTCCGGGCACCTCCATGTACACAGACCCGAGCCGCGCGGCAGGCGCCATATTGCCTCATCCTCCCCTCCACCAACCCTACCCGCGGCTGTCCAGAGAGACAATACAGCCACCAGCCAGAGGCACCTCCAGGGAATGGGACCTTCCCATTTGGGACCCTACAGCTGACTCAGGGGAACTCAGACTGTGAGCTCCCTACCCGCCAGCTCTCCCAGGTGCTGCTGGCATGGTGTTCCCAGGAGAACAGTGCTGACTCAGAGGCTGAGAGACATAGACCCAGCTTGGGCTCCCTGTGGGTGAATTGGGACTGGAACTCCTCTCCCTGGTGGGGATACAGTTTGAACTCTGGGACACAGAGGTCGGACCTGCAGACCAGATCCCCTGCACCAAGGGCTAGCATTGCCCGGGGCACAGAGGGGTTATACGTGAACAGCCTACTGAGGTGTGTGTGCCTACAGGGGTGGATCAGCATCCTAGAGGGCAACCCTCCTCCCAGGAGGAGGCCATGGACCCAGCCCAGGTGGCATTCCTGTGCAGGGAACCTCCCCACCGGCATCACAGTCCGGGGAGGCCTGGTGGCTTGTGGTCTGGCCTGCTGGCAGAGGCCCAGGAGTAGCTGTGGAGTTGGGGAGGGTGGAAAGAAGCGAGGCCCGCTCTAGACTGTGGGTCTCAGACAGCCCCACCCCCACACCCAGACTTTCTGGCTGAGTGGGACCATTCCAGCCCCACCCTGACAGCTTTCCCTGGAAGCAGAGAACAGAACTTTGACCCCTGCTAACGGCCTGAGGGCAGGCTTACCCAACCCAGCTCCGCCCAGAACAAGAGCTGATAACAGGACACAAAATCAGCAGCATAGCCTGTTCCTCCAAGCAAACGCCACCTACCGACAGGGACGGCATCTTGCACAGCCTTTCCATGGCACCCACTGACTCACTATATGGGGAGTGGTCCAATCTCACCCACAGACACCACCTAACGCCTCAGAAACTAAACAAGGTGTGTGAATACCCAAACAATAACCTAAAGGAAAGAAACAACAACTGATCGACATGGGAAGAAATGAGCGAAAGAACTCAGTAAATATGAAGAACCAAACGGAAAACACACCCCCAAAGAGGAGCACCAGCCCCCTAGAAACAGATACCAACCAAAATCAGGCAACCAATATGACAGAAGAGGAATTTCGTATGTGGATCATAAGAACACTCACTGAGCTGCAACAACAACTCAATAACCAACACAAAGAAACCACAAAAAGCCTCCAGGATATGGAAAAAGAAATAGACACAAAGAAGAAAAGTTTAACCAAACTCCTGGAAATGAAGAATCAATTCAAGGAACTACAAAATACAGTGGAAAGTCTCAAGAACAGGATAGCTCAAACAGAAGAAAGAATCTCAGAGCTTGAAGATAACACCCTCCAATTAAATAAATCAGTCACAGAAATAGAGCAGAGAAATAAGAGAAAAGAGCAAAGCCTACAAGAGCTGTGGGATTATGTGAAGAAACCTAATGTGAGGGTCATAGGCTTACCAGAAGGGGAAGAAGACAACACTCAAGGGTTGGACAAGCTGTTTGAAGATATAATAGAGGAAAATTTCCCAGGCCTTGCTCAAAATCTCGATATACAAGTTCAAGAAGCTCAGAGGACCCCTGGGAGATTCAATGCAAACAGGAAGACGACACAACATGCAGTCATCAGACTGACCAAAGTATCAACTAAAGAGGCCCTTCTAAGAGCTGTAAGACAAAAGAAGCAAGTAACATACAAGGGAAAGCCAATTCGAATAACATCAGACTTCTCCAATGAGACTTTACAAGCAAGGAGAGACTGGGGCCCCATTCTCACTCTTTTGAAACAAAACAATGCCCAGCCTAGAATCTTATTCCCTGCAAAACTAAGCTTCGTATAGGAAGGAGAAATAAAAACATTCTCAGACAAGCAAAGGCTCAGAGAATTAACCAAGACAAGACCAGCCCTCCAAGAAGTACTTAAAACAGTCTTACGCATGGAACATCATAATAATAACCCACGAATATAAAAACAACCAAAACCTAAAGATATTAAAGGCCAGATATTACAATGGCTCAAGACAGAAATCATAGCAACAACATCCAACCCAACAGAATGATCAGTAATCTACCTTACCTATCAGTTCTCTCAATAAATGTCAATGGCTTAAACTTTCCACTCAAGAGACATAGGCTGGCCGAATGGATAAGAAAATACAGGCCAAGTATATGCTGTCTTCAGGAAACACATCTAACCTGCAAGGATGCATATAGACTAAAAATAAAAGGGTGGAGATCAATATTCCAAGCAAAAGAAGCCAAAAGAAGGCTGGTGTGGCAGTTCTAATTTCAGACGATTTAGTTTTTAAACCAACAAAAGTAGTGAAAGACAAAGAGGGTCATTATATAATGGTGAAGGGCACAGTTCAACAAGAAGAGATAAGAATTTTAAATATATATGCACCCAACTTAGGTGCACCCAGATTCATAAAGCAAACCTTACTGGAGCTAAGCATATGGATTAATAGCAACTCCATAATCACCGGAGATTTCAACACCCCACTGATGGCATGAGACAGATCCTCCAAACAGAAAATTAATAAAGAAATAATGGACTTAAACAAAACTCTAGAACAATTGGGTCTGACTGACATTTACAGAACATTCTACCCAAAATCCACTGAATATACGTTCTTCTGATCAGCTCAAGGGACATTCTCTAAGATTGACCATATCCTAGGACACAAAGTAAACCTCTAGAAATTTAAAAAAATAGAAATCATACCATGTACCTTCTCAGATCACAGTGGAATAAAAGTAGAAATCAACCCTAACATAAACTCACATTTCTACACAAAAACGTGGAAATTAAACAACCTCCTACTAAATGATTACTTCATAAATGAAGAAATCAAAACGGAAATAAAAAAATTCTATGAAGAAAACGACAATGGAGAGACAAGTTATCAACTCCTCTGGGACACAGCTAAAGCAGTTCTGAGAGGAAAGCTTATCTCCATAAATTCCTATAACCAAAAGACAAGAAGATCACAAATAGACAATCTAATGAAACGACTCAAAGAGCTGGAAAAAGAAGAACAGACCAACCCCAAACCCAGCAGAAGAAGTGAAATCAACAAGATCAAATCAGAACTAAATGAAATTGAAAACAGGGAAGCTATTCAGGAGATTAATAAAACAAAAAGTTGGTTCTTTGAAAAAATAAACAAAATTGACACACCATTGGCTAAGCTAACAAAAAGCAGAAAAGAGAAATCTCTAATAAGCTCCATCAGGAATAAAAAAGGAGATATCACAACTGATCCCAAAGAGATACAAGATACAATTTATGAATACTACAAAAATCTTTATGCACATAAACTGGAAAATGTGGAGGAAATGGACAAATTTCTAGAAACACACAGCCTCCCTAGGCTCAACCAGGAAGAAATAGATTCCCTGAACAGACCAATCTCAACAGCTGAAATAGAAAGAGCAATTAAAAATCTCCCTAAAAAGAAAAGTCCTGGCCCAGATGGCTTTACACCTGAATTTCACCACACTTATAAAGAAGAACTAGTACCTATCTTGCAGAAACTATTCCACAACATCGGGAAGAACGGAAACCTCCCCGACACATTTTATGAAGCGAATATTACTCTGATACCAAAACCAGAAAGGATGCAACAAAAAAAGAAAACTATAGACCAATATCTCTAATGAATATAGATGCAAAAATTTTCAACAAAATCTTAGCTAACCGAATCCAGACACTTATCAAAAAAATAATCCACCACAACCAAGTGGGCTTCATCCCAGGGATGCAGGGATGGTTCAACATACGTAAATCTATAAATGCAATTCACCACATAAACATAAGCAAAAACAAAGACCACATGATTCTTTCAATAGATGCAGAAAAAGCTTTTGACAAAATTCAACACCCTTTCATGATACGAACACTTAAGAAAATAGGCATAGAAGGGACATACCTAAAAATGATACAAGCCATATATGACAGACCCATAGCCAACATCATACTCAATGGGGAAAAATTGAAATCATTCCCACTTAAAACTGGAACCAGACAAGGCTGCCCACTATCTCCACTTCTGTTCAGTATATTGCTGGAAGTCTTGGCTACAGCAATCATACAGGAAAATGGAATCAAAGGTATCCAAATAGGGGCAGAAGAGATCAAACTTTCACTGTTTGCTGATGATATGATATTGTATCTAGAAAACCCCAAAGATTCAACCAAGAAGCTCCTGGAACTGATCAATGAATTTAGTAAAGTCTCAGGATACAAAATCAATACAGAGAAATCAGAGGCATTCATATAAGCCAACAACAATCTAATTGAGAACCAAATCAAAGACTCAATTCCCTTCACAATAGCAACAAAGAAATTAAAGTACCTAGGAATATACCTAACCAAGGACGTAAAAGACCTCTACAGGGAGAACTATGAAACACTGAGGAAGGAAATAGCAGAGGATGTAAACAGATGGAAATCCATACCATGCTCGTGGATTGGCAGACTCAATATCATCAAAATGTCTATACTACCCAAACTGATCTACAGATTCAATGCAATACCTATTAAAATCCCATCAGCATTCTTCACAGATATAGAAAAAATAATTTTACGCTTCATATCGAACCAAAGAATACCCCGAATATCAAGAGCAATTCTAGGCAACAAAAACAAAATGGGAGGCATTAATATGACAGATATCAAACTATACTACAAAGCTGTAGTAATTAAATCAATATGGTATTGGCACAAAAATAGGAATATTGACCAGTGGAACAGATGTGAGAATCCTGATATAAAACCATCCTAATATAGACATCTAATCTTTGACAAAGCAGACAAAAATATACGCTGGGGAAAAGAATCCCTTTTGAATAAATGGTGCTTGGGAAAACTGGATAGCCACCTATAGAAGGCTAAAACAGTACCCACACCTTTCACCTCTCACAAAAACCAACTCACGCTGGATAACAGACTTAAACCTAAGGTATGAAACTATTAGAACTCTAGAGGAAAAAGTTGGAAACACTCTCCTAGACATCGGCCTGGGCAAAGAGTTTATGAAGAAGTCCCCAAAGGCAATCACAGCAGCAACAAAAATAAATAAATGGGACATGATCAAACTACAAAGCTTCTGCACAGCCAAGGAAATAGTCATGAAAGTAAACAGCCAACCTACAGAATGGGAGAAAATTTTTGCATCCTATGCATCCGATAAGGGACTGATAACTAGAATATACTTAGAACTCACGAAAATCAGGAAGAAAAAATCAAATAACCCCATTAAAAAGTGGGCAAAGGACTTGAACAGAAACTTTTCTAAAGAAGACAGAAGAATGGCCAACAAACATATGAAGAAATGCTCAACATCTCTAATCATCAGGGAAATGCAAATCAAAACCACAATGAGATATCACTTAACCCCAGTGAGAATGGCCTTTATCAAAAAATCTCCAAACCATAAATGCTGGCATGGATGCGGAGAGAGAGGAACACTCCTACACTGCTGGTGGGGCTGCAAACTAGTTCAACCTCTGTGGAAAGCAATATGGAGATACCTTAAAGCGATACAAGTGATTCTACCATTTGATCCAGCAATCCCATTGCTGGGCATCTACCCAAAAGATCCAATGACACTCTACAAAAAAGACACCTGCACTCGAATGTTTATAGCAGCACAATTCATAATTGCAAGGCTGTGGAAACAGCCCAAGTGCCCATCAATCCAAGAATGGATTAATAAAATGTGGTATATGTATACCATGGGGTACTATTCAGCTCTAAGAAACAAGGGTGATATAGCACATCTTATATTTTCCTGGTTAGAGCTGGAACCCATACTACTAAGTGAAGTATCCCAAGAATGGAAAAACAAGCACCAGATATATTCTCCAGCAAACTGGTATTAACTGAGTAGCACCTAAGTGGTCACATAGGTACTACAGTAATAGGGTATTGGGCAGGTGGGAGGGGGGAGGGAGGTGGGTATATACATACATAATGAGTGAGATGTGCACCATCTGGGGGATGGTCATGATGGAGACTCAGACTTGTGGGGGGAGGGGGGGAAATGGGCATTTATTGAAACCTTAAAATCTGTACCCCCATAATATGCCAAAATAAAAAAAATAAATAAAATTCAGGGCTCTTTTGGTGAGAAAGAGGGAGAATAAATATTGAATGGCAACAATAAGTCTTTGCCAGAGAAACTAACTGCCTTTTATCCTACCTCCCAAATTCTTGTTAAGTGAGATAATAAACATCATTATTGTCTGAAAAAAAAAAAGGAAGTTGCACATACTAGAAACCCAACATTTTAGACATATTTTTATTGAATTATAAAAGAACTTTATTGTACAGTTTAGAAATACATGGGACCAAACTACTTTAAGAGCCAAGAGAAAAACACTTAAACTAAAATCTATTATAAGGTGCCAACCATAATCAGTTTCAATTAGGCTCGCAAAGATGGTTAGAGTAGCTCAGTCTTTGCAGGAATTGCTATGGTTAAAGATCTGTCTGCATGCTCATTATAAGTCCAATTTTTGAGAGGTTTATAACTCAGCCAGTTTAATTTGCTTTGGAAAGAGATTTGGCACTCTGATTTCTAAATCAGATAAATTTTTGAGGGTTTAACACAATATAATATATTTAAATTGCTTTAATTTTTCAATGATTTACACTTTTCTTTATCATTTTGCTATGAAATCTTTGTAGACATTTTAAAAATCTCTCTTTATAAAATTTTAATACCAGAGATAACATGTATATTTATGTATGTACTAAGTCTCTTTAGAAGGCCACACCATTGCGACAGTTAAGATTTTGTTTTATTCCCTCTTCCCTACCAAAAAAACATTTTTTGTCCCCTTAGGAAAAATATTACCCATGTTAAGTACAGATGATTTGTAGAAACACTACAGGTCTCTTGGGATCCACAGATTTCAAATTTCTCTAGTATTGAATATCTAAACAAATTTCTCAAAGTGACAATTATACAAGAATGCCAATTCAGTTATGATTTTCTGTAATACAAAAACCTGGCAAAAGAATCTTTAAAAAGAATATTTCACTAAATCTCTTAAACAGAAAAACCCTTGTATCTAAATTCTGAAACTGATAAAACTCGGTATCAAAGATTTGAAAAACAGAATTAAGATCAATGGATGTATTAGCAGACGGAGTATGATAATAATATCAGAGATTAAAGTAAATGACAGTTTTCTATTTGAAAACAGCAGATGGTGATTAACTACTTTTAGACAGACTTTTATAAAATGATATATAGTAATTGGTTATATTGTAGAGAATAACAATATTTGCATTTAGAGAATAAAATAATTTTATATCTGAAAGAAACTTTTTAGTCCATTCTTCTCTAATTCTTTTAAAATAATGTAGAATCTGGGATGCAAATGTATTATCAGAGTCATTTAATATCAGCTGAAAGCTGTGAATAATATATTTTTCTTCCTAGCCCATTATTATTAAAATAATCCTTTTCTTTGCAGTAGCCAACTGTATAAAAATAATCAGTACCTCTAACTTGTAGGGAAATCAATCAATATAATAAATAGCATAATTAAGATCTTATTTTAAGATAGTTTTCCTCCATTCATTGTTTACATAGTTTGTCGGTGTAAAGATGTAATAGTGCATAGCATGAAGTTTAAGAATCTAAGTGTATGCTTGCAGAATAAAGATGCTGTCTTCTAAGTGTTCAGCATTACTCCTAATACAAGTTTACAAAACCTGTCAACCCCTCTTTAGTTTGTATATAGGCTTTCCTTTGGCATCTATATACATCTTATTTCAGCTTATCCATTACAAAGGAAAGTTTCATTCTCATTAGAGTTCCTACAATTAATGAGTTTCAGAAATTTGTTATTGATAACAATTTCAAACACTACATATCAATTTCAGATATTACAATTTTCTATTAATATGCCAACAAGTATTAGCTAGAAGAATGCCAAAGAAAATTTTAAGAATAAATGTACCTCCAGAGTCAAGTTTTCAAAGTAAATTCAAAGGGAAGAACTTGAAGTTCTATTCTGTTAAAGCTAATGATAAGAACAAACTGATAATGATGATAATGATAATACCTCAATATCTTGGAACTAAAAAGGCTAGAGTTTCATTTCGAGTTATAAAATAATATATAATCAGCAAGAATAATTCTTGGCAAGAAAGGTAAAAGTATAAGCTGAAAGGTCAAATGCTGGCATATATATACCTTAATGCCTCACATCCTTTCTTTCTTTCTACATACTGTAGGTTTTCCCTAACATACTTATAAACCTGCACATCTTGGCCAGTACTGTAAGAGTAGCTGATGTTGATCTCTTTAGAGTTTTTTCTCTTATAGCTGATGAGTAGTAAGTTGTAGCTGGCAGTTAGCCACCTGCTTGCTAAATATTTTAAATGTTGAAATGAAATGCCTCTCAATATGCTGTACAGACATTCAAAAAGATTTTTTTTAAAAAAGAACTTTATTACCTCACTTACATTCAATTGGCATTTAACAAGGTATGAGCAACGTCTGTGCGTTGTAATAAATGAAAATGCAAGTGACCTCAGAAACTGGGAGATGGTGCCAAAATCTGCATTGCATCCAAAATAAGAATGTCTTTTCTTCTGCAATCTGTTTGATGCAGAATGCATTAGTGTCTTGGCATTGGACAGCTGTGATTCCATCTAAGGAGAGTAAGTGTGCTCTTATGCTTTTGGTTTCTTTCTTTTTTTAAATGTTCTTTCTAATTGGGTTTAGTACCTTTATCTGAGTTAAATCTGCTATTATTTGTTGTTGTGGTGGTTTTTCTTTTCTTAATAACTTCATACTAGTATTTTTTATATGCCTGAATTGAAAAGAAAATATATTAGCAGTGTTTACAATTTCTCCATAAGCTCTCAAGTTGTGTCCTCCTATATACGGTTCTACACAAACAAAAATCAAGAGGTAAAATAACCATTTAAGAAAACAAGCTATTTCTAGATTTTTCTTTTAAACTTTCTAACCACATATTACTTTTGGCCCACAAATGATTCAATAAGAAACTTAAAAAGTTGAAGCTTTCAAGTCTTGCCCTTCCCCATACTTTGATTATTGCCAGTGACAGACTCTCTCTATCACACGGTGGTGTGACAGCAGCTGTGGGGCTCACCTTTGCTGGGGCAAGAAGGCAGAGCAAGCTCAACAAGATGACTCGTTTCATTACATAGTTTCATTGCCACGTGATTTTCTTAAAATAAACTCTCTATTTTTAAAAAAAGTTTTAAGATTGTGAAGACAGTACAGAAAGTTCTTGAATAACCACAATCAGTTCCCCTATTAACATACTACATTACTATGATATATTGGCCATATCTAATGAACCAGTATTGATACATTGTTATTAATTAAAACCTGTATTTTATTTGGATTTCCTTAGTTTTTACCTAACATTCTTTTTGTGTTGTAGGATCCCTTCCATGATAACATATTACATTTAGTTGTCCTGTCTCATTTAGCTGTAGGTTCCTCTAGATGGTGACAATTTATCAGACTTTTCTTGCTTGTAATGAACCTTACGGTTTTGAAGAGTACTGGTCAGATCTTATGTATAATGTTCCTCAATTTGTGTTTGAATAGTTTCCTAATGATTAGATTAGGGTAAAATGTTTTGAGGAGGAAGACAACAGAACTGAAGTATCATTCTTATAACTTCATATGAAGGGTGGATCCTAACAACATAATGCCTGTTACTGACAACCTTGATCAGCTGGCTATGATGATGTTTGTCAGGGTTTTCCTCTGTAAAATTACTCTTTCTCCTCATTTTCATACTGTACTCTTTGGAAGGAAGTCACTATAGGCAGCCTGCATTCAAGGAATGGATAGTTAATGCCTCATCTCCTTGAAAGCAGAATATCTATGTGAATTATTTAGAGCTCTTTGCTTCAGGAGATATTTAATTATTTACTTATATCATAATAGACTCATATTTGCTTTATACTTTGGATTATAATCCAATACTATGTTATTTATTTTGTTGCTTAAATTGTTCTACATTTGACCATTTGGAGCTCTTTCTGTTGACATCTATGTCATTTTCATCTACCCCCATCATCATCTTGTGTGCATGCACATGCACATGTTTTACCACTTTCTTACTTTCTTGCACTAACAGATGATCCAGGCTTATCTTGTATATTCCCTGATGCACACCTTGAATCATACATTTCTCCAAGGAGCACTGGATCCTTTTATTTGAGAATGGCATTAGAGAAAGAAAGGTCTGTACACTGAGTGTACCACGTAATTTCTATTTGATAAATACAGCAATGGCTTTATAAACAGCATTGTTTTCCAGCCTGACAGTGCAGCTAATATTATGATAAATACTCTTCTTTCCAAAGCCCTTTCCTTATACCTGTTAATATAAAACACATTCAACTTAACACATAAAAGCTTGGCTTTGGAGAGAATATTTTTTGTGCTTTCTTAAAGAGAAAGGCAACCATCCTGAGCTGAACATAATGTTTATAAGAGAAAATTTGTGTTCTTTGGTTAGCATTTCTCCCTTTTCCTTTCGTCAGTGTTAGCAGATAGTTGGCTTTGTGTTCATTGCCTCAAGGGAGAAGTGTAGCAGGGCAGAATCTGGAAATAAAGTCTCCCTATTTTGTGTTCTAAGCACTCAAGTTCTTTGTAAAGGATATTTACTGGCATTGACAGGAAGATTTTACCAGGTCATGGTAGAAAATGCTGGGATTCCCATCAATATTGTTAAAATGTCCATACTTCCCCAAATGGTTTACAGATTCAATGCAATTCCCAGCACATTATCAATGTCATTTTTTTACAGCACTGGGAAAATGAATCCTAAATTTCAGATGGAATCAAAAAAGAGCCTGAATAACCAAAGAAATTCTAAGTGAACAAACAAACAAACAAACAAAAACAAATCTGGAGACATCACATTATCTGATTTCAAATTATACTAAAAGTCTATAGTAACCAAAATAGCATGGTACTGGTATAAAGATAGACACATAGATCAATGGGACAGAATAAAGAATCCCCAAATAAAACAATATAGCTAGAAGAAACTGATTTTTGACAAAGCAGACAAAAATGTACACTGGGGAAGGGATGCTCTATTCAATAAAAGGTGTTGGGAAAATTGGATAGCCTCATGCTGAAGAATGTAGTTGGATGCCTATCTCTTACCATATATAAAAATTAACTCAACATGGGTTAAAGACTTAAATGTAGACACAAAACCATAAAAATCCAGAAGAAAACATATGAAAAACTCTTCTGGACACTGACCTAGGCAAAGAATTTGTAAAATTTATGAATAAGACCCCAAAAGCAAATATAACAACAGCAAAAATAAATAAATGGGACTTAAACTAAAAAGTTTCTGCACAGCAAAGGAAATAATTAACAGAGTAAATACACAAATTACAGAATGGGAGAAAATATTTGTAAATAATACATCCAACAAAGGGCTAACATCCAGAATCTACAAAGAACACAAACAAATCAACAAAAACAAAACAAACAGCTCATCAAAAAGTGGGCAAAAGATATGAACAGAGGTTTTTCAAAAGAAGATGTGTAAACAGCCAACAAACATATTAAAACTACAATAAGATACCACCATACCTCTGTCAGAATGGCCATTATTAATAAATCAAAAAACAATAGGTGTTGGTGTGGATGTGGTAAAAAGGGAATGCTTATACATTATTAGTGGGAATGTAAATTAGTACAACCTCTGTGGAAAACTGTATGGAGATTCCTTAAATAACTAAAAGTAGACCTACCATTCAATCCAGCAATCCCACTACAGGGTATCTACCCAAAGGAAAAGAAGTCACTGTATAAAAAAGACACCTTCATCAAAATGTTTATCATACTAGAATTCACAATAGCAAAGACATGGAATCAACCTAAGTGCACATCAACTGGATAAAGTGAATGGATAAAGAAAATGTGATACATATATAAATACCATGCTCTACTACTCAGCTATAAAAAGGAATGAAATGACATTTTTCACAGCAACTTGGATAGAACTGAAGACCATTATCCTAAGTTAAGTATATCTGGAATAGAAAAACAAATATCACATGTTCTCATGTATAAGTGGGAGCTGCACGATGAGTATATATGATTATAATGTTGTATAATGGACATTGCAAACTAAGATGGGGAAAAAGTAGGAGGCAGTGAAGGATAAACATTATCTATCAGTTACAGTGTACACTATTCTGGTAACAGGTACACTGTAAACCCTGCCTTCAGCCTTATAAAATTCATTCATGTAACAAAACCCACTTATGCCCTTCCTCTAAATGTATTGAAATAAAAAATGAGAGGAGGGAGGGAGGGAGGGAGAGAGAGAGAGAGAGATGGGGGAAGGGGGAGAGATAGAAATAGAGAGATATTATTATTTGAGGGCTTGGGCAGGTGTAGCACCATCATTGGGGAAGCACCAGGTAGATTCTGGCAGACAGGATTATATGCAGCATTTCAAAAAAGTTTTGGTTCTCCCAGGTGGTACAAGGTAGCATAAAGCTAACAGGCCTTGAAGATGCTTTCAGAAGTGGAAAAACAGGCATTTCATTGGAAACCTGTGTGGGACAGTGACTAGAGTTGATGGCCCATCTCCACCTTCCTTCCCAATGTCCAGGCACTCTGGAAGACTAGAGGGATAGAGCAAAAACCTAGTGTGGGGCCCAAGGGGAAGCTCAGCATTAGAAACTAAGTTGAGCTATAGAGCACTAAAGAATATTTCTAGCTCATTTGAGGTTGTGGACTAAGACTTATGCCCACAATACCTCTTATAGTCTCCTTACTTTGGTTAAGGATTAAATCAAATCCACCATTCTTTGAAACAGCTTTATAAGGGATGCATTTTAAATACTTTGGGATATCTGATAGGAAAAAAAAAATAGCACAGAGTGGTATATCTCTCACCTTTCTCCTTTAAGATTATCCAATTGTCATTGGGCCAAAGCTCAGTACTTGTAAAGCACTTTCAGTTCAAATGGTGACACTTTGATTAAGGCAGTTGAGTATAATGGTTTAGTACACAAATTCTGATGCTGACAAAATAATTGTGGTAAACAAAAGCCTGCCTAAATGCATATCTTGGGTCCACCTTTAAGCTGTGAGACCTTGGGGTGTCTGTGCCTCCATGTCATGTATATGAGAAAAATAAAATAGGCATCCTAAAGGTTCCTATTTTACAGCATTGTTATGAGGATTCAGTTCATATTTGCAAAATGTATAGAATATAGCAAGCTGGATGTGAATGTTAAATATAAAAATATCTAACATTTGGTGCTGTTTTGGGGTATACTTCCTTTCTTATCACAATTCCTTTAGCATTGCTATAGAAAAGGGTACTCTTTGCTGGTCAATTTAAAGCCCTAATACTGACTAGATTTAATTGGTTTCCAAACTTGGTATCTGAAAATTTTGATTATATTTTTTGCTTCTGATTGCTTTAGCAAATGAAAATATGCCTTACAGATGCCTGTCAAAAATCAGAAGATTATACTTTTTTATTATATTCACATGCACATACACACATACGAATTCAGTAAATGAAATCGGTTTGATTGACTTAAACCTTCCTTGAGAGGTAGCAAGACTGCTAAATGAATTCAAATGCCTCAGAATTTGACCAAGAGGTAGATGCTAGTCAAAGTTTAGCTTACTCAGAAAAAAATTTTTCTTATGAAATGTAAACACCAAAGAGAGTTTACTTCTTGGCCAAAATTATTTCCGTATCTTGCCAATTAGGAAGGGTTTTGTTTTAAATTCCAAGGATGAAAAAAATCTTTTCTTGTGCATTCTTACACACATACACACAGACATACACACTCCTTGCCATTTGGAAGCTGTTAACAGGCATCCTCATAGTCAGGATTTTTAATCGTCACATAAATGTCTGAGAAGCCCTTTAAAAATCAGTGCTTTAAGTTTTTCAAAGATTTATTTATTTATTTTGAAAAAAGCAAGCACCTCATCAGTTCTTTCACAAAAAAATCTTCAAATACATTTGGGAAAGAAATGAATTTTAAAGTGTGCTCAGTCATACTCTATTCAAGCAAAGCAATGAAAAAAGTCTTTGAATCAGAACTACAGCTCACCATAATCTGGTTAAAATTATCTCCAGCACCACCTGTCATTATTAATATGCAGAGATAGGAAAACTACCTTCAGTCTAGTTACTGTGCTGTGAATGTGGCCCATTAGCACCTTGGTACTCTTCTTATCATAATGGCAGTTATGTTTTCAATCCTTCTTGAGCTTTTATGTAATCACTGAAGGTAGCTCATGGTTTAATTTAAATGTGTTTTAAGGAACATTTCATTAGCATTTACTTCTACTTATAGAAGAAAATCCACAGGTCTTTTATATTTTCCATCTTTAGGTTTTATTAAACTTTTAAGCTAAACCATCTTGGTTGGCTTAAGAAAAAAACTGTTATGTTGTTTCAGACAGTGATAATATGCTGTAGCATAAGTACCAAAGTGTTAACTGTTAGATTCATTTTAGTAGAAACTGGAAATATGTACTCTAAATGTCTGGTCATAAGAAATGACTCATAATTAGAAAATGACAGATACGGGAAGGTTACCTGCTCAGGTCTACAAAAGATAGATGCATATTTTAACTAAAATGTACCTTCTAATTTTAATGCTTTCTGGTCACATCAAAATCAGTTGAGCTGCACCATTTTTATGGCCTGAGAAGTCTGCCCACAGACTTTCAAAGAACTCCTTTTGGGATAGCTCTAGAATGTTCTAGTCTAGATCAATGCATTATTTTATATCCAGTTGTGTCAAAGGAACCCTGAATATACTCTTGAAAAGATTATATATTTGTATGTACATGGGGTAAAAAAATCTTCTTCCAGGTAGATATAGAAATATGTATCATCACAGTGAGCTCAAAAATAATTCTACTCCATATAGTTTGTGGCAAAAGTTCAGAAAATTACTTAATACATCTAAAAAATTTGGCAAATATTTAACACCTAGTATGTTCTAATCATGATGTTCTTTTTGTTTTCTTTACATTTAGCTTTTGCATTTTTTAGTTCAGAATGTACATGTGTAGTATATAAAGAGTTTGTGTGTGTGCATGCACACACATGCACACAAACGCTGCTAGAACAAACATCCTGAGCACAATTACCAGAGACATTTTGAGTGCTCAAAGTGGTTTTGTTTGAACAATCACTTTGTTCTCCCAAATGAGTTATAATCAGCTTGTATGGCATGTTCATGGAGACGATAGCCAAATCCCAGCAGAAGCAAGCTCAGATGGTATTTAACATGGTTTGTGGTGATTTTGCACAATTTCTTGTTTGTTTACTTTTTCTTCTTTTTGATGAAAAACTTAATATCACTTACAAAGCAGAAAAGGTAGCTTTAAAATGATGACATTTGACAGATACCACCTTGAACAGGTGGATCCTTTTTTTCCTTCAAATACAACTCTAAGAAAACTTAAAGCATGAATATTTACTGACATTGTGCTTTGGTTTCCACTGATATGCAGCCATTATTTGTATAGTAGATGATAATACTGATTTGATGTTTGCTCATATATATGCTTATGGCTGTAAAGACCTATATTGGTTAGTATCTAAAGATTATCCTTTCATTAGTGCATACAGTTTCTGCTATAACGGTTCTGTTTGAACATTGTGTCCTGAGGATTTTTGTTTTGTTTTGCTTTCTCAAAGGTTTTGACACATGGTTTAACAGAACTGATATGAAACCAGTGCATTCATAGGTTCCAAATACATGGTTGGATTTGAGATGATGGTGGATTAGCATCCCACAAGTCACCCGTCATTGGACTTGAAGTCTACAGAGTCTCTTTTCTAAGAAGAGCCACTTAATTCTTTAGCAATGAAGCATACAGAAGAGCATGAAATTGCCATTGGACATTTCCAACAGCATTTTGTGTTTTTTATTTAGTCTGGTGTATTTGTGAAGCATTCATATAAAGGAATGATCTTATAATAAAATATGCCAACAAATAAGAGAATTTATTGTAAGACTTTGCCAACATAAACCTCAAAGAAAAAAACTGGTTACTCCAATGAATGACAGTAAATCACAAAGCCATAAATGTTCTTGAATTAAGGGACTGCATCTGTATCATTTTAAATGGTGTAATGCTTTTCAAAAGCATTTTAAGCAAAGGAATATTTCATTTCAAATTCTATCTTACTGAAAATTTTTATCTGTTTTATCTCTGCAAACTTCACTAGGGGAAGCCCAGCCATCTCATCCCCTGCACCTCCCTAGTCAACTCCCATCTTCCTTAATAAAACTCTAGAATTCCAACGAGCACTGCCAGAAGCCAGTGTTAGTATTTTAGAAAGATGACCTGCAAAAATAAAACTGAAGAGTCATTAATCAATAATCCCTGGGCCTTTTTAGTACAAATTATTCTTCCTATGCTAACAGTAATTAGTTATTTTATAAGCACTATAGTAAATTTGGGCATTTTAATTTGTGAGTTCTCTAACAGAGGATTTCCACCTTTCTTCAGAACCTAAATCTTGTTGGTGTGTCTTGCTATTCTCTAGTGAGAGAAGGAAGACGGTATGAAATTCTAAGCCCAACTCTCCCAATGTATCACATAGCTCCACTTTAATGAGTTTTATTTACACATCTACATAGGACACACCTTCTTTCTCTATCTTTATACATATAAACATATGTATGCATGTATATGGATATATGTATGTGGATATGTATGTATGTGTATATATTTATATATGTATCCAAGAGACTCAATAATATAATACCAAAATCTAAAATCCAAGAAATATATAATCTAAAAAAAGCAGTTCTTTAAAAAGTAAAAAAAAGACCCTTCATAATCTTGTCATTTTATCTGACCATCCTCTCCTCTTCTTTTCTCCCACAATAATTGTAAAGAACTAGATGCTATTTTCTGAACTGTCTTAGGTTTGTTCAAGCCTATATCTTTTATCATGCTGTTCCCTGTGCTTGATCCCAAGCCTTGTCTGCATGGAAAGTTCCCTCTGACTCCCAGTCTCAGCTCCCTGAATTCTTCCCCCACGCTCCTTGGCAAAATGCTCTTCTGTGCTCCCAAAGCATTGTGTACCTGCCACACGCAAACAGCATATACACAGGTGAGTATGTAACATTCTCTACACTGTATTATAATTGTTTGCATTCATCCTAAAAATAACTCTTCAGCATCAGTTATTTGCTTCTTATATACTGTGTGGTATTTGAGGAAAGGGTTGCAACTTCATTGTAATATTTTGAATGCCATTACTGTGCTTTATTCAATTAGATGCTAAACAAATCATTTACAAATGAATAAGATCATTTAGATTTATCCCCCAGAAATTGGTCTAATGAATTCTTTCACCAAGGCCTTCATTTTCATAGCTTAAGGGATTCTTAGGTATTTGTTATACATAATTTGATATGTTATTAGTAAATCATATATAAGTTAGGAAGATGTGGCAATGAGAAAGTAGGAATACTTCTAATTTTCTATTCATTTAGATACTCTAAATTTATCAAGTGATGAAAAAATTGAGGACCTTTGTTATTGTCTATTGATCATTCCACCCAGGAAAATATGCTTCAAGAAATATTCGCTTATTTAAAAAGTTCAAGGAAGGAAAAAGAATTGAAAAATAATAACTACAAATGTCTATTAAAAATTCTATAAAATGCCAAATGTTTATTTGATTACTTTCCTGTATGTTAACCCACCATTGACTTACAAAAGTAATGGCATGAAAAATATAAAACACAAAACAAATATGATAGAAAACTACATATGACTTTACTTGTGTCTACATAGTTATACTTAATTTAATTAAAATAAGTTCTCATTGAGTTCATTTGCATCTACAGACTATTAGCTTACATTGTATAGGAGAGTAGATTCTCAACAAGTCAAATCAGTGCTTTATTACCTTTGAGATAAAGCCTTTTAATTTATTCTTTCAGCAAAGCATTTAGACTCAGCACACACTTTAGTATATGAATATTTTCCAAATATTTTAATAAAGCAGTTGATGCATTGATGTGGAATGTGTGCAATAAAAACTAAGAGCTATATATGTAGTCTCTTGGGGACTATGTCTGCCTTTGTATATGCCAAAGATTTACTAATGAGGTATGTATCAGAAAAAGAGTAAAACTTCAAAGCATAACTGTAAGAATGGTGGACTAGAATGATATTTATTCTAGAGCACCAAAAATTAGTTATAAAATTATGTTTGCTCTAAATAAACAAGAAATTAATATAAGGTAGAAGATATAGGTTTTGAAAATTCATTTTGTAATTATATATTTAGAATTTAGTGTTTTGAGGCCCTGTACAAATGGTCAAATTCCAAAAAGAAAATACATCAAATTTTATTTGAAAAGAAAGGATATAAATTATGCTATCAACCAATATTTAGCAAAGGGAGAACAAAAGCAAAGAAAAATCTCTCCATTTAGGAGGTGGCAAACTTTTTCTGTTAAAGACAAGACAGTAAATACCTCAGATTTTCAGGCCATGTAACTGCTGTTGCAACTATTCCATTACAGCTTTGTAGCCTACGAGAAGCCATAGACAATAGATAAATAAATAGTGTGGCTGTGTCTTGATAAACCTTTATTTACAAAAGCAGACTGAGGACCAGATTTGACCCTTGAGTTGTAGTTCACTAGTCTCTGTTTTAAGTAAAAAAGAGCAAATAAAGGAAAAGAAAAAAATATTACTTAAGCAAAGCTAAAAGAATGAATTTAAACTGACTTAATTGAAGGATTTTTTTTTTGCAAGGACTTAATTCATCTGTCTCTCCACAAGACTAACAATATCTTAACAATTTCAAATATGAGAATATTTGCCATATGGCATGGAGAACACCTTCACTTTCTTTTAAGATTGGGACTCATCAAGTTTCTAGTCCTCGAATTAGAAATACAATAATCATCTGTAAAACTGAAGAAAATATTTCTATTTCTTTGTGTGTGCATGTGTGTATATGTATGTGTGTTTGTGTTCAATATATTCACCTAATTGTCTCTCTGAATTACAGTTACAATAAAACCTGGAGTTCATTTTGACATCTCCCTCACCTGTTCTCACTTCCATCATCTCTTCTGTAGATAGGTGCAAAGCCCCCTGATTGAAAAAACCCCACCCACCCTTCATACTGCAGTTTCATTGTAATTTTCCAAAGGCAGAGATGATCATGTCACCACCCTGCTTGAATTCTTGCCCTTTAGTTAATATAGAAAGTAAAATCCTTCGCAAGGCTTCCCCAGCTCTGCCTGGCCAGGTTCCTGTCCTCCTCTCCTGCCTTGTCTTTCACCTGCACTCTCTCTTGCTCTGAGTTGCAGCCACAGTGGCCTGGGTCTTTGTCCTCGCCGTACTAGCTGCCATCAACAGACCTGTGCATATGTTCTTCTACTAGGAACATCCCCTCCCCTCCCCCACATACCCAGTAATCCCTCTCTATCTTAACTTCTGCTCATCCTTCAGAATTTACATTTCACTTCCTCAGTGAATCCCTTCCCTGACTTCCTAGAGTAGCTCAAATCCCTACTTCCAGAGCTCTCTGTGTAGCAACAGGGCTTGGACTAGGATGAGGCATGTGAGGCACCAAGGAGGTACTTACTCTCAGAGCCATATAAATGGGGTTATGGTCATTGGGAGATAAGGAGAGGTGAAAGAGAGAACACAATCAGAATGTAATTCCAGGCCAGTGCAGGGGCTATAACTAAGGGATAGAAAATACATATCATTCCTCTCTCTTTTTAAGCCTACACTTTATGTCTTGTTATGAGTCTCTGGGATCCTTACTGTGAAAAACCATCCCTGTGAAACTGATCAATATATTAATATAAGATCTGTATAGATGGTCATGTAGGGAGTTTGAATGCAGTGTGAATTTTCTATTTTTAAATGAAACACTGTTCAAGTTTAAACACATTTATAAGTAGGTGCATAGCATTATATGATTGTTTTTTACACTAGCAAAAATATAGAAAAAAGGATTATAATAGACCGTTGTTATGAGTCGTGATTATCAGGATAACACTGGATAAAAATGAATAGGAACCAGAGATACAAATTGAATATATATATATATATATTCACCCCTCCCCCCATATTCGTATATTTTGCCTGCAATTGCAAAGTTTTTCATCTAGTCTTTGAATAAAGTGCCCAACATGCAAAAAGAAAGATGTATTAATCAATTATTTCATTAATAATTATGTGGGACTATATAACTTGATTTCTTTCTTTAAAGACTCATGTAACTATACTGACCATGGCCTATCAATATGTGCATTTTACCAAGAAAGTCTTGAATATCCTGAAAAAGAAAACTCTGCTGAGCAGAAATATTTTTTATAGGCTGTTTGAGTTTTATGCTGTTTTATCATTTTGCTCTAAAGTTTATTGTCACAACGTTCAAACTTCGTGACACCATAACTATGCACACTGCTCTGTCAAAAAAAAAACATGAATGAAGAAAAGAAAAAGAAAGAAAGAATAAGCAAAGGGAATATTTGTAAGCAATATTTACTCAGAGAAATTACTAAGATCATAGAAAAAAATCAATCAAGTATCCAGAGCGCCCCAGCCAACAGCAAGGCCATTGCACCAAGCAATTCTAGAGGCCCTGTTCACGTGGGATTCTCTGTGTATTGGCATTGGTCTCTGGAGTGGGTGGCCCTGAAGGGCAGAATTGATGTAAATAGGTTAGATCAATGTTGTGAAGTAGAGCATTATCTTGAGTTTTTACATAATCACAAGATAAAAATTAAACTATAAGCCACCTTTCACAGGAATTTTACTTAAACTGTTTGCTCCTGCATCGATATTTTCTGGTCTCATTTTGAGTTGTGTTCAAAGTGTCAGTGTATTTGTTTGCTGCGGTACAATTGTAATCTGCCACAAGAGGTAAGCTCCACCCTCCAACAGAAACTTCGCCTACCTACCTTTCATTGACCAGTATTTCTTTTGCTCTTTTCAGGATCTGGTAGAAATAAATGTGGTATGCAAGCAATGAACAGAGCTAGTATATTATTATTTTTCTTTCAAATTATGAAGTCAGTGGAGCAAAAGTCTAAATATATGTGCAATCTATGAGCACACATAAAGAGGGTTGAGCAATAACTGCATATAACAGAAATTTTATGCAATCTGAACTAAAACAATGTAGGTATTTATGTTTTCTCACCGTATATCATCATGAATTGGTAGAAGTGTACCTTTGGAACAAAACATTGTAAGAGTCTGCATTGAAAACTTTGATTAAGGTACACAATACTACTGTGGCCCCCAATATTGTGGGCTGGATAGTTAGCACCATATAACTTGACAAAGACACTGACTCATCTCAACATCTCACTGGATACCTGGCATTTATTAGGTGTTCAATAAATGATTGTTAAGTTAATCAGTATAAAAAGTCTCTCTGAGGGGTATAAATCTAAAGGCATTTTCCTCTGAAATAAAGGTAAGATAATTGGAAGGGTTAAATGAAATTGTCTGTGGAAGGCATGTGACATAATTTCTGGACCATAATATAATTGTTCATTCAATTTAGTTTATTCATAGTTTTGTTATTATTTCCTAAGTTCTAGACTATAACCTTACTCCATCCTCCTCCATTTTTCTTTCACTATCATAGTAATCTTTGACAGTTGAAAAATTTTCTAAATCCAGATTTCATAATTTTGCTATTCTTACATTCTTTTGGTTGATATTTACAATATTTTAATTGACCTAGGTGATGAGACAACTCCCAGTTCAAGTACATCACCCTGGTCAAATTTCTCTTGAAAATTCTACCAAGGCCTTTAAAAGTATGAAATATATTGCTTACTTTATGAATATTAGAAAATATAAAATCTGTACATTGCATTCATAATAATGTATACCCATATTATTTTATGCAGTGCCAAAATAATATTGACAAAATTAAAAATTATATTTATTGAGCACTTAGTATGCACGTAGCACCTTGTTATTCACTTTAACCAAGGAGTATTTCTCATTTAATCTTACAGCAACCTGATGATGAGTAGGTTCTATTACTTCAAGCTTATACATGAAAAAACTGAAGCTTAAAGAGGTTAAATATTAATAATTTCCCTCAGGCCACCAACTAGTAAGTCATGAGATTGTAATATGGATTCTTTTTGAGTTGGCTCAGCCTGAGCTTTGATCACTTAAATTTCCAATAATATTTTCATAGTAAACATTTTCTTTTAAAATGAATAAAACATGAAGTGTTATAATTATCCTTTTGATATTTTTATACCAAATGCTGAGGATATACTTGCTCTTCACAGATAATTTTTAGTTTATAATAAATCAGTTTGCATGAGATCGGCTATCCTAAATATTAATGTAATGATAAAAAAAATTTGCAATGGATGATCATTAAGTTTCTCTACACTTTGGGTCACTTTTAGAGAGCCTTTCCTGGCTTTTCCTTGTAAATAGAGCAACTTTTAAGCAGACAACAGCACTGAATTTGGAGATGTGGGGATCCTCTTGAGTGGGTTTAGAAGCATGAAATCACATGGTAAATGAGGCATGGGAAACACATACCTGTTGTGCAGCCTTTTCATTTATTTACAGATAACAGTCTTGCATTAAGTTGGTATTTATTAAGATTATAATCAATAATATACAGAGTATTTAATTATTTGATTATAATTTTGTAGTCCTATATCATGTCAAAAATTATTTATTCTTAAATGTATTAAACTCATTTTTATTCCTGATCTGGTGTCTTTGATAATTCTAGAAGAGGAATTGTAATTTACCTGGTATTCAATGTGTATTTTTATACAGGTTGCTTATTGTGAAATTAAAAGGAAGCATTAAATCTTACACTTTTGTAAACTTTCCACGTGGTCTGGGATCATGGTAATATTCTCAGTATTCTGAACATAGTGAAATAAACATTGACTCATATATTGAATGTTGCTGTTATAAGTATTCATTAGATATTCATCCTAATTTTGTATTTATTATCATAAAAGTAGCCCACCCCTGTGGTCACTTAGAAATGCTTTCTCATTGTTTAAATAAAAAGGGATTTTTTTTATAATAAGGAAAAGTATATCACTATCTATACCTTTTACTAATTACTCTTCTTTTGTGGGACTCTATATAGAGTGAAAGTTAAAAATGTTTTATACTTTGAAGTATGAAGCTTTTCATGAGAGTTGAAAGGAACCATATTTAAAATTTTTTGACTTCCATTAAAAATTCTTATAGACCATTTTAGTTGATTTATAGAGGAATTTAACACCTTTTCCTGATTTCTTTCTTTCTTTTTTTCACTCTGAACTTAAATGAATTCTTTTTGACTCCATATGTTACTCAGAGAAGTATTACAGAATGCCTGCAGTGATAGAATCTTTTTTTACATGTCTTATTACATGTTGCTTTGGGTCTCCACTGAGAAGACCTATTTTAATTCTCATTTTCAGACTCTCTCCTGAGAAGGAGGCTGCTGTCTTCTCTTCTTTCAAGGTCACAGGATTTGATGGATGAGGAGTACTAACAGAGATCCCAGATTCATTCCAAATTGAAAGAACAACAGAAAAGAAGATTAACCTGTCCCAATTAAGCTGAAATGAGGCCAAGGGCAGGTGACCTTTATAACAACTGAGCACAATTATTTGAAAGCTGAATTACTGATTTTTTTTTCCCCCAGCTCCCTGTGACTGCATGCTAAAAGCTCCCTCCTTATACTTTCTGTGAGACTTTGGTTTTCAATGCTTTGCTTCTTAGAGTAGCTTGTTCTCTCACTGAGCACCATACCATGAGAATTATAATGTCATGGTTAGCTATGAGTGATCCTATTTTATAAAATTTGGAACAGAAGTTACTTGCCTTAGATCAAGAATCAGGATTCCCTGGTGCCATCCAGGGATTTGTGCTTGAATTGGGATTCTTAATCCAGTTGCCAATTACTGTCAGACAAACATGGTGTAAAACATTACACTGATCCCATCAATAAAGATTCCAAACCTATGAAAGAAGAATGGTTTATGATTTTTTTAAAAAAGAGAGAGAATATAGAAAATATTGCTACATGTATTTTCTGTGAGTTTGTTTTTATAGAAGTCTTGACTGGAGGGCAGATGAAATATTTTATTTTTAGCAAATCTTCACGTATTTAGAATCCCACTAACTCATCTATTTATGAAGTTATAAAGACTATTTTCATCGAATCATTAACTAAAAGTTAAATCTTCTAACTATTGATGCAATATGTTATCCTTTTTCCACACAATTGGACAAATACCCTCTTAAGGCTGTAGTGTTTATAGATTAGTAGAATTCTAACAATTTAGAAATGGAGATGATCATGTAGTTTCTGTAGAACTATCTTGCATATAAAGGGAAACTGAGGATCATCTATGTCAAAGGAATTTCCTGAGGATAAGTGTTTTTTTAAACATAAAAATTTATGTCCTTTATGTTGGAATGTAGAGTCTACTAAAAAAGGAAAAAATAAATAAAACATGCAAACTTTTCTTGTCAGGTAATTAATTGATAATCTAATCAATGTGGAATGTATACAACAGATTTGGGGATAAATATACCTCAGTGGGAAGAGAGAAGTAATAAATCAGTGGTCATCAGTTGTACACTCAACTTCACCAAGTAACAATTTAGGTTGGAAGTTAATAAAAAAAGTTATCAATTATTGCTATTTTTACCACGAAAATAATAGAATGGCAATAATGACTTCTTAACACATCCCAGGCATGTAATAAATAATGTGAGATTTTATTTCGTCAAGGACTGTGAGATCATAAAATAAAAGGTGCCATGCAAATGATTTCCTGCACCAACTTTACTATCTTTAGAGATTACAAGTAAGTAACTACAATAGATGTTTTATACATTTCCAAATATCATATTTTGAATTGAAACTGATCAGGATCTAAGTACAGTAAAAATAACTACAATGTTTAAGCAATTTGAAAAAGTGATAACATTTTGAATGGCAAAATCACAAAGCAATCTTTAAATAACACATTTAATAATAGCTCTGTATATGCATATGTAAAATTTTATAACTAAATGCTATGGGAGCTTAGGAAAAAGTGTTCACTTGGGGCAGAAGAAGTTAAAGAAGGCATCATGGCAGAAGGATAGCACAAATTTGCCTCTTTGAAGAATTAGACAGGAGGAAGAGGAAGGAATTGTCAAAGGCAACAGGGTGGGGGTGATTCATAGGTATGTGGAGATTGAAGACACTAGAACTAATGACAGGGTGGAAAGAACAGTGGCTGGAGCAGGTTTTCTGTTGTAGGGAATGAATAGGAGATAAGGTGGGAGTGATACAATTGGATCAGACAGTAAAAGGCCTTTACAATCAGGTTAGAAGTATTAAGGGATCCAAAAGTAACCAGGGCTTTGCTTGTTATAGTAATATTACAGTAATATTACAGTAATACAGAGAGTAACACTCTCTATCTCTACATATGTGTGTGTGTGTATATATATACATATATATATACATACACACAAATAAGTAGTAGAAATAGATAGAAATCATTTCCAAGTTGTACTGGCAATAATTAAACATTCTCTTTTATTATATAATACTATATTGAGCTATTTTATGTTACTCAAGAATGATTTATTCTTTAAACTTAGGCTATTAAGTAAATAAATGGAACACACGCGCACACACACACACACACACACATACACACACTAAGGTATTTTATTTTATCCATTTAAATCTCAGCTTTATTCCAAAACCTCACCATTTTGAATTGTAACTGATTCATATTTAATGCAGTATAGGGATTTGATGTAACTCTCTTGTCTGGGGAATCATGCCTCTGCTGGCTGATATTCCAGCTGACAGGCTTCAATCACTTTATTTTCTCACATTTCTGGCTCAGAGGTTTAGTGTGAAGCTGTTTTGCAGAGTTGTGGAATAAATGTTCAAGATTTTCTTCTTAAGATTCACTTTACTTCTATTAGGTATATTTCAATCATATGTCAGAGAATTTTGTGATCCCTGCAAGTCATAATACAGTATTTCATAGGCTATATTTTCTCTGATGTAGTACTCAGTAAAGATATACATAAACGAACATATAAAAATATCTTAGGAATTGTTTTGTGAATGGAGTTTTCTAGAGTCCTGAATGAGCATATGGTATTACAAAGTCAAAGAAATATATTAAAAATTTGATGTCAAAGTAAGATTATAATATTTTACTGTTAGGATGCTTGTTCTAGATTAATTATTCTAGATTACTGAGGTCAAGATATCTGAGATATATATATAAATGGTATTCCCTATTATAAGTCTATAATCACTTTTAGATTTAGAAGCTCTGAAAGCTGTGTTCACAAAGCTGTGAACAAGAATTAAAAACTCTAGCTCATATATGGAGAATGTGCTGCATTTTGTAATGTGGCAAAGGTTTGTATTTAGGAAAAGGATGAGAAGTTTATACTCTGAAATATACACAGCCTGTTACAAGACTTTTGTTAAATACTAATATTCACATTAGTAAATCTGGTTAACAATCTCAAACAAATTAACAATGAAATAAGACTACTCTCTATAGTTAAGCTTAAGTGATTAAAAGACTGAGTTTTGTCAGATTATGGCCCTTTTTGGTTCTTCAAACAGTATATTTTCTCTCTCACTGTGTGTGTTCTCCTTTCTTTTCTTCCCTTTCGCCATTCCTTATTATATTCCAAACTTTGTAAGTCATTTTTATGTGCATTAAAATGTATCTTTTCAGAGAGTTAAGATTGTAAATGACAGATCTATACTAAGAATGTATGTATAGAAAAACCCTTAAAATTTACAGTGTAGCTGAAATATTATGCCTTATTGCTAGAATTTAGTATTGCTAAAACACAAATATAGAGTTATTATCAAGTTTTAATTACTTAGAAAATGTTCATTAGTCTTCTTTGGTTTTGCCCAGAATTCTTATTTTCTTATTTAATTTTTGTTAGCCTCAATTGAACCAGTAGCAAAACAAAGTGGAAAAAAAAAAGGAAAGAAAAAAGAATTCACTAAAGTATTACATTCAAATGACGAAGGTAACAAGGAACAAAGAATCAAACAGAAATACTGTACAAAACCAAAGAAGACTGATGTACATTTTCTAAGTGATTAAAAGTTGATGGCATATCTATATTTTCTCCTTAATTTTATTTTAAACTGTCTGGTTTTATTTTTATTATTATTATATATACATAATTATATATATATTATTATTTATAAAACCCTAGATGTCATGTGGCAGGTCAAATGTATCTTTACTTCTCCTACAATTCCTGATAAAATACTTTAGTGAAAACAGATGCAGTTTCAATAAGTACTCTGGCCAATTAACTATTGTTGATATTCAAAATGGAATTTCAAGGCATTTTCAAGGGTTTTGATGGCAGCAGCATTGCTTTTTATTATTCTAATTCCAAGATGATAGTTTTACTATGTATTTATAATTTTTAGTAAGTACAAAATTCCATAATTTAGAAAATTTTTAAAATATAAATTGAATGGAGAGGCCAAAATAGGGAGTGAAAAAGAGGAATTTTCTAAAAGTAACTAAGAAGAAGATAAAATATAATGTGGATTAAGAAGCTAGTCAAATATTAACAGCTTTGAATATTAAAGTTAGGAGAAAATCAAAATGTTCATAAAAGAGAAGCAGATAGATAGAATAGCATAACCTGAGCATAATCTCCTCAAACTGGTTAGAGTTTGAAATCAATCTTTCTGTATCTACACACACACACACACACAAACACAAACACACACACACATACACATATGTCAAGCAGTTATAGTTATGTTACACAAAACAGAAAATTCTGCATGTATAGTAATTTTATAGGGTTACTTTCAGCATTTTTCCAAGCCAAGTTGATTTTCGTGGATCAAGGAACTGTAAGTGTTTTACTGTTCCTCAGAGGTTTTAGACATTGTCTCAGCATAGCATAAGGTCACACCTTGAGTCAATACTTTGTATACAGAATTAAGCTAAAACTACCATCATGGTGGACTGAGCTAATTTAAATGCCCCCTCTCTTGTTAACAGTGCTTAGAAATATTCAATAAGATATGACTTTAAAAAATTAAGAATACATTAGTGAGAAAGAAGGGAAATTTCCTGATACTAGAAAAAAAAAGCAGCCAGAATGCAGCACAGAAAATTAATGAGAGGGAATATAAGTGTGGTTAAGTTAAACAGATCCAAAATACTTTTACTAGGAATGCCAGAGGGTAAGAATTGATAGAATGGTAGGGAGGCAGTAATCATACATAAAATGATTAATCATTTTCCAGAGCTGAAGAAAGATATGAGTCTTCAAGTTGAAGTAGCATGCCAAGATTAAAGAAGTTAAACTAAACAAACTACTTTTAGAGAAACCATGGTGAAATTTTAGAACATGAAAAGAAAAATCTTAAGGGCAATAGAAAATAAAAAGCATATAATCCATAAAAAACGATGCGGGGACTGACAGCAGTTTTCTCATCAGCAATAATAAGAGATAAATACAATGAAATAATATCTTAATAGTTTCCAATGAGAATAAATTTTAACCTATCAATCCTGAATTTCATACCCTGTACAACTAGCATTGAAAAGAATGAGGGCTAACTAAAGACATTATTCAAAGATAACAAAATATGTTACCTTTTACAGACCTTCACTTAAGAAAATTCCAGATGTACTTTAGCAAGAAGAAAATTGAACTCAAAGGAACAGAATATAAGCAGAATTGTGAGCAACTAACCATTCAATTTATGGATTAATGTAAATAAATAAACATTGTGAAAAGAAACAATGACTGATATGACAGAGTAGAACTAGAAAACTACATATTGTTACCCGAAGGATGGCGTGTGAAAGCCATGGCTGGAAAACTCTACATTTCTCACATTATTTAGGAGGAACAGTGATATTGATCTACCATAAGTCTATAAAGTATGTAAACATGTTAAAGGTAAACATGAAAAGACTACAGATAGAATATAGGCCTTCAAAACCACTGAAAGAGAAAGTAGGAGACTTAAGAAACTCATAAATCCAATATAAAGTACAACAGGAGATAAGAGGAAATAAGCAAAGAATATGTGCATGTGAGTGTGTGCATAAACACATGCACACCTACATAAAATAATGTACCACTTACATCAGTAATGATAATAAATATAAACAGATTAAACTTGCCTCTTGAAAGATGGAAATTTTTTAAAATAATAATAAAATAAAATCCAGCTAAACTTTATTTGTAGAAGGTACACCTTAGCAAAATGACCTATGAAATTAATTTTACAGTGAAGAGATGAAAATAGTTATATTATTCCAACTGAATGAAAGCTGATACATAAATATTAATAGGGAAAATAAATTTTAAGGAACATGATATTCACCTCCAGTGTTCTTTTCTCATCATAATGAAAACATGGATCATAAGACAAACTTACAGAGAAATACCTGTTATAAGTAAAATTATTCAGAATACAGATAACAATATCATCACTTAGGTGTCAAGATGGTTTTTCCATCCTCTTTCAGCTGTCATTTGTGATTACTACTCAACTTATAATCATGATAGAACAAGATTTTAACATGACACTTATCCACAATTTTTTTCAGGTAGTATGTCAAAGATTTGCAATTGTATAATCTTTTGATATCATGTCACATTTTAATGTAAATGTGCTAATGCAATTCATGTTATGATGCATTAGCACATTGCTCATGTCTAGGACATATGTCAGCTGTAGAGCCAGGCACTGGTTTATTTTGTGGACTTTGTTCAGACCATTGGATTTGAAAACAAAGGACTGCATGAGGCAATCAGTCACCCATCGTCTAGGTAGATTTATTCTTTCATTTGTCTTTGGGGACTCTTCCTCCCTTTACTTCAGTGGCCTAGAAAATGATAATACTTAGAATAAATTTTACAAAACATATTAGCAAGGGAATTCTAACATACCCACAATAGACTTACTTGCCTTTGGTGATTAAAAACTAGAAAGTCAACCAACGTTAACTACAGATCACGAAATTGCAGAGAATGTTTGTCTAGTGGCCTGACCCCAAATTCTGAGTCAGTGGCCACAAGGTCCTGTGAAAGAAACTCTTTCAGTTCCTATAACAGGAGAAACCTTATGGCTGGGAGTGGAGACTCTGATTGTCCCCCTCGTCTGCATTTGCTCATTCAAGACTGTGTTCAAACTTCAAAACATGTTCCTATTAGGCAGGTGTGAGGGTCAAATTCACTCATTTATTTCTGGTCCTCAGTGTTAAGGGTGGAATGGCCATGTTTCACACAAATCTACAGTTTCACAGGAAATATGGTTATATCTACACATATTCTTAAGAGGGAATTGCCTCAAAACATGACAATCCTGTAGCTTTTCTCCTGCTACCTGACAGTAACGGGATTCTAGATTGTATCTATTTTTTGTTTGTTTTTTTCTTCATTTTTCTTCTTACAAAGTAGGTTATTTTGAATGTAAGCACAATTTAAGTTCCATTTATCATAATTGGTATGGTATAAATATGAATCAAGAGGAAACTTTATTCCCTCAATGGGTCATTTTGTTGCAGTTAATACAGAATACACAGCCCAAAGAAATCTGCAACTTATAGCTACTACTTTCATCCAATACATTGCTTCAGTTTCCTTGGAGAATGTGCAAAACAATGGCATACTTTTCAACTCTTACATATGTTAATTATCCTTCCAGAATGTCAACAACAGAAAACTAATGTTATACCTCATGCACCAATTTATTTAGATTTGTTTTGGGCATTTTATAATCTACCTTAAAATAATTAAGTCACAAAATAGATCTATAGAATGGTTCCTTGATCATATAGCTTATTTGCTTTTTTAATAACTGTAATATTTCAATAAATTGCATGCTTTACTTTTGCAATAAACTTCCATACAAATGTATGCTATAAATTTGCATAAGCCACACTAAATACAGAGCTCTGAAAATAGCATTCTTTTAGGCAAATATGACAGTGAAGCAACTTATGTCTTAATTTAGAGGCTATCAAAAGACAAAGCATAAATACTTCTATGCTGCCAAAAAATAGTCATTATTAAAAAAGCAACAAATAATCTCTTCAGCATCTTGCAATATTAAACATTCATGCACCTTTCATGTACACAGGAAAATGAATAGCTGATTCTACAAAGTAGATTTGGCTGTAAAACTAAGAATGACTTGTGTTCCCAACAAACGACACAGGTGCTAGGGGCTCTAAAGGAAAGTACCAGGTCTTAGGTGTCTCTTAATACTCAGCACCTTGCTTGGCATCTGGCAATGGAAGTAATAACAGTAATAATTCATACATGGGCATGGGGAATCATTGCAAGAAATGTAATTATTGGAAGTAGGGTGTTAATAATGTGTATTCTGTGGAGTGACTTGAGAAATCAAGGTTTGCATATGATAGTATAGCTTAGCTTCAAAAGTTCTGACATTACTGAAATATAAGAGAAGAAAAGGGACTCAGAGATCACCTAACCCAGCCTTTCACAACTTAGAGTGCCTAGGATATTAATTTATGATATACTCTGAGGCGGAGAAAAGGTTGACAACTTTAGAAAATATTGTATAACGTATGTATCACAAAACATGTACTCTTAACAACTATGAGAAGATCTATGATAAGAAGCAAAACAAAACTCTCTTACACTCACACCATTAGTTTAGCTTTCTTTAATCCAATATTTCTCTAGTGTATTTCACTTTTATTTTCATAAAGTAAACCAACACCTCGTATAACTAGGGCTTGTGAGATGACAATTTGAGAAATGGCAAGACAATTGATTCTCAGCTTCTCAGGCAGAAATCTGAGGCCTAGAACATCAAGTTACTTTCGTGGGGTTACGAATTAACTAGCCAATGGCTAAGAAAGTTCTAGAATCTAGTGCTTACTTTTATTAGTGTTCATTCTACCTAGCCCACCTCCTCTGGAAGCAGTATACATAAAACAGGTACTACAAGGTGTTGCAATTTAACCTGCCCAAAAGATAAATAAGAATGAAATTCAGTGAGAGCTTCCAATGTCCCACATACTTTTCTAAATGTTTCAAATATATTAACCCATGCAAAGCTCCATTTTTTACCATGTGGCAGAGTAACCCAGAGAAATTAAAAGTCTCAAACAAAAACACCAGGAAATTATTAGGAAAATAAAGAAATTTTTTATAATATTTAAGTAGAGAGGACATTTCTAAACATAATGTGTAACATATTACAAAAGTTATAGTAAAAATATTAGTATTAAAATCAGGCAATAAAATTTATGAAGATGAAAGACACTATAAACACATTAAAAAGACTAATGACATTCTAAAAGAAAATATTCATGGAATCAAAGGTCTTCTATTGATAATGTATAAAATAATTCCACAAATCAATAAAACAGATAACTTATAGGAGAAATGGGGAAAAAAATAAGCAGGCCAATGGCCAATAATCATAAGCAAATATATTTTTTAATATATTTTATATATTTACTGTGAATTCTGAAATGAAACTATAATATATCCAATGTTATTAGATCAAGCAAATTAAATGACTGATAAAACTCCAGTGGTGCAAATGCACAAAGAAATGGAGACAATCATATCTAAAAAAAAGAATAAATCATGCATACTTCATGACAATCAAATCCTACATGAAGACTTTATTCTGCAAATACAGGAGAACAAGTTTGTAACAAGGTATAACTATTTTTATAGATAGATAGATAGATAGATAGATAGATAGATAGATAGATAGATATAGTTAGTTAGGTAGATTTTTTTTATTACAGAGTTGTTTCTAATAATAAAAACTCAGGAATAATGGAATGATCACCAAAAGGGAAATGAAAATACATTTTGGTACATTAAGGCAATGGCGTACTACCCACTGGTCTATGAGAGAAACAAAGAGCTTTATATATACTGATATTAAAACTGTCCAAAATACATTGAGGGAAATAAGCAAAAAGCAGAAATAGATATGTACTATTTTTTATGGATATTTTTAAAAGTGTGTGTGTGGGTGTGGGTGTGACTTGTATGTATGTGTATAGGTATACCTGAAAGAAAAAAAAGTCATTTAATGGCTGACACTGCTTGTTATGCTGTCTGCATCCCTTCACCCTGCCATACTACACTTAGTTAAAAAAAAAAAAGTGATTCTTGTGGGGAGTCTATCCAGAGTGTATTGTAGGAGACAAAGCTTTAAGTTTATTTTTCAATTTTTAAGGAAATCTCAGAAGACCATTAGTCATGGGACCAGTTAGGCTGAAGGGACATCTATTATATCACATATTTATGTGTATATGCTTGTGCACATATTTATATAAGCATATGCAAATGTCCACCAACTTATTAAGGCTACTAATTCTGAGGATTGAGCTTAGCAGGTAACAAGGGGAAAATGCTACCCTTTCTTTTATTCATTTTTATAGCTAACATTACTTTTATAATTAAAAGAAAAATATTAATAATTTCTAAAAGAAATGAAACCAAAAATACTAAAAAGGAACTCTGGAGGTTTTCTTTAATATAGATAGTCATAGTTGTTTTCCACTGATGCGTTTTCTTGATGAACACTGTTTACAAGTGGCAGGGCTTTTCTGAAGTATAAACTATTCATTTTCCACTTACTCGTTTTCTCTAAGTGCTCAATATCATTTCAAAAACTAGAGTAATGCTATTTGTACTTCCTAAATGTGTTTACACTTCAGCTGGAAGTACCTTTGTTTCAGGTGTTTCATCTCAAATTCTCTTCCTTATCCGAGAAGTGCCTGTATACACATATGGGTGCTGAGCAGCTATGTTGAAGGTCTAGACTTTGTAGGCACATCAATGTCTCTAGAGTAACTATTTCTAGACAACAAGCATATTCATAGCCATTAAAAATAAAATATTCATTTTTTATCAATAATTTTTAACATGAACATTGTATACACATTTCAGAACATGAATGGGTGGGTAATCTGCAGAGGTAAAGTTCAAACTTTATACACCTCATTTCAGCACAGATGATAGTGAGTGATAAGATGATCATGCATGCTTGAGTTTAATTTTTAAAATAATCTAAAAATAATTATAGGTAGATTAATTAATAGACAAAATACTGTGTTTCATTCTTTTCTTCTGGCAACTTGTGAATTGCTCCATTTAGCTTTAACACATTGTCAAGGTTGGGTGCTTATCTTTATAGAGGTTCTTAAATGCAGCATCCAATAATGAAAGAGAAGAACATTTGTTTTAAATGCTAAGGAAAATCAGTCCTGTCAAGAAGTCCTGAAAGAAGCTTAATGGTAATAAAATTCTCAGTTTTTTCATATACATTTCAATCCATGGCAAAACACCACTTCCTCCTTCGACTCATGTACTCATAAATCCTAGCAAAAGAATAACTCAATAACAATAATTCACCAAGCATGCTTTCAGAAAATAAGATTCTCAAAACACTGATTTTTACCTAAAAGACAAATTTATTGTCATTCATAAGATTCTCAGTTTTAGAAAAGAAGACCATTCATTTTAGCTTACATCAATGGACTGTTCAGCTTTTACGCTGCAATAGAAATCAGGGCTTTTTGTTTACCTATGTAATGTCATTCACCTCAAATAATGTAAAAATTATCACTTACAAATTAAATCAAGACTCTTACATATTTCCATTTTAGAGCACAATCACAGGAAAATGTAGCATGTGCAATAATATTTGCAAAAGACATTGTATTTGCCAATTCACTTTTCCCTCTATAATTTTATTTATATTACTGTCATGTTTATATTCAGAGAATTCAAGTCCAAAGCAAGGTCTCCAGCGAATCAAAACTATTTTTATGATGAAAACTCTATGAAAATCTCCTTTAATATAATCATCATCTACACTAACCACAAGTATCAATTTAATCTAGGTCTATGTCATAGTCTAATGTACACGAACACATGAAAGCCAGCACATAAACCAGTGACTCGAAAAAAAAAAAAAAAGGTAGTAAAGAACTAAGTAATTTGATCTAATAGTTTTCTACTTTTCTGATTTATGTAGGAATGATCTTTGACATAGCCTCTTGATAACATATTTCCTAGATAATGTTGATCAGAGTTTTCTGTCTTTATAGCTATTTTGCCATTTTTTCTCAGCTTATTACCAATAAATTCGCTTATATACACTTATATTAATATAATAATTTGTCTTATGTAAGCCTGAAGGGGAATTCTACACATTTTTAAAACTATGTTGGGGCTAGATCTGTTAATCAATGTGTGACATAAAAAATATGTTTCCCTGTGGATGAGGAAAATTCATACCTTTCATTCAATAATTTGTTTCATTGTTTTCTCTTGATTCTAGGTACTCTAGAAACACTTGGTGATCATAAAGACGACACAAAATTTCAGCATCATTTGCACAATGGATCGCACAGTACTTCTACCCACTTTGCCAAGAGCTTTCAATATTATGATCTAAAAATGATTGTTTTTCTCTCTTTTAATAGTCTCTCTGGATGGAGAATGCTGAATTTTAATAAGGATATTTTTGAAACGTTTAGGTTGAAATGGCTCTTCACTTTTTTATCCTCATCATATAAAAATTCTTTCAGAATCCAATATAAAAGCAAGAGTGACATTTATTTATGCAAATTGTATATCATCCTGTGACAGTCATATTCCTCTTGTATATTCATTGCTTGATTGGAGCCTCCTGGTTGACACCAGAACCTACGTGTGTGTGTGTGAGTGTGTGCATGCGTGGGAGGGTGAGGGAGGAGAGGCAGAAGGTGCTACTGGAGAGGGCTGAGGGAGGAAGAAGCTAGGGATAGAAAATAATGATAAGTAAATAACTCTTAGGATGACACAATAAAATATGGTACTGTTAGCTATGAGTGCCCTCTGTTTGAGTACTTTAGAGTGAAATTAGAGCACATCCATCAGAGAACTTGGCAGGAAATGACCTAAAACTGTCCTTTCTGGGTACTGAGATGAGAATTGCTGCCCATGCTGTCTCTGTTCTTGGCATCTACTGAACAGAGACTAAGATAGCCAATTAAGCCTAATTGTGATAAATTATGTGCTTTATATTCATTCTAATGGAGAACTACTGCTTAGCAGGTAATAACCCCAAACCACTAAACTAATTGTGGTTAAAACCTTGGGTTAGATTTAGAATGACCCTGGATGTGAGAGGGTATTGTTTCATCTGCAATGTCATTATAACTGCATCCCAATTTACATACACAATTAATTTTGTGACAATGTATGAAAATATTAACATTAATATGGCTAACAAGGCCTGTTAGTTCAGTATACTCTTGGTTTTTAATCCTAGCATAGCCTTATTGGCATGAACTTAAGAACATGACACTCTCAAGTTTAAGGTGTCTTTGAGTTGTCATCTATCTCTACCATAGACATATGAAATTCCAGTGCAGTTATTCTAAACTTTCTTCTACTCCATCCATATCTTCATTTTAGTGGCCCCCAAATGTATTTCACTTCACAGCCCTGTCAATGAAAAAGTTTGATGTTTATTTTTGATATTTAAAATTTTTACATATTTACTTATAGATCACAGTCATGGTTAACTATACTAACATTGATCATCAAAATATATGAAAATTGAAAAGTAGATAAAATAAACCCCAATAGGAGTTTTGATGCATTCTTGCCCCACCCCAATTGACTGATTGTATCACATACCTCATGGGATAGGTTCACGCCACTTTGCAGACCAGAGCTCTGGTCAATAAACTGAGGCTTGCAAAAGGAGCAATTCAGCACACACTACTTTCATTTCAGTAGAATTTCACATATATGAAATGAAGAGTTAGAAGAGATTTTTTTAGAGTTTTTCCAGGAAATATCTTTGTCATATCCATGAGAGATGAAAATACAGTAAAAGGAATCCATCTCCTCCTTGAAGCACTTTTCTTGTTGAACATCACTGTTAGAACATTCATCACTATACTGATCTGTGTCCATTTATGACTATAGGTTTGGACCACCTATACGGAAACAAATCTGTTCATTCTTTTGCATGGTAGGCTTTTGAATATTTGAAGAAATTTATCTAAGTCTCCTTTTACTGATATTGTCTCTAAGTTGCACATATTCACTTGCTTCAACTAACCTTCATGAGGTATATTTTCTAAACCATAATTCCTTTCTCACCCCTTTCTATGAGCACCACTAGCTTGTGAATATCTATCTGAAAATGGAAAAACAAGAAATGCAAACAATACTCTAGACAGGGTCTGACTCTTCCTTCAACATTAGAATGAGTAAAACTTCCACTGATCAATCACTTAGTTATATGCCTAAGGAAAATGAATAGTTCTTCTTTGGAAATATGATTATTTATCTTAATGAATTTTAAAGGCAATGGCAAATCCATTACATCATAATGTTGCATTTTAAACATCTGCTGTGGAATGTCATAAAAAAAAAAAAAAAGCACTGCCAGGAACAAAAATCAATGGGCCTAAAATAAAATGGAAAAATAAATATGAATCCGCTAGGGCCCTTCAGATAATGTAGTTGGCTTTACTCTCAATGAATATAGATAAGTGATTTCATGTAGAGGGACCTAGAATAATCATGGTAAAATTACTTTACAGATGGTGTGCCTGGGCTAAAAGGTTCCATTATTTTAACTGATTCTTTCCATTTCTGGTTTTACTGATGCATGTTTTAGTCTTTTCTTTCTTTTTTTTTTTTTGTACTACTGCATAGCTGGGTTAAGCAGTCTTTATGCATTATTACTGACTTTTACTACAGACTTTTACATTATCTTCCTAGGTGGCAGATTTACAAAACTTAAGCAATTTGAATCACATATGTTTAGATTTTTAAACTACATGGAGGTAGGCAAATGGTAGAATTCAAATCAAAAAAGAAAGAAAACTGAAGAAAATTATTCCTTGAGTGGATATATGAAGTTATTTGAGTCAAAATGAAATTAAAATTACACTTTCAAAAAAAATGTTCATTTATCTAACAATCTTAAGGTTCAAATATGTGGAGTCAATTGATAACTTCATATTTTCACTGAATTCAAATGCTTGTCCAATCTCAGAATCAATTAATATACTTATCAAGATATACAGAATCTATTAAATGGAAGTGTCTCTTCTTTTGTTTTCTATTGTAAAGAATTTACTTTTGGTTAAAAAATTCATCATTCTTGCAAAATTGAGAGTTAAAATTATAACTAAAGGCTTATATTATTAATAAAAATGTCTTATATGGCAGTGTTGATGTGGATTATTAATGTTCAGAATAATACCTTTAATCATAAACACTTGGATATCAAAAATTTATCACTCTCACATGCATATACAAGAAGGGAATTTTAAGACTAAAATAAGCAAATTTTGAGAATTGAAAATGGCCAACTTTGAGGACTTAGAGACCATATGAAAATATATATACACAGACACACAAATCTAAAGTTTTCCATGTAATATAAGATGAAATAAAAAGAAAATTAGGTCGTGAATTTATTCTATTAATATTTGGTAGCCTTCCAACCAGTTGATTCAGCAGATCATATAAACTAAATGTTATATTTTGAGATATGTGATAATGGGGATAAACATGAAAGGAAGAAAACAATTAAAATTGACTATGGAGTTAATATTGAAAAATATCATCATTTCATTTCATTTAAAGATGCAAATATTTTTATTTATAATGATAAAATTCAAAGTTAGCATTGTAAGCTAAAGATTCATTCTGGAGTTTATCATTACTGACTGCATCCACTGAAAATAAAATTTATTCAATTTAAATTACTTCATTGTTTGGCTATCCTGAATAAAAAAAAACCCCAAAACAAAATAAAACAATATAACCTCAAAGTAAGGCTCATATGGTCCATCTGGCTCTCATGGAAAATTTATAGTCCAAACCTAATTAACATTTCTAGATATGATCTACAGCTCTACATATTTCATAATATAAGTATTCCAAACTATCAAGGCCAACCGTTATTTCAGTTACTTTATATTAAATGTCTTAATTAAAACTTCATGATAATTCACAATTTTGAATTTGATGTGTGTGTGTGTTCATGTAAAATTTTCTTCAAATTGCAGGATAAATTGCACATAAGGTATACACATAGTATTGTCGTAGCCCCCAAATACTTAATCTTTCTCAGAGCCTGTTTGTGTGCTTCCTTTGCCTGACTTGGAAGATGACCTGTTGATGACCTTTCAATCTATAGGTTTGTCACTTATCTCTATTTTTGGCCATACAGGAATAGTGCATGGTTCTCTATCGCTTCTATTTATTAATAGCATTAGCTGATTACACCTGAAAGGTATCCTGGGCTCAGGCTGGTGTACATTATTCATTTCTAATGCTGCCTCCTAATACCTACTTGGATATAGCTTTATGTCTCAAATAGTTCTTTCACCAAATGCACCCATTACAAAACATAAAAATATTGATGTCAGATTAAATGATATTTTATGAAAAATATTAAAAGCACACTGTAGGTAGATTATTTTATAAAATACAAATTGCCATTAATATGCAGTCATAGACTTATCATATTAAAACTAGGTCTCTTCTCTGAATTCCTATGAGATATTTAGTAGAACTAACCTAAATGTAAAAATATTCATTAAGAGAATTCCCTAAATGTTTATGAGGCTGTCTTGGAAAATTATGGGGCATATTCATTAAGGTAGCTTTATGTATCTATTTTCACTTATTTAGGGTGTTATTTAATTAATAATTCCTTGTCCTTCAAACATAGTTATGTACACATAAGGGGAAAGCTTGAACAGGCATGAGTTTAGGCATAAACTATCAATTAATCTTTATAGAGGCCAATTATCTTTTTGCACAAGTTATACAGGCACGTAGGGATGGGGATTGATATTTTAAATTCTGATCATGAATTCTATTCACTATACATAGGGATGATTAACAGGCATTTTTTTTTATTATTTAACCTCAAGTTAGAATCTATGCCTAGGACCTCCATTTCTATTCCCTGAGTTCATCCTTTCCTTAAGTCAGGACAGCCAGTAGAGACTAAATAGTTCATGATGCATTAAATGCATCCCAATAGAGGAAATCCCAATAGCTTGCTAGCCATTGAGCTCAATATTTCCTGACCCTACTCTGTGGAAGTATAACTAAATCCCACAATAGGCTCATACAGAGACTGAATTTATTAGCTAATCAAACAAGAAACAACAGTGTCTCTCAGTTAGTTAGTCTTCCTGAATATAGATTGTAGTGGCTAGATATAGGGCAAGAGGAAGGAAGCTCCTTCCAAGGCAATTTTTTGTTTGGTTATTAAAGGGAATTGATCAGTCTTTCTTTGTCTTGGTCACTATTTGAAAGTAAATTGATTTGGGTGGACATTAAACTAACCTAGTTCTCAGTAATGTCTGATGATGGGTTGTGCAAAGGGCAAAGTAATGACTTAGAGAGGTGATGGTACTTCACAGAGCAATGTGGAAACAGAGGTCCATCATGTTAATATATGCCACAGGGTGAGGAATGGAGAGAATGAGTGTCAGGTACACCTGACACCTGACACAAACTCACCAGCATTTAAAAACTTTCAGTCCTGGGGAAGCTTCCACAGTTACTATGCCCTACAGAAATGGGATGCAATTAAGCAGAAAACAGGCTAAAATGACCACAGGATAGGAGAATGCTTGAAAGAGTTGAAGGCAATTAAGATTCTATGACCTGTTCTTGTATCATCTCTGTGCTACCGAAGTGCCATTCAATCACTGTATTTTACATCTTCTGCATAATGAAAACACCTGCAACTCCATAGGTCCTGATTTAACTTGCAAGCAGAGTTCTTCTGGTTGTGACTAGAATTTTATTGCCTATAATAGGTCATTTCCCCCCAATTTCATAATAGCCAATCTTCTGGATCCATTACAAGAATAACTAGTTGAAGATATTTTCTTCCTTCCTTCATGAAAACATTAAGCCAAATTCAAATATATTTGAACTTTGAAAAATTTATCTTTTTTCAATTAGCATTCAACAAATAGTTATTGAGTGGCTACCATCTATTAGGCAATAGGGTTTTAGTTACCCTAAGCATCCCAAGGTCTGGTGGGCAAGATATATATGCTAGTAAATATGAAAATATTACAATGGGGGAGGCATTCTCAGAAGAGTTCTATGCAAATACTTGATAAGGAGTCACCCAAAAGGAAATACTTTAAACATCAGCCACCATGGGGTCAAAAGTGAAGGGCATTTTAGAAAGAGAGAATTTTAGTGCAAATGGCAAATGTTTAGGTGGATAGGAGACTGAATAAGATGTGGAGAGTGGCAGGAGTTAAGTTCAGGGTATCTCAACCTTGGCACTATTGACATTTTGGATCAGATGATTCTTTGTTGTTGGGGTTGTCCTGTGCATTGTAGGATGTTTAGCAGCATCCCTGCTTTTCACCCACTGGTTACCAGTAGCACATACCCATCCTCATCCTCCATAGCTGTGTCAATAAAAATGGCTATGGACTTTGCCAAATGTCCCCCTGGCAACAGAATCACTCCTGGTTGAAAAGTCACTGGACAATTGGTGGAAGTTAGAACACCAATGACCACATATGGCATGCAAAGAAGTTTACATATTACCACATACATAATAGTGAGACACCAAGATGTTATAGTGACCCCATTGTCTGTAGAATACAAGTATATGTACCACCTGACATTTTATAAAATGTTATAAAACTTGTATATTCTGTAATAATAAAGTTTTGAAGGAAAGGCTTGAGCTTCGCCCATTTTGAAGGGGATCCAAATCCTAAATTAGCATGAACCACTAGAAATAGCTCTAATCATTGACTGTTTCTTATATATGTAGCACTCTTATAGAAACAACATGAAGAAGAAAAGAAATAACAAAGTGTTTGCTTTCAAGACAATGGAAGTAAAATAACAAACAAGATGCAGTTCCTGGCATGACTCAGTAAGCAGCATCCCTGGCAGAGTAAGATACCCAGCAAAACCAATGCTATGCAGATATTCTGCAATTAAATAAGCAATTACAATGTGCTAGGGGTTTTATCCTCCTTATTTTGAATGCACATAAAATTGAATGAAAATGACATTTTTTTGTATTTTAATGGACTTTTAACAAAATAAAAATGTCCTAATATAGATAGCAAGAATTAGCCAAATGAATGACCTACTGGCAATCTCACATATGTTTTTTGCAAAGGCAGTGAAGAGGTCACCTAGCATCCTTTGATAGAGTGCCAAGCCTGGGCAGCAGTTCCTGTTTTTTTTTTGTTTTTTTTTTTTTAATTTATTTATTTTTTCTTTCTCTTTCTCTCTCTCTCCCTTTCTCTCTCTTTTTTTAATGTCCCAACACTTGGCAATGATATTTGGTTTCCAGTTGGTGTTTCCTCCAGTATTTATTAAATCATTGTTGCTATGGCAAAAGATTATAGGTGTTAATCAGAAACAGAGTGTTGTCACATGAGATTCTGAAACCTGATCCAACAGTTGTATAATAACTGTGAGAAAAAATTCGGTTATGTTTTCAATATTGAAACAATGGTGGAGTCTTATTGATTCTTTTGAAAACTCTTCCAGAGGAGATCAAATATTGAATGACTTGAGAAATAAAATATTAAATAAAATATATTTTCAGAAAATACTCTAGAACTTCAGCCCTTAAGAAACAGGGATGTTTAAAGTTTTTATTCTGTGAGGTGACGGAATAATAAAAAGTATTTTAAAATTAATTTTATGATTAAAGTAATATATAGACAACATAAAAGCTCAAATAGTAATGAAGGGCAAAAACCAAGAAATATGGCACATTCTCCCTCCAGTTCCTAATTCCTTTCTGCAAGTAGTATTAACAATTTTTTGTGTGTATACTTCCAGAAGATTTCATGCTCACAGAAGGGACCATTATATGTAGGGCTGTTCTACACCTTGCTTTTTTACTTAAAGACATACATTGCAGAGTTTTCCACATGAGAACTTGCATCTCCTATATTTTTTCTAATGATCTCATAGTATGCATTTTGAGGTATATATTCTATTATATGCATGTACTGTTTGTCTTAACAACCCCTTTTGATGTAGAATTATAGATTTCTAGTTTCTTTGCTTACACATAATTCTACATTTAAAATTTTGTATATACATTCTGCGAATTAAAATAAAATCCTAAGCCCCTCTGCTGACTGAAGAGAATTTTTCTTGGCCAGAGGGACTCCAGAGAAACCCTAAAACTGAGTTCATGGCTATGAAGAAAGGGATATTAGACTCACCTTATTATACCCCCTCTCTTTTGGAGTTTAGATACAAAAATTGAGAATCATTAATGTTAAAACAGAGATTAAAAGACTGAGAAAACCAACTCTTTGTGACTACAAGAGGGCATGCAGGGCAAAGGTTAAATCACCTGTAGGCCATCAATTTGTTTAACAGATCACTTGAGTTCCTGTATTGTAGCTTGTCTGTGATTAACAGAGTTTCTTAACTTAAAACATTTCAAGCCTTTAGACAAAGTTTTATTTCTTTAACCAAATATAAATCAAAGAATCTTTAAACCCACCTATAACCTGTAAACCCTGGCTTCAAGATGTTCCACATTTTGGGACCAAATCAATGTATACCTTCCATGCATTGATTTATGATTTTACCTGCAATTCTTGTCTCTCTAAAATATATAAAACCAAACTGTAATCCAAACACCTTGGGACCAAGACTTCTTTTGTGTGGCTCCCCAGGCCATGGTCACACATATTTGGCTCAGAATAAACCTCTTTAAATTATTTTAGGGTTTTTTCATTAACAATCCTTAAGCAGTTTTATAAAAATATCTATAAGATTTATTCCTAATACAAAATTTCATAAAATTCAATTTCTTCAATTTCAGAAAAGCTTTTGAATTGAACACTTCTCTTGATGAGAGATTATTTCTTCTTATCTATTTTTGAGTTTGGAATTTTATTGGGACACAAAAAGGATTAGAAGACAGGTATTCATAATCTAGCATTTAATATGCTTCAACATGTTACAGAATATAAATATGCCACATGTAGAATAAAAGCCTAATTCAACATAATTTTTAATATTAGAAAAGTTCTATACTTTATATTAAAATATGTAAAATTAAACAAAAGTAAATACACTGACCTAACAAATGATTTAACAGTATATATAAAAAGGTTACTCCTATTACTCTAAAATGTTCTATTAAATAGTGTGTATCTCTTATGGTTAAAGACATACTAAAAGCAATAACCATTATAGTACAACCATCCCCACTGGGCACTTATTGCAGTTTTGAGCTGCTCAAGCTAGTTAAACATGAGTCTGGCAAAAAAACGTGGAAAATTTCAAATCTACAAATCATTTATTCACTCAGTCAAAAATATTTACAGGCCGGGCGCTGTGGCTCACGCCTGTAATCCTAGCTCTTGGGAGGCCGAGGCGGGCGGATTGCTCAAGGTCAGGAGTTCAAAACCAGCCTGAGCAAGAGCGAGACCCCTCTCTACTATAAATAGAAAGAAATTAATTGGCCAACTGATATATATATAAAAAATTAGCCGGGCATGGTGGCGCATGCCTGTAGTCCCAGCTACTCGGGAGGCTGAGGCAGAAGGATCACTCGAGCCCAGGAGTCTGAGGTTGCTGTGAGCTAGGCTGACGCCACGGCACTCACTCTAGCCTGGGCAACAAAAAGCGAGACTCTGTCTCAAAAAAAAAAAAAAAAAAAAAAAAAAAAAAATTTACATAATGTATACTATGTACTGGATACTAATTAAGTTACTTTATAAAAGAGTACTAAGAACCTATTTTTGTAAGATAGAATTTGAGGTTTCCTATCAATTTCCAAATGAAAACTCTAGTACATTCCATAATTCATTAATGTATTCATGTATTCCTTCTATATCAACTAACTATATAAAAGATATTAAATATCTACTGCATGCCAGGTACTGTGGTAGATGCTGCAAATACAAATATTCTCCCTCCATTTTACGAAACTTACAGCTTAGGCAGGAAAGTAAATATGACTTAAATAATCCTGCAAATGATTATAAAACTGAAAGTCTGCTATCTATTAAAAAGGAATGTTACCGGTTATATGAAAGCATATGAAGTGAGAATTTCCTTAGTCAGGAATGTTTCTGTGGTCTAAGTTTTAAGGGATAGATGAGAGTTAAAGAAGCAAAGAGGAAAATGAACAGCATTTTAGAGAAGAAACAGCATCTGCAAAGACCTTGCAAGGGAAAGGCTCACAGATCTGATCATTTCCGCAGTCCCTGAATGCATAACTGTAACGGGTGCACTTTATAGTTGGCATATTTCTGACATGTTCCTTGGTGAATGGGGTAAGAACTTCTGTAGTAAGGGAGCCCAAATGGAAACCTCTGTCAAGAGAGTAAGAAGTGTATCACACCTGTGGAAAATAGCAGAGATTAGAGCTACCCTTATAATGGTCCTCTCCTACCCTCATGTGATTCATGAGTTTGGATTCTACCAAGGCCAGATGAATGTTGATGGGTAGCAGTAGACTACCGAAAACTCAAACAAGTAGTAGCCCCAGTGGCAACAACTATACCAGACACATTATCTTTGCTAGAGCAGATTAGCACTGCCTCTGGAATGTTGTATACACTCTATTCTAACCCAGTCAGAATTGAGAATCAGAAACAGTACATAGTTATTGCCTTGCTCCAGCACTTTGCAAGTTATTTATCACTCAGTCAAAATTTAGTCTGAGGGGAATTGGATTGTCTAGACATTCCACAGAATATATCTGTTCATTATATTAATAAAGCCAAATTAATAACCTCATGTTAATCAAAACAGATGAGCAAAGGCAATAAACATTTTGGAGGCTTGGAAAGACATATATGGGAGGATGGAAGATAAATCCTATAAAGTGTGAGAAACATAATACATGAGTGAAGTTTGTGGGAGTCTGATGGTCTCTGTCATAATGAGACATTCCCCAAAATAAAGGGCAAATTTTTGTATCCTGTGACTGCCACTACCATGAAAGGAGAATAACACCTTACAGGCCTCATCATTTTTTGAACATAGTAAATTCCATACTTGGGAATACTACTCAAACCCATTTAGCTCACATCATGAAGGGCTGTCAGCTCTGAGTGAGGCTTAGAGCAGATCCAGGCAGTAGCATAAGTGGCCCTGGCCCTTTAGGGCATGACAAAAAGAAAATGTTATGATATTAGAAATATCTGTGGTGAGGATAGAAGAATCACAAGATAGATCTTAGGGTGCTGGAGCAAAAGTTCCTTAGACTCTTTGGATTCCAGGTCTTCATTCTGAGAGAGGGTAGATTTCTACCAAAGGACAAACAAATGTCCCATTAAATCTCAAAATCTAGGTGTTGCCCAGTAACTTAGGACCCCCTCATTCTTAGAGACTACCAAACAAAGAGAGAAGTCTTCATCCTGGAAAAACTAAATGACACTGAACATTAGGAGATCATTGATAGTACACAATAGATCAAGGAATACTACATTTGGAAACCTGGTGATCCACTTGGACGTTTCTTGGTATTCACTTGTCCAATTGTGATGGTAAGTAGAAAAGTCCAGCAGGCATGGCCTTCAGCGCATGCTTCCTGGGGATCCCTACCTGAGATGGGTAGAGAGAGCAAAAAGGTAGAACCACAAACAGAGCACAGAAGATTTGAAGGAATACCACACCATTTTATCATTTATAAGGGACACATTCTTTTTTTACATTTTTATATCTCTAAAGTTATAATATAGTTTATAATCCATGTGATAAACCAGCATTGTCTTACAGTTTAATTGGCAATGGTTGTTCTTTTGTTGACTATATAAATTAATGATTTGTGTTACATCCAAAGCATAGATTTGACTTAAAAAAAAAAACAAAGAAAAAATCAAAAGTCAGAAGGGGTTAGAATTCAGACTTGCTGGACTTTAGAGGAATTTTAAAGGGCTTAGTACAGATCTTAAGAACAGTGGGAAGGTATTTAAGAGGAAAAGCCTGACATTATAAGATTTGCTTCTGAAAAGACTGTCGGGTCTATTGTATGAAGAAATAATGATAAGACATTTAAGCTCCTGGGTAGGCCTGGTGTAGAAGTCCATGCAAAAACAGATGAGGGTGGTTATTAAAGAAAAAGACAAGTAGACAGACTGACAGATGTGAGAGAAATGGAGTAGATGAAATCTGTAGCATTTAGATCTAGAATGAATGTGAGGAATAAAAAGTAAATCAAGAGTTGTTTAAGTCTCTCACTTTGGAGATGCCATTAGCCACTTGAGAAGAGATCTCAAGAAAAATGTTATATATGTTATTCTAGAGTTCAGACAAGAAGTGTGTCTAGACACAAAGTTTTGGAAATCATCTGAGAAGATAAATAAGTGGTAATCGAAGCTCCAGATTTGGATGCTTTTGTGAGGAGGAAGCTCTGTGGCCAGCCAGGTTGCTGGAGCAGGTTCCTGGGAATTGGAAGAAGAGATGGGCAGCAGCAGGCAGATGAGACATAATCTTTATTGTTGGGGGGATGCAGTGTGCAGTAAGAACTGGTGAGCGCTTATAAATGGCTCAGAACAATAGTGGCAACATGCAAAGCAAAAGTGTGATCACATGGGTTATCACCTTGGTTACATAAGTTTACATAGAGGATAACACCTTGGTTACATAACTGTGCTGACTCGTGCCTCACCAGAAAGCTGGCTGAAGGAAGACATGCTTGCAATCATTTTAGTTTGGCCTAAGAAACCTATTGCCTATACAAATGGATTTCCTTTACACTTTCACACATAGCATGGTGTGAAAAGAAGGGGCCTCGGAGCAAGACTTTACTAACTCCAGGATATAGCAGCTGGGCAATAAAAATACATTTATAAAAGAAGACATTGAAGAAGTATTCCCAGAGGTAAAACAGATGGCTGTTGTGTCCCAGAAGACAAGGAAAGACAGTTTCAGGAAGGAAGGTGTGGGAATTGATGTTGAATGATGCTGACACAGCAAGAAAGGCAGGGACCGAGAAATTGTTATTTAGTTAGTGACAGGGATATCGCTTGGTGATATCATCAGGGGAAAGGGCTGGATGCTGCCTGAGAGCAGCCTAAGCAGTGAGAAAATGTGAGGAAATGGCCACAAATTCAGCTGTGATAGCAAGTGGCAGTGAGCTCTGTGTTTTGTGTGGTGAGTCACGATTTCTTTATTTTCTCTCTGTCTCTGTCTCTATTTCTCAGGAGAATTAAGCATATGTAAGAGCCAATAGAGAAACCTGAGTTTCTCAAAAAGGAATATTTGATAATAGAAGGATCCTGAATTATCTGGAGTGACTTTTTCTCTTCTACAAGGTAGGAAATAGCAATGATACAAATAGTTTGTCTTCTCTTTTCTGAAGCTGAGTGGGTACAGTACTTATAAGGTGAAATATTTGGGAAAAACACTATAGAAGCACAAAAATTAAATTTTGGAGCTTTTCAGACAATTATTATTGCTTGATGCTGATTATCAAACTCAATTTTGGTTTCATTTCTATCTAAGACTTCAAATTATGTCAAATTTTACAATAATGATGGAAATAATGACAAGTTATGTGTTCAGCAGCTACTCACTGGGGAACCATATCTGAAGCTCAAGCCTAAACACCCTCAATAAATATGACAATGGGCCTTCTTGTCTTCATCCATATGCCCTTGTATTTCCAGATCTGAGGAGCTGCCAGTTAAAATCACATAAATTATAATTACTGAGAATATCAGAACTTATCATGGGGCCATTAGCCATGGTTAAGAAAGAAAACTTACAAATCATCAAGTAATCCCTATAATTCAGTCACCATATTTTATCTATTGGGAAAAGTCTTACTCATTCTTCAAAACCCAGCTCAAGCGTCATCACACTAGAACACTTCCCTGACCTCACCTCCAACTCCATGCACAAAGCACACACCTTAACCCATAGCACCTAACCCAAGATGGCAAATTTGTATTTTAAGTTTCTAGGATGAGACTCTGAGCACTATGCAAAAGAACACTTTCTTTTTCTTTTTTCCTTTGACACAGAGTTTACTCCGTTGCCCAGGCTGGATTGCAGTGTCATGATCATAGCTCACTGCAACCTTCAACTCCCAAGCTCAAGCAATCCTCCTGCCTCAGCCACTCAAGTACCTGGGACCACAGGAATGAGCCACCAACCAGGCCCAATTTTTTATCCTTTGTAGATATGAAGTTTCACCATGTTGCGCAGGCTGGTCTCGAACTCCTGGCCTCAAGCAGTCCTCTGCCGCAGCCTCACAAAGCACTGGGATTATAGGCATAAACCACCATGCCTGGCAGGAAGAACAATTTCTGGTTCATCTTTGCATATTCACAGCACCTAACTCTTGTTCTATATTATTGAATGAGATAGAGATAAAAGAAGGGGAAAGAAGAAAGAGGAGAAGAAGAGGAAGGAAGGAAAAAAGGAAATAAGAAAGTGAAGAAAGAAAGAATTAAGGGAGGGAGGAAAAGGAAGGGAAAAAGAACAAAAGAAAGACTAAAATGAAAGCAATAAAGTAGCATCACAGAACAGAATGGTTTACAATCAAATAATTAGCAAAAATAAAACATAATTATATACTTGATAAAATTATTGTATTCTTGAACAAATAGAAGCAATTGAACAAAATAGAACAAATGTTCTAAACTAATAGGCCAAGATTCATCCATTCAACAATTATTCATTGAGTACCTATCCAGTACCAGGCATGGGGTCACTGGAGGGTATATTATAAACAGAAGAGAATTCCCTACCCTTCTGGAGTTCACCTTCTAGGGTACTAATCTTAATTCATTAACTATATAGTATGATATAAGATATAAAATGCTATGAGAAAAAATAGAGGAGAGCCACCTTTACTGGGAGAGCAAGGGTGAGGGGAGGGTGCAATTTTAAAATGGGTGGTTAGGGTAAGAGTAACTAAAAAGACATTTGACTTAGATAGTCATACATATGTCCCAGAGGAAAGGAACTCAAAAGAGAGAGAATAGTGGAAAGCCCTGAGACAGTGTGTGCCTGGAGTGTCGGAGTCCTGGGTGGCTAAAAATAGAGTGAGAAGGGGTGCAAAAGGTGCCAAGTTGAGGCAGCTCATGGAGGGCCTTACAGCTATCGCAGACTTACCAGCAGGGGATGAAAGCCTTTTGAGGATGTTTAGCGGAGAAGTGACATGATCTGGTTTTTGCTTTAAAAGGATCGCTCTGGCTGCTCTGTGGAGAACAGAAGCTGGGGACCAGTGAGAGGCCAGGCAGGAGATAATGATGGCTTGGGCCAGGGTGGCAGTAGTGGAGGTGAGAAAAGTTGTGGGATTCTGTATATACCTTGAGAGTAGAGGCAAGGAGATTTACTGTAAGGTTGGAGTGGGCTATGAGAGAGAGAAGCTCCAAGAGAAATCTCATTCCCACTGGATTCCAGTTCTGGGATGAAAGTTCTATCCAGATGTTTCTACGCTCTCAAAGCATTCATATGTTTATATGAATGGATAAGTTTCTATGTTCTCAAAACACTGATACATTTATATGAGTGGACACAATCTCAGAATCCTTTGAATTCTCACCTATTGATTATTATTATGAATTAGATCAATATTGAACTTCATGAATAAGAACAAGTGTTTTCTGATATTATAATGATAGAAAAATAAGCATTTATGAATTTTGACGGCTGATTTAATTGGAAATGCCTTCATTTCTGGTGTTTCTTAATTGGGGTTTAGAGGAAATAACTGAGAAAGGCATCTGAACTAATCTTATAAGCAGAAAACAACTAATGCTACGGAATGTCTGTAGTTTATTTGCTTGCTTTAATAAATGAAATTTTGTCATCAAATTAAAGTATACAGATTACAAATCCATTCAATACTCACCATATCACTTCCATCAATGCACCAAAGAGAAACACTTAAGGCAGAAAACATTTTAGTTGATAAAGTAGAAAGACTAAACTACATGGATTAAAATTAAATATCTAAAACCATCCTCATATAGCCATCTAATCTTTGACAAAGTAGATAAAAACACACACTGGGGAAAAGAATCCTTATTCAATAAATGGTGCCGGGAAAACTGGATAGCCACATGTAGAAGGCTAAAACAAGATCCATACCGCCCACCTCTCACAAAAATCAACTCATAATTGATCCCAGACTTAAACCTAAGGCATGAAACTATAACAATTCTAGAAGAAAATGTTGGAAAAACTCTTAAAGACATTGACCTAGGGAAAGAATTTATGAAGAAGATCCCAAAGGCAATCACAGCAACAACAAAAATACATAAATGGGATCTGATCAAATTTAAAAGCTTCTGCACAGCCAAGAAAACTGTCATGAGAGCAAACAGACAACCTACAGAATAGGAAAAAATATTCGCATGCTACACATCTGATAAAGGGCTGATAACTAGAATCTATATAGAACTCAGGAAAATCAGCAAGAAAAAAATAAAACAGCCCCCTTCAAATGTGGGCAAAGGACATGAACAGAAACTTTTCAAAAGAAGACAATCTAATGGATAATAAACATATGAAAAAATATTCAACATCTCTAATAATCAGAAATGCAAATCAAATCCACAATGAGATATAACTTAAGTCCAGTGAGAACAGCTTTTATCAAAAAAGGCCCAAAACAATAAATGTTGGCATGGATGTGGAGAGATAGGAACACTCATACACTGCTGGTGGGACTGCAAACTAGTACATCTGTGGAAAGTAATATGGAGATACCTCAAAGAGCTAAAAGTAGAACTACCATTTGATCCAGCAATCCAACTATCAGACATCTACCAAGAGGAAAAAAAGACATTCTATAAAAAAGACATCTGCACTAGAATGTTTATAGCAGCACAATTCACACTTGCAAAGATGTGGAAACAACCCAAGTGCCCATCAGTACATGAGTGGATTAATAAAATGTGGTATATGTATATCATGGGGTTCTACTCAGCCACAAAAAAACAATGGTGATCTAGCACCTCTTGTATTATCCTGGATAGAGCTAGAGCCCATTCTACTAAGTGAAGTATCACAAGAATGGAAAAACAAGCACCACATGTACTCACCATCACATTGATATTAACTGATCAATACTTATATGCATATATAGTAGTAACATTCAATGGGTTTTAGGCAGATGGGAGGGGGAGGAGGGACTAGGTATATTCTACCTAATGGGCGTGGTGCACACCGTCTGGGGGATGGACATGCTTAAAGCTCTGACTCAGGTGGGGCAAAGGCAATACATGTAACCTAACCATGTGTACCCCCCTAAAATGCTGAAAGAAAAAAAAAGAAAAGAAAGAAAAAAATTGGCTAGTTTATCACATATCACTTGGGACTCAATATTGTAGTTAGCTTAACTTTAGAAAGTGATAAAACAAGTATTTCCTCCATAGAGCACTTTACATTGGGAGTTTTGAATTAAAAAAATTATGAATAAACTACTTATATTTAATCTAGTATATTTATTTTAGAATTTGTATTTCTGAAGATTAGATTTCCAAGAACCAAATAATACTGGTTCTCTCTGGACTAAAGAATGTTTGGCTTTGACACTTTTTATATAAATAATTTGTTAAGCCTATGAAAGAGGTATTTGAGAAAAATAGAACACTTTGTTACTATTTTTATCTCAGTGGTATAAGTTGTATATGCACATGAAGTTCAGAAAAAAATATCCTGGAGAGATTTCTGCTAAGTCTGTGTTTCCTCTGTGACAACTTTCCCAATACTGACATGGGCTCTGGAGCCAAACCATGTGAGTTCAAATCCTGGCTCAGCCACTTACTAGCTGTGAAACAGAGGGAAGTGCATTTAAACTTTCTGTGTTTTTGTTTCCTGGTGTATAGCAAAGGGGTTAATAAAAATACACCATCATCTGATTATTATGTGAAGATTAAAAGAGTTAATACATATAAAGCATTTAGAACCATGTCCGACACACAATAAACACCCTTTAAACATTAGCTATGATGGTTGTTGAGAATACTCAACAATAGTACTTTCCCTATCCTCTTTAACAGATCCTTGTTAAGTGTATCTGACTTCCTGGGGCCAGAAAGGGAACTTTGAAAGCTTCTGCTCTAGATCAACTTAATGATTTACGACCTCTATGGTCTGGCCTCTGACTTTCTTTTGATTTCTCAAACATGCTAATCAGTTCCCATTGTACTAGCTACTTCTTCCTCTGGGAATGCCCCTCTCCTTGAGATGTTTGGATGCCATATTCCCTCTAGTCATTCAGATTTCAGTTTAAAAGTCACTGCCTCAGGGAAACATCCTTTACTCCCAAACTAAAATCAATACCCACTCTCTCTTTTATTTCACTCTGATTATTTCTCTGAAAATACTTGTGACTTTCTAAAACTCTTCATGATAATTTTTTTAAATTTTTGTCTCTCCTGATTAACTTGTAAGTAACTCTATTCAGAGTAGCAAGAACAGTACATATATACAATATTTGCTGCATAAATATTTGTTGGGTGACTGAACAAACAAGGTAAAAGTCAAAATTTATATCGCCTTAGCTTTAAATTATCTGCCCAACCTCTGTATACTTAACTCCACAAACAATCTGACAGACTCACAACACTGCCCTACATGGTTTAGGCAGCATTAAATCTACATTGCTAATAAATTAAAGAACTCACAGTGCCAGAAAGACTAAATGGTCAGCTACTGGCATCGTATTCATACATTAAAAAAAAAACATATTTTTGCTCAGTATTTTACTAGACTGATTTTTACACAATTTCTTAAGAAAATTTGTGATTCATTGAAGCAATCTGCCTATGCAATGCCAGTAACAAGACAAACAAAATATCTAGTAACCCAGAAATATCCTCCTTATTATATGCTTCAAATTTCCCACTTGTTCAAAATACACCTATTATTATCTTTTGGAATTAGTATACCAAAGATTACAATTTGGGAAATGATTAAATAGATAAGGTGTATTTGAAATCATCTATAGATGATTTTTAATGCAATATAAATACTAACTTTCCCACTAGAGATTTTAGAAATACATTTCCCTAGCTCCAAAGAGCAAATGTTAAATGTGCTTTCTTTTACAAATAACCCTACCCATATGAAATGTACTGAGATATGTCCCCCCAAAGTCCCCTTCCCACTGAAAACAGAAGTCTCAAAGAAAAGAGACACGTGATATTTTAGAATTTATAGTTATGTTTTTCTACTTCAACAAAAATCAACATGAGTTATTTCCAGGCCTAATCTGAGTTCGTCTCCACCTCTCCACCTTTTGTTTTCCTGGAGAACACAGAAAATGCCATAGATCAAAGTCTGTTTTCTCTGAGCACATAGCGAGTGGAAGGCTGTACACTAACTGCCACTGTGTCAGATAGATAATGACAGATGTAATGTATATAGCACCTCAGTAGACAAAGGATTCTTCGCTTATCCTATGGAGGACGGAAGACAATGAATTAGTGCCCTGCATGCACAGATTGCCAAGAGGAACACGCCACCAGCCAGAGCAGCAAAAACAAACAATCACAAATGCCTCTGTGGTTTACAAGTGGTCATTTTTCAAAGAGACGCGTCTGGATAGAGAGGAGCGGCTCCTGGCAAATGGGAGAAAAGTAATGCTATGTTTCACAAGCGTTTCTGGGAAGATGCTTCCATCAAATATTCATGGTAGCCACCTCTTGTCTATATGAGCCTAGTTGATAGAATAATAGTGCCGATTCACCTGGCACCAAATCTCAGCCCCCTTCCCATTCACCAACTAGTAAATCTTGGCTGTCAGTGATAGGAGCTGATGGGAAATGATAGCCTTATTGAGCTGCCTCATGAACTGTAACTCATTTGTTCTCAAGACCCAGACTGACAGCCCTTGCATTTCTCCTTCCAGCAAAATTGAGCATAAATCACTTTATCATTTTTCCACATGACAGTTTATCAGAATTCTGGAATTCTATATGAAGTCAAAGGGGCTGGTGATAGAAAATGAGACAAGTTCTATCCTGTAGCGGAAGAGGACTGCCCCTCCAAAGGCATTAATGCCATCATAAAAATACCAGTGAGATTCAACTAAATACAAATTCTCTTCCCTTTGAAAGATAGTGCATCAGCTTTTCTTTTTTCTCCAGAGTCTTCTGTGTGAGAAAGAGGTAGGGGAGTGAAGTTATGGAATATAATTATGCCTTTTTTTCTAACAAGCAAGTGGGAAAAGTGAATCAGTCCAGTTAATGATTCTGCTACCTAATTTCAGTGGTGGTATCTTCTAAGTGTGAATGGTCAGAGTGTGACGGGCTAATATTGAGGCCATACCAGGTTTAAACCAAAGAAAATCTGTTAAACTAATTTAAAACAACCCACCAGCTTTGCATTCCCTTCTTCAAAAATATTTTTACAAGTGTACATACTCTGTTTCCAACGAGGAATACAAAGACAACTGAGATGCCCTGAGTGTTTAGGAGCTCACAAACTTACGGGCGTGTAGGGGCGAACCAGGAAGGCCAACCTACAAGGAGGATGGTTCCTATAGTAGTGGACAGGGCATGTTGGTGCATTGGAGAAATGGGAGAGGAAGTGGTTAATTGTTGGATGAGGGAGGGAGGAGTCTGGAAAGACTTCTCAGAGAGTTGACTCTAAAGTCAAATCTGAGAAGATGATGCAGTGTTTTCACCAAGTGTTGCTTTAATTAATTAAATCATTTGATTAAACATGTGCCTATTGGACATACATTTTCAACAGAGGTAATATCACCCCCAAGAAGGAAAAATTGATCCTTGAGGATGAAAAAGTCTTATTTCTTATTTACAAGGCACATAAGTGGAATAGTGACTCACCTGGTGGTGGCTATAGAGTCTGGAAGTCTAGTCAGTTTATTTCACCTTCACTTTAATCTAAACATAAGTCTTTCTCAGTGGTTCAATTGATTTTATAATTTTAAATAGATATATTTAAAGATCCACAGCACCACCTAAGATTTAACATGCATGCCTTTATACACTGGGGATCTGTAATATAACAACACATCTGAGCACCCTAGTTATGGGACAGAAAACATTGCATACATATGGCTTGACAATCTCATTTAGCACCCACATTCCCTGTATGAGAGGGAAAGTACAGATTAAACTCTCCCTCATTGCTCCTGGTGTAATCATCAACATTCTGGCTTTAAAACTCCCTGAATGTGGCTCTACATGACTCTAGCATGGCAGGTTCTGAAGCATGGCCATAAATAAACTGCTTTCACATTCAAGATATGCACAAAGTTGTGACACCAACTAAATCTCCTTTTTGAAATTTGCTCTTCTGAAAGATCACTATTCAGATTAAGAAGAGAATTTAACAGAGTTTATGTATTTTTTAAGGCCAAACAATCACATTTATTTTCCTATTCCCCAAAGTCTTCTTTCAGAACATTAATTCTGGCTTTCATTGATATATTTCAGTACCTGAACTGTGAACTGACCCCTTATTCCTCTTGTTTTCTTTGGTTGGTGGTTGAAACATCCATTTATATAAGCATTCATGGAGCTGTTTACATATATATGTATATATATATATATATATATATATATATATGTCTTATACATATAAAAACACAATTATATAGATGCATATATATATATATATAAACACAATTATATAGATGTGTTACAAATACCTTGAAAATGCCAAAATTTAAATTTGCATCCCTCAGATGGCAGTGGTGTCTCTGATTTGTCATTTTAATTAGTGAAATCATTGGATTAAATATATACCTATGGGACATGTGCATTTTCAACAGAGGTGATATCACCCCTAAGGAGGAAAAGTTTGTCCTTGGAGGTGAAAAATCATATTTTTTATATATAAGGCACAGATATGCGTATACTATACAAACAGATATACACAATATATCTGTGGATTAAACTTTCATGGGAGTGGGAATCCTCGGAGAACAACAATGGAAAACTAAAGGTTGAGAGCACCATCATAGGGTATGTGTAGTGGTGTATCAATAAATAGTAGTAATGAATTTTAGATATTTTTCAAAGAAAGTAAGCCTAGTGACTACTTTGGCTTTCACGGTTTTATTTTGATTTGCAGTGGAGTGATAGCAGTTTCAGTCATTTCTCTGAAGAGAGTGGAAAATAAGGCATAAATAGAAATTCTACTTGTGGGAATCTAGCCAGAGATATTACAGTGAGTAACTAGAGATTGGGGACCGGGAAAAATCAGTTATCCCATCAAACAAGCCCCTGGCTGCAAAACAGTTGGCAGTTTCTCTTTCCCAAGCAACCTCTGCCTGTGGTACAGTGTCAGAATGAGCATCTCAATCCCTTTGCAATCATATGCACTTGATAAAATCTCTCTAGAAATTAGTCTTTCTAAAAATAGGCAATGAAGATTTTATTATCTCATTCTAATTTATTGCCATTTTCACTCGATAAAGTTCCATTAAATGTCTATGGAGGTCACGCATATTAGCAAGACAGAGCAGCTCTAAAAGCATGTCTGAATCATACTGAAAATTCATGACACCCAAGTAATTGAAAGCTTGTAAGGAATTGGAGGTCTGTGTGTGTGTGTGTGTGTGTGTGTGTGTGTGTGTGTGTGTGTGTTAATCTGCACCTGAAAATGTGTATGATGGTTTAAAAGGTCCACCTATCAAGAGGTGGAGTATATGTCACCTCCCCGTGAACCTGAGAGTCTTTGTGACTGTCTCAACAAACAGATGTGAGAGAAGTGGTACTGCATGATTTCTGAAGCCATAAAGAAAATACATTTCCACCTATTTTGGGGATATACAACTTTGGAGCTCTTTGCTATCATGTAAGAATACCACCTGAAGCTACCATGCTGGAGAAACTACATGGAGATAATACAAGGGAATGGAAAGAGATAATAGGTTGTTCCAGTCCCCAGGTGTTTGCATCTTGTAAGCCCATGTGCCAGATACGTGAGTGAGTATGCCTTAGAACAGCGATCACCAACATTTTTGGCACCAGGGACTGGTTTCATGAAAGACAATTTTTCCATGGACTGGGGGTGGGAAGATGGGGTGTCATGGGTAGTGGGGGTGGTGCAGAGCTCAGGTAGTGATGCACAGCCCATTTCCTAACAGGCTATGGACTGGTACTGGGCCAGGGCTTGGGGACCATAGCCTTAGAAGATTGCAGGCCTAGCCACCTTCTGACTACAACCATACAAAAGACCCAAGTTAGAACCACCCAGTTAAGCCCAGTCAACTTGAGATCATGTAAAATGATGATCTTTGCTGTTGTCATTGTTGTAAATCACTAAATCTTGGAATACGGCAATGATGTTTTTATACAGAATCATATAATGGGAACATGTGATCATATGCACCAAATGAGAATGATTCCATGATGACCACATATTTCCAGAGAAACTTTTCTTTTCAAAATAACTTGGGCTATTTTCTGGAATATTATAGCATGAAGGAAGGCTTTTTTAAAAAACTGAACAAACTAATTTTCTATATTGTAAATTTTATCAAAGAATTATTCCAATAGTTCATTTTCCTTAAAAATAATTATACTTGGTAACTAACATTGTATATTTTATCTCTTAGGTTTTCCAAAATTTTGAAATATTTGTTTTCTATTACATGGTCTTTTCCTTTGAAATCTTTCTTACATTTACCCCTTGGCTTTTCCATTGCCTCATTTCTTTCACCTAAATTTAACGTCTCCTTGACCATCTTATTTTAATCATCTTATTTGAGTTCAGTTCCTGCTGACTCTCTCTAGCATTGTGTACTTTTTAAATGCACATTCAAATGATTATCCAGCCAGACTCCGCAACAATTCAGGATTGGCCCAGAGACATGAGGAGGTCTGGCAGCAAGGGCAGTAGTAGCTGCCAGAGACCAGCACAGTAAACTGATGTCTGTGTTACCAGTGCCAGCACCAGCTCATTAAAGCCCCCTGTTCTCTGCCTCTTGAGGCCTTAGGGTTGTTCATTTATTCATTTATTTATTTAGTCCTTCATGCCATGAGTCTATAAAAAACATCAACTACAATGCCAAACACTGTCTTAGCAACAATGGTACAAAGAAAATAAAATATGACCTCAGTCTTCAAAAGATTCTGTCTGGAGAAAGCCAACCACAGTGAATTTGAAGACCATTAATGAATGGCTGGCCACAACAGAAGTGTGCATAAAGTGCTATGGGAACACAGAAGAGGAAATTCCCATGTCAGCCTAGGGAGATTAGAGAAGATATCTCAGACAATGCAACATTGAAACTGATAATTAAATAAAGAATGGAAAATCACAAAGAAAGAATGTGAGTTCACAGGCATGACAACAAGATGGATGTTAAGGTTCACATTCAAGAAATATAAAGTAGCTGGTTCTGCTAAACTGTAGGGCTTCTGAGGGATACAGGGTATGGGAAGATAGATCCATGTCTTGTGAGAACAGGTGAGGGCTGGATATTAAAAACCTTGCTTGCAATGCATATTCTTCAATGCTCTTACATAATATACACCCCACATTGGCACATGGGCACAAACATGCACCCACACAGATACACATACTTTTAGGCTTGAAGTGGCATTTAGTGTTAAAATTAATAATTGGGTGATACCAGAGATTCAAGTTATAAAATCTTACATCTAGTCTTGGAAAAGATGTATCTCCTTCGTTCTACATCTCCCCTAAAAAAGAGATGTCCCTTGCCTTAAATATTTCTTTAGGTTCCTTGAGAATATCTTCTGAATGATTAACTCACCCTATACTTATGAAGGATTTCCTAATATTTTGCTTCTGTTTTTCCCTGTTGTAGCTTTTACTTAGACTGCCCTCACTGACAAATGAGAATCATCAACTCTTAACTTATTTATAACATCCTTTTATATATTTGCAGGAGAGCTTGGGGAGCAATTCAAACAGAAATGCAGCTGCTTTCAGTTCAACTAAATAAAAAACCCAGCATACTTAGTTTCGTCTCTCAAATATGGCATCTTGGCACAGTGATATTGTTAACAAAGAATTGTATATAGTGTAGAAGAGTCCCAGTTATTACCCAGCAATTTGGGGTTGGGGTGAAATATGTCTCCAGCTCTTTGATGGTATTTCTGTTTTGTAAGAAGTGTTCATTCCCTGAAAAGTAATGTTTACAAATTTAGTTTATGGTACTTAAGAAATAGAAAGAGTGGAAGGAGCTTCAGAATGAAAGATTCTTAAAAACAAAACAAAATTCTGAATAGTAACTAGCAATTGAAAGACTGCTGGATCCAATTTTTTAGTTATTTGCGGGAATATAGAGAAAGTATTCTGATGAGCTAAAAAGCATTATAGTGGCATAGATGCAGACAGAAAGTAAATAAGAAAACATTAAAAATGTTTTCAGAAGGGCTAGAAAAATCTGTATTTGGCATTCTATTCTCCTAATACAAAACCTAAATAATATGTAATTTTAAATAAATTATTAAATTGTCAGCATGAAAGTATGACAAGTTTTTTTATAACCCAAAATTGGATCTCTTTCCATTGTTCCAAGGGATTGGAAGAATGAATATATTCCCATTAAATCAAGGAAACATGTGGTTCATCAGACCAGTGATGAAATTGTTGACCAGTGAAATTGTTGCCTGTTCCTGTATATTAAACATAGATAATAATTAACTCTTAAATATGTTCCATGAACCCTAAGAAGTTTGCAGAGATTAACTAATACTAAAACACAACAACAAAACTATGTAGTTGGTGCTATAATTGTCCAAATTATCCAAGTATATGTTTCCTCCAAAAAAGGAACCAGAATACGGAGCAGATACTCACATTTTGAACAGATCATTTAGGAGTAAACACTAGGATTCACCAGAGAAATGATAGGAAGCACCAAAAGAAATAAGGAGAAGGTGCAAGGCAGCTTGCCCAGGTGGGTACTGACTAAAAGCCAACAGAAACTCTGGACATAGGGAAACAGTGAGAGAAAAATACCTAGGGATCCACACCCCAAAATGGGTCTTATAATTTTGACTACAGGAAAACCCTATGACCCACATGAACCTTGGGTCTAATAGAGGAAGCTACCTAGACTGTACACAGATATAACTCCAAAAAGGGAACCCACATGAATCCTACAGACATCTGAGCCTAGAGCAACTTCAGCTGGGCACCATTCTTAGAGCCCAGATACTGGAGATCTACAGACATGGCTGCTGCCACTGCGCTGCTCCAAGGAGGGAGAAGGGAGAATGGGTACTTCCACATACCACTAGGAAGACCCCCACCACCCTGCTGTGGGCTGCTATTGAGATTGAGATGTCAGCAGACCATATTCCTCAGTTACTTGCTCATGCTACTTGTCTGGGAGGGGCCTCTAACCTCTCTGGTTGCAGCCCTGAAGTGCCATTTTGAGAGTTTAACTCTGGGCTGCACCTGGCTCTCAGGCTGCATTTGGGCTGAAGTGGAAGCAGCTACTGTCCAGTTGAGAAGGGAAAGGGAAATGATGGTCTCCTACACATACCTAGGACAATATCCATTGCCCTGCAATGTGCTACTCTGAGACAAAGACACAAGCAGACCACCTTCCCCACAGCTTCTCATTTATGCTGCTTACCTGGAAGGGGCCTCATCTACTTTGATCACAGGCCCCAGCCACCATTTTGAGAGTTTAATGTTGGGCTGCAGCCTACCCTTGGGCTGCAGCCCACCCTTGGGCCAAGTTTGAGCTGACACAGCTGTAGCTGCCACTCAGTTGGGGAGAGACATGGAAATGAGACTTTCTGATGCATATTTAGAACAATACTCCCCACCTTGCAATGCAAGCAGACAGCACTCCCCATACTTTCTTGCCCAGTCTGCCTGCCTGGGAAGAGTCCTGCCCTCCATACTGGTAGCACACCCAAGATGCCTTTTTCAGAGTTTAAAGCAAACATAGAGAGAATTCATCACTGCTAGACTGGCCCTATAGGAAATGACTGAGGAGTTGTAAACATGGTCTTAAACGTGGAAACAAAAGGTAGATATTTAACATCATGAAATCACATGAAAATATAAAACTCACAGGTCTCAGTAAACAATCACACAAAGGAGGAAGAAAAAGGAATCAAACACTAACACAACAGAATTTCATCAAACCACAAACTCAAAAAGAAAGAACTTATAAAACATCAAGAAAAGTTTAGAAATAGAAGAGGAAGAAAGCCTTACATATCAATATTAACATTGAATGTAAATAAACTAAATGTCCATTTAAAAGATACAGATTGACAGAATGGATTAAAAAATATCCAAATATTTGCTGCTTACGAGAAACTTGCCTTACCCATAAAGACACATATAAACTGAAAGTTAAGGGGTAGTAAAGGATATTACATGCAAATGGATACCAAAAGCAATGAAGAGTAGCTATCCTTATATAAGATAAAATATACTTTAAATCAAAAACAGTGAAAAAGACAAAGAAGGTCATTATACAATGATAAATGGATCAATTCAGTGAGCAGTTGTAACAATCATAAATATATGTGCATTTAATAATGTAGTAGCAAGATTTGCAAAACAAATATTATTAGACCTAAAAAAGATATAGACAACAATACAATAATAGTTGGGGAATTCAACAGTCCACTGACAGCACTAGATAGGTCATTGAGACAGAAAATCAACAAAGAAACATTGGATTTAAATTGGATGTTAGACCAAATGGACTTAACAGACATTTACAGAGCATTCTACATATCAACAGAATATGCTTTCTTTTCATGAACACATGGAACATTCTCTAAGCTTAAACAAGTTTTAGGCCACAAAAAATGTCTTAACAAATTAAAAAAAAAAATAGAAATAATATCAAGTATCTTTTCAGGCTCCAGTGGAATAAAGCTATAAATCAACATGAAGAGGAATTTCAGAAACTATATAAATACATGGAAATTAAACAACATGCTTCTGAACAGTCACTGGTTCAATGAAGAAATTAATACAGAAATTAAAATATTTCTTAAATGAATGAAAACTAAAACATAATATACCAAAATACCTGTGGGACACAGAAAAAGCAGTGCTAAGAGGGAAGTTGAAAGCATTAAATGCCTACATCAAAAAAGTATATAAATCACAAATTAGCAACCTAACATTGCCCCTCAAGGAACTGGAAAAACAATAACAAACCAAACTCAAATTTCACAGAAGTAAAGAAATAGGAAAGATCAGAGCAGAACTAACTTAATTAAAACAAAAAATCATTACAAACAATCAATGAAATGAAAAGTTGGTTCTTCAAAAAGGTGGACAAAATTGATAAATCACTAGTTAGTCTAACCCTGAACAGAAGAGATAAGATCTAAATAAACAAAATCAGAAATGAAAATAAAAAAAAAAACATTACAACTGACACCACAGAAATGAGACTATTATCAACAATTATACACTTGCAAACTAGAAAACCCAGGGGAAATTGATCAACTCCTAAAAACATACAACCTCCTAAGATTGGACAAGGAATCTGAAGCGACCAATAAAGAGTAGCAAGATTGAATCAGTAATAAAAAAACTCCCCAAAACAAAAACCCCAGGAAGAGATGGATTCACAGTGGAATTCTATCAAACATACAAAGAAAGACTAATACTAATTCTCCTGAAAGTCTTCCAAAAAAAGAAAAAAAAAAATCAAAGAAGAAGTGATTCTTCCTAACTCATTCTATGCCACCAGTATTACCCTGATAGCAAGCCCAGCCATGGACACAAAAACAAAAAAACCCTACAGGCAAATATCCCTGATAAGCATAGATGCAAATGTCCTTAACAACACACATTTTAGAAACAGCCTCTCAATTTCTTTTAAAAAGCCTGTTGAGATTTCGATTGGGATTGTGTTGAATCTCTAGGTTATTTTTAGGAGAATTAACATTTTAACAATATTGTATCTTCTGAATCATGAAAACAATATATATTTCTATCTACTAGGCTCTAACTTTTCTCAGCAATAGTTATTATTTTCTAGTGTACAAATGTTTAACATACTTTGTGACATTAATCTTAAGTATTTCCTATTATTCATTTATTTAAAATGATATTGTTAAAAAGTTTGATTGCTGGTTGGTTGTTGGTAGTATACAACACACAGTTGATTCTGTATATCACTCTTATATCCTACTACCTTGCTAAAGATATTTATCAGTTCTTGTAGCTTTTAGTAGATTTCATAGGACTTTCTATTAATAGGCAGAAGATTGCATCATTTGCAAATTTAGTTTTATTTCTTTGTATTCAAACTGGATGCTTTTTTTTTGTCTTGCCTAATTACACTGTCCAGAACTTTTAGTATCATACTAATTACAAGTGGTGAGATGGGACATCCATGCCATCCTGATCTTAGGTACAAAGCAATTAATCTTTCACAGTGAATATGCTGTTAGCTGTAGCTTTGTTTGTTTGTTTTTATTTTTCATAGATGATCTTTGTATATTCCTGAAGTGCGCTATTTAAGTTTCAAATATTTGAGTTTATTTCCCAATATTTTTCTGATATTTATGTCTAATTTATTTCAATTGTACCCAGGATCCTTGTGATCAGATCCTGAGAATACCCTTTATATACTTGAATGCTTTTAAATGTATCAGAATTGCTTGAGCAATTTTGTCTTGTTACTTATACAAGTATGTAATGAAAAATAATATCTGTTTTTTAAAAACTAGAAAAGCATAAGAATGATACTACGAGAACATCAAAAGTGTTTTCTCCACATGTCCTCTAACACTTGTTATCTTTTCTCTTTTTGATAATAGCCATCCTAACAGGCATAGGTGATATTTCATTGTGGTTGTAATGCATTGACTGGCACACTAGAAAACAAAAAAATTTTCCTTGGTGCCATGGTGTTTTATTACAAAAATAGAATAAAAACTTCAAAAACAAAATAATCCTTTCTAATTTAATAAAAAAATTATTATTTTTAAATTATTTTCTGTGTGAATTATAAGCAATTAAATTGTCAATATTAAATATAACAATAAGAACATCAACAAGTAATATTTTCATGAACCTACTGCAGGGTTTTGCATATATGTTATAGTATATATGTTATAGTATGGCAGCATGAGTTGCCTGTACACCATATGGCTCCCAAGGTAAAGAGACTTGTGAGTTACACATGCTTCCCGAGGCCCCAGGCTCAAAACTAGCATAAGTTAAATACAGCTCACATGCTGTTAATGTATTAATTTGTATTGAGCACCTTTTAATATACCTGATGGCCATTGTATGTCTTCTTTGAAAAAAAAATGTCTATTCAGGTTCTTTGTCAACTTTTAAAATTAGGTCGTTTGTTTTTTCACTATTGAGTTGCATGAGTCCCTTATATATTTAGGTTATTAACCCCTTATGAAACATATGGTTTGCAAATATTTTAATATTTTCTCCCAGTCTACAGGTTGCCTTCCATTTTGTTGATTGTTTCCTTTGCTGTGTAGAAACTTTTTAGTTTCATGTGATCTCATTTATTTATTTTTGATTTTGTTGCCTGTGCTTTTGGTATTGTATTAAAATGTATCATTGCTAAGATCAATATTAAGAGAATTTTGCCTATGTTTTCATCTAGGATTTTTTGCAGTTTTGAATCTTATACTTAAGTCTTTGATCCATTTTGTGTTTATAATATTATTGTGTATGGTATAAGGGTCTAGTTTTATTCTCTTGCATATGGATATCCAGTTTTTCCAACATCATTTATTGAAGAGACTATCTTTTCCCCATTGTGTATTATTGGTTCCCTTGTTGAAAACTTGTTAACCATATATGTGTAGATTTATTTCTGGGCTCTCTACTCTAAAAATGTAAATTGGTACATCCATATGGAAAACTTTATGCAGGTTCCTCAAAAAATTAAAAATAGAACTACCATATGATCCAGCAATCCCTCTTCCAGGTATATATTCAAAGGAAATGAAATAGGTATCTTGAAGAGATACCTGTACTTTCATGATCATTGCAGCATTATTCATAATAGCTAAGATAAGGAAATGACCTAAGTATTCACCAATGGCTGAACAGATAAATGAATTGTGGTATATGCATACAAGTGAATACTAGTCAGTCTTAAAAAGGAAATCCTATCATGTGACAATATGGGTAAACCTGGGAGGCATCATGATAAGTAAAATAAGTCAGACAAAAAAATACTGCATGATCTCACTTTTATGTTGACTCTAAAAGAGTTAAATTCATAGAAGCAGAGATTAGGATGCTGGTTCCTAGGAGTGGGAGTAAAGAGGAGGGTAAATGAGGAGATGGTGAAAGAGTATAAAGGTTCATTTATGTAGGATGAATAAGTTCTACATATCTAATGTACAGCATGATTACTATAGTTAACAATACTATAGTGTTGTGAACTTGAAATTTGCTAAGAGTGTAGATATTACACGCACTCACCACAAAAAAGGTAACTATGTGAAGATATCACTATGTAATTAGCTTTACTGTAGTAATCAGTTCATTATGTGTGTGTGTGTATATATATATGTATAAACATCATGGTGTACACTTTATATATTTTATAAAAAATGAAAATAAAAATGAAAAATGTTTACAATAGAATAATATGTATTATACAGTTACTTAGTCTCTTTGCTGCACTGCTTAAATAAAATACCTGAGAATGGTTAACTTATAAAGAACAGAAATTTATTTCTCATAGTTCTGGAAGGCAGGAAATCCAGATCAAGGTACCAGCAGATTCAGTGTCAGGAGAGGGCTGTTTCCTGCTTCCAAGATCACACTTTGTTGCCATGTCCTCTATAAGGGACAAATGCTGTGTTATCACAAGGTGGAAGGAAATGGACCCACTCTCTCAAGCCCTTTTAAAAAGGCCATAATCCCATCCATGAGGTCTCTGCTCTCATCACTTACCCTCCTAAAGCCTCTGCCTCTTAATACTACCATGTTGATGATTCTGTTTCAACTTGTGAATTTCAGGAGGCCACATTTAGGCCAAAGCACGGAGTTTAATTTTTTTTAATTTGTCTTTATTGTTATATCAAAATAAATACCACATTTTGAGTTCCTATCTTGTGCTAGACATCTAAATATGGGTGTGTTTGTAAATCTAATGAGATAGGTATTACTATGTACATTTTACATATGGGGAACTTAAGTCTCACAAAGTTTTACATGTATTGGTCAGACTCACACATCTAATAACTGACTTCATTTCAGAGTTTAGGTCCTTCTGAGTTCAAAGCTCTTGCTTTTCCCACTCTACTTCACTGGTTGTAAGATCAATGCTTGCATAGTCTCCTTCTCTTTATTATTTTTCAGTTAATAGTAATAATAATAGCCCACTCGACATTTAATCATTTAATTCACTAATAAATGAAAAAAACAGAAAATTCTATTTTCAGCGCTACTTCATCCCTTTGAGTATTCACAGAAAAGAGCACAGGTGTGCATTTGCACTTGACAATCAATATCAGCAACAGAAATGTTTAAACTATTTAAATTTGAAATGCATTAAATCCAACTATTTTTCTTGAGTAGTTTGCAAAATGTGTGTGTTTCCTCATTTTTATCTTGGGAATTATTTATTTTGAAAATAATTTTCTTTTGTATGTCATGAAGTTGAAGGTATGGGGATTTACTCAACCATTTATAATAAGATCCAGAGGAACTCATAGCAAATACTGACAGCCCCCAAACACACACTATCTATAGAAAAGGTCAGAACCTCACAGTGATTTTCACTGAACCTTAAAAGACAAACAACTTCAGCAGAACACTGCTACATCTTGCCTCAATGCAATTCCAGTCCTGTTGAGAATAGTAAAATAAAGAGGATATTTGATCCAGGTCGCAAGTGAGCTGTTTTTCTTGGTGTTGTTTTTTATCATTGTTATTGTTTTGTTCCATGGTTTTCTTTGTAGGCAAAAGCCAAAAACAAAATCCATTTAATCAGTTAGTTAGGCATGAATAATCTATTAAGCAAAATTTGAGTGTGGTAATTTCATTTTTAAATTTAAAACAAAGACCAAAAATAAAGTAAAAATACTAGTCTCTCTGAGTATTAGTACTAGTACTAGTATTAGTACATGGTAATAATTTGAACATGGGTGATAGGAATAATAGCTAAACAAACTAACCCTCATTAGGCCATGCAGGCAATGATATATGAAAATATCAAAATGGTTTCAAAACTCAATCTTTAGAATGCATTTCAAGTTTCATAGTTCTTTTATTTGGCCCTTGTGAGTATGGAGATTATTTTCTCTTGTATTTTCAATTTGGTAACTTAAAAGAATCCACAAAGAAAAAAAAAAAAGCCAATCACCAGTATGTTCAATTTAACTGTCATTATATTTAATATAAAGAGTTCAATTTAAATTAATGTCTTGAGCAAAATAACAGATTGAAGCAACCTAAACAAAAAAAAAATCACATTAATATTAGTTAACATTTTATATCACAAACTACTTAGTATCACACCTCAAATCATATTTTTATTTTTCCTGTCATTCTACAAGCTATTTCATTTGTTTCTTGCTTCAATCTCTTTTAATTTATTCATTCATTTAAAATAATTTACTATTGAAAAGGATCAGAATATGCTAACCCCAAATAGGTCACTTTGACTAATTAAGTATTTTGAACAGAAGACAACTGAGAAACAGCACATGCAGGAAGGGATCTCAACTTTCCCGTCTCTTCCAAAAAGCAAGCAGAACATTTATATCCCATAAGAAAGATGCCTTCCATCTACCAGGAAGAAGAGAACACTCATTTCTAGAAAGGGGAGTCAATGTGAAGGTGAACCTATGCAAACAAATCTTACTAAAATAATCCTAATCTTCCATTAGTTTCCCTCCCTCATATATTTCTTAGTTACTTCCCACTATCCTAGCCCAAACTCCTTTTTCCTTTGTCTTGTCACATCTCCAAAATTTATTGCTCTTTGTTAAAATGGTATATATGCCCCCAGATATAGTCTTTCTTCAGGTATTGATTAATTTCCTATGAAGGCACTCATGTACATGTAAAAACTGAAATATTAGAAACAAAATTTGTATGCTTTTCTCTGGTTAATTTGTATTTTGCCAGTTTAATTCACAGGCACTAAGCACTGAACCTAAGAGGGTAGAAGAAAAGTCTTTCCTCCCTTATACCATTAATTGCCAGGGATTGTGTTAAACAGAGTTCATAGTTCTCATTATGTAGCAAATGATTGTGTTTGACTATTGCTAGTATATTATCTTTTGTTCTACAGTAACTTCTTTGGAACTAGGGAAACGTTTTTTCAGTTGTATGTGTTTAAGCAATATGCATTGATAACTACATCTGATAATAGACAATAAACAAGCTTAATATTACAGAATAAAAGAATTATACACAAAGGATGACAAATGACAATCCATATAAAGTGAGCTCACACCGCATTTCCGCTGTATGTCTTTAACCCTCATATGCCTTATGGGAGCACAAGTGATTATCCCTTCCAGTACATGACTATGAATGGCATCTATTAAAAATGCTATCATATATTTCTACAATAAAAAGTTTTTCATGTGGATAGATTTTATGTAACTTTTAGAAGTCATCTGTATGTTTACTCACTGCTAATGCCTTACTTCAATCTTAACACACAACACTTTGGGCAAGTAAAACCTATCTCTTTGACCCAAAATTTTGAAGGCAGTTATAAGATTTAATATTTTGGAGGTCATCATGGTTTTGGTTGCCAGTTTTTGCAAAAGCCCTTCATGAGGGAGCAAGTCTTGGAAGAAGTGGGCAAACCCCTACTTTCTGGAGAAAAAAACAAGATGATTTAATCATTCAGGAGATTTTTTCAAGGATACGGAACTGATGGAGAGAGAGTATATCTTTTAGGATTTGACAACGACAGCCATTGTCTGGTCCTCTGAATTTTCTTGAAAAACTATTTACCACCTAAACTTCCAATGGGGGATAGTACAAGAAGTGAATATAATAATATCATGTATATATTTGGTGAAGTATTTATTGCAGACATTGACTTTTTTTTTGTCTATTTGGAAATCCTAGCCAGCAAAATTTGTAGTTATAATTTTTTCCTTACAGTGTTTTATTAGTAATTCCATCTTACCGGAAAGAAGATAAAGCTATACAAAAGCCAAATGCAGCAGAAATAATATAAAATAATCGAGATATACACACAGCCTTGTCATTCGACTTAACTGACTTTTTAGATGTGTTTGTTGTGATCACACAAAGCAAATGGATTAGCAGTATAGTTGGCCAATCTTAACCTATCTGGGACATTGTTGGAGCATTCCAAGGGAAAGTGCTTGGCACAGAGTCAATTGTTAATTGTTTTACTGTGCAGATAATGAGCTACTACACATGGTTCCTTTAAAAATTTTAAGTACTGAGAAGCCTATATTTTTTTATGTCTTACAAAAGAAATCACCCTATAGCTTTATTCTTTTCTTTGTGATTGTACTCAATTCTTCTGTATTTGTACTCGGGTACTGTGAGTAATTTTAGGCTCTACCCATACATAAACAAAAAACTCATTTTGTTTAACCTACCTTCATTCCACTTCTGTCTAATCATCTCCATTTGAAAAGCAAATGTGTTACCTTAACTGCACTGTGATGGGCAAAAGCCTCTAACAGACTAGGTTTCTAGGCAACCATACAGAGACTAAGGCCAAGACAAAAGAAATGGTTCTCTACTTCAATTGTCAGAACAAAAGGGATTCCTTCATAATGCATTAGTGCCCACAGAACTGGTGGAGTATTTGATTTAATTTTTCACAAGCTGTCATCAAAAACCTGCCTTTATGAATAACTATTTTTTTGAAGTTATTGTTTGATTTTCCCCCCCTTTTTTTAAAACATTGTATTATAAAGTTTAATGATCTTTAATTCCCCTGGCTAACTTTATATTGTAGTTTACCCAATTCTTCATCTTCCCCCCCCCCATATGAGCAGTCTGTTCAAATGATCAAATTCTAGAAATACCAGGGAAAAAATCTGGAAATCTTGTTGACAAGACAGTGTGCAACATTTTCACATCATCAGCAGTGATTTGTAATCCTCTACTTGCAGTTTAAAAGGTATTACAAATACAAAGACATCACAATTACAGTCAATATTTTTGCCCCTTTCCTTGGTGGATCAGAGGGAATTTTAAAAATTCATTTGTGCCATAGAAAGGAGGAAGTATTACCAGACCTGGAAAGCAATTCAAGAATAAACAAATAGGGAATGGAGACTACTATTTGCAATAAAATATTATCTTATGTATTCCACTGCTTCTCAATAAAGGGTTCACTTCAGGACTATGAACTCGTTGCTTTCTGACTAAAAATAATTCATAATTAAGCATTAACATTAACTAATAATATATAATCTGGATCATAGAAAGAGATAGGAATCTCCTCACTTAAATTGTATGTGCATTTTTCCCTCATGAAATTTGTAACTCAGTAGCCTCTTTCTAAGGCAACTCTGTCTGCAATGTTCAATATGTGTTTAATTAAACAAAAATCTAGTTTCCATTTCCTAACAGCAATCAGAACACTTTGGTTATAAAAGTCCCACCAAACTACAATGACCAAAGTCCCTAAGCTATTGAGTTTCATTTCTTTCTGGAATTTTAGGAAATTTTTTGTCACAGATCTGCTATTAGAGGTTCATAATACTATATAGCAGGGGATCAGATGTGACTTCAGAGTCAACTTTTTATATGCAAGCAGTGCTCCAACCATGAGATAAATCAAGGTAACTTCACAAATAACACACAGCAGTGAAGGTTGGAGTACGGAGAGAGGCAAAGACAAGAGAAGGATAATGTGGATGCACAGGGAAAAGATGAAAAGAGAGAGAAAGGGAGTGAGGATCAGTTTATTCCTTCACGAGGCCCAGCTGCTTTCAAAAAGGGGCAGATTAAATTTACTTTGTCCCAGTTTGTCTGAGAAAAAATAGTGAAATTGGCAGTGAATGCTAATCACAGAATGGGAAGCAGACACTCAGATAATGAATTCTTATTTTAGAGAGAATCATTCCCTAGTTAGACCAAAAATACAGAAGAAGAACCTTGTAAAGCATATAAAAAAGATGTAAAGCCCCCTCAGAAATCTTTGATATAGACTGTGTGTAATGTGAATCATTCACATATGCAAAAGATTGAGTATTTGCAAAAGAAACCAAATCAAATAATCCATTATTCCAGTCCAGGGCAAAATGCGATAAGAGAACTAAGGTCACATCAATGATTGGTATAGGAATAACACATTGTTAGGGAGAGTTCAAAGAAACACAACACCTCATTATCTTGGACAAATGTTACAATAATTCTTTTCAGTTTCTGAATGAGGAGAAAGCATACTGTTGGCATGCACTGCATATTTCTAATTTGTTGTGTATGATATGCCCAAGTTAAAAAATATACATATATATATATATACATTTCCCATTTCAGAGTATGGGTTCAGTTATTCTAACAGAATGCTCTATTATCGTTAGAGAGTCTAATGGTATTGGGATATAAAAGTAGTCCTGGAAGACCCAATATACCTTTTATAGTAAAGTATTGTTTTATGCTCAAAGAAACAAAGCTAGACAAATCATTCCCTTAAAGTATTTCATCTTAGCCTAGCTGCAAACTGGTTAACTAAAGTTACACTGGCCCTTCATGCACCCTGAATTACCTGGAACACACAGACCCATCCCCTTACATAAAGATGTTATTAATGTTTTTTTTTTCCCCAGAAACAGAAAATAGAGCTGAAATATTTAATGCCTAATGTGTCTTTCATTTTGCTAAACTTTTTATACTTTTGTATATCTGAAGACTAGGTCATAAACAAGCAGTTAACTACATTGTCCAATGTTGCACAGTTAAAACCTGGGAATGGTAGGATTTAGTCCCTGATTCTGAATCTCATTCTCTTCACCTACAATTTTGTATTTCCTTTGAAATAACTGACATAAAGTAATGAAAATCTGGCTGTTGCCCACCTGGGTGTCTTTCAATTCCTTGCTACCTATCAGACAACCACATAGCAGCATTAGAAGAGAGAGTAAAATAGAGAAAGTGAAAAAAAGCTTTGGAATTTTCACTTGACAACTCGGGAGCCAAAGGAAGCCTGAGACAGAGGAACTATCTTTGTCCACCTTGGTCACCTTCAGTTGTAGAATATGCATGTGAGTTCTATTATACTAAGAGTGTCTTGAAGGTCAAGTCACAAAACACAGAGTAGCAGGCCTGTGATACACAGATTTTTAAATAGTTACAAAATCTTCATTATGGTATTGGGACATTTGCTCTACAGTACCTACAATATTTTAAGGGGAAAAGAACACTTACATCCAAATAAAAATGTCAAAATGCTTAAATGTTATGAAATAAACATATAAGGAGATTAGGAAAAAATGGGCAGATATGTAATCTTTTTACATATTAGATACAGTCTATTTATTCTTTGTTATTCAGACAGGTTAATTTCTATTGTATTATCTTCAAGTACACAAATTCTTTCTTCTGTTTTCTCTATTCTGCTTTTGAGCCCATTCATTGAGTTTTTAAATGTATTTTTATCCCAAAATTTCCATTTGATTCTTCCTTATATCTTCATATCTTCAATATCTTTGCTAAGATTTTCAAATTTTGCTGTGACTATTTTTTATTTGTTTAATATGTGTTTACAGTTGGTTGTTAAATCACTTTGTGATGGTTATTTTAAAAATCTCTTTTGATAATTCCAATACCTGTATCATCTCAGTATTGTCATCTGTTTATTATCTTTTTTCATTCAGTTTGAAGCACAATTCCTGATTCTTAATACTATAAGTGATTTTTTATTGAAACCTAGACTATTTGATATTATGTTATAAGATTCTGGATATTATTTAATCATGTGTTTCAGCAGGACTCCTGTGACCCTGCTACATTGGGTGAAGAGTGACACCATCTCATTACAGGTCAGTGGGAGTAAAAGTAAAGTCTCTCCACATGTTGACATCTTGGGCTGAGGGGAGGGATCCTAGTAACTGCTAGATGAGGGTAGGTGTTCAGGATCCCCACTAGATCTCTACTGATACACCCCAGCTGGGAGGGGGAGAGTGCCTCATTACTGCTCCCCATGTTCCTGATAAAGGGGTAGACCTAGGTGTGTTGCCACTTCATTGCTAACTGAAGATCAAAGTCATGGCTCTCCACTGAGACACCTCTGATACCACTTTGGTGAGGTACTACTGAATTCCAAATTTCATGCTGGAAAAATGCACATATAATTTGGATGAATAGATTCCTTTTTCTTTCTATGATTCAGATAAATTGTTACTGTTACTCAATTTAAAATGTATGAGGCAAAAACAAAACAAACAAACAAAAAAAAAAACCCAAAAAACACAGAATGCTCACTGCCATGCTGCCCATGCTGTATTTGGGAACAGAGGTATTCTGCCTCTTTTCGCCACCTTCCAGAGTTTTCTTATGCATGTGTACATTATGCCCAGGATATTTAGTTGTTTTTAGTGGGAGAAATAGGGTAAGTGTGTCTACTCTTGTCTTTCCAGAAGTAGAAGCCCTATGTGAATAGACTGAAAAAATGAACAGAACCTCAGGCACATGTGGAACTATAACCAAAGATCTAATAGTTGTGTCATTGGAGTCACAGAAGGAAAGGATAAGACTTTAACCTTCTGCCATAAGAAACTAGTAAAAAAAAAATAGCAAATTAAACTCAAAGTAAACAGAGAAAATCAATGAAATCTGTACTATTCTAAAATATGTAGCTGTTTTTCAATCCTGTTTCCTGGCATACAACTCCTAAAAGCCTTAGAATCTCCAAAGTGATGTTTTCCTGTATGCTAATGAGTTGGCTGATGGCTGGTAGTCCTTAGGTAGCTTCTGATGGAGACTGCTCACCAGAAAGTCTAAAACAGGATTAGAAGGTTGGGACTTTCAGCCTCACCACCCAATCTCTGGGTAGGGGAGAGGTTAAAGGTTAAGTTGATCATCAGTGGCCAATGATTTAATCAATCATGCCTGTATAATGAAGCCTTTATGAAAATATAAAATGACAGGATTAGAGAGATTCTATACAGCTGAACACATGAGGGTTTCTGGAGAGTGGCATGCCCAGCTAGGCCATGGAAGCTTTGTACCCCATCCAGCACACCTTCCCCTATGCATCTTTTCATCTGTATCCTTTATAAAATCCTTTTTAATAAGTTGATGAAAGACTCAAGTTAATAAGTTTAATAAGTTGAGAAACACTCAAGTGTTTCCTTGAGTTCTGTGAGCCACTTTAGCAAATTAATCAAACCCAAGGAGAGGATTGTGGTATCCCCACTTGATAGCTGGTCTGTCAGAAGCACAGGCAAAATAACCTGGGGCTTGGGGTTGGCATCTAAAGTGGGGATACTCTTGTGGAACTGAGCCCACAACCTGTAGGATCTGATGCTATCTCCAGGTAGACAGTGTTGGGATTGAACTGAATTAGAGGACACCCGGCTGGAGTCTGCTACAGAATTCATTGCTTGCTTGTTGGTGGGGAGAAATGCCTACACATTTAGTCACAGAGTTCTGTGTTTGTTGCTGTTGAGTGAGAGAATAAAAAAGGAACTTTGTGTTTGTTTTTTATCTATTCGAAAACTAAAGATGATTTTTTTAAAAGCTGGTTCTTTGAGAGGATCAATAATATTGGCAAACCTTCAGCTAGATTAATCATAAATCATAATTGTTTGAAAAGATACAGATTAGCAATATCAGAAATAAGAAGGGGTAGCATCACTATAGAGCCTACAGCTATTAAAATGATAAATATATTATAAACTACTTCACACCAATACAGTTAGATAAAATGCACCAAATTACTTAAAAATATAGGCTACCAAAACTCATTCAAGAATAGAAAACTCAATAGCCTTACATATATAAAGAAATTGAAATTGTATTTAAAATTCTTCCTCCAAAGAATCTTTAAGCCCAGATAGCTTCATTGGTGATTTCTACCAAATATTTTGGAAAAAAAAATCCCAATCCCATAAACACACTTAAAGAAAATTTAAGAGAAAGGAATACCTCTCAATTCATTCTATGAAGGCAGCATTGTCATAATATAAAATCTGGACAAGACAAAGGGCAATACAAGTAAAGAAAACCATAGACCAGTATCTCTTATGAACACAGATACAGCAATTCTAAACAAAATTTTAGCAAATAGAATCCAAAATTATGCAAAATAGGTAAACTTCTAAAAATGAAGCATTTGTTTAAAATTCAAAAAGTAATGTAATTTAATTATCAAACTAAAAAAGGAAAAGCCATATGATCATCTTGGTAAAGAAAAAGTATTTGACAAAATCTATTTATCCATTTTTTATAAAAACACTCAACAAAGAAGAAATAGAAGGCACTTCCTTAACCTGATAAAGAGCATTTATCAAAAACTATAGGTAACATCATATTTAATGGTAAAAGCCTGATTACTTTCCCAACGAGATTAGGAACAAGACAAGAATATTGCACTTTTTTCAACATCGTACTGAGGTTCTAGTGAGTGCAATGAAATAAAACAAACAGCAACATAGTATTAACATTTGAGAGGAAGAAGTAAAATTGTCTTTTTAGATAAAATGGTTATATAGTAGAAAATCCTATGAATCTGCAAAAATATTTACTAGATCTAATAAATGAATTTAGCATGATTATAAGATGCAATGTCAATATAAAATCAACTGAATTATTATATATTGGCAATAAATCAGATAGTGAAATAAAAATGCTATTTGCAATATGATCAAAAATAGGAAATACTTAGTGGTAAATTTGACAAATGACTGAAAGATTTGTAACTTTAACCATAAAACAACATTGTTGAGAAAAATTGAAGATTATCTAAATAAATGGAGCAATATATCATCTTTACAGTCCAAAACAACCAATATTATTAGAATGTCAATTCACCTAAACTTTATCTATAGATTTAGGGTAATCCCTATCCCAATCCCAGCAAGATATTGTGGAGAAATTGACTATATGATTTTGAAATTCATGTGGAAACGCAAAAGTTTTAAAAGCACTCACACATTGAAAAAGGACAGAATTACAGGAGAAATACTATTTAATTTCAATAAGTTATAGAAATCAAAACAGTGTGGCATTGGTATAAAGATACATGAATGTAACCAAATAGAGACCCTAGAAATAGACCTACATATATTTTAACAACTGACGTTAGGCAAAGACACAGCAGTGAAGAAAGAATATCCTTTTCAATAAATGATGGTGGAATAATTAGATATCTTCATGCTTAAAAGAATGAATTTCAATTTTTATACTGTAACATAAACAGAAAGTTAATTCAGAATGACTCATAAACCTAAATGTAAATCCCAAAACTATAAAACTTCTAGGAGAAAACATAGGAGAAAAGTTTTGTGGCCTGGAGTTTGGTATAGATGACAGATGTAGAGGAAATCTACATGCTGCTGATGAGAATGTAAAATGGTACAACCATTTTACAAAACTATTGGACAGTTTTATCAAATATTAAACATAGAATGATTTATATAATCCAGCCATTTGACTACTGGGTATTGACCCAAAAGAAAGAAAGCATATGACCATACAATGAAGACTTGTGCACAATTTTTTAGCATTTTTGTATAAAAGTCTTTGCATGGACATATACTTTCAACACTGAAACCACTTAAATATCTCTTGGTGGGTGAATAGATAAAAAAAAAATTGTTACAAATCCATATGATGAAATTCTAATCAGAAATTTAAAAAATTAACTTGATATATGCTGCAATATGCATACATTTCAAAATATGCTGAATCAATGAAACTAGAAAAAGAGTACATACTGTATGATCAATTTACATAACATTATGAAAAATGCACACTAATTTCTAGTGACAGAAAGAAGATTAATGGGTCCCATGGAATAGTTCAGGTGGTGTGGGGAGGGACAGGACTGCAGGATTACAAAATAGTGTGTAAAAACTTGGCAGCAGTAATGAATATATTTATTATTTTGATTGCAGTGATAGTTTCTTAGGTATATATTTAATATGTATGACAAAACTTACCAAATTGTATACTTTAATATGTTTAATTTATTGCATATTAATTATGCCTTAATAATGCTTTTAAAAATATCTATTATATAGAATTACACATGCACACACACACCATGGCAGTAATGAAGGGAGTAAAGGGTATTGGTTTACACTGAACCAGCGAGTTTGAGGTTGGCCTACTTTAAACTTAAAAATACTCAGCAATTGTAGATAGATATCATCTCTTTCAAAGCCCTAATAATGAAATAGTGTTACTAGATTCTTTTTCTAGCATTTTTGTTTTACTTTGTCTTAGATTTTTCAATCCTGGCACTGAACAGTTTATTAACTTTTATATTATTTATATTTAAAACAATATTTCAGGGAGATTCCATACTATTTCACTAGTGGGATAATTAATTCGGGTTTCCTAGTGTTATAGGATAATAAGGTTTCTATATGTATCTTGCTAGTGTAAATTCATAAGACTTTCTAAATATCACCAACAGAAAAGCTCTCTACTGAGGATTTAAAAATGAATATTCCATCCTATATATCTAGATAAGGAAGGGAGTCTTAATTTCCAAGGTCCAAAATTTGTATGCCATTCATCTGTTCCTTAGACTCATGACACTCATTCACAAATTTCCTGGAAATATTTTTTATTATTTTATATCAAGAATCCAAGTATCACAGAGATTATAGTTCTTGTCATATTTTACAAAACTTAGGTTTAAAAAACATATTTTCATGAATTTAGAACCCAGTAAATCATGGAAAACAGCCTAACACTCAACTGTGTTTATACTCTGTTAGGAAATTTTTCCAGTGTGATTCTCAACCATTTTTATTGGGCATGCAACCTGTCAAAAGCATTGCGGTAGGCATGATTATAAGAGCAAATAGCTTGAGCTCAGCATTCATTTATTTAACAGATATTCATTTGATTGCTAGATACTTCACTAGGTAGTGGGTGTAAGGATCAACAAAAAAGACATGACCCTGGGCTTTATGTTGTTACACTGAAGTGGGAAGATACAGACTAAATGATAATTTTTCTGTACTAAATGTTTTTTTTTTTTATTTGGGAATGAAATTAATGAAAATAATCTCTTGGTAAATTTAAGAAACAGGATTTACATTTTAATTATACAGTAAAAAAGCAAACATATCTTAAATTCTAATTTAAATCAATATAAATTTAATAAGATCAAAAATATGTATATATACATAGTTTATAACTTTTCAGAAGTATATATAAAATATTAAAAATAATCATTTGGGGAATTTTAAATTTCATAACTCCGTAGTCTTTAACATAAAAAAAATTTATGAAGATTTCTCGTCTAGTAATAGTGAACGAGGTAATTCTAGCCAACTCTCCAACTGAGTGCATCAAGAAAAGTAGACTAAATTGTAAAAGCGTCTGAACGAAATGGAGATCTGACAAGACATGGAAGGGTTACTCAGTAGGATTTGGATAAAAGAAGAAGCTCAGGGAGGCAGTGCCACTCTTCCTCTGGCAATATCTACTGATTTCTGACAAGGGTGATGAGAGGAAATGTTGGTGCTGTCTCTTGTCTAGGGCACAGTGAATGATGCTCTGGGGCCAACAGGAGCATTTCCTGGCAAATCCTTCATAGTTTGGTTTGGGACTTCAAAGGATGCCCCTCTCCCCACCACCAGGAATGAGTTGACCAGAAGTAGGTAAATCCCCTCAGGGATAATGACTTACTTTCCAATCATCTAATCATCTCCATTCCTGGAAATGGATAAAGGTGACCAGGATTGCCAGTGCCACCAGGCAATTAACACAATCAAATGAAAATATTTTATAGAAGATGATAAAACCCCCATAAGGCCCCAAATTATTTCTACAGAATATTTTCAGATACATGTCTGAGGCTTATTAAAATATAATCAGATATTCAAGGAAGCAAATAAGAATCAATAGAAATAATAGAAAATAAAAACACAGAAATAGGTACTTTAGATATTGCAATTAACTCACATAGACTTTAAAATAACTCAAGAAATAAAATACAGAATTAAGAATTTTGGCAAAGAAATGAAAATTATAAAAGAAAGAACAGAATAAATTTAAAGACAACTCACTTGAAATTCTAGAACAAAAAAAATATGATTACCTAACTTAAGAACTCAAAGGATGTGTCTAATAACAAACTATGCACAATTAAAATGAAAATTAGTAAACCAAAGGCTAAATCAGAAGAACATACACAGAATGAAGCATTTTATTTTTCAAACTGATTTCGTTTTGGTCCATCTCCTCCCAAAATAACGTAAACTCCCTGAGTCCCTGGATCATGACTTGCTCACTGTGGTTTCACTGGTGCCTAGAAAAATTCTTAGCACATAGTGGATATTCATTAAATATGTGTTAGATAAAAATTATTTGTTTGAGCCAGGCGCGGTGGCTCACGCCTGTAATCCTAGCACTCTGGGAGGCTGAGGCGGGTGGATTGCTCGAGGTCAGGAGTTCGAAACCAGCCTGAGCAAGAGCAAAACCTCATCTCTACTATAAATAGAAAGAAATTAATTGGCCAACTAATATATATAGAAAATTAGCCGGGCATGGTGGCACATGCCTGTAGTCCCAGCTACTCGGGAGGCTGAGGCAGGAGGATCGCTTGAGCCCAGGAGTTTGAGGTTGCTGTGAGCTAGGCTGACGCCACGGCACTCACTCTAGCCTGGTCAACAAGCGAGACTCTGTCTAAAAAAAAAAAAAAAAAAAAATTATTTGTTTGGAAAAGTTCATTTCTCTAATTAATGCCACTGCAATCTTTTTGACAGTATATATACTGATTAAATATGGTTGACTATACTCGAATAATTTTTAGAAATAATTCCTAACCTATGAAGGAAAGGGGAGGGAAAAGAAAATAAAAGATATTAGAATTGTATAAGAAAACAAAGAGAGAGAGGAAGAGAGAGAAATGTTGCTTTTTAGAGATAATATAATTGTGAATATAAATATAAATTATTAGAATTAGTAAAGTTAGAATTATTTCTAGATATAAGGTCAATATACAAAGATCAATTTTCACATATATTGAAATAAATAATTAGAAAATGTAATCTAAAAAGATAACATTTGATAGCATCAAAATATAAAATATTCATTAAAATATGAAAATAAATGTGTAGACTACACAACAGAAAAATATGAAAGTGGAAAGAAATTAAGTATTATCTAAATAAATTGAGAGATGTGCCATATTCATGAATTATAGGTTCAATATTATAAAAATGTCAATTTTCTCCCAATAAATCTAAAGAATCAATGTAATTCCAATATAAAATGAGATTATTTCAGGAAATGCAACAAACAGACTCTATAACTTACAGAAAAATGCAAAGGCCAAGAAGAATGAAGCCACGTTCTTCAAAATAGAGCATTTACCCTCAACATGTTCTTATGTTTGACATTTTAAGATAAGGTTATAATATTTTATATATTGACATTTTAAGATAAGGTTATAATATTTAAGAGAAGGTATTTGGTGTTAGGATTGACAAATAGACAAAGCAATGGAATAGCATTGAAAACCCAGAAAACTGTGTCCAGGGGCTCTAGACTTATCACAAAGCAGATGTGACAGCAAAGGATGGTTGTTTCAGTAAATGATTTGGGGACAGTTATATGTGCATATGAAAAAAAGTGAAACTTGAATTCTACTTCACACCATTCATAAAATCAATTTCTTATTTGATTATAGATTATAATGTGAAAAGTCAGTCAATAAATCTTTTAGGACCATCTTTCTCAACAGTAGCACTACATTTTACATTGTGGTCAGATAATTTTTATTAGGGGGGCTGTCGTGTGCATTGTAGGATGTTTAGCAGTATCCTTGACCTTAGCACTCCGAATGTTGGCAGCATACCCTCAGTGTGACAACCAAACATGTCTCCAGACATTGACAAATGTCCCCTGGAAACATTCATAGGATAGTATTTATTATTTAAGAGCACAGGAGAGTACTTATTGTTTAGGATAAAGAATAATTTCTTAAATGGGACATGAAATGCTCTAACCAGAAGCAAAATTTGTTAAATTTGATTACGTTAGGACATAAGAAATTCTGTTCATCAAAAGACAACATTAGGAGAGTGAAAATGTAAGCCATAACATAGGGCAAAATAATAGCCATATAGCCAGGTTTTATAAAGAACTCAATAAGAAAATGACAAAAACTCAATAGAAAAATGATCAAGGGACCTCACAAAATGAAGATAACAAATGGCCAAGAAATATATGTGAAAAGGTGTTCAACTTCATTAGTATTCAGGAAAATGCAAATAAATCCCAAGGCAATACTACAATATATTCAGCAGAAACGGCAAAATGCAAAAGCCTGACAACACCAAGAGTGAGCTACGCCATAGAGCAGGGGTTGGCAAACTTTTTCTGTAAGGGGCTAGAGAGTAAGTATTCCAGGTATTGCAGGCTCTGGTCTCTGTCACAAATACTCAGCTTTAATGCTGCACAACAAAAGCAGCCAAGACAAAGAGTAAATGAATGGGCATAGCTGTGTTCCAAAAGAAACTTATTTTTAATCAGTGGCAGGCTGGATTTGGATGGCATTCTATAGTTTGCAGACTTCTCATGTACAGCAGCAGGAATGTTCATATATTGTTTGTAGGAGTGTAAATTGGTACAAGAAATTTGCAAAACAATTTGTCATTATCTTCTAAATTAGAATTACTCATACCATCCCCATCATTTCACTCTTAGATTACTCCTCAGAAATGTGTACTGAGAGATAGGTACAATAACTTATTGGTACTATTTTTGGTAATAAAAACTAATAGAACTATCTCATGCATATAGTGACAACAAAAGTCATCCATATATTGTTTAGTTTAATCCATATGTATTGAAAAATGAAATATTATATATCAACAAAAGAATGACTCAATGGGCTAGCTCAAACAGCCATAATGACATTTAAAAGAAGCCAGACATAAAAAAGTACATACTGTAAGATTCCAGTTATATAATTTTTAAAATTAAATGTTTTAGCAAAACTATAATATTTAGCAATGCTGGCTTAGTTTATATAAAATATTAATAAAGGAAAATAAGTATTACTATAAAAGTCAGAATACCGGTAGAATGATTGGGAGAAGGCACATAGAAGTGTTCTGGTATGTTAACTACCATATATTGCATTTTTCTTCAACTGGGTGGTTTTAAACAAGAATTTGCTTCGTTTCATGTACATATTTACATTTCTGTTTGAGTGCTATACTATAAATTAACATTAAAATAGTTTTTTAAAAAGTTACTGGAATTTTAGAATTTTCTTTTTGATAGAAAAAGATAAAGAAATATGAATATCTATGGAAGTAGGGCTTGGAGTATAGAAGACTCCCAAATTAGGCAGTTTTCTCCCTTATAAGGATACTGAGTTCTGCAGCCTAGGCCAAATTCACAGCATGCCAAGTATTTCTCCTCTCTTGTGACTATATCAAGCCAAATAACACAATCTTACAAATAAAAAATATATAAACCATTTCCTTTGCCCAATTTTCCACCCTTACTGAGCATTTTGCTCAATACTTGGAGTCATCACTGGCTCTATGAAAAACACGGTTTTATGCCAGTGAGCACTGAAGTGCTGAGGTTTATCTTTCTCAGTGGTTTTCAACCCTTGCTGCCTATTAAAATCAACTGGCAACTTAAGGAAAAAAAAAATGCATGGCCTAAATCAAGCTCAGACTAATTAAAGCTGGTTCTCTTGGGGTGTGGCCCAGGCATTTTTAAAGCTCCTCAGGAGATTCTAATGTGTGGCAGGTTTGAGAACCACTGACCTGTCTGATGCCCCCTCAGAAGTATGCATAATTAAAGTCGGACATATTCAACTTGCCTCACTGTAGTCAATTAGGAAGAGAAAAATAATGACTCTGGTAAAGTCCAATTTATCTCACATAGCCTGTATTGTATTTTTATCATATATGAGAAGGCATTCTTTTACTTAAAGATCACAATTTAAAAAGAAAAAATCACCACCAACTATTTTTCTTCTTTCTAAATATTTGGCATTCATTCATAGAAACAGAAAAAAAAAATCACTGATTCACTGATTATCACCATCAATTTCTTTTTAGCATGGTCCCATGATGCTATTTTGTCTTCCCAATGATCTCTTGTCCACCAACATTTGTCAGGAATGTTTTTTTATAAACAGGAAACCATTCATTGAACCTAATACTTGGCTAGAGCCTGCTGTTCTTCCTTTAATTCTGCCCTGTGCATTATTAAGGGGTAGAGTAAGGGCAACCTGTTGGTTGCACTTGATCAGACAGAGACAGTGAGAGGCATAGCTTGCCAAGATTTGCAATGTATTTATGGAATGTTGTGCTTGCCTTACCCTGCTATCCCCACCTCAAACCCTTACTCTATCCCCAAATACCTGTCATCTGTAGGCTTCATGAGAGCTTTTACCTATCGGAAAGTTTAATTTCACAAAAAAGCTCTATGAATTTATTATCATTATTTTTTTAGATAGTCTTGCTCTGTCTCCTTGGGAAGAGTACAGTGGCATCATCATAGCTCACTATAACATCAAACTCCTGGGCTCTTGCCTCAGCCTCCCAAATAGCAGGGACTATTTAATCCATGCATGTTTCTCAACACCCAGCTGATTTTTCTATTTTTAGTGGAGACGGAGTCTAGCTCTTACTCAGGCCGGTCTTGAACTCCTGAGCTCAAGCAATCCTCCCTCCTTGGTCTCCTGGAGTTCTAGGATTACAGGTGTGAGTCACCATGCCCAACCTCTATGAATTATTTAACATTCTTTGCAAAAAGTACCACCTTTATTTCATAACCCATCCCATAGATTTGGTGGGGCCACTCAGCCATAGAAAAGAATAATCCAGTAAAGAAGATCAAGAACCCAAATACTTGAGCCTCACTAGTTAGAAATTTCAAAACTACTAGATGAACCTCAACCCATCCCAGAGTAAAGATGTTCCAGGCCTCACAAACATCATAAAAATAAGTACAAACTAAAAACAACACATTTTTTAATAAAGTAAAAAGAAATAGCAGTTGATATTTTTCAGAAATTTGTAACAGTACATGGATAATTTTCAATTGTCTTCCCCTCAGGAGCATATACTAAGTAACACAGACTTAAAAGCTCATTATATTTATTTTTCTACTTTTTCTGTAATTAATTTCTGATTAGTTACTTAATAGGCTTGATTATGTCTTCTCCATTCTGTACATTACCATTTGTAGCACCGTAACTTAGGTTAATAACGTTTCCTTTAAATCTGTATGATTTTAAATTGCCTTTATAAGCCATTGTTCATACTACTGCTAGTTTTAATCCTCATAATACACTTGTTCAATACCCTTTCAGGCCTTCTCAAGCCTAAAAGTGAAGTATAAACATGTGAGATATGAATATAAGCTTGCAATATAGATCCCATTAACTCATTCCAGTCTATTTTCCACCATACTTCTCATTCTTATGATAACCTGTTGGTCACATTTGGCAGTTTACTTTAAAAGTAAACAGGCTTCCAAATTAACCTGCCTTAGGGACATCTTGTGATTCATAGTGACATCTTTCTGAATAAACAATCTTATTGTTAGTTCCTCGAATTGTTGATGTACTGATTAATGTATGACTGTCATTGAAAAGCATGCTGATTTATTTCTGAATCATGAAATTTTACTGCTTGTCTCAGACACAGACATTTTAGCCTATATGTTCCGATCTGTGGCCAATTATTGTAACTGTTATATTGTACACTCCAAAGAAAAAGACAACTCTGGTATTAGGAGTTCTCCTCCTTTCTTCTAAACTCTCAAAAGCCTTCCAACTTGTAACAGACTCCAGAACACTCCCAATTTTTTTGGTGTGTTTCCCAGATAGATCCTCACATTTGGCTTCCAATAAACCTTTATCAAATTATTTCTGCCTCAACAGCCTTAATTTCAGTCAACACTCACCTCTGTAAAACCTCTGTTTCATCAACTTGTCTGATTTCTCCTACCTACCTTAGGTTTTCCACTTTTTTTTTTTCAGCATCATACAGACTCTTGGAAGGTTTTCCATTTTTGTGCCTTCAGTCAAATATAATCCTCCTCTGATCTCAGTCCACTTAAGTTCTACCCGTGAGGTGGTATTTTCTCAAAAGGTAAATGGAGATGCACCTTTATCAGAATCACCTGGTATTTGTGATTCTAGAAATTGGGCTCAGATATTTTCATTTCATGCAAATTATCCAGGTAATTTTTAAGCACATTGAATTCTGAGAACCTGGTATGGTTCAGTATGGTTCAGGTTTTTCTTCTTCCAATAAAGCCAATATAATTTAAAAATTAAAAACTAAAAGAGCATTTAAATTCCGACTTTGCCACTTAAAAAGAGTTTTGACTTTGACCAGTCATTAATCTTCCTGAGCCAAGTTTTCTGGTTTGAAAGAGAGATAATAACACCTGTCTACCAGACATGCTTGTTATATGAATCAATGAAAGTATTTCTGTAAGAAAAAAATTCAAAATGTATACAACCTGAGTTTTTAAAATTCCTCTCCCCCACCCATTTCAACATTAGGCTAGTACTACATAACATATTGTTTAAAATCCTTGGGTTTGAAACCTTGCTCCATTGCAAACCTGGACACAAAAAAATAACCTGTCTATGCCTCAATATCTCAATCCATAAATCAGGGACACTAATTGTATCTATTATTAAATGAGAAAATACACTTAACCCAATGGTAGGTACACAATAAATATTTAGCAATTGTTAGCTATTATTTGGAGTCATTTTATTATTGTTGCTCTTAGAGATCATCATTGTTATTGGTAAGCACTGAATAATGTTTGAATTAAATCTACCATAAAGTGCTTTAGAAAAAGTGAATAATTATCAAAAGTTACAGAAAAATTATAATTATCTCTCATTTATAGTATTTAAATTACAATACAATTTATCCAAACTCTTTGTAAGCTAATGTCCTTGAAAATACAATTTCAAAGCAGGAATACTAAACTGTAAATCTTAAAACCATTATCACAATTCCCATTATTGTACATATTTAGAATTATTCTAGGAGATATGCTAAATAATTATCCCACATGCATGAAGAAAAAGCTAAGGCCCATACTATCTTACTAAACATATTGAAATATCAATCAATATTGTTTATATGGTCAACTGCTTCTATTCCAGATAAGAGAGTGAAATTATTCTATTAAATATAATGCATTTTGATAGTTTCATAACTTATAAAAAACAAAAATTTCTGATGTTCTGATGACAACTAATATTTCTCCATAAGGAAAGATAAATGATATCTGTTTTAAAGTTAAAAATAAATGTTTAAAAAATCAAATTCATCTTTTTTTCCATGTAACTTTTCCATCATTGAGGGAGATGACACTATCTTTGATGTCCCTAAGGTGAGCAACTTTTTAAGTTGTCTTTGATCCCTCATACTCCTCCCACACATAATCTAGTTCAACATCTCTAATAGTTATTCTTTCCTTTCTAGCTCTACAGATTCTTAATGATCTCTGGCCTGAATTGCTAAAACATATTCTCTATCAGCAGCTGTGCTTCTAGACCTTCTCTTTAATTAAGGCAAAGTGACATGACTTAAATCACATTTCTGATTCACCATTATATTTTATTAAAACTATTCCCCTTAAATCTCTCCCCTACTCAGCCAATGCCTTTCATCAAATCCAGTTAACAAACCTTCCAAAACCTCATTGCATTTCATTATATCATTTTCCTTTCTCATACCCAGCCACTCTCTTTGCTCCCAAAATTATTCTTCATATCCTGTTATTAGCTTTTCCTTTCTCACGTTCCATTCTAATATTCACAATTTATTGTTCAATGTTTCTCTTGCCCATACATGTTGTAGATGGCATAACTTACAATGTATTGTGAGACATACATTGTTTCATTTGGAATGGTAAAGTGTTGCTAACCCCATATGTTTTATAAGGTAAAGTTCTAGATAGCAATTCCTTAGTGCCTTCTCCCTAAACTGGGAGCACACTGAGACACCCAAATGCAAAGTACCAAGGATGTTACACTAGAATATAAGCTCCTGAGGGTAGAGGTTTTGTCAATTTTCACCACTGCTATAGCCCCAGAGCCTAAAGCACCCTAGAGCCTCAGCACATAGCAATCACTCAATAAATATTTGTTGAATACACTGAATGAATAAATGAACAAATACATCCCCACAAGACAAAACTATATTTATTATACAAAGACTTTGTACAGAATATAATGACAATATTATCAGCATGGAATGTAACTATATTTTCCTGTGATGCAATTTCAGCAAGTATTTATCCAGATACTTCTACATCCCATACATCTATTTCATTCTATATATGAAAGTAATCAAAGGGATAGTCAAATGCAAAAACAAACAAAAAAGGATGTTGCTTTATCTAAAAGTGGAATAAGAATAATTATGTGAAGGTTTTAAGGGAAGAATTTAATTGTACATCCTTGTAAGTCACAAGGCAAATATCAGTTGTGGCTGAGATTTTTACTTCTTCAATTCAGCTGATATTAGAGATAGCCATGAGCATCATGATTTTATTAGCCATATTTTTCTTTTTTGGAAAATTATATATAAAATTATGTTATTACTACTGAAAAGGTTAATTTGTACTTTTTCATGTTGTTAGTAACCTATTAGAAGTAAACAAATTATAAAAATAATCAGTTTTTAACCATAAATAAAGCACATACTATTTGTTATATAAAAAGAGAGGAAGATTTATGAAAAAAAGGTAAAAATGCAAAATTCAACAAATGACAGGTAGAAGCATTTCACACAAGATTTCTGTCTTGAATCACCAATGACTTGGACTGAATCTGGGTGGTCAATATATGGAAACAGGACAGTGTTAGCAATCATACTGAGAACATCAGCAAAAGGAGGGCACCTCCAAATTTTAAGCATTGAAATCTTCACAAGATCATATTTCTTTCAATTACTTTGTTCCTATTTTATGGTTTAATATTGTCTTTAGTTTTAGTTAGACACTGAGGAGGTATTATAAATCATCTTTAATTTAATGGTCCTATTCTGGCTTTCTGGATATGACTGTGTTCAGAAAGCCCAAGCCCATATTATCACTCTTATTTCTGATACTTTAAAAAGCCATGGTTAGAGGGAGTTTTTCTGAGCAATCAATTACTATCTTTGGGGGGATATAATTGTTTATTTTGTATCCCAAACTGACCATACCTCAGGTGCCCAAGTATTTGGTCAAACATTATTCTGGGTATCACTGGATGAGATTAGCATTTGAATTGGTATAATGAACAAAGCCTATTGCTCTACCTTATGTGAGTGGGCTTCACCCAATCAACTGAAGACTTAAATAGAATAAAAAGTCCAAGAGGGAATTCCTCCTATCTGACTGCTGAGTGAGGACATTGGTTTGTTCTTGTCTTTGGACTTGGAGAGAAACATGGCCTCTTCTTGGTCTCAAGCCTACTGACCACAGATCTTCCAACTTCTCAGCCTACATAATTGCATGTGCCAATTCCTTAGTCTTATCATCTGTCTTTCTATATCCTATTGATCATGAGTCGATAGAACTGAGACTTATACAGAGGGCATTCATTATTAGGAGGTCCTGTTTCCCTTTCATTCTTTTTGATCCTATAATATAATGCTGTTAAAGGAAGTCAAGAAAAAGAGTGAAGAAATTGATAGAGAAAGTGTGCTTATAAAATTCTCTTAACAGAATTCTAGAATGATAAAAGCTGGAAAGGATATAACCTAGTCATTTATAGATGACCCCATGGAGCCTAATTTTTTCATGTGATTTGTGCAGAGTAATGAATCATTATTAAATAAATAAATAAAAATAAAGGGAAAGTCTATGCGTAAATGTATAGCCTTGAAATATTACACAATATAGCCTTGAAATATTACACAATGTATAGCCTTGAAATATTACACAATATAAGCATTAGGTCTCTGTAGACGCTCATAGATGCTAAGGCCCTGAGCATACCAGGTAACATCATAGACTTTAAACTCAGTAAGCCTGAGATTAAGTTCTTTCTCTGCTGCCTAGAAATTGTCTAACCTTAATTGGTTGACTTTACCTATTTTGGTCTTCATTTCCTCCTTTGTGAAGTGGGGGAATAATATCTACTTTTGAGGTGTGTAGTAAGGATTAAATGAAACAACACAAAATTCTGAGTGGCATATACTGTGCACATAAAATATGGTTTCTATTGTTGTTATACAAGTATATTTGTACAGCCATTATGTATGTGTGGCTGATGCTAGGTCCAGGGTAGAACTTAAAATAAGTGTTTGCTGAGTGTAGGCTGTTTGGAGTAGGAGGTGAGGCTTAGAGACTTGGCCTCTCTCCAGTTTGTACCAATACATGGCATTTCATTATGATTCATTCTTTTAATTCCTTTTAGTAATAGAATGCTTTGTTACCATTACTCAGTACTTCAGCAATGTTCAGAGTATTATTTTTGTCTTAATTTGATAAAAGAATCTATAACTTTAGAGAGAAAAATAATTTGTCCATATCATAAAACTAGCAAATGGTATAGTCAAAATTAGAAACCAGCCCTTCTTATTTCATTTCTTTCCATTACTGACAGTCTTGTTAATATATAAATATCAGGTAAGAGAATTACATGAATCATCTCCAAAAAGAAATGAAATATATTCTGTAAGTGACATGAGGAATTATTCTTGTCACTTTATAGTTGCAGCTCATGGATTAGATCATTGCATAACAATGATGGTAATGAAGATCTGTGTAGGGTTTTGTAGTTAGAAGTCAATTACATTAATTCCACAAACCTTAATTTAACTTAAATTTAAATTTTCCTTATTGCTCAAGTGAAAGATCGACTAAACCTGGATTTCATTACTTTTAACTCCAAAGACATTCCACTAAGCCACAGTTGCTTCCAACTTCTTGGTTTTATTGGTATATTGACAATCTGACAGGAAACAAAGTCCAAAAGGATAGGGATACAGATCAAACTTTTTGAGAAAATAAGAAAATAAGGAAAGACTAAGGGAGCATTCTGTCTTAGCTAGGCAACTAACCATAGACCAGAGAACTTAACTTTGCATGAGATAAGACCTTCAGCCTTTCATTGAATTATTTATAAAATTTCTCTACATTTCTGGCATTTCTGTCAAATGCAGCAACTTTTAAATTGTTCTACCCTTCAAAAATCAATAAAAGGAAGAATTGTATTCTCTTCTATCATAAATACATTTTTTTCTGTATAATTAGAACAAAGCCATGAAATAACCAACTATAGTGAGCATCCTTTGACAGCTTTCCCAATGGTGATTGCTATAGTCCAGCACAGCCCTATACTTTTCTTCAGCTCAGAGCAAAAGAAATATTTCTCACTATGACTTCTGCTGGGAAAGCCCTCATCTGATAGTTCTAAAACTGAAAATTTAATCTCTGCCCTGCTTATGATTTAAAAACCTTAAGGATCATTTCTGACCAATTTATTCTTCTGTGCTTATAGATAAGAAGTAATGGAGGAAATAAAAAACATCACAAAAGGTATTTATTTGGTCATTCAGCAAATATCTACTGAATATCTACTATGTGCTGGATACTACAAACTAATAGAACAGGGACCTTACAAAGCTTACAGTCTATGTTAACTATTATTTTAAGAATTCAGCTTCCATGAATGAGATCTAATTATTTTAAACATAAAAAATATGCCAAAGTAAATTTTACAGTTTTTAAAGTACTTTCACTTCAGAAAAAAATGTAGTAGTGATATTAGAAAAGGATAAATATTCTTCATATAATAGACACATTGCCTTGAATTCTGCCTATATAAAAAGCACAGATATTTAATGAATTTGTTATTAATACATCAGGTGAAAGAATTGTTTGGCATCAAGGAACCAGACAAATTACTTTTTATCTGGAGATCCCAGTTTCATAGAAACAGCTAGGGTGCTAGATTGTTAAAAACAGAGATTAGTAACCAATGGAATCCATTATGTCCACTATCTGGGGTGGTGACAGGGAAGTTGGAGAGTTCATAAGATCACAAGAAAGTTCAAGTTCTGATCATGCTCTGAGCAGCATCAAAAGTAATTTATAAATAGACTCAGTCTTTTCACCTTTTTTTCCTGATCTTTGAACATCCTCTGGGAATACTGAGCTGAAACTAAGAACTCTGAATCCTGGAAGACAACTTGAAAAAATTATATTTAACCTTAGACTCTATAGTCACTGAGAATTTGTACTTGATGGAGAGTTCTCTCTGTGTGTTCTGTCTCTTTGGATTTGAAGAGGCAAGGAAGCCGAAGTGACTGCAGAATGGATACAGAGTCTGTATCTCTGCAGAGGCATATGCTCCCATCTGTTAAAGGGCTCCTCATTCACTGAACAAATATTTATTGAGTAGCTACTCTGTGTCAGGCCCTGGTGAACAAGACAGACACAGTCCTGGACTTTAAAAGGTCACATCATGCCAAATTGTCATTGACAGATTAAGAAAACAAAAGGCCAAAAGGACAGAATGATTACAGATACCTGCTAACCCCTTTTGCTCACACACATAAACATCACATCAACAGCTGACAGGTAAGTTTGTGACAAGAATAATTTTCAGAATACCAAATCTCAATGTAGTCTACTATTGACTTAGAGCTTTAACTGATAACTACTTGGTAAGCATTCATATTTGGATCATCTTTGGATCATTTGATGCCAGACAGCAAGGCTTTAATCACTCAATAGATATTTGTTGACCATCTACACCTGTGCATAGAACGATGCTGGGTTACGGCAATATAGTTATTCATCTCATGGAAACCAGGGCAAGGAAGCTAAATTGTCTTTTAAATACATACATTATATCACTTAAGATTTTCCCATCAAAAACACACAAACAGCCTCAGAAGTCAGGTCTTATAACATATCTTTAGATATTTCTTTTTTTCTTTTTACTAGTTCCTCATAGAACTGGAAATGGCCTCGTCCCATGTCTCCTGGCTTTGTGGGATCTGCAATAATAGATCCAGGACCAGACTCATCTTTTCCTTACTCTACACACTTAAATTCTGAATTTGCAGTTCTGGCGCTTTCTTCCACTCCCTCAGTTTTGTGACTATGGCCCCTCCCACCAGTTCACAGATGGGTACTGAGGTAGAGAGGGAAATATATCACCATCTGGGCAAGATAGGAGATGAAAAAGCCACTTAGATGAATATAATACATTCATCTTCCTTGAAAGTCCCTGGGTCTTTCTTAATCTATTCTATAATCAATATTTCTTAGAGCTCTGTTTATATATATCTAACCTTAGGATTGGGATAGAAAATATGAATCAGGTTTCTTTCTGTATTAGAAAATCTTCATCTGCAGATAGTATTCCTCCCTTTGGAAAAGACAGAAGCCAAATCCAGTGTTCAAATAGAATGTTAAAAAATAAAAGTGAGACTTCTACTGGTTAACACTATTAAGACGGAATGATGTTCTGATTCAGTAAAATTGTCTTCACAGCTGATCGTAAGCTTGTTGCTTCAGCCTAATTGCTAGAATATTGAAATATTAACACCTCCAAAATGGTTTGTAAACAGCCATGCCCCAAGCTTCCTAAATTCTGCCTTATCTCAAGTAAGAAAAATGTGTTAGAATCCTGTTTCTGTCATAGGTAGGAATAAGCTAATGACAGGTAACTCCTCACCCACCTACCTCTCAGTTTTTGATATGAGAACTTTCTAGGAAAAAGACTAGAGAAAAAACAGTTTGTGCTGGTGGCAAAGATGAAAGAATACTATACTTTCTCAGGTCTACTGTATGTTGGACTTACATCCATCTTGTTAGGCTGACTCTGCCAACACAACCTAAGCTTTCAGATATCTTCAGGGGTAAAAGATGGGGACTCACACACAGCTTGTCCATGACCCAGGAATATCCATTTCCATGACCTTCTGGAAGCAATATCTACCTATGAGAGTTTTCTACTCTAGGGTCAAAAGTGAAGCCATGGATAAGGAATGGAAATGGAAGCATTGTTCAGCAATTAGTGTCATATCTATTTTTCCCCCTTTTCTAACATGCCAATAAATGATCTTTTATTTTCCTTTTTACATTTGCTGGTTCAAAAACATTTAATTCAGCTGAAACATACAAATTAGTTCAAACTCAGAGGCACACAGATACACACACACACACAGACACTGAAGGAGGCAGGAAGGAGGAGAGAGAGAGAGAGAAAGAGAGAGAGAGAAAATAACAATTTTGACCTTTGACAAAAAAATCATTTTGTAACTTACCCTTTCTTAGCACTGACTTGTGAGGTAGTTTATTTCCTCAGGGCTTTATTAGGTTCCAAGGAATAAGCAAGCAAACTAATCCATGCTAACATTGCAATGTCCCTCCACAGAGACGCTATGTTTGCATTTGAATTAATTTATTCAGTAATATTTAGTAAACACCCATTAAGCACCCAGCACTATGCTTAACACAAGAGAAACCAAATGAATATAAAATACAAACCCAGCCCAGCAGGACATTACAAAACAATAGCAGCATTGTTGAGGCAGTGAGTTTTTTTTTTTTTTATTTTCTCATCCTGAAGACAGGAGGAGCTACTTGAATACAAAGAAAGGAGGCTCCCTGAAGACCGGCAGACAGGGCAGCTGGAAAAAGTAATGGGAAGGTGGGTGAGAAAGATTTATTTGCTGTTGATTCTCAGGTTCTCATTTCTTGTAGAAGTCATATTCTAGAAAGTCACTGCAAGCACTGAATTAGTGAATACCAAACTATTGTTCCTAGGGAAAATACAATGTTAGGTTCCTGTGAGCCTCTGGGCACATTTGTGTCAACTCATCAATATATAATATTGTTTTATGTGTGTTTCGGTTTAAAGACACCTTATTTAATATATATTGTTTTTTCATTACTGTTGAACTCACAGCCAACACCACTATAACTCATGCCTGGATGAAGTTTATGTAACAAATGCATTTCCTCTGACAGGCACAATACAGTTTTCCTGAGGTCTGGAACACTAGGCAGCACTTCAGCACTATGTTTGGGGGTCTATTTAAATCAGAAAATCACAATAAAAAACAACAAAAATGGAAAAACATGGCACTACATAGACTACAAAAAGGGTACTTGTTTACAATATGAGAGACAAAATAAGGCAGAGCATTTCTTTGTTCAGCCTCAGCTAAGAACATGTGCATAACTCAAATTTTTCTTTGCTTTGCACATATCCATGAAAAGCCATTAAATCACTGTATTGATTTTGAACTCATAAAAATTTTTTAGTGAGTAGGTACATTTGAAAATAGAGAACCTGGGAATAATGAAGATTGATTATATTTATAAAGGAAAATAGAAGACATTACAAAAAACCTGGAACAAGAGGAAGAGCACAGTAATTTTGGGAATGTGTGAAGAGGTAGATCATGTTGCTACAGATGCTATTCAAAGAAGGGTATGTAAACCAGCAATACTAGCATTACCAGGCCCTACCCCAGATTGGCTAAATCAAAGACTCTGGGATGGAACTCATAAATCTGTGTTTTAACAAGACCCTCCCCCGCCCAATTCCCCAGGTGAGTGTGATACAGAGAATCATCACTGTAGATTGTTCTAGACTAAGAGTAATAATAGGAAATAAAAGGAGGAAAGAAGGGTATAATAGGACTTGTCAGTGTCCTGATGGCCAAGTCAGTAGAATTCCTCTTTACCCAATAGTAATAAGAGAGTAAGCAGTTTTTGTTTTTGTATAATTGATAAGTCAGGTTAAGATATTTAACAGTAGTGTAGATCTAGAGTAATGATTTAGAGCAGGATCTCTCCACTTTGGGACTGTTGACATTTTGGGCTGGCTAATTCTGTGTTATTAGGGGCTGTTCTGTGCATTGGGGGATATTTAGCAGCATCTCAGGTCTTTACCTGCTAGATGGTAGTAGCAATGCCTTCTGATTGCGATAACCAAGAATGTCTACAGATGCCCACTGGGAGGCAAAATAGTCTCTGGTTGAGAACCACTGATATATGATAATGCTGCTTTGATTTGTTTATTAAATTATTCAGCTTAATTCAGCTAGTATTAATTGATCACCAGTTATGTCTCATACTCGGCTTGGGGTAGAGATGAAAAGATATACAAAGCAAAGATTATATTAACTTTTCTCTGAGATCTTAGCTTTTAGAAATGAATTAACCCATCTTTAAAAGGTAGTAGAAATTAGGTATTCTTATTTTGATTTGTATGGATTAAGCCATCAATCTATAGATTTAGTTGGTAGCATTCTGGATTTGAGAAAAATCCAATTTTGCAACTACAAGAATTGTCCACAAATATTACACTGGAATTTTATTACTCAGACTCTTTGGTTATCATGTGGTTCATTTTGTCATTTCACGCTTCCCCTAATGCTATCATTGTTGGACACAAAGCAAGGGATAAGCAGGATTGGAGATACTCAGCCAGACACTGGCATACTACTCCTGTGCCTTTGAATCTGATGCTTTCCTTAAATGATGAGAAGCAGGTGCTAAACATTCTGAAGTAGTTCAGTTTGTGCATTCAGTTTCATGTAATGGGGCAATAAGGTTCTTTCATATACTCTGCAAGAATTTCAGTGACCTAATAAAGCAAAATGAATTCTGCTAAAATTGAAGTAAGAATAAAAATCAAATTTATGGTGAAGCTTGAGTGGAAGAACGGTGAAGCCACTGATACTTACAAAAAGTTTATGGAGATGATGGCTCAAAGAAATCAGCAGTTTACAAATGGATAACTTGTTTTAAGAATGGACGAGATAATGTTGAGCATGAAGCCTGCAGCAGCAGACCATGCACATCAAGTTGCAAGGAAAACATTTATTTGCCTGTGCCCTAATTGAAGAGGAAAGATGATTAGCAGCACAAACAGTAGCCAACACCATAGACATCTCAATTGGTTTAGTTTACACAATTCTGACTGCAAAATTAAAATCAAATAAAATTTCTATTCTATGGGTGCCAGAACCATTGCACCCAGATCAGCTGCAGACAAGAGCAGAGTTTTCAATGGAAATTTCAAACAAGTGCTATCAAGACCCTGAATCATTTCTTCAAAGAATTGTAACAGGAGTTAAAACGTGGCTTTACCAGTGTGATCCTGAAGACAAAGCACAATCAAAGCAATGGCTACCAAGAGGTGGAAGTGGTCCACTCAAAGCAAAAGTGGGCCAGTCAAGAGCAAAGGTCATGACAACAGTTTTTTGGGATGCTCAAGGCATTTTGATTGTTGACTTCCTGAAGAGGCAAAGAAGAATGATATCTGCTTAGTATAGAGACTTTTGTGAGAGTTAGCCAAGGCCTTAGCAGAAAAATGCCCAGAAAAGCTTATCCTCTCCATCATGACCATGCTCTTGCTCAATTCTATTCATCAAACAAGGGCAATGTTGTGAAAGTTTCTAGGGGAAATCATTAGACATACACCTTACTGTCCTGATTTGACTCCTTCTGAAATCTAATTCTTTCCTAATCTTAACATATGTTTAAAGGACACCCGTTTTTCTTCAGTTAGTCATATATTAATAAAAAAGATTATATTGACATGGTTAACTTCCCAGAATCCTCAGTTCTTTATGGATAGACCAAATAGCTTGGATCATTATTTGAAAAGTATCTTGAACTTGGTGAGCTTATGCTGAGCAATAAAGTTTATATTTTTATTTTTATCTTTTAATTCCATTTTCCATGAACTTTTTGAAGTATCTACATATATATGAGTATGTATGTATGTATGTCAAGGTAAGTTTTTAGCAAAAGCTCCATAAATATGGAACATGGATATTAGAAACAGTAGTTAAGAGAAGGGTCTTGATCTTGGCTACTCATCAGAATCCCCTGTAGATAAGGTGAACATATAACTTATTGTCCAAATATTGGCTTTTTAAAGAGTGAATTACAGTGTAACAACAAGTGAAGACCCAGACTGAACTGGGCAAACAAAGATTTATAACCATTCTAGCTATAGAGAATTAAAAATTCAAATTCCCAGTTTCAGGAAATATTGATTCAGTGAGTCTGGCCTAAATCCTGGTAATCTTTATGTTTAAAAAGATCTAAGAGTGGTTATAATTGTGTACTGCTGAGGCAGAGTCTGGCTGCATTAGCAGAGTACAACACTGTGGGAAGGAGCCTCCCAATGGGTCAATAAGCCATCTCAAGGAATTATGAGAGGGCTGTCAATGGCTAAAGGACTCCTGTTTCTCCTTTCACCACTCCTCAAAGCACCTCATCCATCTCCCTGACATGCTCAGCCCTGATGATGGCATCACCCTGCAGTTGGCCTTTAAAAATATCCAACACAACCTTTTACACCTCACAGCTGGCTACAGGAAAATACATTCAAGTGTTGAGCCTTTTCCATTTGAGACACATGACTGACTTGGACAGACTTTTGGCACCATGATGTTATTTTCTCCAGTAATTTTCTCATTTGGACTCTATTCTTGCAATTTCAGGGATATTATTTTAAATAGTCAGCAAGAGTGAATTTAATGAACATTGGCCATTCAGTAATATCAATGGCTTATAGTAAGAAATCAAGTTAAAGGGAATTGGCTAATTTATAAAGTGAGTAAAAGAGTCAAACGGTCATAAGCAATCGTGTATAACAAGCAAATACAACCCCCACATATTAGCCCTTGTTCATCTCTAATAACTTTTGAGATTAATATGGATTATCCATTGTGCCTTGATAAAGAGACACATGATTTGGTTATTAAGTGGTATTCAATTATCAATACAGCCTTAGATAGTCTTATATCATCCCACTTATTCTTGGTGAAGATGATCCTGAGTAATCCTGTGTAACACTGCAATGTGTCTTTAATCCTACTTGAATACTTCTCTACTCCTTGTTCAAGTCACCTTTTTAAAGTTGCTGCCATTTCTACCTTTTTTATTCACTTACTGAAATAACATATATTGATTGACCATAATGTGCTAGGTGATAAGGATAATAGTGAACAAGTTTACCAAGTTCACTGTTCTCATAAATTTTACTTTCTAGGTCAGATAGACAACATCTATGAATAAGGTAATTTCAGAAAGTGACAAGTACTATGAAGACAACTCATTGGAATAAAAGTATTCCTATTGAGTTCCTAGATAATAGCTAATACTAATGATTAATGTTTATGAATACTTACACTGTATGAGCCCCTATTGAAAAATGTAAACTCCTGTGCTATCATTTCATATTTATGTCAACTCTCTGATGTAGGTATAATTAATATTTCTATTTTCCTAATGGAGAGACTGAGAGAGAAATGGAGTCACTTTTTAAAGGACATTTGGGTTGTAAGTGGAAGGGCGAAGATTTAAAGGAAGGCTAGCTAATGGCCCAACCTTTTCATAGCAAGTTCTTGTATGTAAGACAGCAATGAAAACAAAATATCTGAGAGACAAGCACATGATAAATGCCAGTACAGAAGTGGAGAGGGGTGGAAACATGAGGGAGAAGGATCAGAAAACCTTTCCTGGAGATTGGCATTGGAGCCAAGCATGTGAGTGAATAGAGTTTATCCAAGCAAAGTGAGAATGAAGGGGCACTACAGGTACAGGGAAAAGCATGTGTGTGGCCAGCAGAGCACACCCATCAGATCCAGTGTGACAGGAGTGTAGGTGAGAGCAGCTGCAAAAGGCGGGTGAAGTTAGAGAGAGTTAGGCGCAGGGCAATTGTGGTGGGCCTTGTATACCACTCTATGTGCTTGACTTCATTCTGTAGCTAACAGGGAGGCACTGAAGTGTTTAAGGCAGGTAAATGACCTTATATGATTTGCCCTTTTAGAAAGATCACCCTGTTGCCAGTGTTGGAAATTGATTGGAGAGAGTCAAACAGCCAGGACAATGGTTTAGAAAACTTTATCTGTGGGTCAGTCAAGATGATGATTTCCTTCAGCCAGCAACTGTGGGGATAGATATTATATCTAGCAATGACATTATGGTGGCAAAATTAATATGACTTGAGAAGGGAAAAGAAATTTGGAAGTCAGAGTGGCTTTCCCAGCATCTGGCTATAGAGACTGGGTGAATTGTGACACTATTGGAAAAATAACAGAATTAAAGTGAAAGAGTTGAGACAAATTGCTAACTACTATGATTTTGTGTCCTCATTTTAAAAATGAGGAGGAAAATACTGTTTATCTCCTTGACTGTGGTGAGAACCAATGAATTGTCAAATATATAAGCCACTTTGCATAGTTTCAGGCACATGCCAGAAAGCTGTTCAATATCATAACGCCATGGGCAACAGATCTTATATAATTTTGTGGTGCCCTCTTTTTCTCTCACAATGGTTAAGGATAAAAAAAAAAGTATCTGTAATTAAGTTATCACCCCAAATAAGCTAAGTTAGCAGTATAAATTTAAACAAAGAACTCTAAAATTTGTAATAGAAAATAAATATTAGTGCTCTGTTTGGGGCACTGCATTATATAGCACGTTTTGTTCCCTTTCATGGTTATTAGAGTACTATTTTCTTCAATTTACTTGGCATGTGGAATATAGCTGAGGCTAGAGAAATTCCACAGTTCCACCAAACTTCCCTGTTTTTACATCGTCTGTCATTAGCTATGCCATGCTGACACAGATTAAGATGACACAAGCTACCCCAATATTGCATAGCTTAAGCAGACATGAAAAGATTTATCATGGAATATCTTCAAGACAAATCTTCCAAGCCATGAGCATCTTATCCAGAGCTCTCACAGAAGGGGGCTGAGCCCATCAGACAGAGAGCAGAGTTTTAGCTCACATTTATTTCAATTTGGCCAGGTGTCTGTCTGCTGCTGATTTCAGTTATGACCGAAATAAAGAAAAAAGCTGGAAATATGAATAAAATATAGATTGTCCATAAATAATTTTTTCCTTTTTTCTCCTCTCAGGGAGGAAGCATGCATCAAGGATATAAACAATACAAACTGCATTTTCCTCTTCCCAGTCATTAGTCTTTTAAGTAATATATTGATTGGATATAGGATTACAACAAAACATTTGTCTTATATGTTTTATATGAATGAAAAAAGAATGAAGTGATTGCATTACCTCAGTTATAAATCTGATAAAGAGAGAAAAAGAAATGCCATTCCTAAAAACCACTACAGTCCTCTATATCCAAACACACCGCTTTGGTTGTGCTGTTTACTGTTGTACATAAAGTGATCAATTAATTTGATGTGACAGAAAACGCAGAGAAGACATCATTTTCATTGGCTTACAGTTAGATGATAAGCACAAAATGGTGACAAGCACTAAAGCACTAAGACTAAGAAGGTTGGAATCAAATAATGCAAATGTTAACAAATGCAAATACTCATATTTGGCTTAAAAGTAACATTTACAGATGGTGATTCCAGACCAGTGTTTAGTAGAAATTAAATTATTTTTGTCCCTAAAGAATACTAGAAACTTTCATTTTTAGAAGTTCTCAAAACCTTTTCTATTTGGCTAATCTTGATTATTCTGCCACCATCAACTTACTCCTCAATGGTGGATGTGAAGATATTCAAGTCTGCAACAACTAAGTGCTATGGAAAAGTTCAATAAAATGCATATCTCACCCATAGGTGTGGGTAGGTATCCAAAAGGTTTGCATTAGTGATGATATAGTGAAGTGCTGTAATACATAGACCTTAAAATACAAAATGTCTTAACCTCAGTAGAGTTCATTTCTTGCCTAACAGTTCCTAATCAGCAGATGACTTTCCTCCAGACCAATGGTCCTCAACATTTCTGATCTCAAAACTTGTCTGCATTCTTAACTATTATAAGGTTCCCAAAGAGCTTTGTTTTATTTGTGTTACATCTATGAATATTTACAGATTTGAACATTAAAACAGAAAAGTAAAAATACATATTAATTCATTTTCAAGTAATAATAAACTATAATAACTATATGTTAACATAAATAATATATTTTGATGAAAAATAACTATATTTTCTCAAACAAAACTTTTAGTGAGAAGCATGACATTGTTTTATTTTCCATGAATCTCTTTAATGTCTGGCTTAATAGAAGACAATGGATTTCATATGTGCTTCTTTGTTTACTCTTATCACATCTTCTTTTCATGCTAGTATATATATTTAAACCTGGTCTTAAAATGAAATGTACTAAACTAAACAAAAGGAAAAGCAATTCCCTAGTCTTTTCAGATATTTGGGAATATTTCAAATAATAGTAGATATTCTTCTTTGAAACTGCACTTTGATACAAGTGCTAGTTTTTTAAAGGTTAGTTGCAGTTTGGAGTCTGGGCCATTATTCATGGTATTTTTCATTAAAATACATTGGCTTATCTTGCACTTCAAATGGATCCTTTACACATGGATAATGTAGCATCCTGTGTTGTTCATTTGGAAAATATTGGTTTACTGAGCTATGTATCTCTCAAATGTTATCTTATTTCATTATACAGTGTGAAAAAGTCACATTTGCTAATAAAACTGATGGTTTTCTCCGGGTTGTTATAAAAATACTTTTGACTTTACAAACCACCTAAAAGGGTCTAAGGGATCCCCAGGAGTTCCTAGATGATACCTGGTGTACCACTGGCCTGTACAATGATCCAGAGATCCTGGCTTCTTCTAGACCTAGCTTGTGGATTCATCATCCTCCCCAAGACCTTATCAGGTTGCCTACATCCAGCCAGTTGAAAGAGTCTAAACATCACCCTTGATTCTTAAAATTCATTTTCCTAAAATGATATTCATTGCTTTTGCTTGTATTCCATTAGTGAGAACTATTTGCATGGGTACATCTAAAAGTAAGAGAATGAGACAGGAAATGCAGTCCCCAGGAAATAATTGTCTTATTGATAAAATGTCCTAATCTTGTAAGGTATATGTGTTGGACGGCAGGAGAGTCTTTCATCCTAAGTTGCTTGACAAGACCATAGTTACTTAAGTGTTAAACCCAGATGAACAAAGAGAAAGTAAGTTCTCAGAAATGAGATGCAGCCCTAATACTGCTGCCTTACTGAAGAACTGGGACTCAACACAGCCTCAGTAGCTACACCCGGCTTCTGTTGATCCTGGTACTAATGGTCCAACAATGGAGTAGGTTTCTTTCTTGCCAATTTACTAGAAGAATAACAAGTGCATGTAGTAAAAATACGTAAAAACAGTTTCAAAAGGTATGTAAAATGAAAAGTAAAAATCTCCCTCCCAGCACCCATTTCCATCTACCTCCCCTTGGTAAACTCAGTAAAAATTCTGGCATTTTCTTCTTGAACTTTTGTTTATTTTCCTAAAACTCAAAAAATCGGACTAGCAAAGAATTTTGGTGGAAAAGGACAGTGGGATTTTACAAGATAATGGATATATAATAACATTTCAAAAGGTAAGCCAAGTTGCTTTCATAACATCTTTCCTGACTTGCAAATGACATCACAGTTCTAACACTGGATTTCTTGATGAATTTTTCAAAATGATATCAGACATATTTTCTTATTTATAGTTATTTTCTCACCATAGAAATAATCAAATACAGTACTACCTCTGCAACCAGACAGTTAAGCTTCAATATTTCTAGATCTTTTCCAAGCCTCTTTCCCTTCTTCCATCACAGAATTGTTGTGTTGTTATCTTTACTATATATAAAACCTATATTAGTTAGGGCCCAATCAGAAAAACAGACTGCACTTAAGTTACTAGAAACTGAGTTTATAAAGCAGGAAATTGATTACATAAGTCTTGAAAGAACTGAGAAGCCAAACATGGGATGTTGAGGCAAACCAAAGACTAGAAGCAGCAAGCCCCCCCTACACTAGAGACAAAGGTGGTGGAGGCAGTGTTGATGGAGTCCAGGGCCTGGAGGCCTGTGTAGGATCTGCAACCACAGAAGGCACATCAAACAGAACATAGCAGCAATAGAGTCATGGTTAGAATCTCTGGCACACAGGGAGAGGATAAGAAATATTTGTATTCTCCTTTCGTTTTGTCAATTTCCACCAATGGTAAGAGTACCTAGCATTGGCTAAACTTAGAAGCCAGATGACATGGAGACTGAAAGGGTCAGCTCTCTTGACATTTAAAGCAGAGCACTAATATTCCAGGGTCTTATTCTTAGTTCCCAGAGATTCAATAACAGGGGAGTCATCAGGATAGACCAGCATGGGCCCAGCTGATGTCTAGGGTCAGAAAAGGGTACGAGGCTATTGACATAAAATTCTATGAGGCTAGAGGGAGAGGGAATACAGAGAAGGAAGGAAAGAAAGAAAGAAAGAAAAGAAAGAAAAGGAAGGAAGGAAGGAAGGAAGGAAGGAAGGAAGGAAGGAAGGAAGGAAGGAAGGAAGGAAGAGTGGGAGGGAGAGAGGAAGAAAGGAAGGGAAAGAAAGGTAGTGCAAGAAAGAAAGAAACAGCAAGAAAGAAAAAAAAAGAAAATGGATGAAGTGGAACTGATAAGAGAGGTGGTAAAATCTAGACCTCTTGAGTCCAGTCTTCACTAGCAAAAAAAAAAAAAAAAGTGTTTGAGAGACACTACATTGTTTGGAGCTTGGGCCTGTTAGTGCATGAGGCATTTCCAGTGGGCACAGCTGAGATATTGCTTTCCCTGAGAATCAGCGTGTCTATCCCAGCTCCTATGCTGGCAGCCATACAAGAGGCCTCAGCCTTCCCCACTACACTACAGAATTTACCTTGCAGTGCAGCCCACCAGATTGGGTAACACATTCCTTCCCTGTAGCTTGCGCTCCATCAGAGTGACGTGGCTGCAGATGGGTTTTGAGAAGTTTCACACTTCCTTCTGACTGGCCAGGGAGGGGCTCACATCTCACCTCATAAGGAGGCCTCCATTCCCCACAGCCTGTGCCTTCACTTAAGAAGGCTCATCCAGCCTCATTCTCTAACTGAACAGCATTTCAAAATCCCAAAGCTCTGTAGCGCCACAGTTGAAGTTGCAGCTGTCTCATTGTTCTCCTCCCCACCATCCAGGAGGGTGTTAGTGCAGGTGGAAGAACCTCTGTGATAAAATAAAAAGACTGAAGGGTGTGGTCACTGTGGTTGGGTGCTGCAGGAAAGTTCTCTGGGTAGCCTTGGACCAACACAATTCTCCCTACTTTCTTGCTTGCAGTTCTCAAGATAACTGTAGAGTGTGCTGGGAGTGCAACATCCTGAGATAAGGAGGAAGTGGCCCGTTCCAGTCTCTCCTAGGAATGAGATGTGCTTCAACACTTTAGCCAGTGTATTCCATTGTCCCTGGCATATAAAATCAAGGTCAGGCTGCTTCCCAGGGACCCTCAGCCATGGTGCAAGTGGGGCATGCACAGACAAGACTGTATTCACCGTGGGCAGATTTCCTGAGCACTGGGGGCCTGGCTCCTCATGAATCCTAGACTTCTGTTGCCCCTTGGTGACTATGTGTAAGTAATTAAACCCCTTCATGTAACATGTATGTGAGTGTTCTGTCTTCCTGGACTTGGGGCAGAGAGCAAAAGTTCAGCCCAAGATGCAATCGGCTGAAGCAGTAACCAGTGCACAGTGAACCTACTTCACAGGTGCCCCTTCCATAAGTGTGAATTGCTACTGGAGCAAGAACTCACACTGACCCTGATAGCAGCCAAAAGGACCAGAAATTTTGCTCAGCTTCTGCAATTAAGGTGACATCTACCCAACCATCATAGTTGACACAGTGCGGCAGGATTCAAATAAGCTAAACTCTTTTTTCTTGAGATTCTAGGCAGTAATAGAGACCCTAGATATGTAAGATAGAGGAGACTGGAATCTCATGAGAGGGAAGAAGACACCTTCTTATTGCTGGCAGGCAATATTGTGAACTCCCAAGACACATTATTGCACCCTGCCTGTAAAGAGGGTCACTCTGGTTATATTCCTAAAATGCAAACTGTGTTATGCCACCCCACTGCTAACCATCCTTCTATTGGCTTATTAGTCTCCTCATAATGAAGACTAAATTGCTAAACTCTCAAAGGTTTTAGGAATATAATCCCTAACTTACCCCCAGCCTCACTTCTTACCATTCTCTTCCTCTTTCTCTTGTCCCCCTGCCCACTCAAGATCTCATCTGTCTATCAGGATTGTTTCCTTCTCCAACTTTTTCCTGGCTAACCCTGATTTGACCTTTATGCATCACTTGAAATCTTGCTTCTTGTAGTATTTCCTTGAACTTCAGGTAGGTCCCAGTGCTATTTCCATCTTATACATGCTCTATTATCACACTATTACACATCATGACAATTATTCTTTAATTGCCTATCTTTTCTGCTAGACTTTAAAATATATGAACAGAAGACCTGGGTACCCAGGGAATATAACTGATGTTCAAAATATTTGTTGAAAAGAAGGAAGGTAGGAAAGTAGGAAGGAAGAAATAAATGAAGAATTGCAATGATAGAATATTGGTAAATGGCAATATCTAAAGATTTATAGAATATTGTTTCAAAGTATCCAATGTCAAAGACTGCACTGACATTAAACAGCAACAATTTTTAGTGATACTATTTCTTCCATCTAGATAGCATGATATTAAAATCCTTGCTAAAGCAACATTTTGCCAGTTCCAAAGATCAGGAATCTTTATTTGTAATCCAAAACCCACATTAAATGGATGACACAATATAATGTTCTTTCTCTAGCAGCCATCGACATTGCCTGACCATACCATAGTTCCTTCACTGAGAACAATTTGTTGATCAAGAAGTTGATTCATAGTGAAGTATGGTCAAAATTTAACCAATAGACCCCTTTTAAAGGAAATGTGTCCTATTTTATAAATTAGAACACATCTAGATAAAAGCAATCATTAATAGCATAGATTTTTAATGTTATTTTCCCATGGACTAAAAATCAAGGTAAGATAAATTATGTTTATTGATACTAGAAAATTATGTTTATTGATACTAGATACTTTTATAAATCATGGTTCTAAAATGCATCACATTATTCTATTTTGTATTGTGTAGGGAAAATTGAAACTGGACGTGAGAAGTGCATTTACTGTGGGGTAAGCCTAAAACAAAGGTACGAATGTCAGAAAGTTTATTCTTGTCTCATGTTCTTAGATTTAATAAGGAGAGAAAACTTTTAAATTTGAAAATACAGATCAAATTAAATTTGTTTTGGGGAATATATAGTACATATGTTCAGAGATAATTCTCCATGTAGGAGATTTTAATGCAATTTTTTAATGCATTTATGTATTCACAGTATGGGGTCCTATCTGCTTACCATTTACCTGTCTTTTTTTGTAAAAGTATTTTGCATTATTCAAACTGGAAAATAAACAATACATCAAAAATAATTGATGTTCTTTACTGTAAAAATTGTTGTTTCAAGTGCATTACAATAATCTCACCAAGTAGTCATTTTCTAAATCTCATTTAATCACACTTGGATAAAAAGAAATCATTTTATATGTCTTTGTGTATGTGCATGGAGCTAAAAGGTAGTGGATATGATATATGATTTGACAAGGTTGGCTTTAGTCAGAATTACGAATTTGGAACTTTTTCTTTTAAGCAGCACAGTATCTACAATTAGGGAGTTCTGGAATCTCAATTCTTTTGCAGCTTTCTCCCCATACAAACACTTCAAATATCAAAATTTTTCATTGCTCCTATGATCTTCCCACTATTAGAATCATCCTTTACAACTCCAGTGTAAACTATACACAGGCACCCTCAGAACATGTCCAGGGGGGTCTATATTAAAACAAGGGCAAAGGCTTAACCTATAAATTAAGCTCTAGATAACATCTAAGGCAGCACTGGATCATGAGTTTTTGAGTCTTTTGGATCTTGATGGAGGTCTGAGAGTTGTGCACTATGGATAAAGGTGTTTATTTTGACTGGACATTTCTCTACTTCTTCATTTTAAAAATGTCCTCCCATTTCCTTCTGAATTCTATACCCCTCTCACTTCCTGGAGAAGGTGAGAGTTTCAATCATACTTCATGAACTGATAGTTATAAGCAAAAGGAGAAGATAATTATATTAGCTAAATATGGAACAATCTTTCCAATTTTTATCTGCTGTACCTTAATAATTTTTGTTTTGGTTTGGTTCTTTATCTGTTGTACAGAGTCTATACTGCTTCTTTTTGGATATTTACTCATGCCTAAATGGTATGAGATTTTTCTGGGTGAGCAAAAGCAGATCTCAAAGCATAGCTATATCATTATAGAGTTTATTAAAATGTTATTTCTTCGATTAGTCATCAATTCATTACTTTGTTTATGTAACAAATATATAGTGAGCGCCTCCTGGCAATGTTCTGGATACAAAGATGAAAGAGCAAAGCCTTTTTCCCCCCACAGGAGAGAGACATCGCCAAAGTAAAAAAAATAAATGTAAAAAGTAATGCCAACAATGATAAGTGCCATGACTAGAAGTAGATATGGGTGGCAGGAGTGAGAGCTGAAGCAGGTGTTTTAGGCAGAATGGTCTAAGGAAACTTTTTTGGAGAGATGACCGAGACCTACATGAAGAGAAGGAGTTGCTGGTTATGAGAAGGTCTGAAGAACAGGGTCTGGGCAGTGGAAATGGCACATAAAGCGGAACTGAGAGAATATGCTGCTTGGAGGATTTGAGGAACAGCAGAAGAGAGATTGACACAGAGGATTCAGCAAGACGGAGATGGGCAGGGGATGAGTGGGGAGCTGGCAGATGTCACTTCAGAAAGCCCCTTGCATGCTGTTGAGTTAAATGCCTTCCTAAAGAATTATCTTTATTATTATCATTTTAGAATTAGTTTTCTGATCTTAAAAGGACTGTAAAATAAACTACTTAGGGATAGATCATAAATTATTTTATTCTCTTACCATTGGATAGTTTGGTTGTTAAAAGATATTTCCTCAGTGTAAATAATGTGTTAACATCTTTGTGCATAACATGTCCTAATTTCTAATTATATCTAGGATAGGACAGCTTAAAGTTGCCTTTTAATTACTGATAACATTTAGAAACAAAGAAAAGTTAAAACCTTGTGTGTAAGGAACCAATGGAGAAAAATGGATGTTAAATAAGCTGATGCACTAGTCATTTCTCTGAGTCTAATTGGCTTAATTGGTTCAAAAGAGCACAATGTTAATGTGGTAACAGTTACAGGCAAATGGTTGTGTTGGTTTATGTCATTGCTGCTCAACCTAACTAGCTTCCATGAGTTCCATAGGTCATATGTAACACTTGGCAACCATGTTGATGGCTCAGCACATCAGTACCATCATTATTAGAAAATCAATGTTAAGTACATTCCTATGGGTCACTCCATTTACATATACTTTTCCCTTTATTCTCAAACCCTGACTCCTTACCCCTATTTCACTCAAATTGATGATTCTTGTCCTTTATTTTACTGAAGCAGATGCAAGCAATTAAGAGAGTTTCCTCATTGCATCACTACCAAACCTACCACTCTGCCTGCATTTTATCCTTGCAATAAATTCACTCTCCCTGTTCCTATTTAAGGTCAAACCCTATACCTCAGCACTGGTTTCTATCTTCTCTCAGCTACTCAAGAATTTTGCTCCTACACCATCAGTTTCTCCCTCTCACTAGATTGTTTCCATCAGCCTACAAACATGTTCCAACATCAACAAAAACACATGAATAAACCCCACTAGATTCCTCCAAGTCTCTTTTCCTGTAGCCCTATTTATCTGCATTCAAAAGCTGACTTTACTCACTTCTCCATTTTCTCAGGTCACCTCATCTAATAAAACTTTCTTTACTATTTCTCCACCAAAACCACTTTTGCCAAAGTTGGCTATAACTTCCACTTGCTATATTCAATATTCAATTTTTAATCTTCATTCTTGTCACAATTTATCATCCTTCAATCTTGATTTTTTTTTAACTGAAACTCTAGGACACTAGTCTCCTGGCTTTCCTCCTACTTCATGGGGCATTCCTCCTTGGTTTCCTTTTCTGGATCTTCTTCTTCAGACCTGAGAAGTTGTAGAGCTCCAAAATAATCCATAGATCTCTTCCTTTCTCTATGTGCTTTCCCTAAGCATTCTCATTCTTTCATGTACCTTTAAACCCCATCGATATACTAATGACTCAAATTTATGTCTACTGTTCAAAAATGCTTTTGAATTCAAGACTGACATATCATATACTCTACTAGACAACACTGCATGGGATGTCTAACGGGCAACTCAGACATAATGTTGACAAAATAGAGCAACTGATTCTGCATATGTACTCATTCTCTGTTCCCAAACCTGCTCCCTGTCTTCCTGATCTCAGTAAATGGGAACCTCAAATTCTAAGGGCTCAGACTACAAGCCTAGAAGTCAACCCTGATCATTCCTTCCTATACCCACAACCAATACATTAGCTAATTATGTTGTGCTAACCTCATACAATGTCAAAAATATAACTAGACGTAATCTTGCATGAGATCAACGTACACACTTTTCACCACCTCCATTGCTACCTTCTCAGTCTAAGCCAAGCGCATCTCTAATGTAGAGTAATACCAAAGTCTCACAGAATGTTTTCATAAGTCATAGTGATATTTTATAAATATAAATTGAATCATATAATTCTTACCCTATTCAATATTTCATAATGCTTAGAAGCATGTCCCAACTCCACATACTTTTAGAAAGCTGAGGAAAATTAGGAGTTATTTTACATTAAGTTTATTCTAATGGGAGGATCAACTTTCAATGTCTAAATTTTTTTTTTTTTTTTTTTTTTTAGACAGAGTCTCGCTTTGCTGCCCAGGCTAGAGTGAGTGCCGTGGCGTCAGCCTAGCTCACAGCAACCTCAAACTCCTGGGCTCAAGTGATCCTCCTGCCTCAGCCTCCCGAGAGGCTGGGACTACAGGCATGTGCCACCATGCCCGGCTAATTTTTTCTATATATATATATATTAGTTGGCCAATTAATTTCCTTCTATTTATAGTAGAGACGGGGTCTTGCTCTTGCTCAGACTGGTTTCGAACTCCTGACCTCGAGCAATCCACCCGCCTCGGCCTCCCAGAGTGCTAGGATTACAGGCGTGAGCCACCTCGCCTGGCCCTAAATGTTTTTTTAACAAAGATCTACTATTCTATTTCTTAGTGAAGCATATTCATAAGGTATAGAATTAAAATAAAACTGAACAAGAACTCAAATCACGATGAATAAGAGTGTATTTAGATGTATGTAATTTTGACACATAAATTGAGGTTTTACTCTGAATAGATAGGAAAATTGGATATAAAGTCACCACAGATGGCAATTTGTTTTTATTCAGGTTAAATTTTTTAAAACATTTTTCAAAATGTGTAAGTATGTTTTCCTAAAGAAGACATTTCAGCATGAAGTAAACTTGAATTTCCTCTCTCTTAAGGCAGTTTATCAATTAAGACAAACAAAAAAATCATTAAAAATCCTGAGGACAGCAATCCTAGTAAATTTCAAAGACTGGTTTTTCTCTCTCCGGGAAGGGCAACCTGCTCAAGTGAGTGGACAGCTTCAGGAAAAATAAACACAAATCAAATAGACCCTGGAGATCTGAGAGGTGATGGATGTCACACACAGTAGCCTGCACATCCTGTTCAAAATATTGTCTTTTCATTTTGTATTTTTACTTTTAACATATCCTGAGAGAATGTGACTTGAAATTTGACCAGAAATATGGTCAAATAATGACTCCATTTGTAATCTATCCTGTGATAATATGAAACTGAAGGTAAATTTCTTCCATTAATAATACTTTGTATAATCATTTACATTATTTTGTCAAGAGAGCTTTGTGTAGTACCAATAAATTTATCAATAAAACCATTCCAGTTTCTCCTTATTTCTGAATATGCAATGATTTTATTCTCTCCTTTTTTCAAACTTTGTGTATTCAGATTTAGTAATTCCATAGTTGTCTGGGAAAATACTAGGGTCTGTGTTTTGTTTGCATTTCCGTTTGACTGTTTGATAATGTTTTCCAAATGGGATCCTTTCACTTGTGCGCCTGTAGAGATTTTGATCTTATGCAACACTTAAGAGAATGGAATCATTCAGAAAATAAAATGCTTACAACCAGGGAAGTGTTCTAAACCCTGAAAATGTTATAACCCTTATAAATCACATTTACATTGTGTTTATTTTTTCACATTTATAAAAGAAAACCCTAAAGCTGCTACAACTTACACTCTTAATAAATGATGGAATTAGTCACAGACTAAGAGAACCCATCTTTCCAGAATTATAAGATTCTTTTCTCATTATTTCATAAGCAATTAACACTTTTGTTTCCTTGCACTCCATTATTTCTATTAGATAATATTCTGTTACCTGTGTTTTTAACACTATGCTTCTAGCTTTATGTTTCCTGATAGATATCTTAAAGAGAAAAAAATCCAGAAGGACTAATCATCTGGTTATTTGACAATATTAAACTCAGCTATCTTTTTTTTTTTCTTCATTGAGAAGAAGGAAACAGAAACAAAAATCAAGAAGAACTGGACTCATTATACAGCCCACTATGATGCCGCAGTTAACATGCTATATCGATGCATTAGAAAGTAAGTAGTGGGGAGGGTGCTGGGTACAAAAAATGCTTAATAGATGAATTGGACTCATAAAATCAGAGTGCAAAAGCTTGAGTCCACTCCTCCTGCAGGCCTCCTGATGAATCCCTTGTACATGGTGTACCCCTAGGAGGGTCCCTCCAAGTGTCTATATAACTGCAGATCTCTTCAGAAGCATTGCAAAGTGTGCCAACTTGTGTGCTATTGGTTCCCCTCTGGGGACTAATTGAGAGCAGCAAACTTGTTCTCACTTGGGGTTCAAATAAAAGAATTGTGACCCATCACTAGAGATTTCTGTGTTAGAGTAAAAGGGAACAGTGTCCCTATGGTATCAATGCAGCTACTTGGCTACAGAATGCCTGGTTTTTGTATTGAGAATGATGACATTTCTTGAAGTACCTTCTAATTACTTCAGTTTTATATATTATGCTACCTATGAGTGTGAAAACCCTGGAGTCCTGCAATTACCATTAGACTCACTCCTCTAGCAGGTTATATGAGCTAATGAAGGAAAAAGAAAAACTAATTATATTCTATAAATGGCTGTTTATTAGTGAGTCATCTTCCTCTTTTTATCCTTCTAAGCTGCTTTTCTGATTGCATCAGGCTGTATACACATTTTGCTGTATTAAAAATTAAAAATATAATCTATAAAGAGGAGGAAGTGACACTTTAAATGCTATGTTGGAATTTAAAACAACTTAAATATTTTAAAATTTTATCTTTGCAATTAATTCTCAGTCAAGAAAGAGAGTTAAATAGTCTAATTTTCATTGTACTGTTTTACATCCAATAGCCTAGTATTTACTAAACATTGCTCCCTGGTTACCTATAGTGTACTGAACTACTAATCCAAAGGTTCAACTGCATTTTCAATGTAAATTTTAAGTACAAAGCACAATAGAGTAGATTTGTTACTATATGAAAGGCATGAAAAACAGTCACTTTATTTGCTCTTTCTTTGTCAAATAACCCTGGATGATGCTAGAAGCAGAAAAAGATAATTTATTTCACTGTTTAATATCCTCTGAGTTGCATTTTTATATCATTTCCCCCAGTTCATCAAATCATCAATTGTCCCTGAGTGAATCTGCAGGCAAAGAGATTGACATTCTGCCCTCTAAAGCTAATTTGTCAACTGCCAATCTTAATTTAGTTTCTAAATGAGTTCCAGGGGTCATGTTTGGGTGCTGGTTTACAGTGAAGGGAAGATTTTAACATCGTCATCACAGAACTTATCAAAGACTGAACACACCCTCGGGGCTGGGATGGATTATGAGGAATTGGATATAATTCTCAAGTAAGCTCTGAAACTATTTCAGCATCTAGGGGTCTACTTAATTTAATCTGAGCCAAAAACTGTAATGATTTTCAATTTAAAAATAATTCAAATATTTTAAAACTTAAAGAACTCTTAATGCAAATGCATTCTTATAATTTTACCTGGCTCTATAAATAACAAACCTATAAAAGCATAACTTTTGAAAATTGGGCATAGAATAAAAATTACTGTCCTAGAATAATCTGCATAGAATAGGCTTTGGAGACAAAAAGCAATGGCTATTGCTTAGATTATGTTTGTATCTGCTTTCTTTTTATTTCCAGCAGAATACAATTATACATTGGGATATTAATATCTGTGCTTTTATTTTTCATACTTACCCTTTGCAAACTTTCCCTTGTGAGTTAGTGACATCCTCATTGCTTCAAAGAGAATTAACATTGTTTTAGTAGGAAAGCAAAAAAAACGGTTAGTGCTTGGTTGTTTTTTGTTTGTTTTTTTTTTTTTTTGAGCCTCTAAATGTCCACATCAGAAATAATAACTCTGAAACCCCAAGTTTTTTTGATTTATAGGCGAGAATAAAATCTTACTAAGAAAGAAAAGTTAGGTAAGAAAAAGTACATATAGTTTATTTTTAAGTAACAGATTGGAAATCATACAAGGCCATTCCCAAAGCACAGATAAAATCATACAAGGCCATTCCCAAAGAGAGCAGAGTAAGAAGTTGCAGAAATTAGGTAAGGTATGCCTCTGAATGAATAGCAGATCAGTATGTGGAGACATACTGAATCAGGATTCTGAGGCTGGTCTCATTGAACTTGGCCAGTGGCATAGAGACTCTTGGGAGCCAAATCCTTTTCTGGAGATCATTCTGCTATTCCATCAAGCAGCTCACATTGCCTATTCTCACTGCTCTCTGGGAGGACCGTCTATCAACATTTTACATGCATGATGCTTCTGAATCATCCAGCAGAAATAATACTTGCTTATGACCCAAGACCTTGCTAATGTTCATGGAGACTGTTCTATATGGAAGGTTCCTCTTTCAATACCCAAGAGACTTTTTAAACCCCATGAAAGAGAGCATGGAGTTCTTGACAACCACAGGGCCATTTGAAATGGATTAGCAAGAGGGAAAGATGTCAAAGTAAAAAAGCACAAATTAAAGCAGCTAATTTACTAGAGCCATAGAAATTGTAGATGCCATCTAGATCTTTTAGAGAGAAAGAATCTGACTCAATTGTGAGAGGAAAGAGAAGAACTGTGAAATGGTTTACATTATTTTAACCACAAGAATGAGGAAGGTCAAGATCAAAATGAGAATTCACAGATAAAGTTATAGTTTTCAATCAAAGCTGCACTGGACATACAAGAGCTTCATTGCCTTGGGAATTGAGATCTTTAGCTTCTGGAAATTCAATTATAATAAAAAAACTTGATGCAAATAAAGAAAAATTAGAGGAAAAGCTAGATCCATTTTGGGGTCAGTTGCATCTTTGTAAAAGGTATGAGGGGGTCACTGAAAGGAATGTTGCCACACGAAGGAAGGATACATACGACTTCAGTATTAAAGGATGGGTTCTAACCACAAGTGCTCCTTAGAGCTCTGGGTAATCTAGTTGGTTGCTTCATTTAATACTTTGGTTAGATTCACTATTAAGAAATAAATCAAGTGATACATTTATTTATGTACAAATATCAAGATCTATACTAGATCCCTGCTTCAAAGGATGGCCAAAAATCATGAACTCACCTTGTGCTCTATATAAAGGTTCCCAGTCATAAAATAATTACATCAAAATGTATTCAGTGTACAAAAAAAGATGTCATCATGTATGAGTTTGCTAGGGATGAAATAATATAGGCCTCACAGCAAAATAATCAGAATCTATAGTTTAAAGAGATCACCAGGTGATTCATGTGATTGTTCATTTTGAAGAGCACTGATTCCAGGTGACCTGCATTAGGAGTACTTTCCCTGTGCTTGCTACCACCACAGAGCTGGGCCAGGCCTGAGAGAAGTAGATCCCATTCCCCACATGGTGTGGAGTAGAAGTGAAAGTCCTCAGCAGCTGTATTTGTGGATCTAGACAGTTACTGAAATCCACACTATTACCATTTGATTTCATTCCAATCAGCATTGTTCATATACCCCCTATTTTCCTTGATCCTGGAGATGAATAAAACATGATTTCTACATTGAAGAAGGGACAGTTAAGTATGCAAATAATTAGAAAATATTGATAAGAGCAACTTGTTACATTTATTTTATGATGTATCAAATGGGCTTATTTATAAACATCTAAAATGCTTTTAATTGATTCTCTAATTCCCCACTACTGTGTGGTAGCTCAGTGGCAGACATTCTGAATAATGATGATGACATATGGTTTTTTAGCAATTTGCAGTTGAGAGATGGAAATGTAAATAAATATTATAATGCAGTATGAAAAATAATATAATTATTTATAAAATCGTGGTAAGATATTTAACATTTTCTCTATTCTTATGTTACTGTATTTCATATAAGTACTATGAGCTCCTATGTTACTATATTTCAATTCAGTAATCTGTAGGTCATTTGACATTCACACCTATACCCAATAAGCAAGGTTATGCTAGTCTAAAAGATGAAATGGGAGACATTTCATCTTTATTCTTTGAAGGAGTTTATGTAATATTGTCATTACAATAGTCATAAATATTTTTAACAGTTTACCAGTGAAGCCATGTGGATATGAAATGAGTTTTTTTTTTTCCTTGTCAGAAGGTTTTGATTAATGATTCAGTTTCTTTAATGGATAAAAGAGTATTCAGATTTTTAATTTATTTCAAGTGTGTTTTCCAAAGAATTTGTCTATTTCATCCTGATTGTCAAAATATTTGCTTCAACTAGTTCATAATATACTCTCTCTCTCTAATTGGTAGGGTCATTGATGATATCAAAATGTATTTTTCTTTTTTTTCTTTTTTTATTTCAGCATATTACAGGAGTACAAATGTTTAGGTTATATATATTGCCTTTGCCCCACCCAAGTCAGAGCTTCAAGTGTGTCCATCACTACTATATGTGCACATGAGTGTTGATCAGTTAATACCAATTTGATGGTGAGTACATGTGGTGCTTGTTTTTCTATTCTTGTGATACTTCACTTAGTAGAATGGGTTCCAGCTCTATCCAGGATAATACAAGAGGTGCTAGATCACCATTGTTTTTTTGTGGCTGAGTTGAACTCCATGGTATATATATATATATATATATATATATATATATATATATATATTACATTTTATTAATCTCTTCACGATTGATGGGTACTTGGGTTGTTTCCACATCTTTGGAAGTGTGAATTGTGCTGCTATAAACATTCTAGTGCAAATGTCTTTTTAATAGAACATATTTTATTCCTTCAGGTAGATGCCTAGTAAGGGGATTGCTGGATCAAATGGTAGTTCTACTTTTAGATCTTTGAGGAATCTCTATATTACTTTCCACAGAGGTTATAGTAGTTTGCAGTCCCACCAGCAGTGTATGAGTGCTCCTATCTCTCTGCATCCATGCCAACATTTATTGTTTTGGGATTTTTTGGTAAAGGCCATTCTCACTGGTGATAAATGATATCTCATTGTGGTTTTGATTTGCATTTCCCTGATGATTAGAGATGTTGAACATTTTTTTCATATGTTTGTTGGCCATTAGTCAGTCTTCCTTTGAAGTTTCTGTTCATGTCATTTGCCAACTTTTGAATGGGGTTGTTTGATTTTTTCTTGCTGATTTTCCTGAGTTCTATATAGAGTCTAGTTATCAGCCCTTAATTGGATGTGTAGCATGTGGATATTTTCTCTCATTCTGTAGGTTGTCTGTTTGCTCTTGTGATAGTTTCCTTGGCCGTGCAGAAGCTTTTAAATTTGATCAGGTCCCATTTATTTATTTTTGTTGTGGTGGTTGCCTTAGGGGTATTCTTCATAAATTCTTTCCCCAGTTCAATGTCTATAAGAGTTTTTCCAACATTTTCTTCTTGAATTCTTATATTTTCATGCCTTAGGTTTAAGTCTGTTATCCATTGTGAGTTGATTTTTGTGAGAGGTAAACGATGCAAATCCTGTTTCGATCTTCTACACATGGCTATCCAATTTTCCCTGCATCGTTTATTGAATAAGGTTTTTTATTCTCACAGTGTATGTTTTTTTCTGCTTTGTCAAAGATTAGATGGATATATGAGGATGATTTTATATGTGGATTCTCAGTTCTGTTCCATTGGTCTATTTCTCTGTTCTTGTGCCAGTGCAAAGCTGTTTTAGTTATAGTATAGTTTGAAGTCTGGTAAACCATTGCTTCCCAATTTGTTCTTTTTTTCTTAAGATTGCTTTTGCTATTGGGTCTTCTCTGGTTCCATATGAAGCATAGAATTAACTTTTTCAAGATCTGTGAAAAATTATGTTGGTATTTAATAGGGATTTTAATAGAGATTGAATCTCTAGATCATATTGGGAAGTGTAGACATTTTAACAGTGTTGATTCTGCCAACTCATGAGTATGGTATGGTTTTCCACCTGTTTGTTTACATCCTCTGCTATTTATTTCCTCAGGGTTTCATAGTTCTACCTGTAGAAGTCTTTCACCTCCTTAGTTAAATATCTTCCTAGACATTTTATTTTCTTTGTTGCTGTTGTGAAGGGCATTGAGTCTTTGATTTGGTTCTCGGTTTGACTGTTGTTGGTCTTTAGTAATGCTACATAGATTTCTCTACATTGATTATGTAACCTGACACAAATCTATAAATCTAAATCAATATATAAATGGAAGTAAAAATTAAGACCATATGATCCCCTTAATAGACACAGAAAAAGCATTTAACAAAATTCAGCACCCTTTTATGATAAGGATATTTAACAAAATAGGCATAGACAGGACTTACCCAAAAATGATAAAAGCCATATATGAAAAACTCACAGCCAACATCATATTGAACCAGGAAAAACTGAAAGCATTCCTGCTTAGAAGTGGAACCAGATAAGGTTGCCCTCTATCACCACTTCTATTCAACATAATCCTGGAAGTTCCTAGCCAGAGTAATTAGACAAGAGAAGGAAATCATATGTTTTTCTATTAGCATCTCTTTAACTTTATGACCCCAAAATTTTCTTAGCAATGAATTGAGTTTGACTGAGTTCAGAATATTTCCTAATCTCCATTACAACCTATTGGGCCCATAGTTTTAGAACTGTATTGCTTAATTTCCACGCAGTTGCAGATTTTCTGGCTTAAACTATAGTAGTCAGAGAATACTTTCTGAGCAATTGCATATCATTCTACAATTTGACTATTCTATATTTTGAATCATTTTATGATTGAATTTTCTATATGCCTTTGAAAATCCTTTTCTTGTTTGATGCAGTGTTTTATACATTTCAATTATATCAAGTTAACTGTGTTGTATAGATAACCTATATCTTTATTGAATTTTGATCTGATTACTCTGAAGCTGTATTGTTTTATTCAGGTAATATTGATTTGCAATATCTTCATGTGTGTTGACCTTTTTGTCATTTCAACATTTCTTTCTTTATCTTCAGTAGAGCTTCTTGCCTTAAACTTTACCTTATCTAATACTGAAATTACTACTTCAACTTTTCTGTTTTGTGTTTACAGGTACATAGTTCTACTTTTTCTTAACTTATAAATGTAAATCCTTATATTAAAGGTATATCTCTTACAGACAATATATATTTGGTTTTGTGTCTTTATTCAGATTGACAAACTTAGCCTTTTAATTGAAGTATTTAATATATTTAAATTTAATATAATTATTGATATCTTGGGATATCATCCATCTGGTTATGTTCTTTATTACCTCCCATTTTTGTTATTTTCCCTCATTTCTTAGCTTCACTTGAACTAATCCATTATTTCTTTTACTTACATTTTTCATGCATTATTAGTTTTTAGAAGTTATACTTGCTTTTAGCAGTTACTCTAGAAATTACTAATCTTGAAATATTATAATATAATATAAATATTACATTTAACATTACCATGATAATGCTAGAAACTTAAAACAGTTTAACTTTCCTACCTTTTGTGTTTTTGTTGTCATGCATTTTATTTCTACATACATTTAAATCCCAAAAGATCTTATTGTTACTGGTTTGTATTTACTTTTTACCCACATTTTTATTCTTTCTGTTATCTTCTTCTTTTCCTAAAATTCCATTCTCTGTGAGGGTTTTGTTTCTTTGTTTGTTTTTCTGCCTTCTACCTGAAGAACTCTCTTTATTTATTTATTTATTTTAGGGAGTTTAGATTTTATTTGTGCCATTGGAAGCTTTCTTTTTTTTCCCACTGTCCTTATTTTATTTATTTATTTATTTATATATATATGTATATATATATTTTTTATTTCAGCATATTATGGGGGTACAAATTTTAAAGTTTCAATAAATACCTTTTCCCCTCCTCCCTCCACAAGTCTGAGTTTCCAGCATGACCATCCCCCAGATGGTGCACATCTCACTCATTATGTATGTATATACCTGCCCCCCAGCCCCCTCCCACCTGCCCAATACTCTATTAATGTAGTACCTATGTGTCCACTTAGGTGCTGCTCAGTTAATAACAGTTTGCTGGTGAGTATATGTGGTGCTTGTTTTTCCATTCTTGGGATATTTTACTTAGTAGTATGGGTTCCAGCTCTAACCAGGAAAATATAAGATGTGCTACATCACCGTTGTTTCTTAGAGCTGAATAGTACTCCATGGTATACATATACCACATTTTATTAATCCATTCTTGGATTGATGGGCACTTGGGCTGTTTCCACAGCCTTGCAATTATGAATTGTGCTGCTATAAACATTCGAGTGCAGGTGTCTTTTTTGTAGAGTGTCATTGGATCTTTTGGGTAGATGCCCAGCAATGGGATTGCTGGATCAAATGGTAGATCCACTTGTATCGCTTTAAGGTATCTCCATATTGCTTTCCACAGAGGTTGAACTAGTTTGCAGTCCCACCAGCAGTGTAGGAGTGTTTCTCTCTCTCCGCATTCATGCCAGCATTTATTGTTTGGAGACTTTCTGATAAAGGCCATTCTCACTGGAGTTAAGTGATATCTCATTGTGGTTTTGATTTGCATTTCCCTGATGATTAGAGACGTTGAGCATTTTTTCATATGCTTGTTGGCCATTCTTCTGTCTTCTTTAGAAAAGTTTCTGTTCAAGTCCTTTGCCCACTTTTTAATAGGGTTATTTGATTTTTTTCTTGCTGATTTTCGTGAGTTCTAAGTATATTCTAGTTATCAGTCCCTTATCGGATGCATAGGATGCAAAAATTTTCTCCCATCCTGTAGGTTGTCTGTTTACTTTTATGACTGTTTCTTTGTCTGTGCAGAAGCTTTTTATTTGGTCATGTCCCATTTATTTATTTTTGTTGCTGCTGTGATTGCCTTTGGGTACTTCTTCATAAACTCTTTACCGAGGCCAATGTCTAGCAGAGTGTTTCCAACATTTTCCTCTAGAACTCTAATAGTTTCATACCTTAGGTTTAAGTCTGTTATCCAGCGTGAGTTGATTTTTGTGAGAGGTGAGAGGTGAGGGGTGTGGGTCCTGCTTTAGCCTTCTACAAGTGGCTATCCAGTTTTCCCAGCACCATTTATTGAAAAGGGACTCTTTTCCCCAGTGTATGTTTTTGTCTGCTTTGTCAAAGATTAGATAGCTAAATGAGGATGATTTTCTATCAGGGTTCTCAGATCTGTTCCACTGGTCAATATTCTTATTTTTTGTGCCAATACCAGATTGATTTAATTACTACAGCTTTGTAGTATAGTTTAATATCTGGCATATTAATACCTCCCATTTTATTTTTGTTGCCTAGAATTGCTTTTGATATCCGGGGTCTTCTATGGTACCATACGAAGTGTAAAATTATTTTTTCTATATCTGCAAAGAATGCTGATGGGATTTTAATAGGTATTGTATTGAATCTGTAGATCAGTTTGGGTGGTATAGACATTTTAATCATGTTGAGTCTGCCGATCCACGAGCATGGTATGGATTTCCATCTGTTTACATCCTCTGCTATTTCCTTCCTCAGTGTTTCATAGTTCTCCCTGTAGAGGTCTTTTACCTCCTTGGTTAAGTATATTCCTAGGTACTTTAATTTCTTTGTTGCTATTGTGAAGGGAATTGAGTCTCTGGTTTGGTTCTCAATTTGATTGTTGTTGGCGTATATGAATGCCTCTGATTTCTGTGTATTGCTCTCTTTAGTATGTACAAGTTTGCTGGTAATTATCTTATTTCTTGTTGTCTGAAAATGTTTTTATTTCACCTTAATTGTTGAAGAATATTTTCTTCAGGGTATAGAATATTATGTTGACATTTTAAAAGCACTTTAAAGAGGTCCTTCTATTGCCTTCTAGATCCACTGTTCTGTTGAAAGATCAATCATCTTTTTGTTTTTACTTTGAGTGTTTGGATCTTTTATCTTTGGTATATTTTAAGATTATCTCTTTGATTTTGATTTTTAACATTTCTACTCATGTGTACCTAGAAATGGTTATCTTAATGTTTTTATTCCACTTGAGATATGAGATATTGAATCTTGGGTTGATATATTTAATCAATTTTGAAAAATTCTCTATCACTATCACTTCAGATATTGCTTCTATCTAATTCTACCATTACTCTCCTTCTGGTATTTCAATTTTTTGTATATTGAATGTTTTGCTGAGCTCCATATATTGTTGACATCCTTTTTAATTATTTAATATTTTTCTTTTTTTGTATTTTTTAACTTCTCTCTGTTCTTTAGTTTGAATATTTTCTATTAAACCTTTCTCCAGTTTACTATTCCTATCTTCTACTTTTTAAAACCTACTATTAAATCTACCTCATGAGTTCTTACTCTTAGATATTATATTTTTCAGTTCTAGAATTTCCATTTGACTTTTTATATAGATCCTAACTCGTTGGGGGAAAATTCATCTTCTTTCAATATATTATCTGCAGTTTTTCTCTTTATCTTCTTCAATGTATTGAATGTGCATTTTAAAGATCCTTATCAGGTAATGAAAATATCTGATCATGTATCAATCTGTTTCAAGTGTCTAATTTTTCTCTTCATGTTCAATCATGAGGTTCTTTCTTTTAGCATATGTAGTAATTTTTAATTACCTGATATCATTCACATAAATAGACTGTAAAGATCTAAGACCTAAGACAAGGCTATCTTTGTCTAAGGATGTCTTCCCCTTCTCTCAACTAGACAGATAAAGTGATGGCTTATCAGCTTATTACAGTTAAGGACTATGCTGTGTTGAGCCTGGATTTATTCCGGTAATGATCACTCCGCATGTAGTTTTCCCCTGGCTTGCTCTTCAGGTCTTCTCAACTGTAAATCTAGTTTATTCTGTAAAGCCTTCCCCTATTTTCAAAATCATCTAGCACAACTGCCAAAAAACTTCACTATGCTCTTCCAGAGTCTTCCTATTTATATTTTTAGCCTGGTACAGAATTCACCAGATGCCTTTATAGAAAAACTGCCCACGTGCTTGAGGCTACCTCCCTCAAAGCTATGTTGATTTATACATTCTCCAGAAATAGGCTTCTCCAGATTTAAAGACTAACTTCTTAAACTCCTGACACAACCTGGATTAGCAAATGCCGCCAGTGTATAGCATCCTTAAAAAGTCAGCTTATCTCTTTGAAGTACCAACATTTCCTGAGTAGTTATTACTTCAATAGATCTCTGTTGTTTTCAGTTTGTTGGTGTCTAAAGTTTACAATACACACACACACACACACACACATACAAATACTATATACATAATAAAAATTGTATTTCTTGCTTTATCTCATGGATAATCTATAAAGATTTCTGTAGCCCACTCAAATATTCTTTTTTGTTTTATTTATTGTTGAAAATGAATTTTGCTTCTTTGCTTTTGTTTTCCTTCTCCTAGTAAGAAATAAATTAAGGAAGTTGGATTCTTTGGAGATGATAAATCCTTTTGGACATGTTGAATTTAAGGTGACAATGGAATTGACATGACACCATCAGGAAGTTGGAGATGTGAGACTTTAGCTTAGCAACAAGGTCAGGACTGAAGATATAAATCTGGTAGACATATGTGTAAAGATGATAGTTTAAATTATGACAATAGATGGTATTTTCAAGTGAAAGAATATAGACATAATAAGGTTTAAGGACCCCATTCCTTACTTTAGGAGTATCACAAAGAAGTAAAAAAGTAAGACAAAGAAAAAAGAATTGATGGAATAAGAATATAATCAGTTTAATTCAATGAATTATCAAGAAAAACACACTATCTGGGGGATAGGCACGATATAAAAGCAATTTATGTAACTGAATCATTTGCACTCCTGTAATATTCTGAAATAAATTTTTTTTCAAAAAAGGGAAGAGAGGTTGTGACTGACCAAATTATAATAAGTTGGTTCATTTCTAGATGTGGGAAAGAATTATATTATATTTAATTTTTAATAACAAATAGAACATTTTATACTATATTGTAAAGCAAAATCTTTTACGATTGGTAAATACATTTTTTTCTAATTAGTTTAGTAATAGTTAATTGAAATCTTCTCAGACTATGTACATTTTATAGTGAGAAAATAAAAGTAAAAAAGGAATCCAATATAATGACCTCTTGATACTTGTTAAATTTAGCCCTAAATCAATTATCATAGGTATTCTGTGTTAAATAGTAATTGTACAAGTATTTTTACTTCCTAAAGAACAGTATTAATTCAAGTATTAAATTATCCTGTAGTTTTTCCTGCATGCTCTATTAGTTTATTGTTTTATTTATAAAGATAGGTACATCACTCAATAATGGTATTCTAAAAATTAAAAAAGTATAAACTAAGATCTCAAAATAGTCATATGAAGAAAAGTGTTAGAATATGATTTCAGCCTAAGTAATTTATAATCTTATAACATGAAATAAAATATAGGTTTTTGCAGATAACCAGAAGACCACTAGACTTTTGCTTACATACAAGTATTCAAAAATTATTTCTTAAATTTTGTCCTCTCAAATGATGAACCAAATAGATTAATTCCCATACTGTGTTTTCCTTCAAACTACTATGCACTTTCAAGTTAAAAATTACTATAGAACAAATAGCCTATCTCTCCTTTGTTTAAAATATCTCAACTCAGTTGATGGCTGGATTAGTTATCTTATCTCTCTATTTGGTATATAATAAAGAGAATCACAACTGCCAAGGATAATACAACACAATAATAAGACTATTTATGAAGAAGTCTCAAAACTATTAATCCAATAGCCCAAATCACATTTAATGTTCAAAGGCAATTGTTAACAAAGTTAGTAGATACTTCAGGTTACAGATTAATTTTATCTCCATTTCCTGAATAAGACATCTATTAAAATATCAACCCCGGATGTTAGATACTATAGGGTGCTTTGGGATATTTAGTTGCAACACTAATAGTTAAACCATTAATGTAAATAGTATAGAAATAACTATTATACTATATATATATATATATATATTTATTATTTGCTGTCATAGTATGCACTATTTTATATTACATCCCCCTTATTTTGTTAATTTAAGTGAGATAAAATTTCTTAAAAGCAGTTTTTCTGGTTGATTAGATGTATTTTTCCTTAAATATTTATAGGCATTATAATTAAAATGTTAATTGAAATTTTAATAGTAATTTTGGATTTTCACAGAATTTTCAATGAATAAAATGTATTACCTATACAACTATGTGTACAAAGAAAACAACATCAAACAGTTTAGTCCTGTATATCATAATATTATAATTAAGTCATTTCATTACTGAATGTGTATACTGGGTGGCTTAATGACTCTAATCTCTGTTTCACTCATAAGCATATGGAAGATAGGTTATTAGAAAAAGCAAAAAAGACAACACACAGTTCCAAACTCTAGGAAGCTAACTAAAGTTTGCCTTCATGTTTTACCACTTTTAATCACTTCTTGCCAATATTCATTATAAAGCAATTACCTAGCTACAAAACACTTTATGGAAATGAACATACCTCTTTCACATATATAAAGCCCACAAGATTTCTTCCTTGTTTCTATTTCCCATATTTCTTCCTCAGCTTCAAATTAACTGACCTATTTATATAGTGGACACACTCAAATTATTTCATTTTTTTGGTGGATTGAAGAAAACAATGGTTTATATTCTATAATCTAAGTATTAGCAGAAGTTTCAGGAGTCCCATGTTTAAGTTTTCATCTGTAGATTTTTCAGTCACTGTTACTTCTTTCTGGTACTCTATTACTTGAAGAATGTGAGGCAGTTGCAATGACTAAAGAATTAAATGGTATAAATATACCTCTCTCAAACCCTGTGAGCAAGAAAAGAGGCAAAAACCCAGTACAGACAGCTATATAACTTTGCCCTTTATGGATTTCCTTTAGATTATTTGCTAAAAGGAAATTATTAAATTTTCATGTGCTCTGCAGAGCCTAGTCTTGGTTTATAAGATGAGAAGAAAAGAAAATATTATTAACTGCTTCATTGCCAAGAGATAGTCATTATCTGTGTACATTGAAAGAATTCTTAGTGCCCTTGCTGTGGTTTTAATGCTCATATCTGAGGTCATGAGATCACGAGCTTTATTCTCTGATTGTCATGTGGAGCAGTGAGCACAATTACAGAACATTTTTACAGCCAGGTTTGCTCAAATCTCTGTCTCTCTCTCTCTTTTTTAATATTAAACAAATTCTCTGATCTACTGGATCATTTTACTCAGCCAATATGCCTAAACACCTGCCTTACAATTTTTAAGGTGATTATTTAAAATTGCAAATATCATTAAAAGTCATTCTAGTGTGGAATTTCTTTGAAGAAAGTGGATTATAGAGTAGCAGAGATGTATAAATTGGGTAAAAAATTCAAGTTTTTGGAAAAGCGCATCTGCTTTTCTCACACAGAGGCGAATAGGAGTTTTAAACAGCAATCCTGCCTGTGTCCCTCCTAGAGCTATTGAACAATGTCTTTTCATTGGTTACAGCATCTTCCAGAAAGGCCTGCTTGCTACCAAGAGTGTGGGGGACCATGCTCTGCAAGATACACAGAAATACCACCCACCAGGGCTGGTTTTGCAAGCCATGGTGAGGACTTGTCCAAAATCTGTTCTTAAATCATACATTCTGGAAGCCTTGGTTCTCTCTCATAGTGTAATGTCACCCTCTTATTTTATCCTCCATCTTCTGTTATTTAACTAAAACAAATTGAAATGATTTCTACTTGAAATAAAGCCACATGTCACAGATAATAATAAAGGAATATCACAAAACATGATCACAGTGCTTTGTATTACCACTCTCCCTTCCCTCTTCCCCCAACATACAGAAAGGCAAAGGTCGTTCCCAGAGAAATTTTTAGCATGTGAGCATCTCTGGGTTTTAAAAATGTCAGTGTCTTGGCAGGTGCTTTCAGCTGTAATAAGAGGTAAGTAAAAGATTTTACAATCTCTGCCTTTTAAAGTTAATATGAGGAAGCATATACAAGTTTGTAACACTCTCAATAGTCAAGATTTACTACTACCCTTGAATGAATTACTTCATTTGACTTATTTGCTGTTAATTGCATTCTAATAGGAGAAGGATGGTGTCTTTAGAGATCTAAAGGCTACACCATTTCAATAGTAAAGACATTCATGTTAAAAATATAATAAACATACACACACAAAGAACTGAAAAATGAAAAAAAAGCAAGTCTCTGAAATCTTTCCTACTCTGTTTTAGAATAAAATGCTTATTTTATTCATTTTGTAATAAACTGTATATCTCTGGCAACAATTTTGTTCACCTAAAACTCACCAATTGTTTGAATTATGATATTACTAATTGGGTTCAATCAGGAAAATGTTTAGCAGAGCAATAGGCAAACTGAATGATTTCAAAAATCTTCAAGATTTTTTCTTTGAAAAAATTCCTATTCTGCATCAGAAATCTCTCATTGGTCAATGCACTTTTAAGAGTGCACTGTGTGGTCACTATAATAATCAATATTTCACACTAGTTTTGCTTAAACAAATAAGCACATTTTTGTGATACACCAAACATGTCTTTGATGATAGAAGTGCAGAGATATAAATCAACATACATTTCAATTTACCTTTGTGTGAGGTGCATGTAAGATACAAGAACAGGGTAAGATTCCACCTGTCTTAGAAAGAGACTTGTTAACATATTACTGATGACTCAGGCAAATCAGATGGTAAATTACCTTTGAGAGGTCCCCAGCCTCCAAATAGAAGCAGATAACAAACACATTCCACGTAACCCAGAGGACTAGCCAGACAGCATACTGTAGGCAAGCAAAAGAGAAACAACATATAATTAGTTTGCAATCAGCTGAGTACAATTCAAATAGAACTTGAACTTTGACACACCCAAATTATAAGATTAGTAGGGAATGTTAGATATTGCTTCTTTCTAAGGAGCAGGATTAGATGTACATTTATCTCACTGTTGATTTTTTTCCCCACTGTTATGGACTTATAGCTCAAACTTCCTTAAGTATAATTTTTAGGTTTCAAGACAAGAGAAATGATAGTCCACATTTCTGTTTTAAGAGTGAATGATTGTTTTCTAGATATCTAAATAAATGTGCTAATATCTAGATGTGCTAATAATATGATATAATATAATATAATAATATAATATAATAATGTGCTAATAATTAGATGTGCTAATATACTTGTAAAATACAACCCATCCAAAGAAAACTAGTTTCCTTAAACAAAACCATCGCCATGTAGGATAATGTACAACCTTTCCCCAAGACATCTAGGACCATCTTCAAATCAGTCTTTATGCCTCTGTCCCATCTAATCAGCTTTCTCTCTTTAGTGTCTCCTTTTCATTTCTATGTTCACACCTCCTTATTTTATCCTCTCTCTATTGCTCATGACAGTGGCTATCTAGCTATTATCCCTAATTTTATTCTTTTATCTATTTAGTGTACCTTCTTCAATGATGACGGATTTTCTTGTCAAAATAGTTATGACCACTCAGCTAAAATTCATTAAACATTTAGAAGGCAACATTGCTGGAAAGACACCGAGATCACAGAAACCAGTGATAAATTCTCCCTAGATACAAGTTAAGTGAAGGTGATAAATTTAAAAAAAAGATAATTATTATATAGGAATCATAAAAAAGGTATATAGTCTGAGCACAAGGAAGGAAGAGGGGAGGAGAACATAACCTGCCCTGGATAAAAGATCCTGCAAAGCTTAACAGGAGAGGTGAAAGCCTTTCAGAAGATGTCATTCTAGCTGTCTCATGAGCGAGCTTAATGAAATCAAAGTGTAAAGGGTTGGAAGGGCTATGGCATGAGGCTACTATAAACAAAGGAAACAACAATTGTGGCTTTTTAAAAAGTTGCATAAGAGAATAATATATCATTTCCCATATAAACAGACACCAATGACACCCATCCTTTATATGGTGAGTTCCAAAATATTTATTTTATGATTCAAGAACCCCCATGATCTTGTTATCTTTTGAGCCACACGTTTCTGCTCATCTCTGGCATTATCCTGGATTCCAGACACATCCACTATTTCTGTTTCAGGTACATGGAAAGCTATTTCTCACTTCTGTGCTTTTGTATATTATTCCTTTATCCTGAATAATTTTGATTTCCCCTGGATACTCCTCTTACCATCTATTAGTTTTTTTTAATTTTTCTTCTAAGATTAATTTGAATATCACCTCCTGAGTGAATCTAATCAGAATTGATTAAGCTCTACTTAGTGCTACAATAAAGTTTGCTTGTCCTAATTTCATTCCAAATGTTTACACCTAATTATTTACATATGTTCTCCAATGCACAATGATAAGCTCCTTAAGAAAAGGAACTATTTTTTAAATTTTTTATTTTTGTTCCCAAGTTCTAAACTTATGGTATTTGTTTGCACACAACAGTTATTCAGACAATATTTTGTATATCAAGGAATGAAAAAGTAGTAATATAAAGGAAATCTTATTATTTTCAGAAGCAGAACCCATTCTTCCCACCCAGACTGGTTTTTATTAGATTACTATGATCATTCCTGTAGTGTGAGGAGTGAGAGTTCTACATGATGAGTTTATATAATAATAAGTGATGACTCAGCTGTTTTCCAAAGGTGATGGGTTCATTTAACTGCTGAGTATGTGCATTGCTCAGCAGAGTATAAAGTGAGGTCAAAACCAAATGATCCAAACAAAAGAAGGGATTTGAGAGGCTCTATGAGGTGGGGGTAGGGACTGGAGAAAGGATCAGGAAGCTGAGCAAGCTGTAGCAGGAAAGAAACATCGTTTATGTAATGGAGATCTAAAGAAGAATTTAAGTTTGTTTCAGTCACTTGATTTAAGTGATGATAAGACAGAAAGGAAGAATGACTGACTATAATGTTTTATCATGTCCTTTTTTCATAGTGACACATTTTCCCCACCTTATTTATAACAGAGAGCTACATAAACACTGTTCACTAAAAACCAAAATAGCAGGATTGTAAAACATTGGGGAAGGGCTGATGAAATACACTGTATTACATAATATCAAATATTTCTGAAAATTTGACATTGGCAAGCATGCTTTGTGAAATGGCATTAAGGAATGTCAATGCTGAAGCTTTTTTATTTCACAACTGAAATTCTATTTTAAGCTCAATAAAAGCTAAAATGTTTATCTGTATCCATGTGGTATAGAGGGCATAGTCACTACTTCAATATTGTATACTGAATATATAATAAGAATTTAGAATCTTCATCCAGGTTTACACTTACTTATGTGTATATATAAATATAAATTAAAGTTAGTTTGATTAAAAATATCAAACTGAATAATTTGTTTTAGTCACTGAAATAAATATTTGTATGGAAGGATAGGTAAGGTAATGCTTGTCTCACATATAAATAAATAGCATATGAAGATTAAGAACTGGGAACCTAATATCTTGCTCTGTCACTTAGGAGCTCTTTGGCTATATTCAAGTCATGTGGTCTACTACACTTCACTATCCTCAAATGTAAAATAGGCTTATTAATAGCAGCAAACTCACATGGCTTATATGAGAATGGAATGATAGAATGTTTGAAAGTACCCAATTCTTGAGTTCCCACTATATGTTGCCATTTTATTATAATGATTATGTTACATCATCATCTCTTCTTATTAAATAATATAGCAGTGATCCCAAAAGTTTTAGTCCTTAAGATATTAAAAATATATTTTCCACATGGACTTATATAAAACAATATTCTATGTAATTAAACTACAATCTACTTGTTTCCTCAATGCAATATATTCTTCCCTGGAATAAGGTGGGTTTTTTTTTTTTTGATATTTTAATGCCAACATTGATAGAAGGATGATATCTCATGAAATGAACATTTCTTCCTTTGGTTTCATTAAAACAATAGTTTATTATTTCTGATTCAGTGCAACACAATTAAAAAGGACTTTCTATATCTTGTTTTATGAGTTGCTTTTTTACAGTGTTAGTAACACTTTTGCACTTCTTTTTTAATCCTCCTATTTTTCCAAGATTGATCCAGAAGGATTTGTACAGAAAGAACATAGTAAATGTTCCTTTTATATCTTTGCATTTACTTGTGCTATTTTCACTTTATTGTATGCTTCATTACAAACCAGTTGGCCTCACAATGCATATACTTCATTATAAGTTTACAAAAGATGATTATCACTTGTGTTGGTATGCCTCCTTCAATAAACACAGAAACCCCTACTAGTGTGACAGAAGTTAGTCACTGCTTGTATATCATTATCCAAAGGCAGACATTTGTCTAATTTATCTAACTTTATCTCATTTAATTTTAATCATTAATTTTCTCATTTATCTTTATTATATCTCTTTTCTTCATCTCCTATTTTCTTTATTATTCCTTTTTATACTTTTTTTCTCATTTCAGTTGCTTGCACTTTTATAAATTAAATATCCTCCAATTTTGCCTAGCTGCCTAAATACTGATGAAGATTTTGCATTCCTTTGTAATTTGGCCTATGAGTTTTGTCAATAAACACTACTGTTCATGCTGTTTTTAAAATTACTCATCATAATTATTTAAGAATATAAAGATCTGTACTAACTTCTTTCCAGGCGCTACAGCTAGTTGATGTGATATAATTGACAATTGCTCAGTTTGAGTATAATTGAAAAGGACGTTCTGCCGGAGAGATAACCTAGCAGGCTAACAAAGTATCACACTTGCTAGATATCACCTAACATATAGTTTTCTGATATAAAACTAACTTTGCTTTAGCCTCATTTCTTCTTGTGAAAAAAACATTATATTTTATGTTTTGGATAGACACATTAAGATATAATTTGTGATGAGAGATTCTATTGCATGATGAAATTCACTTTTTAAGAGTTGATTTCTGAAGCACTAGGAGAACCATTTAAAGATTGATTCAACCCGAGTCTCCAAATAAATGGTCAAAACTATCTACTAAAAAAGTAATTGAAACATCATGGCTTCCCTGTTGTATTTGTGGCTTCAATAATGAAATCAAATTACGTATATAAGATAAAAATTAGTTAAGGTTGTTAATCATGTAATCATGATAGGCCAAAACATTGACTAGGCTCAGAAACATGGCGATATTATATGCCATGGTTATATAATATTTATAAAGATAGACTAAGGTAGTATAAGACTAAAAGGCTGATAAATTTTTTGTTAGAAAATAACAAATCACACCTTAATGACACTGCCGATGCTTTGATGCCTTCCTCTCTTACATTAAAACTGCCCAAGCTTAAAGTCCAAATTTTTAAAATTATATTTAACATACAAAATATTAATAAATTTTGGCACAGTTTGTCAGGTTTTCATGCACATACATATATATAACTTTTACATTTTTATTGGCATTACATTGATTTTATAAATTATTTTGAGGAAAACTGAACTTTATGCATTTCCAAAATAATCTCTTCTAGAAAAATTCCTGAAAGAGGAATTATTATTTAAGACAAATGAATTTTCATATCCTTTTTACTAATTGACAATGATTATACAATTTCAGAAAAAAAAAAGAGTTACCCTTATAACATTAAAGTGCAGAAGCAAGCATTACTTGAAAAGGAGATTTAAATTTATGGTTAGCCTAGCTTTCTAATTTCTTGTTTCTTTTTCCTTTGTGTCTAGGGAAATAGGAACATGTTAGAATAACATATTAGCAGAGAATATGCAATTTTTTTCCCAAAGGAAATACTTGTTTTTTATTCAGGCATTTTTAATATTAGAAGACTTCTATTGTAAAATGTCATTAAGTGAACTATTAATATATAAATAGGTATGAATGGACTAAATTATGATAATGACTTTCTCTTAAAAATTATCACCATTTAGAAAACTATTATTCTAAATTTTAAACCAATAATTCTAAAACTGTTATTATTATTAGAAGATGAAAAGAGTAGCACAATTCAATCACTTGTTACATGCCATCTTAAGTGCTTAATTAGAGAAGGAGTTGGGCCATGAATCAATTCACATTTATTAAATACTAGCTGGATGCAAGTGACTACATCTGCCACAGAGAAACAATACAGGATATAACTGAGTTACTCACCTAATATAATTTATATTCATCACTGATATGTAATTGATGAAATCTATAGGAATGTTTTTAGGTATGATTATTTTAAAGAGTACAAAACTGGTATTAGCTCACCAATCTCACTGCTCTGCTAATTTAAATGTAATAATTTAATCAGTTCTAATGAACTGTGACGGAAGAATTACTAAGAAGCATTGCATTAACAATCTTGTCTCAAAAACTTCTTTAAGCAAGAAAAATGTTTAGAATTATTAACAGTTACATGTTTGAACATTAACAATAAAGATGTTTTAATTGATATAAAATGTATACTCACAAAGCAAACATCCTTAGTCAAAATGGTAAGACTATATGCATCTTTTGCTCAAATTACATTTTACTTTAGTTTTCTCATCTCTAACAGCAGTATTATTTAATCTGCTTAGCCATTCTTATCACTTTCTTTTCTATTATTATAATAAACAAGAGAAAAAGTGGTCCAAATAAAGCAACTTATTTCCTAATTCTTGATGATTCTATGACCAATGGTAGTCTGTAAATCCTATGTTCTAATACATGCTATAAAAAACTTGTCTCTTAAGAAAAATACCTACATAAAAGCACACTATTTTACAACTTCTAGTTTAGTCAGGAATGAAGGCTCTGATAAAGTTATCAGCCAGAGTCTGATAGAATCCAATTCTAATCATAGATCATGCTATAGATTATAGAGAAAGGCAGATTTCTAACTTCTCATTTTCCACCAATGCTGTTGTCATATGATCAAGCTTCCTTGTGATTTTACATCTGCCTAGGCATTTTAAAGATTGTGTAACTTTTAGTCCATTTTAAAATAAGACTTTTCTTCACCCAATTATAGAAATTTCTTATTGTAGATAATATTTAAAATTTTGAACACCATAAAGGGAAATTGAGAAAATATCATATTTAGATATAATTACTAGTATCATTTTATTGTATGTTTCCATTCTTGTCCTTATTAGTATATGTTTCAATCATATGTGCTAAATTAAAATTAATAGGAATCTTCCTCTATATTTTGTTACTTGATTTTTTCACTTGATTAAAAAGTCTCATTGAGTATTTTATAACATACATGGCAGTTCAATCATCTACTATGAGTTATTCAATGAATTTCTTATTAAACTTCTTATGCTTTTCTTGCTTGTATTATAATATAATCAATTCCTAGAAATCTTGGTTTTGCTTTAAAATATTTAGTTTCATTAGACCTATGAACTATTTTGTGAATTATACCTAAAAATATTTTGCCTAAACAGACTATTTAATTCTTAGACAGACTATAAATGTTAGCATATCCAATAGACATCATTTTAATGAACATATAAACATGGCCATTAAGTTTTATATAACTCCAAATAAAAACAATATCCCTCAGGTATTCTATTCTTCTTGAAGAAAAAAGTGAAAAATAATTGTCTTTGATTAATACAATAATAATAATGTTCATTTACCATGAAAACACCTGTATATGACCAATTTCTTGCCTTTACTTGTGTAAAACATTTTATACCAAAATATTTACGTCCTTATAGTCCATTGAAAAGATTTTAGACACCTATAATGATTCATATTATTCATGTGCACTTGCTTATATAGCAAGCATTTAAGATGCAGATGTGTGATTCATAGACCTCAAAGTGATGAGAAAAGAATCCTTTAAATTCTTGAAAAGGCAACTTCTCTTTTACTGTCACATATTCATCACTTTAGACCGTGGCACCGAAAAAACAATGCTTACTTTGCCAGTCAGCAAATAATTTAAAAGTCATATTTACTGATATCTCTGGTTTTTAAAATACCAGTTTTAGAATTCTAAGGACGGCTGTCCCTGTGTTGAGGATTTTTGGATTATCCCAATAACACTAAAGAAAGTGGAGTTGCCTCTGGTTCTGGCTACCTAGGTGTTTAAAAATCACAGTCAAGATGTGTAATACTGCATTTTTTAACAATTAAGATAATATGCATTTGAGGATTTTTATATAATCCTCTAATACTGTCTTTATTCCATTGCCTTAATGCCTCCCTCCCACCTCCCACTGTGACCCCAATCCAAGACACACAATGGTGGGCTGAGAAATGGCCCTCCCAAAGATACTCACACCCTAATCACTGGAAACTGTGAATATGACTTTTATAGCATTAAGTAAATAGTCTTTGCAGATATGATGAAGTTAAATTTTTGAGATGGGGAGATTATGCTGGATTAGCTAGGTGGCTACAAGGAGGGATATTTCTCATCCAGGATGATAACAGAGCAGAGAGTGATCTGAAGACGTGGGTTTAAAGATTAGACTGATGTGGCCACAAGCCAGGGAATCCCACGGCAACAGACATTGGAAAAGGAAAGCATTGGATTTTCCCCCAGAGACTCTGAAGGTAGTATGGGTGCTGATTTATGCTCAGTGACACAGATGTCAATTTGTTGACCCCCAGAAGAATAATTTCTGCTATTTTAAGCCAAGAAAATTGTGGTAGTTTGTAACAGCAGCCACAAGAAACTAATATACCCTCCTAAATCTGCTATTCCCCAAAACCTCTCTGTTACTGAAATATAATGATGGAGAGTATAATAACTAAATACTTGTAGAGAAGTGTAATTAATTTCAAAATTGAGATCCACTCCTTTTGGGCAATTATATCACTGCTTCAGAATCAGCCTATTTCTAATCTTTGAATGGCATGCAAGCAGAAATCCCTTTTTTTTTTTTTTTAACTTATTTGCTTGATATAATTACTGTGAAGGTCTATGGCAGGAAATGAGGTACTCTTGTTTTATAAGCATATCAACAAGTTCTTAGAGTATTTCCAACATTCTAACAATATAAAGCTGTTTTATTGTTTTAGAAGCTATTGCATAAATTGCTAGGATGCAGAAATCAATAAATTTAGAGTCCTGAATATTTCCAAATTTGTAAAAACTTGTCAAAATGAGTTATGTACCTAGAAAAAGATACAATTTCAAGTAGCTTCTTATTGCAACTAACTTTGAAAGCAAGGAAGGGGAAAAAGCAAGTGGTATTATCATCAACATAATGGACTAATACTTTTTAGTTGGAATAATGGATTAAAATATTAAAAATAATAAAGATTCTAATAACCAAGTAGCCATCCTAAAGTTATCAGCCATCATTGTCTTAAAATTTGGGAGAGTGATTAAATCACCAATTGTTTATCAATCAAGTTTTTATGACAAATATTCTTCACTATCACCCTTTAGCAAGTATTTATCATTATGAGTGAATACTGCCATATCTGGCCCAGAATAGTAAGTGGAAAACATCACTTTTAGCTATATCCATACATTTTATGGCCATTTTGATCACTTTGAAGGCATCTGTATTTCTAATTGACTTATCAATCCCTAAAAATGTTGAGTCCTTTCCCCTTGTGACAAATAATTTTTAAACAAATGCATTATTAAACATATATTGAATTATAGTTTTTCAACTGTGTTTCATGAAAGAGTTCATGGCATACATAGAAAATGATACTATTGGTAAAGCACACTAATTTAAATAAAGGAAAGAGCTTCCAGTAGTTGAAAGTGATTAACTTAGAGGCTCTGGCCATCCCAGTAAGTCCTGAGGGGCTCAATATCCCAGCACATCTGTAACTATTACCTGTGAGACTACTAGGAAGTTGTGCTCAGAAAAACATAGATAATGCACAGTTTTTTTTTTTTTTCAAAAACATGTTTACAAAGGTATCCAAAGTTTGCTCAACCTGCCTACTAGGAACTATATATTCTGTATAGTCACCTTAAGGGAGCTTCTGTCACATAGATGATCCAATTACTTGTTCAGTAATTGTAGCTAATGTGGACAAATCAAGGAGGCAATGTTCAACTCAGTGGCCACATGTAAGCATAAATATGCATGTCTACAGAATTTTAAACTAGTTTATCAGGTACTTTTTATATTGTGAATGCTCATTTGGAGAGTGAAGTTTCAAACTTACATAATTTACTGCTGATACCTCTGTAAATGGTTAATGTTAATTAAAACTATGCAGTTTAATAGAAATTTAAATAGAATTTCTTTTTAATAGAAATTAATAGAAATTTCCCCCCACTTTAATAGAAATTTCTTCATCGTCCTCTTCCTTTTCCTCTTCTTCTTCTTCTTCTTCTTTCTTCTGATTTACCAAAGAGCTCTCCACTTATCCACATAAAAGCAGGGCTTTGATCTACTATTAGTAGTTTCAGAGTTACACATTAGTAAGATGAATAAAAATGAAAGCAAAATGAAAAATAACTATTTTAGTACAGAATATTTTTGGCTAAATATAACATAATATTAAATTACAGGTGGTTTGAATGCTAGGTTTAAATTTTTTTTTTTCTCACATATGAAATCTGCAAGTGTGCTGCCGTTGGCTCAATGGCTCAATGCTGTCATGGCTTTACATCCATACCTCTGGGATTTTCTTTCAAATCCTCACAAAGTAACATACCATGCAGGCAGAAAGGCACTAGGCAAAAAAGAGGTCTCTTCCTTGTGCAACACTTTATTCTTCCAGGAAAGAAAGATTTTCCTGGAGGCACTCAGCAGACTTCCTTATATCTTATTAGCTGAAACTGTGTCACAAACCTGCCTCAAATCCAACAACTGGCAAAAAGGAGAGATTATCATGGCTGTTTAATCAATTGCAATTCATCCTTTAGACCTAAAGGATCTCCCTGAGAGCTTTATTGTCCATCTAAATACTTGGATCAAATTTGGGGACAGAGTTGTCTGCCACTACAACCTATAAGTGGCCTATTTTTTGTTTTTCTTTAATATGTAAACATAAATAATTCTTATTTTATATTTCTTATGAGTTTCTTATTTTCTAGAGAAATGTCCAACCCTTTGCTTTAGTAAGACTATACATATTTAACTAAGTAGAGAAATAATTTAGTAATTACAGTATACCCAAAGTAAATATAAGATTTTATACCATTTATGAAGGAAAAGCACGAGAAAAATAAAGAAAAACAAACAACAAAATAAAAGAAAATGAGATAAAGAATGTTCCAACAATCAGCAAGATTCAATTTAATCAGCAAAGAGGAAAAATATTACACATAGTGTTAGATGTCTCATTGGAAATGCAAAATATTAGTGTTTTGCAAAAGACGAAAAAATATCACAGAGAATATTAAGAATATTAGAATAAGAAAAACAGGTACTCCTAAAGAATCAAAAGTAGAAAGTTAATGGCAGTTTCAAAATTTATATAATTATGCTTCATTAAGATTTGGTAAATGTGTAGTGGTTGTAAATTTTGATTGAATAACCACAGTCTACTATTTATTCATTTGGGGACTGGAAAATAACTGGAAAGGCTTAAATCCCTTTTTAGCTGTCCTATCCCCTAGCCTTCCTCTCAAATTCAAAGCAATTCTAATAGTCATACCAATAGTCTTCTAAAATATGTAAATTATCTTAATTGGGGGATATAGGAAATCTATCAATTAGACCTTTAAAGATGGTAATTTGCTGTGCTTAATTTAAAAATATGCACACACACATACAGATCAAAAAATATATTTTTAAATCTTGCTTTAGGATAAGATATTAAAGGACCCTCATTTATTTTGGGCCTTTTGTATAACATTAAATTGTAAGTGTGGGCTGAGTCTTAAAGCTTTCCTAAACATTTTAAATTACTACAACAGTACAATTTCCAAACTTGCTTTCACATAAAAAGATTTCTATCCAAATTTTTACTAGGTGCATTTTTTTTCGGCTTACCCAAATGCCAGGATAGACATTTATCGATATTTCATGTGATACCTATCTTCTAAATTCCTGTCTTGATTGAATATTGTCAAGAGTAGAGCTTAGTTTTACTATTTCTGGTGACTACTTCTTGGTATAGTGGTGTTTGGGGTTCAAAAGTTCTGGTGTGCCAAGAATTCCAGAGAAATGAAACCTCCTAAAGAGATAATCATGGGTTCAAATCTAAATGTTATTAATTCAATGTTAGAAAGGAAAACATAAAATCACAAGACTTTTATTTAATGAAATATCTGTATTTAAATGCATAGTACTATAAAAATAAAATCCCCCCACCTACTGAGCAGACCCTTTCTTGACCAAGGGACCTGAGAAAAACTTTAAAACTGAGTTCACAGCCATGAGGAAAAGGGAAGTCTGCCACATGTCCTTATACTCCCTCCCTTTTGGAGTTTAGCTACTGAAACTGACCAGCATTGATGTGAAAATAGAGATCATAAGACTGACAAAACAGACTCTTTGTGGCAATGAGCTATTAAATTAGAAACAGGACCCAAAGACTCTCAAGGCAAAGGTTAAGTCATACCTGTAGGTCATCAATTTGCTTAACAGATCACTTTGAGTAACTATATAATTATGGCTTGTCTATGGTCAGCAGACTTTCTTCATTAAAACATTCTTTATGTGAATTATAAGCTTTTTAAAGATTTTATTTTATTATTTTTTTATTATTTCAAAATATTACAGGGGTACAAATGTTTTTGGTTACATAGATCCCTTTTGCTATGCTTGAGTCAGGGTTATAAGGGTGCCCATTACCCAGATATTGTTCATTGTATGCATTAAATAGGTTTTTGCTTGTCTTCTCCTCTCCTCTCCCCCGTCCTTGATTTCCACTGAGTATTATTTATTTATTTCAACATATTATGGGGGTACAAATGTTTAGGTTACATATATTGCCTTTGTTTCACCTGAGTCAGAGCCTCAAGCCTGTCCATCCCCCAGAAGGTGTGCACTACACCCATTAGGTATGAATATACCCATCCCGTCCTCCCCATTCCTACCTGCCTGTCACCTCTGAATGCCATACTGGCCCAGAGGAATAAGTGGAAAACATTACTTTTAGCTATGTGCATTCATAAATTCTATCTACTTTTGAAACTAACATTCTTAGATGAATGTAAAGGGATTTTATTATTATTTTTCCAGAGAAGTATACTTTTTCTTGTATAACAAGCCTTAGCTGCAGTGCCCATGGGCTAGTCCAACTGTGGTGATACCAATAAACAGAATGTCTCGCTCCTTATGTCAGCCACTTAGTCAGTCAATCATTTTTATTGGAAATAATGATCGCAGTGTGAATTCAACCAAAAGTATTAGCATTGGGATCACTTTTTGTATCATTATACAAGACTCTTTCATAAAGGATGTATTCACAATTTCTTGAGGAATGTATCTTGAGAGAAAAACCATCAGGCCTTCTAATGGCCATCGAGTAGACATATTATTTGTAAGACTGATACTATTTGATCAAAAGTGTTGGTGTCGGCCGGGCGCTGTGGCTCACGCCTGTAATCCTAGCTCTTGGGAGGCCGAGGCGGGCGGATTGCTCAAGGTCAGGAGTTCAAAACCAGCCTGAGCAAGAGCGAGACCCCGTCTCTACTATAAATAGAAAGAAATTAATTGGCCAACTGATATATATATAAAAAAAATTAGCCGGGCATGGTGGCACATGCCTGTAGTCCCAGCTACTCGGGAGGCTGAGGCAGAAGGATCACTCGAGCCCAGGAGTTTGAGGTTGCTGTGAGCTAGGCTGACGCCACGGCACTCACTCTAGCCTGGGCAACAAAGTGAGACTCTGTCTCAAAAAAAAAAAAAAAAAAAAAAAAAAAAAAAAGTGTTGGTGTCAGTAGATAGGACCTTGGAGAATATGTTAAAATAATTCCAAAAAATGTGTAAATTTTAATATACATTTACTATTGAAATATTCTTTGAATAAGAGCTTAGTTAACCTTTCCAAAAGATGAAAAGAGGCCAAGTAATAGTGATCTACAAGCACCAATAATGCATATTTATATTTCACTATATGCATTAGTTTCTTCCAATTTTTACTTAGTTTGTCTTTCATTAATCACCCTAGGGCTAAAATCACAAATTCAGAGCTTAAACATATGATTCAGGGATAAAAATTAAAAAACTATCTTCATCTTAAAAATGTATTCTGCTACTAAAACTAAAATTGGGTTTAGTCCAAATCAGCATATGAAATGAAGTTTTATAATTTGGCCCCAGAAAAAATTCTGGTATTTTTATCAAATTACTGCGTAAATCTATGACTATTTGGCCTAAGTATTTAGAATACTCTACTAGTAAGGCCATGGTCTTGGGTTGCATGCCTGTAAGGGAGGCTTCTTAGGGTTTTTGTTTTTTTTTTCTGCTCTTTGTCTATAGAATCTAAGTCACAGCAGAGATACATCTTTTGCAAATATAAAGCTACAAGTCATCGTAAGATAAATAAATGTAAGGAATGATGAAAACCCATCCCACCAACTTGCAAAATCAAGTGCCTTATTATTGTTGGAACTTTAATAGTGTCATCTTCATGTGAAAATTATATTTTTTATAACAGATACAACTTGTAAATTGAAAAAAAAACTTTTCAATTTATTTCAGGACAAACTTATTTCTCTACAAAACTTCAGGGTGACAAACATGTATTTGAAAGACACAGAATTCAATTAAAGTATTCTAAAACTCACACTGTAGTAGCTGCCATAGAACACCTCCCAGAGTCCCTTTAGGACTGAAGCACTAATCATTCCTCCAGTTGCCAGAAATACTATTTGTTAAAAGCTCACAGCCAAGTGCTTTCTCAAGAATTACCCTTGGCTAAAGTGAGGTATCTCACAATTATGGGGATTATGGAAAACTCCATGAGCAACCTTCATCTCGAGACTAGTTGCTGCTGGGGTACAAAGCTACCAGGCCATTGCCTCAATCTTAACATTCATGGAAGACCAGCCCAGCTTCAGTGTTCTACATGGGATTAACTGAGGCTTCTGTTGCTATTGAATTGCTATTCATCTTTTCCTTCTGCCTAGTCCTCCCTAACTCACTCCATTACTGATGTACTTTGCAACTCTTTCTAAAAAATCACCTGCACACAAATTGTCTCAGGGTCTATAACCAGAGGAACTGGAGTAACAACTATTGAAATCAAGAGTGGTCCTGGAAAATAGACTCTAAAGGGGAACCCGGACATAAATGACCTCCTGATGGCTGGCAATGAAGACATTATTACTTGGAATAGATGCTGTAATAATAGCTCTTGGCATTCAGTAGCACTAAAATTCTTAACATTCTTGCTGGTGGTGTACTGAGATGGCTTATTTAGCCTTTGCTAAATGACTAGCTTGCCAGACACAGAGCAATGTTCAATTAATCCCCAATACAGTGGCACTTCTTGAGAGGACCAAGAGCCAATCAGTAATAGATAATTACATGGGATCTCTTGCACTCTAGAAGTGGGAATGATTCAACTGGGCAGAATTTGAAACATTCTGAGTATTTATTGCCTGTCCTGCTTATATTCTTTGGAGGAACCATTCACTGAGACCTGATAGAACATTTGATCTACCAGTATAAGATCTCATAAAGCATTGCATTGGTACAAGAGACCCACTTTATAATAAAGTAAGGGGTGCAGTCAAAAGATGCCCATAGAATCTCTTGGTCCTATAACACCCAAAAGCTACCAGCCTGATGGACCCATCTGGCTTGTGAAGATGCAGATGAGGTGCTAACTTGGAGATGATACTTTGCAAGTTTTGGTGTCTTTCTCTAAAATGTAGTAAATGCCCTACATGAATGACTGTCATATAGCACTGTGACTTAAATAGGCAGAGCACATGGGACTGGGAATGGAGCAGTGGAAGCAGGGGTGGCCCTGCTCACCATCATCCCAATGGCGTACTTCAGGGATGTGTGCTTCCTGTTCCCACAAATTAGGCTCTGCAGATCTAGAGGTCCTAGGTTTCTGAGAAAAAAGTGCTTCTACTTGGTGATAAAGCCAGAACTCCACTCAGTTTAGCTATGGCTGCTGGACAGTCACTTTAGACTCTTTGATCCAAGAGACCAAGAGTAAAGAAAAGTAGTCACTACCCTGCCAGGAGTAGTAGACCCTGATCATCAGTCGGTTCAGGGAAGAATATGTTTGGTACCCAGGTGAAAAACTGGGGCATCTCTTGCTAATCCCCAGCCACTTTTGATGGCAATGCATCAGGGCAGTTGCCACAGCTTGGCAGGTGTGTTGGAGAGTGGCTCAAGACCCCTCGGGATTGAGGGGCTGGGTCATCCCAGAAGGTAAACTGCCCAGACTGATAGAGGTGCTAGCTGAATATTATGGGAATATAGAAAGAAGGAAGAGCAGAGGATGGAAATGATATGTGTCAATTGTTGACACAATGCCATCTGCAGTAGTGGGGCTATGGTCTGTCTTATTAATCTTTTAAGTTCATCCTAAAAAACAAATAAACCACTAAAGTGGAGGGGCTGTCTCCAGATGAGATGACACTATTATCTGAAGCAAGTAGACCTGTAGAGTGCAAGGTATGAAATAAAGAGAATCCCATGGTGTGCTGCTCAAATCTCTGCTTTAGGATTCAGTACTTATTCTTCTAGTGTGGCTCATAGCTGAATCCTTAGCCAAAGGGAGTTGCCTCACTCAAGGTCATGACCCTCACCTGCAGGCAGTCTATCATTAAAGATAGACTGCCTGCAGGTGAGGGTCCACAGAAAAGTACACAGGCCTGCCCAGGTTACCCCCAATTTTGGATATATATGCCCTGATTTGGACATATGTGAAAGACTAAGATGAATTTAGAGAGCTCCATAACACCGAATTGTCCTTGTGTTGCAACTATTAATACTTTGCAGTTCCAATTTTTTGTCTGCCCAACCCTGTTTTTGTTGAAAGCACACCACAATAAACTTGCTACATAAAAATCTGTATCTCAGAGTCTCAGAGTCAGGGAAGTTAATCTATGATATATGTGTGAAAATCACTATAGATTATAGCAAAGAGAAAGCGCTCTGAATTTTTCTAGCAAAAATAAAATGAGACTTCATAAATCACTTTGATGAAATTACCATAAGCAAAAACTTAAATACCAGTAAAACCGTAAGAAATAAGCAAGATTGGGGCTCAATTTTTTGTGAAAATGTACAAGTCAGGGTCAATATCTAAAGCATTCTATTTGTAAAATATACAAATATTATAGCTTTTAAAAATCACATAGGTTATGACTATTTTATAGGATATATATTCCAAATGTCTAGTTATATATTAATAATGTCTGTACCATGATCTCAATGAAGCTAGCCCCTGGAGTGTGGTACACACAGACTATTCATAAATAATCTATCTGTGCATATACTTCTGTCTTCTTCAGTGGGGTCTTCCTCAACATTTAGATTGTTTTGTCTCTTTCCTATTATTTCACTCCCTATCCACATCTATAAAATTATTTGCTTTTCCACACTGTCAAGGAAGTGATGATATCCTGTGTTTTAAAAATTACTTATTATTATAAATGTGTGAATGCTAATGGCATTTTTATTTTAAAGGAAATGATATGGAAAAAGAAGATCCATTCAAGAAATCACTATATACCTATTCTTTATTCCAAATATATTCTATTTCTTAGTACAGATCTGCTTAAAGTAATATGGTAATTTGTGTGTCTACATAAAATTTTAATTATTATTTTTTCAAGCTCTTTACTTCTGCCACTTTATACCTTTATGAGTATAGCATGGGATACTTTTATTGACATTTTAAAATAATTATAGCTATCATGTATTGCTAGATCAATATGTACTAAATACTGCTTAAGTAATTTTACATGAGGGCTGGGTGCAATGGCTCATGTCTGTAATCTTAGCACTTTGGGAGGTTGAAGCAGGAGGATTGCTTGAGACCAGAAGTTCAACACAAGGCTGAGCAACATAGTGAGACCCCTTCTCTGCAGAAAATAGAAAAATTAGCTGGATATGGTGGTGTGTGCCTGTAGTCCCAGCTACTCAGGAGGCTGAGGCAGGAGTTTGAGGTTGCAGTAAGCTATGATCACACCACTGCACTCTAGCCCAGACAACAGAGCAAGAGATAAAGAAAGCAAAACAATTTTACATGATTGCCCTGTTCAATTTGCAAACAACTTTTTAAAGTGGCTGTTAGTTTTATCCCCATTAAAATAATTGAGTAAATAGAAGACTAGAACGTTTGCTATCACCTCTTCCATTCAACATTATATTAGATGTCTTAGGCAGCAAAGGAAAATATGAAAAATAACATTTGGGAAGAAGAAAGTAAACATTCATTATTCATAAATTATATGATTATTTATAAGAGAATTGGCAAATAATTAAAATTATTAAGAGTTCAATAATGAATAGTGATCAATATATAAAATCACTGTGTTCTTATAAATAAAGAAAAAATAGAACTGTTATTTTAAAAGCTGTGGGTTCTGGGACTTCTGGTTCACTTTTGAGATGTAGCTATACAATATTTTTAATCTCTCCAAAATCCCTTTTAGAATCAAATACATCAATTAAGGTAAGAAAAGAAAAACATATAGCATCTTCAGCAGAGCTTGTTGACTAGGAATCACCATATAGACATGCTAGAAGACGGGTGGATGTGGCCAAACCACTAACAGAGTTGAACAATGGAAGTGATAGCAAATGAAAAATAATTTCTGAAGAATACCATGAGTTGTAACTCTACTAAACCATAAATAAAACTCACTTTCAGAAGTCAGGGACCTCACATTGATCAGAATGCTGGACCTCAATTTTTTTGGAAATCCCTGAGATGCTAAGGTCACTAAGGTCCCCCCTCTAAGTGGGGAAAAGGGAAAGATGGACCTCAAGTCTGTATGCTCTCCTGGCAGAATTACCCAATTCAGCAATTAAAAATATCATATGTGACATATTTACATTAAATACATGCTGTTTCTTAGAAAAAATCAAATTATACAGGCATCTATATTTTATCTGGGAACTCTTATCTCCAGGATCTCAGAACTATTTAGAAGTATAGAGCACCACCCTGAAGAAACACTATTGGAAGTGAAAAAAAAATAAGCAGCACAAGAACACTGGAGGTAAGGGAGAGGTAAATACTAGAGGGATGGGTCCAGAGAGAGCAAATCTGAGATGGTCCTGTTAACTGTAAAATATCATCTAATGATAAAGCATTGTCTTGAAACACAAAAATCAAAGAGACAACTTTCCTGAATTAGGCTTAGTTTTGAGAGACAGAAACATGACTGCACAAAAAGGCTATAATTTGAGGCATTCATGGAAAATGCCATCAGGTAAATAAATGGTATATAGAAAAGTGTAAAGGATAAGATAAAAATTAAAAAGAGCAGAAAAGCATTCAAGAAAAAATAATACACACACACATGCACACACACACACATGCATAAATACACACAACAGGAGTCACCAAAAAATAAAATCAAAGAATGGAACAAAAAATCTGTCAAACCTTAATTCAATAAAACTTTTGTGAAATAAAAAAGAACATGATTTCATATAATAATAATCAAAATCGACTTAAAACTTGGAGACATACTAGTAAAATTTTGCTTTAAAAAACTTATATGCAAATCATAAAATATGTAAATTTAAGGGTATATATAGTTGTTTGAGTTTTGACAATTGTATTATATAAACCCATGTAAGCAGCACCTCAATTCTATATCAGTAGTAAGATACAGAATATTTCTAGTACTCTAGTAATCACCCCAACCTGAGAAGACCACTGCGATGATTTTGTCACTATAACTTAGTTTTCTCTTTTCTAGACTTTTATATACACAGAACCAGAAAGTGCACAATGTCTGGCTTCTTTCACTCCACATAACATTTCTGAAATTGATCACTGTTATTTCATGGGTCAGTAGCGTATTGTCTTTTATTGTATTACTTGTAATGAATACATCAATGTGTTTACTCATTCATCTGTTAAAGGATATTTGGGTTTCTTTCTGCTTTTTAGCTATTATGAATCAAGCTGCTATTGACATTCATGGACAAGACTTTTTGTGGACATATTTTTCAAATTCTCTCGGGTGAATACCTCAGAGTGGCACTGCTGGGTCATAGAACATGCCATTAAAATAAAATGCCAAACTGTTTTCCACAGTATTTGAAAAATTTTAAATTACTACCACCAATGCATGAAAATTCTAGTTGCTCCATATCTTCTCTGACATGGACTACTGTCAATCTATCTTTTTAAATTTTAGGTATTCTAGTTTGTAAAGACTCGTAGAGAGTTTTAATTTGTGTTTGCTTAGAGTTGAACAATTTTTCATGTGCTTATTGGACAGATATTCGCAATGAAACAAATAAATCCTTCTTGAATTGCTCAATAAAGTTGAAAACACTTACAAAGACTGATAAAAAAAAAGAGAGAACACAAAATAACAATATCAGAAATCAATAGGGAATACCACTTCAACTGTGCAGACATCAAAAGGACTATAAGAGAATACTAAGAACAACTCTACACATATAAATTTGACAACTAAAATAAAATGGACCAATTCCTTGAAAAGCACAAACTATTAACCCACTCAAGATAAAAGAAATAATTTGAATAGCTCCATCACTATTAAAGAAATTAAATTCATAATTTTAAAACTTACATAAGAAAATTCTAAGCCTCAGAGTAATACATAGGAGAATTCCACTAAATTAAATATTTAAAGAAGAATTTAACACTGATTCTACAAAATTTCTTCCAGAAAAAAGAAGAGAACATTTTCCAATTCATATTATATGAAGCCAATATTACCCAGTAACAAAATCAGACAGCAGTACAGAAAAGAAAAAGAAGAAAATTACATAAAAATATCCCTCATGAAAATAGATGCAAAAATCCTTAACAAAATATTAGCCCATAAAATTTAGCAATATATAAATGTTAAATACACTTGGACCTGGTAGTATTTATTCAAGGGATGCAAAGCACATTCAATATTTTTAAATAAATATAATCTATTATAATTAAAGGAGAAAAATTGCATGATAATATCAGTTGACACAGAAAAAGTATTTGACACAATTCTATACTAATTTATGACTTCAAAATCTTAGAAAAATAAGAATAAAGAGAAATTTCTTTAATGTGATATAGAACATTTAAAATGTACTTACAATTAAAATCATAATTAATGGTGAAGGACTGAATGCTTTCCCTATAAGATTGGGAATAAATTAAGGATGTTGACTCTCACCTCTCCTATCAAACATAGTACTGGAAGTGCTAGCCAGTGCACTAATGTAAGAAAAATAAATAAAAGGTATTCAGATTAGAAAAGAAGAAATACAACTGTCCTATTTGTACATGACATGACTTTCTATGTAGAATTTACAAGAGATCTACAAGAAATTTCTTAAAACTAATAAGTAAGTTGAATAACATGACAGGCTACAAGATCAACATATTATATTTCTGTATACTATTTATAAACACAGAAATTAAAAATATGCCATTTACAATTACTCAAAAAAATTATTCAGGTGTAAATCCAGAAAAACATGTACAGGATGTGTACGGTGAAAACTACAAAATATGGATGAAAGATATCAAAGATGATCTAAAGGAATGGAGAGACCTATTATGTTTATGGCTTGGAAGACTCACTACACTAAAGATGCCAATTATCCCCACATTGGCATATAGGTTTAAAGTAATTACTGACCAAATCCCACCAAGATTTTTTCTAGATATAGACAAAATTATCGTAAAGTTTATATGGAAAGGCAAAGTAATTGAAACAGCCAAGACAATCTTGAAAGAGAAGAATAAAGTGAGAGGAATGACTGTACCAATATTAAAGCTTAATACATAGCTACAGTAATCAGGAGAGTGTGGTACTAGCAGAAAGGTAGACACATCAATCTCTGGAACATAATAACAAACCTGGAAATAGCCCCACACAAATATGCTTAATTGATTTTTGACAAAGGTACATAAGAAATTAAATGGGAAAAGGATAGTCTTTTCAGCGTGGGTACAATTGAATATCCATAGGCAGAAAATAAGTCTTCATGTAAACCTTATACTTTATCCAAAAATAAATTCAAAATGGATCATAGATTTGAATGTAAAACATAAAATTATATAACTTTTATAGATTATAGTAAAATAAAATCTTTGAGAAAAGACTTGGCAAAGCATTCTTAGATAACACCAAAAACCTGATCCATAAAACAAAATATTGATAAATTGGACTTTGTCAAAATTAAATACTTTTGTTTTGGGAAAAACTCTACTAAAAAGATGAAAAAAGCTGCAGATTGTGAGCAAATCACATATCTAACAAAGAACTTGTATTTAGGATACTCAAAAGTCACAGTAAAAATACAATTAGAAAATGAGCAAAAGATAAAAAAAAACAAACATTTCTTTAAGGAGAATATACAGATGGAAAATAAGTGCATGAAAACATTTTCAACATTATCAGCCATTAGGAAAATTCAATTTAAGGCCACAATAAGATACCACTATAGAAATGTTGCAACAACAGCTAAAATTAAAAAAATATATATCATGGCCACACTAAATGCCGTTAAGGGTGATGGAGAAACTGGATCTCTCATACATTGCTGGTAAAGATGTAAAACTGGACAGCCACTCTAGAAAATAGTTTACCAGTTTCTTAACACAAAAAAAATCCTAATCCTATATGATATAGGATACACACTCAGTCTTTATTCCAGAGAAATAAGAACTATGTCCACATAAAAATCTGTATATTATTGTTCATAGCAAATTTATTTCTAACAACCTCAAACTAGAACTGAAATATCCTAGATCGGGTGAATGATTAAAAAAACTATAGTATGTATCTACTATTAAATACTATTTAACAATAGAAAAGGAACAAATTATAGAGACGAGGGTCTCGCAAGGATACCCAGGCTGGTCTTAAACTCCTAAGGAACATGCTATTGATAAATACAATTACTTGGATAGATCAAAGGCATTATGCTGAGTAAAACAGAAAAAGGCCAATATCAAAAGATTGCATACTATATGACTCTATCTTTATAATATTTTAGAATTGACACCATTATAGAGCTAAAGAACAAAGTAGTGATTGCTAAGGTTTAAAGGATTGTGGGTATGAATATAAAGTGGTAGCACAAAGTATATTTTTATGGTGATGGAATAGTTCTGTTTCTTAATTACAATGGTGGTCACACATATCTGCACACATGGTGAAATAACAGAGAACTACACAAATTCATTGTCCCAATGTCAATCTCCTATTTTTGATATTGTACTGTAGTTACACAGGATATAACCATTTAGGTAAATTAGGTGAAGGGAACAGGGTACCCCTGGACTATCTTTGCAACCTCCTGTAAATCTAGAATTATTTCAAAATATAAAACTAAAATCTATTTTATTATCTTTTTTTAGTCAGTCATTTGATGCTTACTAATTAAAGCTAGAGTTATTTTAAAAATGGTCACCCCAGAGTGTAATGCTTTATAATTTTCTACTTAAATCAATATTTTCATTTTAATAAGAAAAGAGACAGATGAAGTCTAATAAATCTAATTTATAATTTTTTTAATGTAGTATGTCTTTGTTCATATATAAGGTGCTCATCTTTTGAATCTTTTGGTTAGAATTATAATTTGTGGCTCTATATGAAAAACACTTTTACATGAGATAGGTATGTTTAAGATTACTGTAGACTTTCACTTACTAAAGATTATAGAACTCCTATAATATAGAAGTAAATATTAAAGTCAGCATTTAGAAGCAAAATGTATTTACTATATTTCTACATATTCTAGTTTTTCCTTTTCAAGTAGTAGTTGTTAAAATCGTAAACCCATATGAGTAATAACCAGGTTAAATTATTTTCTTGTAATATTTCATCACAGTATTTTCTCAGCAACCATTCCAACATTTTCATTGCCTCTGAGTGGCTGCACCATACAATTTGCAGGGAGGGGCTCTGCAGTCCAGTGATGAACTGCAAGCTTGAGAATCACTTAGCCATCTGGAGCTCAGGTTGTTTATAGAGTGAAGGCAATATGACATGGTCTATCCTGGCTCTTCACTTGGTGTTTGTTATAAACATAAATAATATCCTCCAAAGCACTGGGAGTTTGCAGAAATGTGCCGCTATGTAAAATGAAGATATCATGGGTATCAAAGAGGTTCCTATCATTGACTACTTATCTTGTAAATAGGAGGCTTTATTTATGATTTTAACAAAAGTCTGTTAAGTACCACTATTTATCCAAATGTTTGTAAGTGTAGCATGGCAGCTCTATGAGTTTCTTAAGGAAAGAATGAAGAGGTGCTGGGGATTTTAAAGTAACCAAAGAGAGGAGAGAAAAGGAAGGAAGGAAAGCAAGATTGCCATGATTTAGATGATTTCAGTGAAAATATCTATTCCAACCATTTTGTACTTCAGGAAGTGCCCACGAAATATTGAATTATTGAACACTTGCTTGTGTTAAGTACACAAGGTGGGATAAACTTTGAGATGAAACCCCCTTTGCTGCCTGCTCTTATGTGGCTTGCTGTCCAGATGAGGCATGAACACACCGGGATAATTACAGACTAGTGTAAAAGAAGTAAATTCGTGGAGTATTGGGAACAGTTAGCAAGGCTCTAACTTTGCCTGCAGTGGGAGAAAAGAGTCACTCAGGTTGCCTCAAAATTCAGAGAGTTAACAAATCTTTATTTCCTACCTAAAGCTCCTGTGATGCTCTCATTGGTCATCCTCTGTACTAAAATAGTTATAGTTTACAGAAGAAACTATTAGCAATTGGAGAACCCACAAGTGCCCTAAAAGTCTTCACAGCTCCAGCAACGCCAACACTTCTAACAATAGATAAGGCTGTCATTGTACCTCAAAGTACTCATTGAATATCATGGACAGAATGTTTTAAATCAAATATCAACTACTTTTGCTACATTCTCACCATTCTGGCTAAAACATTCTCACGACAAATTTATTGAGCCCACAAATTTAGCTAGAAGCTGCAGATAAAGCAATAAATAAGTAACAGAAGTTTGCCTTCAAAGATCTCACAATCTATGGAGGATGATAGGGGAATGAATGAATGATTTCATATGTTGAAATATGTAAGGAGGGATGAAGAAAGGAGCTGGGTATACAGGGTGAGGCCTTCTAGGTCCTTAAGTGTGGTCTTTTGACTGAATCCGAATTTTGTAGAAGAAATCCTTTTATTAAAAGGGGTGTAGCAGAGAAAGATGAAGTTCTTCTAGCCTCGTTTGGTCCTTAAAAAAGAACAATCTTGAAATCAGGAGGCTGCAGTTTCCCCACCCTTTCATAACATTAGAAGCAAATGCCATTTTGCATAGAAATTTAAATTAAAAACCTGATAGGGCAAGAGGCAACTAAATCTGAGAGCAAAGAGCTGACGCTTTAAATAAAATGGGAATATATCCAAATGTCAAGACAGTATTGATGATTTTAGCAATTAAAAGAGCAGTAGCCTTCCACACACTCCACAAAACAGCAAGTTCAGCTTTGCCTCAATTAACCCAGATTTCAATTCAAGGGCAAAGGGATCATGAGCCAATGGATTCACCACAAATTCCACAGTAAGAGCATAACATATTAGACGTAGTCACCTTTCAACATATATTTTAAATCCTATTTTTTAAAACCAAGGCTTAATTTATGGCTGCTAATTTCTCTACCTGATGATCTAGATGTTACTAATTAAATATGTAAAATTACATGTTAAAAGTATAGAATTACCAATCCTGAAAAATGGAAGTTAGAAAGAGTTGTCATTGATTTTTCAAAATAACAAAGGGCAGAATGAAAATGAATTTGTTCTGCCCTCATACCCTGATGCATAATAAGAGATTGAGGGGACAAATTCAATGAAATTAAAGGGCAGGATATTTAAAATGAATGGACATATTTATTTGCCCAGCATGTATAATAACATTTTAGCACCCACAGTTACTAGAGGTCATGAAAAACAAATAAAAACACCTGGGATTCAAAAAGCACAGAATAATTTTCTAAGTAATGAAAACATTTGTAGCAGAGATAATGGCTGAGTTAATTATATTGCCATACTTCAGGAAGCATAAACAAACTTCTAACAAAAATGACCCCATCACCAATGACATATGATAGGGGTTCTCTACATGCTTTTGAAGTCTTCAGAATTCTCTATTGCTGAATGAAGAAGTAACTAGACTTTTACTATTTGTTAGCTGATAAAATGTGGCCCTATATCTTTGATAGCAAAGTAGGTACAGAACCAGCATTTACACTTTCTCTGAATTTGAATAACAAAATGGAATATGCTAAAATATTGGACTATGACTGGAAATAGAAGTGAGCTTGAAGTAATATTAATTTAAATATGTGCTCATCGATGTATTATTTTCATAATTTCCAACAATCACATAAATTATCTGGGCTACAGTTTTGTAAAATGAGTTTAATGAGGCTTATTATTTCCTTCTGGAGACTGGTTGGAGACACTGAAGCTTTGTCTTTGCACAGTATCTCAACAGGGCACATGGGCTTAAAGAGGACCCATAACCCAAACAGCCTGGATAATCCACGATTGCCCAAAGTAACAAAGCAGAACATCTTTAACAACAATTTGGTATTAAATTGGAATAAACTCTAAAGAGGGAGATGTTCACTTGTACCTCTTGGTTAAGTGTAAGTCCTAGACTTGTCTACTCAGTAGGCTTTAGAATCTCTTTTCCTTGGGGTCTGAGAATGAGAGAAAGTGATTGTTATTTTTATTTGGGGGTCAAGCTTTGATCATAGGGGACTAGGTTGTGGGTCCCCCTCCTTGGCTACACTCTATGTTTCTGTATTTAGCATCATGATTCTGTCACTTTAATCTCAGCATAAGTTCCTCATCAGGTCCAGAAATACTTTTTTTTTTTTGAATAAGGTATTCAGATTCTCAGTTAAGTTGAGTAGTATTAATGCAAAGAAAATTGAGTTGATATATATAAAAGGAATGAGAAGGAGATGGGAAATTTTTAAAAGAATATCAATGATAGGAGAAGGGTACATAGTAGAACTAAGATATTCTTTGAATGTAAACAGCATTCAAAAGTTTGTCAGGAAGCCATTCATAGTTTAAAAAATATCTGGAATAACTTATTGGTAAATTAAGAAAATGTTTCTAAAATAAAAATGCATACTATGCTTTATTCTTTCTGAAGATAATTTTAATTAAATGTCACAAACAGACATAAAACTCATCAATGAAGATAGAGAATTATTTCAATGTCTGAAAAAAAACCATGACAAAGTTTGATGAAGTTTCAAAATGGGGGGCGGGGCTAACTAAACCCATAATAAAACAGCAAAATATTAATAATAATTAATACCACATTTGTAATCTCTTTGGGTTCTGGAGAATATTTTTTAAAAAGAAGTAAACTATTATTGCTCACATTTACTATGCAATCTATGAAAAACTCTACAAATGCCAAAACTATTTCATGAGGCTTTAGCTAAGGATATGGTATTGAAATTCTGAATACAAATGATTTATACTTAACATTTCTCTGGCATTAGAGAAGTGACTGGAAAATTTTCTTTTAATTAAAACTGTCAGCATGGAAGGATTTAAGGATGATCAGAACAAATCCAACCAACCAACTTCATTAGCCAAGAAAGTTACAGGAAAAGTAAAAAGCACTATTTACAAGTATTATAAGAAATGGGTCTAGAAATTAGGCATATTTGGTGGAGTTATCACAAATATATTGAATCCAACTGTGAGCAGAATTTTGGAAAACCCTTCAACTCAAGTTCCACATGTTGTGAATAACCTAGTAGTTTGATTATAAAAATAATTGGAAGAATATTTTGCTCTAGTATTTCTCTGAGTATGAAGAAATATATACATTTTGGAAGCCCACAATTTAAGAGAATCAATGAGATGAGATGATTTTATCCTTTCTTTTTATGTTAAAATAGTACCTGAGATGATAAAGCAAGATTTTTTTAAATTTATTTTTTAAAATTTTAGAATATTATGGGGGTACAAATGCTTTGGTCACATAAATTGCCTTTGCACCACCTGAGTCAAAGCTATAAGTGTGCCCATTCCCCAGACAGTGCTCACCTCACCTGTTAGGTGTGAATCTACCCATCCCTTCCGACTCTCTCCCATCTACCTGATCCCTGATGAATGATTTTATTATAACCTAACTTAGTCACTCTAGTAAAAATCACAGGGGTGCCAAGGGTTATGACATAGACCATCTCATGTGTTCAAAATAATGAAAACAGCCTGCTACACATAGCACTATACACTTCAATCTTGTCCTTAATATAAGAATTAGAAATGCAAGTTATTTATAACACTGAATCAATACTCACTACCCAAACTGGTCCTTCCATACATTTGTTTCATTTCAAAATATTATGAGGGTACAAATGTTTTTGGTTACAATGGATTGCTTTTGAACTGCTTGAGTCAGGGCTAGAAGTGTGTCCATCACCTGGATAGTGTTCATTATGTGTGTTAGGTAGTTTTTCACCCAACCCCTCCTCCCACCTCCCACCTACTGGATTTCCACTGAATATTACTTCTCTATGTGCACATGTGTGCTCATCAGTTTCAATTTAATAGCAAGTACATGTGGCATTTGTTTTTCCATTCTTTAGATACCTCACTTAGAATAATGATCTCCAGTTCCATCCAAATTGCTGCAAAAGGCACTAATTCATCTTTTTTTATGGCTGAGTAGTGCATTTTGTTATTCCACTCATGAATTGATGGGCATTTGGGTTGATTCCACATCTTTGCAATTGTGAATTGTGCTGACACACTGAATCAATACCCACTGTCTAAACTGGACCTTCTATATTTTTTAAAAACAATGAGAAAATTCTTTCCTACAGTGCACACTCCAGATAAAGCCTTTGTTTTCAAGACTTGTTTATAGTGGAATCTCAAGAGGTACTTGATGTATCTCCATACTACTTTCCATAGGTGTTGTACTAGTTTGCAGTCCCACTAGCAGTGCATGAGTGTTCTCTCTCCACATCCACACCATCCTTTGCTGTTTTGGGACTTTTTGATAAAAGCCATTCTCACTGAAATTAAGTGATCTCTCATTGTGATTTTGATTTGCATTTCCTTGATGATTAGAGATGTTGAGCAATTTTTCATATGTTTGTTGGCCATTAGTCTATCTTCTTTTGAAAAGTTTCTGTTCATGTCCTTTGCCCACTTTTGAATGGGGTTGTTTGATTTTTCTTGCTGATTTTCCTGAGTTCTATATAGATTCTAGTCATCAGTCCTTTATTGGACGTGTAGCATGTGAATGTTTTCTCCCATTGTGTAGGTTGTCTATTTGCTACAATGATAGTTTTTTGGCTGTGCAGAAGCTTTTAATTTGATCAGGTCCCATTTATTTATTTTTGTTGTTGACGTGATTGCTTTGGGGATCATCTTCATAAATTCTTTGCCTAGGCCAAAGTCTATAAATATTTTTCTCACATTTTCTTTTAGGATTCTTATGGTTTCCTGCCTTAGGTTTAAATCTGTTATCCATTGTAAGTTGATTTTTGTGGGTGGTGAGAGGTGCGGATCTTATTTCAATCTTCTACTTATGGCTATCCAATTTTCCTAGGACCATTTATTGAATAGGGATTCTTTTACTCAGTGTATGTTTTTGTCTGCTTTGTCAAAGCTCAGGTGGAAATATGATGATGGTTTTATATCTGGGTTCTCAGTTATATTCCATTAGTCCATGTCTCTGTACCTGTGCCAGTACCATACTGTTTTGGTTAATATAACCTTGTAGTATAGCTTGAAGTCTGGTAAATTGAAAAAATAAAAAGAACTAAAAGTAGAACTACCATTTGATACACAAATCCCACTAGTGAGTATTTACCCAAAGGGAAAAAAGACATTCTATTAAAAAAAAAATCTACACTGGAATGTTTATAGCAGCATAATTCACAATTGCAAAGATGTGGAAACAACCAAAGTGCCTATCAATACACTAGTGTATTAATAATATGTGGTACATGCATACCATGGAGTACTACTCAGCCATAAAAAATAGTGCACTACTTCTTATTTTATCTTGGATGGAAATGGAGCCCATTCTTCTAAGTGAATTATCACAAGAATGGAAAAACAAAACAGCACATTGCTCACCATTAAATTGATACTAATCAATCAAAACGTATGTGCACATATGAAAGTAACATTCATCAGGTGTTGGGCAGGTGGGAGGGAGAAGGAGGGTCTGGGTGAATTCACACCTAACAGATGTGGTGCGTGCTATTTGGGGGATGGACATGCTTGTAGCTCTGACTTGGGCAGTGCAAAGGCAATCTATGTAACCAAAGCTTTTGTACCCCCAGAATATTCTGACATTTAAAAAAGAGGTACTTTATGCATTGATATGAAAATTGGAATTAAAACTTAAGAAAAGATCACAGTGTGGTGTTCTAACAAGCTTTGGGAAAAAAATGGTCACTGGGCTCCGCCTTCTCTAGTTGCAGGAACCACCCCTAAAATCTACCATCTGAAGAGTCCAGCAGAAGTCTCCTCAAATTTTATCTTTTTAATTTTTTTTTAGAGATGCTATGTTGCTCAGACTGGCCTCAAAACCTGGGCTCAAGTGATCCTTCTGCCTCAGTCTCCCAGATAGCTAGGGTTACAGGTGTTTGTTATCATGTCTGGTTTCCTTAAATTTGCTTCTGTTAGAATCTAACTGTTAATGGACCATAGGTACTTTTTACCCTCCATAGCCACCAATAGAGAAAGATTAAGCAATACAACACATTGAAAATATAATGGTGTTTCTCCAGTACACCTGGATCTTTAATTTCTGGAAAGTGCTATGAGTTGAATAAGTCATCCTTCTTATTGTGTTTTATTTTATCCTTTATGATAGCACATCTTCTACCAAGTTTTAAAAACTTTTGCAGAATATAACAATTATACTAAGTTTTACCTGAAAGTCCTCCTAACTTTTCTTTTACTTAACTTTTTCTTATTACTTTTATAAAACTCATCAATATCACTCTTTTCAACTTTCATTTATTTTATAAAATTCATTAATATCATTCCATAAAATTACTTTGCTAACTTTATGACTTTTAGACACTCAGTATATCATATGTGACTATGCAAATTATTGCATATATTAATGAGAGATATGGATACATCATACAGTCCCTTAATTTACACTGATTACACTGACTGTATTTCTGGATCCATCAATCATCTCTGTCTATGTGTTAATGCTAATTTCTGTCTCATACAGACACACATGTAGTTATGAGAGTGAATAAGAAATTTAATGACTGATTACAATTCATTCTGTTGATTTTATTTTCTCTTTAAACATTTTTTTATTTTTAATTTTTTTAAATTTCAGAATATTATGGGGGTTACAAGCACTTTGGTTACATATACTGGCTTTGCACCTCCTGAGTCAGAGCTACAAGCATGCCCACCCCCCAGAAAATGCACCCTGCACCCAATAGGTGTGAATTTATCCATCCACTCCTCGCCCCTTCCACCTGCCCAAGGGTGATAGCTGATCGGAGGTGGATCATAGGGACTGACTGACACCAGTGGAGTACAGGACACTACCAGAAGGATCTGTATTTTTAATTTTTATGTATATTTTTACATATTTATGAGGTACACGTGATATTTTGATCATTACATATTGTAATGGGGGTAATTGGGATATCCATCACCTTAAACATTTATCATTTTTTTGTGTTAGAAATATTCCAATTTTGCTCTTTTAGTTATTTTGAAATACACAACAAATTATTGTTAACTAGAGTTAGTTCATAGTTCTGCTACCAAACATTAGATCTTATTGCTTCTATCTAACTGTAATTTTGTACTCATGAAACCTCTATTGATTTTTTTCTTAATATTAAGCTTCGTAGGTGCAATGTTCTAGGAAAAAACATTTATCCATCTTGTGATTGAAATATCTTCAGTTGACCCATCAACTTTCTGAGTTTCTAATAGCTGTTGGTATTTTAACAGGGAAATAAGATGTTTTGAATGAGAACAGATATAAGCAAACAAGAGTTAATGGTTATATATCCTGTACATTTTTCCATTTCTCAATGTAATATAAAAAGGATTAGACATTACTCTGTGTATTTTTTGGGAGGCAAAAGCAAGGACAGCTAGCAGGATAATATCTTTTCTTTACAGCATTTGGTGAACAAAGGGCCAGTGCAGTGTAATTTATATTTGGAGATTCAACACTTTGGAACATTAATCCTTTGCCAATTCTATTCATATGCTAAGTCCTTACAATTGAAGTCATGTCTTCAATATGTTGATTCTCTAGAAACTAGAAAAGATTTTAGGCTCTTAGAACTTTTGATCCATGAATAATTTTACACATCTCAATTGCTTCCAAAATTGTAAGTTTCTTCAGTTTTATGAGGTTTTCTTTTTATGCTGCTATCCTGAGAGAAATAACTTTTTTTTAGTACTTTCACTATGTTCTCTGACATTGTAACTATTTCTTTCTATAAGTTATATCTGCTCATTTGCTTTTTGTAATATCCTATTGGAAAAAATCCATAGCTTTATGTCTGAATTCCTGTCACTTTGTGGCCATGTGCCTGGGAAGCTTGAATGGCTTTCTTGATTAGTTCACAAGCCCAAGATTTTAGTCATGTTGATTTTGGATGCATTAAGGATCTTACAAATGTAGATATATCTACCTCTTTGTCTAAAAAAGAAATGTGATTCTTACTGAAATATAAGTTCTAGGGATTTTCATTCACAATAATATAGTGAAAATAATATATAATATGCATGATTATTTCTGGCCAATATTAATCATTTAATATAGAAAGAACTTACATAATTATTATATGAAATATTCCACATTAGAATTTTTATACTTACAGAAACTGATGCAAGAGCACCAAACACAAATTGTTAAACATTGAATGTTTTGCTAAGTTTTGATTAATGATTTGTTCCAATTTAAAAGGTAAGACAAATCTTTGTGACTTTCTTTAGTTTCTGCAAATGTAATGCATGTGAGGAAGACTCTTCCAGTTGTCTAGAATAGTCTGAGATTGCTAGGAAACAAAGATAAGCAGAAAGTACTTCACATTTTAAAAAGGGAGCTCCAAGAGAATCCCTTGTAAAGATTGAAATAATCATAAAGAAGAGAACCTGGAATCTCATATGTTTTCTATATGTATATACCTCTTTCTCTCTCAAAAGTTTAACACTACAGGTTAACAATAGTTGAAATTGGAAGTTCACAGTGGTTAGTCCTATTAACTCATAGTTAATAAGATTACTTCGGAGTGAAGGCAATCTGCATTTTTGCTTTATCTGTGTTGTCTCAACTTTTTAAGCCACATACATTTAACCTTAAGAATCGGCTGTACTGAGCATATGAATGCAAATCCAACAAGAAAACATGCCCTACACTTTATTAAGTACCACCATGGTAACATTTCTTTCTGTTTGGTCTTTGCTTTCTGTTTGCATTTGGTTTCACATAAGTTAATGTAGTAAATGTAGTCTTTGAAAACTGGCTAATTTGAGATTTCCTATTTTTAAAACATGAAAAGCAAATCTATGAATTTCTCCATGGTGGCAGCAGATATGTAAATGTTTCCAGGGCAGACCAGAAGTGTAACCATATTGGAAGTATGTGAGCACATGGTGACAGCAGGATGGTTGTACAAGTTTGCTGGGCCCATACTCTTATTAAAATGGAAATGTAACGGAGAGTTTGTGGCATTTTCTTCCCTGTATATTTTTTAAACAGAATACTGTCTTATCTGTCTCTAAGTGTTATTATCGGATCTTGTCCAAAATTAGGGCTTTTCACTGTTGTCAGACTTTGCAGACATGCTCTGAAAATGGTGGTCTGGACAGATGAGGGGTCACAATGGAAGACTGGGTCTTTGTCTACTCCCTCTGCTTTCACTTGAGTATCTCCACTTTTCCTGGCTCAATGTTTTAAAGTCTACTAAGTCAATGAAAAGGGGAATAAACTGTATAAACTTTTTGAAATTATGGTTTTTGACTCAGAATTTTACTTACAGAAAAGAATTTGAAAATTTTATAATTAAATAACTACATCTTAGAAATGAAAAAACAAAATTTGTCTGCTTATTGAGTGATTTGTTTAAAAATTTCAGTCCCAAACATTGTGGGACAACACTAGGACCAGGGCTTTTACCTTTCAGATCAATGTCCTTTCACCTTATCACAATGCTTTCCTTTTGCTGTTAATCTCATTGTTAGTGTCATTTCTAGCTTCCAGGACCTGGGATTATGAGTGTTTCTGGTCAAACTAATTGAAAGAGGTGTACCCTGGCAATCAATGAGTCAAGTCTATTGTTGTTCACTAACATGTCCTCTGACTTCAGTGAAGATTTTGGTCAGGTTTGGCAAAATTGCCACTTTCAGCTTTCAAATAATTTGCTAATGAATCTACTTATCCTATAAGAATCATGTGGCTATGTTCCAGTTTCATTGTAGGTTCATAATGTCTTTTTTGAGTCAATCTTAACAGATCACAACCCAGAGAGATACGTTTGGTGCTTTTGTGAGCTATTGACAGAAAACCAAACTATATTCCACATTCATTTGTTAAAACATTGAATGTAAAAGTCATAACTTATAACCAAAATGTTTGTACCCCCATAATATTCTGAAATAAAACAATATTGAATGTATTTCAAATATTAACTTTCTAATTATGATTTCAGAAAGAGCATAAAATCTTTGTATTGTGTAATTTATAAGTCTTACTAATAGTGATGTTTCAGCAACAGCATAATAGACACTTCCAATGCAGCTGCACAAATAATAAGATTAAAATCATAACAAAAATTACCTACATAAATGAAAGCATTAACTTAACTATGTAAATCATCTTCTATTCCCATGTTAATACAACTGAAATGGATAAGTGCCTTTCAATGCATTTTTCTTCATTTGACTTAAAGGTTTGATCTCATTTTAGTGTTTAAATCAGTTGCATGTTTTTATAATGAATGCATTGGGAATACCTATTCCCACTAAGCTCTATTTATCTTGAAGAACTCAAAGTTTCTATGAAGCACAGGTATTTCAAGACTGACACACATATTATAACCACAGGATATAATAAACTGAACTAAATAATTTGATCTTTTTTACTGTTGAGACTGTAAGTCCCAAGAGTAAGAAGGAAAGTGAGAAGATGGACCACAGGTAAGAGCTGAGAAGACAGAGCAGGGAAAGAAGAAACAAAAGAAAGAAAGTCAGAAAGAAGGATGCCATTTAGTCAACATTCTGGGGTGAAAATGAAAGAATCAAGGATGACTGGTGCATGTCATTAAAAGGGTCCAATAAAAAAAAAAAACGCCAAAGAATGACAGAATATTGGGACTGGAATGAACCTACAGAATTACTAACTCAGTCAATTTACAATTGAGACAACAGAGACCTTGAGAAGAGTATCTGAGATGATACAATGTAGAGTTCTTGATTGAAAATCAAGAAAAACAAAGAGAAGCACTACAAATAAAACAAATTATTTAAATAAATCTGTTAAATTAAGTTGTCAATATGATAGAATTCTTCATGAAATAAAAAACATAGCAGTTTTGGCCATTTAAAACCTTAATACATTAAGGGAAATGTCTACAACATAAAGTCAATTATATTTACTCATTAGAACATTAACTTGATCTCATATATAGACATGCTATTAAGTTAACAAATTAGCCAAAAATATATTTTTAATTTATAAAATGTTATTGGTGTGACGTACTTCAAATAGCATGGTGTAACTGAAAAACCACCAGAGAACTAGTTCTAGGCTTGGGTCTTTTGCACTAATTTTACAGCTTTGAGGAAATGATTTAGACTTGCCAAGCTTCTAGTAGCTCATCTACAATTAGTGTTTTGGATTTAAGGACTCCTAAATTCCTACCCAGTATACTTTCCATAAATTAAACTAGTATGTGAGCAAGCTTCAGGTTCTTTCTGATTTAATACAGTTTTCCTTTTCAGAAAAAAAAATCAAATTTCAAAGCTAAAATACAACATTAATATTCTCAGTTTCTCTAATCTCTTCTGTTTCCCAGGTCAATGGGTATTCTAATAATCTTTCCTTTCAAATCTCTAAATCAAAGAGTGTCTTGGTACAAGGGGTCTAATTGTACCATATTTAAATCCTTTGTGATTTTAATGGAGAAACCCAATGTGGTATTTCCTTGTTAGAAGATTTGGGCTCTGGATTTCACCATCCCAAGTATGAATGGGTTTAAATGTACAAATGAAATAGGTACCAGGTCACTCTAATGCCCATCCATCACCATAAAATGGGTGAATACACAAGAAGAGAAGGTAGAAATATTTTGCTAAAGTAGGGAAGAGAGTGCTGAGATTAAGTAATTTGATCTGAATCTCTTTCTAAAGTAGAACAAAACTTCAGCTTTTATTCCAATCTTTACTGTTGTGGAAAAAAAAAATACCTCAGGTCAATTACTAGACAGGAATATTTCAGCTTTGAACTTTACATCTGCTTACTAAATATTAATTTTGATTATATTTAGATCTTATAAAAACTTAGCTTATCTTTAACAGATAAATAAATAATATTGTACTCTAGGGTATATAAAATTAAATTATGGCTGTGGAATTTGGTGAATCACAATGGTGTATAATAAAAATTATGGTGAACTAGAGGCTTTCAGTTTTCATTTAAAGTAATAAATACATTTTCTACCATGCTTCACATTTTATGTTTAAATGATAAATTCTGGTAGTTTATTATTATATATAAAAACAATATATATATTAAGTTTCAACAAAACTTACTAATTTGATAATGACTAAGACAACATTTATGAGAAATGTGCATTTTGGAATAGATTGCTATTTGATGCATTCATTTTAAAAGTACAACAAAACTAGGATATTCAATAAGTAATATCAAGATATGGTAATTTATATTGCTTTAAGAGGATATTTTCTTATGGATCATGGTAATAAAGAACAAGAAATTCAATTGTAATTGTCAACCTTTATGTATATTAAAAGCTTTCCACTTCCATCAGTGACAACCACAGGATACACGTGGCTATTGATTGGAAGCTATTTGTTCAGGATGAATTAATGTTTTTTTTCTTCTGTAAATATAAATATTTCAACCTGAGCTCATCAAACCTTCAAACTGTTAAACAACCATAAACAGCATCTAATCCCATTCACCCACCTACCTACCACTCTTCCCCAGAGATTTCTTGATATAGTGCCTTGTGGAATAAGAAATAAATAGATGAACTATAATTTAACCATAAGAATATTAATTACACATCTTGACATAGTTATGCTGTTCAAGAAATTTTATTTATCTTTACCTCTATTTAGCCAGAACATTTTATGGCTAACTTTTATGAGTGAATTGTTAAAATAGCTGCTGGCTGTCTTAAAATAAGCATGGCCAGACTTAACTAATTTGCCCTTTCTCCTATTCCATATATAATTTGCTATTGGAGAACTAATCTCATTCATATTAACTATGATATATACTACATTTGTCAGAAAAACAATTTTCATATAGAGGTCCTCCATGTTGGACCTTTTAAAGAAAGTATTTATTTCCTTACTATGATAACAGAATTCACTTAGTATAATAAGAATAAGCATGATCTATGTAAAACTCTTGACACTTTTTAGAAATTGAAGAAGTGAAATTTATGGCAATGGTAATAATAATTATTATTATTGATTTGTCTTTCAATAGATGTATTTCATTAATGAAAGATTTAAAAAATTGCTGATTGTATTGTGCTTTAATACTGTTTAGCTACTTATATAAAAATATATTTTATATTCCTTACAAGCAGAATCACTTTATAGGGTTTTGAATAGTGGTTGTTAAGAACGATGTGTATCCTGATCCACAAACTCAAATAGCAATAAGCAGGGCAAGATTGCATAGAATTTTTTTCAAATAGTTTTTCATCATGCTACTTGAGAAGAGGGAAAAATGAATATATATGTCATCACTGAGCATTACAATGATCTGGTTCCTATTTCATTTGTGCATTTAAACCCTCAGGATATAAATTTCAAAGGGATCTTGTTATATTGATCAATAAAAGTGCTGAATCATGGCAGATTTGGTTTCCTTTAATCATCAGTTGTTTTGATTGAAATAACACTTGTACATGTTAAAATTTGTGAAATATCTAGTTTATGCAATGAGGAGTTAAGGTCCATACTTTGATTTTTAGATGGTAAAAGATGATTACATTTATTTTCACAATGCTTTTCTTAAATACATCAAATATACATCTTGACATTTTAGCAAGAAGACATTCTTCACCTTTCTATTAATATTTACAGTTATAAAGGCTACTGAAATGTTACCTAGTCACCTAGGTTTTTTTGGACCTGTGAGTATCACAGAGCAGACATTGATTTTTCAAAGACCCCCTTTCCTAAATTTCTTGCCTATTAACTTTTAGTTATAAGAAGCAATTTGCCATATTAGAATACTAAAAATATCCCAAACCCAAACAATTTAATAATCCATTTCCAAATGATTTTCCTTAACAAATCCTTGTAGATTGGATTATGAACATCAAGTAACCTAATCTGGAGTGAGTGTGGGCTGGGGGTGGGCTGATGGCAGAAATTATCTACCAGGAACTTGAAGAGCAAAGGCAATTGGGAGGGATTAACTATAAAATAAAAGGCCCAAGATAACTGAAAGGAAGAAAAGAAAAAAGGAAGGAAGGAAGGTGGGAGGGAGGAAAGAAGGAGAGTCAATAAAACTTTTTTCTTTTTTTTTCTGCAGGACATAGGGCTGCAGCAGCAGGGGCAGGAGGCTGCTAAGATAGCAAGATGTACTTTTAAAATTAAAACCTAAAGGACCAGAGGTAAGTGCTTAAGAGCAAGAAAGTGCCTAAAAGATAAGGATAGAAAGTGAAAATGAAGTACCAAGACAGCAGTCTACAGTCCCTTTGCCACTATCATAGCTTAAAGTATGATCCCAGTAATATTTTATTTCTAGCATCCTGATGCCTAGTCTCATATTCATAAACCCTTGAATATCTCCACTAGGGTGTTTTATTTGTAAGACAGGACTTATTTCTTTTCTTATGAAACCTCTCCTCCAAGAAGAGCATACTTGTGTTAACCAGAGGTGCTGCTATCTACCCTCAAACTCAGAATCATCAACATGCTTGCTATCTCCTTTTCTAAATCCAGTAAGTCCCCAAGTCCTTCCAAAAAGATATTTTAAGTATTCTTTGAATATAACTTCTCTATTTTCTCATGACTAATGACGAATTTAGTTCCTCATTGCCCCTTGTCTGAGTGCTCCCCAAATGGCCTCTTCACGTCAAGTATCTCCCTACCTTAACACATGCTCCAGTGTAATATCCATAACTTTAAACCTCCCTTCCAATTATGCCACTTATAAACATCTTTTTATTTATTGATCTGTTTCCCCAATATTTAAGCAGATGAATTTTTTAATCTTAAAAAAGGAAAGCTCTTCTTTAAAACATACCTTCTATCCTCTCTATCTATTATCTCTCATTTTTTCATTCTTTCTAACTAATCTTTAAAAACTTGTACTAAAATAATTACTCCCTCGGTTTCCTTTCATTTATTAACCTACAGCAATTTGGTATTTCTTCCTAAAATTCCTGACATTTTATAAATTAATGCTATTCATATCTTAATTTGAAGGCAATTCCAGACATATTCTAGTGCCCAGGGAAGTGGTTCTCTTTGAATAGTTGATCTACTATTGGTCATCATTCCCTTCTTCCTGAATCACATGATTCCTTAATTTTCATGCCAGTACTCCTGCAGTTATTTTTCTACTCTGGCTGTACTTCCTATATCTCCTTTGCAAGTTCTTTTATCCAGTCATTTTATATTTTTCACTAGGTCTTTATACACATACTTTTTTTCTTCTTATACCAGATAGTCTTGTCTTCAACTATGGTCTAAATCAAGTATATAGGAAACACTTAAATGAAATATCAAATCCAATGACTGAAAATGGCTTAATACATGCAAGGCAATATTAAGAATCAAGATATAATTTAGGATCAGTAGGAAAAAGTTCCAAAGTCAATGAATGAAGTTCACTATGGGCAGGAATGGGACGGTGGACACAGGTTTATCATTAAAGTATTTAAGTATTCACTAAGCCTGACTGAAATACTGATGACTTGAATCTTTAGTAGCTATAGTATCCCTCCAATACTACTTTGCGGAGTTCCAGATTCCTATATATTCCTGCTTGATTAGCAGTTTCATCTAGTTTTCAATAAGTACCTTAAACTAAGCAATTCCTAAACTAAACTCATCTCCACATCAAAACTTGGTTTGCCTTTCATTACCCACCAAACGAAATAGCATTTTCACCCATCTGGCTATTCAAACCCCAAATTTGAGTCCAACTGGATATTTTTCCCTTGCATTAATGGACACATCATCTCTCTTGAACCTACTTTCTTGTTGCCATTCTAATTACCACTCCACTAGATTAAGTCCTCCTCATCTTTCATTTGTAATACTGCATGTCTCATAATTTTTCTTTCAGACTCAGTACTTCTTCCCTGTTAGTAATCCTTGCTATTGTCTTGATACTAATTATTATACTATCTGATCATTATAACATCTGATCATTGTAACATCTGATCATATAACTTCCCTGTTTAAAATTTGTTAAAATTTTGTTTTAAATACCACCAATGGTTGTTACTAGTCTATAACAGTTTTTTAAAAATATTTTGTGCAAACTACATTTCTCTAATAGTGTGATAAAATGATGATGTTCTCTCCTGAAAGATACATATACATGGCCCATCTTAATTTTAAATACAGTGCAATTCTTGGGATCAAACCAAAATCACCTGGTTTACAGGAGGAAAGATAAAAATTTGCATTAAAGGCCCAGATTCCTGGCAGTCTTACTTATAAGTTCTGTGCAGAAATTCTTAAAGTCTTATGAATACAATAAGCTCTTTCTTGCTTCTTTACCTCTGCCTACTCTGATCCACTTCTTGGATTATTTTATGCCTGGAAAAATACCATATATTTTCCTAGTTCTAGCCCAAAGTTTATCTTCTCCAGAGTCTTCATTAACTCCCTCTGATAGATATGGGTGTTTCCTATTCTTAAGGTTTTTTTTCCAACAAATTTACATAACATTACTGCTTATGTGTTGTGTGAATGCCTTGAAGATGATATTTTAGATATTGTATGACTTTTGTATAGTAAAGTGTCTAGAATATGGTAGACAATCATTTTTTGTGTCTGTTGCTTTAATTAATTTTTACCTGATCATAACACAAAAAATTTAATAGGTAAAAATCAAGAACAGAATATCCTAGTTTGAATAAAATGATTATTCTACATAAAAGACAATTTTTTGAAAATCACCCATATTTATATAGTAGCATACTCAAAAATTATAAAATATTATCAATATTATTTTTGATAAGTGACAGACAAATCTTTCTTTATTAATAGACAAGTCTTCATTAAAATAGTAAAATCTGTTTCTGTGAAGAAAACTTTTAATACTTGTAAAAAGCAATCAAGGCCTACAAATCCAAGAATCACAGGATTTGGCAGTTAAAAAAAATTTTAGATATCATCTCTCCTAACCATTCTTCCAGAATGTAAACCCTCCATGCTCCAACTCTACCAAATGAGCATCCCGGCAATGCCAGGTTACCCAGCTATTCTTCTGTAAGGTTGATTCGAGATGTGCCACTGTCAGGCACAGAGTGACAGCAGAATGACTTTCAAATTCTCTCTCTCATGAGATAATGTGAAACACCACACATACTGTGAGATAACCATGGAACAAATTATTTAACAAAGTGTAACACTCTTACTTGTTGAGTTATGTTTTTAAAGTAAACAGTTTCTATAATTTTCATAGGCAACTTTTAAGTGAATAATTAAATTTAACTCAACTTTAGTACTTATTCAGAATAGAAAAACATGGAATAATAGAAAAGAGAAGTAGAACTAGAAAAGAAGTGGTAGTGTCACTCCTGGGGAAAAAGTTGAAGAAAGCGCATGGAATTTTGCCTATATACATATGGATATTTATGGCAATGTTATTTTTAAGACATAGAAATAATGTTTTCCCAATTTCAAACAAACTATTTTGTCTTCACTATGGCTAAAATAATACTATACATCGTAAATTGTCATGGAAAATACTACATCTAGTAATATCACACTTTTAAAAAAGTCATTTTTCTTTTCAGAACAATGATCTGATTTTGAGAAAAATACATCTCAATAGAAGCAGAATACCCTAGGATCAAGTAACACTTTAAAAGTTCTGTGTTTTATCACTTTCAATATATATCCATATTAAAGGTGATAGGTGATTTGAAGAAATCTATGTGATTCTAAAAAGGAAATTAAGAAATTGACATTTATTGCAATTTTGTTTCTGTAGTTTCTCACTTATGTTTTCTAGGAACTAATATTCCAAGCTCTCTTATGCTGCTGCCACTCCTGTTCCTCTTCCTCCTCCTCCTCCTTCCTCTTGTAATCAAAGTCTTTCACAAAGAAGCTTTGTATTCTCTGAGTAGTTGGCAGACCCTCTGTGGGCATTTTCCAAATATAACAGACCATCAGCACCTCTTCATGCTTGGCAGGAGAGTGGACTTCCCAGCCTTAAGAATTAACTCGATCTAAAAATATTTCAGTAGATTCAGATGTTTATTCACTGAGTATAGCAACTAGGAAGATATTTCTTTACTGAGGACAAGACCTATCCCCAAACTACCACACATGATTGCTGTGGAGAAATCCTTGATTTATCATTAGCCCTGAGCATATTAAAATCCCACTGTTCTCTGCAGACTATCCTAAAGTCCTACAGAAGCCCTTACCACAGCATTACATGAAACCATTTGCTGTGCTATTCTAAGATGGCAAAATAATAGCATTTCTACTGATCATAGACACATGGTCTTCTGTACTTCCAAGCATTACCAATTCATGCATTATCTGCTGAGTTCAAAGAAGATGAGAAGCTTTTTTCTGGGATCTTTATCATTTTACATTTAAAATTACATTTTATTTATAGTCCTGTTTACTCCAGATGAATATGTGTGGCCTTATCATCTATGCCTGAGTATAGACAATAACCCACAAAAACAATCCCCAAATAAATAGAGCTGTTGACAGGTAAATTATGGAAAAAGTGAACAATGGACATTTTGGAACATCTTTAGTGCAGCAGTTTCCAGCCACACATGTTATTTATTTTGCTTTTCAGTGTCAGATTGAAAATGTTTCATTCCTGGTAATGGTACTCATGATAACAAGTAAGGTTTGCAAAAGTAGTGGACCTTTTCCTGCTGAGCCCTGAAAATTGGAAATCATAATGGAAACATTAAAAATGGAAAGAGATAAGAGGAGAAAAATAGGTCTATAGCTACTCAAAATTTTGTTACAGAGATTTGTGACAAGGAGATACATAAAGAACAGTTTAAACAAAGTTCTGATTGAAGAGTATTGAAACCCTATTTAGAAGGGGACTGAAGTAGTTTTTATAATCTCTCAGTTCAGAAACTTTTGGCCTCCTAGATGATGCTTCATTGCTACTGTCTGAGTCTTGGCAAAACATAGCCACATATCTTGTTGAAATAGAGAAAAACTTTTTAGCTTCATAGATAAAATTTGAGACCCTACTTGTGTAAGAGACATGCTCAATGTTTTGTATTAATCTTTCATTCCATACTCACAAAAACGAATAACTGATGTAAGGAAGAAACTCAGCCTTAAAGAGTTTATTGGACTTGGATAAGAGTGGATTAGTCAAAACATCTGAGAAATGATAGGGCCAGGGCCTTAGCCTCAGATTCTAGGACCTCAACTTTTACCAAAATTTGAGATTTTTAAAGAAATGATTTTAAGTTACAAGCAACTGATGATTTCTAGCCAAATGTCCACTTTTGTCTCATGTAACAATGGGGAGAAAGTCATGACTTAAAAATTACTGGTGAATAAAATTCTACTTTATAGGCATGTGGTTAGTGTTCTGATGTTCTGCTGGATCTCTTCACTGTTATAGACTGCCCGGGGAGGCTAGATGTCAAAATTGTTGAAGAACAAAAGTGGCTATTTGGATGGAAGGGTGTTCCATACTCACACTGTTGGTGCAGACTCCCTGTTATTTCTGCACACAGTAACTTTTAGGGCAAGCACACACTTAAGGTTGGTGGGAAAAGTACAACTAGCACAAAATCTAGTTTGGATAGACAAAAGTAGAGGTTTACGTGTTGGCTGGCATGTAACATTATTCAATACCTCTCTCCCAGCAATCTATAAAAACTTCTAAATTGATGTAGACTAAAATAGTTGAAAGGGAGCTTAGAAGGGTCCCCAGCCCACTTCCTTTCCCTTGAAGTGTCAGTACTTTCTGAACATATCTGTTGTACTTGGGTAGCTTCAAGCAATGCTGCCTGATAGGAAGAAAAATGAGGGTCCTTAAAAAGATCTCAGTATAAGGCAAATGTGGATTGGTGATCTGAACATAACATCGGGCTTACAAAACTGGTGTTCTGACCCTACCAAAGTCAGACACTGTAGTGAAGCTTTAGGGAGCTGATTGAATAGTAACCTAGTTACTATATAACACTAGGGACAAAGCAAGTGATGGCATCCAGCACAGACTGAATACAGTAGAGCTAGAGGGGTTCTTTGGGATGGGCAGGTGTCAAAGCCAGAACCATCAGCAGAAAACTATACTAGGTGCTGCGGGGGTTTGGAGTAATGCTGGAACAGTATTGTTGGGGACACTAATCTCTGGCCCTTAGTAGCTATGGCAGCAGCAAAGATGGACAAGGGCCAACCAACTGAACTATTTGGGTGTAGTTATTATACTGTAGCAGACAGTGTCATTTGCAGGAGTAGCTAGCATTGTATGGTCTTTCAGCCATGTGGAAATGTGTGTGAGTACTGACCTCATCAGTAAGGTAAAAGTAACTGCTCCGACGTGGATAAGCAGCCCTGGGCGTACAGGGACATAATGTGCAAGGAAGCGAGGGAGCAGGAGAGATGGCACTTTACGCTAATGTGGCCAAGTGTGAAGAAGTCATTTTAATTTGGATAAAGGTCCTATAATTTTATTTTGCTTCAAGCTGATAAGATATAAGGGCATCAAAGTTCCAACTTAAAGTAAGTAAATGTGAAGCTATGACTATTCTGTTCATTGGCAAGCAACGTGAGCATTCCACATTTAAGGATTTAGAGGATTATAATTTAACCCTACAAACTGCATTCTTTTATCAAGTCTTGGTTTAGCATAATGAATTTTGAGTACAGGGACATAAGTAATAGAGTTTTTCTTTATTTAACTATGTTAATACTAATATCATTAGTGGTGTACCTCTAAAAAGATTCTTCACCAACATTGCAAAAATGAAATAACTAGATGAAATCAAGGTAGATATTCTTCTTCCTATATTTATCTATATCCCCTACAACCTGGGTAAAGCTGATATATATATATATATATATATAAACATATATATATATATGTTTGTTTTCTGAATGTGATAATGTATTAATAAATTATTCATCTGAAATGTCAGTTACAAATTACTATCCTTGTGCCAAATATGTAGAGCAGAGTCATGCAGATATGCCTTTCAATATGACAGTGACTTAGTAAACTATTTTTCAGAATATTCATTTTATCATTTAAATTACAAATGTTAGTAACAAAAAAGTAAATCAAAATATCAAAAGGAGTCAACCTTCATAATGAAACAAACATCAGTTTACTGCCATGGGGATATTAATAGTCACACTCAATTTCGTACATCCATTCTCCTTAGAACAAAAAATAGATTGGCTGCCTGTGGTGTCAATGTGGATTTGTTGCAGATAATAGAGTGTTGCTCTTGAAAGAAAAAGTTGAAGGCAAAATAACAAAGTCAATGTAACCACAGTCAACTGAAGTCTGTTAAATCGTAACTGAAATCCTAAATACAGGAGCAAAAGCTTATCATCGGCCCCCCAGTAGCCCACAGGGCTTAAGTGGCTGAAAGGAAAAACACAAGAAGACTTTGAGCCACCCTAAGCGGTTGAGTAAATGGTAAGCCATTCAGATAAACACTTCTGAAGGCTTTTCTCTTTTCTTTGGTCCTTCAAAATTATCAAGATCTGTCGTGGGTTTTCCATAATTTGAATTTCTAAAATTAAATATTTTTGTGATAATACTAAATTTTTACATAATAAACTTGAATAAAATCCAAGTAGCTGTTTGTACGTATAACCTACTCCCAGGGCATAAAGAGATTTTTCCGCAGTGAACCCAATGAAAACAGTCTGCTCCTTTTTCTCTTTAGGAAAGAACAGATAATACTCACTACCTGAATTATAAAAAAGCAAACAAGAGCCTCACTTTTGACCAATATATCTAAAAGAGTATAATCATCAATAAAGATAACCAGATGGTTGACCTATCTGTTTCCCTGATTCATATTGCAGGAAAACAAAACAAAGTGCATAAAGCAAACAAACAAAAAACCTTTTGTAAGCCACCCCTCAAAAAAGATTTCATGTCTTTGCCTGGAGACAAGTAGAACTCCTTATGTGCTACTAGAAACTTCTCTGTTCTCAATGTAGGGGTAAGGCAGAAAAGGAAGGTTGAAAGAGCCTAAGTGCAGCTATTTTGACCAATATCAGACCTTAACCACCCTGAACAAGGAAGCAAGTCGCCAGCGTGACCCCCCAGAAGATGGATGAATTACTAAACTGAACACCTTACAAACTCTTTGGGCCGACCTTTCTGGGATAGCAGTTTATGATTAACCTTTGTGGTCTGACCACAAGACAATGCTCATCATATGTGGCTGTTTTCCAAATGGGGTTTCTGAACATACAAAAATGTTACCACTGCCCTATAAGTGGTCCCCTCCTGCTTGGAAGAGGATCCTTACTCTGTGGAATAGGATCTATTTTCTATCTCTGTCTCAATAAACTTTCTGCCACTAATTGGCTCTTGCTTGAATTCTTTCCTGAGGAAGCCAAGAACCCACTTGGAAAGTTCAGAGGGCTTTCCTTCCTCCATTATGACACCCTCTGCATCATCATTGTGCTTTAATGCATGAGACTCACTAGGAGAGCTTACTACAAAGCAGATTGCTAGGCCTTGTCCCCACAGTTTCTCATTCAGTGGGTAAGGTTCCACAGATAATTTGCATTTCTAACAGGTGCCAGGGGATGCTTCCAGAACCACTACTTTAATTCGTCTTGGATCCTTTATCTGAAAGATGACAACTGTTTCTGGCAATTCGAATTGTTGAGAAAAATCTAAACTAGAACAACACTTGTAGACTGACCTCTGTGTGATAGCTAGATGCTTGAGAACCATTCACTTAACAAGCTCCATCTTTCAAGGTTCATACATACTCCCAGTCTTACAATAACTCAAGGAGGATAAGTTAATTGAAAAGATTGGTTTGAACTATGACAATCCCCTAAATTACTTTTGGAACAGAGTAAGGGTAAAAATAAATAAATTTATAAATACATAATAAAAACAAAGCTGGAATTGGAAAAAATTAAAAATACAAAAAGGTCCCTGAAGAAAATGAACCTACAAAGACAAAAGAGAAAAGAAGGTGAAGTAGTATTAAAAACATCTTGCTTAGAAAAAGACACTAATTTTTCTTATATTTAAAAAAAAATGTGTCCTTCTCCGGTATAAATTTTTGTATAGAAAAAAAGAAAAGAAATGTAGTCCTTCATTTAATGGCATTTTCTTTTTCCAAAACACAAGCTTGACATCTTACTCTACAGAAAAATTTAGAAAGGTACTTTCCAAAGCCAAAGAAAAATCAAGTATAAGTAACCTTCAAAACAATAGGACCTTTGCTACCTAAGAGATTAACTGCTCTGACCTTCCTGTGGTATTGTGGTTATAATGTACCAAGTAGCTGATGGTGGTGATGATGATAATTAATGAAAAGATTTGATAGGTGTCTTTAGGGAGGAAAAGGGAGTAAAAGTTTTATTGTTATTATGGCGATAATTGGTAAACTACCTCTTCCAAAAGATGTTTATTAGCTATTTCCTCGAGTATGAGATTGAATTAAAATTAAAGTTCATATTCACTATATATCATTACCATAAATGTATAAAACAAAGGGTAACTAAATGAAAATGTAAGGATAAAAACATAAAGGTCAAGAGGTTTTTTTTGAATGCTGATTTTTAAAAACAACAAAATAATATGAAGAGGCTTAAATGCTTTCAGAATTTTAATAATCAATGAACATCTCATCATTAAACTTTGCAACATGAAAAATAACATAAATTAAAAGCGGTTGTCATAAAAACTTTCTAAAAATTAAAACATTATCATGTAAAATAATATAAATAAAACAATTTTCAACTTTTTTACTTCTAAAACAATTCTAAAATATGTACAGCTATATATTTCCAGCAATCCTAAGCTAATTTCACTCAATTCATGAAAAAACTGCTGCTCTATATTTCATCACTCCACAACCCCATATCAAGACAAATTATGGAAAACACATTCAATGAACATTTTTTTTTGATAAAAGACACATAGCCATTGATGGAAGAAGAAAAATGTATTTTACATTGATGGAAGAAGAAAAATGTATTTTACACATTCTTACACATATATAAGAACTGAGTCATCTATTTTCACTCCCTTAAGAACAATCTTCACTTCTTTCTTCTTTATTTATTATAGTTTATTTTGTGCAGATATCAGAGCTATAAACATGATAATGTAAATTTATAAACAATTTAATATCAATATGATTATTTCCCAAATTTTCTAATATATTTGATATATGCCATCCTTAAATCTTAGTTATCTCTACCAAACAGATTCAAAGATGTGCTTTTGAAAATCATTCTTTCCTATGTAAGGACATAATTGCCAAAACCTTACAACTTTCTAATTGCTAACAATAGGCTAAAGGAACACTGAAAATAAACTGTGAAATAAAACACATTAATGAAGTACAAATGAAGAGCATCATTAGAAGAAAAAAATATATTTTCTATACATTTCAAGAAAGAAGTATAAGGGATAAATGGTATATGAGGGTTATAACATCTACACTTAAGTCTTTTATGTTTTTTATAGACTTTATATCCCTTAAACTTTAATATGATTAGAGAAGTTGAAAAATGTTCAGATAGTGCAATGAAGTGACTCACAGGAAACAATTCTGTGAGTAAAATAAGGAAGAAGAAATTACTTGCTACATGAAAATACACTGTAGAAAATAATGTCTTAAGTAGTCTTTAAATTGCATTCTGAGTGTCAAATCAGAACAATACATGGGATGTAAAATAGTTATTTGCCTAGTTATTCAGCAGTATTTTTAAATTCTCACCCCAGGAAATTGTTTGCTGATTCACCTGGAATTTGATTGTGCAGAAAAATACAATTTTCTTAATAGGCATGCCATTTATAAATCATACTAACATAAGCTTCCTGATTGTATTGTCCACAAATTTTTTTCCTGCCTACTTCTTGGTAGATAGAGTAAGCATTAGCCTGCCCATTTTACAGATTAGAAAACTCAAAGAAATTAAAGAAATTGCCCCAGTGAAATCCACACATAAATATATATAAAGGATATACAAAGGATTTTAACCACAGTTGGGGATGCTTAGAGGCATTTAGCCATTGGACACAGAAAATATTCAGAAAGTAAAGGGTTTCTTAGTAATGGAGCACTCCTCAGCACGGTGTTAAGCTAGGGAGACTTTAAATTTCTTGTCATCTATCTGGATTTGTTTGTACTGAATGAAGGTAACAGAATTCTCATAGGACTATAAAAATGTGTTCAGGAAAAAATGGGAGCAGTAATAGAGCAGTACAAATAGAGCTAATGAACCTATTTCTTAACGATTTTTGGCTAGTTTTTAAAGAATTGAAAATGTAAATGCTAGAAATTCTTTATTGTTGTCATTTCAGCTCTGAAATCAGAAGTAGCCTGATAGGCAACAGCATGTGAATATAAGCATATAATACAGAAATGAAATATGGCAACAGCAAAAGGCAGAAGACAGATACTATTAATCAGATAGTATTTAATCAGATACTATTTATGGTTCCAAGTTTCAGGAACATGTTAGGTTGTAGGAATTGGTGGTTAACACATGAACAACGTTAGTGACTTTCATATGTCATTTGTAGATTGTATATATGTATTTTCTGCGTCATATACTGTATATACTTCACTGTCATGTGCTCTCTCATTCATTGGAGAGGCCATGCAATTAAGAAGAGGTAACAATTTTGAAGCCAGATAGATCTATCACCAATCCAAAGCTTCTTTATAATATAATAGCAACTTGAGAATGGTATTTGTTTCATTAAACATCAGTTATCTTCCATAAAATTTTAAAATTTACCATGCATGACCATGCTGAATATGAAGATTCATATACAAAAATTGATGATGATGAAGCTGAAGCTGAAGATATATACAGTTGACCCTTGAATAACACAGGTCTGAAATTTTCAGATTTTAATCATTGTCTTGTAAAACTTGTGTAGCATTTGTGAGAGAGACAGAGAAGTTGTCTTAGTGTTGATCTAATACAAAGCAATTGGTGAGGGACTCTTCATCTAAATAGGGACTACTTTTTTGTGTATCTTTGTGTGTGATGTATGATATTAAAGCAGGTGGCACACCTGTAAGCCCCAAAAGGGTCCTGGATCTTAGTTCAATGTTTTTCTCCTAAATAATTTTTATTTTCATGATTGTAATTGCTCCTAATATCTGTGTGAAAAGTCAAAATTAATTTAAAAATTTCTTCATTGCCCTAAATTTTTTTCACATATGATATTTAAAACCATGTGGTTCTTTGGATACGGAGCTTTTACTTTCTTTTATCTTTGTAGAATAGTGCCATTATTTTGTATACCTTTATCAAACTTCCATGTCACTTAATTTCCAAAGCAATATTTAATTATTTAATTTTTTCATTACTGATTTTATAAAATTCTTGTATGTTTCAAGAAAATATCTGAACTTTTAAACATTCCCGGAAACCAATTTATAATATAAATAATTTATACTTGGGCTTTTATTTGTATGTACCTAGCTACACAAAATGGCCAAATGACAAAAACATTAGAATCAGCTGTGTAAAATTGATTTCCATAACTATCAAATAAAATGATTATCAAAGATGTTTTAAAAGATAACTGAGGACTTTTTGCTTCAACAACTTCATTTAGGTTATCATTCTTGGCTTCATAAAGCTCCAATTTATACTTTTATTCTATACATATCTTATGACTCAAAGCAAACTAGCTCTAAAAAATTGTATTCATTATTATCTAATATACAAGAAGAAGTGAAAACCGAGTGGAGTCTTAACCATAATATATTTGCATCCAAGGTGATTAATGTGAAAGAGAATGCAATTTGGGAGGAAAGATACATTACCTAAATAAAATAGAAAAGCTAAAATGTTTAAAGTTTATAGGGGGAGGAGGACAGGGGTGTATGCTTCCATAACGTGTGTGATGCACACCAACAGGGGATTGGACACATTGGGGGGAGGGAGGGGGGGCCGGAGCAATATTTGTAACCCTAACAATATTTGTACCTCCATAATATGATGAAATAAATAAAAAAATAAAAAATTTTAAAAAAAGAAAAAAAATTCCAAAAAAAGGAAAAAGAATAAAAAAAATAAAAAAAGTATGCTATTCTTTGCACATATACAGTGATGTTGTATATTGAAGATAAGATGGTGTAAAGTAATTGATCCTGAAAGAGTAGGAATGGTTACAGGGGAGGAGTCATCACAAGATTGATAAATTGACAAATGTTCCCTGAGGTCTCATTTATTTTTAGTATTTTAGGAAGAACAGTGAAGGTGAGTTCAAAATGAGAAATTGACTTTGGAAGAAAAGGAGTACGATTTTTTAGAACAATTGCAAGTTTATTATATATATTTTTAGTTCAGAAAATATTTATTGATATGCTCTGAGAATAGGTTTTAGTATCAGATATTTAAAAGTAAGTGTTCTATCTGGTTTATTGAATGAAATTCACTCACTTTCAACCCTAATGCATCAATAGTAATGGGCATAACAAAGATTACAAATGATGTTAATTTATCCTTGAATAAAATTAGTCTTGTTAAAATTGACTGATACATTTTTTGACCTCCTTCCTTATCAGTGAGTCTCTTTCTCCCAATGGCCAGTGTTAGCATTTACTCTGCATTGATTTAAATTAGCACTAATAAAAAGAAGGTCCAAGTCATTGTTCTAGATTAACTCATACCTGTGGAGCTAAGTATGTCTTAGTTTAACCAAATTGTCATCTGGACAGCACCATGCTACAGACCCCTCAATATGTCCACATACTTCCCCATGCCTTTCATTGAATTTCCTGCATTAAAATAAGAAAAATAAAATAATAATAGTAATAATAATGAGAAGAAGAAGAGAACAAGGATAAGGAAGAAGAAACAAAGGTATTACAAGAAGATGAAATGGCAATTATGCCAGATTATACTTTTACCTCATTATAAATTTTTAGATGCAAACTATTATGAAAGTGTAACTTTAGATGCAAATGTAAGCATTGAACCCCTCTTTCAAACACTAACATCAAAACAACAAGAGAATTAAAATAAGATGTCTCATAATTCCATTTTACTATACTTTGAAATAGAATTATTTGGAAAATTGTAACTTCACTTCTAAGGGACATCTTCATGCACACACATACCAAATTTCCACTGCATGATGCACCTATAAATAAATTCTAGACAAAATGTGTTTATCACTTGCAGTAAAACATTTCTTTCACGAAATTTCTTGAACATAAGTGGTATCTTTAAAAGAAAAAAAAATAGAAAGTGAATATTGATTCCATTGTGTTTCAAAAAATGACAGGTCTAAGCAAACAGAAGTTTAACTGTGAAGCGTAGATAACATGTTCTTGTGGATAGAGTTCCCAGATGAGTCCACATTTCCAAAGACCACTGACAAGACATCTACAAATACAACACAGTGATGACCAGGAAAATGACAACTATTTCATTAAGGAGACAGCTGGGCAATCAAAAAGCATCCTGCAACTACAACTATTCATAAAATCTTTGAAGGGTCAACTTTAGAGCATTTTGTGATATTGTTGCAAAGAAAGATTTAATTTTAAAATAAACAGTATAGAGAATATATTGCTTGTCTGGGAAAGTCTTTATTTCCCCTCATATGAGATGCTTCATTTTGCAGGATAAAGAATTCTAGGCTAGCCATTATTCTGTTTTAGAAGATTGAGGATAGGTCCCCAGTCCCTTCTGGCTTATAAGGTTTCAGTTGAGAAATCTATAGTTAGTCTGATAGGTTTTTCCTTTGTATGTTACCTGCTGTTTTCACCTTATTACTTGAAAGAGTGTCTCTTTCATGTTTACTTTGGCCAGTCTAATAACTATGTGACATGGTGATTGTCTTTTCACATTGAAGCTCCCAGGAGTCCTGTGTTTTTCTTGTACCTGGATATATAGATTTCTGGCTAGGCCAGGGAAGTTTTCCTCAATTATTCCTTTGAATAGATTTTCAAGCCCTTGTGTATCTTCTTCTTTGTCCTCAGGGATGTCCATGATCTTTTGTTTGGCCTCTTTATATAATCTTGTATACTTTGTTTATTCTTCCTGTTTGTGTTCTTTCTCTTTGACCAATTAGTTTAGCTCATAGATGTTATCTTCAAGCTCTGAGATTCTTTCTTCTGCATGATTCAGCCTATTCTTCAGGCTTTCCACTGTGTTTTGTAATTCTTTGAATGCACCTTTCATTTCCAGGATTTCTGTTTGGTTTCTCCATAATACTTCAATTTCTTTAGAGATTTCATTTCCTGCATTGTTTTTTATGTCTTCTTAGTGTTGGGATTTTATTTTCTCTTGAATTTCATTGTGCTCTCTTACAATACATATTTGAAATTCTTTATCTGTCATTTTAGCCATTTTGTTTAAATTATTATTGCTGAGAAGCTAATAATTTCTTTGGGGGTGATTTTTCATGTTTCATGAGTTCCTTCACTGATTCTTTCTTATCCGTCTCTGGGGGTACTAGGGCTGGATTATAGCCCTGTCTTCAAGTCCCCAAGGATGGTTCCCTGACAGTGCTGGGGAGAGGAGCACTGTCCTGAATTTCCTTAGGGGCATTTTAGCAAGTTTGATGAACCTCTTGGGTTACCTCTGACCTATTGTCTTCACCTTTCCCCAATGGAGTGTACTGAGTTTGGATCCCTAGCTTAAGCTCCAAGCTGGTGGATTGTACTTGTGGGCATGAATCCAATGCTTCCTAATAGCTTGAGATGGAAGGCACTGCATTTAGTTATTGGGTTGGTCCCAGTGTCATTGATTGTAGTTTGAGAGGAGGAGTCAGTTACTGAGGTAATGTATTATGCGGGTGGAAGGCTCTGGTCCCCCAGGTGGGGTATACGAATGCCCCAAGCTTTGGGAGGGGCCTTGTAGCTTCTAGGGGTTACTTGGACCCTGCTTTCCCCCTGAGGTGTGGGAGGAGCAAAATTGATCATAGCTGGGGTGCAAGAGCCTGGGTATATGAGCCTCTATGGTGCTCAGAAGTTGTTTATCTGGCCGCTAGGGGGAGTGGCTGATATGGAGTTTAAGGCTATCTCTCCAAGCTTGGAGGGCTGCTCCTATGGAAGGGGCCTATTCCTGCAATTGCTAAGGTCTGTAGCCAAATTTTTCCTTCCCTGTCCACAAACCCGGACACTTTCCCTTCTGATGGGTCCACTTGTGCATTGTTTCTGCCCAAGATGGGCTCTTGAGCTTCCCCACAGTTTGACTCTGGCCCGCGGGCATATGTCTCCATGTGTCACTGGCAGACAGGGGAATCTCCAACTGTGCACTCCTTTTCTGCCACTAGACCCCAAGGCGAGGTGGGTGGGCCTCTCTGTCCCCAGAAGTGTATGCCAGAGCGATGCTTCCACTGAGGGGAAAGTGACAGCTCATGGAACTCTTGGTTCAAGCTGTACTCCCTATTAAAGTGAGTCGGGTGGGGGCTCCAAGTCATCCTGCGGCAGCTGAGGCATTTAGTTGCCATGGGAAGCAGTACTTAGGCAAATTGAGTCACAGTGGCACAGCAAGCTCCAATATGGCGGTTCTCTGGGGGGAGAAGGGAGAGGACACCCCACAGAACCCTGCTCTCTTGTGCTCCTCCGCACTGTCCTCATGGGCATGAGCTCTCACTTGCCCCTTACCCTGGAATTGGAATCTCTCCCCTACACTTCTCCACCCAACTGCTTGCACCGTCAGCAGGTAATGGTACCAAATGCCCCGGACAGGAAGATCACAACCTGAGATGTGATGCCCTGCTGGCTGGGGGTGGAAACAGGAGCTGAAAGCAGGTCACTCAGAATAGAGAATTCCAGCAGCTGCTATGGTTCAGGGAAGAGGCTGCAGACTTCCTGCACTGCTCTCAAGTTGGGGGGTTGAATTGCATATAATGATTTTAAAATGAACATTAAAGAATAAATGCTAGAGAATAGCTTAGGCATATATAAACAAGTAAAATAGTGAGCAGAGAAGACTAGTTTTACTTTCTATCAAAGTGTACTATAAAACCATTGTAATCACCAATTAGGTAGTAACATAAAGATATAAATATAAATCAGTGGAACAAAACAGAGAAATGCGAAAAAAAATGCCAGTAATTTAATATATGCAAATAAGACATTCCAATATGGGGAGAAAGTAAATGGTGGCACCGATGTTTACTCATACGGAAGAAAATAGTTTTGGTGCCCTGTATAATATTAAATACTAAAATACATTCCAAATAAACTAAAAGTTTATTATAAAATAATTAAACAGTAAATATATTACAAGAAAATGTAGGAGATTACATGTACAACTTATAATGGGTTTATTTTCTTTACCATACAGGAAACTCAGACACTATAAATATTTTACTAGACAAAAACTAAAATGAATATAAATACAAACTAACAAGAAAAAAGATACACATCTCAAAAAAGGGGCAACAGTTTAGACATTTCACAGAATTTTTTAATTAATTGAAATTTTTAAATTGAAAGTTTTAAGCTGATTGAAGTTTTAAATACATTGAAAACAAGTTGGCAATATAAAATTAAAGAGAACTCATGATATAATGATAAGTAAAAAAAAATAAGACATAACAGAATAGCATGTACGATACTAGTTTTGAAAGTAAAAATTAAATGTGTATGCACATTTAAAAGTTGGGGAAGTTTATTTTTAAATATAGTAATAACAATGCAGTTGTATCTGATCATTAGTGTTTTGAATATATTTTGTATTCATTGTTATACCTTTCTCAAATTTTTCTCTCTACCTAAACATCCTTACCTTTCTTCAGTATTTCCCAGATTGGTTACTGGCAACTCCATTCTATTAATTATTGTTGCTTAAGTGTAAAGCTGGAGTAATTGTTCAGTAAAGAGATTTTACTATATTTAATAAATATGTAAAGATATATATCGATCTTTTATATTATTTCATCATCCCATGATGATGCATGATGATAGTGATGATTAAATATTTATTGCCTATGTACTGTCTGCCTTACCAAAAGGGCTTGGACTTTGGTCTTTTCAATGCTAAATCCACCAAGCCTGTAGTAAGTGCAAAATAAATAGTTCCATAGTAAAAGAAAGAAGTATTTTAGAAGAAAACAAAATTATAAAGTTTTTGTTATTTGTTTTGAAAATTTTGGCACATCAGAAATTCAGTCTGAAGATTACTAGCAGCCAATGTATAAATTCACCTACATCTCAGAATAAATCAACCTAATGCACAAATAAAGCATCACTATTCTCAGGATTGAGACAACAGGGAGATTTTCCTTGTGGATATGCTTAAAGAAATGCTTTCACCGAAATTTTCATAATAAATAAGTATATACCACAAGTCTGTTTCTTATAAAATCATTCAATGTAGCTTAATGTCATTGCTAAAATGCATTTCAGGAGAAAAAATAAACTTTAAGCATAATACTGACACTGAAGAGACATAAAAATCTGTTTAAGGTTGGTTATGGGATAGGGTAGGTCTGGCAGAATATATGGACCGCTTATGCTTTAAACAATTCTATATGAATATCATCTTTCTTAACTTGTGACAAGTATCAAGTAGCAGTAATTTTGAAGTTTTATTAAATAGTGCTAGGAATGCGGATCGTGTCTCACAAGAGTTATGAGAGCAATGGAGGCCCATTGCTTTCATGGGCAGTCCACTGGTGGTTGGAATTATACTATGAGCTAAGAAGTCAGACAAGACGTGTGATTAATAAAAAAACCACTCATCTTTGCAGACAGGCAATATAATGAATTACAATGGCAGGATCGCTATTGTTTTCTAGAAAAAGTATTGGGTTTGCTCTCATCCATCAACAAACAACAATCAATGTCCCACAAATTCTGCACCCAAAAAATTTGTTGCAGTTGATTTTAAAGCAGAGAATTTGGGGAGGGGTGCACATACTCAAACTCCTTTTTCTGTCATAAAGAATCAGAATGCTATAACTCTGCCTATGCACTTTATAAAATAACTCATTGCAAATGCACATCTAAGTAATTATATTAGACAACTCTGTATATGGAGTAACCTAACATAGGCTAGTAAAACCTTTGAGGTTTCTCCCCCAAACATTGTGATTGTAAAAGAAGAGAACAGTATTATTATATTTTTGGTACTAATTACTTAACATGCCAGGTGTCTATTAACAACACTCAGTAAAGACACTTAGTTTATGATGATAAAATCATGTCATCTACATATAAGAGAATATTTCCATTCATATCTAAACATGGTATCAAATTATTAGGAAACAGTCTATAATGGGTCCTGGACACATCCCTATTTGGTCTTACCTCTATGACTAGATTCATACGTTTAAAAGTAAACTTTGAACATTTCCCTCAATAGTTCCTCTTGTGGAACACTCCTGCATTGCTGGTGGGACTGCAAACTAGTTCAACCTCTGTGGAAAGCAATATGGAGATACCTTAAAGCGATACAAGTGAATCTACCATTTGATCCAGCAATCCCATTGCTGGGCATTTACCCAAAAGATCCAATGACACTCTACAAAAAAGACACCTGCACTCGAATGTTTATAGCAGCACAATTCATAATTGCAAGGCTGTGGAAACAGCCCAAGTGCCCATCAATCCAAGAATGGATTAATAAAACGTGGTATATATATACCATGGAGTACTATTCAGCTCTAAGAAACAATGGTGATATAGCACATCTTATATTTTCCTGGTTAGAGCTGGAACCCATACTACTAAGTGAAGTATCCCAAGAATGGAAAAACAAGCACCACATATATTCACCAGCAAACTGGCATTAACTGAGTAGCACCTAAGTGGACACATAGGTACTACAGTAATAGGGTATTGGGCAGGGGGAAGGGGGGCGGGTATATACATACATAATGAGTGAGATGTGCACCATCTAGGGGATGGTCATGCTGGAAACTCAGACTTGGGGGGGAGGAAGGGCATTTATTGAAACCTTAAAATCTGTACCCCCATAATATGCTGAAATAAAAAAAAATAATAATAATTCCTCTTGTTTTAAACCTTGCCTTGGTGAATAGCTGCCCCATTAGCTGGTGTCTTCTAATTATCTATTACGAACATAACTGTCTTTTCATCCCTCCTTCTTCCTGAACCATTGTCTATGTAAAGCCTTTTAATTATTGAAATAATGCCCTATAAAACAATTTAGCATGGTGAAGTAGTTTTTCCCTAATCTCGTCCCCATCTACATATATAGTCTTATCTTTCACTTGGTCCCTTTCTAGCAACCATGCCAATCTCACGTAAATTAATAAAAATACAACTATATTTTTAAACATCTCAGTGCTTTCTGCTTTGGTTTTTATCTCTACTTAGAATTTCCCCTCGTCCTATCTTCCTGGTGATGTACTACTCATATCTAAATCTCACCTTATTTGTCATATTCTTCATGAAGCACCTCCTAAAGCTTCCTGACACTGAGGTTGACTAATCTAATCTATTCTGGGTACCTTGTTGTATCCTATAAGTACTTCTACCATAGTCCCTATGAATGCATTACACTTATTTGGTTACATATTTCTTTCTTCCTCTGTTAGAATGTAAACATCTGCAAGCTCTGTTATGATGGCATACCCTAGGCATAGCATAGTGCTTAGCATATAATAAGTGACCAATTAATGGCTTTTTAAAACCATAATTCCACACTTCAGTATAGCAATGTCATTTGCTCAGTTCTCATTGATAAAGAGGAAATGACTCCAAAGTAAATATGCTTTATGAAATTTAATAGTTATTTTCACACTTTTGGTTCAAAGAGACAAGCTGGGCATGGAGCATGCACAGCTCTACAATTGTTAGAAGAAAAACAGAAGCAGAGAGATTATAGCTAATTTCTAGAATAGTAAGACCAGAGAGACAAATATTGATTAATAAGCAGAATGGATCAGTTCTTAGTCTGTAGTATGTATCAAGGAGCAAGAAACACAAAGGAAGCTGAATTAGTAGGCAAAATTCTGTGTACTTTAGAGCCATAGGTAAGGAACAGGTGAACAAAGATGAGTGTGAAAAGTGGGCTATAAAACAGGAATAACGCTTTAACACTTTTAGATGCAGCCAAGCAGTGATTTCTCTAGGTAAAACAAGGAGACTTTTAATGAGTAAATAAAAAGCTATAATATATAATAACTATCAAATGAAATTACCCAGGGATAACAAAGCCAAATGTTCAAAAGCATAGAGAAGGATACAAGGATACATGCAAAGTTGAGATTGAAGGTGTAGGGAAGTTCAAACTTTCCCTCTGAATGTTTGATAACTGAGTCTGCTGAAATAAATTGACAATAGATAAACAGGAGAAAAGACACGAAAATTATTTAAGTGTATGATAGTCACACAAAATATGAAACACAAAGGAAGGGCCACATGGTGGAAGCTTTTAGCATAAAGGAATAAGGCTTGAGGCTTTTGCGGGAGATATCAATAAATTATGGGAGGGAAAAAAGGAGGAACTGCATAGTGAACAAAGGTTGTCTTATTATGCAAATAAAGTCTCCCAGGTAATAAAAGAAGACTCCAGAAAAATAGGCAATAGCCTGTCTGGGTGTGATGATGGCTTTTAATCTCCTCGTTGGTGATTAATCTTCCCTGGATGTCTAATGAGATTCCTAGGGAGTGGGTTCAAGACAATTGCATTTCTTTTGGAAGAACTTCCCTCAGTCAGATAAGAGAACTTTAGAGACAGGCCCTCCTGGTGCTTTAGGAAAGAAAGAGATTGAGAGAGCAGGGGATGGGAGAAGGTCAAAGAGAACTTGAGGCTGCTCTTTTCTTTCAAAATTGCCATACTTCGGTGTATCATTTTCTGAGACCCAACAAAGGTTTCTGTAAGTCTTCAAATCAGAGAGACATACAAAATTTTAAAATAAGCCCACACTTGCACTCCTCATTTTGAAATGACAAAGCAATAAGAATAAAATAAATATTTCAAGCACTTCTTTAAAAGTTATTTACAGATTAATATCAGACTTCCCATCAGTAGCTTGCTTCCTAGAATGTAATCAATGACTTTGGTGTTCTAAAGAAAAATAATTTTCAACTCTGATTCTGCATCTAGCCAAACTAGTGCTCACTGGTAAAGGCAAAATAAAGTCATATTCTGTCATGTAGAAATTTAGAAAGTTTACCTTACAAACCAGCTTTGTCAAGAAGTTGTTTAAAGAATATCAGGAAGAAAATAGATGGGATCTAAGAAAGCATGAATCTAATTGAGGAAAACAAAGGAGGGAAGATAGATGTATAATAGGCTCAGAGAGTAAATAATTTATATGGCAGCTAATGGACAGAGAGTTTAGAGATAAATCTCCAGGGAAGAAGAGCATAATATTAAAAACAAAAAGCCATGAAAAATCATGGTCAAAATAAAGGAAATGGTCCAAATTCAACCAGTAAAACAATGCATTTTGAAAATAAAAGCCAAATGAATATTAAGTGATAGATAGAACCTGTAAAAAATGAAAATATACTTAAAATATACTTTTAAGCAAAGCCTGTTTTTTCTCTGACAAGAAAAAAGAAGGCAATCAGAAACTTCGGGGCGGGGGGGACATAAAAACAAAGTATAATCCAAAAATAAATTAGATCAAAAAAATTTGGACATCTTCTCCACATGTAGACTTCCGGCTTGGTCAGGTGGCTTCATCCTGTCTGGGATAGGTTTCTCCAGACTACAAGGAACTTATCTCCTGAGAACCCTCTCCTGAGACACCTCTTATGCCCACATTTCTGGAGCCTGAAGGCAGGTTTATCTGACCTAGCCTCACCCAGGCTCATTCCTATAAGCACTTCTGCTGTAGTGGAGAATAAGGAGTCCTCTGGGAGCAACATGGACCCATCCACCACCTGGGGCATTTGAGTGCTTCTCCTGATGGACTAGAGCCAGTCAGAGGTCCTAGAAAACACAGCTACAGCTGAGTCTTTCCTGCAAGCACCATCTACTGGCAGGGAAGACAACTTGCATAGCCCATTACAGTGTTTACCGATTTAAACATATAAGGTATGGCTGACTCTTACATACAAGCAACACCTACTGTCTCAGAGATTAAACTGGGCATCCTAATATAATTCACACTGTTAAGAAGACCACAGAGCTAAGGAAAGAGAAAGGATTTCAAAGACCTCCATCTTCTCTCATTAACAAGAGACAGGAAATTATCCCATACACATAGTTCACAACTGCTATAGCCTACAAATAACCAGAAATTAAGAAAACCATCACACTGAGAATATCTATAACGAAGGTATCCATCTAGAACCTAGACCCCCATCAAAATACCCACAAGCAAAACCAAAAGTACTTAACCAATATATGCTATAGACATACCCTTAAGAGTTGGGGGGTGGGTAAGTCCTATCCAAACAAAAAACACATCCAAATCAAGAAGTGACAGCTGCCCTAGATGAGGAGGAATCAGCACAAGAACTCCAGAAGTATGAAAAATCAGAGTGAAAGGATACCCCCAAAGGAGCACATCAGGCCTCTAGCAATGAATCCCAAGTAAAATGAAAATACTGAAATGACAGATAAAGAATTCCAAATATGGATTATAAGGAGGCTCAATGAAATCAAAGAAAAAATAGAAAACCACATCAAAGAAACCAGAAAAACAAGAAATCAATAAAAAATTTGCTAAAAAGATAGACATAATTAAAAAAACAATTTTTTTTTGTTTTTTTTTAACTTTTTTTTAACTTTTTTAACTTTAACTTTTTTTTTAACTTGTTTTAACTTCTGGAAATGAACAATTCATTTAGGGAAATATAAAACACAGTGGAAAAGCTTTAAGAATAGACTAGACCAAGCAGAACCAAGAATTTCAGAGCTTGAAGACCACTCTTTCAAATGAACAGTCAGTCAAAAATATGGAACTAAGAATCAAGAGGAATGAACAAAGTCTACATGAAATGTGGGATTATGTAAAATAGCCAAATATAAGAATCATAGACACTCCTGAGGGTGAAGAAGAAAAAGGGCTAGGCCTAGAAAACCTATTGCAAAAAACTTTTCCAGTCTTGCTGGAGATTTAGACATCTAGATACAAGAAGCTCAGTGAATACCTGAGAGTTTCATATCAAAAAGAGAATCACCAACGGATATAGTCATCAGACTGGCCAAAGTCAACATGAAGGAGAAACTCTTATGAGCCATAATGCAAGAATATCAACTTACAAAGGAAAACCTATGAGATTAACAAAAGACTTCTCAAAAGAAACCTTACAAGCCAGGAAGGAATGGTATCCTATCTTTAGTCTCCTCAACCAGAATGACTGCCAGCCAGTAGTTTAGTATCCTGCTAAACTAAGTTTCATAAATGAAGGAGAAGTAAAGTCAAACACAAGCAAAAACTAAGGGAATTTGCACTAATAAAACTGTCCTACAGGAAATGCTTTAACATGCATTATACATGGAAAAGCACAATAGTTACCAACCAGTGTAAAAATACCCCAAAATTATAGGTCACATTTCTTATGAAACAATATTACAAGAGGAAAAACAAAACAATAAAGTATCACCTAACATGTTGAACAGAATGGTATTCCATATACTAATACTAATACTGAATGTGAATAGTCTGAAAAGACATAAACTGTCTGAATGGATGAAGAAACACAACCCAATAGTCTCTAAGAAATACATTTAAACCACAAGAACCCATAAAGATTCAAGATAATGGGATGGAAAACAATTTCCACACAAATGGAAAGCAAAAGTGAGCAGATGTAGCCATTCCCATATAAGATAAAATATAGCATAAATTAACAATGGTAAAAAGGACAAAGATGATCATTATACAATGGTAAAGAGAACATTTCAACAAAAAGACATAACAATCCTAAATATATATGCACCTAACACAGAAGATCCCAGATTCATAAAGCAAATTCTTCTAAATCTAAGCAAAGAAATAAACCATAGCATCTTAACAGTCAGGTACTTCCATCATTCCACTGATAGAATATAAGCACTGATTAAAACAAGACTCTGGAACAAATGGAACTAATAGACATTTATAGAACATTCTACCCCAAAACTAAAGGGCACTGAACAAGCCTCAGCAAATTCAAAAAAAATAAAAATCACACCACAGTGGAATAAAACTAGAAATCAATTTAAAGAGAAACAATCAAATTTACATAAAGTCATGGAAATTAAACAAGTTGCTCCTCAATAATCCTTGGGTCAATGATGAAATTAAGATGAAAATCAAAAGATTCCTTAAACTTAAGGAAAGGACACACAAGCTTTCAAAATCTATGGGATATAGCAAAAGAAGCCCTAAGGAGAAAGTTAATAGCCTTAAAGCCTACATCAAAAAGAAAAATCACAAATTAACAACCTAATGTCACATCTCAAGGAACTAGAAAAGAAGAAAAAGCCAAACCCAAAACCAGCAAAAAAAAAAAAAAAAAAAAAAAAAAAAGAATTAACAAAGTGCAAAGCAGAACTAAATAAAATGGAAACCAAAAGCAAATACACAAACAAAAATACAAACTATCAATGAGATGAAGGTTTAGTTCTTTGAAAAGATAAACAAAATAGGTAGACCACTAGCTATATTAACCAGAAATAAAGGATAAATGACTCAAATAACCTCAATCAAAAATGAAAAAGGAGACATTGCAACCTATACCACAGAAATACAAAATATCATCAGTGACTACTCCAAAAACCTCTATGCCAACAAACTAGAAAACCTACAGGAAATAGACAAATTCTTAGAAACACACAACCTTCCAAGTCTGAATCAGGAAGAAATAAAAACCCTGAACAGAACAATAATGAACAGTGAGATTGATGCAGTAATGAAAAATCTCTAAAGGAAAAAAAGTCCATACCATACAAATTCACAGCCAAATTCTACTAGTCCTACAAAGAAGTGGTATCTTTCCTACAGAAACTATTCCATATCATTGAGAAGGAAGGAATCCTCCCTAATTCATTCTATGAAGCTAGTATCATTCTGATACCAAGTCTAGTAAAGGACACAACAAAAAAGAAAACACTAGACTAATATCTATTTGGAACATAGATGCAAAAATCCTCAATAAAATACTAACAAACCAAGTTTGATAAAACATCAAAAAGATAATCCACATGATCAAGTGGGTTTCATCCCAGGAATGCAAGGATGGTTTAACATATGCAAATCAATAGACATCATATATTATATAAGCAGAAACAAAAACAAAGACCATATGATTATCTCACTAGATGCAGAAAAAGCATTTGATCAAATCCAGCACCCTTTCATAAAAACAATCAACAAACTAGGCACAGAAGGAATACACCTCAAAATTATAAAAGCCATGTATAACAAACCCACGGCCAACATCATAGTGAATAGGAAAAGGTCAAAAGCATTCTTCCCTAAGAACAGGAACAGTGCCCACTTTCACAACTTCCATCAAAATAGTATTTGAAATCATAGCCTGAACAATCAGGCAAGAGAAAGAAATATAAAGCATCTAAATCAGGAAAGAGGAGCTCCAATTATCTTTGTTTGCTGAGGATATGATCTATACCTAGAATCCCACAAAGACTCCACCAAAAGAATTCTGCAATTGATAAATAATTTCATCAAAGCCTCAGGTTACAAAATCAAGGTACAGAAATCAGTAGCATTTCTATATACTAATAACAGTCAAGTGGAGACTTAAATCAAAGACTCAGTACCACTCACAATAGCTACAAAAAAATAAACTGCCAGGAATATACTTAACAACGAAAGTTAATGATCTCCATAAGGAGAACTATTAATACAAAACACCGATGAAAGAAATTGCACATGACACATACAAATGGAAAAATATAACTTGTTTATGGATTGGTAGAATCAACATTATTAAAATGTCCATAGTGCCCAAAGTGAATTATAGATTCAACACAATCCTCATCAAAATGCCAGCATAATATTTCATAGATATAAAACATTGAATCCTAAACTTCATTTGGAACCAAAAAGGGCCTGAAGAGGCATAGCAATCTTAAGTAAAAACAACAAATATATGGAGACATCACATTACCTGACATTAAATTATATTACAAAACTATAGTAACCAAAAGAGCATGGTAGTGGTATAAAAGAAGAAATACAGACCAATGGAACAGAGTAGAGAGCTCAGAAATAAAACCATCTACCTATAACCAATTGATCTTAGACAAACCCAACAACACACACTGGGAAAAGAAAGCTCTATTCAGTAAACAGTACAGGGATAATTGGGTAGCCACATGCAGAAGAATGAAACAGTGTCCTGATCTCTTGCCATATACAAAAATTAATTGAAGATGGATCAAAGACTTAAATTTAAGGCATGAAACCCTATACATTCTATAAGAAAATGTAGGGAAAAATTTTTCAGACATTGGCCTAGGCAAAATAATTTATCATGAAGATCCCAAAGGCAAATATAGCAACAACAAAACCAAGTAAATGGGACTTAATTAAATTAAAAGGCTTCTGCACAGCAATGTGAATAATCAATGGAGTGAATAGACAACCTACAGAAGGGGAGAAAATATTCATAAACTATAAATCCAACAAAGAAGTGATATCCAGAATCTGCAAAGAACTCAAACAAATCTGCAAGAAAAAACCAAACAACCCCATCAAAAGTGGGCAAAAGACATGAACAAAAGTTTTCTTGAAAGAAGATAGACAATTGACCAACAAACATATGAAAAAATGCTAAACATCAGTAATCATCAAGAAAATGCAAATTAAAACTACAATGTGCTAACGCCTTACCCCTATCAGAATGGACTTTACTAAAAAGCCAAAAAACAATAGATGCTTACATGAATACAGAAAGGAACACTTTTACACTGTTGGTATGACTGCAAATTAGTACAGACTGTGGAAATTCCTTAAAGGAATAAATGTAGACCCACCATTTGAATCAGCAATCCCACTACTTGGTATCTACCAAAAGGAAATGAAGTTACTTTGTCAAAAAGACATCTGCATGAATGTTTATTGCAGCATAATTCACAATTGCAAATATTTGGACTAAACCTAAGTGTCCTTCAACTCATGATTGGATAAAGAAAATGCTATATATATATGGAGAGAGAGAGAGAGAGAGAGAGAGAGAGAGAGAGAGAAAGGGAGAGGAAGACAGAGAGAATACTTCTCAGTTACAAAAAGGAAGCTGCAAGGTGGAAGAAATTGGAGACCATTATCCTAAGTGAGGTATCTCAATAATGGAAAACCAAACACCATATGTTATCACTAATAAGTGGGAGCTAATAGATGGTACAAAGTGACACAAAGGAGATGAGAAACTGAGAAGGTAAGAGGTTGGAAGTGTAGGTAGGAGACAAAAATGTAGCTACTGGGTACAATGAACACTGTTTTGTTTGTTGATGGGCACACTAAAAGCCCTGACTTAATCATTATACAAGATATCCTTATAACAAAATCCATTTGTACAACCTTACTTAATATTTTGAAATGAAAAACAGAAAAAATATGATTTGGGGAGGGTATTTATTAGATGCTGACTAAAGTTGAAAAATCAAGAATCAGCAACACATACACAGGCGCACACACACACACACTTACTTTGGAGGTAACCTCAGAAAAACTAGAAAGAGATTAGGAACACCTAGAGAAGTGTAAGGGAAGGGAATTTTATTTTATTATAAGCCCAATTTTACTTTTTGATTTTAAAAAATACATATATGAATTAATTTGATTTTTTTATTTTAGAAAAGAAACTAATACACATATCCATACCACAACATATCTTTTCTTCCAAATTCATTTTCAGAAATTATTAGATGATTTAAAAAGTGCATATAGACTGTCCAAATGTAATTATTTATAGGTATCACATTCTATAAATCTTTAGTCACAGCCTAACACCAGAATGAGAGCACAAACTATCTTCTTGTAGAATAAATGGCCCACGTTTCCCCAAGGGTACACATTCTTTTGAGAATAAATTGCATTCACAATGTTGCATTATTACATTTATTTTAGGACTACAGGCTAAATCCATTAAACTTGTAATGATGTGTGTTTTTTTTTCTTTTTTTGCCCCTCCAGGCTTATGGGAAAAGACTTATTTTCACAACTACTCTAAGTCATTATAAGTATTGTTAATTTACTACTATCTCAAGTCTCTTCATCTCTAATCTACATTGATTTTCTGTCTTGAACACAAAAAAGTGTGCATTTGTAATGCTTTAGCTCCAATAAGTTTTCTTTTGGATATTTTTTCTCCTAGAAAAATTGAATAAACCTGGCAAAACAACTACTTGAACATAGATTAATTAATTTCTAGAAGTGACTTGAAGGAGTGCAAATATTTTTAGGAAAGTAATATTATTAGTTTTAGAAGAGCATATGACCAGGAAAACAAATATAAGAAATGTTCACTGTTTCTGGCTGTTGGTGATATTCTCCATGGAGACCTGAGCTCTAAAAACAATTAAAAATCAAATCATGGCTGGTCATCAGCAAATAGTAAAATCTAGAAATTTGGAGAAGGTTTCCCCCTAACACACAAAATGAGTATATGTCTCCTTGCTTTTACAGACTCACTAAGATGTCTATATATTAATATTTTCCAAATTGCTGTGTCAGAATAATTTTACAAAATGGTTCTTGGCTTTGTCTTTTGGTTCTCTTGTTACCACATGGCCCCCAATTCTTGCCCAGGATGGCATAGGGATCTTTTTCTTAGGCATGCTGGCTTTAGAGAAAGCAAAGTTAAGGAAGTCAATACAGGTGACACCTTGTCAGAAACTGACCTTGGCTGATGGGGAGAAGGATGTTTGTCAACTTACAAATCAATAGTCATCAACAACCACATGTATCACACTAAAAGAAATGAGTAAAAAACAGTGGCCTCAATTGGTGAGCAGAAGTTCAGTGCTTAGTAATAATCAGAAATTACCATTAAATACTTTAAAACATGGACTAAAAGGAGTATTTAATTCTTTTCTTCATTAGTTTGGAAGAATGCATAGTGATATTATGACAGTTTTATAGTTTATTATTCTAAGAACAGAAGGAAGAAGACTCATGAATATCGGCTTCTCTTTCTAACCATCACAGCCCTACTTCATCAAATCAGCTTTAACTACATTATTTTAATCTCTCGCTTTTGCAATTTAAAAAAATAGAAATTCAATCCCAATATTTCCTATTCATTTGATTTTAGCATTAGTTATTATAGTCTAAACTGATGTCATGTAAAAATGAAATTCTTCATTTTTAAATATATCTTCAAATATATCTAATGAAATTTTTCATTAAATATAATAATATGTATATATATGTGTATATTTTGGTATTTCCTAGGTCTTTTGTGTTTCCTATATATTTTGAGTATTTTTTCAATTATATAGAAAAATATATTATTTTACCATTTATTTGAAACTCTTTACAAATAGCAAAATATAAGCAGTTACTTTGTCTTTAATATATAATTATAATATATATTCAATATAAATTATATATTCATGTGTATATATGTATTTGTAGGTATTACCATCATGAAAATGCTGAATACCATTGGAAAAAGGAAAAATACTATTCTAATTCACTTTTACTAGAGATTAAGAAAACCTGTGATATCGGTCTCTTACAAGAATAAAATATACATCAACAAAGATTTTCTATTCTTAATTCTTGAGACATGAAATTATTTTCCCATTAAATATAGAGCTAAAATCATAATCCATGATGTAGGAGTGGCAGCCTCGATTTAAAATCTAAATCTTTGAAATTGCAAATGTCATGATGAATTTTAAACTTGTCCATAACTTAACAAAACCTTTTTTCATTTACCAGATAGATTGTGGCTCTTTGAACTGTGCTCCTAAGAGACAGTTAAGTATGGTAGTTATAAGCATGGTTTGGCAGTCAGGAGCCCATGGGCCAACATCATACCTTGTAGGGGACTGACATATATTTTCCTAGTTTAAGAATTAAAGTTAGTGAGTAATGTACGTGTTCTGCCCAGAGCATTTGAAAGTAATCTGTTCTGGACAGGCTCCTTGAGATAAACAAAGGTGTTGCCTAGAGGCATAACAAAGGACCTGAGCTGCTGAGTAGCAAGAACGGCCCCACCCCACAGCATTGGGGATCTGAAGGCCACACAATAAACAAATTGTTCCTGTGATTGCTGCATACACCCCATAAGATGGCTGGTTAGTCAATGACAGGTAAGACCCCTCAAGGGAGGGGCAACCTAAGCCAGGGAAAGTCACTGGGGTTCAGCCGAAGATCTTAGAGGGTCACCCTAAGAGAAGCTGGGGATGAGAAATGCCCCCTGTGGCTCACCTTGCCCATCCTTGCTAATCTCAGTCCTTTATCTATGCCTAGCGCCTAGAGCAACCACCTGGAAACCTTGAGCCAGGGGATATCTGCTTCCCTAAGGCTATGTATTCTGGAATTTATGGCCATTGCTGCAATGCCTGGGCAGTTACGTACAAGGAACTAACTTTAATTTTTTAGAGTATAAAAATAAAACTGACCTGGTGTATTACTACTCGAGTCAACCGCTTGTACATGTGTCTGTGTTTTTCTTTGTGTTCTGCGCGTTTGTGTTTTATGTTCTGTGTTCATCCTCTGTCCTGTAAATGAGCCACGACAATACCTCTTACAATTTCCTACTCTTATCACGTTGGACAAAAGTTTTGTCAAGTTAATGTGAGGTCCGTAGGATTTTTCAAGAAAGATATCTAGGAGTAATGGTCATGGAATTGGTAAGCAAAAAGAAATGTGATTCTTATAAATATTACTGTAATTTTATTATACTGCCCTTTTCTCTGCATTTATGAATTTTGAATAATGGAATTTTTGCTATTTTGAATTTATTTCTAGTTTAGGGACTGAGTTTTTCAAGAAGGAAAGAAGAAAGGAAGGAGGGATGGAAAGGAAGAAGGAAGAATTTTTTTGAGTGTTACACAGCAACATTTTCTTTGGCAATATCACCACAAAAATCACTGTGCATTTAGCAGATAGGAATCTACACATTCCTTAGATTATTTTAGACAACCTAGAGCAGGGCAACCCATTAATTTTTTTTGTCATTAACTAATAAACACTGGCTATCCCAAATCACAATTTGCTTGCGAATGTCTTTAGCCCAAATGAATATGCATTATATAATACAATTCCATTTATGACTTGAAGTAATGATTTCATAGGAACCATTGTATATATTTCTTTATAAATTATTCCACGAGAGCTAATCTGGCCTTTTCTTTGGGACCTAAGTTTTCAAGAATTATACAATATAAATTCTTTGTATGGATTCTGCCTTTAGATTTCCTTTGCTTGGAATTGAAATCATTTATTTATTTTCCTCAGCATATTATATTCCATAAAGTACCAGAGGCCCTCAAAGTTTACTAATGAGTTCTTATTCCAATTAACTGTTTTACATTTTTAAATGTTTCTTCTTTGCTGCTATAAAAAAGATTAGTGAAGGAAACAAAAGTCATTATCAATACTCTTTTATTTGCTTCTACTGTGCATAGTGTTTGAGACAATTTCAGTATGCTTTTTGGTGGGGATGTGGATCAATTAAATGGAATAAAATGTCTCATCAGTAATTTGAAACTCTTCAAAAATAGCAAATTTTTGAAGCAAATCCTTAGATTAAATTTCAGGGAATATGTCTTCTATTTTAGTAAAATTAGACCTGAGGATAATGAAGCCTCATCTCTTCCAAAATGCTATTTAAATTTTATAATATTAAGTGTAATGAAAAATATCACAAAGTGAAAGGGACTTAATTTTAATAAGAGAAAACTCATAAATATCAAAATTAAACTTTATGTTATTTAAAGGGTGAATGTCTTCATTCAATGATCCATATGTATAAATTGTTCAGATAAACACTAAGACTCCAGAAGAAAAAAATGAGCAAAGAACATCAAAAGGCAACTTTCAAAATGGAAATCAAAATGACAAATGAATATATAAAAAAATCTGACTCACTAAACTAATATAATTCAAACAAATGACATTTTTCCCATAAAATTAACAAGTATGAAAACAGATAATACACAGAGTTAGAAAGAATGCAGTAAAATAGACTTTGAGGTACACTGGTAGGAGGATAGTTCAGTAAAATACTTTTGAGTAGGTAATTGTCAATTATTTACAAGGAGTCTTAAAATTGTTCATATGATTTGATTATACCTAGATATTTATCTTAAGGAATGACTCCCAGATAAAGATGAGAGTAAATTTTATGGAGATGATTATAGGGAATTATTTATAATAGGAAAAACACAGAGATAGCATAATATACAACATTAAGATAAAGAGTTAAATGATGGAAGTCATATTAATATTAAAATTGTTTAGTATAAAGTTAAATAAAAAATAGGATGCATTTGAATATACAGCATAATCAGACATGTTTCATTTGTATGTACATGAAGAAAATATGCAAAAAAATGCAAAAATATTAAAACTTTTCAGTCATGAAATTATGAAAGTACTTATTTTTATATTGAATTATCTTATAATATAAAAATATAAATAGCAAATATCAAAATCATAAAAATATACATTTTTAGAGGAGAGGAATATAATTTTCATTGTTAACATTTAAGTTTCCAGGGTGTAGGGAGCCTATGGAAACTTCTTGACTGAAGTAATCCATTATTGTTAGTTGTAGCTTGGTCCAAATCAGTCATTTTTCTTCTAACCCCAAGTTCTTCATTGACCAGAATTTCTATTATCTATGATTGCATTTAAGTTTCTTTTAACTATGAATCCTTTTGCCATCTTTAGGCAAACTGAAATTCTTAATTCCATTTTTATGGTAAGTTCCCTATTTTCCTGATTCTATTTTTGGACTTCAACCATCATGACAGCATTAGATTCCATAGTACAATTATTAAGAAATAGAGTTAACCCTTGAAGAACATTGGTTTGAACAACATGAGTTCACTTATTGTGAATTTTCTTCTGCTTCTGCCACTCCTGAGACAGCAAGACCAACCTAATCTCTTTTTCCTCCTTTCAGCTTACTCAACATGAAGACAACAGGGATGAAGACCTTTATGATGATCCACTTCCACTGAATGAATAGTAAATATATTTTCTTTTCCTTAGGATTTCCTTAACAACATTTTCTTTTCTATAGCTTACTTTATTCTAAGAATACATTATATAATCTATATGTCACATATAAAATATATGTTAATCGACTATGTATGTTATTGATAAGGCTTCTGGTCAACAGTAGGCTGTTAGTAGTTACATTTTTGGGAAGTCAAAAATTTATGTGTGGATTTTTGATTGCACAGGGGTTGGCTCCCCTAACCTTTGCATTGTTCAAGGGTCAACTGTAGTCTGTTGCACAGAAATTACACAGAATGATATCTAGAACAAAGATCGATACCAGAAGGTGAATGATACTATAACACAAACCTAAAACACACAGTACTAGTTTTAAGATAAGGTGGCCAGTGAGGCCAGCAAGGGGACTAAGTGGAGAGAGGAAGAGCAGTGAGGAAATTGTTTTTGAGGCCTAGAGAAAAGAAGACTCATGGTAATTACTCTCCAAACAATTATCTTGGCTATTGCCTGCAATAACTGGGAAGTTAGACAATATATCTGTGAACTTTGGAGTCTGGCTAAAGGGCTTTCCAAGCAAACATTTGACAGTGCTATTTGTCATCTTTCAGCCACAGACAGCATGGTATCTTAAGAGAGAGATGAGCTAAAGGAAGATTTTCAAGCAGAATTTAGAGAATACATTTCCAACAGAGGACTTGCTGAGTTGGAAAACAAAAGTTTCTCAGTTACTTCATCTCCAGCTGGCAAAAGATTCTCAAAGTAAGATAGTGTCTCAAGGAATAAAACCAAATTCAGAGTGCTGCCTGCAGGTCAAGATCAAATCAAGAGTGTAGCTCTGAGATACATTGTTAAGACCTCAGAAAGAGTTCAAATTGTGTCTAATAGTCTCAGCTAGACAAACATTATAAGGATCTTAAAGGTATTGTCCTGGCACCCTAACTCTTATCCCATGCCAGAAAAAGTGCTGCATATAAAAATATTTGTGGGTATATATTTTATTCAAAGGGATGAGATTATAATTTGATACATAGAAATCTCACAAAATATTTTTAAGCATTGCAGTCTCTTGGAATAAAAGGAACAGTAATATTTCAACCAATATCTGGAACACTTTGCTTTATTTTAAATTTCTTTTCAGCCTATTGTTATGCTACACAGTTTAATATTATATTCAAATAATAACAAGAAGAAAGATATTATACCTAATATTTATTGAGTGCTTTTTAAACACCAAGCATTGTGCTAAGGATATTTCACAAGAATATCCAATTACTCCTCAAAACCAACCTCTATTTTTAAATGGTTAAAACATTTTGATTCACATCTAGATTTTTATCCCAAGAACTTCATCAGAAATGGAGATATGTATGTGATGATACTGAAAGCAGCATGATTTATAAGAGGACAATAAAGAAGGAACATCAGTGTCTAATGAGAGAGGAAAGGTAAATTAAGAATTTTTCATATAATGGCTAGTAATTAAGCATTATGAGTTAATATAATTATTACTTTAATTTTAAAGGTAAGAAAACTAAAGATCAGTGAGGCAGAGTTGTACAAAGTCACATAGAATTTGGCAGATCCAAGATTTCAGTCTTGGTATATGACTTCAGAGGCCCCACTGTCAAACATTACAATATCCTTCCCACACTGGATCAAATTACAATTCATAGAAGAAAATACTATAATAGCTTTTGGACTGGAAAACTTCATCCTGCAATAGAACACATCCCACTTTTTACAAGATTTGGATGGGGACCTAGACTCACAGGTGACACGCACTGGGGTCTGGGCATACACCTGGAGGCAAAGACTATGGGCTTCTCACTCCTCCTTAGCCAGATAGTGGATCCTTGGGTTCCAATTGCCACCACATTGCCTGTCTTGGTTCCAGTGAGCTTTATCTGGGTTCCAGATGACAGAGAGAACAGATCACAGGAGGGCACATTTTATGAGAAGGAGGCTTTCATAAAACCTAAGGAGGCCTGCTGGTTTGTGCTGTACAAGGCAGAGCTTTCACTGCACTATCTTATAGATGAGCTTTTACCACAAACTTGCTTTATAATTTTAAATAAATGCCTATAGACTTTTCCTTTGTCAAAAAATAGAAGAAATAGAAAAAATGATGAAACTATAAAAAATATACATTAATGAAGAGCAATAGCTGAGATCTGAAGCATGTACAAAAGTAAAAAAAATCCCCTAAGTTATGGTTCCCATAGCAACTGCAACACAGTTGGATTTCACTTTTATGTTAAGTAAGTTTAACTTGAGTGGGAATGCAAAATACTTCCTCTGAGCCAAAAAGAGAAGTATGGAGAACACAGAGACGATGGTCCAGAATATTCTAGCTTTCAAGTATGTGAAATATTAGCCCCCATGTGTATTAATATTTTCATATCAATAGTATATGTTGACTTGTATTAACTTTAAATTATTATTATTCAATTTATAAAACATAATTATTTAAAAAGATAAAAAAATTCCCATGAAAATCTGTTATATCAGAGACTGTATCATTTAGAAATATAGGAGCACAGTTCTGCTTATAAGAGAATATTTGCTGAAAGTATAGTTTATGAAAATACAATCTGACTACATTCATTATCAAGGGCTTGAAAACTTGAAATTTTTAACTACTGTCAATGTAATCTAAAACTGTGAAAATAAACACATAGCACTTAAGAGAGGGTATACATATCCTTAAGACTGGGCATACACATAATTTTTCAAGACATTTTTAGTTGGTACAACTTTCTCTGTTTCAATAAGATTTTTTTTAAAAGGCAGGAAGGGTACTTACTCCTGTTATGTAACGAGGTCTATATTGAATAGTTCCAAATAAACCAAGAATGACGATAATAATATGTACAAAATTTGCCAGGATAGGTGCCCACTGATATCCAAGGAAATCAAATATTTGTCTCTCCAGCACACAAACCTAGAATAGCAAACAGGATGGATAGATCAGCACATGTCAGAAACAGCATAGTAGTGAGTGAAAAAAAGGATCACATTGAAGTTATAATTAGCAATTATAACTGTGTTATCATATCTGGCATTTGTCTTTAACAGTGAGAATGACATTTTCAGGTGTATTTCAAAGGAAGACCATGGAAGCTGTGCATCCACAGATGGCTACAACCTTTCAGGGATGATTTTGTGAAGGAAGCAAGCAGTATTCACAGGATGTCATCTGTGCAGTCACGGGATAAATTATATTGTCATGTACACTGTCAAAAGTCGAAGTTATCACCCAGCAAGTTAGGGAAGCCCATGAGAAAAGCTTGTTGTTAGGATGTGGTCTAATGGCATTATATAAATTGGGAATAGAACAAAGGAAGTTTGATTCGGAGGCAAAGAACTCTTTAGTAAGAGTTCTAACAAACATTTTTTAGCAAGACACCTGAATTCTGGACATAGATCTGCAACTAAGCAGCTGTAGTGGCCTACATAAGTCATTTCCCTTCTCTAGGTGTCTGATTTTTCATTTGTAAAATTCAGGACTTCGGCTAGGTGTGTAGGGTCTTTCTAGCTATAATAGTGTTGGATTACTGATCAAGTGTGACTTTTTCATATTTGATTCATACCCAGTTGCCTATAGTAATCAGGTAAAAGAAAAGCTCTGAAACAAAATTAGAAGAATAGAAAACAAATACAAAAATAAAGCGTCACTTATAAAGCAAGACATTTCAAACTATGCTACTTTCATCTGTGCTCACAACTTTATAATTAAGACATATGTAAAAATCTCAGTGGGGAGAAGAGAAAAAGAAAAAGCAACCAACCAAATGACAACAAACTGAGACTGGTGGTAGTCTAGAAGGGCCATTTGATATTGAAAAGTGAAATGTGGAGAGCTGGCAAGTCTCTCATCAGATCTAACAAAGCAAAACAGCCTGTTGGCTTCATTCTTCCTGCCTACCCTCAGATAGAATAATAATAAACTGTCTGTTCAGAGAAAAACATTTTGAAAGGACTTGATGTTCCACACCAAGATTCAATATCGTTTCCATCCAGGTATTCAAGGAAAATGATGATTTGAAAACCCCCTAAGTTTCTAACATCAGCATGCTTTGTTGATATTTCTTGTCAGAAGGAAATACTGACTCTCGAAACAGGCAGTGTGCTTTTAAATTAAATACCTATATCTCAATTTGCAGACTTCTTGAATGATCATTATTCCCACTGCAATTCTTTAGTTGAGCAGCATGTTTCCCCATCAGGCATTAAAAAAGAAAATAAATTCATGACAACTGTTTTGTATAGCACCTCTATTTTCTAAGACACACTAGATACCATGTAACTGCTGTAACAGTTACAATTCAACTTGGTCAAATCTTAATTTTTACCTATTTTGGTAGAGATTTAAAAAAAATAAATAAAATCTTGGTCTGCTCTACCCTGTGTATGCTAAATCCAAGATATTTACCTGTGTCCCAATAGGGGAATGCAATATTGTGATTGGTTAATACATACAGACTATCATAGAACTAGAACATAACCCAAGTCTTACAAATCTTGATCTGCCTTCTGATGAAATATTCCTTCGACTATTTCATAAAATCAACACTTCAAATAAACAAGACCCATTTGTGACATTGGGCAGTATTACATATGTCTTGTTGGAATCCATGAATGGTACTAAAAACTAAGCAGTTGTTATGAGGGCACCATTGCCAATCATCCATATAGAAGCTCATTTCAACACAGAACTTTCTTCTCCTTACTCTATGAATAAACAGTAAGTAGCAACATAAAACAACAGCAAGAAAAAAATCTAAACTCTATAAATTTTGAGTGTCACTACTGTGGAGACACAGCAGGGAAAAAGTATAGACGATTTAGTACATCAGTCAAACAGTGGGAAATATCTTAAAAAATGCACCAATTATGGAGGAAAATAGCAGTCCCATTGTTAATTATAAAAAAATATAGATGATAATATACTCACTAAGTCTGCAAGACTAAAGTGAAATTATATCAACATTTATCAGGCTTTTTTATGACAGAGCTAATAGATTCTTATTTACAAGATTATACAGACTGAATAAATTAATGTGTAATTTTTCATATCTAATATTTCTGTCTTTTCCACTTTCTGATTGGTCTTATTAGGCATCATAAGTAGTTTTATCATAGGTTCTGCAACTTGGAGCTAGGCCTGAAGAATGAAAGATTTTCTCAAATATTTAGTGAGTAGAAGTGGAGAAACAATTTGTAGGAGTAGTTGTGATCTTTCCTAATAATTCCTTCCAGTAGGGGGAGTATTAACTATAAAGGGACTGTTTGGTGGTGGTGGTGGTGGGGATGAGAAGTACAAATATATTTTAAAACACCTACTGTGTGCTGGGCATTTATACTGTTCTCTAGCCATGCTTTATTTCATTGATTCTGCACAAAACCCAGGGAGGTAAATATGATTATCCCATTTTGCAAATAAAGGAATCTGAGATGTAGTGTGCTAAGTGGTTATCTTGAGGTTGCAAAAGTGGTAAATGGTAGAACAAGAAGTCATGTCTTTGGGCATGGTCTCTAAGCTATGTCTCTACTTTGTCCATTTACTCTACCCTTAGTCCAAAAACAAAAAGCTTTCATAGGTTATGCTGTAGGAACTATACTGGTTACAGGATATATACTACTTTTTTACCTTATTTATTTATTTTGGAATAGTATAGAGAATCTCTTTGATCACACTTGTCAGTCCATGACATTATATCATCATTGATTTGTTTATTCTACTTTTTGCCTCCTTCAATCCATGTTCCCAGTGTTACTCTGGTTTTGCCCACAGGACCTTCTTTAATGTATTTACCTTATGCCCTTCTAATTGTCTGACATGTAAAAATATGTATATAGCCTTAAAAAACATATTTCTGATGTTTATATGGTGTGTTATTTTCATATAAGACTTATGGTATAAGTCTCGTTTATGCTTATCTATTTTATTATTTATACATTTTGGTTCCTTGTGTTTGACTTCTACAGAGTAGACCATTATAAATGCATAACTTGGTTGTTGTCAATTCTTTGCTGCCACAAAGAATTCTGTTCCCATTAATTACTATTTTTATGAATTTTTAATTTATAACATAAATAGCAGCTAATCGTTATCAATTACTATTTCTGCATCTACTGAGATGATTATATTCTTTCTTTTAAATCATGAATGTGATTGATTATATTAATATCCTTTGTTTATCCTTCTGTACCTGTTAAAATCCCTACTTGGGATGGTATATTATTTTTAGCACATTCTTAGTTTGGGTTAAATTTTATTTAAAATAATTAAATGAAACAAAATTTTATTTGGGATTTTTGTATCTATAAACTAACCTCTAATTCAATATGGTCTTTCTTAATCTTACACTGTTACATATGTTGCACTGGCCTCAACTGATAACTAAGGCACAAACTTTATTTAAACACTGTAACAAACTTTCAGGAAACCATCAAGTCCCATACTCTGTCCCCAAAGGCAACCTGTATAAATTTGGGGAACTTAGCTGTTCAGTAAAATATCATAAGTAGATGCCAGCATATGAGCATGTATCTGTCATATATGTGTAAAATCTTTTCAAGTCATTTTTATTTACATAAATGGGATTGTAATGTAGATATGTCTTTTCATCTTACATTTCTCATTTAATGATGTGTCATGCGGTTTATCTACATTAGCACACCCTGCCTTAATAGATCTACCTCATTATATCCTTTTAAAAGCATTCCATTTTAACAGACTGTTAATTTGTTTACAATTTTTGGCTGTAACACCCATGAGAACATTAAATGATCATGTATTTCTATGTTAATATAACCATAGGCTAAATTTTTCAAAATGGAAATGCTGGGCTAATTCTGGTTACAAAATCCTAAATGTTATAATGGGTATTATTGGTTCTTCTTTAATATATATGTATGAACTGGAAAACATAAAAATTTCCCTTTTCTTTACACTATAATAAAAATGAATTTTAATAGTCATTGATTAATATAGAATATGCTTTATCTGAAAAAGTCTTAAAACCTTTCTGATAAGTGCTATCAAGGAAAAAATGTTAGTTTCAATGATAATTAATGTTCATCAGAAGCATTGGCGAAATATCTTCCAGATAAATACATTTATTGACTTTTTAGATCGGAAGATATTCACTCCATGCTCCTGAATGTACATGTGAAAAACTGGGCCCAGTTAAGTTAATAATTTGTTAAGCTAAATTTGACCTCCTGAGAGTATTCAGTCTGATAGAAGTTTGCTTCAAATGTTTTCACGGCGAATAGGAAACCTTCATATTGTCTAGGTGTCTGTTGCCATTCAACTTTAACAACAAAGAAATTACTGGTACCTGAGCATATTAATTTTTAAAAAGCTAGAATGCTATGTTTTCACAACTAGTAGGACTTGGGGTTTGTCACCTTTCAACATTGTCTTGGTAATAACTCAAATTTCTTGATCATTTTTTCTTTCAAATATTACTACAATCTTCTTGTGTCATTAAAACATAACTCATGAGTAAAATGAATAAAAAAATAAAACTTATATAGAGCCTTTGGGAGGAAAAAATAGGCTTTTGATTCTGTCATGATGAAACACATGTTCCTTGATTTGTTTTAAAAAATTGTGTTATTAGAGGCTGAAAACAACCAAATTAAATTTCTAGTGTTAAATTATATCAATTGAAATTAAACTTATCTATGGACACCCCTGTTATCTCTGTGCCTTCTACCCTTTCGGTGTCTCCAGACCCTTTAGGATTCTGAGATTTCAGATTTTCTCAACTCTAAAGTCTCTGAGGAAAGATACAAGAATAGACTTAGATTCTGATGGTAGGCAGTGGAATGCTTCCATCCAAAGTATATTTGCATTGACAAAGTGGACTTTAGGGAAATGACAAAAACTTGTCAAAACTTAATAAAATTTTAATAGTCAATAGAGAATGATATTTATTTTAGTTGTTTTCAGGGGAAGATGACTTATCTAACAAGTAAAGTTAGCCTTGTTACAGTACACACACACACACTATTAGGGAAACCAAGATGAAAGTTGAAAGGAACATAATGGTTCTCGGGATGGGACCAAAGTTTTTATTTCATCTGTAGGAATCACAAAAGTTAAGATAAACTTCCAGCCTAACTTACAGAACGTCCACCTGTTGCTCAGAATTTTGTCAATAGAAATTGCTGCTAACCTCTTTTCATACATTTACAGGCAAGTATGGCCAATTTCTTGTTCCTAGTTGTATCTCCTATTTGTTTTCTGCTCCCAAAGATCTTAAAACAACATTAAATGAGATATGGAAACAGTTCCTGTATTATCTCCCTGACCAAGATAGGGCTTGGCTCCTTCAGCAGGACGCCCCTGCACTGAGATTTTGCCTTGGGTTCGGGTTCCCCTGTGCGCGAGTCTCCAGTACAGTATTTCTCATTCCTTGTTGTCTGCTCACTTTGGTGAAGCTGCTAATTCTGCTTTGACCCTGATGTCCGTGTTTATTCTGTCCTTTGCTGGATCTTGTCACACTAAATCTCATCCTCATTTCCTTTACTTAACCTGCCCTGTAGTTTCCTTCAGTGAACTGTAGTCTTGAATACTCTGGACTTGTCTGCTGTCAAAAAGGATGCCTGTGTAGCTTTCTCATATTTTTAAGTCAATTCCCAAGAAAGCTGTAAAGACTTTAGAGGTGTTCTCGGTCTTTATAATATTGCTGAGGTGCCGAGGTCTTTACAATTGCCTAAAATGTAACAATATCACAAAGCAAAACTCTGTATAAATATGATTGATAATGTTCCCCTCTTAAGATCCTCTGTGGTGTTCACAGTGGACAAGATAAATGACAACTCATATGCCAGTTTTTAAACATTATATACAGGAGATATACTATTGAATAGACACAAATTTCTTTCATCTCACCAAGAAATCTTATTCACATATAAAATAAAGAGGATAAACTTGAAGTAGGCTCTTTTACAATTATACATATAAGAGATAGACAAAAATAGTGGACAGAGCACAAAGCTTTACTTACAGAGTTTTAGTTACACTTGAGTAACTCAAATGTATGTGTATGTGTATGTACACACTTGTTTGTATGTGGTATGTGTGTTTATTCACTGAGAGCAAAATAAAATTGTAAGGTGTTTTATAAAAATAGGTCGCAAATAACAACTTATTTTAATCCAATTGAAACAAGAATATTCTGCCGTCTTCCACATAGTTGCTTTTCTTTAGAAAACAAAACAAGGAATAAAACCACCACCAATACTGCCATTGCCACCATGACAAAAACACCACCCAAAAGAGATGGGGCCCTAATTGCTCTGATTGTCATAGAAATCAATATATTATCATGGTTCAGGCCTCAGGTTTTAGAATTAGAAAATCATGTTTGAATTCTAACTCACTTGTGACCACAGGAGGTCCCCTGATCTCTATGAATCTCAGTTTCTTCATCTATAAAATGGGAATATTGTAATTTATAAGTCCTGATGTTTACATGAAAATTAGAGTAATAATATACATAGAATACTTTTTAAAATGCTTGAGTTGTATCTTAACTGGGTGCTATTATTCATATTTCAACAGCACATATGGATTTGGACCCTGGTATTTTTAGTACAGTGTCATTCTACATTTGTACTCTTGCCAGAATATTTCAGTTAGAGATGTTCGAATATTTCTTATTCTATTGGTCACAAATGCAAATAACATGACATACATTCCTGGAAAATTTAAATTATTTGATGGAGGTATTTCTTGATGAATGTATTCCTGCCTGATTTAACATCTTGTGTAGCACCATGGTAAATGAACAGGCTTCAAATATTATTATATCTCTTATTCCCACCTTCTCTCTCCACCTCTTTTAAATGTGATAAGATCAACATCTACTTTAAGAATTCTGTCTCCATATAGTTGAGAACAATAAAGCTTTCCAAGAAAATATTGGGAAAGATTTGACATAGTTCAAGGAAACAAAATATTAATAAAAACAAGTATTTATGTTTCTTACAGAGGTGTATTTTCTTATGAATTATATTATGAAAGCATTATATGCGATATTTCTTAATATAACATATTGAAACACTAAGTCACACATTTTTCTGAGGTTGACTCATTAGGGTTATTTAAACACCCACAAAGATGTCAAATGATTAATTTTAAGACTTTTCCCACTATTTTGTGTAATAATCCCATTTATATATAATTCTAAATATTTCACCTAATACTTAAGTTGTGATAACAAAATCATTTATTATTTTTCAGAACTGTTCATTCTGCATAGTAATTTATAACCATTTCATAGTTAACATTAATACTATCAAAAGGCAAGTTGATGACTAATATATTATACTAGCTTAGAAAAAGGAGAGTCTTCTGAAAAGTACCACTGTAAGTTAACACTAGAGCACCAATAAAAATAGTTTGATTGTTGTTGAATTGAACTTTCCAAGTCTCATGATTCCCTGGCCCTTGATGTGTGTGCTTACATGCCAAATTTTATAAATATGTGTCTATGTAATCACTAAATATTTGATTTTCAGAAGTAGGGTTTTTAAAAATGTTTAGATTTTTAGCTTAATATAGCTATTATAACACAAATCTCTGATCTCTTATAGAACAGTTAAAGAGTGTGTCTGTATTTTGTTATAATATAACAATTATTAAAATATATTGAGCACTTATATCCCAGATACTATAGGAATTTTAATATGTTTTTAAATCAATACTTACTTTTAAATCATGTATCCTACAATTATTGTTTACCATTATCTTTATTGTACAGATGAGGAAATTGATGTTCAGAGAGGATAAGTAAAATGTCCAAGGTCATGACTGCAGAGCTGGAATCAAACCTTCCCCATTCTAACTTTGTTGGCCATGAAAGGTTCTTTGTTCTTATGACAAGATAAAAGATCAAAAAGATACAGTAAAGACTATTTCCATATATGCAACTCTGTGGTTTACAAATTCGTGTAATCACTATGATAATCCTGTAAAATAATCATAATTATTACTATTACTCTATTATTACAAATTATGCACTTCACAGTACAGACTAGTCCACAGTCAGTACAGAACATCTTAGATAAAAGCATGAGCTGAAAGTTTCTACTATCAATGGGGCTAATAGAATAATAGTAATGCCAAGTCACAATAAAATGGCATTTATCTGGAGTTGTACTGTAAAATGGTTTCATACTTTGGTAGCCTAACTCTCATTTATTAGGTTTAAAATTTTCCCATACTTAATGTGAAATAAGCTAAAAAGATTACAGTGCAGATCTTCTTGGTAGATGGATCACTGTTTTGATTTCTCCACAGAGTCTATAATTTTACTCAGCAGAAATCTAACTTCCCAGAAGAACCAGAACACATCAAAATGACAGCTGTTCTAGGTAGTTTTCATGACTCACTCAAAGCACATGGCAGGTATGAATTAGAATCTATAATGTATCCGCTTGGCCTTGAATTTCCACTATCTTCTTCACAAAAGAGTCTTAACTTGATACAAGGTCCAGCTAATACACAACTGGGTTAAATATTCATAACATAAAAGAAAATATCTACTTTTCAGAAGACAGTGGCCATTGACTTTTGAATCATGCATTCTATAAACATTATAGAGTATTACAAGCACTGAGCACTGCAAAACACTGTTGTAGGCACTCATGAGATGTGGGAATGAAAATGGATGATGAAATGATTATATATTGTCTTGTCAGCTGGTAGAAATAGTTTCATACCAGGAGACATGATCTAATAATACTTAGAATGGGTCTTAGGGCAGAAATTTTCAAAACTCTCAAGAGGGCCCAGGTGCAGCTATTCAAAAGATACTGTGGTATGGATCTATATATCTGTTTGTGATCCATCTTCAAATCTCTTATTGTTCATGTAGCAAGTATACACAGACATCATTATGTGGCTACCATTGCCAAAAGTAGATGAGGGATAGATGGACTATATTTTAATAAGGAACTTTAGGAATTGGGTAGAATAAGTTGCTAAGTTCATTATCACCATCATCTATTTGTTCAATACTGATTTTGTATTCATTGAGAGCTCAGTAAAAGCCAAATAAAAATAGCTTGCAATGTTCTTATTTTCATGTATCATATGGTATTGCTTTCTCATAGCAAATGGTTTTCTCTAGAGAAAACTCTATTGCTATTTTTTAACAGCACAATCATATTAAACATATTAAAGCTGCCATCTGGAGAATTTGAAATTTGTCAACTAGGTAAAAATGCAGAATTTTTTTTTTTGAAAAGCTGATAAAGAGTCCAAAAATATATCTTATGTATCATTATCAGAGAAGCAATGTATAAACAGCTTCAGCTTTGGTCTTAGTAACTTCTTGTGTGTCTTTGTATGCATTTTTATTTTATGAATTCAAAACAAGGTAAAATACCACTCCAATACTCCTGCCTTTCCCCCATTAGCTACCCTCCCCCAAGTTGAGGCACTGAATTAACAATGTCATTATCATCATCAGGTGTTCTCTTTTAAGCAGACATTGGCTATTTAATAGGATTGGAGGTGGAAGTATGCAAGCTGTTACTGTTAGGAGCAGAAGGGGATGCCATAGTGACCTGCATGCTGGTGTCTTCCCTGTCTCATTCCCTCCTTCCCTCCCCCCCTCCTTCCCTCCTTCCCTTCTTCCCCCATCTGCTCTTCCCCTCCTCAAGCAAAGGCACCAGCAGAGGTTTCAGGGCACTGTTTCTTTCACTAGCAAGGAAGCTAAATGGAAGATGTCAATCAAACCTCTCAAACTCTAGGTGACGTCTCTTTCATAAAATTCAATTTCATATGGATGGGAGATGAAATGACAGCCTCGCTTACTCTGACTGCTAACGGCCAATCAAGAGTTGAAATGAAAGCAGAAATGTTATCAAGATCACTACCATGTACTGGCAGTCACTGTGGCAGTGGGTTATATCAGAAATTGCAACTAGAAATACGAGAGAATGCCAAAAGATGGCTGCAAGAACATTTTAGAATTTGACTTGAGGTATGCTATTTCTAGCATGGTAAATATAATGTCTACTATGCCCTTTAAAGTAACCGTACTTTTTAATTCAACACAGATATGGAGATGCTGTTCTAAAAAGAGGCAGTCCTAATATTTGTGTTCCTGTTGGCAGAGGTGTCTGTGCTGTCCATGGGTGAATGTAATAAGACATGATGTTTTCAATCAGCTTTAGGAGTCCCACCATAGATTCTATTAATGCAGCATAGATAACTGGTACAGGCACAAAATGATAAGTTCTGTCAAGGCATGAAATATATTTCATACCTCAAACTTGAACATTCAAAGCATTACAAATGCTGTAAAATATTATACATGGTTTCTCTGTCCATGTGCACACATATCATACACTACTATTACTATTAATAGCATTATTCTAAGCATTTTACAGATATGTCCCTATTTATTGAGATAGGCAATAGTATAGTCAATAATAGGCAATATTACTTCTATTTTGAAGATGAAGAAACTGAGGCAGAGAGACATTAACTTGACCTAGGTTATATGGTTGTTAATTGGTAAAGATGATTTGTCCAAATCTTAAACTACTATGATATCACTTCCTGGGTGACATTAAAAATCTATATGCATATGTAATACTGATTTGTACATATATACACAGACACATATATTCAACATTTTGTAATAAATACAAATGTACATATATGTATTTATATATTTTCACATTTCATTGTACTTTGCTTTCATGTTTTTTTATTAATAAGTTGATAAAAACAGCACAAAATAGCAGCTAATAAAATTTTTTAAGTAATAGAACTTTTTCTACTTTATGTAGGTCTCAGCATGACACTACATTACTGCAAGGCTGTCAGTCTTCTATTTCCCAAAGACATGCTGTCTCATTTCATTGGTGATGGGGAAAAAATTAGACAATGCCTCTGAAGCAACCCCTACTACTATTAGGAGAAAAATTTAAGATGTTAAATTTTCTAAGTGGTCCAATTTACTTATCAACTGCCTAAAGCATAGAACTACTTAGAAATATAAATATTCCCCTGATGTCTTGAGTTCAATACCATGTGGTAGAAGTTCTGTGTAAAATTTTCTCATAGATAGTGAGCTTTCCGGAATACTTCCACATACTTCTGTTCTGGTTAGTTGAATATCATGCCTACCCAGAATAGGTTGTACATGTGTCTGCTTTCATTGCTGGAATTGTATGTTTATAAAGTGTTTGTAATAAACATAAATTTAAGGCTACTTATGTTAGTTTTACTTGTTATTTCTATTACATGATTTAATTATTACACATACAATGGATTTATGAGTGAAAAATATAGTTTAAAAAAATAAAAACTAAGTTTAAATGTATTAGAAAGAATACATTTTATTCTTTCTAATACATTTTCTTTCTTTCTTTTGTGTATTCTTTCTAATACATTTTATTCTTTCTAATACATTTTCTTTCTTTCTTTTGTGTATTCTTTCTAATACACAGATTAAGAATAAAATTATTCTACAATAAAATTATTTTATTTACTTGTATTTATTATTTTATTTTATTTATTTATATTATTTATTTTATTCTAAAATAAAATTATTTTTAAATAAAATTATTCTATAGGAAAAACAATGATAAAAGTCTAAAATGATTATTTTCCAAAAGAATTTTTACAAGTTTTTAAGTTCTTATTCTAATGTAAAAAAGTCAAAACTGAAAGATTCATAGATAATAAATAAGGATTTTTTCATGCAAAAGAATGTAAAACTCCAACCAGTGATCCCACACACAAATGAGTCCTTAACACATTGGCTGCCACACTAGAAAAAAACAACAACAAAAACCCCCACAACTTATCCTTGAGGCCAAGGTGCTTTATTATAAAAATAGAATAAAAACTTCAAAAACAAAATGATCCTTTCTAACTTAATGAAAAATTTATTATTTTTTATCATTTTCTGTGCGTGAGTTATATGCAACTTAAAACGTAGTTCTCGCAGATCCCAAGGTGAAGGGATGTGTGAGTTACATATGCTTCCTCAAGGCCCTGGGCTCAAAACTAGTATGGGTTAAATACAACTCACCTGGCACTAATGTGTTAATCCTATATCAAGAATCTTTTATAGTTTAAATTAAAATAAAATGTGTCAGATATGTATGTATCATTTTTATAATTTACTGCCTTAAAATATTTTGAATTAATTAACTTCTAGTCCCAATGTCTAAAGAGAGGGTTTTATTGCATTATTGTGGTAACCAACACATTTATTATAATTTTGTGTATAAAATAATAATATATCCACTGTATTACATAATAATATAGAGCATTCAAATGATTCTGTAAATTCTAATTCATGATGTTGCTTAGGAAAAATATTTTCTTACCAACAGCCCATACCTTGGAGCAAATAGAAGTCAGAAGAGTAGTAGCGGTCAGCATTCTTGGCATCTTTCATGAAAATGGCTTTAACTTTTTGAAAGTTATTGAGCATTTTTCTTATCATAGATAAATAATTAATAGGGATTCTTACATCCATTTGTCCTGTGCCTGACAATCTCAGCAGAAATTACTATTGGGTTCTAGAGCTATATTGCTTTTCAGAGTTCTGACAACAATTCTGACCTTTTCAAAATATATCATGAAGACCAGTTTGTTGGCAAAGATTTCCTGAGATTTAACATTTTCCGTTGCCAGAGTTGGAAGTTTCACAGAATGCTGCAATATCCTTGCTATCTTTATATAATTCCTTCATCATTAAGTTGGGGTTTCATAATTCTTCAAGTATGCTAATGACAAAAGAGAAAGATGTGCCCTAAAAAGGAGCATTAAGTAGGCTTTTCCCATGTATTTTTAAGACATGATCATTTAGTGTAAAAACTGTGTGTATATCTGTATATCTATGTATATACTGTATACAAAGATATATACATGTATACACATAAAGTATATATATATACAATGTATATACATTTAGTGTAAAAACTGTGTGTATATCTGTATATCTATGTCCACATGCTGCACATATCTATATCTGTATAGCCCTGACAAGTGAAGTCCATATTCTCTCCTCCATTTCATATTACCTCACTGCGCTAAACAGTGTGAAGGTAACTTAGGTCTGTATTAAAGTCTTTGATACCTTGAAGATATCTCTATCTCTGTTTCAAGCCAGTTACACGTCTTGGGGAGAGTTTGGTCTAGTAGTAAAACGTCACTGGCAAAAGTTCAATTACATTTGTCATGTATTTTAAACTTTTGAAAAACAGTCTAAAGCTATCCATCTAATTAAACAGAGTTAGGAGAAAATATCAGAGTGAGTTAAAATGTATACGTATGTGTGTGGGTATCTATGTACAAATCCATAAGGAACACTTTAAAAAGGAACACTTTTTAAAAACATAGGGAGCACTAGGGGCGCTATCCCAACCCTAACTTTAAGATGTCCTCTCAGGAAATGAATGCCATAGAAAAGTGTTAAAATCTATAGTGATTGGTTTAAATATTAAATTTTAAGGAAGCTGTGCAGCAGAATTATCAGGATTGTCATGGAATGACCTAGAATATAGCCACGTTTGCACTCTCATGGATTAGCAGATGAGGCATATTAAGTAAAAGTAACTGAGACGATGACTCTACCACGGAATCTTAGAAATATGGAATCCGAAGCAGTCCAAACAGGCAAGAAGAGTTGGTTACGTTTCAGGGAGAATAAGAACTGGCCAAAGGAGGATATGCACACACTTAATATATACACGTATACATATATAATAGAGAGAGAGAGAGAGAGACCCTTAAATAGATATGGGTCAAATAAATATGAGAAGCCAGTTATATCCCAGCCATATACATGAAGTTTGACTTAGATAGATCATACTTTAAAAATGTTAGAGAAAATTGATAAGGAGTTATTAATAAAAATCTTTAAAATATTTCATTATTTAAAGCATCATTATGAGTATTATAGGTCACAGGTTATGACTTGGATTCAAGAAAGATATTATGCCAGGCGCTGTGGCTCACGCCTGTAATCCTAGCTCTTGGGAGGCCGAGGCGGGCAGATTGCTCAAGGTCAGGAGTTCAAAACCAGCCTGAGCAAGAGCGAGACCCCGTCTCTACTATAAATAGAAAGAAATTAATTGGCCAACTGATATATATATATATATATATATATAAAATTAGCCGGGCATGGTGGCGCATGCCTGTAGTCCCAGCTACTCGGGAGGCTGAGGCAGAAGGATCCCTTGAACCCAGGAGTTTGAGGTTGCTGTGAGCTAGGCTGACGCCACGGCACTCACTCTAGCCTGGGCAACAAAGCGAGACTCTGTCTCAAAAAAAAAAAAAAAAAGAAAGATATTACATTAAATGCAAAATATATTTACTTAAGATGTGAACTAATGAGTAGATCAAAGAAAAGTTGTAACCAATAATGGTTATAGTAGTTGTAACCAAAAGTCCCAAATAATGGCATCTCCTACTTTGTTTTCTTAATCTCAAGGTTTTTCTGCTGTTTTCTATTTGCTTGTTTTTCAATTATCTTTGTGGGTTTATTTGGTTCACTGAGAACCACATTTCACTTTGAAGGTAATAATATCAGTCCCCAACTCCAGTCCTGTACTTCCAGCTGATCTATGCCAAGTCCATGGCTTTTGCAGGCATGACATTACCCAGGTGTTATACTCTCTTGCCACTTTCTCAGTCCCAGTTGTTCCAACCGGGCTGATTACCTTGCTGGGCAAAGTCACTCTAAACCCTCATATATAATTACAACCCTGTAAATGCATAGAGAATCGAGCAGCACCATGGTGGGAATTAGAAAGCAGCCTGGTCAGTAAAGCACAATCTACTAATTACTTGCACTGATGGTTTTTCTGTAAGAAAATAATCCTGGGTCTATTGATAACAGGCAAATAAAATTGCCTGACCTCCCTTCTGTTATCTCATTACAAAATAAGTTGCCAATTTTAGGCTATCCATTTCAATGTCGCCATTCAAGTTCTAACTTTGAATTTATTTTAAAATTGGTATATTTTACACCAATGATATGTGCCAGAAGTCTACATTGAACTAACTTGGTATAAATAGTACTGGAAATAAAGTAGAAAAAATAATATATTTATATTCTAATATTTCCAAGATTATGATAATTTTAAAATCATAATACATTCCAAAGTTTGCATTTTTGGAAATAATCATGAATCAAAAACATGAACCTAATAAATAAATATGACATAAAGTTTAATAACATAATGAAAGCACATATCTTTCTATTAATTTTAGCATATTTGAATAAAGTTACTAGAAAAGAATAAAACACTATAGGTCAGAATGAATTCTGGGGCTTTAAATGCATATATATATATTTCTATTTCTATATCTACATGTCTATATCCATGTCTGTATCTATATATTTATATAATGTTTATGCAGTTTATATGCCCCGAAATTTTGTAGGTAGATTTCTCTCCATATATAGTGACACTGATGCAGTGACTTCTATCAACAAATAGATTATGCAAATTATGATATATAAATTGTCTCATGATTTGTACTTAGACTCTAAACATATTAATTGTTAGAATGGTGATTTATTCGCCATTTTATATGGGAGGCACACAAAACTTCAAACGTTATTGTTATTAAGTATTAGCTGGAGAAGATATAGATTTTAAAAATAGCAACAAATTGAAAATCATACTTTGATGCTTATATATTTAAGAATTTATCACAAAAGTAGAAAATAACAAGGCCAGCTCACCTGGTGTTCAGCATCATTTTTCATTGGGGTTCCAATCTTTTTCTAAGGTTACTGAGTAATGTTAGCTTCCACTTCTCCAGTGTAAAGGATTTAGTGAAACAGGAAGTTTTATATCTACATCATGGAGCAATTTCATCAGAATTAAATGGCTGGTTGGAATAACTAACCATAGACTCTTTTCATATATTAGACTTACTTTTAACTAGAAAAGTAATTTATGATTGCCCTCACAAATCAAACCAAGATTTGGGACTGTATAAGGACAAAAGTTAATCATCTATAATCAATATTAAAAGTTTGATATACGTTTGCCAGCTATGGCATATTGCTGTCCATATGGCACAGATAATGTTTTGGAGTTTGACTTGAGGAGATTGCCCAGACTAGGTCCTGGCAGAGGCAAGAGTAGTGGGTGAATACAGACATGGTTGCTGAAGTGAGGCTCTGAATACTAGGAGTTATGGAATTTGGGGTCCAAAAGGAGAGTTTAAACAAGTTGCTATTAAATAGTAACTTGAAAGTGTAATTTTTAATGTATTTCTCCAACCTTGAAGACCTTCTTATTCTACCTCCCCCTGCTACACACATAAATTGATATTCTGGAAATTAAAAGAAACTTTTCCTCTGTGAAGCTGCGATGCTTTGAACCAATATGAGCTGGGAAAGTACAACACATAGAACCTATAACTTCAAAGGCCAGGAGAATATTAAGAGGTAGTTAGGTCCTATCTACAGGGTAATCTAATTCCTTCATCCTGTATAAGGAAGATGGATTTATATCAGCTCCTTCTTCACATTCCTGAAGTTTTATCTGATAGCTGTTTTAAAATTTCTATTTTTCCATAGCTTGCACATCAAAAATGTTAAACCTCATCCACAATGAATCACTCGATAAAGCATAGATGGTCCCCAAATTTGAATTTTAGTTTTGACTAAGTGCTATTATGTGCATCTGAGAAAGAGTATGACAAAGAGCTACATTTTTTTTAAAAGAACCATGAAGGACATACAATATTTGTTAAGCTGGCAGATGGCATTGTCACCTGTTATTATAAACAAATGAAAAAACACACAGACGTCGCAGGACAGATGATACGGTTTACAAACAAGTTCTAAAGTTGACTTTCTCTGGACTATTGGTATGACAGAAGACTAGGAATTAACTTAGTGATGATTTTTTTTAATTCTTGTCAAAGATATGCAACTTTGAAAAATACATTAACATGACCATATTGTGAAACCAGGAGTCTACTGAGTATCTCTTCAAGTGACAGGAGAAATATAGAGTCATACAGATGAGGAATGTCTCAGAGAGCAAGGCAAATGAACAAATTTTATCATTTATAGTGTATACTTTTCTGCTGAGTAGTGCCAAACCTTTTTTTCTCTCTATGCCATGTGCTTGCTTTAGTTCTAATCTTCTGAATTTGTAGCAAAACTCTAAAGAGAATGGGAACTTCATGATTGCATGATTTTAATGTGTAGCAGATTCAAGATCAATTAATAGATAATGATATATAATTAACTCTTATTTTACACATTGTTATAAGACCTATGGCGTGTGTATTTAATATGTGAATGTATGAAAAGCAGTATTTAGCTATCATAGTTACTTAAAATTTAGAAGCCTTAATGTTTATATCTGTAAAATGGATGTAAATAATGAATTTCTCTCATAGGGCTTTTATAATGTTTCAATGAGGTGTTAATGATAATAACCAACATTAATTAAGTAGTTACTATTTGTCACACACTTTTTATATGCTTAATTAATTATATATATTCATATATGTATAACAACCCCTTGTGTGGGTTTCATTATTATGCCTTGTTTATACATGAGGAAACTGAAGCATCAAGCAGTTGAGTAACTTGCTCAAGGTCAGGGAGAACAAAAGTTAATACAAGCCAGGCTGGTTCCATCTATCTTCCACATTTCCAATCTCAACCATACACTGTGATATCCTATCGCAGCTTGTCATTAACCGAGCTGTTTTCCCAGTATTTAGTCTTTTCCTTTTCTAATCCATCCTCCATATGTCACCAAAATGACATTTCTAAAATTTAATTCTAACCTATCATTTCTTTATGACTTTCAATTTGTTTTCGCTAAATCCATACATTCAAATTTTTTCTTATATCTGATAATTCCCTTTAGCTTTTGGCAGAAGCTTCCATCTTACTTGCCCACGATGCTCATAAACATCACCTAAACTATCTTAGAAATCAAAGGCACTTTACTCTCATATCTCTACAGCTTTTGATATCCGGTGTGCATTTCCTGGAATGAATTTCCTACTTCTCTTTACCAGACAAAACAATATCAACTCTTCAAGCTCCTTATAAAACTTTCTTCAGTGGATCCTACTGCAATTTCCAGAGAGATGAGTAGCCCTCCTCTGACCTGCCTACTTCTCAGATTAAACATTTTATAGTCATAACCCCATGTCACAATTATGAGTTTTCTTTCTTTCTTTTTTTTTTTTTTTGAGATGGAGTCTTGCTCTATTGCCCCAGGTAGGGTACAGTGGTGTCATCGTAGCTCAAATTCTTGGGCTCAAGCAACCCTTCTGCCTCACCCTCCTGAGTAGCTGGGACTATAGACATGCACCACCACACCAAGTTAATTTTTCTGTTTTTTATAGAGATGGGGGTTTCACTCAGGCTGGTCTTGAACTCTTCATCTCGAACTCCTGAGCTCAAGTGATCCTTTTGCCTCAGCCTCCCCGAGTGCTAAGATTATAGGAGTGAGCCACCACTCCTGGCCACAATTATGAATTTTCAAGTCTCTCTCCCTCACCAAACTGTGAGCTCGTCCAGTATGGCAATGGAGTTTTATGTATTCTTGGGTGATCAGTGTATGGTGTCTGGCAAATATTTGGCACTAAAAAGCATTTATTCAATGTCTAGTTGTTTTCCAAATTAAAATCACCTAAGTACCATATTAGGCGTCAGTTCAACAGTTTAATGCAATAAACATTTACAGAACAACTAACATCTGCCAGGCCCTGTGGCGGGTATGAACAGGTGTGAACACCAGGCCCTGCCCTCAAAGAGGTGGTGGAGTGGCACACACATTCCCAGTTAATTTTGATATATTCTGGTAACACAGTCACAAACCAGGTGTTAGGCAAGCACAGAGGAGGGACCCTTAATCTAGCCTGAAGAGGAAAAAAGAGCTTGGATATTAAGACTTTCTCCCCCTAAATTGCCATTTAAACCTCAATTACTGATGCTTTCCATTTACCAGCTGCTGTTCAACTACATCTTGATAACTATGACAGTGACCTAGGTTGTTACTAAGGTAGTTCCATCATGGTCTGAGTGATCCAAAGATGTAAAGCAGGTGTAATTAACCTTGTTGAAATGTTAATGCATTGATAATTCATAATGGAAAATAGGTAGTCATTTATTTAGCAAACTCATCAATTAAAGCTGTCAATGTTAGAAGTCAACATACTTATCTACCCCTCATAATAAAAAGAGAGAGAAGAAGAAAAGAAAAAAGAAAACAAAAAGTAAGAAAGTAAAACTAAACTAGATTGGGCCACAGCTTATTCGTTTATTCCTCAGATTTGAAATATTTTTAGGTAGTTTAATACTAAACTACAAATCTAGTTTAGTATTACTTTTTTACTTTTAGTATTTTTGGCCTCAGATGTTTTGGTCAGAGACCTAAACAACCACATCACTATAGCCAATCCTTTATGATATTTTCTTTCTTTATAAATGTTCTAGGACTCTAACATTGGCATGTTATGTCAAAGCCTCTGAAATGTGAATTTCTTGAGGGCAACACTCTCTAGATCATCTTATGATGATGATCATCTTATGATCATCTTATGAATATTTCCCACAGGGCCACCGCATCTCACACATATAAGGGCTGTCTGGAAAGTATCCAGCCATTGTTAATATAATGAGAAGGGTTACGTGACTGGATACTTTCCGGACAGCCCTCATTACCCTTGGCACCATTACTGAGTGTTGCCTAGATGCCAGCACAAATGTAAACGTTAAAACTTTACTTCTCAAACTTCTCAGACTGCAGCTCCATAAAAGAAGAATTTATGGAATTACAAAATCCAATGGGTCTCAACTACATTAAAATTTTCTGTCCAATAGCTCATAAGTTAGAGAACTCTGTGCCCTTATTCCCTTTCATTCTATTTTCAACATAAAAGCTGGAGTGATCCTCTTAAAATATAATCAGATCATGTCACTCCTCTGCTAAAAATTCTCTGAAGGCTTCTCATCTCAGAGTGAAAGCAACCCCCTGCAAATGGCCTGAGTCTCTTCATTATCCACCCCCTTCTCACCTCTGACTTCCTCTCCTGTAACTCACTCCACTACAGGCACACAGGTCTCCTTGCTGACTCTTGAACATCACATTCGCTCTCCTGCCTGAGGGCTTTTGCATGTTCTGTCTGTTCTGCCTGAAAAACTCTTTTCCCAGATTCCTGTATGGCTTACTTCCCTATTTCCTTCAGTTATTTACCCAAAAATCAACTTCTCATTGAGACTATTCTGGTCACCATATCTAAAATGCTAATAACAATTTCAACTCGACCACGCATTCCAAACCTCTCATTTCTGCTTTATTATTTCTTTTTTTTTTTTTTTTTTTTTTTTTTTGAGACAGAGTCTCGCTTTCTTGCCTAGGCTAGAGTGAGTGCCGTGGCGTCAGCCTAGCTCACAGCAACCTCAAACTCCTGGGCTCAAGCGATCCTCCTGCCTCAGCCTCCCAAGTAGCTGGGACTACAGGCATGCGCCACCATGCCCGGCTGATTTTTATATTATATATATTAGTTGGCCAATTAATTTCTTTCTATTTTTATGGTAGAGACGGGGTCTCACTCAGGCTGGTTTTGAACTCCTGACCTTGAGCAATCCGCCCGCCTCGGCCTCCCAGAGTGCTAGGATTACAGGCGTGAGCCACCGCGCCCGGCCTTATTATTTCTCTTTAGCATGCACCATTCTCTAACATACTATGCATGCTACAGTTTTATCTTGTCTGTTTCCTACCTTCCCAACTAGAATGTAAGCTCCATGACGGGGCTTGGGTTTTTCTATTTGGCTTACTAACACATACTTCCTAGGACAGTGCTTGACATTTTATAGTTGCTCAATATATATTGCTGAAGGACTAAATGAATCTCAATTATGAAAATGATTTTTTGAAAATAATAAAAGTGTTATAAGGAAAGGCCCTTGCTTGTTACTATAGTGATTTATTGATGCTGTTCTAGCTCTAACTAGCTGTGTAATCATTACTAATCACTCGGTTTATTATCTTCAACAAAATCATAATCAATGAGAATCAATAAAGAGTATTAATCATTATCTGATTTATCGTATATTTTGTCAGAAAGCAGAAATCCCCTGGCATTAAGATATCTTGTTCACAGAATGGCCTCACAACACTTTATTTTTGTGTATGGGCTTGAGGAATGATAAAAAGGAGAAGAAGACAGGTGTCCGGATAGAGCACCCCATCTGCATCGTGGGGGAAGCAAGGCAAGAGCAAACATATCTAGTCCAAACACTTGAGTAATGATGGTTGGCATCACATTTTAAGATATTTATTTGAATTTCTTTTCTTTCTCTATTTTGTTATCTCCTTTCAACACTCCCTTCCCCATTCCCAGGTAATGGACACTTTCAACATTGCCTCAAGGAAGTATATGGAAGGAGTGGGATTAGAAATAGTCAGTGAGATACTACAGAATTTTTAGTCTAAAGACTAAGGACCTATAAGAAAAGGGATTCATGAAGATCAGGTTACCTTTGTCCTCACATACAAACCACACACCACCATTAACAAAGACAAGAAAGAATTTTCATCCAGGATGGGGGGAGCTGAAGGATAGTAGATGTCTCTATGAGTGGCCAAAGCATAAGAGAACTCCTCATTGCTTCTACACTGTGACACTGAAAATAAAGGAAGGCTGGGGAGAAAATGGATGAGATTCTAAGTAGATGGGGCCACTTGCGGTACAAAATCAGCAGAAAGGCAGCAGATCTGAAGAGGCAGGTGGACAGGAGTGATGAATACCTCAGTGGTGCACTGGGTGCACACATACTTCATGGCTGGAGGTAACCCTTTCTCAGTAACCACTGTACACTGCAGTTCTGGCTCTACAATATCTATATTGATGGGCTCAGGAGTCCTAATCTGGAGGGGAGGCCGGGCTTTCATCTAGGTTTGCAAAGAACTTTATGGAAGATTGAGAAAATATAAATTATCCAGTTATCCTAATCAAATGCCAAGTATTATTGGAGGAACAGCCACTGCTCTCAAAAATGCCTTGGCACTATATAACTTAATGCAATCTTGACCAGACTGCAGGTAGGGGCGAACTCCTCCAAATAATTAAATTTGCCACCAGCCATGCCAAATAAAAGTAAAAAAACCCAAAATAACCCCAGAAATTAAGTTGTTTTGTAGAAAGTGAAGAATATATCCCTTCTTCACCTGAAATGTATACCTGCTACATGTGTACTATTTAATTTCCTCTTTGAAACAGTGCTTGCTATATGGTGAAAACTGTTATGTTCCCTATTTTACAATTTGAGAAAATTAGTGCCCAGAGAAGTTAAGTAACTTGCCTAAAGGTCTGACTGTTTCCAACGTTATGTTCTTAATCTCTGCATCATACAGCTTCAAGTCCTGTCAGCTTTATATTATTAGATATTGTAGAGTTTCACATTATTGTTTTGCTTTCCATAGCTCCCTGGATGTACTGAAACAAAAAGCTAAGAGAATAAAGCCTTTTCTAATAAACCGTGACTTTAGTTGTTGGATTTTTGCAAATACTTGAATGGATGAATGAATGAAGATCCTCTCCATGATTCAAGTTTTGATCCTTCATTTCCTTTTGATGTAGGGCATAATGAAACAACCAAATAATGCCAATATACAAATATACAGAGTCATGTGAGAGTAGAGTCTAGAATCATGCTGCTTGCATTTCAGTCGCAGCTTCACAACTTAGCAACTGTGTGACTCTGACCAATTTAATTCCTCCATCTAAACTTCAGCTTTTTTCATCTTTAAAAGAAATATCACAATAGAACCTATTTCATATCACAGTTTAAGAGTAAATTAATATATGTCCATGCATAGAGGAATGCTGGCACCTAGTGAGTGCATTATAAGTATTTGCTAGGTTTTAAAGGAAAAATAGAAACTCATCTGTATTTAAAATTGTCATTTCCTCCCATTCCTGGAAATAAAAGTAGAACTTTCCAGGACTGAAGTAAACTTACCTGTGTCATATTGTATTTCAAATAGGTTTCCATAAATAGTTCGAGAAATTTGAGTTTTCATTTACACTAATAATCCCTAATTTTATAATCAAGAAGACGACGATAAAATATGGTATACTGTAAGATAAAGCACATTGTTCGGAAAATACTGGGCGAACAAATTAATTCTAGGTGATGTGAAGGATGAATTCAATACTCTGAGTCCATAAAAGCTGGAAGAAGTTTGGGCAGCCTGATCCCTGAAGCAGATCTTAAACCACAGACCTGGGAAGTGGTTAGGAGTTTCTGTCAGTGAAGCATTTTAAAGAGAGCATGCAAGAGCAACCAAGGCTGAGGCTAGAGATTCCTGAAGAATGTTTTACCCTTTGGTTATTTGACCAAGGGTATGCTATAGCATAACAGAGATGATAGAAAACATTAGCTCAAAATTCATCAGTCATCTGCTTCCATCCATTTTGACAATGAACTATGTTTTTTGAATGATCAATCTGATCAGAGATGTGGAAATTAGGTTGATCTTATAGATAAGAAACCCCTTCAAGGCCGGGTACGGTGGCTCACGCCTGTAATCCTAACACTCTGGGAGGCCGAGGGGGGCGGATTGCTCAAGGTCAGGAGTTCAAAACCAGCCTGAGCAAGAGCGAGACCCTGTCTCTACTATAAATAGAAAGAAATTAATTGGCCAACTGATATATATAGAAAAAAATTAGCCGGGCATGGTGGCACATGCCTGTAGTCCCAGCTACTTGGGAGGCTGAGGCAGCAGGATTGCTTGAGCCCAGGAGTTTGAGGTTGCTGTGAGCTAGGCTGACGCCACAGCACTCACTCTAGCCTGGGCAACAAAGCGAGACTCTGTCTCAAAAAAAAAAAAAAAAAAGAAAAAAAGAAAAGAAACCCCTTCAGGGACACAGCCTATGAGAAACACATTAAGGGTCTCTGGCACAAGATTTTATCCCTATCACTTCTAAAAGAATTTGTACTTTTTGTATGTTGCTTATGTATTAGCTCTCATCTAAATTTTTATCAAAAAGAATGTTAATTGAGGTATTGTTTACCTCAGAAGGAAGGACATTTTGGAAGATAATATTGTGAAGATAACTCTATCCTCTTGATACATCCATACATAAATTCTATCTGCTAATGTTTAGTGCTGGCAATGTATCAGGAATTTGGAATATCTACCCTCTATTTTTTAAAAGGGCTATGATGTAGGCTCTTAAGTTGCTGTACAGATAAAAAAAAATTTGGCACAAACATTTTGAATAAGCTGTCTAAAATCAAACATTAGAGAAGAGATTTGAAACTAAGATTTTCTAAATCCCAAGACTATATACTCTTAGTGATACTTAGCTACTGGAAAAGAAATGTTTCTGGTATGGAACTGTTAGAATTAGGATTGCATGTTTTGTTTTACTTTTTCTCTTTGTCTTTTTTTTTTTTTTTTTTTTTTGAGACAGAATCTTGCTTTGTTGCCCAGGCTAGAGTGAGTGCCGTGGCATCAGCCTAGCTCACAGCAACCTCAAACTCCTGGGCTCAAGCAATCCTGCTGCCTCAGCCTCCCGAGTAGCTGGGACTACAGGCATGTGCCACCATGCCCGGCTAATTTTTTCTATATATATTAGTTGGCCAATTAATTTCTTTCTATTTATAGTAGAGATGGGGTCTCGCTCTTGCTCAGGCTGGTTTTGAACTCCTGACCTCAAGCAATCCGCCCGCCTCGGCCTCCCAGAGTGCTAGGATTACAGGCGTGAGCCACCGCGCCCGGCCTCTCTTTTTCTTAATATGTATTGAAGTTATATAAAAGTATTAATGATTGCCAGTTTGCATCTAGTTTCTGGGTTATTTTTCTATGGGCTCTGGAATGGTAAAGGTGGTTGGTTACATTTAAAATTGATCAGACTGTGCCTTACATTCTTTAACAAGGCTATCAATTATACATAGGCATGTAAGGGATGCCCAAAATATCTCATTTTTCATGGAAATATGTGAGAGAAAAATCAGCTTCATCAAAAACCAATGCAGTTTTCCTAAGATAAATTTGTGACCTGTATCTGTGGGTGATGACCTTTTGGATTTTTGCTGGAGCAACATTTCCCTACCTTCAAAGTATTTTGCCCAAATAATGATCTTAAAGCCCAAGGATTAATGGTTTCCTTTTTGCTAACTTGCTGGGAATAGACTAGTATCTCAACACTCCAGGGGGTAATTTCCCTGGTAAAAGGGTGATTTAATTGGATGTCTAAAATCAACTTCTTATTCCATATCTATTTGTTCAATGAAGAGAAGCTTCCAGCTGAAGGTGATGCTGCTCCTTTACGATTGTAAATGTTTTGAAGAGCAGCAGACCAAGCAAGAAAATGATGCCCCAAAGACAGCAGCACCACAGAGTATATGTGATAAAGGAAAAATGGGTAGATAAAGGAAAAATAGAACAAAGGCTGTGGGATTTCTAAACTGAAGAACAAGTAAGAAAAGATTTTAATGAAAGCATCCAGGTTATGGCTAGTTATGGCTAGGGTGATGGTTTCAATTATGGTTTGAGCAACTAGAGATTGATGTGGTTTGTTTGTGCATCAATGAGCAACAGAGAGAACATTTAACATTCTGATCACTGACTGTGATAGGCTTTCTCTCATTTAGTATTCATAGGTGAGCCTCCCTTTCTCTTATTTTCTGTTCATAACAAATATACAAAATAGAAGTTCTCCTTCTATTTCTCCATGACTGTTGCATGAAATTGCAGCATGCTCTGTGAGATCACATGGTTATGGAGCAGCTGTGCCTTGTTCAAAATATCATCATGAATTAACATGCATATTATCTTTACAGAGTGAGGCGGTAGACAACCACTTTGCCTTCCCTACCCTCCACAAGGTAGACACTATTCAAACAAATGTTTGAAATTAGACAAGTGTGCTTTATTCTTAGCAGAATATGGATAATTCACAAATTCTGGTATATGAGTGCATAAACATTTCACCATTTCCCAAATATACAAGTGCGAAATGGCTGTCATAAATACAAATGCTCATAGCTGTACACAAGATGGGGCCAAGCACATTACAGCAGCATGCCTTCTTGCGTTTTATCACAACACTAAAATATGCAATTCCTTTCCTTGAAAAAGCACTGTTATGGGCATTATAAAGAAATGAGCCACAATGAGGTCTGAGCAATTATCACCCTGGAGGGAAACACACTGATGCAATTGAACAGGAATAGCTGTTTAGACAACTGGACTCTACTAGTTCACTATCAGAGCCAACGGACCTAATTCATCACCTGGCCTCAATTTTAAGAGAATTTCATTCAGTGTGAGGAAGAAGGCAGTCACAAGACTTAACGAGAAAGCCTATTAAGCACAATAAAAAGCTGACTATAAATAGAGGTGACTATATTAGAGTAATAATTAGATGTTCATGAAGAGAGGAGGCATATGTTAGGTTATATGATGCTTTTGTAATGTTTTTTGTTGTTGCTCTTATTAAAGCATCTCACTATCTACTTTGAATCTTTTTAATATTTCAATATTTAAGTTTAAGGATGGGTAAGAAGTGCTTAGAGGAAACTGCCATCAAATTTTAGTGTCCTTTTAATGATGAAGTAATGTAATAAGTCTTCCAAGTCCTTCATATAGGACTTCTTCATACTCAAAATCATTATCTTGGGCTGTACCATAGCTATATTTGTCACATCCTCTCATTTTTGGAAAATTCATATAATTATGGCATTTACAATAAAACAATGAAATAAAACTCACCACAAGAGGAAAGAAAAAAATACAAATCAATATTCACAGTGCTGCTATACTCTCCAATTGCCTCCCAAAAAGTAAGAAGAAAGCAAGTCACCATTTTCTAAAAGCAGTCTCTTTATAAAACAAATTACAATATTTGGCAGGACGTTTGTCTCAAAGGGATGCTCTTTACCATCAGCTATATATAACAAAATAGGAGTGGGAATTTGCTAGATTGGGAAAATTACTTCAATTGAAAGTAGAACACTTAATAAAATAACTGCTGCTCGATATTATAGAGAGATGACACAGAAGAAAAAGACAATTTTGGAGTCACAGAGTAAATTATCACTATATACTAGGAGAAAAACAGGTATGCTATTGCATTCTTTCAAATAGCATCCACAGTTCATCATGCAAATTTTTTTAAAATAAATGCTATTAGGCAGTAGGGGAGATTCGCTCTGCTTTTTAAGGAAAATAATAGCAATGATTTGAACACATATGTATACACATACAAACATTACCATAAGAAGTAGAGTACTATTGGATTAGGGAGGCCTTAAAAAAGCCTCCAAACTAACAAATTGAACTATATGTGCTAATACTGAATCTGTCAGGGACAGGAATAGCTGTTTAGACAAGCAGACTCTACCAGTTCATTATCAGGGATGTCATGCCTCAATTTTAGGAGAATTTCTAAAATTGTAACTTTATCTGCATCATATTTTTCAGTCTCTTCATTTGCAGAAAAATAACATCATTGTTATTTGCAAAAGACAAGATTTCCTATGCAGACAATAAAAGAAAATCTACAGAAAATTATTAGAATTAAAAATAAGGTCAGAAAATTTGCTGTATACAAAAGCAAATGTTATTTTTATTCAGCAACGACATTTAAAATGACATTTGTATAAAAGATGTATTTTCTATAGCACTGACTTTGTCAAATAACTGTTAATAGAGATAAATTCAATAAAAAATGTACAAATCTTCTGCATCAAAATTCATACACATAACTGAGAGATAATAATAAATATAGAGATAGACCATGTTCATGAACTATAAAACTCAATATTATAAAAATGTCAATTCTCCCAAATTAAATTTCTACAAATTCAATATAATTTACTTTTCTTTTTTTTTTTTTTTTAGACAGTCTCGCTTTGTTGCACAGGCTAGAGTGAGTGCCGTGGCGTCAGCCTAGCTCACAGCAACCTCAAACTCCTGGGCTCAAGCAATCCTCCTGCCTCAGCCTCCCAAGTAGCTGGGACTACAGGCATGCGCCACCATGCCCGGCTAATTTTTTTCTATATATATTAGTTGGCCAATTAATTTCTTTCTATTTATAGTAGAGACAGGGTCTTGCTCTTGCTCAGGCTGGTTTTGAACTCCTGACCTTGAGCAATCTGCCCACCTCGGCCTCCCAGAGTGCTAGGATTACAGGTGTGAGCCACTGCGCCCGGCCTCAATATAATTTAATATAAAACATATCAAAACACCTGTTGATATTTTCCCTATCTTTGTTATCTTACAGATTCTGTGAAGTAAATATAGAACTGCAAGAAGGGAGATAAAGTAATACACTGTCATAAATTTTATTTATCTAACACATAGTTTTTCTGTGTCAGGCATTGTTCTAAGTGCTTTACAAATATGAATATATTTAATCCTCAGAATAACCTCATGGATTAGATACTATTGTCCTTAATTTAAAGATAAAGATACTGAAGTGCAGAGACACTAAGTAACTTGCCTAAATTATTTGTACTTTTACATAAGATGTTTTCCTGGGTAAGATATTCTCTTTGTATTTGGAGTCCATAGTTTTACTATAATATATCTAGTTGTAATTGTCTTTTATTTATCCTCCTCCAAAGTCTCTGAGATTACTAGATTTCAAGATTGAAATCTTTCAAAAATTCTGTTAAATGATTATGTGTTGTCTTAGTCCACTCAGACTTCTATTAAAAATTACTATAGGCTGAGTGGCTCATAAATAACAGAAATTTATTTTTCACCATTCTGAAGACTGGTAAGTCCATGATCAAGGCACCAACAGATTTGGTGTATGGTGAAGGGCTCACTCCCTAATTCTTGGATGGCCATAGTCTAACTAAAATCTCACATAGAGGAAAAAGTGAGGACGCTCTCAGGGAATTCTATTATAAGGGCACTAATACATGATAAGGGCTCTACTCTCATGCCCTAGTCAGCTCTCAAGGGCTCAATTCCAAATGTCCTCACATTGGAGATTAAGTTTCAGCATATGAATTTGAGGAGACTCAAACATTCACTATATAACACACATTATTCCTCATTTTCTCTATCAATGCTTTTGGAATTATAAATATTCATATATTGTAACCTTTTACTCAATCTTATTTTTTAATCTTTCCTTCCTATTTTTCATCTTTTTGTGTCTCTAGCCTTCATTCTGCATTATATTTCTTTGAATCAGTTTTCCTGGACATTATTTTATATCTTTTTAAATTTTTTTTTATATTTCTTTTTTTCAGCATATTATAGAGGTACAATTGTTAAGGTTACATATATTGCCCTTGCCCCCCTCCCCCGAGTCAGAGCTTCAAGTGTGTCCATCCCCCAGTTGGTGCCCATCGCACTTACTATGTATGTATATACCCATCCCCTCCCCCGCCACCTGCCCAACTTTATCTTTGTTCAACTTGCTTAATTCATTACTGTATTTTTAAATTTAGTTATTATATTTGAATTCTATCCTATTTGATTCTCTTTCAGTCTGCTTGGTTATTCGCCTTAGTTTTCCATCCTTTGTTAAAGAAAGTAAATTTATGTGTTTCATATTTTATTTTTAATTCCTGAAGTCTCTATAGGTCTGTTTCTCTTGCTTATTGTTTCTGCAGTTTATGTTGTCTTATTTATTTGCTCTTTTCTGTAATATGCTTTTATTCCTTTGAACTGGATCTATGAAAATTCTTTGAAACTTTGGTAAAGTTGAACTCCTAAAAAGAAATTGTATGTTTTCTTCTTGTTGTTGCCTAGGGCAATAATAAAACCAGGATCACTTTCCATTAAAGATCCAGCTCACATACACCCAATAGGTAATCTTATTTGGATTAAAACTGTCATAAAAGGCCGGGCGCGGTGGCTCATGCCTGTAATCCTAGCACTCTGGGAGGCCGAGGCGGGCGGATTGCTCGAGGTCAGGAGTTCGAAACCAGCCTGAGCAAGAGCGAGACCCCGTCTCTACTATAAAATAGAAAGAAATTAATTGGCCAACTAATATATATACAAAAAATTAGCCGGGCATGGTGGCGAATGCCTGTAGTCCCAGCTACTCGGGAGGCTGAGGCAGGAGGATTGCTTGAGCCAGGAGTTTGAGGTTGCTATGAGCTAGGCTGACGCCATGGCACTCACTCTAGCCTGGGCAACAAAGCGAGACTCTGTCAAAAAAAAAAAAAACTGTCATAAAGCTTTGTTTGATTACGAATTCTCAGCACAAAGTTTATGGTTATGACTTCCCCCAAAACAAGGGATGTTCGGAAAGTATCCAGCCATGTAATATGTTCTCATTATATTAATAATGGCTGGATATTTTCAAGACAGCCCTTGTATACCTGTTCCCCTTATCCTAGCACCAAAATCAAGACAGGAAATTTTCCTTGGTATCTCCCTGTATCTGACAGGGCTTTTTTCTCATTCACCTTTCTACAAGGATGCAATCTTTTAGGAATCCAGCTTTTTGAGGTCTTATTATCAGATCCTCTACATTTGGCTAGCTGTAGGTTTCAACTTCTGTTCTCTCTGCCTTAGACAGCCTTTAAAGTAGAAATTCCAGGTCATGAGAGTTCAGATAAATCCTCAGGATGAAAGCTAGCCTGTGTGTACACTCAAACCCCACAGGTCTAACTCCTATTTTATTGTAGTTCTCTTTGGATTCCTTGTTGTGTATGTGCACTTGCTGGCTGAGCAGGGCATTTAAGTAGATTTTTAAGAAATATTTTCATCCAGCATCTTATTGTTTCTATAAGAAGGGTTGCTCAGAATAGGGAATCCATCATACTAGTAAAAATGGAAGCCTCATCCTATCTTTTTAGTGAGAGAAACTGGAACGTGAAGGACATGCATAAAACATTTGCCTTCATGATCTAATGCAATGAGAGTCATATGACTAAATCCCACACCCTCCATACAGAGTTTTGTGCCACTCCTAGTTTCTTCTATCCTATCAGGAAGATCTTTTGATTCTTTGTAATGGTGATTATTTTACAGAATCCACTTACTTTGAAAGAGGAAAGAGCAGGAGCTTTGGGGTCAGGTTAACCCCATACCACAGTACTACCATTTAGTGTCTCAAACATACTCTTCTCAGATTAGACTGATCTGCTTATAGAGGTGCTGCAGCCACATATTAGAGCTCAAAAATACTTGCTCATTATGTAGGAGTGGCTCTTCTTTTGTCTATATACTTCAAAATACCTTGTTTTAAGAACTAGACCAACACTTCCTCCTTTGCTATTTATTGGAATTTAGTAACTTATGTTTAGAAACTCATCTTCAGAGCATTTCTTCTGCTTTCCTGTTAATCTCACTTTATTTTCCAACATCTGCACTTGAATATGATGCTCTGCAGGAATAGTTATGTTTTGAGATTATATAATGTCCAGTATAGGAGAAAGTTTGCTATGATTTGCCCTTTCCTCATGCTGTGTTAGCACATCGATGTCTGTAAACAGACTCAGTTCATTAATCTACCACTAGATTTAGACCATGAGCCCATGTGACAAGATGACCTTGAACAGCCAAGCAAGTCATTATAAATCAGGATTAGGATGTGCTTATTATATGTCCAGTGGCATTAGAATAGGATATATAAAATATGGTTTTACCCCTCAGTCTACTGGTGAAAATTATATTTACATGTATAGAATTTTAGCTACAGATATAAAATTATAAACTACTTAAGGTAGCTTTTATTTGATTAATGATAAATGTACAACACAGACTAAGCAATTTTTGATGGTGTTTGTGGCATAAAGATATGTCTTAAAAGAGCCTTTCAAAAATCCTTGGGGATTAATAAGTGTAATTAGTTAATTCATTTATGCACTCTAAATATATGACCAATGTACTTATTAAATAAAAGAGGGAAAAAAGGAAGACATAAGACAAGCCCAGGTATACTAATGAAACACTTAACAGTAGAAGACATTCATGTACTAAAACTGTTATAAGTTACCTGTGTTCAAGTACCAATGTATCGTGTCTAAATGGAAAACAACTCAAAAACCATTTTCTGATCACTCCATTTTAAAGATAAAAAGATTTAAAGATGAAGATTAATAGAAAAATGGTACGAGGACCCTAATCTCTCATTTGAGTACTAAAATTGTAAGAACAATAATCTTATTAGGATTTTATTAACATAATGATTAATGAGCTAAAATATATTATAGTGCTCATTTTGTATTCTTTTTACTTTCTCTGCTACATCTATTCATAGGAAATTCTTCATCAGTTTAAAGAAGAAAAGGCTACAATTTTAGAAAGAGTGGTATTATAAAAAGAATCATTTTATTAAGGTATTCTATACATTATTTCAATAATAACTTACACTCCTTTAATTCACTTTAGAAGAATCTCCCTACACAATTCAATAAAATTAATAGTATAGAAAGTCTTTAATTTAAGGATGTCTACATTATAGCAATGAAAAAATTGATGTGATAAAATTCAGACCACTGAATGCATATAAACTATATTTATGTTGATTTTCCATTAATATATAATTTAATCCACAAAAGGAAGGGGGAGGACCATTGTCTCACCCGAGTGTAAATTTTACATTCTGTGCCTAGGCAAACTTGTTGTTAAATATATGAGAAATGAAAAACCCTTCATAACACTTATGGTACTCAGCCTGATCTTGCGGCTTCCACACAAAGAGCAGCCATTTTCCCATCACTTCCTGCACATCTTGAGGAGAATCTCTCTTTACATGAGCATATCCTCAAGTGTTTTCACATTCTGATATACCAGTACCATATAGATCTGAGGACTTGCTCACTCAAATTATTCTCTATTAGTAGAACTAAATCTCAAGCTTATGAAGTTGAATAGAAGTTATAGAAAAGAGTTAAAATAGCTTTTTAGCATCATTATCATTTCTTGGTATTTCTTAGTATCTTTTGCTTTTTCCTCAAAGAAAAAGCAATTTTTTAAAATGTCTACACACACACACACACACACACACACACACACAGACACATACACACACACAGAGAGTTCTGAACTTTCATATGCATCAAAAGAAAAAAAAAATCACAGAGGTAGGAAAAAACACCAAACATTTGGGGAATGAACAAATGTTGGCTCCTAAAGATATCCATGTCTCCATCCTCTGAAACTGTGAGTGTGCTGTCTATATCATAAAAGAGATTTTGCAGATATAACCAGCATTAAGGACTTCAATCAAGATAGGGAGGTTGATTATTCTGGATTATGGGCTCAATCTTGTCACATGAGCCGTTAAAAGTGGAGAACCTTTCCTAGCTGTGGTCAGAAAGAGATGGAAGTATGAGAAGAATACGATACCCTTTTCTTTCTGGTTCTAAAATTTAGAGGTTATGCTCAAGGACCTGCGAGAGGCCTCTGGAAACTTAAGAAAGCAAACAAATGGATTGTTCCCTTAACCCTCCAGAAAGGAATTCAGTCCAGTCAACAGCCTGGTTTGAGCCCAATGAGATTTACGTTGGACTTCTGACCTACAGAACTATAAGAAAACACATTTGTTTTGTTTGAAGCCATTAAGTTTGTGGTAAATTGTTATGGCGACAACAGAAAACTAAAACAGCAAGCACCTCACCCTACAACAACCTTGTGAGGGAGAGAAAATAGTTGATATCTCTCCTTTACAGTTGAGTTAGTGCCCAAATCACTGACAGAATTTTCCAGAGGTCCATCTGCTAATAGGTAGTGAGTGGTGTCAGGCTACAAAGTCCTGCCTCCTAAATAAAGATCCATTGCATTGCTGCTCAAACTCTTCCCTTTATGGAAGAGGGGTCAAGGCCCTGCTGACTTTTTAGTCTGCTTCCAAAATACCAGGTCACAAAGGCATTAAGACAACCAGGTTATAAAGCACAGACATAGGGATAAATGAGTTACAGGTTTGGAAATAGGCTGGGCATAGTCTAGGGATGTGAAAAATCATCTTGTTTGGGAGGAATGCCTAGAGACTGAGTGTTACTGGCCCTGGAGAAACACGGTTGGGGGCTGTTTTTGATGCTGATATGAGTCAGTTTGGATAATACTGAATACCATGGGAAGCGATATGATATATTCAATAGGTAATGGAGATACAGCAATGCCTTTTGCACAAGAATGAGATTTATCAAATGTACATTAAAATGATCAACCTGGTGGAATGGTGGAGAAAGAATTGCAGTAGGAATCCCCAAAAGTATTGAAACGCTATTTTATTAGTTCCAGTGAACTGCAATGAAAACCGAAACTATGGCTAAAATAGAGAAAATGGTAGCTTTGAGATAACAACAAGAAAGAAAGAGAGAGAGGGAAATAGAGAGAGAGAGAAAGAGAGAGAGAAAAGAAATAGAGAAACAAATGAACAAACTGTTTTGGGTTGGTGTGCTGAATGCCTGGTGCAGAGAAGAAATGGCATTTCATAATCTGAGACTTCTACCTACCATGATGCTGTGAGCATTTATCAGGTGCTGTGGTAAGCAGTGTGTATATGATCTACTGGTAGTCAACATTCATTAAGCACTAAGTCTGGGTTCTGCTTTAGGTAATGTATATGTATTTTCTCACATTTACTTTGCAACAAATTTATAAGATAGGCACTTTTAATATTCCCCTTTCACAGGTTTGATACTGAGCTGCAAAAATGATACAATTCAATTCATGCTACTTATCACAAAACAAGTAAATAAGAAAGTCTGGATTCAAATTCAGAACTATCTGAGCTGAAAGTACCAACCATTAAATTATAGAATGTTCCTCCAACTCCTGATACAATGATGTATTCCACTTTGGTAAAAGCTTCTGATTTCAAAGGGAGTTAATTTTATTTTTCTGAATATCTGTTACTGAAACACTGATGATATATTTTACTCTGGTTAATCTGCCAACTGGGGGCAATGCAAGTTCAAACTGAAGAATAATGAGAATTTCTTTCTTAGCAAATAAAAAATAGTATAGTAACTTGTAGTAGCTAAACTGCAAGATCTGAAGCTAATGAAACCATAAATATATATACACCACTCCTGTGGATTCCAAATTCTATGCTAAATTAAGTCAAAATGCTAAAATTATGGAATTGGCATAAATTGCCAAATTTTATTTCTCCCAGAGTAAGATTTTTTAAATACTCACTAAGCTGCTTAGTATCTTTTGAATCAAAGAACTTTTACAATACACTGAAGTGATAAAATGTGATGCGTATGAGGTAAAGCAATAAACCAAATGGATTAAATGTCTCTCAAAATACTATTAGGTTTAGGAGCTAAGAACACACTTGGATGAAAAAAGAACATAGGAAAATGTCACCAGGATTGGCCAAGAGCAAACATCTGAGAAATAGCTTGAGACATGTTCCCAAACTAAAAATGTACCAGCTTATATCCCTCTAATTAATGTACCAAAGAAATAGAACTTTAATTAAAATATACTTTGAGGATGGAGCCAACATGCAGTATGAATAGCGTGGCTGGGCTGTGGATTAAAAAATACTAAGCAAAATTCCTGGGCAGATGAAAATATTTTTGCAATAACCATGGTAAGCTCAGGAACTAATGAAAATCATCTTCTGTTACTGAAAATATATCTTCCTGTTTCTTCTCTACTCCGTCAAATTTACTGTATATATAGTCCTTAATTTAACAAGTATTTCTTGTGGATTTCAAGATCCATATGGATGACATTCCCAATGTACTGGTGGCCAAATTCCTCAAATTTCTCAATCTTCCTCTCCAAGTTCTCCTCATTTCAGAACACGCTCCAATGTTTTCAAGCCTACTTCTCCCACTTAAGTCTTTGAACCTCTCTCACCAAGTCTCTTCTGGGATATTTGTCTCTTTTCTCATTTTTATCTTCCCTTTCTTCCCCTTTAGTTTTAAACCCTTCTCACGTTTCCTCTACTTGAGAAAAGCTTTCTGTTGGAGAAATTACTATAAATTTCTGCATTGTAAGATGCCTTCCTTTTGTAAAATCTATTAATTATCTTATTTTAAAAAGCACTAACATAAAAAAATGAAAATATACATGACAAATACAAGGAAATGAAACATTTAATAGTGACTGGAGATACTACTGGAGTGGCAGAATTATTGGAGATTTTTTTCTATTTTTTCAAAATATAATTTAACTTAAATTGCTTTATATTTAAAAATCTCCTTTTGTATATTAGCCTCAGATAACATGGCCTCTTTACCCTCTAACCATAGGGTAAAGGTTTTCCATAACCAACCTTTCCAAAGGAGCTTATAGTCATTGGTTCTCACATTCACTATTTTTTTTTTTTTTACAGAGTCTCGCTTTCTTGCCTAGGCTAGAGTGAGTGCTGTGGCGGCAGCCTAGCTCACAGCAACCTCAAACTCCTGGGCTCAAGTGATCCTCTTGCCTCAGCCTCCCGAGTAGCTGGGACTACAGGCATGCACCACCATGCCCGGCTGATTTTTATATTATATATATTAGTTGGCCAATTAATTTCTTTCTATTTTTATGGTAGAGATGGGGTCTCGCTCAGGCTGGTTTTGAACTCCTGACCTTGAGCAATCCGCCCGCCTCTGCCTCCCAGAGTGCTGGGATTACAGGCGTGAGCCACCGCGCCCGGCCTTACATTCACTATTTATTTGACTCTTAACCTTCAACCTATATTAGCCGTGTTTCTCTTTTTTCTACTTGATTAAAATAGCTTCACGAAGGCAGTAAAGGACATTAAAAATCGTGAGATTATATAATTTAAAATTTTCCTTTATTCTTCATCTTTTGGTTATGTTTGTTATAATTAAAAACTGTCATCTTGAAATCTTTCTTCTCTTAATTGTCTTGTATATCCCTAGGATTCCCTTTTCCTGCTCCCCTGCTCCTTCCCTGGTTTCGTCCCTGGCCAACTATCCATCCACCCCTCAGATGTCAGAAAAAAAACAAACAAACAAGGTGGTGTTGAACATTTTTTTCCTTCCTCTCTTTTTCTCTACTCTGTCATTTGTTTTGTTTTATCTTATTCCTCAGCTTCAACTCTTACCTCTTTGAAAACGATTGTTAAATAAGTCTCTGCAAGCATGTTACTTTCCTTGAGCTACTCATTTAATTATCTGCTGACTATATCTAACGGGTACCGACATGACACCTCAAAAAACCCACCACACAAGGCAGTCACATTATCTTTCTACTCACTGCAGTACATCTGTGCTCCTTGTCTCAGCATTACGTTGCAGTTGGTTATCCAGCTCAAAATAACAGGGTTATCTAAGAATCCACTTCTTGCCTCGTACTCAGGATATTGCTACATTGTCAGTCAAGCCCCATAATGTTTAACACATTTTATTATAGCCACATTCTCCTAGTATTTTTATTTTCTTTCTTTACTCACTGCTGCTTCTGAGGAATAAGTATCATTATCACCTCGCAAATGCTATATTCCACTGGGAAGCTGCCCTTAAAATACACACACACACACATACACACACACACACACACACACACACACACACACACACACACACACCCCTAGTCTTCTGGGGGTGGCTCTTTCGTTAGACTTTCTCTCTCTAGCATGTTATTAATTTCTTGTTCTACCATTCCTTTCTACAACAAAATATAACAAAACAGAAATGCTTTCTACACCTCTGCCTCTTCTAGCTAACTAGTCACTATTTTTTTAATGAACTATAGATTCCTTGTTACAGGCTCTCAAATGAAAAATAATAATAATAATAATAATAATGAAACCAATGTTATCCCTAAAGCCATTCCCAGCTTTCAGTAAAGTACATCTAACTTTCTCAAGTCTCACTTTCCTCACTTGTTCTGTAATATTTCACATTGTCAGTAATACCCAGTTACTTAAATTCCATGACCTACCTCCACAATATGCATTCCCCTGCTGGTTTTATTAGATTAATATCTGCTTTTTAATAGACTACTCTCTCCTGCTTCCTAATGTAGATATTTGTCAAAGTTCATAATTTGAATTTTTTTCTTTCTGTAGTCTGTCTCAAAGATCCTCTATGTTTTAAACTAGAACATTTATATGGATCATCCAAAATCTTTCTCACTTTTGAATTTTAGAGTTGTGATCACAAGTACCTAATAGATATGTCTGTTCAAGTGGTTTTTTTACCATCTTAATTTCAACCTATGTAAAATCAACTTTATATTCCTGGTCAAGTGTAGTAGACATTTGACTACTTATTTCTGTTAATCCACTACCAATTCTAAAACTTCTTTTTCCAGTGAAAAGTACTGTCACCAATACCCTACTTCTCCTTGCTTCTACACACCCAACTTCTCGTCAACCCTTAAATTCAACTGGTGCAATATTTATTTTACATGCTCCTTTTCTCTAGTACATTTTCAGTGGCACAAGCTATCTTTCTCCACACCAAAGGAATCCTCTAAAAGCATTCTTCTATTAATACATCATTTATCTTTTCCAAAACTTTTAGCATCTTCCCATTGTTTACCAAACTAAGGACAGCTTTTTTTTTATTTTTTATTTTAAAATATTAAGGGGGTGCAAATGTTTTTGTTACATGGATACAGTTTTTCACCTCTTCCCTAATGTTCATGGTCTTGCAAAACTTTCTCCGTGGACCCCTGTTCAGCATCATCTGGGTCCCCTCTTAAACTAACCCCGCCCAACCCAGAGTTTTGGAATGAGAGTTGCCTTTGACAAAACCAAGACATCTGTATATTGAATAAGCTTCACAGATGATCATTCAGAGCATCCAGTTTGGGAACCACTGGAACCTAGTTTAACTCCAATTTATCTTTTCTGCCTTATTTGCATTGTTTTCTTATTCACATCCTTCTTTCTAGAAACAGAGACCTACTGATCCTTGAACAATCCAGTGTTATCTTACTCTATATCTTCACTCATATTGTTACCACAACGTGGACTATTCTTTGCCTTTCTACAGCTATCCTACCTCCATCCATATTAAAATGCCTTCTTCAAGCACCCATTTCATTCCTTGCTACCCCCAAATCATCTCTGCTTGCTTTGACATTGAGAACCTAGATGAATCTCCTTAATTACATTTATTTTACTCTAATTTTGATTATCACACTCGGAATATTTTAATTCTTTCATGCTACATTATAAGCTCCTCAGAAACAGACATTTAACTTTTTATATTATATATCACATAGCATAGTATGTTATATATATTAAATATTTAATAAATGTTGAAAAATGAAATTACTACAGTTAACTCATTCACTCAGATAATTCCACTTAAAATTAAACAAATTAAAATATCATCTTTATGAGTTTCCCTCCAGGAATACCACTCAAATGCTTAGTGAGTAGGAAAGGAGGGCAATTATCTGAAAAATTTTTTTCTAAGTAAACATTTTCTGCCTCTTTTATGAATTTTAAACTTTACTGAAATATAATGACACAGAGCAGGCCATATAAAAAAGAATCATGAAAAATTAAATAGAAAAAAACTAAAATTTTACTCCACAACTTCATCATTTCCATCCAAAATATATATGCAAATATATTTTCATATGCAAAATTTAAAACTGACAGCCCTTAATCTATCATAAGTTATGTGCCTTTTTAGTGTTATAATCTTCTTTTCATAATGAGTACCATCAAAATCTAAACCTTACAAAAATATTAATAATAATGAAGTGGAGTTGTCTTTAACACATTCAACAATTCAATGAATAGAATGCAAACTACTGTTCTTTATGTTTATTATGCTGTATAAATACATGAATTCTGCTTATTGTAAAGCTTTTAGAAGGTGAGATGTTTTCCATAGATAAAAGGTAAAACACTAAACCAGAATCCAGCTTTTTCATAAGGAATAAACCAGTTTGCTTTCTCAAAAAAATGTAAGTAAAGATGAAGCACATGGTTTTGACCTTCAAGATTTTGTGAACCTCCTATAAGCTAAAGTGTAATTTAAAAAATGGTGTGTAGATGGAGAGAAGTAAGTGAAGATTATAGAACAAAACACACTCTGCCCTTTAAGCCTTGGATAGAAAGTAGGAGACAGATGGAAAATTCCATTGTGTGCTTTCTCTGCCACCTGTCACCATCTGAGTGGTAGCCAGCCCCACAACTATCCCTTATTAAGTTTCTTGATGGAAAGCTTGGCACTACCAAGGAACTACTCTTCTTAGAAATTAATGAAACTTAAAGCTTAGAAGAAGTATAAAAATATAGGCTGCACTTGTGAGGAAAACTTGGCAGTATTTAATCAATAAAATATAAAATGTTTATAACTTTTTTATTAGTTTTAGAATATGATTTAGAAGTTGTGGGAGGGCACTGAGCTCACTGTACAGTTAATAAAGCAGACAAGGCCAGATGCCAAAAAAGCTTAAAACCTCAGGCAGACAACATGGATGAAGAATGAAGAAAAATGTTAAATAAAATTGAACATGAAGTATGTGAGTGATTAATGTTTTATTAGGACACACAGAAACATGCATTAAATCCAACATAGTGTGGTGACTGCAAGGCTGGGGCCATGACAATAGGTTCAATAGGAAGACATGAAGGAGAATTTGGTATTTATATTTTAAAGAACATATAGTATGTACAGTAGAATTTAGCACTTGAAAACATACCTCTAATTGAACTCCCTAGTTATTTCACTTGGAATTATTCTTTTCTCTCCTACTGGATATTATCACTAAGAGCATATAAATGACTTTGAGGTATAACTAGAATAGTGCAGAATCCAAATTAATAGATGATTATTAAAGTTCATGTTGATTAAATTCTTATTATACTGAAAATGACTGTGAAAGAAATAGCATTTTAGGAAAGATCGCATGAATGGAAGGAGGACTAGGACTTTAGGAACTGGAGTATTGCAGTATCATGTCTAGATTCAGTGATGCTTTAGAGACAGAAATGACAAACTTGAGAGTCTGCAAAGACTCTCAAGAGGAAAGAACCAGACAAGAGAAAGAGTAAGAGGAAGTGAGAGAATTAGGTTAGCCTGATAAAGGTCTGTCTAAATTCTAAGATAATTTTGGAGAAGAGAATGATCCACAAAGCCTACAGCGTACAGGAGAAGGTGAATAATATTGAGAACTAACCACTTCAAAGCAAGGCTTGTGTTGATTAATAATGGAGGAAAATATTTTACAAACACAGATAAATGGTGATGCTATCTGTAAAATTTTGGAATATTCATATGGTATAGTAAGCTAGCATAACTTAACATATGGATAGGTGACTTGAGAAAATTTCATTTAGGCTAGTTCAGAATTTTTGAAGATATCTATACTTTTCCAGGGCATATAGAGTAGACAGCCCATAAAAATAATAATGTCATAACTTGCAAAGGTCCTGTGAGCATAGAACATAAAGTCTATACAGTATGAGAATATAATATATATTAAAATTTGAAGACAGCAAAGATGGCTGTGTGGGTCCATTTTCACTATGTTTTCTCATATGGCAGAGTGAATTCTGAGCAAAGGGAGACAAGGAAAAGGAAATAAGCAGAGTCCTAGTTCCTTCTCAGAGCTTTGGAATAGGAAGAGAGGTTGCAGACAAGATTTCAGTAATCTTGGTTTTGGCAGCATCACAGTCACCATCAGGGCTCACTGTAGGGAACAGAGCTGCTGAGCTGGGGCACCTGGACACACAGGTGGGAGAAAGCAAAACTCATCATTGTTAAAGGGGCAATGGCCACAGCCAACTGCCTTTCAGTGCTGGTGCAGAAAATGTTATGATGGGATATAATTATAATTTGTGTAGAATTCTCAAGAATTGAAATTTAGATACAGAGAGAACTATTTTCTCTCAAAGAGGCCCCTTTGTCCTTTAAAACTAGTTCAAGAAGATCATTTAAAGGATCAACATTACAGCCTAACAGGCAATGTATAATACAAAAAATTTGATACTTTGTGCCAATTCTATGGAAATTCATATGTCTTCTAATTGTTAAGCCCAAATTCTTTCTCAGGCACAGACTTGTCCACAGTGTACCCCAGCAACTCAGAATCCTCCCCTTCCCTATTTAAAGCTACCACCACATATATTTCCTGTGTTTTCCTACTCCAGAGAATCAGTACAGAAGAGTCTCCATTTATACCAAATAACATAAGCTTTCATAAATGAATGACAATGTGGGGGTGGGCTACGTGGTTTTTAAATTTTGTACAATGAGGAGACTGAGAGAAGCACTCTGAGCAACAGCATATCCTGAAAAATGATCATTCTAGTCCTTTCTAACCAGAATTACTTTTCCCCTCAAAAATCATGCTATTTGGCCAACTATGGGTAGATTAACAATTCTCTTGGGGCATATTTTATGTAAACAAATTTGAGAACAAAATACATAGATTCAATCAGGAAATGGGGGAAATAATGCAGAGAGAAACACAGACTTGCATAAAGGATCAGTGTCTCTCATGAGCATCATATAGATTCCTTTGCATGGAGCCTCAGCCTCTCTCTAAGAATCCGTTCACATTTTTCAGTCACAATTGGTTTATTCTTTCTATTGAATCTATATATTTTTCTTTATCTCAAAAATTGGGCTTATTTGTCTTTCTGTCTTCCTTAACACATAGGCTGATCATGATCTTTCATGGCTTGTCCTTTCTCATGGCTCCTCTATTGCACCAGTGGAATTTCAGATTCCACTAATAACCATTTCATTCACTTGGCATTTTCTAGTTCATTCAGCATATCTTTTCAGATCAGGCCATTAATGGGTTGCTGATCAACCCATGGATTCAATATCCTCAAACTATTCGCCCACTGAAGAACATTTAGTTTTACCCAAGAAAAGAGCTGGGTCACAAGACTGCTTGGAAAAGGTGGAGAATTGAAAGCCCTCATGATCCAGTACTAAGTTGAGAAATTAAGAGGATAATGGCAGAAAATATTTCAATGTTGACAAATGCTGAAGAAGCTTGGGAGCCCCTGTCTAAACCAGATCTGCCTATAAAAATGGAGTTGAGTATGAACATCCAAAATGTTATATGGTAACCAGTTATGAAGCTTAAAAGAGGGAAAGTGGAGAAGATAGGGTCTAACTAAGAAATAAATAAATGTGTTTTCTGTGTGTGCTTTGAATATTATTTCTGGATATGCGCTTATATATATGTATGTGTATATATCTTTGAAAATATTTGGAAAGTGTTAAACTATTAGAAACCAAATTGTATGATTTTTATACATTATGAGATAACTTCTTCATGACATATTTAAAACTAAGGCTACTGACTAGAGATTACCCTTTAGGTAGTCCATATATCATCAAGATTATGTAAAGTGATTCATTAATTTGTTTGAACTTAATACTGAATAGCTTCCTGCCACAGCCATATAAAGTCATCTCTATTTGTGAGGTTATTATTAACTTATATTATGCTTATATTCTCTCATTTCTTTTACCTCTTTTTACTTTTTTACTAGCTTGTCTATCAAGGGATTCCTATCTTTAAATACTCTCATCAGAGCTAGGCTAGCATAGGAAATAGATTGGTATATTCTGGATACCTTCTTATGACTACAAATTTTTCCTCACTTTGTGTCTACCATAACCTAAGAAATACATTTTCAATTCATAGGGTCTCTGAACCTATACAAGAGGATGCTTATTAACATCTCTTTCCTTATGTTTTTGTGTTAAAAAATCTGTCCATGCTGGAATGAATGCAATTAGGCAACAAACATTATGATTTTTTATCTTCTAGTTCTATTTAAAGTATAATCAGCATGCACTGCTTTGCATTGATAGTTTTAAAATCCCATTTGATGTTAAAACCATTTTGTTTTATATAAAAATTAATTTCACTGAAACAAAGAAAGGGCTGGAAACAGACCTGTAGTGAAAACACAGGTAAGTGGGTAGGAGACTTGCTTTCTAAAATGCAATAGGCTTACAAAGGACCATGGTATAGTTGCAGTAAGTGGGAGCCAGATAAGTGGCCACTACCATGGTTAGTCCAGTACATTTCTTAGGTCTTGATATGGACTGAATTGTGTCTTTCAAAAATTCATTTCCCAGTGTGATGGTATTTGAAGATGGGGCCTTAAGGAAATATCTAAGTCAATTTGGGCTGCTATAACAAAGTATAATAGACTGGGTGGCTTATAAACAACTGTAATTTATTTCTCATAGTTCTGGAGGCTACAAATCTGAGGTCAGGGTGCCAGCATGTTGGGTTCTGGTCAGAGCCTTTTTCCTGGTTGCAGACTGCCTATTTCTTTTTGTACCTTCATATGGCTGAAAAATAGCCAGCTAGCTCTCTGGCTTCTTCTTATGAAAGCACTAATCCTATTCAAGAGGGCTACATCTTCATGACCTCATTACTTCCCAAAGGCCCCACCTCCAAATACCATCATGTTGGAATTTAGATTTCAACATATGAATTTTGGGAGAACAAAAACATTCAGTCAATTAGAGGCAGTAATTAGATCATGAGAGTGGAGTTCTCATAATGAGATTAGTGCCTTTATAAGAAGAGACATGTAATATGTCTCCCTTTCTCTTCTCCTTCTCCCTTCTTCTCTTCCTTTCACCAGGGACTGGTTTCATGGAAGACAATTTTTCCACAGACGGGGGGCTGGGGAGAAGAGGTGAAGCTCAGGCAGTCATGTGAGTGATGGCCAGCAGCTGTAAATACAGATGAAGCTTTTCTTGCTCACCCACTGCTCACCTCTTGCTGTGTGGCCTGGTTCCTAACAGGCCACCAACCGGTACCAGTTTGTGGCCCAGAGATTGGAGACTGAAGGTCTATGGTATTTTGTTATGGAAGCCTCAGCTGACTAAGACAGACCTATTTTATTTGTCTCCCCTCATCAAAGAATTACTTGTATGTTCCTTGTTGGCCCAGAAGGCCCACCTTCCCTAAATTGTGAGGTATGACCTTCTGTAACCTAAAAGTCACACATCGGCCTGGGTTGATCAATACAGGGATGGATTGCAAAAGGGTCCCAGGAAACTTAATCTATCCAAAACAGCAAGTCCATAATGAAAAGTAGCCATAAATGAAATTTGTGGCATCCCTGGAAAATTAGATGGTTTATGATTATTTATTAGAGGTAAAAAATACTCTATAAATCTAAAATTATAACATTAAAATTAATATTACTCCTTTAATTTAAGGGTGTATGGATCTGCAAATATTCTAAATGTTCTACAATAAAAATCAGATTAAAAGATAAAATACAAAGCTTACGGAAACTCACAGGCTCTGAAATCCTTAGAGAAATGTGTGTAAGAAAAGTGTAAATGCCAGCTTCAATATTAGAACAGTTTTGCAAAACAGCAGTGTTATAGCTCTACTTCCTTTTATATCACACACATAAACCATCTCACAGAAAAAGCCTCAGGTACACAGGATCTCAAATGGAGAAAAAGTCAATCCACAATCAACATGAAAGAGATCCAAACCGAAATGTGTGATAAAGTCTCTTTAAGTAGCATAAATACAGTCAATAAAGAGGTTTTAGTTCAGGCTACCAGATTCAGAGTATTATTAACCTTTTTTTGTTTTGTTTTTGGCCTTCATGAAAGTAGCAACAGTGAATCTTCCAAACTTGAAGAAATTTCTTTCAAAAAGCACACCACACAAGAATATAAATGTGTGGTTTCAGTAGCTTCACCTGTGAAATAGAGGTTATAAATACTCTATTTCTATTTCTTACAGGGTCATTGGGAGAATTCAAAGAAATTTGTAAAGTGCTTCTTACAAAAAGACTCCTGTGTGTAAGTGCTAAATTCATCATAAGGAATAAGCAATAAATAAAATAGAAATACCTCTCCAAATACCTCTTAAAATCTTATCTGGCAGATTTATTGGCATTACTGAAAACAATTTTTATTTGTTAAAAGAAGACACAGACACTGCACATTCTTGTGGTCAACAAAGGGATTGGTCTTTTGCCTTCCCAAAGTCTAGACTCTTATATAATTTTTTGTCAAATAAGGAGATACAGTATCACCTTCTTGTCAAAAATAATACAATAAAAATAGGACATGAAAAAAAAGAGGAGGAAGAGGAAGAGAAAATGGTCAGAGGCTCAAAATAAGATGGCTAGGAATTAGATATAATTTGGGGTGTAAAAGTCTGCCTTTAACAATAGTGGTAATACTTTATCTGCTATTAATGACTCAACAACAGAAATGCTAAGAGGGCAACACAGGTCTTGATAATTTGAAAAATAAATGCTCTACAGTGTAAAATTAGTGCACTTGTGTATGGGAAAAGCTTGCTTTAAAGAAATTGTGCTTCTTGAAAATTTGTATAGTATATTATATAAACTTTATGTACCAAAAAAGAGTTTGATGATAAAATATGTCAAATTCCACTGGCTTACTACTCAAAGACATCTTAGGTTGAGGATCCTTTTAAATTCTATCAATACATACAATCATAAAATGTCTGTCCTTATAAGACTGCCAACTGCCAAGCTCATATGAAAGTAATTAAAAAAAAAAAAAAACTCACAATATAGCCACTGATCTAATAGCTTACATAGGAAAAAGTACATATGAAAGGTTATTCCAAAGCTTTTTGTAGTAAAACAGTCTGCCTCCACTGGAATTGAGAATGTCCATTCCTTCCTGTCACACCTGACTTATGCTTTGATGTCTTCAATTACTTCAGTTGTGCTTTTGATATCTTCCAACATTTTGCAGTAAACAGAAGGCACAAAATATAACTGATGTTTCCCCATCTGTTTCTTTAATAAATGGCCTCTGCTCAAGTGACCAGTGTACAAACAGCAAAGTAGATCCCACTCACCATAACATATATCATACACCACCAGAGAAAAGAGCTTTGTTTTGATAAAAATTTTCTGGATTGTGTGACATAATTCTTTCTGTATCTCAGGGATATTTGTATCTAGACAAGAAATTCTTCAACTGAAATCGAAAATAAAAGTCTCTGCAAATTAGTAGATGTTTACGTTTTTACAGGCATATTATACATATGGAAAATGATCAATAAAATATGTTTCTTAAATTTTTGTATATTTATATTCATATTTTCCATATTTAATTTTATTTCAAACACATTACTATGATTTTTGACAAAAGCACATGCTTTGTAATGTCATTAAGTTTCTAAATTACAAGTTACAAAAAGAAGCAACTTATTTTCTGTTCTTTAAGTTAAATTGAATTTAACAATAATTGTAAAAGACTTTTTTTGAATGATAAAAATGTCTTAGAGAGATTAAAAATACAGTTCAAGGTGAATTATTTTAGAAAATGGGGGCAGATAATCATAAATAAGAAAGAAGCATTGTCATGATTTCAGACAAGCAAGGAGGAAAGCTTAATATGAAATTTTATAAAGACATGGTATCATAAATGACTAGAAAATAAAAAATAAATACAGGATAGATGTGGAATTAAGATTTTGATGCTTTTTATACTATCCTTAAAAATATGAAGGGCCATTAAAGTAAATTTATCATTTCTTTGTTGAAGAAATCTGATCTCCTAAAATAAATTGTTTTTAGGGTTATAAGTATTAATTAAGAGAAAATTTATCACTGCCTAGAAATGGAAATATTATACTTCAATATTTTATTATTTCATTTCTATTTTTTATGAATAGACAAATCTGAATATGGAGCAATCTATACTGAATGCTTAATAAACGTGTAGAATGAAGGAAAGAATGAATGGTTAAATAGCTGCAGCTACAGGATCTACATCTTAATGTAGAGGGTAGGTTTTCAATTTTTAGTCACCTCTGGGCCCACTGTTGTACTAAATTGAGTGTAATAAGAGCAATAGCTTATACTCTCAAGTCAGCCTTTATTCCTGTTCAAGGAATGGTCACATTCTAAATTAGGATACCCAACAGTCACGAACACCAAAAATGAATTGTTCAAACCTAAATATCCAAAAAAGGTTCAAAGTTTGTAGAATTTTAGAAAAGTTGGAAAGCTATCATTTGTATTAATGCCACTTATCTGTGTATTAGGGGAAAAATTCATCTAATGTGAAATGACAAGGATTCCCTAAGATTTTTGTATGAAAAATAAATTAACCATGCTCTAGTTATGTTTATTCAGAGCTGAAAAGGAGGCATGTGGAAGACTGCTTCGTATGTTGGTTATCAATCAGAATTATAATGATTTTTTTTTCAGAACAATATTTCCCAAGTAGATGTGTCTAGGCTATTTTGGGGGAGCTACACATTGCTTACCAGAACCTAGAAACTAGAAAGGACATGTAATTCTTAGAGGATTTTATTGTCTTGGGCTACTTAAACTGATATATCAAAAAGGCAAAAAAGTAGCCTTCATTAATCAATATATATAATTCATCTGAACTAATTAACTGTGGTCCTTTGATAGCTCTTAGTTCTATAAATGATCTGATCATATAACAAACATTATAATTGTCCCAAATCATGGTCATAATTCAAATAAATAATCTGCAGTCCCTCATCCAAAATATAAATATAAATATACATATATACAAGGCATATGTATGTGTACACTTACATGAATATATGTATGCTGTATGCATAACATGTATATATGCAAAATATGTAGTCATGTATATATGTGTATGCACATACACAGACAGAGAAATGTTAGTCCTCTTAGTCTTGACTCTGAGAGATTGGAATATCAATTAAAAACAAATCTTTAAAAATCCCATAATCCTAAAGTTGTAGTTTTATATCCAAATTAGACAAACAACACTATACCCTTTCCTTGCACTATCTCATTTTAAACATTTTCACTCTGTGTTCTGCTATAGATATGAATACACACAGGCAGTAAATACTCTCATTTTGTGTTACTATACATATCTCAATATTTTCATTGACTTTGTCATCTAGCAATTGGTGATAACTATACCAAGTAGGCAGATAATTCACTGAAAGAAAATGTTCTAACTAAATCTCTATAGGGAAGAACATCTAAATGGGACGTATAAAAATACAGCAATATTGAGTTCAATGATTCCAATGCAAGCTGCTAAAAGAAACAAACCAAGAAACTGAAGTCAAGTTTACAACTTGTGTAGCATCCTCAAACTGGCATAAACGGATTATTTTAAGTCTCTTTATCGGTGACTATCAGGCCCTAATTAGAATTAAATCACAGAAAAGATTTAATGAAATTCTTACACCAGCCTTTACAATAGTAATGTCTTGAATAAGTACTGAAACAAAAGCAAAGAGTACAGGACAGGTAGAGAAAGGACACCCAATGATATCAAGATTAGCAGTCTAGATTCTATAGCCTTTCTCTTATTCCAGGACTTTGCTATAGCAATTTTTCCCCTCTGCCTTATATATCATCAGTCATTTTCCTTTTCACTGAATCTTTCTCATTAGCATAAAACATGCAAAAAGAGAAAAGTTCACTCTTATCTCCATCTCCTCCCCCAGTTCCAACTTCATGTGTCTATTTATAGCAAAATTTCTCAGTTGTCTACATTTACCTTCTCCAATTCCTTTTGTTCTATGCTCTTTGGAACTTATACTGTTAGTTAGGCTTTCACTTCCACCATGGTAACAAAAATGCTCTTCTCCTTGTCACCAATGACTGCCACATGGGCAAAGGGTCAATTATCGGCCCGTATATTTTATAATTTAGCAGCAAGTGAGTAACACATTGATTCTCTACCTTGCAATATTTCCTTCACCTGGCTTTTGGAATTCCTCACCATGTGGCCTCTTCCTACCTCACTGGCCTCTTCTCATCAGTCTTTTTTGCAGGTTCAACCTTATCAACTTGGGAATGACTAGAGTTCTGTTCTGGATGATCTCACTGGACCTCCAGGCCTAAGCCTATGGTCCTACTATTTTCTTTGCCTATAAACACTTTGCCCTTAGGTGTTCACTTGTCTCATTTTCTCTGTCATTCAGGCCTTTACATAAATATCCCCTTCTCCATTAGGTACTTCATGACTAATTGCATCCACTTCCAAAGTTGTACCCCATTTTACTTTTCTCAAATGCTAACTACCAGCTGTCATACTTTCTCTTATTATTTATTTTTATGTATTTATTTGTGCATTTATTTTAATTTATTTAGTTAGTGATTTAGTTCATTTTTAGTTAATTTATTGTCTGTTTTCCCCAAACCAGGAAATTAACTAGAGTATAATCTCCATGAGAGCAAGAACTTTTATTTCCTTTTATTGACTGATGCAACCGATGTTGGATGTAATGATACAGCAACATAGGTAAGTCATGATTGCCTCCTCACCTTATCCTGGGCAGTACAGAAGCCTCATCCTCTTCCCTTTCAACATGAAATACCATTGAATTTAACAAAAGAAGAAAATAAAACAAAAATATTAGTAAATTATTCCATAAGAGTATATATTTGTCTTCTCCTTTTTGGAAAAGGAAATCCTTGACAACCAGGGAGAAATATTCTGCATTTAGCATGTTTTTCATGGTTCACAATGGTAGAATATTCTTCATTTGATTCAGAGATATGATTGATACTTAACTTCATCAGGATGTTAAATTGCTACTTGACTGCACCTGTATGAGTTCCTGACAAGAAATTTACCCCTCAACATCCAGTTAGTTGCCTTTGCTTGTTCTTACTGCATTATAACACAGACGTTCTGTCAGGTTTATTTCAACTTCCTGGACTCATACATCAGCAGCTGCCTATCCATATATGTCTTCATGGGACAGGTAGAAGTTGTTCTGATGAAAATAGATAATACTAACACAGGAATTAAGTTCTGGTCTGATTTCAAGACTTATCAAACAGAATGAAAAAGAAAAAACGTTGCTCAAGGAGATATTAATTTTTCAATGAAAAGTTATAAATAAAGGTTTCTGATTGATTCCTGAACATGAGTATATTTTTCAAACAAAACAATTTTGTGATATAAAGATAATACCAAGACTTGTGCGAAGATCGAAGACTAGAAGCAGACTACGTGTGCCACTCTCAAGGAGAGGATCAAAAGTTGCAGGTGGATGCCTACATACAGATGGCTCTTTTTGGAAAGAAAATTGTAAAACTCTGGAGAAGTGATGGGGGACATTCAGAGTGAAGGAAAAGATGATGAGCTGGTTCCTTTGGCAAGATCAAAGGGATCTGTGGGGAGGCATACACACATGGAGAAGGTCAGGAGGAGAGAGCCCTGGGACTCTGTGCTTACCCCACAGGCACTGTGGCCCTAGCTGACAAGGGGGTTCCTCCACCACCTCAGACCTCTGCACTGATTGAGCAGTTGCTAAAAGTCTGTGCAGAGATATTGAACTAGATAACAGGTGCGGAAAGGATCTGGTGGCTTCCAATCCCAGTTTTCTGCAGCTGATGCCATCCTGAGCTCTCAGATGGAAGGAACCAGGTCTTCACAGAACTCATCTTTGCAGTAGCAGCCTTTGCATCATACTTGCTGAGCCAGGGAGGGAGCAGGTGAAGCAGATGCTCCCTTGTATCAAGCCCCATGACTGGGAGCCAAATGCCCCTCCTCCCAGTATGGGATCTGAGCAGAAGATGCTCCTCAGGTGCCACAGGCACCCCCTGGAAAGCTATGGGCTACTGCCTAAGCACAGTCCGGGTAGAAGGAGTAGCCTGGCTATCTGGCAGCCCTGACCCACCTAAACAGTCCCTGGGCTGCTGAAACCAAATCCTGCCCACGTGTCTCAGCATTTGCAGTCCCTGTGCTGCTAGAATGGCCCCCTGTCTAACTGGCTGCCTCCGCAGTCCCCAGTTCTGACTCTGAGGCTATATCTGCACCCAAGCCTGAGGTACCACCCCGGTGGCTCCAGAGCTCCCAATGTGCCCACAACACCAGCTCTGAGATTCTAGCATAACACCTGGACCCAAAGACCCCACCCCTGAGTCTCCACCACTGCTGCTGGGCCCATGAAACAGCACCAAGGTCCAGTGCTATGCCTCCCAGCCTCAAGCTGCTACTATACCTGGACCAGACTCAAGCAAACACCCACAGTCCAGTCACCAATGACCACTATTCAAAATGAATAAAAGACTTGACACAGGCATAAATCATAAAAATTCTAGAATAAAATATAAGGAAAACTCTTCTAGACATCAGCCTAGGCAAAAAAATATATATATATTTATAACTAAGACCCCAAAGGCAATTACAGAAAAAGCTTCTGTGCAGCTAAGAACATAATAAACAGAGTAAAGAGACAACCTACAGAATGGGAGAAAATATTCACCAGCTATACATCTGATAAAGGGCTAACATCCAGAATCTATAGAAACTCAAACAAATCACCAAGGAAAAAGAAAACTAAAAACAAACAACTCCACTAAAAAGTGGGCAAAATACATGAACAAAATTGTTTCAAAAGAAGATAGACTAAGGCCAAGAAACATATGAAAAAATGCTCAACATCAGTAATCATCAAGGTAAAGCAAATTAAAACCATGAAGAGATATCACCTTACCCTAGTCTGAATGGCTATTAAAAAGTCAAAAGAAACAAGATGCTGGTGTGGACACAGAGAGAAAGGAACACTTATATACTGTTGGTGTGACTGCAAATTAGTACAACCTCTATGGAGACACTATGGAGATTTCTCAAAGGACGAATTTAGACCTACAATTTGATACAGCGTTACTACTCCTGGGTATCTACTTAAATGAAAAAAAAGTCATTTTATCAAATGGACACCTGTACTTGAATATTTATTGTTGCACAATTCACAATCACAAAGATGTGGAATCAACCTAAGTGCCCATCTTCATCCACTCATGAATAAAGAAAAGATGGTGTGTATATATACCACGGAGTGCTACTCAGCCATAAAAGTAAATAAATGTCTTTTTCAGCAATCTGGATGGAACTAAAGAACATTATCCTAAGTGAAATATCCCAGGAATGGAAAAAAAAAAAAAAAAACACCACGTTATCTCTAATAATTTGTAACAATTGATGGGCACACATGGTGCAGAGAGATGTAAAAGTCATTGAAAACCACGAAAGGGGTAGGGGTAAGGAAGGGAGGGGTACCCCCCCTAAATGGTACAAAAACACTATTCTGGTGATGAACACACCAATAGCCCTGACTCAAGCATTATAAAAGCTATCCATGTAATACAAACATTTGCACCCCCTTAATATTTTGAAATAGAAAGAAAAGAGAGAGCAATGCTTATCTACCCAAAATTCAACCCAAAAAGATAAAGATAATACTGAGCAAATAGTAACCACAGCTAACCATTGCAAACTAGAGCCAATAATCTTTCTAACTCTGAAAATCTATTTATTTCTGAGTATAATGGCATTTTTATAACATGCATCTTCCTCAAAATGAATTTTTCCTCAGGAATATTTTAACAGAAGACAAGAAAGAAGATAAGGATGGCAGCATAATTCTAGATGGTTATAGCCTCTACATGCACGGAACTGAGGTTCACAAAAGACTGAAATCCACTGTTAGCACCATTTCTGGCCATTTACACCCAACAGTCGGTTATGTGATATTAATATAGAGGGTTTTATTCTAGCTGGTTCTTCTGGGCAACAAAAACTCTTATTGGTAACATTCTGCTTTAATTATCTATCTTTTTATTTCAAAGCTAATGTTCTCCCAAGAACAGTTTCTTGTCTTAGCACTTTGTTGGACTAACACTGATATATTTCTTTGAAGAAAATTTGTGTTGTTTTAGTTTCTTACTAATACCAGACATATTTTGAAAATGAATATGTCAATAGTTTGGCTTAAAATCATTTTTTAAATTGGGTCATTCAATTAAATAATTATCTATGATGCTCCTACGAAGAATCATTATAGGCCAGTGAATGAAACCAAAGGCCAAATGAAACCAAAGGTTCCCACTCTTACAGCGCTTACATTCTAGTGGGAGTGACAATCAACAAATAAAGAAAAACATATATTGGTACATATAATTTTGGACAAATTTATTAGATGTATTCAGCAATATAAATGAAGAGGCTTAAATATACTCATAATCTTAGATGATATAACTAACATTCTATGAACTTATTCTAAGGAAAAAATAAAAAAAATACAGAAAGATATATATTTTGCATATGCTTAATTCATCACAATATTTATATTAGAGGATTTTATAAACAACTTAAGTGTCCCCCAAAAGGGAATGAATAATAAATGAGAGCACATATAAGATGTTATAGTAGGAAGCTAATAAATTTCATGCTTTATATTTAAGGTCATGGTAAGATGCTTATGGACAATGCTAAATGAAACAAAGAATATCATATGCTATTTTTATTCCTTTTTCTTTAATATCTACAATTTGTTTTCCATTTCCTTGCACTTTATGAAGTTCTTTAATTTGTTCATGCATCTTTTGTCTTTAAATTTAGATTATAAATAAGAATGTAGAAATATATAGGACTATCCTGCCCCTAAATAATTTCACTGATATAGTTTCTAAAACCTCAAAATCTACTCTACTTGAGATCAACTTTTAGGACTCAGGCATCACCTCCTTCCTATAGGTTCCCATAATGCTCCATTATAGCAAGATTAACCTGGTATTTCTTGTCATTTCATTTACCTTCTGCTTATACTCTCTACACTTAAAATATTCTTGAATCATAATGCACATTCTATAAGGATTTGCTGAATGAGTTAATAGATAAATTGGCCTAATACAATTTTTAAAATCTGAAATGGACTTCTAAAAAAGGATCAGTTTGCATACTCAATTTACAGCCATCACTAGGAGTTATATTTGATCTACTTGTACTTTGTACAAAAAAAAGCAATCAGACTACACATTTTTTTACAGTTCTAATTCAGTTTTTCAACAACATATTAAAATTGATCAGAGGTATGACGGAACAAGTCAACTCTCTAAAAAACAATCAATAAACCAACTCAAAATAAGGATTGTACATCAGCCAGTGTGATTTTTAAAATATTATTGTTTAGCTATTAGTAGTTGATAGACTGATTTCTCCTTATTTGATAAGTTATTTGTTGTTTTACAAATGCAGCTCTGGACATTGCATAGAAATGAATGTGCCTGAAAAAGGTGTTCTATTAAGAATCAAGAAATATTTCTCATTCTTTTTTTGCAAAGCCGAGATGTTGAAAAGTGTCATTTATTTGAGAATTCATGATGAAACTCATTTGTTTCATCATCTTTATCAGCCATGTGAAAATAAACCCAAACTAAATTGAAAATACAGCAAAGGTTTTAATTTACAGATTACTTTTATTTTTTATTTTTTCATTTCCCTTAAAAAAATACTACACACAAGAAAACAAGTTCCATGTTCTATGCCATTTATCTTTTAAGCCCTAATTATATTTAAATTACTCTTCAACTCTCACTACATTAACATAATTGTGTGTCAACTAGCAAGATGTACTTATTGAATGAGGTATTTTTAGAACATTCTGCAAGTCAATAATGCCTTTTTCTTTTTTTTCCATACACTTTGCCATATTGTCTTTTACAAGAAGAGCTCTTCTTTTTCCCTTTGTTTCTCTGGAAATGCAGCTTTCAGAAGTTGCAACCATGCTATTTCTATTCTTATTCCAAAGAAGTGTATACAGAAATAGTGTTACTGCTGTTATATGAAACTCAGTTGATCTAGTTTTAGATATATCTCAGAAACTATTAGCAAGAAGAACAACTTAGTGCAAATTTGAGCTTTGTGTATGTATCTACTAGTAGAAGTTTTCCCAAGATGCAACATTGCTTTGTAATACGTTACACAATGAAAAATCAAATTCAATAAAATCATTTATTCATGCAGTTGAAAATATAAATTGAAATTCTAGGATGAGAAAGTGGTCTGAGAAGTCACATTTCCACACTAGCAAATGTTTAAAATACCTTTAAGTAAGCAAACAAAACACATATAAGAAATCCAGAAATGTATAATTTTTTATAAATATTTAATCTCCAATAAAAGTGTAATCATTGTTCCATCATACAGATGATACATAGTCTAATTTAATTCTAGATATCACTAAAACTCATTCTGAAAAATTGTTTTTCTTTACCAGGGATTAAAAGAAAATTGTGTTACATTAAAATCTGAAGTTGTTTTAACAATGTAGACATACTAGTACTTACTTATACTTCCTTATACTAATTTTAGACATTTCCTATTATTTCCTATTTTGCCACTCTCCCACCACTTTCCCAGACACAACAAATTTTGGTCCTATCAATATATAATTCATAAATTTTATACTTATTATTAACAATTGTTAGTTGCTAGTCCAAATGATGTAATATACAGCCAATTCTTATTAACATTATTTATAATAGTTATGCTCGTCTATACAGTGGCTGCAGACATTGAATTAGTGAATAATGAACCATTGCTCCTAGGTGAAATACAGGGTTAGGTTGCTGTGAGCCTCTGGTCACAACATTTGTCAACAAATCAACACATATGCTTGTCTTGTATGTGCTTCTAGTTAAAGAGACCTTTTTAAATATACATTGTTGAATAATTTACACTTAAGTCATGGAGCCAAGAGCAGTGGCTCACACTATAATCTCAGCCACTCTGGAGGCTGAGGTGGGAGAATTGCTTGAGGCCAGTAGTTTGAGACCAGCCTAGCCAACATAGGGAGACCCTGTCTCTAAAAAATTTAAAAAAAAAATTAAAAATATTAGCTGGGGGCGGTGGGCACCTCTATTCCCTGTTCCTCAGGAAGTTGAAGCAGGAGGATTACTTGAGCCCACGAATGTGAGGCTGCAGTGAGCTATGATTATGCCACTGTACTCCAGCTTGGGCAACAGAACAAGACCCTATCTCTAAAAATACACATACACACAAAACAAACCACTAAGTCACAGCCAACAGCACTACCATTCATGTCTGTATAAAGCTTATCCAATACGAACATTTTCTCCATAGAGCACATCGCAGCCTTTTTGCACTGAGAAACACTAAAGAGCACTTCAGCAATGTATTTGAGGGCCATTTAAAATTGAAATTACAACAAAATGAAATGTACAAAAATGTGAAAACCGTGACACTAACTAGCAAAAAGGACATTTAAATAGAGTATGAGTGCAGAAATAAGACAGAGTTGCCTTGGTTGACTTCAGTTGGGATGCGCATGTTGAGTATTTCAACTCTTTTGCCGCTTTTCAGATTTCCATGAATTATTACAAAAGTGCCATGATTATTGATTTTCTAGATATAAATAAATTTTGGTATGTAGGCAAATTTGCAAATGTGTAATTAGTGAATAATAAAGATTGACAGTAACCTGACTGTAGTTAAATTTCCTCTTGGGCAACTCTTCCCTACCTGGAGTTAGCTACATTCTCCCCTTGGTTTTCAATTCTTAATTCTTTTCAAACACTGGCTAAACATCCCCCACCATGCTCCTACCTAGACTGACTAAAACACAAATGGTCTGGAGACTACCTTTTTAACCAATTTTCTAGGGGTGCTCCTCTAGTTCCTTGATCGCATGTCTTATCTGATTTTGTTGAGGAGATCCTCCAGTGGCTTCCTAAGGAAGAATGCTTCACAGGTAAAATTTTTCAGACATTCATTATGTGAGAATGTCTTTATCACATCCTCACTTTTAATAACATTAAATTAGGTATAAAATTCTGGATTGAAAATAATTTTTACTGAGAAGCTTAAAATTAAAAAGAAAATGTTTTGTTGAGTTCTAGCATTCAGTTGAAAAACTAATGCTACTTTTATTCCTTTCTCACTTGTTCCTGTTTTTGCTTTTCCCTATGGACATTTTTAAGATTCTGTGGCTCTAAAGTTGCAAAATGATGTACCATGTGTAAATCTTTTTAAACTTATAATATGCAGCCCATGGAGAGTGGGCTCATGATTTTGGAGGCTCTTCTTTTCCAAAACTCTAATTCTTTTGTTTATTATTCATGTGAAAATAACTTTCCTTTGTTCTATTGTTCTATCTGATTTCTATAAAATCCCTCTAAATTAGATGTTGGGTCTCCTTAATTGATTTTCTAATTTTTAAAATGTTTTATCTTTATTTTTCATCTAGTTTGGTTATATGTTTGGAGAGATTTATTTCAGTTTATTTTTCAAGAGTTCTTTTGATTTTTAAAAAATAAATGCCCACAATATTTGAACTCTAAAATTTTCTTTTCTTAGCAATTAAAAATGTTGATTGCTTGTGTTCTATGATTAATGTTTTTTTCAATAACATTATTGTCTTTTGTCATACTTTTTTGTCATGAAAATATCTTCTTATAACTCTCTCCTTAATTCTAACTTCTTTCTTTTTTCCCTGAGTTTGTTTTTCTTTGTTTGGTAATTTTGTTTCTCTCTCATATACAGAAGGCTTTTCTTAAAAGCTGTCTGCATTTGATTGAATCTCTATAGTACTTAAGAGTGAAGCTCTAGAAATCTGATTGGAGTCTCTGTATATAGGCAATGGTTTTTCTCTAAAGAAATGGGATAGATAAATACCTGATTGTTCATGTGCAGAAACAAACAGTATCAGACTGCTCTTTGAAAAGACTTTCAAACAATTTTTCTATTTACTTCTCACCCTCAAGCCCATTTTCTCTAGGAGCAAATGTGTTCAAGTTTTGATCCTTATGAAATGTAGTCGTTAAATTTTCAGGAATTTTGTAAGTTCATTGTTGAACACAGAAATTATTAAACATCAAATTATATATACTCACTTTAAATAAATTATATTAACACATAGATTCAAAGTAAAAAGTTATATTTTATACTCATCAATTCTTAATAATTTTTATGAACATTTTTACTACCAACTATACCCCTGAGATTATTTACATCTATACATCTGTGTGATAAAAAATGCCAAATGAGGGCATATTACTTCTTAATCTCTTTCCAAATCTACATTCAGTGGCATTACCTTGGTAGCTTGAAATTGGCCATGGTGAGAGTACTTACAGTATGGGAATTGGTAAATCAGAGCTTGATTGATTTATTGTTTTGTCAATTTTCTAGATTTAAGAAGGTAATGGATAAAATTTTAAAAACTCAGATTAAACTAAAATGTTAATGTGTCTGTAGCCATTACATTGTGATTTGTACGATAAATTGAGGAAATATTCTTCCAGTATTTGAAAGTATTATCCAGTTTAGCGAAAATTGCTCACATCATTGCTGAAAATATTAAGTTTCTGTGCAGGTATTCCTTGCTCAAATAATTCTAAGTAGTTTCATCTACTCATTCATGTAAACATATATGTCAACCCCATTCATGTTAGAAATAGATCTGTTTATCATATACAACCATAGCTTAACTATAGATATCAGCATTTTGTAAAAATCAACAAAAAAACTTCTATGAGAATGAAATCACTATATTGCTTTTATGACAAAAAATATCATGCATTTTGTTATTACTGTATATTACTATTTTTTATCATTTGTAAACTGTGTTGATAACAAACTTAGGTACACATACACATGCATACATTTTTTAGAGAATTAATTGTTAAATATTTTCTAGCAATATAGAATTTGAAGCTTTCTTCCTCTGATAATGTTATAATTTATCTAAACTCTTTCCCTGGTGAAAAAATTTGTTTATCTCTCTCCTCTGTTTCCATTTCTTTATCTATTCTTTTGTTTTGGTGGGCATAGTGTTAATGTTAGGGTTCTAATTTCTTTAATTTTAGTACAGTTTTGGGAGTGGGGATAGATAAAAAATATTTGTGAGTGTCCATATTTAACTAAAAGTCTTGTAACCAACTTAATTTTAACAAAGTTTATTAATCCATCTATTTAGTCATTTGACAGATATTTCTTGCAGATTTGTAAAACACAGAATCTGTAAGAAATTCAAAACAGAGAAAGGATGAAGATATGTAAATTACTAAGATGTAATGTAGAAAACACTGACATATAGCATAAAAGATATAGATACTGCATCATGAGAAACTCAGAGAAGGTGATTTTTAACAGCTGGAGAGATCATTATACATCTCATGAAAAATGATGCAATGTAAAATCTGGATATGAAAAGACAGGTGGGACTTGGATATGGATAGAGAAGGTTCACAGGCAGAAGAAGCTTGAAGGAAGTTGAGTAAAGGCACAGGGATATGCAAGTATATCCAGTGAATTAAACGTTGAATAGTTCAATTTACTCTATGAGTGTATCTAGAGGTGAGCTCTAATGAACTGATTTTTGTTTTCTTCTTTCTTTAATCATACATGGATGTCATTCTTGCGTTACTCTAAAGAAAACCTAAAACTTAAGCTGCATGATTTGAGTGTAATAACTAAACTAAAATAACCAATCAGAAAATTAAATATAACCTTAAACAATGCAAGGGTAATTTAAATGTATGGACTGGTGCCTCTCATTATATGAAAAAGAGATCTGTCGGAACAACTAATGCTAAACTTTGAATCAAAATTCATCCTAGATCTTTTTAACATTATATATGTTTGAATTCTGAACTTTAATAATGTGACAAGATTTTCTGATTTTGTTGTGAAAATCTATACCAATGACTATTAAAGTATGTATGAAAGTATAATGTGAAGGTGTGAAATATCATGTTAACAGATGTGAGCATGCTTCATTGATACCAAACAGGTCTGCATAGGCCTCACTGGGATCTGTCCTCCAAGCTGCCAGAGGACCAATTCCTAGGTGACAATACTACAAACTTTCTAGTGCTCTAATAACTAATATTATTGAGATACGATTTAAGACTGCCCAAATTATTCTAAGTATTGCCTATAATGACTATTGTTTATTGAGGCTACAGTATTACTACTACATCTTAAGGGCATCCTGTTTTCCCCTTTATTGGAAGGTTTCAGTTGAAGCACTAGAAATAACTGAAGAGAGAATCATGTATTACTTTTTTAAACTAAAACCGTTAGGAGAATTAATATAAAACTGCTTAAAATAAAACTGCAAATAATGACAAAGTGATTAGAATTAATGCTTTAGGCAAGCTATTGCAATGTCCCTAGAGAACTGCACTAGGTTTGAAGTCATATGATTTTACATTTACTTCTTAAAAGCAACGTATGCTCATGTTTATTATTCATGTTTTATTAAAAATGAATGATCATATTCTGTTCTCATACAATAAACTGTAAATCCCACAAAACAGAGCTAAGCTAACATAAAATGATCCAGTAGAAGAAAGCCTATTATGTCAAGCAGTTTTAGACATTGCTAGCACTGTGTCTGAACAATGCCTATCACCCAAAGAAAAGTGAATATATTAAATTGTCATTTGGAAATTAGGAAACATTTATATACTTGCCACTGCTAAACATAGCTCACAATTTAGTGAGTTTTAATATTTTGCATTCAAACATTCTGATAAAAATCTAAAGATTAATATTAGTTTAAATATTAATAACTATTGCCTCTTTTCACTGATTAAAAATATCAGACTATGTATCCAAAATTTAAATTTTAAACTATTTGTTGGTGATTTATCCTATTAGCAACTGCTATTGAACATCACAGAGACATTACAAAAGCCCTCAGTCAAATTTGTAGGTAGCAAAGAACTCCTAGACATTCCCGAGACCTAACAGGTCATCCGCCAAAAGTTTAAATGAATCAATTTAAAATAAAACCTCTTCCTATCCACTGCCAAATTCAATGTCATGATACTACCTAGCAAATATCAAGTGCTCTGTAACGCTGACCATTTGTATCCTTCCAGAACAGAACCACAGTCAGAAAAACAGCAATTTGTTAGGAGATATTTTAATGACTTAAAAGATCAAATCTATTTTAGTTCTGTAACATCTTCTGAATATCTACTGTGTTTAAAGCTCTTTTTAAATTTATTGCCCATCAGGGAGAATATTATTTCCTGAAAGAATCCAGATCATCTTGTTGGCAGAATTTTAGAATTCTTACTAAGGTGGATCTGTTTTTTTTTTTGTAAAATAGTCAAAGAAAAGTCAATAAATATTTCTCAGTTTGCAATATTTCCATTGTTCCAGTTATATTTACTAAGGTGTCAACTTCTAATCATATTCTAAATTTTTTCCCTATATAAGGGAATAATATATATTGGAGTTTCTATCCAAATACAATTCTTTAGGACACCACAAAAAATAAAATAGAAATAAAGGCATATTATAACTAAATTGTGTATAGAATAAAATATAGTAGAGTATAACATAAAAATAATATAGATAATATATAAATAGAATATATCTGGGGCTGTTAATTTAAATTTTTTTTAACAAGTATTATATAAACCCTTTTACATATATAATATATATATATACCTATCACTAAGTCATTGGAAAGTTTGTCTAAATCCCCCCAAAATCCAGAAGGAAACATGTCAGTATATGGAAAGAATACTTAAATTAAGGATAATTTACTTTTCTGTTGCATTAAATAGGAACATGCGTTTTATTCCTTAGGTATGACTACTTTAGTGGGCATCATATGGAAAATCTAAATTTTCACTGAACGATGTTGGGCATATGTGTTTGCTAATACAGCTTAAATCATGAACAACAACAAAAACAAATACTACACTGCTAGCTGACTTACACTGAGTACTTAATACAAGCCAGGACTGTACTAAATCTTGGACTCACCCAACTACTTTATGAAGTACTAATTATTATCATTCAAATTTTACAGACCAAGAAATTGAGGCTGAGATGCTAAATAAATTATCCAAGATCATATAGCAGCCTAGCAATAGAACCAGAATATGAATCATGTCTATTACAGTCTGTAGTTTGAGTTCCTATCTTCCAAGTTGTACTCTCCACAATTAAACACAGGAACAGCCATCAAGACAAAAACTTCTCAATGGTGCCAAGTACAGTAAATGGCAGGAAAAATAAAATTTAAATAAAAAGAAAATCCTGCCCAAGAAGTACAATTGAGAAAATTAACAAAGCAATGAAAGAAATGCTATAGTAAAACTATAAACATTACATGGCAATACAGAGAAGGATATAACTAAATACATCTAATTTAAATGTATACAATTCTTTGGAAACATATACTTTATTTATTCTCCAATAGTTCCCTGGTCCCAAGGAATAAACAAAGTTTAGAGAGTATACTTAAAATTAAGAAGAGATTGAGATGAAAACTCTTTAACAGAGTTATCTATTATCTTCAGTAGATTTGTAATAAAAGTCTTACTTATTATTTTGAAGCAATGTTTGCTTGTTTATTCAGAGAACATTTATTGGGCACTGAGAGTTTATATGCATAATTATGTTTATATATAATTATATGTATAATTTAATGTGTTGTGTTTGGTTGGAATTGTGTTCTCTTTAACAGATTACTCGGTTAAAGAGTTTTCTTCTCAATCTCTTCTTAATTTTAAGTATACTCTCTAAACTTTGTTTATTCCTTGGGACCAGGGAACTATTGGAGAATAAATAAAGTATATGTTTCCAAAGAATTGTATGCATTTAAATTAGATGTACTTAGTTATATCCTTCTCTGTATTGCCATGTAATGTTTATAGTTTTACTATAGCATTTCTTTCATTGCTCTGTTAATATATCTGACCAAATTTGAAAAATGATCCAAAATCACTATCTTTTTAATGGAGAAGGAAGATATTAGATGTTAATCCCATATTTTGAGCCCAGAGGAAATGTTATCACCAATCATCTAGAGATCCAATTTACTATTTTGAGGCCAGAAGCCAAACTGGCAAATTGACTATTAGTCACTGTGTGAATCCCATTTTATGGATCGTTTCTATTTTCCATCGTGTAAACTAGGTCCTTTAAGATCACCTTTAAAGGGATATGATAATAAAGAACAGAAGAAAAAAAGTCATGAAAATAAGAAAAATATGAATTGTAAGCAGAAGTAGCAATATGACTCTGAAGAAAAAAAGGTAAGGGATATAAACCCATATAAAAATATTTTTCTGATATTGTCAGTGATGATTCAAGCTCAGGAAAATATATATAGTAACAAAAATAAGAATAATAAAATAATAGTGTTTTCAAGTCTAGTGGGAGCCCACAACATGGCAATTGTATAGGTCAGCAGGGCTCATTGCATTAAAAAAAGATACTGTTAAAGGAGAAAGAAAAAAAAAAAAAAGAGTAATCCAAGCAGTTCCATATGGAAATACTTTGTTCATTTTTATTATTGTGTAATATTCCATTGAACAATTATTTCCATCTATTTGAAAAAAAACAAAAAAAAAAACAATCTCTTAAATTTTGACATTTTGGAGACTTCGTGTATGCCTATCTAGAAAACTTTCTTGTTTCTAGAAGTATTAATGTTCCCTAAGTAAGGGATCATTCTCAAGTTTGTTTCATATTCTTAACCTTTATTTTATTTTGTATGTTTTGTTCTTCACTATAGCAAGATAAAATACAACTGTTAAAAAAGAAGAAGAAATATAAGTACAAAGAAACCACTAGCACAGCATGTGGCTAATTCTTTGGACTTGTGCTTAAATAGGAGAGAGCAACAGAAAACAACTACACCTGCTGGCTATACTTGGGTATCAGAAATAGGAGTGCTAGGCCAGGCATGATGGCTCACGGCTGTAATCCTAGCACTCTGGGAAGCCGAGGCGGGCGGATTGCTCGAGGTCAGGAGTTCAAAACCAGCCTGAGAAAGAGCGAGACCCCCATCTCTACTATAAATAGAAAGAAATTAATTGGCCAACTAATATATAGAGGAAAAAATTAGCCGGGCATGGTGGTGCATGCCTATAGTCCCAGCTACTCGGGAGGCTGAGGCAGGAGGATAGCTTGAGCCCAGGAGTGTGAGGTTGCTGTGAGCTATGCTGATGCCATGGCACACACTCTAGCCTGGGCAACAAAGCAAGACTCTGTCTCAAAAAAAAAAAAAAAAAATAGGAGACTAAGACACATGGGAATGTCTTATCAATTATTGTCGTTAGGAAAGAATTGTAGGTTCACTTTGTGTGTGTGTGTTTCAGGAAGGTTTTCTAAACCATGACTATTTATGACCATTTATTGCAGGAAAAGTCAGTTAGGTGATCAGTAAATATTTTGTTCTAGGACAAAGTGTTCTTTCTGAAATGCTTCTACATGCATACTAAAATGTATTACAGATAAAAGTTAATCTAGGCCGGGCGCGGTGGCTCACGCCTGTAATCCTAGCTCTCTGGGAGGCCTAGGCGGGCGGATTGCTCGAGGTCAGGAGTTCGAAACCAGCCTGAGCAAGAGCGAGACCCCGTCTCTACTATAAATAGAAAGAAATTAATTGGCCAACTAATATATACAAAAAATTAGCCGGGCATGGTGGCGCATGCCTGTAGTCCCAGCTACTCGGGAGGCTGAGGCAGGAGGATCGCTTGAGCCCAGGAGTTTGAGGTTGCTGTGAGCTAGGCTGACGCCACGGCACTCACTCTAGCCTGGGCAACAAAGCGAGACTCTGTCTCAAAAAAAAAAAAAAAAAAAAAAAAAAAAAAAAAGTTAATCTAGTCTTTATAAGAGGAATGTATGGGATCATAAAGACATTTTGTTAACCAGAGCAAGTATTTATAATTACTTAAATTTGTAAAGCAAACTTAGATATATTTATGCATAAACGAGAACTATTCTGAAGTGAATGGCAAAGATTTCAGTCCTAAGATATCTTCTCAATGGCTTTCCCTCTTTACTCGCTATTGTGGAGGGAGATCCATACTGTGGAATTAAGATATTATGTCCCAAAGAATCCTCTTTAAATGCAAATATCTTTAGAAGAGTCACAAATGAACCAAGTAGCCACGCAATGTGAATGACAATTTCATCTCAGTTTATATACAAACTCTAAAATTGAAAGGAACAGTCTATTTTGATGATTGGGTAAAAGGATATGAATGAATCAGTGAAAGAATCACTTGGGATACTTCTCAGAGAGAGATACAAATGAATTGGGTATCTTGGGGTACCAGTAAAACAAGAGCATTCAGAAATGCATGAGGAATACACATAAGAATGAGATGCACTGTATAAGATTTTGTTATTTTGTTTTGTTTTTTGTTTTTTGAGACAGAGTTTCACTTTTTGCCCAGACTAGAGTGAGTGCCATGGCATCATCCTACCTCACAGCAACCTCAAACTCCTGGGCTCAAGCAATCCTGCTGCCTCAGCCTCCCGAGTAGCTGGGACTACAGGCATGTGACACCATGCCCAGCTAATTTTTTCTATATATATTAGTTGGCCAATTAATTTCTTTCTATTTATAGTAGAGACAGGGTCTCGCTCTTTCTCAGGCTGGTTTCAAACTCCTGACGTCGAGCAATCTGCCTGCCTCAGCATCCCAGAGTGCTAGGATTACAGGCGTGAGCCACCGCGCCAGGCCTAAGATTTTGTTATTGAGATGCCAATTAAGGGACCACTTTTCAGTACTCAGGAAAGTGCAGAGTATTCCTGAGTATTCTATAATTACTGTCCAACATTTTAAAAATTGGCTAATAGAATTTTGAAAAGTCCTGTAAAAGCATATAACTGACCATATTTTGATAATCTATGATAATCCTTATGGTACTATACATATCACACTCACCCTCATAACTACTTCATCTAGCATGATATCTGGGAAATAGTCAAATAGAATGACTAACAAAATAAAGTTTGCAACTATAAATAGTTACCTGGGATGTTTATTTCTTTTTGTTTGTTTTTGCTGTCTATAATGAATCAATGCCATAATAATGATAATTTAACTAAAGTTTGAAATTTGCTGTATAGGTATTTTTCCTTTTTTTTAGGGTCAGTGGGTAGGTAAGTGCTTCATGTCCATGATATGAGTAAATGTAATGACATGAAAAATTTCTCATACTACTTCCTACAGTTATTTAGCAAGCAAATTGTATTATAGTGTTACAATAAGGAACTCTACTCTCTGAAAGATTAAGAAACATACCACGTTAGTTACAATTGGGGAGCACTGTATATAACCTGGACTTTAATTTCATGATTTTCAGTTTAGTCATGACTAAGAGAAATTTCACTAGGATAACTGGAATGTGCTAACGCTCCAATCATGAACAATTTCAAGGTCACATTAGACATCGATCTGATGTTAGACTATACTTCCTTATTAATAGTTGCACTTTGACAGTTTTATCACATCCTATTATTAGTATAGTTGTCCCATTTCTAACATGACCACTTAGTTCAAATAAAGCAAAAATAAAGGTAATAATCAGGTCTTACACTTAATGTGCCATTCAAAGGAAGCAATAATCTCTTTGGTCCTATGGTTTCAAATAGAAAGTCTGTGTTTTGTTTATTTCATATTTATTTTTGCCAGTTATGCCTTTAAAGTGAGTCCTCAAAAGTGTCCACCTGACTTAAAACCTAAAAAATCTTCCCTATTCCTGGTCTCATATGTCAATGGTATATTTCCTGTTTTAATACAAAGCTATTTTTATTTATCTTTTTTCCTACTTACACCAAATTTCACTAATTTACTAGTTAACTTTTACAAAATGCAAGATGTCTGTTATTTTGGAGCTTGTATTTTGGTCTTATGTTGTCATTTATCTTGAGATAAATATAAATAATGTGTTCATCAGCAACTGATTTCTCCTTAATCAGAGATGAGATTGTTGAAGTCTATAGTTTAGGTGTAATAAGAGCCGTGGCATAAGGATGCCAGGCCAAAAAGTTAAATACGTGGTTTGCACTAGATTTATCTTTGTATTAGAGCACATGCTGCAAAAGTATGTGTACCACAAAATAGTATTGATCTCTTGTTGAATGCTTGCTTATGGGTTTATGATTCACTCAGAAGCGAAGCAATCCTTCTGCAAAATCATTTTGCAGTTTTACTTATCTATTAAATGATCTTATTACCATCTTAAAAGTGGGTTCAATTTATTACTTTTTGGATATCTCATCCTTCATGATGCTCAAACCTACTAAACTGGTACTTTGAAAAAATGTGTAATGTTGAGGGCAGTCACAATTTTTCCAGATTTCATACCATATCCCCTCTCTAATTCTCACTATGACCTTTTCAAAAGATGCTTGCTTCACTGCTGTTAGTAGGCATAAAACTTGGAGATTCACTGTAGAAGAAATTTCCAGATTATCATTGAAAACAGAATGTCTCCTTCAACCATGTTATGCCACCCTGGCACTCTACTGTCCTTTCCCTTTCAGAATCCTTTTATAGATTTGCTTATGAGGGTGGGATGGAGAGATTTTGCCTTAAAATTCTCTGAAAAAAATGATAATATTTTCATAATTATTATTTTGAATTTCACTTGAGAATTGGGCACTAGAGAACATGAATAACTATAGGGAGTATTCTAGAGCCTGTGATGTCCTCTTCAATATCCCCATGAAATAGAAAGAATAGCTTTAATATGACTATCTCAGTGATAGTCATAGCATTTTTTAAATTTATTTTTTCCCAAATTCTGTGGGGACAAATATTATTAGGGTTACATATCTTGCCCCTGCCCCTCTCCCCAACCCGCTCTGCCAGAGCTTCAAGTGTGTCCAGTCTTCAAGTGGTGCACCCTGCACCCACCATGAAAGTGCGTACCCTTCCCCTTCTACCCCCTTCCACCTGTTCACCTTCCATTAAAAAAAAAAATTTTTTTTTTTTAGACATTTTGGTTACAGTGTGTTTCTTTATAGTGTGTTACTCTCTACAGTGTATTCCCTAGGAAGGGATAGAGGTAATCCTTTCCCCCCTACAATGCTCATCAGATCCTTAAGATGTGGCTCTCTCCCCTTCAGATTCCTGTTGAACACTACAATTATTTGAACACCATAGTTTTAGGCTGTCAGTACCAATTTGATGGTGAGTAGATGTGTAGCCCATTTTCCAGTGCATCCTTTGTGGAAAAGAATTTGGAGATTCCTCAAACAACTAGAAATAGAAATACCATTTGACCCAGCGATAGCATTGTTGGGCATCTATCCAAAAGAACATAAGTCACTCTATTATAAAGACATCTGCACCCGAATGTTTATAGCAGCACAATTCACTATTGCACGGACATGGAAACTACCCAAGTGCCCATCAATTCATGAATGGATAACTAAAATATCGTATATACTCACAATGGAATATTACTCAATCCTAAGAAATGATAGTGAACTAGCATCGTTTATGCTACCATGGATTAAGCTTAAGCCTGTAATACAAAGCGAGACGACACAAGACCTGGAAAATGAGTCATAGCATATTAAAGCAACATATAATTTTTCTCTTTGTTTATTCTCTATTCCAAAGTCAGACATTGGATATCACAGATAATCTCATGAATGGAAGAACAAAAATAACAAATATGCCTCTAGCACCATGTGACCCTTCAACAAACCACATGAGCAATCTATACAATTCTAATGATAATATAAATATTCACCTCTTACAGATGAAATATTTTAATAACCCTTAAAATACCAAACAGACAGGTGTAACTGGAGGGAAATTTTAAATTAAACCTAAAACTCTACCTTCATTTCTGCTTTTAACAGAAAACAGTGCATGCAGTACATGCCAGAGCAGTACATGCCATAGCATGTACATAACACAGTACATCCCAGAGCTATATTATATGTTAAACTTACTTAAAACTTGAACCAAAAAATATGCCACATGCTTATAACATAGTTCTAAATTAGAGCACATACAGTATTATCACTTTATGCCTCTTGGAGATGCCACAATCACCACCACCTATTATTTCTTTCTCTTATTTCTTTTCATGTCTTCAGCTAAGAATACTGCCTCATAAGTTTCTCAAAGTCCTTCTCATTCATTAAAGAAGACCTTTTACCTGTTGAGCATCTATTGTGGGTAAGAAGCACCCTCAGGCATTTTAAAAGCAATATGTCCAACTCTCCTAACAATTTTGCAAGGTACTGTAATTGGCACCATTCCTTAGAATGAAAAACACTGAGATTGAGAAGTGTTAAATGATTTGTTAAAGTTTTAATAGCCAATAAGTGATAGAACCAGGATTCTATACAGCTCTGTCCAATTCCAAAGTGTGGACATTTTCCCCTTAGAACATGGCTTTTCACCCAAAGCTTAACTGAAATGCAATTCAATCAAAGACTTACTTGCTCTATGCTAGAATTACAGTTTATCAGGTTACTGGATATATGTTCCTTTATTCATTCATTAAGCAAGATTTTATGTACTTAATATGCTGGTCTCTCTATTATGTCCAATGCATACAAAAGAGAATTGGACCTGGGTTCTGCTCTCTAAGGACACTAAGCCAATTACTATGGGGACACTGAGGTGCTCCTAACCTGATCTTGGGAAGAAGGAAAAGCTTCATAGAAGAGCTGATATCTCAGGTCAGTCTTATGGAATAATGTATTGATTTGTGCTATTGGCTTAAAGGCTTAGTGTATAATCTTGGTAAACATCACCTTTTAATTTTTGGTGTGAGGGGCATTCTAGAGCCTTTTAACTCAAAATAATGGCCCTACCAGTTAAAAGGGCACATTTTTCAGGCATATACATTATTCAATGTTCCTGGTATGTCTAGTCATACCACTGCCAATCTGCCCATGAATAAAAATAACCTTAAATATTTTTTACAGGTAGTATTAAAATTATAGCTAACCACTGTTGTTGATAAAACACAACCAAATGTAATCTATGCTTTTGAAAGCTCAGATGTTAATGGAAATCTGTACAGAATATTGGTAAACAGAAAGTAAATATCTTTTTCTATTTGAAGTAATTATTCTCTCAAATTCATAAAGAATAAAGTAGTATACTTTTAGTTCCAAAGTGAGAATATCCAGTTAAAAGAAATCTCCTAAGAATATAGGCAGACCACTCAGCTACCATTTGATAACTCTTATTTTCTCCATCTTTTCAGCACATGCATGGAAAGACCTGAAAAACTAATATTGTATCTGTATGTATGCCCACAGGACTCAAGTGTTATCCTTCCCACTCTTTGAGGTTTTAATTATGAGAATAATTATGTTGACACAATGTGCAAAATACTGTGTTATTTCGTTTTCAATTATTTAGTATTATTGGCAGACTAGGGCACAAGTTACAGATGTGCATACATTCATGTTTGCTAACAATCCATTTCTAAGCACTACTAAATTTTTAAATTATAGTTCACAACAATAGGTAACTAATTTCCCTAAACTACTTCCTCTGCTAAGAGATTCCTACTAATTAGAATCATTGGAGCTGACTTGAATTTTAATGCTAAGAATATGTCGTATGTTTTAGTCTTATTCTTAATCATACCAAAAAGTTAATTCATGGGTCACTATATTTAAAGAGAACCATTAATGCAAATTTATTTTAATTATGTTCACACATACATTTAATGTCATACTTTAATCAACCCCCACCCAGGAGGTACAAGGAGGATATGTCAATCGTAGAGTAAATAAGATGCTAACAGATCCAGAACAAATATGTACTAGTATATGAAAAGGCTAGTTATTTTTTATTTTGTGTTATATTTATAACCTGATTATGTATATGTATAAATTAGACATAGAAGTACAAGTCTATGTTTTAATTTAAAATCCCTGGGACTTTTCACATCACAAACTAAACCAAGAACCATTGCTGACAGCCAACTTTGACCCTGTCCTTGTGATCTTGGCAACATAATTTGCACCCTGTAGAAATGAAGATGACTTTTTCCTATGACAAGACTGTGTTCGACACTGGTTAATTAGCACACAGATGGCAGGGAGGCTGCCCATTTTACCCCCTACTATACAAACCACACATTTATATGCAGCACATATTGCAAAGTGGAATATTTGCACAAGTCATATGGCAGTAATCAGGTCTTCACTTTTGAAAGTTAGAATAAAAAAGAAGGTAATGATTATGAACTTCAAAGTACAGTGCACTCAAATAATTGGACAAGCTTCATTGAGAAAAGATGAGGCACAATTTATTGTGCTGTTCTTATAATTTAATTCTTAATTCTTGGAAAAGAAAATGTATATGTGAAATGTATCTAAGATACTCATGCATTGGCTGATGACTTAAATATTAGCATGGTTTAAAGGAAAAGTAGAGAAATACAACATACACTTGTTTTAAGAATGCATTTTGAGGGTTTTGTTTGAATATAAATATCTAATGATAATGAACTCACAGCACTTCAAAATCTGGAGGCTTCTCCAGGAACGGTTGATACTGAAAAAAAAAAAAAAAAAAAAAAAAAACAGAGCTAGAATCCCTTGCCTAGAGCAGAACATTTCTGCACCTTACTCCATACCTGAAATAGACAGGATTACCCCTCAAACTGATGAATGGCTATGACAAGCTTAAATATTTATGTTCTTATAACAAATATTCCTGAGCTTAAGGAAATGACTATACATATGGTTTCAGAAGCTTTTTTGTGAGCTATATTGGCTGCATTAGGCAAATGAAAGTAAATAAAGAGGTAGTGAGAGTGTTCACTGGCAAATTGCTTTATAATTCACTTTATTTCAACGTCATCTGGCTGTGGATAATCAAAATCTGACAGAGCAGAATACAAAACATACAAAATTTAAATCTGGGTTCTTGGTGAACAAGGTCTCTTCTTCATCAATTATTTTTTAGCTAATTATCCTCACATCTTCCATCCCTATTTATATCTTTTTTTAAATTACTTAAAAGTGTATTTCAGAATATTAAACAATAACATTTATATGCTTTTTGTGAAAGGTCATTAGTTGAAGACTAGTATTATGAAATACATTTTGGTGCATTATGCTAACCTAACATAAGGCCTTAGCAATTCAGGCAAAAGAACTCTTGTGTCTTGGTTATATTCAAAGCACCAATTTAATTTTCAGAATATCTACTTTCTAGTTATCTCATTTAAAAATGATACATCCAGATAGTGGCATCCCATGTTGTAAATTGTATGAAATACAATCTTTAAACAATTAAGAAAATCAAATTCTTTATGTAGAAATGAACATTAACATTTTCTCCCTACATTTATTTTTTGCTCAAGTAAGATCAGCCCTTTCTGTAAGTTTTCCAGACAGCCTTTTGGGACTAACTGTATCTTCATGCTTCCCTGGCAATGACACTTTTCACTTTGAAGATGTCATATGAGGAAAGGAAGCATCACATAATTTAGGAGTGAGAATGAATGTGAGCCCTGAGCACTGGTCATCCTTGAAGCAGAAAACTTAATGTGCATTCCAGACAAGAAATCTACTGCAGAGAACAAGTACATGGGACTGAAGCCAGATCTTGCATTCACCTTTCATGATTCTTTAAAAGCTTACACCACACCAGTCCATTTGGAAGGAATCTTGTCACTAATGGGATGGATTTTTCTTTTCCTTTTCTGTTTTTCTTCTTCTTTTTTTTTTTTTTTTTAAGTTCAGTATGATTATATCCAGAGGCTTTTTAGGAGAGGTATTGTCACTGCCACTATTTGTGCAAAGCACCATACTGTCATCTAAATAAAATTTTAACAGGAGATAATAAAATGTAAACCTAGAAATGGTATGTTAATGAAATAAATTGTGGGACACCTCACTTCAACATTATAAAGGAATGTGGCTTCAAGTATACCTGTAAGTAAAAAACAAATTATAAACTAATATAAAAAGGAGGATTTTCACTTCCACTTAGGATGTTGTAAACTGCAAAAGTGTCCCACCCAATCAGTCAATGAAGATAGGCCTGATAAGGTACAAAATAGTAAGTTTTCTTTAATCCATTAGAAAGCTGTAGTGATAATGCTGCCAAATAACCTGAATTCCAAAGAACAAGCTCCTCCAAGAAGACAGATGACACAAAAACTGTCTTAACTGTCGGAGAACTCAGACCTCCACCATAAAAATGCCCCAGGTGGGGCAGGCAGGCAGGAGGAAATGGGGCAGATAGCCAGAGGGGATGAGCAGCTGTGGTGTACAAGCACAGAATGTTGTGCAATTCCTTGGACTCTCATGCAAAGGAAAAAGCCGTAAGACATATGAGAGAACCAGCAAAGAAGCACTGTGGCTGAGGAAAGAATGGGGAATAACTCAAAAACACACTGTGCTTCTGTGAAGGGCAGGAAATTGTCTTGGATCTAAGGATCCTATCCCCACCCAAAGCCTCCTGTCCCTGGGGAAGAACAGAAACTCCCATTCAAGGTCAAGATCCACAACAGATACAAAGTGGAAAGAGACTAATTGCCAAGCAGAAGAGTTTGAAGCATGCTGAGAATTCCCCACCCAGAGCCCAGGCTCCAAGGCATTCCCAAAACTGTGGTGGGGCCAGAACAACATTCCCCCAATGTGGGCCTACAAAGAAGTACTAAGCAACTGCAGTCCCTTGCTGGGGAAGGCTCTGAGCACCAACAGTACCTCCTCTGTAGCACATACCTGCAGGAATGACTAAAAGCCGAAGAGGAGGATCAATACTGACAAAAGCTGTTCATCTTCCCAGTCCTCACTTTAACCACATGGTAAAGATTGCTCATATATAAAGGAATTTCAAACTTGTAGTGTAGTACCAGTAAACATAGCAATGAAAAATCCAAACCCAATCAACTCTTGACCAAAATGACTTTATCCCCACAAAACTAGTGGACCCAGCAGATGTTGAAACCTGTACATTCTCAGATGTAAATACATCAGTTGCTACTAAGTTTCTAGAGCCATACAATGGAATGCTATCAGAAATAAAAAGAAAGGAAGGCCTTATAAATGCAACAAAATAGTGTATCTCAAAAGCATTATACTAAGTGAAAAAAAGACAGAAAAAGGCAGACACAGTGGCAATCTGAAAAAGGCAAAATTCTAGGGTGAAAATACTGATCAACTGCGGTCTGGGGTAATGAGGGAAGGGCTTGATTACAAAGGGAGAGTAAGTGATGGTGATATATTTTCTGGAATGATGGTAATAAATTTTTTTATCTTGACTGCAGTGATGTTTACATATCTGTATATGTTGTCAATATTCATAAGCTAGTCCACCTAAAAGGTGAATTTCACTGTATGAAATTATAAACTTTGACTTTCAAAACAAGTGTATATAGAGAGGCGGTTTCCACCTCCATGTAGGATGTAGTAAGCTACAATAATGTCCCTCCCACCCAATCAATGAAAACAGGCCTGATAATATGGAAAATGGCAACTTTTCTCAAATCCACTGGAAAGCTGCAGTCACAATGCAACCAAATAACCTGAATTCCAAAGAGGAACAAGCCCCTCCAAGGAGATACAGGACACGGAAACTGTTTTGACTGTTAAAGAACACAAAGCCATATAAGGGTGGGGAGGGGAGGAAACGGAAGGAAAGTAGAGAGAAAAGAGGCAATAGAAAGAAAAGAAAAAAGGAAGATAAGAAGGAAATGCATTAACATGCATGAATTTTGTACACAAATTTATTAATTTAGCATAGAGAAAATAAATACAATATTTTGAAATAAGAGCTGTATATAGAACGTGAATTATGAAAAGACAAATACTATCACTTTAAAAAATATTTTCTACCTTTTTAAAACATTGCTAAATACAATCCTAAATGTGTATGTATCTAATAACAGAGCTTCAAAATACATTAAGCAAAAATTGATAGAACTAATGAAAGAAATTGGCAAAACTACAATTGGACTTGATAAATCCTTCTCTCAGCAATTGATATATCGTGTAAGCAAACAAAAGAATCAGTATGTATGTTAGATCTAAACAACACTATCATTCTTCTTGACCTAATTAACTTTTATTAAACACTACATGTTAGGATAGCAGGATATACATTCTTCTCAAGTGTCCAGATAATGTTCACCAAAAATGACCATTTGCCTGGCTATGAAATAATTAGTAATCAATTTCAAAAAACTGATACCTTACAGAATACATTCTTTGATCAAAACAAAATTTAATTAGAAATCACTAACAATAACGGACACGCTTGAAGCTCTGACTCGGGGGGGGAGGGGGGGCAAGGGCAATATACGTAACCTTAACATTTATACCCCCATAATATGCTGAAAAAAATTTAAAAAATAAAAAAAGATATCTAGAAAATCATTATATAATTTGTAAATAACATACTACTAAAAACTCCATGAATTAAAAATGTAATCAAAATGAGAAATTAAAAAATCTTTCAAATGGAATGATGATAAAAGTACAACATATTAACAATTGTGGGATGCTGTAAAAATAGTGCTTAGAGGAAATTTTATGGCTTTCAACACCATATTAGAAAAGGAGAAAAAAAATTAAAGCAATGACCTAATTTTGTATGATGAGAAGAATGAAGAACAAAGCGGTCCAAAGTCAGTGGAAAGAAAGAAATGATTAAAGGCAGAAATAAATGAAATAGAAACGAGACAAATCACAGAGAAAAATAGCATGGCAAAACCTGGGTCTTTGAAAATATTAATGCATTTGATAAACCCCTAAAAAATAAAATAAAAACAAAAATTACAATATCAGAAGAAATTAGGGAATGTAATTTCAAATCTTATAGATATGAAAAGGATAATAAAAGAATATCAGCAACCATTTTAGGCCAATAAACTTGATAATTCAGACAAAACAGAAGTCCCCAAAATGGAAAATGACATGGTCATCTCAATAGATACAGGCAAAGCATTTGACAAAATTAAAAACCATGCATGAAAAATATCTCAGCAAATTAGGAATAAATAAATGTCAAGTGCCTTAACTTCATAAAGCCATCTCAAAAACTAAGGATTAACTTGATACTTAATGGTGAGAAAATGAATGCATTCCTATGTTCAAGATAGGGATGTCTGTCCTCATGATATCTAGTTATGTGGGAATGATGGTTTTAGCCAGAGTAGTAAGGCAAAGAAGAAAAAACATGGACATTGGAAAGGGGGACATAAAATTCACTATTGCAGGGTGACTTGATCATTGCTGTAAAAAGTGTAAGAACTAAGAGATAGCTAGAATTAATAAATAAAATTACAGGGTTTCAAAATATAAGACTAATATGCAAAAATAATTATATTTCTATAAACTAGCAATATATAGTTTTAAAATTAAATTAATAAACAATTTCATTTATAATAACACCAAAAACCATAACATATATGTGAATAAATTCAACAAAAGATGTGCAGGACCTATACACAGAAAACTATAAAATACTGTGAACAGAAACATTAAAGGACTTAAATCAAGCTTTATATCATTTTCATGGACTGGAAAGCTAAATTTTGGTCTACATATTCTGTGCAATTCGAATTAAAAAATCTACAATCTTTTTTTTTTTTTTTTTACAAATCAACAAGCTGATTTTAAAATTCATATTAAAATCCACCAGAACTGAAATAGCCAAAATAATTTTCTTTTTCTTTTTTTGACATTGTTTATTATTTCAGCCTATTACAGGGGTACAAATATTTAGGTTACATATACTGCCTTTGCCCCACATGAGTAGGAGCTTCGAGCCTGTCCATCCCTCAGACAGTACGCACTGCACCTATTAGGTGTGAATATACCCATCCCCTCCTACCCTCTCCCACCTGCCCGACACCTGGTGAATTCTACTACTATGTATGCATAAAGGTTGACCAGGTTAATACCAATTTGATGGTGAGTACATGTGGTGCTTATTTTTCCATTCTTGTGATATTTCACTTAGTAGAATGGGCTCCAGCTCTATCTAGGATAATACAAGAGGTACTAGATCACCATTGTTTTTTTGTGGCTGAGTAAAACTCCATGTGTATGGTATACACATACCACATTTTATTAATCCACTCATATATTGACAGGCACTTGGGTTGTTTCCACATCACTGCAACTGTAAATTGTGCTGCTATAAACATTTGGATACAGATGTCTTTTTTATAGAATGTCTTTTTTTTCCCTTTGGGTAAATATTCAGTAGTGGGATTGCTGGATCAAATGGTAGTTCTACTTTTATCTCCTTGAAGTACTTTCATACTACTTTCCACAGAGATTGTTACTAGTTTGCAGTCCTACTAGCAGTGTATGAGTGTTCCTATCTCTCTGCATCCATGCCAACATTTGTTGTTTTGGAACTTCCTGATAAAAGCCATTCTCATTGGAGTTAAGTGTTATCTCATTGTGGTTTTGATTTGTATTTCCCTGATGATTAGAGATGTTGAGCATTTTTTATATGTTTATTGTCTTCTTTTGAAAAGTTTCTGTTCATGTCCTTTGCCCACTTTTGAATGGGGTTGTTTGATTTTTTTCTTGTTGATTTTCCTGAGTTCTGTATAGATTCAAGTTATCAGCCTTTTATTGGATGTGTAGCATGCAAATATTTTTAAAAAGAAAAAAATAATAGAGAATACATCCCTCCTGATTTGAGGACTTACTATAATGCTATTATACAGTACTGGCACAAGGATAAGTACAAGGTCAATTGAGAAGAATAAGCAGTCCAGAAGTAAACCTACAAATACACAGTTAATGATTTTTAATTAGAATATCAGGGTAATTCAATGGGCTAAAAATATTCTTTTTAATAAATTATGATGGAACAAATAGATATTCATATAAAAAGACTGTCAACATCTAATCCTATATACTACACATATGGAATACATTATAGAACTAAACATAAAGTTGAAATCTATAAAATATCTTTGAAAAAACAGAGGAGAAAATGTATGTATCATTTAGTTAGGTAAAGATATTTAAAATTCACACCAAAAGCACTGATTATGAAAGAAAGAAAATGAGAAATTAGACTAGGTGAAACCATCTCGGTAAAAAACAACTAACAAATAAATATGATATACCACAATCATGCAAACACACAAACTCACAGACTCATTTTATATGTTTTTATGGAATATTCAAAAACGGTATAACATTATATATTGTTCCAGAATTTATGAAATCATTGATTTGTATAATCATATTAAATAGAAAATTAAATAATTTTGTATTGACTTAAATATAAATTTAATTTGAAAAATTTTATACATGCATTAAAAATTGACAAGATAAGGAGATCCTACTACAAACCTATTAAAATGATTAAAATCTAAAAAACTGAAAAAAATACTAGTAAGGATGTAGAGCAATGGTAACTGCCATTCATTGCTGGTGGGAATACAAAACAGTATAGCTACATTGAAAGACTGGCAGTTTCTATAAAATCTAAACACGATGCAACAATCATGCTTCTTGTTATTTACCCAAATAAGCTTAAAATGTGTATCTGTACATCAACCTGCATACAGATATTTATAGCAGCTTTATTTATAATTGCCAAACCTGGGAAGCAATGAAGATGTTCTTCAATAGGTGAATGGATAAACTATAGTATATCCAGATAATGGAATATTATTCAGTGCTAATAAGAAATCAGCTATCAAGCCTTGAAAAGATCTTAAATGCATTTTGCTAACTGAAAGAAGCCAATCTGAAATGGCTGTATACTGTATGATATCAACTATATGGTATTCCAGAAAATATAAAACTATAAAGAGAAAAAATATCAGTGGTTGCCAGGGGTTAGGAGGAAGGGATTAACAGATGGGGTACAGAGGATTTTTAAGGCAGTATAACTATTCTGTATGATACTGTAATGATGGATACATGTTATTATGCATTTGTCAAAACCTATAGTATGTACAACACTAAGAGTAAACCCTAATATTAACCTATGACTTTGGGTGATGATGTTATAGCAATGTTGGTTCATTGATTTTAGTAAATGTACCATTTTGTTGCAGGATGTTGATGGTGGGAGACGCTCTTGATGGGGATTGGAAATGAGTATATGGGTTCTCTCTGTACCTTCCTCTCAATTTATGCTATAAATCTAAAACTGGTCTAAAAAGAAAGTCTATTAAAACAAGAATTAAAAAATAGACCACATATTGTCTAACAAAGAGTGGGGTGGACTTGGCAGGGTAGGAGGTGGCAGAAATGAACTCTCTAATAGTGTCTTAATCTTACATGCAATTTTTCTTGTCTAACACCCTGTCATTTTAGAAGTTGGATATTTTCTGGTTGAATTTTACACTGAATCACTTACCACTGTATATGCTTATTAACAATCTGGATATATGCTTATTAAAATTTGCAACTTCAACAAAACATTGCCATACTAAAGATATGTAATGCAATAGGAAATATTCAAATGTCAATTACAGAGTCACTGTAAAAAGAACTTATTCTTCCAACAAATGTCTTCATTAAACAACCTATCAGACTAGTCACTATTTGACAAAAATTCCAGCATGTTCAAAACAGCTACATGACTCTGTTTCCAAAAGAGTAAGAAATTGAGTCAATCATTCAAATTGTTTGTCTACATCATGCAAAACATCTGCTTTAAAGTCTGAATGCCTCACTTTTTATCTGAATGTTGAAAATCATTTAAGGTAATTGCTAACATTTGCATAGTGCTTTATAATTTACAAAGTCCTTTACATACCTCACTCTATTTGAACCTCAGGATAACCCTGTAATATCTAATAATTAAGCCTATTTTCCAAGTTAAGAAATTGAGGCTTAGAAATAATAGGTGATTCTAGTAATTCCAAATTATGAGTCAGAAGATGGCCTCTGTGAAGAAAAGGCCACCAGATGTGCAATCCACAACAAGCCTACAGGCCAAGGTCTCAACTGTTTACTGTTTCCACCAAAGGCATACTTCCAGGTGTCTGCGGCCATATTCGGGTAGTTTTGGAACAAGAAGACAATAGTTTAATACACTTCCAATAATTACTGCTTTTAGGAAACCTGCCCTTTAATTCTCATTGTTTTCACTAAAAGGAATAATTTCCAAAAGGTAATGTAGATGTCAAAGTACCAAGCGTCTGTAGTATGAAAGCTCATTGTGTTCCTGACATTCTGTTGTACTATACCTGAGTTGGGAGAATAATAATAAAGAGCTTTCCTCTCTGTGTGCAACATCCAAAAAAGGCAGTAATTATCACAAAAGAGGAAAGACATGCTTGTTTCTGGTATTTTGCCATTATTAATTTGTCCCAGGACAGTTTTGCATCAAGCGTTTTGCATTCTTTTTTTTTAACACAGATAACCACATTGCACGGTTAGCAATTGTTTTTGCATTATTAATGGGCTAATAGAATCTTGATCCAATATGGGGTTCCATTTCTATGGGTTTCTATTTACTTAAATTTTCAAAGGACACAGGTTATTAAGATTACAATCCCTTTAGAGACCACTCTTATTTTTTACACCAAAATCATGTCACGTGTATTAGTGATTTATTGTATTCATCTAAATCACCTTGTGGTTTGTTATTTGGGAGATTTCTGATAGCATGAAATAAGATTTTTTTTTCTCTTTCATGTGAGTGAACACCTTAATGTAAAAATATTAGTAGGTGTGTATACTTTCAGTTGGCAACCCAAAGGATGTGGCTGTCATCTAAATCAAAAATCTACCAGAAAATTTGGCATGTAGTTAAACTGTTTCTCCAAATTATTATAAATCCTTCAGAAATAATACTTTTTCAAATTTGTCCAGAGCTCTTTGTAAGTAGCCAGGTTTTCCCTAATCAAGTTGTCATGGGAGGAATCAGCATAAAGCTTAAGAGATTTTCTGTATCTGTTAAATATTTAATTATATTGAACATGGCATTTAAGTATGGATTTTGATGACTTTGAGAGAGCCATTAAAAGGCTGAAAACACAGCTATAAATTCTATGCAACTATTAACCAATAGGCTCAACAGCATATCAGAAACTTACAGAATTCTCCACGGGAACAGTTTCCAGAAAAAGGATAAATTTTAGCAGGTATCTCAAATGCATAAAAATTTCTATTTAGGAAATAGTTTATTACATGAATCAATACAGAAACAACTATGTCAAATACATCAAACTTCATATGAAATGAGTTGCTTCTGATGGTCTTTTGGCTATATTAACTTGGCTAGGACCAGTTATTTAATCAAACACTAATCTAGGTGTTGCTATGAAAGTATTTTGTAGATGTGATTAAAGTCTATAATCAGTTAACTTTGAGTAAGAGAGATTATTTTAGATTGTAGATTGTCTGGGTAAACCTAATCTAATCAATTGAAAGGCAAGGCTGATACTTCCCTGAGGAAAGAAGAAAAACTCTCTCTGTATAGCAGTTTCAGCCAGCGCCTGAGAGTTTTAGTCTGCCTTTTTTTTTTTAATTTCAGCATATTATGGGGGTACAAATGTTAAGGTTATGTATATTGCCCATGCCCCCCCTCCAGTCTGCCTTTTCTGGCAGCTTGCCCTACAGCTTTCAGACTTGCCTAGCTAGTCCCCATAATTCCTTGCAACAAATCTCTTAATATATATCTCCTACAGATTTTGTTTTTCTGATTGAACCCTGATACAAGGCTATAGGACCAAATTCAGGTAAAGTGTAAAATCAGTGAGTTTTAACATTTTTCAGCTCTAAATTATGGAATTGTCTGGAGTTTTTATCTTCTGCAATGGTTATATTGATATATTATTTTTGTGTTATTTGAAGTAAGGTAGAAGAATAAGATTATTGATTCTATGATGGGGAGACAAGGAAAACCATGACGACTTATTAGTTCCATGACATGAGTGACAGACAAGAATAAGCAATTTCATCTTGCAAGTATTTCAGATCAAATGTCATCATTCAAGGAGTGACTAAAACAACTGAGGAAATAGTTAAAGCATGCGGATATTCCTTGATAGGGCAAGAATTCAGATGGTTTAGTGAAATTCTTAGCCAGGTCAAGAGAAGAAAGACAGTCTCAGCAGAGGAGAGGAGAAATGTGACGACAAAATGTTTTTGGAAAAATTGTCTTCACATGTCAGTTGTGAAGGATGTTAAAAATACAGTTTCCTGTGCCCTGCCTTTGGAAATTCTAATTCATTATGCCTGGATGAGGGCTCAGAAATCCTCAAGGTTTTAAGCAAACACCGCTGATTCTGGTGCAAGTGATACAATGATTGCACTTGAAGAATCACAGCTTCATAGTCTCTGTTTTTATTTCTGAATTACAAGGAAAAGCCTGAAGATTTAACTTAATTTTTGACATTTTCCCCACATATTTTATCACACTTGATGTTTACTTTTAGATTCCTTCACATTCCTAGAAACATACTTTTTGGACTCAGTATAAACTGCCCTGTCTACTCATTTAAACTATGGTAGTTGCAGCAAACAAAAGCTACAGAATAAAGATAACCCTTAATGAAATGACATAATGGTTTTCCCTATCCATAAATTTAAAACAGCATGGCATTTGAGACTCAGGATAAACAAAGTGTGTTTGCAAATGATGTTGGTTTTCCTGAATCATCTTTGAATGACTAGTAGGTATAAAATCAAATAAAATGCCAAAATATATTATGAAGTCATCCCTAATCCATCCATATTACGTTAGTGAGCATTTCAGTCGCATTAAGTTAAGGCTACATTAAGAAGAGGATTAAAGAAGGACTCCACTAAACAAAGAAAAATTTTTAAAAGTAAAGCAAAACAATCCTTAAAACTTTCATAGTCATCTATGTTCAAAGCTACAGAAAAGTATAGATTAGCTAAATCCCACAGTTAGCTCTGAGAAAGCATCGTATCACATAAACTCTATAGAGTTTAGTTTAAATAACAATAATAATAACTAAAAAAAAAATCATCAGTACTTTTCTTGTCAGCCAAATGCTTTTGTTTGTTAACATATCCTGTTTGCAAAAATCAGCCTCGATAATATTTAACAGAACAATTCTTAAATGCATAGCCATTGGGTTGGTTGCTCTAATGCTTATATATTTTATATTGTTTCCACAGAGAGGCAAATATAATATCTTATTGTAAAGTCTCCTTATACTTTTTACCTAATTAAAAATGGATACGTGGAAGTTCTCCGCAGGAAGCGTATAAATTTAATACTGAATGAATGTTTTTAGCATGGTAAATTCAATTAAGTAATATCGGTTAGTATTGGTTAGGGTAGAATATATACTTCTGAGAGACTTCCTAAACATAAATGCATACTTTCAAATACTTAATTTGATTAAGAAGTACTGTCACAAACCTTAATAATGTTATCCAATTTTCCTAAAGTTATAAGCTTCCTCACATTCTCTCACTCTTCTCTACTATGTTCCCTGATATTTTCTCACATTCTTCATGGAGTCATACATTCCCAATTTTCTTTTTAGGAGGAGCTTTTCCTATATTTATTTTGGGCAATACATAAATGCTATATATAATGGTGTAGTAAGCTTTATTTTTCTTTTAACAGATAATTATAATACCAGCGGAAATTTTTCCATTTGTATTTTCATATATCTCCCCTAAATTATTTGATGTTGGTTTTGTTTCTATATAATACGTAAAACTGTCAGGCAAGGAACTTTTATAACTTAATTCCAAAAAGGAGGGGCTTCAAAAAACAAACAGTTCCTTTTAAATGTAACAAGAAGCTATACAACTGGGCTACCATTTGGGGCTTTCATATACTGTGAATAAATAACAAGTATATATCCACACAAAATGCTTATTTTATGAAATATATTAAAGGGGAAGACTGTGACATTCTTGAATTTTCTAGAATAACTTCCAAAGCAAATGTTCTCATTGGAATAATCATACAGATTAGACTTTTCGGATTTGTTAAAAAAAATTAGTATAGAAAGAGTAAAAGAGACACTAGACACAGTTTTTTATTCTTCATTACATAAATTCAACTCTCTTTGCATATACAGAATAGTCCTTGTATCAGTATTTATTTTTATGGTTTGATGGGAGATGGTTTTTCTTTTAAGGTCCCTTAGGACTTTGCAGTTGACATATAGTATTTCTGTGACTTCTAAATTTATAGAACTCACTAAAGAATCAGACCTCATCATTTTAAAGTGCATTATGTGAAAATTGAAAAATGTTTCATTTTAGGTACAGTACTACTGACATGAATAACTTACCAGCAAAAACCTTTTGCAAAATAGAGGTATCTCTTAGAGTTCCATAACGTGAGCTCAAGTTGAAGATAGTAAATATAGCACTATTGCCACGAATTTCATTGTCTAAAGTCAAAGGGTCCTGGAATAGTCCAAACATAGATATTTTTTACATTTAAATGATTATATTGGAAGCCAATGAATATATAGAGTAAATGATGTATTTCAAGATAGGGAAATTAGCAAGTCAAAAATTTTGATATGAAGAAAATATTTCCATTTATTCTTCCAACCAATGATAGAAACAGATGTACATTGTATAATAATTAATTCAATTTTCTACTAATTATTTCCCTTGTCCCCAGTCTACTGCTCTGTCCATTAAAATCCATGGTTATCAGTCATTGAAAAAATGTAAGATAATTATGTAAGTCTATATTTAACAAGGATTTTCTTTAGGCTTATCCATTCCTTTTAATGTTAGAACTAAACAAAGATACTTTGTTTGAGCTTAGTTGTTTTCTACAACTAAAAGAACATCTTCTTAGGCTGGACTGTCAAAACATAGACCTGTATAAGTATTTCTCCTCAACCCCCAGAAGTAAATCAATTATGAAAATGAGTGATTTATAGTGAATCCATTAAGATAGTTTTATTACATCTCACAGCACTCTGGAAGCGCAATTAAAGAGCACAGAGAGTGATGGATGCTCAGTTTTGTACCAAGATACTAGCTGTGGACAATCAAGGACCAAGGGAATCTTTAGGTGGTAGTGACAAGAAAGCCAAATGGTTGATCATGAAGCCCAGAATGCTATAAAAATAAAATGTTGCCAGAAGTTTGACAGTCAAAAATGTAGGGAAAGGTCCTGAAATTATGAATTTGTTGAAGAGATTTATAAGACTAAGGAATAAAAGAATGTAGACAATTGGTTACAAAATGGTTTGGGAACTCTTGAGATCTTCAAAGTTTCCATAGTAGAAATTGCATCCAGTTTGTTGAAGGGCTGGTAGATAGTTAAGAGGAGAAGATAGACATGGAGGTTTAAGAGAAGCAAACATTTTGAGACAGGATGTTTGGCATGTCCCTGAAAGAGCAGTTAAGTTTGATAAGTTAGGCTCTTTTTAAAAGTTATAAAAAAAATAATGTCTTCTTCGCATAATTTGAACATTAAGATAAGATAAGAGACGATGGCTTTTCATCATTCTGTGAGCATCTGGCCATTTCTTAATGTCTGATGAGTTCTTCCTTTTCTTGTTTTGATGATCTGTCAGGATATGCATTAGGCCAAAGTACTAATAAAGTCATTATCAATCTGTATGTGTGGTGGCAGATGTCTCTATTCATCACTATTTCTGCAGTTTTAAATGACAATAAAACACGCATTTTAAAAAACATCTTCTGTACCAAAGGTGGTGGTTTAAAATTTCAATCTCAAAAAAGTAACAGGATTTTGTAATGAGATTCATGAATCTGCAAATAAAATAATATACTACATTCTGGTATTTTGTAGTTATATGGAAAAAGTTGTAAGACTTGAGATTTTCTAGATGAAACTCGGCATTACAGTTAATTAGAAAGGATATAAAAGGAACCCTTGAAAAGTATCAAAAGATGTTACATCAATAATAGCTGTTGAAGGAAAAACAGGCAATGTTTAAGAAAAGGAATTTTATGGGAAAGTTCCAATAAATATTAACATGAAAATTAATGAGTATCCATCAATTACTAAATATAAACTTTTATCTTGAAAAACAGATTATTCTGTTAAAATATAGCAATTAATTATGCCATGCAAGAAACATGCATTCAAGAATTAAATTTTCTTTTTCTTTGATACAAGGTCTCAATCTGTTGCCTGGGGTTACAGCACAGTGGTATTGTTTTAGCTCACAGCAACTCAAACTCCTGGATTCAATTGATCCTCCTGCCTCACCTTCTGAGTAGCTTGGACTATAGGCATGCATCACCACGCCTGGCTAACTTTTTTACTTGTTGTAGAAATGGGACTCACTATTGCCTAGACTGGTCTCAAATTCCTGGGCTCAAGCAATCAATCCTCCTGCCTGGGCCTCCCAAAGTACTAGTATTACAGGCATGAGGAACCATGCATGGCCCAAGAGTTAAGTTTCAGACTTAATTAACATGCTCAATACATGGACTATATTCAGTCTAATAATAATTTAGTCACATACTGATCATATTTCTGACACTTGTTCAACATAAATTATATCAACCTATTGCTATACTTTTATTAGTAATAATAGAAGTATAATACAAACAAAATATGCAAGCACTAACTTAGTAATAACTAAAAATATTTATATTTGAGTGTGTATGTATTTGAATAATATCATGAGGGGGTAATGCCTACTTTGCTTCTAAATTCATACTTTGTTTATAATTGCAAATTCTAATATCTTTATTTTCTCCTTCCATTATTACATATCTATTCAGCCTCATTTATGTCAAGACCTACAAAAATGAGATCTATGATTTCATAACTCAAATGTGAAAAGCTTCTCAGAATATCCCTATCTTGACACTTCCAGTCAATAATTCTCAAACTAAATATTCTAAAGACAGACAAAGCTCATGAATAAGTAGCCGGATGCTAAAATAGAATGATAATGATTAATTCTGTATCTCAGAAAAATATTTCTCTCACATACTTAACATTTTGATTTCACTAATGTCAAATCTTCAAGACTAGTGCTAATAAATAATACAGAATCTACTACCAAGTATATTTTTAAAACACTAAGATCATAGAGCATATTTTCAGACTCCCCATAAACTGAATGTTTTCCTATATGTATTTGCCTTATCAACATTTTCCCAATATTTTTAAAGTGATTAGAACAGTGTCTGACATAGAAGTACAATATAAATTTTGTTAAAATAAAATATAATAACTATCTGGCCCCTGAATTAGTTTCTCAATCAGGTTTATTATAATAGTTTCAAGTCTAAATTATTAAAATATGGATATATAAAGATCTCTGAAAGTTCCAGGTAATTTCTTGGCTTAATAAACAAAACCACATAGAACTGAACTGAAATTTTCCAAATAAAATATAAAATTTAATTTCATATTAATCATTTAGATATTGGCAGTAAAAAAGATCAATCCAATACATTAAATATTTATTGAGGACCTGCTATGTTCAAAATATCTTACTAATAATTTCAAAGAATATAGACTGGAATAAGATGAAGTCCCTGTCTATGGTACAGTATAGTAACAATAGTGGATTATTCATCGTAATTCATGACATAGTTTTGTTGTAAAAATTAGCAACTATAAAGTGATTCATTGTTAGAATGATTAAATATCTCTTAAAACTATCTGTCTATCTGGATACACACATATACACATTATGAACATCTATCTACCTAATTACTTACCTACCTATATCTATCTATCATCTATTTGCCTATGAAAGAAGAAAAACCCACCAGAAACAAATGTCATAAAAAGTAGCAGGAAGTGTTTTCAGAATTTGTGGCTCTCAGTACTGTGCAATATTTAAATCTCTTGCTCATCTAAATCAGGTAGTGTATCAAGCTCTCACAGAAAATAAAAGTTCAGTTACTGTCAAAATTAGACATAGTTAAATATTAAAAATGACAACCAACATCTTCAAGTGTCATCCATTATTTAAGAAGTTTTCCAATTGAGGAGTACTTTGATTCTAATCGAAAGCTTCTTTGATGTTTGCACATTGCTTCATAGGAAAGAAACCAATATAAGAGTCACAGTAACAATTCCCCTCAGAAAGTAATTCTGTGGATAAAAACCCCATATCCAGGCCCTACCCATGGGTGATTTGTGAAATGGTGCAAATGTGCCACGAGTGCCTACTGCTCCCCTTGAAGTCCCCCTGTTGTCTGCTCACTGCCTTTCTATTTCCTCTCCCCTCCTTTCCTCTCAATAGTAATATTGGAACTTATCTGATTCTTAATTTAAACTTTAATTACCACTAGAATTAGATTAGCATAGAGCTTTACATTTGTATCAGTTGTATGCTATTTGATCCTACAATGTCAAATAGGTGCTATATAATACTTTAAGACAATAATTAATTTGTTTAAAGTCACTGTATTTGAGAAAACTTCTTTCTGATTCTAGATCCCTCACTGTTTCCACATGGTATAGCTGAACAAAATGTTTAGTGTAAAATGAGACAGTAAAGGTCTGCATGGCCTGTACTGATGAACTTTTCCCCAGCCACATTCTGATATATCCACTGGCCTTTCTTAAGTTGTGCTTAGAACCAATAAATGTTGCACCTAGATCTAATAATTTGGTAAGAATTTTGCATATGCATTATTTTAGTACTTCAATTTTCTTCTTGGTTTTAAATTCCTGGATTATCTTCATATTTGCAAGTCAATACTATTATGGTTGTTGCTAATTTTAATCATGCTATAGTGCCTGCATTGCGTGGTCACTGTGTTGGGTCAATTACTACCAAATTCACTGTGTTCCATAACCAACATCTGAAGAAAACGCACATTCCTCTCAAGGATGGTGTCCCATCTGATATGGGTTATTTAGAGGTCTTGCTTTTGTATTATATTTGAAAATCTGACTTCACCCTTTCTGTTCTAGTCAGAATTGGATCTCTTTTTTATTGAGCACATTATGCTCAGAATATTTCCTGAATCAAAACTGATCAGTCATGTGGAGAGCATAGAGTCTAGAACCAAAATGCCCATGTATTCAGTGACTCTCCAACAGATTATCTCTGCGACTTTGGGAAAGTTACTCAAACACACTATCCTTACTTTCCTCATCTATCACATGGGGCAACTTAATAGTATCTGCTTAAAAAGGACAATGTGACAATTAAAAAGACAATTAAATTACAAAGACAATTAAAAATATCTTCATTCATTTAGGTTGCTATTAAAAAAAATGCCATAAACTAAGTGGCTTATAAACAACAGAAATTTATTTCTCACAGTTCTGGAGGCTGGGAAGTCTAAAATCAAGGCACTAGAGAATTTGGAGTCTGGTGAGGGCTGCCTTTCTGGTTCACCTTTTTGCTGCATCTTCATGTAGTGAAATGGATGAACACGAGCTCCCTTTGTCCTCTTTTTATAAGGACACTAACTCATTCTAAAGGCTCCAGCCTTACAACCAACTCACTTCCCAAAAGGCTCTACCTTCTTAAAGGTTAGGATTTCAAAATATGGATTTTGGGAGGACACAAACTTCAACCTTAGCAATGTTATAAAACACTTAAAACCATTTCTGCTATTCAAAGATTCCTAAATAAGAATTAGCTTTTAACATGTCCCCTATTTTCTCAGGATAACTGTAATAATATGTATCATTGATGTGTGTTACAGAGGTGCTAAGAGGCTGATGCCATAATCTCCTAGATTTAATGAATTTCTGAAAGTCAGCAGCTGAGCCACAAAACAGAAATATGAATGGTAGTCATTTCCAGAATTATCCCAGGATTTTACCAGAAGTGTCAGTCTTAAGGAACTTATATCGTGTCAGGAGCTGCCAACCTCTAAAGTCACAATTGTCTAGTCCATGCTCAATGATCTTTGTTTACCTTATAACAAAATATCTAAACCTTATTTGTGAGAAAAAATTTCCAATTCTTTTGATTAATTAAATCTATGCTTCTTCGATTTACTTATCTCCAAATATTCACAAAATTGTTCATAATTTTTGGTGTTACTGTCAATTTATAACTTGTCATTGATCTAAAATACTTTTGCATTTGGATTTCAAGGGATTTTAAACTTTCCAAAAATATTTTGGAGATTAACCTAGCAATATTCACTTTTTATTTTATTAAGATAGGACTTTTATAGCAGGATATGAAACTTGGAAAAATAAAATGAAGGATAAAAAAAAATGTATGCCACAGAGTTTTAAAACTATATGTAAAAGCATTTTTTTAAAAAAAAACCCTAAAATATAAATCACTCTAGGAAACACTTTTGCAAGATATAATACAGGTAAAAGTTAATAGTTGATAAAAACTTGCATATTAAAAAACAAACACAAACATTATATTAATAATAGAAAAATTTATGACATTCTCACATTTATCCTTGTCTTCTATATATCTATTATTTATTTATTTATTTTGTAAATCTAGAACAAAAAAGGAAAATGCTTCCATCAATGATGCTCTTTAAGAACATTACATGTTTGCCTTCTAAGATTACGAAGTCAAGAATGTCTATCTTTCATCATTGCTACTCAACATTGTATTGTAAGTTCTTGTAAGTTCTAACCAAAGCAATTGGGCAAGAAAAAAAAAAGGCATCAAAATTGGAAAAGAAAAATTAAAGTAATCTTTTTTCTTAGAAGATATTATCTTACATATAGAAAATCCCAAAGAATCCACACACACCAAAAAAATATCTAGTAGAGCTAATTGTTAGAAATTGACTGGTCCTAAAACCGAACTATATATAAACTTCAGAATTCCTGGTGAGAAGAAAGCATTAAGCAGTAGTTTTACTACAAAAAAATATATATAGGCATATATATTTAAAGCAGACTGTGATAACAACATAAGAGAGAGATGTATAACCACACACTTTGGAGAGAAGAGTTTTTGTAGAGTAACAAGTTTAATTAGAAGATTAAAAAACAATGTTGAAAAGCCAATAAAGCTAGATTGAAAAAAAATATCTGAACCAATAAACTAGAGTTTGGATTCCATCCTGTAAACAGAAGGGAAACAGTGAAAGATTGATAATATGGGGAAAATTCTATTAGTAACTTCTCATTGTAGAAAGATAATGATAATGACATAAACCATACATGTATTTACTAAGTGAGTGGTCATTGAAATTGTGAGATAAGGAGATCCCAACATGAAAGCAATTTCATTTTCTCATTAGGCACAGGCAGAAGCAGTGGGTATTATGTAGAACTCACATTATACATTTCAAGTGCTTGTTTAAACTTTAAATATGTTTAGGAAGTTCGATTACAAAATTCATGCAAGTGAATAAGGCAAATCTTTTCCAAAATATTATCTTAACTGTTTTAATATCAACTTTGGCTATTTGACTTTCCTGGCCTGAAGATAATGTTGTGGGGTTTTTTTCCCTAAAAAAAATAGTAACTCTTCCTTACAGATGTGTAGTCCAGTATGCAGTATGTGTGAGTATATATCTGTCACCCAGGATGAACTGCAGGTTTATACAAGCACTTCACAGTTGTCTGTGAAATGAGAACTACATGATACCTGCCTCTTAATAGAATTCAAAGTGCAAGGAAAATAAATTGTGTTAGTAATATTCATTGCTCACATTTTAATAACCAAAGTTACAATGATACTTAAAAATAACTTTTTATTTATTGCTACTACTGAAAAATGGCCTTATTTTAATAAGCTAGATGCAGGTATTTGCAAAGTAGAAGAATCATTATAATAATTAGAATTCTTACTAAAATTCTCAGATAATTTCAAATTCACACATACGTGGTTCTTACTAAAGTGGTGACATTTAAGTGGTCAAAAAGGAGCTAAAGGGATAACCCTTCAGAGATATTAGTAATCTGCAAAGGCCTGTCAAAGAGACTGATCAAACTCACTTTTCCTTCCTCCTGATCACCAAGCTTTCCTATATCTCTGTTTTCCTTTTTTGAGACCGTCTTGTTCAGTCACCTGGGTAGAGTACAGTGGTGTCATTGTAGCTCACTGTAACCTCAAACTCCTGGGCTCAAAGGATCCTCCTGCCTCAGCCTCCCAGCCTGTAGTTGGGACTATAGGAACACGAGGAAGTCCTGCTAATTTTTCTATTTTTAGTAGAGATGGGGTCTCTTGCTTGCTCTGGCTGGTCTGCAACTCCTGAGCTCAAGCAATCCTCCTGCCTTGGCCTCCCAGAGTGCTAGGATTACAAGCCTGAGCCACCATAGTGGCTTTGTGCTTTCCTTTTGTTAACTGGTATGATGATATGACTGCATTCTGGCTAGTCATATGTGAGCAGAGATGATGCTTACTTATAGGCCTGACCCATATAAAATCTCCCAATGCAATCCTCTTGTGCTTTCTTTGCCTATTCCCTAGTTGAATGGATAGGACCTCTAGGAATTAGATAAGGGTAGAGTTGGATAGGACAAGGCGGCTAGATCCCAGAATAACTCTGTAGTAGACCGCCCTGATTAATAGACTGCTGTACGGTAGAGATTGTGCCTTCTTTCTCTTTGTTTTCACTGAATCCAGAAGTGAACCTTTTATTTAAGAAGGCATTTGATGAAGTTTGGCTTATAATGATGACTAATATATTGAGTTAAAATCTGCTTTTAGTGTGAACTTTGGATGGATAGCCTCTGAGTTTTCTTCCAAATTCAAGATTCTGTGACATTTCATGAATTTAGGTTATAATTACTAGTTTTTGGTGGGAGTTCTTTTACGAAAGCTTTTCTAAGCATATTTTATTTTCTCTTAGTATGGATGTCATATTGCACATATCAAATAATTTTTTAATTCTATAAATACCTATAATCCACTTCCCTCTGTTTAATACAGAATATTGACTATAATGATACCAGAATATATAAATAACAAATGAATAATTTAACATAGTATCCCTCCTTGCCTTAAAATGGCCAAATAAATAAAGCCTCTATTGCATACAATAAATAAATATAAACAGCACCATATCCTTTGGTATGAAAGTTTTAATCCTTTATTTTCAAAAGAACAGCTATCACCTTAGAAACCATTTATCGAAATGTTATTCTCAGATAAAGCTTAAAGAAATGAGGAACAGAAACCATCCATTAAGTATGATGCTAATATTGCTTGCTCTACTCTATTGCACTGACCTGGAAAAACTATTTTTAAAGGATAATTATTACATAATAAAAAAAGGAACAAATTATTTAATTTTTCTTTTACTTGCAGAGAAAAGAAGATAAAATAATACTTGATATGGCGATCATAAAGTCAATATCAACCTAAATTTAATTTTAATTACAATTTTTGAAAGAATTTTATTTGTGGTAGTTTAAGTAAGATATATCCCCCTTTTTTGTCCCTTTGCAATTTTCTATTTGAAATTTCTCCAAAGGGCCTATGAATATTTTGCTAAGGATAAGGTTAGCATTTTGTAGGCATAATATTATTTTGTTGCTTCTCTAAGCTCAATATATGATGAAATTTAGTCTTTGGGAGGGGGAGTTTTTGAGGCACAGGGACAGGTTATCTCACTTTATTACTGCAATTAAAATATTAGCTTAAAGTTGTCAGAGAGTAAAAGATAAAAACATTTCCAGTAAAACTCCCAGTCATATATTAAAAGTAACATATGCTAAAATGAATGTGTAGAACAGGATGGCATTAAAAAAAGTTCAGAGTCAACCCAAACACTTGGAATTTATATTCAAAGGCTAGTAATGTTGCTTTTATAAAAGCAAGAGAGATACTAATTTTCTCATTATCCCTAGTACAATTGTACATGCATTTTATATCAGGCTATTAGAGAATTTGAAATATTTCATTGTTTGAGACTAGACTAACATCAATTTAAACTGAAGGAGTTTTAGAGGGACATCAGATAAGTTTCAATCATATTCTACTTTAATTATAAAATCAACTTATGGTTTGTGTTAATACAATTGTCATTTAATTACTTAAAGAAAAAGTTTTGAGAGTATATGATGAAATTCCAAAACCATGCATAAGAGAAGGTATTGTGTTTATGTGGTCTGACATAAAGAATGAAAGTTATAGCTTAAGTCTTCTATGTGTCCTATTCCCACACTACATTTTAAATGACAGGAACTGATTTCTGAATATTAAAATGAACATTATTTTTATAATTGGCTTGAACTATAGCAAATAAGTGAAAATAGAATGCTGTAGACATATATGTTTCATATCTCAAAGTAAAAACTTGGACCGGATTTAAGGTGAATCTATTGTACCAAGAGAAACAAAGTAATGATTCCAAAAGCTTATCCATATTCTTACAGGCTTTTGAATTTTTTGACTCCCTTCCACAAGAAGAAATATAGTTTTCATTGCAATCAGGACATTCTACTTACTTTATTTCAGTGTTCTATTATATCCTATTTCATTCCATTCCATTTCACCTAAGAAAATACTTGTTTGATATATCAAATTTATTTCAAAAGCCAGGAACAGAACCCATAAAAGTTTTCATAAACCTTGTGCAAATTATTGAAAGAATTCAAAATTTAAAATATGCAAATATGGTTTTTTTTTTTGTTTTTTTTTTTTTTGAGACAGAGTCTCACTTTTTTGTCCAGGCTAGAGTGAGTGCCGTGGCATCAGCCTAGCTCACAGCATCCTCAAACTCCTAGGCTCGAGCGATCCTTCTGCCTCAGCCTCCCGAGTAGCTGGGACTACAGGCATGAGCCACCATGCCCGGCTAATTTTTTATATATATATCAGTTGGCCAATTAATTTCTTTCTATTTATAGTAGAGACGGGGTCTCGCTCTTGCTCAGGCTGGTTTTGAACTCCTGACCTTGAGCAATCCGCCCGCCTCGGCCTCCCAAGAGCTAGGATTACAGGCGTGAGCCACCGCGCCCGGCCTAAAATATGCAAATATGTTTTTATAATACAAAAAGACCTGTAAAAATTTTTCTATCTTTAACAAAGTTGGTGCCCTGTTAGGTAAAACTACTAGCAGGTTTTATTAGTAGTATTATCATAAAAATCTTAGTTTTCTAATTGCCTTAACAATCCATAATATTAATATTAGGGAAAATTATTATAGGGAAGACCTTAATAAACTACAGAAATAAATTTTCTAACTCATATATTTCATTCTTATGTTGAACCTAACATTTTATATTACTGTGAATGAAGAGATGACAATGTCTGTGTCCTAAAATTCTAAAATTGAAATGATATGCTAGAGAGCACAACCCAGGGAAAAATCTCAGTGGGTTTCTGCCAACAGAATTAGCTTCCAAGAAGAGAAAAATAATGTTACTAGACAATTTATCTTCAAAAAGGTATAATATATAGTGATAAGAATAAGGTTGTAGAAACTGTGATAAAATTTATATTTAGTGGCAAAATGTCAGTTAAAGTGGTGGTCTTTATTTTTTTTAACCTCTTTCATACATATCTCAAATCAAATTTTCTAAAAACAAATGATAAAGTTTGTTTTTATAAAGATAGTGACAAAGGTTCTGAAGAGATTTCAGCAAAATTCCTTTATTATATTTTTTAATTTCAGAATGTTATAGGGGTACAAGTGTTTTGGCTGCATAAATTGCTTTTGTACCATTTGAGTCAATGTTATAACACTATCTCCCAAATAGTGTGCATGGTACCCATTAGGTGTGAATTTACCCATCCTCTCTGCCCCTCTCCCACCTGCTTGATTTCTGATGAATGTTATTTACATATGTGAACATAAGTGTTGATCAATTAGTTCTAATTAAATTGTGAGTACATGTGGTATTTCTTTTTCCATTTTTATGATGCTTCACTTAAAAGAATGGTCTCCAGTTTCATCCACATTATTACAAGAGGTATTAGTTCACCATTTTTTATAGCTGAGTAGTACTCCATGGTATACATAAACCACATTTTATTAATCCACTCATGGATTGATGGGCACTTGAGTTGTTTCCACATCTTTGCAATTGTGAATTATGTTGCTAGAAACATTTGAGTGGAGATGTCCTTTTTATAGAATGTCTTTTTTGCCTTAGAGTAAATATCCAGTAGTAGGATTGCTGGATCAAATGGTAGTTCTACCTTTAGTTGTTTGAGGTATCTCCATATCACTTTCCATAGAGATTCTACCAGTTTGCAGTCCCACCAGCAGTGTATGAGTGTTCTTATATCTCTGCATCCACACCAACATGTGTTGTTTTGGAACTTTTTGATAAAAGACATACTCACTGGAGTTAAGTGATGTCTCATTGTGGTTTTGATTTTCATTTCCCTGCTGATTAGAGATGTCAAGCATTTTTTCATGTTTGTTGGCCATTAGTCTATCTTTTATTGAAAAGTTACTGTTTATGTCTTTTGCCTACTTTTTAATGGGGATGTTTAATATTTTTTTGGGTGATTTGCTTGAGTCCTTTATAGATTCTAGTTATCATTCTCTTTCTGAATATATAGCATGCAAAATATTTTCTCCCATTCTGTAGGTTCTCTATTCACTCTAATGATAGCTTCCTTAACTGTTCAAAAGCTTTTTAATTTGGTCAGGTCCCATTTATTTATTTTTGTTGTTGCTGTGATTGCTTTTGGGTCTTCTTCATAAATTCTTTGCCTATGGTAATTTCCTTTATTTTTAAAGAGCATTTCACCATAATGAAGAAGTCAGTTTTGAATTGGGGAAAAAACTTATGAAGAACTAATTAGGTGATTATGATTTATTCTATCAGCAAATGATCTGGTTATTGAAAAAGACAAAAGATATGACTGGATTAGCCAATCAGTTTAGCTAGCTATAGAGATCCTAAGTATCATCAGATGTTTATTAGGAACATCCATGGAACTGAAACACATGTTCCCATCTTGGCAATTTATACTTTTGCTCTAAATGGATATACTACTCATAAAGTGTTGCTTCTTTAAGGACAAATTCACTGTATGTACATAAAATATTAAAGGGTTTTTTTAATAATCCAAGAAGCCACAGATCTCCTTATTTAAGACAAAATCATCTCACCAAGTAAGGAAGTCATGATGATGTTCTATAATGAGTTACTGCACAATTTCATTGTCTAACTCTAGGTATTAAATTGAATGATTTTTGTCTCAGTTGGACACTTTTTGCCACACATCACCAATATTTTTCCCTACATACTTCTACTTAGCAGAGGTAAATTCAGGTTAGGCTAAGTTGAAAGAGCCATATATGGAAATGACATAGTGTCTCTTTTCATTCCTGTAATAAATACTTCAGGAATACCTTTGATATGCCAAGTAATATTCCACATGTACTGAACAGAACAAAATTCCTATTCTTGTGGAGATAAAAGATAGCTGATAATAGAAACATAAGTAAGGGAACATTTAAATAATGCCAGGAAGTGTTGTAAAGGAACAATAAATTGGTGGAAAGGGATACAGTGCAAGGAAGAGTGCAAAATGTTAGATGCTAAGTCAATTGAAGGTGATATTTGAGCTGAGATCTTAAGCAAATAAGGAAGAAAACTAGGTGAGGATTTGCAAAACAGAAAATCCGAAAGAGGAAAAGCAAGAAGACTGTTTCAAAACTCAGTGGATTGAGTTCCCATTCTTCCAGAAAGTCCTTCCTCCCTACACCCACTAAATGACTTGGCTTCTGGGGGGAAAGATATACTCTTACAAAACCCAAAGTTCCTTAACTAAATTGATCTCATTATACTACTTAGGCCTCTAAAATAAGGGGATAGTTTTAATGCTGAGCATTTGACCCGAGATGGACCAATGTGGCTCTTGCTCTGGATTTTTGAATATATGAGTCTGGGGCCAAAGTCATTTCCTCTCTAGTGGTTAGGATGCAGAATGTAACACTTGGAAGCCAACAGATAATATTTTCCATCATATGGAGAAAACCAGGTGCACTTAGAGAGAATAAGCCTGGCCCCGAAAGAAAAGGAGCAAGGAAGGCCACTGAGAGAGACTCAGTAGAGTTCAAGGCTAGTTGCTTGGTGAGGTGTTCAATTCTTCCCTTAAATTCACTTCCGTAAGTCAATGAAGTTATTATTTTACCTAAATTAATTCAATTGAGTAGTTGCATTTAGAAACTAAGAGATCTTAAAATATGTACCCAGGATTATATAATGTAGCAATTCTAGATCAGCTACCAATGTGGAATTGTAGCAAAGAGCCCACTGCCTATTACTTTTAACTTAATTAGAAATAAGCATTATTCACTTTGATTGCAGAAAAGAAACCTTGTGAAAAAAATAGGATTAGCCTCTTATAATAAAATCCAGGTCTTATCAAACACAAATTTCCCAGAATGTCAAAGGAAATTATTTAGATCTAAGATAAATCAACTTCTGACAATACGTATATTACTTATCACCCAGATAATATTAGAAAAACACATGTAAATTCATCATTAAGTAATGTTATATATCCTTGGGGGCACAGTGCTGTATTGGATAGTAAATATCAACACTTATATGCATACATATGTATATGTGGGCTTATGCACACATATCCAATTCTGAATATTTAACATTCAAGAACATATCAGACATGAGAAAAATTGATGTGAAAAGTACAGGAGATTGGGATTTTACTAGTTTACTGAATTTAATAAAGTAGCTTTACTGAAATATACACAAGTATTTGACAAAGAACAATGGGTCTCCAAGTATTCCCATTGTGAAAATAGAGATATATCAATAATATAACCTTGTAAACAGTGGAAGAGAATAGTAGTTTGCTATATCATTCATTTTACATCATTTTATAAGCTAACTTTTGCCTTAACTAAGGAAATTACTTTTAATATACCTGGTGAAATTTATAAGAGGCTGTTACTACCCATTATTGTGTTTGATTTTCCTTTCAAGATAATGTGTTGGTATCAGAACTAATTTCATAGTACCTAAATATCTATAAATCTACATTGGTCAACACACAGGCAATGTCTATGAAATTCATAATTATTCAAATAATGCTTTATGATAGATATATAATATCTAGTGTGTACACCACATGTAAAACAAATTTAACAGACTTTAACTCATATTAATTTAGTAGTTTTCACAAGAGAGGAAATCATAACCAAGAGTTAACTGTAATTTTGATATTTTTAATATTTCATGTATATCTTAAAAAGTTCTCTTTAAAATTCATACATATATAGCACTAACCCTACTATGCTTCTATATAATTATAAACCATAATTCTATTGTAGTTACAATACCCAGAAATGCCAAATCATTTTTAGAAATTTAAAGTCTGATCGTTCTGATGGTATCTTTACTGGTCAGCTGCATTTCAGGTTATTAGTCCCTCAATTACCCTATCAGAGTTATGGCCAGCATATATGGCAATACTAATTCAAACTGACAATGATGTAATATGATCTTACACACTATTATTAAAAAATTTAAATGTTCAATTTACAAAAAGCTGATAAGCCAGGACAGAGACTAACTAGATTTTGCTTCAAATTCTTCACCTATGACTTAAATGTAATGACAAATAGTTTGGCATACAGGCAGAATAAATGCTTGGTTTTTCTGTGAGCACCATATGGGGTTGGAATTATCAAAAGAGAAGGAAATATCAATAGTTACAAATATATCTCTATGGTCACATATCCTTTGATAAACTTTATCCTGTAATGTTTCAGGAGCTGAATTTAAGAGGTCAACTAATTAAATAAAACTCAATGAATATATTACATAATGCATTACTGAAGTCAAAACACATGAACTGATTCTAAGAGTTGGAGGCTACATTTTACTAAATCATCATTTTCAAACAACCCAGTATATTGGGAATATGTAACAAAAGAGAAGACCGAATAAACTGTGGAATTATATTCATTCATATTTTCTCACTACTGGAAGTTTTAATTCAGGATTGAATATTACTGCCTATTAGCAACATTTTATTAAGCCTATAATTAGTGACTCCAGTTTTTCCTCAAGGGACATTCCATTTCTAACTTGAGAGAATTAATATTAAAGAAAGTTTCTCAATATATTAATATTTCAAGGCATATTTATATATTTCCAAATGTCTAAAATTTTAATAAGGCCCTACTACATGTTTTTTGCTAACACCAAAAAGAACCATGGACACAGACTAACATTGAAGGAATCTTTTCCACTTACAAACTTTTTGGCCTTAAAGAAGTAATAAAGAAATCTACATTTTGCAGGACATTAGTGATAATTAATAAAGAACATCTCTAAAGCCCCACAGAATTGTCTGGAAAAAGCACCTTCTGACAATGGAAGTCATTTAAATTCATAATTAAATTATGTCCCTAAATCTAATGTTCTGTCACTAATTTACCATGGCTTGGTTTAACTTACTTACACTTTTATCAATGTAGGCATATTATGAAGGATATAACATATACATTGTTGCTGTAAAATAAAACAAAACAAAATGAAAAATAATAGTCTCAATATTCTGGTTTCACAGTGACCTATTTGCCTTATAATTTTTTTCATAGTACCTCATTAATAATTTTTTAAATATAATAGTTCAGTTTAATAAATAGTTAAGCACAAACAACAAATATTTAATACTTATGGTCTAATACCTGATAATGCACATAAATTGAAAGAAACATGTTTTATTTTGTTCTTAAATAATCATAATTACTAATAGTACACATGTGCCTGTTGGTGACTATGAAACTTCTTAAACCTTGGAATCAGATTAGATACCAACACCCTTATATCTTGTTCCACATTGATTTTCCCATGGCACTTGCTTTTAATCATAGGAACCACTGAAAACCTAGCTTCTCAAAGATATGACATCATCAAAATTAATTGCTTTATTCCAAAATGAAATATGTGAACTACCTAGAGGTAGTAGTTTGTGTCGTGTTCAACAGATGTTGAGTATCACTATTTTCCTTAAAAGACCCTATAGTGCCCCTTTAAGTTCCTTATGGTGTTCTGGGGTGCCTCAGTACACAGTTTGGGAAACATGGGAATATGCTATTTTACTCTAGAGTTTATATTATCCATAGCATAATATGAAAGGATATCAAGAACTCACTTGAAAAGTTCATTTCAATTACTAAAATAAGTGCATCAAAATATTTGTTAAAATCTTGTTTACAATTCTGTCACTGAGTTTTGAGGAGTAGCCATAAAATTCCTTTATAGTTTACAAAACTTTTTTCATATATATTGCTTTGTACATATTGATAGGAATAACTAAAAAAGCAAAGCAAATATGAACCACCCAATGGTGCGCGAATAATAGTCAAAGAAGTAGTACTAGACTAAGGTCATTCTCAGTGGCCTCAAGGTTGTCTACAACAGCATGCTCATTCCATTTATCGTTCTTCTATTGTTAGTTCATTTTATCTTAATCTGGCATTTGCACCAATGGAGACTAACTGTTCTTTCTCTTCAATATTAAAGCTCTCATAACTGGAGACCATTTTTACCTCTTTCCAAACTAAATGATCATATTTCCTTTTCATCTTTCCTCACAGTTTCCACTTTTCATTCTTTTAATTACTTCTGTTTCTGCTTTTTGGATTTTTTTCAATATCACCAAATTTCTTCAACATGATAGATCCTCAAAGAGAATGCACTAGATAAAATAGTAAAATTATAGAACACAGCTTTATGAGAGTAAATGATAATGGATATGAAACCCCTTTGAAAGCCAATGAAACGTCTTACCATTTACAGTATAAATCTAAAAAATTCCTATGATGGGTCATTTTTCTATTTAGAAACAAATCCTATGGGGACATATTTAGAGAATTGCAGATTGGCAATACAGTTGTCAAAATGCCTTGATTCTTTATATGTATAATAAAATATAGTAAATAAAGAAAATATCAATGAGACATTTTTGCTGGACTTGTGCAAAATTGGCCCTAAACTATTTAATAGCATTTTTATGAACACATATTGTAGTCACACACATACAAAATACCAAGTGGTACTGTTTCTTATACTTCAAGCATGCTTATCAACAACTTTTAGTTTATTTTCTAACTACAGGATATTTCTTTCCCCAGGGGGAATATTGAACTACTTCCATATTTTCCCTATATATTTAGGAGTCAAATTTCTAACTTACTCTAATTCACACAGATTAATAAGTATTTTGTATCAATGAATATGTGTTATTGAAACATTAATTGACTAGTGTTCCAATATTTACTGTTCAAAGATGAAAAATAGCATAATTTATTTGATAAGTAAATGTGATCAATGTCTTTGGAAGCAACTGTATAATAAGGGTAGAAATAGAAAATCAGAATGCTGCAAGATAGACAATGTGCTACTAGCAAACAGATTTGGATATTAACATTTATTTATACTAGATTAAGACATTTCTATTTAAAAAGTAAATCCACACACATTAGAACATTATCTAAAAGAACTTCATGTCTAAGGGAGTATAATCATATTAATAGTTTACACATAAGAAATTCCTAAAAAGGTACCACAGTACTAATATCTCAAATGCTATTTCAAGGGCTGTAAATTGGCAGGCTGCTTCACTAGGACTCCTTCTCTTCCTTATGTGATCTCCCTTAGGGCAACTTTAAGGTTGTGGTCAACATCGACCACTCATCCCCTTTTAGAGACAAATTCTATTTTCCAAATATCATAAACATTCTGGAAATGGGATGCCTGAAAAGTTGAGCAGAAGAAGTTATTTTCAGCTGTCATCCAGCATAACTTTTCCTCCTTTCTCTGCCATACACATGCATAGTTCATCCCCCCTAGGCTGTAACACCTTTATGCCAATTTTTCTCATCAATAATGTAAAAACAACAACAAAAATCCTTCAGTAATGTTTAATACTATCCTATTCAATGGCTATCTATTTTTCTTCATGGCATAAAAATAGAAAGATCCAGGGGAAATTGAATGGTAAGTGGATGATAAATTGGGTAGAAGGGAATACTCATTCATCATCCGATTTTAATAGTCCTTATTACTGTGGAGTGCATGCTATGTGTTAGTATTTACATATATGTCATGTCAACTGATTCCCACATAACCTAGGAGATACGCACTAATGCCACTATTTCATCAACAAGGATACTGATGCTTAAGAGGCACCTGGACCTTTCTAACATCTAGTAAGTGGTGCAACTAGATTTAATATTAGGCTTTTTGACTTCCTCCAAAAAGAAAAGAAATTTTAAAAATTATTTATTTTCTAAAGCTATCCTAACTAGAGTCACTGTTAAACGTCAAATAATTTTAAAATGTAAAATACGGAGTCATGTTTTGAAAATTGGTATATCTATATAATATGCCTTATTCATACTTATTTTTCAACATTTCAATGAACATGAACTTTGGTTGTCAACTTATAAAGGGGGAACCATGATGGCATTGCTATTCCCAGTAACATGAGTATTGTCATTAAATAGCATTAATGAAATTTTAAAAGATAAAGTCAGATTACCTTCAGATTCATGTATTGATAATTAATAATTTAACAATATAAGGCCAATTTTCAACAGTCCTTTCAAAGATAATCACATTTAGTGTAAGTTAAAACTTTGAGTAGTAATGGTTCCATTAATAATCAATATATAGGAAGTTTATATCTAAGAAGGCATTACTGAGTATTACCACAGAATAATTTCTTGAAATTTAAAACAATGGAGATTGATTCTATTTGTTAATGCAAAACTTCTATAGAAAAGTAGTCACATAAAACTAAAATTTTACTATAGTTTGATTATGAATTGGGCATTTCAGAAAATATTTTTAATACATGCATAGATATACCTTGATAAATCACTCATCTCCTGAATATGAAATTTCTAGAATTGGTAGTTTAGGATCAACATAATAAAATTGCTATCTTTTGACAGATTCATTATTATATTGCTATCTTTTAAATCAACAGTTATTGAAAAATCATTGTTTCACTTAATCAAATTTCTTTCACTCTAGCAACTGGATGTATGTAAAATATTTGTTATAAATAAATATTTAACTTGAACATAAATTAGAAATGTATTTGAAAATCCAGTTTCATATATGTATATGCCTATATGCAGTATATAATATATAATGGTGTATATATTTAATGTAGGAAATAGAGTTGTTCCCAAATATAGCTGTTTCAAAAGAAAACCTGAATACACTTTTACTCGTAAAATTACTCTTGTACCCTTTTGATAGCTTGCAATACAGCAAGTACACTTAGGAGCAATTGGATCTTGGCTTGGGCATGAGAGTGGCATTGAGAATAGATTGCTGCTATTAGCACTTAGTGTGAAAAAGAAGAAACTACTGTGTAGATAATGCAAGGGGTTATTTTTCCTACCCTATAGCTCTGTCCCTTTTTTGCTGTATATCACCTTGACCAACTGAATAGATTTCTCACTAGGTATATTATGTCGAAGGAAGACTTTTCCTGGTTGCATTCTGATTGGGTCTGCAAGCTATGGTTTAACACCCACCCACCTGCTCTCCCAAATGAGCACCATTGCTTTACTCAGAATCAGCATCCTTGCTAACTCCCATGATGCCTTCAGAAAGGAATGGTAAGAGAGAAAACCCTGGCAGGCTGTGGAACACTGAATACTTTTCTCTCATTTCCAAGGCCTGGTTTAGTTTGCAGCCTCAGAGTCTGGCCAGTTGTATTACATGGTCAGATTTATTTACATTTTTTCCATAGGCATAATTTGTTGTTGGGTATATCTATATAACTAAAATTTGACAAGTAAAAATAGCCTCTTGTGCTTGGGTTTCTGAGGCCACTTTAAATCCTGTGTTTCTTAGTTCCTCCATTTTGATGATCCCACTATTCTGAGACTGACAGGTCAGTTCACTATTCCACTTGGACGTGAGTCAGTTTCCTCTGTCTTTTTTCTGGCCAAATATGAGTAGCTCTCTGCAGACGGTCATTTCTGAGAACTACTGGCAAACACAATGCACAATATAAGCCTCCACTATAAATATTAGTTGATTTGTGATACCCTCTCACCATCAAAAAAAATTTCCTCCAGGAATGGCAATAAATGATTAAAACATAAGGATGTTAACTCATCAATGTTTGTATACACTGGAATGATGATAAACATAAAAATAAAGTTCTGAAGGCCACTGATACACTGAATCCTCACCAAAATCCTAGAAGAGCTTCATAGATGAGCAAACTAATGTCTAAGATCAACTAAACGGTATAACTGGGATATAAATTCAGGTTTCTCTGACCCCGGAAGCAAATACTTCTTCCAAACTCATGCCACCTCTTAGGTATGTACTATAAGAATAGCTAGGAAAATCATATCTAATGGGCTAGATCTAGAACTTGGTAAGTAGAAAAAGGTCTGGACTATAAATGCAGAGTGAAATTAAGTTTTGTTTCATCTAACTGGATGTCCAGTTTCACTCCTCATTGTATGATCTTCATTAGTCAAAAGGATTTAAATACTAGTGGGCTAATCTTAAACTCTGAGGTACTTTACGTGTCTGGAAAGACTGAGGATAAACAGTGAATGCTATCACTTAAAGTTTAATGCCAATCTTTCCCCTACTCATTGCAGAAATTTACAGATTTTATTAATAGAATGTGAATAGAAAAAATACTATTCTGGGAATTTACAATCTATTCTCATTCCGCAAAATGTTCTTGTTCACTGTTACTCTTTTAATTTGCTTCATTTTACTTTTTACTGCTGTTAGGGGCTGAATTATATCTCCACAAAATTTATTTGTTGGAGTCCTATCCCTCTGTTATTGCAGAGTGACTATATTTGGAGATAGGGCCTATGAAGAGGTAATTAAGTCAAAATGATGCCATGAAAGAGAGCCAAAAATGACTGGTATCCTTGTAATAAAAGGAGACCAGGACAGACACGGAGCCACCAGGAGCGGTGCATACAAAGAGAGAGGTCAGAAAGAGCCCGTAAGCCCAGGAGAGAGGCCTCAGAGGAAAGCAACCCTGCTGGTACTTTGACATTGGATTTCAAGCCTGCAAAATCATGAGAAAATACATTTTTGTTATTTAAACCACCAGTCTGTAGCATTTGTGTTTTGGCAGTGCTAGTAAACTAATAAAAGTGTAAAAATAATAAAATCGATTCTTCACATTGTTTTCTGGGTAGAAATTTTGACAGCCAGGTTTTGCACAAAACTACAAATATAAGCAGGTTGAATAAATTTGTACACAAATGCATCCCTTTCATCTCTAATTAAACTTGTTGTCTGTGCTTAGTCTCACTTTAAAATGGTGAGTAGATTATATGTATTAACATAAAAAAGTAACCACCAGAAGGAAATCATAGCTGAAAAGGAAATGAAACAATCTCCCCATTAGCTTAACTTTCATTCATATTATTGAGAGCAACATGAACAATCTAAAAGAGAAATCTTCTTAGCTAGTTTGCTAATAATAAAAAAATAAAGAAACTGTGGATGTGGTGGTTACACACCTGTAGTCCCAGCTACTTGTGAGGCTGACTCAGGAGGAACAGATCACTTGAGTCCAGGGGTTTGAGTCCAGCTTGACCAACATAGCAAGGCCCCATCTCTAATACATAATAAATAAATGGGCAAACAAACTCAGGATGCTGCGTGTTAGAGTCACTCAATGGGAAAGTTGGAAAAGCATACATACATGATCAAAAATTGGCTAAAGAAGACAGCAAAGGGAGAAGAGTTGACAAACTCATCCAATCATGTGTCACTGATCCTTGGCCCTTCAGAGATTTTAGTTATAAGAAGATGAAGTTTTTAATCTCTACATAGTCCATCTTCCACAAGGGAGTCAGGTGGTCTTTAAAAATATAAGTTGAAAATTTTCACTTTATTGATTAGAGCTTCCCAATAATTTTCTCTCTGGTGTTCAGTAGAGTTCCAATTCTTTCCAGTGGTCTACAGTGCCCCATGGGATCTGCTTATGTCTTGCCCACCTCTGAAAACCTGTGCTGTGCTACGATCCCCCCACCCGCTGCTTCTTCAGATGCAATGAACTTATTCCTATTCCTAAAGAATGCCTTAGTGCTCTTGAACTTGATGCTTTCTGTGCCTGACACACTAGTCCCCCGGATCGCTATATGGCTGACTCCTCATGCCTCCCCTGAGCATCCTAGATAAAGCAGCCCCTAACTGTCAGTCTCTGTGGCAGCACTGTTAATTTTGTTCATAGTGTTTTTCACTCTGGGAAATTGTCTTGCTCACATATTTATCTTGGATGGTTACTTCCTCTCTCTTTCCATTCTAAAATAAGAGATCCTGTCTGTCTTCCTCACTGCTGAAATCCTGGTACCTAGGACGATTCCTGGCCCAGGAAGGTGTTCAAGGAATACCTATGCATGTGAGAATCACGGATACCAATTTAAAACTGCTCCCTGTACTATGGTAAAAACTGCATGTAGAAAGAAACATAAAGTCCATTTTATCATTGCTTTCTCTTATACCTTAGTCATCCATAAGTATCCAATCATCTACGTCCTCTCCTGTTGTCCCTATCATTCCCCTAAGTTTCTGAAATTAAATATTTCTCCCAATTAGAAGGCACCACTAGCTCAAAATGCACATCTTTTATAAAGATAAAACTTTATATCTATTCAGAAGCAACCTTACCTCATTTAATTGCAATTACCCATCAAATTTGGTGTAAGGGGTAGTAAAAATCCAGCCTAGTATCCCTCTTTCTTCCCTTCTCTGTCTTTCTATTATTTGCATTTCTGGGCTCCTTGTTTTTACTCTGGCTGTGTTCAAAGGGCCTTAAAGTGACATTTAAAACCAAAGAAACATAGGGAATATGAAATGAGATCACACCATTTTATCTTTTCCTTTATGCTCTTTTCTTTGCACCCTTAAAAATATCAGCTTTAATATTCTTCCATTCATTGTACATCAATTATCTATCTCTCTATTATCATGTCAATTCCCCAAATTCAGAATTCAGCAGCATAATCTGCTTCATATTTTCCTTCAAATTATTTTTCCATTTATCTCTATATCATGGAATTATTAAATCATATCAAAATTGCCTGACTCACACAGACTAGCAAAAAAGGCAGCATATATTATAAGCATAGGTTTTTATCCCCTATCTTGAACGGGACTCTTATCATTGCCATTTCCTAATTTCCCCTAAATTCCAAGTTCCTTCTTCATTGACCTGTTCATTCTGTTATTTATGCAAGATTTTAAAAATCTTTTTCTTTTATTTTCTTTTTCAATTGACCTATACTGATTGTACATATTTATGGTGCATAGTGATGTTTCTATACATATAGTATATAATGATCGGATCAGGGTAATTAGCATATCTATCATCTGAAACACTTTTCTTTTTGTTGGGAACATTCAATACCTTCCTTCTAGCTATTTGAAACTATATATTATTTTTAAGTATAGTCATCCTACAGTTCTATAGAACACTAGAACTTATTATTCCTAGCTCTAATTTTGTAATTTTTAACATGTCTTAAGCAATCTTCCAGTCACCATGCTAGATATTGTGATAGCTGAAATTAATAAAATTTTTAAAAACCTCATATTCTCAAAAATATGTCACATTCTAATGGTTTAAATTCAAATGGATTCTAATATAGAATGATCAGCAATTTTGAAATGCCTTAACTCATAACTAATCATGCAGTTTTCACTTTTTTATGTCTGAAATAATCTCTTTCCTGCCATGTGGCAAAGTATTGTGTATCAATTATTTACAGCTCTGATTAAAGATCACATGTACATAAATCTTTCCCAATTAATTAATACGTTTATGACCACCAAACTGTCACAAATCATTTGAAATATTCATTTTGTGTGTATTTATAACAAAATATTTCTGGTTTTATATATTATTTTCTGACAGATATTATTACCTATCAGATTTTTTTTTTGAAGTTAAGAATATGATGTCCAAGTAGGTCCTAGAATTTGGCACTAAATCTGAATAACATAATCTATGGGGCCCTGTGTCCTCGAGAAACATCTATCAGTGGTCATTAATACTCACGTTAAGCCTTAAAAAGGAGCATAAGAATCATCTGACTTATACTTTACTTATGTTAAATTTTTATTAATAAAAAGTTAGAGTTCATGTGGGCTAGAACACGTATGTAAAGGACAGGCACAAAGTGGCAGTGTAATTTTATTAGGAAATGGAAAATAGAGAAGTTTTTGTGGAATTGGTAAAAAGCAAAGTTAACTACTTAAAAAAGGTTACCTCTCTTTCTAGGGTGAAGTAGTAGTTTATAATGTCTCTAAAACAAACATTGGCTCACGAAGAAAAAAATCATGTTGCTTATAGAAGGGAGTAAGCATGGCTATGAAAAGAATTTAGTGACAAAGCTTCACATTCTCATGATTTGAGAGGCACATCTTCAATGAATGTCCAGTAACATCATTCAAATGAAATATTAATATTTGTTATCAAATAAACATTTTATATTTCATGAAATTAAGCTGGAAAATACAGAGTGCCATATCATGACTAAAAGGTCTTTATTCCTCAATTGTGAAATTCATTTAACATTTGAAAATGAATCAATATAATTTACCAAATCCATAAAGGAAAAAAAATCATGATTATTTCAATAGGTGTAGAAAAATAATTTGATACAATTAATACTCAGTCATGCTAAAGACTCTTAGACTACTAGGAATAAAAGAGAACTTCAATTGGTAAGAGATATCTACAAAAACATGTATCACAATTTAATGGGGAAATAATTAATGCTTTTCCCCTAAGGTTGGAAAGAAAACAAGAATATCCATTATCACTGTATTTATTTAACATTATGTTTCAGGCTTTAATCAGTATAATAATTTAAGAAAAAGAAATATAAAGCATGAGGATTTAATATAAAAGGAAACATTCTCTTGGCAAAAAAAAATCCATAAATACAGAATTAAGTGAATTTAACAAGGTCACTAAAAATAATGTCAAAAAGAAATAGCATATCTACATTCCAGAAAAAAATTATTGGAAAATTTTTTAAAATACCAAAATAAAAGACCCCCAAAATGACAAGTAACTGGGGAATAAGTGTAATGAAATATGTGTAAGACTGTGATACTTAAAATTACAAAATGCTTCCTTAAGGAAATAAAAGAAGATTTAAAAAGGAAAAGATTTTTCATGAACTCAAATTCTTATGCTAAAAGTTAATTATCCTTTGAACTGATCTATAAATTCAATACTATTCCAATCAAAATACCAGTTGTTTTGTTGTCGTTACAGTTGCAATTGTTGTTATTATGGAAATAAAAAGTCTAATTCCAAAACTGATGTGGAGATGCAAAATATGTTCATTTCAAAGAGAAAAACATAGCTTCAAGACATAAGCTACCAGGTTTCAAGACTTACTGTGAAAGTACATTAATTAAGTCATGTGGTGTTGGTGCAGTAATTAACAATTAGACCAATGGAACAGAATAAAGAGACTAGAGGTTGATTTTTACATTTACAATAATCTGTAATTATGACAAGTGTGTCAAAGCAATTCAGTAGCAAAAGATGGATCTTTTTCAATATAAAGTTTTGGATCAACCAGATATCTGCATAAGCAAAAAAATAAATACTACCACATACCAACACACACACACACACACACATAATTTGAAATAGATCATAAATCTAAATGTGAAAGATAAGATAATAAAATTTCAAGAATGAACTGTAGGAGACTAACTCCATGGCTTTGGATTTTATAAACAGAATAAGTAAAACACTTCAAAAAAGAAGGTGACTAACTGGACTTCAACAAAATTAAAAATGTTTATTATCTAAGAGGGACTATGTAAAAAAGGCAAACACTGTAGAAAAAATATACAAGGGCTTCATATCTAGCATATAGAAATTTATTTAAAAATATCTATAAATCCATATATAGTCAACCCTATTTTAAAAGTTAGTAAATTTTGAATAAGTACTTCATGAAAGACAATATCCAGATGGCTAATAAGCATATTCAAAAGTGCTTACATTCTAAGTCTTCAGGAAAATAGAAATTAAAATTGAATTGTTCAGGGAACAACTCTGAGATTTACAAAAGAAAAAAAAAATCACACTGTGATACCGTGACACACCAGTCAGAATGGCTAAAATGAAAAGGTTAGACAAAATCAAATGTTGGTAACTAGAAATCTCATACATTGCTGGTGGGAGCATACTCTGGGAAATTCTCTGTCATTAACTACTAACACACAATATATATACCCTCTATGACCTAGCAATTACACTAGTACATAGGTACCCATAAGAAATTACTGCATATGTCCACCCAAAGACAGATACATAAGTGTTTCCAGCCGTGTTGTTAATCAAAGCCTCAGATTGCAAACAATTCCACATATCCCTCCAAATGTCCATATGGGAGTGAGAACGAAAGATTTGAAACAGTTGTGAATCTTGACATGAGGAATTGTTATTTGGGCATTTGTAAAAATTGATCATTTGTATACTTCTGATTTGTGTTCATCACTGTATGTCAGTTATACCTCAATAAAACAATTTAAAATGGGTAAAATTTAAATTAATATTGAAATAATACATATAAATTTTATAAACTTAATCTTGTTATATGGATGGTAAACTTTTTTTCCCTTTCTCCCCACCCAGCCCTGGCCAAATATACATGGGTAATCAATCTTCTGTTAGGGATGATAGAAAAATCCCATCAGAAAAGTTATGCTGATTAGGTAATAGATTTTATTCCTCATTTTCTAACAGATTGGTTCTCATATATATTTCTTTCCTTCAATTACCATTCCAGCCAGATTCTATAATAAAAAGGACCACGAGAAGAAAACTACAAAAGTTCCCTAGAAAAAAAATCTGAGATACAAATCATGTCTAATTTATCTTGCAAACATGAATTTATCTTTTACAACACCATGGTATTTTTAAATTCAGGAGTAAAAGATGATAACAATGCTTGTGAATATAAAAGTCAACATGCATTTTATTATGGAATTCAGTGTCCTACTGAAGTGTTAGATTCTGAATAGATTTCCTTCATTTATGGCAGCCTATAATGGGTTACGGTTTGCTCATTACAAATAGGATGGAAATAGAATTTACTTGAAGAGCTGTTGTGAAGAGTAAATTAGTAATTATTTTTCACAAGCAAAGCACACAAGTGACAAAGGGTTAATTTCAATATGCAAAAGTATTTTAAATTCAAAAGTGCCATTAATCCAATAGAAACGTGAACAGAGAACAGTAGGAATTTCACAGAAAAATAATTAGAAATGATACTTGCCAAAATGTTAAATGCCCAGATTTTATTTACTATTAAATATGTCCAGATAAACATAAAAGTTTTTGCATTTACTAATTTATAATGACCAACACAATTTGATAATACACAGGGTTAATAAGGATATTTGAAAAACTGTACTAAGATTATAAATTTTTGAAAGCCTCCTGAAGTGTTATTTGTCTATATCTTTAAAAATGTAAAATGCCCATATACTTGACCCAGGAATTCAATTTCTAGGGACTGATCTTATAGATATACTTTCATAAATATGTAAAAGGCATATTAAAATATATTTTCAAACAGATTGAGTATAATAGCACAGTCATAATTAAGCTAAATATCAATCATTAGCGAATTGTTTAAATAAATTATTAACTCATCATTATAATGGAATTCAATTCAATAATTTAGATAAGAGTAATGATTAGGATGTGTCATGAGCACCAAGTAATCCTGTCAACCTATAAAGGAAACTATAGAAAAGTTTGTATAGCAGAACATTTATGAAATGATACATACACATACAATCTATGAATAATAGACTTTATTAGTAGTTCTCAGTGAATAGATATGTCTGACTGAGCTTTTGGAGTGGGAAGGAGACTTTTGCTTTTTATTAAATTATTTTTGGAGCTTTTTTTTTTACCATAAACTTTCCCCAAAAACCATATAATCAAAAACTTGATAAAAATAATATTTCTTGCAAGGAATCCAGAATAGCCAAAACAATTTTGAAAAAAAAGTAAATTGGTATATGTACATTTTAGGATTTCCAAATTTCTACAGAACTACAGTCATCATGATCATGTGGTACTGGTATAAGGACAGACATAGAAATTAATGGAATAAATAAAACTTCAAGAATAAAACCTTACATTTATGGTAAATTGATTTTCAACAAGCATGCTATAGCACTTCAATGGGGGACAGAATAGTCTTTTTAACAAATGGTCCTGGAACAGCTGGATATTTATATACAAATGGATACAGTTTGTAGATATTTATATACAAATGGATACAGGTAAACCACAACCTCACAACATAAACCAAAAATTAACTCAAAATAGATCACAGACCTAAATGTAAGAACTAAAACTCTAATCTTTTACAAGAACATATAGGAGCAAATCTTTGTGACCTTTATTTAAGCAATGATTTCTTAGGTATGGAACTAAAAGTACAAGTGACAAAAATAAACTGATAAAACTTTTGTGCTGCAATTGGTACCAACAAGAAGGTAAAAAGACAACACATGAAACTATATGCAAATCACATATCTGCTAAGGACTTGTATTGTAATGGATAAAGAACCCTTCCAACTCAATAATGAAAAGACAAATAACCGATTTTTTTTAAAAACAGGCATAGGATTTAAATAAATATTTCTCCTTCAACCTTCTACAAGTGGCTATCCAGTTTTCACAGCACCATTTATTGAATAGGGATTCTTTTCCCCAGTGTATGTTTTTGTCTGCTTTGTCAAAGATTAGATGGCTATATGAGGATGGTTTTATATCAGGGTTCTCAGATCTGTTCCACTGGCCAATATTCTTGTTTTTGTGCCAATACAAAATTGATTCAATTACTACAGCTTTGTAGCATAGTTTGATATCTGTCATATTAATACCTCCCATTTTGTTTTTACTGCCTAGAATTGCTTTTGATATGCAGGGTCTTCTCTGGTTCCAAATGAAGCATAAAATTATTTTTTTCTGTATCTGTGAAGAATGATGTTGGGATTTTAATAGGTATTGCATTGAATCTGTAGATCAGTTTGGGTAGTACAGACATTTTAACAATGTTGAGTTTGCCAACCCATGAGCATGGTATGGATTTCCATCTGTTTGCATCCTCTGCTATTTTCTTCTTCAGTGTTTCATAGTTCTCCCTACAGAGGTCTTTTAACTCTCTGGTTAAGTATATTCCTAGGTATTTTATTTTCTTTGTTGCTATTGTGAAGGGTATTGAGTCTTTGATTTGGTTCTCAATTTGATTGTTGTTGGCGTATATGAATGCTTCAATTTCTGTGTATTGATTTTGTATCCTGAGACTTTACTAAATTCATTTATCAATTCCAGGAGTCTTTTGGTTGAATCTTTGGGATTTTCTAAATATAATATCATATCATTAGCAAACAGTGAAAGTTTGATCTCTTCTGCCCCAATTTGGATACCTTTGATTCCACTTTGCTATAGCCAGGATGTCCAGCACTATGGTGAATAAAAGTGGAGATAGTGGGCAACCTTGCCTGGTTCCAGTTCTAAGTGGAAATGCTTTCAATTTTTCCCCATTCAGTATGATGTTGGCTATGGGTCTGTCGTATATGGCTTGTATCATTTTTAGGTATGTCCCTTCTATACCTATTTTATTAAGTGTTCTTATCATGAAAGGGTATTGAATTTTGTCAAAAGCTTTTTCTGCATCTATTGAAAGAATCATATGGCCTTTGTTTTTGCTTCAGTTTATGTGGTGAATTACATTTATAGATTTACTTATGTTGAACCATCCCTGCATCCTTGGGATGAAGCCCACAAAAATCAACTCACACTGGATAACAGACTTAAACCTAAGGTATGAAACTATTAGAATTTTAGAGGAAAATGTTGGAAACACTCTCCTAGACATTGGCATAGGCAAAGAATTTATAAAGAAGACCCCAAAGGCAATCACAGCAGCAAAAAAAATAAATCAATGCGACATGATCAAACTAAAAAGCTTCTGCACAGCCGAAGAAACAATCATGAAAGCAAACAGACAACCTATAGAATGGGAGAAAATTTTTGCATCCTACACATCTGATAAGGGGCTGATAACTAGAATCTACTTAGAACTCAAAAATCAGCAAGAAAAAAATCAAACAACCCTATCAAAAAAAAAAAAAAAAAAAAACCAAACAACCCTATCCCTGGGCAAAAGACATTAACAGAAACTTTTTTAAAGAAGACAGAATAATGGCTAACAAACATGAAAAAATGCTCAACATCCATAATCATCAGGGAAATGCAAATCAAAACCATGATGAGATATCACTTAACTCCAGTGAGAATGGCCTTTATCAAAAAGTCCCCAAACAACAAATGCCACGTGGATGTGGAGAGAGACGAACACTCCTACACTGCTGGTGGGACTGCAAACTAGTTCAACCTCTATGGAAAACAATATGGAGATACCTTAAAGCGATACAAGTAGATCTACCATTTGATCCAGCAATCCCATTACTGGGCATCTACCCAAAAGATCAAATGACACTCTACAAAAAAGACACCTGCACTCAAATGTTTATAGCAGCACAATTCACAATTGCAAAGTTGTGGAAACAACCCAAGTGCCCATCAATCCATGAGTGGATTAATAAAATGTGGTATATGTATACCATGGAGTACTATTCAGCTCTAAGAAACAATGGGGATATAGCACGTCTTGTATCTTCCTGGATAGAGCTGGAACCCATTCTACTAAGTGAAGTATCCCAAGAATGGAAAAGCAAGCACCACATATACTCACCAGCAAATTGGTATTAACTGATCAGCACCTAAGTGGACTCACAGGAATTACATTTATTGGGTATTGGGCAGGGGGAAGGGGGGCGGGTATATATATACATAATGAGTGAGATGTGCACCGTCTGGTGGATGGTCACACTTGAAGCTCAGACTTGTGGGGGCTTGGGGACAAGGGCATCATTTGAAACTTTAAAATTTGAACCCTCATTATATGCTGAAATAAAAATAAATAAATAAATAAAAAATAAATAAATATTTCTCCACAGAAGATATACAAATGGCCTATAAGAATGTGAAAGCATGATCAACATCTTTAGTCAGAAGAACACAATCAAACTGATAATTAGATATCACGTCATACCCACTAGGTTGGCTATAATTAAAATAACAGACAATAACAAGTGCTGGGGAGGATGTGGAGAAAGTGTAATTTTCACTCTCAATGTTGCTAGTGGAAATGTACAGTCACTTTAGAAAATGTTAGCAGTTTCTCAAACTGTTAAACACAGTTACCATAGCAATTCCACCCCAGTTATATACCCCAAATAAATCAAAACATACCCATATAAAAACCTGTATAAGAATATTCCTTGCAGAATTATTCATAATGGCCAAAAAGTAGAAATAACCCAAATGTCTATCAACTGATGAATAAATAAATAAAATGTGGAACATGTATACAATAGGATATTATTCTACAATGAAAAGGGATGAATTAATGAGGTATATGCTACACCATGTATGGATTTAAAAACATTATGCTAAGTGAAAGAAATCAGTCCAAAAGATCACATACCATATGAAATGTGTAGAATTTGTAAATCTGTAGAGACAGAAATGTAGATCAGTGGTTGCCAGGGAAGCGAGAGAGAAAATGGGAAGGTGATGCCAATAGATATGGGGTTTCTTTTCAGTGTGGTGAAATGGTCTAAACTTGGATTGTGGTGATGATTGCACAATTCTGTAAATATACTAAAATCTAACAAATTGTATAAGTCAAAAAGGATAGTTTACATGAAATTTATCTTAATGAAGCAGTTACTTAAAATTTTAAAATATAATCACAAAAGTGCAATCTCTGTAATGCTACATGTCATAGTTCTTTGCACAAAACAGATGTCTAATAGAGGTTTTGTGAATGTTTAATGGACTTAAATCAATGAAATGATGAAAGTATTTACTCAAATATATATGGGCAGAGGATAATTATTTGTAGAAAGAAATTAAACATAGAAAATGAATGATTATAGAGTATCTCTATCAAATATTATGTTAACCAATATATGGAGGAGATTAAATAGAAACCACAGAAAGGAGAAAAGCCATGACCATAGTGTGTATTAAGGGGGTATGTGCTTTTATTCTAAGAAAGGAGGGAGACTTTATATGTTGTAAATATTCATGGCCCTGGCCATTTACATGAAAAAGAAACAAAGCCAAGATTTAAGTATTCAATTACTTCAAAATATCTTCCTACTGATAGCTTTACTAGTGCAAGTAATGGCTCATTAAACAGAAGAATTAAAAGTAACTTGTGGAGGCAAAATGAACAAGCTTCCACAGCAAACATGCATCAGCTAAAGGTGTTTCAAAACTACCAGAGTTAATAAAAAAAAGTCACTTTGATAGCATTTTTCTTTGAAAAGCTCAGTTTTGTTTTTGTTTTCTTGTACAGACATTGACTAATTAAATCTCAAAATATATGAGGCTGTTTAATCAATTCTCAAAGTTCTTCTGAGAATCACATTGGAAAAATAAACCTTTCATCTGAGCATTATTTTAGTCTTTTTATCTCCTGTGTTGTATGCAGAAATTAGATCTTATTCCTATTCTCTGTGGACTTTTTTTTCTGCTACTTCCATATTTGCAACATGCTCAGGTATGGTGGAGATTGTTCTCTCGAAGTAACCTTTAACAACCATAGGTCAAGAGTGAAACAGCAGCCACCCATATGTGCGATCACTGTGGTTGTTTACTCTTCTCGGGTTAGTGAGGATGACCTGAACACTCATGATGATGGATCGGAATGTCACACTTTCCAGTGTATACTGAATGAATATACAATGTGCGTGAGAAGGTTAGAGAGAATGTTTTCTAAAACCTCCCCCATGTCTATCCTGTGCTAATAAGTACCTATCATATAATGAAGGACATGAAAAAGTGCAGTCCACATGTACTGAAATCAGTGCAAATACAAGTATTACCCAGGAAGACCCACTGGGTTAGCAATGGCATTTTTATTCTGAAATACATCATTCATGAGAAGGAACAGATGGATTTATATATTTGGAGTTTAAAGTTTAATGGCTCTGTTGTCACTATCACCCAATTTAAGAGACAGAACATTAACAATACCTGTGAACCCTCCTCTCATCCTTCTCAATTGCATTTCTTTTTCTCCAAAGCATATTCTTGAATTTTGTAATTAATCATTCTCTTGCTTTCCTTAATAATTTCTTTCACATATTTTCCTAAACAGTATGCATTTAGTTTTGCCAGTTCTGCTATTTTTGTAAGAGAAATCATAATGTATATTTTTGTGATTTGTGTTTTTGTTCAATAGTTTGTGTGAGTCATCCATGTAGATATGTGTTTATTCATTTTTACTGAAAATAATATTCGATTGAGTGAATGTAACTCAGTCCATTTATTCATTCTAATGTGACTTGATTGCTATTATGAACAACATTCTATAAACATCCCTGCACATGTGTCCTTGTATATGCAGGAGTCACTCTAGGGTATATACCTGGCAATGGAATTGTTGTGTCTTACAGTATGTGCCAAATTGTTTTCTAAAGTCACTGTACCAGCTCGCACTCCTCCCAACATACATGAATTCCAATTCAAATCCCTGTCAGCACTACAGACTGATACATCTTTTTTAACATTTGCCAATCTGTGGAGTACAGAATGATAATGTAATTTTAATTTGTATTTAACTGAATGACTAATAAAATTAATATATTTATAAGTTTATTTTCTATTTATATTCCTTCTGAAAAAATATTAATAGATATTCTTTTGTCCACTACTGCATTTTTTTCTAATTGATTTGTGAGATTTCTTTATATAGTCTGGATACTAATTCTTTGTTTAATGTACATGTTGTAATTATGTTCTATCAGTGTCATTATAAACTGATATTTTTCTTGAGATAAGGTTGAATAACAAGCAGTTTTAGGACGTAATACAGAAAGCCACATGTAACATTTATCTTATTAAAGTTAACATTTTACAAAACTGGAGTATATCACAATCAGGATATTGATGTTAATATAATCTCCTGATCTCATTCAGATTGCCACAGTTTAACCTGGATTCATTTGTACTTGTATACAGTTTTATCCCATACATAGTTCATATATCCATCCCTATAGGCAACGCTGTAAACAACTTTATCACCACAAGGGTCCCTCATGTTCAGGACCTCCATCCTAATCCTAACTCTCGACACTACTAATCTGTCTGCCATTTCTAAAAGATTGTCATTTAAAGAGTGTTCCATAAATGGATTCATACAGTATATTACCTTTTGGTATTCACTTTTTTTCACTCATTATAATTCCCTGGAGATACATTCAGGTTGTTTCATGTATCAATAGATTGTTCCTTTTCCTTGCTGAATAGTATTTCATGGTATGGATTTGCAATAGTTTAACTGTTCACCTGTTAAAGAACATCTTGGCTGATTCTAGTTTTTGGCTATTACAAATAAAGCTGCTCTGAACATTCTTGTAGACGTTTTTGTGTGAATAAATCCTCTAGAATAAATGCCTAACAAGGTAATTGTTGGATTGTGTGGTAATTGCATGTTTAGTTTTATAAGGAATAGCCAAAATGTTTTCCAGTGTCTGTAACATTTTACATTACAACCAGAAATGTATTTCTGACCCAGTTCTCTGCATGCTCACCAGAATTAGGTACTGCCAATATTTTTATTTTAGCCATTATGATTGGTGTGTAGTGATATCTGGTTATAGTATTAATTTGTATTTCCCTCATAGCTAATGATGTTGAACATCTTTTCATGTGCTTATCTGACATGTGTATTCCATTTCCTCTTTAGTTAAATGACTGCCCCAGTGTTGTGCCCATTTTCTAATTAGATTCCATCTTGTGAGTTACTATTGAGTTTGACAGTTTCTTATATATTTTAGATACGTTGTCAGATGTGTGTAGTCTACAAATATTTTCTCCCAGTCTGTAGCTATTTTTTTGATCCTCTTCACAGAACTTTTGCAGAGCAAACTCTTTTTAATGAGGTCCAATTTATCTATGTTTCTTTTAAGGATTAAGCTTTGGTGCCAAGGCTAAGACTTTTTGCCTAGCTCTAGATTGTGAAGATTTTCTTTATGCCTTATGCTAACTAGTTTATAGTTTTACATTTTACTTTTCAGTCCATGATCCATTTTAAGCTGATTTTTATAAAGGGTGTTAGATCTAGGTCAAGATTCATTTTTTTAACCTATGATGTCCCAGCACCATTTGTGGAAAAGGATATCCTCCTTACATTGAATTGTTTTTGTTTCTCTCTTGTCAAAAACCAGTTGAGAATATTTATGCCACTCTATTTCTTGGGGCAATTCTATTCCATTATTTTTCTTCCATAAGTGCAACCAATTTTCCCCAGTACAATTTACTGAATAGCCCAATATTTCTCACTGATATGCAATGTCACCTCTTTCATGTATCATGTTACCACTGATGCCTGGGTCTGAATTTGGGCTCTCTAGTCTGTCTCACCTTGCTCTATCTTGCAGCAACACTACACAGTAACTCTGCCTTCCTTGGGAGTTTCTAGAATATTTTGACCATTTACTTTTCCATATAAATTCAAGAACAGTTTACCAATTGCCATAAAAATTCTTTTAGAATTTTGATTGAAATTAGAATGAATTTATATATCAATTTGTGGAAAATTAACATTTCTACAATATTAAATCTTCCTTTTGCCTGAAAATGTCACATCTCTTCATTAAATGTTTTATTTCAATAATAACTTATAATTTTCAATACAGCTGCTTGTGCATTATGTCAGACATATTGCTAGGAACCATATTCTTCATGAGGCTACTGTAATTTTTCCTTTATATAGTATTTTATAACTTTAGTTCTAATGATATCATACAATCCTAGACCATAGGCTAATGAGAAAATAAGATTTTATCATGAAAACTTCCTTAGTTATCTAATATATTCCAATAACATCTCTATGGACTTATGACTATTTTATGTAAACAGTTCTTTAGATACAGAAATTTCAGTTTTATTTCCTACTTCTTTCCAATCTACATATAATTTAATATATTATCATGTGCTGGATAGAATTTACAGAAATTCTAGAATAGATGTGATATGGTAAGCATCCATGTCTTGTTCCTGATTTAATCATTTTAACTTTACTACAATTAAGTCTGATGTTTACCTATAGGTTTTAGGTAGATATCATTAATAAGGATAAGAAATGTTTAAAGTACTACTCCAATTTGCTTAGAATTTATTTTAATCATGAGTGGTTGTTGTTGATATATTTTTTAACTCTAAAAACACAGCATTCTGGAATCAAACATATATTTGTATTTACGTGTATTTACATACATTACTAGGACTTTGATAGGTGTTGGGTCTTGCTATCTTGCCTAGGCTGTCCTCAAACTCTTATCCTGAGCTCAAGTGAGCCTCAGATTCAGTCTCCCATGTAACTAGGATTACAGGTATGCACCACTGTGCCTGGCCTATGGAGATTTTGAAGTTGTAAGATGTCTTTGATCTTTAGATGCATGGAAAGTTCATAATGAGATAAAATTAGGTAGGTTGAATCATTTTCTTGGAATTCAGCATAGTGGTTTAAGTGCATGGGTTTTGGAGTGAAGCAACCTAGATTTGGATCCTTGTTGTCTCATTTACCTGTCGTTTCATCTTGGCCAACTCCATCACCTACTTTTCTCAATTTTTCTCAATTTTTCATTGATAAAATGAAAAAGAAAAATATTTTATCTATTTAATATTATTATTGTGGTAATGCATATAAAATATAAAAATAGTAATTGAGACTAAGTGAACACTCCGTAAATAAGATTTGCTATCATTAGAATACAGCCATCCCCTAATTCATGACCTAATTATTTTCCTTATTTCATTTACAAAATAATATAATAAATTGGGCTTTTTTATTGAAAATAGTAACCATAAAATATAAATTCTTTGTGAAAATAAATATAATTAAAATGCAAACAATAATCCCATTTATTGACTATGTAAATTTAGCAGTAGCAACATAATATTTTGATATCCAACTGTGTAGTTTTTCCAGTTAATTTTTCCTTTCCCTCATCCTATGCCAATAAACACATCACCACATTCAGGAAGAGATGATAAAGTGAAAACAGTCACATTCTGGGCTTTTTCACTCTTTTTCACTTTTCTTGGAAAAAGTATTTAGTAGAAACAAAAATACCTTGAATGCTATGGTTTTCAATTACAAGAAAAGTACAAAGTACCTGACAAATATGTTTCATTTTCATTTTACTTCTGAATCCTGTAAGACTTAAAATATGGTAATCACATCCAAAACAAAACTGTGGGGTGGGAAGGAATTAATAATTATGTACAGCTGTTTTCTCATCAAAAGGAGATAAGACTATTACCAGCAGGTGGGGATGAGAGAATAAGTGACTGATGTTTACAGGACATGAAGGATTCCTGGTATTGGGTCCATTTTTCCTCAGTGTAGAATCCCACAAGTGCAGGTGAGGTAGGGCCACTGAAACTCCAGTATATATCCCAATAAATTTTGAGATAATCTCAGAAGAGTTGTCCAACATATTGCCTGAGATATTGCCAGTCTTACAGAGAGCTTGCAACTAACATGGCATCTATATGATGGAAAATCATTTCTGAGCACCTAGATAGGGTCTGAATATAGCCTTACTATATCTTGAATACACTGATGTACCACTGGGAGAAAAGCTGAACATACGAGAGTTGTGAGCTTGTTACAAGGCCAAAAGCATTCAAAGAGGGTCAAGGTTGGGTTCAAGAAGACACAGTGCCTCTGAACCTGAGAACTGGGGGCCATGGTAGGAATAGGTACTTCGGCAGAAATGCCTCAGGAACAAAGGGACCCATTCTTGGTGTGACAGGATGAGTCACATCTCAGCAGAGGCCAGCAAGGAGAGAAGATAATCAAGAATCAATTTCCACACCTAAACTGCCTAGTGAAATTCTCCTCAACCCAGAAGCTCTTAAAGGTGGAAGGAAAACAAAAGAATGGTGGGGCAAGGAGAATGGGCAAGAAAGTAGAATAGGAACTGTGCTAATCCTAAATTGATTGAATTTTAAACTAGAAGCAACTAAGTTACCATCAATGGCATTATTAAGCTTCCTTCCACAGAAGAAAAATGCAGACCCATAAGCTAAATTGAGCTTTCCAACTGTTAATATTGTAAGTTTTTTTGTCCGTGAATGTTTTATAGCTCCATAAAATTCAAATCCATCACAGAAATGAAATACACTTTCAAGAATATTGTTTGTTTGTTTTGCTTGGGCTAGACTGACTGAAACATTTCAAGCCAACAATCCAAGAAGTTTAGAGCAAAAAGTATTTTTTTCTTTGTGAATCCCCTTGAAATAAGCATAGGCAATCTTCACTGTTCCTAGAAAACTAAGGGTATAAATCTTGATTTTTTTTCCATTTCTGATTCAATAAAGGCAATTGTCTCCTGCTATCTTTGAATGAAAAATGGTTGGGAAGGAACAGTTTCCCTAGTGGCTTAATTTCCAATGATCCCTTGCTCAATCAACTCAGTGCAACATTGGCAGCAATTTCATACAGCAGTAATCACTCCATGTTTCGTCCTAACTGGAGAAGTATTGTTCTCTGTAAGATTCTCAAAGCTCAAGGCCGCAGGTTGAACTGCCATAATTTTGTCTTTATATTATTAAAAATATTAACAGCCAGAATTGAGTTTCTGGTTTGCATAAATGAATTCATGATGGGAATGCTTGATGATTGGGGTGGAGCTAGAAGGATAATGATAGAATCAAAATATTGTATATTGCAAAATGGAACTACAGATCCTCTGTCCTTTTTAAATTTTTTTTTTTAGCAATTTAAAAAATTTTCAACAATGAATGTGTATTATTTGGGTAATAAAATACAGACACAAATGCTTTTTTAAAAAGAGTTGAATAGAAATTGAATAGTCAGCTGGTTCAAATGCCTCATTTGAGAGGTCAGTGAATTAAGGTCAGAGAAAGTCTTGGCCCTAAGTCACACTGCTAGGCAGTGAAAAAGATGCAGTCATTCTCAAATGTGTTTGCCATTAACCCATTCTAGTAAGGACCTGGTGGAAGAAAAAGACGCCACATTGATTCTTGGAAGGGAAGGCAACACTTCAGAACTGGGCTCATAAAATTCGTCACATAGACATAGATCCTGTCTTTCTAATGTTTATACCTGCATCTAATAATGGATAACAAATTGTCTCACACTAAGAGAATTGTCAATAACTTTTCAAATAATGAATAAATGTTGTATATTATGAAGTCATGCTTTTCAGTCATTCAGAGAACTTTCATTAATTTTGCAACCTGCATATTATGTATTTTGCATAATTCTTGATGCCAAAATAAAGATATTATACGTGAAACCATAGCAACATTTTATATTATGCAAAAAGAAGATCTTGGGGTAAAGATTGGTGCCTAATAGGAATATGTGAGATGCTTTGCTGTATTTCAACATTCTAATATTCTATTAAAACTAGTTTCAGTTTAAAGAATTTCAGTACTGATAGTTTCCTTACCAAGTTTGTACTTCTTATTTCAATGAATTTTACTCGTGTTGACTGAAATGCACAGCCAATATTCTCCCATATTTGAGTTTCCAGTGAATAAAATGGAAATGAGTGAGATCTTAAACTTCTGAAATTTTGTCAGCTTATGAATTACAGATATTAAAATTAAGCCACATTTTTTTGGTTGTAAAATTTTTACTTCAATAAACTTTACATCGGGTCCCAAATTTTATTTTCCAAGAGGAAGGAAGGGAAAGAAATACCCTGCTTCCTCAAAACACTGCTGTTTTTCACTCTTGCGTTCTTCAGTCTATTGAAGAATGAATGAGATGAAAATGATTAAAGATAATTTTCAAAAAATTATAAAACCTTTAAATAATTGACAAAACTCATAAAGAAGATTTTTATATATAAATTTTATAGTAATTAGTAAATTTATTTATGCATTAATTTAATTTTGAGCTTTTATCAATGAAGATAGGAAAGTTTTATTTTTATGAAATAAAACATGTATACCAGTTTATTCAGTTACACTTTTTCCTACCCCTATTAATTTCTAAAAGTGACTTATCATAGGAATCTTTACACAAAGGATACTGAATAACATAAAGTAGGTTTCAGGTAAATATTTTTATCACATAGCTGCTACTCTACCAATGTATAGTTTGGTAGAGGATCCAATTTTAAAATCTTACTCATATAAGGGTTTCTTGTGGAGGATAAAGTAATTCTGTTTCACAATTTTAAGATATTCTAAACATCACAGAAAGTAATAACTAGCAGTTCTAGGTGTGCCGTCAGAATTGTCTAAAGCAAAATTTAATATGACCTAGACAGACAACAGGCCATGGCAGGACACTGTCCAGTGCTGGAGTATACATGTCCTTTGTTGCTAACTGAGCAGCTTGGTTTAATGTTGTAGCATCATGAGAATTTTCCTGAATTTACATCTCAGATGGAATTACCTATATCAGTTTTCTACTCATCACTATCTGGAACACATACATTGAGAATTTTATATTCTACAGGTAATTCCTTTATTCATTTTTATATAATGCAATCACATTTTTTAAATAAAGCATTCTTAAAGATAGATTATTGTGATAATTGCCCTTGAATAATAATTCAAACAAAGTAAAAACAGGCATGAAAATTGATTTTAAGTACTAGATTTACATACTAAGGATCATCATTCTACAAACACTAAATGAAAAATTAAGGCAAACATCAAATTCACTGATCATATCTATATGATATAGTAACATTAATACATCAAAATGGCTCCTATCTATAAATGTATGGAATCTAATAGGAGAAAAAGAATACATATACAAGCAAAATTATTTTTTGTCTGGTACAGGTAAGAGATATTTTAATAAGATATTCTAGAATTTAATAAAGTGAGAAATATTAATTTTGGCAGGGGTTATAACAGTTTTTATGGATGAAGTTTTGTGATATATCAGGAATTACTGATAGATTTATCTGATAAGTATATGGTAACTGTATTTCAGATGAAAAGAACATTATATTAAAGTCACAGTTTAAAACATAGTGCTGGTTCATACCCTGTGGAGTGTATCCCTGGTGCTTCTGTTTGTCCAATGTATTACCTGCTTTGTCTGGGTAACAGGACCCTAATTTTACCCTTGGTAGCCAGCTTTCTTGCCTTTGCTCTCTTCTTCCTAATCCTACCCAACCTAGCTAGAAAGGTGAGCATGGGATTAATGCTTAGCCAACTAGAATTAATCATGGAATTGTGCTAGGTATATTGGGAAAAAAGACATACTCTTTTCACTTAGATTGGAGAGACTACAAACCATGTAAGCCTGAAACTAACAAAAGCCATCACCACCAGTATAGTGAAATAGTGTATATGAAAAACAAACAAACAAAAGACAAAAGTTACTCTGCAGAAGGAAAAAACAAGAGATAAGGAGTGACCAAGCCCTGATGCCATTTTCTGTTGCCCTAATTCTGGAATAGAGAACTTCAAAGTCTTCTACTGAGGGAGGTGATATACACGTGTAAAGCAACTTTTATGAAACAAAATGGATTGGTGGTCTCTGCGTAAAAATGAAGACATACTCCAACCATGGCCATTTACATTTAAGTTTTTCAGATATTATTGTGAGCACAAGGGCTTTGGGGGCAGGTTTGTCTTAATGGGCACTGGAAGGCAACCTTGTGTGAATCTTAGAAGATTTGATGTGATCTCCATCTGGCTTTCCAGTTATATAAATGAATTTTATTTCTTCTTCTTCTTCTTTTTTTTTTGTTTTGTTTTTACTTTTCTTGCTCCCTTTCCTTCCTTATTCTCTTTCTCCCCACTCCTATCTTTCTTCCTTTCTGTTTTCCCTTTCTTTCCTTTATTTCTTATAGTTAGACTTTCAACTTTTGACAAAAAGATAATTTACTATTTGTATAACATACAAGACCAAAAATAATGACAAAAGATTATGTCTTTTACTGAAAGAATCTGAGAAGTATTAACAATTCGATTTTAAAGTCAATTTGACTGGCAGTTGACTTGTAAGGTAGAGCAGAGGGTCTCAAAGTGTCGCCCCAAAGCAATAAGCAGTATAGCATCACCTGGAGACTCATGAAAAATGCAAATTCTCAGGCCTCACCCTGGCCCTCCTGTATCAGAAGCAATCACCTGTATTCCAGGTGATTATGGTGCACACCAAGTTTCAGAAGTACTGGTTTGTAGGGATGGTATGCTGGTCAGGATGGTATTCAGTCATTTCACACATTAAGTGAGCCTGTACTATTTTAGTGGCAGTGATAAGGGAGAATAATATAACACCTCAAGAGGAAAGATTGACATATTTTACAGATAAATTAACATGGTAATAACATACATGAATAAATTAATGAATGTGAGCAAGAAAGAAAGAGCAAGATTAATGTAGGGTTTAAAGTTGAAAAGATACAATTGTTTAAGTTCTATGAATATATTGTCTAGGTTTAAATCCCAACTTTGCCATTACCTTCCTGTGCTAAATCTCTCTCCATCCCAGTTCTATCATTTCTATAATGGAGAAAATATTAATGTCTACTCCTTATTATTCTCATGGTGATTAAATTAGTTAGTACCTATGAAGTTCTTAAATTAGGCCAGGCACATGATAGCCTCCATAAATGTTAGTTAGAGTTTTGCTCTATGGTTGCCCTATTGAATTCAGTAGACAATAGCTACATGTGACTATTTAGATTTAAACTTAAATGTAAATAAAATAGAATGTTTCATTCTTCAGTTGCACTAGCAATATTGCAAGTGCTTGATAGCTACTTAAATTATAGAATCTTTATAGGATAAAGGTTTGACTGGACAGCAATATAGCTGTGAAATGTTTATGCTGATGATAGAGCCAGAGAAAGTAAGATGACGACCTAATTTGCTAGGAAAAAATGACTCTCAGGTCTCCCTACTGCCATCACATGCAGTGGCAACTGTGGACTTCCTTCCTTAGAAGGCCTAGTCCCGTTTTATGGGGCTTGCTGTCTCCTCCTGAGACCCTGAAGCCCAGGTTGGCTGAAATGTAAACTGATAAGCTTTGAGCTTGTTCGCCATGACAGCCTCCTTTGCTGACCAGGACTGTCCCTCACGCATCTCGCATAAGGAAGGAGTACACTTTGTATGTGCCCAAGCTTCTCCCCACTGTTCACCAAGCCATCTGCCTCAATGCCACCCACACATTTACTCAATCCTGAAATATGGTATGTGAACTCAGTTTTGAAGGTACCAAGTAGAAAAGCAAAGGAGGCATGAACTTAAGTATATTCTATTTTCCAATGTCAGTTGAAAAAAACCCCACAAAATTAATTAGTAGAAGTTTCCATGTATATATTCTAATATCATCTCTTATTTAATTCAGCCTGGAAATCAAAGGTATCACAAAATAGGTTCCAAGCATCCCTTCCTACCATCTCTCTTTCTGAGCAATTTCGTAAAGCCTTGTTTCTGGCTAGTCAGTTTTCCTTTCTGATCCTTAATTACAATCGCTCATTTGTACCACTGCATACTTGCTCATGTTGTACCCTCTTTGCTGGAATAGTTGCTTTGATTTTCTTTCCACATATCCAAATCTCTCCATCCATAAATGTCTAGCTCCAGCCTTATCTTCTTGAAGCCATTTCTTATAATTTCTTACATCATTGATACCTTAAAAAATGTAAGTCTATAACACATAATTCAGAACCTATAACATGTTCTTCTACATATATCATATATATTCCTCTAACTCAGAAATATATTATATCTTATATCATCCTTCATAGGATGATCTTGATTTTAAAAAACATAACACATGAGCAAGTCTATTGTGTTATATTTGTTTATTGCAATGAAGAACTGGGCAATATTTAATTGCTAGAGCAATGTCCTCCAGTAGGAAGAATGGGTTCTAGTAGACATTTGGAGGAGGTGGCCTTCCATAAGAGCATGGACAGTTCATTAATAACAGATAGAGTTAAATTGCAGATAGGTGTTTAAACGTGATAATAGAAGTTTGTGGAAGTTTGGGATGGCTTCAATTTTCTCGGAAAGAAAAGACCCAAGCTGGCCAAGTGAGAGAAAGATGAATGAAGAGATAGCACATGTTTAAAAGATAAGGAAAAAATGTAAGTCTTCTGAATCAGTGGGAAATACAATGGAGTAAGGAACTGTGGCATCATCGCTACAAAGTTAAGGACAAGAGAAAGATGAGAGAAGTGAAAACTTGGTAGGATCAGATTCCTGGTGTGATTGAAGCACTTTGAACATGGAATATTGGAGGGAGTATGACAGAAAAATAGCATTGCAGATGGGGATAGGGCAATTTGCAACTGAGAATGTGGAGCAGTTGCAGGATATGATCGTGGAGTGGGTACCTGAGTTAGGATGAAAGACAAGGTCATTGTGAGAGAGCGGGTAAGTAAAGCCTACCTGGGAAGCCAAATAATTAGATGGATCATCCACCACGACTGTGAAATCACCAATAATTATGACAAGAGTGATACTGAAGAGAGTAATGGTGAGCCAGAGTTAAATTCTTCAAGAACTATTGGGGAGGGTTAGCTGAGGGGGGGGGGGTCCTAACAAGGAAGGATGGTGAGTGGTTCATGGTTTGTGAATGTTCCTGAGAATGCAGAGTCGTTGTGGGAGAGTAGTGACATGAAGGAATGTTCACAGAGGAGGATGAAAACATGGAATTTTTTCTAATGATTGTATTTTTTGTTTTTGGTAAAAACTATGTAAAATCCTTTAAAAACATGTGAAATAAGACTCCTACCTTTCAGTAAAAGGTTTAGAACTTAAAACTTCTCTCAAATTGTTAGTGTCTGCTAAAGCATAGTATAGATAACATGTGACTTGGAAAGCAAAGGGGTAAATATCTCTACTACAAAATTTAATTAAAAGAAATATTTAATTATTCTGCGTTTTATTCATAATAACTGGTTACTTTATAAGGATGGCTCCGAAGGGGAATCATTCATTCCCTATTTAATTTTTACCAACCCACACTTTTCCACACCATCCCATTAGTCATCTTGACTTAACCGTGTTTGCCTCCTTAAAATATGGAGGGGATAAAAATTGATGGCTCATAAACACATATTAAAGAGCAATTTGAGATTTATAAAAGAGAATAAAGAGAAACAGAGTAATCATCACCATAGGCAATGCTATCCTGCAGGTACCAGGAAATAATTCATACTCACAGTGTACGCTCATGTGCATGTATGTGTACACATGCACACATCCAGAGAAAGAGGGGAGAAGAGAGAAAGAGAGAAAGAGAAAATTGGGTTGTAACTGAATCATAGGAAGCTATTGTGAAACCCTCAAAAATAATCATACATACTTTGATATACTTTGATATAAACATATGTTTGTCTATGTATAGAAAAGCCTTTTTATGTGTCCTAATCAGGTGAGAATTCCCAGCAAGAGAATATGATGATAGCTAAAAGAATGACTAATCTATAGGTGATGTTCAAATAAGTATGACCTCCTATTTTCAAATATCAAATTAAAAATATGTTTTCAGTGACAGAGTAAAATAGATGTTTATCATCTGTTATTTCAACAAGTACAGAAATGGACTTTCAGCTCTAGTTATGATAGGAGTGCAGACAGGGAAACATGATAGTGACAACATTGAAAAGAATAGCAAACTGTAGACAATGATGAGAAGCCTAGACTCATCAACTTCCATCTTCAAAATATTTCCAAAGCAAATATCATCTGCATATCTTGACTTAAGAGAATATTTACTAAATAACACATGATGCAGAGGAAAATGAAGAAGAAAAATGGATACAAAGATACAAAATTTACTTATTTCAATTCTATTTTCTGTTACGGTTCACAAGGTAAGAAATGAGCCTGTATTTAAAATGAGTAGAAGGCATCTTCAAAAATTCACATTCTTATCTTGGTTAACATTTGTCTCCTCATTCACTATGCAAATAATTAGGATAAATGATTAACATTTTGTAAAAAAAATAGTAGCTATATTAAACTGCAGGACTATTATTCATAATAAATAATAGATTTGTCATTTTGAAATTCTGGATACTTTAGATGATTCAAGCTTCCATTAACAATTTCCCATTAATGCTGTGTTGTAACTGGAAATGCAATAATTTATATACTGTCCATAAATGACATTTAAAATAGGTGATTTATTGAGGTAACTACTGGAAACAAAAGATAATGAAGCTGCATATACTGATAGACAAGTGGATGTGCTATAAAATCTTTTCTTTCACAATTGTAAACAAAACAAAGCATATTTTTCACTGTCATATTTCAAATAAACCCATGCTTCTTGCAATTAGAAATAAATAAAAATAAGATTATTAGTTACCATTATTTTTTAAAAAATCAATAAACTGTCAACATTTTCAGACCAAGCAAGTATGACAGCATCATAGTTGCATCTTCCAATGTGAAAGGCAGCAACACAGTAATGCACTGGAGGGCTGTGATGGTTCATCATAAGTGGCTAGTGATATCGATGAATCAGTATCCTGCATTTTGAGAATAACTGGACAACCCAATTAACCAAAGTCGAGCCTTAGATTCTCTCTCTCGATGTCTCTTAATATTGATTAGGCAATCAACCTCATTTTAAAATGTAATGGCATCTCCTTGCAGTTTTGAGTGTTTTTGAGTCATCATCTATGTATAGGATACGATAACACAGGCTTAAGAGCCCAGTTCCTGCTATTTGGTAGTATATAATCCAAGAGGTCAATTTTTTCTAGTAGCATAACTAAAACCACAAAGTCGTTATCAGAATTAACATTAGAACCTATTCCTTTAAATATGTTACTGTCCAATCTCAGAAATGAGTCCCAGATAGTTTTTCTCATCAATCAACTTGGTGGCTGATACACAATTTCTGAAATGACAGTCTTAGATTTTGTTATGCATATGCTACAAATACATATCCCTGCAGAAACCTCTTGATGTTCATAGTACAAATAGGGCGTAATATCAGAAAAAGAAAAACATCACAAGGAAATACTATCAAAAAATATCGACTCTGGGATAAACAGGAATTAGCTAATCTTTGCATACTAGAAATTCTTTCTGGCTTTTTTTGAGTCTCCCTCATTCTTTTTCAGTTGCTTCCTCTCTCACTCACAAAACCACCTCTTATATTTTTCTGGATTGAGCTTGAGCCCATTATCTGGTGAGGTAACACAAGATCAGAAGAATAGGCTCCACTTGACTTGCCATCAAATTGGTACTGACTGATTAACACAATGGTGCTCACATGATAGTAATATTCTCCAGGGATGGGGGTGGGGATGGACACGGTGTGCTATTGTCACAACAATAGGACACGGTGTGCATGGTGGGGGGGAAGGGTAGGCCTCTAATCTTCGCTTGGGAGAGGCAATGATATAAAATGTAACCAGAATGTGTGTACCCTCACAATATCCTGAAATAAAAAAATAATAAAAAAATACAATAACAACAAAAAAACATGTTACTCTGATCCTCAGCGTCATTGTCCCCTCCAATATTATATATTTCCACCTCTGCTTTTGGAGCTTGTCAGAGTAGCCTTTCAGCAGGTAGTCCATCAAGTATTCACTGAGCACTTATTATTCACCCAGCACCAGGAACTTTTAAAGTGACTAACACATTAATTCAATGATTAAAAGAATGGATTTCCAGTGGGCAATAACTTTCATTTATACTAGGTATAATTCTAAATGGTTAAGCTCAAAAAAAGTAGTTTATTTCAAATACAGTGCCTGATATTTATCAAAATAGAGTTTTCAAAATAATGGAACAAATGATATGTACTATAAATCATTTTTATTAAATTCATTTCTAGATGCTTTTTGGCCTTTTGGCTAAGATCAAATATAGTGAATTCATTTCTAAAAGTTTGATGCAATTCTCCTATTATATATTTTTTTCTTTTAAAAAACATGAATGTAGATATCACATACTTTGGGGAAGGAAATGATGACTAATGATGCTACTACGGAAAATTCTTCAACCAGGAGCACAGACTTATAACCTAAAGAGTTTTATCAATTTAAAATATCTTATTGATCTTTAAGGACCAGAGACTGTCTAGAAAATACAAGTTTAAGGAAGTTTCTGACAATGATTTCAAATTATAGAGAGTCACTCATTTTTTTCCAGAAATACTATAAAATCTTGGGTTGTTATTGTCAATGGCAATTTGTACAATTTTATTTGTTCAAATTTGCAAACATCTGGAACCACCTGAGCTCACAGTATTAAAAAAACTACAAAATACAGTGACTGGTTAAAAATATGATAATTAGGTCTACTTTTCTTTTATATGATAATATATTTATATGATTTTATATGGTAATATATTTTCCTTAAAACTATAGCTTATAAAACTTTCCTCTCTGAAGTCAGTCTAATAACATGGATGAATACAAGTGTAAGTTGCATGAAATAAACCATTATTTCACTAAATCAAACTATTGAATATTTGCTTTCATATCTACCCAGACTAAACATATTGTTCTAAAGATGTTTACAGTGTCAATTTTAAATGGGAAAGAATTAAAACTATGTATACTATGTGATCTCAATTTTATATGAAAAAAAAGATATGTAAAGAAAAACACTGACACTTTTCAAATTAAGTATTTATAGATAGATGTGCATTTATGGGTGACTGAGTTTTTATACAAATGTTTTTCAAATTCTCTTTAATTACCACACATCATTTTCAGAACTGAAAAAATTGCATGTTATTTAAGGGGGAGGATAAACCACCTTATTTTTTTTCCTGGAAGAAAATGGAACAATCTCAGTGAAACATGAACATTTATGAATTCTTCAAATAGGTATCCCACTATAGACATAAATGGAAAACTATTACTCTGAAAAACTCGCGGTTAAGATATTTGTGGGACGATATAATAATAGATACCTAATAATGCCCATCTATCTTCAGTACCTGTAAATACACTGGTGGGACAAAGAAGGCATGATTAGAGGGTGACCCATTTAAAGACAACCCCAAGTAATTCAACAAGACTTGGAACTTGACCCGCATCATTTAGAGTTTCTAAAATAAATTTCACAGCATGCTAGAATCTTAATTTGCTTCCCAGGTCCACAACCCTTACATTCACCTAGCTACTTAGGAAAACGTGTCTTTATCTCTCATGCTACCAACCCCCACATCTGATTAGCCAATAATCCATCAATTCCTTCTCATCCAGACTAAATCATAAAATACACTTGAATTTACATTGTTCCTGAACGTGAATGTATCTTACAAAAACTGGCAGGTTTGATATGTTTATTTTCTTTCTGAAAAGCTTTGTTTACATCAATGGCTTATATTGTAATTAACAGCATCTTGGTAACAATGAAATATAGCATATATGTGTGTGTATATATATATTTATATATGTGTATATATCTATATACTTAGAACTAATCCACCATTTAATTGTGATAATATTTTATTATAATTATTTTGAGTATTTCTTCTGCACCAATCTACTGAAAAACAAATATCTTTTTCTAACTTATTGACCATTGTTAGACCTCACTGAACATCTTTCTAAGATGCTGTCATATTTTTTCCCTTAAAAATTGGAAGTTTGCACCTCTTGGGGCAAAACTATGCACAAGACTTCAGGGCAAGCTGAGGAGTGATGTCATGGGTTCAAAGGCAGTTTAGGCATATCTATTTCTCTATTAAGCACTGCTAGATTTCCATCACCTTGCAGAGAATATTTCAGAAACATTGTGTGTAGCTTTTATTGATCTCTTTGGCCTTCAATTGCTTCAAATAGGGAGAAGTTTGGGGCTAATCAGTACCTTCAGGGACTGATATAAGAAATATGTGCCTTAATAGGTCTTAATATCAGCATCTTTAGAACACCTTTATCAAATTGTGTAACATTTTTAAATTGTAAAGTAATAATACGTTTCATTGTCCCTTCTTTTAAAATCTTATAATTCTGTGAATCTACTGAATTAGCCTGTCATATGTTTTGGTAAAGGAAATTAAATATAATATATAATTTTCCACATTTATTAAAGTTTCATACTTAAAAGCTAGAGTGATTTTTCAATAGGCAGATGATGTTCATACATCATTACTGAGTGAAAGAAACATGGCCCAAGATCAAACTAATTTAGCTATAATTTAGAGCATGTGTCTTTCAACTCTTACTGCATTCAGTCAAGATCGTGGAGTCCAGCAGCTGAGCATACGGGCTAAGGTCTTGTTAGCCTTACTTGGCAGCCATGTGGCCATCAGCAAGTTATTTAGCCTCTCTCTACCTCATTTTCATCTTTTGTATAATAGGAGTAAGATAACGCACTTCATTAGATTTTTATGAAGATTAAATGAGATAATCCAGCAAAGTGCTTGCATGTTGCCTATAAATATTCAATACAATCTTAGTTATATTATTCTTGATACTTTATAACCTTGCTAGATAATAATAGTAAGTTCAATCATCAGGTAATTGGTATTACAGATACCATTTGCAACACATATATCTGGAATGTTTATTTTAAAATTATGAATTCTATGGGAATTTTTGGAATGGCAATAGCAGTGTTTCTCAAGGCATATTCCATGGGAACAGTATGGTCAATGGCTAAGTGGATACGACTGCATGGGGCATTAAACTTACTTTTTAAAAAATGTATTTATTAAAATAAATTTGAGAATTCTGTATAGTGTCCTCCTATCTTGGAGACTACACATTGATATAGTAAAGAATGAGAGGCCCATAGGAGACACCTGGTTTCTTTGCTTCTTTTAGCATCCCAAAGCTCACTTAAGTGGAAGATCCTTTCACCACAGAACTCCTATTACCTTCTTGATTTACATACTCTCTAAGACTTCACTCTCTGAGATCCTAACAGGAATCACATAATGTAAAGATTGAAGAGAACCGAGTATAGAAAAGAAAAAAGGAAAGATGTAGACATGGGACCAAAAAGGATTTCTGTTTCTTCTGGGCAATGCCAAAGCAAAGCAGCAGGACAAGCTGTATTACAAACAGTAGCAGAGCCCGGTCTGAGCCCCAGGGTGACCAGGTTTGCTGGTGTGGGCTGTACAAACTGGAGGCCACATGCCTTGTTCATATGAACAGCTGATTGTTTTTATTCAATACTGCAGACCCAATGGAGTCAGATCTTCTAGTGCTTTTTCTTTTCCCTGAAATACATTTCATAGTGTAAAGTCACTATATATATAGTGATTTTACACTATATATATATATATATATGTTTTTCATATTTGTATCCAAGATACCTATGCAGCCCATGTTTTACAGGACAAACCAAACACTTCTATGGTTTGGATATAGTTCCGTAGACAACAGTTTGAGAGTTTTGGAATATTCTTCAGAGCCCAAACTATTTTCTATTAATGCATATGAATCCTTCAGCTAATGGCTTAGCATTTTGCCTCATAGCAACACTGTGAGGAAGGAATTATTATGCCCACTTTCATGGTAAGGAGATTAAGTTAAAGATAGGTGAGGTAATTTGCTCAAGTTTAGAGATCTGGCAGGTGTGTCATCAATCCCAGGTGCACGATTTATTAGTATACTTTTATTGACACACATTTTTTCTTCTGTAAGATGTAGGATTTGGGGGCTAAATGTTGACCCTGATTGATTATACTCACACAGCCTTCCTTCTTCAGAGGTGAGGTAGCTCTGGTTAAATTCTTTACTTTTAAAATGAAGATGTCAGCCACTTTCTGATTGAGAGGCTGTATTATCTATTACCCTTCCATGGCATTAGAATTTTTGTCTTTGAGGCCCTCAGCTTGAAAGATATACTTGAATTTCTAATCTTGGTTTTCTGATGCTCATGAAAAATTTGTTCTGAGGAGTTACTGACACAGAGGAATCTCTGAAGTGAATACAGTTCTACTTCTTTAGATGACTAGTTGGCAAACTATAGCCATGAACCAAATCTGGCTCATCATTTGATTATTTGAATAAAGTTTTATTAGGACAGTTATAACCATTCATTTACACATTATCTATGGCTGCTTTCATGCTACAAAGGCAAAGTTGAGAGGCTGTGATGGAAATCATATGACCTGCAATATAAAAAAAAATATCTACTCTGACCTGCACAGGACAACTTTGCCGATTTCTGCTCTAGATATTTTGATTTTTTATCCTAGGAACAAAATCAGATGATCACAGTCCTATGTCCCTAGGGATCACTGTTTTCAGATGATCACTGTTTTATATAAGTTCTTTTTACTAAGTTTATGTTTCTGTCACTCACGGGATTAAATATAAATAAGAAAAATGCCTGCAATATTTTTTATTGTATTCGCTGGAGAGTTATCTTTGAGGATAGTTGTTAACCTCATCACAGTCTCCCCTGTTAGAACAACATATCTAAAGCGGGAATACAAAAACAAAAAACAAAACAAAACAAAAAAACCCTTTTTGTTTCCTCCTGAGGAATTAGTAAGCATTAACAGCATGACAATTTGAAATCTTGTAATACTTTGTTTTCTCTTTCCTTTAGATGCTAAAAAATTTAAAAATAATACTGGCAATATTCCAATTTACATTCTGAGCACCACTTTTTACTTTCTAAATTTACCGTTGGTTTTATATTAGTTTTCCTAGTGTTGTTTGCTTTTTTCTGGTTTCTTAATTCATTTTATGGTATTGTAATGTGTGTATTTTCCAGGCACACATTATCTTTTTAAATTAAGATTAGATATAAATAAATGAGAGTGTCAATTATATATTTTTAAAAAATACATGAAAGAAAAGATGTTTGAACTTTCTACCCCTGTGACAGGAATCTATTCCTATGATTGCATCGTGTCCTATCCCCAGGGTTCACTTTTAACTTCTAGAAAATAAGAAGGAAAGAAAATACTCTGACCTCACAAAGACCTCAGCTGAAAAAAAAATCTGCAGCTGTCTACAGGGCTGTATCTTGAAAAGAAAGAGAACCACATTCTCTTAGTTTAGTTAGAACACCTCCTAAGGTATGGTCATCTCACTGACTGTTTTAAGAACTCTGGTATAGAGATCAAATGAGATTTAGGACAGAGTATATGCCCTACCCGCAGCTTTATATGGCAATGCAACATAAAGTGGAAGAGAGGATGATGCCAATATAGAATTATACTGATGCTACTAAAATCAGAATAGAGTAGAACACAGGCAGACGTTCAGGTCAGCTTTCTGTCTTATTGCCAAATAAAATGTGTTGCTCTGTGCTGACCATTCTGCCCAACTGTTTATTCCTGAATAGTCCAAAGTGCTGAGAAAGAGGCTATCAAATGACTCAGATTATCTGGGAGGGACTGTTTTGCCTTTCACTTAGATAGGTAATTGGGTACTGCTGAACTTCATCCTGTGATCCTAACTATGGTATGCAAATATAGTATTAGTTTTTCCAGGACCTTTCTAGAGAAATTTTTATGAAATAAGTTTTTTTACCTTAACCAAAATTGAATTCACTTCTCATCGGTATTGGAAAATGAAATTAACTCACCCCAACTTCATCTCCCACCCCTTCTTTATCATAGTGAAAAGGTAAGAATTAGAAAAATAGTTTAAACCAAAAAAGCATTTTATACATAATCACTTTAAGAAATAAGCAGAGCTTCATGTAACATGCATATTCTCCAGTAAATACTACCGAAATTATCTGTACCAAACGCCTTCATAATTACCTATGGAAGTGTGCACCTATTTTCTACACAGTGTTTTTTAAAAATATTTTTTCTTCTTCATTCATAGGGTTAAATAATACCTCAATATTTACCATTTTTATTTAATCTGATCTCTAAACATGGTTATATTCATACTACAGTTACTGATGGTTGGAATTCAGTAATTATAAAACAATGAGGGCATCCTCAAACTACGGCCCACCAGCGGGTGTTTTTGCTCATTTGTTTTTTTACTTCAAAATAAGATATGTACAGTGTGTATAGGAATTTGTTCATAGTTTTTTTAAAACTATAGTCCCGCCCTCCAACGGTCTGAGGCACAGTGAACTGGCCCCCTGTTTAAAAAGTTTGAGGACCCCTAATTAGGAATAGCTGCTACACAGCTACTTCCTAAAGTGTTACTTCTTTGTTCTCCACTAAATTTACTTAAGGTTCAAGTCCAGCTTTCTACCAGATAGTTATCAGAAAAAAAAAAAAAAAATCAGCAGTATTTTTGTAACCAATCTTTTAGGGTCCTTCATAAAAGAATTTTCATTAAAGTTAAAACATCTGAATTCATGCCATTTTTAAATGATAAAGCATATTACCATGTAAGTTACAAAATAATGTCACATTAATCAACGTTACACAAACAGCTTAGAAACGTGCTGTTCCCATGACAGTCTGATGCGACCTCAAGGAAGATCTCTTAGTAATAAAGATAAAATGTACTGACAAAATCTATCCATAAACCAGAAGGTACAAGAAGTGCATGGACTACTTTACAACACAGTCAGAGGGACTCAGTGCAAACTGCTGAAGGCAGGCTCCCCAGATGGAGTAATTAGGATACATGGTATCTCCAATATAGTCTTTATATAATCTTAATTTTGTTACGAGTAGTCAAAAGAAACGGCATCAGTGAAATAAAAAAAATTACATTTTTGCCTGAAAAATTGATGAGAACCTGACAAGAATTTTCTTACTGATCTCAAAGAGCTGAACATGCTTTGAAAAGTTATTTAGGGTAAATAAACAGGTATCCCTCTAAATATAATAACATACAATTTTTGGTATAAAATAAAATTTGATATTTAATAAAAATTATGTGTTTTCAAAAAATATATTTTATGTGGATTTGAGATATTTGAAAGGTAAGTCCACTAAAACACCAACAGTATTAAAAACAGGAAGTTGAGGAACTACAGTTTTTAATTATTACAGATCATCATAAGCTAAAAACTTGTTTCATATTTTAACATTTCTGGAATCATAGTAGGTCTTAAAGTAAAGGCATGCCATAATAATAAATACTCAGAAACTGAGCATAATTACTGCTACCATCATTTCTTGGTTCTCTTTGCTTCTACAATATATTTTTCCTACAATCTGTTTTCTATCCATCAACTAGAATCACACCCTCTAAAAAACAAGTCATATCAGATAACACACCTGCTTTGAACCCCCCACTGACTTTCTCTCTCACTCAGAAGTAAAGCCAGCATCCCTTAATGATTTACAAGGTTCTGCAGTGTGGCCCTACCCTACCCCTCTCTGATCTCACATCTGACTATTCTTCATTTACTCAGGTCCAGCCACACTTCAGTTTTCTTGCCCCAGGCCTTTGCACTTGTTCCCTCTGCTCTTCCCCATATATCTGAATAATGTACTCTCTCTCCTGTGAAGTCTTAGTCACATGTCAATGATGCTGAGAGGCCTGACTACTGAAAATTGTGAACTCTCAGTACTTTCTATTCCACTTTCTTCTTTTATTTTTTTCATAGTGCCTATCACTAATATAGTATATGATTTATTTGTTCTTTTTGTGTGTGAGTGGCTCTCTTTCCACACTTTAATGTAAAAATCCATGAAGACAATGAATTTTGTGTGTCTTGCTCACTGCTGCATTCATTCCATGACCTAAAATAGTGCCTGGCACATGTAGGAAATACTCAGTAAATATGAATCTCTTCATAAATGCATGGATGGATCATAAATATGATCACTCTCTCACCAATGTACTCATTCTGTTATTTATTAAAATGTTGAGAAAGAGCCAAGGACTGCCATAAAACACATCACCAGAGAACACCTCCCCCCACCCCCACCCCCGGCTTTATCTAGATAGAATAATCAACACTTGTTTTGATCCATTTCCCAGGCATAGATCATTCTGCCTTTCCTAAGGTAACAATATCAGCTCTATAAGTTTTTAGCAAAGTAACACTTTCACCTTAGTACAAAGTCAAAACATTCATCCATTGCTATATTGATACCATTGAGTTTATCTCAATATAATATCATAGATATAAACCTATATCTCATCTGGTCATTAATTAAAATATACTATAATAATATAGTGTTTCCCCAAAAACAGTAACAAAAAATCATAAATTCTTAAAGAATAAAAATTTTCTCAGTGTTTTCACTACTTCTATGTATTCCAAGTTGTCATGTTATCAATCCACTGTTAATAGAAGCCACCAACTACTAAATAATGTTAACTAATCTCCCTGTAACTCTCCACCAGCATTATAAATTAGAGACATTCAGATAGAATCTTGATTTAAGTCATGTAAACACAGTCAAGGAGCACAGTATATTTGTTACTAAAGCTTAAAGGAACATTACATCTGTTGGTCATATAACATTTTCCAAGCCAGCATATTTCTCCCAGTAGTGGGAGATAGCCACATGCCAATTGGGTTTGAATCCCTTTTCTACCCTCTGCTAGCTAAAGGATCTTGGGCAAGTTACTCAACTTACATTTGCTGTAGTTTCCTCATTTATAGAATACAGATTAAAAATAATTATCTTTCTCATAAAGTTTCAGAGAGAAGTGAGATGACAAATGTGAAGACTACAGTAAGTGTTTGCTATTATTACTTAAATGTAATTGAAAAGAAAGTAGCACCATTATGTTTTCTGTCCTCATGAACTCTCTCTTGCAACTTCATGACTTGGCCTTAAGAAATAGCAGCATAATAAAATACTGATAAATGCTGTGCCTGTGTAAGTTAAAGAATGCTTGATGTGATTGTGTTCATACTTTTATTAAATATTTGGTTCTCATTTACAACACTGGAGAGGCTTGACTATGAGTGCCTGAAATCCCTCTTTTCATAAATTGTCAGTTGATATTGGAATACAAAAATCTCTCCAAAGATCAGAGATGCAAGCCTCTTATGTGTGTCTCTTTCTCTGCCTAATTACTTTGGACACACTTTAGTCTAGACTACCATCCTGTTGATCACCTTCTGGCAGCCACAATGTCAGAGAAGCGCAGATGCACAGCCCTTGTCCCTGCAGAGCTGCTGTCACCATCAATGCAGACACATTCGTGCTGCTACTCTCCTCTTCTAACCAAACCTGGACTCCACCACTGGCCCCAAAGATTCTATTTGAGTCCCTAAACCTACTGAAGTGCAGATTTCTACCAATTAGGTCAGATGAACACTGTTGTCAACCCATCCTGTGCCACAAGAGCCCCTCTGAAAGGCAAACACTTGCTGCTGTGCTGTGATTAAGCAGATTTATAGTTGGACCCACATTCAGAAAGTGTGAATTTTTTCTTGCTCCAACACTTAAAACTCTTTTGTTCACTGTACCTATTGCCATACACAGCTATATCATTCTGACTATGGAAAACTTCATTCTTTATGATGAATTTTTTCCTGTCTATAACCTTGTTTTTTTCATAGTACCTCACAAATCTGAGTCCCACAGATATATTATGTCCCTACCCAAAGCCCAACTGTAGACAGAAGTCATGTCTCCTCCACTGTCAGAGGTGTCTCAGTCTCCAAATAAATCATGCATCCAAACAGATTTTGAGGAGGCAGTGTTGTCTCACCCTACACACTGGCTACATGTGTCATAGCTCAGGAGAAGTGAGACATCCTGTTGCATACACAAAATGCAAATGAACTCCCTTGGCTAGTGTAGATCAATGCTGTGTTACAATTATAAAACTGAATAGGGATAAGATGAAATAATCCCATTGAGAACAAAATTAATTTGTGAGGTTGATCATTAGTATGAGCATATTCATGAACCTCAAATACTATATTTTCTTCCCTTCATTATGGATGCTTATAAAAAAGTAAAATATATTTTAGCATTAATCTAACATATAAATATGTATAATGCATTCATATGTATATATATTATATATATGAACTATGGAAATTTAGAGAATATATATAAATTCCAAAGATAAAAATGTAATTATCTATAATCCCTCAATCCATATATAAACACTGGAAAAGAGTTTCTTATTCTTGAGATAAAAATAACTATAGAAAAATAAAAACATGTCACTCTTGATGAGGAAAAAGATTCAGGTGAGCATTTCATCTTAACTTTTATGACACCAAAATATCATCATCATCAACCTTAGCAACAAAACGATCATTCTTCCATAAAGACCTCAAACTACAGGGAATAACCATATCAGAGTTCAAGCTTAATTGAAAGTTTTTCCACTTAGCAAGAAAAAAAGGGATATAAATTAGGATGAGAAGCATCCTTTCACTGTTTGTTTCCTATTGCTATTTCTGGAGGGAAGAAGAGAGTGATAGGGTGAACAAGTAAGTTACAGGGTTCAGAATCTTAAAAAAAGAAAAAAAATCACATGACCAAAAAAGGAGAAAATGACTTTATTATTCTGATATTCATCATTTTAAAAATAAGAAAATAAAAACATTTTTGTGCTTCCTAGTCAATGAATACTTAAAATAACACAATGATTTCTATAATTCTAAGATTATTCCATTTAATAATTGCCATCTAAATAAATTTGAAGGCATTATTAGAAAATAATTCCATGAATTACAGTGTCAGATATTCTTTAACTCTATAATAACACTCCCTAGATAGGTCTAATTAGCTTATAATATGAATGATACTGATATTAAACTGCAGCAAAGTATTAAATTAATAGACTCTAGGAGAAGATGCAGATGTAGTTTTCAAACTACACGGGACTGCCATATAGTTCACTTATTCACTGGTTTTCTAGAAAAGTTAATGTGGACATTTTTAAATGCTTCCAAATAAATCCCCACATATTGATAATATTAAGAAAAGTCCTCATTTTTGATTCACGATATATTTTCCATGTAATCATATTGTTGTCTAGATTATATTACACAACATTACTCAAAATGGGATCAGAAGCAAGATCCAGTTTTCTTTCATTTTCATCTCTCTAGATACCTGAAAAATTCCCTTTTGTATATAAGCAATTTTGACCATAAACCCTTTATAGTATGTTTTTGTTACAGATAAATACCCTAATAATCACCATTTGTTCAAGTCACACAAAAATGTATGCAGAATTAGAATTAGAACTCTTAGTCCATGAATTTCCAATCTAATGTTTTTAAGTATAATGTCAAGCAATTGATAAGTGTTTTCAGACAATGATAGAGTTCTGACTCATGCAGATAATTGATTGATCAGAAAACAACATATCCAGAGAAGCACTGTGTCTCATAAGAAAAACAAAAACTACAGGAAATCCTCCACATTAACATTTTAGAAAAATAAAAGTAACATATTTGAAACAATTAGAGACTATTAAGCAAAGATTGTTTAAATGCTCAATTACATTTTCCAGCTGCATTACAGGACTTTTTTAAAAGGAAAGCAATCGATGTGATGTGGAAGAGTTATGAAAGGCTCTTTGAAGAAGTACAATATATTCACAAAAGAGGACATGCTTCAGGGAATTGTCCTGTGCACAGAACCACATGCTTCACTTAAGCATCACTATGGATCAATACAGATGAATCTAAAACAGAAACATAAGGCCACCAACAAATATAAGAGAATGCCTTATATTGTAATCAAAACCTTCTCTCTTAGAGCATGGTACCTACACACAGAGGATCACCCTACCTCCAGACTGTCTTCTTTAGCACCTCACATTAATCCATCTTTGGGTTAGACTGTTACAGGCTAACACCTCCTAAAAGCCTATTCATCCAAATTTCTACCCATTCATTTCTGATGAAAGATGAAGACTGGAATGAAGTCAGAGTGCCAAACCCAGGCACGAAATGCTCAGCCATAACAGCTGGCACCTAGTTTAGGCCCAGGCTTCTTTATGGCCACTGGACCATGGAAGCCTATGCTAAGGTGACTCAGATGGCCTGTACCACTAACGTGGCAACATTGCCCATATCATGCTGTTTTGTTCTTATTCTGTGCTTGCACAGTTCCTAGGTTCTGAGAGTTCGCTTCATTCTCCACTCCACCCAGTCTACTCAGGACCTCCTCTTGGGTGAGAGTTTGCCTGGCCTGTACCAATTCCATGAAGTTGGATCCTATACCTAAATCGTCAAGTGTCTTGGTACAAATCTTGCAACCTGCCTGAATCCTGAGTTTTGAGCCATCATTTGAATATTCTCCTTGCCAACCCCGATATCTTGACAGCTTTTGCTATTGGGGCTAAGGAAGTTTTTCTCTGCAGAGCCAAGACTGCCTATGGGCTCTATGTAGGCCCTGTGGCCACATCCTCTCCCTTCAGTCCTTTCCCTCCCTTAGTGAGTGGGTTTCTGTGCTTGATGGCTCACTTCACTTCACATCCAGGTCCACTTGACTCACCCAAATTGGTCACATGCTTTTGGTACATTAGACCCTCACTGCACTACTTGGTAAGTTACTGCCTCCAGACACAGAATTACATCTTAGTTTACATCACATCCAAGTGCTCTCATCTTGGGATACTTATATATATTTTAGGTCTGTCACAACAAAAAGAAAAGTAGGTTGATTCTTAGTGATGATCATTTTTCATATGTTTCTTGACTATTTGTATGTCTTCTTTTGAGAAATGTCTGTTCAGATCATTGGCACATTTTTAATTGGATTTTTTGCTGTTGAGATTATTGTGTACTTGATATATTTTGGATATTAATCCCTTGTTGGATGAATAGTTTGCAAATATTTTCTTACATTCTGTAGGTTGCCTTTTTACTCTATTATTTCATTTGCTACACAGAAGATTTTTAGTTTGTATATAATCCCTTTCTCTTATTTTTACTTTTGTTTTCTATGCTCCTAAGGACCTATTTATAACATTTTTCCCCAATGTCCTGAGCATTTCCTCTGTTTTCTTCTGGTCATTTTACAGCTTCCTGTTCAAAGACAATTAGGTCTTTGATCCAGTCTGAGTTGATTTTCATATAGGGGGAGAGGTGGGGCTCTAGTTTCATTCTTCTGCATATGAATATCTAATTTTCCCAGCCTCATTTACTGAAGAGACTGTCCTTCCCCCAGTGAGTGTTCTTGGCATCTTTATCAAAAAATCAGTTGGTGGTTGATGTGCAGATTAGTTTCTCAGTTCTCCTTTCTTCTCCATTGGTCTATGTATCTGTTTTTATGCCAATATCATGCTGCTTTGGTTACTACAACTTTATAGTATATTTTGAGATCTGGTAGTGTGATGTGTTTAGCTTCATTTTTTTTCACTGTTGTTGTTCAATGTGGCTTTGGCTATTTGTCTTCAGTGGTTTCATACACATTTTAAGATTTTTTTTCTATTTTTGTGAAGGATGTCATTTGTATTTTGATAGGGATTATTGAATCTGTAGTTCACTTTGGGTGGTAGCAAGAGATTTTTATTTTCACTTTTTAGGTATAGCACATGAGGAAAATATGTGATGGAAAACATTGTATATTAACATTATATAACATATTAAACATATTAACATATTAAACATTTTATATTAACAATGATACAATCACATCTCAAAAAGAGTTGTGTCTCTATTTGCAGATTTATATTAACATTCACATAAACAATTTTGTTTGTTGCTAAATGTCTTGCCACTTGAAGCTGTGAATAAATGTGTACCTGTTGGCTTCTTGTAAACACTAAGCAGCACTAAATAAATGTTTGTTAAATCCAATAGATTACAATGATAGGAATTACACACATATATGTGGAAGGCAAAAGTAAATTTTATATATCTGTGTTTGCTGACACAAAACCAATTTTTTCTAAAGAATAGTATCTTCTAAACCATTTTTCTTCTACATAAACTTCATTAATAGAGTTCTTTTTAGATTTAAATTACTTTCTAACTTCATTACTTGTCCTGCATACACTCTCAAAAATCTGCTAATTCAAAGGAAGCACTCAAGCATCCCTTTGTGTCTCAAGGATCAGGAAATCTTATAAGAAACAATAAGTGGCTTTGTCAGGTAGTGAATGAGTAAGAAATTTCTGCAGTAAGGAATAAACTATGTTTAATTTTAACATGTAAAAGAACAATTTTTTTAACTTGTACATGATTCAAAGTCCAGTCACAAGAATGAAGATCTTTAAAATTGAGATGTCTTTTTTAGAAGACAATCAGTATACCAGAAGGCAGCGACCCTGGTAGCATTTGATCTTTCAACCCCCCCAAAATTCAAATCAAAACAAATAAGACAAAAAGAATCCACTACTTCTTTTTATGTAGGTTCCACATAAAGGCTTTAAGCTAGTTTTAAAAATTCAACATTATTGACATTTTGGGTTGGATAATTCTTTGTTGTGGCCATCTGTCCTGCACATTGCAGGATGTTTAGCAGTATCCCTGGGCTCTACTCACTAGATGCCACTGAAAGCACCTCTCTCATCCCACCCCACCCCCACACTCATCTGACAGTCAGTGTTTCCAGACATTGTCAAATGTTCCCTGGAAGGCAGCATTTCCAACCTTCTCCTGAGAACCACGGTTTTAACCTCATTCCCTTCTAGCTAGCTTCTCAGTGGTGTTTGTTTCATACAACCATTTATTGAGCAAGAAAGGATTTGACTTTTAACACTTTTAAAAATAAAAAAAAAAGTGCAAAAGCTGAACAATGTGTTTATATTGTATTTGTAACTCAGGAATGTGTCAAATCCAGTGTCATGAATGTTATGTGTGTTTCTTCCCATCTAGATAGAGTGCAATTTAATGATTAAAGGAATGCCTATGCTTTCAGGTCAGACAACCAGAATTCAAATTTCATTTTTAACATTTAGAAGCTGTCTAATTGTAATTCAAGTTACTTAAATCCCTGACACTTCTAATCTTCATATTAAAAAAGCAGATAATAATAATATATCCAGTTTACATTATTGTAGAAATTAAATGGGATAACATCCCTAAAGGGCATGCAATATATTAGCTAACCAATCTATTATCTTATGCTTTTAATCATAAAAGAATGAAAACATCATCCATTATATGTGTCCTATTTTTTTCTTTAAAATGTTATATTTATTCTTCCAGTGTTTCAATAACTAAACTAGGACTATATCATTTGGAATATCCCCCATTTCCCTAAAAATTGAAATTTAAATTTATTTCAGCTTGCCTTTATGATAGAACAAGACAGTAGGGTAAATATAATTTTATCAGTTATTTCATCTCTTATTTGTCAGAATCTGGATGTAGTCTTTTTAAGGGAAAAAACACACTTTATTTCTTTTTCTGTTGATGAACTTCTTTAACCTTATTAAAGAATTAATTGGGCTATCAATTGTTATAAAACCATCCTGAAACCCATTCCTCCTAAGTAGTTGTGTGATACACAGTGACTCATGAACCCATCAATCATTCCTCACTTCCATGTGACTATCCTGGGGGGAGGGAATGAGGGTCTAGTCTATTCCTCAGTCAGACTAAGATACTGCTAGATAATATCCAAGATAATAGATTTCAAATGTTACCTCTGCAGGAAAGTCTTTTCTGACCTTGCCAACCAGACTAAGTTAGCTCCTTTTGCAGTGAACTCCTTTTCACTTTACAGTTTTCCTGTGTGCACTTTTCACAAATGAAATCTAATATTTTGATTTTTAGAAAAATTAGCTACAGCCAATTTATGGGTCAGCATTCCCAGGTGTAGGATTATAAACTCTTCTTTTATTATGCAGTTTAGCCAGGCTGCTGACCTCATTTAGACTGCTCTCTGCAGTTCTGGTTTAAGGAGATACACTTGCCAAATCCATGTAGCTAACAGATTACTGAGACATCAGATCACTTATGAATAAACCTAAACTCTAACAAGCAGCAAAAATGAAAGACTAGTCTTTTATGTACTAAGTCTATTTAATTTGGAAATCTTCCTATTGTACAATCTAAAGATGACATTTACATTTATTTCATCTCACATTTAAGTTAAATTCCAGAAAAAGAACAAAAGATAAATCTGATTTTCCCATGTTATCCTTTATCTTTAAGATTTCTATAATCTCTAGTTTAATTAATTACCAGTAGCACAATGAAACATGGTTTCTTATTTAGTAGTCTTGTCAAGAACTTAATCTACTTTCCTAAATCATTCTCAATTCAATAAACTTTTTTGGAGAGTCTAAATATGAAGAAGAACCTATTCTAGGTGCTGTGAATAAAGAGTACAGTGAATAAAACAAACACATCACAAATAAATTTAATAATATAAACAGAGTGTAGAGACAAGAGGTATCTGTAGCCCAATCTGGAGTTCAGTGAAGGATTCCTTGGAGAGATGAACATGGAGTAAGCCTTAAGAGATGAGTAAGAATTTTTTTCAGCATATTACAAAGGTACTAATGTTTTGTTTACATATATTGCCTTTGCCCTGCCTGAGTCAGAGCTTCAAGCATGTCCATCCCCCAGATGGTGCCCACCACACCCATTAGGTGTGAACATACCTATCCCCTCCTCCCAATTGCCACCCACCGACACCCAATAAATGTTACCACTATATGTGCACATAAGTGTTGATCAGTTAATACCAATTTGATGGTGAGTACATGTGGTGTTTTTTTTTAGAAGAAAGAGTTAAGAAGAATTTTCATAAATAACATAGGCTAAGCTGTAGAACAGCACAATGTTTGACTACAATTGAAGACAATTTAGAATTAGGAGAGCCTAAGTGCGTAGAGTGAGAATCCCAGAACAGAGAGGTTTGTACAACACTCACAGACCTGATCATTAAAACATCAAAGCATTGGGTAGATGCCTAGTAGTGGGATTGTTGGATCAACTCTGGCTATGATGGTACAAAGGCAATATATGTAACCAAAATGTTTGTACCCCCATAATAATATTCTGAAATTAAAAAATAAATAAATAAATACAATTCAACACTCAAAAAAAAAAAAAATCAAAGCATTGCAGTTTCCAGGTATGTATCACTCCAAGAAATAACTTTTCCAATTAGGCCATAAAGTGGCCAGAAAGATTTCAGCAAGAAAGAGAATGAAATGGTTATTCTTTGATAATTTCATTTAGTTGATAATGTTAGTCCTGTATAATATTTTGGAAAATATCACATTATATAAAATACAATAAAAATCCTGTAGTTATAATATTTCACATCAGTTCTTACAATCAAACAGAGCAGCAACTACATGCTGCGATTATTTATTCATGTGAAAACTATTATTCACTTCATCAGATCAATGCTTCTTGTTCCAGTATTTTGCTATGGTTTTGCTTTCCAGTCTTTGCTTCTTATTTACAGAGGAATAATTTGCATGATTTTTCTAGATTAATAAAATATTTTCCCAAATTCCTCACAGCAGAGATCTCTGGGCCCAGAGACATACATATATACACTATCACATACATGCACAGATATAAAACCACTGCAACTTTAGATTCTGATTTTCCAACCATTAGCCCAGCTGTTATAGCTGTATTTTTAACAGTACCCAGGGGAATAGGTAGGCTTGATGTTTAATGCAAACCAGCTTGTGGAAAAATATGTTCACTTCCTATTATATTACAAAGCAATGAAATAAAAAAAAAGAGTCCTCTGGGAGATATTTAATGTATATTGATAGAGTTGATCTCATCAGAGATTATATACTTAGTAAGTGGAATACAGTATGAGAAAATTCTAGGCCTGGTATTTCCATCAAAATTATGTAGAAAATAAAATATATATTTGAGTATAAATTGAATACATATCATTAAGATTAGGCTACAAAGAAGAGCAAAATCCATATGTTGCTTAAATTTTTCTATACATATATACCTTTGAAAAGTTTTATATATAGGTCCTTATGATAATATAACTGTATTAACATTTAATTAATAATAAACATATGTAAGTGATATATAAAATTTTAAGTGACAGCAGGAAATTTTTTGTAGATTCAGAATGCATCATAAGATTTTATGTAGGCCTTGAGCTCAGCTGTGACCTGAACAGATCTTTTTCGCAAATGTAAGCTTGAAACAAGGAAAACATCCAGTATTTGTGAAATTAGATCAAATGAATTAAATACAGCAGTTGGTACATGATCCAACCAGGTTGAAAAGTTCAAAATAATCTAACTAAAAAATTTTGTTTACTCTTCCAAGTGACTCCGTTTTTCATGGAACTGTCAGGTTGACATGACGTCATACATAGGTCAACAGTTATTCAACCATGCTGATCACCAGAGACTACTTTTGAAGGGGAATCTCTAAATCCTTCACCATACTTTTATAATCATGCTATTAAGTAGGTTTTTAATGTCTCAATTTTATACAGAAATAAATTGAAATACAAGGAAGGCAAGAACCTTGTTCTTTGTTATACAGATAGTAAGTGGAGATAAGTCTGGAACTCAATTCTAGCTGCATATAACAAAAAGTAAATCTCTAGCCTTGATACAGAATAAGATATAAGATATGGGTCATAATTTTATAACAGTATGGAAGTATTATCATTAATAGAGAAATTAGCCACTCCTCCAGTGAAGAATGGAAGAGGATATACAAATTTGAACTAGGTCTGTTTTACGTTAGAAATTGAGCTTCTAACTGTCTCCCTATGTCAATAATGTTAACATATACTGGTTTGGTGGACATCAGAATCCTTTGAATACTGGCACCTGATGAACTGAAGGGCAGAAGAATGAAAAACATAAGATATTAACTGTGTGACTAGAAACTAGCTCTAGGAGTTTCTGCTCAATTCAAGCTGAAATTCTAACAAAACACTTGAACACGATCTGTGATCTTACCACATTTTAGTCTTCATAAAGAACAAAGAAAAGCACCTAACATGTAGTTCCTATAGATTGTTATGTCTTAATTGTTTTAGGAACTAATGCAAATACATAAATTCTGAGGAGTAAGAAACAACTAAGACACAATTACCAGGTTAATTTTTTTGCATCAAATATTAATTAAAACATATTCCAAAATTGGGGTAAGAAATATGAAAGGTTTTAAAGAGATATAAAATAAGTCTCTGACACTCAATTTTTATTTATGTATTTGTTTTAATTTTTAAACTTTAAATTATGGGTATGTAATAATTTTACATCTTTATAGGATACATGTGATGTTTTGATATAAGGCATACAATGTGAATTAATCAGCGTAATTTGGGTATCCATTACCTCAAGATTTAACATTTCTTGGTGTCAAATAATTTTTAATTTTAATGTATATGAGGAAATGAGTCTTACATATATGAAACTAGAGAACAAATCTCCAGTTCTCTGATAGAGTGTTAAGGTAGAAGGTCATTGCTAAAGGTAAAATAGTGTTGCAAATACTCACAAGAGGAGAAGATAACTATTTCTTGAAGCTGCATTTTTATTGAGTGCCTCATGGCAGGCTTACATCACTGCTTTCTGTGGTGGGCTAAGAACATCTATAGCTCTGTCCAGAGTGAAGCACAAGAAAGACAAAAACCCAGTTCTATACATCAAATGCCCAAATGCCTTGCTTGTTAGTTACAATCAAGTCCTGTAAAATCGCATAAATATAGATTTTTGTATTTCGATTCCTTTCTTTCAGACAAGAAAAATCTCAAGAAAACGAATGATGCTAATAATAATAGTTTTATCTTAATGGTTTTCCTCTTGATGTGTTCCACGAGATACCTTGCACAGTGTAGTAGGAATGAGGCTCCAGGTGTTCTCATCTTAATTGTTATAGTGGTTGCCTTTATATAGTTTTGCATGTCTTATTCTTATGGTGCTTATAAAAGAAGGTAAATAATACAATCAATATCCGTGCTATAAATTTTTCAAGAATCATGAGTTTTGTGTGAAACTTCAGTTTTTTAAAATCATTTATTAGGCTGGTATACCAAACTATAGCTAATTCTGAATCTTGGTGAAATAATAATGCAATTTCCCCCTACTGTCCGCTTATAGGATTACTCTGAAAAGTTCTTTGAACATATTTATAATGATAATAATTAACATTTTTTGAAAGTGAGGGTATACTAGATGCTGTTTTAGATGCTACATTTATATATATACATATACACATACACACACATATATAGGCACACACATACATATATATTACTTTATTTAACACTTTTAATAATCCTATGAGTTAAAAGTTAAGCATCTTGCTCAGGGTCACACAGCTAGAAAGTAGCAGATCTTGGATGTGAAACTAGGTAATATGACTTTAGCACTCATACTGCACTATTATGTTTACCCAAATTATCTTGGCAGCATGATTACAATAATAATGTGATCATCTATAATTGGATATCGCTCAAATTTCTCTTGATCTGGGACTGTGAATGTATTTTTCTACTCATATCTATCCATGGTTGCCTTTCCCATAGACATACATACCAAATCAAACTTCGAATTTGTAGATTTGTGGGGAAGGGTTCAATAGTTTTAAGTAGGCTTTAAAAAATGCCCAGAGGGAATCATGCAGCTAAGATCTGTACACCATTTATAACATTTAAGCAGATGAGAATTAAAAACTATAAGACTTTAAAATTCATACTGGCAGGAAGCCTCAAGCAGTGATGATAAAAGAAAACAAAATGATGCAAATTTAAGTGGATTAAATAGAGAAAAATCAGTGGGGGGGGGATCTTTAATCAAGCCAAAGTGCTGAAGACAATAGAGGTTGATGATGTGGAAATAGTTAATAGTTTTATATCTACTGAGATCAGCCCTATTCAGGTGATTCTTTTCAGTTCTTCTGGTTCTTGATAACTTATTCTGGTAAGCCAAGAATATGTAGAGAGGTATGGGACTGAAATGAACTCCATATGCAGAAAGAATTTTATTTAAATAGGCTAAAAATTTGAGAGCTACAAAGAAGCTTAGATATCATCCAACCCCAGCAGGAAAAAAGTGAGACTGAAAGAGGTTAATTAAGCTTACTGGAGGTCACCCTAAAGTTGATTAACGTGAGCTTGAGTAAGGTAGTTAGGTAATGGCAGAGTTTATAGTGGAATACAAATTTCTAACATATAGGTGTCCCACAAAAGAAAGAACTGCAGAAAAAGAAATATTTTTTAAAAATATTTCCCTTAAATTCTTTTTAAAATCAACAAGAGATTATAAACAACAGTAAATTACTAAAATATTTTTTACAATCACTAAAATATTTTACATAAAAGTAGTCCTTTTATATTTTCTAAACCTCTGATGATCTCTGCACATTCTCATTAGATTTGGAGATAAAACCAAGTACAAAGATTCTCTTTTCAATTCCTCACACCCTGGGTAAAACATCAAATATAAAACATGGACAATTTGAATTTTAAGTTTTTAAATACTACTTTGACTCCTAGCAAAAATTACTTAAATATTTTCTCAGGCTTTTCCTGAAGATAAACAAGATGCACTTGGTACTGTGTACTATAGAAAAATAAAATGGAAAGCAATTATTTTTATCTTGAGGAAACCTATAATTTACTTGGGTAAAAGGGCACGTGGCATACAAACATAATGAAGATGAAACTATGTAAAAAGCAAAAGATAATGAAATTTAAGATTATCAACGGCTGTAAGTGCTAGAAAAATTAAAATGCAAAGATATGAACAGTGCTAGGTAAAAGGAAATATGACACCCTGAATGAGTTTGCAGGTCAGATTGTTGACTGGAGCTGAAAGTCTAAGGTGATAAGGAATGGAAAATCTGGATGTGATGTAGGAAAGAAACAGGCAATGAATGTGCACAAAGTCTTGCAGACCAAGTAGAAAAGCTGGATTCAATATGCATGATAAAGGGAGCCACTGAATGTAAGTGACATGATATAAACGTTATTTGTGAAACGTAGCAACCTGACCTTAGATAGATTATGGAAGTTAGGCTAAAGTATGGGAGATTACGTAGTGGGGCAAAAAACAGTGCTTAGACTAGGTGCTTTCAGTAAGAGAGAAGGTGATTGCTTCGCAGCAAATGATTCAGAATTTGATAAAGGTATTCTATTCCAACCATTCAGCCAATTGTGGGAAAAAATTATTTTCAGATTTTCCACTGTCTTTGATGGAAAAATCAATGTTTAGAGATTATATCTGTATGAAACTCAGTGTCCCTATTATCATATAGAAAGTTCTACCAATAATTTTTATTTTTCTCACATATCATTTCTTTTACTTAAACATTCATATTATTTCATATAAACATATATCAAATAATTATATAAACATATATCAAAGAATTTATATATCATATAAATATATGAATAAACTAGAATCTATCACTAAAGGAAGAGCCTTGTCATCATTTCTTAATTTTTACAGTTATGACATCAAATGGTTTCATGTGCCTGCTTTAATAATCTTCCTAATTTATAGCCTTGGGTTACTCCTTTGGTCGGGTGGATTATAAGGTAGTCTCAATACTTTATGTGGCATATAAAATTTTTAGACCTTGCAATGCTTTACTTAGGCCTCACTTAAAATAAATTTAATGTCTATTTCACATTCAATTTGTTAGCCTTTTTATTTTGAGTTTTAGTCAATCATAGTAATGTGCTGTACTAATTTTCAATTTTAAAATGTATTCGAAATATAATAGGCTATTAAGATGTTAGGACTTACATTTAAAAATGTGTGCACTTAGAAGAAATTATAAATGTTTACCTGATAACATGGATGGTTTATAGGCATAGTGTTTTGTACCTCATTTAATTCTTTAAATCACTCCACTTGGGAAGATATTGTATGTTTTTTATATGCCTTAGGTAAATGCACCGAATAATTGCAATAGTTCAGCATATAGTATGTGCAGGCAATTTGCTGAGCACTTTACCAATGTCCTGTGATGTAATTGTCACAAAAACCCTGAGATAGGCTGCAGCTGTGTCCTGGTTTCACTGAAGTGAAGAGAAGTTAAGTAATATGCATAGTCAATAAGTAACAGGTCCTGGCTCAGAGAAGTGTCTTTCTAAATACACAACAAAGCTTAGATATTGAAAGATGTCTGCTAATTTAGAAGCTTCGCTCTTAACCACTATAGCAATTATCACCTAATCTGACTCCTGCCTCTAGGTAGACAATTTTCTCACTACCCAGAACACAGTAAAACTTCATTACTAATTTAGACAAGAGGTGATGTAAGTTCCTATGACTATTATCCAATTATGTCAAAATGACTGCAGTCAGAGTTCATACCCCACCACAAACACACATGCTGGTTTTTTCCAGTTAGGATTTAATATTCTGAAGTAGTTTTCTTTCATTATTAGAGACCCCTGACTTCTTTCTCTCTCTTACCAAACTTTTACTTCAGTTAAAGAATCTAAAATAGATTAAGTTTAGAAGAGGTGAAGGCAATAGAAACATTTTAATAAATTTCCCAGAACAAGATTACTAATGTACTTTTCTAAGACAAAGTGTCCTTTATTAATTTGTCCAGTCAGCAAACATTCTGTTAGCATTTACAAAGGATATTTTAAATGCTGGTTAGTATGTTGAATATCAAAGACATAAATATGGTTGCTGAATGTAAGAAAATCAGTATTACAACAGAGGAATATAGGTATACTAATGTATACATACACAAGTATACATAATGCAGTATGTGGATGTACATAGCATGCTGGTTAAGTAGCAAGACCCTGAAAGTGAATCCTTGCATTTGAATAATTGCTCTGCTACTTTATTACCTGGTAAAACTGGACACTTACATAAAATCTGTGTCCTTCAGATTGCTCATGCATAAAATGAGGATAATAGTATTTACTGCATAAGGTGATATTGATAATTAACCAAGATAATGCTCATGCCTGACAATCAATAACTAGATATGTCTTATTTATTTTCATGAAATGAGCTAAATGAATAAAGTCTTATGTGAACCCAGACAAATGGCCAATCCATTCTTTGATGGGCAGAGAGATAGGTAGTTTGTGTCAGGGAACTCTTTGCAGTGTTCTGAAACAGTCATGTGCCTTGCTTTGGCTGTATGGAGAAGGAAGTAGAAATACATTCTAGGGAGAGGGAATCATGTAAGAAGGACATAGTGACTGGAAATATATGATTTATTGGTGAAGTAGTAGTGTTCCAATATGGTAGAACATAAGGTTCTAGATGAAAATGGCAGGGTTAACAGATATATTCTCCAGCAAACTGGTATTAACTGAGTAGCACCTAAGTGGACACATAGGTGCTACAGTAATATGGTATTGGGGAGGTGGGAGGGGGGAGGGGGGCGGGTATATACAAACATAACGAGTGAGATGTGCACCATCTGGGGGATGGTCATGATGGAGACTCAGACTTTTGGGAGGAGGGGGGGAAATGGGCATTTATTGAAACCTTAAAATCTGTACCCCCATAATATGCCAAAATAAAAAAAAATTAAAAAAAAAAAAAAGTCACCACAAAGACACTAAAAAAAAAAAAAAAAAAAAAAAGGTGAGGCAGAGTTGGGGTAAGAGACTGATTATAGAAACACTGAACAAACAGACGAAAGAAGAGAACAATGTCTGCCAGCAGGGATTCTCACACCGGGAATGTGTAACCAAATTGTAAACAACCTGAAGGGAGAGACTACAACTCTCAGGCCCACTAACAGGACCCACACTACTTTGCTCAGTAGAATTGTGTCTTTCTCAAATTAAATGCTCAGTAAATGCCTACTGAATAGAATTATAAAATAAAGCAAAATAAGACAAACACCAAAAAAATCTAACTTGTTATGTAGCTCCTGTTGAATCTAGTCTGCAAGCAATAATGGAATTGTATAATAGCCTGTCTTTATTTGATTAATTTTGACACTGACTCCACAATTCTACATTAAGTACATGAATTAACACTTCCATTAGATCAACATAGAGAATACCATGGACAGTTTCCCAAATATTATCCATTTGAGGTTGGAGAGAGTTCACAGACATGCCCCACAAAAGCTTAATATAGACCATTTCTTTCAACTCAATCACCCAAATGATTGAGCAATCTACATTCCTGCTAAAATTCAAAATAAAAACAATATATGCTGTCTTAAATCAACTCTGTCCTTAGTATTAGCAACCAATGGCAACAAAAGTAATTTATATAACTATATATGGCCCATTTTGAAGAAGTAGGCTACAACTATGCACCACAGTTAATTTAATCAAGCATGGTGCACATTATCATTTAAGTTAAAAGTAAACTGAGTGTTCAATTTTAAAAATATAAATTATTATATAATTTATATGATAATTATATAATTATGATATAGATATAACTATGCATATATCTGCAGACATATAAATGTCTTTGAAATGTCTGAACTCTCTCCCACCTCAAATGAATAATATTAGGAAAAATGTCCATGGCGTACTCTATGTTAATCTAATGGACAGGATCAAATAAAGACAGAACACTATCACCCAACTGTTGCTTAGGAGTATATTTAGAAGGAGCTATGTGACAAGTTAGATGACTGGTGGTTGTCTTATTTGATATATTTTATAATTCCATTCAACAAGCATTTGCAAAGCATTTAATTTGAACAAGCCACAATTCTATGAAGCAAATTAATGTGAGTACCATGAGTGGGCCTGGGATTCATGGTCTTTCCTCACTAGTTGTCAATGGTGATTGACTTTGTTTTATGCTCAGTCAAAATCATAATATATAGTTAACATCAACCATTTTCACCATGTTTTATACAGCATTTCTGGAGAAAGTAGAGTACATTATTTGAAAGATTAAAGTATTTGCAAAATATACTGTAGATAATATCTACAGCAAAACTTCCCGCTATTATGATAGGATAAAGTCATGTGAAAATAAAGTTATCTATGCTAATATACTAAATGGACAAATAGTGTATTCAGGTACTTATGGATAAATTTTATAAACTCAAGAACATAATGCATGAGAATCCAGAATTTATTTCAGCATATAAATCCTAATAGATGCTTCTTTAAAACAAACCAATGGTGATAAATAACCTATTGTGCGCGAATCAACTCAACATTTTGTATAGTCAATCAATACATCAATATTGTGTTCTTCTTATGGATTCTGGTTAAATCATTAAACCCAGTAAGTATTTGCCAGATTTATGTTTTGACCAGCTTCCATTACTTGCTACAGAAAGTGGTGGTGCTAGAGATGACTGTATAGAGCAGGTGAGGGTTAAGTGATTGTTTAGAAACAATAAAGAAAGCTTTCTGAGTAAGGAAACTGGGAAGTGTGTGAATTAACAAATGACTTATAAAGATACTTCTAAAATCTATGTCAATTTTTTCATTTCTTTAGATTGAGCTATTTGCCAATGTTTTAAATTGTTATTTTTGTAGCAGAGACATCTGAAAGCAAACATTTTGTCTTCTACAAACATTTTTGTGTCATTCAGACCTTTGGCAATTTTATGTTATTCAACTGCTTTATTAAAACTGCTTTTAAGGTTGTGTGACTCTAATATATACTGCTTATTCTGAAGGAAATCCCAAAAGCAAAATTAAGAATGCTTGTAGCCTAAATATTCTCTAATAATTGTGATAAATACTTAAGGCATATAGTTTTGGATTCTACTGAGATATGACAGTTAAGTGTATTTCTTCGTAATAAAATCTTCAGAGTGTTAACTAGCACTGTCAGCTGTGTATACTGTCAGAGTACAGCTAAAACATTTTCCCCCAAAGGAAGTATGCTAACTTGTTTAAGATAGTCAAGGTAAATATGGTATACAGGGTATTTATGTGCAACTCTTTCCTTATTACTACATAAGCAATTATATATATTTTTTCCTCTCTTTTTTTAATAGACTTTATTTCTGAAAGCAGGTTTAGGTTCACAGAAGAATTGAACAAAAAGTACAGAATTCCCATATAGCCCCTGGACATATGTATCTACCATTGTAAGATCATACAGAATAGTTTCAATGCCTTAAAAGTCCTGTGTCCCACCCATCCACTCACCTTCCTCTCAACTCTTGGAAACCACTGATTTTTTACTGTCTCCATGATTTTTCCTTTCCTCAAACTTTATATATTTGAAATCATACAGTATGTAGCCATTTTAGATTGGCTTCGTTCACTTGGTATATATGTATTTAAGTTTTCTCCATGTTGTTTCATGGTTGGCTAGCTCATTTCTTAGAACTGGTTCTAACTTGAATTTGGGATTAGAAGAGGAAGGACTGAGTCAAAGACTTAGATGAACATTAAAAAAAGATTTGAAATCTATGTATATGAATGTCAATTCAAAAATTTTATAAAGGAATATTAAAAAAGGGTATGTACTGATGAAAGAACCATTGCTAAATATAAATTTTATACAATGAAAATTTAGGGAAATTTGGAACTTAGAGAAAAGTAAAACCACCATTATCATCCTCTACCAAAAGAAAAGTATTTCTGTTAATAGTATTTCCTCATACTATTTTAATATTTTAAAAAGTGATGACAATAATAACAATGACAAAGGTAACATTAAACATTACTCTGCAGCATTCACTCTACTAGAAGTTTTGCATAGATTATTTAGTCTAATTCTGGAAACAGTCCTATAAATAAGTTCTGTAAATATCCTATCTTATGTGTATACTAAATTCAGTGATGTTAATTTGCCCAAAGTTGCACAGCTAGTAATTTAAAAAGCAAAATTAAATTTGAATTATAATTCAAAATCACTCAAATGTATAAATATATATACATACACATACTTCTTTTTGGATATAAGGTCTCATAAAAATATCATATTAATACATTCTAGAGTGAGTTTATGAGGAATAAAAATAATAAGCAGTCTAATTTTTCACAAATATATTTTTCACATTTAAAAGACTTTATATGGGATATAATAGTTGATACATATGAATATTTATTGAAATAATAAATGACATAAATAATGGCATAATGACCATTTACTGAAATAATACATGTTGAATATAAATCCTGTATAATGTTGCTTGCATAAATACCCACTGTACTATTTCTTAATGTGGACTATACATTTGTGGTATGTAAGCATGTGTGTGTAAATTTCCCAATGCCCAGGTCAATTGGATTGATGTCCATTTTGTAAAATCCTGTTTAGATACAAACATCATACAGAAAATCTAACTAAGAGGCTGGCTTACAGAAAAAAATTCATTTGAAATTTAGGTTCTAAAGACTTGTGACAATAGTGCCTTAAACTTGAAAGAATACTAATAAAGTTCTTATTTTTTTTTATATCTGTCATCTGCTGAAAACAAGTATTTTGAGCAGGTGTATAACTTATTTTATTGTTCTAAATATTTTAAGTTCTAATAAAATAACTTTTTATTCCAAATTTATATTTCTCAATGAATAATAAAAGGAGTCCACAGGGAAAAACGAAACAAACAAAAGTCCTAGGATTCATCAGTTTAAATTGTATACAAGTATATATTAGGAATCAATTATCATATCTTTTGTGTGTGAGAAATTTATGTGAAAGAACCCGTCTACATTTAAATGAGTATGAAATTAAAGAAACTGTCCACTTATAATAATACCTTGCAATGTTAAATACCTGGAAAAAAGGGTCTAGTAAATAGCTCATATAATGACATTTTGATTTTCACTAATGTTTAGAATAAGAATACAGTGGAAAACCACTAATGCCAAAATTGGGGACTAATGCTTCAAATCCAGCCTATGCCATTAATTCATAGTCCAAAATTCACAATTTGGGTGATAGGCACACTTATAGCTGTGACTCAAGTATTACAAAAGTGATCCATGTAACCAAAAATATTGTACCCCCTTAATATTTTGAAATAAAAAAATGATTTCAAATTATTACACACACACACACACACACACACACACACACACACACACAAATTCAGCTCAGGTTTCCCTTCCCATCTCTTACTACTCATGGCTATAGTTTCTGCTGTGCTACCCTTGTGTTAAGTGTCTAAGCATGGCTTATTTGCCTTTTTCTTTAATTTCCTAAAGCACCTTTCCATATCCTTACCCATGCTTCATATTAGTTTTATTTCTTTCTTTCCCTTAAGGCTAGGGGCTGGATTGAATTTGCCTCTGTGCTCTAATTGCCTAGCTGTGATCCTAACACAGCTAACCAAGATACTGAAGAGATGAGAGTTTTAATTTAACAATCATTATTAAGGATATTTAACATAATAAATAATTGCATGTGATCCAACCAGCAAGTCATTCAACATTTTTTGGTCTCCGTTTCCTCATCTTGTAAAAGGATATGTTTTAACTGGATTATCTATTCTGGCCCTAAAAAGACTATGGTCCTATGTTGAATATTTCCTTAGCTGTACAGAATTTTTAATTTAATCAAGTCCAATTTATTAATATTTTTGTTGTTGTTGTGATTGCCATTAGGGTTTTCTCAATAAATTATTTGCCTAGGTTGATATCTAGAAAAGTCTTTCCACCTTTTTTCTTCTAGCATTCTTATGGTTTCATGTCTTACATTTTCTTTTATCCACCTTGAATTAATTTTTCTGAGTGGTGGGAGATATGGATCATGTTTCATTCTTCTGCATGTGGCTATCCAATTCTCCCAGCACCATTTATTGAATAAGTTTTCTTTTCCCCAGTGTATATTATTGTCTGCTTTGTCAAAGATTAGTTGGCTGTAGGTAGATGGTTTTATATCTGGATTCTCCACTCTATTCCATTGGTTTATATCTCTATTTTTGTGCCAGTGCCATACTGTTTTGGTTACTAGAGCAAATAGACAACCCACTGAAAGGGAAAAAATATTAGCAAGCTACACATCTGATAAATGCCTAATGACCAGAATCTATAAAGAACTCAAGCAAATCAGCAAGAAGAAAAACAAACAACTCCATTAAAAAGTGGGTAAAAGACATGAACAGCAGCTTTTCAAAAGAAGAAATGTCTAAATGACCAATAAACATATGAAAAAATGTTCAACATCACTAATCATCAGGGAAATGCAATTTAAAAAAACAATGAGATATCACCTTACCCCAGTTAGGATGGCTTTTATTAAAAACTACAAATCAATAAACACTGATATGGAGGAAGAGAGAAAGGAATGCTTGCACACTGTTGGTGGGACTGCAAACTAGTGCAATCTCTATGGAAAACAGTATGGAGAATCTTCAAAGAACTAAAAGCAGACCTACCATTCGATCCAGCAATCCCACTACTGGGTATTTATCCAAAGGGAAAGAGATCATTTATCGAAAATACACCTATGCTCCAATGTTTATTGCAGCACAATTCACAATTGTAAAGATGTGGAATCAACCCAAGTGCTCATCAATTCATGAATGGATTAACAAAATGGAGTATATATATATATATATATATATATATATATTATGGAATACTGGTCAGCCATGAAGAAGGATGAATTAAGGCCTTTTGTAACAATTTTGATGGAACTAGAGACCATTCTCCCAAGTGAAGTATCTAAAGAATGGAAAAATAAACAACACATCTACTTGCTATTAAATTGGAACTAACTGATGAGCTCACATGTACACAGAGGGAAGTAAAACTCAGTGGAAATCAAGAAAGGGGTATGGGGGAGACAAGGATGGACAAAAACCTACCTAATAGGTACAGTGAACACTATCTGGATGACAGGCACACTTATAACCCTGACTTAAGCATAACAAAAGGGATCCATGTAACCAAAACATTTGTATACCTGTAATATTTTGAAATTAAAAAACAGTCTATGGTGTCACATTGCAAATTAACCTTGAAAACTCAGAATTTTATTTTCAGTATATTCAAAAACCATCATAGTATATTTAACAATTTATATTATAACTCCGCTATAAAATTCAACTCAAATTTAATATGTTTTACTGAAAGTAATAAGCAAGTATTTTTCTTCTTTCCATAAGTTCTGTTTGCAAAATGTATTTGAGAAAGAAAATAGCATTTGTGAGTAATTACCAAGTTCTATACATAAGGACTATATTTAGTTACTCTAAAGAGAACATCATTCAATTTTAGTAAAGAGGAGAAACAAAACATGTTATGTAAAAATGAATGTACATTTTATGTAAAACTTGAATGATGTGGAACTTTTAGTAAACTAGTAATATAATCTTATTTCAAAATGTCTTATTTGATTCCACCAATTACACATAAAGAAAACTGGTATCATTACCAAACAGAAACACTATACCTTATATTTTCTACAGTTATTTTGGTAACTTTCCTCAGTCATGAAGGGTTTCTTGTGGCAGATAAGAATCTTTGAAACAGAAATGCCAAGTAAAAACTGCATATAGGGAAGTCAATATACAATACAAATATTTTACTATCAGGCTAAATGGTTCTTTTATCAGACTAAGACATTTATTTTAATGTTACCTATACCTTCATGCACCAATGAAAAAAATAAATCTTTGAAACCAAGTGCCCTGAAATTCAGTTTTATTACTATGGTAGTATTTATACTAATGTAGGCAAGTTGCCTTGTCATCAGTAACTTAGTCTACAACATGACATGATATTAGATACAATGTTAAGAATTTATAATACCATGATGATCATTTCAAAACATTTTTTCTTATTATTTATAGACATACAGGAAGAAAGAACAGGATATAAGAGGCCTCCTATAAGGACCGAGGAAAATATGTTTTTGCTAGTAGCTGTGTGTGTTTGTGTGCGGAGTTAGATTCAATCAAGGAAGGCCATTAAATTAAAGTGCTAATTATCCTCAGTTTATTTTCTTCCTTTTGGCTTCTTTCTTTTTTAATTGAGGAATTTAGTTGTTATAATGTTTTCTGGTCTACTTTAAACTCAAGAGAAGTAATTTTATAGTTATTGGGAGATTATTGCAAACATCAGCAACAGTTTATCTGTACATTATATATAAATGGGAAACTGATGAAATAAATATTTAAGACACAAAAAGACGATTTAGTAAATGAAAGATTGAATGAACTTGTGACATTCAAATTTTTAAAAATATCACTGATCATCAGAACTATTTAAGTAAGAAAACAATGAAAAATATAAGTCAAGTATATTTAGACTGAAAGATCTAGAAGAAATTATAAGAGACTAACAACTAACCCAATTCCAACCTTCTAGGAACAAGACAGTTTTTCATGTAAGATCTTGAAGAACTAAGCAAATACCTCTGGCAAATCTTACAGTATCTTCCACTGACAGAAGCAGAACCCCAAGAAGAGATGGGAAAATGTATCAGTCCAGGTTGACTTGGATAAAATGCTCAGTGTAGGATGCCACTCTGGAAGCCTGAGTCTCAGAAGACTGCCAAACTAGACCTCCTATCCCAACTTTCCTATCAGACAGATTCCCATGGGCAATTCATCTATACTTCACATTTCCTTAATCTTTTGATGCCCAAGCTTCCTTTCTTCTCTAGGTCTATAAACCAGTTCCTCCCACCATTTCTGAGGACAAAGTTTTCCCATTTTTTCATCTAAATATCATTTTTTCCACTATCTTTAATTTTGCTTTGCCTATTTTCTTTTCCTCTCAGAGACACAAAAAAAGGCAGGTTTCCTGTGTCTTGGGAGACTGTCACGGTAGGGTAAATTATGCTTTTGCTAATACTCCCTAGTGCTACAGGCTTAGCAAAGTAAATGGCATGCCCAGAAGACGGAGTTTTAAACTGACACAGCCTGTTATCTGTTTACATGCCAACTTAGAGGAATTGCTAAACAGAAAAAAACGAGGATAGTTACAAGTCAGTAAACCTTATCTTGCTTCAGCTAAATGAAAAACTAGAATGTTATTAATTTCTTCAAATGATCACCTTATTATCTAAACCTGTAAATACTTTCAGAGTTAGAATTTATCCTTCTCTCTCTCACACACACACACACACACAAACACATAGACACATGCACAGAAGAGGAATAAAAGAAACTGTAATTTATACTTTAATATGAAGGACAGAAGAGAATTCAAAATAAAAACAAACTAACATTTTTGTTAGTGATTTCAACCCCACACTGAAGAACCTTTCATCAATTCCACTAAGTTTCTGAGTTAAGAGTAGCTATAGGCAATAAATTAGGAGAAAAAATGAGAAAATGGATATAAAAACATTGACAAAAGTAAAAGGCATGTATGAAAGATAGAATAATCATTGAAATGATTTAAAGATTCAAAAAGCTACTGCCTGTGTAGGCGTGTGTGGATATGCATGCTTTCACACAAATTGTCTGGCAATAGAGAAGGCTCCTGTGCTGTAGCATAAAACAGTAACTGATGCTCAGAATAATGGCCCTGAATTATTAAGAACAAGTTCAAAATGTCTCTTGTCCTTTGTATGTTTCATTTAACAAGGCAGATGATAATGACTGTTATTTAGAACTTATCAAGTACCTCTTGTGGCAAGTGCTTTATATACATTTATTTAATAAATAATTATGTTTCCTACTAAGGACTTATTTTATGTAATCTTTGCATGTTATAACTGAGATAAAGTTTATAATCATTTATTTATGATGGAGAAAACTAGAGGTAAGGGAGTGTAAAACTTACATCAAGTCACAAAGCTGGTAGACAGGACAGCTAGGTGTGACTACAGACCTCTGCCCTATAGATTTGTGCTCTTACAGGGATTTTCAAGGGTTAAGCTTAAAAGCAGAAGGCTCAGTTTTCTGGACCACTAACTCATGTGAACCATCTCACATACAAAACAAGTCCGCGTAAGTAAGGTGTTAATACATTTAAGAAATTTTTGTAAAGGAAGAATTCTGCTATTTCTGTATTATAAATGTCAACTCGAGTCAGTGATCCATTTTTCCCCTTTAGATGTTCCATCTGAAGCAGATAGTAGGATGGGGTAGATTGCTTTCCTTAGCTTCCTCTTGACTTTCTCTTGTCTTTTGTTTAGTAATCTGCCCATAAACAGCCTCCCAAGACAGAGAACTTCAATCCAGTAATTATCTATGCCTTTGAAACAAACAAATGAAGAGAGCCCTTGGGGAATGTCAATCACCTCAACTCCCTCTTCACTTCCTCTCAAGCTCTTATCACTTCTCTTAATTGCAAGACTATTTCCAGCTCAGATAGTTGACATCCTGCCTCAACTTTAACACCTTTTCTCCTGGGAATCTTTCTCACTATTACTACTGAATCTCATTCTCTTCCTATCTCCTCAGTTATAAATTCTTTCAGAATGGACTATTTCTAACCAAAACTATGAGCAGTAGATTCAAGAAATGTGTTTTCCTTTCTAAGGTTTGCAGATAGCCAATGCTGGGGGTTACCAGAGAGACTGCCCATCTGCAACTTCACCAGGCAGCTTAAATGTTAATCTCACATAAATTCTACCTGTTTTATATGAAATAGATTGCCTCTTTTTCTGCTTTTATTTTTTATATATATGAATGAACATAAAAACACAAAATACTGCATGTGCATTCCATATGCCAAGAGTATAAGTTTTAGAGTGCCATACTTATCAAAGTTTTATTGAAGCAATGAATGACACATCATTGAGCCACAGAATTCTCAGTAGGATGGCTTCGATGAGAACAGATCTTAAAATGTATCTTAAAATTACAGGAAAGATAATAAAGCCTATTTCAATAACAGGTTTCAGAGCTTTCTGAAAATTTAGTAAAATCAATTTAACTCATTAATGTAAATTAACATATTATGTTTATATGGACAGACTTAAAAGTAATATTAATAAATGTTACAAAAAAGAAATAACAGGTAGTTGTCTTTTTATGGAATATATAGTTGCATGATAACCTACCCAAGTTTTCAACAGCAAGTCTATATAGATCATATAACTCTCCAGTGACTTTGGTTTTATTTATTTTTTAATTGATTATTTGCTGCTGAGAGAGATATTTTCCAGTAGATTTATGTCCTTGGGGACAATAACAGAAGGTTTTCTCTGATATCACTACATTATTAATACTGATAATTAACACATGTCTCAATTTAATCCAAGATATGAATATTTAAAATAATAACCATTGAGAACTAATTGCTGCACTCTAGTAACCATAATCAATACTAGCAAGTACCTTCCATGATTCATCATTCAACAAATATTAATATAAGTATGTTATATACCAGGCATAGTGCTAGGCATAGGAACAAAAATGTTAAGAATAAATAGGCTTTCTTCTCAAGGAGCTCAAATTTCATGGGGAATGGAGGGAATTGTTGGAGTAACTACCATACACTATGCAAAGTGCTATAATAAAGAATATATGTTCAGTGTGTTCACAGTAAAAGGCAAAATAAATTAGAAATACCGGGTCCATGGACTTCCAAGAGGATGTGATTCTGAGCTGACAGCTAACCAAGGAATAAGAGTTTGGTGAAGAAAGGAGCTAGCATGTTTGAGGACAAAAATAAATAAATAAATAAATAAAGCATATGCAAAGGCAAGAACTTAGTGTGTATTTAGCTGTTAAAAGTGTCTCAGTATGCCTGGATCAAGAGAAGCACTTACCACTGAAGTTAATAAATGTTCAGCTTCTGGGCTCCTCACTTGCATAGCCTTTCCAAGGCCCTGGCAGAAATTCTAGCAATGAGTTCAACTGTTGATATGTATACAGAAAAGAGTCAATCTAGTAAGCCTGAAATCTATCCTTGTAAGGCCAGATTGCAAGGTTGGCCTCTGGTAAGCATCCAGCAACTTGAATTTCATGAGGCACTTCACTGTTCCCAAAATGATAAAATTGACTCACTGGCCTAAGCTGTTTGTACAATCAAAATAATGTGTGCTGAACCCCTGCTTTCTTCCTGGGAGTTTGGAATTTTGGTATAGTCTAGGCAGAGGATGCTTAGGTGACCAGCTCCTAATAAAACACCTGGACACTGAGTCTCTAATGAACTTTGCTGATGAGCAACATTTCACACCTGCCACAGTATATTGCATGAAGAAGTAAGCACATTCTGTGTGACTCCACTGTAAGAAGATTCTTGAGAGCTGGTGCTTGGTTTCATCTGGACTTCAGCCCATGAACCATTTACCTTTGCTGATCTTGCCATATATAATTTTATTATAATAAATCATAGCCATGAAATACAACCTAATGCTGAGTCCTATGTTCTCCTAGCATATTCTCAAGCCTGAGGTTCTTGGAGACCACCAATGCAATATGTTTCATCAAATGTTCAAAAGGAAGATAGTTTTAGATTCCTTTTCTTTAAAAAAGGACCCCAAATTATGTAACTTTTTAAACCTATAAATTCTGGAGAGCAAAGAGGACTGTCATGCTACTGGTGTGTATCATTAGATATTAAGTTGGGGAGATAAATAGCAGAATGCCATTGTGAAGATCAAAGCATAGAAAATTGTAAGTATTTTTTTGTCAATATGTCTACAGATTCATGATTTGGGTCATAAGTTAGAAATTAAAGGACGGTTGTTATTATATTGTAAATGATATTTTGGTAGCACAACAAAGTGACTGTAATCAGCAATAAGTTATAGTATACTTTAAAATAAGTCAAAGAATGGAACTGAAATGTTCCTAACAAAAAGAAATTATAAATGCCTGAAGTTATGATCCACCATTAGCCTGATTTAATTAATACACATTGTATGCCTGTGTCAAAACATCACATGTATCCTATAAAAACATATAACTATTATGTACCTATAGTAATTTAAAAAAATTTAAAAAATTTAAATGATAAGGGCTAGGGCAAGATAACTGACTATCTTGGTTGTCAGATCATCTCAGAAAGAAGGAAAAGTTTTAGATTAAAAAAACATAGCCCAAGTATGATTTTGAGGGAAAAGTGCCAGAACCTACTGGAGATTTCATGGGAAGAAGTTGCAGAGCAAAATAAGAAGGAAAAAAATTTCAACAGAGATTGACCCCGAGGCATTTAGGGCCACCATGGAAAAGGGTAGGTGGGGGTGTTTGTTTTTTCTCCCCTTACAACTCTAGCAGACTGCAGGCTCCTGAACTGTTGATGAGCTTTTCTACCCTCACAAGCCCAAACACTGCTGCCACCAAAGAACTGGGAGGTTCTTAAGAATAGAGCACTGGACTGCCAGCAACCTCAGGGTTGCCCCTCTCCACCACAGACCCCATTTGAGGCAGTAGACACCATGCTGCTTTTCCATCCATTGTGTGCTCCAGAGAGCTACAGCCCTTCAGTTTTCTTATCACTGGACCCCACACAAATATTTCTTGACACCTGCCTACATAGCAGTGGCCACAGGAAGCCACTGAACCTGGGGAAACTGTGTGATCCAAGGGTTTGGCCATTCAGGGCAGGCTGCTTTCCGGGAAGAGGAGAGTACAACAAGCCAAGAAAACTCCTTTAGACAGAGAGGACCAGAGTGTTAGCTCTCCCTCATTCAGACTCCTCTTCTCCTCCTTCCCTCACCTGCCAACAGTTGTCAACACAACCATAGAAGCTCCCAGTGGGTCAGCTAGGGCTCTTAGGAGCACCTGTTTCTCTCTGTCAGCAATCTCACCACACTCAAGCTTCCACAGAGAGTGATGCTAATGCCCTTCCTCTTACAGACTTGCAGTGGACCAAGAGGTGCCCAAACTGGGAGCTCCCTGCTTGCCAGCCCTCCCTGGTAACTGCAAGCCAAGAATTTTGTATCTTATAAAACTGAGTTTCATAAATGAAAAAGAAATAAACCCTTTCCTAGAGAAGCAAACACTAAGGAAATTTGTCACCTCTAGACTTGCCCTACAAGAAATGCTTAAAAGTGGAACAGAACAATCAATACTCACCAGTGTAAAAATAGCCAAAACATAACACTCACAGCTCTTATAAAATAGTAAAACAGTCCAGGTATGGTGGCTTACTCCTGTAATACTAGCACTTTGGAAGCCCAAGGCAGAAGGATCACTTGAGGTCAGGAGTTCAAGAGCAGTCTGAGCAAGAGCAAGACTCCATCTCCACGAAAAATAGAAAAATTAGCTGGGTGCGGTGGGGTGTGCCTGTAGTCCCAGCTACTTGGGAGCCTGAGACAGTAGTATTGCTCAAGTCCGGGAGTATGAAGTTGCACTGATGCCATTGCATTCTATCCCAGGCTACAGAGTGAGACCCTGTCATCAAAAAACAAATAACAACAACAAGAGCAAAACAATAATGAAAGGAGAGAACAAAGCAATGAGGTAATAATCAAAATAATGACCAGAACATAATGACCAAATATCAATGCTAACATTGAATGTGAAAGGTCTTAGGGTCCCTTTAAAATATGTAGCTTGGCTGAATGGATTAAAAAATATACAACCCAAATATGTGCTATCTTCAAGAAACTCATTTAACTTGCAAAGATTCCCATGGACTAAGGGTAGAGGGGTGGAAAAAAAATTCCATGCAAGTGGAAACCAACAGCAAGCAGCAGTAGCTATTCTCATATCAGATAAAATAGACATTAAATCAATAATGGTAAAAAAAAAAGACAACAATGATTATTATATAATGATAAAGGGGTAAATTCAACAAGAAGATATAATAATCATACTTATATATGCAGCTAACATAGGAGCTCCTAGATTCATAGAACAAATTCTAATAGATCAAAGGAAAGAAATAAACAACATCATATTAGCCAGGGACTTCAACACCCCACTGACAGAACTAAACAAATTGAGGCACAAGATCAAAAAAGAAACACTGGACTTAGACTAGAACAGGACTCTAGAACAGTTGGACCTAATAGACATTTGCAGAACATTCTACCCCCAAACTGCATAATACACATTCTTTTCATCAGCACATGGTATATTTTTTAAGATAGATCATATGTTAGGCCACAAAACAAGCCAAAGAAAATTTGGAAAAATCAAACTCATACTATGTATCTTCTCAGGCCATAGTGGAATAAAACTAGAAGTCAATTCCAAGAAGAACTCTCAAAACTACACAAAGACATGGAAATTAAACAACCTGCTGCTGAATGATCCTTGGGTTAATGATATCAAGATTGAAATCAAAAACTTTTTAATTGAGCAATGAAGTCAACACAAGCTTACCAAATCTATGTGATACAGTGAAAGAAGTGCTAAGGGGGGAGTCTATAGCTTTAACTGCTTGCACCAAAAAGACAGAAAGATCACAAATTAACAACTTAAATCACACCTCTAGGAACTAGACAAAGAAGAACAAACCAAACCCAAAACCAGTAGGAGAAAAGAAATAACAAATCTCAGATCAGAACTAGACAAAATGGAACAAACAAACAAAAAACAATACAAAGGATTAATGAAACAAAAAAAATTGACTCTTTGAAAAGATAAACAAAATCAACAACTACTACCTGGATTAACCAGAAATAGAAGACAAAGGACTTAAATAAGCTCAATCACAAATGAAAAAGGAGACATTACAAGTGACATCACAGACATATAAAACATCTGTGACTGCTATGAAAACCTCTATGTACACAAACTAGAAAACCTAGAGGGATAAATATTTGGAAACATACAACATCTCAAGCCTGATTCAGTAAGAAATAGAAATCCTGAATAACAAGTAGTGAGTTTAAAACGGTAATTAAAAATCTCATGACAAAAGAGTCCAAACAAGATGGATTCACAGCTGAATTTTACTAGACCTACAAAGAAGAATTGCCACCTATTCTAATGAAACTGTTCCATCACATTGAGAAGGAGGGAAACCCTCTTAACTCATTCTAGGAAGTTAGTATTGCCTTGATACCAAAGCCAGGTAAAGACACAAGAAAAAAAGAAAACTAGAGTCCAATTTTCCTTACAGATACAAATGCAAAAATTCTCCATAATATATTAGCAAACTGAATTCAAAAGTAAATCAAAAAGATTATCTACCATGATCAAGTGGGTCTCATTCCAGGGCTGCAAGGAGGGTTCAACATATGAAAATCAATAAATGTGATTCACCACATAAACAGAAGTAAAAACAAAGACCTTATGATAATCTCAACAGATAAAGAAAAAGTATTTGATAAAATTCAGCATCCCTTCATGATAAAAACATTAAACAAACTGAGGATAGAAGGAATATACCCCAAGATAATAGAAGCCATATATGACAAACCCATAACCAACATCAAACTGAATAAGGAAAAATTGAAAGCATTCTCCCTAAAAAACTGGAAAAAGACAAGGGTGTCCACTGTCACCACTTCTATTCAACATAGTACTGGAAGTCCTAGCCAGAGCAATCAGGCGAGAGAAAGAAATATAGGGAATCCAAATTAGTAAGAGAAGACCAAACTATTCCTGTATGCTGATTATCTGATCTTGTTTCTAGAAAACCCCAGATAATCCACCAAAAGACTCCTGAAATTGATAAATTCAGCAAAGTCCGATTTTACAAAGTCAATGCACACAAATCAGTAGCATCTCTATATACTATTAAGAGTCAAATAAAATACCTAGAAATATACTTAAGCAAAGAGATAAAGGATCTCTACAAGGAGAACTACAAAACACTGCTGAAAGATATCACAGATGAGACAAACAAATGGAAAAACATCCCAAGCTCATGGATTGGTAGAATAAACATTGTTAAAATGTTCATATTGCCCAAAGTGAATTACAGATTCAACACAATCCCCACCAAAATAATAGTGCCATATTTCAAAGATCTAGAAAAAATAAACCTAAGCTTCATGTAACTAAAAAAGAGCTTAGATAACCAAAGCAATCATAAGCAAAATGAACAAATCTGGAGGTACCGCATTAACTGATCTCAAATTATATTAAAAAGATACAGTGATGAAAAACAGCATAGTACTGGTATAAAGGTAAAGACATAGACCAATAGAACAGAATAGAGAATCCAGAAATAAAACCACATATCCCTGACCAGCTGATTTTTGACAAATCAGACAAAAACATACACTGGGCAATGGACACCCTATTCAATATATCATGTCGGTAAAGTTGGATAGCCACATACATAAGAATGAAATAGGATCTCTACGTATCACCATATGTAAAAATTAACTGAAGATGTATTAAATACTTAAATATAAGACCAGAAAGTATAAGAATTCTAGAAGAAAATATTGGAAAAACTCTTCTAGACATTGCCTCAGGCAAAAAATTTATTACTAAAACTCCAAAGGCAAATACAGCAACAACACATATTAATAATTGGCTTAATTAAACTAAAAAATTTCTGCATAGCAAAGGAAATAATCAACAATGTAAATTGACTACCTACAGAGTAGGAGAAAATAGTTTCCAACTATACAACCAACAAATGATTAATATCCAGAATCTACAATGAACTCAAACAAATCAGCAAGAAAAAAAATAAGTAACCCCATTAAAAAGTGGGCAAAAGACATTAACAGAATTTTTTTTCAGAAGAAGATAGACCAATGGCCACAAACAAATGAAAAAAATTGCTCAACATCACTAATCATCAGAGAAATGCAAATTAAAACCACAATGAGGGTGGGAGCAGGTGGCTCATGCTTATAATTATAGTACTTTGAGAGGCTGAGGTGGGAAGATCCCTTGAGGCCAGGAGTTTGAGACCAGCCTGAATAAGAGTGTGACTCCATCTGTAGAAAAAACAGAAACATTATCTGGGTCTAATCACACATGCCTGTGGTCTCAACTACTTGGGAGGCAGAGTTCAGAAGTTTAAGATTGAAGTGAGCTGGGATTATGCCATTGCATTCTAGACTGGGTGATAGAGTGAGACCTGTCTCAAAAATTTTTAAAAAATAAAAAAATCAAAATCAAAACATATTGATATATTGACTTACCCCTGTCAGAATGGTCATTATTAAAAACTAAAAAACAACAGATACCAGTGTGTATGCAGTGAAAAAACGAACACTTATACACTGTTGGTAGGACTGCAAATTAGTACAACCTCTATGGAAAACAATATGGAGATTTCTCATACAACTAAAAGTAGACCTATCTGGCAATGTCACTACTGGGTATCTACTCAAAGGAAAAGAAGTCATTATATCAAAAATACATGTGTACCCAAATGTCTATAACCATGTCGTGAAGATATGGAGTCAACCTAAGTTGACGAGTGTATAAAGAAAATGTGGGGCTGGGCGCGGTGGCATATGCCTGTAATCCTAGCACTCTGGGAGGCCGAGGTGGGCGGATTGCTCAAAGTCAGGAGTTCAAAACCAGCCTGAGCAAGAGCAAGACCCCGTCTTTACTAAAAATAGAAAGAAATTAATTGAGCAGCTAAAATATATATATACAAAAAATTAGCCGGGCATGGTGGCGCATGCCTGTAGACCCAGCTACTCGGAAGGCTGAGGCAGTAGGATCGCTTAAGCCCAGGAGATTGAGGTTGCTGTGAGCTAGGCTGATGCCACGGTACTCACTCTAGCCTGGGCAACTAAGTGAGACTCTGTCTCAAAAAAAAAAAAAAAAAAAAGAAAAAAAAATGTGGGATGTACACACACCATGGTGTACTACTCAGCCATAAAGAGGAATGAAGTAATGTTATTTGCAGCAGCTTGGATGGAAATGGAGAACATTCCTAAGTGAAGTATCTTAGAAATGAAAAAACAAACACCACACACTCTCATTAATAAGTGAGAGTTAAACAATGGGTATACACATAGTCATAAAGTGGTATAAAAGATATGGGAAACTAAAAAGGGGGGCTGGTGGGATAAAACTTACCTATTAGGTACAAAGTACACTATTCTGGTGATGGGTCCACTAAAAGCCTTGATTTTAGCATTATATGATTTGTCTATGTAATAAAAACAATTACACCATTTTAATATTTTGAAATAAAAATTAAAAACTGCAAAGAAATGTATGACTATAAAGGAGATGCATATGTAAGATAATAGATGTACCTTGGATTTGCAATTGAAAAGATGGGGATAAAATTATTTTTATTTTTTATTATGGGATATATACATATATATATATATAATCATTATATTTATCATTTTAACCAAAAAAAAAACAACAATGATAGAGTGCTTCCCATAGAAAAATAAGTGTTTGAGAGATGCAGGGAGAACATGAGGTCTTGTGTGGCCCTATAGGTTGTAGCCAAACTTTTGTGTTCATAAAGTTTATTTCAAAAGTGTTAGAGCTCCTAAAGCCATAAAGTTCTGGTGCATTTTTCTTTGTAATCCACATTATGTCAGCAACCTTAAAAATAACTGATGATGGCAGAAACTTATTAATAAAAGTGTTGTAGGTAATATTAATGACTGTAATTTATAAAATGCAGGTGTTCAAATACTTATTGTAGAAAAGTTAAAGCCTGAAAGTTTTCTGATCATGGCACTCAGCTGGGTGTTGGGGGGCGGGGGCTGGCACTCTTCGTAGAACCCAAACCTAGTGTCACTCCAAGAAATATAATTATAGCTCAGGAAATTGTCCCTAGCCCTAATTAGGTACATTAATAAAGTGCACAATATTTTAGATATCCTGGTATAATCTATTAGAAGTAATAAGACATTTATGAATCACTTTATATATAGTTTAGCAAAACTTTACTGAGCTTTGACCATGTATAATGCTCTGTGTTAGCACAGCAAATGCAGCTGTGTGCTGTGCCAGCCTCCCTTCAGGACTGAGACCCTCATTCCTCCAGATGCTAGGAGTATTAGCTGCTAACAACTAAGAGCTGAGTCCTTCTTGAGAATCAGGCCAAAGAGAGGTGTTTTCCTTAGAACTCCTCCCTGGCTGCCTGCTGCATCCAATCACTAGTTAAAATAGGAGTAGAAAAGCATGGCTCTCTTGCCTTAGTTTGGGGAACATGAAGCGTCATCCAAGCTCCAGAGCTCCATGTGGGATTGACTTCAAAGTTCATTACTGTTTTACTTCTCCTGTCAACCCTGCTTCCTTCACTTCTTTACAACAGTTGTTTCCAACAGGACTAGTCAATAATCTACCTTCAAACAAATCTCTATTTCAGAGTCTATTTCCTGAGGAAAATGACTTAAGAGAGTCATTAAAAATGGATCAGAAATGAATACACAGTGTCATTCCTTGAGGAGCCTACAATTCAACTGGAGATCAAGGTAAGGCAAGGACATATGTTGCATGAAAGCAGAGATCAATGAAAATATGAAAATATAAGGTATATTACGGAGAGTGTAACAACAGGGGTACACAGGTCAAAGGAAGAGAACATAAAACCTGGGCGAATAAAAAGATGTTTCATAGAGAAGGTAGATTTTAAAACATTTCTTAGAAATCCAGATATTTTTGGTATTTGCATTTTATAGAGCAAGTCTCTGTCATTCAGTCAGGGACTTATGAATCTAAGTGTTGTAGGGAACAAAGTGAGTTGCAGATAGAGAAAAGTGGTATGTGTAGCTGGGAACAAAGATAATTGCCAAATGTAGAGGCTAGTGGATGCTAAGGAGAAATGAATTTTCTTATGGGCAATAGGAGTCATCCGAAGGTGTTTGATAGGTTCAGATTAGTCTAGAGAAAAGTACAAAGCTAGAAGCCAAACCCCAGCAATATGGCTGCAGAGCTTTCTCTATTTCCAATCCACTCCAGGACAGCCTTTTAGGATAGGAAGTCAAGAGCTAAATGCCAATGGTTAGTATGGCCCATGCCAGGCCAGGGTTTGCCATGGGAGGAATACCTGATCCACACCGGTTGGCAATGTTACCATCAAAGTACACCCAGATCCAGAATGAAGAAACATACTTAGGTTTGAGAAGTATAAAGTAGAGTAAAAACAAGTTCAAGGAGCTTAAGGTGGGTCGGAAGTCAATACGTTATATAAAGGATTTATAGATAGCCTGTGCCTTGTGGTCAGAGGTTGAGTACAGCCAGAATAGAGGTGATACACTGGGAGAATTTGAAAGGAATGAGGGCCTGGAAGTCATGCTCTGGACAAAAACAGGTTCATTAGTTGTCTGAAATGTGTACAAAATCAATAGAACAAAAGCTCACATGAGGCCCAGCTGAAGAAAAGCAAGGAATATAGTGGCTGCTACAGGTGAGAGAGTAAAGGAGAATGACTTTTAGCTGCAAAGGAAAGACATGCACTGACAGTAGTACGGCTGAAGGTAAAATGTAAGTAGAGACTGATTTGTTAGGTTAAAGTAATAAATTGATAACAGTGTTCCTGTTTCCTAAACCAGGGTTCAATGCCAGTATATACCAGAGAATTGACAACCTTCAGTACGTATAAAACATCATAAATGGCAGGCATAATCATGACTGATCACAGGTTACCCTGGCATGGAAACTGAGGTCAGCATTCATAAGAGACCATCTGGAATTTAGTATGAGTTCCAGAAGGGGAAGGATGCCTCTAGGCTGGCTGCTAAACTCAAGGGCAGCCATGAGAGATGCCCTTGGTTGAGGCAGGTGGCGCCTGTTAGCAGGGACTCAGAGAGTAAAAATAGCAACATCACCTCTACATATGGCCCTCATTCATTCATCCACACGTGCGCCATGTCTCCACAGGAATGCTGGGCCTGAGCAAGCCACAAACCCAATCTGGAAGTGCTGTAGGTCACCTGTCTAATTAGACACCAGAGCTGCTTCTGTGCTACAGCCTGTCTTCCCCAGTGTTCCTCTGCACTGCACAATTGAAAATTCATACCCAATTATAAAAACAGAATGGGGTTGCTTTCCTGAATGACTTGAATCCAGTTTATTTTGCATACTCTCAATTGGAGTGACTGCAGCAGCCAGACTAACTGGCTGGCTGCCCCAAGCAGATGAACCTCAGAATGGAGGCAGCCAACATCCAGCCTCTCCCTCGGAATTCTCCAGGACTCAGTGATTTTTAACTGACAATTCTAATGAAGATTAGAACACATTAGAACTTCTGATAGGCCACTGCTCCATGGAATTGAGCTGCCTGTGAACAATTTCTAAGAAAAAAATTTTAAAAAGGTGCTAAAATTTAGTAGAACCCAAGTGATAAAGATGAAATACAATAAGCAGTAAAACATAGACACAACATGTGGTGGTCAACTGTACTTGCAGAATGTTTACTTATAATTCCTGAAATGAAAGAAACAAATAACCAAGGATGCTTTGAAAATGTAGTGCTCCCTGTACATAACAGAATTTAAAATGGGGGAAAAAAAGTGTGATATCAATTCAGTAGGAACTAAAATAATTTTGAATAGTCACTGTAAGAGCAAAGTATGATCAACCAACTAGTGATTTTACTCTAAGGTATCCCAAGGCCAATGGGAGCAGATGACCCAAGTTTGAGAATCCACCATCTATCCCTCATGTCTTAGAAGGCTCCTTCCTGGAAAAAGCTTCCTCTCTTCTTTCCCCTGAACTGCCAAGCATGTTTCTACTCACAAGACAATAAATGGCTTGGCTATCATCTTCCCCTATTTTTAAAATTGAATTTAATTATCCTTCAAAATAAATTCAAAAGCTCAGCAGGCAATTTTTTTCACAGGCTGAAAAATATTTTGTAGCACTGCCCACCTCTGCCAACTAATTGCCTTGCTAGCCACATCTAGGCTCTCCTACAGCTCCCTAGAATACAAGGAAAGATAGAACACGCCATACCTGGAGTACACTAATGAAACATGTAATATAACCACTAATATGATGAAAAGTAGGAAAGTCAAGCTCATCAAAAAGTCTTTCATAATCATTGGCTGAAACAGAGTTGCCTAAATTATTTTATGTCTTTCACTGACATATAAAATGTTGCATGTAATCTCAAACTTAAGCTACCAAAACAGTAAAAGAGATGAACACTTATTGAATGACTACTCTGTGCCTCGTACATTTTATCATCGTCCCTAACTCAATGCTGCCATAACAAACTTCTTCTCTTTTACCTTCTCAAATAATTATAATTTAATAGAGTGGTTAAGAGGTTGGGTGGTAGAGCTAGGCTGCTTAGGTTTTTATCCTAGATCTTCCATTTACTAATGGCATAACCTTAAGTCACTAAAACTCTATGGACCTCAGTTTCATACATAAATTGAGAATAATAGTGCTTATCTCATAAAGTTGTATTGTGGATTATATGAGTTGATACACGTGAAGCTGTTAGGACAGTGCCAGGTTACCCTACTATCACTCTCTCTTTCTATGCCCATTTCTTGAACTAGATTTTAGTTTTTCCCTCATTGTTACCTTTAGCACTTATATGCTTGCCACAAAATAGGTGCCCAATAAATATTTGCTAAACGGGTGGATTTAATTTAATCCCCAAACTAGCTCTATTCGGTCATTTATCCTTGGATTAAAACTGGGGAATTTATATGTTCAAAACAAAATACAGCTAGTCAGTAGCATAATGGAGATTTAAAACCAACAGTAGTGAACTATCACTTTGATGCTTTTCCACCGTACCACACAGAGAAATTGAGTACAACATAGGGACTTGCTATTTAAAAACAATGAAATGAAAGCTTCACTGGGGGAAATGCACAACAAACACAGTTCAGTACAAAGTGTTTTTATGTTCTGTTACATTTGAGAGATTCCTGTTGTAATTTTGTAATAAGGTATTTCATCCTAAGACTTCTGTTTCTAGCATTTGTTCTGTTGCCATAATAAGTACATCCAAGTGAAGTGCAATGAGCATCAGGGTTTCTCATAATGGAATGTGGTCAAAAAAAAGGAAAGATTGTGGAGTGAAAAGGAAGAGAAGACACAAAAGAATAAATTAATATGGATAGACATAGGAAAATGGTCTCCGTAAAGTGATGAAATATCATGCTGCCCACAGTAATGTTTTCTTTAGAGGGGGTTGAATACAAGAGAAATATGCGATTCAAAAATAATGTTATCTGTGCCGGGTCTGTTCTAGGAAGAATGCCCAGCTGTCACATTAATGTCCCCCCTGCTCTGTAGCCTGCCTCAGACTCCAGAGAGAAGAACTTGGAAGAGGCTGAAAGGAGCTGAGTAGCTGACAAGAAAAAGATGAAAAATATAGGGAGAAACCTGCCATGTGATGCTCTTGGAAAATGCCCATTATGAGATGCCTCTGTCGCATTTCACACATCAGCTGAAGAGAGGTTATTCTCTTCTGGCCTAAGAAAACTGCCTTAGATTGACAAATAAAGGCTGCATTTAAGACAGTCTCAAGCAGGGTATTCAAGTATTTGCTGCTTTTAGCAGACACACACACACATACACACACACACACACACACACAGTGTAATTGAAATATACTTTCAAGTTGCATCAATGTGTGTTGAGATAGCATCCTACAATATGCTCTGCACTAAAAGGATTATATGCATTCTTGCTCATTAAAGTGGTTACAGAAGCAAAAGGAAGCCTATTCTTAATAACAAGCTTTTTACATATAAACACATATGGCTAAATCATATGCTATAATTTTATTTTTACAGTTAAGCCCTGCTGTTTCTAGTTCTCAAATTTATAATGGTCTCAGGACCTGTTTATTACTGAGGGGTCATTAGCATACTATTTATAAAGACTCAATTCCACTTCTAATATGCATATGCATATATGAGCTATGAATCAAGATCCATAACTCTTTTCTAATAACTCTATAGTGCCTGCTGGAAGTGCACTCTAGGTAAGTACACTTTACTGCTCTGCCGAAGCAATTAATTAGCTAAAGCTGTGCATATCCCTGCTCGCGCACATGAGCCACAACCAGACAGGGAGCAGAGATGCAGCAACAGCAGAGGAGAACAAAAAAGGTGAAACGTTTGATTACATGGAAACAGAGAGATAAATATAAATATCTGTAGGTTCAAATATATCTATAATTTGAAGAAAAAACATTTTAATAAAGTGATAGGGGCAGACTGAGATCAAACCTTTATACTTAATTCTCAGTGGGGCAAATATTTTATATATCTGGGTATCAAGACTTGGAAATGGTGGTAAAAAAGTTGAGACAGTGCAGAAGTGCTATTCGTACTCAGGTAAGCCATCTGTAGCTTTATGTTCTTCCCAACTTCCTACTCTCTATTCCTCCCATCGAGATATTCATGCCTACTTGAGAAACCCAGTTACATATACACAGATGTATATTATACACACACACATATGCATGTACACATATACTTTATTTGTTTTAATGGAGATTATAAAAGCTGTTTTAATTATACATTTTGTAATTTTGTGTTTAAGAACGTAATGTGGAGAATTTCAAATGAATGAATATGCAACTGTGTATATCATGACATCTGAGTAAGACAGAAGAGAAATAATGTGTATGCAGCGGAAGAGGCAGGTCATCTTAGTTTGTTTGTGCCACTGTAACAAAATACCTGAGGCTGGGTAATTTATAAACAACAGAAATATATTTCTTATAGTTCTGGAGGCCAGGAAGTCCAGAATCTAGGCACTAGCAGCATTTGATATTTAGTGATGGCCTTACTGCTGTATCATCATATGGTGGAAGGTGAGAACAGTTCCCTCATACCTCTTCTTTTGTAAGGGCACTAATCACATTCATGAAGGCTCTGCCCACATGACTTAATCACTTCTTGAAGGTCCACCTCTTACTACTGTCATTGGCAACTAAGTTTCAATATATGAATTTTGCAGGATACCTTCAGACCATAGCACAGGCTTAGCAGCTAGCAGTCCTGTGTAAGGGGGAGATGAAGTACATGCATTTTGCATTTTTATGTGGAAAGTGAGCTGGTAGTTTCAGTAAATCAAGTGGAGTTACTGGAGCTTTTAGTTTGTTGAGTGTCAAGTGTGGGTGCCATGTATGTGTGTATGTGTATGTCTATATGTGTGTGTGTGTGAGCATTTCATAGAAATGAAGATAAGAGATAAGAAAGAAAAGGAAAAACAGGTAGGGTAAAAGATTAGAAAGTTAAAGGAAATAAGTGAATATTTTTACTTTTGTAAAAAATAATGGGAAGGCTGTATTTTCCACAAGATTGTGAATAAAAGGGATTGAGGGATGACAGAAAATAAGAACTCATAACAGTAAGTCTGTGGGATTTTCATGGTTCACTTTTCAGGACCAGAGACTACTATGCATTTAATATATAGATAAACCTTTATATTAAAGCCCACAGATAGACAGCTAATTGGTCAAAAGCAGGCAGATAATCTAAAAGAACAACACAAGTCACTGATGTAATACCCATGAACACAAGCTTATAAAACCAGACAGAAAGAGAAGAGAGAAAACCAGGAATACAGATAAAAAAGAGTGTTTCCTTTCTAGGCTGTTAACAGTAGAAACTATTATAAGATCTTGGTGAGTAATAGCTAAAATAATAATCCTAACAGAAAATATTTAGTGTTTATTCTGTCAGTGGCACTCTTCTAAGCATTCTTAAATATAGTAACTTCTTGAATTTTATCCTCATAGCAACCTTATGAAGTATGAATCCTTCTAGTTGCCGTTTTCCAGGTGAGGAAAAATGAAGCAGAGAGACCACCCAGGCAGTCTGACTCCACACTCTGTGCCTATAGCAACAACCACAATGGTTGAGCATTTACTGTGCACTAGAACATGATCTAAGCAATCTATTATAATCTAAATTTAGTATTTTTTACAGCCACATGAGGAAGAAATCATTACCTCCATTTTTGCATACATGAAAATGGAGGCTTAAAACTTGCCGAGGTCACACACATCTTCTAAATAAATGGTAGGGCCATTTAGACTGATAATTGGGTCTGTGAAATGCCCAAGGACCATAGGGTAACAGAAGTCCTCCACCCTTTAATGATATGCATCAGTATGCCTCCTCCATAGTTTGACATAGACTATGGACATCTTTTTTTAAGTTGTACATATTTGGTGGGTACATGTGATATTCTGACACATGTATACAATGTGTAATGATCGGATTGTGGTAACTGACATATCCATCACCTGAAACATTTATCTTTTCTTTATGTTGGGAGCATTACTATCCTACCTATTTTGAAATATTTTGAAATATGTAATAAATTATTACTACATATTTTGAAATATGTAATAAATTACTGTTAACTATAATCTCCCTACCAAACTATAGAATACTAGAATTTATACCTTTTGTCTAACTGCATTTTTGTACCCTTTAACCAACTCCTCCTCATCTCTCCCTTCTTTTCCCAGACTCTGGTAACCACCCTTCTACTCCTCTTAACCTCCATGAGATCCAGTTTTTTAGTTCCCACATATGAGCGAGAACATATAATATTTGTTTTTCTGTTCCTGACTTATTTCACTTAACATAATTACCTCCAGTTAATATTGTTAAAATGCCTATATTATCCAAAGCAATCTACAGATTCAATGCAATCCCTATCAAAATGCTGAAGACATTCTTCATAGAAATGGAAAAAAAAATCCTAAAATGTGTATGAAACCACAAGAGACCTAGAATAGCTGAAGCAATTCTGAGCAAAAAGAATAAAGCTGGAGGCCTCACACTACCTGATTTCAAATTATACTACAAAGTTATAGTAACCAAAACAGACACATAGACAAATGGAACACAATAGAGAGCCCAGAAATAAATCCATATACTCACAGCTGACTCATTTTCAACAAAGGCACCAAAAACACATTGGGGAAAGGACAGTCTCTTTAATAAATATAGCTGGGAAAATTGGATGTCCATATGCAGAAGAATGAAACTGAATCTTCATCTTTCAGCATATACAAAAATCAACTCCAAATGTGTTAAAAATTTAAATATGAGACATGAAACTACTAGAAGAAAACATTGACAAAATGCTACAGGACATTAGTTGGGGGAAATACTTTTTGGGTAAGACTTTAAGAGTACAGGCAACGAAAGCAAAAATAGACAAACGAGATTACATCAAGCATGAATTATTGATATCTTAATCTCATTTAAAGCATTTGTCTCTATCCTGGGCTCCCAAATTATTTAAACCTTCTCCTACCCCAACCATATACATATTAAAGCTCACAAGTTATAAATATTAAATGGATGAGTGAGGTACAAATATATCTCAATAAACCTCACGTTTAAACACTACACATTTCTCCCATAGACTCTGCCATTTATTGGTATTTATTTATACCTAAAATTCTTACATCTAAATTGGCATCTCAGTTGGTCTAGAGGTCAAATGTTATCTCATAGAGATAACTTGAGAAAAAGCCAGATTTCTTAGAGTCTAGCATACTTTGACATCTTTCAGTTTATTGGATTCTGGAAAAGTAGATTTGAATATTTTTCTTTCTAGTTTTAATTAATTCCACCCTAAAAAATTGTCCTAAAATATTTCTGAGAAAAAAATCCACAGATTGAAATTAAAATAAATTAAAGATAATAATAAAAAAGAAACAGAGCTAGAAGTTACTTGTCAGTCAGAATACAAGGTAATAATTATGACTATCTATATAGCTGTTCCTAAAATATATATTATATATTTTTGTTTGTTTTTTTAGAAAAATCACAAATATTTTTGTAACATTTCAAATATGAAAATAATTATTTAAAATATTATTGCATACATAAATGATCCATAAGTAAATTTTGTATGCTTTATAAGTATATGTTAGTACAGTAAAAATAACTATACATATATTTACTCTGTGTTCTAAGATACAGTTTTGTTGTCAGGGATGAGAGATCAAAAAAGTTTATAATACTCTGTTCCATTTTAGAAATTACATTTAGCTATATGTTAGTTTATCATACTTTCAGGAGCAATTATATATCAAATAAATATACTGAACAAGGACTGATTTCCTTTAAAATAAGAAAAAGAGTGATATAATATAAAAAATACTAAGCTATATATATGGTCCTGGATTTTTGTTTTAATACTCTCAATAACTAGTTAAAAATAAAAATATTAAAAGCTACCATTCATTGAATAGCTATAACCATACTTGATACTGTGGTAATTCTTTACAAATATTAATTCCATTCCCCACAACAACTCCAAGAGATAACTAGCTAATCCAATAGAAAAAAAAGTATGAGAAAAGAAAAGAAAAGAGAGGAAGGGAGAAAGCAAGCAAGCAAGCTAGCTGTCTCATCAGTGATCAAATAAATGATATTTAAACAACACAGAGCTATTATTTGCCCATTAACTTTATAAAAATAAAATATATTTTGTCTAATATTAAGAGAGACATGGAAACTAGTATTCTTATTACTATTTATTAATTGTCCTTGGACAAATTACTTCTCATTTTGGGGGATCAATTTCTTCCAATTCAACACTTCAATTAATTTTCTATAATGAGAATAATAATACCAGATATTTTAAAGATTGTTGTGAGAATTAAATGTGCTAATTAACATGAAAGTTCACTCACAAGAGAAGAACCCAGTAAGTGCTTACTATCATACATTGCCTATGATAAAATTCTTTTGGGCTAAAAATTGGAATTATGTTTCAAAAGCCACAGAGTGGGGTAATTGACAATCATCCAGTCCTGAAGCTGTAGCCTAGGAAAATGTACAACACTTTTGAGAAATACACAAATACACAGACACACACAGAAGCACAAAACTACTTATTGTCACAATATTTATAACAGCAACACAATGTCTTACACTAGAAAAATAACATAACAATAAATGGCATTTTCCTCATTAGAAAAATATGCTAAAACTAATATATAGTGATCTTGATCTTAAAGTCTTGATCTTAAAGGCTATGTTAAATATGGAAAGTGATTTAAGCCATCACCCTAAATGAAAAAAAAAATAGGTTAGCAAATTGTGAATGTTTATGCTTAGGCTTATATTTATAGTTACATATAAATGTGATGAACAGGTTACTTTGGGTAACAGATTGGAAGGAACTACTTTAAAGTATAATGTTGGTTTTATTTGGTTGGTAGAAATGTGTTTGTTTCCATTGCCAAAGATGTCCCAGTTTCTGCACTATGTTTTTGTGGAAACACAGGGAGTGAAACTTTTTCTCTGTTATTTTCTCCACCCTCTTATTTCTAGCCCCACTTTAGTCATCTTAATGATGATAAATCGTTGAAGAATATTTTTTGAAAGGGCTGGGATTAACAACAGAGGTCATTTCTAATTCTAACTGAATGAGTATTATTTATAAAAGCTCTGGATATTACTTTTTTTCTTTTTTGCTATGTATTTGTGAACTTCGGAGATTTTTATAATAGATCTTTTCCTTGGTAGCTTTTATTGTCTACAGTTGCTGAGTAGTGTGAACATTATGAAAATAAATAGTGCTTGGGTATAGTACACTCCCCAATATTTAAATTACCATTTCTTTATTATTAAAACATGAATGGATCAGAAAAGTAGGGAGGGACAGGATATTTGAACAATTCTCCATTTATTCTCTTTAAATACCAAGACCTCCTGATCTTTCACAACAAAACACTAATAGTCTAAGAAGGTTTATGTCACTTACATTACATCTCAGTTAGTGAAATCCCCACTACAGAATCATATGCATAATTTTTGCATTTGATAATATTTGACAAACAGAGGGAAAGAGAGAAAGATTGAAGACTTTCTGAGAAAGTTGTGAAAAGATTCCATGCTTTCACCTTTTCCATAAAATAGTTATGAAGGTTAATAAAAAAGATTATGTAATAACATTCTAAACTTTTTAGGAGTCAATCATTACAAACACCTATGAGAATAGCATTGCCATTGAGAATATTTTTCTCTATCTCTAGCATATATATGGTGGTGGATTCCTACTTATCTTTAAGATGCATGTGCTATTCAGATTTGCTTTTACAATACCTAAAATATGCTGCAATTTGTGAGCAATCTTAGCCAATCAGAGAAATAAATATTTAAAGCAATTTCCTAAATACAGTATTGTTTACTCTCTCTCAAAGATTGGAGCTCTTTGATCAAATCACATGAGCACTTATTTTCAATATGTTATACATGCTGAAAGCTTTCTCCTAAACTGCATGTACTTAAAATAAAAAGCCACATTTTTATTAACCATTATAGCAATGCTCTTTTTGTCCATAATTTTTTTTCAACATTGTAGTATTTTTCCATTGTTGGATGACATTTTTAAGGGAAGAATATTTTTATGCCAAAGCATTTAACAATATCCCAGAGAGAACACTGTGTTACAAATTTACTAATTGTTCTATGGTTATGCTCCATATTTTTAAATGCTCTACTTTGAAAAGTTCTATAATTAAACATTGAAGATGAAATTTAAATTTTACCTACATTGTCTGATAAACTTGACTAGACAAATAAGAAAATGAGAGTAAAAGTTATTCTTTCATGCAATAAATATTCCCTACTGTCCTAGACACTGGATTTATAGCAAATAATTTGTTTAAAAAGATAGACACACTTCCCCTCGTGTAACTTATATTATGGTGAATAGTGTCCCGGTTCATTTTTTGGAAGCTCCGAAGTTAACTTCTAAATGTGTACAAAATGGAACATAGGCTTCCTTTTCCTGCTAAGGTTGGAAGAGACTTTACTGCTCTAACCTACACTTTGTTCTGCTTTTCCCATCTTTTCTATGTAGCTCCAGTCTTGTCAAGGTTGGGGAAAGGATGCATAGAAGAAACTTTTTTTTTTTTTACTTTTTTTCAAACTCTGCAGTCAATTGCTAACAACCGCATAGAGGCTCATTTGATTCAGGCTGGCTTCCATGTGTCCTCAGATTGCAAATCAGTCAACAGCCTATGAAAATGCAAATAAAATAAACCTCCAACTGACTCTCATAAGATATAGGAATGACAGGATCCAAGGGAGTTTCTGAAAACCAAATAATTTTAATATTATCAGCGAGTATTATCTTTCCTGATGCTTAGTCCATCAGAGAGCAATGGAGAGTTAACCATACTCTTCATTCAGGTATATTCCTTGAGCAAATTCCTTTCACTACTCCAATGTTAAGCTGAGGACAAGGAAATCCAGTTTAAAAGATACTGCCTACATGTAGTTCACACCCTAACCTTGAAAACTCTTGTAAACTGTAAACATGAAAATGATGCAGCATAAGCTAAAAGGAAACTACTTGTTTTCCAAGTTGCCATGCCCCTCTGTTCTATGAGGGATATTAAGGATATACACCATAATGGAAAAAGGCTGATAAATAAGCACAAGTAATACAAGCAAAATATGAAAAAAAAAATGGGAGGAACAAAATAATCTAAGAGAGATTCTGTACCCAGAGAGGCTATCTAGAGCAGAGACCAAGACTAAAACTTGTGTGAATGCCAAACTGTCAATCTACAGCTAAAGACCCGTTGGAAGCTTAGGACAAGAAGAGTGGTGGCTGGAACTATTTAAACACTCAACACAGAAAATGTGGCAACAATGCAATAGAGACAGGAGTATGCATTTACATGCACTGAGCACCCACTCTTTGCCAAGAATTGTGGTAGACATTGGAGCTATATAAAAGCAAGGAAGACAGGAAAAAAATCCCTGCCATTGGGGAGCTTAGGGTCTAGGTTTCTGATAGTGGCAGTTCTAAAGAGAAAATATGATGGAATAATGCAATGGAGGATGATGCCATGTGTGTCAGATAAGGTCAAGGGCTGGGAAACAGCATTACAGGCAAAGAGCATTGCTAAGGCCCTAAGATAGTGACCATCTTGAGATGTTATTAGAACAGAAAAGTGAGTATGACTACAGTACAAGTGAACAAAGAAGAATACTGTTAGAGAAGGTGGCCAGAGGTAGGTAAGGATGGGATTACATAGTAGGGGGCTTGTATATTTGAGTTTGATTATTATGCTACTTGTGGTTGGAATGGCTGGTGCGTTTAACACAAGGAGAGAAAAGATAAGGTTTACTCTTCAGTAAATTATTGCAATTGGAATCATTTGCATAAAATGCTCTCTTGTTTTATCAGTTTTTTTCACTACCCAAATTTCTAATATGTTTATTTCTTCTTTTGCACAATATATTGAGGCTGATCAAACTTACTGGCTTGCCCAAGATATTCTCAGTTTGTGCCTGTTGTCATGACATTATTAATAGTGCCTTCATTCACCTTCCAATGTGTTCTGCTTTAGATTAGGAGTTGCCAGCCTTTTTCTGTAAAAGGCCAGAGAGCATGTATTTTAGCCTTTGCAGGCCAGACAACAACGAAACTCTGCCACTGTAGCAAGGAGGCAGTCATAGACAATACGTAAACAAATGGGTACAGCTGTGTTCCAATAAAACTTATTCATAAATACTAAACTTGAATTTCATATAATTTTAAATTGTCACATATTACTTTTCTCTTAATTTTCTTCCTTTCATTTAAAATGTAAAAACCCATTCTTAGCTCAAGGGCCATATGAAAAAACAGGTGGCTGGATTTGCCCCTCGGGACGTAGTTTTCTGATCTCCCATTTAGACCATGAATTACACGATGATCTTTATAACTAACATATATTGAGGGCTTACTATGTAGCTGGCAATCCTTACAACAAGCCTGTAAGGTACAAACTAATTGGATGTGTGTTTTGTAATGAAGATACAGAGGCATAAAGAGTCTAAGGAACTGGCCCAATGTCTCCAAGCTAATAAATGGCAGAAAACCTACCTTTAGAGCCCACATTTTTAACCTCATTGCTAAATAAACTCAGAGTGCACTTTCATTCCCACCCTCCTCATGCTCATTCTTCCTTCACATCTTGTTTTCTAAGTCTTGCATCTTTTTAGTCTCCCTTTCTTTCTTCATTACTCCCTCTTGCATTTTTCATGCCATCTTTTCCCTATACTCTATAAAAATTATAAGTTATATACCTAAAATTGGGAAAAAAACAAAAATTAAATGACACAGAACATAATATCAGTATTTTAAACTTCTATAATTACTAACCATTTCCAGAAGTTTTCTTTAGAATCCCTAAACATAAGTATTCCCTTCACATTCCTCAAATGAAGCCTGTTTTCCCACTATTGGCTTTCTAAGTAGAAATATATCTATTATTAATATCTAATTTGGGGCAAATACCCTTCTATCACTGTCCTTATATCTGTAACAAATGGTGTTAAGCAAGAATGAGATAAGTTACTCCACAATCTTAAATCTCTGATACTCTATAGTCTTAGTGCATTAAACTTGAAATTGTAGCACCATTTTGAGGATTTTAGGTTCTATATTTCAAACAACTCTCTTTACAAATGAAGTCTTAGAACACTGGTTGTTTTTAATTTGGGGGCTTTCAGCATACTCTGCCACAATCCTTCATGGGTTTAAAGCATTTGGCAAGTGTTTATCTAACAGTGGCTGTCTATTTTGATAGTACAGATGGATAAAAAAAGAGGAGGGCATTTAACTCCAGGAACATTTCCACTGCTGACACTTCTTACCAGCAACAAGGCAGCAGTAAAGCTCAAACTGTCTATAATGTCAGCAAAATCTTCTGAACAAATTACTGCCTGAGTCATTTTTTTCAGTGTCTTTTATTTGGGAAAAACATGTACTTTTTAATGAAGAAGGATAAAAGATGCCATTTGATTGTTGATGTACACTACCATTTTCCACTAAATTGTTAACAAATTTAAAAAAAATCAAGTTGAAGCTGTTGATTTAAGTTGCTCATTCCATACCAATTTCTGAAAATGTTAGGGTGGCATTAAAATCAAAGATAAATTTAAGGAGGAACATACACTTAGTTGGAGGGATGAATGAGAACAACCTGTTTGATTCATATTAAGCTTGCAGATTTATCAACCTAGGCACGCAAGAGAAAGACAGAGTGAGAGTTTATGAGCTCTCCAAAAAGATTGATTTTTACAAGTTCCTGATTTAGCTAGAAGAGGTGCCTATACATTTACTTAGCAAAAGGGTTAATGCATTCAACCTTTTGAAAAATGCATTTCTTTACATGCATATAACATGATGGATAGTTAACTGAATGCACATGGGTAAAAATATAGGTGAAAACAAATTAATTGGAAGGTATAGAGTTTATTGTTTATTTTTTCTTGATAGATGGATCTCATTATTTTCCTTGGGCAGACAAAGCCATAACAGTTTCCAGAGAAAGGAGAAGTGACAGCTCAGGAAACTACTTACAGATGGACAGCCAGCAGGCTAAAAATATTACTTGTGTCCACCTCATCAATAAGCTGGCTCCATGAAGAGTGGCAATTATTCTTTTCCTGCTTGTGCTGCCGTTTGAGAGGCATGAAGATGATTATTGATAACTTGGTATGTAGAACAAAATATATACAGTAACACAAACTCATTTACTATAGCAAATCCATATCAGAGAGCACCATTGCCTTTCATGCCATTATTTAAAGTGGCAACGTGTACCCATCAATGTCTTAGAGGATTATGCTGATACTGTGTTTTGTTACAATCCTATTAATTATTAATGATGCACATTTATTATTCACCTATATTTAGAGAGTCTGTATTATGCACTGCAAAGGGGGAAAGATACACCACTGAGTTAAAGGAGGTAGGTTCTAAATCTTGCATGCATATAAATGCAACAAGAACTGGCCTTTATCCTTTTTTGGCTGTACCAAAGATCTTTCATGTAGCAATAACAAAATGAATGAATAACAATAATACTTTATATAAATCAAAAACTACCAATGTTTGATAAGAGTCAAGAAGATATACAGCTTTATTATTTTTTTAATATGAGGGAAAAATTGTAGTACCAATTACTGCTCTGAATTAAAAAAAATCCGCTCAATTAAAGTGCTACAAAATAAATGACAGTTTCCAGGCATCAGCACAAAGCTAAAGGGATTTCAATGGCCTCATTACTTTTATTACCCTGCATTGCTCAGCCAAATCTATTGCAAGATTGTGTTTAGGCATAGGATCTGTCCTGGTATTTGCAGAAATGTGGGCAATGCGTCAGCTCACCTGGAATTAAGAGAGCAGGCATGCAAAATCAGAACATAGAAAATGCTATGCTTGGATAGTTATTCTGCTTTCTGGAGATAGGAGAAAAAGGTATTGACCAGGAAAAGAGTTAGTACAAAATGAATGACAAATTCAACTGTAACAGTCAAATCTTACCACATCAGATCATGTAGTTTAAGGTATTTGAGACCATTCCCATTGGACTATTCACTTTTTGAATATCCCATTTTCTGGCATTTAGATCCTAAAATAGATAAAAATTATGCCCATTTCTCTAAATTTTAACAAATCATGCATATTTTTGTTAATTTTAACAAATGATAGACCAGCAAAGTGATTTTTAAAAAGTCAGTCTAAATGAGAGAACATGTTCAACATTCTGCTAAAATTGTCTTCTGCACTTGAAGGTCATAGTGATTAACTGCTGTGTTATTCTGGAGTTGCACGATTATCCAATAATCAAGGATTCTACCCAGAGTTGCCATGACATAACTAAGGGGGCCCTTGTTCCCAGTTTTCCTAAATGTCTGGTCTCTGAGGACAAAAGAGAGGAGTTCATTTAAAGATAAACTGTCTTGCTGAGTTAAAAAAGAATCAGTGGATAATTCGAAAAAACAAGGAACTAAATATCCTCCATCTAATTCTCAAATCACCTGGCCCCTTTTTAATTTCAGTCTTTTAAAACTAATAGATTTTTCAGCCTATGATAAAACTATTGTTTTTCTTATTTAAGATTCCCAGAGTACTAGTATATAAAAATAAAATATTACTTATTCAATAGTGTCATAGTGTTATTATATTTTAAATTATGTATTCTTTTTATGCTACCTTTTGTAATTTCATAAGAAAGCAACTAAATGCAGTGGTATTCATTTTGGCGGGAAAGAGCTACTAAAATCTTTGTAGAATTGAGAATACAAATTGTTTCTCTACCTTCCCTGTGATGGGAAAAAAATCCCATAATTCTCTTCAGGAGGCATAATTTTTTATATGAGCAATGTGTAAGACAATCTCAGTGAAATAGCATTTGAAATACATTTTACCTGCATGTAAGACAAATTTGTAAATTATATTTTCTAATTTAAAACAAATATGTAATGGAGAATTAATAAAGATTATTTACCTTTGAATTGTATTAAAATATTCCCTCCAAAAATTATTTGGTCATTGTACTGATCAGGGCACATTTAATCACAAGTGGTAGAAACTTTGGGAAGTGTTGATTCCTTTAACCAAGCCACAGGTCGAACCAGGTACACGAACAACAGTAATGACCCTTTCTCCTCATCTCCCATACTGCGGCTGGCAGCTTGAAAAGAAAGCCTGGTGTGTGTGTGTGTGCATGTGCGTGTGCGTGTGTGTGTGTGTTCTCTAAGAGGTGCCCACTGTGGTTCAGAAACCCATTACTTCCTGTGGTGATCTCTGTGACCAGGAAATCAGCATCATGCTGAGAGTTAAAATCTCCCATTCTGACCCTATGGTTCAAGTGAGGGAGAAGGAAGAAGTTGCTTAGCACTGTGGAAGTGCTATTCCTTCAGCTGGATCGTTTCCTCCGATAACATTGTTAACATGCTTACAAGGTCCCAGTACTACTGTTGCAATATATTCACCAATTTTTAATAGGTGCTGTCAGAGTAAAATCTGTAAAATGAAATTTGTTTGCTTGGGCAGGTGCCTCCTCACCTACAAAGTTCTCTTGGTCTAATTTGCAATGCTGTGTCCCCATATCTGATGTTTTCATATACTTAGGCATAAATACTATAATTTCTAGACACTTATTTTCATCTAGCTTTGTCCTATTTCACACCAGTAACTGTCCTCTGTCAGGGTGCCAGGCCAATGACATGGCAGAAACTCCTTACTTGTTCTCCCACATTTTTCTTCCTTCAGTAACTTTCTTAAGAGGTGATGTGAAGTGACAGAAAACGCAAGGCTTTGAATCAGAAGACCTGGGTCTGAAACCTATCTCCTCACCTATACCTGATATGATTTTATCCAAATTTCAATGACTTCCTCAGTATAACTTCTCTTTTGAAGACTGTTTTGAAGACAACATAGATAATACACCTAAAATACTTTATCAGGTATATTAGTTATTTCTATTCATGCTATCAATTTATTATACTACTTACTTCTCTTCCTTATAATCATAGACTGTATCATCTTCCAAAACTCTTAAATTTTTAATCATCGATCTTAACTATTGTTCTGTCAAATTTCAGGGATTTTGAAATTTGAGTGGGTAAGAATTCTAACACCATGAGCTCATCACTCCTAGAAACTGGTAACTGTAAGAGTAATCCAGATTCAAAATTTCATTATTCTTGGATATTATTTTTTTATCCTAAATCCTTTTAAAACACTCTAATATTCTCATCCCTGCACCCATTTCAAACCTCACCACAAAAAGGAGTCCATTTCTAGAAGGAAAGATAATAGTCCAGTGGACCAAATCCACTCATGAAAAAACTAGTTTTTAGCAGGGTTCCTCAAACTTTTTAAACAGGGGGGCTAGTTCACTGTCCCTCAGACCACTGGAGGGCCATTGGAGAGTGTGGCGCACATTCCACACATGCGCACTGTAGGTCCGGGAGGAGTGGGCTGCTAAGCAGGCAGGCAGAAGCGGCAAAAAATCCTGGCGGTCGGGATAAATGTCCTCAGATAAATATCCTCAGCAGGCAGCATGTGGCCCGTGGGCAATAGTTTGAGGACCCCTGCTTATAGTGTATTAGAAACCCAGGAAGGATTAATCAGGGAGCATTGTTTAAACAAGATAATGCTGCCTCTCCTTAGGGATTGCCAGGATCATAAATTGTCTTTGACAAGGACTGAAGGAACTTAATAATGCAATGATTCTGCCTACATCTATCAAGCGGTAGCAAACACCCTGCTACTAAGGTCTAGGACAGGTGGAGTTTAATGACCAAGGAAATGCTGACGTCAGAGACAGAAGAGAAGTGGTATGACTAACAATGTATTAAGTCTTTTGCCTTCAACCATTTATGTACCTCATATCTTGAGCTGCAAGTTTTCTCCTCTAGTTTGGCATTTTCACCTGCTATTGTTTGTCATATCCATCCCGGCCAGCTCCTCAGAGTTCAATTTAAAGAGTTAATCATTTTTGCCTCTGCCCCCAACTCATCCACTTAACTTCTGCCTTCCTCCTTCCTTCCTCAGCTCCACCTCTCCCTCTTCCCTCACCCCTCCCACCCTTTTCAATTGTTCTCCATTATAATTTCTGAGACTTCACCTGCATGTCCTTTTCTATTTCCCATATTTACATCACTGGAGTTAGAGATAACCAAGAGAGATAAATCCCATAGATAAAGGCCTCACACTTTCCCTCTATTTTAAGAGCTTTTTTTCTGACTTTCCTCATCTCCATGTTAACTGAAAATGACCTTTATCATTCTTTGAATATCTCTAAGTTCTTTTTTGTTGTTGTTAAGAGAACTTAGGTTAGGGCACTTACAATACTCTGCCATCTCTTCTAGTTCTTCATACAAACTCTCCTTTTTGTATAGCTTATTTTGTAAAGCTTATACTTTTGTACTTTTGGTCAAAAGTGTTTTATCATTATTTTTGTTTTATTAATTTTTGTAACTTCTGTATTACACATTTTTATTAACAATTGTAATTTCTTTTGGTTAATCTCTTAATAAAAATACTATATAAATTTAGTTTTCTGCTCCCCAGGAATTTTGTATTAAAAAGACATTCAAGTAAAATGTTTAGCAATATACATGTGTATATACAGAAAACTGTGCTCCTCAACATTGTTTTCCTAGTAAAGCATGCTTTTTCACATCTGTGTAATACTTACACAAGGGCCTGGATTTATATCATTTGACCAGAGGCAGCATGAATAAAGTACCTTTTTGTTTTCCTTAGGCACAACATGATAGCATGTAATTCTAGCTCTTTCATCTGAGATCACTATGCCCATGGCTTGTGACATGGTTTAGAACTATTTTTTAAAATATATTTATCATGTTGCTTTTAGTATGGTTACATGGACTCAGCTTTACTGTTTGTTTCTGAATCAAATATCCATTTTTAGTTTTTGATAATATCCCACAACTTACATACACAGAACTGTACTGATTCATTCAAATATAAGCCTCAGTTTCATTTCTTAAAGAATTTTTTTGTGTATTCCTTTTATCTCAATTCCACTTTCCATCAACAGTTACTTTATATAGTTAATATGTATCTTCACATTACTTTTTATACATATATTTACCTATGGAAAAACACAGTGTTTTTTATATATGCTTTTTTGTGTATGTTTTATAAGTGCCTTTGACACTAAAGAGTTTAGCAGTATATGTGTTTCTTATGCAATTTGGTATTTTTATTAAAAATGACTTCTATAACACCCATGCACATTGCTAAAATATGGATGATATCAATTGCTTTTTGTTCCTGCAACTTGTTATTTTATTTTACAATTTTACATGTCTTACCAATCCATTCACCCACTGATAGGCATGGAGGGTAGACATTCCACTACTACAAACAATACTGAAGCAAGCATCCATGGCATAGGCTTCCTTGTGTATATCTTTTTTTCTTTATGAAATTTTGTTTAGTTCCTTTTTGAACATCATTTTATTTGTATGGGTCATTTTTTTTATAACACTTCATGCACTATAGAACAAAACGCTCTTCAAACAGATTAAACTATGAACATGAGAATACACTGCTTAATTTTACCTATTATAAATATACATCTGGTATTTAAAAATATTTAGCACCTGCAAATACATAAGAAAAGTAAAAACTCTATTTTTTATTATTAAGAAGGGATTGTAAGCATGATAGTGACCTCAAAGAGAATCTGACTGCATCTTCTATCTAGTGAAGCTGTGTAAATCTGTTGGACATATGACAAATGTGATTATATAACTACTTTAACAGTATCTTCTTCAAGATAACATAACACAATAAAATTATAACTGTTTAATATGAATGAGTTATAGAATACAACAGAGTAATATTAAGTCGGTATGTTTCAAAGGGAGTTGAAACATACAACCCTTGGAAAGTAAAGCTTTCTTGTAAACTTGTAAACTCAAGACTTGGTTAGTACTATCAGGAAGAGGTTAGTGAAAATAAAATAAATATAAACATGTTAGGTTCAACCACATAGTTCCACAGACCTACATTACTTACTTATTCTAGCTTACCTGAGGGGGAGCTACCACTCTGTCATTGTTGTTTATTGGAATGAGTACACAACTGGAATTAGAAAAGTTGGGTTCCAGTCTGTCCTGTGTCCCTTACAAATTTTGTATCTCTGAAAAGAGCAGGAAATTATTTGAGTCTTAGTTTCTTCATCTTTAAAATGGGTATAATAATATCTACCTCACAGAGTTGTCCTGAGGATCAAATAATATGTTTGTGAAAGTTCTGTAAAATTTAAAATACTATACAAAGAAAAACATTATTAAAGGCATTGTTGTTATTGACACATTTTCAATATGCCAGAGAGATATGGACTGTAACCTACCATCTAGCCTGGTATTCTGTTTCTCTGTCCATACTAAGTAATCAGTAGGGCTGATAATGATCAATTGTCATGTGCCATTTTTGACTGCGTTAAGTTTCCTCCTTTAGTGACACTGTAATACCTACCTGCCCCCATCCCTTAACCTCTAAGAAGCTAAAATCTATAACCTCTATCTGCTTTTGTCTCTTTATTGGGTACCACTAACCCAATGCTTATGGGGAGGACAAAGCTACAGTCATCCCCTTTAATGAACTTCATCAATACAATGAAATCATTTTGGTCCCATTCATTCCATCTCATTCTGTACCTTGGTACCACAAACTCTTATCTTCTTCCCCATGATCATCTAATGGAAAAGGAAAGAAGTGAATTGGCTTGTTAACAGATAAATGACCATTTGTAATATCTTATAATGCTATTTTTCAATAGCATTTATGAGTCACTATTAATAAAAAATTGCTCTTTCTGAACTCTCATATAGCTGTCTTTGAAGTCAGTAATAATCATTTTAACACAATGCTTCATTCCCTTTCTCCAAAAAGCTTTAAGCACCTGGGAGACATTATCTAATTAATCCTAATGCATGCAGAGAGGCTCTGAGGGGGAGTTTAGCAAGACAAAAAATGTCTATAAAGTTCACTGTGACTATCATTAAAATATTATCTGTTCAAATGCATGTACAAAACACAAGTCTTTAGCCACAGGAATTCACTTAAAATAATTTAAATAGCTTATAAAATAAAATGGATTTTTATCCACAACTATCATATGCTATAAATTGAATCTGTTGAAACAGATTACTTCAAAGGTATATCTTTGATATTTAAGTTATTTTGATTCATATGTATTTCTCTCTCTTCTTACAAAGCAAAAGGACAAAAGAATAAGCATTTAAGGATTTTAATCATCTGCAAAATTCCTAAAACTATGCAATTCATTAAGTACAATTGATTCTATACAGTGCTGGTCCTAATTTTTAGAGTTTTTGTCATTTGAAACATTCAAGTTTTTGAAAAATAGGAAAAATTAAAATTGTTTTGACTGGATTATACTTAAACATTGTTAGATTTAAGTAAATTAATAGTCCTACCTAAACTAATGATGATTGCAAAAAAATAAATTTAGCTTGTCTTCTTTGTGCTGAGGGCAAGAGTACAAATTGACCATAGTTTAGCTTAGTTAACCACATAGAATGAGAAAGTCAGGATACAGAACACAAATGAACTTCATTTGCCAGTCTGTATGGTAGAGTTTTCCAAAGAAGCCCATGAGTCCCAAAGCCAGGCCGAAGGGACTGTGTTGACCCAGCTTTCTTAGTATGTAGGGAATATATTAAGAGTTGGGAAGAGCAATGCAAGTACCAAGCTTGTATAATAACACAACTAAAGGATGTGACCCAGGTTATTCTCTTTAATCTCACTGAATGCAACATTACATATTTTAGTTGTTTTGTAGACAGCTCATCCACTTCCCTGACCAGTTAGGCTGTGTGAAATCTCCTTGTTACATATTCCATTAGTAAAAGACTACCATTTTATTTTTTTCTTTGGCAAGACTCATCACCCTTATAATTACTGCCTTAATGTATGAATGCCTCACAACATTGTAAACTTCATGGAGTCAAAGGTAACGTCTCACTATTCAGTTCCCCACTGGCACATTATTTGGCACAGTATTTACGGTAGGTCGCCCCTTATCTGTGCTGGGCTGGATATACTGCAAGACCAGCAGTGGATGCCTGAAATCACAAGTACTAACAAACTTTATGTTAGCTATGCACAAAATGCACACATTTCTACTTTCTTCACAATTTCATGGATATGTGTTCTTACTATAGAGCATTGCAAGCTCAGCATAGCTTTTTTTTTTTTTTTTAATTCCTTAAGTTGAGAACTTTGACCTTTTCAACTAAAGGAAGCACTCTATGGCTCTTCTTTGGTATATCCAAATTATTCAAATTGCCAGCATCCATACTCTTGCACCTAGGGGCCATTAAGTCAAATGAGGGTTCCTTGAATACCAGCAAAATACCATGACAATTAATCATCAAGACAGCAACTAAGTGACTGATGAGTGGGTAGCACATCTGCAGTGTAGATAGGTAGACAAGAGGAAGATTCACCTCTCAGGAGGCATGGAGCAGGACGACATGAGATTTCATCACACTAGTCAGAATGGCACACTATATAAAACATAAATTGTTTATTTCTGGAATTTTCCATCTACTATATTTAGACCGTGGTTGAACACAGGTAACTGAAACCATGGAAAGCAATGCCGCAGATAAGAGGAGACTACTGTGATTTGTTCTGACTGAGGGATGGATGAAGGCTTAGATAGATAGATAAAGTAGCTACATTCGTTGACTTTGCCTTCAGGTTCTCTTTACAAACCCAGAGGTGCTCTAAATGTCTGGGGGAAATATGGACAATATAGAAGGAGAGAGTCACAAGAGCTTCTAGAGCCTCCATTGCATCTTAGTGTATATATTTGGAGACATATCCATATATTGTTTTCAGTTAAGAATGCATTAAAGTCCTACTTCATTTAATATTTTTTGTCATTTATATGCTAAAAATAATGCCAGGCCATGTGCGAATAAACATATGACTCAAAAAGAGCTATGTGTAAAAGTCTTTCCTTGTAATTTTAAACATTGGAATTTCTACAATAATGAAAATACAGAGAACGGATTCAAAACTTTCCAAGGACATGCCAACTTAGAAACCAATATTGACTATAATAAAATGAGCTTTAAAAATTATGTAATATTATAGATAATAGAACTAGAATCTAAACAATAAGCACAATAAAAAAAATCTGTTTTCCAACCATTTCTACATAAGCTCTTTATGACCGTTTGATAAATTCATACCATGTCAATGTCATGTTCAATTTATTAAGTTTTCTGGTTAATAATCAATAGAATTCATAATATAAACCTAATATGATTGAGACATGCACTTAGGAAAATTACTCTAACAACATTAAGCAGTTTTGCTGTGGGTCTCCAAAAACTACTGTATTTTTTTCTTTGCTTGCTTTCCTGTTGACAGCTGAGCTTTCCAATAATTCTTTATTTCACAATGAAAATTGTTTTCAATCAATTGATAAGCATCATAGAAATATCTCCAAGAATTTAGAGCTCAAAAGGCATTTTAGTCTCTTGCACATTTTCAAAATAAATGTCAGTCTTGAGTAGATACTGGCATATTCTCCACCATTAGAAGGAAAGATCGATCAGCCAGAAAGGAATGTTAATACTGTCGGAAGAGTAGTAAGTCCAGAAAATTCTTTTTGAAATAGTTCAATCTTTCTCTTTCTCATCATAACAGGTACATGGAATCTTGTTTAATTGTGGACATAGTATGATCTTCAGGGCTCTGTCTTGTATCTCTCTTCTTATTTACTGTGTTCATGGAATCATCTCAGCCAGTATATTAGGTTCTTCCATCATCTATATAATGATCACTTTCAATGCTGTAACTCTAACCCAGATCTCTTTCCCTTCCATGCATAATTCTATCAGAGTAATTTTTTCCCAAACAAAGCTGATCATATATTTTCCACATTCAAAATCTTTCACTGTCTCCCCATTGAATACTGGGCAAGCCCAAACTCCATATGATGTCACACAAAAGCCTTTGTAATCTGAGCTTAGATTTTTTTTTCTGACATAACTAGTCTGCTACTTTGCATTCCCAACTGTAAGCATTCTAACTGCTTTGATTTTTATTCATCATTGTACTGCTTTTCTGTGGTTTTTTTTTTTTTTTTTTTTGTGACATTTTCTCTGCCTGGAATGTCCTTTCTCACCGCAGCCAACTGGAAACCACACACTCTCTTTAAGAGTCACTTCCTCTACTAAAAAGGAGTCTCCTTCCCATAATCCTAAAAAGATAGAATCAGTCACTTGCATAGTCAACTTTTCTCTTATATTTCTTTATCTAGACACCAGAATATACCTCTAATAGAAGCATTTTCATTCATCACATCCTGTCTCAGGGCTCTCGTTTCCCCTTCAGTTTCACTTTCCTGCAACTGAGAAGATACATCCTCAAACTATACTATTTTCTCCCTTTCCTCCTATATGTTTTCCACATCCTTTCTACACTCCTGAATGAATTTTAAAGTTCCATGAAGCAAAAAAAAAAAAAAAAAAAAAAAGGGCTTGAAGACAGAGTTGTGATGAAAGTTGGGTCTGTTAGAATTCAAAATATGATGTATAAAGAACGATGATAGGATCATTTCATTTCTTACCCAAAACTCCAGTCCTCAAACTGTAGATAATTTTCTCTTTATACAGTATTTTGAATTACTATTCCAATATATTTTCCTGGATTTAGAAAACTCATTCTGGCATAAATAGATTAGAAAAATTATATTTCCTTGTGACTTGTATTCTTCAGTTTCAGAAGTGCGTTCAGCATACTTCTCAAATGTCTTTTCTTTTTTTTTTATTATTCTTCTTTCCATGCTTTCCTAAGTTTTAGACACTTAAGTTTTTCTGTTATTACTACTACCTACAGTCTATTCTCCTACTTATTCGTGTTCTTCATGATCTAATAATGATCTATTAATATTGTTGGGGATTCAAGTTATTAATGGACATTTATATTTAATTGTATATACTCTGTTTTTTTCTGCAGTGTGTATGTTGCTTATGTTTTTTTCTGCAGTGTGTATGTTGTATTTGTTTATTATTGATTAAAGAAACAATATTTCATTAAAAAGAATTTATGATCATGACATGCTTGTAATTTTACATAATCATATTTAGTTATCAGTTATACCATTTAAATATGTTATTTAATGTAACTTACATAAAAAGTATAATTTGGTAGTTTGAAAAGAAAGTCTATGAACACAAAATATCAGTAAGTAAAATCTAATCTTTATTTGATGATTCACTAGGTTCTTCAAGATCACACAGCACTTCAAAGATCAATAAGAATACCAGTAAACACTGAAATGCATCCACATGGTAGAAACGATGGAAACATTAAAAATCTATTTGCCAAGATATTTTAATATATAAGAAAAATGTGGTGCATAATATTAAGGAAAACAAGTAGACTATCAATCTAAATATCATATCCAAGCATGTAAAGTGTGTGAGTTGTACAAGCTCAGATAGTTGTAATCTCTGTATAAGGAAAGTAGAGTCTATAAAAGGAATTTTCTTTAAGTCTACAAAAGAAGTGATTTAAACATCAAGTTTATTTTTTTTAAAAAAAAAGGGAAAAATAAGAGGTCTGTGTAAGACACAAAAATAGTTTGATCCATACTTCTAGGGCATAGCTGAATACTCTTTTTACCTTGGGAATGCAGATTCCTATTCAGGAGCAACGAGAGGAAACATCCACAGAGGGATGGTGTGGAAGTGCTCTGATGGGAGTAAGAGAGCCAGGAAGTCTGATATTTAATCCTACAGAGATATAAATGGTGCCAAAGACTGAAGTAGTATACTCGATAACTGATATCGATGTCCATATGTCTCTGAAAGTGCTCAAATGCATCTGAAGCACAAAATTAAGTCCAGCTGGACCTGGTTAGTATTTGATTCATAGATCTGAGATCCTGAGACCTGGGGGAGGCTTTTTCAGGTCTGCCAAAATGAGAAATAACACACCTTCTTGGGCAAGCCACTGTTTTGATTATTTATACAGCAATAAGATGAATGCTGCTGGATGCCAAGAGTGAGATTGATGAAAGGTCTTCACTCTCTCTTTATCACTGTTAAATCCAGAGCCAAGAATTAGCCCAGTATTACACATACTGTTCCTACCTTCTGCTTAAAGAAGGAATCAGTCACTATCCAAAATAACTTGGGTGCCAGAGCTGGTATTGCTCACTGAGCCTTTGAAGGTGGGTGAAAAATGGGTTGCCTGAATTTACAGCAGACCCTCTGAAAAGGGACAGCCCAGCAGTCAGGGGAGAAGTTCTGTCTTCCACATTGCTTTCCATGATGTGATGCTGTGGGGTCCATGACAACACTCTTACCTCATTAAGATTATGCAGTTTGTTCTTTACACATCTATAAAGTAAATTTCCTGCACTTCTTTACTGTACTAAATAGTTACTTTCCCTGCTTTTTTATAGATATATAAAAAGCAAACATATATTCACTTTTGGTAAAGGGCCCAGTACATGGAATGTGCTGATGACATACATAGTTGTTGCAAATACAGCTTGATTTTAGGAAAGGACCGAGGTATGAGAGGCTCCCGATTGAGCAGTACTGTCACAGTCCATTAAAACCATGTCACATGGCAAAGCCAAAGGCCTCCCACATCACAAATTGGACTCATCTGAGGATCCAGTAAATACAGTAATCAGACTGTAAAGGGTTAATAAGAAGGTATATCATGAGGAAATAGAAGCAGTGCAGGTATTGTCCTTTTGCTCCAAACCTAAGATTGGTCATACGAGCTCTGGTCTGACACGTAGAACAAGCTTTTTATAAAGCAGGGACAGCATTTTCGATAGCTTATTACACCCTCTGACAGACACCAGGGAACTCCTACTCTACTCCTTGGCATGTTTTCAGCAAGCACTTCAAAGATCAGGTTTAGAAACCACTCATCATATGGAGAAGATGTGAGTGCTGGAAGTCTGCATTCCCCTCCTGTTCAGTCTGGGGAAGATTTGCTAAGAATCTGACACCCTCAAAGGTCTGAGTAATAACATTTACCAAATATTATCCTAGAGGGGTGTTATCCTGAGGCTTATCTGCAAACAAGACCATCTTACCAGCCAGGATTCCTTTCTCTCTCCCATACCCTGTCTATCAAAAAGAAAAACAAAAAACAAACCTTGCTTCATCATTATCCAAGCCCCTCCATTTCTTAAAAGAAAGCCCCTGTACATCATTGGAGAGAGGATGGCAGTACTTGTGTTATTCAAAGTAGCTAGGTAGCAGAATCTTCTCTGATAGTATTATACCTGTAGACCAGTAGTTTCCAAAATTTAGCAACCGTCAGCAGAACCTGGACTATGTATTAAAACTCAGTTGCTCTCCACAACCCCTAGTACTTCTGATTCAGTAGGTTTGTGCATCTTTAACAAGATGCCAGGTGATTCTTACGATGCTGGTTCAGGGATCACATCTTGAGAAGCATTGCTACATACAGGGCTTTGAAATTTATAACCTGGTCCAGTGACTTGCCTGTCCTATGTATTATCGTTTCCTCCATTTCTCCCTCCATATTTTCCTTTTTCTGTTTTTAATCCCTCTTTCCATAAAATATATATTTTTTAATTTGGAAGCTGTGCTCATGGACACAAAGTTAAACAAAAAAAAAAAAAGAAAAGAAAAGAAAAAGAAAGAAAAACCCTTTCTTAATTTTGAAGAACTCTTTTTCTCTACCAAATGTGTAGGAAAAAACAAACTAAGCAAATGTATAAGATCAAACCTTTACTGTTTAATTCAAACTCTGCTCCTCTGAAACCTACTATATTAAGAAATGTTAAAAGGGCTGATACAGAATCAAGAAGGTCAAGTGATAAACAGAGTTTAGGAAACTCTGGGTTAAGCAAAGTTAAATAAGTTTCCTTACTGAAGAATTTCTTAGCACGTTAAATGAGCTAATGTGCATTGCAACTCTCCAAGAAGTAACAATACTTAGCATTTACAGAACTTGTTTCATTATGGAATTCTTTTTGGTAGAACATTAGTGTTCTGGGAATACAATATATGAAATAGTATCCTTTGCCCCAAGGGCTCAGATAACTGATTGATTTAAAATAGATATGATTAATTTTCGTTTAAATCATTTCAAAAGGAAAGGTATTATTTGTACAGTAGGATACTGATTATATGTGTAAAAAAGATTGATTCGTTTTTAAAATAATAGCTTCACTCCGATAGATTTAAGTTGACAACTGAAGTCAGATTTCATTAAACCTATTATTGAATCCAAATTTCTAAAAACCTGCAGGAAAAAAAAATGTTAAATACATTGTTCTTTTCCCTCTTTTGAACTGGGTAGTTATTATTAGAATGCTTTCTAATTAGTTAATCTATTCTGTACTTGATAGCTAAGCCAGAGGCTTGCAAAAGACTTACAAGTTTCAATTTTAAGACAGGTCCAATTCTTAAGTCAAATTTGTGAATTTCATAATTATTTCAATTTAAATGTGCACATGCCCCTCTGGTAATATATCAAAAGATTATTAAGTTATTAAGTTAAACATTACATATTTACTGAAAGGGCCAGAGATTGATAAGGAGTGCTGTTAGTAACCTTTTAAAACCATAATGTATCAATTTCAAGTTACAGAAAATCGTTTAAATGTCATTTATACATTAGAATAAACTGAAACACATAATCACCACCTCCATGAATCACCACTTAGCCTCATTGCTAATCCTCCAATGCAGACAAAGGTTACTAGGCTGCAGACCTTGTTTTCTATTTGATGAGCATTAAGTGCTTAATTTTGAGGATTTCACTGATCTCTTATATAAGGGCAGACATAAATTGTTTTCTAAACAAGAGAGTAAAAACTGTATATTTATAACCACATCTAGAAATATTTCCTCTATGAATGCATTTAATATTAATTAGAAGTGTAAAGCAGAGCAGTTTTTATCTCGGCAATAACATCACTTCCATAAAAGCTTTCCAGTTTTCCATATCAAGGGGACATGCATTCTTTCATTCATAGCTCCAATGATATGAAAGAGATGATATCAGACCAGAGGAAAAAGTGAATCAGAAACATACATTAGGACATATATGTATAATATTAGAATGTATATAATATATATATTCTAGTAGGAACATTTTGAGATATAAAGAAAATAACTCTACATTAAGGTGAATGGCAGTATAAACAAGAGAGCTTTGTTAAGGAAGAGACAGCTTTTTGATGAGCTCACAAAGTTATCTCAGCTGGATAATTGCAGGCACAAAGTCAAAGCTTCTACTCTTCCTAAAAATCAGAAAACTCAGTTTAGAGTGCCTGTGGATTCAAGGTGTGGTGAAAAGTGAAAAACTTTTTTTCCTTATAGTGATTATGTATACTCAACTTCAGCTCACTAATTAAAAGGAAGTTTTCTTCTGATTTCATTTCTCTATTGCAGGTAAAAAAAAAACAAACAAATAAACAAAAAAAAACACAAACCCACACTTAACATCTTTCAATGATAATTTGAGGATGTTGCAGAAAATACTGATAACTGATCAGCACTCAGAAGAAAGGTGAGTACTCTGCCAAAGCAATTGACCTGCAGAGTCAAAAATACCATTTCAATTCTCTGCTTAATGGCTCTGCTTAATGCACAGGGAATGTTGAAAGAGCACTGAGAGAGCCCTCCAGGGGCCTGAGGTCCCAACAGTGTGTGCTGAACCACAACAGACCGCGTCACACACACCCATGAGATGAACAGGTGCAGTCCTCAGCAGGAACTTCCAGTCTTTGGGACTGGCCATTCAGTTCTGTACTCAAAGAAATGTTCGTATCCCAGGAGTAGCAGTTACTGAGAGGAGAAGTAGTTCACAGTCCCTGATCACCCTGAAGTAAACTAGACATTTTCTGAGATGGGAGAGTGACGAGAGTATAATTCAGAATAATGCCAACCTGAGGTCTGTGGAAACTGTTTCTAAAGTTTTTATATTTGAGGGATTTTACTGCCCTCTTTGCAGAAAGTTTAGAACTTCACTTAGGGTTGAGAATTATTACGTTTGTTTTGGTTCTAAAACTAATTTTATCATTAATGGTGATCACTTGAAATACTTGAACCATCTTGGAAAACCTACTAGGTAATATAAAAAGGAGTTTCAATCCCATTGGTTAATGCAAGTAAAAAAACAAACAGACAAACAAAACAAACACCTGAAAGTTTTACCAGGTGCCCCAGAGATTCTTAACCTCTTCCTTTGCAATGTAAAATAATTAAATTTTGAGAATTTAGCTAAAGATTACAGGTAGCTGGTCAAGGATTGAAAGCAGGATCTCTTGACTGCCAATTCAAGTCTCTCTCTACCATAACATGCTGATCACCTAAGGAAATGCTTTATGTCTAGAATACTTGTCTAGATAATAATGAACAAACAACTAGTATATATTTCCTATATTTTGTGATACACTTAGGCTGCCTTTCTTTCCATTCACCAGAGAAGCCAGTGTTTAATAATGTGTCTAATCCATAGTTGGGCAATATCCTAAACAAGCAGTGTCTTCAAATGAAGAGCACCTCATTCCTTCTTAGTTCTCAGTGCCTGCCACAGAGTCCTGTACATCCTACTTATTCAAAGTAGATTTTTCTGAAAGTTGAGCATTCTAGAAAATGTAAGACAACCTGCTAAAAATCCTCTTCAAACTCCAATATCTTTAAAAGCCATAATTCTAAAAACATATGATCTCAGCTACCATCTGGTTGTTTGGTCTGACAGGTGTTTTAGCAAGTTCTGTTTTAAGAAGTATTATTTTAAATATTCTCAAAATGCATCTTGACTGCCAAAAGGCTATAGAACACCTTGTTTATTGTGGGTTTATGCAAAGTTGAATTCGTTTTAATTTTTAAGAGGCTTTTGATATCTATAGAAGATAAAACTTCTAGACTAGTTGCTTGCATATAGGGTAGGACTCTTAAATGATAGTCCTGGAAGGTTTTAGCACCTTTTTAAATATCCTTAATCTGTCCAATATTTATTTAGTAGGAATAAGAGAAAACAGATTTTTCTATTAAAATATTGTTTACTTCATCAAAATAAGGGCATTATTATGCATGCTAAATATGTCAAAGTAAGTTATTCTATTTGGAATTCTCTTCATCCTAGCAGAATATGAGAAATTCCTCTAAAAAAGGAAAACCCAATTTACATGAATATAAATACAAAAACATTTTTCTAGCTTTCTAGTTTTCAAACACCATAGGTATTTCATATTTATTCCTGTTAACAAACTTCTATGTCATGTATTCATTACTTTCAAGATTTCTAGGGGTTAAAACTGCCAATTTCACCTGCCTATCAGCCTTCAGGCCTTATAATTATTAATAGTTTAAGGCTTGTAGTTATACCAGAGAATTTGTAGGTATGGGCAGGCAGTATATATACTCTTCAGAGATTGGTTTGTGGATATTTTTTCCACATAAGTGAAGTGATTATTAAAACCAATTTACATTTTCCAAGTTCTAAGGAATAAAATGAGGAAATCTGAGTTAACTAGCATTATATTTTCTAGTTAACATAGTGATGTTTTAAAGCCCTTGGGCGCTATGGGCTAGGCCACCTATTAATGTGGTTCTGTCATATGCTTTAGAGCTTTAGACACCATTTGTCCAGCCAGGAGAGGAATTAATATCACTGCCAGCTGTCATATTTATAAGTTTCTCTGAACATACTTCTTTCTATTCTGGCTTGAAACAGCATGGCAACAACCAGGTGGGTAGTGACTCAGTGTACTATGAAGCACATAAGCGGACACACAAGAATAGTTTGAGGCACAGGTAAAGTTCCATTTTGTTACATTTAACAAAAAAACTGGCCCTTTATCATTAATTAAGCCACAATTTGAATCCAGATTTTCTTTCCAATGGTAAGCCCAATGTAACCAAAATCAGTCCCTTCCATATTACTGTGGGATTCTCAACATTATTCAGAGGGTGAAACAAAGGAATTATTTCATGTATTCCGTTGTTTAGAGAAAAAATATTAAGGATACATTTTTTTTTCAGTTTGTTAAAGTAAGGAAAGGCACAAACACCTTGATTCTTCTTGAAAGTGATTTAATCAACTAAAAAAAACCCAATATTCAGAAAGCAAATTTCATTGGGGGAATTGTATATATGTGTGACTATTGATTATGTTAGAATTTAGTTTCATCAAATAATTTTAAAAGGCATTACAATTCAATAATTTAATATTCATCTCAAGTTGAAAGATTGTGAAAGTGATGAACGCATTCATAAATTGTTTTCTTTCTCTTTTTATTCATTCTGTCTGCACAGATCTGAAAGTCAACATTTCTACTTTATTAATAGCAACAAAAATGTTATTTTATATTGTCCAGCATAAATATTTTCAGGAAAACAGTAGTAAAAGGAATAAACTCAAGCTACAAATATAGGAATTTTCAACCTATGATTATAATAAAATCTTAGTTTAAGCTGGTAATGTTTTTATTTCAAAGCAAGAAAGCAGTGCTGAAACGGTGAATAACAAATCCAAAAAACGTCAATAGGATAAAATTAACAAAATGTAAGTATTTTCATTTAATGTGAGCAAAGTCAATGTTTTCAGGATTTCTGCTTATCCAACACAGTTTTAAAAGTCAGAAGTCTCCTTTCCCGTTTCAATAGCCATAAGGCAGCAATGTCCTTGCAATAGTATGAGATGATTTGCAGATAATTATCATTAAAATCATACTCCATTGAGTTGATAATATTTACAGGAGTGCTGCTTACACTTATGAATCAAAGTCTAAAGAAAGCTCAATAGATATTGCAATAACCATAAAGTAGTGGATGTTCCTATAACAATAGCACAATCAAAAGTATGTTCACAGGAATTCCTAAAATGTGGCCTATTAACACACAATTACAAATTCCCCTGCCAATTTGTGAACTATCCAAATGAATAAAAGTGTACAAAATAGCAAACTGGGGATGAGTCCAACAGTAGTAGTGTAATATAGAGTGTGAGACCTTCAACATTGGAGTCAGGCTCTGTTCCTATTTGCCACTCATTTTACTCTATGAACTTGGGCAGACATTTTGTCTTCATCATCATTATCATGGCTTATACTTCTTGTGGTAATTATTTATTTGTAGTATATCATTTAATTTTCATGTCATTAAAATAAATACCACTTTCATCCCCTTTTTATAGATAAGACAGAGATCAGAGATATTAAGTAACTTGTTCATGGTAGCATAGCTTCAAGGATTTGAACCCAAGAAGTCTTACCCTAGAAAGCCACATGCTTATATAGGGAGTCCCAGACTTCTTACCTGAAAACATCTACATCATAGTTGTCATTGAATGATGTTCATTCAATGATATCATTCAAGCAAAAGCTTAGCAAAGAATTTGGTGTTTGGTAAATACTTAGTGAATATATGCTTGTAATAATAATAATTACTGATTGATAAATCAGGAATCAATAAAAGCAATAACAATTAAAATGTCTACAAAATAATTACCTCTGAGATAATTCTGGCAAAGAGGAAAACAAGGAACCACTACAATCTAAAAGCCTACAAGATATAAGTAAAGAGGCATACAGAAGAATTTATAGCCTTAAACAAATTTACTAAATAAATAAGAATGAAAATAACTGTATAATATATTCAGCTTGGAAAATTTAAAAAGAACTACAAAATGAAATCTAAGGAAAGCAGAAGAAATATGCAATAAAGATTAAAGTTGAGAGTAAAGAATTTAAGAAAACTAAAATAAAATTACACGTATGAATATTAATGAAATTCATAAATAAAATATTAACAAATATAAATGCAGAGCATATTAAAAATAATAAAATGTGATCAAGTGAAGCTCATTTTAAAAATGTAAGGTTGATTTCACATTAGGAAATCTGTTAGTAAAAGACATATATTAATAGGTTAACCCCCAGCTAGGTCCTGAGAAGGAAAACAAACAGGCACAACTTTTGGATAATACAGGTACAACCTTTGGATATTTGATCCAGATCATAAGCACACACTTGTGTTATATGTATATGTGTTGGTGGGAAAGGTGAGAATGGGGGTGTATATATATTATCTCAAAATAAAAGCCAGAGAGTCATGCCTTGTGAATAAAAACAAGCATTCTTGTTAAGGTAAGGATGTCCACTATTATTACAGTTATTTTGGAAGTAATAGTCATCGTAACTAGTCAGTAGAAAGAAATATAAGATAAAGATAATAAAAAAAGAAAGACAAAATCATAATTTATATAAAATGCAGGTAAACATTGCTGAGGGCTACATGCCCTGTCATATATTAACTCATATTATAAAGCCACAGTAACTAAAATAGTGTGATTCTGTGCTGCAATGGAAGTTATGTATTGACCTATCTATAGTGTTATCACTAATTGCTGGTATTTCACATTATTATTTTTAAAATTTTTATTGGAAATATTTAGCAAGCTTGTTTTTATTTTTAAAATAAGCATGTATCAATTAAGTAAATACTATAAAACTTTTTAAAACAAATGTTAAAAAGATGTTATTAAGGAATGTTCTTTTGATATGAGAAAAACAGCATATATGTGAGAATCAAGAGATTCCTAACTATTATCTATGACCATGGGAACTTGTCTCAAAGAGGATTTTGATTTAAAATTGTCAGAGTTGTAAGGGACCTCCTAAAGGAGGGGCAGAAGACACTGCTGCTTAAACACTCTTGGTTCTAAGTACAGGAATTTATAAAGTATTGAACTCTTTCCTTAATTTGCTTTTGATGAAAGTAGAAAGCATCAGTGTATACACAGTCCTAACAAAGGGGTCAGGTTCTTATGTACATACCTATTAAAATGAAACTTCTTGGGTGTATTTCATTAATGTTGTATGTCACAGAAATTGCTTTTGAATCTAGTTTTGTCTGAGCTAGTTATAGTCTAGGAACTATAAACTAAATTCAAGGTAGGTGACTGTAATTAAATATGCCAATACTTATATGCAGTCTTTCCTGGGTCTCATATTTCCTTTTGAGAGTATGCAATTTCAATGTCTTGCTCAGTTTCAGGTAGAAGCTGATGTCTACAATAATCAGTAACCAAGTGAAAATGAAACTTTTCACACCAGCTAAATTGTGGGCCATCTTACTCAATTAGCCACCATATTTTAACCTCCTTTCAATTAATGTGAAATTGGTGGTCAGCTTAATTAATTTCAAGATCATAATGAGAAAGGATTTTTGAAAACCCCATTTTCACTGTTCTCAACTCAAACAAGCCCTTATCCCCTTCAGGGGACATACTTGTCCAAGGTTCAGGCCTTGCCAGGCAACTCTAGGAAATTGTATGGCCTTAGCTTTAACAAGGTAGCTTTACTTTAAAGTTCATGCATTTGATCTTGCTGTCTCTTCTGACTTCTGCCCAATCATGGACCTTTCATTTAGTGCTAAGCTTGCTGAACACAAGGTTCATTTTTGGTGTTTCCATATCTTGTTCTCCAATTCTGCTTTTAGCCCTTTTAAGTTCACTGTTGCTCCCATCACTCTATAGAAATTTACTTGTTTTATTACAATCCAGGAAAATTCTAGAATTCCAAAGGCCAGTGGCTATTCTAGTCTGTGGATAAATGTCGGTTTAACATGACACCCAAGGATCATCAAAGCCTCCAAATACGATTATGTCATTTACAAATCTGCTTCAAAATGCTATTTGGTGCATTTGGGAGTTAATACTGATTTAATCTGATTTAATTCTATGATAAAATTAAATTTGTTAGAATTTTCTTAAAAGGAGACAACTTATTAAAAATCTTCAAATTTCATGTGTTTTTATGAGCCAATATCTGAAAACTCAGAAGAAAAATGATATGAAATAGAACAAAAGTCAATTTCACTGGTAGCACCAGTAGCACTGGTAGGATTTATGACATTCAGAAAGAGAAATGCTATTGATATAAAATCATCATTAGAATCATTAGTATCCAAGTCTTTCTCTATCAGGTGTTATTAAAGGACCAAATAATAAAGCTTCCCTCTTTAGGCAATATTACAATATGGCAAAAAATTTTTCTAAATCTTCTGAATTTTGCAATTCTACTTTTTTTCATATTGTATCTCTTCCTGCTGATAATTTCTGTGTGACTCTCTGTCATTGTATAGGAAATTGATGAAACTACTCTTTTGCTTTTTGGAAGTAAACACTTCCTCCCTTATAACCACATTGTGAGCATTCACCTCTCTGCATGGCAATAGGAGAAAGAGTTAACCAGGGCAGGTGTCCAGACCTGAGGTAGGGAGGTAGGGAAGGGAAACATATGCTAGTTTGAAAGTACTAGACAGAGGCTTGTCAGTTCTAACCTGACTAGAGTTCTCTCAGGAATACTGAATTGCAAGATAAGAATGAAGCTTTGATAATCCAAATGCACTTTGATAGAACATCAACTGAATTTAGTACCGAAGAGCAACATTTTTAAGGTTCTAAATTTTAGCTGGAGGCAGAGGGAATACCAGAAGGAAAATAAATGAAAGCTGCTTGCCACTTCAAAAGCTAATCTTTGTAATGCTTTCATTAGCAGTTTAAAAAAACCACATACACAGTTTTGAAGTAGAAAAGAAATGATTTTGATGACTGATTGCTATAGGGTGTAGTTTAACTTCCCAGTCTTTCAAAAATAGGCAAGGTCAGGAATTTCTTTTACTGCTGTTGGGATTGTAAAATATTTTGTTTTTAAAGGAACCAAAATAGATATATAAGAGAGAGATTAGCTGATGAACTGTTCATTTAGTTCCCTCAATAAAAGATAAGTATCTGTTATATTCAGAGTGAAAGAGGAGATGAAAGGTTCTTCTTTCTAAAGAAACTATCCCCTTAGGCTAGATGTAAAGGCACTTTTTTTCACTTTTAAACAAACACGATATAAAAATACTTGGACTTGACCATAAAGAAGTTACAATGGAAATGGCAACTAGGAGAATCTACAGTCTCTTTTAAACTTCAGCAAGACTGTTAGGGGATGAAAACAAGTGACAAATACTGTTAGCTGAGTCTAATAAAGGAAAGCATTTGTCTTTCAAACCAAAATATATAACTCAAATGCCAAACAAGTTTATAAACAGCAAAATAAGTAAAAGGCAAGTTATGTCCTCAACAACTTTTCTCTAGGATCTTCTACCAGAAGATCTAGCCTTGAGAACAGTCCTGTCTGCCAGATACACTGTGGGTTTTGTGGCTATCAATCAATGATATTATGGATATAACATGTGGGCTGAGGTATAATAGAGAATTCCTAATTACACAGTATCCTCATGATATCAATCTTAAGGAGCAATATGCATTATTTATTCTTTTAATATCAAGTAATTCTAAATTGTGTTTATGTTTATCACAACATGCTTTTCAAAACAGATTTCTAATATCATTCTTGTTATTTTCACTCCAATATTGTCATCAAATCCACCTGGTTGAAGAATTCCAGTGGGACACGTGGCGTGCCCTTTCTGCTATCACAGGGAAACTCCACACATTTATTTCCAACTCACAAGCAGGACTAAGATATAGTGACAGTGTCTTGAATTTCTTACATACCAAAAATGTTAAAGAAAAAAATGTTTTAGTTATAGTTAAAAACATGGCAGTGTTTAAATGGTGGCAAGAAGAATGTGGGATGTTTGAAGCAGAAGCAGCAGAAATTAATCACATAGTTGGGAATGATGACAAAAATAATGGCTAGGCTTTGCTAAGCACTTTTGTGTATCAGCCACTATTATTTAGATCATCACATTGCAAGTGTTATATCTGGGAAAAAGTGCCATGTATCTGTGTATGTGAAGAAGTAAGTAAAGCAACTAGAAACTATAAAAGAGTAGCTGGGAGTGATTTGGGGAGAAGCTGATTCAGGGTCCTGAATCCCAGGATAAGATGAGAATAATATTTTTTATTCTACAAGTATTAAGGAGACATTGGAGATTTTGCTTAAGCAGGCTGAGGAAAAAGGCTCAGGATAAATTTTCCATATCCACAAAACATACTATATAGTTTAATGTCAAGGCTTTCTTAGTTTATATGTAACACTATTAGATTCATTATATTTGAGATAAACATTTAACTATTTATGGTCAAATGATTGGTTTTGTTTTGGAAAAAATCAAACTCTAATTTATGGACAACCATTTTATAGCCTTCTCTCTTTTTAGGATTTCTTAGCATCTCTTGCGATGGATGCCCAAATTCTTTATTTTCATGTATTTGTGTAGATTTTAATTATTATAAATATTTGTAATCAAAGCATATTGAATGTTTTTTCCTGTATTTGTGCTTACTATTTGAGGTCCAATCATGCTATTAGAAAATAAGGTGTTTTTTTTCCCAGAGAAAATATGTTGGAAATAGATTCTCCCAGGCCTCTTTCTAAATAGCAGTGATTAGAAAAAGCCATCATTAAGAATGTGAATATTGGGCCAGGCATATTGGCTCGTGCCTATAATGCTAACACTCTGGGAGGCTGAGGCAGGAGGATCGCTTGAACTTAGGAGTTCAAGACCACCCTGAGCAAGAGTGAGATTTGCATCTCTACTATAAACACAAAAATTAGCTAGCAAGGCATCATGGTGTGCGTCTATAGTCCCAGGTACTCAGGAGCCTGAGGCAGAAGGATCGCTTGAGCCAGGAGTTTGGGGTTGCTGTGAGCTAGGTTAACGCCACAGTACTCTACTCAGAAAGAATGTTGAATGTGACTGGCTTTAACACACACCATCAAAACAGCTACTAGAAAAGTTAATTGCAATATGATAATGGGTGAATAACACCATTATCAAAAATGAATAACATTTGCTTTTAGTCATCACAGGACAAATTTTAAACTTTAATTGTGAAAAGGTACTTTCCTTTTGGGTTATAAGCATAACACTCTATACTTATAGAAAATATTTTACTACTGTTGTATCAACTCAAGATAGATGTAATTAAACTAGAAAATATGTTCCTCTCCATTAATGTTATTATTAGATATTCCAGATCAGCCATTAGAAAATCAAAAGTAACAGTGTTCAAACCACTTTGTAAGAAGACCATGCATTCAGTTGCATTATTCCTGTTTCCCTGACAACCTGCCAGCATTCATGACCCATCCAAATTCCCAACAGTGTTGCAGAACATGCTTTTAATAATGCAAAGTCCTTTCTTTCTTTTAGAGGGATGATATTCTCTTAGTGAGAATGAAATCGCCCATCAACAATCTGGTCATCAGTTTTCCTTTCAATATCCCAAATGTGATTTAACTTTTGTTAACCAATTCTCAGATTATTTTTGTACTGAATGCTACTCAGAAAGTACATTTATAACTGGGAGGTATAATTGATATCCAAGGATTCTGAATAAACCACTTAAAACATAATGGTTAACTTTCTTCCCCCTACTGATATATCACTAATTATTTTAAATAGTATGTTTTAAGTGGTATAACTAGTAAGAAGAGGGAAAAATGATCATTACTAAGATATTTTCTAATAGGTATTTAAATACTGTTTTTTACATAACCATCCAAGTTATTTTAAGTCATTAATGCAACACATTTAACTCTACATAATAGAACACTAATCTTCACCCTTTTTCAAGTCTCTGAGGACCAGACAATACGCTATACCTTCATATTTGTAAATGGCTAATTTATCATATGATCTTTTTTTAGCTTTTTTTTAGCTTTTTATATTATAAATTTGCCTCTGTTTTCTGTATAATTTTTGCTAAAAGAAAGAGAAGCCTGCTTGCTGTCCTCTGGCTCAGCATTTATATTAAAGAGTGTCTATCATACCAGCAATAGGCAAAGTGGTTCAGTTTACTAAAACATGTAGGCTGGGTGTTGTTAATCAATGGCACTTTATTGATTTTTTTTTTCCCACAGAATAAAATCACACAAAGTATTATACATAAAGATAGGATACTAGGCAAATAAACATTACTTTCATTGGTTTGTCGCCATAATAATACAATGAAGGAATAGCTAAAGAGATATATTTATATTTCAGAAAAAAAAGCTTACCTTTCAATGTCATATATAATTTTTTTAATTGGGAGAAATTAAATGTTGTTTAAAAATGTCATTTTACTATTCCATGAAAATGACAATATTGATTATTTTCACATTGCTTTGAAGTCCCTGCTCTTGAATTTAAGAGTGCCTTTCCCCTTAGGTTTTTAATGCATGTTCCAATATGAATGAGTTATCTATTTACTGACTTATGAAATAATGGTAAAAATGACAACAAAAGCAAACTGAACAATACTTAGAAATATATTACTTTCACCACATGAAATTCAATCACACAAACAGATAATCATTATTATCTTTTTAAAGACCTTTGAAAAGATGAGCTCATTATTATATTTGGTGACAGATTAGTGAAGATCATAGTAGAATGATTACTACTATCTCTTGTTATTCTAAAACATAATACATCAACATAATAAAATTCATTATAAAGAATCCTAAATATTTAACATTATATTTATGCTCTATCAGTCTTTGTTACTTTTTTTTTTATGTAATTAAACCCCACCACTACCACCTCTATATCCACTTCAACTTCATCTTTTGGTTTTTCTTCTTTCTACAAAATGACGTAAAAGAGCTGTTGCTTTTTGTGCTAGCCCTCTGCCAGCTCTGTCTCCACACACATGGGAGGATCTAGTTGGTTCCTCTTGAGAGATAAGAGCCACAAGCACGAGAAAATATGTGTGATTAATAATCAAAAAGAGAGCAAGTGGCCCTTCTCCATTTCAGACACTAGTAGTGTTGGCCTCCAGCTTAGTTCAGTTCAACAAAGATTTATAAGATTTATTGAGCACTGAATTCATTCCAGACATTAAACTGGGCTCTGAGGATATGGAATTATATAAGCATATGTTCATGCACTCCAGGAGTGTCCTATGTGATAGAGAAGTTATCTGTAAAGCTAGTTTTGACAACTATCACAGAATTATGTCTTAATTGGTATCCCATCTTAGGTAAGATCAGTATCTAAAGCAAGCACATTTGGCACATAGAGAAAACACTATCTTTGGAAATAAATCATCTGTGAAATCCAGTATGTAACACCAGGCACATTATCACTGTCCTAATGATTTTGCATTCAACACTGTGGGAATCACTGAGTAAGACTAAAGGAAGAATCTAAAGCAAAGTTTTGAGGAAATGACTGGATATTCCACATTTTCTGCTCATAATTATTAAACTGTTAAATGAATGAGGAAGAAGCAGAGCATCTTAAAGAATGAGTGAATAAAGAAAAGTGGTATATCTATACCATGAAGTACTATTCAGTCATAAAAAGGAATGAAATAATGTTGTTTGCAGCAACTTAGCTAGAACTAGAGACCATTACCCTAAATGAAGTATCTGAGGAATGGAAAAACAAATACCACATGGTTTCACTTATAAACAAGGGAAATTATGGTTATGAAGTGGTGTAATGGACATTGAAAACTAAAAAAAGGGAAGGATGAAAGAGAAGTGAGTGATAAAAATCTACCTATCAGGTACAATGTACACTATTTTGGTGATCAGTACATGAATGCCCTGACTTCAGCATGATACAGTTCAGCCATATGATAAAAAACACTTGTACCCCCTAAAACTATTAAAATAAATAAAAAGATGGAAGAAAACAAAACAATCCCTGCTTGCTGCATTTATAGTCTATTTTAATACCAAACCTCACTTCTCTAAACTAAACAAACTTAAAGCCTGACAAAAAGTAAATGATGTTTAATTCTAGTAGGTACAGTAGGTATCAATAAATGCTTGATAGATTTAATCAAAGTCTTTATCAAATCTATGACTTTGAAAAGTAGAGAGAACCAGGCCATGTGCTTCCTTGTCTCTTCAAACTGGTTTCACTTACTATGGTCCTACTTAATAGCCATCATGCTCAGATCTTGGATACTGGAGGCAATGGGTCAAGTCCTATTTTTACTCTTCATTGGGAACTGGATTCTAACACTAGAACCTTAAATTAAATGTGAATATGATGCAACTCACTGAATGCAAAAGATAATGTTATTTGAGATTCAAAGAATAGGATTTTAAGCTAGATTGAGATCTTTGTGAAAGTTTTATAGAGTGGATAAGGCATATATAGAGTTATAAAGGATGTGTAAGAGTTAGACTAGAAAAAAAAAAGGAAATGGTAATGTAGATAGTGCTAAGGGTAAAGAGGTATCATCATGAAACACCACAGTTTGGGCAGAAAACATCTTTCAGTACCATTATAAACTTAAATCCAAAGACAGGTAAGATTTAGATCATGGAGGATTATATATTCTATGCTAAGGAGACTGGCCTCTATTCTATAGGTATTAGACATTTAAAGATTTTGATTAGGTGAATGGCATGGTTGGATTTTCATTTAAGATGTATTTTTCTTTACCTGCAGTACAAAGAATGGATATAAGGGCAATAGAATGAGAAGTTAAAACATTAGTTCAAAGATTATAAGCCTGAGTCAGGGTAGTGGTGACAAGGAATGGGTGTGGGGGATAAAAATCAAGAACTATTTGGAGTTAATCTTGGCAAGTGATTCACTTGCATTGAAGGAGATGAGTCAAACAGTGATGGACAATGCCTGTGTCCAGCAAACTTGGCTTGACTGGCTGATGATGGTATACCGTGACCAGGAGGAGGCTACAGGAGGTATAAATGATCCATATGAGCTTCCTGCAGGTTACCAAGAACATAGGGCCACCAGGAATTTTGATATACAAGACTAAATAAGTATCAGAGAAGAGACTAAGACAGGGGATACAGACTTGAGAGTCTTCAAACTAAAAGTGATAATTAAACCCCTTAAAGTGACAGAGATTGACAAAGAACTTCCCAGAGAAAATAACTGTTAAGGAGTAGGCAGCTCATGAGTTGTCAGAGGACACAAAGAAGAGAAACAGAAGAGATAGTAGGAGGGAGCTTACGGAAGAGAGAATTTAAGGCACAAATGCAGCATCTGAAAGAGCTGAACAGCAGTGCAGCCTCAGGATTACCTGAGGCTTCTCCACACAGTTTTAACGGAACAATAGATACAGAAGCTAGCCCAGGAAGTGGGAAAGTTAGTGTAGGCACTCTTTCAAAGCATGCAACTAAGGAAAGGAGACACTAAAAACAAACACTGAAGTGCAACATGGAATCTAGGTTTGGTGTTGTTTTAAGATGAGAATGTTTGTAGCAAAAGAATATCAAACAAGTTTTATTTTGTGCTAACACTGACTGATCCGTAGTGGATATTTGAACACAAGGTGAAGAGCGACTGTAATGCCTGTATAGTTCAGTGGGAAAAATAAAGCAAATGATTGATGACGAGTGCCTCCTACAAGCAGGAGAGGGCAGTGGTGGCATGATGTCCGAGATTTGCCATTCCTTTATAAGCTTATTCCAAACATCTAGGGTTATTCACAGATGTGATGCACATTGGGCATGCTAGTAAATATAATAGCTGATTGATTATGAAAGGAAAGGAGAATTGAAGAACAAGATAAACTTCATAAGGAGTTACTGTGAACAATCAGCTAAGCTACAATGGAAATAGACTTCACTAGAATTCACTAAGTTGATTAAGAGAATGCTAGCAAAACATAAATATGAATACTATGAGGGGGAAAGTAATGTCTTTTCGTCACCCATCACAAGAGTCGTGGCTCACAAGACCTATAACAAAAGAGAGATCCTCATGAGAAAAGCATAATAAATTATTTTAATAAAATATTTACATGGCATAAGAGCATTCAAAAATGAAGACCAAAGAACCAGGGAAAACTGTATTTTTATGCTAAGTCTGAGGAAAGAAATGGAGTTTCTTTCAGTTGCAGAGAATATGATTGGATAAAAGGTGTATGATCTAATGGTAATAATCTAGGTGGAACTTCATCAAGGCCTGATTGTTCACATTCTTTCCTGTGTCTCTGGATAACATTCCTTCCACCCCAGGTATGGGATAGGACCCATTGAGAATAAGGGTGTTATGACCTATTTTCAGGAAGATAGGTTAGAGAATCCTCTATGACCATACTTTAGGGGAGCAAAGCAGGAGAAGATCAGAGAAACTTGCTTCTGTGGTCAATTGCCAAGTGGCCATATTTTGGGGCCTCATGTTCTGACTCTCAATAATGCCATGGCATCATTTTCTTTTTTCTATTTACATTGTACAATGTGACTTTTTGATACATGTATATATATTGCAAATGATTAAATCAAGCTACTTAACATCCATCATCTTACATACTTTTTTCTTGTGGTGAGAACATTTAAGAGCTATTTTCTTAGCAAATTTCAAGTATACATTATTATTAACTAGAATCATTGTAATGCACAATAGATCTCCAGAACTTATTCATTCTGTCTAACTGAAATGTTGTAGCCTTTGACTAATTAACAACACATATGAAGAAATGATCATGAAAGAAAGATATACTCCCCATTCTTTCTGGTTTTTCTATTCATTTATTGCTTCATATCCAGATTTTACTGTCAAGAAAATGGGAGGTTCTTTATGCTGTTGTGATATCACCATTTCTGTAGAGTTGAGGTACATCGGGGTGGGATAAGAACAGAGCTTTATGTATCATGGATCCAACCTCCTATTGCTTGTCTCAATCAATACATACTATTTGTGAGTTGAGTACTAGAAAAAATAATGGCTACCTTAAGTGTTTAACTTTACCAGCAAAGAGAGGCAATAGATGGGTATATATTAATGACTTTGGTACACTAATCCTACCAAAAAATTGGCATGAATTAAAGCAAAAGGGATTTCCCTGTACTCCAGGTCTTCTATAAACATAGTTACAAGGCAGCTCATGCTTAGAATGAATGTATACTTGTAATGAATTCTGTAAAATATACCTGAGGAATTCCATTAGGAAAAGCACTCTGATGTGACCAAGTTGTGAGTTTTCTTTTTAGTTCTTATCATTCTTGTCTGATAATCATGTATTATATCACAAAAAAACTGATAATCTTAAATTATCAATTTTAGATAAGGCAGGCTTTAAGTACCAAAAGTAAATGAGCCTAAATGTGTATTAAACAGATACATGTTAGTCCATATATATCCTTGTATTGATGTATTAACTATTAATTTTGTGAATTTGTCCCCTTATTTATTTTTTTTAATATAAAAGGACTTGTTTTGACTATGCAACTTAGTAGTGAGAAATGTCCATGTTCAGCAGGTGTACTGTTCTATTATACAATCCATTCTTTAGGCATTCTAATTCCTTACAAATCCTTTTCTAAAGGCCACTCAATAATGTTAAAATATAAATGATTTGAGTGTATGACAGATTAGATCCTGTAAACCTTTTGAGGGTTAACCTGCTGGCTCAATTTAATATACATATATTAAATGATGTGTTTATCACATCCTGAATCAGGAGAATATAATCTATTGACTGAAACAAATGATATTATCAGTTTAAAAAATTAGCAAATTTGAAACTATTTATTTTTTCTATCTATATATCACAAATCATCTGCACACTGAACAGTTTCTCCATTGACAAATCATCACTCTTCCATTTCTTTAATTGTACCCCTTCCTATTTTTTATTTTATCATATGAAACATGTTTTAATTGTTTGACGATTCTTAAGCATGTTATACTTTGTTCTATTGCTTCTCTAAACATTAATCTCAGATGTTTTTTCTGTATTAATCCTTTCCATTCCTTACCTTGTCTGGTTCACTACTAGCAGAGTTTGCCTCTAAGCTCTATTGGCTACATTGGTTAATTTTCTTGGTAATGCCTATCCAAAAATCCCTCAACTACTTAGTTCCACATTCTATAGCTTTTCAATTACAAAAATGTAATATGACTATATGAGTATACTTGTTGAAAAACACAGTGCTTAGAGAAATAGTATCTATATTTTATCACAGGTAATGAGCAAATCAATGTAACGTTAATCTATCGTGCAATAATGGACATTTCTCTAAAATCATATAAATTATTTTAAATGTATTTTCACTGATAACACTGACATTTCTTAAACAACAAGGATGTTCATAAGCATCAATGAGTTAACATTTCAGAAGTATATATATTGAAATAAAAATTAACAAAGGTATACTTTCAAGAAAGTTTTAAGGCACAGAGCAGGAGGATTTAGTATTTGAAAGGTGGAAGGGGATTACTAAATTACAAGATAAGAGAAACAAAAGCCTTGAAAGATAAAGAAGAATTGGCAATATGAAAAAAAAAAAAAACTGGGGAAAGTGTGACTTGAAGGAGTGTTAGGAAAAGGTGAGCCAGAGAAGTCAGAAAGGAAGTCGAGCAATCAGAGAGTGTCATTTGGAGAATGAGTGTGTATATGCATGTATATGCATATATATATCATATAATACATACTGTATAATACACACACATATATAATACATACATGTGTGTATATAAATGTGTGTGTATATATGTATGTGTGTATATATATGTATATATATATTTATATATCTTTGATTTTAACTGAAAGACTTAGAACTTTGAAAGACTTGGGCTATGCTGGTGTTAACACATGCGGCCAGGCAACAGAGCCCAGTAGAGCTGGAGCAAGTGTAATAAAATGTGACTGTGTTTGTTTTCCTTGCAAACTTGCCTGCCCCACAAACCTCCCCACTGCTCCCAGGAATTCGAACAAGGTAGTCACACTCTGAAGCCTGTGGGAGGGTAAGGGAAAGAAAGGATGGGCAAATTAGCTATAATTGGATCTTATTAACTCAGTCATTTAAATTGCTAATCTGTTTCCAAGTAGGCTCATTTGTAGATAACTCATCTTTAGCTGACTGAACTTGGCTTTTTCTAACCCTTCTTGTAATTTGGAGAGAACTGAATGCTACCAATTATATTTCTTATATTACATTTTACAAAATAAATGGTTAAAAATGTCTAGACACATTAGAATTGGACCTCAATTTTATATCCACCTAGGCAAAGAGTAGGATCATCAAATGACAAGACTTTACATGGGCTCAGTTAACTTCCAAAGAAATCTCCTACAAACCTAGTTAATATTATTAAAGGCAGTAAATTGTGGGGAGGGGATCCAATTTCTTAATAAAATTCCCAAAGGCATATGAAATAGATATAGATGTATTATCTATATACAGAGAGATGTATATCTAAATACATATATTTATAAGCCTATAAAGCAAAAGTTAAAAATTGCATTTTCTTTTTAAACTAAACCTTTTACATACTTCAAAAATCCATAAAAATGGGAGGTAAAAGAGTATAAACCTTGCCTTCTTTCTGGTAAATTTTAGAAAAGGAAATTTTGAGTGATTGGAGAACACTATTCACAGTAATATAATATTAAAATATCAAAAAATGTAATATGGTAAATATGCATTACTCAGGTTAAAATGACTTAATATAGGTCATAATTATTACCAGACTTTAAGCCTATGAGAGGAGAGATTTTATCATTTTTGTTTTATTTTTTAATGATTCTATATGTTTGGACTTACAATGGTATTCAGAATATAGTATTTGCTCAACAGTGTCTGCTGAAGGAATACTCTTAATCCATTAATTCATGCAGAAATCAATATAAATGTCTTTATGTTGTTTTTTATCTTCCTTCAAAAGATTCGATATTGATTATCCTTACATAAAAAATTAAAAGTATATAACACTGTTTCATACACATATACACATTATGTACAGGAATATATGCTTACTAATCGAATGTTTAATGTATTTTTTTAAGTCATGATATAATGCTTCCTTGTATTCAAAAATTCTATGGTCTATAATATCACTGTTACCTGGGTTAGATAATTTTACTAAAAAATACAATTAGGCAAGCAAAGAATGGTCTTTTATTTAATTTTACTTAAAATACATAGTATTCAGTAAATATCTGTGAGAATAAATGAATGAGGAGTGATGGTTATACTATATATTCCATAGACTTATTTCGTTTTCTCTTTAAAAAAATATGTTCGAATTTAAATAATGAATTGGCAACTCTGAAAAACTATTTCTAATTCTTCAGTTTTAACATAAATCTAAATGTCTTGATCATTTCTTTATATCTCCTCTAAGTTTTCTGGGAGAATAATTTTTATTTATCTTTTCTTCAATTGTACATGTTTTAATGATGCAAATGACAATTTATAAACAGTCTTACAATTAAAAAAAACTAAATTCAGTTTTTTCATGTCTAGTATTTGAGTCCTAGGAAAGGTATAATAGGACTCTAGACTTGGAAAGCAAAAATAGATTTTCAGATAAAAATTTCTTAATTTTATATTTCTCTATTCCAGCATCAAACACATTTTGCCTTATGTGATTTAAGCTACTTTAAACCTTTATTTTTTAAAATTGATTTTCTTTTTATTGGCTGCAATAAGAATCTCCTTCCCAAAGTATGTAAAAGTTGAAGCAGAGAACTCAGATTTTTTTGTTACTTCTATTGTAGCCTAAAAATATGCTGAAGGTACAAATGCAAAGTTAGAATACCAAGTAGTGCTGTCCCTGGTCTTCACTTTAGGGTCACTATTAGGGAGTGGATCCAATAAAAACAATCTCAAAATTATGTTCTAATATTATTAAGAAAAAGACACTTATCAATGATATGAGGTGATATCCATTAGTTTTGGCAGGAAGAATATTGCTCCTTTACCAAGAAGAGAATGACCTATTTTCACAGTGGCTTTTGGAAATACAAAGAGCAAGCATAGATAGTATAGGTACAGATGTGCGCCCAGTGTCTCAGGGAAAAAAGGTGTCTGCTTCCTGCTGTCTTCTCTGTTAGAATATTATGAAGAGGGAAAGAGAGATCACTCAACGTGATATTTCAGGCTGAAAAGAACAATGGTATTAAAGAAAATGAATAAGCAATAAGATGCCTATCTTCCACAGCGCCTAGACTATTCAAGTTTACTAATAAGAATAGCCACTGATAAATTATATTTTAATAGCTTCCATTGAACACTGTTTTTCATTAGAATGAATTTTTAGTTATAACATCTTTCATATAAAAATAAGTTTGTTTAGTCATAATGGGAAAGAGTGGTTATTCCCAATTAGGATGGGGGTTGTGGTTGATTTTTTTAGTGTGATCATGTGAAGAATTTATTGCAGTGTCAAATATTAATATATTAATTTATCTCAATGTAGATGACAAAACAATTAAATTTCCATAATTGAGAGGCACAGTTCCCTCCAAATAGACACCTTTATATTGAAATTGATCTAAAATCTTTATCTTTTCTAGAAGATAATCCATGCTATCTACTAAGTTTATACTAATATACCCTTTTGTCCTATGATAGAAGCAGATGATCAAGAAAAGCATATTACTTAGGAAAATAAACTCTTAAAAGTTTAGAAAAAATCTTGGTTTTTCAAACATGACTTGATTTACATTAAATGCAAGATTTAAAATGAGAAAATTTCATATCTTCATATTTTTTATTCAGATTCCAAAATATATTTTAATTAATCTCAAGTCTTTTTTCACTACCATATTAAGGAAAGCAGGAAATTATTCCACGAAAAAAAAATCAAGGCAATTTCACTTTAAATTAACATAATATTCTAAAAGTTACATATTAAGGCAGCAATGTTAAGAAAAATATTCATCATTAATATGTTAATATGTTACATTTATGGGAAGAAACTGGACTAGAATAGGTACAGATTTCATAAGCATGAATTAAAAGGCTCTTGACAATTTGGGGGTGTCATCTAACACGAACACTGGGCATTTGCAGCAATACAGGCCTGGATTCAAACATGGCCTCCAACACATATCTGAGTCAGGCAAATTAATTAAATTTCTAGGCTTCGGATATATTTTTTAAATTTTAAAATGTAAATAATAAAACAACCAACCTTGCACAGTTACTTTAAGAGCTATAAGAGAAAATGTGTGTGAAGGATTTAAAATCGTGCCTAGAACAAAATCAGCTGTCCCTATGGAGGAATGATAGTTGTTGCTTTTGTTTTTGTGGTGGCTAATTTATGTATATAAAAGAGGTCTGTGGTCCAGGGAAGCAGGCTTAGAGAAAGTGAAATTACTGGAGGGAAGAAAGCTGAGAAAAGATATTTTATTTCAAAGTCAACTTAAAAATATAACTTCAGCTTCTTTGAACTGACTAGCATTATGGACTATGGCATGAATTCATATAGCAGTGCAATCTATTTAGAGCAAAAACTGATCTCTGTTTTTGGAGAAAGCATGTACTAAACTGCCTAGTTAATCAAGGTACAACAAGTATTATATATGAATTCATTTTTAAGAAAAATAGCAATTCAAATTATAGTGTTTACGATTAACTAGTTTTGGACAGTACAATTGCTTGAGGCTTTAACAAATTTCTTCAAGTGTTTTCATTTTGAAAAGTTTATAACAAAACCTGCCTGTAGTTTTCTGACCTTTCATTAATAATTATAAAGGTATATTTAGTTTATTTTGCACATGCAACCTTTGCCAAGAGAGGTCTGATATTGTCAATTTTTACTCCATTTATTAAATAGAAGTACTATTTCCCAAATCTATTGCCTCAAAGTTTAAATAGGTAAAACTCAGAAATTTTCTGAATATTTTTCATGTATATATATTCTTTTTAATTTGCAACTTGTTCTATAAACTGATCCTTGAATCTGCAGATCAGGGCACAGCAATGTATACTGACTGTAGATCCAGGGACGGGGAGGGTGGGTGTATTCCAGGAGAGAAATTCAGATATCACAGCAATCTATAGTGCTGATCACTGTAGAGCATGGAACACTCTCCAGAGTTCTTAGAAAGATAAATACACCTGAAACGGTACTTTCTCAAGAGAAGAGGGAAAAACTACTAGAACAGCTCACAGATACTGACTCTTACATGAGATGCATAGAGCAACATTAGTGGAACCTCCTTGGACTGATACACATATGTATCAATGGAGATATTATCATTACTAATGAGCCAGTCACAGCTTATGATTTTATGGCTAACCAGAGGCCTGAGTAGTTATGTTAAACTTATAGAACAGCTTTGCAACACCTCATGGTGTTTTTATTCTCAGCTGAACTATTTAGAATGTGCTTCTTTTAATGAACGATGAAATGATCCAATAAAATACTTTCAAGCATGAGGCATGCTGTGTGACTTCATGGTGATGGGATTTAAGAACCCAGGGCTCAAGTTGAAAATTTAAGAGAATGAAAAATTAACACTCAAAAACCCTACAGAAACTATCAGAAATCTTGATAAATACAATTTGGTGGAGGGAAAGAGGAGTACATTCACAGCATTTCTTTTTTAAAGCAAAAAAAAAAAAAAAAAAAAAAAACTTTTTTAGAAAGTTTTGGCCAGAACTGGGTTATGGTCTCATCTCTAAAAGGTTCAATGTAAAAAAGAAGGTGATTAACCACAGTTGGCTTATACCAATCAGAATTTACCACCAAGAAAGGATAAGCGTCCCTTTCCATGCATTGTGGAAGCATAAGTGTAACACGCATTCTATAGGCAAAGAACATGGGAGAACTGGTATTTGGATGGGCAAGCAGCATATGCCCTTCATACTCTGCTGGCTCTGATCTGAATTAAATTTCCTTGAAGACAATTTGGTAATGTGAGTCTAAGTCCTTCAAATTACATATCCCTTTGGAATAGGAAACCCACTTCTAAAAAGTCATAAGAAAATAATCAGGTTCACATGTACCTCCCTTATAATTATATACAAATAAAATATTTAAAAAATAAAGAAAATCAGATAAATTACAGAACAGTATATAAGACAATTGCTTTCAGGAATATTTATAATATCAAAAATTAAAAAATTGTCAATTAGGGGTTATGCTTAATAAGGAGATATTTATATGGTTGAATAATATGTTACCTTTCAAAACAAGCATGTGCCACCACTCCCGGCTAATTTTTTTTTCTCTATATTTTTAGATGTACAGCTAATTTCTTTCTATTTTTTAGTAGAGACGGGGTTTCACTCTTGCTCAGGCTGGTCTTGAACTCTTGACCTCAAGCGGTCCTGCCTCCTCGGCCTCCCAGAGTGCTAGGATTACAGGCGTGAGCCACCACGCCCGGCCTTGCCAGGAAAGGTATAAAGCAAATAAAACATAAAAGATGTTCACTGTCCTTAGTAGTTAGGAAAAGGCAAATTAAATTACAATAAGATACTACTATACCTCTATTTAAATGGCTAAAATTAAGAAGACTGAACATATCAAGTGTTGGTGAGGAGGCAGGGTAACTGAAACTCTCATGCACCACTGGTGGGAATGTAAATGTTACAACCATTTTGAAAAACAGTCTGGTAGTTTCTTAAAAAGTAAACTATACATCTATCTGATCTGGCCTTCCACTCCTAAGTATTTACTTAAGAGAAAGGAAAGTAACATCCATAAAAAGAGTTCTACACAAATATCCATTGTAGCTTATTTTGTAAAAAATTCCCAAACTGGAAACAGCCCAAATATTCATTAACAGGTAAAGGGATAGATAAATGGTGACATATTAATAAAACATAATTACTATTCAGCCATAAAAAGGAAAGAACCATTAATATAGGTACCAAGCAAGAGTAGCTGTCAAAATCATGCTGAACGAAAGAAGTCAGACCAAAAGAGCAAGAGTGCACACTATATAATTCCATTTATATAAACTTTTAGGAAATGGAAACTAATCTATAGTGGCAGAAAGCAGATCAGTCATTATCTGGAGGTATGGATTGTAGAGATGAGAGAGTAGGAAAACAAAGGGACACAGAGAAACTATTGGGAGTGATGAATATGTTAGTTATTTTGATCGTAATGGTTTCACACTTATGTAAATGTGTCAAAACTTATCAAATGGTATACCTTAATTATATGTATTTCATTTCAATTAGTCCTTACTAAGCATAAGGGAATTACCTATAGGAATAGCACAAAAGAAAAGGTAATGAAGCTGGACAGGTAATTCAGAGCTCAGATTGTCCTACAACTTACAACAGGTTTGAATTCTGTCCTATGTGTCATGGGAAGCCATCTGAAATTGATAGGCATGGGGTTGACCTGATCAGAACACTAAGAATATACATAAGCAAGCAGTATGGATTATGAACTTGAATAGCAAGAGTCTGGTGGCAAGAATGTACAAATTAGAAAGGTATAATATTTCTTTAATTAAAATTTGATGAAGGCCTAAGCAAAGCAGGGCCAATAAAAAAAAAAAAATAAAGGAGACTGATTGGAGATATAGCCACAAAGTATAAAATGTCATTCTATAAGAATCAATGACTTTTTCGATGCAAAAGCATTTGGGGAATGTTGGATGAAAGATGAACCAAGCAAGTTTCAGAGGCTGAGTACATGGTGATACCGTTAACTGAGAGACTGAGGTATAAAAGAAGGACTATAAAAGAAGGTTTAGGAAGAAAGATGATTATTTTGGTTATGGACATGTTGCCTATGAGCTACATAAATGATATTCAGATGAAGACTACTAATAGTTTTTTGGAAATGTGTGTCTAAAGCTAAAAAAATAGTACATTGTTATAGGAACTGTTGATCAGAAAGTAAATACTTTAAGACAATATCTATCTTTTTATTTGGAACTATTACTCAGGTAGAGTATATAAAACAAGAATGAAAGATGATTTCAGTTGGGCCTCTAGAAAACATCATTAAGGGAAGAGAATAGGGTGTGAGTAGAGAAAAAGATTCCATCCAACACTAAAAGGACTCAGAGAGAAAGAATAGGAGAACCAAAGAAGGAAGTGATTACCAATAGTGGCTAAAGGGAGAAACAGTTGTGAACCAAGGTCAAAATAGTTTCGGATTTAGCAAATCAGTAGATATTAACAAATTTAGTAAGAGCAGTAGCCATAGAGTCTTATGAGCAGAATCTGATCAAGAAGAGTTTAATGGAGTTAAAAAAAAAAAAAAAGTAGAGATAGTAATTAGGGGCTACTGCTTCAAAATTTATCAGTAGCCAGTAGCAATAAAAATTATACAAGGGTAAAGAGAAATGATAATATCTATCATCCCCTCAAATTAAAAACTGTAACAAATAGAAACCAACAAAACTACAGTCCCAGCTACTTTCCTTAAAAAGGAACCATAATTTCTAAATACATTAAGAATCATCATAAAATAATAAATGTTGCAACCATAACGATAACTGTACTAATTTGACTGACCCCTGATTATGTTTAGTAACTAAGCACATACACACAATTTAATCTTCACAAAGCCCAGATTGTATAGAAACTATTATCTGTACTTTAAAAGTGAGGGAATTTTGGTAAAGAAAGGTTACTTAGACATGGTTAGTAAGCCAGTTTTTGCATTTAGATCACATTTCTAGCTAGACAATACAGTATACATATATAAATATAATTCTAAAGAGATCTGGTATGATACACTCAACTTTCTCAATGATTTCTCCTTGGTATTCTTTTTTAAATTTGCAATGAAAGCATATGAAATTATTGTGTTACCTATAACATCAAACTATCCAGGAAAAAAAAGATGTAAGATTCACCAAGTCCATAGCTATGAACTACTAAAGTGATGATCATGCAGTTACTATTACACACTTTCCTTTACTGTAACTGACCACCAATATGAGGAGTAGGGTAGACCCCTGTCAGTTAAAAAGTGCCCAGGGTCCACTTTGATCTGTGCTCAGGGGAGAGTGAAGTCTTATTACAAAGTCCCTTTGATTTCTTCAATTCTCAGACAGCAACCTCTCAATTAGAAGTGGGAGTAGTCCATCCCAGTTCAGAGGGATATATCGGTCTCTCACCAAAGAAATTGGTCTTTCTTAAAATTTTAAAGGAATAGATTTTGTAGTCTGGGCCCTGTAAGAGGCTCAAACAACACTAAGGGATATTCATTTCAAAGCAAGATCATGATATTTTAAGTACCCATCTTGTCTCTCTGATGGACTCTGACTTCAAAATGAAAGGAAAGAAATAGTCTAAGAGGCTGAGGCTTTAGCTTGGATGATGGAGAATTGGTTTGAAGACATTTCAACTAGTTAAATGACAAAGATGTTACTTTCCATAGAGAATTACCTTGACTTTGTATATTCCAGTTAAATCAACTTCATTTGCTGATTTTATAATTGCCATTCTAATCTTTATAATTATATATGTTATAAAAATCAATTACTTTAGGAAATATTAAGACTAGTTGTTCTTAAAATTATTTGGTCTCAGAACTCCTTTACAGTATAAAATTACTGAAGATTCAAAGAAGTTTTATATGATTTATATATAGTCATTGCTCAATATCCATGGAGGAATGGATATTGGTTCCAGGATTCCCTTGGATACCAAAATCCATGAATGCTCAAGGCCCTGATAGAATATGGTGTAGTATTTGCATGTAACCTGTGCAGATCCTCCCATATACTTTAAATCATCTCTAGATTACTTATAATACCTTCTACAATGTAAATGCTATCTAGTCATTATACTATATTGTTTAGGGAATAATGGTAGTAATAAAAGTCTGTACATGTTCAGTGCAGCCACAGCCATTCATTTTTATAAATTTTTTTGATCCACAGTTGGTTGAATCTGTGGATACAGAATCCATGGATGTGAAGGGCTGACTGTATATTGATATTTATCACACAAGAAATGAGAAAATTTTAAATATGCTTATTTTAAAATAAAAAATGATGCCATTTATACACTAAATACATTTATGAAAAGTAACTATATTTTCCAAAAGAAAAAAGTGAGGAAAGTGTTATTGTTTTATATTTTTCACATTTTTAAATAGCAGGCTTTAATGAAAGAAAGTTGAATTGAAATATGTGCTTCTTTATACAATCCTCCATTTTGGTTGAAGTATATGTAGAAAATGCAATTTCACACATATGTAGCTAGGAAGGGAGAGGTATTTTAATAGCCTTTTAATATTTTTTGATACTACACCAAAGTTGAAAATGTTAACCTTATATCATTACAATCAATTGATGTAACTTGCACTGTGAATAGTTCTTTTGACCATGAATAATTTTGTAATATCAAATACATTGGTAAATTGAAAATAACAATTTGCTGAAATACACGGATCTTCTAAACATTGGCACATTTTATTATACAATATTTAAAAGTTGCATTCATTAATATCAATCTAATCAGAAAAGTCTCCAAGTATTAGGACATTATCAATCTCACAATGGTAGATACAAATTTTCCAAAACCACAAAACTAAAAACTCAGACTTCATCATTGGCAAATATTGTCAGTTATCTTCCTTGAAGTGATAAACTCACTTGTTCATTTTCAAGAAAATGTCTGAAAATACCCACTCTATATAATCATTTGTAAATTGTTTTTTCAAGTAAAAATAGTACTCCATGGGAAGAAAAAAAATCACTAGTTGAGCTGACAACTCAAACAACTGTTTTCTTCAAAACAATCTTCAGTACACAGCAAAAGTGCTTTATGAATATTTCCCATTCTGCACACAGAATATTAAAAAGACGTTTATGCAAGGGTTAAGATTTAACAAATTAATAATGTTTACTACTTCATTAGGGTTTTTTTATTTTAAAAAATTGGGGAGTATAAGTGGGTTTTTTGTTGTTGTTGTTACATGGATAAATTGTACCATGCTGAAGTCAGGGCTTTCAGTGTACTTGTCACCAGAATAGTATTCACTATACTCAATAAACAGATTTTTATCCCTCACCCTTCTCCCACCCTCCAAGTTTCCAATGCTTATTCCTGTTCTTTATGACCAAACATATCTTTGTTTAGCAATTATCAAGCATTTTAAGTGAAACTTGGTGTTTTTTTTTTTTTTTCTCTTTTGCATTGTGAGTGCATGGTGGTAAAGAACACAATGTACGACTGTACAGTTTGCTGCCACCTCCTTAATTCATGTAAGGTGACTATAACATCATTACTTTTTTTTTTCCGCCCCTTCAGTCCAAATGTCAACGAGATGAATAAGCTAAATAATGTCTTGTGTTATTAGGAAAATAATTTTGATCTTCCAGACCCCCCTGAGAGGTCAAAAAGTTACATTTTGAGAACTGCCTTTAGACAATAAGGCAAATGAATACATATTTATATATTTCTACTAATACTATGATTCTGTCCTTAAAATCTTAAATATTGAGATGAGACATAAAGGCACAACCCCCATGCCTTTAAATTATATATGGCCATTTGTTAGGACACATTAACTGTTGTTAAAGCAAACAGTGAAAGATTTATGGACGTGTGTGTGTGTCTGCAGGTGAAAAATCAGACACTTTTAAAAATCATTGAGAAAAGCTGTTAAAGTCTACTCAGCACCACACACTGCCCAGATTTACTCATAATGTTCCTATTACCTTTTTTATTAAATAAAGAGTAAAACAATTACATTTCGAATTAGAAAAGCCCACACATAAAGTAACTATACCTAACCAAAAGCTAATTTCTGTTTTCAGAGGCATGAAGGTAAGTGTGCAAGTATAAGCAGTGCTTGTCAAAATTACTCACTGGTACATGGACACTCTGCAGGTTTCAGTGCTGAGGGCAAGGGATGGGTGTGCAGTGGCAGGAGCAGATGACTCCCTTAAGTTGTCATCCAGCATTATTTCTGTGCATTAATGAAGGGAATTTCAACGATTTTGTAGGGCAAGCAATAAAGCAGACCAGTCAAGACTTAGAATCTTTCTTAGAATGCAATAATCAGCTCTGATGACTACTTACCATTCATGTTTACAGAACACAGGTTCACAGTATCATTTGAAAATATGAGACAGCTACATAGCTAAATAACTAGATTGATTGGGCAGTCTTTGTCTTCAGAGATGGGAGAGAGGGACAAATATACGCAGACAGATGAACAAAGAGACCTCTTAGAGTATGGGGAATAGGCACCTCCAATTACAGCAAGAAGGGAAAGAATAAAGCTTTGTATTTCAGAATTACAGTTGTTCAGTGTAAATTTGTGATGACTAGTATTAATCTGTATATCAATAGAGTCCAGTCATCTATTTCATTTCACTTTAATTTTAATATAAAATTTACTATCATATACAAAAATATGGAAAACCATCTGAAAGCACAAGCCCAAGGCCCATGAGAGGTTTAGCACCTTTTCTCCAACAATAGCCACAGCTATTGGCAACATACAATTGTACTGTTTATTAGCAGATATATATATTGGTTAAGGCTCTCAAAGGGTCCATCTAAGGAACAACTATGCTATTGTCCACATGGGCTGCATTAGCAAGTTTATCTGATATGACTAGTCAAGTGTCAGTTTTAACCTGTTGTCTGTTGCCAAGATAAGGGTCACTTATCGGGATGACAAACAAGAGAGGTAGAGCTTGACCCATTTTCTAGTTAATGAATATCTCCTTTAGAAGCAAGGAGGTCAGCATGGGTTTTCGTAAACATGCATCTAAGCAAACACACATTTCCTGCTAGTCCCAGCTAATTTTAACTTCCTGACTTAAGACTGGTCTTCTCTGAGGCCTCATAGAGGGATTTGTTCTGATTCTTTGGAACTGCTTCACACATGCCACTTCTTACCTATCCAAGGGTATTCAAGTAAAACCAAGTTCTTTAGGGAATAAAAGATGCTTTTCACATCCACACATTTACTGAACTAATGATTCTCAAGTATTTTACATAGAGTTGTGCATAACAGAGAGCTCTGTTTTTACAAAAAAAAAAAAGTCATGACCTATGATTATCTAGCTCCCTTTGAACAAAGTGCTTACATTTTGTTTGGTTTATGAAACAGCTCTACTCTTTCATTATTAGGAAAAAGAAACTGGCTAACCCTTGTAAACATACTCTCCCTGGCAGGCAGTGAGAATGCAGAGTGGAAGAAAGATAAGAACACATGAGATGAAAGGTCACATTCCCCTTTTTGACACCACTGAGAGCATCTGACCAAAGCAGAGCAATTGGAGAGCTCAGGTTTAAACAGAAAACAAAACAAAACCTAGCATTCTTTATTCTGGCCATGCACTCCACCCTCATCTGATCCTAGGCCATCACTGGGTCAGCATGACCAGCAGGAGACAGGCTGAGGCTCAAAACAGAACACCGTCCCATGCCATTATCTATTTGCTCTTTGCTGAATTATCAGCTGCATAACTCACATCATTTTTTTTTATCTCCCTGCTCCTTTCTTTGCGTTTTTGCCTGTGATCTCAAAACTCAAAGCCCCAGAGAGCCATGAGGACCTGGAACTGGCAGCATCAAATGCAGCTCAGTGGAACAGGGATATTTCGGAGTAGGAATAAACCCTAGAGTAGTAAATTAAGGACTTCAAAAATTAAAGTCTATACCAGAGAGGCTAATGGATGCAAAAAATCATATTTCGTGGGTTAAATAAGTGGTATTTGATACAACTAGTTAGAATGATCTGGAAAATTCCCACATAATGATATACTGCAGTGTTGAGGTCTAGTGCTCCATTGTTCCTTAGTCTATTTCAACAATAACTTTGTCATCTGACTCAACTAGAAGGTTCCTATTCCTGCCTTAAGAATGCCATTGCATCTGGTTTAGAACAAACCTTCAATGGAAGACATTAGCCTGCAGAGAATATAGTTTCTGAGCTATAAGAAGGGACTACATGGCAGTTTTGTGATGGCTTGACAACAAATATTTATACTTCAGCAGAATTTAAAATGGTCTTTGTTTTTACTGTATACACTCACTGGTTATAATCCAACATTGTAGAGATGGGGGCATAAAATCTACTTATCTCCAAATAATGGAGGCTACAGAAAAATCTAAACTAAAGTCACATGACATGTAGCATTTTGGTTAACACCAGACCATATATACAATAGTGGTTCCATGAGATTATAATACTGTATTTTTAATTGTACCATTTATAAGTTTAGATAATTAGATGTATAAATATATACCATTGTCTTGCACTTGCATACGGTACTCAGTAGAGTAACATGCTGCACAGGTTTGTACCCTATGAGGAATAGGCCATACCATATAGCTTAGGTGTGTATCAGGCTCTACCATCTGGGTTTGTGTAAGTGTACTCTATGATATAATGAGATCGCCTAAGGATAAAGTTCTCAGATGGTATCTCCATCCTTAAGCGATGCAGGACTATTACTAAATGGTTGAAATTTTTTAGCTCATTAACAAAAGGTACTTTACCAACAGCATTCTGCTGAGAAATCTAAAATGAATTCTGTTAACTTCAACAGCCCTTACTGCTCTCCTGATAACAGACCATCTCCTTTCAGGGAGCCCAGAGCAGCTCTTCTCTTAGTTCATTTGGTTGAGATGTCCCTGACCCTAACCCCAGGATCAGGTTTGTGCATACAACCATTAGAATGCAACATCCTGCCAGGTCTAATCAGACTTAACTCCAGGACTTTTGCTAGAACAATTAGAAAATAGTGCTGGATTTGCAAGCACTAAGGGTACAACTCCACTGAGTCACAGAGAAAAGAGTAGAGAAATGGAAAAAAGAAGAGTTTGAATTCTAATGTTCTCAAGTAGCCATTTTAACTCACCACAACCTACTGTCAATGATACCCTTAAACATTTCAGTCACAGAAGCCATGTAAGTTAGATTTCAGTTGTGTTTCTATCACTGGAAACTGAAAAAGTACTAGCTAAGGCATCCCTCCCTTATCCTTACTCCCAAGACTTGCAAAAGGAAATTCCAATTTGGCATAACAGCCCCTTCCCTGTAAAATATACATTAGAGCCACTCAACAACTTTATCTACCGCAAATGCTGGGACCTCAATCTCAGTTTGCTCACCATTGCTTGAAAAGCCATGCGTGTCAAAACCTTGCTCATGATATTGCTTTTCCCTGTAATATGATCTTGTGTAAATTCTACTGGTTCTAAAAAAAAACTGCAGAAAGTGCATATCCTTTTTAAAAATCTTCTGAACCATAGCTCCCCTCCTGAGAGCTTCAATTTCCTCACCAAACACTGTGAGGCTTTTATGGTATACAGACTAAGTATTATTTAAAGTAAATTCTACACAAGTAACATAATAGTAGTATTTTGAACAGATTAACCTTGTTGCAGCGTAAGGTTGAATAAGCCGGGAAAGAAAAAGAGGCAGAGGACTGGTTAGGAGTCTGTCACAGGAATCCTGCAGTGAGATGACAAGGGCTTGTCTCAAAGAGTGACAGTAGAAATGAAAAGAATAGATAAGAGAGGCAGGGGGGATTGATGAGATTGGTGACAGATTGTCCAAGTGTTTGAGAGGGCTTAAAAAAGATATAGTAGCAAAAACCAGGTCTCCTGAATCTTGTTCCATTGTAACCCTGGTATAACCATACCAGAATATCAGAAATAAAATTGCATTTCATATGAAAATGAAGACTAAAATACAAAATTCCTTCAAGGAAACAAATGGTTGGAGTTAGCAATAGAAATATATAGGTCTATGACTTTATTGTATTATGTTAATAACTTTGTTATCACCAAATAAAGTAGGTACTTTGCATGAATTAGTGCAAAAATATTAATAATAGATGAAAAGGGCAATGCTATTTGAAATAGAAACATGCATAGTAATGATTTCAAACCTAAGGGAAGTACCACATTACATGACCATACCATGATACATGACATACAACATTATATGATATACAGATGTACTGTATTTAAACAGGGAAATGTGTTAACTGGTTCTAAGAATATAAGTAGTATGTTTGAAATATTTGCAAACATTTGCAAGAGTCCTTACAAACATTTTTTGCAAATATATTAACAAAAACGTTTTAGGGAATAATTTGTCCAAATTAGATAAGAAGTAGAATGGAAAGGTTTCCTTCTTTTACTAAAAATTATTTCAATCTTCAAGTTCACTTTTGAAACAAATCGGGTGATACATTTCAGTTCTTTCCTTTCCTGTTTCCTTTTCCTTCCCACTTCCTTTCTCTCCCTCCCTTTTTTCTTCTGAACTTCTCTCCTCCTCTGCATTTTATGGCTAACCAGCAGTTACTCAGATAAGCTCTGTTCTTTCTCATAAATATATATATCTGAGTGATCGGGAACTGCATTTCCCTTCACTGAAGATCAGTCCTGTAACCAAATACTTTAGAGTATTCAAAGGCTCTGATTCTGCCTGGTTGTCCATCCAACTGAACAGTACCGCAGCTATATTACCTAGATGGCTACAATAATCCCTTGAGACGGAAATAACATTCAGAAATATTTTCTCCAAGATTTTGAAAGTGGTGCATCTCCCCAGTTTGGAAAATCATTTATCCAACAAAATTAGTGACTAAGAAAATAATTATCACTTGCTTTGGATTTAGCTCGATATTTTAGTCCATATAAATTATGGAACATGTGCACAAAAGTCCACATATTCTCTTTGTATAGTTTTAGCTCTAGTCAGTATTATACATTCTTATCTGTATTTCAAATCTAATGTCTGCATTCTGTCTTTGAAGTCTGGGGATCTGGCCAGAGCCTGATGGTGCTCACTTGCCACAGTGGTATCTAGGCAGCTACTCTGTATTTCCCATTGCTGAGCTCCATTCCCCTGCAGGGATCCCTGCTGCCCCCACCTTGAGCCCCTGCAGCTGTGTTGCTGCTCTGGGAATGCTGCATCCTTTGTTCACTCTCTCAGTCACCTCTGTGTAACTGATGTCAACTGGCCAGTGGCTACCAGCAACAGCTCCGTTCCCCTAACACCAAATCAGCTAGGCCCTACAGGGTATATTTTGAATCATTCTCACTCACTTTGCTATATTTGCCCTGTATTTATATGTATAAATCCCATGTCTTTTCAGTGCCCCAGCAAAGAATATCCAGTTACTAAAACAGTATCTGATACATATTAAGGACTCCATTAAAAACAAACAAACAAACAAAGAAAACATTTGGGGAACAGTTGCATTCCATCACAAAGCTCTGAACAAATTTGGCATTAGAACATTGAATGGTAAGGGTGATGGTACTATCAAAGGTGAAATGAGGGTTCCTTAATATTGAGTATATATTAACATGATCTGTATGCATATATAGCCATGGCAAGAGTATGACATCTAATTTTAGAATATATAAGATGGCCCCACATCACCCTGAATGCTTTTTAGAAAAACATCACACATATTAAGCGTCCAAACTAAGTCATCAATGTGTAAGTCTATGAATATGTGATTCTGGATTTCTAGCCCTGATATTATCACTTTCTCTTAGATAACTGACAATAAAATGGATACTTTGTCGCATTCTGTTCTTATAAATAAAACATTTCCATAAAGAAGAACCATTGCATTGTTTGCTTTGGGTGAGAAGGGATATCAGAATTATCCTTTGAGGAATGAAAGGGATGGCATGGGGTTGGGGGGCAGTCTAACCATCAATTTATTTTACCTACTTGGCTAACACAATGCTCCAAATGGAGCCAGTCATCCTTGTGTTTTTATAACTCACATTAGAGCTTAAGTTGGTTCAGCATGCCAGCAGAGCTTTGCTCAAAGCTCAGAACACAGTGTGGGCAGTTCAAAGCTTGCCAAAGTCTATTTATAAACCACACGAAGCACATTCTCATCCTCAGCTTTTGTGAATTCAAGTACAGCACAATACTGCAAAGGTTGGCAGCTCTTTCTCACTGACTTATTTTTTCAAGATTACACTTCTCTCTAATTCTTTTTTGCAATAGGTAGAAAAGAAACTTAGCACTTTCTTCTGAATGGAGCAAAATTAAATGAGGAGGACTACAGCCAGGCCAGGTTTCTAACTAGCTTAAATGCCAGAGTAAAACAGGTGGAGCTCTATGGCCAAAGCAAGTCTATGGGCAAACTCATTTGTGATAATATATATGTAGGGTAGATTATTGGTCAGGATAATATTCAAGGAGACTTCTGAAATAATTCAGGAAGAAATGAAAGGAATCTGAAATAGGTGATTGGTTAGAGAAAAGTGACAGTTACGAAAACAAATTTAAACAAAAAATGAGGAGGATTTGATTCCTTGTATTTTCTCTAGTAGTCCAGCAGCCAGAACAAAGTTTTCTTCTCTCTTTAGTCATTAATCAATCATTTGACTCTTAACATATGCTCCCTTATACTGTTATTACCATTTTTAAGTGTTTGTCCTCTATCCCCAACCATACATCAATTTGGGAATGTCTGATAATATCCAGGAATTAGATACACCTAGGGCACCCAATTCAGAGGGGGCCTGATAAATGAATTTATTTGTTTTTGGAGGTGGAATGTAGCAGAAGTATCAATAGAACTTGGTTATTATTGTAATATATTAGCATTTTAATTGAAAGCCAAATATGAATACATTATCTTCTTCAACTAGAATCTATTTCAGGATATGAATTTGTCTCTGTATCGCTGCTGTATAACATTCTGATGCATTCTTGGGATTCAATAAATGTTTGTTAAATGAATAAATTACATACAATTGCATTCACACTAACAATGATTATGATTCAGTGTAGAAATACCAACATGATCATAATTAATGAATGGCAAATAATATTCTCTTTTGTGTAACCCTTATTTGCAATGTGTATTTATGTTTGTATATACAGTATATTCACAACTAAGAGAATATCTTACTCTTTCTGTTTAGAAAGTTGTATAAATACTAGATAGTAATTAATTCCTTACAGAATCCACTTGATTTTTATGTTGTATGGATCATTATTCACCATTCTAAATAAAAAATTCCTTTAAAAATCTGTCCATTTGGCACCTAAACCAATTCTTATTTACTTTCTAAGAGTAGTCAATTCTACTTATCTATTCATATATGTTTATTTAGTCGTATCATTAGTGGAGTATTTTAGGACATATATTATGATTTTTTAAAAGATATATGTCTATGTAAATAAAAAACCAGTATATGGCATTCTACTTTATAGGCAGATGCCAAATTTTTAAACAAAAATATTACCTTTCCCTTTTTGCTATTTTTGAAAGTATTTATATGAAAATGAGGAGTTAAATAAGTTATCTTTGTAGTTCTGGATAACTGAACTTTTCTGTCATTGACCTTACTAGCCCACATCTACTACAAAATTGCTTATCTCTTTTTACTTCCTCTATGTAAACATAACTTCAGTAAATTATCAGTTTTCAGAGCTGAATAGTTCCTTAATCTCACTTCTAATCTAAAATTTAAAAGCTACTCCCTTTAAGTGAAAAGAAAAAAAAAAAAATGTTTACAAACCAGTTTCTCCAAAAGCAACAAAATCCAGATAATGGCAGTCTCTCAGCATCATTAGATGGCAGCCCAAATTTGGTAGTCTACTCTAGATCCTTCTGAAGAAACGTTTCACATTCCCATTCTATTGAAATCCAGTCATATGATATATTAATATTTGATCACCTACCATGTGCCAAGCTTTGTGTTACATGCTGGTGATTTATTATTCACTTCAATGGTGAACAAAATATTGCCCTTATTGCTTTTATAGAACAATGTGGTACAGAGATGATTAATCAAGGAATAACACTATGATGAGATAAAAGACATCCTGTGCCAATTACATTAACTAACAATAATTGTACTGCCTTTTTTTGGGGGGTACAATTTTGAACTTCGTTCCTAATGAAAAATAGCAAATAACAGGATTTTGTTTACCAATGTGGAAGATATCTGTTAGCAATTCAGGGATGTTTGCACATCACCTGGAGAGAATAACATGCTCTCTAGCTACCTTTATATTTAAAAACTATAAATCCTACAGAGTATTTTTTTTCTGGAGACAGTTTAAGAACCCAGATTCCTAGATATATAGAAGGGAGAAAAATATTCATAGAGTAAAAATAAAATGGAGAAGCGATACCAACTCTGTCTTCTTTCTTTATCTGGTTTTCTGGAATTTATATGGTTCCTCTAAAAACTAAAATCCGAAGTATTTATGGAGTGTATTTGTTAGTTCTCAAATTCTTGGAATATTTTTCTTTTATATTTACTCCTGAGGCCTCTTTTATAGTCAAGGAAAAGCTGATGAGTTCCAAGGTAAATACAAGACAAATATTCTATTCTGAAACCTCAGCTGATTATTCTCATTTTTGGCTCATTTGCATTTATTAACATTCAAGTTCTGGGCACTATATTTTGTTTGTGGACTTTTTGCTTTAATTAACAATAGATGTATGTTTGGCAAGGATTGAAATTCTAAGTGTCTCAGGGATATAGGAAATATTCTTTGTTATTATATCCTCACTGAATCAGCTGTCACCTTCATGTTGCCAAGAAAGTACCTTTTTGGAAGAGGGTGAGATGTTAAAGAGATCAGGGTTTAGAGTTGCTTTGTTTAATAACCCTGTTTCTAGAAAAATGTCTTAATGTGGCACTTTATAAGAAATGATTTCACTGTTTCTTTACTTTAAATAAATTTATAATTCAAGAAATACTATATTAGTAAAACAATAATGAGTACTTGAGACACTGCTGAAGTGTTCTTACATCTATTTGTACACACTGAATCTCACTGCCAGCAGTTAAATATAGGAAGACATAGATATGGAGGCAGAAATCCAGAGCACTCTACCAGGTTAAGTCCAATATCCTAGTCATTATTCTTAACATTTCTGGCTCTCATGTACTAAAGGGAGAGATACAGTCTCTGACCTCTCTTTCCTCACAGGAAATATGTGTCTACCTCAAACGCTCCTCTAGAAATAAGGCTTAAGCTTTACCTTCAAGCAAGTAGCACTCTTAATGAAAGCAGTACAATATTTTAACAACTAAGGCAGCTTTTTATTTTTTACATTTTAACATTAAAATTGGGATAAAATGTTAGTTTGTAAAAAGTTATACTTTCTTTGGAAGTACTTTTCTTAATGGTAAAATGAACACAATGCATCTTTTAATTGATGACACCTTAGAATGGATGAAATATAATTGCTCTCAATGTGTAGGGATTTCAGTTATAGTAGCAATAAACATTGGAAATTTAGTAGGCCAAGTGAAAGCTCTGTGGATTTCGTCTAACCAAAGATGCAGCAGAATAGTTTCTCTGCCCACATTTCAGGCCAACCCCAGACACACACTGACCTTACAGTGCACCTGCACAAATAGGTAGCTCTATCTTCTATAACATCACCTTAGAATATAAATGCCAGGATCTCATTTTCATGAATAATGCAGGCACTAGGGCTATTTTACCTTGATTGCTTATTCTCCATTCTCCAAAGCTTATGGCTTATACCCAAATGATGTAACCTTACCATTTGCATTAATTCATGGATTTGAAACCGACCCTCTACAAGTTCCCTGGAGTAGTTTAGTTTCATTTGTATGCATGTAAATAGCACCGAGACTGACATAAAAATTAATGAACTATTTACTTTAGTAGCCTATGCCTTGCTCCTAAAAGCAAGTAAATGTTTATATAATTAAGTTTATTAATATAAAATTAAAACTTTATAGTCTTAAATAATGAAAACTGTAGAAAATAGGTGGTATTTAATTTTGAAAAATGTAATTTAAAAGGAAACTTAAACTAATAGTGGTGGAGAATCCATTTTATCTTTTTGATACCATCCCCTCTCCCCAAACTTGACTAAAATATAATCTGATTCTGGTACCCTCCTGGAGCACAGGAGGCATCCTAGTGTCAATTCATGCCAGAAGCACTACTAGTCCAAAGGATCTTGAATTTAGGCCAGGGATAACCAAACTTTTAAAAACTTCCATTAATTAGAAACAATCCCTGTTGCCATTTTCATAGCCCCCATTAAAAATTGTCTTGTGGTACAAATATTTTTACATTTTAACTATAAGTTTCTTAAATACAGGAGCCATCTAATTTTATTCTTGCTCTCTAAAATACTTGTACTTGTCATTGACAATGCTCAGTATTGGCCCTGGACAAGCCAGTCTTCCCAATGATATTTCCTGGAACTTCCCACTTTGTTCCTTCATTAAAGATTGAATCCTAACTCATTCTCTCCTCCCCCTCAACCTCAATTTGTTTATCTGCATTTTTTTAAAAAAATGCATTCTATATATATATGGAATACAACATGTCTACTATATGTAGATAGTAAAACAGTTACTATAATGAAGTTAATTAACATATCCATCATCTCACATAGGCACTCGTTTTTTACATTTTTTTGTGGCAAGAGCAGATAAAATCTATTCATTTAGTGAGAATCCCAAATACAAGACAATTTTATACCTAGTCCTCATGTTTTACATTAGCTCTCTAGAATTGTTCATCCTATATGTCTGCTACTTTGTATCCTCTGACCTATATCTCCCCATTTCCTCCCTGCCTCCCCACCCCAGGAACTACTCTTTTCTTGTCTATATCTGTGCAGTTAAAATTTTTTAGATTGCACATGTGAGATCATGCAATGTTTTTCTTTCTGTGTCTGGCTAATTTCACTTAGGATGTCATCCAGCCTTATGCATGAAGTGACAAGTGGCAAGATATTCTTTTTTAGAGCTGAATATTCCATCATGTGTACATACTCTCATGTTCACTGCAGCATTGTTCACAAAAGTAAACTTATTCTTATCTCGTTGGATGCTGATCTTACCAAATTATGTCTTGATTTCAGGGTCCAGATTTGCCCTTGATTTTGAAGTTGATGAGAGATTTCCATTTTTAAGGTTTTTCATTTAAAACATATGAAACAGTATAGCTTTATCTAGTTCTAGTTGTTTAAGAAACCAAATTTTCATGAGCTAAGTTTCTCCATAGGAAAAAGAGGACAGACATTTTTATTGTTTAAGTTGACATTGCCTGTACATGCATATTAATTATTTAATATAGTACATAGAGATTCTGAATAGGACTATATGGTTTTAAGTATATAGTTTTCAATCAGTACTATCAGATACCAATTTTTCCTTTGGGGTTTTCTTTTAAGTAAAATATATACTTCAGAAATTCAGCATTAAATAACTCTGCTTAAACCAGTGATGTTTCTGAATTATTTTTTGATAGGTTGCTTCCCCCCAACTATTTGTCTTTGTTATATCAAAGACCCAAGAGCAAACCAATGGGAGTTATTATTTAAAGAGTAAAACCCACAATTTTAACTAACATAAAATGCACTTGACCCCACTGCACCAAAATAAATAAATAAATAAATAAATAAATAACTGAGGCATGAAGTGTAGAGATAACTGACATGAAGGACTAGGAAGACAACACACAACTGTTTTCATAATTCCATTTGAAAATATATAGAGACACCAAAAACCAAACATTCTTTCATCAAAGAACAATAGACTCCTGCTAGGGATACCTGCTGGTTTACAGATACAAAACTTTAAAAATAACCACTTTGCAAAAATATTTTCTTGTTCCACATAGTACTATTGACTGCCTCAGTGATTTCCTAAGTGTTGCTGGTTAAAAGGACCATTGTGAGTTGGCAATGGGCCAAGACAGTTGGCTGTGCCTGTCACCTGGAGTCCACTTGAATGTTATAAGAACAGCAGACCTGATGTTTCTGGATTCCTAGAACATGGTGCAGCCATAAATAGGTAGCAATGAATTAAATGAAATATATTTTATAGGCTAGCTCCATTTGGCCATGTTTATAGAGAATGGTCACAGGGATACTTGCATGAGAAAATGCTTGAAACAAATTGTATTTAATGCATGATATCTATGAAGCTAGAGTTGTTAAAAACATATCAGCCTAAATTAAATGCTTATTGAAATGTCATAATACCTTTATCTTCTGATCACACATTATATTAGATTTACTGACAAAGTTGACAAAATAGTTGTTGTGTGCTGAAAGGTGCTACATATCATATACACATAGCTCAATTATATCAAATTGCCAATATTCTTTTAAGAACAAAATCTATAATTTGGAACAACAAAGTCAGTATTTCTAAATAACTCTTTCAAATGATGGTATCAAATTCTATTCACAATTAAAACGTTCCTTTTCTATTCATGACAAGGTTCAATTGTATCTTACTATTCTATTAAGGTAAACTGTCAATTTAAGTAGACATATGCTGAAACAAAGTTCAAAGGTTCTCTTAGAGAGTAAGTTTCCTTCTTTTAAGAACAGTTTCAAAGACTGGACGAGACACACATTCTAAAAAACATTTCTCACATGCTAATTTCAACAAATAATCAAGGAATTTAGATTTAAAGAGAGATAATCTATAATGTCAACAAAAGAAAGCATGTTTAGATGTTCCAAATACAAACAAGGCAAAGACATTTATCATTGAAATAGGGTAAAGATTATATTTAAAAGTTTTTACTAGTCAGTAATTTGAAATTCTTTAAGAAAATTTTCCTTAATGTTAAGAAAACATTACCTTTTTGTAGTTTTTAATACTAATGTGACATATTAAAAGCTTGTTAGCTAGCTTTCAATTTCTATCTATAAAGGAAACCATTTTCTTGATTGAAAAATAACCTAATTAATTAGGACTATGATAACATTTATAGTATTCAACAATTTTTGAGTACTAAGGGGCAATATGGTTAACTAGAGACATCAGTCACCAGATCATCTCATAAAGTAGGAAAAGTTCTATATAAAAAAATCAATAGCTTATGGGTAATACAGAGGGAAAACTTCCAGAACCTACCAAAGCTTCCACAGGAGGATGTTGTGGAGCAGAAGAAGGAGCAGTATTTCAGCAGAGATCAACCCCTGAGAAACTTAGAGTCCATTGGAAAAGGATGTTGCTGTCTCTTACCAACAAGCATCATGTGATTTAGAGATTAATCTGGGCTTCCCAATATAATTCACATTGTTAAGAAGACCATAGGACTGTAGCAATCAAAGGGATTTCAAAAAAATCTATCTTCCCTTGTAAAAACAAGACAGGGAATCTTTCCATGCACATAGTACCCCACTGCTACAGCCTACTAACAATGAGTAACTGAGAAAACCACTATACTAAGGATATCTATAACAAAGGTATCCATCAAAAACCTAAATCCCCAAAGTACCCACAAGCAAAGACAAAGGTCCTTACCCAACACATACTACAGACACATCTTTAAGAGTGACAAAGGGAAAAAAAAAATGCCCCCAATTACACAAAAGAAAATCCCAAAACAGGAAGCAACAGCTGTTTTAGATGAGAAGGAATCACTGTAAGAACTTTAGAGTATGAAAAATCAGAGTGAAAGGACACCCCCAAAGGGGCACACAAGCTCTCTATCAATGGAGCCCAACCGAAATGAAAATACTGAAATGACAAAGTATTGTAAATATGGATTGTAAGGAAGCTCAATGAAATCCAGGAGAAAAATGGAAAATAAACTCAAAGAAACCAGAAAAACAAGTCAGGAAATGAATGAAAAAATGTTTTTAATATATCTGTCTCTTTAGTAAAAACCAGACAGAACTTCGGGAAATGAAAAATCCATTTAAGGAAATGCAAAAGACAGTGGAAAGTTTTACAAATATACTAGACCAAGCGGGAGAAAAAAATTCAGAGCGTGAAGACAACTCTTTTGAATTAAACCAGTTAGTCAAAAATAAAGAAAAAGAAACAAGAGGAATAAACCAAGTCTACAAGAAACATAGGATTATGTAAAAAGGTCCAACGTATAATAAAAATGATAGGCATCCCTGAGGGTTAAAAGAAAAAATCACAAGGCCTGGAAAATCTATTTGAGAGAATAATTGGGAAAAACTTCCCTGGTCTTGCTAGAGATTTAGACATCCAGATATAAAAATCTCAACAAACACCTGAGAAATGCATTGCAAAAAGGAAATCACTAGGACATATAGTGATCTGACTGGCCAAAGTCAAAATGAAGCAGGAACTCATAAGCCATGAGGCAAAAACATCAAGTAACCTAGAAAGGAAAACCCATCAGACTAATAGCAGACTTCTCTAGGGAAACTGTACAAGCCAGAAAGAAATGGTATCCTCTCTTTAGTCTCCTTAAACAGAATAACTGCCAAAAAAAAGTTTTGTATCCTGCTAAAACAAAGTTTTATAAATGAAGGAGAAATAAAGTTTTTCCCAGACAAGTAAACAATAAGAGCATTTGTCACTACAAGACCTTCCCTATGGGAAATGCTCAAAAGTTCATTATACATACAACAGTACAATAAATACCAACCAATATAAAAACACCCAAAAGTTATAGTTTACAGCATATATAAACAATAGCACAAGAGGGAAAACAAATCAATAAGGTATCATCCAATATACTGAATAGAACAGCACCCCACATATCAATACTAACACCTAACATTAATGGTCAATATGCCCCACTTAAAAGACATATTGGTTGAATGGATGAAGCAAACCACCAAACATTTGCTGTATTCAAGAAACACATCTAAACCACAAGGACTCATACACACTAAAGGTATTAGAATGTAAAATATTCCATGCAAATGGAAAACAAATGTGAGCAGGTGTAGCAATTCTCGTATCAGATAAATTAGACTTTAATAATTGTAAGAAAGTAAAGGATGGTAATTATATAATGGTATATGGAACAATTCAACAAGAAGACATAAAAATCCTAAATTGAACCTAGCACAGGAGCTCCCAGTTTTATAAGGCAAATTCTTCTAGATCTAAGCTAAGAGATAAACAATAGCAACCTAACAGTCAGGTACTTCAATACTCCACTAACAGAACTGGACAGATAATTGAAACAGAGATGAATAAAGAAACATTGGACTTAAATATGATTCTAGAACAAATGGACCTAACAGACATTTACAGGACATTCTACCCCAAAACTATAGAATAGACAATTTTCTAATCAGTTCATGGGAAATTTCCCAAAACTGATCATGTCTTAGATCACACAAGTCTCAGCAAATTCAAAAAATAATCAAAACCATACCATGTATCTTCTCAGATCACAGTGGAATAAAACTAGAAATCAATTCCAAGAAAAACACTCAAATCTACTCTAAGTTATGGAATTATACAAGCTGATGCCGAATGACACTTTGGTCAATGGTGAAATTTAGATGGAAATCAAATGATTCCTCAAACTGAATGACAAAGAGAACACAAGTTTTCAACAATCTACAAGATTCAGCAAAAGCAGCCCTAAAGGAAAAATTTACAGCCTTAAATGCCTACATCAAAAAGGCAGAAAGATCAGAAATTAACAACCCAATGTCACATCTTAAGGAACTGGAAAAGAAAAATAAACAAAAGCCAAAGCCAGCAGAAGAAAAATAACAAAGCTCAGAGAAGAACTAAATGAAATGGAAACCAAAAAAATAATACAGAGGATCAAAGAAATAATAAGTTGTTTCTTTGAAAAGAAACAAAATGGACAGACCAGATTAACCAGAAATAGAATAGAGAAAACTCAAATAACCTCAATCAAAAATGAAAAAGGAGATATTACAATTGATACCACAGTAATACAAAGTATCATCCATGGCTACTATGAACACCTCTATGCAAACAAACTAGGTATCCTAGGAAATGGATAATTCTTGGGAATACAAACTTCCAAACCTGAATCAGTAAAAAATAGAAACCCTGAACAGACTAATAATGAGCAGCAAGATTGAAGCAGTAATAAAAATAAAACTGACAAACACAAGAAACCCCAGACCAGACAGATTCACAGCTGAATTCTACCAGACCTACAAAGAAGAATTGGTACCTAACCTACAGAAACTGTTCCATAACATCAAGAGAGAGAGAATCCTCCCTAATTCATTTTATGAAGCTAGTATCACTCTAATACCAAAGCCAGGAAAAGACACAACAATAAAAAACTACAGTCAAATATCTTTGTGAAAATTAATGTAAAAATTCTTAAGAAAATACTAGCAAACTGAATTCAACAGCATATCAAAAAGATAATCCACCATGATCAGGTGTGTTTCACACCAGGGAGGCAAGGATGGCTTAACATATGCAAATCAATAAACATGATTCACTACATAAATAGAAACACACAAAAAGACCACATGATCATCTCACTAGATGCATAAATAGCATTTGATAAAATCTGGCACCCTTTCATGATAAAGACCATCAACAAATAAGCCACAGAAGGAACATACATAAAAATTATAAAAGCCATATATTACAAATCCACAGTCAATATCATACTGATTCGGGGAAAGTTGAAAACATTCACCCTAAGAACTGGAAGAAGACAATGGTGCCCACTGTCACCACTTCTATCAACATAGTCTTGAAAGTCCTAGCCAGAGCAATCAGGCAAGAAAAAGAAATAAAGGGAATCCACTTTGGGAAAGAGGAGGTCAAATTATCCCTGTTAGCTGAAGATATAATCTTATATCTAGAGAACCCTAAAGAACCCACCAAGAGACTCCTAGAATTGATAAATAAATTCATCAAAGTCTTAGGTTACAAAAATCAATGCACACAAATCAATAGCATTTCTATATACTAATATTAGTCGAGCAGAGAGAGAGTCAAATGAAGGACTAAATATCATTCACAATACCTACAAAAGTAAAATAAAATACCTAGGAATAAACTTATGAACAAAGGAGGTTAAAGATCTCTATAAGGAGAACTAGAAAATACAGATGAAAAAAACTGCAGATGACACAAACAAATGGAAAAAACATCTCCTGCTCACGGATTAGTAGGATCAACATTGTCAAAATGTCTACACTACCCAAAGTGATTTATAGATTCTATACAATCCCTATCAAAATACCAGCATTATATTTCACAGATCTACAAAAAATAATCCTAAGCTTTATTTGAAATCAAAAAAGAACCCCAACAGCCAAAGCAATCTTAAGCAAAAAGAACAAATTGGGAGGCATCATATTTTCTGACTTCAGCTTATATAATACTACATGGCTATGGTAACCAAAACAGTATGGTACTGGTATAAAGGTAGAGACATAGACAATGGAACAGAATAGAGAACCCAGAAATAAAACCATCTCTTGACAACTATATGATGTTTGGCAACGCAGAAAATAACATACAGTGGGGAAAGGAAGCCAAATTCAACAAATGGTGCTGAGAAAACTGGATAGCCACAGGAATAAGAATGAAAGAGGATCCATATCGCCTACGAGTCACAAAAATTAACTTAAGATGGATTAAAGACTTAAATGTAAGGCATTAAACCTTAATAATTCTTGAATGTAAGAAAAACTTTTTTAGTCATTGGCTTAAGCAAAGAATTTATGACTAAGACCACAAAGACAAATATAGCAATAACAGAAATAAATAAATGGGTCTTAATTAAATTAAAAAGGTTTTGCACAGCAATGGAAATAACAGAATGAACAGACAACATACAGAATGGGAGAAAATACTCACAAACTATACATCCAACAAGGACTGATAGCCAGAATCTACAAAGATCTTAAATCCACAAGAAAAAAAACAAACCATCAAAAAGTAGGGCAAATGACATGAACATAAGTTTTTTGAGGAAAGAGACAAATGACCAATAAACATATGAAAAAATGCTCAATATCACTAATCATCAGGGAAATGAAAATTAAAACTACAATGAGATACCACCTTACCCCTATCAGAATGGCCATTATTAAAAAGTCATATAACAATAGATGCTGGCATGGATGCAGAGAGAAAAGAACATGTATACACTGTTGGTTGGACTGAAAATTATTAAATAATACAGCCTCTATGGCAAACAGTATGGAGAGTCCTCAAATTAATGTAGATCAACCTTTTGATCCAGCAATGACACTACTGGGCATCTACTCAAAGGAAATGAAGTCATTTAATCAAGACACCTGCACTGGAATGTTTATTGCAGCACAATTCACACTTGCAAAAATGGAGAATCAACCCTAAGTGCCCTTCAATTCATGTGTGGATAAAATAATGTGATATATATGTACACACACACACACACACACACACACACACCATAGAGTACTGCTAAGCCATAAAAAAGAACAAAATAATGTCATTTGCATCAATATGAAGTGAACTGGAGACCATTATCCTAAGTGAAGTATCTCAGGAATGGAAAACCAAATAGTATGTGTTCCCACTAATACGTGGAAGCTAACAGGTGGGTATACATGGGCACAAAGTGATATAAAGGACATGAGACACTGAGGAAGGGGGAGATTGGGAGTGTGAGCTTAGAACAAAAACTTACCTACTGGATACAATGAACACTATTCTGGTGGTGGGTATTCCATAAGCTCTAACTTAAGCATCATACAAGATATCTATGTAACAAAAACACTTGTACTACCTTAATTAATATTTTGAAATTAAAAAATAAACCAATACTCAAAAAAATTTTGAGCACCTAAGAAGAGCTATTTTTAGTATTTATTTACTATTAACAATTATTAATAGACCTGAGATTTATTCCATCCTTCAGAAGAAAGAAGGAAGTCAATGTAAGGAAAAAAAAAGAGAGAGAAGAAATGAAGGAAGGGTTAAAAATAACTGAACATTTAATGAAATGCATCTATTGACATTGTTTTCCTTCCTCAAATACCCCTCCTTTGCTTTAAATACTGTCAAGATATAAGCTTTTGGAGTTTATGCTTAGATCTCATTGCGATTCATGAAGACTGTAATCAAATGTGAAACTTTCCTATCTATCAAGATTGCAAACTAATTTGTTGAAAAATCAAAATAAATTTATTTGAGTATGTTTGATACTTGACTCCAACCATAAATATTATTCGTGCTTTGTTAAAATAACAACAATGGCAACAATAATAATAATGAATGGCAAAGATATAACATGTACTCAGCCAATTCATTGTGTTGGAGGCTTTCAATTTCTCTTTTATAATGAACCTGTGGAGTATTTAGTAACTATTAAAGCATCTAGCCAAGAAAATCCTCAAGAGATTTATAAATAAAAATCTCTCCAGAAATTTATAAAAGAGGTAACAATGTTTCAAGGCCTTTATAGCAAAGAAAGTTATTTTGGACTTTTATTTGCTGGAGCTGACTTCATCAAAAAAGAGCCAATTCATTTAAATTGTATCATCTTTAAAATAGTGAGCTCTCTAGTAAGCAGCTAGTGTGAGAGTATGAAACAGAATTTACTTTTTTAGAGCAACTTCATGTAAACAAGCTTGGTGCCTTGGAAAAAGTATTATACGTATCCCTCCAGAAACCCCTTAGGCAAGAATTATTAGCTCTTATTTTTCCTTACCAGGAAACTTAGGCTAACAATTCAGTCACGGAAAAGGGATTTATCTGCCTGTAAAGGACAGGTTCTCTGTTACTTTCTCATTTCCAGATATTTTGCCTGGAACTGCCTTGTCACCAGGAAGGCTCACCCTCATTCTAAAGGTCTATGATGCCTATTTCTGCCATATCATTTATCAGAATCTTTTGAATTCTTCCCTTTCAGGACACTGTGAGGTCCTGAGGATGGGATTCTTGTTTTTCTCTCCTTGCACATGTACCTGGCACGTGGTAAACATTCACACAATTATCAGCAGAACTAACCAAATTCCCTTCTCCCATCATATTTTTGTGCTTTTTCTTTAGAGAGCTAAAAAAACAAAAAACAAAAAAAAATCAGATTTGGACTTGCTTTACCAAGTTGGCCCTTCATTATGTTAGGTTTTCACCTGAAAAAGTGGGCATAAGATTGAGCTCTCACACAAATATGCCATAAAACAGAGTAATGGCAGAGTGTAAAGTTTCTTGGGACCTTGTTAGGATGCCAAAGAGGACTAACATAATTCACTGGTTTTAAATTATTTCTACGATAACAAATGACATAGGGATACGTATAGGTCTGTAAAAGGTGTGAATCTATAATACATGGAGAGAGATTACATTTAATAGTAAATCAAGTTTAATGCTTAAAAAATTACTTGCTGTTTTAATTTGGGCAGACAATATGAGGAAGAGGAAAGATACCTGGGGCTTATTGTTTGAGGTAGGGTAGAGAAGGGTGTGTGAGGGTAAGAGTTGGTGTAACTGGATTATGTTTTTCTCCCATGCATAAAGGGTGAGATTTCTAACTCCCAGGAAAAATGCCCTGAGAGCCTTACTATTTGCTTACAGAGCAGCTGCACACCACCTACAATAAAGTGGTAACTGATCAGATCAGACTTTCTAATCCTACTCCCCCCATTTGGGGCTAGTCAGAATACAGAAATATTTCCTCCCCAAGGCAGAATTGAGAGGGGAAAAAATTATTTCCTTTTACTCACAGCAGTAAATATTTGAGGAAGTTTGAGAGTAAATTGATTTTTAAAACAAACAAAAACCAAACAGCCTTTCTATGCACTGTTAGGGATCCCCAGAGGTACATTGTACAGGTTGGTGGATGTTACCACAGAATCTGAAAAAAATAAAAGGAATCTTAGTTTCTTTGCCTTTCTCCAAATGAAGATTTATTTCAGGAAGCCCCGTGGGCAGAACCACCAAATTCAGAGCCACTGTTGCCCAAGGACAGACATATTCTAGTCTCAGTAGAAAACTTCCCAACAATCCGAATTCTCTTTGGGGAATTAGCAGTGGTGACTGTGGGCAATCTGGTTTTATACCTGAAATCTCCACTTGTCCAAGACAAAGTGAGTTTCATAAGCCATTACAAAATGATGGAAGTCACCCAAATTATGTCTTTACTACAATTAACTTACTGCACAGCCAGAATATATTTTGTTGCAGCACAGTACTATTGGAAAAGAAATGAAATGCTTTCATAATTCAGAAATATCATAACACTACTTTTAATATGATTCTTAATACAAAATGGACAGTTATCAGTACAACTGAGGGTGGGCACATGGCCATAAAGGATGTCCTTTGGAAAAATATTGGAACATAAAACTTTATATGAACCATAAACAAAATTTATAAGCTATGTAACTCTGGAAAGAGTACGGGTATGGATCACCCTAGAAATACTGCTGTCAAAATAACTGTTTGGCTCCTACTGAATCCATGGTATTGATATAATCAATAGCAAGAGTCAACTGTTAAGTGTTTTATTTCAAGAATAGTAAGGAAGCAAATGGAAGGTCAATGAAAGATATATTTTATGGTTTATGCCAATACAAATTTTGAAGGCTGAAAAGAAAGTACCCTTTCCAATATGTTAAACAACAAAAATTAAGTGTGTTAACATGTTTGTAAGATGTTAAAATTTATAGACTATGTTGATCACCTAATGCTGATCAGACTGCTGAATTGAATAGCTGTTACCATTTTGACTGCCTTATAAAGTAACAAAATGAGCTTTCATACCCCAGCTATACCACTACTTATTAATTATAATGAAATGAATTAGATTAATTGGCACATTATAACGACAGAGAAAAGGATGTGAACAGAGATAGGTGAATACCCGTGTGCCTTAAGAATTCTATTAAGAAAGTTAATAACATGTTACAACTATAGAGTGGGTTTTTGTATGCCATAGAGAGTGCTAAGCTTGTTATATATTTTAGCCTATTTAATCCTCACGACACTTATGAGATAGGGGGGGAAAAGGCTTAGAAATTTTATGCAATTTGTCCAGGCTCTCAGAGCTGATAAGTAAAACTGGACTTCAAATTCTGTTAGTATGACTGAGATTATGGCTCTTAATAGTTTTGATATATTAGAGGCAAACACATGTAAAGGCCTTTATTAGGTAGTGCAAGACATCAACACAGAAACAAGGGACAGAGAATGTATCTGGACTCCACTTAACTCCCAATAATAATAGTCATCGTCATTGGCCATTGAATTATTCTAATGGATCACCCAAGCTTTGATTCCTCCAGTCCCAGCCAACTATTAAGTGTTTCCTAGTCAACCAGCTTTAAGTGATTTCTGTTCAGGGAATCAATCAATGTGTTTTGTTACATATTCTTTCATATGTTTATGTTTTGTTCTTTCAAAATCATTACATGCAATAATGTCTTAAACTCAGTAAATATTTGTTGTTTTGATTTCATTGGATATTTGTATATGCCTGCATATTAGTTTACTTTCTCCTCCAAGAGGACTCACTTTAACATTTTAATATTTTCGTTAAATATTAAAATATTAAAATGTTAAAGTGAGTCCAGCAACCCTGCCATATTCCCTAATCAATTCATCCTCCCACTCTGCATGTTTTTTCTTTCAAAATTATCTACTGTCTTTCTCCTACCTTCATTTTCAGCAGACTTCCCTTTATACTTAATTAGAAAACAGAGCAAACTTATAGCCACACAATACACCTTTATTCATTCCTTCCTCCATTCTCAGTTATATGTAAGTGCCATCCCTTTGCCTACAGAAGGTATACGTTTTCCTTTTCCTGCCATGTACGTCATTCTCTCTCTTGTAAGAAGAGAGAAGGAAACCAGAGGATGAGAAGTCAGTGGGGTAGAGGTTGGCCTCTTCCGCACTCCCCTACTTCCCTATCTCCACCTCCTCTACCACATCCCCACTCCCCACTCAGAGAGAGGCTGCTCTTACCAGACACCATAAAAATGTTTTTTCTATTGCTTTTTCACTAGAAATATGACAAAAGAACAGAACTAACTACAAAAGATCACCCCATAGTTTTTTTAAAAAATCTATCCAACGTATAGGAGAAAATAAGGCTTTTCCCTCCGGATTGCTTTATATGTCCTTAGAAATATGTTTAAAAAATTCCGGTGGGAATTTTCAATTCCTCGCTTTACTTAATTGCTAAGTATTACATGGCACAGTCTCTTCCTGTTGCTCTGGAATCCCCACATGCTCCAGGCTTTCTTCTCCAATTGCCCTTGTCAGGATTCTTTCAAGCTTCTCTTCCCCTCCCAGCCTCTGTTATTTAATATCAGAGGCCTCACTTCTATTCTCACAGTGCCCTCTCTGCCTACTCCATCTCATTCCTGCCCACGGCTTCAAATGCTGTCTCTATGCCACTGAGACTCATGTGCAGGATGAGTTCTAAAGCACAGAACCTTTCAGAAAACAAAGAAATCAAGTATTTAGGTACTCATTAGGTATCTGTTAATAGAAATTGTAACTGTAGAGTTTTAAACTACATTAAATAAAACAAATCAACATTTGTCAGATAAAAATTGGCTCAAACTAACCTTTTATTTCTTTAAGAAGAAAGTTGGTTTATTTCTTTACTACTGTTACTTGTGCCAACTATTTTTACTTTACATTAATAATTAAAATGTACGATATAAACATATATTTATATACACACACACACACACAATGGAAGCAAAAGATTTGAGATATCTACTATCATTACCTTAAGTTTATAACTGTAAAATGTATTTACATTTAATAAAACATAATTTTTCTATTAGAAATCCAATTGGTTAATCATTTCATTGATGCCAACTGTGACATTCCATTAACAATGCATTAGAGTTTGCCTACACTGTAGCCAAAATCTGTATGACTAAAACTTAGGTGGCAAACTGGTTGCACTGGCGAATACTCCACCACCGCCACACACACATAAGTGTCAAATATTTTGGTTGATTAATGAGGGTCACAGGAGGAAATGAGTGAAGTAGCTCTGAGGAAGGTGAGCTACTGTCACTGTCAGAGGCAGCTGGAGCCTTAGTCCCTATACAGAACCCCTTACTGCAGCATAGGAAAAGCTTTCCACAATAGCAGTAGTCTTCAAACTTCATGTAACCTCCTAAACTAATTTTATAAAACTGCATACCCCTCAAACATTTTTTTTTTATTTTATTTTATTTTTTTTTTTTTTTGAGACAGAGTCTCACTTTGTTGCCCAGGCTAGAGTGAGTGCCGTGGCGTCAGCCTGGCTCACAGCAACCTCAATCTCCTGGGCTCAGCGATCCTACTGCCTCAGCCTCCCGAGTAGCTGGGACTACAGGCATGCGCCACCATGCCCGGCTAATTTTTTGTATATATATTTTTAGTTGTCCAATTAATTTCTTTCTATTTTTGGTAGAGACGGGGTCTCGCTCAGGCTGGTTTCGAACTCCTGACCTTGAGCGATCCGCCCGCCTCAGCCTCCCAAAGTGCTAGGATTACAGGCATGAGCCACCGCGCCCGGCTCCCTCAAACATTTTGAGGTTGACAGTTAATTTGTTTCATAATAAGTTTAAATAGCAAAGGATATAGGTTGTAGCATACTAAAAATATTGATACTTTAGAATAAAACTTACATAATTGTTTTAACGAATCCAAACTAATCCAAATACTAGAGAAAACCACATTAACAAGATCTTATTTACAGCTGAAAATTTTACTTCAGTCATGTGTATTTTTGAACTCATATTTCTATCCCCATTTTTATCCTCATGTAATAGGATAAGTCTCTGTAAAGTCTTTGAAAGTCTTTGTATTGATGTTTCTCAGCAAAGATTTGTATCTAAAAATTATTTTTTTAAATATTCCCTGTGACCATATAATTCTAACTTTAAAAAAAATACTTCTTTGGGGCAGAGTTAAAATTAGAAGAGCACAGTTATCAAAACAAACATGTAAAATTGTGATAGATAATTATTAAGCAAAAATTACAATCATCAGAAATGAATCTCTAAATGAGATAGATAGACTTGGCTTTTTCCCATTTATTTCATGTATTTTATGGATGACTATGACTTATTGTTAAAAGAACACAGGGTTCAGCATCAATTCTACTTTTTTTAATTGCTGTAACTGTGGAGATTCTTTGCTCACATAAATAAATAGATAGAAATGGAAGAAACTCTTTCCATTATAGCAACATCACTCAAGTCCTTGAACTCATTCTCAGTGATATGCCAAAAGTCAGTGATCTTTCATCAAAAATTATTTTAATTATATACTGGCTGACAAGTCAATTAGACCACTCTGCAATTTCCCTTAAAGTATAGAATCATAAACCACCTGACTTAAAAATGGATTTGTTACCTAGTTATCAGAGCCATTTCATTTGTCAATACTACAACCAAACAAATTCTCTCTCTCTCTCTTTTTTTTTTTTTTTTGCAAGGGATGCATCTCAAAGTTCTCTGAGTTCACATGCCAGTGGAAAATCCTCACATAACACCAGAGATATACAGACTCCAGTTTAAAACCACTACACAATAGCACAATAGCAATTTTATATTACATGCATTTAGTTCTCCTAGAAGTATGCTAATACATATAACAGATCACAGAGTAGACCAGAATTAAACAGCTTTAAATGAAAGATATTTTCCCAAAGATCTTCCTATCATCAGCAGCAAATAAACACACACACTCCTTTATGGTTCAAATATCCATAGCAACTAATTCGCTTTTAATACAAACTAGGCAGAAACTTTCCAAAGAATGCTATGATTTGTTTTATATTCTCAGCAAGATAGTATTAGCCAAACAAGGCATTGCATTATTAGTAAACCATGAATCTATTCATTTATAACTTTTGGAAAACAAGTAGAGGATTGATTTCCTTAGTTGGGTTCTGAGAAATAGAAAATTGGCTCAAACCTTAACAATGTTTCCTGGCTATGAACACTATCATGTCTTGAGGAGTTACAGAAAATTATTAAAATTGTGGCCAAGTACTGGAAGCCAGTGCTGAGCAGTTTTACAGCTTTAGGAGGCTGCAAACCGAGGCTTTCCTTATTCTGTGGCAAATGCTTAGAACTGACAGAAACAGCTACATTCACTGCATCCGAAGAGTACCAGCAAGCTGTTGTTGGGTCTCCTACATCAAACAACAAAACCCACTCCTCTACCCCACCCCCTGTCAAAAAAAAAAAAAATACAATAAATGTATGCCAATTTTTATTTGTGGAATGTAGTTTCTTTATGAAGGCTTATGTTTATTTTATGCTTTTAGCATATATTTGTTATGAGATTAAATTGTATAACAATCTGACTTATTAACAATGAAGGAAGAAAAAAAGAAATAAAAGAGTATAGTGTCTTTCCTGTAAAGACACTGCAAAATCACATGCAAAAAGTTTACATTTTTAGTTTATGAACTGATGTCTTTCTAGGCCTTTTCTCTATATTCCTTGTAGGAAATAAATCAAAGCTCTACTCCCATCTCCAATCAATAGCTTTATACAACATGCCAAATGAAAAGCGATATGCATAAAAAGTAAGGTAGTGATATTCCTCTCATTCCTTGCTTTAAAAATCACGTTAACACGTGACACAGTCCATTCAGCATTCTTATATGCTGGGGATGCAAAATCTTAAGATAATGCCCCAATGACCATACCTTTGTATAATCGTCTCCCTCTTTGATGTGAAAAACACTATGACCATCAATGGCTACCACTCCTGTGATGAGGTTATACGGTAGAGTTGGCTCTAAGAAAGCATAATTACCTTCAGTTGTCCTTATCCAATCATGAGAGAGAGAGGAAGAGGGAGGGGGCTGGATAGATTGATTCTAGGTGAGAGAAATTCTCTGTTACTGGCAATGAAGATTGAGGGGCTACAGGGTAAGGAATTCAGGTTGTTTCTGAAAGCTAAGATCAGTCTCAGCTAACAGCCAGAAAGGAAATGAGCCTTACAAGGAAAGCCTTAGCCCTACAATTGCAATGAACTGAATTCTGCCACAATAACATGACCTTGGAAGAGTACCCTGAGTTCCAGATGATAATGTAGCCCAGCAGACATCATGATTTTAGCCTTGTGAGACACTGAGAAGAGAAAGCACCCACATGCCCAGACTTCTTACCTATAGAACTGTGAGCTAAAAAACAGGCATTTTAAGACACTAAGTCTGTGGTGGTTTGTTATATGACAACACAAAACTAATATATTTGCACTAGACAAATAGATCATTAGGGAAATTCTAATACCTTCAAAAACTCTGAAAGGGTGCTACCCTTCTACCTGTCCAAAAATGTGTACATTTTTGATTTTTTGTTTTTGGCTTTATCCTGTGAATGAAAGCCCACTAAAAGAAAAATAAACTGACTTGGTGGAAACCAAACCTGAAGCTATAATACATTTGACAAATTAGATATGAAAGAGACTGATGTTCTATTTCTGTATTTCTTATTTATTGAGCCTTTGAACTATAAGTATACTATGCACTTTGTTTATGTAAACATTACCTCGTTTAGCTGCTACAACTTCATGATGTGGTAATTATGTTCTCATTTCACAGATGAGAAAACTGAATCTTATGAATTTATCTTTAATGTATTTAATATCTTAACCTTATATCCCTCCTGTATGTAACTAAACTGTCTCTCCACCAAGGATTCCATCTTCACTTGGCACAAAGCACTCTTCAAATATCCCAGACAACTTCGTCATCAAACCAGTCTATGAATGAGGCCTCTCATGCTTAGTTCTTGACTCAATTCTTTGGAATTATCCATATGAGTGAAGGTGTCCCTGAATTTTCTGCTGGGCAACTTGTTTTACACAGTGAAAGCACTAATAGAACTTCCTAGAACAGTGATGTTTTTCAGTCTCAGTTGCACATGGGAATCACCTGGGAGTGTTAAAATATTTAATACCTTCTTTCAAAAGCCAGAAATAATGATCTAATTGGCCTGAAGTGGGACCTGAGCATCAATTTTCTTTTTTAATCTCTCCAGCTGATTGTACCAAGGAGCCAAGGTTGAGATCTACTGATTTAGAGTTAGTCACATCTTTGGAAGGGATTACAGGAATCGGTAGGAAAGGGAAACACTAATAGTAGATTAGGGAGTCAGGCATTTGCCTCAATATACCTACCAGGACAGCTGAGGCCAAAAAGGAACAGCTGAAAAGTATGTCTATTAAATGTTTCACAGCTGTGTGGGTACAAATATTCCTGTGGGTTCTTCTATTAATATAATAGGAACCTAATTTTAAAAGATTTGCACTATTGCTTTATTTAATGTTTCTTAAATAGTCTATTTAAAAGAAGTATATTCATTTTCTAAAATCACTGTTTATACTCTTCTCTTTCAATTTAGCTTAATATATAATGTTATTCTTTTGTTTTAAGCCTCAACTTAATAATTCCTGACTTCTTTTGTCTTTTGTCATTATTTTTCTGTAGCCTGTTTAAAGAGTTTCTTTATTTTTTACTTAGTTTGTGATAATTTTAGCTAGTTTCTTAATTACTTCTGTGTTAATGGGAATATTTTCATCAACAAAAATAAGAAATTTATAAAATTGAAAGTAAATTTGCATGTATAATCCCAACCCCAAAGGTTACAGCACCCTCTCTTACACTCTAATCCATTCATAACTAAATTAAAATTTTTCAGTTCTTGAATACATAAAATCTCCTTCCTGCCTCTAGACTTTTTTATATACTATTGTCTATATGTTAAATAATTTTCCCCTGGTTAATTCTTCATTTGTTCTGTTTTCAGCTAAAACATCATTTTTTTAGAAATGTCTTCCCAGATTGCTAAATTAGGATTTTCCCACCCATATGCAACCTTTGCAAACCTCAATGAAAACCAAACATACCACAAACCATCACAATACACTTTTATTGTTTAATGGGTCCCTTCTGCCCCTATGTTGTGTGTTTAATGCATAATTGGTATTCACTAAATACTTATTGGATGAAAGAATGTTAATAGTGTGATACATATTTGTGGATCTTTTCAGACTTTAAATACACATATTTATAAATAGGATTGCACCACACACATTGTGTTTATGTTCACTCAACATTATGTTGTTGTTTTTACAGGTCAGTACATGTAGACCTATCTTGTTCTTTACCTTTATAGAATTCCATATTTTTGTTTGTACTCTACTATATTAAAGAATTATCTTGATACAATTTCTTACTAGAACTTATGCTACAGTGGAGATCTTTTTATGTACATAATTTGCTCATCTGTACATTTATTTGCTTTAGAGTCCTTCAAGTCAGTTCATTGAATCAAAAGATTCATAATTTTAATTTTCACAGATTTTTCTCCAGAAAACTTTTTTCCAGTTTATACTTCCATTTGTAGTGTTATTTTAATTTTTATCTTTTTTATTTTACTTATTGACTGTTAATTTTTATGTTATTTTTATTTACTATTATGAAAATTCATTTGTAGTTATCTTAATCAATACATGTATCAGCTGCTATAACTCATTCCATAATGACTAAAATGACCACATCTCACAAAACTGTGAAAATTGAATAGTTTGAATAGTTCCCTGTGTCAAACTTTTAAATCTTACTTCACATACTGAATTGATGAAAAATAAATGAGCTTTACTGAGGATTTACATTGCTTGACCAGAACCTAATACAGTGACAAAACCCCATAGGATCCAAGATCAGATTTCATATGTAGGAGGTAAACAGTTTTAGAAGTACATGTACAAATGAAAAACAACAAGGTAGGTCTAATATCATTTTTTTCTTTTTAGTATTACAGTGTAGGTTGGTGTTATATTTTAGAATCATATATGAAATGTAAGTTGTATTTATACATGTGTTGAAGTTATAAATAGCATTCCATTTCACATATTTTCCTAAACCTTGGATGCCCATAGATGTACGTATATGCAAAAATCAAATGTAATTACTATTTAAAAAAAGCAAGAACTAAAAAATTAATAGGAGTAACAACAACAGCAATGGCATTAATAACAAAAACAATGCAACCTGAGTCTTCACTTTAAAGAATGAAAAATCTCTGATAAAATATTGATTGGTCCTTATTTCTTACCAGTGGCAAATTTACCAAAAAAAAAAAAAAAAAATGAAAACTTAAAATTTTCAGAGTAGAATTTATAAGAGAATATTCTAACATTTATAATATGACTAGAAAATATATCTTCACCTATTTACTCTAACTTAATTGAGAAGAGGAAGTATCAAATGATACTCAGGCCCCAATAAATACCATAAATATTTGATAATTAGATGAGAGGTGGGTTGGTAGGGGGGAAATGGGATATTGGATAATCCTTAGTAGCCCAGAATCTTCACTTTAGAGGTTAAGAAGCTAAGAATAGTGACACAGAAAATGTTAACAGATATAATAATATTTAAGATACTGGATGTGGTCACAGATAAAAAAAGAAGAGGCTGTCCTGGCCTCCCTGTTCCCCTCCCACCCTCCAGATTCCTCTCCCTTCCTTCGTCCCCAGATATCTGCAGACATAGAATTGTATGGTTGGACGGACATTGTATCCTGTTTGAGTCAAGAGCACTAATAATTCCTCATCAGAGTTCCATCTAACACATCTGACCCACAGCCATCTGACCGAGTCATGTCCCCTCCTAGAGATAGGAGTTCACTGCTCACCAGGCAGCCCATTTGTTCCAGACACAGCTGCAGTAATGTCAGAGAGCTCTTTCAGCTCTTCTCTGGACATCTCAATAAGAAAGTCCCATAGGCATTTCCAAATCAATTTGTCCAAATTCAAAGTCATTTTATCCCTTGCAGCAAAACTGTTCCTTTTCCTAAAATGTTCCATGTCATAGTTAATAGCCCTTCTACTCTGCCAAGCTAGACCTGGCATTATCTTTGATCCGCTCTCTTGCCCATTCTCACAGGCTGGCACATAGCAGACACAGAATAACATGTCAAAAGAAAAAAGGGGGAAAATGGAAAGGATATGGGAAAGGAAGGAGACAAAGAATGTGGGGGAGAGAGAAGGGAAGAATGGGAAGGAGGACATTTCTTTCAATTGCGTGGTTAAATTGAGGCCCAAGTTCAATATATCTTACGCATCTCATATTGATAACCTTTGGTCAGGCACTTCTATTTTTTATTGGATTATTGTGATAGCCTTTTAACTTGCACTCTGCTACCTGTCCACCACTCTCTTTTCTCTCAAAACTATTATGTTACTATCAAATGTATCTTTCTTGCACAGTATCTTACTTTTGCAGTAACAGTCACCTTTGCTTTAAAAATATATTCAATGCATTCCACTATTTATAAATAATGTTCATATTCCTTAGCTGAACCTGGGCCTTTAAAATCTTATTCTTGCTACAATTTTGTTTCCAGCTTCTGGCATCCCCAAACCTAATCCTCTTCTTACTCCCGTATGTACTAAAGTGACACAGAGACACTAGTAAAATGGAATGGGCATCCTTGCCACCTTTCTTCATTCTGTGTTCATGAATTGAAATATCATTACCTGATCCCTTCTCATCTAAATACTATGCAATTAAATTTCTCCATAATATCCAACCTAAAACTCTAAAAGTCATCTTCTACATAAATCCTTCTTTGACACTTTCAGAATTGAGAAATCTTACCCTCTGTGTGGGTCTATGGAATTTTGTTAAGTCTATTACAATATTCATTTTAGTCTGAAAGTGATAAATAGAATATTAATACAAACACATAATTTTATAATCAAGAAATCTTTAGGGTGTTTGCTCCTCTGAATGTTGACAAGGGTCTGCCTCTTAAGCATCACTGCATTTCCAGCACACAGATAAGAGCAAAAAACAAAATCTGAAAATATAAGGCTACTTGGTAGACAGCAAACTGGGCATTTTTTCTAAGAAAAAAAGAATTAAATTACATGGCATTAACATTTTTGCTAGACTTAGCCTAAAGAAAGTGTTCCAACTTATTAAAAGGTTATATAGTTTTAACTTGACCCTTGCAATGCTCCTCAGAATTTTTATTCAGTGATTTTATCAATCATTCTGATACTGACCAACTTCATTAAATACTAACCTAGCAAAATCTGGAGCCCCTAAAGTTCCCCTCCCCACTTTCTGCTCCCTCAGCCTGCTCCTCCTTCCCTCCTACTCTGACACACTCACATCTTGGGAAAATCACAGTGTTTGGGACTTAGCACTCCTCATTTAGCTCAATATTCTCTCAACAACTAGTGCTGTCTTATCAATAAAAGCAGATTTGGACATTACTTTACCCCCCTGTGACTTTCATTCTGCCATTTGAAAAAACGTAGGCCAAATCCTCTAAGAGAAGTGTATTATGAGCTGAAACTCCACAGGCAGTGTATTCTTGGTCTTGCTCTCTCTTTCCTGAGGACCTTAAGCTTGATCTCCATATTTTGTGGTACCAAAGAGCAGCTAACAAGAAGGTTTACATTCACTGAAGACCTATGCTAACCAGAATTCAGCACTGTGGGGCATGCAGATATATAAGAGCTCCCTGGAAAATGTTTTGTTTTTCCTGGTCAGAAAGGTTCTCCAAGTGATCACTAGTTTGGTGTAGGTATGATGCTTTTTAAAGCACTGGTTAAACTATCTACATAATTTAAAGCATTTGCATATATATTTATCAGATTCATGGAAAAAGGTTTCTTCACCCCTAAAGACAGTACCCTTTTCATAGAGCATCTGCCACTTGTACGAACAGAGATATGAAGAGAAAGATAAGCAGACCAAAAAGATAACTGAAAGAAAGCACAAACACACACACTCCACTTAATCCCAGTGGAGTGGGGTCTCTCTCTTTTATTCCATTCTTCTTGGTTCCCAATACAGCATTATGAAAGTCAGTTAAGGGATCACAATTCTTACAGAAAATAAGTATCCACTAAGTATTCTTTAAATAATTAAACAGACCTGACTTGATCATTTAAAAGCCTTTGCCCCTCAAACATAAGATGTTCATTTTAGTATTCAAATCTTGTTTGGAAGTTAACTCTGCTACCTGAATCACAGAATGCCTTCTGTTTTGTAATTCTAACGTGGCATTACTCTTGGGCGTCAGTGACACGGTATAAACTGCTGGCATTTACAGAGTACTTAGCAGTGATACCAGTAAATCAAGCCGACGTTTCAGCAACACTTAGGTTTTAAACCTCTACCTCGCTAACCCCATGTCCTAGCCATTAGTGATGTATAATTGAAATCTTAATTCTCACTGACTCAGGCAGAGTCAAACTACTTCAGGAAACAATAATGCTATCTGACATGCATGACCTTTTTGATTAAAATAACTTGTCACTTTTACAAAATGCCCCTTCCATATCTCATTAGCAGCTTCAGAGCCTCCACTCTTTACAAAAGACATTTCTTTCAGGAGATGCCTAGAAAATCTGCTGTACTCTTGAAGTGTTACTACAATAATAAAGTATATCTACATGTCATTATTAGCAAGAACAACTCTGGCTTCTATGATGAAACATTGAACACTTAACAGCAATTATAAAAGCTTCCTCATGGTAACAAAAAGTCTACATGAAGATCAAATTCAAATATATTCCCAATTTATTAGGAGATATCTGGATATTCAAATGTTCACAAACTAATTAGACCAATCACTATCTAATACCTGTATCATAATGTTGACTAACAATTCTGTAAATATTTGCAGGACATAATTGGATGGATAACATTTAAATCTACAGAAATAGAGAGAAAAACAACACTAGACACAAACATAGACATGAACAAGAGTTAATTCCTCTACTCAGGTGTTCTTGTCTTGTCCTCAAGACAAACCTATTCAAACCAGAGTTGAGCTCAGAAGGTTTTGAAGGAGACACAGAGGACTAAACCCTCATTCTGTAAAGCATCTCTTTGAATTAACTTAACTTTCTAAAAGGCATGGGGCAATTAGGACCATAAACTCCACCCACAATGCAGAGGAAGAACGAAACAATGTTGTGCAGAAAGTCACTGGTATTTTGATAGGAATTGCACTGAATCTGTCTGTTGATTTGGACAGTATGGCCACTTTAATAATATTAACTCATCTGATCTATGGGCATGGGATGTTTTTATATTTGTTTGTATCTACTTCAATTTTTTTTATCAGTGTTTATAGTTTTCCTGTACAGTTCTTTCACCTCTTTGGTTAAATTTAGTCCTAGACCTTTTTTTGGTAGCTATATTGTAAATGGGATTCCCTTCTTTATTTCTGTTTCAACTAGTTCATCTTTGCATATAGAAACACTACTGACTTTTGTTTGTTGGTTTTATACCCTATAACTTTACTGAATTAAGTGATCGGGTTTTTTTGTACATTCCTTAATCTTAAAATTTGTCTGAGACCACAAAAGACCTCAAATAGCTAAAGCAATCCTGAACAAAAAGAACAAAGCTGAGGCATCACACTACCAAATTCAAAATACACTCTAAAGCTGCAATAACCAAAACAGGATGGTACTGACATAAAAACAGACACAGACACGAGTGAAACAGAATAGAGAGCCTAAATCAATCCATATATCTATAGCCAAATGATTTTTAACAGAAGTTCCAAGAACCTACACTGGGGAAAGGACAGTATCTTCGATAAATGAGTATGGGAAAACTGAATATCCATAATCAGAAGAATGAAACCAGACCCCCACCTCTCATCATATATAAAAATCAACTCAAAGTGTTTCAAAGACCTACATGTAAGACTTGAAACTATAAAACTAATTGAAAAAACATAAGAGAAACACTTCAGGACATTGCTCTTGGAAAATATTTTATGTATAAGACCTGAAAAACACAGACAACAAAAATAAAAATAAACAAATAGGATTGTATCAAACTAAAAAACTTCTGTTTAGTAAAGAAAACAATCACCAGAATTAGAAGATAACCTATAGAATGGGAGAAAATATTTGCAAGCTATTCATCTGACATGGGATTATAATAATATCCAGAAGATACAAGGTACTCAAACATCCCACAAGCAAGAACACAATCTGAATTAAAAAATGTTCAAATGATCTGAACAGACATTTCTCAAAAGAAGACAAATAGCCAAAAAATATATGAAAAAATGTTCAACATCACTAAATCAGAGAAATGCAAATCAATACTATAATGAGGTATTATCTCATCCCAATTGTGATGGCTATTATCAAAATGACAAAAATAACAAATGCTGGCAAGAATGCAGAGAAAAGGGAAGTCTTACAAACTGTTAGTGGGAATATAAACGAATAGTTTACATTCACTATAGAGAACACTAAGGGGGTTCATCAAAGAACTACAAATGGAACTATCATATGATCCAGCTATTCTACTATGGGACATATATCCAAAGGAAAGGAAATCAGTATACTGAAGAGACATCTGAACCCCCATGTTTGTAGAAACACTATTCACAATAACCAAGATATGGAATCCACCCAGGTATCCAACAACAGATGAATGAATAATGAAAACACGGTATATGTACACAATGGAATACTATTTAGACATAAAAAAGAATCATTCCATTCATGGCAACATGGATAAATATGGAGAATGTTATGTTGAGTGAAATAAGGAGGAACATAAAATTAAACATTGCATGTTCTCAGTGGTATGTATAAACTAAAACAAAATTGTTGATCTCAGAGAAGTAAAAAATAGGACATATTAAACTTAAAAGTAGAGGCTGGGAAGGGTAGGGGGAAGGAGGGATGGGCAAAATTTATTAAAGAATACAAAGTTACAGTTAGATAAAAGCAATAGATTTTAGTGTTCTACAGCACTGTAAGGTGACTATAGTTAGCAATAATATATAGTTTCAAATAGTTACAAGGAGGATATTGAATGTTCCCAACACAAAGAAGTGATAAATATTTGAGATAATGCATATGTTAATCACCTTGATCTAATCACTATATATGTATCACAACATAGCTATGTGCCTCATAAATATGTACATTTATTATGTGTCGATTAAAAAAATTTGTAAAACTTTATATTTGGTCCTAGTTAAATGCTAGCCTTCTTAAATGGAAATCAAATAACTGACTACAGAGATGGTTCCCTGGAATGGCATAAACTGCTGCACTTATGGAGGATTTGTGCCCTGATATCATTTTGTGTGTAATGCTACTAAAGATTTGTAATGCTCAGAATTCTGTTGAAGTCCAGGAACCATTCCTGTAGTGTGGATGACCAGTTGGCCAGAGATATATGATGTTTGTGCATATACATACACTCATACCCTACATACCCACTGCCCTGTGAGACTGGAACACAATCATAAGTAATAAATGTTATCACCTTGCTAGCAAATATAAACAAACTGTAAAATTATTTCTTTCTAATTACAAGGTTTTGAATTGGTATTAAAAATATATTTTTAATTACATAAGCTTTTTTGAGAGATAGGCATTATCCAGATCAAATCAAAATTGATTTCTGATCCTTCTTGAAAAAATAAAAAAGAAAGGATGAAGATGAAAGAACTTCTTATATGGTAATGTGAGGCAACAGTCATAAATAGAACTACATTTGTGGCTCAGAATTTATGATTGGAAGTGATAACTATATTGTTTCATATCAGCATATCTCCTTAGGAAAGGGAGGGGTTCAGATCATGTTTAAACCCTTGCTTAAATGCAATGATTCTCAAAACTGTAGGGTAATGTCCTAATTTGTGGCATACATATACTTTTTTTTTTTTTTTTTTTTTTTTTTTTTTTTGAGACAGAGTCTCGCTTTGTTGTCCAGGCTAGAGTGAGTGCCGTGGCGTCAGCCTAACTCACAGCAACCTCAAACTCCTGGGCTTGAGTGATCCTTCTGCCTCAGCCTCCCAAGTAGCTGGGACTACAGGCATGCGCCACCATGCCCGGCTAATTTTTTTATATATATATATCAGTTGGCCAATTAATTTCTTTCTATTTATAGTAGAGACGGGGTCTCGCTCTTGCTCAGGCTGGTTTTGAACTCCTGACCTTGAGCAATCCGCCCGCCTCGGCCTCCCAAGAGCTAGGATTACAGGCGTGAGCCACAGCGCCCGGCCATACATACATATACTTTTTGATAAACTTTTAAAAATCAAAGTGTCATCTTTGATTTAGAAGGCAGCCAGTCCATAACTATTTAACCATGAATCTAATTGGCCTAATAAATATTGAACCCTTGCATTTATTGACAATATACTCTGCCCTTTAGAAGCAAGTCAACCAGTTGAAAACAAATTTTAATCATGTATATGTGTATGTCTAATATGTATGTCTAATCATGTATATGTGTGTGTTTACTCACCCCAATACAAACAACCTACATGCATATAATTGTGAACTTTAGAAATCAAAAATGAACCAAATAAAAACCCCTCAGTGTTACTTTTTTGTTCTGTTTTTAATTAAATTGTTCATTAATGCATTAATTTTCTGGGAGACTATGATAAAGAGAAGTTGTATATTTGACAATATGCATCAGTACAGGTGCTTAGGACTAGCATTCACTATTTTGGTGTATAAATTTATATTGATAGCATATTAATAATTGTTAACAAGCTACACTCTATTTTCCACCCCAAAGTATAAAGTTTAATTGACAACTGTAAAGTAATTTAAAGTTGCAAGTTCTCATGCCTTTATAGATTCATAACTCAAAAGAGAAAGTGGTACACATACAAGTAATAAATTTAAATTATACTTTAACCACCTTTGAAAGACGAATTCTTTGGAGTCTAGAAGTTCTCTGAGATTCTTCACTTTATTGATCTGAATATAACAAAAGAAAACTAACAGAGCACAATTGTAATTAAACAAGTAAATCCAAGATCTTATTTGGTAAGCATTTAATGCAAACAAAAAATCAATAATTCCTAATAGTTAAGCTTTTTAAATGAATGTAAAGTGGAGATTTAAGTAAAGGGAAAGGATATTTCTTAAATATGCATAAAATAAGTATTAAATTAAAAGAAGAATTTTAATATTTTGAATCAATTGGAACCTTTTTGTATTTGTTCATCTAATATTGTATGTTCCTCCTTATGAAGACATGAGCTACCCTCTTTAAAAGTTCTCTACAACATGTTGTCTCACGCTGAAATTTGAGGGTTTTTTTCAAATCAATTCAAATATGAACACATGCTTTCATCCAGAGAAGTTAAGTAAAAAGGAAAACAAATGAATCAAATATTTGACAGAGAAATAGAAGTGATGCAATATTTTCCCATGCAAGGAATGTACATTCTGAATTTAGGAAGCGTATTTGCACAACCCATTGTTAGCCCTGTCCTGACTGCCCAAGGGTGTCTGAAGTGCAAATGTGACCAGGACTACAGAAATAAGGCTCTCTCTCTCTCATTCATTAAATTAACTGCCAGAGAAAGGAATTTGTATAGGGCATAGTTAATTAGCAAGGAAATTAGTGTTACCTGTTAGTTAATATATTTTTCCTAAATGAGATATATCTCACAACTCTACTACTGAGTTACAGCTTCCTCTCAATAAACAGAATCATTTTATTAAACTGTAACCCTTACACATACAGTCCCTTATACATATAGTTTTATTTCTTTTCAATTTTTAAATCACTAATAGAAGGCTGGGTGTACTGCTTTAAAGTCAATATTAATTTTAATATTAAAAATCATTTATAAGTGGAATATTAACATCCCAGGTCCACACCTCTTTTTTGATTATTCTAAACCAGATAAAATCAGACCAGGATAATCAGGTGGACAGAAAACTGTGATATCACCACTGCCTTTGACATTTTCTTATCTATTCCTCTAAATTTTCAGAGAAGGAAATGTACTGGTGCTAGTACTTCTATCACTGAAATGACAGAAGAGGGAAGAATTCACAATTTTATATCCATTGTATGCTTTGATTTTCAACTTATTCTTTTGTGGAACATTCTGCTTCCAATGCAATTGCATCTCAAAGTAGTACATCCTAATTCTTGAACATTTACAAATTATGGTGTATGACAGTTAATTTTGTCAACTTGGAGAGTTTTTAAAAAAATAAGATGATCATTTAAATCACTCAACTTTGGGTAAAGAGTATTGTCCTCCATTATGTAGGTGGGCCTCATCCAATCAGGTGAAGGCCAGAATGGAACAAAAACACTGGCCTCTCAGACCAAGAGGAAAGTCTCTAGCAATCTGCACCCTTGCTCTCCTGAGTCTCTAGCCTTCCTGCAGACGCTGCAGACTGTGAACTCCCGTTAGCCCTACAATCATGTGAGCTGATTCCTTATAATTAACCTAATAAATCTAATCTCTAAATATACATATTTTATTGATTCTTGTTTTTGTCTGATGGTTTGTATCCCTTGAAAATTCATATGTTGCAACCTAACCACTGATATAATAGTATTAGATGGTGAGGGCCTCCGAGAAGTGATTAGGTCATGAGGGAGGGGCCCTGGTGAATGGGATTAGTGTCCTTATAAAGAGCTGAAGAGACTCAGTTCTCTTCTTTTGCCACGTGAAGACACAGCAAGAAGCCGCCACCCATGAGAGTCGGCATGGAGAGGCAGTCCTCCCCAGACACCCAGTCTGCTGGTACCTTGATCTTGGACTTCCCAGACTTAAGAACTGAGAGAAATAATTTTTATTTGTTTTATCTGCCACCCAATTTATGGTCTTTTGTATAAGCAAGCCCAAATGGATTAAGACAGTTCTGTTTCTCTGGAGAACCCTAACTGATACATGGTAGAACAATAACTTTTCTAAAAAGTCTTTCTTTAGAAGGATTTTTTTACTCTATAAAAAAATAGTGCTTCAGAAAGCTCTCCTTGTATATGAAAATATCTTTTAGTTTTGGTGTGATTCCCTTATGTAGTTTCTTATCCACCTGCAAATAAAAAAAATTCTCTGTTTCTTTTTTTCATATTTAGGTGAAAAAAAGAAAAACATAAATTGAGTAATGGATTCCCTGAACATTTCCATTACCTTTAAAAAAGTATTATAATATTTATAATATCAAAACCCAGCTTACTCAACACTTGCTATGTCTTAATAGTGGATTTTATTGTAGCTGTTTTACTTTATAGAAGGAATAGCTAAGGAGTAGTTCAATGTTTTCCCTGTTACTTAAAATGGGTTGTTGGCAAGACAGGTTAATAACTTTATTTCTCCCATTTTTAAAGTTTTCCTCTCCCTCTTTTCCTCTCAATAATCAAACATACACTAAAATGAGGAAATAAATGGATTTATGTCCAGAAAATTAATTCTTTAATGAAGGGTAGCTGCAGGGGTCAAGTATGCTAACATTTCATTATCATAAGCATTACAAGTGCTTTATCTTCTCTTACCTTCTGCAGGATACACTCTCTGTGGACCAAGACAAAATATTAATAAGAGGTATGCAGGCAATAAACTCAGTCTTTTCCAAGTTCCATTAGAATTGTCTGGTAGCAAATAGAAGATAATGTCTGCCTTAATATCAATTCCCTTTTGAGGGTCTCCATTGACATGCTTGATCTCAGTTGCATAATCTTACCTCTGTGTTACTTGACCTTTTCTGTGGTAAAAACTTATTATTCTGAAAAGCACCTTCTTCAATTCAATGGCCAACCTTTTGCCTACACAAGCAGAAAACTTCTAAATCAATGTGCCAAAACAGTAGGCTCACATTTTGACATTGAGTTTTCATCTGCTGTTATTCACAGAATCTGATACTCATATGCACAGAGGCTACAGTCTCCAGCGAAAACTTCATGGCCTCTGGTGAATTTACCAAAAGAGCTTGCTTAGAGGAACCATGTTAATTTTTATTTTAACTGGCATCGTCATTTCTTCCTGAATATACATAGTTTCAATGTATAAGAAAACGAAACACAGCAGGAACTGATAAAGCCTGCTGCTATTCTTACTTCAAAGTTTCATCAAAAAAAAAAAAAAAGACCTTCTTTCTTGATTTTTCTCATCTTTGAGGGAAAATATACTTTATAAAAGAATTATGGTTTCACTAATTTTGGAAGGTATAATGGCACACACCTCAGGCAGCTGTAGATCCAAAATGTTTTTTGTGTATCCTGTAATGCTTCATAACCTACCTATTCAATTTCCTTTCTTTATTAGGATGTTCTCATTCTGATCTAATAACATTCTCTATAGATGAATGAATAGGTATTACAGATTCATTTTCATCATGTATTTGAAAGCACTTCTACTTTAACTCTTCTTTCCTTATTCTTATTATAAAATGTAGAAGTTTCATATCTTTTAGTCATTATATCAGAATTCTCAAGGGATGCTTTTTCTTTCCTGACTTGGTTATTAGGATAATCCTCCTTTCATTAAAAATGCTTAATGTTGGCCAGGCACAGTGACTCACACCTTTAATCCCAGTGCTTTGAGAGGCCAAGGTGGGAGGATTACTGGAGGCCAGGAGATCCAGAACAGCCTGGGCAATATAGCAAGACCCCCATCTCCTCAAAAAACATTTTAAATATTAGTCAGGCATGGTGATGTGTGTCTGTAGTCCCAGCTACTCAGGAGGCTGAGGTGGCATTATTGCTTGAGCCCAGGATTGGAAGTTGCAGTGAGCTACGACTGTACCACTGCATGCCAGCCTGGGCAACAGAGTGAGACTTTGTCTCAATCAATCAATAAATCAATCAATAAAAATGCTTTATGTTTAAGGGGACTTCTCTATTCCAAATAGTTTTCCTTTAGCAATTCTTCAAATCTTTTCTGGCCCAAAATCTAATAGAATAAGTTGATCCATATATATGTTGAAACAACAAATAGTATTCCATGGATGAGAACTGTGAATGTAGACTTATGAATAGGTAGGGAACCAGAAAGCCAATTATGAGCCTTTCTATGGTAATAAACTCTGAATTTTATACTTGAATGTGAAATCTATGGATTCTCAACTGAAACTATCCATTGGTAACTTGTAACTCTTTCTCTCTTAGACAGGGAAGGACTTGATCCAGACACAAGCAAGCTGTAGGTTGTATAGGGCCCCATGCATTTCCATCCACTTTTTTTTTCTTTAAAGATAGGGTCTCTCTATGTCACTCAGGCTGGAATGCAGGGGCATATCATAATTCACTGCAGCCTCGAAATCCTGGGCTCAAGCAATCCTTCCATTGCAGCCTTCCTAAGAGCTAGGACTACAGGTATGCTCCACCACACCTGGCTCATTTTAAAAATATTTTTGTAGAGACAGCATCTTGCTAGGTTGTTCAGACTGGTCTGGAACTACTGGCCTTAAGCGATCCTCCTACCTTGGCCTCCTAAAGAGCTGGGATTACAAGTGTGAGCCACCACACCTGGCCCCACCCACCCTTTAGCTTTTCCTTCCTCTCTGGGCATCTTCCTCCATTTCTTTTCCTCCAAAATTCACTTCATATACCAAGTCCTAGCCTAGCTCTCATTCTTTTAGGAATATTATATTTAACTTGCTGTCTTTAACTATCAATAATAAGCTGTTAGCTTTCAGGAACATGTATAGTTTAAATATCTGCATGCTGATATAGAAAAAAAAAGTCCTAATGGTGACATTAGACTTCCATGGTTCCCAGCAGGAATGATGTACTAGGGAGAGAATTAGCCTCTGCCCAGATTCCACTAGTGTACAAAGAAGAAGAAAGTGTACAAAGAACTCAAGCCAGAGCTTTCCTGGGTCAATTTTGTAAATGTTGGGTTTTTCATCAGACAGTATTTGTTTTGATATTTGGGGAACAGAGAAAATCTGGTAGCAAATATAAAAGTGACAAAATGTATTGCTGTCTAATTTTGATACTATGAAGTCTCTGGTTTATTTCATAAAATTAACTTTATAGATAATGATGTGCTTACCATGTGTCAGGCACTATTATAAGCACAGTATGTATATTCTATTACCTATGTAGACCACAAAACATTATATTACCTATGATAGGTTAAAATTTACAATTCTATGGTCTCCAGAGAAGGGAAGGGAACCTATATGTGAAGTCAAAGAGTTAATAATGTAGTGGTAAATGGCAGGACAAATAGTATAGACTTATAATAATAGAAATGTTTGTGGGTTTTAAAATGGATGGATTTTTTTAAAATTCAGAATATTACGGGGTTACAAAGGTTTTGGTTACATAAATTTCTTTTTTACCATTTGAGTCAAAGTTATAAGTGTAGCCATCTCCCAAATAGTGTACACTGTACATATTAAGTGTGAATGTACCCATTCCCTCCTCCCACTGGCTTGATTTCCGATGAATGTTATTTCCATATGTACATGTAAGTGTTGATCAATTAGTTCCAATTTAATTGTGAGTACATGTGGCGTTTGTTTTTCCATTCCAGTGATATTTCACTTAGAAGAATAGTCTCCAGTTACATCCAGGATAATACAAGAGGTATTAGTTAACCATTTGTTATGGCTGACTAGTATTCCATGGTATACATATACCATATTTTATTAACCGACTCATGCACTGATGTGATGGACACTTGTGTTGTTTCCACATCTATGCAATTGTGAATTGATCTGCTATAAATGTTTGAGTGCAGCTGTCTTTTTTATGGAATGTCCTTTTTTTTTTTTTTTTTTTTTTTCCTTTGGGTAAATATCCAGTAGTGGGATTGCTGGATCAAATGGTATTTCTACTTTCAGTTCTTTGAGGTTATCTCCATACTCCTTGCCATAGAGGTTGTACCAGTTTGCAGTCCCGCCTGCAGGGTATGAGTGTTCCTCTTTCTCCACATCCATGCCAAATTTGTTGCTTTGGGACTTTTTCATAAAAGCCATTTCCACTGGAGTTAAGTGATACCTCATTGTGGTTTTGATTTGTATTTCCCTGTAGATTAGAGATCAACTCAGAATGGATACAAAAACAAACTTAATACTAAGGCATGAAACTGTAAGAATTCTAGAAGAAAATGTAAAAACTCTCATAGACAAAGAGTTTATGGCAAAGAATTTATGAAGGCAAAGAATTTATGAAGAAGACTCCAAAAGCAATCCCAGCAAACAACAAAAATAAATAAATGGGACCTGATCAAATTAAAAAGCTTCTGCACAGCCAAGGAAACAATTATTAGAGCGAACACACAACCTACAGAATGGGAGAAAATATTAGCATGTTATATGTCTGATAAGGGCTGATAACTAAAATCTATAAAGAATTCAAGCAAGTCAGCAAACAACAAAAAAAATCAGAACAACTCCATTAAAAAATGGGCAAAAGACATGAACAGAAACTTTTCAAAAGAAGATATACTAATGGCCAACAAACATATGATGGGTATTTTTTCAATAGAAATGAGGTTTTGCCAACATTAATGAGGCAAGGGGGACTTATTCCAAGATAACATCATACTCCTATATATTATAGAACTCTTTCTACAACATCCAAAGAGGCACACTGTACAGTTATGTGTTTTTGTTTTTTTTTTCTTTTAATCATTCAGTAAATCCATGTTCCAGACACTGGGCTAAGTGGCAGTATTCTCAGTTCTTCAGATGCTAAATCTTGGTTCCTGTCTCCAGTAATTTTCAAAATAAATTAAGACCTTTTCACTTTGCAATTAATCGTCTGCTAGATTATTTGTCCATGAACTACTTGAGTTCTGTGATAACCTAAATTCAAAGACATACTAAAAATTCATGTTGATCAAAAAGATCTGGATAATAATGTAGAGTTGACCCTTGAACAACATGAGGTTTAGCAGTGCAGACTTGCCACACAGTGGAAAATCTATCCCTTTTGACTTCCCCAAAACTTTACTAATAGCTTACCATTGACTGGAAGCCTTACCAATGAAATAGTCAATTAGCACATATTTTGTATGTTATATATATATTGTATGATGTATCCTTATAATAAAGTGAGCTAGAGAAAATAAAATGTCATAAGAAAATCATAAGTGGAAGTAGACCTTCACAAAAGTCTTAATTATCATAATCTTCATATTTTGTAGGATGAGGAGGAAAAGGAAGAGGAGCAGCTGGCCTTGCTATTTCAGGGGTGGCAGAGGTGAAAAAGAATCCAAGTGTCAGTGGATCTGTGCAGTTCAAACCCATGTTGTTTAACTGTCAACTGTTTCTTAGTTGTCTAGACTCTTCCAGAATAATATTAACTTTAAAAATTATTTTAAAGCATTTTTAGGACTATATCAACTTTTATATTAATTTTTATAGACAAAAGCTAAACTTTTTTTGTAGACAAGAACTAAACTTTCAAATGGAAAATGGACACATAACATGTCTGGGTGCTCATTAGATTTCATTCGACCAAAATCAGGAGACAATTGATAAGAAAATCTCCCAAACCCTTCCTTCACCACTCAACACAGTATAGCATAGAAAGTGTCCATCTCTATTGGACAAGATTGCTTCAAACAAAAGCAGTGTGTGCTAACAAAGAACAAAACCCAATGAAACACATACAAACCCATATTGAAATACAGGGCAATTACAATTATTATATTAACATATATTACACACTTTATATAATACATATATAATTAAAATAACTTTTAACAAATATTATTAATACTTGTAAAAAATATTTGACTTTTAAATTTTTCTATGCTAAATGGTACCTTGTCAGAGAAACCTTATCGATCTAAAATAGCGTTAGCTCTGTAGTCACCTGGTTGTGAGCTCTCTTTAATCCTGACCCATTTTTTTCCATGGGCTTACTATGTATATTCTCATTATCTCTCTCCCAACTTGAATAATATCTTCATCAAACAAGGACTTTTGCTTTGTTTATATGCTGTTGCCCATGCTAAAAACAGCTTCCGGCATACAGTAAGTTTTCAATAAATACAAATTAAATAAGTGAATAATTTTGATACTTTATAAAACATGATCACCAACAACTTTTTCCTCAAAGAGCAAAGATATTTTTAAACCATGTCTTGTTATGCAATAATTAATATTCTTAAAAGATCAATATTACCAAAGAACAAAGAAAGAAACAAATCAAACACAAAAATCCTCATCTCTCAAATGAGAAAACAAGTTCAAAGTGAATAAGTTCAGAACCTAAGTCAAGGGCTGATTCTGGGTCTTCTTCCTCGTTCAGTATTGGTTCTTGCGATAAATTATGTCTCTATATCCTAGGCTTTTGTGGCAATTAGAATGCCATCTGTGTTTTCATTTTATGTTCCTTTGAATTTATTTTCAGTGATGGAACTAAATTTAAAGTCTTATCTCTTCGACTTGCTTATTTTTCTTTTTTTAAAAAAATTACACTCCTATATACTCACCGGCCATAGTTTTTTATGATAGAAGTGAAATTTTGCAAATAAAATTCCCTTCCCAAGGAAAGCAAGCAACTATTAGGCTGAAATTGGTGTGTAGCTTCTAGTCTTTATTTTAATATTTTTATACCTGAACATTTAAAAACAGTGTTATATATGTTTTTAGTGACATCAGTAGTATATTATTGTACATATCTGCTTTCTTATCACTTCGCAGTTTGTTTTGCTTTGATATTATGTATTTAATACGTATGTAGCTAGTGTATATATTTGTACTAATACATATTATTTTATCCTATGAGGGAAATATGAATTATTCATTTTTCTCATATATCCCTCTATAAGTGAATCTCTTCTTTTTAATTTATTTACTTTGGCCAATTGATCTTATCTACTTGTTATTTTTGTGGAGACACTACTGGTTAAGTAACACGAAGTCCACACCAAATCTCTTCTCTTCTCTCCTGCCTCTGTTATAGAGGCTGGGAAAGCAAAATGCTTTCTTTCTTTATCCTCTCTCGAATCTGGGGGAGGCCATGTAACATCTAGACATTGCCTATCTAGACACTGTCAGCTATATGCAGAGTAGATTCTCCTAAAGCTTTTGCTTTCCTGACAAACAGATTAAAAGGTCTATGTGCAACTTCTCTCTCTTTTGTTCCCTTTGAACATGGGCATGATATTTGAAGCTCTGAAAAGCATTTTGAAACCATGAGAGAAAAGCAAAAAAGACTACACAGATGACATTACTGAACTGGTATGACAATGTCATCATTTATGTGTCCATAAATGTGTGCCCATCTTCTTCTTGGTAAGAAAAATCAACCTCTACCATTAATTAGGTTTCTGTTTATTTGCAGTTGGATGCATTGTTTACTCCTACCCATTTCTTCAGTCATATTTATTTCCATTCCATTTTTCCTTTAATTCAATAGATCTCTCTTTTTAAGATTACTCTTCCTCCTTATGAAAATATGTTTTACTTCACATGATTTTATACCATAATGAGCAAAATTCCCATCACATGTGAGGGAGAAGCAAGGGAGACTGCCATTTTGCAATACAGTAGCAATCATGGTATGTCTCACTGAAAAGTAAGCAAAAACCTGAAGACAACTGAAATTTTTGAAAGCCATAGCTTTTTTAGAAGACACTAAGATATGGTGAAAATTATTTTGCAGTGCTGGGGGCATCCAATCTTTCTCTGGGTGAAGGCAATTCAATCTTTATTCAAACCACAGTTATTAAAACACTATTGAGTGGGAGACTATGAGCTAGGAGGGGAGGAGACTTACAAAAGGGTAGAAATGGAGCTCTCTTCAGGAAGTGCAAGGTCTTTGGGGGCAGGGAGAAGGCAGCCTTAGTGCAACAAGGTGCTACACATTTTACAGATGAATGTGAAATGTCCTATGACTTAGAGGAGGATGCCAATCTGCCTGGGACAATCATGGGAGGCTTTATTGCAGATTTAACCCTTGAGTTGACAATTAATGATGAGCAAAAATATGCAAGGCTGACAGGGGCATTCCAGAGAAAAAGAATGCTATAAGCATACAAGAATTTCCTGGCAGTTTCAGACAATGATAGAAGTTTATTATGAAAGGATCCTCAGTGTGATCCATGATGGAGTAGAATGCAGGTTGTGCTTGTTACAAAGACCCAGCTTAGGGGAAGTTAGGGCCCCAATCTATAGGCATGAATAAATGACAGATATTGGGCTTAAAAAAAATCATCAAATGACCAAAGAAAGTGTTTATAAAATGTGTTCAGATGATACAAAGCAGAAAATGTTGTCCTTTCTTCAGATAAAACATGTCTAATTTCTGAGGGTCTCAACGCATACTCCAGCTTTTGCAGCTTCAACCATTCAGTTTTTAAATTGTCCTCTTCAGCCCAAAATGGAATGATCTGGACCACTGTAAGTAATAGTGCCCCTGGCTATTTTTGGACATGTGATTAATTGAATGACATGAGCCAAAGAACCCAACCAGCCCACCCCTTTTTCCTTGTTCTTACAGTACATGTGCTCCATTTCCTGTTTACAATCCTCAGCTGCTATTCTTCTCCCTCTGGCCCCACAGTGATTATACGGAGAACACATCTGAAAGCGAAAAGTTGGGCGAGAATTCCAACAGGTGTAATTAATGTCAAGTGCTCCTGCAAGTGGCTGTGCTTTCCTGCTGCCTTCTCCACCTGCTGCCTTCCGTGGCTGCTTTGTTGATGCCGTGTCCATCTGTTAGAAACATGCATCCAGAACTCATCATTTTACATCCTAAGAGGCACCTGAACCCACTTCTCTTCTTAAGTGAGCCCTCAGAGCATCACTTTATAGGCACAATTAGTTAAGTGTTAAGATACCAAGGAGAGCAAGCACACCAGCTCCTCATGGCACTTTTAATACCTCCAGGGGGGTTGTTAATATTCAGAGAGGCGGAGTGATGAAGGAGAAAAGAAACACAGCCCTGTGCTAATAAGTAGAAAGTATAGGAACCAGTACTTTCTTCAAATATATAGTATACATGTATATGTGTGTGTGCATATAGTATATATACACACCATCCTGATCTTTTTTTTTTTCTTTTTACACTATGCATCATGTTTCACATTGGGTGATGCTACACTGGCCAAGTTGAACTCCACACAGACTGTTAGGTGGAGGTGAAAAGCCATAAGAAAGATTCTTCCTGCACTATTTCTGATCCAGTGTTCTTCGATTATGAATGAGGACATGAGATGCTGAAATTACTGATAGGACAAGGTAACAAAAAATAGAGAGTAGCAGAGTCAAAAGAGGGTACATTTTAAGTTTCTTAAGTGCAGAATGATACTTGGGCGAGTGCTTAACACGTTAGTAGCTGGCTGCCCAGTGGTTTCAGCTAGGAACCAAAAAGAAAAGAACCGGATAAACTAATTATATCCATAACTGGTGATAATTGAATGTGTTTTATCCCCTGAAGAGTATTTGCAATTTCACAGAAAACTCTCAGAGTTGCAATGGCTTAAGATGTACACATCCACAAACCCACTCCCATAAACCTGTCTCTGATGGAAAATGAGGTAATGGAGCAGGTAGATAAGGTGATCATTTGAGGCAAATTATGAGGAAGGCACACAGAGCTTCTCAAATCAAAGCAAAAGCATTGCCTATTCCAGTTAAACTTAAGGAGCGGCTCTGGTTTAGTTCTCTTTGGGGCAAAGTGAAGGTGACTGTAAGTATAAATATTCCTCTATTAATCATTCCTGAAACCCCAGAAGAATGTTTTAATCTTGTATTCAGAAGGATTTTATAATATTTATGTATACTATGCCCCTATTTGCTGCGTACGCTCCTTCCTCGAAATAGTGATGGAGGTCATGGTTAGAATTAAAGTTTTCTTCTGAGGGTGACTGAGTAAATGTTGAGGGGAGGAAGAGGACTGGCAGAAGATGGCAAATAGTGAGCTCCAGAAAATGGGAATGCAGGAGAGTGCCCCTGCATTCCCAAACTTCTCCCAGCCAGGGTTCCCTGGAGTATGAGAAAAGGGGCAGGCAGTCATCAAAGAGAGGAGTCCTGTAATGGGGCCATTGTCCTGGAAGTTCCAGCCAAAAATAGGACCCAGAATCATCCCTGAGGGCATTTAAGCATTTATGGACACTGACCAGAGGGTGTCACCAAACCAAAGCCAAGATCAGGAAGGGTTGGTTTTAGCAGCCAGCCCCTCCTTGGGAACTACAAGGCCAGCTAGCTACACAGGCTTGTCTACACTTATTTTATTAGCCTCTCAATAATGTGTGCTAACATTTTAAACATTTAAGAAGGTTTTGAGCCCCTCTACTTAATTAGACTGTGTTTTATTGTATCCCAATAACACAAGACAGAATTTAAGAATAGATTCAATAATGAATGCCAAAACAAATTACTCTGTGAATTCAAAGGAGGAAGGGATCACATCTGATTGGAGTAAAGAGGAAATGAATCATGGACAAAGCAGTATTTGAAATCTGCCTGGAATGCTAGATAGTATTCTGATATGGATGAAGGGATAATTCTAACGACAGGCAACAGAATGAACAAAAGCACACAGGAGGCTATTGTGAGGGATTTGGGGAATAAAGTAGTTTTCTAGTTTGGTTAGATCACAGGATATGAGTAGGGGAATGAAGAGTATGTGGATTTAAATGCATGAATGCAGATCACAAAGAGTCATGAACATCTGATACCTTAGTCCTCTATGAGCATCATTTCAGCAGCACTGGGAAACAACAGCAACTTTTGACAATAGAGCAAGGAGGATTAACATGATAGGATAAATGTGATGATTTCCAAGCCTTAATTTCCCATTCTAATCTCTTACTCAAACTAGGTCTCCAAAGACTGGAGGAACATTTCTAATCATGCATTTCACTAGCAATTAAAAGGCACCTGTTACTGGCAAACTTACTGTCTCTACTTCTTAAGTAAATCTGAATTATCAGAGTCCAGCTTAGATTTTTGGCATCTCCAGTTATCTAAGGACTCTTATGGATTCCATAACCTCACAGGTAATGAGAATAAGACTCAGGAGAATTTCACAGTAGAGAGTTCAGTGGCAGAGGGTAGATGGATCTCTCAAAAAAAAAAAAAAGAACACCTGTGCTACCAAGACATTCTGAACATTGAATGAAGTAGAAGCTAAAGACACATAGAAATTTTTCACAGAAGGAAGGATTGGCAGTAGAAAACAGGAACCCAACAAAATAAACAATACAATTCAGGAAACATGGTTACCTGGGCAATAAGTTTAAGCAAGGACTCAAATTTGGACAAAAAGATAGGAAACTGGTAATAGATACAAGGTGAGAACATGAGCAAAAAGAATAAAACAGCCCAGATAATGGGATTAGGAAACATGTTTAGCTTGGATCTGATAGGTAAGAAATGGATGCATAGCTCATTTAGTTTTCAATGTGAGCTGGCCTGGCTCCAGGAACAGGGTGGAACTGAGCTTCCAGATGGGGTAAGAAGAACTAGATGGATACTAGATGTATGCAGGTACAGGAAAATGGTTGGGCAACACTCCAAATACATTTGACATTCTCTCTTAAGAATTATTTTTCAAACTTTTAATCATTTTTGGAACTCTTACACATGTCCTTTCGACATCCCCATGTCCTTTCTGTAACGAAATGAGGAAATAAAGATACAATATAGAGAGGAGAAGGAACTTATGTCTGTATAGCAGACTATTTTTAAGGGATGTTTTTATACATCTGAGCAGGATAACTAGGATTTACATTAAAGCCATTGGAGACCATTCATTCAGTCTTATAAAGCAATCCAACGTTGCTGACACTGGCAATTGATACTAATTAAATCTAATGAAACTAGAGAAGGTTCAAACAAAGGCAACAAAAAGATCAGGGGATGAGAAAACAGCTGTATAAGAATGATGAAGTGCTGACTTATTTACTAAATTGTAAGCTACTAGAACAAAGAAGGTAAAATTTGAAGGCAGAGATGGTTTTGAAATAAATAAAAGAAAACAAAATTGATGTAGGTAATTTCTACTTCACACCACAATGCATTCCTGGAAATCACACCATAAAACAGCTTGTATTTTCCCCTAGGAGTAATTTTGTAATTGGATGTTGTGTTCCTGAACAAGGTTTCATTTTTCAAATAAATTATAGATATGATCAACAATATGCTATAAAGGCAAAGATAGAACAATGTTAAACCTCTATAATAATTTAAAATATCATGATTATATTCCTAGTCCTATAAAATGGGCATAAATGAACAGTGCATGTTGATTAAACAAGGGACCCAATTGCACTATAAATTGTACCCACCATGTATAATATTATAATTTTGCTGCCTCACAAATTTGACCTATCTAAAAAGGAACATACTATCTATAATAAACATTATTTATAGACCTAATCAACAATATTGAGTGCCTTCTCAGAATTCAGATGGATTGTTTTGGAAGGTAGTATTTGAACTTGAAAAATTGGCATGCTGGAAGTCTCCTTGAATATCTGCTTCCTTTTTTACTTTCAGGTCATAACTACATTTGATATATATAATGTTTACTATGCTGTGGGTTCTCTTCTAACCATTTTGTAAATATTAATTTAGTTCATCCTCATAACAACACTAGAATGCTGGTGCAATTACTATGTTCCATTTATAACTGAGAGAAGTGAGGCAACTTGCCTCAGGTCTTATACCAAGACCTAGGATTCCAAATCAGGACCCACACTACTATGCCATGCTACTCTCTGACAATTGCTTTTTTTTTTCAAAACTTCCCTGTAACAGGAGGAGTCTTTCGGAGACATTTAAGTTGTATTCAAAGATGGGATCACTCATTTCAAAAAAGCCACTTCCACTTTCCTTGTGAGGCTATGAAGGGAGGAGTTTTACCTTTTGGTTCTCTAGTTCATACTTCTCCCTTTTATTTCCTTACTCCAAAATCATTCCAAATTACCTAGAAAATAATGATGAGTCACAAAAAGTCAGCCTAAGCAATGAGTCTAGCAAGCCGCTCAATGTTCTACACAAGTCTTTAGCCCTGATGAGCAGTGTGCTACATAAGGTGTGTGTATGAGCTTCAGGGTTTCTACAACATCACTCAAATCATTAGGTTTTCTCCCTTTGTAAAATATATTCCTGAATAAAGTCAAGGTCACCTGCCTTTGTAAAATTCAATCACCAATAATAAAATAACAGGGAGCTGACACATGTGAAGAAAAGTGAAATGCAGTTATCTCCCTGCCAGTAATGAAGGGAATGAAGAAATGAGAAATGGTAAAAGTAGAAACTCCTCAACATTATACACAAGGTCTTAGAAAGAACTTATAACTAAGAGCCAGTAGAAACTGAAAATATTAATATAATAGGGTTATAAAAGACTCAGAAAAAATCATTAATTCATAAACAGCTCTGCAAGGAGAGATAAGGATATGGAAACATATCTGACTTTGAAATTATAATGGTCAAATGTGCCCTGACAAAATTCACTAATGCCTACATTTGAGAATTTTCTTCAGACACCTATTCTAGATTACTGAGCACTGGTAAGACTTCATATAAAATAACCCATTAAACCAATATGCGTTTCAAAAGGCCCAAATGAAAAACCTAGTATTCTTCCAGAGTAAGAATGTTTGGTGCGATACAGCTAAAGGTTTTCATTCAGAGAAAATAAATAAAATGGTTATTATCAAGTTATCTTAAGATTAATTTTAAAATGTTTGATTGCATATAAAAATAATTTTATCTTTTTCTTGTTATTAATATCCTGTATAAAAAGGGACAAAGTAACAATATGAACATCTAAACTGTTTGATGAAGAAATTAAAATTGTTTTCTTTTTTATTATCTTTTCCTGTCTCACTGAAGTACTAATTTCAATAAATCTCCTACTGGCATATTTCAATTATGTTATAAAATTATATTTTAATCTCTGATCATGTGGTTTTAAAATAATATTAAAATCTCTAGTCAGCAACTGTTTTTAAGGAACACTGCTCAAATAATAGTGTCTTTAAACTATATATACACGTTAGGTATACAGATACATATCATATGTGTACACATGCATATTAGGTATAATACTGCTTTGTGGTAGAATGTTGGACAATTACGTTAACATGAATAAGATTTAATAATCTGTATTAGCCAATTTCTGAAAAAAAGTCAAATTTCTAATTAACAAGAAGAAGAACTCTGGATCTTACTACCAATACCATCTACATATATTTGATAAGTATGTATACAAATATTCTTATTTTTGTAGGGAATATGTGTAACCCCCCATTTTAATACTACAGTAACAGTGTTCAATACATACATATCTGAAAAAGAAAAATTACAGTTCTTAAAATACCCAATAAAAAGCAATATTTCCCTTTTTAGTTTATTATATAGTAATATAATAATCTATAATCTAAAACATTCTGTCCCTGAAATGTAATATAATTATAAACACTATGAATCTTTTAATATGTTCCTGTCATTTTCTCCTACATAACTTTAAACACTAAAGTTTAACTATAAATCCAATCATTTTTTCATCAAGATTACTCCATTTTTTACATTGAATATCTATTCAAAATTAAATCACATCTTTATATCATTCTTCCTTTGTATTTCTCTATAGAAAAAATACTAGTATTTCTAGACTTGTGACTTTCAGAACTTTAAAATAAGTTAGCCTACTAGTCCGATAAATGTAGGAGAGTTCAAATATGTACTGAAATGGGGCCCTTAATTTAGTGTAATGGATCAAAAACCATTTTCCTCTTGAAGTATTAATGTTGTAGGAATTTCACTTCAGAATTGTGCAAATAGAATTTTCAAGAGCTCATTCATGTGTGGGGGAAGGGAAAGAGAGAGAGAGAGAGAGAGAGAGAGAGAGAGAGAGAGAAAGACAGAATGGAATGCAGTAAGTAGCATAGGATAGGATGGAATGGGATAGGGTACTATGTGGCAAGGATGGGCAAGATGATGGTTTGCAATCCCATTCACTTTGCCTGGTATTTGGGTTGGTGTAAAGGCAGACCTTGTAGAGTATTATTTCACTGTTTAATTACAAATGCTCAACATTAACACTTATCAACATTAACACAATGATATATAAGAAGTTACAGAAAGGGGAAAAGGCTTTATTCCCAGATGTTTAAAATGTGCCCCACTCTGTTATCAAAAAGGAAAAAAAATAGATTATATCATTCTACAAATGCAAAGTGGCAGTGATCATCCTTGGTTCAAGCCATCATCTCTCCAATACAAATTCAGGCCCCAAAATAAAATGGTTTTCACAAGGCACTTACTACTATGAATATTCTGGCAAGTAAATATAGTCCAAGTGCAAACATAATAAAAACTCTATTAGGAACTTGTATTTGCATATGCCTACCAACATAAAATGTTCAGAAAGGGGAGTAGATTAGAACAGAAACTGCATTATGCTGAAAAATGTCAATAATATGCTGGCAATTGTGCTTTGATTGTTCACATTTCTTCTAAAGCATTTTTCTAGCCCATGAGCACGTGAGCTTTAAACAAGTTTGATTACAGCTGCAAAAGTATTTAATGAATCAGGAATAATGTAGTATATGGCAAGAAAGCCTTTATGTACAGGTTTAAGACTTATTTTTTGTTGAAGAAAATGGGACACAGGAGAGAATTCAATGAATTTATGGCATTGTGGATTTTTTTTTCCAGCTTTGTCTTCTTTACTAGACTGCCACTTCCAGATTTACAGTTGCCAACATGCAATTCCAATCACCGGGAGCAATAGTTACAATTGCAGACTACAGAATTGTACAAGGGGAAACACACACACACACACACACACACACACGCATATTGCCTGCTTTGCATTTGCCACAGCAGGTGCCTTTAATACCAATCCTGTGTTTGGAAAAAGTCTAGCTAGGTGACAACTACTACAACATTTCCTTTTTATATTTTTGCAATATAAATTAGAGTTGAAGATATTTCCCTTGGCCTTGACTCGAAAAGACCTTAACATTATTGGCTACGCTGATAATTTCCAAAAGGAACAAACAAGGGCTATAGTAACCTGATCCCCACCACATATCAGAGAGGACCAGCATTAGGATTCTCATTCATCTAGGAAGAGTCTAAGACATGTTCACACAGAAACAGGTTTCAGCATCTACTATGGGCCCTTTACCATACATGAGCTCTCACCATGCAAGGCTGGGATCCTGCCTTCACCTAATACATTTGGTAAATGCCTGTGACCCAAGTACAGGGGCCAGGGGATGGCACATGAAGTAGTGGGTGTGGAGAGAAAAAGAGCTGTTGAAAGGGCCCTATTAGGAGGGCCTCAGAATTGAAATCATGTAAAGATAGCACTTGAAGGACGGCTCAAGGAAGTCTGCACCTGAACCAGGGCCTCCATTTGTCCTCACCAGATCCCACTAAGCCCTTTGCAAAAGACATTCTCTGGAGAGAAAGTCATAGCTTCACAGTCTGCCTGTTGATGTAGACGCTGCTGAGATGTAGACCCTGAATCATGGATAAGAAACAGAGAAAATTTGGGGGAGGAGAGTTCCTTTGACAAAGTGAGTGACAAGGGCTTGTTGGGCACACATGCAGTGGTAGGAATGTGGATGGGGCCCCAAATATGAAGCATTCAATCAGGAAATGCAAAATGATGGCTATAAACGAATTGCAGCTCACAGGTATCTTTAATTTGCATAGTTTTGGCTTGCAAATGTTTTCTTAAAAAAGTAGAACTAAATATTCTACTAAATTTAATAATGCCAATATTAAACTATAGTATTTTACATAATATTCCATGTTTTATTTTAAAAATTACACAATTATGTCACAGCAAACCCACATGACAATAATCAACTGGTCTTGCAGTGTTTACCTTTTTAGAAAGGCACACATTCTTACTTCCTAAATTCCCACAACTCCCGACTGTGAATTGCGTTTTATCCATGCCTACAATATAAGAAAGCAAGAAGGAAAAGATAATAAGAGACATATGTCTTCTGGGGGAAAAAAATTCTCATTTCCTGAGCCACTTTAGTCATTTGAAACCTGAGTTAGACAATGAGTTAGCAAGTATTTTTGTAGCTCAATTAATATATTTCTGCACTATGCACAATGCTAACAGGCTTAAGAAACACAAAACCCAATTTGAGCAGGAGAATCCATTTCTTTACTTGGAAAGGAGTATGAATATACCTTTCTGGCAATCACAACAGAAAGTATCATGTTCAAGGACACATAAAAAATTGTTTTTACAACAGCCACTTTCCCAAAATAAGCATTGTAAAGTGAGTTCAGTGGTTGCCAGTATTAAATCTGTGTTTCCCACTTCTCTTTTCTTCCCTGGTCACCTTAAGGGCTCCTGGCAAAGGATGCCACCATAATGCAGGAAGCCACGGGCCCTTGGCTCAGTGCCTTCTGATCCACTGTGTGCTGTAGTGAAAACAGTTCCACAGCGGCTCCATAATATTAAAGGGGCATTTGTAGAGACAGATTCACTGTTTAGGCCACAGCAGACTCAGCGCCTTGCAGCTTTAATGTATTAAATGGTTCCAAAGGGAGAATGTCATCCTCTAATTCTTCTGCCAAGTAGATACCTGGCAAAAACCGGATCATTTTCTAGATAGGCCTACTGCATCTATAAACTCAAACTCTTTCTTTCCTCAATCATCTCCTCCTCCCAGTCCCTAGCCCCCAAACAATCACAATGGAACACTTGGAATAAGCCTTTTAACTACCTAGGCATGAAAACTTCACCAAGATCGCTCTCAAAGAAAATGCCTCAATAATGCGAGGCACATATTCAGGTTTATAATTGCCAGGGAAACTACGGGCCATTTGGAATGTGTTTTCTCATTTGTAATAGCTTCTTTTCTTCCAGGTCTATGAACAATAAGCATTCATTCATTCATTCAACAAACATGTATTGATGTACTGATTGTAAGCTCTAAGGATGAGGTAAACAATTCAGCCCCTGCCTCTGCTTTCAAGAAGCTTACATTGAGACAAACAAATGCACAGATACAGCTCTTTCCACAGCTCTTCCAAGGTCACAGTACAGCAGATCTCAAAAGGGCCCAAGGATACCTTCCTATGCTGCCCAGTGTCCTAGCTATTGAAAGGCAGAGACCCTCAAACCTCTCTTCTTTCTGCCTTTTCATGACTAGAGTTTGGACAGTTAATAGCTATGATTAAGAGAATACATACAAGCAGTATATATCCCTACTTCCCCTAAAATTATTACCACTATAAAGATACATTGTATTTTTAAAATATTATGTATATAGTTTCCTTCCATTAAACAGTCAATCCAACCTGACCCTGACCGGAATAGCAGCATGTTCACATTAAATATTTTAAGTAACTGAGATTTCAGTGAGAAGAGATCATGTAATAAAAACACTAAGGATTAATGTAAAAATAATTTTTTAATTGGATTGAAACCTCTTTTTTATCTTCTTATTAATTATTTTGAGAAATGAAGTTTTTTTGAATAGTATGTTAATTTAATCTGGTATAATAAAAACACAACTCCTCTAAGAATAAATTATAGCAGAAAGTAGATCATTCCAATTGGGTAAAGCAAGTCTATACCACATGGATATACTTGTAAACATCTAAATTGAAAATCATTTTGTTAGGAAAACAAGAGCTGATGTTCAAGTTGAGAACCTTGAAAATAATTAGGTATATAACCACTTCTTAACAATTAAAAACTTTTGCAAAATTCATTTGTTTGATCTAGATTTGTTAAATATAGTGGTAATTTAAAATATCCTATTTATTTAAAAACACACATATATATAAATATTATTTATTTGGATTCATGTATTCAATGTGTTTTCATTGAATTCCTGTGATGTAACCAGCACTCTGCTAGGTGTTGATGATAAAAATTTAGGCTCAGATGCCTGCTAAAGAAATCACTTTACTATGATACTTTTTGAAAAGGTAAAGGGAAAAGCTGTAATTCAGTATAGTGATTTACTGATTTTTAAATCATCAGGGAAATGTTCTAAGTAACATTATAAATTAATATTTGACAATAGGCTAAAAATACTTTGTGTAGTATGCTGTGTTTCCACAGCCTAATTTGATCCCAGTTAATATGTATAAAAATAATTGATTTTTATACAGACATTTAGTAATACAATCATAGTAGTTTTAGCTGACTTTATTTTTATTCTTTCAGTGCTGACCTGTAGAGAAGGTAGCTTGATCTTCTAAGTGAAACACTATTAAATACTGTATCAGTTCTGACATTTAGCCTTTTCTTTCTCCTGATTCAACTTACAATTTGGATGGAATTTTTACACGCAGAAAATTAGGAGAATCTGATGAGTCAGAATGGGATTGAAGACACAACAAAATGGGAACATATTCCCATGTTTAAACTCCCTTAAATTCCCACGTTTAACTGCCTTTTTAAAGGTTCTATCTCCAAATAATATCATATTTGTAGCTAGGGCTTCAACCTAGGAATTTGGAGGAATACAATTCAGCCCATAGACATATCTTTCAGAAAAGATGCTATTTCTCAGGAAATAAGGAATAGATTCTAGTTTTCCTTTTCTCTTTCCTTCCTTCCTTCCCTCATTCCCTTCTTCCCTCTGTCCCCCCTTCCAAGCCAAGCATCTAAGTATATTTAAAATAATGCATCTAGTATCTAATTATGATCAAGTTTTAAGAATGAAATATTGCTTTTAAATATAAGCATTTAAATTTTGTCCTACAGTAAATTTTAAGAGGTGATGCAATTGCATATTTGATTTTTTGCATCTTTCTTCAGTAGCCTTTACTTAGTTGTTGCAGTAATGAAGAATCTGAAAGAATGAATAGTGTCCCATGCAAAATGTCCTAAATATTTAAGTTCTGAGAAATTGGAAATGAAAGTTGAAGACTAGATTGAGTATATATGAACAGAGTTTGGTGTAATAATTAAATAAAGTGCATTTTATTTTTCTTTCTTGTTTTTTGTTTGTTTGTTTGTTTTTCAGTATATCCTTGAGAGTCAGTTACATACTCTTCTACCCTAAACCACTAATGTGTCATGGAATAAATGAATATTTGCTTTGAAATTCTGATTGAATAAATATTGGCATGTTTAATCAGCTCTATGTAGGTATCTCTCTCATCTCATCTCTCTTCTGTCTCTCTGTCTCTGTCCTTATCTGTTCCCTCCTCACCATGTGTGCTCTTCTGCCCTCAGTACACCCCCACAGATTGCATGTCTTGCATCAGGCTTCCCTCAACTCACTTTTTTCTTCTCTGCTGCCAGCTTCCTTCACTGAAAAAGCTCTTATCACATTCTCCTGCTTTCTGCCCCCTAGTCAGAAAGTTCTGCTCCTGGATACTGAAGGACTCAAATGCTGATGAGGTTGAAGGTCAGAAAAAGGACACAGGAGGGCCACATGATACCCAACAATGAACACAAGCCAGAGAAAGAGTCCAGAGACACTGCACTCAGCAACTAGGAGATTCTGGGCTGAAGAAGCTATGAGGGACAGGGTCAGAGAATAGGTGGGAATAAGGTTGCTGTTAAAGTCTTACAAACCTGTGTCCAGTGGCTAAAAGAAGTAGACATTTGCCAATACCTGGTCTTAAGTCCTTAACAGGCCTTAGATCAAAGCTTTCTGCAACACAGGATCTAAATAATATTATGGAAGTACATAGACAGAGGTGGAAGAACAAGAAATAACATAAAAGAGGCTTTAAGAGAAATGAACACAGGTTAATTTTACATGACTATTAATATAATATTTGAAATATTTTTCTCTCTTACCCCTTCCAAGTCCTTTTCACATAGCTTGCTTTCCATGGGAAAACCTAGACGCTCATGTTCAGTTTCAGCTGATGGGATCATAGTCAGATCAAGAAAAAGTGCAAGTATTGTGTAAACTTTGGTATTTCTTAACTATAACAAGCTTCCTAGATCACAGCCCTAACCTGAAGATGAAGGGCTAGAGTAACTGAACTATGCAACCATTTCTCTTTTTTCACACCAGTTGGACTCCTGACCCTAAAGGCACTGTAGTCCCCACAGTGAAGACTACACTGGGAAGGTGATGCCCAGTATGACTCCCGGCCTGATCTTGAGTGTAGGAAGACATGCTTGGAGGAATCAGATATACAACAGCTTAGTAAAGACTCCAGCAGGAAAGGTGTTCCTTCCTGGGTATTTCAACAATTAGAATTTCCAAGGTTGATACTTGAATGGTCACTTCCCAGCAGGGAGGGACTGCCAATCAATGACATCAACTGATGCCACCAGCGGATGTCTGTTCTTTGGATGATGCTCCTGTGTCAGCATGGGCCCCAGTGTGGCAGAAAACTCTCCCTTTTATGCCCAGACCAGCGATGTAAGCTGTCTTAAACTTCTACACTTTATCAATAAGAAAGCAGGAAAACAAAAAAAGAAAATAAACAGAGATTTCTTACCAATCTAAACAATTTGGCTTACAGAATTTATAGGTTTTACTCTATCAGAGTATTACAATATCAGATCTTGTTCTGTAGAGCTAGCAGCAAATCAGCAGATTTACCCTTCAATTCTAGTTGTTGTTGTTTCTTTCTATACAATACAATCAATAACATAATCATCTGACATAATCTGACAGGGGAATTTTTTTTAAAAAAGCAAATCATCTGAAAATGGTGAAAATACTTCAAGAAGTTCCTTAAGGGAAACATGTTGTAAAATTTCCATGGTGATAATTTCATTAACACAGTGAGAGTTTTGAAGCTCCGTGTAAAATTAGATTTAAAAATCAGAGTATAAATTACCGTTAAAGCACACCTACTTCATCATGCATATTGGAGCCTACTGTCTAAAAGAAATATATTTTAATGATGTTTTATACATTCAACATCTAAGGGAAAATACAGAAAACAATTTCAGAGAAATTAGTGATACATACCAACTAAATTTAAGGTATTCATTCTTAAAATCATTACTTAAATGTAAGCTTTCTTTCTATTTTTTTTGTTTGGCACAGTCTCACTTTGTCATCCTGGCTGGAGTACAATGGCATCATCATAGCGCACTGCAACCTCCAACTCCTGGGCTCAAGCAACCCTACTGCTTCAGTCTCCAAAGTAGTTGTGGCTACACACGTCACCACATCCAGCTAATTTTTCTATTTTTTGTAGAGATGGGGTCTCACACATGCTGGTCTTGAACTCCTTACCACAAGTGATACTTCAGCCTTGGCCTCTCAAAATGCTAGGATTACAGGTGTGAGCCACTGTGCCCAGCCAGGTTTTTTTTAATTCTAAGAGAAATGCTTTGCTCACCAAGTAAATTACTCATTAACCTACCAGAATACAGCCTAGTTGTTGTTTGTGCAGCTGATAACCCTCCCATTTTATTATGCTAATAAGAGTATACAGGTGGTTATTGATTTTTAAGTAACTGTTACTAATTACACAATAGTCTGCAATGCCATAATAAAAATTGAATAAACTTGATATTGACATAAGGAAAACATGCAGTTTAAGGAAATGGTACGGTATCAGAAACAGATGGTACCATAAATTACAGTCTAATAATTTAAGGCTCAGTCACCCATAGTGGATTTCTTTATGACTTATCCAACAGGATTAAACATTCTAAACATGGTTTAATCTCACTTGAATTGATTGATTAAAAGTTACAATTTCGATGCAACTGATGAATTAGCTCATACATTCAACTGTTATTTAGAAATGGTGCACTTGTAAGGAAAACTCATGGCAACACGAGTCATGGAGTTCTATATGCTGAAGCACAAAGATGGGGAAGGGAGAGAGTCAGCCTCACACAATAAAACAGGATGTGCCAAGAGAAGGTGGTGGTGCCACAGCTGCCAAGTTGACCTCAATGTTACAGCTAGATTTGGGAAACATCTGCAGGGACCAAAGAGTTCATGTCCATAGGCACACAATCACTGTGGAAGAAGGTGGGGTGCCCAGCCTAACACTGAGGGGCTTTAGAGGTCAGTGTGCCTGGCTCTCACCTTGAAGGCCCTCAGATTTAGACTGTGATGCTATCTCTATTTGAGTTTCACTACACAGTCATGGATACACTTCAATGGCTAAATGAAAGAGGTGCTCATATTAACATTCTCAATATATCGCAACTTTCATAAGAATATTAGTCGTTTTGTCATGTTCTAATATACTAGGAGGCTCCATATGGAAGTAACTGAACCAAACTTCACCTCTGAGGAGCCCTGATAAACCTAGAAACAAGAAATTTTAGATATTGATGCAAAGCTCTACTCTGTGTTAGGTTTAAAATATTGTCATAAATACCATTATTAGTAAGTGAGGAAGCAAATATTAGAGTTCAATGTGAGTGCTTCATCATAGTAAGCATCAAAAATAGCTTCAATTTATTAACCACCCCTATTTTGCTCTACCTTTATAACTTAGAGCAAATATATAAAATATTATTCATAAATCTTAAAGTTTCAACATATACAATTTATATTAATATATACATGTGTATATGATTTGACAGTTTTGAAATGCATTTGATATTACTCTTATCTTTTAAATAAGATGTCAAACCTCAACAAAGTAAAGTAAAAAATGCTATCCACATAGAGAGCTATGGCCTTAAGGGATTCAGTGAGAGTTTTGAAGACAGCAAAGTATGGTAGATAATCCTGAGAAGTTGCTACCTACTGCACTGTACCTGAATAAACAGTCCACGTGATTGCTTCATAGATTCTTTTTACCCAAAAGTAAACTCTCTTATCAAATAAGAGACTGCCTTCTCCGGTTTTATGTTTTTCCTCATCAAAAGGTTTGTGGCTGAGTGTACGTAGGGTAGGTGTATGTTTCTTTTTCAGGCCCCAGGAATAGGAGGATGTGGAATGAGGCTACAATTATGGGGAAGATATTAGCCCAAGAGAGGCTGGTAAGTCTTCACCAACATAAGTACATCATTCCAGGAAAATCCCTGAACTAATTGAGGAATATAAGGCTACAAGAAGTGGGGATAGGGTACCAAATGACAGAGGTGAGGCACAAGGGGAAAGTTGGGGGTTTCCTTTGAGAAAGGAGTCTAAAGTCTGATAAGGGGTTAAAGTGGGAATCTTTATAATCCTCACAGTCTAAAGTATAGAATCTACCATCTGGAGGAGGAATTTAATTCCAAACCCTACTAGGATGGGGAGAAACTGGAGTAGAGGCTGGTGATTCACTGCTTATATCAGAAACTAGAAAAGGCACCCTGAAAGTGAAGAACAAGAGCAAGGCAAAAGTATGAAAAAGAGGAAAGGGCTGACACTTGTCTTTCTTTTAAGTCCAGTAAACTCTTAAAGAAATTGTAGTTATGCCATAGGACTACAGAGTGAACATCAAAGAATCCCTAGGTAATCAATTAATGCCTGCAAATATTTATCTAAAAAGTCTCTCAAATATATATGATAGGTAAATATTTAAATTCATTGAAGACCAGAAACACAGCTCTGTAAACAGAGTGTGTGCTTATGTTTGTTTTTGTTTTGTAAAGCTATTACAACACCACTAAGCATTTGATAAATGCATTAAAATGGTATTAATACTATCAAGCTAAAGTTCACTGACCCTTATAAAGCACCTCCAAGTTATTCTCCCAGTAATTCAGCTGAATACCTAAAACAATGGGATAACTACTGGCGCTGAGTGCACATTAATGTCTAATTTTCACTGAAGTGGAGATAACTATTACAATCATATTGACTCTTTTCATGGGAAAAGACTATGAGAAAAGACTATAATACTATGTTTCCCCCAAAACAAGACCTACCTATGAAATAAGCTTTAGCAGGATTTCTAAGCATTTGCACAATATAAGCCCTATCCCAAAAATAAGACCTAGTGATGGGCGTGGCAACGCAGCATATCTGCACAACCTATGCATTTGGTCATGCAGTGGTAAAGAAGACAAGCAGCCCTTCTCATCTGCCCCATGAGAGCTCTATTGCTCGATATGAGTGATTGGGGCCAATGGTTCTAAAGGAAATAGAGTCACAAGAAATTCAGGATGGAATTCGGGGTTTGGAGAGTTATGATGATGTTCCAGAAAAAGACGACTTAACTATCTATATTTGAATAAATGTAGATTGTTGTACCATACTTAAAAAAAATATAACACATTCCCTGAAAATAAGCCCTAGGGTGTCTTCTTTAGGAAAAATAAATATAACACCATGTCTTATTTCAGGGAAACATGATAGTTATGGTGTACCTACTGTGAGTCAAATACTTCATATGTTATCTCCTAAAGTCTTCCCAATGACCCAATGACATGGGTATTATTTTTACTTTAAAAATGGAAAAACTGACTGAGGCTGTGGATAAGAAGCATTGTCAAGAACTGACCCCAAACTACCCTAAAGCATGTTCCTTCTCTACAAAAGGACAAAGTAAGAATCCCCTCCAGGGGAATACTAGGATTCTTAAATATGACTTTATCACATCTTTGCATCAACATTTTCCCTGATGGATTCAAGTAGTAATGCAAGTCACAAGAAAAATCTTTTGAAGCTTTGATTTACAATTTAGAGTGAAAGCAAGTGGTACATCTATACATATATTAATATATATCTACCTCAATAGTCAAGTATTTGAAGAAAGAATAATAGGCCTATTTAAAAGGTGATAAGCACCTTAAAAAGATCTAGATGTATTGTACACACTACTAATTATAGCGCAGAGATAACCACAGGTTCTTTTATAAACCCAGGGGCTGTTAACCTATTATAATGGCTTGTCAACTGTATTCCTTTCCAACTACCCTTGATGAAAACGTGTAATTATAAAAACTATCAATGTAAATGTGTTTGAATTAAAACAAACCACACTGTAAATTTTATGGCCATAAGTTTTGTAATGCACATGGGATTGAATAATATGTTATAAATTGCCTACTTTAAGAGAGAAAAAATAGCTTATAACATAGCAGCTAAAACCTAATGATGGTTTAGTAAGAGTACTTGACTCAATTATTATATAAATAAGCACTCCTACAGGAATGAACTGAGTTGTGGTTACAATGAAATCTTAAATAAAAGGTGAGACCTTTAAAACAGATGCTGACTGTTCTGAAGCTATTGAGATAGCTTATTAATTTAAATCATGGCTCATAGGATTATGTTTAAGAAGCCAGAGTTTTCCCACAATAACAAATCACACCCTGAAATTGCCTTCATAGTCATCAAACCCTAGAGCTATGCAAGACCCTGAGCTGTCCTTCAGCTTCGGCCAACAAAAACATCAGCAATAAGTACTGCTCACATTCTACCTGCAGCATAGTCTGAATGAAGGTAAATAAGGCATTCATGCAAGAAATTAACACATGGCAGAAAATAATGCTGAGCTCCAGGGTAAAATTCAGTCTTGTGTCAAGGTAAAAATCAATGAATATAACTTAAGAATATGAACTCTCCAAGAGTATCTCATTAGTATAATTCAGAACTTTACTCTAGGGACAATTTTTTAAAAATATTTATTTTAATCTTATTTTAATTTTATCATGCTCTTAAGCAAATTCTTCACTGTGTAGAACTACATGCAGGAAAACTCTTTCACTGGTTGTGATTTAAATATTAAATCTCACTAACATTGTATCTTTTTCTATTAAAATTAGCCATTATTTTGGTTATTCCTATTCTGCTGACTTAAAATGTAAATGAGCATTCTGTTCCAATATGCCCAGTTTTCATTCCATTTCATAAATGGAAAAATAATTTCTCATGTGATCATCAGTAACAAGTTTCACACTATGAAACCATTGGGACAACTGTTCTAAAGATTCATAAGCAATGTCTAAAACAATGAAGTGATCTAATTTTATACATACACATACACTGATGATGTTAGCAAAAGTCAACTAGCTATTTTATAGTGCTACTTCTTGATCTGATGCTTTGGGGCTGGTTTGCAGAACCACAGAATAAACTCAAGTCAAACTAAAGTCGAATGGATAGAAAATCTGCTGAGAGGGGCTTGGGGAAAGAAGAGGTGACACACAGCAACATTTCATGGGGGTGTGCCTAAAATATTATAGGAAAGAAAATAATCAGTGCCGCTGATACAACAGACAATTACAAGGGAATTTATTGTAATACTTTCTTGTAATACAAACTCCTTTCTGAACTCTGAAGCAGAGTAAGAAATGCTTGGAGATGTTGCTTTTAGAAACTAGGCATGTAACAGCAGGGCAGAAGAAGTAAGCATTCTCCTTGATGCTGCTGCATTGACTGATAATATTTATGTCAGAAATACCTTTCTAAAAAATTTTACACACACACACACAGAGTCATGTGCCACATAACAACATTTCGGTCAACGATGGACTGCACATACCACAGTGGTGCATAATGGGGTTAAAAAGTTCCTATTTGCCTAGTGACATCGTAGCTGTGGTAACATCCTAGTATAACGCATTGATCATGTGACACTTGTGTAAACAAACTTACTGAACTGCCAGTTGTATAAAATATAGGACAATTATGTACAATTCATAATACTTGATAATGATAATAAGCTATACTACTGGTTTATGTAATTTACTACACTATACCTTTTAATTATTTTAGAGTATACTCCTTCTACTTACTAAAACAAAGTCAACTGTAAAACAGCCTCAGGCAGGTCCTTCAGGAGGTATTCCAGAAGAAGGCATTGCTATCACAGATAATGACCATTCTGTGCATGTTGCCCCTGAAGACCTTCCAGTGGGACAAGATGTGGAGGTGGAAGACAGTGATATTGATGCTCTTGACCTTGTGCAGGCCTAGGCTAATGCATGTGTTTGGTCTTAATTTTTAACCAAAAGTTTAACAAGTAAAAAAAATAAAATAAAAATTTTAATAATAGAAAAACTTATAAATAAGCCTATAAAGAAAGAAAATATTCTTGTATAGCTATACCAATGTGTTTGTGTTTTAAGGTAAGTATTACTACAAGAGTCAACAAGTTTAAAAAATTAGGAAGCTTATAAAATTTAAAAAAATACAGTAAGCTAAGATTAACTTACTTTTAAATAAAACCTATTTTTTTAAATAAATGTAGTATAGCCTAACTGAACTGTAGAGTGTTTATAAAGTCTATAGTAGTGTATAGTAATGTCCTAGGCCTTCACAATCACTCACCACTCACTCACTGACTCACCCAGAGTAATTCTAGTCCTATAAGCTCCATTCATGATAAGTGCCCTTATATAAGTGTTCCATTTTTTATCTTTTATGTTGCATTTTTTGTGTAACTTTACTATGTTTAGATATGTTGACATATATAAATACTTACCATTGTGTTACAGTTTCTACAGTATTCAGTACAGTAATATGCTGTACAAGTTTGTAGCCTAGGAACAGTAGGCAAGTTCCATATAGCAGTAGGCTGTACCATCCAGGATTGTATAAGTACACTCTGTGATGTCCACATAACAACAAATCACCTAATAACACATTTCTCAGAATGTATCCTTGTTGTTAAGTGAAGCATGACTATATATGTGTATAAATGAGTCCATGCAGGAAACAGCTTATGGAAATTGTTTTTTTTTTTTTTTTCCTTTAAGAGTTTCCATATGATTTCAGCCAATGGTGATTAGCCTGGCCAACTGAACTGGTACTTCTGGAACTGCTAATCCTCTCAGCCAATAGTGCTCTACAACTTTATCTTGGGTCGAATATTTTTGTTCAGTGTATATTTCTCTCGCTGCTGTGTCTCTTTCTGAGACTTATTTTGTGTTCTTTTAAGCAGTCTTAGCCCATGAGGACTAACACATAGAGGCCAGATGTGTTACCAGAAAACAAAGGAAGCATAACACTGGGTGTCGGTCTGCACGCCCATGTTAAGATGGCTCCAGGTTTCTTCCAGGAAATATTTGAATAAACAATTAAGTAAAGATCTTCAAGAAGTTCTGGATTGGGGGAAGGCTTCTGACATTATGAAGGATACCACTGACTTCACTGGAGCCTGCAAGGTTGGACTGGGACAACACATACTTGTGTGAATGGTAACTGGAAGAAACTGTGGCTGGAGCAAACATCACTTGAGGAACTGAAAACAAACAAACAAACAAAAAAAACCCCTGGAGCTATACCACCAAAATTGGATACTAAGAATGCATCTTCATAGGAACTAAGCCAGAGTTTTCAAACTGTAGGTGCTGACTTATTAGTGGATCATGATTCAATTTTGTGAATCAAGACTCCCTTTTTTTTAGGAAATAATAGGATAAAATTGAATAAAGTAGAAAATATTACAGTGCATCATTCACAGTAAACTATTGGCCATATAATTTTTTCTTCATTTATAATTTATGTCTTGGTATATCTATCCATGTGTCACATATTAAAATGAATGAGAGCCACTTGCCTAAGCAGAAACTACTACAAATACTTCTGAGTTAGCATTTGCACTTTGTGGAACATACTCCCCAGATTAAACGGCTTATGAGGATACAGAAATGAGCCATCTGATGTTACAAATCTCAACTTGAAGAGTGTGCAGATTAAAGAATTTGTTTGCCTTTGTATTTAATGCCTGGTATGCCTTGCTGAACACTGGGTACCTGAGTCCCACGTATGAACGACCACCCTCCTTGGCTATCTTTACATTTGGGCTCTGATTCAGCTTCTTCACTGGCACTCTATGACTTAATTAAAATTGAAGACTTATCCAGAACTCAAACTCTTTTCATTGGAGCTTTAACATTCTGCCTATTCAATGCTTCCATTGCCTAGATCTTTTTACTTATGTCAATACTTTCAAAGTCTTACTGGTGATCTGTTCTGAAAATCAACCACAGCTAAAATGCCACCTGACATCCTGGAACCACTGCTTGATTTTTCGAACCTCTTTTGCCTTATCCTATTCACCAACATTTTATTTCCTGTCAGCCAAGGCTGGACTTTACTATATTCTTTCAATATTCTAGGCAAGATTTATGAATGTTCCTCTAAGAACTAACCTTCCATACGGATGAGTTCTGGGTAGCAATGCCCACCATTTCTTCACAAACTTATACTGCTTAAGTCCTAATATATCCAACAGGGCCTGTCTGGGTTAAGATAATTGCCAGCCTAACTTTCCATGATTCTATAGATGGACTTTTTCTCCCACCTCCTTAGCATCAGGTAGGACTTTAATGGGCAGTAAATGCTGGCCATTCTCTGAGTCTGCCTTAGGAAAGAAATTACATTTTTTAAGACCTGCATCTGTAAATGAATTTGGGTTTCATGGAAACTGCATTTTGTTCTATCTCTGGCTATATGAGTAAGGAATTGCAAAGACAAGCACAGTGAAACACAATGCATTCAGGTAAACTTTTAAGAAATAAAAATAACTTTTTGAGTATGCTTTCATGGCATTTACCCTTTCCTTTTTTTTTTTTTTTTTTTTTTTTAATCTCTTCTCCTAGTGTTGAAAATGAGCTTATTCAATTCTAAGCCATGTAATTTTAGTTAGGAATGCTTTAGGCTGCAAGCAATAGAAAATCCAGCTAACAGTATATTAAACAAATAGGGCTTCATTTTTCTCACTAAAGAAGACTGGATAGAGGTAGATGGCTGTTATTACTGCTTCAGCAACTCAAATATATCAAGGTTGAGCTTCCTGGGACTCTCTTGACCTTTCCTCATGCTTGTTTCCTCACAAAGCTGTGTGCATCAGACTCGTGTTCGAGTCACAAGGGGGCAAGGGAGCTGACAGGACAGTGCTGGCCACATTGAACCATTCATTAGAACAACAAAAATTTTTCAAGAAATCCTGGCAGTAGCCAGACTGGGCCACATGGCCATCTGTATCTGCAATGAAATCTGTTAAATTGAGCAAAATGACTGTCAAGATTAACTGAGACAGATAACACTCATGCTGGGCACATTGACACCCAAAACACTCTGGACTCTACTAAGAATGAGGGCAGAGTAAATGAGTATCAAGCGATTAGCTGATTTTACCACTTCATGCTACTTCTAGCTATGAAGTTAATAAGTCAAAGATATACGAATTTACTGTTTAGTCAAAAATAGTTGAGTCTTTAATGTGAAATTTAAGATACCACCAAGTATTTATTGATCCTTAGATGACAAAGCAATTTTTAGGAAACATCATCCTTGTTTTCACATGCATTGGTGCACTATCAATGTTTTTATTATATAAACTGAAAATAAGAGCCCAGACAGGGTCTGAATCTCAAGTTTTTAAAGAAAGCATTCAAATTTAATTAAAAGAGTAAATGAAAATATATGGTACTTGGCTTTGAAATACATGAATTTTACTTGCAATTCTGCCTCTTCTAAACAGAGAAATCCTGGACAAGTCAAAATGCTTTCTACACATCCAGACAGTTCCAATGAAAGTTAAATTTAGTGACAAATTTACTCTAACTCATGTATGGTTTTAATACTCCAGAATATTGAGGTATGACCTGGAATTGGGGTTTCTCAAGGTTCATAAAGCCATTATGTTAAAACATACTTAATAACACACATTTTCAAAAACCTAGTATCAGAATAGCAAAACATTTTGTGGTGGTGATGGTGGTTTGCCGCACCGTAACATTTGGAGCTAGCTGTTTTTCTTTAGGGGTGATAGTGTATAGCAGTCACAGACTTAATTGTATTTTCTCTAGAACTCAACTGGGAACAATTAGGTTTCAGTTTTTATTTATATCCAGATTTGAGTAATGATAGAAGAATGCCCATTTTTATTGAAGAAGCTTACATTTCAGAAAAACCGCTGGATTGGTTCAGACCAAGAGTTATTTCCAGTAGAATAACCATATTGAACACCATGTTTATAATATTAATTCATTTTGTTCCCCTGTCTTTTGCTCACTGGATCATGGCTCCTTAAATTGCAGATGTAATTTATGGAGGTAAATCATAAAATTTAGTGGCACATAAATAACAATTCTTTAGCATAATCAGCCCTAACACCAGAAGTCTTGTTTAGTTCCTGCCACCTAATCAAAATGGTTCACTGTAATTTTTGTCTTCATTTAAACATGTAATATGTTATCTTTATATTACTGCCTCCGTTCATTTTGTATCTTTTTTAAATTATAGCATATTGTAGATATATAACTCTGATTTTATGCCTGTCAGCATTTTATTTTAAGATTCCTTTCTTCCTGTGGCATCTTTTCATCGCCACTGCAGATATTTCCATGTGGAAATTTTATTTTCCTTTAGATTTCTGTTCTTAAAATGTTTTATGCATTTCATCCCGCATCTCAATATATAAAAGCAATAATAGGAGTAATTAATGTTTTGCTATTTTACTGCTAGTTTATGCAGAATAGTCATTTGATTATCAAATCCATCCAGGGTCTGCAATTAGACTCAGTTCTGCAGCTGCTCTCTTCTCTTTTCTTATAATGCATGTTCCTTTCTTTGGAACTGTTGTTTTCCAATGCGTGTGATGTACAATGCTCAGAATGCATCTTCAAAATAAATGTGGTTTCTCTTCTATCTTCAAGGCCAAATGAAGAGACACTGTGTTGAGCTTTTCAGAATTAAAGTGGTGCTTTTAGTGCCCGTATTTTTTTTGTGACAGTGGATACAGTCAGCAGCTTTGTCAATTTGGTTGTCACTGTCACACTAGGCTTTCCAGATGTTCAAGTGCAGAATGTCATGAAGTGCCATGGCAAGGATCCATTTCTTTTTATTCTTTTTCTTGTCTATTTTTCTCTCTAAACAAAGAATAAACAAAAGTATAGCCATGGCGAGTATGGCTATGTACCAGTCTCCCTGAATAGCCTAAGAAAAAAGGCACAAAAGAACCTCCAGAATGCTTTTAGTGGTTATGAATGCACCACAACTTGCACAGTTAGACAATTAGATTTTAATATATAAATTAGAAGAAGATCCTGTATTAACTCTATTAGAATTCTGAGACATTTTATCAATATGATTAAATGACTTTAGATAACTAATATATAAAGATATAGCTTATTTTTCTAAAATTTGATATAGTATTGAAATATACTTATCTTTGAATAAAATCTGTGTTTTTCCTTATAACATGTAATAAGATCTTCATTAGCACTAGGCTTTAATAAAATATATTCCTATACTTAACACATTCATAGTCATAAAATAACATTTGAAGCTGGAAGGGGGGGCTTAGAAATTAGATATACTGATAGTTTATAAAAAATCTAATGCTTTTAATTAATTTATCATAAGAATATCACATGCATGCATGTGTGTGTTTGTTTAGGAGGAATATACCTTACCTTCAATTTTACTATCTAAAACAATGGTCTTGACAGTAATTAAAGACATTGTAAACCAACTACTTGGACACAGCCATGTCATAATTTTACAGTTCCTCAAGAAAACATCATTGCATAAGGCTCCTTTGTATTGCCACTTGTTTTCATCAAAATTAACAAGATAAAAACATATTTCAATTATATTTGTTTATTTCTGACTCCAAATTAAGTTTTCAGATATGAGTCTGATCAAATTACCTTTTTATGCATTGAAGAAAGCTTCTTAATTTTGTTAGAAAATTCTTTATTTTTAGCAAGACTACTCACATGTCATTTAGAAGGGGAAAAATGGAGGAAATAAATATAACAACTCTAACAGAGACTTGTGACAGCAGAGCTAAGGCATCACATTTCAGATTAATTTTAATAATTTTATTTAAATTTCAGAAATTAAATAATTTTAAAAACGCTGTCATGGTGACTGACAAAAATAAATTCTAAATGGAAATTTTTCTTTGAAAAGTACTATGGTCCAATCAAATTTGGAAATAGAAGCCAGGTTATTTATTAGCATTATTAATTCTTTAAGATTTTCTAGGAATAATCATAATCCTTAGACTTTAGCATGGTCATTTTAAACTTCAATAGAATAACAGGTGCTCAAGAAATACTGAATCTAGTGAGGAAGAAAGAACATGCACATAAAAGAATAAGTAATGGCACACAGTAGAATATTGTGCATAAAATAAATGGCCTAAGACCTAAGTCCTATAAAAACTGAGGAAAAAGAGGGTTCACTCTGGGCTGGAGTAGTGGGGGACAGTTTTATAGAGGACTTAGGCTTTGATATGTGTTTGATAGAAAGGATAGTACAATTCCCTTAAATAGTAAGGAGAGAATGAGCATTGAAATCGAGGAAAATGGCATAAGCAATACTGGGTAAATCAAAACACACATCATAACCAGAGACATCAAATAGTCCTATTTAGTTAGAAACAAGAGCTCAAAATAGGGAATACTGTCATAAAATTAAGCAAGTAGTTAAGGAATTGATTATAAAGATCTCCTAATGCTAGCCTAAGAGAGTATGGACTTTTGTATAAGCTCACAAAATCACTTGTGAAGTTGTTGTTGTAGTAGTTGTTATTGTGGTCGATTTCAGACACATACAACTAGGCCCCACCCCGGAGAATCTGATTCACAGAGGCTGGGGTTAGACACTCTTTTAAAAACAATCCACAGACACAGTGGTGGCTTCATGGTCACGTGGAATGTACAGTCTCACAAGGCCTCCTGTTTAACACTTTGCTGTACCTATCATGAAATACGTAATAATTTGTCATTACTCTTTTATCTGCTGTCATTGCTTATCATTCCATCTACATATAGCATTCAAAATGTCCCATGAGCACTGAATTCCAGTGGACCCAAAATTTGTGGGAATTTACCAAGACTTAAAGTAAGCACAAGGTAAGTGCTATGCCCGTCACCACATAAATGGGGGTGCTAACAACCCCAAGAGGCCATGCTTTCTGCCAGAACAAGAATTGCTTTGAGGGCAGAAAAGAAGTAATAGCATGCTAAGTGACGGAAATGATCAAGGAACCCTGTCATATCCTTTCTTACCCCCACTAATTCTCTGTATTGGCCAACAATTTACACTGAAAATGACACACAAGGACAGAGAAAGACGGAAGAACATGCTTTTCATTCTTCCTATTCATGTGTAAGCTGAATGAAAGTTTTGGTAAAATGAGAATGTATCAAAAAGTTAAATAAAATCAGTTTAGACAGTTTTGTGCAGCATTACCGCTGCTCTGGCAAGAAAGAAATATATACATATGTATAAGTTACAAAATATATATTTTACAATTTCAATGTTTCTGCATCTGAGTTAAATGGTCTTATATTTTCAGTTACAATGGTCACCATATAATATAAACAATTGTACACTTTAAAATTTAAATTTTTCTTAACTTAGTATAACATGAAACAGAAATAAAGAAAAAAAAAACACTATGAAAAGTTGAGTGAAAGACTATGGAGGGTCAGGAAAATTTGATGATTCTAGTTCCTTTAATGGAACTTTTTTTCTTGCTTAAAAAAGGAGCTCCACATTTTCATTTTGCACTGGGCCCCCCAAGTTATGTAGATAGCCCTGCACTAATAATTGTGATGATAAGGGCTGAGAAATGCTGGTGTAGGTAACAGAGAAACAGTAAAGTATTTTGAAGAGGGAGGTATTTCATGAGGTTTAATCCATACAGGCCTGATTGAAGTAAGAGAAATACAGGGACATCTATAGGATATATTTATAGAAGACTGGTGAGGAATAAAATCCTTTGCCAGGGTGGTAAAAAGGGAAGAGAGAAGAAAGGAAATAATTAAAAGAAAAGGAAATCTAAAGAAAGCACTGGTGACTCAAAATGGAAGGAGAATGAAAGGGAGAAATAAAAACATGTCTCCAAATGTTGCAACCTTGGTCATTGGCTAACCATAACGTGAGCAAAATAATTAAACGTCAAAAGTCTGCATTTTACACGTGTTGCTTTTTAAATGTAAGAGAGACATTGAAGAGTATTTCTCCCCTAACCTGTTGGACACTGCGGTAGAATTGAAGGGAAATCCTGCTACTATCATAACGTTGAGGTTCATGATGGAATTAAATAAAATCTCCGAAGGAAAAAGAAGAGAGAGAAGGCAAGCCACAAATGGGCAAGCCTTAACCACTTACCACAGTTTAGGAAGCAAGAGGAAGAACAGCAGCCAGTACTTGTGGTGAAAACGGAGAAGACAGAGGTGTGAGCGGAGCAAGGATAGCAATCCTTGGTGAAAACAAGTGGGAAGATGATGTACTTAAGGAGAACTGAGCAGAATACTGTTAGATGCCATAGAGCAAAGAGTGAAAAAATGCTAAAAGTGTTTTGAATTTTTGAGTACATATTCACGAGTGACCTTGGAGGAAGCAATTTCAAGAAAGTAGCTTTTCAGAAATTGTCAAAAATACAGAAAGAGAGTTTAAAGATTGAGTGGGCGGTAATAAAACCAAAGTTGCAAGTGTACTGTGCATTTTTTAGATGAATTAAGTAGAATAAAGGTGAGCAGGGTTAGTAGATCAAGTGATTTTTTTCAAGATAAATGATTTAAAATACATACTTATATTTTTACCATTATCTTAATGTTTTATGTTACTTTTATTGACTACCTACAATTCCTTGAATAATCAAAGAAAAGATAGATGAATGACTAGAAGAAAGAATAAAAGAAAAAAGATGATGAAGCATAGAGTAAAGCGTAGTCTTTCACTTGTGCACTTATACGTATCTGCTATTTACAAGGTACCATGAAGAAAAACAAGAATGAAAATATATGTGCTGCCCTCAGTAAGATTATAATAGGGGATATGTTTATAATTCCACTATTAACTAAATATCAAGCAGAACATGAGTAAAAATCAAAATAAAAAGAACCAATAAATAAGCAAAATTTTATTTTTATTTTTTAATATCCTGAAGAGTCATGTATATATTTCTGTAGAGAATGAAACACAGAAGAATCTGGAAAGGTTGCTTAGGGATAGTGTTATAAATAGAAGAAAAGGGACCAAGAATTAAAATATTGATATCACTTCCTCAAAGACCAACAGGAAAAAGAGAAGAACATGTGAAACTACAGAGCTATGTAAAAGAGAAGAAGAAACAGCTATATTGAACTGTTTCAGATGAGGGAACTCAGGCCAGAAAGCTTTGATGGTCTCAGGGAGTTAAAAGGTACCTCACCTACTGAGAAAGAAGGTAAGGACATCTGTCAGAGCTTCTACAAAGAAAAGATCAATAGAACTTCTGACTGACTACATGTATTCGTACTGCCTGGAACACCTCACCTCCTTTGTCTCAGGCAAAATATATCTACCTATTTTTAAGAGCTCATTTTTCTTCTGAAATGACCTAAGATTGTAATTGTACACAATAATCATTCTTATTCCTGAATTTCTATTATTCTTACAGCTTGCTCCACATGTTACTATATATTTTTCTATTCGGTTCTCTAGCTGATTTTGACTGCAAGTCTTATCTGTGCCTGACTAGACTTCAGGACAAGGAAGCACATCTTCTTAATCTGTAGCCTTCCAAATGTCTGCAGAGCTGTCTTGCAACAAATACTTCCCACTTGAGTGAAAAAGAGGAAGAAGTAGTACACATACATATAAAAGGAAGATTCCTCTCTCCTCTAGTATTCTATTTATTATCCTAAATTATGTATTTAAATCTAAATATATGATTTATACAAAACAAGACATCACAGCAGCAATGTTTGTAGAATTCGAAATATATACTTTAGTTGATTTTTCAGCTCAATAATTTTTAAGAATTTCAAAAAACATTTTTCTGTAAGATATATTCTAGGTTATAGGAGCAGAGCCAGGTCTAATCATGAAGTATACAGTATATTTAAGAAAGGCAGGACTATTAAATATTCTCTCCCCAATTCTGTCATTAGTTCTATAAAGGACAAAGCAAAATTGAGAAAAGTAGATTAACTATGTAACCTGGATAATTCAAACTAAAATATACTCTGGCTAAATCTACACTTAAAAATATTATAAGTAAAATAACTATACAAATAATTCTATCTTTAAAAATTGCTTTTCCTAAAATATCTAATAATTGAGAATTTGTCCTTAATTATCATTAAAATTATCTCAATTTGCAGTATAAATATTTTATAATGGATTTACTGGATTTATCATTAAGGCTGCTTATCATCTCAGCACTTTTACTTGATTTAAACATAAACTTACAGTAAGTTCAATTTTTTTCTTTTTGACCTGAGCTACTGTGTAAGCCAGTCTCAAAAGGAAAAAAAAAAAAAAAAAGACATGAAACAGAGTTCCTTCATCTCTTTCTAGTTTCTCCATAGAATGCCAGAGGTGGAATAAACTTTGGTGACCACAGAACAATCTTCTTCCTTCTGAATGCAGGTAGGAGGTTAGGCTCAGAGAGGCTGAATACTTATCCCTGGACATCCATCCAAAAACCAAGTCAACACATTATGACCAACCCACTTGTTTTAGATCTTTCACCCTAGCATATTAATCATTCATTCATTCATTTTTTAAGTTTCTGCTGAAATACAAAAGACATGGTTTAATGATTAACCACAGTACAAACATGCAGCCAATAACCAGATGAAGATATTGAATATGGCAGAAATATCAGAACTACATGTTCCTTGCAGGTCACTACTCTCTCCTTTATCTCCAATAGAAACCACCATCCTAATTTATAACATTGTAGTTTTATAATTTTATACACATAGGATCATATAGTGTGAGCTTTATTATGTTTCTGCCTTTTTAGAGGATGAGTATCCAAGTTATCGCATGTAGCTATAGTTTGTTCATTTCTTTTACTGTATAAAATTCTATTATATTAATATATCACACTTTCTTTATCCATTATAATATTTACAGAAATTTGGGCTTTATTCACCATTGTTCAGTTATGATAATGTTTCTGTGGACATTTTTGTCTATGTCTCTGGGAAGACATGCTCATGGATTTATGTTAGAAATATGACTAGAAATAAAATTACTGGGTCATACAGTAGACTATGTTCAACTTTAATATATATTGCCAGACTTCTTTAAAAAGTGCTTAAACAAAAAAATAAAAAATAAAAAAATAAAAAGTGCTTAAACAATGCACTGTCCTATCATCAGTATCTGAGAGTATATTCTTAGATCTTTGAAGAAGCATTTATTACATACCTACTATATTCCAGAAACCATGTTAATTTCCGAGGCTGCAAATATGACTAAAGGAAAAAATCTTCCAAATAAATGCAAAAGAAGCAATCTAGTATTGATATTATTATCTGTAATATAAAGGTTCTTCAATTTGTTTCTGCCTTTATGGCTTGCATATGATTTATGTGCTCATGCTGCTTGTGAATGACTAGTGCTGTAAGAGACAGCACAGGCATTAATGAGTGAGTGGTCGTACCTAGATGCACACCAGAGTCAGAAGTCTTCTTAAAAGCGACCATGCTGAAATTGGTCTGGAAAGAGGGTTTTCTGCCAGGGATACCAAGGAGGAAAGGGCTTTCTAGGGAGAGGAAAAAATTGTGAGCAGAGTCACAAATTTCATGATGAAATCATAAAGATTTTATCATCATGCCATAGCTATAAACTAGGACAGTAGGTCTGTGATGTAGATTAAAAGTAATAAAGATAAAAATATTCTAAAATAAAGGGCAAGACCATGGAGGGCCTTAAGTGCTCTGATAAGTATTTTGCACTATATTTCATAGACAATGAGAAACCACCAAATGGTTTTTGGCAGAGTAGTAAAGTGATAATACTTGAATTTCAGAAATGTCACTATGGTTTTGGAGCATGATTAGAGTGAAACAATATTAAAGGGCCCAACACCCTTTAAGGGCTTCTGTAACAGCTGAAGAGAAAGGTAATGATGATGGCTTACACTGCAATATTTGCAGTAGAGAGAAAAAAAGTGATCATGATCTTAAAGGGGTAGAATCAACAAGATGCGCCATTATGAGATTAGATGTGGATGATGAGAAATAAGGAAGTATAATTGATGTTTTTCTTTGGTAACTAGGTGAATGAAGGTGCTGCTTGTCAAGATCAGGTAAGCTGTAGGAGAGGAATATTTAGAAGATTCCATTTTGGAAAGATCTAGCAGGTAATTTTACAAATATTATCAAACCTTGTGGTATGTTAGATAGCACCAGTTTTCCCTTAATACTCTTTCTTTTAATTACTAAATAAACCAAGTTTTAATACATAGCCTCACAATTAAAGATTATATTTCCCTACCTCCCTTTAGGTAGGTCTGGCTATGTGATTAGGTTCTGAGCAATTGGATTTGGACAGAGGTAATATCTGCAAGTTACATGTCATAATATTAATACCTTAATACAAATGGATGGCCCTTCCACTTCCTCCTCCCCTCTTATTAGCTGAAAAAGGAATGTAGTGTTGATGACACATTTTGCCCTATGGAAAAGGGTGATATATTTGTGAATGATAGAACCACAAGACTGAAGAAGCATTTTGTAGAATAGGGTTGCCCTATCCCCCTGTATATCATTTTGGACTGTTACTAGAGAAACACATATCTATCTTGATTAAGCCACTTTCTTTTTTGATTGGTTAAAACAATTTAAATTATATCCTAACACATGGAAGCTATAGATAGCTATGTCTGGCATATTTAAGCAATCCAGGAACCATGCTATAGTTTTAATTCCCCTACCATAGAAATAGAGGTTATCTCTTATATAAATATAAGATAAATATATCTACAAAAAGATTTTTGCTATTCTCGAAGACAGCTTTGTTGACTAATATCAGGCTTTTGGATTAACATTATTCTGAAAAGATATGGAATTCCCAAGAGCATAACAGAATGTTTATATGGAAAATTTAAAAAATAGTAATTAAAGGCTGAGACTACAAAAAAAATAGTAGCTTAAAGAAAAAGAGTTTATTTCACTTTCATAAAATCACCCCAAGGTAAAATAATCAAGGTTGATGAGGGCCAAGAAATCACTGGAATCAATGGAAGGGATTTAGATTCCTGCCATTGTCATCGTCTCCATAGTCGCAATGGTTTTCTCAGATCCCAGCCAGTAGGAAGGAAAAGGAGAAAAAGAAAATGTACCCAACATCTTAGAGCATAAACCCCAGAGGTATTGTATAGCACTTCGGCTGTCATTTCATTACCTTGAACTAATTTATATTGCCACATCTTAACTACAAAGAATGCTGAGGGTCTTGTTTTTTGCCCAGGAAGAAGAATAAAATAGATTTTGATATAAGCAGCCTCTTCAACATTATGATAAATAAAAGATGCAAGAAGGGGGAAAAATTAATGTCAAAAATTGGTTTTGGTCAGATTATAGAGGACCTTAAAGACTAAGTGACCATAGACACTTATTAAGCAGCAAGGTTACAACTGATCTGATTGAATGTGCAAAGGTTGACGAGAGACACACTGGTGGTAAGGAGAGGTTTTAGCAGGCCACCCATTCAGATAAGGAAAACATTTCTATAGTTTGACACAAAGCAATGACCATCACAATAAAAACAGAAGGGCAAAATGTGGGCCATATCTCTTGAGAGAATGTAAAAAGAATGTTGGGAGGAGGGTAGAGAAAAGAAAAAGTGATTAAAATGATTCAAGATTTCAGTTTAAGAAACTGAGATAACAAACACTACAGCAAAACTCGAGAGAAAATGAAGAGTTAAGTTTAAGACAGGGTACTTAGAGGTAAATGTGGATCATTTAAATAGAAATGTCCAGAAGACAACTGTAAAATTTGCCTGAATATCCATAATGACATGAAGCTGGTAATGCATAGAGTTGTGGCTACAGCCATGAATATACCTGAGCAGCACAGGGCAAGAAGTAAAGAGAATGAAGGATGATGCTATAGTCTGAATGTGTATAACCCTCGCTACACATTCATATGTTGAAACCTAATCATCAATGTATGTGGGGCTTTGGATGGTGATTAGGTCAAGTAGAGCCCTCAAGAATGGGATTAGTGTCCTTATAAAAGAGACTACACAGAGCTAGCTAGTCCCTTCCACCAGGTTAGAAGGCAGTTAGGGAGGCAACATCTATGAACCATGAACCAGGAAGTGAGCCCTCAACAGACACCAAATCTGTTAGTGCCTTAATTTTAGACTTCTCAGCCTCCAGAACTATGAGGATTTAATTTTTGTTGTCTGTGTAAGCTACACAGTTTATGGTATTTTGTTATAGCAGCCCGAACAGACTAAGACAAATGAATAGTATGTGAAATGCCAGTTATTAGAGAAGAGTAGAAAAGAAGAATCAGTGAAGAAAACTAAGATATCAGTTGAGGACTTCTGAGGAAAACACAAAAATGTTGTGAGCAGAAAATTTGCCAAAAAAAAAAAAAAAAAAAAAAATGTCCCCCAACCCTCAATAATGTAGTCAGAGTAATAATTTAAGAACTAATTCGCATGCATACCTAACCAAAGCTACAAACGCTAGTTTGCATCTCATCTCTATGACTTTTTTTAAAACTTACAGGAGACAACCTCAGTGTAATATATAGCAAAACAGAGACGTGGTGTGGCTCATTCAAGAATGCTTCACACTGCTATTAAACAAAAACCAACCCTCCTTCACAAATCAGTCAAAGTCTATTCATAAGCAGGTTTGAACAGATACCCAGGAGGCAAGTGCAAATTGAAAACAGTTCTAGTCAAATCTACTTTTGTTGTATAGCTCTTGGACATTTCTAAAATATCCGTAGTGTTTCTGGGTCTAGTGCCTTTTTATTTGGTGCTTAATTCTAAGGTATTTTTCCTGAATACAAATTATTTATACACAATGTTTTATATTCAAACTTTGCATTGGGTAGAATAAAAAACATTTATTCTCTTTTTTCTGCAGGTCAGATCATTCACTCAGTTAACAAATATATATTATACTTGTGAAGAAAATGTGTACTTTAAATAAGCACACATTTTGTAGCACCTAGAATGGAAACTATGGTCAGTTGGACAAATAATTAGAGAATCAAAGAAAATTTCATTCTCAGTGAAAGGTAGCTGAAATTTTATATCCCAGTTCACAAACTTGAACATAAACACTTTCTTTTAATTTTAGTTATAATTTTTTCAGTTATAAAATACACAAAATAATCTTATAATTATAATATTTAATTATTAATAAAACATTTAACTGAATGTAAGTATGTCTGTACATATATATTATATACATTTATATATAAAATATTCTTCAAATATTTTGAAACATTACCTCCCACTTTCATCTTTTTTTGAAGTACACAGGAAGAGCAAAAATATTTCTTTCATTTTGTGACTTTACATGAGAAACAATTCCTAGAGAAAACTAAGAAGATACCATGAAATTGAATTATAGTTAAAATTTAGACTGAGGCAAGTTCTTTAGACATTACTGAGTCTAATCTATTCATTCTACAGATGAAGAAATGGAGACATAGAAAGCTTAACTGAATAATCCAGGCCTTCTTAATCTTGTCCAGATTCTCTTTCCACTATAACACTAAACCTCCTTTACAACAGCAACAACAAAATAAGTTCTGCAGGAGAGTATAGTTCCATAGAATAGCATAATTTTATAAACATAAAACTCCTTATTGATTATAAAACTCTGATCCCTACTATAAAATGTGTGAAGTATGATAACAAAAATGTTCTTTCTTACAGCCAAGGAGACTGAGGCTTGGCATAGTTAAATGACTTACTCAAAGTCACACAGATGGTGAAATCAGAATTGTTTCTGATATTCTGTACATATATATGCAATATGAAATATAAAATGGCTACTTATACCACCAAACTATGAAAGTGAAGTCAGGGTAGAGAACAAAGGCTTACTGGCATTATTGCCTCCCAGATGGAATTTTACAAGGTGACTTTGGCTGTTAGGTAGCTGGATTACTTCAGACTACCCTGACAAGTGATGTCATCTACCCAATGGCCTAAACAATTGCCAAATCCATCTCTTTAATTCAGTTATAAATGAATACAAAGGTCTTTGACAAGGAATTCTTTTAATTTGTCAAAGCTATAATTAATATTAGGCATTTATATATTTAAGCTATTAAGCCATGGTTAATATTTTTATAGATTCTTGATATTGAAAGTCAATATGTTACTTGCTTTGCTGAATTCTTTCTCTTAAATTATGGTCAGGTTTATATGGATATGTGTGCCCACGATGAATGGATATTAAAAATCTGATTTATCAGCTAAAATGCAACAAAGGCTTTCTTTAGAGATAGTAGTATAATGAGTCCCCTCCTTTCTCAAAAAAAAAAGCTTATAGTTAAAAGTTACAGATGTCAACTGCAATATGAAACAAAACATACATAGAGTTTGTTTAATTTTCAGAATTAAATATTTCTCTCACAACAAAAATAAGTGGGTGAACTCAAGAAATTTTTTCCTCATAGTAATAATGGTACATTTATATGGCTACTTACATGGACTTTTTAAGTTTATCTTTTCAATAAATATATGAAGTAGTTACTCTTATAGATCCCCAAAACAAAAGGGGAAATGAAATGCAAAAACATAAAATAATTAGACTGAGCTTACCTGGCAAGGAAGACCCCTAAAGCCCATGCCTTTACCATAAAGCTATGCTTCTCTAGGTAGATATTAGCTACAGAAAGAATCTAAGCATGTTGTAAGAATAAATCAAATGTAGTACAAGAAATAATAATAATATGTATTTCATCTGAAAATCAGTGACATGAGTGAGTTGTAACTATATAGCACAGTAAATTTCTTCATTATTAAAAACTAAAAGGTAAATTATGTTTTATAGTTCAATAAAATAAGAATAGGCCAATTCAGCAAAATACTATTTTCTAATTACCTCCTAACTACCTCTACTACTGAATAGATATTCCCAGAACAAGGAAATAATCAAAAAATGTTACTGAAATAACAATATAGATGCCGACTCCTTTATACTACAATCCATACACACTGAAAAAGTGAGCTGCATCAGCCTTCATTCAGACACTATTTTTTATGAAATTAGCACATTATTCTAAAATCTGGGTTGCATTCTCCCTGCCCCAAAATTGGCCAGAAGCTATATTCAGGAAAATGCTGGAATTAGGCATCTGACAAAGAGAAAACTAAAAAAAAATTATAAGGCGCTTACAATATCAATCTAAAAGTTTACTATCTATGTGGTTTTCAGGTCTGGATAGAGTTCTACAAAAATCAATAGGAACCAAAAATTCATTAAAATCGAACCAAATTTTCATATGTAAAATAGTTCATTCCCCAACAATTCACAGCATATACAGATGAAACTTAATCAAGGTAAGGATTTATTTTCATAGTCTCACTACAAGCTGTCCAATTCTGATTTCCATAGATATTTTGTTCTTAGAATCTATATAGCATTCATTTAAAAATAAAATAATGCTCAATAGCTGAGAAGCTTAAAAACTTTTTTAACTATTTAAATAAATTGTCTATCAACTAAGAATATTTAACTTTTTCCAATAGGCAGTCTCTTTACAAATGAGAGAGAATCAAGTTTGTTCTGATTTTTAAAAAGGAAATATTTAGGCAGGTGTCTCTCTAATAAAGATTTCAGGGTCAAAACCCAGATATAAAGTAATGAGCACAGCATAATAGTCATTCACCTTTAAACAAAAGTACTCAACAATATATCAACTACTAAAATTCATCAATATAAGTCAAAATTTAAAAACAAAACCATGGAATAATGGCCACAAAGTTATAATAGCAGAATCTGAGCTTCTCATAGGTGGTGCACACTATGTGGTCTCCTGTAAATAAGAAGGCATATCATAGTTAATCAAAGAAAAAATTTTTCTCTTTTTTTTAAGTATGTCCAGTGGTCATCTTCTTTCCATCTGACAACTAGATTCAAGCAGAATAGAGAGACCAGAGCAGTGAAATACATGGAATTGTGCCCTCTGGGAACTTAATCCTAAAACAAATAACTTTGGTATCACAGGGCTTCCAATATTTCAAGGACTTTCATATGGAAAAAGCTAGATGAATTCAACATCTGGCATAATGCCTAATACATTATAGGTACTGGTTAAATATTTACCCTATGACTGAGGGAATGAATAAATTAATGCACAAATCATTTGATGATTATTTCCAGAGCCAGAAAATTATTCTAGAATCACAGAATGAAATGCAAGTTATAGGAAGGCAGCATTTTGCTTTAATATATAAAAAATTTCATAAATTATAACTATCCAACAATGGAAATAGGCTGTCTCTAAAGCCAGAGTATTCCAGGTAGCGATTCCTGTTTCCCCTATATGTCTAAGATGGAAATACCTTTAGATGGGGGAAAAAAACAAACAAGTTAACTTTTAAAGATCTTTAGAATGTTGTAATTTCCTTACCTCTTTGAGATTTTCCATTGTTTTCTCTAATTTCTCCATATAATAGAATAATTTGTGGTATTTTCGCCCTTCTCTGAAATTCCATTCTTATTTCCATCCTCAATTTGAACAAATACCATTACAACAGAACAGTTCATTAGTCACCCATTCATTTAACTTACCACTCCACTGCACAGTGATATTCCAATTCCTAGTGAACAGGAGTGGAAGAGAAGCAAAGTACAAACACTATTCATGTATGTGTGGGTGTGTGTGAGTCTGGGTGTGTGTATTCTTTTCTGATATATTTTGCAATGATACTAGCACATTTTTTATGACTTTTAAAGATGATTAATTGAGTGGCGTCATGAATTTCCTGATTCTATTCCTTACATTCATCTTGATAGACCAAGGAAGGTCAATGACATAAAATTTATGACCCTATCTTAACTTTTCTCAATTGAATAGATGTTGCCAAAATATGAATGTAGTTATTATGTGGGGAATTAAAGAATCTAAATTATTCATCAAATCTAGGAGGCTTTTGGAGGAGTCTTTAGGGTTTTCTAGGTGTAAGTCCTCTTTTCCAACATGAAGGCCTTTTATTTCTTTCTCTTGGCACATTGCTCTGGCTAGAACTTCCAGTATTATGTTGAATAGAAGTGGTGAAAATGGGTACCCTTGTCTTGTTCCAGTTCTTAGGAGGAATGCTTTCAACTTTTCCCTATTCTGTATGATGTTGGATGTGGGTTTATTATATATGGCCTTATTATCTTGGGGTATCTTCCTTCTATGCCTTGTTTGTTGAGGGTTTTTGTCACGAAGGGATGCTGGATTTTTTCAAATGCTTTTTCTTCCTCTTTTGAGATGATTATATGGTTTTTATTTTTAATTCTCTTAATGTGGTGAAACACATTTGTTGACTGGCATATGTTGAACCATCCTTGGATCTGTGAGATAAAACTCAGTTGATCATGGTATATTATCTTTTTGAGGTGATGATGGAATCAATTTGGTAGTATTTTGCTGAGGATTTTCTGTGTCTATGTTCATGAGTAATATTGGTCTATAGTTTCCTTTTTGTGTTTCATCCTTTCCTGGCTTTTGTGTCAAGATGATACTGGCTTCAAAGAATGAATTAGGCAATATCACCTCCCTCTCAAGCTTTTGGAACAATTTCAGTAGAATTGGTATCCATTCTTACTTATACATCTGATAGAATTTGTCTGTGAATCCATAAGGTCCTGGGCTTCTTTTTTTGTTGTTGGGAGATTTTTTTTTTTTATTACTGATTCAATCTCACTATTAATTATTAGGCTATTCAGGGTTTCTATTTTTTCCTAATTTAAGTTTGGGAAGTTCAATAAACTTCCAGGTTACCAAATCAATGTACACAAACCAGTAGCCTGTTTGTACAGCAATAACAACCATGCTGAAAACCAAATCAAGACTCAATCACATCTACAATAACTGCAAAATAAATAAAATATCTAGGAATATATTTAACCAAGGAGGTGAAACATCTGTTCAAGGAAAACTAAAAATCACTGATGAAAGAAATTAAAGATGACACAAACAAATGGAAAAACATCCCATGCTTATGGGCTGGAAGAATCAATATTGCTAAAATGACCATACTTCCCAAAGAAATCTATAGATTCAATGCAATTTCTATTAAAATACCAATGTCATTTTTCTCAGAATTAGAAGAATCAATCTTAAAACTAATAGGGAACCAAAAAAGAGCCTGAATACCCAAAATGATCCTAAGAAAAAAAGAACACAACTGGAGGCAACACATTATCTGACTTTACATTATATTACAAGGCTATAGTCACCAAAGCAGCATGGTATTGATATAAAAACAGACACATAGATCAATTGAACAGAATAGAGACCCCAGAAATAAAGCCATATACCACAACCAACTGATCTTCAAGAAAGCAGACAAAAACATATACTGGGGAAAGAAAACTCTCTTCAATAAAAGGTTCTGAGAAAATTAGATAATCATATGTAGAAAAATAAAACTGAATCCCTATCTCTCATCATATATAAAAATGAATTCAAGTTGCATTAAAGACTTAAACCATAAAAATTCTAGAAGAAAGACCTGAAACCATAAAAATTCTTGCAAAAAATATAGGAAAAATGCTTCTGGACATTGGCCTAGGCAAAGAATATATGACTAAGTTTCTTTGTGTATTTTTTTTTTCTGCATGGCAAAAAACAAAAAATCAACAGGGTAAATAGGCAACTTACAGATTGGGAGAAAATATATGCAAACCATGCATCTGACAAAGGACTAATATCCAGAATCTATAAGAAAATTAAACAACTCAGTAAGAAAAAACAAATAACTCCAATAAAAAGTGAGCAAATTACATAAACAGGCATTTTTCAAAAGATATATAAATGTCTAACAAACATATAAAGAAATGATAGACATCCCTAATCATCACAGAAATGCAAATTAAAACCACAATGAGATACCATCTTACTTCAGACAGAATGGCAATTATTAAAAAGTCAAAAAAAGTAGATGCTGGTGAGGATTTGGTGAAATTGGAATGCTTATACATTTTGGTGGGAATGTAAATTAGTATAATTTCTACAGAAAACAGTATGGCAATTTCTCAAAGAACTAAAAGTATCTACCATTCATTCAATCTAGCAATCCCACTACTGGGCATTTACCTAAAGGAAAATAAGTCATTATATCAAAAAAATACCTGCATTCATAAGTTCACCACAGCATAATTTACAATTGCAAAGATATGGAATCAACCTAAGTGTCCATCACCTGATGAGTATTTAAAGAAAATGTGGTATATGTACACCATGGAATGCTAATAAGCCATAAAAAGGTGTGAAATAATGTCTTTTACAGTAACTTTGTTGGAACTGGAGGCCATTATTGTAAGTAAAGTAACTCAGGAATGGAAAATCAAATTCTGCATAGTCTCATTTATAAATGGGACCACTAACTATGGGCATGCATAGTCATACAGAATGGAATAACAGATGTTGGAGACTCAAAAGGAGGGACAGAGAGAGAGAGAGAGTTGAGGATGAAAAATTACCTACTGGGTATGATGTACACTATTTGGTTGACTTCAGCTCTATACAATATATCCATGTAACAAAACTCCATGTGTACTCTATTTAAATTAAAATAATTTTTTTAAAAAAAGAATCTAAATTATTCTCCATATTCTTGGTTTGGATATAGTGGAGAAAACAATGATTATGTGGACTGGGTGGCTGGGGATGAGAATGAGAATTAAAGAACTTTAGTTTTAGACCTAACGTTTATCATTTTATGCCAGATTTCTCACATTTAAAACAGATAACAGTGGCAGTTATTTATCCTCTGCTATATCCTAAGTTTTTGTGCATTTGAAAATGAAATAATAGCAATGGAGATAATATTTTATCAATAAAATATTATCTCCATTGCTATTATTATATTAAATAATAGAATGGAAATATTTTATTCACAATGTCATATACAAATATCAAGTACCACTGAATATAGTTATAGGTTTAAGATCCACGCATAGTTAAAGGAATATATAACAAACATCAGCCCAATTAAAAACCTGCCATTGCTATAAAGTACCATTTATTAATAGAAACCAAGGCTCTATTACCAATATTCCAGAAATAAAGCACATATTCTGTCAGCATTGTTATTGTCACTGACTTTATGTACTTATTTTTAAACTGCTTTCCAGAGACAAATCTTTAAACTCTAGAAATGTATAAACTCTGTATCACACAGAACAGCCCTTATGTAAATTTTATTTCATATTGATTTTTTTCTTTCCATCATATTCATTATAAAGTCAAGTCACACATAGAAAATCAATAACTGAACATTAAGGAAGCACTGTTCATACAAAGGGCGCACTACTATTTTGCATATCTATTATTTTTATTTTATTTTCCACATTCTGTAATGCTATGAGTTGAAAAAAATGGATAACTGAATAAATTAAAGTTAATATTCTCCTGCCTTTTGAAAGAGCAAAAACATATTAAGTCCAGGCAGGATCCTTTTTCTTTTTCTTTTCCTTATGCTAGCTAGGTTCTTTATCAATATCAATGGCTTAAGACCATATTATCCCATGGCTGCCATTGAAATGAATGGCACTACAGCATCCTGTTATGAAAGGGCATTTGATGATTTGGCAGGTGAGAGATTATTAAATCTTGAATTTGAAATGCTGGGGCATTATTAAACTACATACTTCAAACAACTATGGAATCCACTCAAACTATATTTCCCTTCAGGAGATAAAATACCATGTAGGTTTTAATGTTCAAGTGTTTTCAGAGGCTTTGAAAACTGAACACCTGCAGTTATTCACACATGAATCTTGCCTTTGCAATACAAATATCCCAATGGCAATGTTTGTGAAAATAATATATTTATTAAACCATAATTAATTACTTTTATTAAACCATAGGTAATTACTTTTGGAGTTTTGCATTGAAAGTTACATTGCAGTTAATATTAGCTATTCCACATATGGAAATAAAAATTTCATATAGGTTTTTCAATTAATGCTAAGAATCATGGATAAGGATAATATTTTTTCTCACTATTAAATACATTTGATAAATATATGGTAAAATGTGAAAATTAAGAAGCTTTAAACTTTTAGCAAGTATCATATACATAGAGACAATCATAAGAGAATTCATATAAACGCTTTTCATATCCTACCCTAAGGAAAAAAATATGTGCAGATGCATACATATGTCAATTTATGATGAATGTTACTGATACTAAGAATATGTACCACAAATAATTAACAATTATAAATTACATAATAAGGGGCTATGTACATTCCATATAGCATATAGGAATTGATTTGCATGGATCAGTAGCTGTATTAGGGTTCTCCAGAGAAACAGAACTAACAGGATATGCATACATTTTTAGAGAAAGAATGAAAGAGAGAGAGGAATGGGGAGAGGGAGAGTCAGCTGACATATTCCCTCTTCTTCAGGGGAAGGCAATCTTTCTCAACTAAAGCCTTCAACTGATTGGATGAGGCCCACCCACATAATGAAGAGTAATCTGCTTTATTCATTCCACTGATTTACATGTTAATCACATCTAAAAACCACCTTCACAGAAACATCTAAAATAATATTTGACTAAATACTTAGGTACTGTTGACTAGCTTACTTTGACACATACAATTAACAACCACAGCAGCCAAACTATGGTTGTAATTGAACAGGGCATTTCTGCCGTGAACATCAGTTGATATTTTCTCTTATCTTAAAGGATACTAAGAAAATGAAATGAAGGAAATGTGTCAAAATGACATGAATGATGTTTTTACTAAACTGGAAAATAGTTTTCAAATACTAAAAAAGTATTTGCTCAATTTTTATACTATTAAACAATGGAAAGCTATATTGTAATTTTAAATTGAATCTGCATTAAGAACATTTTCTCCAGCACCTTCTTTAGTCAATCAGCAAAACAATACATTCAACTCTTATTTGTAGTATTTGCTCATTTCCATAGCGTAAATACATCTACCTTGTCCCATTTCAAGCTAACAATGTGACGTCACTTGAATGAAGTTGGGACAAATGTGTGGACAAATATGCAGTTATACACCCCACTGACAGAAAAGATAAAAATATCCTCAAGAGCACAGATAGTATGAAAACATCATAATATAATTAGGCCAATAATTTTTGAGTATGGTTGTTTTCAATATGATCTACTTAATTATATGTTTATATAATATAATATTAAATAATGGCTATGTTTAAAAATCACTGTACAAAGATTCCCAAAATATTTAATAATCAGCTCACATATCTGGTCCAGCTGGCTCCCACAGCAGCCTTACTTTTCCTAAACATTGCCGGGGGATAAAATTTTTACAAAGAGAACTTAATTCACTTGAAATTAAGGATTAACATTAATAAAATATAATGAAATCCTCCTGTAATGTGTTCAGCCTTATCAGTTATTAATACTTACGATGACCTCGTCTGTGAGTCCCTTTCCTGTGGGCAGGCTTTGATGAAGAGAGTGACAGTACGGGGACATGTGAAGGGATATGGAAAAGGAGTACAACTGGAAAAGGAAATGGGCCCAAGAACAGACTCTCAAAGGAAGGCAATGTGCCAAATTGAAATGTTGATTAGAATTGGCCTGTCATATACATTGCTGTGACATAGTTGCAAATATTGAGAAATTTCAATTGCTAAGTTTTGCTATATACTTTTAGATAGAATGTAAATTTATTTAATTAGAGTTTTTGCCGAAAAGTGCACAATGTGTGGGTGGTTTGTGATTTCAAGCTAAAATTCAAAGAAGCATTCCTGATACATACTTTATTAATATCTATTCAGAAAAATACATTTGCCTGGAGAGGATGCAAGCATTATAGTCATAACGTAAGGCACACATGAATTTTGCTAGTTTATTATAGTCATGCTAATGGAAAAATAAAAAAGGGATGAAACCAAGCTCTCTGCATTAGCTTTCATTCAATTTATTAAAGAGTTTGTCTCTTTAAAAACTTTACAGGAAGTTGCAAAGTGTCTCTTCAGAGAAAGGGGTTCTAAGAACACTAATAAAAATGATAAACTTGAAAGACAAAGTAAAAATAAAACCTCCACATGTTATAATTTATGGTGGCGCTGCTGTCTTCACACACAGAAAGATATTAGACCTTGTCTTGTCCAGCAACTTCATAAATTTAAAAAGTTTTGAAGAGGACTGACTATGGCAACACTATCAGATTTAAGTTGAGAGCCCTGAGTGATTAGTTTTAGTAATTTAAAGTTCTGATAGATGTATACATAAATATAGATACACACAGACACATATCTATATCTACATCTAATTCTCAACCTTTCTGATAGGTTTAAGCATCTAAAAATATTGTGAAGGACATAAAATCTGCCTTTGAAAGTCCCACCTTCATATCCATCATTCCTTTCATCATCTCCTCCATTATTCTGCATCCTACCCTCATGTTCCTTCCGGTGTATATAGGAGTTAACTCAGAACACCCATAATCACCCAAGTTACACTAAAAAGTTCAATCCTAATTTTGTCATGATGCTCCCTTATCTCAAAGCATATGTACCCTTGGTTAAATTTTACTATTCTGTAGTCTCTTCTGGTGTAATTTTTCAAATCTCTGTTGCAAAATTTTCCAGAGGTGTTCAGAGATCATCTATGCCCTCTGCCCCAGGTAAGCTCTGAATTCTTAAAAAAAGACCTTTGGGAAATTAAGCCTCACCCCATGAACCAATGCATACCAGTGCAGTGTAGTAGTCTTGAAATGAGTACACAACACATTAGATCCTGAGAACATCAATACAACTATGCTGGAAATATGGGTTGGGATCTGTGATCAAATAAATTTGGAGATTGGCGAGTTGAAATACATTTTCTTTTCAGATCTTTTTAAATGCACACTGTTCATTTTCCACAATAGAGACCAATTTGACATCTCCCATAATCAAAGCTGATTGTAGAACTTTGGAGTGTATCTTGGGATGAGTGCTACACATGATGCAACTCATCCCTGGGCAACACACTGCAGGAATTGGAGTCAGATCATCCTGCCGGTACCACTCACACCAAACCACTCTCTAGGTCATAAGAGGAAAATTAGAGAGAAGAGGACAGGGCAACTGCTTCCAAGTGAAGCAGTGGGTGATATCCTGCATCCAGGAGCAGACAAGAAAGTGTGCTATGTGATAAAGTGAGTGAGCTTCAAGGAAACAGGAGTAGGTGTTGAGAGGAGAGGGCAGACAAAAGGCAGATGGAGAAGACAACCAGGAAATATAGCCAAAACACAGGATTGAAAAAAATACCCAGTACAATCAGCGAAAGAAACATGAGGAGTAAATGCTGCCAGTATGAAAAGGTGCGTTAAAGTATTATAGAATGTATCTTGGTTGGAGAGCTGTTTTTAAAGGGCTTGGTGTCTGTCAACTTTTTTGAGTTGAGCAAGAGCTTAAATATGGGCCAGTGCCTCACCCAAATATGAGAAACCTTGAAATATATATCTCCTAACTTGTAATGGATACCTCTTTGAGGAGCAGTGATTCTTAAACCTTAGAATACATATGAATAATTTGGAGAACTCCTTAAAAATTCAGTCTCAGACTGCCACTTCCCCAGAGATTTTGGTTCAATAAGTGTGAGGTGGGCTTGGGAATCTAATACAGGGTTTCCAGAGAGGAAGGCTGATTTAAAACTAACCAACAGAGACAGAACACAAAGACGACTTCGAAAGCATAATCAATTTCTTTCTAGATTGGAGCAATTCCACGGGCCTTATAACTTTGTTTATTAAACAGGAAATCTGAAACTTCTAAATTCTCCTTTCATACTTCTTATTTGTATCACAAAATAGTCCTCTATTTTTTTTTTTTTTAATCTTTTCTCTGTGATCTCTGGCTAACAGAGAGGATAGAGTTTCCATTAAGTGCAAAGAGGCCTGAATGGGATAGCCTGGGTTTGAATTCTAGCTCTAAAGCATGCTAATAAGTAACACCTGGCAAATCACCAAATATTCAGTGACTCAATTGCCTCTTCTGTAAATAGGAGATGATAATAACAAAACTTACCTTGCAGGGTGTTATAGACTGAAGATATATGTTCCCCACAAAGTAATGTTTTAACTCTCATCCCCAGTATGGATCCAATAATATAAGTATCATTATAAGAGGACAAACCAGAAAGCATTTTCTTTCTCTCTTTCTCTTTCATCAGACACAAAGAAGAGGGGTCCTGTGAGCACACAGTGAGAAGACAGATACCTGCAAGCCAGGAAGAGGGCCCTTAGCAAACCTAACCATACTAGTACCCTGATCTTGAAATTCCAGCCTCCAGACCTTTGAGAAAAAATTGTCTAAGCCAATCAGTCTGTGGTATTTTGTTATGACAGCTTAGTGGACTAATACAGAGGGTTATTGTAAGAGTGAAGTGAGGTAATGCATGTAAAAGCATTTAGAATGGCCCTAGGCACGTAGTAAATATTAAGTATTGACTAAATACTATATGTATTACAAACTTCATTTAGGAGATAGGAATAATTATGCTCTTAATCATATTGCTTGAATTTTAGTCTATACTAACATGCAAATTTCAATCACAGAGAAAATAAACTATTTTCTCTTCTCTTTCAGTAAGTCTAACCACTTGCAAAAAAAATAAAACAATTGTTTTCTGAATTATTTCCAATATGTTCAATACAAATACTAGAATCTGGTTAGGTAAAACTTTGATGCAAATCTCAGGCTATAAATAATATTTGCATAAAGAAGGAAGAACCTCTCAGAGATCATACTTAACCCTAATAAAATATTTAATTAGCATCTTCTTAATAGGTCATTGTATAGTTAACCTTCAGAATGAACACGAAAGGGCAGTTACCTATACAACCCATCTATGTACAGAAGAGAACTGTGTTTTTGTAATAGGAAGGATCTGATTATTTTTAAACACCATCAAGCACTTTTCAACCAGAAGCAATATCAAAACAGAGCCAGAGTACAGCAGCATGACAAGGAGAGAGAGTCATGAGCTAATGGGATGCTCTTATTGGAGCTCTCTACAGGAAGATGAGCATGGCTTTCTTCGAGTTATATTCCAATGAACATCTGTAGAACTTTTTGTATTCTCTGATTATTTCTGAATTAAATAGTTGAATTTAGGCACTATTGACATTCATGTTTCATCATCTTTCATTGGTTTTAATCAATCCGTACAATGTACCTCATTCCCAACCCCCCCTGGCATGTTAGGCAGTTATGTTGGGTGAGTACAGAAGCCTTCTAACCTAGGTAAACATGTAAGGTTCCCTCAAATCCAACCTTCTGAAACAATATTTTCATGAAATTAGTCATCATGATTGGGAATGGACCTATGCCTATTGGCTAGCAGGTGTTAGTCAGCTATTTAACACCTGTACTAGCAGGTGTAAAATATTAGACTTGAATGGAATGTGTAAGAAACCTACAGGTTCATCTTAGGCATAATACAAATAATTAAAAACATAACCTTTTTATTAAGTAGCTGCATACTAAAGCACAATATTTAATAGATTCTTTAATAGATATTTGCAAGAAGGAATGTGCAAAAGTCAACAATACTAGTTAAAAGACACAAATATGAACTCAGTGCTTTAAAAAAAACAAGAATACACCCAGTTTGAAGTAATACATTTCAAACATAAAACTGTAGGTTGTAAATCTGTTGGTAGCTCAACTAAAGTGGAAATGGACTCAAGATTAAATGCTATGATTTACTAAAGTGTGTCATAAATTACATTATTATATACATACAAATTACAAAATATATAGATAAATTATAGTGATAGATTTCTAAAATATATACAAAAGAGATTAATTTATAATAATACAGATGTAAGACAGTATTTATTACTGTAAACTACTATTGTAAATAGTTAAAGATAAATATTAATTAACCAAATAGAGGTTTGACCACTGTTTCTTCTCCAGATTTGCATATAAAATAATAGCATGGCACAGATAGAATCAGAAGAAGAGTCTTAAAAGGTCTCAGATTTTTCTAAAAGTATATGCATATCACTTGCTTAATGAAAATACATATATAATGGACACATAAGTATACAAAATGAGAACATGGCAACCTAGATCATAATTTGGGCTAAAAATAAATATAATTAAAATGGGCACTACACTTAGTTTAATATTAATAATATTATGTATAATCTACTTACACGACTATTCTTTGCCTGTTAAGAAAGACCTGAAAGGTATAATAAAGGATTTTATGCAACAGCAGAAAAAAAAGCCTCAATCTAAAAGTTAGTTTGTATTCATTATGAACTCCTCTTCAGATGAATTGAAACTTCTAAATTTAAAAGCATGCATTGTAGGTATTGTCTTCAGTATGACAGTTAATGAAACAAATACATATGGTGTCCTATAATACATAAGAAATTAGACTATTAAAAAGGAAGGTTAGTTTTAATTAGTGGAAAATCTGAAGTGAAGAACATTTTAAAGACATTTTAGAAATTATTTTCTAGGCTGTTTTGAAAATTAAATCAATGGCTAACAGAATCTGCTTGGCATAATTAAATACTTAATCCTCATAAGTCATGTTTTCTATTTTCCTTTTATTTATTTTTTTATTCTTTTTTAAAAAAATTGTTTTCTTAGAAAATATTACAGGGGTACAAATGTTTTTGGTTATATGGATTGCTCTTGTAATGCTTGAGTCTGGGCAATAAGTTTTCCCATCACCCAGATAGTGTTCATTGCACTTGTTAGGTAGGTTTTTGCCCTTGCCTTCCTTCCCCCTCCCCCGTGCTTGATTTCCACTGAGTTTTACTTCCCTCTGAGCATATGTGTGTTCATCAGTTCCAATTTAATAGTGAGTACATATAAAGTTTCTTTTTCAATTCTTTAAACACTTCACTTAGGAGAATGGTCTATAATTCCATCCAAATTGTGGCAAAAGGCATCAAGTGATCCCTTTTTATGACTGAGTAGTATTCCATGGTATACATATACCAAATTGTGTTAATCCACTGATGAATTGATGGGTCCAAGGGATGATTCCACATCTTAGTATCTGGGCATTGTGCTGCAATAAACAGTCAAGTGCAGGTGTCTTTTTGATAAAATGACTTATTTTCCTTTGGGTAAATACCCAGTAGTAGGATTCCTAAATCAAATGGTAGGTCTACTGTCATTCTTTGAGGAATCCCCATATTGTTTTTCACTGAGGTTGTATTAATACTAATTTGCAGTCCCACCAGCAGTATATAAGCGTTCCTTGCTCTCTGTATCCATGCCAGCATCCATTGTTTTGGGATTTATTTTTAGGTTTTTTTTTAATATGTCCATTTCCTCTACATTATTGAGCTTATGTGCATAGAGATTTTCATGGTATTCACAAATGATATTTTGTATTTCTGTAGTATCAGTTTTAATATCTTCTTTTTCTGATTGAACTTATCTGAGTCCTTTCTCTTCTACTCCTGGTTAATCTAGCAAGAGATATATCATTTTTGCTTATTTTTTCAAATAACCAACTTTTTGTTTCATTGAACATTTGATTTTTGGGGGTTTTTGGTTTTGTTTTGTTTCCCATTTCTTTCAGTTCTGCTCTAACCTCAGTTATTTCTTTTCTTTTGCTCACAGTGGGTTTGATTGCACTTTGGGTTTGCACTTTGGATAGTACTTTATTGCTTGGTTTTACCTCTTGTGGTATTGTTTCATTAATATACAAACTCTGAGCTTTATCTTTTGCAGGGTTTTACACTGGTGGGTGTCTATTGTGATTATGCATGTATAATGCAGTTGTTAGTAGATCCTTCAAGGCAGATCTGGTCTTGACAAATTCCTTCAGTGTTTGCTTGTCTGGAAATGTCTTTATTTCTCCTTCATATATGAAGCTTAATTTTGCAGGTTATGAAATTCTAGGGTGGCAGTTGTTCTGTTTCAGAAGACTGAAGATGGGGCCCCAATCCATTCTGGCTTGTAAAGTGTCCACTGAGAAGTCCACAGATAGCCTGATGGGTTTTCCTTTGTTAGTCACTTGGTATTTTCACCTCATGGCTCTCAGGAGTTCCTCCTTCATGTTGAATTTGGCTAGTCTGATGATGATGTGTTTTGGCAATTGTCTATTTGCCATGAATCTCCCATGTATTCATTGAGCTTTTTGTACCTGGATGTCTAAATCTTAAGTAAGACCAGGGAAGTTTTCCTCAATTATTCCCTCAAATAGGTTTTCCAGCCTTTATGTATTTTATTCTTCACCCTCAGGGATGCCTATTATTCTAATATTTGACCATTTTACATAATCCTATATTTCCTGTTGGCTTTAATTCCTCTAATTCTTTGTTCTTTATTTTTGACTGAGTTAATCTGAATTATCTTCAAGTTCTGAAATTCTTTCTTCTGCCTGGTCTGGTCTATTCTTAAAACTTTCCACTGTGTTTTCTATTTTCTTAAATGATTCTTTTACTTGCAGAAGTTTATTTTTTTTTAATATGTCATCATATTTTGTGAATCTTTCATTCATTTCCTGAATTGTTTTTCTGGTTTCTTTCAGTTGACTCTCCATTTTCTCTTGAATTTCATTGAGCTTCCTTACAATCCATACTTGGAATACTTTATTCATCATTTCAATACTCTCATTTTGGTTTGTATACCTTACTAGAGAGCTGATGTTACCCTTTGGGGGTGTCCTTTAGGTCTAATTTTTCATACTTCTGGAATTCTTTCACTGATTCCTTTTCATCTCAAGCAGCTATCACTTCTTACTTTGGATTTTTGTGTTTAGATGAGGCATTTTCCCCCATCATTCATAAGGGTGTGTTTGTAACATATGTTGGGTAAGAACCTTTGGCATCGCTTGTGGATGCTTTGATGGCAGTCTAGTGTCTGGATGAATGCTTTGGTTACAGAAATCCTTGGTTTGGTTATTTTCTCAGTCACTAGTATTTTGTAGGCTATAGCAGTGTTGAGCTATGTGTGTGGACGTATTTTCTGTCTCTCATTGATGAGGGAGGGTGGAAGTCTTTGAAACCTTTTCTCTTTCCCCAGCCATATAGTCTTCTTAACAGTGAGAATTGGCATGCCCAGTTTAATCTCTGAGACAGTAGGTTGTGCCTGTGTGCAAAAACCAACCACATTCTGTATCATTAATCTAATGTTGGAAAGGGCTGTGCAAATCGACCTTCCTGTCATTAGGTGGCACTTGCCAGAAGGAACCAGCTACAGTGTTGTTTGGGGGGCCTGTGACCAGCTGTAGCCCTTCAGGAGAAGCAGTTGAATTCCCCAGGTGGTTGGTGTATCCCTGGAACTTCCAGGTGAGTCCTTATTCTACACCCAGCAAAGTCAGGTGACGGCTTGAGCCTAGAAGGGGCTGGATCAGGTGAGCTTGCCCTCAGACTTCACAAAATCTGCTAAAGTAGCTGTTTAGTCAGGGCTCAAAGGTCCTCTCCTAGGCTTTTGGGGAAAGAAAGCCTCCAAGGAGGGGCCAAAGTGGCCTCACCCAGCCAGGAAGTCTGCTTGTGTGGAAGGGGCCATCTGAGATTCACAGTCTGGTTTTTAGGAGTGGGTTTTGTTCTCCTCCCTTTCTCTGTAGCCTCCCTCCTGCTTCTTCCAGCACACAGGAGCTCAAACTTTCTGAGCTCCCTCATGATGGTATTGTGAGCTGGGAATTTCCTGGTCCAGGATCCAGCCCTGGGCTGAGAATGTGGCCTTCCTGTTGGGGGAGGAGTGCTTCATGAGTAAGCTGTGGCTGGGACCCACGCTGCACTCTCATTTCAGCTCTGCCCATGGGGGCTCCCTTGCTTCCCAAGATTAGTTCACAAATCTCTCCTCTGTTCTGCCAAGCATCATGATCAAGTCCTAGGGTACAGGGTCTGTCCTGTGAGCCTGTCCCCAGATCCTTAAAGCTCAATACATGACTGTGTCCAGGAGAAACATGCTGGTCCCAAGTTGCCTCTAGGGTGCTCAAACAGGTTGGATGTCCCTCTGTTTCAGGGTGTGCTCTGAGGGAGCAGCCAGACAAGCAACACTAGGGAGGGCCAATGATCAAGGAGCTCACAATCTGAGTACCCCTTTTAGTCTACTGAAGAACTTTAAGAGAAAAGGTTTAAGCCACACTCTCTGTGGAAGCCTCAGTGTGGTGGATGCACCAAGAGAGGGGAAGCAGCCACCCCTGAGAACCCTGGCTCAACTGTTTCTCTTGGCAGCCACAGGTGGAGGAGGGGAAGTGGAGGAAAAGAATCTGGATGACCCTGGTCATCTCTGTCCCTGTCTATGGAAAGCAGCCTGCCCAGAATGTCCAGGCTCTGGGGTTACACAGATTCCCCAGGACTCACTGGCCCTTGTGGCTCCTATAATCTAGGCTGGAGTTGGGTAATGTTTGTGTGGGAACAAGTGAGACAAATACTGAGGGGCTGAAGCCCCGTGGGGAGGACAATGGTGCAGCATAGGTGGAGAAGCAATGTGTCATCTGCTGTCTCAGCTTGGGTCTGTGATAATGGAAAATGGGCTGGCATCCTGGTGCTTTGTCCTCAAGAAGCTCCCAGTTCACTGATGGCAACAGTTTTGGGGCTCCTGAGGGTAGAAAAGCTCTCCAGCAGTTTGGAAATCTGCTAACTGTCAGAGATGTGAAGGGGGAACCACTCCACCTACCCCTGTCACTGGATGCCAAGCCTATCGAGGGCTGATCTCTGCCAATATCTTGCTCTTCCTTGTCCTACTCCACTTCTTCCCTTGGAATCTCTGGTAGGTTCTGGCACCTTTCCCTCAGAATTATACCTGACCTATGTTTGTTTGTTTGTTTGTTTGTTTTCTTTTCCTTCTTTCTGAGATGATCTTGCAGCTGGTGTCTCTGGTCAGCCATCTTCCCTGAGACTAAGCAGTTGTTTTATATCCACACCCCACACCATTGCTTTCTCTTTAAAACAAGCCAGGGAAATATTCAGAGCAGGTAGAGCAGGAAGCAGATTCAAAATGATAATTTTTCCTCAATTTCACACAGCTGGAAAGTGGCAGTGCCCAGTGAAATATATAAGGTATCTGACTCATTAATGATAAGATACATTTTTAATTAAGGGCACTTCCAATCCACGTATTATTATACTACTCAAAGGCTATTTTAAAAAGCCCACTGTAATGGTCATGTTATTTTTCACAGCAAAATTTTATTTAAAAAGTCAACTTCACTTTAGCTCAGATTTAATAATCACCCATTCCATTGTGGTAGAGTTATTAATTTTTTTAAACTAATAACTATTGCACACTTATTATGTGTCAATCGCTGTGCAAATGGCCAGGAATATAGTAGTGAATTGACAGAAAGGATCCTTACCCTTGTGAAGCTCACTGTGGACCAGGACACATAGCCTATTAAAATAAACACATAAGTATATGTTTGCACTCTCTGATAAGAAGGATAAAGGATGAGTTTAACTTTCCACTGGAAAACATAAAAAGGCCCTAAATTAGGTCTGAGTGGTCAGACAAGGCAATGTTTGAAGGGACTATTGATGTGCAAAATGAAGGAGCTGGCCAAGAGAAGCTACGTAGGGTAGAAAGAATGCTCTAGGCAGGAGAAACAATTGCATGTTCAAAGGCACTGTGGAGGAGGAAGCGTGGTGTCTACCTTCAAGGAATTGAATTCAGGTCAATGTGGCTAGTAGATATAGAGACTAAGCTCATGGTGAAACTTCGAGAGGGTGAAATAAGTAACCATGATGCTACAGCCTTGTAGCATCTCTTAAGGATATTATACTTTTCCTATGGAGTAGTCACAGCATCATTCCACACACCCAGCTGTTGGATGTGGAAATGTCTGACTTGCATTTCATAAACATACCTTTGTTTGCAAGATGGAAAATGAATTAGGAAAATGAATTAGAGAGGGGCAAGAGTGAGTGTAGGGGAGAAAGCAGGCTATAAACAAAACCAAGATGAGAGATAATGTTAACATATACAAGGGTAGTGATGGTGAAGATAGAAAAAAGACAGAGTTAAAACATATTTAGGAGGTAAATCAAAAAGACCTAAAGATGGGTGAGAAGCAGAGGGTGAAGAACAAGAGTCAGCATAGTGAGGTTTTACTTAATTAAAAGAAAAAAAACTACAGTATATTCATAGGACATCTGTATTCACAAAAGCTAATTGATGACTCAGGTTAATTACTGTTCTCCACATGTTGAATTTCTGACATAGTTTTTGTAAGCATAATTCGGCAACACAACAATGGCAGAGACTGTCATGCCAAAATGAATTGCTAACATATGCAATTAAAATAAATGTCTATGAGACATAACTGTCAAAATAGTAATTATGACTTAGTAAGATAGAAGCAGTCTGAAAACTTATTTGAAATTAAATTCCTGTCCTCTATATAGATTTAGCACATTCCAAATCAAGGTTTTTTTTTTTTTTCCAAAAGGTAAAAAAAAAAGCTAATCAAACTTTTTATGACTGCAAATTCAACAATGTGATTCAGATAAACTATATAACTGGAAACTCCTTTAAATAGTTTAATGATTTTGAAATCATGTTTATTTAAAATGCATTTCAATTGTGAAAAATAATAAAGAATAAACCACTCATAATTTCAAAAGTCTGTATCATTTTTGACATTCAGTACATGCGAACAAGTTTTGTAAGATAAGAGCACCCCACCAAACACAAAATTAGAAGTTTCACCATATATATTAAAGAGTATTTACTAAGCAAGCTATTTGATTTGGCAAAGTATAAAAATAGAACAGGATATGCATGCAATCAAGAACCCAGTTATATATTTATTTGTTTGGATGTGCTAGCAAGGGATGAAGAGCCTTCTTAGGTAAATGATCATAATATTCTATAAAAATAATATTCAAAAAATATATAGTAAAGCATACTTCTAGCAAATCTTAAGAGGTAACATATTTCACCAATTCTGAGATTCAGATTTTATTATTAGTGTAAATTTTAATACCACTGAAATCAAGATGCCTCTTACAATTTATATTTTCTTACAAAGATTGTGGAGACAAATTTCAGAGACTATCATTATGTAGTTGCAACTCTCTGTTCTTGGTGATAGCTAATCCAACTGCCTTTCTCCTAACTAAGCCATGGCCATTGTTAGTACAACATATGTTGATTTTAACTGTCATTTAATATATCTTCTCATCACTGAAACAAAAATTTATTGTTTACACACACATATCAACAAAGGAATGAGCATAAATTTGATTTTAGTAAAATACTCTTCCTTGGAGGAATGACCACAAAAACTGATTTTCATGCAAAGCAACAAGTGCTCTATGAAACAATGAGAAAGACACCAACAATCATATGAAGCTGTGTTAGATTTTTTTTACTGATATTTGCACAAAAGGATTGCCTGACATGTCATTCAGTGCAGATGAAGGAAGGAAAACCTTGCCCAATCCCTCAGAATAGATGAAAAAATGTCTCAAAGCAATGAATGACAGACATGATGGATTTGTGTGTTGGGTGGGACCATCATTAATGAAACTGTCAGAATTTTATTAGAAGCCTTTTTTTTTCTTTCCTACTGATATGTAAAATGATAATACATCTTAAAGTTAATGTTATATTAGAGTCAAGGTAATATGGTTATGAAAGAGCAATTAATTGACAGATGGAAGACCATGGTTCTAGTTCCAGATTATTAAATAAGAATCCGGAAAATCATAATCCAGTCTATTAACTTATCTGAGCCTCAATTTCTTCACTTGTAAGATGTTTATTATTTTTAGGGTCTTTTCCAATTTTATGACATTATAATAGGTTTATTGTAGCTATCAAATATTATATTTAACAGAGCTACACTTTTAAAAATGATATATTATGCATTTTTATTAATTTTTAATACATTCAACAAATTTATCTTTATATATAAAGGAAACTCTACAAACTGCTTCAGTTCTCAGAGAAAAGCAAGTGTGTTATCAATGCAAAGTTCACATTTGAAGTTTACATTTTGAAGTTTACATCTTCAAAACTATTGAGAAACTATTATACCACTGTTCAAAATAAGAGACTAGATGCAGTAGAAAACCATTAGCTTTGCTAGCATTAATGAAAGATCAAATCAGTTTGATTATAACTTGACCTTAAAAAATACTTGTCTTTGAGTCCTTTGAAAATATGTTATAAATGTATTATAAATGTGCTATGTTAATAATTTTCAGTTTAGTATAACATTTATTTTACCTGAATAGTACATCATCCAATAATTTTATATACTTCTCTTTTTTTTTTTTGAGACAGAGTCTCCCTTTGTTGCCCAGGCTAGAGTGAGTGCTGTGGAGTCAGCCTGGTTCACAGCAACCTCAAACTCCTGAGCTCAAGCAATCCTACTGCCTCAGTCTCTTGAGTAGCTGGGATTACAGGCATGCACCACCATGCCTGGCTAATCTTTTCTATATATATTAGTTGGCCAATTAATTTCTTTCTATTTATAGTAGAGATGGGGTCTCGCTCTTGCTCAGGATTATTTCGAACTCCTGACCTCAAGTAATCTGCCCGCCTCAGCCTCCCAGAGTGCTAGGATTACAGGTGTGAGCCACTGTGTCTGGCCCAATAATTTTATATAAATGAGAAGTTACTCTAAAATAGTTTGATGTAAAACCTTATCATAGGATAAAAATTTCCATAATAACCCACCAAAGGGCATATATCATATTTGACAATAAAACCTCATTTAACACACACAGATAATATGGAAGATGATGAAAGTCTGGCTAAAGGAATATGGTAATGGAGATATTTTAGGCAAAGTTAAGTTTTTTAGTGTATGCCTTGAAAGCAGTATTAATAAAGGTGGATAATTTCACTAGAATATAATTTACCAAAGTTATGGAAGGATTATGCAAAGGCCAACCAAATAAAAAAATTGTGGAAACATTAGATCAAGGAAAATTTTACGCAAAAATATTTATTACTGTATAATTCAAGAAACATTTTAGACTGATTTTCATAATAGGTTTTCAATTTCTATACTTTTAGTCTTAACATAGACTGTCAAATCACAATCATGTGTAATAAAAATTTGTAAAATATATATATATATAATTGCTTGAAAAGATAAAAAAAAAGTCCAAAATCAATCTTAATTTGATATCCATATATATGACATACATGTTAAACTGATTATATTAAATCAAAATATATATTCCAGGTATGGTCAAAGATTAATCGCACTTTTAAGCTTGATGTGTCACAGCGTGCTTTAATTCAACCTGGGATTAAAGGGATTCTGGTCTTAGTTACATTGTTCAGAAAATTATATTGGTAAAACTGGCTCACTTCCATCTCCACTGGTAGTGTTTTCCATATATTCTTTTTTTATTTGAGTCAGAAATATATAGATCATGCAAGCTCATCAATAGGCTTGCTGGTCCTTTGATGTGATGGTCCCATAAGCCATCACAATTACAAGTGTAGAGGAGGTACAATAGAAGCTAGACTTCTATGGGTCTCTCACATTTCTGTGAGAGAGAGCAGAGATGCTAATTACCCTTTTGTTCTGAACTATCTTTTCAAGGATGTTTATATAATAAACAGCCTTGGAAGATAGAGTTAGTGCCTTCCACTGAAATGGAGGGCAGGGGCAGTTTTGTTTACTGTCTCATATAATAAAGATAGAGGCTCTCTTCAAATCAAAGTTCAGGTAGATTTACTTATTGTCTCTTGCAAAACATTCAAGTATCCTAAACTCAGGGTTTCTCAGCTATGATGCAAACCCACTATGTGCATAGTATCCACTTGGGTCCCTCCAAGTCATCCTCAGGGCACTTGTAGGGATAACCAAGTTCATGCTGCTTGCTGTGCTGTTATACAATCTTTGTCTGTGACCCGGGAGTATCATATCTTCTACAAGCATCTGCTATGACACTGTGGAAGGCTACATAAACTATTAGCCTGAAAGTAGAATAGAAATCTCAGATCTTTCACATTCTTGACAGAACCCAAACATTTCTTGCAAAAGGAATAGATGATTTTCCTAGTAATTTTTCCATCTTCCAGTTTTTCTCAATATTACAGAATAGCAATTAGCCCCTTCAGTGTGTAATTACTCATAAATATATAAATAATATGATTAATTTCATAACTCTTAATTTCTGAGAAATAGAACTACCGGTCATTTGAGCCCAGAAAGAGTAAAGCTTTTAGGTGAGGGAGAGGAAAATTTGACTGAAATTTTTACATAGAGTCTTACTAATCAACAACCAAGAAAAGTCATTTAAGCGCGTCATTTCTGAGATGTAAAAACAAATATATATTAGGTTCATGGACATGTTCACTGACTGAAAAGCCTATCAATTATTTAATTACATGCTCTTCCCCAAACACTCTCATTTATAACTCTTTGGAAAAGAAAACACATAGTGTCACAATTAAGATATATTTGTGCATTGTAAGAAACCAATAAATCAAGGCTAGTATTGCAATGGTGTGAGAAGGTAACCTGAGAAACAATCTTTAGGTAAGCCTACTGTATTACGCTTATGATAATGTCCAGTTCTGTGCACAAAGCAAGCAGAGATAATAAACATTTGATCAGTTTGAAGATGACAGCAACACAAAGATAACATGACATTGCACCTTGATGACCTGTTGACATTTTGATAAATTTCCATTATGGAGCAAATATATTAGAAAACAAAAGTTGTCAACATCCAGTTCCTAAATCAGATGCACTTAATTGATGGTTCCTTGTTTTCTTTGGGGGAATTTGCATATATTAGATTGGAATAGCTTTGTACAATTCAATGGTAAAAATCCAGGAGACAACTTTCAATAGAAGGGTTTTCATCACACTGATAGTGTAACTAAATTGGAGTTTATTAACCAAGTTTAAAATTAAATAGGTTAAATGATACCACAGAAGTTTAATTATATCCTCTGCATAATCCCAAGATCCAATATATTAACATAATTAGGTGTTCTACCTTATGAATCCCATCTCAAAACCTTACTGTATTCCTGACAGTTTCTGTAAACAGTATCAAATTCAAGAGAGCTACAGTCAATTGCTAATGTGAAGAGAGAGGTGGCTAAGTTTCAAAAATAAATAAATGATAATAAGGATAGTTTACAGAGTTAGCAAACTTGCTCTTTTTTTATCTGGTAGACAGTGTTACCTTGGGCCATTCTCAATGACTTGTATACAGCAAAGGCTGTGCTAATATTTGGTGTTGAGCATTACAAAGCATACTATCAAACTGAGTAACCTTGATATTCTTCATCCTTTAATATTTAATATTTGTTCAGGTAACAAATAAAACCCATTCCCTTTTATATTGGCAGGCATTTAAAACTAAAAAGCACTTTCCCTACCAGCACAAAAACAAATTTAGATCCATGGCTCTTCCCCCTATGCTCTGTTTTCTGCTGTAAGGAATAAAAGCAATAATTAGGAAACAGTTAGTAAGGCGGGGGTTTTGTGACAGACACCAGCTACATGGTTTCACATTAGCTGTTCCAACAGCCATCAGAGGGTAATGACTTTCACTCACTATCAATCAATAAATGATTCAATTGTAATTTCCCATAATTCACTGCTGTTACTACCAGTAATCAAGTCTCCTCCTTTGTTTCTTGAAATTAAACTTGAACAAAGCAATATGAATAATTACCAGTTGATCTTCAGTAGTTCCCACCAATAATTTGCCATTTTGGACATTAAACTGTATTAGTAATAGATGAAGGCTCTGTATATTATTAAGTTGTGGTGAATTGCTAAGTAATTGCACTCATATTATTCATTATTCACTCTACTATCAGTGAAGAGCATTATGCTGCTTAGATGAAGCTAGATTAAAATCAATTAAAAAGATGAGTTGGTTTTGTTTATCATGTATTTTTATAATTTATCTGACAGCTGTTTCCTGAATACCACTGAAGAATGCATATGAAGCAGATAAAACCCCTCTGAATAAATTGATGCTTCTTTAAATCTTTTTTTGGAATGTATTATATCCAAACAGGGCTGTTAAATTAATTCTGCAATCATAAGATTCAAGATGGCACTAAAAACTTTCTGATCTTGCAGATTTGTACTAATGTTTAATTAGGATTAATTGCATGACCGGGAATAGTGTTATTTCAATATCAACATTAGGGAGGTCATACTTTTTAGGATGACATTTAATATGAAAATAGTCAAGAAACCTATTAATGTTAACTATATAAAAACTGAAGTAGCTCAACCACCTATCTTATACTAGATGTAGGAATTCTTACTTTAAAGCAAAATAAAATGAAATATTTTTGGTTGTCTATTTTACTTTTGGGGGCGAGGGGTCGCTAGTGCTAACTTCTGATGCATAGAGGCAGTATAAACACAAAAACTTCCATACCTACAGGCCACTCATTTCCACTATCAAACCCATCTAGTCCAAGCAAGGTTGTTTTGTGTAGTCGTATCTATACCCCAATGTAAGTACACATAATGGATTCATGAAACGACTTCTTTCCTCTTCTGATAGAGCCATCTTTTTGCAAGGCTATCGTTGCAGCTGACTTATCAATTGATAAGTCAGTATGTAAGTTATTTACTATATTTCTACATTTCCAGACCATAAGCATGAGGCCATGCTTCTATGGAGACACATATTATTCTGCACAGTTTTTATTTACCTAAAATTTGTCTAACAACCCACTAGAACAAAACTTTATTTAACATAACTAAGATCATATTAAGAAAACTAGTTTCAGCCTCCTTATCTAAAATCTTCATGAAGATCATTTTAAGCTCTCTTTTTCTCAGTTTTCTAAAATAACCAATTAATTATATCTTAGAAATTATTGTATTAGATCAGTTATAATAAGAGGCTATTGTTCATAATATGGGAATGAACTAAAGTCCCTATTCAAAGGCAAAAAATATGCACACAAAACAGAAACAGAATTGTGTGATGTTTCAAAGTTTCCCATTCAATAAATTTTCACTTTGCAGAAAAAATGACTGACATGTGGAGGCAGCAGGAAGGGAAATGTCTACTGTAAATTTACTTCTTACTCATAAGGAAACATTGTTTCATTTTTGTGGCAGTGACAGGAATCTTAGATATAATAACATTTTCTATTGAAATTAGGGAGAAAAAAAGCAAACAAAAAACAAAGGAAATGATTAGTAGACTGAGTCACTTATTGTAGAATTTATGAAACACCTCAAAAAATCAAGAAATATTAAATCAGATCTTACCCCTTGAGGCTCTAAAACAAATATTAGTAAAGTGTTTCTAAAACTTCCAATATAGATATATAATTGAAAATAATCCTAAAGAGAAAAATGTGAAATCACTAAAAAATAACAACAACAAACAGTGCCATTTCACTGGCTCCTTTCTGAAAAACTCAGTCTGAATATATGGGCAAAAAATTAAAAAAAAGGGGGGGGGTAGGAGCATAAAACAAGGAATAAACAAATAAAATTAGAAACTAGTTGTTCTCAGGAGAATACAATTCAAAATGAACTGAGACTTATTTAAAAATATGAAGGACAATGACATTAACATTAAAGACATATTTTTTAAAAGACGACAAGCAAAGGACTCAATGGGTCCACCATACAGATCAGACAATGATTTAATGCTAACACTTGTTATTAACAGAAAGTTTAACCTCTCAAGTGATATTTTGCTTCCATTTTCTCAAATAAATTCTCAAATTAAATCAAATGTAAAAGTAAAAATATAAATATATCCAATCTTTTGCTTAAGGGGACTATTTTAAATATTACTAATTTTATTTTCTTTTGTTGTTCCTAGCGAGTCTGAGGCATCCATCTGTCTAGGAACTGATTAAAATATATTTTAGACATATTGCAAAAGAAACAAAATTGAAGAAATGGTCAGCTTCTAACATGAAAATATGATTAGGCAACAAGCCAAAAGCCTTTGAAGCCAGGCAATCTCTAGAGAAAGTACTCTCCAAATTTCTTCATTTCCTCCTTTTGCACGTCAAAAACTAAGCTTGAAGAACTGAGCTCCTGGGGTTAACGAGGCAATAGAGAAAATTCTCTTTCCTATCACTTATGCTTGACTGGAATCAAAAAAAGGAGAAACTGATCCAGACAGCATAAGAAAACTCTGTCCTTTTCCCATCTTGCAAGATTTCTTGGAAGACATATTACAAAAGGCAAGGCAACGTAGGTTCTTGTTTTTAATTAGGGGCTTTGTCATATAAGGAGTGAACCCAGGCCAGGGGCCTCTTTTCTAGACATTCACCTAGTACTGTGAGATGGACCGCTGTGCTGAGGACTCCATACCAACAGGTAAGTCCAGCCCAGCCAAGCAGGTGGAGCAGCAGGATCAGAGAGAGATGCCTTGCTGATATTCCAAGCCTCATTCCGTTCTAGTGGAATTGAGATTCCAAGCTGACAGTATTGTCCTCAGCCAATAACCCATACTGGAGGGATAAAGGTGACACCACAGAGGCTACAGGTGAATCCTGCATGTGTGTACACAGCAGGTGTGGTCTGAACAAGGACCTACCTGACTTGAGACCAGCAGACCTCTCTCTCCCAGTGTTGTAAAAATGCATAAGTCACAATCCCCACCCTCCATAGAGCCTTCAAGAAGAGGAGCAAGGGCATGGAAAGCTACCTGACAGCCTGTTGTTTCAAAAGAGGCTGTTGACATCGTCATAGGGACTAAACTTCAGGTCTGATTCAACTTGTAGGTTTTGTAGGAAGCGTTTTCCCATTTAGCAGTAGATGAATTGGGTGAGGATCATATCTGCTATAGATAAAATATAGCGACTAGTTTTCTGGGCAAATCCAAAGTGGCTTGTGAGGTAAATTATCCTTGCTAGGTTAAAACAAATAGCACTCCATGGTACTGAAAGAATCATATTGTAGTCATGAGTGCTAAAAAAAAAAAAAAAAAAACACAGAGAGGGGAGAGGAAAACAGAGAAGGGACAAAGGAGATAGGGAGAGAAAAATAAAGAAAAGGAAAGAAAATGAAAGGGATAAAGAGGAAGAAAAGAGAGAAGGAAGAAGGAAGGAAAGAAGGAAATCTGTGCTCACAATATAACAGGATGAGTTAATCCAATGGCTCATGTGTGTGCCTTTGAGTCACAAACCTGGTTTCAAATATCAGTTTCACAGCTCACCAGTCATGCATCTTTGGAAAAGCCAACTTATCTGCCTACACTTTTGTTTAGCAATCTTGCATGCAATATGAGACCAAGATCTATCTTGTACATAGCTTTATTCATAGGGCCTAAAGCCACTGAATCAGCCAACAAAGGCACAGAAGGGTACACAGTGATTTGACCTGCCTTTGTGCACATAGACTTTTTTTAGGGCCTGAAAAATTTACAGAAGGTAGTCTAAATGGTTTTCATACAAAATCAGAAAAAGGGCTGGGCGTGGTGGTTCACACCTCAAATCCTAGCACTCTGGGAGGCTGAGGCAGGAGGCTCACTTAAGCCCAGGAGTTCAAGACCTATCTGAGCAATATAAGGAGACCCTGTTGCTCCCCCCCAAAAATTAATTAGCCAAGTGCAGTGGTTTGTACCTGTAGCCCAAGCTACTTGGGAGGCTGAGGCAGGAGGATCACTTGGGCCCAGGAATTTGAAGTTGTAGTGAGCTATGATGCCACTGTACTCTAGACTAGGCAATAGAGTGAAACACTGTGAAGGAAATGAAGGAAGGAATGAAGGATACAAAATGCAAAATGAGACCAATATCTATCTCATACTTAGCTTTATTCATAAAGGAAAGAAGGAAGGAAGGGAAGGAAAGAGGTCTTGTCTTTGCATCTAAATTTATGAAAGTTTATGAAGGCAGCTGAGAGGAGAAAGGGGCTCGGAGGCTATCAGGGTAAGCCCTTCTAGGACTTAAGTGGAAGCTTGAGAGAACCTGGTCCTTTGAGGTTAATCTAAGCTAAAAATCACTCTGAGATACAGGATTGGGGCCCAGCTAGCACCTAAGACTGGGATTTACTTATGAAAATCAATTTCAATAGAAGACTAATGACAATGACAATGATGATGATGATGAGTTTCTAATAAGGGTTGGAAATCAAAAGATTAAATAAACTATACAGACCTGGCGTTCATTAATTTAAGCAAACCATTGAAGTATGTTTTTTAATTATATCTTGTGGACAAAGCAGAGGAATGAGACAGGAGGAAATATAAAAAAAACCCAGAGTCAGGAATCTACATTTGAACATTTTTCACCCAAACAATGTTGAATAATGAATCAGTCTGAAGCTGGAGGGAAAGTGATGTAACATGGGACTCTGGGACTTATTCTGCTGTTCATGTGTTTTCACCCATGATTTGTAAGAAAGATTTCAAAAGCACCATTGTCAAACTGCGGTAATCCTAAGCCAGGATGGACAGCAAAGGTACATACAGAATGAGATCATCAGAAGTACAAATTTATTTTTTTTTAATGGGCAAGGACACAAGTCTTGCATTGAGATTTTAAAAATCAATTGTACAAGGATAGGAGTGATGTTATCTGGCTTGACAGCAGCTCATATGGAAAAAAAAAAAAAAAACAAAATAAAATCCTGGACTTTAAGCGACTATAAACTCCAGATGATGTGGTTGTGAAGGAAGCCAGTGTGATTAAGCCTATATCAGTATCAACCCAGCCAGTGGCCTTCCAAGTCACAAGAACCAATCATAACTCATCCTGCAATGATGAGTTCACATCTGAATTATTATTTCTAGTTCTCATTATTGTGCTGTCAGTGGGCATTTGTATGATTAGAGGGCATATATGGACAGTATGAAGTCTATTTTCAGAATCATTAAAGGAAGTGAGGTTGTTTTGTTTATAAAGAATAAAGCCTCAATGAAACATACAAACTTTCTTCCAATACGTGAAAGCTCAACATGAGATACATTTGTTCTTTGTTTTGCTGAAGTAAAGAACTAGCACAGGTGAATTTGTTAAAGAAACTCATCTGGCTCAGTGCAGTACAGCCAGAGGCAATGAAGGGAAGAGGAGGAGATAGGGCTTTGAGCAGCCATTACTCAGACATATAGTCATTCATAATCCAAGAATCAACAGGTATTTTTGAGCACACTCTCTATGCCAAACACTGTTTGGTAGTAAAAGTAAGCTGGAGTTGATATTCAAAATATTTAACAACTGTGTGGCTTTAGCACTGACTGCTCATAACTGACACCTGATCAATCAGAAAGGAGGCCAGCCACACACAGGAGCATGGCCACCCCAGTGTGTACTGTGACTCAGTCCACTATTATCAGTCTAAGGAGCAAAGGTCCATGCATAAGTACAGCATGCTGGGATACCTGCTGTATGGAAAGTGTGAATGAAGAGTAGTAGCAACCCTGAAAATATGATGGAAAGACTTTAACATTAAACAGCATTTGAAAGGACACTTGATGAACAGTCTGGTGAACCATGATGTGAAGGCAACAGCATAAGAAAAGTCAGAAGACTACAACAGTGATTGGTGTGCCTGGGAAACCATAAATATCTCAAAATTGCTCTATTATCATGAAGGAGGGAGTGAGTAGCAGGAAAACTGAGGCCAGGTCATGAAGGGTTATGTGTACTATTCAAAGAAATATGGATGCTATGCTTTTGGCTGTGAGGAGCCATTGAAGAACTGTGGGCAATGAGGTGATATGATCAAAATTATTCAATAGAAGGGTCACTCTAATGGCATTAAGATAGGCAGACTAATAAGGCTACTGCAACTGTTTAGGACTTGCCTAAATTAGAGAAGTGGCATCAGAAGAGGAAGAAAGAGATGCATGTCAAGGATAATCGGAAGCAGCCAGTCAGTACTTAAAGACTCAAGTAGGATGACACTAGATTTCTTGCTTAGTAATGGAGCCATTCACTGAGACAAGAACTGTAGACTTAGAGGTACACTTAGATACTGTTGAAAATGAATTACACATTTTGAATTTCAATGTTCTATGGGATATGAAGGAGGAAGTATCTAAATCTTATAGGGAACTTGAGAGGAAGAAGGAATCTAAAGTTGCACATTTCAGACTTATTACATTTGAAACTACCTTAAAGAAGTATATTGAAGGTAAATAAAAAGGCCTGAGGTCAGAACTAATTTAAGAAAACTAACATTTATCTAGTGGATTGAGAAAAGAAGCCTGCAAAAAACACTAAAGCTACAGCTTTCTAAATGCGTAGGCTTGGGTAACTCATTTTGCCTCAATGAACTTTACTTTCCTCAATGTATAACTTGAGGGTAATAATATATAGTTCACAGAGTAATAAATTATCATCACTGGTAATGCTCTCAAATATTAGTTCTTGCTTTTCTGGCTATTTTGAGTCTGAGTCATTGACTAGCTACCATTGACTAGCTAGACTACCTCATTTAAATCCTGACTTGAAAATTTCTTATTAAGTTGATAAAAATGAACAAATAGGTGGTGTAAGAGAGAGAGAAGAAGTTCTGGAATAAGGCAGATTTGAATTCTTGATCCCACTTTGGACCATTTCCTTAACCTATCTGAAAATGTTTTCTTAGTTGGAAAATGAGCGTAACTGTACCTATCTCACAGGATTCTGTTGCTTTTGGGCAGCAGGAAAACTAGCTCATCTCTCAATATCTGCAGCACAGCAGGTATTCAGTACGTCTTAGTTCTTCTCCCATTGCACCTCTTTACTTGTCAAGTGTACTGTACCAGACATAATACAACATTTCCTTAATGACTCAGGGTTATCATTATGAACATCAGTTAATGTTACGTGTCTGGGATGCAGATGCAGCTGCAAATGTTATAGAACATCAGGCAAAATGAACCACTCATGTAACACACAGTTGACTTGCCTAATTTTGTCATATGCATGATATTGAATCCGTAGCAGCTTGAGATGATTTACCAGGCACAAAAAAAATATGAACAGCTGCCTTTCTAAGATTTGATATCATATAAGGGGGATGAACGAACATTGTAGTGATTCATCAACCTCTCAAGTCCAACATTTGTTTGTTCTCTTACAGCTAACACAACTTTCTTATGCATCTGGCCTTGTCTTTTATAAACAAAGTCTGGAATCTGTGTTGTACCACACTGTATTCTACAACACAGATCTGTTCTACTGTGTTCAGAACATATTTGAACTTAAGCCTGCACCAGAGCTGTCAAAAAATCTCTACACCCTAATCACAGTCTCCTTTGCCTAAGCATGCACATTTCATGTCTCTGTGACCCTACCCTGCTCCTTGGTGAGTGGCCCCGTAATCAAAACCAGGGGAATGGACAGCTACCTATGAGATAGTCTCTGGGTAGACCTGAAGAAGTGAGCTAAGCAGCCGATTATTTTCAAAATGTATCATGGAAAATACCAAGAAAATGTGCCAGTCAATAATGACCTAATGGTGAAATAATACCATGTGCAATCCAATGTTTCAAGGGATCAGAAAAGATATGGAAAGGAGGATGAAGTCAGGTGATGCTAAACAGACAATGAAATAGATGGCCAGAGAGAACAAACACAGCTGCTGCTACCTGTTGTTCTCTCTCTCTCTCACTTTCTCTCTCTCTCTCTCTCTCTCTCTCTCTCTCTCTCTCTCTCTGTGTGTGTGTGTGTATTGGGGGGGGATTCTCAGGAAAGGGAGAAGAAAGAGAATGAGAGGGGCAAAATAGTGATGAAGGAGAAAAACAGAAGGATGGGCAGGAGGAGGGACCGTGGGAAGAGAAACATCAATTCATAAAGATGCCTTGAGCCCCATGGGCTTTACAGATCCACTTCCAGTCTGCATATTTCTTTAAAATACACTGCTTCTTTTCCTGAGGTAACTTAAGAGGATCTTTCATTTCAATCAATTTAGCCTGACTGATATATTATAATGGTACCAAAACACAACCTATATTGCCTCAATAAAGTTCCCCTTGTGTAATGTGCTGAATCTATGGGTGCCATGACTTTTGATTAACCTTAGAGGTTGAGTTCAGGGCAATCTCCTCCTCCTACATTCTCTGTGTCTTCCCCCCATCACACACCTCCTTACAGAGACATGACTTTCCTTTACAGAATCTTGGGGTGTAATGACTATTGTCAGGGTTGTGGGTTTATTTCCTCAGCAATTCCTCCATGGGCTGTCCCCCTCACTCTCTCTCTATTATTGCTGTCCCTCTCTGACTACTCTCTTCCTTTATTCTCCTCTACTTTGCTTTTTCTGATAGTTTGTGCCTCCTCCTCTTCCTTAAACACTCTTCAGGTTTCAGAGGTCTTTTAGAAGTATCAATAGCTAATCTACATCCATCCAGTACACCTTCTCTAACCTCACAACCTGTGCTCTTCTCTGCCATTTCGCTCTTCCTTTTTTACTGTCGAAAGAATGGTTTGTAGACTTCCTTCACTTATCCTTGAATCCTGAGTGATTCTGAAAGCCTGTTAGGATTCAGAAGGCTAGAGTGTGAGCAAACTGAAATTTCTATCAATGAGAGCTATCACACACTAGAACTTGTGGCCCTACAGTGAGCAACATGTGGCTGGCCATGTGAGCTACGTTGTCAACAGCCATGGACATGACTACCCAGAGCTCAAGAGACATTTCAGCACTGTCCATTTTTGTGATAACTGAAACATGAACAACTGAAAATAAAATGCCAAAGCAGAGGTTTAAAAATAGGAATTCATTTTATCTGTTTATATTTAACATATTAACACTTTTAACCTAAAACCATCAGGGAATCTACTCGTGCTACCCAAATAAAATTATGAAATTTAGAAGAATCATGAGTTTAAAATTTTGGGGTGAATGACCCTAAGTTCTCCTCTAAATCATTTCTAAAATTCTATCATTTTATCTCTGGGACTAAAGAACCCTATATAAAGTGAAGGTAAAACACCTAAATTTAAGATTCCAGGCCTTTTATGATATGAAGCCCTGCACAAATAGACCTCCTTCCTCTGGGATAATCCCTGACAGAAATATTTCAGAGAAGATACTAAAATAATAGCCAAGGGTTGGGTATGACATCACATTACAGCTCTATAGTTCTAAGGTTTCATTGTTGCATTTTATTTGATATTTAAATAAATTCTAACAAAAAAGGGCAACTAACTTAAGTCCTAGGGTTTGCCCTACACCATCCAGCCATATGACATCAGGCAAGTCACCTACAAGAGGTAGATATCAATTGCCTAATCCTCTAAAATGAGTGGATCAACCAGACCAGATATTTTCCATGCTTTACAGCTTTAGGATTCTGTAATATTACACATTTCTTTGATTGATTTTTTTTCAATACAATGAGAAAACATAAGTCCAAACTGAGAGAGTGTTTTAGGGAAAGTTATTGTCCTATATTAATGAGCTTCAGTGAAAGAGCTATAAGAGCTGGAAAATTTTGTATACAAATTAATTGAAAACAGAGGCAAGTAAGGATATTCTATATCCAATATAAAGGTTCAAAATTCATTTTGTTATTTTTCTATTTAGCATCACAGAACTCCAGTTCATTTTGCCTTCTGCTTGTTGTCCAACTTTATTTCAGAAATAATACTAGAAGACTGAGCTTAATCAATGCCAGGACAACAAATTCAAAGTAAATGACACCTGGAACCCTCACCCTTAGGATAGTGCTGTATGAGGATTACAATTGGAGTAGAGAGCCCTAGTAGCCAGATAGACTTGAGTGATCTCCATATACTAGTCTTTATGACCCCTCCCGACAAAGTATAAGTGTAACAGTTAGATGAAAATCCATGCTTGCTTCCATCCATTCCATGACTATAAAAGAAATCTTGCTCCCCTCCCCCCCCCCCCAGGAGAGAGTAGCAGCTAATCTGATTTGGTAAAGTCTAACAGTTATCAAATCACATTTTGTTAGTAGACAAGATTCATGTGTTAAAGGTCATTGCTCATATGGGGCTGGGGTCTGGTGTGTAACCCAGTTTAACCGAGTCTTCACCTTTCAGGTACTACCTGAGTAAGACTTCATTGTGTAAAAAGAAGGAAGACCATTCTCTCTCCCTCCCTGCTTCTCTGAGACTGGATGGGTGAGAGTGGTTAAACTTGTCCTGAAAAATTAGCCCATGTCCACAGATCTGTTCCAAGGGAGCCAAAAGGCCAACTGGGTAGAAATCTCATGCTTTCATACCATTTATCAGAGCCCTGCTTCATGAGGTTAAGTGCTTGACAACCAATAATAAGGCTGTTTACCTCTTTATTTTATATTTTTATTCTTTCATTCAAAAAATGAAGCAAGAAATGGAAATGTGGTATTTTCCTCTATACGCCAATCTCTAACTTATTGGTATATTGACTAAGAAATTTGAGAATAAATACTAAGAGTAGAAACACATGGAAAAACGTAGCTCATTTTGCCCTATGTTTATTGCTGAAGCTTATCATTGTTTTTACATTTTTTTATAGGAATGGTTGAATCTAGTCAGTTTATCAAAACTTTACAGAGCTAAAGAGACCAAGTTTCCTATCAGGAATAAGCACCAATGTACAAGGGCATTGGTTTTGGAAATTAGCCCTAATGATTGGTGGACAAGATAAGATCAGTACTCCAAATTCACTTCCTCTTCAACTTGATGCCTAGAAATAAAGAAAAAGAGTAAAGAAACTAAAATCTTGATTACTGTAACTTATTCACAAGCTTCTGAATTTACCAATACATGATCCAGCTGGCTCTGCAATACTCTTTTTGTGTGCGGAAAAATATACATAAGATGTACCATTTTTAACCATTTATACATTTACAATTTAGTGGCAGTAAGTACATTCACAATATTGTGTAACTGTCACCACTATTTCTGTAACTTTTTCATCATCTCAAATGAAAATTATACTCTTTAAACAACTCTCCATTTGCCCCTTCTTCCAATCCCTGTTTAACCTCCATTCTATTTTCTGTCCATATGAATTTGCCTACTCCAGGTACCTTATATAAGTTGAATCATATGTTTGGCCTTTTATGTCTGGCTGATTTCACTTAGAATAATGTTTTCAAGGTTCATCCATGTTACAACAGAATTTCATTCCTTTTTAGGGTTCTGTGGTATTCTACTGTATGTATATACCACATTTTGTTTGTCCATTCATCTGTTGATGGCCAGTTGGGTTGCTTCTATCTTTTAGCTATTATGACTAGTGCTACTGTGAACACTGGTATCTGTTTGACTCCCTGCTTTTAGGTATATACCCACGACTGGAATTCCTGAATCATAAGGTAATTCAATGTTTACCTGTTTGTAAAACTGCTAATTTTTTTCCACAGTGACTACCTCATTTTATATTCTCATCAGCAATGCATGAGGGTTCTAATTTCTCCACATCCTCACCCACACTTTATAGTGTTTTTTTTTTGTTTGTTTTGTTTTGTTTTTATGATAGTCATCCTAATGGGTATGGAGTGGTTTGTATTGTCTTTTACAGAAGGCCACTGATTAAAATGGACACTGATGCTTACCTAACATACATTTCTTCTTTCCTCTTTTATAAAGAACTCCATTTCACTCAGTTATCAGCTGCATTCCCAGCTCTAGATGGTGAGGCTGATTAGTTAGCTAATTAGCTCCTGCTATTCCCTATCTCCAATTTTCATCCAGGATGGATTTAATAAGACAAAATGAAAGGTGTTTAAGGGCTTAAAAGATACCCTTTTCTCTTTCCACCTCATTTTCCCTCACTATAAACAAAGAACACAATGTCCCAGTTTTTGCTGGAGTTGTCTTATAACTAAAAGAGGAAGCATCCCGAGGACAAGACTGAAATTCCAAAGATGACAAGAGCAGAAAGGTAGAAAAAAGTCTGAATCTTTGATGATATAATCAAGCCAAAATTATTCTTCCTAGGAGCCCACTCTACCTATGAATGTCTTTTTATATGAGGTAAAAAAAAAAAAAAAAAAAAACCTACTTTATCTTTTAAGCTTGTGTGAGATGGGGTATCTGAGGCCAAAAGAATTCTAATTGACCTTCTGTGATTATAGCAGGAGATGTCAAATATGAAGCAGAAAATGAGCTAAACCATAGAGAATGGTAGGTTTTTTTCAGTGAAAACATACAGATAAATGGCACGCCTTACATATAAACTACACCATCTTTGTGGCTTACAAATGAGTAGAAAAATGGCAGGAACTAACCTCCAAAGAAAGAGGAAATTAGAATACTCAGAATTCTTAGAATACTTAGAATAGCAATTCAATGTCTTGGGTTTGTTAAAAAAAATTCAAGGAAGAAGTAGAATCTCTTTCAAAACAGGTGAAAACATGAAAGTGAAGAGGCATGAATCATGTGCTCCCTAACTTTTGACACATCCTCATCTTTCCTGAGTTCATTTAATCTTATTTAAAACTTAGTGACTCAGTGCTTTATTTAACCATGTTCTCCTTTGTAAAAACTATTATTTCAAAGAAAAGCCTGAAATAAGCTGTTCCTTTGAGTCCTTTTTACATGAGGTAAATTGGACATTCACTTAAAATGTAGGATGATACTATTTCCCCACTGGCCCAAAATACTTTTTTCCTCTTATTCCTTGCATTCTCTCAATCTTTTATTCACAAGGAATCAGCGTTGTCATGTCACCACTAGCAAATGAGTTGTACAGTCGATCCTTCTTCTCTTTCCTCTAAGAAACCTAAATTTGGGCAGAGCAAGAGGTTCACTCTCAGCAGAGTGAACCCAGTTGTATTACATTTCAGGTCATTGTGAGGTAGAAAAGGGCAAAATATAATGGCCTCCTTGAAACCATTCTTAGTGACTCAAGCAAGACATCTCATTTAGAATGTGCCATTCAGATCAACCAGTTCTACACATGTCAACTCACAATGCCCCCTAGGAAGCACTTAGTCTAACTAATAATATGTTGAAATGCACTATCATGGGATGCAATGGAAGCACGAAAAGCTGAGATATAAATGACTCTTCTAAAATGTTCTGGTTTGGATTTATGATACACAGGTCAAGCATCACTTTCAAGGCACTCAGAAAGCATTAAAATAGAGAAAATAATATCTCTTCTGGGTTTTATGCTTTTAATGCCATTCAGCAGATTATTCTTTAAGGCCAGGTCTACACTTGAAAGTGCACAATCCAGCTTGCTCTGCTGTAACTGCTGCTTCACTCTCTACTCTGTTTTAAAAGCATCCAGAGCTGAAAATAGCTCAAGATTGTGAAGCCTGCATGACTGTGCAGTTGCCATTTCAAACATACACAGAAAATGTTAAGCCTCAGGCTATTTTTCTTAAGTGTGGACAGTCCCTAAGAGAAATAGTTAAAGCTTCCCCCTAAGATATTCTCTGCAAATAGAGGTCATTAAAAAGGAGTGCCTGCATAGGAATCATTTGACCTCTAATTAGGTAGAAATGTAGTCCTTAAACAAAAAGAAACAAAGACCAGTTTTTTTCTTTTAATATGAAGAAAAATATTCTTAGATAAATTTCAAGTATTCTATGAGAACGTTAATATTCATTTGATATTGTTTATACACTATGTCAATATTTAGGGAGTATTGTGGGGGAAAAAGACTAAAAATACAATATTAATAAATGCTGACTTATAAGGAACAAAACTTAACCATTTGCAAGTTTTAGACATAGCTCAGCATTTTTCTCCTTATGGTCCCTCTGTACATTTTCTAAAACTTAAAATTATCTTTGGTGTCACAAAGTGCATTTTAAAAACTGTCAATTCAAAAACAGCCCATCTGAAAAGTATTCAAAGCAACAGAAAAATAAAGGGTGTGCTTGATAATGTAAGGGCTGAAGACATTAACTAAAGATAGCATACATAACCTGCATTAACCTTTAGAACTATGTGATATGGTACCTATATTTCCTTTATATTAAATTAGTATTTTTAAAGCAAACATTGACTTTAATGTTAAAGTGACATATATACATGAAGGATAATGTTTCCTCTTTGTCTAGATTGCTTTTCTTCTTGGTATTTATATTTGGAAACATTTCTACAGCATGTAATTTATACCAGGTGCTATTTTATACACCTTACAAATATTAGCTCATTTAATCTTCACAATTGTGTAACTAACCCTATGAAATGAGTAGTATTCTTATCCTCATTGTGCAAATAAGGAAACTGATAGGCAGTCAGTTTAAGTAATTTTCCCAAAGTCACAGAGCTAGTAAGGAATATGGTCAGAATGTGAACCAAGAAAGTCTGGCACCAGAGTCCACAGTTTTAATAACTACGTTATTGAGAGTTTTCATCTGTAGCCTCTGAAAGCAAAAGGAAAAGTTAGCAAAAGAACAAAAGTCTAATTCTAATTTTTGTTACCAACTACATCTGACCTTAGGCAAGTCCCATAAGTTCTCTGGACTTATGATTCCTCATTGGGAAAACGGAAGATCTTTATTAAGATCTCATCTTCCTCTAAAATTCTATAATTCAGAGCTTTTGACCTTCAATGTATTTACAGTGGTTAAGAGCATAAGCAACAGAGTGCCAAAAACCTGGGCATGCAGGTATTGACGGTACAAGAATTGAGGGTCCATATACAAGGACACAGTATGATCTGCTTGAGAATTAATGCCCCTTAACTGATACAGCTTTCTACCAATTATTCCTGATTTTTCCATCTGGTTTTAATGTTGAAAATGCTACTCAATGTGAAGATAAGTGTCCTGAAAGAGTGTAACTATAAAGAAGCCGCGTGAATAAGTCACATAATAAAGTGAGAGCTGAAAGGAGTGAGCTTCTTAACCATGGAAAATTATAGCATGTCACATCTGAACATAGACCTCATGGATGGACAACCTATTTCCACCAGATGTTACAAGATGCTTAGATGCAAAGTACTGAACAGACAGTTCTTTGTGTAAGTACCCACTAGGAATAGAAAATAGTTATTGTCATTAGTTAATGAATTTCTGTGTAATGCTAGAAAGAAATCTAAAGATGAACCAGTAACTACAAGAGTCTAAACAGCTTGGCTGTTCATTAAAACTATAACAAACAAACTTGCATTCTGATTTCTATAATATATCGATTTTAATATCCAGGCTCACTTTCACATAGATATTTGCAGTAAATCAATAAGATCTGTATTACAATATTTTCTCTCAACCAAGCAAGAGGATTCATTTTAATGATCTCCCACTGTGCCCTGTTATTAAGTTTCACTAAGTATTTTTCAACATTTTTTTTCTCCAAAAACATGTCTACACAACTGCCAAACAAACAGCTTGTCAATAAAGTCAATTGAGAAATAATTTTAGTTGGGGCAACTGACGAAATGTTTTACTGTTCTGAAAGAACAACTGATTGATTTTTTCTTTTTACTAAATTGATTGTATATTTTTGTGAATGATTCCATCAAAATTTAACTTTATATACTTCCTCCTTCTTTCTATTCAACATGTTCTAGGTAGAAAAATAGCTATTTATTGGCTGGAGTTTAGTTTTCAATTTTTGTTTATAAGCAATTTTCATTAGCTCACTATAATTAACACATTTGCTATAGGAAATTCATAGTCCCAGACAAAAACGCAAGCCTGATAGCATTCTTTATTATCTTTTCACACTTTTTCTTATGTACATAGATTTTTACAGGCTTTAGATATTAAGGTAAGTATATTTGCTGTCTTTGTTTCTTATTTAACATTATGTATTGAACATATTTCAATACATAATGCTAACATTATGTATTGGAATATATTTCAAATCTTTAATATTCTTCCAAATATCATTTCCATGGCTGCAAAATATGCCATCATGTAGAAGTAATGTAACACTCTATTAATATATATTTATAAACAAATCATCATTTATATTTCTACTTTTGTCCTATTTGGAGGTTTCTAAAAATAAAATATTTTTATTGAAATATATATTAACATTTTAAATGTTTTCATTAACTTTTGCCAAACTATTAACTCAAAAGGTTATATATACATTTACTTTCACCAACTGATCTATATGTTCCTCACCATCACTGAAGTGTATGCTTTCTTCCTGGCTATTTTAATGAGTAAAAATGATTTAATCTGCTCTCTTATAAATGAAATTAAACTTTTTCTTCTGTTTACTAATCATTTGTACTGCTCAGCTTATGCTGTATTTCTGGTGGGAGTCTTATTGATTTTTCTTTTGATCATTGTTCTATCTCAACTGGAATTTTCACTCTTCATTGGTTGGTATGGCTAAAGCACCATGAAGTAAATATCAACTAAAGTAATCTCCCTTTACTAATGTACTGTTTTTTATTGTTTTCTTATTTTTATATGCAAAATGTAATATCCATATTAAACCAGAAATGACCTCTGATTGGCAGGTTACCTTAGTGTATAAAACCAGTACAAGGACAATAACAATAATACAGTCCAAAAAATCTCTTTCTTGCCCTTCCTTAGAATGGTAGATGTTCTTTCATAACAGAAAACATGTTTGCAATTTAGAATTAAAAGATTCATTGATAACTGCTCTGAAAACTTAGTTACCCATGGCAATATTCCTATCATGTTAATTATTTACATCTAAATATTAAATTTTCCAAACTAAATAGCAACTATTTCCAAAGTAAACTTTCTGAGAAAACAAAACCATACATAATCTGATCAATGACAAAAATTCAACCTCAACATCTTTTTTCTCTTTTCAATATCAATGCATCAGAAATGATTAAAACATAGTTATTGTACCAGAACTATCAGAATAACTGATAAAAGATAAAGACCAAAGCTTAGGAGGCCAAAATTGTGTAGCTATTAATGAGAAGTAAATTTTATATAAAGCCACCCTGTAATCCTATCAGGGGCCAACTGTCCTTGCAGCCTGATTAAAATGTGAAAGACATTATTCAAAAAGAAAGATATCCAAAACAGAGCGTTTGGGGATAAATATGCATACAAAAAATGCTAACACATTACTATGTGAATGACTCTATTAAAAGGCACAAAATCAAGTAAGGTATTTAAAAAATCTGGTTTATGAGTACATTATCACCTCCTTCACTTACAGCTGGACCAAACTGTGTGAATCCAGGAGGTTAAAATTGCTTCCTATTTGTACCTGAGGAAAAGAGAAATCTAGTAGTCATATAGAACAACATAACATAGATAATCAATAAAATGAGTTGTATTTACAATCAATTACCTAAAAATATAGACACTGTTAAAATTACTGAAGTGGTCAAGATATAATCAAAACACTGTTGCTCAACTGAAATAGTAATTTAAGGCACAATAGAGTACCATTTCTTTTTTTTTTTTTTTTTGTCACAGACTTAGTCACCAATCTCTACACTGTGTTGAGTCAAGGTCTTATCTAATAGCATGACCAGTGGGCATGAATTGTTTGCAATGAATTACTTTTACTGTCTGAGAACAAAAAGAATCTGAGCAGATTATTAGAATTACAGTAATGTAGGAATAGTAAGCAATACTCGTCATTACCTTTTCATTGCTAAGTTTCTCTTACTTAAGCCAAATTATTATAGTATTAGTTGAACTATAATCAAAACCATAAGGAGTTCCCTCAGGAAGATTGTTAAACCACAAAATACAGACAGCACACACACACAGGTTAGAAAAATATTTTCACTATGTACATTCAGTCTTTCCAATTACTACTTAATTCCTATATTTCTATCCTTAAAATGAATGAGTGTGTATGATATACATACACACAACACACACACACACACACACACACACACAGATACATACATCCCAGACAAAACAAGATGGCTCAACTTTCACCAGCTTAGTTTCTGATGATTTTTGGTGTTCTATAAATTTATTAAACATGATAAGACACAGACATATTGAGTCTGACTATTTTTATATATTTTGTTTTGGTTTGGTTTTCTCTCCTTAAACAATAGTTCCTTTCATTTTAAACTTTACAAGGCTTTGGGATGCTTTCATTATCATTAAATAAATCATCATGATTGAACTGTAATTTGCGCTAGTAAAATTCCAGTTATCAAATATTCACACAATGACATCAGTGACATGATAAGAAATTAATAACATTTTATTTAAGGAAAAATGTTTGCATTGTTTTTCACAGAGAAGTTAATAAAGATGCCCCCCAAATATACACACATAGTGAATAAAATATAAATTCCACTTAAATAATGCATTATATTTTTATTAAAGTCAGTGCACAACAATACACAAAATATTTTACATTCAGATTCATTAGCATAACCTGTACATTACTCATTTGTATTTATTTTACATAAAGACTTACCAATGATCTTGAAATTCAAAATGAAATAACTTACCCTATTTTAAAGTGGTTTGAAAGAACATTAGTGATAAATTGAATCTCGTAATTAAATTTATTTTAATAGGATGGAAAAGAACTCACATGTTATATCTTTCAACCTTATACCCAAAGCAGTGATTTCTTCCATACTTAATGGCTAAAGACCCAACATGCCTTGTACCCAAGCTTACCCAATTTGTGATACATATATACATATATATAATCTTATTTTTAAAATATATGTAGTTGCTATATTTTACTATGCAAAAATTTAAACCAAGACTTAACATTGAATAATATGAGGCGATTAGTCCTTATAGGTAGTGGAAATTACTGATTATGAATGTTAGTGACATAAAAAATTTTATTAATAACAATCTCTTTAATTTTTGAGAAAATGCATAGATATTTAGCCTGTGCATTATGTGAATTAAAATATAATTCATCAAATACAAGCTAATCTAAATTTTAAGGTATGGCAGCCTTGTATTTTAATAATATGGTATATTGAATTTTAAAAATAATATCATGAATAATATAATAATTATATTGAATTTTAAAACACAGCACTTTATCAAAGTTCTACAAAAACATGTCTAAAAGTATCCTGCTCATTGCAATCTTCCTCATCTATGACAGAAGGTCTATTTACAATCTAATATGGTTATGTGTCTGTTTCATAGATATATCATGATAGTGGTTTTTAGAATGAACCATCAGTCCATGTTTCTGTCATATTAGTCACTAGAGATCTATCCCAATACGATTTCATGCTTTGAACGCCAATGTTTTTTATTACCAGAGTGAAATATTATATATGAAATGCACAAATAAGAAACATTTGAAAATGGGCAAATACACAAGACTCTTGAACCAGTTCCTTAGGAAAGATAATGTGTTTTCTATGCAATCCCTTGGCTAATGTCTCTTCATAGAGGCGACGCCAGCTAGTTCCCTACTGAGCAATCCAAATTACAACACTGGATACACTACATCAAGTTTCTCTGTAAACTGCCTCATTTCATTTCACATACTATACTGCTTCTTTTTCTGGCCTTCTTGGGTTCTCATTTGGTGGTCAGAAGAGATGAAATCATTCTTGATATCCACAAACTTGTTTCTCTGACTCATTCTTGAGACTGAAATCCCTGGCCACATCTTACTCAGGGCACTATTAGTGGTTCCTGTTAGGCTTTTTCCTGCTCACAGCCTTTCATCCTTTAATATGACTTTGATGGAATCTGCAGAATTATAGCTGGTAATTCTTTCCATTCACACTAAAGCTGACTAAAGAACCTCTCCAAATTAGATGCTTTTAGGGAAATATTTACCATTCTGTCAAAAATAACTTTTTACATTAAAATACAGATTGAAGATGAAAAGTGAGATGAAAATTTTAAAAGTAAATATCTTTGTTTTCCAAAGTTATACCTTCTGAAAACCAGCATTTAACTTTTGATTATACTCAAGTGATTCAACAAAAGCATACCGAGATACGTTTATAAGCAATATTTTTTATTCCTGCAAGTCCAAACTAACTGGCAGTTCTAAAACAAAGGCATTGATACACTTTTTGTGCTTCTATCTTTTTAAAGTGCTTTTGAATATAGTAAGGCACAAACTGTCTCTTTCAAATGCACAGTTTTTTGAGTAGAGATGTGTGATGGCTGTTGCTAATAGGTCGTCCATTCTCACCTTCACTAGTAATGGCACTACAGCTTTTAAATTTCGAAGCCTCCTGTGCAGGTGTTCCCATATTACTAGGGCCTCCTCGAATGAATTTTGTAAGCAGAAGTGACATGTACCATTTCTGGGCCTGCAATGCTGTAGTGAATTTTTATAATTTTATGTTGCTTCAGCATCAACTTTCTCATACCAGAAACACGGCTCAGTCACCCTTGACACAGTTTCCAGTCCTATACCACACCCAAATGACTCAAGCTGGTGGCCAAAGATAAGAACTTACAGGGATCTCTCCCACCTAGCAAACTAGCCTCTCGCTTTTCCAGCTGTTTCCTTTTAATGAACCATTTAGGCACTTGCTTGTGAACATAGTGACCCACACCCTAATCCCTTAAATATACTTTTAATTGTCACATGCTCCTACCTCTCACCCCATCCCTCTCTCACTCTCTCTGTCTCTGCCTGAGCCTGACTCTTCATTCCTGCCTTGCATGACCCAGGGACAGAGGACTGTCATCCTGACTCATTATACCTTCCTTTCCGAGGCTCTGTAAGTAAGTATCTTTGAACTTGTCTCCTATTGTCGTGGTGTATTGAATTTGCACCTTCCACCTGAAGAACCACGGGCTGCCCCAGGCAGGTTTTCACTGCGAAACTGTGGAGAACACAAGGTCGGGCTTCCAGTGCCACAGTAATAGGCAGGCAGGCATAAGCTGGATATCAGTCAGATAAGAGCCACAAGGACATCTTCCAGGATAAACAAGTTTCTCATGTAAGGGACTCCTGGTCAAGAGTCAGACAACTAGGCATTATGCCATCCACCAGATAAAGGAAGCATGGTATGAAAGGCACATTGGAAACAGCCATGTCTAGCTCTCCTTCATTTACTGTTAGGGTAGGGTTGCTAGATGGGGGGGTCTCAAAAAGATGCTCCCCCTTTTCTGTCTTTATCTTCCCTTCTAGCTAGAACACTGGGGTGCTCATGTCTCTGTTGTGACAATGTCATTAGATGATAATGAAAAGACAAGATAGAATGAACCTGAGCTCTTGAATGACCATCAGGAGCTGGCTGTGTCAACAACCTGGACCATTCATTTCAAGAATACTATAAGAGCAATAAGAATTTATATGTTCCCAAATAACACTGTATGTTGTTTCTCTTTGTTATAGAAACTTGGCTTTTACCTTAATACAAGATGGGGTGGGACATAGTATGTAGGACAAAATATGAAAGTCTACATTATAGATCAACTATATCCTTTAGTTTTATGTATTTGTGAGAAGAAAACTATGTTTCATAAACAGACAACACATTTATATGAGCAAAAGACATGAAGCATATTCACAAAAAGCCTTTGGATTATGTCTACCGAGTTCTATTTGATCCTGAACTGAGGGCAGAACTGTGATAACTTTCTAGCACCAACAGTTCAATGAAGCTCCCAAGCAGCATGCCAATGCCTAGAAAAGGAATACATTTCATAAGACTTCTCAATAAAATCACTTATATGTAATAGTATATACTATTGCTTTTCTAAACTTTGGAGGTTAAAAGATTTAAAAAAAAAAAAACAACATAGTCTTCTGAAGAAAAAATAAGCCACTCAAACAATTTCAGTAGAGTAGAAAGAAAGGCATAACAGGAGACTGTACTAAGAAGCATTATCTCTGCTAGTGAGCTCAAGAAAACCTGTAATGGAGAAGATGTTTTGGAGTAAAGTCTTGATTAGTGATTTGCCATTATATGTCCAGCAATGCTGAAACAGAGTACAGGAAAGAGGGAAGACAAGGTCAAGACAGGCAGCATTCAGAACATGAGGCGTGAGTGGAACCATGCTACAGAACTTGAGATGTTATCCTGAAGAATATGAAGAATAATTAAAACTTTAAAAAACACATATATTATGTTTGGGGTTTGAAAAATTACACTAAACACAACATGGAGTCTGGCCTGGAGGAAAAGAGTTTTAAAACATTCTGGTTACCTAGATTTAAAAGAAAAAAAAAAAAAAAAAAAAGAAAAAGAAAGAAAAGACACAGCCTGAACAAAATCAATGACAATAAAAATAGAGGTTAGGACAGAATTGAAAGGTCTGAAGTTACAATGACAGGTCTTGACAATTGACTAAATAAAGGTTTTGACATCTTTAAAACATAATAATAGAAGAGTAAAATCTAATACAAAGGGAAAATGACTAATTCAATAAGAAGTGGAAAAGTGTATATATGAAAGTTATTTTAAAGGTCAAATTATAAGACAAAAATGACCTCAGGAGATATTGTATGTATAATTGTGTTAGAAAATCTAGAAACTTACAAATTATTAACAGTTTGTTCCTTTTTTAAACTTAATAAAAGATAAAGTGGCAAATTCAATGGAAACTAAAAAGCATTTAATAAATCTTGATGCTCATTCTTGATTTTAAATGTACTTCTTAGGAAAATATAAATAGAAGAATAATTTATATTTTAAATAATATTAGGCCCACTGAATACTACAAGAGAAAACAAAATATGCGTTTCCAATAAAATCTGGGCCAAAACAAAAATACATTTCTAATTGTTATTATTTTATAACTTTCTAAAAATTTTAGCCGGTGGTCTCAGACATGAAAAGAAATACATATTGGAAATGAGAAGATAACATTATTAACATTTTCAGGTACTTGTTTATGCCTGAAAAACCAGTGAAAAGATTATATATTAAAATCAGTGAGAAAAGAGCATAGAAGTTAAAATTATAATAATTAATGTTTATCCTATTGTGAGGGTTAATTTTATGTGTCAACTAGAATGGGCCAGAGGTTAACATTATTTCTGCTTGTGTCTGTGAGGGTCTTTCCAGAAGAGATTAGCACTTGGCTTAGTGGACTGAGAAAAGCAGATGGCCTCCCCAATGTGTGTGGGCATCACCCAGTCCTTTGAGAGAGGGACTGAATAGAATAAAAAGAGAGAAGGTTCAGTCACTCTCTGCCCAACTGCTTAAGCTGGAACATCAATCTTCAAGCTGCCCTATGTGCTCCATGTTCTCAGGCCTTCAGACCTAGACTGGAATCTATATCAATATAGCTTACCAGCTCTCAGGCTTTTAAACTATTAATACACCACTAGATTTCTTGGGTCTCCAGCTTGCAGACAGCAAACTGTGGGACTTCTCAGCCTCCACAATCACATGAGCCAATTCATTATAATAAATCTTGTATGGTTTTTTCGTGTTTATATATGCACATAAAAGTGTGTATTTATGTGTGTGTATGTGTGTGTGTGTGTGTATGTGTGTGTCTCCAATTGATTCAGTTTCTCTGGAAAACCCTGACTAAATATACTCATATATGTAAAACTGGTTAAAGGAGAAATCAAGTTCTAATCTACATAGCTAAAATGTCACAAATGCCCTAAAATCTTCTAAGAAAAAAACAATGGGATATATATGTGAATAAAATATGATAATTTCATAGAGGAACTTAAAAGCAATTTTGAATGAATGGAGAAATATCTCATATTTTGGTGAAAAAATATATCTTCGAAGTAGACTTCTGAGAATGCAGTGCAAATTTCCAGTATAATCTAATCAGATTCTAGTGAGAAAAATAAATAAAGTCCCAGAATTATTTATCTGGTATACCAAAATTATCAAAGTATAGCTAAACATGCCTCAGGTGTACATATACACACACTACTACCTGGGGTATATCTGAATTTGGTATGTAATAATACATAGTAATAATAATAATAACAATACATAGTAATAATAATAACAACAACAATAAAAATGATTTTCCTTGTAAAGACAATTTCACAAAGCATCTGATTATTCAGCAAATGATGCTAGGGAAACTTTGCTAATTAAAGTAAAATAATAAAATTCTATTTTATAGTATCCAAAATTATAAATCAAATAAATTCTAATGGATTAAAATTTTATATAGAAGGTAAGTAAATTATTTCCATACTCCAAGGTCTCCTAGGCACTAAAATATGGAATAAAATTACAAAGAAAAAGACAAATAGGTTTAATTATATAAATCTTAAAACCTCTATATATCAAGAATGTTTTAGAAAAAATTTAAAGCAAAGTCCAATTGGAAAACAAATGCATACTTAAGATAAATATAATAAAGGCATTCTTACCTTACAAATCAATAATTGAAATAAATGTGTCTGTTTCCTAACAAAAACATTAGCATGGTTAAAAACATGTATGGGAATTTCACAGAAGAAATGCAAATGACAAACAAACATATAATTAAATACTTAACCTCACTAATAATCAACAACAGACAAATTAAAATAATCAAATTACAATAAAAATTCAAGTTGGCAAAAATTAACAAACTAAATTATATTGTATGCATATAATAAGAAGTTACTCAACCATATACAAAAAGAACCTTTACTTGTTCATACATTTTAACTGAATAATTCCATTTTAGGAATTTATGGTAAGGAAATAATAAGAAATTCTATTATATTTTGGGCCGGGCGTGGTGGCTCACGCCTGTAATCCTAGCACTCTGGGAGGCCAAGGCGGGTGTATTGCTTGAGGTCAGGAGTTCAAAACCAGCCTGAGCAAGACCCTGTCTTTACTAAAAATAGAAAGAAATTAATTGACCAACTAAAAATATATATATGAAAAATTAGCCGGGCATGGTGGCACATGTCTGTAGTCCCAGCTACTCGGGAGGCTGAGGCAGTAGGATTGCTTGAGCCTAGGAGATTGACGTTGCTGTGAGCTAGGCTGAAGCCACAGCACTCACTCTAGCTTGGGCAACAAAGTGAAAATCTGTCTCCAAAAAAAAAAAAAAAGAAAAGAAAAAGAAATTCTATTATATTTATAAAACTATTGATTTCAGTATCATTTATTATAGTAGAACAATCAGAGTTTCCAAATACAATGGAACAACCTGTATGTCCCCAAATAGGGGAACAAGAAAGACATTATATATTATGGTATATAAAATATAATGTAGTCATTAAATTTTCCAGTGTACCCAATAAGAAATCACCTTACGCAGTCAGAATGGCTTTTATTACAAAGTCCAAAAACAATAGATATTGGCATGGATGCAGAGAAAAAGGAACGCTTATACACTGTTGGTGGAACCACAAATTAGTACAATCTCTATGGAAAACGGTATGGAGATTCCTCAAAGAACTAAAAGTTGACCTACCATTTGATTCAGCTATCCCACTACTAGGTATTTACCCAAAGGAAAAGAAGTTGTTTTATCAAAAAGATACCTGCACTCAAATGGTTATTGCAGCACAATTCACAATTGCAAAGATGTGGAATCAACCCAAATGCCCATCAATTCATGAATGGATTAACAAAATGTGTTATATGTATACCATGGAATATTACTCAGCCTTAAGGAAGGATGCCTTAATGACTTATGTAACAATTTGGATGGAACTGGAGACCATTATCCTAAGTGAAGGGTCTGAAGAATGGAAAAACAAACACCACATGTACTCATTATTAAATTGGAACGAACTGATGAGCACACTTGTGCATAGAGGGAAATAAAATTCAATAGAAATTAGGCAGGGGAGAGTTTTGAAGGAGGAAATGGGCAAAAACCTACCTAATGGGGTACAGTGAATACTATTTGGGAGACAGACACACTTTTAATCCTGACTCAAGCATTACAAAAGTGATCCATCTAATCATAAACATTTGTACCCCTGTAATACTTTGAAATAAAAAAAAATTCCAGTGTATGTATAATTATATGGAAAGTTGGGATACAAAAATAGCATAAATAGTATAATCTTAAATTATTAAACTATATAGTCATAAATATTATTAATATATTTATATATATGTATGTGTATTTATACACATAACATTTATATGTATAGAGAGAAAAGATCAAAGAATTCCAATAATGTTAACAGTAGTTGTTTTCCAGCAGTGGGATTACAAGTTATTTTTATTTTCTCCTTTACAACTTTATGTATTTTTCCAATTTGCTACAGTAGACATATTTTTATAATCAGAAGACATGATAAAAACATTTTATAAGCCCATTCAATTTTTATGAATTTTTTCAGCATAATATTGTTGTATCTCATTGTAATGAGAATCAATAATTCTGAAAAAATACATTTTTAGAGCAGTGAGTTATATTTTAAAATTGCATTAATATTTTGTTTCTAAGGAATTATTTCAGTTAGTGCCAAAATAAGCCCCTTCAGGCTCTGCATTAAGAACTACACTAATTCACATGGCTGCTAAAGATGTTCAGTAATGCTGGTGTACAATCTCCTTCTCCCTCAATTGTGTTTGTTCCCAGCCAGGTATGCATATAGATGGGCATGCTTCTGAGATCAGGGTCTAGCATGCAAAGACAAGAGATTACTTAGATTAACCAGGAAATCTGGAATATTTCTCACGTGATTTTTAAATCAGAAATAGTGTATCCACTGAGTTACAGGTACAATATCATACAATGTTGTCACAAACTAGAATTCAAGAATTCAGCCTGAATTCAGCAGAAGAGGGAAGGAAAGCATCACTTTCCTTGAATCCTAGCAGGATGGACGGTTAAATGTCCTCCGTGGTGGAAAAGGGAGTATCCAGGAAATCAGTATGATGGTCATAAGATAGGTCGGTATGAGGACCTGGAATGTAACCATCTCTCTGACAACAAAATTGGCATCGATGAGGCAAGACATTCCCTTGGAGAATTTTCTTGAAAGAAATTAAAAAGGAGCAGATGGCATGATATGAGCAATTTTTTTCTTGCTCCTCCTGTATGTCAAAACATTATTTTAACCAAAAAAAATTTTTTAAACCAGGAAAAGGGAAAAAAACATCACTCATGAAACACAAAGACGATATGAATGAACAGTATGTTTTCCTATAGTTAAGCCCTAGACACAGTGAACAGTATAGCAACAGTGCTTATACATTGTACCTGATATTTACAGACACAAGGAACAATCACAAAATGGCCCTAGCATCCATCTCATCTCTCCTGACAGACATCTAGAAGTCATTTGGGAGTTCACTCTTTCCTAAGCAAGAGGAAATTAATATAAACTTAATTAATTATAATTAATTATAATTAATGTAATTAATATAAACTTTCAATTTACCCCCAAATAATTTTCAGAATCTACCTATTTCTCTCCAATTCCAATATCATCTATCGGTATAAAGAAATACCTCCCCTTTCCTCCCTTCCTCCTTTCCTCTTTTGAAGACTTTAGAGAAATCTTCAAAAATATAAAGCAGATCATGTCACTGCTCTGCTTAAAACTCTTCAGTGGCTTTCCATGACTCTTACAGTGAAAAAACTCAAAATCCTTTCCCATGGCCTACAAGGCTCTTCATTATTTGACCCTACATAACTTTGAACTTCATCTTTTCTGTTTGCTCTGTTACCACAAACACACTGTCTTCTTTCAGATCCTCGAACACACCAAACTCACTCCTCTCTTTGTAACAGAGTTCCTTCTTCTTGGAATAAGTTTTTCCCAGATTGTCCTACACTTGGCTCTTTCTTACCATTTACACCTTAGAATAAATATTAATTCTTCAGCTAGGTCTTCCTTGAACACTCCTTGAATTAGAAGCAGCTCTTTGGTACTCCACATAATTTCACTCCATTTTATTTTCTTCTAGTACTTAATGATTATCTAATATTTCTATATTAACTCATTATTTATTCATTGTTTGTCCCCACTAGAATGTATGCTCCATAAAAGGAAAGACCTTGTCTATCTTGCTTTAAATTTGAACTCTAGCACCAAAAATAATGTCTAGCACAAGGTAAGTATTCAACAAATACTTATTGAAAGAACTAATAATGTGTTCTTGAGAACATGTATGATAGCAGAATGTATGACTGTCTAATAATAATTTTAAGGTTATAGTAAGGACTCATTTCCTGAACAGCTAAAAAATTAAAGTCCCATAATTAATAACACATTTTAGGCAATTTCTATAATGTATCCAGCACTTATAAACATCTTTTGGTTTGTTTTATTCCTCCATAATAAAAAATCAGAGTCAAGCGATTTAAGGTCAATGAGTGCCTGATGGAGACTGAAGTAATCTTGCTTTGAACATGCTTAGTAATTATCACCTTTGTGTCAGCAGTACTGGGTTCATGAAATCTACACTTCTTATCAGCTAATTTTTACAAAATAATGCAGCAGATGCAGTGGGTGGTCTGCCCCTTCCCCTCATATCCTTTGACCACTATTGTGAACTCAAGTTCCTGATGTGCTTTCTGTACAACATCAGCACACATGGCTTTTCACAGAGTTCCCTCAGGCTGCCAGGTCCCACCTCGCCTCAGCTTGCTGGGAGCCTGGGGATTGCCGTCCTTAACCAGTGACTCAAGTGCACTGGGGTGTCAATCATCTGGCTTACTGGCTAGTGATCAAACTCTACGGTGTGCTCTATACTGTGGCCAAAGCTTCCTCAGAGGACTATACTTGATATCACACCCTTGTTTAGACTCCTTCCCTTTGCAGGCCCACTTTCTCACTTTTCTACTATTTTTTCTTGGCAACACTTGCTAATGAATTGCTTTTACATGAATATTTAAGATCTCAAGTTCTGCTTCTGAAGAACTCAACCTAAGATGAACAATATGAGTAAAATGAAATATGAAAAATAACAGAAAATACCAGACATGATTGTAATTATCATCGATGCTATCAGAACAGCACAACACTGTGGGCCTACAGTGAGGAATAATATGAGCAACTTAAAATGATGTCAAAATGGGAATGGCCATGTCAAAAAATGAAAAGTCTAGAATTCACTTCACTTTAAATGAAAGGAATAGATGCTGCATTATAAGTATGTTTCATGTGAGACTATGATATGGAAATTCAAGCACAGATTCATATTCAAAGAATCAACCTTGGCCTCATAACAAAAATACTGGAAAATAAATGGGCGTCTATAATGTTTAATTTTAAAAAAAAGGATGGCATCAGATATTTCAACAGCAATATTAGAAGCTAAACACCAGAAAAGAAACTCCTTCAAAACCCTAAGGAGAAGTTACTTACATAAGTAGTAGAATTCTATACTCAGACAACTATTAATGAGGAGAGGAAGAGAAATTCAGACATGAAAATTGTCTAAATATGTCTCCCATGTGCCTTTTCTCAGGAAGGTCTTGGATGTGCATTCTATTAAAACAAGAGGATAAAGCAAGGAGAAGGAACATACAGGACATCAGAAACAAGATCCAACTGGAGAGGAGGGTCTCCAGGAGGTGATGGTGATGAAGGTTGATTCTGGAACCAGACTCAGACTGCAGCCAGGTCAAACAAAGCCTCATTGGAATCTTCCTGCAAAGAATCTCCAAGAAGAAGCAACTAAGAATATAGCTGAGGTTGCAACATATTGCAGGAAAATTTATATTTCTGACAGAGTATTTGAGAGTGAAGTGGTGAACAAATCAAACACATGGATAATAAAAAATACAATTATTAACCAAAGCCTAAGAGAAAGAAAAGTGTGTACAGTGCAGTATTTTATAATCACAATAACATGACCATTCAATATTGATCTAATGAAAAGTATGATATAATGACATTTATTGGTAAGATGGGGAAATCAAAAGTCCACATATATAATGGCAGAAAAAAGTCAAATCCTCATTTCTTTGGTGGGAAATTAATAGATAATGTGTAAAATTGAAAAATTGACATTCAGCATACAACTTAAATATATGGAAGTAAATATCAAGAGAAATAGCTGAAAGGGTTGAAAGTAGTTGCCTCTGAGGATTGGAAAATTGGAGTACAGACAGGATGCTTTTTTAAAAAAAAGACATGTTCATTTCATGTACATTTGTAACCTTGGTAAAATGAAACATTAAAAAAGAGGAAGAAAAAAGAGCTTTGGGCAATTTCTCTCTTATCTAATATTTGAGGACTTAACATGTATTTGCATCACTGGAAAGAGTAGAATATTCTCCACTATGGCTGAGTAATTCAAACAAGGTATCCTAGAGGGCACTAAACAACAGGTGAAGCTTTTGAATAAAGTGACCTGATTAAAAAAAAAAAAAAAAAAAAAAAAGCTTTAGATTCCTAAATAACAATATAATACCTAACATTTACTCAGTATTTATTAAGCATCTATAATACATATATTATTTAATTCTCACATTATTCCTCTGAGGCATGTACTATGATCATCTCCATATTACAGAGGAAAAAACTAAAACTTGGAAAAGATCAATCTTTGTTCGAAGTCTCACACCCAGAAAGTGACAGCACTAGGATTTTTCTTTTCTGATGGGAATGCTTATCCCCAGAAATACTAATGGCTTAGTATCCAACCTCCTTTTAATCCCCTCTAACTTCAGTGAATTTCCCTGACTACTCTATTGAAATGGAAACCAACCCCCACCTCCTTCCCTAACCCTAGCCCTGCCCTATACACCAGCTTTCCCAAACCCTTGGATGCTGATTTTCTCCAGCGTACTTCACCATTTGAAATAACATATGGTTTGGGTTTTTTTATTGATATATTGTGTATTGTCAGCCTCTCCACTTTAAGTGAGCTCCATAAGAGTAAGGATTTTTTCTCTTTTCTCACCTGTTATATCCCCAATGCTCAAATGAGCATCTGGCATATAACAGAGTCAAAAATAATTGTTAAATTTACTGAAAATCACAAATCTAGAATCTGAGCAATTCACCACCATGCTGTATTGCCAATTCTAGTTACGCATTGTAAAAAACAGTAGACATTACCTTGTTTTGACAAAATACTTTCAATTTATAAAAAGATTGCATGGAAGAAAACACTTACTTATGAAATCGGCCACTACTATGAGTCCAGTTAGCCTCTTTTTCCTATGTAAAAGAATGGCTTTTAGGACTATCTTAAAGTTTGTGGATTTACTTTTGCTTTCTCCAGGGTTACCCTTCAAAGTATTGACTTTTCCTAATAACTAACCATAACCAAAATGCCTTGCTGTGTAAGTGGGAATCAAGAGCAGAGAACAGGCTCCTAGTGAGGGGAGTTTTATGTAGGTAAGCTAAATAGAAAAGCACATGTTCCGCCAAAGCCCTCCCAGTAGAAAGCACTGATACTGCACGGTCATTCAGGAAATAGACATGAATCCAACTGAGTGACTTAAAATGTGTCCCTGTAGACGGTGAACTATGCAATTTGTTCAGCTCCCACTTAATGACAGGGGAATCATTATGTTCTTCCTATTTCTTCTGCATACAAACTATAGCTCAGGATTGATGCAAGTGTAATGAAGTAATAATTTAGCTTTCACATCAATTAACAATTGCATGAGCTTAGAGCTCTAAAAGAGGATATTAGGGTTGCAGAAGGGAACCCACTCATTCTGTTCCTGGAAAATCTAAAAGATAAAGAGTCTATATAATCCTTTCCAGGATTTACAGCTGTAAAAGACCTAATCAACAATGCAATAAACTTAGAGATTACCTTTTCATCCTGAAAACACTGAACACTTTCTGATAAGACGTCAATGAAGGTCTAGGAAAGACCAAGTGTGAATCTATTTTATGGATTTACTAAGTTTGATGACAAATAAAGCCACTGAAACTAAATTTCATTTTCCAAAGTGTTTCTTGTCCCTTTTGTCAAAAGGCTCTATCTCTGTTTTTCAATTTGTCTTTAAAGTGCTTTATGTTTAGAATTAAACTAACTCTTTAAGATTGTCTAGTTCTTTGAACATTTTAGGATTTAAAGGTGACCAATTAATAATAGACTTTATTTGGGACATGAAAATTCCTTCTGATAAATTGATAAACTTGATTAGTGAGAAAGTTATTCTTTTCTGTTTACCATTTTCCTTTAAAAAATAAACTATTCACCATCTCCAAAATACAAACACAAACTGATCAGATGTTTTCTATCATTATCTGATCATTATTACTATTTTGTAATAGTACTCAGAATTCTGAGTACAAGATATAGTGGGTCACATGGTGAAGTAGCTATTTCTGCAAAACATGTGAAAGATCTTAAATGAGAAAACCAATGGGGTAATCTGGTTTGTAATCAAATTACAAACCGTTATTTTCTCTCTTTGCCTATATTCATGTAATACAAAGTAAAGACAGATATATGTAAATAATTTTTAAATTTGATTAATTTCTAAACAATTCTACTTATCTATGTACACTAATCAAATCAGTGATATTACCAGTAAATCCTCTATTCATGTTTTACTGAAAAATATCAACTGGGGACTGCACCATATTTGTAGTCAGGAAGAATGGATTAACTTTTATTTTTGGTACTCAGAAAAATAACACAAGCAGTTTGCTAATTTAAAAAATCAATAAGTACTAAAACACTTCTGGCAAACCAATGTGAAAAAGATGTTCCTGCTAAACTTAATTTATATGTGTATATTTCTCAACCATTCATTAATTTATTCCCTCAGTCAGTCAATTTTTCTTCAAATCTTTACTGAAAACCTACTCTGACCCAGCAGGCCCTGAGCAATGCTGGTGTGTTAGAGATGCATGTGACATAGCCCAAACCCCAAGATGCTCCCAGGCTCAATGAGACTGGAAGAAGTCAACAGTTAGCATCCAGTTTTACAGTGGATGAGAGAGGAATGCTCAAATACTACAATAGCCCTCATTTCAACTGCAATGTGGGGCAGGGGAAAGGTCAAGGATCCAGTATGCTTAGAGAAAGCTTTAGAGAAGAGGAAACGCTTGAGCTAACTCCAAAATGATAAAGTGGAGGTGAGAAAACTCATTTTTGCACAGGAAATGGTTTATACAAAGGCACACATTTTCAAATAGTACCACATGTACTCACTATTAAATTGGAACTAATTGATCAACACCAATATGTACACATAGTATTACAATTCAACAGAAACCAAGAAGGTGGGAGGGGGGAGATGGGGATGGGTACATTCACACCTAATGGGTACATTGCACTCTATCTTGGTGATGGGCACACACACAACTTTGACTCAAACTGCACAAGAGCAAATCATATAACCAAAACGTTTGTATTCCTGTAATATTCTAAAATTGAAAAAAAAAACCAAAACATGGAAACCACATGTTAGTAACAATAGCTAACATTTTTGAGTACCTATTTATATACCAGGCATACTAATAAGCATTCATTTAATACAAAATATTGTGAATACTTTTATTGTCATTTTTTTTTTTGAGATAGGGTCTTCTTTTGTCACCCATGCTAGGGAGCAGTGGAGTCATCATAGCTCACTGAGCCTCAAATTCTTGGGCTCAAGTGATCCTCTTGCCTCAGCCTCCCAAGTAGCTGGGACTATAGTCACACACCCATCACACTTCGCTAATTTTCTATTTTTTGTAGAGACAGGGTCTTGCTCTTGCTCAGGCTGGTCTCAAACTCCTGGCCTCAAGCAATTCTCCCATCTGGGCCTCCCAAAGTGCTAGGATTAGAGGTGTGAGCCACCTGCACCTAGCCTATTCTCCTGTTTTTTTTTAAGTTAAGAAAGGTTTGGAAGGACTATATCACTTGTGGAATTCACTTAGAATTAAGACTTGAAGTCAATAATCTGATTTTACAACTTTTGCTCTTAACCGATTAACCAATATACCAGACTTTCTTAAAGCTAATAAAAGTAAAGTGACAAAAGGATATAATCACAGCTAAATAATGATATAATACTCTGCTGAGGAACATGCACTTATTCCTAATGGCATAAGCAGCTACCAACAAATTTTAAGATAGGGAATTATATATGTTACAAAAATGATAATATTCCAAGAGAGAGTAGAACAGTGGAGATGAAGGATGTGAGATACCTAAAGACATCTTCAAGAGGTAGAGTCAAGAAAACTTAGTAGCTGATTAGACATGAGAGTTACAGAGACAATTGAGATGTCTCCCTGGCTTTGCTTGGGAACACACAGATGATACTCTGGAGCTCAGATGAGAGGTCTAGATAGGAATGGGAAGTCATGTATGTATCTAGCATGAAAGAGGACACAGTTATAAACAAAATTGCCATGGAAGAGCATAAGAATTTTAGAAATAGGGAAGGGGAATTGTAAAAGTAAGATCATAGGAATAGCAAATTTATGGGTTTGCTGAAGAGGAGAAACTAATTTACCAAGAAAAGGTAAAAAGAAGCAACCCAGAAGGAGTGGGGCAAATGAGAGAAAGTAATGCTATCATAACTAAGGGAGAAGAGACATTTTTAACATGATGCACCCACAGCCCAATGCTGCTCAGACAATAAGCGAAGCAAGTATAAAGTTTGTGTATTATGTTTACTAGTGGAGATCCTAGTTTGTTACTTTAGAACTTTTGCCATGTCTAGGAAGGAAATTATTTTATAGCTAGGAATGGGACTTGAAGAAGCAAAAACAATAAATGTCATTATTTTTTTTTAAGAAATTTGGCTGCCAAGGGTGGGAAACAGTGTAATGGTCAGATGAGGACAGAGATCAAGGAGAGATGGAAAAAAAGTAAAAATGAGGATAAAAATGAAGGTACAGGAGTGAAAGGAAATTAAAAGAGCAAAGACTTGAGTGAAATGTGTGAGGAAAGTCTACCTCTAGCTACATCTGCCATGTGGAAAAGTCAGCTTTACCCAAGTGAAATCATATTATTATTATTAGTGTATTAATATTAATACACTAATACTAATACAATATTAGTATTGTAAACAATTAATACTAATACAGTATTAATAAGGAGATAAGACTCCAAAACCACTTACAGCATCTTTCTTAGGTATCATTGGAAGTGACACATTTTCTACCAAGTGACAAAGACAGCTAGATTATTTGTCTAATAAAACATAAAAGAAAAATATTTTGATATATTGTCCATTTTAAATTTTTGAAAACCTTGCCTTGTATAATACTCCTTTTCAAGGTATTTGCGCACTTTAAATCTTTTCCCTCACTCTAACTTATTCATACATTTTTGGTTTCTCAACATCAACAAAGCCATTCTCTGATTGCTCCAACCAATGTTGACATTGGTGCAACGGCAATGGCTTGACATAGAATCATGGAACCACATAGTCCCCATGATATTACATATTAAGCCATTTGACATTTTGGAATGTACTCCTAAGAATATTGGTAATGCTTTTTTTAAAAGCAAGCTATGGAATTATTACAATAAATTTCAGATTTGGAAATATTTTATACTACTACACATAGAGAAAATAGGAAAAATGAGAAACTATAGCTAAATGTACCTTTATTTACAAAATATTCATTACAAAATTTTTCTTTGTATGGAGACTTTTGGTACACCATGTATATATAGAATAAAACATGAAATAAGTGAAAAAGCAGAAATAAGTGAAATAGGCTGGGCGTGGTGGCTCATGCCTATAATCCTAGCACTCTGGGAGGCCGAGGCAGGCGGATCATGGAGTTTGAGACCAATCTGAGCAAGAGTGAGACCCCGTCTCTACCAAAAATAGAAAAAATTAGCCGGGCATGGTGACACATGCCTGTAGTACCAGCTACTCGGGAGGCTGAGGCAGAAGAATTGCGTGAGCCCAGGAGTTTGAGGTTGCTGTGAGCCAGGCTGACTCCACGGCACTCTAGCCCAGGCAACAGAGTGAGACTCTGTCTCAAAAATACAAAAAATACAAAAAAAAAAAAAGAAAAGAAAAGAAGTAAATGAAATATAATGGATCTCCAATATTTTATTTTGAATCAATCATAAAAATAAAGGATTATAAGAAATAGTTGAAAAAAGAGGCAGAAATTTCTGTATAGTTAAACAGAGAATGTAAAAATATTTCTTACTGGAATAAATGATATTCTAGTCTCTACATCAAAAGTCTCCAGAGTAAACTGCAAATAAAGACATCTTACATAGTTTCAGATATAGTTTTTAATTAACATTTAATGACACTAAAAACTTTCATATTTATCACTCTAAAAAAAATTCAAGCATCAAGATAAAATTACACATTATAAATTTTTACCTGAACATATGAATATATTTTACATTATTGACCTTTATAGATTGAATTAATTTTGGACACATATACAATATAATATAATATTAGACCCTAAACAGATATTTAGAAACCTGTGCTCCTAACTTCTAAAAAATGCTACTGAAATGAATTAGACTTCCTCTTATTTGTTTCTAGCTTCAGTTTACATTAACTTGGCTTCTTTTGGTTGTGAATCATTCAAAGTATTTATTAAAAGTAGACAAAGACTTAAAGGCTCTGGTGGTAACTGCGAACTGAGCACTTATATGGAAATCATCATCTGCCCCAAGTATGTAATTTAGTAGGCACAGGAGGTGACATGATGTGGAAAGAACATAGATTTGGGAGCCCACCAATATGTACCCATGTAGTCTCCCTAAACCTGCATTCTCCCTTCCAGATACCTGTGAAGAATACCTGCTTGGCAGTGCGGTGGCACACAGAAGAGACCTTAGGAAGACACGTGGCCATGCACCTGGCATACTACAGGCACTCTGAAAATGGTAGCTATTATCTCTGATAGGATTTCTCAAGGAGGCAAACACTTAGTGGAACTGAATTTAGAGGCAAAGAAACAATACAGGAGAAAAGACGTGAAAGAAAGACAGGAGAGTATGTGAAACAAAGATAGGAGAGAGAGGGATGATTTTTTCATATATAGAAAGCTCCAGAAAGTTCACTAGAGATTAATATGTATACAATTATTTAAAAATTTGGGAACACATCTGGTACATTTGTTTTTCAATCAAATCCACACCCTCAGCTCTATGTTTATTTTTTGGAGGTTATACACTTTTTGCGATATCTCCTGGAATTTTGTTCATTTTTCTGAAAAAACTGCAGGAAAGGGAAAGGTGTATCTTTTCATTTATATGTATTTCTCCCAGTGTTGGCTTTTGGGTATGAAAATGTTCTGTTCATGTTTGGTGAGATTCCTGGGACCAGACACCATCTCCCAATCACCTTTTACTTCTTTTTGTTGTTGTTGTTTTCTTTTGTGTGTGTGTTTTTGTTTTTGTTTTCAGACACAGACTTGCTCTGTTGCCCAGGTTAGACTGTTGTGGCATCAGCATAGTTCACAGCAACCACAAACTCCTGGGTTCAAGTAATCCTCCCATCTCAGCCTCCAAAGTAGCTGGGAACACAGGCACACACCACCATGTCTGGCTAATTTTTTTTCTATTTTTAGTACAGACAGGGTCTTGGTCAGGCTGGTCTTGAACTCCTGACCTCAAGCAATCCTCCTGCCTCAGCGGATCCTACAGAATGTTAGGATTACAGGCGTGAGCCATGGCGCCTGCCCTACCTTTTACTTCTAAAGCAGAAGTCCCCAACCTTCTGGGTACCAAGGACCAGTTTCATGGAAGACAATTTTTCCACGGATTGGGCTGGGAGGGGTTAGTAACAGGATGACGGATGTAGGGCACTCAGTGCAGGATGAATCAGATATGCCATGTTAACTACCTGAAAGGGGCCATTTTGATAAGTAAATTTGCTTCTGAAAAGTGAACGAGCAAATACCTAGATGATTACTGTTCTAGCATGATGAATGCAACACTGTCACAGATAAAGCAGGGGGTGGACCAATGGATAGCCCACTTGCTAAAATATTCCTTTTCAATTCACTCTTGAGGACACAGCTTGGGCAAGATTTAGGGAAACCTGTAAAGTCCTGAATTGGCAGTCTCTTTAAAATAAGAGGGAAAAATCCTTAAAGTCCTTTTAAAGACTCTTTAAATGTTCAGGGAAAATTTATGGTTGCTATGTCTATAACAGGAGAAAACGGAAATACTGTGGAGGTACAGAAATACTCTAGTGGGCTCACTGGAGTATTACTGTTATCACCGTCATAACCAGCCCCAGATCTATCTATATGCAAAGAATGTAGTAATCACATGAAGCCTGTACTTCTGTGCAGAGTATCAGTGAATTATAATAACAATTCAAAAGAATAGCTTCTATTTGTGATCAAATTTCTTATATCGCTTAACAATAAGAAGACAATTATTAAACTGTATACTCATGTCCGATATAGTAATTCTTCATTTAAGATAATAAATTGACATTCTAATAACTTTTAAAAACTATAAATATAATCATAAAACATGTTTATTAGATGCTTACAAAAAGATATAGATAAAATCTCATCTTTGGGCAGGAATGACTCAAAAAAATGAGTTCACCTATCCTAGCATCTGGGGTCCTCAGAGCCATCAGTTGCTTACCCAGCACTGATCTCAATTAGAGCTTCTGGCACAAGACCTACTATTTTCCAGAACTTCCTGGTACTGACCTCAGCTTCTTCCACAATCCTGACTCTTCAATAATGTGCTGAACTCATTCCCTGCTCACTATTTTCTGATACTGACCTAACGTGGCTCTTTGATCCACACAGTCCGACTTGAAGTCTATCAGCCTAGATTCTCATCCAAGTTTTACCACCAAGGAGATAACTTTTTTGCATATCTCTAAATGCAATACTTTATGCTTTAATGAGATCTAGCCTGCATTCCTCTATAACTCCCTGTTGTCTTGTTCCTTAAATGTACACATGTATTTGAGCAAATTATTTTTCCTCTATATACTCTTGCCCTCAATTTCCTCATCTGTAATTAGGTTTAGAAAATTAAAAAGATAGTATTAGAAAGGATAGTTCAGTACATAGTATGTGAGAACACATTTAAATTCCTTTCTTCCCATGAGTGGATACTTTTCTTTTATCAATTTCCTCTATCCCTAATACACTCTCTAAATGGCAGAAGAAATAGCACATTTACACTATCTTTCCAAGTCAACAGATAAATCTGATATGTCTTTGTTTAGCAGGTTATCCTTGTCAGGCCAATAATCTGTGTCATTCTCACTCTTCCAACACAATTGTTCTGACAGATGGGGTAGCTTACTACATTTTGCAGAGGTTAAATGAAATTATGAACACAGAAGCTTGATCTTCTGGCCTGCAGTGTGTCTGATGAAAGCAATTGATAGCTCTGTGTTTTTGTATGGGTGGTCTTTTTTACTAAGAGATCAGTTATATACACATGTCTTTATTAAGCATGATGAATGTTCAGAAGACCTACATTAGAAGAGTGTGTATTCTGTCCTGTATTAAATAAATTTCTGAACATAAAAAAATGTCTTCTCATGTCAAAATTTATCATAAGGTCTTATTAGGTAAGACAATGGGCTCTGGTTTAATATAAATTTTTCTCTGTGTTTAGTCTTCCACAAACTTTAAAAAAGAAATTTCTAAATTATCATGGCCTATTGAGTAAATGTAACCTTAACAAAACATAATTACATGTTTACACACATTGGTGCTATTATGAACCATCTGAAGAACTGTATAGATTTTTAAAAATTCCATAATTACAACTTTACAGGCTTATAGCTCCTTGGGAACCGTTATAGACTAACAAGTAAATATTACAAACATTGAAAAGCCCCTGGTTGCACTATCCGACAATTATCACACATGCAAAAAAAAAAAAATCTCTAAATCACAGGCTTACCCTACTGGCATAGTGTTTCTTATTTTAAGGACCATGGTGAGCTCCAGATTTTCCATAAACCTCTGACACTGTATGCAAACATGTGATAGGCATTTTTCTTTTCAGAGTTTCCAGAGCTTTCCTAGATTGTTAAAGCAGTCCATTATATTTATGCTTATTTATATTTATATATATCCCCATCAAAATATAAATAAAAGATTAAAAGTATTATACTTCAACTAAAATGAAGAAAAATATTAGAAAGAAAATAAATAATTAATCTAGTTCTGATCATTATAGTCAGAAAAGGAAAATTAGCAACCTCACAGCCTTGTTTTTTGTTTGTTCATATGCTTTAGGTAACAGAAATTACAAAGCTATTTTTATTGCCTATGTGACAAAGCTTATTTCGTTAGAGGTATGGAAAGGCACTAACGATTCTCAAACTTAAGTGAACTCAATCCCATGGGGTTGTTACAGTAGAGGGGCCTGTCCCCACTTCCAGAGGTTCCCCAGGACTGTGGTGCAGACCGGAATCTGCACGTTTAACAAGCACATGGGGTATTACAGACCTAGGTAGTCAAAGGAAGTCAACAGAACACCTGGTGAGAAACACTGCACTCCTTCCAATCCATTAACAATTTCTTTTAAATGGTTTGTGCCATGTTGTAATTTGTAAACCAGGCACCCTGAGGCAAGATTCTGTTTATTAGCATTTTTTTTCCACGAAGCAACTGAAGTTCTCATTGACTTTACGATAAATCCAAGAAAAAAAAACAAAAAAACACTTATATGCCAATGGCTACTTTTAACAATTTTCAAGCTATCAAATGATAATCTCAAAAATCATCTTATTAATCACCATTCACTAAAGCAGGAATAAATGAAAATCAGATAATCATAAATCTAGAATATAGGTAATATGAGATGGAGAGTAATAAACAAAATTTATTTTATTTTATTTATTTATTTATTTTTTTGAGACAGAGTCTCACTTTGTTGCCCAGGCTAGAGTGAGTGCCATGGCGTCAGCCTAGCTCACAGCAACCTCAAACTCCTGGGCTCAAGCAATCCTCCTGCCTCAGCCTCCCAAGTAGCTGGGACTACAGGCATTCGCCACCATGCCCGGCTAATTTTTTTTTTTGTATATATATTAGTTGGCCAATTAATTTCTTTCTATTTATAGTAGAGACGGGGTCTCGCTCTTGCTCAGGCTGGTTTCGAACTCCTGACCTCGAGTGATCCGCCCGCCTTGGCCTCCCAGAGAGCTAGGATTACAGGCGTGAGCCACCGCGCCCAGCCCAAAATTTATTTTATATTCTGAGATTTTGCCTCAGTTGAACAATAACAATTTTAACATAATGTTGGAGTTACAAGATCAAAAAATTTTCAGGAAAATTATGAGATTTCTAGTTAATTTTCAAACATTCATGAGTTCTACATGTCTGGGAAAAAACAAAGGAAAATTGTTTTATTGAAAGGTATAAGATAAATAAGCTATATACATTTGACAGCTCATTATGACAAGTGAAAAAGTAAGAGATAAGAAAGAAATCAAGGATATAGGCAACATTTTAACCATTATTCCCATTTGGTGTCTTTAAATAGCAGGTCCTTTGAAACTATAAAATCCTGAAAGATATTGTGGGAGAGTATAATGTTCTTAATTGTGAAACTTCAAAATGATATAACCCTGATAATTGCTAAAAAATGCATTTACACCCTGCAGGGTACAAGTAATAAGGCCAACCTAGAATTCCTCAAAACACAGCCATCATTTTAATAGCTCCACCATAAGTCTAAGCAATGCAATTAATTCTCTGGCATTTATGCAAGTTTTCTACCGTGAATCCATGTGAACTCAGACATCATCAGGCAATATTTATGTGCTGAGTACACAAATAGCCTTGTCACTCAGGAACTGCTTCCTTAATGCAAAAACACCAGCATATCTGTCTCATTTCCATTATGCTCAGACGTGGCATGTGCAGCACATAAGTGTGGCTGGTCTATAACAGTCTGGCAACAAGGATGGTAGGCAAAAATGGAGCTCTGACAAGTATAGAGACACCCAACCACAAAGAATCAATTCTAGATAATATCATTTGCACACATCACTTCTGGGTCAACTTGCAATAATCAACGTCCTCTTAAAATGATATTCATAGCAAAATACAAGTTTAAGTGTTTGCTATTTAAATTAGTTTCCAGAATCAGAAGAAATTATGATGTCACCTTGGCAGTATTTTTTTATGTGCCACCCAGTTTCTAAATGTCAGACTTAAAACATCCAAGAATATTTTCCACTGTTTGCCTCAGCCATATGTATTGCAATGGAAGGGCAATAATATTTGTTCACAATATTTTAATTTATAAAAATTAGAGATGAGATCCTATTAGGAAAATTCATAAATGCAATAAGTTAAAAACTTGTGGCAATGCAGTGATTAAGAAGGATTTGAAACAATCCAAATTTCACATAAAATATTAAACTTGTCTACGTAAAGGGATACATGTATACCATTTCCTTGTATAATACTTAATTACTTCCCAAACTCAGCTATCTAATTGACTTTGATATTAGGCTATAATCACATTCTGGACAGAGTAGAGGTATAAATCCTGTTCCAAAGACAGCAAAGAGAATACTTATGTTTCAGTGGCAGATCCAGGCCAGAAAAAAAAGAGGAATAGTCACTAGAGTCCTGTCACAGCCAAGGGAAGGTCCAGACAACCAAAATTAGTTTAGATCCACCTCAGCATTCAACATTCTTTTGCTATAGGCCTGAAGACCTAATTAAGTAATGATCTTCTGATTCTCTCTCAGAAAAGTTCAGGGAAGTCACACACCTTCTCCCAACTATGAAGCTTCACCCAGGCCCTTGGTCCTTCAGCTGTTCTCAATTAAGATCCTGGGGCCTTGCACAAGTTACTTAAGCACTCCAAGCCTCATCTTCCTCATCCATAAAATGTGGATATTCATGAGTACTTTGTAAGGTTGCTTGAATATAAAATATGGTAATTTATGTGAAGCATTTGGCACAATGTCTGGCATATAAAAAGTACTTAAGTGTAGCAATTATTGTTAACTAACAATAAAAATTGTTAATATTTTAATATCCATAATAAGTTTGATCCATGAAAATCTCCATTTCAAGCAAACAGTCAAGCATTACTGTGATGACATTTTTACTCTTAAGAGAAGATAAAGCCAGACAACTTGGCACGCAGCATATGTTCTAAAATTGTATAAGCTACCAAAGGCAATGGAAAAGCAGATGAGAGCATTTTAAAAATTAAAATGCCTTTTGATTGCTCTGCACTATGTCCTGTATCACAGAGAGGCGCTGTCAGAATCAGTATCTTTATAAATGATGGATTTTGTACAGCATAAAAAGGCATGGCGAAGTATATTTCAAATTATGTTTTGAAAGCATTGATTCCCATACATCTTTGAAATTAAATTTCCCTCATGATTCATCATTAAAGCCCTTACCTTGCTTTAAGAGGAAAATAAGGAAAGAAAATTTCTCCTTCACAATCCCATCCAAATGTAAACTGCAGATAAACATTGGAAATTACACAAATGAATTACTTCATCAGTCTGATTTTTCTCTATTGAATATTCTCCTCCTTTTTGTCACTACTTCAAGCACTTGAGTGTCACCTCTATATTTTCCATATGTTTTTATAAACATAATGAGAAGGCTAGTGCTCTAACATAGTGCTTTGTCTCTGCTTATCTGATAATGCAATAACCAAGATTTCATTATAGCACAATCAATGTTTGTGGAATGAATGAATGAAATGTCAGGCCAAATTATCTGCTTTTCTGTTTATTAATATTAAATTCCTCATAGGTTTTCTCTTCTTTGTGACCACTTCACTTGAGAAATAATGATTAATTCTTACTCAGAATTTTGTAACTATGTACTGCAGGCTGAAGATACAATTGAATTTTTCTACAGTAGATATGTGAAGTATGTGTAAAAAAGAACTGCATTTTACTGAACTTTGGCATTTATCCACCTATATTGAGTAAGCTTAAGGTAAAGAAAGATTTTTTTCCACAGGGGTAATTACTAAATTACCATTATCATCATAGAAGTCATTTTTTCTCTGAGGTAAAGCTAACCAGTTATTGGAAACTGATTAAAAGAAAATCTTTCCCCTTCACATTAAAACACATAACTTTATTTTCCTCTGTGTTGCATAGTATCAAGACATCTGAGGTATAAATTAAGCATGGTGCTTATTTAAGATATATCAATGATGGCTCTCAACATGATGATAACGATAGTCTACAGAATGCCTGGAGATATCATTCTGGTGTCTCTAAAATATGGTGCATTTTTTAAAAATATTAATTAATTCTGCAAAATACAACACATTTGGCTTGTCCTTCTCTTGATTCCAAAGACTTACATAGAACACCACATCTATTTTGCACACCAAAATCCCTTAAGGTGTTTCCTATGACAATGGATAGCATGTATATTCCAGTCCTGGAAGGGACAAGAAAAATTCAAACTCCATATATAAATGACATCATGAGAGTAGTCTTTCTATGCCTGGCTTATTGTACTTAATATAATGTTCTCCAGGTTCATTCATGTTGTTCCAAATGACAGGATTTCTTTCTTTTTTAAGGCTGAATAGTATTTCATTGTGTATATATCCCACATTTTCTCTACCTGGTCATCTGTTGATGGACACTTGGCTATTGTGAATAATGTCACAAGAACGTGGGAGTGCAGATGTCTCTTAGACATACTGATTTAATTTCCTTTGGAAGTATATCAGTAGTGGAATTTCTGGATCATACAATAGCTGGAGAGTAAAATGGTAGTTACCAGAGGCTAGGAATTGAAAGATTGAGAAGATGTTAGTCAAAGTATGCAAAATTTCAGGAAGAATAAGTTCAAGAGGTCTATTGAACATAATGATAACTATAGTTAAAAACAATATGTTACATATTTTGAAATTGCTAAGATAGTAGATTTTAAGTGCCTACCATAAATATATATATATGTGTGTGTGTGTGTGTGTGTGTGCGTGTGTGTGTGTGTGTGTGTGTGTGTGTGAGAGAGAGAGATGCTGCATATGTTTGTTAGCTTGATTTAGCCATTCCACAATGTCTACATTATCAAAGCATCATGTTGTCTCTTTAATAAATGGTATTGGGACAACTTGATACCCATATGTAGAAAACTGAAAATAGTCTATTACACCACATACAAAAAGCAAGTCAAAATGGATTAAAGAGTTAAATGTAAGCCTGAAACTATAAAACTTCTAGAAGAAAACATACAGGAAAAGCTCCATGATACTGGTCTGTCCTTTTGGTCCAGAGCCAAAAAGCACAAGCAACAAAAGTAAAAATAGGCAAATGGCATTACATTGAATTAAAAAGCTTCTTCACAGCAAAGGAAACCATCAGCAAAGAGATAACCTATAGAATGAGAAACATATTGGCAAACCATACCCCTGATAATAGGTTAATATCCAAAATACATAAGAAACTCAACTCAATGGCAAGAAAACAACCCAATTAATAAATGGGTAAACAATGGAATAGACATTTCTCATAAAAGACATAGAAATAGCCAGCGTATATATGAAAAACTGCTCAACATCACTAATCATCATACAAATTATAATCACAATGAGATATCACCTCACACCTATTAGAATGGCTATTATTAAAAAGATAAAATACAATAAGTCTTGGGAGAACGTGGAGAAAAGGGAACCCTTATATACTTTTGTTGCATAACCATTATGGAAAAAGAGTGTAGAGGTCCCTCAAAAAGTTAAGAACAGAACTACTATATAATCCAGCAATCCCACTACTGGGTATACATCCAAAGTAAAGAAAATGAGTATAAAGAAGAGATATCTGCCACGTTCATTATGGTATTATGAACAATAGCTAAGATAGGGAATCAACCTATGTGTCCATCAAAAGATAATTAGATAAAGAAAATATGGTAACATACACAATACAATACTATTTAGCCCTTAAAAAAGAAGGAAATCCTATCATTCATGACATGAATGAACCTGGAGAACACTATGTCAAGTGAAATAAACCAGGCCCAAAAAGACAAACATCGCATGATTTCACTTACATATAGAATCTAAAAAAGTTGAACTGATAGGACTAGAGAGTAGAATGGTGGTTACTAGTGGCTGGGGAGATGTTAGTCTAAAGGTATAAAATTTCACTGGAGGATATCTACTATACAACATGGTGACCATAGTTAGTAACAATGCACTGTACTCTTGAAAATTGCTAAAAGAGTAGATTTTAAGTGTTCTTACCACAAAAAATGATGAATTTGTGAAGTAATGCATATGCTAATATTCTGTAATATAAACATTTTTCAAAATAACAAGTTCTACATAAGTAAATATCATTTTTGTCAATTAAAAATTAGTTAACAAAACAAAATCACAAATTACATAAAAGGAAGAATCTGAAGTAAACTCTGAGAAAGATGGGCCTATACTACAATAACCTACTAAGCACTAACAGATTGTGTCCACAATGAACATGGGTACAATGTTCCTCGATTAAACTGCCTCAATTCAAAATGCTTATCTCTGTTGGTAGTGTTGATTGGTAGTCCCACCATTGGCCCCTACCACAGAAAAAGAAAAATTATTTTGGCAACTTGCAAGTGTTATCACAGTTGTCTTCTGGTCCTTCCCAGTTATGTGGGGGAATGTGATTTGGTCCATTGTACCCTGAGGTGTCTTAAGTCAGCTCCCTTATACAACAGCTAATTTGGGTTTCTCCAGGCATCATTGTTTCAGCCCAGAAGGGTGTTTTGTAATGAGAACCAGGAGGAAGTGCTGATCACATCCACAGCATTCCCAGTGCACATGTCCTACAGCTTGATGTTCAGCACCAGCACAAATATAATGAAGTATTAAAATAAAAGAAAAAGATAAATGTAAATAATAAAAATAAAATACAGACTCATCCATCCAACCACTGAATAAATATTTATGAAGGCACTGTTTTTAATATTTTGTATAAGGTATTGTAAGAGTTAGGGATAGAAAATGAGATAGCATATTTGTTTTAAAGGAGCTTCTAATGCAAGAAGTAATTTAACACAGAAGTTAAAAGAATATGGCATCCCAGCCCATACTGCTGTAGATCCCTTTACTAGCCCCCCACATATGAGCTGCAAGTGCACCTGCACTCTAAACATCAGCATTTGTAGCTCCTTGCTCAAAGGCTGCCTGCAGACTGCCAGAAATGTGTTACCTACACCTACAGAGAGAGGCAAGTGCCAAGGAGTTTATGCCGCCTTCCCACCCTCGGCCTTTAGCCAATGACTAACATGGGTAGGGACATATAAATACTCTAGTCTCCTTGTCTCCTAACTGGGACAACTCCAAGGTGGGCCTCACACTATCTCCAGAGCTAACATGAGGGACTGAGTTATGTCATACCCACCCCCCAGTGGGATTCTCCTGGATCTCTCACCATTGAGTGGTTTCCTGCCATTCCACATATACTTCCCCACTCTGCTACTGGTTTATGCCCAGGAATACTTCCTAGTCCTTTGCTTTCACACAAATTCTGTCTTAAGGTCAGCTTGTGGAGACAGGTAGCTATTATTACTATTATTTTTATTATAACAATAATACAAAGATGAATGAGATAGTTTCCTGAAAAGTTATATAAAATGGTATAGGAGTTCAACAGAGAAACAAATGATATCAGAATCAGTGTAGGATTCATTGAGCAAGTATAGGCAAGTAAAAGGAAATCAGGTTGCCAAACTCTCAAAAGGCTTTGAGTGTCAAGAAAATACTCTTCATGTGAGTGAAGCAAATGGCTAAATAGAAACCTACAGTGATACCTCCACACGAGCACCAATTCAACAACTATCCATGTAGAAAAGTATCTTCAGAAGAATCAAAACTCCACAACTAAGGGATATGGTGCTTACCGTCTGGAGGATGGGCACACTTATTGGATGGTGCACAAGCAATTTATGTAACCAAAGCATTTGTACCCCTGTAATACTCTGAAATAAAAAAATTAAATAATTAATTAATTAAAAAAACAGGTGAATGATCACAGTACCTGGTTGGTTTAGAGGGCAGAAAAGAGTCTTGCATTGCCTATACCACCCCTCCCCCATCCCCGGACAGTGCCACATTAGCATGTCTGGTGGAGAGAGAACCTGTGTGCCTAGTGGAGAGAGAGTGAAGTGACTGTGGAACTTTGCATTGGAACCCAAGGCTGTCCTATTACAGGAGAACACAGCACAAGGCAGAATTCTGCTGGTACCCAAGCAGGGAGCATTTAGACCAGCTTGGCCAGAAGGGAATCCTCTACCTCAGCAGTGAAAACCTGAGTTACACCTAGTCCCACTACCTGCTGCCAAAAAGTGGCTTGGGACTCAGAATCATAAAGCAGTCAGACTGCCACAAAAACTACAGTCCTTGGGCAAGTCCTGTGTCTATGATGGCTCAGAGCCAGGGGACTTGGGTTGCATGTGACCTAATGAGACACCAGCAGCAACTGCTAAGCCAGTGCCTGTGTCACCTTTCCCTCAACTCCAGTACAGCTTAGGGAGAGACTTCTTCTGCTTAGGGAAATGAAAGGGAAGAGTTCAGAGGACTTTGTTTTGCAATTTGGGTATCAGCTCAGCCACAATAAGATAAAGTATTAATACCAATCAGACTCCTGAAGTCCCTGCTTCTCAACCTTAGTTCCTATATGACATCTGTAGACCCATGATGGGTCAAAAAGAAACCAACTGCCCTACAAGGACAGACACAATCCTGACAGGATTCATCACCTGCTGACTAAAGAACCCTTGGGCTTTGCATAAACAACAGAGGTAGTCAAGCAGCAGTTACCATGGCTTTGGGCAAGACTGGACTGGCTTCAGGTATGACCTGGTGCAGTCCCAGCTGTGGTGGCCATAAGGGAGTGCCCATGTCACTCCTCCTCAAACTCCAGAAGCTCAGTATAGAGAATGGGGGAAGAGAGTGTTAAACTTTGCCTGGTAATCCAGGGAATTCTGCCATATCTTACCCAAGTCCACCAAGGCAGTATCACCAGGCGTCTGTAGGAATTACAGTATTACTGGGATTAGGGGGAAACTTAGTGCAGCTGCAGTGGCCAAATACTTAGATCATAACATGCTATTCTCTTTAAATACCCAAAAAGCTTTCTTAAGAATGACAGGTTCAAATAAGCTCGGACTGTGGAGATTAGAATGAACACCTAACTCTTCAATGCCCATACACTGATTAATATCCACAGGCATTAAGGACATCCAGGAAAACATTATTTCACCAAAAAAAAGAAATAAGGCATAAGTTACCAATCCTGGAGTGATCTAGATATGTGACCTTTCAGAGAAAGAATCCAAAATAACTGTCCTGAAGAAATACAATGAGCTTCAAGACAACAAAGAAGGAATTCTGAAGCCTATCAGAGAATTAAATAAAGAGAAGGAAATAGAAGAAGAAGAAGAAGAAGAAGAAGAAGAAGAAGAAGAAGAAGAAGAAGAAGCAGCAGCAGCAGCAGCAGCAGCAGCAGCAGAAAAAAGAAGCAGAAATTCAGAGCTGGAAACTTCAGCTGATAAACTGAAAAATGTATTAGAGTCTTTCAACAGCAAAATTGATCAAGCAGAAGAGAGAATTAGTGAGCTCTGAAGACAAGTGATTTGAAAATACACAGTCAGAAGAGAAACAGGATAAGAGAATAACAAAGAATGAAGTGTACCTACAACAGCTAGAAAATAGCCTCAAAAGGACAAATCTAAGAGTTGTTGGGCTTAAAGAAGAGGCAGAGGGAGAGATTAGACTAGAAAGTTTATTTGAAGAAAAACTAACAGAGAATTTTCCAAACCTAGATAAAGATATCAATATTCAGGTACAAGAAAGTCATAGAATACGATGCAGATTTAACCTAAACAAGACTACCTCAAGGCATTTAATAATCAAGCTCCCAAAGGTCACAGATAAAGAAAAGGTCTTAAGGGAAGCAAGAAAAAAGAATAAAAATAATAACATATAAAAGAGCTCCAATACATCTGGTAACAGACTTCTCAGTGTAAACCTTTACAGGCCAGGAGATAGTGGCATGACATATTCAAAGTGCTGAAGGAAAAGAACCTTAACCCTAGAATATTATATCCTGCAAAAATATCCTTCAAACATGAAGGAAAAATAAAGACTTTCTCATACCAACAAAAGCTGAGGTATTGCATCAGACCTATTACATAAGAAGTGTTAAAAGGATTTCTTCGATCTGAAAGAAAAGGACATTAATGGATAATAAGAAATCATCTGAAGGTATAAAACTCACTGGTAATAGTAAGTACACAAATACATAATACTCTATTGCTGTAAATGCAATGTATAAACCACCATATCTTAAGTGGAACTAAAAGACAAACATCACAAATAAGAACTTTAATAATTTATAAGAGATACTATAAAAAGATAAAAATGGAAATAACAAAAAGTGACAAAGCAGGGGTGGAAGGAGTTAAAGTGTAAAGTTCCTTTTAGATTTCCCCTTCCTTATTTGTTTCTTTGTAAACAGAGTTGTCATTTTTTTAAAAATAATTGGTTATAAAATTTTTTGCAAGCCTCATTTTAACCTCAAGTCAAAAAACCTATAATAAATACACAAAAAATAAAAGGCAAGAAATTATGGCACACTACCAGAAAAAACTGCTTTTACACAAAGGAAGACAGAAAAGAAGGAAGAACAGAAGAGAGAACCACAAGACAAACAGAAATCAAATAACAACATGGCAGCAGTAACTCCTTGTCTATCAATAATAACACTGAATGTAAATGGACTATACTCTCCAATCAAAAGACACAGAGTGGCTAAATGGATAAACAAAATAAGACTCAACTATATGTTATTTACAAGAAACCCTGTTCACCTATAAAAACATGCATAAACTGAAAATAAAGGGATGGAAAAAGAGATTCCATGCAAATGGAAACCAAAAATAGCAGAAGTGGGTATATTTCTATCACACAAAATAGATGTCAAGGCCAGGTGCAGTGGCTTATGCCTATAACCCTAGCACTGTGGGAGGCTAATGCGGGAGGACTGCTTGAGCTCAGGAGTTTAAGACCAGCCTGAATAAGAGTGAACCCCCATCTCTGCAAAAAATAGAAAAATTAGTTTTGCAACATGGCATGTGCCTGTAGTCCCAGCTATTCGGGAGGTTGAGGCAGGAGGATCGCTTGAACCCAGGAGTTTCAGGCTGCAGTGAGCTACAATGATGCCACTGCACTCCACCCAGGGCAAGAGAGTGAGATTTTGTCAGAAAAGAAAACAAGAAAGGAGAGGAGAGAAAGAGAGGGGAGGGGAGAGAAGACTTCAAGACAGAATGTGTAAAAAGAGACAAAGAAGATGAATATATAATGATAAAGGAGTCAATTCAGCAAGAGCATATAATAATTCTAAATATATTTTCACCCAATACTGGAGCACCCAGATATATAAAGCAAATGTTATCAGAGCTAAAATGAGAGATAAATGCCAATAAAATAATCAGAGACCTCAACACCCCACTTTCAACATTTACAGATCATCCAGACAGAAAATCAACAATGAAACATTAGACTTAATCTGCACTATAGACCAAATGGACCCAAGAGATATTTATAGAATGTTCCATCCAATAGCTGCAGAATAGATGTACTCCTCCTCAGCTCATGGATTATTATCAAGGATATATCATGTATTAAGTCACAAAACAAGTTTTAAAATTTTCAAAAAAATCAAAATCATATCAAGTATTTTCTCTGACCACAATGGAATAAAATTAGAAATCAATAACAAGAGGAACACTGGAAAATACACAAACACATTGAAATTATACAATATGCTCCTAAATGATGAGGTAAATGAAGAGATAAAGAAGGAAATTAAAACATTTATTGAAACAAGTGAAAATAAAATCACAACATATCAAAACCTATCATATACAGAAAAAGCAGTACTATGAGGAATGTTTATAGTATAGTACAATAGTATAGTATAATTAAGTGCCTACATCAAAAAGTCAAAAAGCTGCAAATAAACAGCCTAATGATGCACTCTAAAGAACTTGAATAACAAGAGCAAACTAAACCAAAAATTAGTAGAAGAAAAGAAATAAAGATCAGAGCATAAATAAATAAAACTAAAATAAAAATTACAAAAGATCAATGAAATGAAAAATTAATTTTTTGAAAAGATAAACAAAATTGACAAAACATTAGCTAGACTAATGGAGAAAAAAAAGAGACAAGACCCAAATAAGTAAAGTCAGAGATGAAAAAGAAGACATTAAGACTGATACTGCAGAAATTCAAAAGATCATTAGAGACTACTATTAGCAACTATATGCCAACAAATTGAAAACCCCACAAGAAATGGATAAATTCCTAGACACATAAAACCTAACAATACTGAACCAGGAAGAAATCCAAAACCTGAATAAATCAACAAAAAGTAATGAGACAGAAACAGTAATAAAAAGTCTCTCATCAAAGAAAAGACTAGGACTCAATGACTTCACTGCTGAACTCCACCAAACATTCAAAGAAGAACTAATACCAATACTACTTAAACTATTCCAAAAATTCAAGAAGGAGGAAATATTCCCAAGCGCATTCCATAGGGCCAGTATCCCCCTGATACCAAAACTAGACGAAGAAACAACAGCAAAAAAGAAAACTATAGGCCAACATCTCTGATTATCATAGATGTAAAAATCCTCAACATTACTAACAAATTGAATTCAACAGCACATAAAAAAGATATTCATTATGATCAAGTGGATTCATTTCTGGGATGCAAGGATGGTTCAACATACACAAATCAATTAATATGATAGATCATACGAAAAGAACAAAGGACCAAAACCTTAATGATCATTTCAACTGATACTGAAAAAACATTTAATAAAATTCAACATCCCTTCACAATATTATAAAAAAAAAACAACTCTCAAAAAACTGGCTACAGAGCAAACTTACATCAACACAGTAAAAGCTATATATGACAAACCCATGTGAGTTTCACGCAGAATTGGGAAAAAAACTGAAAGCCTTTCCTCCTAAGATCTGGAAGAAGACAAGGATGCCCACTTTTACCACTGTTATTTAACATATTACTGGAAGTTCTAGCTAAAGCAATCAGATAAGAGAAAGAAATAAAGAGCATCCAAATTAGAAAAGAAGAAATCAAATTATCCTTGTTTGCTGATTATATGATGTTATATTCAGAGAAACCTGTACACTCCACAAAAAAAAAAAAAAACTATTGGAACTGATAAACAAATTTAGTAAAGTTGCAGGGTATAAAATTAATGTAGAAACATCAGTAGCATTTCTATAAGCCAACAGTAAACACTCTGAGAAAGAAACCAAGAAAATAATCTCATTTACAATAGCTACAAATGAAATAAAATATGTGAGTTAATGATCTTTATAATGAAAAATAAAACATTGAGCAAAGAAATTGAAGAGGTCACAAAAAATGGAAAGATACTCCATGCTCATGAATTAGAAGAAATAATATTGTTAAAATGTCCATACTACCCAAAGCAATCTACTGATTCAATGCAACCCCCATCAAAATACCAATGACATTCTTCACAGGAATAGAAAAAATAATCTTGAAATTTATATGGAACCACAAAACACCCAGAATAGCCAAAGTCATCTTGAACAGAATGAACAAAACTGGAGGAATCACATTACCTGACTTCAAATCACACTACAGAGCTGTAGTAACCAAAACAGCATGTTATTGGCATAAAAACAGACACATAGACCAGTGGAACAGAATGGAAAACCTATGAGTAAATCCATATGTCTATAGTTAACTGATCTTTGACAGAGTTGCCAAGAACATACATTGGAGAAAGGACAGTCTTTTCAATAAATTGTGTTGGGAAAACTGGATATCCATAGGCAGAAGAATAAAACTAGACCCTTATCTCTCTCCATATACAAAAATCAAATTAAAAATGGATGAAAGATTTAAATCTAAGACCTGAGGCAATCAAACTACTAAGAGAAAACATTGGGGAAATACTTCAGGACATTGGTCCTAGCAATGATTTCTTGAGTAATACCCCCAAAGCAAAATTGGACAAAAGGGATCAAATCAAACTAAAAAGTTTCCACACATAAAAGGAAACAATCAACATAGTGAAGAGACAACCCACAGTATGGGAGAAAATATTTGCAAACTACCCATCTGACAAGGGATTAATAACTAGAATATATCAGGAGCCCCAACAACTCAATAGGAAAAAAACCCAATAATCCAATTAAAAAATGGGCAAAGGATCTGAACAGACACTTCTCAACAGAAGACATAAAAATGGCCAACAGATATATGAAAAAATGCTCAACATCATTAGTCCTCAGAGAAATGCAAAATAAAACTACAATAAGATATCATCTCTCCTCAGTTAAAATGGCTTTTATCAACAAAAACAGGCAATAATAAATGCTGGTGGGGATGTGGAGAAAGGAGATCCCTCCTACATTGTTGGTGGGAATGTATTATTATAATAAATTAGTGCAAGCAGTATAAATTACACTATGGTAGTTCCTCAAAATACTAAAAATTGAACTAACATATGACTCAGAAATCCCACTGCTGGTTATATATCTGAACGAAAGGAAATCTGCAATTAGAAAAGATATCTGCATTCCCATGTATATTGCAGCACTATTCACAATAGCCAAGATCTGGAATCAATCTAAGTGTCCATCAATAGATGAACAGATAAAGAAACTGTGATACATACACACTGTGGAATATTATTCAGCCACACAAAAGAATGAAATCCTATCATTTGCAACATTATGGTAACTGAAATAAGCCAAGCACAGAAGACAAATTTCACATGTTCTCACTCATATCTGGGAGCTAAATATCAAAACAACTGATTTCACGGAGGCAGAGAGTAGAATGATGTTTACCAGAAGCTGGCAAGGGAAGCAGGGGCCGGGGGGAGATAAAGTTGGGATGGTTAATAGGTACAAAAAATGGTTAGATAGTTGGGTAGAATGAATAATACTTGCTAAAACAGTAAAGTGACTATAGTCAACAGCAAGTTATAACATACTTTAAAATAACTAAAAGAGTAGAATTGGAATGCTCCTAACACAAAGAAATAATAAATGCTTGAGGTTATGTATACCCCAATTACCCTGATTTAATTAATATGCATTGAATTCCTAGATCAAAATATCATATGTACTCTATAAACATACACAGCTATTGTGTAACAATAATCATTAAAAAAAATTTTTAAAAGAAAATGTGCTTCTAATTCGCCCGATAGAAAATGGGAAATCATTGAAAGGTTTTAAGTAGGGAGGAACATGGCATGTGATTTTAAAAGTTTTGCTTATGTAAGTTAGACAAAATATCACTAAGTTCTAGATTTGCAAAGCTCTTTATGGATATAGTAGTGGGATCTCTTCAAAATTAGCAGACATGCTATGCTTTTCAAATATGGATGCTGGTATGAAAGTATATGAAAACCTATGACCAACTACACAGAATTCTGTCTATTCTGAAATATACGTATACTCTGAAAGTACACACACACCCCTAGGCTCAGTCAAATTATTTCCAGTCCTTAAACGGATTATGGCAGAGTGCAAACATTCACACTTTAGAATAATACAATGGTTGGCATTAGTCTGCAGATTCTTCATCTCTTCATCCTCAGTCTCCCATTGCCAGATATGGCTATTTATCAACCCATTGCCAGATATGGCTATTTATCAACCTAAGCTGTACCCTCCAGTACAGGTTTCTAAATCATCTCTCATCCTTTAGAGATAATACTAAAATGTCTGCAGCCATTGATGCATTTATAATTTTCCTAACCAACACTGTCATACTCATTTTGGCAAGTACTTCCACCTTAACAGTGCTCACCATTATGATGGATTTCTGGTAAAGAATATTTACTATTTTTTTCTTGGCTACAGATAGCATTCACTGATCTAGGAGCAGGAATGTTGATGCTTGACACTTATGAAAGTCCTCATTTTTGAAGGACTTGACATTTAAACCAACAGTCCTCACCCTGACTGCACAGTGGATCCCGAGGGGATCTTTAAAGAAATGTGACTCTCAGGCTACTTCCTATCCTAATTACCTAAGCAATTGGTACTCTTTTTATATGCTGTTTAGGTAATTATTAAGTACAGCCAGTATAAAGAATCACCACCTCAGACTGATAGTTCTGATTCAGAAATACATTAATTTTAACATTAAAATTGAAAGTTTGGTGAAACAGTTGTTCTAACAATTAAAATGAATGAAAACACTTGTATAATTCCTGTCAGTTTATAAATTATTGTCACAAATGTGATCCCTGTGAGACAAATCTGGTATTTATTTTCATCGTTTTCAAGAAAAGGCAACAAATCCTAAAAAAGTTATGTGATATATACAAGGTCATACAAAAATGAACAATAGAACCAGGACACCAGTCTTCTAATTCCAGTCAGAAAGTTCCACCCCAGGATACATGCCATTTGGTTTGCTGCATCAAAACATAACATCCTTCAGATACCTTTGCTGAACAATACAATTAGTACAATTATTTGTGTACATTTTTTCAATTGAAAGGTTTTAATATGAGCTAAGAAAAAGGAGGCTATGACTGCTGTAAGATCTAACTCCCTTTCACCATCTTTCAGCAAATTAGTATTGCATGTATCAAGAATTCCCCCAAGTTACCTTGTGATAAAATGCTTTCAGGGATGGTAGAATGTGTTTCCTGTGGTACATGTTCATTAGGTGTACATACTCGTTCACTAGGGTAGCTACATGTGCATTTATAATGGTTAATGGTGACCCAGGCTGATTTAGAAAGAGATGCAAGCATGTTTGAGAATTACTAGCCTTTTAATCAAGGTATAGAATTCTGAAACAAAGAATTTGTTCCTAGTCAACAATTTTTCTCTGTTCTACATAGTGTAGTGCTGGACTGAATGCACTATAAGGGCATGCCCATCCTTGTATCACCATCTCAAGTACAGTGCCTGGAACAAAGTGGATACTCACTGGATATTTGCCAATGAAAGAAGAAATAATCAAGAGACAGGTGTGTGTGTGTGTGTGTGTGTGTGTGTGTGTGTGTGTGTGTGTGTGTGTGTTTTAATGGAATGTGAATGACTCTAGAAAAGATATTTCCACCAGTATCCTTTATTAGCATCCTCATCAGGAAGCCTGGGCTTAAAGACTATTGAAATGACATGAAGTCCATGTGCAAATACTGCCTACTACTTTTTTCTCTGAAGAATTTTACTTTTCTCACATTCGGTATCAACCTAGTTTTTCTTGATGTAATGTTGCTATAAACATCCCACTTAGTTCATCATAATTGAGATAAATACCACCTCTAAAATCAAAAACATAGATCACAAAGGATTAGCAGTCTATACAACAAGTATCTGTAAGTTAGACTACACAATTCCAAGAAAAGCCCATGGGTAGAGATTGTAAATAAAAAGAGCCTGTAGTTATATACATCTTTCCCTTACTTGGCCCCATGTTCTGATAAGAATGGAAGCAAATTTTAGGCTTAATTTTTAAAAATTAAGGCCAAAACACCACCCTACTTGCTGGAAGAGTGATATCCTTAGCCTATGAGGAACTCACTAAACAAGGAAGGCCATTCATCTGTGCTAGTCTCCTAGCCTGTTCTACCACACCTTGAAATGACAGCGTTGAAAGCCTAATTCCAACTCAGTATGTGTGTGTGTGTGTGTATATATATATATATATATATATATATATATATATATATATTGCTGCTCCAATTTAGTACATTAATAGGGGGGAAAATGTTAGTTCCCACATAGTTAGGAAAATAAGATGCATATAAAGCATTCATGTAAAAGTGTAAGTTACCAAAGCACAGTTAGTTATGAATTTAGAATAGGCAGAATTCAAAGAGAGAGATTAACATGAGTTACAGAGACCTTCTAAAGCTTTAATGGAAGAAGCATGTTTCGTATTTGGAGAGGCTGGTGGAAAAATAGGGAAGAAACTGGTTTATAAGTTGCATAATGGAGACCCAAATTTCATATAACTTTGTTCAACTGGACTTTTCACTTGGAAGCCTATACATCACTGATATTGCCCTCTTCTCTATAACTATCGGAAGTATAAGGTACACAGTTATCCCTCAACATCCATGGTGGATTGATTCCAGGAACTTCCATGTATAGCAAAACCCATATATACTCAAGTTCCATAGTTGTTCTTACAGAGCCCACATATACAAAAGCTAGCCCTTCATATACATGAGTTTTGCATCCTAGAGATACTGTAGTTTCAATCCATGTTTGGTTGAAAAACAATCTGCATATAAGTAAATCCATGCAGTTCAAACCCATGTTGTTCAAGGATCAACTATATTAAAAATCACAAAATTGAAGAGAGACACAAATTATACACTTCACTTGAGATAAATAATACAATATTGGGCATAACCATAAAAGGAAAATATATCACATAAAGCAAAAATTGTCAAATCTCTAATTCTCATGTCACATTTGTATTATTCTTTTTGGTATCTGATTGTCTACTTAAGAAATGTTTGAAAATTATTACATTTTATTTCCATCAAAAGAGTTTCTGGCTATTTGAATTTCATGCCTTTTTAAAAAACTATCATAGATGATTGAATTCTTTATATTGTTGAATTGTTCTATGTGATAGAATTTATCACATTTGATAGTATTTGTAGTCAGACCTAATTCAGAAATGTAACAAACCATTAGTGAAAAAAAGTACATATATTGATTTACTCCAAGTACATAAACCTATAATCAGAATATTCTAACTCAACATCTATGTGCCTCAAAAGCCTAAAATTACCCATAAAAAACCCAAAAGACTTCCAATTAATTGATATTTAAAGCTGTTTTCCAATTAAGATCTTAAGGCTGATTTCTTCTCCGGCAATGTTAAATTCTTTCATTAAATATTCCCTCTGTCACTCAAACTAAATAATCTAGTTTGGCTTTACTTGTTAAGATTTAGCTACAGGCCTGCATACAATAGTGAAGATCTCAAATTATTTTAAATTGAAAATAATTCTTCATGAAGAGTATAACTCTCTAATACTAAACATATAAATATGACAGGCATATGGTGATGGAGAAAGAACACAAACTGTACCTCAGGAATCATCACATCTATTAGACTGTCACAGCGAGGTGTGGATCAGATGATCCCTTCCAGTATTAAAATTATGTGATGCTACCACATTATGAACAAATAGATAAACTTTCCCATTAAATCTAGATTGGCTAGTTTCTTCAGACAACACCATTCATGAACAAGCACGTATATATCCATGTGGTATGATTAGTTCCTGCTTTCTCTTCCTCATACATCTGTCCTGATGTTAATCTAAGCCTACATGGCCTGAAAGTTATTTCATTAGGTCAGAAAACACACACACATACACACACATGCACGCACACACACACATGCACTTCCAATACCTAGAAAATGTTAATGAAATCAAAGTAGGTAAGAACCAATTCCTCTCTCATAAACCATGCTTTAGCCAGACATTTAATTCTTCAATATGCCCTGTACATCTGGTTACCTCTGCCACAATCACTGTCCTACCAACTCTTACCCAACTTCTCTTTATCTTTAGGATACTTTTGGAACTCAGAGTATGATATCCAAAAATATGGTGCTTTGGCATGCTGAAGTCAAATGTCATGAGTCCCGTCACAGGAATTTTATCAACCAGAGAAGATAACCTGTATCACAGGAGAAGAGACTGAAGGTGGACACTCGGTCCAGACAGACTTTGTCACAGGCTGATACCTATTCTGAGGCCTGCCCCTGGACAACTTTTATTATCTGAGAAATTTTATCTGCATAACAAGGCAGCCTTTATTCACTATACATTTCCTCCCCTCATCCTCCTATAACTTGAGTCACCATCACCCCTTAGAAGCCACAGGCCCCTATTTCTTTGTGTAGCTTACTATGTAAGTTTCAATCATCTGACCCTTTTTCAAGGCTCATATTTTGTAGGACTTCCATACATACGCACATGACTACAATGTTTTTCTACTGTTGATTTGTCTACTACCAGTTTATTTCATAGATTCAATTATCAAACCTTTAGAAGGTAGAGAGAAAGGTTTCCCTCCCCTGAAAGACAAAACAAACCTCAGTTTCTCCAGGAAGTTTTGTTCAGCCATTCAAGTCAAGTTTGGTTATCCTACCATTTTGTTATATCATCCTGTAATACCCTCCTCATTTTAGCATTTAACATACTATATTGAAATTACCAGTTTATTGAGGTCTATTCCAAATCATATAGTAATTAAAAGAATAAATTAGTTCTCTATCAGTTCAGACAGTTTAGACAGTTAGACATGTGATAACAGTGTCACATCAAGAGAGACATCTTCAGGATGGAAACCTGAATTTCTCATTCACGCTTGTGATTCCTGCCTCTAGCAAAGTGACTAGCCAACAAGAATACAGTAAGTATTTGTTATTTGAATAAAAAAAAGAGAAAACCTGTGTCCAGAGACACCAATAAACCAAGATATATACTGCAGCAGAGTAGATAAGACCAGGACCAAGTTACTAGGAATGAGATAAAAGATTGGACCAGATAATAGGAAGGAGGCTCATTCTTAGAAATTCAGAGCAAAAATTCCAGACACACAGACTAAGGATTCACTAGCATGGGGACCCTTAGATAACTCTAGTTTCTTAATGAGAATAATCCCATCGGATGCGGCAGTGGGAGTTAAATTAGAGAATAAATACAAAAGAGAATCAATCAGTGATCCTTGTCAAGGACTTCAAGATGCTGAAGTAGTAAAGTTGTTAAGAAATCCAAAAGAATATATTAATTTTATTATTTATATACTGTTAATAGAATAACTATTTGTGTCTCCCTAAAATTCATATGTTTAAGTCCTAATCCTAACTGTGACTATATTTGGATATAGGGCCTTTAAGGAAATGGCAAAAAGTTAAATAAGGTCATAAAGATAAGGCCCTTATGACCTTATTTAACCTGACAGGGCTAGTGCCATTGTAAGAGGAAAGGACAGGAGATCTCTCACTCTTCACTACATGAGGACACAGAGAGGTCATCATATGCAAACAAGGAACAAAGCCCTCACCAGGAACTGAATTGGTCATGACCTTGATTTTGGACTTACTTTCCAGCCTCTACAATTGTGAGAAATAAATATGTGTGTTGTTTAAGCCACACAATATGTGATATTTTGTCATGGCAGCCCAAGCAGACTAATACATATAACAATTCATTTTTGTGTATAATGTCTCCATATCATTTCAATAAAGTTGATTGTCTTGTCAGCATTATTTTACTGCCTTGGACCTAGGGAAATAGAAAATAAGATGGCTACTGATGTTGATAGACTGATAATCCAAAAATCAATATGAGCTAATTAACCCTTCCACTTCATCAACTATGGAATTTTCCTAACAGTGTTCAACAATTTAGTAGCCAATAAAATGGAGCTCTCAATGCTACTTTCTGAACTCATCTTGCATCTGTCATTCTGAAAGTCATGCTATAGCTGCCTCCAAAAATGCATGACTGACAAGGTTATACAATAACTGATCCAGGAAAACTTAAGCCAAGGTCTTAATGATGATGGAGGATCCCTTGACGATTGCTACTGTTAGCTTTACTGCCTTTCCTTTTGCTGATGAAAATGATTGAAATGTTTTAAAAATCCTCAGCAACTTGGGTGTTGAGGGTTATTTAGGACTGTCTAAGCAGTGGTTGAAGTGAAATAGTTCCTCTGACTTTTGGTTTCATTCTTGTCTTCAGGAGATGGGGAGTCCTAGTCAGAATGTCAAAATCTGGGAAACCTCCTCAGATTGTGTATAGCCTTCCTGTTGATGGATGGATGTCATAAAAGAAACTTATGAGGTGTGAACTATCATAACAACTGAATTCTTCCCTGCAGTGATAAGGGCAGAGGCCTGCTTAGTTTTCAAAGCAGGTTATATATATAGCATTATAAAGCAGGTCACTCCCTTTACCCTTATTTGTCCATATTTAATTATCATGCCTTAAAAAGCCATATACTATAGTCTGACAACTCACTATTGCAACACTGATTATAGGTATTAGGCCAGTTTATTTTGGACCCCACCCAAGAGAACTGAATTAAGAATATCTAAAGTACTTATGTTTTGATCATACTTACAAATTGGTCCTGATGGGAGTACTATAGTTAAGGTCCCAAAGATATGGTCCAAAAGCAAAAAAAAAAAAAAGAAAAAAAGAAGTAGAGGAGGAAGTACTTTAAGCATCTTGTTGTTCTTCTATACATGTGTTGTTCTTCTTCTATACATGTGTATGTATTGCCCTATTCACACTTCTCAGACTAGGCAATTTTCTTAGATCAGGAGCAAAGGAACAGTTGTGCTATTGTTGAAGAGTGCTTGAATTTGGAAAATTTTATCAGAACTGCACTTAAAACATACTAAGGAAAGAAGTCCCGCTGGTTTGTGACATCAAGCAATTGTGAAATGGAAAGAAAAGTAATAATTCCAATGGTCTCAGAGAAACAATTCATTTTCTATTTGCATAAAGCTATAAACTCCTAGAAAGAATATACTTTGAATATTTTTCAAATAGCCCTACAGGAAATGTTAAAGAGTATATAAATCATTAAAGTATCAAATATAATTAATGAAGGGGTCCCTTCTACCACACACAAATTGCAGAATGATAAAATGTAGTGTTATTACACAATTTTCCCCTTTTGGCACCCCCAAATTAGGGTAGATTTTAGATATTCAATTAAAAATAATATATAATGCATTTACATCTTTCTAAGCATTGTAAAGTCTAATAATGTATATTTCAAATCAGGACAAGTACCTCAAAGAGATTTTAGATTTTTTACATTTATGACTACTTTTTTCTTTAAGAATGACAATATCTATATAAGCAATTAGTTGAAATTACAAAAATATACCAGGTTAAAAAATTATAATTGGCCTTCAGTCTAACATCACTTTTGATATTAACGTGGAGTTTTTTGCTTACAGTACAGCAAGCTTAAAACTGTGTTTCATTTTTTTTCTATGTATTGTATAATTTTTTGGCACAAGAGATATAATTTATATGTAAATTTTCTGAATATGACTTTCATAGTTTAAAAAAGTAAATACTTTTAGAGCATCATATTATCATATACAAAGAAAACAGCACTTGCTTAAGTACTCTTTGGATAATAGTAGTAATTAACACATACAAACTTTCCATATTTAGACAAGCACATAAACACAAAGCATTTGTCAATTACAGTTCTTGCTGTATTTATTGAATTCCAAAGGTTATAAAGAAACTATGGAAGAAAAAAGCTTTAGAGGTAATTATTATTTTATCCAAAATACTATGTCAAAAATCACATCTATTAAATTGAAAACATGGAAAATAAAAACTGTTAGAAACCAATTTATTTATAATCATGTCCAGCTGTAGGAAAAGTTTCTGAATGGTCAATTTATTTTTAAGAAATTTATACTTAGTGCTTTTTTCTTGATATCTAAAACACTTTTCTATTACATTTGCTTATATCCCTTACGAGGCTTTTGATTTTGAAGAGTGACATTTTGAGAACAGTAATATCTTCTGTCATTATCATTCCTATATTCTGTTAATAATCCATTGACAAATACCTGTGAATCAAAAAGGAGACTGGAAATACTTATAAACATTCAGTTATTAAAACTAGAATTATTGGCTAACAGCATGTTACTAGTTAAACTCAATTTTGCTGAAGTGCTAAAATAGAAAAAGTGGCCGGAAGGGGGTTTAGTTAACAAAGTGAAAATAAATCCTTAAAGTTAGAAGAAAAAGTTTGGGCCATTACAGGGAGATATGCACTACCTAAGAACATTTTAAAAAATGAAATGGTTCATTTCATATTATTTAGGTATAATTCAACAGAAAGAATAGGACTGGAGTGTATACTCTTTCCAGATAGACTTAAGCATTTAAAAATTGTCTGCTAAAGACCTTTCCATAAATCAAATCGAATCAAAGAACTTTTACACATGAGGAGTCTATAAATCATTTTAAATAACTTGACAGTATTTTTCTTAAAGTATAGAAAAATTATATTAATCATATATTTTCCAACTTGTAAAAATTACTTTGATGGCCTCTTTATTATTTATTTTCTTGTTTTGAAGTATCATGGTGACTTTCAAGACCTTGTTTCCTTCTGCAGGTTTAAGATGGGAGGATGTGCTCTGTCCTGCCAGTCTCCTGAGCTGACTAAATAGGACAGGTAGAGTCCAGCTCCTCCAAGCAGGATGGGTTGGTTGCTGCTCTCAGTTCCTGAGCTGCCCTGCTCCCTAGACTTGAAGCAGGACAGGATTAGCTACAATGCAGATGGAGCTGGAAGCCAGATATAAACTGGCAATTCTGTAGGTTAAATTGTGGGAGAGGGTCTTTATCCATATTCAAGAAAGCGCATTGCTAGCAACATCTTTGTGCATGCAAAGGAAGAAAGAATAGATTTCCTAATCTAACCTTGGGAGGTAAATTGCCACTTTCCAGCACATAGGGTGAAATCTCACACTCTCTTTGAAAGACATTTGGTTTCAAATGTACATTGAAAAGGCAATTACTCCTTTAAAAATGATTCCCAAGTACCCCAAACCCCTTGAGAAGCACTGTAATGAAAAAACACTGCTTTAACATAATGATCCCTCCAAGAGTTGTGTTTGCTTTCTGTGTGTCTATTGATAGACTGTTTTGCCTGGAGCACATTTATTTTGACTCTGTATGAGAAATGAAATAAATATATTAGTTATTTCTTATCAAGTGGCATTTTACAGCATCACTTTTTTTCCAAATATAAAATTAAAAAAACTTCCTAGAAGTAGAAATTTGACACAACTTAAATAAAAACTACTTCCATCATTCAGACAGCAGCAGGATGAATAAGATTATAACTTTTATATCAAAGACTGGCTTATTGCTCTCTTGATCAACAATGGAGGGATGAGGACACTTGTTAAATTATATAAATCATCCCACAGAATGTATGAGGTAATAAAAGCAGAAAAATATAGACTCATAAAGGAGAGAGTTCATGAAGTAGCATTCAAAAGCATTTCAGTTAATTTTTCATTTATATTAGATAGAAAAGGGCTGGCTTTAGAACTTTGGCAAATTTATTTATTAAAACATTATATTTACCTTATTCCAGTTCTCTTTATTTCAGAAAAAAAGGAGAAAATTTAAAATCACTACTGCAGTCATGAAACAAATTTCTGGCATATTTTCTAATATTACATTAAGTAATAATCCTGTTTAGGGTTATGTACCACTGCTTCAAAGTCTTGTTTCTTCCTCAAGATCCTACTCACAAGATATAGTTGTATAACTGTTTTATATACTATCCTCTTTCTCAAAACAATGTCATGTTCCATCTACAAAAATTCCCACAGTCAATGCCACTAATTCCATGCAAAAGGACATCTTGGAAAGAATATGTTGAAACACAATTTTCACATGACTTTCCACAGAACAGAATGTTCCACAGTGGAACAGAAATGAAAACTATCTCAGATTCCCTCTAAATAAGAAATAGTCCAACAGTAAGCTGGATAATAAAATAGGGAAAGATTCAGAAAGAAGAAAGAAAGAGTAATGGATCTGAAAGGGAATAATAGGTAATCTTTTTGGGCACCATAAGTCTGGTTATATAATCTTAAAAATCACTTTCACCAAGAATGTTTTAATAATATAATAGATTTCTAAATGAAAAAAATCAGGTATAAAATAAAACATGTAGTGTAATTCAAGTGCTACTTAAAATATCATGTATACAAAATGCATAGGTTTTTTTAAGTGTAAACAGTTAACAGTAGTTATTTCCAGATGGTATAACAAAATATTTCATTTTATTCCCCATACTTACAATGATCGTATACTACTTTTATAATACGAATAAATATAACAAATACCTGAAATCTATGTAATGCTTTAATATTCTCAGATCATGTGCTGTTAGACCATTAAATATGAAATGTCTGATTTTGAATCAAAAGTGTGGTTTACTATATCTCAAACAAGAAACAGTACAATTAATCAAGTATGTGCCTAAACTATTGATGCCATCTTAGCAGTAGCTTGTTATGCCAGCAGCGAAGAAGCCCAGAGAGTGAGTGGCAATGAAATGATAGGCATTTTCCTCAGCTTGTTGAAAATTGAATATTTTTCCTTCAAGAAGTGGTCCAAAGACTGGAAGAAGTGGTAGTGAGTAGGTGCAAGGTCTGGTGAATATGGTGGATGACAGGGAGTTTCCAAGTCCAGCTTCTCAAGTTTCACCAGCACTGTTTGTGTGACATGTGGTCGAGCATTGTCTTACAAGAGTATTGGCCTGTTTCAACTAACTAATCTCTGCTGTCTAATCACAAACATCCTCATCATTTCATCCAATTGGTTGCAGTAGACATCCACCATAATTGACTGACCAAGCTTCATGAAGCTGTAGTGGATAATACCAGCGCTGGACCACCAAACAGACATCATTAGCTATTTTTGATGAATATTCGCTTTTGTACTGTGTTTTGGCACTTCATCTTTATCCAACCATTGTGCCAAATGCATGTGGTTATCAAAAGGAATCCATTTTTCATCACATGTAACAATACGATGTAGAAATGGTTCACATTTACATCATGACAGCAAAGAAAGGCAAGCTTGGAGACAATTTCTCTTCTGACATTCCTTTAATTCATGCACAACCCATCTATCCAGCTTCTTTACCTTGTCGATTTGTTTCAAATAGTCCGGTATTGTTGGAACAGTAACATCAAACCCTGCTGCTAATTCATGCATTGGTTGAGATGAATTCACTTCCACTATAGCTTTCAACTCATCATTATCCACCTTGGACTCAGGTCGCCCACGTGGCTCATTTTCAAGATTAAAGTCACCACAACGGAACTTCTCAAATCACTGACGTACTATGTGTTCATTAGCCACATCCTTCTAAAACAATCTTTTGATATTTTGAGCTGTCTGAGCTGCACTGGTTCCATGACGGAACGCCTTTGAAAATAACATGAATTTCTGACTTATCCATGGTTTCACAAAAATTTCTCTAAAAAAAAAGCTGTGAAAGATAATCACAAGCCAAGATGTACATTTGAAAGACTGAGGATGTACCTTACAATAAACATAAAACAAGAAGTGTCAAAGTGAAACGTCAGAGATATCAACTGTAAAATTTAGCACTTAAGGAAATCTGACATTTCATACTTGATAGCCTAATATTATGTGAACATTTATTCACTTGTTTATCAAGCATATTTTAATGTGCATCTTTTGCAGAAACATAAAAGTGAGAGGTAGCCTTGTTTCCTTGAGATGTTCATATTTTATTTTTAATATAATTTTATTTTAGAATATTTTAAATTTACAGAGAAGTTGCAAAGATAATACAGAATTCCTGTGTACCTTTCACCACGCTTCTCCTAATGTTAAGACCTTATATAACCATCAAAACATAGAAATGATCATTAGTATAATACTATTAACTAAGTTACGACTCATTTCAGATTTTATCAGGTTTTCTACTAATCTCCTTTTTTGTGGTCCGGGATGGAAGCCAGGATACCATATTGCATTTAGTCACCATGTCTCTTTAGCCTAATTCCAAATTGTGACAGTTTCTGGTCTTACATTATTTTTCATGACCTTGGCAGTTTTTAAGACAACTGGTCAGGCATTTTGTAGTCCTTCAATTTGGATTCATTTGATGTTTTCCTCATGATTAGAAAGTGGTTATAGATTTTGGGGAAGAATACCACAAAGGTGCAGTGTCCTCATCACATCATATCAGGAGCACATGATATCAGCATGATTTATCCTGGTGATATTAATCTTGATTATTCGGTTAAGGTTTCTTACTGCCAGGTTTCTCTACTGCAAGTTTACTATATTTCCCTTTCCATACTTTATCTTTGGGAAAAAAATCACTATATCCAGCATATGTTCAAGGGGGGGGGGAATTAAAATTGATCTTCCAGAGCAGGGAGTACCTGTATATATTATTTAACATTTTTATATAAGGAGGAGTTAGTTGTCCCTTTTCCCCTGTTTATGTATATATTCAGTATTTATTAACATTAATATTAACTCAGGGGTGTTTATTTTATTTTAGTGTTGTAGTGTATTTTTTCATTTTGTTCTCTGCAATATTGTAAAGTAGTGAGGACATGTATTTTTACCAATATGTCACAAGTGAGTATGTGATTTAATGTTTATAAATAAACACAATTCACAACAGATTCAAGTGAGCAGGAACCACGGGGTACTCCTCAATCATGAATCTCAGGGGAAGCCAGATAAGGAAACGTAAAGTAGTGTGGGCAGGAAAATAAATTATATAGAAATAACATTTCAAGAGACAAAGAATTTTACAGGATTCTAGACAATAGTAGCAGAAGACAACCCAATTGTCTTAGAGGGACTAGGTGAGTATGAGCATTTCGCTCAAGCCTAAAAAATGGCTGCAGAATCATAACCACAAAATATGGTTTATAACCATTTATGTAATGTTATGTCTCTCAATGTCTACACATAGTCTTTTCCAAAATTGAAGAATAAATATCATATTTACTTTGTCTTATGTACTAGAGAAAATATCTATGAAAAAGGACACAAAAGAGGTTATTCTCTGTCACGAGAGGAAAGCATAGCCCAAAAATAATTGCTAATCTTTCTTGATGGACAGATATAGAACTAGATAGACAGATTTTAGATAGATTAATCTCATTTCCTATTTGTTAAAAAGTGACAATAGTTCTCAAAAGGATACTCTGAGAACTATTTCTAAAAAACAAAAACAAAAAACCTTTGGTTGAGATCCTAAATATGAATAAATTGATTAGTCTGATTAACAAACATGGGAGGGTGGAATTTCAAATGCTTTCTATTTTTGTGGCAACTGAATGAGTGAAACTGGATATACAGGGAAGTCAGTGAAATAGGTTAATGAATTTAAGTTGGGATATTATTTTTTTTAATTTCTCCAGTTCAAATGAGGAGAAACAGGTAAAACATGTAACATATGTCTTAGGTAAAGGAAACAGGTTTGGGCTCAGTTTACTGTGAGTATAGTTAGCAATAAGTTTTCCTAACATTACAGAAATAGCAAAGAGCATCAGGTCATTAAGAAATGCAAGCAACACCACTCCCAGCTCTTAATTCAGAACACAAGGAATCAGATGCAAAAGGAAGTACTCTGATTATATTTCCATACAGCATACAATTCCCTATAAAGAAAAATGATTTTAATATTGTAAAAATAAAGAACAGAATTTACAAGTTCTGTAATTCATTCCGAATCCAAGGTCAAACTGCTGAAAAGAAAAGTTAAAAAAAAAAGTTAAAAATGAAAAGATTATCCATGGTTTTTTGTACAATACTGTTGCTTGTCATAGTCGAATGAAAAAAACATAAATTAATTCAGGAGACAAAAAAATATGAGTGATCACTTCCCATATAGCTTTGTTTACTTCATGTATCAAAAGAAAAATCAATGGAAGGTGTGAAAGAGTATATATGCTGAAGATGTTATAACTGTAGAAATTTGGTATTTTCTGAACCCAAATTGATTAAATAGTATAAAAATGATTTTTTGCTTTATTTGGAGTCCATGAAGAAACCTTGAAATATAGTCCAAAACACAAAATATTAGAAATAAATATGCTTTATGAAGAACTCAGAGCCAAACATTTGATCAGAAGACATCAGAGGAAAATCTAACAAATATGATAACCACAGTTAAAGCACACTGTGACTAGAAAAGAAGAAGGATCTAAAATCAATAATCGAAGTTTCTACCTTACAAAACTTGAAAAAGAGCAAATTAAACCCAAACTATGCAGAACACAATAAATAACAAGAATTAGAGCAGAAATCAATGAAATTGAAAACAGAAAATCAATAGAGAAAATTAACAAAAACTAAAACTGGTTCTTTGAAAAGATTAACAAAATTGGTATCTCTAGCCAGAGTAAGGAAAAAGAGAAAGGACACTAATTACTACCATTAAAAATGAAAGAGAGGGCCAGGCATGATGGCTCCTGCCTGTAATCCCAGCACTCTGGGAGGCCAAGGTAGGCGGATCGCTCAAGGTCAGGAGTTCGAAACCAGCCTGTGCAAGAACGAGACCCCGTCTCTACTAAAAAAAATGGAAAGAAATTAATTGGACAACTAAAAATATATAGAAAAAATATTAGCCAGGAATGGTGGTGCATGCCTGTAGTCCCAGCTACTCGGGAGGCTGAGGCAGAAGGATTGCTTGAGCTCAGGACTTTGAGGTTGCTGTGAGCTAGGCTGATGCCATGGCATTCTAACCAGGGCAACAGACTGAGACTCTGTCTAAAAAGAAAAAAAAAAGAAAGAGAGGATATCACTATCAATCCTATAGATATGAAATGAATATTTACAAAAAATACTCTATGCCCACAAATTTGATAATCCGGATAAAATGAACCAATTCCTCCAAAGATACAATTTGTCAAAGCTCATACAAGAGTAGACAGTCTGAATAGGCCTATAATTATTAAATAAATTCAACTAATAATTAATAACTTTCCATAACAAAAAGCACTAGGCCAAAATGGATTCCCTTGTAAAATCTACCAAACATTTAGGGAAGAAATTATTCTAACTCTCTGCAATTTCAACAGAAAGAGGAAGAATACATTCTCATTTATTCTAGGGGCCAGTACTGTGTTAATACCAAAAGCAGACACAGATTATTACAAGAAAACTAAAGACTAAGACCTTTCATGAATACAGATACAAACATCCTCAACAAAATATTAGCAAATCAAACCCAACCATGTATAAAAAGAATTATACACCACAACCAAGTGGAATTTATCACAGGTATGTAAGGCTGAATCAACAAGCAAATATCAACTAATGTAATCCATCACATCAAATGGCTAACAAAGAAAAATCACGTGATCATATCAATAGATTCATAAAGAAAGTTTTGACAAAGTTCAACACCATTCATCATAAAAACTCTGAGTAAAGTTGGAGTAGTGTGAAGCTTCCTCACCTTGATAAATAACATCTACAAAAAAACTAGAGCTAGCATCATACTTAATGGTGAAAAAGTCAAAGCTTTCTCACTAAGATCTAGGACAAGGTGAGGATGTCCCCTCTTGCTACTCCTTTTCAACATAATACTGAAAATACTAGCTAATTTAATAAGATCAGATAAGGAAATAAAATATATATGTATTGGAAAGGAAAAAATAAATCTTTGTTCACCCATGACATTTTCTATGTAGAAAACCTGAAAGAATCAACAAAACAACTCCCAGAATTAATATGCAATTATAGTAAGGTTGCATGATACAAGGTTAAATATACCAAAGTCAACCACTTTCTTATATATCAGCAATGATCCAGTGGAATTTGCCATTAAAACCTAAATTCCATTTGCATAAGTATCCCAAAAATAAAATACTCAGTTTAAAACCTAAAAAAAGTGCACACAAGACCTACACGAGGAAGACTACAAAGCTTGATGAACAAAATTAAAGAACTATAAAAATTGAAATATATTCCATGTTCATGGATAGTAAGACTCAGTATTATTGTCAAGATGTCAGTTCTTCCCAACTGGACCTATAGATTCAATGCAATCCAAATAAAAATCCTAGTGACTTATTTTGTGGATATTGAAAAACTAATTCTATAATTTATATGAAGACACAAAAAACCAGAATAGTCAACACAATATTGAAGATTAGAGAACAGACATTACCCAGCTTCAAGACTTACTACAAAGCTACATTAAATGAGACAGGGTGGCATTTGTGAAAGAACAGACAAATAAATCAATGGAACAGAATAGAGAGCCCAGAAGTAGGCCCACATAAATACAGTCAACTGATCCTTGGCAAAAAGCAAAGGCAGTACAATGGAGCAAATATAGTCTTTTCAACAAATGCTGCTGGAACAACTGGACATCCACACATTAAAAAAAAAAAAAAGAATCTGGACACAGATCTTAACATCTGTCACAAAATTAACTAAAAAGAGATCACATACTTAAATGTAAAACACAAAACATAAACTCCTAGAAGATAACACAGAAGAAATTCTAGATGACTTTGGGTATGGTGTTTATCTTTAAGACATAACATCAAAGACACGATCCATGAAAGTAATAATGAATAAGCTGGACTTTATTAAAAATATCTGCTGTGTGAAAGACAATGTCAAGAGGATGTGAAGACAAGCCAAAGACTGGAAGAAAATATTTGCAAAAGACATGTGACAAAAGACAAGACATGTGACAAAAGACTGTTATTAAAAAAAAAAAAAAAAAGAACATTTAAAACTCAACAATAAGAAAACAAGCTAATTTTAAAATGGGGCTGAAGATGTTCATAGATACTTCATCAAAGGTATATAGATGGCAAATAAGCAAATGAAACGATGCTCCACATCATATGTCGTTATGGAAATGCAAATTAAAACAAGAAGGAGATACTGTAATACTATTAATATGTTCCTGTTAGAATGCTCAAAATCCAGAACACTGATAATATCAAATGTTGGTGAGAATGTGAAACAACAGGAATGATCATTTATCACCAGTGGGAATGCAAAGTTATACGTTCACTTTGGAAGACAATTTGGTGGTTTCTTATAAAACTAAATATACTCTTACCATACAATCCAGCTACAGTGCTCATTGGTATTTACTCAAAAGTGTCAAAAACTCATATCCACATAAAAACCTATTCACAGATGTTTACAGCAGACTTATTCATAATTATTATACCAAACAATGAGAGCAATTAAGATGTGCTTCAGTAGTGCATGGATAAACAAAACTGTGATTATCAGATGGTGGAATATTACTTGACACTATAATGAAATGAGCTACCAAGCTATGAAAAGACAGGAAGGAGCCTTTAATGCATATTACTAAGTGAAAGACGGCAATCCAAAAAGGTTATATCCTATATGATTCCAACTTTATGACATCTGGAAAAAGAAAACCTATGGTGACAGGAAAAATATCAATGGCTGCAGGGGTTGACTGGAGGTATGGGATGAATAGATGAAGCATGAGGATTTTTAGGGCAATAAAAATACTCTATATGATACTATAATGATGGATGTATGGCATTACACATTTGTCCAGACCCATAGAACATAAAACACAAAGAGTGAACCCTAATGAAAACTATAGACTTTGGGTGATTATATGTCAATGAAAGTTCATCAATTGTAAAGAATGTGCCACTCTAATGGAAGATACTGATTGGGAGGCTATGCACATATATGGGCAGCAGGATATGTAAAAACTCTATATGTTCCTCTTAATTTTGCTATTACTTAAAACTGCCCTAAAAAATAAAGTATTTAACAACAATAATTAAATTAACAGAAATAAAAACACTATACATATCTTGATAAAAATAAGAATGGAGTTAAAACTAAGTTCATCGACATTTGGATAACTTTTCCCAGAAATTAAAAATAAATGTTATCTCTAAGGAGACTTTCAAGAATCACAGCTAAAAGATTTAAATATTATATAATATGCATATATTATACCATTTTCATTGAATGTCATAAACATGCACATATATTATATATAATTAGATATTTAGGAAATGCAATTGCAAGTATATTATTTGAGGATTGATAAATACTCCAGAAAGACACTAATGTATCATTATCTGTAGAATATCTCATGATAATGGCAACATATGTTGCTAGGAAACCCAGTAAGAAAAAGAAAAAAAATGGAAGTTTCAACCATGAAAAGATCCAATGTAAATCTCTAAGCTGAACAAATTCATTTCTAGTCTTTAAGCTCTGACCTTTGCAAGACTTGCATTGTTCCATAAAGTAACCTTAAATATGCAACTTATAAAAGCTTGTAGCTACGTAGATATCAGGGATCCTCTGATTTCTTAAACTAATATCGCTACACACCAGCAGAAATAATGGCCATTCATTTCCCAGTTGATAACACTGCCTGGCATACGAAATCATTCATTCATTTGTCATCCATTGATCTGTTCACCAAAAAAAAAAAAAAATTAACACTGATAATTTGCCAGGTATTGTGATACAGACACTGGACAGATAAAATTGAGCAAAACACAGTCCCTGTTTACTGAAAAAAACACAATCCAGTGGAAGACAGATATTTATTTAATATTCACAGAAAGAAATGTAAAAATGTTATAAGTGCTACAAAAGAAAAATGCAAGTTGATTTAAATTTTTAAATGCATGAAGTTGACCTGAATAGGGAGGTCAGGAAAAGCTTTCCAGAGGAAATGACACTTATTTCACTTTGACAGCAAGGATATATAAGTGTAAACTAAGTGAGAAAAAGAGAAAATAATTTTGTAGATAAAGCCCTATGGCAGAGGGTAGCATGGAGAACACTAGAACACTGTGAGGAATGAACAGGTAAAAAATGGTAAAAAAGGAAGTGAGACAAGGAAGAGGCCAGGCTATGCATGTCCTTGTAAATTATGTTAAGGAGTTTTGCCTTTATGCCTAGAGCAATAGCATGGCTTTGAAGTGTTAACAGCAGGGGGATAATGAGATTAGATCTGCATTTTAAATGCTCACTTTGGCTGCTGTGTAAAGAAGACAAGAGAGGAGCCAGAGGAAACAGGAAAGAGAAGTTAGGCTACTTAGTGATCCTGACAAGGAGGGTGGGAGTGCTAGTGCCACAGAAGAGAGATGAACCCAGTCAATACATATTTAGGAGGCAAAATCAATAGGACCAGCTAATAACCACACATGGGGTAAGGGAAGAATCAGAAATGATTTCTGGGTTTTTGATTCCTATTTCCCTAATCTTTATAGTTTTTTACTTTCTAAAATTTTGGTCATTAATTAAAGAAACCCACAAATTATAGACCTCTGATATAAATTCTAAGGGAAAGAAGGTGTCAAGGACAATATCTATGTTCCCAGCTTATGCAGGAATGTTGCATTATCTGAAATTAAGAAAACTGAAAGAGATCAAGGGTTTATTTGTCTGTTTACTTGATTGGTTAGTTGCTTTCATTATCTTGGGAAATTAGTTGAATTGGGGTTATGTTGAATATGTCAGAGATGACTGGCTGTTAGCCAAAGATTTGGGCTTCAACTTTCATAGCGGGGAGTTATTGTGGGAATTAGCTGTTCTACCAAGGATTACGCTTCTCAACCCTCCCCACCTCTCTGCAGTTTGCTGGGATCATTTGGTTAGTTCTCATGAATAGAGTATGGACAACAGTATTGTGTATCATTTCTGGGCCACAAAACTTAAGAAGAGGATGTGTTTTTACCACTTTCTTGTGCCCCATCCACTGGCCTCCTGCAAAAGTCTACAAGCCTTAAAAGAGAGTAAAGCTATAAGAAAGAGGAAGTCAGCTTTTCCTAAATCACCATGTAGAAGGGTGTTTGCTGAGTAGAAACCCTGACCTGGGCTGTTACATGAGTAAGAAGTCAAGTTTTATTGTGTTATACTGTTGGAATTTTGGGATATGTCTGTTACAATAGCTAGCAATATCCTAACATACAATGGAGTTTGACATGCCTTTGAGACATCCATGAGAAGCTGTCAGGCAAACAATTAGATAAATGGATCTAGAGCTCATAGGAGAATTCTGGACAGATTTGAGACTCATCTGAATAATAGTGGTAAAACAAAATTTTGGTATGGATGAGATTGCTTAAGGAGAAAATATAGTTAGAAAAGAGAACCTTAGCTCAAGGTTTCTTGAGGAGAGAAGATTTCATGTATGCAGATATAGAAGTATAAAGTTATTTTCTTCTTGTAGATGAAAAGGTATAACACATAAAAGGTTACTGGTATTTAGAAGTGCCATCTCTATTCAGGGATAGTTAAGCAGCCTTCACACATTCCTGTTTTCATTCCATGAATATTTATTGAGCACCTCTTAATGGCAGGCATAGTTTGGGAAACACAAATGCAATCAATATTTATCAAGTTCTAAGAAAGACTCTGTACTAGCTTATAATGGGGAACACAACTTGGCCTTAAGGTCAGGGAGAGCTTTCCAAAGGACCTTTAAGGCTTAGTGGAAGGTTTAGTAGAAGCCAGGCTATCTGGGGTAGGTGTGGGTGAGTAGATCATCCCTGGCTGAGGGTAGAGCATGAAGGTCCTCAGATGGGAAGAAGCTTGGGATGTTTTAGCTAGTAAAAAAAGTGACAATGTGGTATGGGGAAAAGGAGGCCCAAAGTTAAGCAGAGATCAGATCATACATATAAGGTCCTACATTAAGGGTTTTGTACTTTATCCTAAGTAATAAAACACAATTTAAAGGTTTTAAACAGGAATGACACAGAATAACAACATCAGAACTATGTTTCAGGTTTGTGATATTAAGTATACTTTTAGGAGGTGTTTAACAATCTAGCCACCATATTTTACAACATTGTTTCCAAGAGAAACATTCCAGAATGCCAATCACTTTTTTACAGGCTTTTGTTAACTCAAATTCTTTATTTGAGTATGGCTTCACATGCAAATTATTCACACAAATACTCTTTAGTCAGAAATACACTGTCACTGTAGATCCTACAATGCTCCTCCATTAAGCTTAACCACTAATTCAAAAAAATGCACATTTGTTTAATAAATGTTGACTGGACCAGGCAATATAGAGACAGAGACTGAGCTGGTGTCTGTCCCCAAGAAGCTCACTATTTAGAGGGAAGGAGAGAAAAATGATAAACCAGTATCACAAATTCCTAGTACCATGTGAGTGCAGAGTAGGATGGAGGCCTCAGGAAAGTCTTCACAGAGGAGATGATATCTGAGCAGGACCACAAGGGTTAAACAAAAGTTAAATAGATAGTGTACAAGAGTGGCATTCCAAAAAAAAAAAAAAAAACGTGAAGAAGAAGTAAAACCAAAGGCAAATAAGAAATGAAATTTCATGAGAAACATAAATTAGTAAACATAAATTTGTAGGCTGATTCAAGAAAGGTATTTTATGTCAAGCAAATAATTTTACACATATATAGAACACTTCACATCTGAATTATGTTAATTATTTATTTCCTGTCTTCTACAACTAGAATGTAAGTTCTACCAGAACAGCCAGTAATCTTTATCTTTTCAGTTTATTGAAGCATCTAAAATCCTAGAGCAATGTCAGGCACATAGTAGATACTCAATAAATATGTTTAATGAATAAATCTCATTCTGTGAACTAGCTGTCTTCAAAATGGTTTTTATTACACATGTCTATCAGTTTAAAAATACTTAAGTGCATACTCACAGATATAAATTTGTTTATTTATATCCATATTCACTGCACTAATAAATGACATGACAAAATTCACACATAACAGAAATTTCCTTTAAAATGAGATGAAAATAATTAGACCATAGAGGTTCTAACAATTTCTCCCCCCACCCAACCTCTCCCAATGTGTTACCTGCATCTCAAAACATGGTGCTGTTGTCATCATAACCCATGTCTTGCTAAAAAGTCACATTATTTCCCCTCATAGTCCACTGGCCAGACCCAGTCACACAGACTCTTTCTACCTGAAAAGGAGCCTGGAAAAGGAAGCTCAGTGTTCCTAGCCTGTGATGCACACTTACTGCATGTGAAGCAACCATCTAGGTCCATGGAGTTGCTCCCCATCTTTCTCCACACCAGGACTTGGACACAGGTGGATCTAACTCACAGAATAAACCTCATGCTGCTTGCGGTGCTGTGAATAATGAAATATTTTGTTTCTGACTCAGGAGTCTCATGTCTTCTAACAGCATCCATGAAACAGTAACAGGCTAACTTAGGAGCTTATAAAGAGGGTATTCTCAAATCATAGACCCTATAGGATGTTGGTATCATCCTGCTCCTAAGCAAATGGTTTGATAATGTCATGGTTCCTAGTGCATTCCTAATTCTACAAATTTGCACTGGCCTTGGTGCCCGATCCAGCTTTAGGAAAACATACAAGTGTGTGTGTATGAACACATTTTGGATATTCTACTGTAGTTGAATGAAAACTAAAGAGTATTAAGCTACTTTACTACATAAAAGTTTACATTTTAAATTTTCACATTACTACTCAGAAGAATGGTGGTCATTCTACACAAGTAGGAATGGGTTGCTCAGAAACAATAAAGTAATAAATGGGGAGAATTAATGATTTGGCCTGTATTCCTGGGTGTTTGGTGAGAGAGTAAGTGTGAGATGAAGAAATTAGAACTGGTATATAAAAACATCAAAAAAAGGTTGACTTTAAAGAATGGCAAATTGTTTAAAGGATTTATCTAAGTATTTCAAACATGTTTACGCAGGTACTAAAATACACAGTTAAAATGGATTGGGGTGGCTGCAAATTTTTACTAGTAAAAACTTGTAGGGAGAAGAAAGTGCTATAAAGATCTGGCTTAGAATTCTATGGCAAAGTTCAGATGGCAGAAGATTTTCAAAATAAGGCATATTTTGTTTCTCAAATTCAAATCTATTGAGTGCAATTGTTTTAAAAGCCTTCAGTTTTTGCCACTATTCCTCTTAATTTCAGAAGCCAATGAAAACTGGATATTTATGGGCCATGAGTTACATATGATTTTTAGATTCCCTTCATTTTTACAAGTACAAAAGAAATCTTTCAATGGGTACTTAAGATAGCAAGGTGGTAACTGCACAGTCTTTACCTGAGCAGAATATTGTTTTGTTTTGTTCTGTTTTTCGCAAAGGAATGCAGACTGCCCTAAACAAAGAGTAAAGAAAAGAGATGATGCAAGATTTTTGAGTTCATATGTTTATAAATCATAGAAGCATATCACAATTACTTCCTCATCCCATAGTGTCTCATCTGGCCTATCACATTTTTAGTTCAATAAACTTTGTAAAAGACTTTGTAGTCTTTACTTTCATGTAACAAAAGAAGAGATACAGCAGATTTCATTTAATTTATTTTAATTTAATTTATTTAATTCATTTTAATTTAATATTCAAAATGTTGCATTTCTATTGGTAATTTAAAAATTAGCTCAGGTAAAAGTGAGAACCCTGTGCAACCATTTAACCTCTTGTCCATTAAAAGAACATTTTATCTAATCGTTTCACTAGTTAGTCATGCTCATGAGCACTTTTTGGACATTCCTAGAGAAATATCCTTAATGACCTCTTCATTACAAAATAGAACACATGTACACCACATGTTGGCTAGAGCATTTTCTACTGTGACAGTATTACTTGACAAATTTGAAGGCAAATAATTTTGAAATAAAATGGGAAAATTATTTAAGTCTCAATAAAGTACTGCAGTTAGAACTTTACATTTTCTTATAATTGTAATTTATTGATGCAAACAGTCATCAGTAAAGTGACAGTTACAGGCTTTCCACAAAATCTTCAAATAAAAAAAGCAAGACCCGTGAGTGGTAATTCAATAATATGTATATCTTGAAAATTGGCATTACTTCTTAACTGCTTCTAAATTCAAACCTCTTACCTCGAGTGAGAGGCTATGCTATCAAACATGGAATAATGTCTATTTTCTTATGTGGCAGCATTACACCGTTTCATAAGTTATCTTGTACCTCATGATGGCTACAGCTACAGCTAAATGCCCCACAGAGCTGCTCTAGGAAAATACTTATTATCAGTGTCTTCATCTTTCATTACATTAGCCCATCATGTTTAGAATCAATTTCAGTAAGCTATATTTGGTTTCTTAAGAAAATAAGGGACAAAGAGATCATGTTGGTAAAGTCTCTTCACCCCTCTGCATCTTCATAACCTCCACTGTAAAATGAAAGTGTTGGTCTCAATGATCTTCCAAGCACAGTCAGAATCCCACATCATAATAATCAGTAAATATAAAACTGAATTACTTTCCAAAGGTTTTTTTTTTTTAAAGATGAAGTACTTCAGTACTTATATAACTTCAGAGTTATTACATTATTGAACTTAACAATACTTACCCATGTACTTGCCATAATGTTTAGAGTAAATGGGTTGGGATGAGGGGCCAGACAGGCAAGGGGCTCCATACATCTCAGTCCCTTTCATTCCCAAGCTTTTCCCACAGAGAATATACTACTGAGCTAAGTGAATATTTAACTTTGTCAAGGTTATTGCCTTACATTAGACTTCCCCATATCTTGCAAATTGCCACGCATACTGCTGTGGAGTTAATATATGTTCAGTATATAAGGCTGATGAAGGAATTCTTGGAATATATTTACCATGACCACCAGGCCCCAAAGAATTTTGATGAAAAAAAAACTGGTAGTCTGGAGGATGTCCAGTTCAACCTCCATATTATCAGTTCTGTGCCGCAGAACACCTCTTCCACTTCCTCGCTAGAAAAAAAAGGAATTAAAACAGCATAACAAAGTTTGCTGTTTCTTCAACAGTAAGAACAAATAGGAGCTATCAGGTGTAAACCCAGGGCGGTTAGCCCAGGGATAGATCTACTGCAGCCTTCTGCCACACAGGTGTAGTGTACTTATTATCAGAAGTTTTCCCCAAAGCATAAAGATATACCTATGGAATTAATTAGGCCCTTGTGTGTTACATATCAATATTTTAAAATATAAGAAAATCTTTTAAATATTTAGCAACTTACCCTACTTTTTGTTTTGTTACTTAAACTTTATTTCCATTAATAATTCCAGTATGCCTTTGCAATTTACAAAATTTGGAGCTGTTATTCTGTGATTTTTTAAAATGTGCTATCTCCTTTATTTTTTGCTTTATTTATTTCAAGAAAATATGAGAGTACAAACATTTTGGTTGTGTTTTATATCTTTGCCTCTCCCTAGCAAGGGTTAGAGGTATTCCCCTCCCCTCCACAGTGCTCACCACATCCCTCAGATGAACACCACCACCATTTGAGCACCATAGTGTTAACCAGTCAGTACCAATTTGATGGAAAGTACATGTGGAGCCCATTCTTCTGAACTTGTGTCACCTCACTTTGGATAATGGGCTTAAGTTCAATCCAGGATAATATAAGGGGTGCTAGCTCACTGTCATTTCTCAAAATTGAATAATATTCCATTGTGAACATATACCAAATTTTAATAATCTACTCATGAATTGATGGGCACTTGGGTTGTTTCCACGTCCCTGCAATAGTGAATTGTGCTGCCATTAACATTCAGGGGCAGATGTCTTTATAATAGAATGTCTTATGTTCTTTTGGGTAGATTCCTAATAGTGCTATTGCTGGATCGAATGGTATTTCTATTTTTAGCTCTTTGGGGTATCTCCAAATTCTTTTCTACAAAGGTTGCACTAATTTACAGTCCCACCAGCAGTGTAAGAGTGTTCCTATTTCTCCACATCCTTGCCAGCATTTGTTGTTTTGGGATTTTTGATAGGGGTCAATCTCACTGGTGTTAGGTGATATCTCATTGTGGTTTTTGATTTGCATTTCTCTAAGGATTAGAGATGTTGAGCATTTTTTTATATGTTTGTTGGCCATTATTCTGTGTTTTTGGAAAATTTTCTGTTCATTTCCATTGCCCATTTCTTGGTGGGGTTGTTTGTTTTTTTCTTGTTAATTCTTTTGAGTTCTAGATAGATTCTTATTATCAGACCTTTATTGGAAGTGTAGAGAGCAAATATATTCTCCCATTCTGTAGGTTGTCTATTTGTTCTAATGATAGTTTTCTTGGCTGTGCAGAAACTTTAATTTGATCGATCCCATTTGTTTATTTTTGTCACTGCAGTGATTGCTTTGGGGGTCCTGTTCAAGAATTCTTTGCCTAGGCTGATGTCTTAAAGGGTCTTTCCAACATCTTCTTCTAGGATTCATGCCTCAGACTTAAGTCTATTATCCATCTCGAGTGGATTTTTGTGAGAGGTGAGAGATTTCAAAACTTCACAGATGCCAGCTGTGGCAGCTGTGATGTTTTGAAATCTTAATTCTACTGTGTAAAAAAAAAAATTTTAATGGAGTTAATGGTATTTTGTTTTCCTCTTCTCTTCCTTTAGCCCTATCTTATTTCTCTAGATCTAACCTTTGCCCCTTCAAAATTTGAAGGAACTTGAAAAACATGCTTAAATATTTCTGAGTTTTGCTATGTTAATCATGATACATCTCATAAAAAATGCTCAAATTCAAATGATAACTTTATTAAAATGTACATAGTTAATTTTTATATACTCTACATATCTACTAAATCATATTCCTTAGAGATCTGATGTGCAAAGTAATAATACACACTTGTCCTGTCTACTGGCTAAATTAAAACTTATTGGCTGATGCTGACTTTAATAAAAACAAATCTAACAAATATTTCAATTTTATTGTTTTTTTAAAAAATCTGGTGTGTGTGTTTGTGTGGGTATGTATATCTATCTCTCTCTCTCTCTCTATATATATATATATACACATACTCTTCCAGAATACATAGATTTCATAAAAGAAATATATACATGTATCCATATATGTTCCATATAAGAAATGTTCCAGAAATACCCTAAATTAAGCATATAGATAAATCCTGCAAAGTTTTTTCCAGAGTTGTTCTGGGGGCAAAGTAGCAGGGTTCCCATATATCAAGACACCAGGACAGGAAATCCATTTGTTTAATTTGCCTGATATCTTGCCAAGATGATTAACACTCTTCAATACCACACATCTAACCACTTCTGTTCTAAACAATGTTTTAGTCCACAACAACAACAAAAATTGATTAAAAATGGATAAATAGCTTGAATAGATATTTCTCCAGAAAAGATACACAAATGTCCAACAATCACACTAAAAGGTGCTCAATATAACTAATCATTAGGGAAATGCAAATCTGAACCATAGTGAGATACCACTTCACACCCATAAGGATGGCTATCATCAAGGGAAAAAAAAAAAAAAACAGAAAGTAATTAAGTGTAGTCCAGGATATAGAGAAACCCAGAACCCTTGTGTACTGCTGGAGGAAATGTAAAATGGTGCAGCCACTATGAAAAACAGTATGGCAGTTCTTCAAAAAGTTAAAAATAGAACTACCATATGGTCTAGCAATTCTACTCCTGGATGTATATCCAGAAGAATTAACAGCAAGGACTCAGACACATAATTGCACACCCATATTCATAGCAGCATTATTTACAATAGCCAAAAGACAGAAGCAACCCAAGCTTCTGTAGATAGATGAATGAATGAACAAAATGTCATATATACATACAATGGGATATTATTCAGTCTTAAGAAAAGGAAATTCTGACACAGGCTACAACATGGATGAACTTTGAACATATCATGCTAAGTGAAATAAGCCAGTCATGAGAGGACAGATACTGTACTATTTCACTTCTATGAGACACTTAGGACAGTCAAATTCATGGAGACAGAAAGCAGAAGGGTGGCTGCCAGGAGCAGGGGGAAGGAGAGAATGGAAAATTATTGATTAATGAGAATAGAACTTCAGTTTGAGAAGATGATGAATGTTTTAGAGATGGATGGTGGTGATGGTTGCACAACACTGTGAATGTACTGAGTATCATTGAACTGTAAACTTAAAAAGTTTAAAATAGTAAACTTTATGTATATTTTACCACAATTAAAAATACTGAATCTCCCAATCTTGTCTTTATTAAGACATAAAATTAAAATTAAAATTAAAAATCCATGGCATTTTGGGGACTCTTCAACTAGAATATTTTTATCCTTCAGATTTCTTAGCTATTCTGGAGGCAGAAGCTGACAAATGTCTCCTTTTCCAGAGTCTCTGTCCTGTATGTGTTAATGGTACAGCTGAAAGAGTGGCCTTGCTGAGCCATCTTACAGTGTTCTCATTCTTTTCAGGCCAAAGAAGAACATGCAATGGGATCACCCCACTAAATCCACGCATTTCAGTGGATATCATAATAAATGTTCTCCTAAAGCACTAAAAGCAGTCATCTATTTTTAAATGTGGAAATTAATGTAATACAAAATAGTATCTATCAGCAAACCACAGCAGTTCTTAATCACTTTTAATCTAAGTCTTCCAGAAAAGTGCTTTGACTGATTTGAGCTACCATTTTAATGATATTTATTCCATCTCTCGAAATGAGATGGAAGACTGTTTGAAAATACATGTCTCATCTTGAATGCTGCATAAGTTTTTATCATTGTTTTTAAAGTAAAGGAAATCTTTAAACACACACAGTGGGGGATTTTGATAGATGGCAAGATAAGGTGTTTTGACATGTCCAGGGTCACTAAATTACACAGCTGAGTTAGTGACAATGATTCTCAAAACAAAGCTCGGCCTGAAATTTTGCTTTGAGGCAGTAGAATATGCCCATTTTAACCCATGCTGAATACTCTAGTGATCCTTTTAATTATATCTGAGAAAACTAAATTATTCATTTTAAACAATAAGAGAATGTTATACAACAGTTGGTAGATGTGGGACAGGGTGAGGTAGCATTCTACCAGGATTAGGATATTACACAGGTAAATATATGTGTGTTCAAAATAGGTGCCAATATATTAGTATACTTTGAAAACAGATTTTTCAAGAAACCTTATCAATTAACTAGCACCACTAATCTGTCCTAAACTGGAAACACCTTTTGAATACAAATGTTATTTACCACATTAATGGAAGATTTTTTTTTAATTCTTTTTGTGTAGCCCTAATCTCAAAGTTTGTGCACCCTCCAACCCTGCCCAAATTCATATGTTAAAATCCTAAAGTCAAGGTGATGGTATTAGGAGGAGGGGGCCTTTGGAAGGTGGGATTAGTACCATTGCAAAAGCTCCTTAATTCCTTTCACCACGTGAGGGCACAGCTAGAAGGTGCCATCTATGAAGGAGGAAGCAGGCTCTCACCAGATACCAGTCTGTTGGTGTCTTGGTCTTAGACTTCCCAGCCTTCCGAACTATGAGAAATAAATGTCTGTTGTTTATAAATAACCCAGTTTGTTATAGCAGCTCAAATGTATTAAGACAGATTAGAAACCTTTCAAAAAGCATATCATGTAATTCCTTGCTTTCTGAAATAGAGTACATTGAATCCAACCTTTCCCTCAGGTATAAAAGCAGAAAGGCAGCCTGGTCCTCACTCTAAACCAGGAGCCATAGTCCTGAACCTCAAACCTTTCCCTTACTGACTGGGTTTGGGACAATAACTTGTACATAGTAAACTACTTTTAAGTTTCTATAGCAATTTCCTCAAAGGCAAGTCAGGTTCATCGGAGCTGATGGCACCCTCTCAAAATGTCCTCAATCTGCTACACTTTTTAATTATTGTATTTGCTATTCATATCTTTTGCTCCTTTGGTTTTTATCAGGTAATGTAAATTTTATTGCCATCAGTGTAGCTGCCACAAAGACCCTTCTTCACCATGTCCATTCAAATGGTCTACTGTGCTTTACAGTGCCAAATAAGCATGTTCATGCATATTAGCTCCAATCTAAGAATAAGGCAGTTTCAGTGAAGGCCTGTGGTTGTCCATTATTTGTAAGGTGCATACGCGTTCGTGCACAGACTTTGTGAGATCCATCTGTCTGGATGCCCAGGGGCCTCTGCCACTTCTTTTCAGGATCCTGACTACGTGTTGTATTTCTATACATAATAAAGATTGTCAAAAAGGTCAAAAATGCTTCCTTAATCAAAAATATTTTCAGTTATGTTATGTGCAGATAAATTCTATTAGTTACAGATCATCAAAGGTCATGCAGTTAATGGCAAATCTAAAGCTAAACTGCAAGGATCCTACATTCCAGTTCAGTGTTTTTAAAATTCCTAAAGAATGTTCTATGTATTTTGCCCCTTTTCCTAATAACTTATTTCTTCCTAAGGCTCTCGCATTGATCTCTCGCATTCTAATGAAACTGCTTTATCAAAAACTGCCGAGTGTTTTGAATCCAAACACTTTTCCATCACTTCTCTTCCTCAACTTGCCCTTCAGTGGTTTACCCTTCTCTTCATTCCTTCTGCACATTCTTGTTTAATCTCATGATGATACACTACCTCGTCATTCTCCAGCTACTCCAAGTGCTTATTTTCTTTTCTCTCCAATCAATAATTCTTCTTATTTTCAAATCCTCTGAGTGGCATTTCTAAAAATTCAGTCCCAGCCCTCTGTTTGCTTCCCACTAGTTGATAAGACCCAAGTCTGAGTTGCTAAGCTTGGCCTCTAAACAAACTCTGCAACTGCCTGGGGACATTTTCATCCCCTTTACTACCTTCACTACAAGTGCAAAAGTATTGGAAACAAGCTTCCTAGCCATTTTCACTTAACTGTTTTCCCTCTCCCAACTTGATTACCTCCCAATAGAAATGTTACTTCTCTTCCCCTATCTCTGTGAAAACTTTGACTTTTCCAACCACTCTATCAAACTATCCCACCTGTCCTTGAATCTCAACAATTATGCCTCTAAAGATCCTCTGATATCAAATTTGTACTTTCTGTTTTCACTCTTAACACATGATAGAAGCTGGCACTAGGTTTTCATTTCTTCACTCCTGAATTGGAGTTAGTGTTATATTCATGTAGGTGCTGTTATGGAAAAAGTGCTTTGAAAAGAAAATACAGGTTTTAGTTTTTATTAATCATCATTTTGTTGTGGCTATTATCCTAGGTTCTCATTATCTTAAAACACAATTGTTTCCTACTACCGCTTAGTAGGTGGTCGCCCTGACTCCAGCCCTCTTCTATTGGAATTGGTCCTCTATTCTCTACCTACTTTTCCTTAAACATCACTATGAATGTCAATATATAATAAATTATCCTGTCTGTATGTTACTTATCACATAAAATTTAAACTCCTTTGCCATATTTCAAAACTCTTCAAAATAACAAAGGTAACATTTATTGAATACGAAATTATAAGTGACCACTCTAAGCAATTTACATGCATTAACTATTCTAAATCTTCCAACAGCTCTATGAGGTAAATACTATTACTATCTTCATTTTATAGATAAAGAAAATTGGGGCATAGATAAGTAATTTGTGCAAGGTGACATAAACTGTGGAGTCAGGCCTTGAGAACTGGATTCCAGTGGCTAAGCTCTTAAAAATATTGTACTCTCAAATTCATAACCATACCCAACTCTTAACTATTCATTCATAATCCCCCACTATACCTCCACCCATATTTCAATCTAAATGGAAAGATAAACCCAGTCACCTGTCTTCCTTTTTATTCTCGTGCTAAATCATGTGAATGTTATACATTCTTCAACACTCAACTAGACCTTCCACATCAATGAAGCTTCCCTAAGATAGTTACATCAGTCTAATATCGCTGACCAAATGGAAAACTCCATATTGTATCTTCTTTCCTTATAGTCCACCACACTTTGCTCTGTACATGCCCCGTGGTATGTATTCCATAAATATTTACTAACCAACTGGCTTATCAACTCCAGAATGCATAACTCCAATGGCAAAATTTAAAGAATAGCAAAGAGAGAATTAGGCCTTCAGAAATGCCCAAAGTTAGAAAGCAAGAAGAGAAAAGGACACAAAAGAGGAATAGAAATGAGTCACCTGAAGCCTAGGAGTAATTTTTTTCACAGTCATCCAATTGTAAAGAATTTTGGTATTTGTGCAAATCACTTCCTGGATATGGTAAATTATCTCATTAAATATGGTAACAGTGTACAAATTAATGCTTTCCAAGCAATAATTCTTAATTCCACATAAAGTTTTGAAAGAGTTAATATATCTTGAGTGTTTATTTAACTTCAATCATACATTCTCATTCTAAAAAGAAAAATCATCAGTATAAAAAAGGATAGCTGAAAAGAAAAAATTCAAATTCAATTAACTCTATGTATAATAACTGACTTCTGTTTTGCCTGATTTTCAGATAGTCCATCCCATTTTACTCTCACCAGCTTTAAGATAAAATACTTAAAATCTTATCAGATTCTAAAATTACTTTATTCATATACACACTCAATGGCCTAGGAGACCTTAAAAGCAAGTAGTATTTTTGAATTTGAGAGTTCCTTCATTCTTTCACATCCCTACCCCTTGCCTTAGCCATCAGATTCCCAACCCCCTTCCACACATCCATAGTGGGTTCAAACCATAGTCCTCCCTTACAGAATAAAGAAAAATAACTACCTTTTGTTACACAACAGAATCCTTCCATGTACAAAGACTGCTAATACTGGATGCTGGGTTTGTGAGGTAATGTTACAGGGTCTATATCTAGATATACTCTGCAGCTGCACAGCTTTGTGATTTCCAACTCTCTGAGTATAATGCAAAGTCAAATGCCAGATCAAAAAATAAATTTTAGAGCCAGCATGATCAAATCAAGGGACAATGATTCCCTTTGCACCATCCATCTGAGCAGCATCTTACATCAACATTAGTACTATCAGCACCTGGCCTGACACCAGCTGCTCTCATCCTCCAAACTAAAAATAAGATGCCTGATCTAAAATAGTGAGGGACAATATGAATGAGCCATTTTCCATTAAAGGGTTATTTCAATTTCTCAATGACAAGAAAAACGATGATAATATATGTAAATATCCATTGGCTACGTAAATGCCTCACTTCTACTGAGTACCTCTTTCAGGTCAGTGTTCCTTATACTCTTCCAAACTGTTGATGTCTGTAATGATCTAGTGACATGTGATTGGCTGGCATATAATATTGCTCATTAAAGCACAGTAGCAAAAGCCCAGCTGAATCCTGATCGATATTCTTGGTGTACACCATCAGCTGCTTTGTTTTTGAGGCCAAATCATTGTGAAACAGCTAGAATGTTTCCCCCCTATGGTTTGTGATATATTCATTCTAATTGCTTCTTGAGTTAGACCTAAAACTGTAATTTTAACTTTATATGTATTACTTTTAAGTCTCTTATAGAAGAATGAACATAAGTATTATTTTAACTTTCAAATGCTAAGTTAGGTAGCATTTTCCTATAGGCTTTAAACAAAATAAAAATTATTGAGGGGTACTGCTAAGTAGAAAAAGGTTGGCAACAATATCCCATGTAATTTCAAAGCAAGTATCAACTTTTAAGAAATTTCAATTCAGTTACAAAACAAATAAATATAACTCTGGACAACCTATGAGCTACACTCATGATCTACAGAGTGGCCAACATGAAGAGATTCTGGTCTGGCACAGTCACCCAGATCCTGGAGTGATTTATTCATCTGTGATACATCTGGTCAGCATGGAAAGACAGAGGAAGCATACTGGTTCCACCAAGCCATGTTCTGATGCTGCCTCATAAATGGCAAATGCATCTACACACATGAACTGATCAAGACCACTTGTACTACAGGCATCTTATTTTAAAATTTCCAACACAAATTGAAAGTTCCCTTCTATCCTCTTTGTTCCATTGTGAAGAGATAATTTCTTCTTTTTTCCTTCTTTATATAAATATTGCATTTTCTCATGCCTATATATAAACACTAAGAGTCCATTTAGCTACTCAAGCAGGAGAATGAGAAACTATGATTAATCGCTGAACTACCAGATAGTCACTGACCAATGTATCCTTTGCACTGGCCACACCCTGTTTCTCCTTTTATTATTTTCTGCTTAGTCTAGCGAGTGGCACATAGTAGATGCTTAGTAGGATGTTTTGAAATATATTTTATTTTGAATACAGCACTGTTCTGGCATGGTGTGATTATATAGATGCTAATGACAATTAAACCTCAGGCCATTAGGGACTTAATCGTGACATCTTAGTTCCAGGACTTTACTTTTAGAAAATACACAGAGTATGTTATATGCTTTTTAAAAAGTGTCAGGTAATCATCTGAAATATTATCAGGCTGTTCTTTCTCTTTCTGGTATTTTGAAGAAGGAGTATTTCAGAAAATACTCCTTGAAAAAATAAGGCATATCTTCCGAAGCAATGAGCAAACTTTACCATAAATCGGTAATGTTGGTTATATTTTCCAGCTTTCCATTCTAATCCTAGAGTTAATTCGAGGATTAGCACAGATTTCTACTTTTAAAAGCTAACTCACTGATGTCCCTTTAATGTCTCTTTACTGGAAACACATCCTAAACAATTACCCCGCTGGTATGGGCATCTCTGAAGGCATGTCCAGAACCCAGCTCTCCATTAAGTTGCTTTGATTGGGTACTATTCTTCTTCCTTCCACTTTTCTTTAAATTAGCAAGTAGCACTGAGAATCCTCCAGACTCAGTTCAGACTGCATTTTATAATTAGATAATTGGAAAAATTTAATTAATAAGATGACCCCCACATAAAAATCAGGTCATATTGTTAAGCACTTATAACTTACAAATTTTAGCAAGCACCGACTTTTGCAAGTCAGCCAACTTTGTTAGTTCTCAACAATCCTTTAATTAGGCTAGACAGAAAGTAGTATACACTAATGTGTGTCCTGGCTAAATTCCAGTGGGGGATAATTGCAATCTGGCCTACCTAAACTTTCACTGGTTTCAGCCGAATACAGTAGTCTTCTCTGTTCCCTGTCTCTATTTTACTCTGCACTGATGCTGTATGAGAGGCATACAGAGGGAAGATCCCTGCTTTTCACCCTGAGCACTACAGATTACCCATTAACTTCCTGAAAATCTACCACATCCAGAAGAACAAAGTACTGAGAAATGAAGAGTGTATTCTAAGTAAACCTGTTCCCTCTTCTCACATATATCCAGAACATCTAAGTTAACTACTATGAAGAGTATCATTTTTATTCTCCCTCTTGCCCCCATCCTACATCCACTCCACACACACATACACATACACACACCTTTCAACCCTCTTTGACTTCCAGAGGACCCAAGTACATCTTTGGAGGATTGCACATAACTGTAAATAGGAAAAGCTTCATCCGCATTTAGTTCCAAGTTTATTAAGCATTTTTGTTTGTCTGTTTGTCTTGCCTATATTGTCTGTATTGCCCTGTCTTAGAGAAAAAAAAATGCAAAAGGTGATCATTGCATTGCTCTCTATACAAATACGAAGCTGGAAAAGCACCTTCTAGCCTGATTCTTCCAGAGAAAGGCAATTTTAAAATGCAAGATTTAATCATAAAACCACCAAGCTAAAAGCACCTTCAAAAAGTCATGTAATTTAATCCCCTTTCTCCAGGTATGCAAATTAGAGTTCACCAAAAGACTGTCACCCAAAGAAATCAAGTTGGATCAAGAGAAATTATACAGCAGATAGGATAACTTAAAAGATAAATCTTTGTTATTTTACTATACTTCCTTGGCAATATCTAGGCCTTCTGGTGAATCAGGATATCAAATATTAAAATGTTTGTTATACATCCTTGGATTTGGGGGAGCATATAAAGAATATTAATAGCTTAAGAATTTCTTTCTTTCTTTTCTTTTTTTCTTTTGAGACAGAGTCTCACTCTGTCACCCTGGGGTTAGAGTGCCATGGTGTCAGCCTAGCTCACAGCAACCTCAAACTCCTAGGTTCAGACAATCCTCCTGCCTCAGCCTCCCAAGTAGCTGAGACTAGAGGGGTATGCCACAACATCCAGATAATTTTTTCTATTTTTAGTAGAGACAAGGGTATCACTTTTCCTCAAGCTGGTCTCGAACTTCTGACCTCATATGATTCCCCTGCCTCAGCCTCCCAGAGTGCTAGATTTTAAGAATTTCTTAATTAGAAGTTCCTGAAAGACAGTGATTATGAGGGGTGTATTTGTGTGTGTGTTCTTAGAAACAAGAAAAAGTTTCTAAACTCTTAAGAAAATGATTTTTTAAATTTACAATATTATTCTTAACTCTCATTCAATATTTTACTGAATGAAAAACTCATAATTTGACCTAAGACTTCTACATTCAGGAAAAAGTGTTTGCCCTTCATGTCAACAACTTTATGTCTATGCCATAATTAATATGCATTCATTTTCTAAATCTTTCTTAATTAAGACATTTCAAGAAGAAACATACACTAAATGCACATTTTAGCACACACACATTTGGGAGAAAACAAATTAAAAGTGTCAAATATTCATCAGCAGTCGTTACTGGCATTAAAGGAAAGGAGACATTCACTGAGTCTTAGATGAACAATGAATGCCACCTGGCTCAAACTAAACTGAGCAAAACAGCCAAGAATGCTAAAGGCTTGGTTGAACACGTAATTGGCCACGAAAAGTAGCTTTCAAATAAGTCTAGATTCAACATCGCCTCTCCAGTCGATATTCCCTCAAATGCTCACTCAGCACCCCTCTCTTCTAATGTATGTCTCAGCCTGCCTCCCAAACTTCTTGTTTTTTCATCTTGTCTTTTTCCCCACGAGTTCACAGCCACTAATCCACCACCCATTCTCATTTACTACTGGCTTGAAAACACACCGAAATCATCTAGAGAGTTTCCAAAATGTCTAGAAAGCTAGGCTGTCTCCCTGAAGATTCTATTTCCATAGTTCAAGGGGATGGGGGAAGGGTGCTGGTGTTGGCCTTTTAGAAATCTCCAGATGATTTGGCGCAGGGCCACCATATACAGTGCTCGACTCTCACAGGTCTGCAGCAGCCAGGCTCAAGACTAATCTTTCCCTTCATGATCTTTTCCGCTGTCCTCTGGATGGCTCAAACTCTTTAATGAAGAAAACACCTGTTATTTCTAAGAGCTCCTTCCAGTTCCTTGCTTTAGCTCAGTGGATCTCAACAAGAGGTCTCTTTTACAATATGGCAAAATCTAGAGATAGTTTTCATTGTCACAAGTATGGGTATGCTACCGGCATCTATTGTGTAGAGGCCAGTGATGTTACTAACCATCCCACAATGCACAGAATGGCCCCTCACAACAAAGAATTTTCCATTCCAAAATGGCAATGTCACCAAAATTAAGAAAAGTGCTTTACCTGAAGCCTACCTCTCTCTGTTCAGAATCGTTAAATCCACATATTCATTTAACAAACATTTCTATTTCTCTCAAATCATCCCTCTACCACCCAACTGACTCTAGACTTTCCTTAACCATCCTTCCTTTCCAGTGCCACTCATCTGTTTAAACTAAACTCTTCCCAAATTCTCATTATCATGTACAATCACCAGGACAATCTTGCTCTCTCCTCACTGTGTTCCTCTTGTTTTTGTTATTTCCTTTATTTCTAAGCATCTTTAATAAAGCCAAAATACACAATGATGCTTCTTCTAACAGCTGAGTTCTACTGATTCCTATCCTTATCGACAACTGAACACTCTACCCAATCTGGTGGCGAATCAAGGACTTTTGAGTCATCCAGGAAATGTTCCTCCCCAAGATTCAGACTTCTTATTTGTCTCCCCCTACAACCACTTCACCTCCTGCCTCTTTCATTGTCTCACATATGCTGTACCCACCTCCTTATTCTCAAATGTCTGCACCAGCATTTCCATCCTCTAACTACCCCTTCCTATTCTGACATCACTCTTTCCACCCACACCTACCTGTGTTCAGACATTTTATTCTCCCAGTTATCTAACAGCTCTCTCACAAACCCTTAGTTTCATTCAATTTATGAACAAAGAAACTCTCATTTTCTGACTTTTTATTTCAATTCTTAGAAAGTTGGGTAGTGATAGAGAAGTAATTGGTTCTCCTATAAATGCATGCCACCTAATTTCACCAAACCCTTTGAAGAAACTGAGCAATCCTTTAATTTATTGTTGCTTTGCCCTCACATTTCCCACATGGCTGCTCCAAACCTTAGGCCCTCATTCTCACATGATGTTGTTTCTTATTCTACTGTGGTGCACTGGGTCATGCACCTTGCTAATTAACATTTATAGAGATGCATATCCTATCCTGTAAGGTCCAAACTCCTTCTAATGGGCTCAAGTCCATCCATGAACCAGACTTCTACTCCTTCCACTCCCTGTGTCACCTCCCAAGTCTTCCCTACTTGCCTGTTAATCAGACTCTTCATTGTCCAATGCACAGGCTCTTTAATTTTCACCATTATACTACTATTATTTTTTCACCTGGGATGCTCTTTTCTCCGATTTTTAGCTATATAAATCCTATCATATACTAGGTCTTCATATATTGTGTGATCAACCCATGAGGAGATAACTAATCCTCCCCATAAATTCCCTTAATACTTTATTATTACTTCTTATATACTCCTTATCATTCCGTATTATATTGAAGGTACTCTATATGTATCATTTAATCTCCTTAAGAGAGCTCTAGCTTGTTTTCACTTTATAACTCTACTCCCAGCTTCTCATATCATGCATTATACATACACATATGTGTGCACACACACGTGTATGTATATATCCATAACTTGATAATATATAATAGCATATATCAAATATGTATATAATCTCTTAAATGTTTCCTTAATTCTAGGTAATTGAATTAAAATTGTTGATAAGAAGCAGCTCTTTATAAAATGGTAAATAAACAAAAAAAAAGTTCATATCAGGGGTTTTCACTTAAGTAAGTTTCATGGTTTGGGTTCAAAAGATTTTGAAGCCCCTCGTGTTGTATGAGTATCTTTCTGGTGAGAGAGTTAGTAGCTTTTAACAGATTCTCAAATGAACCCATAACAAACAAAAAAGTTAAAAAACTACTGCACTAGAGATGTTAAAAATAAAAACATAATTCACTTCATTATTTATATTCTGACCTAAAACAGCCTTTGAAATATCTAAATAATGTATCAATTGTATTAACACTAGATAATATGAAATTGAACTTATATGAATTAGTATTTTTAAAACGTGGAGCAGGATAGCTCAGTTTATATCAATATTTATGTTTCACCAAAACTAATCTTATTTACAGTAAGTTTAAATGTGATTTTATAGCACACAATGAAAGAAGGACAGTAAAACATTCTTAACTACCATCATATTAAGTAAGTAGTATGGTTAGTAAATAAATAAATATGACTCAGGTTGCAATTTAAACTAATCTTGAATTATTAAAACCACTAGATATTAGATTTACGATGGAAACATGGCTTGACATTCAGTTAGATCATATCTTAATTGCTGAAAGGGTAGAAACATACACTTAATGTATTCTGACAATTTCATTATGCTATTCATATGTGGACATTTCATGAATCCTACTTGATGAAGCTGATATAGTAATTACTTAATTTCCCCCCACTATTCATTCACTTTAAACTGATTGTAACCGTAACACAGCACCGCAGGTTAGGAACCAACTCCAGGTGAATGAATATTTTACCTTCTCTATTTCCCAAGTCCCAGGGCAGGGCCCTATGGGTCTCAGTCTATTATATGTAACATTTTTATTCACATTATGAAAGAATTAACCTAAGAGATGGGCCTTCCAACAGTGAATATACAACAAAACTAGTTTGTTTGTAAAGTCTGCATCAAATTATTGAATAAATCTAAAAAAAAAAAAATTCATTGGGGTTTATTTCTCTCATTTTAAGAGGAAAAAAACATAAGACTTTAGTTTATGGTACTTAGAACCTGAGTCAAAGTAGGTGCAGTAACAGAGTGATCATAACCATCTCTTTCTTATGAAAAGAAAATGAAAACCAACAGGCATCCCATAAGGATTAAAATAAAAGAGGCATATAATTAAATACCATCAAATACTGTTGTTATAAGATTTATACTTACTAAATGTAAACTGAACTTAAGCTGATTTTTTTAAAGGCAGCTTTTCTAAATAAAAATAAGTCTATGCCAGGATCATCTATAGAATGGTAAACTGGGAATACATTGTCCCAAACCTCTAAGATCCTGTAAAACTTCCCAGGGAATTTTTTTTTATAAAACTAGAAACATGTTCTTGATAAAATTTTTTAATGAATTCATTAATGATTTCAATTTACTGTGAATTCAACTTCACAATAAAACTTTAAACTTACTGTTTTAAGTAGAGTAGTGCTTAATTGTTTTGAACTGGTAGACATACAGGAGTTCAACCCACCCACCCCACCTTCCATCTTGTAAAAGAAGGAAGCCTTTAACAATAGGCCAATAGAAAGGCAAAATTCATAAATTCTAAACATCTATAATTTAACTATCATATTTTGATTTAATAAAATGGAATTATATTTTATGAAAGATGGACAAAAATGAAACTCCATTAATTCCTATTGAAAAGAGTAAGAAATACATAATCCTATACATAGCTCTGATGCTTGACAAAAATCTCAAGTTGTAGGTTCACTATCATCAAATTTGTGAACAAGTTTCATTTATAAAGGAAAAGGGTAAAAAGAAAAACCCAGAGCTCTTCATATACCACTTGTGTACTATTATTAATAAAAGCATAAGAGCTTCTAAAGCCTTCAAACATGTAACTCTCTCACTGTTGCCAATAACCAGAGTTAAACACATCCGCAGACCCTAATCTCATCTCTGCACTTCAGAGCAATCAAGTGAATCAAACAGGTAGTATCTGAATACCTGGATACACCACCTTGTGTAGAGTACAATATCTCCATCTTATAGACTAATAAGAAAGTAAGGTCAGAATCACTGTGTCCACAGGAGAAAGCTGTGTCCCACCACTGCAGGTGCGATAACAAAAGAGGTTCTCAACCCCAAGGCAGTCAGCACAGCCCTTCTCCAAGGTCCAAGTCCACAAAGGGCAGCACACCACCAAGATATAATTTTCTCTTTTCACTGGGGCCTTCAGTTCCTATCATTTTCCTTTCCAAGAGGAATGAGAGATTATTCTTTCTAAAAATAATACTCTGGGAGATGCACCTTTTATATCTCCTATGGCAAGGAGCCCATATAGATTAGGATCATATGAATTTCCTCCTATTGAGCAGTTTGTACACAACACAGATCCTTCCATCATTTGACACACAGCTGTCAGTTAAAGGATTTGAAATATCTCCTTATTCTGCTATGTAATTAGCATAATACAGATGTACACAAAGACTTCTGTTAAGAGGAATAGGGTGTACCAATTTGATTCTTCCATTCTAATCTAAGACTCATTTGTTTTCAAAGAATGCAACATTGTTGAGGGTTTTAAATGTGTTACTGTTTTAGAGTGTATGCATTGATTAGAAAACAAAAGTCAGTATGAGGACACTTCACCAGCCGCCCTGCAAAGGCAAACATGTAGGCTGTGACACTAGAAGAGCTAGCCTGGTTTTAGATGTAGGAGACAGACGTTGCTCCTCATCTGCAGCTTTTAAAAGAAAGTGCTTCTGCAAATGTCCTCCAAAGTGTTCTGGAGTTCCAAATATCCTTCTACTACTATGGCAGCATTTCAGCACCCTCTTTGCAACATCAGCAACTGGACTTGACTTCCTAAGGGTTTTGATTTTAGTGGTTGAAACATAATTTCAAAAAACTCAAGTAAACATATTTTTTTAAAATTAACCAAGCATCTGAAAACAAGTTTCCATTCATTTATTTTACTAATGTGATAAGATTTGATATTCCTAAACATCTTTATGTATTACAATTTGTTAGATATGTTTAATCAGTTGAGTTTCCGTACTAAACTTTTAACCATTAAATATTGTTCAATCATTTAATATTTTAGACTTTTAGACTGTATCATTAGCCTAGAGTAATATTTCACTGAAATGCATTCCTGAAAATACTAGCTCCATGGAAGATTAATAAGGGATATCAGAAAAAGAGTTTTCTTGGTTCACTGCAAGCACTCTGTAAACATTTGCCGAGTTAATGGAATTAAGTAAAGGTTTCTGTAGTGCCAGACTTCTTGGAGCTGCTAATATGCTAATACGTATTGTGACATTGAGGAAAAGGGGATAAGAGTTCCTGGTTAGCAGAACAATTTGTAGGACTAGTATGCAGGACACATTTAGAAATGCTGGCCTGAAGGGACATACTGGCTTTTGAAAACCAAGTTTAATTCTTAATGAATAGTTACAGTAGGTATATCTGACACATAAGCATATCATTTTATCTATTTCAAATAATTCACACCTAGTATTATTATCCTAATTTATATAGCCTCCAAAAATTCTGAGTAAAGAACAAAATGTTTCTACAAAAAATTAGTTGTTGCAACTAGAGCCACTGGTCATAATCACTCCTATAACTACTCCTAAGCTCACTAGATAAACCATTCTGAAAGATTAAATCATTAATAATTCCAAATATATTAACTTTAAGCATATTTCCTCCCATCGATGCTCCTAAACATCCTGTAGGGTAAACGGGTGAAGAATTATATGTCCTACTTTTCAAATGAGGAAGCAGCACCCAGGAATATAAATGGCTTGGGTAAGTCACAGTATTTAGTTGCCCGATACAGAACCACTAGAAGAGGTATAGAAAAAAATTGGGCTTCTAACTGAGTCCAGTGCTTTTATAGCATATTCCTGCCTCTCTCCCAGTGCTGTGCTCAGCACACTGAGGGGCTCAGCTGGTAAAGAGAGGCTGTTGAAGAATCCAATTCTATTCCAGCATTATCAGGCATAAGGGTGCTTGCTCTCAGATTCTTCTATATCTCTATTCATTGCAAAGACAAATGCTCTGAAGGGACATTGCATTTCTTTTATTTAAACTTCTGAATAGGACTAAGCTAGAAATCAGAAATAGGCATACTTGGTCCTGAAGAAAAGTTTTCTTTCACATCATTAACAGGCCAAAAGAAGAAATGAGTTAATTATCTAGTTGGTTTGAGGAACTGAAAAAACAGGTACATGTTTTCATGCAACACCATCAAGTGAAGACCTATATTCTAGGCCAATACTTCTCAAAGCTCAGTTCCCTACCAGCAACACCAGCATCATCCGGGAATTCCTTAGAAATGCAAATTCTCTGGCCCTACCTTAGACTTAGGGAGTCAGAAACACTGGAGCAGGGCCCAGGGATCATTGTTTTACTATTGCAAGATCATGGAAACAACCCAACTGTACGTCAATTCACAAGTGGATATATGTGGTATATATGTGGTATATGCTCACAATGGAATACTATTCAATTCTAAGAAATGACAGTGAGCTAGCACCATTTATGCTATCCTGCATTAAGCTTAAACCCATATCCAAAGTGAGGTGACACAAGATCAAGAAAACGAGCTCCCTGTCTACTTGCCATCAAATTGGTACTGACTGATTAAAACTATGATGCTCAAATGGGGATAGTGCCCACTAGGGATTGGGGGAGGGGGAGATATACATCTTAGGGTTGTGGTAAGCATGGGGGGTGGGGATACATCTAACCCTTCCAAGGGAAAGGCTAAGATATACAATGTAACCCAAAGGTCAAAAAAATGGGAAACAAACAAACAAACAAACAAACTTTTATCGGGTGGTGGGGCAAATGGGAGAAGGGAGGAGGGGAAAAATTTACACTTACAAAATAGGTGCAATGTGCACCACCTGAGGGTAGGACACACTTGATGTTTTGGTAAGGCGGGGAGGGGGTGGGTGGGAATGGCAGGGGCAATATATGTAACCCTAACAATATTTGTATCCCCATAATATGAAAAAATAAAAATAATAATAATTTAAAAAAAGCTCTGTAGGTGATTCTTATGCACACTCAAGTTCAAAAAGAGTTCTAAGATAATACATATTTTAAATAACCTATTTATTCCTTCTCAACAACAATAATTTTGCCAAATATTCTTGGTCAGTGTTGGTCTGGATAGATTTAGGATTTGGGAAATATACAAACAAAACCAAACAAATCAAAAGTAAACAGGCAAATATCATTACTCTGTATTAGTCATTTATCATTGCAGTTTCAAAAAAGCTCAAACTTAAGAAAAATGAATATATTTATTTTTCCCATATTATCTACTGTCAGTATACATGCCAATGTTCTAAGCCCCTGTTGAGTGGTTATCCGTTAAAAGTTGGCCAGCAATCCATATCAGCTGTAACTTTTTTCCTCCCACCCTTAAACAATGATAGAAACACGGACATGTATCATTTCTCTAAGACAGAACTCCAAGCATGTTTCACAGTGCCTGGGCACACCTGCAATCTAGTGGAAACTTCAATGGACACTTACTGTACTCTAGTGCACACACCAACAGCTCATCATTGTGAAAACCTAAGATTACCTGAGCCAGTCAGGGACAGTGGCCCGATATCAACCAACGCCACCTCTCTAAACCTCAGTAGTCTTGTGCTGAATAGTGTGTCACCAAGGAATTGGTAGATAGATACTTCTTTTATTAGTAAAAAAAAAAAAAAAAGAAATCATGAGAGACTGATATGGTTTTATGTTACACAAAGGGATACAGTGTGGCATGTAGCATAGTGGTACTGGCTCACAGTCAGACAAACCTGAGTTTGAATCCAAGCTCTACCCCTTACTAAAGGGGTGACTGAAGAAAGTTGCTCAACTTTTCAGGGCCTCTATTTTCTCCTCTGTAAAATGGGAATCTTAATATCTATTACCTATCTCACAGGATTACTAAAGACGATTCTGTGGGGGGAAAAAAAAGCAAGAACAACATATGTAGCATAGAACAAGTTTCCAATGAATAATAACAGTTTTCATTATTGTTTAAGCATTTACAAAGCTAGGTTTGAAAAGCATAACAAATTAAAAAACACAAAATAAAAAACTAATTTATTTCAAAATAAAGATGAAAATCATTTCATTTGTAATATTTCAAAGAGTTTTTATAGGGATCAAAGGTAGCATGTGATCCATAAGTAGTTCAGTATAAATTAAAAGCTTTTGAACTCATTCTATTCCTATTCCAGATTGGAAAAACACAAGTCTACGGCTTGCATAATATTATATGTGTTAGAATGCTGCTATAAGTTAGACAGAATGCCTGTTTTAGTTTAAGCAAAGAATAAAGCAGAAAACACTGCTTTCAAGAAGAGGAAGCAAGTAATTCCTTTGAATATTAAGAGCTTTCATATCTAAACATACCTGAACTATTTTTTAGCAAGAGAAAAAAGCATAATAAATGTTTTACATGCACACATGTGCATAGGAATCATACAAAATACAAACTCCTGAAATACTAAAAGAAGAGAAAACTAGTTTATAAATTGCATTTTCCACCTTAATCTAGAGAAATAAAATTATATAATTTTATCTTGTTCCTTCATAATTTTTAAATGTCCGTTAATTTCTTGGGGATGGTAATGAACAAATGCTTCCCATAATTTTATTTCCTCCCTATATAAATTGGGTATAAATATAGTCATTATCATTGTGATGAAGAAAAGAAGCCCTACATACATTGTATCTTGATGGCCTATGTATTGTACTATTTTGAAAATAAACAGCAATCAAGTATCAATAAGGGGGAAAAGTTCATCAAAATAGAAAAGAAATATTTTTCCTATGTGTGTGTTTGATTTCTGACATCTGCACATTATTGGAAATAGGTTTATTTCCATTAATAGCAATATTAGCCTCAAAACTGCTTATGGAAAAATTACAGAGCCGCTTGAAAGTCTGCCAAATACCATAACTGAAATACAACCTTTGAAATTTTAGGCATTAATATAGTATACACAAATATTTAATGCAATTAATGCTATAATTTTAACATTCTTATTTCCAGTATACCATAAAAGTGCTAAATGTGTTTCTGTCCCTCAGATTTTCTTTTTCTCAAGCACACACATACAAAAAAAAAAAAAAATCTACCAAAAAAAATAAAAATTTCCCATTTTAAGACATTCCCGACTTCCATTCTAAATTTTTTAACTGGACAAGTAGAGGATTTGACCCCAAAGTAAAGCAGCATCAGAAGAAAAGAGGGGTGGCAAAGTCCATCTGCATTTCTGGGTCATTGCCCATATATGGGCTCCATGCCCCATGCCAGAGATGACTCCACATTCTGCATGAAAAATGCTACCCATCCAAGCATTCATTTGAGGAAGCAGGGAACAGCTCTACAGAGGTTGACTTTTTGAAACTTGAGATGTATGTAAGAAAAGATGTTGCTAGTTGGTTTGTGAACCAAGAAATAGAGATGGACATTGACACCAGAAGAAGTTTCTATATCTTTCTTGGTAAACATCAGATAGAGCAGAGTGGTTCTGAATTACAATGAAAGAGTAAATGAAAAACAAAGACATGTCTGACAATGTTCAGGATACAAAAGTAGAAAACATTGAAAAAGAAGAAAACTATTATTTTACAACTTAGCAAACTTCTACATCATAAGTTTCTAAAGTATTATATGGAGATTTTCAGTCTTCTCCATGAATTAGATTGGTTAACAACCTCAAGATTTTATCATCAATGGCATCTGAATCTAAAACCTAATTTAGATTTAATTTAATTTAAGTTTAGATTAAATTTTAGATGCAGGATTTGTGGCAGATAAAGTTCTAAACTTTTGAAGAACTGTCAAATTTGTCAAGGGTATCCTAGGAAAATTATAAGATTCTACCTGCACTTTTCCAGCTACTTTGTGTCAATGCTTCATTTTCTAAAAGGTAATCAAATAGCATGTAATTATGAACATTGCATATAATAACTATCACTGAAGTACTCCATAATTATAATAAATTGTTTTTATTTAGTGTATATCTGTTCTCATGACCTTTTTTAAAAATAAATGTGTACCCCTGACAATGCTTAGTAATTGTGCAGTGGAAAGCAACTGATCATTCTTAATTAAGTTTCAAATACATTGCTTCACACAGCTGCACATGCATGTGTACTAACCTAATTGTTAGTTGCACCTGTTCAAAGTTAGAAATATTTTAAAGAGCTCATAGCAAGAATAGCATTTTCAAGTGTTAAACTGTTGAATGTAAATCTAGACTTTCTTTCAATAGTTTATGATACACACTTTGTGCCACATAGAAGTCTAATGTACAAAAATGTAGGCGATTTTGAGTTTCCTTACTTGAAAACAAAGCTGTCTTTTCAATCTAAAATTAGCTATGCTCTTTTATATTATAAGTGAGTGATTTTTCACTGAGAAATATCAGAGTAATTTTTTCAAACCAATAAAAAAAGCCAAATGTTCATAAGCTACTGAAAGTTGCAAATAGTAAATAAAAAGTCAAATGGTTCTTGTCCTATACAACATCTACCACTGGAAATGCAGTGATGATTTTTTTTTCTATCTGAAATCTTCACTTTCTGAGCATTAAGGACAGCAATGATAAAAAGAAAATTACCTTCTCCAGATTATGAGCTTGAACTCTGGATTCTGCACATGGAGTAAACCTGTTGCCAGAGATCACATCCTTTTTTGTAGGAAACACCCTAAAATCTGAAGTTGGCATAACCATACAGCTCAAAGGTTTTAATTTATTATATAGAGGTATAGACACTTTTTCATAAAAATGTAAGATTGTAATAAATCTCTATGGTATGGAATTCTAATTTCTTGACTTATAAACGGACTCCCTGATTTTCTTAAAGAATATGTTTATCAACACTTGTAGTCTGCCAAACATTACATTAAATGCACATTTAATATAATTAAAAGCAAAGATATAGAATCCTGACAGATAAATTTCTCTGGAGCATTTGTCTCTGTCCATTGCTTGTTAAATGGTCAAAATACTGTGTCTGCTCTGATAATAACCTTATGAGTAAGGTCTCCATCTCCTCAATACCAAAAGCTACTTCATCCTCTCCTAACTTCAGTTGCAAATTGATACAGATGTAAATATTCCTCTAAGTTTAATTAAAATACAAATTCTCTGCTTTCAGGATTGGAGTTAATGTTTTCGGAATCGTAATAAAGCTACTTAAAGAAACTTAATAAAGTTTCTATCTTAGACTATCTTTGGCTTCAATTAATTTTAATAAATCTAAGATTTTTCTATACAGCTACAAAAAACAAAGACTCCAAAATATTACAAGAGCACACACTAACCACTTCAGAAGTAAACAAAACTGGATGAACTTTTGTGTTACTCAACAGTACAAGAGTCATAACGTAGTCTGGAACATTGATTTATTTGTAAAACAATCTTTACTCATAATAGCTCAAAGGCACAAAAAGTTTTTAAAAATCTATAAAGAGCAAAAGAAAAACATACATACCCACCTATATTTTAGTACAGTGCTTTGCAAACATTAACTTGCAAAATAATTATTTTATTTAAAACGAAATACTATATTTCTAAGCAGCAACAATTACCAAGAATCTCTGAAGTCCTTTAAGTTGTGATGATTTCACCCTATCAAACCAATTGGATTTTCTTCGTCCTTTGTTTTTTGCTCTGCATCTGCATTAACATGGCTGCTAATTATATTAGCTTGGTGGCACATAAAGTCTGAATGGAAAAAATCACATGATTCTTATAGAACATAAAATACTCCCCAGGATTCAAATGTATACTTGCTTAGATTGAACACTCCTGTTTTACTGCTACCTTGATCTTGTTAGAGAACTCAGCTATGAGTCAGAATTTCTGTTTCATAAGTGAAGTAGCACCTCTCCAATACACCACTGCATGTATGCATGAATGTGCTCAAGCATGTGTGCCTGTACACACACACATGAACATACACAAACACAAAGAAACCTTTGGCTTTATCATGCTACTTTGTATATTTAGCTTCCCCATTGGTATATTTATGTTTTTCTAAAATTAGGTTCTTGAGGAGTTTATATTCATCACGCAAAATGTTATATAGATCTAATACATACATTTGCCATAACAGAGCCCTACTATATTAAATGATTAAAAGTTAAATCACATTTTTAAGATTTAAAAATTTTTGGAAAAAGCATAAGAATGCTCTACCCACCCACTCATTCTTACAGTTTTATGCTTTCACATAGTGAATCAGCAAATGTATTCATTTTTGAATCATATGAAAATAAGAATGTTTTGATAACATGTATACAGTTTCACACAGTTGGCCTAATGAGTGGTTTAACGAAGTAAACTCCGTCATTGTTATAGTTAGTTTTATCATTAAGAGTAAAAATCCTTTATTGCAAAACTTATAAGAATCTGTGGTACAGAAAATAAACTGGTTTACACATCATTGAGAAAATGTTACATTCTTAAAATTATATTTATAGTTCCATCTTCTTTTTATTACAACCAAGTACATGAGTGCATAATCCAGAGATCAAAATAGACATCATTAGATAACTTTCTTGGAAAAGAAAGACATCCTGAGACAATATACAACAAAATGCACTGCTTCAGCTAAATATTAAAGAAAGAAATACAACAAACACTCGTGGGCTTCACGACAACTGATAAACAATGAAGAACACTTAAGGAATTCTTCTAACAGTTTCAATAGCAGTCCTTGCTCTTTTCAACACTTTACTGATTGAACTCTCAAAAAAATCTCCTTCAGTCTTATAGTCCCGTCAGCCTTTATGAACAATTGTTGGAAATATAGGTGACTAGTAAGATTACACTTTCTAAGGAAAGCTATTTGGTGACAAGAGTGAGCAAGTACCTCCTACCTCAAATTAGCCACTTACAATGGTATATTTTTCACCTCTAAACTCTCTCCTCAGCCTCTCCTCCCATTGCCCTTAGAGAATTGAAATTCAGAAACATGACATTTTCCATTATTTGTTCCTTGCCTCTTTGCAACTGTACAGCATTTCTCAAAAAGTACATATAATTCTCCATCCTATGGAATCAGACAACAGAATCTATTTCAGGAACAATAACACACATAATGTAAAACAGAACATTTTTTCCTTGGAATTGTCTGTAATAATAGTGATTTAAAGGTTACTGGTTCAGTCCATGGCAATGGTTGTTGCTGAGTTCATCTAAGTATTTCTCTTCAATCTACATACTTTTAAAACTCAATGTGGCTTCTAGATCTGACTGCCGTAAGTATATCATTTGCCCTATACAGTGGTTTTTAGAGCACTATACTTATTAGACAACATATTCCTAGAAAAATAGCACATGTCAATAAGGAAACAAAGATACTGCAAAATTAGTATATAGAAGAAAAGTCCAAAATTCCACATTTCTCTGTTTAACACCTGTGTAGTAAATTGTATGTGATAATCACGTTGTTACACTAATAGGAATGCAAAGCATAAAGGAACAAGGACTACATCTTGCTTTGCTTAAAGAAATTAAAGACAACAAGTTTAACCCGCACCTGACAAACTGTCCTCAGAGGGATACAAATAGGTGGGGGTGGAAAGGCTCACCTCTCCTGTACCCTAGAGTGCGTTTCCCTGAAATCATTTTAAATATAGGCAATATATCTGTCACCTTCTCTTTTATTTTTTTCATCCATTCTAGTCAATGGCAGACCCTTTACTGTACTCCCCTGCCCACTATCTCAAAGACACGTTACAGAATAAAAGGACCCAAGTGTCACTTACCAGTTGCATGCCACAGATAAAGATAAGCGTGCACCTGCCACTGCAATAACCCATGGTTTCCGAGACCCCTGCCACAGCCAGACTGTCCCACGTCGGCCACCGTCGAGCCCCCACTTTATCCAATCAGATCGCGGGGAAGGACAGGCAGACCTGCCGAGGGCTCGGGGGCTCCGGGCTGCCGCTGCCAGCGTCCTGGGAAGTGACAGGCATTAGGACCTGCTGGCGCGGCGGCGGCGGCGGCAGCTCCAGCCGCGCCCGCCACACATACCTTCACTCGCTCGGTGCACACGCCGCGCCGCGAGCAGCGCCGCCTGCGGAGACGCGCCCAGGGCCCGCAGGGGCAGCAGCGGCAGCCTGGCAGCGCCGCCGCGCCCTCGGGCATCTGGCCCCCGAAGTTTCGCCCCCGCCGCTCCCCGCGCCGGCCCGCCTCACGCCCCCCAGCGCGGCCGCCGCCCGACGCGCGCTCGCCCCGCGCTCTCCGCGCGCCGGCTCCGGGGGCGGTGGAAGCGCGCGGGCCGCTGCCCGCCTCCCTGCGCAGCCCGCGGCCGCTCTGCGCCCTGCGTTGCGGGGCCCGGCGGGCGGGCGGGGGCGGGGAGCGGGGCGCGGGCCGGGCGGGGGCGTCCGGGCTCCGCGGTCCCCGGCGGCGGCGGCGGCCGCTGCTGCGCGCGGTGATGCGGGGTCCGTGCCGCGTCCCGGCAGCGGCGCGGCCCCTCCCCTCGCCCAGATGTGCTAACCCTCCTCCTACTACAAATCCTTCGACCCGCTCCCGCCGCCCCTCCCGCGGGGCCAACTTCTCCGCGGTCGGCGGGGGCCGCTGCCCTGGCGGCTGGCGGCAGTGTCTAGGCGGGAAGGAGCGGCGCGAGAGCGGCGGCGGTGGCTGTGGGGACCACGGGGCCTCGGGGCTAGGAGTCCGGGCGGCATGTCCGTGGCTGGCTGGGCTGGCGTCGGTCCTGCCCCCGCAGCCGAGCCCGGAGCACCATGCGGGAGCGAACCGCGTGTGTGAGAGTGCGTGTGCGCGCGCGCTTGGGGGAGAAGGGACGAGAGGAGGGTTCGGGAAGGGGGGTGATAAAATAGGGGTGCAGCCGAGGCATCCCGACTGTCCGGAAAGCTCGAGTGGCGGAGAGGCCGGAGGGAGTGAGGAGAGCGGGTGCCAGCGGCCTCCGACGCACTGCCCGCCGCCCGGCACCCGGCTCCGGGGAGTCTGAAGGGCCGGACACGGGGAGCTACGGAGCAGACCCCGCCTGGGGGAAGGGACCGACGTGCTGCTGGAGTTGGGAAATTGGGGAACCGGAGGGAATAGGGATGCAATGAGTTGCTGTTGCTGCTTCAAAATGTTGTTTGTTTTCACTCAAAATATGAAAGGATGAGAGACTATTTTAACACTCAATTACTTCAGCCTCACGTACCTTCCCGCTTGGTGTGGATTCTTGGTGGTGCTGTTCCAGCCCTCACTCCGGAGCGCCGGCCTGAAGCTGTGGAGCGGCCGCTACCTGCACAGAGACCTGCTTCGGAGCCCGCTGCTGCCACCTGCGGGCGGAAAGCTGAAGGGCGAGACACGCTGGCCCCGGTGGCCGCCCCTGGGGCGTGGGTATTTGGGATCCAAGGCCCAGGTTTCTTCCATAGCCCTGGGCAGCTAGTGAAAGCATGCCTAACTTTGCCAAGAAGGGACGTTGTGTCAAGATCCACTGGGAAACTGAGTCATTGGGATGAAGTGCCGTGATTGATAAGAGAACAGTTTAGGGAGGCAAATAGCCAAGCATCTCCCCAGCACCCCTCTTAAAAGATTGAGACTGATGAAACCACATCAAGCAAAGAGCTTTCTGTAACAAAGAGAATTTGGCCCCACTGAGAAAAATGGCATTTGTGTAGGATAAAGTTATGCTGGGAACCACAAATAAGGATCCTAAATGATTTCTTTCTTTGAATAAATATTATGAAGTATCAGAATGACTAAATAGAAGGAAATTGAATAATGCATAGGGACTCTTCTCTAGAAGCCTGGAACTGAATTTTTAGAAATGATTTGTCAATCCTAGAGAGCCGAAAGGGATTTGATTTGTTAAATTTATGGAAGACAGATATTTTATTACTGTAATGAGAATGTCTGCTTTAATCGCACCATTTGTAAAGGGACTTTTCTTCTGAAAAGTGTTTTTCAATATTTAATGAAATTCCCAAAGTGGGATATGTTGTTTTACCCACTGCAGGGGCTGCCAGGTATTAGCTGCTCCACAACCTCTGGTGAAACTGAAGCCAGAGGTATATAGTGGTCAATGTTTCTTTCAGTTGTTATTGCATTGCCAAGCAAAGTTGTAAGTTAATGCTAAATATTGAAGAGGCTACTGCCATATCGTCAAAAGCATTGTATCTATTACCTCTTTAAATTTATCATAGCAACAGCACATTTATGTGGATCCATGCATAATCCTGCAGTGGTTCCCTGCAACCAGCAACAGCCTGAGTAGTCTTTAGGCTGGATAGCTATAAGGAAAGCATAGTGCTATCTGTAGCTGACTCTAGCAGTGTCCCTCCCACAGTCCTTGGACTGATATCCACCTTCTTTTGTAAGCAGTGGGATTGTTTCCTAGCCACAGGAGGTGCTAGGCTGGACATCGATATCCTCACCCCATGAGTGTTGGTGGATAAACACCTAAGCTTCTTCAACCCACAAATGGAAAACCCTAAGACATGCTCTAATCTACGCCAATAATGTCCCCACCAGGACTGAACCCTAGTTGCTCATGGTGGTTAAACCACTCACTCATTCATGCACTCTGAATTGTCTTCCTTCCCTTCTGTGCCTCGTTTTCCTACTCCTTTACCAGTGTTTCTTGGGATCGCCTTTGAAATAAACCACTTTACTCAGATACTATGTCAGGCCCTGCCTCTTAAGAAACCCAATCTAAGACAATCTTCAAAGGCTTTTATTCCTGATCTGACATCATTGACACAGTTTTCGCAGAAGAGTGAACCACAAACTTTTAATGTTGAGCATTTACTGTGTGCCTTCTGTGCTAAACCCACATCACCTCATTCTTTACAGGAAACCTGTGAGTTAGTACAATGCTCATTTTAAAGACGTATAATAGAAACAGAGTTAGAGAAATCAAGTATTTTGATTCACAGGCACACATGTTCTTGGTGGCAGAATTAGAGTTTGAAGGCATATTTGTGGGACACGAAAATTCACTTTTCCAAATCACTGTGTTATACTCCCTTATTGATATTTTACTATACTTCTTGATCACTCTTGAAATTCTATACAAAAGTGATGACCAAAATATTTAGAAGAATGATCACACATTTTTGTTATTTCTAAAGTAAATTCACATCACATCCTTTTGATACAATATAGGCAATGCCTGGCTTGTGAAAAGGTACCCTAGTTAGGGATGCAATTCCATTCCTTAAGGTGGCTGTATACTTCCTGTTCCATTTTCTGTTATTCTTGGAACTGACTGCCTTACTGGAAGAAACTGAAGAGAAAATCCCAACTGTTCCATAGAAGTACATTAAGGAGAAATATTTGTCCAATTGGAAAGTTGATTGCATTCTCATTTAGAAGTAAGGTCATAAACCATTTAGCAGAGCTAAGGGCTTTTGTTGACTAGTCTGATGACATAACTATTGTGAATTACCTTGTTTCTGTGGGGAAAATGTGCTACATATTCCACACCTCCATCTGGCTCACCTTGGCATGCTGCTTTAAAGTAGTTTTCAAGGTTGTTTCACACCTATTATCTCATTTATCTCTCAGAACAACTCATGGAATGCAGTAGGTACAGTAAGCCAGTCTTAGACTGCTAACACTCATTCACTTCAGCTACAACAAAAGCTCAAGCCTGGCTTTGCAACACCACTGAACAATTTCACTGAGTTTTACTCAGTCCCCATTTGTTATAATTTAAAAACATAATGGCAACAATTATCTTTATAATCACAAGACCAACAGGTTTAGTTCATTGAATATTTTATACAAACCTGGATTTTTTTTCTTATTTTGATAATAATAGCTATTAGGGAAATAATAGTATTTTTAAAATATTTATAGCATATAAAAGGAAGAAAATAATTACTCATTTCTTCCACCCAGAGATAATCTTTGTTATTTTTATATAAGCCATCTTTTTATAAAAATAAGATTATATCACACATAACATATTTTAACCTGGTCTTTTTCTTCAGTTAACAATAGATCAAAAACATATTGAGGTTATTAAGTATTAAGCTCTTGGACTCTGCAGCCAGATGATTTAATTTTATTATCCAAGCTCTGTCATTCACCAACTATATAATCTTAGGCAAATCACTTAACTCTGTGCTCTAGTTCCCTTATCTATAAAACCAGAGGAGTAATGGTGTACAGATATCATAGGGTTATTGGGAGGATTAAGTAAATGTCAACATATGAAAAGCTTTTGGAACAATGCCTAGCAACTAGTTAATTATTATTGTTACCATTGTTCTGCATACAACATAGCTTTAATGACTATATAAAATGCCAAATATCTCAATTATTTAATTCATATCTTTCTTATACCTATACCTTTTGTGATGGGCAGAATGATGGTCCCCTAAATATCTCCACACTAGAACTCTTGGAACTTGTGAATATGCTACCTCAAATGGCAAAAAAGACTTTGCAGAAGTGATTAAGTTAAGAACCTTGAGATGGGGAAAGTATGTTGGATTATCAGAAGGGCCCAATTCTAATAACATGAGGCTTTAAAAGGAGAGAATTTTCCAGGCTGGGAGGGAGATGGATTTGTAGATGTAAGAAGGTGACCCTGAGTCAAGCAATCTAGATGTCCTCTAAAAGCTAGAAAAAGTACAGAAACAGAATCTCCCCTATAACTTCCAGAAGGAACACAATTCTATTCCCTAATAAAATTATTCAATGACACATTCTATTGTATAGAACCATTGCAATAAAAATCTTCTTATCCATTTGACCAAAATGCTGGCCTTCACAGAAATATTAGAAACATATTAAGCCAAGATGACAGATTATTCCATAAAAAGGACCAGCTCTGGAGTTATGATCAATGACTGACCAGTCATATTTCTGTATTAAATACTACTTGGGTTATATCCTTCTAAATTAAATGATTTTAAGCTTATAATTTATGTAAATTTACTTATCAAGTAGAGTGCCATGAATATACTGAGATCTCAGTACCTATTTGCTGGTGATCATTTTCATACATTTACTTGAGTATTTTTAACATTTCAATCATATTTAATATAGGACACTCTAATTATGTTAATACAATTATTTTACAAATGTAAGAACCTTAGTTATAATATTATTTTAGTAAGTTATCTCAAAAGGACATGCAATTTTAGGAATGAAAATATTAGTCAGAAATTATAAAAGCCATATTTTAGTCTCTTCCTTTTTCTCTGATTTGTGCTGACATTTTTTAACAGGGATAATTGAGAAATAGTGAAAAGATAAGCCTAGTGTTTCAATTACATTTGCTTGTAGCAACCCACTCCAAACAGTGACAATAAATGATGATTTTAGTACGTTCACAGATTTTGTGGATAAGGAATTTGGAGAGGGCACAATGGGGAAAGTTTGTCTCTGCTTTACAGCACCTGGGGCTTCAGCTGGGTAGACTCCAAGCCTGGAGGCAGCTCCCTGGGCAGGGGCCAGGAGCATATGAAGATTCGTTCACTCACATGTCAGGCACGTGAGCTAGACAGCCTTGAAGACCAGAAGTGCTGAGTAGAGCACCTGTATGTGGCCTTTCCTTGCAGCTTGGCTTCCTCAGGGTAGGCAGACTTTTTACATGGCAGCTGAGGCCTCCAAACACAAGGTTCCAGAAAACAAGGTAGAAGCTGCAACAGCCTCAACTTGTTACACAGCTGCACTTCCACCATTTTGTATGGGTTATAAGGAAGTCACAAGCCCACCGTGTTTGAAGGGGGAAGACCTCAAGTCTTACCTACTAATGGGAAAAATATCAAGGAAATCGAAGGCCATGCTTTAAAACCTCTGTTTTAACCAGTGAATTATAGTTAAAGGGAATTTACTGTTTTGAAAATTAAAATAAGTAAAAATTAAAATTTAGGCATTAATGTTAAAATAAATTGTGTTAAAATAAAAAAGTTCTCATTGTGCTAATACTTTGGAGAGGCTAGTTAATTAAACATAAAAAGAAATGGTTGCTCTAAATTAACCAGAATAAAAATTAATACAAAATTAATAATTTGACTTTGGATTTTATATACTGTAGACAAGGCAAGTAAAGAGAACATATTCTATCTATTCAAATGACTTCACACACTTAAAAGCAAGTAAAAAGTTGGAATTCATTTCCTACAATTATGAGATGAGATATAATGTATTTAAACCATTCAACAGAATGAGACTAAACAAACGATTAGTTTTTAGTGAGGCAATAGTAATATGTACTCTACATTTTTTTTCTGTGTAATTAAGATTTATTATACAGCTTGAAAGTATCTTTCTAGATAATGTAGTTACTGTAAAATTTCTTTATTTGCTATGCTTTTCCCAGTTTATCCTTCTACAACCCTAATAAACACCAATTTAATAGAATATTAGAAAATGACAAAGAGAAATGTTAGGAAGGTAGATGTAGTATACCTACTTATAACAAGAGTAATTCACAATCTTTACACGGTGGTGCGCTTTGAGCTTCTGGAAGGGAGAAAAACAAATCTCCAAACACAATTGTCTGTTTTACAGTTATGATGTTCAGTAACATAAATACAGTATTCTAATCAAATTTCTTCTTTTTGAGGGAAAGGAGTGCATTCTTTAATGGGACACTAAATCTAAATTGCCCTTTTTAAATTTGGAGGTGGTTGAGGGAAGAAGGCATTTGGGTTTACATTCTGTTGCTGTGAGCTGGAGTATAGCATCGTGGCTTCTTTTGTAAGTCTGTTCATTGACCATCCTAGGACTGACCAGTAAAGACACCATCATTCTTAGATGCTTCCAGGGGGCTTTTCTCTGGCATTTTGTGGTAAATATGGGTGCCTCTTTGATGCCTCCTTATAATGATCTTGAGGAGGAAGGCATAGCCAATGATCCCATCTTTCCAAAGTATTTTTGTCTTTATATGTGCTTTTTGGGCAAAACCACATAAGCATTAATTTGCAGTCACAACAAAATTCTCTGTAGTCATCATGGTGTTTAGCCCAATACCCACCTCTCTGGGCATCACAACCTTACAGTTTTGAGTCTCCAGCCAGCACTGTTGGCTTGACTGAAGATTTCTCCATGGGGCCATAGGAAATCTCTAGATACTGTCCACACATGACTTAGGAGTCCAGAAGGCACAGAAAAACCCTGTCCATGCTTTTATCTGTCAACTACATCACTTCACCAATTTTATTCTGATGCTGCTGCCCCATGTGGGGGATTTGAGGGAAGAAATGTGGCAAACAACAACAACAACAACAACAAAACACCATTCTCCTTTAGACTCTTTGTTAAATCTATACCCACCATGCAAGATTTCATCCTTAAACAGAGAAGGGTGAGAAGAAACCATTAAACATCTTCCCATTTGTCTGCTACTTCTACTGCAGACCCTTATGTACTTTCCGCAGTCCCTCCAGTGCCTGAAACTGATGACTTTCCCTCTCTTTTCCCTTCCTGGTCAGACATTCCTCTGAAGGATATTCTCATTCTTCCAAAGGAAGACAATAATAGAGGGTGTGATGCAGGGACAGAGGAGCCAGAGAAAGGGAACAAAAATGTTAGACCTGTTAACAGCTACAAGTTGAGTAAAACACAGATACCACTTTTAGGCACCAACATTTGGAAGTTGGGGGAGAGATTCTAAATTATAATACCATAATTAAAAAGAAAATTAAGGGCTGTAAATCAGTAGAAGTGAGGGCTGAAGGCTACAGCAGTCCTGAGGAGGTGTTATTGCCACGGGAGTGAATCAGTGACAGAGTATTTAAGCTAGTTCACATTGGAAACTAGAAAAATCACAGATCCAGACTCAGCAAGGTCAGTTTAGCTGCAACACAGGGGCCTGGGGGAGAACAGAGGGCAATGCTGTTGAAATGGCAGATCTGAATGTCAGCCTGAAGAGTTTGGACTTTTATTGCTTAAGCAATAAGGAGCCATTTATAGTTCTTAAGTAGAATAATGACAAGAGTCATGCCCCGGAAAGATGCATCTAGCTTCTGTACATAAGTGTGTTGGAAACAAAGGGCTGGAGATATAGAAAGTGACCAAAAACTAGAGCCAGAAATTATCACTGCATATTTTATGCTAAGTCCAAGCCATCTAGAAGTATATTTTTAATCTAAAGTATCAGATAAATTTATTTTTTCTCTCTGTATTTCAACCCTTTGCTAATCTAAATGTAGATGATGGATGTAATGTTCTAGAGATCCTTTGGTGAATATTTTAATACTTGAATTCTAAGAATAAAAGAAAACTTTTCTTATCAGTTGTTATGGTGACATATGTATCACCATACTCAAATCCAAATATATCATGAGATTCATTTCTAAATAACACATGGTACACAATTTTTGTCTCTCAATGACTTTTATTATGCCTTTAGCTTAAATATATTACAATATGTGAATATCCCTGTACATGTAACTTATTTGATTTTTAATACATTCCCATTAAAGTATGTCTACTTAGATGGAAAGATAGGAATTAAATGTCTATTCAAATGGCAATATATAATTAAGTATCAATGTTAGATTAAAGAGTGTCATTTTAAGACAATGCTCTACAGAATATTTATATTATAGGGGAAAGAACAAAGCCAGGGAAATATTCATATAAGTAATTTAAGATATCATAAAAATTAATGGAAATGTATAATTTTTAGAGTTGTTTGCATTTGTTCTAACAGGGCTATAGAAATACCAAATAATTAAAGATATTTCATGGTTCCTGAGAAGATGGAATGTTGAGTGCTTTTTTTTCTCTTTTTCCTACAGGATTTCATGATTTGATTGTCCAAGTGATATTTATATTGTCACAAACTTTTGTGAAATGTTTTATGTTAATTACAGTTTTCACATTTTGCATGGTGACAAAATTGTCATATTTTCTCATGATTAAAATCATTTTTAACTAAAAGTGATTTTTGTAAAGAGGTCTTAAAAGTGAATATTTCTTCTGAAAATTTTTATTTTAATCAAGTAAAAATGACTTTTTAGAAAGTGTTTTATTTTCTTGTTTGGTAGAGGAGGAAGTACCATAAGCTGTAAAATGGCTTGGGTATTCAGGTGCAAGGAAAAAAAGTACTATGTCACAAATAAAAGCTTAATGAAGTAGAATGGTATTCATGGTCAGTAAAATTGGGTAATGGGAGTGATTTACAAATACATAGTTCTCAATAAGTTACAAACTATTTTCAAAATTATCATAACAAAATATTCATTATTTCAAATATTTTATATATCACTTACCTCAAAAATCAAATACTAAAAACACATTTTGAAATAAATTGTATCACTATAAAGATATTTTGTAATTATGAATGTTGAAGTCTTATTTTCCCTGCTCATATAGAAAACAGAGCCACATCTTTTATTCTGTCATAAGGCTTCAATCATCTATTACTGCTATTAATGTCTTATTGTAGAGTCAAACAGAGAATAACATCTACCACAAAAAACCAAACCAAACCAAACAGACAAAAAACCCAGAAAGGCCCCAAATGACAGAAGCTACAGTATATTCTGGTTTTCTACATGTTCTGAGGCCACATAATGTAATTTCATATTAAGGAAAACATAATGCTTAAGTAAATATGGCACTTCCAAAAAAAGAAGTAAAAACACAGAATTTTGAGACAAACTAGGTAGTATTATTTATTTTAGAATAGTATTGCTACAGAGGTCCTCTAAATAATGAAGTCTTTATTGTACTCTAGTGTCAACCTTGTATTTTCTTTATATAATTCACTTCTTTCTTTTTGATTATTACTTATTGATTGCTTAGTGGGTTCCAAGCACTGTACTAGTCACTTTGCACACATTTTTGTACTTTCTTACAATGGCACTTGAAATAGATAGCAGTACCCCATTCTATAGGTAACAAAACCAAGACTTAAAGAGATGAAGCAATTTGCAGAAGATCAAGGAGTTAGAAGAATCAGAGCAGGACTCTGAGTACAGTTCTGTGATCCTAGCACGGAGCTTCTAGGGAGCAATGCAAATGCCAAACCTGGGCAAGATATGCAACATGGGCTCTGGAGTCAACCAGCTCTGCATTCAATATGCCCCTTTGCTCTTTGTAATGTATGTAATTTTGGACATCTCACTTAGCTTTTCCAACCCTGTGTGACTTCATCTATAGTACGTGGACAATAGGAAAGTACATACAATATATGATTGCTGAGAAAATTAAATGAAATAATGTGAAAAGTTATGAAATGTTAGGGTAGTAATTGTTTATTTGCACTATATTATTGGGGACTATAAAATTAATTATAGAACAATACATATCTCCCTTTAAAATTTGTGAATCTTGATTTGATTTCTTACCTTCTCATTCTTTGCATTCTAATCCCAAGCCTATTACTATTACCAACAGTTGATAGTGAGTTCAGTTTGCTTGACCCTCATATGCAAGTTTATGTCTAAGATGTCAGAGGCCAGAGGACTATTTTTTTAACTGATGAAGCCTATACAATAAACACTCTGCCTGAGAGCATATCAAGCTACTACTTGCAAGCACACTATCCATACCGCACCATGATATTAGCTATAAGCAAATAAATATAGCCACATATCCTACAAAGATTGTTCCAGTATTACTCACAGTCCACTCAAACCAGCCTCCACCACAGACTGTAGACTAACGACACACTAGTGACATTTTTCTGAACTCACTCCAGCATGTAGAATATTTTCAGGTAGGATTTGCACTACCAAAAAACATGCTGGTCTTGTGTCCATGGTTCTAAGTATCCCAAGAAGTCATTGTATCATTTATGCTTTCATTGCTTCAGCACTCAAACCTGGATCTGGAAAAATGGGCAGCCTAGATTAGAGATTTTAGCATTTTTACTTCAACTCCTGGGATTTATTTTACCCCTGAGATAATTGGTAGTTAACACTTCTCTTAACTAAGTGCCATGTTAATCTACTTGACCTTAAACAATGTGATCATCCCTAGAGCCTAGAATACCAAGAACTTGATTCACTGTGTATTTAAACAAGTGATTCTTCTCTAGAATTTTTTTCGTGATCTAGTGACAATTTCCTAATTTAATAGGAGTCCTCAGTGGAGTTCAATAGAAATTTCAGGGTCTTTAATCTAGCACTTAATTGGCCACTGTTAGCAGGAAGACCTCTTGTTTCTCACTTTCTTCACATTAGGTATTAAATTATGATAAGTGTTTGTATCATGCATGCCCAGAGTGAGATAATTTTCCAGCTGTGATGATTCAGGCCAGCAAAGGAGGCAAATTAAAAGAGCAAAAAGGATTATTCAAATCTGCTCATTCCTGATCAACCCAATGAGGATCACAGAAGTCATTGATGAGACTCACATTGGGAATTGACCATAAGGCTAAAAAGAGAAAGATGCGATGGCATGACAACATGTATTTAAAAAAAAAAATCTGACAGAGAAATATAATTGAGGAGGTATTAATGAGGGGTGGCAGGGCACTGGTCACTCTATGAAATTAAGAGATTGTCACTGGATCATGAAAAAAAATTCTAGAGAACAATCACTTGTTTAAGAACACAGTGAATCTAGTACTTAGTGTTCTCGGTTCTAGGGATGATCATACTGTTTAAAGTCAAGTGGATTAACATGGTCACTTAGTTGAGGAAATGGTAAGAAAGAGCAGGATCAGCATGATGGTACCCATCCCTTCCCCAGGGATAAAACTGAGGTAATGTGACACAGCCTCTTCTCAGCAAACTCCTGTCTGCTCCCTAGAACTTATATTGAGCTGATTTCTTTATTAATTATCCACTGTGATGCTTTTCATAGGTATAATATTATTTATAGGTGCTAAAAATCTTTGATCACTAAAGAAACATAAAGATATTATAGAGCCACGTTGTTTTCAACTTGAAAAAAAGTGGTACGTCAATGTAAGTTCACACTGAGCTCAAAAAAATTTCTACATGTTCAAGATACTGTGTTATGCTTAGAGGAGAGAAAATTGAAGCTAGGCCTTCTTTCAGTAATGACCATTTTAACATCTGTTTATCTCACTAGGGAAATAATGCAGAGCTCCTGAATCTAGTCATAATAAGAAATCAATTTTCAATAAAAATGGGTAATTTATCCATTTCAGCTTCCATCTAAGTGCCTACAAAACTGAAAGGTTGGCTAAAAATACATTTCAAATGTTAGTCTTATTATGATAATTGCCAGGGATCATATGTTAGAAAGTTATTCTTAAAGTTCACTTTTTTTTTAAGGTATGGCCATTTCATCTTGGTCTGGAATATTATACACAGTCCTTTTTTTTTGTTTTCATAATTAGTGAAATTTTTTAAAAAAGTTAAAAATGGGAAAAGTTAATGTATAAACATTCATCTAATAAAAAATATATAGTCTTTAAAAATTATAGTGTTAGTCATAAGCTAGGGGGTATTTCCTCATCACTCCTCATATTTCTGTCCATTAGTACTAGTTCCATAATTATACCATTGCTGCCTTTCTCTGCACTCTCATTCACTCCTCTGCAGTGGATAAGAAGGGGCTTAATCTGAGTGGTAAATTCAAAAGAATAACCTAGGCCTATTCAGCCCAGTCCTTCCACAATCTGTCTAAAGAGCCAGCATCACCACATGTACTACAGAATAAGTTTTCAAAGACATCTCCATGTATGGTGAAGCTATGAGTATTAGCCATGCTTAATAATCTTGTTAATTAAGACTAATTTTTGTATTAACACTCTCGCTTTCCTGCATATATATTCTCCAATATCAACTTTATTAATAATAAAGGTGTTGTGTTGGCTTTAAACTGCTTTACCTATTATATTATTTTTCAATTGGCACTTTTTATTAAGCCTATATCAACACTAAACAATGTTGATTCGGTTGCTTACTCCTTCAGCATTATGTTTTGGTGTATAAAATTGTAGGGGAGCACTTGTATTTTATTCTCTAAACTACTGTCGTAGGCTTGGTGAAAGCATGCATATGAAGATGACCAGCAAAGCTTAGGAAACAAAATAGAGAACGAAAAGTCACGTACTCAGTAAATATTTGGAGCATCCACTATGTACCAGAAATATTCTGGATGCTGAGAATGTAGTAGTAGAAAAGACCAAGTCTCTGCCTTTCTGGCATCTATTTTCTACTGGGAAAAAAAAAGCAAACAATAAACTAATCATATGTTATAAATGCATACATCATATATACCTAGGTTAGTAAGTGGTAGTGATAAGAAAATACATAATAAACATGTTTTACAAAGGATGGGGTAATATTTATGTAGGATGGTTAGAGAATGCCTCCTTAAAGAAATAAAATTTCATCTGAGACCTAAAAAAGGGAAGGTGCTAGTCATGAGAGTATTCAGACAGACGAAATGGAAAGTTCAGAGGTCCTGAGAGGAAACACAGTTATCAAATTCAAAGAGCAGAAAGACAACCAGAGTGACAGGAATGTAATAGGAAGGAAGCTGGAAGCAGGAGACAAAGAACCTAGAGAGGTAGGCAGGGCCTAGATCATGTAAGATGACCTTTTAAGCCATGGTTTTTTTAAAAAAAGCATAAAAATGCAATAGATTTTATTCAAAAGGAAGTAAGAATGCATTGGAATGTCTAATGTTGGGAATGAATGTAATCTATCTTGAGTTTTTAAAATTTCACTTTGGCTGTTTAGATTTAAAGTATTGCAGAGCAAGCAGGTAAGGCTCAATTGAAGTGATTCAAGCATGATATATAACTGCCTGTTTAAAGTTATCCTTATAGGGGAGTTTCAGTGGTCAAATTTGAGAAATCCAAGTAGCTGGAGTCAACAATACTTATTTAAAAATGGCATATGGAATGTGAGTAGGGTTATAACCCTAGGGATTAAGAATAATGCCTGGATTTTTATCCTGAGCAACTGGGTGAATAATTCCCAAAAATCGGGAAGATTTTTGTTAGATCAAGTTGTGTATTATCTTGTATAAATGGTGTTGTCTGTTTCCATAAGTTTGTAGTGTCTTTTGGACAACCAAGTTTAGACATCAAGTAAAGAGTTTGATATATGTGTATAGATCTCAGGGGAAAAGTCAGGGCTGGAAAAATTTTATCTATGGTTCGTTGCTGCCATGAGTTAGACAATAAATGGAAACTAATGAGATTAATGATATAAAACACCGGCTGCACATGGACACATACTATTTAGCTGGCATCATGCTTAGCATTATATAGAACTCATGTAATATTTAATATAATCCTTACAACATCACCATATTATACATGGAGAAACTGAGATTTAAAGAGCGTAATAATTTGCCTAAAGACATGCAGACAATAAGTGGTAGACTAGACCTTCAATTCATGTCTGCTTAATTCTAAAGTTCATGCTCATTGGGCTAAAATCTAGGATGTAGAAGGCACCTTGAAAATCCAGGCTCTTAGAACAAGAAACTAGGCTTCATTTATTACCTTAATTAGCTGTGTGACCTGCCATATACTTTGTATAATCAACAAGAAAATCTTTGGAATTCAAAGAAACTGTGTGTTTGATTTCAAAAGCCCTAAGAAAGGATAAGTTAGTAATTTGAGAAGTCCAGTGTTGAGGGAGAAGGGTCCCTCAAAAATGGGGTAGATAATGATCAAGGGCTTCTAACCTAGTGTTCATATCATTCATCAGATTAACTCAGAAGGCTAACTATGAATCCCAGTGTGTCCAAAACAAAACTAAGTTATGCCTGTTATCTCAGGACAATTATAAATAATGACCGCCCCCTTTAACTCTCAAAAGAATCCCAGTTTTAATAAATTACATGGTCACTCAGTATTTAGAGGTATTTGACCCAAAAGATTATGAATAACTCATAGAGTACAAATACTCACAAAACTCACACTCTCATCTCTTTTAAAGAAGAGAAACCAAGACCACTGAGGTGAAAAAGCACAACTCCACACAGGACTCCTTCTTTCTACAAACTCCTCATTTCCATCTATTGAAGTCCAACCTGTCCTTCAAAGCTCAATTTTAAATTCATTCATTCATTAATTCATTCAGCTTTCTTTCTCACATTAGTGTGTTTAGGCTACCTATATTACTACTAGAAATCATAAGAAAAAAATCTCTATTGTGATATCATTTGTTGATTCTACCTTCAATGAACATATTGCATATGTATTAAAACACATTGGCAAGTCCAGATCTATATACTCAGACATCCAGACACACACAGATCCCCATCCCCCACATGCGATGTTAACAATCAACAATCTCTGAAGACTCTGTTTTGCTGTCTCCCAATGTCTTTAATGGGATATCAACTAGTTTCCCAATACTTTCTTAGACTAATGGAAAAAAGAAAGAAGATCCATGAAGGATAGCTGTCACTTGAGATGCTAGGTTCTATGTTCTGTCTCTAATATATGACACTGATTTGAAGCGTGAAATTTGTAAAGGAGCATATTTATGACCAAACAGGAAAAGAATAAGTTGTTTTCCTAATCAAAAAAGATTTATTATATATTACTGTTCACTCTACATACAGTAATATTCTAAAAATTATAAGGAACTCCAAAATAGTAGTCAATGATGATGTCTTTACAATTTTTAACTGTAAAAAGTGTCAATCTTCCAAGTATGTATACAGTCAAATGACCTGATATATGTTGCATTAGATGAAAATTTAATGCTTAGAACTTACACATAGAAACAGGTTTGAATTGAACCTTATGGGAAGATTAGGAGCTCAGCATTTCATAATTTACAAACACAGGAAGTGGAAAAGTTAGTGACTGAAATAAGCCTTGGAACCAACCAGCCAGAATGAATTCATTAGATTAAAAACTTTAACAAAACCTGAACTTAGTATATTTTCCTCATTAGTCATGTCTGTTCCCATAAAAGAGACAATGAAGAAGACATAATCCTAGGTTAATAGGGGCTTTCCAAATATAACTTTTCAAATTAATTAGCCAACTAATCGCAAAAAGAGAAATGTATAGATGGGTAGACTCTCTAACACTGAAAATATTCTGAAGTAGCACTAGACTTATTTGATATTATTTAACATAGCTATCAGTTTTGTCTCACATAATACTAATATTAAAATGTCAGATGATATTCCTACTAATGCATATATTTCCTTTTTTTCTTTATATAATCTAACCGTCCTGAAGATCCCATCTTTCATGATGCCACTAAATCAAATTGATAAATTTGTTTTATTTAAATCTTAGAAAAAAATAGATGTTAAATATTCAATAGAAATATTTATGATAAAAGATAATCATTTTAGTGAGGCTATCACAATATTTATCCTTTTTTCATTAATGTTTGAAAGAATGTGAAATAAAAGACATTATTTCCTACTGTAGATTTAGAGGACGGTCGGAAAAGGATGTTAGAAAATTTGGCCAGGAATGTAAAATAGTGACTAAGTGTGGGAAGAAATTCAATAATCATTTCCCATGACTTTCAATATTTTATGTGATAAAATAGCATATTTTATGTGATTTATGAGAGATCTTCAAAAATATTGACATAGAGAAGAGTATAAGGGACTTTTTCTTTCATATATTCTAGAATTCTATTTCACATATTTCCTCTCCTAGTCTTAATATATATGTGAACTAATGTAACCCCAACACAAATAACTCATATACGAGCTGGTGAACATATGATGTACATGCATACTCACACACAATTCACTCAAGAAATACCCATTATGTTTTCACCATTTACCAGGAATGTATTAACACTAGGTGTTGAGGTGCAATATCTATGTGACACTTGGAAGTGTTGATTAGGCAGTTTGGAATGCTTGTCTTGAGCTGAAAAAAAATTGAGCTGCCATTAGGCAGCCATCAGCATATAGTTACTATTTTAGAAATGGAAATAATAAGATCACTTGTAGAAACAGTAGAGAGAAATGAAGGGTTGGACCTTAATAATGCCAACATTTAGGGGTTGAGTACTTCAGAGAGAGGATCAGCTTAAAAAGCTTGAAATAGGAGAAAATTGGAAGAAGATGGTATTATAGAAAGCAGAGCAAGAGAAATTTTCAGTGAGAAGGGGGTGATCTATTCTGTTTTATGTTACCGAGAGGTCCAGTAAAAAGACAACTAAGCAGAGTCCACTAGAATTAGTATCCTGGAGGTTGTTTGTGACCTTGACAAAATCAGTTTTGGTGGCATGATGGGAGCACTAGACAAGAATACACACACACACACACACACACACACACACACACACACACACGCACGTGCACGCACATAATTATAATGTCCTTGGTATATAAACACTATATCCAGGATGTTCCATTGTTTGGGAAGCCTAATATTTCTGTGTCCATTGTTTAATTCAGTAGCTCTGAAGTGCCTTAATTTAAAATGGACTTTTGACTGTGAGGAAGTAGTAACTTATATCAGCAACTATTATTTTTCACAATCAATTTCTTGGCCCCATGGATTTAAAATAAGCTAACTAAATAATAAATAATTTATTTCTTATATTGCTAAGGATTATCCACAATAATTGGCTGAATTTAAGACTATAAAACTTAGCATGCTCTTTAAAACCACCAGCGAAGACTGAATTACTGAGAATCTTATATGCAGATAATTTCAGAATTACTCTATGGACAATTTGCTTTTATATACATTATGAAATCTTGTTTTCCTTAATCAAACCATCCTTAAATATTTAAATTCTGGATTTATTAAAAGTAATTGCTGATTATCCATAAAACAAGTACTAACATTTTAGAGTATATCTAAGTTAAATGAATTCCTAAAGTATGCATTATGGAATATGCCATCTCCACCCTTCCACACATGTTATTTATTCAAGTCATAGATCTGAGACCACTCAACCAGGAGAATCAAGATTTATACAGTAGTTATAATTCATGTATGAAAAGCAGTGACCTCATGTGGCTAATGCATTATACCTGAAGCTATTAGGCTAAGACCAACAAGAAATAGTTTGTGCTATACATCAAGTCTTGTGTCACAGTGAATTATTGAAGCTGCCTGTGCCACACAACATAATTTCCTTTTTAAGGTCTGTGATCACAAAAACAGAGCAATCCCTCCCAAGGATGAGTATAGAATTCATTCTGTGTATGTTTATAAGGTTAGATTTTCCAAAGATTAATATTATAGAATAAGGTGTCTTGAGGGTAAAGGATTAAATTTTAGTTCTTTGTGTTACCCGAAGCATTCAACGCTACCCTTTGAACATTGAAAAAATTCTTCAAATACTTTTTGAATTCTATCTCATCCTCTTTGTCCTAATTATTCCAGTGTTAAAAAAATAAATGGAAATTTGAGAACAGATTATACTGATGCTTCATTACACAGCTGTTCCTAACTTTGTGAGAATGGCTGTATTTCTCTTCAATATGAGTAGTACCCTTAACCCACCTGAGCTATAACATTCAGGACTTTCACACAAAGATTTGTTTAAAAATGTTTTACAACATTTTTAGCTAGAATAACAACAATTTTTAAACATGCACTTAACCCTTTGTCATTTGTGGGCTCTACATCCATGGATTCAACCAACCACAGATAGAAAATAATTGAAAAAAAAAATGATGGATGGTTGTGTCTGTACTGAACATTCATAGACTTTTTTCTTGTCATTAGTCTCTAAACAATACTACATGAATATGGTATATTTAGAGCATTTACATTGTATTAGGTATTTTAAGTAAGTAATCTACAATGACAAAAGTATAGAGGAGGATGTGCATAGTTTATAGGCAAAGATTACACCATTTTATAAAAGGGGTTTGAGCATCTGTGGATTTGGGTATCCATGGGGGGGGTCCCAAAACCAATCTACCACAGATATTGAGGGATGACTGTATTATATAGCATTGAAAATAAAATAACTTCTAGCTCTCTTTCCTTTATAATCAAGGATAGTTTTCTGTATCACCTATTTCAAATTGATGCTGTAGTTAGATCACAGGAAGGACCTAATTGAACTAGTAAGCTCTTAAGTAGAGAAGGTCCAATTAAGGACAAATATATTACCTTGGATTTCTGAAGTAACATAATGTTTAGTAGATAACAACTGCTGTTCTCAGCCCTCTACTCAGAATTATGCTGAAATCTCTTAACACAATAGTAAAGGACATGATTCTGGAGTCAGAAAACCAAGTTGGAAATCCTGACTCCAACATTTCTTTGGCCATGGACCAATCACTATCTTCTCTTAGACTTAGAGTACTCATCTCTGAAATGGGAGAGGGTAATACTATCTACCTCATGGGGGGATCATGAGGGTTGTATACCATATGACAGGTTTGTGGCACACAGTAAGTGCATAATACTCCAAGCTATGATTTTTAATTAAATTTATGTTATTTACTTCTCATCTATATCTCTGCTTTCTTAATTATAATGAAGGCAATAGATAGTTCACCATTTTTCCCTCTTTTCTACTATTTTTAAGGTAGGAAACTTTACCAGTTTTTATACTTTTTTCCTTCATCCTCTTCCTACTTCAAGGAGGTACCAGTTAAATAGTACACTATCTGTAAAATGTAATATTTAATGCCCTCATCTAATTATTGTCTTAATGCTTACAGATATAAGAAATAAAATAGAAATATAAATTTAAAAATACACATCATAACATAATAAAAATGCACCTACAAAAATTTGGCACATTTCATCTCCAAGCCTGAGAGAAAGTTTATGTTTAGTCACTATCTTAAGAATCATACAATAATTTTTATTTACTTATTCAACAAATGTATATTAAGAAGCTACATATACCAGGTATAGTTTTTGGCATAATGATTCCATAGTAAGCCAAATAGACAAGATCAGTTTTTTGGTGGATTTTACATTTTAGATAGGAGAAATAGACAATAAATAATGAATAGGTAAGTAACCAAAGAAGAAATTAAATAAATAAAAGTACATCAAGTGGCAATAGGCATTAGGAAGAGAAATAAATTAGGATAACGGAGACAGAGAGTGATGAGGTGTTATTTTACATAAGGTGGTCAGGAAAGGCATCTCTTATAAAAGAACATTTAAAAAGACTTCAGAAGTTTTAAGGAAGAATATTTCAGGCAGAGGCAGCAAGAGCAAAAGGCCAGAAGGGGAAGCAGACTTGGGGTGTGTGAAAAATTCCACAGCTAGAGCAGAGGGAATGAGGAGAAGAGTGTTTGAAGATGAGTTCAGAAAAATAGTGGGGTGCTAGATCATGTAAGGCTCTGAGGCTCTGTAAGCTGTAGTGATACATTTTAGTTTTATTCTGATCCTTATATAAAGAGCCATTTTAGAATTTGATCAGAAAAGGAACATGATCTGGGTCATATTATAAAAGACACCCTCTGGCTTGGGCATGCATAATGGATTGCAGAGGAGAAAGGAAGATGCAAAGCCAATTAGGAAGTTTTACAACAATCCAGGCAAAAGGTGATGATAGCTTGGCCTGGCTGTCCATGGTTGATGTGAGGGAAGATATTCTTATATTGGACATGATTCAAAGAAGCTTCTGATGGATTGGTTGTGGAATGTGAGAGATAAGAGGATCAAGGATATCCCAAAGATATTTTAGCAACTAGAAAAATAGAAATGATGGGGCAGATTTAGGGATAAGCAGGATTTTTTTTTCTGGAATGATGGGAGCAGAGAGGAGAGGAAGGAAAAGTTTCATATTGAACATTTTGAATTTGAGATGTCTTTTAGATATTTGACTGGAAATATTAAATAGGCAGTTGGATACTTAAGGCTGGGGTTTAGGGGAGAATTGCAGAAAAGATTTTTAAAATTTGAGGATTATCAGATTGTTGATGGTATTTAAATTCATGCACTTGGAGATCATCTGGGGTTTGAATATAGATAAAAGAGTTTTAGGAGAAAAGCCCTGGGAGTTTGTAATAATTAGAAGTCAGGTTAATGATGAGGAGTAGACAAAAGAGAATGACAGGAGTGAACAATAAACTAGGAGAAGACTAAGCAAGATTTTGCTGAAGATTAAGTGAGGAAAGATTTTCAAGAAGAAGGGAGACAAGTGAGTTAGATGATGCTAATGGATCGAATACAATAAGTACAAAGAATTGACTAATGGATTTGGCAATATGGAGTTCATCGGTTCTAGGTGACCATGATAAGAAGAATGATAGAAACAAAGGCTGACAGCAATGAGTTCTATGAGGGAAAATGTAGGGAGATGATGTGGACTCAGGAAATAAAACCCATGAAGGATCAGGGCCTGCCACATCAGAGAAGTTTTTAGGAGTCATCTCATCTTAGAGATCCTAAGACATCACTTTCCAAGTAAAAAATTATGATGTCCTCTAATTCCCACAAATAAGAAGGAAACACAATGCCTTGTAGGCCTCCCAGGTTCTAGAGGCAGCATTTTCCTCATATGAAAATTCTTCTCTAGTCCTATTACCAAGTGACATGAAAGGCTTCCAGCTTTGGGTGAGGCCCAAACTAAGAAAGTTCTCTGTGGCAGATCCACTCAAGAGTATGAGCCTCATGTGTGTCATATGTCAACTGGGCCATTTGGCATAGCAGCATCTATGATTTTAGTGGTATCTATGGTGGGAAAAGATACATGTAGAAGATATAGAAAGATGCAGTAAAAGAATTCCAGTGTAAATACCTAGCAAGTGTTCAGAAAGTGGCCCTTTTTGGCTAGGCACAGTGGCTTACACAGGTTATCTTAGTTGAGGTGAGAGGATTGCTTAAGGCCAGGAGTTTGAGATGAGCCTGAGCAACATAGCAAGACCCCTATCTCTACAAAAAATAGAAAAAATTATCCAGGCATGGTGGTATGTGCCTGTGGTCCCAGATACTCAGGAGCCTGAGGCAGGAGGATCGCTTGAGTCCATGAGTTTGAGCTTGCAGTGAGATATGATGAGGCCACTGCATTCTAGCCTGGGCAACAGAGCAAATCCTGTCTCAAAAAAGAGAAAAAAAAAAGAAAGAAAGAGAGGAAGAAAGTGGCCTTTCTGAAGTTCTTAAGCAAGGCTATGTCATCTACAGAAAATAATTATTACTGTATATCATTCTAAAAGAGCCCCTGGCTTGCTACTGAACCCTAAGAAGGTGCACTTGCCCATGGGACATCAAGTAACTATGCTGGCAAAACTGCCCACGGTGAGCTGGATATTGTCAGCCACACCACGTCACAATGTTAGGCTAGCCCAGCAGCAATGCATTGTAAAACAGAAATGGTACACTGAGAATCAAGAAGAGCAGGGCCCAAAGACACAAGTAAAATGCATGAGCAGGTAGCCCAGAATCCCATGTCACTGTCACCCACCATTTTCATACTGGCACCTGTCTCTCAGATAACATTTATGTCCACATGGAGGGTCTCTTAAGATCAAATGACAGGAATAAAATGAGTGAGCTTTTTAAAGCATGGGTCCATGTGGTAAATGCCTGCAAGCTGAAGATGAGCAGTAGCTACAGTATAGCTCTACTGGGGGCAGGGGTGCAGGAGGACAGCAGTCAAGGAAATGCTTCCCAATAAGCAGATAGGGGAAGAGCATGTGGATGGACCTCAGGAGTCGTTCCAAAGTATTTCTGTCACTTATCAAAGCCTTCCAGAGAGCACACACACTATAGCAGGCATTTAAAAACCAATGGGACAAAATGATTCAGCCAGTTGATATTAACCACCCTCTGTCATTAACCTCTCAGTGCTGGCACAATGAGCTCATGAAGTGTGTAGCTGCAGCGGCAGGAATGAAGGGTATGAATGGGCCTTACAGCATGGGCTTCCTCTCAGCAAGGCTGCCTTAGCTTGCTGCTGCTGCCAAATGTCCAATTTGCCAGCAACAGAAGCCAATGCTGAGCCCCTAGTATGGTACCCTTTCTGTAAGTCAGCTAGACACTTAGGGTTAAGGTGGACACTTTGAACATTTTTCTGTAAGTAGGGCCTCAGCCAGCACCACTATTCCAAGTTTAGAGAGTGTTTGAGCCTCTTAAGTGAAATTCTGTATACCATCGTATCAGACTAAAGAACATAATTCAGTGCAAGTGAGATGAAGTTGTAGACACACGATCATGGGACCCACTGGCCCTACCACACATTGTACCTTCCCTAAAATTGTGTCAGCTTGACAGTGATGGAAAAGCGTCTGACAGCACAGCTGAGGTGCTAGCTTGGAGATGAACCTCTGCAAAAATGAGGCACCATCTTTCAGGATGTAGTGTACACACCAAATCAACCACCATTATATTGTCTGTGTCCCCAGTAGGTAAAACACTGTGTCTGAATCTGGGAGACAATAGATGAGAAATATGATGGCTCTGCTTACCGTCAATCCCAATGGGGCACTTGGTGAATGTGTTCTTTGCTCACCTGCAAGACTAGCTTCTGTAGGTCCAAATGTCCTGGTTTAGATGACCAAAGAACATAGCAAATGACCCATTAAACTCTTAGCTATGAATGCAACTTGTTCACTTTGGGCTCCTTATGCAAAGAAACTACCAGGAAGCAAGGAAGTGGGTCATCATTGTCAGAGGTATGATTCGTCTGTCACTCAGCAGGAGGTAGGGTTTCTTTCATGCAATAGAAGCAGGGAAAAAATGTTTAGCATTTAGGTGATGCATTGGCATGTCTTTTAGAACTTACCTGCCCAACTGTGATGAGAATGGACAAATACAGCAGCCATAGCCTGACAAGGGCATAGCAATCAGGAGAGACAATGATCTGGGTTACTAGATAGGCCACTAGATAAGACACCTAAACCAGTAGAGATACTGGACAGAAGAAATCAGAATGGTTAGTAGAGGAGAGAAAAGATGACTATCACTTGTAGGTCTTAAGACCAGCTCCAGTATGGGGACTATCATTTATCCTACTAATCTTCCTCTTATATATCTACCCAGCAAAAAAGATAAACCAGAAACTTGAAGAAATTGTTTCTACATGGAGTGAACTTATACAAAAAACTTATACAAACTTATACAAATTTAGATAGTTAGGTATCTGGTTTTCCAGGGACAAAAGTTTGTGCCTTGCCGTGGTGCAATTGCCCCACCTGGGAAGAAGGACAAGACTGGGCCCCAGGCCCCCATCTTGGTCATGCCCCACCTTAATACTGCCCTGAACTACTGCAATATCTGGGGGAGGATGGAATACCCTGCGAATCTGCCAATCATAACTTAGCGTAACTTAGCGTGCCAGCTGCAAAAGAACACAGAGGACTCTAGCCCACAGGCCAAGCCGCATAGGGTGACATAGAGACTGGAAATTGAGCTAGAACAACCCTCATGCAAAGCAATGCAACTTGCCACTGTCCAATCAAAGTGGTTCCATGGCGATGTCTGAGCCACTAGGGAGGTCCCAATCCGGGCGCTATAAAACAAGATGCAGACCATAACCAAGTCCTTTTTTTTTGCAGCCTTACTTTTGCTCTCCCTTTGCTTAGACAATGGGTCTGATCATCATCTGGGGCATATGTGCTATGATCTGTAAACCTATATCTTGCTCTTGCCCTATAATCCTATCTTTTTCTCCTCAATAAACCTCATTTTTGTGCTTGCCTTACTTTGGTGCATCTGGTCATTCTTCGACCACGAATGTGCCAAGAACTGACATTTTCATACTGAAACCTGACAATTGGACTGCCTTGGCATAAAAAGGCCTGGTGCTTGCCTCAATTTGAGATAATTTGGGACAGCTCTGGCGGTGTATTCTGGATCAAGGGCCCCTACTTAAATGGCTGAGGCCTCTGGTTATATCCTCATCTCACTTAAATTCCCCTTCTGCCCAGTCCTGTTTTCTTCACTTCTTTACATGTGTTCTTGTGGTTTGCCTTCCCTGATAAACCTCCCACACAGGAATTTTAATCCCAGAGCCTGTTTCCTGGGGGACACACTATGAAACAGTAATATTTCATAGAGTTTTCATGATTGATCGATTTTTCAATGAAAAATAAATTAATGGCATTTTTAAAGAAGTGGATTTTCAAATACAAAAATGTGAAGACATAATTGGCTAAATTAATTCCCAAAGTAGCACAAATAGATTCACATAGCAAAACAGATTTTACTATATTACTTTCAGTTTTGTTTTCTGTTCTGAAACCAAAGAACCACAGGAAGCTCTGATCCTCACCAGTCAATTTTCTTCCTTTGTGAGTAGAGTTCCTTATGAGACTTAATTCTTCTGGTTTTGTTTCTAATTTAGATTTTACCCCCCAAATGCTAGCTATCAAAAAAGGTACTGGCACAATAGAAGCAAGGAGAAAACAAAACAAAACAAACTTTTGTTTATTTCTAAATACCCTATAGGAAGTTGTAAAAAGATTCATGCATAACAATAGAATGTAAATTTAGGTAATGATTTGGATCTTCTCCAATTGCGGCCTCAGCCTTGAAAACAACAGATTTCCTCAGAAATTCATTGTAGCTCAAACATAGAATTCTTGCTACATCATTGCTAATTGACATTGCACAAGTATATGTAATGAGTTTTTCAATAAAGAAATAAATACCTTTTGTGTAGAGGGAGAAAAAAATGCCTATATAGGAGAATATTTTAGTAAATGAATCAAGATAGGGATTTGGATGTTTTAAGTCTTTTCGTTTATATTTGCATTTATATCACTGATCCGTAAAATTTCCAAATGAAAAAGTGGCAGCACTCTGTGACAGAGGCATACTGGAGTAATTATAGGGAAAAAAATCCAAAAAACCCTGAGGTCCCCATGTTTAATTAGTATAAAAGCATTAGCCTTGCAAATTTACATAGTTTCATTTCTTCTTTTGTTTTTTGACCCTGGGATATGGGGAAAATAATAACTAACATATAATGTAGATATGGGATGAATTCAAAACCACCATTTCCTTTGCCTATGTGATTCACTCAAATTGCTATTTTTAAACCATTTCTTGAAAATCTGCTAGTTTCTAGAAAAGATTTAGGATGGCTTAAAAATACTAAAGCAAGAAAAATAAGAGAGTGTATGAGAGGAAATAAATTTGAATAGAGAACAAAAACAAAGTAAGACAAGAGAAGCTGAGCAGAGGCCCGTTATTACAATAGCACACAACATGTTAACACTAAGCAGTGCATTTAATAGAGGACTGAGAATTTAACCTAAACTTACTAGCAGCCAGCAAAAAGAGTGAATGATGATAGGGATTTGATTGGCAATCTCTACAATGTAGAAAGAACCCCATGGATTAAAGCAAGTGCAATAATCCTTGTTGCTGAGACCTGAAAGATATGTCTCCTGAGTCTTTCCAAAGATGCCACTATACTAGTTTAAAAAAAAATCTTCAATTACATTTTCTATGAAAATTGTTGAAGAAGCAAAAGTTTCCCAAGGTTGTTTTCATAATGTCCTTCAATTTAAGCCAGTGAAACAAGGCTGAAAAGCAAGTCAGCAAATAAAATTTAAATAAAGCTTACCCTAGATATATATCATGTGCTAACATTGAAGACTGCCAAGTTCTGTTCAAAAAAAAAAGTTTGGTGAATATTTGTACTTCAGGTTAGGATAGCTGCATCTAAAACAATAGTCTGCAAGGAAGCAAATATCCTAACACCTTGAACCAACAATAAAAGAGACAAGGAGACTATTTCCTACTCATGTTTCCATGCAAAGGAGCTTTTGCTAGGGTAATGGTTCTCAAACTTTTTATCTTAGGACACCTTTACACTTTGAAGTATGACAGAGGACAACAAAGAGCTTTTGTTTATATGAGTTATATGTGCTGTATAAGGAACAAAAAAATTTTAAAAAATTTACCTAACATTCATTTAAAGTAAAAATAATAATCTTACATATTAGGTTATTAACATAACAGTTTTATGAAGAATAACCATGTTTTTCATATAAAATAATCAGCAAGATGAAATGTACTTTTGTATATTTTTGTAAATCTCTTTCATGTCTGACAATAGAAGGCAACAGGATCTATAAATCTGTTTCCCATTCACTGGGATGTAATGTTTTGGTTGACGTATACAAAGAGGATCCAGCATCAGACTGATATGTGGTTGGAAAAGGAGGACCTTACAGATTGCTAAAAGATTTCTGGGAATCCCCAGGGATCCTCCACCACCCTTTCAGAACCATTCCTTTAAAGTAACTCTGCTAGTCTCTCTATCCCCACTCTTCCCTCCAGGGAGGAGTCATGAATTTCCTAAGAGATGACTTGGGAAAGGAAATATGCTATTCTTCATGACACGGATTTTATGTTACAGGAACACCTGGGGGCGGTTTGTGATTGACCAGTGATGGTCAATCTGCCCTCTGATGGGCAGTAAGTCTGCCTAATTTGGGTGCACCACAGTCCCTTTTGCACAGAGCTAAAGACACATTTTTCTGATGAGAATTTATCAGAAAAAGAAAACGTTAAAATATTTATCTCCAACTGCCGGACTGCTGAGCCTATCTTTCAGCTGGTTTTGAAAACAGGAAGAGAAGACAGGGGTGTTATTTACTGATGCCGTTGAATGCCAGCAAAGGGAAAGCCATATGCTGGGCCATCCAAAGCCATGTTGCCTTGAAAATACAATGGCAGATACAGCAAGGGAGTAAGGTTAAGATGTTTCTCACAAAGATGTTAATTAACATTTTAATTTTTAGTAATATATAATTAATAAAATTATGTATATCAATTAGCTAAAATATAAATTTAAAAAAATTAAAGAAACTGGAAAGAAGGCATATGCCAAAGCAAAAACTTTGAATAGTTTGTATTTATCAATGGAATTACTTTATAATGCCAGATTGGGACAAGCATTAATATGAGGTGAGTATGGCACTCAATTCGGGTGCAAAATTTAAGGAAGTGCTGACGAATTTAGTAATAATGGAATAGTTAGTGAAAGGAACACCTATTCTTTAAGCACATAACTTTCTCTACACAGGTTGTGCACCTAGGTAGAGTATGAACTCAGGATGAGAACCTCAAAGGAGCAGATCTACCAATCCAACTTTGACTTATAATATACTTGTTAAACACCAAGAATTATTCAGTGAAATACTTAACATATGTAAACAAAATGAAAATAAACCATCTAAAATACTGTTAAAAGAAACCCAGCAAAATGCTTTGTATTTTGATCCTTCACAAAATGCACAATAAAGTGCTAATAAAAGGTGTACATGAACAATTACTGTGTTTTTGCACACTGAGGAAACCACAAAGCATTTATTTCTGTTGTAAGATGGAATTTTATTGATGTGACTCAAAATTAATATTAAAATAATGTTGAATTATCATTTAAACTTAGTCTAAGTGGTAATTAATTTATATTAAAAGTCAGCCTTTTTTCTCACTTAAGACTATGTTATAGTTTGAGGTTTCTCAACTCATGTATGATTTCTTACGTAATAAGTGTGGGAGCAAAATACATTCAATTAGACCACAGGACTCTTTAGTAAATATGGATGCTTTCAAAGTTACTGTTTGGAATATTTAACACGTTTTGAGCTTGAATGAATAGATGAATGTTCATTGAATGTAGCTTTCTTGCTAGCTACATCATCACTATTTACAGCTCTCTCCTAAGAACTCTCTGTACTTAACATACTTTCTAAATTATCATGAATACTCCTAATCCCATTGTCTTCACTACTAATCTGTCAATCAGATGTCCTTGTTTTTATATTAGGACCAGCATCAAAATGAGGTGAGTATGGCACTCAATTCTGGTGCAAAATTAAAGGGGGTGCTAACAAACATAGTGATTGATATAAATGTCACTAGAAATAATCTTTCTGGCAGCTACCATGACACCATACCCTCCTTGTTTTCTTTTAAGCTTTCGCGTTACATTTTGTATCTCTTGAAGGTTCTTCTTCTACTTGCCATTAATTGTTGGTATTTCTGATGCCATATGTCTACTTACATTTTCATCCTATATTCAGTATTTGACAATCTTATCCTCATCTTTAAATTCACAAGCACCTGTATGATTATTACATCAATATGTATAATTCTCAGGTTCAGACTCGATCGCTTCCTCTATATATCCGTTTTATCTTTCAAAATTATTTCAGTCTCATTTTGTCCAAGACCAAACTCAACCTTCTCTCCAATCCTTAGTCCTTTTCCTTCCCAGTAACACAAATAAGAAATCAAGGAGTCCTCTTTCACACATCTCTGCCTTTCCATATCACCCAGAACTGTGTCTTCCAAATCCATCCAATTTTGTGCACCCCTATAGCTGCCTCTGTCTTCACTTCTGAATCATCATGTCACTTCTAGACTACAGTAATAATGCCAACTAATCTCCCTGGTCCACTTTTGTCCCTTTTTGTGCATTATCCACACTTAAGCTGGAGTTAATTAAAGAAAAATATATTACCTTTCTTTGTTTTGAAAGATTTTGCTGTCTGTCATGTGGAAGATGTCCTAGAAGGAGAAGATAGCGGAGGCAAGAAGACCAGTTAGGAGGACTTTGCAATAGTTCAAGCAAGATATGAAAAAGGGCTAGAAAGAGTAAAGGATATACACTCAAACTATTTTTAAGAAATAGAAGTGATAGCACATGGGGTTGACTGAAGGGCATTAAGGGAGAGTAGATAAAGAAACTCTGCTTTGGAAAATTTAATATCTTACACCTGATCAGGAGATTTGGAAATTGTAGAGTCATGATCTTAGCTCAAGTGTTCTAGATTTCAAAGCAAAGTGTTTTTAGCACTTCTTGAATTTTCACACATAAGTATGTGAAAGTTTTTCCCAGTTAAAATCTCCTTTTCAATCCTACATCATCCTCCTGTTTGGGTTCATCAATTTATTCTCTAGGTCAAAATGCTTCTTTCTTCTAATAGCTCTTGGATCCTCTTTCACTTCTCTCTCCCAATTGCCAATCTGTTGATGAGTTGCTCATTATTTTCATGTACATATGGTTTCTCTTCCTCAATTTATTTCCCATATTGCTGTCAAAGCATATTTGTTATTAACTTCACCATGTGAGATCCTTTAATGCCACAAGCATTTTAAAATTCCATAATAGGATTTATAAATCTTTCCATAATGTGATCCTCTTTGCCACTTCTACTCTCCCTCCTAAGAAATCCCCATTCCACCAATGCACTTTTCTTAGTTTAATATTTTTGCAATAGATATTTTGATCTTCTTGCCTAAAATGCTCTTCCTACCTGATCTTCTTATGGCAAACTTCACTGTTCAAGTCTCATTCCTGTTCTACTTCCTCCTTTCTGATAAGTCCCTCTCTGAGTTCTCCTTCCAAAAGCCTCTATAGCACCCTATAAAATATAATTTTAATAATAATTTTTTTATCTGTCTGTCTTCTACATTAATTTGAGCACTTTGGAACAGAAACTCATATTATATAATGAGGAAATGTATCCTGGTGGTAAATAGAATGGGTTCTGGACTCATACACTCTGCATTTAAATTCCCACTCTGTCTTTTTTTTATATGTGCATTCACTTTATTATTTGAAAAAACATGGGTAATAGTAGTATGCACCTCAAAAGCATTTTGTGGAGATTAAATGGAATGAAGTTTATAAAATTAGCACAGCATTCAGTATATAGTGGTGTTCAGTAATGATTTTTGGAATAAAGGAACTTACTTTTTTATTATTCATATAGCCAAAATATGTTGTACCTTTATAAACATTATGAATACTTTATAGAAAAATTTTATTTTAAATGAATATGTAATACAATAACTTTAATGATATATATTTGATCATGTCTATTATATATTCAGTTAATGTTAAGCCTCAAATTAGAAAGTTTCTAGATAAAAAGCTGATTCACTGCATGGTATCATTTCCAAGAACATGTTAGGGAAGAGTGATTACGAGCTGTATTGTGATACATAGAATTCTAAATATAACCATAATCACAATCTTGAATTTGTTACTTTTTTTTCCTTATTTTATTATCAGTTTCTTCAGGTCTTTGAATCATTTTGTATGTCTGGGATGCCAAGTGTGTTTGTTTTTTTCCCTCTATCTTGTGTCACTGCTGTATTTGTTCTCATTTCTATATAGTGGTATGGTCCTCTTAAAAGTCACTTAAAACTCACTTCTCCTTCAAAAAAGCATTATGGTTTCAAGATACGTCATGAGCATTAATTTCAGCAAGTTTGAAATTAGTTAGAGTTGGTTTATTGAAGTTAGAAAAATCAAACTGATACTGACCCCTGGTAAAGGAGAATATCCTGACTAATAGTGTTGCTTTGTAACCTAACCACGGGTCTGAGGCAAGTTACACTCCAACTTCACTGACCTTCTTACCTGTTCCTTAAACTCATCAAGTTCAAAATTATCTCAGGTCTCGGCATTTCTGAGGCCTTTCTGAAAGTATACTGAATTAGACACATGCACATTCCAATCCCTGTCTATACCACTGCTCCATTTTTTTCTTCATATAGCACTAACTATATCTGAAATTATCACATTTGTCTGTGTGCTTATTTTCTATGTCCCCCACTAAAAATGTAAACTTCTCATAGCCAAATCTTAAAATACACATAAGCTTCCCCTTCTATGATATAGCTACTTAGTATTGGATGCCTGTATGAAACAAGGGGTGACAAGCCAAATTAGCTCTACCATGGCTGAACTCTCTGTGGGTAGGAGATTTGGGAAGGTGAGAAAGGGAGCAGGGATCAATAACATTCTTTCCTAAGTACTCCAGAAACAAAATCACCATAAAAAAAAGAATAAAATGAAGAAAGATAAGAAATGAGATTTTTTTTGAAAAATGAGAGGAACAAAACCAAGAAAGAAGATATTTTAGGGGGAAAGTTCCTCTCATCTGATTGATCCTCCCATGGCTCATATTCCTATAATCTCGGTGCACTGAAGTTGAGCCACTTTGCCAGGAGTCAAGAAAATGTTTGTATCCCACAAGTTAGTAAACCTGGGTCTTCCCTCATCCACCAAGAAACAGCAGACAGCTCAGCCAGGGAGACTCTCTTTCTCTCCCACAGCCAGCACCAGCAGGAGCCAGTGCAACTCCCAGAGCCATCATATAAAGTAAATCAAAATAAATTTGTCACATCTTTGTATTGGAACCACAGCTAACAAAAGTAGACCATGCCCTGGATGCTAACCCTAAGCAAGTGACTGCTTGTTACTATAAAAGATTTAAGTGGAACCCACTGCACTGTAGGCCAGGCAATAGAGTAAAACCCTGCACTGTCTCAAAAAAAAAAAAAAAAAAAAGGAAAAAAAAACCCCTACTATTTATAATAGCCTTAAAGAAAATTAAGTATTTAGATATGTACTTATCAAAATGTGTACAGGATTTTGATGCTGAAAGTTACAGAGTTAAGATGAAAGAAATAAAAAAAGAGAGAAAGAAATGAAGAGATGTACTATATTCATGAATTAGAAGATTCAACATATTAAAAATGTCAATTCTTCTTAAATGAACCTATGCGTTTAATTCAAGGTATATAAAAATCCTAGCCAGGTTTTTAATATTACTTAGAAGTAATACATATTCCTTAGAAGAGTCAGACTTGTGTAGCTAAGGAATGTGGACTGTGGGTCTACTTTGATTCTTATCTCTGTCATTTACTGGCTGTCTGACCTTGACCCAGTAACAATATCTCTGCGCCTCGATTGCTTCATCAATAAAACAATACTTACAAGGTTGCTGTCAGGATCAAATGTGATTATATGTAGTACAGAGTATCCCTTCAATAAATGTCAACTAAAATCATTATTATTTGTGGTTAACTCACAACTTGTGTAGAGTAAAAGGTAATTCTATATGGAACTTCATTCTTTGATTTTTTTCTCTGCCAATGGCATTTAAAAAGAGAGATAAGAATAAGATTTAAGCCAAACTTGTTTTGTACAAGAAATTTTAAAAAGTAGGCATTTTAATGAATGTTTCCTTAATCTGTTTTTTATCAAAAGATTTAATTTTAAAATAAAATGTTCTGTTATATGTATCGAGGCACTGATCTTTCTGGCTCTTTTATCTTTTTAAGCTTATTTTTATACCTTTCAGCTTATAAATTTCTTATCATCTCATTAAATTTTTTATTCGAAAACAAATCCTCTTTTCCCCTTAATGTTACCCAATCATTATTGAACTAGGCTTCAAAATGCAAAATAAACTCATGATTAGTCTTACTGCTTATGGAAAATTATTGCTTTTGGTAGGATCAAGTGGTTAAATAAGTATCAGATTCTATCTTCTCTATATAATAAAGAAAATATGTTTTATTCCTTCCTCTTTCCCCACAGCCAGTATTAATAATTTTTCTTGCTTTTCCCAGGAAAAAAAATGCACATAGTATTTTTTGGTGGTCAACATCATTGACCAGAAAAATCACACTGCTTGTGCCCTGAGCTGTTTCCATAGCTATTTTATAAGGAAACTCTGGTAAATAATAAAAATCCTGTTTCAGGATCATCATTGTAGTTTATGTAGACACGTATCTGCTGTCTCAGCTGGGCCACTAAGAACCTCTGAAAAAGACACGCAGAATATTGACAACTATATTTTTAACATCTGACCTATATATTCTGACTAGCATACTTTAAAATTAATTGCCATTCTTCTGCTTCATTTTTTCTCCATAAGATAGCCATGGATCTTGTTTTACTTATTTATTTTTATGTCTCCCTCATTAGGAATATAAGTAGCAGAAGGGCAAGAATTTTGTAATGTTTTGTTCACTGCACTTTTCCAAGACCTAGAACAGTATCTGGTACATAGTAGGCACTTAAAATATATTTTTGTGAATTGAATAAACGAATTTGACATTGCTCTACTTTAAATGTTGTAAACTTAAATGTCACTTTTAAATCTTTAATAGCAAGACATAATTAACTTATCTATTGTATCTATTAGAAAAAACAATAAAACGTTATGTTTTCTTTTCCTGCTAATTGGACACCTAAAATATTTTGCCAATAGAAATTTGCATATTTAAAAGGCAACTCTTAAAATACATATATTCATGCACATAATCTATATATATGTAGCAAACTTCTTGACTTACTAAATTCCTTATGTATGTTAAGGTAAGCAATAATTGACTAAGTATTTATAAGACCAAAATAGAATACATATTTATTTTAAATTTTATAGTAGTTTGAGATCGATTTTCCATCCCATACATATATATATGTATATATATATATATCTCATTTGTTATAATTATGCTGTTCTTGTGTTCTTTTTTTTTAATGCCCAATCTTCAAAATGAAGATTTGTAGAAAGTATTCCTGAAAATAACCAAAAATAGAAGGAATATATTTCAACACTTCATGGAACCAAAAAAAAAAAAATGCTTATTAGTCATCTATTTTACAGCCAAGAAGAACATGAGTTGAAAATAATTCAAAGAAAGAAATGTCAGATAATGCTGACTCTCATGAGGGTGTATAAGAAGAAGAGCAAAACTCTTCCTATTTGCGTGGCATTATATCAATATTTAGTATAATTTACTGTGACACAAATACAGATCTTCATATTTTCCTTTTCTGAAAAGCCTCTATATTGTTTAACTATCATGTTGAATTAGACTGTAGAACTCTCAAATTGGCTAAGTGGTTCTACAATAGTGCAACTGAATCTAGGCTGCCAAGCAAGTGCCAACTCAGCATGATTTCTGAATAGTTGGCAAATGAAGCTTCAACATTCTGGGGTTTAAAATGAAAGCACTTTCTTAACAAAAATTATCTCAGAATTACATGTCTGTTACAATAACAATTTTAGAAAAAATACTTTGACATTTAAAAGAGAAAAGGCAAATATTTCATTAATTAATTGATGAAAAGGTAATTATTGAATGTTTTCAGTTAGTGTAACACTCAGTACACTACCTACTATGGTAAATATAAAAGAAGAATGCACTAAAAGTGGATCACACAAGAACCTCTTTTCTTAGTGGTGCTTTTGAAAATAGGCAAATCATGGTGAAACCAAATGACACTCTCACAGGAGAGACAAGGATGAATTGCATCATTCATGTTCTTTTGTGGTATCAAGTTCATTGAGGAAATTTAAAAATTCCTCCTATATAGAAAGGAAGTGATCTGATCAACTCATTCATAGTAAGAATTTCTCCCTGATAAGTGGTTTTGTTTTTAAAAGGTAGGAGAAATAATTAAATCATGATAATGAATCACTAATGATAAAAGCCTTGGTATTAAGAACTCAGGAATACAGAGTGTGTCTGACCTACCTGCTTATGCTTCGACAGATACAAGCCATCACTCTTCCCCTGCAAACATCAGCCAGCAGTGAAGAAGGTAGATCATGGAGAGAGAGGGAGGACCAGAATGTTTCCTGCCATCACAACTTAACATATGGAAGTACCAGGAGGGAGAAAATGTAGCTGTCTGAATCATGACAGAAAATAAAATATGATACATAAATCCATAGTGAATGGTGAAATATGCCATAGTACTATGTCTTCTGTGAAAGTGTAAACATGCAAATCTCTCATCTGGAGAGAAACCAGAAAACAAACATATAATATCAGCATTTTCTCCTGCAGGGAGTCTTCTACTGTCACATCGACCTGTGCTTTTCTAATTGTAATGCCTCTATGTGAACTCTCTGTGTGTGTGGCATCCAAGGTGGGTGGTAAATTGTGCATAATGTGTTTAAATGCTGCCATTCATGATTTGAATCCACAGACAACACCTGATTAAGTGCCTTTTTGGTGCAAATATAAGTAGGGGAAGGTCAGTTATTTAAGTCCAGTATCCATGCCCAGTAAAGCCTAGTGTGAATGAATTATTTCAACAAACAATTATATATTTCAGGCAATGTGCTAGGAATGCAAAGGTGAATATGACAAGATTACTGTGTTGTTTGCAATTTTCAAGTTCTTGCTGAGGACAGACACAATAAGAAGACATTATGAAACAGATACTGAGAAATGTTTGATAAACATATATTTAGGGTTAAAAATGATTAATTTGTTTAGAGAGGTCATGGATACTTAATAGAAAAGGTGATTTTTAAAACTTACAGAAAAAATATGACTATTTAATGTCTACCATATTTTTGTGGTAATTTGGATGATGCTTGTTTTCAGTGTTTCATGAAAGTCTTCTTTCTTCCAACTAAATTATTTACGCTCAGAAAGGATATTATTTTTCTTTTGAAGCTCTCAATTCCTAACATACTTGGCATTTGCCAATTTAACACTTGGAGTTTCTATTTCTGTGAATAGTAGAAAGCCTATGATATGTATTCACTTGTGATTTTGATGAGGTACAAATTCGAATCATAGATTTGTGAGATGGGTGTGTGGGAATGAGTCATGTAGCTAATACCCAAGTCTGACGACCTCTCACTATCCACAGATTGATATGGATTTATTGTGTTATATCATTGCTACATCAGCAGTAACTCTTGTGCTGTGAAAAAAGTTTTGCAACTAACTTCATTTAGATATACTAATAATGTAATAAGATTTATAATAGGGTATATTTTATTTCAGTAGTGAAATTAACATTCATAACTTTATAATTACTGTCCTATATTTACTGAATTGCTTTTGTATTTGAAGTCATTCTTTAACATGTTCATCTGTATTTTACTGTTTTATTGGGAATATTATATATTACAATATCATTGGCAAATTTGAGGAGTCATAATAGTTTGTTATATTCTCAGGCAATGTCAAGTACATTCTGTACTTCCCAAGCCATAAGGACTCAATATGTTCTTGCTAAACAAGAAAGATAAAAGGAGAAACATTTTCATATTAATCATTCATTTTAAAGAATCTTCATAATTTAAATAATTACAATAACAAGTACAGATTATATGGGCATACACAACTAAAAATAAAAAAAGCTAAGTGGCAAATTAGTTTTTAATAATGACAAATTGCTTATTTCATTCTTATATATGAATGAAGACTAATTTGTAAAATATTTCATAGATTTGATTGACACCCAGTAATTGGCTAGCATATTTCTTCTCCAACAATAAGACAATCACAGACGCCTCAAAGGTAAAGAACTTATTATGTCAGCACTAAAGAGTTAGTTCTCTTTTGCAACTATTTCACTGTGAAGAGTAAAGATTTTGAAACTTTGAAATTTTATTCATAAAAATTTATACATGTTGCTACAATTTAATTTTATAAAAATGTTTACTATAAGTAAAAAGACATCCATTATATTTTATTTTACTATAATAACTTTCTTCTTCAATATGGCCAAGATAATTATTCTGCTTGGATATATGTAAATACAATCATGAGCAGAAACTAAACAAATATCCTTAAATGAAGGCTCGATAAGCCATTCCTGACAGTGTTCTTGTAAGGGAGACTATTTTAATAGCATTCTGTTCTTTTAATGTCAAGGAATATATTGCAGAATCAAAAACTATTAGTTGTATCTGATTATTATTATTGATTTAAGTCTAAAATTCTAAAAGACATGAAAAATTCTCTCCTTAAATACTTATTTAAAGTATTTCCACTAGCTATGTCCACTAGGGTCACAAGTTCCCCTGGTTTGCCTGCTACCTTTATAAGTGCTTTTATTTTCCTGTCAGAACCACATCGTAGTTTTTTATTTTTTTTAAGGACAAGGTCTTGCTGTTGTTGCCCAGGCTGTAGTCAAAACTCTTAGGCTCAATTGATCCTCTTGTGTTAGCCTCCCAAGTAAATGAGACTACAGGTACATGCTACCTCACCCAACTTATTTTTCTGTACTAGATTTTCTGTAGGATTAGGATACGCTGGAAGTTTTTTGTTTGCTTATTTGTGTTTGTCTTAACTTTTAAAACATTTGAATACCAATTTCAATCACTCCTGCTTTATACACACTTACACACATACACACACTTATACATCCAATGCCACATTTGTGAACCATTTTTCACAGATAAGACAACTTTCGTTGCCACTTCTTAGAGAACAATTTTAGGTATTCTAATATGCTTCCTTCCTCTCTATTTTGCTCTCTTTTTTCATATGAAAAGTTAATTTACCAGTCCTCTGAAACTATACAATACTACAATTCCCTTTACTTTTCCTCATTTTTAAAAGTACCATTGAATCAGACTGGAAATTCCTTTTAAAATATAAAGGCTGACTCCATAGTTTTCTCAATAGTGAAAACGAAAAAAACAATGAAATGCCTGCTTCCTCCAGTATCCAGATACATGAGTAAAAATAATAAACATATTCTATATTTTATATATAAATTACATACACATATATTTATACATATATTTATTATATTTATATCTATACATACATTTATATCAAGATGACGATGAATTGTAATGGAATAACCCTTAGATTTAGAATCAGAGAACAAACTAGAGTTTCACTTCTGCCTTTTGATAATTGTGTAACCTTGGTATTACTTAGCTTCTCTGAGCCTCCATTTTTGGTTCTATAAATCAGGAATGAAACTACTTCAGATTGGCAATATAGCATTATATGTTTAAGAGGATGCTAGATCCTGCCTCTCTGAATTTGATTTCTGGCTCTGTTTTATATTACTATGTGATGTTAGGCAAATTACTTCATTACTCTGTGGTTTGATTTTATCATCCACAAAATGAAGGTAATATAATAACCTACTTCTTAGTATTATTGTTAGGATTAAATGAGTAAGTGTAGAATAGTGTCAGTGGCATAGTAAATCCTCAATAAATGTTTTTATTTTTAATATGATTTTTATTTAAAGGGTTCTTATAAAAATTAAGAAAAAACAGAAAATGTCCTATAATATAAAACATTACACAAAGTGGTAGTACACAACAAAGAAATTTTGATGTAGATTTTCTGTATCTATTACTAAGAATTTTGATTGGACTTACCATTTCACTATCACATACTAATCCCTTAGCAACTTGTTACATGCTACATTTTATTTTTACTTAGCTCCAAAGAGTTAAAACAGCTTTTCAAAGCACTTTCTGATTTTGGCACAATTTATCAAAACTTATTATTAATTCACAAAAGTTGGCAATAGACCATGAACTTCTTCAGAAATAATTACAAAGCAATAGCATTCAGCTGCCTCGAAAATAAATTCAGCTTTCTTTCTAAAGGGGAGGATTTTAAAATAAAATGCTTTTCTTTTATCTTTAAATTGATTTGGGGACATTATAAATTCTGTTTTTTAAGAATCAATCAAACATAATCTCAATTAACTATACACAGAAATTCCAATATATAGGGATAAGCTTTTAAAAATTACCATGTTGGTTACCACAAAAAAAGAACCTTCACAAAATTAGATATGCCCCTGTACAATATTATAGGTTTAAATATACAACTCATATTCCAGAGCTATTATTATGGTCTCAAAGTCTGAGACTGAAACTGAAAGATGCACTTCAGCTGCAAATATGTAGCAATTATCATGAAATGAACTTCATTCCACATTCTTGCTAATCACCATGGTAACCTGCATTCAATGGATTCTTTCTGGGAAATATTCCAGACTTGATCAGACATTTTTAGTTTAGAAGTTTGGAATATTTTTACTTACTTGGTTGCTTATATTGTTGTTTTTAGCAATATATAATGACATTATAAAAAGAATGTTCTAGAATATTGAACCAGTTAAAAAATTCCAACCAAGGAACATATAATAATAAAGTTCTTAGGTTCAAAAGGCATGAAGAATGATTTAAAATTATATTTACTACTAATAATTTATAAATATGTTAATGAATCCATAAGTGTATAGTTTTATATAATTTCTTAAGTGATCTAAATTCATAGACATATGGTCAAATAAATATATATAGCTTATATGCTTTAACTTTTAAGCATTAAATATATTGGACTTAACATTGAAGCCCATCTCTGAAATGATATTAACAAGAATTTATCATTTAGCTACAGAAAAATAATGTCCATTTTGGCAATTAAGCATTTTGAAAAATGTATTATCTTAGGATACATTTTAGAAGGATGATAAATTTTGGCACCAGATAAATATCACCTTCTCAGGCCAATGCACATTGCTTGGGAGATAACCTACATGTCAGAATTAGAGAACATGGACACCTGCTAGCTCCTCAAGGAGATTGCCACCAGGTCTGGGCATGTTGGCAGGGTCACTAGGAAAGCACTCACAATGAACAGTTTGCTTTAGGATTGGGAGAAAACCAGGAGAGGGTAAAGTAACATTGAGATTGATAGCCAGGTATCCAAAACATATAGCCATAGTCCCCAGGAAGCAAAAGTACATCCCCCAAGAAGCATATCATGGTGCAGAAACTTACCTGGAGATAAAATTAAATTATGCAACCTTGTTTCTACACAATTGTTGGTGTTATCTAAAAATGCTCTTGCTTAAGCCCTGGGCCTTTTGCCAAAATGCTATGACTTGGAATTTAAAAAATAACATGTCAAATAAAATAGTTTTATAACTCGAGTTTTACAAGCAACTCAAATGGAAGGACAATGATGCTTTGAGCCTGAATCTACATGAATGGAAATGGAAGGTTGAGGGAAATAGACTCACTAAAAGACTGAGATTTTATTGGAAGATTATGGAACACTCCTTTTCCTCTATGCCTTACCACCACACCAATAGGCCTCTGGTAAAGTAACACTGGATTATAGCTGACAGAGTTGTAAGAGGCAAACACATACTAATGCTAGGAGTACTAAGAAAACCCAAAGTCAAGAAGAACATTTTTTTTATTTGAAGTTTATTTTATTTTTTTATTTTAGTGTACTATGGGGGTACAAGTGTTAAAGTTACATATATTGCCCATGCCCTCCTCCCCCCTCAAGTAAGAGCTTCAAGCATGTCCATCCCCCAAATGTTGCACATCTTACTTGTTGTGGTTGTATATACCCATCCCATCCTCCCCTCTCCCACTCTCCTGACACCTGATAAATGTTACTCCTATATGTCCACTTAGGTGTTGATCCATTAATACCAATTTGCTGGTGAGTACATGTGGTGCTTGTTTTTCCATTCTTTGGATACTTCACCTAGTAGAATGGGTTCCAATTCTATCCAGAAATATACAAGAGGTGCTATATCACCATTGTTTCTTAAAGCTGAGTAGTATTCCATGATATACATATACCACATTTTATTAATCCACTCATGAATTGATGGGCACTTGGGTTGTTTCCACAGCTTTGCAATTGTGAATTGTGTTGCTATAAACATTCGAGTGCAGGTGTCTTTTTCATAAAGTGACTTTTGATCTTTTGAGTAGATTCCCAGTAGTGGAATTGCTGAATCAATTGGTAGATCTACTGTATCGCTTTGAAGTATCTCCATATTGCTTTCCACAGAGGTTGAACTAGTTTGCAGTATCACCAGCAGTGTAGGAGTGTTCCTCTCTCTCCGCATCCATGCCAGCATTTGTTGTTTGGGGACTTTTTGATAAAGACCATTCTCACTGGAGTTAAGTGATATCTCATTGTGGTTTTGATTTGCATTTCCCTGATGATTAGAGATGTTGAGCATTTTTTCATATGTTTGTCGGCCATTATTCTGTCTTCTTTTGAGAAGTTTCTATTCATGTCCTTTACCCACTTTTTGATAGGGTCATTTGATTTTTTCTTGCTGATTTTCCTGAGTTCTAAATAGATTCTAGTTATCAGCCCTTTATCAGATGTGTAGCTTGCAAAAATTTTCTCCCATTCTGTGGGTTGTCTGTTTGCTCTCATGACAGTTTCTTTGGCTGTGCAGAAGCTTTTTAATTTGATCAGGTCCCATTTATTTATTTTTGTTGCTGTTGTGATTGCCTTTGGGGTCGTCTTCATAAATTCTTTGCCTAGGCCAATGTCTAGAAGAGTATTTCCAACATTTTCCTCTAGCATTATAATAGTTTCACACCTAAGGCTCAAGTCTGTTACCCAGCATGAGTTGATTTTTGTGAGAGGTGAAAGGTGTGGGTCTTGTTTCAGTCTTCTACAAGTGGCTATCCAGTTTTCCCAGCACCATTTATTGAATCAGGATTCTTTTCCCCAGTGTATGTTTTTGTCTGCTTTGGCGAAGATTAGTTGGCTATATGAGGATAGTTTTATATCTGGGTTCTCTGTTCTGTTCCACTGGTCAATGTCCCTGTTCTTGTGCCAGTAAAAAGCTGTTTTAATGACTGTAGCCTTGTATTATTGTTTGAAGTCTGGTAAATTGATACCTCCTATTTTGTGTTTATTGCCTAGGATTGATTTTGCTATACGGGGTCTTCTCTGGTTCCATATGAAGCATAAAATTATTTTTTCTATATCTGTGAAAAATGATGATGATATTTTGATAGGGATTGCATGGAATCTGTAGGTCACTTTGGGAAGTATAGACATTTTAACAATGTTGATTCTGCCGATCCATGAGCATGGTATATTCTTCCATCTGTTTACATCCTCTGCTATTTCCTTCTTCAGTGTTTCATAGTTCTCCCTGTAGAGGTATTTTACCTCCCTAGTTAAATATATTCCAAGGTACTTTATTTTCTTTGTTGCTATTTTGAAGGGAATTGAGTCTTTAATTTGGTTCTCGCTTTTACTGTTGTTGGTGTATATGAATGCCTCTGATTTCTGTGTATTGATTTTGTATCCTGAGACTTTACCAAATTCATGTATCAGATCAAGGAGTTTCTTGGTTGAATCCTTGGGGTTTTCTAGGTATAATATCATGTCATCAGCGAAGAGTCAGAGTTTGATCTCCTCTGCTCCCATTTGGATACCCTTAATTCCACTCTCTTGTCTGATTGCTGTAGCAAGGACTTCCAGCACTATGTTGAACAGAAGTGGAGATAGTGGGCAACCTTGTCTTGTTCTAGTTCTAAGTAGGAATGCTTTCAATTTTTCCCCATTCAGTAAGATATTGGCTGTGGGTTTGTCATATATGGCTTGTATAATTTTTAGGTAAGCCCCATCTATGCCTATTTTGTTGAGCGTTCTTATCATGAAATGGTGTTGAATTTTGTTAAATGCTTTCTCTGCGTCTATTGAGAGGATCATATGGTTTTGTTTTTGCTTCTGTTTATATGGTGAATTAAATTTATAGATTTGCTTATGTTGAACCATCCCTGCATCCCTGGGATGAGGCCCACTTGGTTGTGATGAATTATTTTCTTAACAAGCACCTGGATTCGATTGGCTAGGATTTTGTTGAGAATTTTTGCATCTATATTCATAAGGGATATTGGTCTGTAGTTTTCTTTTTTTGTTGTAACCTTTCCTGGTTTTGGTATCAAGGTTATGTTTGCTTCATAAAATGTGTTGGGGAGGTTTTCCATCCTTCTCGATGTTGTGGAATAATTTCTGCAGGATAGGCACCAGTTTTTCCTTGTAGGTGTGGTAAAATTCGGGTGTGAAACCATCTGGCCCAGGACTTTTCTTTTCATGAAGGTTTTTTATTGCTGTTTCAATTTCAGTACTTGATATTGGTCCATTCAGGATTTCTACTTCTTCCTGGTTGAGCCTAGGGAGGCTGTGTGTTTCTAAGAAATTGTCCATTTCCTCCACATTTTCCAGTTTGTGTGCATAGAGGTTTTTGTAGTATTCATAAATTATATCTTGTATCTACATGGCATCAGTTGTAATTTTTCCATTATTGTTCCTGATGGAACAATAAGGAATGGTTCCTTATTAGAGATTTTTCTTTTCTGCTTTTCGTTAGTCTAGCCAATGGCATGTCAATTTTGTTTATGTTTTTAAAGAACCATTTTTTGTTTTTTGTTTTATTAATCTTCTGTATAGTTTCCCTGTTGTCAATTTCGTTTAGTTCTGATTTGATCTTAATGATTTCATTTCTTTTGCTGGGTTTGTGATTGGTCTGTTCTTCTTTTTCCAGCTCTTTGAGACAATTCATTCGGTTGTCTATTTGTGATCTTTTTGACTTTTGGATATAGGCATTTATGGAAATAAGCTTTCCTCTCAGGACTACTTTAGCTGTGTCCCACAGGTTTTGGTAACTTGTGTCACCTTTGTCATTTAGTTCAAAGAATCTTTTGATTTCCATCTTGATTTCCTCATTTATGAAGTGATCATTCAGCAGAGGGTTGTTTAGTTTCCATCACTTTGTGTGGAAATCAGGACTACTCTTAGGATCGATTTCTACATTTATTCCAATGTGGTCTGAAAAGATACATGGTATAATTTCTATTTTTTTAAATTGTTTGAGACATGGTTTGTGTCCTAGGATATGGTCAATCTTAGAGAATGACCCATGAGCTGAGTTGAAGAACGTATATTCAGTGGTTTGGGGGTAGAATGTCCTGTAAATGTCAGTCAGGCCCATTTGTTCTAGGGTTCTGTTTAAGTCCATTATTTCTTTGTTGATTTTCTGTTTGGAGGATCTGTCCTTTGCTGTCAGTGGGGTGTTAAAATCTCCAACTATTATGGTGTTGTTGTTTATCTGTTGGTTTAGATCCAGTAGAGTTTGATTTATGAATCTGGGTGCACCAAGGTTGGGTGCATATATATTTAGAATTGCTATGTCTTCTTGTTGAACTGTACCCTTCACCATTATATAGTGACCTTCTTTGTCTTTTATTACTTTTCTTGATTTAAAAACTAAGTTATCTGTAATCAGCTCCACCATGCCAGCTTTCTTTTGGCTTCCATTTGCTTTAAATATCGTTCTACACCCCTTTACCTTTAGTCTAATTGCATCCATGCAGGTTAGATGTGTTTCCTGAAGGCAGCAGATAGTTGGCTTGTGTTTTTTTTTATCCATTTGGCCATTCTATGTCTCTTGAGTGGTGAGTTCAAGCCATTCACATTTATTGAGATAACTGATAGGTAGGGCAGATTTCTGTTCATTATGTTGGGTTGAACTTTGTTGCTTTGTTTTCTCTCTTGAGCCATTGTAGTATCTGGGCTTTGATTTTTAGCTTTGAATAGATTTACATTTGTGAGTGTTTATTGTACTGATCCATGGGTAACACTGTTTTGAGTACTTTTTGAAGGGCTGGTCTTGTCTTGGTGAATTCCCTCAGTCTTTGCTCATCTGAGAATGTCTTGATTTCTCCTTCATATACAAAACTTAGTTTTGCAGGGAATAAGATTCTAGGCTGGACATTGTTTTGTTTCAGAAGAGTGAGAGTGGGGCCCCAGTCTCTCCTTGCTTCTAAAGTCTCAGTAGAGAAGTCTGGTGTTATTCGAATTGGCTTTCCCTTGTATGTTACTTGCTTCTTTCATTTTACAGCTCTTAGAAGGACCTCTTTAGTTGATATTTTGGTCAGTCTGATGACTGCGTGTCATGATGTCTTCCTGTTTGCATTGAATCTCCCAGGGGTCCTCTGAGCTTCTTGAACTTGTATATCGAGATTTTTAGCAAGGCCTGGGAAATTTCCCTCTATTGTATCTTTAAATAGCTAGTCAACTCTTGAGTGTTTTCTTCTTCCCCTTCTGGTAACCTTATGACCCTCACTTAGGTTTCTTCACATAATCCCACAGCTCTTGCAGGCTTTGCTCTTTTCTCTTGTTTCTCTGCTCTATCTCTGTGACTGGTTTATTTAATTGGAAGGTGTTATCTTCAATCTCTGAGATTCTTTCTTCTGTTTGATCTACCCTGTTCTTGAGTTTTTCCACTGAATTTTGCAGTTCCCTGAATTGATTCTTCATTTCCAGGAGTTCGGTTAAGCTTTTCTTCATTGTATCAATTTCTTTAGTGAATTTTTGTTCCAGGTCCTTGAGGCTTTTTGTGGTTTCTTTGTGTTGGTTATGGAGTTGTTCTTGCAGGTCATTGAATTTTCTTATGATCCACATTCGAAATTCCTCTTCTGTCATTTTGGTTGCCTGATTTTGGTTGGTGTCCATTTCTAAGGGGCTGGTGCTCCTCTTTGGAGGTGTGGTTTCCGTTTGGTTCTTTATATTTCTGGAGTTCCTTTGCTGATTTCTTCTCATGTCAATCAGTTGTTGCTTCTTTCCTTTAGGTTTTCGTTTGGGTATTCACACACCTTGTTTAGTTTCTGAGCTGGTAGGTGGTGTCTGTTGGTGAGATTTGGCCATTCCCTGTGTGATGAGTCAGTAGGTGCAGTGAAAAGGGTGTGCAGGATGTCCTTTCCTGTCAGTAGGTGGCACTTGCTTGGAGTAACAGGCTACACTGTTGTTTTTGTGTCCTGTAACCTGCTCTTGTTCCTCTAAAGAGGCACTCTAGTGCCTCAGGTGGTGGGTGGGGCCCTGGGACTTCCAGATGTGTCCTTTTCTCCCCCTCAGTGAGGGCTGGTCTGGGAGTGAACCTGGGTGGAGCTGGGTTGGGTAAGCCTGCCCTCAGGCACCATGAATGCCAGTTAGCAGGGGTCAAAGTTCTGTTCTCTGCTTCCAGGAAAAGCTGTCAGGGAGTGGCTGGAATGGCCCCTCTCAGTCAGAAAGTCTAGTGTGTGGTGGGGCTGTCTGAGACCTGCAGTCTGGAGCAGTTCTCGCTCCTTTCCACCCTCCCCAGCTCTGAGGCTACTCATGGGCCTCTGCCAGTAGGCCAGACCTCACACGTCCAGGCCTCCCCTGGCTGTGATGCCGGCCAAGAGGTTCCCTGTGCAGGAACACCACCTGGGCTGGGCACACGGCCTCCCTTTGGGAGGAGGGTTGCCCTCTAGGATACTGATCTGCCCCTGAAGGTTCACACACCTCAGTAGGCTGTTTGTGTATATCCCTTCTGTGCCCGGGACAATGCAAGACTTGGATGCATGGGATCTGGTCTGCAGGTCTGACCTCTGCGTCCCAGAGTTCAAACTATATCCCCACCAGGGAAAGGAGTGCCAGTCCCAATTCGCCCATAGGGAGCCCAAGCTGGGTCTATCTCTCCCTGCCTCAGGGTCTGCCCCATTCTCCTGAGATCACTGTGCCAGCAGCACCTGGGAGGGCTGGTGGGTAGGGAGCTCACCATCTGAGTTCCCCTTAGTCAGCTGTAGGGCCCCAAAAGGGAAGGTCCCATTCTGTGGAGGTGCTTCCAGCTGGTGGCTATATTGTCTTTTTCGGCAGCCGGGGATAGGGACGGGGGAGGGGAGATGGAGGCAATATAGCGTCTGCCACATGGCTGGGGTCTGTGCACAGGGAAGTGCCCTGTGGGAGTTGGGAGCCTGTTGCTGCGTCCGCTACAGGCTTACTACTCACTGGTGGTGACTGTCTCTGGGTTGGTGTCCGCAGGTCTCTCCATCTGCTGGGGAGCCCACCAGCAATCCGAGATGGAAAGGAGGGGAAAGTTAACTGCTTTACCTACCCTTGCCTGCTTCAAGTTCTCCTCCGCAACCTCCTCCCATGGAGTCTCCCGTGGTCTCAGGTACCCTTCCTTCCGACCTTCATCCGATGTATGCTCGTCTTCTTGCTTCTTTCTTCTAATTTCTGCTAGGATCTGTCTTTTCTGCAGAGTCACTCTGTTTGGTGGTGCTTCTCATCTGCCATCTTGCTTATCCCCAAGAAGAAATGTTATGGCTTGAATTGTGGTCCCTAAAATTGATGTGATATCTTAACCCCAATTACTCAGATTGTGGTAGTATTTGGGGAGAGGATCTTTAAAGAGGTAATTAAGGTAAAATGAGGTCATATCAGTTACTTCTAATTCAATATGACTGATGTCCTTATAAGAAGAGGTTAGAGTACAGATTTATAAAAGGAGGATCAGGTGTAGATAGCCACTGTTAAGTCCAGGAGAGAGGGCTTTACAGAAAGACCTTGCCAGCAGCTTGATCTCAGAATTCTATCTTCCAGAATTGTGAGAAAATAAATTTCTGTTGTTTAAGCTACTCAGTCTGTGGCATTTTGTTATTGCAACCCTGTCAAACTAATACAGGAGATAAACACAAGGGCACTAGAGGAATTTTTACCTCTTGTCACCTATAGCTACAACAAATATTAAGAAAAAGCCCAGCTCCTAACAAGATTAACATAAATCCTCAGACTTAGAGGCCTATTCATTTCAGTTCTTATTACTCTATACAAAATTTCTGTCTTCCAAGATAAAATTATAAAGCATAACAAGGAAAGAAAAATATACACTCAAGAGACAAAGCGAGCATTAGAACCAGACTCATATATGACCCAGGATGTTGGAATTATCACACAGGGAATTTAAAATAACTATGACTAATATTTTAAGGACTATAATGGAAAAAGTAGGCAATATGCAAGGGCATATGGATAATATACACAGAGATATAGAAATTATAAGAAAGAATCAAAAGGAAATGCTAGAAGTAAAACTGTAACAGAAATAAAGAATGGTTTTGATGGACTCCTCCATAGACTCAACATGACTGAAAAATGGATCTGTGAACTTGAAGACAGGTATACAGAAACTTCCAAAACTGAAATGTAAAGAGAAAAAAGAATTGAGAGAATGGAACATAATATTCAAAAACAGTGGGAAAATTTTAAGATACAACAAACATATGATTAGAAGAAATAGAAAGAGAGAATGGGAAAGAAGAAATATATAAAGAAAAAATGGCCAAGAACTTTTCAAAATTAATGACAGACACTAAATTGCAGATTTAGGAATTTAAAGAAAGCCATAAATGGTCAATATGAATGGATAATGTGACCATTTAAGTGTTTCTACCAGTCTATGACTTCAGCAGCTTCTGCTTCAGAATAAATGCCCAAGCAGATTAATGGCAAAATAATAATAATAATGATCATAATAATGTACTTTGTATGGTTATATTAAAACTTCAGAAAACCAAAGACGAAGGCAAATTCTTAAAGAAAGCCAGAGGAAAACATGCCTCACCTATGAAGAAACAAGGATAATAATTACAGCAGACTTCTCATTTGAACCTGTGAAAGCAAGAATACAGTGGGTGAAATATTTAAAGCGCAGAGGGAAAAAGAAAAGCACAAACCTGAAATCCTGTATCTAGTGAATTTATCCTTTGAAATACTTTCTCAGACAAACAAAAACTGAGGGAATTCATCACCAGAAGATCTGCCTTGTAGAAAAATGTTAAAAGAAGTTTTTCAGGCAGAAGGAAAATAATACATATCAGAAACTTGAATTTCCAGAAAGAAAGGAAGAGTATGGGAGAAGAAATGAAGATAAAACTATTTTATATTTCTTATTAATTTATCTAACAAATAACAGCTTAAAGCAATAATAGTAGTAATAATAATGTTGTTGGTAATAAAAACACATGTATGAGTGAAATGGAAGAAAACAATTGTCATACAGGATGAGAAGGAGGAATGGGGTATATATTCTAAGGTAATTTCACAACACTTGAATGGTATAGAGTTATTTGAAGGTGGGCTTAGATGAGTTTAAAAATATAGTGTAACTCTTATAATTTTTTAAAAGAAGTATAATTGATGTACAAGAAATATATAGAGACCTAAGAAATAGATGCACACAGACATAGCCAACTGATTTTTGACAAAGGAGCAAAGGCAATTCAACAGAGAGAGGATAGTCTTTTCAACAAACGGGACTGGAATACCTAGATATCCACATGCAAAAAAAAAAGCAAATCTAGACAAAATTAATTCAAAATGTATCAGGGCTCTGAAAGTAAAATGCAAAACTATGAAACACAGAAGAAGATATACATTCTCTTATGTGTGGTAATGAATTTTTAAATATAACACCAATAGCATGATCTATGCAATAGTAATTAATAAATGGGACTTTATTAAAATTGCTTTGTGAAAGATACTGTTAAAGAAATGAAAAGATAGGGTATGGAGAGGGAAAAGTACCTGCTAAACATATAGCTAATAAAAAATCTATATCTAGAATATACAAAGAATTCTTAAAACTGAACAATAAGAAAACAACCCCATTACAAGATGAGTAAGACATCTGAAAAAACACCACATCATAGATGATACACAGCACATACACATATGAGTAGAGACTCAATCTCATTTGTTTATAATAGCAAACTGCAACAATGAGATATCATGATACAACTATTAGAATGGCTAAAATCCCAAACAATCAAATAAAAAATCCTAACAATACCAGTCACTGGTAAAGATATGTAGCAGCAAGAACTATCATTCAATGTTGACGGACATGTAAAATGGTACAGCCATTTTGGAAGACAATTTTACAGCGTCAGACTGTCAAAAATAAGTGTAGCTTTACTATAGGATCCAGCAATTAGTTCCTAGGCATTTACTCAAGTGCTTTAACAACTCGTGTCCACATAGAAACCTGCACATGCATGCTTACAGCAGCTTTATTCATAATTTCCCCAAATTGAATGCAACCAAGATACATTTCACAAGGTAAATGGATAACAAACTGTGGTATATCTATAAAATATTCAGGAAAGAGAGAGTGAAACGAGCTATCAAATCACAAGAAGACAAGGATGAATCTAAAATGCATATTGCTGGTGGAAGAAGCTAGTGTGAGAAGCTACATTCTATTTAATTCCAATATATGACGTTCTGGAAAAGTCAATACTATAGAGATGGCAAACAGATTAGTGGTTGTTAGGGGTTTAGTGAAGGATAGAGTGAGATTAGTAAGTGAAGCACAGAGGAATTTTTGCATGGCAAAACTATTTTTTATAATACTGTAATAACAAATACAACATATAAAATCTGTAGCATCAGACTATATGGAACTTTACAACATAAAAAGTAAGCCTTCATGTATAAAATTTTCTAAAACTCGTTTAAGAGGTTGAAATATTTCAAAATGAAATGCATAATGTGGCAAAATAATCTAACTGTGTTACAAATGTATAAAACAATCTCATTGAGTTGATGGGAGAATAAGCAGTTGACCTAAGCAACTTTGGGAGTGAGTAGAGTATATAAGACTAAAGGCAAAGGAACTGTACATAAAACTACACACTACTAGATAAAGCTGTTTCTCATAGGGGCATAGGTTAACAATCGTTAAACCATTATGTACATACACTGGAAATGGACAATTAATTGAACAGGTGGCAGATAGTGGGAGCCAGATTTTTCACTGTTATAGAGAAAGGTTGCAGACACGTAAGGGAAAGAAGCTAAAATGATCCATTTGGCAACTAATTAGAGTTGGAGATATCAGTATGAACTCATGGTTAGCCTAAGAGACATAGATATGGTTACATATTTAAATATTTATAAATATGGCTACATATTTATGGTTATGTATATATGTTTACAGGTTACACACATATATCTCATTACTCTGTCATCTGAGACACTTAGAAGCAGCAACACTCCAGTAGCAGTGAGCAAACCTAGCACCTATATCTGGTTTCTAATATCATGCTACAATTAAAAAAAAATAAAGTTTTTTTGGAGAGTTGGCTGGTTCTAGGATTGGAGCAGGAAATATACAAGATGGGTCTGGAGCATCTTCTAGCGCCAGAAAGTAAGGATGTGCTTGGAAAAAAGCCTACATTGATGAGGGCTATGTCCAAAAGACATATAGGAATCAACTGAAAGAGTTCTCAATGCTCATAGCTGGAAAAGTTTTATCAACAAAATGAAGTAGTGTTGGATTGTCTTAGTTTAGGCTATTGTAACAAAATATCATTAACTGATTGGCTTATAAATATATTTCTCATGGTTGTGGAGACTGGAAAGTCCAAGATAAAGGTGCCAGTAAATTTTAAAAATTTTCTCATACTGGGAAATTCTTATTCAGAAGTAGGACCTTTGGACTCATTTTTAAAAATATAAATCTTGTCTTCCATTTTTTTCATGTCTTTATCTTTTTGCTATATTTGCTGGGACAATGTCTCAACTTCATCTTGCAACTTTTTTTTTTTTTTTAGTTTTTCATTTCTGCTATTATAATCTGAATTTCCAGTCATATTTTTCTTTGTTCTCTGAATCTGGCTCTTTTGTAGCATATTCTTTTCTTTCCACTGAGGCAATATCATCTCTTATGTCTTTATAGTCTTTGTTTCCTACAAGGTGTTTGTCTTAGAATGCTTGGACTTGTATAATAAAATACTGTAAACTGGGTAGCTTATTAGTAACAGAAATTTATCTCATACAGTTCTGAAGGTGAGCAAGTTCAAAATCAAGGAGCCAGCTGATTTGGTATGTGGAGAAGACATGCTTTCTCTTTCATAGATGGCCATCTTTTGTGTTCTCACATGTCAGGAGTGAGGAAGTCCCCTGGGATCTCTTTTACAAGGTCATTAATCCCATTCATGAGGGCAGAGCCCTCATGACCCAATCACCTCCCAAAGGCCCAACCTCTTCATACCATCACCTTGCACATTAGGATTTCAACATGTGAACTTGGGGGGACACATTTGGTCTGTAGTGTGGATTATAACCCCAAATGTGAAATAAATATCCATGAGTGCTTAATGATATAAATAAATGAATGAATTAATAAATAAATAAGGGAGAATAGACAGATCTTCTCCCCTGGAGAAGAATTTCAAATAATTTTTATAGATGTACTTGCACTCAAGGAAGTAGAACATAACACTTCTTAAGGCGTGAGCTGTGAATAGTGACTTTCTTCTAAAAGGAGAAAAAAAAGTAACAGTGGAGAAACCTGACAAACACTGCTGCAGCCAGGTATCAAGGTTAACACCAATAGCGCTTAAGTCATATTGATATTAAATGTCCTCTGGACATAATGTGATGATAATGGCACTTTACCTCTGTTTTCTTCCTCCTCAAAACACATAACCCAAGTCTAATCACAAGAAAAATGTTAGAAAAATCACAATCGTAGGACCTTCTGCAAAATATCTCACCAGCAATTCTCAAGATTATCAAAATCAACAAATTTATCAAAATCAAAAAGTCTGAGAAACTGTCATAACCCAGAACGGCCTAGCAGGCATGATGAGTACATATCATATGATATCCTGGAGAGAATCCTGGATCAGAAAAAGGACTTTAGGGAAAAGCTGAAGAAATATGAGTAAAGTCTGGAGTTCAGCTGACAATAAGTTATCAACACTGGTTTATTAATTATGAGAAATGGACTATATTAATGTAAGATAATAATAGGGGAAATTGGGTACAGCATATATGAGGACTCTGCATTTATCTTTAGAAATATCCTGTAAATCTAATGCTATTCTAAAATAAAAAGTTATTTAAAAGTTTATTAGATCTTTCACAAGGGTAATTTTTTCCCATTTTTCTTTTCTTTTTTTTTTTTTGTCCTTCATGAAACCACCACATATTACTGTTACAATGATGTGTTATGCCTCTATCCAATCCCCATTCCTCCCAGCTAGAGGTAATTTCCACCTTCATTTTAAAATAAATCATAAAATTAGGTTTGCACATATTTATAGCTGCCAAAGGTATATTTTGTCCAGTTGCATTTGTTTTTAGGCTTTATGAAAATGGAGTAATCTCCTCTGCAGTCATCTGCAAAGTGTTTTTTCTAGTCAATATTGTTTCTATACTTTGTTTTTATACAAGTCCCATCCCTTCCCCCAATCTATTAGTTAAAAATTCAAAAGGAATACAAACACTGTGACTCTTTCATTTCAAATATATATTGTATCCCCTTTCAGATGCATGCTTCCTTGGTTGCTGTGACTCATATGGCTTTCCAAATGTAAAAATTCATACATATATACGATTTTTGCCATATATATTTTTTCTTTACTGACTCCCCCTCTTTTCAAAATGTATACTCTAATTCTTTTTTAAAAGTGAGTCATAAAATGTAACCAAAATGTTTGTACCCTCATAATATCCTGAAATAAAAAATATATATAAATAAAAAAGTGAGTTTATTTGCTTATCAATAAATAAACTCCTGTGGATTCTAAAAGTTCTAAAACAGTTTATGAAAAGATTCTCAGTGTGTGTGTGTGTGTGTGTGTGTGTGTGTGTGTGCGCGCGCCTGTGTGCATGTCCTTTATAGGTTGGGAAATTGTTATATAATATGTAAAACTGCTTTGCTAAAGCTGAGGTGAAGCAGATGAGAACTTTTGGCTAATAGATGCTTCCTCTATTTCTTCCTTCACAAACATTTATATTCTTTAATAACAAAAGTATATTTCATTTAATATTAATTTAACTTAATTTTCACTGCTGAATAATATTCCACAATAGGACCACACCTAACTTTATTTAAACCAATATTATATATGGACAATGATATGTCCAGTTGGTATATATTATAAATTCTGCTCCTGTGAACATTCTTCTACATGAACCCTGATGCATAGGAGTAAGTGTTTCCTATGACTTGTACCTGGTTGTGAAAGTTTGATTATAAGGTAAATGAATGTATCAGCCTTGCAAATTTGTGTTAATTTGTTTCTCAAAGTGGTTGTCCCAATTCACACTTCAGATAGTCATGTCTCTATTGATTCACATCTTCTGTAGTAATTGATATTGTTGAAGTTCCTGTTTATTGCTGTTAAAAAGGCAAACCAACACACAATACAATTTTAAATAATTTGTTTAAGCAAACAGCAATTCATGAATTTGGTATCTCCAATCCAGAAGTGGTTGGAAATTTCTGTCAAGGAAACACGAAGGAAGGCCTTTATGGAGCCAACCCAAAATTAAAGAAAAGAAAATATTTGATTGGTTAGAGTTATACAGTTACCTTATTTGATCAATTCTGCTGAGAAGTCCCTAGTTATATAAGTTAGCTGTTGCCTTCTGATTAGTTAACCTTGTTTCATTTTTCCTTAATATGGCATTTATAAGAAATAGTTCGTTAAGTTTCACTTATGTTTTCAAATTAACCCAGCTTAAGATCAATTATAAAGCCTAACTGGCTTTGTTTGCTCATGGATTCTTCAGGCCTGATCTCTATTTTAATCTTCTTTAACATAGCCTATCCACTAGGCTTAGAAGGTATCTCATTATGATATTAATTTGCGTTTACCTAATCACTAACAAAGTTGAGCCTTTCACTATATATTTATTCACCATACATGTTTCCTTGATCTGAAATGCCTTTATATCTTTTGCCCATATTTATATTAGATTGTCTTTTCTATTTGGTAGAAGTTCTCTATATAATATAATTAATAAACATTGAAAGGGTTGTATATATTCCAGGTATTTTTTGCCAGATCATGGCTTGGTTTTTCATTTGTAATGATGCCTTTTAATTTAACTATTAAAAGATTAAAATTCTCAATTTTAATATGATCTAATTGATCTATCTTTTTCCTCATGGTTATCACTTTCTTCACAATGTCAAAGTCAGAGAAATATTTTACTTTCTTATAAAAAGTTTAAAGGTTTTAAAATCACCTCCAAACCATAAATTCATCAGAAATTGATTTTCTTTTTTGGTGCTAGTTAGCGATCTCATTTTTTTTCCTTCCCTCCCTCCCCAACTCTCCTCCCCCTTTTTCCCTTCCCCTGTCCTCCTTCCTTCTTTCCTTCCTTCCCTCCCTTTCTCCCTCCTTTCCTCTCTTTCTTCCTTTGTTCCTTTTTCCTTCTTTCCTTGTTTTTTTTTCTTTTGAATTCTAGTTGTTTTAGCATGTTATATGTAATTGTCCATTATTTTCCCTCTGATACGTAACACCATCTTTGTCATATATCATAGTTTCTCATTTGCATCACTGTTTCTGGACTTTCCATTCACTTTACTGATTATTTTTTTAACTCTGTGCAAATATCACAATTTTAATTATGAAAAACTTATAATTAGCATTGACATTGGCATCAGAAGTGCAATACCCCAATGCGCCCCCCAAGTATGACCACTGTTTTCATTTTAAGAGAGTCTTGATTATTCTTGACTCTTTGTTCTTACATATAAAATTCAAGATAATTTGGTTCTATGAAAAATTTTATTGGGATGTTGAGTAGAATTTATTTGAATCTAAACATAAAATTTGGGGAAAATTGACATCATCACAATATTACATCTTCCAAACTATGAGTTTAGTATGCTTCTCCACTTATGTACCTTTTTCTCGAGATTTTTAAATAATTTTATAAGTTTACTTAACAAAGTCTTACACATTTTGTTAGATACAATCTTAGGTTTCTTACAGTTTTTGATGCTATTATCAAGAATATCTTTTTTAAAATTACATTTTCTGTTTATTGCTGGCTTATAGAAATTAAATTGCTTTTGCACATTGATTTTATAGACTAAAAGTCTTCCTATTTTCCTCCATTGTTTCAATCACGATTTACCTAACACTATCAATTGCAATGCAGGCACAGTACAGGGGGCTTTAGAGGATGTAAATATAAGATAAACATAAATTGACAAGAAAGTCATAATAAGTTTATATAAGTTTATAATAAGTCATATAAGTTTATAATATATTCAGAAATAATCTAATTTGTATTTGGAATATTTTTGTTTCTTCTATAATTCCCCAGTACACCAAGCCATTACTGAAAAATAATTATTATTTATATATTATTTTATGTTGTTATTGCATAATTTAATCTATTGGTCTTATTTGTGAACTTTTCTGAGTAAAATGACCTTATCGTTTCTAAACTTGACTTTATCTGAAGAATAATTGGATATAAACACTTGTTAAGCTTTTAAGAAACTATTAATAGATTAAGAGAATGCCACTGACCCCCCAAAAAGATGGGAAGAGCATGAGTTGTTTACATAGTTATGAGTGTGGGTTTTGGCTAAGCCATCTTCATACCAACCCTTTGCAAGGCCCTTTTTAAAATTACTCATACATTTGTAATTGCAACAAGGCTGCCTGGATTTACTGTTGTAGTTTAGAATTATAGCCAATGACAGACAGTAAGTTGACTATGAGCCTAAGATGTGAATTTGTAAGTCACTTCCATATGTTTAAACAATTTCAGCTTTGACTTTTCTCATTACATCATATTAATTAAGCACACAGGATTTGGGTAAGACTTTTTTTCTGGTTTCATCTTTGCATCTTCCAACTAGTTTTAAACTACATACTTGCTGGTTCATAACTACTTCCGAATGGCCTTTATGTTTGAAGGTCAACTTGGCAGGTTATAAAGTCCTTGATTCACATTTTCTTCCTTTGAGTATCACAAATGTGTTGCACCAACTTGCCAGCCACACAATCACTTTAGAAGTGGAAGCTGCAGTCCCATGAAAGCTTCAAATGACTCAAGTCCTGGCCAACATCTTGAATTGCAACCACATAAGAGATCTGAACCAGCGGCACCTAATGAAGTTACTCCTGAATTCCAGAGCCGCAGGTATCATGAGAGATAATAAACATTTGTTTATTTAAGTCACTAAATTTATGAGTAATGTATTAGCAATTGACAACCAATATAGCAAGGTTTCTATGGAAGCATTTCCTATAAAGATCTTGAGGCAAAAGCATGAACAATTCTACAAATAGCAAGGAAACCAATATAGTCAGAGCAGAGTGGACCATAAGGTTAGAGAGATGATTATATAGGTTTCACAGACTAGGGTCATAATTTTGGCTCTACTTTGAATGAGATGGGAAACCTCTGGAAGATTTGAGAGATGATTTCATTTGTGACTTTTTTATTACATTAGCTGTTGTGTGGACAACAGACTGTAATAGAATAGACTATAGGAAGCTAAGTGTGGAGACAGTGAGATTAGTGGAAAGACTATTAAATACAGTCTAGGCATGCAACGAAGGTAGCAGGCTTGTTTCTTGACTTTCTGGTCCTTGGTTATTATCTCTGAGTTTTAACTCTACAATTTTCCCTTGGACTCTATGAAGTAACTAATCCTAACCAATTTTTTCTTAAGTTTGTTTGAGTTAGTTTGTGTTTGCAATTAAACGATAAAATAATAATACAGGTGTAATGCAATGTATATTTCTTTATATAGATCATCATACACGTGAAATTTAATTTGGGGAAAAGATTAAGTGATAATCTCTAAAAGAAGCTTCTTAGATGCTGGATTTTCAAATGTTAGTAAATGTTTAGATTGGAGATGAAAGTACAGGTGATATATTTTACTTTTAAATTTGGATGATAGATAAAGTGTGATTTTTATTCTGAGAATACTATGATACATGATGATTTCAATTCTACTAGCTGATGTTTAAACAGTTTTAGCTTTGATTTTAGGTTTGACTTTGTCATTACAGTACATTAATTGAGTGCATAGGGTTTTGTTAGATTTGATTTCATCATGCAACTCCTATTAATTTAAACCCATATTCTTGCAGGTCCATAACCACTTGCCTGTGGTCTTTATGATTGAAGGTCAACAATGTAAACACTATTGGCTTTTATTGATTTGAATTCCTTTTTTAGTTGACTTAAAACTAACTTGTATATAAATAATTCTTAACTTCTAATTTATCAAACCACATCATAACAGTATTTTCACAAGTCAAACTTTGTGTGGAATACCATTCTTTCTAAAGAATAATTGAGAGTTGATTAACTCAATAGGTTGGTGAGGATTAAAATCTATTGTTTCTTAAAATAGTAACTGACCTAAAATTGAGGAAAAATACATATTTTGTTTGGATGGAAATCTTGATTTGTTGGTTAATACATGTATTTAACTTACTAAGTTTTGTACTGGCTATTTATGTTCCTTATGTGCATAAAATCTTTGACTTTTTAGGAGTATTATTAATGTAATGAGTATTTAAAATACCCTCTTGTACCTTGCTGACATTTACTTTATGTCCAGCTGCATTTACCAATGCTAAAATATTTTAGTAGATAATTCAGCAATCACAAATCTTCAAAGGTCAAAGAAAGCCCAAACAGTTTTTCAATGGGATTGAACCCTTACCTATTACAGGGCAGTAATTTTAATTATGAAACTGTTTACATGAAGTTTGATGGCTTTAGGATGATTATATTCATGCCATAGGAGATTGTGTGAGATCACACATATAGACATTTTAAGAATGAAAAAATAAATAGATCTTTACCCATGAAGCACGACAGAGGAATCTATTTTAATAAAAGTGTTAATTTTTTTTAGAATTTTTGTTGTTATATAATTTAGTGAGTGTCATGGATAAAATAACTAAGAAAATAATCAGGCAGTGTTTAACATTGGATAAAGAAACCCCTCTAGATATTTAAGCAATATTTTATTTAATATAGGAATTTAAAATGCCTTGCAAAATTGTTGAATTGGGTAGACCAGCAGTTTCCAGGCTGGGGCTCTTGGAATGACTCCAACAACATTATGAAACTGAGGCACTAGGGAACTACCAGGTCTAATATCATGAATTGTAGCAGTCTAGATGTGAAGTTGTGCTCACCTTCTCAACAGTTTCTGCACACAGGGAAATTAGAGAATGGGCACCTGAAGCTGCTGCAAACCAGGTTGATATAGTTTAGATATTTGAACTCTCCAAATCTTACGTTGAAATTTGATTCCAGTATTGGATGTGGGGGCTGGTGGGAGATGTTTTGGTCATGGGGACAGATCCCTCATGAAAGGCTTTGTGCCCTCCTACTGATAATAAGGGAGATCTTTATCAGTTCACTGGAGAGTTGGTTGTTTAAAAGATTCTGTCACTTTCTCCTCTCTCTTGCTCCCTGGCTCACCATGCAATGTACCTGTTCCCCCTTTGCCTTCTGCCTTGATTGGAGGCTCCCTGAAATCCTCACCAGAAGCAATGCAATGCTTCTTCCACAGCCAGTATATCTATAACCTAAATAAATCCCTTTTCTTTGTAAACTCTCTAGTCTTAGGTATTTCCTTTATAGCAACGCAGAATGGACTAACAAACAGATATTACAGGGTCTTTGTGAAAATGAACACTGGAACCTATTACAGAGAAACCATAACCTTCCTAACTGATGGTGACAGCCAGAAATCACAGAAGGATTACTTCTACCTCATTTGCACTTTTCAGTTTTTGTGGAAGGGCATCTAATTGGTGAAACTTGAGCTACTTGAAAATCCAGGAAAGGTAACTTTCAGCTTTCCAACCTCTTCAAATACAAGGTGGATAAAATAAAAACTGAGAAAGCCAATCTAAGTATCAACCCATGCCTATTAAAAATATATTTTAGAACACATTGCCAAGAATAACAAAACACATTCTCAAAGTTCATTTTAAATAGAAATAAAGCAAAAAACTATAGAATTTATTTCTGACATATAGTAACTGGCATATAGTAGAAGGCTAATACATATTTCTGGAATAATTTAATTAGTTTATAAGTTATTAAAGTAATGAGAAGCAAAATGTCATAGATAAAAAGATAGTTCATTTTTACACTCAATTTTAATTCTGATGATTTTAGAAAATGCTCATGCTTCTTGGTGCCCAGAGGTAATAGGTATTTAAAAAGTTTTAAGAGAATGGGATGCTAAAGATATCATTTCAAATGGAAACACAAATTGATTTTCAAAATGTCATCACAAAAATAAAGCAAAATTTTTGATTAACATGCAAACATTATAAATTGCTGAATTTTCCTCAAGATATTAAGAAAATGAAGAATGTTCTAAAATAAAATTGAGAAAATTTATGTATAAAAAATAAAATAAAACTCTGATAATTTCCCTATCTTTTTCATATATTTCCTCACAGTTGTTCTTTTATTTCATAACTATTTTTTAAAATTTGGAATATCTTGTATTATAGTTTTATATTCTGCATTTTTCACATAGAAAAATATTGAGTACTTTTTATAGTATTAAAATTACATAAAATAAATGATTTAATAGCTGCACAATAATTCTGTGATATGCACAAAACATAATTTATTTTGCTGTTATTCTTGTCAACCTAAAAAAGAGAGAGAAATATACTCTCTAAAAGAAAATGGCATTTGAGAATAGACATTACAATGAGACTATACATGCCATAATAAACTACGTGCATATTTAGGAAGGTAAGGTAAGATGAAGGTTTGTAAAAGAAAACTGAGGAGATTGACATAATTGTTTTCAGGTATTAATAATTATCCTTGGCTCCAAGGATCAAAAACAAGGGTGGCACTAGTCCGCAGCTGGACAAGTAGTTGCTGGTAAATGTCCTCACAGAAGTATTTTTTGTGATGTGATGGCCTTTGTGCAAGGTTGTAGTTTTTGCAGTCTTTGGTGATGTTTCTTGTTATCAAGCATTTATTTGTACATGAAAACCCTTCTTTCATGGCCTTCCCCGGCTCCACATTTTAGCATTTAAACACAAGTTACTCCATTTTAATTCTTACAACTTTCACACTCTTATCATCAATTTAGGTTTGCAATTTTTCAGTATTTTCAAAAAATGCTCTCTGGCTGGGTGCAGTGGCTCATGCTGGTAATTCCAGAACTTTGGGAAGCTGAGGCAGGAAGATTGCTTGAGGCCCAGCATTAGAGACTACCATGAGCAACAGAGCAAGAACTCTTCTCTATAAAAATATATATAATTAGCCAGGTGTGGTGATGCTCACCTGTAGACCCTAGCTACTAGGGAGGCTGAAGAAGAAGCCCAGGAGTTTGAGGTCACAGTAAGCTATGCTCTTGCTACTGTACTGTAGCCTGGGCAATGGAGTGAGACCTTGTCTCCCCCCACCAAAAAAATCCTCTCATATAAATATTTATTTTATCAAAATCTTTGAATGCAATTAGTATAACATTTCTCATAAATTCTCCCCCCAAATTTATTCCTTCTAATACTTTTAAAAGGTATGCATTAAGAAACAATATCAAAACCAGACAAAGACACAACAAAAAAGAAAACTATAAGCCAATATCCCTGATGAACATGGACACAAAAATATTCAACAAAATGCTAACAAACCAAATACAACAAAGTATTTAAAAGATCATTCACCATAATCAAGTGGGATTCATACCAGGGATGCAAGTATGGTTCAACATATGCAAATCAATAAACGAATGTGAAACATCACATTAACCAAATCAAAGATCATTTCAATAGATACTAAAAAACATTCAACAAGGTTCAACATGCCTTTATGACAAAAAAACCTCAACAAACTGGGCATAGAAGGAACATACCTCAAAACAATAAAGGCCATATGTGATAAACCCACAGCTAACACCATAGTGAATGGGGAAACATTTAAAGCCTTCTAAGATCTGGAATAAGACAAAGATTCCCATTTTCACTTTTATTTAAAAAAGTGCTGAAATTTTTAGCTAGAGCAATTAAGAAAAAGAAAGATCTAAAGGGCTTCCAAATTGGAAAGGAAGAAGTCAAATTTTCCTTCACAGATGAAATGATATTATACTTAGATAAACCTGATGACTCCACCAAAACATGTTAGAACAGATAAACAATTTCAGTAAAGTTAGAGGATAAAAAAATCAATATATTCTATAAAAACCTGTAGCATTTATATACACCACAGAAAACAAACTGAAAAAGCAATCAATAAAGCAGTCTCATTTATGATAGCTACAAAAATTTAAAATACCTAGGAATAAATTTAAAGCAGCAAAAGAGCTCTATGCAAAAATTTATAAACACTAATGAAAAAAATTGAAGAGGACACAAATAGAGACATCTCATCCTCATGGATTAGAAAAATTAATATTGTTAAAATAATACTATCCAAAACAATCTACAGAGTCAATGCAGTCCCAATCAAAATACCAATACCACTGACATTTTTCAGAGAAATAGAAAAAACAATCCTAAAATTTGTATAGAACCACAAACAACCTCAACAAGTCAAAGCAATACTGAGCAAAAAACAAACAAACAAACAAAACAACAACAACAACAAAAAACAAAGCTGGAAGCATCATACTACTTGATTTCAAAATACGCTACAAAGCCATAGTAACCAAAACAGTATTACACTGACCTAAAAACAGAAACATAGAGCAATGGAACAAAATAGAGAACCCAGAAATAAATCCACACATTTATAGCCAACTAATTTTCAACTGAGATGTCAAGATCATGTATTGGGGAAAGAAGAGTATCTTTAATAAATGGTGCTGGGAAATGTGGATAACTATATGCACAAGAATGAAGCTTGACTCTTATCCCTATCTCTCCCCATATACAAAAATCAAATCAAAATGGATTACAGAATTACATCTAAAACTTCATCTATGTTGATCAAATAAACTCTTATCCCATATCAGTAAAAATTATTCATTTAAATTAGTTATGAAAAAGGAACAAATGGAATGTAGAGATATGCTGGTCCAATGCCTGAAATTATGGAAGTCAGGAATTTTATATTTGGGAAACTGAATGTAAAAGATACTGATTTGAAGAATTGTTGAAGTTCATATGGAAATAAAGATACATTTTTCTAAGAAAAGTAGACTCGATAGGGATTACTGATAGTTTAAAACATTGATCCAGCAGACAAATGTTAACTTCAGTATCTGATTTTGACTTAAATCAAATAATTTTTTTACATTAGGTCATGACCTCAAAATTTCAAATGATAAATTTATGCTCATTTTTACTTCTGTACTAATCTATAGACATCATTTTCTTTTGTAATAATATATCTTTCACATATATCTTGGAAACATGCAAAAAAGAGCTAGCTCAATTATGTGTTTATATGAGGGTGTTATATTTGCATTTCTATCTGCCCAGTTATTTCAAGATTGAATATGATTTTATATGACCCTATGTTGTTTACCTAAATAGTAACTACATAATTATAAACCTTGCATAATAATTTGTGATTGAAGATTTACAGTTTTATAACCATTACCTTGTTGATCTTCACAACTTGCTTTGAGGGCTTAATGTTGTAAATGTTAGCATTTCTGATTTATAAATAGAGAAAATGAAATAGGCAGGTGAGATTACTTATTTGTAATAGATATTGACTGAGCCGGGAATGGAGCCAAAACTCTGGAGCCTTGTTCATTCTCTAGTCCTCTAGCTTAGTTATGGAATCTAATGATTCATTAATTTAATTGAGTTACAATAACATAGCAAATTATTTGACAACTGACAATTTGTCAAATGGAACCGTACATGTTATAGTTCTATAATCAATGAAGGCAACAATAACATCTCTAATATACTTTAAATTTAGGGCTTTCTGAATTTAAACTAAATCTATTAATATTAAAGTAAAACACTAAATGTTAGTGTTACTGTGATGTATATTTTACTTCATTATAATAGTTGAAAAATTTATAATCTTAGACTACCTTCTATAAAGACTCTCAATCAAATAGACCTTTTCATTATATTGGATACTATGATCCATAGATACCAAAAATCCATGTAGAATAATAGTTAGCTGCTTGCACTTGACTTCTATTTAATATGCAACAAATTAAGTGTGATATGTGTGTGTGTATGTGTGTGTGTGTGTGTGTGTGTGTGTGTGTGTGTGTGATGGAAAGCTGTTAAAGGAGGTCGATCAGAAAATGCCAGACTTAGTGGTACTCATCAGGTTATAGCATGGGACAAATATTGGGTTGTGGCCAGGAGATAAGCAACTCTTGTGTCTGAAAGGCAGATATGAAACTTGCAGGATGAGGTAAAATAAAACTGATTCAAAATACTGATTGTAATCAGTCTTTGGAAGAATAGACAAATCTAGACATAAGCATTAAAAACAGGAGAACCAGAGACAGTGTTCCAGATTTTATACTGTCAATGTCAACGATACACACATAGGTCATCTGACCTAATTGATGATTGGCAGACAAACATTTGCAGGTGCATTCTAGTAGTTCTTCAATGCATTGGGCTAATAAGAAAGAGGCTATTAGTAGCTTCTAGGCCAAATATTATATTAAAAACTTAAGTTCTGTATCAGTTTTATCACAGAAGTAAAACCAGTAGAAACAGAATCAACATATATACAGAGAGATTTACAGCAATTGTGGATGCTGGCAAGTCCCAGATCTGTAGAGCTGGCCCATAGGCTGAAAACTCTCTGGCAGGAACTCATGCTGCAGTCTTAAGATGGAACTTCTTCCTCCTCAGGGAAAGCTCAGTTTTACTCTGAAGGTATTTTAACTGATTGGATCAAGCCCGCTCTCATCACTGAGGATAATCTCCTTTACTTAAAGTTAACTGATTTCAAATCTTATGCACATCTACAAAGTGCCTTCACAGCAATACGTAATTTAGTGTTTAATTGAATAAGTGGATACTATAACCCAGTCAAGCTAAAACATAAAGTTAGCCACCAGAACTTCCTAAAATCAAAATTTGTAGTTCAAAGAATGGATTCATAAAATTCAGGATATAAATGTTTTCAATATGTTTATTGTAGTATGCTTATTGAAGATGTGCGGGAAAGAACTAAGCATATCCTTTTGTTAAGGAATGTACATATTGAGAGCAGAGCCTTGGATGAGATTTAATCCAGTGACCCACAGAAATTGTGATAATCTCTGTGCAGTAGCTGGAAACTAGAAGAGATGGTTCTGATCATCTCAACGGCATTCTGATGAATAAATTATTTAATACCACGGATGAATGTATCTTTGTCACTTTTATAATAGTTTGTTCCTATGTTTGCAGTTCACTTATTTCCTCAGTAATTTTTGTATATATATATATATATATATATATATATATATATATATATATAATGTCCAGTGGCACTAACTCTAATCTATGTAGAGCAAACCCATGGAAAAGTGTTAAGTAGAGGATATTTGCTTCTTGCCTGCTTGCGTTTGCCCTACTCCTTTGGTTTTCCCCTAAGTCAGGCTCCTATTATGTTGATCTGGATCACAAGACTTTGAGATTGGTTCCCTAGAAACAAGGCTTGATATAGGGATTCTTACTCATGTGTTTATCTCAGGAGATAGTGAAGGAAGCAGGATAAGGTAAGGGAAAAAGAATTTTGTCTTGTGGTGTCTACCTGATCTCATAATGAAGTTTGAGAATGAATGGGGAAAGGTACCATAGACTTAGCCCAAATAGAGTCGGGTGAAACATTTGATTCAGTCTTTGGTGAAGTTCTACTCCAGGGGGCTGGAAGGGTGCAGTGTGTAGCCACCTAGTCAAATTGACTTTCATTTGGCTGAGGGCAACTTTTTAGATATGGGAGCAGATGTGAGTAGTTATCAATCAACACTCACAAAAGCTGGAGAATAGGTGCTCCTTATCTTAATAAGTATTTGGGCGGGGTACTTATAATAGCTCTAGTATACATTTCAATCCCCTCCCCACACTACTCAGATCCACTTACTGATCACATTAAGTTCTCTTTATCCAGGCACAGCTTCTCCAGGATTCTGATTTATCAAAATTTCTGAGAAAACTTTTAAGAGAGTTTATACTATACTGCCACTGCTTCATTTGACCTCAAGATTATAATTAATACTTACCACTTTTTCACCAGATTCTTCCTCCCTCTGGCTAGAACTTATGTGAGTCTAACTGTCTTATCTGGCAGGTTGGCTAAAACTCATATCTCTAAGTGGTTTGATTCCTGGTTACTATGCCCTTATCAAGCCTCAATAGCTTTTATAGGTATAACTGTGCAACTATATCAAGAGCCACAGTTGATTGCTAAATATATTGCTCCTCACTCCTGTTATGTAGCGGCAGCCCTAACTCTTCATGAATATCAGAATCAATTGTCCCTGCCAGTATGAGAACTCATTTCTTTGCTTATTTCTCAACCTGATAAGGGACGCTTACAAAAATCCTGCAATGAACATAAGACTTAACGTTGAAAGATTGAATGCTTACCCCCACGATCAAAAAGAGAGACAAGAGGATCCATTCTCAGCCTTCTATTCAATATTCTACTGGAGGCAATAGCCATCACAATCGATACAAAAAGAGAGATAAAAGTCATCCAGATTAGACAAGAATCTAACAAAAGTCTTTATTTGCAGACGATGTGATCATCTATGTGGAAACGTAATGAATCTATAAAAATGCTGCTAGTATTAATAAATAAGTTTAGCACAGTTACATAATACAGGATTAATATATAAATGTAATATTAAATGTATTCAGTAAGCTAGCAATGAAAATTGGCAATTAAAATTTATAACACAACACCATTTTTAATAGCATCAAATATATGAAATCCTTGAAAATGTATGACAAGAGATTGGATCTACCCAAAAACTTAAAACTACAAAACATTGTTGAAAGAAATTAAAGGAAACCTAAATAAATGGATAAATGTATTTATGGATTGGAAAACTCATCTTATCAATATGTTAATTTTCTCCAATTTGATCCACAGATTCAACACATTCTCTATAAAAATACAAGCATTTTCTGGGGAAATAAATTGATAAGCTGTTTCTAAGATTCATATAGAAATATAAAAGAGGTAGCATTGCCAAAACAAATTTAATATAAAAAGAAGTTTGAGGATTTACAGTAACCGACTTTAAGACCTATGTTTACCATTTGAATGTTTTTTCTCCAAAACTCATGAATTGGAAATTTAATATCTGATATCATATCCTGTCGCAGTGTTGGGTGGTGGGGCCTTTTGAGATGTTTTTAGGTCATGAGAGGTCTGCCTTGGTTAATGGATTAAAGCCATGATGAAAGGGCTTCTTCCCCTGTGTAAGGATACAACGTTCCTCCTCCATGGAAGATGCAGCAATATGGTCTCATTTGGGAACCAGAGACCAAACCTGTCAGAGTCTTGATCTTAGACTCCTCAGCCTCCAGAACTGTGAGAAAAACATTTCTATTCTGTAAAAAGTGCCCAGTCTAGGTATTCTGTTAGAGAAGCACAAACCAAACTAGCACAACCTACTACAAAGATGCAGTATTAAGACAGTATGAGATTTGTGTAAAGATAGATAAATCCATCAAGGAACTGTCTAGAAAGTCCAGAAATAGGCCCATAAACTCACAGTCAATTGATATTTGGAAAAATACAAAGCTAATTGTGTGGCAAAAGAGAAGGCTTTTCAACAAATAATGCTAGAATAACTGGATATTAATATGCAAGAAATTGAATATTGATCCATATCTTTCATACTATATAAAAATTGACTTAAAATGTATCATTGAGCTAAACATAAAACATAATAACAAAAAGGTTCTAGAATAAAGCCAAATGGAAACCTTGTGTTTGGAAAATATTTCCTAGATACAATATTAAAAGGATGATCCATACAAGAAAATATTTTTAAGTTGAACTTCATGTAAATTAAACATTTATGATCTTTAAAAGACATGTTTAAGAGAATAAAAGGAAAAAGCTAAGAGTAGGATAAAATCTTTGCAGATTACATATCTGATAAAAGACTTCTATCCAGAATATATTAAAAGAACGCCCATAACACAATAATAAAAGGGCCTATTGTTTAATTTCTATTTTTCAAGCAACTATACTCCATAAATTTTAGGTATAGTAATAGTTAGAAATCTAGACAAATCAAGAATATTATGCCAAAAGCCCTGTGGATAAGAATTTCTTTAGCTATCTCCAACTAGTAAATGCCATCAGAATATTTACAAGGATGTCTGGCCAAGCCAAAATTGACTAGGACCTGTTTTCTCAAATTTTTTGTCATCATACTAATCTACAGTAACTTTTTATACAGATTTTCTAATTATACTCTATTAAACTTTTATCCCACAGATATACTGTTTATATTTTTATGTATTGTATGTATATTTGTGCTTTATATGTCAAAAAGAATAAGTGGATTTTTTTTTTTTTTGCCTCAAAGACCAATAATTTCCTTCTGCATGGCCTTGGACATCTCTCAGGAGAAAGTAGTACTGCGGTGAAATCTTTTTTAACTAGTCCAGTCTCTGATTTGTATCAGTTTCTCCTTACTTCATGTTTCTCAGGAATCATTTAAAAACGTCTTTCAAAAATTTCTGCAGTTTTTTATAGAAACATATAACCTATGAGTGTTCCAGTGATTACCAGAATGTGCACCATCGGTGAGGAGTTGGAATTATCATTATAAAATATGTTAATTGTGGCCATATCCCCATTTGATGCTCTATTACTAGTTTTCCTTCATCAAAAGTGTTTTGAACCTCTTTATATGCATTGATGAAAGCGTGTGTGTAAATGTAACATTTTTACACATTCATTTGCTCTTTAGCAAGTCAAATTTCATAGACATTCTATCTGTTGCAGGCTTCAAAGCAATCTTCCAGAGTATTTTCTACCCTGAAGATTATTGTCTATATAAGTTTGATTTTAGTTAATTGCATTAGTATAAATTAAGACCACATGACTGTGTCAGAGGGATTAAAATAATGTTTGACATACTATGCAAATATTATGGAAGAGGACTTCCAGGTTCTTTAGGGACAACACAGTGTGGGCTCTTCATTTGTCTAACCCTGATACCAATGTCTCACTCATGACCAATAAAATATAGTAGATATAGCACTTTTTGCTTCTAGGACGAGTTCTTAAGTAGCCTTTTAGTTTTCACGTGGAATGCTCACTCTAGGGAAAGTCAGTCTTATGTATAAAGTCAGACTACCATATTGTGAGAAAGCCCAAGTCAGCTACGTTGTATTAATAGATGTCCTGTAGAGACTTCCAGGTAGTTCCAATCTGTTCTATCTGTCTTAGCTAAGCTGCCAGCCATGGAAGTAAAATAGCTATCTTATGAATGGAGCCCAGTTGAGTCTTCAAAAGACACCAGCCTCAGCTACCAACTGATTGTAATCACCTAAGAGACCCCATATAAGAACTTCCCATCTGAGCCCACACAACTATTAGAGATAATAATAAATTGTTGTTTAGGTCACTGTGTTTTCGGGTGGTTTGTTGTGCAGAAATAGATAAATGACCCATTGAGAGGGAGTATAAATTCCCACTTAGCATCAGTCATAGATGTGATGTTCTACTAGCTTGATGACACTTCTAGTCCACTTATGAATCACTTCATTTTCTTTCCTAATTTATGTTGGCTTTCCAGAATTACAGTATCCATTTAGTTTAGCAGCTCTTTTTCATCATAATAATGAGCTTTTAGAAAGGACCTTTTTGCTGGACGCAGTCATTGGTGTGACCACTTTCTAATATTTCCATATCATATCTGGCTAGGTGGGGGTGAGTGCTGATTTAGCCGCCATATATATTGTCACTATTAAGCATTTGTAGTATGGGAACAATTTGGGTACATAATAGACATTCAAATTATTGGGTGTTTCATGAAACTGTCCAGTGGGTATATTCTAAGACGTATGACTCTGTTATTTCTATTTCTCATTCCTCTCAAGGCTATCTTCGTTCTGTTTCTGCTTTCCTTAAAGTCATTCAATCTACGTTTACATTTGATGTAGTCAAAAGAGAAAAGCAAGCTATGGTACACTAGGCAGGCAACAGAAATCTGCCTCTCATCCTCTCAGGCAACTCCTTAAGCAGTGTGCTGCCATCTTGATTAACCGGCACATAGTGTGCATCAACCCATGCTTTGTGCAATTCAAAGGGAATTTCTCTCTCTGGTTATCTGACAAAGAACCAGGTTGTAAATATAGTCCATAAAAAGTGAGCCAAATGGTAGCTACAACTGGCAATTCTAATGGGCCATTGGTCAGTTGAGTCACCAGGGGGCACTGCATCACATCTTTTTCCAGACTGTCTAGGTGGAGTCTGGGCAGAGCTTCTAAATAAGCATGAATTTAATTTTTCTTCTTTGGAGAAAATATAGATCAGGTGATTTCTCTCAGCAAGGGCCATTTATCAAAATGTAACTTGATAGAAATAGCTGAGTGTATTATTCTCTTGCTCTGAGATGATCCTGTAGGAATAATATTATTACATCTTTCCTGGAGATTTGATCCATTTGTGCCTCCTTTCTACTTGCCATAATCTTTATGGCTTCCCTTTATTATCCATTTTAACCGTTACCCTTCTTCCTTGGTAAGAGAATTTGATACAACAGTAACACTTACCTCCAAATCAGTTTGCAACAGTCATGCGAAGGCCTTTCCATGGCGCAGATGACCAAAAGGAGTTGTTTTACAAAAGGTATATAATCCTTCCCTGAAGATGACAAGTCTTTCTCAAGAAATCCAGTGGTCCAAATTGTGATTCTTTCACTGAGATTTAATATAAATTCTTCATACTGTATTTTTTCTCATCAAATATATTCTAATACTTTAGAGTCTCTGGGGTGTATTGCCCAAAGGTAGGGTTCCTTGCACCACAGCCTGGACTTGCTGCGGAGACCTTGTCTGCTCTAGTCGCCACTGAAGGCCAGCATCCGTTTGTGCCACGGGGATATGGGATGGAGCAGTGTTCTCAGGTATAGAATATGTTGCCCACAGAATGCAAAGAGGCTTTTCAGGCATTGTCGTATTTTCTTCATTGTGGGTAAGACAAAATTAAATAATTTGACCCTTACCTTGAAGAAGATATGCTGTTTTATCTCTAAATACTAGTCCTGTGAAAGTTTAACTCATGTGGTGGGCCCCTGAATCATCTTAGGGGTTTATCTCGCCTCCCTCTGCAGCATGAATGTCTTACCAAGACCTCTAATATGCTCCTCTGGTCTGATTAGCATGGTGTTATTTATATAATAGATTTCTATGATAGTCTCTGAAATATTCTGATGATCCAGATCATTTCACGCTACCTTTCAACAGAAGGTAGGGGAGGTTATACAGCTGTGGGGCAAAAGTGTAAACAGTGCATGCCTTTGTCCATTTTGCATGAATGTGAATTTTTTCTGTTCCTCTTTTTTGATAGGTGCCGGAAAGAATGCATTTGTGAAATCAATGATGGCATGTCATATACCAGAGATCGTATTAATCTGCCCCAGTAAGAATGCTATATCTCTCATGGTGGCTGACATTGCCATTACTACACCTGTGAGTTTGTGGTAGTCTACTGCCATTCTTCTATTATACGTCTATCTGATTTCTGGAGCCAGTCTGGTGAATTAAATTGAGATATGATGGACATTACTACCTTTAGAGCCTTTAGAACGTGGGTTGGTAAACTTTTTCTCAAAAGGGACAGATAGCAAGTATTAAGGCTTTGCATGTTATATCATTTCTGTTGCAACTACTCTGCTGTTGTCATGTGAAAGCAGCTGTAACACATAATACATAAATAGATGGATTTCAATAAAAATTTACTTACAAAAACAGATGGTCAGATGGATTTAGCCTGTGGGTCATAGTCTGCCAATTCTTGCTTTAGATCCTTAAAGAATAGTACTGTTTTCCATTATCCACTCAGGATGCAATATTTTTTTATGTCACTCTCTAAGCTCATGAGTGTTTCAGTGTCTTCTGCTTGGCTTTCTTCATGGGATAGGCCATACATCTCAGGGCAAGGACCTAATGTGGAGGTTGGGCTCAGAGCTAAATACATCTATCCAAATTATATATTTAGGGACTTGGGAAATGACTAGTGATTTGGCCTGTGGGCACGGTGGACCTATTTGGGACTCACACTCTCCTTCAATGGCCTCAAGATCTAAAAACTTAAGTCAAGGGATCATGACATTTTATTGGGTACCCTCAGCCTTCTGATCATTCATTCCTGTTTAATTATCATGATACAAATTGAGTGATTTTTGGTTACGAAAAAATATATTTGGTCATGAATCCATCTAGTTTGTCCCTAGAAACATTGTGTTCTATTAATTATCTGCACAACACCCTGCATGTTAGATCTTCTTGCCTGGGATTCCAACCTTGCTCATTGTGAAAACTGGATCCACCTGGCCTGTGTTGTTTTAATGTCCTACCATTGCCTTTGCTATTATAAAGGCTGGTTCTATAACAGCTTCTGCAATTGTGAGCCCTGACCTAGGAAGGAGAACCCACACTGAACTCCTCAGTTATGCTGGTTCTTCTTTCATAGGAATATTGCTAGAGTCTTAGTAAATAGCATATCCTCTGGGCCTTCCGGTGGAACATAATTATTTGGTGACTTTTCCAGGCTAACATAGATCATCCACTTTAGCGGGCACACTTCTCTGTGCCTTTTAGTCCCTTTGTCCACCATAACCTCTGCCCTTCTGATATTTCAATATGACTTAACATAACTCTAGGAAATATCCTATTTGGGAGTTTGCACCATCTCTTGGGGATTCTTGCTTAGAAGTTGAATTATGTACTTTAGAAGGGTACACCCAATTTGATAGGTCCTCCTTACTCAATCTCATTTGCCAGTGCCCTTGGTCAAACTTTCTCAGAATCTACTTCCATGTGTACCCTCTGGTTCCTGCCAGTGCATGTTGGGGTACATCTTGTACCTGGATTATACTGTGACTTAATTTATTGTCATAGGCTTAATGTTTATGAGGGGAGAGAAGAAAATATATTTAGAGGTGAGGAGGCTAGGCAAGAAGGAAGTGCTAGTTCTGAATAGAAAGGGGTGGGCCACTACTGCAGGCTAAGGGAATATGGGAATTAGTGGGTCCTGGTCCTCAGTTTTTTCTTTTCTCTTTGTTGTTTGTATGTTACCAGAAAGGCCCACTGGCTTTCATATTTGGCTTTCAGTCATATATTAATCCCTCTAAGCCTTTTCACTATGTTTTTTGAGAATATCAATATAGTTGGGCAATATTCATGCAAATCTTTTTGTTTTTTTGAAATGGGGTCTCACTATGTTGCCGTGGCTGGTCTTAAACTCCTAGACTCAAGGTGTCTACCCACCTCAATCTTCTGAGTAGCTAGGACTACAGGTGCACCACTGTGCCTGGCTCCAATAGCCATATAAATCCTTTTGGTTGCAATTTTCCCTTTATTTGACAATACCTGATAGATATAAGCAAATTAATTGCTTACTCAAGTATACAATCCTGATTCACATAGATGAAAGTTTTATTGATTAGACTGCTATCAGTCTATCAAATTTTCTTCATCTAAAATTAGTAATGAGGCCTTAATTACTAAACAGGGTATGATGGATGATCAATGCTTCTACAAAGCTCTATTTCTGATATCATCATAAGTAGTATCTCTAAAAGCAGATTCTGGATGGAATTTACCATCTACAATATTTATTAGGGAGTGTCGTTGAGATCAATACCTGTGGAAAGGAGGAGAAGGAAGCAGGACTAGTCAGAGTGAGAAGTCAAGCTGTGATACAAGTCAGTAATACCTCTGGCCAACCTCACAGTGACCTGTGGTACTAAAATTAACTCTCAGAGTTATCTAGCATTGGGCCCAATGGCCAGACATTCATATACTAACCTTGATCACTCATTGCATATTAGCCTCCCTGGAAAGTATGTCACTTTTTACAGCTGAGGCAATTCCTGCAGATATCACTCCAGCTATTGGGTGGCACATTGCCCACAGGTGTCAATTTCATTTAACATAACTTTATAGTTCCCTGGGATTACCAATAATGGTCTGATATGATCTACTTTCCAGCTATATTTAGACTTCATCCTGAAGGAATTCTTCCTAAATCTATTTCCAATTTATTTCTGCCTTCTTGATATCAAGTACAGTCTTGCCACATTAGTGATTTTAGCAGTTGCAAAGAGAATATGTCATCATTTGGCCCATTTTTGCTTTGCTTGGCAACCTCCATGCCATCTTATCCTGTGAACCCAGAAAATGTAGATTTTAGTCAGGGTACTCCCATCATTGAACCAAACAGCTTCTTCCTCCTTGGTTGAGAGAGAATGAGAATTCAAACCATAGAGTGATGAGAGTAGCTGGATCCTCAATGAACTCTATCGTTGGCAGTGAATAAGCCTGTTTATTCATATGTATGTGATAAATTTCCACTGAACATCAGCCTTGTTGCGAGTTCTTAGATGTGCTATTTGCATTTTACCAACGGGCTCTCTTCTTCTCTCTGTTTCTTTACTGTTTCTCTCATGTTATCCAAGACCTGATAGGTAGTTTTAATCTTGGGATTGTTTGATGTTCTTCTGCAGTGGGAGCAGTCCTAGCTACAGTAAGTAGCCATGTTCCTGCATAAGGATTATGAGAAATATCTGAATCAGGTTGCTTTTGAATCTAAAACTCCAGCAATTTCACTGAAGAGTAGTATTCAGTTTCTGCCACATGCTCCTAATGACCTGTGTTCTATTTGCAGACACCTTTAAAATCAACTGAGCATTTGGGTTAAAAGGTTTGAGGGAGAAGGCTTGAGACACAGGTATTTGTAAATCTTTCAACATTTTTTTCTTCTCTGGTTTCAACCAAAGGGGAATTCTTCATTTAATCTCTGCTAGTCTACTCTGCTAGTCAACTCCATGTTGCTCCTGTGACTGCCTTATTTGTAGCTCAGATGGGACTGTTTAAAAAGGAGATGGGACCCCATACTCTAGTTTCAACCATTTACTTATTTAAAGTAGTGAATCCTTGCTGCTCTCCTAGAATTGTACATTGCTTGATGTTTACTACCAAGAATAGCTCAAGTAATACCAAGTTTCTCCATTTAGCATGTCCAATTAAAACCTAGTATCGGGCAAACTTTGCTATATTTTACTGGATAAGGCAGACCTTACATTCCAATTCTAGATGGCATAGGCAGATCTGAGTTTATCCAAGCTAAGATATATTAAGTGAATCTGGCAGGACATTTTCAAGGTACAAGGATCAAGGCTAGATTTGAAGATGCTTTCTTAGGTCCCAAGGGTTTATAATGTGTTATGAATTCTCTAGTAAGGATCCTTTCAATTTCCCCCTTTTTCTTTCTACTTTTCAACAGCCTTCTAAAAAGTCCACCAAATTAAGCTGATTTTTATTCCCTTTATCCTTTTTTACCCTCTCCCTCTATACTAGTACCCCCTTTCCTTTGGCTAGCACAAATCTCCCATTATTAAGTCCCATGAGTGACAACTGGTCTAGTATATCAGATTCTGTCATCTGAATAATATCCTGGCCCCCAAGAGCCATAAGATAGTTACATAAAATATCTGAGGTTGGAGAACTCCCTTTCATAGCTGCTACTGTGAACAGTTACCAGCATTAAGTTAGGTGTCTGTTTTTGATTACCACACAGCCAACCAACCTAAGAACACCTGTACTCACATATTTCTACACTTCAGAAAGAGTGTTCCACGTCTTCATCAGGGAAGCAGTGAGTCTATATGGAGTTGTGCTCTTAAGGTGAGTCAGCCCAACTCTCACCTTTAAGTTAGTTGTCAATACAATTTGATGAAGCTACTCACAAATGTTTGCAGACAGTTGCTTATCTGTTGTCAATCCAAATAATCCCTTGTATTCAGCAGTATCTAGAATCAGTGGTAGGATTCCTTAGTCATTTATTCTGAAGATTCATGTAGCAGGGGTTCAGTTTTCTGCAGAATTTCTCCATAAAGTATCCTAGCTTTTTAACAGACAGCCTATTCTCTAGATATCTTGGACATCTGGCCATGGCTTTTTACTTCCTTTTTAGTCTTTTCAGTGATTAATATTAACAATAATAAGCAAATTACTTTGTGAATGAATACAGTATCTGCCCAGTCGACCATAGTCACATAAAGAGGCTTTCTGGTAACTGAAAAAAAAAAAGCGTTTTTATTTCTTTCTGTTCCAAATTTCTAGTTGACCCTTTAGAGATGTAATTTTCTTCCATGATCCAGTAGCAGCTTGGAATTCTCTGTCTATCCACTTGGCTATCTTCCCCAGGGCTAAATCTACTTCCTCCAAAGTCACTTGGTAATACATGGTCCCAGAATCTTCTACAAGATTTTCACCACTTCTTCTCAAGGATGTGAAGGGAGCTAACTTGGCCTCAAATTCTCTTTAATTCTCATCAAATTATTCTTCCTCGTCTCTTTTCATAAAAACTTCCTGTATTTGAGAAATAATCTTGCCACTGCTACTAAGCTGTGCCATAAAGGCTGAATTTTCAAAGCAGATTCATATGAATTGAAAGTATTACCCAATACCAATATTTTCTAATATTTAACAAATTATACAAGTAAGCTACAAGCACCATATGGAGAGAGTGAGTTGCAGACTCATGGTTCTTTCCTTCAACCAGGCTATTGCTCTGTTCCACCTCTGTCTACTTCCCTTAGGCAATTCTTCAGATCCAAACCTTGGGTGAAATCAGTCTTTCCCTAGATCCCTGTACTAGCATCTGCCCTCTTACACTTCTTACTGTGTCCAGAGGATTTTAATTGCATTTCATGGGAATTGGCTACTTTCCCATTAAGAGGCACATATGAATTTCCCAGCTGAAGCAACTCTCATTTAGCATTGCTACAGGCCCTCAGCATCTATTTTCCTTCTTCCTTTGTTAGTTTGTTAGCATTACTGACTTTTTGGATCTTGTTTGTCAGGTTTCAAGGCAGAGAATAGAAATCACTCAACATTTTCAAACAGAAAAGAATTCAATACCAGAATTAAGATGCTTACAGAACTATGTTGGCAGAGAACTAAGAGGTCAAGAAATGCTACTGCCACCCAGTGATCAGGGAAATGCTGCTGTAATAGTCGCCACTACTAGCAACTTCATAGCTGTGGCTCACCCAGGCTTACTTTATGGGTATGATCAGGCAGGCTAGTTCCAGCAGATGGAACACCTGCTGTGTCCTGCTTAGCAGCCTGCTCCACTAAAATAACAAAAATGGTCCTACTTCCATTTTCCAAATTTGAATCAGTGCATCTCAGTGGTGGAAGCTAATCTCATCCAACAATTAATTGCAAGGGCATCTGGGATATGTAGATTTAGTCATATTGTCCCTATGATATAAGACATGGGGGTATAAAATAGGAAGGGGATGGAACATTTTACTGAGTGCCAGATAACAATACCTCATACAAATGCATTTGTTAACTTTCCCAGCTAAAGAAGTTTATCAATGTCCTGAGTCTACACACTTGACACAATGTTCCTTCTGCCTCTTCTCAGCAATTCCTTTTCATGCTTTTTCAGTAAGTCAGGATCTTTAAGAAATGGCAGCTAGCTATTTATAATTTTAAAAATTAATGATAATAGATTAATATTTTCACTACTGGTGAAACATATGCATTATTACTGAGGCCTTCTGGAATCATTAGCTTAACTTTAACAATTACTCTATGGGGGAAACAGGTTCCATGCCAGCTAACATGGGAAATGTGTTCATTAGCAAGTTTTTGGAGCTTCTCAACTTAGGCCACCCATAAAACCTGCCCTCTTTGTATTTGTCCCCAGAGCTGGCCCCAATCCATTACAGTGAAATAAAAATCAATTTCTTATTTTATGATTATGGAATTATGAGCAGTATTTTTCTATCCTGAAAATAACAATGTACCAAATAAAAGAAAATTTTATTTTTCTGATGTTTCTAGAAGGCCAGAGAGGATTATTGTTTGTAATAATTATAAAAATATCCATCTCAAAAGTGACAAAAAAAGTTTAAAATACTTTGGAATCAATCTCCAGAAACATTTTGTCTTGGCCTCTTCTATGTTTTAGTGAGTAGGAACAATCTCAAAATTGCATCCCTTCAAAATCTCCAACTGGTAATTGAGAAAATGGTTTAAAATTCCATTTTTGGAATTTGCTATTTATATGCTAAGTTTGAACTATAACATGGAATAAAAATTCTTTGAACAATGTCCCCAACAGTGCATATCTCATGATAATTACATTCTTGATTTTCTTATTGTTTGTTCCCTTGCCCATTCTTTGATCTTTCTTCCTCTGACTCTCTTTACTTATTCCACTTTTTCATTGCAAAGATTTAAGATTTGGGCTATTTTTTCCTTAACACTTATTTTATTGTTGAAAGGAAAATTTTCATTGCCCAAATAGTATATTTTCTGAGTAAATTAAACACTGTTTCAAAGCTGATATTTTTGATAAGTGTAGAGCTTTTACTGTAATTGTACAGAACATCATGATAGGAACATTATTCAAAGCAGAATGTTCAAGATATTGTGACAGAACAAAAGAAGATACCAAAGAAAGAATATAATGTTTTCCTGCCTCTTGGGAATGAAAATTTGGTGTTATTGATGGTACTAATTTTTCACTGAGATATATTATTCACTATTTTTAAACAAATTCTGCATGCTAATGAATGCGGGACAGTGTAAACCATGGAGGCTATATAGTAAAAAGTTTTAATCAGTCATAGAAATCAAATATTATAAAAATATCCCAGATATGTACAGAAAGTGTCAGAAAAATGAATAACTATTTGCTTTACTAGATATTCAAAATATGAGTAATATCTAGATGAAAATTTAAGTCAAAAAATGATAGTATGTACATATACCTGTTAGGAACTAGTTGAAACTGTGCTACTTACCAAACTATAAGTAATATATTAAAATGGCAGGGATAATGCATATTTTTTGTAATTTCCCATGACAAAAACAAATGCTATCATTTCAATACTAATATGTTTAAATGTTCAAGGACATTTTAATAGTCTGTCAAGTAGTAAGGTTTAGGTTATTTGTGCAGGTGAGCCACTGTAGCTTTTTCATAGATGGATTATAAAAGAGTGACAAGAGAGAATGAGATTTAACACCAAATGTCTTAAAGACACCCCATCTTAGTAATGGCTATGCTTGGTGCTGTGCGTGACATAAAGTGGTTCACAGTTATTGTAGGTTAAATGAATAACTGATGTTTCAATAATGATGTTAAAAATGTTTGTTATATAGCTTATAGCTTATCACTGGATAAGATTTGGATGGAAATTCAATATTTATTCAGCCCTACTTTGTGCCAAGCTCTCTATTAATCTTTTTTACATCTATCTCATTTACTTCTTTCACAATCTGTGCATACTTTGGAAGAAGGGAACAGTTATAGTTCATTCCAAAGGGATTTTATGGTATTAAGGCTCAAATTAAAAAGTTGTCAGAAACATATCACAAAATTAATACTTGCTATTGCACCAGAAACTGTTGTCTCATCTAGCAAGAAGCAATAGGTTCTGACTAAAGGTAGGCTGTGCCTTTAGGAGGCATCACCATGGCAAGTGGATACTATGGATACCATTGACATAAAAATTTTGGCTGCTACCAGGACCCTTTGGACTTCTAGTTCCCAGGGACCAGCAGGTAAGTACAGGAGTTACCATTCTGGCTGGTGATATTAATGCTGATGCTTAGAGAGGTAGGGCTGCTCCTATACAATGGAGCCAGGGAAGAATATGTATGAAATCCAGATAATCCACTTGGGCACCTCCTCTTGCTCCCCCAGCCCATCATAACTATGAATAACATGTGCAGCAACCTTAGACTAAGAAGAGTGTGATTGTCAAGAGTCATGGTGTTCAGAAATGAAGGTTCATGTCATATCATCATGTAAACACCATGATCTGCCAATGTGATAGCCAAGAATGAAGGGAGGGATTTGAACACGTGAAAGAAGAGGAGAGGATATGAAACAATGGCAACCCCAAGATCAGCTATAGCAAATGGGGCCATAGTTCTTCCCAAGATCAACTACAGCAAATGGGGCCATAGTTCTTCCCCTTTCCTATTCACAATTTCTCTCAGGAAGAGAGGCCCATGGAATATAGGAAGGAGTTTGTCGTATATCTGTGTAGAGTGGTACAGAGGGTGGATGCTGTGGCCACCAGAATGGGTCTCTAACTGGATGGAACAGAATTCACTGAGAGCCTCAGTTGCTGCCATCTGACATCCACAGCCACATTAGAACAGCTGCCACATTTCCCACAGGCTGCTCTTGCCAGTCAGTGAGTGTGGCAGGGATTTAAAGGCAGAACTGTTCCCGCAAGAATCAGGTCCCCTCTGACAGACACATTGGCTCCCCAATGGCCTTGCTGTGCTTTCCTTTCAACTTCAGCCTAAGATGTTTCTACCTGACTTGGCTCCTTCCTTTCCTTTCTCCTTCATTCAGGGTCAGATGTAAATCGTGATCCCATGGCCCTCATATCCTCCCTTGGTTCTCTCCATTTTCTCTCACAGCCTGAATTCCTGGAGGATCCAAATGTTGGGAAACACAGATGCTTATTAGGAAACACGTGTCCATTTGCTCACTGAACTTTTTGTTTGTGTTGCAGAATGAGCTGAATGCCCAATGATCATACGAGGTTGACAAGTCTCATATTTTCCCCTAAATTAATCAAATTTTCATGCCTGTTGAAGAAACCTCACCAGTTCTTGCTGCTCCTGCAGATAACTACTTTAAGTTTTTGCTCCTTGCTTTGTTAATTTCAACATGATAAGAGGAAGAAGAAGGAGGACACAGTGTTTGGAGAGGAAAAAAGGGCTGCAGGTTGATGATACCTTATCTGAAATGCCTGGGACCAGAAGTGTTTCAGAATTTGATTTTTTTTTTTGGATTTTGGAATATTTTCATACACATAATAAGATATGTTGGGGATGGGACCAAGTCTACATGTGAAATTTATTTATGTTTTGTATATATCTAATATGTGCAGCCTGAAGATAATTTTATATGATATCTGTAATAATTTTGTGCATGAAGCAACGTTCTGTTAAGTACTCACGTGTGGAATTTTCCACTTACGGTGTCATGCTGGTGTTCAAAAAGTTTTGCGGTTTGGAACATTTCATATTTTCAGATTAGTGATGCACAACCTGAACTACCATGGTGAAATTGAGCTCCCTTCCTTAAAATCTTTAATGTTAGTTCTAGTTATAAGTTAAACTTTTCTCAATTTTAATTGTCGCTCTTCCTGTATGTATTTTTTTTTCTATTATTGAATGTGCCTGCTAATCTTACCACTATTCCTCCCTCAATTTGAAGTCTTATCCTTCTTTCAAATGCTTCCACTTTGAGTTTACTATTTATGGTTTGAACATACATGTTCTTCCAGAAATCATATGTTGGAACTTAAACCCCAATGTGATAGTATTAAGGGGTGAGGCCTGAAGAGGTGATTAGGTCATAAGTGCAGAGTTCTCAAGCATGGGATTAGCACCGTTATGGAAGGGCTAGAGGGAACTAGCTAGACCTTTTTACTGTTCTATTTTCCGCCATGTGAGGGTACAGCTTTTCACTCCTCTGGAGGACTCAGCAGCAAGGTGCCATCTTGGAAGGAGAGAGACTGCTCTCACCAGACACTTAACCTGATGATGCCTTGATCTTGGACTTCTCAGCCTCCAGAATTGTGAAAAATAAATTTCTGTTGTTTATATAAAAATTACTTAGTCTCAGGTATTTTATTATATCACAAATGAACTAAGACAATCAGTCATTCATTTAACCACATTTATTGAAATTCACCTCAACACTAGGCAATGAATGGGTGTGAAAAAATGAGTGCAACATGGATTTATCCTCTATAAATTGACATTCTATTAAATCTAAAACATATTAGACCTTTTTAATAGCTAGGAGATACTTAAGGAAAACACATGCCTATTTTTTGGCATGACTCTTATTCTGCCCTTTTTTGTCATGTTATGAGTTACCCAGGTCATATGACCATTTAAAGAAGAATGTATAACCAACCAAATATAAGTGTGGAAAGATAAAAATTGTATATTTTATGGTGGAAAAGTGAAGGACAATTTTTGTAACTGCTATAGAGAGGTTGCTATAGTAAGCATATTTTCCCAATCATAACTTTTTTTTTTTGTAATCATGGAAAACTGCTTATTGTGAGCACTTATTACCCAATTGAAATGATTTCTTTTAAGGATAGAGTATGATTGAGTCTTATCCAATTGGAAGCTTATCATGAAGCATGATTGCACGTCTTTATGCATTATATACAATCAGAAAAACTATATGTTAATTAGGTAAATTCTGTGCAAGTATGTTTATGAAATGCTGGGTTTAAAAGACCTTGCATTCAAAATTGATGATGACATACTCACAGGGACAAGGTTTAAGGCCAGAAAAAAAAAATGAAAAGAACAACAGTAGCAATGCCTGTTTCTATGGACTCCTGCTTTTGCCTTTACTGGCTTAAACCAGATTTTATTTTGGTATCTGATTTTCACGTTCATCTTATTGATATGATAACCCTTCTTTTACTAACTTGGTAACTTGGTATCTGACTTCCGTCTATCTGTTATATTTTATGAAGCTACATTTTATTATAGCTCTTCTTATTTCCAAACTTTGATAGGGCTGGTCCTTTATATTTTTTTCACAAGATTTTATTATGAAAAATTTTAAACACAGAGTGAAATTCTACCAATAAGATACTGCAACTAATACTATACTGGGTTTGCCACAGACATGTCTGTCTATCCATTCGACAATTCATCTTATTTGGAGATGCATTTCAAAGTTAGTTGCAGACATAATACCTCAGCTTGCATATCATTAGCTAGAGTTCAGTATTTATTATTATTATATTTTCTTCTTCTGAGGTAAAATTTACCTACAAGGAAATGTAAAATCATAAGTGTTTCATTTCATAAAAATTTTAATAAATTCTTTACCTGTATAACCCAAATTCCTATGGATATACTTCTTTCTTTGTTAAGCATTGAGTAACTAACAGCTCATAGCTTATAGACACATTGACGTGCAACTGAATTTAGCTAGGGCAAGAAAAACTGTACTGGGAAACAAACTTGGTTTATGATCAGAATCACTGTATGACATCTTGATGGGTAGGACTAACTGCAATGCAATATTGTAATTTGCCCTTCAACATGGCAGTCAACTCCTCTTACCCCAGACAATGGCTCAACATTGACAGAAACAATCTCACTTATCTATAATCCCTAACACTTAATAGGAGATAAATATATAAATAAAAATTGTATATTGATCTATACAAGAAATGTTCCCCAAATGATAATGCATACAAGTATTTAGTGGCAAATAGATTTAGTTTCTGAGATAAGATAGTAACTTGGACTTGGACCACATGCATATATATAAATTTATATTTATAAATTTTAAAAATCTATATATTCCTTAATTCCAGTATGCATATTTTACCTGTTCAAATACTTTTTTTGTTGTTGTTGTTGCCTATTTTGCCCTCCGATGTAGATCAGAGAATCAAATGCTCATCCAGATGAGAGTATCTGCATGATATTGGCTTAGAGTAGTTTTCCAGATTAATAACTATGATTAAGAGAATCTGATTATGAGTTAATGACTCTACATTTTTCCACTGAAGGACATCAGGGGTGCTGCAGGATAAAAATACAGTTCCAGATTTCTGTGGACTGTGGTTTATTTGACAGAAAAGGATAAAATGATGGTATAAAGAAAATCTTGGTATGTCTGGGAGTTCTCATGAGAGCCGCTTTCCTCATCCCAGAAAAGGCTTTTCTTGGTGTGTGCTTAGCAAAGGCATCACCAGAGTAACACTCCCTGAGAGTAACTTCTGGATCATATTGATTGCTGAGAGCATGTGCACACACTATTTCATGTTTACAGACTCACTTATGTCACAATTACTCACATCCTAGAAGTGTTCCTTATCTTCACTGTGCTACATTCTCATTATTGCTCGATTTTGCACCTGCATCATAGTGATTTGTCATTGTCCTCAAGTGACCCCCATCTGCACCCAGCATCTCTCCTGGCAGTAAACTTCCCTGGGCCTCCCACAAGTGTGAAGAAATGTAAAAGCAATGTTAAGAGAATGAAACAAGGGTAAAGGCAGATCTGGGCACTTTACAAACTGTAAGAACCAATGAGAACTTGCTAAGAAACGGGAAAAATAGACTTTCAACAGTCTAAGTTAACCAAGTCTAACTTAGATCAAGTAAATAAAGCTGTTAAGTCTGGGAGCCTGGGATACTCAGCAGATTTGTGGAAACAGACTCCACGAAGATCACTGTCACCTAATGTGGGTGAGCATCATCCAACCCACTGAGGGCCCAGATATAAGAAAAATGCAAAGGAAAGACAAATCCATGCTCTCTTCCTCAGCTGGTATACTTACCTCATACTGCCATTAGACATCAGGACTCCTGGTTCTCTAGCCTTTGGACTTTGGCACTTGCCCTAGCAGCCTTCCAGGTTCTCAGGACTTTGGCCTCCAATGGAGAGTTGCACAATTGGCTCCCCTTGTCCTCAGGTCTTCGGACTTGGACTGAGCTATGCCATTGGCTTCCGTGGTTCTCCAGTTTGCAGACGGCAGATTGTGGGACTTTTCCACCTCCGTAATTGTATGAGCGAATTCCTCTGATAAATCCACTCTCATATATATCTATGTACGTAGAGGAACACAGGATTCCCCCTCCCCTCATGTCTCTATTCTGCTCTCAGTTTTCTGCTATACCTGAATGCTTGTGCCATAAAGCAGCCCTTCTCTCTACACTCTTCCTGTAATCCAGTGGCAGATTCTATAGCTTGTAACTTGGTACTTTCAGGGCTTGTGGTGGGGGCAGAAAGAAAGTCTCTGTTGTTCTGGTCTAGACTGAATCTTCAGTAAGTATTCTGTTCCTGGACCTCAGGAAGGGTCTTCCTCAGGATTTATGCCCCTTTTTCCCAAGGCAGCTAAACTCTATCTCATATCTGTAGCAGGATTTATGTCGTAAATATTATTCTGCCACTTTTCTAGTTATATTACTATAGGATGATGGGTCTAGTATTCTTTCTGCTGGACTCTCTGGGTTAGGGTTTTTTTTTCTTTCTAAGCCTCCTGAAGCATCCATGTGCCTTCATTTGCACTGTAAAGACAACAGGATTTCCTGGCCTGCTCTTAAGTGGCTTGAGGCTTTTGTTCCATATGTGAGGAGAATCATAGCAGGGGTGTGAGATTTCATGCCTTTCTGTCAATGTTAGCTAATTTCCTGCTTTATGTCTGCACCACCATGGGGGCTCTCTCTGATATCCCATATTATCTCCCAATCTTTTTCATTAGTAATGAGGAAGGTCCATGGAAAAAAGATAGTAAGAGTATGTAGATTCATCTTGGGACTGGAAATCCCAGAGATTCTATATTGTCATACTAGTCTACACTTGAATTTAGAAAGTCATTGATTTTTTTTAACTGATTCTTCTTTTTTGTTTGTATTTTGGATAGTGCCTCTTCCTCCCATGGTATTCCCCAGGTAAGAAAGTCCTCCAGTATTTTCTCTCTCCTTAGAAAGGCCTGTTTCTCCTTGAGATTTAAGCTATTTCATTGCCTTGCAACCTCTGCTCTCTGATGAGCCTGTGCTTTTAACCATTATACTTACCTAACTCTCAAGTAACTGGGAATTAAATAATTTAGGAATTATGTGTATATAATGTACTGAAGAGGTTCAACTTTGCCCTGAAGAGTAGACGGGAGAGAGCAAAGGATTTTCAACAAGGGAATAACCTAATCAGATTTGAGACATAGAAAAAAACCTTCAGTGGTAGTATTCAAGAGTACATGTTAGAAGCAAGTGTATCAGTTGGGCTTGAAATATTTTAGGGATGAGATGAAAATAACTTGAATAAGAAGATGTGGGCCTTAAAAAGGTCAAGAAGTTTTGCGGTGTCAGTGGCCAATCTATTGAAAGAAAGAGGATAACACTACTGTAACTGCATATCCCAATTTACCAGTATATTTATTGAGTGCCCCACTTCATTATCAAACATGTCTTATTCTGAATTAAACATTAAGTTATATGATCAACTTAAGCATAGAGTGACTCCAAGGTTTCCAAGTTGGGAAACTGGATTACAGTCATTAAGACTGTTAAGGTGTTCTTTAAGCAGAGCGAATATTGGAGGAAGACGAGATGTTTAAAGTAATATTATTGGTCTCCACACTGGGTGCTAATGTTCAGCAGAGAGCCAGATATATGGGTCTGAAGAACAGAAGAGAGACCTATATATAGTAGAGATACAGATTTTATAATTATTAGTGGTATTGGAATTTACTGAAATAAATGACATAATCCACAGAATGTGAAATTAGAAGATACAGACAGGAGCCTGATTGAGAATGACTAGAAAAGAAAAATGGAAGTCAGTGTAGAAAATTGCCATGAAATACAAGACAGTAAAAGAGCTTTAAGTATGGGTGGTCAATAGTTTCAAGAAGTTATTGAGTAAGGTAAAACATGGATTTAAAATAAACTAGTGGATTTCCTAAACACATACAATAGGAAATTGGGGAACAAAGCCCTAGAAGGGGGACTTCAGTTGGGGGAATTCACAATAAGTACTCTTCCACACTTATCTACCCTTCTCACCCAATTCTATGACATCTCAAGCAAAAAGATTACATTTGGAAGAATAGAATTGCATGTGGTAATATTTTTTCAGAAAATAATACTAATTTTTAATTTCTTTTTTCTTACTTTTTTAGCTTGATACATTTTTACAAAGTCAGAAAACAAAGCTATAAAATATGTAGCACAATTTTCGTGGGGCTCATTTGATATACTTCTGTTGTATTACATTTCAAACTGTTAAAAATACTCTTTCTTTGCAATGTCAGACTATTTACTATAGGAGGGGGAGTGGTGGGGACCAGAAAAAAAGGTTTTAACCTAGAGGCAAAGGGTTCTGTGTGACGCCATTGTTTCATTGTATTTAAGAGTTTAATTTAGAATTAAAAATTCTGTAGTGAAAGAGTCATTGCATATCGACATGTACAGAAGAGTTGATTTTTCAGTATTGAGGAGTCAATATTTGTCCTCAGTGTCCTTTTTCAATAGCTAATTTATAATTAATCTTTTTTCCTTCCTACATTCGGCAAAATAATTTGATTTATCTGGATTTACAGCTCTACCTAACTGCATTTTTTCCTAAGAATGATATTTTCTCATCTTTCAGTATTTTTTTGTTCAGATTTTCAGTATTGTGCTTTCTTCATCATTTTATATTTAATAACTTCAAACCATTTAGGGATATTTCTGTTGTTGAAACAAAGCATAGCCCCATTTGTGAAATGTCCTTTCTGCATGCCCAAAGTCTCTAATTGCCCTTTACTCTGGCAATACAAATATTTCTTTGTGTCTTCTTTTGTTTTGTTTCGATTATGCTTAATGTAAACCTTCGGTGACCTATCTAGAGGCCTCTCAGATTTAATACTGTTGGCAGTGATTACCCTTAATTGTGCTCTTGACATTGTTTAGTTTGTCCCTATATGCTCTGAGCTTCAGGATGATTTCAAAGTATTCATCCCTCTGCCTGTTGCTTTCTCCCTCACTCTTTGCATAGGCATTCATAAAAATATCTCTTGCTACACTCTGACATTTGCACTTCTTTCTCTGTGTCTTTCCCAGAAAAGAGGAATGGACTCTACTGCATTATTTTTGGAATGGGAAACATTGAATGTTCATTTTACCTCACCTGTTTGTAATACATCTAAAATATTTTACCCTCAATTCCACTTAAAATTCTCTTACTATTTTTTTGGCAGGTATTGAGAAAGGACTATTCATTTCCATTGACTTCTTTCTCTCCTTCCCCATACAATGTTTCTATTTTCCCCTCCATCACTTAAAAAAATACACACACACACATACACACACACATATACATACAATTATTTTTTTTCTTCTTTCTTTTCTCTGAAATCCTTTTCTCCCTCTACTGTTTTTAAGTATCGGAGGCATATCTTTCCTGATCATCCATTGCACTGAATTTGGGAGCTCTTAACTCTTCCTGCACATTGGAGTTACTTAGAAATTTCAAAATAATTTGAAATAATGCAAAGACAGATTTTACTTTTCTAGACTTTGGCTTTGGCTCAATGTCACTTAAATAGCTAATTGGACTGATATTCTGTATAAGGTGAAGAACTGACTATGGGCTTTGTGTAGTCAGATGGGGAATGTGGACAGTCCAACTTCACTTTCAGGGGGCTGGGTCCAGAGTAAGTAGGAAAGCTCACTCCCTCCTACTTTTTCAGCTTGAAGCTTTAATTAATGTTTTTTCCTTCTCTGGGGGTCCAAGATCTTGTCAAGCTCTCTTCTGATTCTCTCCTAGCCCTTTACATCATCTAAGAAGACATTCCTAGACAGGGTTTCATTTTCTTTGGAGTGTGGGTCTATTTTTTTTATCCTGGGGATGAATGGAACTCCTAATAGCTAGTGTTCTCTATATAGGGAAAGAGAGAGAACATTGCTTGGCTTATTAGTTTTGCTGTGAGTAATGCAGTACATTAATTGTTTGGATGATTGGGTTCATGGAGCCCAATTCTGTTTCCACACTTACAACTAGGAACCACTTTGGAACTGTTCTCACTCTGTATCTTTGCAGTAGTTTCCCCCTGAACATGTTTTAAGTTTATGGGTTCCTCTATTCATGCCAAATGAATGCCGTCTATTTTCTAGCTTCTGAGAGTTTCTACCAATGTCTCAGATGCTAGATCACCTACTTTATTGGCTGTAAATGCATTTTGATGAGAGTGAGGGCAGAAAAAAACAAAACCCAAATTGATCAAATATTGTTTTAGTAATAAAAAAGAAAATAAAACCTCTAATTAATTGAAGCTGAAGTGGAATTCAATTAAGAGGGTATTAGGAAGCTCTCAGGATTTCTCTTAAATCTTTCAGAACCAGCTTTAGAAATCTTCAGTGTAACTGTGCTCTAGAATCACAAGAGACTGAGAAAATGAAAACCTGATATTTTGAGCTTTGATAATGGCAGGAAGGCAGCCAGTCTTTTTCAAACTCTCAGTCTATCGGTCACCTTCTGGCGTCACCTGCCTCGCTGCCAACATGGCCCCACTTTCCAGTGATGTACTCATTACCACCTTAAAAAGCCCTTGTATATTTGACCTTGTATTGTGTCAACTTGCCAATCTTCAACAGTGAATCACTCTACCATCTGTTTTGCAGGTTTTATTCCCATGTTGCTGGACTTTGCTGGATAAACTCTCAAAATTATGCTGACTGAAAATTCATGCTAACTTAATTCTGACTCATGAATTTGTCCATGGTTTCTCCCTGACCTTCCTTTCTTCTTTCTCTTCATCCTTTGTCACACATTAGTTGTGGTATAAATGAAGGAGCAGGAAGCTTCGAATCAGAAAACATGATTTTAAGTCTCCATTCTGTCACTGACAGTTGTATGATTTATAGAAGAATTCTTCATCTCAATCTGTGCCAGTTTTGTCTGTGACATAGAGATAATACTTAAAGAATGCTTTTGACAATTAAAGAGGGATGTAAAATTAGCTTTTGATCTACATTATGCCCACATATGGTAGCTATGATATACTTTATGTGCAAAGCAATCTAAAATCTTTATTCAAAATATTTCCTTGCTGATTACATTTCTTCTATTAATAATTTCCAAATATCCAGCTCTTTCTAGACATACGATTTGAAATCTCCACTGACGCTTCAAACTAAAAATATTTATAACAAGCCTCCTCATTGTCTACCAAAACTTCTGTTCTTTCTGACTTGGGCAATTCTAATTAATTAAGAGAATTATTTCAGTATTAAATGGCATTATTCATTTCATCCCATCACACTTGTATCATCACGTTTTAAAACATCTTTCCTTTCACCAGATTTTGACCAAGGGCATAATGTCCTGTCCTGTCAATTTGGCGCTATTAAAACAAAAACTAGCAATCTTGTTTCATATACTAATTTACCACCCAAGACATGATAAAATCTGTGAGATAAGAAGAAAAATCTAAGCAATCCAGTCTATCTAATCACTTTATTTCCTTTTAATTTCAGTAAGTTCCACAATCCAATTTACAAGCCCATTAAATATTGTATTTGCATAACAAATACCATATTTCCATCTCAAAGCAGATCATACACCCTTTTACTTGTGTTTCTTCCTATAGCTATTAGTATATCCATCTTATATTGCTTCATTCTAATTACTGTACCTCAAACTATGGAATCATTATAATTGAAGGCCCCTCTGCTCTCTGTACTGACATGAGTATGAATTTGCAGAAGACACCTTCTACCCTTTGGTATCTTTGTTTCAATGTGCCAAATTGTATAAACTCTCTGGTCCTTACTTCCTAAAATCCTCTCATTAAAATCAGAAAGAATGATGTTTATAAACCAACTACAGAAGCAGGATTTGCTTTTCTTATGTTCACAATTGAGAGGTAAAAAAATCTGCTGCGATATAATGTTTAGAGTTTTCTCTTGTGAGAATGCAGATGGAAGATACAGCTGCTTTCCTCCAAATCAATTTCCTCCCATTGGTCTTCTGTTATCCTTTTTCCCAGAGAGAAATCTTGTTTTCTATGAGTGTATTTTCCCACACAATCTGAAGTATTTTCATATAGTCAATTCTTGAGTTTTAATTTAACTCTTCAATGATATCCAAACTTGTCTTACTTTCACCTGAAATTATTAAGTCATTATATTTTTTTTTACCTCAAAACAGTGAGTCTACAATTTCCTGGCTGTACAGTGCAGTCATTTTGTAGTAATAGAATTTAAAATATAATTAGTAATTTATACAATTAATACCTCTATTTTTTAGAGATACAGATCAATAAATTCTAAATAAAGGATGTATAGAGTGTCCTTTAATGGGTTAGAAAGACTGCCTTGAAAAGTCAGGTAATTACAAATACGTTTGTCAAACAGCTCTGACACAATTTTGTCTTTGCATAGGCTTTACTTAACAAAAGTACTCAGTAATATCATCACTATTTATGCATCATTGTATGACATAAGTTTAAGTGGAAAATTAATGCAGTCAATTTGTTAATTTGAAAATATATTAATATATACACCTGTATGTGTATTTGTGTATCTACATATATATTTTCTATAAATATACACACATATATATGTATATATAGACACACTGCCTCAACTTTGGCAATTTTAAGAAAAAGACATATAAATATAGCAAGCAGATATGGTTATTTATTGATAGGGAAGCAGTAAAAATATTTTGGAAAAAATGTAGTTACTATACAAACATTCTCTTTTGTAATCTCTAAAAAACAGATTTGACTTACAAGTATGTTTTAGTGGAGTGTGTCATGTCTCTGACATAAACCGTTAGCCAAAAATAGAGGTAACTAGGTAAGCAGAGATATAGAATTAATGAGATCCATCTGGTTTGTGGTATAGTCTTTTGTATAACTTTTAAGAGAAGATATTATATTTTTATTTCTCTCATTACACATGACAAAACATATTTAATTTTCTTAAATTTTCATTTATTTCAAAATATTAAGTGGGTACAAATATTTTTGTCACATGGATACTTTGTATAATACTTAAGTTGGGGCTTTTAATGTGCCTATCACCAGAATTAATGTCCTTTGTACCCAATTCCCTCCAAACTTCCCTTCTCCTTGGTTTCCAATATCTTTCACATCTCTTTGTGCCCATGTCTGTTCATAAGTTAGCTCTCAATTATTACAGAATACATGTGGTGTTTGTTTTTCCATTCATGAGCTATTTCACTTAGGATAATGGTCTCCAGTTGCATCCAAGTTCCTGCAAAAGACAGTATCTCATTCCTTTTATGGCTGAGTAATACTCCATGGTGTATGTGTGTGTGTGTGTGTGTGTGTGTGTATATATATATATATATATATATATATATATATATATATATATATATCACCACGTTTTCTTTATCCACTAATGAATTGATGGGCTCTTAGGTTGATTCCACATCTTTGGAATTGTGAATTGTGCTGGGATAAACATTTGAGTGTAGGTGTCTTTTTGATAAAATGACTTCTTTGCCCGTGAGGAGATACCCAGGAGTATGATTGCTATATAGGACAGTAGATATGCTTTTAGTTCTTTTCCATGTATAGAGCTTTTTAAATCATTTCCTGTAGGGAAAGTGTAGTGGTGACATTCTCTTAGTGTTTGTTTGTCTGGGAAAAGCTTTATAATTCCTTCATTTATGAAACTTAATCTTGCAACAAAATACTTGGATAGTAGTTATTTTGTTTAAGAAGACTAAAAATGAGACCCCAATCCCTTCTGGCTTACATCGTCTCTGCTTAGAGGTCTGTTGTTCGTCTGACATGTTTTCCTTTGTAAATAACTTGTTGCTTTCATCTCCCAGCTTGTAGGATTTTCTGTTTCACTTTGGCTTCAGTCAGACTGATGACTACATGTCTTGTCGATGTCCTGTTTTCTAGGAATCTTCCAGGTGCTCGATGACTATCTTGAATCTGTATATTAAGCCTCTAGGGATAACAGGGAAGTTTTCCTCTATTCTTCTCTCAAACAGGTTTTCTATGATTATTTTTTCCTTCTTCTTTCTCAGGGATATGTATAATTCTTATGTTTGTTTATTTAGCATGATCCTGTATTTCTCACAATGATTGTTTATTCTTCTTTATTCTTTTTCTACTTTTTTTACTGACTGAGTTACTTTAAAATCCTTGTCTCCAAGCTCTGAAATTCTGTCTTATACTTGGTCTAGTCTGTTGTTAAAGCTTTCTGCTATATTTTTAAATTTCCTAAATGACTCTTTCATTTCATTAAGTTTTGTTATTCCTCTTCTAATGTTATCTATCTCTTTAGTGATTTTTTAAAAATCATTGTAGGTTAGATGAATTCCTTGTGCTGAATTATTTTTTTTTTATTTCTTTGAGATGGTTTTCTACCATCTCCTCAATTCCATCCCATTCATAATTTGTATTCCATATCTGTCCATTCAACAATTTCCTTTTGGTTGCAGTTCATTACTGGAGAGCTATTATGACCCTTTGAGGCTATTGAGACAGTCTGTTTTTTCATGTTGCCAGAGTTTTTACACTGGGTTCTTCCTCTCTGGGGCCTTTTCTCTCAGTTTAAAATAGCAGATATGGTATACCTATTCTCCTCTGCTGGGACCTCTTTTACTTAGTGAAGAAAGGGATGGGTCCGTGGATGGTATGCTTGGGTCCTACTCTGGATGCTTGACCAGGCAGGAGAGGGGTGGAAGTACTGTAAGCTTTTAACACTGCTGCTCTGCTCCATTTCTCCTGTTCCCCTGTGATTGCCACAAGGCCATGATAGCAGAGCTGGCCCCTGATGCCAGGTATGCACATGAAGTGGGGCTGGCTGGCAGGGTGAGGTGTACATGTGGGATAGAGGAGGTCCACTGCTCATGGTGTGCAAGCATGCAGGCCTTAGCAGCCAAAGTTCCAGGTGCATGAGGAGGGTGAGGTCAGTGCAGAATACAGCACAGGCTGTAGCAGATGCAAAAGGTGTAGTTGCTCCACAAGACCATGAGGTATGGGGCAGTGTGGAGCAAGCCAGTGGGTCACAACTCATGTGCAGAGAGGAGCAGGGATCCAGGACAGTATGGGCTCCTGGGACAGGGTGCCTATTTGGGATGGAGCAGTTCTGCAAGGCATGCCACTCTCATTTGTGTGTGTTGGGGAAGCTGCAGGGTGCCTGAGCAGGATGGTGTGGGTCCGTGACATGCAATCTGCCCAGATCCAAAGGCTGTGGCTGGCTGTTCTGGATTTCATCCCACTTGGGGCCTTTTAGGTAGCAGCAGCAGCAGCAGCAGTGGTCCAGCTGCCCTGTAAGTGAGCAGTGGGTGCCAAAGGCTACAGGAATTTTCTCTGCCTAGGTTTGAGGGGAAGTGTGATTGAAAGGGATTTCCCAGGCCCTAGCAGCAGGCACAAGGCCCATAGTCCCTGCTCTTCCCAGGGCCCTTGGGGGCAGCAGTTCAGGTGCACATCATTTGCCCATCAGGTGTACAGGAGTGCTGAGATTCCCTGTTCTCTCCTCAGTTAGCAGGGCCAAGGGGGAGACAGCAGTCACAGATATGACCTCTTGGAAAAAGTAGTTTTCTAAGATTAGGATATTACAATGGTGCCAGTAGCAGTGCCTAGGGCTTGCAAGCCAGCTGTTTCTTCTCTCCATGCAATGCAGCTGCACAGACTCCAGGCAGGTCTCTGTATCAGTCTGGAGGCCTGCTGCAGTGGAGGGGCCCTCCCGCCATTCTGTTTGCAGTATCCTCAGGGAAGCATGGAGACCTGGATTTTCTCCCCTGTCCATTAACATCTGAGCACCTTCCCTAATTATCCAAAGTCCAGCTGAGCAGCTCATCCCCTTTCTATCTTCTTCACTTCACTCCCACATCCCTCTTTGTGGATTCCCTGGGCTCTCAGATGACCAATCCAAAAGTGGGTTTCTATTTGGCACTTTTGATCCTTTCTGTGAGTGGTGTTGTGCCGGCTGATTCTAGTCTGCCACCTTGGCCTACCTGTAGCACACATTTTAAAAGTAATTATCAGTTTTAAAAAAATGATGTGTAAGAGTAGAAGAGGCAGTGAAAGTCAGAAGAAACCTGGTCCTCAATGTCATAATAGTGCTAACATGGAGATGTGGCCAGTCCCAGGCTCCTGGTACCTGAGGATGTATCAGTCAGGCTACAAAGATGTATTGTTTTTAAGTGTTGGTGATACAGAAATAAAGCAGACAGAGCCCTCTTTCAAGCAGCTTGACTGGTTGAAAGGGACAGAAAGTTAACCTGAAAATAAATAAGACAATTTTATGTATTGAAAAGTTTTATGAAGAAGATAAATAATAGTAGGGAGTGACATTTTAGGTAGGTCAGGAAAGGTCTCTCTGACAATGCACATTTCCACTAAGATCTAAGTAATGAGACATGAGCGGTTCTGTGAAGATTTGGGAGAGAGTTCTAAGCAGGAAGAACAGCAAGTACAAAAGCTCTTATCCATAAAATAGCATTTTACAGTTTAGATTTTTATTCTGAGTAACTGGTAGGCAGTGAAGTTTTTAAAAGGGTGGTGAAGTGATATAATTTATACTTTAGAAAGATCATTTAGGCTGTGGTGTGGCACATACACTCTGTAGGCAAGAGTAGTTAGGAAGATCAGTTCACTGGTGCTACAGAAATCCATGAAAAGATGATAAGCAATTGAACCAGAGATGCATTAACAAAGACAGTGAGAATGTGCATATTTGGGATATATTTGGCAGAAGAGCTGATAGGACATACTGATGAGTAGAAAATAGAATGTACATGAGAAGAGTCACAACTATTCACCTCATTCTTTCTTTACCTTTTCCCCCCAGAAATATTGTTTTGTTACAAATATAACAAAATACACATATAAATGTATAAATATAGAGCTTTTCCATGCTTTTCAAATGGCCCTTTCTCTTAACTTTGTTTTGACCATCACCAAACTAAAAAACAAGCAACCAATATATAGATTAATATAATTTCCATATGATCGTGGCAAAGGAAATCAGTTGTGTTCATCAACATGTTTTCTCTTTGAAAGTCTGTTTTGCTTCTCATTTTACCCAATGAATGAACAAAGATGCTGAGGACAGCTTAGCATCTCCTATCAACATCAATGTTGCTAATATCAAGAATAGAAATGGTATATTAGATTCCTTTATCAAGTGGAAGCTAATTGCTGGCTTGAGGCTAAGAAAACTACAAGAGAAATAATAATGGCAATTATTTTCTGTGCACTTGCTTTGTACCTGACATGGTTCTTCTTAAGTTAACAAAATCAACCCAAAGCAATCTTGTGTATTTTAGATATGAGAAACTGAGGCACTGAGGTGTAGAAAATTGCCCAAGGTCATGGAGTTAATACATGAGAGATCTGGTTTCAGTTCCAGGCAGCCAATTCTAGAGGCTGAGCACTTTACCACTGGGTATTAGTACTCTTTCTCATCTTGGAACAGTTTTGGAAATGGCAGAAGAATGCCTAATTCTACCGTCCTCTGCAATTATGAGGAGAGATGCAACACAGCCTCTAAATCTCTGAGGTAAAAGAAAATGACATAAATGTTCATTGGTGGCTAATGATGGGTAATATAGGTAACTATGTATGCTGGCCATTCTACTGTCTCTAAAAATGAATTTATTCTAATTATCTAAGATGAAAATTCCTTAAAATATATTTTAAAATTAAAAATCTGAATTCTGAGTGTAGGAGAAAACAACACTTGGTATACTTTTTATATGTTATCAACTGTGAAATTTCACAAATATCCTAATATAAGTATTACTATTCTGGTGTTATGAATGGGGTTCAAAAAATTATGAATTTGCCCAAGAGCCACACAATGAACTTCAGAATTAAAATGATCACTTTTGGATTCATCCAAATCCCTATGTACTTTCCAAAACAATGTCCTATGTTATAGCGAATTTGAGGAGCTAACAGCACTTTAGCCCAGTTTTGAAAATCATATTAAATTGATACTGTATTTAACAATGCCAATAATGCCAATAGAATTTTGATTTAGAAACAATTATGAAAATAGGATTATTCCTTTGCTTTGTATTTTCATTTATATTGACTTTTGTAAAAATAAACTTCAATGGTTCTTTGAAAACAAAACCACAGTAGCACAAAATGAAATAAAAGTATGAAGTTATTGTTTTGAAGAGGTAAAACCACAAAAATGTACAAGAATTCAGTGTTTCTCTTCTACCACCCTGATATGTGCCCAACGATTTATAGGGCATTTCTAAGCATTCTGGGTTATGATAAGAAAATTATATCTGGAGGTAGCTCAACAATTTGACTTATTGGACACAGAGAACTAGTCAGGAGATAATTTACTCACCCTATAGCTGGGTCAGTTTTGAGGCTCAAGTAGTGTGATGGTTCCACCCAAGAGATAAACAGCTTGACTAGACCAGTTGTTTGTCCCCTGCTTAAGGGCTTATGTGAGTTCTCTGAGTGTCCACAGCTCCTAAGAACTTGAACACTGACTGTTCGGAGTTCTTCTGATCTAGAAACTCTGAAACTTTTGGGGCCGCAGACTTAATTTAGGATGACTTGCAGAGATGAAGCCAAGGAATGAAAATTCGACATTTTTCTTTGTCATCTTTACCTGAATCTCTTCTGCATTCCCACCCACTTCTCTTCCTGGTCTTCTCATAACAAATTTGTTCTACTCTTCTCTGCAGAAATGAAGTTTTAATGTTTTCTCAAAGGGCTACTTTAAATTGCATCATTCTCTCCTAGCCTGCTTCAACCATCTAGCCCCTAATCAACCTCTCCAAAACCCATTTTATGCCTTAGAGAAGAAAAGGAAAAGCCTCTATTAGGCTTTCTGCTTTACATACATTAACTACAGATTTTAGCAGTTTTGTTCTTATTTTCTACTTCACCATCAGAAGGGGATAATAAAACATGAGACAAGTTTTCATTTTTCATGTCTTTCATGAAAGACATTTTTCATTGTTACCAGTTATTACAAAGTAAAAAAAAAAAACTTCAATAAGCCATACATATTTAAAGTATACAATTTGATGAGTTTTGAGATATATATATATATATATATATATATATATATATATATATATATATACCTATGAAGTCTTTACCACAATCAATAAAGGAACATTTTTGTCATCCAACTTTCCTGTACTCTCAATCCTCAGACAACCACTGATCTGACCCTTGTCACTATAGATTACATTTTCTAGGATCGTATGTAAATGTTATCAAGCGGTATGTATTCTTTTTTGTCTGTTTTTTTCACTCAGCATAATAATTTTGAGATTCATGCACATTGTTTCATGTATCAACAGTTTTTATTTCTGAGTAGTATTCCGTTGATTCAATACACCAAAATTTGTTTATCCATTTACTTACTGATGGACATTTGAGTCATTTTCAGTTTTGCATTATTTCAAATAAAGCTGCAATGGACATTGATGCACAAGTCTTTGTATGAACATATATTTATAAAATAGGCTTATTTTTTTTTTAACTTTTAAAGAAACTAAAGAACTGTTTTCCAAAGTGCCTGGGCCATTTTGCATTCTGCCAGGCAATATATGAGAGTTCCAGTTGCTTCATATTTTTGCCAGCACTCAGTATGGTCAGTTCTTTCACTTTTGGCCATTCTAATAGGAGTGTAGTAATATTTCATTGTGGTTTTAATAAGAATTTCTATGATGACTAGTAATTTCGAAATGTTTTTATGTCCTTATTGTGTATCTTCTGTGGTAAATTATGTGCTCAAATCTCTTGCCTATTGGTTATCTTTTTCTTATTGAGTCATAATGTTAGGTAGACAATTAGGATCTCTGGTTTTTCTATGGATAAAGGTGTCCTGCTTTGGTGCTATCTCAGGCAATTGCTCCACCTGGGAAGAAGGAAAAGGGTAGGCATTCCATTTTGGTGTTGTCCCACCTTTAATCTTATCCTGGGCAACTGCTACACCTGGGGAAGGAGAGAATGCTTTATCAATTTGGAAATTCCCCAGCCCAGGCATGATAGGATTTGGAAAGTGACCTAGGGTAACCTAAGGGTAATTATTATGTCATTAGATTAAATCTATATTGCGGTTCACACCCCTCCCTGAGGAGGCTTTCTTAGAGGTAGCTTGTATATGCAGATGGAATTTTGAGAACACCTGCTGATCATTTAGTAATATCCCACATCTACTGAGAGTCCTTCCCCAGACTGGGCCAACAAAAGGAAACAATCTGAGAATTCAGTGAGTCAGTCAGAAAGTGAGTGAGTGAGTAAGTCAGTCAGTCAGTGAGTCAGTCAGTGAGTCAGTTAGTCTGTCTCTCTCTCTCCACTCGTGGAGACAGACCCATTTTGTTCTACAATAAAGAGCTGCTCATGTGAAACTGCTTTCTGCCTGAGGTTACTCTGTCATATAGGCCCTGCTGGTGATTTTTCCAGGATTATAGTCTACACTTGACACTTTGGTGTCTCTGGTCATTCGTCAGCCAAAAGCACACCAAGAACCAAGGGAAGACTGCCACCCTGAGAATAGAGTTCTTTATATAATATATTCTGCACTCAGGTAATTTGTGTGATTTGTGCATTGTAAATATTTTCTCCTAGTGTGCATTATCGTTGTTTTATTAATGGCATCTTTTGAGGAGCGAAGGTTTTTAGTTTTGATGAAATTCAGTATATTATTAGTTTTTCTTTCATAGGTCATGCTTTTTCTGTTCTATCTAAAAATATTGCCCATCTCTAGGTCACAATGATTTTTCTTATGTTTTCTTCTAGAATTATTTTTTAGGTCTAAATATAGTATGAAGTTAGATGGATGCTTTTTAAAAAAATATATACATATACCATTGATTCTTTTAAAAATACCTAAGACATACAGTTGATCTGGCACTATTTGTTGAGAAGACTTTCCTTTCCCCCATTGAATTGTCATGTTTGTCATAATATAATTGATGACATATGTCTGAGTCTATTTCTGTACACTCCATTCTGTTTACCTAGTCAATACATCTACCGTTTTGCCAATAAAATAATGTCTTGATTGCTGTAGTTTTATATAAAATACTGAAAACAAGAATAGTAAATCCTTCAATTTTATTCTCCTTTGTGCATATTTGTTATACTAGTCTTTTATGTGTTTTAAGTCTGTGTTCCATGTTCTCCTTGTTAAAAGATAATGTGCCCTAGAGTAACTATTATTCAGAACTGTAGAATTCAAAATATTTTGAACTATGGATCTAAGGAAATTTTTCTCTTATAATATAAACTGCACTTGGGGAAGGAACAGCTTTTATTTTTCTCAGGCATTCTTAAACTGAGATTTTGCAGTAAAAGGTCTTTATAATCTTTGCATTTTAAAAAATATGCTTAAAGCTCTTCTGGTTATGGGTAGTGAGTACAACAGATAGAGACTTGTTAAGAGGTAGATCACTTGGAAGGTCACCCTGGAGGCTGTGCCATCAGAATATTTTTTAAGAGACTTTAGAGAAAACCAATATTGAACAAAAATATACAATTGAGGTTGATATGTGAGCTGAGATCGGGAGCTAAATGTGCTGTTACAGAAGAGGGAAGTGGGATAGAGGATGTGAGAATGAAGAAGCAAGATGATCAAGGAGTCGCAGAGAGCGAAAAACAGAACCATCCCAAGCAAATACCTTAAGTGCTGATCATATAACTCCTTTTATTGTTTGTTTATTTTAGAGTAGTTCACAAAAGGAAAAAAATACATTTAAAGTGCCAAGATAGACACTATCGCATATAATTAATGAGTTTTCGTCAATGGGCCAGGCACTGCTCTAAGTACTTTTCATGAATTGACATAATCCTCAGAACAACCCCATGAGGTCTATTTATTATAAGCTCCATTCTGGAGGTAAGACAACCAAGGTACTAGAAGACATCAAATAATTCCATCAATTTACATCACCGGTAAGGGTTGATAGGTGTTGAGGATGGTGGGGCCTAGAGTTGAACCCAGTCTGTTTACAAAGCCTCCTGCTGTTACCCACCTTTCTATTCTTTCAGTTTGGAAGGAAACCGTCCTCATGCTGAGTTTTTCTTTATATTTACTGATGGTTCATTTATTGACCACCATTCCAATAATTTTTTGGTGGCAGTCTGTGTATTCAACAATATCTCATCCTAGAAATAAGGTTAGTTGTATAGAGAAACAAGTCACATAAAATTTACAGTTTTAAACTTTTTAAACTGTAGATTTCAAGGTAAGATTTTTTACAAGTATCACAGACTTTGTGAAAACTTCTATATTTAATGAATATGACTTTTTATATTCTAATTGGTCTCAAATTTTACAAACATATATAGTATTTACCTTTAGTCAATATTGAGGTTTGGGAATGCAAAATTGTTTATTGGATTTGACCTGGGTACATTGTTCTCATCATACATTCTCACATTTTCTCTGCATCATTCCTGAAATGGAAACATCTTAAAGTCCTACAATTTTTACAATTTAAAATATATTTTTATATCAATATTTAAGTAAGTTTATTTAGGATAAGTTATTTTTCTTAAAGGAAAAATATGTTGAAGAAGTACCCTGGGCCTCAGTGAAATTTATAAATACACAGATATTCAAGAAACCTCTTCAGTGGCAGTTCAGTATTGCATTTTCACTAAGCATGTCTACAACTGTAATTTTTTTGGTATTTGAAATTGGCCTTGGTTCATGAATTTGGAATGTAATTTGGCATTCTCTACATTTTTTAGCATTTTGTTCTTGCCTGAAACTCTTTACACATTAACACGGGAGAGTGCTAAAATAACCATGTATTTTTTACAACTCTTCAAAGTTATAGATATATTAAGAAAATTCAATTCTACTGAATTTGAAGAAGGTAGAGTATGGTATGATAGGATCATGGACTTCGCAGTCAGACACACTTGGGATAAGATCTGTTTTTATTATTTTCTATATGTGATGGTGATCATGTTTCATAAGGTATGGAAGTAAAATGATAAATTCATTAATAATTATAGTCATAATGATGAAATTTACTTATCACTTACCTTACAGATACATTATTTATTTTCAACCTCACCACATCATAATTACCTGGAAATTCTCATTGTGAAATAAGGAAATTAGGCTAAAAGTGGAAAAGGGGAAAAAGAAAGAAAGAAAGAAAGAAAGAAAGAAAGAAAGAAAGAAAGAAAGAAAGAAAGAAAGAAAGAAAGAAAGAAAAGAGGAAAAAGAAAGAAAGAAATATCTGATGGAGCAGAGCCAGGATTAGAACTGAAGTTGTCTGATTTTGTATTATTTGCCATATCATCTTTTTTTGTTGACTAGCACAGGGCTGAGCATATGGTAAGCACTAGAAGTAGATTTACCAAGAAGCTAATAATGCTGAAGCTTCAGGACCCTCAACTGCATGGACACCTTTCAAAACTCTGTACCTATACTTGCATTCTTTTTCTTACAAATAGGCCTGTAGGTTATGTGAGTTTTAGGGCTCTCTAAGCCTGGATCTGCTTCAGATAGGCAGTCAACAAATGTTAGCTCCTGTTATTGTATGCACCCAGTTACTATTGGTAGGTATATAAGAATATTCAGGAAGTTTATGTTGAATTTGCAGCTTCCCAGCAATCCCATCTCATCTCTCCTTCCTGTTTGCCAGCTCCATACACCTTCTGTTGATTCTTTGTTTACCCACTCTTCTTTGTGAAACTAGCTTGGTTATACACTAACTTTTACAGAGATATAATATGGATACAAAAGGCTTTGCCAAATGTGAAGCACACTATATATATATATATGAATTTTTATCACCATTATGATTAGGCACATGCTTTCAAGATGTGAGAAGACAGTCTGGAAAGATAGGTTCTCTGGTTGCCATTCCCAACTCACTCCTTACTCTACTCTCTGCATCTACCATTTGTGATACTGAATAAAATACTAAGTGTTCTAAGAACTTGGCATGGCCTTGAAATCTATATAAAGGCAATGATAAAAACATTAAAAGTCATTATCATCATGATAATAATAATGTCAGAAATTGATTATTGACGTAATCATAGGCTAAAAATGTAACCTACATTATATCATTTAATAATGCTAAAAACTTCTGTGGTTGGAATTTTCTCCTGAATTTATAGAAAGCCTTAGAGAGATTAAATGACTTGGCCAAGGTCACACAGTAAGTGTTAGGGTCAAGATTAAAACTATGATCTGTGACCCCAATGCCCTGTATCTAGTCAGTCTCCATTCTTCCTGTATCCAACAGTGTTCAGATCACTACCATCTTGATTTCTCTACCCTAAGTATAGGTATAAATAGTAAATTGATTCAGGGGGGAGAAAACCTCGAAAAACTAAACTCTTTATGTCTCAAGTGTTCAGACAAATCATAGAGTTAATTATATATTCTAAAATTATGCAAATGATCTTTTTAGTTGTGAATTAATCAATGCTAATCACTTGAAAAATAGTTTTTAGGTTTTTTTTCTTCTTAGAGATGTGTCAGAGTATTTGAAATTCTCTTACTAAGCTTCCTTTTTAAGAATTCCATTTTTTTTTTCCTGGCACATGAAGACTACTTGAGTTATTTTGGTGTTGAGCAACAGTCACAGTAGGTGATTAAATTGGAGGCAGGTGTAAAATCCCTAAGAGTCACCAGGCCTCTGCTTTCTTAGGGTTATGGATTAGCAGTAAATTTTTGACACTTGAATGTCTTACTTTTGTGTAAGGGAAAGAGATACTAATGTGACCTATTTACAAAGAGGAGTCAATAAAGAAATAGAATGAATACTGGATGAAGAAGATATGGTTCAGCTACTTATTTGAATTTGGAAACACCACATTCTCAGCTGTGGGTATTTCAAGTGTACCATTAGGAAAAATGCAAATAGAACAAATGAAATGGCAATCCTCTTATCACTAAACAGTAAGCCCAGTAACTCTACATTTATTCCCAAAAGACCTTAATCTACTGGTGTTAAGTAAAATTTCTAAAGGTTGTCTGGTGAATGAAACTCATTCCAGGTTTTTATTGACTTTCATAAATTTGTAAAAACAACAAAAGTATAGAAATTTAATACATAACATGAGGAAATACTCCAAATCTATTATGCAAGGGTGAATTTACTCCTCAGTTTCTGAGTATATCAAATTATTATTATTTATTTATTTTCAGATATGATTAGGGATGTATTTTGAATCTATATTTTGCACCAAGAGTGTATATATGTATATATTTTCCTCCAAAAGAACATATCAAAGTACCTTACAGATTTGAATATTCCAAACTATTTTTAACATGAACATTCCTCAAATGTATTGCTGTTAGGCATTTGATGGGTTTTAGTATAGCTATGATTATTCTTTTCCACTTACAAATATTGCGTTAACTGTTTTTCTTTTACAAAAAAAAATGTTATTAAAGGTTCTTACCATCTATGGTTCTTAAGTTGAGCAGCTTCATACCATTTGAAAGGCAGATGGTTAATCAGAAATGGTTTGATTTCCCCACTGGGTACTTCTAAACTGGATATATTAATAACTAGGGTATGATATAATTTTTCCTGGATCTGTCTGATTCATGCTAATGGACCTACAAATTAAGTTTCATATCTAGAACCTTATAAACTTATAATATAATAGAATTCTCTTTTCCTAGAGTGGCCAAAGACTGAAAGATGTTAGCATCTAAATCTCAACTGTTCTAGGAAGGATTCTACGAATACATTTCTTTTTCAGAGTAAAATCTTTTATGAATCTTTTAAATAATTTATTGATATATTAGCACTCCAGAATGTCTTATAGTTGGCAGATATGTGTGGCTGAAAAACCCCAATGCATTGAGGTCACAGTTATATACTTTATCAAATGGAATTCAAGTTTTTAAGGTAAAAGCTAATAAAAAGATTTAGATTTTTGAAAACAAATGGCTCCATGAACATTTTCTAGTACTTAAAATAATAGTTTCAAACACTATTCACAAAAGTCTTAAAATGTTGGCACTCTATTCCATGGTTGACTTTAGAGAGGAGAATTACATTTCAGTAAATGCTTAATGTTATCAAAATTAATTATAAAATATCATATTTAAAAACATCTGGGTGTGTTTTTACTTAAAAAGACATTCACATTATACAGATTACAGATAGATGCTCAATGAATCCTTATTGACTGAGGCTGATGACAGGAGCTTTATTCATTAACATAGGAAATCAAAATTCAACATTTTGAGAGTACATAGAAAAAACATTCCAATGAAAAGGAAGGTGGTTGCTGTATTTTCCAAAGCTAGTTAGACCAATTGAATATATAATCCTAAAGATTTACCAATCATATCAACTTTGTTTCAGATGACTCAAAAATTATCCTAAAACAAAAAGGAAGGACAGGGATCATCTGAAGTCTTACTTCACTTCTTATTTACTGTTATCATTCACTGGCATTTATTACATATAGATTTACTTCTTACTTTGTTGACAGTTTATTATAAAAATAAATGGAATATAAGAAATTGAAAGACTAAGATTGATAAATGTAAGATGAGTTATAATGGCTCTGAAACTGCTTAAATATTTGGCTTTTTTTTGCAATAAAATAGAAACAAAGGAAACAATAAATGAAATCACTTTCCATGAAGGTATTTACTGAGGCTTCCCTGGCTCTGAGAAGTTGAGATTTATGTTTCACAACGGGCTCCATTACCAAGCCCTCTGAGTCCATTTCCATGCCTATGCAAAACACCTAGATCCATTCTCCACCATCCAATATGCAAGACTCTGCCTTATATTTGCCTTCCACTAGGACTCTTCACAACATGGAGATCAAACATGAAGTAAACACTAGCCTCAAATCTACTTATATATTCTTGGAGTGGAATCTAAGGTGACTGACTGACCCAAAACTATCCCAGTTTTAAAACTGAAAGGCCAAGATGCCAAGGGCAAACCAGAATAGTTGGTCTCCCTAAAATTCCTCATTGCTTGATCCTAATTTTAAAACAAAGAGATTGCTCCAGAGAATAAGTGTATTCCAAGATAGGTCTTCGGTACCAAGTTAAAGTTTAGCATAGTGACAGAGACTCTAGGTTGAGCACCTGCCTTACCTGTTTTCCAGGGCACACAGAACATACTTTCTGGTCTCTCTTACTAAATGTAGTCATGTGACTGGTGCCAGCCAATAGAATGTGAATGAAAGTGTCAGTTCATAAAAACCTGCATGTGCCATCATCCTTGTTTCTTCCATTCTATGGCTTAATGCAGATTAACACAGCCACCTTGAAATCCACGTGTTGAAGATTGCAGAGCCACAAGATAGAAGGAACATGAGAAGAAAAGCTGCCTTGAAACTGGAAAACTGACATTGAATATCATGATTGAGAAATAAATTCCTCTTTTGTGAAGCTACTGAACTTTTGAACTTTGCCTATACAGTACACAGTGTCACCAAAAATAATATACATAGTAGATTAAAGGAAGATTTTAGATCCAGGCTGCCAGAGCTCAAGTCTTAGATATTCTACATGCTGGCTGTGTGTTCTTAGCAAATATCTTACCTTTTTGAGCCTTAGTTCTTTCATCATTAATGTGGAAATAATGATGGTACCTGTTTCATAGATAGCATTGCTGTGAGGATTAGTTTTTTACAGCTAAAGAACTTATATGTCAGAGTCTGACATCTAATAAGTACGATATGAGTGTTATTATTTCATAACTTTTCACAGTAATTTTTTCTATATATTTCCTCTTGTAGCAATTTTTTGCTCATTGACCTTAATTTTTCAATGTTACTTTTTATCTTCTTTGAGAGTGACTTCAATCAATAATTCAAGACTTTAGATCTATTCATATTACTGCTCGATCTTGCAACTTTCTAGTAATTACCATTGTTTCTTCCCGTTTTAAAAACAAGTTTTGAGATATAATTCACATACAATACAGTGCACTCATTTAAAGTGTATAATTCAATGGATTTTAGTTTACTCACAGAATTTGTTGACTGCCATAATTATTTTGTTTCTCCATTTCTGAGAGCTACGCTATAATATTTTAGGAGTTTGTTATAACTATGACTCAAAATCCTACATTCTCAAATCTCTGGCTCTGAATTCCCTGCCAGGATCCCTATGAGTTTTTAGCTCTGAGAAATGGTCTTCACAGCCAGCTGCACTTTAGTTACTCAGCCTCTAGGGACCACTGTTTAATAGAGTGAAGTGGGACAGGGATCTTTATCAGTCCCAAATTATCTGCCATCATGAACTAATTTTCCCCTTCTAAGAAAGATTCTAACCTCTTAAGGAAGTTTATGTCAGTGAAGGATGGATTGAAATCCAACCTCCAGCCTGAAAATTTTTAATTGATTTATTCACTTCAGAAAGTCATACCATAAACTTGCTTATTTCTCTGAATCACTTAATCTGAAATAGTTCATCCTCTGCCAAAGGCTGTAATTCTACTCTTGGAGTAGTTTCCTGACTATTAGGTGGTAGGCCAAGAACTATGCATTCAACAAAAGGGAAGGTGAACTCAATGTAGCTATAAGGTCGTCATTTTATTCCTAATTCTGGTAGTTCAAAATCCTGGAGGAGCTACTAAATATAAGCCAGAGGTAGAATGAGTCCTTCTTATTTACTTCTTCTTGATTCAGCCCTGAGTCAGGGCACCTGACTTCTTGCTGAATTCAGCCCCCAGTCATTCCTAGATCAAGTGTCATTTTATAGATATGAATCGCATAAGGATATGTTTGTGGTGGCTCATTTAAGTCTCCAATTTAATCTTACTTACTCAGCTTCCCAGGTGTCTCCCTTTCTGAGTTCAAATAGACTGACTAGGTCCTGCTTCCTACTGATCTAGTAGAAACTCCGTTCCAAACACATTGTGATTTTTGAGATTTCACTGAATATTTGCTAGATCGGATAGCAGGTGGAGCAACTTACAAAGTATGTTGATTCATCCCTGTAGTCGACTCCAACTCTGCTTTCTTTCTTTGTTATGACTTGTTTCTTCCTCATATTATAATCATCTAAAACTTCCTTGCTATACATAATACTAGGATTTTTAGTTAAGCTTATGCACTGCAATTACGTCTCCTGAGGGACAACCTTGCAGCCAGAAAGACTTTCCAAATGCCCACACTCCCTGCTCATCTCCAGGGAATTTTAGTGAATAAACTTCTCCTTTTCTTTACAAAATAAATAACCATCAGACATGTTGTCTCAGAAAAGTCAAATATTTTGAATAGACCTCATATATTGTAAATATCCAGTACTAAAGAAACAATGAACTAGAGACTCACTATGGAATATGATGTAAAAACTTAATAGGTCTTTGGAATTATGTCAAAATCCATTGCATGTCAAAAGACCAGTTTTTGGATTGTGTAACTTCTCTCACAATGAAAAATGCCATTAGATTTGTCATTGAAAATTAAGTAATGAAATGGTTTGACATATGAAGGAAAATTTTAAAACAGTAGTTTTTCTTCCAGCTGTCACAACTCATTTAGATACGAATTGTCTGCAATTGCAAATCTCTGAATTGAAATGTCAGCAAATGGCTGTCTATGGCAGGGGAAAATGTCTCTAAGGTGAATATGAATATTAATTGCCAGAGCTATGTCAAGAAAAAGACCTGTGATTGCTTTTTTCTTTTATTAGAATTAAAATGTACACAGACATTGGAGAATCTGACACACATAAAGACCCAAATCTAAAGCATTCTCAAGAACATTCTAAGTCTGATGCTATTCTGAAAATTTGTTCCCTTGCCCAAGTATTGCATTATATTGTGCTGTAAATCTTCCCAAACACACTTCTTGAGACACTTGCGATATTTTGCAAAAGAAGAAAAAAGATAGGAAAGCAATACCCACTCTTCCAAACTCCCCTGCCTTTGTCAGTATATCATAGTCTTGTTATATCAGACATGGGCTGTTATGTACTTAAGAATGTCATTTTTTGTTGTTGACATAGTTTTTGTAGAAGAAAACTACTGAAGTTTTTGAGAATAGTCCTGACAAATATTAACAAGGTCTTGCATTGATAGATTAACTTCTTCCTTTATTTTCCTGTGCCTAACTCAGACCAGATGGTACAAAAGACCCTATGACTATTACATCTTCAGTGTGGAATGTTAAATATACTTTTCCCAAAAGAAAAATACTGAATCAAGTAATTAGATTATTATAACTAGGCATTAAGCCTTATATAGAAAAATGTTAAAATTCTGTTAAGCTTTTCTAAACTTCGTCTACGTAAATGATCCTAAACTTCTACACCGTGGAACACTGACTCTTCCATTTTTTGGAATCTGGGTTTCGTAGGTAGTTGTTCTCAAACTTTGTGCCTGAATAAGTTTTTTTATAAATGAGATTCTGACCCTTTTTGATTATTTTAGGTTGACAATCTATTTAATAAATATTGGTGGTATAGAAATAATTTTAATTATGATTTTTCACTTAATATATTTGTTAATGTTATTAGTTTTATATTAATGGTATTTTTCCTAAACAATGTATTTTAAAGGTTCTAATCTACAGATGCCCTTGATATTTGATATATATCTAATCTCTAGCATTAATGCTGAAATAAACATCATTGAACATGAAAAACTATCAACATTAGATGCTTTGCTTTTAATTGCTTCCACAGTAGTTTTGTTTTGTTTTGGTAAGCTTTTGTTTTACTAAAAATTGTGAATGGGCACATCAGAATTCTTTGTGTTATATCATCTAATCCTGGCAATAATTGATATCTACTTTGAATCACTGTTATGTTTAATATCTTCTTGCAATCTACACCTTACTGCACATTTGCAGAATTTGGCATCCACTCATTTTTACAAACTTCGTTTAAAGATCTTGATTGACTTTATTTATAATTTTACAATCAGGCAACACTTCATTCCATAAGGTAAAATAAGCGTTCCAGTGATCTGATGAAAAGGGTTTGGCTTTATAGACAGAGAAAGGCTGAACAAAGCAGAAGCAAAGAACAGAGTGCTATTAGTCATTCAAAGTTACATTTCTTATAAGGTGGGAACAGGGAGATATAACAATAGAAAAATAACTGATTAGTTAATACAGGTCAGTTCAGGCTACCTCTTTTGGGTGAGGATTAAAGCAGAAAGAATCTCATTGTCAAGTTGATTGAAGGTTTAAACTGGCCCATTTTGGAAACTGATTGTTATATATTTCTCTTAATTTCTCAGAAGATCAGACAACAATTTAGTTTGAGTTTGGTGACTTGGAAATTTAGCATGGTTGACTTGACTTTGATTTTTAGTTTGTTCTGTTGGGACCTAGTACAGAAGCTTAGGCCAAAACAATGACCTCCTATAATTTTTATTTGATACCAGTAAATGTCAAATACTGTCATATGCTACAATTTCTAGGTAGGCTTTTAAGAGCCTGAATAGACACTCTCATGTTTGCAAAGTAAAATAATAAGTTTAACCATGTGCTATAATTACAGTGAATTTTTTTGTCAGTATAAGATTCCCTAAAAAATAGGCTAAAACATATGGCAAATCACACTACGTCTGATCCAGCCAGTTACATTTCTACATGAAACATTGAGACTGTATATGTGTGATATTGTGATTTAAAATAGGAAATATCTATTTGGTCGTCATTCCCATTCCTGGCATAGATCTTCTAAAGCCCTTGCCATTTCCTATGTGATAAGATTCATAAAGATGAAAGGAAGGCCTTTTGTTATTCGTAATAAGCCTATTTCAATCATACCTGAGTTCATGTAATGAGGTGACTTTTGGAAAAGCCCTAAGGATGGAGGGATGGTTGATAGGGGAGCCAACCATATCATAATTAGAGGTTTGGAACTTTGTGGAAGTAGTCCCAACTGCAGGGGGGGAAAAGTTGCTGAAGGTTGAGCTAATCACCAAGGGCCAATGATTTAGTCAATCATGCATACATAATGAAACATCTATAAAACCCGAAAAGAAAAGGTTCAGAGAGCTTCCCGGTTAGTGAACAAGAAGACATTCATGTGACAGAAGGGTGGTGTACACCTACTCTATGGGGCAGAAACTCTTGCACTTGGGACCTTTCCAAACATTGGCATAAATATTTCCTCATCTGGCTGTTCATTTGTATCCTTTAAAATATCCTTGTAATAAATCAGCAATAGTAACTAAATTCTTTTTCTGAGATCTGTGAGCCACTCTAGCAAATCATCAAACCTCAGAATGGGGTTATAGGAACCCTGGAATTGTGGCCATGATGGACAAAAATTAGGGGTAACCTGGGGACCTACTGCTTGTGTTTGATGTCTGAAGTGGGAGCAGTCTATGAGGACTGAGCCTTTAACTTGTAGGATCTGAGGCACTCTCCAGGTAGGTAGTGTTAAAGTTGAGTTTAATTGTAGGACACCCAGTCTTTGTCCCCTGCGAGTTGGAGAATTGCTTGATTTGGGAAAAAAAACTTCACATACTTTAGTGACCAGATATGAAGTATGACAATGTTAAGAGAGGTGTGAGTATATAGAAGAAAAAAATCATTTCTTTGTTTTTTCTGACACAATATGATAAAATACACTTTAATACATGAAAAGTTAAATTGATATTAGCTTCCTAATGCCTAAATATGTCTCAACCCTCTCTTGTTTCTGAGAAAAGATTATATAATCAAATAAGTTTTATCATGTACTTACAAACTGAATGCCTTGAATTAAATTATTAAGAAGGGAAGTAGAGCAGATGGGAGGATCAAGATAGTGGACGAGAAACACCACCACACAGAGTGTCTCTGCAGAAAAGAGAGATTCTAGCAGAAATTAGAAAAAAGATGCAAGAAGACTAGCATACAGAGGACTAGGGCCGGAAAGAGGGGTACCTGAGACCCCAGGAGACTCCATGAGAGGAGGCTGCAGAGGAGAACTGGAAGCTGAGACTGCAGGACCAGCCCAGAGACCAGCAGAAAGGGTAGGTGGATAAATCACCTTTCCCCTCCCCTGCATTTGGGACTGCTGGTAGGCTCCCCAGCAGGTGGAGAGACTTGCAGACACCAGCCCAGAGACGGCCGCTGCCAGCTAGCGGTGAGCCTGTAGCAGACGTGGCACCAGGCTCCCAACTCCCTCCCGGCACCTCTGTGTGCACAGACCCGAGCCACGCGGCAGGCGCCAAATTGCCTCCTCCTCCCCTCCGCCAAGCCTCCAAGACCTAGAAGAAAAATTCACTAAAGAAATGGACACAATGAAGAAAAGTTTAACTGAACTCCTGGAAATGAAGAATCAATTCACGGAATTACAAAATACCGTAAAAATACCGTTTGAGGCTTTTGGAAAGCCTCAAAAAAAGGGTAGATCAAACAGAAGAAAGAATCTCAGAGATTGAGGATAACACCCTCCAACTAAATAAAACCATCACAGAGATAGAGCAGAGAAAAAAGAGAAAAGAGCAAAGCCTACAAGAGATGTGGGATTATGTGAAGAAACCTAATGTGAGGGTCATAGGGTTACCAGAAGGGGAAGAAGACAACACTCAAGGGTTGGACAAGCTGTTTGAAGATATAATAGAGGAAAATTTCTCAGGCCTTGCTCAAAATCTCGATATACAAGTTCAAGAAGCTCAGAGGACCCCTGGGAGATTCAATGCAAACAGGAAGACGTCTTGACATGCAGTCATCAGACTGACCAAAATATCAACTAAAGAGGCCCTTCTAAGAGCTGTAAGAAGAAAGAAGCAAGTGACATACAAGGGAAAGCCAATTTGAATAACACCAGACTTCTCTACTGAGACTTTACAAGCAAGGAGAGACTGGGGCCCCATTCTCACTCTTTTGAAACAAAACAATGCCCAGCCTAGAATCTTATTCCCTGCAAAACTAAGCTTCATATATGAAGGAGAAATAAAGACATTCTCAGACAAGTGAAGTCTCAGAGAATTCACCAAGACAAGACCAGCCCTACAAGAAGTACTCAAAACAGTAATACGCACGGAATACCATAATAAAAACTCACGAATATAAAAACAACCAAAACCCAAAGATTAAAGACCAGATAATACAATGGCTCAAGAGAGAAATCAAAGCAACAACATCCAACCCAACAGAATGAACAGTAATCTACTTTCCCTATCAGTTCTCTCAATAAATGTGAATGGCTTAAACTCTCCACTCAAGAGACATAGGCTGGCTGAATGGATAAGAAAATACAGGCCAAGTATATGCTGTCTTCAGGAAACACGTCTAGCCTGCAAGGATGCATATAGACTAAAAGTAAAAGGGTAGAGATCAGTATTACAGGCAAGTGGAAGCCAAAAGAAGGCTGGCGTGGCAGTTCTAATTTCAGACGATTTAGTTTTTAAACCAACAAAAGTAGTGAAAGACAAAGAGGGTCATTATATAATGGTGAAGGGCACACTTTAACAAGAAGAGATAACAATTTTCAATATATATGCACCCAACCTTGGTGCACCCAGTTTCATAAAGCAAACCCTACTGGAGCTAAGCAAATGGATTAATAGCAACTCCATAATTACTGGAGATTTCAACACCCCACTGACGGCACAAGACAGATCCTCCAAACAGAAAATTAATAAAGAAATAATGAATTTAAACAATACCCTGGAACAATTGGGTCTGACTGACATCTACAGGACATCCTACCCCAAATCCACTGAATATACGTTCTTCTCATCAGCTCAAGGGACATTCTCTAAGATTGACCATATCCTAGGACACAAAGTAAATCTCAAGAAATTTAAAAAAATAGAAATCATACCATGTACCTTCTCGGATCACAGTGGAATAAAACTAGAAATCAACCCTAACAGAAACTCACATTTCTACACAAAAACATGGAAATTAAACAACCTCCTACTAAATGATTACTTCATAACTGAAGAAATCAAGATGGAAATAAAAAAATTCTATGAAGAAAATGACAATGAAGAGACAAGTTATCAAATCCTCTGGGACACTGCTAAAGCAGCTCTGAGAGGAAAGTTTATCTCCATAAATGCCTATAACCAAAAGACAAAAAGATCACAAATAGACAATCTAATGAAATGACTCAAAGAGCTGGAAAAAGAAGAATAGACCAACCCCAAAGCAAGCAGAAGAAGTGGAATCAACAAGATCAAATCAGAAGTAAACGAAATTGAAAACAGGGAAACTATTCAGGAGATTAATAAAACAAAAAGTTGGTTCTTTGAAAAAATAAACAAAATTGACACACCATTGACTAAGCTAACGAAAAGCAGAAAAGAGAAATCTCTAATAATCTCCATCAGGAACAAAAAAGGAGATATCACAACTGATCCCAAAGTGATATAAGATATAATTTATGAATACTACAAAAATATTTATGCACACAAACTGGAAAATGTGGAGGAAATGGACAAATTTCTAGAAACACACAGCCTCCCTCGGCTCAACCAGGAAGAAATAGATTCCCTGAACAGACCAATCTCAACAGCTGAAATAGAAACAGCAATTAAAAATCTCCCTAAAAAGAAAAGTCCCGGTCCAGATGGTTTCACACCCGAATTTTACCACACTTAAAAAGAACTAGTTCCTATCTTGCAGAAACTATTCGACAACATTGAGAAGAACGGAAACCTTCCCGACACCTTTTATGAAGCGAATATTACTCTGATACCAAAACCAGGAAAGGATACAACAAAAAAATAAAACTATAGACCAATATCCCTAATGAATATAGATGCAAAAATTTTCAACAAAATCTTAGCTAACCGAATCCAGACGCTTATCAAAAAAATAATCCATCACGATTGAGTGGGCTTTATCCCAGGGATGCAGGGATGGTTCAACATATGTAAATCTATAAATGCAATTCATCACATAAACAGAAGCAAAAACAAAGACCACATGATTCTTTCAATAGATGCAGAAAAAGCTTTTGACAAAATTCAACACCCTTTCATGATACGAACACTTAAGAAAATAGACATAGAAGGGACATACCTAAAAATGATACAAGCTGTATATGACAGACCCATAGCCAACATCATACTGAATGGGGAAAAATTGAAATCATTCCCACTTAGAACTGGAACCAGACAAGGCTGCCCACTATCTCCACTTCTGTTCAGTATAGTGCTGGAAGTCTTGGCTACAGCAATCAGACAGGAAAATCGAATTAAAGATATCCAAATAGGGGCAGAAGAGATCAAGCTTTCACTGTTTGCTGATGATATGATATTAAATCTAGAAAACACCAAAGATTCAACCAAGAAACTCCTGGAACTGATCAATGAATTTAGTAAAGTCTCAGGATACAAAATCAATACACAGAAATCAGAGGCATTCATATACACCCACAACAATCAAATTGAGAACCAAATCAAAGATTCAATTCCCTTCACAATAGCAACAAAGAAATTAAAGTACCTAGGAATATACTTAACCAAGGAGGTAAAAGACCTCTACAGGAAGAACTATGAAACACTGAGGAAGGAAATAGCAGAGGATGTAAACAGATGGAAATCCATACCATGCTCATGGATTGGCAGACTCAACATCATCAAAATGTCTATACTACCCAAACTGATCTACAGATTCAATGCAATACCTATTAAACTCCCATCAGCATTCTTCACAGATATAGAAAAAATAAGTTTACACTTCGTATAGAACCAAAGAAGACCCCGAATATCAAAAGCAATTCTAGGCAACAAAAACAAAATGGGAGGCATTAATATGCCAGATATCAAACTATACTACAAAGCTGTAGTAATTCAATCAATATGGTATTGGCACAAAAATAGGAATATTGACCAGTGGAACAGATGCGAGAATTCTGATATAAAACCATCCTCATATAGCCATCTAATCTATGAAAAAGCAGACAAAAACTTACGCTGGGGAAAAGAATCCCTTTTCAATAAAGGGTGCTGGGAAAACTGGATAGCCACTTGTAGAAGGCTGAAACAGGATCCACACCTTTCACCTCTCACAAAAATCAACTCACGCTGGATAACAGACTTAAACCTAAGGTATCAAACTATTAGAATTCTAGAGGAAAAAGTTGGAAACACTCTCCTAGACATCGGCCTAGGCAAAGAGTTTATGAAGAAGTCCCCAAAGGCAATCACAACAGCAACAAAAATAAATAAATGGGACATGATCAAACTACAAAGCTTCTGCACAACCAAAGAAATAGTCATGAAAGTAAACAGACAACCTACAGAATGGGAGAAAATTTTTGCATCCTATGCATCCGATTAGGGACTGATAACTAGAATATACTTAGAACTCATGAAAATCAGGAGGAAAAAAATCAAATAACTATATTAAAAAGTGGGTAAAGGACTTGAACTGAAACTTTTCTAAAGAAGACAGAAGAATGGCCAACAAACATATGAAAAAATGCTCAACATCTCTAATCATCAGGGAAATGCAAATCAAAACCACAATGAGATATCACTTAACTCCAGTGAGAATGGCCTTTATCAAAAAGTCTCCGAACAATAAATGCTGGCGTGGATGCGGAGAGAGAGGAACACTCCTATACTGCTGGTGGGACTGCAAACTGGTTCAACCTCTGTGGAAAACAATATGGAGTTACCTTAAAGCGATACAAGTGAATCTACCATTTGATCCAGAAATCCCATTGCTGGGCATCTACCCAAAAGATCCAATGACACTCTACAAAAAAGACACCTGCACTCAAATGTTTATAGCAGCACAATTCATAATTGCAAGCCTGTGGAAACAGCTCAAGTGCCTATCAATCCAAGAATGGATTAATAAAATGTGTTATATGTATACCATGGAGTACTATTCAGCTCTAAGAAACAATGGTGATATAGCACATCTTATATTTTCCTGGTTAGAGCTGGAACCCACACTATTAAGGGAAGTTTCCCAAGAATGGAAAAACAAGCACCACATATACTCACCAGCAAATTGGTATTAACTGAAAACAGCACCTAAGTGGTCACATAGGTACTACAGTAATAGGGTATTGGGCAGGTGGGAGGGGGAGGGGGGCGGGTATATACATATATAATGAGTGAGATGTGCACCATCTGGGGGATGGTCATGGTGGAGACTCAGACTTGTGGGAGGAAGGGAGGAAATGGGCATTTATTGAAACCTTAAGATCTGTACCCTCATAATATGCTGAAATAAAAAAAATACAAAAAAAAAAAAGAAGGGAAGTAGGTTGACTTTGATAGGCCAAATGTCATAAAGAATTTTGAAGGAGAAAAATTGGAAAGAATATGAGAAAGGCCTAATATACTTTATTATTTTAAACAATTTAAGTAGCATCTGTTGATAATAGACTATATATACTACATTCAATGTTTAGAAATGATTAATTAACCAATATTACTGGTAAATACTGTGATCAGGTGCTATCATCAGTACTATGATTAATATTGGTTAATATTACTTAAGGAATATCATTGACAAGTACTATTGATGGCATTATTTGTTTGAATTGGTATGTCATTGTCAAATCATACATTTATTCGTAACCCTGGAACTCAAGTGGAAGTGAGTATTCTACTAAAAGATATTTTGAAATGATATACCCATACTTACTATGAATTATTGACCATTGGTCACTGAGGCTGGACAGAAAGAGCTGTAGCATCACAGATTCATTCCTGATAACAAATAAATTAAGTGCCTAGCAATTCAAGACAGATTAGGAAAAAGTAAAACTCTCCATGCCCTTCAATTCCTAAACATCCAGTGTTTATTTCTTTTTTTTTTTTTTATAGTAGTAGTGATGGGCAGTATAAAGACCAGGTCAATGAACATATAGTATTTCAAATAAAATGTGGGTAAAAGACTGTCAACTTAGCAACTGGGCTCAGAGTACAATGATATCCAATTATAACATAGAAGGAGAAGATGATACTGGGGATATACTGGATTTGAGCAACAAAACTAAGGTCAAGAAAAGAGGGAAGAAGTCCAAATTGAACTAGAGGAGAGAACGAGAGAACTCTGATCCACTCTGGTTATCATTCAGCTATCAGTGAGGGAGAATATACGTTTCCATCAGAAATCCATTAAAGAATTTTTATACTGATTTATAGTATTTGTACTAACAGATGAATAAGTTTGTAAAATATTTATATATTAAAATATATAGGCCGGGCGCTGTGGCTCACGCCTGTAATCCTAGCTCTTGGGAGGCCGAGGCGGGCGGATTGCTCAAGGTCAGGAGTTCGAAACCAGCCTGAGCAAGAGCGAGACCCCGTCTCTACTATAAATAGAAAGAAATTAATTGGCCAACTGATATATATATAAAAAATTAGCCGGGCATGGTGGCGCATGCCTGTAGTCCCAGCTACCCGGGAGGCTGAGGCAGAAGGATCACTCGAGCCCAGGAGTTTGAGGTTGCTGTGAGCTAGGCTGACGCCACGGCACTCACTCTAGCCTGGGCAACAAAGCGAGACTCTGTCTCAAAAAAAAAAAAAAAAATATATAAATGTGTGTGACATACCCATGCACACAATACACAGAACTCCATGATTTCTTTTGCATAAAAAAGTAAAATATGTAAAGCCAGAGTTTTATTTCACTCATTCTCAAGAATGTTTTTGTCATCTTCATACAAATTTATAAATTAAGGAAATATTTCATGCCTTGTTGTATCTGAGAATTGAACTGTTTGTAATCCACTTTAATAAGAAAATCAAGATTCTGACTGCCAGGCAAAGTAAAGCCTGATAAACTGCAAAGAATGCTGTATTATGGCTATTTATTCCTTAACTAGGACTGCAAGTTCCAAGAGAAGATTAGACATCCTTGTTTTTGGTCATGAGCAGCCATCTCCCTTCTTTGAGTAGCAGCATCCCCACTTCATTGTAGGGACTTTATTTTATTAAATATGTGTAATCTATGCCTTGTTTTCTTCTTGCATGGTAGACAGCTGACAAAAACCTGAATAATTGGCACTTCTGTTCTAGTACTTAGACTCTTAATTGGAAAGACATAAACATGAAAAAAGTGTTGGAACACATTCATTTTAACCATAGCCAGAGTTCAGGAATTCCTGAGGTTTATACCACTAGAGCTCCTCTGGTTCCTGCTATTTTAATAAGCCTGTTTCCTTCTCTAATTTTCTGCCTATTAGGTGAGCAAACCTCAATAAAGTACATTTCATTTTTTCTCAACTTAGCCAAGATTAGTTTCAGTTGCTTTTAACCAAATACCTTAAATTACACATTAAATAAACAACTCATTTTTCAAAATATGTTTGAGACTGAAGATTCAAAACATATTTGCAACACTTGTGTTTCATCAACAAATAAGACATAATTTCCCCCCATCACAATATATTGAAAGCCAATATATTGGAAACTAACACAATAAAACTCCTGAGTGCTAAATCTTGGAATAAATACTCTCATCAGCTTCCAACTTTTGCAATCTGCTTTCAATAGCACTGACATAAAATGTTAGAATTACTGTCAAAATTAATAGACTTTGCATCACTCTAATGGTAAGCATGTACTTAGTACCTGACCATTAATTAGATAGCCTTCAGGAAAATGAACTGTTCACCGAAGAAAATAGTAACATCACAGAAAAATGGAGAAATAATTAACAAATCCCAAGTTTGGGGGCATTTAACAATGTTAAATGTTACCTGCCAATTGACATTTTAGTTCAAGAACACTGAAAGACCATTATGCAAACAGATGTTCGAAGGTGGTAACTTTTAAAAAAGTTACTACATGAGAAGTCTTTCTCAGACTCAAATTACTTTTTAATATTAATGAACAAATTCAAATAATTTTAGTACTGCTCTTATAGTTTCAAGTAGCACCTTTCTCTTATAAAACAACTTCTTCACTTATCTACTATAGCTAGCTCTCTACTTGTGGTGACTTTAATAGTTTGAAAAAAATTTTTCCTGCCTATTTGCATTCAGAAATTGTTATATCCAATTCTCTATAAAAGGGACCTAAAAATTATTTGCAGAGTATTATTATTTGAAGTTTTGATGGATGTCAGGAGTATGGGAAGGGGAGGATGATTTGTCTGTTTAGGAAGAACAAACTTCACTCACACTTTCTCTCATATGATCTGTGAACATAGAAATGTTTCACCTCTGGAATATCAAGTTCAAAATTGAGCTTGCTGACTTCAGCCTTGTAACATTCCAGTGCACTCATTTGGTTAATTTCAGCATTAGGTTTTTCCAACCTCATCATGACTTTCAGTATCAGCCTTCCTCTACATCCTTATTCATTGGATTACAAATATCTACTGAATGCCCACTCTGCACTAGACCAGGTTCTAGGCACTGGGAATAAGATATGGAATAAGACATATAGGACATTTTCTTGAGGACATTAAAATTTTAGAAAGGGAGGCATATAAAAAATAAGTATGTCATAATTTGGGGTGGAAATGAATGGTATTAAAAAGTTTAGCTGAAAAAAGATAAAGAAAAGTGATGGAATATATATGGCTCTTTTAAAAAGAGTGTAATAATTAGCCCTTGCCACAATATTGCTGCGAAATAAAATAACTTCAAAATTTCAGTGTCTTATGACATAAGTATCTGCAGGCTAGCTGAAGTTTGGTGGTTCAGGCTGGGCTTTATGGGGATCCCGGCTACAGGTTGGATCCAGTTTTACTCTACATGTTTTTCAATCCACTTAAGTCAGCAGCTACTGTGCATGTTTTCATGGTAAAGGGTAGAAATATAAGGGAAAGACCAATTGAACAATCACATTTTGGCCCTTTGTTTTATCAAGTCTACTAATATTCCATTTGCCAAACCACGTCTCATGGCCAAACCCAAAAGTGAGGAGCAGAGAAGTACACTCTGCCCACCATAGGTTGGAGATGTATAAAGTTAACACAGTGGAGTGAAGAATTGTGACCAATTATTTAATCCATCATTTTGAGTGAAAAGAGGAAATGTCTTTGAAATTCCACTCAAGATCTGAATTAGGCCAATGAACAAGTAATGTGAAAAACTGAGAACAGAATGTATGTGGTAGTGAAAGCAGCACAAATTGAAAGAGCAATTATTTACAAGGTTTTGCAGAAATATCAAGGAGAGAAGACAATGACTCATGCCAGGGTGTTAACAGTACAGGTGGCGAGAAGTAGAATTCTGAATACATATCCAGAATATCGGCAGGACCAATATTACATGATGAGGGTTTAGATATGAGATGTGAGAGAAAGAGAAGAATCAAAGATAACTGCTAAATTTTTAATCTGAGCAATTTAGTCATGGATATGGCATTTACTAAATGGAAAGAACTGAAGGAAGAACTGTGTTTTTGATAAAGATGAAAAATCTGTTTTACATAACCTAAGTTTGAGGTGTTTTGTGACATACAAAGAGATGTTAAGTGTTAGGAGAGCAGAAACAGAAGAGGTTGGTGTTGGAGTTATCAGCAAATAGATGGTGCTTAAAGAGATCACTTAGGGAATAAAAAAGAAGAGGTTCAGTGATTCAGCTCCGGGTGCTTCCAAAATTATTCAGAAAGAAGAGATAAAACAGGAAAGCAAGACTGAGGAGTGACTGGTAAGGTAGTAATAAATCCAAAAATGTGTGGTGGTTTGGAACCCACGTAAAGAAAGAATTTTAAGAAAGAATGAGTCTTTCTTGGTCTTGTTGCTAAAGGATCAAGAAAGATGAAGATGAGAAGTATTTATTGGTACTTGGCAAGATAAAATTTATGAGTGCCTCTCTCACAGGGACAATTTCTATGGTGTGTTGTGGATGAAATCTTGTTGGAATGAGTTAAAAAGAGAGAATGAGAGGTAAAATAAGCTAGAATATTTAGCTCTTTGGAATTTTGCCAGCCTTTAGCCTCTTCAACCTTCACTTTATTTCCTCTTCATATTAGATCATATGTTCACAGTTTCCAATCAGTTTAATTTCCTTGCTATCTTGCTTTTTCACTTGAATACCAACAGCTCCCCCAAAACTTGACCAATATAACTACCACCTTTTCATTTCTATATTTGAGCAGTTGAGCACTGCTGAGGGAAATCACAGACTTACATAGACTGGTGCCTTGAAAAATTCATACCATCAATACCATCTGTCATTCTCCCTGTGTTCTCTTAGTTATTTGTATAGATATATTCCACACATCTATAATTTACTTGGTCTACATATATTCTTACTTTTATAATCCTCTCATGAGGAAGAAGTATCCCTTATAATTTATCTATCTCAGTCTTATATTTTATAAGTCCCTTATAATTTATCTATCTCAGTCTTTCCCCATTGCCTCTGTAATCTTGCTCCATTAATTATCTCTTCTTTCTTCAAGGCCATCCTCCTCAATGACTACTTTCCATCGACATTTAAATATTCTCATTTACTTTTCAGTTACTTTTCATCATAATTTTAATATTTCCTCATCTCTCTTTCAGATCCAATCTTTCACTCTTCTCCCTCCAATGTCCATATTTTTTTAAAGGATTTTCTCCACTCGCCATGGCATATTTTGTCTCCAATTTCCAATTTTTTGCAGTCTGGATGCCACTTTCTCCATCAGTCCGTTAAAACTTTCTTGTGATTGTAATCAGTGACTTTACTAAATCTCACAGCCCTTTTGGAAACCTTGTCTAATCTGCTTTTTTCCCCTAACATTGGACACCACTGTATAGTTACTGAAATGTTCTTTAGTGTTGGCTCTGGTTGTTTTCACACTTCGTTTCCTTTCTTTATATCTTTCTGGTTGCTTTAAGTAAATGTCATCACTAACTCGGTTTTCTCTTTTTTTGTGTTACATATTGGTGCTTCACAGGGTTTCATCTGAGGTTTTTTCTCTTCTCCCTTTTTGTACTCTTACTACATAACCTCATTCCCTTCCATGACTTTAATTATCATCTATAATCTGTTGAGAGAAAAATGTATCCTCCTAGATTGTTAGATGTATATCCAACAATCTCCTGGATGTCTCCACTTAGCTGTTCCTTTAACAACTTAAGCTCCGCAAGAGCATCATGTTGGCCACTGAAACCTGACTATCTTCCATGGTCCTCTGCATCAGTGACTTGAAGCCATCATGGATCCAAATGCCTAGTAAGGGAAATTGGATAAATGTCGCACCCTTTGTTTTTTCTCCAACCAAATCAACCACATCCTATTGACTCTATAGTACCTTGAAATCCTTTTAATTTATCCAATTCCGTCTGTCCCTGTGGCTCTACCCAAGTTTAAGAACACTAAAGAACACTCTCTCTGTCTCTCCTGAATTTCTTTAGCAGTTCTCCAGCTTGGTTCCTAGCTTATAGTTTCAACTTCCTCATTTATCTATAATACAATTTATGATACCATTACTCCCTGTTTTATACTTTTAAAAGTCTTTACTTTTTAAATTTTTAAATTTTGGGCGGAGATTTCAAATCTCTTTATTATTTAATATTTAACATTTTAAAACACCCTTTCCCATTCATCTTTCATTCTTCTAGAATCTAGTTATATCCTATTTTCCTTAGATTTCAGCCAAGATAGCACTACTTCCTGGGTATTTCTCATCTTTCAAATTCAGACTTATGCTTTTTATAGCACTTATATTGAATTGCATAGTTCTTATCTGAATAGTTTCTTTAGTCTGTATATACAAATTAACTTCATCTTGACATTAATGCATGTTTTCTGTTTTTAGCTACCATTTCTACTAATAGAAACTCTACTGACTGTTCTCCCATTGATATTTCTTAAAGTCTTTGAAATGAATCAGTGCATCAGTTAGTAGATATTTTTTTGAGGACCTATTATGAGGCCAGGCAATATTCTACATTATTAGAATATAAAGGTGAAAATGATAGAATGGCTGCAGGATCATGAGACATTCAATAAACTTACAAACACATACATAATTTGAAGTGCAGATAAATGCAAAACACAAAATTCTTATTTTCAAATAAGAAAATCTGATAGATTAACTAAGTGAGAAGGATGTGAGGGGGAAAGGGGACAAGAAGAAGCCTATGTTTTACTTTAGATAATTGTGAATTGACCTGAATGCTGAAAAGGCAGCAGTGCAATCATTAAGAAGAAGATAATTTTATGCCAAAAGAATATACTATAATAATGTCTTGACATGAGAACAAGCTTGGCACACTTGAAGGCAGAAATGAGACTGCAATGATGGCAGCATTAGTTGGAGAGATAAAAAGAGATCAGAGAGATATTCAGGGCCATGCCATACAGGGCCTTGGAGACATAGAAGGAGTTTGCATTTTATTCTGGTTGCAATGGGAAATCATGGAGAAGTTTGAACAGAATAGTGATCCAGTGTGATCTTTGGTTTACTAGTTTCTGTGAGGTAAGAGAACTCACATGTTCCCACAACCATGTTCTTATCTTTGTAGTCAATGCATGGGAAAATCTCTAGGTCCTTCAGGGTCTTAAATATGAAACAACTAAAAGGCAAAGCTTGTAATTTCTGGTTCTCTCTCAAAAACCGACTCTTCTCCATCATTATGTTAACAGTAGACAGACGAAGGGTAATGGCATTGAGAACCTCACTCTGTTTCACCAGTGTTAGCCTGGTGCTCCTTCACCAACCATGACTTTTGGAAGCTGCAATGGTTACTTGTTCACTATTATATCCCCAGGCCCAGCATAGTACCTGAGGAGAACTCGATTCTTGTTTGTCAAAGGAAAGAGAATTTATGGAGGCAGAATGGGAAATTTTAATATACTGTCCATACAATGATTGGTTCTTCATGGTGTCTATATATGCATGCCCATGTCCATCATTTATTTCCCTGAAACAGTGGTCCGCAGCTGCAAGCTCCTAGCTTTCAGGACAAATTATCAGGTTTCCTTGTTTCCTTGAAAGTTTGAACTTTTATTTCCAAAACCCTGCCTAGGTGGGAACTCTATATTGCTTACAGTTACTTAGATCCCTATGCAGGAAACAAACAAACAAAATACAACAACAACAAAACTCTAATTAAAGTGAACTTGAGGCAGGGCGCGGTGGCTCACGCCTGTAATCCTAGCTCTCTGGGAGGCCGAGGTGGGTGGATTGCTCAAGGTCAGGAGTTCAAAACCAGCCTGAGCAAGAGCGAGACCCCGTCTCTACTATAAATAGAAAGAAATTAATTGGCCAACTGATATATATATATAAAAAATTAGCCGGGCATGGTGGCGCATGCCTGTAGTCCCAGCTACTCGGGAGGCTGAGACAGAAGGATTGCTTGAGCCCAGGAGTTTGAGGTTGCTGTGAGCTAGGCTGACGCCATGGCACTCACTCTAGCCTGGACAACAAAGCGAGACTCTGTCTCAAAAAAGAAAAAAAAAAAAAAAAATAAAGTGAACTTGAAGAATAGGGTTGAAATGGCATATATTTGTTTGCATTTGGAAATTCAAATGACAGGATCTAGAGTTCTAATATAGAGTAGTGATTGACAGTAATGAGTAATAATTCAGAAAAGAGAAACATATTGCTTGAGTCACAAAACCTCTAATGCCCCAAACATTTTCCCTCTTTTAAAACTTGGCCCTTTTTACATTATTTTTTTTTGTCAGATAAGTTGTAGCTGCCATTCTTAGCTCAGTTTCCTTTGCATTCATGCTCATGAGAAAACAAAACTATAAAACACAAGAGCTCTACATTTATATGTTCACATGAAAGACTGAAATCCCAAACACAGAAAGATATTGACAGCTCTGACAGATCCATCTCTGACTTTAACAGTTAAAGATGGTTGCATGGAAACACTAACAGTCAAAAATAACTCCTTTTGTTACAAAAAATAATGAGGAGGAGATAAATTGAAAGGCTCCGGGACCCAACTGAGTATCACAAAGATTATTCTAAAATTTGGGACTTGACATTTTATCCATTAATTTTCATTCTAAAATTTTCAAAATGAGTCTCAGAGAAATTTGCTTCACAGGTTGCTAATTTAAGCTTGGAATAAAAAACTGGCTTTCTCACGATGGCACCTTAAGATATTTTATTCCAATTTTTCCTAATGTGATTGATACTCTGAGTCTTACCCTAACTCTTTTCATCACCTTCCTTAGTGCCATGCTTAGAGTTCCATTTCAACTTTTCAATTTCACTTTCTCAACTGTTTCCTAGGTGGTCATGTACAGAGCATTCCTAAAACAGAACACTCTTCTCCTCTCTCTCTCTCTCTCTCTCTCTTTTTTGGTGATGATGTAGTTTGATTAAAAAACAGAAAATAAGAAGGCTAAAAACTGAAAGATAATTTTTAAGATTCAGGAAATAGACTAAGAGTTTCAGTTCTGTGAAACCATCAAAGTAGTTATTTAGGAAAGATTTATAAAAGTGGTTATTTAATGGGAGTTTTTTCATGTTCTACTGAACTATATTGGCAGCCTATACCAAGTCTTATTTCTCAAAAGTTTGTCTTGTTTGTAAAAAATGGACATTGTCATAGTTTAAGAAGGATTGAAATTCAGTGGAACTAATTTTCCCATATCTATAAATAACTGTTTATTGAAATTTAGCCTCTTACAAATTCTATTTCCTTTCTACCTACAAAGCTCTGCCTGAAAAGTGCCTATCTCTCATTAATATTTATTGGAATTATTTAGTTCCCTAATTTTTTCCCGTTTCTTACTCTGTTCTCCAAGCAGACGGTTGCACCCTGGGGGACTTAAGAGCCATTAATTTTTGAGCCACCTTTGAAATTTAAGCTGCTTTGTGCATTTTACCAAATTGATTCTCTGGCTTGTTTTTTCTGGCCTAGAGAGAGCTTACTTAACAGAAAACAACAGATTAATGATGTTGTTTGATTAATAAGTATTTTAGAAGGTAAATAAAACTGAGGCCACTTATTCCCTCACCAGGTTCTCACCCTTACAACAAAGCCATCAAATTTTTCGTAGTTGTCTAAGCTGCTTTCAAAATGTACCAATGCACTGTGGTATAATTTTCAAATTAGTAACTATATATCTGTATTTTTTCATTCAGCTATATGTATCAAATATCACCTCTACTGAATCTAACCTTTACGGGAGTCCTAGAGTAGCATGTATTATGGCAGTGAGATAGAATAATTAGACTTGGAGAACTCTAGATATTCTTGGCTGCTTGGTGTAACCCATACCTTGGGAATCAGGCTTACATAAGAAAAGAGAGGCTTCATAAAGCTTCACCTAATATCCCTCCTTCAATTTTATCTCCCCTCCCAACACAATAATCCCTTGCAAAAATATGTTGTCAAGGGCATATGCTCAGTGGAAGGAATGAAAGAAATATCAAAGAACACCTCTTGCTGTCATAACCTGAGTGCAATGGCTGCTATCGCAAAAGTGCTGGTAGAGTCTCCTCACTAAGAGCATGGCCTCTGGAGTCTACAGCCTGGGTTTGCACTCAGGCTCTGCCATGGAGCAGCAGGGTGACCTTGGAACAGTAACTACTTTCCTTTGTGCCACAGGTTCCTTATTATAAAAATGAGGGATAATTATAGAATCTACCTCATAGGATTCTTATGAAGATTAAATCAATTCATACATGTAAATTGCTCAAAATAATATTTGGTCCCTACTGATCCTGTCTTCACATTTGTTATTTGTTACTGATCCTTTTGATATTTTGTTCATCATGGTATTTTTAAATATTTCATTAAGATATTATTTATCTTGATTACTGAGTTTTCTGGCTCTCCCTTAAATTTTGCACCCAACAGGAGTGTCTCGCCTGTTTCGTACTAACCCTGATCCTGTTTGCAAATTATTATTATCAGTAGCTTTCTTGATATACCCAGTCAAATTTGAAAAATTTCTAGTTCTTTTGTTTTAACCATTTCTATTATGAAATACATAGTACATGTAGAAAATATATTTTACAAAGATATATATCTTGGGTATTTAATACAAAGCAAATGAATGTTCATGTGGCCACTACCCAGATCAGGAAATAAAACATGGCAGCATCACATGCCCCCCTGGTAATGATTCTTTTATCCTTCCAAAGGTTGACTCTTTTCCTGATATTTGTGGTAATTACTCCCATGATTTATTTGATTGCTGTCCATCTAAATGATATGTAGTCTTTTTTATTTAGTTTATTTCACTCAACATTAGCCTTGTGAGATTTACCCATGTTGTTGTACATAGCTATAGTTTGTTCCATTTCCTTCCTGAATAGTAATCCAGTCTATCAATATGCCACACTTTATCCATTCAACTCTTCATAAATTTTGGGTTTGTTTTCAGTTTTTGGCTGTTACTAGCAATGGTGCTAGGATCACTCTTGTATCTGTCTCTTGGTTCAAATGTGGTACGTGTGCTTGCAGTTATATTAGGTATGGTTGCTTGAGAGTGGAATTCTATTAATGCTAGTTTTCTAAAATGTTTTTTTTCCAGTTTTTATCTATTAAAATAATTTTTAATTCTAATAGTTTATCTGGAGATCATTTTGTATTTTCTATGTGTATACTTATGTCAACTGTGGTTAATATTTGGATTTCTTTCTTTCAAATCTTTCAATATTTTATTATTTATTTCTTTATTGCAATAAGTTGAACACCCCCAGTACAGAGGTGAATACAAATGTCTGTGTTGTGTTCCCAGTTTTGCAAGGCAAAGCTTCAGCATTTCCCTATTGGATGAGTTGTTTGTTATATGTTTTGTATGATGGCCATTTGTTAGATTAAAGAAGATCCTTAATATTTTTAAACATATATATATATATATATATACACATGCCAAAGAATATTTTATTATATCAAATAATTTCTCTGTATCTGTTGATATGGTCATATGATTTTCTCTTTTATTTGGTTAATGTGATGAATGATATTAATGATTTCCTAATGATAAACTAACCCTATAGTTTTGGAGTAAACCCATAGTGGACATGGGTTTATCATTCTTTTATATATGCTGAATAGTTGGCTAATTTTTTCTGAGGACTTTTGCAGCTAATTTTTGAAGAGATTAGCTGCTTGTTATTTTTCTTTCTTGTAATATTCATGTCTGATTTGATATTGAAGTTATTATAAACCATTAAAACATGTTTTAGATTGGTAATACTTTATTCTCTAAAAGATTTTGTATTAATGCTTATGTTCATTTATTCTTAAACATTTGGTAAAATTTACCAGTGAAGATATCTATGTTTGGAGTTTTTTTCTTTGAGAAAATTTTAAATTATGGATTTAATTTCTTCTTAAAACATCATATTTTCTAAATCTTCTTTTCTTAGTTTTGCTAATTGTATTTTTCCAAAGTCTTCTTCATTTTATATAATTTTTCAAATTTATTGCCATTGTAGTGGGTCCCTAAAAAGATGGGACCAAGTCCTAACTCTCAGTACCTGTAAATATGAACTTATTTGGAAAAAGAGTTTTTGCATATGTGACTAAGTGAAGGATCTTGAGATGAGACCATCCTGGATTAACTGGGTGGTCTGTACATCCAGTGACAAGTGCTCTCTTAAGAAGAGGAGAATATACAGAGAGTACAGTGAAATGCATAAGGGGCAGTTATGTGAAGATGGAGGTAGAGTTTGGAGTTAGTTTGCTATAAGCCAAGGAACACCAAAGACTGATGGCAGCCAACAGAAGCTAGGAGAGGGTATAGAATAGACTCTCCCTTGGAGCCTTCAGAAGGAATCAACCTTACTAACACCTTGATTTCAAATTTCTAGCCTTTAGAACTATAAAATAACAAATTTATATTGTTTTAAGCTATCTATTTTGTGTTAATTTGTTATGGCAGTCCTAGGAAACTAATATAGTCATAAAGTCATAATATTTTCATTCATTTTAAGGTCTATGGCAATCATGGGATTTTTTTTTTTTCTATTCTGACACTAGTTTCTCCCTCTCTCTTTCTTTCCTCTTCTCTTATATTATTTTTGTACTTCATTATTCTTATTAGGTGGTTATTCATTTTATTCTTTTATAAGACAAAATTTTGCCTCTGCTGATCTTCTCAATTGCATGTTCATTTTCTATTTTCTTAACTTCCTGCATTCTCTTCACCCTTTCCTTCCTTCTACTTTTGTTTTATTTCTTATTCTTTTTCTGACTTCTTAAAATGAATGTCTAACTCTCATTCTTTTTATGTATGTATTTATATCTATAGATCTCCTTTCACACACAATTTTTTCTCAGTAAATCTTTCTTTCACCAATGGGTTATTTATAAGTCTATTTCTCAAATTCCAAACATATGAGGATTTTCTAGTGATCTTTTGCTATTGTTTGCTTAATTGTATTGTGACCAGAAAATATAGTTTAGATTATTTTAATTCTCAGAAATATTTTGAAATTTCTTTTAGAGTTCAGCATGTGATCAATTTTTGAATATTATATGTTTCATTTTGAAAAGAATGTTTATTCTATGTATTTGCACTGTACTGTACAGTTCCAATTATAGTGTTTGTGTTATTCAAATATTTTATATTTCTGTATCCTTTTGATTTTCTATTTTCCTTTGATCAGAGATGTGTGGATTTAATCTATTTTTCCCATAAAGTTGTGTCAATTTTTGCTTTATATTGTTCAAAAATATGTTCGTAGGTGCATAGAAATTTAAAGTTGTTGTATCTTCATGATTCATTATAACTTCTTTTCATTATGTAGTCTCTTTCTTTATTTTTAGTAATGTTTTCTGCCTGAGAGCTGGCTTTGTCTAATATTAAGATATTCATGCTTTCCTTGTTTGGTTGACACTACAAAATATATTTTGTAGTTCATATTTCTGTATCGTTCATATTTCTGTATCATTATATTTCAGATGAATGTTTTATAAAGAGCATGTAGTTGAGTTTTGTATTTTTAATCCAGTCTATCTTTACAACAGAGCACCCAGTTCCTTTACATTTGATGTAATTACCATTTTATTTTAACTTACTCTTACTCTGCCCTTTTTTGTCCTTTCTCTGCCCTATTTGTCCTTCCTTCCTTGGGTTTTCTCTCCTTTATTGCCTTCTTTTATACTGAATTTTTAAATATTCCTTCTCATATTCTATTAGCCAGAATGATATACACTCTTAAAATTCTTGTTGTGGTCTCTAGAGAAAACAACATTATTCTTCACTTACTAAATACCTACTAATTGTTATTTTCACCTTGCTCTTGAACAACTCAGGGAATTTGGAATACTGTAACTATGCCATCATTTTTACATATTTTAATTTCTTTCTTTATTTTGAGGCCCACAAAGCATCATATCATTATTTTTATATTATCAACATCACTAAGATAGTCTCAAATGTTGACCCTTTTGTGACTTCTTAATGTGTTTTTCATTTTTTTCTAAAGTACTCTTTCTGTAAACAATTAAATAGCACCTTTAAACCTTTTTTTTTCCCATTGCAGGTAGCCTGATGTTTAAGACTCATATTTTGTATTTCTGAAAATGTCTCAGATTTACCTCCACTTTGAAATATATTTGTACTTGGGAATAGACTTCTAAGTTGTCAGTTATTTTCTTTCAGCATTCTAAGAACGTAATTTCATTCTTTTCTGGCTTACATTTTCCTGCTTAAAAGTCAGTTATTAAGTCTCACTGATGTTCCTTTTAAGATAACCTCTGTTTTCTCTTGTAGTATTTAGATTTTTTCCTTTGTCTTTGGTTTTCAGTGGTTTTATTGATGTCTGGGAGAGGTTTCCTTATATTCCTTCTACATGGGGTTCCTCATGCTGCTTGAATCTATGACTAGGTGACATTCTTCAATTTTGGAAAGTTATTAATCATTATTTCTTAAAATATCATCTGTCTTTTGAGGACTCTAGTGGTATACTTAATAGACATTCTCTCAATCATCTTTTCCTGGCATCTTATCCTTTGAATATTTTTTTTTTGCCATTTTTCTGGGCTTTGTTATGGAGATATACTTTTTACTTACCTTTGGCAGTGTCTAAGTCATGATTAAACCTATCAAATGAATTCTTTTTTAAGTTATTAACCTTTTCAGTTCTAGAATTCCAACTTTTTTTCTGTAATTTTTTAATTGTCCCTTGAATTTCTCATTCTTGTCTTTTGTCTCCTTTAACATAGTGAGAGTAATTATCATAACATCAATATTTGATATCTCCAGTATTAGAGGCATTTGTAGTCTTTTTACACTGTTTTTTCTGATTTTGTTGGTTAGGGTTGTCTTGTGTCTTTATAGACTGGGTATTTTTAATTGTGTCTTTGAATTGTATTTGTGAATATTTGGTAAAATAAACTCTGGCTTAGGATATTACCTTCCTCCAGAAAGGATTTTTATTTTATTATTATTATTGCTTTGGCCAGGTATCTTAGGGAAACAACTTTTCAGAATTATCTTAATACAATTTCTGGATAAAATATTGTGTGAGTCTGAGCTGTAGTTCTTATGGGAGCCTATTTTGCTTTCTTTGTTGGTATTTTTTTTTTTTTGGTAATTTTTTACTTGTATACTTTAAGGTATACAATATGATGTTTTGATACGCTTATTGTGATATACATAAGTGAGGTGCTTACTGTAGTCAAGGAAATTAACATATCCATCTCATATAATTACCTTTCTCTTTTGGGGGATGCTAAAGGTACCTCAAATCTACTTTCTTGGCAAGTGATCAATATACAAAACAATGTTATTAAATATAGTACTCATGCTATTTATCCTGCAAAACTGTAATTTTATACCCTTGAATCTCCATTTTCTCATTCCCTCCCCCCTCACTCCCCCTGTGTAACTGCTGTTTTACTATGCTTCTGTGTATTTAATTTTTGTTTTTTAATGTCCATATATAAGTGAAATCATGCATTACTTTGTGTGTCTAGCTTATTTCACTTACTGTAATGTCTTCTAGGTTGATCCATGTTATTGAAAATGGCAGAATCTCCTTCTTTTTAAAGATTAATAATATTCCATTGTGTGTATGTGTGTGAACCACGTTTCTTTATCCATTCATCCATCAATCAATACTTTAGTTGTTTCTATATCTTGAGAGCATGTCTATTTTCGATTCACACCTTACTCCTTTCAGTACAGGATGTGCAGAAAATATGTTCTCTCTTGTGAGGACCTATAGTCCAAATCCTCATTCCAGTACATGAAGACTGTCTAAAATACTACTCATTCATTCAACTTTTAGTTGTTCCTTCTGAAATAACAAATAACCCCAAAGGAAGAGACCTTCATAATCTGGCTTTCATACTCACTGGATCATGGCCTACTAATCTTCATTGTTTTATTAGTTCTAAAATACAGGCTTCAAAAAAATATTATGTTCTTACCATCAAAGCTTTCTTGTTGTCTTTGGTGGGACTATTGGTACAAATTACCTCATATGACATTTCTAGAAGTGGAATTACTTTTCCTATATAAACCCATTATAACAGATAAGGAAAAATATCTACACAGTTTAAAGCCACTGAAACTGAATCCAATTTCTTAAGGACTGTTTGTTTAACAGAAAAATTCTAACTTAATTAGAAAAGCCTTTTTACAAACATAAAACCATTCAAAACTATCCAATCTTAGAGGGTTCAGGCAAATATTGGGAAAGAGATAAGCCATTTAAAGTTTTTTATCCCAGTTCATTTTCAGTTCTATTTTAATATTTGTATTGTCACTATTATAACTCATGTCAAGGCCCCGGCACTATGCTGGTTATAGAGCTATAATATGACTATGTGAACAAGATAGACAAAGCCTTTGTTCTAAAGAAGCCTAGAAAGAAGTGGGAAAGATGCCTGGGATTAAATAAGGTAATTAGTGAAAAGTTCTTAGTGCAATTCCTGGCATATAGTATATACTCAAACATGGTCTTTATGTATTTTTTTTTATTTTAGCGTATTATGGGGACACAAGTGTTAAGGTTACATATATTGGCCATGCCTCCCTCCCCCCTAGAGTCAGATCCTCAAGCGTGACCATCCCCCAAACATTGCACATCTCACTCATTGTGTTTGTATATACTCATGCCCTCCTCCCCCTTGCCACCTGCCTGACACCCAATAAATGTGGTCTTTATGTATTAATATGCAGTCATTTCCAAACACCTCACAATTCCTAGGCCTCTCTGCACCTTGTCTCCTACTGAGGAGATCTCTGGAAGTGGGCAACAGTGTGCATTCAGATTAGGTAATGGTGGCTTTATATGTAGTGATGTGTTTTGATTGTAGAACTTTTAATAACTTTTTGTACTCGGTTCAAAATACATGCAATAGTCTGAATGTTTGTGTCTCCCCAAATTCAAATGTTGAAATCCAACCTCTAAAGTGATGATGGGTCTTGTAGGTGGTGACTAGGTCATAAAAGGGCAGAACCCTCATGAATGGTTAGTCCCTTATAAAATAGGCCCCAGAGAGCTGTGTTGCCTCTTCTACCATGTGAACACACAGTGAGAAAATGCTACCTTTGAGCCAGAAAACAGAGTCTTGGACTTCTTAGTCTCAAGAACTATAAGAGATTTCTGTTGTTTATAAGCTACCTAGTCTATGGTATTTTGTTATTGTAGCCTGAACGGACTAAAACAATATGGGGGATATTTTGATAAGTATGGGGGGGAGCACATGTTTTTGTTTTGTGTTGGGCTCCACTATGGCTCTGCACAGCACTTACATGGATGAATGACAGAAACAGAAATGAAGACTGATCTCGATGCTATAATTTCCAGGGAATAAAGGCGCTTTCTGGGACATAAAAAGATGCCAATGACAAGAAGGGGAATAGCAAATTCATGAATTTTAGAGAAGGGAGGAGAAACCTTCTGGAAAAAAATGAGAAGTAAGAAGGACATCAACAAGTACCTCCAGGATCTGCGGTACAAGTAAAAATATTGTCTGCCTGACAGACCGTATGATAAAAGGTGTCCTCAGGGAAGGGTTAATGGTGAAAGCATAATGGTGAAGGCAACATGGAGAAGAGGTTGAGGACTTTGCAGAGAAGAGACTATGATTTCAAGATAGGACTGTGGCACCTTTCATGTATAGTTTCATGTGTATAAAATGCAAACTACAAATTAGTCCTTATTTGCTTTCAAACTAGTAAGATATTCTTGATCAGAGACAGATACATGTTAGTTCTTATTTTCTTTTTTTCATTTTAAAGAGATTATTCTCTCCATCATTTTATATCTAGTGAGTATAGAGTGTTTAAATTATCATTTAACTCTAGGTTCAGGGTTATAAAAAAGTATCTAGACCAGATAAAGAGTTTTACCCATCACCCAGAAAAAAAAATCAGCTGACACGATTTTGTGTTTAGGCCCTGTCGGTAGGAGGTGAGTCTGATTTTACTTTTATGTGGGATAGTTGTGTTTGTAGGACAGGACATTGCACATTTATAACCCTGGAAAGAGATATGTGCAATTGTGTGTGTGTGTGTGTGTTCTCATATATGCAGTTAAGAGGAAACACCTGTTTTGTTGATCATTGAACAACATGGATGTGAACTGCTCAGGTCCAGGCGCACTTATACGCAGACTTTCATCTGCTCTGCCACCCTTGAGACAGCAAAACCAACCCTTCCTCTTCCTCCTATTCCTCAGCCCACTCAGCATGAAGACCTTTATGATGATCCACTTCTACTTTATGAATATATTTCACTTCTTTGTGATTTGCCTAATAATATTTTCTTTCCTCTAGTTTACTATATTATAAAAGTACAGTATATAATTACATATGACACACAACATACAAAATTTGTGTTCATTGATTGTTTATCTTATTGGTGAGGTCAACAGTAGGCTATTAGTAGTTAAGTTTTGGGGAAATCAAAAGTTCTATGCATATTTTCAACTGTGATCCTTAAACTATGGTTTAAAGATCAACCATAATCCTTTTCACTTTCTTCTGGTAATAATGTCCTCCTCCTTGGGCACCAGCTCTTCTCCCATACCTGTATCCTAGAGGTATCTTGTGAGGCTGCCAGTCATTGTACTGAGCCCTTCAGGCCACAAGATATTGGGTTGGGCTCATCAAAGTGTCCCATCTTCCTGGTCCAGAGATTGATTGGGAAATGCACAGGTAATTTAAGCCAGACCATCCTATGGGCCCATCCCTACAATTTTTATATATAGACACTAGGAAAAGACAACTATTTCTTTCTTCTGGGATCATAAGCTTGAATGACCTGAATAAACCTGGGGCTATCTATAGCCATGCTCATTACTTGCCCCATCCATGGAAAGTGTCTTTATAAATTAAGAGAGAATGAAGCAACTATATAGATAGAGTTGAAAAACAGCAAAAGTACTGGTGATAGTATTCATGTCCTTGGTTTCACAGATACATAAAACCATCCACTTCTTTTCAGGATTTAGGGTAGACAGAGGGTATTGGGATTTATGATAAATGGGGTTCTTATTAAAATCCAGAAAGGTTGGATAAGGGGGAAAAATCCCAGCATACAGAATCTAAAGAGTATTGGGCTGAGATTCTACTTCATGCTCTTCAATAATTTATGTAAATATAGGTAAATCACTTAGCTTTCCCAAGTCTTAGTCCTCTGCAAAATGACAAAGTTAGCTTCAACTACTTCTAAGATTCTTAAAACTGTAAGTGTACATGTCCTAAACACCTCTAAACTTATCAGACTTTGAAATAAATGATCCACCTGTGTGTAGGTAGGTGCGTAATAAATTTTTTTATAATAAAATTTTATTTTTCCTTTTCTTCCCTGTGCTTTTAAGCTTTCTGTAAAAAAAAAAAAAAAGAGTATGATGCTGCTAGATTAATCCAGTGGAATGTAAATGTAATCAGTGACTAAATCAAACGTGTCTGTAGTCCACAACATTTCCAAAGCAAAAACAAAATTATAGATCTTTCTAATTTGAACCAGCTGAAGTAACTGCTGATTTTTATAGTTCCAATGAAATAGTGAATTGTCAGAATTGATTGTCTCTGCAGATTATAATGCTGAGCACTTATGTACATAGAGACACAGCAGCCCCTACCCTAATTTAGAGGTTCTTGAAGTTTGGCATTGTCAATGCCCCTGTCTGTCCTTTTAATGAGGTGTCAACCTTCTAAATCAGTCACCTGATTTCAAATTCATGGCACCTTGGTTCATCATAAGGGCCAAGTGGGATAACCTGTTGTGGCTGCATGGATTACAGTGTTGGGGAGATTTTCAAGACTGTATCTACGCTCATGAGAAAGGATGCTATGAAAAATAAGCAGTGTCTGCAAAGGGCACAAGCCTGAAAAATGTGGTTTCTGTGATGGGATGTGACATCCAGTTGCTAACTGAATTTTGTATTCCAAATGTTATTTGCCTTTTGATAGAAAACTTTCAGATTCATTTTTTTAAATTATAGGACTTAGCCTTTGATTTGTATATGACAGTCTTCCCTACTAGGTGACACATTTTGGGACCAGGGTGATTCCTACATGATTCTTTGTTTCTAACCATCTACTCAACTTACTGATCATGCCAATGCAGCATGGATTTATAGTCCCACTGTCTCTCACAACTCTGATTTGCTCCCAGTGTGAAATATCACTTATACTGGTTTGAAATTCTATTCTAAACTTTGAGCCCACGATTTCTGTGTGGGATGTAAAGTTGACAAAACACATACTTTTTTCCTAATGCAAATCCTACATGCATTGACTTTCAGGTAGTCAGGCTGACACTGTCGGGGGCGTGTAAGACAGAAAATAACTCCTGTTAAATAAATGGGTAAGAAGTGTGTAGAGAGGCGCAGATCTATTTTGTTAAATGGAATTTTTAGAGAGAGAGCAAATGGTTCTGTTTTTGTTTTGAAGGAGATTAAGAATAAAAATAAAGTATTTAAAATCAGAGTGAATACATGTTAGGAGGTCAAGGAAAGCTGACAATCTGCCAGTTGTGACAACACTTAATAATATTCAAATTAATTATAATATTGAAAATGGAAAATTCTGACTGCAAATGAATAATGAATAGCAAAACCAGACACGGCTTTGAGGTGAAATGTGATTTTCATGAGGATGGGAACATTTAACATTTATATAGCAGTTCATATTCTCAAAGTCATATATCAGTGACAACTGTAAAATACATCTTTAATTTGAATTGATGAAATACTCAGTAGGGGTACATTCAGGTGGTAGTACCCTCTGCTCTCCAAATAAAAGGAGAGAAAGTCTGAAGAGATTTGAATAAGGAAATGCTTAAAAACTGCTTATAAAAATGGAAGTCAAATGCCTTGATATCCAATCACAGAAATGATTTCATTCTTGGTAGGTATGTCTTTGTTCTTCATTCACATGAATATTCATAGGCTGTCACAACTCTTCATGTATTTAGAAGTTAAGAGTAATTCACATTCTGAATGCAAAAAGATTGATTTATAAATATGCACTGTAATCCTTAGATACTACTTTAAATAAAAGCCCTTTAGATCATGTATTTTCTCCAAAACTCTCATATCTGTACTGCTTTTCCCATATCCTCGCCTCAATTGAACTTAAGCTAAAACTTTTCTTAAAGGCCACACTTGCCTAAAGATTTTAGTTTAACCATCTACTTCTCTGCTCCTGTACTCAATCTACTAACATGGCTACAGAGAAGTCCCAAACTGCTCTGCAGTGGAGACCTCATTCCTAGTAATGGGTTATAGAAGGACTTCACTGCCATCCCACAGCTCTACCCTCTTGCTGCTAGTCATGACCAGGAATCAAGTTCTCACCCCAGACTAGAAACAGTAGTGATTTGTGTTATTTTCAGGCTTGATCCATCTATACATCACATTGCAAATCTTTCCCCTTTCTGCTGCTGGAGTGGTAATGGCCAGAACAATTTGGAAGTCAATAAATAATGCAGAACTGCCATTACCCTAAATCTCTAAATGAGCCTATAGATATTAGCTGCCCACTAACCTGGAAGATCTCCCTGGACTGTCAACACGAGAGAGAAATAAGTTTTTATTTTGTTTGAGAGGTGTATTTGGAGGTCTTGTTATTTTTGCCTCTTTTCTTGCCCTAAATAATCTAAGCCTGTGTTTGCCACTACCAATTTATGGTCTCTGAGGTCAGCTGGCCTCTCACCAGCTGAAGTTTTTTGGGAAGCTGCCTCTTGCTTTACCTCTGCAGTTTTTCGAAACCTTGAGAACTCTCTTCAAGATGTCCTTTCACTCTGACCCTTTGTGACTCAGTGGATGACATTGTCTCGTAGAGAAAATAATGCCAACAGACATGAATTCCTTTAATTTTTCCTCTTCAGAACTAAAACATCTATATTTGTGCACAACTTCACTACTCTTCTTTTAACTTTACTAATAATTTCATTTCTCTGTAAAAATATTCTCCATATGAGCTCTATTTTACCCTTCCATCTGCTTCAAGCTCTCTATTTCTTATCTTTTCTTTCTCCTATATCATAAATCTTTCCTCTCTCACTCCGGTATTCCTTACTTCCATGGATAAACATGATCAAGACTCTTTGATCTTTAAAACGTCCCCTAATTTAGTCTGTATCCCTCTTTAATTCTCAATCCATCTTGCTCCTCTGCCTTTCAAAAGTTTTTCCTTGAAGTATATTTTAGATTCACTCTTCATTTTATGAGCTCCATTCACCCTGCATTCTGCAATCGACTTCTTTGTGTAAGGCTCCGTTGGAATTGCCTTCAGGAAATTGTGATGACCACTTAGTTATTGTATACAATCTTTCTATTATAAAAGGTAAATCCGATTATTTCAGTTCCTTGTTTAAACACATTTTCAGCCAGGAGCAGTGACTCATGCCTGTAATCCCAACACTTTGGAAGGTCAAGGTAGGAAGATCCCTTAAGGCCAAGAGTTCAAGGCTTCAGTAAACTATGATCAGGCCACTTCGCTCCAGCCTAGGCAACAGATAGTAAAAGAAAAAAATAAGTAAAAATATTCAATGTTATCCTAAATCTGGCTTAAGTCTAAATGCTTTCATATGACTTATAAAACACTTTAGTATCTGTTCCTTTTTCATTCCCTTGTTTCTTTTTCTGTAGCTTCCTTACAAGTAGCTTGTGACCAAATCTTACTGAACTATTTAAAGTTCATGATGGTTAGGCTTCTATCATTTTTCCTGAGTTGTTTCCTCTACTTGGAAATTATGTCCTCAATCAACCATTTATATAAATAACTTCTTATACTTTAAGATCCAGCGCCAGTATTTCCTTTCTCTTAAAGTTCTGTTAAAACTCCTTTTCTGCCACCCAATGCACAGTGTTTACTAGAACTTATTAAACTACATTGTAATGTTTAACTTTCTTACTAGACTATATGTTTCTTGAAGGAAAAAATCCTTGTCTTATTAATCTTCATATCACTAGAACCTAGCCTACTGCTCAAAGAGTTGATATATATTTATTGAGCAATGGGATTAATGAATATAAGTTGTTTCCTTATCCAGAAGTAAGTCACAAAATTGGTGACTCTAGCTGGTATTTGGTAATGATAAACCATATACAATAGATTGCATTCTTGATAATGTGAAATATCAAAATGCAAAGAATAAATTCATAGTATGGATTTTTTTCAAAATTAGCAAATAGAAATATCCACTTAAATTATTTAAGAGGAAAAGAAAGTTTTATCTAAGAATTGGTCAGCAGATATTTTATCTTTTATAGGAAAGGCGTTTGTGATTTTATTAGAAAACTCAAAAGGCACAAATCATAAATTGCTTCTGAACAGCAACCAGAAACGTGAACTGAAGGTCATATGTGATCAACTACAGAATAGAAAGCAGTAACTTGAATTATGGACACTACAGGGGCCAACTACTGCAGGATATTGCAGATACTCTTAAAGAGGACAGTGGTAGCGGACAGATGCCAATTCTTCAGAGAATGGAGCCTCTAAGAAGGAAGGGGCAACTGTAGCCGTTGCCTTTGTTAACTGAAGAACAGATTGACGCAGGCAAACTTCTGAGAGAATGTTTGACAATGTCAAATGTGTGTGAGGAAAGAAGCCTGATATTGGAGACTCAGCTACTCATGAGTCAGAGTTAAAGAGAGGAAAGTTTTTAATTGCACTGGAATGCCTTCTGTCATTTGAAACGATCTGGATTACACAGTTTCTAAATAATCAGATGGTAAGCCAAACCTATGGAATGACTTTCAACCTTTATTAAAGAAATGAGCACAGGCCATTTAGAGCTAGTAATGAGGATAGGGCGAGATTTTCCATGACACAAATAGAACACAAAACAATTTAAAATGAAGTGAATAGCAGTGCTGACGATGAAGTAAGATTAATGAACTAATAGTTCAATTGAGGCTTTTCTTGTGATTCTGAAGATTAAGTTTATCAAGTACAAGCTTCAGAGAAATTTCTAAGTCACGTGATGAGATGTCAAGGTCAAGTGAAAACAAATGCAATCAAAGGGCCCCATGTTAGCTTCTACTGTTCCTAGTTTCTTCTGTTATTCTCCATTCTAAGGTTTAAGAAGCCAATGTTTATTCTTTCTGAATCTAAACTGTATTTGCCAGTTCTTCCTCTAAGAAGCTAAAAGTAAATCTCTTTTATATATTTCCCCTGGTAACTTACTTCTACTGAAGCACTGAAAGAGTATATTATATTTTGTTTGCTCTTAATTATGAAAGTTTTTACACCATGTAACTCTGTTCTCCACCTCATTTGTTCAAATTATTCTGTTTGGTTATTTATGTGTCCTATTAAAATGAACCTGAAAACTTAGGTTTACATGGAAATTATGCCAATTATTATTTTAAGATCCTAGTAAAGGCCATTTTCTATCCTAATTGTACATCCCATGAATTTACTTGTACTCTGTTTAAACATACTATAATGTACAAAGTTTTTTCAATTACATTATTTCCATTTACCACTAATGCATATTTAGGTTATTCAAATAGATAAGCCATTTATGTCTGTAAATTTAAAAACAGAAGATGTTAAGGACTAATGATAAAACTCTACTTTCTCTCAAATATCTCCAGTACTGGAGAAAATAGTTGACAGGTGGTAAACTGCTATTTACCTATTTACTCCCAATTATATTAATATCTCTTCTTGCACTCTATAGAAAAAACAAATTGGCACTCAATGAAATAATGCAGTATGTTCTTGAAATAGTTATTTATTTTATTTTGTAGTTTCTTGGTGGAAACCAAAAATCAACAAAACTTTTCTGGTTGCCTCCTGAAAGATTTTACATTTTGAAACTCAATGTGGATGAAAATATCTGGCTCATAGCCAAGTATAATATATGTCTTACTGATTACTAGTTTATGATAATAACAGAGTACCCAAGTTAAAAAAAATTTGTTCTAAGGAAGAATATTTTTCTCTACTAACTTGAGTATTTAATACACCTAGTAAGAAACTACAGGGGTAATGATCAGTACTCAGGCTGGAGAAACAGCTTGGCCTAAATGCATTATTTAATAGGAAAACACACTTTCACAGTTTATCATGTACTTATATACACTAGGCCAGTTACTATTGTCCTAATTTCATAATTATGCAAAACCATGATAAGTCTACCTGTGCTAATGATACAGAAATGGAAAATATCAGAAGCTACTGCTGAGAAGAGAGAACTCCCACTTTTGGGTCATGATGGAAGAGCCTGGTGGACTGGTAACATCTCTTTAAAATAAATGCCTTTTTAAAAACTTTAATTGTTAAATTGTTTTTTTGAGACAGGGTCTCACTATGTTGCCTAGGCTGGACTTGAACTCCTGAGCCCAAGTGATCCTCCCACCTCAGCCTCCCAAATAGCTAGGACTACAGGTGCATGCCACTGCACTCAGCTTTAAAATGAATGCCATTTAAAAATGAATAAGGGCAAATACATTGTTCATAATGTTTTATTCTTTGAGCTTCCTAGAAAATGGAGTATATACACTTACAAGAATGTCAGTTATTTGATTTTGAAAAGCTTCACAGAATTCCATTTGAGACTCAAAGATATACCTCATGAATTGAGTTTCAAAAAAGTTAAAAGTTCTAAGAACTCTTCAAAATGAGAAATACATTAATTTCTCAATGCCCAATAAGATTCATCACCTCATCTCACAGATAGGATTAAAATACTTATCTTAAAACATGTTTATTGGCTCGAACATTTTTTGTCTCCTTTTTCCGTCTAGTGTGTTTAACATAAAATTAGTGATTGGGAGCTTGAAAGTAGTAACAGTCAGTAGGAATTTAATATTCTTGCTCTATCATCTCATTTTAACTTTTGATTGAGTCAGGGGTTGAAACCGAATTTTTTCCGTATGTTAGCTAATTTTATTTAGCCCTGACCCATGGAAATTCTTTTTGAGACAGAGTCTCACTCTGTTGCCCAGCTAGAGTGCTGTGGTGTCAGCCTAGCTCATTGCAACCTCAAACTCCTGGGCTCACGCAATCCTCCTGCCTCAGCCTCCCAAGTAGCTGGGACTACAGGCATGCGCCACCATGCCTGGCTAATTTTTTCGATTTTTGGTGGAGACGGGGTCTCGCTCTTGCTCAGACTGGTCTTGAACTCCTGAGCGCAAATGGTCTGCGCGCCTCGGTCTCCCAGAATGCTAGTATTGCAGGTGTGAGCCACCGCGCCCAGCTGAAAATTCCTAATGAGTTATCAAGATATTGTTTCTTCAGTTCAGTACTGTGACAGATTATGAAAGTAACAAATGGATGGAGATATGAACCGCTGTTTTCTTGAAATAGGAAACACTGTGACAATTTTGAATGGTGATGTTTTGGGGGCAGAGAGAGGGGAGAGTTCTCTTAGGATACCTCCTCCAGACTAGTGCTCTAGGAGGGTAGCATGAGAATTTTGCACCTTTCCATTCTACTGGTGGACCTAATATGTTGTGATTCCTGTTACCTGCAAAGGATAGTATGTACAACAAGGCCTCACTGCTTGGGAGAGTTTTCATATTTATAGTCAAAAGGCTCTAGGCCCAGTCCTGGATATAGGGCCTTATACAAAATCATGAATATCATCTGGAATTACCTCCTCCTTGTAAATTAAGATTACTTACTTACTAATTTATTTATTTAGCTGATGTATGAACATTTTCTCTTGTGCCAGGAATGGGGACAGTAGATAAAGGCAGAACCTCTGACATGGAGGGGGTCACCATCTATGGAAATAGCTGTTGCAGTGTTCTTCTGAGCCTGAAAATTTTAAATAACAGACATGCCTTTGCTTTATGATCTATGAAGTGCTATACAATTCAAGAGGTCCGACAACCAAAGGCAGCAAGTTAAGGCTAAAAAATTAAACTACAAGCATTTGTTAGGTTGAATATAAGAATAAAATAAAGGTGTAGTCACCCTTGATTATTCACGGAGTGGCTAGTTTATGATTATCAATGCCCTTTGATTCTCCTTCTCCTTCCAACTACCAACTATTGAATATTTCTCTGCTCATTAACACCTGTCTAGGAGTGGGAAGGTGAAATGCTAATCAGCCAATTTGGCTAATTGTTAGCTGCTGCCATAATCCTTTTTTTTTTTTCTTTTTTAAGTTGAGGAAGGGAAAAATTGAAATCTTTTACTAAAATGTTAGCTATAGATTTCTAAACTTAATGTCACTTTCCCTTTCTTTGACTGCATAGATAAATTCATAGATATTTTGTTTTCAGAAAGGTATTGAAGAGAATTAAAACGATATTCATCAGTTCTCAAGTATCAGACTATGACTTCACATTACATAATTCTTATTGGTCAGTGTTTAGAAAATCTTAACCTCTGAGAGAAAGACTAGAATAAAGCTTTTGGATTTAATTGTTGCAATTTTAAGTGTACCCCTATTATAAATAACTGCACTTGCTAAATGGATTTGGACCAATAGGGAATTAACTTTAAGAAAATTACTTGAGATTATCCTCCCCTTTGCCTCTGGTAGACATTACAGGACCCTCCCCAAACCAAATAAGGGAAAGACGAATGTTCTGAGCTTTAAGGGCACTAAGAATAAATCTGAGCTGTCACAGATAAGATTACTTTCAACTCTTTATTTCATGTTTTCTGACATAGACCCCAAGATCTGTAATTATCTTAGAGAAACTGCGGGGGCTTAGACAGTACTTCTCAGTTCCTTTGGCTTTTGGGTTTTTGTTGTTGTTTTGGTTTGGATTTTTTTCCTATCTCTCTTTGGGGCTGGAGATCTGGGGTGGGTGTGTGTGTGTGTGTGTGTGTGTGTGTGTGTGTGTGTGTGTTCCCCTAGAGTGCCAAAAAAAAAAAAGTGCTTAAGAGTCCTAGGGTGATGAGGCTATTTTTGTTTGAAGCTGATACTTCTAGCTGAGCCACAAGTGCTGCTTGGAAGGGCTTAGGTTGTTTCCAGGGGGAGAACTCTGCAGAGAAGAGGCAAAGTTCAACAGGACAACAAAGAAGCAGCAGAAACAGCCAGGAAAACGAAGAGCCCTCACGTTTAAACACACAACCCTCTATCAGAGTTCTCGAATCTGAAAATATTCTGCAAAGTGCTACTTGACGGGAACTTTTCACCTGACTTTTACTTTCTACGACCACCATGACTGAGATCACTGCTGAAGGTATTTGCTACCATTTTCCAATAATATTGAATAAGGAAAAGAAAAATGTGTAAATTGACAGCCACACTGATTGTCAATATGTCCATTAAAAATGTTGCTTTGAGGTAATTGCCTTGTTCAATGATTCTATACAAGATCAGAGAAGTGGATTTGAGAGCTGAGATGCTGCCAGATCTGTATTTTAGGGGAGCGAGAAGAGATTTCTTTGAAATTTTGCATGTGGAAACTGTGCCCTGATATAGCAAAGGGCCCACAAGTTAACAGTTGTCACCCACACCTCTATAAATAGCTATGGTCATGTAACATGATGGCTGATATTAAATATCTTATCTAGCAAAAATTACAAAGCTTGCAAGGATGGAGACCCTGATAAACTTAAAATATTACATTTAATGCCTAAACTTAAAATAATAATTGTGAGCATTTTTGCTTTATGTTATTTTAAAATGGAGATGTTAAATTTGTTTTTCCTTTCCAAATAGAGTATGTAAATATACACGGACACATAGATAAGGCTTATATACAATTTGAGATATAAATGCTCCAACAAAATTTGTATCTGTTTTGTTACTGATAGATATTCAGAGATAAAGTTTGGAATTCCACAAATTCACTACAGATTAATGCAATTTTAAAAATAAGGCAATTAAGTGTTAGAATTCTGATTCTATTTATAAACTCATTCCTCTTTGCCCTCTAAATGTTGAATTCTATCCTTATATTAAATATTTTTCTGTTTTAATGCTTTTATTGAAAACTACATGTTGTAACTAAAATATTTAATTTTTATTCCTTCCCCATGGTAGCAACTTTAACACACACACGCACACACGTTTCTTAGAATAAAGGAACCCTTTCAAACTAAGGCATTATGAATACAGACAAAGTATGATTCTAGTTAGGGTAAAAATTTTGGAGGTGGATCTAAAATTTGCTTCTGACAGCTGCAAGAAAACCAGACAGGTGGTGCTCTTGACAGTTTCCAAGTGAAATGCTGGACTGATTTGTTTTGAATCAGACAACTGAAAAATAGAATATGTGGTTTTTGTCTTTTAGGGTAAAAATTAGGATGAACACACAATAATTTCTGGTAGAGATTTTCAGTCAATATTTATAAGACGAATTGTCCTACTTGTACCTTCCTCTGAGAAATTCAGAATGGCACCCCAAATGAATAACAATTACTGAGAGATTTCTGTGTATTAGATGATTTGTTCAGAATGTTATGAGTATTTACTTATTTTAACCTTATGCAATTCAATTAAGTAGGCATTATTATCTTCATTTTGCAGAAAAAGAAACTAACTAGAATGTTTTGTGACTTGCTGAAGACCACAGCATTGCCCAGGATTTTAAGCCAACTCCCTTAAATTTAGTTTGTTCTTTCTTTCCTGTAAGATAAAAATAAAGTTTATTCTTTATCAATTTTAGTTCAGAATTTTCTACCTAAATATAAATAGCATTTTTTTCCTATTCCTTAGATATTCTGTGTCATGTGGCCTATATTTTGTCTTAAAGAGATCTGTCTATAAAAACTTCTTGCTTAGCTCTGCACAAGTTATTAAGATACCTATGACTATGTTTCCCTACCTCTGTTCAGAGAACAGACTGGCAGCTGATTCAAGAGTTCAGTTGGCCAAACCATTTTTGATTTGCCTGTGGATTATACTCTGTAGACCTTTGCACTTGATTCATAAAACGTTTTTAGGAGAAGTTTTGGTTTGAGGTAGAACATTTGTTTCTGCCTTCTCTCTATGGAGAGTTTAAAGGGGTTTTGGAAGACCTGAAGTTTTTTGGTTTTTTTTTTCAATTTTTATTTTTTAAATTGAATTAGTAATAAACTTTAAAAGTAAAAATACCATCTAATTCCTGGGTAATGGTCATTTACCACTCCTGATCTTAACATAATAATAAAATATCTATGTCATCTGAACATCAATTATGTGCTTTTTTCCTTTTCTGGAATGATTTATTAATAATATTTTTCAAATTAAAATTCAACTGCCAACTCAAATGAACTTATCTTTTAAGATTTAGTACCACAGTCATTCTGCATGTTTATCCAGAGTTTTTCGCATAGTGCTTTTCTATACACTTTTCATTTTGTCTTTGTGATTCTCACTTTTGGCACCCTAGCTACAATAGGCTGCTTCTCATCTTTTATTAAAGATGTCCTTTTATACAGGGCCTTGGTACATTCTATTCCCTAAACTTAGAATAGTCTTTTCTCTCATCTGCCATATTTCTTTGGCAACCACTTTTGGACATATTGATGAAATATAAGCACTACATCAGTAGCCTTGTGCAGTCTACTGATTATCCTTCCCATCAGTTTGTCACAGAACAAGCAAACAGTTTGTAGCATTTAAGAAATTAAATGCTAAAACAGCACCTTAGAAAGATCTAGTCCATTGCCCCACCTCAATTTTTGGGAAGACCAGGATCATACTGATTATATTATTCTTTCATGGTTGTGGGAAATTAAGGAAGGTCTGAGGATACCATTCACATCTCCTATGGCTCATTCCAGTGCTTATTTCAACTATAGTGCATGCTTATTTATACACCTTACCAAGTTCTTTACATACATTTCCACTGCATGCTCCAAGCTGGATTACTTCATCTAGTGGAAGAAAAGAAACAATGCTAGATATAGAATTGCATTTCAGGTACAGAGCAATAGATAAACTAGAAGTAGGCAAAGTTTACTTTTACCCCAAAGGATATTAAGGAAACAACATCTTTGCTTCTGGCATGATAGATTAATAAAAATACGTATAATGACAATGATAATAACAATTCACATGTATTCTGAAGACATAAGATGTCAAGCACTGTGTTAGACTTGTTATATACTCATTTAATCCTCAGGGCAACCAAAATGAGACAAATACTCTTATTATTGCTTTTTGTAGAATAGAAAGCCAAGGTTTAGAGAGGTTTAGAAATAAGCTTGATTCATGGTGGGTGCAGTGTGCACCACTTGGAGGCTGGGCATGCTTGAAGCTCTGGCATAGCGGGGTGGGGTGAGGGGGCAGGGGCAACATATGTAACCCTAACAATATTTATAACCACAGAATATGAGATAATAAAAAAATTTAAAAAAAGAACTTGAGCGATAAAGGTTACAATGAAAAGAATAAAATAAATATTCCTGGAGTCTATAAAAAAAAAGAAATAAGCTTGAATTCACACAGCTGTGTATGTGTATCCAGATCTGACCAGAATCATGTTGAATATGTCCTCTAACTGTGTATGAAACTGAGAGTTAGCTTGGTATCAATTAAGTCGTTTTTGGGGCATACATTACACCAACGTTGGGTAGATTAGCTCAGGCCCCAGATGGGATTAGAACCAAACAGCACACAGGTTTAGGGCTATGAATAGCCCTCTACCTTCCTTCCAGAGACTCAATTATTCCTAGGCAAGTGCCAAGGTTAGTTTCTCCTTCTGAAGTCCATACAGATATTTGATCACCAAGTGTAGCTTGTATTTGATAGCATATATTACTATGCAAAAATACTTTTTAAGTAATTTTGATAATGAAGCAAATTTTAGATAATTCTTAATAGCTTTGTTGAAAAGATGGTGGAGACTTTTTAAAAAGTTGGTGAAATATATAATGTTTTCAAATTGTCTATTAACTGATACACAGTCATTTTATACTTTATAATAATATTTGTATAATTGTGTTCCCTGGGTACCAAAACCTCCAAAATATGAAAAAATACAAATTTCTATGTAACGGATTCAAGTTGGTGAGAATCCTATATATAATTAACTTAGAATTTACTAGAACATTTAGTTAAAGGAAATTGTTTATTTAAAATATTAGAAGAGCGTATGGCAAACCCTCAACTTCTAAACTGTTAAATAACCTTAGGGCTCAGGAAAAGGGTTATTGTACTACATATGGAATTCTTTCCTTACTATTAGCTGAACTGTGTTTCACTGCTTTTGTAACAAACCTATAAGAGAATTTTATATTCAAAATTTAGAGCAACAATAGTTATTTATTTTACACATTGTTTTGCTCCTATAGACTCTGCAGCACAAGAGCACTCATTGTTGCTCTCAAGAAAAAAGATCAAAAATTCACAGTCAGACTACTTAACAACTAGACATGCAAGTTATATCATCCAGAGCAATAGATGGTGAAATTAAAAGAAGGAGATCTAACCCACGTATCTATAGTTACCTTGTCAAAGCCAAGAGCAGGTACTCTTGGCGTAAATGGAGTGGACTTGGGGGTGAAGGAGGATGTAGCACTAGGTTCAAGTCCTAATCACTTCTGGGTTATGTTCTCCATTCTCCTGATCAATAAAAGCAATAGATTACATATAAAATATCAAGTTTAGTTCCAGGAACACATTTTAAAATTGACATTGAAAAACCAGTATATTTGGAAAAGTAGGATCATGATGGTGAGAGGAACAGTTAAATGAAAGGATTTGTGCACGGGTCATTTAAGTAGAAGATTGGATTTTTTCATTATGTAGCACTTGAGGGCAATGCTCATGACTCTGGATAAAAGTCTGGAAGACACAAAAATGGCTGTTGGCAAAATATAAACAAAACCCAACTGATCATTAAAATGATAGCTAGAACTGACTCTTCTGACTAGAAAGAAAGAAAAAAAGAAAGGAAAACAGTAAGGAAGGAAGAAAGGAAGCAAGGAAGGAAAGAAAAGAACAGAACACAGTTTCCAATTCTCAAGAAATAGAGCAATAAAGAATATGCTAACAACTACACCAACATATACAGCATGCTATGGAAACCTCTATAGTATAGACCATCAGTTCCTTCAAATAAATTATAATAATAGGAACAAGAATACCCATGGAATAGATTAAAAGAAATATAAAAAAATTAGCAACCCATTACAATGTATGGAATTACTGTGTCATGATTCAAACAATCTTAATAAAATTTTGATGAAAAAACTGAAAACATAATCTGGATATTAGATGATATTAAATGATTATATTTGTAGTAGGATAACTGTATTGTGGTTATGTTTTAAAATTACTTATTATTCAAGGATACATACTCAAATATTTATGAATGAGGTGATATGATGTTTGAACATTGCTTCTAAATAATATAGCAGAGAGTAGAGTAGATGGTATGTAGAGAGGGTAGGATTGGCTATGAGTTGATTATGTTGAGGCTGGTGATATGTACATGGGGTTTCATTCTAATATTCTGTCTACTTTTGTGAATATTTAAGCTTCTCCATAATAAAGAGTTAAATAAAAAAGAACAGAGTTGATGTTGTTAGTAAAGTAAATAACTTTTAATAAGAATTCAATTTTCATAACATACATGGGCCAGTGACTCCACTGGTCATCCAATTTATTTGTAAGTGCAAATTACTGTCCAAATTGAACAGTGTGTTGTTATTGGAGTGAAAACTGCATGTGCTTATATTAAACAGAAGGATCTAGAAATATACTTTAAGTTTGTAAAAGCAGACAAGGAAATAATCATTTTTCCTGATCCTGTAGGGATCTGGGGATTAGTTTCATATCATTTCTCAAAAGTATTAGTGACATTAATTAGAGATATTAATTAGAAATAGTTAATTTTTGAGATGGGCCATGGGAAAACCTAAGAACAATTAAAAATCCTAAAGAGTCAATAAGATACAAGAAAAAAAAATAGTTCTAATACGTGCTATGTCCAGGAATATTGTGTCTATTGACAATGTATTGAGTACCAAGCTTTTGCATTAAGATCTCTTTGAAATATCACAGAAACTCTGAAAGGCATGTATCACATAAACCACCAGTCTGACTCTAAAACCTATGATCTTCTTTACTGTTCAAGTTGATTTTAGGCAAATAGAAGACAAGCAGATTGTGAAAACCATTAAGGTATAGTTCACTGAAAATCAGAGAGAAAAGGTAGCACAGAGCTAAGAGTAGGTAGCATTAAGAAAAGGCAGTGTGATAGAGTGGAAAGTGCATGAAATCTTAAGACAGAAATCAGGGTCTAGGCACCAGCCTCACTGCTTAACCATTCATGGTCTGGGGAGGATGAGCCCTTATGTGGGTGGGGGTCACTAACAAGGGGGTCTACCTTAAGTAATTGTTTATAATATGGCCAGAGGAATTTTTCAATTTTGTAGTAGGTCATGCTAGTTAGCAAATTAAGTTTATGTTTTTTTTAAATTGTGCAAAGCATCCATGATGTAAAATCTGTAGCACAAGTGAACAGAAAATAGAGCTTTGTAGTATTGGCCCTCACTGGGATCCAGTGAGACTTTTCTGACAGATTTTCATTATTATTTTAATAGTGACTATTTTTCTTCCCACCCTATAAGCACACAGTATCCATGGAAAATATTATCAGTTTAAATGCTTCTTCTTTTTTTCCTATTTATTTTTGGTCTTCCTTGTGACTGTAATTTAAAAATCATGTTACTTGTACAATTCGAAAATGAATTGAGGCTATTCAGCTATTATATTAATACTAAAGGCTTAGAAATCCTTAGAGACTTAAAGCCTCCAATGCTGTTTGCATTAATTTTTAATCAGTTAACAATATTTAATATGAGAGATACATAAAATAGTGCAACTAAGCAATTTTAAAATCATCTGCATTGACCTTTGGGTTGAATATATCAATTTGAAAAGAGAATGCATAGACGGTTAAGATTTTCCAGTTAAGCTTTTGGTTTTATAGTTTTGCTTGTTTGGGAGCTTAAAGGCAGCATTAAAACATTATTATTTTTCTTTTCTTCCTTCAAATAAAAAGAACCCCTTTGGGTACATGCTTAATATATAAAATGCATATTATCTAATGTAACACATTTAAGAAGAACAAAATAGGGAAAAATCTTCAAGTGGCAACTATGCATTAACATTATACAATAATCCGAATTTTGTGGAGTTTAGTCTCCATTTAACTCAAATGTCTAGGCAGATTTATCAAGGTTAAGTTTTTTCTCTCTCTGTTTCCCACCTGCTTTGGATAGTGTGAGTTACATACATAGTTTCTGATAGGAAGCACTTGAGTGTCACATAAACATGCATTGCCCCAAGTAAGGGTAATACAGAGACAGATGAACTTCCTGGTCCAAAAAGGTGGTAATTTCCATCTTCAATGGAAACTAAAAAGAGTATCCTTGTCAAATGTGTAATGAGTAAAGTCTGCTCCTGCTCCGTTCTACAGCTCTATGCTCTCTAAACATCAAACACCTCATCTCCATGCCTGAAGTGAAGCTGTCAAAGATACATAGAGTTTACAATTTTGAGAGATACTTTGGTATATAAATGAGTTGTTACCTCCTAAACTGAAAACTCCATCTCATGTACAATGCACTTTAAATATTACGTATAAATATATTAGTATATGGTTTAGATATTTTCTAATTTGTTATCTGTGGCAGAGACTGGGGCATGTCCTATTCACCTAAGCAAGTTAAAGATACAATCTTTCAACCTATAAGAACAAAGATAATTTACATTGAGCAACCTGCTGTTTGTAGGGAAAGTTGGTTTAGTTCAGGCAGCAGGAAGTTATAACTCATTGTGACAAACTGCCTTACTGCTAATTTGCTGCCTCATTCTCCCTTCCCTGACACAAGGTGCTGAAGAGCTAAGAAAAACAAAGGAATGTAAAAGCTCATAGTATTTTAAACTGAGTTTTGATAATGTTGAGGGCATTGGTAAGCTTGTGGAAGAAAGATGATCAGTTTCCATTTATTATATATAGACTTGCAAAGTACATTTTTAGCAAGGTTTCCCTGGAAAATTGATTGTTGCCTTTTAAAATAAAATCATCTTGTGATTAGGAGAATTTTCTGTTTGAGGTAGACATTTGATAAAATGTCAGGACAAAAAAGGCAGATATAAAGTGGCACTTCTTTGACATTCAGTGCTGGAGCTATTATTTTTGCCCATGGTTATTCCTATTTAGCCTATATATAATTGCCTAGGGGAAAAAGTGTACTGTAAAATCTGTAAGTTTCTATAGTATGGTAAAATGCCAAGCTTGTAAAGTTAAATCTGCAGAAGTATTAGGCATTGTATTTAGAAAAGACAAAAAAATACTTCTGTCTGAAATATAGGAAAATTTTAGATTCTAGGGTTTAGATTTATAAAGCAGTATGTCATGTCAGAGGGATTCAGATGTATTCAATACTTTAACACTTATTCTGTATCAGGCTGAATGCCAAACAATGGGCACACAATGATAGATAATACAAGGTCCCTGCCTCTAACATAGTAGCTTGAAAAGCAAGCTAGAAAGAGCAAGAAATCAGGGTGAGAATGAAGACTAGACATTTAAAAACAGATGACTCTAATTTGGAATTGCAAGCATACCACATTTTCATCCACTTTGCTTTATTGTGCTTCTCAGATATTGCATTTTTTTTAAACAAATTGAAAGTTTGTGGCCACCCTGTGTCTAAAAAGTCTATTAGTGCCATTTTTCCAACAGCATATGTTCATTTTGTGTCTCTGTGTCACATTTTGGTAATTCTCTCAATATTTCAATTTTTTTCATTTTTATCATATCTGCTATGGTGGTCTGCAATTAGTGATCTTTGATGTTACTATTGTAATTGTTTTGGGGCAAAGCAAACCATGTCCATATAAGGTGGTGAACCTAATTGATAAATGTGGGTGTTTTGACTGCTCCAACAACCAGCCATTCCTACTCTCTCTCCCTCTCCTTGGGTCTCCATACTTCCTGAGACAGAGCAATGTTGAAGTTAGGCCAACTGATAAACCTACAATGGCCTCTAGTCTTCAAGTGTTCAAGTGAAAGGAAGATTTGCATATCTCTTAAACATTTCACCAAGTTGTGAATGCAAAGAAAGAGTTCCTGAAAAAATTAGAAGTGCTATTCCAGTAAACACATGGATAATAAGAAAGTGAAACAGCCTTACTGCTGATAAGGAGATAATTTAAATGGTCTGGATAGAAGATAAGACCATGCAAACCTTCAGCAAAACTCTAATGCAGAGCAAGGCCCTAAAACTCTGTTTAATTCTATGAAGACTGAGAAAGATGAGGGACCTGAAGAGGGAAAGTTTGAAGCTAGCAGAGGTTGGTTCATGAGGAAAGAAGCCATCTCCGTAAAAACAGGGCAAGGTGAAGCAGCAAGCACTGATGGAGAAGCTGCAGCAAGTTATTCAGAAGAGCTATCTAAGATCATTGATGAAGGTGACTACACTAGACAACAGAGTTTCAATGTAGATGAAACAGACTTCTATTGGAAGAAGATACCATCTAGGACTTTTCATAGCTAGAGAGAAGCCAATGCCTGTTACAAATCTTCAAAGGACAGGCTGAATCTCTTGTTAGGGGCTAATGCAGTTGGTAACTTTCAGTAGAAGCCAACGCTTATTTACTATTCCTAAAATCCCAGAATACTTAAGAATTATGCTAAATCTACTCTGCCTGTGCTCTATATATGGAACAACAAAGTTTGGATGATAACACATCTGCTTACAGTGTGGTTTACTGAATATTTTAAGTCCACTGTGGAGACACTCCTCAGAAAAAAAAAGATCCCTTTCAAATTATTACTGCTCATTGACAGCTCCTGGTCATCGAAGAACTTTGATGGAGATGTATACAAGGAGAATAATGTTGTTTTCATGTCTGCTAAAACAACATGGATTTTGCAGCCTCATGGATCAAAGAACAATTTTGACTTTCAAGTCTCATTCTTTCAGAAACACATTTTATAAGGCCATAGCTGCCATAAATAGTGATTCCTTTGAGGGATCTAGGCAAAATCAATTAACATCCTTCTGAAAAGGATTCACCATTCTAGATGTCATTAAGAACATTCCTATTTCCTGGGAGGAGGTGAAAATATCAACATTCACAGGAATTTGGGAGAAATTGATTCCAACTCACATGGATGTCTTTGAGAGGTTCAAGACTTCAGAGAAAGTAGTGGTAGAAACTATAGATGTAGTAGAAATAGCAAGAGATCTAAAATTAGAAGTGGAACCTAAAATTGTGACTTAATTGTCACAATATCATTATTAAATGTTAATGGATGAGGAGTTGCTTCTTATGGATGAGCAAAGAAAGTGGTTTCTGGAGATGGAATCTACTTCTGGTTAAGATGCTGTGAAGATTGTTGAAATGACAACTAAGGATTTAGAACATTTCCTGAATTTAGTCAATAAAGCAGTGACAGCGTTTGACAGGATTCATTACAATTTTGAAAGAGATGCTCCTATGGGTAAAATGGTATCAAACAGTAGCATCACATGCTACAGAGAAATCTTTCATGAAAGGAAGAGTCAATGGTTGTGGCAAACTTCATTGTTATCTTATTTTAAGAAAGTGCCATGGCCACCCAACCCTTCAGCAACCACCATCCTGACGAGTCTGCACCCATCATCATGGAGGCAAGACCCTCCACCAGCTAAAACATCAAGACTCACTGAAAGCTCAGATGATTGGTAGCATTTTTCAGCAATAAAATGTTTTTAAATTAAGGTATATACATCATCTTTCTTAGACATAATGCTACTGAAGACTTAATAGATTATATTATAAGATAAACATAGGGAACCAAACACTGGGAAACCAAATAAATCATGTGACTTGCTTTCTTGCAAAATTTAGTTTATTGTAGTAGTCTGGAACCAAACCCTCAATATCTCCATGGCTTCCCTCTTTGAATGATGATGTTTAATTTAGTTAAACCAGCCATGTTATTATTTATAAATGTTATAATTAGTGAACACACCTTGAAACTTGCTGAAAATAATTTTAGAATAAGTATAAAGAATGTCCTTTTATTGACACTGTTAATCTGCCATGCACATAACATTGTTGGGAAGATATAGCAGTTGGCCAAGGAGTAAGGAGATCAAGAGTATGTTTGATCAATGCAGAGATAAAGAGAAAAGAGACAGGAGTTAGGCAAAATTAGCAGTCTGTGAGATGAAACCCTAGGGTGACTAGGGTACAAATTCACCTGACTAAGAAATTGGGTAAAAATACTGGTTTAAATATCCCATTTTGGTCAGGCACTCTATTGCTATAATATTGTAAAAGCTGTATGTTTTACATTTCTGATTATTTTAAACTAGTTGTTTATTGTGATACTTAGCTCCAATTCATTTCATCTGAGTGTTCTCCTTCTGTTTGATCTTCCATTGATGCTTTTCTTCCCCATGTATGCTACTTTGAGCTCTGTTTGTGTGGAGCACCATTTCCAAAGCATAAAGAAATGATGAAATAATACCATCAGAAAAGCAGTCACTAAATAATTTTCATCAGGTTAACAATGAGTATTATTTGTTAAAGAAAAACTAATTCTATTGCTATTGTTATTCTAAATACTATGAGAACTAATGTTTCAGGCCAGTGGTCTTGTTAGGACATCCTGTAAAGGCATTGCATTAAGCATTAAGCCAGGCAAGAGGGTTTTCAAGATGCTGGGGAAAGGCCTTTATCAGAAAAAGGGTGAAGAGACATGGTTCATAGACCAAGGCTCAGAAATATGACCAGGAAGTACTTAGGGTAGCAGAAATGACTACATTAAAGCAATAAGTTGGCAGAACTCTCTAGAGACTTTGTTCATAGTGTCTGAGAGTTATATGAGAAATAATAGTTCTCATATAAGCTCCCAGAAAATTTTGGCATTTCTTGAATAAGTAGACCAGGGTTAGCTGCCCTGTTTCTGCTCAGTTCCTCTGGATTTGAAATGTCTTGTAGGTCCTGGCTAGAATGACTCCTTATAACCATCATCTAGCATGGGTCCCTGGTTTTGAATGGCATGGGCTCCTAATACCTAGGTATTTTAGAACATAGTATTTTATCTTCTCCGAGTTACTATCATGTATGTGTGGATGGAGAGGAGTAAAATTGTTGGCACCCTAAATGATACTCATTCACTTAACAAACATTACTTGTATATATTTTCAGTATTTGCTTTCCCAGTTATTGTTTTAAGCCTAGGGATGAAATGTGAAATATATATAAATTTAGGCCATAAGGGAAAAATGAGATCATTTTATATGTCACTAATAATACAAGACTGCCAGTTCAAAGTTTCCCAAGAGAAGTACATATAAAATTATATACATAAATAGTGAGAGAGATTCTTTGGTTTCTTGTCACTCAAGTTTAAAGTAGACAACATTTACATATATAAAAACAGAGAATAAATCAATAGAGAACAAATAAGCAAATCAACTGTTATGAGATATGACTATCAGGGAAATCTGAGAAGCAGGAGAATAATTGAATTTTTTTGATCAGGAACTGACATAAAGGAGTACAAATTAAGTTAAAACTTGCAGGATGTTTCTAAATGGAAAGACAGGGACATAGAGGTAAAAGCAAAGAATTAAGTTTCTAACAGTATCCCTAGACTCTGAAAGTTCAAGATTAATTCATTAAACAAATAATTATTTTTTATTTTTTACCAAATTAATATCTTGATCTTGGGCTCTATGATCAAAGTTGGAGAAGACACACTCTATTGGCAATTGGGGTGTGAGAATTTGTTGTAAAGATATTCCCACAAGGTTGCAGAGTAAGTAGTATCCACTAGCACCCCGCACCATAATTTTGACTCCATAAATACCCCCAAATCTTTTCCTGTAGGGACAATGAACTATATATACTAGTTAAAAACAAGAATGTAAGACAAAGATGAGCATAGATGCTAGTGGTAGTTTCAAAGGAAATGGGACTGAAGTACTTGACTATGAGAAACTCTAAATTTAGCTATCTTCCAATTTAATGTAGAATAATTTTTAGGTCAATATAGAGGACTTGAATTGGTGGGAAGGTCATTTTAACATCCAATCAGTTATCAATTTACAGTTAGTTTCCTAAATATAGCCATCTAATTCGATGATTGGAAAATTATTTGGGATAGAATGAAATCCTTATTAAAATAGATTTATATTTGCCTGTCTTGATTTACTACTTATAAGCATTTAATAGAAAGAAAAAAATGATAACTTAAGAAAATATAGGGCAAAAAATTCACATGCTAAGGGAATGGCATGGTTCCCCCTTGAGGAAAATCAGTGAAAGGTGATAGTTTATATTCTGTGTCCTTGAGCTAATGAGTTGTGAAGTGCCCGCATAATTCGAGGAGAGGCACAGGTGGAAGCAGCTCTGATGGGTTAACTAAAGACAGTACTTTGCAAAATTGGCTGATATAGGTTTACAGAACTAAACAACAAACTTGAGGGTGGATTGCATTTCTTCACTTGAGAGTCACTCTATATTGTGCCATAATTAACTCTACGTGTTTGCATAGAGTACTTCCAGTGTTTCTGTAATCCTTTGCAACCATACCCCAATGACAAATGTCTTTTCAAATAATGTCTAAACTCATTTAAAATTAAGCTGTTCAGTGACACTCAGCTAGAAGCCAAATGCACAAAAACTTGAAAAGTGTAAAAATAATCAGGACGCTGTGGTGATTGTTGTATAATACTGTCCCCCTTGGTTTCCAAGAGATCAGCACTTACTCAAGTTCAGTGTTAAAACAAATACTGCGAGTCATCACAATTAATTTTTAAAATGTTTCTTTTCTTAAAATTTATCTTTTGGTAAATTATAGACCCTGCAATATGTATAAATCATATATGCAGTTGATCCTTGAAAAACACAGAAGTTAGGGGCACTGATTCTGTGCAAACAGTTGCATATCACTTTTGACTCCCCAAAACTTTATTAATAGCCTACTATTGACCAGAAGGCTTACCAAAACATAAACGGTTGATTAAGAAATATTTTTTGTGTTATATCTATTATAGATTGCATTCTTACAATAAAGTAAGCTATAGAAAAGAAAATGTGTTATTAAGAAAATCATTTAGGAAGAGATCTTGATTATCTTCACCTTGAGTAGGCTGAAGAAGAGAAAAGGGGGGAGTTGATCTTGCTGTTTTAGAGTTGGCAGAGGCAGAAGAGGTGGAGGAAATTGGCAGGGAATGCAGGAAAGGCAGGCATACTCAGTGTAATTTTTACTGAAAGAAATTTGTGTCTTAGTGGACCTGCACGGTTCGAACCTGTGTTGTTCAAGGGTCAACTGCTTTATATATCATTTACTAAGTAGTGATGGAGTTGACATACACATAATCAACATCTAGATCAGTAAACTATTTCCAGCATCTCAGAAGCACATCTTCATTTGTCCACCCAATGACTCTCACTTTGGTGTTCCTTCCTAATGAAAGCAGCTCCTCTTTCTTCAAACTTTCATTTCAAGGGAACAACTATCTCAACATTTTTGGTAATAATTTTCTTCCTTTGCTTTATAGTTTTATGACTTTCATATCTAGAAGCAATATTTAAACAAACAATATCTATAAACAATAGTTTAGTTCTGCCAAGTTTGCTCTTTATATAAATGGAGCCACATAGCATGTGTTGTCATGTATTTTGCTACATTAATTCAACATTCTGTTTGCAAAAGTCATCTATGTTGTTATATGTAGCTACAGTTTGTTATTCTTCTTTCTGTACAATATTCCATAGTATAAAAGTCACTATCCATTGGATATTTTTTCAATTTGGGTGGAGGAAGGCTATAATGAATAGTGCTGCTATGTTCATTCCTCTTTTTTTAGTTTTAATATCTATGATTCTATTATCAGTAATACTTATTTTATGGCAGTATATTCTATAGTATACATACTGCAACATCATTTAAATCTAATAAAAACTTTGGAAAAAGGGTGAGCTCATAGTTATCTCCTAAAAATGCCCCAGCCTGTTTTTAAGAAGAAATTGATATAGTCCCACGAGATATAAACAATGGGTATTGGGGCAGCAGGGAGAGAATGTGTAAAATCATGAGGACTACATAGGAAGACCTCATCTCTAAAATTAAAAAAAAAAATTAGCTGGTGTGGTGGTGCATACCTATAGTCCCAGCTACTTGAGAGGCTGAGGCTGGAAGATAACTTGAACCCAGGAGTTGGAGGTTGCAGTGAGCTATGATGATGCCACTGCATTCTAACTCAGCAACAGAGCAATCTTGTTTTTTAAAAAATGGAAACTTACTTCTGGGACCTTTCAAGGTAGATAGAGTGTGCTAAAAAGATAAAATTTTAAAAAGAACAAAGAAGAAGAAGGGGAGGAGGAGGAGAAAATATATAATTCCAACTGCCAATACGGAAGCAGATTCTCAACTGAGATTATTACCCCGCTTGAAGAGTTTGCACATGTAAGTGGGCATTGTTTTATTAGAATGCCTAAAAGATATTATCATTGTGTGCCATAAATTTTAAGTAACACTGAGCAGGCCTAAATAAAACTCTGCATAGAGGAGTGTTCACATAATATCTATTGATGAAGAGTAGTGAGAATATCAGTTATGATGTGTAGAATAATGGCCTCCAAAGATACTCATGTCCTAATGCCTAGAAACTGTGAATATGTTACCTTACATGGCAAAAGGGAATTTGCAGATGTGATTATATTAAGGAACTGGAGAGGAAGAGATTATCCTGGATTATCTGTGTGGGCCCATCTAATCATAGTAGTCCTTAAAAATGGAGAACCTTTCCTGGCTATGGTTAGAAGGAGATAAAATGGAATGACGACTGGCCACTACTGACTTTGAAGATACAGGAAGAGGTCACTGAGTCCACCCATAGAAGGTGGAGAGGGCAAAGAGACAGAGCCTCCCCTAGAGCCTCCAAAAAGGAATATAGCCTAGCTAACACATTCATTTTAGCCCCTTGATACAAATCTTGGACTTTTGAGCAAAGAACTATAAAATGGTAAATGTGTGTTTTTTTAAGCCACTGAGTTTGTGGTACTGTGTTATGGTAGCAGCAGAAAACTAATTTATCAGTATCTATCTGATTATTGTAACTCTGATATGCACTAGGAGACCAATTTTTAGAGGGCTCATATAAAATTGATATAGAAGAATAGTAAATTTATTTCCACGAAATATTTTACATAAATCACTTTTTAAATAACATAGTCTCCCTTTTATACAAGAAATCTGAGAATACAAAGGAGTCCCTTTATCAAGATCACAGAGCTCATCATTAAAACAACTGATGATTGATTGAGGATTAACTAGCTTATTCCTTCTGCAGCAATAACTTTCCCTCCAAGAAATCAAATTATCTAGTAAGTAACATTTTCCCCCTAATAATCAGCAAAGCTATAGAGTCACTTTGTTTTGTTTTTCCACAAATAGAAATTTGAAAATCTTAGGAAAGGAGAGGTTGTAGTTTGTGCCACGTTTATACCATCTTAATATCTTTAAAATTAACCTGCTTCCATTCAGAAATGGCTTTCAGTGGCCATTTCTGAAACGTGAACTGTGACTTGTTCCATTATCAATGGTGTTTGCACATATATTTAGTTACCTACTCACAAAGTATATGTGTGTACAGTGTACATATTGTCCACATTGTCTAGAAGATTATAAAGTGAACTTCTTTAAAAGGCTCCCCCAGTTCTTAGACCAGGACACCTTGCCCTTCTTTGGAATGGGTCTCCTTCACCTTCCTGGGCTTGCACACACCAGGAAACTATGTATATTTTCCGCTGGATAAGAGCCTATTAATAGCAAGCTGACATTGCTGCAGTTAAAAAAAAATCAGGTCAGAGATTAATTTCATGGAACCCACAGTCATGTCAGCTAAACATGATCTGTTGAGGTAGGTGAAGGATGTGTGATCATTCTGTTTGTTGCACAAACTAAAATAAATATGTCTCTCTTTTATATATAGATTCTGAAACATTCTTTCTTTTGTCTAGGACTTCTGAAGTAGCATTGTATAAAGTTCCTGCAGATTTTAAACTTCTGATACAGTTTTTTTTTTTTATTTTTTTGGCTTAAACATCTTCCAAATAATACCAATTAGAGAATAAAGGTGATCAAAAGGTGGGATGCAGGAAGAAGACATGACAAAAGGGTTTAATTAAAATTATTGAAATATTAAAAGTTAGGAAATAAATACTTGGAATTAATTTAAGTAAAGATAAAATTATATTTGCAGGAAAGCAAAGTTGCATCATTTTGACCTGGACACATTGAATATTCATTCAACTCATCACTGGCATCACTGCCTGAGTTCTGCCTCCTGTTAGATCACCAGCAGCATTAGATTCTCATAGGAGCGTGGACCTTACTATAAACTGCACATGGGAGGGGTGTAGGTTGCACACTCCTTATGCGAATCTAATGCCTGATGACCTGAGGTGGAACTGAGGCAGAGATGCTAGCACAGGGGAATGGCTGCAAATACAGATTATCATTACCAGAGAGGTTTGACTGCACAATAAATGTATTGAGATTGAATCATCCGTAAACCATCCCACCACCCTCAGTCCATGGAAAAATTGTCTTCCATGAAACCAGATCCTGATGCCAAAAAGGTTAGAGACTGCTGCATTAAAGGACAGAATGCAGGTAGATATATCTTTGATGAGAAGTATTAAAAGAAAAAATTCAGGAAGGAAAGAAAACAACAACAACAACTGTGCAAAATTGTAAATTGTAAGGAACTACACATACATATTTATACAGCATTTGCACAGTATAAATACATATGAATAAATATGAAGTATACAAATATTTGTGATGCATAGAATAAAATGCAAAATTAAAGAACTTAAAGTTCCTATAACATATAAGATACTGTGCATGAAGCACTAAGAGAAAATATTTGATTTTCTTTGCAAAACTGTTTAAAAATTGTAAAGCATAATGTATATGATAGATATCATTTTTATGTCATTTTTGCTTTAATTATCATTTTAACTGACATATAATAGTTCATATGGGGTACTTGTGATATTTTCATACATATATAAAATGCATAATGATCAAATTAGTGTAATTAGCATATTTATCATCTCTAACATCTTATTTCTTTGCTCAGAACATTCACATCCACTCTTCTAGCTATTTAAAAAGATAAAATGAATTATTGTTAATTATAGTCACCCCACAGTGCTATAGGACACTGGAACTTATTCTTCCTAACTGCAATTTTTGTATCTGTTAACTCACCTCTGTCTATGCCCTACCTGACCCTTTCCAGCCTCTAGTAACCACTAGGCAAATCTTCTATGAGATAAAATCTTATGTCTTCTCATATGAATGAGAAAATGCAATATTTGTTTTTCTGTATATAGTTTATTTCACTTAACATAGTTCATCCATGTTGCCACAAAAGACAGGATTTCATTCTTTTTTATGGCTGAATAGTACTCCATTGTGCATATACCACATTTTCTTTATCCATTCATCTGTTGATGGGCACTTTGGTTGATTCTGTATCTTAGCTATTATGAATAATGATGCAATAAACATGGAAATGTAGATATCTTTACTATTTATTGATTTTCTATCTTTCGGATATATACCCAGCAGTGGAGTTGCTGGATCATGCAGTTTCATTTTTAGTGCTTTGAGGAAGCTCCATACTATTTTCGATAATGACTGTGCTAATTTACATTCCCACATATGATATATAAGAATTTCTCTTTCTCCACATCCTATCCATCATTTGTTAGCATTTGTCTTTTTGATAATAAGCATTCTAACTTGGGTGAGATGATATCTCATTGTGATTTTGATTTGAATTTCCCTGATGATTAGTGATTGTGAGCATTTTTTTTTCATATACTTGTTGGCCATTTGTATGCCTTCTTTTGAGAAAGGCCTATTCTGCTCATGTACCCATTTTTTAAATTGGATTATTATTTTTTTTTCTGTTGAGTTGTTTGAGTTCCTAATATAGTCTGGATATTAATCCTTTGTAGGATTAATAGTTTGCAAACATTTTCTCCCATTCTGAAGATTGTCTGTTCACTCTGTTGATTATTTTCTTTGCTGTGCAAAAGTGATTTTAGTTTTATGTAATCCCATTTTGTCTGTTTTTGATTCTGTTGTCTGTGTTTTGAGGTCTTCTCTATAAAATCTTTGCCCAGACTAATGTCCTAAGTGATTTCTCTGTTTTCTTCTACTTATCTCATAGTCTTATATTTGAGTCTCTAATCCATTTTGAGTTGATTTGTGTAAATTAAATTCATTCATTTAAAATTATTTTATATTTTCATATAAGTATATTTGATATTTATTAAGTTTATGTAGTGTCGAGTAGTTTCAATCCTGCCAAATCTAAAAATAATTTTTCATCCTTTAATGATACTTTTATGATTATTTAGGAAGGCTTAGTTTTTTAAAAGGGATACACATTGTAGGGCATTTTATTTTGATGATTTTTACCATTTAAAATTATGAATTACCATTATTTTTATACATTGAACATCATTGGGTGTCTTTTATTAGATTTGACACTTTTGGATACATTTCTCTCAATAATGTACTGTAAGCCTTATCCATGCTCAACTTAGAAAAAACTTCAACCAAGCTCTAAATAAATGAGTTCATCTAGAAACTAAAATAGTGGATTCATTAATAATATTGACAATTAATTGATTAGTATTGAAAAAATCATGTTTATCTCTCCTGTAAGAGTGATAATAGATTTAGAATTCCTTATAAGAATCAAGAAACATAAATATTTGCATATATATATTTGAATGTATTTATTTATTAAACTGCTACCCTATTTTTAAGTTTATTTTAATTGGAACTGGCAATGTTTACCAGTACAAAAGTGGGTTTGGATTTTGCGCATGGAAAGTCTAGCATCAGCTGACCATTCCCAAATCATGTCTTTTTTCAAGTATACATGTTGCCACACTATATGAGCCTTAAATTTCTTCAGTGTATGAAATTTTCCAATATTATAGGAAGTGAAGGAGATGCAATTGCCCTTTGTACTTATTTTAGATCATTATTTACCAAATGTACCACTTCTCCTTGTTATTCAATACATCTAATTTAACCTTTATGCTGTGTTCAGTTATTGATTTTATTTCTATGATGAGAAAGAAGTATTATGATAAAATAGATGGAATTATAGGAAAGTAGAGTTGAAATGGTTTTTACATCATTTCAAGCAATTTTGTGTTAAAATACAAACTTTATTCATCTTATAAAATTATGTGTCTGGAAACTACTTCTAGTCTTTCTCCTGTCCCTAAGCATACTGTAAGAAATGTCAAAGAAAATTAATATCTACCTTACAGTGAAATATTTCCATGCAACGGTATTCAGCGTTTTCCTTAGAAAACTGTCTGTGTCTAACAATACTTACGTCATGTATTATGGCCAGGTGCAGTGGTGTGTACCTGTAGTCCCAGCGACTCAGTAGGCTGAAGTGGGAGGATTGCCTGAGGCCAGGAGTTTGAGGCTGTAGTGCATTATGATTGTGCCTGTGAATAGCCACTGCACTCAAGTCTGCGCAACATAGTGAGACCCTACTAAAAAAAAAATCCTCACCTAAATCTCCTAAATCTTCTTGTTAATATTAAAATTAATATTTCATACCATTTCTTCTATTTTTCAACTTGAAAATAGCAATATTCTCTTTACAGTGACCCTTTGTCTTGTAGAATACTAATCTTAAACATCATTCTTAGCTTTTGACTTAAGTTGAAAGTGCTAAGAAAAAAAAAGTTACTCCATAAACTGTACATTATTTTCAGTCTTTTAGTCACATTAAATTCTTACCTGCAAATTTCAAATAATAGTGTACTTTGAGAAGGGGTAGATGTGATATGTCAAAATTTATTAACAGATAAGGAAGAGTTATTGACTGATCAAACAAAAACCCTACCAAACCAATTAGGAGGAATGTCAGCCTTGGTTCTGTGCTTGTGCTTACTGACTAAATACCACCTCTGGGTATCCAGCATGTTTGCTGAAAAAACTGTGTGTAAAATCTGACCATCATAGCTATAAACTCCTGGCCTCCCTTGTACTGATGATGTGCCTTCCCCACCTTATCCTTCTGAAATGCAGTTTCCTTATCTATGATAGAAAGATTATAATGAGAATCCACACAGTATATATATGAAAGTGCTGAGTACCACTTGACATATACTAGGACAAAATAAATACTAATTTTTTCACTTATGTTTACCAAACAAAAATTATGGGAGCTCTAAATAATCATACATCTACATGGGTATATATACGAATCAAAAATATGTATATACTATCAATGCATAAAAACTATTTTTATTTACTTATATAGTAATAATTATAATGTCCTTCCAATTCAAACATAATACAATGGGGCAATTGTTTCATTGTTCTTTTGTTCCCTCTTGCATCTTGTGAATATAGGGTAATTTTTATTCTAATCAGTTCAGTTCCCTAGGTTATTCTAAAATGATTGGCATTTGCACTTATCAGATTTAGAATTTACAGTAAAACTATTTTTCATATATTGAGCTTTTACTTTTTAATTTTCTTTCACATACTAATCTCACTTTAATATTTTACAGTAATTACGAAGTTCCTAAGTAAGTTAATTCTTCCAGCTCTAAAAAGTGATACAAATGACTAAGGTAAATAGAATCTTCCCAGGGTTAATTCCACTTAGTGGGCCCTTTTTTTACTGTTGCATAACAGTATTACCACAAATTCAGTGGCTTAAAAATAGCACATTATCTCACAGTTTCTGTGTGTCAGGAATCTGGGCATGACTTGGTTGGGTCTGCTACTTTGGGGTCTCTCAAATCTCTAAGATATTTTCAGGGTCTTATCTGCTTTCTTGGATGTGTCTAGACTCCAGGAGTTCTACTTTGGTGTTCAAGTAAGTTTAATACAGTTTTTCCTTTTGTCAAATTTTATAAAAAGCACTAGGTACCAGACTCATTTCACCTTGTTCCCAGAAAGTCCCCATAATTGGCTTAAAAGGAAAAGAGGAGGAATTTGGTGTCCTGGTCCTGAATTAACTTCTACTAATCCCTCAGATTTCAGTCTGATTGTCACTGTCTGTGATTAAGGTCCATCATGGGCTTCCATAGCATGGGTATTTTTTTTATAGCATTTAATCACAGTTGTAGAATTTATCATTTATATGATTATTTAATAAATATCTCTGTCACTTACTAGTCTTGGCTCAGTAAAGGCAGGGACCATGAAGAAATCGGCTCATTTTTTGAACCCAAGCACTAGCGGAGTGCTTGGCACATAGTAGGCACTCAGTAAATCATTGCAGAATGTATAACCATGTGAGTATATGGAATGAGAATTATCAGGAGCTTATGGCTCTCCCTAGGTCATATATGTGATCTTACAAAGCAGCAGGAAGCAATAGAGGGACATTGGTTTGAAGCTGGGACCTGTGTTAAGGGAAATAAAAAATTCACAGAGAGAATGACACATGGCTATGACTTAGTCATGTTGCTCTTTAGCATGTTTATTTTTGGCTCTTTCCTCTCTAATATTTTTAATACCCTGGCATTTACCAAGGCACCATTAGACATGGCACTTATTAAACTTTAGTATATTTTAGAGACTCTTTACAGCTATTGCATGGATGAAATCATCCCATTTTCAAAGTCAACTGGACAAGTAAAAATAAAAACTAAAGCTATTTATGAAATAACTTATAGTTATCACTTAACACTTTATTCTTCATTTTCCAACTTTAATTTACTGAAATAACTTATTTCAAGATTTCTAAAATGGAATTAGTACTAATTACTTATAAAGCTTTTTATATTTCACCCATCTATTGAACAATAATATACTAAGTCCCTCTTTTGTTTTTATAACTATATATAGTAGGATGTCATAGGGATAGAGACTAGGAAAGGGAACAGACAAGAATTTTAATGTAGTATAATAAGAGCTATGAACTTTATATAAGAAAAATTATCATTTATGCACATAATACCATGACAGAACATAATAACTAGGATACAGCCCATAGCATGACTTAGGGATCACAGTGGAAGTATTTTCAGGAAAGGATTCCATTTAGAGGAAATATGTGAGTGAAATCTTAAAGAACTAATACAAGTCAGCTGGGAGAAGAACTAAGGGAGAAGTGATTAGTTTCCTAGTTTTGCTCTAGTTTTGCTCCATCTGTGTTTTACTAACTTTTATTTAATCTTCTAATGTAATTAATTATTCAAGTGTTCATCAACCAATTTTTGAAATTGATAAGAGAAATTTTTCTTTATAAATACACAAGTAACATATGTTTGAGGTATAAAAATAAAAAAATACAGATAAACAGAAAGAAAGAGGATGCCCACAATCCTATCACTTTTATTATAACTATATTATGCTCATCTAATTTCTTTTCATATAAATGATATAATTATATAATCTTACAAAAATGAGGTTATGCCAAATAATGTTTTATAATGAGTTCTCTCATAAAAATTTCTTGAGCATCTTTTTCTATCAATAAATATAAATTTTCATCAGCATATGTGTGACCATATTGTGTTTCATTATATTGTTTATTTAACCAATCCTTTTATGTTGAGTATTTTATCGCTTCCATTTTTTCCTTAATATAAATTATATGAAAATGGTCATCACTGGGATAATTCCTTTGTAAAACATTAAAATGCTGATTCAAAGGTATATTGAATATATATAATGACATTGACATATATAATGAAAAATTTCCCCCACAAAATTTATCTCAATTTTAAAAACCACTTTCAATATGTTAATGTTTATCTCTTCATAGCTTTGCTAATACTGTTTAATGGACTTTTGAATGTTTTTTGACCTGATATAAGAAAAATAATATATCATTTTTAAAAATTGTACTTAACATTGCATAATGGATTAAGGTTTATCATTTATTGTTCAATTCTGTTTCTTTTGTGAATTGACTATACATTTTGTAAGTTTTACTAAATTCAATGGATTTATCATTATATATTTGAAATGTTAAACTTTCTCTTAGTAGTCTTCAATTTTAACTCAGTCATTTTTTTCATTAAAGATATTTATAATAAACACAAACTTTATGAAAGTATTTTAGGAAGGCTAAAGTTAGATTGGCAATACAATAATAAACACGAAGTAAGAACACACTGGGAGCCAGATAGGATTACAAGCACTTGACAAATGCTAACAAATGATGGATAGGATGTGGAGAAAGAGAAATTCTTATATATCATATGTGGGAATGTAAATTAGCACAGTCATATTAAATTATCATAACTGCACTAGAAGATAGATTATTAACAATCAAATTTTTAAAAGTACAGAGAGATTATAATAAATAATTTACCCAGTGTCAACCAGTTAGTAAGACAGAGGAAGGCATTGAGTCCCTGCTGTCTGAATTCATGTATATTACATGTTGAGTCTATACTATAGGACCTCTCTTCTCAGAGTTTTCCTTTCTGCTGGTAAGTGACTCTACATTTACATTTACCATATCAACTTTTCACAAGCTGTGTGATCTTGAACAATTTATTTAAGCTCTTTGTGCCTCAAATTCCTCATCTATGCAATGGGGTTAGTAACTATAACTACTCCATAGGCTCTACTGACAACTAAATGCAAGAATAGACTTAAAGGACTTGGCACAGTGCTTAACCCATAGTAAGCCCATAATAAAAATTACTCACATACTCATAATGCATAATATAAAAAACCTATATATGGATTATATATGCACATATCTATGTACATACATATCATGTTCTCTCTTTCTCTCTCTCTCTCTTCTTCCCTCCCTCCTCTTGCTTTGTTCTTCCTGCAACTATATAATGTAATTTATTTTCTAAAATTGCCTTTTAGGGTTTTTCCTCATTTGGTTTACATGGACAATTTTAATACACTGATGATTGGTAACTTTTAGTAGTGTTTTAAGTTAAAATTTAAACAAATCTTAGGGATGAAGCTCATACCCTGTTCTATAATTGAAGGAACTAACAACTGATCTGTGGTCAGCCTCTGGGTCCCCAAGTTTCAGCCTGGATTACTGGTTGTCACTGTGAAGACACCAGGGCTCTGAGGTTCTGTCCTTTCACATACTAAAAGGTGAGATCCTACACAACTAAGCAAACATCCACTATCTCTGATCTAGATGGAAAGATGGAAATTCTTCCCATGTCTCCTGGAAACGGAATGATTTCTTTTTTATATTTTTCTCTAAGCTTACTACGCTGGAGATACTTATGGTTTATCCAAAGCTGTTCAAATTTGCATGTTTTAAAAAGCATATTTTGATACCTCATTTTTTTATAGTCAAGCACACTAAATGTAAGTTTCATTAAGGAAGATGGCATATTAGAAATAACTTTTCATGTATCCCTGAACATCAGTCTTCCATGGATAATATTTAGAATTAGAAAGATATTTAGAGGTAGAGGCAGCTTGCCATTCACTAATCACTTGCTCCACCGGTGGCAATAGCATTTCCTGTATCTGGTGGACCACCACAAAGCAAGGCTCTCCCACTGACTCACAGATACTCAGTGATGGTGACGTAATTGTGTATGCATTTTTATGGCACCTCAGTATTTTCTCAGACATTTTTCTTATGAGGTTCTTTTTGATACTTTCAGGACACTAGTAAAATAGAACAGGTATTTTTATCTTGATTTTTTTACAGACAGGAAAACTAAGGGTCATATTAACAATCTGATAGTAAATAATGAGGATAATGACAATATTAATATTTTGAACATATATATTGTAGCTAATACTGTACTAATAACTTGCCAGTTATCATCTCATTTAATCCTGTAACAAATCTATAATTATAGCCACTATTATTGTCCTCAGTTTACACACCAGAAACATGAGAATTGGAGGGGTAAACTGACTTGCCTAAACAGTGAAAGTTTGTGCTCTTATGTATTACCTTTATCTCAGGCTTCTAAGTTCAAGATCATTATTTTCACTTGCAGTTAGTAAATTCTGGAGTATATTTTCGCACCTCACTGACACTCACCTCTTTATAATAAAACCACTTTAAAAACATAGATCTGAATGTGTCATTAATGAAGTTACATGTTAGAATATAGGCTGCGAAGCTATGGAGCAACTTAACAGTAAAAAGAAAACGGGTTTAATATTTTCTTTAAACATGAAAGTATTTTAGGCGATAAATCTTCAGAATTTATGACATTGGCAAACAAGCATTCTCCATGAGTTGTCTTATTTCTATATGGAAAGCAACTGATAATTTTAAATAATTGTGCCGCAACAAGATAAACGGCATGTTTGTGAATTCAAATACAAATGATGTATAAAGAGAATGCAGGCTCTGAGGGAGATATCCAAAATTATGCTTACTTGACACAGCAGAGGACTGTGTGTTAAAAATGCAATCTTCACATGTTAAGACAATAATCTTATAAATTATTATCATGTGTAAGTAGAAAGTATATGATCACAGTTTCTGAGTCTTTTTTGAGGTTCCTTCTTAGTTTCTTTATAGGCATATATCAAAATTTAGAACCTATTTTAATTTTTACCAATTGTGATTTTTATGCCCTTCTAGCATAAATGTTCCTTTTATTAATATAAATCCAGTTTAGTCTATGAACCATATTTACTTTCTCACATTTACTCTCAGATCTGTGAATTAGCAGCATTAAAATGTTAAAGATCATGTACCTCATAATAGAAGCAGAGATTCATTAAGAAATAATTTGTGAAAATGAATCAATAAAGTAATCCCTAATTAATGCAATAATCCAGGACCATAATTGAATTCAGTTTGTTTTTAAGTACCACTTGCGCCGGTTTCTGGGAGCTTTGCAATGTTATCAAATTCTTTTGTAAGAAGAGAACACTCCGATCCTTTCAGTGGAGGCAGCGGCAGAACCACAGATTATCAATGCTATGTGGAGCATCCCAGAAGCCCCAGGTTTCCAGGGCATCTTAGTAGCTAGTCTGTGGCCTCCCAAATCAGTATATGAACCGCTGATGGTAACAGTGATTGTACATAATAGAATGATGAATGTTTCTGTTTTAATAGTCATGTGTTTATCCGAATATTTAGAAGCAATATAACGAGAACATCTAATCCATTATTTATAGACATTTATTACCGTTATTAGCTAGATGAAGCTGTATTTTTGATAATTGTGTTACATAAATAATAATAGTTTTATAAATAATATTACAACTTGATATATAACAAAGGAAATATTTTAATTAAGATAAAACATGGGTTATTTAATAAATAGTGTGCGGACATGGTTCTATATCTGGAATAAAGTCATGGGACTTCTGTTTCTACCATATGGAAGAGTAAATTCCAGATGAATTAAAGACTTTAACAGAAAAACAAAATGATAAAAGTCTTGACTAAAAGACTAGAAAGCTATATGTAAAGCCTAGTTATAAGACATTTCCTGGGTCTGAAAATCCAGAATCCTTTCTTAAAAAGATGGACATATTCACACATACATGCACAGATACACACACACACACACTATCTATGATACAACAAATTATACCAAAAACAAAGTAAATAGGAAAGCAAAAGCAAAGGGAGACAAGCCATACTGCATTCAGTGAAAGTCTATATTTGTTCAGACGTATTTGTACACTTATGTAAAATTCATGGACATGTGTGGATGGATTATAACATTAAGTTAAAATATTATTCAGATTAATATGTGATATTTGACTATATTAGAAATTATAAATGTTATGCTTAAATTACAAAAAAAAAATCTCCTTAGGGTCCTTCTCACTCTTCTAAATTATTTTATTTTAATTCCTATAATTTCATTAAATGTTCTCCTTTTTATCTTGTTTGCAGTATAAATATATTTAGCAAATTGTTTATTCAATTTGCTATTGCAAACTATTGCAAGCTATTGCAATTTGTTATTGAAAACTAGGAAATAAACTTCAATTTGGTCACATTGAATGACCAGTCTTTGAAGGGTCTATTTTCCAATAATCAACTTTGGGTTGGCTTCCTTTTTCACAGTGATAATGAAGTCAGTCTTCTGCCCATGGCACTGAAGCTTGTATTGAAAGTTTTACTCAATGACATTAACCATCAAAGACAAAATAGAAGGCTTAACAGGCATAAAAGTTGATTAAACTATGGTTAAAATTTATAAATATTAATGTCTTCATAAATGCAAGCTTTATTTATTTATTTTTTTATTTCATCATATTATGGGGGTATAGATGTTTAGGTTACATATATTGTTTTTGCCTAACCTGAGTCAGAGCTTCAAGTATGTCCATCCCTCAGACAGTGCTCACTGCACCCATTAGGTGTGAATATACCCACCCACCTCCCCCAACCCATCTGCACAACACCCGATAGATGTTATTACTATATGTGCACATAAGTGTTGATCAGTTAATAGCAATTCGATGGTGAGTACATATAGTGCTTATTTTTCCATTCTTGTGATACTTCACTTAGTAGAATGGGGGGATATTTTTGTTTGTTTTTGGCTGGCTTCTCTAAATGGTCTTAAATTATATGAATCATTGTATATATCTGATGTAGTACATCAATTATTTCATTCTCTCTAGTAAATTATCAGCTATTCCTCTCCAATATGTTTACAAGAGTTTTATCCAGACTTGGAAAGAGTTAAAATGGATTTTACATATATACTTTTTATATATTTTACATATATATATTTGTGTTGCTTTGATACGAATTATTATTAAAATCTTTATTTTGACAAAGGGGTGTTTAGAATGAAATGAAAATAGAAAGCAGCATACCATCTGGTTTCCTGGTTACAAGAGTCACAATGATAACAGCTTACCTCTCAAAAACTTATTTTGTAAACAAATATATCTATACAAGTCTAGTTAACAGTAATACATAAATCACATTCCCTTGTGCACACAGTGAAATATGTATATATGTGTATGTGTATGTAAATGTTTGGCATATTCATCAATACTTAGAAAATGTTAAGAACTAAGAAATGATCATTATTTTCCCCAAATAGGTACCCAGCTATTCTAGTGACTGTACACTTATCATTTCTCCCAGCAAACCTGCTTCTTTTTCTCAATTTCCTGTCTTGGTAAATGACATCACCATCTATCTTTGTACCTACTTTCTAGAGCTAAAACTCTAATAATGAAATCATTGACCTTCCCCACTCTCTAATTATCATATCATTACCGACTTGCACACATATATATATATACACTAATCATCCAGACATTCAAGTCCTATAGATACTGTTTTCTGAATATTTTTGAATTCCATCTCTTTATTTCCATTCTTCATGTCATCCCCAGAGTTCAGCCTTTTATCAGAGAAACCTGGATTCCTGCAAAATTTAGTTTCTGAGTCTTGCCCCAACTCCTGTGCCCTGCTGTTTAAGTAAACTTCCTAAAATGCAAATATGATCAAGATCCATCTGTGTAAAATTCAGTTCTGACTTGCCATGGTATTTGTTGCAAAGTTCAGCCTTCTCATATCATCACTCACAGATGTTGCAGATGTATTTTCTGCCAACAGATCTCTTTATCCTCTTCTCTCTCCATTTTGCTATGAGTGTCTTTGCCTCCAGCAACATGGATAGACCTGCAGCTTCTTAAATATAGCCGTCTTTCATCCTCTAAGCCTTTACACATGCTGCTCCTGTGCCTGGCTTAGTTGTCCTCCTCACACTGTTCCCACAGTGGCCTCTGCCTGACACTGTCACATATTAACATTGCTGTGATTATGGTTCTGTCTTCTACAACAGTCACTCAAATGTTCAAGGGCAGGATAAGATCCTGTCTTTTTAACTCCAGCCCTGTCATGGTAAATGCTCAATATACATTTATCAAATGCAATTATCAAAGGGATAAAATTATGATAACCACTCAAAGGTTGATATTGTTTTAGCAATCTTTTGATAACTCACCAATTTATTTCAGATAGGAGCAACGTTACTCATTTTGATAACAATATTAATTCTAGTCCCATTTTCTTTAACATCTAAGCGAATATCAACAGAGGAGAGTACATGATTGCAATTGATGCATTTAAGAAAAGTAGAATACCAGATGCGTGTGATTTGCTAACTTCAGTGCATTCCCAATGATATCTTCAGAAATGTATGCTTTAAGGTAAAGATTTCTGGAAAAATCTTAACTTAAAAAGCTGTTGCAAAGCAGATATCCAAGGGAATTTTCAGTTACCATATCAGGAAAGGGCTCAGGATCTGTGGAAGATGGACAATGACAGTAAGAAACGTATAAAAACTCAAATATTTAAAATTTAAGGATAGCAGAGTCTAAGTTTGTTTTATTTTTTATTCTCAGAACATAAAACAATGGCTGGGACATTGTAAGTGCTCGGTAAACATTTGATAAATGAATAAATGCATGAATGTTGTGTGGATAATTGAATAAATAAATGAATAAATAAGTAAATCAAGCTCATATTATAATATTAAGCTATGAAGTAAAATAAAGCAAATATAATATCAAAGTAAGGTGGCTTGATAAATTGCTACAGACCTCAATACAGAAAGAAAATAGGTATGTAGAAAGAAAAAAACTTTGGGAGGAATGAAAATAACTCTGAACATAATCCATAGTACTGAAGTTTCAGTAGAAGATAAGATATACATCGAGCTTGGTTAGAAAGATAAAATCAAGTGTTCACATTTTTCCTAATAGTCTCCTAGATAAGACTAAATCAGGCTATTCATTTCTAGTTCTAATTGTGTCATCTTAGTTTAGATATGTTTACAATTCATGAAAAACCGAACTTGGACAGAAACACAGCATACTTTTCTTCTATAATGGCTTTCTAATTTCTTTTGTGCTGATTACATTAGAAAATAATCATACAGAAAAAATAAGAATAAATATTATTATGGTTGTGATTGGATTTCAATAGCTCCTTGATCTATCCATTTGTTATAAATTAGCCTTTGAATAACAAAGATATGAGTTCTAAATATGTGAAATTTGAATAAGAACTGATGCTAGGTTAAATAATATATCCAAAGCCAAAATTTAGTTTTGTTGCATAATTTTATAAATCTAAATCCCGTACTTCTTTTAAATATAATCACTGTCCTTTGGCTAAAGTAACATCATGAAGTCGTTGTTATGGGCAAATAACATAATGATTAAGTTGTTTTGTCTTTCTTGCTGTTTTGAGATTTTGTCCTGGGCTATGGTTGTCAATACATAGGCATTTGGAAATAATGAGGGTCTTATTTTGAAAGCTTCCCTTTCCAAAGTCTACTATTGTAAGTGCAAAGATAGGGAAGTCAATTATAAGTATTATGATTTTCTTGGGGCTCAGTTTCTCAGAGTCTCTATGTTGTCAGCAGTATCCTTTGTCTGGCAATACAAGGAGATGAGATAACTCTTGGTATCAGCTGAGTTGGGAAAGGTAAAAGGCTCAGTTAAAGTTGGACTTTTGCTTGTTATTCAAACTCATCTTAAAAGCTGTTTCGAAGATAATTTCTCCTACTAGAATTTAAACATCATAACATCAGGGAGTATATTCCCAGGCCTTAGAACAGTGCCTGACATATAGTTATCACTCATTAGGTATTTGGGATGTTTTGTGATGCCCTAGTTCCAGCTGATAGAATTGATAAAGTGTAGCTCTTTGGTTTGTAATCTTGGCACTACCATTATACAGTACTTATCATATAATCTTTCTGAGCACCAGTTTCCTCTTCTCTAAACTGAGAAGGAGATTAGCTGCCAATCTACCTCAAGATCAGTGTTCCTATATGTGAATTGTATTGCAAACTCTACCAACTGTTACACAATGTATAATATTGTTAACCTTACAAATAACAAGTAAAAACTTTTGAACTGGTTACCACCTACTAACCTACAGTTCCATAGTCCATACAGATCAAAACTGGGACTGCCACAGGTTACAGAAGGATGCCTGGATGAAGAAGTGAGAGAGTGCAAATCTAGCATGCTCTCTATGCAACAAGCCCTGAGCAGTCATGACTGCTTAGAACATATACCTTTTACTAATTAGCACAAATAGGCCATTTGGAATAGCTGGAGCTCTGCCAAAGACCACCATTGTTTGGTTTGCCATGATATTCAATTTACTGTTGAAGAACTATAGTCCCTGCTATAATGAAATCTGCTTTTCAAGACACATAAAGGGCTGAAACTGTATTCTTCTTAAATATTTGTGGGTAGGCATGCAGCAGGGGGGAGCAAAAGGTGTGGATAATGACATTTCACTCTGGGTTTCTTTAACCTGTTGCAAGGTAAAGCATTATGTTGTTCATAAAAAGTTGATACATTTTGGCCCTCAAATGTCAGAATTGTCAAAACATTTGTTACCTACTAATTTAGAAATTCTATCTTTACTATACAGCCAGGAAAATATGAAACTCGAATACTGATATCTTTATTAAATATCAATATGCACATACTTAATATTCATCATTTCCAAGTTGATTATGGTATACTTCACATAGCCTTTCTTGGCCAGCCTTGTTTACTAACAGAAACTAATTGACTATTGCTGGCAGAGGGAGTGGATAAGGAATCAGGTAGGTATAGCACATATTGTTTTATTTTCTAAAAATATTTTTCTATTTGGAACTTTTTAGTTGTGTTGAGTTATTCAACTGATAAATACAATATAAATAATAAATTGTTTTGGCCTTTTTAAAAATTTATAAAGAGCCATAAATGCATATAGTATGATTCAATAGATACAATTGTGCTGAACTAAGGCAGAATCCTACTCTCCACAGTTTAAATGTAGGAAGCAAAAACAAGACAATAGAATTATCCCTTAGCACTGTACTTATGAACACTTCCCAGCAGCACTGATAATTATCTGTGATTATGAATGGTGAATACTCTTCTTCCTCAGCCCTCTTTTTCCACCTACTGTAACTAGCGTTGTTAATATTTTTTAACACAAAGCTCAGAATTTTCTTCCCATCCCTGTGTGTCTCTACCAGGACAAAACTTTAGGATCTAGAAAAACTGAACAGCCATCACCACTTCTGTGCCCTCACACTATATCTCTCTCCCTTTCCCATAGCAAAGCCTCCTGCCTCCCTCCTTAGCCCCCACTGCCAGGACTCTCCACCCATTTACTCCATCGTGCACTGCTCAGCCCCTTGTCATTGTCTGAAGCTAAGTCCCTCCCCATCACACACCCAATTCAGGTGCCACTCACAGAAGTCCACTCTCTTTTTCTCAGCTCCCTTCTCCTAGAAATCTGATTGCAATGGGCTGAGAATCAATGGTGTTCCACGTGCAGACCCGCTGCTTGCTTAGGGGTAGGGAGAGCACTCTACTTCTTCACCTGTTAGCAAGGCATCAGACACTGTGATGATCTGGTGATACAGGGTCAGATATAAATGTGTTCCTAGGACTGATAACACAAAGGACACAGAGGGGTTCATCTCTATTGACAGTACACACTTTTGGAGCATATATTACATAAAAATCACCATAAGGCATGCAATATTTAGCTCATCACACCAATTTGATAACATGTACCTAATGCTGGTTATTGTGCTGGGCACCAGAGGTATAAAAGTGATTATAGGAAGCTTCAAGGAGCTTACATTCTTGTGAGAGATCCAGATACATGAACAAGCAATTGCAATATAATATGGCAGGTCTAAGATAAAAGTACAAAAAGGGTGGTCTGGAAGCATCCAAGAGGGATATTTTTCTCATCCTGAAAGCTTAAATCCAAGGCTTCCTGAAAGAGCTTAGGTTGACTAGGACTTGCTCTGGACTAGATAAGATGCAAGCACATTTAAAAGTCTGAGGATTTCTAGAGTTTTATTTGTATAACAATTCAGCTGCATAATATTGAGAAGGTTTTGATAGGCATGCTGAGACCATAACCAACCTTCATAACATTCTTTAATTAAAATGGGGAAATATGCTTGCGCTTCATATAACGACCTTACAAAAAAATCCTTTGGGACCTAATGCATGTTTGGAATAAAGAATAGCATCAAATTGTGGAAGGGATTAACAAAAATGGCAATACTGTGCTTTTTGTAATTGGTAGTGGATGCATTAAAAATACTATGATTTTTATATGAATGAAAATGCATAATTTTACCCATTATGCATTCTGAACATTGGTTGGAGAAATACATTTCTCAATTGTTTACATCCCTTGGCTTTATTATAATGATTGTTATGAATGTGTTGAGCATCAGTTGTGTACTTTGCAATGGTAAAGTCTCTTCAAAGAAATGAACCTCTAAGCCTCCAGGGCTTACTTTATCAGTTATATAACCCCAATTATCATATACATGAAAAAGCAGTTTAATCTCAGTATTTCAGAATTCCACAGATGGGCAAAAGAATGAATGGACAGAGCTGAAGTAAAATTTTTCCCCTAGAGAGACATTCCAAAAAACCATATTTATATGGAAGAGTATTTATCACTATTATCAATTAATAAGTTGAAGTGGGGAAGGTAAGTAATAGAGGGAAAAGGAGTTAACAGCTATTGTGCCTGACACTTCACTTAATACTATAGCTATTCCATGTGATCACACTATGAGGTTATTTTAATTATTTTTGTTTTAGAGATGAACACCGAGGGGCAGTTGCTAGTGAGGAGCAAAGCCAGGATTCCAACCCAACACTGTCCCTTCTAAGCACTACTTTTTTTTTCTCTGTGCCATATGCCTCCCATACACTGGATTAATATTTATGAAATGCTAGCTGAGATTATTATTTCCAAATTTTAAAAACCATATAGAAACACAAGTTTCTGCTATGTCAGTTACTTTCCTAGACTCAAAGAGCAGGAATTGGCAAACTTCTGTAAAGGCAGTTGGTACATATTTTAGGTTTAGTGAGATGTATGGTGTCTGTAGCTCCTGGACAACTCCAGCTCTGCTACTGTAGAAGGAAAGCACAGACAACAGAAAAAAGACAATATATACACCAATGGGTGTGGCCATGTTCTAATAAAATTGAGTCCTGAAGAGGCACTAGGTAGCCAGATGGCCAGTCAGGTGAATTCATGTGAGATTTAGGCCACAAACTACTCAAATTCACGGAGGAATGAAAGAGCACAATGTATCCCAGCAATCACAGAGGTTTGAGGTTTGCTGGCGAATATGAATGAACAGAATTAGTGATGGGAGCTGGGGTTGCCTAAAACTTAGTGTATGCAATTCTTTATATTCTTCCATGGTTTTTTCTAATTGTTAAGGCTAGATACAGAGCCTCAAAGGTGGAGGCAGCAATCATAGTTTTGGTTTTGTGTCAACTGCAGGATAGCCTGTCTACAGCACTTAGGGCTTTGTTACAGGTGCATTCCTTTAGGGACACTTACTGAACACAACTGTTTTCCTTGACGAATAACATATACTTTTTCTTTCTATTGATCTTGGCCACTGTAGAAGGGAGGGACTGTCCCTGATTTATCTTTGCAGAGACTGACTAGCTTTCAGACAAATGAAGTGACATGTGTATGGCCCCCCTAATCAGCCCTGCTCCCAGCACACCGATTATTTCTCTGGCCCCAACACTTTGCTATCGAGCCATGGCATAATCTTAATGTCTTGTTTAATAATCTAACAAAACCTTGTTTGACAACATTTTACTTTCAAAGTAACTAAAGTTATCTTCAAAAGAAGAAAAAATAATAAAAGCATACTTTAAGGATATTGCAAGTTCAGTTCCAGACCACTGTAATAAAGTTGTTACCACATTAAAGCAAGTCACACAAATTTTTAGGTATCCTAATGCATATAAAAGTTATGTCTACTCTATACTATAGTCTATTAAATATGTAATAGCATTGTGTCTAAAAACAGAATGTACCTACTTAATTTAAAAATACTTTATTGATAAAAATAATGCTAACAGTCATCTGAGCATTCGGCGAGTCCTAATCTTTTTGTTGGTGGAGGGTCTTGCCTCCATGATGATGGATGCCAACTCTTCAGCATGGTGGTTGCTGAAGGTTGGGGTGGCTGTGCCAATTTCCTAAAAGAAAACAACAAGGAAGTCTTCCGCATACATTGGTTCTTCCTTTCATGAAAGATTTCTCTGTAGCATGTGACACGGCTATTTGATAGCATTTTATCCACAGGAGCACCTCTTCAAAGTTGTAGTCAATCCTCTCAAACACTGTCGCTGCTCTATCAACTAAGTTTTGCAAATGTTCTAAATCCTTTGTTGTCATTTCAATAATCTTGATAGTATCTTCACCAGGAGTAGATTTCTTCTCAAGAAACCACTTTCTTTGTTCATCCATAAAAGCAACTTCTCATCCATTAGTATTCAATAATGAGATTGCAGCAAGGCAGTCACATTTTCAGGCTCTGCTTCTAATTCTAGATCTCTTGTTATTTCTACCACATCTGCAGTTTCTACCACTGCTTCCTCTAAAGTCTTGAACCTCTCAAAGTCATCCATGAGGGTTAGAATCAACTTCTCCCAAACTCCTGCTTTTATTGATATTCTCACCTCCTCCCAGTAAATAGCAATGTTCTCAGTGGCACCTAGAATGGGAATCATTTTCAGAAGGTCGTCAATTTACTTTGCCTAGATCCCTTAGAGGGATTGCTACTTATCGCAGCTATGGCCTTACAAAATACATTTCTTAAAGAATAAGACTTGAAAGTCAAAATTGCTCTTTGATGCATGAGCTACGGAATGGATGTTGTGTTAGCAGGCATGAAAACAACATTATTCTCCTCGTACATCTCCATCAGAGCTCTTGGATGATCAGGAGATTTATCAATGAGCAGTAATATTTTGAAAATAATCTTTTTTTGAGCAGTATTTCTCCACACTGGGCTTAAAATATTCATTAAACCATGCTGTAAACAGATGTTCTATCACCCAGGCTTTGCTGTTCCACTGATAGAGTACAGGAAGAGTAGATGTAGCATAATTCTTGAGGGCCCTAGGATTTTCAAAATAGTGAATGAGCATTGGCTTCAACTGAAACTCACCAGCTGCATTAGCCCTTAGCAAGAGATTCAGCCTGTTCTTTGAAGATTTGAAGCAAAGCATTGGCTTCTCTTTGCTAGCCGTGAAAGTCCTAAATGGCATCTTCTTCCAACATGAAACTATTTTGTCTACACTGAATATCTGTTGTTCATCAATGATCTTAGCTGGATCTTCTGGATAACTCGCTGCAGCTTCTGCACCAACAATTGCTGCTTTACTTTGCACTTTTATGTTATGGAGATGGCTTCTTTCCTTAAACTTCATGAACCAACCTCTACTATTAATATTTCAAACTTTTCTTTTGCAGTTCCCTCACCTCTCCCAGCCTTCATAGAATTGAAGAGTGTTAAGGCATTGCTCTTAATAAGACTTTTGTTGAGGGGAATGTTTTGGATGGTTTGATCTATCCAGACCACTTAAAGTTTGTCCATATCAGCAATAAGGCTTTTGTGCTTTCTTACCATACATGTATTCACTAGAGTAGCACTTTTACTTTTTTTCAACAGCCTTTTCTTTGTATTCACAACTTGGCTAACTGGTGCAAGAGGCCTAGCTTTCAGCCTATCTCATCTTAACTTAATCATTCCTAGCTTTTGATTTAAAGGATAGATGTGTGACTCTTCCTTTCACTTGAATACTTAGAGGTCATTGTGGAGTTATTCATTGGCCTAATTTAAAATATTGTTTTGTCTCAGGGAATAGGGAAGCCAGAGGAGAGGAAGAGAGAATGGGAGCAGATGTTTGGTGCAGCAGTTAGAATATACACAGCATTTTTCAATTAGGTTCACCATTATATTTGCATGATGTTACTGGCACATCAAAACAATTTAAATAGTATCATCAATGATCACTGATCACAGATTACCATAACACATATAATAATAATAAGAAAATCTAAATTATTTTGACAATTACAAAAATGTGACACAGAGATGGAAAGTGAGCACACACTATGGTAAACATGTTCTCAATAGACTTGCTAGATGCAGAGTTGACACAACCTTCAATTTGTAAAAAAAAATGCAATATCTCCAAAGCACAATAAAGCAAAGTGCAATAAAATGAAGTATGCTTGTACTTGAATGCTTTTTTAATTTCTCGCTTAGGTTTCCAAATCTCTTTATGGTAAGTCCACTTAGTAGCTATTCAGTCTTTCATCAGGATCCACCGCAGGGCAAATTGATTTTGTCGCATTCACTAATAGCTTGCTTTAGGTCATAAAATCTGAGGAGGATGTGACTACAGGAAGTGTCATATGAAAAATAATAGAATCTTGTTTCACAGCGGACACTACTAGAATAATGAGCTTGAAAAAAACTTATGCATAAGATCTATGAAAAGTACAAATGAACAATGGAATAAATTAATAAGTGATTTCATTAAAATGTTCTGCTGTACATAATTAAGACTTAAATTTAATAGGTTATTTTTAGTTTAAATTTCATGAGAAATAATATGCAGGACACCAGGAAATGTTGCTGTTTTGCTATAAAATGCTTTTCAATGTTACTATGTGTTCCAAGTATTCAAAATTGTCATTATTTTGTATATAAGGAATTGTGGTTCTCATAGATTGTGTAACTCTGTTTCCATATTGTAGAAGCATATTCTGGGCTGAAACCATGTTTTAGACTTATTTCTGCTTATTTGCTTGGTTTTTGTTTCAATTATCAGGTCCCTTGTTAAAGAATGGGATCTGATCATTTGGTAACGTAGAATTCCCCAGGATTAATTGATAAATTGAGTGAGCTTGGTTTTTAAATATTAACCTATGTTATGCAAATAATACTAAAAATATATTAAAATCTTTTTTTTTTGACATTTCACACTATAACTTTTCAGTTGTTTATTAACCCTGAAAAGACCCCAGTGCTATGGGTACTGAGGATAGTGGATCTTGTTGAGTAAATTACCTTAGGATCAATTAACAAATTTTACAGCTAGGCTTTAACTCTATTTGGTAATGTTCTTGCTTTATGCATTTCTTAATCATTAGAGAAAATATTATTTCCTCTTGGATAAGTAAAGGAAATGGATTTCCTTTGTAGAAATGTTTTATTGTAAATATTTTAATATAACAATAATTTTTAAAATGGCATGATGTAATTAAATCATACAAAGTTTACAACCTATACTAAAACTGTCTCTACAATTATAACATCCATAAATATTGATTTCTTGGGCAAAAAATAAAATACATGGGCTTTATTTACATTATACTTTACAGATTCATAAGGTAGAAAGGGTAGGATTATTTGAACGTTAAGAATCTGATTAAAATGATGTAATATTTCAATTTATTGAAAGAATGAATAATTTGGACAATAGCTGTATTAACTATTCGATCCAACTACATTAGCTTTGAATTCTGACATCCTATCATGTCATTAAAATGTGTTCATGACATGTGCCCCACTAACATATTGTGTTTGTATGCATGTGTGTGCACACATGTATACATATTTTAAAATATACACATTTACACATATATTTTTTAATTTAACCAATGTACTACCAGAAGCCATCTTTTGAATGATTTCAAAGAGTTTAGCTACCTTTGGAATTTGAGAAGGAATCATGAAATTTGCCTACAATTTAATTAATTCAAAGTTTCATTTTACACAAGTCATTAAAAGTTTCATTTTACACAAGTCATTTCTTCCATGCTTTGAAAGAAATTTAACTTAATCTTTCAAGAGATAATTTTAAGAAATGGTACAGAGACCATATGGTATTTGTCATGAGTTGAACTGTATTCTTCCAAATGCACATGTCGAAATTCTAATCCTCAGGACCTCAAAATGTGACCTTATCTGGTGATAGTGTCTTTACAGAAATAATCAAGTTAAAATGAGATGATTAAAGTGTGACCTAATCCAATGTAACTGGTGTTCTTATGAAAAGGGGAAATGTGGAGATAGACACCCATGGAACAAGAATGTACCATTAACGTGAAGCCAGCCATCTACAAGCCAAAGAGAGAAGCAGCCTAGACAGAGACTGTCCTCACAGCCCTCAGAAGGGACTCGACCCAGACTTTGATTTTCAGGCCTCCAGAACTGTGAGGCAATAAATCTGTGTTGTGTGAGTCACCTAGTTTGCGGTATTTTGTTATGGCCACCCTAACAAACTAATGTAGAATTGATTGAACTTTTTTGCCAAGTGACAAATCAACATTTACCCACAGTTAAGTTTTGGTGAACCCTTCTTATAGGCAGGGCTCTTTTATTACCCAAGTGTTCTTTCTGAGTCACGGTGACTTCTGGAATGACTGAACATTTCCCAGAAGGTCGTATTAATACATACATCTAGAGAATCTGGCTTGTGTGACAATTTTTAGTTTCCCTGGAGCAGAGATGCAATATCAGTGTAAAGCAATATAATTAGGATCAGTTTGGGGACTAGGATATTAACTGTTATTATTTTCTCATGAAAACTGCCTTAGCAAAAGTTTTTCTGATCTGGCTCCTTCTATGATCTGTGGAATCTTTTAAAGGAGGCACATATAATCAGAAGTAAGATGTGGAACAGAAATGGTACTATCTTTGCACAACCTCCTCTAATACTGAACCACTGGGATTAATATTCAAATTTGAATATTTAATGTGTTTCCCTTTTGTTATAAAATTAAAAAAGGAAAGTGATTTTTTTATGCAACAAAAAATGATCCCTAAACTTCTCCCCATTTCTCTTATCTTCTCAGATAGAAACAGACATTGGATGGCAAACACCTTCCAGAGCATAATGCTAGATCTATGTTACTCAAAGGAAGCTGCTTAGTAGTTTCTAAAAACACATGCTAGGAGGACAACACAATTTTATGAAGCTTATTTTACTGAACTGGCTATGGCTTACTGATACTATGCAGTGGCAATGCTTAAATAAGCTTAGTCAAATCAAACATATAAAAATGCTCACTCCATAGAAATCACTGCTCTGAATGATCTAAATGTCAGAAATATGGGGTTTGTCATTGTTTTCCCCAGTATAGCCTTATTCAGATAAGCTATTCAAAATGACACAATAGGGTATTTCACTGTTCCCTGTAATACTGACTGACCCATTGTCTAGAGTGCACCCTGGACTGACCCTGAGAAAAGTGTCTCCCCTCCCTGTCTCCAGAAATAATACAAAGTTAAGTTCACCTGACAGTTAATACCAAGTAGGTTCTTAAAGTCCAAGGGCCTAATTTTTCATTTATTTTTTATTTCTTAAGGTGCTGATGATATACTTTTATCTCAGGAATATGCAATAAAATGACTGCTCTTCTGCTTAGTAAAAACTGAAATGTTTAGCAGCAAGAAGGGGCCAGATGGAAATGTTCAATCATTCATTATTTTGTTTATATCTTTGCTTTTAGAATCATTTTCTCACAATATGCAATTGCCAGAGAAAAAGCCTTTTATTAGTCATCAGTGAGTGGCATTTCTTCCTCACAAAAAATTTAAGACCGATTTTAGGTCTATTTGGACAAACAGAGGATGAAAATGTTGGCGACTAAGCAATACACGATACTTTGAAAACTCTGATAATGAGTAGACTTCAGAAAACTGGTTCTCTTTAACTCCTGTGTTTCAATTTCCTTTCACATCAAAGAGAAGTAGAATACTTGTCCCCACTCTCTAGATGTGTGGAGCTTTATCAGCCTGTTTCTAAAACTCTGAGCTTCTTAGAAGAAAGGTGTTGTATAAAGTATTATTTATGTTTACCTAATTGCTTGCCTTTTTGAAATATGGGCATGAATACCTTAACGTTCTTTTCAGAAATGCATAAAAGATCTTCAAGCTCATTTAGAAGTTTTTTGAAAGGCACAGGAAGCTGCTTTTTTTCTCTGTAGATTAAATGATAAAAGAAACATAAGAAATCTTATCTCTCTAAATTTTCAGGCTGCATTTTCTTCATGAGATATGTATATTTCCTTCATGAGATATATAGACTCAACCCAGAAAGGTGGAGGTTTGGGATACACTATTTTGATCTGTTCTAATATTACAAATAATTTAATGAAGATTTGGTTTCAAATAAAATAGTAATATCTTAATACACTAGTGTCCAATTCTTAAACATTTTACATTAGAGATAAAAATATTCTATGGATTTACTTTCAATACAATTGTGGCAATAGCATTAATTCTAGAGTCACTATAGAAAATGTCAATTTATATTACTGACAATTCAATTTATACTACTGATAATAAGACATAAAAATAGGTATACTTCATTATAATTTTATTTCATAAGCTCCTGGGGTTCTTGAAAAAATTAGTCATATCTCTGCTTACTAGTTATATACTCTAAAATATTCTTATTCACATACATGTACATATGAAAATATTAAATTATCACTGCTTTTCCAACAAATGGATGGAAAGTCCTTTATAATTACAAAACATAGGTCTACTTTTTATATTCAAATATATATTTTATAAAACAAGGCCAGGTGTGGTGCCTCACACCTGTCATCCTAGCACTCTAGGAGGCCAAGGCAGGAGGATCATTTGAGCTCAGGAGTTTGAGACCAGCCTGAGCAAGAGCAAGATCTCATCTCTACTAAAAATAGAAATAAATAAGCGAGACAACTAAAAATATATAGAAAAAATTATCCAGGCTTGGTGGTGAACACTTGTAGTCCCAACCATCTGGAGCCTGAGGCAGAAGGATCACTTGAGCCCAGAAGTTTGAGGTTGCTGTGATCTAGGCTGATGCCATGGCACTTGAGCCCCAGCAATAGACTCTGTCTCAAAAAAAAAAAAAAAAACACAAAAAAAAAACAAAAACAGGTTTTTTCATTCCTCATGACATTAGCCTAGAAACTCACTCAGAAAAATAAAACTTGAAAGAAATTCAGGTCCTAATTCTTGCACTTCCTTAAATTTTCTGAAAGTAGCGGATGGCACTGTGAGGAATCCACCATTTTATATGAGTATAGTTTTAAGCAGAAGCATTGCATGAAATATTTATCATTATTATTGAAGACACTTATATGAAAAGAGTATGCATATGTTGTGTGCTTTGGGGAAGGGTGCTGTCATATTCTTTCACAGGAAGTAAAATAGAAGCTATTGTGATATCACAAAGGTATGATTATGCCTCCATGTTGGGTAAAAGCAGCAGGGGATGATTAATTCTTAAGGAAGACTTGATTTCTATGAAAAAGTCTTTAGGAAAGGGAAAGTAAAACATGCACATTAGACTCAACAAATCAGGGAAAGCTTATGATTCTGAAGCAGTTTAGTTTAGTCTTTTTTTCCAAATTGAAATAGCATGTCATTATTCAAGATTTTTCTGTTTCTGCAGATTTGTGATTCAGTGACAATGGGACAATTTAGTAGGAGGAATTCTGAGTCTAGGTACAATGTTTCCTTAGTGCAAAGTTGGCCCCAGAAAAATATGTGTTAATCCAAACATAAAATACTAGAAAATTAATTTCTTAAAAGAACTAAATATAGTTCATGGATCTTATGTTTATCTTATTCAAATGATAGTTGCTAGGAACCAGAGCCTTACTACTATTTTTATGAAAACCAAATTCATAGAATTTGGGAGATTTTCTGTAGATTCCATAAACTTCTCCCTCAACAAAGTCAGATGAACCTTGGAATGGCTTACCTTCTTGTGTGAGACTTCCTAGGTTCATAAGGTGAGGCTGAATTATTTCCCTAAAATAAACCTGATTGAGCCTGTCAAATTAATTAGCTAAAAAGGGTCATCTCATGGGTCCTGTTGATTAATTCTTGTCTCTAAAACTCTTCTACTACATATAGTGCTCTTGACATTTTGATTTAAGCTACCTGGGCATGTAGCGGTAATAAGGAACCCTGACCATGAGTTCCATTATTTTACCATGAAAGCTCTATTAAAACAGCTATGATTCTTAAGCTTAAAATATATTAATAGTCTTTAGAACATTTTCAAAAAAATCAAAGTGAAAGATGCAGCCTATAAGCTGAATTGTATCCACTCTCCTTGACAAAAAATATATATATATATATATTTACATATATATATACACACATGTGTGTATATATATATATATATATATACACACACACACACACATATATATATATATATATATATATATATATATATATATATATATATATCCTAACCCTCAATGTGATGGGATTTGGAGATGAAGCAGCCCTTTGGGCAGTAATTAGATTCCGAAGAAGTCATGAGGGTGAGGCCTTCATGATAAAATTAGTGCTCCTATAAGAGACACCAGAGATCTTGCTTATTCTCTGCTACAGGAAAAGCCATGAGAAGGTAGCCATCTGGCAACCAGGAAAAAAAAGTCCTCAGAGAACTAAACCATGCTAGCACCCTGATCTCAGACTTCTGGCCTTCAGAAGTTTGAGAAATAAATGTAATGTCATGAAAGCCCAAGCAGACTAAAACAATGAATCACCACACATTTATAAATTGACCATCAGTGTTTATATTCATCTACACATTTACTCTCTCTGATGTGGTTTTGGCAACCTCTCCCAGCTGCTGCACCTTTGGAGATTTAAAAACCTTGATAACATCCGAGATGCTACCTCTAATCGCCTTCTTAGAAAGGAGTCTCTCTACTTAATGATTGACACTATTTAGTAAGTATTAATATTAGTATATGCTTTTTTAAGTCAAAGACATTGCACATCTTTTTTTCTACTACACTAGACTTTTCTCCTCTGTTGTAGCCTTAAATATTTTAATCAGTTAAACTTCTCAGTTCTTATGAGATGCACCTGAACACATAGGATTTTACTTCTATCTCTTATCTCAACATTTTCTCATGTCATAAAAATATCAGTATTTTGTTTGTTACTTCATTTATTTCTCTCATTAGACATCACTATGTACTGCATACCTTTATATATACAGAAATATTGAGGTAATTTGGCATGATACTTTTTTAAGCTCATTCCCTTTAATGACACTAATGATGTTTTTCATATTTAATAAGCATTTATTGGAGCCTTACTGTGTAAAAAGTGCTGTGTTAAGCACTATGAAAGGATAGATTAATTGCTCCCAACCTAGTGCCTGTTGAAGAACAAAGAGCTGAAGAAAAGTCAGAATAATTTTATCCATGTCATTATATTTATCAAAAAATGCTATAGTGTTACAGGTAAGAACAATAGGGTTTGTGTCAAAAGATAAAGAGAATATTATTAAGGAGTTGACATTTGAGGTAAATCTTGAAACAGGAGTTAGATTTTAACAGTAGAATTTTAATGATTTTTTTTAAAAAAATAGAAAACCAGAAATGTATCAGAAATCTTTGGCCACTTTAGATGATAAAATTTAATAGTTTTTACCTCTCATGTGTTAGGATTTCAATATATTTTGCTTCAAAAAATTCCAGCTATACACTCATCATTACTTTTTACCTTTAAATTAAGTTTACTATTTGTGAGAAAATCTAGTATTCAGAATGGTGAGTAACTGCTGCTAAGTTAAAAATGAAAAGTTTAAAAGGTAGGAGAAACTGGGCTTACAGGAATTAAAACAAGAAAAAGCATCTATTACTTTGCAGTAAGGACTATTGAAAAATGGACTAGCAAATCATAACAAGTGTCGTTGTTCGTTCGGGCTGCTGCTACAAATTATTGTAAACTAGATGGGTTATTAACAACAGAAATTTATTTCTCACAGTTCTGGAGGCTGGGAAGTCCAAGATTAAAGCAGCTTCTGTTTCTGGTGAGAGACTGCTTCCTCACAGACAGCTCTCTTCTCACTCTACCTCACCTGGTGGAGGGAGTGAGGAGTCTTTCTTGGGTCTAAGGGAACTAATGCCATTCCTGAGGGCTCCACCCTCCTGAACTAATCACTTCCCAAAGGCCCCATCTCCAAATACTATCCATACCATCGCCTTTGGAGTAAGGATTTCAAAACAGATTTTTAGGGGGACCTAAACATTTAGATTGTAGCAGCCAGGTACTACTGCCAGGGAAGGAAGATCCTGCCTCCCACTCACTCAAAACACAAGTGAGTTATTCCTAGAGAGGGTGCATCAATAATAGAAATTGAGCTTGCAAACCACAAAAGAATTCTTTTCACTTAGGACCATGACAACTCAGCCACTGGAGTAGTAAGAGTGAGATCTGAGATTTTATTTCAAAAATAAAAATAATTTTTTAAAAGATGCTGGGCATTCAGATTGTTCTGACTGATCACACTCCCCATGATATAAACAGTTGAAGAAAAATAATTATTTACATCCCTAGCAGAGGCAAGAGCAACAATCAGAACTCAGGATGTCTAGTCATACAAACACAATCTAATCAAAGTCGTTTATGTGTCTTCATTTAACTGGAGAGCAGAGAACACAGGGATACATCTGACTCTAAGCACAGCTGGCTCCATGAGCCCACACAGTGGTATGTGGACCCTGGATCTTTCCATCTTGCAGCTGACTAGAGGGTGGACTAGAGGGCCCTTGCTGACTGCACATATCTTACCAGCTTTACCAACCTCAGCAAAAAAAGAATGTCCCCAATTGTTCCATACAAAAATGTGAAGAACTCTGACTGTGCCATCCATTCATAGTCACAGACAAGAGGAAATGTTCTGAGTGCTCAGGCTTGGCTTAAAGGTCCATTCCTAAGGTTGTGGATCAGCGGCTGGTTTAATCTGTAGTCCCATCACTAGAAAAAGAAATTCAGTTGGTGGAAGAGTAGAGTGGATGGGCAGGAAGGAGTGATGGATAACATTAAAATTTTTTTTAAAAGGCAAATATATCTTAACCTCTGCAGGCAGATTAGGTAGCCAAAACATCCTTTGAAATTGTATTATAATGATCATATCTCAAAATTCTGGGAGAAAAGGTGGCAATTAAAGGCTTTCATTGAAATTGGCAGGGAACCAGTTTCTGGTTTGAGACAAAAGCCATTTTCATCCTTTTCTTGTTCTTTTTTTTTTAACAGCTGCTCCCTTTTCATCTTTAAAAGAGAGTGAATAGTTACTTGTTTGTTTAAGTGCCTAACATCTTCATTCTTCTAAAAATGACATTATTTCTTTTGGTTTATCAATATTATATTCATTAAAATATATATGGTTCTTTTGATGAAGATCATTTTTGTGAATTGTCATGGTTCATCTTGCCTCTCAAAATCTATTTTCATTCAGTTTATATGAACTTGTAGAAAAACAATTTAATCTTCACATAGACATTTTGCAAACACTAGAATTGGTAAAAATGTGTAAGTTAAAAGATGAATTTATCACTTTTCAAATTTATTTGCCAAGAATATCTTTTTAATCAAATTTCTACAAGGTTCTTAGATACATGCATGTTTTTTGGAACATTAAAAAATATAGCAAGGGTCATTCTTACATGCAATTGGGAATTATGTTTTTAAAGCAATTTAGGAATAATGTGTCAATAGTATATGCTTTCTCTTGCTAATTCTTGAAAGAGATATTAATACAGTGTAAGTACTACACAAACCACATCACATGGTGAAATGCAAAATTCATAATTAATGCTTTCATGTAAAGACAATGCAATATTTTATTTATATGATTCTGTAATATAGGTGTCTTCCTTGAGCAGCCTGGAAGGGATGGTATTGCCAGTGTCCTGTAGGAATAATAATCACCAATTGCACTTGGCAGCTTCTTCATCTGATCGATAAGGCATGATGAGGTTAAGTGACTTCTATCAGTAGACTTATGATTTATTCTTTGTGCATAACCTGACTGTGAAACCAGTCTTTGGAGCCATTACATCAGCAGCCTTTCCTTTTACTTTATAGAGAAGAGTCACATGGCCATTCAGTCAGATCCCTACTTCCTTTGAACCTGATTCTGTCTGTCTGACAATCAAAATAATTTGTATGAAATCAAAAGGAATAGAATTAAAAAGTAGGCATGGAAAGCCCTGTCACATATCCTAGCTGCTTTGCCCCATTTCTGACATGCCAACTTTCAAGAAGCATAGCCCATGTCAAATTGCTCGGTAATATTTACCTCTCATTTTTTCCGCCATATCAATAACTAGCTCTTGTCATCCTTAAAGTGCTTCTCAAACATTAAATAATCTCAGATTACACACTCTGTTCTTTGCATTTATCTTGACCAGCTGTCAGAGAAGGCAATTTATTCCCTCTCAATTTTATTCCTCTTGGCTCTGTGTGCCTTCTGCAGTCAATTTGAATGGAAAATGAAAGGTACAACTTAGTGTGCTTCATAGCAAGGGCAACACATAATTTTCTTAAAGCCGGATGACCTTCAGATTACTTTCAAATTGCTTATGGCTTTGCGGTTGGATATTCAGAATATATTTTCATCACCTTTGAGTCTTGCTTAATTCCTAAGTGGAAATTTTGAGGACGTAAAGATAAAAAAAAAAAAAAGGAAGAAGAACAATGACAAACATAACAGTATTAACTTTATCATTTTCATCTATTTAAAACTTGTACCATAATTGTATTGACAGAATCATAAAGTGAACGAAAACTTAAAATTCATATTATGTCAGTTTAAAAAATATAAAAGATCATATTTTAACTGGAAATTTGCATAACGTTATGAATTAACATAGCTTCTCATTTTTTTGATCAAAGAAAGGAAAAAATATAAAAAATTGTGTTTCTTCTTGAATTTTCTGTCTATTAAAAATGTGAGCAAAATTCAACTAACTTGTATCAAATCTCAGTAAAATTACTCTTTGAGTTTCAAGATACCAAGCAAGTATGTGTGATGCTGTGTACAGAAAACACTCTGTAACATGCCTACAGAGGTGAATCTGAGGTGCAAAAGCAATTCTTCAGATGTTTTCCACTTACTGGGGATAGAAAGCCTTCCTGAGGTTAAAAAACTGGATGTTAGTGGATAAAAAACATATCAACTTTCAGGTGGGCCACTCCTAAACGCTCATAATTCGTTTACTCTCCTGCAAATCATTATTCCAAAGGTTTGATTCACTTGTAGCTCCACTTGGGTCTTAAATCTCATTTCAAAGCACTTCAATCATTCATCCATTCTAAGAACTACCATTAGGAGTGATGACGCAAAAATCAATGAGAGGATATGATATGAGTTTTTTCTCATTTTTTCTCCTTTAAGTACTACCTCAAGTACAGTCTGTGAAATCTTTCTTATAGGGTATTTTTTTTTTTTCCATCTTGGTATCATCTCCACTAAATTGAGTTCATGAACTTGGGATCTGTTTTCCCATAGGTTTATTTCAGAAAAGAAAGGAGATTTGTTATCACTATTGTTAATTTCTACCTAAAGTTATTTTGAAATATTAATTAATTTATTTACCACTGATGTTCCTTATAGACTTTTTTTCCTTCTCCTAGTTGCGATAATCTTACCAACTTTTTAATCTTTTAAAAATATAGGCCAAGATTGATCACTGTTATCTAAAAAATAATTGTACTAGTCCTGTTTGATGATTACCACCTACTAAAATGTACTCTTGAATGTATTTTGATTTTCTTTTTCCTGGGTTATCACAGAATTTTATGTTATTTCTCTTATTTTGTAAAGAGAAGGATAGTACTATTTTATGATTAAAGAAAGAAAAAGCATATACTTTATTAACTAGGATACTTAATTTTTCATGCAGTCTTTTTCTTTCCCCAATACCTAAAAATTGTGTTATGAATTGGATTTATACTATAAGTATCCTATGTACATATCTGTTTGAAGAGTTCAAACTATTTTTTTAGTTTAAAGAATTCGGTTACACCAACAATGTTTTTACTATAATGAAATCACTTAATCACTTTATTTGCTGTAGATCATCTTTCTCTCAATTTTGCTAATGGGGCAAAATAGCTTCTACTTATATTAATAAATTATAGTATGTGCACCTCTTTTCCTGTATTAGAAGAAATAAATTAATTGATGAAAAAGGATACTGAGAGAGTCATAGAATTCTTTTTTCGTTGTTGTTACCTGGAAATATTTTAGCCTAATGTACATGCTTATTAAATGGAAACAAATGCCTACATTTATAGAAGAGTTAGTCCTTAAACCTTTGTTTCTGTGTTTAATCCTGCCTTTCTAGCCTTTCTTTAGAGTAATAGGAATAGTCATAGTCAGAGTCATAATCATATCGTTAGTAGTGGAGATGATGATAGTAGTAATGAAGATGGTGATGATGAAATACTAGTAATGTTGTAGTTTAATAGTTGTATTTCCATTTATTGAATAATTACCATGTACCAGGAAATGTGCATGAGTTTGCATGAGTTATTTCTCTACCATTACAAACCTGCAAATTGAGCCTTTCCGGTCTTATTCATCAGATATAGATGCTTCTCACTCAGAGGTGTAGTGTAATAGTGACCTTCTGGCCATTCAAGTGATGCAGGGAAGAGTCAGGAGTTAATCCCAATCTCTTTTCTCTAAAACTCATGGCATAACATTTTGCTGTACTGTTTCTATGCAAAAACTAGACAACTGAAAGGAAGACTTGGGAAGGCAGAGTAAGAGATTGTCAGATGGAAAGGAGAACTTTAATTCCACTCTGAGGCCCTCAAGGAACACAAAGAGCTGCTTTTCGTCCTGAGAGACTAAAATCATTCTATTATTATTCATCACATTCTAAGAGTAACTACAACTACTCTTTCTGGTTAGGCAAAATTAAGTTTATGAAAAATGTTAAGGAAATTTGAAATTTAGATTTGCTTTTTCTATACAACACACAGAAATGTTGCAAATTTAAAATGAATAATAGAACTGAAACAATGTAATTATGTATATTAGAATATGATCAATGAAAATTTTCTCTTTCTTGATATGTAATTCTTAAATTATTATAGACAATGCAGTCCATATTAGTCTATATGAAAATATTTTATCTCTACTTCTGGCAAAAATATGTGAATTGATAGAGACTTTTTTCTCCTAAGTATTCAATTATTTACTTCACATCTGTGTAATTTGGGATTCAAAATGCTATTAAGTCGCTTTAATTTTCTGGTTGAACTTTAATTGTTCTTAAATGTAACATGAAATGATTGTTTCAGATGATCTCTAAGTGACCTCTAGATTTAACTTTCAATGAGTCAAGGGTGGTGATGATAATCAGATATATCTGTTCTATCTTGAGGGGGACGTTAGCAATACAACGGCAACAACTTCATAGGAGAAAAATGAAAGAGTTACAAAATGTATTAAATGTTCATTCTGCATATTAAAAATACCATTAAAAGGAAAAGGTAAAGAATCAAAGGAGAAGATTGCAACATAAAGTTTAGATAAAGTCTTACTATCTTATGTGTGGATACAACTTTATAAAGAACCAAAAGGAGGTTTATAGAAAATAGAGGAAAAAAAAAACCTGTAAGGAAAGAAATGCAAAGGAAAAATAAACATATGGAATGTAAAGGAAATGCAAAGGAAAAATAAAGCTCATCTTTAGTAATCAAAATATTGCAAATAAAATTCAAATTTCTTCTTATGTGATTGCAAATATCTTAAATACTGGTAATACTTAGTATTGTCAAGTATAAAGAAATAAGACTATTGGCATATACAATTTTCAAAAATATATTAACTTTCAAATGAATATATATATTCTCTAATGGCACAATCTCTTTTAAGAGATTGTGTAATTTGTCCCAAAAATTCTATATTTAGGCATTTCTCCTAAAATAACAAATATTAATCTATGTTGAGAAAATTTCTGCCATGTCCCAAAGTAGGAAATTTTTTGACTAAATTATGCACTGTCATAAAATGACATGCCATGTAGTCACTTACATGATATTTTAAGAAGTACATGATGACAAGAGAGCATGCTTATTATACATTGCCTAGTTAAAAAACATAAAGGACAGTGTGATGATGACTTGTCAAATAAATCATATTTATATATTTATATGTATGTCCAAAAGATTATGTGCAAATAGAACAAATTAACAGTAGTTATTTCTGGATGGTGAAATTTAAAATGATATTTACCTATTTATTCATTTATTTTGTTATTTTTATATTTTTTGAAATTTTTCTAATGAGCATGTAAACTCTTAAATCAGGAATAAAAAAATTACTGGATATAATAAGATTTCCCAACATTATTCTCTTAGATGTTCTGTGCCCCCACCCCACCTCCAAAAAAACCCCAAACAACAATAACAACAAAAAACCAGGAATGACCTCAATAGAAGGGTCAAACATGCATTTAAACCAAGATATCCAGAAGATGTTTCATCCATTTCAAGTATTTTATCACTATTTTGATTCTCAGCCAGAGGACTTGGGAGATGAGAAATGCTGATTATATGAGCATATGGGTTTCAGGGTGAAGGGTAAAAGCTGAGGAAGACATAATTTGGCAATGGGCAAGGAGGGATTGTCCTGCCACTGAAGAGTTGTGCTCTAATGTAGGAAATGGGATAAACATCTTATAAAACACCCAGATAGTCTGTGTTTTTTGTCATCAATATTTGATGTGAACTTCTAAATGTTATTTTCCTTTCAAATGTTTGATTAGGAAATGCATCTACAATCACGACTGTGATAGACAGCAAGAATGGATCTGTGCCCAAATCCCCTGGAAAAGTGCTGAAGAGAACAGTCACAGAAGACATAGTGACGACATTCAGCTCCCCTGCAGCCTGGCTTCTGGTCATTGCTCTGATAATCACATGGTCAGCTGTTGCCGTTGTTATGTTTGATTTAGTGGATTACAAAAACTTTTCAGGTAAGATGCACAAAATTTGGCTTTTAGCTTAAAAGAAACAATGTTCTCCCCAGTTCTAGTTTTGTTTCTCTTCACACCATTTTAGTGTAAGAAATAAAATATGCCATGAATGTGCTTGAGGGTCACTGAAATCATTTTCTTTCTTCTTTTTTTCTATTTTCTTTCTTTGTTGTACTCATTGATTTCTAGTGACTTTGATATTCTTATTTTAGAGCTGAGCAAAGGCTAAATGTTGCAATTTCACAAAAATACTGATTAAAACGCTTAGGTGAAGATTCAGTTGCTGGACTGGTACTTTGTCAAGCATTAATAAAGAATAATACATAGGCTTTACACTGGCAATATGAAACCAAACGAAACAAAAAACTTTTAGATGAATGGAAGATATTATTAAGTACTTTAAAGTCTCTCTGTCATTTGCCCCCAACCTTCTTTTCCAGACATACTTTTTGCTCCTCCCACCAAACCATCCTATTTTGAGTTTCTGAAAATAAAGGATGTTAAAAGGATTGTCCCAGAATTAGTTGTAATGAAAGATTACATCTTGAGTGTTATGTATCCTTATGGCTTTGGAGTAAATAGGACTAATACAAGTTAGAAAACATAGATTTTCTTTATGGCCCATCCAGTCTTTGAGTACATTGTTTTTTTTTCTTTGTCCAAAGACTTTTTGTATTTTTAAAATCATATTTATCTATTTCCGCATCTGGAACTCTCTATTAATGGTGAGTTCCTTGAGAAAAGGAATCAGTCAGGTACTTAATAAACATTAATAAACATAAAAAAATCACTTTTTACCACAAGCAAAAACATTTCATTAACCTTTTAATGTGCTCTTTCATATATACTGTTCCTTCCCCTATTTTCTTTCTCCAATAGGAGTAGAATCAGTAGGGACCAGTTACTATAAATACTATAATTAATGACATTCTGTATATCAGAGATCGCCGATTTCTCATTATGGAATTTTACTCATTTAACAATTACTTATCTGGTATTTACTATATATGTCAGGAAATGCTTATGCTACGTATGTCAAAAGAAATACAGTATAAATATGGTGAAATCATAGAACTCTGTTATTTGGCTTTTTTGGCATGGGAATGTGGTTGAGGTGACTCTGCCAGCTGTATCAGTGGTAGCTAAAGTCGACATCGTCTAACTGGTGGAAGTCTCATGCTGTCAACCAAACCAAAAAGGCTATTCATTTAGAGCCATAAATGTCTGCTCTAAGTAGGCAATAATTTTAGTATAAAATGTAATGTAAGCTCTTAAAAAATACAGTTGAAATGCCTATAATATAAAATGATGACTGAGAATTCTAAGTGAAAAACACTTGGTTACATTACTCCAGATAATTTTATTTCCCTTGACACTACATTGACCACAGTATTTCGCTATCAGATGAAATGCCAGTGACACAGGCGTTGTCTGTAGCACTTAGTTACACTGGTCCAGTGGAAACTCCACTGCGGATTGTAAGTGTGCCTTCCATTTAAGTTGTCTAATCTGAAAACCTAAATAGAGATAGCTGTGCTGTGCATTTTCAAAAAAGAGCAAACTTTTTCTCATGGTAATTTCTGTAGTACACTTATAAAATTGTTAACTCTACAAAGATTTACATTCAATTCTTAAAATATACCTATTTAAGGTATATGAATGAAAGAACTATAATTTATGATCATATTTGGTTCTAAAGTTTAAGCAAATTATTGCTTCAATAAGAGTTTCATAATGTAAAGGAAACTCATGTTTCTTATGTTAATTTTAACATCAAATTTTAATATCAAATTTGAATTGATACAATTCAAACTTTTGCTAGGGCTTAATATTATTATCGCTATGAGTTTTTTGTGGTACACAATAGTCTTAGAAACAAGTAATTGCTATTGTTTAAAAAAACAAGACCAGAGGTAGAAGAAAGCATGATGGAAATGATTCTGAAGGCCAGGGAGTGCAGCTGTTGTTGGGTCTTAAATTACTCTCTGGCACTTTAGGAAAGTAGGTAAATACTTTGAAGTCATTAAGAAATTGTTCATAGAGGAATGAAAATCTATCTTCATAAGCACATACTGTACTGAATTGAGAAGAATGATTCTCCTCTGGGCAACCTTCATAATTCCTTATTTACAGAATTTGATCTGATTTACTGGTATATTATCTACTGTGGAGCACGTGCAGAATTGGCTTTTATGTGCTTCTTTCATAAAATTAGGGTTCTCTCTATAGCTCTATAACCTATAAGCTAGCATGACTAGAAACAAATTTCCTTGTCTATGAAATGGGGGTAGCACCTTGCTTTGTATGCCGCAAAATCTGTGACTTTGATGTTCCTTATCATATAAGACAAATTTGAGGGCACCAGACTAACAAACAGGGAAAGAGATTTCACCTGTCCTTCATTTGTTACTAAATATTAATATAACATCCAAACAATAGTCAAATAATATTATGGTGTAATTGTCAGGGTTTGGTCATAGTAGCCAAATCACTCCGCGTGATATAAAATAGCGGATTTATTACATGGATTATGAATTCCTGGCAGCTGACTAAGCCATCTACTTCAGGCTGTTGCAATGGATCTGGCACTGAGTTGAAGGTTAGCAGGGTGGAAATTGGGAAGGGCAGATGCACAGAATAGGGGAGACTAAGGGCAAACTGGACCTGACAGGGACAAACTAGAACCCTCATTTGTCTCTTACCACTTCAAATTACAATGATGTAGATGAGCTACAGGATCAATTAGTGCCCTTCACCACAAACTGTGCACACACCTAGCCAGGATTTGGAGATGCTAAAGGAGCCGACCCAATGGGAGCTGGAGTGATGTGCAGCTGTTGCCACATCTACACACATTACACACATTACACACATTAACAAGGGCATCTACACACATTAACAAGGGCATCAGCGTATCTGGGATCCAGTGCATGAGCTGCAAAAGCACCTGCCCCACACTAGCCTTTAAAGAATAAACAGTGGCTTCACTATTACTTCCCTTTTGCCTTTCAGAGCTAGCATAAATTTCTCTTGTGTCCAAATGTTATCTGGAAATGCACATATAAGGGAATCCTGGGAGCTGTAGTACCAGCTTACTGATTTGACAGTGTACAAAGTCATCGTATAGGACAGCTAATAGAATTTATCATCCAAAACAAGATACCTGTGAGAATGAAATGGAGAGCAATTCAAATTCACCTTAGGACAAGAAACACAAACCAAGATGTGTGATCTCCCTATTATCTACTACGTTGCCTTTAGTTCTGTCCTGAAAGATGAATGCTTCCAGAAACCCCAAGAGGGGCAGAGTAACATTGCTGTCTTAGTAAATGGAGGCTAAGAGCTCAAAAGGGCTGCTGGAGGTCTTTGGCTGCTGGCTCCAAAACTTTTGCAGATTCAGCCAAGTAGCCCTTCCAGAAAATGGAGGGGTGCCCTGACAATTTATAACTCTTTCAGGACCAGAATTTGTGGGCTTTGGTTGAACTTCCTTACAAACTTCTTTTGTTTTATTTATAAAGGGACACTTTTCTCTCTAACTGATAAGAAATGCAAACAAATAGAATCTTACATGAATACAAACTAAGGCTTTAGTAGAGGTTAATGATTTTCTCCTAGGTCAGAATGTACAGGAATAAATAGTAGTAACTCTTAGGTTTTCTTGCCTCAGAACAAGGATCATAGTTTATTAGCATCTTCATCCATATGAGAAAATAAAAAACCATTATATAGTTTTACTACTCTGTCTCAAAACACATTTGGTAAGTTTTGCAAGCATTCTACAAAACATACTTGTTTCAAACCAATTTTGTGAGAGTTAGATAAGATAATATATGTAAAACATACATGCCTGGCACATAGAAGGCACTCGTTAAATGTAACTTGAATTTAAATCTTATTACTGGTAAGTAAAATCAGTAATCTGAGAATATAGCCAGAAAGGACATGATGGTAGGAAGCATCAATTTCTTATGAAAGTCTTGCAGCCATCTCCTGATGTGCTTTTAAATAGATTTTCTAATGAGGTGTGCCATTTATCTACCGCTCTTGGAAATTAATTTCCCTGATATTTTTTTTCTTTCTTTGGCACTTAGCCCAGTTAAGCAGGTGCACTGTTTGTCAGGCTAGAAGCTTAGCAGAGTGAAATCATTTAGGGAAGGCCCAAAGTCAGTCAGAAAGTAAAAATTTAATATTGAATTACATTATATATATATATGTATGTGTATACTATATATGAATATGTTGTTACATTTTAGGAGACTTGAAAGACTGAGACACTAAATGCAACATTTTAAACACTGTCAGTTCTTGTGTGTACTAAGTTTTGAAGAATAGTTGACATTTTATGTGCTTCTTACTCTGATTCAAGTCTTATCTCAATTACCATATTTTGTGATCAGTGTCCCAGGCCTATTTGGTCCTCTTGGTCACTACACTTAAAAGAATGCATTTTATTACTGAACTCCAGTCTGCCTGTGAGTGCTTTAAGGAAGCAGAGAGCTCTGTAATTCAATGATTCCCAGACCCTAATAAAAGTTATTGATCCCCCATGAAATGAGGAAACAGATAAAGAAAATATATTCATGTTAAAGAAGAGTTCTTAATTCTTAGATTATATGTTCCTACATTTTTTTGTCTTAACATTCTCTTTTGAAATTATGGTAAAACCAGATATTGTTTTTAAATGTAATTGTTTTACGAAATAAAAATTTGGCAATTCTGTTAGAACTCCCAGTTTTTCATGGGGGTAGATTTCAGGGTCAAGATATCCAAAAGTCTGAAACCAATGCTCTATACCACTTATTTGAACCTTAGCAAATGAGATCTTATGTTGGGATTTATAAATCTATCTATAAAATAAATACAATTATAAATTGTACCAGCCATTACTACTCTAGTTTTTGAAAGACTAGTCTTTATACATCCTTTGGTGTTATGCCTAAATTTACATCTCTAGAGAATTCTTTCCTGAACCTCCAATGTAAATAAAGTCTTTCTATCAAAATTCCTCATTATATAATTTACTATTTACTCACAACAGTTATTACAAGTTGTATATATTTAATTGGGTGTGATTTTTAAAACATAAAAAAATTTTTGATAAAATTCAACATTTATTAGGGCATACTTTCTCATTCCTTACTTCTTTTTTCTATTTTCTCTTACTTTTAATTATTTGGAGTACATAATAATTGTATATCTTTATGGGGTGGGTGTGCTTTTTTAATATCTCTCTTCTCCACTGATCTGTTAGGTTTGTAAGAAAATTGTTTCATTTACTTGATTTTTCTAGTGCCTAGAAGTGTTTAGCCCAAAGCATGAACTCAATAAACATTTGAATGAATGTGGAAATGAATGAATGAATAAATAAGTAAATGAATAAAGGAAGTAAATGAATACACTCCAAATGCACAGTAATTAGCAAAGTATTACTTTATATAATATTAGCTTACAATGATACCAATAGTGCTAAGATTCACATTTAAAGTATTTTTTAAAACTCTGTCTCCCTGATCATATTGTAAGCATTTCAAATGTAAGGATTGTCTTATTCATGTTATAATTTCCCTTGCCCTGCTTACTGTCTGACACATACTGTTCTATAAAATTTGTATGATCCAAACAGAAGTTATTTGCTAATCTGTTTGGTATACATAGCAGGCAAATAAGCAAAAAGCAAACAAAAACACGAGAAAGTAATAACCACCAAGGAACATCTGGGCTTCAAGAACAGAACCACAGTAGCTAAATGCAACCCCAGGAGACTAGAGTACTGGGTTAGACTCCTGACTCTACCAATCAGCAGCTTTGTAACATGAAGCAAATTATTTATCCTGTGCGTCAGTTTCATCCTTTGTAGGTAAGAATAGTACCTGCTTCATACGGTTGTCGTGAGCATTGAATGAGTTAATATATATAAAATACTTGGAATTACTTAGTGGCACACAGTAATTGTTAGATTAATTGTAACTAGTATTATTTTAATTTAATCTTCATGATCTTAAACATATTTCAATGCTTCAGAAAGATGAATAGGCATATTTGAAAAGATGAGTTGACTACATGAGTTCCAATTTCTAAATATCATGTGAATATGCATAAATTCTACCAATTACACAATAAAAAGTCAGTGATTAAAATATTATATTTCATGTTGAGAGAGCATGGAAACCATTAAAATGGTTTATTAACTTATATAATGTTTGTAAGCACATAAGTCATGGCACTATATGCCACATTTTCATATGATGAAAAGAACTTTAAAATTATTTCCTCAGCTAACATTGAGCATTAGAATAGCTAAAGATAATAAATATATAATGTAGCTAAGAGTTTCCAAAACTAAACTTTGGCTTGATAAAACAAATATTTATTAAATGATTAGGCAGGATATGATAATTGCTATATTATCTCTTCTCCACTGGTCTGCTAAATTTATAATATAGTTATTCAAGCAAGTCATCCAACTGGAGTACTATGATATTTCAACTGTTTTTATATTACCAGAAAATTAATTCTGTTGAATGTTAGCTTGGAAACAAATGTATAGAACTCTATAAACCTACAGAAAACTAGTTTTTCCATTCCTTATTATATGTATAGGATTCAAATTTTGTTTATATTTAACATGTGCTTTTTTTAAGAAGTGGAAAGCAAATTGTTAATCTTTTTTCAATTTATGTAATGGCCACAATTTTTATATATACTTATTAATAAAAGTATAATATGGTTACCCAATTTCCATGTAGATACTTGACATGAGTAAAAGAAGCCAAAGTTATTTGTGATTTTTGCTTTGGACTATAAAGTGCCAGTTATTGGACATAGGTCGAGCTCCAGTTAGCTGGAAATATTCCAGGTTTATACATCTGCTGCATAATTTTGCTGGTGAAAAATTGGTTGATTGGGGTCATTTGAGAGAGGTGAAGTGTACATCTATATGCATTCAGTCCTTTTGACACAAAAAGTAACAGTTGAACAAAAGTAAAGAGCAACTTAGAAACATTGTCATGAAACTATCATATTGAAATAACCACAAAATTTTAACGAAGGATGCTTGTGTTTAATTTCATTAGGTTCTATACAAGTGCACATTTCTAAACTACTGAAGTAAGTTAATAGTAAAGATGAGTATGGGAAAATTTTAATTGAGAAAGTTTTAAAAAGCAGAGGGAAAATGCCCATGCCTCAGATATTGAAAGGCAAGGATTGGAGCCACAGTATGACTATTCAAATGTAGATTAGCAAAGTGACAGTCATTTCCTTCTGCAGTCAATAAAACAATTAGCTCACCAAAAGTGCTTTTAAATCAGGATCCTAGTTTTTCTTTGATTTAAAAGCATCTAAATATCCAACATCTGCAAGTATTTTATTTTTTTCCAAAATTGCAAATCAAATGGGTTTTATCTTCCAACGTACTTCAGGAGTTTTGCAGCCCACCCTTTATTTTATTTTATTTTTTTACGATTCTCACTCTCTTAGTCTGTTTGGGCTGCTATTAAAAAATGCCATAAATTGGGTAGCTTATAAACAAAAGAAATGTATTCATCATGGTTCTGGAGGCTGGGAAAGTCCAATATCAAGTTGCCAGCAGATTTAGTGTCTGGTCAGGACCTGCTTTTCAGCTCATAGACTTCCTGCTGTGTCCTTACATCTTGGAAGGGATGGCTGATCTCTCTTAGGACTCTTTTATAAGGACACTAATTCCATTCCTCTTGGCTTTGCCCTCATGACCAAATCACCCTCCAAAGGCCCCAAATCCAAATACCATAAACTTATGGTTAGGATTTCGACATACGATTTTTGGGAGGGCACAAACATTCAGACCAGAGAACTCACTAAAGGAGGGAGAGAGACTGGTTATTATAATCTATTAATAATATGGGTAGTATCCAGAAGTCTGAGGGAGGGCAGAGAGAGAGAGAAAGGAATAGAAAGTGAAAGATAAAGAGGAAGAGAAAAAGAGAGAGAAAGAGAGAGAGAGAGAGAAAGAGAGGAGATGATGATGGGAGAGACAGAGTGAGAGAGACTGAACAGGAAAAAAAGAACAGAAAAAATATATCTCAATTATAGTTTTATAAAATGGATCTTCCCAGTGAGGTTAATATTAGTAGTACCATGGGAATTTCATTAATCCAACATTTTATTTCACCATGCTCTGAGGAATGTTCTTAGAGGATAAAGATAATGGACTCCAGGAAATGCCAACCTCTATATATGTTAAAAATCCATGTTAAAAAATCTAATTGAATGAAAAACTATTTAGAGACACTTGGTTTTGAAGTTAAAAGTGCTTATGTATTTCAGTGCAGCTAATTGTACACAACTTAAGTGTCCTACTTTTAAAACATAACACCTATTTGTCAGTGTGGCAATATGAAGGTATTTACTCATTTTTAAAAGAAGACATTAAATATATGAAAATAAGGTTTCATCATATTCTTCTCTTTACATAACATCTAAAATATGCTCTATAAAAGCATTTCACAGATTACTTCACAGCCTAATTACCTAGTCTGAAATTAAATGATCTAATAATTGTATTTCTTCCTAAATCATAAAGTGCTAATTAAATAAATACAAGAAATTTATTTTAACCTACATATTCAATTCCAAATAAATTTTACCACATAGCTTGAATATCATGTTTTTGCCCATGTGACGATCCTTCTAATAATATTATGTACTGTAAACAAAGTTATCCAATGTAAAACATGCAGTTCAGCAGTTGAATTTAAGTTTCATTGGCCTCCACGTCAACATTTTAGTATTATTTTTACCATTTCTCCTTTCAAATCTCTATTAGTTAGCCAGGTCTTCTCCGATTAACCCTCTAGTGTAAATAAGTTTAAAGGGCCAGTGTAAGTGGATTTAAAAAGAGAATTTCAAAAAAGAAGCCTCTCTTAAAATATTTCTTGAGTGGAACAGCTATATTTTAAAAGTGATTTTTGGACCATTAATCATCACTATTTTGGTTACAATGAAAGTGGCCAAAATACCAAGGGTTGCTTCTGGAACTGAAACAGTATTGCAAAATATAGTCATCCTTCCTGCATTTTTCAAGAGAAAATAATAAGAAAGCATGTAATTCCAGTAGTATGCTTTTACAAACTGCTACTGGTAGGATATAAACTCATCATAGGGGTTAAATATAAAGGAATACAGGGGTTGCATGAAAAATTCCTTGAATCCTTGACTTCTTAAGATGTGTTACTTATTTCTCTAGTTTTGATTTTATTTTGAATTTGAAATAAAGTACATAATAAGAAAAAAATAAGTTCATAAAAGGAAAAAAGAGGCATTTGACTGTAAGAGGTTGAAAGCTGCTCCATTGTGATGATGAAAATTAAAGATGGCAGTTTTGACATCATTGAATTCAACTGAGCATGCTCAAGACAACTGGTCCGACCTATGAGAAATTGTTTTTAAGTTACTTCACAGTGTACCTAAAAAGCTTTGAAGTACAATGTCTTGAGTAAACATCACTTTGAGGAAGACACTAAATTTTACAATAAATATAAAAGCACATATTTTTGTTTATTATTTTTTAAATATCTATACTTAGTATTGTTGATGCTGGAAACTCCCAGGCCCAGAGGGCCTTTAAAGTTTACCTTGAGTGTTTTTTGTTTCAAATGTGTTCTGCTCAAAAATAAATTAACATTCCACTTATAATCTTAGGAAATAATCGACTATTATAATTGATGCCAAACCTTGAGCCTAAACTGTTTCAAATGCACTCAACCGAATACATTCACATTCTCACTGCCATATTTCTGAGTATCACAAACCTGTTAATTCAGCAGAGATAGTCATTGCTTTATATGTATGCTGACATGTGATTTAGATTTTTAAAAAATCTTTTGTTTTTAATCTGTTTTCCTTCTTCACAGTTTAGGGGGTGGTGTGGGAATGAGGAAACACATCTGAAGTTCTGTTTGGCAATCATAAAGTTGTAGCCTAGAAATCTGTTTAGCCTCAAAGACAAAGACTAAGTAATTTCCCAGTAATTTAAGCAAACATTGCCTTGTAACTCAGGGGATATTAAATGATGCACAATTTGTTAACATTTTTCTTAACTTAAGAAAAATGTTTCTTTCTTAATTTAAGAAAAAGTTTTCACTTATCTCCCAAAGAGAGAGAAACTAGTCACTTAAATTAGAATTTCTTTAGGTCTAGAAAATTACCTCTCTCTCTATATATATATATATTTTCATTATTTCGGCATATTATGGGGGTACAGATTTTAAGGTTTCAATAAATGCCCATTTCCCCCCCTCTCCCCAAAAGTCTGAGTCTCCATCATGACCATCCCCCAGATGGTGCACATCTCACTCATTATGTATGTATATACCCGCCCCCCTCCCCCCTCCCACCTGCCCAATACCCTATTACTGTAGTACCTATGTGTCCACTTAGGTGCTACTCAGTTAATACCAGTTTGCTGGAGAATATATCTGGTGCTTGTTTTTCCATTCTTGGGATACTTCACTTAGTAGTATGGGTTCCAGCTCTAACCAGGAAAATACAAGATGTGCTATATCACCATTGTTTCTTAGAGCTGAATAGTACTCCATGGTATACATATACCACATTTTATTAATCCATTCTTGGATTGATGGACACTTGGGCTGTTTCCACAGCCTTGCAATTATGAATTGTGCTGCTATAAACATTCGAGTGCAGGTGTCTTTTTTGTAGAGTGTCATTGGATCATTTGGGTAGATGCCCAGCAATGGGATTGCTGGATCAAATGGTAGATTCACTTGTATCGCTTTAAGGTATCTCCATATTGCTTTCCACAGAGGTTGAACTAGTTTGCAGTCCCACCAACAGTGTAGGAGTGTTCCTCTCTCTCCGCAACCACGCCAGCATTTATTGTTTGGAGATTTTTTGATAAAGGCCATTCTCACTGGGGTTAAGTGATATCTCATTGTGGTTTTGATTTGCATTTCCCTGATGATTAGAGATGTTGAGCATTTTTTCATATGTTTGTTGGCCATGCTTCTGTCTTCTTTAGAAAAATTTCTGTTCAAGTCCTTTGCCCACTTTTTAATGGGGTTATTTGATTTTTTCTTCCTGATTTTCGTGAGTTCTAAGTATATTCTAGTTATCAGTCCCTTATCGGATGCATAGGATGCAAAAATTTTCTCCCATTCTGTAGGTTGTCTGTTTACTTTCATGACTATTTCTTTGGCTGTGCAGAAACTTTGTAGTTTGATCATGTCCCATTTATTTATTTTTGTTGCTGCTGTGATTGCCTTTGGGGACTTCTTCATAAACTCTTTGCCAAGGCCGATGTCTAGGAGAGTGTTTCCAACTTTTTCCTCTAGAGTTCTAATAGTTTCATACCTTAGGTTTAAGTCTGTTATCCAGCGTGAGTTGGTTTTTGTGAGAGGTGAAAGGTGTGGGTCCTGTTTTAGCCTTCTACAGGTGGCTATCCAGTTTTCCCAGCACCATTTATTGAAGAGGGATTCTTTTCCCCAGCGTATGTTTTTGTCTGCTTTATCAAAGATTAGGTGGCTATATGAGGATGGTTTTATATCAGGATTCTCACATCTGTTCCACTGGTCAATGTTCCTATTTTTGTGCCAATACCATATTGTTTTAATTACTACAGCTTTGTAGTATAGTTTGATATCTGGCATGTTAATGCCTCCCATTTTGTTTTTGTTGCCTAGAATTGCTCTTGATATTCAGGGTCTTCTTTGGTTCCATACAAAGCGTAAAATTATTTTTTCTATATCTGTGAAGAATGCTGATGGGATTTTAATAGGTATTGCATTGAATCTGTAGATCAGTTTGGGTAGTATAGACATTTTGATGATATTGAGTCTGCCGATCCACGAGCCTGGTATGGATTTCCATCTGTTTACATCCTCTGTTATTTCCTTCCTCAGTGTTTCATAGTTCTCCCTGTAGAGGTCTTTTACGTCCAAGGTATCCAAATAGGGGCAGAAGAGATCAAACTTTCACTGTTTGCTGATGATATGATATTGTATCTAGAAAACCCGAAAGATTCAACCAAGAAACTCCTGGAACTGATCAAGAATTTAGTAAAGTCTCAGGATACAAAATCAATACACAGAAATCAGAGGCATTCATATACGCCAACAACAATCTAATTGAGAACCAAATCAAAGACTCAATTCCCTTCACAATAGCAACAAAGAAATTAAAGTACCTAGGAATATACTTAACCAAGGACGTACCTCTATATATTTTTTAACAACTTTTCTTACATATCAAAATTAGAACCACCTAGATAGCAATGGCAGTACTATGCTCATTATATTACATTTAAGATAGGATATTGCACACAATCAGTGCTCAATCATTGTCATGAAAGAAGAATTGCTATTTTTTAGCCACCTCATATTAAGTACTACTATGTGCAATGTACACACATCAACATACACGCAATTTATTTGTTTACCTAGTTTGGTTAGCACTTACGATATTGAAAAATAATCCTTACTTCAGTTTAGTTCCAAATATTTGGATCTGAATATTTTCTGGGAGATAAGGAGTAAGCGTTAGTTGTTTCATGACTCCTTATGAAAGCAGTGCTTGGATTTCAAAGACCCTGCCAAAGCTGGCTGTGAGGACATAGTGACTAAGTGATCTCTGGATAATATTTATAGCAGCCTACATTTATGGAGCGCTCCCATATGTTTGAGTTAAGTAATTATGAAAATTGAGCTGATAATTATCTAACATTTACTAGATCATTTGTTCTGCCTTAGGTGCTTTATACCAACAGGTTCCTGTACAATGAACTTGAGTGAGCACCAATAATTGCCATGTGGTGCAGCCAGAGACTCATGGGCAGAGGGTCAGAAGATGCCTGGGACCCCTTCTTTCTTGCCACCCTGTGGAGTGGCTCAGATAGATGCAGGTGGGAAAATCTAGAGACCCCATCTCTTAGTTACTCCTTCCTTTGAAAAGCATGAAGACGACATTATAGTTGGGGTAAATCATTTGAGTTTGGGTCCTATGCAGTCAGTGTTTAGATGCCAAGAACCCAAGGGAATACTGGAAACTGCAGTTTTGTAACATTTGAAGACCCTGGGAGAAGTTGAGATCATTCACAGGCCTCCTGTTGAGGGCAAGGGAGGCACTTAGTCCTGGCTAGCAAACTCAAAAGAGCCTGGGGGTCATTCAACAGTCTTGCTTATGTTTTCACACTGACATTTAGCACTTAGCAGGCAGAGTACCATGTGATTTGTATGTATTATTTCATGTCATACTCATAAGAACTTTATGAGGTAAATATTCTTGTGCTTATTGTCATTTTACATTTCAGCAAACTGAAGCAGAGTGCATCATTTTTTACACTATATAATACTGTTTGTCAGAACTGGGTATATTTAGAGTATAGAAAGACTGATTAAAAGGATAACAGGCATGAAGGGTCAAGGTCTAGGGTTACTATTGGAATAGTAACTTTGGGAAAGCAGAGGTGTCAATACATTTTATAAACATGGTAAATGTTAATCTTCTCAATATCACACAGCTGTTAGATGGCAAAAGTATCAGGACTAGAGAGAAAAGAGTAAAGCACTGACTTTGTTTACACAATTTAAGAGGCCTCCAAAAATCCTCAGTAATTAAAATAAATAATATCTCAATGCAATATTTAAAACTTCAAAATTAATAAAAAACATACGATGAAGAAAATATTAAAATTTTAAATCAAGACAGGAACAGGATCATTATTACTGTTTTCTCCTTTTGTCTCTGGATCCTGAACTTGAATGCTACCACTCTGAACTCAGAGCCCAAGCTTATAAACATTATTTGCTGATGTTTCTCAGGATATGAAAGATAAAGAAGAGTCAGATATAAATTACATAATGTAAGGCTGATGGTCAAATATAATAATGAAAAAATGGCTTGATTCTTTAAGAGGAAAGCTGAAAAAATAACTCATTTACTTTTCCTTGTATAGTCCCATTTATTAATAGAAACTTAAGTATGAGTGTATTTCGGCTTCAAACAGAGAGTGTAAATAAAAATCTTACTTAATTTTAAATTTTCTTGGCCTCTCTTGCTTCTCTTGTGTTCTTTCACCAGTGCCAAGAATCCAATTATTGACTACAGGTAACCTAAAGCTGTTTTCTCTGCATTTAGTTGTGTCTTTTTCTATGAAAAATATAAGATACAGTTAAGAGTGATTTGAACACTAAGAAATATTTCTTATCTCATATAACAGAAGCACTGATGGTAGGGTGATTACGACATCGGATACTTTAATGCCTCAACGATGTCATCATGGACTCAATGTTTGCAATTGATTGTGCCTTCCTCAATGAGTCAGCTACTGTCATGTTTACAAGATGACAGCAGGAGCTTCAGGCTCTTGCATTCCCATTTGACAAAGTCCTTGTTCCTCCTTTTATGAGCAAGAAAATCCCTCCTTGAATCTCCCCAACCAAAACCTTGCCTTAGAACTCATTGTGCATTTATGATTTTTTTTTTTGATAGTACATAGCACATTAGTTAAAAGTCTTGTTCTGCTCATCTCAGGGTGTGCAAAATCTGGCTCCATTACTTACTAGCTTTCTAACCTTACTCATTTTAATTCTCTGTGCCTCGGTTTTTCTTATATTTAAAAAGAAAGGGATAAAACAATATGTCTACTTCATTGGGTTGTTGACAGGGAAAAGTGAGTTAATACGTGTAAAGATCTTAGAATGGCGTCTACCTACTGTTATTTTTATGGTGATTTTCACTGTTGTGTATATAATTTAACTGATAAAAACATGAGAAATAAGAAAGTACAATTACCTGAGTATCTCTTAAGAAAGAAGACCTCCATAAAAGTTGTAGTTGCATTGTATAACATTTTTCCATTGATATGATTTGGATGTGATGTCTGAAAGAGAAAATAAGACTCAACTTGAGGCCTAGTAGCTTATATATATATATTGTGTGTGTGTGTGTGTGTGTGTGTGTGTGCCTTTAAGTTTTTAAAAAAGTTGTTCATGTGGCTGAAAATCAGAAGCTGGTCTCAAACCAGCAACATTGACTTCATAAAAATAGCCTGATCTTACTATTGTAGAGCCAAGCAATATATGTATGTCTGCAAAGTACATACAGTACATTTAAGCATAAAGATAATCAAACTGGATCTATTTTGTTGGATTTTATTGTTAAGTTCTTCAGTTAACACTTACAATGAAGAGGAATGGGGAAATAGTCTCAATCTATTCTGATCATAAAAATCCCATTTTCAATATCCTCCCATTAGATATAAAATATACCAGTGCTAAAAATGCTTTTAATGGTGCCAGTATGATCCAGTTCATCACATATGATTCTTTTAAAATCCTCACTTGCAATTATAAAATTCCATTTCATTTCCTATCTTTAAGGTTTAATCTTACCATTCTGACTACTATTTCTTGCTCACATAAAATTATCTGGAATGTAGTAAAATAGAATGCAAAGAGTGAAAATACATTACCAATGAACCATGAAGATTGCCTTTCCTGAGACCAGCATTTTACAGCTTGGGTGCTCCAAAAATCCCTAGAATACAACATAATTCTTCAGTGATCCCCTCTCTCATATTATTTTTCCCCTCTCTACAGTATCTTACCCATCAGCACGATCTCTGGAATATGCTTCCCATTTGAACAATGTGGAAAACAAAAACCCCACTATGATCCTAGTCCCTCTTCTAGTATTACCTAATCTCTGTCATTTGCAGAAAACGTACTTGCCCTCCATTTATTTTCCATTTGGTTTTGAATGCAATCCACTGAAACTACTCTTTGAAGGTCACTAGTGACACCCCCATAATTAAATTCAAAGGTCCATTCTCAATCTGCATCTTACTTGACCTGTCAGTGGCATTTGCTAGTTGGTCATTCTGTCCTCCTTGGACAACATATTTGCTTGATATCTAGTACACTATAGTCTCTCTCTCTCTCTCTCATCTCTCTTTATCAGAACCAATTGCTGGTTCCTGCTCACCTCCCTGACTTATCATTATCTTCCTATATTCTAAATATTGAAGTCTTCCTGGGTTCACTCTCTTGGTGATCTCATTGTTATCATGGATTTGAATAACTTCTATCCTCTGCTGGACTCCCAAATTTCTATCTTCAGATAGAACTTCTCTTTTGTAGATCATAATGAGTTATATAAATATCTACATCTCCATGTAGGTATCTAATAGGCAACTCCAGTTTGAAAAGTCTAAAACTTGACTGCTTTTCCACTCTCCTCTACAACAAAAATCTTGTTTCTCTACAGTCCTCCCCCATCCAGTAAATAGAATTTCCATCCTTCCAGTTTCTCACATCACAAATCTTGAAGTTATCCTCATTTCTCTCTTTCTCTCATATCTAATAGCTGCACTGGAAGCATATACTATTAATTCTACCTTTGAAATACATTTAGAATCTGACCACATCTCACCACACACACTGTTACTACCTGATAAAAATCACCAATATCTTTCTCTTGGATTATTTCAGTTGGCTCCTCACTCATCTCCCCGTTTCCAATCCAGCATTCTTTCAATTCTCAACACAGCAAAAGAAGTTTCATAAGTTAAATCACTTCATTCCTCTGCTCAAACTTTTCAATGACTTCCTATTTCAATCAGAGTAAAAGCCTAATTTTGAAGTACTTGACCTTTAGATAAGATAATACATTGGTATAATTCTCATCTTTTAAATATATCAAAGGGAGAAGAATCTCTGAAAAGCTAAAATAGTTTTTAAAATTAAGGAAAACATAGCTCTAAAATTTAATTGCAGATTGAGAAAAAGCAGGGGTAATTTATACCATATTTCTAGGTAGATCACCTCTTCAATTAGATCTTAAAGGCTACTCTTGCCTCTTCAGAGCAATTTTCATATAATTAGAACAACATTTTGGAAGTTCCTAATCTATTTGTTTGATTTTATATTATTTAATCTCCCATTTTACAAACATTTTCTATCTCCTAGGACATAAAGAAAGAAAGATTTATAGATTTCAGTTTTCCTAATTCTGTCCATTGAAGTTTACTTGATGTCCAAATATTTTTTTCAGGTACTGAAATGTTTAACAGGAATAAATCCAATTGAATCTAGTTTGAACTTGATATGATCACTACCTTGACAATTTCAGATTCTTCCTGAGGTATCACAAATTATAAAAAATGGACCTATCAGTCTTAATTTAGCCACAGTTACTTTAGTTAACTTAGATACATTGTTTGAAAATTTATAGAGCCATCTTCTCCATGATGCTGTGCAGTATAATATAGGTCAAAAATGATTTATTTCATTCCTGAACATCCATAACTTAGGGTTTATTTGCAATTTGGACAACATAAATATATACTGTTTAAATTCATTCCTAATTTTTCCCTGTGCTGAACTCTTATTTGGATTATGAATAATAAATTGCCAAAGGCAATTTATTTCTTGGTGACCTCATAATATTTGCTACCAGAGGTACCGGTAACTTTTATTTTTAATTGAAGGCACATGCATATTATGGCAATATATAGTTTCTGTTTCTGAGCAAAAATTATAGACAAGGATATTTAAATTATTAAAATTGACACGTTCATTGTGTCAAAAGAACAAATCAGGAAAAATAGCTTTTCTTAGGTTCTTTGGAAATGATTGCAAAATTTTTCTTTTGTTTTTGATTACTTCTAGCAAGCTCTATTGCCAAGATTGGCTCAGATCCTCTAAAACTCGTACATGATGCTGTGGAGGAAACCACAGACTGGATCTATGGATTATTTTCTTTGTTGTCTGATATCATCTCATCTGAAGGTGACGAAGAAGATGATGATGGGGATGAGGACACTGATAAAGGTATAAAGAGCATAGAGACATATCTAATTCTTAGGACCAACATTAGACATGTATTACAAATGCTGGCCTAGGTTTAATCCCAAATGAGCACTTGGATTAAACTAAACCAAAATGAATACATTTTCTGAGGGCTAAAATGATATCAACAGGCTGCCAAACATATTACATTGGTCTCTATTTGGTTTCCATCTTATAGCATGTCTGCTGTTATGGCAAAGATGTCAAAATTAAATTCTCATATTAGAGTAGTATTATAGTAGAGAAAGTATTACAATGCAATACTGTAAACTCAGAACAGAAACTCACATGTGTATAGTTTTTTGAGAAAAAATACTAGCTATTTTTCAAGTTTGTCTCTAGGAAAACTGAAATTAAAACAGTAAAACTAAAAATACATATAAATGTTTATACACATAAGTTATCTTCATAGTCAAATAGCAGAAGGCAATCTTAAAAAGCATGATCAAAGAGTAAATTTATTGAAATAAATGGTGGTAGGTATAGAATGAAGGGACACATTCTAAATGTCACACCAATTATGTAACCTATGTGCTCTCTCAAATATTAATGAATAAAAGGAAATAGACAAGCCAAATCACACAAAAAGTGCCATTAAATGGGTATGAAAAGAACAAAGTATTGTGATTCTGTCTTTCAGATAACATTATTTTAGGGTTAGTATTAGTCATCAGAAATCAGGTATTCAGCCTTGAGTACCAGGAAAGGTTTTAGTATTAGAGCCTCTTCTATAACTTTGTCTGAATTTATAATTTTTTTTTGTCCCCACTGAGAGGTCAAGATGAACAACAGAGAGCTGAAATTAACATGATATATAACCTATAATGTATAATTTGGATCACTGCCACAATTTTATTGAACTCATAAAAATGAAACTATCTCAAATAAAAGTACATACAAAGTTTATATTTAAAAACTGGAATTTGGGAAGCAAAGTAATAAAAGGAGTATAATTGTCAAAACTAATAGATTTTTTTAAAATAAAATGAACAAAAGAAAATGGGAAAATAGTGAAGATGCTAAAAAGTTTTTCTAATGTACTGTTTTTGTCTTGGTTTAGGAGAAATAGAGGAGCCTCCCTTTAAAAAAAAAGGTAAGTTGTTTTCACTTTTGAAAAAAAATTATTTTCTTTTATGGTAAAGTTGATTATCAGTTTAACTCAAATATCTTTTACTTGAGTTTTATGAATTTATTTTTAATATAGAGGTTTTATTTAAAGATTATATTAAGGTGCATAGTCAGTAAAAAAAAAATACTTAATTTTTCCAATGAAGCTGATCTCGCTATTTTTCAGTTGATTATTTTTGGATGCTTTCTTCAGTAGATTGGTGTGAATCTATCCATACACAGACCAATGTGAGTTGGAATTTTAGGAAAGAGGGGAGAATTTTACAGCCAGTGATCTTTATTCTCATACCATAGACAAATTTATTGATTTCAAATTTTTCGTCTTATTATTTTATTGTCAATATATTTTGCATATTAAGCAATGACCATGGGACAGGATAGCTGAGATAGCAAGAAGCATAGCCATCTTGGAGGCAAGGGCATATCTAGTCAGTGTGAATTATGTGTCATTCCCAAGTAGTGGAGTCACCTAGATATGCTTGGATGTGGTGTAGAGGGGTTCCTTGCAGGAATAGTTAGAATTTGTAGCTTCTGCAACAGCAACAAAAGAATTAAACCAGTGAAACCCAACTTAAAAATTTTGTTTAGCGGCATGCAGAAACGAATCTGTTTTTTATAAAGCTTTCTGAGGAGATAGGAAGAGTTTCTTGACTCATGAATTCAGGATGAGGACACAAGAACTCAAGACAAACTTAAGCCATCAACTTCAGGTTTAGAGATTCTAGATTAGAATCTAAAAACAACGTTAGAAACATCTATACATCAGAAACAAGGTCTTTTTATAGCTGATCTCCAACGGATGGTGACTAGAACATAGTTAAACTTTAAGTGAACTGCTAGTAATTATCTGGAAATAACAGCTTATGCACATGTGCTTTTTTTAAAATTGGAAATGGAAGAGGGGAAAAGCAGATAATACTGTTTTCTCATTTATATTTATAAATTGAATTTCACAGAATATCATAAGGTCATATTCTCCATAAATTGATATCTACTATTTAATAAAAAAATCTCTTCTTTCCTTTTGATTTAAATTTTCTTTTAAAATGATTTTAAAATTAACTTTGATGTAATGAGTAGAATAAATTGCAAATCCACACAAAGCTATTTAATTATTGCTTCTTAAATGACTGCCTTGATTCACCAAATCAAATTTTCAGCAGAAACACTATTAAATAGTTGTTTAGGATATTTATTAAAAATGTCAGAAATGCTCATTAGTCAAACAGTCTAAGGGATATATTTGCTTAAATACATGTACACTAATGACCTGAAGGTTTCCATACTCGAAATGAGAGAACTGACTTAATATCACCTGAATGTATTTTCTTAATAGTATTATTACAAATTTACATGAAAAAATGGACATTTAAGTAAACATCTTATGCATCCAATTTTGGGTACAGAGCCTATGTAATAATAAACATCAGTTGAAAGTGGACTAACAGAGATATATTTCATTGTAATTATTATTTTTTATGTATAAGCTTTTCTTTTGTAGAGACATAGAGGCAAAGAGAGCTTTACAATAATATGTATCATGTAATAAAACATTTCTAATACACATTCTACATCTAAAAGTATGCTTTTGATATTATTAGGAAAGAAATTCTATAAGCTTATTCTTATCTCATCATGGGTTATTTTACCCTTTTTTTTTTATTGAGTCAGAGTCTTACTCTGTTGCCCTGGCTAGAGCGCCATGGCGTCAGCCTAGCTCACAGCAACCTCAAACTCCTGGGCTCAAGCAATCTTACTGCCTCAGCCTCCCCAATAGCTGGGACTACAGGCATGCGCCACCATGCCCGGCTTACCCATTTTTATATTTAAAATTTTCATGTAAGAAGTAATTTTTTTGGTAATCCTGAACGATAATCTCTTAAAACATTTTGTTTTCATCCATCTAAATGACTCTTCAGCAGGGGTCCTAAAACTACAGGCCATGGGCCACATGCAGCCTGCCGAGGACATTTATCTTGCCCGCCAGGTATTTTTGCTCCACTGCCTGTCCTGCTTAGCAGCCGACTCATGCCAAGCCCACAGTGTGCATGTGTGGAGTGTGCACCTCACTCTCCAACGGCCCTCCAATGGTCTGAGGGACAGTGAACTGGTCCCCCGTTTAAAAAGTTTGAGGACCTTATCATATACAAATAAATATTATTATATGCAAGTAAGTTGTTATATTCCTAATTTTTATTCTGATGTCCACTCATATCTCTCCTTTTTCATTTTCTCATGCTTCTTTGCACAAACTAGTTTCTGATCTCCTGCCTTCTTTTAAGTTCAAATTTATTCATTATAACTAGGTGTAAACATCTGACCACTTCATCAGATCTTCTAGCATAGTTATCCCCAAGTTATATACCTTTTATTTCTCTTTTATGTTAATATTAGTTTTATTTAATTTTTAACTTATTTATAAAATTGTGCATAGGTAGAGCATGTTACCTCTGAAGTGGAGTTGGAGGATAATAAAGAAGAGGTATTTGTATTTGCCCTTTAAAAAATAAAAGGCAAAAGTGCTCATTGAGAACTACTGAACTAGGTGAAAATAGGAGCCACATGGCTGAAAGAAAGCCAGAGTGCCTTGTGTAGAAGCACAACTTAGAAGGGAAAAGAGACATTTAAGAGGTAAAAATGGATTTGGGAACTGTTTAGATGTGTATTTGAGGGAGAGCATGGAGTTAAGGGTGACCTCTGGATTTCTGCTTGTGCGGATGGGTGGATGGTGGCACCATTTACCTATACACAGAATATAGGTAATGATGCGTGTGAGGGAGGCAGATTGAGAGTTCCATCTTGGATGTGTAAAGTCAATGATGTCTGTGAATATAACAACTACTTGCATATAATAATATTTATATGTATATGATAAGAGACAGAACGAAGTTACCTTAATTGAAATACAGATAGTATGCAAGAAAATTTACAGCTTGCTGTAGTGGATAAAATGAGGAAATATTATATTCTTGCAGACGAGCTGTCATCATACATGAATGTCTTGTGAGACATTCAAAATTCATGTAGGGTGCAAAATAATTTCTTATTGTGAGGAACTGTCCAATGTATTGCAAGATGTTCAGCATACTTGGCTTTCACATGCTAAATGCCAGTATCACCTCCATCCCCACCCCTGATCATGGTGACAACCACAAACACCGCCAGACCTATTCATCCTTTGTAGAGCAGATATTTTGTAACATCCTCTTTGCTGTCCTGAGATGATTCATAGACGATAAAATCTACTTACACACATGAATTTCTTTAAAAATCAATGTAATGCCTTAACTGTATTATAATGGAGAAATAGAAGGTAAGAAATTTATAATGAAAATAAAATGAATTTCAATATGTAAATACACAGGAATGACTATGACATGAAATAGATTGACCTGAAATAGATTGTTTACTCTTACTTACAATGAATAGGTTTGGATTTAAGAGCCGATCAGAGGCTGCTTCCTGTGAAGTACAGGAAAATGAATGATTAGAGGTATGGGGGACACTAGAATAAAACCTAGTCATTAGGATAAATCATAACATACCATATACCTTATCTGTATATGGCCAAGGAAATAAGAAAATTTCCTTACTTGAAATAAGAATAATAGAACAAAACCAATTACAGATTGTCTCAAAGGGAACAAATGAATTAAACTCTCTCAGACAAGATGTAGGGTCCTATATAAATGTCCAGCAGGACATTAGAAAGTCGTTTGGGGTTCAGAATAATTCTTCGTTGTGTGGGACAAACCCCTCTGCAGGACATCTCTTGTCCCTGCAGCATCTGCTCAATGCTGGTAATAGTCCCCCACTATGATGGGACCACCACCAACGCCTCAGTCTCCTAAATACCACTGGGAGAACCACTGACCTAGTTGATGTGTATCACCCTCAGATGAGGCAAACTGTTATCTGTGAAGAAATAGAAATGCTTAAACCATTGTTTTTTTGTACTTTACGCCTTGCTTTGTTCATTTTAAGTATCTATCCAACTTGAAATTTTCTGCTGTTTGCATTGGAACGTAAGCTTTCGAAGGGCCAAAGCTGTCTTGTTCACTGTGTCACGCCTGATGTCCAGGCTCACTGATCCATTGGCTAACTCTGTTGAATAAATTAAGCTCAACTCTGTATATGTCAGTTGAGTTGTATTGCTTCTTGTTCTTCAGCTGAATTTGAACTAATAAAAAGAAAGAGTTAAAAAAAGTTTGAGGACCCCTGCTCTTCAGTAATATTATTTCCAATTCAAATATATTCAATTATATTTAGCCATTTTATACTATTGATATTTAAATTCTAAATTACCAGGCTGTGGCATATTTTTATTCAACTGCCCTGTGTCAATCTATTTTCTGTAAATGCATTTAAAATGTTAATTTTATTTGACCAGTTATTGCTATTCTTACCAAAATAAAAATTCAACCAGCTTGTTATTTATGGGTGAAGTTTGGCAGTTCTAATTTGATATAGAATAATGGTCCCGTCAACTAATCTCAGGGTTGCAGAATTGATTATTAAACATATTATTAATATGGATGATATTTTAAAATATGCTATTCTGTGGCTTATATTGTTATATATAAATATAGCTTTAGGGTATTACATGTAGTACTTAGTGTCTTTTTATTTGTCATACATATTTCTTTTTTCAACTTGTCAAAATTTTAATATATTAAGTTATATTACCAAACACTTCAACATGAAGTTCCAAGACACAGAACCATTGGAAAATTGTGTAGTTTTATTATATAATTATTTAAAAATTTAACTCTATGGGAGATGGACACACTTGAAGCTCTTACTTGAGGAGGGAGGAGTGCATGGGCAATATATGTAACCTTAACACTTGTACCCCCATAATACGCTAAAATACAAATAATTATAATTCTGAAAACAAAATACTATGGTCAACTACATATCCTGGAAAAAATATTCATTGTGTATAGGGGGTGTACTTTGTATATCTGGAACTGTCTTGTTGAGCAGTGTTTTCCACACCAGGGTACACACCATGGATATGTTAACACCTCACTTTATAAGGTGTACACACATACAAATAGCATTAAAGGAATCAAATGTGATTTGAACGCCTTCCTAAAATTGATCTGTCTGAGAACATCCCCAAGTTTTTAATCGTACTACCTCCACTTCAAAAGATAAAGAAATACCCTTTGCATATCTTTAAATTGCTAGAATGCCAACCCAAAAGACACTTAACCGGTGGGCCTTCCAGCCCTATCTAATACATACATTTGCTAAGTGAGACACACGGTGTTCACACGTGGTGGTCTGTGTTATAATAAGATGTTCTGAAGTCAGAGATGGAGTGATGGGAGCAATGACAAGTTTCATTTAATGATTTTGTTTCTTATTTAGCTGAATAATGTGAGAGAGTACATTGCTCTTGAGAGGTAGTCTCAAGAGGGTAAACATCAATAGGAAATACTGAAAATTAAAAATGGCTTTCACAAATTTGAATGCAAGCAATTCTTTTCAGTTATTCTCAATACTTGTTCCTAGGAAGTGTCATTGTCTTGGGAAAAACGCACTTTGAAACAACCAACACAGTGTAGATTAGTGATTCTTTTAAATATTTTCTGGGAAAACTAAACTTTTAAAGATTCATTGAATAAATCCAGGCATGCCGCATTTCTGTGATTCCTTTCAGGTTAATTCTATATTTTTCAAAAAGGAACTTAAAACCTACCTTATAAAAATATATTCTGAAAATTTTAATCTAATTGTAGTCAAACTTCATCTTTTTCATCTAATATAAAATCTTTAGTATTTTCTACCTAGTATTGACAAAAATTAAATTATATACTATTTGTGGAACCAATTAACTATATGTATGTATATATGTGAATGTGTCCATGTATGTATATAATATAGTATATATCATGTATACAGTATTTATATTATATGTATTTTCTACCTTCTATTAAAAATAAAACTATATGTTAACTGTTGGATGAATGTATGTACATTATAGCATATATTATCTTTTGCTTAATACATTATAAAATTTAACATTAATAACTAACAAAGTTATTTTAGTTATTTCTTTTATAGTTGAAACATTTAATTATTCACAAAAGTAAAACATCAGAGTTTTATATTCCCTGTATACATATGTTTCAGTGTTACCAAATGTGTTTATCATACTTCCAGTTTCATAAACAACTTCAAATTTTATCTACACATAACATGATATTAGTATAAATAAAACTATAATAGAATATTGGTTTTCTTCTTTTTATAATTTATTATTAAAATAAATTTATTATATCAAATCCACATTACACTATTTTGATCTTTCAATCTACTTTTAATAACATATCTTCCAAATGTGTGGCAAAATTTATTGCTTTCTTCACAATTTTCTCAAAATATAATTTAAAACTTTTTTTAATTGAAAAACAAAATGATAGTTTTTTGACAGAAAGTTTGATTTGGGTAAGAAGTTTGAAAATAAAAGGTAGCTGTGCATCTTATTTAACATGGGAAAAATTTTTCATAAATTAAGTGAGAAGCAGCTCTGAGGTTTAGATTAAATATATTCAAAGGAAGAAATAAATTTAAAAATACATAAGACAATATTATTTTATACAAAATTATTACAGTTCACAATATTTTAATTTTTCTCAGCACTTTATGAATATGTCGATAATTCAAGGTACCACTATGGAAGAGTAGTAGCTCTATCTAATAGTCATTTAGAAAGTCTGACAAGACCTCTTTACTTCCCCAAAATTCTGGAAATGAATGACTCTGAGGACAAAGTAACAAATCTTTTGCAAACCCTGTGTTTTTCAAGTCTTTGTTTCCAATAAAATTAAAGATGGTATTAATCAGTTACTCAGCTGAGAGATCATAGAAAGTACATTTCTTATTGGTTTTTTATGTTATTTTGACATTATTTGGAAGAAGACCAAAACATTAAATAACATTGCCATAATAAGATGTGTATGTGTGTGTGTGTGTGTGTGTAGATATCTAAAGGGCTCTCAACATATGTATCGCTAAAAGTAAAAAATAGGTCTAGTTTTATTGATTAATTCTATCATATTTTAGCTGTAAATAACATTTATCCACTGAACTAATTTTAAGGCTCCATTAGTCTCATAAAAAGATGGTGTTCTAAAAAAATTACTTTTCAGGTTTAATAATAGTTTATGAAGATTTGTGATATATTAACCTTTAGATTCTTACATTCTTATAAAGGTTAATATATTATATGGTTTGAAATCACAGAATATAAAGAAAAATTTAAAAATTCAATACATACACATTATTTTCTCTAGAGAATCATAATAGTATAACAAGAAAAAAATTTTTTCCAAGCATAAAATTATCTTGCTCTTGAATAAGATTTTGTGAGAGGTGAAATGAAAATATGAAGTTAAAGAAAAAAGGGAAAGGCAAAGAATTCACAAATGTTAAGAAAGAGCTTGTTGGGTGGGGCACAATGGCTCACTCCTGTAATCTTAGCACTTCGGGAGGCCAAGACAGGAGGATCACTTGATCCCAAGAATTGGAGACCAGCCTGAGAAAGAGCGAGACCCTGTATCTACTAAAAATAGAAAAAAACCAGTGTGGTGTTGCATGCCTGTAGTCCTAGCTACTCACTCTGGAGGCTGAGGCAGGAGAATTGCTTGAGCCCAGGAGTTTGACTTTGCAGTGAGCTATGATGATGCCACTGTGCTCTAGCCCAGGCAACTGGAGTGAGACTCTGTTTCAAAAAGAAAGAAAGAGATTGTCGATGTGTATTTTAAATTGATAATGAGGTCTCAAAATATTATAGTACTTAGAGTCCATCAACCCAGCTTTTTAAAAAGAATGTAGAAATTTTATTTTTAAATGTCAACATTGCAATAATCTATAATCCATAAATTATTTCCAGCCTTTTAACTGATGATGAAAATTTATTAATAAAATAATAAATGACTGTAATGGAGCTTTTACATAGTATTGATAATATCAGGATCGATGTAACTGGGTATTCTACAGCAAAAGTAATTGCAACGGTGTAAAAGATCACCTTATCTAGTAAAATGTACTGAAAAGACCAGGTTGAAGAGTTTGATGAATAAATGAGCAAATGAGATAGTATAGTTGTGGCATTGTATATTTGATGATGATGAGTCTTCATATGAGGTTATCATACATAAATTGAACTGAAAGAATATGAAAATATAAATAATGGAGATTGTACATAAATATACTCTATTTTTAGATAAATAAATTAATTTTAATTATCTTAATTATTCATAATTACCCCCAGTCAAAGTTAAAACCAGGCTCAGTACCGTAGATACACACATACAAACTCACTCACTGTCTCTCTCTTTCTGAGTGAAAGAGAAAAGGGGGAAGAGAGAGAGTAAATCCAGTATTCTTAAAGCAAAGTTAAAAATATGTATTTATTCAGCATAGGTATCATAGTATTTTTCCATAATTTTTTTAAAAAATAAAGTACTGGTTTATTGAAAACCTAATTTTATTTTTCTTTCTTATTTTGGTATTAATATTTATGTGACACTGACTTTACAGATTAGATAAACACTCACAGAAAGTATAATTCTGTAGCAGGTATATAGCTTTTAAATTTTTTTATGCTAACACTCCTAAGTGCAACATAATGGATATACCTATCTCCTTTTTAGTTTATTCTGACTTAAAGCTCCATCTATAATATATCTGTATATAGAAATAATCATTGCAGCATTTATGTCCTTTGGAATATGTAATTTTAGAAGACAATAATAGGCTCCTAACAAGAAATTATGTTTTATAATGTCTTTTCCTGACATCTAAATTTAAAGTTAAGAAAGAATAATTGTAGTCATTCAAAGCTATGCATGCTCAGTTATTTGGATAGGAAAAACTAGTCTTCAATTTTAGAGGTATGGTGATCTTATGGGTTATAGATTTATGTCTTGCCTTAAAGGAAAGTACCAGAAGCTCTTCTACATTATGTTTAATTTCCTTGCTTCCTAACTACTTGCTTTTTGAAATAAGAAACTATCCTTAAGGGTAAGCAGGACACAAATATGAATGCTGATATTCTATGAGATTGTACTTGGTGCATGTCAATGGCAGAGAAAGAGACTCCTCTACTTAGAGCAAAACAAATTACATTTTCCCAATAGTTGTTGTGTGTTTAAATTGCCTCTCAGGTCAAAAATAGAAGCCCAGTAAATTTAAACTTAGTTCTTTCATTGTGTATTTTTCTTACTTTATTAAAATCCACAATAGCTCTTGCAGTCAGAGTGCATGAGGAAGAGCCAGGAAATTTAAGCATCATAAATATTCAAGACTTTAGGAGTAGGCCATTGAGAAGGTTATATCGCGTCATCGGGAGTAAGATAGATGGACACATTTATGTGCCAGAGCTTTCATTGCATCCATCTTTGCTGGCAGCTTCAGTGGTTTACACCAGGCTGCACATCAGGTGCCTGAAAATAGGGTGCATGAACAAAGGAGGGAGAATAGAAATGTGACTAAACTTGTTAAAATTCATAGCCTCAGAATATTGGTTACTAGGTAGGCCATAGTAACCTTGTTAAATAGATACATTTATCTTTGGATCTTTCCTCTAAACAAGTCTAGATCAAAACTCATCTCCATAACTGCACCATAGCATACCATCATCAGGCTACATGAGGAATTTGCTGCTTTACCTTCTGCTGATCTTTCCCAAGATCTGTAATGATAAGGGAGTCTAGCCCAGAGAGAATAGATGGTGAGCATGGAGATAGGCTCAGAAGGAAAAAGGCTGAGGAGGGTGAGGTAGGAGATCCTGTGAGTCATGCAATCACTTCTCCAGGTAGTTGTTAAGATAGTGAGCTCTGGGCCCACTGAGTCAGGCAACTTTAGTACCTCATGCTAGTAAAAGAGCTACTAGGATGACACAAAAAATAATGGGTAAAGCCAGAGCCTAAATTAACAGGCTAAACAAAGCAAGACATCCGATTTTGCTGCCAACATCAGAGGGATTTAAAAGGCTCTCTGAGACAACTCAAGGCGGGCTCAACCATTTTATGTAGCTCTTCTTGGAGCAAGAATCATCTCGGTGTTGTTACATTCCTACCTCTACCTAAGATTGGATAAATGATAGAGAAGGGTATGAGTAGGAAACTGTTAGGTCCAATGTATCTCAGATGCTTCTCCCTGCGATTCTGAATGTTCCTTGTTTCAAAATCATGAGAAATCAGTGTGTTAGTTGAATGCAGATGGCTTAAAGTTTTACCTATTGCAGATCATGCATTTTCATTTAGAAAGGGTCTGTTGAAAAAATTAATTAAAAACAACAATAAAAGATTAAAACAGAAATCTTACCAGTGGTTCTAACTCTGTGTGTCATATTCAAGTGATATCTTAATCAGAACTATTTTGCTCTCAAGGGACTGAAATCCAATTCAAGCTGGCTTAGTGAAAGAGATATTTTATTGGTTCAATTGATTGAAAGATGTAAGAACAGAACTGGATTCAGTAATGGTTTGATACAGGAGTTCGTATAATATTATTAGTAAATCCTCTTTTTTCACTTCTTACACTGCTTTTCTTCCTCTGTTTCATTTGCTTCACTGTCAAGCAGGCTTTTCTCTCCTAGTGGTAACTATGGTCACCAGAAGCTTGAGGCCAAAATTATTTTACCTTAGCAACTCGGGAGAGGAGCCTGTACTCTTTCCCAAACGTCTCTGCAAAATTAATGCAGTTGACTCTCATGATCAGGATTGAGTAACCCACCCCTGTTGGAACCAACCAGTTGGCCACAGAGATGCAGCATGCTCTTTGCCACGGCATAAGGAACAGGTCCACACTTGGGACTAAAGAAAGGGTTAGTATTTCCTAAATTACCAATGTTAGAGCAGAAAAGGAATGGTTCCTGAAACTAAAAGAATACTGCCATAATAATGGGTTCCAGCAGGAAAGTCATAGATGTCTACAACATCTAATTTTTATTTCTAATTCAGAATTCCAGATTAATTCCCAGAATTTACTAAATCAGAATCTCTAGGGTTGTAGCCATAAATTGTTGAATTTTGAAAAATCCTCACAATGTGTTTCTAACTCACAATCAGGGTGAGAGCCATTGCAACCCAAAAAAGCCATTCTAAAACAGGGTATTTTATGCATTGTAAGGCATTGGAGGCAGTTGAGGATAAGAGAATAACTACATAAATTGTTTACATATAGTGACTATTGCATATAAATTTACTGTTAAGAAAATACCAAAATCTGAATGATAAAATGAAGACTAATATCACTATCACATTGCCCTAAACCATTGGAGAAACTATTGATAATTGATGCTCATCAATTGAACATATAATTTTTTTTGGTTTTGGCATATTTATTACTTAGCCATTTTTTAAAAAGCTATTGTAAAATTTTTAGGATATACAAATAAACACACACACTCTCTATGTATGCTATAAAGCATAACAGCAAAATAAACACTCATGATTGCTTTATTCAACTTAAGATGTAGAACATCATCAATACTCCTGAGATATCTGTATGCTTTTTTCTGATATTCTTCAGAAGAAACTTTGCCACACTGAATTTTGTTTTTGTCATTCTTTTCCTTTTAAAAGTAATTTACTTTAAACACTTTGTCAAGCTTAAATAAAACTAAAATAATAAACATATCAAAATTTTAAACATGACTGAGATAACCTCGAATGAACACAGTTAGGAGGTATTTATGTTGGTTCCCTTTCTGCTGTTAACCTGTTGCAGTTAAGTCACTTAACTTCAGTGGCTCTCGGTTCTCACATCTGGAAAACAAAGATGCTGGATTTGCTGATGTTCAGGTCCTTTCCAGCTAGAATATTTGCTGACTCTATGATTAAATTGTGATGTCATATATTAATAATTTTATCCAGAGTTTCATCTGGACTAGAGCTTTGCAATTCAAAGCATGGTGTCCCATGGACCAGCAACTTTAGCATCATCTGGGAGCTATTTGGAAATGCAGAATTCAGGTTCCATCTATATAGAATGAATCAGAAGCAGCATTTTATGATTTCCCAGGTGATTCATATGCACATTAAAATTTCAGCAACATTGATATAGACAGTAGTACCCACTTTTGATTGTGCTTCTGAAATTAACTGAAAATTTATTTAAATTGTAGATTCCTAAAAATGACCTCACCAGAAAAGAATAATTGCTTAAGTTTGGGCCGTAGCATACGAATATGTTTTAAAATCTCCCCCGATGATTCTGAGGCACAGTTACATTGATCTTGTTTAGTACATCATCATATATGAAGCACACTAACACAGTCAAAACCTTACCCAAATCTGTAAACTTCACCCGTGATTGTATTATAAAAGGTATTATTTGCAATCATTTCTACATCTGTCTGGTTTATATACACATGGGAAATTATGTCTCATTTTATAGATAGAGAAAATAAAATTCAAAGAGGAAAAATGAATTACCCTGAGATTACAGAGTAAATGGTAAAAATGAGATATCATCTTAGTATATTTATTTTAAAATTTTTTGTAGGGATCATAAATATGCAGTATTGAGGCTATTATTTTTCTTGAAACAGTTTAGCTTATCTTACCAAGTAATCAAACATAACAAAATAAAGGTTCAAAATAATTTATATTTATGGGCCAACATCCCTGAAAGAAATTGTCCTCAATATTTACCTATCATTATATTTGGAGTGTATGCCCACAAACACAAGGTACTTCAAGGGGGAAAAATATTCCTCTTTATGCTAATCATTACTAGTGAGTAATATACTTCCCTCAAAAATTTTATTTATCAATATAACAGAAAATATATAAAAAATCAGAAAATACAGATCTTTACACATAATTTGGCATATTAGCATAATAAAATACTGAGAATTCAGTAAAATATTTTCCCCTTAGTCTTATTTACGTAGCCACTAAAGAGATAACTAGAATAACTTGGTATTTTATTATAATTAATCTTTTTTGTCCTAATAACAATTGGAAGAATCTTATAAATAGAGGTTCTATGTTTAAATTAATAAATAATTTGATTTTTTTAATATTGAAATAAGCAAAATTCCAAGAAGGCATTTTATATTATCTGATGCTTGTGAGATATCTAGAGAAAGCATAACAACGAAGGCATTCTTTGAAATTTGCAACCCTCATAATAATTTAATAAACTGGGTTGTAGTCTTAAAAGAATCAGGATGGTTGCCTTGGTGACAGAGATTATCCTTTTAACTTCTTGAAACTGTCATTTAAAAATCTCGAATTGATAACATTTTGAATTTATTAACATATTCATAGAGAAAAATTGCATGCCTTATACTGGCCATAAGCTTTGTTATGATTGTAAATAGATAAAATCTATTTATCATAAACAATATACATGTAATATAACAAAACAATAGAGAAAGACCTTACTACAAAATAAGCTCATTCCTAGGAATCATTTAGCATAATCTATTTTGAGTAATTTTTGACCCATCAGTTGTGGAAGTAGAACTCAGAATCTAAGAGAAATGTATTGGCTCCCTGAATACTATTGGCGCTATGGTGAACATAGACCTTAGATAAATGCATTTTGACAAAACTAATCATCCTAAAGAGGAAGAAGCAGAGCCAATTAAATGAATTTTCACTTGTAATTTAGAGAAGTTTTAGAGATTCTACTCTTAGAAAACTTGTATGTTCCTATAGGACATGGAGCACATACTATGAGAACCAGAAAATTCCAACCTGAAAATTGCATCTGAAAATTCCAACTTGGACTATCAAGAGGTTCAATAAAATCTATACTTATCCTCTCAGATGTTCAGCATAAACATATACAAAATACCTAAATACATAAGCAATTGTTATTATACAAAAGAGATTAAGGCAGAAATATCCTCATCATTAATAGGAAATGCTAGAGAAACACAACTGTATCAAACCTATAGAGAAAAAGGGAATAGAAATTTTGAGCCCCTTTCTTTAAGGTAGGTTAAGTAGTATATTCCATTTTTAAATCTTGCCCCAATTTTTTCTGTTGAAATAGATAATGATATTTTAACATCAACATTTTATTATAGGTATAATACATTTATTTGTAGTTTATTTAGTTTTTGGATAAATATCTATAAATAAGTTTTGAAATAAGGCAATGTATTAAAACATGCTTGATTTTCTTTGATTATTATTTAGCTTTTTTAGTGTTCCAGAAAAACAATATGAAAAATTGTATTCAAAATTAAAAGGTTTTTGAACAAGTTGCAGTTTATAAATAATTTTCACATACTTTATTTCATTTCTATAAGCAGTAAAATTTTGCAACTTTTCCCAGAATTTCTAATAGAAAGTAAAAATATTTAGAAATGCAACATTTTGCTTCTCAACAGTTTGCTTCTCAACATATTGCTTCTCAACAGTTTGAGAGTTTTGTCATAAAAAGCAGGTAAGATTTTTATCCATTACCACTTTCTAAAGATGTACAAGCTGATAACTCATAATCATGCCTAAACATTTATTTTTTCAAGTAGTATGTATTTTTCAAATCGCTAGTGTATGTCAATCATCATTTTGGGCATTGAAAATTTAATGTGGAACAAAATGGACACAATTCTTACTCTTATCAAATTTAGTGTTTAGTGAAAAGAGAGAAAAGTAATAGTAAAAATAATAGCCAATATTTATATGATGCTTACATAATAAAAGGTGATTCTCTAAGCCCTTTACATTTTAACTTATTTTAATAAATCTGTGAGGTAGGTACTATAATATTAGTAACCTCATTTTATGGATGAGGAAATGAAGTTCACACAGATCAGATTTGAATCTAGCAGATTGAGTCCAACATTAATTATCTTCAATACTAAGCTGTATTTTAATGCATTTCAGAGATAAAACTGTTTTTGTAGAGATCTTTTAATAGCTTATCTGTATATACATTTTCTTATCAAAATGCATGATATTTTAATTATATTAGTATACTATAGATTTATAACATCTTTCATGTTATTAAAATAATCATTTAAAGATCATTGCAATTCAGTAATAATGAATATCTAAAAATATGACTAATTTTTATTTATTCTCAGCACCATAAATAATTGTTATACTGCTCCTCTGTTTCCCAGCAATTTGCAACTCTCTCACATTGTTTGGACTTGTACTTTAGAAAAACAATCTGATCAAGGAAGGCATATTTCATTGTTATCTTCATTGAATAATAAAACATGAAAGGCAGAGTTTAAATTCTTTGAGTTTTTTAAATGAAAGAAAATTCTAAATGCATTTAAAGCTTAGCATACTAAAGTTTTCTGTTGATTTCAAAAGTTTTTCCTTTTAGAGGGAGAGATAAATAATAATAATCTAAGAGGAGATGTCTACTTTTTTCTCCATGCTTCACTTCACTCATACCTCCCTACAAGCATCCAGAAAAGTGTTGGGGGAGAATTAGGAGTAGTAAAAGAAGCAGGAAGGTACTTCTCACATTCTCTGGCAGTAACTTGCCCTTCTCTTAAATCCTTCAACACCCTTGACACCATTACTGACATAGGAAACACTGGTGGAGTACTAATTATTTCTTATTAGGTAAGGCTGCCAATGACTCAGTTGGTAGAAAAAAAGAGATCCCCCTTTGACTTCTAAGACATTGAGATAATTAATTGTCATTATTTTTTGTATTATTTTTCCCTTTTTTAATTCTCAAAATTCAAGTGGAAACACATACCTTTAAGGACATGAGCAGCCTCACACCTGGATTAAGATACTTTGACCTCTGTGCCTTCTAAGCCACCAAACAATTTTTAAGATTTACTGGGTACATAAGTGGCTTATGATTTCAACTAGCATCTGGCGCTGAGACTTAACACCTTTGCACAGACACCTAACTTCCACCTAATTGCAAAGGACATATATTTGGAAGTAAATAATGACTGCCTTGACCTTCTTCTTAGTCCCTTGTATCCAGGTTTCGTTCAGCTTTAAGTGAAATGTTTTTTAAAGAGTGCCATGATATTAAATACAATTTTGTGCCATTATACATTATTGTCATGTTCCACAAAGTGGACACATTCACTTGTCTATGGAGTTATTGAATAACTAGAAGTTACTATTAATATAATACAGCAAATTTTATTTTTCTTTGAAGTTTGTTGAAAATCATAAGGCAACCTCTAACAACTTGAATCTTTTAAATTTAATTTTCCAATTTTATACAAATGGTTCTTGGCGGGAAAAAGCAATTGAAGGTAAAAAATCAGGCATCCTCTGTATATGAGAAAAATGTCTTTCTGAAGTCTAAATTGGTAACATGTTACTCAGTTGGACGGAAGCCTGCATGGTCATTATTTCTTGGCTGAAGTATAAGAAACAGAACTGGCACACCATGCAGAGGCTTCATTGGATTCTTCTGACATCAGATATCCACAGTCAGTGACACCAGTAATGGAATCCATCCCCAAAGAAAAGGCAATGTTGCAATAAAACATCCAGAGAGACTTTTAATTTCTCCTTACATCTGAATAATTGGAAATACTTTTTTTGTCTTCTGTGAGCAAAGAATGTAGGTGTGTGTGCCTTTATTAGTTTAGCTGTGTTTGTCTACACTTGCATGTATAAAAATATTAATGGACTTAAAGTGATCTTTCAACTAAAAAGTTAGTTGATGATATTCCTGCAAATAAACTGCCCATGTAAGTCATCTTACTTTGTTGTGAGCTATGGAGATTTTATTATATATTATGTCTTTTAAAAATATGTCTCCTCCACTGAGTGAATCTGCTGAGGGGGAAAGCTGAGTGTATCTGCCCAGAGAAGTGAAGTTGTCTTAGTTTGTATAAAGCTGGAATACAGAATCAGGAAAATAAAAAAATTGGAAATTTATCTGTGAGGTTAGTCTGAATAGCAGAACTGGGTTGTGTCTACTTCACTTATAGAGTAAGCGATAAATGCTCTGAAATAGATTGCCATTTTTGTCCATCAAATTCTCCTTAGTTTTATTTATTTTTGCTTAAGTAAAACTTATTGTGAAATATATCCAACATGCCTTCCACTTAGGAGTTACCTCTCTTTCATTCATTTGGGAAAGGGTGGAGAGAAGACATTGGTCCTCTGCCTTTCCCTTTTTATGAATGGTGGTCCTGATCCCAGTCTTTTTGAGATTTGTGTTTATTTATTTTTTTTTCCAGAAGGGACCCCTGCTCATTTCAATTCTGGCTAGGATTTGGTACTCATTCTCTTTGACAAGGATGTGGTTACGTGCACAAGAACTAAAAGGAGACCAAGTAGCTCCCTCTGGTACTTCTTTCAACTGTTCTCTGATGCTTAAACTTCCCACCCACCTCACAGGAAACTCTACTATGGACCAACATGGATTGTCGAGTAGTCCCACAAACCACCATCTTGCCCAAATAGCAAATTTCCCAAAATCTAAGTTTGGTGAAGCTCTGACAGGGTTATTCTAGCAGGATGACCTTCAGTACCAAATCCTGCACAAGTGTCTAAGTCATATCTGATCTGCCCAGGTGTGTTTCAGATTTGCTTCCTCATTTTTTTGAATGGCCATCAAGCATCTGTGGAATGCACCACACACACACACACACACACACACACACACACACACACACACACACATCCTACCTCTAAAGGAAAGAATAGTTTCCTAAATGACATTCTAAGGTCTTCGCATATGAAAATGAATGAGGCATTTCATATATTTTTTAATCTTAAAATTTCATTCTATCTCTGTATTCAAATTCATATCTACTAGTAGTAAGAAATTATCTCTTAAAGGTGATTGCTTTAACCTATCCAAAGACCACCTTAATTCTTTAACAGTGTACTTGCTTTATGGACCTGAGTTATAAAAGCACAAATCTCCATAGCTTCTGTTGTTTTTGAGAGGAGAGTGGAAGCAGAAGGGTACAGGCAGGGGAGAATATTAAGTTTGGTTTTCAGTTCATTTGAAAAAGATTTAACCTTGTGCATGACCTAAGGTTTTAAAAATGTCATTAGCTACCCCCAGGACTAGACCAGCATTGTCTGATAGAAATATAATGTAAGTCACATATGTAATTAAAACTTTTCTTGTAGCCACATTAAAAATGTAAAAACATGAAATTATTTTAATAGCATGTCTTACTGAACCCAGCATATTATTCAGGACTCAGAGAAGCAGAATCAGTAGCAAATACATTTATATATTAAGACATTTATTACAAGAAATTGGCTTACATGATTGTAGAGACTGGCTAAGGAAGTTTGAACCCATAAGAAAGGTCATCAGGCAGGAAAGATCACAGGTAAACTTGAGCCCAAAGCTGTTGTCCTCAGGCAGAATTTCGTCCCTTGTCCTAGGAAATCTCAGGTCTGTTTTTAAGGCTTTCCAATGAAATCACGGAAGCCCACCCAGATTATCCAGAATCATCTTCTTACTTAAAGTCAATTGATTAGGGATTTTAATTACATTTGCAAAATATCTTCAAGGAACTCCAAGATTAGTGTTCATTTGAATAACTTGAAATAGTAGCCTAGGCAAATTGACAAATCAATAAAACCATCATATCCTATACATCAAAAATGATGCTATTTCAAAATGTAATTAGTATAAAAATTATTAGTGAGGTATTTTATTTCTTTTTCATACTAAGGTTTCATATTCTAGTGTGTACTTTATACTTATAACCTGTCTCAGTACAGATTAACCACTTATCATATGCTTAATATGCATACCTGTCTAGTGGCTACTGCATTGGACAGTGTAGGAGTGATTAGGCTGAAATATCATGTAACTTTAGAAAAGTGGTTTTCAACTGGGGTTCGTTTTATTCTGCAGGGGGCATTTGACAATGTCCAAAGACACTTTTCATTGTCATGATTGGGAGGTGAGTATGGGAGCTACTGGAATATAGTAGGTAGAGGCCAAGAATGGTGCTAAATATCCTCAAATGCACAGACTAGCCTCATGGCAACCCCAAATATTGCTTTGCCAGATCCCAAAGCCAATAGTGCTCACATAAGAAACACTGCTGTAGAGTAGAATTTGCAGACATTAGAGAAGAAATAAACAAAATGGTGAGAAAGGCAGAAGATGGAAATTTCCTATGCTTTTTGGAGATCTTGCCTTACATTTTGGAGGATTTATTTTCCAGAGATATGAATGAATACCTTATCTCATTAGTATCTTCATTACCATATTCAAAGTCAGGGATGAGATAAGGGTAGAATGATCCTATAAATAGTAAGATGACTGATTAATGGGAAAAATGAAGGAAGGAAATCTTCACAGTGGTGGGTACCTCCTTAACAGGCGAATAAAAGTAAGTAGCTTTCTTTTCTGAAGGTATTTAGGGTGTTTCTATGCTTAGTCTTAATTTCGTTGACTTCTGGAAAAATTACAAAAATGCAAATGTGAATTTACAAATGGAGAATTTAAATTATGTGCAGTAATGAGCACCATCTCAGACCATCTGTGGAATAAGGTTGTGATAAATAAATAAGTAAACTTCATTAGCATTTTTCTAAGAAAAACCATGATATTTAAGATTAAGTCATTTTTCAAAGGTAGTAATCATATTTGTAAACTCTAATCTCAAATTTACTTCTATCCAAATTAACTACAAATTCAGAATTAACTTCATTTTCTCAACCTTGGCAACATATGTATAGTGAAGCTAGCTGCAAATTGAATATATCTGCTAAAACCTGATATTTAGAAAAAATGTACAACTAACTTATTCTATGAAATGTGTCATATCTGCTTGCAGTAATTATTGGTTAAATGTAATGCCAAATGCTGATTGTAAACATAGCTTAGAGTCAATACTTCTGAGATATATTTCCTATTAGATTGTTGTTACAGTTCATTTCACAAATTCTTAATTTAACATGTAAAAACTAAATCTTCTTAAATCTAAATGACATTCTTATTAAGGATTCTTAATTTGTATTGAGAGTAATTGAAATAAAATGTAATTATAGTTTGTGATCAATTTTAGCACTGAAAATGGTAACAACGTATCTCTGTCGATTAAATTTTAAGTTTTTCAAATAACTCTAATTTTGAGATAACTACATTTTCCCTTATTTCAATAAATAAGTGATTTGTGCAGCAATATGTCATAGAGACTTTCCTTTTAGATGCCAATAAACTTTAGATACTGTATAATAACTTATGCTTTGTGGTAGAATTATAAAGTTTAGGTCATAGCTATGGTTTAAATTTTGTACTTTTTCAAAGAGTTTTTAAATTACAAATTCCATTTTTCCCTAGAAATACGCAAAGAGAAGACTGAAAAGCAGGAGAAACCTGAAAAGAAAATACAAACTAAAGGTAAATGTTTCATTTTATGATTTTGTTTTAGCATATATATTTTTGCATATTCAGATGGGAGAAAAAAATTTTCATGTTTAATTTTTTTTGTTTCAAATATTTTATATTGTCTAAATAAGTACCTTTACTCCCCAGTTAACTTGATGTATAAATGTATAAATAATATTTAAAGATTGTAATCAAAGTAAATCTCACAATATGTGACAATCTTTATTTATCACCAGTTTGTACTTACTAAGGTAGTACCACAAATATATTTTTTGAATCACTGATCAAATACTTTTTCCTTCTTTTAATAATTTACTGTAATAAGTCAGAGCTCAATTTTTTTAACTTGAATTTCTCATTCTATGCAATACCTGTACAATCCTTGGTGTAGAAATGCAGTGTCATTGTATGACCTCACTGCAGAATGCCACATCCCAATAGCTTTCTTGCAGGGCCTCCAGGGATGGTGGACAGAGACAACATGATTAATATCCCTTTCAACTGAATTAAATCTGGTAACTACAGTCTTGCAACAAAAGCATATTAATAAAGGCCAGTATTGTCTTGCTCATCTTACAAACATCACCTTTCTGGAGGTGACCCAGGTAGTCATAAAACTTTGAAGAAATTTATAGGAAGCAAAGACATTCAAAAGAATATATTTCTAAGCATCCTAGGTTTTCCCAGTGGTCAGTTACACATAATTTTGTTTGAGCCAGAGCAAAAATTAACATCTCATAATCCTCATGTTTGTGTGATATAGACAAAAAAATGAAAGAATTTTTCTGGGGAAAAATTGAATGTTATTCAAAAACTGGCTAGTGCAAAATTATTGGTACTATATACTACAGTTGCAGATAGTAAAGTTTCAAATAATAGTGCTAATTAACCTTAAATTATACTAGCATATGAATCTATGTTACAGTGTCATATTGTTGTTGTTTTAAATATACTTCATGTACTTCCTTTTTGGGAAGAGCTCAAATCATTCTGCAGATATTATGCCTTTAATCCTAATGGTTGAGTTCAATCCAGATTGGTCAGTCCATCCTACACAATCAGAACATTGAAGCTCATTCAGTTGAAACCTATTTATACTTGTACTTAGGGAACTAATGTCTTCTTACTGTTCTCTTTACTTTTTTGGTTCTTAATTCCTTTGGTCAGGGAAATTGGACACAGCTCTTGAGTACGGATTGATTAAGTGAACCATGACTGAACTGGGTATGTGTTTCTATCAGCGAAAGGTTAAACAGAAACTCAACTGGTTCCACATGATCAGGGTCTCTGCTGTTTTATCTTGCAGACTGTACTATTAATTTAACAACTGCTGCTGGAGTGGATGTAGTGATGCAGATGGCACCATTTGCATTTTGGACCTGGCTCTATTAGTATCCTGATGTCAAAGACTTTGAGCAGTGGACTGTAGAGTGGGTTTATTAAACTAGTGAGTCTTCCATAATTAAAACAGTGAATTTGGCTGAAGTTTAAAATAAATTTCTCAAAGGCTGGGCTGGAGATTAGTAACCTGAATATATTTCTTGGGCAGACCAAATATATTTTGGGAAAGTGAATATTTCACAAGAAAGAGAAAATGGAGTTTCAGCTGTTCAGTATTGAACTGGGCACCAGAGATAGCTTATTTTGTTTCACAATTTTTCTGTGTGAATATGAACAAAAGATTTCATTTTATTGCTTAGTTTCCTATCTATAATTTAGGTAGAATAAGGCTTGCTCTTTATTACCAAATAGTTTGTTGAAAATAAACATTTTACTTATAACTACTCTGTTATGGAGATAACAGTTTTATAACTGTTCTTACATGTAGATAAATACTGTTTTCTGTACACTATGTTCCATGTCAGTTATGATTATATATGATGGATAGTTAGGATTTTAAATTGTTATCAAAGCATTTTAAACTCTTAGAAGAAAATATAGAATATCTCCAAGGTAATAGTAGTCTGTGATGATTATAAACAAGCCAGTAAATAAATATCTGAGGATAAAGGTTCATTATACTAAAGCTGAGAGGAAATAAAAACTTTGGTGATGGTGTATGCTAGATCACATCATATTGTCTCTGTTTTTCTCCTTCAAGGGACTATATAATATACTAAAACATTTAGGAACATAGAAGTCATTAGGAAGCCTGTGAATCTACACCTAGATGATACTAATCTATCAGGATACAAAAAGACCAAAGAATATGTAATCTTAGAGAATATATATTTCCCAAACAATTTATATAAATATACTAATTCATTTTTATACTGTCAAATAATTAATCAGTTTCAATTCAGACTTATTTTCATAGAAAATTAGGTACTCATTATAGTCATCCACATTAAATGATTTTAATTCATTATATCTAGCTAACTTTGTCCATTTGTTTATTTTGTTTGATATTTTTCATTAGGGAAGGATGCAGCAGTTTCATGGACCTAAAGAGTAAACCCTTTAACTCATAACCTAGCAATGAGTACTTATTATGGTTTTAAGGTATGAGCTCTGACATCTTATTAAAAGTTTACCTTTGAGCTAAATTAACCTTGTGTTTTTTCTCCACATAAACTAGGTAGAAATTTATTTTATAAAAAGAAGCAGAATAATATATGTACTTGTGGCCCTGTATTGGATTCATTTAGTGATATAGTGGAACATTATGTTTGCTTAGAAGAAACTTTCAACCATACTTTAGCTTTTCCTGGATTACCAAATGTCATTCACTAAATTGTTATTTGTATAAATGGCCCCTGGTGAGTGGGTGAAATGAAGTCACTACAATAGAGTAGTTGTGAGTTCCAAGCAGAGTGCTCTAGTACAATTTAGCTTGAAAAATACTGATTCCATATCAGGGTGATGGTTTCAAATGAAAGCTTTTAAAGGTCAAAATGATCTTGTTTTTAAAGCCTAATATTTTAGAATATATTCCTGTTTAACTTATAAGAGCTAATAAATGTCCAGATGGAGGTGGATATATTAATGTACAAGGCTGTCTCAAGACCTCTGCACATGAGTATTTCAGATGAATGGCTACTCATGGTGGGATTTAAAAAAAAATGTTGACCAGCCTCCTCTGGCAGTCTTTTGTCCGGGGATAAACACCTCTGTCCACAAATGTTTTAAATAAAAAGGTATATACAGACTCCCTGTAAATAATTACAGAGGCTTGTACTAGTTGCCATCAATAAAAGGTTTCAGTCTTGATTATTAAAGAACATTTCCCTGACCCATGGTAAATACTCAGACTTACTTATTCAATATGTAAACTAAGAGGACAGTGTGTGATTTTGAAAAAGAAGGACACCACCATCATTTTCTCCTACTTTTAGAAAGGTCCTGAATTAGCCAATGTTGGTTATCATCCGGATTTACTAATTTCTGGCTATGTGACCTTGGACAAGGTAATTCATCTTTCTTTGCCTCCATTTCCTCATCTGTAAAATGGGGATAAGAGAGTTCTCATAAGGATTTAATGATTATAAAATGTACATATGAAATTCTTAGAAGAATTCTAGTTTAATTTTAAAGTGTTAGCTAATTACCTATTCTTTAATTATCTTTAATTACTTAATATTTTAATTACATCTGATTAGATAAGTAACAGTCCCTTACACATTACTTGTCTGCATTATTTCTTTCTCTGTCTTTGGTACCACTTGGTAGCTACCTGATGGTAGGCTGGAAGAATGTAGATATATTATCCCAAGATTATGTCACACAACACTAAACTACTCTGACTGCCGTGTCAACCCTGTATTTGTGCCTCTTTTCTTAAAAAGTTGATATTACAGGACTGTTTATCTATTAGGAACCAAATACTGTATTTAATCTTTCATAGCTAATATTTCACTTAATTTTCATAGAATAAGCTAACATGGTAGATATAATTCCACTTAAACTGAATATACTGAAGTTACCTGAGCTCAACAATTTACTTGTTTCATGTTTAGTAAATTGTAGAGACACAGGTTAGCCTCAGTTTTCTGTAACTGAAGAACATGTGGCTTTTAAACTATATTCTATATTCATTTTTTTTTCCTTTTTGCTTTTTGTTCTTGCTGAATCTCTAGTACCAGAATTTGTTTACAGCTGTAGGATCTGAAATTTATCTCTGAAATCCTGTGGTTAGGTCCCTGATCCACTTGCATTTCTACATATCTACTAGTTCCTAGACCATTTCTGTTCCCTCCCAATCTGTACACCAGATGTCCTGGTGGGGGCTTTCCTAATCCTGTTAGCTTACCTGTATAGCAGGTATCATATAAAGGTGTATTAACTGAATTTACTTTTAAATCTCATTCACACTTATTAAAACTGAGAAATGAGATATGATAGCATTAACACTTATTTTTGATAGAAATGTCAAATGGCTTGTCATAGATATATTAATTTCCTGTGGCTGCTGTAACAAATTACCACAAATCTGGTGTCTTAAAACAAGGCCAGCCATAGTGGCTCACACTTATACACCCAGTGTTTGGGAGGCCAAAGCAGGAGGATTGCTTGAGGCCAGGAATTCTAGACAAGCCTGGGCAACATAGTGATGCTAAAGAAGAAAAAATTAAATTAATTAATTAACTGGCCATGATAATACATGCCTATAGTTCTAGCTACTCAGGAGGCTGAGGTGGGAGGATCAATGACAGAGTAAGACTCTGTCTCTTCAAAAAATTTTCTAAAAACCCCCAAACAACAATTTATTCTATTATAGTTCTAGAAGCCAGAAATCCCAAATCAGTTTCACTGGGCTAAAATCAAGGTGTCAGCAGGGCCACACTCCCTCAGAGGCTCTAGGGGAATATCAGTTTCTTGCCTCCTCTAGCTGTCGACATCCCTTCGTTGTTGGCCGCATCACTCCACTCTCTTGCTTCCATGATCACAACACTTACTCCTCTTCAGTCTTCAAATTTTCCTCTGTCTCTGTATTATGAGGATATATGATATAATCACACTTAGGGCCCACCTGAATAATCCAGGCTAATGTCATCATCTTAAGATCCTTCACTTAATCACATTGCCAAGTCCTTTTTTGACATATAAGATAACATTCACAGATTCCAGGGATTATTAATAGGAAATGGATCTGTTTTAGGGGGCCATTATTTAGCCTACTCTACTGAGAAATACAATTATTTTAGTCATCTCAATATTAAAATAAACTGTAATCCACCAGCTCTAATTACTCCAACAGTATCATGGAGTGAAAGAAATAATTAGAGACAGCATTTAGAGAGGGGAAAAAAGTCTTGACAAGTATGCAAGCCAGTCAGTTCAGAGAGACTGATTGCTAAATATAAAATGTTTATACTAAATATAAAATGTTTATTACAAGCACTTAAAAGTAGAAACCACAAAATGGCAAAGGTTACCAAGTTTATAGTAGTATGTTCATGGTAGAAAAATAGTAACATCATCACAAAGATCTTTATATATCTCCAATGTCAGTATAGCAAAAGTAGGTGTATAATTATTATGATTAGGGAGCTCAGATATTCAAGATTTCATTATTTGCGGGACCAAAAGCAGTCAGAAGAACTCTGTTATTTTTGCTTTTTTCTTAGGCAGCAAGGTGGGCTCTTTTGACTTTTGTGGTTTTATTGTTTTGTTTTGTTTTTCTTTTTACTATGAAATATGAAGAGTTTAGTTACATTGAAAATGGAACAAAGTTAATGACGAAAATAGTGCCATGATTCTCTTAAGATATTATAATACAAATTCATCATTAAAAATTCATCCTTAATGTGCATATATTTTAAATAAAATCTTGACAATGCCTTAAATAGGTTGAGTATTTTCTTAATTGGGTAATCCCTTCACATTTTATTTAAGACATTGACTAATTTAGGAGCCCATGTTGTTAATTAATTTTGATATCCAAAAACGCTTAAGAAGTAGAATGTGAAAAGTCTCTGGACCCTCTCACAGAACTCTCATATGACTTAATACAAACAACTTACAGACTTTTTCAGTCAATGTATTCAAGCCCTTATTAACATCTATTACATAAAATGTCTTCATCAGTCTGTACTTTTTGTCCTAATAATTGACATCACCATCTACCCAAGGTATTCAAGGTAAAAAAAAATAGGAGCCATTGTTGCCAGTGATGATACTCAACACTGACTTCACTTTAGAATTACCTGGACGGATTTTTTAAAATATATCCATATGCAGACCCCATCCTGAAGCCAATAATGTTCGAAAGGTAATGCCAGAGTTTGAGCCAAACTCCCATAATGGTTCAAATGGGTAACTTGGGCTAAAATCACTGTCAGTTGAATTCACGGGCTAGAGTTCAAGCACATTTCACAGTCCTTGTGAAATGGACTTGTGAAATGTGGGTCCTTGTTTAAAAATAATGAGCAACTGGATGTCTTAAGGTGGGGCCAGCATCCCTGTTTACCAGTCTCCACTGCTCCCTCTTATCACCACAGGAGTACATGTTTATTTCCCTGGCTTATCTATGAAGGCATCTGAGTTTCCATCCCCACCATAGACCTCTTTATTCTCTTTCAACACCAAAGTCCAATCCTGGTTGGCCTCTTGTCATACCCGCCTTGGCTATAATATAGTCTATTTTCTCTCTCTTCTCTTACTGCTATCTCCTCCATGATCATCTCTCAATTAGATTGTGACAATCACTTCTTAACTGATTTACTGGCATTACCCAAGTCCATGATAATCATTGTCATGTAGGAGCTTAAATACCTTTGCTGGTGCCCCCGTGCCCAAGGGGTAAAGGCCACATTGTCTAGACTGGCATATAAGACCCTCCTCATGATCAATGATATCCCTACAAATTTCTAGCTCTGTGCACTTAACCACATACCTTCCCTACTCTGCCACCTCCTCACTAAGCCTTCCCATCTATACTACCTCCTCCTCAGCACTCTAAATCACAATAGTGTCCTTTATGCCATAGGCAGGATGAACTGTTAGGTAGTCCCTAAGCAGACACTGCTGATGCCTTGTGAGTGCTTCTGTAAGCTCTCTTCTCTCTGGCCATAAGGCCCCTCCTATGTACTTACTTGGCAGGGTCCTGCTTATTTCTTTAATTCTCAGGTTAAACACCAGTTCAGCAAAGTCTCAGGTTACAAAATCAATGTACACAAATCAGTAGCATTCCTATACACTAACAACAGTCAAACTGAGAATCAAATAAAAGACTCAATACCTTTGACAATAGCAATAAATAAAATAAAATACCTAGGAATATATTTAACCAAAGAGGAAAAAGACCTCTACAGGGAGAACTATGAAACACTGAAGAAGGAAATTGCAGATGATATCAACAAATGGGAAAATCTAACAGGCTCATGAATCAGCAGAGTCAACATTGTTAAAATATCTATAGCACCCGAAGTGATTTACAGATTCAATGCAATTCCCATTAAAATATCATCATTTTCCACAGATACAGAAAAAATAATTCTACTCTTTGTATGAAACCAGAAAAGACCCTGAATAGCCAAAGCAACCTTAAACAAAAAGAACAAGTCGGGAGGCATCACTTTAACAGATTTCATGCTGTACTACAAACCTATAGTAACCAAAACAACAGGGTACTGGCACAAGAACAGAGACAAAACCAATGGATCAGAACAGAGAACCCAGATATAAACTCATGTTCACATTGCCATCTGATCTTTGACAAAGCAGACAAAAAACATACACTGGGGAAAAGGATCTTTGTTCAATAAATGGTGCTGGAAAAATTTGTTAGCCACATGTAGGAGACGGAAACAGGATGTGCACCCCTTATCTCTCACAAAGATCAACTCATGATGCATAACAGACTTAAATCTAAGGCACAAAACCATAAGAATTCTATAAGAAAATGTTGGAAAGACTCTTATAGACATTGGCCTAGGCAAAGAATTTATGAAGGAGACCCAAAAGGCAATCACAGCAGCATCAAAAGTATAATAAATAAATGAGACCTGCTTAAATTAAAAGGGTAGGCTTATACATTGTTGGTGGGACTGAAAACTAGTACAACCTTTGTGGGAAGCAATATGAAGATACTTCAAAGAACTAAAAGTAGAACTACCATTTGATCTAGCAATCCCACTACTAGGTATTTACCCAAAGGAAAAAAAAAAGACATTCTATAATAAATACATCTGTACTCGAATGTTTATTGCAATACAATTCACAATCACTAAGACGTAGAATCAACCCAAGTGCCCATCAATACATGAGTGGATTAATAAAATGTGGTATATGCCAATCGTGGAGTACTACTCAGTCATGAAAAATAATGCTGAGTTAATACCTTTTATAACAACCTGGATGGAACTGGAGACCATCCTTCTAAGATAAGTATTGCAAAAAGGAAAAGACAAACACCACATGTACTCACCATTGAATTGGAACTAATTGATCAACACTCACATACACATATAATAGTAAAACTCAATGGAAATCAAGCTGGTGGAAAGAGGGGATGGATAAATTCATATGTAAAGGGTAGGATGCATACTATCTGGGTGATGGACACATTTATAACTCTGACTCAAACTGTACAAAAACAACTCATGTAACCAAAATGTTTGTACCCCTGTTATGTTCTGAAAAAATAAGAAAGAAATGTCAGTTTGTTTAAGAGTCCTTCTTTGCTGTTCCTCACTGGGGGCTTTTAGGCACTTTTTCCATGCTACTGTTATATGCCAGCCTTCACCTTTCAAAGCATTTTGACCACAAATTTTAATTGTGAGGATATTGGTCTAACTTATGAGGGCAGGAGCTGTGTTTGTCTCATGAATAGGTCAGCCTTGCCACTGACTCTTATGATTCTGTGCTTCCTTATCCATAAACAAAGAGATTTAGGCTCAATAGTCTCTGAGGTTCCGGACACTTTGAATTTGTGTGCTTATAGTAAATTAAAAATCATTCTAACATCTAACAATATACCCAACATACTCAATAAATATTGAAATAAAGAATTAATTTGTGGATGAAGTATTCATTTCTTCTATTTGGTTAATCTATGTGATTCTATAGGCAAATTTTGCATTTGACATTTCTGTGTTTATATATATAATGATTCAGCTGTAATTGGGCCACTGGAATGTCAAATTTATTTTGTCAGTAACAATGAACAATTTAATAATAAAACAAAAACTATCTGTAATATGCAATCTGAAAATACCCACACTGAAACAAAAATTATAATAATACAGATTAAAGTAGTATGGATCAATGTAGACTAATCAGAAAATGAAAAAAAAGAGGAAAAAAATCTGTCATAATCCAATTACCAAGAAAAAATAGTAATGTAGTTTTAATTTTCCTCTAGTTTTTTCTTCCATGTAGTTTGTTTTTTGTATATTGCTTTATTTTTTTTTTGCAATTGCAAATTTTGTTAATTCCACATATTAGGACATTAAATATGAAATGTCTGACTTTGAATCAAAAGTTTAGTTTATTATATCTCAAACAAGATACAGTACAATTAATCAAAGTATGTGCCTAAACTATGGACACAGTTTTGCCATCTTAATGGTAACTTGCTTATGCTGGCAACAAAGAAGCCTGGAGAGCAAGTGGCAATGAAATCATGAAAGGTATTTTCCACAGCTTGTTGAGAATTGAATATATTTCCTTGGAAGAAGTGGTCCAAAGCCTGGAAAAAATGGTAGTTTGTTGGTGCAAGGTCTAGTGAATACTCTGGATGATAGACAGTCTCCAAATCCAGTTTCTGTAGTTTGAGCAGTGTTGTTTTTGTGACATGTAGTCTTGCAAGAGGATTGGCCTGTCTTTATTGACCAATCTTGGCTGCCCAATTGCAAGCATCCTCATAATTTTGTACAGTTGGTTGCAGTAGGAATCTAGTGTAATCAGTTGACCATGTTTCATGAAGCTGTAGTGGATCATATAAGCACTGGACCACCAAACACACACCATTAGCTTTTTTGGTGAATATTCGGTTTTAGATTGTGTTTCAGCACTTCATGAACTTTATCCAACCATTGTGCTGAATGCTTGTGATTGTCAAAAAGAATCCATTTTTCATCAAACATAATACAGTGTAGAAATGGTTCACCTTTATGCTATGACAGCAGAGAAAGGCAAGCTTCAAGAGGATTTCTCTTCCGATGCTCATTTAATTTATGTGGTACCCATCTAGCCAGCATCTTTACCTTGACCATTTGTTTCAAATGGTCCAATATTGTTGGAATAATAATGTCAAACCTTGCTGCTAATTCACGTGTAGATTGAGATGGATTTACTTCCAATATAGCTTTCAGCTTATCATTATCCACCTTGGGCTCAGGTCCTTGTGGCTCGTTTTCATGATTAAAATCACCAGAATGGAACTTCTCAAATCATTGATGTACTGTGTGTCCATTAGCCACATCCTTCCCAAACACTTCATTGATATTTTGAGCTGTGTGCGCTGCATTGGTTCCATGATAGCACTCATATTAAAAAATAACACAAATTTTTGACTTATCCATGGTTTCACAAAAATTGCTCTAAAAAATATTTGAAAGACAATCAAGCCAAAATATGCATTTTAAAGAATGAGAATGTACTTTTACAATAAAAAAATTGTCAAAGTGAAATGTCAGAGATATCAACTGTCAAATTTAGCAATTAAGGAAATCAGACATTCCATACTTTATAACCTAATATTTAGGCTTCTATGTATCTATTAAGCATGCCAATTTACTCGTAGAACAGAACAAACCAGAAAAGACAAGAACCTGATGGCAAACATGTAACTAGAAAACAAACTTTTTTTCCAAGAAGGCTCTTAGACAAAAGGAGGGCCTGCTAGGCAGTCAGAACAGTAGGTGTCTGCTACATCCACCTGGATTGTCAGGTGTTCAGGTGAAGAACTGACCTCAAAAATGGGGAAGAAGTTCACATGGCAGAAATGTATGCTGACAGATGGCATGTGGTCTGCTTCAGAGTGGGTTAGCTGACGGAAATATGGTGTATTCTGGCAGGCAGATAGTGTAAATGGAAAAAGTGACCACAACCATTAGGTGATAATAGACATTAATTTATTCACAGCACTTACTTTATGCCAAACACCACACTAGGCACTAAAAACTCAAGAATGAATAAGATCTAGTCCATTCATAGACCCCAAAATGTAAATACACAGTTATACCACCGCGTGGTTAAGAACTCCACAGAGATGTCCTGAAGGAGAGCTGCAGTTTGAGGTCTGGCTGCCTCTGCAGCTGATTAGGTCTGATTGCAGTTTTCTGGTAGGGCCTTAGAGAAATGAATGGCTTGGGGCTCAGATGTGGACTTTGGAACTTAAAATGGAAGACATAAGAGCTAAGTCAGAGATCAGTCCTTAAGGAATCAGGTGGAAATTTGATAAAAGGGGCACAACAGAAATCTAATTATTAGAATTAGTATTAATATTAATATTAATTTTCTAGGGCTGCCATAACTAAGTAACAAAACTGGGTGGCTTAAAATAACCCAAGTTTATTGTTTCATAGTTATAGAGGCTAGAAGTCCAAAGTCAAGGTTTCCACAGTATTAGTTCCTTCTGAGGGCTGTGAGGGAGAATCTGTTCCATGGCTCTCTCCTAGCTTCTGGTGGTTTGATGGCGAACTTGGTCTCATAGATAAATCCATCCAGTTTCTGCCTTCATCTTCAAACGGTGTTCTCCCTGTGCCTGTGTCTTTTCATACAGTGTTCCCTCTGCTCATGTCTATCTCTGTGTCCAAATTTACCTTTTCTCTAAGGGGCATCAGGCATATTAGATTAGAGACCAGCCTGATAACTTTATTTCAACCTGATTGTCTCTGTAAAAACCCTATTTCCAAATAAGGTCTCATTCTGAGCTACTGGGGGTTATGACTTCAATGTATCTTCTTAGGGGAACACAACTCAATCCATAACAGTATCACATGCACCAAGTCTAAGGAATGTTTTCTTATAGGGTGATTTAGAACAGTAACACTGACTGGTTTAGGACTTCTTAAGTTTCTGGGCAACAACTGCAGTATTGAAATCATAGAATGACAGAAGATTTAGCTGATGGTAAGGCTCAAAAGTCAAAGAGAATAGGACATAAAAATATACTAAATATCCTAGAGCCTTTTATAAAAATTAATGTATAAACTGCATTGTATAAACTTTTATTTTTCTCTTCTCTTACTACAATTAATTGACTCCTTAAAGTATAAAATATATTTTCTTTTCCTTTCTGGCAGGTGTAAAATATCAACCTAGAAAATGAGAACAGAACGCTGTACACAAAGCTACGCATCACCGCCTCCATAGTGATTGTTCACTTATGAGGAAGTGATTGCAATTCTTACTTGTCTACATAGCCCCAGGTGAAGGGGAAATTGTCCATACAATTAAATTAAATTTAAGAATAAAACTAACATTTTAGAATGAGAAAATCTCTTTTGTGATTTGATGCATATGTATCAGATGAGATTTGTAACTTTGGATAATTTTCCAAATCTTCACTTTCATAGATATTTAAAAGTTATTTTATTATAAAGAAGAAGCATACACACTATTGAAGGGTAGATCGTAGATAACATGTTTGGAGAATCCAATCAGCCCACTTTGGCTCATAAGAACAAGTTTATAGTCTGCACAGGACCTGGGACAGATAAGGCTGTGGAGTTTTTTTTATTAAAGAATGCTTTTCTATGGGAGTTTATATTGTCTCTTAAAAAGCATGTAGACCATTTTGCCTTAGCACAGAATTGAAATTCTACAAATTTGTTACAAAAAGAATGAAACATACACATGGAGACATGCACATTAACCAAGAGTACATCTGGAGTTTTTGTTTAGTAGCGGCTGAAACAAGATTTGTTTTTTAAGAGTTTAAGATGAATGGATGTGTATGATGTTCTTTCATAAAGAAAAATGGTGAATGAAAACATTAATGTATATGAATTCTATGAAGCTGTTTGAAATGTTGACCTATTTAAAATTTATATATTACTTTAGTACTAATACCTATGGTTTAAAAAGCGCTAGAGAGCTATAGAGAGCAACAAAGCAAAAAAAAAAAAAAAAAGCACTAGAAATGCGAAAAGCAGAGAAATTAATTAAAAGAGAAATGAGAAAAATCTATTACATGTAACCATACTCCCCATAGTCTTTTTATAATGAAAAGATATTGTGCTTACTTGCTTATATATCTGATTTCTTTTGGTTTAGGTACTTAAGGTTTGTCCTATGTAGTAGTCTGATGTCAAGTGTGAATTCTAGAGTTTTGGCTAATTCCATTTATTTGCTAACCATCAATTTAAGAATGTAGTAGCCTACACAAATCAGTATTTTAAAAATTTTGGCACTGAAACTTTTGATTTTTAAACTAAGAGCAGAGAGATCAAGAAAAGAACTCTGACAACATGGCCTCTACTGTTTGGCACCAGGGAGTGTTTTGCCCCATAAAGAACAGCAGGGTCAGGCACACTGTGAACTCTAATACACTACAGTCTGCCTGGCGGTTTCCAGGGTCAAAAGCAAAAGCAGACAGCACAGCTTGCGGAGTGCTGGAGAAGGGCCATATGGGAGGGTGAGAGATTCGCTTGAGTTGAGTTGAGCTGAATGTTCTGGTCAGGGAAAGGTCAGAGTCTGGGCAAATGCAAGAACAGAAAGGCCATGCCAACCCCACTGCCAAACATCAGGGCCATTCTAACTGGTAGATTCCATTTGTTTTTAATTATCAGCATACCAAAGGGACTTTTGTTTCTTGTAAATAAGGATGACAAACACATTAAGCTCTAGCAGGTGCAAAAAGCTTATTTTATCCTAAGCTAAAACAGTCCTGGCTGAGATATAACTCTACCAAACATGGCTGGTGACAAGGAGGTACGCTTCTTCTTCTATATGAAAACTCCTGCTTATGGGTTCTAAGCAAAGAGATGAATAAGCAAAAGCAATGGTTATGGCAAATCATTTTTCTTTTAGAATGATTGCCAAAGCAGTTACTGATTGTTGCATAGTTGTGTGGAAAGACATTTCAAAACTTGGTATTTTAGCACAGTCTTGCCAAAGTTTGAAGTTTCCATCCAAGAAGGCTTGGTGGCTGTCTGCCATTTTGAACAGCTCCCTCGAGCACATGGGTCCAGCTGCTTCACTAAGCAAAGTTGTGAAGCCATTTCTGAGAGGGCTAATGAAATTCCAGCATTCAGTGCTGTGTCTGTAAATCACAACTTTGACTGGGAGGAACCAGATTCTTCCCCAGGGTAACAGAAATGAGGCATTAATATGCTAATTTGAGTCTGAATTCAGCCCCTTTGCTCTTTTGATTTTGCATCAATTCTCCCATTTATGCCTGTGCACATGTCAATCTGAAAATCCTTTAGTGGAATGGACAACCAGCTGTCCGAGGTGGGTGAGTCCCATTCTTTACAGAGGCAGAGACAAAGATTAGGTGTTCCCCGGGGGTCTTTCCAATCAGAGCTCTGAAAGCACAGCTTATCTCACACAAACTTGGTTCCCCCTAGAGAAACTTTAAAAGAGCCTTTGTTTTTGCCAAGATTTTCTTTTGGTTTTTAGCTTAATTAATAGTGATCTAAAGGAACCAAAATAAACCATTTGCAGTCAGTGCGAATGGTGATTTTCTTGCTGTATTTTGTGAGGTATTTATATCGAACTTAGTAGCTCAGAAACACCTAAAAGAACCATTAAATGTGGAAAGAAAAAATAATATGTTCTTAGGAATTTTTTTACTGCTGTTTCTAAGTTTTAATTATTTAAGGATTTTTAATAAATTATAAAAAACTTTCAAATGATAGGAAGCAAGTAGTGCCTATTATATCTATACCATATCATTCATAAACAAAATTTAACTAGAAGATGAAACTAGCTCTTCTGATAGCATTTTAGAATTTTACTCATACAAAGGTATTTTGAAGAATCTACTATGTGACAAACACCACATGATGAGCCAGTGATGCAAAAATAAAATCCTATGGCATAGCTTCTAAAGATTTCATACACTGTAGAATCAAACATGTGAACAATTGTTGTGTTATTATTTAATTGCTAAAATACAGTTATGTATACAGGCAATTAGTATTTAGAATAAGTAGAGATCCACCAAAAAAAACAAAACAAAACAAAACAAAAATAAAAACAACTTTAAAGAAGAGGAGGCACTAGAACCACAATGAAAGAATACATGGAACAGGGAATGGAAAATAGGAAATGTGAGTGTGGGAATTCTAGGTAGAAGGCACAAACAGGCAGAGATACAAAGGCATTGTAAGGGAACATGGTATGCTTGTGGACCTACAAGTATTTTGTTAAAATGGGAGTGTAAAGTTCAAGGAGAAATTCCTGGTAGATGAGATTGGGTTGGCAAGCAAATGTCAGATTCCTAGAGCAATTAAATATTTTTATATTTGACATAGTATCTACTATGTCATAGATACTTTGCTAAGCACTGAGGAGGCTGCTAATATTTAAAACAGGTGAATGATATGACCAGATTATCATGTTGGAAAGGTTACTGTGAGAGAGAAAAATCTAAATCTAAAGGTTCAAATGGTTACTCAGAATGTTATTATAATAGGTATAATAATATTCCCAAGATGGACATTCTGCTCCAACTTTCTAAAATAATTTCTTTGTTTTTTGTTCTTCCCTTTCTCTTCCTAGGTTAATTTCTTCTAATTTTTCATTCTTAAATGTCACTTCTGCCAAGGGGCCTTCCCCAAACGTGCAGACTACATTAGGTCCCATTTTATATATCGATGTGTCATCTCCCATATTTTCTTCATAGCAATTATAATGACAGGTACTTATCTTTGTAATTATTTGTTTAGCATCCATCACGCATTAACTTGTTGACATCGTGATGACAGGGATGGAATCTGTCCTGCCTAGCAGAGTCTTTAGCTCATAGAAAGTGTTTTCTCTATATTCTTGTATAAATAAATGATAGGGGTGTAATATTGGATAAAAAAAGATGGGTAAGAGGAATATTACAAAGGTATTACTGAAAGAGCTTAGACTCCTTTGGCATAATAACCTTTTTAATTTTATAATTCATTAAATTAAAGTTTGGAAAATCTGAGGGATAGTCTTATCTTTGAAATCTTGGCTTTGGTACTAGATTATACTTGGATATGAAATAAAAAATAAATCTATAAATATCTTGAAGTCTGAAACTTTATGTAAAATCTCATGGCAGTTAATGGAAGATTTTTAAAAGTAACATAAATTTTCAACATCAAAAACTGCCATGTGATTGTCTGGTTATTTATTCCTTGTATTTAAATGAAAAGTATTATCTTTTTTGTTCCAGTTACACACAGAGAAAAAGAAAAAGATAAAGAAAAAGTAAAAGAAAAAGACAAAGAAAAAGTAAAAGAAAAAACTGAAAAGAAAGGTATGGAGTAATTCTTATTAACACACTGGGTTCTTTTCCATACTTTACATTCATATTTTGACCATTCATTTTTTAAAAAATATGTTACAATTATTTCCTTAGGATGGAATCTGAAAGAGGACTTTCTGGATTGAGGGGAATAAAATACTTAAGACTTGAACTCTGTTACCACTTTACTTTCCAGAAATGTGTTAATTTTTCCTCTAGCATTTTTGAGCCTAACTTAGCAATGAGGATATTATTTCAAAAAACGCTTGCCAATATGATAGGTAAGAAAGCAGATCTCATCATTTTAACCTGCATATTTTAATTACCTATTAGACTAGTTTTTTATTTTTTATTTGTAATTATTTATTTAGAATAGATAATACAATGTCATTACTCAACACGTAAAGATATGTTATGAAAACCTTCCTCTCATCCTGCTCCCACCTTCTTGGTTCCATTCCATCTCACCCCACGTACTCATAGTAAACCAGTCCTGTGAGTTTTATATGCATCCTTGCAGAACTTTATTATCTCTTTAGTAGATAATACATACTATCATTTCTCCCTATTTATTACACAAAATCATATATTTTATTTTGACTTTTACAATTTAACAATATATCCTAGAAATCTTTTCATGTCAGTGAATAGATTTTGTCCTCGTTCTTTTAAAAAAGCTGCATAGTATTTAAATGGGAATATTTCCTTCCACTGTATTTTTTAACTGTTTCTTATTTGTAAATGAGAAGATTTAAATGTGACTTTTAGTGATGTACATTATTTTCTTGTGTAACTGTTCACACTCATAGTCCATTTCTCCAAATGACATGTATGTGTGTCATTTGATACTTATATCCCTTGGTCTAACACTTGTTTCACATATTTTTCTCAGTTTGTTTTGCATTTAATGTTACAATTTCTGTCTGTGTGAATGTACATGTGTGAGTCCATGTCTGAGTGTATGCATGTGTGTGCGTAATTAGTACGCATTCTTGAATTTTTATGTGGCTAGATATGTTGATTTTTTTGTGGTCTTTCTGCTTTTGAACCTTCATTCAACAATTAATTCAGTAGCCACTAATAGTTTCCCAAGTTTTAAAAAGTTATTTCATATTTTATGTTTAAGTTTAACACATCAAAAATTCATTTCAGTGTATGATGTGAGGCAATATCCTAATTTAATTTTTGATGTTTAGAGTAGATCATGTCTAGGGTATATGAGCTATATTTCAGCTGATTTATGCATCCGCAGTTTCCATAGTCTGCTGAGTTTTCTTGTTTTATTTAACATTCCACTTTGGTAGAACATATTATGACATTTAGAAACCAGATTAGTTGAAACATGCTTCAGTGTAATTTATTGTATATTCACATTGAAAAATTTGAATTAAATAGTCGTTATTTTATTCATGTTAACTTAGTGAAAATTTCCTTGAATTTCAATACAGCCTTCTTCTTTCTCTGTTCTGGAACCTAGTGACCATTTTCTGTCTGCTCCTGAATTATACAAAATTATTAGCATCAGGTTCTGTGTACTCTGACTAAAGGAAATATTCTGCTATTTCTTGTGATTATTTTTCAACCTCCACATTAGATAAATGTGTTTTTTTGCTTAAAAATAATATTGAGAATGTTTTGCCCTTAAATTGTAAATGTTGTGGAAAATGTATCCAAATTGAAAGGCAGAAATAAAATGCTACATTATAAGTGCTCTTTTACTTATTGTATACCAATTAAAGGATTTTTTTAAGAGATAGGTTATTACAGTATAGTTAGATGACCTTGTGTGAATTGTGCCCTGCTTAGTCTGCCATAGGACTCCCTCTGCTAACATTGTCTAAGGTGTTACCCACAACCCCACATGGTAAAGGAGGTGACTGTGGGCAGGCTTGCGTGGTGGAGATTCGGAAACCCTGGAGGAGGAGGCACCTGCTCTCTCAGCAGCTCTGCATCTGTCAGGGTCACTTGGTCTTCAACTGCACATTATGCTCTAAGCTTTTTATAAGGCTTACATCATCTCTCTAAGATTCTGGGGAAACTTTTCATAGACTGTATCTAAAGAGAATAGTTTTTAAAAAATATATGTATATCAAGCACATTTATCCTTTTATGATATAAGTAAAGCTGATGTATGTTACTGTTCTTACAATTTAGTTGGAGAAGTAGGAATATCTGGGACTCCAATTTTTTACTCCAGTAATTTGGCACCTTACTGAAACCAACTGTTTAATTAACTCTTGCATTTTATCACTTAACTTTTTATAATTTATTTAATTCCCAGTGTTATTCTCCAGCATATAATATATAAGTGTTGAAAAATGTGTGGTGATTTGGGAAGCTACCAAATCACACAGTTTTAATGTATTTGAAATTTAAAAATAAGCTGTACATGCTGTTGTACTTCTCAGATCTCCTTTACTATAACTATTGGGAGATACAAGAGTTTATCAGAGTATATAAATAAAAGTTAAAATAAATTCATATTGATTTATTAATTTATTAAAAAACAATGAGGCAGTATAATGTTTCTGGTATCATGTGGATTACTGTTCAATGAAGAATCAGTACTTAATCAGTAATCTTTTTTTGAGTGACTTTATACACTATTATTAGTTCTCAACTAAAGGTGTTATCCTTAGCGAATGTTTGGAAAATTTTTGGTTGTCAAAATGACATTGGAGTGAAGGGCGTTTGTTAAGCAGGGACCAGAAAGGTTAAGCATTTTTTTAAATGCATAACACAGTCCCTTGTAGCCAGGAATTGTTATTTTCCAAATGTCGATTGTGCCCCTGTTGAGAAACACTTAATCAAATCCTTAGTCATGATTTAAATATTTCTCTTTTTTAATTCTAAAAATAGTTCTTCTTTTTGACACAATAATATATTTTTTGACAAATTCTTATAAAATTGTTCCCTCTCAGTTTGTCTTCCCTGAAAGCTTTATCTACTTGGAATAATGACTTATAAAAGCAGGGTGGATCTAGCTTTCAAAATGCTTTCTAAGTCTTAAAATGCTAAACCTTTTACATTGAGTGCTATACAGCTAATATTACATTTGTAACTCTTTATTGCTGAATTAGGCTCATTAATGTAAGAAATCTTCAAAATATTACATAATTTTAGTGGCAATAAAACTGAGATCAAAAGAAACTTGTTTTTGAAATCTATTAAAAATGTGTACTCATGTAAAATTTTCTGTTTAAGCAACTCACAAGGAAAAAACTGAGAAAAAAGAAAAACCAGAAACAAAGACAGTGACAAAAGGTAATTTTTCCCTTTATTTCTATAACTAAATTCTTTTTACTTGAAAGATTATATTTTGGATGACAGATATTTTTAAGTATTCAGTATTTCATTTACATAAAAAATCAATTTAGACTTATATTTAAAGTTTCTTATCTAAAAGAATGATGAAATCAAATACTTATTAAAATAATAGAGAATTTCAAAATATGAGAGGAAAGTGAAGAGCTTTACTATATAAAGGCAGAATCTGGGTTTCCATGACCTTCCCCCTTGATGTTTTTCCTATGGCTATGTTACATGACATTGCAAAGGGGATTTTGCAGAGGTAGTTACAATTGATCTAAAATAGGGAGAATGTCCTGGGTCATCCAAGCAGGCTCAATGTAGTATCATGAATCTTTAAAAGCAGAGAGATTTGGCAGAAGAGAAAGAGAGATTTGAAGTATGTGGATTTGTCCCCCTTGGCTGGTTTGAAAATTAAGTGGCCCATGTGGAAAACGTGAGAAAGGAATGAATTCTGCCTCCATGTTAAATAAACATGAAAGCCAATTCTCCCCCAGAGCCTCCAGTAAGAAACACAGCCTTGCTGACAACTTCATTTTAGCTTTCCAGACTCTGAGCAGAGAACCTAGTTGAGCCATATTGAGACTTTTGAATCATGAACACTGAGAGGTAATAAATGGGTATAACTTCAAGTAGTCAAGTTCGTGGTAATTTGTTACTACAGCAAGAGAAAACGAACACATCTAGTTCACAGCTTTTGACCAGTATTACACCTTGAGTTTGATTTTAGAAGACTCAAATTCAGGATTTGCTTTTATCAAAAAGAAACGGTCATGCATACATCTTGATCAATAATTTAAGACTCTGAGAACCAAAATTACTTTAATAATATACCAAACAATTAATTGGAATATTACTGTAATATGTTGTATTTTGGAAGATTGAGAAAACACAGTTTTTTGCTGTAAATTTATCTACCAATTGATAGGAAAAATGTATTTTAACTGGTAGTGCAATCTTATTTCCTCAAGTTAAATTTCTTCCTCATCTTTTAAAATATAGGTTTTATATCATATGTATATTTTAGAAACCTTCATCTAATATTTTCAAGAAAATAAACATTTAGGTAAAAATTAAAATATATTTTCAAAATTCAATTTGATTATCGATACAATATAAAATAATTAGATATTTTAGGCAGATATATTTTTAAACTAAATTTTTTTATGAGATAATCAAATATAATTTTATTGAAGTTAATTTGGATGAATTATAAATTGGGATTTTGTTTTCTTGAAGGTAGCATGATTTTAGTCTCAAGATTAAATTAAATTTAATAAATTCAAGTTTATTCTACTTGATTCTCTTCTGTTTCATAAATGCAAATGAAAATAAATTTTGTATATATAATTTATTTTCATTTTATATATATGAAATCATATATCACATCTATATGAAATCTAGTAGGTATTTTAGAGATCATTCAAATTAATTACCTAGGTTAATATATGAAGAAACTGACCTCCAGAGACAGCAAATAATTTGATCAGGTCATATAACTAGTATGTGATTGGATTACGATGAAAACACAGGTGAAATGACTATAAATCTAGTATTCTTTACAATGAAAACAAAATAAAACTTGTTTAGTATCATTTATTCCTTCAAAAAAATTTTGTGGAATGCTATATTGGTTATTTATTTCTGTATAAAACATTATCACAAATTTTGAGGCTTAAACCAGCACATGTTTATTATCTCACAGTTTCTCTGCATCCAGAATCTGGGCAGTGCTTATGTCAGTCCTTGGCTTCAGAGTCTCACAAGCCTCCATCTAAGGTGCTATCCAGGGCTGCAGTCATCCAAAGGTTCAACTGAGGAAGGATCATTTCCAAGTTCATTTACATGGTTGCTGGCAAGATTCGGTTCTTCAAGGGCTGTTTAAATTAAGGCTTCAGTTCCTTGCTGGTTGTTGGCTGGAGGCTATCCTTAGTTCCTTGCCACATATGTCTCACTAACATGGGGGTTGTCTTCATCAAACCTAACAAGAGAGAAAAAGTTAGTGAGACAGAAATCACAATCTTATATAGACTAATCATGGGAGTCACCTCTAAGCACCTTTGCCATATACTATTGGTGAGCAGCAAATTCCTAGGACAACCCATATTCAAGGGAAGAGGATTACAATAGGATATGAATACCAGAAGGTAGGAACCATTAGAGCCATCTTGAGTCTGACTGCCATAAATGCTTTCTATTTATATATTTATGTTCTTCTGGGGGATATAGATATAAGCAAAAGATATATATATAATATATATAATATATATTTATGCATATGCATATTTATGTTTATACATATATAATATATGCATAAACATGTGTATATGTATGTACACATGCATATATGTATATACATATGTGCACACATGTACATATATGTTTATATGTGTTTGTTTAAAATATGCCTGTGTATACACCTGTGTATATACATGTGTATACACATATATATATAATTTTCTTTTTTTATTTTATATGTGAATGTATTACGTTAAGAATAGGAAATTTATAAAAAGTGCTCTTTGTATTGTGGGTGGTTTCTGGGGAAAACAAAATAAGACAAAAAAGGCATAAATTATACTGTATGGCATTTAAGATAGGAATGAAGATAAATTGCTTTTGAATGGTGTGACCAGTGTTAAAGTAGAATCATCCTCTGACGTCCTTTGATTTCCAGAGGTGCTCTCATGGAAACAGCAAATTTGTTGCTCTGTTTCAAGCACTGCTTGCTTAAGGGCAGCAATTGATTAGACCACTTCAGGACTTCCTCCTGGGAAAGAGTGGACCTTTCGATGTCTACCCTGGTCCATGGGTAGAACCCTGTATCCACTGGAAAAATTAGACTATTTCTGTAGTTCATTAAAAATAACAAAGACAGGGAAGAAGAAGAGAATGATGGGAAGAGAAGTTGAGTGGGGTGAACCAAGTAGGGCCAGGCTGTCTAACTGACATGGAAGTAACAACTTTCAGATATTGGTGTGCTTGATGACGTGGGGAAGGTTAATGCTCTCCTGATCACTTTTAGGAAGACATTTTATTGCTGTCACTTAGTCCCCTTGTATTTATATCTGCTCTCATTTATCTTAAAATACATTTTTGGTATAATCTTCATAGGTTAATATTAGGAATATGAAACAACTTAGTATAATTAGAAAATGGATTAGACATTTTGGTTCCACTATCCCTACTCCTGACTCATTTAATTGCACTATCTTTGACAACTGGCTTTTTGATCCTTAGATTCTTCATATGTAAAGTGAGTATAATATAGTAATTCCTGCTACACATTTAACTCTGGGTAAGTTTTAGGGAAACTCCAAGAGCTATAGGAATGCAGCATCTGTAGATTTAATATTAGAAATTATTATGTACTTATTTTGCAGGATTCAAAAGTTTTTTGCTCATTGTTACTTATCTCCACAGCTTCTTGAGAAGAAATGACAGGTACCATAGTGATTGGCTTTTTAATGTAGAGAAACTGAGGGAGGCATAGAGAAGTGAAGCAGTTTGCAATTCCTTAATAAATGAGAGATGAAATTTGTTATTTTCTAGCTCCCAAAATGTATGCTATGTTAATATGTTTATTGGGTAATGCTGCCTTTCTTCTTTGGTGTTAGACATTTTGATTCTGACACAGTTGTTAATGGATTGTGCTAATTCCAAAACTGGATCAAATATGCTTTTGTCATTCTTTTGATTAGACCATCTTGTTTTCCATTTTACAAAATCATAAATCAAATGTCTTCCTAAATAAAACTGAGTGATTTGAATACAACATGGCAATACTTTTTGCTTTTTCATCCCTTAATGAACTCCTAACTACAAATGCCACTTAAATTCATTTTGAGAAAAGTCAGGAAAAATATTGTGCAGAAAATTTAAGAATATCTACCCAGTTTGATAAAAATAAATAGAAGTTGAATGTTGCTACCATTTTGTGATATTTTCTTTATTATAGCCACACCATTGTTGAGTTCCTATCCATTTTTTTCTAATATGAGGCAAAGTTATTTTTTCAAGAATTAAGATCACTAAAACACGTCTAAAATTTGGAGGGGAAAATTTTATTATTTTTACACTTAAAAAACAATGTTTATAATGAGTGGTCTGCCTCTTAGAAAATCATATTTGCCCATTAAATCATAATGGCATTAAAAATAGACCTGAATGTCACATATCTTTAATTCTGTATTATGACACTAAGGGTAAATCAGCTGCCACTTAGAAGAAGTACATGGGATCATTTAGGGTAAGCAAAAATAACAATTTCACACAAAAATATTAACAAGAAACACAGCAAATTTAACAAGTTTTGACAAGTTTGTTTCTAAACACATATTTACAGATGCAATCTGTGTATCACTATATGATACATAGGATCTGAGTATAGTGCAACGTTTACTCACTCCTTAATCAAAATTGCTAATATAATACTTCTGTGTTTTCTCTGAAAAAAGCATTGTGCTAGACACTAAGCTATTACAAAAATGAATAAGAGTTCGTATCCTCACATTGCTCTCAGATTGGTAGGGAAGACAGGTGAACAACCATCTGTAATACAAGATATAGGGAATAATATGTGTACTTTAATAAAAGTTCAGGCAAATGGAAGATCAGGAGAAGAAATGATTAATTCCAATGGCAGAGCCATTTTTTTGCCTGTGAATTAAACATGAAGAAATTTAAATATGTGGAAAACATGGAAAATATAGAGAATGCAGTGTGACAATGTTTGACACATGGAAAATGTATGAGCTATTCAAGAAAAAGGAAGTAGTCTAGAGGAGGGAGAAATTTTTGGAAAGATGCTGTGAGAGGAGGGATAGGTTGGTGCCAGATATGGCAGGGTTTTAAATGCCTTGCTGAAGTTTCTTCAGAGAGTTATATTATTGTGTTGTTCTTTAGCACTCACAGTGCGTTAGCTGTGAGCCCAGGCTGAGACAGGTCCTCTGAAAGGGGTTTTGCTGTGAGCCCAGGCTGAGACAGGTCCTCTGAAAGGGGTTTTGCTGTGAGCCCAGGCTGAGATAGTTCCTCTGAAAGGGGTTTTTAGGTGAACATAAATGAGTTGTATGATTTCGAGGTGCTATTGGCTATTCCAGTGGAAATTTCTTTCCAAATAGACACTAACAGATTTTTTGATGTGAGGTTCTGCAATGTCATTAATTTATAGTCATCCACAGAAAGCGGATGGTTTCAGTTACACAAATGTATGAGTTTGCTGCAGAAAAGAGCAAAAACTGGCAACGGAGATATAGAAATTTTTTGTGGGAAGTAAAAGAAAAATCTACTGAGTATAGTCACAGAAGCCACAAAGACATTAGAAGTTTATGGAGTAATTGGGTGATATTTGTGTGAGAATTTTGTGGCTAAATAGCATTGTATAATGTGTATAGAATAATTCCCCTTCTTGATAATTCTCAATATACTTTAGCTTTGAGAAATTTCAAGCTAAAAGAAACCAGTTTAACTTAGTGTTTCAAAATTTATTCCATCATAAGAATATCTTCCAACCCCTAACACAATACCAATATCTCCCTGTAAAGTTTCTGAGAAACAATGTTTTGGGAGGTGTTGATCAAGTCCATTAAATGGAGTAACACAAATAATTTTGATTTTGCAAGCTAACCAGCATCTGGCATTGTCAATTTCATTCTTGTCTCAATGGGACTTCCCAATCTTATCTTGGCTTAATCTCAAATCATTATTTAGTATACCAAAATTAAGAAACTTGATATTATTTTCATCAAATTCTTTTTATGAGTAACAAAAGGATACACACAGTGATTATGTGTGGTCCCATACAATACATAATGTCCAATATATAGTTTATGTTATGACTATTTTTTCACAAATATGTTATATTATTATTTCTTTTTAAAAAATAAATTATCCACACAGACTAATTTGCATCCAAGATCCGTGTTACCAAATATGTATAATATCAAATTAAGAATATGTATGTGTAGAATATATATTCCCATTCATATATATTCTAATTTATAACCCTTTCTATCTCCCAGAATATATTTAAGTGCTTTAAAAATCATTAAAGAGGATCAGTGTGGTGGCTCAAGCCAGTAATCTCAGTGCTTTGGAAGACCAAGAAGGGGGGATTGCTTGAACCCTAGAGTTCTAGACCCGTCGGGAAACATAGTGAGACCTCGTCTCTATAAAAAGTAAAAAAATTAGCCAGGCACCTGTAGTCCTATCTACTCAGGGGGGCTGAGGTAAGAAGATTGTCTGAGCCTAGGAGTTCGAGGTTGCAGTGAGCCATGATTGCACTCCTGCACTCCAGCCTAGGCAGCAGAGTGAAACTTTGTCTCAAAACAAAAACAAAAAACAAAATGAAATACCACATTACAATTATCTCTGGATTAAGATAAGAAGGAGCCAATATACCAATTTTTGTACTCTTTCAATCTCTTTAAAGCCAAATCATTAGACACTGTGTCTCTCAGTTATCCTCTAATGGAGTGTATTGTTTTATTTCTATTAGTCAATACCAGTGCAGGTGATTTTATCTTTGTATTCCTAATAGTTATCTTAAAAAAGATTGTGTTGGCATTTCAGTTTCTTGAATGACCCTAAAGATTTTTCAGTTGTGGAGCAAAATGATCACATCTTTATAAAAGGAGACTAGTTCACTGGGCTCTTTGGTATGAACATTGTTTTTCACCAAACATGCCTGTGTATACATCCTCTGCACATTACAAGTACATTTATGACAGTTAATTTCCTGATTACCAAAAAAATAGTACTTCCATGTACGAATTAAGAAAGAGTCACAATTTGCTAATGAGCTATTTTTAGTAGCTTAACAGCACATCATAAATGACAAAACTATAATAAAAGTCACAAGTATTTCTGTAAAGAACACTATTTTTCTATTGTTTTTCTTCTCTCTTTTTCAACTTTTCTTAATGACCAATTACAGATGAAATATTATGTTGCTAAATAAACAAAAATAATCCAATGTTTCTTAACTTTATACAGAAGAGAAGAAAACTAGGTCTGAAGAAAAGACTAAAAAGGAAGTAAAAGGTGGGAAACAAGAGAAAGCGAAGCCAACAGCTGCAAAAGTGAAAGAAGTACAGAAGCCCCCATCTAAACCCAAGGAGAAGGAGGACAGAGAGGCAGGAGCTGTGTCAAAGCATGAACAGAAAGGTAAACATTCAGAGCAGGAGGCTGCCAGATGTTCTAAGAGAATGTTGGGCAAGAAGCAGATGTAATGAAATTAAAAGTGGAAAAAGACTGAAATCAGACTGCAAAATGGGGGTAAAAAACCTATATAAGTAAATATACCTAAAAGGAAATACAATACATTGAGAATTATATTTATTTATAAAAATAGTAAAATGTGTTCACATATCTAAAGGTGGATTTTTGAAGTATTTTTAAAAGGGGCTTGCAGTGAGCATCAGGAGTAAATGTTGGATTTTTGAGATATGGTATTTCTGTTGAGATGGCGTAAAGATTGTATATGTCATACTTTTTGGAGAAAAGCTGTCCAGGGAAAATGACAACAGTTCTTAAGGATTTTGTTAAGGGGTATATGTTCAACTCATATAAATAAATATCATAAAAATTATCCATACATTCCTGATGCCTCTGAAAGAGCACAAGATTTAGAATATACATCAAATTTTTAAATTTATTTAATAGGAAAAATATTATAGAGAAAAGAACTTTGAAGATTCTTCACCAGTTTTCATTTGTTAAATGTATGACTTTAGAAAGCTCTGAATCTGACTTATTGTGGTACTCTTCAACAAGACCTATGTCAAACTTACATCCCCACTTTGACGAAATATAGCACTTACATGGAGATGGAATATAATCTTAAAATTCTTATGAAATGGAGCTATGTAAATATAAGGGAGTGAAGTTTTGAGAGGGCAACTAAGGGCCTTACTGCACCACATCTCTGGCCCTTGTTGAAGTTTTCCTTCCTTGAATCCTCTCCTGACTCCAAGTTGCTACAAAATCCCGAGAATTCCATGTAGAATTCAAGGATCTAATCTGTAGGGACTATTTCTATAAATGATGTTTCTTAGGGGTGTTGCAAAATAAAATTTTCCTTTACTCTGGCAGCACTTTTGAATAACTTTATCTGAGCAATAAAATCAAGGAATTGGTTTCTATGAGATTTTAGTTTTAAAAAATCTTAAAATTTTATTGCTGAGTAAGCTATTCGGATAGTTAAACTGAAAATAATTTTTCCTCCTTATAAGGTACAAGACAAGAAATTTGTAATCCCTCTGGTATTTTACCCACTCTTTAATTTTTTTTCCTCTTGCATTCACAATATTTGGAAACCTTGATTCATAAGTACTATTTGTAAACTTTGATTTATATGACAAAAGATACATATTTTTAAAATATATATTTTAAAAAGGAAAGGAAGAAAAGAAAGAAGAAAAAAGATTCTTTTTACATTTTTTTTCTTTTAGTGATCCACAAACCTTTCAATTTAAGTAATTTTCACTTATTTCAATGTAATATTTTAAAATGTGAGTGAAATTAAAACTTTAGAACTCTAAAACTTTTCAAACGATTGTATTGCCTTAAAAATTAAAAATATTAAAATTATTACCTCTCAAAATTGTGTCATTTATGACATAGTTTGGGTAGGAAAAACAATGTAGTAGACAAAGAGAAAATATTTTGAATGGAATATTTTATTGTGATAGAAAATAGAAAAATTAATCTTCTGATTCACTGTTATGTTTATTTAGATCCTAAAATACTTTAACTGTAGGTTGCCTTTTCAAAAAGAAAATAATCACATAAAACCAGAGAAAAACATGTCAAGTATATTCTAATTTTTACCCATAAATACAATATGTAAAAATTTATTCCAGTTATCTGTGGGAATGTCAAAATATTTATCTAGCAACTAGAAACATGAACACATTTTTGATGATCACTTTCAGTATTTTTGAATATTTGGGGCCATATTTTATTGATAAAGACATATCATCAGGAGATTTTTAAATAACATTTATTTTCCAGCTCACAAATACTGTATTTTATTTCTATCAACAATCTGATTTGTTAAAGATAGCATTATATTATCATATTCATTTTTAATCTACTATTTTCATTTTGACACAAAGAGCTATTTATCTATTAAAAGGACATTCAAATATCATTTAGAGTTAAAAACAAAAACATATGTGATTTTCTCAGCTAAATAAATGCATTTGCTACAGCCAGTCTCCCTATTGAGAACAGCTACCATCAATTATATAAATGTATCATTAAGTTAGTAATCAAAATTTAACCTCTAGTAGCTGGTAAAACACATTAATATGTTAATTTTTTTACTAAGCAAAGATTTGAGAGCATTTTTTAAACAAAAAACTATTTACATTATGGTTTAAACTAAACAAGATAAATGAAGATAAAGTGTTTTTTTAAGAAAACTATTTGTGAGGTAGCTCTGAATTTGAGAAACTTGTATTGATATCTTAATAAAATTGTTGAGTTAGCTCTTTGGGAAAGAGAATATTTATTGGCTTAGCTTAAGTTAGACCTAATAAGTTTGAAGCATTTTTTTCAAATAGATCTCTAAATACTTCTTTTTAAATAAATAGAGCTCATAAATACTTTATACACTTGAAAACAGATTTTTACATGGGGCACAAACTTACTGTTAATTATTTAATTACATAGTATATGTGTAAACATATTCAATATGGTTATTCTTAGCATTATGCATAGAAACAATATACCTGTATTTCTACTTAAAGCATTGGGAATAAGAGACATATGTATGTATCTGCCTACCATAAAGTTTCTCACACACACTTATCTATCATGTAATCTAGCTTTTAGGGACCAACCTAAATGTGTTTAAAGCAGCATAAGAAGGGTTGGCATAATTAGACACTGCTCCCCAGTTTTCTGATGGTGTCTGGCAAGTCTGTGAGGGAGGATAAAACAAATTTCCCGGCTGCTACATACTCATTCTTTCTTTCTTTTTTCCCCCTAATAACTATTTAAATATTTGTGGCAGGCAGAGAAAGTATAGCTAATGTGAATCTGCCATAGAGTGCCAGACCACATGTGCCCCATCCGCATTAGAGGTTTTTATTATTATTATTATTATTAAATATCCATTCTGTTGACATTCTGATCCCAGAATGCATTTTCTCCCAGCTGCCACTCCACAGGGAGTGCCACCAAGGCAGCAGTTGAATGACATCCATCACTCTCCCTGAGGATCAAGAAGGGGAGAAATGGCATGAGTTATTCTGGAAGGATGTTCTTTTGGGAAAAAGAAAACCTAGAAGTAGTGACTAAATAGGAAATTATTTTATACAAATTATCTCATAACCATGAAAGTTAGAATGGAAGGACAATTTAGACATTTTAATTATGAAAAGTTTCCTGCTATAATATTGAAATGGGTTTAAAGAAACATTTCTATAAAATGAATCTTAAAATTAGGGAGGCTTGGTTTTGCTTTCTCCTTAGACTGAAGATGACATAGTAGGAACTGTACAACACACACACCTACCTAGAATTTGTATGCATTGTGAAGGTCAATACTGAGGACAGGTAAAAATGGAAATCCTAACTTCAAATATTTGAAAATCCCTAATTTAAATTATTTAAAAAAGATTCTACTCATGTTTCTATTGATGTGTTGGTGCCATTACAATGCACTATCCCAGCATTATTTACATATAACAGAAACTTTCTAAGCATTGTAACCCAAATAATTTTCTAGATTAAAAAATATTCTTTGGGTTCATAAGGAATTTCCTTTTTCTAATTAGAAGCTCATTAGGTTACTGGTACATTAATTAAATGAATGATTTTTCGATCTAGGAAATATTAGTCTAATAAACATAAGCATGGTACAGTTGTCTCTCAATATCTTCAGGGGATTGATACCAGGATACTTTGCAAATACCAAAATCCACAAATGCTAAAGCCTCTTATATAAAACGAAATAGTATTTGCATATAACCAATGCACATTCTCCTGAAAACTTTAAATCATTTCTAGATTACTTATAATACCTAATGCAATGTAAATGCTATGTAAATAGTTGTTATACAGTATTGCTTAGGGAATAATGAAAAGAAAAAAATGTACATATTCAGTACAGATGCTTGCCATAACTACAATTTTGATCCAATCTGGAGATATGGAAGCCAGGCATATGGAGGCGCAACTGTACTTTGGTAATAACTCAACATACAGGCTAAAAAGTTTCATTCACTGTCTCTTCTTTAATTGTCAGCCTTCAGTTAAAGAAGAAACTCTGAAGTGTAAAGATTTTAGTTAATTCAACACACTATTCAACATGTTATGTATATAATCACCACATCACAACTTGGGGCAGAAAACAATGTTTCATTTTGGCGGGAAGTGGCGGAGCGGTTCATATTACAAATAGTTCCTGCATTCCAAATTTCCAATATATGTAAAAACAAAAACGCTCCTTTGCTGTCATGGGTATTTATAGTGTCACTAGTAATCATTGTGGAAAAAGAAAATTGAAGAATTTTAGATCAGTGATTTTGCAGTTGTAGTCTAATTAGACTCATATGGGGAGCTTCTTAAAAGATGTATATTCCTAGGGTCCAGATCCCTGGCATTTTAGTTTTCTGTATGATGAAGCCCAGAAATATGTATTTTGACAAATTCCTCCTCTTTTTGATGTTTAAGTTGACCTTTGAGAACTAGTCACTTAAGGTACTGAAATAAAGGGAGAAGACTGCCAATTTCAGAAAGCACACACTAATCCAATTTCAAGTTTTCCATTTAAGAGAAATGTATTTTTCCATCTTGCTTTGTCTAAAGAGTCAAACTGCTCATTCCACAGTTTTGCTCAGGAAAATAGTCTTGTGTCTAGTAAAGAGAAAATACCCTCTACCTTAACCTTGCTTATCTCCAAACCATAGGGCTCTTAGGTTCTGGGATCAGAAACTCCTGCTGTTATTTCCAGTACATTAGAGAACAAACAGATTCATGGACTAATCTGAGAACTAGCCTCCCTCCCATTCCCCACCTCTCCTGTGGGAAAATGTGTTCCAAATTCAACAAGTAACTTTTTGAAACTTTATAAGTTTTGGCCTACCTGTATTTAGGTATTAATGTAAAGGATTATATTTTTACATCTACTGCAGTAACTATATTTATTTTATAAAGACCTGACAGAGTTTCATAATAAAATGGATTACTCTAAAAATTCTGTTAACACTCTAAAAGGAATGAGGTTTACAAAAATCCTTAAATGTGTATTTATATAGCAACAAATTTTGTTATTTTGTATGTTTGACATACATAATTTGAAGCAATTAAGGATGTGTCATGTTGTATAAATTCAATAAACTCTCTTGGTCCTAAAGCTGCCTTTGGATTTGGTGGATTAATACAATGCCTATTTTAGAAATATTGAAATGTAAATCACTTTTGAACAAGATTCATTTCGTAATATGCAAGCTTTAAAGAAGGTACAGAACAATTCATCAACTGAGATTTCAGTTGGATTGACCTCAGGAGAATCTTAAGTGGTGTGAGAATTTAAAGTTCAGTGCAATGTCTTTCATTTAGAAGGAAAATAGAGAACCCAACTACTGAAATCATTTTTTACCAAGTCTGCCCAAAATGTTTACATACTATATTTTTGGGTTTTGTTTTTACTTTTTCCATAGACCATAGACTCATCAAGATCATAAGATGATCTTATGAAGATTACTCAATTAATTAAATAATATTATTAATATTTGGTGCTGTTAGTTCTGTTCTCACTGATTTACTCTTCCAATTAAAGAGCACTTCCATTCAGAGGATGTCTAGCAGGTTGCAAAGGGGTTAGCCTCCTGTGGGCCTTTTCAAGAAAACATTCTGCAGCTCCACTTAGACAATTAGCAGAAGGGTTGGGAGTGAATATTTGGTAAAACATTCCAAATTGGAAACAATTTCCTTTTGTAAAACTTCTGTTTCATTATTGGAAGTCTATGAAAGGACAAATGAGAAAAAATTGCTTTAATATGATGACTTTTGTAATAAATTTGATGAAAAAGGTTTTGATTTTAAAAAACAACCAATATAATATTACTTAAACTAGTCTGTTTCAATTTTAAGGTCATTTTTGCATGGAATAAATGGAGCATTACATTTATTATGTTTTTTTTTTCCTTCTGTGTCTTCAAATAAGTGCAAATTATTCTTTCACAGAAAATATTGTTGTAAGCAAACTAGAATTGGGCAATTTTGTGTATTTGCTTTGTTAAACCATTTCTCCATAGAAAAACAAAAAGTGTTGATGACATTTTTTCATTGCTTTTTCTTTCTACTCTGTCAGATCAGTATGCATTCTGTCGATATATGATTGACATGTTTGTCCATGGGGATTTAAAACCAGGTATTCCAAACAATTCTTGTATTTGTCTGTTTTAATAGTCTTTGTTTCTAAGATTGTTGGCTTTTGATGTACTAAACTGTATTTTCCTTTTTAAAAACTGCATAATGCATGTGTAGATCTAGAATAAAACCAATAAAAAAGCAGAAATAGTAACTGGCATTAGGGCGTTTAATTTTACTTTCAATCACTGCATGGCCTATTGTAAATGAAGTCAGCTAAAAGCTAAAAGTGTGCTAATATCTTTATATATAAAGAATGCTAATATCTTTAATAATATCTTGAAGTGAAGCAGTGAATCATCTTATTTTATTCCTGGTAAATTTAGAAGAAAAGACCTTTGGCAGTGAAAGTATCATTCTTTTCTTAGTGGTATGCAAAATTCATATGTCATCACATTTCAAATATTAATTGTTTTTAAAAAAACTTTTAGATTTTTCTCATGCATGAACTTGATATAGCCACTTAAGAGAACTATTGATGGAGATAAACTTGATGTCAAAATAATGGGGAAGGATTTTTAGTTAAAGGAATATACCTATCATCTCTCATATCTTAATTGTTGCCCAGAATGTAATAAGGTATTTTTTACTAACATCTTAACTAAGAATAAGTGACTTGATTGCTTGTACCATGCCTTTTGCAGATTTAAGCACTGATAGTACTATGCTCATGTTTGAGAAAATGTTTCTTAGAAGATAGTATTGTTAAGGAAGGAGCTAATTCACATTAGAATATTTGAAACTGATTGCTAAAACCAAACTGTATTTTGTTTTCTTAAATATTGTTGTGGACATCTTTCCAAAATGTATCATTATAATTCATGCAAACAGACATATCTCATATCTAAGTGCTAGAAAATAGAAGATCATGAAAATTTTGTCTGGAAAACTTAATCCTAGTAATTTAGTCTAGTTAATCTTCTCTTCTCCTTCTACATTTTTAGTGAGTTAGAAACTGAAATGAGAGGAAAATAATCTATAAATTATAACTCACTTGGTGAAACTAATTACTTTTAACATTTGTGTATAATGACAGCAAAATTAGATGGAAACATTCAGAAAGGTGTGATGCAGTGGAACGAGAGGGCTTTGTGAACAAACACAGGTGTAATTCTTGACTCCATCCTTTGCTAGCATTGGACCTTGAGTTCATTGAATTCCACTTCATCTTTAGTGTTCTTATATTTGGAATGGAAATCACAGTAACAACCTTGCATTGTTGACAAACCATCTAGTGGATACACAACAAAATGTTTTTATCACTTCATTCTTTAATCCATTAATTTCACCAAAGCCTGTCTGGGTGAGTGTCCCACATGAAGGAAACTTCTCAACATTGACAAGACCTGGTCTATATACATATCATAAATTCAATTTTAGGTTAGAGGTTTGCTGACCACTTTGTTCAGCTGTGGTGGTTTAAGAAAGTCATATTCTACACATACTTTTGCCTTTATAAGGTCAACGTTTATGTATACATAAGATAAATCTATATTGCTGATAAGCATGAATTAATAAATGTACTGATGTGCATCATTTCCTTTATATTCCATTAGTTTAAATATTTTATCACCTGAGGAAAATAATATGTTCTTTGTGCCACTGAAATTATTCATAGTAGCTACTAATTGATCATAAAATATAGTTTCTAAGAAAATCACAGGACACTGAGAGCCATGCGTTGTGAAAGTCAGTGAGGGATGCTAGCTAGCAGTTTAACAGTCACAATGCCAATCATTTTTTTCTGGAAGTCTAACAATAGATTAAGGTCAGAAAGAATAATAAAACTATCTTTATATGAGTTAAAGATGATTTCGCCAATAACCACACAGAAAGAGCCCTTTTAACAGCATAAAAGCATATGTAAACAAACATACTCTAACACTATGGTCCCCAACCTCCAGGCCCCAGACTGGTACCTATCCATTGCCTGTTAGGAACCTGGCTGCAGAGCTCCACCTCCCCCCCTTCCCCCAACAATCCTCCACCCCACTTAGCATCTGTGGAAAAAATTGGTTCTATGAAACTGGTCCCTGGTGCCAAAAACATTGGGGATCGCTGCTCTAAAAAATCACAAGTTCAAATCTGGAACACTCTTTACTATGCCAACTGCTGAAAATAATTCCCAAGGTCTGTAGATTAGACTTCTTAATAAATATCATTAAATAACTTACTAATTCCCTTCCTATTTCATCCACTTACTTTCATAATTTCGAAATTTAAGGAATGAAAGAATATTTAGATCAGTATTTCTTGTCCAAGACCTGGAAAGGAAGAAGGGGGAGAGGGGTGCATGTATGGTATGTCTGTTGTTTCATCTAACAAGCTATGTGATGTTTTGTAAATGTATCAAAGGAAAGTTCAAGAATACTGTCTTTGTCAGTGAGGCAATATATAAGATGGAGTGATAAAGCACTCAGTACGATTTGCATTTTTAAAAATAAGGAATGAGAAACACAGATTCAATCGGAGCATATTAATTTAGAGAAAATGCAAGTGATGAGACGTTGACTCTGACTGACAATTAGAGAATAAAACAACTCCTGCCAAGTTTATTGCTCTGCGTGTATCCACTATTTACAAAACATTTGTGCTTCCATCTGTTTCTGTTTGGGATTAGTAGAACACCTGTTATTGTTTAGCTAGAGTTCATTATTAATTATTGGTAATGAGTTTTTAAAACTACGATTTGATTTTTTCCTCTGGGATTCAGTATTTCCTTCGTAAAATATTGTTACACCCTCAAAAGTAGCCAAAATTGTAGTTCCAATTTGAAAAATACTGTGTTGATGAAATGTGCTGACACCATGATATAAGTCCCAAGTTTTGCCTTTTTATCCCATCAAAAAAAATATTTCTAAGATATCTTGAAATTTTTTTTAGCTAAGATTTTGCCAATATACCTGAAGATGAATTGTATCACTCTTTCTGATTCTCTGTAGTGAATAGTGACTATGCCCTCTCTTATGGTCAGTTATCCTCACCTCAGTTATAGGGACCATCTTAATAAACCAATGTAAATTTTAAGGATCAGCTTACTTTGTTGCATCTAATTAAAACTATCCTGAATTGACTCACTCTAGTTGAAACATGAAGAAAATTACATTTAAACTTAAGAAATGAATGCATGCTATCAAGCTGGCCCTATGGGCAACTAGGGTTGACATATATCTACATTTTGTAATTTTAGTGGTATTATGGATACTGAAGATCTCTCTTCTCCAGAAATACTTTGCTACTGCCCTTTAATGATGTAACCTTACTAGCAGATCTCTTGATTGTGTAGATGATCAATGTTTAGCATGTGTTTTGAGGAGCCCATACACTGCCTTAGAGAAGAGAAAGGGGGAGAGAACAAGAGAGATCTTGTCCTCTGGTAACTGTCTTGAAGCTGATTAATTCCCATGTTTTCTCTAGGGCTTAAAGTAATCTACTTGTCATTTTCTTGTGAGAAAACTATTAACATTGGAACATTGGTCAAGACTGACATTATTGCAACACTGAGACTCAATTTATGGTGTTTTGTTTTGTTATTTAGAAATTGATAGTACCGATGGTCAAGGTGAATTTCTTTATATTTATTTATCTTTATTAACCTTCCAGTAATTCCAATTTCCTTTTTAATATTTTGTAGCTTAGCCCATTATTCTTAAATGAGAGCTACACCACTAGATTCCTTCATTTAGGTAGACTATTAAAAAGAAACATCATGATCTTGCTTGGCATTTTCATATTCCCTCTTCATCAGCTTCTACCTGGGGCTTAATAAATTGCATGAATTTCTGGGCAGAGTAAACCAATTTTAAAAAGAAACAAATTTCTATAAGTAAAAATCGCATGGCTCACAGACTTCTTCATATTCAGTATAGATAAAGAAACCAATTTAAATGTCCAGTATGAGGACCAGGGCTAGTGTGCTTTTGCTTAGTAATTTTAATTTTTTTTTTGTAGCTTTCATCTCTATAGCTATTATGATTAAAGCTTAATACAAGTTAAAGTTTGTCCCTTAGAAGTTATTCCACTATTAAAATTTCAGCTACTATCTGTCTCTTAGCTTGAGCCAAGAATTTATGTCAAGGTAATTCATTCCACTTTGTGTGCCATTTATTTTCTTAAAATTGAGGATACTAACCTATCAAAATCTTTTCTGATTATAATAAGGTATTCTTGGGCAGCCTGTATTCCAATTCAATGGATTTTAAGTCCATAGGCAGAAAGAGCCTCAGGTATAAGTTAGTACTCTCATTTTATTAAGATCCTTTTCTTCAACTTTAGTGATGCTTAACTACATTTTTGTTTTGATCCTACTGAGAAGAGGTCAAATGTAATTGCATTATAGTCACTGTTATTTAATGGTTTAATCTAATGTATTTCAGAGCTCACTGGCTATATTAGACAAGACTAGGTACAATTCAGCCTTGAGATAGAGCTAAATAAAAATAAACATGATCCAAGGTAGGCATAGTCCTTGAAAATATATTCATTTTAATTCAAAACATCTAATTATCTTCACATAACATAGCTCTGTGAGTTTCAATGTTTACTCAGTATTTGTTGAATCCCCTCAGCAAGCTGATAGCCCAGAAAAGAGGTAAGACATGACATAAATAAGTGTATAATAAGGACAACTATCCTGACAAGGGCTTATAACCAAAAAAAAAAAAAAAAAAAAAAAAAAAGGACAACTTGGTAAATATACAATAGAGACTCAGAAAATATCATATTAATCTTAGTATATTAGGAATAAAAAGTTATTTCTCTTTACCACCTGGGCTTTTAATTATTTTTAAAATATTTTAAATCATTTTACAAATAGTTTACAGGAGTAAAAATAAAAGGATAGTAAAAATCTGATAAGATTTAAGCATAGTGAAATAAACATAATAAAAACATGTTTATAGTATATATTTCCTGGTTTTGAAGGTGTATGTTCTTAAAATGGGAAACATCTTCAGAAAGAAACTAACTGCTCATCCACTTTCATTCATAAGCCTGCAGTGTATCAATCTTATAGATACAAATTCCAGATTTTGAACACCTCTTTAATAGATTCTAGCATGTTATTTCTTCTGGTGTTTCTAGAATTTGCATCATCAAAATATAATTCTTAAATTTTTAAAATATTTAATGGCTCATAATTTTGTTGAAAAGAAAATGTTATCTTCTTTATAATGGCAAAACATTTTCATTTTTATATTGATAAACATTAATTAGAATGATAAATTCAATCATTTAAAAAAATCAACCATTGTCTATTTCCATTTGAAAACTGCCTTTATCTTTCATCAGTGTTTGTGCACTTAAAAACCATAAATTTTGTCACCTATATTTCATAATGAAAGAATACAGTAACATGCTCTTTTAGCAAAAGAGCATGGCTCAGGTTTTTGTCACAAAATATAATATGATAAAGTCCTTCCTGTTAAAGGGCTAACTAGATGAGAATACAGTAGTTCCCCTTTGTCCATGTCTTCACATTCTGAAGTTTGTTATGTGATGTCAACTATAATGTGAAGATGTTAAATGGAAGATTTCATAAATAAACAATTCACAAGTTTTAAATTGTGTGAGTAGCATGATAACATCTCCTGCTGTCTAGCCCAGGATGTGAGTCACACTGTATAAGCTACCTGCCCATTAGTCACTTATTATTAATAGCTATCTTGGTTTTCAGATTGAAAAAGCATAGTATGTATACGATTCGGTACTATCTGAGTTTCAGGTATCCACTGAGGGTCTTGAAATGTATACTTCATGCATAAGGGGGTGTACTACTGTATTGTATTTATTTTTTATTCTTTGAAATATATTGTTCAGTCATTGATTCTTGAGCATGAGAAAATTCATTGTCATCTGAAGATTCATAGTCTGAGATTTCACTTGTATAATCAATTTCAATTTCCTCTAATCACTGGAGTCTAGCCTGCTGCTATCTGTCTTTTTGCATTCATCTTCTGATTCATCTAATAATTGTGAAATATCTTCTGTCACTTTTCTTCTCTTTGCATTTATGGATGGAAAACACAAGTTCTGAATTCTAAACTGTGTTCAGTGAAACTAAAAGTAGAAGCCTGGTGTCTCCAGGCTTGTTTTATATCTTCTTGAATGATGATGTAACACTTCAGTCAACACAATAAGAAACCTGAGTAATGATGAGATAGTAATGATATATTTTACAGTTGCAATATCTTTCTAGGCAATTGCATCATTATTCTGTTTTCTTATTATTTTAATCTCAAGCATTGTTGGGAAAAATTGAAGAGTTATGATGAAATAAACCTTAAATTGATGAAATAGAAAATAAAATGTTCAATATAAGGAAAAATAGGATCATGAAGATTCCATAATGTGCTTTGAACTTTAAAAATTATTCAATGATGCCGCACTATAATTATAAGATGCAATGAGTTTTATTTTGTTTAAAAAATACTCAATTTTCTCTTTGTTCTTTGGAAGACCTATAAGAAAAAAAAGTCAAAAATATTAATCTTTACAAATAGTTAGAATTTCTCAAAAAAGAAACTAAAATACTGGTATTGGCTCTAATGGACCCTGATAGCATCCTGAGAACCAACAGAGAAAATACAAAGGTGAAGGTCACAAAAGCCAGGGTTTAAATCCTTTGCTTGTGTTTTTGACTTTTTTTTTTTTTGAAATTCACTTTCTTTATAAAATTTGTTTATTAGGATTGTTAAAATAATTAAATGAAACAATGTAAGCTCAAGTTCTCTCCCCCCATTTTTGCTTTCTCTTTCATTATGGAATTTAATTGCATAAATGGTATTTCTAGTGTGAAGGACCAGAGAAGATCTTAGGGAAGATGTAAAAATTGAAATGGGCCTTGAGATATTGGTAGGTTATGTCTATGTGAAATCAAAGATAAAAACATTCAAGGCTAAAGTGATAATGTTAAGGTACAACATCACAAAATCTTAAAATGTTCTTTTGTGACCACCAGTTGTTGAGTATTTACTGACTCCTAGGCTCTTGAAATAATAATAATATCTTTTATAATCTTAATAAAACCTTGGGAGGAGTATATTATCATCTCTGTTTACAGATGAGAGAATTAAGACACAGAGTTTAAGAGACCTATTCGAGTCTCACAAAGTGGCAGGTAGGAGATTCAAACCTAGGCCTGCCTAATTCTAAAGTTCTCAGGATTAATAATAAATCTATCTGCTTCCCAGACATAGATGAGGAACTGCAAGAATTCACCTTGGTTGATACTCAGGGAATCTAGGAAGTAAACAAGATTGGAATGTGCAAGATGGCTTGGAGAAAATGGAATTAGAAAGACGAGTTAGGAAAAGTCCAAAAAAAGGAAGTTATGCCTGATCATAGGAGGTGGGGTGGAGAGAATTAAGATGATTTTAGAGAGATTTCACAGAGGTAGAGTTGTGGGATTTGTAGATACCAAAGGGTAGGAGAGCAAAAGATTATTCAGAAGGTGTTAGCCTGACAAACCAAAAATACGCCCTGAGTAGGGATCATAGGAAAAGAGAAAGGCCAAAGCTCACTGGACTACACAGGGCTGCAGAAGTGGGAGACTTTGAATTCATCGTCTATTCTTAAAGCCATATACATATAGTATTCGGTTGCAAAAGGGAAAAGTGTGATGATTCCAATAAAAACATCATTGGTTTAGCAGCTGTTAAAAACCCAGGGTCATTACAGTTCTTTTTTACATACTTTATCTTATTTAATTCTCACAGCAAACTGTTTGACACCTATATGGTGCAATAATAGTCTCACAGCACTTCTAACGGAAGTAAGCAGTGAGATAATCAAGTGTGGAGCTTTCGAGAGAGGTCAGAGATAGAGTTGTGGTAACCAGCACAGTGAGTGGAATAAGCCGGATTAGAAACATTGACTATCTTCTGCATGCTCAGCAGTCGCAGGCTGAGCTCACAGCAGAAGATATAAGAATACTAAAAGCTGATTCCTAACTTTCACAAATGGAATGAATAATTATTTTAAAAAGAAAAGGAACTAATAAATAATAAAAAAAAGTTTAAACAGGCGTTAGATTGCATAATACAGACTCTAAATGTTACAAATTTCAGAGGAGAGACATCTGTGATTCCTGCTGTCAGGGAAAAAATGTGGATATGGAACTTGAAAGATGGATAATGTTTGACTAAATGCTGAAGAACACATAGGGCTTGATTTGTTTGTATATAAATGAAAGAGAAAATGAGTAGGAACATGACAGTGCGTGTAAAATTGATGTGTTTATAAGACAATGAGGATATCAGAGTGAAAAGAGGATAAACTAAGATCGGAAAACATCAGAAAATGATAAGCGATATATTTTTGATGACAAATTATAGAACACTTGGCCAATCAGATAAAGCTGATATTTGGCATAGAAGGGAGTCTTTGAAGGATTTTAGGTAGAGCAAGGACAGGAAAGTTGCATTTTGGGAGTATGTTTGGGCAGAATTCTACTTCTAGAAGTAGTCTACAAGTAGTCTTTTGACACCAGGGACCGGTTTTGTGTAAGACAGTTTTTCCACGGACAGGGGTGGGGTGGGGGTAGGCATCCCCGCCTCGGCTCCACCTCAGCTCATCAGGCGTTGGATCATCACGGGGAGTGGGCAACTTGGATCCTTTGTACGTGCAGTTTGCAGTGGGGTTCATGATCCTATGAGTCTGGTGCCATTCCCCCCTCCCACCCACCCACGCTGATCTGATGGGGGTAGGGCTTGAGCAGTGATGTGAGCAGTGAGGGGCAACCGTGGGTGCAGGTGGGCCTTCAGCTGGATCGACTCCTGCTGTCCGCCCCATTCTTGGTAGGCCCTTGGGTTGGGGACCACAAACTTACAGGATTGGAAACAGAAGAAAATTTTTGGAATATTGCGAAAGCAGGTGCACCTAAAACGGTTTTGAAGAAAGGAAAGGCAAACTTTGGGAAGCCATTATTCATGGGGTAGTGATGGGAGCTAACTAAGTGACTTGCGTAATTAATATTGCAATTCAATAACTGCTATTTTAACAATTTATGCTCACACTTAAATTGTGGTGGAGATTTAAATAAGGTTTAGATTTAAAGGAGGACCAACAATGACATATGCATGATTATCCACTAAAAGCATATTGCAGTAAGGAAAGTGTTAGAACTAAACATGTTCATAACCTAAAATGGAGCAATAGTTACCTTTTCTTCTTTGGTTGAGTTTTGTTCTTGTTTTGATTTGTTTTTCTTCTTCAGAGGCAGCCACTCAATGCATGGGAATTACAGGAGTTAGAGCAGACTCCAGAGCCATATTGCATGGGTTCAAATCTGGGCTCTGCCATTTGCTCAAAACATGACTTAGCCAAGTTAATCAATCTTGCTAGGATGATAATCAGATTGTTGCAGAACAAATGAGTAGATAGTTAAAGTGCACTTATAGTGTATGGCTCTCTGAGTGTTGGCTCTTCTTTACTAATAGAAAAGATATCTAAGGATTATTACAAGCAGAATTTCTATCAAGAGATGAAAACATTTTTTCAGTACCACATCAACAAATACTGGACCAAACCAGTTTTACCCATTCTAGCTATTTAATGTTTCCTAGCCTTGGCTCTACTATCTACTATATAATATTGGTACTTATTTCACATAATTTATAGTTTCATGTTGAGGATTATGTGAAAAAATAATTCTGCAGTGCACATGTATAATAAATGTTGTGTAAGTGTTTTCTGAGTTCTGAGAACTAAGTTAGATTCTGTAGACACAGCAGAATCTATGCACGGTGCGTACCCTCGTGAAGTCCAGGAAAAATTGATGTAGAAGTTAAAAGTTAGCCACCAGTCATACAGTATGCATTCAGAAAAAAATTTAGTTATTGTTATTATTAAAGAAGAAGAAATATAATATGATTAATGCTTACAGTTTAACTTCTGCTTATTTTTTAATAAGCCTATATAATTGCCCCTATGAAAGATAATAATAATAAAATGTGATTCTGTGAGACAAAACATTACACCAGGTGCCTCAGGTAATGTTTGCAACATTAACATTTTGTAGTTGAAGGGGCAAAGGGAATGCACTAGAAGTGCCTTATTATAATTGAATCAAAATTATCAGTTAAATGGCAACTTATGTAATATAATGAATTTATTAAATAATAACTCAAAAATGGATTTTTATACATAAAAAATATTCTAGGTCTCCAAATTGAGAAAAAAAAGTAAGCCTACCATAAATACTATTCAACAGTGGTTAAAAAAAAGGAAAAACTATACCAAGATAACTCAGGATGTTATGAGAAGTTTATATACACAACATTTAAGAGTGAAATATTTCAGAAAATACTTTTGTTTATTATAATTTAAGTCATCTTATGTATGTGTTTAAACTCCACTGCTATACCTTTTTAATTCAAAATGGAATATTTTGACCAATTCCTTAGGCCCATTTTAATCTGGAAAATAGATCCTATTCTTAATGTACTGTAAACTTAAAGCCCAGGGCCTTAGATTCCCTGGTTGCCTGATAACAAAACCACTAGAAAGACAACATTCACAGAATGAACTGCAAAAAGATTTCAGAAGGAACAAATAAGAAAGAAGATGGTTGGAGCCATGGGATAAGTAGAAGAGAAAAGAATTAAGTAGAATAACTAGTGCCATAAAATGAATTAATTATATAAGAAAAAATTCAAATGACCACGGCGAGTTACTTTTCTGGGCTTCTACCCTCATCTATAAAATGAGATAATAGACATTATTTTATAGGGTTAATGTATGGTTTAAATAATGCATATACATATATAATACTTAAAACACACATCTGGAATAAGCACTGTGTTTAGTAGAAATAGAAATGCTGGTTCCCAGATATAGCAGAATTGTCATTTTCTACCAACCACTTACTATATCTTTCTGATTTAATTATGATAAAGCATCATTATTCTCTCCCTAGTAAGTCTTTCTTTTACTGCTTATATATACCTTCAAGAAACATTTGCCTTTAAATCCCTACTGCCTCATACCTTGCCAGAAACATGATGTGTTTGTTGAATTGAATTCAGGATGTATAGTGTTTATCTCAATGAAAAAAATATCGATGATCATCCCAGAGCAGCCCTTTTTATTCATTCGTAGAAATAATCTTGTTATTTAAAAAGACGACAGGTTTCTAAGCACTGCAAATAGGCCTGTGTAAAGATTTCTTAAAGGAGTTATTGGTAGTATCTCTAGAGGCAGAAGCTCAGAATTAACAAAGACTGGTTTGATGCATGCATCAGTAAACTGCAGGCAGCATACAGAATTAGGCTAAAGTGAGAGAAAAAATGAGCGAGAGTCTATGCTTAATTATGGCAGCACATAGTTCCTGGACTTGGCATACCCCCATGGGAGTTGCCTTCTGATTATTTGACGTCTGTGGAAGCTGTTCAAGGTAAATGTATCAGATTGTCATATTTGTCTAAACCAATCCATTAAACATTCTAGTCACTATAAATAGCTGGAATGTACACAGAAATAGATCCAAGTGCTTCTGTGAGGATGTGATTCCTCTGATGCTGCTACCACTCTCTCAGTCAGCTTCATTGTGATAAAGTGGTTTAGGTTTTGAGAGAAGGCTACTGAATAAGACGTCTCTGCCCCTTAGTACAGTGTTTATATGACTTTACACTCACTACATTCAGAAAATAAAACAAAATGAAGGCTCATGCTTTCATTCATCTTGCAATCTTAACATTTTGTTTCCTACTCTTTTGAAAGAAGTGGCAGCTTCCATAGGAATACATTTGCTGAGAGATAACTTTCATTAAAGTGTCTTTTTGGTCTATCCTTGTCACTGTTATTGGCACAGACCTGCTGTCACACAGACAAGAATAAATTCCTTCTCAGGTAACCTATTAGGACTATTCAAAGCATGTTCTCAAATAGAGTGAAAAGGAACAAATAACACAGTGTAATTTGAATTGCTGCATGAAAAGCAAGGAAAATTAAAGCTTAATCAAAGAATTATTGAACTAATTAGGTGTTATTTATTAATGTGTCATGTCTTGCAATAATCTTATCTGTCAGTTTATATGCAAGAATGAGGATTGAAAAAGAATTCTAGTAATTTATATGAATATATTCACCAGTGCTGTTCTAAGGTTCATTTGTGTTCCCAGTAGATAAAGATTAGAGAACAGAACTCTTTTTAACCATTTATACAAAGGCATAGTTCTTATCCCTTTCCTTAAGCAGGACTTATTTTAAATATGGAACTAATACGTATGCTTAATACTTATTTTGATATAACTAACTGGTTATTTTCAGAGAGACTTATTTGATAAACAAATCTTCCTTTTCCATAGCTTTTGTTTTTTTAGGATCCTTCAGTGTTTGCACAAGATGAAGACAATAATAGATTTTGCAATATTGGCATTAACATTACTGATTAGAGACTGTTCAACCAACTCAATATTGCTCAATATATTTTGGTCAATTTTACATGCATTTATTTTAGCTTAATATATTTCATATTTTGGTTTTCTAAAATATAGAAAGTTATTAATTAATACCTTAAGACATAATAATACTTGTTATTCCTACATAGTAGTAATAATTATTCCACATTTGAAGGCAATGTATTTTGCTTATTTATATCCTCATCAACGTCTGTGTTGATATGTTCAAAGTTGTTCCATTAATCAATCTTTCAGCAGTTCCAGAATCTCTAGTATGTACTCAGTTCTAGTGGTCATAGCAAGAGTTTCAAAGCAGAAGGAAGTGACAATCCAGTCTAAGACTATTACAAATAAAACAATGAACAATATAAAGCAGCTGGGGGAGAAAAATGGAAGAAGGAACTAATTAAGTACTAAATCACATGACATAAATTACACACTGTAAAAGTCTAGAGAGGGGAGGACAACAGTGGTTAGGACAGTCTTTATCAAGGGCGTCTTTTGTCAATACTTATCTTCAGCTTTATTGTGATTGTTATTAAGTGCTTAGGATAAGTTTGGTATTTTTTCCTATTTAGGTGGTCAATTCTTTTCATCTCAAGTGAATAAAAGTAGTGATAAAATTAGATGTACTTTTTATTAATAATACTGAGAAATCAATACAAGGTATAAACTGAATAAAATATTACACCACATAGATGTGATCTACACTACTGTGTTCTCTTCCAAATTAGACTCCATTATACTTTAGTGACTGTCCTTTGTCTTTCACACTTAATTATTTATATTCTGTCTTGCAAATTCCCATTACTCTATTTTATTCAATATTTCTTCTTTGTGATTGATGTACTGCTTTCCTGAGGGAAAACGTGTCATCTACAAACCACTTTCTATTGTAAACATTCACAGCATTTAGGTAATGAGCCCTTGTTTTGTAGACAAGACTCATTTGTAACAATTTGAATCTCTTATAGAAAGTGAGTGAAAATAGACATGAAAAAAGTACCAATACTGTTATATAGAAACACCCTATAAGAAACAAAAGAGGATGATTTAATATTCTCTTATATAGTGGTTGCATAAGATGTAAGCATTTTCCATTGTCTATAATTCATGATAATGATTATATTAATAATGATTTTTCTCCCAGAGGAATATTATTTTTATGTAATTACAAATAGCCTCCTGGCAGACACTGGATAAGCAGTGCGTATTGTTTTAAATGACAAAATAGCATCAATTACATACAATTTAAAACAGGAAGAGAGATTGGATGACTTCCAAATATGTCATTCGAGTGAGAATGTATTTGTGAATTTAATTGTAGTGTTAAGCCTATTAAATAACAATTATTAACATGTTTCCATTTTATCCTTTATCTTGAAATATTTCAGCTTATGTTATATGCTTGTAGTTGAAAGGTGGGGAAATTTTATCATCTTTATTAAAGCACCTTTTTGAAAATTCTCTGCTAAAGTAAAATCTCAAGTACATTTTTCTCCTCCTGAGGTAAACTCCAAAAACAGAAGGTTTCTTTTTTTTTTTTTTTTTTTTTTTTTTTTTTTTTTTTATTTTGGCATATTATGGGGGTACAGATTTTAAGGTTTCAATAAATGCCCATTCCCCCCCTCCCCCCAAAAGTCTGAGTCTCCATCATGACCATCCCCCAGATGGTGCACATCTCACTCACTATGTATGTATATACCCGCCCCCCTCCCCCCTCCCACCTGCCCAATACCCTATTACTGTAGCACCTATGTGTCTACTTAGGTGCTACTCAGTTAATACCAGTTTGCTGGAGAATATATCTGGTGCTTGTTTTTCCATTCTTGGGATACTTCACTTAGTAGTATGGGTTCCAGCTCTAACCAGGAAAATACAAGATGTGCTATATCACCATTGTTTCTTAGAGCTGAATAGTACTCCATGGTGGACATATACCACATTTTATTAATCCATTCTTTGATTGATGGGCACTTGGGCTGTTTCCACAGCCTTGCAATTATGAATTGTGCTGCTATAAACATTCGAGTGCAGGTGTCTTTTTTGTAGAGTGTCACTGGATCATTTGGGTAGATGCCCAGCAATGGGATTGCTGGATCAAATGGTAGATTCACTTGTATCGCTTTAAGGTATCTCCATATTGCTTTCCACAGAGGTTGAACTAGTTTGCAGTCCCACCAGCAGTGTAGGAGTGTTCCTCTCTCTCCGCAACCACGCCAGCATTTATTGTTTGGAGATTTTTTGATAAAGGCCATTCTCACTGGGGTTAAGTGATATCTCATTGTGGTTTTGATTTGCATTTCCCTGATGATTAGAGATGTTGAGCATTTCTTCATATGTTTGTTGGCCATTCTTCTGTCTTCTTTAGAAAAATTTCTGTTCAAGTCCTTTGCCCACTTTTTAATGGGGTTATTTGATTTTTTCTTCCTAATTTTCGTGAGTTCTAAGTATATTCTAGTTATCAGTCCCTTATCGGATGCATAGGATGCAAAAATTTTCTCCCATTCTGTAGGCTGTCTGTTTACTTTCATGACTATTTCTTTGGCTGTGCAGAAGCTTTGTAGTTTGATCATGTCCCATTTATTTATTTTTGTTGCTGCTGTGATTGCCTTTGGGGACTTCTTCATAAACTCTTTGCCCAGGCCGATGTCTAGGAGAGTGTTTCCAACTTTTTCTTCTAGAGTTCTAATAGTTTCATATCTTAGGTTTAAGTCTGTTATCCAGCGTGAGTTGGTTTTTGTGAGAGGTGAAAGGTGTGGGTCCTGTTTCAGCCTTCTACAGGTGGCTATCCAGTTTTCCCAGCACCATTTATTGAAGAGGGATTCTTTTCCCCAGCGTATGTTTTTGTCTGCTTTGTCAAAGATGAGATGGCTATATGAGGATGGTTTTATATCAGGATTCTCACATCTGTTCCACTGGTCAATATTCCTGTTCTTGTGCCAATACCATATTGTTTTAATTACTACAGCTTTGTAGTATAGTTTGATATCTGGCATATTAATGCCTCCCATTTTGTTTTTGTTGCCTAGAATTGCTCTTGATATTCGGGGTCTTCTTTGGTTCCATACGAAGCGTAAAATTATTTTTTCTATATCTGTGAAGAATGCTGATGGGATTTTAATAGGTATTGCATTGAATCTGTAGATCAGTTTGGGTAGTATAGACATTTTGATGATATTGAGTCTGCCGATCCACGAGCATGGTATGGATTTCCATCTGTTTACATCCTCTGCTATTTCCTTCCTCAGTGTTTCATAGTTCTCCCTGTAGAGGTCTTTTACCTCTTTGGTTAAATATATTCCTAGGTACTTTAATTTCTTTGTTGCTATTGTGAAGGGAATTGAGTCTTTGATTTGGTTCTCAATTAGATTGTTGTTGGCGTATATGAATGCCTCTGATTTCTGTGTATTAATTTTGTATCCTGAGACTTTACTAAATTCATTGATCAGTTCCAGGAGTTTCTTGGTTGAATCCTTGGGGTTTTCTAGATACAATATCATATCATCAGCAAACAGTGAAAGTTTGATCTCTTCTGCCCCTATTTGGATACCTTTGATTCCATTTTCTTGTCTGATTGCTGTAGCCAAGACTTCCAGCACTATGTTGAACAGAAGTGGAGATAGTGGGCAGCCTTGTCTGGTTCCAGTTCTAAGTGGGAATGATTTCAATCTTTCCCCATTCAGTATGATGTTGGCTATGGGTCTGTCATATATGGCTTGTATCATTTTTAGGTATGTCCCTTCTATGCCTATTTTCTTAAGTGTTCGTATCATGAAAGGGTGTTGAATTTTGTCAAAAGCTTTTTCTGCATCTATTGAAAGGATCATGTGATCTTTGTTTTTGCTTCTGTTTATGTGGTGAATTGCATTTATAGATTTACGTATGTTGAACCATCCCTGCATCCCTGGGATGAAGCCCACTTGGTCGTGGTGGATTATTTTTTTGATAAGTGTCTGGATTCGGTTAGCTAAGATTTTGTTGAAAATTTTTGCATCTATATTCATTAGGGATATTGGTCTGTAGTTTTCTTTTTTTGTTGCATCCTTTCCTGGTTTTGGTATCAGGGTAATATTCGCTTCATAAAAGGTGTCGGGGAGGTTTCCGTTCTTCTCGATGTTGTGGAATAGTTTCTGCAAGATAGGTACTAGTTCTTCTTTGTAAGTATGGTAAAATTCAGGTGTGAAGCCATCTGGACCGGGACTTTTCTTTTTAGGGAGATTTTTAATTGCTGTTTCTATTTCAGCTGTTGAGATTGGTCTGTTCAGGGAATCTATTTCTTCCTGGTTGAGCCTAGGGAGGCTGTGTGTTTCTAGAAATTTGTCCATTTCCTCCACATTTTCCAGTTTGTGTGCATAAAGATTTTTGTAGTATTCATAAATTGTATCTTGTATCTCTTTGGGATCAGTTGTGATATCTCCTTTTTTATTCCTGATGGAGCTTATTAGAGATTTCTCTTTTCTGCTTTTCGTTAGCTTAGCCAACGGCGTGTCAATCTTGTTTATTTTTTCAAAGAACCAACTTTTTGTTTTATTAATCTCCTGAATAGCTTTCCTGTTTTCAATTTCGTTTAGTTCTGATTTGATCTTGTTGATTTCACTTCTTCTGCTGGGTTTGGGGTTGGTCTGTTCTTCTTTTTCCAGCTCTTTGAGTCGTTTCATTAGATTGTCTATTTGTGATCTTCTTGCCTTTTGGTTATAGGCATTTATGGAGATAAACTTTCCTCTCAGAACTGCTTTAGCTGTGTCCCAGAGGAGTTGATAACTTGTCTCTCCATTGTCGTTTTCTTCATAGAAGTTTTTTATTTCCGTCTTGATTTCTTCATTTACGAAGTAATCATTTAGTAGGAGGTTGTTTAATTTCCACGTTTTTGTGTAGAAATGTGAGTTTCTGTTAGGGTTGATTTCTAGTTTTATTCCACTGTGATCTGAGAAGGTACATGGTATGATTTCTATTTTTTTAAATTTCTTGAGATTTTCTTTGTGTCCTAGGATATGGTCAATCTTAGAGAATGTCCCGTGAGCTGATGAGAAGAACGTATATTCAGTGGATTTTGGGTAGAATGTTCTGTAGATGTCTGTCAGACCCAATTGTTCTAGAGTTTTGTTTAAGTCCATTATTTCTTTATTAATTTTCTGTTTGGAGGATCTGTCTCGTGCCGTCAGTGGGGTGTTGAAATCCCCGGCGATTATGGAGTTGCTATTAATCCATTTGCTTAGCTCCAGTAAGGTTTGCTTTATGAATCTGGGTGCACCTAAGTTGGGTGCATATATATTTAAAATTGTTATCTCTTCTTGTTGGACTGTGCCCTTCACCATTATATAATGACCCTCTTTGTCTTTTACTACTTTTGTTGGTTTAAAAACTAAATCGTCTGAAATTAGAACTGCCACACCAGCCTTCTTTTGGCTTCTGTTTGCTTGGAATATTGATCTCCACCCTTTTATTTTTAGTCTATGTGCATCCTTGCAGGTTAAATGTGTTTCCTGAAGACAGCATATACTTGGCCTGTATTTTCTTATCCATTCAGCCAGCCTATGTCTCTTGAGTGGAGAGTTTAAGCCATTCACATTTATTGAGAGAACTGATAGGTAAGGTAGATTACTGATCATTCTGTTGGGTTGGATGTTGTTGCTATGATTTGTGTTTTGAGCCATTGTAATATCTGGCCTTTAATATCTTTGGGTTTTGGTTGTTTTTATATCCGTGGATTATTATTATGATGTTCCGTGCATAACGCTGTTTTAAGTACTTCTTGTAGGGCTGGTCTTGTCTTGGTGAATTCTCTGAGCCTTTGCTTGTCTGCGAATGTTTTTATTTCTCCTTCATATATGAAGCTTAGTTTTGCAGGGAATAATATTCTAGGCTGGGCATTGTTTTGTTTCAAAAGAGTGAGAATGGGGCCCCAGTCTTTCCTTGCTTGTAAAGTCTCATTAGAGAAGTCTGATGTTATTCGAATTGGCTTTCCCTTGTATGTCACTTGCTTCTTTTGTCTTACAGCTCTTAGAAGGGCCTCTTTAGTTGATACTTTGGTCAGTCTGATGACTGCATGACGTGACGTCTTCCTGTTTGCATTGAATCTCCCAGGGGTCCTCTGGGCTTCTTGAACTTGTATATCGAGATTTTGAGCAAGACCTGGGAAATTTTCCTCTATTATATCTTCAAAAAGCTTGTCCAGCCCTTGAGTGCTGTCTTCCTCCCCTTCGGCTAAACCTATGACCCTCACGTTAGGTTTTTTCACATAATCCCACAGCTCTTGTAGACTTTGATCTTTTCTCTTGTTTCTCTGCTGTATTTCTGTGACTGATTTATTTAATTGGAAGGTGTTATCTTCAAGCTCTGAGATTCTTTCTTCTGCTTGATCCACCCTGTTCTTGAGACTTTCCACAGTATTTTGTAGTTCTCTGATTTGATTCTTCATCTCCAGGACTTCGGTTAAAGTTTTCTTCACTGTGTCAATCTCTTTGTTGAACCTTTGTTCCATTTCTTGGAGGTTTTTTGTGTTTTCTTGGTGTTGGTTATTGAGTTGTTGTTGCAGCTGGGTGAGTGTTCTTATGATCCACATACGAAATTCCTTTTCTGTCATATTGGTTGCCTGATTTTGGTCGGTGTCCGTTTCTAGGGGGCTGGTGCTCCTCCTTGGGGGTGTGTTTTCCGTTTGGTTCTTCATATTTCCTGAGTTCTTTCGCTGATTTCTTCCCATGTCGATCAGTTGTTGTTTCTTTCCTTAGGTTATTGTTTGGGTATTCACACACCTTGTTTAGTTTCTGAGGCGTTAGGTGGTGCCTGTGGGTGAAATTGGACCACTCCCTGTATATTGAGTCAGTGGGTGCCGTGGAAAGGCTGTGCCAGATGCTGTCCCTGTCAGTAGGTGGCGTTTGCTTGGAGGAACAGGCTATGGTGTTGATTTTGAGTCCTGTTATCAGCTCTCGTTCTGGGCGGAGCTGGGTTGGGTAAGCCTGCCCTCAGGCCGTTAGCAGGGGTCAAAGTTCTGTTCTCTGCTGTCAGGGCGGGGCTGGGATGGTCCCGCTCAGCCAGAAAGTCTGGGTGTGGGGGTGGGGCTGTCTGAGACCCACAGTCTGCAGCAGGCCTCGCTTCTTTCCACCCTCCCCAACTCCGCAGCTACTCCTGAGCCTCTGCCAGCAGGCCAGACCACAAGCCACCAGGCCTCCCCGGACTGTGATGCCGGCGGGGAGGTTCCCTGCACAGGAACGCCACCTGGGTTGGGCGCACGGCCTCCTCCTGGGACGCCGTTCTGCCCAATCCGCCCCTGGAGGCACACAGACCTCAGTAGGCTGTTCACGTATAATCCTTCTGTGCCCCGGGCAATGCTAGCCCTCGGTGCAGGGGATCTGGTCTGCAGGTCCGACCTCTGGGTCCCAGAGTTCAAACTGTATTCCCACCAGGGAGAGGGTTTCCGGTCCTAATTCACCCACAGGGAGCCCAAGCTGGGTCTATGTCTCTCAGCCTCTGAGTCGGCACCGTTTTCCTGGGAACAAGGTGCCAGCAGCACCTGGGAGGGCGGGCGGGGTCCCAAACGGAAAGGTCCCGTTCCCTGGAGGTGCCTCCGGCTGGTGGCTGTATTGTCTCTCTGGGCAGCCGCGGGTAGGGTCGGCGGAGGGGGGGAGGAGGCAATATGGCGCCTGCCGCGCGGCTCTCCGTGCACACGGAGGTGCCCGGAGGAAGTTGAGAACCTGGTGCCACGTCTGTTACAGGCTCACCGTTGGCAGGCGGCGGCAGTCTCTGGGCTGATGTCCGCAGGTCTCTCCACCCGCTGGGGAGCCCACCAGCAGTCCCGAATGCAGGGGAGGGGAAATAGCAAATCCACCTACCCTTGCCGCTGGTCTCCGGGCTGCTCCGGTGGTCTCAGCCTCCAGTTCTCCTCCGCAGCCTCCTCCCGTGGAGTCTCCCGGGGTCTCAGGTACCCCTCCTTCCGGCCCTTGTCCGCTGTATGCTCGTCTTCTTGCTTCTTTTCTCTAGTTTCTGCTAGAATCGGTCTTTTCTGCAGAGACCCTCTGTCTGGCGGTGTTATTCGTCCGCCATCTTGCTCCCAGAAGGTTTCTTTTTAATTGGCTCTCTGGCTCTGCTTTAGGCTTTTCATATCTCTTTGAATTGCATGCGAACATAGAATATTTGCAAGTGTCAAAGCCAAAAAAGAAAAAAAAAAAAAAAGAAAGAAGGAAAAAAAGGAAAGATTTTTCCACAGGTGGAAACAAAAGGTAAGAGGATATTTTAGTTGAAACATCCTTTCCTTTTACTAAGTCCCAAGTGGTATGTAAATAGTTTAATGGGGTGATGAAAATGTGCTAAATTGATTATATTTTATATGAATGAGATCACTGCATAACAGAGAAGAAACTCTGTTTTTTCATATGCCATGTGAGAACTTTAAAAATCATCCCCTTGCATTTCAGGATAATGAAAAAGGACATTTACAAAGAGCCTGGCTTGGCATGGTATAACTGAAGTTGGGGAAAACTCAGGTAGCCCTACAGACATTATTCTGCATCTACCCATTAAGGGTTTTTGAGGAGTATTTGAGATGATGATGATGACAACATGAGAATAATAATAAAGACTTAACACAGCACTGAATAGCAGTGGTATACCAGGCACTGTGCTAAGCTCAGGGCATGGAGAGCTCATCTCATTTAATTCTCATTTAATTCTCACAAAGCCCTTCTAGGTGAGTTATAACCTTTTTACCTCAGAGATTAGGAAAATTAGACCTAAAAGAAGTTGTGGAATTTGCTTAGATGGTTGTATATTGTCTTCATGATTTGGTAAGAATTACAAATATATTTTCATTGTCTATTAGGTTTTCATTTTTCTTCCTTTATTTCAGTATTTCCTAAGTGGTATAATTTAAGACAAATGCATAATTCCTATTTCCCTTATAATCTAAATTTTACGTGTATTCCCAAATATTGCCAATATCATTGCCAAAGAAAGCAGGTAATTTACTAATAACTTTTAGCTGCCTTTATTGGTTGGCATGTGAAATGAATATGGTGTAGAAATCACAAGCAGAGTGGACTGTGATTTCATATTCAAGAGCACAATGGCTTCTCACCAAAATTGTTGAGGGAATCTTGGAATGATTTAGTTTTAAATTTCCTGAGCATCCATTAAGCTGACCATAAGGCCTGCTAAATATTACCCAGTTCCATGATTAGATTTTTAAGTGTAAATTTCATTCTTAATGGATAGAGTGATAGCAACTTGAGATGAACAAGAACATAGAATAAATTTATCTCTAAGGTTATTGGTGGGTCTTGAAGCTATTGGGAATGAAAACAACTGATTCTAGGAGTTTGAAAATTGAGCAATCAACTATGCCAGCTGCTCTCTGTCAATAACCTCTTTGGTAAAATCTTAAAGCCAAACAACTAGAAGATGGGAGACAGGAGACATTATTTATTTTCCATGTTTAGATAGTTTACAAAAATGTCAAGCCTCCTACCTCTTAAGAAGTGAATTTGTTATTCTACTTATTTTAATACATTTTGTAAATGTAAAGACTTTGACTCTGGAAACCATCTTTTCTTTCCTTACCTTTGAGGTTTCCACTCCCATTCTCAATGATCAGTAATTAGGTATGACTTAATTTTCAGTCTTTGAATAAATCACTAGAGTATGTTATATCTCTGAAAAGTAATACTGAATATGAAACCTGAACTACTATATTTTGACTTGAGGGCTATGCCATATTAAATATAGCTATATTCAGGAATATGCCTTGTTATAATAACTTTATTGGTAAATAACAACCTTGACAGAACTGATACCTCTTCCGTATTAGCAGCACTGATCAATTTATTCTATTATTCATTAGTCAGCCAGTATATTAACATGTATGTGAGGAGGAGCATGCCTAGGGATATAAATGAAACCCAAGATTTTAGATTGAATTTTAATTGAAGTTTTACAGTTTTCTGGAAGATCATGCCTATTTAATTCAATTTAATTATGTACTTAAACAATTTACACATAAATCTAATATATTAAATATTCGCTATTGAGAAAAATTGATTTCTAATACAATGAAACATTTTTTATTCTGTAGCTACTCCTACCATTCAACACCTCAGGGAACAGGCATTCCCATTTTGATAAAGAATGTTAGATATCTGTTTTTTTTTCTTTTTTTTTTTATTTCAGCATATTACAGGGCTACAGATGTTTAGGTTACATGTATTGCCTTTGCCCCACCCAAGTCAGAGCTTCAAGCATGTCCATCCCCCAGATGGTGAGCACCATTCCCATTAGGTGTGAATATGCCCACCCCCTGTTTCCCTCTCCCATCTGCCCGACATCAGCTGAATGTTATTACTATATGTGCAATTAAGTGTTGATCAGTTATTATCAATTTGATGGTGAATACATGTGGTGCTTGTTTTTCCATTCTTGTAATACTTCACCTAGTAGAATGAGCTCCAGATGGTGAGTACATGTGGTGCTTGTTTCCAGATTCTTGTGATAATTCATTTAGTAGAATGGGCTATAGCTGTATCCAGGATAATACAAGAGGTACAAGATAACCATTATTGTTTGTGGCTGAGTAGAACTCCATGGTACATATGCCACATTTTATTAATCCACTTATGTATTGATGAGCACTTGGGTTGTTCCCAAACCTTTGCAATTGTGAATTGTGCTGCCATAAACATTCTAGTGCCGATGTTTTTTTTATAGAATGTCTTTTTTTCCTTTGGGTAGGTGCCCAATAATAGGATTGCTGGATCAATTGGAAGGTTTACTTTAGGTCTTTCAGGTATCTCCATATTACTTTCCACAGAGGTTGCTCTAGTTTGCAGTCTCCCCAGCAGTGTATAAGTGTTCCTATCTCTCCATATCCATGCCAACATTTATTGTTTTAGGAATTTTTGATAAAAGCCATTCTCACTGGAGTTAAATGATATCTCATTGTGGTATGGATTTGCATTTTTCCCTGATGATTAGAGATGTTCAGCATTTTTCATGTTTCTTGGCCATTAATCTGTCTTCTTTTGAAAAGTTTCTGTTCATGTCCTTTGCCCACTTTTTAATGTGTTGTTTGATTTTTCTTGCTGGTCTTCCTGATTTCTAATATAGTTATCAGCCCTTATCAGATGTGCAGTATGCAAATATATTCTCCCATTCTGTAGGTTGCATGTTTGCTCTCATGATAGTTCCCTTGGGTGTGCAGAAGCTTTTTAATTCGATCAGGTCCCATTTATTCATTTTTGTTGTTGCTGTGATTGCCTTTGGGGTCTTCTTCATAAACTGTTTCCTAGGCTAATGTCTATAAGAGTTTTCCAATATTTTCTTCTAGAATTCTTATTGTTTCATGCTTTAGGTTTAAGTCTGTTATCCACCCATGAGTTGATTTTTGTGAGAGATGAGAGGTGTTGGTCCTGTTTCAGTCTTCTACATGAGGCTATCCAATTTTCCCAGAACCATTTAATGAATAAGGATTCTTTTTTCCCAGTGTATGTTTTTATGTGCTTTGTCAAAGATTAGATGGTTATATGAGGATGGTTTTGTATCTGGGTTCTCAGTTCTGTTCCATTGGTCTATGTCTCTGTTCTTGTGCCAGTAACTTGCTATTTTAGTTAGTATAGCCTTGTAGTATAGCTTGTTGAGATAAGCTTTGTGACCTAGGATATGGTTAATCTTAGAGAATGTCCCATGAGCTAATGAAGAACACATATATTCAGTGGTTTTGGGTAGAATGTTCTGTGAATGTTATTCAGGACCATTTGTTCTAGAGTTCTGTTTAAGGCCATTGTTTTTTTTGTTTGTTTGTTTGTTTGTTTATTTTCTGTTTGGAGGATTTGTCCTGTTCTGTCAGAGCTATGTTGAAGTCTCCAACTGTTACAATGCTGCTGTTTATCATTTTGTTAAATGAAGTAGGATTTGCTTTATGAATCTGGATGCACCTGAGTTAGGTGCATAATTATTTAGAATTATTATGTCTTCTTGTTGAATTGTACCTTTCACCATTATATAGTGACCATCTTTATCTTTCATTACATTTGTTGATTTGTTGACTATCAGAAATCAGAATTGCTATGCTAGCTTTCTTTTGGTTTCCATTTGCATGGAATATTGTTTTTCATCTCTTCACCTTGAGTTAGAATGCATCCTTGTGGGTTAGATGTGTTTCCTGAAGACAGCAGATACTCGGCTTCTGTATATTTATCCATTTATTGGACCAGCCTATATCTCCTTAGTGGGCAGTTCAAGCCATTCACATTATTGAGAGAATTGATAAGTGGGACAGATTTCTGTTCATCCTGTTGAGTTGAACTTTGTTGTTTTGATTTCTCTCTAGAGTCATAGTGGCATCTGGCCTTTGACCTTTAGCTTTTGGGTGATTTTACATTCATGAGTGTTTATTGTGCTGATCTTTATGTAATACTGCGTTGAGTACTTCCTGGAGGGCAATTCTTGTCTTGGTGAATTCCCTCAGTTTTTGCTTGTCTGAGAAGGTCTATATCTTTCCTTTGTATCAAAAACTTAGTTTTGCAGGATACAAAATTCTAGGCTAGGCATTATTCTATTTGAGAAGACTGAGAATAGGGACCTGGTCTCTTTTGGCTTGTAAGGTCTGAGTTGAGAAATTTGAAGTTAGTCTTATCGGTTTTCTTTTGTAGTTTACTTGCTGCTTTTGCCTTACAACTTGTAGGATGGCCTCTTTCAAGTTTATTTTGGCCATTATGATGATTATATGTCTTTCTGTTTGCAATGAATCTCCTAGGAGTCTTTTGAGCCTCTTGCACATGGATATCTACATTTCTACTAAGACCAGGGAAACTTTACTCCATTATATCCTCAAATAGTTTATCCAACCCTTGTGTATTTTCTTCACCCTCAGTTTTATCTATAATTCGCATGTTAGGGCTCTTCACATAATCCAATATTTCTTGTAGGCTTTTCTCTTTTCTGTTATTTCTCTGCTCTATCTCTATGACTGACTTGTTTAATTAAAAGGTATTATCTTTAATAGCTGAGATTCTTTCTTTGTTTGATCTACCCTATTCTTGAGGCTTTGCACTGTGTTTTATAATTCCTTGAATAAAATCTTCATTTCCAGAAGTTATGTTTGATTTTTCTTGAATATTTCAATTCCTTCTGTGAATTTTTCTTCCAAGTCTTGGGGTTTTTTGTGTGTATGTCTGTGTAGTTTCTTTGTGTTGATATCCATTTTCTCTTGCAAATCATTGAATTTTCTTACTATCCATGTTCAAAATTCTTCTTTTCTCATTTCAGTGTTCTGGATTTTGTTGATATCCATTACTAGAAAGCTAGTGTTCCCTTTGGGGGGTGTCCTTTCAGTTTGATTCCTCACACTTCCAGAGTGCTTTTGCTGATTCCTTCCTATCTGGAGCAACTGTCGCTTCTTACTTTTGAATTTTTGTTTAGGTAATGATACACCCAGTTTAGTCTCTGAGTCAGTAGTTCATGTTTGTGGGTGAGATTCAACCAAACCTTGTATGATGAGTCAGTAAATGCAGTAAAAGGGCATGCAAATTGGCCTCCCTGTCAGTATGTTGCACTTGCTGAGAAGAGCAAGCTGTAGAGTTGGTTTTGGTCCTGTAACCAGCTCTTGTTCCTCTAGAGAGGCATTCTAGTGTCTCAGGTGATGGATGGATCTCTGAAACTTCCAGATGTGTCCTTATTCTCTACCTCACCAGGGGCAGGTGGGGTAGTGAGGCTGAGGCGGGGGGCTGCCTGTTTATTTTTTTTAGTTTCATCTAAAATCTTTCTGAGACACTCTGGCTGGAGGTATTTCTCATCTGCCATCTTGCCTCTCTCCACTATGACTCTAGAGAAAAATCAAAACAACAAAGTTCAACTCAAGGAGGTATTTCTCATCTGCCATCTTGCCTCTCTCCATATTTTTGACAGTGAAAAAAATCATCTCAGAGACTTCATTTGAATTCATTAAAACTTTGAATATTGAATTACAATAACTAATGGTTGAAATATGTATTGATTGTATTTTAAATTATTTTCAAATGAAACAAGTGTTAAAATGTCCAATAAGGATATCATACTGCTATTAAACAGATGATTGCATTTAGACTCTGTTTTCTTTTCATTATTATAAAAATTATATTATTGAGTATAAAATTCTGAAACATATAACAATATATTTGTCTGTAATTAATTAAAAATTTTTGCACTGTTCTAAATTTTATCCTATATTTTGTTCATTTCCTATCTTATGTGATTTCTAAAATGCCTATAAATACTAGCACACAACATATTATACTGTATAAAGCACTACATGGAGAAGTTGCATACTTGGGTCCTAGTTATAAGTCAGTTAGATGAATTTGCCAAGTAATTCAATGTCTTTGGATTTCAATGTTCTCAATGAATTCAAAGGCATATTTTGGCACTAAAGCACTATTCAAGTTACGTATGTGGGTGCAGAATTCTTTAGGCTGAGATACCACAATAGATAATTCACATAGTTTTTTCACTTGAGGTGACCTGTAGATTTTCAGAATATTACAAGTGCTATATCTTGATTGAGCTGTTTAAATAATAAAGCTACAATTCTTCATCTTTGAGCTTTAGCTTGGCTTTTCCCACTAACCATAAATAAATTTATTAATGTTTCCCTTACATTGACAGATTAGTGTCTAATCATAAATAAATTAGTAAACTTCCCCCAGAAAAAAATACTTTGGTTTAGAACAATACATTTTTGGAAAAAACAGAACATAAATAAAAAAAATGTTTCATTGTCTATGTAGGGACCAGGCTCTTGGCCTTATAAAATTTCGCTGACAAAAACTACTGATGTGAGGCAGATTGACTAACAGGAGAAAAGGCATATAAATTTATCTTAATGTATATACACAGAAGCCTTCAGAATGAAGACCCCTAAAAATATAGAGAAAATTGTTCAATTTTTATGCTTAAGTTCAACAAAGTATAGATAGGCATATAAAATAGACATAGTATAGATACGACATAGTATAGATAGACAACAAGGATATAATCTAATGCTAACTGACTGAGGGGAGAAACCCAATAAGGCCTATCTGTCTAAATTCTTTTTGGACTCTTTAAACATGCATTCTTTTCTTCTGAGTATAGGGCAGGGCCTTCTCTAGAATGGAGATCTGTTGATGTGCAATCAAACAAGATAGGTCAGATAATTTCTTTTGCCTGTTTTTATACAGAATAATTTTAGGTTTCATGTCTGGCTTTCAGTAAAAGGGGTTCTGGCTTTAATGATCCACTTTAGGAAAGAGAAATTCTAGTTTCTAGGGCTAGCCTCAGGGAAAAATGAGGCTGAGAGACAAGAAGACAGGAAAAAGTAAAAACAAAAACGAAAAACAAAAACTTGAAAAAAAACTTTTGCTTCTAAGGCCTTCATTTTAGAGTACTATTTTCTGAGCCCCATCAATATCTTTGGAACTATTTCACATTTTGCCAAAAACTGAAACTACTACATCACTTTTATCATGTTGAAACACGCTAGAAAAAGCATAAGAGTGGCATATAGCAACATTTATTTATTCACTCATTCATTTAAGCATTCATTTCTACTTTATAATTCTTTTTCCTTTACTAAATATGTACTTATTGCCTAATATGCTCCAGATTCTGTCCTGAAGTGGTTTTTAACCTAGAGGGGGTTAAAAAAAATCTAAAAAACTTGTAGATTAAAAAAAAAATAATAACACATTGAAAACCAGAGAATAAGTGTATGCTGAGTACTCTGGAAATATAATGGGTCAAGGCAGTAGATGGAGGGAGCGAAGAAAGACCTAAAAGAGCTAAGCTTTGAGGAAGACTGGAATGAGTCATGTTCTAGGCAATTTTATCACTGAAACTTTGAAATTCTACTGATATTGGACATCTCATTGGATAATTCCATGACAAGTAGGGCAAGTAGGACATTGGCATTAAATAGTTTTTTTATCATTATTATTTTTATTTAAAGCTACAATCTCAAATAAATGAAGCAAATGAAGAGATTGCTTCATTAATCTCTTTTCCTACCAGCTCTGGCCTCTGTCCTAAAAGAAAAACACAATTCTTATCTATGTATTTATCTGTGTTATACATCTTCACTGTCTCCACTTTCCCTCACTCTGTATGCAAATATGATTTGCTGTGGGCTTAAAATAGCTATTGTTTAGATAGCTACAAAAAGACTATTTAAGAAAAGTAAAGAAATAATTCTGAAAGTTTTGAAAATATCCCAGTTGACAGCCTATCTAGAATTGCAGAAATGGGGTCAGGTAACATGGAGATTGGTCTTTAAGTACCAGGCCTCTTAAATGGCATTTTTCACATCAATTCAATGTCTAATTAAGGTCAAACATAACATGACCATGGAAAACAACTATGGGATTTTTTAACTTAGGGAATCAATACTTACAGATCTTCCAAGAATTATGAGTCATTTACTGTAACAGGTAAAATAATTGGCACTTATCTTGACTTTCCAAATAGATTATTAAATAAATAGAAAAATAAAATGGAGTAAAAAAAAACCCCTTTAAACTTAAATTGGGTTTTCTCTCAATAAATGACCTTGGTTAGGCTATTTATCCTTTCAGAAACCATCTTTTTTTTGTCCATCTTAAAAATTAGGGTGTTGGAAGAGCTGATTTCAAAAGTCTCTTTCACATCCTTAGGCTTTATGGTATGATTCTATGCATCTATTTTTGTTACATCCCAAACATCAGCTTTTCTGTCATAAACAGGGTACATGGACAAATAGAACAATAATATAATCTCAAATCAATCTTATTTCTGTTTCTAGCTGGCAGTTCCATGGAAAATTATTTCTGATTCATAAATTGTAGATGAGGAAGTAAAAACACTAATATTACCTTTATCATTTTTAATCAAAAGAATGTATGAAATATGCATTTGGCTACAATTCCATGCTTTCCATCAAAGTGAATACGCAAATATATAATAACACATGGAAATATATTAGAGAAATTTTTTATCAGGATACGAAGAAACCATTCCAGTAGAAACATTTTGTCCTGGAGGACGCTCTTTGATCTAAAAAGTTGAAACTTCTGGTGTTTTAAACACCTTACAGTAGGATCATGTAGCCAATTCATGTTAAATAATCCATTTTCTTAAAACTTTTCTAAAATTATGAAAAAACTTGTGAATTAATTATCAATAAGATATGTTATTGGAATAAATAACCTAATAAAGTAACTATGGCTTCCTCTTCAGTGACTTTTTATACAGGTACTCTAGCAAAACTGAAAACTATATAGGTGACAATAGGTGACAGGTGACAATAACTAATCAATGAGATCATAAACAGCAAGTACATAGGTGAATAGAGAATTTGCTGCTCTTAACTGAGTACTGTACTTATTTGTTCCCAGATGCTCAAGTCAAATTGTGAAAATCATCCTTTACTCACTTGCCACATCAAATTCATTTAAAATTCTTATGAGGTCTACTTCAAATGTATTATATATCCATCCACTTCTGTACAATTTCTGTTTTTCATTGACCATATATTTAAAATCACCACTCATTACTCTGAATAGCAACCATTTAACTTTTCCCCGAGAAATTTTTATAGGGTCCTTATTTAGTTTTACTTATTTAGTTACTTATTTTTTCTCTGTCCGTGGGAATCTCAGCTCTATGAATTAGGAGATTTTGTCTGTATTGTTTACTGCTATAACTCCATGACCTAGAAAAGTGCCAGATACTAAGTAGGTACTCAGTAAATATTCATTGCATGTATGAATGCATCTACACTGCAGCCACTTAGTCCAAGCCAGCATCATCTCTCATTTGGATTATTTCACTGGTGTTTAACTGATCATCAGCTATATCTCACATCCTTTTCTCTACAAACATTACTTTTGTTCACATGGCAGTCAGTGATTTTTTTGAAAACCTACCTATCAGGCTAAAATCCTTCAAAAACTTACTATTGCTCTCAAAACAAATCCAAACTCACATGAACAGCCTAGAGTGCTCTATGTGAGCTTATCTAATTTACACAAAACTCCACGTAGGTTAATGGATCTTTGCCTAGTGGTGGGCCTGCTCTTCCTCTATAGTCTAATTTAGTGTAGTCTCTTTCCATGGTCCTTCTCTTCCTCACTACTCTATTTTGATTGCCCTTCATTTATGAGATCTGAAATAGTCTCTCTTGCTTTTTGGTGGCTTGTCTCCTTCTATCATTAATGTAAGCTCCATGTCACCAGGGCCCTACCTTTACTGTTGTACCACAGGGAATTCATTTCTACTGCTATCTTCATAAACACCCAGAACAATCCAGCTGGAGCACCTAAGACATAAGTTAAGTGACAATTGCCTGTTTATTGTTTGTCTGCTCCACAGGACCAAGTCTATTCAAGACAATTTTCCATGTTTTGTTCATTATACGTGGGCTGTCTGGAAAGTACCCAGCCATTGTTAATAAAACGAGCAGAGTTACAGGGCTGGATACTTTCTGGACAGCCCTCATCAATCACTGTGTCCTCAGGAAAGCCTATGTATGTCATATGATAACAACTCAAGAAGTACACAGGGAGAGATGTAATGGATGAAAGAGTGTCTGACAAGACACCTGAAGTCCCAGTCCACGTCTTTGTGACATATGCTATATCCACGAAAATATATTGTAAGGCTTAGTACCCTAAACTTCAAAACTGCATTTCAAATATTAAAGATGATGCTTTGCAGTTAAGCCTTTTGCCACTGACTGAAGGAGCAAATTATTAGCTTTAGAAAACCGAGAGACTGGGCAAAAATAAATTCTGGGATCATATGCTTGTCAAGTAGGACAAAGCAGAAGTTTAATGGTGAGAGTTTTCTTTTTTGTTTCCTCCTTATTTTTCCATTGAATCTCTGTCTCTCTATATCTCTGTGCTTTTTGGTTTTGTGTTTTGTTCTCTCTCTGCCTTTCTCTTTTGTCCTCAGTCTTTGTCTCTCTCTTTTTATCATTTTCCATCCAGGGCTCTTTCACACTGCTGTATCTTTCTTTGCACAGTAACTTAGGGTTGCTCCTGGGTTGAGAGGCTCCTGGAGAGCAGATGAGGGATGCAAAATACAATTGTAAAACTTAGCAATAAATAAATGCAAGGTATAAAGATACCTGTGTTTGAGGTAAAAACCTCCTCAAACTGCCTACCTCATACAAACCCTTGAATTTCTTTAGATGATTCTCCATCGGTGAGGTCCTCAATTAATAAGCAAATTTGTAAATCTGGCATTACTATATGAGTGGCAATTCAACTAATTTTTTTACTAGATAGGGTTGGGAAGGGGGAGTGGTTGGCACCCATATCCCTGTGGTATCCTTCCTCCATCTCTAGGTGATCCAAATATAAGACAGGAGAAAGAGATAGTCAGTAAGAAACCTTGAAGGTCAAGGTGTTCCTTTTAATATAGAATCATACCATGATCACATATCTCCACCTAAAATATAATATCATGTTTTCATTTAACTTTAGTACTTGTTAAATTTAAAAATATTATTCTACATGTTAAAAATAGCCTAGGAAATTTGTACCAGTGTATAAGTAATATTATTGCTTTAATAAACTTAAGTATCATTTCCTTACTAATTCACATTTTCCACTTTAATTTTGGTAATACATTAACAAATGCCTTCTATGAACCTGAAAGAATGAATTGAGTTAAGAATTTGTAATGATTTCATATCTTGTATTTTAAACAAAAATATATAAATAAAATTTAACTCATTGGTCACTTAGTAGAGATCTTCACACCTTTCCAGTCCTAAGATCTAGTTCCATTTTTTGTTTGCAGGACTGGAGGCCTTCTAAAATGTTTATAGTCCTCTGGATGTAAGTCTTAATACCTGCAGAAAAATGTAATAAGGGCCTATCAAATAAAGTCTCTATCAGGTATTAGAGAAAAAATGTCCTCAACATTTATTGCAAGATTTAGGGGATAGGCTTCAGTTGTCCAGAAATGGTATTCAATCAAGGAGCCTCATTCATAATGAAAGGAGATAGATTAAGCTTTAGTGGAGTGAGTTGTTTTTTCTTTGATGCAATCTGAATTCAGCTTGTAAACTTCTATCTTGACTTGAGATTCTTGGTATTCCCATTCATCATTTCTTGCAAAGTAGAGAAAACATCAGTAAGTTAGCTCATTAGAAGGAATGCACACTGTATACTATCCCCAGTAGAATTTGACTAAACCAAAAACAACCAAATTGACTTGTGTGAGAAAAAACTCAGAACAATAAAATATTGGCAGCTTACAAACATGCCATTCAGGTATTATGGAAATAAGCCATCCCAAATCACTCAAGGAACAGAAATAAAGCCAACTCACTATGTTTGAATGTCAGAGGGATTTTCAGATAATAGCTTGTAAAATGAAGGGCACCTTTAGAGTTCCAATGTAAATTTCAACAACTTAAAATCTTTCCTGCAGAGAGTAACAATCCTCAGGAATTCCAAAATAACATATTCCTAATAAAATTATGAGCCTCTTTTCTGTAATGAATTCTGCTATTTCTGTCATGTTCAATTTTCTTTGTTTTTGCTTTCTTATTTCAAAAGTCAGCTTCAAATCTTCTTGTGTAATTAAATGGGATTTAAATTGTAAATACATTATGAGAAAAAGTATTAATATTTTGAGTATCTACTATGTACTGGGTGCTTCATCAGTTAATCCTCCTAATACCCTTAAAAACTATCCTCATTTTATAAAGGTTCTAACTGAGGCTTGGAGATGTCATGAGATTTTCAAATTTATATAGCTTATAAGTGATGAAGATGAGACCATTCGACTCCTAAGCATGCAGTCTTTAGACTAAACAACTTTGCTCTCACTTTAAAATTTTTATTATAGGTATATTATATTTAACATAATTTATTCTATAATAGTGTATATGATATATATTCATTCACGTAGCAAGATGGTCTCTGACTTCAACAAGACTCTCTGACACTATTTGAACATACAAGAAGGCTTTCTATAAGTCAGTACTAAAGTCAGGTGGCATGCTTGATTTGTTGGTGCCAGACAACACAAAAAAAGTTGTCCTGAGTTATTAATTCCCTTGCCAGGGCTACCTAACACTGTCAGCATGGAGCCAGGCTTCCTCCTTCTTTTTTCTTTGTTGCTTGTGGTTCCATTTCCCCATTGCAGCCACTGCCTTGCAGCCATGCAATCAGCCGTTTTAAAGAGCATGATAAGGTTGATTATAGTTGGTTTGTAGAGAATTTCTAATATAAACTGGATGTCACACTTTATGCTGCAGAAACACCAGTTGGTTTGTTTTAACAGGTCTCTTTTCCCACCGTGTACCCTTACCTGGAATCCCTTTCTCTCTCCCACTCTTCCTTACCAGGCAAGCTCCTTTTGGGTCTTTAAGTTAATCTCCTCCAAGAATCTTTCTACAACATCTCGCCTGTATGAATTATTTCCCATCACAACACTGTGAAGGAAAGATCTGTCTATAAGTCTGTTTTAACCAGTATATTGAGGCCTTCCTGAAGGCAGGTTTGGGTTCAATGATTGTTCAGTGCTGGTCTTTCCAGGAAAATCTAGGAATACTTTGTTGTGCAAATTATGTGTAATTCCCCAGGGAAAGAATTTTATTTATTTTATAATAAATTCCTCAAAAGCTCCTCAAGACCGTAAAAAACTATGATTATACATCCACTACTGTTCACAGAAGTATATGACAAGGTAGGAAAGAGCTTAGATTCAGCAGTCACCATTCTATGAAGATATTTTTATATCTTAGTATTTAGAAAAAAACGATTTATATTTATGGCCACCGTACTTTATTTAAGCTTTAGTCATTTAATTGATGACTTCTTACATCTAGACTCTTTCTAGATTTTAGTAGCTACAAAATACCATCCTACCTTAGAAATACTATTCCAAGAACAGCTCTCAAGTCTTAATAATATATATTTCCAAGTATATATCCTTTTGAGCCATAAAGAAGGTAGAGACTTAGGGTAGAAACTTTACTCCTTTGTCTCTCCTCAGCTGCAGTCTGGGGTCCCTTATAGAAGAGGACTCTTCTGCCAGTCATGGGCAGTCTGAGAGGAGCTTCAGAAGCCTCAACTTTGGAGGTTAACAATAATATGGATTGATATTTTTCTAGGTACATAGCCTATATGTTATGAAACAATGTGCTTTGCTTTGATGCATATTTGAACATGCTCAATGAATAATCTATACATTGTAACAACTAGAAGAACACCTGTGATAAATGGAGCTCTACTTGACATGAGGAGCCAGGCCTGGAAGTTAGTCTTTGTGCAACTCTGATTTCTTCGCATGCTAAACCATAATTCTCCACAGAGAACTAATTTTGACAAATTCTAAAAAAGGAAAACTTCCAGTAAGCAGGCAGTCTGCTGACATTTGATAATATCTAGTTGTCAGTGAGATTTTAAAAGGTACACATGCCCACGTAGATTCCTGGATAAAAAAACACAGCAGGAATTTAGGGAATGAAAATTAGCGATAAAACATTTTGCAATCATTTTATATAGGATCATATGATAGCTAATATTTACAGTTCGTGGCCTGGATAATACTGGCTAATTAAAGAAATCATTTGAGACAAGGGAGCACTCAGAAATGATGTTTTTTGGTTGTTTTTTTTCAGTTCATAAGCCCAGAGACTTCAGGGAACCTTTCAAAGTTCTATAAAACTGAATATATTTTTCCCTTTGGCTCATTATTTACTTGACTACAGGTCATTTATCTTGGCAGGAAAAAAATGTATCTGTCCAATATCAAAAGGCCTATGAATTTCAACCTACGTTTATTACCATATTATATCATGTGAGAATTTTTAGTTAAATAAAAAACAATTATTTTTCTTTATATTACGATTTCCCTCAGCTTCTGTGATTTTAGTTTCCATAATTTAAAGTGCATATTGAAAATAAATTGCTTTATTTGATCACATGTAGATTTTCCATTAATGAAGTGCAGTGGTAACATTGTATATACATCTATGAAAAATAACTCTGAATATAACTGAATCTGTGAAAGTATCTTCTTAAAGATGTATTTCATAATAATATGAATTTATATTCAGGATTATGAATTATGCATATAGGGCATAGTTATTTTAGTTATAGATATTAAATTTGTTAATGCTTTTTTTTCAACACTTACTTTTACATTGTATGCACAGGACAAAGTCCAGCCGTACCCCCTCCATTACCGACAGAGCAAGCTTCCAGACCCACTCTGGTATCACCTGCTCTTGAAGGCAAGTGCTTTATTTTTTCTTTTCACAAAGATCTGTATTGTAGACAAAATATTAATAACGTAGAGGAAGAAAACAAAATAGTGAAAAAACAACAGTGTGATCCAATATGTTCCTACATATTTAGTATGTCTAAACTCCAATTTATATTTTCTGAAATTCCAATTTGCTTATTTTTAGACAACCAAAAATTTCCCCTTAAAATTCTATATTGGTGACCTTTAGCTTCCAGAAGGATGACCAGCTTAGTATTCTGGAAGTCAAACAACAACAAAAAAATATATAGGGATAAAAATATAAAGATATATCTTGTTACTTTTGAAGTTTTACTACAACCTGGTCAATTTTGTGCCTAAAGCTCTAAGCTCTGGTGCCAAAGTTTCTGGGTTTAAATCTGGGCTCACCTTTTTGTACATTTGGAAAATAACTTAAATTTATTATTTATGAGCTTTTTCATTTCTAGCATGGGATAAGAATAGCACTGATATCCTAGGGTTATTGTGAGAATGAAATTGTGTGTGTGTGTATATATATAAACATATACATATATACCATTGTATCTACATGTAGAGTTTATAAGTGCTATATACATCAAGGAGTTAATATTACTAATAATTAATTTTTTCAAAATATTATGTTTCAAGATCAATGAAATAAATGGAAGTGCCATTATAATCAATTTTGTTGGAAATTTAATGTCATTTCTTTAAGTCGCCATTCATTCATTTATTCATTTCTTTAACCATTATTTATTCAATCCCAACCATGAGATATATTTTCCAAAGTAATGGGGACTCAAAGATTAATGGAAAAAAAGATCTTACTTTGCCAAGACTCAATTTACAGACATGAAAACACAAGTAATGAAAGCACGCCACTAATTTTTTAGGAGTACAGATGGACATATCCCTCCCACGCCAGATCTTAGCCCGCTTTCCACTCCTAGCACTGTCTCAAACTGAAAGGGATCTTCTGTGTGCACATGTGGACTCTCCAGCCTGCTCGTTCAAGATCCAACAGTTGCCTAGTGGCTTCCCCCCTACCCCCCCCAAGATTAGTGGTGATGACACTTATAAGGATTCATCCAGGAGGAGGCTACTATTGTATGTCACTTACCTAGAGAGAAAAAGCAAGGGATTTAGAACAAATCAGTCCAATGAAGAAAAAAAGAGAGAGAGAAAAAAAATCAGAGTTATATTTCCTTTGGCATTTGGACTGTAAGAGCTCATTTGACTTGAGATAATTTGACACAAAACTGACAAGCAACTATCTCACTGCCCAAAATGTTCACAGGACAAAAGACGGCCTATAAATAAATAATAGTATCACTTTATTTTCACGGGAGTCTAATTTCGTTGTTTCAAGATAAACATGAAGCAAGGAACTCAGATTCCTCGACTTGAGGGATACTTTGATAGTTTATTCAAATGTTCTGCTTCAACTTATCTCCTAGCAGAAGTTCGTAAAGCACCAGGCACAAACTATTTTGTCTATTGATCTGTCACTTGGAAAAGTATGTGTCATTTGTTAAGTGTGACACAACTTCTGTTATTGTATTTATAGAGTGATTTAATTTGACATTTTATACTAGAATCCAGTACTATTATTATGTTTAAGTGAATAAAATAGAAATGTTTAAGGATCACAAGTCTTTTGTCAGTATCTACTTTTAAATACTTTTGTCAGTATCCCAGCCTTCTGAGCAGTTGGGGTGATGGGCATGAGCTGCTGCACCCAGCCAGTATCTACTTTCGCAGAGAGACAGAGTCCCGTGTGCCGTGCACAGAGGCTGCTAACGCTGAGTAGCTTCCCGAGGAGTCCATATTATCAGGCGATGCTGAGATCATGGGCTTTGTCAGGGCTTGCAGATGTGCTGCCTGTGACTTCATTAACATAATTGATTAGGAACTAGGACACATTTAGTATTAATCAAGCTGTTTTTAGTGAGGCTGATTATGCCAGTCCTCTTGATGCACTATTTTAGTCTGGAGCTTCCTTAGGACCAAGTTGCAAGAAAATGGCTCTATGTAAAAAGAAGGAACTTAAACATGGGAGGAAAGTATGCTATTTGATTTGAGGAATACAGTTATAACAGGTCAAGATGGAGGGGCATAAACATATTCCAATTTTAACGTTTTAAGGAAGTAGAGCTTATATATAGACTGGCGTATTAAATTTGTTCATAGGAGTTTGGAAATAATTTAGAACTTTATCAATGAAATCTAAAATACTGTGCCTTTTATTATGGGTGAAGGCACTCTACACATCTGTAAAGCCCCTAAAAGTTTTCTTTATGTTTTCACAGCTCTTTAAAACAATGAGTTTCTCATTTCTATCACTCACTTTGTTCTGGGAAGTATCAGTGTACTTCTTACCTTGGGCCACTTATTTGGTGCCTTGAAGTAGTGTAATGCCTTCCTGGGATTTCCCTGTTCCTCTCATATCACCTGCTTTACATTATGATATAGATTTTATTACTTTGAATGTTTGGATACAAAGGGTCTACTTGCATATTAAATCACCTGTTTCCTTTGATTCCTACTATATTTTTAGATTACATTTATCCAGGAAAAATTGGTTACAGTCGCTTAAAAAAAAACTTATGTAATAACCACCTCATGTAATCATTCTGTTCATCATTGTTTTCAATTTATAATTAATTATGGATATAACTAAACTGATTTAAAATGAACCTAACTTAAATATAATGTTAATTCTCATAATCTTCCATAAATTATTAAATTTTGTGATAGAATTAACCTTTGTGTCTATTGGGAGCTCTCATTCAAGCTGAAAAGCACATAAGTTCAAAGGGCCACAATAGTTATCCATATATTATCTAAATGGAGACAATCTATGTGGGTGTTTTTCCCTCCAATGAAATAGTACCTTATAATATTAACATTATAGGTGGTTTTAGCCCTTAGCTGGAGAGCCCTTTTTCATTAAATGTTTATTAGCATTTCCACTAATCTCTTACCCCAAGAACTGTACTTTTCTGAAGGGATTAGTCCCTCACCGATCTCTGATGGAATCCTTCGTGGTTAAACAGAACAGCTTCAGGCAATGTTGCCCACCCCTACTCAGTCACCAAGAAAAGCAGAAAAGCTGTGTCATAAAGTCCATCCTTATGGACTTCATCTTTAATCAACAATGATAGAAGATTTTTTCTCACCTATTCAACAAAGACCTCCAGGCACTCCATTTTTGTCATTGATCACTGAGAAGTTAAAGACTTCCACTCACATGTAATCACTGGCCATTTTGTGGAAAATTACTGGGACTCCTTTATTGTAGCAAAGACATGAAAGGAAGAAGTTAATACTTAAATTATTTTTTAATATTAATATTCTCTTATATACATATAATTTGCATGAATAAAGTCAAATAAAAGAAGGTGAATAAATTCTGAACACCCTATCATTTTCTTGAATGAATATATAACTGGTACTTAGTATTGCAATTTTAAATGTTATTATAAATGCCATCGAAAGAACTCTAGAGAGAAGACCAGAGTTCTACAGTCTGATCTCAGCTTTGATACTAATGAGTTGTATGATCTTTGACAAATCAATTGACTTCTTAGGACCTTCCTTTTTTCACCTATAAACTGTGGAAGTGGAATTTAAATAGTCTCTAAAGTTCCTATCTGCTTTTACACCCAAAGATTCCATACTTATTTTCTTAAGGTTGGTGGATTGGTAATGAGCTGCCTTAATTAAGAACAGAGTGAACCCTTCATGGCTTTGCCTAGTGGTTAAATAGCTACTGTAGATGTATAAGGTATGGTTGTGGTTTCTATAGAGATGTCAAACTTGCTGGGGCAATGAATAGTACTATGAAGCATTATTTACTGAAATACAAAAGTGAATTGTACAGATCATAAAGGCTATAAATATTAAGAGGAAAATGAGATACGAATGACGCATGGTTATGTAGTAAAACCTCAAGTCTTACACTGAGCCATGAAGAGTAAGTTAGTAGAATTTGTACACTTACAGAGGAGAAAGGAGCATTATATGAAATTTATTATAAGATAATTTTTTACCATAGAATGCATCTGAGGACAATGTCCTACAGGAGCTAGTAATGTTTTATTTACAATTCTATTAAACTGAAACTTTATCACCTTAGCTCTTCAGTGAGATATATCTTGAGAAGCAAAAAAAATCATAAAATAATAAAATAGAAATTTGGCCTCAGTTCTTATTCTATTAACTCTATGACACAATAGATTTTATTGAACTTCAGGCCAATGTAACATTTTTCTTTGTTTTATGTTGAAATAAACTCACATCTGTTGGTGATTTTTAATGGCATTGACCTTTAGTTAAAAGTTTTTATAAAATATATAAACCAAACTACTTTTAGTACCTATTTAACTTAGAAAGTTGCTCAGGGATCTGTATAAGATAATGCATATCACAACTTAACACATTTTCTAACACAGTTAAGTACTCAACCATTAGTTGTTATTATCATCATTTTTATATCAGGAAATTTCTTACATATATAATAAACCATTAATTTTATGGTAATTTTGTATTGGTATCCATTGAAGAGAGTGAGATGATTATATTCATGACATTGGCCAGTATACGCAAACTCTAATATAATTTTTTAATATAGGACTGGGGCCATATCCTGAAAAGCTTTATATACACAACTAAAGATTTTACACCTCCTCACAGATTGCATGAAATCGCTTAAGCAATTGACAGAGAGTAGTATGATTTGATTTGCATTTTAGGTCATGTATCAGCTATAAAAAAGATAAATTGGTGAAGAGTGGGCTTGAGGGTTTAGATTATGAGACCATTTTAGGAGAGTACTTCTCGTGGGAAAAAATGATCCTACTTTTCTTGTAAACAATCACATTTTACTCTCAAAACAACTCCAAGCAGTAAATACGATTTACATCAATTTACAAAGATAATCAGAGAAATCAAGTAAATTGTCTAAGATAACAGAGCCCTAAAGATGGTATAACTGGAATTGGAAGCCAGGTATCTTCTACCAAGGCTCAGTCTATTTCCATTATCATAGAGTGGCAATTAAGTGTGAAGGCTGAGCATAATTGCTAAAGTTCTTATCTGACTTGGTTAATTGAATGGAATTAAGAATAAGATCAGGTGTTAAGAGATAATAATGAGTTCAGTTTTGAGTTTGCTGAGTGTATCTGGGTCCCTGCAACATTCAAATGGGTGATTAAAAGAGTTTAATGAACGTAGTATTTATAAAGGTTTGAGCAGAGTTATGGTAGAGTATCTAGGGTTGTCCAAAGGCAGGAAAAGGCTGAGGAATGGAATGATTGACAGATCCAGAGAGTCTTATAACCTGTAACTGATTAGAAAAGATGTCCAATCAGAGCACCTGGAGCTTGTGTCCTTTAGTAGAACACAGCCACCAACACTCTGTAAAATGATCTATTTAAAATTCTCAGAGAGCAGGGAGGAAGCTAGGGAACAAGTGCTAGCTCTCTCTTTTCCCTGCTCTATTATGTATTGATGTTGCATCCATAGGCTAAAACAACCCAAATCCAGAGGACATAGGTGGTGGTTAATGCAATCCACAAAGGTCAAGGTGGAGACTGGACCAAGAGAGAATATCAAGACTGCCTTATGTCAGGCAGAACAGTGGGCTTGATTCACATAGTGGTCATCTCCAGTGGACAATTGAACATAGAAGTCTGGAGTTTACAAACAAAGGAGATACAGATATTCGAGTCACAAGCTTAGCCCTACCATAGCAGTTCCTTAAATATGTTATAAGGGACTCTAGTTCTATGGTATTCTTGGTGGAGAAAAAGTTTTCATGACAAAATACTTGGGGTGAGCATAATGTGTTATATTTTCTTTCTTGGACATCTGCAATGCACACTTGCATATCAAATGATCCAAGAAAATCTAAACATATAAAAAATCTGTTCAGCTTTTTTTTAACCTGTGTTTTCAGGTTTTCTTGATCACATAAATATTTCCTTTCCTAATAACACTTATCAATCTGCAAAGAAACAAGTGATCTCAAAAACACTTTGTGTCACACAAAGGATAATTCCAAATATAACTGAAGAGTAGATCATCCTTGAATGTGAGTGAGGCTGTCTAGTATACCGTATACACTCAAGAAGGGAAATGTGGGGAAACACATTGATTTAGTCAGGGTTCTCCAGGAAAATAGTTGCACCAACAGGATATATATATATATATACTTACATATCTCTATCTCTGTCTGTCTATCTATCTAGAGAGATTCATTTATTTTAAAGAATTGGCTTACGCAATTGTGGAGGCTGGCAAGTCATAAATCTGCAAGGCAAGCAGGCAGGCCGGGCAGTGAATAGTTGGTGTGGCAGTCTTGAGTCTAAAGGCAGTCTGGAAGCAGAGTTCCCTCTTCCTTGGGAAGACCTTTTCTCTTAAGGTCTTCAATTGCTTGGAAGGGGCCCACCACATTATGAAGGGTGATCTGCTTTACAGAAAGTCTACTGATTTAAGTGTTAAATCGAAATTAAAAACTACCTTCACAGAAACATTTAGACTGGTCTTTGACCAAATGACTGTTACCATAGTTTGGTCAAGTTGATATATAAGATTATCACAAATATCATCAGAAGGCAGGCTAAGTAAACCATGGATGAGAGAGTATGGAGAAAAAGAAACAGTGGGGCCAAGTGATCCAGAGAGATCAGTAGGATAAAGACTGAGCAGGAACCTTTAGATTTGTCAATTAGAAAATCCTGATAATCTACTTTTGACTCTAAATTTTCTCTCTGCCACATACAAATGAGAGTGTAGTAATCAGGAGTTTGAACTAAAGGTCCCACTGTAAGATTCATATTATTAATAGTTTCCTTAACCTCTCAAAAACTGGATTTCCTCATCTGCATGGTGACATTTTTGAAATAGATAATCTCAAGGCTCTGTTTCATCTCCAAAATTTTATCATGCTTAAAGCTTGTATTTCATTCATTCTTTTGTCTATCTACATGAATACATTTATTTCATTTCATTTGTGTTACACAGTGGGCTAATCAATAGTACCAAGTGAAAAAGAATTTTCTATTTCAGAGGCTTAATCCTTCCAATATTGTTTGGTTGATCTTTTTAAACTTTTTTATTTTACAATGATTTTACATTTACAGAAGAGTTGAAAATATAATACAGAGAGTTATTTTATACCTTTCAGCAAGCTTCCTCTAATGCTAACATCTCACATAAGCATGGCTCACTTACCAAAACTGGGAAATTAATATTGGTACAACACAATTAACTGAATTAATTATATTTGGGTTTTTACCTTCCAATGGTTGGTAAAGTTTTTTTTTTTTTTTTATTACTTATGTGTGTGATGGAGATGCAGATATTAACATAAGTAAACACAGCTTTTCTCCCTTACCCTAACATCTAAGGAGTATTCTAGATTTGCCTGGTCAGCTCCAGAGTATTTCTGTTCTGTTCAGGATATGCTAGGTGAGCAGAACAGGAAGTCCTCTGGTTATATTAATTCATGTTCCTATGGGCAAGGGTTAGGGTTAGGGTCACAGGATATGAATGGTGAGAAAAGAGATCATGAGAAAGAAATAGGAACAACAGCATGGCTGGAATAAGGTTTTAGTGGTGCTTTTGGAAGAGAAAAGAATTTGGTGAGTCTGAGACGAGGGAGTCATGGAAAACTAGAGTAAGAATAGAACCTTTAGAATGTTTTGCTTTGGATCATATGATATTAGTTCTTTGAGAGATTTCAGGAAAGATTTAAATTTATCTTCATTGCTTCTTGGAGTTTTAGATTCTTGTTTCTTTTGATAACAATATTTTGCTAGGCCTGGGCCTGAGGTAATATAGGTATATGTGGGTTAATATATTAGAACAAGTGTAATTCAGCTTAGTATCATGAAAAAGTAGATAAGTCTTAACAACTAACTGTTGAGTAAATTTAAAAAAAAAAACATGAAACAAAATAGGTGAAAAAAACATCTAGAAAAAGGAAAAGAAAGGAAAAGAAAAATGGAAATAAATTGGAGTTTTCTATGGATTATGAAATGTTATATAAAGACATTTTAGTAGATATTGTACTTTATAAGATATTTGTACCTCTAAACTTAAAAGGTTCCTTTCTTGTTATATTGGTTTTAAATTCCCATTATTATCATAAAAAGGCCTTTTGTGAAACGATTAACTTTTTTTCACTGACCTCTCTATAAGAGGAAGTAGTTATGTTCTTCTTGCCATCTCTATCTTCCAATATAGCTAGAGTCATCTGTCTGTTTTGACTGTTCAGTAGCAGCAGGTATTTACTCTGGAGGTCAGAGTTTGACACCCACAATGGGGGAAAGAATGAAGGTGACTTCTGTTGAGATCAGAGCCAGCTTCCTGCCTCTACTAATACTGTGGTCTACTAATAGCTTTCTTGTTATGGAATTCTGATTAGAACCCTCTTTTGCCAGCAAATTTTTTTATAAAATATTGTATAAAACAGAGTCAGTTTCCTCCAAAGCTCTTGTTTACAAGTACCAATTTTTCTTTATAAAACAGTTATTTGGGCCGGGCGCCGTGGCTCACGCCTGTAATCCTAGCTCTCTGGGAGGCCGAAGTGGGCGCATTGCTCAAGGTCAGGAGTTCGAAACCAGCCTGAGCAACAGTGAGACCCCGTCTCTACTATAAACAGAAAGAAATTAATTGGCCAACTAATATATATAGAAAAAATTAGCCAGGCATGGTGGTGCATGCCTGTAGTCCCAGCTACTCGGGAGGCTGAGGCAGCAGAATCGCTTGAGCCCAGGAGTTTGAGGTTGCTGTGAGCTAGGCTGACGCCACGGCACTCACTCTAGCCTGAGTAACAAAGTGAGACTCTGTCTCAAAAACAAACAAACAAACAAACAAGGAAACAAACAAACAAAAAAAAACAATTATTTGCTACTCGTGTCTGTTTGATTTAAAATTCCTTCCCATTATACCAACATGTTACAAGTGCAAATGGTATTATTCTTCCTCTCTAGAACCAGTGAGGAAAGTGGCTGCATCTTCAAGATCAAGTCTGTTTTAGCCAAGTGAAGTAAAGAGTCCTGGCAATTGTTCATTTAATAAAGGATGAGGGAAACTTGTGTCAATTAAGTGAGGATTTTAAGTAAAAGCATTTTCAATCTACTCTAATAAACTTCACATTAGGAAGGAGAAGACATAAAATGTGTTATTAGTTTGGTATAATCCATGAGAGACAGTAAAATTTATGTAGTATACCAGTTAAAATAAACCTGAATTCAACATATTAAAACTCTTAAAACTTGGAAAGTTGTAATACTCTTTGGGTGCTTGCTTTTTCTTAAAGAATTAATATCATTAGACATATTTTTTAAAAATTGAAAGTCCTCAATGAAGAATCAGACTTATAAATGTGCCTAATACAGTAGTGATTTTTGGTAATTTTAATGTCATATCATACTGAAAAATAACTATTAAGTCTTTCTAATTCATTTAATAAACCAAGCCCCAAATTCTCAAGGATCTGTTATAAAAATAGCAATACCTTTGACATGGTCCTTTAAGGTATTGTATATTTTGATTTTGAGTTATAACCAACTTTTTCTCTACTGATAATTTAGTCATGAGAAGAAAAATCTCAATTTTCTATTGTTTTTAGACATTCTTGACGTTTTAAATAGAATGAAGTAATCTTGCAATACATTTCCAAGTACAGACAAGTGTAGAAAAAGCATACTGATAAAATATGAAGAAAGTAATCTTATACAAATTACATGATATTATAAACAAAGTTTGTTAGAGAAGAAACATGTTTGTTTTCCTTACCCTCATAGAAATGCACATTGGGAAAGTTTACAGTAAGTATCTTGAGAAAAAAATGCTTCTGCATAAAAATTTAAAACAGTTAAGGGTTTTTCAAGAATCTTCCAATGACGGCAAGACCTAACAAACTCAACAAAAGCAATTGTAATTTATAGAGTTATAAAGATACAATTGCATGCAGATTGAGAGCTTCTCCCTGGAGTACAAGTCAACAAACTTTAATTGAGCATTTGCTTTGTGAAATATAAAAGCACTGAGTTGAAAAATAAAAGTCAGCCGCTCCCTTTCTTCCTCCCTTCTCCCTCTCTCTCTCTCCCTCCCTCCCTCCCTCTCTCTCTCTCTCTCTCTCTCTCTCTCTCTCTCTCTCTCTCTCTCACACACACACACACACTCACACACAAACACACACACGGAGGTTGCCTTTGGTGTTTCACTTCTGTATAGAAGGTGAAAATGAACAGTTGTGCCAACTTTCATCTATGTAAAGACAACACATTCAAAATAAATACAATCAATTATCTAAAAAAGTTTTACCATTTTTAAAACGTTTGGGGGAAATCTACCTTATCCATTTTAAATAACAAGTGTAATTGCGATAGAAACTTCTTTGCAATTTGAAATATATTAAATAATCTTTCTCTTTGCATTCCCTTTTGCATACTAAATTCAGAAATAGAAAAAAAAGTGTCATTATGTCAAAGAACTTTGGTTGTGAGAGAGCTGAAAGACGAGTTTGGCAATGATGAGGTAGAAAGTGGCACTTCTCTTCCCATGCCTCAGATAGCTTGCAAGTTTTTGATAGAGTATCTACCTCAAGCTTCATTTTCCATATTGCAGAGGACAGAACAGCGTTTGTGGTCATCTTTAAATTTCAATCCTTGTTCTGTCACTTACATGATTTGTGGAGTGGCCAAGTTACTCATGTTTCCTGAGCCCATTTTCTCACAGGCTATAGAATGGGTAAACTTTTACTTGAGGACCAAGGATATATGCTAATGTGCTTTATGCTATGCTTCATGTGCTTTATGCTATCAGTATAATTTCTTACCATCTTCACATTAGTGTCTTTCCCACCCAAAGTAAAACATATTTTGTTTACCTACTCTGAGCATATAAGATAAGGAAATTATTGCGGTCCTTTCACCACAATATTTCTGAGGCTCGAAGGAGAAAGAAATGTAGTATTGGATCTTGAAAATCTTTGGCTTTAAACTGATAGGATCTGGAGTCCTTCAAGACATTTATTTCATTGATGATATTTTATCACTAAGCTTCTCAACCTGTATCTGCAAGACATGAGCTGTCACTCCACACCTTAGTTCCTTGAGGTAGCCTTATTAAGAACACTTGTAATACTCAGTTCAGAGTTGGGGCCCACATACCATTTTTAAGTTATTCTGAGGTTATTTCCCCCAGGAGTAGTTTTTCCATTTCACCCAGCCCTCCTGGGTTTGAGCCTCTTTGTGGCTTCTAAGTACTTGACCCATACAGTTTCTCAAAGTCCTTATTGCAATTGTGACCTTTCTCACATCTTATCCTCACACTGGTATTCCTGGTAGAAAGCTTTCTAAAACTCCAGACCCTGGCAAGGAGTTTGGCATAAGGCTAAATAAACATTTGTTGATTTAAGTGAATAAATTGTGCATCTAAAAGTCTCTGGGTAGTCACTGAAAAGTGCTATAGAATTGCTGGCTGTTAGTTGTTTGTTGTTAATAACTGATAATGAGAAGAGCTGGCTTCTAAGAATATTTCAGCTGTCACTAAAGAAAAGTCAAGGCGAAGAAAATGGATTCAGGGCCTGAAAGGCCAGCTTAGTTATGCCAGATAATTCAAGTGAAGTCCTTAATTTAGAGAGCTTTGCTGTCATGGCAACCTGATTACAATGTGAAGGGAGGTATTCTTACCATGTTTCTACAAAGTTGCATTCTTTCATAAGTCCCAAATTAAATTCAGAGAAAAAATTTGGAAAAAAAAGAAAAGAATACTTTTACTGAATTCTTTTTTTTTCCTAAATCATCTTTTGTACTATTAATATATGATCACAAAATCCAATGGGACACTTGTCACCACCCAGTAAGAGCCAAAGTTTTTCTTAAACCATCACTCAGAATCAAATAACTTACCTGCTTAAAATTTCACAGTGACAACATACCATAGCTGTTTACAACTCTAAGCTTTTTAAGTTACCTGTTCCCTGCAAAATTGGGAAATAAATGCAAGATGATGCATATTTCATTTGACAAATAAGCAATGAATAGGTGAAGAGGGACTTAAATGCATTCTACTTATTTCCCTGCCATGTATGGTTGATGACATAAAATATATGATTTATTTTCACTTGCATAAGGCAATGGCTACTAATTATAGAAAAAGTGAGGCTGGAATCCACTTCTCCTTTTGCCACACAGTGCTCCTTCATAACATGTTCATTCTTACTCGTGTCATTTTTTCCCTTAAGTTTCTCAATATAAACTATTACAGACAGACTCTCTGGATATAGGAAAATAAGAATTAATTAATTATTAATTAATTAATTAATATTTATATCTAGTCAAAGAGATCAATAAATGTCACATCTAGAAAAATTACTCAAGATTACATGTGGTCAGATTTTCTCTAGCTGTAAAGTATAGTAATAGTAGGTCATTATTATCATTATTTTTGAACATCCCCTCTGTCCCAGGCTCTTTAACACAGTTATCTGTCTTCCTCACAATATGTCAGCAAGGTAAGTTTTATTAGCACCACTTTTCAAGTAAGGAAAATAAAATGTGGTGTATCATGGACATTGCCCAACATCACACAATCAGAAAGGATTAAGGACAGAATTCGGACCAAGGTCACCAACACTAGCATCTGTGCTTTCTCTGGTATAGAGCACCACACCCCTCTGTAGATAACAATGGGAGAACTATAATAATCCCTTGTGCCTGTGTTATTGAACTTATCTGCTTATGTAAAATTTTCCATGGTCATACTGTGAGATGAGTACCAGGCCAATCTCTGCCACTGTAAAGAAACAAGCTGACAGTGATGAGGTATGTTGGAATGCATTGTTATAACAGAAACAAATCTTTATTTACTCGGCTGGAACTAAGAATACATCAATTCTGGCCATAGAGTATTAGAAGAAAAGCACCAATCTGACATGTAGAATTCGGATAATCTCTATACTAGTTAGGCAAAGAGGAGAGGAACAAAACATAAGACAAAAATGAAACATTATGCATTTGTTTCCTCCTTTTGCTAGAAACTGGCATCTTAGGAAGCTTTACAATTATAATTAACTATTGTGCATTCTCTGGCTTTGAGATGGCATAAAAACATTTAAAAGCAAGAGAAAAGCCCATTGTAAGGGCTTAGAAAGTAAAAAGTAAGTCATTTAATTTTTCTTTCATCTGATGTTAATTTATGCAGAAGCTAATAATATATTTGTGGCTCAGAGCTGTTCATTGTAGGGAGGGATTCTCTCCCAACCAGCCTTTCGTGTGACCCCTGCCAGATAAAGCCATCATTTCAAGCCTTATGACACTTTTGTCAGAGAAAGGCAATATGCTGATAAATTCACATCCTATAGAAACATTTAATTGCTAACCTTTTGAAAACCAATGGGCTTAAATACTCTAATCCTTCTCTAGCTGTTACAAACAAAACAGCAAACAAACAGAAAGAGAAGGGTGAAGCAGAAATTGCTTCTCCGGGTGCATGGTCAGGTGGAAAGGGCGGAGTACTGTTGACTATTGAGGGAGAAAAGTCAGGGGAAGGAGATTTCATAAAAGAAACATGGGTATTTTTATATCCAAGTAGGATATAATTAAATTATGCCTTTTATAAATGAAAAGTTTACATTCCACTGGTGCCAAATCACCTATGGAACAGAGACAATAGTGCTTGAAGGAATGAATGCAGAATCTTCAGAAGTTGAGGTTTTAAATGAAATTCACTATGAATAAAGAAAGTCCCATAATGACAGCTTAAAGGTCTAATTCATAAAAATGTTATTACATTATTTATACCTGCTTTTTGTGGACTTCTGCTCTTATTCATGACTCTCACAGTGTATGGCTATAATCACAGACAGAGTATATAATGGAAGCATTAATTCAGTGTGAATGAAAGCAAGAATACTGTATCACCACAATAAAATCCCAGCTATATTAATTTAAAGGGTAGAATTTATTGCACAAGAGCATTCTCTTTAAGAAAAAAAAAGAGAAGAGAATGTCTTTCATCTATGGCCTCAAATGTCTACTTTCATCACGAAGTTGAGTGTAAGATTAATTAATTGGCAAAAACTTTTTAGTGAAATATGTATTCATCTACATTATGAAACTTACAGAGTCTTGGATACTAAGTTGTGATCTTGTGGTTACTATGACATTGATGTTTAGTATGGGCTTAGAAATAGTTACAAGTAATGTGTACTTTTGTGGTACATGACATCAGAGGAGATATCTAATAAATGCCTATTCAATTGTCTGGAACGTGTATTTATTTAGCAAAGATGGAAAAGTCCTGACACATAAAATTTATCACATAAGCTGAATATAAAGATACGTAAGTCAAAAGTATCTTTATTCAGAGTTTTAAACATAATTTGCGTATTTAATATTCATAAACCTTTAGGAAAAGGAAAAGTGGAATTCAATTGGTTTATTTCTACTCTGAAACTATCAAAATTTGACTTTTTGGCTTTCTTCTTCTGATTGGATAAGTTGTAATAGTACATTGTAGACACGTTTAGACAAAGTGTGAATATATTTCTCCCTACGACACTAGATTATCTCTAGGAGTCATGAAAAGGAGTTCTTTATAAATTATACTTCTAATGCTAAAAGAAAGTGTTGTTTTTGGTCTTGTGGGTAAAAAAGCTCCATACCTAAGGGAATGAATTAATTCCTATATTTAATAAGATACAGTCATTAGTAGACAACTTAAGCATTCATTTTAGAACTACATATTGAATTTCTTCAGTATTGTAACAATCTTTAATAGTTCTGGATAATGGAAATTTTTTAATGCATGTGTACCTAAGATGAGAGACAAAAGATAAAGAGAAAGTTATTTCAAAAACAAGGTAAATAACACTACTAATTAAAGATAAATATCAGTCAATTTCCAAGATTAACTGCACTTGTAGTGCCTCAAACCTAAAATCACTGATCATACCATTTCAATAACTATGTATTGTACATAAGTTTGTTATTTTAAATGACTGTGCTTACCAGAAAAGTATCCAGAGATATCCAATTGCTATGTTTCTATACCCAGACAGCACACGAGGTTCCCTCTTTGCCCCTCGGACCAAGATTTTCTAAGATTTATGCAACAGGAATCTTCCATGAAGTTTGGAGTTACCACAAATGGTTTGATGTGGCATGTAGACTTACTGCAATCTCTGGGTGGAAAGACTGACTGAGCACCCTGGTTGATGCAACCACTCAGAAAAGGCAGTGAAAGTTATGTCTCCAACACACTGCCAGATAAATGTCATCAGACTCTAAATGCTTATTGACAAGAGCCAGGTTTGAAAAATAGCAAAATCAAAATGGATACTTTAATAGTTTAATATATTATTTATAATGAAAATAAACATGAAAATAAAACAAAAAATTAATTCTTTAGCTTAGCTGAAATATCATTCCTAAGACATTATGTTTTAATTTTATGTATCAGTATCTTACTTGAGGTATTATATAAACAACTGATTTATAAGGTTCAAACTATCTTGTTCATTATTTGTAACAATATCAGCAGCCCATAAGTTCACATATTTGCTATCAGACAGGCACTTTTCAGAATGCTTTGTAAACATTATCAAACTTTGACTGAGGTACGTTTATTCTACATATGAGAAAAATAAGGCTCAGTGAGATTAAATTACTAGTTCAAAGTCACCAAGCTATCCAGAGGCAGAATTGACTTAACAATAATCCTTCATTCTCACCTTGGTTTTCCTTTCATACTAAATTTTCCTAAAGGAAATATTTTAAACTTCTTCTCTAGAAAAAGAAGGAGAAAAGAAGAAAGCTGAGAAGAATGTTACTTCTGTAACAAAAAAGAAAGGTAAGGAATTCAAAAACCATCTACCACGTAAATCCATTAAATTAGTATCTTTTTTTTTTCTTTGTTCCTTAAAGAGTATGGAAGATCAGTATCCATTTATAATGCTACTGGTAAAGCTATTATTTTTCTAGAAAAGATATTCCCTTAAATTAGATTTCTAAATATTTCAAATAAAATTGAAATTGATACATTTTTATAAAGAAAATTCAAGCTTAAACACTGTTTGAAAAATTACAACTGTCTGATTGTTTTCCTTAAAGGAAGCTACTCAATTATCTCTAATTACCTACTTTACTTAACTATATATGTAAATTCTATATATAGTTAAGTAAAGAGATTACTATTCAACTCAATTTAATAAAAAATATCCTTCAAAAGAACAAATTATTTTATGTAGAGGGAATAAAGTATTATATTGATTTGCTATATTTAATTTATTTTCATTGGCTCTTTTCAAATAGTTCATGTGATTTCCCAAGTCAACCTCAAAGATTTTGTAGCTTTTGACATGGTTCCAGCGTCCTCATAACCCAGAGAACATTCAATATATTGCTTTTAGCATACTTTAGATGAACTCTTGAATTTGAACATAGTTAATAATGTCATTTAGTGTTTCCTCTGTCATCAAAGAATTTTTTTTTGCCCTTAGAAAAATTTTGACCTTCCTAAAGAGAAAGTATACTGAAACCACTAGTCTATTATGAATGTGCTAGTTCATTTTTATTTAACATGACTTATGGCTCTGATTTAGAATTCCTCTATCCAAGGTGAATTGGATGCCTCAATGGCAATCATATGTGCCCTTAAACATACAAGTTAAACAGGTAGAGGCTTATAATCTTCTTTTTCTCACCAGCAGAAAAAGAAGATGTCCCAAAGAAAAGTGAGAAGGAAACTGCCATTGATGTGAAAAAAAAAGGTATTGCATAGTTTCCTTAATCAAATTATGCTGAGGGTGTTTGTTTCATGAAAGAATCGTGGTGCAATCTATACAATTTGGATACAGGTTCTAAAATCTGCCCTTAAATAGATGAAATCAAAAATTGATATAGACACAGGTTAACAGGAAAGGAAGACTATTCAAGGCTATTGCAATAGAGGAGAGAGACCAGAACTGAGTCTGAATTTAATGCCACTGAAAGAAAAAGCAGGAGAGTTTGTAAGATCTGGAATGGGGAATCATAGGCCATATAAAAAAAAGGAAACTTTCTGTCTCACATCTCTATGACAGGAAGTAGTTTCAAAACTTGGAACAAGGTGCCCAAGAAAGTTAGGGTCCTACAGTCCCACAGGAACTGGGAGATAAGGGCACTATCTTAATGATTACATTTCAAAGGGATGGCTCTCAGATTCTTGAGAAAGACCTTCTAGGGCTGTAAAACTTGATAGTGGCTTGTAAAAAGATTTACATCTCAATGAGACAGAGGATGAATTTACAATTACAAGTTTTCTAAAGTAAGTGCTCTAAGAAAAGGAAGGTCAGGACCCTAAGGTCAGAGAAGAAGCCTGTTAAAGTTTAATCAAGCTGAGGGCCATCTTGGTCGAGACATAATGAAATTGAGAAGCGATACATAGTATGATGATACCACTTTGCAAAGATAAGCTGGAGAGAATAATGGATCCTGTTAAGAAATAGGATTATTCAACTATTTGACAGTCTAGATATTTGCTTTAAATTTCATTCTGTTGGCCGGGCGCTGTGGCTCACGCCTGTAATCCTAGCTCTTGGGAGGCCGAGGCGGGTGGATTGCTCAAGGTCAGGAGTTCAAAACCAGCCTGAGCAAGAGCGAGACCCCGTCTCTACTATAAATAGAAAGAAATTAATTGGCCAACTGATATATATATAAAAAAAAAATTAGCCGGGCATGGTGGCGCATGCCTGTAGTCCCAGCTACCCGGGAGGCTGAGGCAGAAGGATCACTCGAGCCCAGGAGTTTGAGGTTGCTGTGAGCTAGGCTGACACCACGGCACTCACTCTAGCCTGGGCAACAAAGCGAGACTCTGTCTCAAAAAAAAAAAAAAAAAAATTTCATTCTGTTTCAATTTTTGTTCGAACACGAATATTGGCTTCTACTCAGGTTAGGCTAAGTCTACATGAAACAGATAGTCATCTCAAGTATTATGGTTGGGTGATAAGTATTCTCACCTCAAATATTTCCTCAACCAGTGTCAGTGATGCTTGAAATTCTATCATTAGAGCCATTCCAATTTTTTGAGTTATGAAGCAATTGTTCTCTATTAAAATGCAAATCTCCTGAATCCCGTGTATATGGGGTGAAAAACTAATTCCTCTCAGCTATTAGCAACTTAAAGTAAATGAGATTTCCAGATCTTTCCCATGTAATAGCTGAAAACAGTACCCTAGAAAATGAGGTGGTAGGTAAGCTTAAATGTGGGAGAGGCTGCAGAGAGAGCTTCACGGTGGGACATTGTCTGGTGAGGGCAGGCTGAGCTAGATGGCATTTGTGAAAACCACCAGTCTTTTTAGATAGTAATAGTATGTGTGGAAAAAATGGTGGTGGTGAGGACTCTAAAGAGTGAGACCATAGGATGCTCAACTACGTAATGATTACTCTTAGCATGTAGCAAATAGAAATAAAAGGAAATCTCTGACATCATGCTGTAAATGGAGTAGAAATAAACATAAAATATTAAGAGTTCCATGATTGTATGGCTCATGAAATGAGCAAGGACAGACAGCTGGACATTCTGTGGGTCTGGGAGTTAATTACCAATTCCTTTGCATCCAAATTTCCATTGTTAAGAGTGTGTTATTTTAGGGTCTATTGTATTGTTGAAATTCATTCATTTTGTTTTAAAATTTTCTTTATTGTTCTGGTGAGATATATAGTTTACCATAGAATGAATAAACAAAATTCTGACTATAACATAATGCTACTAAGAAAATGGTTACTTGGGTCAGTGGATCTATGACAATTACATAATTGGGTGGTAAAGATAAACCAAGGTGCTCCTTCCTGGGCCATTAGTTTTACTAAAGGTGTTGCAGAACAAAGTTTCGAATTGTAATTTTCAAAGCATTTGTCATATATGTGCAAGCGCAAAGTCAGAAAAAATGCTTTTGGCAAAACTCGATGATGTGTGTTTGTGTGTGTGTATGTGTGTGTGTGTGCACGTGTCTGTGTGACAGTGTTGTTTTGGTTTGGTTTTAGCTTTTTGAGGGAAAATGCAAAATACATTTGTGTGCAATGAGTCATAGGAAAATCTGATACTTCTTTGCCATTGGGAGACCTATGTTATTAGCCCGGCAGTCACGTCAAAGTGAGGTTGTGCACCACTGGCGAAAGAACTGATTATTCCAATATCACTTCCTGCAAGGACAGTGCTTGGCCACTGAAGCATAGACCAAACTAGGCAATTGCTCAGCACATCTAGGGAGAGCTGCTCAGCTAGTGTTGCAAAACAAGTTTGTCCTTCTTGGAACCAGTTTTCTGCTTGTATGCTTGTCATTTTTACTTTTGATGACACAAAATACCATTGGTTGTCCCAAATCAGTTCAACTTCCTGATGAAAACATGCATAGTTCGATCATTTGTTTACAAGTTCTTAACCCCAAAATACTCAAAATTGTGTGTGTGTGTGTGTGTGTGTGTGTGTGTGTGTATAAGAGAGAGAGAAATGGAGAGGGAGGGAGACAGAGAGAGAGAGAGAGAAAAGACAGAGAGAGACAAGGGGTCGGGGAGGGAGAGAGAGGAAGAGATAGATTGAGATTCAATTAGTGCCAGTTTTTAACAGTCTTTCTTTTTGGAGTTTAATAATTCTTCAAGTAAATTTTCATGTGGCAGCAATATGGTTTATAAACCAGATTTAAGCTTATTATGAAAGTAGTACAAATTTATAGAGATAATGAGAAAAATTGAGAATAACCTGAAAACTTGAAGGGCTGGGAAACATATGTCATTTCTTCCTAAAATAGAGGAATGTGGCACAGCATGTGATATCACTACTGTAGTCCCAAAGAGTAGCAAATTTACAAGCATAAGATATGCCTACATGCTTCTTTAATATATGTGTTTTATGGTGCTATTTTATTTTATTTATGTTGACTTTTCATATTATTTATATCATATAATATATAAATTTATTTATGTGCTATATTATTTTATTTTGCTCAACTTATATTTTATAATTATGCAGATACAAATGAAACCTAAGGCTGAAATTCTGTTGAGTGATATATGAGCTACTACTACATGACACTGGTAAATCACACTTTGCTAATGATCTATGTTAGGGAAAATGTGGGTGGGTTTTATATGACACAAAATTGTCAGCTCATTAATTATTAATGGATGAAACTGAGTAATTGGTACATTAGGGTTAATTATGCTAATCTCTTTTTAGTATATATTTGAAATTATTCATAATTAAAAAATAAATATCTGCCACTCAAAAACATCGTGTGAAATTAAAAAAAGAAAAATCACCAGGATATTTTTTGCAATGTTATAAGGTACATTTCACCAGAAGAAATACCATGGAAAAAAGCAACCACCAAATGAAATAAAGACTTTTAAAAAAATCTCCCTAGGTTTGTATCAGACTTCAATGGTAGAAACACCAAACACAGGGAACTGAGTACCTTTTCAATTCTTCCAGGTGTAGGACTGGAAGAATTGAAATCAGGGGGTGCTACTGGATTATTAAGCACCAGAGCACATCAATAGGTCAGGAAGCTGCTTCATTCAGCAAAGCTGTCTCTTCACAGCCAGCAAGACTAGATACTGGAAATGTTGAGGCAGGCCTTAGTAACTTGCTGACATCTTTATTTGCCAAATCGTTATTCTGGTTTGCAAAACCATTTCTGCTTTTTAGTCTCAGGGAGGTATACCTAATTGGTAAATTTAATGTGTCTTCAGAAACCTAGCTGCGATGAGTCTGCAAAATGCAGGTTTTGGGCATTGCAATTTTTCTAGCTAGAAGGAAGGTGAAATGGAAGTTGAAAAAGGCTATCAACAGTAATAATAATGATACTTTCAGAAGTACCTGAAAAGATAAAATTAATATAATAAGAAGAGATGGTTTTTGAAGGCCTGAATTGTAGTGAATAAATCTATCTTTGATTCCCCCTAAAAATGAAAAAGATGATTCGATCAAGCAACATGATCAAATTCAGCAATTTAAAGTGCCCACAAAGCAAACTATACTGTAGTTTATGTTGCCCTTTACCTAAACTATAGATAGTTTAGGAAGCATGTATATTCTTCTTCTTCATTTCAAAGGTTGATGTTTTTGAAGAAATAATTTTTCACCTGCTTGATAAGATTGTAAGACTTCAGAAATCAACAAGTTACTTTGTCTCATAATGAAACAATTATAACCTGGGCAAAATAAATAGACCAACAGAGAAACAAGGCCCAAACTAAGATGACCCAATTCTCTCAGGTTCGCCTTTTGGATTTATAAATTATAGTATTTCTAGAGTTAAATTATTATCACCTTATATATGTATATGCTTATTAATTATAAAAATAATTTTGACATAATAGACGATGGATGATAATCCTATAAAATTATGTTTCATATCACGCTTTACAATAGAATTTTTTTCAAGGATGATCTGTATAGAAGTATAAATTATAAGAAGGATCCTGAAACCACAGTAGCTTTCCTGAAATAAGCTGCCAGAAAAGGACCAATTCATTCGTTCATTCACCCATGCATTCTTGAGGGAAATATTTACCAAATGCCTGCTATGTGCCTAGCTTTGTAGTAGGTGTTGAATACACAGAGGTAGATAAACAGACATAAAATCTGCCCTAATGGCACTTACAATTTGATGATAGAGGCACATGGTAAATAAGGAAACAAAATATCCGTAAGAGTAACTTGGAGTAAAAGCAATGGAGGAAATAATTTTCAGGCAATGATAGAAAACAATGAATGGAGTAGGGAGCTATTTAAGAATGCAGCCATGTGATGTATGCATGTGGTGTGTGTGTGTGTGTGTGTGTGTGTGTGTGTGTGTGTGTGTGCATGGTTTGTACAAAGGAGCAGAATACACAGAAATGTGTAGGCATTTGGATTTTATCAAAAGGATAATGGAAGATTCTGAGCTGAAGTTTTAAATATAGTAACCTATATAAATCATAGTTAATGCCCTGAGAATAGATAAGGTTACTCAGAGATTCTATGTCAAAAGAAAAAGAAAATAGAATCGAGAATCAAGACTGGGGAGCTCCAACATCTAGAGATTAGATAATGGAAAATAAAGCAAGAGAAACTGAAAGGAATTGCCAGAGAGATTACAGGAAAGGCAAAAGAGTTTGTCATTAGTGATGTTTCAGAAATTGATGTTTCAAGAAGCAAAAAGATATCAACTCTGTGAATGTTGTGACATGAGGGCAGGAGGGACGAGTGCAGTCAGTGAAGTCAGGGGACAAAGCCGCCCTGGAAAGAGAGTAACAAAAATGGAGAAAGAAGTATGGAACTTTGGGGGCGGGGGTTGTAGTTGTGTAAGGAGTAAAGAGTCATTTTTGTGTTGTGTAGTTTTGCTTTGGTAGGCCAATATAGAGCCAAATGGACATAAACACAATGGGAAATATTGATACACAAAGGGACAGAACATATAAATAAGAACCTAATAGATAATTTAGAATTCACTGTTGAGCACATGGGTGAAACAAAAAATTTTTTGAGAGAATACCACGGATATTCCAATAATAAAACGTTGATGTTTTCAAGTTATGAAGAGGAATCTATACAGGTTGCCTTAAAACAGAGGTGTACATTTCCAAAATATACAGTGTCAGATTAGGTGGCTCTGGGGATAAAACTAAAACTTCAATAATAAATACATTCTGAGTTGAAAGTGTCAATTTCAGAAAAAAGATGCATCCAAAATGTCCTTTGTGTTCACTGAGGTAAGTTTGTGAAATATATTTTAGCAATGTTCTTTAAGGATCATTCATTCAGTTACAATATTCCATTAGAACTTTATGTTAAACTATCTTTGTGGTGATGAATTGACCAGGTAAAATTAATCCAGAATGGAGCTCATAAGGTTTGTGCTGTTTTAAAGGATACATTCATATCTATTTCCATAGAATATTTTCAATTACTATATGTGGAAAAACGTCTGGCTATTGGATTTCTCTATATAAGATATGCTTTTGTCCTTGGGAAATTGCAAAGAGTCCTTTACAGAAGCTTATTGCTTTGAATATATCATTAAATTTTATGCCTAGCAGACATTAGAATATCATCCATTTTACTTTTGAATCCTTTGTAACAGATTGTTCTTGCTACTAGAGCTCAAAATAATTTACATGGCAGATTACAGACTACTAAAATTTTTACATTAATATGTAATTAAAAGTAACTTTCTTGAAATATTTATATGTAAAGATATAATTAGACAAAATAATATATAGCATCTTTCATATGTGTTCATATTAAGTTTCAGTGTAAAAGAACACTATTCCATTTTCCAGACTCATATTTTGGGAAGATTTTATCTATCCCTGATCATCCCATCTTTTTCTCCCTATTTGAAAAGCACTTGATTTTAGAATATTATCTTTTATTTGAATTTTTGTTGTATTTTGAACATATGTATTTGGATAAGATTTGACAAATGCATCAGATTAGTTTTGTAAGACACTTTGAAATCTAGATAATTTTTTTCAGAATATGTTTTAGTAATCTATCAATTAATAACAAGTTGTAAAATACAAATAATTCACATACTTTTAAATGATATTGGGCAGTTATATTAATATTATGTACCTTATAAGATTCTTAAAATATTTGTTCAGACAGGTAAATAATTGGAAATCTAGCACAAAATCAGACCTGATCTAATTACTAATTCCCAGCCTTGACTTAGTGGGGCTACATGATTACAAGACAAGATTCCTTTCAAGTTAGCTTTTTGTTCCCAGATCAATTAGATTGCAAGTCTGAGTTCAGATGATGGTAGCTTGACTGTATTAAAAACATTTATCATGCTTGAATTGCTTTGAAGGCAAGAGAATGTATTTTCAAGTGTTTCATAATCATGGAAATCATGTAAGGCAATAGTTTATACCTTTGAGGATACCAGATTTTGTAATGGAATAATACAGGAAAGTCTTTTGACTTGTTACTTAATATCATGTATTTGATTAACTCTGATATTACCTCTGGATTAGCCAGACAGAAAGAAACCTACTTTAGAAAAGGTGAGATAGAATTACAATCATGACCACTTGTTGTGTCTGAGATAACTCACCATGTACTCATAATAATACAAAAGTTTGTTTGGGCCTAATGCAAAAATGAGGTCAAGGCATTTTGGCTTAAATAATTTTAAAACAAAGAAAGGGTAAACATTCATATTAAAAATTATTTAGGCCTGAAATAAAAGGACTAGTATAAAAGGCATTGTTTTAATCTTTTTTATACTTATTTTGGAGAATCGGGGCTACTCTCCCACTGAGTACAGAAACAAATTCAACCCTGAACTTGAGCATGAGACAGCTGTGGTATCTTTTGTAACTTACTTTTATCAGGGAGGATTGAAATACCTATAAGGAAGGATCAGTAAATAGATGATGCATATTTCTTCTCTATATGCATCTTCTCTATATGTATCAATCTTTTAACCACTTCCTATACACATATTAGATAAATTATTTTAAATTCTAATTTATATTTAGAATGAGTTATTTTCTGGCAAAAAAGTAAGAAACAAAATAATGTAATTTAACATTAAAACAGTGGTCCTTGCAAATGTCATAAGTTACACAGAGTGGTATAGGAAGTGAGATGTTAGGTAGAAACAAGATTTTTCTTTAATTTAAATATATTAAGGATGTATAAATGTTTTAGGTTACATGGATCACTTTTGTAAAGCTTGGCTCCTGGCTACAGATGTGCTCATCACCTAGTATTCATTATACCCATTAGGTAGGTTTTTGTCCCTCCCATTCTCCCCACTTGCCCCCCCCCAGTTTATTTCCACTAAGTTTTACTTCCCTCTGTGCATATATGTGTTCACTAGTTAGTTCCAATTCAATAGTGAGAATTATGTGGTGTTTGTTTTTCCATTCTTAAGACGTTTCATTTAGGAGAATGTTCTCCAGTTCCATCCAGTTTGTTGCAAAAGATATTCATTCATCCTTTTTATGGCTGAGTAGTACTCCATGTTATACATATGACACATTTTTATTAATCCATTCATAAACTGATGGGCACTTGGATTGATTCTACAAATTTGCAATTGGGAATTATGCTGCAATAAACATTCAAGTGCATGTGTCTTTTCATCAAAAAGGCTTCTTTTCCTTTGGGTAGATACTCCATAGTGCCATTGCTGGATCGAATGGTAGGCCTTTAGTTCTTTGAGGAATCTCCATACTGTTTTCCATAATGGGTGTACTAATTTGCAGTCTTACCAACTGTGTATAAGCATTCCTTTTTCTCTGCATCCACTCCGGCATCTATTATTTTTGGACTTTTTAATAAAAGCCACTCTAATTGGGGTGAGGTCATATCTCATTGTAGCTTTACTTTGCATTTCCCTGGTGATTAATGATGTTGAGCATTTTTCATATGTTTTTTGTCCATTTGTCTTTCTCTTTTGAGAAACTTCTGTTCATGTTTTTTGCCCACTTTTTAATAAGAGACAATCAGAATGAAGTTTCTCTTTCTCCAATTTTAGACTCTGCTTCCTTAGTAATAGCCAATATAGTTTCAAATATCTTCTCTTCTTCATATCATATGGGAAAAAAATAAATTGGCTTTCTGAGAGCTCAAAGAAAAAAACCTGAATTGAATCATATTAACCCTTAACAGCCTATTCCCAAACTAACCTTTGTGGTGAGGGTAAAGGAGTAATCTGATTATCTTAGTTTAGGTCATGGGTACTATCCCTCCAACAGAACAATTATATGAACTTTGTCCAAGAAATTTGGGCTGAAATTGGGTTGAGGGGTGATTCCTTAAGTTGAGGTAATAAAATCATAATAAAATGGAATAACTACCACATTGTAAAACAAATATAAGAATTCACTTTAAGAAGTTATTTCTAGGTAGTGAAAATATGGGTGGTTTTAGTTATGTTTATATGCAGAATAAAATGTGGGAAAACTTTATTAGCTGCCATCTATGGAGAGAATATTTAAGTATTTTAAAAGAACAACTCAACATAGGATAATGTAGAATCATCAACAAAAGCAAATTAAATTGTGGCTTTCATTAATTAAAATATTATATCTAAAGAGTGAAATCTTTCCACTCTGCTTTGTAGTATTAGAATCACTTTGGATAACAGCCTTTAATTTTAGTAAAGAAATTTTGAAACAAACCAGATTTTATTCAGAAGAAAATGCTTCAGAAATGTGTGTAAAATGTTTAAGATGGAAATGAGCAACAGGGAGAACATCAAAGCCATGTCCCTAACTTTGATCTACTCTCCTATTTAGGTGTAGACTTACTTTTTGTTATCCCTAAGAATGAGGACTCCATGGTAGAAGTTAGAAGTAGACAATGTGGGATGGTCAAGATTACATAGGGAATCTTTTAAGTCAGTGAAATCCACACATCTGAAGTGTCCAAACAGAGAAAGAGTGGGAACCTCTCTCGAAGTTTTGGAGGTAATCCTATAAAACAAATTGGATTGCGTTACATTTACGATGACTTATAAGGTTCTATTTTTCCAAAGTTAAACATCTGGCTTAATGAAACTGTTGTCTGTCTTATTTAATCATTGATATGAAGTTTTAAATTGTTGTTGTTATCATTATCTTAAATTTTGTTACTTGCTAAACTCTTCTAGAAGGTTATTTTTTAAAAAATATGCTCCAGGGTTGATTCCAGGAAGTGAGGTCATAGTAATGTTCACTGTATAACCTGAACTTATACTATCTCTCCTGACTGTCTACTCCAGCATAAAACATTATTGTGAATCTAACCAGAGCATGTTTTATTGATGTCTGCATAAACCAAGGACAATATGGAAAAACATGTATTACATGTATAGAATAATGATTAATTGTCCTCAGGGCAAAGAAATATATTAGTAGGAAAACTCCAATGACAATAAGCTTAAGATAGAAAGGAAAGCTTAATAATAACTTATGATGCAAAAAACGAGGGAAAAAACTTCAGATAACAGAAGTTTCTAGACCAGAAAGTAAGAAGTATGATTATATTTTAGAAAGTTTGTCTGTTATACGTAACTGAGGGAGTCAGAGGAGGAGCACATATAATTATTCTGAAATTATAAGCAGTCTTTTTTTTTCAAAAAATAATTTGTGTCAGTAAAATGTAGCAATTGTGTTAGTCACTGCCTATATCTTTTTAACTATGTTAGTCACAGGATATAAGGTCAAAAATATGAACATATGAAGAAGCTAATGTTAAAATACATGAGAAGAAAAGGCATATAAAACTAGTTGCCTGGAAAGAAACTATGCCAATGTAGAGGTGGGTACATATTCAAATTACACAAATTAGAGAACAAAGAAAAAAGAAATATACTGTGGCATTGAGAACATGAAATCAGTCCATCAATAGAATGTGATGAAATACTTGGGCCCTCTCCCCCACAAAAATATGTATATATACCAAAGTTTCCAGGAATTTGTACTACTTATTATCATCCCATTATGCCACCCATGCACTAGGTGCTCAGTGGACATTTGTGCAGTAAATATTAATACTAAGTTAGTCTCTTGAAAGGGTGATTCTTGGTGATTCCATTACCTTTTCGGAATTGAATCCTACTAGTTAGTTCACTCTCCCTTTTCTGAGACTACTGTCTCCAAATAGTTTCCTTTATTAAAATTTTTATTCACCATTTTATCCTTTTCTCTATCAGCCAAATACTTTATTTCCTATTTCTTTAAGAAAATAAAAATTAAAAGAGATCTCCTGTGAGCTCTATCAAGTCCACTAACATATTTCATTGGAATCCTTCTGTTCTCTACCACTTTGGCTGAATACAACACAATAGTTACTATGTTCATACTTATAGAAAAAACTCCTTCCACTGGTGCACAATATGCCATCCCTACCTGCTAACTCAGGAGCATCACTCTAGCAATTCTCTACTCTGAAAATTCATTTTGACTTCCCTTGGTCATTCCCAGCAGCATAAAATGTGCTCTATCATCTATATCTTGGTGTTGACAGAACAGCCCTCTCAGGTTACCGCCCCATTTCTCAGATTCCTCTATAATGAGCTAAATTCCTCATAAGAGTTGTCTACACTCTCCTTCCAGTCTCCCGTGTACCCACTGTATTCAGGCTTTAACTGCCACCGCCATTCTTGTCAGTTCTCCACATTAGCAAATCCAGATGGGAACTCTAAGCTTTCAAGAGCATTTGACAGCCAATCTTTCTTCACTCAGCCTCTTAGACAATCCTTTTTCCTTTTAATATCTCTTGTCAATATTTCTTATATCATTTTGCTCGTGTCCTACTTTTCTTTCTGGGGCCTTAAATTGGAAGCACCCTAGGACTCAATTCTATGTCTTTTCTCTTTCTCTATACTCACTTCCTTGGTGACTTCATACACTCCCATAATTTTAAAACCATTTTTATAATAAGGACTCCCAAATGTATGTCTCCAGCTCTGACATATCCCTGATCTCCACATTTGTGTATCCAATTGCCTATTCACTATCTCCATTTGAGTATTAGTATCTATTAGGCATCCCAAAGTTAATATGGTTAAAAAAAGCTAATGTGGTTAATATGGTCAAATCTTTATATAACACCCTTCTGAACATGTCCCCTATGCTCAGCTCTTTTCCTCTTATCAGCAAATTATTACTTTATTTATTTATTTTTTTGCTTAGGTCTAAATCTCTCTAGTCACTCTTCACTCTTTTATTTCTCCTCCTTAATTCATTACTAAATCCTGTCACCTTTACCTTTGAAATATTTAGTAGCTGACTCCTTCTCCCTCCCTTTAAGAACCACCCCAGCTCAGATCCAACCTTTCTTGCCTTGAAAGGCAAGGTCATACTGTAAAGACAATAACAAAAAACCTGAAAATTCCAGCAGCTTTAAAAAAATGACAAAATTTATTTCTTGTTCTTGCTACACATTGGGGAAGTTGCTGTACTCATCATAGCTGCTCAAGTATCCAGGCTGGGTGGAAGCTCCACCTTCATCTGTTTCCATGTTTGCAGAGGTTTCCCATCTCATGCGGAGTAAAATCTAAAGGCTCCACAATGATGCAAAAAGCTATTCATCAACTGATGGCTAAAGATAACACCAGGGCAGCATTTCTCATGCAGCCAGGCCATTAAGTGAGGTCCTAATCACACATCCTTGCCATTTCTAATCATTTGTTATTTGAACAAATTTCTTTCATTTCCAATAGAACCCATGGTCTCAGGATTTAGATTTCACAAATATGCAAATTTTAATTTGCTATTTCAACTGAATTTTAGCTTTGCTCAAATTTTACCAAAATGACAGGAATCATTATTGTGAGGTCTTTAATAGCAGATGTTTTTTCTTAAAAAACCACACACAGAACGCTAATTGATGTATGCATTATTTTTTTCTTGTTTGTAGAGAGCCTGTAAAAAATATAATGCATTTGAAAAAAGCCACAACTTCAACTTTGTTATAAAATGGCATCTATTGAAAGAATTTATCCTTGGCGAAAAGGCATGGATGTGTGAATGTCAGCATGAAAGAAGTAGGACAGAGTCACGAATTAGAAATGGGAAAGGGAAGTTATGTAGGAAGGAGTTAAAGACTACAGGTTGGAAAACAGTTTTCATTCAGTCTGGTGCCTTAGTAATAGGAGGCATAGAATTTCCACATGTGCCATTGAATGTAGTTTTTAGTTAATCATATTCTATGATAAATATTCTTGCCTAATGAAACATAGAATCAACAAAACTGTCAATGAACAATTTGGATTTTTCCCTTTGGTACACCTCTTTCATCTCGTCTGGCTCATTTGGTGAATGGCTCTTCCCCTAAACTCCAACCATGCAGGCTCAAGTGGGGTTCCAAATTATCATCATTGTTCCACCTGTCACTACCCCTACGAGTGGGGGCTTGTGGTTTTAGTTGGACCAGAGTGCTGTCCATGGACTCTATGAAAAAGACAACAGGAAGCTGGTCTCTCTTCTTAGGGGGTAAAATTGGGTGAGTCCAAGAAATGCTACTGGTCATATCTATATCCTTGTGATAGCAAGCCTTGAAAACAATGTTGACACATATGAAAAAGAAAAAAAAAACAAAAAACTAAGGTAGAAGTTTAAAGGTATGTCAAGTCTATGATCCAGATATCCCTGAAAATTAACATTCCCCGACCTCCATCCTTATGTTTCAGGATTTAATTTATTCCTCATTTTGTCTAAGTTAGATTATGTTAGTCTTTTGTAATTTTCAACATAAATGTTCATTACTCAGGTAAACCTCCATACAAGTTAGAATAGTTATAGTAATTTTAATACTATTAAATAATGAGAGATAGATAACAAATTATATCAAGTATTTTGAGTTTGATTGACCTCACCTTGCTGTGCAACTTCCTATGGAAGAAAAATAATTTTTCTCTGATATGTGTTCACAGATGCTTATTATCTGGCAGCCTACTTTAGAGAATGAACAAATATATATTTATTTAATCAAGTTTAGAAAGAAAAATATGTTTGTCAATTCAGCACTCGTTGGCCAGAAAAAACATGTTAATGTAATTAAATTTTTTATTACTAAAATCAAGGATAGCTCTCATTTGTTCTTATTAATAAATAAAATAGGAAACAAAATCCAAATGGTTCTTTTAATTTTATTCTGAGCCTAAACTTGCTTTCTTTTTATTTTTAATGTGTAAAGATGGCATATTATAGCTGGATATTTATCTCTCCAAACTATTAATAAACACAGTGAGACAGTCCAAGACAAACCAGAGATAACATCCAATAATGCTGCTACATTTATTAGCTTTACTAGTAATTATAATTAGAAAAGAACCCACTATCGTTTGTGTTAAGGGGTAATCCACAATTTATTCCTATTACATATTTTTACTATTTTTTTCTAATAGCCCCTTGAAAACCTCAAGCCTCTCTATTATTGTTTATATCTATTGTAGATCCATGAGGTTTAAAACCTATGATAATTGTCATTATTGAGATAAACAAAGGATAGAGGAATAGAGGAATCTAGAACTTTAACATCAAATGCTTTCTATGTTAGGCCTATGTTCTTACATAAACTTGCACAATTTTATTCAATTATTTTGTACTAAATTATTCCTTGCATAAATTTTGAGCAATAACGATTTCATCCAATTATTTAAAAAATATTTGGAATGCCAGCCTTTTAGGTCTTTGATTCATCATAATCAATTCAGTCCAAATTAGTTTTAAAATATCTATTGGATTACTTTCCTTGGAAGTCCAATGGGAGGAATGTTGGATTCAGACTTATAAAAAAAATTTAGGTTATTAACTAGGAAATGTCCGATTTCCTTAAGTAGTAAGTTTGACAGTTAATATCTCTGACAATTCAATTTGACACTTCTTATTTTATTTTTATTGTGAAGGTACATCCCCAGTCTTTCAAACACACTTTTTGGCTTGTGATTATCTTTCAGTTTTTTTTAGAGCAATATTTTTGGAGCTATGAATAAGTAAAAAATTCATGTTATTTTCGAATATGAGTTCTGTCGTGGAACTAATACAGCACATACAGCTCAAAGTATCAACTAAGTGTTTGGGAAGGATGTGGCTAATGATCGTACAGTGTGGCAATGGTTTGAGAAGTTCCATTCTGCTGCTTTTAATCTTGAAAATGAGCCATGTGGGTGACCTGAGACCAAGGTGAATAATGATAAGTTGAAAGATGTATTGGAAGTGAATCCATCTCAACCTATGTATAAAGTAGCAGCAAGGTTTGACATTACTATTCCAACAATATTGGACCATTTGAAACAAATGGGCAAGGTAAAGCAGCTGAATAGAAGATTCCACACGAATTAAATGAGTGCCAGCAGAGAAATCATCCGGAAGCTTGCCTTTCTTTGCTGTCAAGGCATAAAGGTGAACCATTTCTACACCTTATTGTCATGTGTGATGAAAAGTGGATTATTTTTCACAATCACAAGCATTCGGCACAATGATTAGATAAAGATGAACTGTGGAAACACAGTCCAAAACTGAATATTCATAAAAAAAATAAAAGCTAATGATGTGTATTTGGTGGTCCAGTGCTGGTATTATCCACTACAGCTTCATGAAACCTGGCCAGTCGATTACAGTGATGTCTACTGCAACCAGCTGGATGAAACTATGAGGATGCTTGTGATTAAGCAGCCAAGATTGGTCAACAGAGACAGGCCAATCCTCTTGCAAGACCACATGTCACAAAAACAACACTGCTCAAACTACAGCAGCTGGACTTAGAAACTCTCTGTCATCTGTCATATTCACCAGACCTTGCACCAACTGAATACCACTTCTTCTAGGCTTTGGACCACTTCTTGCAAGGAAAAATATGCAATTTCCACCAACCTGTGGAAAACAACCTTTGGTGATTTCATTGCCGTTCGTTCTCCAGGCTTCTTCGCTAATGGCTATTAAGATGGCAAAACACTGTTAAAAGTTTAGGCACATATTTTTATTAATTGTACTTTTTCGAGATATAATAAACTACACTTTTGATTTGAAATGGACATTTTACATTTAATGATCTAATATTATCATGACTCTCTCTCCATCTTTTCCCATCTCTCATCAGCTTCTCTGCTTAGTTACAGTTTTAGGTAAACTCTCCACATAGTGTAGCATGATTGCTTCTGTAAGCTTTAGGCTTACAAAGTCATAAAACTCTGAATGCCGAGGAAAAGCATGTAAATTAAGATTCCCATGTAATAGTCTGACTGGCCAAACTTGGGTCACATGGTCAATGTGTGGGCAGAGCCAAATATAGTCATTCCTTGGTATTTGCAAGGGGGATTGGTTCCAGAACTTCTCCCTTTCTTCCCCGCTAGGGATACCAAATCCACAGATGCTCATGTTTCGTATAAAAGTGACATAGTATTTGCATATTACCTATGCATACCAGATGTTATACAGTGCTATGTAAATAGTTGTTATACTTTATTGGTTTTTATTTGTATTATTTTTTATTGTTGTACTGTTAGTTTGTATTGTTTTATTTCCAAATATTTTTGGTCTGATCTGTTGTTTATTCAACCTGCTGATGCAGCACATATGGACCTACAGCTATGGAAGGCTGACTGTAATGTGTTCACTCCTGTGACAGAGTTCTGAAAAAGGTAAAAGAAAGTAGGTGGAAAGAGAATAGAGAAAAGTTCAGGTAAAGTATGAAGAGCGACCAGCACAGAAATGGTGGTAAATGAAGGTGGAAATCCAGGTCTTGGTAAGAAAGGTAGTTGATATGATTAGCCTTGAGGGCACACCTGGGTACTTTGCTGTGGCAAGCCCCTAAAGGTGTAAATGCCAGGGATTGTCACGATCACATATATGCTTAAGAATATTAATCTGCCAATATTTGTCAGTGGTGAGAGACCAAGATAAATATTATTTAAAAAGCTACTTTGATAAATATTACAGAGTTCAAATCCATTAGAACGGTGCTAATGATAAGGTACTCATTTGGGGCCTGATCCAACATTGTGTTTCAAGGGGAGATAGCCAAGCAAAACATTACAGAGGGAATTGACACAGTGTATGGCAACTGAGGCTCAAAGGGAGGGAAAGAAAACATGCATCAATATTTATTTAAATGGATTTGTCAACTAAAGAAATGATGAGGTTTATAAATTCGGAAAGGAGAGGTTTGTTTCTTATGGAGGGTTACAGCTGCCGGGTGCCCATTCTGACAGGCTGGGAGTCATAGCCTGGGCAGAAGCCAATAGCATGAACTTTCAGGGAGGGACAAGGGGAAAAGTAATTTATGCTGAGCAGCCTGGCTGAATATATATATTTAACAAGCTATAGGAGGAGTCATGAATACTTATAGATGGAGAAACATGCACATGCGCAATTGAGCTGCATGCCCCTTCATGGATCCAGATTCAGAAAATGGTGGCATAAGCATGATCTGAGGGTAGAGTTTTTGGCTCTCTGAAAGCAAAAGGTGAAGCAGAGGACATGCACACACTCTCAGCATAGTCTCTGAAGAAGGGTCACAACCACTCCATGGTTGCCATTCTCTTATCAGGAAGGAATAATGGTCAGTTGTCATATTGAAACTGCAAAAAGGAAGAAGAGATCACAAGATTGGTTTCCACTAGCCCTTAGGGAAGAAAGCCTGATGGCTGTGTGTGAGGAAGAGGATGTACTGAGGCCTGTCTGACCTCCCATCTCATCATGTCTGGGAACTCAGTTTTAAGGTTTCTCTGGGGTTCCGTTGGCCAAGAGGGGGTCTGTTCAGTTGATGGGGCTTAGGATTTTATTTTAGTTCATAGGTTATTAGCAGATAAATTTCCACAGAGAATTTTGAGATCTCTGCTATTTCCTCACTTTTTAACTAGAAGAAGAATATTGTTAGTAAATAAATAAATAAAAGAATAAGAGGAAAATAGATATGTTTCTGTCAGGATGACTTTTAAAATGCATTTGTTTTTATCTCAGTGTTTAAGTTGGTTGGTTAAGTGAGTGTTGTTGAACAGTATTTTGTGGAACCCTAAAAATATTTCTCTTTTCACATTTGTTAACAACAATTAAATTTTTTGATTAATTTTTAATGTGGCTCCTTTGTTAATTAAGTGGTCTCAAGGCAAAAAAATAAATAAAATAAAGGTAAGTGAGACCATTCTGTTTTGTTCAACAGAGTATCTAGCACCTAGTATAATGCCAGTATAAAACAGATGCTAAACACATTCATGAAATAAATAAAGGAAGCATCTTCTGTCACAGATGTATTTTCAGTTTTATTTTCTTTAAAAAGGATTTGCCTCCTGTCTATGAAGTTTCCACATTCACTTTGTCTTTCCCTATTCACTTTTGCTCACTGTGGTCATGTAGAGAAAAACTAAATATTGTATTCCCAGTCTCCTCTGCTGGATGTGGAGTCTTAATTAGCTTTTCAAACACATTGCAGATAAAACCTATTAATCCTCTGACCTTCACTGAATTCAAAACTTTTTGTGTTAATTGTTTTGAGAGAATAATAGACAGTTTTGCTGTTTAAAAAAAAAAAGTCCTTGCACCTCTGCCAGGAAAACAGTAGAACCGGGAAGAACACTTGAGAGCAGGCTTGTATTTGAGCTGCCACCCTTTGCTATTAGTGCATGTCATGGGAGAGTCACTTGAAAACTTCATGAAAACCATTTGTTTTCTAATAGTTTTATAAAAATCAACCTTTAAAAATGACTTTTATACAAAACTGGCAAAAAATAGTAGTTAGGTCATTTCAGATCATTGTAATTTTGTTGATTAAAGCCCTGCATGAAAAAGGAACTTAAATTTATTATCCACCTATTACATCTCCAGCACTTTGCTTGAATTATCTCCTTAAAACTTCAGAATTCCTCTTCACATAGGGTTTGACCATTCATGCCAACATTCACTTCTGTTTGAAGTATTTTGATCACTCAGTTAGGTACTGAAAACAAACTGATGAAAATCACCACTGTCATTTCACAGAAGAGCAAACAGATCACATATTCATTTGTTTCCTAAAGTAGAAATTCCTACTGCCAATAAAGAAAAGAATGAAGACTTGAACTCTGCTCTCTCTGATTCTAGAACCAGGGCCAAAGAGTCAGTGATCAGCAGCTAGTAGGGGGGGTATGAGGATCGCCCAAGGCGACCGACACACCAGTTTGCACCTGTTGCACTGCTATAATTTTTACTTATACTTCCTTTACTCTCAGAAGTGTCTGGTAAGGGTGATTGTACCCAAATCAATTCCTAAAATTATGCATCTCTAGAGATTTAATTATGTAGAGTACCAGGGTCCATCTTCCCTTCAGAGATTATGATTCAATCAAATTGGCATCGAGGCTAGAATTCTATATTTTTAAAATTATCCTTGGGTGATTCTGTGCTGTCAAGTAAGGAAAACACTTATCAAGGCTCATAAAAGAAGTAGCCATGAGCAGTGAAACAGAATATTCTGTTTGGAGTGAGGAGCTTGGACATGAGGTCTGATGCTGCCACGGGCTATACAGCCTTGAGCAAGTCTCTCATCATCCCAGGCTTCTGTTCTTCCTTTATAAACCTAGGGGTTGGAACAGAGTCACCGGCTTTCTGTTGGAGTTGGGAGTTGGGTATCGGGGAAAGAGTATCTTGTAAGGAGGAGACTTTATCAAAGTATATGAGCTTCTGAGGCTCCTGTAGCCATCGTCTATCTTCATGGGAGCTGGAGGTGAGTGAAGAGGTGTTTGTTCTCTTTGACAGTAACTGCTTTTAGAGTGCCAGTGTTTGTGATGGAAGTCCGTCATATGGCCTCTTCATTACTTATGTTGCAGTAAGGGAAAGAAAGATTAAAAACTTGGGTAGATGATCCTTAATTTCTCTCTTTAAATCTAAACATTTTTTTAAAAAAAATTATGATTGGATTTAACAACTTCTTGATTAAATAACTTGTCTGTCAGCTGCTTAGTTTAACTACACACACACACACACACACACACACACACACACACGATGTGAAACAACAGCTGAAGATATATTTGATGATGTGAGCACAAACTGATTTTTTTAGTCTCTTTCCTACTGAGTTGCTGGAGGACAATAGTGCGAACATCCACCCTTCCTTGCCAGCTGGCTTGTACTCCTAAAGCAGGGAAATAACTGTCACACTTACTCTACCCATTATGACAAGCTGCCTCTGGTCAAAATTATTTCAACATGTTCTTATTAGTGTCTGAATCCCACTTCCATTTGTGCATTACACCTACACAGTCCTGGATGAGTAATGTTCCTTGTGAGAGCCAAATAAGCAAAATGTGGAATTAGCCTTGGACAAAAATAGCCACTGTTACAAACGTGCTATAAGGGCTGAAATGGTTCAGATCATCATCCCTGGTGTCTATGCTTAACAAAGGTAGCTAGGAGGGGTTATTGGTCTCAGAGGCAGAATATAGCTGTTGCTCTGTTGGAAGAAAAGTGGTCCTTTGGCTACTTCTTCTTTGTCCACAGGGCAAATACTGTGATATGAGAAACTGGAAAGGTGGGATGTGCAATTGGCAGCTTGGTGTTGAAGGCATTAGGGCGGTATTTTTCTCTTTCTGCCCACTGCCAGCTGTCTCTTTCATATAGGTTGAATGCCTGTGCTTTGCCTTTGACATTGTGCATTTAAATGCCAACCCATGCAATTTACAGTACAAAAGGGCAAAGATACAACGACGTGGGGGAATGAGGAAAAATAATTCTTTTCTCCCCTCATTGGCTGACCTTTTTGATTCTGCTTTATAAAGGCATTAAAAGAGTCCCTATGACTATATTTATGATCATCAAACCAATCACAAAATAATCCCCCATACAATGCTATTTATATACATTGCTCCCAGTTTCATGCATTAAAATATAAAGAATAATTTGCATCTCTGGACCTGAACATTGAAAACCATTACTATCTCAGTTAGCTGAAAGTAATATCAAATTGCATTTTGAGATTTTGGTAATAGGGGTCAAAAATTAGTATTTGAAGAAATATTTAAAAATAATTTTATATATGGGAATTTAGGCCAGCAATACTTGAATCTGAATCTGAAAGGTATACTTAATGTGATTACCTCGAATAAACTTAGAAAATTTGTAATTTGAAGAGATCTTAATATAGCAATCTTATTGAACAGGTATGAAAGGAAATGCAAAACTGAAAGTGAGGCTGGTAGTATGCAAATCCGCATTCTTGACAAATGATTTATGTGGATTTAATGATTCTCTCATTCTTCCTTCATTCATTCAATTGTTCATTTATTGAGTTCTGCCATTAGAGAAGTATTCTTCTAGGTACAAAAGAATGATAATAAGACAAAGCTTTTGCATTTATAGAACTTCATAGTCTAATAATGTAAACAGACAATGAAAGGTATGTAACAGTATATCTGGGAATGATATTTGCTACGAAGAATAATGAGGATAAATGGATAGAGAATAAGGAAGGTGCTATTTTTCACAGGGAAGTGTAGGAAGGCTTGTGTGGGGAGATGCTGAGTGCAGACTTGATTGAAGGGAGTGAATGGTACACACATCTTTGGAAATAGTTCCACGTAAAGGAAATGCAAGTTCCACATAGAGGAAATGCAAACGCCCTAAAGATCAAGGAATAGTAAAAGAAGCAGTGGAATAGAATGGCATGAATGGGGATGGGAGTGGTAAGAGGTGAGGTTAACAGAATTGTGGGGGTCTGGATCATAAAATATATTATCCTAAGTGAGATTTGATGCTTTTAAAGGACTTGAGTACAGTTCATTTTAAGCAATTATAAAAGTGACAAAAAGTAGAGTAACAATAAAAATATTTCTCATTTGCTTTGTTGTCTAGAAAAATTGTTTAATTGCCTCTTACTCTGTCCTCTTACCTCTGGTGATAGTCTGAATGTTGCATGTAAAAGTCTTCACTTCAAAAAAAGGAAAAGGCTAGTGCCATCTGGTGGCCACACTTGTGAACATCATACTCTAGCTTAAGAGTATTTGGAAAAAAACAAAAGCATTTAGGACTAGTAGCAATGAAGCTTTCAATAATACCCATTACATCTGGGTAAATGTGTCTATTGAGCACATATAAAACTAGACTGAATTTAGAAACTCTGATAAAATACTGGCTGATGTTGCGTGTACTTTGAGCAATCTTTTAGTTTAGCCCAACAAATAGTTATTTTTATCTATACAGTATATGCAATGTAGTTCATACAGTAGGTAATAAATACATTCATGTTCAGTTGAAATGTATCTAATGTATATTTATAAGTGAGGTATCATCTACTTTTCTTAAGTCTACAACTCTAATACCCTTGAATACAGAGAGAGACCACATATCCTATTTACTGTGGTAGTTATTTCTGTAGTATGATTATTTGTCTAGCACACTTTCCTTCATATATTGTTCAGCTAATAAATAAAAATTAATGTAGAGTACAGAAATAACAGTGTTTTAACATTATATATATTTATCTCAAGGGTTACAGATTCAGACTCCCTGGGTTGAAGGCTTGGCTCAATCACCTACAATTTGGGTGGATGAGCCTTAGTTTCCACATCTGGAAAGACACTAGCAGTTTCCAACCTAACAGGGGTGTTGTGAAGATTAAATAATAAAATGTAGGTAAGTTATCTAGCACAGTACTTGGTATATTGCAAGTAATGAATACATGGTAAATATGTTTATCATTATTACATATTTTGTATGTATCATTTGATAAGGTAAAGATCAAATCATGGTCTCAATGGAAAAATTACACATGAAAATATAAGTAGCTTGTAAGGATAGTTTAATCTGATCATTCAATAAGCATTAATTGATTTTTTTGTAGTAAGCACTGTTCTGCTATATCCTGTAAACATTTACATTACTAAAAAGCACTGAAAGCTACACAAACGCAAGCCTCTGAGTGTTTAATAATTCTTTCTCCACAGTTGCATCTGGAATAGATTAGATGCTCAGTAAATATTTGCTAAAAGAATGGTGCCACATGCCCATAGTCCCAGCTATTCAGGAGGCTGAGGCAGGAGGATCACTTGAGCCCAGGAGTTCGAGGTTGAAGAGCTACAATGACACCACTGAACTCTAGCTGAACAACAGAGTGAGACCCTTTCTCAAAAAAGTAAAAAAGGAATTAGAAAGGACTCCTTAAATATTATATAAAAGTTATCTAGTTTTACCTCTTATCCATGTAACTAATGTATGTAACTTGATAGAAATTAATGTTTCTGTATGTAGATGTGTACAAAACCGGAATGATTCAAAATTATATTATCATTACATTTTTACCTAGAAGAATGATGTCAGCAATAATGCTACCTTAGGGTACTCATTTTTCAGCAATAATAAAAAGATTCTTGCATTACTAATTGTGAGCAGGATCCTTAAAGACAGAAATTTTGGCACAAATACACAAATCATAGAATTTGTATATCTTGTCTTTTTTCTAATATGTAATGTGTGTTTTAAGACTTGACTCTCAAAATAGCAATTCTATTTTCTTATTTTCAAGTTCTTAGTCTTGCTTGATAGTCATTTATTATTACACTTACATACTTCCCTATTTTCTATTCAGCTAAAATCTTTCTCTACAACATACAGAATCAAGGATTTAATTTTCCCTGACTTAAAGAAAAGCTGATACTGGCATACATAAATTTGCTATCTATAAAATGAACTCTAGAATGATGTCAACTTCTTACTAATATTCAATATGCATCCATGGAAATACTCCTTTAGGCAATGAATTTCAGAATATCAGTGCAATGTGAAAATTTCTACTGTCTCTAACTCACACATTCCTATAGATCCTGTGGTGTGAATTCTTATTAAACATAATGTAGCACGCTGTGTCTTAATGATAATTCAGTGGTCTCTAGAATTTTCTTAACTCTGCATAAAAAGGATTTAGTAACCTTAAGGTTAACCTTGATCAATATTTCAGAAAGTATTATTAAATCATTATTTATCAGAACCTAGAAGAAATGCTGATCACAAAGACCCAGCAGAGGTTCACCAAAATCAAAAAACTCATGTAAAATTAACCTTAATTCTTTATCAGATAATGAACTTGAAGATCTGAGAAATTGTGTAGACTTGAGGGATGTGTAGTAAAGCTTTTGAAAATGTGGCTTATGATGTGTGGTTAAAGGGGGAAAAATGGGATGAAGGCAAGGGACAAGTAGTAACCCCTTGTACTTCTATTAATCAGTGCTTAGTAACAGACTACTCTCAATCTGGTAGAGAAGTCTAATGGTGTGTAGAGGGTTTTGGCATCTTCAGAGCATCTCTGGATGTAGTGATTCTTGAAAAAAAAAAAGATTTACTTTTGTCATTGTTAAATAACTCTTTATTTATAAGAAGCCCATTCGTGACAATGGGTTTTAACACATTTGCTATCATAATAGGCAAGCACATCTTCAAATCCAATAATATTTATTACAATTTTATGTTGTAAAACACACTTAAGAATGCTTTCTGAGAGCTCTATTAACTTGACAACTGTCTATATCAAACATCCCTCTTTCTGTTGAGTATGTTTTTCTACATGACCTAGTTATTCCTGCAGAGTTCATTTTTATCAGACTATGAAGTCATCAATTCAATCTTACTAGAAAGAATCAAAGCTTCTTCCCAGCACTCAAGTTATTCCTAAGTAATTTTAAGTCATAGTTAGTTCTATATTCTAAAAAAAAAAGTTCCTTTAATTATGTTTTATAACCAGTATTTTCTGGTGCTTCACCAAGTGGTGATTTCAGATGTAATCCTAATTAGAGTGGTGATTTGATGATTTGATGCCAGAAAGTGCAGACATATACAAGTCTCTGAACTTGAAGCTTTTTTGAGAATTGCTTTGGGAGCAATTGCAGGATGGTGTATCCAAGTGTCAGCTTGGGAGGCAGGATGCTGATATGATTGACATTATTGCCACCATTGCCCTCAACACTGGGAATTTGTTGAGCACAATGTGACAAAACCATTGAATGACATTTTCACAGAGTCACATTGCACAAGTTCTAAACTTTCCAAAGATTTTTATTTTTTAAATCAAGAAATACTAATATATCTTGATCTCTTGCTTTTTCCCCATTTTCCCATGCTATTTTCTATATAATGTGATTTTTCATTTCCCACCACCCCCATTTCCAACTAAACATATTTAGTTCTATACTAAAACACAAGAGAATTACTGAACATTTTAGACTTTTTGTTTTGCATTTCAATCTGCTGGAAACTGTCAAATTCTAAATTAGCTAGCTACTAACGAGCCCAGTATCTTTTAAAAAATTGTTTTTCTTAGGATTTTGCCACATGATATGACTTATTTTGTTTTTTAATGATTTCTCATTATTTTTAGAAATTTTTAAAAAACTTAATATTGATTTATATAAATGGAAGCAAAATACCCATTCATAGAAGTTACCAAATGCTACATGTCAGGGTTTAGTGAGTTTCTGGCTCAGCCTACAGTCTGTTGATAAAAAGATGTGATCAATAATGCTCACCCATCTTGCTTAAAGACTATCAAGAAGAGGCCGGGCGCTGTGGCTCACGCCTGTAATCCTAGCTCTTGGGAGGCCGAGGCGAGCGGATTGCTCAAGGTCAGGAGTTCAAAACCAGCCTGAGCAAGAGCGAGACCCCGTCTCTACTATAAAAATAGAAAGAAATTAATTGGCCAACTGATATATATATAAAAAAATTAGCCGGGCATGGTGGCGCATGCCTGTAGTCCCAGCTACTCGGGAGGCTGAGGCAGAAGGATCACTCAAGCCCAGGAGTTTGAGGTTGCTGTGAGCTAGGCTGACGCCACGGCACTCACTCTAGCCTGGACAACAAAGTGAGACTCTGTCTCAAAAAAAAAAAAAAAAAAAAAAAAAAAAAAAAAAAGACTATCAAGAAGAGACCAAAAAGGGTATTCACAAACTCACCAATTAGTGGGGGATCCTGAAATCTAGAAAGAAAAATATAACATTTCTTAAAATTAGATGATCTAGCATTTTCCAATTAGACTCACTATTGATAGAAATGTTTCATATTTGTGCTGTGGAATATGGTAGTCACTAGCCTCATGTAGCTTTTTCGCTCTTGAAATATGACTGGTTATTGAGAAAATGAATTTTTAATTTTATTTAATTTTAGATTATTTAATTTTGTGTTTAAATGGCAAAGTATGGTTGCTGGTTGCCATATTGGACCTCAATAGCATATCTTCAAATTCTCCATGTTCTCACTTCTTCCCCACCCATCTCCTTGTTTTTCAAGAATACAGACTTAGGAAGTAACTTGTGGTTTTAGGTAATGCAGGGGTTAGTTTCTGTGTTGCCTAAAAGCTAGTAAAGGTTCCATAGTGTGCTGATAATCTGTGTCTTTATTTATGATAATCTGAGGTATAGCATTTGCTGATTTTCATGTTGGACATAATTGCACCAATTGCAAGCTACCAACATTAAATCAATTAGCCATAAAAATGTGTGAAAATTTATCTGGTCTCATAAACTGGTACAAAGTGGCTCTAATATACTATACCAGGTGAAAGTCCAAAATCCTTCCTGTGTTTTTGTAAATGGCCCAGAGGTTTATATGGCCAAGATGAACTCTGGCTGTGAGCCCTGCTTTTACTTAATTGGTTCAATTCATAGACTGGCTTCTTAATCCTCTTTATGCTTTCCTTTTGTCTCATATAAGCACTTTTCTTATTTCCATAAAATATTCTCACTCAAACCATTTATGAAAGGGTAGAATTTAAAAAAAGTAGTCTATGCATGGTAGGGTGTGGGTGGGGACAGCACACTACATTGGCAATGTTAACAAATACAAAATAAATACTGCATATCTCTGCAATTTAATGTCCTCTGGCTATTACTCTCCCCTGCCCTTGCCTGGGTACCCTCCAGAGGCATGTGGTCTCTCTGATTCTTCTCCACTTTTCTTCTCCAGTTGCTTGTTTTCACTCACTTTTGAATTCCTCCCAGGAACTCCATAATTTCTAAGTTGTTCAAAGCAATTCAGTTCTCTCCAGCCTCTACTCTCAGATTCTCCTTTTAATATTCAAACTCATCTATTAATAATTGCTTGAAGGACCCTTTATTTGCCAGGATCAACCTTCTTTGTAAGGTAGTTATTCATAAATTTGACAATATTGAATATCAACCATATTCCAGGCTCTCTTCTCATTGTAAATATTAACTTTGGCTCTTCATTACATTAGTATTAATTGTAATCATTGTCAAAATGTCTAGCACTTGGCTGACTCATGTTGGCAGTCAATATTTGTCATTTTATTATATATTATTGAAGCAAAATTTAGAAATATATTAACACATTAAGGGAAAAACATAATGGCTATAAACTTCAGAAAAATTAAACCTTTCATCTCTTTATTTCTCTTAATTATACATTGTTTCCTCCCCAGAGCTACCTTTTGAATGTTGATAGTTTTGATACTTAGATAGGTATAAACAATTATGTAATCCACTATCACTTTAGCAAAATTATTCATAAATTACTGTATATTAAATTAATATAAGCATGTATTTCCATTGGCCCACTTTGCTGTTGTTGCTGTCATAAATTCCCTAGTTGCATATTGTGGGTGCATAGTAAATAAATCCTTAAATCACTTTTAGTTTCAATAAGTGAGGAGTAAATACAGTAAGTGTTATAGTTATGGTTAATAATATATTTTGGCTTATTTTGTTTCTTTGTTCATCATTCTGTGTTGATCATTTTGCTGTAAAATTATTTGAAAACTTTTGTGAGTGTAGTAAGCAATATTTCATTGCCCTGATGCTAGGTGTTTGCAGCAGAAGGACGGAATGGGTAGTGTTCTGTGTTACTTTATGCACTTGGCATAGACATGTCTTATCAATTCCATCTCTTCTACCTGCCTCTTTCTCTTGGACTACATGTCCTCCATTCTAGTTCAGGCCACTATTATTCTACTTTGGAATGCTGCTGTATCTTTCTTAGCTAGAACTTCACAACATATAATTCACACCCCATATTTCACACCACATGGTTTCATAGAATTAATATCTGATTATTTTACCCTCCATTTAAACCTACCAAAGCTTTACCTTGTCCTTAGGATAAAGCCTGACTTTCAGAGTTTCAGGGCCTTTCCTAATCAGTCTCTGGCTTCATCTCTTAAAAACTGCTCCCCTGCCCTATACACTATCCACACAAAATTCTATCCAATTGTTTAAAGTCATCTGATTCTTATACTTTTGGTTCTTTCAGAAGCTTCTTTCTTTGTTCAAATTCTTATCTATCTCCTCTTTGTTTGAAACTTTTACTCATATTGAAGTATCCATTTATTATTTCCATAAAAATCTCCTCACTTATTGGTCATCTTGATGGACAGGTGTCCTGTTCCATGAATTCTGATAATAAAATCTCCATCCTCCATAATGGCACATAGCATACAATACTGGATATTTGTCTCCACTAAACTGAATTTGGTGTGTGTGTGCTTTCTTTTTAAATCACATTCTCTGTTTTAATTGACAGAGCTAGGCACAATGCAAAGTGAGTATCATGTTCCTGTTCAAAATTAAGGTAAATTAATAAATGCTATATATAACTAGAAAAATCTGTTTCTCTACTAGCATTCAAAAGTGACTGGGAAGAAAGCATACAATTGCAAGTGCCTATTATGTTCAAAGTATTATGCTTGGTACTTTACATATGTCACCTCATTTAATCCTCACAGCAATCTCAGCCTTTAAAAAGCTAAGCATGCTCAAGGATAGAAAATAGTAAATGGCAAAGCCAGAATTCAAAGCTCGACCTTTTTGACTACAATATTTATGTTCTTTTCACAAAACCACATTGCTTTTGAGAGTCTATGAAAGCTATGTTGCTGACTGTTACCCATCTTGTTGGCTAAATAGAAGGATATTTGTCAAAGAGACTTATAAATTGTAAATATTCTGCATTAGTATTGTGAACTTTATAGGTATTTGAGACACATCCACAACTAAGTGGCTATGTAGTATTATTGTTGAAGTTAGAGAGAAGCAAGGAATGTTTATTATTTTCATTTCTAGGAGTAACATCACCCAATCTATGATCCACATTAATGGGCTTTATGTTAAAGAAGAGTTCTATCATCAAATACATTTAGGAAATAATGAATTAACTTAGATTTGTTTCTCTATCATAGAATTTTAGTCAGGAATATGTTAAGTGCCTTGTAAACTCTTAGAAGGGTAACATATTGTATGCAGTGCTTCCCAAAGTTATGTGATCTTGAACTCTTTTTGTGGAGAACATCTGTCAGGACTAGCATTCCGTGGGTTCTACTTTAAAGTGTTATTGATCACTTGTAAAATAATTTTACTCATCAGAGAATATTACTCTTAAAGAGTTGCTCCTCCATGTAAATTCAAACAAGGAATGTGGATGGCTAGTTGTGAGACCTTAAAGTATGGAAATTGATTTTTATATGTGTGTATAATATATGTCTATATATGGCTTGCAAAATAATTCTTATTAATATTAAGTTATTTCTCTAAGACATAGATATGAGAGTTTTCTACTTTATACTAAAGGGTATAATTATAACTTTATTCCAGTGATTAATTAGTACTATGCATACTGAGATACTACAATCAAATTCAGACATTTTGATCAAATATTGTGCATAGTGTTGGGATGAATAAGATAAATAGCACTAAATGCATGATATTGAGCACTTACTGCCAGTCCCTCTGTAAGTATTTTCAGTGTTACAATTCATCTGTTAACAGTACCATCATTAATGCATTTTAGAGATCTATCTGGGAAACTGAAAAAGAGAACTGTTGAATTATTTGCCAATGTCACACAATTAGAGATTGGTTAGAATGGGATTTGATTCCAGATCATGTGCCTGTAGGATTTATGCTCTGAACCCCTATACAGTATTGACACTTCCTGGATGATTTTTTATGGCGAAGTCTCTGTGGAAAAATAATTTCTTATTATGAAAGTTTTTCTTGTTTAGCTATAATTTTCAAGTTTCACAGCAATTTTGAATGAGGCAATTACAAATAGCAACAGCCTTACTTTTACCTTTCTTAAGAGCCATTTCTACAAAAATAATTATATTTTGTCATGTTTTTTTCCATGTTCCTTCATCCTTCAAAATAACAAATATGCTTTATTCAATAGATTTATTGTTTCAGTTCATCTTCATACAAAAAGGAAAGAGAGAATATACGATGCATAGTCATAGAAAAGGTGGCATGAGAAAAGAAATATAATGCATATGGAAATTCTATCCTCATGGAATATAAGGAGATTATAAGGAGGGAGAGAAACTTAACTGTAAACAGCAAAAGCAAGCATAGAAGGGCATAAATACCTTAAGGAAAGTCTTGGTCTAATGCTATGTTGACCCCTAGGAAGGAGAAAGGACTTGCTTTTTGGAAATCAGGGAAGTTACCAGGAAATGATGGTATTAGAGTTTAAATGGCAAAAAATGATTTATTGTGAAGGTAAAGGGAAGAGTAGAACAAGACAAATAAGGGATGGAGAAGAGCATAGGCTCTGTTTTTATTTTTTATTTTTTTTTTATTTCAGCATATTATGGGGGTATAAATTTTAAGGTTTCAAATAATGCCCTTGCCTCCCTCCCCCAACAAGTCTGATCTTCAAGCGTGACCATCCGCCAGATAGTGCACATCTCACTCATTATGTATGTATATACCCACCCCCTCCTCCCCTTCCATCCACCAAATACCCAATTAATGTAGTTCCTATGTGTCCACTTAGGTGCTGATCAGTTAATACCAATTTGCTGGTGAGTACATGTGGTGCTTGTTTTTCCATTCTTGAGATACTTCACTTAGTAGAATAGGTTCCATCTCTATCCAGGAATATACAAGAGGTGCTATATCACCATTGTTTCTTAAAGCTGAGTAGTACTCCATGGTATACATATACCACATTTTATTAATCCACTCATACATTGATGGGCACGTGGGTTGTTTACACAGCTTTGCAATTGTGAATTGTGCTGCTATAAACATTCAAGTGCAGGTGTCTTTTTTGTAGAGTGTCATTTGATCTTTTGGGTAAATGCCCATTAATGGGATTGCTAGATCAAATGGCAGATCCACTTGTATCGCTTTAAGGTATCTCTATATTGCTTTCCATAGAGGTTGAACTAGTTTGCAGTCCCACCAGCAGTGTAGGAGTGTTCCTATCATTCTGCATCCATACCAACATCTATTGTTTTGGGACTTTTTGATAAATGCCATTCTTACTGGAAATAAATGATATCTCATTGTAGTTTTGATTTGCATTTCCCTAATGATTAGAGATGTTGAACATTTTTTCATATGTTTGTTAGCCATTATTCTGTCTTCTTTAGAAAAGTTTCTGTTCATGTCCTTTGCCCACTTTTTGATAGGGTTGTTTGATTTTTTCTTTCTGATTTTCCTGAGTTCTAACTAGATTCTAATTATCAGCCCTTTTCAAATGTGTAGGATGCAAAAATTTTCTTCCATTCTGTAGGTTGTCTGTTTGATTTCATGACAGTTTCTTTGGCTGTGCAGAAGCTTTTTATTTTGATCATGTCCCATTTATTTATTTTTGTTGCTGCTGTGATTGCCTTTGGGGTCTTCGTCATAAATTCTTTGTCTAGGTGGATGACTAGGAGTGTTTCCAACATTTTCCTCTAGAATTCTAATAGTTTCAGACCTTAGTTTTAAGTCTCTTTTCCAGCATGAGTTGATTTTTGTGAAAGGTGAAAGGTGTGGGTCCTGCTTTAGCCTTCTACAAGTGGCTATCCAGTTTTCCCAGCACCATTTATTGAAAAGGGATTCTTTTCTCCAGTGTATGTTTTCTCTGCTTTGTCAAAGATTAGATGGCCATATGATTATGGTTTTATATCAGGGTTCTCAGATCTGTTCCACTGGTCAATATTCCTATATTTGTGCCAATACCAAATTGATTTAATTAAACAGCTTTGTAGTATAGTTTTATATCTGGCATATTAATGCCTCCCATTTTGTTTTTATTGCCTACAATTGCTTTTGATATGTGGGGTCTTCTTGGGTTCCAAATGAAGCATAAAATTATTTTTTCTATATCTATGATGAATGCTGATAGGATTTTAATAGGTATTGCATTGAATCTGTAGATCAGTTTGGGTAGTATAGACATTTTAATGATGTTGAGTCTGCCAACCCACAAGCATGGTATGGATTTTCATCTGTTTACATCCTCTGCTATTTCCTTCCTCAGTGTTTCATAGTTCTCCCTGTAGAGGTCTTTTACCTCCTTGGTTAAGTATATTCCTAGGTACTTTAATTTCTTTGATATTTTGAAGGGAATTGAGCCTTTGATTTGGTTCTCAATTTGATTGTTGTTGGCGTATATGAATGCCTCTGATTTCTGTGTATTGATTTTGTATCCTGAGAATTCATTGATAAATTCCAGGAGTCTCTTAGTTGAATCCTTGGGGGTTTCTAAATATAATATCATGTCATCAGCAAACAGTGAAAATTTGATCTCTTCTACCCCAATTTGGATACATTTAATTCCACTTTCATCTCTGATTGCTATAGCCAGGACTTCTGGTAATAGGTCTTTATGGAAATAAACTTTCCTCTCAGTACTGCTTTAGCTGTGTCCCAGAGGATTTGATAATTTGTGTCTCCATTGTCAATATATTCAAAGAATTTTTTTATTTCCATCCTGATTTCTTCATTTATGAAGTAATCATTTAGTAGAAGGTTGTTTAATTTCTACATTTTTGAGTAGAAATGTGAGCGTCTGTTAGGGTAGATTTCTACTTTTATTCCACTGTGATCTGAGAAGATACATGATATGATTTTTATTTTTTAAAATTTTTTGAGACTTACTTTGTGTCCTAGGATACGGTCAATCTTATGATTGGGAAGTTTAAGCAAAACTAAACTTTATCTATGAAGGAGATATTAAGACATTCTCAGATAAGCAAAGACTGAGGTAATTCACCAAGACAAGACCAGCCCTACAAGAAGTACTCAAAACAGTGTTACACACAGAACAGCATAATAAATACTCATGAACATAAAAACACCCAAAACCTAAAGATTAAAGGCCAGATATCACAACGCTTCAAGAGAGAAAACAAAGCAACAAAGTTCAACCCAACAGAATGAACAGTAATCTGCCTCACCTATCAGTTTTCTCAATAAATGTGAATGGCTTGAACTCCCCACTCAAGAGACATAGGCTGGCTTAATGTATAAAAAATTACAAGCCAAGTATCTGCTGTCTTCAGGAAACACACCTAACCTGCAAGGATGCATATAGACTAAAAGTAAAGGTGTGGCAGTTCTGATATCAGATGATTTAGTTTTTAAACCAACGAAAGTAGTGAAAGACAAAGATGGTCATTATACAATGGTTAAGGGTACAGTTCAACAAGAGGATATAACAATTTTAAATATATATGCACCCAACCTAGTGCACCCAGATTCATAAAGCAAACCTTAGTGGATCTAAGTAAATTGATCAACAGCAACTCCATAATAATCGGAGATTGCAGCACCCCACTGACTGCACAGGGCAGATCCTCCAAACATAAAATTAATAAAGAAATAATGGACTTAAACAAAACAAGATTCTAGGCTGGGCATTATTTTGTTTCAAAAGAGTGAGAATGGAGCCCCAGTCTCTCCTTGCTTGTAATGTTTCAGTTGAGAAATCTGGCGTATTCAGATTGGTTTTCCTTTGTATGTAACTTGCTTATTTCACCTTATGGCCTGTAGGAGGTTCTCTTTTGTTGATATTTTGGTCAGTCTGATGACTATGTGCTGTGGTGTTTTCCTGTTTGCATTGTATCTCCCAGGGGTCCTTTGTGCCTCTTGGATTTCTATTAGCCAGACCTGGGAAATTTTCCTCAATTAGATCTTCAAATAGCTTGCTTATCCAATCCTTCAGTTTTTTCTTCCTCCTTCTCCAGAATCCAGAGAAGCCACAGGTTATTTTCTGCTTTATCTCTGTGATTAACTTATTTGATTTGAAAGTGTTATCTTCAATCTCTGAGATTCTTTCTTCTGTTTGGTCCACCCTATTTTTGAGGCTTTCCACTGTGTTTTGTATTTCCTTGAATAAACTCTTCATTTCCAGGAGATCGGATTGATTTTCCTTTAAGATCTCGATTTCTTTAGTGAATTTTTGTTCCAAGTCCTGAATTTTCTTTGTGGATTCTTTGTGTTGGTTATCCTTTTTTTCTTGCATATCATTGAGCTTTCTTACAATCCAATTATGGAATTCTTCTGTCATTTTATTGTTTTGGGTTTGGTTAGTATCCATTTCTTGAGAGCTGGTATATCTCCTTGGGGGAGTGTTTTCGGTTTAATTCTTCATAGTTCCAGAATTCTTTTGCGGTGCCCTCCCCTCTGGATCAGTTGATGTTTTTTCATATGGTACAGAGGGGTCCTCTCTTCTATGGTTTCTTGATCTGCCACTGAGGGGAGGTCTTCCACCACACTTGGAAGGCTACCCCTGATGGGAGGGGTTACTTGTGGAGCCTATTGTGGTCACTTGTGGTGGATTTGTTCCTTGACCACGGCCCTGACTCTTGGCCACTGACTGGGGGAGGAGATCCAGCTTCAGCGTTTTGATCAACAGGGTGACCTAAACTGTTCTGGGAAGCAAAGTCATTTGACTGCCCACTTTCAATCTGCACACACACCCAGTGGATTCACCCTAGATCAGAGGAGAGTGGCTTTTCTTGTCTCACCCTGCCTCCAGGGGTGGAGCCTACCACTTTCGACAGAGATATCCAGGCTAGGGGGATGAGGTAGCTCTCCAGTCTGCCCTGCACCCTGGCGCTGCAGTGGCTATAACTCCTCTTGGCGTTAGTCTTCTCAGTAGCCAGGACTGGCCAGCTGATTGCAGATTGGGTAGGGGTGGAATTTATCAGGAGAGTCTTTAGGCTGGGGAGGAGATCTGCTCGCCACATTGTATCACACCATGGTGGCTAGGCTGTGGACCCCCTCAATGGCGACTGCTTACCCACTCGCAGGGTACCAGCACTGGGGGTGACTGTTTAGGAGGTGGTAGGTGCCGGGTTGGAATCTCTATCTAAATTGTGTACTTCTTAAGCTCTTAATTCAAAATCAACTATATAGTCCCAATGGTAGGAAAACTCATGAACATTTTTGTGCATAACATGCTGTGTTCTTCATATCTTTCTTTGTTCATTGCTATTTATTATATTATATTCAAAGATACAATTTTCTTTATTAATATATGAGAGAAATCCATCCTTTGTTTTCAGATATTTCTTAAGTGTTAGATCTTAGAAGAGATTATGAAAAGTTGTGTTCCTGTATTTGAGCCTGGCAACTTCCTTTTAAATAACACAATGGTTTAACACACTGAATATAAATTACATTAGCTGATTTCCTTAGAAAAAAATAATTCTTTTATTATTCTTACAATATTCTAATATAAAACAAAAAATCTACATTTTTTTGATATTTTCTTTAATGTATGTAATTCTAAAATTTCCAAAATATATTGGATAATTTAAATGATAATTTTTTTTTCCTGGAACAATTCAAAGATCGAATTCATATAAAGGCAACTGAATTCAATTACAGTAAATAAATTATAAATCCTCAATTAATTTAAGAAAAGAATGGAGCTAGATTTTGTTCTTCTATTTTTGATCAATAATCTTACTACTATTATTTGGATATTTTTATAATGGATAATATTTAAAATATTTAAAGTACTTTTGAGCAAGTATGTTTATCCTATAAAAATATCACTGTTTTTATATATACTTATTATTTTAATACATTAATTTAACATGATGCTATGATATTAATACTGCTTCCATGCCCAGTGAGATAAGTAATTAAAGGACAGATTACACATAAATCACGAGGCAAATACATAACCCATTTATTGAATTTTTCAATTTCAATAGGAGCATATATTGCAGTTTAGAGGCTATGATTTGCCAGTTTGGAGTCCTTCAATTCATTCATTTAACAATAGATGTAAAGTGAGTTCTTACTATGCACTGGGTGCAAAGACAATATAATAAACAAATAAAATAACTTGTTCTTTACGAACTAAAGATATAGTCTAGGGAACCAAAAATAAATAGGCACAAAAAATGGAGAAAGACAGGCCATTGAAGGGAAAATCTGGGTTATTAGGCAAGTATAGAGAAAGGAACATCTATCTTTCAGACCTTGGAGGTCCTAGAAAGCTTTCCAGAGGTGCTAATCCATGCTGAGCCCAATAGAAGGGAATGCCATCATTTTCTGTTTGGTGACTAGCAGGATAAGGAGTAAGTATACATAATGGCAGGGAATTCAGATTCTGGCCTCAGACCATTGCCTATTAGCTATTTGACTTTGCATAAATTATTGGAACCCTCTTTTATCTATTTTCCTCATTTGTAAAACATAGATAATTTTTGACATGATAGTTATACCTAAAACATGCTGTTAGGAGGATCTGGGAAAGTTGTCATACCACTAAAACAGAGGACCAAGAAGCAGTTAGTCCTACTTCTTCTTCTGACTATTTCCATGTTTGATGATGTTGCCTGGAATTGTCACTATTACCTGGCAGCCATGAGGTCATAGCTGACCCCTTGAAGATGCAAGACAGAGAACTGGAAAGATCTGGAAGCCCTTGAAGACAGATTTTGCCCCTGAGTTAATCAACTTTGGAACCCTCCCATCTTGGACTTCTTGTCATGTAATATAATATTTTTTCTTTTTAAGTCAAAACAGGGATTTTCTATAAATATGTTTTATAGAAATGGGCTGTTATTATTGCCATTGCTGTTCTTACTTTGTTAAAAGAAAGAGACATTTAGCTTAAAATATTTTCCGATGATTATATTGATATATGGCTGTCAAAATGAATCATAGCAAGGCTTTAGAAATTATATCTGCTCTTCATTACATATATGCACATAATAGAAAATATAGAATATATAACAAAATATATATTGTACATTATATTATATATTATAATTGGATGTTATCTATATATTTTATGTATTATATTTTATATAATATAATGTTATATATATTAGATATCATAATATAATATGTAACAAATATTATATATTATATTATAATATAACATATATTATATATTATTATAAGGTTTAAAACTTTATATTAAAATTTATGGTGTATAGATGCATGAAAAAAATGGCATTATTTTGAAAAGAGGTGGTAAAACTTGCTGTATTACATTCTATGACAGGAATCAGAATACCTGAAATTTAGTCCAGTCCTAGCTGCCTATTGTATATGGTTATGATACATAACAAGTGAAATAGTTTATCCAAAGGACTTTGGAAGCTCAGTGCATACAAATTTAAAGTTGTATGAGTTGGATGCCCCATAGTTATGAAAGTAGACTTCAGTTGAGACATTTGTTAAAAGAGAGGTAATACCAGGCCTTTACCAAAGTATGTGGGAAATTGTTTTTACACACTAGCATTCACTCACTTGTTCTCAAATGCTTCTATTCACATTGCTCCTGCATTGAATATTAACTCCTTTATTTGTGCATACAAGCGTGGATGTTTAATATTCAAACTTATAAGTTGGATGCTAAAGTAACCCATTACGCTTCATTGGATGGTAATCCAGGGAAAGTGGAACATTTGATACAGTATGTGAAAACGTTGGCCCCAGAAGCAATATCAACCCTCAGCAACCTCAGCTTTTCATCCTGATATTAAGAGAACCACTAGGCTGCCAGTTAAATACCAATTTAAGTTTCGATCTGTATGCCCGACATTGGAGACTACTGTTCCCAAGCGGTCTGCCTACTTCCCTCAAACACTGATAGAAAGTAGGGAATGAAATGGTGAAATTCCCTTTTAGGGACCCCCAACAGTAAGAAGCCCATTCATTTATCAGATTATTAGTGTGTGAGCTGACAGTTAAAGTATTTGAACCCTTAGAACCATGACACAAACATGAATCAGTTCACCACACGTTACAAAATGTGTACAATGTCTATAATTAGGAATCAATATGGATTTTTATCTAAACACCTCAGTCATTTAGTGACATTTTGTCTTAAATACTGAGTATATATTTTCTCACATATCTCAAATATAACAATCAATGTATAAAATCATTTACGTGTTTACAGAAACAATTAATTGCATACTGTTACATATTATGTTGAGGGAAGATCCTCAAATATGGGGCATCTATCATAGTACACAGCTTCAAAACTTAGTTGTCATTTCATCCAAATATTTTGCTTTTAATGAATGTTGATAAAAGTCCAAGAAGAATACTGAAATTCCAGTATCAGAAAGAAGGAAATAAATTAAGTACTGCTTTTCTTTGTTGGAGATCTGTTAACTATTTGCTAAACAGTCTTTTTTTTTTTTTGAGAAAGAAAGGTTGCCTAGGACCTTGATATATCAGAGTACCCACAGGTAATGTGTAGTAATCCAATTTCAGGCACTATAAAACCTCAATCATTTCAATAATAATAATAATGTGAATATCAAATATCTTTTCCATTTTCTTCCCTTCAACTACTACCTATTTTCTGTTTGCATTACCTACATTTTTTCCAATTCCTCTTTTTTTTCCAGTATATATTTTTTTAATCTTGGTCTCTTTTTCCTGACTTCTAAAACTTTCTTTTATTGAGTTTTATGGAGTTTTATTCCATTTTTAGTTATGTGGAATCTATTTTTGCCTTGGATTTCTTCCTTGTGCTCTGCATATTGTGGCATCTTTGATCATAATACTTTCCTTATAAAAAAAATGACTATGTATTCCACACTTTGATAGGGGAATTTGGATTTCCCAATGAAGAGGTAAATACCTCTTCAGGCTAATATCTCTTCCTGTGCTTTTTCCTATTTCTCACCATACATTCTGGGATCTTGCTACTTTAATTACATTCCTACTTCCCAGACTTCTTAATGTTTTTCTCTCCATTCTGTATTTCTTTAATGTTTTAGAAAACAGCCATTTCCTATTTTGAAAAGAGCTTTTATTTGGCCCTCCTGCTACATTTAAGCCACTTTGTGTTTTCTTTATTTCTAGTGGCCTCTGCCATACTTGTCACCTGAGTGATTTACAGACTCTACCTCCATCCTGTCACTACCTACCTTGAATTCCTAAAGACAGGCTTCCTTTTCTTCTCATTCCTATTCTGAAATCATGTCCACAATGATTTCCAGGGACCCCATATTTAACCCCAAGGTTTAGTCCCTCATTTTAAAAACTTTCTCTTCTCTGACCTTGTTGAAATCAATATTTGGATTGTTCTTAAACATTATTAACCAATATATTTCTTGATGGGATGACAACCTGAGTGAGGCCTTCTGTTCATTTATCCCTTGGAAAAATTGCTTACTAAAATTTTAAAATTTTAATTTATACCTCTGAGTGTATGACTTTAGAATTTCCATGTCTCTTCAGGGATCATTCTTTTTTTTCAAATGTCTATTCAATATTTTCACTTTAATGTCTACTATTGTTTCAAAATAAAAATGTATTATAGTATTAACATGTATTAAGTATTATAAATTTTAATTAAATTATGTTAAAATCAATTCTGTTTATCAGGTCCAAAACCTGTCTTATTTAAATAAACAAACTTTTTTCCTCCTATATATATGTCAAACAACATTTTATTCATTTCTTCTTTTAAATTATTAACTTATTATTATTAACTTATTATTTTCTTATTATTAAATTATTAACTTATTATTTTCTTTCCAATTGCATGAACATTAGTCTGAGATATTATCACCTTACAGTGACATTTTACTAGGCTTTTATGGTTGGTACCAGTATAAGCCCTTTCCCCAGATAATCATGGATTTTTTTTTAATTTTTTTATAACAACATAACGGGGGAACAAATGTTTAGATTATGTATATCGCCCTCACCCCACCCAAATCAGAGCTTTAAGTGTGTCCATCCCCCAGACAGTGCACACGGCACCCATTAGGTGTGTATATACCCATCCCCTCTTCCTTCCTCCCACCTGCCCGACACCTGATGAATGCTATTACTATATGTGCACTTAAGTGTTGATCAGTTAATACCAATTTGATGGTGAGTACATGTGGTGCTTGTTTTTCCATTCTTGGGATACTTCACTTAGTAGAATGGGCTCCAGCTCCATCCAAAACACTGTTGTATAATTTCCCTGCCCAAAAATGCAGTTGCTCTCATTGTCCTTAGAAAAAAAGACCAAAATAACTTTGGTCCATTATTTTTACTGTAATTTACTTTTAAACAAGTTTTAAAATTTTGTTTTGTTAAAATAAAATATTTAAACGATTTTAAAATAAAATATTTAAATTTAACAAAATTAATTTTAGCAAAAAGGGATTCATGAATCCAGCAGGACTCAAAACTAAAGGAGTTTCAGAGAGCTCTGCTTAGGTGCGCAATGGTCTTTGGTAGCTTGAACAGGAAGTAAAGTACAGAAATAGCATGATTGGTTATAGCTAGACATTTGTTTTGTTTGGATATGGGCTTATCAGTTGACTGCCTTTGATTGGCTGAAGCTCAACTGCTTGTAATTGGGTGAGACCCCAGTTGCTAGTTACAAAATGCATACTTCTAAGTAAGATTTCAGTTTGTTTACATAGTAAGTAAGGCTGCAGTTCATGATGTGGGAATTCATAGTTTGGAAACAGCCTCAGGTAGTAGCAGCCTGCTTATTTAACAGCTTTTATTTCTCAGTTACACAAACAAGACTTTTCTGCCTCAGCTAGATTGATCTATAATTCCAGGAAATTACATTATCATTCACTCACTTTGCAACTTTCTTTCCCTTATCCATTTGTGGATATATACCTTCTCTCTCCTTCAATTTTTTTTTTTTTCATTTTTAATTCAGCATATTATGGGGGTATAAATGTCTAGGTTACATATATTGCCAATGCCCGATGGGAGTCAGAGTGTCAGACGGTGTGCACCACACCCATAGACTTAAACCTAAGGCATGAAACTATAAGAATTCTAGAAGAAAATGTTGGAAAAACTCTTATAGACATTGGCCTAGGCAAAGAATTCGTGAAGAAGAACCCATAGGCAATCACAGCAACAACAAAAATAAATAAATAGGACCTGATCAAATTAAAAAGCTTCTGCACAGCCAAGTAAGCTATCACAAGACCAAATAGACAACCTACACAATGGGAGAAAATATTCGCATGTTATACATCTGATAAATGGTTGACAACTAGAATTTATGAAGAACTCAGGAAAATCAGCAAGAAAAAATCCTTCAAGTTTTATTTATATCCCGCTTCCTTAAAAATTGCCAATCTCTAAAACGCAGATTACAAACACTCTGTTTAGCATTTTTCATGTTGTGCCCTTAATCAAACTGTGGGAGGAGCTAATTCTTATGTTTAGGAAATAGGATGCCTTATTCCACCATATTACTTGTGCAATAAATATAGAAGAGTCAGTGACAAACATTAGTAATTATTTGGAGAAGAATTTTCTCCTTTAAAATTGTTCAATCCTAAACTGTCTGTTCAATCTGAAGACCAAGTTTATCAGAAAGTATTTGCTTAAAAATAATCTCTAAATTCTTCCTCAGATTACTTGAATTAGGACTTTTTGTTGAGGATTCCTACCTTTGAAAATCATTCTAATTTATCAGTGCAATAAATCTGCATTTTATAAACCTTGCCATTTTTGCAAAACACTTAGATTCTCTTTGAATCTGATTATAACATCTTCAGATTTTGACATCTGCAGAATTATAGAGGAAAAAAGATTCAGGAAGTCTGAGTAATTTTATGAGGATAATTGTTACCCATTTGATTTAGAATTGTCAAGCATATAACATTGATTTTTCAAACACCATGTATCCTAATCATTATTCATTTATTCATACAAGAACATTTCCTGGATGTCTATTCAGTGCCAAGAACTGTGCTACAGATTAAGGATACAAGTAAGAATAAACCTGTCTCTGTTCTGTTTTTCCTTCCACTATCCTTACTATATTTTATAGAACTATATTTACACTTAAAATTCTGTTAGTTTATAACATTTCCAAATTGAGTAATGATATAAAAGTGGTGTATATTTTTCTTATTTTCTAGAAAAGTGAAAAACAGAATGGTGATATACACATACACTGTTTACTAATGTTAGAACAATAGGGGCTGTTTTTTAAGTGCTGAATTTAGATTATGTTATTTTAACATACCATTTAATGAGGAAAGCACTCCTTATACCATGTATAATTTGCAAGTTAGGGATCTACTAACAGAACCTCATTTAATTTTTATGACTGAAATTTTAACTGAAAAATATGATTAAATAGTCAGAAATTTTATTTTCTTTATATATGTGTGTATTCTTTATGTATAATAAAATGGCTTATTTTCTAAAATAAACTCTTACTTTTTAAAATTCATTTTTTCTTAAAGATCCCAAGCCAATCCTAGCCAAGGAAATACATTACTCTTAAGGAGAATGTAATAATTTTTCCAAACCATAACATTTATTTCAATTTCTACTTGAAATTCTAGCTATAATTTAAACTTCTGAGTTGTAATTATTCTAAAAAGTTAATGCTTCTAATCAGTCCAATTTATTGGTCAGAATGCTTGTTTTTAAAATATTATCAAAGAAAAAAATTATTTTTATGGTAATGGAGGACTACCAACGTAAGCTTCAATAATAAAAATAAATAAGTAATCAAGAAATTTCCTATCAAAACACAATATAGGTAAATTCTTCTGATACTTCAATCTGTGTTCATAGGCATTGATTTTAGAAAGTTACTATAGGCCAGTGCAGTGGCTCACATCTGTAATCCTAGCACTCTGGGAGGTCGAGGCAGGGGAGGATCATTTGAGGCTAGGAGTTCAGGAGTTTGAGATCATCTTGTGCAGGAGTGAGACCCTGTCTTTACTAAAAATAGAAGGAAATTGGCTGGACAACTAAAAATGTACCAAAAAAATTAGCTGGGCATGGTGGCACATGCCTGTAGTCCCAGCTACTTGGGAGGGTGAGGCAGAGGATTGTTTGAGCCCAGGAGTTTGAGGTTGCTGTGAGCGAGCTAGACTGACACCATGGCACTCTAGCCTGGGCAACAAAGTGAGACTTTGTCTAAGAAAAAAAAGAAAGAAAGAAAGAAAGAAAGAAAGAAAGAAAGAAAGAAAGAAAGAAAGAAAGAAAGAAAGAAAGAAAGAAAGAAAGTAAGTTGCTATAAAAGGATAGAAAGGAACCTTCACAGATCAGTTGTTACTGTCCCTTTGCTTTAGGCAGATACATCTAAGACCCCTCTAAGACCCCTCTAAAAAATAAAGCAATGGTATTTCTCTTTATGGCATCTCCAAGAATAGGACTTCATATTCATGGTATCACACTGTATTGTTTTATTAGATGCATGGTATTAGGCTTTTTCTTAGTCTGAATGACAATTGCCCTCCCCTTAATATGTAACTATTTTACCAAATCATCAGTGTCTCACTCATAACTTCCCTTTTTATTACAAAAAAAAAAAGAGTTTTCTTCCTTTAATCATTTAAATGTATTAAACTTTGATTTTCACCTCCAAACTTTAAATTGTTAATTATTTAAGAAACTTTTCATTTTTACATTATTCAGACAGCTAAATGATGCTGTGAAGGGGAAATGCACATTATTCTGATTGATGCTTCCCAAACATTTTCTGATTTTCTACTTTTAATTTTCTCTAAATAATATTAGAAAAAGCTGATTCTATGTAAAAAAAGTCTGGGTAAATTTTGACATGCATTTAATTAAATATCAAACTTCTTTTATTTTCAAATTAAGAAATTCTTAGAATAATTTTAATGGAAAAGGCAGTTTTTAAAAAATGATTAAGAAAGATAAAGAGACTATTTTGACAGTTATTGAATAATCATTTTTTCTGAATTAAACTGTATAATGCTAAGGTATAAATTAGGGTAAAGGCTATTTAGATTCTAAAGCAAAATATATTACTTGATGAGGTGAAGATTTTCTGAGGAAAAAAAGTCTAGCAAAATTATGCTACCTATTGTAAATGATGCAGCCAACTTATTTAGATTTTTAACCTCTAGCAATACAGATTATTGTGATAAATTATTCATATTTCTGTATTGTGTACCTTTTACAATTTGCATACCTGGCAGCAAATAGGCCCTTCTTTCAGGCTTCAGTCCCCTTGGTCAGGCAGGATGGCCAAAGGCTGCTTCATGATTAATTTCATCTCAATAGGATGATTATCATACTGAAATAAAGCAATGGCTCTGAAATATGTTTTCCTGGAGCTGTAAGTACAAGAGGCTTAGCCTAAAAGCTTTCAAGTATATAGTAAATTTTAACTTAAATGTTAATCTTTTTCTATTTTGGGATTATCTACAACTAAAAATAACATTGGATTTTACAAGACTACAAAACAATAATTTAGTGTTTGATTTAGCAGCTCATTGGATTGCAGGATAATTTGTTATTAGTTTCTAGTATCTTATGCAAAAAATTATGTGTACACTTTTAGAGATAGAGGTTTTATATTACTGGTTCAAATGTTACCTGCTGAACCAATAAATATGAATTTCTTAGTTTGTGGCAAAGTCATTCAACTTTCTATATTTAGTTTTTTCATCTAAGAAAAGTCTTAGTGTCTCATATTGCTGCAGAATTTTCAAGAGAAAACTTTTAAAAATATTTCTATTCCTTTTTAAAAAATTAATAAAAGAAGTTTGATTCATAATTTGAGTCCTGAAGAAATGTTTGTTTCATAGCATGATCTTAAACAGAATTTCTATATTTCCTAATTCAGCATATTATTTAGAAATTTATATGAAATAGTGAAATTCTGTAAAATTCCCAACTACAATCTAGATCACAGTATATCATACTGAAAATCTAGTTCTAAAATTTAAAATTAATACATTTTCTGCATAATACATAAGCAGTGATCAAGAGAAAGGAGAGTTTAATTTTGTATCATCTTAAAAATGAAATAGATTCCTAAATTTTATGTCTCATTTCAAACTAGTTAATTGGGCTTTTTTCCCCCTCAGTTTTATAATTAGATTTTGTCTGCAATTTCTTCCATGTATAATAGAGAAAATTTTCCTAGAATTTTGCTTGGCACTGTGGTTATGAAGGTGAATTAGTAAAAATCAGTGATCTCAGGGAATTTATAGACTAGTAGGAAGGGAAGTTGTGCAGGTAAATAATGACATGATTACACATTGAAATAGCAATCTGTACTGTGGCGGCCAGTTTGCTGGGTATTAAGAATGACCAGGATGAAGAGCATGTCATGGAAACCCATTATCTGCTTTACCACCTGCTGCTACTCATTCTCCTGCCACTTTACTTTAGCTGGGGGGAATTTTTCTTATTTATTTTGTTGTTATTTGCTAAAGTGGAGAGACTTACTTGTTATTCAGGTGTTGTTCATTATTGCTTTTGAAGTCGTAATAGATCTCTCACAACTTTAAAAAATAAAAACATAATAAATGCAGTGATTTTTTTTCAGAGATGGGAGAAAACTTAAAAAATATTTAAGTAGTAAGCAGAATTCTCAACAATACTATCATTATTTGTCTGTCATCCATTAGCCAAAGACTGGTGTTGGAGGCTGGCAGTATAGAGCAGTTCTTTTGGTACTAAAGTTATGTGAAACCTCTACATGAAAACTCAATAGACATACACTTCACAATAAAATAAAGTAAAAACATAAAAAAGCATACTATAGATGTACAGTTCATGATATTAAGCCAATATTTAAACCTCTGTGCTAAAGTTTTAAACAAAGTATTTGCAGACTCACAATATTTGTTCAATTTCGTAAAGCAGACTGGGATGAGATGGTATCTCATTGTAGTTTTCATTTGGATTTCTCTGCTAACTAATGATGCTGACTGTTTATTGTATACCTGCTGTCCATTTGTATGTCTTCTTTTGACAAATTCGGATCTTTTTCCCATTTTTTATCAGTTCTAATCATTTTTTGGTGGAGTTTTAGGTTTTCCTAAATATAAGATCCTATTATCTGTAAACATGGATAATTTGACTTCTCCCTTTCCAATTTATATGGACTTTATTTCTTTCTCTTGTCTAATTCTCTGGGTAAGACTTCTAGCTATGTTTCATAACAGTGGTGAAAGTGGTCATCCTTGTCTTGTTCTAGAACTTAGAGGAAAGGCTTTCAGTTTATTCCCATTCAGGATGGTACTAGTTGTGGATTTGTTGTATACGGTTTTTATCATGTTGAGGTATGTTTCTTCCATACCCAGTTTGTTGTGGATTTTTATCATGAAGCCATGTTGAACTTTATTCAATACATTTTTGGCATCTATTGAAATGATCATATGGTTCTTGTCCTTCATTCCGTTGATATGATTTATCACATTTATTGATGTGCATATGCTGAACCATCCTTGCATGCCTGGGATAAATCTCACTTGATCATAATGAATGGTCTTTCAAATGTGCTGTTGAATTCCATTGGCTAATATTTTGTTGAGGATTTTTGCATCTGTGTTCATCAAGGATATTGATTTATAGTTTTCTTTTTATGTTTGTTGTGTCTTTGTCTACACCATCCTGCCTCTCATTTATAGTCCAAAACATTATTTTTCAACTTCAGAATTATTATTTGTAGTTGAATATTTTATGGTAATGTATTTTTGTTTAACTCACTGTACTTTATTTCAAAAATGTAATTTCAAAAATTATAAAATAAAAACTAGGACAAGTATAAATTCATTTAATATAATAAAATTTTCATTGTAATTTGTGTAGTGGAAGTAGTACAGTGTAAATGAAATTGTTTATAGCTTGAAAATGGTTGGGTGAGTGTTAGGAACATGAGGTTCCTTATACTGTCTTCTTCATTTTTTATATATTTAGAAATTTTCCTAATAAAAAGTTAATTTCTTTCTGCCAAATGTTGTCTGAAATCAGAAAGAGGCAGAAAAATTACTTGTAATGAAAATTTGTCTGTCTGGACATAATGTGTTTTCACCCACACAATTTTCGGTGTGGCCTTCTTATATTGTGCATTTATGGTTTCAGAGTTGTATCCTTATTTAAAGCGATGCAATTTTTAAAACAGAAATGCTGTGCAGAAGCATATGTCAAATATGATTGTCTCTGTATGTAACTTCAATAACTTTTGGGTTGATGTTGTTGGGTAGATGCAAGTGGGCAGATTTGTTGAAAAGGCATTTGGTTTTAAACTGTTAATTTCTACTGAGATTTGGTTTATGTAATAGTTTGTGAAATAGTGTACATTGACTTAAAGATCATTCTTTGCAAGGAGACATTGTAGCATTACCACTTTAAAATATATGTTTACCTGGGAATAGTATAGTCATGGAATCCATGTGTGTTAGTAGATAGCTGTTTTTGGGAAGATGGGATGGAGAGAGCTCAGGGAGGGAACTAAGGCTTAGCAGAAAGAAGATCCCATAAAGAATGAACTGTAAAATATGACTTCTTGATGTGCACATAGCCAAACTTAAGATGGGTTTGTGTTATTGAAGATGTGACCCTGTTATTGAAGATATGACACTCAAATGGGAAATGCTCAGCAGTGAGGGGAATGTCTCTGAACCTGACCACTAAGAGAGAAAGCAGCTGACATGGTCAGTAGGAGAAGTAATAAGGCCCTAAGAAAAGCATTTCATAATTTGCACTTGTGTGAACTGAGTGATCCAATAGAATTCTAGGTGTGGTGGGATTGTTTAGGATCAGTGATTTAAGAGGACATAAGAAAAAGAAAAGATAGAAAAATTGACTGCAAGATATAAGGTACTTTACTGATTTTTTTTTCTTTTTCTTTTTTTATTTCGGCATATTATGGGGCTACAGATTTTAAGGTTTCAATAAATGTCCATTTCCCCCCTCCCCCCACAAGTCTGAGTCTCCAGCATGACCATCCCCCAGATGGTGCACATCTCACTCATTATATATGTATATGCCCGCCCCCCTCCCCCCTCCCCCCTCCTACCTGCCCAATACCCTACTACTGTAGTACCTATGTGTCCACTTAGGTGCTGCTCAGTTAATACCAATTTGCTGGTGAGTATATGTAGTGCTTGTTTTTCCATTTTGGGGAAACTTCCCTTAATAGTATGGGTTCCAGCTTTAACCAGGAAAATATAAGATGTGCTATATCACCATTGTTTCTTAGAGCTGAATAGTACTCCATGGTATACATATACCACATTTTATTAATCCATTATTGGATTGATGGGCACTTGGGCTGTTTCCACAGCCTTGCAATTATGAATTGTGCTGCTATAAACATTTGAGTGCAGGTGTCTTTTTTGTAGAGTGTCATTGGATCTTTTGGGTAGATGCCCAGCAATGGGATTGCTGGGTCAAATGGTAGATTCACTTGTATCGCTTTAAGGTATCTCCATATTGCTTTCCACAGAGGTTGAACTAATTTGCAGTCCCACCAGCAGTGTAGGAGTGTTCCTCTCTCTCCGCATCCACGCCAGCATTTATTGTTTGGAGTCTTTTTGATAAAGGCCGTTCTCACTGGAGTTAAGCGATATCTCATTGTGGTTTTGATTTGCATATTTTAAAATATTTAAAAAATTAATCACAAACTATTCTACAATTCTCTGATAAGTTGAGATATCCAAGGATTAAATCAACTGAGCAGACTAGGTTTCTTTTGGTTATCTTTTGGATGTATTATTTTCTTCCATTTATCCATTTTTCAAATCACCAATTATTTAATGATTGCCTACTAAATGTCAGTCACATAGGTATAAGGCTAGAAAAATACATAGAAATACATGATTAATTCGATATTTGTATGTAATTCTGGACTGATTATTAATTGGGACCATGTATTCTATGTTGGAGAAAGAATACTAGCATGGTGGTTAGCATGAAGTTTTTCTCCAGAAAAAAAAGAAAATTAGTTAGAAAGAGATCATTTACAGACCGAATTAATTTTGACAAAAGAATATTTTGTCTGAAGAAATAACTATAATAATAACTAAAATTATATATTAACACATGGATATTTCTTTTATATGAAACAGAATGAAAAATTAGCATTTTAATAAACATGGTTATAATATAAATGAATAATTATCTCACCAACAAATTATCTCACACACAAATTAGAAATTGAATGCTTTTTGTTGGGCAAAAAAACATGGAATCTTTTATTATGATTCTTTGCCAAATTATTCTGATACAATCTTGTTATTTTATAATAGTAACTAGTATTATACTATTAAATAATTTGTAATCAATATTCAATGACAATTAAATGAGAGATAGAATATGTATGTGCATAAAATATTATATTTACACCTAACTTGGTACCTACATGTAATTGGTCATAAATAAATATTTGATAAATGAATGAATGAAAGTGATTCTCTAAAATAAATGACCAAATCTTCCTTCTCATATTGTTAAGTAATTCTATTATTGAAAACTTAGTAAAGACAATCATGGAACCATACTAACTGAAATATAAAATGAGCCATTGCTTTTTGAAATCTTTATTTCACCATTATTTTTCATTCTAATTATTAATAGTTAAATATGTAAATGTTTATCATATAAGTATCTTTGTATCCTGTTTCTTTAAAGAGACATTCAGAACAAAGGGGGAAAGAACAATAGCGAAAAACAACTAAGACAAGAGGGAAGAAAGATTCAAAATGAAGCTTGTTCATCCCCTCACAACATATATTGTTGCCTAAGGCCACACAAACAGTGATAGGCACTGCAACACAGAATAGGGAATGAAATTTTAGAGTCAAAGACTCAGCTTGAAATTGGCTGTTCTGGGCTTTATTCTCATAATAGTCATTCAGTGACCTTCAATGAGCCACTTTATTTGTGTCTAAATGCCCCCATCCATTTTAAAAAGCTTATGATACAGAAATAATTTACAAAGAATTGTGAGATTTTCAAATTCAGGAGTTAAATAATGCAAACTGATATTCCATGGTAAATTAACAGTGAGGCAAAAGAGTTTCTGGAATCTTTATCTTATGTTTTAAATTGCTTCAGTTATTTTTCTCAGTAAGCCTCATTCTCAGCAGTTCCCCTAATAACTGTGTTCATTTCTTAATAAAAATTCTTAATGCCAAGGGCAGTGCTTTGTGTTTGTTTGTTTTTCTCATTCCCTCCCCACCCACCCCCGCCCCGCCATTTTATTATTTTTTTTTTGGTTATATGTTTTTCTAAAATAGTACTTCATGATAATTTATATTTTTTTCTTTCAAAGAGCCAGGAAAAGCTCCTGAAACCAAACAAGAGACTATAAAAGTTGCAGTACAAGGTAAGCAATAAAACGCTTTAAAAATTTTGTTGCCCTCTTATTGTTTTTTTTAAGTTCATAGCGCTTATTGACAAAAGCAAAAGCTGTTTATTGCAGAATAGCACCATCTGCTGGGTTATTATAGAACACATGTTGCATGAAGATACACATTTCAAGTATTTATTTAGTAATTGAAGCAAGCATGACTGAGAGTAATGCCAAGTTGCTAGAGAAGCTGCTAAAGGACACAATAATTAATATCCTTGCTCCAAGTTTTAGTCATTCTGCTTTAACATATATTTCTAAAAATAAGCCATAGATAAATATATAAAAAGATAGATACAGCTATAAAATAATATATACATTTTCATAGTTTTCATTATATTTTCTAATTTATCATATCATAAAATAAGCCAGAATGTTATTAAATTAATATTACTTCATAAATACCCAAATTGCAAAAATCTGGTTTCAGATATGGCTATAAATTAATTACTGTATTTTTATGACCCATCTAAGAAAATTAGTTTCATCACTTACTAATATCTTTGGGGAATTAAAAATGGTTTATCTTCAAAACATGACAAGAAATTTAATGAAAGTATAGAGGAATGGCACAAATGTTTTGCCTTTTTCATCTAAGAGCACACTTAGAAAATAAGAGGTAAAATATTTCCTGGAGAAGATCTTTATCTTCTTTCCTATGCTAGATATACAATAGCAACCAATAAAGGAGATACATATAGGCAGCAGTACAAATGTTTCTGGGAAGAAGGCCATTGTAACAGACTTCTTAGAATATCACATTATATAGGTTCAATGTTTGCATCTGATCAAAATTTTTCTGCAATATTTAACTCTGGACCTAACTATATGCAGAATTATGCTAATAAATATGGTAAAATGGGTTTGCTAAATGCCATTTGACTCAATTATGTTGCTTATTAACAATATATGCTAGAATGGTTAAGTGCTATAATACCAGATTTTAGTTTTATGTTGATTACCAGTTCAATAAAACTTGCTTATCTTTAAGAATGTTCTGATGGTCAATATAACAAATATTATAGGAAGTAGAAAGGCAGGGCAAATGATGAAAATGCAGCTCAGAGTAAATTCCTCAAACAAATGACTTCCAGTTGAAGGAATCGTTGCTGTTAGTGTATATATATTCTCATAAAAAATGCAATTGACTTCTGTTTTGACAGAGACTTCTGAGGACCATGGTATAGATGTGGAAATGTGACTTGACGCAGGAATTTAGTGTTACTTCAGCCTCATATTAGGAGAGTTCAAGAGGAGTAAATTGAAAAGATATCTAAAAAGTTGCTTCTCATTTGGCCTTGGGGCTATGGGCTCTTTGTTTTAACATTTAAATTACATTGGACAAAGCAGCCTAAGAACTTAGACTTCTGGAATAAAAGATTTTTTATTGACTGAATAGTAACCTAGAGTTTCAAAGTTACTATATTATTACTATCCTTGTAAGGAAATTTGATGAAAGTATTGATTGAGCACAGTGAGCAAAGCAAGAGTTGGGTACTGTATGTACATATTAACTAAAACAACAATGATGCACCAAAGCAGGAACACACCAAAGCAGGAATACATATTATTTGTGTCATTGAAGATCCTTCATAAATCTTTCTTAAATTTCTTTTTTAACACCATAGGCATATAGTTAAATTATGCATAGAAATATTATTTTCAGGTACTCCATGTGGAGACAGAACTTAAACACATTTGGCATAATTTTGTAGTAGATGGATGTTTTTGAAGTATCAAGTGACAAAATTGATAATGATGTGAGTAGTGTGGTAAAAAGCTAGATTATATGTGTTCTTGCATCTACTCAACTTTTCTAACAAAGGAAGTATTACAAAATTTGGTTTTATATAAATATGTATGTATATATGTTCATTTATAATTAGTATTAAGATTTATCACATTTACTTTGGAAGTACATTTTAAAAAATTATTTAGCAAAGTTTTGAGGTTCTGATAAGAAAGACTATGAAATAACATATCTCTTTACTACAGTAATTTACAATTTGGAGATATAAGAAATTTAAGTAATATCATAAGTAGAATATTGTGTAGTACTGAAATGAATTGCAGAGAACTTAAATGCCATATGAGTTAAGACAAAGTGATTTTTAGTAAGAGTTGGGAGTTGAGGGAGTCATCATGGATGAGGGGTGACTTGACTTGGGTTGGGACTGGCCAAGGACAAAAACATTGCTGGTGGATAGGTGGCTTAAGTAACTATGAAAAGAGCAATAACTATGAAAGACTGTTGCTGTTATCAAGACAGGAGACACTGACCTCAACTATGATGGTGGCAATTACATAAGAAAAAAAATGTTTGATAGGATATATAGAATGAAACAAAAGGAAGAGTAAAAATGGTGCCAAGCTTTGGAGCCTGGGTGAATAGGAAGATGGTAATTGTCATAAATAATAAGTTCCAGGCTGAGGAATTCACTTAAGGGGAAAGATTCAATCTTTAGCTGATTAATGTTGAGCAGACCAAGAATAATCAGGCAGTGATTTTTCTGTAGCTAATTAGAACTTAGGTGGGAGATCAATCTAGTTCATAGGTATTACATAAGATATTGTGTTGAAGAAATGGAATATAGAGCTAAATTAGAAAGGAAGATTAGAAATAAGAAATTATTTTTTAATAAGTTAGGTGCAATGGCTGGTAGACATCTATTGAGAGTAAAATGCCTGAGAAAGGAGAGAAGGCATAATGGAACTTGGCTTAAAAGATGGAACTATATGCACTCTGTGTTAGTGTGTTTTCACTGTCTTTTTTCTTCTGCATTCCTAAAGAGAATATTGAAAATTTCGTATATACAACAAAAAGAAGGTAGAAAGAGAGCAAAAAATAATAAAAACCTGAAATATTAGCCATTAAACTCTCATTAGAATGTGAAAACCAAGAGCCCAATTATTGAGAACCATATCGACTCATTAAATTCAGAAGTACCCAACCACATAATCCAGGTAAGTAGATTAGAATCAGGCAAGATAAGTAGAGGGACAGCGTCAGGACATGTGGAACACAACCATTCTGGAAACAGTTGGATCCCACCACCCTGGTTTTGATTGGCTCCTGGCTTTCCAGATGGCAATGAATGAAAGACATCCACCTTCAAGGTATCCAGGGCAATTCGAGTAGGCAGGGTCAGTTATGACAGAATAGTTCAAACTCCTTCATTCAGCTCTTTTCCATTGTTGCTATAAAGGGAAAACTGAAACTATCAAAGAATATAAGAATGGAAAAGAGGAAAATGCATGTACATACATGTATGCCTGCACCAGCACATGCATATGTACAGATTGCTCTTCTTGGATTATCAGAAAATTTCAGTGTAGCTAAAAAAGATTTTCCTAATTCTTGAAGGGATTTAAGTTTCAGAGTCTTTTTCTTCTTGTAGAATTTATAACAAATAATGGTTTTTCAAACTGTATTCACATTCTCAGCAACTTTTTGGCATTGGCCAAAACCTTAGTAGAGTTGCCCTTCAGAAGTGGGTTTATGGTTAAGCTGATAAAATTTATGCTCCAGGGTACTCACTGGCCAGAGCCCCTTCAAGGACCTGAGGATAAAACACGACAATTATTTGTAATTTTATGTTGTTTGTTTTATTGTGTTCTTCTTCATGCCAACCCTCTAAGCCAACTTGCTTTGTAGATTATACTTAAATAATGGGAAATATTGTGGAGATAATTGTAGGAGAAAAAGCAAAAAACCTCTTGTAGTCTCTAGTAGGACAATGCCATTTTACCATTTCTTTTCCTTATTTTACAAATTCTAGACAAATTGTGAACATTCGTGTGAATTCTAGAACCAAAATGTATACTTGTTAGATGAGTTTTAAAATTATGAAGTTTTTAGAAGGAAATTTTTGTTTGCAAACTAAAGAATGGAGAATAAAGAAATCTATTGAGTCAAACTCACAGTACTTGTTGAAATTATGCCTTGTGGCTTTGAAATCTATCAGACAGTGCCCACATCTTTTAATTCATTTTACCATTATTTTTATTACTATTCTCTTTACATCATTAGAATAGACAAATCTTTAATTTAAAAACATTATAGGTATAAATGCTTTATAAATTTTGTATATTATTAGTTAAAACCACATGAAAAAGAAATAAATGTCACAAACTAGAGTTAATTTATTTGTAAATTCGTGGTTTTCTACAAAAGTAACAGTGTATCAGTAATATTTAAAGTAGAGAAAAACAACGTGTAATAAATTAAAATATTATTTCTTCCTATCCTTTGTTCTTGATTTTTAGAGCTTATTCTGCCACTTACTCTCTGTATGAACATGTGCAAATCCATTTTAATGTCTCTAAGGCTTAGTTTCTTGCTTTCAGCTGCCTTTATTATAACACTGTTGTGAAGACCAAATGAAAGGATGTATCTGAAAGTGCTTTGGCAATTGTAGCACAGAATAGATGTCCACAATAGTCCTGGATGTTGTCACTAAGTGGTCCCCAATATTCTATCTCACTCAGGTGGGATTACTGTCCTGGGAAATGCATCATCTCAGATTCAACTAATGTGGCCTAAGACTTCTCTCAAAGGGTTTGTCTCCTAAATGAATAGTACACAGAACCAAGGGTCATCTTGCTTGCAACAATCCCAAGCTTACTGCATACAAATGTTTCTGGTAAAACCCATAAGCTACACTTTGGGTCTAGAGTTAGATTCATGATCCAGAATGGGATGAATGCTACCATAGAGGAAGTAAGAATTCAGAGGTGATTAAAATGTTCTGTGCCTTTCCCTCTATGTAAAAGATGGCATGAATTTACCAAAAGGAGGCTGAGGTATCTAGTTCCCCTTCCTAAAATAAGACATTTATACACTGTTATTGTAAATGCAAATGTAGACTATACATTGCTATAAAATTCCTCAGTAGCTAGGCACAGATAATTTCTGGAATATCACCTTCATTTTTTTATTGATCCAGTCATAGTCTGTGTTTTATGACCTCTTAGAAGTAATTGTGGTTTTCTCAGGTGTAGCAATTTAAACCCTAAAATAAACTTATACTAAACACATACTTATAAATTTGACTTTCTATGTAACAATTTATTTTTATTCTTATTTTGCCATAAATATATCTTTATTTCTAGGTTTTAAAATAATCTTCATATGAAATAATAGTTTCAGTTTATATCAATTACAGATTTGGATTGATTAGTTAGTGCATAGTTGACCACTGAATTTATGAATGCATAGAATACATTCTCATATTCTTAGGAGTGTTCTGAAGAATGTTCATTTAATATTTTTAATGCTATTTTCCTTTCATTATTTCAGCAGCAACTAAAAAGGATGAAAAGAAGGAAGGTATGTTTTATTCAAAATCCCACTGTGCCTTTTGTTAGAACAATTTACCAATATTCCCAGTTGGATTTTGACTGCTATCCTGACTATATTCCCTTTGGATAACTGGTTCTATTATGTGCATACATTTTATATGAATGTACTGTTTCTACCTCACGTCACACAAAAGGGTGGGCTACTTTTTAAAAGTAATTTTAGTTGAGTCTTTCCCAAGATACAAGGGATAAAACATAGCCTCTCAAAATCCTAGGCCTCCTACTCTGTTGGCAGTTTCATTAAATTTTAAAAATATGTAAAATACAAACCCCATTCTCATTGGCATTCAAACAAAAGTATTAAAAGCCTTTTGAGTGCATGAAAAAGTCAAATTATAATTTCACAGCTTTAAGCTTTATATCTGTTTGCCCCCCATTGCCATGCCTGTAGGATTTTTTTTTTTTTGTTCTATTTTTCCTGGCTTATATATCCCATTTTCCTTTTCTTTCTTTTTTAAAAAAGTTGTCCATAATCAATATGCAATATTAGAATAGTTTGGGCAGAACTCTGCCCATGTGGATTCAAGTGATCCAGTGTCCATGACAGGCTGCAAAACATAAAACAGTCACCTTATAGACACCAACACTGAACTACTGGTGTAAGCTTTAATCCCAGTTTTTCCTATGTCTCTGATATTTAGTCTTCCTTAATTTTCAATTTGACTTAACATAAATCTTCATTCACAGCTTCCAGTTATCCCATGGCAACTTCATGTTGTCATTTGTGACCTCTCATTGAGCTCCTCACTGAGCTTCCCTCCTTGTGTGTTCTGGGAGGATCACAAGGCATCCTGCCAAGACTCAAATTTGCTGTGGTTCAAACCTTTGCCTGCCTGGCCTAGCCTCCACAGCATGTGCAAGGTCATCAGGGCTTCCTGGTGGAGCTGTTACTCTGTACTCCTGCTCACTTTCTTCCTCTGTACCAAGAGACTCTCTATTTTACACATATAATGTGCCAGCTTTCATTTGCTTTTGCTGTTATTCTAACAGAGCTTACCTTTTTCTTTTCATTCTATGAATATTCAGTATTTTTATAGCTCAGAATAAATTCTCCTTTCTCTGAGAAATCTGTCTGATCCTACCAATTAAAAACACTTTCTCTCATGTATAATCTTCCATCTGTATCTCTCTACTATCACTTATTTCTTGCCACCTTGTACTTCATGTTTCTTTTATTTATTTTTCTTTTACTCTAATTGGCATAAGTATTTTGACTAAAGGGACCATGTCCAATTTGCTTTTATTCCCTATAGGGACTAACATGTTTCCTCCTTAGCTTGCATATTGCTCAACAAATATATACTCTGTGAATGAGTCAGTAATATCTAGGACTATTAAGATAAATATAATAGCCACAAGAAATATGGATAAGTACCCATTTTCTAATATAGCAGGCAAGGAATGATTTATTATTATTATTATTATGAGGTATATTTCACTGAGCTTTTTAGGTTTGGAAAATCATAATCAAGTACTGACCATTTCATCATATGTGATCACTAGCTGCTATGTGGGTTTATACTAACAGATCTAGGTAGATCTCATTCATCTAAATTCAGCTTAATTGATGAATTCTTAAGGGCTGGAATTCCGGGAATTCCAGGTTATATTCTGAAGAATACAATTCCACTGAGAATTGGCTGGATTGATTTATTGTTTACTATAACTAGAGAAAGTAGAGTTGAGTACTTGTGAGAATTAGTTCTTGGTTCTAGGGCTTCAGAATTGAGATCTGAAGAGGAATCATGCTGAAAAACAGAGCAAAATGTCTGGTATTGTAATTGAATAAAGATATCAATCAAGCAGGTTCCACAAAAAATAATAGGATACTCCATTACCAGCAATAGTAGAGTACCCGAAAGTCAATTTTTTTCCTTCAATATAAATTGGTACTTTATTTTCCTCTGGCATCACTTGTGAACATAAAAGACCATACCTGATATATCGCTAAAGATGAGTGAATGACAGATTGAACAGATTGCAAGCACACCACTGCTTTTCAATCACAGGTGCTGGGGGCCTTGATGTTCTTAATAAAAGACTATTGTTCAGATTATTGGGCAGATGGTCTTGAGGGAAGTATATTCACCAATAAGCCTTCATAATATTTTTAAGCTGTTTCAGCAAAGATTGCTGAAAGGGCATGATGAAGTTTAATAGCACGAGTATTACTGTCTAGTACTAATAGCTCCTCAGGGACAATATGTGATCTTTCAATATGAACCAGTATATTCTTTGATTGCTCAAATACTTTGCTTGTATAATTTAGTTGCACTGTTGACTCCTAGAGAAAAGACATAACTTTATGATGACGTTTTAAGTAAATTTCACTATAGCTCTCAGTTATTACAGCATATATATAGAACTTTTAAAAGACCTACTTGGTAAGATCATGGCTCATTATTTTTTACATTTCTACTTGAAGAAATGTTTTATTTTATCTCAATAAGTGCTATCATTTACCTGATGCTGGACTTCATATTATGTTTTATTCTTTCATTTCATTACAACTGATATCTAATAAAATATATTATTGATTCTTATTATTAGTGAGAAGAAAGGCAGATTACAAATAACAGACATTTCATAGATACACATATGGTATTGAGCTTTTGATACCTACCCCATCCCAGCATCAAGTCTGAGAATTGGAAATTATCTTGTTCTAACCTGTCATGTTTCATCCTCTGTTTGTTCCACCACTTTCCCCAAGCTTTATGTTCAATTTATTCCCGAATGACCATGTGCTCTCCATAATCTTCTTGTGTTTTCCATATTTATTAGCTATATTCTGGACTCAAAAGATTGTTCAGTGAAGATCACATAGCTATTTGGGCAGGCTGAAATCCTATTTCAGTATACTAGAGTCAAACTACTTGATAACTCACAATGGGCATTGACCTACCCACTTTATATTTTCAGCTGTTGTGCTATAAGTATCTATGTTTTAAATAGAAGTGGCCACTGCATATTATTAATATATATTTAGGCATATGACAAAGATGCTATTTGTCATGCTCTTATATGAAACTTTTATATATTTTTCTATATATTTGAATTGCTTGCTAATCCAATCAGCATAATTACTCAAGAAGAAAATGAATGAGAAAATGCTTGCAAAGCATGTATGTTTTAGATAGCAAATTTAGCCTACTCAGTTACAGTTCCTGATGAGAAACTAAATTGCAAGAAGAAGATTTTTTTAGATTGATTTTCAGAGTGGGGATTAATTAAGAAAAATCTAGTCTAAAATTATTTTTATTGTACCATGCTGGACACAATAGTGTTTAATAAATGTTTGCTGAATAAATAAATGTTTGTTTCAGGAACCTATTATTTTTCAAATCAAGGTTTGCTTTATTTTCCCCCTCATACATTAAACATATCCTTATTATAGAAAAATTAGAAATTCAGAATGAGGAGGAATAAAACCTTGCCTAATTTCTTAATTGCTAATTTCTAAGTTGCTTTTCTAAAATGTCTTTCCAGCCTACACTGATATGGAAGTGGGATGTTACTTTCACCATGGCTATCATTTTTTCATGAAACAACTTTGTTGACCATTTAACTGTCTTTTGTGAATAGACAGTGAGTACATTTTTCTCTTCAAACAGTTAAAGTCTATTTTACTTCTTCATGGAAGTAAAATCATGATACCTCCACGTCACTATAAAGTACACAAATCCATTAACTTTCAAATTATTAGTGAATATCTACTGTTCTAGGTTCTAAGCCAGAAAATTGTAATACAGAAAATAATTTATCACTTTTTGCAAGTATTAGTTCATAGTTCATTATTATGGTTCTAATTTCAATAGTACAGAATTTCAAAACTAAGTTACAAAAGAGGCAAAAGAAAGGACAAAAAAGACAAGAAGTAAACTATTCCAAGCAAAATTTTGAATTAAGTTGCTTCCATCCTAAAATAAATGAGGTCAAAAACCTCTTGTTTTTATTTTCAACTTATAGGAACACAGAGTTTCATGGCCTGAATAATGGAAAATAATAAATTTCTTGAATCTAGGCTGAACACTCATCCACTAAAAATAAAATAGATGGTTTTTGGCCACTAGATACACAATACGACATAGCAGTTACAAATATAATAATGTATTCATAAGTAACCCAAGAGCCAACACCAACCTATTTCTTTTCCATTACAACAGAAGTACCTGAATATTGGCTTTGGAGGTGTATTGATTATTCAAAGAGAGTACAATGCTGTTCGCCTGGACTACCTTAGATTAAACAAATGAAAAAACTTCAAACTAATTGGACCATAAATTTACTGACTTTGACTTTTTATTAAAAGGTCATTAACTTCTATAGGCATGATGCAATCTCTGTACAAATTATAGATGGATATTTTATTCCATTGTTTTCAATATTTTATACTTCAAAAAGTTTCTCACCTTCTGCCTCATTCTAATACTCATTCTCACAAAAGCAGAATAGTTTCTCTTTAAGCCTCATATTTTGGAAATATATCATGCAATCAATTTATTTTGTTGAAAGATATTTCAGTGCTTATGGAAATTTGTTGTGAGCTAATAATTTGTTGATTTATCACATTTATTTTATCAATACTTTATTTTTGTGTTTTCAGATTCCAAGAAAACCAAAAAACCTGCAGAAGGTACTGGAAATATTTCCTTTTTCTGTTTTATATTTGATGAACCCTAAAAATAACATTGTTTCTTAAGGATTAACATACAGAAAAAAATATATATATATAGTACAGATGAGACAGAGAAAAATATTATGATTAGTAGAGAGAATAAGAGAAAGAGTAAAATCTTTTTTGACAATACTTCTATGAAAAATACATGGCAGTAATAAGGAATAAATACTGCATATATTTACCTTTCACTGTAATTATTTTTAAAGAAATATTTACTTGGCAAGAAATTGAACCATGTTTAGTATCAAACATTTACTTTACTAGAAAGCATATATTCAATTAATTTCGGATACACCAACATCAATTAGGAACTATATTGTTCCTTTAAGTCTTGAATGGAATCATAACTTATTCGGCAAGTATATCTGTGTCCTTGGTCTTGTTCCTGTGTGTTTATGTGTACAATAAGTTTATGTTGTTCACATGTGTTTAAGAAGACTACTAGGTATAAATAATTTAAAATGTTTAATCAGTATAATCCAAGCTTAATTCATTGTCAACTAATGTTTTTCAATCAAATTATGGAAGCACCTATGATAAGTGACAATGCTACAGAGCACCATTCACTGTGAAATGTAAGGGGAAAGATTGGGGAGGGAGGTTAGAAAAATTATGGTCTAATCTAAATGTTGGGTAGTAAATTTTATTTTTAAAGGTTTTAAGAGCAATGACTTTCTGTTTATATTTCTTTCAGCAGAACAACCCAAGAAAAAAAGTAAGGAAATGCATGAAAAGTGTATTTGGGTACACTTTTTTCTTTTTATTGCTATTATTGACCTTGTGATGTATTAATATTTAGACCTGCAGTGTTGAATTTGTCTTGCCTATGTTTTACGCATGTCAACTCTGGTTGTTGTTTTGTCAAAATTAAAGAATACACAACCTGCAGGATTAAAGTAGACTGAAAAATCAGAAATCATTGTTAGAGCCCGTTTTCAAACTTATACAATAATCTAGTAACACTAGGCACAGGTTCATAATGAAAAATACCACTGAATTCTATTAACCCAAACTGTCATGATTTTGTAAATTTCTCAGTCCTCAGAAAAGACTGAACAAAAGTTCAGGCTACTTTTACAACTTCTTTCTCATTATTTGCTTCTTGTAATCCATAAATATTTTGGCATGTTCACATGATCTATGACATTTTGTCCCTAACACGATTTTGCCCTCATAGGCACTATGGGCTATGTCTAATAATGTTGGAATCCATATCTTAAGTCTTATCCACTGTTGCTTTAACGTACTATTAAACCTGTTTGTTAATAAATCAGTAAAACTCAATATCTTGAGATTGCGTCTTTTGCAAATACAGGCTCTTCTCTAAAGAAAATACGAAATATTTAACAAATGAAAACAAAAACCAACTTGACCCTATTAAAAATCAACACATTTCCAGGAATGTAGAAGTTTTAAGATCCTACTATCAAGGACATTTTCTAAAATGCACACCAATTTTTAAAAACATTTATGTATGTTTTGGCCCTGCAAAAAGTTAGGATACTGAGACATTTTATGTCATAAAAATGCTCTAAAATGTGCTGTGGAGAGACTCATGAAATTATACTACAACTCAGCCAGGGGGAGCAATCCATCTATAGAGAAGTATGTGTTCATCAGTCTTAGATTTATTTGTGTGCACAGTTGCTGGTAAGTACTGGCATAGGAAGACAGAAATCTCTCTATAAACAACTGCACCAGCAGGAAAATGGGGGACAACTGGAGATTTGAAAAATGGTATTACATTTTTATACATATATAAATAAAACTTAAGGCCCTCACTTTATTGCAGTCTATATGATTTAAAAGCTCCTGCTGACACACTGCAATTCCTTGGCAATCATCAGGGCATTGATGTATTTAATAAATAAACATGCCTTGCCAGCCATTAATTCATGACTCAACTCTTTCCCTTGTTTGTGGATTGTGACTTGGGCAGTGATAGGGAGAAGAAATAGTTTTCTTCAAAACAATTATTAGTTCTTTTCAAATTAAAATATTTGCTCTAGTTTATCATTTAGACTTGCCTTTATAATTGTTATTATTGTTTCTTTCAATTTGTTTGATTTTTTTGTCTTCAAGATCACTTCATCCAATTATACACTACAGTCACATATTTTATTTTGCTTCTACTTTTCCAGTCATCACACATTATAAAGCTATTCTTCCTGCACTTTAAAAGTATTTCATTTTAGAGTAACAGGACAAGGAGTACATGGGAGCTTCCTGTACATTTTGCAAATTCCTCTGATCTACAACTGCTTCCAAATTACAAGTGAAAAAATAAAAGAAAAAACCTCAAAAAAGTCAATCATGGGCATGATTTGTCAGTCCCTGTAGAATTAAAGGGTAAATTAAATTATATTTCTTAAGATAATTCAATAATTACATCCAGAACTATTCCATATAATTAACATTTTATTATATTATATATAAAATGAGAGCCTTCTCTAGCATATTGTTCCAAATTGGCACAGGTATTTTTCTGTTTATATGATGGCTTTCTCATAAGATTAGGAGGCTTCTGTTTTAACTTTGAGTCTTACGTATAGCTGGTGTTCGATTTTGATGCATTCCCAAATCTGCTTCCAGTACATTTTTTTTACTGTCATAACTTTAAAAATTTCTTAGAAATGTTTTATAATTGGAACTTCAGTTCAGCAATAAACAATACATTTCATTGCTCTTCATTTGCCAAACAACATTTAGCAATGTTCTTGCTAATTTAATGTTAGCAAAGTCACCTAATCTTCTCCTTTTGGCTGTCAACATTTGGTTAAGCCATTGATTTTATTTCTTTTACTGCCTGCACACTATCTTAGAAGTGGATAAGTTGATCATTATATTCGCATGACTATTAATACCACCTGATAACAAAATTGAACAACTGAAATTTTGAGGTGATGACAATGGAAGATTCTATTACATTTTGTTTCTAAAAGTGAGTCTGTTGATCTTCTTCCACATAAATATCTTCTAGTCTTCAAAACCTATTCATTAAATAAAACTTTAAAAATAATCTCTTCATTCCTTTTCCTTAAAATATCAGATAATAATTCTCCATTCCTTTTCCTTAAAATATCAGATAATAATGTGTCTATGTTAAAGAATTTCTTGAAAATCTTCTTTTAAATTAATTTGACAAGCTTGTCAAGGCAAAATAAATAAGAATAGAAATGTAGATAATAGCTCTTCATATAAAATTAGTGCCTGTACTTCATATAAAATCAGTGCTTATTATAATGTAAATGTCAGCTTAATCTTAAGAACAGAATGATGCTTTGTCTCATATAATATTGACAAAAGTGGGTTTTTAAGAAGAAACACTATATAAAGAGGACTCTATAAGGAGCATTCATCCTAAAAACAAGGCAAGTGTGTTTTGTTTCCCTCTGAAACTCCTTAGTCTATTTTAATGTCTTAAATCTGCTTCAGTAAATCCTTTGTCTTAACTAAATAAATATCTCTTCAATATGAGAAGATCCTTAGAAGAGGTAATACATATGAAATTTGTTCATCTTTATCTTGCTGAGAATTATTTTTTAAAACAGCTGCAATAATGATCCTTTGTTCTTATTATTTTATCCCAAATTTTAATTTCATGTTGATATGATAGCAAATTAAAAATTTTTTCCATCCTTTATGGACTGTATTTTACTTTTCTGATCCATGAAAAATCTGAATTCCTCTAATATTTTGAATGTTTTGGTGCTGCTATATGAGAAAACTCAATGAAAGAATTATTCTAAATATACAATATTATATTTTTCTTATCTTGTTACCAGTTGTAACAAGTTGTTATCTTGTTATCTTTTCTTATACTTGTTACTAGTTGCTGCGATTTGGAGTCAGCACATATATGTCTTTTTATGTGAAAACAATTGAGACTCATAAAACTGGAATAATAATAATAATAATAATATATTTCAGAACAGGAAAAGAAAGAAAAACATGTGGAACCAGGTAACTCTTTTTAAATTCTTCTATCCTCTCAATTTCAAAATATTATTTAATTTGTAATCGGAAACTGAATTGCAATTGAATGGCATGGAATGCTGAATATTTTTCCTTTTCTTGTTTCATACAGCAAAGTCACCAAAGAAGGAACATTTAGGTAAGTAAGACTGGTAAGACTCTTTCTACCTGATGTCCAATGTTTGTAAATGCTGCCACCTCAGACAGGTAGTAAGGTAATGACAGAGAAGAGCAGATAATCCTTTCACTCTAGTGTTTTTTCAAGTTCATGACACAGCCCTAACATTAATGCAGTTTGAGAAAATGACAGCCAAATACGTTACACTCTTGCTACTCAGTGTGTGTTCTATGAACTAGCAGCATCAGCACCCTACACCTACCAAATCAGAATCTACCAGTTCACAAGATCCCCGGTGGATTCATTCATGTAGGGTTTGGGAAGCACTGTTTCACAGTGTAGTGTATAAACAAAACAAAACAAGAGCAGAGCATTTTATTTAAAATGCATTTTTATTGCTTTGCTTTTAAAATATGAAATATGCAATTCCAGTGAATATTCTCTCCCAATCTATAATATTACTTAATAACATTTCTTTTTTGCTCTAGGGAGTTGCAGTTAAGAGTAGAGGTAGATTTTGCCCTGAATATATTTATATATTCTAATGACAAAAAAAAAATTAAATTGAGAGTCAAACAACCAAACAAAAACTAAAAGTACAAATGCAGTGGGTATCAATACCAAATACATTTCTGAAAGTTTCCTAGTATTTAACCTGCCCAATTAATCATTTCAAATGAAAATTTCTGAAATTTCTATTGACCTCATTTAAAAACGTCACTTGTTGATTTTGCGTGGGTAACTTCTACTCAACGAGCTTCACTGAGATTTCTTTGTGTTATGTGTGTGTGCACAGGCAGTCTGTTGTACTTAAAGTCCATTAGTTATTCTCAGTGTTATGTCAATAACCATGCAAATATAGATAAACTACAGTCCCATCCTTTCAAAAACCACAGTAAACCACAAGTTTGAAGCCACTTTTCATTTTCTTTTTTCAAGTTCATAAACTTCCTGAGACAACCCAAGTCTGTTTATACGTCTCTCCAACTAGTTTTCTTACCTTTATAATAGCACTTAATATATTATTATAATCATATTATCTCTTCCTTTTTCCTGCTTTAAATAGTCAGAAATTAGAAGTTAGGGATACTTTTTACTTTTTTACCCCCAGAGTGCCTATTATACTGCCAGCACACAGTGGGCACTGGATAATGATTGATTAGGTGAAAAGAGAAACAGCAAATAAAATAATCGAGTTTTGTAAAATTTGAAAATTGAATGATTTTCAAATAATTTACAAGATGGAATAATGGCACATTTCACCATTTCACATTAACGGTCATGCTATTTAGCCTTTGGGAAGGGATAAATGTCTACTCTACAGATGACAGCCTATCTGTTCACAGGTTCATTCCCACAAATGTGACAAACACATATTCTCACTTATGTACATATGCAGGAAGCTAAAACAGAGCATATATCATAGAAACATGGAGAGACATACAGAATGCCTACTGGTGTAACCAGTTTTAAGAGTTTTAATAGCTAAACATTACCGTCGACAAGTAAACCTGATAAAATATAGTAATTTAAATTACTTGAAATCATTATCTGCTCATTTTAGGGTGTGATTACACTGCAGCAACTTAGTAGTAATTAGTTTTATTTATAAAATTGAAATCATTGGATAATTTATCAAGTAAATTTATTCTTTTCATACCATTTGATAGACTTCAAAGAAAATGCACTTGCTATATATAAATACAATCAGATCCTAAGATATTTTTCAATGGAAAACATAGTGAATGAGTCATGAATGAGGATTTTGTGCTCATTTTTTATTGATACCAACCAAAAAAAAATCTGTGATTCATGGAACATATTTAGAGGTTATCAAGGAAAATGATATAATGTTGTGTTTTCTCTTTCTCTGATCTATTTTTTCTTTAGTTTCCAAGATTAACCAGAAAGGCTTTTAAACAGCTAAAATAACCTTAAAATTATTTTAGAAAGATAAGTAGACTTGTAATTAATGTAGATTGTATTATTTCTTGTCACTAACAGCTCCAAGTGAAAAACAAGTAAAAGCAAGTATGTTGAATAAAACTTTCAAAGATGAGCATATTTTAGCAGCTACTCTTTTGAGTTTTCTGCTATAGACAATGCTAATGCTAATTTTTGAGGCTGGCTTACCACTTACTTGGTGTGATTATTTCTTGTGTTGAAATAATGTGCAAAATTACTCATCCCTGTCTTTTCTGTGAATACATTCTTTTAAAAATTTATTTATAGAGCTTTCATTTGTAAATGCTAATTTGTCCAGACCATAACCCCTTTTGAATTGTCTGTATTTTTGTTTCCAATTTTGCAGAATGATAAGAAATCTCTTCAGTTTCTTAAACACATCAGACTCAATTATCCTAACGATTAATCCCTGATCAAATCAGCAGGCAACATAATACGTCTACCATAAATATCATGTCTTTACTGAAATTTATCCTGCCAAAACTTTATTAACTACTACTTTTATAATGTCATAATTTTCTTTTAAGGTTGATATCCTTATATCATGAAATGTTGACTGATAACCATAACATACCATGGCATTTACATCAACGGTAGCTTTGACAATATACTTAGGGAGAAATGCTGATTTCTTTGCTCGTATTTCTCAGTTTGATGAAGTATGTGACAGAATGTCATTAATGAAAATTATTTTAAGAATAATAGAAAGTATTTTAGTTTAGGAAAAATTATGTTTAACTTTTCTATGCTTTGAATATAGGATTTATGGTCAAACCTCAGTTCTATGCATGATACAAATGTGCTTACATATTTTTGCAGGGGCTAGCGGTGCATAAGTATTGATAATGGTACTAATACATAAATGTGTATTTTATTTAGTGCAGAGTTAATGAGACAGAGTCTATCACTGGAGAATGTACCAGAGAGTAATTAAAAAATATATTGAGTAGATTGGTGGGCATGTCTTTTAAAAAATTTTTTCAATTGAAAGTACATACATATAGATCTTGACGACTTTAAAAGAGAGGCTTGACATGAATCTGAAACTCCATTTATGTTTTCATGAAAAATATCAGTTGAATGTAAAGCTGATTGGAACTCTATATTATGGATTTTTCAGTGTGCTAATACTTTGTAGAAATACATAATCTAGAAAATGTATAAAACAAAACTGATAATTTTGCAGCACTAGTAGAGAATGTTAGATTGAAGATTATGCTAAAAATGAACATTTTCTTCCTAAAAAAGTGTGCCATATAGATAAAAATGTTCATTTGCAATAAAAAAAAATCTGTAAGTTCCTCTGTTTATGAAACACACTATCCAATCAGGTTTGAAGAGATCGGCATCTTTAGCTGGATGTTAGTAAATTAGGTTGCCAATTACCTTAAACCTATTATAAAAGTTTCAAAAGAGTTAATATTCAACTCCCTATGTAGTTGAGAGATTTTGACTTGACATGGGAATTATCCTTTAACAAAAAATTAATTAGAGTTAATCCACAAATCATTTAATTTCTCTGATAACTATGTGAGCATCTATTTCCCCAGCTAAGAGCTGTTATTTGGCATTGATACCATACAACAGAAGAATATTGGACACAGCTGCTATGTACAGTGGATTATTTGTAAAGTTAATGCCTAAGGCAAAAATTACATATCATTATAAATACTCTTGAAAAGCCTTTAAATTCTGCATATAGTGTGGTACACATAGTTTTGTGTACGTTACCCACACATATGGATTATTGTTTTCCATTATCGTAAGGTATGAGAGCAAATTAGAGAGTAAAATGTATAGCTGAATTCATATAAATTGGGTATTTATGTGATATAATTCCATAGTATTGAATTTAAAAGCATAAGTGAGATTAACAGTGTTAGAGCAACTCCAAGGAAAAAGTAAAAGGAGCTTTGTCATTATCAATGGATCAAAGGAAATAAATAGAAGCTGGGTTGAGTGCATGGTGTGGAACTGTTTCCTTAGGTTGTCATGAGAAAACAACCAAAATCACTGGAGGAGAAATACTGAAGGACATAGACAAGCTTGGAAGCTGTATCAATTCAGAGTGGAGGTTTCATGATGCTATCTATGAGTTTGAAGAAAAAGGACACCTTTTAGGTTCAATGGTGCAGTGCTAAGAAGGGCACTTATTGCCTCTACGTTGAAAGTTATGTGTTGGAGGTGGTGTGTGCAGAGAAAGAGCAACTTGGAGAAAGAAACGGGGTTGCCAAACCTGGACTGACAATTTCTGCAAGTCAATATAGACTCCTTTCTCTATCAAAACTGACTCAACATACCCAATTGCCCTTCCGCCAGTTCCCTGCATTTGCCTTTCCATACACTGGGTAGCAGCATAGAGGTTGATGATATGATTAGTCATTTCCAAACAGGAAGAGGACCAAACAAGTAGACTCTAGACTGTAGGGCATTTTAGATGTTTAACACTGTGCATGGTGAGCCTTCAAGAAGGAATGTGGTAGACATTGCTTACCAAATAGATTTGATCACATCACCTCCTTTTTCTCAATGACCACATTAGGATCAGTGTTTCTGAAGACCTTGGGTAGCCATATTACTGATCATATATTCCACATGCATGTTCAAACAGCCAGTGGTCAGTTTAAATTTTGAGTAAAATAGTCAACAAAGACCAGGTTAGGATAAAAGTCTCATCATTTTTAATTATGAATGTAAATTTATGTGAAATGGCAATAATTAGGCATTTTTCATTCTTTGATCCCATCACAAATTTGATGGTATGCTCAGCCACTAAGCCTGACTGTGTTCATCACCTTAACTGCATTTCACCATCTAAATGTGCAAGTTACATAAGTAGCATATAATCTGCTAATATATGTCAGGATCATTTAGGAAAAGCTAGAATGTAGAATTTAAAAGTAAAGTCCTATTGAATTTATTCAGTTATGCAACATTAAAAGAATATTTGGGGACAATGTATATTACCAAAATGACATAGCTTTTGGACTCAATTTAAATACTCTGACATGGAAATTACTGGGGAAAAGGTCTATGGGTCTGGACCATCATGCTTGATATAAAATGGGGTGTATCTGGACCACATACGCAAACCAAATATGATCTTAATTGAGCTATGATCTTAGTCAGTTAGGACAGACTTGGTTTTACTATATTGTCCCAGAATAATTATGACTAACACCTCTTTTCACTTGCGCAATTTTGGATACTAAATTATATGATCACTAAGCGCGTCCCAGAGGCTGCTATCAGAATATATTCACAGTACAGTGCCAGAATGATGATTGTAGGAGGCTTAAATACTAGGAAAAATGAGGATGTGAGAGACCTGAGGCTGACTTACGTGGCAGGGGAAGATCTGCTTCTTATTTAAGGTTATGTGTAAAGCTAAGGTTGGTGCCCTCGGTGCCAGCCCAAATTGAAAAATATCATGGTATGGAGTCCAGGTATGTTCATCAAAGGTGTCTAAAGAGATCCAAGCTAGATAGAAGAATACTAGCAACAGAGAAATCTAAGTTCATTTAAGACATGAGGACACAGGAGAGAAGGGGAGAGGATTTCAAAGAAGAAGTCAGATATAAATTTCAGTATTAGGAAAATAAAACAATTAACATAGCAAAATGGCTCTGTAAAGCATAGCTGTTGAGACCAGTCCATGTGTCCTGAGTGCTAGTTATAAAGTAGTATCTTAACATCTTATTATAAGGAGTAATATGGTGTTGGTGTAGGTATAACTACATTATCTAATAGAAAATAAAAGAGACCGAAAAATACATCCCACTTGAGCAAAAGTCTGACAGAAGAAAGATCGGTCATTTCTAAAAGTCAGAGAATGAATAGATTATTTTACAATGTTGTTGTAGTTCATATTCATTAGAAAAAAATATGATTTATCTTTAGTTTATACAATTCCAAGATACCAATTCTAGCTGGATCTAGGACTTAACTAGTAAAGGCAAAACATGACATTATTTTTTGAAGGCATAAGAAAATATACTTATATGGTCTCTTGAAGTATGAGAGAATTTGAAAAACTAGATGTGAAAAATTCAAGCCATAAATTAAAAAGCTGATATATTTTATTGTATTAAAATTATACACTTCAATTTATTAATAGATGCCATAAAGAGAGATAAAGGATAAAGTATAAACTTGGAAAAGATATTTGTAACACATGTAAGTAACAAGAGATTAGTAGCAAAAAACAAAATAGCAACAAGACAACTTAGTAGAACAATGGGCAGAAAATATGGGCAAAAGATATAATAAACAAGCATTAAAAAAAGAAAACACAAATGGCCTATAAACATATCAAAAGTTATTCAACCTGTAAGTAATAAGGAAATTTTACTTAAAATCACAATAGGATACTATTTTACACAAAGAAAATTCATTTTAAAAAATGGAAAAATATGATTATTCTGATGATGGTGATATGGAGCAATAGAAACCTGCATATATACTACTGATGTGAATGTGAAGTTTTGGGAAACAAGAATGTGGCATTTATTTAGGAAAGTCAAACATGAGTACATGCTGTGGATCAGCAATTTTACTTCTAAGAAAATCATTCCACACGCATACAGGAGATATGTATACAGAATGTTCACAAAAGCATTATTTATAATAACAAAAAATTAGACATGACCTAGTGTCCATTGGCAGGAGACTAGATCCATAATTTGTAGACTATTTATACGGAGGAATACTATACAGCAGTTAAAAATTAATCAACAGTAGCTGCACTTATCAACATGGCTACCTCTCCGCAAATCACTAGGATTAAACAATACAGTTCAATTTATATGAAGTCATATCACTAAATGATGTAATTTCATTTAAATAAAATGGTCTTACTTTTGTTTACAGATAAATACATGTAATAAAAACCTGTATAGGAAATAAGGAAATGATTAATACAAAATTTAGGACAACAGTAAGTCTGAGACAGAGGGAGAGGCATGCAATGGTAATGGGACAAGTTAGAGGTTTAAAGGGCCTTGGTGACATTCTATTTCTTAAGCTTGAAGGGGGTTACAAAGGTGAGCATTCTTTATTGCCATTCATAAAAATGTGCAAAGGTGGTACATGCCTTTCATTCATATTATATGGTTCACAATAAAACAAGTTTAAAAAATAGAGAGTGAGAAGATGGCAGTGGTGATGCTGAGTGCAGCAGCTCTTTGGAGGCTGCCTGGAGCACAGGGAGGTGAGGTAGTCGGGAATGGCATTTGGAATGGCCAGGTGTGGCTGTCTGTGGTTATAAAGAATGAAAGGTTTTTGAGATGATGTGAAAGCATCAATAAAGGGAAAACTGACGAGGTAGCAGATAGAAGCAGTACTTCCAAGAACAAAGGCCTTAATTAGGCAACAGGAGATGAGAACCAGGAAAAAAAATGGAAGGATTAGTATAATCAGGGACAGGGACAGGGACTGATCATCCTTTGGGATTAGAAAGAAAAATAGTGTGGGGATATGTGCTGGTGAGTTGGTAGAAAGGTGAGGTAGTCTATCTGCATATATGTTTTCTATGAATTTCTCAACAGCATCTTACCTGTATGCTGCAGTATGTTTAAGGAGGGAAGAGGATTTGCAAACCAGTTGTCAAGAGAATGGGAAAGCAACTTTGTTGGGTCTACTACAGTATTGCTGGCCACTGTTGAGTGCTCTCTTAAGTCCTGTGATCAACGTCAGAAGTGAGATCTGCACCAGAATGGGGTCTTCCTTCAGTCTAGATGGCTGCTCAGTTGGCAGGCATAAAGTACATTTGGTGCTGTAGCAAATATACTAAGTTGAAATGTGTTCCCCCAAAAGACATGTTGAAGCCCTAACCTGGGACCTGTGAATGTGTTCTTATTTTAAAATAGGATCTTTGTTGATGTAATCAACTTAAGGTAAAGTCATGTTAGATAAGAGTGGGCCCCAAATCTGATGACTTCTGTCCTCATAAGAAAAAGGAAATTTGGAGACACATAGGCAAATGGAGAGGGAAGATAGCAATCTGACAATAACAGCAGAAATTGGGGTGATACTGCTATCAGCCAAGGAATACCAAGGATTGCTGGTAATGGCCAGACTCTAGGACACAAAGAAGGATTCTTCCCAAGAACCTTTACAGGGAGATTCTGAGGGTCCTGCCAACACCTTGATTTTGGACTTCTAGCCTCCAGAACTGTAAAAGAATGAATTTCTATTGTTTTCCTCTATCCCACAGTTTAAAGGCAGCCCTAGGAAACTAATAGAGCAGGTAACTATGAAAACAGAAAATAAGTGAGTGATTTAACTATGGCTCATTTATATATAAGATTGGTGAGAAGTAAACTGAGGACACATGGAAGATCTTGAGCAATGAGAAAGCAGTAAAATCAAAGGAATTAAAGTATTAATGGGGTCAGATATTATTTGGAGGGAGTTTTTGAGTAAATAAGCTGTAAAGGGAAAAAATGGTACTAGAGAATAGGATTTTTGAAATCAAAGTTCTGAGAGTAAAGGAAAAGTCCAACAATATATAGATAGTAATGATCAGAGAAATGGGGTTTCTAGTTTCCTGAAGTGAGGAGGTGAAGGAAATGAGAGATCACATGGTTGTATGGATTGTGAGTATCAGAGCCCCCCAACCCTGGTTAAATGTTAGAATATCTTAGAAAGCTTGTAAATCTACCATTACCCAGGATTCTGTAGCCCACCTCAGACATCTGAATATCATAGCCTTATTCAAATCCCCCAGCTTATTCTAATGTGCAATATGCAGTCAGGGTTAAGAGTGGTTCTTAATCAAATCCCACAGTAGTAACAGTGGAGAGAATGATAACTATGTATGGAAATATTCAGTGAATAACAGGACATGGCCACAGGTTGGTTGATGACAACAATAAAGAAGAGTAGAGCCTGGTGCACCCTGATAGCATGTCCTTCAAAGAACTGAGATTTGGAGGAAGCAAGAATATAATTTATAAAAAGTAATGAGAAGCAAAGAGGATATATACACCACTTCCAGAAACCATGGTATGCGAGGGTAGAAAAACAAACATTCTCCATTTTAGAAAACTGCTTGTAGGGGATGCAGTGTACTTAGGGAGCTAGTTTTCATTAGAGGAGGAAAATAAAGTGAACATTCTCAGAAGAGGCTGAGGATACAGGAGTGAGTGCTACTGATGGACAGAGGACACGAAGGAAGGGCTTTGGAAATAGGTCAGTTTTTAGAAGAAATACAGAGCCATATGGACACTGTTTTCTACTGGAAGGCTGGGACTCGTGGTAGTAACCAAAGTAAGCAGGGATGGGAATCACAGTGGAATTGGTCTCGATTAATTCTTAGGGGAAGTGTGGTAATCAGTTTCCACAGTGTGATCTAGATCAGTATCATAAGCATCACCTGGGAACCGATTAGAAATGCAGAAGCTGTGGTTATGCCCCATACTTTCTGGGCCCAGAATCTATGTTTTACAGCCCTCCAGGGTAATTCTGAGGCATGCTAAAGTTTGAGAATCATTCTTCTGAAGTCTTTACCTAGAAGGTATAAAATGGTTAGGGATCTGTTAAGTTCCAGAGCTCAAGTTCTTGAGACAGCTCAAAGAAGAGGATATTTACATGGTTTCTTGCCTAAACTTAAATTTTGAGTCTTATGGTATCTAACGTTGTGGAATCAAAACCAGTTGTGATGCAAGGGCCTCCTTCTGATGTCTGATCTCTCTCATAGCCCAGTGTCTTGTGGCACAAGGAGGACAAGGTGTTTGAAGACTCTTCTTATTTGTTTTTTTCTCAGAGCCTCAGCTTCTTAGTATATATGGGTGAAGGGAAACATATACAAATACCAACAAGAATAAATACAAAATATATATATGACCAAAGAGAACAACCTCAACTAATAAAAATTTATAAAACGAGTAAATAAAACTTTGTAAAAATTCATGAGCTCATCACTTATTAATTTTGTTTCTTTTCCTATGGGCTAGAGAAAACTTCGACTTTAATCAGCCTTGATTTGTGGTCCAACATTTTCTACTAGGGCCAGCATTTCAGATTATGTCTTTAGGGTATCTTTCGTCTTCCACACTAGATATTCAAAGAAACCTAAGAAGCCTTTTTTGGCTATTTTTATTCTCTTTCTCACTCCTTTTTCCTCTCAAAGCACCATTCAAATGGAATTTTCTACAATATTATGGCTAACCTTATACAATGTAAAGTTAATTGATTGAAATCAAATACTCTTTGCCCTTAATCATTATGAAAGGCTAAACCACCTTTAACTGCCCCAATTATAATTAAAGGCTAAACAGACAAAGAAGGCATTTTAAGTGCTCTTCCATAAAATCCATGTATCACTTAAGATTTCACTGTAAACCAACAAATTAGTATGCTATTGTATCTTGTGGAATAATCTACCTTCTTTGATGGTCACTGGTTATACAAGAATACAATTGTAATATTGTGGAGTGGTACCTTAAAAGAGAGTTTCTGCATTGTTATTTAAGAAAGTTCATTCATTTTTTTAAAAAAATACAAGCACTTTGTAGTTTGGCTTTCTCTGCAGCTTGCTCTGCTTTCAGGTGCTATATATATTTTTTCTCTTGGTTTGTTTTATTCTAGTCTGACTTAAAATAGCATGAGATATCGATCTGGCATCACTTATATCCATTTCTCATTCCTTTAATATCTGAATTTGCAGAAACTGAACGAGCCAAAGAAGTTGGTGCTGTCTCAACTAAAAAAGGTATATGCAGCTTAGAGATAAAAATGTCATGACTATAACTTATTTCTGCTAAGATTTCTAAGTTAACATATTGTTTTATGCTTATAGAAGATATGTATTTATTGATTTTACTATTTTATTGATACAGAAACAAACCGACTTTGCACAAGATTTATAGTATGTAAGGAGGGTTTGTCGGTAGTGTTCTAATACAAATAGATCTATTCCTTTAGGACCATAAATTAAAACTAGCAATTATAGTGAAATTGTAAGTTAGTTTTTGAAAAAAATTGTGCAAATATAGCAGTTTAAATTCAGTAGGATCCTAGTCATCAAGAGAATATTCAAATTCAATATACAGCCCTAGGAGATTAGGGCTTGAACAAATGAAACTTTGACTAATGGAACTCAAGGGAGAAATGTTTACTTTGTGCAAAAATACTATCAAATTAGGAAATGTATTTTATGAGACACTGACTTGGGAACATTTTGCTTTAAGAAACATATTGGAATTTGGAATGAAATCAATAATGTATCCAATGTCTTCAGAAATGTACCAAGAAATAATTTAACAAGTTTATCCTTAACATACACTCACATGCACACACACACCCGCACCCACCCACACACACATAAACCTACACACATACTCTTACACAATACTCCATTAAAATGACATAAAATCTCCTCCTAAAATAACTATTTTATTGCATATGCTCTATAAAGAGAACATGTAACAGGATTATAAGGAGATACAAAATATATATGATACATATCCACATGCTCAATCCCGAAGAATTTATACATATAAATATACATGAACATAAATTAATATGTAAATGTATATGTTTGTTTGTTAGTAAATAAATTATAATATAAATAAATATATTAGGTAATATATAAGTTAATATGTAAATTATTATTATATATACATATATATGTCTAAGGGAAGACAACAAAAATTAAATAAAGATTCTTAAAGAAAATATGAACTACAATGTAAGATAATAATTAAAAGCAATTAAGTTATTGAAATTAATGGATGTCCTCTTTCAAATTCAGCTCTATTACTCTGAATTTACAGTAAATAGGAATATAAGCTGTTTCTTTGTCATTTTTTCCATATAATCTAATATTTCTGATGTCATTTTTAAGGTAAGTGATCACAATACATGTTTCATTGACATCATTTGTACTTTAAGTGGCAGAGTCATGAATTTACCAGAAGTTTATATTAATGTGTTTTCTTCTTTTGTGGTCATTCTGGAATTGACATTGCTCATTGTTATTAAGTGAAATGTGGGTTAAACCTGGTTGCTTCAGAATGGATAATCCATACTCACATGAAAAGGCTAAGGTATTAATATAGACTCAGAAAAAGTCATTAATGTAGTCATGGATACAGAGTATAAGGGCCCAGTAAGTGGATTTAAGGCCAGGGCATTGATTTTTGTTGAAAGAAAGATCAAAAGTATGGCCAAGTTATTTCATAAATTAGTCAAGACTAAGACCACCAAGATGTTTAGACTGCAGCAGATATATTTCTTCTGGAATTAGATTTTGGATACTGAGCCTTAGGGAATCCATGACTGTGGAAGACAGTTTGGGAACAGTTAAGAAGCAGAGATTGAACTGCTGGTAGCTGGCTCATCCACAGACTCTGAATCAACTGGAGCCTCAGTATTCAGGGTGGAAATACAAGCACACATAGTTTGGGGTCCAATCAGGTCAAATTGGAGTGAGCAGAAAGACAAACTTGAAACTGAACCATCAATTAGTGAACTTGCCCAGAGACTTCAACCATGAATGATAACTGAGTTTAGAGTACAGTGAAACATTTTGGTTGCAGTTAAATAGACCTGCTTGCCAGGCTTTTATAGGAAAGTAAAAGGAAAGAAATAATCTGTTTATAAACATAAATTTTTGCCACCCACTACTTTGCCTCTAGTTGATCGTAGATCTCATACCCCAATTCCTAATTTAAATATGATTCTGCATATTGGGTTTTTCTGCAACTATAAAATGAACAGAAACAAATGTTTCTTCCAAAGGTACCATAAATATTTTGAAACTCATGTTGGGTTGGGCTTTACCAATTTGACAAATCACAAAGAAAATTAAAGGAGACTTTTCTCATTTTTTGAGTAAATTGTTCACCCTCTACCCCCTCACTGACAATCAGCCACACATGGAAATATATATTGCTTTCCTCATGTATGTAGTGTCCAGTCTCCAAACTCTACAATACTTAGCATACTTTACAGCATGCCCATCTTCTCATCTTCCACAAATAGGTAGAATAAGAAAGTAATTTGGGAGTTATTTTTGTTTTAAAGATGTTATAAAATCACTCTTCTAAATTGAGGCTTGAACTAGGAAATGTGTGAAATGTTAAGTGGATCATTAATTTTGTGATTGCTTCAAAATTTTTGAAGTTAAAGAATAATTTAATATTTTGAACTAATTATAATGTGCCAACTTATACCTAGTATAAATGATATTATCTGAAGCCTGCTTTTAAGCCTTTTTTTCTTTGGAGATACACAGTATTTTATCATCAATATGATATTATCTTACTAATTTATATTTGTTTTACACTTTGAAACTTTCTAATAATTTTCACTTTCATTCAGCATGTATTTATGAATCATATACTATGAAGAAAATCAAAGAAAATCTTAAATTTTATTATTGTTCTTGAGCAATTTAAAGTACTGAAAAAATACAAATTTTTATTGAGTCAATAATTTGGCTGATATTTTTACTATCAATTGAAAGTTTTCCACATAACCATAGTTCAATATTGAAAGACATCAGAGTAGAGAGATAAATATAAAGTGCCATAGGCATTTAAAATTTATTCTTACCTGGGGAAAATCAAAAGTTTTACCATAAAGGTGACTTTAGAGTTAAGCCTCACATAACAGATAGGGTTTTGCTATGTAACAGTGAGTTGGAAAGATATCTTGGGCATATATAACAGAGCAAGACAAAGTGATGAGAGTTTGCAGGATGTATATGAGGAACAGCAAGAGTCTCGAGAACATGGTATAAAGTAATATAACCTGAGCTAATAATGATGTAAATGGGCTTTATTTTAAGATTTTATTCTATCCCACAGGCAATAGGGAGGCAATGAATAATTGTATGACTAACATTAATACATTTACTTTAGGAAGATTAATTCAAAAAGGAAAAATTTGAAATAGGCAGATGACTAAGCTTTCTCAATAATGTAAGTGATAAGTGTTAGGACCTGGACTAAGGTACTAGTTATGAGACTAGAAAGGAGGAAGATTATTTAAACACTATTATAAAAATAGATTCAATGGATTTTCACAACTGGTCAGCTTTGGGAGAAATAAAGAGAAATGATTAAATGACAATAATGTTTTTTAGACTGGCTGCTAATAGGATATTATTGGTATTCTTAACAAAAAATAAGAAGAAAATGAAAAATCATTTGGAGAGGAAAGAAAAGATTAATTTTAGTATATTTATATTAATGTGCTAGTGGCCCATGCAGGTACCATCACACAGGCGGTTCTAAAATTAAACTGCAGTTCCAGATGGTGGCAAGGCTGGGGATGTATAGATGGGTGGCCCCCACATGGTGCTAATGATGAAAATGGTGCGTGAATGAGCTTTTCATGAAGAGATGAAGGACCATTTACATTTGGGGGGAAAAGTACAAGATGCATCAAAGAGAAAAGCAGGAAAAAAATAACTACAGTGACTCTAGGAAAATGAACCTTGTCAGTAGCAAGGTTGTGGTCACCAAGTCATTGGATTTGTCAGCTACATAATTATTAATTATTTTTAAAAGAGAATTTTCAGGGAAATAGCACACATAAAAGCTAAAGGGTGACAAATTGAATGAGGGAAGAGGAAGTGAAGGATATGGGCAATGATGCTGAAGGAAGCTGGCTGGGAATAAAAGGAGAAAGAGAATAGTAAGTAGCAGGTGTTTTAATTTAGTCTCTGTCTCTCTTTTAATCTCAGAGGTAAAGCATTTCTCTTTCTCTTCAAGACCTATTTCTCCAGTTGTGCTCTTCTTAATCTGTCATCATTCTGTTTTGTGGCATCATCCTCTTTCTCCTTTCTGGCTTTGTCCCTCATCTTGGAAATACATTTTCTCAGCTCCAAAATTTCTTTTTCTTGATTCCGACCTTCTCGCTGCCACAGCCACCATTTTCTTTCCTTCAAGTGTCAGCCGGACTTCTGATTGCTAGAGTGCTAACAATTGGTTCTCTCCTGCAGAGATAAAGCTTCTTTCCCCACCAGGGGGCTGGTGCTCTGGCTAGTGTGATGACATTCTTCCTGCTGCTAAGCCAATGGAATCATCCCAGTCCTCACATTGCTAGATTTCTTAGTTGCATTTAGCACTTTGTCTCTTCTCTAAACTTCTCTATTATTGGGTTACCATAGCATTATAGTCTCCTGGTTCTCCTCATTTCTGACCTTTATTTCTGGCTCCTTTGTATATTTTTTTCTCAGTTGCCCCTTGATTATTGGTGTTCCCAAGTTTCCATTATTAATTCTCCACACTTCTCATTTTGTACCCTCTCCTAGTGAGATAGCTTTACTCTCAAGGTTGAAACTCTGCCTTATATCCTGAAGTTTTTCAATTTTATATTCCCATATCAAAAACCTTTCATGAATTTCAGGCTTATATGCTCAACTGCTCAATAAATACCTTCAAATTCACCTTCAAATCCAACCTGTCTTAACCTAAACTCCTTATTCCCTCCTCCCAACTTGCTTTTCATCACCAAGAGTAAAACCACCATCCATCTTCTACCTCATTGGTAGAAGTACTACCAGTATTAGGGTATTACATCCTAAAATAAGATTGGAAGAATGAATAGGACTTAACCTGTAAAAGTAGGATGATTGTGTTTTAGGCAGAGGTAAATAAAATAGCAGCTTCAGTTTACTGAGTTATGTGCCTGACACTGGACTGATCTGCTTAATTTTTCTTTTATTTAGGTCTGAAAACAACCCTAGTAGCATTTTCTGCACTTTCCACTTAAAGAATATGGCTCAATGTTAAATAATGTGTACTCATTTCTGTAGCAATTCAGTGGTAAAACTAGACTATCTACTCTAACTCATTGCCCCTTCTTCTAGGACACATAATCCTCTAGAATAACAAGAACTATGGTTGCTCACCAAGGGAACTTGGTAATTCAAGACTAAACCACACAGTTGTTTTCTAGTTGTAACTCAGTTGTGGGAATTCTTCATGCCAGGAGTATCTTAGGACTCCTGCCATTATGATAGCATTGAAGGCCAAGTTGTCTTTACCTTCCCACTGTCTTAACCCTATCACTAACCCTAACCCTAACAAAAACAGCAAAATAAGGAACACAGCATTCATGGGCACTTACCCTATAATATCTTCTGTTACATAAGATTTCTTCACAGGTGCAATTTGTGAGGCTCATAAATATATTAATATTGTTGCTTTTTAGTTTAACACCTTTCTCATTTCAGAGTTATATGGTTTACTCTATTTTGGAGATCATGACTTGGTAACAATAGGCTACTTTCTTGGAAATACCGGATTTTTTCTAATGAGTATATATTCAAATATTTAGGGTATCTTTTTTTTTTTCAACCAGATATAATCAAAGGTGAAATTCATCTATTTTTAATTTCTTCCTTCTTTTTTTCTTCTTCCTTCGTCCCTCCCTTTCTCCCTTCCTTATTTCTTTTCACTTTCCTCTTTCCTCCTCTCTTCTTCTCTCCTTTTTTCCCTCTCCACTTTCTCTTTCTCTCTTTAATGTTGATTACATTGACATTTTGAAAGATCAGGGCCAGTTACTTTGTAGATATTTTTGATTTGTCTGACTATTTCTTCAGAATATTATTCAATGGGTTCTCTAAATCCTACATTTGATTAAATAGAAAAACTAAACATTTGATTAAACAGAAAGCTAAATATCAGGCTTAATTGGATTCTAGTTAGATGCTTTTTAAGAATACTTCAGAGGCAATACTCTACACATCACACTGCATCTTATCAAGAACCACAGGAAATCTGTATGTCTCACAATGAAGAGATGGTTATAAGTCACATCAAGAGTTAAGTTGGTGACAGCCGCATTTCTTCATTTCAAAGTTGTATTTTTCCTTTGCAGCTCTGTGTAGGGGGTACTTGGGTACAATGGCAATAGTTAGTACCCCATCAATGCTTCATCTAATGGTTGCTAGTGTCCTCTGAAGATTGTTGTTTTAATCAATTATTTCAGTGGGATGCACTGATTTTATGTGAATAATTTCTACTGTTTTGATGTACAAATAAGTAAACAGTGAATACTCAATTGAGAGCAATAATCTTGGAGAAAGCAAAGTTGAAGGGATAGGGTACTTAAAGGATTCTCTTTTGGTTACTGGTGATTTGGGTTGGCTTCATTTAATATTTAAATTAATCTCAAGCATGACTACACTGTTCTTTCAGTTGATTAAGCCACGTTAAGCTTGAATTTAAAGAAGCATTTAGTTGACATTTGCAAGACACTAAGTGACTACAGCAATAACCTAGAATGTAAGTAGATTAATCATAGTCCTGTAAAGTGGAATTCTTTGCAGAGCTTGTTTATCAAAGCAGAATATAAGGAATAAAGTAGATAAGAATATAGAAAATATAGAAGGTGGCCAGGAATTATTACTTTTTTCACCAATTCTTTAAAATTAGATATAAAACAGGTTTTAGTTGCATTATAGAGAGACGAGAATGTTTCAAAAGCTTTACAATAGCTTGTTTAAAAGAAATACTTGGTATCAATGAGTTCCAAAACAATTTTTTGACCAGATGCAGTATTTCTGTCTAGAACTCTTATTTAAACCTTATCTTTGCTTTGCAGCTGTACCTGGAAAGAAGGAAGAGAAAACAACCAAGACAGTGGAGCAAGGTAAAAAAAAATGAAGGAGGTTGACATTATCTTCTTTAGAAAGACAACAACATGCGGAGGAAAGCACTGGATTCAGACAGGCGGAAGACAATAACCTTTAAATCTATTGCTCTATATCACTGTCCTTGCATGTTTCTCTGTGCTAGGGAAAATGTGAGACAGCAATCTGGGTTTGTCTTTCTTTTGTGTAACTAAATCTTGAGAATAATTTCAGAACAAGAAAAGTCCCCATACTGCTTAATTAAATCAGGAGAAATGCCAGAGGTTGTTGAGAAGGAATGATTTGGGGCAACTGGTAGATATGTTTCTGTTTCATTTGTGATTGCAACACCACCTCACTGACCATAGTTTGAAGAAAAAAGATAACCCAATCCTATTTATGCAAAAATTATTTTATGCTTGAAAATAATATGTAAAAGTTAAAACAAAAGAAAAGCAACAACAAAAGTAAGTTATTTGAGTTTATATTATGACTTCAGCATTTGAATCTCCCAAGAGATCTGAAATTTCAATGTTATAAATAATAATAGTATGAAATATTTATGCATTATATTTGCAGCATTATATACTATGCACATCACTTCAGAATGTTTAAGAAAAATGCTACGGTACATTAGACTTAAAACATTTAAAGTGATGCTGTACCTTCTCTGAGAGTTCAAAGTGAGCTAATGATTTTAATTTTTGTTCTCCCACGCCTCTGCTTTTACATAATAGTGTTATATTTATTATAATGAATAAAATCAGAATTAGTAACAATTGTGTCAGGAACAAAGTCAAATTTGTTTTCCCTTCAAATTTGAGATGCGATTAAATTTCTAAAATCCTGATATTAGAAATTTATAATTTTTGATATTAATGTATCAAGAAAAATCCTTCAAACCCTTACATGGCAGATAAATAAACTAATGTTAAGAAATCAATTAAGCAAAAAGATTGGTTAAGGATTTATTTCCCTGGGATATTCAAAATAAAACTCCTTTATAATCACATTGAAATAGTTTTCAATTCACTGTGTCTCTTGGGGAATACCAGAAATTTTAGAATTCAATAGAATATTTCTGTTAATGTATTTTTGAAGAAAAAGGGATCCTTTAATCTCTGAAATATAAAGTAGGAACACTGGAACCCAGTTTCAACTAGTTCACTTATGCAAGTTTCTGAGATTAAATTTCTTGATTTAAAAAATAAAGATAATTATACCTGAGCTGCTTCTTGTCTGACAAGATGTTTTATAGGTAAAGCAAGAAAATATATGATATAAAAAACTTAAACATTTCTGGATAAGCATTTGCCATTTACTTAGGAATTTTTCCTTATAAAATCAATTCAATACACAAGGGATTTAACTTATCAAACCCCTTTGATTTCATTGAGCGTCATAGTTTTTTTTTCCCTCTCTAGTATAAAGGTGTTGATTACTCATGACATTTGTAAATTGCTTTTATAGCCACAGCATATTGAGAGAAGATTGGCTAGAATATAAAACATCCACACTAATAATAGCTCCTAACAGGTAGCTGATTTGAACACAGATTGTTTCTTTCTTTTTACCATGCATGTTGATGTTACTTTCATTATTTCTGTAATGGTTCCTCAAGTAGACAAGAGACTGGAAATGGCTCTTAGAGATGTGAACTTACTCCTTCAGATGATTTTATCATTTATTTTTTACTAAAATTACCTTTTAACTTTTCAAAGTTTAGGTTCTTGGCTTGTGTAAAAGAATGAGATATTTTCAATGGTTCTTTTTATATTGATAAATCATTTCAATTTTAATTATTTTATGGCAGTAGCCTCATACTTTTCAACTATAACAATCATAGGAAATAGTGAATTTAGGTATCTTAGATATTTTTGTGATAGTGTATCTATGACTAACACTTGATATAAAAATAGATATAAAAACAGGGAATGTGTGAATAAATCATAAATAATTATATTATGCACATTTTCTCAGAGTATTCTAATATTTATTTATGATGCTTTAAGAGTATTGTGTACTTTTCTTTCTTATGTGGCTTTTAGTTATCTTCAGAACTATAAATAAAACTTGTTCATAATGCATTGAAGTACAATTAAATAGTCATAACAGATTTATTTTTATTTATTTAAGTTTGAACATGTGGACTTCATTAGGAAAAAACTATATAATTTTTATTATTTTTAATAGATTTTAAATACAATTTGTGATCTAACTATAATTGTGTATCTTAAACCTCTGGACTTTACATTACAATTATACTTGGGAAACATTAGTTAAGCTAAACTTTACATTTTGGGAAATCCATATTGTAAAAGTTGAATAAATTTTATGTTAATGTAATTTAGTAAACTAGATCTTATAACATGTAGGAAGAAATTTAGTTAATCTAACTCTAATACTCAAAAAATTCACTCTATTCAATCTTTAATTTATGATGAATCATGTTTTTCAATTGTTTTTTTTTTTTTTTTTGAGACAGAGTCTCACTTTGTTGTCCAGGCTAGAGTGAGTGCCGTGGCGTCAGCCTAGCTCACAGCAACCTCAAACTCCTGGGCTCGAGTGATCCTTCTGCCTCAGCCTCCCGAGTAGCTGGGACTACAGGCATGTGCCACTATGCCCGGCTAATTTTTTTATATATATATATCAGTTGGCCAATTAATTTCTTTCTGTTTATAGTAGAGACGGGGTCTCGCTCTTGCTCAGGCTGGTTTTGAACTCCTGACCTTGAGCAATCCGCCCGCCTCGGCCTCCCAAGAGCTAGGATTACAGGCGTGAGCCACAGCGCCCGGCCACAATTGTTTTTTTTATTGAGGGTCTCTAATTGGCTAGACTGCAATTTTGAACATTGGAAACACTTTATAAACTCCTCCACTTAAAGACACATGCATATGCACACATGTGCATCCCACCTGCACCCCACCACACCATTAACTGTTCCTCCTTTTTTAGAAGCAACTACCTGGAAGCATCAGGATACTTCTCAACAAATGTTTTCCACAATAAATGTTGCTATTCTTATAGGGACAACCAAGGGAGGCCAAAGATAAAAAAATTTACAAACAATTAGTACCCTATGAAAATTCATCTTTATACATTTGTATATTATATCTGAAAAATGTACATTGCATTTCATTAATGCAATGACTCACTATTGGATATTAATACAAGTTGCTCATTTGTTGATATTTATTTCTCATATTTAATTGTATATTTTCCTCCTTGGTATTCTTTTTCAAAATCAACCTGCCCTCCTAAATCCCATTTCCTTGTCTCTCATTCAATCTCTGTCTCTCAGATGATAGTCTGTAGTAAGATTTGCTTTCCACTAGCTGGGAGGTGGCCAAGAGAGTCATGGTAAAGCAGCATTCTACAGAAGCATTATAGGGTACAGAAGACCAGTCAAGACAATTAACTTTAAAGATCTGAGTTGTAGGTTGGAATTCCAGCGTCTGCCCATTTTTGCTTTTCTTCCTTCAAAGTGATTTAAGTCCAACAGTGAAAGCATGAAATAGTTGTAATTTAGTTCTAAATTAAATCACTTGAAACTCACCTTTCTTTTTCTTTCTCTTATTCACATACATGCATGGTATCACTTGAGACTTCCTTTAATCTGACATACAATAAATGCTCAATAAATGCTTGTAGGGTAAATGTAAACGTAGAGGAATTTTTGAAGGAAGGGATATTAGGTGATCGGCTTTCAACAAATTGTGGTTTAAATATCATGTACCTAAGAAAATATTTTAGTAAGTTAAAATGAGGCTTCCAATAGTAATGATTGCCAAATATTTCAGAAACTAGACAATAAATTGTTGAATCCTTCCTCTATTCCCATTTTAAATGGAAATAAGAAAGAAAAATTGATAATTAAGTATGACTTATTCATTAACTACATCCTTATTATAATATTTGCACATGGTATTCTTTCTTAACTGCATGTGGTGAACAGTCATCATATGGACAAAGATATTGGAAAATTTAAATTTTACTAATTACAGATATTATATTGTGAATTTATTTTAAAAAAACATTAGAGAAAATGTTAAACAATTATCTAATTAGGCCGAGATAGCTGTCTAAATTTATAAAATTTAGGTCTTGTCCTAGATTTTTAAAATTTTTCTAACTAGATTTTTATAACTAGAATTAGATGATATCTAATATTCCTTCCAAATGTAAAAATTTTCTATTCAGTAAGTTTTTAAATAGCATGCTCCTTACATCAGAATATAGAGGCTATTCCTTTTTCAGAGTAAGGCTGGTTTAGAAAGAATTTTATTTATAAGGTTCTGAGAGTCAAATGTTAAGGAAGACCAAATTTCATACATTTAAATATTCATGGATAGTTCAGTATCTCAAAATTAAGTTTAACATTTCATTATAAAAATATTAAGTATAGTTTTTCATTCTTTTAACAATTAAAAATCACTTTAAAAGCCAGCTGAGTAGAAACATGACAAAAATATTTTTAAAAATTAAATAGAATTTGATTGCCTAACTATCACAAATAAATTTGAACACAATTAGTAATGATTTTATTAAGGATAAAATTGGAGAGTGTGGATCATAAATATACCAGAGTTCATTTACTGTAATAAAATATTCAATTTTGCATTAAAAATGTTTCAAAATTCATAAACAAGCTAATCTGTGTCTCCCCGAAGAGTTTCTATCTTTCTTTGCCTTTGATGCTAGTATGCTATTTTGTAACAATGATACCCTCCATAATTGTAATAATGTTTTAAATTGTCACAATGGCAGGTAAAACACAACTGCTATTACATGCTTTGTATATTTGTCACTGTCCTCTTTAACTTATCGGATTCTTCTATTCATTGTGCATACACTGATTCTTTTAAAATCTGTGATGTGTACTGATTACAGATGTATCCCATACTTTCAAGTGAATGTTAATAATATCTAAGATTAATGATTTCCCTGAGAGAAACTTATTTATTTGAATAATGAATGTTTATGTTTCCTGATGTATCAAAGTTATTAAAGAAAAGAGAAACAATTTTACATTTAAAATCAATGGAGTAAAACTGAAGTTCTAGTTAACACAAATTGTATTTAAGTATTTGCTTCATATGTGATTATAAAATAACCTATCTGCACATGTTGACTAAGTCGTGCTGTTGACCCTCAATAAATGTTAAATGATAATAACAAAAAATATTATTGATTCCTTTCGATTCAAAATTTTTTGACAATAGTTTGTGCTTTTGTTGTTTAATATTTATTGAGCGCCCACAACAGGCTAGGCGCTTGGGAATGGGTATGAAAGGTCTGGAGTGGGCTTCATAGAGAAGACGGTCTACATATGGAGACAACACATGAAAATGAGTGTACTCTCCTTGTTTATGTATTTTATGTACTTTCAAGAGAACCTTTAGCAATTCTCCACTGTCTCACTTGCTCACATAACACATTCTATTTCTTCTTACTCTTATTTTATTTAATACTTTTAGTTTATTATCACAAATATTTTATTTCGTTTATGGAAAGTTTCTTTCTAGTTCCTCCTTTCTCATCTTCCTCCCAACTCCTCCATTCCATTAATAAACAGACAGATCTGAATCCTACTTATCACAACAGAACAACACTTAGTTACTCAAAGTGTTTGTATACCAGTGAAGCTCATATTGTTACATTAGTTTCCCACAGAGTGCCACCTTCTGCCAAGCAACATGTGATTCATGTATTTATTGGTAGGATTGTCATTCGACACTAAAGAGAATTTCGGCCCAGAAAATGGATAATGTGTGTCAATGAGGTTGGTGAGATTTGGAGTCAGTGCTAAGAGATGTTTCTGCACATGCATTATTGCTGTACCTTTTTCTTCCAAAAGTTAAAAGTTCTTTATTATTAATGATCCATTTTCTCTAATAAGCTAATATATAACTCGATCAGTCTTACTTTATGCAGAATACACTGTGGACATGTACAGGTCACACAGAGAGATACTTATAATGTCCATGAAAATCTTCTGCCTTTCAATTGCCATGAAAATGAACCACTCGTCTGTTCAGTGTGGCCTCTGTGTCCATTTTTTTTTTATTTTCTTAGAAACTCTAGGCATTTTGCAGAGAAGCATACAAAGTTATAAGATTACTCCAGGAACATTTCCCTCACCCTGCCTTCACATTTTCTACTGGGGTCACTACCATTACCACCAAGGATCGTCAGTAACTATCAGGGTAGAGGAACTGGTAGGTAGACAGGCTACATTACATTACCTGGCATTACCAGGTATTAGACAGCATGCCTAGGAGCAATATGGCCCTCCTGTACTGCCTGCATTCTGCCCATTTTATCATTCAACAATATAGCTTCCTAAGGGAAATGTTATCAGTCTTTTAGGTTTTTAAAATAACAAATTTTTTACGTCAAATGTGTACTCTTGCTTTACCTATCTTACAATTCTTAAGCTTTGTCCTGATTTAGCTTCCAACAGCCTTTTCGTAAAACCAATAGAATGCAAATATAAACCTTTCCTTAAACCCCTTAAAGTCAAATCTAATTGTAAATGTATGAAGAAATTTGTCCTGTGAACTCTGAATTTAACAATGCACTTCAGATTTCTTTTGACAATACTTTATGTAATTTCAAGTAATTTTAAAGCTATACAAAGCATATATGCTTGATAATTGTCTACATCTTAATATTAGGTTGTTGTTTCTTTAAAATATTGTTAAATCTGTAATAAGCCGTTTTCATTCTCATCATAAAGAAAATTCTCTTAAAAATCCTATTTCTCTCATAATACAAAATTTGATTGCCATCACCAGGATTTTGCATGTAAAAATAATTTTAAGTATTTAATATTTGAAGATTAAAATTTTCTTCTCTAGAGAGGACAATGAACTTTTATGTTCCTTTGACATTCTAAACTAGATTACATAAAAGATTGTGAAAATGCATTGTAGTATTTAGCATACAACAAAACAAGTGAACATTTCCTATGAGCTCAAGAACATTTTTGAGCTGCTGTTTTTTTTTATTATTAATATTTGCTTCCACTCCTGTTATTATGTTGAAGATGCATAGGGTTTGGATCCCGTTTTTCCCTTGGGAATCTTTAATGGAAAGTATATTACAAGCTGCTACATTACAAAGCTGAGTGGCCAGTGCAAAGATGGTTTTCTGAGAATTTTCTTTCCTTTTCATTGACTTTTTTCTTTTATTTACAGATTGGTTTTCCACTAGAGTCTTGGTTAGAAAGAAAATCATTCACATAAACATACACTATCTTGAATAATATTGCTTACAGTCTATTGCTATGCCACATTCTGGAACAAATTAATGAAGTTTAAGCTTCATACTTTAGAAATTAAAGAAATAATCTGAAATCATCAGCCCTGTATAAAAATGCATTGCTACTTTCTTCTCATTATAAATTAAATTACACATTTTAAGTGAAATAAGTTCATGAATAAACATGAAAATTTTATCAACATTCTACATAAAATTTACTTGTACCTTATTGACTATTACTGTCTCAATGTTCATTGAATGAAGATGTATTATAAGCCAAGTGCAAACCAATTCTTAAAAAGTCAAAATTCAACTCAGATCTTTCTTTAGGATTTTTGAATGGCAAAATATTAGCTTAAAAGAGGTTTCTTCATCATTATGACTTGCAAAGTCTGGGTTTTATTCGATTTACTTTTTATACAGGAAAAGAAACTCAATCAAAAAGCCCAGGCAAAAGATCTATATTCTTATTAAAAGTCTTGACAATAAAAATCATAGTGAAAAATTCTTAACTTAGAGTTAGCACTTGTAACTTCGGTCTTTGAGGCGGTAGTAATTGATGAGAGCCAGTGACAATTATAAAATATTAACCTACTTGAACAATAGAGTACAGAGCCACGTCAAAATAAAACTTAGGGCTTGGTCTAACCCCGCCAGTAATTTGTTCTGTGAGTTGTTTGCCTTCCCCAAACTTCTTTCATAAGCAAATATTATTCTATTTAGCCATCTCTAAAGAACTCTCTGGTCCTAATATTGCATAATTCTCATTTGTAAGGAATGTGTCCCAGGACTGAAACTTTTCCACTTGCCCCAGAAGCTGAAGCATTCACTTTGTTTTCTGATTGAAAGTACAAGCTGTGCAAATGTTTCATGAATCAATATGAAAAAATGTTTCATCAATAAGAAAGTGAAGATTCAGATTCTAAAATGAAAATATTTTAAAATATTATATAAATCTACTAAATGGAATGATAATATTCAAAGTATTTACAAATGTGTTACATTATACTTAAATTTCAAAATATATCTCAGGAACAAAGCATGCTATTGGATGTCAAATTAAGTGACATAAAGATTCCCTAATATAAAATTAAGCAGGAAAATCAATAATAATGGCACATAAGATATAAAATTTATGCCCGTAACATGCAAAAAAGTAACTATAAAAAATGGAGCAGAAGATGTTGTCTCTGGAGATAGGACACTGTGGATAACACAGCTGGAAGTGACTGGGGTCTTTGATTATTTTTACAAAATGGCAATAATGACTTTCTATATATTTTTAGTCAGTTCTTCAGTATATATCATATTCTTTTGGCAAAACTTTTTAAACTACATTAACTCAATGGCAGGGGAAAAAAAGTTTGGAGTTGGGATATGTACAGACTCATCATTACTGGAAACATATAAATTTAAATTCCTTAGTAGGATTTGACAGGTCCTTCACCATCAACCCTCTATGTGTCATTCCAGCCTTGGCTCACTGCTTGTACTCCACTTTCTATGTTCAGTGATCCAGCCACATGGACTTTCAAGTCTATGATTGTTTTATGCTATTTCTTATATTTGAGATGCCTTTATAATTCTTTGATGACAAATGTTATTATCAGTTTTAGAACCCCTTACTAATACTGGTGCTTCTCTGAAGTCTTCTTTCATTTTCTCAAGTCAAGTTTGTTGATCCTTCTGCTATGGGCCCAGAGCCTTGTGTTTACAACCCTATCATCTACTTGATCTGTCTATGTAAATGCATCCCAACACAGACTGAAATCCATGCAACCTTCCTTGTTTTTCTAGCTTCTGGTACAAAAGAGATACCCAATAAATATTATTGAATATAATATATTTTATCTTTCAAAGTAAAAATATATATCCTTCTTGTAAAATATTATTTACATGAAAAAAGACTTCAAGGGACCAGGAATTCTTTATCTACAGGAGGGGCACATTGTTACACTGGTAAGCAATATAGAGAGGACAGTTTTTGGTTTGTTGAATGCAATGGGTTTTATTTTACTCCAATCAAACCATTTTTGAGAGTTTCAGACCTCAATTTTCTTTATAGGTACATGTGCATATCCAATACAAAGTTGAAAATACTGTTAGTGGGGAGATTTTTTAAAAATTTATGAAAATCTAAAATATTAACAAATCAAACCCAGCAGTGTATAAAGAGAATTATACATGACCAAGTAGTATTCATTCTAGATATGCAAGGCTGGTTTAACACTTGAAAATCATTTAATGTAATCCATCATATTAACAAGCTAAAGAAGCAAAAAATATATCATCATATTGAGAGACACAAAAGAAACATTTGACACCCGTTAATGATACAAACTCTCAACAAACTAAGAATAGAGAGAAACTTCCTCAACTTGGTAAATAATTTCTACAAAAAAACCCTATAGCTAATATCATACTTAAAGGTGATAAATTAATAGCTGTCCTGCTAAGATCAAGAACAATACAAGGATGTTCTCTCTCTCCACACTTATTCAACATTGCACTGGAAGGCCTAGCTAATGCAATAAGACAAGAAAAGAAAGTAAAGATATACTAATTGGGAAGAAAAATAAAACTCTCTTTGTTCAAAGATGACAGGATTATGAAGAAAATCCCACACAATTGACAAAAACTTCCTGGAACTAACCAGCAAATATAGCAAAGTTTCAGGATACAAGATTAATATACATAAGTCAATTATCCTCCAGTATACCAGTAATAAAAAAAATTGGAATGAACAAAATTAGAAACATAATACCATTTATATTAGCATCAAAAAAATACTTATGTATAAATCAAACAAAATATGTTTAAGATCTATATAAGAAAAACTTTGATGAAAGAAATAGAACTAAATACATTGAGAGATACTCCATGTTCATGGGTTGGAAGACTCAATATTGCTAAGATGTCAGTTCTCCCCAAATTGATCTACAGATTCAATGAAATTCTAGCAAGTTATCTTGTGGATATTGACAAAGTGATTCTAAAGTTCATGTGTAAAGGCATAATACCCAGAATATACAACACAATATTGAAGGATAAGAACACAAGAGTGTCCAGGTGCGGTCACTCACACCTGTAATCCTAGCGCTCAGGATTTCTAGACCAGCCTAAGCAAGAACAAGACCCCATCTCTTTTAAAAATAGAAGGAAATTAGCTAAACAACTGAAAACATATAGAAAAAATTAGCCAGGCATGGTGTCACATACCTGCAATCCCAGCTACTCAGGAGGCTGAGGCAGAAAGATCATTTGATTCCAGGAGTTTGAAGTTGCTGTGAGTTAGGTTGACACCATGGCACTCTAGCCAGGCAACAGAGTGAGACTGTTAAAAATAATGATAATAATAAAAGAAAAGAAAAAAAAGAATAAAGTTGGAGAATTGACACTGGATTTCACAACTAACTATTAAGGTGCAGTAATTATGTTAGTATGGTATTTTGTGAAAGAATAGATAAATATATCAGAGAAACAGAATAGAGAGCCTAGAAGGAGATCCATAAAAGTATAATAAACTGATCTCTGACAAAGGAGCAAAAGCAATTCACTGGAGAAAGAATAGTCTTTTCAACAAATGGTGCTTGAACAAGTGGACATACATACGTGGAAATAAAAAAAAAGAAAAAGAAACAACAAAAACACATACTTCATCTCCCTTACAAAAATGTTAACTCAGAGTGGATCATAGGCCTAAATGTAAAGCATAAAACTATAACATTCCTAGAAAATAACGGAAAATCTAAGTGTCCTCAGGTTTAGCAATTACTTTTTAGATACAACACCAAAGACTTAATTCATGAAAGAAAAAATAAGTTGAACCTCATTAAAATTTAAAAAGTCTGTTCTGTGAAAGCTATTGTCAAGAGAATTTAAAGGGAAGGCACAGAATGGAAGGAAACATTCATAAATACATACCTGAAAAAGGACTTGTGGCCAGAATTTACAAAGAACTCTTAAAAGTCAACCATAAGATAATGAACAACTCATTTTAAAAGTTTACAAAAAAATCTGAACAGGTATCTCACCAAAGAAGATATACATATGGCAAATAAGCATATGAAAAGATGCTTAACAAATACAGCATTAGGAAATATCAAATTAAACAATTAGAAACCACACTGCACACCTATTATAATAGCTAAAATCTCAAACAACGACAACACCTAATGCTGGGAAGGATATGGTGCAATAGGAACTCTCATTCTTTGCTGGTAAGAATGCAAAATGGTACAGCCACTTTGAAGACAATTTGTCAATTTCTTACAAAACCAAACATGTTATTTCCATAGAATCCAGCAATCATGCTCCTTGGCATTTATCCAAATAAGTTGAAAACTTACATCCACACAAATATTTGCACACAAATGCTTATAGAAGCTTAATTCATATTAGCTAAAACTTTGAAGCAACCTAGATGTCCTTCATTACATGAATGGATAAATTCTGGTACATTCATATAATGGGATTATTATTAAGCACTAAAAATGCATGAGCTATCAAGCCACAAAAAGACATAGAGGAATGTTAAATTCTATTTCTATGTGAAAGAAGCCAATCTGAAAAGTCTACATATGATGTAATTCCAACTATATGACATTCTTGAAAAGGCACAAGTATAGAGGGAGTAAAAAGTTAGTGGTTACCAGGAGTTTGGAAGGAGTGAGGGATGAGTAGATAGAGCACAGAGGATTTTTAAGGCAGTGAAACTATTCTTATGATACCATTAATACAATGGTGTATGCATGTAATTATGCATTCCCCAAAGTCCATAAAATGTACAACACGAAGAGTATACTCTAAACTAGACTTTAATTGATAATAATTCATCGATATTGGCTAGTGGATTATAACAAGTGAACCACACTCGTGGGGGATGTTGATGGCCGGGGAGGTTGTGTGTGTGGGTGGAGGGTGGCTTAGTTTGGGCTGCTATAACAGAGTATCATAGACTGAGAGGCTTATAAAAAGCAGAAATTCATTTATTACAGTTCTGAAAACTGGAACTGCTGTCATTAATACTTGTACCTTCACGTGCAGAAAGAAGGTGAGCAAGCTCTGTGGTGTCCCTTTTATCTTTGTAAGAGTACTAATTTTATTCATGAGGGGTCAACTCTCATGACACTGCTGATAGTAGGCAAAAGGCCCCACCTCCTAATAGCATTACATTAAGAGATAGGATTTCAACATACGAATTTTGAAGGAACACAAACTTTCACTCTATAACAGGAAAAAGGTATGTAGAAACTCTCTGTACTTTCTACTCAGTTTTACTGTGAACCTAAATCTGCTCTAAAATTAAAATCTGTTAATTTTTTTAAAGCATGTGGAAATCTCAAAGAATTAGACCATTAAGAGAATTTCAAAGTACTATATTTTGTAATTCTATACCATAAATAAAAGGATATATTAAAAGCTCTATTTATTTTTATCATATCAATAATTTTTATATTAACATTTTTCTTACATTCAATTATATATCTTCAGCTTTTCAATATATCCTCTCATAAAATAAGTTTCACTTTGAACAGTTAGACTATAACAAGAATGATTCTTGAGATCCCACATAAATGTGTTGTATAATAGGATTTCAAATTAAGAAAAGTTCAAAAGACAATGTAAAATATTCATAATCAATAACATTCTTATCAAAATAGAATAATCACATCTATATAAATAGAAGATCAGAGACTATTACAAAAAATAAATTGGCATAGATATATAAATATGTATGTGAGATGACTAAGCTTTGGAAATTCACTCAACATTTCTTAAAAAAATTAAATACTAGGTAAATATTAGGTTGAAATATATGCAATTATTTTGTGTGTTTTTTGGTTTAGTAAAACTAATATCAGCAATGTCATTTGACTTGACACTTTTGCCAGACTGGATTGCAAATTGGAAAATAACTAACCATGTAAGATGACCATAATGATGATTAGGATTTTGTGTGAAGATTCCACAATAAATTTCCTTATAAAACGTGATCAGCACAAAATCTGGCAAATTTGTTAATTAATTCAAGAAATGGTTGTTGAGTTTTTAGTATGTTCCAGAGGACCTAGTCCTTGTTTCACAAATATTATTTGCAGAGCTGTGGCAGGCTGGCAAGTTACCGAGAACATTAATGTCATTGGAGGATGCAAATATCCTCACTGTTTACTTTTAAGGACCATCTGTGGTGCTCTCTATTTTATAATCCATGATGCTCCCCTAAGCGTAGTGTAGCTGTTTATTCCTAGCTTTGTTGTATGATAGCCTGGGCTCAGGTTTCCCACCATTATTTAGTAGCCGTGATCTTGGGATAGTTATTTACCTTTATTAGTTTCAGCTATTACATCTATAAAATTTGGATAATACCTACCCCACTGGAGATAGGTGAGAGAGATCTTATGTAAAAGTGTCTAACCACACAAAATAATGGTTTAGCCTTACATGTGGATACAGGAATACCCACAATCCAGACCTACCCTCAAGGAAATTTCAATCTTGTAATAAAGTTATTTTCTGGATTCAAACATGGGAACTTTGACATATTAGGTTGACCGTGATTACACAAGAAAAATTGAATGGCTGATAAAGTTTTTTTTAATAACAAAATCTTTTGTAGCTTATTTAGGGCTCAATAGCTAAATTTGTCCCTAGGATGTCCTCATCCCCCAAGCATTGAAATAGAAGTTAAAATCACGCATATCTAAATCCTTATCAAATAAAAAAGTGCTAATTTTTTATATCATCACATATCGCTGATCTTTCTGAAGGAATCAGGCAGAGATGAACTAAAGTATACCCAACTGAGGTGCACATCAGAATTCCGATTGCTGTTCTGAATATTAAGATGGAATGAGGACCAGAGTATCAAAGTGTTTGTGAAGAATCTACGTTTTGTAGCCAAATTACACATCCTCAAAGCATAGCAATTGTAAAGTTGGATCAGAATTTAATCAAAGGAAAAGGTATTTAGAGGATTTCATGAGAAGCCCCTCAGCCAAGATAATTTAAAGAACTGTACTAGAGCTTGTAAAAAGTGCTAGAATACTGAGACTGTTGGACAAGACTTCCTCCCTCGTGGTGATTGCAGGATACACATTAAACAAGTTCTATATCTTCTAGTTTTTAACATTCTTATGCCATGATATATGCCATAGGTTTAACATGCTAATACAGCCCAGCTTTCATAGAATATACAGTGATTACATATTGAAAGGAAGATCCTCAGAGGTGTGCTTACAAAGTGTTATGTAGTGGTACACGGTTGATGTTTTTAGAACTCATTCACTACCCCGCTGACTCTTTTAAATATGTAACTTAACTTTGAGAGAACAATCTAGTTTCCCTTATTAACAAATTTTTGAGGAATATCTCACCATATTCTCCAAGTACTGACAGCACTGTTCAGATGTCAATCCAGTGAATTTTATATTATGCTTTTAATTGGGTTTTCCAGTTAGAAATAGAGGCTATTATAGTTTGCAAAATTTTGTAACACAACATAAAAACTATGAAATAAATAAAAGAAACTTCCAAGGTTTGAAAAAAAAGACACCAAGATATAAGTATAATTGAATTGGAAATTTTGTAACCTAAGGATTTTGAAACATATATTTATGAAAAAATGTTTTAAAATGTTAAAAATATGTGTACCAAGTTCTTTAACCCATAGAGTAAGGAATGATTAAATGTATCATTAGGACAAAGAGAAAGTTAAGGATGGTTACCCAACCAAGTCATACTTAATCACAAAGTTAATGGACAGTGTCCTAAGTAAAATTAAAGTCAGATATATCTTTTCAGAATAATTCAAAATTAGTATTACATAAAGCATCAGTGTATTATATTTTACCTCATGGTAATTACAAGCATAGTATTTTAAACCATCTAGACAACTTGAAAATTTTTTGTACTTATAAATTTTATCTTTAGGAGTTTGGGATAGAAGAATATTATGAAGTAGCTTTTCTAAAATATCTCCAATAGTAAAATATTGCATTCAAATGAGCATAAAGCAATGACAGGTTCATGTATGCAATAATCACAATTAAGTAACTTTAGAACAATGCAATGTCACGTCAAGAAGCAATATAGAGATGTTATGAAACAATTTCTGATGCTGTGTGATGTATATTAGTAGTCATACTCTGGGAAATTATCAGATATCATTGAACTTATGGATAAAGCTCTCCATATGGTTCTTTAAAATTATTCTTTCCATCAGAATAAAAGTCCAAAAATTTGATGCATTGGTCTTATTCATTATACTCATGAAAAAAAAATTATCAAATCAGCAGGTATCTGTATCTCAAAAATAGGTATAGTGAGGCAGTTTTTGAAATGATATTTCTGAGCACTTCAGTAGAGCGAGCTGGGTAAGAAAGGCTAAGAATTTTGAATCTGGTTCTTTGCACAGCCAGGAGGCCTTAACTGCCGGTTGATTTTCTTAGAATCCTTTAACCCTTCCAATTCATTTTTGTTTCAGTTTAGCTATTTTTGACACTGACATCAAGTTAGAATGCTCCGACAAAAACATTTTTGTTAGTATCCACATAAACTGTCACTAATAAAAACCTGAATTTAAATATGATCATTTAGATTAATGGTATTATTAATTAGTACTATTTCATTTAAATATACTTGAACACTCATTGTTTGGGGTTGATAATATTTATGTTTGTGCCAGGAAGAACTAGAGGGCTGATTTCCTCTGTTATAGATTTTTCATTATTTCCATCTTTTGTCTTTTCTTTTTAATGGAACTTTTAAAAAAATTATTGTAGTAGGAAACACTATTGCCATATACACATGTTATCTTCTACAGGATAATTTTAGACAAAAAAAGTAAAAGCTGTTTTCCATTTATTTTTCTTGTTTAAATATATTCAGGCCCATAACTTTAAAAATAAGTCCTACATTCATTGCTATAGAATTTTTTTCCAAAATGAAGTTTTTACCTAGAATTATTTAAAGCATGACTTTTATAACTATTTTGATCACAATTGTGTATATTTTAAATTTTTAAACATCTAGTAATAGCACATCAAAATTTATAAAATTAAGGCTATGACTACTGATACATGCATGATATATCAATATAGGCAAATTATGTGAGATTAAATTTGAAATATGCTGGTAAATAGTTACAACTCAGGATATTAGTCTTTTTTTTCACTTTTCATGTATTATTAAGAAAACAATTGTTAAATTTCTGCTTTATTTTGTCTTTGTATAATTAATTTTTTCAGTAAATCCAGTCTATCTGTATGAACAAAACAAGTAAGATTTGTTTGGGTTATTTAAAAAACCACATTACTACTTATATTGAGAGTTTCCATTTATAAATGACACTGTAGGCTGCGTTACTCTGCAACACTTGTATATAATCTGCCTTTCATCTGTTTTTCCAACTCCTTGCTGGAAATTTTCTCTTTAAGTGTCTTGTTGACATATGAAACATAAACATTCAAAACAAAAATAATATCTTCCTCCAAATACTTCCCTTTCCTACATTTCATATCTCTGGTAATCGCAAATTAGCCTGTTTTAAACCAAGTAAGAACTCCAAGAACCATTCTTATCATTTTAAAAAAATCCAATTTACATCTATTTCCAATTATATAGTTAAAAATGGTATTTCCTGGCCTGTGAAATTCTACTCAATTTACAAGCTTAAACCCAAATGGAATCTTTCTCAGTGAAAACTTTCTCCAGTTTTAAAAGTCTAATTAATAAATTCTTCTTCTATTATCTACATAACTCTACTGGATAATTATCATATGGTTCAATATTTTGCTGTTGATTGGTTAACTACTTTTTCATATACTATTTCTATGTACAGACCACTCCAAAACTTAGTTGTGTAAAACAACAGTTGATTTTACTTTATTCATGATTTAGTGAGTCAGAAATTCAGGAATGATAAAATATGCAGTTTTTGCTTGGGTATCTCATGTGATTGGAGTCAGATGTTAAGTTGGACTGTGGTCATGTAAAATCACCAGCTTCTGCATGTCCAAGATGGCTGGCAGTTGATACTGGCTGTTGCCTGAGAGCTCAGCTGGGGCTCTTAGCTGGATTGCTATATGTAGCCTCTCCAGCATGGTGGTGTCAATTGGATTACTTAGATGGAAGCTGGATTTCCTGGAGCAAATGTCACCAGATAAGGAGGGGAAAAAACATAATGGCATTTTCTGATTTAGCCTTGGAAGTCACCCAGCATCAAGTCTACAGCATTCTGTTGGTTACAGATGACTTCCACAGCCAAACTGATAGGCCTGCCCAGCCCAGGCTTCCTCATTCTCTCTCTATACTTCTAAAATGTGCCTTTCTTTCCATTTCATCTCGTTGGCCTGATTCCTTTCCTTCTTTCAAGTTCTGCCTTAGTATTCTGCCTTGGTACCACATGCTAAATGCCTTTCATGAGGCCATAATTCAGCTACTAGAGCCAGTATATTTGTAGTTGAGTTTAGAGAGAGATTGGTTCAAATCCCAGGTCTCCCATTTAAAGATGCTGAGAAAGTTATTTAATCCATTTATGGAAAAAAGCACAAATTACATATGAAAAGCTGAACTTACATACCTCATAGGGTTGTTGTGAATACTGAATGAGAAAATAGGAAACAACATTTCATAACACATGGTAAGTAGACAATGTCTGCTATTATAATTATCATATCTTCCTTCTCCAAAGCCCATAACATTTTATTTGTATCTATTTTATGACCATTATAGTCTGTTCTTATGATACAATTCATGGGCTTATTTTATGTTTTCTGCATATTCAGTTAAATGTCTTGTGTGTAAGAAATACCAGGAGACATCTGTATCTCAAACATCAACTCAGAAACCCTCTGGTTCTTTAAGGCTCAGTAAACAAAACACATGAAGACATTTGCAGTTTTTTCTCTATTATTCTTTGTAACCTTTATCTCCTATATTCTGTCTTGCAGAAATTAAAAAAGAAAAATCTGGCAAGCCCTCTTCAGTTCTGAAGGACAAAGGTAATAGAGTTAATTAAATATAATAATAGAAATGTATTAGTAAAAATATCTGAATGAGTACACAGTACATTAGCAGCATCTCCTTTGCAGATATATGAACCAAAGTTACACAGGTCACACTCATATTTTTGAAAACTCATACTTATTTATGTGTCCCTAAAATACTTTCTTCTTGTTCACTATGACCCAGAAAGTTCTCTAATTACAATGTCTGAAAGAGAAAGAAAGAAGAGAAAAAAATAATTTTCCTTAAGGAATGAAACAATTTTAAAAAGTCTAGAAGGGAAGTGAAGAATATTAGAAAGAACTTGCCTCCATATTGTCTGATTCTCTCCTTTCTATCCATTCATAAAATGTACATTTATTGCATTGCACCTTCCAAGTCCTTGCCTTGGAGGTGGTGATGACAACAAAGATGGCAGAGCTCGGAGTAGGAAGTAGGATTTGGTAATTGGACTTCTGAATCCTGTTATTTTCAAATGCTCTTAGGTATATTTCAAATGCTTCCGTCTGGTCAGACTCTTTATTGCTGTGAAAAAGCATGGAATTCTTATTTAAATTCTATAATTTAGTCTTCTGGATGGACTGACTGACTGCCTTTTCTTTCTGCCCATCCAAACACTAGGCCTCATTCTAAGAATAAGAATAATGTACACATAAAGCATCAAGCTTTCTCTAACTATTTCAACCTTTAGTGAGTTCCTGCTCTTCTGAGTTAACACCCTTATAATAGGTATAATTTATTTCATAAAATATCTATTAATTAATTAAAATGTCACCTGTTTAAACATCAAAATCTGATGTTACCTTTTTATGTAGACTGATCAATACCTCATTCAATAATTATTTATTATGCATCTCATGTGCAGTAATCAATACAGATACTCACCTATACACTAGGAATACAAGAAAGGCATAGTCCATGACCTCGCAGAACTTACAGTATTAATAACATAATTAAAATTATAAGAATCATAGAGGTGATATACAAGGTGCTATGAGACGGTGTAATAAATGATCCTAATCAAGTCTGGGGGATCAGAAATTATATTAAATTAAAATGAGAAGGATGAAAAATTATCCAGGTAAAGTATGGGAATTGTTTGGAAGAAGTGTAAAAGCAGAGAATCCACTCTTTGCCAAGCACACTGATACATATTTGACATATTTTGTTTCTGCAAGGTGTGCCTGCTTCCTCAATTTTTATAATTAATAAAGCTGAGATATAACTTCTTTTCAGGCAAGCTACTTTTCAGGCAAAATAATTAGCAAGCATTTTAATTACTACTTAAAGACTTCACATATCCCAAAGCTTGAACTAGTTGGAAGGGTAATTGTAAAAATCTGTCCTGGAAAATATTATCTGGGGGATTTAAGTCCACTGTGACCACTTCACTAAGTAGGGTCTTGTAATTTCTAGTATTATTTTTCATGTACAATTGCAATTCCCTAGTGAGCATTTTTTCTTCAATGTGAAGTTCTCTACTGTTTCCAAGATGCCACCACAATCACTAAAAAATTATATATATAAAAGTTTGCTGCATATGATTGTTGATCTAAAATACACTTCTTATTCAAGATGCTTTAATACTCTAAAATGTCTTTGTTATATATAAGTTGGATACATTGTTAGAATAATTTTATTTTTTTATTTTTTCTGAATATGATTTATCACTCCTAAAAATCAAAGAAAATTTTTTATTGTTACCTATAAGGTTTTGGTACTTGAAAATCCTCTTCAGTCTTATTGTTTTTGGAGAATCTCTTTGAAGTCTGCTGCTGAGCTGTGGTGAAATCACAATACAGCAATTTCACTTGCTAAAACACCACTTATTTCACTGGAGTTATATTTGGTGAATTATTTCTATTAAGCAGCTAAGCAGTTGCCTGCATCCATCAGTTTCTCATATATTCCATCTGCATGTATACATCTAAACTAAAATTAAAGCAATGCTACAATTCTAAAATCAGCATTATTATAGGGAAATAGTTTGTAATCACATTTACTGGAGTAGTGATAACCATGAGTAACTTAAGTTTTCAGAGCAACATTATTAGACTTGTGTCTTTATTTATGATGATATAGAAAATTCTAGGGATGATTATTCCAAAGAAAAAACAGAGAAAGACATGTCTTGCTGACTTATGCTGCTGGTTCGGTTATTGACTTTCCTGGACTAGTGGACTCACTAAGCCTCTTGACACACCTACAGGGGCATAGCCCTGCTTATGTGGATTTGACTACTCAGAAACCAGAAAATCCTGTTAGTGACCCATGGTCCTTGTGGCATTCACTCTTACCCCATTCCACTTGCTTCTAACTGCTGTGCTGACTTATCTGAGGATGGAAGATTCACCTAGGGACTGAGAAACTGCAAACTGAACCACATGAGCAACACAGAGAATAAATAATTTCTTCTTCTCTGAGAATACAATAGTAGCACCTTTAGGTTCTTCTGCTATTGGAGTAGTATGATGGGGCATAATAATTATTGACTAGTTTGTGTCTCGGGCCTGTGTATGTTTGGATATCATGCCAGAGGATTCTCAACAAAGCATATTTTATTTTATAGCCTAATGACTGCCCCCTCCCGCCCGACTTCTCTTTGTCTTCAACACACTTTTCCTTGGCCATTCCCATTCATCGGCCCAAAGCTAGAGCTAAGGTTGTGGTAATTTGTCTGTGGACTTTGAAACTGATCCCCAGTGATGCTGACGCTATACCCTACCATGGGTGTTCACCCAGTTCATTCCTGCCTTTGTCTCTGGGCCAAACCTGAAACCATCTTCCCATTCCTGTGTGAATTTTTTCTCCATAGCAGCCTTTTTGCTTAGACAATTTTGACTAAGTTCCACTTTGTATCCCAGCACTGTTATATACTTCGTAGGCCCTCATAATCAAGATTCATAGATCTTCCTATAGGCTTTTGGACAACTGCAATGAAACTACCATATTTTCATATAAAAAAGCTTTCCAATATTCTTTTCCTGACAAATAAGACAAATGAGTTGAAAAGTGGCTATAAGAGCTGACTCACTACACTGATTTGTTTCTCTTTTGTAATACATGAGTTCAGTATTTCTGTATAATACTCTCTTCACTTTCTTGTCAGATTTGATATCTCACTCACCTCTTCGGTAGAGAGCGTTCAGACAAGCCTATGGATTTCCAAAATTGACTCAAAACTTTCTGAGGTCAAAAAAGACACTGAGAAAAAATGATCGATAGGCCAGATACAGTGGCTTATGCTTGTAATCCCAGCACTTTGGGAGCCCAAAGTGGGAGGATTGCTTGAGGCCAGGAGTTCAAGACTAGCCTGGGTAACATAGCAAGATCTGTCTCTACAAAAAATACAAAAATTAGTCAGGCATGGTGGTGTATGCCTGTAGTCCTAGTTGTTCAGGAAGTTGAGACAAGAGGACCCCTTGAGTCCAGAAGTTTGAGGCTGCAGTGATAACGCCACTGCACTTTACATTTCAGCCTGGGTGATAGAGACAGATCCTGTCTTGAAGAAAACTAAAAAATAAAATAAAATAAAATAAAATAAAATAAAAAGAAGTGATAGGCAGGAAAGTAATCAAGTGATGACCCAGGCTGGGGGCAGATGGCATCTTGCCATTAACAAACTTGGAAACAGAAATCACTTTTGGTTTTGAGAACTTTTCCCAAAGTTGAAGTTGATAGGTTCATTACCTTTGAATGCCCTATAAAAGTATAACTGTTACTCAACTCCTTCCTACTTTCTCAATTAAATCAAACTTAGTTCTGCAAGTAAAACTCCAGAGGGGCTGGGTAAAATCACACCTAACAGGTACAATATACACTATTTGGTGATGAGCACACTTATAATTTTGACACAGCCTGTACAAAAGTAATTCATGTAACCAAAACATTTGTGTACCCACAATATTCTGAAATTGAAAAAAAGAACAGGAAATGGATGAGCAAAGAGTTAGAAAGACAAGCTTGGATCAGCTCAGAGTAGATCTTGAATTTCAAGCCAAGTTTTGACTTTATTAAGCAGATAACAGAAGCCATTAGCAGAGTTCTATACAAGATAGACAAATCTAATGTCCAGTATGGGTTGAACTAAGGGATTATAATGAGTCCGAAGAGCCTCCTCTTTGTAATGTACTCTAAGAAAGATACCATGGCTATAAGATTAATGATACCTATAAGGACCACTCAAACATCTCACAGGGCCAATACTATGTGCCACCTAGTAGTTTGATGCAACCTAGCCTGGAACTTTTCAACTTTGGCCTGAGGATTGCCAGGAGACAAGGCCACCTCAGCACAGATGCAATTCTCAGTAACCTTCAAACAAAACTTACAGTTAGAAGAATAATTTAAACTCCCTTCCTGAAAGAAACAGCTGATAACTGACCTTGACTGAATACAGATATTAAAAAGGGGAATGATCCCCCAAACTCTGAGAATTGTTAGGTTTAGTTAAAGTGGAAACCCGAAAAGTATGTATAGAACATAATGTGTTTAATGGAAAACTTAAATAGTGATAATAAAGCCCATAAAATAAAAGCCACAGGAGTCTGGAAAGTGTAGAATTTGTAAATCTAACTCCTGACCACAGACATCTGCAAATGTCGACATTCCCATCCCCTCTGAAAAAGAAAGACAAATCTACACACCTCCCCTGTCTCTGCAGGTGTTGCTTACTCACCCTGGAGAACCCCTCTAAAAAACCCAAGGCTTTCCCCTCCCTCATGGTGGACGCTCTTTTGGCCTCCACCTGTCTGTACCCAGATGCTCAAAATAAACAGCATTTTGCTACACCTCAGGCTCCATGTGTCTGCCTCTTGGCTCCCGACCTAACAAGAATAGAGTCTGGATGGAGATGCTCCCAGGCAGGCAGTCAACCAATGTGCTGACTGTATCTGTCCCATGCCACCTGCATGCCTTTGCTATCTGCCTTGCAAAAGCACTGCCAAAATAAACTGCTTGTGCATCAGACAATGTCTTTAATGTGCATTGGACTAAACAGGAGAAGTCACTCCTGGGGAAGCTGCTTACCTGAGACCACCCAAGACCCCTGAATACAACATCCCATGTTAGTGTAAGGGGTTGTTTTGTTTTTCACTTTATTTTTCTTTTCAATAAATATTTACTGAAGACAATTCAGAAAACACAGATAAATAAAAAATGGAAAATAACCTGTTGTTTGCTATTATCTCCTCCCCTAATTTTTTCTTAAAAATGAAAGCAAAATATGCTTTGAAAAAAAAATATTAGCTCTGTGGACCCTCTCCCTCCTAGGTCCAGTGTTTTGTAACTACTATAAATCTCACACAAACATATACACACACCCATTTAGATAAACATGCTGAATATTGAATTTTGAAACTCCAGGCATTGCACTCTTCAACCCTACTGGGAATCTGTTCCCACCACCACTTCTCATTTTACAACACATTAATTCTTTTGGTTTAGCCGGGAAGGTCAAGAGCTGTAAATTACCCTCATCAGCTTGAAAAAAAGTTAATGAAGCATCCTAGTGTGTTTGTTCAATCCACTGCTCTTGATTCCATCTTCATAGGTTGAAGTATAGAAAAAATTGGCCCTATTTATATTAATATGTAGCACTATAAACAGCAACATGGACGTTTCTATGCCACCAAAAGCATTTTTTAAAAAAATTCCACATCCTTATCTGTATCTAAGGCTGTAGCTTATCCACCAAGAAGATCTTGCTTTGAAAGGCATAGTTCTTTCAATAAAAATTATAAATCCATTCTTAACACATCCAAAGCTATCTGGACTCAGTCAATTCTAAGTAATTGCTAAAGTGGCATCTCCATGTACAAGTGCCATCATTATACTCTCTGTATTCTCACCCCAAATCAAAAGGTAGGAAGAGAAAAAAGGGCTGGAAGGATAGATTTCTTTCTTCCCTTCCTTTCCCATTGCATTAAAAGTCATTTTTATACATAAGATGCATATTGAGCTTTAGTTTTGTAGAGAAAGCAGAAATGGGGTTACCTTTTATTTTAATGGCTGTTGAACACACTAAAGTTCAAAGCATTGCCCATATATATGTCTGGAGACCATTATACAGTCAGAGTCACATTGAAGAAGTGTGTGAAAGCTGGTAGAATAAGTTTTATTTGACTTATTTGAACTAAATCTGCATTTTTAAGACTTTGGGAGTTCATAGGTAAAATTGTTCCATATTAAATTGTCTTTCAAATTTGATTTTAGTCTTTTTCTTGAAATTATTTTTTGTCTTGAGTCTAAAGACTAAAACACCACTGTATACATGATGTATGCAGAGTTTTCCATTTGTTTATTTAAAAAAATAGCCTGAAAGAAATAAACTGAGTTAGTGCTGATTAAACAGTTTTGGGAAACTTCTAGATGCCAAAGTTATGATTTAAATAAATTACAGATAAATAAATACTTATCCATCCAAATCCTCATCCTCTTAAACAAACAAGTACATTATAACTTGTTCAACAATTTAGGTTTACACTAAATAAAAATGATCAAAGGATGGATGGCTTGTTGTAGTCTACACCTTTTCTTGGTCTCTGTACAAGTAAAATCATTTTGGAAAGGAAAAAGAGCATCATATAGTCTCTACTTACCTCAGCTTACCTGTAGCTCAATGACTCCATTATAAATGTGTTTAAGAATCTCTTCGTCTTGGCTTCACATAAATGTTCAATGTTTCTTTCCAGAGCCTATTAAAGGGAAAGAAGAGAAGGTTCCAGCTTCTCTAAAAGAAAAAGGTAATAATGTATAATGAAATGTGAAAACACATTGATTTGCCTTCTTCATATTCAGTTATTTGCAACAAGGTAATAAATCATTTCTTTTTCAGGCTCAAAACCATAGCTTTCCCATGCCATCATATGTTTTTGAGCAAAGGAAAAAGGATTTATTTCCCATCACCAAATACTAAATTGTATTATGAAACAACAAAGGAAAGAGTAGCTATATCAGAATGACTATAAAAACTTTTAAAATTATGTTATTCTGATTCCATAGGTTTGTAATGAAATGGAGGAAAGTATATTTTATAAATACCTAACTGGCAATCTTAAGAATAGCCATGGAAAACAAAAATTTAAGATAATATGAAATAATAAAAATTTATCAGCAAAAGCTTGCTTTTCTGTAAGTTCAGATATAATAGAATCCTGAACAAATTTTATAGCTAGGAGGAACTTAGAGATAAACTGTAGTTCAATTCCTAGTCTTATAGATAAATAAAACCCGAATAGTCAAGAACCTTTCCAAAGATTTTATAGTTTGTAGCAGAAACAGCATTAGAACACATCAATCCCTAAATCAAGCACTGTGCTTTCTAACTTGCCCTGTTGTACCTCTGGTCTTCCCATTGTGACACGTGTGGAGTAAGGTGGATTCTGATAAGCCATACATCAAATTGTTTCTCCAAAAACATAAGTAAATACATTTAACTTCTAATTAATCCAAGTATATTCTGTGGGCAGGGCATTGTGCTCAGAATTATCTATTATTTGTTGGACATAATGTCAAAATGAACATTATACATTTTCATTGTACCCATATTAGTGAACCCTTGAAACTACAGAAGCCATAAAATATACCGACTACAGCAAATGTTAGAAATAGAGCCTGCTTCAAGAGACAATGTGGATAAACTATTGCCCAGTGGAGGGGGACTTAATCATAAAACTTTCAGCTTACTTGCATTTTTTATTGAAAAAAAGAAAGCATTCTGGTGCGTTTATATAAGCATTTGTTGGAGTTGGAGCAATGTGGAGAACAGCGGGAAGGGAAAGCTGACAGAATGATCAGTCAGAGAAATGAAGGCTGCATGGAGAGCCACCATTAGTCAGTGTAGTAGTGTATAAAAACAATACCCTTAAGTCATATTTTTCTAATTTTGCAATTAATGTTAAATTATACAAAATTGTTATTTAATGAAACACAAGAGCAAACCATGATTTTTTTCTCAGCTCACATATGTACTTAATTTTTTAAAAAGTATTTAAAGCAACATTACCCCAAATCTATTAAAGCATTTATGCTTCACTTTAGAATATCATACCTATCGTATTCTATTTCTATCAGCCTATATGATAGTGGTTACTTTGGCACTACACACAATTTTGTTATTTGGGCAAAATGTAAATTAGGATGCTTTACCTTGCAATAAGATTCACACATGCTACGTTAACTGTCCAATAGGTGGGTAAATATTACTACATTTTATTATTCAATGGGTGAAAAACATGCTAAGTTTGTGGTACTTTTAGGACATTCAAGTAGAAATGTAATCTTGGTGGCTATTTGGGTGTGAGTTTCAGAATACAGAGGGAGATATACTTATGGTATATGTTGGCCTGTGTATGGAATTTGGAGATGTGGGTGCACATGGATGAATTTATCATGGAAAGAGCCAAAGGTGAGAAAAATAACATTTCTAGTAAAGTTAGTAAAGAGTAAAGTTAGGAATGAAACTTGAGAAACCCAGAACATTCTTCTTAGCATGAGAGGCAACGAGACAACTTAGGAGTCAATGCTAGTAATCCATCTACCTGTGTTTTTCTTGCTAGAAATTGATTTTCATGCATGTTCAGTTGTCACTAGTTGTATCATATTGTGAAGGTCCCAATGTCAGTTCTATCAGCACTATTCTGATGCTGATTTATCCAGATACAAACCTATGAAGAAAACCTAAATGATTTAATGAAGGAGTATATACTGTGTAGTTTGCTTTTATGAGAAAGAATCAAAGACAGTTGATCTCAGAGATTTATCCAAAAAACGCCTTTCAGACAGTCTAAACTCAACCATTATTTCTATCTTGCTGCATCTAGTGACCACAAATATTCCAATGTCCAATGCTTAACATAAAAATATTGAGTTTTCTCCCCCAAATTCCAATTTTAATGTTAGTGCTCTGATTCTTATAAGGATTTATTTGTTACTGATAATTCTAATAAGAAAACCCAATTAATCTATGTATTTAATTTACCATTTTGATTTTTAAAATTTTTCTAATAATATTGAAATTCATATATGTCCTTTTTGCTCATGGTATTGTCATCCTCTAAGAAATATGAGAACTTGTTTAATATTTTAAAAATCTAATACTAGGTCTAAAATGTTCAATTCAATGTTAAGCATTAGTATTTTAATTTTTGTGTATATTTTGTTTTTTGTGGCTTGTTTCTAATTTAATTTGTTGCTATGATTTAATTATGTTTTGAAGCAATATAAGAAGAAAATATAATGACTATCATGTTAACAGTGAAGAAACTGGTACCCAAAGATTAAATGATTACCCAAGATTTCTATTCTGCATTAGCTACTTAGTATTAGATTTAAGAGCCACTAAAAATATTAATAATCTTACTTTCCTTTTTTTCAGGATTGAAAAATATTAGTAAATCCTATCCTAATATGTAGTCAAAGATTTTGTCTTTGTAATTATTTTGTTGTATTTGCTAGGAATGTAGGAAAGTTACAGATAATCTATTGATTAATAAAAGACCACTAAGGATTCTATAGAATACAATGTCATAGATGCCTTCAAAAATCCATGGTTACTCATTTTCTGAAGAATTCTTAAAATGAAAATTGGACTCTTAACAGTAACACTTTCACTTTAAGCAGCAATTTATAGCCTAACACTTTTTCGTTATTCCCATGATGCCAAAACACCAAGTTGATTGGACAGAAAGATTATATGTTAGTAAGAAAAGTTGTTGAGGGTACCAGAATTTTCTCTACAAGCATTGGCTTTATAGAAGTAATGTACTCAAGTGCTATAAATTTTTATTTTCTTTATCCAAAAAGTTAATGTACAGCTACAACATGTGTACATCTATATGTATATGAAATATATGTGCAATTGTAAGTGTAAAGCTTCAATAGTTTTTCCTTGACATTCTATGTAAGCCCTCATTAAAAGGGGCAGAGTAGAAAGAGAGAATGGCTCACTGTCACTCTGCGAGCTCCATTTTCTTATCACCCTAAACTAACTTATGCAAACATTGTAATATGCTTCTCTCATTGAGGGGAATATTTTTAATATCACAGCAAACGTTTTCATTTTTCCCATTCAATTTTTTTATTTTCCAGAAATGAGGGTCTTGCTATGTTGCCCAGGCTAGCCTTGAACTTCTGGGCTCAAGAGGCTGCCTCAGCCTCTCAAGTAGCTGGGATTACAAGCATGTGCACTGTGTCCAGCTCCTGTCCATTAAAAAATTAATGTATTATTTTTTCATATAAGGTCACTTATTATCTTTCCATATTTGAACCAGATATAACATGATCCATACTTAAACCTATGATCTTTTATTAACCTAATTAATTACTCTTGCTTCAAATTAAAGAAAATCAATTCTGGTACCCAGAGAAACAAGTAAGAGTCTTTAGTTGGTGACTTTCCTTTGATAAAGAAAAACCAAAGAATATCTGCTTAATTTACCTTGGCAAGTGATTTTTTTTTTTTTTTTTTTTTTTGCACAACTCTCTGAACCAGTCAACTGGCTCATTAGTTTAAATATATCCAACCAGCTGTCCTACCATCTTCAAATAACATCACGGGGCCTTGTTCTGACTGACTATTCTTTGTATGACCTACAATATATCTAGCCACCTCCAATTATATCTTGCCTACTTAAATGCATACCCTTCACATCCAAACGCTTCAGGGAAGGAAAGAATAATGAGGCACATATAAGTAGACATAAAAGAAAGAATAGATAAAAGCAGAGTGACACTATCAGAAGTGTGATACATTGTATTTAGCATATACAAAAGACAAAGGATCATGAAAATGAAATGATGATGGAATGAGGGAGACAGACAATGTATGCATTTATTCTATGCTGCAAAGAGAGAATGCCCTCTGGCCCATTTTATGTTTTTAGTGTCCACTCAGCAAACTTCTTCTGTGAGCATCAAACTTTTGTGGGAATCTTACCAAGAAAGGATGGCAGAATCGGGATTTAGGCATAAAGCAATGAGGCATGCATTAAGCATTTGCATTACAAACTGCAGACATTTTAGAACTATGCCCATAGAAACTGACAAAGTAAAATAGTTTTTCTTATTGACCTAATGGGGATGAGATGTGTGTGAGAGAGAAAGAGACAGAGAACTTGTGTGTGTAGGGAATGTATTTGTGTGTGTGTTTTTGTTGGGGTAAGTACATAGGTGTTATGGAAAAAACACTGTGTTCATAAGCTTGAAACTATAGCTTCTGGGTTTGAAATAACTAGCTATAAACTAATTAATTCACTTAGCCATTCTGAATAGTTTTAACAAACTGAGACAAATTAAATATAAAAACCTGAAGATAGTATGCAGCAGTGTTCAGTATCTGGTGGGTCACTTCTAATGTGCTTTTTCACCCACGTAAGGGTTTTAGATAATTAGACAGACTCCACTTTATATTTTGTTTAACAAACAACAAGTAAACACTAAAAATTTGATTTTCCTGTCATTTTAAAACAAAATTTTAATTTTTTATATCAATAACCATTTTTGAGTGTTGATATAATGTATAATGTTCAAGGGATATTCTAGGCACTGAGCTCCACACACTAACAAGACAAAATCCCTGTCCTCCAAGATCCCACAAGACAGTGAAAAATAAGTTGGTAAAAATGAAGAGTGAAGTAGCTGTCAGTGCTACCTTAAGTAAGGCATACCAAACTTTTAGCCCAATCAATGGATATCTATTATTTAGATATTAGTTCATGAGTGCTCAGGAAATATCTGTTAAATTATTCAGTCTAATCGTGGCCACAAATTCATGAGACAATTGTAATTGCTCCCATTTCAGAAGGTGAGAAAATGGAAATTTATAGAGTTTCAGATGCTATACATTGGATCATTTAGTTAATAAATAAAGGAGATAAATTTCAAACTGAGGAAGTTTTTGCTCAATTGAGTTTTTGCTTGTTTGTCTGTTTTTCTTCAATTATAATGCAAAAATGATCTCTGCAACTCCTTGAATTGGATGAGGTTGAGCAATCATTTAAGAATACTATCACCTTGCCTCTTTATTATTCATGGAAGAATTCCTCAATTCATGAACAAAAATGATACTAATTTAGAAAGGCAATCAGGGAAAATGGAAGCATACAGAATGCATGAAGCATCAAAACTATATGGACAAGGGTAAATAATAGGAAGGAAAATGTTAAAAATCAATAGAATATTGAAGTAAAGAAATGTATACACCAGATAAGATGAAAAGTTGTGGAGTTGGAAATGTCATGTGTGGGTTTGCTGTGTGATGTCATCCAATCTTGCGGCAGTTTCTTCTTTTGGAAGTCTATAAACTGAAAAAGTTCTAAATCAAATTCAAAGGCAGTCAAATTTTGTCTTTGTCAGTTATATTTATCTGGACCACAAAACAATGTGTCCACAACAGATGAAATCAAATACTAGTATAACATACTTGAGTCTTTGCAAAACAAGTATTATTCTTAAGGCATATTCAGGAAAATATATCAATGATGTCAATTCAGTGAGGCTTACCCTAAATTTGAAATATTGAAGTCAAGCTACTTGGAATGACAGTAGTTCTACATCTTATCCAATAAGGCCTCATGCAGAAAACAGAATATGGAAGTGTATGTGAGTGGAGTGTGTGTGTGTGTGTGTGTGTGTGTGTTGCATCCTGTTTATTTTTATATAATATAATTAGGACCACAATGAAGTTGTGTAAGTGTGTGTGTGTGTGATGATAGTAGTAGCAGTAATAGCAGTAGTAGCAGTAGCAGGTTTTCATCAAAAAGTCCAAATAATAACCCAAATGATGTAAAAATCATGAGTTTAGAATACATGTATGAAAGTTGCTTATAGTAAACATAATTGTGTTCTATTTAAAATACATAGTTTATTTAAAATATATTAGATAATATAAGAAAAATAATTTGAAATATTAACAAAATGGCTAACATACACATTTGCTTTGCACCTGGCCCTGTTCTAAGCACTTCACATGTAGTGTTTAATCTAATTTTCACAGCAATCTTGTTTTTATTAATGTGAAAGTTGAAGCACTGACAGTGACTTGCCCAGGTCACACTGTTGCCTGGAGTATATCGAGAACTCACTCTGACAGTCTGACTTTAGATCTGTGTCTTCAGCCACCCTGCTTTTCAGACTCCCTCATGCTACTAAAACTCACCTATGATTGATGAGGAATAGCACTGCTAATGTTTCTTTGCATATTTTACAGGAATAAGATTTGTGACCTGGTTTTAAATGTAAAATCTCCCATGTCATTAATTATTGAATACTATTCCAAGAGTGTGAGAGATAATTAACAATTTTTTATCAATGCTCAGTATATTTATTTAGCTTTACCAGCTCCATTTAGGAAACTAATTCATATGATTCATGATTTAATGACTGGCTTGAAAAAATAGAAACCTCCACGACTATATTATACATGCTAATTACAGTCTTAATCACTGTTAGCAGTTTGTCTAGGTAATATCACCTAGGTAAATATACCTATAAGATACATAATGTGGTTTGCTGTATATGAATGCTTAAAAGCTTTTATTTCTATCTGTAGCAACAGTAGTTATAGCAGTGTGCTTACGTGCTTAAAGCTTTGGAATTGGAAAAACAGTCAGGATTTAAATCCCATTTTTACCACTTTCTAGAGGGTATATACTTAGACAAATTATTATTAGCCTCAGTATCTGTACAGTGGGTCTAATAATAATATTTACCTCATAGGAGTGGTATGTGAGGATTATACAAGATAATTTGTCCTTTTTTTACATAAATATTTATTGAATCCTATTCTGTGCAAAGCACTGTCTAAGACTAATAAATAGAAGAATAAATAAAAATTAGTTCCAGATCTCATGAAGTTTATATGTTACTGGGATTTGAGAGCTAATAAACAAATGAACATTTAATATTATATAGATAATGCATATAAAATATTTTGTTTAGTGACTACCATGTGAAAATTGCAAAATTTCATTGTTGCAAAAAATAATAATTATTATGTTTTATTCAAATATAAAGTCTCTATGTGCTTGGAAACAAATGTGATAATGACAAAATAAAGTGATAAAAAAAAATCCAATGATATTCAGCTTCTACCTTGCAAAATATTTCAAATTCTTTTTAGAATGCCAATTTCTTAGGATTTACATATTCAACAAATTTCTTTCCTTTGTTTTATGAAGATAAAACAGAGGCTCCTAAACAGAGTTGGTCTCCACTTAAACTGTTTCCTGACAAGCACTTGCATGCTGAAGTTTTGGTCTGCCTGCTCTACTTGAAAACACTGTTGATGACATTGAAAAATCATTAATGAAGCTCCCCTCCCCAGGCCCATCAGCAATTTACATTTCATAAATGAAATCGACAGCCTGGAAAAGTCAGTGCTGTGTATGAAATGGCAGGCCGTCTGGCTCAACAGCTCAGTATGGGGACCTCTTGATTCCATATTTCTGCAATGCTTTTATGTGGAGCCCAAAATAAAGGGCTCCAATGGCAAATGTTTACAGAAACTAGATGTTTTATTATTTACAACACTAAACTGTTGTAGAAAAAAAAATAAATAGTAAAGATGAAGTGAAAAATAAAAGCTCCCCTTCCCTCTCTCTGACTTGTAGGACCAATCGCAAGCATTAACCACTGATTTTAGTTTCCCAAAGTGTCTCATTGCAACCTTTTAACTAAACTTTAAAAATACTTATGTAACATATTTATATTGTAATTATTTTTAAATGACCCAAAACAGGTCCTAGTTAGGAATTGAATTCTTCTATGACTCAAAATTAAAGACTTTACTATCAATAGAAATGCCATCTACAAAATGAGATAACCAAGTAGTCTAATGAAAAAGCAGCTCACCTTAGAAAATCTGTTGCTGATATCTCCCATAGCAATTCCTGCCTTACCAATTCAATGGTAAAGTTCCAATTCTGTTTTTAAAAAAGAAAATTACATTGAAAGATTATGTAATTTGAGTTTATGAGCATAATTTAAAAATAGCTAAGCTCTTTACATACATCACTGATAACTCTCATATCAATTTTACATTATTCTCTTGACTTTAGTAATGATAAAACAGAGACTAGAGGTTTTAAGAAATGCCCAAGGACACAAAGTAAGCAAGTTTGTTTTGAAATCAGATTATGTGACCCTGAAGTCTACTCTTCACACTCTGAAATAACTTGTCCGGAGTTCATCTTGTCAGCGTTGTTTATATAATACTATAAGCCAGTAGTTCTGTTCTAGTAAGAGGGCCCACAGCCAGATGCATGTTGGATAGTGCATATTCATAAATGTGATTATAAAATTCTGTGTACAGGATGAAGTTGGTTCTTGTTGTTTTGTACTAATAGCTGATAAAACTATTCCCTACGACAAACACTGAGGCTAAAGTGACTTCATTTCAATGTTGCAATGACAATGTGATTGACAAGGATGAGAGTCCTGTGCAGAGTGGGAAGCCAGGCTCTTTCAAATAGACACCACTACCTGATGAGCAAAATGCTAGTGAACTCAGAACTAGGAGGGAAAGACTTAAATTTGTGGGAATTTGTTTCTGAGAAATTCAACTATTTAAACCAACCAAATTTCACAAACTGAGAACTAAGGAGACCAGGGTTATGCTATCCAGACCTTGATATGTGACCCCTGGTGGGATGGAACAGAATGGGAAGATGGAGTCCTGGTTCTGCCACATGGCAGCTGATGAGCTCTAGCAAATTACTTAACTCTTATAAACCTCAATTGCTTCATCTTCAAAATGGGGATAAAATAACTTACTTCATAGAATAATAGAATAATAGAAGTAAACAATTGACCAGTACTTGTGCCATAATAAGTACTCCAGAAACATTAATTCTCATTACTACTTTTGCTAATTTGCTTGAAAGTTTAGATTATATGTTGGTTTAGCAGAAATTTGATAGGAAAGGAACTACAGAGGGGAAAAAAAGAGAATTGTTTCCTTTTTAATGAAACCAAAATCTTCAGAATTCACTTCCAAAAGATAAAATTGTTTTATTGCAAACTAAGGACTAACATATGATTTATCTTTAGCCTAAGCTGACTGAGATAAAGCATGTATCATCAGGAAAGGCAATAATTGAAGGAATCACTGAAATATTGGAAGCCACATTTGCTACTGTTAGACACAGAAAAAATCACTTACTTTTTACAAAGTTTCTAAAATAAAAAATAAATGTAAAAGCTATCTTCATTTCTTGAAGCACAAGATGAATCAATTTCCTCTAGGACTGCAGTACATAAGATAGAACATTCAGTTCATCTATATTTACCTTTTCCTTCACTCATTCATTCATTCAACAGTATTTACTGGTCATATACCACATGTCAGATAGCTGACCAAGTGCTGATATTTGAGTACTAAGCAAGTCATAATTTTTGTCCTAATCGACTTAAAATCTACAGAAGGATACAGACAATAAACAAAAATTATATAACAAGATTTCCTTTAATATAAGATACATAGAAACATAAAAATAGGATACATTCTACCCAGGTAAGAGAATGTATCAACTAACAAAGGAGGGTATGTGCCAAAGAATGTCAAACTGCAAGGCTACCACTGCAATCACCTTTTACAGCATATACTGCTCCTTTTACAGAACAGGTATTCAAGTATTATAGGAAGTAGTCTGTAAATGGCTATATAATTCTCTATTATATAAAATTTTGCAGTTAATGAGTTATTTTATTTATTATAACTATAGAAAGTGAGAAACTACTAGGCTAAAATCCAAATAAAGTTTACTATCACTATCTCTGATACATAGTGCATGCTCAGTAAGTATTCCAACTATGAGGTTAGTTTTCTACTGTTTGAAGCGGGGAAAACTGCAGTGGACCAGAACCTTTCCATTAATCAAAACAAGACTCTAAGGCAAGAGGGAAGAACTATAAAGCCGAGGCAAATTAGTTAAATAAAATAATGAGCTGAAAACATAAAAATACAGTTAACTTCCACATTAATGGTGCTATGAATATAACTGGAATAGTTTAAAAAACTATGAAATTATTCTATACTGATACTAAGTTAGAATACAGAGTTTCTGGACAAAAGACAGTGTCCTAGGACAAGAAGAGAACAAAATACTTTATTTCACTGATTTTTATATTACTATACTGAATTTTAGCCAATTTAATTTATTTTATAAAATTAATAATAGAAATACTAATGAAAGAATAATAATCATATCATTTTGAAATTATTAAATTAGCCACCAGGTGGAGCTCCATGAATTAAGTGTACAGTAGTCAAAAGTAGAAAATTGCTTAAATTGGTCAAATTAGGAAAATTTTGACACTTTTTTCTGAGTAGTTTTTATTAATTTTCTTATTTACAATATTTAGAGAACTCTTATAAATCATAAGAGATTGGTTCTTATTAAAGACAAGATGCCAAATTACTTGATTAATATGAAACTTTTTAGCAAACTGGATTTTAAAATTGAAGTATGTTTGCCAGATTAAAAAAAAATCTATGAATCCTGCCTATTAATCCACTTGGTACTGATTATTTTTCAAATGCTTATTGTTTCTCTCTGTTTGTTTGTATGTGTATATGTATATTTCACCCTAGAACCTGAAACTAAAAAAGATGAAAAGATGTCCAAACCAGGTAAGGACACTTTGTAAAATTTACATATTAAATATATGTTCTTTGATTAGAAAAAGGCCAGTTTTACAGTCACAGTTAAGTAAAGCTTTGAGACACACAAAACATGGAAAAAAATTGATGCAACCTCCCCATATATTTTTAAGACAACAAGCACTAAAATTAAATGTATGCTAAGATTAAAACAGATTCCATGTTTTCTGGTAGCAGATTTTGGATAAGTTCAACAAAGTGCTGGAACCACTAGAATATACTGCTCTTTGTTTATTTATTGGGCAATTGAACAATGTTTACAAAATGCTAAGGGGGCAACTTGAGTTTTAGACACTCCAGCCAGAGTGTGGCAAATGCCTAAAACTTATCTTTATCATCAGTTAAGCCTATGAACCTACATTCACCTACAATCAACCATTTTTATGTCAAGAAATGGAGTTTCATGTGTTTCCCCCTAATATATTCAACACTTTTTAAACCACAATTACATATACAACTATTATTTAGAAAGATAATCCATTGCTTTATTGGCCATTAAGTTGAAAATTGGTATACTTTTAAAATAGACTTTCTAAAAACAGATTTTGCAAAGGAGGATGTCAAGAGATTAGCTGGGTACTCAAGGCAAGTGATGAAGGCTGGGAGAAGAAACATCATAGAATAGGGGAAAATGCAGGAGACAATACAGTTTGAGAAAAGTTTCAGTTCCATACAATCTTTCTATGGCTAACCCTCTTCAATTATTTTATATTACATAAAAGAGATTTATATATTTATATCTATATAAAAGAAGGTTAAATCTATATCTATATCTCTCAGTAAGTGAAAGTATGAATGTAGACATTCATACTATTAGACTTTAAGTGATTGTAATTCACTTTTCCATACATATGCTAAATAATAGTCTGACTTATTAATGCCACTTCTCTTAAAAGTACTGTCAACATGAAAAGATTTAAGTCATTTTCTTATTTTTGGTGAATGAACAAATCCATTTTAAGTGATTTTATACAATCTTAAAGCATGCATTCTTTGGAAGATCAATAAAGATATCAGCAATTTTAAATTGTAGAAAAATACATAATAAAGATAAAATGATATACTGAGTGTTTACATTAAAAGTTATTGAACTCTAAATATATCTGCAGAAAACGAAAATTGTATATAAAAATTGCTCTATTATTGTTAGCACTCTTACTAGTATTAATTTACAAGTTACTAAGACTAGGAAGGGTGTTTAGTAACTAATTTACTAGCTTACTAGTGTTATTTTTCTAGTTTACAAACAAGTGGTAAGATGTTGGTTTCATCCCAAAGAGTATAATTGAGGACATAGATATGAACTATTAAAAGATGTCTACAAGGAAATTATATTAGTGAAACATGACCTAGGAGGCTAGAAAAAGGAGCCATTCCTGTGTGTAGTCTGTAGCAGTCAGTGAAAACTTCATGGAGAAAATGTTTTTAAGCTGGAATATACAGTAGATTCTTTTGGAGGTCAGGGGGACTGACCCTTCACAGAGTAAGACAATCCATCTATAACTATTAATTCCTCCAAAACTTAACTACTAATATCATAATGTTGACTGGAAGCTTTATCAATAACATAAACTGTCAACACATATTTTGTATGTTGTATGTACTATATACTGTATTCTCACAAAAGTAAGTTAGAGCAAAGAAAATATTATTTCAAAATCATAAGGAAGAGAAAACATATTTACTAACAATTAAGTGGAAGTATATCATAATAAAGGTCTCCATCCTTCTTTTCTCATGTTGAGTAGGCTGAAGAGAAGGAGGAGTAGGAGGAGGAAGGAAGAGTAGGGTTTTTCTTACCATCTCAGGGGTGGCAGGGACAGAAGAGGTGGAGTAGGCGGAAGGGGAGTCAGGAGAGGCAGGCACACTTGGTGTGACTTTATGAAAATACACTGTAATTTCTAACTCTTGTGCTTTTTTATTTCCCTAAAAATGTTTGTATATAGTACCAATACTTCTTCCACCATTTGCTTTAGTTTCAGAGCCCATATCATAGAATGGTCCATATTGTAAAAGAAATCAAAAACAGCCTTGAACAATCAAACTCTTCTGCCAGATTCTCTAATATCAATTTGCTTTTGGGCACTGCTTCTTCTACATCTTCTTCCTCGCCACTGTCACCTAGAACTGGTTTGAAAGCATTCATCTCTATCAAATAATCGTCTGTTAATTTCTCTGATGTGGTACCTATTAGCACTTGAATTTTCCAAGATCCATATCTTGAAGCTCTTCACTTCCCACCGTTTTTGTTGTTGTTGTTGTTGTTGTTTTGGTTTTTTGCCATATCCACAATCCATTTTGTGATTTCTTCAATTGGCTCTATCAAAAAATGTGTGAAGTCATGCAAAACATCTGGACACAGTTTTCTGCAGCAGAAATTTAATGTGTCAAGCTTGATGGTTTTCACATTTTTTTCTATAACAACTATGACATCTTCAGTGATGTAATCATTGGTAGAGAGAATTTTATGATGTTCTATCTATCAAGTTGTTCTTCCATAGCATTGACAGTCCTTTCCATAGAATACTCTGTGAAATTAGCCTTAAAGGGCCTACAACCCCCTGGTATAGAGGGTGAATAAGAGAGAAATTATGTTTGGGGGCACGTAGATAACTTTGATGCCTTCCATGTTGAACTCATGGAATTATGAGGACCTAGGCCAGGGGCATTGTCCAATATCAAAATAACTTTAAAAGACAGTCCTTGGAAAGGTACTTCCTGACTTCAGGGAAAAACATAGATGGAACCGATCCAGAATAAGGGTTCTCATTGTGCAGGTCTTCTTCTTACACAACCAAAAGACGGGCAGCTGTTACTTATCTTTTCCTTTCAGGCACTGGGGGTCAGCAGTTTTATGAATAAGGGCAGTCCTGATCATAAATCTGATTGCATTTGAACAAAACAATAGAGTTAGCTTATCTGTTCTTGTCTTAAATTCTGATGCTCATTTTTCCTCTTTATTAATAAATATCCTTTGTGGCATTTTTTTCCCCAAGAATAGGGCATTTTTATTTGCATTAAAAACCTGTTCAGGCAGATATCCATTCTCCTTAATGATTTTCTTAATGGCATCTGAGGACTTGTCTGCTGCCTCTTCCTGGTCAGTAGAACCTGATTCTCCTATTATCTGAACATTTTAAAAGCCAAATCTCTTTCTAAAATTATCAAACCATCTTTTGCTGGCATTAAATTCTTCAGCTTTAGATCCTTCTCCTTCCTTTTGCTTTAAGTTGTCATATAATGATTTCACTTTTTCTTGAATCATATTAGAGTTTATAGGTATGTCTTTATGTATGTATGTATGTATTTATTTAGAGACAGTGTCTTACTCTGTCATCCCAGCTAGAGTGTAGTGGCATCATCATAACTCATTGCAACCTCAGACTCCTGGGCTCATGTAAACCTCCTGCCTAAGCCTCCAAAGTAGCTGGGACTATAGGCATGCACCACCACAGCTGGCTAATTTTTTCTATTTTTGGTAGAGACTGAGTCTTTCTCTTGCTCAGACTGGTCTTGAATTCCTGACACCAAATGATCTTCCCACTTCAGCCAGCCTCCCAGAGTGCTAGGATTCTAGGCGTGAGCCATCACCCCTGGTCGGTATGCCTTTATTATAGCAATCCTGCACCCACATAAAAGCTACATTTTCAATGTGAGATAAAAAGGTATTTTTCAAAAAGTCCAAGGTTTCAACTCCTTCTGGGATAGCTGAAATGATGGTTTCATGAATTTCCTTTTTTTTTTTTTATAATTATCTTTATGGTGGATTTATTTTTCTTAAAATGATGGTCAACCATAGATGCAGGTCTTAATCCATGCTACATATCAAGCAATTCAACTTTTTCTTACAATGTCATAAATTTGTTTGCTTCCTGGGAGCATTTCAGCAACATTAGTGGCACTCTTTATGGGTCTTATTCAAACTCTATTCCACTAAACATGATTTTATAAAAACGTGAGACTGTGGAAAGAACACTGTACAATGATACGCAATATACGCAATATATGGAGAGAGGAACTGCTCACCAGAAGATGATTAGTGTCACATGACATTTTAAATGGATAGCAATAGCACTTGAGCTCACCACAATAGCAACAGGACATGGCTACAGAATACTACAGTAGTATAGTATATACTACAGTTAATTATATGCAGTTTTGATTTAATATTGCGTTTTTATATTTTTCTACACTTCTCTAGACTCTGAATGGTGCCATATTTGGTCTAGAAGTGTTTGTGTGCAGAACTTTGATAAATTTTAACTTTTTATAATTGATTTGTGTAGTCTATATTTTCTGATAGTAAATGATAAAATAGGCTACAATCTATATGCATTTTATGCATTTATGACAAAGGCAATGCAGTTCATCTGTAAGTTTTTTCAAATTGTTGTAAATGTCCAAAAATTTTTTCAACATATTTATTGGGGGAACACATGCATAATTAAACCCATGCAGTTCAAATCCTTGTTGTTCAAGGGTCAACTCTATAAAAGTAGCTGGGATACAGACAGTGTTGGAGTTATACTTGGAGTTATACTAGGAGTTATACTTGGAGTTATACTAGGAAGACATGAATTTAATTCTCTTTGGCACTTGCTACAGGTATGAGTTGACTTAGATAACTTAATGTTTCTGAGCAGCAATTTCCTTAACTATTCAATGAAAGTCATCATATTTACCCAGCGGGTAGAAGTGATTTTGCCTATTGGTTCAGCTTCAATAAATGGTAACGCTATTTAGGAGGTCGTCCAGAGGCAGGGATAAGCACAACATAGTGTGAGAGACGTGAGGAGAGGACCAAGGACCTAAGGAGATTCCAAGATCCGTATGACCAGCAGAAGATGATAAAACTTCAGTAGTGGGCTGCAACCATGTCAGAGATTCTTGAAACCCAGCAATGGAGGTTAGGAGGCCAAAGTGAAATTTAGATTCTTAAGGACATGAATCAAGGAAAGTGGGATTGTCGGTCTCCACGGCCTGTAGACTAAAAATCTACAGAAAGAAATTAGAATCAGGGATTTGAATCAAAATCATTTTATGATATTCTAGGTATTATAAAATAAAAATGGGAGCAATAGAAAGCTGGAATGGAGAGGAAGCAATGACTTGAGATATTTATATTATATTCATTAACTTTGTTTACTTTCAAAATAATTTAGATTCCTGACTAATGTTCAGTGTTAAATTATTTTTTGGATTTTTAAAAATCACTCAACCTTGAAAACCATTGAAATATATGAATGACATTTTGTCACATATTCCTTCAGGCATGTGAATGCATCTGCTTTAAAAACACAGTCATTCTCTCTCTACTGTGATAAAACTGCTTTTCTAATTGTCAAGATGCTTCACAGAAAAAGAAGAGAGGTTGATGACATTAGTTACATATAACTCCAAGGTCTCAAGTGTAAGGGGTTGTAACAGGTGACTCAATGTGGAAATTGCAAAGGGAATCCAGGTGGAGTGGGTGCTGTGGGGCTGCTACATAGAGATGCTCTGTAGACACTCAGAGATTGGGAAAATTCACCTTGATTCCTCAGACTGGGTTTTGCATCCATGAGTTGAGAGATTTAGAGTAGAAGACAAAGGAGAGAAAGAGTTCTTCAAGAAAATGAGCATGGATAAATAAGAGAAGAGAACTGAGGACAGCTTCTTGGAGAAGTAAAAGAACTAGTGAAGAGAAGGAAAGTACGTTACCAGGAAGATGAGGCAACACGCTGTACCAGCCTTTCAAAGTAGAGAGACTTTCAGAAAAAAAGTGGAAATGTCAGTGGACCAATGTCTCAGAAAGGTCAAAGGGTACGATGGCTGAGAAAAACTTACTATATTTGACCAAAAAAAAAAAATCCCTGTCATTCTGTGTTGTTTTGGGAGAGCATTTTCAGTAGAGTAGTGAAAGCAGATATTAGTTTATGGTAATTAAGAAGGGAATTTATTAATAATAAGTAAACACAGAGCACAAACTACATTTTCCAGGACCTTGTTGTGAAAAGAAGGAAAAAAATTACATTCCAGCATATAGAATTGATGAAATATTTTTGTTGTTTCATATTTATGATAGAATGGTGTATACTAGGAAAAGGAGGAGCAAGAAATCCACAGAGGGAGATATTAATTTATAAAGAACTGCCCCAGATATAAGAAGGGTTGGGATATATACTGTAGGTGGAGGGTATTACTTTAATTAAGAAGAAAAAATTTCCCTGGAGCTTTAAGTGGATAATGAAAGGATAGATTAAATTCAAGATGAGTAAAATGAGGACTCTCCTGTTTGATGATCTTTTCTCCTAAACCTCATCTAACATATGTTGCCAAATTCAGGGGATGGTTTTTTTGCTCGATATCATGGTGATATCATTGACCATGTTTACAGTATTTGACCATGTTTACCACCTCTTTTTTCTCCAAAAAAGAAAAAATTCTTTCTTTAGCAAAGTGAAATCATTCAACCCACAGCTGTTAAAAATAAAACAGCAATGAAAGATGACTGTTTTTAAATATTGAAGCAACATTGTAACCATTATTTATTTTTAACATGGTATGTTATTTTTTCCTCTTAATGAAAATGATGGCACACATGACATGCATGTCATCAGGTATTTGGAGAATAGCTAAGTATTATTTTCAGGAAGTTAGAAACAAAGAAAAGACTTTTAGAATCCACATACAGGCAAGATCATGCTACAGGCGAGATCATGCAGTATTTGTTTTTCTGTGACTGGCTTAAATTCACTTACCCTGGTGTTCTTTAGCTTCGTCTATGTTGTTGTAAATGGATTGGGAAATGTTGGTCAAAGGATACAAAGGTTCAGTTTTGCTAGATGAATAAATTCAAGAGATATACAGAATGGTGATTGCTATGCTTTGAATGTTTGGGTCTCCCTCAAAATTCATATATTGGAAACCTAATCACCAACGTGATGGCATTAGGAGATGGAAACTTCAAGTGATTATTATCCTTATAAAAGATCTCCCTTGGATTAGTGCCATTATAAAGAGATCCCAAAGAACTGCCTTGCCCCCTACACCATATGAAGGCATACAAAGAAGGCACTAAGGATTAGAAAGCCCTCACCAAACAACAAATCTACTGGCACCTTGATATTATGCCTTCTAGATTCCAAAACTGTGAAAAGTAAATTTGTTGTTTATAAGCTACCCAATGTATGGTATTTTGTTACAGCAGCCAGAATGAACTAAGCCAGTGACTATAGTTAATAACTGTAATATATAATTGAAATTTCCTGAGAGAGTTGATCTTGTGTTATCACCACTAACAACAAAAAGTCAAAATATATGAGGTGATGGATATGTTAATTAGTTTGATTTTGGTAATCATTTCACAATGTGTATGTATATCAAAGATCACATTGTAAAACTTAAACATGTACTTTTTATTTGTCAGGTATACCTCATTAAATTACCTCAAAAATATTTTTAAAGATATGTTTTTAACAAAAAGACTTATATAAGTAATAAGCAATAATTTATTTTCTTATATATAGAAAATTAATATTCATGCACAAAATTTTCAGAGTTTTAAGACTGTATTTCCAATTGTCTAATAAATATCTTTACTTGGTTATTCTGCCTGTACCTCACCTCGCTTAAAATTCAACATATTTTCCATTGTCTTTTTCTTTTGTTTTTATAGTGTCCCAGCATATTTCTTCCCATAGTTTTCCATTTGTCTAATCCACCACTACCACCACCACTACCACCATCCAACACCCCACATAAAAAATCATCACCAGTTATATGGATTTGTCTCTACTCAAGGTCTTGAATCTTTTCCTTTCACTCCAGCCCATACTAAAAACATCCTATCTATTCATCTTTCCTCCAATCTTATCAACAAACTATCCCACCTACCCTCTATCCTCTATCCATAAATACATACCATGAGTTCTCTAGTCTTGGTCTGTTTGCACATGTTTTCTTCTAGCATGTCTTGGGTATTTATGCTTGTTATATAGGTTTCCTCTAACTTTGTGTCTTGCCTTTGATTTTGTCTCTGCTCTGAGCTAAGTCTTTAATTGCTAAGACAGAAGGATCACTCAAAAGCCAACATAGCCTCAACAGGTCAACAACATTATCCTTAAAGAAAGAAAATCACTGGTTAACAATTAAAGAGAAACACTAGTTTTGACATGCTTCTTAGCTTTATGATATAATACATGCAGAGACTGCTTTCTGTGTGTAAAAGTTCAATTGAGGCAGGGTGGTATACCGGGAGGAACTCTAGGACAATAGATACAGAGTTATTTACATCAAGTCACTTAACTTGTCTCAGTTTCTTTAAAATCAAGTTACAGATGATACTTTCCATGCCAATATATCAGACTTATTGTGACAATTAGGTATTAAGTAATACATGTGAAAATGCTTAAAAGAGCTATGAAAACAGAAAAATATAAAAGGTTATTTTCTATATCCTTGTTATTTAATGTGTGTTCTATAGAACCATATCAGCATCACCTGGTTGCTTATTAGAAATACAGAAACTTAGGTACCATCAAGAGCTGCTGAATAAGAGTCTTCATTTTAACAAGATTCTTAAGTTATTCATATGCACATTAAAACTTGAGAAGCATTGTTCAAGAATTCATAGCCATCTATTATTATCCTTTTCAACCAGGAAGAAAAACAAGCTTCTCTCTTGCCACAAACTTGGCTAATTCAAAGTGGACATGTTTGGTCCTATTTCTGTTAAATGTTCAGTGTTTGTTTTTTTTTTTGCCATTTCATCTCTTATCCTTAACTGTTAAATGAACAGGCACCAGGATGATTGCTTCCTAACTAACAATGAGCTCCTCACATTCTTTGAGCACTGGTTGGCATCATCCATTCACTCTCACTTCAAGGGTGATTTCTGGACTCTGGTCATCCTTAAATTGACTAAAGAAAATAACTGTTCCTTTCTCCTGACACATTGTATGCAAAGGTACATTTAGCTTATCTGTGTGTTCTTTTGAGCTTAAAAGAAAGAAATAAAACTTTATTCAACTAGGAGAACATTATATCAAGGGTAAACTGTATTTATACTTTATGAAATGGCTAAAAATTTGGCACAATGAGTGAATGATTTAGTCAAAGAAAAATAGTATGCTCTGATACCGTCAATCTCTGGCTCATACCACTTAAGGAACTTACTTCTAATTAATTACTCTATTCAATTTATGACCATCATCAGTAGAATAAATAGATTCTATTTAAAAGTTACCATAGTGACCCTGCAAGAGAATAATATATATATATATATATATATATATATATATATAAAGATAGATAAATATTACTGACTCCCTACTATGTATTAGATACTTTGCTAGGTTTTAGGGATATAAAGATGAGCAACTTTAATGTTCAAGAAATGCATCAAGCCAAAGATCATTAAACAGTTAATATCAATTTTAAAAAGTAAAAGCAAACAAAGAAACAAGTGAAAGATGTGCAGAGTGTGCTTTGTGAACAAAGGAAAGTTATTTCTCTAACCTGTATCTTCAGAGAAAAAAATGCCCAAAGTACAGGATACAAGAACTGTCTCAAAGGATGAACAGAGATTAGCCAGATAAGGAAAGCCTGGGCAGAGCATTCCAAACAGAGAGATTCGCACAAGTCCCAGCTGGTGGTGGGAATAGTAAAATGCACTGGGAGCTACAGGGATTTCAACACCATTCAAGTATAAGGTGTTAAGTAGAAGATGGGAGTAGGTGAGGCTAGAGAAGAATAGTAGTAAGATAATGTTACTCCCTGGTAAAGGTTGTTTCCTTTTTCCTAAGAGAATTTAGGAACAATTAAATGTCCTTAAACAGAATGAGATACAGGCTTAAATTAGAATTTCAAATTGCTCATTCTGACTGAACACTGAGATCGGAAATAAAGGGGTGTTGATAGTTTTAGGAAAATCAGTTTGCTAGGGAGGTGTCTTACTGACACCTGTAGAGATATTGGAAGATCTTTACAGAATATTAGTAGGAAGCAAACAAAGAGTGATATTATAAAAATAATATAAATGTGGCCAAAATTAGGGGGGTGGTGCGTGGGGAAAATCTATGATTACTCCTAGGTTTCTGTCTTGGAATAGAATGTCAATAGCAATCATCTATTGAGATTAGAGTTTCAAAAAAACATGGTGACAGATTTAGAAAAGTATATTTTAATAATTACTATGTAAATTTTTGGTATATTTATTCCACAATTTTTGTTGAGTAGTTATTATATGTTAGGCAACATGGTAAATGCAAACTTATATTGCCAAAGACAATTAAGTTTTTCTTCTAGAGTTTATAATCTAGCTAGAGTAGAGGTAAGGGAGATACATGTTGAATGAGTGGTCCTATGGGACGTGAATTTAGGTATGTTTGTCAGGCACCTGGGGAGAAAACATAGATGTAGATTTAGAATGTCACAGCACAGAAATGCAGGCTAAAATGATGAGAGTTTTTGACACCTCCCATGGAGAGTGTGAAGAGGAAGAAGGGCTAATGACTGAGGAAGCAACCTATAAAAAACAATAATATTTAAGGAGTGAACAGAGAAGTAGACCTGAGTTTAAAAAGGAAGGGAAAGGAAGGAAAGGAACGGGAAGGGCAGGACAGGGCAGGGTGGTCAAAGCATGAAGGATATTGTCTTAGAAGTCAGTTATTGCTCAAAAACCAGAAAAGAAAAAAATTTAAGGAGGAGTTGTCAAAGTGTTAAGTGTAGCAGAGATTTACAGTCAGATCATAACCCAAATGTATTTATTAGAATATAGAGTCCTTAAGGATTGTAGGAACAGTATCCTTGGAGCTGAATAGGAGAAATCAAATTACCACAGTTTGAGACATTGAGTTGGGAATTGGGGCAAGAAAGTATACACTGTAGGCTATTATTTCAAACTCCAGTCTAAAACAGGGAAAAGAGAGGACATTTAGTTAGGAAAACATCATGGTAGAGTGAAAGTGAGCTAACTCAGAAAATGTGTGATTTAAATGGTTCCCAATTTGTCAGGCTGATATAAAAGCAACTGTCATTTCAAATTTACAGGGTTAGAGTGTTTATAAAAGACTATGATGCCACGTTAAATTTTAAAACCTTGAATTAAGCCCTTCTTCCTGTGTAAACCATACAATTTTATATAGTTCAGCTAAGAATATAAACCAATAGCATTACGGTTGGCAGGGCGTGGGGGGATGTTCTGCAATGTTAGTAAGGTATTTTTTCACTTGTGTGTCACAGTGTATTGCATACAAGACACTAGTATTCATTATTGGTACATGAAAGGTTTTTGATGCTAAATACGTTTGATGAAAGTTCTAGGACTTCATCTGAAAAATGTACATGTTAGGGAAGTCCGATAGTAAACAAATTGAACTTTATTTCACCCAGTGTTTCTCAAATTTATTCCACCACGGCATCTTCTCTTTTTGTAACATAATAGCAGTGTTCAGCCAAATACACTGTGAGAAATGGTGTTTTACATTTATTTACTTAAAACATTTGGGGAAGCAGTAGAGCAAAGAGAATACAATTAAAAAATGAAAGTGACAGCATATAAGTGACTGTGATGATAGCTACTACACAAGTATACCTACAGAGAGACATGTAAATTTTCTATTTATGAGCCAGCAGGTGAACCACTGCTTCTATCATTGATGACTACTCATTGAATAATCACCAGGTATTTTGTGTTATAATATGCTGAGGGCCTTTATTATAAGAAAATTTACAATAAATGGAGAAAACTGTAATGATCTTAACCATATTAGTTCAGGACATTTATTGAGTACCTACTATGCTAAAACCCAGAAAATTAAAAATAGCTAATATTGGTGGAACAGTTAATTAATTCATCAAGAGGATTCATTCATTCACGTACATGTATAATTTGATCTCATAATGTAAAACCATAAATTGAGTTTTAGGTCATTATTTTGCCCCAACTTACAGGCAAGAATGCACACTCACAAAGTTCACATGGATCTCCAGGTTAAAAAGTTCATAGATAGGATAATCTAGCTATTCTCAACATATCAGTGACCTCACCCAAATACTCAACTTGATTTCTGAGGAAGTGAGAGAAAGACTGATAATATTGCAAGTCGTGGCCATTTACTTCAAGGTAACCTTACAAGTAGTGTACCTTCCTCTTGCAAACATATCTGGGATATTATTTTGCTGCCCAAGGTAGAACCTTAAAAACACTATTACCATTCTACTCTCAGAATAATATAAGCAGAGATGAGTGGTGGGGGGATGGGCAAAAGAAAAAAGGTTGGAATCGCGGGCCATTTTGAATTAGAAGTCTAAAGTTAAGCTTTAGACAACAAATTTAGATGATATGGTTAACAAATCAGGACAGTAGACTGTATGTTCCTTAGGAAAGAGATATTAGTTGATTTATTTCATGTATTTCCCGTGCCTAGAACAGTTTCTAGCACATAATAAGAGCTCAGTAAATATCTTTGAATGAACAAACATAATAAAAGTTCAGTTATATAGTAACATGGACCTGGAAGGCTGTTTCATAATCTGTTAAATGGGGAAATTGATTTCATGGAGATTACTATAAATGTTAAATATTTCTTTTAAAATGCTTAGAATGGTTTGGGGTACAAAATAAACATTTAATATGTTAGCTATAAATTACCCTAATAAGTATATTAGATAACTTTTCAGAATTAAAATTTGGTACATCTTTCAAAATATGAATAGAACACAATTATTGGCCATTTGGCTTATAAGAATAAAAACAATTTTTATTCTAGGTGACTTGAGTGCTATAGTCTTGAAAGTTTTCTCTGATTAAATTTATCTTGTAGAGGTTAGGAGTTAGGAAAAGAACTATTACTTAGCTAATTCAGTCAATCAAGTATAATCTCATTAGTAGCTTCTGAATCAGTCTATGACAGGTACAATTTTTCTCAGCTGGTTTAAAATCGCAGAGACATGCATTCTCTGTGGATCCTAGGAAAATATCCAAGTCCTCTTTATTAAAAGAAAAAAAGGAAGAATAAAGGCAGCTTCAGGAAAAATTACTACTTATGTATCACTGTAGACAAAATGTTATTGACCACTGTTCAGATAGTTCGTATTGTTATTTCTTCAATAGTGTGTATTTAGACTCTTCTAAAAGTCATAATTTTTAGTTTTCAGGATTTCTTCGGACTGTTTTCATGCTTATATAGTTTGTGGAAATAAAAAAAATATTCTCTCTTTTGTTCTTTTTGGAAAACTTTTACTGAAAATCTTCATTCTCTATTTCAACACAATCTAAAACCTAATTCATAAAGGTGTATAGTAATAAGACTTGAATTGAGATCTTTCAGGATGGTAAAAGCAATTCACTAGAGAAGGCTTTATTACTTGCCATAGAGAAAGTCCATGCTGTGGTACTTGTAAATTAAAAGAAAAACTCAAGCTTTTTAGATACTTGATTGTTAAGAAGTCAACTCTGTCAGAAAGGTTTCTTTTTCCAGGCTAATTTGCAAATTATTCTGATAGAATATTACAAAATTTACAACAATTGAGTTTTCCCCATGTAAACATAATGCTTGATTTATATCTTCTTTGCTATTCTAATTTATGCTAATTTCATTATTATAACTTATTCTCTATCTCCTTCCTTTCTTCTCCCAACTAAACATGCATATATACAATTTTTAATGCTCAATATATTATCCAGCTTTAAAAAATGCTCTTAGCTCAATTTGTTTGTTTTATAATTTTGTGGATGAACACATTAATATTTAAATATGGAAATATTTCTCAAGCCTGTGATAAAGTGTTTCACACTCTGAGATGCTTAAAAGAGGGTTGATATTTAAAAATTGAATCATATTCCAGAGGAAAATGTTTCAGATGTCTCTTGTGGGCAAGCATGAACAATCTCTTCTCTTTCATACGTAGCTCAAACTTAGCTATCTACCAATAACACAAAACATCTTTTTTTCTGATTAATTTTTTATTAAAGAATATTACAGGGGTACAAATATTTTGGTTACATGAATTGCTTTTGTACTATTTGAGTCCAAGTTACAAAAGTACCCATCACACAGGTAGTACACATTGTACACATTAGATATGAGTTCACCCATCCCCTCCACCCCCATCCCACCTACTTGATTTCTGCTAAGTTTTACTTCCATCTGTGCACATTAGTGCTGATCGATTAGTTCCAATTTAATAGTGAGTGCATGTGGTGTTTGTTTCTCCATTCTTGCAATACTTCACTTAGGAGAATGGTCTCCAGTTCCATCCATATTGTTGCAAAAGATTAATTCATTTTTTAAGTCTGAGTAGTACTCCATGGTATACATATACCACATTTTATTAATTTATTCATGAATTGATGGACACTTGGATTGATGCCACATCTTTGCAATTGTGAATTGTGCTGCTATAAATATTCCGGTGCAGGTGTCGTTTTTATAAAATGTCTTTTTTTTTTTTTTCCTTTGGGTAAATACCAGTAGTGTGATTGCTGGACCAAATGGTAGATCTACTTTTAGTTCTTTGAGGAATCTCCATACTATTTTCCATAGAGGTTGAACTAGTTTGGGGATTTTTTTTACAAAAGCCATGCTCACTGAGGTTAGGTAATATCTCATTGTGGTTTTGATTTGCATTGCCATGATGATTAGTGATGTTGAGCATTTTTTCATATGTTTATCGGTTATTGGTCTATCTGTTTTTGAAAAGCTCTATTCATGTCATTTGTTCACTTTTTAATGGGGTTGTTTGATTTCTTTTTTCTGATTTGCTTGAGTTCTTTGTAGATTCTGGTGATTAGCACTTTATCAACTGTATAGCATACAAGTATTGTCTCTCATTCTGTTGGTTGTATATTCATTCTATTAATTGTTTACTTGGCTGTGGAAAAACTTTTTAATTTAATAGAATCCAATTTATTAATTTTTGTTGTTGCTATGATTGCCTTTGGGTTCTTCTTATAAATTATTTGACTAGACTGACAGCTAGAATAGTTTCTTCAACATTTTCTTCTAGAACTTTTATGGTTTCAAGTTCTAGGTTTAAGTCTTTTATCCATCTTGAATTAATTTTTGTGAGTGGTGAGAGATATGGATCCTATTTAAATCTTCCACATGTGAATACTCAATTTTACCGGAACCATTTATGAAATATGGATTCTTTTCCTCAGTGTTTGGTTTTGTCTGCTTGGTCAATGATCAGATGACAATAAGTGGATGGTTTTATATCTGGGTTCTCTGTTCTGTTTCATTGGTCTATGTCTCTATTTTTATACCAATATGATGCTGTTTTGGCTACTATAGCCTTATAGTATTGCTTAAAGTCTGGTAAAGAGATGCCTCCAGATTTGTGCCTTTTGCTAAGGTTGCTGGGGTTATTTGGGCTCCTTTGTGAGTCCAAAAGAAACATAGAATTATTTTTCTATATCTGCAAAAAATGACTTTGGTATTTTGATGAGGATTTCATTGAATCTGTAAATCATTTTGGGTAGTATGGACATTTTGACAATGTTGATTCTGCTGATCTATGAACATGATATGTTTTTCCATTTGTTTACATCCCCTGTGATTTCCTTCCTCAGTGATTTGTAGTTCTCTTTGTAGAGATCATTCCCTCCTTGGTTGAATATATCATTAGGTATTTTATTTTATTTTTTTAGCTATTGTGAATGATATTCAGTCTTTGATTTTGTTCTCAGCTTGACTTTTTTTGGTATATATGAATGCTACTGATCTGTATACACTGATTTTGTAACCTGAGACTTTGCTGAATTTATTTAGCAATTCCAGGAGTCTACTGGTGAAATCTTTGGGGTTTTCTAGATATAAAATTATATCATCAACAAGGAGCAATAATTTGGCCTTCTCTTTACCCATATGGATACCCTTAATTTCTTTCTGTTGTCTGAGTGCTCTGGCTAGGACTTCTAGCACTACATTGAATAGAAGTGGTAACAGTAGTCATCTTTGTCTTGTTCCAGTTTTAAGTGGGAATAGTTTCAATTTTCCACATTTAGTATGATGTTGGCTGTCTGTTCGTCATATATAGTTTGTATAATTTTGAGATGTATTTCATCTTTGCCTATTAAGAATTTTTATCATAAAGGGGTGCTGAATTTTGTTAAATGCCTTTTCTGCATCTATTGAGGTAATCATATAATCTTTGTTTTTCTTCTGTTTATTTGGTGAATCACATTTATGGATTTATGTATCTTGAACTATCCTTGCATCTCTGAGATGAAGCCCACTTGGTTGTGGTGGATTATGTTTTTATTTACTGCTGAATTTGGTTTGGTAGAATTTTACTGAGAATTTTTGCATCTATATTCACAAGGGATATTGTTTTCTTCTGCTGCTGTGCATTTTCCTGGCTTTAGTATCAAGGTGATACTGGATTTATAGAATGAGTTGGGGAGGATTCTTCCTTCTTCATTTTATGAAATAATTTCTGTGGTGTGGATATCAATTCTTCTTTGTAGGTCTGATAAAATTCATCTGTGCAATCATCAGATCCAGGGCTTTTTTTTTTTTTTTTTTTTTTTGGTTGAAAGTTTTTTTATTGCTACTTCAACTTTTTTGCCCATTTTTGTTCTGTTCAGGAGTTCTAGGTTGTGGGAGCCTGAAAGACTTTGTAAAGCTTTGGTGGGGTTCAAAGTTTGCTTTACCAGCTACTAGGGGGAGCCTCTGGTAGAAGGGTCAGGACAAGCTCTCCAAACTGGGAGGGTCATTAGTGAGGAAAAGGCCCAAATGGTTGAGTGGTAAAGCCCCAGACTCGGATCTACTGTCCAGTAGTGTAGTTTTTCTGCAGGGAGGGATGGGCCCTTTCCCAAATCACTGCTCCTTGGACCTGCAGAGCACATTCCCATCAGATCAGTTCACATGTGCTCCTTCAACACCTGTGTCTAGTTCTCAATCTTCCCTCTGATCTGTTGTCTGATCCACTTGCATGTGTCTCAGAGAAATGGCCATGGGCAGGCAGGTCCTAGATGGTGCACCCCTATTCCACTAGAAGTCATCAAAGGAGGAGGTGTGGACCACTCTATCTGTGAGAACCTCAGCCAGGACCATGCACCTGCCAGAGAGAAGCAACTGCTTGTGAACTTCTCCATGCAAACTGCTCTCTCTGTTGCAATGAGTGGGGAGGAGGGCTCACTATCAGTTCAGTTGACACTCTTGAGTGTGAGGCATCTGATTGCTATGGAGCCAGGATCTAGGCTATGCTTCTAGGAATGCCACACACTTATTCTTATATCCTTATCCTGCAGTTCTCCAGTTATCCAGCAGGAAGGATGAGGGCATTCCAAGATCCTTATTCCTCAGCACCCCCCCACCTCCCCCATGAGACATGTCACATGGACTTCCTTGCCACCCAAGTCCAGCTCCCAGACTTCTTCACCATGTCCCCATTTGTCCCTCTTGTGTCCAGGGATCACCAGGACCAGCTTGCTTATCTGAGTTACTAGCGTGTGACCCTGCAGGAAAAAAGCTGCCATTGTGAACTTCTCTGCTTAAACTACACTCCCAGTTGTCATGAGTAGGGGAAGGGCCACAGCTCCAGGTCAACCTGAGCTCAAACTGCTATCTCAGTTGCAGTAGTTTGGAGAGGTGGAGGGGAGGAAGTATCTGGCTGGAAGAAAGCTGGCACTCTGGCCTCTCATGGCACTCTCCCAGAAGTAGCCCCTCACATACCGCACTACTCCTGCAGCTTGCTAGTTCACCCCACCATTCCTTACTTGCTGCCATGGCTGCGCTGATGGAGGGTGGAAAAGCCTTCCATAAGTTTAGTGGCCTGCTATTCACCAAAGTCACGTGGGAGGGGGAGGGTTATCCTCCCTTACCCTTTCACTGGGCTCTGAGCCTCTCTGGGTTCCATCCTCACCAATATCTTCTCCTCTTTATCTTCTTTCTTGTCAGCTTCACAGTTTTTCTCCATGGGGTCCCAAGCCATCTCTGTTGCCATTCTCTGTGATCCACACCAGAGCTGTGGCTCTTCTCATCTCTCCCCAATCCAATATACTACCTTCCTGCCAGGACAGTCCGACAAGCAATGTCTCTGGTTGGTCCACAAAACATCTTAAGAAAGGAAAATAGGACTATTTGTTTGCATGTAATAGAGAACAGACGAAATCATATTAACCACCATTTCTTTTATTCTCACGTGCTTGGTTTCAGAACAGAATATTCTCAAGCTCAGGCACTGAGATTGGCATGGCCAATAGCAAACATGCAATAATGGTTCCTCTCGGGGCATGCCTAGCTACTTTAGCCATGCCTGTCAAGGTTCAAACATTTTGCTTTGCTTTCCTTCTCACAAAGCCTCTATTCTCATCCCACGCCCTAAACCAATCCCAGACCTTCAAAACAAGAATTGAATCTCACAGGTTTTACATCACAGTGGGGGCTCATTTCTTATTGTCTCCTTTTTCCCTAAGATCCACTTAAAGGATCAGGCTGGGATGGGGAGGTGTTTAGAGTGACAAAAGTTTAGTAAATTTTAGTAATTAAAACATGCTGTGCCAGATGGTGCAAATCAATAGAAAATTATTAATATCTCCAATACATTTTGTATTCAAGACCTAAACTGCTCAATAGTCATACTTAAACATGGCATAATTTTCTCCTTTTCTTTGGTGAAATAATTGTAAACAACATTAATGAGAAATCTCAGGTACAAACTTCCACATGTTTTATTTTAAATATCTCAAAGCAAGATGATCACAACATAATTTTGAAAAATCTTCTAAGTAGAGGGAAAATAATAAGATTTTTGTTAATAGTATGTTTCACTGAAGTGCTACAGAATTTGAAAGAACTCTCTTTTTTACAACTGCTTCCCAAATATTTTAATAGCATCTTTGATAATTTGTTAGAGGGAGTGTGTTTGGTGTGTGCATTTCTCAACAGATGAATCTTCATTTTACATGGTGGTGTCACTTGTTCATTAAAGACAATTATTGTTGATTATGTGTTATGATTCACAAGTGCTAAAAATACAAAAGTGATAGCTTCAGTCTCTGCCTAGTGAATTTCACAAATTATTTGGGGGAACAAATGAATAAACAATATAAATTATTGCAAATAAATGTAATGTACAAGGATGATGGCTTTATATAGGATGCTGACAGTACAAATCAGGTGCCTATACCCCATCCTGGAAGGAGATTGGGAAAGGCTTTTTTCCAGAAGGGGGTAAAGGCTAAGCTGAGTCTTAATACATGAGCATGGAATGGTGAGATGTGGCAAAAAGAGGAAAAGGAAATAAGGTGAGAAAGGAAACAAGGATTAAAATTATATATTCGAGGCTATAATTACGGAAGAAACTGAGGATGAAATGGAGAGGTGAGGGCATACTCAAGATATATATATATATATATATTTTTTTTTTTTTCAGCATATTATGGGGATACAAATGTTACGTATATTGCTCTTGCCTTCCCTCCCCCCTCCAGTCAGAGCTTCAAGCATGCCCATCCTCCAGACGGTGCGCCTCGCGCTCATTATGTTTGTATATACCCATCCCCTCCTCCCCCTCCCATCTGCCCAAGACCTGGTAAATGTTATTCCTATATGTCCACTTCAGTGGGAATCAGCAGGATTCTGGGCACTTGACCAGGGGTGGCAGAGCATGGAGAGGAATCTCAGATGCTGTCTAGCCTCCTGGAATGTGGTATCATTTGTCTATATATGAAACATGTTTGGAGGAAGGAATAGTAGATTATGAGTTCAATTTCATATTTATTAAGTTTTAATTTCCTGAGATATATCCACTTTCCTTTATAAAGTTAAATATGTGGGTCAATAGTGGAATAGGTATGTTTATTCTATTATATTTTATCCTTTCCCATGTTTTCAAAGGATATGTGTGATATCTAGAATTTATGTTCTTTTGCATGACCATTGAAGGAAATATATTTAGTATGACATTTCATCCAAATCTCATTTCCATGGCTCTGACTGGAATTAAACTCATTTATAAGAGTTCCATTTTAATTGATAGGTAAGCCTGATAGGCTAAATGTTCTTGGGGGACTGAAGTGCTTAGCATGTACTAATATTGTTTCAATGCTTGCTGAATGAATGATTGAATAATTGAATAATCATGGTGTGATCTCAATGCAATACCAAGTGCTATATAAGTTTTTAAAAAGCTTCGAGGTAATGTTTCTGATTAATCACCTCTATTTCTCTATTGATTCTCTATTAAGTTACTCTAATCTCTCATGCTTGATCATGGTGCAAACAAAACATTTGTTGCTGAACAATCTCTTCAACATCACTTTAAATGCCTTTGAACATCAAGGGGCAGGACCCACAGGGTTTCTCACCACTCATTTGAGGCAAAACAAAAGATAATCATCTGAGACATTGTAAGAACAGAATAGTCAATAGTAGGGCACTTTAATAACAAGTAAAACTATTTCATAGAAATTTATTGCAGTACAACCTCAAGAAAATTAACAAATTTATGGGTGCCTCGAAAACTTCACACAATTCATAGCCAGTGCATAGCCAGTGAGGATGAAATAGTCACATCCACCACAGGCCTTAATACAACAGACTTTAGTTTCAAACACTTTCATACTGGCAAGTATTGTTGCTTTTAAAATTAAATGAAACCATGAATTATTACTTTTTATTGTTGTTATTGTTACTTCTTACCTATAAGACCACATTTCTGTCCTAAATGAAATACAAATTCCTCCAGGAATTGAGTTCTAATTGTCAGAGGCAATTCTTGCTTACCAAATGGCTCTTAGAAGACTAAAGGGCAATTTTCAAAACATTATCACTTCTTTCTCTGATTTCTATCACTGTATATATGATACTAACACTCACATAATTTCCCATTAAACTTATAAAAATATATTTCTACAAGTAGATAAATAATAATATATAATTATTGCAGTCAATTAACTGCTTATGTTACATTTGATAAATGAGAATGCCTCTATACGAGAATACTTCTATAGAAAAAAGAAAAAAAAAAAGAACATTTACTCAAATCCATATGCAGCCCAGAAAGTATTTCCTTTTAGAGTTTTATAATGCATTTTATATATTTAACATTTATACCTCTTCCATTTTAATCTTGATAATTAAAAGATTAGACAACCTCGTAAAACATGTAGCTGAGCAATTATGGTTTCTAGTAAAATATAATACGATTTCTGTATCCTATAAAAGTCCTTGTGATATTTTCTTACTTCCCTCGAATGGCTTGCTCATTCATTATATGTGGTACAAAGTTTAGATATTAATCTTCAAGTCAATTTAAATGCTGAAGTGTCTGTTAGGTGGTTCTTTCTGGCTGAGATGTATATCTCCAGCAGAGCCAGCTTCTGCTCTGTACTAAATAGTTATAGGCATAGATATATCTGGAACAGAATCACTGGTCTTGAAAACAAAATTTGTTAATATGCTTTTAGACTTAAACATGTTCTCACATCAGAAAATCTATCAGGAATTGAGTAAACACAGTTCCTAAAGAGCAATAAACCCAGTAGGAACTAATGCTGGAACATCCCAGGTTGATTTTTATCTGAACTGTGTCCCCATATTAAATGATTTATTCTTGAAATTTAAATTAATACACTTTTACAAGTTTTTTATTTGCCATCCATACACCTTTTTTTCTTTTTCCAAAATTTATTTTTAATTGGCAAATATTAATTGTGCATATTTATGGGGTATAATATGATGCTTCAATCTATGTATACATTGTAGTAAGATTCAGTCAAGCTAATTAATGCATCCATCACCTCACTAACTTATCATTTTGGGGTGTTAGAACATTAAAAACTATTATTTTACCAATTTTGAAATATGCAATGCATTATTATTAACTGTGGTCACTGTGGAATGCAATAGATCACTAAAACTTATTCCTCTAACTGACTGAAACTTTGTGTCCTTCAATCAACATTTCCCGGTTTCCGCATCCCTCTCCCTCTTTTCCATCTTCTGGTAACCACCTTTCTATTCTGTGTGTCTGTGAGATTGATATGGATGAGATCGTACAGTATTTGTCTTTGTGTGCCTGGCTTATTTCACTCAACATGATGTCCTACAGTTCTATCCATGTTGTGAATGACAGAATTTCCTTCTTTTTTAAGGCTGTGTACTATTCTATTGTGTTTATATACCAAATTTTCTCTTCCCATCATTTGTTGATGTACACATAGTTTGCTTCTGTATCTCAGCTATTGTGAATAATGCTGAAATCATAGGACTTCAGATATACCTTCAACATATTGATTTTAATTCCATTGGATATACCCAGATGTGGGATTACTGGATCATCTGGCAATTGTATTTTTAGTTTTTGAGGAACTTCCATACTGTTTTCTAAAGCCTATACTAATTTACATTCTCACTAGCGGTATACAAGAATTCCTTTTTCTCCATATTCTTACCAAAACTTATTATTTGTCTTGTTGACAATAGCCATTCTAATGGGTATGAGGTGATATCTCACCATGATTTCAATTTCAATTTCCCAGATAAATAGAAACGTTGAGTGTGTGTGTGTGTGTGTGTGTATATATGTATATATATATACACATACATACATATATATATATAATGTTGGTTATTCACATATCTTCTTTTGAAAAGTGTTCATATCTTTTGATCATTTTTAAATCAGGTTTTTTGTTTTCTTGCTGCTGAGATGTGTGAGTTCTTTATTTAGTTTGGATATTACCCCCTATCAGAAGTACGGTTTGCAAATATTTTCTCTCATTTTGTGGGTTGTTTCTTCACTTTTTTAATTGTTCCCTTTGCTGTGCAGAATCTTTTTAGTTTCAGGTAATCAAATTTCCTATTTTTGCTTTTGTTGCTTGTGCTTTTGGAATTGTATCCAAGAAATCCAGCCCAATACCATGAAGTTTTTCCCCTGTATTCTCATCTGGTAACTTTACAGTTTCAAATCTTATGTTTTAGTCTTTTATCCATTTTGAGCTGATTTTTATAAATGGTCACAATAAGGGTCCAATTTCATTCATTTGCATGTTTTCCCAGCACCATTTATTAAAGAAACTACTTATTCCTCATTGCATGTGCTTGGCAGCTTTGTTGAAAATCAATTGACTATAAATCCACAGGCTTGTTTCTGATCTTTCTGTCCTATTCTATTGATCAATGTGTCTGTTTTTATGCCAGTACCATACTATTTTGATCACAATAGCTTTATAGTATATTTTGAAATCAGGGAGTAAAACGTCTCTAGCTTTGTTCTTTTTATTTGAGATTGCTTTGGCTATTTGAAGTCTTTTCTGGTTCCATAAAAATTTAGAATTTTTTTTCTATTTCTGTGAAAAATGACATTGGAATCTTGATAGAAATTGTGTTGAAAATTTAAATTAAAGTCTAACATGAATATATTAATTTAGGACTGGATAAGATCTTAGACATTATCTAATGTAACTTTCTCCATTTTTTTTTTCTTTTTGGAAACAAAAGAACCAAGCAGGTTAAAAGGCCACTCAAGGTTCCATAGCAAATGAGTGTCCAAATGGGAACTAGAACCCAAGATTTAACTCTTGTGGCTTATCCCAGTGTACTACATAATAAATCATTTCGGATTGTACTAGGTCAAAATTTTATTACTTTGATCAGATATTACATTCAAAATTTTATAAATGTAAACAACATATTCCTTCATAGCTACAATTTTAAACTGTCATGACTTTTATTATTCATAAGTCTAATACTTTAGAATATTTTTGACTTTTTCCCTCTTATTCCATTTTTAATTCATTAAATATGATCGTTTTATTTTTAAAAATAATTTATGCATATTAGGATAGAAATGGAAAGATTACATTGATGTTTTATTTGTTTTTAAAACAAAGAAATTTGGGAAATACAGATAATATAAAAACTATAATAAAAACATAAAACTATAATCTCTATTATTAAAATAAACATTTGGATACTTTTTATATTGCTGCCTACTATTTATAATCTATTCCTTGATATAGAGCCAATTACTACCCCCACAAGAATATTGAGGTCACTATTTGATTTACTTTGTAAAAATAAACACTTTTTGTTATATAAATTTGATTTCACATCATGTTTTATAGATCTCAATCACACATGTCTGAATAAAATATTACTGTCATTGAGACTGAAAAGTTGACACATCACAATCCACACAAGCATGCTCTCTTTTTAGCTTTATCCATTTACATCTCAGCAGATTGAAAGCTTCCTCTCTGACTCTAATTAAGCCTTATTTGCTGAAATACGATATATACAAATAGCTTAGACTCAGAATTATGAAAAATAGTCATACCTTTATGTTACATGAACACTGGTAACAAATTTGTGACTATGGTTATCAAGCAACAGTTCTCAAACTTCAATATGCAAGTACACCTAGAAGGTTGAATTTATATTTCTAGTAAGTTTATAGGTGATGCTGTTGTTTCAGAACTCTGTCTTACAGTATTGTCCAATAAACAATCTACATTTGTGGTTACTATTTCTGCCTAAATATGGACCTTAAGTAATATATAGACTTAGACCATGGATAGACAGACATATACAGAACTGTATTCATTCAAATATCTGTGTATGTGTTTGCCTGTGAAGTTTCCTCAAATTTGAAACTGGTCTAATATCCTCTTAACTGAATGTACAAGATCATAAAGTTGGGAATGTAAAAGAGTTAAAGAATGTTCATATTTTGTTGCTGAGATTTAATTATTAGGACCTCTTTGCACTCTTTATTATATACTTCTTATCCACTGATTAGCAAATCACTAAAAAATCAGCTTCATATGCACTGTATCTTGGCAAATGCTGATTTTTATCCCTTCGGGACAATAATTCATATGCCTAGGAGGTCATTGGAATTACCTGAGAATGCTATTAAATGAAAAATTACTGGGCCCCATCTCCAGAGATTCCGATTCAGTAGGTCTGGTGTGAAGTCCAAGAATCCTCATTTCTAATAACTTCCCAGGTGATACTGCTGCTGCTGCTCCTGGAAGTAAACTGTGAGGACCACTGCACTAGTGCCTACACTGACAAGAACTTCTTAATGGGAAAACACAGACACACATACCCTGGACAATTTATGAAATTTCATGTTTTTATTTTGTAAATGAGTAAGGAAGAGGTGGGGAGCATGCAGCCTTGGGGCCACATGTGGCCTCTGGATCCGTGAGTGTGGCCTTTTGACTGAATCCAATTTTGCAGAACAAAACCTTTTATTAAAAGGGATGCAGCAGAGAAAGATGAACCTTTTCTTGGCACCTTTGTTGCTTACCCCTACTCCCCGCGGCCCAATTCTTTCATTATGTGTTATAAAATTTATAAGGTCCTACTGCTCTTACATCAAATTATTATCTTGCATTAAACTTTAATGGATTTATTTAAAATGATACTTTTTATAAGATTATTTAAATAAAATGTTTCCAGTGAAGATCTTCACATGTATTCTATGCCTAAAATAATGTTATATTTATAGATTTTTACAAAATTCAAATTTTATGATAATCATGTCAATTGTCTTGATAAAACTAAAGTATAATAAATCTCTATGTGGGGGAACCTAATATGATCCAATAATGAGGCAGTTTTTGTGATATAATTAACTAAATTATAAATTTTGTGAATAAATTCATGAAAGTTTCTCATTTGTATTTGAGAATTTTACTATTTTCTACTTTAAAATGCAATTCTAAACAACCACATAATCTGTAGGCTTTAGGGCACTTTTGATTGGCTTCTGGTATATTTCTATCATTTCATAGATCAGGTTAAAAAGTTTAAGATAAACATAATATGAAAACTTACCTCATTACTAAATTAGTATAGTAATTCAACAAAATTACAAAAGTAATTTGACAAATATATTTTTTAAATATTTTAAAATTACTTAAAGATAAGTGAATCTGAAAAATTATTAAATGAAATTATTTCACTATTGATCACTATTAAACAATTAATCACTTTAGAAAGGACCCTGTCAAGAAAGAGATTATTTAAAAGCCTTTATTGACATTATTCACTTTAATGACTTCTGGGCTAACATTGTTAATAGGATGAACTATGGAGACCTAAGTTTAATATAAAACCCTGACTATTGATGCATATATAAAACCTGAAAGTTAATATTATTTTGAAAGTCAAAATCTGTGTGAATAACATATTAATATATTAGATAATAATTTACTGCTATATCAGAAATCATTTATTAGCATATCAAATAATTTATTAGGTACATCTGAAAAAAATATCCAGTGACACAAAATAGAAACATTCTCTTTTATTTATTTTTTGGCTTGTAAATTAATGAACTGATACCACTTGTGTAGATACGCTTGTTCCTCATTGTAGGAAACAGGAAAACAGATGTTCCTTATGAAAATGACATAGTTTCAAGGGCATAAACTATTACTGGATGTCCAAGATAATTGGAACTCTTACCTAATTGTTGCAGAAATTATTTAAGATTTACTATTCCAAATACAATTCAATATTTAATAGAATTACAGTGAACTGCTTTTCCCACAATCAGTTCAATCATTCTAAAATAACAAGCTCATCTTGAAAAGATTATCTGAAAGATATGTTACTTAAAGTTAGAAATTCTATTTATTAGGACTTTATGGACTGAACATTATTTGGTTATATCCAACTTATCTTTTTTCCAGGCTTAAGGTATCATTACTATGTTCTAATATGGCTAACTTTGATCCCTCAGTTATTAATTTACCTATATATTGGAATAAAATGATGATCTTTCTTTTGGTCAACATCTGGCCTGTCAGCAGCAAGGATCTCATGGCCTTAAAGTGAGTCATGTACCCCAGCAAGTTTTTAGCGATCAGTTTCTAGTGCCAATTTGCACCATAAGTATTCATTCATTTCGGTCAAACATAAATTTATTGATAAATTCCAATATTCCAGAAACCATGTTGAACTTTGGAAATACCACAATTCCTGCTTATATGGAAGTTATAGGATGTAGGAGGAGATAATTAAGCAAAAAGGCATTGAAATGTACAGTATGTACAGTATGTACATCAAAATGTACAGTATGTTTGGTACTAGGATAAAGATAAGGAAGGAATACTATTGGAATATGAGAGATGCACCTAACTCAGACTGAAGGAATAAGGAAAGGGTACCCAGAACAACTTGTTTTGGCGATAACATTTGAATAATAAACCCAATTTAGCCAAATGAAGAAAGAGAAACAATGGTATAGACAGAGAGATCAGTATATGTACCATCCCAGAAGCAAAGAGACTTTAAGTTGGTTATTAGAAATGTAATACTTCAGTATGGCTGAGTACAAAGTGGTTAACAGATATAAGAGATATAAGAGAATGATGAGATAAACATCAATTAGATTCATAAGTAGCCTCATGGGCGAGGCAGAAGCAATTGAACTAATAATGATGGTGCATGCTTAAGGAAAAGATGTGATACGTGAAATGCCAAGACATGCATTTTAGAAAATCTCTCCTGCTACAGAGTTAAAAAGAAGCATGGTGGGAGAAAGCCTGTGTCTTCATGACCCATTTGGATGTTCTTGATAATTATGGTGAGAAGCAATGTTGGACTGAAGCACTGTTATGGTTTGAATGGGTTCCCCCACCCCAAAAGCAGGTATTGAAACTTTAATCCCCAAGGCACCAGTGTTGAGAGGTGGGGCCTGATGAGAGGTGATTAGGCCATGAGGGCTCCACCCTCATAAATAAATTAATGCCATTATCATGGGAGTGGGTTTGTTATAACAAGGCAAGTTTTATCCTCTTTTCTCTCCTTCTTGACCCCTCTCACCTTCTTATCTTCCACCATGGGAAAGCACAGCAAGAGAGCTCTTGCCAGATGTTGGCATTTTGGTATTGGATTTACAAGCCTCTAGAACTGCAAAAAATAAATTTATTTTCTTTATAAGTTACTCTATCTCTGGTATTCTGTTATAGCAGCACAAAACAGACCAAGACAAGCACTGTCACAGTACATTATTTTCCTAGGGCCATTATAATAAGTTCCCAAAACTATGACACTTAAAGCAACAGGAATATATTCTCTCAGAGTACTGGAGAGCAGAAGTCTGAAATCAAGGTGTTGGTAGGACCATGCTGTCTCTGAGGGCTCTAGGAAGAATCTGTTCCATGCCTTTCTCTTAGGTTCTGGTATTGCTGGTAACAATGGTTTCCCTGGGCCTGTGGATGCATCACTTCAATATCTGCCTCTTTTGTCACATGGGGTTCTCCCTGTATGTCTTCAGATCATCTTCTTTACATGTGCGTGTGCATCTTCCTGTCTCTTTTAGAAAAAATACCACTTATATTAGATTAGGGATTACCCTAATGATCTTACCTTAACCTGATTATATCTGCAAAGACCCTATTTTCAAACAAGTTCATATCTACCAGGCACTGGATATTTGGACTTCCACATATATTTTGAGGAGACACAAGTCAGCACATAACACATAATATAAAGAAAATAGCAGAATAGCTAGAGAGGTGTTACATGGCTGCCAATGCAGTTGAACTTGGAAATAAGCGGATACAGGAGATGACATGTGAACAACTAACTCTGAACCCCAGATTTCATAATTACACAGTTTTGTGAGAAAAGAGAGTTGTCCAGTATTTATCACAACCTGGTTTTATAAATGAATAGAACTTTTAAATCAAGAATTTCTTAACTTGACTGGGATTCAAGAGCATAATTGAACACTCTCGTATCTTCACAATATTGTGTGTATGTTGTGCTTTTTATGTGTGTTTTGTGCATGTTTCTTAGAGCTGTGGTCTCCAACCCCCAGGACACAGACCAGTATCAGTCTGTGGACTGTTAGGAACCAGGGCACACAGCAGGATGTGGGCAGCATGCAAGCCAGGGGAGCTTCATTGGTATTTACAGCCTCTCCCCATTGCTCCTATTACTGCATTAGCTCTGCCTCCTGTGAAATCAGCAGTGGCATTAGATTTTCATAGAAGCACAAAACCTACTGCAAACTGCTCATGCAAGGGATCTAGTTGTGCACTCCTGATGAGAATCTAATGCCTGATGATCTGAGGTGGAGCTAAGGGGGTGATGCTAGCGCTGGGGAGTGACTACAAATACAGATTATCATTAGCAGAGAGGTTTGACTGCACAGTAAGTATAACGCACTTGAATCATTCCCAAGCATCCCCCTTGCTCCCCCAGTCCATGGAAAAATTGTCTTCCATGAAACTGGTCCTTGGTGCCAAAAATGTTAGGGACCTCTGTAGAGGATTATATCAATAGATGCATTAGATTCTCACAAATATACATGATTATTTAACCCTTCAAATGTCACCATGTAGAGTCTCTATAATTCTATCCTTACATTTAGGAAGAGTATGTAGTTCTGTACCTGAGTCACATTTCCTAGGCCCAAAGTAACTTTTCTCGTATTGAGCTGTACTTGGTATAGTGCCACTGGTGCATGTTGAGAACAATAGGTGCAGTCCTATGAAAACTGTTACATATTTATGGCAAGAATATTGCCAAGGATGTTATTTACTACATTATGCAGCCTTTTATTCTGACAACCCATGAAACAAATTTATCTCAAGTATCATTACCTGTGATTGCTCTGCTTCTCTTAAACAACTTAGGTATTTATATCTTAAGAACATTGTGAATTGTATAATGTTTGTGCTTTTTATCTTTACCTGAATACCAGAAAGATGACAGGTAAATTTGCATTCCAAATCAAAGAAATTATGCAGTAACTTAAACATACATTTTGTGTACAAATGTAACTCTTGAATTTATGTTTTCCTATGTTCATTTTTTTCTTTGCTCTATTTCTCCATTTATTTACTTACTTTGGGTTTCATCATTTTATTTATTTACCTAATGAACAAACAATAACTGAATGCCTATCATATAGCCATATATTAGGCATTTCACTAGTGTCCTGGATACAATGATGGGTACATATGACCTCTACCTCTAATACCTCACAGTCTAGTAGGGAAGGCATTCACTTAAATTGATATACTCTAGATTATGATCAACATAATGATGAAGAGATTATAAAGTAATATTGGTACATAAAGGGAAAAAAACAATCCAACTTCATCAGATAAAGCTTTCTGAGGAAGAGATAGCTAAGTTGAGCCCTAAGTAAAAGTTAGTCAAATAAAAAGTGAGGGGAACAAAACTCTAGAAAAGTCAAACACAGCTAAAGCAGTACTGAGGAGAAAGTTTATTTCCATAAATGCCTATATCCAAAATTCGAAAAGATCACAAAGAGAAAACCTAATGAATCGACTCAAAGAGCTGGAAAAAGAAGAACAGACCAACCTCAAACCCAGCAGAAGAAGTGAAATCATTAAGATCAAATCAGAATTAAATGAAATTGACAACAGGGAAACTATACAGAAGATTAATAAAACAAAAAGTTGGTTCTTTGAAAAAATAAACAAAATTGACATGCCTTTGGCTAGACTAATGAAAAACAGAAAAGAAAAATCTCTAATAAGCTCCATCAGGAACAATAAAGGAGAAATTACAACTGATGCCACGGAGATACAAGATATAATTTATGAATACTACAAAAACTTTTATGCACACAAACTGGAAAATGTGGAGGAAATGAACAAATTCTTAGAAACACACAGCCTCCCTAGGCTCAACCAGGAAGAAATAGAATTCCTGAACAGACCAATATCACGTACTGAAATTGAAACAGCAATAAAAAACCTTCCTAAAAAGAAAAGTCCCAGATAAGATGGTTTCACACCTGAATTTTACCATACCTACAAAGAAGATCTGGTGCCTATCCTGCAGAAATTATTCCACAACATTGAGAAGGATGGAATCATCCCCAACACATTTTATCAAGTCAACATAACCCTGATACCAAAATCACGAAAGGAAGCAACAAAAAAAGAAAACTACAGACCAATATCCCTTATGAATACAGATGCAAAAATTCTCAACAAAATTCTAGCTAATCATAATCCAGGTGCTTATCAAGAAAATAATCCATCACGACCAAGCAGGCTTCATCCCAGTGATGCAGGGATGGTTTAACATACACAAATCTATAAATGTAATTCACCATATAAACAGAAGCAAAAACAAAGACCATATGATCCTCGCAAGAAAAGCATTTGACAAAATTCAACACCCGTCTATGATAAGAATGCTTAATAAAATAGGCATAGACGGGGCTTACCTAAAAAAAATGATACAAGCCATATATGACAAACCCACAGCCAACATTATACTGAATAGGGGAAAATTGAAAGCATTCCCACTTACAACTAGAACAACGCAAGGTTGCCCACTATCTCCACTTCTATTCAACATAGTGCTGCAAGTCCTTGCTATAGCAGTCAGACAAGAGAATGGAATTAAGGGCATCCAAATGGGAGCAGAAGAGAACAAACTCTCACTCTTTGCTGATGATATGATATTATACCTAGAAAATCCCAAGGATTCAACCAAGAGATTCCTTGAATTGATGAATGAATTCAGAAAAGTCTCAGGATACAAAATCAATACACAGAAATCAGAGGAATTCATATATGCCAACAACAGTCAAAGTGAGAACCAAATCAAAGACTCAATTCCCTTCAAAATAGTAACAAAGAAAATAAAGTGCCTAGGAATATATTTAACTAAGGAGGTAAAAGACCTCAACAGGGAGAACTATGAAACACTGAAGAAAGAAATAGCAGAGGATGTAAACAGGTGGAAGACAATACCATGCTCATGGGTTGGTATATTCAACATTGTTAAAATGTCTATACTACCCAAAGTAATCTACAGAGTCAATGCAATCCCTATTAAAATACCATCATTATTTTTCACAGATACAGAAAAAATAATTTTACACTTAGTATGGAACCAGAGAAGACCCATATAGCAAAAGCAATCCTAGGCAATAAAAAGAAAATGGGAGGTATTAATTTACCAGACTTCAAACTATACTACAAGGCTATAGTAATTAAAACAGCTTCTGATTGGCACAAGAACAGGAACATTGACCAGTGGAACAGAACAGAGAACCTAGATATAAAACCATCCTCATATAGCCAACTAATCGTTGACAAAGCAGACAAAAACATACACTGGGGAAAAGAATCCTTATTCAATAAATGGTGCTGGGAAAACTGGATAGCCACATGTAGAAGACTAAAACAGGGCCCACACCTTTCATCTCTCACAAAAATCAACTCGCGCTGGGTAACAGACTTGAACCTTAGATGTGAAACTCTCAGAATTCTAGAGGAAAACATTGGAAATACTCTTCTAGACATTGGCCTAGGCAAAGAATTTATGAAGAAGACCCCAAAGGCAATCACAGCATCACCAAAAATAAATAAATGGGACCAGTGCCCATCAATACATGAGTGGATTAATAAAATATGTTATATGCATACCATGGAGTACTATTCAGGTATAAGAAACAATGGTGATATAGCACCTCTTGTATTTTCCTGGATAGAGCTGGAACCCATTCTATTAAGTGAAGTATCCCAAGAATGGAAAAATAAGCACCACATGTACTTAACAGCAAATTGGTATTAACTGATCAACACCAAAGTGGACATACAGGAATAACATCTATCGGGTATCAGGCAGATGGGGGGGAGGCGATGGGTATACACATACATAATGAGTGCAATGTGCATCAACTGGGGGATGGACACACTTGAAGCTCTGACTCGATAGGGGAGGGGATCTGGGCAATATACATAACCTTAGCATTTGTACCCCCATAATATGCTGAAAAAATAAACAAACAAACAAACAAATAAATAAATAAATAAATAAAAGACTAAAAAAGAGAGAGTGAGAGAGAGGGAGAGAGAGAGAGAGAGAGTCCATGCATGTGGATAGGAAGATTCAGTATTATTAAGGTATTAGTTCTTTCCAAATTGATCTATAATTATAATTCATTCTCCATCAAAATTCCAGAAAATTATTTTGTGTTTATCGACAAACTGGTTTCTAAAGTATGTATGGAATGGAAAAAGATCCAGAATAGCAAACACAATACTGAAACAAATAACAAAGTTGGAAGATTAGCACTATCCAATTTCCAGGCTTATAAAACTTTAGTATTCTTTCCACTGTTTCTTCCCTGGCCTTCCTCATGTGTATATAGATGTTGGTCAGCGCTCATCTGAAGACTTAGGGGGAGCTTTCACACATCTCCAGAACTCTTTTTCTCCTCTCTCCAGCTCTGTGCTTTACCTTACACTGATCTGTAGTCTCTGGCTGTGTTAGCCTTTCCACATTCCCAGCTCCATCTAATCAACTCCGTTCCTGCACTAAGGCCTTGTAAATTTCTCAAAGCATTGATCTGAAGCAATCATAGGGCATGTGTCATTTGTTTCCCATCACTCAAAGATCACTGTCCTTTGTTGTCTGATGTGCAATTCTGTTAAAACTATTATTTTATGTATTTTATCTGTTTTCCTTAGTTTCCAGTGTGAGGACTAATCAGGTCTCTGTTATGTTATTTTAGCTAGAAGTGGAATTCACTAGGATAATTTGGAGAGAAAAAGAAGGCAATATTGATATTCTACTACAATATAGTATATTATGTTTACCCTTCCCAGGAGCCAAGTGAACAGGGGTTTTAAAAGGAGAGAGTGGGCAATATGGTTGAATATCTCCATTGGTCTTGGCAAGTAGTGGGGAGTTGGTGACCAGAGAGACCTGATAAATGGAATGGTGGAACTAGAAACTAGACTATAGTGAATTCATGATTAAATGGGAGTCAAGAAGTAGAAAAAGCAAGTAAAAATGATATTCTTAAAAAGTTGAGTTGAGCAGTGATGAAAAGATACCAGATGGCATTTATAAGAAAACACAGAATCAGAGAAAGTTATTTTTGTTGACAATCCAAATTTCTATTTATGTTAAAAACAGAGAAAATTAAGATTGAATATGGATAGAGCACAGGTTAACAAAATGGCCCACAAAGTGGCCACCATATTTTATAGATAAAGTTTTACTGGAACACAGCCAATCCTATTCATTTACATTACTGTCTATGGCTGCTTCTGTTCTATAACTACACAGTTGAAGGATTGTGACAGAGACCATATGGTCCAAAACCTGAAAATATATACTATCTAACTTACAGAAAAAAATTTGCCAATCTGGAAAATAAAGATTCAACATGCAGTTAAAGTGTGCAATATATTTCTAGTCATCAAAAGCTCTAAATTCATCAGCAATCATTTTAATACATTATACTAAGACAGATAAAACACTGATAATTTTAATGGAAATAAAAATGATAGTCTTAAATTTTTCATTTTGGATAAAGAAGGATTAAAAGTAACTTCTCAAAATAAAATTAGGTTTGTTCTTTCTTAATCTTACATTAAAAAGTTAACATTGCCCACAAGAGTTTGGGAGTTTTTTTAATGTTGCAATAAAATTAATTTAAAATTATTTTCCAATTAGTAACTTATCCATGGACATTATATTACATATGTTATAGAATTTTAATAAAGAAGGATAACGGGTCTATATTGTTTGATTTTGATTTTCAAATATATAATATTTTATATTCAATAATATCCATTCAATAAGCATTGTGTGACTCAGTCTTTAATCATTTTTAAACTTTTTCTAGGCAAAGAAGTCAAGCCTAAACCTCCACGTATGTTATCTGCATGCCAAATAAATAAATAAATAACATATACACGAATACATAAATAAATAAAATGCATGCTTTTACTCATCCTCTGATTCTATGTTGAATATTTTGCTTAAAATCAAAGGCTTATCTATTTTTTGTAGAGAATGTGCCTATTCTCTTAAGTGTGTTTCTGAGGAGATGCTATGCTGAAACTTTTCTTCATTCTTTACTAGTCGGAGTTCAAACCAACACCTTTTCTTACCTTGTCATTAAAGATATTAGCTTACATTTCCATTTTTTCTCAAAATAATTCTTATTATGATTGATAGTGAGGGACCTTTACTTCTCTGTTTGTATTTGCCACAATCATAAGAAAAAAAGTTAATATGACAGATTAGAAAGCAATGAATGATATATAAAAGAAATATGCAGGAATATAAGAAATAAATATCTTTCTGTAATCAATTTTACTAATGTTCACCTCTTATTTTCAGAGCTGCAAGTAAAAAAAGAAGAGAAGCCAAGTATGTATATTTTAAGTATAGATTCATACATGAAGTTCATATTTATAATAAATAGCACAATATCTCTTTGCAAAATCATGTCCTACTGTAAATATTATATCAAATTTTATCCTTGGCCAATTTTAAAAAGATAAAACAAACAAAATATATATTTATCTATGCTACCTGTTCTTAAAAAAACTGTATTTACGTAGGTAAACTCTTTGAGCATTGTATGAGCATTGTATGACTCAGTCTTTAATCATTTTTAAACTTTTTCTAGGCAAAGAAGTCAAGCCTAAATCTCCACGTATGTTATCTGCATGTCAAATAAATAAATAAATATTAATATATACATGAATACATAAATAAATAAAATGCATGCTTTTACTCATCCTCTGATTCCATGTTGAATATTTTGCTTAAAATCAAAAGCTTACCTATTTTTTTGTAGAGAATGTGCCTATTGTCTTAAGTGTGTTTCTGAGGATAATGTATATGGTTCAAAAGAAGTCATTGACTAATTGAATTGACTACTACTATTGTAGAACACAGACATTCTATCAGAAAAACACCTGCTCACACCCATGCCTTTTGGGAGCCTCCTGGGTCAGATATACATTTACGAAGGCTGAACAGTAGGTGGCAGAAATTTTTTCAACAGAACACACAGCAATCTGATTCTGAAAACAGTTAAATTTTTGGTTAATATTTCCTAATTCTATTAGTATTGCAGGGCTGCTCTAATAAAATACCACAAATAGGATAGCTTAGAACAATAGAATTTGTTCTTTCACATTTCTGGAAACTAGAAGTCCAAAATCCAGGTGTCAATAGGGCCATGTTTCCTTTGAAACCTTGCAATTTTTGGCTTTGGGTGTTTTCTGGCAATCCTTGATGTTCCTTGACTTGTAGATGCCTCACTTCATGCTCTGCCTCCTTCATCACGTGGTCATCTTCTCATTTTGTGACTCTATCTCTGTATCTGTTCCCTTCCTCTCATAAACATAACAGTCATATTGGATTAGAGATCCACCCTACTCCCCTGTGACTACATCTTCACTAATTACATCTACAATGATCCTATTTCCAAATAAGATCACAGTCTGAGGTACTGGAGATTAAGACTTAAGTATATCTTTTGGGGAGACACAATTCAATCCCTAACAGTCCATCCTCTGGCCTCCCCAGAATTCATGTCCTTCTTATGTGTGAAATATATTCACCCCATCCCAACATCTCTGAAAGACTTAACCCTTCTAACATCAACTCTAAATCCAAAATTTCATCTAAATATCCGCTGAAAGTCCAAAATCTCATTAATTATCTAAAGCAGTTATGTATAAAAACTGGAGTTTGAGTCTTCCTCCAACAAAATTCTTCAGCTGTGAACCTGTGAAGCTATAAAACAAATTATCTGCTTCCAAAATAAAATTATGGGACAGGCATAGATAGACGTTACCATTCCAAAAGGCAGAAATTTGAAGGAAAAAAAGAGGTCATAGGACCCAAGCAAATTGAAAACGTAGCAAACTTAAAGGCCCGAGAATATCCTTTCTGGCTAAATGCTTTGTTCTCTGAGCCTGGTAGGACAGTGATTCTGCCCTCTTAGCTCACTGGGCTGACAGCCCTGCCCCTTCTGCTGAAAGAGATCCCATAAGTCCAGGTCTTTGAATCCATGGCTCTGCTCTTAGAGTCATCATCCATTCATTTCATCATGTCTCTGGTCCCTTTTTGTCAAGTCTGTTTATGCTTGTATAAAGCTCTCAAAGACCTGACCAATCTCTCACTTAATTCATGGATACCAAAACCACTAGATAAAAGAGTCCACCATAGATCTTTCCTGTATTACCACACCTGTATTTCTGTCTTCTACTGAGATGCTTGATGAACTCATGAGGCATACGCCTAATCTCTTTCGTGAAAGCTTGTCCAGCCACACCTTGGCTCTGTCTCCAGGGCACACTGTTTAAGTAGGCTGAGAATTTTTCAGATCATGAAGTGCCAGTTCCCATTTTCTTAACAGTTTTTTCCCTTAATTTATCTTTCTTTTCACAATTCTATTTTAAGCAACAAGGAGAAATGAGTCTGCACCTTCCATACTTTGCTCGGAAATCTCGTTAGCTAAATATCCAAGTTATTCACTTACAAATTCTATTTCCCACCCAACAGAAAAAGACAATTTAGCCACATTCTTTGCCATGTTATAACAAATATCTCCTTTCTTTCAGGGTCCAATAACATGTTCCTCATTTCCTTCTGAAACCTCACCAGAAGCACCTTTAACATTCCTATTCCTAGCAACACTGTGTTCATATTTAGAGTAATATGTATATTGCTATGGTTTGCATGCATGTCCTCAAAATTTACATGTTGCCAATTTAAAAATAGTAAGAGAGGAGCTTTAAGTGGTGATTAGGCATGAGGGCCTCCCATGCGAATGGAAATACATTTTTCATCAAAGAGGCTTTATGCAGCATTCATGCTTTCTTCCCCTTTTGCCCTCTCCCATGTAAGGACACAGCATTTCTCCTCTTTGGAGGACACAGAGCAAGGCACCATCTTAGAACCAGAGACTGAGCCTGCTGTTACCTTGATCTTGGATTTCCCGGTCTTCATAGCTGTAAGAAATAAATTTCTGTTTTGTATAAATTACCCAGTCTGTGATATTCTGTTGTAGTGCACAAAATGGACTAAAACAGAAATACATAGTCTAAGATGACAGAAGCTTTCTCTATAGCTTTCCTGATTTCTTTCTGAGCCCTCAGCAAATAGCATTTAATGTTAATATTTCTGCTTATCATCTCTTCAAGGCAATCTAGATAAATCAAGTGCCCCAAACTCATCCAGCTTCTATCCATTACCCAATTCCCAAACCACTTTTACACTTATAGGTTTTTTGTTTGTTTGTTTGTTTTACAGCAGGACCCACTTCCTTATACCAAAATCTCTTAGTTTCCGTGGATGGTGCAATAGAGTACTACAGTTTCTGTTGCTTAAAACAACAGACATTTATTCTCTCACAGTTCTGGAGGCTAGGAGTCCAAAATCAAGATGCTGGGAAAGCAATAGTCCCTATCGAACCCATAGACATGAATCTGTCTTTGCCTCTTCTAGTGTCTAGTGTTTGCTAGCAATTCTTGGTGTTCCTTGATGTGAAGATATATCACTTAAATCTCTCCTTCATCATTAAATGGCCAAGTTCTCCTTTGTGTCTGTGTCTTTATGTCTCTTCATTTCTTTTTATAAGGATACCAGTCATATTGGATTAAGGACCCACCCTACTCCAACATGACCTCATCTTACCTAATTACACCTATACAACCTTATGTCTAAATAAGGCCATATTTTGGAGTACTGTGGGTAAGGACTCAACATATCTTTTGGGAGGAGACACACTGAAGACATAACACTGTCTGAATTGCCAAATAATATACATACCCAATTAGTTCTGTTTCAAAGAGTGTCTTTTTTTCAAATTTTGGTGTTCAAAACATTTATGTTGACATTGGAACTATTTCCTGCAACAATCATCTTGAGAAAAAGTAGACAATTTAGGCTTAAATTAATTAGCAGTAACAACAATGTAATAACGGACAAATGTATAACATGTTTCTAACTGCTGTGTGTTTAATAGCCCAGCATTGACAAACCAGCATAAAACTGGAATAAATTTTAGTAAAATTCTTTTTAAATTATAGTAAACAAATAAAATTATTTCTAAAAATGAATTTGTACTCTAATTTTATGTTCAGATTTTTAATTTTCTTTCTTTCCCTCCCTCAGAGCCACAAATTAAAAAGGAAGCAAAACCAGGTAATAATATTTTTATTTCATATAGATTCAGAGCTGACATTACCTTCATTTCAGAATGAAAAGAGCCCACCAAGGGGGATGCATACAGAGCCTCCCAGTTCTATTCTGTTGTTTGGTGTGGTTTAACAATACGGGGTTAGGTGAGAATGGGGATGTTTTAGAGACAAAAACATCTAGATTATGGGCTTAAAATAAACCTAACGGAGATTTCAGGTTTCGGGAGACATTTCTTGGGGTTTTTCAAAATCAATAAGGATTATATTTAATTTGTGGCTTCATTTCCACTAATACACTAGAATTATAAAAATCACAAAATCATAGACTATTGGGGTTTAAAGGGAAATAGGATAAGAATTTATTAAGCATCTACTGTGAACATTTTTATTTTCATGTCATTATGAGAAATATGCAGCATGGCAACTATTATCTACATTCAACATCTATGGAAACAATTAAATAGACCAAGTTCAGAAAATAACTTCTTTTTACAAGATTTTCAAGTTGATATATGTTGGAGCTAGGATTATTTGCCTCCAAACCCTGAGTGCTCCCATGAAGAGACTGTCACAGACTAACTCTATCATTTTATTAAGAGTTATCATTGACCTAAAAACAGAGTCATTGCTATTGAGTGCTTTAGTCCTTGCTCCGGTACCAACTAGCTATGGACCTGAGGCAAGTAAAAAGGAACCCTCAGGCTTGATGGAAGCTATTTCTTCATTATGAAAAACTTGTTTAGCAAGAGTTACCAATACCAACAAATTTAAGAATACAAATCTACATGTATATGCAACACTATCTCACCCTTTAATTCTCACCAGAGCTTACCTGGCAATTGATCATAACTTTGAGTCTAGTTGTTCTTATAAGTAATATATTTGTATTGTAGTAAGGCACATGAATGCCTATCTATTGTTTTATGATTTATTTTCCTGATTATATTTATTTGTTGCAGGTGAATATATTTTATCAGATATAAGCATTTTGCCTCTTTCCCCTTTTATTTTTTTAACCAGAAGACCAATACCATTTAAAGCTAGTTAGATGTAGTGCCATTTAAGACTTATATTTGTTATTATTAAATACTACATTTTGCAGCTAATTTAATTTAATATGTTATTTATTTATACTGTTATAGCTTTATCTGAAAAAGCACAAATACACTATATATATAAAATTCATCTATAATGCTTATATAGAATTTTTATGAGAAATATTTGAAATGTTTTTAAAATTATATATGCTCAATCTATGTGTTTATATTTATGCTTCATTATAGCCTATGCGTTGGAAATTACATCTGCTTGAATGTAAATAAGAGTTCTAGGTCTATTGTTTTCATGAACTAAAACTTTTAACTTTTACATATAAACTAGGATGACATGAAGATTTAGTAATATTTTTTCTCCATGATTATTACTTTTGCTAAATCTGTTAGTTATTTTCCATTTGACAAATCACTAGCCTAACTCAGTGTACTCACAGAGCACATCTATTATATGTTAATTTATAAAACTTCTAAATACCTGAAAAAATTTTCTTTTTATTATTTCCAGAACAAGGCATAGTGAAACCAGAAAAGACTGTTTCTCATGGTAAACCAGGTATTTTGCAGGTGGTATTTGTAGTATCATAGTGTCTTTCAATGTTCTAATTTTAGCAGAAGGAAGAGTTTAAAGTCAAGTCTAAAGTTACTTGGGACAATTCATGCCTTAAGTCATCAGCTCCTAGAACACTTCCAATTTTAGTCATCTTCGCAATATTTTTTGCACTGAGAATTTAACCAGTCAGCTGTAACTAGACAGCTAGTCATCCCTTCTCATCAGAGGGTTAGCTCAGAACAAAGACCGTCAAAACTAGCACTCAAGTGAACAGGCTCTAAATTTTTTGTTTTATTCTGCTTGGGGTAAGACATTCTTAGAAAACTTGAAATTCCTATTGGCTCATTTCAAACATGATCATCTTAGAGTCCCTAGATCCCAGGAATGCCTTCCTTCATTCCTTCCTTCATTTCTTTACATTTGCCTCCCTTCCTTCTCTTTCTCGTTTTTTTTTAAATTTTTATTCCTGGTCTTGCATTCCTGGTCTTGCATTTTGGAGAAAGTACAAGTGAGCCAATGTATTCTGCTTGTAAAGAAAAATGCAAAATTTACCAAAATGAGGTTATAAATTATGTTTTATATAAAACCAGAACTTTATTTAAATTTAGGCTAGTTTAATATGAATTTAATTTTGAGGTTACTCAAGCCTCATTATTCCATGGAATATTATCTTTCATTCCAGGCTGAACAGTTTACCCAATGTTGTAAATATGGTTAGGCCAGAATCTTTGAAAAGCTAAAAACATACTTTCTCCAAAGAAATCTTAGAATATCTTTTGCTTAGGTTTTTAAAATTGTACTTTAGAAAATCTGTATATAATGGGTTTGAGTCAGTTTGATTTGATTTGCTTATGCTTTAAAAAATATGACATTCACTGACAACAGGAATAAAGAAGGCAGGGCTGGAGTGTGGAGAGGTGAGAACCGTCTGTATTGACGTAGCAAAACTTTAGAAACAACTTCTTGGATTTCCCAATTTAAACTAATAATAAAACCCTGTTATTTTCTTGTGTTATAAATGTTAGCCATTTTGAGGTGAAATACCAAGAGAGTGAGTTTAGTCTCTATGTATTAAATATGTTGACTTCCAGCCACAACTCTCTTACTTCAGTTACACCCTCATGCTCTTTAAATTCTCTGTTATCCAGTGTAAATTTGTAATTAGGATATTTGATCATCTGATTAATACCCACTGCCGAATACTTAAAAAGTTTAATTTTACATAGGGTCATTGTAACAATCTCTTTACTTTGACTCCAATATCTTTGTAAAATCATAGTGGCCACAAATGTATCATGACTGCTCTTCCTCAGCTTCACAATACAGGAAATTTGGGTTCTACAGCTATTCCAGACAAGTATCTGCACAAGATCAAAATTGCTATTTCCTTTTTTTTTATTATTACAGCATATTACGGGGGTACAAATGTTTAGGTTACACATATTGCCTTTGCCCCACCCAAGTCAGAGCGTCAAACGTGTCCATCCTCCAGACAGTGCACCCTGCACCCATTAGGTGTGAATATACCCATCCCCTCCACCTTCCTCCCGCCTGTCCGACACTCAATGAATGTTACTTCAATATGTGCACCTAAGTGTTGATCAGTTAATACCAGTTTGATGGTGAGTACATGTGGTGCTTGTTTTTCCATTCTTGGGATACTTCACTTAGTAGTCCCAGCTCTAGCTCTATCCAGGATACTACAAGAGGTGCTAGATCACCATTGTTTCTTATACCTGAATAGTACTCCATGCTATACATATACCACATTTTATTAATCCACTCATGTATTGATGGGCACTTAAGTTGTTTCCACATCTTTGCAATTGTGAATTGTGTTCCTATAAACATTCTAGTGCAGATGTCTTTTTTTCCTTTCATAGATGTTCCTATTCTCATTTAATGAGGGGCTATATATTTCATAAAGCAGTACCTCTGTGTAGATAAATACAGTGAAGGCAAGGAAGGCAAGGAAGGCAAGGAATAGGGTTTATATTGGCAGGAATTGGCAAGAGAGGAAACAATTTAAACTAGGAAACTTCTATGGCAAGATAGCTACAAAGGATGTATTAGCTGGATACATTTTCTTTGTGTTCCCATTCAATCTGAAGAGAAGATATTACTTGCCATTTTATTGAGGAAACAGATAAGTTTTTTTTTTTTGGCATTGATGCTATTTCAAAAAGAATACAAAATATCAATCCTGAAATATGTCACTGTTTTGTACAGATGTATTCAAAATTTGTACACATGTTAACATTTTTTCTTATCACAGAAGAAAAAGTTCTCAAGCAGGTAAAAGCTGTCACAATGGAAAAAATGGGTAAATAACATATGTTATATTTTTCTTCTGTCTATTAGTTTTATATCATGTGACTATACTCACACATATCTTCACTGAAGTGTGTAGACTTTCAGTGCCATAAACTCTAAGATTCTGAATTCTTGTGAGTAACTAAAGATACACTTAATAAAAATTTTTATTAAAAATAACAAAAACCAGAATGGCATAACTGTATTTTCTAAAGTGTGATTGATCTAAGCTGATATGTAATTCATGAGGAAATCTATGCAATGCATTGATTCTCCTGTTTATGTAGGTGTTTAATCTTATTTTCAAACCACATTTCCTCAAATCTCAAAATCACAGAAATCTAAAACTTTCTGCTATTTATAAATTAGTTGGAATAATTTCCTTTCATGATAACTCCATAAAGAGTTACCTGGTTATATAACTTTTAAAATGTACCTTAAAGAATGATCAATATTAAAGTAAAAACAGTCCATTCCTTACTCTTTGAGTACTAGAGTCTTTCCTACAAGGAGAAAGAAAACCTCTGAGGCTTTGACTCAGCTGACATTTTGAACTACTAAATCTCCTCTATTCGATTCCACAATAGAAATCCTACCCACCTTGGCCATTAAGACAGTCCTATTTCTTATTAATACTAATAATCATTCGTAAGGAAAAAGTCTGTGAAGTATTATTTTCTCCTAACTGAGATAATCAGGATTTAAATACAGTGTTTTTTAGAGGAAAATATAATAAAATTCAGAAGAGAACTAATTATTTACAGAAATTATAAAATAGTATTTCATAAGAGGAAAAATAACCTCATAAGGCCATTTTTACATTATTTCATCTGACCATTGCATTTTATTTATTTATTTATTTCAAGGAAATATGAGAGTGCAAACATTTTGGTTGATGACCATTGTATTTTATTTCAACCATTGCCTAGGTTTATAATTTCAGTACATGTTTCTCTAATTTGCACTCTTAGGTATTAATATGCTCCCTGAGTATTTCATTCAGTTATATGGATGTTTGGAGATTATGAAGAAACTAGATCAATGTATTTGTGTCCCAAATATATAAATCGTTTTAAATTTTATGTGCATTTCATATGTCCTATTAGTTTTTCACTAAGCAATATGATTAATGTGTTTTCTGACAGTAACATAATAGTACTTGGAGAAAATAGGTTAAACCTAACATAAGGAGAGAAAGTAAAGCTAAAAAAGAATAAATACAAATGCTAAAGAGTTATTTTTTTTATAGTCTCCATCTACTAACGAATATACCATCTGCTTTCCTCTATTTCCACAGTCAAGCCCAAACCAGCAAGTAAGAGATGAAAACAATAAAACCTGAGAATATCGCTTGGCCATTTCATCTTTAACAATTTGCTTGGATTTTTAAAATTGTCATTTTCAATGGTGCCTATGGCTATATCACCTATATAAGTGACAAATTAATGTTATTGCTATGGCTTTGAGCTCCTTTTCTTTCACTACTAATTAGTGATACATTATAATTATTAAAAAGAGATATCTGGAAGGTATATCACTATTAATATTAAACTAGTGAATCCATACAGCTATAAAATACCACTAATAAGAAAGTGGGTAGGTGGAAAATCTTTTAAACATGCCTAATGAACAACAAAGGAAAATGCAATGATATACAATTGTCAGCATTGTAAACCATATAATGTCTTTGATTTATTTGCTTTAAGCTATGTTAATTACACTGTAAGTGGACTTTGACACTTAGAAATTCATAAAATTAAAAACATTTTGGTATTTGTCTACGAAAATCATGTAATTTCTTCATGAGTGTGAACTTTAAAGATCACTGATTTCAGTGTACATGTGTGATACAAAGATTACAGTGATAGAGTTTAAAGGTGACTATCGTGCTTAGGAAGGCTTGAACATTTGCCCATCGTCACATGGGTGGTAAATGTGCCCAATATTGTTCAAAACTGTGACATTTGTCCTCGAATGATATACATTTGTGAAACACAACCATAGATGAAGACATGAGTGGCTGTTGGGCAAGTATTTTCTGGCTCCTATATGAAAAATGTATCAAAAAGTTTCAAAGATGAACTTGGGAGACCAGTCAAAAGGACATATAAGTGGTGCTGGCAAATATATGGAGCCTAATTAGAGCATATTCACATCCTAGAAACTGTGACATGTATTTTTAATATATATTTTGTATTATTATTATTACTTTGATTAATTATGCTTTTGTAATGCTATTATAACAGTTTAGTAGCTTGAATATTGGCTTCTTAATTTTCTTTTATTTTGCATGCTTGTTTAATACATTTATGCACATTCAGTTCATGGAAATTCATTTTTGAATGCTGTCAATTTCTAACTTACAAATATGCATTTAATCTAGCAACACCTAGAGTACCACATCTTCCCACCTACTTCATTGCATTGGTGCATGATGTTGGGGAAAAATAGTAGTTATTTTAGAGAAACTCCAAATCTAGATGTGAGGGCGAGAAAGGACAGATCAGGAAGATTAACTCTGGAGGTCATTAGAAAGAGCTAACACTGGGTTTGTTCCAGTGCTCTGCTAAATGTACTAATATTCTCAGTCCCATTCAAGATACCCCACCCTACGAGGCTTCATTTGAAGTTCCACTTTTGATGAAAGAGAGAGATCTCTTAAATGTTTTTAACTCAGATATTTTTCAGATGGCTACAAGGGATGTATATTATTCACAAATTTTTATTCCATTTATTATGTCCTAGAATAGTTGAGATTAAACTATGAGAGTTGTAACTAGATCTGGAAGGGCAGGGTGGTACAGAAGAATAAAAATACATAATGTGGTACCCTCTGGAATAGAGCCGATCTAGATTAAATTTTCCATAAGAAACTAATGTTCAGCACTAAATTTCTTCTGACCTGGCAAGAAGGGAACTAGGAGTCAGAGAGCTAAAAGGAGGAGTTGGTAAAATGCCAAAGACAAGTGTCATCTACGTTGAAATGTCCCCAAGGAATAACTTAACCTTCGGCAAGGAAAGAGAAAACAATCCTCTTCTTATTCTCCTCTTTGACATATTCTATCCTCTTCTTATATAACATGACCCCAAAAGGTCTGGAACCCTAGTATTGTCTTTCAGTTACATAAAAGAGAAAGTTCTTCACTAGGTGTCCTGAGAATGAATATAACCTTGCTTATAATGTGGTTTTATGGCACTATGCTTTCTGTATTCCAAGCTGTATAAAAATGGCTTCAAAGGCATGTCTCCCAGGTAAACTGAGGATCACCTGCAAACATATAAATAAATGCTTGCTGCATAAAGGATCCACAGATTGACAGGGAATTTTGATTTCTCTCCCTAGAAAAAGCAGAACATCAAGAAAAAGAAGCTCCATCTCTAAAAATAGGTATGTTTTTTGTCATTTTTGGTTTATATTCTATCTTTCACTATTTTTATTAAATTTGAAAATTAAAGCAATGCATACAGGTGATTTTCATTTTGTTTCCTGGTAATGTTTAGTCTTGTGGTTTTGTAATGTAGTTTATAGTTTAAACTACATATGATATAGTTTATCTGACCTAAGGGCTGTGATATTGTTCTCAATCAAACATGGATTGCCAAACATGCTACCATAATATAGGAAAATTAACAAATAATAATCACTTTTATGATTCACACGCCCCTTCTAGAATTTTCAGTATTTCACTGTTGTCAATATTGATACTATTTATCATACTAATGAAGTTGACTCACTGTCGGTAGTTTTAAAATATTGTGTTAAACTACACATGTTAAATTTCAGTAATTGCGAATTTCGGTCTGATATATTTTCTTAAAGTAGAACGTATATCATTGTATCATAGTTACCATCATTTTTAAAAATGTTATTCAAATATTAAGGCATATAGGATGCTAAGTACAAAATTACCTCCCCTTTTCCTTTTCCTTATTCTATCAGTTCCCCCTTCAAAAATATCAGATAATATCCAATAGGTAATCACTGTTATTTCTTAAAATATCTTTCTAGCATTATCTATCTGTACTAATAAATATATATCCCCCCTTTTCATTTTCTTACAAAATCATGACATGCCATAAATTATTCTGTATCTATATTTTTCTATGTAAGAATGTATCTTGAAGCTTTTTTCATATCAGTACATAGGATTTTTCTCATTAATAATATTTTATTGTACAGTTGTATTCAGTTACTTAATTAGACTCTGACTGGCATACACTAAAGTTTTAAAAAAGCCTCCTTTAAAGATACATGAAAGATATGTCTAGTTTTGTTAATTTAACAAATTAGTTAACATATATGTCTAGTTTTGTTAATTTTAAGAGTAAAATTAAATAAAGTAGAATTTTTAATGAAAAAATATATTTAATGTATTGGAATTTGTATAGATATACTTAATTGTTCTCTATAAAAGTTGTATCAATTAATATTTCCACCATTAAGAGTTAGAGTTAGTTCACCTAAATTTGGATAATTTAAATCTTCCACAGTCATAGTCCAGTATTATCTACTTTTTAAATGTGTATAAGTAGAACTTTAGATATAAAACTATGATACAAAATTAATGTTTTTAGTTAAAAATTTCAGAAGACAAGGTATATTGGAGACAGGATGTTTTTATATGGTATAGTTTTTTTTATCTATCACCCATTTATTCTTCCTGAGATTTTATAAATTCAACTTTGTCATTCCAAATACTGGATCAGAAGAGTTTAAATTGTTAATATTAATTAATATTAATATGTATTCTGAAAGCTGGCAGAATATTCTTTTTATGTCATTTGGAAAGAGTAAGAAGTTCAGATTATTGTGAGCATTCATTCATCCAGCATCAAATTAAAGATGAGGTAAAACAGCAATAAAGAAGAGACTGAGAACTTGCCATACTTTTTGACTTTACAACTGTTCCATGAGAAACTCATTAGGAATATGTCTTAAAAATTACTGCAACTTTATACCCTATTGGTAATTTTAATAAATGTTTAGGCTTTTTCTTATTTTAACTATGAAAATCAGAAATAGGAAATATAAAGAGCTGACATTATCACTTATTTTTTCTCTTCTTTTTTTTTTTTACTTTTTAGATAAACCAAAACCAACTTCAAGTAAGTGTATGATTTTACAATTTTAGAAATAAGCCATTTCATTGTTTTGATTTAGTAATTTTCTTTGTATTGTAAATAAAGTAAAAAATATGGTATGTTAGTTAATATAGTAGCCATTACACCATTATCTATTATATAAGTGATTCTGGTTGATAAAGAATATTGTGCATACAGGCATAATAGGGAGATAAAAAACACTCAACGTAGAAGAAAATGGGCAGATGAAAGGGCCTTTCTCAGAGGAAGAAACTATACATCAATAAACACATGAAGAGATGTTCATCTCATTAGAGATTTAGAAAATACAAATCAAGAAAAATTTCAATGCCATTGTACGGGCACATGTCAGAGACATTGCAGGTTTGTTTCCAGATATCACAATAAAGCAAATATTACAATAAAGCAGATCACACAAATTTTTGGTTTCCAAATGCATATAAAAGTTATGTTTATGCTCTATTATAGTCTACTAAACGTGCAAAAGCATTATGTCTAAAAATGTACATGTGTTAATTAAAAAATTTTTATTGCTAAAAAATGCAAACAATCATTAAAACCTTTAGTGAGTTGTAATCCTTTTGCCGGTGGAGGGTCTTGCCTCAATGTTGAGGGCTGCTGACTGATCAAGGTGGTAGTTGCTACAAGTTGCGGTGGCTGTGGCAATTTTTGAAAATAAGACAATTATGAACTTTGCTGCATCAATGGACTCTTTCTTTCATGAAAGATTTCTTGGTAGAATGCGATGTTATTTGATAACATTTTATCCACAGTAGAACTTCTTTTAAAACTGGAGTCAATACCCTCAAACACTGCTGCTTTTATCAACTAAGCTTTTGAAATATTCTAAATATTTTGTTGTCATTTCAACAATGTTCTCAGCATCTTTACCAGGAATAGATTCCATCTCAACTAACTCTCTTTGCTTATCCATAAGAAGCAACTCCTCCTCACCTGTTCAAGTTTTAACATGAGATTGCAGCAATTCAGTCACCTCTACAGGCTCCTATTATAATTATAGATCTCTTGCTATTTTCAACATATCTACATTTACCTTCTTCACTGAAGTTTTGAACTCCTCAAGTCATCCATGAAGATTGGAATCAACTTCTTCCAAACCCCTGTTAATATTAATATTTGACCTCCTCACATGAATCATAAATGTTCATAATGGCAGCTAGAATGATGAATCCTTTCCAGGAGATTTTCAAATTACTTTCCACAGATCCATCAGAGGAATCACTATCTATGGCAGCTATAGCCTTATGAAATGTATTTCTTAAATAATAAGCCTTGAAAGTTAAAATTACTCCTTGATCCTATGGGCTTCAGAATGGATATTATGTTAGCAAGCATGAAAACATTAATCTTCTTGTACATCTATCTCAGAGCTTTGGGTAACCAGATGCATTGTCAATGACCAGAATATTTTGAAAATAATCTTTTATTCCTGAGCAGTAGATCTCAACAATGTACTTAAAAAATTCACCAAATCATATTGTCAACAGATGTGCTGCCAGCAGGCTTTGTTGTTCTATTGATACAGTGCAGGTAGAGTAGATTTAACATCATATGTAAGGACCCTGGGATTTTTGGAACCCACTAAGTGAGCATTGGCTTCAACTTAAAGTCACCAGCTGTATTATCCCCTAACAAAAGAGTCATCCTATCATTTGAAGCCTTAAAGCCAGGCATTGACTTCTCCCTTTAAGATATGAAAGTTCTAGATAGCATCTTGTTCCCATAGAAAGCTCTCTTGTTTACATTTAAAATCTGTTATATAGTGTAGCCATCATCATCGATGATCTTAGCTAGATCTTCTGGACAACTTGCTGTAGCCTCTACATCATCACTAGCTACTTCACCTTGCACTTTTATATTATGGAGACAGCCTCTTTCCTTAAACTTCAGGAGCCAACATCTGTTAGCTTCCAACTTTTCTTCTGCAGCTTCCTCCCCTCTCTCAGCCTTTGCAGAATTAAAGAAAGTTAGAGCCTTGCTCAGGATTAGGCTTAGATGTAAGTAACTGTTGGGGTTGGTTTGATTTTTCCATCCAGACCACTTAAACTTTCTCCATGTGAGCAGTAAGACTTTCTTATCATTCTTGGGTTCACTATAATAGCACTCTTAACTTCAAGAATGTTTTGTTTGCATTCACAACTTGGCTTTTTTGGCACAGGTGGCCTAGCTTTTGCCCATCTCAGCTTTCAACATGCCTTCCTCAATAAGCTTAATTATTTCTTTATTATTATTATTATTTCAGTATATTACAAGGGCACAAATGTTTAGGTTACATATATTGCCTTTGCCCCACCCAAGTCAGAACTACAAGTATGTCCATCCCCCAGACAGTGCACATCACACACACTAAGTGAGAATACACCCATCCCCTTCTCCCTCCTCCCACAATGATTTCTAGTTTTTGATTCAAAATGAATGATGTACAACTCTTCCTTTCACTTGAACACTTAGGGGCCATTGTAGGGATGTTAATTGGCCTAATTACAATATTATTGTATCTCAGAGAATAGGGAGACCCAAAGAGGGGAGTGAGGGGGAAGGGGGAGCAAGAGAGAGATTGAAAGAGAGAGAGAGAGAGAGAGAGAGAGAGAGAGAGAGAGAGAGAGAGAGAGAGAGAGAGAGAGAGAGAAACAGATACTGGTGAACGGCAGTCAGAATACACATAACATTTATTGATTAAATTCACTATTTTATATGGGCACAGTTCAAGACATTCTAAAATAATTACGTTGGAACATCAGAGATCATAGATCATCATAACAGATATAATAAAATGAAAAATTTGAAATAGTGCAAGAATTACCAAAATGAGACACAGAGACAAGAAGCATGTTCCTTTGGAAAAATGGTGCCAATAGGCTTGCGTGACACAGGGTGGCTACAAACTCTTAATTAGTAAAAAAATGCAATATCTGCAAAGTTCCATAAAGTTAAGGTCAATAAAATGAGTTATGCCTGTATTCCATTCATTAATCCTTGAGCATTAGCACCTATTAGGTATATTACACTATACCTAGATATGTGAGGGACAGCCTAAAATGTTTTCTGTTGTTAAACCTATTTTGTTAATGAATTATGATAATAACAAATTCCTATGTGAAAAAAGTAGTTGAATCTCTCTTTTATCTACTTTCATTTGTTTGTTAGGATTTATTGAGTAAACACAGTATAAAGATCCCTCTAATTGTCACTGGGTAGATCAAGAAAAATTCAGAGGACATGGGCCTGTCCTCAGTTTATTTATTGTTAACAATATTCTCATTTTAATATTCTCATTTTTTAAAGGGTTGAGGTATGTTGAATTTGGTAATTGAAAATCATTGTTTTATTTAACATTTTAAACAATAATAAAAATACCATAGTAAATGATAAAATTATTTATTTTATATTATTAAAATACCCAGACTTTCCTCTGGGATAAAAATATGTTCATTTCAGTTAAGAGTTATCTAGATGTTGTATTTAAAATTTTTAAATGCCAAGGCCTAACCTGCTTTCTTAACAGTGTTATGACAGATTCCTCAATAATGCAGCTACAGTTTACTTCTGAATAGATTCAATGCCAATTTTAAACATTAAAAATTGCCCTTGGGTGGAGAAACTCTCTAGTATATTTTATTTATAATATAGCTATTAATATGAACAGTATTACTAAAATTAAGGATTAAAAGTCAAAACTAGAATGCTAGAAATATCACCATAAAGTCATTTAAATATACCATTTTGTTTATGAAATATTGTTTATCTTCATTATCATAAAATATATTTTACTCATTTTGTCTTGAATTTTGAATATAGTTTCCAAAGAAGTTATGTAAGACTAATAAAATTGATATCACCTATATATAAAACATTGGTATTTTAAGAGATATACTTCTCATACTTTCAGAGAAGTTTTATTTTCTGGAAATGTCACTTGCATTGATTTGTGAGGTAAAGATTTTTTAAGAACTTACCAGGTTAAATTTGTAAATATTATAAGTCTATGGATTTACTGAAGGAATAAAAAGAAAACTTGAGTCTGCATTATCATAAGCTATAGGCAAATATTTTCTATCTATCTCATTTATTAGACTGTAGTGACCATGAGTTGAGTTGTTTCTGTTTCAACCTTATCCCACAACCCCACTTAATTGAACTTCTGATAGAATCTTATAAATAAAATTGTCTTAATAAATATTCAATGAATGAATGCATGCATGCATCCATGAATTAAATTAAAAATATATATAACAGATTTATAATTTGCAATTTGTAATTAAGAAAACTAGAGGACCTAGAGTTAATTAATTTCACCACATTTAAATAGACAGTTTAGGTTATCTTGTAGAATGTTTCTATTTCCAAAATAGATGTCTAGTTATAATTTTCAGAAATATTAATTATTGGCACATTTCTTTGCCATTTAGAATAGACCTATCATAATTTAATAAGACATAACTAAAGATAAATTTCAATTGTCTGCCACTGAATAAAAACTATTTTCCTTTAATTTTCTTGTTTTTTCTATTACATTCTTTTTTTCCTAAAGAGGTAACATCAGAAGTCACAGACTCAGGTAAATATTTGCTTTCTCAGAGGAAGTAAAGATAGAGTTGTGGTAACAGTATGTATATTCGTGTCCTTATATATCTGTATAATATTTAGAAAAGAAAATCCCTTAATCACTCAAATTCCAGGTTTTCTCATCTATAGAACAGGAATAATGACTTCCCAAACGGCTTGTTATGAGGATTAAATGATATAATACATGTTGCATTCTCACCACATAGTTGTGACTCAATAAATAATGGTTTCCTTCTCACTCTTGTTTGGAAACATAGTCGAAGAAGATTAACAATCAACAGAGACTGTTTTGAAAAGTGTGTCCATGTTTTGCTTGGAAATATTGTGTGACTCTATCATTGCTTTCATTCTTTAATTTATTTATTGAGCATCCATCACACCAGCCAAATCCTTATTTCCTAAATACAACAATTGAAAATGCAGATGTTTTTCCTGTTGTTTCTAATTTGAACTTATTAATAAATGCATGGTTTGTGCTGGCTTCATTTCAAAGCATGTAAGAGAAAGGGAAGATCTAGGCCCGGTGGCATGAACCTGTAATGCCAGCTACTCAAGAGGCTGAGGCTGGAGGATCGCTTGAGCCCAGGAGTTCTAGACCAGCCTGGGCAACATAACAAGAATTTGTTTCAAAAAAAAAAAAAAAAGAAAGAAAAATAAGAAAAACAGAGGGGCTCTGCCATAAAGGTGACTGCATGTTCACAGAATGATCAACTATAACAACAAATGGAATGATGGAATGGGAAATCCCTGACCCCTGTCTTCTCATGGGGTTAAGACTCATCTCCAGCTACTAACTCCAAGATTAAGTAAGAAAATCATGTTTTTTAAAATGATGATTTATTGTTATTTTTTCCCCCTAGGGAAAAAGAAAACTGAAAAACCTGAAATGGAAAGTAAAGGTAAAGTAGACATTTTAAGACATATACATCAAATCAGTCAAAAAAAATGAAATAAACATACATAATTATACAAACCATATCACTAAAAGCAATTCATGACATGTAGACACTGGTTTTAGGGCACATACGAGAATTGCAGTACTTGCAGTTCATCCATATGAAAGGTGGACGTATTGCATTATTTTTAAATACCTAAGGGAATAGGAATATAGATCTAAAGCAAACTCTACCTGTTTATTCCTAAATTGAAGCCATGGACTTCTTTTCATATGACTCCTAAAAATGTGAACATTGACTACAAAAAATTAATATCAAGCCTTCAGAAGAACTATTAATAAATATGATATATTACTCTGACTTACCATTTCCTCTCTGTAGAAAAAACAGAAGTGAAACATCATAAAGAAGAAAAAGGTAATTTTTTAAAAGAAAAAAAACTATAATGCAAAGCCCTGAAGGCAAAATATTTTGAATCAAAATTTATTTATATCATTTGTAAATGTAATTTTTATTTATATATGTGATGATTGTCAGTCTGATTTGAAGAGGAAATGTGGTAAATAACTGTGGCTGTGTGGTAATGGACAATAGGCCAATCCATGCAAAGAAACATCCATTTGTTGTTCCAGTGACACTTCCTCTTAACATTGGGTTTATTTCTTTAGTAAACTATACAATATATTAATCACTGATTTCAATGTAATTTTCTGGAAAACTGACAAAGGCCTTGATTATCAAAGAAATATTTATTGGATCAAGAGGAAAACATTCTTAGATTTATCAGAATAACTATTAATAACAAAAAAAATGTTTTTGTTTATCCCCAAATTCAATTACTCAGAGTGACCCATTTTCCATAGATTCTAGTTAATGTAATTGCTACATTCATGGTATACCTCTGCTTATGCAAACCAAACAATCTCTACTACTAACATTTACTTTTGTTAGGTATTAGTTTGAATGAAGACACAATTTTTTAAATTCACTCTGAGAAAATATTTACAATGCGTTAATTATTCCCATGTTCTTAAAGCTTAGAGTTGAAGTGAGACACAATCTTTATGAAAATTTACTTTAAAAATTTGCGTTTTAATTTACATTTTTCTTATAAACAGTCTCGACAAGAAAAGAAAGTCCTCAATTACACAATGTGACAAAAGGTAATTTTGAACTACATAAATATTCAAATGTAGCATTAGTATAGAAATGCCTGAATTGTGTTGTTGCTCAATATTAACACTAGATTATTTTAAAGCAATGAAGTCTAGCAGATACATACTTCAGCTAAGAGCAGAGGATTGTTTTACTTGTTTCGCAGTTTTATATGTGAGTTATGCTGCTGTAATGTGACTACAAACATAAGTATCCTGACTGAAAATGTTTTTTAAAGAACTTTATATTGGCATCACTTGATTTTTACAAATTGATAATTCTTAGGTTTATGTTAGAAACTCTAAAAATCTCAAAGTAAACCATATCACACAGATTCCTTAAAAATATATATTTTCTAGTCTGGCCCTTTGAATGAGATTTAGGTTGGTAGAATGGAGATATTGCCAGTCTGGTTCAAGAAGGTAGAATGTCTGGCATAGTATTTGGGACAACTACCTCACCTTATATGTTTTTGTCCTATATACAAATAGTTTAATAATACAGCACATTTCTTTGAAGAATAATAATGTCTTATGGAAACAGATGAATTATTGTGAAAAAGTAAACTGATTTTCATGTTGCTTTTTAAGATTTATTTATTTTATGATCTCATTGGTAATTATCGTTGAAATAAAAATAATTCTCCATGACACATTTTATGAAATTTGGAAATTTTAAAGAAAATATTTAGATTAATTACATAATACAAAGTGATTTTATTCAAATTAGGTATAAGTATAATTGAACAAAAACACATAATTTTAACAAAAATCCTGCTGATTTTAGTAAGAGTATTTAAAAAGCATAAATATGTTGTGACATCTGAAATGATTAACAGCCTTTTTTGATAGCTCACATACTTTCTTACATAAAAGAGATTAATCAAGACATTCAAAGACTCATGTTCACAGACAATAGAGAGTTGTATTTATTCACTAACTCTTAAACAATAAAAGAGAAACTCAAAATATATTAGATACTTTTATAAAGTCCACTGATGTATAATCTACTTCCATATTATATCACTTAAACAAAATTTGTTTTCTTTTCTTAGCTGAAAAACCTGCAAGAGTATCAAGTAAGTACAATGTGTATTAATGATGAGTTATCTTTGATATATAATATCAATTTTAAGGTGAACTTCATAAAATATTTCTATTTTTAATGTTCAGAAGATTCATTCTAAACTAAACTTACTGACAAGAATTTGTTAGCTTTTATTCTCACTTATGTTGAAACTTTTTAAAAAATCTATATTATTTGAAATTATAACTTGTACCAGAAATACCTTATTATGTACTTAAGCCTGAGGATGACTTGCCTTCAAATAAATAAATCTTTTCAGTGACTGAAGTAAAATGAAAAAAAAATAACCCTGTGTCTGCCTTAAACCATCAGTCACTAATTTACTATGGATCACGTATGATCAAACAATCATGTTTTATTTGCTGCTGTTTTCTAATCTTCATTAACTAAATATAATTTTATATCAAGAAGAATGGCATAGTTAGGAATGAATGTAATCGTGTATAGCATAAATAGAGCTCCCAAGAAACATTCTCTAAAATATCAGATCCAGGTACAGATAGGAATTCTAAGTGCATAGGATACAACTGTAAATATATCTTGCAAGTTCCTAAAATTTAAAGAAATAAAAATTTTCCTTTCCATGCTTCCATATTTACAGAAGAAATCATTCTAAATAAGTGCTATTCAATAAAAATATGTAAAACACATACATAATTTTAAATTTTTAGTTAACACATTAAAAAGTAAAAAGAAACAGGTGAAAATAATTTTATAATACATTTTATTTAACCCAATATATACAAATATTATTTCAATATATAATCATATAGAAATGTATTGATCATTTACATCCTTTTTTGTCTTGTATCGAGACTATGAAATCATCTGAGTATTTTACATTTACAGCACATTTCAGTTTGCACTAGTCACATTTCAATTCCTCAAAACCCACGTAGTTAGTGGCTACTGCATTGGACCAAGAAAGTGCAATTTATTGCTTCCACTGAATCCAACATTTTGTGAATATTGAGGACAACATAAGAGAATCATTAAAGTATGGTAGTTCCCACATATGTCCTTCAAAGTTCTTCGATTGCAAGTAATAGAATCCCACATGGACTTGCTTCAGGAATTTAGAAAAGAAAATTTATTACATGGATACAGAATTATCTCAGTGGTTCAGGGTAAAACTTAAAGTAAAGGCGGTCGGAAGCTACCCTAAACAACACCTTTCCCCCACAGCTAAAGGTAATGAGAGCAGACTTCATGAAGGAGGTATGCCAGGATTTGTACCTTGAAGAATGGTTAAGATTTGTATAGCTGGAGAAAAGGGGAGTAATGGGTAGTGAAGAAAACACAGCATGTAGAGGCAATCAGAAGTGGCGGTTGGACTTGGAGGCTAGTGTTAGAAAGAAGAGGGAGATGAGAACATTTAGGGTGAAACTGTGAGTTAGGGAACATGCAAGGCCAGAGGAATTTGGACTCTGGCACAGAAAGCTATGGTTTACCTCCCAGAAGGAAATAAGAAGTCAAAGAATTATTGAGATGCCTAACCTCAAGTAATTGCAATAGTAGTAGTAAGAGTAATAGTAGTAGTAAGAGCAATAGTAGTAGTAAGAATTAAAGTGAGAATGAGTTGTAACTGAAAAGGGAATGATATGAGGAAGACAAATATATCATTTCTTATGGACTCTATTAAAATAAATCCCAGAGACATCATGGAATGAGTCATTTCAATAAGTTGTTTTCTGAGAATATAAAGATGACCTTCTCTATAGCACACACTATTTTTTTATCATGTGTTTTTATGGGCAGTCATTAAAAACTGCTTCAAATATTAATGTCTATAAAGCATAGCATACTAAATATAATTTAAACTAAACAATTATAGTTCTTTTTTTGAACCCTCTTTTAGCATTAGGTACATGTGTTTTTGTTGTTGATGGTGGTAGGGTGAGTTTATTTGGTTGGACTTCTTTTTGTTAGTCATTCATTTGTCCTTGCCCAAAGGAGGTTCATGAAACAGCTATGTTTGTGGCCATCTCTCCTTTTCCCCATATGATCTAACTCCACCCTAGTGCCTCATCTCTTGTCCTCTGGCTGGGACCAGGTCCTCTTCTCTTATAGGTCATTTTTTCCACTTGAGTGCAGGATGCACAGAGATTATCCTTCATTCTCAGTTTTGGTGAGTATAGAAGGAGGAATGCCAATGCATAGAAAAGGACTGGCCTAAAAGAGAGGGCAGGTATCTTTCCTAAATTCTAGTGGTTCAGTTTGATTAGAGATTCCTGGAACCATCCCAGTGGACTAGATTCTCAGATATCTGGGATTTTATTACAGGGATAAAAATGATGCTGATAAGAATTAACAATGCACTAACATCTCTCTGTGACATACATGAAAGTAACATTGCAAAATCAGGTTTTCCATGATTCATGGAGGATTATGGTTTAAGCAATGTTTGTTTGTGTGGGTTTACTCTTGTGACAGACATAGCTTTCTAATTTCTAAATATTCATTTTGTTTTCATTATGTATCTTTTTATTTGTATATATGGTAAATATATAATAAATAATTTGCTTCTTGTAGAGTTTGGAGGATAACATCAAAGAGATATTTTAGATTGTGTTGCATTTAATAATTTTCTTAAAACTTAAAAGCAAAAAACCCACATTCTTAAAATTTAAATAATGCAACTATCTCTACCTGAAATTAAGATTTTAAGTCTTTTGAAACTTTTTCTCCGAAAAAAATATACATTCTAAAACATTATTTTCCAGGAACTTGCCCAAAGGCAAAACATGAAATAAAACAAAAGACTGAGAAAATACAGTATTAAAGGGCAAATGGTGCTGAGGGAAGACTTTCATCTAGATGAGTCACAAAGCTTTTGACATAGCTAAGTAAATCTAGGTTGACTTGCTCCTCTAAATGAGTATTTCAAATGGAGTAATGTAGTAAGAACTTTTCTTGAGCTCATTCCACCTGGAGGTATAACTTTGGCAACTGTTTTTATAACATGTTTCTTTCATAATGAACAATCAACATTTTTGCTGTTAGCGCTTCACCATATAACCTGCATACACATACTTTTGGGATCATTATAAAGTCTCTAAGATCTAATTTTGACATTAGCCACAGATAATGAATTTACTTTGATATGTCTATACTAATAATCTTTATCTAGAAGTTAATTGCTTTTTAATATAAGCTTCAACCAAGCTCTAGTAGAAGATTAGCCAGGATTTCTATTATTTTTAAACAAATGTCTTTGTATCTTACTCCTGTGATTTTTTATTTTTTATTTTAGCATATTATGGGGGTACAAGTGTTAAAGTTACATATATTGCCCATGTCCCCTCTCTCCTCGAGTAAGAGCTTCAAGCATGTCTCCTGTGATTTTTTTAAAAGCTAACATTTTATATTCTCATTTATTTTTTGATTCTGTATTTTTCTCATATTAATATGGTGAGAGAAAATAAGTGATTTGCTTCAATACTAGAATATGAGGGATAATTGAGATGTCAGAATTCAGCTACCCTGGAAATCAATTTGAAATTTTAAATAAGGTTAAATTAAATAAGGATTCCAAAATGTAAAAGTTAATAGTATTTTCTTGAATTTACATATTTAGTATATCTTAGGCCTGAAAGTCAAACTCTGAAATGAGTATCTATTAAGGATTTTTTAAAAAAGAAAATAACTAACCATCACGAAAGCATCCTAATTGGCATTAATAAAAGCATACCCTATTTCTATTGATTATATGTTCCTGCATTGAAATTTTTCAGTAATTTCAGAAAGCTACAGTTTCCCAAAAAGAATGTAATTTCCATTTGAAGGATTATTTCATTTTGTCAAATTATAATGTGACTAGTAATGAGTCAGTAAATTATTAATATAAAATGATAATCCAGTGGCCAAAAAGAACTAAATTTTTAAACACAGAAATTCTTAAACAAAGAGAGAATATGTTTTTTAACAATATTTTGAGTTGCTGTTTTAAAATATGATTTTATTTATATGATTGATAGTATCTTTCTTTTATTAGACAATTAAATGAACTTTTCTAGCGTGATCAAATCCAGGCTCAAAGTCACTTAAGAGTTAATTCACTTCTAAAATTAAGTAATTTATGTTATCTCAGACTAATTAAGTTGCTGATGAAAATAATGGGTTGTTAATGAATTGTGACATAGCAACACTTTAACTCTTAAATAAGTGAATCAATTTTTACCACTGTACAACATATGCCAGTCACATTTCTAGCATTTCACAAGAAAATTTAACAGTCTGATTAAGATGCAGTTACATAATAAGTCTTGAAACACTCTTTGCTTAACTTTACAGAATAAGTCTGAATTATGTTATTCATGCCAATTATATATTGAATTCATTTGCCTAAAATTAGATCTCAATGTTTCCCAAAGAACAAAGTTAATTGCAGAAACTAAAATGTGTATTAAGTCCCTTCCCTTGGTTTTTTAAAATTGTTTGTGAAAAGGAAAAAATAAACATCTCCATTGCTATAAATATATAACCAAATTTATGGCTGGCTTTTCCACTGTTTCAGCTAGTGAAAGTGATTATATATATAAATCAAAAACAGAAAGAGAAAAAAAGACCTTCCCACATCTAAAATAATTTCTTTTAAAATGAAGATTTAAGAGAGATTATTATTCATTTTTATAATTTTTCTATGTATACAAATTAATGTTAACTAAATTTCCTCTCCTTCTCAACAAACACAAGTTATTCCAGTGTTACCTTTTTCTTTAAAAATACCTTATTAGGCCAGGTACAGTGCCTCACATTGTAATCTCAATACTTTGAGAGGCCAAGGCAAGAGGATCACTTTAGGTCAGGAATTGGCTTAGACAACATAGTGAGACCCCATCTCTACAAAAAATTAAAACAATTAGCCAGGTGTGATGACATGTGCTATTCAGGAGGCTGAGGCAGGAAGATTGCTTGAGCCCAGGAGTTTTAGGTTACAGTGAGCTATTAATATGATCGTCCCACTGCACTACAGCCTAGGCAACAGGGCAATACTGTGTATCTAAAAAAATTCTTTATTGTATAATATCTGATATATACAAAATAACATATGAAACGTATATCTAAGAGCTAGATACTACAAATATTGTGGCTTCTGCGATCCCATTCCTTGATTCCTATCAGAAGTAATTACTATATTGAGTTTTATTTTTATGATTGCCTTGATTAATTTTTTCTAATTTTATGATATGTATTGATCTTTCAACTATGTGTGTGTATGTGGTGTGAATGTAGGTGTAGCACATTGTAGGACATATTCTGAGATTTTTACTTAGTGTTATGTTTCTTAGATTCACCAGGGTTTTTCTCTATTTTTCATTTTGACTGCCATATAGCATATTCTTTTGTGAATATATACATTTTAATCTATTCTACTATTGATGGATATTAGCATTACTTCTAATTTATTTGAGATTTTTCTCTGTTTCTCTTTAAACATCTTAATATATATCATTATTTTATTTATTTTTTACTTTCTAATAGATAATTAACATTTATAAATTTTCCTTTACTACTTCATCAGAATTGCACAGACTTTTAATGTAGAATTTTCACTACAATTCAACATTAAGTATACTTTAATTTCCATTACACTGAATTTTTAACTAATATGTGTTACATAGAAGTTATTTATAGAATGTATTTTTAAATTTTCAAACCTATGGTAATTATCAAAGTTATCCTCTTTAACCAAACTTTTACTTAATTTTAAAAATAGTATATAAAGAATCTTCTCTTTGAAATGTGTTCAGTGCTTATCTTGTGAACAAATATATTAATAGTTTTAGTAAATATCCTATATATGATGTAGAGGAATGTGCTTTCCTTGCATGGTTAGAAGTATAAATCTATATCCATTAAATCAAGCTTAATTGTATTTTTTTCAATTATTTTTATATATTCTAAGTGTCAAGAATTGAATAATCTATACTGAACTCTCTCCTACTATGATGGAAAATTATCAGTTTATCCCTGTAGTTTCATCTATTTTTATGTGAGGAGCTATTTTATGTTATATATGTTTAATCCTATCTTTTGATAAATTGAACATCTATCTTTAATAGTGACTTCTGTATCCCTTATAATGCTCATTTTAAAGTGTGGTATGTTTGATATTACTATAAATATCCTAGTTTTCTTTTAGTTAATATTTTATCTTAATTTTTTGTTTGTTTTTATTTTTTATTTTTATTTATTTTTATTTTTTATTTCAGCATAACAAGGGAGTACAAATGTTAAGGTTACATACATTGCTATTGCCTTCCCTCCCCCCTCAAGTCAGAGCTTCAAGCATGTCCATGCCCCTGACAATGCACCATGCACTTATAATGTATATATATAAACCCATCCCCTCCCCCCACCTGCCCGACACCCAATAAATGTTTTTTTAATTAATTTGTTTTTGTTTTTTTATAACATTTTGGTTAGATTTTATAATTTTGCCTTTACCTAGCAAAGGTTAGTGTGGAGGTTCCCCTCCACACTGTTCGACTCATCTCTCAGATGTGGATCTATACCCCCAACCCCCAAATCTCTGGTGAACAATACCCTCCTTTGAGCACCATATTGAAAATCAGTCAGTACCAATGTGACGGTGAGTACCATCCCTCTGATCTTGTGTCACCTCACTTTGGATAATGGGCTCAAGCTCAATCCAGGATAATATAAGCAGTGTTAGCTTGCTGTCATTTCTTAGAATTCAGCAATATTCCATTGTAAACATATACCAAATTTTAATTATCCAGTCGTGAATTGACAGGTACTTGGGTTGTTTCCATGTCCTTGCAATAGTGAATTGTGCTGCCAAAAACATTCAGGCACAGATGTCTTTATAATAGAATGATTTATGCTCTTTTGGGTAGATGCCTAATAATGCTATTGCTGGGTCAAATGGTATTTCTATTTTTAGCTGTTTGAGGTATCTCCAAATTCTTTTCCACAATGGTTGAACTAATTTGCAGTCCCACCAGCAGTGTAAGACTGTTTCTGTCTCTCCACATCCTCGCCAACATTTATTGCTTTGGGATTTCTTGATACAGGTCAATCTCACTGAGGTTAGATGATATTTCATTGTGGTTTTTATTTGCATTTCTCTAATGATTAGGGATGTTGAGCATTTTTTAATATGTTTGCTGGCCATTATTCTGTCTTCTTTGGAAAAGTTTCTGTTCATGTCCATTGCCCATTTCTTGATGGGGTTGTTTGATTTTTTCTTGTTAAATCTTTTGAGTTCTAGATAGATTCTTGTTATCAGACCTTTATTGGAGGAGTAGAGAGCAAATATTTTCTCCCTTTCTGTAGGTTGTCTATTCGCTCTAATAATAGTTTCTTTGGCTGAGCAGAAGCATCTTAGTTTGATCAGATACCATTTGTTTAGTTTTGTTGCTGCAGTGATTGCTTTGGGGGTCTTCTTCAAAAATTCTTTGCCTAGACCAATGTCTGAGAGGGTTTTCCCAACATCTTCTAGGATTCTTAGGGTTTTGTGCCTTAGGTTTACGTCTGTTATCCATCTTGAGTGAATTTTTGTGAGAGGTGAAATGTAGGGATCCTGATTCATTCTTCTGCATGTAGATATCCAGTTTTCCCAGCACCATTTATTGAAGATAGATTATTTTCCCCAGTGTATATTTTTATCTGCTTTATCAAAGATTAGATTACCATATGTAGATGGTTTCATCTCTGGAATCTCAGACCAATTCCAAACATCAGTGCATCTGTTCTTATGCCAATATCAAGCTGATTTAATTATTATTGCTTTTTAGTAAAGCTTGAAGCCAGAAAGATGGATGCCTCCCAGTTTGTTCTTTTTACTTAAGATTGCTTTGACTATACGTGTTTTTTTCTGGTTCCATACAAAGCGAAGAATTATTTTTTCTAGATCTGTGAAGAATGATGGTGGTATTTTGATGGGGATTGCATTAATTCTGTAGATGACTTTAGGTAATACTGACATTTTAATGATATTGATTCTACCAATCCATGAACAAGGTGTGTTTTTCCATCTGTTTACATCTTCTACTATTTCTTATTTCAGTATTTCATAGTTCTCCTTGTATAAGTCTTTCGTATCTTTTGTTAGATATATTCCTAGATATTTAAATTTCTTTGGAGCTATAGTAAAAGGAATTGTGTTTTTGAGTTGAACTTCGGCTTGACAGTTCTTGGCATATACAAATGCCTCTGATTTGTGTATATTGATTTTGTAGCCTGAAACTTTGCCAAATTCATTGATCAAATCTAGGAATCTCTTGGAGGAATCCATCGGGTTTTCTAGGTATAATGTCATATCTTCTGTGAAAAGCAAGAGTTTAATCTCATCTGCACCCACTTGGATGCCCTTAATATCCCTCTCTTGCCTGATTCCTGTAGCTAGGACTTTGAGCACTATGTTGAATTAAAGAGGAGATAGTGGACATTCTTGTCTAGTTCTGGTTCGAAGTGGGAATGGTTTCAATTTTTCCCCATTCAGTATGATATTGGCCATGGGTTTGTCATAAATGGATTTGATAATTTTAAGATAAAAATTGCCTATGCCTATTTTGTTCAGAGTTTTTATCATAAAGGTGTATTGGTCTTTGTCAAATGCCTTTTCTGCATCTATTGAGAGAATCATATGGTCTTTGTTCTTGTTTTTATTTATAAGGTGAATTGGATTTATAGACTTGTGTATGTTGAACCAGCCTTGCATGCCAGGAATAAACCCCACTTGGTCATGGTGAATTATTTTTTTGATGTGGTGCTGAATTCTGTTTGCTAGAATTTTGTTGAAGATTTTTGCGTCTATATTCATGAGGGATATTGGTCTGTAATTTTCTTTTTTTGTTGTGTCCTTCTTGGTTTTGCTATCAAGGTAATACTGGCTTCATAGAATGAGTTAGGAAGGATACCATCTTTCTCAATGTGGTGGAATAATTTCTGTAGTATAGGTATGAGTTCATCTTTGTATGTTGGTAGAACACTGAAGTGTAGCCATCTTGTCTGAGACTTTTCAGTTTGCAGAGGTTGTTTATTACTACTCCAATTTCTGCACTTGAGATTGGTTTATTCAGGAATTCTGTTACCTCCTGGATGAACTTAGGGTGGTTGTATGAATCCAGGAATTTTTCCATTTCTTCCTCGTTATGTAGTTTTAGGGCATATAGATTTCTATAGTAGTGAAACCTTATGTTTTGTATTTCTGTGGTGTCTGTTGTGTCCTTTCCTTTTTTGTTTAGTATTGAGTTTATTAGAGTCCTTTCCATTTGAGTTCTTGTTAGTGTAGCCAGAGGGCTATCAGATTTGTTTTATCTTTTTGAAAAACCAGCTTCTGGTTTTGTTGAGCTCTTGTATAATTCTCTTGTTCTCCATTTCATTTAGTTCTGCTTCGATCTTACTTCTTTTCCTCTGCTAGGATTGGAATGGTTTGCTCTTCTTTTTTCAATTCCTTGAGTCTATTCATTAAGTTGTCAGTATCTAATCTTTCTGTTTTTTGGATGTGAGTGTTTATTGCTATTCATTTTCCTCTCAGATATGCTTTTGCTGTATCCCACAGGTTTTGGTAACATGTGGCTCCATTGTCATTTTGTTTGAAGAAACTCTTGATTTCCCTCTGAATTTCTTCCTTGACCTAATAGTTATTCAACAGTAGATTGTTTAGTTTCCATGACTTTGTGAAGTGGTGCATATTTCTGTTAGAATTGAACTCTAATTTTATACCACTATGGTCAGAGAAGACACATGGTATTATTTTTATTTTCTTGAATTTTTTGATATCTGCTTTGCAGCCTAGTATGTGATCAATTTTGGAGAAGGATCCATGGGCTGCTGAGAAGAATGTAAATTCAACTTTATTTCGGTAGAATGTTCTGTAGAGATCTGTCAGTCATTTTTGGTCAAGAGCTTTGGTTAAGTCCCTTATTTCTTTATTTAATTTCTGTTTGGAGGATCTATCCAGTTCATTTAGTGGCATGTTGAAGTCCCCTGCTACTATGGCAGTATTGTTTAACGTGGTATTTATTTCAGACAAGGTTTGCTTTATATAATTGTGTGTCCCTGCATTGGGTGCATAAATATTAAGAATTGTTAAATCTTCTTGTTGGATCTTCCCTTTCAGCATTATAAAGTGGCCATCTTTATCCTTTTTTATTTTTGCTATTTTAAAACTTATGTTGTCTGGGAGTAGTATAGCTATCCCTGTTTTCTTTTGACTTCCATTTGCTTGGATGATAGTTTTCCATCCCTTGATCTTCAATTTGGAGGCATCTTTGTGGGTTAGTTGTGTTTCCTGTATACAGCAGATACTAGGCTTGTGGAATTTAATCCACTCTGCCAGTCTGCCTCTTCAGAGAACAGTATAATCCACTTACATTTATTGAGAGGATTGAAGTTGTAGGAAGATTTCCATTCATATTGTTGGGTGAAGTCCTGTTGCTTTGTCTTAGTTCTTGAGCCATCATGAAGTTCGAGGTCTAGTCTTTAATTCTTTGAGGATTTTACTTTGAGGAGTGTCTATTGACCTGGTCACTGTGGAAGGCAGGTCTTAGAATTTCCTGTAGGGCTGGTCTGGTCTTTGCAAATTCCTTCAGTGATTACTTGTTTGACAAGGACTTCATTTCACCCTCATAGATGAAACTTAATTTTGCCAGATAAAGAATTCTAGGTTGGCGTTTATTCTGTTTTAGAAGATTAAGGATAGGCACCACTCCCTCCTGGCTTACAAGGTCTCAGATGAGAAGTCTATTGTTAGTCTGATAGGCTTTCTTTTATAGGTTATTTGTTGTTTTTGCCTTGCTCTACGGAGGATTGCTTCTTTCACATTTACTTTGGTCAGCTTAATAATTACATGACGAGGCGATTGCCTATTCACATTGAGTCTCCCAGGAGTTCTGTGTGCTTCTTGTCTTTGGATATCAAGATTTCTAGCCAGGTGGCATATTTTCCTCCAGTATGCCGTAAAATAAGTTTTCCAACCCTTGTGAATGTTCCTCTTCCCTCTTCTGGAATCCCAATCAATCTGAGATTTTTTGACTTTTTTATATAATCCCACACTTCCTGTAAGCTTTGGTCTTATCTCTTGTTTCTGTGCTCCCTTTCTTCCTCTGATTTGTTTAGCGTATAGGCATAATATTCAAGCTCTGAGATTCTTTCCTCTGCATGATCTATCCTGTTTTTGAGGCTTTCCACTGCATTATGGAGTTCCTTGAATGTTTCCTTCATTGCCAGAATTTCTGATTGGTTTTTCTGAATTACTTCGATTTCTTTGGAGAATTTTTCATTCATTTCCTGGATTGTTCTTGTGGTTTCTCTATGTTGGGATTCTATTTTCTCTTCAATTCTATTGAGTTTTCTAATAATCCATATTCAGAATTCTTCCTCTGTTGTTTAATCATATCATGTAAGTTGGTGTCAGTTGGTGGAGAATGAGTATTTTCTTTTGGAAGTCACTTTTCTCTCTGATCCTTTGTGATTCCTGGTATCTTTCACTGGTTCTTCCTCATATGGATACTTTTTTGAGGACCAGAGGTGCTGGAACTTGATTATGAGCTGTGTTCTTGGTTTCCAAAGGAATGATCCTTGGAAGAGCTGGAGAATATGTGCTCTAGTCCTGTATCATCTTAGAGGAGTTTGAGCCTGTTGGGTTATCTTTGACCTGATGTATTCACCTTCTGTCCACAGAGTTTAGTGGGTTTGGGCCCAGTGCTTAGACACCTAGACATTTATTCACTCTAGTGAGATGGAGACCAGTTTCCACCACTAGGTTGAAATGGGAGGTACTGTGTTAGGCTCTGAGTTTACTCTCTTTTGTTATCTGTTGTCTATGAGAAGGAGTCAGTTATCAATGTATCCTAAGATCTTTGCATTGCATTCTAAGCTTCCAAATGGGATATACAGGTATCTCAGTCTTAAGGGAATGTCTTGCCTCTCCCAAGGGTTCCTCGAGTCCTCAGGAATAGCAGCCTCCTTCGCAACTCTGCCTTGCTAAGACAGGCTCTGCTCTCTGGGCACAGATCGCAAATGGCTGAATGCAGCAGGAAACCACCCAGGTTCAATCTTGTGAGACAGCTGCCGAACAAAACACAGCTCTCCCCTTTCCACCCCTTTAAACAGCCTCTGAGGCCAATAGCTGGGTTAGGCCAGAGGAGAGGTTTGAGACCACTTCCAGATCAGGTCTCCACAGCATTTCCAAGCTATGGGGTGGCAGTGATGCACTCTGCCAGCGCTAATGCAGAAGGTCCCCATGTGGCAGAAAAATGGGTTGGGTTTGGTGGGCTGGCTTCAAACATCTACTGCACTCCCTAAATCCCCTGTTTGCAGAGACCCAATAGTTTATGTGTGGAGATCTGCCCTCTGTCTACCCAAAGCCAGCCAAAGCCTCAGCTATATCCAAAGGCCAAGATTCCTTTAAGGTAGAGTCCCCCCTTCCTGGACCTGGAAGTGTCCTGAGGTGGAATGCCAGATTCGACACTTGTTTCTGTGGTACGAGGCGGCCGCTGGGTTCAGGTCCTCCTCCACCCAAGACTGCCTCTGCAGAGCACTGAAGAGAGTTCAAAATGTTGCCTTCTACCAGAAGCCTGATCAGTTCCGCCAGTTTAGGGTAGAGGGGATGCCGGAAACCACTTCCAGCGCGGCCCACCGCAGTGTTTCCAAGCTATGAAGCAGCAGCAGCAGTGCTGGGAAGCTGCTGCTGATGTCAGACCCTCACCCCCTGCAACTGCTTTAGTGGAGTGCTGCAGAGAATTCAAAATGCTGCCTGCTCCAGACTCTACTCCACACCTCTCGTCTGCCCACCTTACCGCTTCCCACCAACTTCAAGCACTTCCCTGCCTGCGTGAATGTGGAGTTTGATGGGAGAGGGATAGTCTCCCTGTGCTAGGCAGAAGCAATGCCTCCTCCGGCCAGCCTGTTGGGGTGGCAGATGAGCGGACACGCTCCCTCCCTGTTGTAAATTTCCGACTCCCCGGGTTTTGTGGAAGATTTTTTGGTTCACCTTTGATTATTGTCTACATTTTCCGTATCCCAGTGTCTCTCTGCAGTCTTGCAAAGCTGATCCAGTGTAAGTGCAGATCACTTGCATGTGGTTGTCTGCCTTCTTCACTTTTCACTCTGAGAGCAGAGAGCCAGGAGTTCAGCCCTACTCTGCCATTTTTCTCCCAAAAACTCTCTATCTTAATTTTTTATAAACCTTTACTTAAAGCCTTTCCATAACATTGTGTGATGTTTAATAAATAATACAAAGCTACATTTTATTTTGTACTTTATCTAGGGCAGTGATTCTTACTTTTAATCTGATGAATTTAAACTATATTTATTGTAATTATTAGTTTTTCATTCCTGGTTCTCACTGTCTTACTTGTTGCTTTCTATTTCTCGTGCTCTCTCAATGCTTTTTAAAAATAACCTTTCTTATTTTTTTTTAAATTGAGGGTAATTTTTTTTCTTCTAAGTGTTTTTATTCTTCTATTTTGCAACCTCTACTGTTCTAGAAAGAGTATGTCTACCTTATTTCTATTACTTTAGTGACTACTCTCAAAATTTTACCATGCACACTTAACAAAGTATAAAGTTACTATAAAACAACTCCTACACAAGAGAAGAATGTTTAAATCCCATCACATCTAATCCTGACTTATATGGTAGTTTTTGTTAAAACAAATTAGCACCAAATTTATGGTAGAAATACAAATGTTATTATATGGTTATGTCTAATATCAGGAAACCTATCTTCAGAAGTGTTTCCACTAGTTCCAATTATGATTTAAAAGTTGTGCTGGACAAGATGGCTGACCAGAGACAACAGCTGCCTTTTCAGTAAAAAGGGAAATTTTAGATGACAGAGAAAAAAAGAACAGACAGACAAACATAGATCAGATGTGTGTCTAAAGGAAGGGTAGCAGTCTTTGGGAGACTCCGTGGGAAGAAGTTTCAGTGCAGACAAAAAGGAGCGAGGTAACAGCAAAGAGCAACCCCCAAGAGACTTGGAGTCTAGTGAGAAGGGTAGGTGAAGGAGGTTGTTTCTCCCTCCCTTGCATCTCTCACAGTCGGTAGGTTCCTGAGCTGCTGGAGAGACTTTCTGCTCACCTGAGCCCAAAGGCTGCTGTGACCAGTAAGTGGGGAACTTCTTGTGGACAGGGCACCAGGGGCCCTGGGGCACTTTCGCCCCTACAGACCTGAGCTGCAGGGGAGGCAGCATATTGCTACTCTACCCCCCATGCACCTTTTTCCTCCCCAGGAGGCTTCAACTCCTGAGCTTTCATTCTGCTGGTTTCCACACAAACATTGCCCAACTCCAGCCTAGACTGCAGGAGCCACAGGTGATCCAGTGGGTCCCAGGTGATCTACATGACTTGAGAGCTTGGACATTCTGGGCAGAATGCCTCCCAGAGAGAAAGACGGACACCACCAGAGTGCTAGTTTTCCTCCATATAGACTCTTTTCCTCCCTTCCCCTTCCCCATTCAGAGATGCTGAGAGAGAGTATTGAGTCTCAACACTGAAACTTCCACAGAGAGTGTGGCTCAGACCTTTTCTCTTGGGGTTCTTCAGTGGAATTAAGGGTGCTTAGACTGTGAGCTTCCTGCTTGCTGGTCATGCCTGGTGCTATTTGCCTGTTGGTTTCATTAGATAAGGGCATGCCCTGAGGCAGAGGGACATCAATCTTGCTTAGGCACCCCATGGGTGACTCAGAACCAGGGCACTTATCACTGGCATGATCAGGAATTGATCTTCATGGTCTTTGGAGAAGAAGAAGCCTGTGTGGGAAGATCTTAGGGGAGAGTGCAATGTGGGTCCTAGCTGCAGCATGCTTGTAGGACACCTCTTCACTCATGGGAGGGCTGCACTCTCAGCTCAGTCCAGGATCCTGTGGGGGGAACATCCCAGCCCAGAGCACAGTTGCAAGGGAGCTAGGCTGGCTTGGGCTCCTGTCTATTGGCAGAGACTGGGAGAGATGGTTGAGGAGAGGAGTGGAGAGAAGAGCAAGGCCCACTGCAGACTGCAAATTTGTGAAACTCAGATGGATCTGCCTCCACAAACAGACTTGCTGGCTGGATGGGACCCAACCAGAAGCTGGGAACTGACCTTTGAACCCTGCCAAAACAGCTACATACCCAGCTTTTGTGAAGCCTGAGGTCAAGATCACCCAACCCAGCAGCCACAGCAATGCCACTGCTGTATCAGAGATTAAGGACTCACTTGGAAATTCTAGGGCCCCACCTACCACCTGGAGCAATCAAGTGCTTCTCCTTAGGGGCTAGAGCCCTAGATCCAGTCACAGGATCCAAAAACATTGCAGTTTTTTCCTTCTGGCAAGTGCTATCTACTGACAGGAAGGCCAATTTGTATGCTGCTGACAACATTTGTTAACTCAATCTTACAAGGTGTACCGGGGACCAAGGAGTGGCCATGTAGGGGAGCACCTACTACTTCTGACAGAAAAAAAAATACACTACTGGATAAAGGTGGAAAGAACCCAGCCTAGGGCCTTAGGCTATAAGTGTTTAGGCCCCTCCCCCGTGAACAACTCTCCCACTTTGGAGAGCTTGTCATGACCCTTCTACCAGGGGCTTCCCTAGTGGCCAGAAGAGTGACTTGTAAGCCCCACAGAATTAGGGTCAGAGACAAGGAATGGTGATTAGTCAAAGTAGAATTCCATATTTTATGTCTCAGTGACTAAAGAGTGTAAATCGGGTGGCAATAGGTGAATCTCTCATTGTGATTTGAGGAGGTGGAGGGATATGTTAAAGAAGAAGGAAAATCAGTTGTAAACTTGTACAAACAAGAGGTGAAGTTGGGAGTTGAAAGTGTGAAACCAGAGCTGAGATTGTAAGTTTGGCTTCAAAAGAACTTTGGGTCTTCTCCACAAAGCGGTAGACAACAATGTAGACAAAAAGGCCAGATCCCACTGAGTAAGAGTGCAGAAGAGTAGGACAGAGAGCTGAGGGTGGAAGAATTCAACCTATTAGCAGCAGAAACTAACACCAAGGAAACTGAAAAAAAGTCCAATATTATGAAAACCATTAGAGGAAACATTTCAAATGTGGGGGAGCCCACAATGTGGAACACATCATAGAAGTTAAGAATAGGGGGTAAGTGAGAAAAGTTAATTAAACTTTGCAATTTGGAAGTCTGTGTTATTTAAGTGAGCTATTTGAGGAGAGTGTAGGGAGGAAATATCCAGGTTGCATGGTGTTAAAACTGAAGGAGCAAGAGCAACTGCTGGGAGATCTATTTTAGAAGTGTGGCTGTAAACTCAGGCAGAGGAAAAGGACAAGCTTCAAAAAGCAGAAAGGGCAAGGGCAATTTTAGACAAACTACAGACCAATATTCCTTAAGAATATTAATGTACAAACTTTCAATAAACTCCTAGCAAGCAGAATTCAGCTGAACATCAAAGTAATAATCCATCATGATCAAGTGGGCTTAATCCTAAGATGCAAGGATGGTTCAAGATATGCAAATCTTAAATGTGATTCACCTCATAAATAGAAGCAAAAACAAAAAGTGTATGATCCTTGCAATAGATGCAGAGAAAGCATTTGACAAAATCCTGGAAATTCTTAACAAAACGAAAGGCATAGACAGAACATACCTCAATATTATAAAAGTCATGCAAGACAAACCCACAGCCAACATCATACTGAATGGAGAAAAATTGAAAGCATTCCAACTTAGAAGTGGAACCAGAGAAGGTTGCCCACTGTTATCACTGTTACCACTTACGTTTACAAAGTGCTGGAGTCCTAGCCAGAGCAATTAGGCAAGATAAGGAAAGGATGGGTATCCAAATGGGCAAAGAAGAAGTCAAACTATGACTCTTTGCTGACGCTACAATCTTATATTTAGAAAATCCCAAAGATTCTGCCAAGAGACTCTTGGAATTGTAAATAAATTCCACAAAGTCTGTAGTTACAAAATCAATGCACACAAACCAGTGGCATTCTTATATGCCAAAAACAGTCAAACTTAGAACTCAATCAAAGACTCAATACCTTTCACAATAGCAACAAAGAAAATAAAATACCCAGGAATATATTTAACCAAGGAGGGGAAAGACCTCTACAGAGAGAACTAGGAAACGCTGAGGATGGAAATCACAGAGGATGTAAACAAATGGAAAAGCATATCATCCTCATGGATTGGCAGAGTCAACATTGTTAAAATGTCCATACTACCCAAAGTGATTTACAGATTCAATGATATCCTCATCAAAAAGATACCAACATTATTTTTGGCAGACCTAGAAAAAATAATTCTATGCTTCATTTGGAACCAGAAAAGAGCCCAAATAGCCAAAGCAACATTAAGCAAAAAGAACAAATCAGGAGGCATCACTTTACCAGACTTAAAGCTATACACAAGAATATACACAGCTTTAAGTGTATACACAAGCTATATCTACTTAAAGCTATACTAAACAAAGCAGCATGGTATTGGCACAAGAATAGAGACCTAGACCAATGGATTGGAACAGAGAACCCAGATATAAAACCATCCTCATGTGGCCAACTGATCTTTGACAAAGCAGACAAAAACATACAATGGGGAAAAGAATCCCTATTCAATAAATGATGCTGAGAAAATTGGGTAGTCAGATGTAGAAGACTGAAACAGGAGCAACACCTCTCACTACTCACAAAAATTAACTCACAATGGATAACAGACTTAAGCCCATGGCATAAAACTATAAGAATTCTAGAAAATGAGGCTGGAAAAACTCTTATAGATATCTGTCTAGGCAAAGAATTTATGTAGAAGACCCCAAAGGCAATCACAGCAACAACAAAGATAAGTAAATGGGACCTGATAAAATTAAAAAAGCTTCTGCATAGCCAAGGAAACTATCATGAGAGAAAACAAACAACCTACAGAATGGTAGAAAATATTTGCATGTTACACAGCTGATAAAGGTCTGATAACCAGAATCTATATAGAACTCAGGAAAATCATCAAGAAAAAATCAAGTAAACTCATTAAAAAGCAGGCAAAGGACATGAACTGAAACTTTTCAAAATAAGACAGACTAATTAATGGCCAATGAGCATGAAAAAATGCTCATCATCTTTAATCACTGGGGAAATGTAAATCAAGGCAATGAAATATCACCTAACTCCAGTGAGAATGGCTTTTATCACAATGCTCCAAAACAGCATATGCTGGTGTGGATGTGGAGAGAAAGAAACACTTATACACTGTTGTTGGGACTTCAAACAAGTTCATCCTTTATGGAAAGTAGAATGGAGATACCTCAGAGAACTAAAAGTAGACCTATCATTTGTCTAGCAATCCTACTATTAGGTATTTGCCCGAAGTATAAAAGACATTTTATAAAAATGACACTTGTGCTGGAAGGTTTATAGCAGCACAATTCACAATCACAATGATGTGGAAATAATCCAAGTGCCCATCAATATGTGAGTGGATTAATAGAATGTGGTATATGTACAATCATCAAATATTAGTCATAAAAAAATGGTGAACTAATTCCTTTTGTAACAGCCTGAATGGAACTGGAAACCATCCTTCTAAGTGAAGTATTGCAAGAATGGAAAAACAAGCACCACATTTACTCACTATTAAATTGGAACTAAATGATCAACCCTCATGTCTATATATGGTAGTAAAATTCCAGGGAAATAGAGCAGGTGGGAAGGGGGAGGAGAGGATGGATAAATTCACACTTAATGGGTACAATTCATACTATCTGAGTGAAGGACACACAACTTTTACTCAAACTGTACAAAAGTAATTCAGGTAACCAAAACATTTGTACCCTAATAATATTCTGAAATAAAAAATACAAAATTTATATAAACTTGGAAAAATTACTTAACATTTCTGTGGTTCGGTAGCCTTATTTTTAAAATTTGGAGTATTATAATAATATGTACCTCATAGAAATTTTGGGCAGACTAAGTAAGGTAAAGTAGAAAGGTGCCTATATAAAGTGATTATTAACTGGTAACTATGAGAATGAGGATAATAGTGATGATTACAACATGACAAGGAGTTACTTCCCTAGCTAGGGATAGATTTCAGTTATTAAGCTTTTGTGTCAAAATGGATAAAACTGTAAAATGAAAAAATAATAAGAAATCACACCTTGTTTATTTTGGGCTGGATTTAAAACAATCACACCTTTTAGAGCAAGGGTAATTAAATTCATGATGATTTTGTTCCAGGAGGAAAAAATGGAGCAGTTAATTTTTGCTGAAGGCTTCTAAATAGATCCCAGCTACCGTAGTCACCACACTGATCACTTCTTTTGCTAGACCCCAGAGACAGTCTGCATATAAGGCACATTTGCTGCAATGTTTTACTCATTATTAGTCTTTGGGTCCCAGCGCCATGGCCTCATTCGTTTATGGGTGATGTTAAGTTGTCCTGACATTGCCCTCAAGACAGTTGTGTTTATCCTTGGAGTGACAGGACAGACACTCAGAAAGGATTGCATACGTTTGTGGAACACCCTTGGCTTCACTGTGTGCTGCGTGCAAAATTCCAAATGTGAACTGTCCTTGCATACTTTATTATTCCCTGGAGTCAATTTTAAGAATTCTCAGTGAATGTTCACTGTATCAGTTAATTTTTTTTTAAAACTCAAGATCATTTTCAATAATAGCATATATAGAAGAGCTTCTCACACCTGAGGGCTAACATAAACTGTCGACTGTTGCTCTGAAGTACTATGAATTCCTAGGATTTCTTGGGAAAATGTAAACTCTTAGAATGTAATATTCTATGAAACTAATTACACAACTTCAGCCAGGTAAGAAAATAATGGAGCTTTGAGTATATTTGTAGACACAGAGTGATGCAGTGAATTTGATAAAGGAAGAGGGGTGAGGAAGGATACAAAAATGATGCTAAATTTCTTGTGTCTGTGTCTAAGGTTCCCAGGCATTTGCTTATGAGAATTTCTTGAAACTGCAGGAATCAGAACAGACTGCTAGTAGAGATAAACATACAGCAACTGTGTCGGTATATATCCATGCATTATTTATGAAGCTTTTATTTATTTATAGTGTTTGCTAAGGGTATGCAGAACAGACTGGACACTACACAGAAACATTTTTAAATGGGAAAAACAAAATTAACAATCTATGCCATCAATGTAGATGCTTTAAAATTCACCTTCTTGTCAAAGGACAATATCCTTTAAGCTTTCCCATTCTTCCCATCACCAGAGTCCTATTCCCATATCTGGAAGCCTTGCTTCTCCTAACATTTATCTTTCCATGTTCCTTCTTGACTCAATCCTTTCTTGCCTCTCTACATCCTTGCGCCACAAGTCTGCAGCTCTCAATCTAAGGGCTCCTCCATCCTGCTTATAAATATGTACCAACTATTCCTCTGTCTCAAATTGCCCTTGCCCTTTCTGCTCCTAGTAGCTTGTCCTTTTCCTCTGCCTGAGTTTACAGCCACATTTCTGAAATAGATCTCCCAGCAGTTCCTCTCGCTCCTTCAGTTTTAACGCCATGCAACCTGGATATTCCTCCCCACACTCTCCTCAAATAGCTCACTTAAGTAACACAGACTTCCAAATTGCAAAGTTTAATTAACTTTTCTCACTTCTCCCCTATTCTTAACCTCTATGATGTATGCCACATTGTAGGTCCCACACGCTTTTTGAAATGTTTCCTTCATTGGCTTTCATAGCATTGGGCTCTTTTCAGTCTTTTTCTTGGTGTTAGTTTCTGCTGCTAATTGGTTGAATTCTTCCATCTTCAGCTCCCTTTCCTACTCTTCTGCACTCTTACTCAGTATGATCATCTGGCCTTTTTGCCTACACTGTTATCTAGCTTTTTATGGAGAAGACTCCATATTCTTTTAAGCCTAACCCATCTTTTCAGCTCTGGTCCCACATTTTCAGCTCCCAACTTCACCCTTTGTTTGTACAAGTTTATAACTGATCTTCCTTCATATCCTTTTTCTTTAACTTATCCCTCCACCTCCTCCAAATTGCAAAGGGAGATTCTCCTGTTGCTACCCGATTTTCACTCTTTAGTCACTTAGACATAAAACTTTGAATTCTACTTTGACTGATCACCATTCCTTGTCTCTGACCCTAATTCGTTTGCAAGTCATGTTGTGTTTTACTATTTCTCTTCTGAACCATTGTAGTCACTTCCCAATAGGTCCCTTTCTTAATTCTGTCATACTTCTGTTGTCTTTCCACTAGCAGATTAAGTTTTCCAAAATTTCAAATTGATTAGCCCATTTGTATGAGATATGTTTAAAATATGCATTGAAAATTTAGAATAAACTCTAAATTTCTTAATCCAGGAGTCTAGAACCTCTGTGATCCGGCCCTAAACTACGTTTTAAATCTTTTTTTGTTTCATCATTTTCTATACCCATTGTAGGTTTTAACACAGATGAATGTTCCATGTTCTTAATATTCCTGCATCCTAATCTTTGGTACTGTCAAGAAAACTCCTCTTTTCCTGGACTATTCTTTCTATTTATGATTATCCAATTCCCTATGATCTCTCAAATTCCATTGCTAGTGGGACAACTTTCATTAAAAATTTCTTTAATCTATATAAGACGTGACCATTTCACCCTTGAAACCATCTTATAGGTTTTTTTGTTGTTTTTGTTGGGGGATAATTGTGATATACTTTCTTATAGCTCATAGTATCTTATGCTTGTTTGGATTTTCTCTACTTGATTGTAGATTACTGCTAAATAGCATCCTATTTCCTTTTGGGTCCTTCAGAGAACAAAGCAAACTACTTTGCAAGTAGAAGTAGAACAGCTCATTGGAAAAAGTGAGGGTCTAGAAGGTAAGGAAAATTAGTTCCATTCTTCTTTCAGCACTTTTTAGAATGTGTTGCTTCAGAGAAGTTATTTTTCAAATCCTTTGAGTCTCAAAATTCTCTTATAAAATGAGGGTTTTCTCCATATTTCATAGATGTATTGTGAGACCTAAAAGCAAAAACACATGTGTAAAATGCAGTACATAGTAGAGTACCTGGCATAGAAAAAGAGCTCATTTTAGTTCTTCTTATTGTGACTGAAAAAGTATTTATTCAATTCATAAATTACGGCAAAACTTCAAAGTAATATTCACTTTGTAAAACTAGACTGAAACTTTTAAAAATCTGTTTAAATTTTTACTTTTATGTTGTAAACACATAGGTTACATCACAAAGTATATATGATGACTTGCACCATTTTTATGAAGAAGAAACTGAAATTCCAACCATCTCTGAAAAACACTACGAATATAAGTTTCCAGTTAATTATTTTGCATATATATGATGGTGGTGTTAAATCTATTCCGGTTATCCAATTTAGCAGTGATGGTTTCAATATGGTTTAAAAATTTGATACATATCCCTAACATCTAAAAAGTTCACTTTTATTGTACATTTCAATACAATTTATAATTTTACTTCCAATACAAAACTTACATTTGTTATTGGACAGATTATTGACATTGCGTTATTCCCACAAAATATATAAGGTAAGGTGGAAATACAACCAAGCTTTTTTTTTTGTAATAATTCTTACTTTGAGGAGTCCGATTTTGCTTTGTCTGTGTTCTTGCTTATATTTTGCATTATTTTACTCATATTTCTGTGTCAGAGAAACAAGATATGTTTCCTTTCAAGCAGTAACATTTACTTTTTTGTATTCTAAATAGTTGGACCTAACATTGGTTTAAATGCCTACCCAACCTATCTTTTTTAAATAATCATCTTTCCTTTTGGAAAGTTTACTTCCTTTTGTAATATGATGGCTATTTTGCAGAAATAGTATGCTTTATCTAGAGTAGCATTTCTCAAAGTATGATGTTGTGGATTGCTGGAGTTCCTGAGGTCCTTGCAGGTGATCTGTGAAGTCAAAACACTTTACATATTATTACTAAGTCACCATTTACTTTTTCACTCTCATATTCTCATGAGTGTACATTGAAGTTCTCCAGAGGCTAAGCATATGAGTATATCATTGCTCTATCTCAGGGAATATGTGCTTGGGATTCTTGTGTTTAGAAAGTACCTGCTTTATTTTCTAATATGGCAATTACTAATATAAACAAAGTTTGCTGCATTCCTCAATATTTTTTAAGATTATAAAGGGTTCCCATGAAGAAAACAGTGAGAGCTACTGTTCTAGAGAATAAAACAAATGGAACCAATATAAGATTGTTTGTTGAGAATTAGAATTCTATAATTTATCTTATAAAATTTATACATTTATATATCAAATCCATTAAATTAAAAATGTAAGTATTCTTTTCGTACTTACATAACACACCTACCACTGGTACTGAAGCTAGAACCTACATTTCCTTCATGTCCTTGAAATTTCTCTCAAATTTTAATTATAGTCTATATTTATCCGTGTGTGTATGAGACTGTAGACATACACACAACATATTGGCTCTTTAAATCATGTCAGTCTTTAACCTCATAGAGCCAAATCTACCCTTGACCTCATGGGGATGAAGATTTAACACTTGAACCTTTATAAAGATCTCATATGCTCTGAAAGTCTTTTTGAACCTTGGATATTAGGCTTAGAGATCAGTAAAATCTTTCATGCAAAGGACAAGGGAGAATTTCTGACTTTTTCAGGATTTTACACTTGATCACACATTTTTCTTAAGTATTGAAGCAGACAGTTATGTGAGATGAGGCAGACTGTAGAATTCGATCAAAGGATAAATTCCCTCAGTTAATGAGAAGATACAAGCACTGCTTGAAAAAAAACAAAATACAGGCCTTTCTATTGCAATCACTTAATATTTTCATAAGCTAATAACTGTGTCTGTAGCCTCAATTCAATATATATATATATATAAAAGATTTGTACAACCTAGTCCTTGACATCAGCATGAAATATTGAAATGGTTTGAAATATTGAAATGGTGGGCGCATGGACAGCATGTCCCCTCAGTTCATGATTCTGTTATAGAGGAGGTGTCTGCTCTAGATGGTAGGATGGACTCACTGATATCTGTGTTTCCTTTGGGATCTTTTTCTGTAAAAGTGAAGAATAGAGTCTATAATTCGAAAGTCAAGATAATACATTTTTATTCTTCATTGCTTGGAATATGATGTCTAAATTTCTTATAGTGGTTAGGTAAACAGAATAGATCTTGCAATTACTTCTTCATTGCCATTATCATTTTCAAAGAAAACTAAGTAACTTTTCTATTCATCCCCACTGAAGGAGAATAGATTGTCACATGTAGAAGGACACACTTAGCACCCTCTTTCACCCTAAGGGGGTTGGCAGACTGCTTCCTCTTTCATCTCTGTCCTGCACACGTGCTTGACTCATGCAGAACTTGACTCTGTCAGAGCTTCTCAGTGGATATGTGTTAGGCAATACAATGCATGGGTTCTGGAATCAGAGAAAAGCGGTTTCAGAAGTCAAGAGGCAGAATGATGTGATGATTATCAGCACAATCTCTGCAACCAGAATGCATGAGTCTGAAGCCCAGTTCCTTCAATTATTATAGCTCTGGGATCCTGATTCTCTCTGGTCTTCAGATGGCTCATCTGCAAAATGGGAATACTAATGTTATCTTCCTCAGAGTTTTGTTGAGGAGGTAAATTATGTTACTATTTTTAAAGTGCTTATAAAGTGGCTAGCATATAGCAGGGGTACTGCTTGTAGAACAAATTAAAATCCTCATTCAAGATTTGGGTTCATGATTTGCTGTGCCACTCACTAGGTCTGCAACCTTGTTTAGGACTTAACCCTCCTCTACTCCATCTATACAGGTGATTCAGTACAATAGTTTCTACCTCATATGGTTGTCAGGATTGAATGTGCTGACACATATTAAATAACTTAATACAGACGGAAGGTGGTAAGTCTTAAGAAATACTATGTATTATTGCCATTATTAAAACTGATGATCTCACAACTCACCCAATTTTGTGCATTAACTCAATGCATATTATTTCTAAACCTTTATAAACATCTTGTCTTCTCTGTCTTGGTCCCTACTAGATATTTGCAACTGCATGAATTTTTCATAATCCCCAGCTAATTAGTTCCTCATAGGGATTTCCTTGTTGCTGGGGGAGGTACCATTATCTTCTTCCAGACTCAATATATTGTATTAATAATATCCCTTATTGTATTAATCTTTTGCAATCACTTGTATTTTATTCTATTTAACTCTCCTGCAATCCTTTCTTACATTCAACTCCTTCAGTGAGTCCTAGTTGTAAAAATCATTGTAGCTATGTTAACTATTAAAAAACTTTCCAGATTTTTTTTCTTTGGATCCACTCTCTCATGTTCTAGTCTTACTTATTTTTGCAAAGTACATTTAAAATATTATTTCTTTCTTGAGCAACCTTCACTAGCACTGAAATTCAGTGGAGACTGCTCAGCCTGACCTATAAGACCTTTCACATGATAATCATATCCAAGCTTTCCAGAACTTTCTCTGTACTTCCTGAATATCCCCTGTCCTTTCCTATCTCTAGTATTTTTCCATATTCTTATTTTTACTTTAAACTCGTCATCTCCTTCTGTTGAAATTTTATAAGCCCCATTTCAAATTTAACTTTCTTCATAAAATATTTTCCCAATTGTTCCTCCCCAAAAAGCAGATCATTCTTTAAAATGTCATTGGCACATTTTGATACTTCTTTCACTGTCATGATTACACCTTTTCAGAGGTCAAATATTTGCTTTATCAAAATGACCACTCACTCAACCAATGCATATGCTATAAGAGTAAATGGACTATAAAGTGCCTCATTTCTTTTTTGAATTCTGAGCAGTGGTAATTGCAGTGAATTATTCCTAGTTCAGTAAATTTTTGCTTCTGATAAGTTGCTTACACAGAGATTGCATCTCTATAGCAGCTATTGTAGTCTTACATGTTACCTCTGTCCTCCTAGCTAGCCCGACTGATTGGCATGTAGCTTAGTTCTTGCCAGCTTTTGTCACTTATAGCCTGTTGATGCTAGGTCAGAATACAGAATTAAGACACTAAAGTTTTTATTCTACTCATATTTATTTCTCTAGGGGTAATAAATAAATCCGGAGACAAGCGTCTTAGTTTTAAGTGTACTATAATCTACAACAATAAAATATATGTTTCTTGTGGACAATGACCTTGCCTTGTTTTATTTTTGTACAGATCTTCCATAGAAATTAGCAGACTTGTATATACAATTAAGATATTATTTGATTTGTTTAGGAACTCTGACATAATTTTTAAAACTATGGATATCAAGTTATTATAAAGCATCATGTAACCATTTATACCTTTCTTTTATGTATAGCTGTTGATTAGGCAGTTTAAGATCATGGTCATTTCATTCAGTTTAATTAAGCCATTTAATTAAGCCTGTCATTAAATAATATTTAAAATTTATTAAATCAAAACTTGAATAATGTACTGTAAAAGTGCTAGTAATTTTGTTTATTTTCCCCATCTTATTCTTTTACACAGCAGTGTTTTTCCATAAAGTTTACATTTCTTTCCTATTAAAAAAATTTGCATAATAACCTCTTACCTCTTTTCTAGTTACTATAGCTAGTATGCAAAATCTAAATTAATAATACAAAACTGACCCTTTTTCATATAATTACAAGTGCTAAAACTTTGCTATAAAAATTAAACTATCATTCAGTTATATTACATTAGAATTGTGTCTGACTTAAAATCACTTCCACCTTATTCCCACATGTGCCTGTAAGTTGAACACCCAAAAGACCAAGTTATTTACACAATACAACTCAAGAGTTGTAGTGTATGTATTTGAGCTTTAGTTAAAATTTAGTGTCTTTCCCCCTAATTTTATTGAGGTATTATTGACAAATAAAAACTGTACATATTTAAGGTGTACAATGTGATATTTTGATATACCTATACACTGTGAAATCATTATCCAAATCAAACTAATTAACATGCCCATCACCTTACATAGTTAGCATTATTGTATATGTGTGTGTGTGATGAGAACACTTCAGATGTACTCTTTTAGAAAATTTCAAGTATACAATTTACCTAGTATATCCCCAGAAGTGGAATTGCTGGATCATATGGTAGTTCTATTTTTAATTTTTTGAGGAACCTCCATACTGCTTTACATATTAGCTATACTAATTTACATTCCTACCAACAGTGTACATGGGTTCCCTCTTCTCCAAATCCTCACCAACAGTCATCCTTCGACTTTTTGTTAATAGCCATCTTAACAGGAGGGAGGTAATATCTCATTATGGTTACCTGTTAGCCATTTATATGTCTTCTTTAGAAAACTGTCTATTTGAATCATTTCTCTATATCCTAATCGGGTTGTTTTTTGACATTGAGTTGCAATGATTATATATGATGAGTATTAACCCCCTATCAGTTATATAGTTTGCAAATATTTTCTCCCACTTCATAGGTTGCCTTTTCATTTTGCTTATTTTTTTGTTGTTGTTGTTGTATGAAAACTTTTTAGTTTGATGCACTTCCATTTGTTTACTTTTGCTTTTGTTGCCCATGCTTTCAGTGTCAAATTCATAAAATCATTGCCATGACCAATGTCAATAACCTTTTCTTCCTATAGTTTCTTTTAGGGGTTTATTGTTTCAAGTTTCACATTTAACTGTTTAAATTTGTTGTTAGCTGATTTTTGTGTGGTGGAAGATAAATGTCCAATTTCACTCTTTTCCATGTAGATATCCCGTTTTCCTAACACCACTTATTGAAGAAACAATCTTTTCCTTATTGTGTATTCTTGACAACTTTGTCAAGGATTAGTTTACCCATGTCTATGCATGGGTTTATTTATGGGCTTTTTAGAATTGTCAAAAAGGCTAAAATCCCTTAAATCTGCAAATAAATTATATAGGTAGATATTTTTCTCTTTATCTAGCCTGCATATAATGTGAATTAACTTACCTCAAATTTCTTAAATTCCAAAAGTGATTATGGTTTTTGGACAGAGTTTTAGGAGTCAGATGAGGAGAGACATATTCAGGGTATGGGGAAGGTCACTGCAGGCCCTTCCCTGACTAGCCTCTGCCGGCCTGCTGATCACATGACAGCACAGCATCCATGCCCTCCGCATACTCTCTCCAAGTAATTGTAATCCTTAATGAAATAATAAGTTTTGTCAGCAAGCTCTTGTGTATGGCAACACTAGATGCTGAGTGTGTAGTTTAATAAGGGGTCTTATGACTCTTAAAAACCTTTAAATATGATATTTCCTCTTTGTAAAAACTGAAAAATACACCATTATTTTATATCCTCTTTTTCTATACTCTAGAAGAAGATTTTGAAGATGTACCAGCTCCAAAGAAAGCAAAAGGTGAGTTCATTGTCTTTGGATCATTTTCAACTTTCCTTTCAAGGATCTATGTTTTGTCTGTCTTGTTTTATTTAACTATTCTTAATCTACTCCTAAGTATTTCTAACCAATATTTACATGGTCAATTTATGTTTTAAATGAACTTTTTTACACTATTTAGAAAATATATGTCTCCTTACACATTGAAGACATTAGTTGGGCATTGATTCATTTATAAGTAATTAACAGACACATTTATTGGGCAATCTGCAGAAGCAATATTTCAAACATATTATTTCATTAAGGATTACAATAAAGTCATGTTTTTATTAAGAAAAATTCAGATAAGTCATTTATATTAGTAGCATTATCATAAAGGAAAGAAGGGAGGAAGGAAGAAAGGAAAGCAGGAAGGGACATATAATACTACAGCAAAGAAATAAATAAAATGTGCTTGAGTCAGATGTGAAAAAGAAAGGATACAGGATATCAGGCTGCTGCTATACTTTCATGGCAAGGATGATCACTAAAAACATGTCTCTCCAAATTTAAAATTCTTTTGACTAAAATATTCTTCTCATAGCCAGATTCCACCTTTATCATATTTTAACTCTGAGCATCAAAGACCTCTTCTCAATAAAAGAATGTATGTCAACTAGTCCTCGTTTGTCAATATCCAACACATCAGCACCAGTTTTCCTATTTGAACAGTTGCCTGTAGCATGCCATTTTTTCCCATTGTCTCATCTTCTGTCTTTTGCTCTTCTGTTAAATTTTGTAGTGAAAGTATGAATAGAATCTGTATAAAAATCTTAAGTGTACTATAAAAAGGGTAAAAGCCTCCTGTTTCTTTCATATTGTGCTCCTAGTTAGATATTCTCATTCCCATACATATTTATATAATACCTATAAACATACAAGTTATTTAATTTCATATTTTTGTGTCCACTAGAAGAAACTGAAGATGTATCTTCCACAAAGAAGCAAAAAAGTAAGTTTATAATTAGTTAAAATTTCTAAATTGTTCTATATTAAAGACATTTAACATAAATTTATTCTTTTGATTCTTTTAAGAAGAGTGGTATTAGAAGAAAAAGATTTTTAGCACAGACATGAAGAATGACATTAAAGTTGGTCATTTATATTTTAAAGAGAAGTTCACTAATTTTTTTGTGTCAGGCAAGAGGCCCATAGGTGGAGGAATTACAAGTAATGGCTGAAGTGGCATTTATCACCAACAATTCTACACAGTTCTGATTCTTATTACTCTGAATCTAGCTTAAATATGTGTTACTGTCTGCTTTGTGATAGGACAGCTGAAGTAATATGCTAAACTTTTGTAGATCAAGTACAAGAAATGAAGAAATAGATTTTAGCAATTCAATTGCTTGGAAACTCACTTGTAAGATTCAAAGTACTTTTTGATTTTTCTTGATGTATGGTAGGCTCTTATTCAATCTTTGGGATCATTTATTTTATAATGCAATCAATAATCATGCAGTTACATAATTCATTGTCCAAGATACTCATTATTTCAAGTCTTCCAAATTAGACATTTTTGTTCAAATGGTAAAGAAATGAATTTTGGATTTACATGTGCATTAAATAAAATCATTATAGAGCAGAGTAAAGGAAGCAATTTTTTGAAATAAGCATAACTGAAGTTTGTTTCACATAATGCTTTTAAAGTAAAGAACTAAACATTTATCTGAAGAATTGATGTCTCTAGGTTCTGCAATGCTTTTTACATGGATTTGTGCAGAAAATTACTAAGATGTTATTTACAATAGCAAATGCCTCCTACTTTGTATGAATAGTTGATTCATTAAACAGATATTGAGTTGCAAGTACTGCTTTAAATGCTGGAACTACTGCATTATATCCATTATAACCCTTTATATAATAAGGTTGTAAAACTCAAGGAATTGTCTGGAATCTTATATACTTTTTGATATTATTGCAAAATCCAGAAGAAAAATAATTATAAATCAATCTGGGCATGTTTTTGATTTATACAGTAACATTTTCCCATTTGTTAACCTACTGGTAATAATTTGTGGCTATGTCATATAAAATCTCTTATTTCATAAATAAATATTAAAACACAATTCAATAAAATAGATGGATTATATCAATGCCAATTTTCTAGTTGGGATATTATACTATAGTTTCATAAGATGTTACCATTGGAGGAAATTGGGTGCAGGTACATGGGATCTCTCTGTATTATTTCTTACAATCATATGTGACTATACAATTATCTCAAGATAAAAATTTTAACTAAAATGTATAAAATAATTAAATAATTTTAACAAAAAGATTTCAGATATTTTAAGTTCAGTTCAGAGATTTATTGCATCAAAAGAACATTTCCTATTTTCATCTTACTATGAAGTAGTTCTATAGCCTGATATTCATGAGTCTTTTATGTCAGCTCTCAAATTTGCAGGCATAATGATATTTATATTAATAGCTTATTCAACATCAATTAAACAAATGTGTCAGAACAGAGCCCACCTCTGATAAGGTTCAGCTGGAAGGGGTACTGTCATTGATAGGTTCTTATACTTTTACCACTGGTGCTGCCACTTCTCCTCAATGCAGTCCCAGCTTTATGGCCATGTCTCTCTGTAGCCTATGCAGCCCCCCAAGCTCCAACAACCTCCACAACCTGGAGGGGAGGGCATTGTGTCACTGCCTCTGTTGGAAGTTAGAACAAAGGAGAAAATATTTCTGGATGAGATTCAGTGGAAAGGAGAAGAGCTAAATTCAAGATTTCTCCAAATTACTTTCATCTCTGAAAACCCAGTGACTGAGGTCAGGTACCATCCAAGGTGATGGAATCAGAATACTCTTTTGTTGCTTTTCTCAGCTCCATCTACCCATGTTTCGCTTTGTTCTACTTCATGAGCCCTTACTCTCATACGGATTTGGCCATCTTTTCCATCTCCCATATAGCACTAGCTTCAATTGTCCTTTCTTTCCCTAGTCTTCTGTAAAAAGTCTGTGGTTGGCTGATGAAATGCAAATGGATAGGAAGGAAAACAGTGAAGGGTAAATAGGCGCCCATGATCCTGAAGAGATGCTGACCTCACCCCCTAACAAAACTGCTATCTGGGAACACCAGCTCACTGAGTCCACAATTCATGGTCATAGTCACCACGCCACACTCGGTTGCTCAGCTTTGAATTTGCTGTGTTGCTTTTACTCAGAGCTGCTACCTGAGAGTACTATAGGCTAAAAGAGTAATTAGGTCACCTCAGAAGAGTTATTGCCTCCAGAGTTAAAAGCAAGTAAAGGCAAGTAAAGGCAAATAAGAAAACCTCAAGACTTTAGGAACCACAGGGCTCTCTGTGGCATTATAAAAGACACCCACACAAAAGTTTTTTATTTGCATATAAATAATCTCATTAATATTTTGAGAATTAATCTCATTCATATTTTGAAACTTGTCACTATGCTGTAGGATAACAGTCTTTCTGATTGCTATGCATATCCATAGATGTCTATACATTAAGCGCTTTGACTTTGGTAATTTTTATTATCGTTTATTAAGGACTTACTATGTATTAGGAAGAGTTTTAAGGGCTTCACACCTGTTAACTCATTTAATTGTCACAATATTTCTTTGAGATTTTGTTTTTTTGTTTTCATGCATGAAGAATGTAAGACACAACAAGGTTTGGTAACTTGCCAGTAGCTGCAGAGGCTATCTGACTGCAGAATGTATGACCATATCTGCAGTACTATACTGCCTCACTGTGCTTTATAACTGCCTTCCTGCTCACATTCTGCTTGTTTTAACAAATCATAATGCTCTCTTCCTTAGGTCCCATCAGTTTCTTCCAATGCGTCTACTTGGATGGGTATAATGGCTATGGATTTCAGTTTCCTGTCACTCCCGCACGCCACCCTGGAGAGAGCTCTGGCCATGGAAATTCTCCAGGACAGAAACAAGGACAATAGACACATGTGCATGATCCTTACAAGTGCTTTAAGATTTTGAAAGTGGGATGTTTTGTTTTGTTCACAGTGGCATAGGCAATTGAAATCCTGCAATTCAGAGAATTTCTATGAAAATGTTTTACACTTCAGCTTGGTATGGAGAAAAAGCATAGACAAAAGGACTGAATGCTTAGCTGACATGTTGAAGTGTCTGATGCTCAAGAATCTGTTATGTGTGTTTGTTGCTATGTGGGGGTGCTTGTGTACCTAAATTAATTTAAAGTTTACTTATAATGCTCCTTTAAATGTATAATTGACAGAATTACAAAGTAAAATTCCTGGATTCAGCTAGATATTTATATTTTTAATGATAACATAGATTACACTCTAAGATAAAGGGTATAGGAACTTATCTGAAAGGGTCTCTTTTGCATCTTCTGGGTATCTGGACTCAATTTACTCAATAAGTTGATGCTTAATAGTTTCATTTTACTTATGGATGTTTCTATTTTAGTTGTTGCTATGCTCTAAGAATGGGTAACAATTGCATCAAAGAGTGCTATAGTTTCTTGTGATACTCTTTTAAAGCTCAAATTATCTCTGAACTTCAAATATGATACTACAGAGAATAAATGTTACGGGAATCTTATCTCCAAGATTTGTCTTGAATTACAATCAGGACATTTACTCCAGTGGAAATACACCACCCAATTAGACAGCTCTGGTGAATCATTTGTTTAAAATATAGGCAAATGATATGTAGAATTTTCAGACTTCTCCAGACTGTGTCCTAATGAAAATGTCACTTGGGTGAACTTTTATATCAATCACTAAATTTGGGTGACAGATGCTAAAATATTTTCATTTTACTTTAATACATTCTTTCTCAAAATGGCAAAATATGAATGCCATCAAAGTCTAAGGAGGACATTTTAACCATAAATGCCTTCATAAGATGTTTTACTTGTATTTTAGGTCATTGGTCCTCAGTGCCAATGAAATGGATGACAATTTTTAACCTACTTGATGATGTGTCCCTGGGAATGAACATATGGTTTTGTCACTTTCCTAGTGATATAAATGTTCATGTTCTTTACCACATTTTTATCAACTCTAGAAGTCACACCTCTGTGACTTTTATCATGTTTACAGTTGCAACTGAACTTATGACAATTAACTCAGGAAATAAATTGAGTTATCCTTGCTGGCATCATAATTATCTTCAGCAATGTCTGAGATAACCAGAACCAATACTAGTCGAGTGATTTATTTTCAAAGACTGCAACTAACTATGGTTCTTTAGGACCAAGATATAAAACAGTTTCAGTAAAAATCATTAGGCTAGAGCATCAATGATACATTCTTTATTAGTAGTGGATTTCCAGTGACTTTTGTGAATCAAGTTGATCATCAGCCAGATGCTGGTGGACCTAATTCATACCATGAAAGTCAATGTTACAATGAACCAGATTAATGAACTCTTTATGGGGGAGGAGGGACAACATGGAAGTCTGTAATTTCAAGATTGGTCAGATGGCACCATCTTGCAAAGTCCCTTCATGTAGCAATGTGAACTTTTGGAAAGACAGTGGATAAAGTTTATTGCTCAACTGCTCCTCCAGTCTGTTCAACTTAATGATCAAATAAATAGAAATCAAATATGACAGTTGTTTTAGATTTCATAGAACACAATGGTTTATCCATTAATTCTTTCATTCAGTGTCTATCTATTGAGCACTGACTCTTTGTAGAGCACTGTGTCAGGCACTTGACTGTATAAGAAAAATACAATGATAAATTCTACTTCCAGTGCTATTCTGACACAGTGTGTGACCTTGGAAAATTTACTTACACATACTATGGTTATTTCTCCACAAGTAAAATAGGATTGCAAGACAAATAGTATAATATTTCATAGAAGTATTTTGGAGACTAATGAAATATCTTAATATGGATATGATGTTGAAAGAAATTTCTGAAATAATACTTTTGGATATAGTATTATTTTTCCTCTGAGTGCTTTTCTGTTTCCTTCACTTTCAATATGAAAACTATTTGATAACAATAAAACATGACATACTTTATTGTAATTAGAGTTTAGACAAACCAATTATCATGTAAGCAATATTAATAATAAATAGATTTATCTGATTAAAGTTATAATGATGATAGCACTTTAAAAATAATATCTGAACTGTCATTTGTTGGTATGTTTCCATCAAATAAAATATTTCTCTTTCAAGTTTGATGCTTTACATTTTAAAAGCAAAAGATAAATTGTTGATAAAGAGTCTTTGTCTCCAATAGTTCATTCATAATTTGTGTTATATTGGCCATAAATATGTAAGCATTTCATAACTGTCTCAGTTCTTTAGATTGTTCAATTGGTATAAGCTACCCTCCTCATACCTCCTCTCTTCCCCACACTAAACGACCTCTTAGTAGTTAAAGATATGTAGGAAATAGAATTGATTTCACCTAAGGTTTTTGATTTGTGTTTAGTTTTCATAATGCCTGATAAATCATTCAAATGGGGCAAGTTTTTTGGGGAATAAACCCCATGAGAAACACCTGTATGTTAACTCATTCTGGCATATCTTTGTGAAAACTTCTTAAGAAATATTTTAAAGCTGGTACTCTATATTTATTTAGATACTCAGCTTATTTTCTTTAGTAATTTCTCCTGGGAAAAAAGGCAAAGAGCATAACAAATATTGTTGATGGAGAACTCAGTGACAATCTAGCCCAACTGGCAGATATAGAAAATAAAACTAATCCTTAGAGAAACTCAGAAAGTTGCCCAAAGTCACTAATTATTTCAAAGTCAGGCCTAGAACTTTGGTCAGCAAACTCTCAATGGCCTTGACTACTTTTCAGGGTGTTATTATAAACCATGGCTAATTTTTTTTTCTAATATCCCAAATCTACCTTTCAAATTATAATCAGTGTTAAAAATCTAACCCTATGTGGAGACATTTGTTTTTTCCTACTTGAAAGCTGAAAAGTAGCCTGCATAGCTAAGGAAATAATCAACAGAGCAAATAGACAGAATGGGAAAAATATCTACAAACTATATATCCAATAAAGGGATAATATCCAGAATCTACAAAAAACTCAAATGAATCAGCAAGGGGGGAAAAAAAGAAAGAAAGAAAAAGAAAAAAAGCATTAAAAATGGGCAAAAAACATGAATAAAAGCTTTTCAAGATAAGATAAAAAAACAGCCAATAAATACTTAAAAAATGTTCAATGTCACTAATCATCAGGGAAATGCAAATTAAAATTTCAGTGAGGTATCACCTCATCACAGTTAGAATGATTTTTATTAAAAAGTCCAAAAACAATAAATAGTGACATGGATGCAGAGAGAAAGGAACACTTATACACTATTGGTGGGACTGCAAATTAGTACAACCTCTATGGAAAACAGTATGGATATTGCTCAAAAAATAAATGTAGACTTACCATTTGACCCAGCAATCCCACTACTGGGTATCTACCCAAAGAAAAAAAGTCATTTTTATCAAAAAGACACCTGTTCTAAAATGTTTATTGCAACTTAATTCACAATTGCAAAGGTGTGAGATCAACAAAAGTGCCAATCAATTTATGAGTGGATTAGCAAAATATGGTATATGTATACCATGGAGTACTACTCAGCCATAAAAAGGATGAATATATGCCTTTCGCAGCAATTTAGATGAAACTGAAGACCATTATCCTAAGTGAAGTATCTCAAGAATGGAAAAACAAACACTGTATGACTCTAATAAATTAGAACTAACTGAGAGGCACACACATTCACAGGAGAAGTAAAAGTCATTGTAAATCTAGCAGGTGGGAGGAGAGAGGAAGGGAAAGGAAAAGACATACCTAATGGGTACAATGAACACTATTTGGCTGATGGGCACGCGTACATCAAGCGTTACATTGCTATACATGTAACAGAAACATTTGTACCCCCTTAATATTTTGAAATTTAAAAAGAGCGTGTTACATTCACTTGCTTTCAAGATAAAGAGAATGAATCTTGGAATAGGTTAGGTGACATGCCCAGGGGCACATTGCTAGTTAGTAGCAGAAGCAGAATGAGAACTTTAATCTTTTTCCAATTCTGTGCTGTATCTTCCCATCCTTTGTGACTCCATATGATGTCTTCATAAAAGCTTCCCTTTGTTATTTGCAAACTCATTAAGAAATGGAAACTTTGCACAAGTTCCCAAGAACTGGTCTCCTTATGACATTCTTTGCCCTACTTATTATAGGATTATGTCAATGTTACACTGTACCTTTCTCTCCTTAATCATATTGGTCCATAAAACATTTAGATATTCCTGTAGATGATTTCCTTTGTGTATAAAAGTTTTATTTTTCCAAATCATCTATAAAAAAATCATTAGTCATGAAAAACTCCAAATATTTTCCCCAATAAAAATAATAAAAGGAGGCAAAAACATCTTTCTTTATAACTCCTCCTAATTAAGATGTAAATTAACAAAATAAGAAAAGTAATTATAAAATACATTTGAACTCTAAAGGAAAGCTCAGAATAAATGATGTTGTCCATTAATGCTTGAGTCATACAAATTCCAGTAATAAGCACACGTGAGCAAAGTGGTGATAACACAGAAGGAAATTCCTGATCTCTCATACAGCCACATCCAGCTCCAGGACAGGTGCCCTCTGCAATATCATCAATTCGCTTATCTATACTCCTTATTAAACTGTGGACATGAACTAACATCAAGTCATTAGTGCTATTTTGCTTTTTTACCCACTATGTCCAAAGCTCTCTTAAACAATAGCAGGTCAGGAGAATATGCTGTGCCTCCCAGTAGATCTGCCAGGCCAGATACCTTTTCAGAACACATGTACTGTGGTGGAGAGCCCACTGGAAGAGGGCCCCCAAATTGGAGGTCAGACTTTACCTCTAGGAGAAACTCTGGTCATTTGTCTTCTCTTCCCCTCAGTTCTTCACCTCTAAATGAAAATAAAAGTGCCTAAAGCACAAAGACATTCATCTTCAGTGAGAAATGCAATGGAAAAGTACCCTGTGAAGTGATGTTATTATTAAGACTTCAAATTCCCTTCCAGTTTTGTTATTAAATGATCCAAATACTCCCTGCACTGAAGACCTAATGTTGCCAGGTGGCATTAGCCAAAGCAGCAAATGAAAATCAGAATTGCGTGAGCCAAATGCAAAAATGAGAACATTGCCATTGGCAAAAACAATTGTGCTTTAAAAAATTCACTGTTTTGTGTCATTTTCATGGAGTTACAATATATCAGTGACAACAGAATATCCTTCAACCTACTGAATCAGAGCCTGGAGTTTGTAAGAGCCTGTGGAAAAGTGGTACTCAATGAAAAGCTGAGGTGGAAAAGTAACAAGCATCTTATGCGCCCCGTGACACTGCCATAGAGTTGAACGCTCATTAAAACATGTGAAGGCATTCCAGCAATCTATAATGGTGAAGGGAGTGTTCAAATACTAAATGTATTTGTTCAGATACTAACTGTAGCATCTCAAAACATTAAAACAGTTAGCATATGCCATTTGCTCAGGGAAAGAAGCATCTATCTCTCTCAGACACACGCACACACATAACTCAAAGAAAAACTATTTGTATATATTGGATGCAAACACAGACACAGATAATATGATATGAATGGAAGGTGCCTTTACAAAGGAAGCAATGCTTTATATGAAAGGGAAACTTAACTCTGAATTACAGCAAGTTTGAAGAACAATGTAGCAAGCAAGTTATTTTTATCTTTGGAACATTTACTTATGAAAGAATATTTCTTAAAATCGGGACTATATTAACCTTGTTCAAAATCAAAATGGTATTATAAGTGTACATGGAAAGAGTCCTTTCACCTCATTTCTATTACCGAAGCTCCTCATCCACCCCTTTGCATCCTATATTTATGTCTTATGTATTCATTCTATGAAAATACAAATGAAAAAAATATACTGTATGTTCTTATTTTTTACTTTTCTCACACATGCTACATGTTATAAAAAATCATTTATTCCTTTCTTAACAATGTATCATGGAATATTATTTATACCAGTTCATGCAAAGCTTCCTCATTTATACAGACAGATATAGAGATAGATACAGAGAGATGTCATGCCCACAGTATACTGCACACATGTCCAGTGTAGATCTGGATGCATCTATGAAATCACAACCTACGTCAAAATACAGACTATAAACAGTGCCCCAGAAGCCTCATGCATGTTCTACCACTCAATACCACTTAGGCAAGCACTATTCTGACTTCCATCATCAAAGAATTGTTTTGACAGTTTTGACCTTCATATGAATAAAATAGTAAATTACATAGATTTTGTGCCTAGTTTCTTTTCTCAACTTTACACAGGTGAGGCTCATTCATTTTGTTGCACGTAGAAGTAATTTATTCTTTTTTATTGCCTTATAGTATCCATGTATGTATATGCCAGATAATTTATACATTCCATTATATATGGGAATGGAACTGTCTCCAGTTTTTGTCTGTTAAAAATAGCATTGCTATCAACATTCTTGTTAGTATCTTTTACTGCATATATGTGGGGGACATTATGCATAAGAGTAGAATTGCTGGCTTATAGGATATGAGAATGATCCTCCTTAGCAATTTTCTAACTGATTGTACCAATTATACTCCATGAACAGAGTGTGAAGTTTCCAGTTGGTCCATATCTTTTCCAACACTTACTGTTATCAGTTTTGTTGATTTTAACCACTGTTTAAAATTAAGCAGATTTGGCTATGAATATGAGGTTGAATATCATTATTCTTATAAATTAGATTTGCCTGATTACCAGTGATATTGAGAATATTCTTTTATGTTTATTGATAATTTGGATATTCTCTTTTATGAAGACACTGTTTAACTTTTTTGGACTTTTATTAATTGGATTTTTCTCTTTTTAAAAATACAGTCATGTTTCACTTGATGAGAACACATTCTGAGAAATGCATTGTTAAGTGATTTCATTATTTTGTGAACATCATAGAGTGTACTTACACAAACCCAGATGGTATAGCCTACTGGACATCTAGGCTATGTAGTATGTAGCCCATTGTTCCTAGTCAACAAAGCTGTACAGCATGTTACTGTACTGAATACTATAGACAATTGTACCACAATGGTATTTGTCCTATCTAAACATATATGAACACAGAAAAGGTGCATAGACAACATAGTATTATAATCCTATGGGACCACTATAGTATATGTGGTCCATCATCAAAACATTATAAGGCACAGGGCTATATAGGAATTATTTATATATTTTTTTATTACAAATATATAAAATAGGGGTATATATATTACAAACGTGTTATCTCACTCTGTGACTTGCACTTTCACTCTTTTTTTTGGAAATTTTTTTTATTTTTTTAATTTCAGCATATTATGGGGGTACAAATGTTAAGGTTACATATATTGTCCTTGTCCCCCTCCCCCCTTGAGTCAGAGCTGCAAGCGTGTCCATCCCCCAGATGGTGCACATTGCACTCATTATGTATGTGTATACCCATCCCCTCCCCCCACCTGCCCGACATTCTATAAATGTTATTCCTATATGTGTGTGACACACACACACACACACACACACATATATATATATTTGTTGTTGTTGTTTTGTTTTGTTTTGTTTTGTTAGAAACAGGGTCTCACTCTATGACCCAGGGTGGATGGAGCACAGTGATGTGATCACAGCACACTGCAGCCTCAAACTCCTATGCTCAATTGATCTCCTGCCACAGCCTCTTGAGTAGATAGGACTATAGGTGCCCACCACCATAGCAGGCTGGTTTTTTTTTGTTTTTTTTTTTGACAGAGTCTCGCTTTGTTGCCCAGGCTAGAGTGAGTGCCCTAGTGGCAGCCTAGCTCACAGCAACCTCAAACTCCTGGGCTCAAGCAATCCTCCTGCCTCAGCCTCCCGAGTAGCTGGGACTACAGGCATGCGCCACCATGCCCGGCTAATTTTTTCTATATATATTAGTTGGCCAATTAATTTCCTTCTATTTATAGTAGAGACGGGGTCTCGCTCTTGCTCAGGCTGGTTTCGAACTCCTGACCTCGAGCAATCTGCCTGCCTCGGCCTCCCAGAGTGCTAGGATTACAGGCGTGAGCCACTGCGCGCTCCCGTCCAAGGTTGGTTTTTTTATTATTAGTTTTTGTAGATATGAGATCTCACTATGTTGCCCAAGCTAGACTCAAACTCCTGGCCTTAAATAATCCTTCCTCCTTGACTTTTCAAAATTTTGAGATTACAGGCATGAGCTACCTTGCCTAGACAAACTTTAAATTTTAAAATAGTTCAATGTATCAACCTTTTCCTTTATGGATAGTACTTATTAAACTCAACTTAAGAAATTCTTCCTTATGTTAAGGCCATGGAGATATTTTCCTTTATGGTATTTAAAGAATCTTTATCTTTCACATTTAGTTTGCAATCCAGATGAGATTCATTTTATGTGTATTATGTGAAGTCAAAGTTTATTTTTCTTCTATATGAATATATAGGTAATCTAGAGCCACTTACTGGGTTCTAAAAAAGACAATCCTTTTTCTGCTATATTGTAGAATTTCTTCACTTGTAAAAGAGAAATGTGTATGTGTATGTCTGCTTCTGAATTATCTATACAGTTTCATCAGTCTGTTTGCCTATCCACATGCCAATACCACATGATTTAATTATGGTAGTGTTATAAAATGTGTAGATAACTGTAGTGTTACTCATCCTAAATTATTTTCTGCTTCATAATAGTTTTCACTATTTGTCACCTTTTAAAATTCTCTTTTAGACGTTGTTTTAGATTTTATTGATATCTATCTGCTCTTATATTTATAAAAATAGACTTTAATTTTAACTTGCTTTCTCTGACTTCTTAAAATAGATGAGTATATCATTCATTTTTACCCTTGATTATTTTTCAATACATATACTAAAGTGTGTGTGGGTATGCATATATATGATATTTTTATATATAATATTTTACTCCAAAGGCTGCTTTAACACTCAACAAATATTCTGTCATATTTCATTAACATTAAGTTAAAAATATTTTCTTATTTCTATTGTGATTTTTCTTGACTACATAGTTTCTTTAAAGCATATTGCTTAATTACAAACAATTATGAATTTTCTAGCTATTTTTTGTTTGATTGCTAGCTTAATTCTACTATATAACTTAAATCCTTTGAAATATACTCAGGCATTCTTCATGGTCGAGAATATAATTAACTTTACAATAGTTGTACAATCCCTGGCTGGTTAGTAAAATATCCACATTACAAGGGATCCATTCCTATTGTCTAGTTTTGCTCTTTTATTTTTCCCTGTATTTGGTCCTATTTCTTACATGACCTTTTTGGAATCCTGAAACATTGTGGAGGCCCTGGCTGTAGAAGATTTTATTTTCTTCTTTTAGGAACATAGACCATGAGCAGATTACTTTGATCCAGTTCAATCTGAGATTCCAGATGTATTAGAACTGGTTTATTTCCCAGCCTTAGCAGCAGTTATTCCTAGGGTATTGCCTATCTACATTCTCCATGAAAGCCTGGGCCATCTCCACTCTAATGGGACCTGAAATTCACTCCATATTTCCACAGATTGTTGAAAACTGTGCTCAAATCTTGAGCCTCTCACTTGCTCTGTTTTACTCAATTTCTGTGTCTAACCCTGCACATGGCAGCTCAGGAGTCAGCAGATACCTTTGAGGGGAAATTCCATGTTGAATGTGGGGTTCAATCTTATTCTCTGTGATCTAGAACCTTCAACACCAACCTCTGTCTCACTAGCCTATAGAGACAACTGAAAGCTTCAGCTCAGCCTTCATTCCTCATGATGTGACTTGTCAAATCCCCGTGAGGTATAAAACAGGTGGATATGGAGCTCACCCCAGTGTACTTCCCTTTTTCTCTACAGTTTTGACCCCTTAATTCTTGGCTACTGTGCTTGCTTTTTTCTTCCTTTAAATGGTTTGTTTTTCCAACTAGTTTTATAGTTGTTCTCAGCAAGAGAATTAATTGGATAAAATTACTGCATTATGGTTTTAAGTGAAAACTGTCCTCATTTTTTATAATCATATAATATTTCAATATGTAGATGTACTGTCATTCACTGAACTAGTCTCTACTTATACAGACACTTATTTCCAATTATTTTGCTATGATTAGTAACGTTGCAATGAGTAGCTTTGGACACACTATATTATTCAACACACATACACAAACACATATGAGGTCAAATTCATTGAAGAGATATTTCTGATTCAAAAATATATACATTTGTAATTTTGTGAGAAGTGATTGTTTCCTGATAATATTCCTCCGAGTTATTTCTCCCTCTGAGGGATCAGAGTTGCTCACAACAGTTAATATTTTGAGTGAGGCTTTATCCTTCTGGGAATGAATGATCCCTGTTGGATTTTGAGATCTGCCAATGCTATGTTCCTCCACATTCTGTAATTCTGAGCACTTTTTGCAATTGCCCATGTAGGTTTCATTGGACTCAAGTATTTTGGCTGCACTCATACATAGACTTGGCACTTAATGTTTTCTTTGTTTCCATACTTTGCTGAAATACATGCTTTTGGATCATTTATTGTTTGTTTTGTTTTCTTTTTTGTTCATGTAGTTTCCAGAAAATGTTAAGATTTGGAATTCAGCAGCTGGCATGTTTCCATTAAAATGAGAACAACATTCACTTTAAAAGATTAAATTAAATATTTTAATAACTGCAAAGTAAATTGACAGTTATAAATAGCAGTACTACAATGCTAATACCAGTCTAGTGGTAAGTTTTTAGATAACTGAAACACAACATATTGCACAAGCTTTTATAATTATAGATTTTTACTTCTTTTCAAATAAAATTTTAATGTGGATAAGGAAAGTACCCATACTTTTTTAATAAGTAGGGAAAGAATTTTAATATGTAGCACTTATAGAGATGTAAGACTATTGGGCAAAAATTTTCTAGTAGGTCATTTTGAGTAACAAAACCCTGATGCCTGCATTTTAGAGCTCTGCAAAGAATGCCAATTTTTAATCTCATTATGAGCTATATAAAAATACTTTAAAGAAATCAAAAGGTCATGATTCTTGCCATTAACACCCTTAACTTTATAATTATACCTTTGATGTGAAAATAGTTTTCAGTTTTTCTTAGTTCAAAAGAATCTTTGCCTAAAATTTATGAAAAATTCCATTCACATCTCACTTTATTCAGTTTTGTTAGAGCTTGTAACTTCTTGTCTAGTGAAGAGGAAACTAACCATATGCATATCTAAAATGACTTAGCGAGGCTGCTTAGCTCTGCTGAAAGCTTCTGCTGTTTAATACAAAAATGTTTAAACTCACTTGAGTTCATGCTATTGATATCCATTCTATTGAAATATGCTATTATAAATCCAGTTACAGAATTTTTTTCATCACTAACTACAAATCATTAGGTGGTTGAGTGGGAATTGGTGATCATTATTTGCCTCATTGGTGATTTTCCATCACTTTTTACTATAACATAATGCTAACACTGACTAAAAATAAGCATATTTTGTGTGATGATTATTTAGAGCACATTTTGAGGAATTATATAGGAAATTTACTTTCCCTTTTGTGTAAAATGAATATGTTATTATTTGTAAAATGAATATGTTAACAAATAAATATGTTATTAAAAATAACATATTTAATATGAAATGGCCTATCTATTATAGAACATGGGACCACAACACAATTATATTTTCTGTAATTTAATATCTGTGGAAGTATTGTTAGTAAAGAAATGGGCAACTTTTTGAAATAAAGAAAATAATTTTGAAACAGACCGAAAGATTTTTATTCTTCGGTTAACAGAGCAATCTTAGGAATATAAAGATGTTTTTAGAATACAAATAGATTAGGGTAAAGATTTAAGAATCTTAGTATAGATTAATTACTAGAAGGCAGACATTCCCTGACTTATGATAGTTCAACTTACAATATTTCCACTTTACAATGGTGTGAAACCATTACAGTTTTGTCATAGCATGTAGGATTCAATAAAGTACATGAGATATTCAACCCTTTATTATAAAATATACTCTGTGTTAGATAATTTTGCCCAACTGTGGGCTAATGTAAGTGTTCTGAGCATGTTGAAGGTAGGCTAGGCTAAGCCATATGTTCAGTAGATTAGGTATATTCAATGTACTTTCGATTTACAATATTTTCAATTTACAATGGATTCATCAGATTATAAGCTCATTGTAAATTGAGAAGCATCTGTATTTTTGTAATCAAATTGATAATTTAAAGTATCAAGTGCCTGGTTGATAGTTAACAGGGAATAATTTCATGTATTTATGGAAAATCAACTTAGTTATGGCAAGAAGGAGTAATTTTGGTTTTCCTTCAGAATTAATTGGCTACACTATATTTAAAAATCAATGTTCACATTTAAGAAATGTGTTGTTTAACATTTACATTTAATGAAATAATATTAATTTCAAAAACAGTTGCTAAGGTAATGAATAGTTTTTAATGCCTAGAGAAAAATCTCTACATGTAAAATATTATAATCATAGAAATTTTGAACTTGAAGAGATAATATTGTAATTTGGCAGATAATTAAAGCCTAGAGCAGTTCATTGACTTACCCTAAATCACAAACTCATTAAAAGCAGAGCTTAAATAAGTGACGTGATTTGCAATAATATATAGATAGCAAAATGAGGACGAGGTGATCTCTCTTGTTTTATTAATACTTTCCATAATAATATTGATTCAATTACATTATAATTAAAGAACATTTAATATATTTTATAAAATTAGTTCATTAAAACCATATATTTATGCCATATTTAAGATGTCCACTGTTTTCTGAAATGTCTTCTAACTTTTCTAATCTTTTTTATTAAATAATTTTCAGGGATATATTCTTCATTTTCATCTTTAAGACAATAACTCCTTGATGTACAGCATTTTTTCTATTGGCCTCAAGTTATACATTTTCCCTTAATATTCTTTAAAGCAGGAGCCCTCAATCAAGCAGTGTTTTACAGTAAAAAGAGTGTGAGGGTGCTAGAGATGCTATACATTATACTATTCCCTTGTGGATTCCCCTTCTTATAGCCAGAACTGGGTATAAGGCAATCAAGTGCAGAGGCAGCAGAAAGAAGAAACTTGAAGTCCCATTGCAACTTATTCCAAAGCTATAAAGGTTATATCAAAGTTTGGAAAATAAGTGCTCCTTCAAATTAACTTTCATACAGATTTTAATGTATGTAATAAAAGATTTGCGTGATTGAGATAGAAGAAGCATGGTTAAATTTTACATGTTAGCGATGTTTCTTTATGTTTTGCAATCTACAAAGGAAGATATTTTGATTTTTGAGTCAGCCCTCTGATTCAAATTTATCAATTATCTGGGACATAAGTATTATCAGACTTTTAACATTTTTTTGTTATTTTAGCCCTTCTAATAGGTCTGTAGTGATAAATAATTGTGGTTTTAATCTGAATTGCTCTGATAATTAGTGATTATGAACATATTTTGCTATGCTCATTTGCTATTCATATATCTTCTTTAATGAAATACCTACTTTCATGAAATATCTACTCAAACATGTAGCACATTTTTAAATTGAATTATTTTCTTATTGATTTGTAAACATCCCTTACACATTATGTATTCAAGTCTTTTATCAGATATCTGTGCTTTGTGAATATTTTCTCTTTATCTGTGGCTTATCTTTCATCCTCTTGGTAGTGTCTTTCAAACAGAAAACATTTAAAATTTTGATGTAGTCCAATTTATCAATATTTTCTTTTATAAGATTTTGTGTTCTTATCTAAAAAATTCTTGCCTGACCAAGGATTACAGTTATTCTATTATGTTTTCTTATGGAAGTTTTATAAAGTTTTGAGTTTTACATTGAGATCTGTGATTGTGAATTAATTTTGTATGGTACAAGATATGGGTCAGAATTCATTTGTTTGCACATAAATTCCAGTTTCTCTAGTACCATTTGCTGGAAAAATTAACTTTCCTACATAGAATTTGTTTTGAAACTTTTTCCAAGATCAATTGGTCATACATATGTGGATCTATTTCTGGAATCTTTTCTCTCATCTATTGATATCTACATATCTTTAATTAGATTAATCCTGTAATGAATTTGATTTGCTAATATGTTAACAAATTTTGCCTGTAAATTCATAGTAGATATTGATTTTTAGTTTTCTTTTCCTGTCATATCCTTACTTGATTATGGTATTGGGGTAATCTGTGAAACTTGTGGAGGTTATTTATTTAACCCACAATAAGGTTATATTGGTAGATTTTCAATGTGCACTTAAAAAGAATTTGTATTTGAATTTCAACCATCCAGGAAGCTGAGGCAGGAGGATCACTTGAGCCCAGGGGTTTGGAGTTCCAGGCTACAGTGAACTATGATCATGCCCTCCACTCTAGCCTGGTGACAGAGTGAGACTCCATCCCTATTTTAAAAAAATGATTTTACAAATTTCAATTAAGACAAGTTTGTTGATCAGTTTTTCTTTTCAGATATTTTTAATCTGTACTAATTTTTGTCTACCTTTTCTATAACCTAAAAGAAGGTTTGAAATTTCCAACTATAATTATGAATTTTTCTATTTCACAGCTTCTATTTTCAGCTAACAATTTTTGCTCCATATTTAGTAGTTGGTAGATAAATGTACTTTATTGTTAGGATTAGTATGTCTACTTGATAAATTGACTCATTTAACCTTGAGTAACATCTATATACCTGCTCAATTTCCTTCCTCTAAAATCAATTTTGTCTGATATTGAAAGTTATTTCACTTTTCTTTTGATTAGTGTTTCCAGGCTGTAATTTTTATTTCTTTTTACAAAAGTAAACCTAGGTGCGTCTTTATATTTTAAGTGGGTTTTGTATGTGTGTGTGTGTGTGGATAGTATATAATGTGTCTTGCTTGTTATCAAGGCTGACACTCTCTGTGTTTGAATTGGTAGGTCTAGGCTATTTATATGTAAAGTAATTCTTCATATGGTTGGATTAAAACCTACCATTGTGCTCCTTTCAGCTGTTTTTGTGTTTGTTTCCTTTTTCTGTCTGCTTTTATAGTAATTGAGTATCTTTCATAATTCTAGTTATCTCCATTATTGGCTTACTATATATATATTTTTAAGAGTGTTTTAATGATTTCTCAAGGGTTTACAATAAAGACCTTTGATTAATTACATTCTATCTTCAAAGAACATTTTTTACTTTCTGTAGAGTGTAGGAACTTAAAACCCTACACTTACAATTCTTCTTTCCCATGTTTTATATAATTACTTATTTTTCATTTACATACACTATAAAACAACTTGGAATGTTTCTTTCTAGAATATTTTTCAGAGTGTTTAATGGAAAAAAACTATATTTTATATTAATATTTATCTGGTTTATCTGAAAAAGCATTTATTTTTATTTAAATTTTGAAAATATTTTTGCTGGATATATAATTTAAGGTTCACAAATGGTATACATAATATTCTGTATGTACATTAAGTATATATGTAATAAACTTAATTAACAGAAATATATTGTAGTTCTTAATTTTTCGCCTTTGTGTATGGTGACTTGTTTCTCTAGCTGCCTTTAAAATTTACTCTTTTTCTTTGGTTTTCATCATTTGAATATTATATATCTAGCCATTTTTATCATGTTTGGGTTTCTCTGAGCTTCTTTGATTATGGTTTGGTTATTTTGTGGCCTTTCATCAAAAGTATATTTTCAGTCATTACTTTTCAAATATTTCTTCTGCCCACTCTCTGTCTTGTCTTCTGGGATTTGACCTTCATGTATTTTAGAGTATTTGACATCATCTGCAGTCTTTGAGTATTCTGTCTTGGATTTTTTTTTCACTTTTTTTTTTTTTTTGAATTTTGTATTTCAGTTTGAGTAATTTCTATTGATTTATCTTCAGGTTCATTAATTATTTCATCAGTTATATGAGCCTACCAAAGAGTCCTTCAAAGTCATTCTTCTTTTATTTTGCTTATTTCTATCATTCTCTTTTTTATTTCAAGAATTATTGAAATTACTGACTCTTTCTCATAGTTTCCTTGCCTCTGTTGACATTTCCATCTCTCTGCTATTTATTCATGTTGTCCACTTTTCCCATTAGAACTTTATCATATTAATGAGATTTATTATAAATTCCCTGTTTGATATATCCAACATCTGACTCATCTGTAAGTCTAACTTTGTTGATTACTTTGTCTCTTAACAGTGAGTTTTCCTCCTTGCTTTCTTATGTTTCTCCAAAATTTTAAAATTGACTGTTAGCATAGTGTATACAATATTAAACGCTTAAATAATGGTAGTTTTTCCTGGAAATGGGCATGCCTCTTATTATGATAAGACGTTAGCAAGGGAGACGGAGTCAGCCTTGCCAGCAATTGAACTGGATTTGAGTTTTGTTGATTCTATGGTAATTTTCAGTACACCATCATCTTCAACTTCCTCTAATATTATTTGTGATTAATGTGCAGATTGCTTTACCAGAAGGTTTTGTTCAATGTTATGCTCCACCTTCACATTTTTATTTTCCCTGCACACTTCTGCTCTTTCCGTGCCCTCACTCTCCTACCAGAAGATAGCTGTGGCTTGTTACTTGGCGCTTGCTAGCCTGGATGGGAGACAAAAGCACAAGGTTTTGTCTTCCTGACCCATCTGTATCCCTGGTCCTCAGGATGGGGCTTTCTTAGCTATCTTGGCTCTCCTTCTGGGGTATAATTATTTTTTTCTTTGGCATTTACTGTAATTATAATCTGTCTTTATCTTTGCCTTGGGAAAGACAGAGTTTTTGCCCTTCCTGCATTGTCTTAAAGCTTTAAATTTAGGGGCAAAAACACCAGGTGGAGTACTATGTTTGTCCTGCCTTCCCTGCTGCAGGACTGCATTTCTGAGAAAAGCATTGTCCAGTAGTCTTTTGCCTTGCCTCAGTTTTTTTTAAAAGCACCAAGTGAGGTCCAGAAATAAGAGTCTGTAGGGAGGAAGACAAACTCTCCCCATGTTTGCTTGTGTTTGTGGCTCCTAGGTTTTTTATACATTCATGTTAGCTTATATTCATTCATTAGCCACTTACTATTTTTTTCTTCTAGTATTGAGGCCCATTTTTCTCCTGCTGCTCCAGTGAGCTAGGACTTACATCTGGTCTCTGCTCAGAGGTACCCATTTTTCCTTGGATTGCATGCTAGTTTTTGCAGGCTTCTGCAGAGCTCTGATGGGTGAAAAAGTTATGATTCTATAGATTTTCTGGCCTTTTGTCTCACTCTTTTGCCTGGGCTCGAGTGCCGTGGCATCAGCCTCAGTCACAGCAACCTCAAACTCTTGGGCTTAAGCAATCCTCTTGCCTTAGCCTCCGGAGTAGCTGGGACTACAGGCATGCGTCACCATGCCTGGCTAACTTTTTCTAGATATATTTTTAGTTGTTCAGCTAATTTCTTTCTATTTTTGGTAGAGACAGGGTCTCACTCTTGCTCTGGGCTGGTCTGGAACTCCTCACCTTGAGCAATCCTCCAGCCTATGCTTCCCAGAGTGCTAGGATTACAGGCGTGAGCCACTGCACCCAGCTTTTGTCTTTTTTCTTATTGTTAAGATGGGAGCAACATTCTTTCTAGCTTTGTATATCTTAACAGAAGGCAAAAATCCTCATGTTTTCTTTACATTATTGCTAATCCAGGTTACATAGTAGAACAAAATAAGTCAATTCTTTCCAGAAGATTCTGAAGTCTTCTTTAACTTAATGATAGAATACAAACATTTTAGTCCTTATATCATGCTGTCAGGATCAATAAGATGTAAATGTTTCAGAAGTTGGATTTTTCAAATCAAATAAGTACATTTACAACAAATATCCCTGAAAAAAATAAGTTCAAGAGAGACACTTTTGGTTTTATATTTAGCAATTTATAATAGCTATTTTAAGGCCTTTTTGTGCTAATTCCTTCATTGTTTTTATTTTCAGACCTGTTTCTATTGACTGATCTTTCTGACATGGGACACACTTTTATGTTTCTTTGTATGTTTAGTAATATTTGATTAATGCTGGTTATTTTCTACATTGTGGAATGCTGGATTTTTTGCTTTCTTTTAAAGACTGTTCTACTTTCTTTCTGGTAAAAAATCAAGCTGTATATGTACCAGCTTTTCCCTTTAAGCCTTATTCTTCATCTGTATCCATTACTTTAATCTTTTATTCTTTGTAGTTTCCACTAATTGTCTAGGGTGTTCAGTGAGGAGTCTACACTCTGGTTGGTCTAAATGTACCGTGAGAACTCAGGGAAATGCACATGTTACAATGCCCTAGTCATCATTTATCTTGCACCATAGATTTTCATCCTAAACAAGCATGGATTAGTGTTCTGCCTCCATGCATATTTCTGAAAGTCTCCTCTCTAATATTCTGATGTGCAAATTTCTGGCAGCTTAGTCTCCCTGAATCGTCTCTCTTTTCAATCCAGCAAACTTTGCATGTTCTGCTAGAGTACCCCTCTGTGTACCCTTACTTGCAAAGTTTCCCCAAGCAGAATAATGTAGTCATCATCACTCCTGTTTCCTTTCTTGCAGGGCATCAGTGTTCTCCTCTGCTTTTTGTCCATTTTCTAAAGACTATTGTGTCATATATTTTGAAATCAGTTTTCTAGTTGTTTATGGTGCAAGAATAAGTACTGTACTAGTTATTCTATCCTGACTGGAATTGGAAATCCCCAAATCCCTTTCACATTTTTTACAGAGAGTATCTAGCAACATCACCAACCTCTTTGAGCTCAAATTTGTTTTGTCATAGCCCTAAAAAGCCATCTCAGGAGAGAACTGGCTCAGTGAACAAGGTCACAAAAACAAAGTGGTATAAGGACTGAGTATCAGAAGACATATGGGTTAAGGAAGTGGTCAAGGTACCTTGTTTTTTAGGCTGAGCCTTTGTGAAACATTAAGGCATCAGAGTGAAATAAGAAATATAGAAGAATTTTCATTTACACTACACCCTAAAATTGTAGTGTTCTGTAAAAGTGGAACTAAAAGCAAAATTGAAGAAAACACTTTGAAATATCTTTTATGGGAAAAAATAGAAATTTTGGAATAAAGTCATTTGACGTAACTATCCATACCCTCAGAAAAATTTATTGTTCATTATAAGCATATTGGCTTAAGGAATAGCCTAACTATCAAGAGTTTCTAGCAATTTAAATGTCAAAGAAAGGTGTAATGGCTTTTGTTATAATTTGAGATGTAATAAAAATAAAAATTAATTAGTTTGAATATAAAATGTTGTAGAAACACTTCCTAATTGGTGATCTTTTTCAATGCGTTCACTTCAATTTTAACTGAGAAGTAATCAATTAAACAGTACGACACTTTTATGGTTACTCACTACACAGAAGGTACACAGGGGGAAAGTGATTTGATCAACTATTCAGAAGTGTGTGTTGGATCAGGATCCAAACATGACCATGGGTCAACAGCTCCAGGCTAAAGAAGGCTCAATACACAGACTCTTCTGGAGCATATTTAGTGAAGGAAGTAGTTAGTGCTGGCTTATAGTGAAACACCAGCCTGGACTTCCTGAGGAAAAACAGAGAGGGCTGGTCCTTATTCAGCCACTAAGACATCAAATAAATAGGGGTATTTATACTAGAACTCCTCCAGGCCCCATCCCTGTTTGGTTTATTTGAGCTTTAACTATCTACTGCATTAACATTAACATTGAACAAAGTCTTTCTTTATAAGATTACTCTTTCAGAAGTAATAGAACACATTTTTATTCTAAATATATTCCCAAATTATTTTATTAAATGTAAAAATGCACAGGTTTTCATATTTATATTTTAATATTAACATCTCTGGATCCATATTTGTGATAAGCCCATATTCAAGTCTAATTTTTAATCACTTTTTGGGCAAAGTGGTCAGGCAGGTTTTATTTTTTTCAGATACCTTTTTTGTGTTTCTTTTACCTCTTCCCTGCATCTCACTTGGTCAACATCTTCATGCTATTCCAACCCCTGCAAGCACCTGATCTAACAATCTGATGTACCACTCATTTATACCAAGAGCATAATTGGAAAATCTACCCTTAGCCCTATCTTTTCCTCTAGTAGGATATACCCATTGTGCTTGCAAGCCTTAGATGGGATATGCCCTGTCATTGATTTTTTTCCCACTTGGAATTATATACCCCAATTACTTCAGAAAACATTATTATACAAATCACTTGGCTTTGAAGTCAGGAAGATTTAGGTTTGCAATCTGGTTCTGAATCTTACTTGCCTTTTGACTTTGGGAAATTTACTTACTCTTTTTGTAAAGTAGTCTTTGTCTATAAAACAGATATATTAATAATATTTATACTGCATTGGGTAATGGGGAATATAAAACTATAAAATACATGTATGACTAATTGTAGATACTCAATAAAGGATAGTTTCCTGTATCCTTACCCCTCATTTCTTTTTATTGGTCTTAATTTCCTAGCACTCTGCCTTGTTTTTCAGGGTCTAGGTCAACCAATTTTTATTGGATCCACTGATGTTCCATCATTGACCATACGACCCAATGAGCACTCTGACTTTAGCCAGTCATGAGACTCCCAACATCACCTTCTAGGTGTCCTGGGGTCTGACTAATGCCTATGCCTGCTGTCCCCCTGCCTTCACAGTCTCATTGTTGTACTTCCAAGCCCAACTTTCTTTCCTCCTTCTGCTCTCCACAATTACTGTCTTCACTTTGAGGGACTTGAAAGAAAAATTCTAAGAAAAATTTCTCTCTTGGAGATTGTTATTTTGTTTTGTTTGTCCCCAGAGGTAAGAAATAAGAACTCTGCCAAAAATCATGCTCAGGAAAAATAAATTGTTTTGATGAAGGTAGCTTACTAATGTCCCAGAAATCACACACCTGGACTATGTCTACACAGCTACCTCCCAAAGTGGCCTTGTCATGAGGAAACAGGTCATGGAATCTAGCAATCACTTCCAAATAGTTCTCAAGAAAGTTTAAGCTTTGGCATCAGAGATAGTCTCCTGATATGAAAAATCAAGGGGAGGTAAAGAGGGAGCAGCAAAAACAAATCCTCACTAGACTTTACAGATATTTTCAAAAAATATATATATTCCAAAATATCTTCCTAATATGATTTCCTACCTGGACTTTAACTTTCATAGCAGCATGTAGTAATCTATTTCAGGTTTATAGTGGAGAACAGTACTTTCAGTCTGCTCAAAATATCTCTGAGAATCAATTCATTCCCATCCCTCTACACTTTAACACTTAGAGTCATTGTATTTGCTCCTTAACTTTTCTTCTCTTTTAACTTCTGAAGGTGCTACCTTCTCTTGTCTTGCTGCCCTTTCTAACAAGCAGGCGCCACCACAAAACATTTTACCCACTGATGTTTTTTAAGAGAAGGTAATTTAATCAGCATGTGTAATTTTCTGCTTCCTTACAAGTCATTGCCTCTGATGTAATCTCCTAAAAACACCTTTTCCCCTCATTTAGTTCAATTTCTACAGAGCTGTGGGGAAACTATTATGCAAATGATGAAGAGATAAGTGGTTTACTTAAATTAAATTAGCAAATAATTACATCCAATTACTCTGCAACCATTCTGAACTTAACAGAAAAAAAAATCATTATCAGTACAGAGGAGATAAGGTCTGCATTTTGTCCTTCTTTGGAGAACACCTCATTTGTGCCAAAAAGTTCCCATCAAAAGGATTAATGGTTGACTGGTGAAAGTCAACTTCCCTAAATTGAAAGCTGGCATGATGAGAGAGCTTCTGATTCAGTCTCTTTCTCAATTACAGGACTATAAAGTTATAACCCTAGCTGGGTGGCTTTAATTATAAGAATGGTATCCAAAAATAGCTACCTATTGTGTTTATCTGTAAAAGCTAAGCATTGTCACTCTTTAAAGATGCCATTACACATTGCTGATATTATTTTTTAAATTGCCTTGGGAATAAATTGCATAGGTTATACATCGTAATATTGGTCTTCCAATAAGAATCCTAGGCAATGATCTCACATTAATCCATTTACAAACATTTGGTGTTTCAGCTGTAAGCCAGACCCATAACACAGCCAATAGGGGCTGAGGATACCACAATGAATAAAGTGTACTTCCTTCTTCGAGCATGTCAGGTCAAGGAAGAAAGACAGATCTATAAACAAATATAAAACAATGATATCAAGCCTATGAAATGATCACATATCCCTTGTTACAGGACCCTAGAGGAGAATGTGCTTCATTCTCACCTGGTAGTAAAGAAGGAAGGATTGGGAAAAGTTAAAAGGAGATTTGATGGCAGTGAGGTGGAAGGGAAGGCAGTAAAAGGCAATTCAAGACAAAGGGAAAATTCCCAGAAAAAGGCCCAGGGTTGTGAAAATGCATAATTTGATGATATTTTTAAGGAACAGTGAGAAGCACTGTGCCATGTGAAGACAGAGTGAGTAAGGGGGAAATGAGGAATGTGAAGTAGTCAATCAAAGATGGTACCAATGAGGCTGTTTTAGTGACTGAGTGTGAAATTCATGGTAAAGAAAATATTGATTGCCATTTGAATTTCAGAAAAAAACTACATAGTATTGTTCAGAATGTTTAACCAAGGAATCAATGATACTTATTGCCTGATTATCCAAACTGAACTTAAATTTATAAAATGAGAGCTAAAATCACACTTGATCTGCTGAAATTGACACAAATTGCTTTTGATTCTTTACAGAATACCTGATTGTTGAGGACAACTGTGTTGTCATTTGTTTTTTTCAAATGATATCTCATGGGACTTGTTCCTGGGGATGCAAACATGCTCGTATGCCCACAACCAGAGCTGAACTACACTGAAAAAGCAACCCAACCAAAGTGCAGTTTATGAAATGCCAGCTTCTCAAGCATATTTATGGACTGCACTAATTTGGCAATGCAGTTGTTTTACACTGTTGTGCTCGTGACTGTTTTTCAGTGGAATAGCTCAAAGCCTTGAGTCTTCCATCATCAGGCTTAATAGTTTTCTACTAAGTCTTAAAAAGAAAATTGTTTTCACAGATATTGATTCTGGAGCCTGGAATCTGTCTGTGTCCAGGTGTTCTCCCTTATAACTTTCCCTTTCATTCTGAGCTGCTGCCTTCCACACCAAGTTCTGACAGTTCTATCTTCTCAATGTCCATCCACTTCTCTCTATCTCCACTTCTATTTCCTTAGCTCAAATTGCCTACATCTCTCATTGGATAACCATGGCAATGTTCTAAGTGATCTCTATGCCTCCAGCCTCAATCCAGTTTCCCACATTGTCATCAAAGTTTCATGTGAAAGTCTAACTATGCCATTCTCCTGCTGTTTCCATGGGTGGCTACCCATGGAATAGAGTCTAAACTCATGTTGCAACCACCCTTCACTGTGTGCTTAGCTTTTCTCTCCAGACTTACCTGTTACACCTAGCTCTCTGTAGCCAATCCTTCTTACTCTCCATTTTTGCAATGCAGGAATATTTATAGTTCCTCTTACTCTCACCAGCATAGACTAATCCCTCAACTTGTAAAATTCTTCCATATTTTCTTGCTTAACTCCTAGTTATCCTTTTAAAATCAATTTCAATGAAATTAATGAAATTTCCTCAAGGAAACTTTACCTTACCTGCAAGAATGAGTAAATTTACTCCCCAATGTGGTCTTATAGCAGCCTATAGCACTTAGCTCCTAGATATGCTACTCTCACTGGACTGTGAATTTTTCAGGACTGAAACTATTTTATTCATAAAAGTATATATCACCAATGCCTAGCACAATGGTTACCACATAGTCCTAAAATAGATGTATATCCACTTATGAAATAATCGATTAATTGTTAATTAAACAGTAGATTTGTGCATACTAATTGTATTTTACACACAGACACACCCAGAAATTCTTCCTTACGGCTCCTGTGTTTTACTCAGACCAAGACTGTCCAGCATACCCTGACTTGAGGAGAAAATTTTGTAAAGGTTTTGTATACCTAGGAAATAAGGAAAATATTGGAAATGTTCAGTTTTCAAAATCACTTCAGCTTCCAAACATATAATAGTTTGATAATGTCTCTCATCACACACAATCCTTGCTGCCCTGAATTACTGCTGTAGTTTTCTTATGTCTTCAGACAGGAGTTAGCCATTATCCTTTCTCAGTTGTAAAAGAAAAAATGCAGTCTCCACTATTTGGAAGTCAGGTTCATCTCTCTTTCCAGCCAGACTTTAGTTCAACCCTTCACTCTTTGCCTGATCACTTCTCTCCTGTGTTTCTGAGATCACCATTTCCCGGCATTTCTGCTCTAGGCCCATGTGCCAGCCTTTTAAGTGTAGCTCCTACAAACAAATAAAAAATGTGTCTTTACTATAAATTTCTTCCAGAGACAAGTAACTTTGAAGCCCTAGTCAAACATGAATATGTAAGTGGGAAGCAGAGAAAATTCTCTCATAGTCACAATGGACTGACTGTTCTCATTTCTGTCAGGTAGGAGAAAGATAATGCTACCACATTATATTAATTAGAAAGCCTACATTAATACTGTCAAGTCCTCAGGATACATTTTAGGGGTTAGGCCAGTAGCAATTTGCTTGCTGATACCTCAGAGACCTGGAAAAGAGGCTCCAGGAAATGGCTAACTCTTTGTGACTCAAAGTGTGGTCCACAAACCAGCAGCACCGGCATAATCAGACACATGTTAGAAATGCAAAATCTCAGATCCATGCCAGACCTACTGAAGTATTATCTGCATGTTAACTGAGATCCCCAGGTGATCCATAAGCATATTAAAGTTTGTGAAACACAAATCTAAGGTACTTTCACTGGGTAGCCACTATGAATGAACTGGTCTTCCAGGCTACCTTGGGGGAAACATTACTGGCTTCTCTACCTGTCCTGTCTCTGATCATATTTAGCTCACAGCAGAAAGAATCCATTACAAGATTAAAGACCTTTAAGCCACAGGAATTTGGATGTCTATTTAATATTGCAGAAAATTGCAGAAACTTGCAGATATTGAGCAAAAAGAAATACTATCAGGAAAATAAAATAAAAAGAATTAGATCAGAAGCATATTTTTTAATTACTCATTTATTATTTGATCCTATATACAAACTTATGAATAATAAATGATTTATTGCTCTACAGAATATAAAGAGATGTAAATACATGTTAAAATGTTTGGAGCATTTTGATAAAAATTAGCATATATTCTTCCAAGCAGTGCATCATTCAAATAGATAATGTTGAAAAAAATGTGGGAGTCATATAAAAAGAATAATTTTTAAAAAGGCAAGATGTTGGTACCATTATCTTATTTATTTATTTAATCATGGTGAGTATTGAATTTTTTTCTTTTTATTGTTTTTTGTATTTCAGAATATTACAGGGGTACAAATATTTAGGTTATAAAAATTGCCTTTTCCCCACCAGAGTCAGAGTTTCAAGCATGTCCATCCCCAGATGGTGCACACTGCACCCATTAGGTGTGAATTTTTCTCATCCCCTACTCCCCCCTCCCACCTGCCCGACACTCAATGAATGTTACTACTGTATATGCACTTAAGTGTTGATCAATTAATACCCATTTGATGGTGAGTATATGTGGTGCTTGTTTTTCCATTCTTGGGATACTTCACTTAGTAGAATGGGCTCCAGCTCTATCCAGGATAATACAAGAGGTGCTAGATCACCATCGTTTTTTGTAGCTGAGTAGAACTCCATGATATACATATACTACACTTTATTAATCCACTCATGTATGGATGGGCACTTGGGTTGTTTCCACATCTTTGCAATTGTGAATTTTGCTGCTATACACATTCTAGTGCAGATGTCTTTTTTTATAGAATGTCTTTTGTTCTTTGGGATAGATGCCCAGTAATGGGATTGCTGGATCAAATGGTGGTTCTACTTGTAGCTCTTTGAGGTATCTCCATATTGCTTGCCATAGAGGCTGTACTAGTTTGCAGTCCCACCAGCAGTGTGTGAGTGTTCCTATCTCTCTGCATCCACAACAACATTTATTGTTTTGGGACTTTTTGATAAAAAACATTCTCACTGGAGTTAAGTGATATCTCATTGTGGTTTTGATTTGCATTTCCCTGATGATTAGAGATGTTGAGCATTTTTTCATATGTTTGTTCACCATTAGTCTGTCTTTGTTTGAAAAGTTTCTGTTCATATTCTTTGCCCACTTTTTAATGAGGTTGTTTGATTTTTTCTTGCTTATTTTCCTGAGTTCTGTATAGATTCTAGTTATCAGCCCTTTATCAGATGTGTAGCATGCAAATATTTTCTCCCATTCTGTAGGTTGTCTGTTTGCTCTTATGATAGCTTCCTTGGCTGGGCAGAAGCTTTTTATTTTGATTGGGTCCCATTTATTTATTTATTTATTGTTGCTGTGATTGCCTTTGGATTCTTCTTCATAAATTCTTTGCCTAGACCTATGTCTATAAGAGTTTTTCCAGTATTTTCTTCTAGAATTCTTATAGTGTCATGTCTTAGGTTTAATTCTGTTATCCACTGTGAGTTGATTTTTGTGAGAGGTGAAAGTTGTGGATCCTGTTTCAGTCTTCTATATGTGGCTATCCAATTTTCACAGCACCATTTAATGAACAGGGATTCTTTTCCCCAGTGTCAATTTTTTTGGTAAACCTAAAACCACTCTCTTTCAACTGGTATCTTTCCCTTTGAGCCCGTGGTTGCCAAGCTTCTCTTGAGGTCTTCTCTTCCAATGGCAGCAACTGGACCTGGTGCGATCCGCCAACCATGGCCACCAGGGAAATTTTCCCTGGGTGGAGAGGTCCACGGGCAACCTGCTTGGCATAGGCTGCGTTCCCGGCTGTGGGGTGTACCAGAACCAGTGACTCAAAGCCCCAGTGGCAGTGCTCGCTCAGGGCTGGGGCCAGGCCTTGGGTGCAGGGAGCCTCACATGCCTCCGATACAGATCCCTTGGTGCTTCATTGGGGACGGCAACCTTTCCACTGGGCCCCAAACCGCTGGGGGGTTGATTTCTAGAGAAATCTTGCTCCGTTTTGTTCTACTCCACAACTTCTTCCTGTGGAATCTCTGATAGTTTCTGGCACTTTTCTCTCAGAATTATACCTGAGTTATGTTTTCTTTCAACTAAAATTCTTCCTTCTTTCTGAGACAATTTGGTGATCAGTGTCTCTAGTCTGCCATCTTGCCTCTCTCCCAGCAAAGACCTTTAATAGAATTTTTTCTTTTATCCTTATTCCCTTGGGCACCTAATAAGTTAGTCTTCATTTCTAAACTGATTTTTCTCTTGTCCATTTATTCCTATAATTATCTCACTCTAGTCATTTCATATACTTTACTTTTAAAAATATTTTTATTCTAATATTAAAACGTTTTGTTCAAACTGATGTTTCATGTTTTTCAATGCCTACTTACAGATATTTAATTCAAATTGTCTTGTCATATTACAGTCTTCCTCTACTTTATGGTTGTTTTGAGGGAGGTAATTTTCAGCAACTAAAATATTTTGTGTTTTTGTTAATTTATTTTCATATAGTAACTTTCAGTGGATGTTATATGTCATTGTCTGGTCAATTTGAAATTTTTTAATATTTTTCTAGACTAGCTATAATGGATGATATACACAGAAAAGAGGGGTTTAGTTGGATTAACAGGTGTCCTCATTCAAGAGTATACATTTGTTCTGTATACAAAAGTGCAGTTTCCCTAATTGATAGAGTTTGTTTGTTTGTTTAGTTGCTTTTGTTTATTTGTTTGTTGAACAAAGGTTTGGTGTATTTCTAATATTGCGACTCTGTTTTTATCTTTTAACTTCCACTCCTGTTTTCTTCTTGCCTTTCACTGCCAAGCTTCTAAAGTGCCTTCCTTTTCTAATCCACACCACTTTCCCCCACAGACAGCACCTTCTCTAGCAGTGTCTCATACAGTCCACATACTTTTAATCACCTTCTTTCAATTCGTTAGTAGCTGGCACTCTGCTCTCCTGGGTATCATACATGTTCTTAATAGATGAGCAATTGGGGTGACACTTTCTCTCTGCAGGGGTGATTGGTCTGTGTCCCATCACCTCTAAGGCCTTCTCCTGTCTTTCATTTTTCTTTACAATATTATCCAAACACTTTACTCTGATATGGTTATGAAATCGTCTCTACTACTTTCTGATGTTTATTTTTTTAATTACTCATAATTTTACTTTGCATCATTTTCTATCTTCCTGTTACTCCCTGTGTGTAAAGATTAAGCTTGGTTTTATTTGCTCCCCTTGTTTATATGTTTGGTTTCTTTGGAGAATGTGTAGAGAAATCCACTTAGTTGCTTTTTTAAGGTGATGTTTATGAAGTGATGTTTCTAAGCCCTTTAAGACTCACGTTAATTTTTCCCACATAAAAGAGTATTAAAACTATAAATATTTAGAAAAATAAGAAAGAGTACAAATGAGGTATTTGCATTTCACTCACCTCTGTACTCCTTTAAATTACCCAGAGGAAATATTTTTCAATGGATATATTGCTGTTGTGATGTGTGAACATTATTGCTGTATTGAGGCCATGACACCATTTTTTTTTGAGAGAGAGAGATGAAATGCTCCCTGTGCATTCTTTATTAAGCCTACAAATCGCTTTGATATAATTGGAGTTGAGTGGATTGCAAAACGGACGACAAATGGAGCAGAGGTCAATGTTAATAGAACGATCTTTCTCTAAAACTGATGAAAACAGGAGGAATAAGCAGTATGACTTATTAAGAACTATTGTGAGTGGAATTCTATAATTAAATAATGAGAGGAAACATAAAATATCTGCCCTGAATTCTGAAAACGTTTGAAATTTTAAAACTACAATTTATTCCTTTTGAGTATTTTTGCTAGTAAATTCACTAAATTACATGCATATTGCCTGCCAATGATGTAAGAACATATTTCAGTGAGTTCTAAGTAACTCCAAAGGGAGTTAATAATTGACATAAGAAATACAAGACAAAAATGATTATAATTAGATTATGGGATAAAAATGCTTATAAGCAGAATGTGAAGGCTGGACCAAATTAATAAAACCTCAGTTTAGAGGAAGGAATCAAGATGGCGTAGGAGAAACATCGCCAGAGTGTCTCTGCAGAAAAGACAGATTGTAGCAGAAATTAGAAGAAAGAAGCAAGAAGACGAGCCTACATCGGACGAGGTTTGGAAGGAGGAGTACCTGAGACCACGGGAGACTCCACAGGAGGAGGTCACAGAGGAGAACTGGAAGCTGAGACTGCCGGAGCAGCTTGGAGACCAGCAGGAAGGGTAGGTAGCTATGCCGTTTCCCCTCCCCTGCATCTGGGACTGCTAGTGGACTCCCCAGCAGGTGGAGAGAATTGCGGACACCAGCCCAGCAACGGCCGCCACCAGTGAGTGGTAAGCCAGTAGCAGATGAAGCACCAGGCTCCCAACTACCTTGGGGCACCTCCATGTGCATAGACCTGAGCCACGTGGCAGGCGCCATATTGCCTCCTTCTCCCCTCCCCCGACCCTACTCACAGCTGCCCAGAGAGACAATACAGCCACCAGCTGAGGCACCTACAGGGACTGGGACCTTCCCTTTTGGGGCCCTACAGCTGACTAAGGGGAACTCAGACTGTGAGCTCTCTACCCGCCAGCCCTCCCAGGTGCTGCTGGCATGGTGATCCAAGAGAATGGGGCAGCCCCTGAGGCTGAGATACATAGACCCAGCTTGGGCTCACTATGGGTGAATTGGGACTGGCACTCCTCTCCCTGGTGGGGATATAGTTTGAACTCTGGGACCCAGAGGTCAGACCTGCAGTCCAGATCCCGTGCACCGAGGTCTCCCATTGCCTGGGGCACAGAAGGGATATACATGAACAGCCTACTGAGGTGTGTGTGCCTTCAAGGGCAGATCAGCATCCTAGAGGGCAAGCCTCCTCCCAAAAGGAGGCCGTGCACCCAGCCCAGGTGGCGTTCCTGCACAGGGAACCTCCTGGCTGACACTACAGTCCAGGGAAGCCTGGTGGCATGTGGTCTGGCCTGCTGGCAGAGGCCCAGGAGTAGCCGCGGAGTTGGGGATGGTGGAAAGAAGCGAGGCCTGCTCCAGACTGCGGGTCTCACACAGCCCCACCCCCACATGCAGATTTTCTGGCAGAGCTGGGATATTCCAGCCCCTCCCTGACAGCTTTTCCTGGAAGCAGAGAACAGAACTTTGACCCCTGCTAAGGGCATTGGTGGTGCCTGAGGGCAGGATTACCCAACCCAGCTCCGCCCAGACTATCTCCTAGACCATCCCTCACTGAGGGGGAGAAAAGGACACACCTGGAAGTCCCAGGGCCCCACCGACAACCTGAGGCATTAGAGTGCCTCTCTACAGGAAAAAGAGCTGATAACAGGACACAAAAACAACAGCGTAGCCTGTTACTCCAAGCAAGAGCCACCTACTGACAGGGAGGACATCCTGCACACCCTTTTCACGGCACCCACTGACTCATTATACAGGGAGTGGTCAAATCTCACCCAGAGACACCACCTCCTGGCTCAGAAACTAAATAAGGCATGTGAATATCCAAACAAAAACCTAAAGAAAAGAAACAACAGCTGATCAACATGGGAAGAACAGTGAAGGAACTCCGGAAATATGAAGAACCAAAGGGAAATCACACCCCCAAAGAGGAGCACCAGCTCCCTAAAAATGGACACCAACCAAAATCAAGCAACCAAAATGACAGAAGAGGAATTTCATATGTGGATCATAAGAAAACTCATCGACCTGAAAGAACAACTCAATAACCAACACAAAGAAACCACAAAAAGCATCTAGGAACTAGAACTAAAGTTCACAAAAGAAATAGACACAATGAAGAAAAGTTTAACCGAATTCCTGGAAATGAAGAATCAATTCAGGGAACTACAAAATACAATGGACAGTCTCAAGAACAGGGTAGATCCAACAGAAGAAAGAATCTCAGAGATTGAAGATAACACCCTCCAACTAAATAAAACAGTCACAGAGGTAGAGCAGAGAAACAAGAGAAAAGAGCAAAGCCTACAAGAGCTGTGGGATTATGTGAAGAAACCTAATGTGAGGGTCATAGGGTTACCAGAAGGGGAAGAAGACAACACTCAAGGGTTGGACAAGCTATTTGAAGATACAATAGAGGAAAATTTCCCAGGACTTGCTCAAAATCTCGATATACAAGTTCAAGAAGCTCAGAGTACCCCTGGGAGATTCAATGAAAACAGGAAGACGTCTCGACATGCAGTCATCAGACTAACCAAAATATCAACTAAAGTGGCCTTTTGAAGAGCTGTAAGATGAAAGAAGCAAGTAATATACAAGGGAAAGCCAATTCAAATAGGACCAGACTTCTCTAAGGAGACTTTACAAGCAAAAAGAGTCTGGGGCCCCATTCTCACTCTACTGAAACAAAACAATGCCCAGCCTAGAATCTTATTCCCTGCAAAACTAAGCTTCGTATATGAAGGAGAAATAAAGACATTCTCAGACAAGCAAATTCTCAAAGAATTCACCAGGACAAGACCAGCCCTACAAGAAGTACTCAAAACAGTGTTACGCACACAACACCATAATAAAAACTCATGAATATAAAAACAACCAAAACCCAAAGATTAAAGGCCAGATAATACAATGGCTCAAGAGAGAAATCAAAGCAACAACATCCAACCCAACAGAATGAACAATAATCTACCTTACCTATCAGTTCTCTCAATAAATGTGAATGGCTTAAACTCTCCACTCAAGAGACATAGGCTGGCTGAATGGATAAGAAAATACAGGCCAAGTATATGCTGTCTTCAGGAAACATATCTACTCTGCAAGGATGCACATAGACTAAAAATAAAAGGGTGGAGATCAGTATTCCAGGCAAGTGGAAGCCAAAAGAAGCCTGGCGTGGCAGTTCTAATTTCAGACGATTTAGTTTTTAAACCAACAAAAGTAGTGAAAGACAAAGAGGGTCATTATATAATGGTGAAGGGCACAGTTCAACAAGAAGAGATAACAATTTGAAGCATATATGCACCCAACTTAGGTGCACCCAGTTTCATAAAGCAAACTTTACTGGAGCTAAGCAAATGGATTAATAGCAACTCCATAATCACCAGAGATTTCAACACCTCACTGACGGTGCAAGACAGATCTTCCAAACAGAATATTAATAAAAAAAAAGTGGACTTAAACAAAACTCTAGAACAATTGGGTCTGACTGACATTTACAGAACATTCTACCCAAAATCCACTGAATATACGTTCTTCTCATCAGTTCACGGGACATTCTCTAAGATTGACCATATCCTAGGATGCAAAGTAAACCTCAAGAAATTTGAAAAAATAGAAATCATACCATGTATCTTCTCAGATCACGGTGGAATAAAAGTAGAAACCAACCATAACAGAAACTCACATTTCTACACAAAAACGTGGAAATTAAACAACCTCCTACTAAATGATTACTTCATAAATGAAGAAATCAAGATGGAAATAAAAAAATTCTATGAAGATAATGATAATGGATAGACAAGTTATCAAATCCTCTGGGACACAGCTAAAGCAGCTCTGAGAGGAAAGCTTATCTCCATAAATGCCTATAACCAAAAGTCAAAAAGATCACAAATAGACAATCTAATGAAATTACTCAAAGAGCTGGAAAAAGAAGAACAGACCAGCCCCAAACCCAGCAGAAGAAGTGAAATCAACAAGATCAAATCAGAACTAAACGAAATTGACAACAGGGAAACTATTCAGGAGATTAATAAAACAAAAAGTTGGTTCTTTGAAAAAATAAACAAAATTGACACACCATTGGCTAAGCTAACGAAAAGCAGAAAAGAGAAATCTCTAATAGGCTCCATCAGGAATAAAAAAGGAGATATCACAACTGATCCCAAAGAGATACAAGATACAATTTATGAGTACTACAAAAATCTTTATGCACACAAACTGGAAAATGTGGAGGAAATGGACAAATTTCTAGAAACACACAGCCTCCATAGGCTCAACCAGGAAGAAATAGATTCCTTGAACAGACCAATCTCAAGAGCAGAAATAGAAACAGCAATTAAACATCTCCCTAGAAAGAAATGTCCAGGTCCAGATGTTTTCACACCCAAATTTTACCACACTTACAAAGAAGAACTAGTACCTATCTTGTGGAAATCATTCAACAACATCGGGGGAAACGTTTCCGACACCTTTTATGAAGCGAATATTACTCTGATACCAAAACCAGGAAAGGATGCAACAAAAAAAAGAAAACTACAGACCAATATCCCTAATGAATATAGATGAAAAAATTTTCAACAAAATCTTAGCTAACCGAATCCAGACACTTATCAAAAAAATAATCCATCATGACCAAGTGGGCTTCATCCCAGGGATGCAGGGATGGTTCAACATACGTAAATCTATAAATGCAATTCACCACATAAATAGAAGCAAAAACAAAGACCACATGATTCTTTCAATAGATGCAGAAAAAGCTTTTGACAAAATTCAACACTCTTTCATGATACGAACACTTAAGAAAATAGGCATAGAAGGGACATACCTAAAAATGATACAAGCCATATATGACAGACCCATAGCCAACATCATACTGAATGGGGAAAAATTGAAATCTTTCCCACTTAAAACTGGAACCAGACAAGGCTGCCCACTATCTCTACTTCTATTCAACATAGTGTTGGAAATCCTGGCTACAACAATCAGACAGGAAAGTGGAATTAAAGGTATTCAAATAGGGGCATAAGAGATCAAACTTTCACTGTTTGCTGCTGATATGATATTATATTTAGAAAACCCCAAAGATTCAACCAAGAAACTCCTGGAACTGATCAATGAATTTAGTAAAGTCTCAGGATACAAAATCAATACATAGAAATCAGAGGCATTCATATATGCCAACAACAATCAAATTGAGAACCAAATTAAAGACTCAATTCCTTTCACAATAACAACAAAGAAATTAAAGTACTTAGAAATATACTTAACCAAGGAGGTAAAACACCTCTACAGGGAGAACTATGAAACACTGAGGAAGGTAATAGCAGAGGATGTAAACAGATGGAAATCCATTCCATGCTCGTGGATCGGCAGACTCAACATCATTAAAATGTCTGTACTACCCAAACTGATCTACAGATTCAATGCAATACCTATTAAAATCCCATCAGCATTCTTCACAGATATAGAAAAAATATTTTATGTTTCGTATGGAACCAAAGAAGACCCCGAATATCAAGAGCAATTCTAGGCAACAAAAACAAAATGGGAGGTATTAATATGCCAGATATCAAACTATACTACAAAGCTGTAGTAATTAAAATAATCTGATATTGGCACAAAAATAGGAATATTGACCAGTGGAACAGATCTGAGATCCTGATATAAAACCATCCTCATATAGCCATCTAATCTTTGTCAAAGCAGACAAAAACATATGCTGGGGAAAAGAATCCCTCTTCAATAAATGGTGCTGGGAAAACTGGATAGCCACTTGTAGAAGGCTAAAGCAGGACCCACACCTTTTACCTCTCACAAAAATCAACTCACACTGGATAACAGACTTAAACCTAAGTTATGAAACTCTTAGAATTCTAGAGGAAAATGTTGGAAACACTCTCCTAGACATTGGCCTAGGAAAAGAGTTTATGAAGAAGTCCCCAAAGGCAATCACAGCAGCAACAAAAATAAATAAATGGGACATGATCAAACTAAAAAGCTTCTGCACAGCCAAAGAAACAGTCATGAAAGTAAACAGACAGCCTATAGAATGGGAGGAAATTTTTGCATCCTACGCATCCGATAAGGGGCTGATAACTAGAATATACTTAGAACTCACAAAAATCAGCAAGAAAAAATCAAATAACCCTATTAAAAACCCTATTAAAAAGCAAAGGACTTGAACAGAAACTTTTCTAAAGAAGACAGAAGAATGGCCAACAAACATATGAAAAAATGTTCAACATCTCTAATCATCAGGGAAATGCAAATCAAAACCACAATGAGATGTCACTTAACTCCAGTAAGAATGGCCTTTATCAAAAAGTCTCCAAATAACAAATGCTGGCGTGGATGCGGAGAGAGAGGAACACTCCTACACTGCTGGTGGGACTGCAAACTAGTTCAACCTCTGTGGAAAGCAATATAGAGATACCTTAAAGTGATACAAGTGAATCTACCATTTGATCCAGCAATCCCATTACTGGGCATCTACCCAAAAGATCCAATGACACTCTACAAAAAAGACACCTGCGCTTGAATGTTTATAGCAGCACAATTCATAATTGCAAGGCTGTGGAAACAGCCCAAGTGCCCCTCAATCCAAGAATGGATTAATAAAATGTGGTATATGTATACCATGGAGTACTATTCAGCTCTAAGAAACAATGGTGATATAGCACATCTTATATTTTCCTGGTTAGAGCTGGAACCCATACTACTAAGTGAAGTATCCCAAGAATGGAAAATCAAGCACCACATATACTCACCAGGAAACTGGTATTAACTAAGTAGCACCTAAGTGGCCACATAGATACTACAGTAATAGGGTATTGGGCAGGGGACAAGGGGGCGGGTATATACATACATAATGAGTGAGATGTGCACCGTCTGGGGGATGGTCAGTCTGGAAACTCAGACTTGTGGAGGGAGGGGGGAAAGGGCATTTATTGAAACCTTAAAATCTGTATCCCCATAATATGCCGAAATAAAAAAAAAAATCCCTCAGTTTATATTTTACAGAGTAGCTTAAAGAGTCTGGATGACAATTTAAATGGGTCATAGGTGAATGTTATAGCACAAGCTGGATGTTATTAGAATATTGGCATTCCCAGCACTCTTGGTATGCCTAGTGAAAGTAAACAACAACATCAATGGTTTCAAATTGTCTTAAATTATTTTTTACTTACGGGCAGTGTCTCCTGAGCCATTGAAAGACAAAATTTCTTATCTATAAATAAATTTCCACAGAATTCTTATTCAAATAGGTGAAAAATAGAGTCTCGTTATATATTAAACTAGACTTCAGGCTCTTCTCCTGAGCTTTCTTGGGAGTTTTTGTATTTGGAACTCCTCAAAACTATCTACATTTCTTCAAATGTCCAGAATAACAGCATTATCACTCCAAGATAGTTATCATTCATGATATAAATTTTCTATAATATTTACAGGGACATCCTATAAGACTGATCTATGTGACATGATTACAGCGGCAGAAAGGAAACTTCAAGTATCTATAGCCACCTTTCATTAATCCTTTTTGAGTATTTTTAAAGCTTTTGTAATAGATTTATTTTAAATGGAAATATAAATGGCTAAAGTAACACTTTAATCTCTTATCAGTAATTTATTTCTGTAAACAAAGGATTAAAATGTACCAGTAAAGAGATGAAAACACCAGGTTCTGGGGGATGGGAAGAAAGAAGCATTAGAAGTTGATAATATCATCCTCAGTTCATGAAGACTGAAAAGCTCTGAGTCAAAGCCTGTATTTAGGTCAGACCAAAATATCTAGATAAAAAGTAAAATGTTCAATTAGTCATCCAGTTTTTTTGTCAACATCATATAGGCCATTTGGCACTATAGAAAAATAGTATTTTATTGTTTTTCTAGATGTCTCAGTGTGTAATCATAGCCATAAACACAACAATTTTTACAATAGATTGGTAGAATATGTCAGTGTCATTAATTCAAGTTTTAAAATTACAGAAAGTAAGAGAATGGTTATGTTATACTTATAAGAACATTGCTCATATACATCTAATTTAGGTCCCATGCCCCTACTAAACTATAAAGTCCTTTAAAAACATTTTTTTAAATATTGTAAGCTACAAATAGAGAGAAAAGAGTAGAAACAACAGAGTTATAGAAGGTTGAAAGCAAGTGAAAGAGGAAAAGCTGAATTAACAACATTGAGATAACAAATCCTAAGTAAGCAGAGGAAAAAGCTCAAAGTTAATTTCAGTTTTTTGAGGAATTTTCGTAAGGCTCATTAAATGCCAATTCCAAATACCTTGGAAATAAGAAAGAAAAAGACAAGAGATCAAAAATCCAGGAAATCCAATTTAGAGGAAAGCCAAAAGAGAATTCCAGAGACGAAGCAAAGGATATCCCATGACAACTGGGCAGGAGACAAAGGAGAGTACAGGTTTCGAGGTGGGACATATCCAAGAAAAATAGCAACGTATGGTTGTCTGGCGTGATTGACATTGTTGAAAATTGTACTGAGAGGCTACTGGAAGATATGGGAAGAATTAGCAACAGATACAAATAAAACCAATCCTAAATATATTTATTCATTTAATATATATTTATTGAGTGCGGGGTCCTGCCTGTTCTAGATAGAAGACAGGAAAGAAAACAAATCTCATGTTCTCATGAAGCATACATTCTAGTGAAGAAAAAACAAACAACAAGCATAAGTTCAATGTTGATAACTGCCAAGAAGAGCAAAAACAGGATAAAGATAAACCAAATACTGCAGGATGCTGAGTATCAAATTACACTAAGAGTAAAATAAATGCACCATAGCCTGGCAATTTATCATTAATCATCAAAATAATCATTTGGTTAAATAAATGTAGAGAATGTCTCAGAATATGAATATTTGCTGGTGAGTGGTTTCTTCTAAAGCAAAGCATCCAAATTTAAGATGAACTTTTCAAGCTAGATGCTTTTTCCCTGTAGGCTCAGGTCTACCAGGGCCTGCATTAATTCAAAGGGAAATGAAGCAGATGATTTATTCTGAGTCTGTGTTAGTTTATAAAGGCTGCTATAACAAAATGCCATAGGCTGGGTGGCTTAAACAGTAGAAATTTATTCCTCACTGTTCTGGAGGGTGGAAGTTCAAAATCAAGGCGCCTTCATGGTTGATTCCCTCTGAGGGCTGTAGGGGAATAATCTATTCCAGCCTTCTCGCCTCGGCTTGTAGTTGGCCATCTCCTGTGTGTGTGTGTGTGTGTGTGTGTGTGTTTGTGTGTGTATTCACATTATTTTCCATCTATGCATGTCTGTCTTTGTGTTCAAATTTCCATTTTATATGGACACCTATCATATTGGATTAAGGCCCACCCTAATCGGTTCATTTTAAATTGATTACCTCTGCAAAGTTTATATATTCAAATAAGGTCACACCCTGAGTTACTGGAGGTTAGAACTGCAATGTGTTTTCCGGCTTTGTTTGTTTTGGTTTTTTTTGGAGGGGACACAATTTAACCCATAACAGCATCTTAGGCCTCTCAAAAGGATAGACCTAGAATTATTGTCATTAGTGTAGGCCTATGAAGTCTCAAGTTTTCTCTAACATCTACCTTCTAAATGTCTCTGCCTGTGCACTCTAAATACCTCCTGTGATTTGGGACCTTCAGGAGAACTAATCTGTTATGGTAAAACCCTATTCTACTCCTGGAACTTAGCAGCCTCTCTCTGAAGGGCTGGATTCCATTTACTGTGTCAACTACAGCAACAACAAAAATAAATAAACAGGACTTAACTAAACTAAAAACTTCTGTACAGCAAAGGAAATAATCAACAGAGTAAATACACAACATATAGAATGGAAGAAAATATCCACAAACTGCACATCTGACAAAGGGCTAATATCCAGAATCTATAAAGAACTCAAAAAAAAAAAAAAAAAAGCCAAGAAAAAACAACTCCATCACAAAGTGAGTAAACGATAGAAACATATTTTTTTCAAAAGAAGCTAGACAGATTGCCCATAAATACATGAAAATATGCTCAGCATCACTAAATATGCATCAACATCACTTGCATCAGGGAAATGCAAGTTAAAATCACAGTGAGGTACCACATTATCCTCATTAGAATGGCTATTATTAAAGTGTCAAAAAAAAACCCCAAAGAAACCCAATAGATGTTGGCATGGATGTGGTGAAAAGGGAATGCTTATACAAAGTTGGTGGGGGATGCAAACTAGTACAACCACTATGAAAAACAGTATGGAGATTCCTCAAAGAACTAAATGGAGACCTATCATTCCATTCCGCAATCCTATTACTCGGTATTTACCCAAAGGAAAAGAAGCCATTTAATTGAAAAGATACCTTCACCCAAGACACAATTGCAAAGATATGCAATCAACCTAAGTGCCCATCAACTGAGGAATGGATAAAGAAAATGTAGTAAATATATATACTATGGAGTACTACTCAGACATAAAAGGAATGAAATAATGTCTTTTGCAGCAAGTTGGATAGAACCGGAGACCATTATCCCAAGTGAAGTATCATAGGAATTAAAAAACAAATACTATATCTAAACAAGGGGTAAATGTGGTCATAAAGTGGTTTAATGGACATCAAAAACTAAGAGGGGAGGAGGTTGGGGGATAAGGAATAAAAATATACCTATCCAGTACAATGTACACTATTCTAGTGACAGGTACACTAAAAGCCTTAACTTCAGTATTATACAATCTATCCATTTAACAAAAAACACTTGTTAAAGTGTTTTTAAACACCTAAATCTATTGAAATAAATATTAACAATAACATTAATGCTATAATATTTTAGAAAAGAATTATGTATCTTGTAAGCAGCAAAAAACTAATAATAAAGATAGAATTCTTTAATAATAATACAATAAAACTAGAAATTAATAACAAAAATATTTGGGAAAGCTTTACCTAATAACTTAATAAAAACTTAAAAAAATAAGTTTAATGAATGAGAAAATACAATATTAATTGGAGAATTTCATCTAAAAATTACGATTAAAATGCTACTTATAATATACAATAAAGCAATGATCAAAAGACTGCTGTTTGCCTTAAACTTTTCATCAATTAAAAACAAAATATTTAAAATCATTAATTACATTTTTAACTCAAAACTAGAAGAAGAAAAATAAAATAAACCAAAGAATAATGAACAAAAGAAATAGGAAGATAAAAGTAGAAATCAATGAATAGATAATAGAAAATGTAGGACTAATAATAAACTAAAATACTATTTTAAGAAGTTATTGAGACACTCTAGTAGTGACGTCATCAATGGGGCCAAAAAGAAATAAGCTACAGGCATGAAAACCAAGAAGGAAAAATGAAGGAATGATCATTGACTTAAAGGAAATTAAAGAAAAATCACTGGAGACTATATTAAGCAATTATGTGTAAATAAAATTTAAAACCTATGCAAAATAGAAAATTTCCTAGAAAAATAAAATTTACTATAACTGAATGCAATAATGACAAAATTTAACTGGATCAACTTTCAAAAAAAGAAGCAGAGAAAAGTGTCAAAGATTACCCCATGATAAAGCACAAATATCAGATAGTTTCACAAAGATATTCAAGCATATGTTCAAAGATAAGGAAATCTCAATGTTGCTTAAATTGTTTTAAATGTTTCAGATCTTAGGGAAAAAAAGTAATTTCCAATTTTTTTGAATTCATCAAGTACAACATTGAAACAAACCTATTCAAGGTAACATCATTGACACCAAAGAATTAGTGGTTGCTTCAGTATTGGAATCTCATTGATACAATTCACTATATTAATAGATTGAAAGAGAAAAAATATATGATTTATATGATTATCTCCATAAATGTTAAAAAGGTTTTTGAAATAATTAAACTCATTTTTTTTATATTTATTTTATTTCAAAATATTGTGGGAATACAAATGTTTTTGATTACATGGATTGCTTTTGTAATGCTTGAATCAGGGCTATAAGTAACACACATTTTTATTTTATTTTTTATTTCAGCGTATTACAGGGGTACAAATGCTTAGGTTACATATATTTCCTTTGCCCCACCTGAGTCAGAGGTTCAAGCATGTCCATCCCTCAAATGGTGCCCACTGCACCCATTAGGTATGAATACACCCATCCCCTCCTCTCCCTCCAAGCTGCCCAACCCCCGAAGAGTGTTACTACTATATCTACACACAAGTGTTGATCAGTTAATACCAATTTGATGGTGAATACATGTGGTGCTTGTTTTTCCATTCTTGTGATTTTTATTAAAACACTTTAAAATAGGACTTAATAATATTTACTATCATTGTATATATGTATATAATACTAAAACTAGCATTCCGCTAAGTGAGGCAGCACTAAGATAATTCTCACTAACATGGCATGCTAATTAATTATCACCACTACTATCACTATGTATATAACTGGAAAACTAAAGATCATTTTAAAATCAATAAAAACAATAAAATACTACCGAAGATAGCAGAAGCATACATTAACATTCAAAAGTCAACAGTCTTCACATATAAAAACTGTATATCCAGTTACAAAATCAACAACAAAGGTAAAATATTTAATAGTAAACATAAAAACCCTCAGTGGGCAAAGCTTTAAAATATTTCTGGAAGGTATGAGAATAGACTTGAACAAATGGAAGGACATTTCTTGTTGTTTTTAACAACAAAACATTTCTTTGTTTTGTTTCTTGTGAGACAGGTTCTTACTCCTGCCCAGACTAGAGTGCAATGGTGTGATCACAGCTCTCTGCAATCTCCAGCTTTCAGGCTCAAGCGATCCTCCTTGCTTAGCCTCTTCTGTAGTTACGACTACAGGTACATTCCACCACAGTTGGCTGATTTTTTAATTTTTAGTAGAATCTAAATTATTTTAGTAGGGTCTTGCTATGTTGTCCACGCTGGTTTCAAACTCCTGGCTTCAAGTGATTCTCTCACCTCAGCCTCCAAATGCACTGGGATTACAGGCATGAGCCACGTGCCTTACCAACATCTTTTGTCTTGAAATGGATGTCTCAAAAAATGTTAATATACAAATATACAAATTTAACATGCTAATATTCAAATTTAACATGTCCTAATAAAATTATATTTTTTTCTTGAGACTAGACAAATTGATTCTAAGTTTTAAGTAGAAAACAAACATTCTAGAATACTCAGGAAAGTACTAGAATGAAAAGGGAGTCAAGCAATAAAAGCAGATAAGCCCTATCAGATGCTAAAAATATACTCAAAAATAAATAAACATAAAGCCTCAATAATACATCATTGTGGTACTGGCACATGCATAAATATGCCAGTGGAATGGAATAAATATTCCAAAAGTACATAAACCAAGTACATATGGATAGAATATGATAACAGTAGCATTTTAAATCACTGAGTAAAAGATAAATATTTCAATGGCATGGGAAAACTGGATAGCCATCTGTAAGTGATTAAATGGTGTCATATCTCACACTATATATATATTAAAAAACTTAAAAGTGTCAGTGATCTAAACGCAAAAATGAAAAACCACAAGTACTAGCAAACTCATGGGAAATTCCTTTTTATCATGGGATTATAGCCTTTCAAAGGATACTCAAAACTTGGATACAGTAAAAAGACTGATAAATTAGACTATGTAACAGTTAAAATGTAATATTTTACATAGAAAATTATCATAGGAAAAGTCAAAAATCAATTTCAAATTTACAGGAAATATTGGCAACACATATCACTCATTTCCACTAGCATATAAACCTCACGAGATTTATTTTCAAACTATGAAAACTGATATTTGGGATGTTTCTAGATATTGTTTCTTTAAATATTTTTTCTTCATCCATGTTTTATACTATCCTTCAGAGAACCAAATGACACAATATTAAACATTTTAATATTTTCCACACATTCCTGAGGCTTTGTTCATTATTATTTCTTTCTGGTCTCAAAATATGATAAATTCTATTTCTCTATATTCATGATTGCTGACTTTTCTTCATTTATGTTTATTCTGCTGTTGACTCTGACCAATAATATTTTTATTTCAGATTTTTCAGTTCTGAAATTTTCATTTGATCCTTTTTTATAGTTCTTTATTTCTCAACTGAGAATTTCTATCTTCAGTTCATTTAAAATCTGTGTTCATTTAGCTTGTGAAACATGGTTATAATAGCTACTTTAAAGTGTTTACCTGATCATTTCAACACCTGGACCATCTTGAGGTTAGTACATGTTGGTCATCTTTTCCCTTCAGATTTGGTCATATTTCAAATTTTGGATTTTATCCTATGCATTTTGAATATTATGATTTTAATGGGACTTTAGGTCCCATTAAAATCTTTGTAGAATGCTGATTATTTGTTTGTTTTAGTTGGCATTCAATCTAGTTAGGTGTGTACCCAAAATTTTGTTGCATCTTCTAAGGGCAGGGTCAGATGAGTTTTTTAAAGCCTTTGCTATGCTATTTGAACCTGCCTGTCACATGTGCAATGCAGGTATTATCTGGGACTTGAACAGTAGATTACACTTTAGTTTAGTTCCAAAGCTTTGTTACTATTCTCTGAGTGTGTTTCATTTATGCACAGCATAGAAGTGAGCCCAGGACTTGGTTCAAACACAATTTTCCCTACATTCTCTGGCATCCAATGGCCTCCTTTGCTATTAATAGTTTCACTGGCCAGTAGGCCTTTATGGGAGTCTTAACCTCCTATTTGCTTAGGCAGTTGCTTACAACTGAGACTACCTTTGGGGTGAAGCCATGAGTGAAAAGAAAAACATTAGCGGGGTTTTTCTTCACACCCTGTACAACAGATGTCATTTTTTGCAGTTTCTCTACCCAGATGTAAGAACTTTCTTTCTGAGGTTTTAGATGCCCACGACCATCACCACAGAAGCATAGAATTGTTATTTCAAGGTTGAGGTTGGCCTCGGGGTAGGATTTTGAAAGAAAATACAGATAAACCAAATAAGGATTTATCCTCTCTACACTTTCTGGTTCACAGCAGCTTTTTCCCCCAGATGTCTGGCCAGAAAGATAAACCACTCTTGGAGTTTGCTGTGAGCACCTGCTACATGGTTTCCCCATTTGGCTACTCTGTGTCAAAGCTTAGAGATGAAGAGGGAGGAAAAGATACAAACAGGAAACTCTTTACTGCCATGTTCATTATTCTTCAAGTTTCCTTCCTGCCCCAATCTATGCGCTATTATCCCACTTATCGGAAATCTCAAGTAGTTGCATTCTGTATTTTACTCAGAGTTTTAAATTACAACTGATAGGAGATAAAGGTTGCAATGGATTTCTTCCATTTTGGTTGGAACCAGCAGTCCAGCTCTTTTGTGCTTTAACACCAGTCATTCCTCACTGAATAGATGGATCAGTTATATTATAAAATTGTAGGGCCATTGCAGAGCCCAGTATAAAAATTTTAATTCACATAAAAATGAAATTACAAAAAAATCACATAGTTCAGTATAAGTGAGTATTTTGGAAATAGATTTAGCAAATCATTTTCATACATCATTAAATAATTAAAGAGTACATTTTTTCCCTCCTAATTCTGTTTCTTTGCTCACTAAGGACTCTTTTGGTATAACTTATCTCCCCTGTGTAACTTCTACACCTATATTACCATTAATGTTTTATTTTATTTTATTATTTTATTTTCCGAGACAGGATCTTGTTCTGTCGCCCAGACTGGAGTGCAGTAGCACAATCACAGCTTACTGCAACTTCAAACTCCTGGGCTCAACCGATTCTCCTGACTCAGCCTCTTGAGTAGCTAGGACTATAGGCGTGTGCTATCATGCCCAGCACTTTTTTATTATTATTGTTGTTTCTTGTAGAGACAAGGTCTTGCTATGTCGCCCTGGCTGGTCTTGAACTTGTGGCCCCAAGTGATCCTCCTCCCTCGGCCTGCCAAATTGCTGGGATTATCAATGTGAGCCACCATACCTGGCTATTTTCTTGAAAGACAAAATATTCATATATATATGGAGAGAGAGAGAGACAGAGAGAGAGAGAGCATGAGAGAGAGGCCTTTACCATTTTAAGTATATAGTTCAGTGGTAATAAATACATTTATATTCTATTTTTCTTTGTCCTCCCTCCCCCTCCCTTTCCCAGCCTCTAGTAACCACCAATCTACTCTTTGTCTTCATGAGATCCACTTTTTTTAGCTCCCACATATGAGTGAGAACATGTGTCTTGTTTTACTTAACATAAGGGCCTCCAGCTCAATCCATGTTACTGCAAATGACAAGATTTCATTCTTTTTTATTGCTGAATAATATTTCATTTTGTGTATATACAGCATTTTTTATCCATTCATCCACTGATGGGCACTTAGGTTGTGTCCATGACAGATGCTAGAGAGGATGCAGAGAAAGAACAATGCTTCTACAGTATCTGTGGGAATGTAAATTAATGCAACCACTAGGGAGACCAATATGGAAGTTCAACAAAACAGTAAAAATAGAACTACCATCTGATCTAGCAATTCCACTACTGGGTATTTATTGAAAGGAAAGGTAATCAATATGTAAAAGAGGTATCTGTATTCTCTTTTTATTGCAGCACTATTCACAATAGCATATATTTATTTTCAAGAGATAATTAAGATTCTAGAGAGGATGCAATATAAAGAGGCTAAACTGTACATGTATATTTCATATATATATATATATATATATACACACTCTTTATACTAAGTGAAAATCAATACATTTTTATTCATCAAATTGAGATTTTTATTTTTGTCCAGGAGGAATACTAAGACACTTTCTAAGTTAAATTATTAAGAAACAAATAATTCTGTAGAAAGGATATTGCTCTACTGGACTACAGAATTTCACACTGTATTTAAAACAACAGCTGGATTCTAAGACATTAGAGATGCTAAAAGTCTCTTGAACATAGTTTAATATTAAAATTAAATAAGATTCAAAATATTTTATAATTTATGAAGTGCTGAATCAACCTTAGTTATTATTTTTACCTGCTGGTATTTATAAGCAACTGCCTACCTTAAAGCTCATGCTCTTTCTACTCTATCACACTCCCTTTTTGTTTCTTTGTCATCTGAATTTCCTTCCTCCAGACTTGACTTCTTTATTTTCCCTCTACCTTGCCACTATCTAAAACACAAATATACTTGTAGCTGTACCCTGTTTTAACGTTTCAGTAACCCCCAATTATCAACAAACTAAATTTGAGAGCCATAGTATGTAAATGACACTTTGTCTTTTATAATCACAGATATGCCTCTTGTTCTGCAAACATTGAAAATACGTGGAGTCCTGAGTACATCATATGCTCTTGCAAGCCTCTTGAGTTATTACACCCTGTTTCTTCATCCATCTGATTCTTCTTATGAGCCATTATTTATCTTTGAAGATGCATCTGTCATGTTTTCCTTGATGGTCCCAGAGAAAGCTAGAAAGCCCCACTTTTCCCATCATTTCACAAAATATAATCGTGTTTTTAGCTCACAACACATGCTATTCTAATTGCTTACTTTCTAAAGACTTACTTGGCACAAGCTAAACAGTAGCTCATGTTAACTGAATGATGTGTGGAGAAAGGAAGGAAAGGAGGCAGAGTAGGAAGGAGAGAGAGACAGGGAGCAAGGGACAGGGTACAACTAATAAGCAACAACAGTACCTGGAACCAGGTAAGCTGTGTGCTTAACTAGACAATCTGCTTCTTCATTTCATTTTACTATAAAGCAACAAAAGAGTGAACCCTGTTCTCTTCAACAAATTCTGTTGAATTCTGTTGGGTCTCTAAATTTGACACTAGATCTATCACCACTGAAAGGACTTAGAAAGGGCATTCTCACCAGTGGTGATTGTCATTGTTAATAAGATTATATTTTCATAATAGAATCAAGAGCCTATGCTGGCATTGCTGTGGCTGTCACAAAGCTGTGACATCTGTCTCAGCTGTGGAATTTCAGGGTTTTAAGGTCACTTGTTTCACAATCACCTCATATTTGCTCTCATGATGAATGTTTTAAATAGTTTCTATTAATATTACACTAAGTATCTTTGAGACAGGTCAATGAAAACTCTTATTGAATAAGATTTCTATTATTTGACTTGAAAAGTAAATAGGAGATTTTTTTAACATAATTGCATTCTATGAAGATGATTTAAGGTTTTTTTCTTAGCTTATACAACATCTTTCAATAATGATTCCTATGAGAAATTTCTCAGAATGTTGCATAAATGATAACTGCATTTCTCTGAAGAAACAGGATAGCTTTTACCATTTGGTCACCAAGCATTGCATAAGTGGCAGTATTTTTCTTCTCACTTTCACTGCTAGAAGACTTGCAATTAAATTTGGCAACCATTTTAGCAAGTATATAGACTTAATGATCTGCACTTTGCACATAACCTCATTCCTGTTTACATATGCAATTCTACTTTTGCTTTTCCAATTAATTTATTTTTGTCCTCCCGGAAACTCAGACAGAAAGTCCTTACCAATCAGGTCAGTAGAACACAGGGCATGGAGTCTCTGTACTCCTTTTTTAAATCACTTCTGCTCTGCATGTTGAATGGTGCATTAGAGTGCAGTTATTGCATGGAAAGAAAGTAATTTGAGGGACTGAAGTAGTCAAAATTTTTCAACATGAAACTCAGCATCTGTTATTGTCATTTTTAGTACATGGCCTTCTGTTTTCTGGATTATTCCTGTATCATATTCATAAGCCCAAGATAAATCCCAAAAAGAATGCATCAGAATTTTCAAGAGTTTCTGATGGGTGATTCTTTCATTTTAGTTTATTTCATTTGTGGAGCACAAATGGTTAATGAATATATTCATTTATAGTAGTTTTTTCTAAGACATTTTTCCAGTTTCATTTTTGATACCACTATATATTCCCCGAGTTTACAGTGGTTATAAAATTGTAGTGCCAAAAATTTAAATCATTATCATAATTGCATTGATATTCATGCAAAATAGGTAGGTAAAAATACATACCATTATAGTAACTTAAGGTAGTCACCTCGATCCCTTGAGTTCTCTCATGGTTTCCTTGGTTCAAGAATTGGAAGGGCTTCTCCTCCTATGTCCCCAGAGCATCATATTCATGTTTTGTGTTCCCTTTGGAGTCTTCACCATCATCTGTTAAGAAGTATATACCCACCTAATGGCTGTGGTGTGCACCATCTGAGGGATGGACACGTTTGAAGCTCTGACTCAGGTGGGACAAAGGCAATATATGTAACCTAAATATTTGTACCCCTTTAATTGCTGAAATAATAAAAAAAAGAATTCTCAATATCACTGGGTCATGGGAAATTCTGTTCTTATTTCTAATGTGTATAGTGTTGTCCTGTTAAATCAAATTAAGAGTTATTCGTTATATTGTTAATGGATATGATTTTACCTCACAGTGAATTCTAAATTTTTATATTATTGTCACTTATTTATGGCATCTAGTTTTTACTAGGTGGCAGTATAGCAATTGGTGATGTAATAATAACAGCATATGCAATATCTCCCTAGATATCTGTCTCTTTCTCTCTCTCTCTCTCTCTCTTTCTCTCTCTCTCTCTCTCTCTCTCTCTCTCTGTATTTCCATATTTTAAGAGATACTTTGGATTATTAGTATGCTTATGGAATTATTTGGTACAGAGGAAACAAATTTTCAGTTAACAAGAGGGAGTGTCAGGGAAGTTGGTAGAGGATGTAGTAGCAGAGAATGTCTCCTGGCAACATACCTGTCAGAGTATATGAGGGTTGCAAGGGAGCAAAGGAAATTAAGTAGGACACATTTTACTCTTAGGATACAGGATACACACAATGTGGGAGAGAAAAATGATATAGTTGAGAGGTTGCTGGACAAACAGTGTCATTAGTGGAGAGACATTCAATAGAACTCAGGACAAGACTATGAAGAAAAGAGGGTGAAGATATGGGGGACATTTTGAAGGACTGAAGAGAATTCTAGATGGTCACAAACCATGAGCATAGGAGACCAAGGAGAAGAAGGAGAATAGAAAATGTACAGAAATTTATGTGGCTAAAAAGTCTGGTAAGGTTAGATGATGGAGTCTAAGGTCAAGAGCCATAAAGGCAAAGTGGCATTGTTCTTGGTAGCTCTGATTACATCCTCCCAGATAAGACTGGTATTTTATTCAATTTGAAGAGGTGATGTTGACAGTGCCCAATGTGGTGAAAAGCAGTCTTATCAGAAAACATACAATTTCTAAGCCCCCTCAAGTATTTACAGATTGCTTATCATAGCACTGATTGTGGCATTGCTAAAGTCAATTGACAAGTGAGAGTTGATGGGAGCCATAATAATTCATTGTTAACAAGACATGGAACCAACACTCCTATCTAGAATTAGTTTTCACTTGAACTAATTCTTTGATTATTTTTTGCTGAGTATAAGTGTTCAAAAAATCTCATTTGTACCCAAAGTTATTAAGATCTGATTGTCATTACATATGCGATTCTTTTGTATACCACATATGACTACTCACTTGTCCATCTATCTGAAGGTATCCATCTCTCCTTTTGTTTTCACAGATCCTAGACATTTCATTATTTAAAAGCCTCCAAGATAGGTTTTCACAAACTGATAAAGACACTGAAAACTATGAGACCCCAAATTATCCAGTGTTTTCAATTGAATATGCAGGAAGAATCCAGAGGAGAAACTACCTGAAGAACTCAAGGACATGAGCCATCAACATGAGTTTTCCCTCAAGAAAGAATACATTTATTAACCCAAATGCTCTTTGTCTTTATTATATTATTCATGGAACTAGAATAACTGACAATGAATCTGTATTCACCACATGAATTTATGGATGGAAATTTAATAGTAACTCTTAATATAATTCTTCACTGTCCTTAAGCAAACAAGGCAGACCACTAAAGACATCATGATGTAGAGGACCCAGCCCAAGGGACACTTGCTAGTTTTAAAGCTTCATATGCCACCCCACTTTAACAATATGACTCAATCTTGATAAATTAATTAAATGGCAGCTGTCTGTTTACTGCTATCCTAATTAAAACTATCTCCTAGCACTTCCTTGGTTTTCACATCTTCTAATAAGTTTTAAGGGCTGATGTTTTGACTTTTAATTTCAAAATATTAAGGGGGTACAGATGTTCCTGATGCATGGCTTCAGTCAGAGAAAGAGAAATGCTTATCCACTGTTGGTGGGACTGCAAATTAGTACAACCCCTATAGAAAACAGTATGGAAATTTCCCAAAAAAACATACGTAGACCTATCATTCAATCCAGCAATCCCACTACCCAAAGGAAAAGAAGTCATTTTATCAAAAAGGCTGATATTTTCTACTTTCAAAATATCTCTTATCCAAGTATTTGGTTCCCTCCATAAAATAAAATGGTTCATATCTTGATCGTGTTTTATCCAGATACGAAAATTCTCTCTTGGTTGATCTCTCTCCTCTCTTATCTAAAGCACACAAAGCCCAGGATAATTCATCTGACACATAAGCTCTGATTTTGTCATCTTTTTGATCAAATGTCTTCACTGACTCCTTACTGCTTCAGAAGGAGAGCCAAAGCCCTTACTCAGCCTTTCAGCATTCTTTCTCCTCCATCATCTAAGAGACAGTCAATCTTAGTGGCTAAGAGCCCAGAATCTAATGCTAGACTCCTCGGTTTGAATCTTGTCTCTGAGGCCCCAGGAAATTCATTTTCTCTATACCTCTGAAAATAAGATTCCTCATCTGGAAATATAATTAATCACATTAATTACACCTCATAAAGTTGTTATAAGTATTAAATGAAGAAAGGGTCACAACAATCCTTGGCATATAAAAACTTGCTATTATCTTCTGGACCCAATTTAACTTTTCAGATTTTGGTTGCATAAGTTGAACTATTCTATCAACACAAAAGAAATTTCTTTTTTGTCATAGGTGGAAAACAGTGTAGTATGGGAAAGCAATCAAGTTGCGTTGGAATCCAGACTGAAAAGCTACGACCATGGGGAAGTTTCATAAAATCCCAGCACTTCAGTTTATACATTTTTAATATCTATCTTACAGGTTATTGTGCAGTTTGAAAGCAATGTATGCAGAGTGCACAGTACAGTCTATGTCACATACTTATGCAGTGAGTGCTATTTTTAACATTGATATACTCATAAAAGAGTCACACTTCCCAGCCTCCACATCTTTGCCTATGCTACTATTGCAAAGAAAGGCAATCCCATCTTTGCCTCTCTAATCCTGGTCCTTATTAAGCTTGAAGGTCAATGCCCTCTGTTCCTTGAAAGGGTCATATGATGCAAAGTGACCCCCAAATGCAGAAGGAGAGGAGAAACCAAAGAACAAGGCAGATAAATACAGATTGTTGGTAAAAGGGTGATTTGTTAGGGAAACTTACAAACGGAAGTGCAGTCTTGTGTGGCTGCAAAACAGGTAAATCTCTGCACTGCAACCCCCCAGACCCAAAGCTTATATCTTTGGGGAAAAGTATATGTGTTCTGGAAGGAACGTGCAGGTAAACTGAAAGAATGCTACAGATATCACAGCCTGTAATTTATGTGATAACAGCAAGGGTTGTTTTGGAGGAAAGGCAAAATTTACAGTGAATAGATGTTTCTACATAGAGAATGATATGTCAACTAGACATTGTGGAGGTATTCCCAGACTTGGGATTAGTCAGGAGTCAATGTTGAGGATGAGCATCCAAGATGGAGTCACTCTTGTCCCCACACCCTCTCTTTCCTCATCAGACAGCTTCTAAATATCCTCCTGTAAAAGTAATCTTTTCCTCTTCTATAATAAATCCTACAGAATTTTATCAGTACCTCTGTTTTACGACTATATTCTAAATTGTTTTACATTCATGCTGTCTCCCTTCTTGTACTGAAAGATTCTGCAAGAATGAACTGTGCTAGTTCATCTTTTGTTACTTTGTGTTTCTATACACATAATAGGCACTCAATAATTTTTTTGAATGGAACATGACTGAATCATTTATTCTAAATGTAGGGAAAAATTACACAAATCAGCTATCTCAGAGACTGCTCTTCAGTCACATTAGCTACAGGCACGTGGACATACATTAGAGATAGGACACAAATCAGGTTTAAATTTCATTTTTAAAAACAGTATCTAACATTTTAGAAACTATAATGAGATTGAAAATATGCACAAAAATGTTGCCTACCATTAGAAATGATCAACGTGCTGATGGGCAATTGAGCATCCATTACGGCTTAATTCAGGAGCTGGGCAACACCCTTTACCAGGTGTGTAGCTAAGAGCAAGATTCTTACCCTCACTCCCAATTTTCTCATGTGGACATGTGGATAATGATAGAAACCATCTATTGGGGTTGTTGTTGGGATTGAGTTAGAAAATGCAGTTTAGATTTATTTTTGTTATTGCAACCAAGGTTATTTCATCAGAAAGGTTATAGTCATTCACATTACTGAGGACACTACTACAGTACACTTGAGTCACTGTCAACTAGACACCAAGCAAGGAGCAAAGCCTTGCCTGCTTTAGATCAGCATATTTTTCACCATGGCCCAGTGGGTCACCAACACAATGTCACACAACCATGTGAGAATATTAGATAATTTTAGTTCTTATTGCATATTTTGAGTGGTTCTTGAATAATATCCTTAATTTTGATACTGAATGCAAGTAGGTAATAACATTGTTAAAGTCTGAAAAAAATATTTCCTATTACTCCTCTTTAAAGTTTCTGGGTCATTTTTAGAAAAGTGTATCCTAAAGCAGAGTAAACTGCTAAAAAACATGTTGCCATCTGCTACTACATATCTGCCGGATTCATATTTATTTTCTTTCTTTCTTTCTTTCTTTCTTTCTTTCTTTCTTTCTTTCTTTCTTTCTTTCTTTCTTTCTTTCTTCCTTCCTTCCTTCCTTCCTTCCTTCCTTCCTTCCTTCCTTCCTTCCTTCCTTCCTTCCTTCCTTCCTTCCTTCCTTCCTTCCTTCCTTCTTTCTTTCTTTCTTTCTTTCTTTCTTTCTTTCTTTCTTTCTTTCTTTTTGACAGAGTCTCACTCTGTTGCCCAGGGCAAGTGCTGTGGCGTCAGCCTCGCTTACAGCAACCTCAAACTCTTAGGCTCAAGCGATCCTCCTGCCTCAGCCTCCCGAATAGCTGGGACTACAGGCATGTGCCACCATGCCCAGCTAACTTTTTGTTTCTATTTTTAGTAGAGACAAGGTCTCGCTCTTGCTCAGGCAGGTCTCAAACACCTGAGCTCAAGCAATCCACCCACCTCAGCCTCCCAGAGTGCTAGGATTACAAGTGGGAGCCACCGAGCCTGGCTCATGATTTTCTTTTTATTATACTAAGAAACAGTTTTGTTGCTGAGATTAATAAGACTACAAATATTATCTATAACACAATATTTCATATTTTCATTTTTAAAAGCTGCCTCATTTCTCTCCCCATAATGTAATTTAGAATATACATACATACATAATACTGTTATACATACATTGTGTGAATGTGTGTGTATATGTATATATAGATATCTATGTCTATATCTATATCTATCAAGAGACAGCCTTAAATATAAATATTATTATGAGAGATCCAAGGAGCTCAGCTACACTTTAGATTTATAGTCTCTGAACACTATAAGTGAATTTATGGGGTCTGGGTCATACACACAAGCCCAGAAAATTGATGGATTTAACAATCTACTTCAAAAACGTTTCTCTTTGGGACAATTCAATGATTAGGAAATCTCTGCTAAGAGTCATCTGGTATTGACTTTTTTTTTTTTCCTGGTCTGTCTCCTGAGTGCTTACCAGGGCCAAAGCGACAATTCCTGCTTGGCTGTCTCCATTGTAGCAATGGAGCCAGTCTGACTTTCTGTATGCACCAGCATAGCACAGAGGCAGCTCAGAAAACACTGTACAATTAAAGGGGATGCATACCATGTGTCTCAGTGTTCCTACAATTTAATAATTGAGATTTTTCTCCCTTAAAATATCTACAGTGATTTTTATTGATTTTTGTCTTACTAGAGGTCTTTTTATTTCATGCTGACTCATTTATTACCTTAAGACAATAATGAGTGTATCACTCAGTGCCCCATGACTAGGGAGCACTGGAGCCTCCCCTGGAGGAGGCTCTGTCTCATCCTCCATCCCACACAGATGTTTCCACCCATCTTGTCACATTGTCACCCACCTGAGGTTAGGAAATCAGTTCATACATAGGTATAAAAGGGATAAGATATGGAAAACATGGATACGTTTGTGTTACTTTGAGCTAGTTGTCCTCTTTGTATTTCAGAATTTCAACTATAACAATAGAGAAAATAACAATACTTCTCCCACATCCCAAGGCATGGTTCTCCAGACAACAAAACACTCGTGACAGGTGGTTGACATCTTCTAGGGATTCTGGAAAATATGAGAGGAAAAAAAAAAAAAGAAAGCAGAGAAGGAAGGAGAAAGGGAAAAATGGAGAGAGACTTTCAAAATTATTAATATATAGCCACTGAGAAATTTCCAGATAGGAAAAGAGAAAGTTGTTTTGATGTTGTTTGATTATCCATAGTGTCCACATACTAACCACCAGTACCCCAAACTGGCTAGTTTTACTGAATAATTGAAACCTGAACAAATTGCTGCTATTTGTTTATTGTCTGCCTTATCCTCCTAGAACATGGTCTCCATAAGGGTGGAACATTGCCGGCCATGTTTCTTGCTGCACCCTTAGTGCACAGGAGTTCTTGGCACAGAGTTGATGATTCCTCAGTATCTGCCAAATCTGTGGCCAGAATGCAATTACCCTCCAGAATTCCAGCTGGGAAGGAAGTCCTAAGAGGTGTATTGCTATCAATTAAATTTACCAGAGCAGTTACAGCTTTTCTTTTTTTCTCTGCTATCTTCATGAAAGATATTTATAATCTCAGTATAAATAGAACCAGATTTAACTTCACAATTTATGTGGAATGATTCCATATATTTTTAAGACCATATTATGTTTCTAAAAGTTATAATTTTTCACTTTCACTTTCCCTATCACTACCTTGCCATCCTAAGTCCATTCATTTTCTATGAGTCCATTCAAATTTTAGGTTAATTTTACTTTTACAGTGACTTTAAAAAGTAATTTCACTTCTGCATTAGATGAATTGGGAGTTTTAAAGTTAAAACCATGACAAATTTTTGAAAATTAACAGGATGTGTATAAAAGCACTATATCAATTTATGATTTATTTTACCTAATATATTTGTATATTTGCATATATGTATGTGTATATGTATTTTATGTTCTATACTATCTATAATTATATATCAGGTGGCCTCATACCTATAACATATATAGGTAGAAGTAAACAAAAATGTGTTCATAGAATGATTAATACTAATAAGGCAGATAACCTCAACTATATAGAATACCAGGAAAATGGAAGTGACCGATAACAACTACAATGTCTTTTAATGGTAGCTGGAATATTTCAATGAGGCTACAAATTGTGCATAAAATAAGCTTCATGTAGCAATTTTTCTGGTTCATCTTCAACACTGCAGAGGAGATGAAAATGATATAGCCGTGCAGGTATATTACTAAAAGTATCATTCACTTAATACAGAGAGAATATGTGATCTATATCCTTCATATAAGAGTGAGATGAGGATGTCCACAAATTGACATATTTATTAATAAACATCTGAAACATTAATAGTATTCATAAATCACCATTTCCCAATGGTGTGACCTAGGGAATAATAGTCCTTTCAGATTCTCAGTGAGGAATGAGTCGCACAGTTAAACACAATATTCCTTCTTTGAGAGTTACAACTCCCATCAGCACAGTAAGGGTATTTTAGAGAGCAATACAGCTTCTTCACTTAAAGGCACAGGCTCAGGAGTCACATTTTCTGTTTAAATTCAGATTCTTCCAATTACTAGCTGTGTTACCTTGAGCAAGTTATTGTTTTTGTCATACTTAGATCCTCATCCATAACAACAGATATAATAACAATGGTTACTTCTTAGAGATACCGGGGGAAACTATGTTAGTATGTATAAAGCACTGAAACAGCTCCAGGAAATAGTATTTATACAATGACAAGTTAATATTATCAAGATAAATATAATCATTATTACAACCTATGATAAATCATTTGATAAAATCTATTTTGCTTTGTTTAACTCAACATTTCATTGATCCCCCAAATTATTTCACATCACTATGATTAAAATCCCATAATTATTATTTAAATCACAAAAGTGAATTTCTGCTATTTGGGTGCATTTTGATAAAAAATGAGGCACAGTATAAAACCAAACTATTTTTCCAATTCTGTCAATATTACGATTGTAGGAAAACTAAATAATACCTCAAATGTATTTTAAATGGAAATGAAGACAGCTTCACAAACACTGAGCTAGATCAGACATTTCATTTTCAAAAATTTTACATGAATTGAGGATACTGATACAATTTTTTAAAAAAAATTGCATTTTACAAATATTTGGAAAGTTTATTTAGATGTAAGTATTGTACCCCCATAATATTCTGAAGTTTAAAAAAAATTAAGGGAAGCCTGAGATTCCAAATTCAAAACTGGATAAGAGTACAATCTTAGCATAATTGTGTTATTATCCTGGTGCCTACAACCTGTTCAACCTGTCCAGAGGTGCCTCTGCCTTTCAGTAGAAACACCACACCAGTTATTAGTTGTATCAGTTCAGGGGGAAGTACATGCACACCATTGACTCAAACATTCTGAGCCATGTTGATCCTCAGGCAAATATTTAATTGCCACACAGGAAGATAAGCAGGTGCTCAACTAAAGACAAATGGAAATATATTTAAGATGTTACCTCTACAACCTGAGATGATATAATTAACAACCTACACTTCCCCTATCCTCACAACTTCCAATGTAATTTATATTAATAGAGAAGCTTTCAGAAAAAATAGTGGGTTTTAACTTATATGATCTAGTAAGAACTCTCATACTAAGCACATATTAAAGGTAATCTTCTGAGCTATCCACATACTTCTTAGTGGTCATTGTGTTTCATGGACACAAAACAAAACCAACACATATACCCACAAGCATGCACATGCACACACACACTACCCACATTCATTTTAAAACCCTAAAGACCTATTTCCTTGAATACAAGGCAACCTGATTTTGAACATTTAAAATGTATTCCAGTCAAAATAGCATTTCCTACATACTCTCTTGGACAAGTTTTTATTTCTCAGCTTCCAAGTGTCAACCTATGATAATATCTAAACTTAATTTAGGTAATTCTGAAATCAATTTTTTGGAAAATATTGCTTATTCTTAAACTTATCTTTGTAGCTTCTCACTGGAAATTATATTTGCTTATCTCAAGGTATAATTCAAACATCTATTAGTTTCTCCATCCCAAGTTTTTGTTTGTGGAAAAGACTGCTTATTTGTTCTGACTGCATCTCTGAACTCAAATGGTTGACATCTAATCTAAATATGGTTTCTAATAGGGGGCAAACATCTATGCTGCTGTAAAAATTATTGCAAAGTTAAAGAAATTTTTCTTTAGTTGTGATTCTAAGGCAGGGGTCCTCAAACTTTTTAAACAGGGGGCCAGTTCACTGTCCCTCAGACCGTTAGAGAGTGTGCACTGTGGGCCTGGGACGAGTAGGCTGCTAAGCAGGACAGGCAGCGGCAGCAAAAACACCTGGAGGGCTGGATAAATGTGCTAGGCGGCCCACATGTGGCCCTTGGGCCATAGTTTTAGGATGCTTGTTCTAAGAATTCTTATTTGAAGAAGGTACATTCAAAACGGTGACTGTAGTAACACAATATTTTTGTACAACTAGCTAGCTCTTGTCTTGATTGATTTTAGGAATGTAAAAGACATAGCCTGATAATAGAGAAGACCAGAGCAATCCTGGAGTGAAGTGGCAGAGATTGCTCAAATAACATCCTCTCTAGAAGCAGTTTCCAGAATAAATCATACCATACATTTCCCCATGCACACTTATGACACACATTTACATAATAAGTTATAGGCTATAAATTGCAAAACAAGAGAAAAAGAAATGGTAAAAGCATCCGACATATGTGTGTAAAAGTAAGGAAGGTCATCAAGAGCTCTTGATTTGGTAATATAGTTATGGCAAAAGGGTACAGAGGACAGATAACATCGTGGTGTAGGAAATCCATATATTTTCATCACTAACTCCTAGGATCCTTTATTACTTCTGTACTGCCTGGCTGAGATTACAGAACCTATGGAAAATTATTCCAACTTTTTCTGCCATACAGACATCTAAAAGAATTGCATCAGCACTCTCAATGTAAAGATAGTTTTGAATGCTGTTTAAGACCCAGGGTTTGGGGGGCCTAAATACCTGGAATTGGATCATGACTCCACCAGACACTAACTGTGTGACCATAAGACACTTAACATGTCTATATCTCATGTATAAAATAGGCTTAGTGTGAGTTCCTCCATCAGTAGGTCATTATGAGGATTAAGTCTTATTTATTAGTTTTAATATAATTATTATTGTTGATAACACAAAATCAGGATATGAAATCTAGAGGTGCAGAGCTTTGATTTTTAGTATTATTTTATAAATTAGATTTGGTAAAACTAGGTAGTTGACATTCTACATAAAGATTATCAACCTTCTGATTCTTGAGGGGAAAAAAAATCAATTGCAAGTAATGTTAGTAACCATCAACGAAGGCAGAGTTTTTAATTGAGAAAAATTCCAAGGCCTATTACATAATAAATGATTAGGCAATTGTTCTTTGAATGATGACACAATATCTCCAAGTTGTTTTCGTTAAAGCACTTGTTTGTGAGTCATCTTTGTTGTGGTACATAAATTCCTTTGAGATAGGAAAATCAGCTTTCATCATTTTCAGTTTATAAGTATAAAACAAGTTTCAGAAAGTGCCGTAATATATTTTTAAGTTCCCAAAGATTGTATTTGTTAGAGCTGCAATGAGAGTTGAGTTTATTTACACAACAAAAGTGATCATTGACTTAGGCATCAGTATCCTCCTCTGTACAGAACACTGTGGCCATTAGGAATTTGGAATTAGGTTGTTAGGAAGTTTTAACTTATTTGTTGTAATAATTAGTAGGGGAAAAACACACTAATTTTGTCATTAATTTCTATTGTCACAAAATAAAAAATTATAAAGTTATTTGACACAATTTTGTAAAATTGTCAATGGGATACAAGGTATACTAAAGGGTAAAAGCTGACTTTCAGTTCATAAATTTAGATATAGATCCAGAATCCAACATCCAGTTCACATACAGTTAGAGCTATGAAAAAAGTAGAATGATGTAATAGTATCACAGACACCCATCTTAAATATATTAACAATTAGCATTTTTTTTTTTTGAGACAGAGTCTCACTTTGTTGCCCAGGCTAGAGTGAGTGCCGTGGCGTCAGCCTAGCTCACAGCAACCTCAAACTCCTGGGCTCAAGCAATCCTTCTGCCTCAGCCTCCCGAGTAGCTGGGACTACAGGCATGTGCCACCATGCTTGGCTAATTTTTTCTATATATATATTAGTTGGCCAATTAATTTCCTTCTATTTATAGTAGAGACGGGTCTCGCTCTTGCTCAGGTTGGTTTTGAACTCCTGAGCTCAAAGGATCCGCCCGCCTCAGCCTCCCAGAGAGCTAGGATTACAGGCGTGGGCCATCGCGCCTGGCTAACAATTAGCATTGATAAAATATTTTACTGTCTTGTGTTTTCACATGCATGACTATCACCTCATTAAATCAAGTGAGCTAGGGAAGTTGTTATTACCATTGTACAGATGACCACACTGAGGCTCAGAGTATGCATGTCACTTGTCCAAGGCCAGAAGTCTAGTAAGGCAAGAGAACTGAAATCAAACCCATGTCTTCCAGGGCTGGTTCTCCCGCTTGTTGATATATCAAGGTGCTCTCTCTCTCTCTCTCTCTCTCTCTCTCTCTCAAGAGAAGCCCTTCATTGCTGCCCATCTGATCTAGTCATTTCACAATAGAGAAGATCTGATTTCAATTATTTGTCTGCAAGTTGGTTTGCTGTCACCTCTGCCAAACACACTATGTGTGTTAAGAGTGTGGACTTCCCAATCCAACACCACCTCTTCACAGCAAAATTTCCCTAAGGAATTTTCTTTTCTAAACACTGTGGTTGTTTTAACTTCTGTTCTTACAACAATTGATCAAAGACCAAGCACTCTCTTCAAATAAATGTATTTGAAGTTTTTGGCATATTCCTCAGTCCCCATGACAGTGCCAAGCAGTGAGATTTATGGTGATATTCAGCAAGTTCTGTTTGCCTAGAGGTTACTTCAGAATTGCATCTGAGCTGCAAATAGCTCAGGAGAGAATGACCAGGCAGAGAAGGCTCTAAAAATGAAGAGCAAGCACATTATGTATGACTCCTCAGGCTTCTAGAAAATCTGTTGAGGAAGTTTATTTTTTAAATTGTCCAAATAGCCTAAACTCCCAGAGATGAAACTAAGAATTAATCCACAGAAAAGTTCTCCACTATAAAATCAGAGAAAATAATAACTGTATAAGTTTTTGTTTGTTTGTTTGTTTTTCTGGTCAGAATAGAAAGACAAGATGGATAGGACCAAAGCTAAGATTGTTTTTTATTCTTCAGGGAATTTAGGCTGTTGCTAGTATAATGTGGCAATTAAGAACTGCAGAGTGATAGTATTTAGTGCATAGGAGGTACTTGCCATCATCATAGAGGCTGGTTTTAGATCCCAAATTTGTCTCATTAGCTATATGATAATGGGCAGGTAACTTCATCACTGTAAATGTCAGTTTTACCATTATCATCTACCTCATCATGGTATAATGAGAATCACAGAAACTAAAGTAAATGAATCAATCAACACAGACACTGATACATATCCTATAAATACATTATATATATGTGTATCGGAAAAATTTACTGATGAAGAATACGTCATTATATTCATATATTCCTTTTATTGAAATGTTTCAAAGTATTTTTAAATTTTCAAAGGTCTTTATTTATCATAAAGTTGCAAATATCTAGTGCTGTTTTGAGTACTCCTCAATTTAATCCAAATTTAGTTTTATTTGGCAGCTATTTTTTAAGGTTAAGTTATAATACAATAGAATTTTTAACCTTTTCTTTTGGGGGGATTTTTATTTTTAATTTATTTTTTATTTCTATTTATTTTATTTTTTGCTTTTTTAAAAGTCATAGTATTACGAGGGTAAAAACAATTTGGTTACATAAATTGCTTTTGTAACATTTCAGTCAAAGTAATAAGTGTGCCCATTCCCCAGATAGTGTGCATTGTACCCATTATGGGTGTGAATTTACTCATCCCTTGATTCCCCCTCCCACCTGCTTGACTTTCGATGAATATCATTTCCATATGTGCACCTAAGGGCTTGCTTAGTTCCGATTCAATGAGTGAGTACACCTGCTGTTTGTTTTTCCATTCTTGTGATACTTCACTTGATAATTGTAATAATACCCAGTAATGGGATTACCAGATCAAATGAAGTAGTTTTACTTTTAGTTCTTTGAGGTATTGCCATACTACTTTCCACAGAGGTTGTACTAGTTTGCAGTCCCACCAGCAGTGTCTAAGTGTTCCTATTGTTTAGCATCCCACACCAGCATTTGTTTTTTGGGACTTTTTGATAAAGCCCATTCTCATTGGAGATGAGTGATCTCTCATTGTGGTTTTGATTCGCATTTCCCCGATGATTAGAGATGTTGAGCATTTTTTTTCATGTTTCTTGGCCATTGGTCTGTCATTTCATTTTCTTTTTGCTTTCTTTTGGCAACGAAAATAATAACAATTTAAAGTCCTTTACTCTGACTTCTTCTGCTCTCACTCATACCAAAATTAAGGCTGGAATTTGATTAAATTCTCTCAAATAATGTGAAGCCTTTCTTAATCCTCACGGGAATAATAATTTTCTTTCTCCTTAATCCTCATAACTCTTTGTGTGTTAGGTATTCCACATACACTAAATAACTTTGTTTAAATATCCCTTCTTCCTACTTGACTATTTTCAAAGCATAAAGGCAATATTTATGACCTAAACATTTGTATCCCCACCGTATTCTGAAATTTAAAAAAAAATATTATTTATTCAATATATATCTGTAGACCTGAGTACAATGCTTGACACCAATGCATGAACTTTCTTCAAGTTCTATTTTGATAAACCAATTTAGTCAATAAATAAGTGATTGACTACCATTCTTATGGACACAATATAGATGTATATGTTGAAGGATTAATTATGTGAAAGCACAGCTACATTCAAAGAGTGTTAATTAATAGAGGGATGTCAACCTGAAGGAGAGGGCCATAGTGTGTAGGAATCTCTATGTTTGATTCTGTTCTTTCAATATTTCTTAACTCTGAACTTGATATATTAAGGATGGCTTATCTTTAAAGCAAAGACTGATTATAACACAAATGTGAGACATAATCATACATAGTTCCACTATATATATATATATCTCAAAAGAATTACATTAAAAAGAGTAGATAGTAAAACTATGCTATCTATTAAGCCAATTGCATACTTATGTGAGCAATGTGAGTTTTATTGCTGTGATCTAGGAAAAATCCTAATTTTTAATATTTTACTATTCTATATTTCAGACAAATATTCTACACAAGTAGCATTTATGTAATCAGAGATGTATTTATGCAAAAATAAGCATAAGCAGGCAAGATATCTCACTAACATAGGATAATGAATTAAAACTAGTGAGATTAATCTTAATGAAAATAAATGTAAATTCCTACATTTATCACTAATGTGCATTATGGGATTTTGGCTTAAAGGAGGCGTACAGAAAAGACCTGTGGATACGTGTAGTATGAGTCAACATGGCTGTTACAACAGTGAGAAAAGAGTGCCTGCAGCTGCATAGCATTCAGCTGAAGAAAAATATGAGGGTTGCAGATGTTTCCTCTTTGTGCTATCTAGAGAAGAATTTTTGGTTTTAGTTCACTGGTACTGCATTTTGAAAGGGATGGTAACAAACTGGAATACATACACAGTTAGGTTACAGGAAAATTGAGCAGTCTACAAAGCAAGTCAAATGGGAAAGATATGGAAAGAAGAAGAGACATAACAAGAATGACCTCATGTTAGAATAATGTTTATCTCTAATACCTAAAAGTCATCGTGCTGACCTAGAAATAATAAGTAGATTTATTAATACCATGATTCTCTGCCTTTTGTTTTGGCTCAGTACATCTGAATAATTTGACATATACTTCTGTCAGTAATTGAGATCTGCTAGTAGAAATTACCACCTGTAAGATTAGTTTAGGATCTCCAATGTGGGGAGTGATTGAGGTGAGGACTAAGCATTTACATCATGGTGTGAAAAATACAACTATTTAATAGATTAGATGTTGACATACTATATTCAGCGGTTGTGATGGTGATGGAATTTCTTCATGGAGATTATCTGTTTTAAGTGCTTAGTCTGTGCCAGGCACTTTCATCCATCAATCATCTTATTCAATCTTTATAAGACTCTAAAATATAGGTGTTATTTTTTCCACCTTACAGATAGTGACGCTAAAGCTTAGAACAGAGATTCAACATCATAAAGCCAACAAATTCAAGAATTAGAATGAAAACTAGCGTCTATCTGAATATAAACCTAGCATTTTTTAACTTTATGCTATAGGTAGGGTTAACAGAGGGCATGATTTGCCTGAGCGTCATGGATTTTCTAACGTCAAATAAGCATCAATTAGATACTGATACTTTTAAAGTAATTGCAGGAAGAATTCAAGGGAAAACTGGTAAACCATATAATTCTGAGCGAGAAGTAGATTAATTCTATTTCAGCCAGGATTCCTTTAACTGGAAGTTACAGAATATCTGTTTAAAATGTCTAAAAATAAAGACATCTACTTTTTTATATTCTATATATAAGTGAGATAATGGGGTATTTGTCTTTCAGTGCCTGGATTATTTCACTTGGCATAATATCTTCTAGATTTATCCATCTTGTTGCAAATGGCAGAATTTCCTACTTTTTCTAAGGCTGAATAGTATTCCATTATTAAAAGCAGAATGGTAGTTACCAGAGGCTGGAATTAAGGGTGGATGGGAAAGGGGGAGATGTTAGTCAAAGCATATGAAGTCTCATTTAGACAAGAACAAGCCCTAGTGATCTATAGAATTGGTGCCTACAGTTAATAATAATGTATTGTATATTTTGAAATTGCTAAAATAATGTTTTAAATGTTCTCACCACAAAGAAAGAATAAATATATGAAGTGATGAATATGTTAGTAAGCCTGATTTAATCATTCTACAGTACAGAGTATACATGTATCATAACATTACATTGTACCTCATAAAAATATAAAATTTTTGTCAATTAAAAAATGAAACAATAAAGACATCTAATTCTCCCAACATATCCCAACATATCAACCTAGCAGTGTTTGGAAAGACCTGGTGTAAGGTTTTCTATGTCTATATGTATCTATTTATCCTGACAGGAAACATGAGGGCTCTGGATCAGAGAAGAGACTGCTTACTCACAGAGCATCTTGTATGAGGAGTGACCTTAGGTTTTTATTACACACTAAATGTGAGCAGATGGCTGGGCGCAGTGGCTCACACCTGTAATCCTAGCACTCTGGGAGGCCGAGGCAGGCGGATTGCTCGAGGTCAGGAGTTTGAAACCAGCCCGAGCAAGAACCTGTCTCTACCAAAAATAGAAAGAAATTAATTCACCAACTAAAAATATATACACAAAAAATTAGCCAGGCATGGTGATACATACCTGTAGTCCCAGCTACTCGGGAGGCTGAGGCAGTAGGATTGCTTGTGCCCAGGAGTTTGAGGTTGCTGTGAGCTAGGCTGATGCCACAGCACTCACTTTAACCTGGGCAACAAAGTGAGACTCTGTCTCAAAAAAATAAATAAATAAATGTGAACAGATGAGTCCAAGGGAGATGAGTCTCTCAATCTCTTTGAAATAATTAACAATCTCTAGTTCCTTTGCCATTCAATCATAAAGCCCAGCCGGTGCAGAGAAATATTTGTGGAGCATTGTTCCCCAATATCTAGACCTTATCTGCTTGCTGCTTGTCATCCTCAGAGTATGAGGAAGGCCTTGCCCTCAGGGTTGCCATAAGGCATAAGTTTCACATTTTCACATGTCATTTTCCCAAGCACATAGGAAAGGTCAGATGGGACAAATAGTGTTCTACTTGTATAGCCATCTCTTTCATCATGAAAGAAAATATTTCCCAGAAGAATCCCAGTAGACTCTCCTTGATATCTTACTAATTGGAACTGGATCATACACTCATTCCCAGAACACTCAATGTCAAAACAGAAATCCATTGCCATATTTGGTTCATGGATAAATTGGCAGGTGCAGGGTAAATTGGCATTCAAACAAACTGAGGTTCTAACTGTAACACCCATTAGATGGGAGGATCTCCTACAACAGCTTATTCATTCAACACGTGGCACTTGCTATGTACAAGCATTGATACATAAAGAAAATATAAAAATGAATGAGACAGTTTCCAATTTTAACAGGCTCCCAATCTGTTGGCAATATTAGATATTTATAGATCTTAGAGAGCATGTGGCTTCACAACACAAAATAAGTATTAAATATTAAGCATTAAAAAGTCTTTCAGTTAAAGAATTTTTTATCAAATTATCCTCAAATGTGAATGTTTTATAATTGATTTATTATCTATTATTTCTATCTTGATGGCAATATTTTAAATTTGACTATATGGTATGCATTTTCAAACATAAAATGACACACACACATATGTTAATTATATAGTGTATGTAATAAAATCTTTGGTAATTATCTGAACAGATATAGAAAATTTAATTACTGTGACAACTATGGAGCAATTCATTAACAATCATTTTCATAAATTCAAGTGAAGAAGACTAAAATAATCAATGTAGGTCCTTAAATTAATAATGCTCTCAGAATATGAGATAACTTTCATGGGAAGACTGTAGAATGTACATTTATGAGACTATTTTACATTAGGAATGGATATACCAGTCAGTAAATAAATAATTACACTTTGAGTGTATTAGAGATATTCTCCCAGAAAGCAGAGGAGGGGCTAAATAATGTCACAAAATTCCCTTGTCTGAGATCTGATGCTTTACTGTAAATATATGAGTTCCTTTTGCTTCCTGGATAAGATAGGAAGAAGAAAGACATAATATAAGAAGAAATACATAATATATGTTAAAGCTATTGACTTACCATGCTACAAAATATAGTAGAGCCTTATAGCAGTCTTTGATTTTACATATTTAAGCTTTCCTCTCCTAAGGAAAACACATGTTCTGGATTTGTAATATTTCATCACCTTTTTTATGCACTGCACTTCCTTTAATATTCACTTTTAATATTGATTTTATTAGTGAGTTTGTCAAAAGAGGAATTACAAGACTCAGAAAGAGAAACAGAATGAGCTCCAAAATCATGTGGTGTTTGAAAAGCTTGTATCATTCGATAGTTGACATAGAACAGTGTTTTCCAAAGTTTTGGGGCTTAGAAATAAAGTTGGTAAACAACAACAATAAAATTATTTTCTTTAGTTAACCTCCAACTCCTTATCATAGATGTTCGGGTATATGTGCAATTCTAACAAAGATTCAGGCCCTACTTACTTTATTTCTCTTTTCACATATGACAACCGCCTAACTTTTCATAGTCCTTTGGAGGCTGCACAAACATTTTCACATTATCTCATTTGGTCTCCAGTCAACCTCATCAGTTCAATAGGACAAACATTATTCTGACCTTTGAAAGAAGGAGAAACTCAATCTTAAGACCTCTTCAAAAGCATATTATAAATAGGGCCCCCGGGCCTTAGACAAAAGCCAGCCAAGCTCACTACATTACATGCTCAGGTGGACTCTGAAAGTGCAGGCAATAAAATGTTAAGTTACAAATGCTCCCTGGAATTATTTCATCCTTTAGATGTTCTTTGAATCGCTTCTTGGCCTTTTGGCTAAGATCAAGTGCAGATGTTCTTTGAAAAGATTAGTTTATAATGATGATGCTGCTGCATGGCCGATTTTAGTTGGAAGGGAAGACATCTGGGTTAGCGCTATCAGTAGAATATGGGAAGTACAATAACCCAAGAACATACTGAGATTTTAAACAGATTGTGGTAAGATATTTCATAATGTTAAAAACAACATGTAAACCATTCCAGATTATTACTTCAATGGAATCTTCATCTTGTCCTAATGAAACTTTAAAGGGAAAAGATACATAAAGATGAAGTAAATAAAAATCAGGTGTGGAGTCACAAGTGCTCTACTTAATTTCACCTTGGGGAAAGAGTTAGAGAGGAGTTTGAGAAGAATTTGTACCACAGAAGAAAAGTGACATTATGAGAAAAATAAGTTGAGTCTGATATAGAAGACTTATTCTGAGTTGTCAAATTTTCGAAAATTTATGATGTCTTCTATTGCCTGGCCAAATCTACACAGATTAATCATGTAGATGGACTTCCACATTATTTTGCCTGTCGCTGCCTGAAGGGTAGCTTTAACTAAGGAAAGACTCACTCTCTAGGTGACCTGTCTGAATTGTCCTGACAGCAGAGCAATTGTATCACTATCTCTCTGCCCATATATACATATTTAATAAATAACTTTACCTTTATCTTCATAAACCAGAAGATATTACTTTTTAGGAAATTAAATAAGTCAAAAATTTTCCTTCTCATTTATTTTGTCATTTGTATAGTAAATACTTTTACTTTTTATTAAAAGGTTATTAAACATTAAAGTTTTATTAAATATTGAGTTTTATTTTTCTTTGGGTTTTCTGAATATGTATGTTTATGTGTCTTTGTTAATAAATGTTTAATCATACCAGAACATGTGGCAGAATTTAGACTGATACTTCATTTAATTGTAGCATAATAGTAAAATTTTTGAAAGAGCAGCCCATCCTCATTCATCTCAAAGTTTGACAGCTCTGTTATGTAAAACAATCAAACAAAAGCAAAAACAAATAAACAACTCCAGGATTCTTAATACCATATCGTCTCAGGTTAGTTCTTTTTATGTTTTATTTGTTTATTTTTTTTTATTTGTGTATTAAGGGGTACAAGTGTTAAGGTTACGTATATTGCCTATGTACCCCTTCCCCCTTGAGTCAGAGCTTCAAGTGTGTCCATCCCCAAAACGTTGCACATCTTACTTGTCGTGTTTGTATATACCCATCCCCTCTTCCCCCTCCCACCCACCCGACACCCAATAAATTTTATTCCTATATGTCCACTTAGGTGTTGATCTGTTAATACCAATTTGCTGGTGAGTACATGTGGTGCTTGTTTTTCCATTCTTGAGATACTTCACTTAGTAGAATGGTTTCCAGCTCTATCCAGGAATATGCAAGAGGTGCTATATCATCATTGTTTCTTAAAGCTGAGTAGTATTCCATGGTATACATATACCACATTTTATTAATCCACTCATAAATTGATGGGCACTTGGGTTTTTCTACAGCTTTGCAATTGTGAATTGTGCTGCTATAAACATTTGAGTGCAGGTGTCTTTTTTGTAGTGTCATTTGATCTTTTGGGTAGATGCCCACTAGTGGGTTTGCTGGATCAAATGGTAGATCCACTTGTATCACTTTGAGGTATTTATGAAGAAGACCCCAAAGGCAATCACAGCAGCAACAAAAACAAACAAATGGGACCTGATCAAATTAAAAAGCTTCTGCACAGCCAAAGAAACTATCAAGAGAGCAAACAGACAACCTACAGAATGGGAGAAAATTTTTGCAAGCTACACATCTGATAAAGGGCTGATAACTAGAATCTATTTAGAATTCAGGAAAATCAGCCAGAAAAAATCAAACAACTCCATCAAAAAATGGGCAAACGACATGAACAGAAACTTTTCAAAAGAGGACAGAAGAACGGCCAACAAACACATGAAAAAATGCTCAACATCTCTAATCATCAGGGAAATGCAAATCAAAATCACAATGAGATATCACTTAACACCAGTGAGAATGGCCTTTATCAAAAAGTCCCCAAACAATAAATGTTGGCGTGGATGCGGAGAGAGAGGAACACTCCTACACTGCTGGTGGGTCTCAGGTTAGATCTTATCATCACTCCCCACCTAGGGCTCCTGAGTACAAGCAAAAGGGTTCCAAATTGTAACAATTTCCCAGAATCACCCAGAAGTTTTATTCTGACTTTTAGAGCAGAGCCTGAAATGAGGATTTGAGTGTACATGATGGACTGAGGAAATGTACTTGAAGAAGAACCTATAAAAAGGGAGAAGCAGAAGTCATGCAAAGAGTGGGCCCAAATGGAGTCCAGCCTTAGTAGTGGATAGCAGGGTGGTAAGAAAAGGGCTTTGGACTTTAAATTGTTCTTCAAAGTTGTCCTAATTTATAAAAAGTGTTGGTGGGCTTTTGTACCACCTTATAAACCAGTCACTAGCTAAATGGGAGGGTGGTTAATCTCCAGGCTTCTCTAGTTAAGGTTGTACCCATCAGTCAAGGGCAAGTCTAGGTCAAGGTCACATGTGCAAGTCATCACCCACCACCATAGGCACTAGCTGCAGCAGGTAACAGGTTACAAGTCAGGACACCAATGGCATCTACTACCATGATCTTATGAGGGAGTATACAATCTATAAATGTACATTAATCCATTCTTTCAACACGTATTTATTAAGGGCATGAAGCTAATGCTATGAAAGTCATGAGATAAAAATAATATGTGATCCCTACTCTCAAAGTGCCTATAAACAACATCTTTCCTAATGAAAGATAATCAGTCTGTAGCACTGGTCCTATACGTGAGGTTATCAGTTGGGAGAGAGTAAACCAACATAGGATTTAAATAGGCTAATGGGATGGGGAATGACTCAAAAGATGTTGGTTTGGCATGGGTAGGGTAGTCTATGTAATATGAGGGAATTATGCCACTCATCAATCTGGAGAAATTATGTAATATACAATAAATCATTCTAAAATTAAAAAAATATATATCAGTACTTTTAAAAATCAATACATTTTGAATGGAACTAGACAGATTAATAAATAAAAATGGGATGAATAAATATAATCATTAAAATAACAAATGCTGTGGTAGGTGACCAGGTAGTGACCAGGGATGCAGCACAAATTGAAATATATGGGGATAACAACATCAGTTTTATCCTGGAGGTTAGATAGAGCATAGAAACTAGAATTTGATAAATAAAGAAATTATAAGCATAGAGATAAGCGTGAATAAAAGTACAGAGTAAGGTTTAAGAGCAGTATGGGTAGAAATTAGGTATGTCTATTCTTGTGAGGTTTACGTGGTTTATGTTTGGGAATAGTGGGAAATTAATGCAGAAGGAAAGATTATAGCAAAATTCAGATTGTGAAGGGCCTCAAACTCAGGCTTTATACATAAACAATGGATAAAAAGATAAATTTCTAAGGAGAGCAAGTATGTGTTGTTTTAAAAGGATTAAATTAGCATAGGCAAATATAAGGAAGTACTTTAGTTATTTACAGTTTAATAGCATGAATATATTGGATTTTTACATACTACTGAAGAATACAATAAAAAGGTTAACTTTTTAGATCTTTAAAAGTAGGGAGAAAAAAATATAAATATCATACGTTGTTAAAATAAGATGGGGCTCATATAAAAAAAAACAGGGAAGCATCAGGATAAATGTAGTCAATGTAGATAAATGTTCCTCACTTAAATTAACTTCAGTCAGTGCCTCCCCACCAACACTTTTTAAACTGAAAACTCCATTTGCAGTTAGCGAATACTCACTGCTATACAATTTATGTGTGTGTGTGTGTTTCTTTCTCTCACACCACACAACCAATCCAATAACAAACCTTGAAGAAACTGCTATATTGCCTTCTAGGTTTTAATGTTTACAGAGACTATTTTAAATGAGGATTTGAAAATGTAAAACTCAATACTCCCTCCTTCCAGATCATGCCAAATGCAAGCCCAATATGTATTTTAAAACAGGAATTTGAATACAACATTTTCTACCAACATTATTTGCTAATGTGTTTGTGAAAAATTGGGTCAGCCTCGCTGAACATGGTTATAAATTGGGAAGGAATCTAAAACAATAATTTGAGTGTTATTACATGAATGAACTATGCAATTTTATCCTTATTCCTATTAGCAGATAATTAACACACTTTGTAATTGTACTGTTCAATCAGGATGACAATGGAATGGAATGGCAATCGAATGGAAGTGTAAATGCAGTGAACTGCAGTTTCTTTTAAAGCCCCACACATTAGTTCTGCAATTACAACTAGTTGATTTTAATCTAGTGTCATAATGGACCATTTACTCAAAAGTCAGAAGGGATTGGTTTCTGTTTAACAATTCAATTGAGTTTAACAAATAAATTATTGAGAACCCATTATTTGCCTGCACTGGATTAGGCACTGTGTATACTGACAATAAAACAAATATAATCCCTGACCTCAGAGGTGATAAAACATAAAAATAATACCATTTGTCAAGTTACAGAAATGTGCTGTGTGTTACTCAGGGCTGAGTAGTAATAAAAGTGATTCTGGAGTTTATAGGAATGGTGTGTGATTTCTTTAAACGGTCAGGGAAGTCTTCCATGAGCAAATAACATTTAAATTGAGGTTAAAAATAAGTAGGATTTCGGAAGAAAAGTAGTGGCAAGAAAAAAATCTTAAAAGTCCAGAGACAAAACAGAACATTTAATAGGAGGTAAAACAAATGATAAGGGGAAGCTCAATACCAATACTTCAGTCTTCAGTGCTTTGACTTTCTTTATCAATACTCATTTCCTAGGTTATGACTTTCCTGTTTCTGTAGTACTGATGTGCTAGTGATACCAGAAATTATATCTTCAGCCTAGACCTTAAACTTTGAACTCTAGTCTCATAATCACTTCCTACTCTAGATCTCTACTATGATGTCCACCAGACATCACAACCAACCAGAAACTAACCAAATTGCTAATTGTCCAGCATTCCCTATCACAGTCAATGCCACCTTCATTCACCCCAGTTGCTCAGGAGGAGAAGAAAATTAGAGAAATTATAGACTCTTCACTTTCTCTCATACTGCATATCTAGTCCATTTTGTTGGTTCCACCCTCAAAATCTATTTTAAAGTTGACAACATTTGGATGCCATCACCATGGTAGTTTCACTGCAAGCCACCATCAGCCCTCTTCTAAAGGATGATAGTAGTCCTCTACAGGTGTTCCTGATTTTATTCTATTCTCCACAGCATTCGAATAATCTTTTTAAAGTGGAAATCATATCACAGTAGTCTTCTGTTCAAAATCCTACAAACATTCCCCGTCTTTCTCTGAACAAAAGCTGAGAACTTTTTCCCCTACATGTCCACTTAGTCTGTCCTTTGATTTTGGCCTCTGCTCAGGTAGCTATCTTGCCTGATACACCTCCTCCTGATGCACAAGCCAAAATACCACATTCTATGATTCCCTACATTATTATTCCGATTTTTTCTTTTTCCCATATCACTTCTTGAGCCCCTACAGACAGGAAATTTGGTCTGTTTTGTTGACAACTCTTTCCCTGGTGCCTAAAATAGTTCCTGACACATAATAGGTACTCAATAAACATCTTTTCTTACCAATGAACAAATGGATGTTATACCTAGACAAGTCAATGAACAAATAAAATCAGTTAGGAATAGTTTCAACTGATCTCTAGTTATACTTCAGGAGATAAAAGGGTTACTATAGGTATCACGTCCAGTAGGTTACTAAGTAATTAGCTAATTGATTAATCAATGCCTTCCTTCTTTTATTCAGCAAATATTTTATAAAGTTTCATTATGTGTTTGACACAGATAGGTGCTGGGATTTCAAATATTCTAAGGAAGAAAATACACAATCTCTATCCTCATGGAACATAAGGATAATAGAAAGATGGATGAGTAAACAAACAATTGCAATATTATATAAAAGGTAAGTAACGTAACAGGAGTAAGTCTTGGGAGCCTTCGAGAATGATCACCTTAAGGAAGCTGGTAAGTCAAGGTTGACATAAAGAAGAGCCTGAGTGCTCCTTTCTCTCCTTGGGAGACTTGGCTGAGATGGTCTCATCAACCCTCCATGATTAGGAAAATCGACACTTCAGGGATGTCTCTTGAATGTGAATTGGGACTGGGCTGATGCTTTTCACTCTTAGGAAATGATTCCAACCCGAGAGAAATGGGGAGACATACAAAAGAAAAAACAAAAAATAGACAGGTCAAAATGGGAATAAAAATAAGGTAGAGAGAAGATGAAAGCAAAATAAGCAACTGCAATGATCATAGGTGGCACATATCACATAGGATGTATTAAGAGAATACCCAAACTATGAATGCATCCTTTACTTTAGTCATTACTTTTATAATTTGCATCATTTAATTACATATTTCCCTAAAATTTTCACCATTCCAAGGCAACATTTAGATATAAAATATATGCAGACAAATCCCTCAGCTGGAAGAAGAGGGAATGCCTCCTTTTTACCACCATTCCAGCAGAATATAATGCTATTTTCTCTCTTTTTCTGGTCAACATATTCTCAGATTCTTAACAATGTCACTCCCTTGTGTGGTTGAATAAAAAATGATGATGACTTGATTGTTCTGGCTTCCTGCTTTCCCATTTCTGTGTAATTTTTTACAAACTAACTTCTTATGACAGCTCTGCTTGGAGGCGTATAAACCTAAATAAACTGAAGGGGATCCAGAAACTTACAGGCATAGAAAGCTTTGACATTGTGCAAAAAGGCTGGACGTTTAGCTGTATAATTCTAGTGGGCAATAAAACAGCCTGATTCTAGTTGGTGCTGAAAAAAGAATGAGGAAAGACCTTCACTTTGGATATTTAGTGAGCGCAGTATAAGACTGAGTTATGTGAGTCTGTTCCTTTATTGCTCTTGGCCTATGTCCTTCAGCCTCTGTTAGAAAATTAGATTGTGAATGCTGATCTACTGCTTAAGATTTTATGAGAAGCTCCTATTGACTGTGAAGACCTCTGTAATAAAGCTATGTTGCTCCAGCACCTCATCTGTGATATTAATATTATCATAGTTATTATTAACTACATAACACTGAAATTTACTTTCCTGTTTGACATAAAAATGAATGAATGAAAAAGATTTCCTATATATTTCCTAGACTATATTGATTTTTCCCAAATATAAACTATATCTGTCTACTGTTTATTCTGTCACCACCCCATTTCACAGGGATCCAATTTGTGAAAAATTCACAGCCTCTGTATCCATTTTTCTCTTGGCTTTTGTGTACATCATTATTCATTACCACATACCAGAGTGTGAACTTCATAATGGAGGAAAGAAAACCTAATAGGACAAAGTTGCTTCTGAAAAAGAATTTTAGAAGAATACTGATAAAAGATTTTTTTAAAAGATAATTTAAGAAATCTTGACATCTAACACAGAATAATTGTTAGCAGAGAATCCCTTCAAAGCAATTCTACAAATATGCATTCACTTATCCACGTACAGAAGTAAAGTGAAACAACTTCAGGATTATGAATAATTTCTTAGCTAATAACACAGTTGGCACTGGGACATAGGGTTCTGTCCTCTCAGAAAAATAATTTTATCTACCTGACCAATTTCCTATGAGAAGCAGCAAAATATTTGAGAAAGCAAGCTTGATAATGACAGGTATGCTCTCTTGGTTTTGCAGCATATTGCTTGCTAACAGTGTATATTTCTAAGGTATGTTTAGGAAAATTCTGTAGCTTTCAATAGATATTGATAGGTAGGTAACCAGTATGTGGCGAACAGTGTGGAGGGGAAGGGCATACCTCTAACCCTTGCTAGGTAAAGGCAAAGTTATAAAATCTAACCAAAATGTTAAAAAAAAAAAATTTTATCTTGTGCAGGGCAGATGGGAGGGGATGGGTATTTATATACATTATAAGTGTGATGTGCATTTTCAGGGGGATGGACACGCTTGAAGCTCTGACTCAAGGGGGGAAGGAAGGCAAGAGCAATGTATGTAACCTTAACATTTGTACCCCCATATTATGCTGAACTTTAAAAAAAAGTAAAAAATATCATTTTAAAAGGAAATGAAAATCCTTGTTCAGCTTAAATTTGGGCTCATGATTCCTACATACCAATAAATCATTTGATTTTGAAGATTTCATTTTATGAAGGGATGTTACCACTTAAGCTTTGGTAACAAATCCAGGGTATTCCATTATTATTAATTATACATCTCCAATAGCTTACTGTAGATGACCATTACTTTTTCTTTCTTAGACTACCAAAGTCATATTCAACAGAGATTGAGCCTCTCCAGTGGCCTAATATTGATAAAATATGATATCACGTCATAAAGCCACATCAGTGCATCCTTCTTCCTGTGACATATCTATGATTAGAATTTTTTTAAAAATTCTGCATGCCAATTGGAGTATATATTTGCTTTAAGCCTAGGATAGGCTTAATTCATCATCTAAGCTGGAAGACTTTTGAGATTAATAGGAAGCATTATTAATAATTATGCTGGACAGCAAGCACTTCACTTTTTTAAAAATGAAAAAAAAAAGAAAGTAGAAAATTTCTGCTTTCAATATTGAAAGTAACATGCATTAGAGAACATGCCTGCTACTAAATTTTGTAATTTTCACTAGAAATATGTGCCATATGCTAACCTAAATATTTTATTTTTCCTCAATACATACTATTATTTGTTTCACTTACAAACACATGATTTGTTATGACCATTAATCAATGAAAAAAATTGGTGGACTAAACAATGCTTAACTGAGGTTCAGTCTCCAATATACCAGTCCCTCAATGTACAGTATCACCTGAGCATTTGCTGTTAAAAACAATAGTAATTAACATTGCCATTGCATATACTAGTTACCATTTGTTGAGTGATTAAATGTCTACAGCATAGTGCTAAGTATGCTACATATTATTATCTTATTTTATTCCAAAACTCTGAAAGGAAGATATTATTATTCCTATTTTATAGATTGGAAAACTAAGCCCAGAGAGGTTATAAACTTTCTCAGGGTTCCACTGGTTTTGTTGTCGTTGTTGTTGTTGTTGTTGGGTTTTTGTTTGTTTGTTTGAGACAGAGTCTCACTTTATTGCCTGTGCTAGAGTGCTGTGGTTTTAGCCTAGCTCACAGCAACCTCAAACTCCTGGGCTCAAGGGATCCTTCTGCCTCAGCCCCCCAAGTAGCTGGGACTACAGGCATGCACCCCCATGCCCGGCTAATTTTTTCTATATATTTTTAGTTGGCCAATTAATGTCTTTCTATTTTTAGTAGAGATGAGATCTTGCTCCTGCTTAGGCTGGTTTCGAACCCCTGACCTTGAGCGATCTGCCGGCCTCCACCTCCCAGAGTGCTGGGTTCCACTGTTAATGTTCAGAATTGACTCATATATAAGTCCTTCAGATTTTGAAGTCTCTGTGAATCATCCTTTCTGGGCCTTAGATTCCTCATTTATAAGACAGATAAAAATGGATAGGAGTAGATAATCTCTAAAGGAATTCAATATTATAATTTGATGATTCCCTTTTCTATTTAGTATATAATAATAACAACATTCTTGATCTATACAAGTACAAACAAGAAATCTTAACCACTTATTTTAATAGAGCAAAAGTGGACTGAAATTTTCCAGCAAAATTTGGTTTTGGATATAATGAAAAGATAATGTGTTTCTCTCAGTAAACTGACAACTTAGATACTACCAACAAAAAGAGCAAACAATTACTTTAATTTAGAATGTAAAGGGATGAATATTATTTTAACATGTAGACATAGTGCCTGTAGGGCTCCCTTGAGGACTTTTTTGAGTTCATTTTGTTTTTAAAATGATAAAATTATCTGTCATTTAAAATTATTTTAGAGGCATATTTCACAGAGAATAAAACAAAGTGCTGCACTGTTATTATTTAGCTGGTGTTATCTATGCCTGCCTGTAATATAATGGGATTATGGGATTAATAAGGCTTCTTTTGGGGGGGATTTCATTGTGTTTCTTTTTGACTTTTTACAGTCATTTTATTTTGCTTTGCATCTGGAAACTTCCTTATTTTCAAATTTTCATTATTTTATACAGTTTCATATAATTTAGTTTCTTCAACAAACATATACTCATTGTTCTATGCTAGGCACAGTTTAAGGCATTGGGGAAGAGCAGTAAGTGAAACAAACAAGAAATTCTGACTTAGAGAACTTACATTTGTATTAATAAATGCTTAAGTTTTAATAACAATTAGATGACAATGTTATTAACCAGAAGTTTTACCTATTCCACAAAATCTTTATTGAGAAATCCAGGTTGTATTTATGTTTCTTTCCTTCTAAATATTTACATACCATTTCTATCAGAACATTTAAATATGCTGTATTTATAGTTTTCTTAGGCACACTTCTTAACTTTCCAACTACCTAAACTCCATGAGAATAAGACCATATATTATTATATAATGTCATATCCTCTATAGTAGTGAACATCTTTGCACATGTTTATTTCATTCTCATGAGTATTTCTTTGAGATTGATATCTTAAATGTTGAGCTGAAAGATAGACACATTTCAATTTCAATAGTATCAAAGCTATGTAAATCCCTACCAATGTATGTGAGTAGCCAGTTTTTCTCACCATAACTATCAGTGAATATTAATAAGTTCTTATTTTTCCTAATCTTGTGAGGAAAAAAGTCTCATTTTTAAAATTTGCATTTCCCTTATTACTTTTCACATGTGCTATGAGGCACTTTTATTTCTTCCAAGAATTTTCTGATTTTATCCTTCATCTTTTTTTTTATTGGGGTGTCTGTGTTTTACTTGATTTAAAGGTTTTCATTTGTTTGGACAGTAACTCTTTGAATTGTATCTTATAAATATTACATATAGTTTGTGACTTACTTCATATTAAGCTTATGCCATCAGTGCAATGATGCTTTCAAATGATCTGTTATCCACCCTTTCCCCTAAAACACAGTTTATATCCAAAGCATTATAGGACAAAGAAGCTTGTTTTATACATCTGTTCAGACCAAGTAGCTTCCATAATGCATTTTTCAGGAGTATTGTTCCCTTTTCTAAATCGCCTAAGATCTCTTCCTTAAAGTCAACATCCTACTTTACAAATAAGATGGAAGGAAAATTCCTCTCTAGTATAAAGAAAACTTTAATTCAGATAAACCTTCCTAATAATTGCCCTCCAAACTGAACAGCATCTTGCCCCACCTCCACTTTAGATCTATTTGCCATATAACACTTCAGAAATTGTATTCTTCAGTATATTATTAAGGAATCATTATATTTTGGGAAAACCAACAATTACTATATTCTTTGATAATGCACTTTCTAAATTAAATTGCTACACCTATCCCCTCTCTAAACCTGTCCTGTTAAAGTGATCATGAGAGTATCTATTTCAGGGATAGTTTTCTCTCTGTCCTTCTGAATTGTCTATTAATCCAATTCCATTCCTAATTTCAATTAAAATCTACTCTAGTTTGTGTCTACACAGCCTAGAGCAGTACAACCACACCAAAACCCACCCTGCCTCAGATTTCTTCTAAGAATCACAGAGTGGCAGAGTCAGACTCTGCCCACGTCACCTTGTCGTCAAATGCCGTGTGGCTGTGTTCAGGTTCCCAAAATTGATCTCAACTGTTCATTTTTTCTTTTCCCCTAATAGGTATAGGCAGGCACTATGCTGAAACACAGATGCACTACTGAGGCAGAAGGAGTTTCAGAACCTTGCCTGAGCTTACTCAGCTAGGAAGTAGCAATCTGCCACTACAGCCTCTCTGAGGTTTTATGATAGACTTTGAGAGGTAGAGATTTTGGAGATCACCTAGAGATGCTACTGAAAGTGGCTCACCTATCTCAGTAAGTTTTTCTAGCTTCCAGCTCAGTTGCATTTGACTATGCCACACGGTGAGAAGAGATTTCCTAAAGTATAATAATCCAAACTTTGAGTGGCTAAAAACTAAACATCAAAGAGCAAGCATGAAATCCCTCACATGAGGAAGAACACAACTAGAAAAAATTAGAAGACTAATATGAACTATTCTATGGTGTAGTTTTTAACCTTCTTTATTATATTATGAAGTTATTTTCCACATCTTTATATCATTTTTATAATGAGTTTTTAGGCACTTTGCATATGCTGTTCCCTCTTCCAGGGCACTCACCATGACCAGCTACTTCTTACCTTTTATTGCAGAAGCTTCCCTTGTTCTGATACTTAAAAATAGGTCTTTATTACCACACAATTGTTTATATTTGCTGTTTTGTTTCCAGGGTATTTGTTGCTCCATCCAACTATGATTGAGATTGCGTGCCTGTGAGGAAAAGGATCATGTCTCCTATGTTATCCACTCTATTCTAGCACCCAATACAGCATAAACACATGAGCAGGTGTTCAAGAAATATTTGTATATGAATAAATGCATGGGTGAGGGTGACCTTAGGTGGTCTTCATCTGGTAATTTGTGGTCTTCATCTGGTTATTCCAACTCTCAGGAGCTTTTAGTGACACTCTTATGACCTCAAATGCTGGGCCATGTTCACCTCAGGTTGGTCTTGCACAGGTCCCTGTGTGCCTGAAGGGCTCTCTCCTTCTCCTCCTCCCATATTAGTTGTACTAACGGTGATATTTCAGGAATTCTCCAGGTTTCCAATGCAGTGTAAGAAAATTTTATATGCATACTAATGGGTATTAAGTTAGATGCTTACAGTTTTGAGAATTTGGGTAAAAGAAGAATTTATTCATTTTTAATTGGTAGGGGCTCTGGGGGAGGTGACAGATTCTCACATTGGTCAATGTTGTTAGATTGGGATACATGTGAACCCCAAGATTCAGTTCTACATGAAGCTCAATTCATTTCAAGGAAAAATTATTTGAGGCCTACTATATGCCAGACATGGTACAAGATTTTGAACTACATTGAAGTAATAGTAACACTACTTTCAAAGAATTGTTATCTCTTGCTTTATACAAACTTTGGAGCAAATAAACAAATTCACTTGACAAAGGAGTTTTGTATTTCTCTAATTCTGATTCTAAAGAAGCTTATCTTTCATAGGATATTTGAGTTTGCTATACAGGTAAGAAATACATTTTAATTTAAAGAAAGAACTTTCTTTAACAGCCTCTAAGATCAATAGCCTCTAAGTCAGACTGGTTTCTGACTCTTCTTAATAGTCTCAGAATAGAGTATGCCCATCTGAATATATTAAAATGTAATAAAATACCATTTATTCTTTTGGCATACTATTGGAAAACTTTATATGTGAGGTGCTAGAATATAAGACAACCTTCAGAATTCATTGCATCATGCCAATTACCCTCTAGGTTTCTAGAAAAATAAAGTCCAATATAGGCTTATGACTAGGAAAATCTTTCTCAATCACAGTTCTATTGGACTGGATGACAACTTTTACAGAAGATTGTGATGGCCCAAATCTTCAGGTAACAGCAGACCCAGTGATAGACAGGGTAAGTAGCAATTTGTGAGAGAAAAAATGCTTGTGCTGAGAAAATCAAAGAACTGTTTGAAAATAATATCACAAATATATGTTAATGACAATTTAGCATTAACAGGAAAATGCAAAGTGCTTTTCCATAGCCATTTAAATTTTTACAAATTATATTTCTGTGCCTGATAAGGAGCTCCAAAGTTGTTAAAGGTTTCTGAGACATATTTACTATAATTTTTTCATTAATAATATGTCACAGACTTTGATAATCAGTTTGCACTAAAAAGATGTCTGTGTAGTCATAAGCAATTTTTCCTAGAAATTTAAGTTCTTAGAGCTCAAAATTGGTCCTTTAAGGACCATTACGTGAAGAACATTTCTTGGCTAAAAGCTTGACCTTTAAAATACCTGATAAAATCAAGACTAGAATGCTTGGCAAGTGCTTTTTATATGCTTATCACTAATCATATGCTAGTTGAACTGAACTGAAAATCAAGCTCACTACATTAGTATCCATTCTGGGTGATGCAGTCTTTCCAGCTACAGTAATTTCAATAAGCACTGTTCTACAACCAAATATAATTAAAAGATAGTTATATTTTTACTAAATCTCATCAAGATCATTAGAGGAATACAAATGTATAGCATTACTCTTCCCGTTATCTGTTTATTATCTCTTGATAATAAACCATCTCAAGATTACTAGCGTAAAAACAGTCATTTTATGATTTTCACAGATTCTGTGGGTCAGCCATTCAGAAGGAGCAGAGTAAGGATGGCTGTGTCTGTTCCACAATATCTTGATTCTCAGCTGGCTTTGGGATAGAATCACCTGGAAGTTTCTCATACCTTACACAAGAGTTGGGATGACTTGAAGGCGGGACCTAACTAAGATCGGCAATTGGGGCACCAAATTACTGCATCTCTGTGCAGTTGGGCTTCTCATAGCATGTCAGCTGGGTTCTGAGAGGGAGCAATGGGGACCTAAACAAGTGTCCCTGGAATAATAGGTGGAAGCTCCTTAGCCTTTTCTGACCTAGTCTCCAAAGTCACATAGCATCCTTGCGTTGTACTCTTGGCCAGACAGCACCACAACCCTGTCCACATTCCAGAGAAGTGGACATATCTTTCCCTCTTGAGGGCATAATGTCAAGGTCACACGGGATGCAAGAAGTTACAACCATCTTTGGAAAATATAATCTGCCACAATTACATATTCCCTTTCCTCTCCCAACTGTTTCTTGCAGATCCTTTAGTTACTCCACTACTGCATTCTTTGTGAAAGAATCTTCTAAGTTCCTTCAGTCTCGCTTTCTCTTTTCCTCCTAATTATTTTACTCTTTCTCAGTATTTCATTACGTATATCAATTTAGCCTCTAAGCCTAAATCATTCTGTTTTCTCTACTGTTTGGTGCTATGGATATTTTTCTCCATGTTTTTATTTCCAATTTACAGCATCAAAAACCAAAGAATCTAGCCTACACTTTCAAACATCCTATTCAGTGGTGGGAAAGGAGAGAAAGAACAAGCTGAGTAATCAAAGATCAAATTCTCTTTGGCACACGGGGAAATGGAACATTTTCCTTGGAAGCAAAGATGTCATTGTTAACACTTAGTCCCCACTCAGCACTGTGCCCTTTCTCTGCCCAAGACAAGACTTCAAGGGTGTAAGTTAGTGACCCTTTCTTTATCATCCCTGAATAAAGCACTGGATCATCACTATCTCCATACTCGCCCCTTCTTCTCTATGAAAAAGTTACTTTTGGTCACGATCCTGCCACTAGAAGCGAATTGTAGGGTGTAGTCTCCAGCCACGTTCCCAACCTGGCTACCCTCCACCTAGGCCTGCCCTAGCTGCTTACTTGGTACCTTTATTCAAGGGTCAATATGAGTCAACTGCTGCTTCCTAAGTCCACCTCAGGTCTAAACTTTAAGAGGGGATCCTATTACCGGAAGGTAATAAGCTTATTATTTATTGACTAAAAAATATTCAGACACAACTTTGACTTAACTGTGTATGAACCTCCCAGTTCCCTCTCCTGCCCCTTAGCAGACGACCTACGGGAAACAGTACATGGCCCCCCTTGGACACTATGGTTAGGGATTTAATACCCAAGTTCCCGTCACTCACAGCCCTGCCATATATTCATTCTAATATCTACAGTTTTGCCTTTGATTCCAATAATAACCTTGAGAGCAGGTACTTTCAAAGTCACATATAATGAATATTTCTGTGGACATGAACTTGTCCAACCTTACACCATTAATGTGACATGCCCTAGGCCCAATTCAATACTCTTATATTTAAAATTCAGCACACATAGTACATTCTAAAAATATACCAGGATTTTGGTAGAAACTAGCCTATTTCAGCAGCTAACCACATTAATTGTGAGTCCCTCAGCAGAGCCAAATCCCTAGAGTTGGCATTGTAAATCTCAGTAAAAATCGAAAGCAAACCAGACTTCCACTCTCTGTACAAAAATGACTTCAGTATCTCTAGGAATGTCAGTATTTGGCAATTGCCTAAAAACAGGCAGGACTAAATTAATTTTCAGCTCATCATGTTAGGAGGAAATGTTTTGGTTTTATTCAAGTTAGTTAACTTATACACTGCTGCATAGATTTGATCTTCCTGATGTTACATCCAGTCCTGAGTGCTGCATTTTCCTAGAACTGACAATTTTCTGCCCTTGGGATCATTTTCACAGTGTCTTTTTAACTTAGCATACACATTTCAATGGCCTTCATGGATCAAGTTCAATTAATCTCTTTCCTTTGCACCATTGTTCCCATACACAGGAGATCATTGAAAAATATGCTTATATGATTATGTTAGGTTCAGAATTTCAGATAAGTTCCCTCAAATATATAAGCCTCTCAAAATAACTTGTTTTTGAGTCAAAGACCCATAGAGCCTTGTACTAAGAATGCTATATTCAAGATGTATATTTGAACAAACAAATTTAATTTATAGGAATTTATTGTTCACGTGGCTCAAAAACATGAAAGGAGATCCAAATATACAATGTATATTTCCTTTTGTATTTTATCCATTTTCTTCACATCCTGCGGATTCCCTCTAGATCTCTACTTAAAGACTGAAAAACTTCATTCATCATTACCACCCTGCCTAGATCCTCCTGTTTCTCTCTTTCCTGCTTCTCTCACACTCCATTATGTAGATCAATGTAGCCTCCAGGTCATAGTTTCTTCTCTCCCCCACCCCTACTCTCTCATTTTGTCTCCATCTCTTCATTCTATCAGTTTGTCCACGGAAACATTAAGAAACAGTTTGTGAAGTCTAAACTGTCAAGGGTATGGGGAGGGAGAGACCAGCCAGGCAAGGGGCAGATTCCTTTTTGTTCACAAGTGGATTGTGGACCTGCCCATTAATAATTTTTAACCTATCCTCCAAAGCAAATCTTATTATTCTCTGCATAATACTGTGAAAGTAAAATTTTAAGGCTCACCCCACCAGCATCTGACTGAACGGACCTCCTGGTGGCCAAAGGAATATCCTAAAATTAAATTGTCTTCCAGAAGGAGGGATGTCAGACATGCCTTATCATGCCCCCCTCCCTTCTTGGAGACTTCCTTTGTAACCCATTAACAGGCCTAAGGGTATAAAGACAAACCTGCAGGTCCTCGATTTATGCAACAAATCTATGTCCTATGTCTGGTGACTTATCTCTGATAACAGCTCCTTATGTTAAAACATTCCAAGCCTTTAGACAAATCTTCATGTTTTTAACCAATTACAATCCAAAGAATCTTTAAACCCACCTATAACCTGTAAGCTCCCCCCCCTTCAAAATGTCCCACCTTTCTGAGCCAAACCAATGTATGCCTCACACTTATTGATTTATGACTTTACCTGTAACCCCTGCCTCCCTGAAATGTATAAAAACCAAACTGTAACCTAGCCACAGGTTGGCAGTGGCTCCAGGTCATGGTCCACAAATTTGGCTCAGAATAAATCTCTTTAAAAATATTTTACAGAGTTTGGCTTTTTCTGTTGACAATGCTATTCATTTTTAATAGGTTTTTGTCACAATCTATTATGTATATGTGTGCATAAGCCATATGAAGGCAACAGCAATGGTCTTTTTCACTTCCCTGCTTTGCCACAGGAAAGATAATTTAGATAGAGAGAGATTTAATGACTATATCCCAAGGAACCATTGCCCCAAGAAACCCACTTAAGAAAAGGCTGCCATAAACTCATGTAATATATTTTGAATACTATAAATCAAAGTATGCATTCTTTAGGGACATGATGGTCCCAACTTGGTTTACATCAGATTCACCTAGAGAGATCTGTAGACACAGATTCTCAAGGCCTATACAAAATTTGTTAGATAAGAAATCTCAAGGGGTGAGTCCCAGGGATGATTTCCTGTAAAATGTAAGGGGAAACATTGTCTGATAGGAGATTCTTATTATCAATTATGTTTAAAAAATTACTGAGTAGGCTCAGGGTTCAGTAAACAAGAATACGGTTATAAAGAACCAAATTTGATATAAAATAATATTCATAGTGGTTGTTTCTGGTCATTCTGATAATCAGTGACTAATTTTTTCTGAACATATTACTTTATTTTCAAATAAATGTTTTACGTGTGTGTTATCATTAGGAGGAAAAAAATAGTTAAAATTAAGTATGATTTTTAAAGAATAGTAAAACATAGGAAAAGCTTTTTACATGCAAACTTCTTAGAGAAAAAAAGTCTACATTAGTTGCTTTTATTTCTTATTCTTCAAGATCCTGACTTCAAGTTATCTACTCCAAAGGGTCCAACAGCTACATACAGATGATTCTATAATCTGTTCTCCTGAGCTTAAACTCACACATCATTTCCATTTAAATATTCTACCAGGGCATCAAGTACAACATACTCAAAAGAGAACCTATCATTTTGTGTCTTAAACCGTCTCATAGTTCTCTATTCCCTGGGAAGTAACATCACTATCTCCACATTTCAAACTGAATTTGTTAGGGAGTCTTTCTTGTCACATTCTTCAGCCTAATCCCGGAGGCCCTGCTTTACACATCTTTGCCACCCCCTGTCATAATACCTATCACATTGGGGGTTTTGGTTACTTAGGTTGCCTTGCCCACTAGGATAAGCTGAAGAACAGGAATTGTTACTTTAATCTCAGAGCCTATCACAGAACATGTTTTTTAAAAATTAATGAACAAATAGATGAACAAAGTAATTCTGTTCATGAGAAAATATGGGAATTCTTCCCATCTACACACCAACTCCTGCTATAAATAGATATATAAAAGAAAGAAGGAAATAAAATTAAACATTTGAAAACTATTAGTAGCCTAGATTTAGGGTGAGATATGAAAACATCACCAGAGGCCAGAAATAAAGAGGAAACTAATAACAGTGAAATAGACATGACATTATGTGACCATGCAGTACTTGGACTTAACACATGCTTTGAGGTTTTAATACTAGCTAGTGCAGAGATAAGAACTAAAGCCTCCAGTATAAGGCAAGGAATAATAACTCTTCATGCAGGATAACTGAGAAGCACTGCCATAGATAAGAAACCATTTTTATAAAATACCTTAACTTGGGCCTAAATAATCATTAAAAAATTAAGTTTAAATTTTCATTTACCCCAAAGCGTGCAAATTCCAAACAAACAAATTAATGTAAAACTGTTTTTTGAACTCATCAACACATTAGGGTTCACTCATGGGGAGGTTTCTACAATAAGGCATGCAGCAGAGGAAACTGATTGAATATTAACTCAGAGACAAAAATTGTACAGCACATTAAGAAACTCAACAATGGTGAAAACAGTCCACAGATCTAAAAAGTATGATAAATTTCACTCCTGATATACTAAAATAAAACCTAAGAAGTGGATTTTAAAAGAAGAATATGCATATTAAGATAAAAATCAATCTGAAGTTCTAAAAATAAAATTACACATTTTTATTCGAGTAAAAACTAAGAGATGGTTTAAAGAGTAGACTAACAATAGCTGAAAACACAATTAGTGCTTGGGAGTTTAATATAAATACAATACACACAAAAGAACTAACATATGGAAAAAGAATTTAATAAACATAGAAAATTGATTGAGATGCTCCAGTAGGTGAGAAGAGAAAGAATTCAGTAGAAGTGGTACATATGAAAAAACAGTTTCGAATTTTCCAAAATTTATTACAACATATGTCCATTTAAACAAAAGCAAACGAATGATTCCAGATCAAGATACATACCATTGAAATTACAGAATATCATAAGAAGGAAATTTTAAGAGCTACCAAGAAAATAAAAAAGACTGAAAACAGTTCTTCTGACATTCAGACTTTTAATCAGCAACTGAAGACAGCTGGACTTTGAAATATCTTAAAATGCTGAAAAAAAGCAACTGTTAATGTATACTTACCTAGACACCATTTTAGACCAAAAAAAAAAAAATCCTTGCAAAAGAGTTTACCAACTAAAAACACTCACTGACATAATTGCCCTCAGTAAGAGAAATGGATCTGGGAGAAAGTGTTGCCTGTAGCAGCAATGATGAACAAAGGAGTCAATTCAAAAGCCCCATCATGGCCCCTCCCTTCTTGGAGACATCATTTGTAACCCATTAACAGGCCTAAGGGTATGCAAGGCAAACCTGCAGGTCCTCAATTTACACAACAAATGTATGTCCTGCAGCTTGTCTCTAATTAACAGCTCCTTATGTTAAAACATTCCAAGCCTTTAGACAAAGCTTCAGGTCTTTAACCAGTTACAACTCAAAGAATCTTTAAACCCACTTATAACCTGTAAGGCCCAGACCAAACTTGGCTCACTTGCCTGCTGCTCACCTCCTGCTGAGCACAGCACCCCGCACCCGGGTCACAGCTCATCCCCATTTCCTTAGTTTCATGGAAGCGAATTTTTCCATGGATTGTGGGGTGGGCGGTGGAGCTCTACAGCCTGGTCCCTAACAGGCCACAGAGGAGTACCAGTCTGTGCCTCGGGATTGGGTTCCACAGCCATAGAGGACTTTTCAACTATGCAACTATAAAAAGGAATTGAATAATATCTTTTGCAGCAACTTGTATGGAACTATAGAACATTATCCTAAGTGAAGTATCTCAGGAATGGAAAACCAAACACTACTTGTTCTCACTAATAAGTGGTAGTTAGACGATGAATACATATGGTCATGAAGTGGTGTAAAGGACATTGGAAACTGAGAAGGGGGAGAGTGGAAGGGGAATGAGGGATAAAAACTTATCAGGTACAATGTGCACTATGCTGGTGATGAGCACACTAAAAGTTCTGACTTCAGCATTATGCAAGTCATCCATGTAACAAAAACACTTGTATCTCCTTAATATTTTGAAATAAAAATTATTTTTTAAACAGAAAAAAGAAGTTTCTCTCTCTCTCCCTCCCTCTCTCTCTCATACACACATAGAGTACAACAATATAGAATTTAAATTTGTTGTCACATACAATCACTAAAGCTGTGCCCAACACAAGGCTAACTAGCTCAGCAGACAAATGGGGTTGGAATCTACCCATACCCTGCTAGCCAAACTTTGCTCCAACCGTGTTGACTAGAGGAGAGATGTCTTTTTTATTTTCCACAAAGGCATCATTTCCGAGCATATAGCCACCTTGATCAATAGTTATCAAATAGCAAGACTATAACTAGGATAACCTATCAGATTAGAAATTAGAAATCAGAAATCAAAAATTAAAAATGAACAATCCATTGAGCTGACTTAGAAAAAATGCATACTAATGAGCAAAAATTCTATTTGTGCCAAATAAATTCTAATTTTATGCAAATAGGGACACATGTCAATTTATGTTCTGACACCTAAAGATCATGTAAAATTTTGCAGTTGATAAAATATAGGTAAAATATAATTTGAAGTTACTCACTAGGTTTTACTTTGGGCTAGTAACTTTACCTCACTTAATCTCAATCTCCTCATCTACAAAAGGAGGCTGAACTTCAAAGGCAATTCTAATTCTGAGATTCAGTGATTTGCTTGTCTTTTGAAAAGGAAAGGTCCTAGAAGGCAACCTTCTGTTCCACAAATCAGAAAGATTCCTTTTGAGATATTTCAAAAGCCATTTCCAAAGAAATCTGAGAAAATGGTTCCATGTGGTCAAGCAGTTATGTGTCTTGTAAAAGCCCTGATTGCTTGCTGTTGCAACTTTAATAACTAATCAATTTTTTGTTAAATATGCTATAAATAGTAGTGAAAAGCAGCACACATATTATGAAAGAGATACTAATCTTTTAAGCATTTAAAGTGGGAAAAATCTAAAATATTTTAAATGCATAATATTGTAGCACAATATTTTCCAATGTGGTATGCACACCACAATTAACATGCCCAATAGTTTCAAACAAACATTTTTTATTCTATATATTTTATATATTTAAAAATTATAGATAGATAATATCACATCAATAATTTTATAGAAATCACTTAGGGTAATGCTATGTAAAGAATCCATTTGAATTTATTTAAAATCAAATTAGAGGCTTGTGGTACATACAGATTGCATTAACTTGTTTTCTCCTGCTACTCCCCACTAAGTATAACCATTCCTGAAAATAAAATAAGAAGCAATCAAAGGATGATCTTGAAAGAGGAAGGTGGACTAATTAAGTACTCCAGGGCTGGAGGAAAAACATGGTAGGATGTTTTATGACCCCACCCAACAGCTCAAGGCAACCTAGGTCTGGAGTCTCTTTGGCTTCCAATCCAGCAGCAGAAGGCACTCCAAGTGTGCACATTTTACTTCAGATCAAATAAATTCTACCACCAACAACAAATTGCACACAAAAGGGTGAATCAATCAGAGACTCCTCTGATAATAAGCAGCCAGGAAAAGTGCTCACTTTCTATACCGATTCTGTGACTCCACTCCCTCTTCTATCTAAAAATCACCCATAATACTAAAAGGCAGGAAAATTACAACTTAAATGACAATCAACTGATGTCAACATCTAGTTAAATCAGGTATTGGAACTATCTGACAAAGCAGTCCTCATAAAAACACTTCAACAAACATTTTCTTGAGAGAGAGAGAGAGAGAGAGAAAACTTCAGCAAAGAAATAGAAGCTATAAGAAATAATCAGATGGAAATTATAGAACGAAAATACAATAACCAGAATTAAAACAACTCTTTTATGGACTAATTACAAAGGCTAAGATCAGTAAACTTGGAGAGAAACAAATATAATTTACCAATTTGAACAATAGAGAGAAGCATATAGATCAGTAGGAAAAGTAAACAGAGTTTCAAGTATCTATGGAACAATTACGAAAGATCCAATATTATTGGTGGATCCAGTTTTACTGTTATCAAAAATGGAAAGAAAAAATAGAATGGGGCTGAAACAATATTCAAATAAATTATGGCTGAAAAATCTGAAATTTGTCAAAAGATAAAATAAAATCAAGAAAGCGAGGGAATCCAAATAAGATAAATCTAAAGAAATCCACACTAAGATGCGTCATAATTAAACTTCTGAAAACTGAAGAAAAAGAAAAAAAATCTTTAAATCAAAGAGAATCCACATATTACATATAGGGAAATGCTATTATTAATAAATAATTTGAATGACAGAAAATTCTTTATCTGAAGCTAGCAAGGCCAGAAGGAAGCATCACAACATTTTTCAAGGACTGAAAGAAAAATTTTTCAGCTGTTAATTCTACATCCAGTGATACTATCTTTCAGAGATAAAGGAGAAATAAAGGCATTCTCAGACAAAGGAAAACTAAAAGAATTTGTCACTAGCAGAACTGCCCTTGAGAAATGGTTAGAGGAGGTTCTTCAAATGGAAAGTAAACACTAAAGGAAGAAACTATGGGGCATCAGGAAGGAAGGAGAATAGAAAGCAGAAATAAGAGTATGAATAATAAATTAGTCTCAAATTTTCTAAATCATATTTGACAATTGACAAAATTATAATACTTTTAATACTAAAGACAATAATATTTTAAAGTTATTAGGGTAAAGGGACTAAAATGGAAGTAAGGTTTTCACATTCACTTGAAATTGCAAAACATTGATACCCGTGGACTATGATAAGTCACAAACATATGTCACAATATCAGGAGTAACCACTAAGGAGACTATACAAAGTGATACACCTAAAACACAGTCAAACATGATGCAGTCCTAAAAAGTGTTGAAGTAATCTACAGAAAGGTAGATGTCCTTTAGGCAAACGGTTAAACAAATAGTGATATATCCAAATGATAGAGCAGGACTCAGCAATCCATAGGAATAAGTTATTAATACACTCAAAAAGCTGGATGAATCTCTAGAGAATTAGGCTAAATGAATAAAAAACCAATCCCAAAAGGTGACTATATGTTTTCATTTATACAACATTTTTTAAAGGAACAAAATTATAGGGATGGAGAACAAACCCTTAGTAATTACCAGGGTTTAGAGATCCATTGAGGGCAGGTGCAGAGGAAGATGGGGATAGTTATAAAAAGGAAACATAAAGGATCCTTGTGGTGATGGAAATGTTCTGTATCTGGACTATAGTAATAGATACATAAACTTGTGTATCTGACAAAATTGCATATAACTAAATATATATACATATGTAAATGAATACAAGTAAAACCAGGGAAATCCAAATAAGATTGGTGGATTGTATAAAGATCGGTATTCTGGTTGTGATACGGTACTATAGTTTTGCAAGATGTTACCATTGGGGAAACCAGGTAAAAAGTATATATGATTTCTATATTATTTCTTACAAATGCAGGTAAATTTAAAATGATTTCAAAATAAAATTTTAGTTAACATCAAATTAGAGAAAAATATTAAGAGAATTGCAGAACCAGTGATATTTAGCTGTGGGGACTATCCTAAAGGTGACATGAGACTAGCTGAAACTTAGGATTCTGGGCTGGTCAAGAGTGTGAGCTCTAGAATCCTGCAAATTTGTCTACTAAACACCTGTTCTCTAGGTCTGGGAATGTGCTTACCTTTGTGTGGAGGTGAGAATGGGAATAATGCCACCCAAGTAATGTCAGGGAGGAAGCATTTACACAAGTGAAAATATGCGATATTAACAAAAGAGGAATTAGTGATGGTGGGCTGGAAAAACACCAGATATCCTCTTTACGTGAAGAAGTTCAGAATAGGGAATGCCCTTGAACTCCAACAGAAAGGATACAGGGCATCATTCCAACATTGCATAAGCAGGACGCTTCTACAATATATCATTACAGACTTCAGTCATGTTTATATATGGGAAAAGTAAGAAGCCCTTAAGAACTGAACACCATTACATTGAGAGGGACTTGGGCCAGGGGAGAATTAACCATATTTCAGCTTACGAGCTATAGGATGAACTTGAGATTCCTATATAAGCTCTAGGATTCTGATTAGGTCACTATTCATTTCAGTTATACGAAATGCAAATGTTTATGAAATGCAGTGTGGTAGCTCCATTAGGGAAGAAACATTAAATCACCAAAGTAATTTTTGCTTCACGTTCTAATATAGTAGATATGCTTGTAGCTGTGGTCACTGCTTTCCAAAGCTTAAATGTAATGTAGAAATATTGTTAAAAATGATCTAAAATAGGTTTTAGTATATGTAAGAACTTAGGACAATAAACATGAAAATTGGATCTCACATTGTAAAATCTATTAATTTGCAAAGAGAGTGCTTAGCAAATAAAAACAAAAAAACAGAGCCAGATTTCATTTGATGAGTAGATTATATGTACACTATGACTCTTGATGACTAATTAGTACATATTGTCAAGCAATACAATTGTGTTTAATAAAAGAATTTAAAGCTATGTATCATTTCAATAGTTTTCTAATGTTACCTTCTGGTAGGATCACAATCAGATCTTTTAACTAAATTTAAAAGTACACACTTCAGTTTATAATGCCAATCAAGCACAGCAATTGCTCATTAATGGAAAATTAGCACCTTGAGAAAAATGTAGGTCACTAATTATAGAGTACCAAATTCATGAAATTACCTCCCTCAGTAAAATTAAGTGGGAATAATTAAGTATGTTGAAGAGAAGAAAAAGAGACCACCCTTGCCGTTGAAAATATCACTTTACAAACTCACTCTCCTCTTCAGCCATTTTTATTTTCCTAGGTGAGTAAGTGTGGCTGTTCAGTCATTCTGTTAAACAAAAGAAAATTTTGCTTAAGAAAATACATTTTAAATGATTTCTTTTCATCTTCTCATGGCTGTGAGAGAAGAGCTTTCATAATATTATGAAATTATTCTCCAGGTGATGGAAAGTAGACTCCTTGCAAGTACAAAAACAAAAGGAGTTATGTGATACTCATTCATGTAAATAATGCAATGTAAACTATAGCATGATTAGGAACATGGTCTTTTAGACAAATTTGGGTTAGAAATTTAGCTCTTCTTTTGGTTATCTGCATGATCTTGGTTAATTTACCTAACTTTTCTGAGGTTTATTTTCCAGATTTTAAAATAGGTTACATGACCTAAACATAGGTATATGTTGAACAGATTGAATAAAATGTCAATAAAAGTATTCGAAGTGTTTGACAGAGTATTTAGCTCAAATGAAAACAATGGTGGTGGAGACTGATTGTGGTTAAACCCAGAAGCTCCAATTGCTTGGATATGTATCTTACATGGCAAATTGATTTTTGGCTAAATAACTCATAAGGCAAGGAAAAAGCAACATATACTTTTTAAAAAAATGTTAATTATTTAAACTAAAAGTTTAAAGTATGAAAAGTTAAAAATATTTTTAATACATTATAGCATAATGTTTACTGAAGTATGGTTTGGCATAGTCTATGGTTTCGTAGTAGAGTATTTCTTAGTTTATATATTTTATATATTTTAATTTTTTTTCTCTCTTAGTATATATATGAGTGATAAGCCATATATATATATATATATGGCTAATAATTTAATAGAAATTACTTAGGCCTTAATTATTAGGGGATATAAGTAACAAAACTGGGTCAATTTAAAATCAAGACAGAGAAAAATATTAAGTAAATTACCGTACAGGTTGTACTTATTGAATTCAAAAAGAGTGTTGACTATCTCAGGCACTTTGATGTAGAAAAAACTGTAGCATGTTTATTGGCAACATAGTACTTTACCAGGGAAAAGCCCCTTTTGCACAAATCACGATGACTATAAGAGTCAAAGGGTTGATGAAAATGAGCTCTACGTCCATACAAAAGAAAGGACAGTGCCTGCCCTTTATCTCTTCTCTGTAAAGCCAGGATGGTGCCTTCTTAGATGTATGGTAGTCTTGTCTATAAAACTGTAATTTAAGACTGAAGAATGATAGTATGTAAATAAAATACCATTTATCAGAGCCAGCCTAAGCAAAATTGTGAAACAGATCAGATTATATTTGCCATTTTCCCCTATTTTCCCTAATAATTCTACTCTCTGAGGCACATTTATTTTTAGTCCCAGTAGGGTATGCTTTCTTAACTGTCACTAATTTAGAGAGCAAGATAATTTCCCTTGCAATCTCAACTGTTCAATAATAACATCTCCAAAGAGTATTATAAAGTTCTTGCTTACCAAGAGAATCTACAATACCCGAAGAAAACTATTCCTCAAAGTGCAAGTTAGTATTATCATCAACGTTTGTGTATATATTCTTGTGAGAGAAACTTTATTAGCATCACTGAAATCCTACAACATAGATAATATTTATTGGTAAAGTCTAGTCTAATACTATAATTTTTCATATATTTAGCTTATTTTCCACCCTTAGCAGGCCACACACACACACACACACACACACACACACACGTATTTATGTGGTTTTATGAAAGAAAACAGAATAACAGGCCAATGTCTAGAGGAGAGGTACTTTATAAAACAAGCTGCCGCTTGATCTACAAGGCCCAGAGACATCTCTGCACTGCTTGTAAAATAAATTAATATAGGATATTTGTTTTCCTGGGACTGTTCTCTCAGTCAGAGGTAGAGAAAACCCTTCTTTGTGTCTTAGGGGGATATAGCGATGATAGTTCAATTTTTTGTCATGAGACAAGACTAACCTTGTGGTTGTTCATTCAATCCATGAATATGTATTTTGCACCTACTATGTACACTACACTCTTCTAGGCTCTGGAATACTGCAATGAACAAAACAGAGTCACCACTCTGTTAGAGCTTCTATTTTAGCAGAGTGAGACAGATAATTAAAAATAAATAAGTAAATATAAAATAGAGTATGAAGAAAAGTAAAAACTTTGGATTTTACTTTGAGGTTGACAAGAAGTCTCTGGGGGTGCCTAGCTTTATTTTGAAAGAATAGCCATGGCTGATGTGTAGAATTTTTGTCTGCACTGGTACAGGGGAAGACTAGTTGGAATAGTGGGTAAATTAATCCAGGTAAGAGGGGGTGGTCTCATAGACAGAAGTAGCACTAGAATTAGTGAGAAATTCTAGATGTATTTTCAAAGTAGAGTTGAGAAGTTTTGCTGATGAGCTGGATATGAAAGCAAGAGAAAGAATGAAGGTTGACATTTTGGACTGGCTATTCCTTTATTAGGGGAGACCATTCTGAACATTATAGATGCCAGTGGCATACACCCAACCCTGTTTGTGATGCCAAAAAATGTCTCCATACATTGCCAATGTGTCTTGGGGGTCAAAATTATCCCCAGAACTACCGTTTTAGACTAAAGAAGGAATAGATTTGAAAGAGAATTATCAAGAATTTGTTTTAACAAATGCTAATTAGGGATACTTATTGTATATCCTAAAAGAAAAGTCAAGTAGAAATTTGAATATAAAAATATATAGCTTAGGAGAAAAGTCCTAAGACTGAAGGCTGAAGATATTAATGTGAGAGTCATCAACATGTACATGATATTAAAATCCTGAGAATGAAAGAAAGTAAATGTAGTCAGAGGACAGAGATGGCTGAGAATTGAGCCTGAAGCCTGACATGTTTAGCTGTGGGGAAGATGATCCAAGTAGAACAATTGAATATAAAGGAGAATGCTATTCCAGAAGCACAAGACAGTGCTTACAAAGAGACTTCAAATGTTGCTAAAAAGTCAAGAAAGATGAAAAGCAGAATTTGAATTAATTACTATAGAAGTTATTGGTGACACTAGCAATTTTTGTAGAGAGGTAGAGATAAAAATCTAGAATGTGTTCAAGGTACAACAGAGGTGAAGAAGTGAAGACTGCAAAAACCAAGGATATTTTAGAAGAGATTTGCTAAAGAGAGGACCAAAGAATTAGGCAGTAGCTGGAAAGGAATGTGAGGTCAAGGGAGGTTTGTTTGCTTTGTTTTATTTAAAATATGGTTAAAACTTTTTTTATTTTTTTGCTGATATGAATGATCTAGTGAGAAGAAAAGATGATGATGCAAGAAGGGAAAACTTCTGGAGTGAAATCCTTGACCCTGAGTAGGGCAATGGATATCAGGATCCAAAGCACACACGGAATCATGTTAAGAGCAGAGATGGTCTGACTTAGACATACCAGGAATGAGGAATGCCAGGTTTTCAAGCTCCTAGAGCAAAAGTGAGGATCATATAAACCACCCCATAGAGATAACTTCAGAGGCTTACTACCCAAGTTTGATTCCAAAATAGTCAGCTCTCAGCTTAGAGCAGCCTTTTTCTGAGCTCCACTATGAATGAAGCAAAGGCCACTGTAGACAGACCTTCTACACTGACTAAGGAAAATATTTGGATGTCTTAGTTGACACTAGGGTGGATACTAATATTTTCTGGGCCATATCATTCACTTGCAAAAGTTCAGTTACCAGTTATATGCATAAATCACTCCCTACTTGGTTTACATGCATATATAATTTTGGAAACACATTTACTATGTAAAATAAGTTCCACATGTGTTATGCTTCCTATCTTTTAATACTAAAGATGCCCTGTTTTATGTGCTCAAAATTATTCTCCATGGTCTAGTGTTCCAGTGCAGTCAGTACTCCCAAGGGGTAAAAATAGAATTGTCATGACCTTGAGAAAAACAAAAAGCAAAAAATTATTTGGGTCTATCTTACAGCTAGATTTTTTTCCACTTACACCTACACTTAAAATTTCACTTTTTAAAAATACATCAGATAGCAGCGTGACAATTTTAGTGACTATGAAGATATTATGAAGTGACTTATAAAATAATTTCACAAGTTTTATAATAAAATAAATTGAATAACTGTGGAAGTGATTTATTCTTGGAGGCTGTATCTGCTTCTGTGGATAGTAGGAGAGATCATCTTTGATGATATTAATACATTTAGAAGAAAGGATTTTACAAAATGTATACTGTTAATTTTGTTACATGGTTCAGCTTCATTTGATTGTATTTCTCCCAGAAGAATAGTTTGTTGAAGTTATTCCCTACAGCTATGAACAATTCAGATTATAAAATCTTATAATGCACTTGTTTGTAATTACAAAGTTATATTTTTGACACTCTTGAACCTTTAAAATGTGTTCTGTGTATAACTACTCTATTTCAATCCTACTCTTGAATTCATTTGGTGGATTCCTTACTAAAGGTCAGTAATATAATACTAATTGGATCAAATTCCCTAAAGCACATTCTTATATCCTTCTGATGTACAACAAAATAAAACAGCTTCCATTGTAGACACAATAGAAGCCTAAAAAATGAAATAAGATCAATAATGTTGGATATTTCCAAAATGCTCTAATGATCTTTCTGCAGAGATGTTTCCTGTGGCTTTTTTTTTTTTCTTGGTCTTTGTTAATGTGGGTTTATCTGATCATTTTAACTAAAGCATTGTTTTTAAAAAGGACCTTTTTTTCTATTTTATAAATATTTTTCACCCCTTAATCATAAATTATAAGCTATCTATAGTCATTTGCCTATAAATAGTACTTGTAACTATTCCTGGAAAAAGCACAATACCAACATCAGAATTTAATTCAGCCACCAGGTACAATAGGAATTTCCCTTCCTATTAGTGTTTGTGGGATAAAGTACTTAGAAACAAGTTGGGATTTCACTTCCTTTTAAAATATTTATTGTTAATTAAGAGTAGCTCCTTTTCTATACTTTTTATGTAGGATGTAGAGAAGAAGCTCTGCACACAGCATCATGTTGCCCTCCTCCTGTGGCACCACCTCTTTCCCTGTTCCCTATGTTCTGACAAGGACTTATGAAATATATTTGTTCAACTGTCTTCTCTTAGACAAATTATCAGCCTCTGAGATATATATGTGAATATTTAGATAGATATTTATGTATATATACTAAAATACATAAGCTTCCCATAAAACATTTGAGTTTGATCAAGTCCATCCACTAATATAACTTTAAAACATAGAGACTATATGAAAGTAGATGGTAGAATTAAGTATTTAATGCCAAAACATACTGTACACTCATATATGAGCCATCCCGAAGGAAGAGAAACCATCTTGCAATGAGCAGCCACTGTGCTAAGTAATCTGTATTTATTATTCTAGTTGGTCCTCACAATAAAACTAGAAGTTATAAATAACCCCATATAAAAATGATGAAAGTAAGCCTCAGAAATGTTAAGTAAGTTGTCAAAGATCAAATTGCCTAGTTGGTGAGTCAAAATTTTAACCCGGATCTACCTTACTGAGAGTTCACAGTATTAATCATCCATTATGTACCATGAACTGTGCTAAAGGCTGAAATAATGAACGAATAAGATAGATATGATCCAGGCCCTCATGGAGTTATAGTCCAGAGGGATAAAAATGTATTTTTAAAAAATACCAAAGTAATGGCACAAGGACAAATCCTGACTGCAGGTATATTTATTTGTTCTGCATAGTATTGACCTGGAAAGTGTTTTTATTATTTGAATTTTTAATAATTAGAACATTTATAAATCAGAAGATTTCATGCTCCTACATTGTCTCAGTCAGTTTGAACTACTATAGTAGAATACCACAAATTGGGTGACTTAAACAACAGAAATTTATTTTTCACAATCCGGAGGCTGGGAAGTCCAAGAACAAGGTACAGGCAGATCTGGTGTCTGGTAGGGGCATTCTTTCTGGTTTTAGATGACTGTCTTCTTGTATCCTCATATGGTAGAAAGAGTGAGAGAGAACTCTCTTAGGTCACTTTTATAAGGGCACTAATCTCATTCATGAAGGCTCCACCCTCATGACCTAATTACCTCCCAAATGTCCAACCTTCTAATACCATCACATCAGGGATTCAGGCTTCAACATATTCATTCCATGGCAGAATACACACACACATACACACAACACCTCTTAAAAAAAGAAAACTGGATTCCTGGCTTATATGGAGAAATTGGGTAACAGATAAGGCTTGCTGGGCCAGAGTTCTGCAAGACAATGATTGACTAAAGCTGAGGACAGTTGGATTCTTTAGATGGCCAGAGGCTGTCTATTCACCACATTTTCTACACTGTTTACTGTCATTTTATTCATTAACAAAACTTGCCAGTTACTACAGGTATTCTAGCTCATGAGCCCCGATTTGATTACAGCTTTTGTAAGTGTTAGTGTAAAGTAAGATTAGCTCAAATTAAGTTACATATCCAAGTGAGTTAAGCAAAATTCTAAGATGACCTCCAAAGAGTTGCACCCTTGTAAACCCCTTCTCTTCAGCTTGGGTGGACCTCTGAATATGATAGAATGTTACTCGCTTATTTAGGTTAGATTACAAAGCAAAGATAAAAGGATTTTGTAGATGTGATTAAAGTCCCTAATCAGCTGACTTTGAATTAATAGGGAGTTTTCCCAAGTGGGCCATCTGTACTAATCAGGTCAGCAATTGCAAAGAAGATCTAGAGTTCAGAGACTTGAAGCAACAGATGCTATCCTGCTGGACTTGAAGAAGCAACCTGCCATGCCTGCCGTGGAGAGGGCCCATAAGGCAGGGAATGGTGGTGACTTCGAGTTCTATGCCCACATAGAACTGAATTTTGCCTACAACCAGTGAGCTGGGAAGTGCACCCAAACCTCACATGAGACCATATTCCAGGATTAAATCTTAATTGCAACCTTGTGAGCTCCTAATCATAGCACTCAGCTAAACTGTGCCCAGACTCTTGGCTTCTGGAAACTATATCGCTTTAAGCTGCCAAATTTGTGGCAGTTAGTTACACAGCAATAGAAAACCCAGAGATATTTTCTAAGCACACAGATAAAGAGAACATTAAGGATGAGAAGAAGCAGTTTATGAAAGGTGCCATGTTAGAGGTGTGAATAGGCATCAGAAAAATGTGTGTATAAGACAGGGAGGCTGGCCAGATGTGCAGAATGTGCAGGGTCTTATGCCCCACAACTTGTGTCTAATCTAAAAACATTAGGAATACTTCCTTGGAAGGGTTTTAATTTGGGGATTGGTACACTCAATATTGTACTTTAAAATAATGAATTAAATACCAAAAACAAAATAAAAGGTTATTGAGATAGTCCATAAAGCTGGGATTAAGGAAGATATAGAAAATTGAATAAATTTGAGAATTATTAAGGAGGCAGAATCAGCATGACTTGGTAATTGGATGCAAGGTTGATATCAAGAGAGGTGTAAGCTAAAATCCAGGTACTGTACTTATAAATAATGATATGGAGTAACAGTGACATTTACTTTAGGATCCTAAAGGTATTACTTATACCTAACCATTCAAGATTTTGGAAACAAAATTCTCCGTTTTGGAAACAAAAGTGGGCCACTGATAGGCTAATGACCTTCTCCCTAAAACTGACCCCTTTTTCCAAGCACATATAAACTTTGTCATGTATTACTAACTTATGTCCTTCACTCCATTGTATACTGGCACCACTGTTCAACTATGTAACTTCTCTGCTAGGATGAAGAAAGAAGATGTTTTCTTTATCCTCTACCTATATTTACCTCCTTAGAAGCATCCAGGCCCTGACTAGACAGGAGTCCCTTATCTTCCTTTTCTTTAAGAGTGAAGTTCACTTAATCCATCACTTTCTTCTTTCCCATTCTGTTTCATTAGATTTAGTAAACATTTGGGGATCTTCTAAGTATATGACATCTAAAATATAGATTCTATATTCTAGACATAATGCCTGTCTGCCAAAAGCTAGCAGTTTCATGTGGGAAAAATTAAGCATCTTCGGTACAATGTGAAAAACATTATAACAAAGAAATACACGGGTTAGCACTGAGACACGTAAGAGAAGAACTAATCTAGATTCAAAATGCTCAAGGAAGGTTTCCTGGAGCAGATGATATCTGAGCTGAAATAATAAATCATACTTACCCAGTAAAGAAAAGTGTGTGTGTGTGTGTGTGTGTGTGTGTGTGTGTGTGTGTGTGTGTGTGGTAGGGGGGAGGTGGTTAGAGGAAAGTCTATTTTAGCAACTAGAATATGAAAAGGCACAGAAGGAAGAAACCTCGATGAATTCAGGTTAATCGATGAACTCATGCTGAAGACCGAAGCTGGGGGTCCATGTAGAGAAGTGCCTTGCTGGTACTTGCTGGTAAGTGGGACTCAGATTATGAGGGCTACTGTGTGCTGTGAAAGAATCTTGATACTGTTATCATTAAGGCTAGAAAAAGTACCCACTCTGACTCCTGTGCCTAGATTCACCAGCCTCAAGGGGCAAAGGACAGAACAATGACCTTTCAGTGTTCATTCTCATTCCTGGTGATAAAAATTACGGTCCAAATTTTCCATTCTCCCATGTTCTGTCTTCTTTGTAGGTACTCCCAGATAAATGCACTTCTGATTAAAATATAGCCTTATGAAAAGCAGGTTTTGCACATAAGGAAATGCAAAAGAATTTGATTAAAAGAAGTATAAATGGATGGAGATGGCTTCAACTGTAACTGAACTCAGATCCTGTAAGCTTCTGGTTTGGAAGCCTCTGCTTGTTTTCCACCTTCTGCAGCATAAAAGGGAACACTGTTACCCGCCACCTCCCTTCCCACCCACAACCTGCCCCACTTACCCCACAACCTGCTCGCAGTGTGCCTTTCCATCTTGCCTCCACCTGCTCCCACAAAACCTCACTCTACAGCCATTCCTGGTGGGTCACTACTCCTAAAATATGTCACATTCAGGTCCTCTGCTATGACTTTGTCCATGTACTTTCCCAGGCTTAGGATGCCCTGCATCACTAGCCTGCCTGGAAAATGATTTTCTCAGGCTTTAATACTGAGCACAAATATCGCATCTTATCTGCAGCTTTCTGTAATTCTGTGTTCATTCCCAACTTGACTCTCAAACAGAAAAATTATTCCTTCCTCAGTCCTCCTGCTGTGCTTTCTAATTCGACAGCTTCTCATGCTGCATTACACTCACTTGTGTTTGTCCTCTGTCTCCTTTACTGGGTTGGAAAGGCTCTCAAATGTAAAAACTGCTTCTTATTTATATTTCTATCCTAGTGACTAGATGGGGCCCACCAAATATTAGATGTCCAATACATGTTTGCTGAGTTGAATTGAAATGAGTCTCGTCACAGGAGAAACACTGCACTGGGTTCCCATCCCCACTGGTTTCATTTGTTTAGATACCCTATGGAGCATTCAGTCATGCACTTAATTCCCTGAGAATTATACAGCGATTCTTTGTTTTTATTTCATCATATTATGGGGATACAAATGTTGTTACGGTTACATGTATTGCCCTTGCCTCCCCTCCCCACTTGAGTCAGAGCTTCAAGTGTGTCCATCTCCCAGGTGGTGTGCATTGCACTCACTATGTATGTATATGCCCATACTCTCCTTCCCTCTCCCACCTGCCTGACACCCACTAAATGTTTGTGGTTTTTTTTTTTTTTTTTTTTTTTACATTTTGGTTACATTTTATATCTTTGCCTCTCCCTAGCAAGGATTAGAGGTATGCCCTTCCCCTCCACATGCTCACCACATCCCTAAGATGTGGATCTACCCTCCCAACCCCCGAATCCCTGATGAACACTAGCACCATTTGAGCACTACAGTGTTAATCAGTCAGTACCAATTTGATAGCGAGTACGTGTGGAGCCCATTTTCCTGATCTTTTGTCACCTCACTTTGGATAATGGGCTTAAGCTTAATCCAGGATAGTATAAGCAGTGCTAGTTCGTATACAGCGATTCTTGAAAGGCTGGGAGTGCCAGTGGTGGTGATGAACTTGAGTCGTTCATATGAAAGAGAACTGTAAAGTTAACTTGATGTGCTAATGTCTGAGGTGTGGTATTTTCCCTGCATCTACCTGGTGGCTACGTGCCTAATTTCTTTCTTTCTGCATGTGGATCCCAAGCCAACAATGTCAGCTACATTTTCTAATTTGGAGTCTGTGGTCTTTTTTTTCCTGAGGTCTGGGGAAAAAATGGTAATCAAGTTAGTGAGTTAGTGAGCATTTCCTGTATGGCTATTATTAGTGTGAGCCATGAATAAAACACTGGAGCTGTGTTACTATGTGAACTAAAAGGAAAGTGAGGCTAAAGACCTACTATTTTGTAATAAATAAACTCTTACAATTCCTCCTTGCCTGAATTGCATTGAAAGGAAAAACTGTGTCCCTAGCACCAAACCATTTCCAATGTGGTGGAGGCGTGGGCCGAGTGGCTTCTCTCTATAAGCCTTTCAGTAAATGAAGCCCTTCTAGCTGGGAATCTCATCCTGTCTATCTGACTTTCACTTTGGAAAACATGTTTATCAACTAAAAGATGAATCATTGCTGCATTTATGCTAAATAGACAAGCCAGAGCTGCATAGTTATTTTCCACTGCTATGGCAGCCTTTCTTTTCTATTTACATCTGAATCTCAGCCCACTCCTGTGGAATAGAAAGCCTGGCTTCCTTCCAGACTTCTCAAATCTGATTATGGAGTCCTCTGAGGATAGGTTTTATTGGTATACACTACCTTGAAGGCCAAATCCAGCTCAGTGAGAGAGCTGCTTCTCTGGTCTAAATTGGTATGTTATGGAGATGTCAGCCACTCTGAGTCATCAGCAAACACAAGTTGGTGTACAAGATGTCCTGAAATGATGTGGGGCAAAGCAGAGTTAGTCTTCAGCTTTGTTCTCTTCTGAATGCTGGTAATGCACAAGAGATTTAGATTATTAAGCTTCTTGTTGGCTTTTATAATTCATTAAAAAAATTGTGAAGCGATATGTTGCAGTGGTTAAAGACTGTTATGTTCTGAATGTTTACGTATGCCCCCAAATTCATAATGTTGTCATCTTTATCCCCAAAGTAATGATATTAGGAAGTGGGTCTTTAGGAAGTGATACAGTCAGAGGGATGGAGCTTTCATGAATGGGATTAGTGCCTTCACAAATGAGGCCCTATAGAGACTCCTTGCCCAATCCACCTTGTAAGGGTTGAGTGAGAAAACAGCTATCTATGAAGAACCTGGCCATCACAAAACACCAAATTTGCTGCCACCTTGATCTTGGACTTCCCAGCTTCCAGGACTATGAGAAATAAATTTCTGTTGTTTATAAGATACCCAGTCTGTTGCGTTTTAGCAGCCTGAATAGACTAAGACAAAGACCTAGGTTTATGAACCAGAAAGAACTGGATTCAGATCCTTACACTTCTGGCTATATGTCCTTGGGCAGATAAATTGATGTCACTAAATGGCAGTTTCCTCATGGGAATTATGGCTAATCTTATTATCTACTCTATAGGGTGGTTTTAAGTATTAAATGGTATAAAGTATATAAAAGGCAAAGCATAGACCCAGATGCAAGATGAGGGCTCAAAAACTCGTAGATATTATTATAGGTGTTACAGTAAATTGTCTTATTTCCAATATAAATTGTCTTATTTTCATAATAATCCAATGTTATTTTAGCTTTCACTACCATCATTAATTCTTCCTACTTAGCCATTGCTTTGACTTAATCATCCTCAACATACCCCTTTATAACATATCTTCCTTTCAGTTGAAAACTATCCATTCATCCAAAAGGAATAAAGACAAAAAGTCATGTCTGATAAGGGGAAGTAATGGTTAGCACTAATATTACTTTAAAAACTCAAAGACTAAGATAGCTGAAATTAATTGAACCCAAGGACTATTTAGGACTTGGTTGTGGTGTTTGTTTTCATTTATTTGTTTGTGTTTTGCTACTGTTTATGATTTCTAACAATAGAAATGGAGTTAAATTAGGTATTTGGGCACTAAGCTTTAGAGTATTTACTAATATGCTAGAATTCATAAGATATTGTGTTAGAAACAATACAAATATAGTGTAAAACTCAAAGCAAAGAAAGAGCTGAAACAAATCTATTTGTACTTGCAGACATAGCTTACATTTGGGTTTTTAACCATGTTGGCAATCACCTGATGTTGGAACAAGGCCATGGCCCACTTTGATACCTCTGAGAGATTTCTATCTTAACCAATCTGATACCACCAGCAGCTCTGCTGAAGTGGCCATTCCCTGATCTTTTGATCCCTTCCATTTCATAGATTAGTTAACTTTTCTACTTCTGGTCTTTCATCTGTTTCTAGGCCTCCAATCTCATGTATTCTGTGCTATAGAAGTTGCATTCATTTGCTATGGCTTCCATCCCACAAAATTCCATCCCACAAAATACCATAGTCTGGATGAATTAAAAAACAAAAATTTATTTCTCACAAGCAAACTGATTGTTTACAATGTGTTGGCTATTACGAACCATACCACAAAAAGGATATTTGTACTTAATCTTGTCACTGTTCTGGGGACTGGCTGTCCAAAATCAAGGTATTGGTAGGTTTGCCTTTTCCTGAGGTCTCTCTTCTTTGATAGCCTCTGTCTTGCAATGTCTTTTTCTCTAGATGTGCATATATCTCTCATGTCCCTTCTTCTTAGCATTAAGGACAGCAGTCATGTTAGATTAGGGTCCCACTCTTACCACCTCGTTTAACTTTAATTACCTTGTAAGAGACCTTATTTCCAAATACAGTCTCACCGGTGTTAGGGCCTCATAATATGAATTTTAGAGGAACACAATGAAGTCCACATCAACAAACTTGCAGATTAATGATCTGATGAGGATCATCCTCTCTGGCAGGATTTAGTGAAACACTTAGACAGCTGAATATTATTCTATAGGCAGCTTCCAGGGAGAAGGATGCTCTTCTTAAGTAGGGCCTGGGCCTAATGTAACCATATTATTCACATAATTCTTTTAAAAGAAATATAATATTACAGTTATGTTTGAAGCTACTCTAAACCCCTCCTGGATCATACTTCCCTCTCTTCTTCCCCACAGGTAATCAATTTTGCAAGTTTGATATGTTTTTATATGTGTGCTTCATATGAATAGACTATAGTTTTTCTTATTATTAAATTTCACAAGTGGCATGATAATATAGGCATCATTCCAATATTTCCTTTTACACATATATTATGGCTCAGAAAACAATACACCAAAATGTGGCACTTGGACATGCTGTGCTGAAGAAGTCTCCAGATCTCTCTGACCTCTAAACTCCCTCCCACCCCCATCTCTCAATCTTCTGTCTCTCCCAAAGCATAAGATGAAATTGTCATCTGAAGTTCCTTTATCTGTCTAAAGTCTGTTCTATACCTGCCAAACAAGAAAGTAATTATCTCTGGTTCCTTCCATGAGTTTTCATTAACTGAAAGACTCAGAAATACTGAAATCTGTCAACACACCTAGATAGAGTTTTGTCACAAACCATAGTCTGCTCTGTGGTCCAAGAGACTTTGTCCCAAGCCATTATATGTTCTTCAAGCCCATTGAATTTTCCTAAAAATAATTTTCTACCCCCCTAAAATCATGAATAATTCCCCATCTCTCATTCACCTACTAAGAAGAATATATAAGCATCTGTATCCCATTGCGTGGTGGGGTTTTCACTCTGTAATTTTTCCCTGTTTTTCCTATTAATCTGGCTTTTGTCAGCTGATTTTCAGTAAACCTTAAAAGGGTAAAGGGGAAGTTTTTCCTTGGCCCCTACACATGTAACATCAGGTATTTCCTTTAAACTGTTGTATAGCATCCCAAGATAGAATATATCACAATGTAACCACTCTTCTCTTGTGGATATTGAGATTGTTTTCAATTTTTGGCTATTCAAAACATACCACAATGAGGATTTTTTTTTTACCTACTCTCAGAGTTTTGTTCACACTCAAAGTTTTTCTAGACAATGACCCAAAGAGTGAAGGATTTTATATTTCCATTTTTATTAGATATAACCAAATTGCTCTCCATAATGGCAGTACTAATTATCCTCTCTCAGCAACCTCACAAAACTTAGTATTATAAAATATCTTCAGGTTTTTCAGTCTGCAGTTGTGTGATATTTTCATGATGTTATTTTAACTCACATTTCCCTGATCTCTGTTGAGCATCTTTTTTTTTTTTTTGAGTTTTTTTCTTTAATAATAATCGATGAGTACATCTCCACCTGGTAACCCAATGGCATGCACATGTTAAGTGAATCAAGAATTCTAGTTTTGGCTGGGTGGTGGCTCACACCTGTAATCCTAGCTCTCTGGGAGGCTGAGGTGGGAGGATTGCTTGAGGCTAGGAGTTCTAGACCAGAAGTCTGAGCAATAGTGAGACCCCATCTTTACAGAAAAATAGAAAAATTAGCTGGCTGTGGTGGGGCATGCCTGTAGTCCCAGCTACTCCGGAAGCTGAGGCAGGGGAATGGTTTGAGTCCAAGAGTTCGAGGTGTGATGAGCTGTGATGATGCTACTGCATTATTTTATGTAGTTTTTGGCAAGTTGAGTTTCTTCTTTTTCTCTTAGATCCCTTGTCCCTTTTTCTACTGAACTATTTACATTTTCTTAATGATTTCAGCAGTTATTTATGTATTTCACACTGTTGGATATATTCATTGCAAAAAGGATTTGCTAATAGTTAGCTTACCACACATTTATTTATGGTATCTATTGCTGGAGAGAGAATTTTAATTTTAATATAATCGAATATAATTGAAAGGAGTTAAGGAATCCTTCTCTATCCTGGCATCACGTATTCTTCTGTATTTTCTTCTGTAATTTTTAAGTTTTATTTTCACATTCAAACCCTCACTCCACTGAATGCAGAAAAGATGTGTGAATCAACTAAGAATGTTGAATAAAAAAATCAGTAGGCATGCTTACCTATTTTGTAATCAATATTTGATCGTTCTAGTATCTAAAATGTTAAAGGAGATGGCATGCTTTTTACAGTTTGTTCTATCTGATGATTATTGCTCATGGTTATTTGTTCCTTGTGGGTTTTAAAACCTTGTACTATGACCTTCTCTTCAAGAAGGTTTTCTATGTGGAATGAATCCTGGAAATGTGGGTTTGGTATGTCTCTCCAGAACTATTGTACTTTTGCATCTGTCAGGCATTCCATAGGTACTGCTTTCTGGGACTACTTTTTAAATGTTATTTCAGATTATGCTTTTTTTGAACCACTCATGCAGTGTAAATTGGAACCCCAAGTTCATATGAGAGAGAAGGAATCACATAGTTATGAAGTTTCAGAGGAATCGCTCTCTCTCTCTTTTTTTTTCTCACACTAGAACTCAGACTGCGATTTGTCAGGGTCCTTATGAGGATGAATTTTTTTCTATTTTACTCTTTTAATAAGAGTACAACCTTTTGTGGTGCCTACTTTAATGTAGGATCTTAGTTCTGATTTGTCACCCCTTTTTTGGACCCAAGAATAGCAACTTCCTCCACCCACTTTCCACCTCTTTATTTCATAAACCCACCACTTAATGTAATTCAAGTGCTTCAGTGCTTTAATTTTGTATCTTGACTATTTCCTTTATTTTATTGTTTGCTCATCTATGCATTTAAAAAATTGAAAAATATTGTACCCATTCTAGTTGTTGTGTTGCTTGTGTTGCTATAGATGGATGCCCTGCTTTTCTGTTAATAAATATTTTACATCAAATAGACCCACCTATGATTCACTTTAATTGAGCAAAGCAGGATTCTATTCTGATTTATATTCTAAAAAACATTAATACAAACTCTCTGTTCTTTAGATTCTGTTTTCAGTGTTTTTATACATTTTTTTTCTAATCATGGATCACATGGGTGACATATTAAAGGCTTTAAAATTAGGATTAATTGCCCATAAACGGTACTGCACCATGAATAATTAGTTTGCAGAATTTCCATTGATTGGCTATCAAATTACTGCTGTCACATAAATTGCAAATATACCCAACTGAGAGATTGTGCTATCAAGAAATGTTCCTCATCCCCACCACTTGGGAATGAAAGCAGTGCCAATTTAAATTTTTCCAATTTATGCCATAAAGAACATCTCTCTCAGCAGTTTCCCAGCTGATCTACCCCTAATATCACTTATATAGCTATAGACAGAATCAAATAACTCAGTTTATATAATGTCTCAATTCTCATTCCAGAAATCTTCATCCAGAATTTTTTTTTTAAATCAACCAAAATTTATTTTATGTATTTCTTCATCTCTTTATACTTTCTCTTATGTACTTCTTTAATCTTTTCAAAACCTCTGTACTCATTTACTCATCTGGAAATGGGTAAGAGACATACAGTTTCTAATTAACCAGGCAAAGATCTGCCTCAGTTGTTAGTGTTCCCAGAAATCTACTCAATATCTCTTTTACTATGTCATCTCAAAGACTGAGTTATATGGTAGGATCGGACAAACAGAGCCAATGTAAGAGATTTTTTTTTTTTTTAATTAAAGGATACAATGATGAGGATGAGCATTTCAATGCTTCTCATTCCATGTATTTTGGCCATTTCACTCACTGCCCTGTCATGATGTCCCAGTGTCTATGCAACAGAGATCACATGTAGCTTAAGAAAACTCATTTGTTTATGAAGAGTAAGTCATTAGGGAATAGTTTTCTCACGTGTTTCTTCTTTCACAAAGTACTTTTGCTTAAAAAAGTAAATCTTTAAAAAGTTCTAACACAGGTAATACAGGCCACATTTGTTCTCAGTTATCATTATACAAAACATGAGAAGCCATTTCCCAGTGATTGTTTCCAAGTTGCTTGAAGTTAATATACATTTTCAATATGAATCTCCTTTGTGAGAGTGCCTATCCTTATTTTTGATTCATATTTTTCACTTAGCTTTGCCTCTGATATAGAAATAATGATATTCACACACCAGAATCTCCATATTGCCAGTCATTACATTGTATTAAAAAAAATCTATTGACATATGTGGCTGTTACTGCTTTATGACAAAAATCTTGCTTTTATTGACATATTTTGGAAATGTGTCAATGGTGAAAGCCACAATACACTAAATAAACAGAGAGAAATTTTTTATTACTATAAAATGATTTAAGATCAATTCCAATAGTAGTTAAACAATCTAATTTTTTTGATTATAAAAAACATGTTATATTAATATATAACATGCTTGATATGCACATTATGACACATATTATACTGCAAGTCTCTATTAAATTAGAATTCTGTAAAAAGCTGAACATTCTGATTAAATTAATTTCTGGTGATATCAATATATATTTAAGTAGCAGAAATAGCATTTGTTATTTACCAGCCACTATCCTAAGTGCCTTGCCTGTGCCTTATCCTTTAATAGTTAAAATAATCCTAAGAATTACAAAAGAGAAAAAAACCCAGCCTGTTGTCTCCACCTGGTAAATGATAAGGACAGATATTATTGGCTGAATTGTGTCCTCCCAAAATTCATATTGAAGCCCTAACCACCAGTACCTCAGATTGTGACTATATATGAAGATAAATCCTTTATAGGGGTAATTAAGCTAAAATGAGGTCATTAGGATGGGCCTTAATCCAATCTGACTGATGCCCTTATAAGAAGAGAAAATGTGGCCACAGGAAGAAACACCAGGAACAACCACATAAAAACACTGTGAGAAGGTGGCCATTGCAACCACTGAGAGAGGCCTCAGAAGAAACCAATCCTGTTGACATCTTGACCTTGGACTCTAGACTCCAGAACTGTGAGAAAGCAAATTTCTGTTGTTTAAGTCACCTAGTCAGTGTTACTTTGTTATGGCAGCCCCCAGAAACTAATGCAAAGGAATTAAACTCAAGAGTCTGATCTGAGAGACTAAAGTATTAACCACCATTCTAGGGTATCATGGCTTACATAGCTATCTTTGTTCCTTAATTTTTAATAAAAGTATCAGTTGTTCTATCTGTATTATTAATACCATTCTGATCTTTTTTATTCAGGTAATCATACAGAACTATTTAGGAACCTAAAAGTCACCCTAGGTTCTAAGAAACCTGTGCTAGATTTCATGTTGGTTCATTTTGTTAGAAAATAGTGTAATTCCAGGCCACCCATTCTAAAAGGTATATAATGATTTTGTTAAGAAACTACTTTAGAAACAACATGGAGGTTCTGAAGAATTAGAGATAGAAAGAATCCTACCTGAATATTTTGCTTATCTTAATATTGCCTCCTCTAATCCCCAAAGCAGTTATCTCTGCTATGTGATTGTTTAAAGAGAAGGAATCCAGGGGAAACGACAGACTCCTTGTTGAATGCTTTCTGTGCATCTATGCCCTCAGACAATCCTGCCTAGCATTAGGGAAGAGTACACAAGAAGCAGAGGAAATATGAGAGCTTTTTACCTAAACCAATCCATAAATCATCTGCAAGAAAAAAATAAATGACTAAGTAATTGTGATCCCAAGAAAACTGCCAATTTCAACCAATATGGAATACTTTACTTAATGTATACCTACAAGGCCTAGAACATTTATTTTTAAATCAGTGGCTATTCAGCTTCCTACCCCCACAATAATTTATTTTCTTTCTTTAATGTATGATATTGGAACACATTGCATTGAGGCACATGTCAAAAGCTCTGGTGATTAAAAAGAAAACACTCACAAAGGAAGCAGCAACATTATTATGATGTAAATTTCTTAAAAACTAAATTAGGCTCATTATTTCAATGACTTTGCTGAAGTTCCAAGTTTTATAATGGCAATCAATTTGATAGTCTTCTTGTACTACTGATATATAGGTATTCTAATAACTCTTCCTTCTAAAAAAACAAGCAGAAATACTATATTTAAAAAACTATTAAAATAATGCTAAACTGGCAAGAAAATAAGGGGACTTTTCAGATTGTAAATACTAAACAGCTATGAGAATCCATGGAAGGATATTAGGGACTGATGGAAGCCATCTATCTGGATCTTCTGATTTTTTTTTTTTCAACTAAAGTTTTGGTTTGAATAGTTACTGAAGGTACAGGCTAAAACCTAGAGCCCTATACAAGGCTGGACATTTGAAACACAGAACAATGAATAATTACCTAAAGCTAAGGCTATATGCTGGCTCAATGAGGAGAGGGCAATATTTGATCTCTACCATTCATTATGCACTAATATAAATTCCACATAGGTTAAGGATTAAGTGTGAGAGGCAAAAATGTAAAACATTTTGGGAAAAAAATCATTTTCTAAGGGAAAATCCATAGCTTTCAAAATTGTTAATATTAGAAAATAAGAAAAGACTTAAAACTAATAGTTTAGGACCCAAGTTAGGAAGTTATAAAAAAATAAGATCCAGGGGGGGCGGAGCAAGATGGCGGACGAATAACACCGCCAGACAGAGGGTCTCTACAGAAAAGACCAATTCTAGCAGAAACTAGAGGAAAGAAGCAAGAAGACGAGCATACAGCGAACAAGGGCCGGAAGGAGGGGTACCTGAGACCCCGGGAGACTCCACGGGAGGAGGCTGCGGAGGAGAACTGGAGGCTGAGACCACCGGAGCAGCCCGGAGACCAGCGGCAAGGGTAGGTGGAATTACTGTTTCCCCTCCCCTGCATTCGGGACTGCTGGCGGGCTCCCCAGCGGGTGGAGAGACCTGCGGACACCAGCCCAGAGACTGCCGCCGCCTGCCAACGGTGAGCCTGTAGCAGACGTGGCACCAGGTTCCCAACTTCCTCCGGGCACCTCCGTGTGCACGGACCCGAGCCGCGCGGCAGGCGCCATATTGCCTCCTCCTCCCCTCCGCCGACCCTACCCGCGGCTGCCCAGAGAGACAATACAGCCACCAGCCGGAGGCACCTCCAGGGAACGGGACCTTCCCGTTTGGGACCCCGCCCGCCCTCCCAGGTGCTGCTGGCACCGTGTTCCCAGGAAAACGGTGCCGACTCAGAGGCTGAGAGACATAGATCCAGCTTGGGCTCCCTGTGGGTGAATTAGGACCGGAAATCCTCTCCCTGGTGGGAATACAGTTTGAACTCTGGGACCCAGAGGTCGGACCTGCAGACCAGATCCCCTGCACCGAGGGCTAGCATTGCCCGGGGCACAGAAGGATTATACGCGAACAGCCTACTGAGGGCTGTGTGCCTCCAGGGGCGGATCGGCGTCCTAGAGGGCAACCCTCCTCCCAGGAGGAGGCCGTGCGCCCAACCCAGGTGGCGTTCCTGTGCAGGGAACCTCCCCGCCGGCACCACAGTCCGGGGAGGCCTGGTGGCTTGTGGTCTGGCCTGCTGGCAGAGGCCCAGGAGTAGCTGCAGAGTTGGGGAGGGTGGAAAGAAGCGAGGCCTGCTGCAGACTGCGGGTCTCAGACAGCCCCACCCCCACCTCCAGACTTTCTGGCTGAGTGGGACCATTCCAGCCCTGCCCTGACAGCTTTCCCTGTAAGCTGAGAACAGAACTTTGACCCCTGCTAACGGCCTGAGGGCAGGCTTACCCAACCCAGCTCCGCCCAGAACGAGAGCTGATAACAGGACTCAAAATCAACACCATAGCCTGTTCCTCCAAGCAAACGCCACCTACTGACAGGGGCGGCATCTTGCACAGCCTTTCCACGGCATCCACTGACTCAATATACAGGGAGTGGTCCAATTTCACCCACAGGCACCACCTAACGCCTCAGAAACTAAACAAGGTGTGTGAATACCCAAACAATAACCTAAGGAAAGAAACAACAACTGATCGACATGGGAAGAAGTCAGCGAAAGAACTCAGGAAATATGAAGAACCAAACGGAAAACACACCCCCAAGGAGGAGCACCAGCCCCCTAGAAACGGACACCGACCAAAATCAGGCAACCAATATGACAGAAAAGGAATTTCGTATGTGGATCATAAGAACACTCACCCAGCTGCAACAACAACTCAATAACCAACACCAAGAAAACACAAAAAACCTCCAAGAAATGGAACAAAGGTTCAACAAAGAGATTGACACAATGAAGAAAACTTTAACCGAAGTCCTGGAGATGAAGAATCAACTCAGAGAACTACAAAATACTGTGGAAAGTCTCAAGAACAGGGTAGATCAAGCAGAAGAAAGAATCTCAGAGCTTGAAGATAACACCTTCCAATTAAATAAATCAGTCACAGAAATACAGCAGAGAAACAAGAGAAAAGACCAAAGCCTACAAGAGCTGTGGGATTATGTGAAAAAACCTAACGTGAGGGTCATAGGTTTAGCCGAAGGGGAGGAAGACAACACTCAAGGGCTGGACAAGCTTTTTGAAGATATAATAGAGGAAAATTTCCCAGGCCTTGCTCAAAATCTCGATATACAAGTTCAAGAAGCCCAGAGGACCCCTGGGAGATTCAATGCAAACAGGAAGACATCACGTCATGCAGTCATCAGACTGACCAAAGTATCAACTAAAGAGGCCCTCCTAAGAGCTGTAAGACAAAAGAAGCAAGTGACATACAAGGGAAAGCCAATTCGAATAACATCAGACTTCTCTAATGAGACTTTACAAGCAAGGAGAGACTGGGGCCCCATTCTCACTCTTTTGAAACAAAACAATGCCCAGCCTAGAATATTATTCCCTGCAAAACTAAGCTTCATATATGAAGGAGAAATAAAAACATTCTCAGACAAGCAAAGGCTCAGAGAATTCACCAAGACAAGACCAGCCCTACAAGAAGTACTTAAAACAGCGTTACGCACGGAACATCATAATAATAACCCACGAATATAAAAACAACCAAAACCCAAAGATATTAAAGGCCAGATATTACAATGGCTCAAGACAGAAATCATAGCAACAACATCCAACCCAACAGAATGATCAGTAATCTACCTTACCTATCAGTTCTCTCAATAAATGTGAATGGCTTAAACTCTCCACTCAAGAGACATAGGCTGGCTGAATGGATAAGAAAATACAGGCCAAGTATATGCTGTCTTCAGGAAACACATTTAACCTGCAAGGATGCACATAGACTAAAAATAAAAGGGTGGAGATCAATATTCCAAGCAAATAGAAACCAAAAGAAGGCTGGTGTGGCAGTTCTAATTTCAGACGATTTAGTTTTTAAACCAACAAAAGTAGTAAAAGACAAAGAGGGTCATTATATAATGGTGAAGGGCACAGTCCAACAAGAGGAGATAACAATTTTAAATAATATGCACCCAACTTAGGTGCACCCAGATTCATAAAGCAAACCTTACTGGAGCTAAGCAAATGGATTAATAGCAACGCCATAATCGCCGGAGATTTCAACACCCCACTGACGGCACGAGACAGATCCTCCAAACAGAAAATTAATAAAGAAATAATGGACTTAAACAAAACTCTAGAACAATTGGGTCTGACAGACATCTACAGAACATTCTACCCAAAATCCACTGAATATACGTTCTTCTCATCAGCTCACGGGACATTCTCTAAGATTGACCATATCCTAGGACACAAAGAAAATCTCAAGAAATTTAAAAAAATAGAAATCATACCATGTACTTTCTCAGATCACAGTGGAATAAAACTAGAAATCAACCCTAACAGAAACTCACATTTCTACACAAAAACGTGGAAATTAAACAACCTCCTACTAAATGATTACTTCGTAAATGAAGAAATCAAGACGGAAATAAAAAATTTCTATGAAGAAAACGACAATGGAGAGACAAGTTATCAACTCCTCTGGGACACAGCTAAAGCAGTTCTGAGAGGAAAGTTTATCTCCATAAATGCCTATAACCAAAAGGCAAGAAGATCACAAATAGACAATCTAATGAAACGACTCAAAGAGCTGGAAAAAGAAGAACAGACCAACCCCAAACCCAGCAGAAGAAGTGAAATCAACAAGATCAAATCAGAACTAAACGAAATTGAAAACAGGAAAGCTATTCAGGAGATTAATAAAACAAAAAGTTGGTTCTTTGAAAAAATAAACAAAATTGACACGCCATTGGCTAAGCTAACGAAAAGCAGAAAAGAGAAATCTCTAATAAGCTCCATCAGGAATGAAAAAGGAGATATCGCAACTGATCCCAAAGAGATACAAGATACAATTTATGAATACTACAAAAATCTTTATGCACACAAACTGGAAAATGTGGAGGAAATGGACAAATTTCTAGAAACGCACAGCCTCCCTAGGCTCAACCAGGAAGAAATAGATTCCCTGAACAGACCAATCTCAACAGCTGAAATAGAAACAGCAATTAAAAATCTCCCTAAAAAGAAAAGTCCCGGTCCAGATGGCTTCACACCTGAATTTTACCATACTTACAAAGAAGAACTAGTACCTATCTTGCAGAAACTATTCCACAACATCGAGAAGAACGGAAACCTCCCCGACACCTTTTATGAAGCGAATATTACTCTGATACCAAAACCAGGAAAGGATGCAACAAAAAAAGAAAACTACAGACCAATATCCCTAATGAATATAGATGCAAAAATTTTCAACAAAATCTTAGCTAACCGAATCCAGACACTTATCAAAAAAATAATCCACCACGACCAAGTGGGCTTCATCCCAGGGATGCAGGGATGGTTCAACATACGTAAATCTATAAATGCAATTCACCACATCAACAGAAGCAAAAACAAAGACCACATGATTCTTTCAATAGATGCAGAAAAAGCTTTTGACAAAATTCAACACCCTTTCATGATACGAACACTTAAGAAAATAGGCATAGAAGGGACATACCTAAAAATGATACAAGCCATATATGACAGACCCGTAGCCAACATCATACTGAATGGGGAAAGACTGAAATCATTCCCACTTAGAACTGGAACCAGACAAGGCTGCCCACTATCTCCACTTCTATTCAACATAGTGCTGGAAGTCTTGGCTACAGCAATCAGACAGGAAAATGGAATCAAAGGTATCCAAATAGGGGCAGAAGAGATCAAACTTTCACTGTTTGCTGATGATATGATATTGTATCTAGAAAACCCCAAGGATTCAACCAAGAAACTCCTGGAACTGATCAATGAATTTAGTAAAGTCTCAGGATACAAAATTAATACACAGAAATCAGAGGCATTCATATACGCCAACAACAATCTAATTGAGAACCAAATCAAAGACTCAATTCCCTTCACAATAGCAACAAAGAAATTAAAGTACCTAGGAATATATTTAACCAAAGAGGTAAAAGACCTCTACAGGGAGAACTATGAAACACTGAGGAAGGAAATAGCAGAGGATGTAAACAGATGGAAATCCATACCATGCTCGTGGATCGGCAGACTCAATATCGTCAAAATGTCTATACTACCCAAACTGATCTACAGATTCAATGCAATACCTATTAAAATCCCATCAGCATTCTTCACAGATATAGAAAAAATAATTTTACGCTTCGTATGGAACCAAAGAAGACCCCGAATATCAAGAGCAATTCTAGGCAACAAAAACAAAATGGGAGGCATTAATATGCCAGATATTAAACTATACTACAAAGCTGTAGTAATTAAAACAATATGGTATTGGCACAAAAACAGGAATATTGACCAGTGGAACAGATGTGAGAATCCTGATATAAAACCATCCTCATATAGCCGTCTCATCTTTGACAAAGCAGACAAAAACATACGCTGGGGAAAAGAATCCCTCTTCAATAAATGGTGCTGGGAAAACTGGATAGCCACCTGTAGAAGGCTAAAACAGGACCCACACCTTTCACCTCTCACAAAAACCAACTCACGCTGGATAACAGACTTAAACCTAAGATATGAAACTATTAGAACTCTAGAGGAAAAAGTTGGAAACACTCTCCTAGACATCGGCCTGGGCAAAGAGTTTATGAAGAAGTCCCCAAAGGCAATCACAGCAGCAACAAAAATAAATAAATGGGACATGATCAAACTACAAAGCTTCTGCACAGCCAAAGAAATAGTCATGAAAGTAAACAGACAACCTACAGAATGGGAGAAAATTTTTGCATCCTATGCATCCGATAAGGGACTGATAACTAGAATATACTTAGAACTCACGAAAATTAGGAAGAAAAAATCAAATAACCCCATTAAAAAGTGGGCAAAGGACTTGAACAGAAATTTTTCTAAAGAAGACAGAAGAATGGCCAACAAACATATGAAGAAATGCTCAACATCTCTAATCATCAGGGAAATGCAAATCAAAACCACAATGAGATATCACTTAACCCCAGTGAGAATGGCCTTTATCAAAAAATCTCCAAACAATAAATGCTGGCGTGGTTGCGGAGAGAGAGGAACACTCCTACACTGCTGGTGGGACTGCAAACTAGTTCAACCTCTGTGGAAAGCAATATGGAGATACCTTAAAGCGATACAAGTGAATCTACCATTTGATCCAGCAATCCCATTGCTGGGCATCTACCCAAATGATCCAGTGACACTCTACAAAAAAGACACCTGCACTCGAATGTTTATAGCAGCACAATTCATAATTGCAAGGCTGTGGAAACAGCCCAAGTGCCCATCAATCAAAGAATGGATTAATAAAATGTGGTATATGTATACCATGGAGTACTATTCAGCTCTAAGAAACAATGGTGATATAGCACACCTTATATTTTCCTGGTTAGAGCTGGAACCCATACTACTAAGTGAAGTATCCCAAGAATGGAAAAACAAACACCAGATATATTCTCCAGCAAACTGGTATTAACTGAGTAGCACCTAAGTGGACACATAGGTGCTACAGTAATAGGGTATTGGGCAGGTGGGAGGGGGGCGGGGGGCGGGTATATACATACATAGTGAGTGAGATGTGCACCATCTGGGGGATGGTCATGATGGAGACTCAGACTTTTGGGGGGAGGGGGGGAAATGGGCATTTATTGAAACCTTAAAATCTGTACCCCCATAATATGCCAAAATAAAAAAAAAAAAAAAAGAATGGAAAAACCAGCAAAAAAAAAAAAAAATGATAATTGTGAGAGATGATGGATTCGTTAATTAGCTGGATTTAATCATTTCACAATATATACATATATCAAAACATCATGTTGTGTGTCATAAAGACATGAAATTTGTGTTTGTCAATTATACTTGAATAAAGCTGGGGAAAAATAAAATAAAAAAAAAAAAAAAAAAATATAAGATCCACAAAATTTAACACAAAGAAAGAAGCAAAAAAAGATTACAGTGGAATTAATGAAATAAGAAGAAAAGGTACAATAGTTTCAACTAAGCTATATGAAGGAGATTTATATGGCAGTACTACTAAAAAAGACATATTAATAATATGAAGAGTAGAAAGGAGCTATAAACATCAATGCAACAAATGTATTATTTAAAAATAGACTATTATAAAATTTATGCAAATAATTTTGAAAAACTCAGTGAAAATGGTCAAATTTCTAGAAAAAGGAATATAATAATCAAAACTGACTCCATTAGAAACTGAAAATCAGAATATGTATATATATTAAATATATACTATAATATTTAACTATAAAAAATGTCAAATTGGTGTAAGACAAAGATTCTTATGCTTTAGAAAAGATTCTTATGCTTTAAAAAAATTTCAATTGATTATACATTCACAAAGTTCAATAATGAAAAAATGCAGAAAAGTGAAAATCTTCTCCCCACCCTTGTCTCAATTTACTCAATTTCTAACCCTTCCCAACAACCAGTGTCATGATTCCCTTTATATTCTTCTACATTCCCTTAAGAATATGCAAGCAAATATGAACATTTATTTTTATTTCCTTCCCCATATTTTTACATAAAACATAACATATACTATATAATATCTGAACCTTGCTTTTTTCCTGAATAACTTGCTTTTTTCTTTTGAATAACTATACCAATTTAAGCAAATTACTTTTGTATAGTATCCTCTCTGGAGCTGTATCATATATATTTAACATTTTTGAGTTTCCTCATATTTTTTATTCTTGCAAACAATTAACCTATGACTATCCTTGTACATGTATTTCTCAAATGTGTAAGTATATTTGAAGGATAACTTTCCAGAGGTGAAATGATTAGGTCAAAGGAAACTTCCATTTGTAGTTTTAATAGATATTGCCAAATTGTCATCCATAGCACTTGTATAAATGTACTCTGCGAATAGCAATGTAAGGGAGAGCTTTTTTCCCATAGACTCTGCAAGACAATGTGTTATAAAACTACTACATAATTAGAATTTTTGTTTCTCTCACTTTTAGTATGGTATAGCATCTTTTCTTATTGTTAGAGACACTATATTTTCTTTTCCACGAACAATCTGTTCTTATCAATTATTTTTCTATTGAGTTTTTCCTTTTATTGTTTATTTCTAGAAGCTTTTTGATATATTAGAGATATTAGCTCTATGCCTATGATATGAGTTGAAAAGTTTTCCCAGTCTGTCAGTTGTCTTTTGGCATTGCTTATGTTTTTTTCCATACAAAACTTTTAAAATTTCACAATGTTTTCACATTTTTTAAAAATCATAAAAAGAATTACAAATTTTAGGTAAAATGACAGTGGCCAAGTAACTCCAAGGCCTCCCTTTTCCAAACTCAACAACAACAATGCTAAAATAATCTCAGGTATAATCTGATGCAGAAGCTTTTTATAACCTGGTAATGAACTAAATTAAGTATTTTTTTCTGCTTAGATTAAACCAATCTATTAAAATCTAAAATTTCTCTCCAAATTTTTTGTAAGACTTGAGAGAATTCAATTTGTTAATATTCTAGTCCATAAAATCACTATAGTAAATCCTATGAAAAAGCACTCCTTAAATTAATTTGGCAGGGATAAATTCCTAAATCAACCTATGGGAAAGTCTCTCTCACATGCAGTACAAGAGATCTCTAAAATATTGCAGGATGGCTTGGCAGAAGTAGTGATAGGAAAAGTCCCCAACATCCTAGTGTTCGACTTGCCTTAAATCATTGACAAATGTACAGAAGAAAATAACAAGCTACCTTGAGTAGCTGTGTCAAGCTGCTCCTTTCCTGTCGGCCAAATGAAGGTTATTTGCAAGGGGAAGTGAAAAGGACACGGAGAAAACATTTCTCTTCTTGAAGTCGGGGAGTACTTGCTTCTAAACTCAAGAAAACTGGCTTCACTGAGTGACTATCATTTGGATTAGACATAGGTCTGATGAAATCTCATCTTCTCACTGAACTGGGCTCATTTTAAATCCACTGATTGCTAAATCCTGAAAGGCTGGGAATAGTGGATGTGTACAATCTGTTTCTACCATAAAGATTCCCAAGCGTTGTCTCCCTTTGCATTTGTAGATGTTTATTTAATATAAAACTGATGGAGAATGCTAAGCACAGTTAATGGTCTAGAGAAAATGAAATGAGGTCATGTGCAAGCAGAACAGAGTTTAATGGAAAAAAATTTAGAAGAACAAGGGGAAAGTTCTTAAAAGCAACAACAGCATTACTAGACTGGGTGAGATCTTGGTTCTAGTGCCAGCATTTCTCTTAATTAGTTGTGTGACTCTTACCAAGACAGGTCTTAGAGATCTCCAATTTATACACTAATAAAATGAAAAATTTGGATTACTTAATCTCTAAAGAATCTTCCAACAGCAGCACCTATTATTCTCAAAGAAAGTGAGAAAAGAAGAAGCTTTAGATTGGGGTGGAGAAATAATAAAAACATTTATTTATTCTTTTGTTTATTTTCTTAGGTATTGATATTGAAGAGTTGTATAGATATTGAAGAGTTGTCAAATTTTCTCATAATTATTCCAACATTAAAAACACGTATGCTTAGGTATTTCAAGTTCTTTAAAAAATATTGAATTATTCCTATAGTTTGTTTCACTATTATTTTTTTTTAAGATACACTCTCACTCTGTTGCCTAGGCTTGAGTGCAGTGGTATGATCATAGCTTACTACCGCAGAGTTGAACATCTGGGCTCAAGCGATCCTCCTGGCTCAGCCTCCGGATTAACTGGCACTACAGGTATATGCCACCACATCTGGCTAACTTTTTAAAAGTTTCTTGTAGAGACAATGGCTCAAAAATGTTGCCCAGGTGGGTCTCAAACTCCTAGATTCAAACGATCCTTTGGCTTCAACCTCCAAAGTACAGGGATTACAAGTGTGAGCCACTGCAGCCAGCTATTTTTGAAGAAATTTTGTGAAAACGTATACAATGCCCATTAAATGACAAGAGAGCAACTGTGGCAAAATAAAGTTTAAAATTCTTTGCCTTAGAAAACTGTTTTCATATACTTTCAGTAAATAAGTTGTGTGTAAAATCATAATTCATTATTTTTTTTTAGAGACTGGCTTAAATCTTTAGTACACAGTCCACAAGAGAAATAAATTTATAAAGAAATCAGTTCATTAAAATAGGCAATCTGACTGGTGTCTATACCTTCCTGCCTCCAGAAATAGGATTCTTTATTATGACCATAACAGATGCACTATTTTTCCCTTCATAAACCTAATTAATCAATTATCAATGGCCTGAGATATTACATTATAGAAATCAGTATGTGAAAGGAAAATCAATTTTTTATGTTCATTAATTAACATGGAATCCAGCCTGCACTAACATAGAGTAATACTCTCTTTTTAGTGAATTTTTTATATGAGCAGAAACAGAAAAGTTCCATGTTTCCTTAAGGCAAATGTTGTTTGCTGGTTGTTGTTTTTTATTATTTCATAAAAGAAAGTTTTATTTACTCTTTGCTCCTCCTAGATGAGTTATAATCAACATTCAAGGTATTCTACTCTGCCCATACTTTGAGACTTTCCCATGATGAGTTTCTTGAGAGAGATTTTATAATATGAACACTTTACAAAAAACAAAAATTCTAATTACACTTCACATACTGGCAGGAAATGATCCTTTTAATACTGCCTGAATTAGCACCTCTGAAACCATAATGGTTGGGGCTTTCATTATCTATCTTACATGAAATATACTCAAACCCATCAATAAAAAACAGGGGTTTGTGGTTCTGCCTGTGGATAAGGGAAAATAACATACTAAATAGATTAAAATCTATAAGTTTTTTTTTTTTTATCTTTGGTTCTTTTCTGTCTTCTTCTTTTTTTTATTTTAGCGTATTATGGGGATATAAGTGTTAAGGTTACATATATTGCCCATGCTCCCCTCCCCCCTCGAGTAAGAGCTTCAAGCGTGTCCATCCCCCAAATGTTGCACATCTTACTCATTGTGGTTCTTTTCAGATAGAAAATCAATGTTTATTTTTTAGTTAGAATGAATTAAAGAAGTATGGAATTTACTTTAAGAGAAACAAAACTGTGCAGGAGCCAGCATCTCAGGATGACATTGAAAAGCACTGATTACAGGATGCATTTTCCCTGAACATCTACAGCCCTGGCAAACACTGTCAGCTGTGACCAGAAAGACAGAAGCCCTAAGACCCTAACAGCCATCCCCAAAACAGCATGGATAAGAGATTATGTTGGGTTTTTCCATGAAAAGGAAGGAGCCAAGTTGTCAAAAGGATACATAACAAAATCTAGCTCATATTTTTGGTACAATTATTGCCCCATTATACAGATGAGAAAACAGAGGTTACACAATTAAACCTGTAAATCATCATCACACTTGCAACACTTTGGTTTTTGTATGTCTTCTCCACTAGAATGCAACTTTCAGAAGGGCAGGGGCTTTGAATTGCTCACTCTTATACCCTCGGTACCCAAATTTGTTAGTGTAAAAAATGAGATAAGCTCATTATTTAATCCGTTCCGCTGCTTTAAGAGGAAAATGTTATAACTGATACTGTCTTGTATTTCAATTCTATCGTTCTAGAAGTCAAGAAATTCCTTCTAGTGATTTGGAATTTATGCCAATTTTATCAAATATATTTGATCAAATCAACAACAACAAATCAACTCAAAATAACATTACAATATAGCCATATATGTTTAAAGTCAGTTTTAAAAGAATTTTATATTTCTAAATACTAACATCAATTTCATATATTTCCATTTTTAAAAAGTTTTTTTTACTATTTATGGACATGAGATCTTACTGTGTTACCCTGTTGCCCAGGCTGGTCTTTAACCCCTAGGCTAAAGCTATTCTCCCACCTCAGCCCCAGAGTAGCTGGGACTACATGGTCTCCATATTTTAATGACAAATTTATTTATAGCCATTTGATATGATGTTTTCTAAATTTACAGGAATTTAGTTTAGATGAAAAACTGAAAGGGCATATATATTCACCCACATTTTTGAATCTGAAATTTCATTTAGTGATGTTTTATTTAACAGAACTTTATTCATCCTCAGAAATCAACATACACAAGGAAATAGCTCCTCTTTAAAAAGGAAATAAAACATTAGTATATGGTTTTAAGAATATAATAAAACAATGACCTGTTTTATAAAATTTCTAAATCCATTATAGAGTATACATAATTAATAAAATTTACCAAGGAACATATTCTTAGAGTTCAGTCATAAAAATAATTATGAAAGGAAACAAAATTCAGTATAAGAGAAAATGAACTACATATCTTTCATGTACTGTGTATACTTGAGCTTGAACTCTTTTATTTCTGAAGTGATGCTAAACACATTCTTAAAGATAGGCAAAAAACGATGTCATAGAGGCAAATAGCTTCCACTGTACAGACTGCCAAGGAGCAAATGGTAAGAAACACAAGAAAATTCTGCTTTGTCCTGAGCAAGAGCCATTAATCTCTTCTCTGAATAAGGTCTTTCAAACTGTTAACCCTGATTGCCATACATTTGCGTAACTGACAAGAAGCATAATCTATATTGATTAACAATGTATTCCATAGTACACAAAGAGAAACACAACCTATACCCATGACAAAGCCAATAAAAGACTGGTTGACCTCTGAAAACATTTTCAAATATCTATCCTTATTCTTCAGGTTATAGTTACTTCTTCAGTATTACCACCCAATCCTTTATTTTCAGTATCTTCTTAATAGACAGCATGGCAGGATATTATAAAAGCTGAGGCTTGAATTACTACAATGTAGGGAAAGGCACAACAATGTAGATGAGGAAAAGAAATAATATAGTTTAGGTAAAAATAAAAAGATAAACTGCAAAGGATAAAACTCAGAAACCCATCTCATCAAGAACCAATATCTAGGATAGTTACTGAAATTATGGGGAAGTCAGTACAAATACTATTTGGAATAAAATATGAGAATTACTTTTTTAAATAAAAATAAGAGATAGTTAAGAGCAACTGATAGTAACTGATAGTAAGGTTCTGGAAAAGATAGCTGGAATTAAAGTAAAGAAGAGAAGGAAGAAACTTGGAAAGCCAGTTAGAATATATGAGCATGAGTAATTCCTAAACTCTTGTGTCAGATAAGTTTCCAAAATAAGAAAAATGTAAAGATATCAAATATAAAATCCAGTCGATACAGTACTTCTGTTAAAAGAGTTTATAGAGTGAATGGTTGTAGTAGATTTCTAAATCATGGAAAGATAGAATAACTAAGATACTTTCTCATTCATTTTATAATTGTTGCGGAGAAGAAATGATCACAATTTCCCTCTTCCTCCTCTTCTTTTAATTTCCAGTAAAGTAACTATATAGGCATATTCTCTTAAACTGACTTCCAATATTAGAGAAATTATGGTCTATTAACTCCCTGCAATTTTTAAAAAATTGGAATTAACTAGAATAATCAATAAACAATTAACATCTACAGCCATACCTCCCTAAATGTGCCTGATCTTGTCTAATCTCATGAAGTTAAGCAGGGTCAAGTCTGGATGGGAGAACAATTCCCTATGTTTTTAATCTCAAAATGACTTTTCATCTGAGATATCTTATACTCTCTCAAAGAGTAAGCTGTGTATATGATAGATGTAGAGCCCAACAACCCCACAGCAAATTCTAGAGACAAAGCTGAAACCCAGGCTCTTGGATAGAGAGAGACCAGTGTTGGGCAAAGGGGAATATAATTTTTGATTCATGATTCCATCATCATCAGAGAGGGTAAAATTTCCCCTTCTAAGATAAATAAGACAGTTTTTTAAAAAATTAAAGAAACAAAAAGTCTCCTTAAATGTATACTACTAGCCACTACATAACTTGCTGAAACACATTAAGATCTTCATGAAATTTTTGTGGATTTGTTACTAAGTTCCAGGCACTGATCAAGGCACTGGTAATGCAACAGTAAACAGACACAAAAATCCCTGTCCTTGTGGAGTTCATACTTTAGCAGGGGGAAGTGTCAAATAAAATAAATAAAATATACAGTGTGTTAGTTGATAAATACTATAAAGAAATAGATCATAAAAGGAAAATATGAAGAACCACAGGGCTCTTTTATTTTAAATTGGGAAAACAAATGCCCTCACAAAGAAGATGGCATTTGGGCAAGGACCTGAAGGAGAGATGAGAGAATAAACCATGTGAACATCTGGGAGAAAGAGGCAAAAGGAACAGAAACGTGAAAGTCTTGAGGTGGAGCCATGCTTGTCAAGATCCTGGAACAACAGAATGTCAGTTTGGCAACAGACTATAGAGGAGAGATCCTTAAGAGGTGATGTAAGAAAAGTCAAGGTCAGGAGTGAGAGGACTTCAGAAGCAAGAAATTTGAAGTATTTAACAACTACTTTTACATTGCACAGGCAAAAATGCTGGCCCAATCAGAAACTATGCTATTCTGCTATACTGGTTCTTACTGACTTTATATCAACCCCTCTCATACACCATTATAAAGACTTTGGTTTTCATTCTTTCCAAGGGGTTTGAGAAGAAGTAAAGGTCTGAGCTACATATTAAAAGACTCATTCTTGATAACGTGTTGAAAATTGGCTCTAGGAACTAAGGGCAGAAGTATATTCCAGGTGAAATATGTTGAAGACTTGGACCAAGGTAGTGACAATGAAGGTTAGAGAACTGGTCAGAGTGCGAGAATGTGTGAGAGACACACGCACACACACATATATTAATATTTTTTTAGACAAGGTGTTGATCTGTCACCCAGGCTAGAGTGCAGTAGCATGATCATAGCTCACTGCAGCTTCAACTCTGGGGTTGGACTCAAGCGATCCTCTTGCTTCAGCCTCCCCAGTGGCTGGGACCACAGGCACAGACCACCACACCTGGCTAATTTTTCTTATGTTTTGTAGAGATGGGATTTTGACATGTTACGCAGGCTGATCTTTAACTCCTATCCTCAAGTGATCCTCCTGCCTTGGCCTCTCAAAGTGTGGGGATTACAGGTATGAGACATCACACCTGTGGGTATATTTTGAAGGAAAGCCAACATTATAGGATAGTTCATTGGGTGTAGTTTGGAAAGATGAGAGAAAGAGATGACTCCAAAGCTTTTAGCCCAAGAAACTGGAAAGTTAAAATCAATATTTGTGAGATGAGAAGGCTAAAGGGGAAACAGGTTCGGAGTGAAAGTAGAGAAGTTTGATATTTGTAAAGGTTAAATTTGACATGTCCATTCAACATCCAATTAAAAATGTTAGATATATGAATGCAGAGGAAAGGATAGTACCAGTCTTCTCCATGAATCCCAGACTCAAAGAATACAATAATTTTCTAGCATTAAAACAATATAATTATGTTTTTAAATATAGGTAATAATTTATAAATCAGCATACAAATATTCAATCATATGCAACTATGTGAATTATGTTCATATATGCATAATATAGCATTTCCCCCCTAAAAAACAACAAACAAACAGGTATGGTTGCTGTCTGACACTTTTATGATACCAAGTAGAAAAAAGGGAAAGAGAAAGCATACTTATTTTTATTTTAGGAGGAAGAAGTGGTGCTCAGAGGTATGAGTTTTTGACGATGACGTTGCTGTGTAGAAACATACTTCACGACAGAGACTAGACAGTCACTTCCCCATGGCTTCTTTTCACTGGCCAAGTACTTAGCTCTTGAGATCAGAAACCCTTGGCATTTTGAAAAAGTTTCCTGTTTATGATTTAAAACATTTTATCTCTGATCCCTGAAGAAGGAACACAACTTTTGGTAATGAGAAATGGAGACCTAATTCCCACTGAGGATACTTCTGCTGGAAACGTGCCTCCTCCTCATGTGCCTTTAGGAAGAAGTAGCAAAAATGATTCTTGATAACCTTAGAATCTGTGCACATGGAAGTCATCTGGGTTTGGACCAAAGAAATTCATAAAGTCTATTGTACCAGGTTCTAGTTAAATGTAATTGAGTCTCTTTTATCTCACTGGGTGACTTTTCACCCACAGGCAGGTTAAATGAGGGAAACTCACAGAACATACAAACGTGTATTTGTTGAAGTAAGTATTCTTTCTCAAATCAAATGGGACATTTTTATTTTACTTCATATTTTGACCTGGGATTAATTGCTTAAGAATTTATTTAAATTAATTCTCTTTTTTGTAATTCAAATGTCTGAATTTAATCTCTTTTCTAATCCAGTAATTTCACATGGAAATGTGAAAGTGTCGTTATTTTATTTATCATCCTAATTATTTATTTTATCATTCCTCTCCTATATGTAATTTAAAAGTTAGTTTACTTCTTCTTTCAAACTGTCCTCTGAAAGTTTGTCTAGAAGTTATAAAATACTGAAAATGCCACTTTGATGTATTTTCCCCCTTATGCCCAAAAAATACAAATATTAGAAAATTTGAGGTATCTAACCTAAATAGCTAACCACAGTTTATGTCAAAATAAAATTATTGTTGTTAATTTTTATAACTCTCCATTTTAAAGATAGATGTAGCAGACCCAGACTACCAAATTCAACATCAACCATATGTAAAATAAAAAAAGCATGTTTAAAAAAAAAAAAGCATGTTCACAAATGTTATTATACTATTTATAATATTATATTGGAATAAATAACTCCCTCAAAAGGACAGATAATAATTAACATGTAGCATTAAATAAATATTGTATAGTTGTAAACAGGAAGAGTATTTGGGCCAAATAGTAAATAGCGGATTTAGTATTCTTCAAGAATTTGTATAATTTCCTCCTAGACATTCTTTTTTTTTTTTCTGGACAGGTTTGAAAACAAAAACTATTTGGTTTTATAAATTTTATTTAGTTTTTAAACAAATGTGAAATCTAAGAAAATTGGATTGGAAGCAAGACAATGCTTTGAATATTATATTTAAATCAATTATAGCCCATTGCAATTTTTCAAGATAGCTGGGAATTTTTTCATTCTTAAAAGTGTTGTTAAAATTTATTTTGATTTTCATCTAGATCCATCTCAATTATCACAAAAATAATTTTGACAGAATAGATGCACTGATATAATTAAGGACAGAAATACCTGCATTGAGACTTGAAACTAAGTCAAATACTGACAAAACACCTTCTAAATTGTAACAACTCTATTATTTACCATAAGAGTGCATGTATTATATTTAAGTTCTATAATTATTTCTTTTCTAAGCAATCTTTTTTATTTCAAAAATATCATTTGCACTCCTCCTCCTTTGGGAACAAAAAGTCCAATTTGAGTGTTTCAATCCACAGAATTGCTATTTTATATTTTTCCCTACAGTCCAGGAGAATTCATTCCCATATTTAGTACATAATAGATTTCATGGCACTATTTTCATGTGTGGGTTTACTCTCCAGGTATTTATAAAATAAAAACCCGAATTCATGAAAAAATATTATATTCTCTAAGTCATCAAAATCAGGATATAATACTGTTACAAAGTCAAGCCTCTTTTGTATTTTTACTTATTTGCTTCCTTCAAGTAGTTAATACTGCCAAATAGTTCTAGTAGCATATGGGAAGCTGTTTTGTCAAGTAAAACTGAAAACCACAAATAAAAATCGTTTTCATTACTGAAGATAATTACACACAATGGATATTTAACCAATCTTCTTTTGTTCCAAAACATTTGTATATAATCTGCCTGTTCTTGTAGGATCTAATGGCCTCACGAATTTAAAAAGCACTACCATGTTTTAGACTATGTATCTACATAGCAGATCTAAAATGAAATATATGCCTATGAGCTTATTGATGTAAAAAATGTAAATACTTTATCTGAAAGTTCAAATACCATGCCAGAGCTCTGCTCATTTTCTTTTTATGTTGAAAATCTCTCTGAAATATCCTCATGGCTGATGGCAACTTTTCAAGTAATCATTAATAAGTATACACACACACACACACAACAAAAAAAGAAGCGAAGAGATATTATTAACCAACCAAAGAAGGTAGACCTTTAAATAAAACAACAGAAGAGTATACAGCCACTCAGCAAGTTTTCTTAATAAAACTTCTTTAAAGGACCACAGACATGTCCATAAACCTTTAGGTTGTTTGTAGAAACAAAGAAAGCTTGTCCCTGAAGAAATACTCCATGGCTCTGAAGGTTTACTTTTGTGAGGTCATAAACAATGCTCTTCAATGTCTAAAACCACTCTTCATTTTCTTGATGCAAAAGAAGGACTTCTATTCCCTCAGGAATATTACAGAAACTTCAAATGTTTAATTTAACAATGTGACCTAGTTAACAATATTAAAAGAACCTAGATGCTTGGCTTTCCTGCTTATGAATGTATGAATTTTTGGTAAATACTTATTTATAAAGTAAATAAGCATTTTACATGAAAAGACTTAATGAATGACTCTCTCTACACTTATGCAAACTATTACTGAAATGAAAGAAATCATGCATGCCCACTTTAAAAACTTGCTTGCAAAACTCCACTTAATACTTGAATATTGTTTTAGCATAGTGCCAGGTTTGTTATTAACATGTATTAAAGTTACTGAATTTAACTTACACAGAGACTTAGTATTGTATGAAAATACTCAAAGCAAGGCCTCTAATATGCTTCTTCAAATGATATCTAAATTTCACTCTTATAAGATAGATGCATGTACTTACTTACTAGAAGACAGTACAAATAAAATCCATATGCCAGTATTATTACTACTTTATTCTATTTTTAAAGAGGCACTTCTTCATATTTCTTAGAGTATATTTTCCCGATGATCTCTTCCTTTTTATATAGCAGTCAAAAATGTGTGCCAACATCACTGACAACATAATAAGAGAAATTATTTATTTTTAAGCCAGCTTTGGAAGCAGCTGCTCCTGAACAACTGGAAAAAAGAAAAGATTTCATAAATAGAAGGTAGAGTAGGCAGGCTGAGAGAAGTTAATGGACTACTGGCTTATTCCAAGTCAAATGTGGTAATTCTCTGAAGTCCACAAAATTTCAAGTGACAAGACAACTAGAAAAAAAAAAGCACAGCTCTCAAAGTAGACAGGCAAATTCATTAGGGCAAATAGTCTAGTGTGTGTGTGTGTGTGTGTGTGTGTGTGTATGTGTGTGTCTAAGTGTGTGTGAGTTAAGGTGTACTATTGCAATTAAAATAAGGAATATAAGGGTGCTCATTTAGTAGGTTATGCAATAACACATTTAGCTATGTGACACAGAGTATATCATATGAGAGGAAAAATTCCTAAACAGTGCTAGCTAGCTAGTGCTGAGGGGAAAATTTATAAAGTTGAACGAATATCCCTTGTCTAAGCAGCTTTACAAACATTACTAGAAAATGAGTTTATTCACAGACTGAACTAGATATAGCAATTTCAAAAGGCAACATCCTTGTAATTTGTTCATTCATTTTTATATATTTTACACAATCTAGCCAACTCTCAATTGCTCATTTGAAGACGAGAAGCAATGCAATGCAAAGTTTCCAAATGTGGGGCTGGAAGACAGTGTAAATGATACTTATAATTAGACAGGCATACATATGAAATATGCCATTCTAGTTATTTTTATATATGACACTAACTTTATGATAATAGAAAGAAGCTGGCTATGCTGGAAGAATTCTTAAAACTGGCAATAAATGGTGCACATCAAGAGAAACTCATGAGGATGGAAAGTTGACTGCTCTTCTCTACTTACATTGTTTCTATTTTATTCCGATGGCTCAGACTGTTTAAGACTAATTTATATTGTCTATAAAGCCCAGGGATATGGTTAGGATTCTTGCAAAGATGAGAGTTGCTGTGGTTTTTTTCTCTCCAATTCCTTCCAATCTTTGTAATAATTATTTGATAGCCACTCTTCTGGAGCACGTGACTGGAGGTTGGCACTCTTAAGGTATCTTCCACTCACGCTAATTAATGTATTTTTACACACATTAGATAGTACATTGGTATACTGCAGATTGGTGAACTGATCTTGCTTTTAAGATTTTTGGCTGTAGAATTATAACTGGAATTTTTGGAGCTTTTGGCTAAAAAATGTAAAGGCTGCCATATGCCTTTATTTCTGTGGGTTTCCAAGTGTTCTTGGAGATACGTTTTTTTCAAAAGAATATTTTAATGGTAAATTCTCAGTCTCAAGATTTATCATGCTGAAAGGTGATAAAAATATTGCTTTCTTATGTTAAAGTTTGAAATTTAAAATAAGATCATTAAAATTTGCTGTAATTGTAGAATTTTTATGAAATAAAACTTTAAATAATATATGAATTCTAAATCTAGATATAAACTGCATACTATCTTTCATGCCTTCAGGAGATTTCATTATATCTCCCGGATATAATGCATTCTTTTAATGTTTTATGAAAAGAAATTGTATACATATATAGGATCATTAGGACAATTAACTTGAATTTGAGAAAAAAATATTTCACTCTTTGTCACCGAATACCACCTACATTATGTTGAGACCTGTTGTTTCTTTGAAGAAAAAATATAGCTTAAATAAAATGACATATTCAAGATTGCATTATAAATTAAATTGAATTCCCTTAAATAGGTATATTGAAAGTTTGTTTCACTATTTCTCATTTTCATTAACTTTAGTGAAGTTGTCCAGAATGAGTATCTCATGTATAACATCTCTAAAATCATTTAATACATTTGATTTATTTTATAAGCCTGTCACATCAAGGATTTATTAGAGCTTAGAAAAAATATATATGGTGCATGTGAATATATATATTTTTTTCCAACAGGTGCACAATAATTAGAAATTATCCTCTTATCTGTAAGTGACAAAAATTTATGTTCAAAATCAGCTGTTAAAAGACTACTCACATATAAGTTTTCATTCTCTTGGTCAAAGCATTTTGAGGGAAAATGTTCTTAGAGCACATCAGACAGAGGGCACAGTGGGGTCTTGAATAAAGAGTGCATTGTGAAGACAGCAGTTTAAAAAGAATCCGCTCTCTTTCTATATCTTAATTGGGGAAACACATCTTTTCATGAGATTCCAAGAATTAAACAACATCGAAGAGTTCAATTAAGTGTTTGTTTTACCAGCTCATCTGCCATTCCTTGTCTCCAAAATCCAAGGCCAGTTAAAGTCACTAAGACACATTCTCTTTGAAATGAAAATCACTAGACAGGATACATTAACTGTAATAATTTCCTAGAATCATTTAGTTCCCTGTGCCCATTAAAAGTATGTTTGAATACTGACACAGTTTCAGAGAAAAACAATGAAACAATCACTATGATAGCTGAAATATGGCTTCATAGGAAACAGGGCTACATTTAATTAGCTTTGATTGTTTGTCTTTTCTGCTTTTTGTTAGAGTTCATAACACTGGTATAGACTTTTGAGCCAATCCTTTCCAAATTAAATTACTACCAAAATTTACAAACTCGACATGAAGATTACATTATATTTACAAAGAACTTGGCACTTACAGAATAAATTATTGACTTTTTTTAATCCAGCCCAGGGCACCCATGGTTCAGGCAAATGGGAAAGCCTGATGCCTTATTATATATTATGCTACATTAACATGAATAAATAGGTTTCCAGCTGATAATTCCTCCACAGTGCTGTCCCTGTTGCTGAAAACCAGTACCTTCCATTTCTAATCCATGAAGGGGTGTAGAGAAATTAGTCCAGAGAAAGCAAAGGTTGCATGTTTTCTTCCTCGTTTTTATCCATGCGTTTTAGTACTGTAGGATCCACTACTGATTGGGATCTGAAAAGGATAAGGCCAACGTCAGTGAGTTATTACCAAATAATCACCCAGATGATATTCTCTTCTCTGTCTTTTCTTTGTCATTACTTTTCCCATGAATGTGGAATATGTTCCCCTACATCAAAGAATTTATGAACTGTGGATGTTGCACATTTAGGAAAAAAACCACTAATGGTGGTGTTTTGCCTTGGAGTGAAGAAACAATCCCCTCTGGCCTCTAAATAGAATGATGAGAAGCAAAGATTCTTTTCTTTGAAATATTGAAAAGTTTTAGTGTAGGACCAAAGTTTTCCAATAAACATTTCCAAATGGAACAAATACTATCGTGAAATGATTATTAGGAGAAATTAAATAGAAATGATAGGAGGCTTAATCCCTGTCTTAAAGGAATCCATGAAACAAATTCAACAGTAATGTGCATTTTTCTTTAACCATCATTTTTTATTTTAATGATGACATCAACAAAAACAATCCCAAATTTGTATGCAATTTTGTCAAATTTCCCACTAGAACATTCAAATAAAATCAACTTTACTCTTGAACCTTTCATAAGGTAGTTAAAGACTTTTAAAAAGAAAAACCCCCTCTTGTTTAGGCAGCAACACTTAATGATTAGGAAAACACATAATTGGAAAACCCACTTATACATGCATTTGATAGCAGGTGGGAATTATATCTCAATTTATCATTAGGAAACAACATGAAAGTGGGAAGGAGGAAAATCAATGAAATATGCTCCCTTTGTGGCAGGAAGCTGCCATCTTAATAGCTATAGCATTAAGGAAGCAGCTGCCCTTTTAAAATTCTCCTCGGTAATGAATTCTTCTCCTGCTGCTGCATTCCAGCCAATTGGCTTTTGCTGTGGCAATATGCCTCTTAACAGACCTCATTAACTTTCGAAAAGAAAGACTATAAGCTAAAACACAACTGCACATGCTAATGAAAAAGAACAGCAACGGAACTAATTATCAAAGAAAAAATAATTACAGGATTAGCTGATAAATTGATTCTTTTATTTAAATAAGCTTAAATGCATGCGTTTCTAAAGAGGGAATGAAAATGAAGGTGAGAGCATTAAAAAAAGGAAAGATTTTGTTTCCTTAGTCATTTACACTATTTTATCTCAATGTTAAATAGGCATTAGAGGCCTATCCCAGCAAAGGGACTGACTGAAGTTTTGTGTGTGTGTGTGTGTGTGCATTTTCAAGAGATAAAAAGAGAGAGAGGAGGAGGAGGAGAAAAGAGGAACAGAGAGAGAGAAAAAAGATTTCTGCATTAATTTTAAATGAAGTAATACATATTTATTATCTCTTTTAAAAAGTTCAGGAATAAATTTTTTTTAAGAAAGTGGACAATTGCACAAAATACATAGGATTAGATCTTTTAGGTAAAAGCCAATAGAGAAAATGAGTTTCCCAACATGAATCCTTGTTAAAACAGAAAAAGGTTCATTTAATGTCCTTTGCTAATGCATTAACTTGACAATTGGTACACACTAGACTGTAAGTTCCCTGAGCAAGGACTTTATCAGTTTCTCTCCTTATCGTGAACACAATGTGTATCATAGTAAGGATGCACTTCTATCAATGTCTTAACTTCCATCCAGTAAATAATGTCCATATTAAAAGAATTTTTGTATTAAGCATTTGAAGTGAAGAGTAATGAGGATAATGGAGAAAATAATTCTTTGTAAAAAATAAATTTTAAAATTCTCATAAAATTAAATCTACTATATAAATGTTGAGGTACATCCTGATAATATTCCCTAAGTAAATATCAAAGCTTTTCAGACAGCAGGAGGTAACTGAAGCATTTGCATTTGCCATAATATTCTATGAAAACATACATCATATATATATATACACACACAAAAATACACACACATTCTTTTAAGTCCATGTTTCATGACTTTGTTTGAAAAAAATATTATTTGATGATATGACAATTTTAACAAAATATTTTAAATTACAGTGTATTAGTCAACCTGAGATTAGGTACCTAGTTTACTTTTGTCATGCACTGTAGATATCAGAATTGTTGGATGGTGAATGTTGGTTCCATATGTGGAACAATTCTTCAACTACAGAAAAAAAGCCAGGCAGAGACAATTCGTGATTAAATTTTTTTTAAATATATAGTTGTCCCAAGTGTACTATTATTTTAATCCCAATTTTTTGTTTTTACTCTCTAATATGAAATAATGGGATTATTTGTACAGGATCAAAACTGTTAATGAATTGGTTTATTCCAGCTGCAATAGAGAAAGCCACCTATTAATAACTCATAACACATCTCAGGGGTCTACACACAGCCTCTACTGTTTTTACAATGAAACACTTATATTTTTTTATTTTTTGGAAATCAATAATTTAAATTTAGGCATCCAGTACTCACTTATTCATTATTATGCATCTATGCTATACCACAGCGTTTAAGAGGCTAAATGTTGGACAGAAGTAGGTTCCAATTCCAGTTACTAGTAATAGCAATTTACTAACTCTGTGACCATGGGAAGGCTATTTAAACTTCCTAAGATTTTGTTCTATTATTTATAAATGGGGAAAATAACACCTACATCATTCAGATATAATGAATATCAGATGCAATAATGTATAAACCTCTCCATAAATTCTGGCATATGGAAAATAGTAATGGTGAAGGAAATAGCTCATGGAATATTATGGCCTATGTACAAATATCAGCATTACTACCTTGAAGTTATGCAACATGTGGAAGTCACTTACCTTCCCTGTGTCTCAGTCTCTCCATCAATAAAATGGGGATAGTACTACCCTATTAGTTGCTTTAAGAAGCAAATGAGTCAAAATATACAAAACATTAGAATAGGGTTTGGCATGTAGTAACAATAAATGTTTAATATTTTTCAATAAAATATATTCAATATTCAGTAATCAGAAATTCACATCACTACAATAACATCAGAATTATTGCTCATTGCAATTGTTATGTGCTAGCACTAGTCTAGGTGCTGAAGACGTAAGCTAAAATATACTCCCTAATTCGAAAATACCACCAAAATAATGAGCTTTGTGTCTTTTCATATGACTATCTTATTACTTCATAAATTTACATAGGAGCACAAAGTTGTCTTCTTACGGTGTAGCTAAATTCACCCAAAGGAAGAATTACCCACAGCTCTTTGGTGAAGGAATGATTTATTCCCCTCTCAATCTAAGAATGACATAAAACTGCAAAAAGGAAAAGGGCCAAGGGGAAGGCAGGGTGAAATGTAGGAGAATCTTCTCCCATCCTGGATGGAGAACTGCTATTCCCTCCCTGACAAAGAGAAAAGAGAATCAAATGAAACAAGCACTTTCTCAATATCATTATTTAGGAGTTTTCCAATGGAACCACAAATGTTTCATATGATGCCAAACATACACCAAACAAACAATGTCTGAAATTCTAGTCAGCCCACGTCAGAAGCTAGAAACTCAAGGCTGGGGCCACTGATGTGCTATAAGCAAAGAAAAATAGCCTAATTAATTGGAGAAGAGAATTGGGATCCAAAAAACTTCCAAAAGGTGGACAGAGTGAGCCAAATCTAACAAGATCAATTAAAATAATATGATTGGGGGAAAAAAAAGCTAAAGACAGAAATAAAGAATTAGGAAGATATGGATAAGTAAAAAGACTTTCTATATTTAGGAAGCCAGATACCAGTCAGCAATGTGCTTTGGCTGCCTGAAAAACTGCAGTAGTGACAACAACATCAATAGCATCAAAAGAAGCCAATGAGGTCTACACTGCAAAGCCAGAACTCTGGAACCTAAATGCAAGTAGTAAAACTTGGGTCAGACATCACCTAGTTGGTTACAAATACTGCACTTAATGGGGCCGCTGACAGACAGCAGAACACTCCTTCATTCATTCAACTGGTTTCTAGGGAGCACCCTCTGTGTGCCAGAACCTTCTCCAGGCACTGGGGATTCAGAGGAGAACAAGACAGACAAAATCACTATGGTCTCTATTCTCTATGATGCTTACATGGGAAGATGGAGTGCAGATATAAAATTAAATATCATCAATCATCTCATAGATCACTAGGTGCTATGAAGAAAATAAAGGATTGACAGGGAGTGACTAGAAAGAGAAAGAAACAGAACTAAAAACCAGGCAGGTGATAAGATCAAAAGACTCTCTTGAGGAGTTGACCTTTGATTGGGATGAGCCATTCGAAGATAAAGGAAAAGAGCATTCCAGGTAGCAGTGACAAACATAAAAACCCTTAGATAGGAACAAGCTGGAGAGAGGCTGAAGGAACACAGAGGAGGCTATTGTAGCCTAAAAGGTAGGGGAGGAGGCAGAGGGTGGGTTACACCTGGTGGAGAGAGGAAGGCAAGGTCAGATCAGGTAACGACTTCTAAGCCATGAAAAGGATTTGGTTTTATTCATTGTGTAATCTGCAGTTATTTAAAAATTTAAAGCAAAGATGTGGAATGATTTGATTTATGCTTTTAAAAGATTATATGGCTGGAGATAATAAAGGCAGTTAAGAAATTTTGGGAGTGGGCGCAGGTGAGCAGGCTGTGGGTGATGGTGGTGTAACAAGGTTGTAGAGTTCATAGAGAGAACTGTGCTCTCATGATGGGACTGTGTAAGTGAACATGTCACCGGAGAAATGGCTGAAGGAAGAAACCCGTTTTCGGTGGCAAAGAAGAAGACTAATGAACACTGATGACAGCTGTCTCCAAATCCTTACACAGCTCAGTTCCAGAGTGAGGAAGCTCAGTGCCATGCTATCATGAAGGGTAGACAGGCTTTATGACAACAATATGAAAGACTCCATACCTTATGGATTGGAACCCTGCTCTACTGCAGACTACTTAACATTGAGGATACAATACCTGTTTAACAGAGTCCTGTGAGGATTAAATAAATTAATGTAAAAACAAAAGTCACCTAATAAGGGCCTAATTCATGATAAGTGCATATAACAGATTATAACTACTATTATTAGGATTATTATTTTATTAGATGGAAGCTATTGTTAGATAGCCACATTTAACCATTTTTATTCTGGAAAACTTTTTGAGAATTTGATGAAATATATGTCTTTTCTCCAGAAAAATGTGCAAAATATATACAGTACATTAACACATATACACACAAAATTTTGCATACAACTTTTAGCACTTAACAGAATCCTTTGAGAGTCCATTCATGAATCCCTTAGGTTAGGAGAGAATACATCTCAAGAAGTTCTGAGAGAAGGGAGTTAAGAAGCCTAAAGTTGGCTTAAATATAAGCTTGCTAACTATCAAGAAACCATTTCTCCAAAATGTTTTGCACCAGGGATGGTTAGACCTTTAGACAAAGACATGGCAGAGATATTGAAAAAGGACCACAAGTTTTGACCATGGTGTTTGAACTGAAGCGTGTGTGTGTGTGTGTGTGTGTGTGTGTGTGTGTGTGTGTGTGTTGGCTGATTTCTTCAAAGGGAATCTTATAGAAGTCTAATAAATTGCTTAGATAGGAGAGTTGCTCTCATCACAATGGAAATAGGCATTCTCCATACCCCACTGGTTGGCCTGAGACATCATCAAAACCTTTGGTTCCTCAGGGTACAATATGAAAACCACTGGATCTGGTGACTTCTAATGACCCTGCTAGATTGTTTGCTAATCTGGAACAACACTAAATTGAGGTTATCTCAAATGACTTTATCTTTGTATTAACAGATAATCACATACATTTATGGGGTACAATGTGATGCACAAATACTGCATGATCTCACTTCTATGTGGAATATAAAATAGTTAAACTCATAGGAGTAAAGAGCAGAATGGTAGTTACCAGGAACTGAGGTGGAGGGTGTAAAGACACTGGTCAAAGGGTACAAAGTTTCAGTTAGAGAAGAGGAAGTTCTGGAGATCTACTGCACAGCAGAGTAACTATAGTTAATAATGTATTGTATACTTGAAAACTGCTGAGTAGGTTGTAAATGTCCTCACTACAAAAAACAATTACTTTATCTTTGACTCAAAATTCCTAGGTATCCAATCATGGGAGCATGAAAGGCTTTAAAATCTCACCAGAAAAAAATATATACAGAAAAATATAAAATTTGGAGTTTGACTTATGATACCTCCCCAAACCCTGGCCCCAGAACTACTTCCCAATCCACCTCCAGCATACCTCTTCATGGACTTCGGGGAGAGTTCCTTTTCTACTTCCTTTACAGGCATGCTGTAGGAGTCCACATTGTACTCACTGTCATCATCATACTCATGGTCTAGCAGTGTTCTTGCCCATGTTCCCATGTCATAAGGGGGCAGCATTCCTCCAAACTCAGAGGGCAGAATCTCAGGATGAATTAGTTGGTGAAGACTGTTCAGGTTGTTACCATGCAAAAATATCTATAAATGCAAGAAGAGTAGAGGGAAGGAAACACACAGAAGAAACTAAATACCATCCAAATGCTGAGAGTAGAAAGTGAGCATAGGAAGAGAAAACACAAGAATTGTCCAGGTCTGTTATATTTTTAAGATCCTCATCCATTCTGTAAAACAGTTAAGGCTGGTACTATTATCCTAACATTTCCTATCAAAATCCTGAGGTTCAGAGATTTTAAGTAGTTTCTGGAAGTTCAGATAATTATTGGATTAAAGAGCTGGAACCACAAATTTGGTTTCCTGCTTCATAGTCAGGGGCATGAGCAGAATAAGATGTGCATGCTGATCTGTACACATCCTGGTGTTAGTTGTGCAAACTTGATGATGTGCATAATAAATGCTGTGAAAACAGACCCTTCTCATAAGGGACACATCAATTACAGAGCCTATCTAAGAGATTATGCCCAAAAGCTGTCATCAGCATGGCTTTCTCTTTATCATCAATAAAAATAAGAATACTGCAACCACTAAATTACCATTTTATAATGCAAAGTGGGTGATGTAAATAATAGAAGTAGATTAGCATCATCATAATGAAAGGTTGAGTGAGGTTCCTGTCCCAGGGGACATTATGTTCTGTAATGTTGCCAGCACCTTCTCTACTAAAGATTTCCATACTTACTGTCCAAATAAAAAATGAAGTAATGGATTGAAGATGTAAAGCTGTATGTATACGTTAATTATTGGTATAATTGTCTACATAGAGCTTTTATTCAAAACTTGAGAAATATTCAAGCCACATACTCAAGATTTGTTTCTACATAAATTACTACCTTTCCTCCTCTTCTTTCATTTCAGTCACAAAACTGCAGCTCAGCCTTCTCTGGTACATCATTGTTGTCATCTCATATAAATTTATGTGATGTTTATTTAAAAATTATAGTTTATATGTAACTTAAAATAATTTCATTCTTCAGGCTCAAGAGGAATAGGCAAACACATTCATATTTGTTTTCTGTAACTTTAGAATCCACGGAAGTAAATATATAGGAAAACAAAGAAAGATTATTTTACTACATCAAATAAAATTGGAGGATGGCAGTCACCAATTAACAAGCATTTTCAACAAATTATGGAAGAGTAAAAGCACATAATAGCAGGTCACTGGCCAAATGGCTGTTCTAATACATAATACACTGTATAACAGATTAATTTCAAACTTTACACATTCCCACTGTTTGTCTGAAAGCACAACAGCTAGTATTTATGTCCAGGAAAACACACATACTCCTAAGTTATTCTCATAAGAAATAAATTAAAAAAAAATTCCTTGGGAAAGTTAAGTTCCGGCACCTGAAACCCTTATTTTTTATGTATATAACCTTTTTTTTAATCAGATGTATTTCTTTATGTAACAAATCTTCTCCATCAAGTCATGCAAGAGTTATGGTAATAAATCCTAGAGCAGCAAATATAATCCTACCACACTACTTCCTCTCTCTTCTCTGATACTGTTACTTCCTCCCTCAACATCCCTTCTAGCTTTGGCCCTGCTTCCACTTTCCCTGCGAAAATGGGACAACGAGATGACATCAACCCACCCACGAACATCTGTGTCCATGTGTTTTGCCTTCACAGTTAGTACAATGGAATGATAAACCCTACAAAGGCCAGCCTCTCCACCTGCACACAAAATTCATCCTCTCTACCCTACTCAGTGATATTTCTCAACAATTCTATCTTGCCTCTCTCACATCATCAAATTTTCTCTCTCTGCTGGATCTTTCCCATCAGACAAAAAACATGCTGACTCCACTACTCCTGTGCAGACACATAAAACCTTTCTTGGCCCTACTTCCACCTCCAGTTGTTACCCTATGTCTCTCCTTCTTTACAGCAAAACTCAACAAAGGAGCCGTCTATATATTCATCATCCGAATACTCTCTCCTCATTTTTCCTAAATCTAATTCAAACAGGTTTTGTCTTCCACCACTGCATGAAAAAGCTCTTGTCAAGATCCTGGCTAAATTCAGTGTCCAAATCTCAGTCCTTGTTTATCTTGAACTCTCAGTAGCACTGGCTATAGATGACTCTTCTCATTGAAACTATTTCAGTACCTTTTGCTCTTTGCCCTCCTTTCTAGATACTTCTTTAGAATCTATTTTTATGATCACCCCAACATCTTAACATCAGAGACACATCCAGATCTCCATTCTTGGATCTATTCTCTTCTTTAATTATACTCACTCTTCGGTGATTTCATTCATTTCATTGCATTCAGTCAGTAGCTTTAAAATATTGTCCATATACTAAAAATCTGTCTTGAATCCACACCTCTCCCTTAACTCCCTATTTGTATTTCCACTCTCTACTTGAGATTGCCACTTAAATGTTCAATGGGCACCTCAAATTCAACACATTCAAAATTGAGCTCATAATCTTCCCCCTAAATCCGCTTATCCCTATTCCCAGCTTCAGTTAATAGTTTGACTGTCCTTCCAGTCTCTCAAACCAAAACTTTCCACTCATCCTTCATTTTTCTCATCATCTAAATTCTCAGTAAGTCCTTTTGGCACTATCTTCAAAATGCATCCTAAATCTAATTATTCTGACCAGCTCCACCCCTACAACCTTAACAAAAGCTTCTGTCCTTTAAACTATATTACTACACTAACCTTCTAGAGTAACTGCTCTCTCTACTTCCTCTCTTCTACCTGTACTTTATTCTCAACATAGCAGCCAGAATGACAATGTCAAAATATGTTAGATCATATCATTCTGCTCACAATTCCCCATTGAATCCAATTTTCTCTTAGAGTAAACCCTATAAGGCCCTATACAAACTACCTCTTTGAACACAGCTCCTGCTACTCCCTGCTGAAACACACTATGCATATACTTGTTTTAGGACATTTATAATGGATTTTTCTTCTGCCTGGAGATTTCTTTTTCCAGATGTCCCCACAGCTTGTTGACCCATATCCTGCAAACCTTGGCTTGAAAGTCCCCTGATCAGGAAGGCCTTCCTGCTGAGCCTATGTAACCTTGCAACCCGGCCCAACCTGGAAAGCCCTATCCACTTTCTCTGCATCATATTTCTCTATAGCACCTATGTTATCTAGTTAAGTTATGCATATATTGCCTTGATGATTCATAAAATATAATACCATTGTTTCTCCAAAGCCAAGATTTGTTGAAAAACATATTATATGAAGCTACTCTTTTAGAACTCTTATATATGATTGCACCTCTGGGCTAGGCAATAAAGATGCATTACAATTGCCCAACTGTTAATCTTTTGCTTTTAGATTTTTCTTTGTTTTGACTTAGTTCTGTGTGTGATAACATCATTTATTGATGTTTTACTATTTTTTTCTCCTTGTATTTTTTATCTTCCTCCATTTCATGCAAGAAGTCTGGTCCTTGTTGGCTCTTTTGCCTCTGAATATCTTACAATTTTAAGAATTATCCTGAATAATACTTCCAATTTTTATTTTATTTTTCTATACTGTGCCATTAAAGAGTTCATGTTACGTAATCTGGAATGGAAAGAAAGAGGATGAAATACTTTTGAGAATCAGCAAGGAGCAGAAAAGAGTCCACCATACTGACATATTAAGGAAGAAATTTGTGCCAATTAGTAGGGGAACCTATTTCCCATCAGCTCTTGGTAAGAAGGAAGACCACAACCATGGAATCACTGAAAACGTACTGAGGTCATGGCTGCTCTGGGGTTTTAGCTTCAGTAAATATGCCCATTTTTCACAGACAACTTGGGAGCAAGAGGAAATCTTAATTCAAGGAACTAGTATCAGTATGAACAATGAGGATGTCAGAAATAGCCATGATGGACGGGAAGTTTGACTTGCATGAAACATTCCAGATACTGGTGAGATTTTATGGAGAAAGGCCCCCTTTACACCTAAGGTGGGTAGCCCTACCAGCCCATCATGCAGGAGATCCAAAGTCAGATTTAAGAAAATCAAAAACCAGATGTTTCTTGCACACCTGAGTTTGTGAAAAAGATCCACAACTGCTCTTTAGGTTTTCTTTTTTCAGAACATAGGCTTATAGCATCTGAGGTACAAGGTGTTTGAGTAATACTGTGATGCTGAGTCATTTGGACTATCAGTGAGGATATGATAGCTTTGCATTGTGTATTGATTATGTAAGTAGAAATTAAGAGCATTTTAACCTATAATTATTTTCTCATATGAAAATTTCCAATTCATATAATTATAATTAAAATAGTAAAGTTCAGATACCTCTCTTAGACCTAGGATAATGCTAGTAATGCATTCTTCTAGGCATTATTAAAATTGTCAAATACCATCACAAAACTCCCAGGCCTAGTGCACTCCCTGTTTTCTAGACTTGATCTTCTTTAGTCTTTTTCAACAGAGTAGAATCGGGGTCAAATCATGTCATAACAAGTCACCCCTGTATTCAGTATGCTTCAAGGGCTTCTTGTTTCACTCTGCCTGAAAGCCCAGATCCCTGCAATGACACAGGAGGCCTTGTGTGATCTAGGACACCATACTCCCTCCTAGCCTACCTCCCACTCCTTCCCCCATAGCTCATTCTGATCTAGGACACCATACTCCCTCCTAGCCCACCTCCCACTCCCTCCCCCATAGCTCATTCTGCTCCAGCTCTTCTGTCTCCTTGCTGCTTGTCAAGTACACTAGGCATGTTTCTACCTAAGCACCTTTGAAACTTTCTTTCCCATAAATCCACATGTCCAGCTCTACTATCTACTCTCTGTGATTCAGGGCAAATGAGTTAACTGAGCCTTATTTTCCCATCTACATAATGAGAAAAATAACAATACTTACCCTAAAGCATTGTTGTAAGCATTAAAAGAGTTAACATATGTAAAGTGCTGAGAACAGCATGTGGCACAGCGGAAATACTGCAGAAGCATTCGCTAGTGTAATTTGTACTAAAAGTCCCAGCAGGTTTTCTGGATCACCTGATCACCCCTTTATAAAACAAAGCTTGATAGCATTTGTGAGGCACTTTTTTCTTCACTTTCTGAATTCTAAAATATTTGATTCTTAACGGTAGAAATAATTCTTAATATAAATTATACTTGTTTACAGAATTGTTTCTCCTGAACAACTGAAGCATTTTAAACAAAGTCATTTACGGTGAACCCTATGCTCACTAATGTGTGATATGAACACAAATTACTGCACTTTCACACATACAATGGGGCCTCTACAACATGGAAATACCTGAAGTGCCTTCTGGGTCACTGAGAAACTGACCTGGAATTATCTTCCATATAGATTTAGAAGTAAATACATTTTACTGTGGAATCAGTCATTTGGAAATTGGATACAGCACAAGGAAATAAAACAGTTTTAAATGTGAAGTGGGAATATTTAGGTTTGTATACTAGCTCTAAAACTTTTCTGCTCTGTATAGATGAGTTAGCAGGTTACTTATCCATCCTAAGACTTGCTTTTCTCAGCTCTGAAATAGAAGATAATGCTTACTAAATTTACTTTTCAGGGCTGTTTTGAGAATTAAATGAGACATGAATTAAGATGTGTTTTTACAAAATATATTTTAATAAAAATGATAATCATGTTCAGTATTTATCATGTGCCATGTACTATGCTAAATGTTTTACATAAATTATCTTAATCTCAGAAAAATATTACTTCATTGTATTGTATTTTGGTCATCTTCATTATTAGGTAAAACTGAATCTTAAAGATACTTCAAGTAACTTAAAATTTAAAGAAATATTAAAACTTCTCCACATTATCATTCTTTCCAATATGTGTGATTGATCATGACAGTCATTACAAAATTATATTAGATAGTGTAAAATTCACTATATTTGGTACAATACATATTGTGAAAAACTAAAATTCATCAGCATATAAAATTGTAACTTTTGTTTAGATTTTTACTTGAATTAAGTGTACCCACTGCACTATAGTAACATGACATAAAAGAGTATTTTGACCTTTAAATTGAGGCTTTAATATATAATTAATGTGCTTAAATGTCTTCCCCTTTTGTGAGAAAGTAGAAGAGCTAGTTTTAAAATGTTTCTTTCAGATACACTGTTCAGAATTAATCACAAGGTCACTAAGAACTTAACGATGTCTTTCATGTTGAATATTTATATGCAAAATTGAAGTACAGTTTACTATAGTGAATATTATATATACACTGTGCAGTCTAATTCATTGAATGAGGGAGAAGAAAGGATTAAAAAACAAAGAAATACCCTTTTCCGAGTCTTCTCCTTAAGGAAAGGTCGGATCACGGTGTACAGGGCATGGATATACCACGGCTGATTAACAAAATGAATTCCTCCAAATCGTGCTGGGAAACTATCCTAGAGTAACATGGAGAAAACAAAAATCAAAACATGCTTTAATATACTCAGAAAGTTTAGGGAAGGCTATATGGCATAAAAATTTGTTGTTCCACACACTTGAGATTATCTGTATAGTTAAGGAGAAGAAGGAAGAAGAAAGAATCTTAGAATATTAAGCATTATTAATTTCATACAGTAACTGAAGCAATGTATGAGAAAGCAAATCCTTTTCAAGAAAAAGGTTATTGATAAGAATTTCAGCATTTTTAGGAGCGTTGCATTTTAAGCCTGCAAACTGTTAATAGTCATTAAAAGCCAAGGAACAAAAATAAAGGTTATTAGAGATTTGTCAAATAAAGTATTTATATTGAATAAATGTTTATTTAAATTATTTATATTTATTTAAAATATGTTTAAATTAGAACATTGTATTAATTTCCAATACAGTCATCTATAATGTGAGCAATGACAGATATCAAAACTCACTGTTTTCTCTTTATCTTATTATTTTATCAACTTTGTTATAAACATTCTCCTTTCTATATTTTAACTACAAAAAGGGAAACATGCTTAAACAAAATAAAAACCCAGAATTATATTGTAAGAAACCTGGAGATTTCTTTGCTAGGTTAAATGAAAATCAAAATACTCTGAACTCGGTAAGATTGGCCTCTATCAAAAAATCCCAAAACAACAAATGCTGGCAAGGATGTGGAGAGATAGGAACACTCTTACCCTGCTTGTGGGATTGCAAATTAGTGCAACCTCTGTGAAAAAGAATTTGGAGATACCTCAAAGAACTGAAATTAGAAATGCCATTCGATCCAGTAATAGCACTATTAGGCATCTACCCAAATGAGCAAAAGACATTCTATAATAAAGACATCTGTACCCGAATGTTTATGGCAGCACAATTCACTATTGCAAGGATGTGGAAACAACCCAAGTGTCTGTCAATTCATTAGTGGATTATTAAAATTTGGTATATGTATACAATGGAATATTACTCAATTATAAGAAACGACAGTGATCTAGCACCGTTTGTATTTTCCTGTATTGAGCTTGAGCCCATTATCCAAAGTGAGATGACACAAGATCAGAAAAATGGGCTCCACATGTACTTGCCATCAAATTGGTACTGACTGATTAACACAATGGTGCTCACATGGTGGTAGTGTTCACCAGGGATTAGGGGTTTGTGGGGGTAGACGCACAACTGAGGGACGTGATTAGCTTCGTAGAGGGGAAGGGCATGACTCTAACCCTTGCTAGGGAGAGGCAAAGAAATGTAACCAAAATATTTGTACTCTCATAATTTCCTGAAATTAAAAAAAAATACTCTGAGCTCTTCCCACAGGAGGAAAATGGAACTATCATGATGCCATTCTCCTCAAGCAAGAACTCACCTTGTGTAAGCTCTGAATCTGAAGTGATGCAGAAAGATGCTTTCTTCCTACCCTTGATTAAATAGGTACATGCCTAGCCCACTCCAAAATATGAAGGAATCCTTAAGCCAAATGAATGGCAACATTTGACACTGCACTTGAAGATGTCCATAATCTACAAAGAACTAAAGGGAATCAACAAGAAAATATCAAACAATCCTACTAAAAAGGTGGGCAAAAGGCATGAACAGAAGTTTTTCAAAAGAAGATAGACTAATGGCCTATAAACATATGAATAAATGCTCAATGTCGCTAATCATCAGAGAAATGCAAATCAAAACCAGAATGAGATATTACCTAACCCCAGTGAGAATGGCTCTTATCAAATAGTCCCAAAACAATAAAGTCTGGTGTGAATGCAGAGAGATAGGAACACTTATACATTGTTGGTGGGGCTACAAACTAGTGCAACCTCTATGGAGATTCCTCGAAGAACTAAGAGTAGACCTACCATTTGATCCAACAATCCCACTACTGGATATTTACCCAAAGGAAAAAAACGTCATTTTATCAAAAAGACACCTGCAGCACAACAATCGCAAAGATGTGGTTTATTGTAGCACAATTGACAATGGCAAAGATGTGGAATCAACCCAAGTTCCCATCAATTCATGACTGGATTAATAAAATGTGCTATATGTATACCATGGAGTACTGCTCAGCCATTAAAAAAATTAATACCTTTTGCAACAATCTGGATGGAACTGGAGATCATTCTCCTAAGTGAAATATCTAAAAATGGGGAAAATATCACATGCACTCACTATTAAATTGGAACTAACTGATCAGCACTCATGTACACAGATGGAAGTAAAACTGAACAGAAATCATGCAGGTGAGAGGTGGGAGGGGAGGGTTGAAATCATACCAAACAGGTACAATGTGCACTATCTGCATGATGGGCACACTTACAACTTTGACTCAAGCAGTAAAAAGCAATCCATGTAACCAAAACACATTTGTACACCTGTAATATTCTGAAATCTTAAAAAATAAATAAAATAAAATAAGGATTCCACATAAATAGACCTAATTATTGCTACTAGTTCAAAATTCCACATTGAACTGACTACAAAGTTCTTTTTAAAAAATAAATAAACCACTAGAAGTGTCTCTCCAGTGGCATCATAATACTTGGCAGTCTTCTTGATTCTATTTAGAGCATGAGCAGGAAGAAAAGAAAAGTAAAGGCACAGGAATAATTGTAGATTTTTTTTTTTTAATTTAAATGTTCCCTTGAATAAGTGGTCTGGTAAAAAACATGCATGGCATAACCCCATTAAAATATTTTGTTTTCATTTGGAACGCTCATGAGCATTGGTGAATTAACTTAGTGTTTTTGCATATTGATTTGCAAAGCTGCTGAACAGTATTTTGCAAAGTACTTTTTATCTCTGAGAATAGAACACTATACTGCAACAGTACTTGAAAAAATAAATTAGTATAGCTGAAGGTAAAACTTTTCACTCTTTATGCCAGTGTCTTATTTCTTTTATAAATATGTAGTTTTCATTCATCAAGAGGTTATTACGATAATAAAAATGAATCAGACAGAAATGCATGGTATGTTTTTACGTCATGAAATTTTTATACTCGAAAAGAAGATAAAAAAATGTACATATAAGCAAAGAGAACACTAAGACAAACCCAGGTATTTTATTACTATTATTATTATTATTATTCCACCTGAATATGGGAAGGACAGAGAGGTTTGCTTAAGGATTTCCTGTCCAGCAGGAGTTTTCCTGGCACAACCTTCCCTAAGGGTGTAGAGCCTGGAGAAGGGCAGGGTCACGCCCCCACTCCCACTCACTCCCACCTGCCCTCAGTGTGTGCAAGCCTAGTGTTTGCTCCTGAGTACTCCACACCCCAAGCGACCAATATTCTCTAAAGTTTTAGGTTCCTGCAATTAACAGTTGCCTCCGGAGCCACTGAGCCTTCACCCAGTCTCATGTCTTTTTTTTTCTTTCCTATAGATTTCTGTGTGTGCTTGACTCAGAGGGACTTGTCTCACATTCCTGAGAGTTCAGCAATGCACCTGGAAATAATTTTGTTGTGAGGAAGCTAACATCTTAGCACTTCATAGTAGGAAGATCTGTGAGAATTTTTAACCTGCTGTACTGTCTGAAGCAGAACTATTTAATATGTTTTTAAAATATATTCCTGAATGAGCATTTGATCTTTAGAACAAAACAGAATGAACACCAACTATCAAAGCTATTAAGTAGAAAGTCTTAGTCCAGGTGATTCTTAAACCTTGAGAATTATATGAAGCCATGCTTCTTCTTTTCTGAAAAAAAATGAATATACTCACATATACACATAACTTGCACACAATGCCATGGGGCTTCTTGGACATGTCTTTAAGTATGCAATGGCTTGATCAGTACCAAATCATAGCTGAGACAGACTGAAGGAGCAAGGAAAGCCCTGACTTTGCAACTTTGCTTAAAATTCTGACTTCATGCCACATCTCAAGAATCGAAGTCCAAAACAAGGACATAATCCTTGATTGATTTATTTTCCTTACTGTGATCTTCCTCATTTTCAATCATGTCCCAAGTCTTGCAATATTTACCCCCTGTCTCTGTGGAGTTTCATATTCACTCTCAACATGGTGCCAATATGATCCCAGTAAAACTCAAAACCCACTGTCTCTACCACATGTTACCTCCCTGCATCTCCTTCATGTCTGTGGTTGCCACAATGTCCCTTAGCTTGTTAACTTTGTTCTCTTCCATATGCCTGCCATAGCCTTCCCTCCCTTTTTGTAAGATCTACTCTTTTTTTTTTTTTTTCTTTTTTTTTGAGACAAAGTCTCCACTCTTTTGCCTGGGCTAGAGTGCAGTGGCATCATCATAGCTCACTGCAACCTCAAATTCCGGGGCTTGAGTGATCCTTCTGCCTTAGTCCCCCAAGTAGCTGGGACTATATGTACATGCCACCATGCCCAGCTAATTTTTTTTTCTATTTTTAAGAGAGATGGGGCCTTGCTCTTGATCAGGCTGGTCTTCAACTCCTGAGCTCAAGCTATCCTACCACCTTGGCTTCCCAGAGTGCTAGGATTACAGGCATGAGCCACCACACCCAGCCCAATCTACTTTTACTAATCCCTAAGACTTATATCTGGGAACATCATCTACAGGAAGCTTCTTGTGAGCCTTTCCCTCACTTCTCAGTCATTCCTCACCCATAGAAGCCCATTCTGTGCTTTCACCAGCACAGCACTAGAGTCCGTCACTGCACTTTGCCACATGACCCTGAAATTGTTTTTTTATTTGTCTGCCTCTACTACTAAACAGTGACCTCTCTGAGTGTAGAAGTTGTATGTTTTATATGCTCTAGTGGAGTCTGGCCTGGAATCCATTTCCACTCATGCCCCACTCTACAGGGCAGAGGATGGAAGGTTAAGCATATGACAGTTCTGCCAATGTGATACACCTGGGCATGATTTAAAGCCCAACAGGAGAGATTGTTTTCAGCAGTCAGTCTCTGGACCCTACCTTCCTCTTTCTAGGAGGTGTCACTTAGCAGGTGAGTGGCCTCTGGGATAGCAGCAGCAAAGATGAACACAATAGTTTCTTGGCCACTGAATCATATCCAAAACTAAGGGTTTGGCAACAGTCCCCCACAAATTCCACTGTTCCAGCTCTTCCAATGAGGCTGCAAACACTAACTGCCTGTGCTAAAGCCATTTGTTCTTATATCATCCAGACAGATTTCTGTTTTGTGTACTGAACAGAGCCAGACTGTATCTGATTCACCTTTATATTGCCAGCATTTCAAAAACATATGTGTGTTTGTCCCAGAACAGAGCTAGATGAACATTTATCGAGTAAACTCTGTTATTTACAATTTAAGAAAACTAGTTATCTTCTCTGAGCCACAATTTCTAATCTGTAAAATGGAAACAACATTTAATGGGACTGCTAATACCTAACAATATCCATTAATTATTGAGCACACGTCCTAGATACAAGGCTATTACATTAACCACAAGCCGCCCCACTTTACAACTGTGGAAATGACCATGGAGGTAATTTTATAGTGTGGTTTAACTGGTAATCATTTGGCCCTAAATAGCACTACAAAGTAACGATCAAAATGACAACATACAGTATGCCAGTCGTTGACACTTTTGGCTACGCCACTCTTCACTGGAGATAATAAGATAGAAAGTTCCTGGCAATCAGTGAGAGTACAGCCAAGATGGGATGAAGAGAGGTAATAGAATTCCTACCTTCCAGAAGTTTTTGCTAATTCACTTGCTCACACTTTTTTTCCCCTTGAACCAAACTCTTTGTGCTCAAGGCACAGATTGCTTTGCCTGAATACTTCAGTTAATGGAAAGTTGGCCTGCCAAGGTTCTAGTGGAATTCAGCATTTCTACAAGCTTCTGTTGACATTATACACAAATAAATATCTTTCTTGGGAGAAAATAGGTTTGGAAGTACCTTCTCTGCAATGCACCTTCTCTGCTTCCTTATAGGTAGACATCTATGGAAAACAATTGTAAAATGAGATTCGATCAGAATAAATCTCCTACTTTTTCCTCATTGGCACTATAGACACTGTATATAGGGTAAATATATTTATAGGTATCATATATATACATATCAGTGAATTATTCATATATTTCTAGCAAAAATATGTTTGTCTCTAATATATAGCTATTTGAGAAGAAAACCTGGAAAAATTAACGATTGTGTACAATTAATACTATTTGGGTGATGGGTATACTAAAAGCCCTGACTTCACCACCATACAATTAATCCATGTAACAAAAACACTTGTACCCTAAATCTATTGAAATAAAAATAATTTTAAATAAATTTTGATGAAATATAGAAGTTGTGTTTTCAGATAAATACTATGACACGTAATATAGTCAGATTTGCAAACAAAAAAGAATCATTATAATTTCTGGTGCAATCAGGATATGGTGCAGAGCCACAAATTAGAGCAAATGAATTATTTTTCTATGAGAAAGAAATCCACAACTTTGGTTGTGTTTCACAATGACACTGTCTAGGGCTGCTAACCCAATCAGTTGTGTTAAGAAGTGTCCTCAGTATGAAAATAGGCAGAAATTGTATGTGTAACTCACCTATTCGGAATTAAATCTATCAGGCTTTTTAAAAAATGTTTTGTTTTCCTTTTCTCTTTTCCTTGTACTTTTTAAAACACTTAGTTTCAACTACTATATGAAATATAGCAAAGTGGATATAGTGATAAGTTGTACCACCCAGCACCTAGAAATTACACCTGTAATCCCTTACCTCTACCCATAAAGTCACACTAGGACCCAAAACAGTGCATTATTCATGTGTGATGCTTCAGTATAACTATAAAACATGCTTATTACAGAAATTTTGAATACAAAAAGGTATATTGAAAAAAAAGACGTCACTCATAAGCTTAGCAATAGAGACAAAAGCAATACTCTAAGCATCTTGGTATATTCTTACAATTTTTTAAGTTAAGTTTTATATAGATAACAAGAAACTCTATGTAGCAGTCTGGAATTATGATAATATTTATAATGGCTCATATATAATATTACTCTTTCTCAAAGTGTGCTTTGATATAGAAAGTAAAGTTGATTATTGTAGCAGCTGGTATAACTGGTTCCTTCAGGAGTGTCACTATTGGCCACCTTCAGACTATGTTTAAATTTATTAAATTTGGTCTGCCTTGACCTGCTAACCACACTGTGTTTCCTTAAATATGTCTTTTGGGAGTATATTTTCTAGATGGTATAATGGTATTTATATACCTCACACCCATATTTTAGAAAGTCATATTAGCTATTTGTATGCATGTTCTACTCATCTTCTAGAAGATTCAGATTCCTGAAGGAAGTCATGCTTTTCTTAGTTCCAAATCCCTGCTTCCATTCCCCACTGCTAGCATCATTTGCAGGATCTGGAACTGAAAACAATGGCACTATAGTTGTAATCCCACATATTTAGTCTCATCATTAGAGGACAGACAGATCTATACAAGTCATTCACTTGCTTTTATGAGGAAAGCAAAGATTTTTACCAAAACATTCCAACTAGTGTCTTCTGCCAAATTGAGAAAAGACAGCCAGAAAACTATTTAATTATCAGCTAATTGGAATGTCTTTTTCTGTGCCTCTCTTATAACTGGTAATGAGCCATACTTAAATGATTGCAAATAACAGGTTGAAAACAAAGAATTTTGACCCTTGCACAGAGATAAGAGTTTAAATTAGAATTATAAGCATGCAGGAGGCTGCTTCACCTTCATCCTCTTAACTTCTAACTCCTCATTAAAATCTCATGCTATCTGGGTAGACATACAATAAAGGAACTTAATTAGAAGCAAAGAATTATGCAGAAGCAAAATTTCACCAAAAAAAAAGTAATCTGATATGTAGGGAAACAATAATGAATAGTTTTTACATCCACATTATTTAACACTTAGGAATTTGCTATCTGAGAAAAGAGAAACAATTAATTGAATGGCTAAAGAAAAGAATACCTAATTCTGTTACAGGAAGCAAGTCAGTATATATACAATATATAACATGCTTCAAAATAAGCACTTAGCAAGGCTTTCTATTTGATGAACAATCTCTAAAACAAAATGCATGTAAATCACATATTTAAATTTTCATAATTCTTCAGAAAACAGTGTCTTAATTTTAATAAATGTTTTGAGAAAACAGCATGGATTTATCATGATAAATCATTTAAAAAGGTGATTTAAAAATACAATTATATCCCATTAATGTGTGGCTTGGTAGGTAAAATTCTTACTTGAATTTTCAAGTTTTGAAATACAAAAATATTTTGAAATGATTTTGCCCTACTAAATGTTAAAATCCTAAATCTAAATATGTACTAAAATGTAGGCAACTTTCTAGGATCAGTTTTTAAACTTGAAAACTGATGTTCTAGGTTCACACTTACACAATGTTACAGTATCTGTTTCAAGACACTTGGCCAAACATCAGCTACTTTTTAAATCGCCTATCATGAATACAAGTATGTCAACAAGTATTTCTCTTAGGAATAGACAACATAGCCTGTCGTACCCAAAGGCATGCATATTATGTCTGACAATTCTATTAAAAGAAAATGACTCACCCATTCTATATGCACTAATATTTGGCTAAAGAAATCTTTACAACACTGCAACGCCTAGAACATCTCTCTTTTGCCTTGCTCTGTTACTCTCTTTTAGGGAATTTAGTTCCCATTTTAGACATGTGCTAGCCTTGATCTTTTTCTGTTCTGAGGGTGTCCTCTTATTGGTTTGTTTGTTGTTGTTTTCATTAGAAATGATGCCCAAATGCAATGATGCTGCCTGTTTCTGCCACGGGCTACACAGAGGGACTTAATGGAGGCACATATCTTCTCCGTGCACACTACTAGGCAGTCTGCCATGGGAGTCTGAGGTTTCAAAAACTCGTGTTCTTTCAACTGTGAGTAGGCAGGCGTTGTAGGGGGAGCAAGTCTCTCAAACCAACACTTTGAAGGCAAAGAGATCTGATTGCGTTGCTTTCGTGATTCCACAATCAGCATTTATAGTTTAAACAGGGGAAATTTCCAACTGCCATTCAAGAGGACTAGGAGGAATCTTCTTAGGCTGCTCAGAACACAGGAGTGGTCAGGGCTGCCCCAGTTTATGAAGCTACAGGCCCACAGAAAGACACAGAACTACTCCTTCCTCATCTGTCAGGACACATGATTGCCATCTGTCTATAGAAAAACGAGACTTTTGTGATGTTGTTTAATGGTTGTAATCTTAATATAGACTATCATTTCTCAATTTTTAGTTTTATTTTTAAAATCTGAAGGAATAAAACTGCTAGTATAGTTGGTTTGTCTAAATCTATAATGAATAACTGCATTTCCTCTTTTACCACTAAATTATCACTTTAAATAACAGTTATATATTGATTCCATAGGGGGGAAAATACAATGTTATCCCTTTCTTTTCATTTCCTGCTATGTTTTGAACACATGTATTGAAATAATCTATAACTCCCTTGGCTTCTAGGTTCCAGTGATAAATCCACTTAACCGTTAGATTATGTGTCTCTGTCAGCAAAGGTACCCCTCTCCCCCCTCCCAGGACATACACAGGATTTCCAAATAGAGCAGAGAGATCAATGTGCAGAGAAAGCTGACTAGAGTACATTGTGATTATATGCTCAGGGTCTGTGAAATGTGTGGCCTAGAACTCATTAGGCTATCTCAAAATATCAGGTATATTTAATTCTTGAAAAATCATTTTTAATTTTTTTCTGTGCTCACAGTTATCATTTGATGCTGCCTAACTATGCTTCAAATACACTCCCCTCCCCAAATATAATCCCTCCCCACACACAAAACCTACCACAGGACTCTAGGACACAATGTTGATGTATTAGTATGGATAGACCCCTATACCCAGATAAAACTCTCAGTTTTGGTGATTGTTTTTTGTTTTTGTTTTTGCTTTTTTTTTTTTTTTTTTTTTGGTGACTTGGTGCTATCAACTGCACATATAGGAGGGAATATCTAAGTCTGGAGTACAGTAAAATATAGATGAATTAAAGTGGAATATTATATGAAATGCTCTCCATGGAAAGAGCTCTACCTGGATTAAAAACTATTTCCCAAAGTAAAACCGACACTAAAAACTAATTTGCAATGTTTAGTCATCATAACTACTGCATGGACAAGGTCTCTTTTTTTGTGAGCAAAACAGATACAGTATTCTCACCAGTTACTTTTCCTGTCAGAGAAGGCTGATAACAGATTGAAGCAAGTCACAGCCACGCAGCCTCAACGTGAAGATACAAGACTTATTTGAGTCAGCCGCCGCTGGTGTGTGCCTGATACAACCCGGGAGTGAGACAGCCTGGAGAACGTGACACAAAGCCATTCTCACCCAGCCTCACAACCCGTGAGGCACTGATCTCAATCAAGTGTAACAGCAGGACAGAACGCAAAGCAAAAACCACTGCCTCGAAAAATGTGACATCATCATGTTCCCAACTCAGGCTCTTTTATTAAAACTGAATGCACAGCAAGGAAAACAAATAATTGTGCCACCTGTAAACAAGAGAGAATGTGTAGTAATTTTCTACGAACTGTCTTAAGGCTTATAGCACCAATATGTCAGCTGACCGCAGGAAGGCCTTACTATTACTCCAGCCAGTCTATCAATAATAGATTGGGTCTCCCACTTCACTTTTAAATGACGTTAGATAACACAAACTTAGAAGTGCTGACATTCTCAAAGTCAAATTCGCCAAAGGGGAGTTAAGCAGCAAAACTTCAGATATTGAGAAGAAAATTCTCAATTCTTCAGAATTGAGAAGAAAAAAATTATAATAATAATCGTGCAAAAGTCCTTTAATGGATATTTTATAACCTTCTTGCCTGTGTCAGACATGTGAAACTAAGCAAGATTGACTTTAATGATGAAACAATGCTACAACGGTTTGGCAAGACAGGAACTGCCATGTTCTGTGAAGGGAACATAAATTGGTAAAAAACATTCCTGAAAGAAACTTCAAAATATTCTCGTTATATCCCCTAATGTTGCTTCTAGACATCAATTATAGGAAAATTGTCATTAATTTTGGCGAAATTTTATGTGCAAGATTTTTTGTTTTGTTTTTACATTTTGTAATTAGGCAAATACTGAAATCAATTTAAATTTAGTTCAACAAAAGAGTGAATAAATGAATAATGTATTTATAATATGTAATACTAAAACACTATTAAAATGACATTTTCAAAGAATTCCTAATGACAAAAAGTAATCAAAATATATTAGGTTAATAAATCAGAAAAAATTATTTTAAAAAGGAATGTAAAAGGACTTGGAAGATACATTAAAATATTAACCTAGTTAACTCTGTGGCATAATAGATGACTTTTATTTTATTCTTTGTACATTTTATGTTTTGCAAATGTCCTGAAATGATCATGTACTACACACATGCACACATGTATATAGACTAGTAAATATGTATAATAGTAAAATATCACACACTTTGAAAAAATCAGCACAAAGACAACAATATATAGCACTGTAAGCATCAATTAAACTTAACAAATGTTTACTGAAAACGACCCAAAGCTGGGAAATGTAAAGGGAATGTGAATTAAACAATCCTTGCCTTGAAGGAGTTGCTAAAGAGAATTAATAACGTAAAGCAAGGAAAGATAATTTCCATGATATGGTATGAGTTTTAAAGCAGAGAAAGAATGAGGGATTGAAAAGTTGGAGGGATGAGGAAAGAACTCACAAAAGAGGTAGTATTGGAACTGGGTCTCAGGGGTGTCAATGAGAATCTGGTAGAGAGTGTCCCAGAGAGAGGGAGCAGTAGGAGCAGAGATGGGGAGACTGGGCCACCTTTAGGATACAGTTGCCAGGACCATTCTTCTGGAGTTGAAGGTCAGTATGAGAAAGTCTTGGAGCATGTCTGAGAAGGCAATTTTGAGCCTACCTGGACAGCCCAAGCTGTCTTGCAGAAAGGTTTGTTTGGATCTTAGCACTGGCCATTCTTGAGAAGGTAGTGGTGTGTTGAAGGTTTGCTGCTGGAACAATTATTTAGCAAGTGTATGTAGATTGGTATAGAAACCTGACATTTTAGTATTTACATTTTAATGTGATCAATCTAATGAGGAGACATTCAGTCACAAGTAAAGAAAAAAAAATAACAATAACAAGTAGAGTTTTAGTTCGGTTAATGTTTTTTTAATGACTAAGTAATGTGTGAGGCAGACATCCATATGCCTAGTGCCCCCACCACTGGGCAGCAGGAATGAGTTAGTGAGGGCCAGGGACTGGTTAGAGCGGGAGTAAGACTTGAAACTAACAGAGAGAGGAGTGGAACAAGGGTCATGGATGTCTCTGGTGCACATTTCTTGGAATAAAAAATAGCGACTTTATGTTTTGACCTGCCCAGTTTGTTTGATGGAGACTTGCAAAATTTCCTACTTTACTTGATTTCAAGTAGAGAGAAAGCAAAGGTGGAGACATGAAGCCAAAGCTGTTGGCTCTGTACAGGTATTCAGAGCCTGATTGCCAGTTATACCAAGGTGTCTACTGCAAAAGCCAACCAAGGTACACGTGTTAGAAATGTGAGGAAGACAGAGGCTATACAACTTGACCGATGGTTGGATGCAGAGTGGGCCTAGGAGAAAATTGCTGAAAGCAGTTTGCTACATTTTAATCTGGGTTAGCTGAGAGACCCACTAACTGTGCTAGAAACTGAAATAGGAAAAGGACCATATCTGAGAGTAAATGTGATGTGTTGAATTTCAAGTGTCGGTAGACTATACATGTGAAGATGTCCTCAAGCTGGGATAGCTCAGGCTACAATAGAGATGAAGAAAAGCAGAAACACAGCAAAAAAACAAAAACAATAACAAATTTAAAAGATTCATGAATATATGTTAAGTCATTTTAAAATGTTAAGGTAATCTGTATATTTTAAAATAATAATAATAAGCATTTTTCTCCCTAATTTCAGTTCTTGACTAGTATCATAGTGCTGGCTCGAGTAAGGAGTTGGGAGAGAAGAGGGAGGTTACTGAGCCAGAGTGATAATTTCCAATCATTTGCCAGAACACTTTTAGCTCTACCACCTCCTTCCAGAACTGTGTGGTGTCCATATGGATTGTGAGGCAGTAGATTATAAAGATAGCTTGAGAGGATCTAAAGATGTTTCAGGCACATGTTCTTCAAAAAAGCACACATGAACAACAGCAAGTCTGGGGCTCAGTATGTAGACTGCTGATGAGGAACTCCCATTCTTGACAGGAGATGTTCTAAATGTCTCCCGCAGGGATGGCGGGGAGGGGGCTGATGCCTCAGTTTAGCTAATCTGGGAATATTTACTTTCTCTTACCTGTTAGTTTTATAGCAAGAAGGAAGCAAAGGTTCAGCTTGAGATAATAACCCCCTTTCTGAAATCCAGAAACAGTTAATAAATGTACTTCTAAATCCAAAAAAAACAACAAAAAAAGAACTTCTAATTCAATGCTTCGAGGACTTTACTGTGCTCTTCTTGCATTTATTACAAAATCTTATATAGATGCTTATCAATTTTGGTTAATTTGAAAAGATTCTAATTAAACCCCCAGAAAATGCATATGGCCCGAGTAGGATTCTTCTTCCTTTTGCTTTACCCCCTGTGACTTTACTGGCAAGTAATGATCACCCAAAGCTATTCCCTAGAACTTTTCTTTCATATTGCTGCAAAGTCTTCCTACAAATAAAGCTTCTTAGGAAGTATTATTCAACAAGTTGTTGAACCATGGTATACTTCACTCAAGCAGAGATGTGGACGATTAGCACTTACTGTCTGCCCAAAGCATTACTCTGCATTTAGTGTCTCGATTCACTCTTGAATTTTATATGCAATTGGCAAGTTCATATGAGTCTTTAGTCTACCAATTTGCATGAACAAGATATGCAAGCATCCCTATTTGTCCAAGAATTCACATCAGAGCAACCACACACACAATGCAGTTCCTTCTATAATCTCAGTAACATAAAAATTTTGATTGTATCTGATGGAAAGTTTCATTCTAAGGTTCAAGTATTAATTCTACAAAATGTACACACTTAAAAGAGTCACCAAAAAAATTCCTTCACCTGTAAAAGTTAACAATTAGGTGGATTTTACTCTGAAGAGTTTTGCTTTTATCTCTCTTCTATTCTCTCTGCCATATAGATTTAACCAAAACCAAAATGAAACAGCAACAAAATACCCTATTTCTTTTAATGATGCAAAATAAAAATGCTTTCTCAATATAATCCTATGGTGTTCCTGAAGACAGATAATAAAAGTAGTTTTTTTTGCATTTAACAAATATTTATTGTGCCTACAATATACTATATTAACACAATATTAGCAGTGAGATGCTTGCTGTGATAGTTTTACTTTTTTCACCATTCAAAATGTACCTAAATCTACTGACTCACTGATTTTTTTTTTTAAATAATTATAGCCTCACAGGAAGTTGCAAAAACTGAGCTGTGTGGTCTCATGCACTTCTCACCTAGTTTCCACTAATGGGATACTTTACTAGAATAACCACCAGAATCAGGAAATTGACATTGACACAATCTGCAGAGCCTATTCACATACCATCAATTTTGCAAGCACTCATTTGTGAGCGTGTGTAAGGGTATGTAGTTCTATGCAATTTTATCAGCTGTGGAGCTCCGTGTAACCACTACCACATTCAAGATATAGAAATATTCTATCACCAAAGACAGGGCTCCTTCATGTTAAACTTTCAGCAGAGGCACATCCAACATATCTGACCCCAATTCCTAACCCCTAGTAACCACTAATCCATTCTCTGTCTCTATACTTTAGTTGTTTGGGGAATTTTATGTACGTAGGTGATACAGTATGTTACTTTTTCAGACTGGCTTTTCTTTCTTGCTTAATGCCTTTGATATCCATCAAAACTGTTTTCAATAATTTCTTGTTTTCACTTTTTTTTCCTTTTTATTGCTAGGGCGTATTCTATGGTATGGATGTACCACAATTTTACCCATTCACTCATTTTAGGACATTTGAGTTTCTTCCAGTTTGGGGCTATTACAAATAGAGCTGCTATGAATATTTGTATATAGGTTTTTGTGTGAACATAAGTTTTCATTTCTCTGTGATAAATGTTCCAGAGTCATATGTTGCTGGGTCATATGGTCTCATGTTTACTGTTATAGGAAACTGCCAACTGCCTTCCAGAGTGGCTGTACTATTTTACATTCCCACCAGCAATGTATGGAGAGATTTAGTTCCTCCACATCTTTGCTCTCATTTAGTATTTTCACTGTATTTTTTTATTTTAGCCATTTGAGAGGTATGTAGTGATATCTCAGGGTAGTTTTAATTGTATTTCCCACATCTTCTCATGCTGATTTGCCATAAGTATATACTCCTTAGTGAAATGTCTGCTCATGTGTTCTACCAGATTTATTAGATTTTTTTCTTTACTGTTGAGTTTTTAAGGGTTTTTTATGTGTCCTACCTTAAAAGTCCTTTCTCAGATATATGGTTTGAAAATCCTTTCTCCCAGTTTGTGGCCTGTCTTTTCATCCTTTTAAATAGTGCGTTTCACAATGCAATTGCTTTATTATAATTTTGATGAGGTTCATTTATTTTTCTTTTATTGATTGTGCTTTTGGCATCAATTCTAAGAACCCTTTGCCTGGCCCCAGATCCCAAAAATAATCCCCTATATTTTCTAAAAGTTTTCCATTTTTCTGTTGTATATTTAAATCCATAATCCATTTGAGTTAATTTTTGCATAAAGTTTGAAAGTTTGAGGTTTAGATTAAGCTTCTTTTTTTTTTTTTTTTGCCTATAGATGTTTAATTACTTCCAGCAACCTTTGTTGAAAAACTATACTCTCTCCATTAAATTGCGTTTGCACTTTTTTCAATTGGACATATTTGTGTAGGTCTATTTCTGTGTTCTCTACTTTTTTTCATTGATCTATATATCTATGCCTCTATTAAATTCTAATACTTATCTCTCTCTAATACTATTGTGATATAAATTAGAAAAAAACAAAATCTCCTTCTTTTAAGTATATACATTAAAAATATTTTCCAAATATTATCCTATGTTGTTCTATGAAATATAAATAAAGTTGATTTTTAAGGAAACAATTCCTTCCCCAGAAAAAGTTGACAAATTAGCTTGTCTTAACTTTCAATTTTATGAACCAAACATGATTAGTTTGAAAGGTTTCCTTTAAAACAAAAAATGATGAATATGCCAACATGAAAAAATAAACTACAATCCCGAGTCAAAGATATCTATCTAAAGATTGAGAAAAATAAATAGAAAAAAATACAACTAAGAAATGACTATTTAAAAAAAATACTCTGACATATGTAAGGAAACAATAGACAACAAAGAAATCTTTGCTGTTTTCGATTTACAGAATGCCCATAACCTCTTGGACAAACCTGTCATTGCATGATCTTAATTTTATAACCGAGGAAACTGAGGCACAGAAAGTTTAAAGTTCCACATAATCAAGCTGTTGTTAGTCAAGGCAAGCATGGACTCAATCATAGTTTCAAATCTACTGCTTATTACACTTGGCTATAATTTTTTTATTCACTGGTAAGTAGGAAACAGATCAAAATTTGAATATTAAAGCAGAGCTTTTTTTGCTTAAGGTTGCTTTAGCTATACGGGGTCTTCTCTGGTTATATATGAAACATAGAATTATTTCTCTAGATCTGCAAAAAAATGATGTTGGTATTTTAATACAGACTGCACTGAATCTATAGATCATTTTGAGTAGTATAGACATTTTAACAATATTGATTCTGCCAATCCATGAGCATGGTATGGTTTTCCATCTGTTTACATCCTCTGCAATTTCTTTTCTCAGTATTTCGTAGTTCTCCCTATATAGGTCTCTCACCTCCTTAGTTAAATATATTCCTAAATATTTTATTTTCTTTGATGCCATGGTGAAAGGTATTGCATCTTCGATTTGATCCTCAGCTTGGCTGTTATTGGTGTATATGAAAGCTACTGATTTGTGTGCATTGATTTTGTATCCTGAGACTTTGCTGAATTCATTTATCAATTCCAAGAGTCTTTTAGTTGAATCTTTGGGGTTTTCTAGATATAAATATCATCAGCAAAGAGCGATAGTTTGACCTCTTCTGATCCCATTTGGATACCCTTGATTTTCTTCTTTTGTCTGATTGTTCTGGCAAGGAAGAAAAATCAACAAGAAAAAACCAAACAGCCCCATTAAAAAGTGGGTAAAGGACATGAACAAAAACTTTCCAAAAGAAGACAGACTAATGGCCAACAAACATATGAAAAATTGCTCAACATCTCTAACCATCAGGGGAATGCAAATCAAAGCCACAATGAAATATCACTTAACTCCAGTGAGATTGGCTTTTATCACAAAGTCTCAAAACAACAAATGTTGGTTTGGATGTGGAGAGATAGGAACACTTATACACTGCTGTTGGGACTGCAAATTAGTATAACCTTTATGGAAAGTAATATGGAGATACCTCTAAGATCTAAAATTAGCCATCCAGCAATCCCACTACTGGATATTTACTCAAAGGAAAAGAAGACATTTTATAATGAAGACATTTGCACTTGAATGTTTATAGCAGCACAATTCACAATTGCAAAGAGGTGGAAACAACCCGTGTGCCCATCAATACATGAGTGAATTAATAAAATGTGATGTATGTATGCCATGAAGTACTACTCAGCCGTAAAAAAACAACGGTGAACTAACACCTCTTGTGTTATTCTGGATGGAACTGGAGCCCATTCTTCAAAGTGAAGTATCACAAGAATGGAAAAACAAGTACCACATGTGCTCACCATTAAATTACTAATCGATCAATACTTATGTGCACATATGGAAGTAACATTCATCAGGTGTTGGGCAAGTGGGAGGGGGGAGAAGGGGATGGGTAAATTCACACCTAATGAGTGCAGTTTGCACTGTCTGGGGGATGAGCACACTTGTAGCTCTGACTCGGGTGGTGCAAAGGCAATATATATATAACCAAAATATTTGTACCCCCATAATATTCTGAAATTTAATAAAAGAAAAAATAAATAAAGCAGAGCTAAGTATCATATTATATGAAGAACATACTCCACAAACATCTATCTATAGCAAGGATGCTGCTTTACGCAGTCTACAACCAGCACTCACTTGAATAATTTTCTTAGTTTAAGATAGATACAGATATATATATATATATAATTTACAATATATTAATTTAATGAATATTTGTTAAATTACTTTTTTGCCATTCCTCTTATGATTGTAAGGCACCATCCTTACCACTATGGATTTTGTCATCTAATATAAATCATATTTTTATACTCTATGTTTTACCAGAAAGCCTTTGTGTGGCTTACAATGATACATAAGCATCACTGTAAGTTGGTGAGTATTTTCTGATTTAAAATGATAGGCTAAGCACACATACTTGTCTCCTCTACTCCTGAGACTTCACTGAAAAATGACAGAAAAGGATATTTTGTAAAGGAAATAAAACCATAAATTATGAGAGAACTGGAGAAAAAATCATCAGCATATAAATTATTTCAAAGCATTTTTAAAATAAGAAATGAAGATAAAAGCCTACTGAATAAAACAGAGGCAATATAGGTGTGAAAACCAGAGGGGGGGAAATAGACAAATTAAATAAGAAATGGTAGATTTAAATCAAGAGTTAAGTGAAAAACAATCCAGGATGTTAGCCCTGCAGCAATACTAGAAGCATTTAGACAAATTAGAAAAGAAAGTGACTGAGCTAAAAGGAAAATTGTTTTGAAAATAATACAAATAATTTGGTAAACAAATATTATGAAAAGGTAACTGTACAATATTGGCAGGATAGTGAGAAAATGTGTTTTACTGTTAATTATAAGTTATATTTTATTTTTTATGAAGAGGTAAATATCTCACTCAATATAATATTACCTCAAGCAAATGAGGCAAATATAATTTTTTTAAATGTACTACTGGTAGACTTCAAATATATCCCTGTGTGTTTTCGCAGAATTTAGAGTTTTACTCTAGGACAATCTTCTGGAAACAGCCTCTTAAAAGATCACTGGATTCCTTTTGTCCTCTCACTTTATTGAGGTATAATTGATAAAAACTGTATGTATTTAAAAACTTAGTGTTTTGATATACATATACATTGTGAAATCATCACTATAATTAAGATAATTAACATATCTATCACCTCACATAGTTGCCATTTGTGTGTGTGTGTGTGTAGTGAGAACACTTAAAGTCTACCCTCTTAGCGAATTTCAAGTATATAATACAGTATTATTAACAATAATCACCATGCTGTACACTGGATCTCCAGAACATATTCATCTTTCATAAATGAAACTTTGTACCTTTTGGCTAACATCTCATCTTCCCCTCCTTTAGCAGATATATGAGATGGAGCTAGAAGTGGCATTTGCTTGTGCAAACAGAAATGGGCCTCGCAGAGAAACCTAATACTACAGAAATCCATCCTTTCTCCATTCTTTGTTGAACTGAATGATAACCTTCAGAGAGGATTGAGATTTTCCTTACAAAATTATTTGAACTCCACCCTAATGCATCGTAAACAAATTAGCATTTAAGACCCTAGGATTTACTCCATTTAGTTTGGCTGAGTTAGTTTGGGTCTGGGATGTTAACATGAGGAAGAAAATATGTGCTGTAATTTGGGGATCTAAACAGCCTAATTCCACTCCAATCTTACTTAGACTGCAGAATCCAGTTTGGAGATATGGAAAGAGATAAAGGGAAGCAGATCAGGTGAAAATGTTACTGAAGATAGGATGACCTTTATGCTTAGCCAGCAGAGAGTGAGCAACTCCCCAAGCAAGCAATCATAGGTGAGTCTGAAGAACATAGAATTTTAGGTGGCATAAAGCTTGACTTCAAAATAACTCATTCCTGCTCCTCACTGCTAGAGCACTGAGAACATTAAAACTGAACATTAGACAAGGTTCTTGGATATCTGGGACTCTACTGAAGATTAAACATCACACAATGAATTCAAGAATCCAGCCTCTTATCTGTCTCTTATAATAGCTCTATAGGACCAGAAAGGAGATCAAAGATCAGACACAGTTAGAAATGAACAAGAAAAGAATTAAATTTGCACAATTTTATTAACAACCCCTTTAAAAGTCTATTTCAAAGAAATAAGGGAAAAATGGCATGAAAGGAGACAAGGGAGTATTACAGGACAACACTGTGATGGGGATAAACTGTACTTCTTTTTCTGACAGTCGGAATTTGCACAGCTTTTACTCTGCTCTCTCTGTCTGGCTTGCTAAATGTCCAGTGTGCAGAGATTATGAGCATTTCTCTAAGTGAGAGCAATCTGTCTTCAGGTCTAATAGCCATTCTACATGTGGGATGATTCATGAGAGCTAGTCACACAGCACTTTCGACAAAAACTGCTTCATCAATCTGTTTTAATACTCAGACTCATTGCTACCTATGAATTCCATCATCAGGCAGTATTTGTTAAAAATATGGCTAACGATATGTATGCTCAAAGTTCACTGGCATCTTAGTCAGTTTGGGCAACTACAACAATAATATCATCGACTGGATTGTTTAAATAACAAACATTTATTTTTCACAAATCAGGGGACTGAGAAGTCAAAGATCAGGGTTGGGGCATGGTCACATTCTGGGGAGGGCCCTCTTCCTGATTTCCTCACACGGCGGAGTAAAAGAGAGAGAAAGTAAGCTCTCTTGTGTGTCTTGTCTTATAAGAGCACTAATCTGATCATGAAGGCTCTACCTTCATGACCCAATCACTGTCCAAAGGCCCCATTTCCAAATACTATCACATTGGAGATTAGGGTTTCAACATATGAATTTGGGGGTGGGGGACATGAACATTCAATCTAAAGTATTGGGATAAATAGACAAAATGCAGTGAATTTAAAAGGTGGCAACCAGAATGATACACCACTTAAAACCTATGTCAAATAGAGAAAGGGATGGAGGAATAGGTCTTACATATTTGGAGAAAAATAATATAAAAATGAGAAATGTCAGATAACTTCAAGTGCTCAAAGGAACAGACCCTTTATCTTTGAAAAAATGTTACACACAAGACAAGTGAATTAAATGGAGTGGCACTAATCCTGTGTTCAAGAGTTGGTACGAGGACCAATGGGTGATTCATAGGCCAATGTTAGCTGAATTTAGGAAAGACCTTTGTTGTCAAACTCTTAGAGATGAAAAGGCCTGCTCAGTAAAACAGAGCACTAGTGTGCTCCAAATGTGCAAAAACAGAAGCCACACACCATCTATTAAGATTTATGTAGAAGTAATTTGTACATAAGATGGTCTGTGACTTCTACATATCCTTCAAATGCTAAGATTCTAAGATTCTAGACCTGTCTACACTAAAATTTTTATTACAGAATCTGACATAGCATGTGCTTCTGCGTTGTGTATCTGCTAAATCTAATTTAGATCTATGTAGCATAGCCAACAGTTCCATACAGAATTACATAAAATGTGAAGAAATATCATCTCTATTAGATGAGAGAGATCACATCAAGGTGCTCCCTGATACTTTAATACTCAGTTTTCTGTTCACATGCACTTATTTATTAGTCTAGAAAGTTTATAGGAAAAAGAAGTGCCCAATAGTAAATTTCTAACCCTTAAAAATTTAAAGTATACAAATAGTTGTTTATAATTTACCAACATTTGATCAAATTTTAGAGAAAAATGAATGTTATTATTAAAAAGCCATATAGTACATTATGCTATTAATGTACTTCTTTGTAAATGCACAGTACATTAATATAATAAACATAATTTATCATTAGATGCTGAGCAAATGCAAATATAAACCCTTTCAAGCGAATCTTTTCCACAGGAGATTTTAACATGCATAACAACTTATTTCATTTTTTTCAAAGAATCTCTTTAAACAGCATTCTAAATTAAGTTCTATACTGTTATCATACCAAAAATCCTGCTTTATTTCATTTAAGGTCAGCCTGATGAGCTCTGGGCCTGCACAGCACAGCAGACCCCTCATCCTTTTGTCTATGCAGAGGGTCTAGGTGAGCAAACCCATGGGGCTAGAGAGAAGGACTGGTGAGAGAGACTATGCTTTAAAAAGGTACCTGTGTTCACTGCACAGCGTAGGTATTAGATGGTGGCAGGCTAGGGGCAGGGCCACAGTTTTGTCCTCTGGGATAACCAAGGTGACATAGAACAAAGATTTAAATGAGGTCAGGGTGGAAAAAGTGGATGAGAGAGGACATAGACCTTCCCTCTCATTTCATTACCACTGACCTGCACTAATGTGGACTTTCAGTATCTCTGGGCTGGATTGCTATGAAAGTCTCCAAACTCCTTACTTTTCAAACTTCTTTCTTTAAAAGTATTCCACTCATTGAATATTTGTGAGATAAAAGCATGAACAAATGGATGATGTCACCTTAATTTTTGTATTGTCAATTTTTCATGGTTTGTTCTTCTACTCAAAACATTCACTGATTCTCCATTCTTAATAAAATACAGTTAAATTAAAAGTCCATCCCATTTTGACCCCAACCTTTCAGATGATGTGTTAACCTTATCTTGCTTTCCTTAACCCTTTGCATCAGACTGCCTAGACCCATTGCCATACCCATACTGCAACATATGTATCTTCACCTCTAATTTCATGCTATTTTTTTCCCTACACCTCTCCACATACTCAAATTGTGTCATCCTTGAAGACGTAGCTCAATTTTCAACTCTTTCATAAAAGCATTCTTGCAGTTTAGTTCATGTACCCTCCTCTGAACTATCAAACAATTTCTGTCTGTAAAATTTATTTTACCATTTTTTGGATTGACTTTAATAATGATATAACTCATAAGCAGAAGCAACATATACTGTTTAAAAACATAAGTGTCTTTGTAAGATAAAATGTATTTCAATTTTTTCTTTAATTCATCCATGGCTATCTTATTTCAGATTTGGCTAAAAATATTTTTTAAATGGTGCTTATTGATGGCTATTGGATTGAATTCAACTTCCTTCTTTCTTCCTTCCAAAAATTGGTTAGTACATGCCAGGTATAATATTAGCATGATATTTAGAGTTTTATATCAGTCTCATGGCTTCATAAAACATTCTTTTTTAAGGATGTCTGATCATTTTCTCCAAGTCATATTTACATTTCCACTAACCCTGCTTCCCTAAATCTTTCTGGAAATTTCCTTTGTAGTCCCAAATGTGACCCGTCACAGTTATAGGTATTAGAACTGCATAATTTTCTTAAGATGAGCAACTGCAGCTGCCTGATTCCATTAATCTACCCATCAAACTATGATAATATTAATGGAGACTAACCTTTTTAACATGGTGCATTATATATTTATTTGTTAAATATTGCTTCATTTTTTAGTGTATATCATGACTGTTTGAAATAAAGATTTTATGGTAAAAAAATATTATGTTCCAAATGGCAAAATATGTCAAATGAAGAAAGTAGAAAAAAGACATTTTTACCACAATCCTGCCATTCTCATATAATCATTACAACCATTCCAATCCTTTTCTTCTCCTCTTTTATAACTATATTATTAATGTAAATGTGACAATATTTTACCTGTTTATATCACATATATTCCACTTAACATTATTTTAATAAATAACCATTTTCCATATTATTACAAACTATTTGCAAACATTACATAGAAAGATCATCCATCACAGAAATCTGTCTTAGCCTACCTGAATATTTCCTTTCTAGATGCCCGTTAGGTGAGTCACTATTTTTTAGCATTAAAATTATTATGATCTATTTTATAAATTGATAATAAATACCAAAAATAATGCTATGTGTTTTAAGTGAGTTTCCCTGGGTAACAGACTCTTAAACTAAGATTTGCTTATAGAAGGATTATCAAGGAGTGATCTTAGCAGCAAAACTCATAAGGAGGTAAGAGAAAGAAACTAGGCAGAGGGAGACATTCAACTACGATGCAGTCACAACAGAGGCCTAAGCTGATTCCACAAGAAGCTCTGGAGGTGGGGTGGCCTTTCAGATTTGTCCAGAATGGAGGAAAGAGGACACATTATTTGTTGTTCTGCATTGAACTAACACTTATTCTCACTTATATTCCCTGGGGGGCACAGCCCATGGCAAAGTAGCTGCCTTTAAATGAAGGCAATTTCTAGAAAGGGACTCAGCTTGCGCTATCAGCTGCTAACACTTCTGGCAGCTGGGAGAATAACTGCCTTGTCTCTAAGGGAGGCAGCTGGGCAGCACACTATATTATCCATTACAGTTCACTCCTTGTGCCACTCAGATACACTTGCTTCATATAATAAGCTCATAGTATTTTCTCTTTGGGAACTTAAAATAGGAAAGTTAGTGGAAGAAATGATAGCTTGTACTGCTGCTACTAGTCTGAAAGCACTTCCTTCTTACAATACATTTCTTCCCAGCCAAGGGAAATCAGCCCAAGGTGGGTCTGTGGATCCAGTGAACCCACTGTGATTCAGATCTCGGCTAGAACTCCATTAATTCATTTCCTTGCCCTATACACTCCCACTGTAATAGGACGGGGAGGGGGTTTAATGATGGTGCTCAGGTCCCCAGATATCAATGTCGACTTGGTTCCTGTGCCCAGCAGCCCTGGTAATGGCTGGATAACCCCCTTACTTGAGGGTACAGCTACTCAAGAAAGTGGCTGTGGGGACCTTTGAAAAATAACTGATGAAATAATTATATATACTTGGTGTTGCAGGGTCCTTCTTCATGGGAACATATACTCTTCTTCAGTTCACAGATTTGGAGTCTGAGAATTGGCCCAGATCAGGAAACTAAGCATGGTATTCAAACTTTACATTGGGACAGGTGCCCTCATCCTTTTGATTTCTTTTGGTTGAATATTTTAAATAAGACCTTTATTGCCTTCCCATCTTTCTTATAGGAATACACGATTTAATAACCATTTCCATAGCTTCCTGAGTACCAGGGCCTTATGGCTGCCACCCCAAGAGTGCCACTCAATTCAGTAATTGTACCCAACATACTTCTGATGTTTAAATGCCAGTATTATTTCCAAATCATATCATCCCATTGCTCAGGAAGGTCTTTATCTAATACATTAGCTGTCTTTCCCAAAGTCTTTATGATTACCACTTCTGAAGCTTTCAAATGCCTGAGATATTGAGCCCTCCAGTGTATGTATGGTCTCTCAAGAAAATCCCATCCTATGTTACATCAGGTGAAAGTTTTAAGAATCATAGCTCTGGAATATGCCTTTAGCCCACCCCCTAGAACCAGTGGTATGGTCCTCCCTGCCAGCTGGCTGGTGAGTTAGCTGAATTGAGTGTTGTCTTGCCATTGAGGATGTCATTATCTAGTTGAAAGCAGTGAGGAGCGATATGTATATTAACCATGCGTATACAAATCTCTTTATGTGGTTTTGGTAGAAAATATTCATGATATTCTCAAGAGTGAAAATCCTAAGTCTTGGATCCTAGGAATAAACCAACGAGTCCCAAGTTTTTATAAAGAGCCAATACTTGTTACAATTATATTCAACCATTACCTTATAACCTGGAAGACCAGAGGTAAGGTCTATAAACATCTAAGAAAAAACTGCCTGTGGTTTTTTAGAAGGTGCATTATTTGCAGAAAATGTTGGGGTGGGGGATACTTTCTTTACATCAAAATTCAGTTGCTCAGTTTTGTATGACCTGCCAAATTTTGCTGATTAATTATATTATATAAAAATTATATTTTAGTCTAAAAGGTTAATCTTGTTACATAAGTTTACTTACATTTTCCTCCTGAGCACAGAGCAGGCAATAAATGTATGGATAGGAGTGATTTTAACCTACTTTGACTATACATTATCTTGTTCAATCCTCATAATAATACCAGGTGGAAGGTATTAACACCATTTTTAGATGTGATAACAAAACTGAGATCAGTTAAGTATTCTATCCAAAATTGCAATCTGGACAAGGCAGAGGAAAGATTTAATCCCAGGAATGGTTGAATCTAAAGTCTCTGACCTATCCTAGCAGTTGTCAGGAAAATAGAAAATTTTGCTTTGACTGTTTTTCCTGTATAATTGTTCTCCAAACAACTCTGTATGGGAAAATAAAGTAAATAAACATGATTTTTCCAGATATCTACTTGTATGAAAGCAGAAAATTTCTTTCTTCCTTACATGGCCTCATGATGAAACACAAATCACAGTACATCTCTCTCTTCCTATATATTATACAACTTAAAAATATTTTGTGTTTATAAATTAGGTTAGAAATAACATTATGAAGAAACCCCCAAGGGAAAGGAAAGGGAGAGGAAAATTCTGCTTTCAATGATAATACATGAGCTTCTAGTAAACAATTCCACCAACTTAAAAAAAAAATAGAGCTATTTATAAATAATGAAGGAAAAGGAATCTTGTAGGGAGAGCCACTCAAACATTAAATTGCGAGACTCAGGGGAAAGGGAGAAAAACCCTACTTCTGTAGTGACTCAACCTATTCTATGTTACACAGGCCTAATTTAAAGGCCTTTATGACTAGAGAAAACCAGAACTGCAAAGTGGTAAAGGACTAACTATAGGAACGGAATTCCTGAGAGCTCTCCATGGTGCTGCCCAAGTCAGCCTAAGCCTCCTTTGATGGTTTCTAGGCAGCACTGTAGTCACTTTAAATCTTCTTTGAGTTAAGGATCTTCCCAGTTCTAAATATTTATGAAACTGGAACACAGTTTTCTGTTATTTACAGAAGAGTGCATTCACTTCCCTTTCACTAAATTACCTCTCCAAGTTTAGTAGATAGCAAGAGCCCACTATGATGCTGATCATCTACTCCATGCTGAGACACCAGGCATCAGTTGCCACTAAATGTAGTTCGTTTTCAGTCCTGTAGAACCTCTTCATTGACCTATGTAGTGCAGAATGTACTGTCCCTTGGCCATCTTAGGAGAGAGAATGGGCTGACAGCTCTCGGAGGTCTTCTTTAAAAAACCAGATAATAAAGTTGCCTATCTGCCTGAATCACTACCCAATTGCAGGTAAATGTGGCTTTCTATGCTTTAAGGTTTTAGATCAGGTGTTCCTAAACTGATTTTCCAGGAATTATAGGTACAGCCCTTGGAATTTTTATTTTGGGCAATAAGTTTATTCCATATTTTATCCCAAAAATATATCTCTGGGGATTCAGATCAAAGAACATTATTATCTTCATCATTACCATCATCACCATCATCATCATGATCATAGTACAATTATGCCATTTAAGAGACTAATAATTTCTCTCCAAGAGTCTTATGCTAAGGTAAGAATGGTGGCTCTGGACTTTCATTTCTATCACCTTATAAACATAAACCAGAAAATAATTATCTTTAAGGCAGTAAGAAGCTTCCAAATCAATATGGAAGACTAAATAAGTACAAATTCCTTCCTTTTCCCCACAAATTTAAATGACAGTAAACAGTACAAATGTTAAAAAATTTACAACACCACTGAAAACCAAATGAGGCAGAGGAGCATTAACTAGTCAGACATTTTCATGAAATTTTGGAAGATAAAAAATTACTTGCGGTTCTAACTCCTGCTTCCAGGAAGATGGGATAGTCATATTTTGCCTCATCCTTCCCATTCAGTATAACTAAAATTCTGTACATTATATTTAAAACAAACACAAGAAGACTCTGAAAGAGGAAGAGAAGAAGGCAGATCAGCTAGGGACCTTGGTACCCAAAAAATAACATGACGGTAAGTTCCCTGGGTTTGATTTTGCCTCATATATCCTAGATTTAAAGTGAAAGAAACTGGCAACTGGAAACTCCAGGGGGCACACACAGATGAAAAGCCCTAACAAAAGCTCACTTGCACTAGCCAAAGGCCCAGGAAGAATACATACTGGCAACATACAAAGCAGTTAGGCAATAACTGCTCTACTCTAGCCAAATAACACAGGAAAAAAGTCCTCACCCAAACCAGTAAAGTCTGAGAGGGGAAGCTAGAGTTATACACTCACCAGGCTGTAATGAGACACTTCATCCTATATGAGTGTGGTGCCAGAGAAGGCTGAGTAGGCAGCCAAGACTTGCAACCCTGCTATATCAGTGTTTATATTCTGGTTGTGATATTGTATAATAGTTTTGGAAGATGTTACCATTGGGGGAGACATATATAGATTATTTTTTCCAAATGCACATGAATCTATAATGATCTCAAAATAAAAATAAAAGATTTAATAAAAATATATGTAATCATGAAACAGAAGCAGATACACAGAGGATTAAGAACACAAATACAAAATCCGTGCTACAAAAAAGCCAAAAAAGGAATCAGAGGAAAATCTAGAGGAAAGAATAATAATAATAATAATGTTTCTATTTTCTAACTGAAGAATCCATTAAGCGTCTAGTGGAAACATAAAAATATCTACTCCCAGATGCAGGTTTGAATGTCAAGTATGAGGAAAGACCTGAAAATCTTTTAAGAGAAATTACAACAACCTATAAAGTAAAGATAATTTGAAACCAGGCATCTTGTCAGAAATCATGGATGCCTAATAACTATGAAATAATGGTTTCAAAGTACTAAAGGAAAGTTATTTTGAAGTCATATTTCTATATCTAGCAAAATTATCAAACAAAAGTAAAAACAGTTTAAATATATTTTATAGGATCTAAATATTCAAACATTCTGCAATTTTACTTCCTTTGCACTCTTTCAGATAAAACAATGACAACAACAACAAAAAACTAAGATTGAGTCTATCAAAACCAAAAAAAAAAGACAGAGAGAGAGAAAAGAATTCAAAGACTTGAGGAAATGAAATCCAAGAAACAGCTAATACAACACAAGGGTGACATTTTAAAAATTCTAAGATGACAGCATTAATCTAGGTCTACTAAAAAGAGGAAAATATCATAACATAAAGAATACCTGGAATAGTTCCCGGAGGAAAGCACATTCTTTGTAGTATATAAAGATGAAAAAACTAGGTAATGAGAATATAACTTTTGCTTTTATTTATTCATTTCCACACTATAAAACTATATTGACTTCTGTATGTTTTCATGATATGGCCAAAGAAGAAGTAAAACTCCAATTGTTTTTTTTAAAGTACTTGATAAATACCGTTAATATGATGAATCCTAGGGGTTCTACATCCTACAATTAGACAGTGATTCGATTCTCTAAATCTATGCGACAAAACTTCATTGTGAAATTCAGTATTTCAGCAGCTAATATTCTTTACTGAAAGTTTCTCAAGTTAGGCCATCTCATTTTTTAAATATGCCTTATTCTTGTTTTATGAAAATGAAATCTCAAATTTGGAAGATGCCTAACTTCAGGGCAAAGCAACACAATATCACTACATGGTGAACATACCAAATCCAAAAATCCAAAATCCAAAACTTTTTGAGAACTGATATGGCACTCATAGGAAATTCTCATTATAACATTTCAGAGTTTGGAGTTTCATATTTGGAATGCTCAACCAGTAAGTATAATATAAATATTTCAAATTCTGAAAAAATCCCAAATCTGAAATACTTCTGGTCCTAAGGATTTTTGATAAGGGACACTCAACCTGTATAGCTGTTATGACAGTCAATTTAATGTGTCAACTTGAATGGGCCATGGGGTGTCCATATATTTGGTTAAACATTATTCTGGGCATCTGTCAGGGTACTTCTGGATAAGAGTAACATTTGAATCAGTAGACAAAGTAAAGTAGATTTCCCTCCCAATGTGAATGGGCCTCATTTAATCCACTGAACCCCTTACTAGCTCAAAAGGCAGGGGGAAAGAGAATTTTCTCTCTTTGCCTAGAAGTCTCTGAGCTGGGACATCAGTTTTCTCCTGCCTTTGAATTGGACTTGAACTGTAATACATTATAGGCTCTTTTGGTTCTCAGGCCTTTGGATTTGAACTTGACCTATACTATCAGCTGTTTTGTGTCTCAAGCTTCCTCACTGCAGATCCTAGGACTTCTCAGCCTTGATAACTTTATGAACTAACTTCTTTCAATAAATTGCTTTATATATATATATATATAAAGCAATTTATTGAAAGAAGTTAGTTATATATATATATAGTTAGTTAGTTATATATATATATATATATATATATATATATATATATATATATATATATATATCTCCATCCTATTGTCCTGTTGGTTCTGTTTCTGGAGAACCTAGACTAATACAAGTTTCCTGGACACACTCTTAAGAATTTAGAGGAATTATTACCCCTTTCTCCTTTTAAGTTTAGGATGTTTGGAAATACTTATCATAGGAGAGTTAGAGTAATTTGTGGAGAGTTGAATTGATTGCATCACAACCGTATTATGTTTGTTATACAGACATAGATATATTGATGCAGGTATTGATACATAGAAATTGCCTGCCCCCTTGCTTTGCAAAACTAGTCAGGTACAGAGATAGCAGTCAGTACATAGAATGAATTGTAGGAAAGATGTATTTATTCTTTTATACTTCAATATAGGAATTAAAGCTCCTTGAAACACTTTCTAATTATCAACTCTTTCTTTCACAGAACATAAGCAAAACACCCCTTAAAAGGCTGATTGAAGAGTCATCAAAGTCATTTTTAGGTATTCAGCATTGTGAAAGAGAATAAAAGCTGTCCACTCATTCCTCTTTTTCCTAAGATCATAGATAGATTCCATTTCTCAAAATTCCCTTATCGTAATGAGTGTCCACCTGTGTGAGTTCTAATCAGTGGAATTCAAAAAAGAACAATGTGTACTACTACAATGTGTACTACTTCCAGGTCTGGTCCATAGAAATCTATCACATATGATCCTCTCTGTTTTTCACCTTACAGGGAAAAAGAATAGAATTGAGAGAAGCGACCTTGGAAGCCACATGGAGAAGACGGCAGGGTAAGAAGGTAGAAGGAATATGAGCCACTGAATCAGAATGAGCAGTACCAACCTCTGATCAAAAGCCTCACTGGATTTCACGTGAGAGATGGATGAGCCAACGTACACATTTGGTTTATTACAGAAGCTATAATTAAATTAAGTAACTGTCTTACACTCACCCACATTTTAAAATTCCAGTGGATGAGGGGCTTTCAAAATGCAGTTGACTTTTGGCCATAAAAATACACCGTTATTAATTGTACATCAGATGGCATCCCAGGATAAATCCAAGGAAGCATTCCTCTTGTGAATTTATTGTGGCTTCTCTGATTGCAAATGAGAAGAAAACCAAGCCCATTTAAAAAAGCTCCTCAGGATAAAGGATAAATAGTATTTTAATTTCCAGAACAATCTTAAAGAATAGAATAAGAATGTTATCTGTGGATGAGATAGAAGAATCACTCACCTTCAAGATTCTGGCAACATGGCACCAGAATTTTAAAATATAAGAAAAGGAAAATAATACCTTAAATTGATATTTCAAAAGATTTTAATTAAGTGCCCATGAGATAACATTTATGATAGTGAAATGGCTAGATATTTGAAAGATAACCATGCTAATTTTATCAATATCTATAGGAAACCCTAATGCCACTTGGATAGTAAATTAGTTTTTAAAAAGGATAATTGGATGTTCACATTTTACAGCTTTGATTTGAAGACAGTGAAAAAATGAGATTCTGCTGGGAGAAGATACAACAGGATGCATTTACATTGTTGCTGAAAAGAATAAGAAAGAACCTGATTTACTCATCTTTTTTTTCTCTAGTTCAGGATATGTCTAAACATAACCAGTAAAATGAAATGCAGAATAGCTCGTATGCTTTGTTCACTTTTTTAATAGATAATTACTTTTTGTCCATTCATCAGTATCTCGATGACTCAGCCTCCTCCAAAAAAGTGTGATTTGCTTTTTTCCCTTGTGTTATTTCAATTATTTAGCTATTTGAAGCAAAATAACAACCACTTTGTCAGTGGTTGAATGTAGAAATATTAAATTTTATTGATAATTACTAATACTATTTACTTTATTAAATTCAGTGAATACATGTTAAATAACTCCAGAGCACTCATTTATTTATTTCATATTTCATTAAGGTGGATACTTTCCTCCTACAACTAGACACTTTTAACAGATTTAGCTGCTTATCAAAAGAAATGAACAGCAATTTTAACACAAGAAAAAATATAGTGATTATAATATACATATATAGATGTGTATATGTACAGGATTAATCTAACCAATTATCAAGGGTTATATAATCCTTAGCCTGCTTGCTGAACTGAACATTATGTATAGCTTTTACGTGCCTATTGTCCACTTTTGAGAAAGACACACAACGCCCTACTTTTGGAAATTAAACATCTCAGCCAGACCACATTCTCACACCAAGAACTTTAGGGTAACTTTAGGGTTTTCACTCATTTTGTTTTAGGTTAAATAATAACGGAAAAGAAGCACACTTTGCTCAAACAGTTATGCATGTGACAGAAAAAAAATGTCACTTTTTTTACACACTGCCCTTGTCACTGTTTCTCAATATGGTTCTGCCTGTGCATGCAAAATGTGGCAATAAATGCTCCTACCTCCAGGCTGTCTGAATGAATACGGTTCACGAATTGTTGTGCTCATTTTCAAAAAAATAGACATTGTTTCAACTCCCTCCCATCAATGCACCCTAATGTTGCTTTAAGTTTAAAAGGTAGCTTATAAGCAAGAGGTTTCTGCTTACTGTCCACAGCACTCTAAATCTGAAAACTAACAGCAGCCTAACAACCATTACAAAGAACGCTGTTGTAAACCACAGATTCCTTTTGTTTTATTGTAAGTTCCTAATTCAGTCAATATCTCACTGAGTTCTTTTCTATACTCTCCCTTAAGCACCTTAACCTCCTGTAACACACACACATACATGCATGCATATACACACTCATGCACGTGCAATTTCAAAGCAGTCAGAAATTACAGGTAGTATTTGAGGACTGATCAAGCTAATGCGAGACTGAAGATAATGGAGCTCCTCACCCGCCAGCCTTGGACAGTGATGTTCCAAGTCATTAGCATGTCCTCTGTTTTTGGCAAGATTCCTTAGGTAGGACCTGGCTTCCAAACAGTCAGAGCCAGAATTTGTAGAAGCTGGACTTTTTGCCTTCCACATGAATAATCAGAGCTCTCAGGGCTAGCAGATTGTTAGCTGCTGGTAACGCTGGGCCCTTGAGTCAAATGAAAGGGCCAGTGAATTGATTACATATTCTTTATTATGTCACAAGCAAGTCCTACTTATTAAGGGCTCTTACAAATCTGGCACCATTTTAGGCATTTTGCAATGGCCCTACATCTGAGTCTTATGTAGCAATTCAAAGTAGCTATTCAATCACTTGTTACAGCCAAACTCCTTGCCAGAAAGCCATGCCTTGACTACATTATAAACTTTTTTGGCAGATGGAGTTTGGGGATTCCTGTAAAATTGTGAAAGCAAAAGTACAGAGACACAGCAAGACAGCGCTAAAGGGGAATGACAAATAAATGTATCCAAAGAGTAACAAAAACACAGGTAGAGTTAGGATAAGTTAAAAATATTTACAAATTGGTAGTTTCTGGATTCATAAAAAAGTTTTTCATTAATAAAGAATTTTAAGGATATTTTACAAGACAAAATAGAGCAACAGCAATAAAAAATATTAAAAGCACAGAACATCATTTCACTGTAAATTCAGAAGCTAAGCTGTTGTAGGTATTTCCAAACATTTCATGTTTTAATTGGCTTCCCAGGCAGATATCTTAGTCTACCAGTCACATCCACTTAATCTTGTATTGATTTTCTAAGAAACTTTCTGTTTCTATGACTACCCTAATCAATTAACTTCTTGCGAGTAGCAAGACAATTTTCTCTTTCTATTTTATTTTTTCCAAATGAAGCCTGAATAGTTTCTTTCCACAAAAATGTCTAATGTTGCCTCTTACTCACCACAGAACTACATTATGTTGGTAAAAATGGTTGATGTCTTTCATATTTGAAAACATGTGGAGATTCTGCGTAGAGAAAGCATATAGACTAGCCTTGAAACAATATTTTAAATGGTTGATCAATTTGTGGTTGGGGTTATAAGAGTCCTCTTTGGCTATCTGCAAAGAGGTTCCCCCTTGGCCTGTATGTTCTATCACAGAAGATTAGGCGGCTGGTGGACACTTAAAAAAGCAGCTCACTGAGAAAAAGAAAATAGTCTGCTACTTGGTGTTAAATGTACAAAGCCACAAGCCAAAACTTTGTGACTTTTTTAGTCAGAAAAACACTGTCTATTCCTAATAAATAAATTTCATCTATATTAAAATGTCAGGATTTGGAGATGCAGAGATGGTTATTTTAACCTGAGCCTACTGACTTTTTCTCAAGGACAGGCCTGGAAATAATAGAAACAACAATATTCAGGAAAGTCCTTGGTCTTTGGAGTCAGACATCCTGGACACAAGTGTTGAGTCAGCTTAGGAAATTTAGTTAAGCATCTCTTAAAATCCCTGAAGTTCCATTTCCTGCCCTATAAAATGAGAATATTATAATTACCCCAATGGGGTTTGGGGGTTCTCTAGATATAACTTCTCCTTCCTTTAATTCAAGTCCATTCTTCTACCAAAAGACCTTTCCAAAAAAGAAAAGTGATTAGGGTACTTTCCTTTCCAAAACCTCCCTCTGTCTGGAGAGCATAGGACAAACCCCATAGTATATAGTCTTTTGTTCCATAGAGCCAGGTTTCAGCCTCCCTTTCCAGGCTTATCTCTGGTTATTCTCCTCACTGTATCTCTTATTCTAGCCATGTCAAAACAGATGCATTATGTACTTCCAACCCCCTATAGCTATGTGTTTGTTCTAAGTACTTTCCCAATGTTCCCCTAACCAATACACCCTTCTTGTTCTTGTCCACTTAGCAAATTCTTGCTCAACCCTCAAAGCCATGGATATCTCCAAAAATACCACTTTTCTAGCTGTGCCTGGAGCTTATCCCAAAAGAAACAAAGATTAAATTTCATCAGGCGAAACAATCTCATTTGTTCTTTGGCTTCCAACATGAAAACACATTTTATTTGGCATCCAACATGAAAATAGCTAGATGCTATTTAACTACAAAGAAGTGACAGGAAAAAAATGCAGTCTGTGTATCTACAACCTGAGCACCAAAAGAAAAATATGGTACTATTCAGATTCCCAAAGTCAATCAACTTTAATTTATCACAGTTTATATAGTCACTGAGTTGTGAGAGAAGCAGCACACATCCAAAAGAATACACTGCCTGAAAAATGAGCTGATCCACATCAATTACTTTAATCATTGATATCACCTGCTAGGTGCAAGATGTATCATTTCTAATATAATTACACTTTAAAATTGGTATAAATGAGTAGACTGTGATTCAAACAAGTTTAGTAATCTGCTCAAGTATTTCATATGTGGCAGGGTTGCCATCCAAATCCAGGTCTGTCTGCCTCTATAACCCATTCTATTTGCACTCTTCCACATCATTTCCCAATTGACCTTATAGTGTGATTATACATGGACCTAGAGTAATGGTCCATGTGTCTTTATACAATGTATCAGATGCTATCTCTAGTCAGGTCACTCAAAATACTCTTTTGCTTAAGGAAAAAGGAGGTTGATGATGTGAATAGACAGTTTACACAGCAAACTCAAGAGGAAGAGACAGAGTCCCTGTTCAAATCACAGTAACATTCCATTTACAATGCACATCATAAAAGTAAGTTTCCTCTCTGGCACTATACCTATGGAGAGCTTTTCTTATTTTTGGTCCAAATCCCTAGAAAATTTTTATGTTTGCCTGAATAAAATTAATATTATAGAAGAATTATGGCATATGTTATCACTGAGTTATTAAAAATATTCTCATCTCTTCATTTCCCCAACTGGATTAACTGGAAGGGATTTATTATTGTTGTGGTGATGGTGGTCTCTTGGTGATGGTGGTGGTTGTGTTTAGCAGCCTAAAATTGTGTAAGCATCTTTACTTCAAATATTTGCAGTCTTATGTAAATATTGAAAAAATATTTATTTATATTCTGGATGAAACATATAGCAATGCACAATGTGATGTTTCTCACATAAAATGCAAAGTAAAACAGAGATATGATTTAAAATCAGAAAATGTTACTTCAATATGAGGCTAAATATGAGATCATGCATGTCACAATGGAACATATTTTTGCAATCCTATATTCCTATTTAGAATTACTATTGCTTTTTTTATTGCTCTGTGGCCTTTTTGGCTAAGATCAAATGTAGAATTACTATTGCTTTTAGATACATATACAGACACAGATATAGACACAGACACAAAGACACAGACATAGCTTATACAGCATTAAAAAATCAATTTGAACTGGAGAAAAATTGAGTTTAAAGGTTAGTAACATGTCAAATTTATTTCCAGGAAGAGTTCTCTTATTTTAAATGATTTCCTAACTGGGAATCAGGAGGAATGAACCCCATCGACTTCCTGGGAGAAAGGAAAAAGGAACTGAGGCATTTATGGGGAATAGAGAGAGGGCAACTTTCTATGTGCAGCCAGCAAAGGTCCCTGTGGTGAGGAAGCACCATTTCCCTCTCTAGACACGAACATGGAGGTTTAACCTGACTGTAGCTCCTGCCATGCTCACACTTTGCACTTAAAGAAGTTCTGACAGTGGCAGGGTTAATGACTAAGCTCCCAAACATTGCTGAGTTGTCAGTTTGTTCTCCTGCAATGGCTTATCACATTATTATTAAATGACTCCATAAAGTATGTAAGAGAAAATAGCAAGGTACTGAATTTATCCTTGAGACATGTCTTTTGTTTGTTTGTTTTTAATTTCTCAGGACTAACATGAATTCTCCAGTCCTTCATGCATCTGAAGACCTAGCTTGCCCAAGAGCAAAGAGAAGACACAGGTTAAATAGGGATAACAATTATAAAAGACTAGCTTGCCATTCTGTGTTAAGTAACATAGCTGTTGGAAGCCAATTTTCTTCACAAACTGAAGAACACTTTATATATTGCTGGCGATAGGGTAGAATTAGTACTTATTCTGCCTGATACACACATTTCCAAACATGCATTATCCTGTGTCCTCTTCCAACCCTTACTAACTGCCTCTGTGGAGTTAAAAACAGTGTTGTTTAAGAGAAGATAGGAGCAAGACTGACTCATGAACAGCAAGTCAGAAAACCCTGCGTTAGTAAGAAAGATCAGTGTATCTCATTCAGTCCAGAAGCAGACATCAAACCATGAATTCAATTTGTATAAGATACTCTGCCACCTACAGAAGTGGCCCATTTTTATGGCATCAGCAGTCATCAATTTAGGTGCATATAAATGCAGTCATAAATTACTATGGAGTAGAGACTTGGATAATTTTGCCTTATTCAACATAAAAAAAATCTAACAACCTGACCTAATGAATGACAAAAATACATTTCATTATTTTAAAACAAGTGATATTTTTAGTGGTAAAAATTAGAAATGTTAACTGTTAACTTTCACCTAAAATGCATGTTGGAAAAACAAAGAATAAATACTGAATAACATCACTCAAGTGTTAACTTGCAAATCTTTTTAAAAGCTTAAAATCAATTCCATAAATATTATACACAAAGTAGCATAAAGCAAAGTACAGAGAAAGAACAGAAGGACATTTCTGAAGTTAAAAAGAAATTGACAACAGCAGTTTTATGACATGCCACTAAATAATAATTCATTTTTCATTTTATAATTCCCAATGAGCTAAATATCATTCACTAGAAGATAGAGTATTCCTGTATAAATTCTATATGACAACCCTTCCAACTAAAAAACAAAACAAAACAAAAAACCAATTAAGTCTAAAGGTCAAAAGTAATTCAAAACAGTGACTTTTGTATCTTAAAGACCAAATAACATATTGACTGATTTTCCAATAGTGACATGAAGATTGCTGATCATATCCCAAATTCACCAGGTTAAATGGAATATTGAAGCTTATATTTAGCTAATTAATGAATATATACAGAAAAGGACAGAGAAACAAAAAATAAGCCTAAAGAACTAATCATTAAAATCCAAAAAATGTTGCTTGTTCTGATTTTCAAGATTAAAAATCTCAGTTCCTTCCTTACCTGTATTTACATTTAGACATCACGTGTACTGTGCCAACTATCACAAGCTCTCATCTAACTATTAAAAGGCTCGACATTCTTCAGCTTTTCTTCTATAATCCTTTTTTCAGTTAGTGTGTTAATGTTTGTGCTCAAAAACTATAAAAATTTTTGTTGTTATTCTGTAAGTAAGACATTTTGTTATCCTAACACATTAGACAAGAAAAGTCAAGCATGGGGAGACCAAAAAAAATGGGTAATTTGCATATCCTTACCTGCAGGCCTTCAATAGCTAATCGCAGCATGCTTGGTGTAAGTTTAGAGGCTTGCTTGAAGGTGAAGTTACTCCAGTCTATGATCAAAACAAACCCATTCACCTGAAGCTCAGGATCTTCAATCATAGCTTCTAACGAAAGCAAGATGGCACGCAAAATATCCACCAGCGTGTACCTATCAGCAACAGAAAAGTACTGAATTAAATCTGACCACCATTTTTATAAAAACTATAGAAAGTTTTTTGACTCACTAAAAATTCCCTTCAAAATACCTCAGGAATCTTAAGGAAATGAATTTGTTCAAAAACCTTCCTTTAAGAAGAGGTTTACTTTATATGTGCTCCAGGGACATAATAGAATTTAACCTGTATTCTACCCAAATACAAGACAATACTTTTGAAAATACTACAGTTTGTTTCATATTTTATAATCATTTAATTGACCTTCAAGCTTTCCTATGATTTTCTAAAATTTCATTCAACTATCCCAAAACTAGGTATCATACTTTTAAATAGCACAACAATGACCTCTATAATACTGACACTTCATGTTTTCAAATTTGAAAAAAAAAATGGACAGTGAGATTTGAAGGAGTTTCATCAATATACAAGAACACAGTACATGACAGCTATGGATAAAAGTTAATACAAATTACTTGTATTGAGTCTGTATTAAAATAAAGAGGAAAGGTGGGAAAGATGGAAAAAGACAAAGAAATATAAACAAAGGGGGGGGGAAAGTCATGGAAATTTACCTATTATAAAGCAAGTCATTCATATTTAGGAATTGGGTCTTTTTTTTTTATTTCTTGCCTTGCACCTTAGCAGTGCCTGGCACATTTCAGAAACACAATAAATGGTCTTTACATTCCTGTAAAAGGGGACTCCATTAGAGTGGGAAGACACTGGTTGTATTAGATTAAGCCCCTTCCTCAACGAAGGCAATGGAAGTAAGAACAAAAATAGGGAGCCCAATTTGAAAGGCATTTTAGAGGTAATCTTGTTAAAATTTGATGATGTAGGCACTAAAGTTAGGGAAGTGTAAAGAATGGCACACAGATTCTAGCTTCAGAGCCTGAATAAATGGTAAAACCTTGACTCAACAGCAATAATGCAAATATAAGATACTATTGGAGATGGCTAGAAATATAGAGCTTTGAATAGAACCTACTTATTTGAGAAACATGCAGTATACCCAGAGAGAGATATCAAGGAAGCATCTGAACAAACAGATCGTAAACTTAGGAGAGAACTCAAAGCTGAAAATTCTGAAATCAAAAGCATACAGGCCTTAAGTTCAAGGAAGTGAAGGAGATAATGCAATCAGAGCTGAAAAAGAAATATGAGATAATTATTCTAAAAAGGGAATCCTTAGAAATCCCAGCATTTTAAGAGGAATCAGCAAATTTCTGGAAGATGTTAATTTCGATTTTTGTACAGTCACATTTTTAAGTTTTTTTCTCCTGAGACATTCAGGGGTAGATGTTAGGGAAAAGCTAGAAAAAAGAGCTCAAAAAGACGTGGGCTGAGGAGTGGAGTAGAAATCATTCCCATTTATTGGAAGTGATGGGCTCATCAGGGAGGCAGTATAAGACAGTGAGTGTGTATGATGGAGTAGTTCCATTTTGCTTCTAAAAACATTTGGAGGCGAATAAAGAAAAGCACAGTAGTCTGGAAAGGGAAAAATACTTAACATTAGAACTTCAAGCAATTTCTCACCCTCTCAGGGTCTCATGTTGTCATCTGTAAAAGCAGTAGTTTGAAACAGCATCTTTTTTAGAATCATAGTGTTAACCAAGCATAGGATATGAGGTCAGAAGACTTAAAGATGAAATCTTTGCCCTGCCCCTCATTACCTGCGTGGTCTTGGATGTGTCAGTGATTTACAATTCTGAGGATCAGTTCTCTTATCTGATAAAAAGGCAGTAATTATACTTATATCTCACTGTATCTCACTGGTGGTGGGGGAGGGGGGTGGAGGTGGCACAGCATCAAAGAGATGGTTCAGGTGAAAGCATTCGCACAATTCTAGGTATACAGCAAGTGTTCAGTAAATGCTGGTTGAAATACATACATTGTATAATTTTTGTTGTAATGGTAGCCATAGACATAGTGTACTAGGCAGGGTATAATCACAACTGAAGAATGTTTTGCTTCAAAAGTTAATGATAATCTTTAGGATAGCCTATTACTATTAAAAAGCAAGGATCAAAAGGTCTAGGGATAGGGCATAGAAAATTCTTCCTGAATATATAAGATAATAAAAATTTTTGCAGAGCTCTATTATGTATTTGTTATTAAATCGGTCAAATATGTATGGTTAAACACCTTTATCTGTCACATTAAGGCTGGCCTACCATCATTTTAAACATAATGGCCTGACATACTGTTGTGAAATCAAACCTATAAACCTAAACACATTGGAAAGCTGGAGCAGGAAGGCTTTATTTCTGTTGAAAATTTAAACCCATACCCCATCCAAAAAAATCATTTTAATTTCTGAAATTCATAACAATATCATGGCAAAAATAATCAGAAATTAGAAAATTCCAATTTAGAATGTTCCCCTCATTATGAAGTTGATCATTCTTACATTAGCCATAAGAATACCGTGTAGCATGAACACCAAAATACCATCAAATGAAACTTAAATCTGAAATCAGCCTTGAAAAGATGATGCATTTGTATATAGTGAAAATAAATTATGCCACCAGTAGGAACAGAAAACAAGAGGCAATTTGTTTTAAGTAACATACTTGAAATATGGTTTTCCTAAACTGTGTCAAAATCAAAAGAAAAACATATATGCATATCATTATTCTGAAGCAAATAATATAAGGCAAATCTCAAAATCAGCAATGAGGAAAACAGTTTTGCTAAGTTTTCAAGAGTAAGTCTAACCAATTTTTTTAAATTTAATACCTTGTTCCAAGAAGAAAATGAAATGATCTTTATATAAATCATAATTTATAAGTTCAACAAAAGAAACATGAAAAGATCCCAGCTAATTTTATTCAAGGGGCAGGTCAAAACCACTCTTGACTTAACTCCAGTCCTCTGTCATCAAACATGTCATATTAGTACCATTAGCAGCTCAGCAGGCCATTCCTAAGCAGAACATTATTACACGGGATCTCGCCAGAATCTGTAAAATATCTTTCAAAGAAGTGTATAATCTATAAATTTTATATCTTCAGGACTCCCACAATTATTCTCCTTTTAAAAATTATTTCAACTGTTGCAATTTACACTACAATGTAAAGGTCACTACAATGAAATATTCCACATGTTCATGTTTGGAGTTTACACCAAAATTGTATGGGTACCACCATTGCTATTCTTCCCTTGTATATTAGAAGAAAGCCATAAATAACAAACTAGTACATTATTATAGCTCTTTACTTCTGAGTATGCTTCCCAAAATAGCATTAAGTAAAACAGAAATTTGCAGAAAGAATGATATTATGTAGTAAGAAGAAATTGTGACACCAATAAGGAATTTTACAACTAACACCAGACTAAATAGAGCACTACTTTTGAAAGGAGTAAAAGCAGCTATAACATGTAGACAGTATTTGCAGAAGACTTTGATATCCATAGTTCCTGCTTACTGCCTGTGCAATTAGATGGAAAACATTTCATTCCTATTGAAATTTTATAAAATCAGCCTCCCTTACAGAGTAGGATATATGTTTGTGAATTAATAATTTGGGGCATATTATTTAACTTAAAGTCTTTTTAATGTAAAACTTTCAGCTATAATAAATACAAAATAAAAATGAGGACTCGATTATTTTTCTAATCTTAGCCCCTTCCACACCACAGGCTGCTGCTTTCTTTCCACTTTATTTTTGAATAAATTGGCGGACTCAAGTACAAATGACTTCACAGCCCGATAAGCAACAATTGACTGCCTCTTATATATCTTTTCATAACATGCTGCATTCAATAACTACGTTAAATTGAACTTGGCCTTGAAAATAGTTTCAAAGAATATTTTGGACAAGGACAAAGTTGTAACTGATGTTCCCTCTGCCTGGGACACCATGTTTCCCCCAAATACACATCTCTTCATCTCCCCCACTAGCCTATAAGCTCCATGAAGGAAGTGCCTAGAATAGCACGTGGCACAATATAAGATGCACAATAAGTATTTGTTGTGTGAATAAATAAACTCATCTCTCTGTTAAAAAAAAAAAAGTTACTGAACCTTCCTAAGTCTCCATTTCCTCTTTTAAAAATGAAGATAATAATAGTTACCTCATAGAGCAGAACATAAAATACTTAGTCCAGTGCATAGCACACCAGAAAACAATAAATTTTAACTTCTAAGATTGCTACATTGTCTTTTCTTCTTTATTTAATCACGTTTTACACTTGCTTTTTATACTTTTCAACCATTTATTCTTGATAGAATTGTTGTGAAGATAAAAATGAAATAAAATATGTAAAGCTTTTAATAGTACTTGACATATATAGAAACAACACATATTTTCCATAATCATTATTGAAAATCTTTCTTGTATTTGGTTCTGTGATGCTACATTGAACTTTTTCTCTTCCCACTTTTCAGGTCACTATATATCTTTCATCTTTGGTTCCACTCCCTGCTCCAATCACCCAAATGTAGAAATAGACTTTGGTTCCCTGCTCTCATCATGTAGTATCCCACAGAGTTACTGAGTCATGCACTCATCCCTCTGGCCAAAACACTGGGTAGTGTCCCATCTATTCCCCCACAGCAAGTGTCACTCTTGAGCAACACCCTCATCTCTACAGTCACCATCTGAACATCAGCACCTTACTGACTGCTTGTTACCTTAACCACTTCGGTACGGCGCTCGCCAGCGGCGAAACCTTGCCCACAGGTGGCACTCATAGTCCACATGATAGTTTGTGCTGTGCATTGATGACGAATCCGTTTTGCTCTTGTGTGATGAGGAAAGCTTTAAAGCACTGAAAGCTTGTTTTACTTTACAGGCAGCTTTACTTGTAATGTAAATCACAATAGGTAACATATACATATGTGTTTTCATTATGTTATTTTTAAATGTTCACAATTTTATTTTGATAAATGAAAAATTAGAAAAGTCATATCACGGCTGTCAGCTAAAGTCACTGTGCACATTCATCTGTGGCTATCGACTATAGTCTACACTGGTCCCAAAGTGGTTAAGTATTCTATATTAATGTAACTCATCTCAATGTCTCTCAAATTCACCTTCCCTCTGGGATTGCCTATATTAATCAATTGTTGAAGAATCATTTTCAGATATTCCTTTTTCTTCTCTATGTTTATTCACCAAGTCCCAAATATTTTTCTTTTCCTTCATATATTTATATGTCTTTGGCACCTAACCTCTTCTTTCCCAGCTAAACTGCTTAATATAATGGAACTTCTCTTTCTTTTTCTTTCTCTCCCCTCTTTCTCTTTCAGAAATCTTGCATATCCCCTATGGTGAGATTAATCATCCTAAAACATGCACATAACACTACTACCCCATGGCTCTTTCAAAATCCCACAATTGCCTTAATAATAATACTTCTTACCTTGCATACCATGCACAGGCTCACCCCAGCCATCAACGTCTTATCAAATCCATCCCCCAACAAACCAGTACATTCCTCTGCTCTCCCCTCACTTAAGTCTGTGAGGAACACTCCTCTGCCTTTTCACTTTATCTGAGTTCTACCCTTCTCTGAGCCCACCTGCAGCTTGCTCTGCTCTGTGAGATTGTCTCTATCTGCCAGAGACCCCAGTACCCCCTCCTACTCTAAAACTCTAGTGCACATAACCATCAGTGTTTGTCTCGTGGTCCAGATGTATACACTTAACTTTTTTTTCTTTTTCCTCCTTTAATTTCATTATATTATGGGGGTACAAATATTGTTGGGGTTACATATATTGCCCCTGCCTTAATAACTGTGTTTCACCCTTTGATGCCACTTTCCATTTTTGGCAACCAACAAATGTGCCCTGTACATTGTACATGCACAATAATATATGTTAAAATCAAATTATTTCCCAAGGGCACAGATCACGCTACTTTATTTTACCTACAAAGGTTATTTAAGTGCCATAATGGCATCATTTTTTAATTATACCATTCACTTAAGGCTTCCCTCTCAGCCCAAAGGGTAATACAAAACACCTTCCTAGACCAGAGAGAGGACAAGAGCCTTGTCACGCAGCATTGCAGAGGGGCAGCACCCTGCCTGCAGCCAGGAGCCCCAACACTTGTTTTACAAGAAAAGTTAATAGTGGAAAATGAATTCTGAAAGTACTTTCAAAAAAATATTGAGCAAAATCAGGGAAGCCTTTTCTCTTGCCTCTGGCCATGCAGTGTGACTACCTGTGACTACCTGGCTTAGGCTTCTCCCCTGGGGTTCACAGCATCTCTTCCTCTACCACAGTTTACAACAATGTAAAGATCAACTTCACTCACAAACAGGTCAGATCCTTCTACTTTCCAACCTTTCCAGCTTGACAGGGAAAAACTGGCATCTTGGCATCACATTGAGCAGCACAACAGCCAGCAATTTCCTTTGTCACTAAATCAATCAGCCATTATTAAATTCTTCATTAAGGCTGCCCCGCCCCTCAGTTTTCATTAAGCCACATTTTCTAATGTCTGAAGCACTTCATGTTAGGAAGGTGCTTGGGGGACAGACAAAGGAGAAGAATTACTTTTATTAATGCCTCAAGATATCATTAGTACTAAAGCTGATGAACCCATGTAGGTGTTTTATATTACTGAGTGTGGTAATCATAATAATACTTCTATCTGGGTAATAGTTTAAGATTTCTGAAGCAATTTCAAATGCATTATCTTAATCTCAAAACAACTGCAAAGTCTCCGAGCTGGCTTTGTTCCTAATATTTTACATATGAAGACACAGGGTCTCAGAGAAATTAAACAATTTGCCCAAAATCACCATTGGAATGAGGAGAGAAGATTAGACATCACATAGATCAGTGTTCTTTCTACTCCCTGCAGTGCTTCATACCTAGAACAGAGATGATGAATAGCTGTCTGCTTTTTAAGGGTAGCATAATATGTGTGTCAGAAGACAGGAGGAAGTCAATACCAACATGGCACCATGTCAGGCACTCCCTACCCTGGCTACAGTAGGGGACTTTGGTGAAAAAAAAAGCATTAAGACATCCATAGAAGTCAGGATAAGAAGCTGCAAAGGCTACAATCCCTGAAAGAAATATTAACTCTGAAATTTTCATCTGTCTGGCTTGTATCAATGAGCACAGAAGATTAGCTGTCTAAGCCTTGCTTTAATTTTACTGCTGTGGGAATGTAGGTGAGTGAGAACAAGAGAGTCATAGGAAATGAAACATCTACAAGTGAATGTCTTTCTTTGGAAAAAAAATGTAAAATTAAAAATTTGTACCTTTTGCCACCAAAAAAAAAAAAAAAATTAAATAAAACAGAATTGCCCTGGAAAAATGTGCCAAACACACCAGAGAGGCAACTCTTCTTTTCAGGGCCAAATACTCTAAGCAAATATCCAGTTAGTAAATTCCTTGCCTTCCGAAAATTTATTCTTCTACCTTAACTTTCTGTTCCTAATTATTTGTATTCTGATATTTAATCAAGATTTTCTAAACCATAGATAGAATTATTTTTAATTAACAAAGCTTAATTTTTTTGATATATTTAATTGTCTTTCCCTAGATTTAGGTTGATAACTGTCTATAGACACAAAAAAGTGACTACTTATTAGTTGTGTGATCATGAGCAAACCACTTACCTGCTGTAACACATACAACAGAATTATTTTTAAATGAATGGATGAATGAATGCAAATAGAACAATGCAAGATTGAGTTCAGTTAACCAATGTTTTCTTTACACAACACTGAGTAGCCCACAGCTGCCCCTCCATCCTGAACTTGAACCACTGATAAACAGTACCTCATTAATCACATGTGACCTCTTTGTAATTAAATATTCAGCTTTTCATGTTTGCTTCCCAGAGAAGTTGTATGTCCCTTAGAAGTACAAAGTACATGTTATGTGTCTTTATTTGCCCCAGTATCTACTAAATTTCTGTGGACATAGCAAATGCTCTACTAAAGTATGTTATTTAATTAATTTAAATGAAATATGAATTGCTCTATTTGTTATCTGATGTCATAAGGATCCAACATAACAGGAATATCCTTTTCTTCATATTAATAACATAGCTTACTATAAGAAATAGATGCCTTCAGTGAAGTAAGAGTTCAATCTTTCCTTCAAAATGGAGAAAACGTATTAATTTACTAAGGATAACTTGTTAATGTACTAACCATTGATTCGTGTTTTAAAATATCTTTAAACATTTTTCTTGAGGCATTATGTCAGTGTACTATAGTAACTGCAAATCCTTCTTTTCAACGTTTGTAGAGTTGCATATTTGAAACATGAAAATAGCTTGGCTCAGGCCAGACCTAATCAACGTCCTACTGAAGGTTGGCACTCCTGGTTTTTGCTGTTATTTCAGGATTATTTTACTAATTACCACATAATTGCCCCAGTTTTTAGAGACTGTCCTATTTTTTTTCAGAGGTTCTTCACAATATTTGTCTAACATTTCTCAGGACAACTTTTTTTTCTTCCTATTTTCCACAGTATGTACCAAGAGTATAGCTTGGAATAAGTTGCAGTCTCCAGAGTATTTGTTAAAAGATCTTCCCTCTAAGGAGGCAATATGGAAGCTGTGCTGGGACAGAAATCTCATGGAATCCACCCCTGCCATTTATAGTTTTGCCTTAAGCAAAATCTACCCAAAACATGGCACAACAATGCCTCTAGAATTTTGAAGGTAAGGAATCATGACCATGCCCCTAGAGACAACCCTGTAAAGCAAAAAGTGGAGAAGTATTTAGAGACAAGAATTCTTGAGAAATCAAGCCAAAAAATTAAGCTGCTTTAAAAAAAAACAAAACTCGTTTTTGTCTTTAAAATGACTGAGTACAAGTGTTTCTCCATAATTATCTGGTAAACTGCCCTTGACTATTTTAATCTATTCCTGGTCATTTTTGTTTTATTTTATTTATTTTTAATGTACTTCTAGAGACGAGTAGTAAAGCTTTATGGCTGTCATTAATGTACATCCACATGGGTCTATGGTTATTTTATAAATTGTAAGTTATCACCATAATCTTCTTTCATTTTGAAGAATGGCCACATTATTTTAGTAAATGAGAATATGATCATAATTCAAACTGAAGCCAAAAATAATTGACCATTTATACAATATTTTCTTTTTCATGAAAAAGCCACACAATAGGAACAAACTGACAATAAGTTTTTTAGGCAAATTCCAGGATAAGTTAGAGGATCATAGCAATGTCTGATTAGTTAGTTTTCAACCCCTTCCAGAGCTTCACTACTGTAAGTGATAATCAATGCCCATTCAGACAAGCCAGAGACCATACAAGATGGTCAGTGTTTTCTGAATTGCCACTATATTAAGAATCATTTTCATTCTAGTTGTATTTAATTGCTTTCTAATGGCTATTAACCAGATTCCAGATAAACAACTGTTTGCTGAACTAAAGTATAGAAAACTGTTTTATAAGTCTAATGTGGTCTACAGAAGTAAAATATGACTTGCAGACTAATTGACAACTTACAAGTCAACTCTCACACTTCATGTCATCGTTATGTTTCGGGTAATATAATTTCACTCATGAATATTACCAATAATTATGCACCAGTGGATTTCAACTTCTTAGATACCTGCTTGCATGCCCTAGGGCCTAGACTACCATCTACTTTCATTCCAAACTTCCTTTTCTCAAGTAGTGTTATCTCTTCTGGCTTCATGGTACATTATCCTCACACTCAGTTGATGAAATCATGTGGACAATTTGAAGGTATCTTCTAAATCCTAAGCAGGTCACTATCATTTATGAAAGAAATATAGCATATAATGCAAGGAGCATCCCTGCATCTCGTGATGCAGCATAACAATCAAATTGTTTTTAATTTTGTGCAGTTTACTTTAGTTTTCAGAAATTTTGTTAGACCATCTGAGAGAAAGGACATAAAGTTACATGAATCTTTTCCAAGGCATGGTCTGCCCAATCTATGTAACAAGTCATCTGAGCCTGTTCTATTCTTTTCTAAAAGAACCACAGACCACACCAAAAGTCATTTTGAGATTTCAATATTTCAGGATTTTTTTTTAGATTTATTAGAAGGTAAGTACCTTATAAATATTATGATTTTACCTTAGTCTTCCTGATGATTCCACGTCTCTCATAAAAGCTTTGAGAAATAGTCCAGTGCTTTATAATCACCTGAAACTAACATGTACTGTATTGCAGTAGAAAGAGACACTGCTTTATTAGATAGTCACTATCTCACAAACAGTTATTGTCTTCAGTGTCCTGAGGAGCACAGAAAACTGTCCTACATATTTGATATACGAGAAAGCATATATCAGATAAAATCCTTTCAGAATTTTTTTAAATGCATAACTCAATTCAAATATTAATATTAATCAACTCAACTCAAATATTAATTGAGCATCCATTCTAGTTCAGGTGCTGTTATAAATACAAGAACATAACAGTCTTTTTCTGTTATACAGATCAATTATTTCAGGGGTCTTTATACATTTTTTAAAAATTCATAAAATCCTGATTTTCCCTTTGTACTTGGAATGTTAAAGGAAGGCATTTTCTCTACTTCGGTTCTGGAATTCCCCTGTGTAATCATCTACACTTCCCACCTACTGTTTCTTTAAAACAAGGCTACTTTTTCAAAAAGTTGTTGAAAGCCAGGTGATCCACTTAACAATTCAAAGAATGTAGTCAGAATTATATTCAGATGTGCCATCTTCTTGAGAAACCCAGGGGGTTTGAACTGGGAAGACCAGAGCAAGGGAGGTAAGAACACCTGACTCAGAACAGAGGAGGGATAGGGAGCAAAGGAATCTGGCATGTGGCATATCCACCTAACCAGAAATAATAGTAAGGTAAACATGTAAGGAAGGTGGTAGAGACTCCTGTAGGAGTCAAGTTAGATAAGCTTTGAAGCTTCCTGGTAGAGGAAAGGGTTTCAGGCTGAGCAGGGCTGGTAACACCCTGGCACTGCCGGAAAGGGAGCTATTCTTCGGTTTCTGGACAGGGGCAGTTCTTAAGCACATATCCCAGTAATAATGTTTTATAGAGGATGCCAAGAGGACAGGTCTGCTTATCCACTAGTTCCTATCATTGGATATATGTAGATTTGGGGTGTGGGGGCCAGTGGGTACAAGGGAAAGATTTTTATAAAAAAAATATAGGAAGAGCTAAACTTAACTTTAGATGAGCTCTAAATCACTTGTGTACTGTTTTACCTTGACGGTACTATAACTTCTAGATTAAACCTATTCATATCCAACCATAGAGATAGAATTCACAATTATTAGTCTATAGGTACTGACAGAGTATTTCTACAGGACACAGCTTCTCATTTTCTTTTACTGGACAAAATTTTAGTGATCTATCTTTCATATAAAGCAGAGATAGCCAACTAAAAGTCAGTTTCCTTAGTAAATCCAAAATAATCACCTCCTCATTTACATGAGAACTGTGACTTTCATCCCAATTAGGTTTATAAATCAGTATGAATATTAGTTCACTTATAGAAATAAATGAAAATAGATCTGAAAATAGAGATGCATGTCCCTCTGAATGCAAACTGCCTCCATAATGACATCTGTAACAGACTTAAAGCCATATTTAAACATAAAATTTCCACCAACCCCATTTCAATATAGCTCCATAAACAAAGTTCCAATCTAACTGACATAAAAAACCTTAGTTTCTTTCTTGAATAAAAATTTTCAGTTTTGATATGCACAATCATTGACTTGCACAATCCTACAATATATTAATACTTCTCTGATTTAAAAAAGCACTTCTTAAAAATTGTGGTCAATGGATGGAATTTTATTGCCCTTTCAGCTTCAAGCTACCTGATAAAAAGTGGAATAAGATCTCTATAACTAACCAAAGTAAGTAACAAAACTCCATTCCCTTGCAATGCCTAACTCTATGAGCTTCTTAGGTTTACGATTCTTCAGGTAGTAGTTTGTCTTTATATTTACCTTAAAAAATTCAAGTGATTCTCAACCTAAAATTATAGAGAAAAAAGTGACCTATTAAAGGGGGGGGGAGGGAAACAGTTAAAAATGTTAATTTACATTCTAAGATCTCAAGATTCTGAGAAGCCTATTCAGAAATCTGGAAGATCTAAAAGATCTCTCAGTGACTAGAAAAGCCTTCTACAATTGCTCCAGAGATGGTAGAAACTAACCAGATGCATTGAAAGTCACCATTCACAGAACTAAAAATACACCAATGTTTTAAGAACCAGCTTCTTATGATTCATAGTTCTGGTAGCATTTTAAGTCCCATAAAATATATTTAACTTTGAACTTAAGTGAAATTATATTACAAAAGAGCCTTTTATAATAATTTCTTATATCTTTCACTCTGATAAAACAATTCTGATTGAGGAAATAGAAGTGTCATTGTCTGCATTTGTCTGTGATACTGTAGACAAAGTAAGAATATTGTTTCTCCTCTAATAAATAGCAAGTGAGCTCAAAAAGTCTACCAACTGACATATCTGAACATTTTCCACTTCCTTCCGAAAGATGAAAAATCACATCAGACAGCAAACATATTCTTTAGATTAGTGACAGGTGTAGAACACGCACACCAGTCAGTCTTTATTTTCAGTGTCGGCAGGCATGCTCAGTGACAGAGGATACAACTCTTCCTTTTCATTGAAGTGACACACATCATATTATTCCTTCATCTACACATCATCCAGCAGAAAAGTTCCCAAGCAATAGGACTACCTGCTCTTGGTTGCACACCAGGCTATTCTTAGAAGATAAAAACGTCAGTACTAAAGAGAGAGGAGGAGGAGGATGATAATGAGTCTAGTTTAAGAAGGAAAAGTTATCTCCATGCTCATACTCATTTCTCCAAACCAAGGAGGTGAAAAATTTAGAAGCTTTATTTAGAAGTTAAGTGATTTAGATCTCAGCACAATAATATGGTTCAGGAAACACTTAAAGCTTCAGCAGAAACTGGGTGTTAGTGAAGTAACAGTTGTAAAAGTAAAAATAAAAGCCCTCCCCTCCCCCTAGGATGCCCACCAAAAACTCATTTCTCAGTTCCAGCTTGTCTTTTCTCTGAGCCAAATAAACAAAAACATCAAAGATACAAAATTATTACACTATTCAGGGTAAGTTCTGGAAAATGGGAGAGTAAAAGGCTCTCTAGTACCAGTTTGGATTTAGCACGTACCTGCTCTGATCCCAGTTGGCAGCAAAAAGGACTAGAATCTTCCTGCCATAGTGGTCCAGGTTGGCCAGGCCCCCAGGGAAGCCATCCTTCAGTGCCTGCTTGATGCCAGGGTCAGTGGCCTTGAAGCTTTTGAACATGTCCAGATTCTGCTGCCGATACTCAAAGTACTGTGCCAGGAGGCGGAAGGCCTCAAAGTGATGAAACTTCCTGGCCCGCAAGAAGCGTAAGATGAAGGCATCATCCGTGCGCAGAAAGCCAATGTCCGGCCTGGTGATGACCATGTCCCTCACCTCCTGAATGTCCTGGTGCAGTGTGTCTGGGTTCTCATTGAGCTCCAGGCGAGCCTTCTCCAGGGTCTCAGGAGAGAGACCAGCTTGCAAATGAGTCATTGTTCTGCTTGTTTCCGAGTCTTTCCTTGTGAAGCGCTTGTTGACTGTTCCACAACAGACCTGGCCCTTGCCACCACCACACTCTGGCCCCCAGACCTGGCAGCTGCCTGCTTCCTCTCCCTTACAGGAAATGATTTGTCTTGGTGTCCAATCAAGTACCCTGTTGCTCCTGATTTCCCACAGCTTTACTACTGTGGGGGATATAAACTTCCTCCCCCACCGGCTAAAACAAGACGCTCCACTTTGGTTCCCTATTCCCTTTCCTGTAAAGAGATGTGGACCTCTGGCGGGCTCTGCACTCCTCCTCTTGTCCTTTCTCTCTCCTGACAAAACACCCCTAATTCCACCTACCACTGGTGGTTCTGATCTTGGTACTGTCCTCTTCTCTTCTCTTGCAAGATGTAACAAAAACAACCCCCACGCACATCTCAGCCCCAGCACTGGGATGCTTCTGCGGTCTCTACTGAAGGATGCGCCTGCCAAGGATCACGCTGGAAATTCTGATTAATAATAAGGTGGCTCTTCAGTGCTGAGCTCCAGGGCGGGGAGGGAGCGTCTTAGCCAGAAAGAAAAAGAGAGAGAGAAAGAGGGGGAGAAAGGAGCTTTATTTCTCCCTCTACTTATTCAAAGATGCTATTTTTAAAAGACATATATTTGCGGGATTTTATTTGACTGTGATCCAATTAGGAGGAGACTCTGCAGATAGCGCACCTTCCCTCCTCCCCTTAGAGAGACACGCCGTGATCTCATAAGGCACCAGCAGGGGTTTTGGTGGCCTTGGCTCCAGCGTGGGCTTCTCCTACCCCACCCCCAACTTCTGCCTCCTTCTAGCCCTTTATTTCAACGGACTTACCGTGGGGGGAGAGAGGCAATCTCTTTGGGAATGTGCGTTTCAAAAACGGGGGGAGGGGAGGGAGTTGGGGAGAATAAAATAAAAATGTCTTTTTCTTTTCTATATAAAACCCCAAAGCAAGAAAGAAGAAAGAGCAGCCGGCTCCTACCAGCAAACCCGGAGGCGGGGACGCTAAGCAATGCGGCACTCCCTGGCATCCATCAGCCGCGGCTTCGGCGGCGGCGGCGGCGGCAGCATCAACTCCTCTGGGCGGGATGGAAGGAGCAGAGCGGAGGCGCGGCAGCGGGGACCCGGGCCGAAGACGCACTGGGGAGCGGCCGCGGCCACATCGTCCGCCGGCGGCGCGCCGTCTCTCCCCGCGGGAGGGGCGGGGACCGCAGAGCTAGGGCCACCGCTGTCCCAGGTCCTCGCCTGGCCCAGCCATCTTCGCCTTCGGGAGACCAGGGAGGGAGCGGGACCCGAATGCCTGGCTGGACGAGGCCGACCCGGCGGCCGCCGCCTTTGTGCGCCCCGGGGCCGCCTGGGCGGTGGGCGCGGCGGGGCGGCTGCTGCGCGGCGCCGGCCTGTCCCCGTGCGCTCCCGAGCCGCGCGAGCCAGGGGCGCCCCGCCGGGCTGCTGCTGAGGCTCCGGCTGCCGCTGCTAAAAGAGGACTCGGCTCAGCCCAACTCCTCTCTAATTATCCCAGCACAGATCTCGCTGCGACGTAAGCACTCACTCAGCTCGCGCACGCACCCCGCTCCTATCTCCCTGCCTCGCTGGGGTAGGATGGCAATTTTGATGGCATAGAGATATCCCGGGTCCCAAGTTTAGCCTGCTTCTCGTCCTCACCCCAGGCAGGCTGCGGGGCGGGCGGCGATGCCTCCCAGCCTCCCCACGCCCCTCGCTCACCCTTTGTGTGCGAGACCCCAGAGCCGCCCGAGAGTAGCTGCTGCAGACGGTAATTCACGCTGACACGCGTTCTCTCCTTCCTGCAGGAGGTAATTTTGGTGTGGAAGGAGGAATACGGAAACATTTTGTACTTGCCGCATTTGTTGTTGACTGAGATGTTTAATTTAGAAAGGAAGACCAGAGTGATTCCAAGGCATTGTGTTGAGAGGATTCAGCCTCTGGAGGAACTTATATGAATAGTTTTTCAACCGTAAACTCTTCCTGCTAAATTCCTGCTGAACAGGGTGAAAATGAGCACTGGGGCAAATAGGAATAATAATGCAATTCTCGAAGGAAAAATTAAATAGGCACTTCTTGACTCACTGCTCATCTCGTAATAAAGCAAATATTTCTGGAGACACATATCGATCTTTCCCTCAATTTTATGCATCTGTATACCGGACTCATTATCAATGAGCAGGAGTCCTTGAGTTTAAGATGACTGTCTACGGATTTGAGGAAAAGGAATATTTTCCAGTTTCAAAACACAGCATGTATTACTGAGCATGTCACTAAGAACAACTTTTGGCTTACAAACCATAGGATGGAATCCTGAGTTCAAGTTAACTCAATACAATGAATGAATTGTAACTCAATGAATATTTGCTGAGCTTCTGTAGGTGTGGGACTTTGCTCTGGATTCTATAGATAGGAAGTGGTGTTGAAGGTAGAAAATTTAGTCATGCTTTGAAGAATATTAGAGCCCTCAAATTACAGGCACACTATTTTTATTGTTCTCATGGCAGTGGTGTTGACAAAAAGAAAGAAAGAAGAAGGTTGTATGACAGAACTGTACCATTTTGTTGATTAAATTAATGCTAAGTAATGTATTATGGGACCCAAAATAAAAGAACAAATTACTTTCTGTCACACACACAGAGAGTTATTATTCTCAAGGAATTTATGTTTTAAGTGGGGACAGAAAATAAACCATATAGATGTGTGTGTATGTGTATATATAGGTGTGTTGTATGCACTGCATAGATTTAAGGTTCTTCTAGGACTTTGTGTAATTATGACTCTCACAAGCATCCTGAATGCAATGTGAACTGTTAAATAATTTGGTTCTCAGTTCAAAGTCTTTTGAAAAAAATCATTTTGGGCCAATCTTTTAGAGGTTGGAGAAAATTTCTGTCTCATATAACTATAGGAAGAGGTTTTAGTTATCAACAATATCGAAAGACAATTCTCCATGTATCTCTTGTGTGTTTCTGCATGTCTTACAAGAAGAGTATCTTTTCAAGGAAGTTTGTGTAGTGAATAGACTTGGAAGATCCTTAGAAGATAGAGATAGTACCTACATCTGGAAAAAAAGGTAGGTTTATTTATGGCCCCATAAGCTCTAGTGTTTCTGTCCTGAGCAAAGGGTAGGCAGACTTATTTGAATTCCCTGAACTCAGAGCTACTCTGCTGTAATGCCATCCAGTGTGTGTGAAAGTATCACCCTTTTCTCTTATCCCTGTAGGAATTAATGCTCAGGGATCAGTGCAAGATAGGCTGATGCTCATACTGCTTTCTGTGCCTGGGTGATAAAATCCTTTTTCTCTCTAACCTAGGAGTTTTGCATCTTCTACCAGCATCCTGAAACTATAGCTGGCTAACTTGCTAGCTCCTAAGTAGGGTTAATACTCAGATCCTTCATCATGCTGAAAAACTAATTGCTTAATTTTGTTCTTTATATTTTTGAAAGGAATTTATAACATTCAATTAAATCTGTCATCTCATGGTATCATAGGACTAATATTTAATGACAACATTTTTATTATTTGTTGTTTATGAATAATAAAATTGCTTCAAATAGGTTTATTTTAGCATATCCACATATGGTATAAATAGCCTCTATCATTCACTAAGTTTATTGGTCAGTTAGGCACATATAAGAATTTTTGCTATTATATTTACAATCCATTAAGTTCTTTCTCCAATACTTACACTATTATTCTCTCTCATTTGTACATTTGAAATCAGTTCTGAAGCCAAAATAAATATACAAAGCCACCTAAAATTAAACAAAGTGTTTATCCAGATGACATCAGAGCATTTGATTCTCATTCAATATTAATTTACCCTGACAAATTAATGCAAAGTTATGTAGGAACTAGAATAGGAGCATAAATTAACTAAACAAAAGGATTAATTAAAGCATTATTGGAAAAATAATTAAATCAACTTCAGGTGTTTTCAAGTAACTAGAAAGGCAAGTTTGGTTTACTGCTATATTTAAAATGGATAGAGTAACTAATTTATGTTTTTAAACATTTCATCCCATTTATTGTTAAAGAAAATGTATATACAGGAAGGGGCACAAAACCAAGATGTATAGCTCAATTGTATATTACCAAGCACACATCTGTGTAACTATCCAACCAGCTTAAGGAATTGAGCATTGCCAGTAACCAGAAAGCCCCTCTCCCATCCCCACCTGACCACTGGCCTCTTCTTTCCGACAAAGGAAGCCACACTATCTTCATTGTTAAAAGCAAACCTTAACATTTTTTTCAATTTTATAAACTAAGTAACTACAATTTTTTTCCTGTTTTTAACATAATCATTCATATGTATTTTTGTGATTGGCCTCTTTCATTCAACATTATGTTTGTGAGATTTACCTGTGTCATTGCATGTAGTTAGTTCATTCATATTCTGTAATGATGCATGCAATTGCATTTTATAAACATACTACAATATATTTGTCCATTCTACTGATGATGAAAATTTAGGTTGTTTTTCAGTTTGGGTCTATTATGACTCATGATGTATGAACATTCTGATAAACATCTCTTGGTGCACATGGACACACCTAGGAACGAAAATTGCTAGGTCACCTGTGATGTGCATCACATATGCACATCAAATTTAGTAATTAATGCCAAACTATTTTCCAAATGGTTGTACCATTTCATCCTTCCACCCAGCAGCATATGAGAGTATTCACTGTGCCACATTTTCTTGATTCGCTTTATTGTCTATAATTTTAACTTTATCCATTCTGATTTTGAACAGACGTGTGTGTTGCATTATGGTTTTGGTACACATTTTCATGATTAAAAATGAGGCTAACTTTTCACATTGTTTTAGGCTATTCGTATACCCTTTGTAATTTTGCCCATTTATAGTGGGTTGTTTATTGTTTTATTGTTGACTTATAGGAGTTCTGAATGTGAGCACTTTCTTGCCTGTGGTGCAAATATCTTCTCCCAGTCTGTGGCTTGTCCTTTCACTCTTTCAATAGTATCTTTTAATTAACATCATTTTAAATTTTAATGTAGTTCAATTTTTCCCCCGTGAATAGTGCTTTCGTTGGGTCCTCTTTAAAAATATTCCACAGTTACTCAGTTATTCTCAGATATACCTTTTAAAAGTTTTATTGTTTTGACCTTTCCCATTTAGATTTGCAGTCCACCTGGGAGTGCATTTATTGCACAATATGAGAAAGAGATCAAGTATTTTTTTATTGATTCAGCACCATTTATGGAAACTATTTATTGAAACAATCACTTTTATTTTCCTACTAGACAGAAGGGCCACCATTGTCACAAAATGTCCATTTATACATGGATTTTAATTCAATATAAATTTTAAACTCCACCTTGTTTTACACAACCAACATTCCTCAGTGGTTCTGAAAGAGCGTGCTCCAGACCAGCAGCATTGTTTCCTCTATTTCTCTTTCCATGTTATCTACATTTTCCATTGTTTTTTCTCTCCATCTTTTTTTAAGACATTTTCTGTCTAACTTTCTTTCAGTTTATTAAATCACTCTTTAGCTCTTCCTATTGTGTTTTTCTGTCTCTTCACTATCTATTGAATTCTTAATTTTGATTATTTTATTTTCTAGTTGTAGGATTTCTACTTGATATGTATACAGACATACACATAACAGAGCTAACAAATAGAGATATATTAGTTATGTTGTAATTATTAATGTAAGTTTTTATCTCCTTATATATAAGGAACATACTGATTTTAATGTTTTTAATAACTTTAATATCTGGGTCCCTGTGGATCTCTACTTTTTATTATTTTATCTGATGTTTCTAGTAGTTTTAATTTATACCATATTATCTCCTTGAGTGGCTATTTTTTAATTATATACTTGTCCTTGCACTTACAAAATTATTTTTAGGAATAAATGGTGGCCTAGGATGATGTTATCTGTCTCCAGAGAGTTTTCACATTGGCTTCTATCAGTCTTTTGAAAACACTAGCACTGATGGAAAACTGGGCACTAAACTACAGATCAACTTAATCCCATTTCAGGGAATAAAATTATGTAGAATTGAACTGCATTCTCTATTGGATAATCTGCATTCTCTATGAGGATAATCTCTTCTTGCAGTAGATGTAATGATTTTTCCCTCCAAAATTCATATGTTGAATCCTAATTCTTAATGTGATGATACTTTGAGGTTGGGCCTTTGGAAGTTGATTACGTTATGACAGCAGAGCCCTCACGAATGGGATTAGTGCCCTTATAAAAGAGACCCCAAAGAACTTGATCACCCCTTTAGCCATGTGATATTACAACAAGAAAATGGCTATAAGTGAACAAGAAAGCAAGTTCTCACCAGACACCAAATCTGCTGGTGGCTTGCTCTTGGACTTTACAGATCCCAGAACTATAAGAAATAGATTTCAGTTGTTTATAAGCCACCAAGTTTATGGTATTTTTGTTACAGCAGCACAGAGTAAGATACTTCTAATAAACTCCCTTGTTCCAGGCCTGGACTTTAAGCCTGTCTTCTAGATCTTCAAAGATGTCGGCCTCTCCAACTCTAAGCTGCTCTTTCTTCAATCATAAAATTGCCCCAAAGAAAAAAGTGACCCCAAACACTGGATTTACTGCCTCTGGCCTTCCTCTTTTTCTATTTTATTGTCTGTCTGATATATTCAGGCATGGTTTACTTGTATTTATTGTCCCCTTTAGATGTTCTCAGCAGGAAGGTTCATCTCCAAAATACCTAAACTGAGTCCTTTTTTCTTAAGAGACTCAAAATTAACTGCAGCAAGTCTCCAAATTCTTTTAAGACTGAGATTACTGACATTTTTTAATGTCAGAGATTATAATTTAATATCTATATCCATATTCATGTGCATAATTAGGAGATATATAAAAACTATTTCATGAGGAGGAAATATGTCTGCATTATTAAGTCACTACTAGGAGCTCACATGTTCATAAAAACAAAAAAAAATACTTAAGCATTAAAACATATTTCTAAACTTTCCCTTTAGTATTTATTTTTCCAGTACATAATTATTTCATCACCTGCAAATATCACTCACAAACAAGTGATAGTTGATCCCAAAAGTATAATAAAAAGTTTATAGGTTTATATTTAATTAAACTAAAATTTAAAATTGGGTATTGTTTAACTTTTTATTTTGAGATAATGATAGATTCACATGCAGTTCATGAAACAATGCACAGAGATCCCATGTATCCTTAGCCCAGTTTCTCCCAACGGTAACATCCTACAAAACTATAGTAAAACTGTAGTATGATCAGGATATTGATATGAATACAGTCAAGAGTCAGAGCATTTCTGTCAGCACAGGGATCCTTCATGTTGTCCTTTTATAGCCACATCCACTTCCCACAAACTCTATTTAACCCTCAGACTCCGAAAGACCAGTGCTCCTAAAATATTTATATGCACCAAAGACTTTAGAGTCTTTTTTCTTCTGAAATTAGAGGGTCCATAGCTAATAGTCTCCTAAACACAGGGAGCATTATGAACATTGAAATAACAACTCAGTAATCTTCATTGTTATAACAATTCACAATCACCATTGTCATTGTCATAGTTAATAGGCAAATTTTTTTCCTCCAGACATTTAGATTCTTCTTTCTTTTTTTTAATATCTAGGTAGCACTCTAGATAAGTTAAAAACTAAAATGAGCGCATTGCCTTTAAAAGCATTGCATAGAATAGGTGTTGCAAATGTAGTTGGCAAATTCTCATTTCATCTTAGCATTGTGTTGTGTTACCAATAATATCACACCTTCACAGAAGCCAGTAATAGCAAATTGATCCAGCTAGTCCCCTTGTGGTACAAACGCTTCCCAGATATCTGGTTAGACACAGTGGAGATTGTATTGCTCTCCTTTTTTTCTCAGAAGTAAATGTAATCAAGGAGGTGACTTTGTTAACTCTTACTAGTCTGCAGAATTTTACTTAAAATTATGATATATATTTTAAACAAATATTTTTAATAGTATTTTATTTGACAGATCTATATTAAGTCAATTTTTTGTTATTTTATTTTGCAATGTTATGCCTTTCTTTTAATAAAGGCTTTTCTGAAAGAATAAAATTTACCTGAGTCACTGAATTACATGTGTCAATAGTTCCAATATAACTAAATAGGTAAAACTAGATTAACATAATCATCAAGAACCACCTCAAGGAAAAGCACTTCCTAAAAGGTTTGACAGGGCTGTGTGTAGGGGTGAGGGGGTGTCTGTGTGTGTGTGCTGGTAAAAGGTGATGAAGGTCTGGCTGAATGTATAAGAGCCTTGACTATTTTTAATGTAATCAGTTGTCATATGCTCACTCCCTGGGCAGCAGCTTGGGATAAGCAACACTACCTCCCTTCAAGTGTCTATCCAGGGTGAAGATACTTCAATAGATACACATATGGAAAACTACCATTTTGCTGAATTTTTCAGACTTGTCATTTCTTATATGAATGCAGTTATATCTAAGCTTGTCAATGGCAGCAAACATGTCTGTGACTAAATGTCACCCTGTTGGTGATGTCTCATCAGTAGATAAGAACAAATTCAGTTCTGCCTCATTGCTCTTGTTTTGAAGCATATAATTTCAGTTCTAACATATTTTCATGCCAACTGTTCAAACTTGAATCTCTTTCATTTTTCTCAGCAGTAATTTTTTCTCAAAAATATTGACAATCTTGTTATTGCATCGTATCTGTTAGTAATCATCTAGTAGGACCTGGGTTTGTTTTTTAGTGCAACACAATTAGCTAAACTTCAAAACTTTAAAAGTAAATTTTTTACCATAAGCACATGGAAACCATATGTATGTTTGCCCTGCCTGAGAGTCCTAATGCCAGCATACATTAAACACTCAAAAAGGCCATCAGTGGGGGGATAAAGTAGAAGAAAAGTAAAATTTGTGAAAGTAAAAAAATATCCTGATGTGTTCCAGATATAGACCATGTTTTAAAAGTGGAAATAGTCCACATAATGTGAAGTGCAACATTGTGGATTCTTGAAAGTATTTGTTTTTTCCATTTGACTTGATTGTTACCAATTGTTATGATTTCTTTTGCACTTCAGTTAAATTGTCCTTTGCAAGTATTTCCCTTAGATTTCCATGGATCCACTCCTTCTCTGGCTATAGTTACAAGTAGTCATGTGTCTTTACCAAATTATTTCCCTTCTGGTTTACTAGAGAGGATTACATGGTAGGAGAAAACCTTGAGACTGTCCAGCTGGATGTACACTGATGGATTATTAAGATGATATCCTTAATAAAACAATGAGCACTTTAAAAATCATTCTAGCAAGTCATGGATTGAATCCTCTTGTGAAATTTGAAAAAGATGTTGTTTAAAAATTCAAATGGAGTTTCAGTCCTTTATTAATTCATTTGTTCTTTCACAAAATATGTACTAAGAATTAGGATATATTAAGAATTAAGAATTAGGATGTAAGCCTTGTGCTAGACAACTTTCCTCTCTGCTTCATTTTCAGCTCACCACTGTAGAATAAACTATAGATAAATTATTTAAACTATCAGAGGATTATTTTCCAGAAGCTCATTTTTAGGATTGCCATGGTCATGTTTTCTATTTTAAGATGGACACAGATCTACAAATTCAAACAGAATCCTATAGAATATTGACAAATTCAAACAGAATCCTACAGGATAATGACTGATACCAGTGATACTGTGGCTTTTGTTTTTTTTCAAATCAACAATGTATGTTCAAAGGTATCCTTTAGCATCCTGTTAGGAGCAGCCCAGCTTTTCACAACTGTTCAAAACAGGTTTTCTCAACCTGTTTTAGATAACAACACATATGAGGACGTCGTCCATGGACCTATGGCTTTTAAGTTTTGTGCAATCCCTGGAAAGCTTGCTTTGTCTGGTATTCTTCCACTCAAAAAAATATATGTATTTGAAAAATAAGAGTGAGTTATAAGAATGTAACTTGAAATCCTACTCTCAGTTATACGTGCAAAGGTCAATAATTTCCAAACTTCAGTCCTTTAAGTCCTAGTGGTAACAAATTGCATGTAATATAACACAAGAGATCATTCACAAAGTGTGTCTGTTGGCTCCCTGTAGTTAAGAGCTACTGGCCTTGGTTTCATCAATTGAAGTGAAGCTTAGCAAGTTTCTGTGTCTGAATAATTAGATGCCTTTGATAACAGCACTTTTGATGACAGTTTTTGCTTTAGTGGTGTCAATAACAACCTTACTTTCCCAACCCCTGATTGACCCAGCTCCGCATCGCCAAATCCAATGTTGGCTGCACTGGGAAATTCTGGTCATTCTCTGGTTTCCAGATCAATCAAACCAAAAGTTTCAAATTCAAATGTCATTAAAGACCCCACCGGGTGTCTTAAGATGGGAAGCAGCCTATGTAAGGTGACAGGGAGTGTTGGTAATTGCAGCAAACTGGAGAGCATGTCCAGCCTCCAGGTGTTCCGATTTCTTTTCATACTGTGGACAATGAAACATCTTCTGGGCTGACAGTTTGCAACTCTTGATATTAATATATTCTACCCAAACTATTCCTCTCTCATGCGTCAAACATCAGATTTAGGAACCTCTACAGCTTTAGGGATTTTTGTTTGTTTGTTTGGTTGGTTTTTGACATTGTCTCACTCTGTTGCCTGGGCTAGAGTGCCATGGCATCAGCCTAGCTCACAGCAACCTTAAACTCCTGTGCTCAAGGGATCCTCCTGTGTCAGCCTCCCGAGTAGCTGGGACTACAGGCATGTGCCACCAAGCCTGGCTAATTTTTTCTCTATATATAATTTTAGTTGGCCAATTAATTTCTTTCTATTTTTAGTAGAAATGGGGGGTCTCGCTCTTGCTCAGGCTGGTTTCAAACTCCTGACCTTGAGTGATCTGCCCGCCTCAGCCTCCTAACGTGCTAGGATTACAGGTGTGAGCCACCACGCCTGGCCACCTCTACAGCTTTTGCTCCTGCACTGACCTCCTCACACAGCACCTGAGAACTTCCTTATATCTAACCCACAGATGGACTCAATCCACAGGAATGAGTTGTGAAGGATGCCCCAGACCCTTACATACTGTTATTACAGACCATCCATCTGTTATTCTGCTTTATTCCTTCTGGTTGCTTTCCCTGTGGCTAGAACATTACTTTCTATCTGAAAACAGGTGCCCAACATCCATAGACAATTTCTCTAGGATCTAACCCTGAAACTTCTGACTTCTGAATGTTCTTCTACCAGTATGGGGACTGGAGGCTTCACCCTGTCTATGTGAACATGCAGCCAGGTTCCAGAACTTACTGCAACTATAATGGTCAAGAGTGTGTCTCTCCTCTGACACTGTGCCTGAAGGATGCAGTCCCCTCTGTACAAGTGCCTGAAGCTCAGCAGCATCTCAGAGAGATTTTATGGCTCCATCTTTCTTCCTGTATCCAACAAACATTGTTCCTGAATTTACCAAAATTATAATTCAAAGGAGAATATATCTTGAGTAGGCCAGAACAGGCTTTTAGTCTTCCACATGGTGATCTATGCAAGTTTCTCTCCACATTTCAAGAAACTACAGAAAACCTGATGTTGACCATCAGAAGGAAAACCATCCATAATACACAGACCAGAACATTCTGCCCTATAAAACAGCAGTCAGCTTGGTCAAACTCTTAGTTGTCAGTTTTCACGCTGCTTGATTGCAAAGGTTAAGAGGCATATTTACTATAAATACTTTCCTATACCTTAGCAACTTTCCTATACCTTAGCAACTTTGCAGCATATGCCTATCAAGTTACTCCAGAAAAAGGCATGAACAGCTCTCACAATCAAAGAAAACATAATAAGAAAATAACATCATTAAACTGTTAGTAGCAATTTTCTCCAACTAGAATTTCTAAATTGTCTATTGCTAGAACATTAATCATTGAAAATCACATCTTACTTCTCTCTTCTGATCCTATAATCCTCTAGAAGCTACAATACAGGACACTAAAGATAGCTGCAAGTTTTCTGAAATCCAACAAAAAAGGAATATCAAGAGTTTGATGTATATTTATTATTGGGTAGAAATAAAATACTGGTGTTGTGATTTAAAAATTAGTCAAAGAATAATTGACTTTATACAGCTGTAATTCCTTAACCACTTCGGGACCAGCGTAGACTATAGTCAATAGCCACAGATGAACGCGCACAGCAACTTTAGCTGACAGCCGTGATATGACTTTTCTAATTTTTCATTTATCAAAATAAAATTGTGAACATTTAAAAATAACATAATGAAAACATATATGTATATGTTACCTATTCTGATTTACATTACAAGTAAAGCTGCCTGTAAAGTAAAACAAGCTTTCAGTGCTTTAAAGCTTTCCTCATCACACAAGAGCAAAATGGATTCGTAGTCAATGCACAGCACAAACTACTGTGCGGGCTATGAGTGCCGGCTGTGGGCAAGGTTTCACGGCCGGTCAGCGCTGTACTGAAGTGGTTAAGTATAAAACAACAGAAGAAAAAAAATTTCCAACCCAAATTGCCAAACTACTTTCATCACTTCATGCAAATGGATCTACATGGATCTACTCACTATCTCCTATAGACAACATATACATTTTCCAAGCACCACCCATTCCTCCCAGCTCTCAGCATCAGAGTAGAGCTGTGGTCGCAGATATGGTCTGGCTTCCCACTAGAGAAAGCTGCAAACTTGATACAGCCTGACTAACATCCAGTGGCCAAAAGCTCAGTGGTCACTTGGTGTATGGTCTCTCTAATGCCAGTTAAAATTAGGGTTGCATGATTTAGGGAGATAAGAAAAGATGCTCAGAAAAATTTTAATTTCAGGTAAACAACATATAAATATTTTTAGCATAAGTATCATGCAATATTTGAGACATGATAAAAAATTTTTTTAATTAAATTGAAATCTAACTGGCATCCCATATTTTCTCTGGCAACCCTAGTTAAAAAATCTGTTGGCTACAGAGTAGAAGAAAGAATAGTAACCTTTAACAGTGAAAGAGGGAGCCTGTTTTATCAATTCCAGAAATGGAAGCAAGGGTGAAACAGGAAGAGGAGCTAGTTAGCAACAATAGCCTCATGGTGACGGTGCTGCACCTGTCAGATCAGATGGTCAAGTGCCTGCCAGAGAGTGTCCTGTAGGACTATGCAATGGGGGGGAATACAAGGAGTGGACTCAAGAAATACTTTGCATAGGAACTCACTAAGGGTGTCAACAGCCTGGGAAGCATAGTCATTTGACTTATCCAACCTATCTCATGTGACTCTGACTATTGGAAGTAGCAGAGAAACTCTAGGACATTCCCCTGTCCTGTGAAAAGGAATTGAAGGGTTGAAAAGTTGGAAGTTAAGATAAGTTTGGTGGATGTTTGAATTAAACCTGTCTTTAAGTGTAATTCCAGCCTTTGAAATGTCATGTGGCTTAAATGAACTAAAACAGCAGACAGGACTATGTCTGTCTTACATCCACAAGATCCTTAAGCTTCTTTAATAAGAGAGTGGAATCATGTTCATCATTGACTCTCCAGTACTGGATGCAAACCTGTTTCAATGGAGACAGCTGTAGCTGTCTGTTGGTTTTATGTGTTGTGATTATGAGACTGAAATTAGTGTTTCTCCAAAGAAAAGAAATGGGTCTCTTAAGGCATCAAGATCTGTGTTTTTTTTTTTTAAGATGATCAATAATTCAAAGTGTAATTGACATTGTTTAAAGTAAAATAAAAGCAATCTACTAAAAATAATAATAACAAATATAAAATTGTAATATTTCTCTTTGTTTGAACACTGGAAACTACTGAAGCCATCTCTGTGCATGACCCAATGTCCCGGCCCGCGGGACCTTTTGTTACTCGCGGGGGCGAGGGGGACCATGCCTGAAAGAGATGAGCGAGAGAAAGAAACGAGACCAAGCAAATGGTTGTCAAGGTCTGCTTTACTTGGATTTTTAGTAGGTTTTATAAGCATATAAAAACAAGGAAGTCAAAACAAAAGATAGAGTGGTGACGATGAGGCTTGGGTCTGGGTTAATTAGCTCTAATCAATGTCTTATCAGTATCCTGTTTTTGACTGATTACTCATCTCCAACCGGAACATTTGCAGTCAACACATCCTGGAGCATTCCGTGGTCAGCACGTCATGGACTGCGTTCTTCTCGGAGCTATAGCTGGAATTTTTTAGGGCGAAGTCTGTGCGTAGGACAAGTCATAGGGGAGTTGAAGGTCTTTGAGGGTCCTTGCCTCTAACAACCCAACACTCCACCTTTTTAGGAAATGGTTAACTGTACTCCAGTGTGACCAGGATTTATCTTATTGGATGGATGAGGAATAACTCATGAAGGAGCAGCGAGCTTAATATCTGGTGGTGTACTCAGAATAATGTCTCATTTTATCCTCCTTCTACCTCACACCACTGGCCCACTGCCCTGACTGGAACTGTTCTGAGACTCAGCATGTCCTTTGCAATAGACGAAATGCATTAATTCACAAGGAAAACGGGTGCTTCAGCCTAAGAGGCTTAACCTGGAAAATGTTGCATTTTGAGCATAAAATAATATATTATACACCATGAGAATAAGGAAATGACATCAAATTAGGAGCATTAGACAAAGCAAAAATTCTAGCTTATCTCATAAGTTTTATCTTTCACTAGTCTAATACTCAGACTGTCTAGTTTACATAAAAATTCACTTAGCTTACATAAAAATTCACTTATATAAGTACTACTTATACAAAAATATATAAACTATTTCAAAATTGATACTTTAATAGTTTCAATAGAAAATTATACTGATTTCTAATAACTGTCATCTTCCATGAAAATAACAAAATGAGAATGTATTCTTAGAAAAAAATTTACCTCTTGCAGAGGATTCACCAAATTCATAAAATTTGTAGCTGTTCAGGCTAAGGCAGAGGGATAAGATCAAAATGGAATATCATGGGGCTTTAAATGATTTGGTTCTATTTTATTTTTTAGGATGTATGGTGATTATAAGGGGTTCCTTATAATATTCTTTCTATCTGTTCCTATGTGTTAAATGTTTCATAATAAGCTTTTAAGAAAGAAGTAAAAATCAGAGTTATTTCAGTTATAAATATCCTATGGTGGCCTTTATATATAGGTCAAAGTATGTGCCACACATTTATTTGGTATGATTTTTGTCTTTAGGAACATAATCACCCATACTCTCTGATGCTTCTTTACACATCTAGTTACAAATTAAAGGAAGATACTTTGATGAGCAAGCAAAAGGCTTTTGATTTTAAAGATCTATCATATGCAGAAAATAGTATTTATTATAGACTTCTCTAACCCCGTAAACCTCTCTAAATGCTACCCTCTCTCTCTTTCCTCCTCCTCTTCAAATGTTTTGGAGAAGCTGCTTAAAGTCACTATCGCTTCTTAGCTGTCCTCCATTCATCCTGAGCCATGTCCTCTGACTCACTCCATTAACATTGTAGTCATGCATTAGTGGTTGTCACTAGCAAACTCTTGCTAAATCTTACTTAATCTCTGTAAGCATCTGAACTGTTAATCTCCTCATCTTTCTTGTCATATTATCCTGTCATCTTTAGGCTTCCATGAAATGATATTTATTTGGCTTTTCTCTTCTGAGTCCAGATTCTACCACTTATCAGCCTCTTTCCCTTGACAATTTTACTATAAGCCTAATTTTACCTAGAAGACTAATTTTTTTCACTGTAAAGATGACTCATTGCAGCATTACTAGGACTGTTTTTTATATCTGTACAATAGAAGACCAGGCAGTCATTTTAAAATATAAAGTAAATCAGTTGTGATTGTGTGAAAAAAAGTAGGTTGCACAAAAGTATTCTTTTACAAAAGGAATTATCAATAGCAATATAAATATGTAGAGAGCAGGAAAAATTAGAGGCATATGCACTATACTTTACCAAAGGTTGTTTTATGGGGTGGATTACATAGAATGTTTCCCTTCTAAGTTTTGTATTTATATCATTGTAAATTTTGTATAAGCATATGTTACTTTGATAGCTGTAAAATATTGAAAGAGAAAGTGAGAAATAGGGATATAATAGACTTCATTGTATTGTCAGGTTGATTAAATAATATGGCAGTTGGCTTGGATTCATTGTGGGTTTAACTGTCTATAGGACATGGTAAGCCCACAATAAATGTTAACTATTATTATTACCTCATTGCACATTTATAGTTTCATTTCTCTTCTCTCTAAAATCCTAAAATGTTTATTTTCCCCAAGGTTGTCACTTTTGCTCTTTTTTTATCACTCTAAAAGCTTCCCCTGCCAGTCCCATGCCAATGACTCACACATTTCTAGCCCAATTACCTTGGGAAGCTCCAGATCCACCTACCACAGTCTTGAGCATATTTCTACTCATAGATCTTACAGACCCCAAAATGCAACAAGGATAAATCTAAAGTCTTCATCTTGATCTTCTATAAGTACTCGCCTCTGGGCTCCCTATTTCAGTGCCTGGTACCACTATCAACCCACTGCATGAACAAGAAACCTGAAGGTCAACCAATATTCTGCTGTCATATCTCTAACTGATACCTGGTCCAGTCAATTCTTCCCCTTTATCTCCTTCTTAGCTCTGGAATCCATCCACTTCTATTCAACCTCACTACCATTCCCTTGGTCATTCCCTATATCACACCTGTAACTGCATCCTGTCGGTCTCACTGCCCCAGCTTTACACCATTCCAATTCATGTATTCAACAAGCATTTACTGAGCAAAGTTTGTAGTCATTGGGGAGAAAAATAAGTACATTTGCAATCACAACTTCTATTTTCATCAGTGTTGGCTTTATTATTCTTATTTCATATAATATTACACAGACATACACATATTATTCATGTTCAATTTTTTAAGAATGTAGACATTTTAATGCAATCAAACCCTAGGATGACAGTGATATGGCAGTGATGGTATAGGGGTCTTGAAGACAAAGGATAGAAAACCAGCTTAGAGTGGATTACTTCAAGGAAGGCTTCCTGGAGGAAATGACATCTAGGCTGAAACCTAAAGTGTGAAATGACTGGTGGCCGGACAGAGAGAAAGAGAAGTGTTCCATGCCAAAAGCACCATTTTCAATGTCCTGAAAGCCAGTCTTCTTAGCATGAAACATTCTGGTCCAGTGATACAAGAAACGAAAAAACAGGCAGATCTCTACAAATTTTGTAAGGACATTAGACTCCATCTCAAGGAGAATGGGAGCCATTGCATGATTTAAAGCAGGAGCATCATGTAGTAAGATGACCACGTAAGATGATCACATGGCCACAGTGGTGCCTGCCCTGCCCTCCTCATTATACTTTCTGCTTAAGACCCTTCGTCAAATCTCTATTTCCCTCAGTTTTAAGCCCAAATACTATCTGGTCCCCGTTTACTTCTTTATTCATATCTCTTGTTATTCACCCAGCTTTTACACACTCAGCTTCAGCAAAATCACTCTTCTACCACGCCTTGAAAACAAAAGTACTACACAGTTTTGTAGCTTTACATACTCTGTTCCACACTCCCCTTCCTAATTCTGGGACATACTTCTGGTCTGGTAACAAGTACTAATCATTCAGGATTCATCTTGAAATCAACCCCATTACTGACTCCCCTATTCCTGCATAAGTTTGATCTGTGCCTCTACTCTGTAATCAAAATGCTGTATGAGGATCTCTGTATTTTTATCACTTATCATGCTCCACTGTAAATGTCTACTTTTTTTTCTTTTTGTATTGTTTCCTAATATGCATAAATCCTGTAAAGTTAGGGCTTTGTTCTGTAGGGATATGATAAATATATGCTGAGTTAGTGTATAAATACCACTTAGTTTTCTTATTTCTTAAGAAATGCAGGTTTCTTAAGGAATGCAAAAACTCAAATAAGTATATCAAATAAAATATTATAATAGTGTTAATTTAAAACAGATAAGAAATATCTTTATAAATTATATGATGGAAATTGTAAGAGTCAAAAGACCAGATATTAGTTATGTCCTTCTTACTTGCTGTGCTCTTAAATTAGGTTATTCAAGAGCTCTTAACCACTTTTTCTTCACTTGTGAAGGTGTTCAGTCATATGATTTTAACATTTCTTTCAAATTTAAAATCTTCTAGAATCTATGTAAGGTACAAATTTTCCCAGACCATTTAACTAACAATATAGTTTATTTATTTCTATTCAGTTGTCTAAAATGGAAGTGAGGGAAATAAAATACATCTTTGTAAGCCATCAGTGTTTGACTAAATATCTTTCACATTCTCCTGATAAATTTATTTGTTTTTGTCATTATGCTACTGAATGGAAAATTTAATTCTTAAATAAAATTGAAGTGGAAAACAATTTGTCTCAACCATAAATGGTGCCTTAAAACCCACTGTTAAATCTACTTTAAGTAATTCAATTCTAATCACTACGATTCAACCTTGTATAGAAATTCACTTATCAATGGAATGGACTTTTTCCCTGAATCTTTGTGTTGTATTAGTATCTTTTCATGCATTAGCTTCTTTGATTAGAGAAATACAGAAGCTGGTGTGGAGAATTCTGGACGTTTGTATTATATTTCTTCAAATGAATACGATTTAATGTCAGAACATTGCCATACAGCTATAAATCTCAAATTTCCAGTGTTAGATGAACAAGGTAATATCACCTTTGAGAATCTATCCACAAACTGCCAGAGCAAAATTAAAAGCCATTCATCAAAAGAGCATCCTGACTATCTTAGTAGAATGGACATTGATTATGTACCAATTAAAGCAGACATGACTCACACTGAATGGAAATCAATTGATTCTATCTATATAATAAGCATGATCCTCCCCTCACTGTCTTGGAAAATGGAGCTAAGAAGACGGCTGGGGAGAGAAATGTGCTACTTATGCCATGTAAGTGCTGCATTGGAGTTCAACAAAGCTGAGGATGAGTCCCAAAGAATGTGTGGCCAAGGAAACAGCAGACATAGGCCTGCATACACAGCTCCCTGCATCATCCTTTAGCAGCCAACTGACCTCTGGAGGGAACTGTAGCAGGAACTCTGCACTGTTGGTGCAGGGAGATCCTGTGCTTTTCCGTGGAGGAAGAAGATGGCACTAAGTCAATGGACAAAGGCCCCTTCTCCCACTAGAGCCAGGTGGTGTGCATTCCTCAGGGCAAAAGCATAAAGCATGTGCCTTTAAGTGATAGGTGTCAGGCTATCTTTCACTGTCCCTTCGCAGCAGTGGGAGATTCACAGTGTGTCCCCAAGGCTGCCGTGATACACTCAAAGATTGCCCAACAGCATTTTTAAAACAGAAAAAGCAAATTCTTAGGTTTTACACACTTTGTTACATTGCACTAGAATGGCAAGAATGAAGGCCTTAAATCTCAACAGCTCCATTTATTATATGTTGTAAACCTTTTATGGTTTGTACAGACAATTGAACATTGCGGTGCAATGAAACAAGAGTAACCACATAGTGCCTGAGAAAGCACTTTAGGTTGCATGAATTCAGTAACCATATACAAATATGAGAGCAGCTGTTTTGACTAAAATGCTTACTATAATTTGATGCTGTTTTTTTCACAGAAACTATTTCATCATACAATATTATATACTACTTTTGGAAAAACTGCTAAACAAACCTCCTTTTCTCTTTTTTAAATTATTTTTCTATCATTGACTACAAATACCACATATATTATCAACCTTCTTTTGAGAATGTGGATTTAAAAAAAGAAAGAAAAAACTACGTTGTTTTCTTTAGACTTCACACTTGTTTCATACAATTGTTTTGTTTTGTTTTAAGTGGTCTCTCAGGACAAGATATGATATTACCTTATATTTGATTTTCTCTGGCTCTGGTGACAAATTGCTACCCAGTAATTCCAACATTTTCTTCTTACTTTCTTTTCTTTTCTCTGTCCTCAGTTATTTGTACCTCTATTTAAAGTATTTATACATGTTTTATTCACTCTAGCAGTGGACCTTTATTGCATGTTTTTATCTAAGACAGGGTGTACAAGCTCTTAGAGGGCAGTACACATGGCTTTTTCATCTTGGCATCACTCACAATCACAAAAAAAAAAAAAAAAAACTACTCTCCAAAGAGACAAAGCTCAATATTTTTGTGTTTGATTGAACTGAGTTTAACTTAACAATTTTTTTAAAATGTTACTTTTTTATCATTTAGAGAGAAAGAAATTTCTTGCCAAGAGTCAATCATTATAATTACTATGAACAACATGTGATCAGAGTCCATGATAGAAGATCCATTTAGTGACCATGTTATGAAGCAATATGCCCTAATCACACAGGCTGGAAACTATTTGCAAATATGTGACCTTTAACATAACAAGCAGTAGTGTGCAACATATAGCACTTTTCTTGCTCTTGCTATATAATAATAAAACATCAAATGGAAAATAAAAGTCTATCAATTATATGGTTGTTTTATTGACACAAGATTAAAATGTCAAATGGTCTAAAGGTATATTTTATATACACTATATATAAATTGCCATTTCTAAGTAGATGCCTATTCAATATCAATTGAGCAAAATATTTGTTGAAGTGATTCAACTTTATGCTTTCCATGCAACCTTGTACAGATAATGTCTTTAATTCATTTTTACATACGCATTTTTCCATTTAATACATTTATTTGGTGCTTGTGGTGCTCAAGGCTCTATAAAAAGGTTTAATACTTTTTATTTGGGGTTTACAAAGTAAATTTTCATTCTTTATATATTTCATCCGTATAACAAGTCAGTATTTGTTTGTAAGGTAAAGGATAGTTTTTAATTCCCACTTCAGAGGTGAGAAGTGAAAACACAGAGGTTGAAGTACATGGTCAAAATCCCACTGTTAATATATACCTGACTCAGGACTTCCAACTCAAGGGAACTAGAAACTTACCAAGGCTCCTTATTACTCTACCACATGAACAAATCCAGATGAAAGAAGTGTGATTGCACATTCATTTGAATATTTTTCTTGCACAATTCTTAACCTTTAGCAAGAGCTCCATGTAAACAAATTTATTTACAGATGAAACAACATAATGTCTAGGGTTTACTTTAAAACATTCTGGAGGAAATAAATAGGGTAGTGGAAAGTTTAAAAACAATTAGAGAAAATGTTGACAATTGTTGAAGCTGGGTTATAGATATCTGAGACACTGTTATGCCATTTTCTCTAATTTTGTATATGTATAAAAGCCCCCATAATAAAAAGTTAAAAAAATAAAGAGGATTTTTAAGTACTCACTTGGGAGCGTAGATAGTAAATTATTCAAGTAAATGGTTCCTTCTGATGTTGACAACAGAATAATTCTGGAGGAAGTCTAAGATTACAATTCTTAGAGCTTTAGGCCTGGAGATTTCTATTTCAACTCATCTCCTTCCAATAAACAAAACGTTCAATTTTTCAAAAACATTTACTGAGCATTCAAATTCTTCCATGAGCTAACCAAACAAAGCAAAGTCTAAGAGAAAATTATGCGTAAAACCCCAAAATTAAAATTCCTTTTCAGAATTATAGTTGAGAAGAGCTACTGGGAAAAGGAAATGATAAGAAAACACCACTTGAATATATTATTCTTCAATTCTATATAGGATGCTTATGACTTGACACACTTTAAATTTAAGACTTTTTATGGAACTTAGAGAACACTTTTTTAAATAATGCAAGAAAAAAACAAAGAAGTGAATAAATTTAATACAATATGAAGAACAAAAATAAAGAATTTGATTTTGAAAATTATGATGCTGAGTGACTGCTGTATTCTGGGCCTCTTATATGGCAATACAGAGGAAGAGTGACATAAGAAAATGACCATAAATTTTTTATAAATGCACCACAGTGTTGGTGTGACAGTCCTCAGCATGTCACCTGTGATGGGAAAGGAATGTTTTTTTGCTAACCAGGTAAAAATGAAGACGTGAAATATCGGGCTTGCTCCCACCCATAGTGGCACAAAAACAGCAGTTAGCATAAGAAATTAAATGTCCTCTGCAGAATCTGCTAGTCCTAGTCCACCAAAGCAATTTGTTCGAGCTCTTCTAGAGAGACACAGACCTGAACTTTCTGTGAAAGGTAGCTAACTACCTTAAATGACAACCTCTCTGAGCTTTTAATTATATTCAATGCCATAAAGTAGGCAAAAGTTAAAAGAGAAGAGTAGAAACGTTAGGGTCTTTGTTTCTGCATTAACTTAGGTCAATAGAATTCACGATTTTATGTGCATAAGTCAGGATCATACCACACTTGAATAGTGAAGGGGAAAAGAATGCAAGTTAGAGCCATATCAAGAGAGATAAAACATGATCATTATGAATGATTCTTCTTTCCTTTTCCTCTTTTCCTTTAAGTGGTTATATAAGATGTTGTAAATCAATGTTAATATTTTTGCGGTTTTAATGGTTGTATAGTTATTTTGTAAATCATTTAAGGCAGGCTAACTCTAAGGTTTTCTCATAATAGAACCATCTTTGACATTTCTCTGAAATGTTCTAAGGGAATGGGCTTTCCAATTATACATCGAGGGTTTGAATCCCTCTTCTACACCTTATTTATCTGGAGCAAGTTGCTTAAATGCTCTGAGCCTTAATTTTCATGTCTGTAAAATGGACATGATTGTACCAACTTTAAAAGGATTGTTGTAAGGGTTAAGTTAGGTAAAATATGTAAAGAGTTTAGTTCAGTATTTGACACATAGCAGATACTCAATAAAAAGCAATAAAAAACATTGTCATTTACTTACCAAGAATCTATCCAACTTCTCTCTTCCTTCCTAAAAAACTCATTAAAATATTTTTATGTAGTAAAAAACCCTATAACATAAAATCTACCCACTTAAATGTTTAAGTGTATATATACTATTATTAACTATGTGTATATCATTAAACAGCAAATCTCTAGAACTATTTCATCTTGCATGACTGAAAGGCCATGCCGGGAGTGGGGAACTTGTGGCCTTATGGCTACATGTGGCCTCCTAGGTCCTTAAGTACAGCCTTTTAACTGAATCCAAATTTTACAGAACAAATCCTTTTATTTTCAAAAAAAAATTTTGTTCATCTTTTATATTTTATTTTATTTTTAAAATGAATGTATTTAAAAAAACAAAAATAAAATAAAATAAATTTCAATGAAATAGTCCTCCCAGATAGACTAGCACAATTAGAACATTAATAAGCCATAAGGGCTAAATTGACAGCTGCTAAACTTATGGTTTATTTCTAACTTCCCCCACCTAACTGGTGTCACTACCTCATGAAGCTGGTGGGCAAGTTTATGGAGTTGAATATGCCAGTCTGATATCAGCTTTTGACAGAGGTGTACTGTGTTTCTGTTTGAAGTGGAATTTGTGAATAGTTGCGCAGCTCAACAGTGTTTTTTTAATTCTGTCTGCTTAACAGCTCATCATGTCAAAGAAGACCAACAGATCACTGATGGAAGACAACAGATGATTTAATGAGGATTGGGAATTGCAATATTATCATGTATCTGCCAAAGATAAGATGATTTGCTTGCTTTGTAATACTTCAATATCAATATTAAAGAAATTCAATTCTCATCACCATTATAACACTCATAAGGACCGTAAATATTTTAAATTTGGGGGAAAGATGTGAAAGTTTGTATTGCAGACATTAAAAGAGGAAAAGAAAAGCAAAGACAATCCTTTCAAGCAGGAATAAGACCTGGAAATAATGCCAATGAAGCAACTTATAAAGTAGCTTATATACTCAGGGAATAAGGGAAGCCACTGAGTGATGTAGAAATTGTAAAAGAATGCATTGTCAAATTTGTAGAATGCTTAGACCCTGATCATGCTTCAAAGTACAAACAACTACCTCTTTCAAGACACATAACTGATTGGCCACATGAATTAGCCTTCAACTTCACAGAACAACTTCATGCAATACTTCAAAAGGAAAATATTTCTATTCAATCACTTTGGATGAATTAACTGATACTACTGACTCAGTGCAGGTTTTATACTTCATTTGGGTCATAACAGAAGATTTTCTTTGTTATGAAGAGTTACTTGCTTTGGGCACTCTTGCAAACAGAACATGGGGAATAGATATCTTCAACAACTTTCAAGATAAATATCATGAAGTTGGACAGAATGTGGTAAATTGAGTGAGTGTATGTACAGATGGTGCACCTTCCAAGACAGGAAAACATGAAGAGTTTATTTCGCAGACTTAAAAAAGGTTTTAACAGATCCAGATGTTCTCATTTCTTTTCATTATATTTTTCATCAGCAAAATCTCTGCGCTAAAGCTACTATTTTAAGTGATACCTTGCAACAAGTTATAAGTATTGCTAATTATATTCACACAAATGCAACACAGCATCATCAGTTTCATAATATGTTAAAGTTGAATATTGAGGTATTCAGTGTGGATTTGCCATATCATTCTAAAGTGCATTGACTATCACAGAGACAGGTGTCAGCCAAAATGTTTTCTCTATGAGAACATATAGTTAAATTTTATAAAGAACAGAATCAGCAAGGGAAATTATTGATAGAAGATTTCTATTGGAATGCAACATTTCAGTGTGATATCATGTCAAATCAAAACAACCTGAATATTTCTTTGCAAGGTAAAACTAAGTCTAAACATGATACGTGGCAAAAAATCCAAGGATTTTGAAAAAAGCTATCTTTTTTTCAAAACGCTTTTTCAAAAGGAAATTTCAGATGAACATTTTTCCCCAGTTAGCAGAGGTCATTGATGAGCAGGATGATATATGTGATTCATTTGAAGAATACACAGCTGTTACAGACCTATTAATTGGAGAATACGATGCAAGGTTCACTGAATTTGAGAATCATGACATCATACTCAAATTAAAATTCCTGCCTCACTTAGTTGATATCACAAAGGCACGTAAAGAACTACAGATGGAATTGATTGAGCTCTCAGTAGATGACATTTTAAAGTCATTGTTTGATGCTAAGAAAGATCCAATTGAAATACGGAAAAATGCAGTAGAATACCCACACCTTTGTCAACCTGCCCCCAAAATGTTTTCTTGCTTTTCAACCACTTATTGCTGGGAATTTACATTCTCCTACCTAACCCAAATCACGATGTCCTTAAGGTCACAAATGACTGATGCCCACCTAGAGGATCAGCTGAAACTATGGACCTCTATGCTGCAACCAAATATTGAAATGCTTTCCAACAAAATGCAGACACAACAAAGTTATTTAAAGCTTAGTTGACTTTAAAATTAACAAATAGGTTTCATTTTTTGAAATTATTAAGTATATAGTAATTATATTTTTACAAAATAATATACATTTTAAAGTACATCTAATGATGTTTCTTGAATGTAGCCTTCTTTGGTTACAACTAAATTAATGCAGCCTTCCAACATGAAAAGGTTCCTCACCTTTGCACCATACTCATTGGATTGGGGTCTCACTCTTCTTTGGGATAGAATTGGGGTCTCACTCTTGCTCAGGCTAGCCTTGAATTCCTGGCCTTAAGCGATCCTCCTGCCTCAGCTTCCCAAAGTGCTAGGATTACAGGAGTGAGTCACTGTGCCTGACCTAGTTTTGCTAATTTGTTCTATTATTTCTTTATTCATTTCATTTATTCTGCTTTAATCTTCATTACTTCCTTTTTGTGATAACTTTGGGCTTTTCCTGATTCCTCGAAGTGTAAAGTTAGGTGGTTTATTCAAAATCTTCCTACTCTTTTAATGTAGGCATTTACTATTATAAACTTCCCTCTTAGAGCTCCTTTTGCTGCATCCCACAAGTTTGGGCATGTTTTGCTTTCATCTTTGTCTGTCTCAAGATATTTTCTAATTTCCTTTTTGATTTCTTCTTTGACCCATTGGATGTTCAAGAGTGTGTTAATGTCCACATAATTATGAATTTTCATTATTGATTTTCAGTTTTATTCCATTGTGGTCAGAAAAGATACTTCAGGTCAGGCACAGTGGCTTGTGCCTGTAATCCCAGCAGTCTGCGAGGCCAAGACAGGAGGGCATGGTGAACTGTGATCACATCCCTGCATTCCAGCCTAGGTGGCAGAGCGATATCCTGTCTCCAAAAAAAAAAAAAAAAAAGGAAAATAGAAAAAAAGATACTTGATAACTTGAGATGATGTCAGTGTTCCCAAATTTGTTAAGACATGTTTTGTGACCTAATATGTGATCTATACTAGAGACTGTCCCATGTGTGCGTAAAAAATAATGTGTATTCTACCATGAGGTAGAATGTTCTCTATATGTCTGTTAGGTTGTTAGGTCTATTTGGTCTGTTGTGTTGCTCAAATTCTATTTTTACTTATTGATGTTTTGTGAAGATATTCTACTCATCATTTAAAGTAGGGTATTGAAATCTACAAGTATTACTTCTCTTCAATTCTGTCAATGTTTGTTTCATATATTTGGATATTCTGAAGTTGGCTGCATACATACTTATAACAGTTATATATTCTTAGAGAACTGATCCTTTTTATGTCTTATGCTTATGTGATGTGCTTTGATTCTTCTCTCATTTTCTTTTGTATATCTTCTATAGATATTTTCTTAGTGGTTACTATGGGGCTTTTATGAAACATCTTATAGTTATAACAATTTATGTAAGATGATAAAAATTCATCTTCAGTGTTATACAAAAACTCTACTATTTTACTTCTCCTTACCACATTTTATGTTATTTATGTCACAAATTGCATTTTTTTTTTTTTTTGAGACAGAGTCTTGCTTTGTTGCCTAGGCTAGAGTGAGTGCCGTGGCGTCAGCCTAGCTCACAGCAACCTCAAACTCCTGGGCTCAAGCGATCCTTCTGTCTCAGCCTCCCAAGTAGCTGGGACTACAGGCACGTGCCACAATGCCCGGCTAATTTTTTTCTATATATATTAGTTGGCCAATTAGTTTCTTTCTATTTATAGTAGAGACGAGGGCTCGCTCTTGCTCAGGCTGGTTTCGAACTCCCGACCTCGAGCAATCCGCCCGCCTCAGCCTCCCAGAGAGCTAGGATTACAGGCGTGAGCCACCGCGCCCGGCTACAAATTGCATTTTTACATTTTGTATCCATTAACATGTTTATATAATTTATACTTTTGTCTTTTAACTTCTATACTAGAATTAAAAGTGATTTATGCACCACCATTATGGAATAATTATATTATTCTGTACTTGTCTATAAATTCATCTTTACCCATGAGTTTTATACTTTTATATGCTTTCATGTTGCTGTCTAGCATCCTTTCATTTCAACTTGAAGGACTCTCTGTGGAATTATTTGTAAGGCAGGTCTAGTGATGATGAACTTCCTCAGCTTTTGTTTATCTAAAAAAGTCTTTTTTCCTTTATGTTTGAAGGAAAGTTTTGTCAGATGTAGTATTACTGGTTGGCAATTTATTTTTTTAATTTCAGCACTTGGAATATGTCATCCCACTCCCTTCTGTCCTGTGTGGTTTCTGCTAAGAAATCTGCTTCTGGGGTTTCCCTCAAATGTGACAAATTGCTTTTCTCTTGCTGCTTTGAAAAATTTCTGTCTTTGATTTTTGATAATTTGACTATAATGTGTCTTGGTGTGGAATTCATCTCATTTGGAGTCTGTTGGGTTTCTTAAACATGGAAGTCTATTTCTTTTCCCATATTTAGAATTTATTTCTTTTCCCATATTTAGAATTTTTCAGCCATTATTTCTTTTAAAAAACTTTCTGACCCTTTCCCCCTGCCTTTTTTAAATAAAACTTCCATTATGTGCTTATTGTTTGACTTCATGGTATCCCACAAGTCTTCTGACTAGATAATTTTGAATAATGTCTTTGAGTTTGCTGATTCTCTCTGTTTTTTAGGTCAGTTATTGTATTCTTTAGCTGAAAATTTTCTTTTTGATTCTTTTTTTTTATATCTCTTTGTTGATATTCTCATTTTGTTCATGCATCATTTTCCTGAGCTCATTCAGCCACTTTATGACAATTATTTTGAATACTTTGTCAGGTAACTCGTATCTTTCTGTTTCTTTAGGGTCAGTTTCTGGAGATTTGTTTTCTGACTGGGTCAGGTTTTCCTTTTGTTGTCAGTTCTTTGGAAAGTTTTCCTGAAAAGCCAGAACTTTGGATTCATACTCCACTCTTCTCTTCCCTCTCTCCCACCTCAAGGGAGAGGCCACCAAGTTATATAATCCTCTGCCTACTACAGTACTGGCCATCTGGAGGAGCAGTAAACCACCAAATTCTCTTCTGTTCTCAGTGGCCCCCGGCATCTACAATATGCCAGGTGCCCTCAGTGCTTCAAGACATATGGCACAGAAACAGTTCCCTCAACCAGCCCCCCCCCCAAAAGTTAGCATGTTGAATACATGCTCCAATTCATTCCCACCCAAAAGAGAAGCCAGTAGTTGGTGGTTTGCTCCCACTCATTCTATGCTGAGCCTGGGAGAGAGACTATGGCAAGTTAATGCAAGCTGGTTCAAACCATCACCTTTATTCCTGGTGTCTCCCAACCTGGTGTCCTTTCCTGACAATGTTTAGATTCAGGCAAAGCATGAATCAGTCCCTCTGGCAGCCCTACAAAAGGTCTGAACTTTAGACATATGTCTCAGTTTTCTCTTTCCTTTCTCAGGGAAAATCCAGGAGTTAGAACTTTCCTCCCAATCACACTGTGCTACCCTGAGTGGCAGGACTATAGTGAGAGGGTGGCACACGTTTCCTACCATCTTCGATGCAGCTATCGTCCTGCTCACCTGGGGCACAGGAACCTCTTAACTGGTTTCGGGACTTCTCACAAAGGTAACTGGTCCATGTGTTATTGTTGAGTCAGTGTCTTGATGCGGGTAATCAGGTTGTAGAGCTTCCTATTCTGCTATCTTGCTCTGTCAGAACTGAATTATATTCATTTATCCATCCCACCCCATTCATTCCCTAACTCTCAAGGGAATTAACTCTACTACCAGATCCAGGAATGGGCCTGACTGTTCTCAGGGTCATTTCATCCCTTCTACCAGTGATATTAGTTTTGTTTAGGCCAATTTAATCCAAGGAAAGTATTGCTGCTGTTAGAAGGTTTTGAAAACTTTGAAAAAGTTTGCCTTGCTCTTCTGGGAGAGCCTCCAGAAGCAATGTTATCTCTCACTCCCCAGCATGTGAACAAGGAAGCATCAAGCTATCGAAAGGCATCCTAGGGCCATGAAGAAACTGGTATTAGGTTGAAAACAAAATTATGTATGACTGTACAGACTGACTAAAAGAAACTGAGCCTTGGATAACATATATGGTTCCATGAATCAATCAGAGCTGAAGCTCACCCTTAGCTTTGAATTTCTTGCAATGTGAATCCTTATTGTACAAGTTTGAATCACATATTGATATTTGCAGACCAAAGCATATGAGATGAACTAAAGAATGTCATTAACATCTCTGAAGCTTAATTCTCTGATCTGTAGGTTTCCCAACATGAAAATGTGCTAATGTTTGTAGGCTTCTATACAGTGCCACACGCATTCAGTTCTCAATTAGTTCCTTTTCCTTCCTTGAATACTGAGATTCAGCACTTCTTTCTCCACATACTCTTAGATTTGTCAAAGGAAGCACTTCCTGTTTCTCATTTCCAAAGGTAAAAACAAATAAACCTCTCATGGTTCCCAAAAGTAAAGATTACACTTCCTCTATTAGAAAAATGTTTTTTTCCTCTTTTGTTCCCAGTAATAAGATTAGTCCAAATACTTTTTTCAATTCCCACCTCCACAACTCTAGCCCCAATTTTTCTACAAAGTTTTAAGTTCATTTGGTTAAGGTAACTGTTATTTATCATGTTATAAAAATTGGGGTATAGGAATATATGATCCAGAACTTACCATTTGTATTCCAAGTCTAAGAAACAATGTTCCCCAAAACTCCACAAACTATCTTTACTCCATAGTTTTTACACAAAATCAAAGGAGAAAATGTACTACCATAGTAGACACTGGACTAAACCACTGTATTTAAGTCAGCCAAAAATATATAAATGCATATGCAAAAGTAATGGGAGACTTGAAGCCTGCATATTATCATCATAGTTGAAGACAGCAATTGGTTTAGTAATTTCTACTCTGCAAATTGTGATTTAAACTTCTGTCTCTTTTTCATAGAAACCTTGGACTATCAATCAGATGAACACTATGCCATGTAATAAGCTAAAATGAATTTAAGCTGATACAATAAAAGTTGAATATTTCCTCTTGTGAAAGATTTGTGCATTTATGAACTATATCATTTGTATGATTTGTGAAGTCATTGGATAAATAACACTGATACAAATAGTGTCCATTGTGTGACATAGAAGATTTTTAATTTTAAGTGTTGTCAGGCAGTGTTTATGATACTTTAAAATTTTTATACAGTTGGTGACAAATTATAATTGAAGAGACAGCTAGCTCTAATATAACTTTAGTATAGATTTTTGCTCTCAGAACACATTATCAAAGCCATTTTTCCAATTTAACACATATCACTGCCCTTCGCTTATAGATTTAGCTTCTTCCAAGTTATTTTTACTTCTCCTACCTACATTTTCTTTCTACACAGAGTTACATTATTTGAGGCATCAATAAAAGCAGTTTGGGACTTCATAGTTTTAAGCAATATTGGTCATATTGTTTTTTAATCCATCAATGTCCATAGCTCTTAAAATGGATCAAAACCCGTGGGGGGGGGGGAAGCATACAAATCTAAAGCAGAAAGTTCTGATTCAATAGTATATGGAGCTGACTACACCGTATGTGTAAGTGTTTGTTGCTAATAAGGCACTTTAAGAAGATCATTAACTCTTTGAGACTGTTTAACTGCAGTTAACAAAGGACCATATGTTTATCCTGCATGCTAATAGCTGTTCCTGCAATAAATTACTGATTTATATTTGTATTACTTATTTTATTCCATAGCATATTTGTCTTATAGATCTATTATATAAGCATCCAACTCAGGAGCAAAAGATTATAATAGAATAATGGGTTAAGAATGAATATGGCTTAAACAATTTTATGTTAAAGTATTTATTGAATACTTTAGCACCAGGCTAACTTGGGAAAAGAATAAAAATTATAAGGCACAGTTCCTATTTTAGGATTTAGTTGAGAAAAGAGAATAAAAGTTTTGGAGATACACACACACATACACATATGTATTATATAGAGCCATGTTATATATTATTATATAGTTATAACTATATAGTTATATAATTATATATTATTTATATATCATATAATATACCTTTAATATACATGCAATGCATCTTATATTTACATATATTTATTTATGTACATTTACATTACATATTTATATATGTAATACATAAAACATATATACAATATATATTATATAATATACATTGTCTTATATATAATACTATAATTATATATAAGATAAAGTATCAAGATTGAGTTGTTTTTTTCATTCAGTCAACAAACTTTTTGGAGTAGAACAGAGCTTGGTACATTTTTTTCTGTAGAGCCAAATAGTACATATTTTAGGCTTTGTAGGCCTTATAGATTCTGTTGGAGCCATTCTACTCTGCAGATGTATAATAGGAAAATGAAAGAGTGTGACTGTGTTCCAATAATACAGATGTTCTTTCTGCAACCTACAAGGCTCTATATGACCTGGCCTCTTGTTTGCTCAGTGTCATCTCCAAGTCCTTGCTGCCCATACACACAGGGACTCCATGCTTACAGCCACCACCACAGGGCTTGGTAGTTGTTTCCATCTGTAATTCTCTTTCCCCAGATATCTGCATGACTTGCTTCCTTGCCTCCTTCAAGTCTTTATTCGTATATCACCTTCTGAGTGAGGCCTTTCTTACCATGCTATTTAATACCATGACAGATAAACTGAGACCTCCTGACAGCCTTGTGAAATATTTTGTATTTTGCTCCATGGCACTGATTTAGCCCAGCGGGTGGGAAGAGCACAGATATTAGAGAAAGAATGGCTGGGTTGAATTCCAGTTCTTTTCTTTACTGTTTGTATGACTTTAGGCCAATTATTTCATCTTTATGTGGCTCATTTTCCTTCATTAATAAAATGGGCACATTAATAGTGCATACTTCATGCAGCTGTTCTGAGGTAATTAGTTAATATATGTAAAATTTTAGAGAGGTGTTTGGCACTTCAGCTCATAGGATTGTTGTCTACCTTATTACTAATTTCTTATCATCTATCTCCCTCTACTAGAATATTAACTCCATTGGTGTCTTCTCTGGTCATCATTGTACTCTGAGTACCTAGATCAGTGACTGTCACAGAACAGGTGCCAAATTAACATTGTACTGAATGAAATTTCTAATGCAATAGAGGAATAAAAAGAAATAATCCAGCAGAAGGCAGGAAAGCATAAACATAAGAAAAGAAAAATATATGAAAAAGAGAAAACATATAACAAGTTGCAGAAATAATTTCATATCATTTATTAACCATTAATTATAATTATTAACTCTGCTATATAAAAATTGGTTAAATCCATCTATGAAAAAAACACATTAGTAAATCAGATTTTTAAAAGAAATCCAGCAATATCATGCTGATAAGAAACACAGAACACTCACACTCATACATACACACATAATACACACAGATTGAACAAAAAATAATGAGAGAAGATATATCTTTCAAAAACTAGCCAAAAGAAAGTTGTGGTAGAATGTTAATTTTAGACAAAATATTAAGTTAAGGCAAAATCCATTAAAAGAGATAAAGAGGTATACAAAAATTAAATTTAAATTGCATCAAAAACATACAACAATGATGAACTTGTATGTACCTAAGATATATATGCAAGAATTTTTATTTTAGCACTATTTATAATAGCAAAGAAATAGCATATTTACTTACTTAAAAATCATGAGATAAATTCAAATTTTAAAATATATCTTCATATGCCACATTTATAAAATATGTAGATAGGCTTATATTTGCATAAAAAAAGAAACTAGAAAGACATTCATCAAGTATTTAGCAATAGTTGTTATTTCTGAACCATAGAATTCCAACTGTTTTTAGTTTCTTTTTTTTCAACTATATCCTTCCTAATTTAAAATAATGAACATTACATGTAATTTTGAAAATTAGGAAAATAAATAATTTTAGTTCAAACATTTACCAGCAAATCATGGAAATGTATTCTTAAATATATATATGCATGATGGCTTTAGCATTAACTTTTGTTTTGTGGGAGGAGCTGCTCATTACCATGCTTATAAAACTACTATTATCAATTGAATTTTGGATACATTCTAATGTTTCTATTTCTAGATGTCTCTAACCTTAGTTCAGTACAGCAATTGTAGCCACATAACCATAGTACAAATTCTTCACATATTTACTGAGAATATAAAGATTCATTAGCATGTCTTATTTCCCTCCAGGGTAACTTCAGTCTATATCACCATCCACCGACTCCAGGCTCTGTTTCTACACTTCAACTTTGCAGTGGAGAAGGCATGTTATTTATGTTTTCACACATATATTCTATACATTTGGAATGATATGAAAATCCCCCTGCTCTCGTTATCACTTATTTAAAATGTTCCACACAATAACACAGGAGAAATGGTTTGAGAAGAAATAAAATGGATTCCAGTTGTTACATTTTAAAGATCTAACCAGAAATGTCTGAATGATTTTTTTAAAAACTATATTGTAAATGCAATTCTATTGTCACGCTAAAGGGAGATTTCCTGCACCCATGGGTGGCACTTTCTCAAATAGTTACCTCAGGTGTCTTAAGTTATTTTTTTCTTTATTTTATTTTATTTCAGAGTATTATACGGGCACAAAGGCTTTGGGTACATAAATTGCCTTTATACCACCCGAGTCAGAGCTACAAGTTTGCCCATCCCCCAGACAGTGCACACCTCACCCGTTAGATGTGAGTTTACCCATCCCTTACTCCCCCAGCATCTGCTCAACACCTGATAAATGTGACTTACATATGTACACATAAGTTTTGATTGATTAGTACCAATTGAATGGTGAGTACATGTGTTTGTTTTTCCATTCTTGTGATAGTTCACTTAGAAGAATGGGCTCCAGCTCCATCTAAGATAATAACAGCAGTGTTAGTTCACCATTATATATATATATATATATATATATATATATATATTCCTTTTTTTATATCCCTTTCCTCCTTTCCCCTCCCCCTTCTTGATTTCCAAACATTTTTACTTCTTTTTATACCCATGGATGCCCATCAATTGGTTCCAAATTATTAGAGAGTACATGTGGTGTTTGTTTATCCATTCTTGAGATACTTCACTTAGGATAATGGTCTCCAGTACCATCCAAATTGCTGCAAAAGACATTAATTAATTTCTTTTTATGGCTGAGTAGTACTCCATGTTCTACATATGCTACGTTTTATGAATCCACTCATGGACTGATGAGCACTTGGGTTGTTTCTATGTCTTTGCAATTGTGAATTGTGTTCTATAAACATTCTAGTATATATGTCTTTTTTACAGAATGTCTTTTTTCCTTTGAGTAGATACCCAGTAGTGAGATTGCTGGATCAAATGGTAGTTCTACTTTTAGTTCTTTGAGGTATCTCCATACTGCTTTCCATAGAGGAAAGCCAGAAAATGACTCAACCAAGAAAGAAGACTACAGGCCAATGTCCCTTTTGCATATAGATGCAAAAATTCTCAATAAAATCCTAGCAAATCAATATTGTTAAAATGTTCATACTGACCAAAGTGATTTACAGATTCAATGCAATCCCCATCAAAATACCAATGTCATATTTCACAGATGTAGAAAAAAATAATTCTAAGCTTCATTTAGAACCAAACAAGAGCCCAAATAGCAAAATGCAATCTTATACAAAAAGAACAAATCTGGAGGCATCACATTAACTGACTTCAAGTTATACGACAAGCTGCATAGACCAGTGGAACAGAACAGGGAAACAGAAATAAAACCATGTACCTATAACCAACTGATCTTCGAAAAAGCAGACAAAAACATACACTGGGAAAAGGAAGCCCTATTCAAAAACTGGATAGCCACATGCAAAAGAATGAAACTGGACCCCTATCTCTTGCCATGTACAAAAATTAATTCAAGATGGTTAAAAGACTTAAATTTAAGTCATAAAAACATAAAAATTCTAAAAAAAAGAAAAACTCCTTTAGACATCAGCCTAGGCAAAGAATTTATGACTAACATCCCAAAGGCAAATATAGCAATAACAAAAACAAATAAATGGATTTTGATTAAATTAAAATACTTCTGCACAGCAAAGGGAATAATAGACAGAGTAAATGACAACTTATACAATGGGAGAAAATATTTGCAAACCATACATCCAATAAAGTGTTACTACCGAGAATATACAAGGAACTCAAACAAATTTCTAAGAAAAAAATAAACAACTCCATTAAAAAGTGGACAAAAGTTTCTATTCAAGTCCTTTGCCCACTTTTTAATAGGGTTATTTGATTTTTTTCTTCCTGATTTTCATGAGTTCTAAGTATATTCTAGTTATCAGTCCCTTATCGGATACATAGGATGTTAGATTAATAAAATGTGGTATATGTATACCATGGAGTACTATTCAGCTCTAAGAAACAATGGTGATATAGCACATCTTATATTTTCCTGGTTAGAGCTGGAACCCATACTATTAAGTGAAGTTTCCCAAGAATGGAAAAACAAGCACCACATATACTCACCAGCAAATTGGTATTAACTGAACAGCACCTAAGTGGTCACATAGGTACTACAGTAATAGTACTATTAAGTGAAGTTTCCCAAGAATGGAAAAACAAGCACCACATATACTCACCAGCAAATTGGTATTAACTGAACAGCACCTAAGTGGTCACATAGGTACTACAGTAATAGGGTATTGGGCAGGTGGGAGGGGGGAGGGGGGCGAGTATATACATATATAATGAGTGAGATGTGCACCATCTGGGGTATGGTCATGTTGGAGACTCAGACTTGTGGGGGGAGGGGGGAATGGGCATTTATTGAAACCTTAAAATCTGTACCCCCATAATATGCTGAAATAAAAAAAAAGTGGACAAAAGACATGAACAAAAGTTTTTCAAAGGGAGCTAGACAAGTGGCCAAAAAAATATGAAAAAATGCTCAACATCACTAATCATCAGGGAAATGCAAATTAAAACCACAATGAAATATCACCTTATCCCTGTTAGAATGGCCATTATTAAAAAGTCAAAAAATAATGGATGCCAGCTTAGATGCAGAGAGAAAGGAACACTTACTGACTGTTGCCAGAACTGCAAATTAGTACAACTTCTATGGAAAACAGTATGGAGATTTCTCAAAGAACTAAAAATAGATTTACCATTCAATCTAGCCATTCACTCAAACAAAAATAAGTCATTTTGTCAAAAAGACATCTGGACTTAAATGTTTATTGTAGCACAATTCACAGTTGCAAAGATGTGGAATCAACTCACATGCCCATTAAGCATGAGTGGATTAACAAAATGTGAGATATACCATGGAGTACTACTCAGCCATAAAAAGAAATTAATTAACATCTTTTGCAGCAATTTGAATGGAACTGGAGTCCATTATCCTAAGTGAAGTATCTCAAGAATGGATAAACAAAACAAACACCACATGTACTCTCTAATAATTTGGAACTAATTGATGGATATGCATGGGCATAAAAAGATGTAAAAATGTTTGGAAATCCAGAAGGTGGAGGGGAAAGGAGGAACACCTACCTAACAGATACAATGAATACTCTTTGGGTGATGGACACACTGACAGCCATGACTCAAGTATTATAAAAACTATTCATGTAACAAAACATTTGTAGTCCCTTAATATTTTGAAATTAAAAAAAATAATTTTCTGTTGTTTTTTTTTTTTAAAGACACTTGCACTTGAATGTTTATTACAGTACAATTCACAATCGTAAAATGTGGAATCAACCTAAGTGACCATTGATTAATGAGTGGATAAAGAAAATTTGGTGTATATATACCATAGACTACTGCTCAGCCATAAAAAGAAATGAAATAATGTCTTTTGTAGCAACTTGGATGGAACTGGAGACCATTATCCTAAGTGAAGCATCTCAGAAATGGAAAACAAACACCACGTGTACTCACTAATAATTGGGAGCTAAATGATGAACATAAAAGGGCACAAAGGGATCTAAAGGACACTGGAAACCAAGAAGAAGGGAGGGTGGGAGGGAGGTGAGTGGTAAACTTACCTTCCAGCTATAATGAACACTATTCTAGTGATGGGCACAATAAAAGCCCCTACTTAAGCATTATACAAGGTATTCATGTAACGAAAATATTTGTAGTCCCTTAATATTTTGAAACTTTAAAAAATGCACAAAAAAGAACAAAAAAAGAAAGAAAAAATGTTTTTCTGTGCACCTATTTGTACTCAACCACTCCTCCCCTTGGCAACCACTGATATGTTTTCTTTCTCTATAGTTTTGCTTTTTCCAGAATGTCATATGAAATAATATTATATGTAGCCTTTGGGAAGAAAACAAAACCTCAGCTCTCTCCTCAGCACACCCAGACACACACACCCATTTAGCATGATTAATGAGACTAAATATATTCACAAACGTAAGTAAATAAAAAAATATTTTTCCCTGAACAGACACATTATTTTTCCAGAACAAAAATTAGTTCTACTTTCTATAAAATCACCTTAGTACTATTTTCAACAAGCCTTCACTGTAATGGTTTAAAATAATTTATCATTCTACACATCTGTCAACAAAGAAAGGGGGTTCACTTTTCCTCAAACTTTTCGCTTTGAATAAATATTACAACTGATTAACATTTAGGGTTTTTTTTATTTTTATTTTTTTCTTTTATTTCATCATATTATGGAGGTACGAATATTGTTAGGGTTACAAATATTTCCCCTGCCCCCTCCTTAAATGCTCTTGATGAACCTCTTGACTTCGATCAAAGAATATAAAATGATACAAAGTTATACATGTGTAGGATGTGTCACAGGACCCTGTTCAGTGTGACAGGCTGGTTTATAACTGCAATCCTCTGAGGAATGAAGAAAAAGAGGAAATTACATATTTTAAGAATCTACTATTTGACCAGACTAAACATACCATCAATAATTTACCTCATTTTGTTGCCATAGTCTATTAAGTTTATATCTTCTTGCTAATGAGGAAACTGAAATTCAGAGAGGTATGTAATTTGTTAAAATGTGCATATTAGTTGACTATAAAACTGGAATTCAAGCCTAGGTCCAACTCCAATGTCCTTATAGTTTTAAGTATGAAATTATTCTCTATTTAATGCTTATATTCAAATGCAGTGTGGGATGTATGTATTTGCTAAATACAGTTTTTTTAAAACATGTTATGAATAGTATATGTTTGCATATGCCCAGACTGCATGATCACAAATAAACTCCCCCAAAACACAAGTCTTAGCCAGAATGACCCTTCATTGATGGTAAGTAAAAGATATCACATACAGCAACATGTAGCAGAGGCCTTGAACTATCAGATACAAATTCCTAAGTCTGTTTTCTGCACTTGGATGACGAGTCAATTGAGGGGAAGTGCAACTGAAGGAAACCCTGTAGTTTTGGGGTGTGTACACTTTTTGTATCATGCTCCATTCTGGCTACATGACTAACTGTCATTCTTCAGTGCACCTGTAGTTCATATATTGTAAGTTTGGTTACATAAACAGATTGAATGACCAGAAATAAAGGCTTTTAAATGCATTCCTAGATCATTAGTTAGTATATATCAACACATGCAAGGTCTTCATTTGTCTTCTAGCTAATAAATGCCGTAAGTTAACATTATCAAAGGCTTCAAGTTGGAGTCAAACCAAAATCAGATGTTTTTGAAGAGGAAAGGTATAAGGACTCCCTGTTAACTCTTTCTCTCCCACAGATTTTATTGTGTAAATACTGGCTTTAATTTTTACCAGGCTCTTGAAAAACATGGAAAGACTGATACACTCTTCTGCCTAAAAATAGTGGACATTTATAATTGTCTATATAACACATATATAGATTTATAGCAATTGAATACATTTACACATCATTTTTGGTATAATAACACTTCATCAGAATTAAGACATTAAGTTACTGATTGCTATTTTAATGTGTCTGGGACCAAGCTTCTGAGAGTCTACCTAGAGGAAATAAGAGGCCCTGGAAAGGCTCTCAAAGATATTCTCCCCCTCAGTTATGCCAATTAAAGGTTATTGAGTTTTCGAGACCTCTCTTTGGGCCATCAATCATTGACACTTCAACATGAATTAATCAGTTAATTTTGATGTGTTTCTTGCTCCATGTTAGCAGATTTGGTAAAAGAAGAATGTATAAAGAAACTACATGTATATTGAAGACACAAGGTTCCTAGAGTCTATACATGGCAATGTGAGGGCAGTGACCAATTTGAGGATGGAAAAAATTGAAAAAATGTCAATACAGAATCAGGAAGAGAAAAGGACTGGGAAAATACCCAACACACATCCAGCTTCCTAGCAGTTTTGACAATGGCAAATCTTGGTGGTGTCCCCATGACTATGCCACTGAAACCAATGTCTGGGCTACCATATGTTGTTGGTCCTTGCAACCACCATTCTTCACTCTGCCTAAATTTGTATGTCAGCTAGGAACAATAGCTTTACATAGTTAATATCTCTCTATATAGAAATAGGGTCAGTAAAGTTTCCCTTCAATCCTTTAGTCAATTCAGAAATGCAGGGAATGTATTATTTAACAGTAGTAAATAAGGAGAGAAGTTGACTTTAGTATAAATGTAGTTCTGACTAGAGGAAATATTATGTCCAAAACTGGAAAATAAAAGAATAAACTGCAATGAGAAAGAAACAAAGTAAATAAAAGAGGTCATGGAAATAAAAATATGATTATTGAAATAAAAATTCAATTGAGAATCTTATGATAAAATGAGGATCATCTACCAAAAATTAGAAAAATTAAAAAGAGGTAAAAATGTAAGAGAAAATATAAAAAATAAAAACTTTAGAAGACCAATTTAAGCTATCAAAAATGTAATTAATAGAATTCCAGAAAAAAATAAAGGGATGAGAGGAACTCACTACTCACTAACCAAAAAAAAAAGAAAAAGAAAAAAAGAGACAATGACAATCAAAATATCTCAAAGTGAAACAAGGTCATAAGAATTTAGATTCAAAGGTATACAGCATTGAATGAAAAATAAAATAAAACAAAACTAAAAAGCCCTACATTAAGAAATTGTAGCATACCAGGAATGAACAGCATGTCCTAAAATCTTTCAGAGGATTAAAGTGATCAAATTAAAAATACTGCATGAAAATTCTTATCACTGTAACCTGGTAGACAATAGAGCAATCCTCTCAAATTCTGAGGAAACACTTTTTCATTCTAGAAGTCCATAACTAGATAATTATCAATCATTTGGAAGATAAAATTGAAACATTTTCACATATACAGAAATCCCAAAAATTTACCTTCACACAATTTTCCTTCAGACACTGCTTAAGGCAATATGCTTCAGACCAAAAAAAAAAAAACCTGCAGCCAACACTTTTTGAGGGCCAATTTCTCCATTCTTCCTGCTTCTTTTTTGGTTTTAACATCTCTTCCAGTTGATTTGGGAATGATGATCCTAGCTTCTACTTTGAAGGTAATTTTGATTATTAAAACTAAACACCATTGCCCTTGCCATTAATTCGTTCAGGAAAAGATGAAAAAACAGAAGTCTGTAGAATGGCTTCTAGGGAAGATTTTGTTAGTCCAAAAATAGAAAAATAAAAATGAGACTCTGGATATTTCCATGCATGTGCATGAGCCCAGAACTGTGGAAATATTTTTCCACACTATCAGCAGAAAGACAGTTGGACAAAGACGATATACCAAGGATAGCAGGGCAGAAAAATGGAAAGTGATTACATTTTTATTGAAAACTCCTTTTTCCCCCCTTTAACATTACCATGCTTTACTGTTTTAATTTCACTCATTAGCATTTGAATTTTCTCATAAATTCATTCACATGCTGATCTTTCTCCTCAGTGGACCATATGTTCTTTGAGAGCAGGGACCTTGTCTATCTCATTAATTGCTGTATCTTTATAACCTGGCTTATTGTATGCCCTCGGTAAATATTTCCCACTTGAATAAATGTGGGAGGTGGGATGAGATGATATAAATAAGCCAGCATAATAAGACATCAATATGTAAGGCATACAATTGATAAAGTAAAACATATCAATATGAGCATATTATTTAGAAATGGAAAAACAGCCAGAGAAGAAACAGTTAAAAGATTTAAAAGTGATTGAGTTGCCTCTTTGGAGGCGTTATCAGTAGTCAAATATGGGTTTTCTAGTGTTTCAAACTGTATTTATAATATTATTTTTCTGTGCTTTCTCTATGATAACATTTAATATCCTCAATCCATTTTTTAACCACTTATACTTGTCTTCCTAGTCCTTCCATGCTGAGACTGAAGATCATAAATTGAGGAACATGGTGCAACAAATTCATTCCTTATACAAACGAACATAATATTTGGATAAATTGTTACTCTGCAGGCAATGCCCTCATTGGTATTTTATGCCTTTAAAACTTTTTCCTAGGACTCAAGAACAGAAGTCTGAAACTGACTGATCTGTTGGAATGTTGGCCTACTCTTTCACTGCCAACCAAGAGCTCAACTGTGACTTTAAGCTTATTGCAGAAAACAGGAAATTTAAAGAAAAATATTTGTATTTATAAGCATACCAGTGTCCCTTAGCTATCCATAGAGAAAGAATTAGTTTTGCAGATGTCATAATAAAAAAAATAACATTTTCATTATAGTTTTATATTTCTGGGAGAAGTAACAAGGATTCACTTAGTGTTTAAAAAAATAATGCCTGAAGGAAAATATATACTTTTAATTTAAAAAAAAAATTTAAAGGATACTGAAACCAAGTTAAATTTCCTTGGGGTTTTAATTTTATCCCAGGCCTAAAGGAAATATTACAGAAGGAATTTCCCTTTAATTTCATAATGTAGGCAGATTTAAGACATTTTTTCTGTGTGCCATTTACTATTTACTCCCAATGTCTCTTGTATGGTAACTCCTGCTGTTCTGAAGACAATAGAGTTTTTCCTACCAAACTAGATAATCTATACCCTAAGACTGAAGCGTAGTGATTTGTTGGTTTCACTCAGAATAGACTAAATGATTTGCGGAACAAAAATCCTTGATGAACTGTGTAAACAGAGTTTTATGTGCTTAATAAAAGCCTTTACATTCACCAACAAAAGTGAGAAACAATGTTTCCATATAAGCCTAAAACAGCTTGGGTGAAGGGAGGTGTAAAATATGACAATAACCAAAGGATCAATAGAGTCGAAATCATTTCAAGCATTTTTAAAATGGCAGAAAAATCTGTATATATTAGTTATTTCCTCTTAAAGTCTTATTTTAAGGAACATTTATTTTCAGCAATATGATGGACTAGGTGCCTATTTAACTCTATAAATAACATCTTTGCAAATGTATCCATGAGTTGGCATGTGAGGACTAATTTATACATTAGAGTCATTGTTTTCCTTCTAGGATAAGACTGGAAAGCAGGGGACAAAGCCAAGTCAAGTCTATGATGAAGAATCTGATAGGAGACTCTCATAACATTGGTATCTTGAAGGACTCCAACCACAGTACAAGAATTAATTAAAAATAAATGCTCTCAAGGGTTCAGTGGGGAAAAATGCCTGTCTTGAAACTTGGCCCTAAAGTATAGGAAAGCAAATGCGCAATAAAAACCAAGACACACTTAGGGAGAAGAACAAGATGAAAGGGCTTGCCCTACAGGCCAATTCTTTCTTTAAGCTTTTCTATTTATTACAATATCAATGCAACCAATAGCAACCAACAGACATTACTTAAATATTGTTTCCCAACATTATCCCTCAGAGCCATATGATCATTAGGCATATTTTCTGCCTTGAAAATTATTTCAGGCAACAATTTCGGCATACATTCACAGTTATTATATGCATTACATGGATATTACAATTCTTCTTGCCTCATAATATTTTTCACTGTTGGCCAATGGTCATTAAGCAAATGTCACATATTTTAAGTTTTTTTTTTTTAATAGAACCCAATTCCTGCATCAATTTCTGTATATGACAGGATAGTATATATTGTCATAACAAAAACCCAAATATCAGAAAATAATGCAACAGAGGTTTATTTTATACTCACACTACACATCTAATGTTAATCAGCAGTAATACTTTGTTCATTATAGTCACTCAGGAACTCAGGCTGATGGAGCCTCAATCATATGTTTCCATGACTACAACAGAAATGAAAGACAATATAGCAAAGTGTGTAATGGTTCTTAAAGCTTCAGGCAAGAAGGAACACCCATCACTTCTCCTCATGTATTACTGGTCATGATTTTAGTAGACCACATCAAACTGTCAAAAAGACAGAGAAATCAAATCCTATCATATGCCCAGAAAAAAAAGAGAACAAATATTTATGAAAATCTTTAATTAATATCACACTAGCAGAAAATTGAAATCTTACCACGCATCTTCTCAAACCTCAGCAGAATAAAAACTAGAAATCAATTCCAAGAGGAAATCTCAAAATATACAAATACATGGAAATTAAACAACCTGCTTCTGAATAATCTCTGGGTCAGTGACGAAATCAAGATGGAAATTGAAGAATGTTTCCAAATGAATGATAACAGTGACATGAGCTATCAAAACATCTGGGACACAGTAAAAGCAGTGCTAGGAAGGAAGTTTATAATGCTAAATGCCTACATTAAAAAAATAGAAAGAGCACAAATTGGCAAGGATTATTACATTTCAAGGAACTAGAAAAACAAGAGTAAACCAAACTCAAGGCTAGCAAAAGAAAAGAAATTACAAAGATCAGAGTAGAACTAAATGAAACTGAAACAATACAAAATACTAATGAAATGAAAAGTTGATTCCTTAGAAAGATAAACAAAACTGATAGACCACTAACTGGATTAACAAACAGTGGGGGGCAGGGAGAGGATTCAAATAAACTCAATAGAAAGGAAAATGTAACATTATAACTATTACAAACTGATACCATAGGAATTATGTGAACAAAAACTAGAAAATCTAGTGGAAATAGATAAATTCCTGGAAATATATAACTCTCAAAACTGGAATCAGAAAGAAAGAGAAATCTTGAATAGACCGATAACAAGTAATGAGATTGAATCAGTAATAAAAATTCTCCAAACAAATGAAAACTCAGGACCAGATAAATGCACAACTGAATTCTACCAGACCTTCAAAGAAGAATCGATACTAATCCCACTGAAACTGCTCCAAAAGATCAAGAAGGTGAAAATCCACCCTAACTCATTCTATGATGCCAGTATTACCCTGGCACTAAAATCAGGAAAGAGCACAACAACAACAACAACAACAAAAACTACAGGCCAATATTCCTCATGAACATAGATGTAAAAATTCTCAACAAAATACTAGCAATATGAATCCAATAACATATCAAACAGATAACTCATTATGAGGCAATTTGTTTCATCTCAGAGACATAAGGATGGTTCAACATATGCAAATCAATAAATGTGATTAACCACATAAACAGAATTAAAACCAAAAACCGTATGATCATCTCAATACATGCAGAAAAAGAATTTGATAAAATTCAATTCTGCCTCATGATAAAAATCCTCAACAAGCCAGACATAGAAGGAACATATCTCAAATTAATAACAGCCATATATGGCAAACCTATCACCAACATCATTCTGAAGGGGGAAATGTTGAAACCATTCACCCTAAGAACTGGAACAAGACAAGGGTACCCACTTTTACCATTTCTATTCAACATAGTATTGGCGATATTAGCCAGGGTAATTAGGCAAGAGAAAGAAGTAAAGGGCATTCAAATTGGAAAAAGGGAAGTTAAACTATCTCTGTTTGCTAATAATATGATCTCATACCTAGAAAATCCTGAAGACTCCTCCAAAAGTCTAGATTTTATAAACAAATTCAGTAAAGTCTCAGGTTACAAAATCAACATGTGCAAATCAGTATCACTGATATACACCAATAATGACAAAGCTGAGAATCAAATCAAAAACTTAATTCCATTTACAATAGCTGTAAAAGACATAAAGTATCTAGAAATACACTTAACCAAGGAGGTGAAAGATCTCTACAAGGAGAACTACAAAACACTGATGAAGGAAATTATAGAAGACACAAACAAAAGGAAAAACATTCCATCCATGCTCTCGGATTGAAAGACTCAATTGTTAAATTGACATTGTTAAAATGTCCATACTTACCAAAGTGATTTACAGATTCAATGCAATTCCCATCAAAATACCAACATCATTTTTCACAGAATTACAAAAATAATACTAAACTTCCTCTTGAACCAAAAAGAGCCCAAATACTCAAAGCAATCCCAAGCAAAAAGAACATGTTTAGAGGCATCACATTACCTGAAAATTATATTACAAGGTAATAGTAACCAAAAGAGCATGGCACTTGTATAAAAGTACACACATAGAAAGCCAAATACCCACAACCAAGTCACCTTTGACAAAGCAGACAAAATCATACGCTGTGGAAAGGACACCTGTTGATTAAATGGTGCTGGGAAAATTGGATAACCACATGTAGAAAAATGAAACTGAATCCCTACCTCTCACCATATGCAAAAGATGGACCAAAGACTTAAAAATAAGACTGGAAGCGATAAAAATCCTAGAATAAAACCCAAGAAAAACTCTTCTGGGCATTAGCCTAGGCAAAGAATTCATGACTAAGACCCCAAAAACAAATGCAACAAAAACAAAAATTATAACTGGGACTGGATTAAACTAAAATGTTTCTGCATAGCAAAAGAAATAATCAACATAATATATAGACAATTTACAAAATGGGAGAAAATATTCACAAACTATACATCTGACAAAAAATTAATATCTAGAATCTACAATGAACTCAACCAAATCAATAAGAAAAGAAAATAATTCCATTAAAAAGTGAGCAAATTACCTGAACAGACATTTTTCAAGAGAAGACATACAAATATGAAAAAAAGGATATACAAATATGAAAAAATGCTCAGCATCACTAAACATAATGGAAATGCAAATTAGAACTATAGGAAGAGATCCCCTTATCCTTGTCACAATTGCCATTATTAAAAAGTCAAAAAACAATAGATGTTTTTGCAGATGCAATGAAAAGAGAACACTTATACACTGTTGGTGAGAATGTAAATTAGTACAACCTCTATGGAAAATAGTATGAAGATTTCTTAAAGAACTAAAAGTAGATACACCATTTGATCCACTATGTCACTACTGGGTATCTACCAAAAGTAAAAGGAATCATTATATTAAAAAGACACCTGTACTCATATATTTATTGCAGCACAATTCACAACTGCAAAGACATAGAACCAATCTAAGTCCCCATCAATTAAGGAGTTTATAAAGGAAATGTGGTATATATACACCATGGAATACTACTCAGTCATAAAAATGATGAAATAATGCCTTTTGCAGCAACTTGGATGGAAATAGAGGCCATTATCCTAAGTGAAATAATGCAGGAATGGAAAACCAAATACTAGCCAAGTATGGTGGCTCATGCCTATAATACTAGCACTCTGGGAGGCCAAGGTAGGAGGATCTCTTGAGCTCAGGAATTTGAGAACAGCCTGAGCAAGAGTGAGATCCTGTCTCCATTAAAAAAAATAAAATAAAAAGGAAAACCCAATACTGCATGTGGGAGCTAAACTATGGATATGCAGGGGCGTATAGTACAGAGTGGTACAATGGACACTGGAGATTCAGAAGTAGGGGAAAGAAAAGAAAAACTACTTGTTGGCTATAGCATATGCTATTCGGGTGATGGGTAGACTAACACCAGACATCAGCACTATACAATTCATCCATGTAACCAAAAGCCAGTTGTACCCCTAAATCTATCAAAATATAAATTTTTAAAAAAGGAAAAAAAAAGAAAGTTAAAAACTGACCTCAAAATATATACGGTCAATGGATTTTTGCCCAAAGTAACAAACTGATTGAATGGTTCAATGGGAAAAGAAAAGTCTTCAAGAAATAGTGATGGAACATCTGAATAAACATATGCAAGGAAATGAATATTATTCATTATTCATAACATATACAAAAATTAATTCAAAATTAATTTTATAATTAAAACTATAATCAAAAGTTACAAAGTTTCTAAAGTGAAACACTAAACAGTATCTTTAGAACTTTATATTAAACAAAGATTTCTGAAAGGGGATACAAAAAACACTAACCCTAAAATAAAAATACAAAAAAGAAAAGACAAAGAAAGATACATTGGATTTTGTCAACATGAATATTCTATCCATTGAAGGCACCATAAGTAAAAATAAAAGAGATGCCACAGTCTGGGAGAAAATGTTTGCAATGCATGTGTCTAGTAAAGGGCTTGCACCCAGAATATATCAAGCACTCCTACAAATCAATAATAAAAAACAGACAATCCAATTTTTAAATGACCAAAAGACTTAAACAAAATATAACTTATGAAAAGCCAATCAGCACAGAAAAAGGGTACTCAAATTATTATTCACCAAGAAAATGTAAAATAAAATCACAATGAAATACCACTATTGCCCCACTAGAATGACTAAAATTTCAAAAGATGATGATGCTAAATTTTGGTGAGAAGAAAGAGCAACTGAAACTTTCATAAATTATGGCTGGGAATTTAAAATGTCACAGCCACTCTAGAAAACTGTTTGTCAGCTTCTTATAGAGATAAACCTTATGATCCAGCAATTCCACTCCTACAAATTTACTCAAGAGAAATGAAAACATGCACTTACAAAATGACTTTTACAGGAACATTTACAGCACCATTATTTATAATGGCCAAAAACTAGAAACAAGTCAAAGGTCTTCCAGTCCTAGAATATATATTCACACAATGGAATACTGTAGAATAATGGAAAACAGCAAATATTCACCCACATAAATGAAACTCAGAAACATAATGTTGATCAAAAGAAGCAAAACATAAAAAAACTATATACAGCATGTATGTATTTAAGTAAGTTTAAAACTGATATAATTAAATAATATATTGTTTAGGGACTTATACATAGATGGCAAATCTATAACAATACACAAGGAAGTGGTTACAGAAATTTCAGCTTAGTGGTTAGTTGTTGAGCAGTGGAAGGAAATATGAGCTAGTAAGTCATTTAAGGGCTTCTGAATTCTAGCAATGTTCTATATATTAGCCTGCATGGTCATACTTCCTGATTTTATTATTATTCATTATACTGTATATATACCTTCCCATTAACTCTTTTTATGAATTTGTATTTTACAATATTTTATAAATGCATATAGCTAATTTATTTTTTATTTAACTATAAAGACAGATAGATAAAATTGTTTTGTGTATTGTTAAAAGCCTGGTAATTGTGGTCAAATGCCCCATGATTTGTGAAGTTTATCTTTTGAATTTCATTTAACCTAAATTTTAAAACATTACTTTTTAATAAGAATATTGCTTAACTGAAATTTTTGAAGATACAATAAAAACTACTTAGAATTTTGGGTGACAAAACCAATTTTGTATTACTTTAAATACCTTTTTCTAAGTATATATGCTATATAGTTCCTGTTAGAGTATTTGCTTGTATAAGTTGTGACAATCAAATAGAAAGACTTAATTTTTTAAAGTTTAATTTACTAAGAAGTAAGCATCCAAGTGGATTCTGCCATCCAAACAATTCACCTTGAAAGGCTATACACAGATGCCAATGATGCTGCAAACGTTTTTGGAAATCCTCCTTAGAAATGTCCTTCCAAGTCAGTTTAGGAAAGTGTATTCTCTGCTTTATAGTTTCATATTTTATTTTTAAGTCAAAATTGCACATTCTGCTTAACGTAAGAAGAGAAACTGAAAACTGTTGCCGCTGTATTAATGCATGGACTCATCTGGCATCACAGGTAACATGAATAAATGTACCTTTGACAGATGAAGAGCAATAGGTGGTCACTGTACTTGGAACAGATCAAGGAACAGATGGCATTTGTCTATGTTTTTGAACAAGAGTGAAGAGATGCTTATTTTGTTTGAAATGATGGTCTAGATATGGAAGGACAGAAAAGCGCCTTAAGAATGACATAATGAACTGTGAGGATAAGTAGATGTTATGTCCTACAAAAGGAGAGAGCATATTTTCTCTTGATTAAAAAACACTACACGCTAAAGAAAATTGACTCAAAGCCCAAATCAAAATATAGAAAGTATGTGCTTTTGAGATGCTGTATAAATCTCAATCTTTTTTTTACTAACTCAATTGCACAAGCACACATTTAAGTCAAATTTATGTGTTCCAAAATATTTTTTGCTTAGTATGTGAAAACTCTTTGTCATCTCATTCTCAATGGGTTGCCTAAGCAACAGAAATTAAAATGATAAACTAATTGGCCTAAGGTGGTAATGATGGATAATGGAATAAGATGTTTCTCCTCAAAAGCCCTCAAGAACTAATAGTAAAATAATGTGATATCTTTTTTGATACTAAACAAATAACTTGTAAATACAATAAAAAGTTATCTTTTTATAAAAGGTAAAAAGTTATCTTTCAGAGTTTTCCTTACTTTGAAAGATTACAATATACACTCATTCCAGGGAGGCTGACAGTATTCAAAATATTTTTGGAAATTTTTCACAATTGCCTTTATATAAGTTTTGAGACAAAAAATTCATAATTTAACATTCATATTTTAATTAACATGCAATATAAACAAATGTCTTTCTCATCATTTTGGAGACAAGTTTTTGGAGCCTTCATTAAACCTAATTCTCCACCAAACAAAAGGGATGGAGCTATGCTACTGCTGAAGATTTCCATAAGAATTTGATGCGGATTCTAAGGCAAGTACTTTGGAGTCAGACTTGAGTTCGAATCCTGACTCTATTTTTATAACCATGGGACTACATTGGTGCCAGCAGCTTTGGGGTTCATGAGGGTAAAAAGGCTCTCCAGCTGCTCAGAAGCCTACTGACTACCAGAGATGTGAGGGAGGGAGAAACAAAGTACTCCACCTACCCTTTTCACAGACTCTACGCCTCTTAGGGGTTGATTCTGCCATGATCTTGCTCCTTTCTGCTCTGCAACTTCTTCCCCTGGAATCTCTGGTAGTTTCTGGCAATTTTCTCTCAGAATTACACCTGATCTATGTTTGTTTGGTTTTTCTGTTTTTTTTCTTTTTCATCTAAAACTTTTCATTCTTTCTGAGACAATCTCACATCTGATATCTCTGGTCAGCCTTCTTCAAAAGCCCTTCCTCCTCTCTTTTATAGTTATACTACTTTTAATGGATTTCTGTTTTTTGCAATGAGACTCTCCTGACTATGACAGAAAAGACTCATACAGTGCAACCTTACTAGAATTTTAAATACTTTTTTTTTCATTTATACATACCTCAGTTTTAATCATGGGTCCACTAGATGCAATTTTCCCAAAAACAAACCTAGGATAAATACTATTTCTCATGGCTCCTGGTAAGACTGAGAAATAGGCAGAGATCACTTCCTGAATGACCTAGAGAGGTCAAGTTATTATATTATAGATAAAGTCAGAAAAGCTTACATTGACTTTACAAAATAAAAGAAAGAAAGGAAGGAAAAAGGGGGAAGTAGATGATAAGTGATCTCATAAAGAGTTGTTTGAATGGAATAGTCAGGAAGTTTTCCTTTGGAGTATGAAAGTGATAACAGTAGCTCACACAGAGTGAGTAGGTTGTTTGTACAATTGTTTGCTTGGTTTTTAATGTTTTAAATTAATTTATTATGGAGCATATGAGTGTATTTAAATTCTGACAGAAGGAGACAGTAGAGACAAAATAGAGGCAGAATGCAAAAAATTTTTAAAATGATGTGCTTCATGGAAGGAAATAGGCTCCAAAGCGTTTTATCTTTCCTTATATTAGGTGAGGAAAAAAATGTTAGCATTGATGTAACTAGGTTTATAGGTTTGTGAGCAATTTCCAAGTGTTCTGTTTGATGGCCCCATTTTCTTTAGAAGTAGAGAAAAGATAATTTGCCCAAATGTGAGAGGGGTCAGAGAAAAGGTATAATGAGAAGTTTGAGAACAGAACAGAACATTTGAAATGTCACATGTAGAAAAAGGGACAAAACCAACAAGGAAAACATAGTAGTATTCTTACAGAATCTTGAGAAACTGGTTGGCATACTCTTCTGGACCATTGATTTATAGTAACAATTATGTTTTCCAACATACTGCATAGACCCTATGCAGACATAATTAACTTGTTAGATTTTTTCCAGCATTGGGGTTTATCTATGTGACAAAATAATGGGGCAAGGAAGCTCAGTATACATGTAAGGGAGTAGCTGGAACTGTGCACCATGAAATCTAAGCTACCTGTGATGGCTTGGTGCCATCCTTGAGGTAATGAGTTCTTGCTCTATTACTTCCCATGAGAGCTGGTGGTTAAATAGAACCTGGCACCTGCCTCCCCTCTCTCTTTCCTTCTCTTTTACCATGTGATCACAAATGCAGGCTCCCCTTCATGCTCCACCATGCGTGGAATCAGCTTGAGGCCCTCATCAGATTTAGATGCCAGTGCCATGCTTCTTGTAAACTTGTAGAACCACAAATCAGATAAACCTTTTTCCTTTATAAATTACCCAGCCTCAGGTATTCCTTTATAGCAACACAAAGAGACTGAGACAGGGGTCAAACACCATTTCTGGATTCTGGCACTTAGATATGTCTTTCTGTCTTCCTTGAGCTACCTAGTATACTTTAATAAATTGTTTTTCTACTTAAAACTATCCAAATATGATTATTTTGTTTGCAACAAATAATCCTGACTAATACATTAAATGAGGTAGGTGGAAAGATTAAAAGTTGAGGTGAGAGAGTGGAACCATTCTGAGTGATGATGTAGTCCAGAAAATGGTCATGAAAATGTATTCAATATAATGTATATTCAATATAATATATTCAAATTCATTCAACTTCTTATCTACTGAGAAGTTGAAGATGTCGTTAGAGATGAGGTTCCTAGGTGACGGGGCAGCCAGGATTTCAGCTCTTCATCCAGAGATATGGACATCACCCTGGATCCTGGAAGGAGACTGAATAGAGGACAAAAGGGAAAGAATAATGACATTAGCTACAGATAACACAAGAAGCATGGCTGCTTGCATGAGCCAGCAGCTCCATTCCATTACCTTAAGATGAGGGAGTAAGATTTTGGAGACTTAATCTGAGAGGGATGCAGAGGCCTTGAGGTCTTCTTCCAGGAGATTTAACTTTCACAGGAGAACAGAATAATGAGAAAATATCAGTAAGGAAATCAAGGATGTAGAAGATCTGTTAACAATAGAACTGTGGTTTGATACTGCATAAGGAAAAGGAATGGAGAGGAAAGGAGAGTAAAAGTTGGGCCTGGGGGAGGAAACTAAAAAAGTAGACTTCAGATAAGAGCATAAAAATGATATGTGATCCAGAACCCAAGGGATTTTCATTTTAGGCAGTGACCAAGGATAAAGTAGTTGGGAGTGATGTGAATTTATGTGACCACAAATATGCATGAGGATTAAGTTCCATTTGTGCTGTTTCCTGGTTTATGGGGACTCTTATCTCTCATGGGATACATCTGAAGTCTAGACAGGTGACCTTTATAAGAGTTAATGTCTATCATTGTGCACATTGTACACTGTATAATCTTGTGCAGTCAAATATACTAAATTCTGGCTTTTAAAAGAATTAAGATCTCTGGACAATGGGGGCATCTCCAAGCTCCCTGAAAGGTGTCTGAATTAAAGACAAAAGCAGAGAAGAAGAAGAGAGTCTTAAAGACTAAAGGCTACTGGCATCCTGGCTACTGGGCTTGTTTATAGACTTTGTTATGACATGAGGGCTTGAAGTCTTGGAGCTTCTAGAGGTGGATAAAGGCCTTATACCACCCATGGAGGCATGGCTGGAGGCAGTTCAAGCATGAGACAGTTTTTCCCTCTGTCATATTATGACAATGAAACCTCATACTTATATTCTGTAAAATTTTGTCTCATGGTTACTGTAGCTATTGGTAGTTCCACCCTTTGGGGTCCTGCAAAAGTTACTTTACAAGTTATTATAAACATGTAAAGACAACAGTCTTGTCTTCCCAGAGTCTCCATTTCTTCAATTTTTGTATCCTGCTTCCTTACACTATTTCATAACCAAAACTCTTTGTTATCCACTCTGTTTTGTTATATTTCTTTTAAAAGGAACTGAATGCAATGTTCATTTTTTATCTCACCTCCCTTGCCCATAATTCTAAATACATAAATGGAGTCTAAAATAATAGCTTTTTAGAAAACCATGTCCCACTGTCAATTTCTATAGTTTGGTATCAACTGAAATTCCTGTCTTTTTTACAAGTGTCCCTAATCTTAAGTAATACATTGTGTTTCTTTATTGATGGAATAGACTAAAAGAACAGAGCCCTATATTGATTGTTTCATCTGACAAATATTTATTGAGTGCTTGCTGTATGTTTGGCATTTTCCTAGGTGCTTGGAATAAAGAAAACAACCCAAATATTCTGCTTTTGAATCTTATATTCTATTTTAGAATGTGAATAATTTTAGAATGTAAAAAAAATGTGGCCAGAAATAAATAAGGTAAATATACAAGTGGATTATATTAGATGATTACTGGTGCCATGGAAAAAAAAGACATGAAGATAAATAGAGACTACTAAGATGGGGAGGTAAAATTTTAAATGGGGAGTTAAAGAAGAATTTCACTGAAAAGATTAAATGTAAATGAAGATCCAAGAGAGTTGAAGGGATAGATCAGGATGTTACCTGAGAGACAAGCTTTCCAGTACCAAAGCCCTAAAGTGGTACAGTCCCATCTGGCCTGTTTGTGGAACAGTACAGAGGCCAACATGGCAGGTGTCCTGGGAAGGAGAGAGTAGCAAGAGATGAAGTCATAGAAATAATAGGGCAGCATGTTGAATAGGGCTTTCTAGACCATGGTAAATACTCTAGCATTTACTCTGAGTAGGATGGGAACTGCTGGAGAATTTTCAGCTGAGGAGTGATCTGAAATGCATTCTAACAAGATCATTCCAGCTGTGCTGTGTTGTATAAAGAGAGGCCATGGAAGAATGAGGCCAGGGACTGGTAATTCCACCAATCCAGAGGTGATAGAGGATGTTTTTATCTAGGGTTGTAGAAACAGAAATGAGATATGAATAGATGCTCAGGATATTTTGCTGAGAGACTGTGCAGGGGCATGAGAGTCAGAGGGGAGACAGTTATGACTCCGGGGGATTTGGCCTGATGAAATGTAAGGATGAAGTTGCCGTGGACATGGATCACGTCTAGGGCTGGAGAACAGCAATTCAATTTTGGACTTTTTAAGTGTTATTGCCTAGTGGATCTCTGAGTGGGGATGTTGGCAGTTGGATATAAAAGGATGGAGTTCAGGCAACAATTCTGCTTCAGTATATAAGGACAGAGACTAGACAAAGCAGTCAATCTAGAAGAGAGGGACAGAGGGTGCTTACAGGAATGTAGGAAGACTGTAAGACAGCACTAAGGATCCAGTTGAAGTAAGTGTCAGAAATGGAAGGTGATAAAATAATGGCCCAGAAAGAGACCATGTCTACACGAACTGTTTTATGACAGGCAGAGGCAATAATGGAATTTCTTCAACAATGAAAGGCCAGTATGTATGTAGAAGAATGGCTGACATTTTAAAAATCAGAAGCTCTTACTTGAGGGGGGAGGAGGCACGGGCAATATATGTAACATTAACACTTGTACCCCCATAATACACTAAAAATAAAAATATAAAATAAATAATAAAAATAAATTTAAAAAATCAAAACTGATAATTGGTGAAAATGTGGAGAACTAGATCTTTCACAGCTGATGAGAGTAAAAATTGCTAAGATTTGTACTAGTTACTAGAGTTAAATATATGCATAGCCTATGAACCATCCATTTTATCCCTAAATATTCAACATATATATCTCAAAGATATATACAAGAATTATTTTAGCATTATTATGAACAACTGGTTCAGATTGGAAACAATGCAACGTATAATATCAGTAAAACTGTTAAATAATTCATAGTATAATAATGCAATGGAAAGCTATACAAAAACAAATACAGTCAATCTACAGCTACATACAGCAACATTAATGACTCTCAAAAATAAAACATTGTACAAATGAAGCAAGACAAAATTGCACATACATTATAGTTCCACTTATAGAGTGTAAAAACAGATAAACATAACCAATATTGTTTACAAATGCATACTTACAAAGTTTCAAATGTTTGATGAAATTATTTAAAAATAATTCTGAATAATGATTACTTTAGGCCAAGAAGGAAAACAGTTATGTTTGGGAAGGGACACCTGGGGGAACTGTTGATACTCAATTTATTTTACCTGTGTGACTGTTAAATGGTGTTTGCTTAATAATTACTCTCTAACTGAACATTTACTTTACATGTGCTTTTGTTGATGCAAGTTGTATTTTCAAATTAACAAGTTTTTTAAAAAGAAATAAGAAAGAAACCTCAAGGAACTCCCCTCCCTGCTTAAAACTTTCTGAATCCTGCTCCTTCCTCCAGCTCCCCAACCCAACACACACACACACACACACACACACACACACACACATACACACACATTCACACACATACACATTCACACACACTCACTCACACACACACACACTCACACATTCACACACACACATTCACACACACACTCACACACACTCACACACACACATTCACACACACTCATATTCACACACACACAAGATTAAGTCCACAAAGTCTGAGGAAGTTTTAAAGGTGAGTGTTAGAAGTGGGACAGAGTTGAAAAAAATGAGAGAACCAGCCCAGTCTGGATTTTTTGAGAGATATTGTAGGGGAAAGGAGGAAGCACAAAAATTGAGGCAGCTGACTTACTGTGGAGATTTGGGGACGGATGAATGAATATTCTGTTGTGTGTCAGGCTGTGTAATTGTCCATTAGAGCATTGGTAGTAAATAATTAAATTACTTTCCAAGGGAAAAATGTATTATAGTAATGGCAGTCAGGATTGTAGTGTTTTCTACACCAACATTCAGGGGAAAGGAGAATTACTGGAGCAATGACCCCATGAGTAGGAGAGAAGGAATAGAATCCAGCACATGAATGGAGTGTGTGCCTTAGGACATAGACAGTTCTATTGTAATGAGGCAGGGGGTAGAATTTAAGAAGGCAGAAGTTTCCAGGTACACCAGCTCCTTCCGGTAATCCCAGCTACTCAGGAGACTGAATCATAAGGATCACAGGAGGCCAGGAGTAAGAGACCAGCCTGGGCAGCATAGCAAGACCCATCTCTAAAAAAATATGAAAAAAAAAATTATCCAGGCCATGTTGGTGTTGGCCTGTAGTCCCATCTACTCAGGAGTCTGAGGAAAGAGGATGAGAGGAGTTTGAGGTCACAGTGAGCTATGATCACACCACTGCACTCCAGTCTGTGTGACAGAGTGAGATCCTCATCTCTTAAAAAAATAAAATAAAAAAGAAAGAAGGCAGAAGCTGGGATGTGGGAAGATGTCTATATGACATTTTATTAAAGTGCTCTTCTGATAGTTTCAATATTTTCGCTTGTGAGTAAGAAAGCAGGATCATTTAGCTGGAGTAAAGATTTGGGTGAGACAGTTGGAAGTTTGAGGAGCAGGTGAAGAAAGTGCATTTCCTACAATTTTCCACTTCATCCTGAGATGTAATTACCCAAAACTGAAAGACATTTCATCCTGCGATGTAATTCAATGATCAACATTATAAACCAGAGTCTTAAGGAACAATGCTTATGACAAAATCAATGGAGAAGGACTATTGATTGAAAGTGTTTCTGGAGATGCTTTTATGGTGATATATATATTTCCACATACCCTACCCTACTACAAATGACAAATGTTCTTAGATAATATAGTCCTCAATTACAATTTAACTCATTAGGCTAGAGTCACCAAATTCACTCAGACATCCTGAAGCCAAAAACTAAAAATAAGAAAAAAAAAAGCTATGCAAGTGTAATTTACAGTCACTGTATCATTGTCATTGGATCATTATCTGAGTGCCAATTTTACATAAAGGCTATCCAAAACCCAAGCATGAAAGATGGGCTCAGGAAGAAAATGGATAAAATAAAAGCCCAACAGAAGTCTTCCACATTACAAACATCAGGTTTCTCTCCCCTTTTATCCTCATTGAGATAGTGTCCCAAGCTTACCAAATCTTGGTGTCATCAGAGTTTATATACATGTAGCCACCTGAACATAGGGCTAGCCTAACATCCAATGTAGAGACCTTAAGAACTTGCATTATACCATCTAGTTGGGGTGGGATTTGTGGGGAAAAGAAGAAGAGCACTATGAATTTCTCCCCAAATAAACCTCTGTATTGTTTGCTGGTCCTACAATAAGCATGTCTGACTTTTTAAATTAAAAAGACAGTATTGTTGTTGTTTCATTGTTTCTTTTAAAGAAGCAGAGCTTTTTCTCGGTAATCAGTAAACTCTAGTGATTACAGCTCTGGGTCAGACTTCCTGGGTTTATAGTCTGCTACTTCTAGCTTTGTGACCTAGCGCATGTTATTTAAACACATGGTGGCTCCATTTATTTACCTAGGAATGAAGATAATAGTGCTTTCCTATAAAGACTAACAGAGTTAACATATGTGAAATACTTATTAATATAAGAATGCTTGGTATATACACAAGCTTAACAAATGTTAACTATAATTATTATTCTTTCTCAATAGTGATATTTTTCCATTTGTGGGTTTGGAAGTTTTAAGTCTTCTCTGCCCAAGTCTCAAAATATCCTGTATATTGTTACATGTTATATTTTTATGTTCATTTCCCTGCTTCTGTAGCAGTGCATTTTATACCACTTTCCCTTAACATGTATGTTGTCAACATTTGTGTCTTTTAAGTCACCCAATATTTGAAATCCTTTCTTATATTTTGAGAATTTATATCTTGTTAGTCCTAGTGAGAAACAGAGAACCTCTCTCTACTGAAGCTTAAACCAGCAGATGCTCATTTTCCAAGCTTCCTTTGCAGCTAGGATGTACCACATGTGATCCAGACTTGACCAATCAGATTTACCCAACTCCGACTATGAACTGAAGTTAATGATTCAAAGAGGTAGGGACCATGAAAAGCCCATTCTGGTGACAGGGCATGGTAACTCCAGCAAAAACATTAGGTTTCCAGAGACAGCAGGATTAGACAACCAGGATGGTGCTTGGTGTCATAATGTCTTGGTGGTTTGCCACGTGAGCCATGGTGGTGAGTGGCAACAGCAGTTAAGTGTCTTCACAGGACTTGTTTGGGGAATGCTTTTTAGCCTGGTCTTGGTTGATGCCTAGCTCTCTTGTCCTTATGTAGTTTTCAAATTCTACAGTTTCTGTGATATCCCCAATATCCTCTCGGTAAATTCATTTTCTGCTTAAGTCTGTCTGAGTGGTTTTCTGATCCTTGCAACAGACAAACCTTGACTGACATAATTTAGTTTCATGCTGCACTGCATGGTTGGGTTTAGACTCTTGCAGTCACCTTCTTCTCACAGCACCTTGGGGATGACTGATATAGAAACAAATGCTCTTACACTGGATTTATAGGAAGAAGATAAATTAATAGAAAACATACACAATATTGTGTTAGTTTCCTATTGCTGCTGTAACAAATTACCACAAACAGTGACTTAAAACAACATAAATTTATCCTCTTACACTTACGGAGCTCAGGAATCCAAAATGAGTCTTAAAGGGCTAACATCAAAGTGTCCAAAGGGTGTATTTCTTCTGGAAGCTCCAGGATAGAATCTGCTCCTTGCTTCTTCCAACTTCAAGAGGCTGCCTACATTCCTTATCCTGTGACTGCACCACTCGATCTCTTGCTTCTGTCCTCACATCTTCTACTACTAACTTTGATCTCTTGCATCTCTCTTATAAGGACCTTTGTAATTATATTTAGGGCCCACCAGGATAATCCAAAATAATCTTTCCATGTCAAGATTTTTAACTTAATCATATCTGAAAATTCCTTTTTGCCATATAAGGTAGCATTTACAGATTCCAAGGATTGGGATATAGATGTCTCTGAGAGGCCATTATTTACTCTACCATAAACACCTACACCAACTGTTACTAAGTGCAGCCTAACATAAGTAATCTCAGGCCTTCCAGGGATTTCTGACTTCCTTTATATTAGAAAAAATCCTAAGTCTCTTCCAGTCTGTAGTTACTTGGTAGGGATTGAGAAGACTCCAGTTGTATAAAGCTACAGGCTGCCAAATTCGGGGAAACAAGGAAGATGTTCTTGAGAAGAAAACTTAAGGAGAAAAGGTCATACATATAGAGTGGTGAGGTCTGTCTCATTGCCTGCCTAGCTCATTCATGACTCAGCTACATATATTTGACAATCATGATTGTCAATATAGGAAGACATAGTCCTATTTAGGTGCATTATACTTATTTCACATGTAAGAACATTTTCTCATCCTCATATATGTGCTTTAAGAAAAAGAAGAAACATTTCTTGATGGTCTCATTGAATGATCATATAGTTGCCTCTGCAGATTGGGATCCATTACCATCACAGAACACCTCTTCTAATTGGCAAAATCTACCTTGCACAGCCAAAGCAGCAGCTTACCTTCTCTATGGTCACTTGACTCTGGTCACCAACCACCTGGCTGATTTTGCTTTTCCGTGGGCATCCCAGTTAGCTTTTCAGGGTTCTACACAGTTTTTGCTACTGAAGGTCAAGTGTCATTCTGTGAATTTAGAGACTCCCATGTATGCTTTGATTCCAGTGCATCGGGGTACTTTCTGCCTTTATTCTTGTTCTGAGTCTTATTCCTTTCTTTACTTCACTTATGTAAATGCCTCTGTTTTCTTTCACTTTGTTAATATAAGGTAACTCCTTATTTCATTTTATGAGATTTCTTTTACTTTATCTGTAAATATGGGTCATCTTCAAATATTTGAAAGATGGTTATGTGACAGACAAATTCAAACTATGAATAATAGCTCTCTAGGAGAAATTTGCAGAAACTAGCTGCTAGAAATTATAACGAAATGAATTAAGTCTGTGTTAACAAAGACTTTTCAAACAGTGCTCTTTAAAAGTGTAATGAGCTGCCTTATTAGAGAATAATTTGTTAAAAGTATTTATTTAGGGACTAGTCATCACAAGAAGCAGTGTACTAGGTAGAGGAAATTCTATTACTAAATAAATAGTTGGGTTAGACAATCCCTCAGGATTTTTCCATCTCTGAATTCTATTATTCCAAGTAGCTAGGGTCATATGGTATATGCATTAAAAGAGTATTTTTGCCTGTATTTGACATATATTTCATATTTATGAAATATGTATATATTTTATATTTTCACATAATGTCTCTTTTAGGTTGGTAATTGACTAGTTGCATCTTGTTTTGTGTGACAGTGCACATAAGTATGAAAATAAAAGTATATATTCAATATGGGAAATAAAAGAATAAGAAGTCAGGAAGAAGTACTATCTTTTCTATTCAACTTAGATTTTCTATTAGGACACCAATGAAATTAGAGTTGCTTTAATGAAAAGGATCATGAGTGTATGTTCAATGTGTGCTATCTTAGACTTTTAAATTACCAGTTATCTTGAGACAGTACATGTACTACCAGGAACCTAAATAATACATGTGTGATGCTTGGGGATTAGCAAGTTTTTCCCTAAGAAAATGTGAGGTACAGCAAATTGAAACCTTGTGAGAGACAGCCAAATGCAACTAGAGAATTGAGGGTTGACGGAGCCAAAAGAACAGATGGACAGAAGAGACAACAACATTAGCAACAATTTCTGTGATTGTGAGGCTTATGCCAGTAATGCCACTATTAATGCTTGTAACCCAGAAAGGCATGTCATCAACTTTTATTAAGGTTAAGGCTTAATATTATAATTCATCATTATAATAGATCTAGTTCTATCTTTATCCATTCTACTTGGAATGCTATTCTAGCAAATATGCCTAAATTTAACTTAAGAAAGATTAGGGAACTTTTTGAGCCATGTCCAATAGTCAGCAGAGTTTTAATGAATGAATTATTCACTTGCCCAGAATGCATGTGTGTGTCCATTTGGCCCTGGTATAAAGGTTAAGGCTTATTGTTTACAGGGGTCTTAAAGGGAGTTCAGAGTGTCCAGGGAGCTAAACTCCATTGGAAAATCCTGCTTTAAGAACAGACCAAAGTTGGATGTTAGGTCTTTGGAGAATGGAGTAGTCGCTCTGGAGAAATGCAGAGCTCTCCCTGGCTGATGAAGCATCTACACGATAACTCTGTGCTCTCTGAAAATTTCGTCTGATAAAATTATAGGCCATTTATCATTTTCAGCCAAGATTCTATTCTTGGAGTTCTATATATCTTTTTTTAATTTGTGGATATTTTTCTCATTTTTTTCTTATTTTTTTTTATAATTTCTTAAAGTTAGGATTGTCATTCAAATACCTACCTTATTATTTAGTAATGACTTTCAATAATTTATAGCTAAATACAATATAATATTGTGTGCATTTGTAACCATAATCAGTTTAGTTCAAGAGAAGGACAAATATGCATGTATTCTGGACATGATGTAGCGCGCCTCAAGGCTGTTGATATAGTTTATAATGCAAAGAAACTCTCTTTAAGAGCTCAAGTAAGAAGTGATTTAAAGAGGATCTACTTTTTAACCCATGGTAACGCTTTGGAAAGCAATCTTCCCCCACCTCTATAGCTCCAGTTCTCCAACCCTCCAAAATATCTCTGTCCCTAAACCCTCACCCCATGCATGAAGCTCTACCACATTCAGTTAGCATTCTGTCCTTGCCTTTGTTCTCCCATCTTCCTTTGTTTCTCCAGGCCTCTTTCCTAAATTTCAGTCCACATTCCTAATTCTGAATCACAAAATCTCAAATATAAGACTGGGGAAGAGAAAATTCTTAGATTTAGGGGAAGATAAACAGCTGAGTAAACGAAATTCTCTTTAGTAATGGGGGAACACTAGATGTGTTCGTAAACTTTGTCTATTATATTTTTTCATTTGTTTGACAAATAAATAATCATTGAGCATCTACATGTTCCAGGTAGCATTCTATTGTAATATATCAGTGAACAAAACAATGATTTATAACTTTGTGGAGCTTGCATTTTAGAAGAAGAAGAATGGTATGATAATAAAATTCTATGGAGGAAAAAAGAAAAGTAGAGGCAGTTAAGGGAATTTGGGATTTTAAGTCAGAGAGGCAATACAGAGGGATTGCAAAGCAAGAATGGCGTTGTAGACATTTGAAAGTACTTGGCAGTAAAATAGGGAACAATGCCAGAGATTTGAGAAGACTTTCCTAATTGGTTAAGTAGAAAAGAGTTGAGGTAAAAACTGAGTCATTATATGGAACATAATGCAGCAGAATTGCCAAACTCAAAAAGCTTTCCTCATAGCAGCCCTTTTCCCATTACCAATAAGAATAGATATACTTTGTAGATTCTATGAATATTTCTACAGATACTAACTTATCACAGTTCATTAGCAGATCACTATATATGCTCCAGCTAATAACCATTGATTGCCACTAAGAAATAAAAAATATTTTTCAGCTTTATTTTGCTATATATTTTAAATTGATTGTCTCTTCAGAATAATGATTGATGGTAAAAAATAGTTTATCGTTCAACAAGAAAGATCATAAAAATAATAATATAAATCTGCAGTAGCCAAGCCCCTGGCTGCAAACTTGTATCAGTCTGTGACCTGTTGGAAACTGGGCCACAGACCAGTACCAGTCCGTGGCCTTTTAGGAACCAGGCTGCACAGCAGGAAGTGAGTGGCAGGAGAGCAAGTGAAACTTCATCTGTATTTACAGCCACTCCAGCCACTCCCCATTGCTCGCATCACCGCCTGTGCTCTACCTGCCATGTCCTCCCCATCCATGGAAAATATGTCTTCCATGAAACCAGTCCCTGATGCCAAAAAGGTTGGGGACCCCTGATATAAGTGACCCAATGATGTCTCTCATACTCAAAAATTAAGAGTCAATCTACCAATAAGTAAAATATAAAATACATCAATACATCTTTCTGTTATTAAAATCAACATCAACTATTTAGTTTCAGGCAATGGTAATTCATTATATAATATCAATGTTATTTGAATTGTCTGGCTCTACATTTGATTTATACATGTTTTATGATTTCAATTTATGGTTGTGCTAAAAGCAATATGTATAAGAAATGTATACCTGTAATAGGTCTGTAGGTTTTTAAATAATATTGTGATAATAATTATAAAAGTCAACATACATGGAAGAGAACTACTTTAACCGCTTGGGTACGGCGCTCACCGGCTGCGAAAACTTGCCCACAGCCGGCACTCATAGTCCAAACGATAGCTTGTGCTGTGCATTGACGACGAATCTGTTTTGCTCTTGTGTGATGAGGAAAGCTTTAAAGCACTGAAAGCTTGTTTTACTTTACAGGCAGCTTTACTTGTAATGTAAATCAGAATAGGTAACATATATATATGTTCTCGTTACATTATTTTTAAATGTTCACAATTTTATTTTGATAAATGAAAAATTAGAAAAGTCATATCACGGCTGTCAGCTAAAGTTTCTGTGCGCGTTCATCTGTGGCTGTCGACTATAGTCGAGGCTTGTACTAAAGTGGCTAAAAAAGAAGTCTGTGTATTATTTGTAAGAAATCTTGATTTGGTTGTGGTGTAAATCATATGAGTCATGTTGCTTCTGATTGATAAACAGAGAATCCAGAGAATAATACATAGGTAAGTTAGAGAACAGAATGTAAGAGACTATGGCTCTCCTGAGTGTGGTGCCTAAAAGGAGATTCAGAACAGCTCATAGCTCTGAGCAGAGCTGAGGGGCCCAGTTGAACAAGAAGGACAAGGAGGAAGTATGAGCTAACGTAGAATTTCCCATAGATCCATCCCTGATGCTTCTGCTTTTTCTGATCCCTCCTTTTATAACAACAACAAAAGACTCCTGATTCCAGGAACCAGAAGAATCACAACGTACTTCAAGTACATGTAATGCTAGGTATGTTTTCACAGCGTGAACATGAAAAAAAAGTCAGCCAGACTATTTTCTATAGAAAAATGCTCTAAGGGTTCCTAAACAATAATTTCATACATAAACTGGGAAAGTGACATATTGGTGAGTTGGATGCTACCTATAATGTTTTACATTTGTCCTTATATGTTTCACCTGTCTTAAGATCTAAAATACAAACATTTATTATGTAAAATTTCATTAACATATGTGTGCAACCATATAGGTTTTATTAGAAAGACAGAAATTCCTGCAAAAGTTAGTTTTCACATTAAAGCACAGAGCTGTCTACCTCATGGTAATTCATGTTCCATGAGGGACAAGAAACATATTATGCAGACGATGGGAAATGATTTAAAGTTATACAGACAGATAATCTCAGGGGGAGGAAAAAGCCACCTTTACATTATGAGAATTATCTAGATTATTGCTCCAATTCAATATTTTGCCTTGGAGTAAGGGTTTGGACTCAGAAGCCTGTCTGCTGCAACAGCTCTACCTTTAGACCCAGAAACCATGGTAACCAACAGCCACAGTGAAGGCAACTTCCTGTGCGGCTGTGTATTTTCTAGATTTTTACAGCTGAGACTTGAAACACTGCTATATAATCAGCCAGTGCCACAGATTCTGCAGTGAGCTTGTTGCCATTTATTGATATGACTGGCATCATTAGCTTTTGGATGAATGTGCATATGAGGCAGCATTGTGGGTAGAGGGGATTAAGTATGTACTGTTGTATTTTGCTATCATCAATACGTGACAAACCATGGTAGCTCTATTTTATTGTTTTAATTAAATTCCCAGGAGACTGAGAAAAGTGAGATGACATAATTTCCTGAACATAAAAAAAGATGCTCTTATTTTTTCTAAATATGACATTTATATTGTTCTCATAGAGGAATATCCTCAGGATCATCTGTCACCTGGGCCATAAATAAAATAAATAATGGGTTTCAAGGTATGATGAGTGTGTATATGTATATGGGTATGTCAGGGAAGGGTTGTAGAGGAAGAGAATTTTGTTAAACCAAATACCATTGAAATGTAGATAGCAGTTTTATCATTTGTGTTTCCACAAATTTTTAACATTAAGTAAACTCCACTAGTTAGCATGCAAATCTTCCATTTTTAGCACCTAAAAAAATATAAGTAATTTAAAGAACAAGTTCAGGAGCTGGAATGCCTCAGTCTTCTGCCATTTACCAGCTATGTGACCTCTGGCAGGCTACTTACCTTCTCAAATATACCTTCACTTCACCAGCTCTAAAATGAGGGTAATAGCTCCTACTCACTTGGACTGTCATGAGAATTAAATGAGTCAACATACATAATTCACAAATATATCTAGAATTTAGTGTTTCATAAACTTATGTTATTATCATAGTAATTGTCATCATTTTGCTATTATTAAACTATTTGTCTGATTTAAATTAAATTTCAAAACTAAAACAAATAATTGAAGACCAATAAGTTAAATAAATAAGTACTAGAAAAAAGGAAATCAATATACAATTGCTTCAAATAATAAAAAATAAAATTATTGCCTTTTCAACTAGAAAGATTCTTAAAGATCATTCAATGCATATACCACATTGTACAACTTTGGACACCCAGATGCAAAGAAGGACAGTAGCTAATCGAGGGTCTTAGGAGCTGGTCCCTGGTATGGAGGCACAATGGAAGAGGTCACTGATGCAAGTTTCCTAATTTCCAGTACATTTCTACTCCATCACACTAAATCCCTTTATAATCCTTATACTATGGGTTAACTATGTTAAACTCAGCTTTCAGATGTCATTTAGTTTGCCACGTTAATTAATGTAGTACATAAAGTCATCCTCTTATGGGGTCTGTGTATGTGAGCATATGCCAACTTTAATGTAAGTGTACTCAAGTGTATGTTGTATGTATATCGTGTTCCTTAATAGCTATAATGATAAAATAAGTAGCTTGCTATTGGTATATTATGTTTTTCAAAGTTATCAGTAGGTATAATTCATTAGCTAATACTATTGGCTTTGAAATCCTACAGACCAACATTTGAGGCTCAAATCCTGACTATGCATTTTAATAGTTGTGCCTCTGTTTCATCACTTGTAAAATTAATATTAATAACTCCCACAAAGCTTTAGTGTGGAGGCAGAATGAGAGAAAAAAGATATACTTCTCACAGTGCCTGACAAACACTAAATATTGGCCATAATTTCTATTGATGCAGAGGACTTATGATTTAGGATCTTTTACCAAACTATTCCTTGGTACTTTTCCAATATCTCTAAACTCAGAGTTTTTAATTTTTCATAGATAGCTTTTACACATGGTTGGAGCCAAATCAAGAATAAGAATATCTGGCAAAATCTAAACAATCTAAGGGGTACTAGAAATACTGGACTTTCAAGAGATCTCTTTTCATTCCTGAACTTCTCCAAATCCATAATATCTAGAATGAGAGCAGGGGCTCTACCTTGGTTGCACAAAAGAACTTTTCATCTGGAGACCTTTTCATTCCCAGTCCTAATGCCAATTAAATAGAAATCTCTGAGATGAGACCCAGGCATCAGTAGTTTGTAAAGTTCTCAGGGTATTTCCAATATGCACCTAAGGAGAATAACTACTGCAACAATTATATAACATTAGGTATGATTTTTGGTTCTTTACATGGCAGTACATAACACAAAGATGCCCTGATAGATAAAAATCAGAATTCTTTTTCACTTATAGACCCAAACAAGAGAAGGCTGTCAAAAAAGGACCCCATAGAGGGTTGCACCTGGGAACAAGGTAACAGCCTGCTGCAACTGTAGGAGGTGGCTTTTGCATGGCAAGTAGGGTGGGGTAAGCTGGATTTTGTGAACTTCCAAGAGATTGGGTATTTCAAATAATTCTGCTGGCCCGAGGAAGAAGGGGCTGTTCCTGTGTGTTAGGTATTGGGTGCTCTCTAGCAGTTAGGTCTTGTAACCCAGGAGTGTTAGAGCCTAATAAGGGAAGTAGTTGGAGTGGAAGCTTAGTGAACTGCCTGCAAAGAGGAATTGGAAGTTTTTAGCCATAGCTTCAAAACTGGCTCAAGACAGCACTTATAAAATACCATACTACAAGAACCACCACTCTAGATCCTTGTATAATATGCAATGCTCTTTTACATGTACTTATCTCACAGTGCATTGAAAGGAAATATAGTAGAAAGAGCACTGTACTCTTGATCAGAAGACTTGGGTTCTGAATGGGGCTCTGTCACTTACCAAATATGGGACCAAATCATTTCATCTGAGATTATGTTCCTTTATCTATCAAACAGGCAGGACATGTGCCCTGCCAACCTCACAGTGCTGTGTGAGGATCAAATCAATCAATGCCTGTGGATAGTGCTTGGTAACCATTAACATTCTAAGTGTAAGTAATCATTATTTTTATTGAGTGTTATTCTTCTGGGCACAAGAGTGGAGTGGCTGAGGTGCATGCTTGGGTAAGCAGAAAGCAGAAAAAGAGGAGAAAACAGCTAAGGATTTAAAATGAATATAGCCCTAAGGCCAAATCTGATGCCAAGGGCAAGCCCCTCCTTCCTATTGTTACATACCTGCAGACACTTAAGGGCCTCTCAGGCATTGTAGAAAAGCAAGCAAGTGTTCTCTCTGATTGGAAGTGGTTGCACTAATACTTTCCTTTCTTCTGCCTCCTGCTGTACCTCCCTAATCCCAAAACACAGCATCCTAGTCTTCAGATGGCCCTTTATGACCCTTCTGGGAACAACCAATAAAACTTGACACAAAACTTGATAGTTCTAATTTCCTTCTCTTTCCCTCACTCACACTTGTGATCAGTCAGCAAATCTGTTCCTCTTCCTTGACATCCTCTCCTTCCCCTCTGCCTCAGCCATCATCGTCACTTCCCATTTAGAAGCTTCCTCACTGATCGTCCAGCTTCTGACCTCCCCCCCTCAACCTGTCTGTCTTCTGACAGCAGGCTGAAAGTTCTAAAATATAAATCCATATTTTATAGCTTAAAATCTTCACTTCAAGTTTCTGGGAAGCACTGCTCATTTTCACTCTGTAGCCTTTTTGTGTATTATTTCTGCTCTGGAATGCTCTTCCTACCCTTGTTCATGGGAAAAGTTTTATTGAAGAGAAAACAGTTCTTACTTCAAAATTTGTGGGAATTGAAGGTTGATTACTTCTTATATTTTGGGGGTCAAGTTGATTGGCTGTTTGATTAGTTTGTTTTATTAAACAGATTTGTTCTTTAGTCAGTGCAGCATGAAAGACTTCAATAATACTTCAACACTGCTCTCAGAATCAAGTATAGGAAATGAAAAGCTTCCAAACCATATATGAATCTTGAATGTAATAAGCAAAATTTTAAGATGGTCCCAAGATTCCTGGCCTCTGGTGTACATACAACTTCTCCAAGTTATTCAATCTAACACTAATCCAGGTTCTGCTGTGAAGGACTTTTGCAGATGTAATTAAGATTCCGAATCAGTCAACCTTGAAATAAGGAGATTATTTGATGGGCCTAACCTAGTCACATGAGTTTTTTACAACAGACTATTTTTTCTAGCAAATGGCAGAGGAGGAAGGCAAAAATTCAAAACACAGCAAGATTCTACCTGCATGCCATCACTAGCTTGAAGTTGGATGGGTCAGTGTAGCAAGGAATACAGGTGACCTTTAGGAGCTTATAGGGGCTATCAGCTGACAGCCTGCACGAAAATGGAAATCTCAGAGACAAAAAGAATTGAATTTTGCTAATGGTAGGAACGAGATTGGAAGAGGATTTTTCTCCAGAGCCTTCGGATAAGAACTTCAACTGGTTAACATCTTGGTTTCATCCTTATAAGAGCAGAGAACTCAGCCATGCCATGCCAGACTTCTGACCTACAAAACTGTGAACTGATGTGGGTTCTCTTTTCAGCTACTGAATTGGTATTTCATCACACAGAGTAGTAATTTAACACAAGAGACTTTTCAATGTATTGAAAACATCCATTCTCTATTATTCTTTCCTTAACATCCTTCTCTTCCCTTTACACACCTGGCTAAAAGAGCCCTTGCTTTTAATCATTCTAATTGAAAGTAAATAATTACTTTAGAAATGTAAGGAGTTTCAAACCCAGACAGAGTACAAGTGGTGTACATAGTGACTCAGAAAACCATTAAGAAACGTACCCAAGATAACAGGACACAATAAAACTAGGACTTAAATATCAAACTGAATTTAAATGCAGCTTTGTTTCTGTTTGATCTTGTGTGTAGTTCATTTTATGGATCTGTAACAGTGATTTTCAACTTGGCTGTGCATTAGAATCACCTAGGATCCTAAAAAAAAAAATCCTGATTGCCAGATAACAGCCCAAACTAATTCAATCAGAATATCTAGGGCTGTTTCCAGATACCATTATTTTTTTAAATGCCCACGAGATTCCAATGTGCAACCAAGTTTGAGAACTGCTGGTATATGAAAGAGGACCCAGACTGTATGATATCAAAAGCTTCTGCCAACCCTAACAGTCTATGAGTTTATGTTTACTAAACACAAATATAAATTCACAAGCAATAGTTTAATGATGATGAGGAGGAGGAGTCAATTACTATTTAAGGTTATAATTTTCTACAGCTATTTCTGTCCCTAAATGAGTTGGCATAATTTTAATACAGAGGACAAAACTGGTTTATTCTTTTAGCAACTACCTTAATGGGACACACTGGAGGTAAAAGCTCATCTTCTCTATGTATGATTTTGAGGTGGGTAAAATATAGAACAAAGGGGAAAAGAACGAGCGTGGCAGGGACAGGGTAAGGGAAGAAGGAGAACAGCAAAATATATACATATATACAGATGTAGATAAGATATAGATAAATAGATACTGGAAACTGAGGAAATATTAGCCAATGACATATCCCTGATTGTGAAACGAAGGACTTTTAAGTGCTGAAATGTAATAATAGTTATGCATTTGCCAAAACATCAGTATATTTAACTATGCTATATAAAGACTTAGGGGAATTGGAATGTTTTAGGGACAAGAAAAAAATGATTGTTTTTCTTAGCTTGGTAGACACAAGGCAGGGACAGAAAACAGTTCTGTGAAGTGAAACACTAATTGAAGAGCTCAAAGGAAACATAAAATTGGATCAAGAGTTACCATGAAAAAATAAGTCCTTTCAAATTCCTGGCAATCTTGAGGTGGTCACTGGCATTTCCACTGAATATGGGTTGGAGGATCTAGAACTTATGTCAGTCCTCTCAGTGCTCCAGTCTCCTAATCTGTAAAATGGGTTTAATAATGGTAACCATTTCATAGAGTTATTTGAGGATGAAATGATTTTCTAGTTATAAATTATTAAAAATGTTTGGTACATAGTGTTATAGAAATAATTATTAAGTAAAAAATAAGAAAATTGAAATAAATATCAATGCCTTATCAAAAGAGTGTGGTATTAGAAGAGGACTAGGCAAATAAATCAATGGAATAAATTCAAATCTACAAACAGACTTGGAGATATGTAATCATTCAACATATCATGAAGATCACATTTCACCTCAATAAGAAAATAATGGAGTATTCAATAAATGGTTTCAATTGCACTCCTCTGATTTTTCTTCCTATTCCTTGGTGAAACAAAGCTCTGAAAAAAAGACATTGAGTTCAGATTGATCTTACTCCTTCTCTCAAGCATTGATCTCACTAAATAATTTAGAGGTATAATTCATGGAATTCAATGTATGGAGTGTAATCTCCAAGACCCCAAACTGCATATTTCAAAGTATTAAAGTTCTTGGTATTTTCTCTTGTATTGTATTATGAAGTTGCCTTTATCTTTAGAATTGGAAAACTGCTTTAGCTATAATTAACATGTTACTACACTAAGACATATAGTTCTCTGTGATATATCCCTGATACAGATATTTTCATTATGAGTAGTGAACACCCTTCCTTACATGGCCTTGATTTTTCTAGTGTGAAGCAGATTAAACTATTAATTTAGCAGTTTAAGCTGGCTACACCACCCTCTTGAGAGAGTTCTAGAACTACAGGCTAGTGGTCCCCTGAGAACATCTGCCCAACCCAAAAGGAGCCTATATATTTCTCAGCTGTGACACTCAGTACTAATGGGAAGAGGGAAGTAAATGGGAGGGGCATCCAGTTAACACATTGACCTATTAGTGACTCTTGAGGTTGCTGAGTTGCATTTGGAAAATGACTGCACATATTCAATGCCAAAGACTATTCAATTATAGTCCCATTTTGGTCATACCAGTCCCAGGAAGACAGACCAATTATATCACTTTTCAAATACTCTCTCTACTATTGTCCTAGTCTACCTTGTGTTGCTTACTATGGCAGAATACCCACAGACCAGGTAATTTATCAAGAAAATAAACTTGTTTTTTATAGCAATGGAGGCTGGGAAGCCCAAAGTCAAGGGGCTCACCACAGATAAAGGCCTTATTGCTGCATCATTGCCTGGTGGAAGGCAAAGGGCAAGAGAGGGTGTGAGTGGGAGCAAAAGTGGGGCCAACCTCACTCTTATAACAAGCCTACTCTCATAATAACTAACCCACTCCCACAATAACTAACCCTCTCCTGTGATAATGACATCAATCTATTCACCATGTGCATTCACAAGGTGGAGCCCTAATGGCATCATCACCTCTTAAAGGTCCCACCTCTTAATATTGTCACTATGGCAATTAAATTTCAACATGAATTTGGGATATTAAAACTATAGCATTCCAACTCAACCTCCAAAAACTTATATCTCTCTCTCATACAAAATACATTCATTCTATCCCAATAGTCCTGTAAGTCTTAACTTATCCCAGTATCAACTCCAAAGTCTAGAGTCTCATCTGAATTAGATATGGGTAAGACCCAAGGTATGATTCATCCTGAGGCAAATTCCTCTCAAGCCTCGAGCCAGTGAAATCAAACAAGTTATCCAGTTCCAAAATACAATGATGGACAGGCGTACAATAGACGTTCTCATTCCAAAAGGGAAACATAAGAAAGAAAAAATAATAAAGATGACTTGTCCCAAGTAAGTCCAAAATCCAACAAGGAAAACAACATTAAGTCTTATAGGTGGAGAATAATCTGCTTTGACTCCATGTTCCCCATTCTGGGCACACTGGAGTGAGGGTTGGGCTCCCAAGGCCTTAGGCAGCCCTGCCTCTCTGGCTTTGCTGGGCTTAGTCCACCCAGCAACTCTCATGAGGTAGAGTCTCAGGCCTGCAGCTTTCCCAGCTGGAGTTGCATGCTGGAGGTCTTACAGTTCTGGGGTCTTGGGGGCTACCCAACTCACACTAGGCAGTGACATAGTGGGGACTTTCTGCAGTGGCTCCAACCTCATAATTCTGCTGGGTATTGCCTTAATGGGGACCCTCAGTGGTGGCTGTGCCTGAGGACAAGTCTCTGCCTGGGCCACCAGGCTGTTTGCAATTTCCTTTGAAATCTGGGTGGAGGAAACCATGCCCTCATATCTCTTGCATTCTGTGTGCCTGCAGAATTAGCACTATGTGGACATTGCCAAGGTTTATAGCTTCCAGGTTTATGCTCTTCATGAGTAGTTGGTTGAACTGCACCTGGGCCCACTTGAGCCATGGCTGGCATAGCTGAGGGGTGCTGCCCAGAACTTGAGGAGCAGAGTCTGGGATGGCACTGGGGAGCAAATCCTGAATTTCCTCAGATGCCTCTCTGGAAACCTTGCCCTCAAGGCCCTAGGTTGCCTTGAAGATCTCTGAAATGCCTTTAGAGTCTTTCTTACATTGTCTTGAAAAATAGTACCCAGCTCTCTTCTATCGATATCTCTTCAGCAGTCACTTGGCCACGGCCTTGGTATAGTCTCCTAATAAGGCCTTTTCTCTGTATATACGGTCAAGCTGCAAATTTTCCAAAATTTCCTGTTCTCGTTCCCTTTTATAAATTCTGTCTTTAAATAATTTCTCTCCTCTCACATCTTACTGTATGCAGTTAAACATGGCCATGCAGCACCTTCAATACTTTGCTTAGAAATATCTTCTGCCAGATAGTCTAGTTTATCGCTCTTAAAGTCCACCTTCTACAAAGTCCTAGGACATGGACAAAATTCTAAGTTCTTTGAAACTGTATAACAAGGATGGTCTTTACTCCAGTTTCCAAAACCTTTTTTCTCATTTTCACCTAAGACCTCATCAGAATGGCCTGTATTGTCCATATTCCTACCAGCATTCTGATCATGATCCATTAAGTCATCTCTAAGAAATTCCAGACCTTCCCTATGTTTCTTTTCTTCTGAGACCTCACCAGAACCACCCTTATTGCTCCATTTACAGAAATCTAGGCTTTTTCCAGCCTGCTCCTCAAAATTCTTCCAGCATCTACCTAATATCTAGTTCCAAGGCTATTTCCACATTTTCAGGTATTTGCTATAACAACAGCTCCACTTCTCAGTATCAATTTTCTGACTTAGTCTATTTTCTCCTGCTATAGTAGAATATCTGAGGTTGGGTAATTTATAATAACACAGATTTATTTCTTACAGTTCTGGAGGCTGGGAAGTCCAAGATCAAGGGGCCCACATCTAGTGATGGCTTTCTTGTTGTGTCTTCCCATGACAGAAGGTGAAAGGGCAAGAGACTGTGTAAGAGAGAGAAAGAGGGAGTTGAACTAACTTTTATAACAAGTCCACTGTTGTGGTAACTAACCCACTTCTACAATAAATAACCCACACTCGTGATAAATGCATTAATCTATTCGTGAGGGTGGATCCCTAATAGTATAATCATCTCTTAATGGCCTCCACTTTTAATACCATCATAATGGCAGTTAAATTCAAAGATGAGTTTTTGAGGTGGCATTTAAACCATAGCACCTACTACCTTTATCTTTTTTCATATACATGACATTAATAAATAACAACATAGCTATTTCCTCGAGCTCTGAAAAATATATTGTCCAATTGTACCAGGATCATATTGTAAAGAATAAAATTATTAAATAAAATTTATATGGTTTATTTTGGAGGCAAAGCATATGAATCTTTGCAGGATAGTTTTTAACCTAGATATAAAAATTAATTGTTTAAATGATATATTTTAATCATATCCCAGAAATGATTTAATTTGTAATATTTGTCTGCTAACTCTTAGCTTTTTCCGTCCCAATATCCTCCCACACTCACCTAGGTAATTCTGCATTTAAGGTCATGATAATATTACACTCAGCTCCTCTGAGGTTGCACGATTTCCCGGTGCATTCCCTTCCTCTGGCCTCTTAGTGCACCCTGCTGGACTCCCCCAGGAATGCTGAAAACAAGCTTCATACAAACCAAACCCTGTACACAGTCCCAGATGCAATGTAGTCTCTAATGCCATGATCCCACAAATATTTTCCTCCTTCCCTTGGTTCACAGACTGACCCAGCTAATAAAGATTTATATATCAACAGTTTCTGCAAAAGATCGTGCTTTCCTAGTACTATATCATTTAATAATAAAAGTTGTCATAGAAACAATGAAGAGTCATAAGAAAAGAGTTACTAAGCACAGATAATGTGCCTTACCCTGTGCTAAATTCTGTTAATACAGTTAAACATATATCTATAGAAGACATACTTTATCCTAAACACTGCAAAGGACTCAAGCAAATAAGTAGTAATAAATTCTCTAGAATGTATAACTCCAGGGAAAGGATATAAAGATCCTGCTGGAATTTTTGTTGGAATTGTATTAAATCTATATATTAATTTGGGGTGAATTGGCATATTTATTGTAATATGTACATGTAATATTGATGGAACTCTTAACATGCTTTGTCCTCACCATAACCTGCAAAGTAGTTATTATTACTTCTATTTTCAAATGAAAAGACAACTGGAGGTCAGAAATATGAGGAAAGTTGCCAGTATCCTAGCATGAGAAGAAACAGAATTATAACTAAAAGTATTTAATACCATGATAATCCATTATTACATAGGAGAATGAGAGAAGTATTCAATTCACCATAATACAGAAAAAAATAGATAAGTGACATGTAGGGACAGAATGATTTGTGCATTTAATTGAGGAAAAAGTTACATCTGGCAGGGGGAACTGGAAAGGCCTCAGAGAAGGAAATGTATTTAAGAAAGGTCTTGGAGAAAAGTTAAGCCTTCGACAGCCCAAACTGGGGGAAAATGAAACAACTTGCAAAAATACTTCTACAACTAACAAATGAGTTTAGCATGATCACAAGATACAAAATGAAGACACAAATATCCATGGTATTTCCATATATTAGCAATGTATATTGGAAACTGATTTTAAAATCAATACCATTTATAATGGGTCCCCCCAAAATGAATAGGTATAAATCTAACAACAGATTTTCCAGAAACACATGCTGAAAACTACAGAATGTTAATGAAAAAAATTAAAGAAGATCTAAATAAATAGAGAGGCATACTATGTTCAAAGATCTGAATAGTCAACATAGTAAAAATGTTAATTAACCTCAAATTCATCTATATATTTAATACAGTTCCAATAAAAAATCCCAGCAGGATTTTTTTTGTGTGGATACAGACAGGCAAATTTTAAAACTTATGTGGAAAAACAAAGGAACTAAAATAGCTAAAACAATTTTGAAAAAGAAGAATGATTTGGGAGAAACCCTCTCCCAGATTTTAAGACTTAATATAAAATTACAGTAATCAAGACTGTAGTAGTAGCAGAGTGATAGACAAAGATCAGTGGAAAGGAATAGAGAACCCATAAATTGACCCATACAGATATGGCCAATAGATTTTTGACAAAAGTTCAAAAGCAAGTAAATGGAGGAAGGATACTATCATTTTACAAATAGTACAAATAGTGTTGGAACAATTGGACATCAATATGCAGAAGAAAAGAACCAACAAACAAAAAAACCTTGACCTGAACCTCACATTTTATATAAAAATTAATTCAAAATGTATCTTATATCTAAATGTAAAATATAGAACTATAAAACTCTTAGAAGAAAACATAGGAAAAAAATTTTTATAACCTGGGGTAAGGCAAAACATTTTTAGATATGACACGAAAAACATTATTCCTACAAATTAAATACCTCGAAAACCTGGAGTTTCACCTGGAAAACCCTAAGTAAGTTGAAGTTCATCAAAATAAAAAAACATTTATTCTGTCAAAGGCATTATGCTTAGTGAAAGAAAGCTAGACTTCAAAGGTAACATTCTATTTATCCAATTGATCTGATTCCCTTTATATGATGAGCACAAATCATATGACATATGATATTTTCAAATTAATAAAATTATAGTTAGGTAAAATAAATCAGCAATTACCAGAGGTTATGGGTGGAGTGAGGGGGTGACTTTACATGGATAGCATGAGGGTACTTTGGGAGTGATGAAAATTGATGTGTCATTACATCCATCTATACACATGTGAAAATTCATAGAACTGTACCAAAAAGTCTATTTTTAGATGATGATTTAAAAATAAAATTAGATAAGGGGGAAAAAGGAGAGGGAATCATGAATTGTCCTGCTGTTGACAGAACACAAGATAGACAGAGGGGACTAGTGGAAGATACAATGCGATGAAATGTTTGTGTCAGATCCAAAACTCTCAGAAGCATGTGGACCTTGTTGTGGTCTTCATTGTGCAGGGCTGCTAGTTTTCTTGTCTGCAGTAAGATTTCTTCCCCACTTTCTCACTTTGCTCTGAAAGCAGATATTCAGCTGGCCTGAGTCCCTTTCCCTCTCTACGAATTCTGTCTTCACAAGGACTTTAAACCTGACCTGCCCCTGTTAAGGAAAGGAGGTGAAACATTTCTAGCAGAGATCCTAATGGGTAGATCAAAGCCCGAATGAATGGACACAGGGTATGTCTGGCAACAGCAAGTATGTCAACAAGTTGGCAAGTGCATGAGAGCAGTGGAGAATTAAAAATGAGGCAGACTAGAATTAAAATGGAGAAGGGAGTGAATGCAGGATTGAGGAGTATGTACCCAATTTGGTAGGTACTGGGTTGCTGCAAAAGGTTTCTTAGAAATGCTTCAGGAATATTAGGCTATGATTTATAGGATGGAACAGAATGGAGAGAGAGAGAACAAGAAAGAGAAGGCGAACAACCAACAACGGCCACAGTCACAGTTCATAGTCATGGCCATGATGACAGAAAAAGGGAAATATAGATTGATAGCAATTCATGAACAATAATACAGAAATTGGCAACATATTTGAAATCAGTTAAGGAAGAGGGAGATGACCTTGAGCAATCAAAGGTGTCACTTGTTATATGCAAGAAATGATACTAGAGGAATTTCTGACAAAGGACAGGGAAAACCATTTTTTCTTGCCAAATCCCAAATTAATGCACTTATGCATCAGGGTCAAAAGTTTCAGAGCACGCAGAGATAGATATTAGTATGAAGAGTTTTGCAACAATATTCCTTAATTTTCTAATAACATTAAGTAATAATCAGAATTACCCAAACATGTTCCTCAGCTCTCTGCAGGTGAAGCTTCTCTCCTTGACCTCTTTTAAAGGGTAAGCACCAATGGAAATCCCCATCCCTAACCTACAACCATCCACAGGCAAGTTTTTTCCCTCTGCTGCTCCTCCCTGCTAAGAGCCCAGATTTCCTCACTTATACCCAACATCCACTTGGGTGGCACTGACACTCATGACATCCAGTCATACTACTTTCTAATAGAGACAGATCAGCAAAAAAGACATGGAGCAAGGTGGAAGGACTGGAGAATCTTTTCCTTCCCACCCCTTGTTGAAATTTATGGAATAATCCCAGCCTTTCTCTACATGTTTCCTTAAAACAGTTTCTCACGTCCATCCATTCTCAAATGAAGGAAGAACTTAGCAAATTGCTCACAAGCTTTCCTCCCAGCCTGCTTCACAGGACTGTCCAAGGGCACAAAGTATAGTAGGCGCTTGATATTTCTGTATCAATCATAATTACAGCTTTTTAAGGGCTTTATAATTTTTTACAGCATCTATATGTCTTAGTAGAGCAATTTCATGCTAATTTTACAGATGAAAAAGCTGGTGTTGAGTCTGGCTATAAGCTTAGTCAGAAAAGTAGTAATTGGCAGAGTCTGGACTCAAACCTTTGGATTCATAATCATTTTTTTTTCCTGATATAACCAAGGCTCAGTTGTTCTTTTTATCTATAGAAACATCTGATCTCTTTATTTCAAATAAGATTAAGAACCAAGACTTTTATAGTGTCAAGGAATTGGTCCAGATTCACTATCACATTATTCTCATTCTCTCCTTGTTCATTCAGCAAGTGGGCTATTAATTGTCTAAATGATATTTGGGGCTTTACTTTTCATTTGCAAAGTAAAAACAGGTGGATTGAAAAAAAAAAGCACTCTTCACAAAGAGATGGCCAGTGTAATCTCTGTAAAATCCAACAACATACTGGAAGATTCCTATTTTCACAAAATGAACACACTCATGGAATGAACACTGAGATTGAGAATACAGTATTCCTTGTTCCTCAAAAGACACTTCATGATCTTTTCCAGTGAATAATGACTTTTCCAGGTGTGATTGACATAACTATCCTTCCAATAGCATGGAACAGTTTTACCGATGCACTTTTAAGTAGAAATAATTTTGCCATTTTATATTAGTCACATATTACCATTTGGTATTAAATCAAACATACTATAATTAGAGATATTTGGTTTCCTGAAAGTATTCTTCAAGGTATCTGTTTTTCTGAAAGTTCATCATCTTCAGTTATCAAGAACTGAAAGTGCCAGTTTTGAAAAGATAACTTTTTTTCACAAACTCCTAAACCAGAAGAATAATGATGTTGAAAGAAGCCACTGTCAGGTGAGCGAGAGCATCATTAATGCAGCATGAAATACAGCATGACTTCAGCCATAAATCCATGGTAAACTTCCTTTATGGGTTACACTTTATTATTTTATTATTATCGAGGAGAAATATCACTTTGCCTTTAGCCATGTTCAAATCTTCTGGGGAGAAATATTAAATATATAAATGTGTAAGGAATAAACTTTTGCATTGTAATACATTATGAGTATATTTGAGGCATAAAATCTATGATAAATGGATAGAACCAGTACTAGTGCATTTTATATTTAAAGAGTGGCTGCTAATACTTCATTCTGGCTGATAGATTGAGTAGTTGTTTTCCTCGCTCTTTACTCAAACAGTTCATCAATTTTCATGTTTTCTAAAGTTGGATGATAACTTAATCAAAGACTGATTTCCCTACTACCAATCTTATTTTATTTTTTTTTCAAGGCAGAGAATAGGAGAAATAAATTGACTTATAAACCCTCCCTATTCTTTGGTAGTTTCTTCCATGAACCATAGACCCCAACAAACATAGTGTGAGAAGAAGGGAAAAAGAAATATTATTGCATAAATTTATTAAGCAATTGGGTGGATATAGCACTTTACTGATAGCAGGTCAGCTAATAAAACAAATATAGACCTACTTCCTATGAATTTACAGTTCAAAATTAAATTATATCATGTTTCATTCCATGGTAAATCCAGAGGCAGACACCTGTATATTTTCTGTAAGAAAGGAAGAGAGCAGCTACTTAGATAGTCCTGAATATTACAAATGCTTTATCATTGAATGTGCCTTCACCTACATTTAATTGTGGTCCTGTATGGTACTCGAATAATTAAATCACAGTACTTCTAGAAAAATAATAAAACAATCGTGTTCAGGCTTAACTCACCAAAAAGGAGAAAGTAACCAACACTTCTATTTCATTCAATCTCAACTTCTCCCAAATCCTATTTCAAGCTGAAACTGTATATGTAGTCACTTCTCCAACTGTTGAAAAGCATAGTTTCCTTTTCTTAAGAAACTTTCACTCAGATAAGAAAAACAAAAGTTTTGGCCTGATATTATTTATTTGATTTGATACAGCAACAGGGTAAATAAAGTCTGAGTAAAACAACAGGAATAGATTAACGTAGGTAATAATCGATAAGAGTAGGTGCTAATTCTTAAAAAGATCTAGATGCCAACATTTTAATATATTTTACCTCAATAAAATAAAAAGAAAGACAGGCTTATTTTTTTAAGTGAATAACTTATCTTAAAAGACAGAGAGGAGTAACACAAAGAGAAAGCCAGTAGGATGAAAATAGAGTTTCATAAGAGTGACTGAGGTAGAGACAGAGCCTGAAATAATTCCTTGAGTTTATAGCTAAAGCAGCTTTTTTTTTTTTTTTTTTTTTTTTTAGATCCAGGCAAGGGTGAGTCCTGAGGGCGTAGAGATACTGTTGAAAGTGATAGTTTTCAAAGCATTGTCACCAGATCAGCAGAATTAGCATCATCTGGGAACTTGTTAGAAATGCAAATTCCCAGGCTGCATACAAGGCCTACTACAATGGAAACACTGAAGGTGAGGCCTGGTGACCTGTGGTGTTTTAAACTTCCACCCCCAGGGACCCTGATGTACACTGAATTTTGAGAACCACTGGTCTAAGGCAGGGGTCAGTAAACTTTTTCTATAAATGGCCATAAAGTAAATGTTTTAGGTTTAGCACTTCACACAATCTGTCACAACTACTCAACTCAGCCAAGTAGTGCAGAAGCAGCCATAGACAATATGCAAACTAATGGATATGGTGGTGTTCCGATAAACTCTCATTTACAAAAACTGGTTGCAGGTCAGATTTGGCCCATGGGCCATTGCTGCTAAACCTTGATATAGAAAAAGGGTGGGCGGAAGAGGAGGAAAAGGGAAGGTTTGCTCACTACTTCTCCTTTCTCACCTTCTCTTTTGTTGGTCCTGACACCTAGTGAGGAGTCCAGATTGCACCAAGGTACCTTCCAATGTACATGCACTTTCCTGCTTCCACTTGAGAATTGTGCACAGGAGGTACCCAAGTGCTATCTTCCTTTACTAGGTAAAGGTAGGGCACAGAAAGGAAAGCAGTAGAAAGGGGTGAACCTAACTCTACCATTCAGTCAGTTGTAGAATTCCAGGGCTTAGAAAGAAAGAGTAGCCGTAAGCCTGAAATATAAATACCATAGCCACCATTTATCCACAGTTTTGTTTTGTTTTGTTTTGTTTTGTTTGGTATCATTTGCCTAAAAGAAATGTTCTTTGTGACTCTGTTCTCAGAGAACAGGGAGGAAAGGAAAGAAGAGCTTGACTTCTTCATTAAAAAACGAAAAACCTAAAAAACAAACCCCACATGGAAATTGTTTCCTTACCTGCAAAACAGAAGCTCTCAAATTTTAATGTGCATCAGAATTAACAGGAGGAGGTGTTAGATTGCCTGGCCTCACCCTCAGAGTAGCTGAGACAGAGTCTGAGAATTTGCAGCTCTAACAAGTTCTCAGGTGATGCTGATCATGATTCTGCTAGTTCTGGATCCACACTTTGAGAACCACTGCTCTAAAACATGCCCTTCCTTCTGTGTTCCCAACTTTAGTTGGCAAAATCACCACCTTATCTATCCCAGCACCTAAGCAAATACTTGAGATCACCCTAGACTCCTCACTGTCTCTCGCCCCGCAGTAATCAACTACCAAGTCTAATCAAGTTTGCCGCTTCAGGATCTTAGAAATCCAACCCCTCTTTACCATCCTGTTGTCAAAAATTAGTTTAGGCCAGTGTTCCTATACTTTCACATATCTTACACATAAAAAATAATTATATCCATAGGCTATAGGGGTAAACACATTTAATTGTATAGGTTAGTGGGGACAATAGGACTGGGGGCTCCTTTGACCATCCAGAGGGGTGAGGGGATCCATGTCCCTACCCAGCTATGCCCTCCCCATTCATTCACTGGGGAATCTTGTTTTAGGTCCTCATCATCACACACCCAGGCATTCTACCTAATTCCAGATTTAGCTCTTAAAGCACTCTTCCTACTAGCCAGAGTTAGTTTTTTAATTACTGTATAAGACAATCAAATACTCTAAAATTGAACATTTATTATGTTCAGTCTCTCCTTGTGTCTAAAAAATTCACATCAAGTTTATTTAGCTTTGCACACACTGTGAATCAGTCATAATTTCAACAGGGTACACATGTCATACTTAAAATATTATAATTTATGGAAGATATATTTATAAAGGTGAGTGTGTAGGGCAGGGGTTGTCAAGCGACAGTGATTTTATTATTGAGGACATTTGCCAATGTCTGGAGACATTATCAAGATTGAGTGGTGTCACTGGCATCTAGTGGGTGAAAGCCAGGGGTGCTGCTAAACATCCTGCAGTCTACAAGACAGGGCCACACTACAAAGAATTAGACAACCCAAAATGTCAGTGGCGCCAAGGTTGAGAAACTCTGCCGCAGAGTAAGTTCTTATAAAATGCTTGTCAAACAGAATTAAACCAGAATTGCAAACACAATTCCCAGATGCATCTAACTCTGCTTGAGTCAACTAAAGAAGAATCATGATAGGTGATCTGCGTGGAATGATGAAACCTCCACCTCATGTTGGGTCCTTGCGTTAGTCAGGGATCTCCAGAGAAATAGAACCAATAGGATATATATAGATAGATAGATATAAAATCATACATATATATAAATCATATATATATAATATCACACATATATACAAATCATATATATATATATATATAGAGAGAGAGAGAGAGAGAGAGATTTTAAGAGAATTGGCTTGTGCAATCAATTATGAAAGCCAAAAAGTCCCACAATCTTACGTCTGCATCTGGAGACCCAGTAAAGTGGGTGTTGTAATGCTCAGTCAGAAAACTGGAGAAAAGGAGAGGTGCTGGTGTAACTCCTAGAGTCCAGGAGTTCTGATGTCTGAGGGCAGGAGAAGATGGAAGCCCCAGCTTCTTGATGAGAGAGAGGGAGGGGAGAGGGAGAGAGGAGGGATTGCCCTTCCTCTACATTTTTGTTCTATCTAGGCATTCAGTGAACTGGATGATGCCTGCCCACATTAGCAGAGACGATCTTCTTTACTTAGTCCATTAACTCAAATTCTAATCTTTTCCAGAAACGCCCCCACAAATATACCCAGAAATAATGCTTTACCAGCTATCTGAGCATCCCTTAACTCAGGCAAGGTGAGACATAAAATTAGCCATCACATCCCTGTTTTCTGGCTCAAGTTCATCTTTTTGAAGATGAATATTTATCTGCCCTAGTTATTGATAGTATCTTTCATGTAGCCAAGGTATCCCAAGACTTGCCTGAGATGCATTGAGATCCTACCATGTCAGTATTTTGCTACAAGGAAAATCCTCAGAAGTAGATTTAGGTATCCATTCAAGGTATAAAATGGAAAAGTCACATTAATGCATTCATAAAACCCTTGTTGAGAGCTTACTGTATTCCAAACACTATTCAAAACAAATTTGAAAATACAGTAAGGTCTAACCAAGATTTAGCCCTGATGTTCCAGGTAAATTTTTTTTTTTTTTAGCTTTTTGGTTAAAGAATAAGATTTGTTTTTCTAGATTGCTCCTTATACAGAAAAGACAATTGGGTTCCAGTGATGAGCCCTACAAGATGAGAAGGAGAGAGGAGTGGTTTCCTTAGCCTCCTTTGCTCCTTTAGCATCCTTAGCTTTTTTAACCATCCCAAGGGGTGAGGGCAACACCCTCCATTACATCGGGTGAAACCACCTAAAGTTTGCATAAGGGAATGTTCTATTTTCTAGCCACATTGTATTAGAGAAAATGAAACAGGAATTTGTGTTCTTGACTAATTTGAGGTTGGGAGTATATGCTTATTAATTTCTCCAAAGAAAAACTAATTAATATTTCTCAATAAAAGCAGAATAGTTGACAGACCATATTGTGTCTTTTGTCTATCACTTGTCCCCCATCTATCCATTTATTGTTTTATGCCAAGATAGGTGGAGTAACACATGATACAGTCATCTCCATTCTCCTCCTGCTCCCACAACAGAAATGAGTAATCACTCATAGCAATCTCTCCCTCTGAACCTGGGCATGGCCTCAGCATCCTTCTGTACATAGCACTTCAGGAAGCCACTATTAATAGAAAAGAATTGGCAATTCAGGTAGAATATTCTTGTGTTTGCTTGGCAAAGTTACTGACTCTGGGGAGGATTTAGTAACAAAGAAATATGTACCTGGAAAGAGTAACTCAATGACACTATATCACCGTGTTTTAGTAAATATATAACAATTTAATTCTGATAAGAGGGCAGTGGTCAGCTGGTGGGAGAAATTTTCCAAGTCATGAGTGATTAAATTCATATGATAAATGTGTATCTCCAATCTGGATCTCTCTCTTGAACTCCAAATTCATACATCTAACTGCCTTTTTAACACTGTTAATTGCATGCTCAATAGACACACTCCAAAATTAAAATACCTTAGGGACTTCTGCTTCCTGCCAAAATGGAATAACAGGGATTTTATATAACTGCCAGTAGCAGCAGCTCAGTCTTATACTAGTAAGTCAGACAAAAATATATGAAACAACAATTTTCAACCACTGGACAGTGGTAGCATACACAGTGAACCCCTGAGAGAAGGGAAATGAGTAATGTGAGCCCTCTGCTCCCATCAACTTACTGCCTGGAAAGAGCTTCCAGGCTGCAGAGCAGAGAGAAGGAACCCAAACAGAGCTCAGGTTATCTCGCTGAGTTGAGAAGAAGAGATCTGAGTTCAGAAAGGCCAGAACAGCTAGAATCCCAGAGGGGAAGGAGCTACACACAGAGAATTCAAGAACTACAGAGGAGCCCCTTGAGTCCTCTTCTGAGTACTGATATAAGCATAGGTTACAGGAAACTATCTGAGACTAGAGAAGGAACCTTTGAAAATCAACATGCAGAAAAAGTCTAAAAGCTCACACAGGATTGGAAATATTCAATGTTTCCACATGCCAAAGGAGGGAGACGTTATAATACATGAAGTATTAGGTAAAACCCTCAGAAGAGTATCAATTTAATGTTGGGTAGAAATTAGATCTGGACCAAAGGGTGCCCTAAACTCACCCTGACAAAATTTAAGGCAATCCTCGTCAAACTGATCCCATGTAACTTAACTGCATGCCAGAACACTATTCAGCACAATTTAAAGAAATACAACAAAATCTAGCACTTGACAATACAAAATTTTTAATGTCTGTCTTCAAATAAAATATAACAAGCATCAAACAAAGGGGATATATGACTCATAACCAGAAGGAAAGTCAGTCAATAGCAACAAGACCAGATTTTACAGAAATTAGCAGACAAGGAATTTCAAACTCTATTATAATTATATTCTATACACTCAGGGAAGTGGAAGATACATAAACATCATAAGGGATGATGTGGGATACAAAAAAATGTAATTTATAGAGATAAAAACATATCAGAAATGAAAAATGTAATGGAAAGCATTAACCAGAGATGAAACCCTGCAAGAGAGAAGGTCAGTGATCTTAAAAATGTTATAGTGAACTTAAAACAATAGAAAATATCCAAAATGAAGTACATAGGAACAAAGACTTTAAAAATAGATGACTAAGGCATCATAACTTGTGGGACAATATCATGCAATCTAATAGAATGTAGTTGGAGACCGAGAAAGAAGGAGAGATAGAATAAATACTCAAAGAAATGAAGATTAAAATTGTTCTAAATTTGATGAATACATAAACCCATATCCCAGAACCTGTAAGAAATACAAACAGAAAAAAACATAAAGAAAATCACACCAAAGCACATCATAATCAAATTGCTGAGAACCCATGACAAACAGAAAAATGTGAGAGCAGCTAGAAAAAAATAATAAAATAGATTCCTCAGACAAAAATTAGGATGACACCCAAGTTCTTGTCAGAAACTATGAAATCCAGAAGACAATGAAGCAACTGAATGTACTGATTGGGGCACGAGGTGGGGATGGGGTAGATGGGGACTGCCAACTTAGAATTCTATATCCAGTGAAAATATCATTCAAAAACAAAAGTAGAGTGAAGATTTTTTTTTCAGATCCAAAGCTGAGGAGATTAGTCACCAGCAGATGTGTACTAAAAAAAATGTTAAAGGAAGTTCTTCTGATAGGATGAAAATTACACCAGATGCTCATTTGGAGCTACGCAAGGGAATGAAGACCATGTTGAACATGATCAACATGCAGATAATATAAAAATTACAATGCCCCCAACTGAGCTCTTGATTTTTTCCTCAAAATCTGCTTCTTATTCAGCCTTTTCTTATCACATATAATGGAAACTCCGTTCTTCCATGTTGGTCAAACATTTGGGAGTCAGCAGAGATTTGTGTTTTCCCACACCTCCTACAGTAAATCATCAGCAAATCCTGACGGCTCTCACATCACAACACGCACAGGGTCTTTCCTAGACAGCTGTCTGCTCGCCAGTCACCATCATCATTGTCCCCTAGTTACTGCGATAGCCTCATAGTTGGCCTCTCTGCTTCTACTCTGGCCCCCATTACAGTGTATTCATAACCCAGCAGTCACGGTGATCTGTAAAATCATACGACGGTTCATGTCACACCTCTACTGATTAAGCTCCTATAGTTCCCTATCTTATCCAGAGAAAAGCCAAACTCTTGCATGGGCCCCACCGAGCTTTCCTTCCTCCACCTCTGCACATCTCTTTCCTCATGCTTACTCAGCTCAGGACACGCTGGCCTCCTTGCTGTCCCAGCAGGTGCCATTTCCATTCTTGGCATCTTCACATTTCGTCTGCCTAGACCATCCTCCCCCAGACGCCAAAGGGCTTACGCTCTCACTTCATTCAAGTCTTTTCTTAAATGACACATGTTCGTTCTGTGAGGACCCCGATGGACACACTATTTAGCTGCAACTTTCCTTGCACATGTACCTGCTCCTGGTTTATTAGCCTCATTGGCCTATGTATTTATATGTGTTTACTGTTTTGTCTCTCCCCACTAGGACATGAGTTCCATGAGGATCTCCCCACTAGGACATGAGTTCCATGAGGATAGGGATAGTCTTTATTTCTTGCTGCTGAAACTCCAGTGTCTAGAGGGTGGCTGACATATTGTAGAACTCAGTATTTGTTGACTGAATGAATACAGAAAGGAGCCTGTTAGGCCAAGTTCGGCAGCTGTAGTGCACGATCCTTTTCACCAGAGGGCAGCACAACAGCATTAAGGGTTTAATGACAGAAGCAGGAGAACTACCAAAGTCCAGGTGCACACATACATAAGAGAGGTTTCCTAAATCCAGGTCATGTAGTGGAGCCCACATGGAAGAGGAAATCAGAAGTAGAGGAACCAATCTCTGCTTCGCTGTGTGAGAGCATATTATAATTCAAGGGCTAGCACTTGATTGATTAATTCTGATTCACTTCTGACCCTGATATTCCGTGATTCTAAAACAAACAGGACCCCTCCCCTCCACCCTCTCTTTTTAATTTCACATTCTGGCTAGAATGCAGGGGCAATGATATTCCTGTAAAGTTGTGCTCGAACTTCTGGGATTTGGTTAAATACACACACGTTCAGTAGAAAGACTCTTGTGTGTGAAGTAAAACTACATCAGGGATTGAGCTTGACTCAGTTAAGTTATTCCCACCACTACTTTTTAAATGAGAATGGGTAGTACTTATGGAAAAAGAAGAAAAGTCAGCACCACTCTGGAGATCCCAGGGCTGAGTTAGCGTCAATGAAATGCTGTGGTTTCTTTTCTTATTATTACTTTGGGGGTGAAGCTAAAGTATAGCAATTTGAGACGGAGAAGATACTGCCTCATGGAAAAGACGCCACTTAAATTTATCCACAGGAGGAAAAGACTAGATTTTTTCCCCCTAATGATAGAAGAGTTTAATTTTCTCTAACAGCAACAGCATTTCTGAAACAGATCAGGGGAGGGCAGTAAAGAGTTGCATGTGGCTAGCTAGTTAATGAAGTCTCATACGACAGAGAATAATTATATTTTAAACAAATGTATTTTTATCTTTTCCTGCACCTAATAAAATTCACTCACCATTTTGATGGTTTGAAAAAATTAATGTGTCATCAACTGATTTGTGAAGATTAGTTTGGGCATTGAGTTAGCATGGCAACCTCAATATAAAAATTCCTCAGGCCGGGCCCAGCGGCTCACGCCTATAATCCTAGCACTCAGGGAGGCCGAGGCAGGTAGATTGCTCGAGGTCAGGAGTTCGAAACCAGCCTGAGCAAGAGCGAGACCCCGTCTCTACTATAAATAGAAAGAAATTAATTGGCCAATTAATATATATAGAAAAAATTAGCCGGGCATGGTGGTACATGTCTGTAGTCCCAGCTACTCGGGAGGCTGAAGCAGAAGGATTGCTTGAGCCCAGGAGTTTGAGGTTGCTGTGAGCTAGGCTGACACCTCGGCACTCACTCTAGCCTAGGCAACAAAGTGAGACTCTGTCTCAAAAAAAAAAAATCCTCAAATTGCATTTTACCATTGAATATAAAGCCTATAACCATAGGTAAGTGAAATTATTTTATCAGGATCAGGTATTTAAATGACTTTAATTAAAGCCATCTCTTTTATGGGGTTAAATGCATTGATTTCTATTTTAGGGCAATTTATTTTCTTAATCCTGACATTTGATTTATTTTAGTATATCTAATCCACATTCATGACGCACAGAATTTTATTTTCTCATTGAAAAAAGAGGACATTAACAGACACCCAAGTAGGACGTCCTAGTACTGGTTATTCTTCTAATGTAAAATCAACCCAGGAGCTTTGTCTCTTTGGCCGAACTCCATTGACGTATGAGGGTATCTCTGGTTGTAAATATATAGAGCTGCTAAGGAACAAAGAAAGAAAGTGTCCGTGCCATGCATCTGAAAAGCACTACATAAATATATCTGCTTTTCTGTCTAATTTTCTGAAAGAATATTAGGTAGGGTATCTGGAATGAATCAAACCATCCAAGCCAGATCCTTGCCATATTCTTCTAGTACCTGGCACTTGCCTTTGTAGCACTTATCAAAGCTGTAATCATCTAAGATTTGTGTTTTTATTCTCTATCTTCACCACCTATAGCACCTCCCTCCCCCTCCCCCATATCACCTCATTCAGATTTGTATCCCTGGCAACATGCACAATACCTGTTCATGTAGCAGAGGCTCAGTAAATATTCATGAATGAATAAATAAATTCTTCTAGATTATGAGCTCCAATATAAGGATAGTCTCATAGTCATTTTCAAATTGCTAGTACTTAGCACATAGCATTGTAGAGCATGTAAATGTAATAAACTTTTCTTAAATAAAGCATTGACTAATTTATTCTCTCTGTAGGATACTGCAGTGAACAAAACATGTCTCATGTTCTCATGAAAACATTCTAGCAGAAGATGGGGGCACAGAGGTAATAGATATCTACACATGAATAATTAAGTAATTAAAATATCAGTCTGAGATAAGCATTTGCAGACCCCTCTAGAATTTCAGGAGAGCCTGCTCTGGGTGACTGATAGCCAGGCACAAAGTTGAAAGCGCTATCCTCAGAATAGCACAGAAGAATCCTCTAGGCAAGGAAATAGCTCGTGCAAAGGCCCTGCACAAGAGTTTGGCAGGTTCAAAAGGCCAATGAGGCCAGAAGGAATTGCTGAAGAAAAGCATAGCCATCCATCCATGCCATTCTTTGCTATGGAGACCAAAGACATGTAGCTTGGAAAGAATGACTCCAGAAATACAGTAACAAAACAATCATCTAAGAACTAACACAAAGGAACCTGTGCTAACCACTCAAAGCCATTGTGTTCAAAACTCTTACCATCTAATTTTGCAGCATTATATAAGCTCAGGCAAGATTACATCTATAATGCTAATTTAAATATCAGTATACAAAATTGCTTAGGATAAGTTCAACTAGGCAAGAACTACTGAAAGAAATAAGACATGTTTGTTCATTAAAGCATAATTTAACAAATATTTACTGAGTGGTATCTAGCGTCAGGCATTGTTCTTGGTATGGGAGACATAACAGTGAATAAAATAGAAAAAACACCTGTCCTCATGAAGCTTCTATATTTTACTGGAGGTGAGATAGCCAAAAAAATAAAAATTTCACAAAGGACTGGATCATTTCAGTTGTGACAAGTTCTACAAAGGAAAAGTGCCAAGATCAAGTCAGATAGTTGGACCTTTTCCCAGTTCCCTTTAGAAAATAATCTGTCAGCCAATCAATACACCTCATATCAGAGAGGTTTCTTTGAAGTAGTAGAATGATGGAATGGTTTTCTCCTTTATATTTTCTGCATGTTCTAATTTTTTTACAGTAAGAATGTTACTTGATTTAACAAACTTAAAAAATTTATTAAATAAAACATAAAGATATTGCTGTTAACATTTCAGAAATTAAAGACAAAGCTAAAGCTTCCTTTGCCAAGAGGAAGAGAATTATAATATCAATTTTGTTATTATAAATCAGTTTTGTTAAAAGTCATTTGAGGTCTGAGATTTGGTGCCTCTGCTTCATAATTGGCATAAGTTTTCTTAGAAACAGTTATCTCTTTTCCCAAATATATAAGAAAACACACTTTGTCATTTATAACACAGATGCCTCCTTCCTTTAATTTATGAAAAAAGTATTGTCATCAGGGATACCATTTTTAGCACCATGTGACCAAAGGGGACTTTTACAATTCCATGGTAGATTAGCAACCAGAAGTGCTTTCAGGATTTGATTCACATGCTATGGAGAAGTCAGTGAACCACAGCACAATGAAGTTCTCATTTTAAAAACCTTCTTGATCAAATGTTCAAACTGGAGCCAAAACACTGATTGCCATAGAACCAGTCATGGAAATGGACTATCAACACTGACTAAAGTTGCCTCAGCAAGACATGTGGAAACTCTGTATTACAGTCCTCAGATGAGAGCATTGGCAAAACCGCTATATCTCATTATGTTCAGATAACCCTTCCCTGACCAATACGTGGTACTAATGAGCAATGATGTATATATAGGTGAGATATATGGGGACTAGCCCATCATTTGTTTTAAAGCATACAATCTGCTCTAAGCAATGTAATCTGAGGGAGAATATCCACAACATTAAGAAAACAGGAAGAAACATTCTACTCATCTTAATTAACCCCCCCCAAGAAGTGTTATTTTCTCTCTTCTCTGTTAGTGCACATATGCATTTCTAGATAAAAAAATTAATCTAACCACTACAAAAACTGAAGAGGGAGTTGAGGACGGGTGTTAACCAAGTACCAAACAGATAAAACTGATGTACTGTTCCCAAATTTCAATAAACTGAAAATTATTTCTTCCCCAAGATTCTGTCCCCCTTTTCTCCTCCCTCCATTATAGAAATTTGATTTTTCTTTAAAAAGAGAAAAATTTTGGTATAGTGAATGACATTTAACAATTCTTAAGGAAAGGCAAGCATCTCTTGCGCTTTTCCCAGGCTTTCTTCTCTTTCCTCTAAAGAACAAAAAGAAAAAGAGAGAGAGAGAGAGAGAGAGAAGGCAACAAGGAGAGGCTGCTGGCGCTGCCCGGGTCACTGTCATGCGATGCTGATGTAACGCGCTGGGGGCGCACTGACTGGCTGCCTCGGAACTGGTCATGCTCTCTTCACACATGCAGCAGCAATCAGCTTACAACTAAATCACATCAGAGCACAAGCTGTCTCCACAAAGGCAACCAAAGAGGCAGCATTCAAAGGCTGACAAAGCATCCCTAAAGCAGGGAAGAAAAGGAGCCCCTGAGGCTGCTGACGGAAAAGGCTTCCAACCCTCGTGCCTGTCTGCTTGGGCCCTGGGCAGACGCGGAGGGGGAGGAACTGGTGGAATGCTATCTGGAGTCACACTTGGTGAAGCTGCATGCTTACCGCCAGAAGTGGGAGGAAAGTGTCAAGACATAGAAAAAACAAATAAATAAGACAGAGAAATAAAAATAAGGGAAATTCAGTGTCATGGGGTGACACCAGGGACCAATTATGTCTGTTGTGGTTTAGGCTTCTAATGGACTCCGTTAATTATTTCTGAGCAGGAATTCTATGAATTGCGTACACTTTACATGTCATTTATTTTTAATGTAAGCATTAGAAAGAGACTCATTTCTTAAAAGTGCAAAGGACTTTCGTTTGGCAACACTTAAAAAATTATAAAACCTAACTAAAAATCATCAAGTGATATCTAAAATATAAATAAAATAAAATATAGACTAACTATAATAAATCTGTTCTTCCTGGGAAGATTGTTAATTAATATTTTATAAATTATTTATAGTCAGATCACTGATTATCTCAATAATGGACTGTACCAGAAGAAACGTACCAGCTCTGATTTAATGTGGCCCTGAGATCTGAGCTGCTTCTCTTTACTTGTCTACTAATCTCCTCTATGCACTTGTCCACCCCCCATGCATCTTTCTGTCCATTCAGCCCTCACCAAGCAGCTCACTACTTGCCTGACTGCATTTACCTCTTTATCAGCACCTACCTTCTTCTTACAAGACTTCAACAATACCAGGTCCTGTACTTTTATAATACCCATTCAAAGAGATATTGGTAAGATCCATATATGGAAACTGCATAATTTCAAGTTGATAGCATGCAAATGTCAATTTCCTTCTAAATTAATAAACGAAATAATCAAAACATTGAGCCCACTATAAATTGAATGTGAGATATACAAGGTTTTTTTATACTTGGAATAAAAAATATAGAGATTTGTTCACACTTATGCATAATTCACCTAATTTATTTAATAATAATAATTTACATTAGGTAGTACCTACTTTTTTCCAGATAAAAACTTTATGGATAAGGAAATTGAAGCCCAGAAACTTGCCAAATTCTTAACAGCTAACTAGTGGTAGAGATGAGATTTGAAGCTTAGCTGTCCAGATCTAGCAGTTGGGTTCTTAACTTCTATGCTACACAACCTTTTCTATTAAAGAATGTTAAAGATTTTCTGTCAGCCCCTTTCAAGGCATTTTGATACCTAAGGTGTGTTTTTTTTAATTAAAAAGCTCCTATAACAAAAGATAGATTAACACAAGAAAAACATATACATTTATTTAATGTGTTTTTCATAAACGGGAGACTTCGGAAATGAAGACCCAACCAAAGAGGTAAACGTGTGTATTTCTCATGCTCCCTTTGATGAAGTGGATAGATGTGGAGAAGTGTGATTGGACACAGGGGGTATCACATCATGGTAAATTTCTGGGGGGACTTAGCAAGGCTTGTTTGCTCAGATTCTTCTCTGTATCCCCGTGTCTTCATAGATAAGCATGTTCCTTTCCTCTCTGTATGGGGAAGGCACCTGTGGAATGAGAGTCCTATGACCTGCTTCAGGGTGGAAAGGTAGGAGAAGGTCAGAGACTGACCTTTGTAGTTTTAATGATTTGCTTCAGGAGAGAACAGCAAGAGGGAGGGGAGAGTGGCCTTCCTATTCCTATTGCTTTCTCAAATGCCAAGGTGCCATATTTTGGGATAACGTGTACTGAATCCCATCGACATTTTAAACTAAATCTGTGAAGAATTCTTTTAAAAGTATACAAAGTATGATGGCTCTGTAATGTGTCAGCTAGGCTAGGCAGAACTGTTTTTCCCAGAATTCTTTTCCTGTATTTTTCTGATAAGGGTGGCACCCAAAGAGAGTCTTGTGGGAGACTGGAGGACAGAAGTGAGACAATAGCTATTTTGTAGCTCATGCACTTTGTTGCTTCTCTGTCTGCTCATCTTGTTGGCATGTTCAGTAGCCCAGTCTGCCACTGCTCCCCCTGGATCCTCCAGGTTGTCTAGTTCCTGTGACAGGTGTGTGTTTAGCTCTATGATGAAGAGCACCAGCCTCTGCAGGATCCTACATCACTATGGTCAAGAGCAGTGAGAATTGACATAGACTCCAGTCTGTCCTTTTCAAGCTCATGCTCAAGAGGCCCCGCTTTTTCTCTCTTTCCCTAACTTCACATTTATTTCCCCTTCCAGGCTGAGATAGGAATTCAAGCTCTAGCAGCAGACACAAAAGCAGCCACCTTGCAGAGACTGTTTAACCAGGTCCCAAAATTGCATAGGATTAAACCCTTGAAACAAACTCCCTGTTTTACAAAAATATATGCATTGATTGATTGATAAATTATAGATAGATATAGATAGACAGACCCCCCAGAGTGGTTTTGCATCTCTGACCAAACCCTAAACATTTTAGTCAATTAATATCCACAATTACTCTAAGTAATATTAGTGTACAAATGCCAATTCATTTTTTAATTCCTTCCTGATTAATTACTATAGTGATCAATCATCAAAATTATTTTAACAATCTATCAGCATATTAATAGCAAAGAATTAATTAGAAGTCACCTGATTTGGAAAAGGATTTGCTTTCCAGTCATTTGAAGTATTTACTTTCTCAATGTTGCAATATTTCTAAGAGTCCCTTTATTTGGTATCTGGGAAATTTTTATACCCTGGGGTCATGAACCACAGAAAGATTCTGAATAGATGAGAAGACAGCCTTTCTTTGTGGGAGAAAAATGGCTATGAATGAACAGTGGGAAAAAAGAACTGGCCTGATTCTTTTATCATAAGTGCTTTCTAAGGCATATACATTTTAGGAAGCATACATCTGGAAAATTCTTGTCATCATTATCTGGGAATGAAACTCTTCTATCTTTAAGCTTTCATTGCTATGATCACATAATTCTGGAGATAGAATAAGGAATTTCATCAAGCACTTCCATCTATAGTCAAGCAAACAAATAAAATTAATGCAATATATGCAAAAAAATCAAAACATTTCTTGGATTTTTGTGCAAGGTCACAACTTCTTATTACAAATTACATAAGAGGTTTTTAGGTAATGACACCAACCCAAAGAGCTGCTTCATTTGCAATGAAAGTTAGATGTTTAAACATTTCCTCCTCCACATATAATAGTGCAAACCACTACAGTAGTCACCACTTATCTGCGGTTTTGTTTTCGTCAGCTTCAGTTACTAGGATACAAAAATATTAAATGGAAAATTCCAGAAATAAACAATTTGTAAGTTTTAAATTGTGTGTTGTTCTATGTAGGCTGATGAAATCTCATGTTGTCCTGGCTGGAACATGGGTCACCCCTTTGTCCAGCCTATCCACGCTGTATTCACCACCTGCTTGTTAGTCACTTAGTAGCCATCTGGGTTGTCAGATTGATTGTCTAGTATTGCAGTACTTGTGTTCATGTAACATTTATCGTGTTTAATAATGGCCCAAAAGCTCAAGAGTAGTGATACTGGCAATTTGGACATGTCAAAAAGAAGTTGTTATTTTCTTACTGTGCCTAATTTATAAATGAAACTTTATAATATGTACATATGTATGTATGTATAGAAAAAAACAGTATATACATGGCTCAGTATTATCTATGGTTTCAGGCATCAACTGGGGGTCTGGGTCTTGGGACATATTTGCCATGGATAAGGAGAGCAGCTTTATTTCATTATAAATTCAAGATTCTTCAAAGAGAAATATAATCAAAGGGAAACATGCTTGTAGTAACTTTGGTAGTAAAAGAGACACAGTAGGACTGATTAATTCTGCCTTAAAACTCTGCATTGGAAAGGAGGTATATAAAAAAAAGAATCCCCTGCTGCTGAAGGGTACATTTGACAATGCAAGAAGCACCAGGAAATGATGGAAACCCCAGGTCACATTATGAAATATGATAAAATATTATGAAAATACAGTTGACCTTTAACCCCCCAAGTAATCAAAAATCTAAATCTGTGTGTGTATACACATGCACAAACATACATATACGTATATTTTACCTCAATAAAAAAATTTTAAGAGGACAATCTGCGTATAACTTTTGACTCTCTGAAAACTTAGCTACTAATATCCTATTGTTGACAGAACACCTTACTGATAACTGTAAGAGTCAATGAATATGTATTTAGAGTGTTGCTATATACCATATTCTTATAATAATGTAAGCTAGAGAAAAGAAAATGTTACTAAGGAAATCATAAGGAGGGGAAAATATATTTACTATTCATTAAGTGGATGTGGATCATCATAAAGAGCTTCATCTTGTCTTCTTCACAAGTAGGCAGAGGAGGAAGAGGAAGAAAAGGGGTTGGTCTTGTTGTCTCAGGGGTGGCAGAGGCAGAAGAAAATCTGTGTATGAGTGGAACCATGAAATTCAAACCTGTGTTACTGAAGAGGCAACTGTACTCTAAAATAGTGCTGAGTAAGCTCTTTCATTATCGCCTGCCAGTTTTTATCAGTAACAAACTGAAAATATAAATTGGTATATTTGATTGATTTTGCATAAACATTAGATAATCACAACCACATACACAAAAGAAAGCTTTCTACTTCCTTCTCTAAGCTTCAAAGGTAAACTAAGAGCAGTACCCTTTCCCCAGCCAAATGTAGCTTACAGTCATATAGCTTCTGACTACTTATTGTTGAATTAATATGTGAAAGAAAGAAATATTTTCTTCTGGACCATTTCTATAGAGGGACCAGAATGCCTTAAAGAGGTGTTAAAAATGGAAAGACGCAATGCTGAGCAAGGTTTTCCATATTAAAGGTTCAGAAAGAAACTGAAAATGGCTGTGGGAAAGGAAAAGGAATGATTTATACAGATCTTGAACTTAGCCTTTTGGGAAAACAAATACATTCTGTCCTGTGCTCACAGTGTCTAATCCTGATCACCTCTGCAAGAAAGCCTGTAATGAAAGCCGATTACCTCACAACATGTCACTAAGAAGAATGATCCATCTAATTTCCATTGTTTACTGAGTTACAAGGGGTTACCATGGCTCAGGCAACCTCATTACAAGCAATGCTAAATATGCAGAGTGTGAATGGAGAGTACATAAAGGCACCAGGGATGATGCTGTATGAAATCCAATGGTTCCTTGTTTTATAGCAACAAAACAGATTTCCTAAATGGTGAGTATAGCAAGAGAAGAAAAACCTTCAAGGAAATATAATTGTCACATCCTATATGAAATTTCATACGCTACCTAAAACAATTAAGAAATTGTTTATGACTTTAGGCAAAAAGAAGAATGGACATTTTAGAGAGCTTGTCACAGTAAAAGGAATATAAATAAAACAAAGCCTCACAAATTTTGCCCTTAATCTTCATAACTTGGTTACATTAATCCATTATTTCCAAGCCACAGACTAAAGGTAAAACAATCATTGCAGGTTCAGTAATATTTGTTTTCTTTTGCTTTGTTTTGTTTCATTTTTTAGCTTGGAAGTTTTTCTTGAATTAACTTCTCCACATTTTACTTTTCAACATTTTAATTTATTTTAATGTATACATATTTGTGTATGTATATAAATGTGTGTGCATGCATGCATGTGTATGCTAGTTTTATCAAATTCAGGAGACTTAATGTTAATACAATATTATACAATACACAGCTTATTTTCAATTTTCACTAATTATACCACTAGCATCCTTTATGAAAATATTTTGTGCCAATCCAGGATTATGCATTGCACTTACTTGCCAGGTCCCTTTAGTCTCCTTTAATCCAAAATAATTCTTTAGTCTCTCTTTTTCTTTCATGACATTGACCTTTTTGACTATTATAGGCCAATTGTTTTGTAGAATTCCCTCAATGTAGATTTGTCTGACATTTTCTTAAGGGTGTGTTCATTTTATACATTGTAGGCTGGAGTATTATATTACTCATGCATCACAGCAGGAGGTTCAGCTGTTTGTCCCATTGTTAGTGTGGTTAGCTATGAATTCTTGGTTAAGGTGGCATCTGCTAGGTTTCTGCACTTTAAAGTTACCATTTTAATCTTTGTAATTTGTTTACAAGTTGTAGAAAAAGGCTTTGAGATAATGTAACATACTGATCCTCTTTAGACATGTACCCACTAGTTTCAACAGCCATTGATGATACTTGCCTGAAATAATTATTAGTGTGTCGGTTAAAAAAAATATTTTAATGTATTTTGAAAAAACTATATTCATAGAAACCAAGAAAAGAGTTTTAGGTTGTGTCATTTCTCACTTTTATGCCTTTAGATGTATTGAGAGATACCTGTGCAATTTGATCAAACATGCAATTTAATTGACTTTTTGAGAAATATAGAAATATTTCTTTCCCACTCCCATGTGTTTACTGAAAAGCCTTTCCCCTCATGAGGATACCTTAATATGTGTGTAAGTGTGTGTGTGCACAACAGTTTTTATTATTCACACTTCCTAAGAAAATTCTGGGGCATAATATAACCTGTATTTGAGTGTGTTTTTTCCAATACCATTCTCCTTTCTTTGATGTTTTTTCCCCCTTCTTAACAAAAGGACTGGTGAATAAGTGCCCAAGGGACAAATTTTCTTTTAATATAAGATGCTCTGGGGCCCCTTGGTAATCTTGTACCAGTGCAGAAACTTGAAAGCCATTCCATAAACTGGAGTGATCAGGAACTGTGAACCTTACATAAAATGAATGATTAAAAGGCCATGTTAAAGCCGGGCGAGGTGGCTCACGCCTGTAATCCTAGCACTCTGGGAGGCTGAGGCGGGCGGATTGCTCGAGGTCAGGAGTTCGAAACCAGCCTGAGCAAGAGCGAGACCCCGTCTCTACTGTAAATAGAAAGAAATTAATTGGCCAACTAATATATATATATAAAAAAAATTAGCCGGGCATGGTGGCGCATGCCTGTAGTCCCAGCTACTCGGGAGGCTGAGGCAGGAGGACTGCTTGAGCCCAGGAGTTTGAGGTTGCTGTGAGCTAGACGCCATGGTACTCACTCTAGCCTGGGCAACAAGCGAGACTCTGTCTCAAAAAAAAAAAAAAAAAAAAAAAAAAAAAAGGCCATGTTAAATGTATAATTGACTGAGCCACATTAAATATATTAGTGGATTATCAGCAGGTTATAAGCAGATAAAAGAAAACTTTCTAGCAACATACTTGAAAGTAGTTATGCATTTAATATATGATAATCAAGATTGAAAAGTAATTATATAAAATTTGAAAAATTACCTTTAAACTACCCTAAAGTAAAGGAAAAAGGATAGGCTCTTTCTTGAATGATTCTTAAATTATCTCTTGGTCAGAAGAAAAAGGAAACCAAACTATGAAATAGGTATTTTAATTTAGTAGAAGCTGGTCACAAAACATTACACAGCCTTAGTGTTCATTGTGTTTTCAACTCACCAATCACAATAAAGTGAGTGTTTCCACATAAGGAGGCATGTAGTATCAGAAGAGTGTTTATACTAAGCTCTCAGTATAGGCAGATTCTAATAAGACAAAGAGGCAAGAGTCTTATTGAATAAACACAACATTTTAAAATACTGACAGGCAATCTTGGAAAAAATCCATTGTCTAACTCAATTGTTAAGAAAAATCCCTGAAATTATTTTAGTAGAAGAGTTTATTATCCATCGCCCTGTGAATATAATGAATTATTCATCAGTGTGGAAAGTGCTGGAAACTGCAAATTTGACTAGTATAATGGAATTAGTCCTGAACTTGAAGTCAGAAGGCTTGGGTTTGAGTTTCAGCTTCTTTATTTAATTAGGCATATCCCTTAAGCAGTTTACTTAATCTTTCTGAGCCAACTCTGCCCATACATAATGTGATAGGACTAAAATGTTTCTGAAATATTAAAGTTCTAAAGGAATTATTATTTTGAAAGTCCATATAGGAAATAGATAAAATGCTGTAGTAGTTTTATTTAACAATTTAAATCTCCTTAACGAGCAATTTGTGGATATTAGAATAGATTGGACTGGTTATGACTTTAATATTTGACATTCACTAGATGTGCTGGAAGTGTTTTAGTTTGGACTTCAGTGTCAAATCTATCTAGCAGCTCTTCTTACCGCTACTCCATGAATTCACAGAATAATATTAAAAGGCACAAGAATTTAAACTTCAAAAAGCCTTTTTCTGTATCCCCGGTGCCTAAAATAGCAACTAGTGTGTAGGAAAAAATACATAAACATTTGATAAAAGAATAAATTAATTAACTGGGACTAAGAGTCATACTGTTGTTGGAATCTGCAAAGAAGTTCAACTGACAGCTGGATGGGAAGACAAATAGTGACCCTGCACAATATGTAATTAAGTAATGAAAACCTGCTGCCTTCAAGAAGAGAAACCTTTGTCCTTATTTCACCATCTGACGATGACAGAGAAGCACAAGACATTTACCAATCAGAAATTAAGGTATATACTTCTATCCAGCCACAGTGCAGCACCCTGAGTGTTGGTTTCTGCTTTGGTTTAAATATTTGTCTTCTCCAATACTCATGTTGAAATGTAATCCTCAGTGTCCTGGTATTGAGAGGTAGAGGCCTTAAGAGGATTTGAGATCATGAGGGCTCTCCATTAATCATGAATTAATGGGTTAATGGATTAATGGGTTATCAGGGAAGTGGGATTGGTGGCTTTATAAGAGGAAGAAACACCTGAGCTAGCATTGTCAATCTCCTTGCTGTGTGATGCCCTGTGCAGTCTTGGGACTCTATAGAGTTCCATCAGCAAGAAGGCCCTCACCAAATAAGAAGCCTCAAGCTTAGACTTTTCAGCCTCCATAACTGTAAGAAATCCCTTTTCTTTATAAATTATCCAGTTTCAGGTACTCTTGTTATAAGCAACAGAAAATGGGCTAAGACAATTTCTCCATCTTCAATCAGTCTACCTCTTTTTGTATAAAACTAGTGACTAACACCCCTAGAAAATAATCAAGTAAGAATTGTGAAGGAAAAATGTTTGTAAAACTCTGTGGGATGCAGTCCCCATAAATAAAATTATAAGTATGTATGGAGGCAGGGTGAGCCTACATGCTACTAAACATGGGAAATTATGAGTTTTCTCATAATTATGATGTTTTAGCACCTCAGGCAACCAAACAGCAGAGAAAAAATAAGATACCAGCCCAAGTCCAGAGACAGCCTTGCTGTAATTGAATTTCACATTCTGGGTGATCAGCTAACTTACTATCAAGAATGCAGGGGCCAGGATCAGTCAGTGCCAGTTCTAATCAAGAAGCCGTTGCCCTTTGTTAATTAGCATACTGGATCTCAGAAATGGGTTTTTATTGGTCAAAATAATGGCCTGTGAATTATAACTCTCAGTAATGAAATTAAAGATGTGAAATATGTAGATGCTAGAGTGTATATATTCAAGTATTTTTTTTCCAGAGACCTCACTCCTCCTAACATGCATAAGCAAGATAGAAGAACCCTGAAATAATGATACCTTAAACTAAATCCCTACCCCCTCCAACCTCTAGAGGTGAGCTCCTGAGGGACTTGAGTAGTGCCCTATCAAGCCTATTGCAGCCCGAGCTCAGCAAAGAAAAAAATGTGTTCCCTTATCTACACTTACAAAAGTATTCTCCTATGTTTTTATCTAAGTAGAAAAGGTTAATAATATCTTGACAATCAAAAAATATGGCCACCTATAAATCCCCATGTTGCCCACTGTGTTGCCCGATGGGATTGCGTGTCATTGTCAACCCTAATAAACCCATCCTGGCAAACTGGAACCACTAAATACTTGGAAATGACTTTTCTTATTGCACAGTAATGTGGAGACATATACAACAAACAGCCTGCCTTTATTTAAAATTTTGATATTTTGTTCATGATAATTTTTTGCATTCACTTTGATTTTTAAAAATACTGCCTTAAAATATTATTACTGAATTTTTGGCGCCTTTTTAGATTTTGCACCTGTGATGAGTCCCTCACTGCCCTGATTTTGAGCATCTGAGGAAGCTTTAAGGCTGAATACCTTGCCTCTAGAATTTTGGCATTTGGTTCCAGCAAACCTTTCATTTAAGGTAGTGCTCAAAGCACCTCGTGGATAGAGAAGGGGCTATCTAGAGACTATAAAATGAGTTGTGCAAAATATTTGTTGTTTTGATTTTATGGTTTTATTTGTTCTCTTATTAAGAAATATTTAGTTAATAAATGCCTATATGTGTGATATAATTTGGCCGACACTTTCTTTCATTTTAAACTGATACCCAAGAATTTAGGGATAACTATTATTTCTACTAAAAAGAAACAAAGGGTAAATTGAATTAGGTCAACCACAACCAAATAGACAATGACTGGGATCAAGGACAATGTATACTTCATTTTATTTAAGTACATTTTTGTAACACTTACTCTGTGCCAGACATTGTTCTACGTGCTTTGTAATAATTAAGTCTATCTTTAAACACTCTGTATGAAGTACTATCTCTATTTAATAACTTAGAAAACTCTTTTATTTCTCTTGGTAAAATTCAGAGTTAGGTGTACTTCATCTGATGCTGGCTAGAAGAAAAAAGTCCACCATGGATATTATAGAAAAGTAATATAACAAAAGGAAAAAATCATCTTTAAGACTCACAGGGATACTATATTTCTAAAATAATTCATCACAAGAACCAAAAATAAATAAATTAGAAAATTTGCTAAAATCCTCAATTGAAAGCAAAATCCAGGAACTCAAAATACAAACGATTGACCAAAATGTGACAGACAGCTCAATCAATAAAATTTCTCTAGTATTTTAAAACTTTCTCTATGTATGTATGTGTAAAATACATATGTAGAATATGTATGCATAAATACATTTCATGACCACATTTAATGTGTATGAAATGCATGTGTAAAATTCATGTTTCAGATATCTTTGTACCCCATACCTAGCACCGACCCTGCGCTTAATAGGCTCTAAGAAATTGCTTGATGAATAAATGCGTGAATCCGCTCATCCTTTTTCCATAAATAATTATTGAACATATGAGTAAACATATTGTAGCCTCTAAAAAAAGTAGCCCCCAATTTAATATTCTGTGGCCTAATGTCTTCAACGGAAGAAGATAAATAGTATCTTAAATGTGCTCTTATTGAAGAGATCCTGTTTTGCATCTCAAGCATAAAGATTCTTTTTTTTTTTTATTTGGGGATTCATGCAGGTGACTGAACTCCAGTATTCTGCACTTTAATAATGCAATGAGGATGTCTATGACGCTCTAATCCCTCAAAGTCCCATTTGTAAAATAATTATACTTCTAAAGCATAAAGATTCTAAATGAAAGATTTTGGTTCCTTCTAATGAGGCAAACATATCCATTAAAATATAAGCAATTAGTACATGGTATTTTGAATTTTTAAAATCACTTTTTTTATATTTAAAGGATTTTAATACCCATATGTTCTAAAATAATTACCACTAACCCTTCCTAAAGAAATAAAGGATTATAAGGAACCTGATAGATTAAGATTCTAGCTAGATTTTAAGGGGAAAGGTGATTAATGAGTTTTCAGGTGAATAGAAGCTACCTCGGGTTGTTGCTATGGTGCTTTGACACTGCTTGGCAGCAATTTGAAGGCTTAATAGGAAAGAAGACAAATGAACACTACAGCGAAATTCACCAGGTAACACTAGCCATTGTTCCAACTACAATTCCATTGTGGTCTGAGTGATCTGAGAATAAATGCTTTCAAGGTACATCCATCAAAAGGGATTTTGTGAATATCAGACAGATATCTCAATATCGATCAGTGAAATAATAAAATCTGCCAGAGAGACTAATCAGACAATAGGTTTTTTTCTGTATCGTGATAATCATTTCCATGTTTATGTAATTACATGATTTTAAATGAAGCAGTCATTATTCTTTACAAAGATTTAAGACAAGTGGACATATTTGTATTAATAATATAGCTGTCAGTGTTTCTGACATTTTTGTTTTCTGACATGGCAATCATAGTCCCTATTATTTAATAATTATTTCTCTAGTAATGAAATCCGTTGTAATGAAGGTGACTGTGTAAAAACCTATTAATTATTAAATCAGTTTTTATTCTCTGTGATGTGGCTCAAACACAGTCAGTGTTTCCTCTAAGCTACACACACACTCACACACACACACACAGATGTTGCACTAATGCATATGCCAGAGTGAGCTTCCCCAGGGCAGCAGTCTTTGTTTTGCTGAGTGCTATATCACTAGCACCTAGGACAGTGCCTGGAACATTAACAGAACTCGATACGTATATGTGGAGAAAATTGTGCCATACAAAGCACAACAGTTATGAATTGACTTGTATTAATATATACATGAATGTTTCCCAGAGCAACACTGCAAAGTATGAGGTTTTGTTTTCCTTAATTTCAGCCTCCATATTCTGTACTCATCTATGTCACTGTCAAATCCACTCTATTTCCTTCAGGCATCTAATAATGTTAAAAATAATATTAATATTTGTAACTTTTCATAATGATTACTATGTCCAGAAATTGGGGTGTACACTTTACATTTTCATTTAATCTCTACAACGTGATAAATTAGGTATTATAACCCTCATGTAATTGATCAAACAGATTGAATAACAGGTAGGAAAGTATCTTGATTGCAATGAAAAAAAGTGAAGGAGCAAGCATCAGTCTCACATGTGTCTAACTAGAAGCTCTGACCTTTATAACCTTATCACATCACCTCCCCATAACCTCCTAGTGACTATGCCCTCCTCACCACCAGAACATGAGATCACATGCTACCTGTCCTTTCTTATGTCCCAGTATCCCTACCTCCTTTCTATTCCCTTTCCCCAACCCACCAATGCCAGAATCCATCTTCTCTGTCTAACTAGAAGGAGGGTGCACTCAGTTACATGGGATGGCTGACTAATCAACTCATTTTACTTTAGTGTAAGTTTCAATGTATTGCCTCAGTCTAACATTTCCATCTTAAACCTTTTAATGTCTACTTTTCAGTGATAAGTTTTATCTGTTCCTAAAGAATTCAGACATCAGTAAGTAATTGAGAAAAACATCCCTGAAACAAAATATAATTCATTACTGTTCTTTATTATAAAGCTAATTGTTATGAAATGAATTGTATCCACCTAAAAATTCGTATGCTCAAGCCCTAACCGCCAATGTGCTTGTATTTGGTGATTTGTCTCTAAGGAGGTAACTAAAGTTAAATGAGGCTGTAAGGGTGGGGCCCTAATTCAGTAGGACTAGTGTTCTTATAAGAAGAGAAAGGGACCACTGCTCATTCACTCTTGGGCTCTTTCTCTCTCTCTCTCTCTCTCTCTCTCTCTCTCTCTCTCTCTCTCTCTCTCTCTCTGCAAGTGCAGAGAAAGAAAAGTCATGTGAGGACACCCAGAGAGGGCAGCTGTCTGCAAGCCAGTAAGAGAGGCCTCACCAGAAACCAAGCCTGCTTGCACCTTGATCTTGAACTTCCAACATCCAATACTGTGAGAAAATTAATTTCTGTTGTTTAAACCATGCAGTCTGTGGTATTTTATTATGGCATCTGAGCAGATAAATACACACACTTACCTATCTTTCAAGCACTGTGTTCAGCAATAGAAATACAAAGTTGAGTAAAGCACAGCCCAGAATTAATGGAGATGAGGGAAATGGAGAAAAGGAGGTATGATTGATGGCATTAATGACTTTAATTAAAGTCCTATCATGGCCTTGAAAAGATTGTCTGAAAAGGTTAGATAAACTTTGATAACAGAACTAACTTTTGTGTTGGGTCCTTTAGAAAAAATAATAGTTTGGGAAAGGAAGAAATGGGGTAGTTTGGAGGGGGAAAAGAAACAATATGAGCAAAAGTGAAGATATGAGTAATTGCATTTGTGCTTAGAAACTGACAAACAATACATTTTAATGATTTGGAACATAGGGTGGTGGTGGGAGATGTTAGGAGTAGGCATGGATGACACTGAGGCAGGAGAAAAGGCACAGAAACCAATAGTGCCACATCAGTCCCTGGTCTTGTGTGAAAAGATGTCCTCAAGGCCTACAAGGCAATGGTCAGGAGCTATCCATAGTCATCTTCCCAATTCATCAGTGCATAATGTCAGAGGACACCAAACTTTCAAAAGGGAATGTGTTATATATAGAACAGAATGCAAAAGACTTGAATTTTTACAATAAAAGATAAAGAAGTTTTATACTGATTTAACATATTTAATTAAATAGCAAATACATATTGTAGAAAGAAATTCCTTCTATTAATAAGGATGCTGAATCATGCTAATGTTTAATGAGGATAATTTTGTAAAACAGGAACTTCAGGTATGCCTTTAAAGACTGAAGTTATAGAAATAGAAATGATACTCATCATATTCATACTTTATTATTTTTTCCAGTGTTTCGTGGAGTGGTTAACTAACCTACATTATGCTAATATACCTAACTTCTTCCAAGGAGATGCAATCTAAGTAGGGGATTCTATAGAATAAGGAAATTCATTTTTCACCAAAAGAAGAGATGGCTCATCATCTCTTAATTGAATTAAAACTATTTTCTCTTCCCTTAGATGTCCTCAACATTTGTCTAGAGTGGTTTAGGCTAGAGGTGGAGAACCTGTGACCTTTGTAGCCTTCTAGGTCCCTAAATGCAACCTTTTGGCTGAATCTGAATTTTATAGAACACATCCTTTTATTTTTAATAATACATTTTTGTTCATCTTTTATATTTTTATTTTATTTTTAAAATGAACTTACTTAAAATGCCAAAGAATAAAATAATTTTTAATGAAATAATCCTCCCAGATTGACTGGCACAATTAGAACATTAATAAGCCATAAGGGCTAAACTGACGGCTGCTGTGCTCATGATTTACTTCTAACTTCTCCCACTGGCTGGTACCACTACCACATGAGGCTGATTAACAAGGATTTATGGGGTTGAATATGCTGGTCTGTATTTTTTAAATTCTGTTTGCTTATCAGCTCATCATGTCAAAAAAGACGAAGACCAAGAGAATGCTGAAGGAAGAAAACAGATTTCTTAAAGAGGACTGGGAATTGCAATATTATCTTGTTTCTACTAAAGATAAGATGATTTGCTTGCTTTGTGATACTGCAATACCAACATTAAAGAAATTCCACGCTCATCAGCACTATAACACTCATACAGACCACAGATATTTTAATTACAGGGAGAGGTAGAAAAGGTTATATTGCAGAAATTAAAGGATGAAAAGCAAAGAAAATTCTTTCAAGCATCAATAAGATCTGGAAATAATGCCACTGGAGCAATTTATTAGTAGCTTATTTACTTTGAAAAAAGGGGAAGCCATTCAGTGATGTAGAAATTGTGAAAAAACACATTGTTGAAGCTGTAGCATGATTAGATCCCAATAACGTTTCAAGTACAAACAACTAACTGCCTCTTTCAAGGAGAAGCATGAGTGATGGGCAGCATGAATTAGCCTTCAACATAACAGAACAACTTCATGCAATACTTCAAAAGAAAATATATATTATTCAATTGCTTTGGATAAATCAACTGATACTACTGACTCAGAGCAGGCGTTATACTTCATTCAGGTCATAACAGAAGATTTTCTTTGCTAAAAAGAGTTACATGCTTTAGGCACTCTTGCAATCAGAACAGAGGGAACAGACATCTTCAGTAACTTTCAAGATAAAGGTTGTAAAATTGGACTGAATTTGGTAAATTTAGTGAGTGCACCTTCCATGACAGGAAAACATGAAGGGTTTATTGTACAGATAAAAAAAAAAGTATTAACAGATCCAGATACTCTCTTTTCATTGTATCTTGCATCAGCAAAATCTCTCTACTAAAGCTACTATTTTAAGTGACACTTTGCAACAAGTTATAAGTATCATTAACTATATTCCTTCAAATGCAGTTTCAAAACATGCTAAAATTGAAGGATGAGGTATTCGGTGTGGATTTGCTATATCATTCTCAACTGCATTGACTATCACAGGAACAGGTGTTAGCCAAAATGTTGTCTCTATGAGAACAGATAGTTAAATTTTATGAAGAATAGAAGCAGCAATGTGAATTACTGAAAGATTTCTATTGGAATGTGGCATTGTTGTGTGATATCATGTCCAATCAAAACAACTTAAATATTTCTTTGTGGGGCAAAACAAAGTCTATATACGATATGTGGCCAAAAAATCCAAGCATTTTGAAAAAAAAAAAAACCTATCTTTTTTTTCCATAACACGTCTTCAAAAGGAAATTTCATTTTTTATTTTTAGAGATGGGGTCTCATTATGTTGCCCAGGCTGGTCTTGAACTCTTGGCCTCAAGTGATCTTCCCACTTCAGCTTCCCAAACTGCTGGAATTACAGGCATAAGCCACCACACCCAGGTCAAAAGGAAATTTCAGATGAACATTTTCCCCAGTTAGCAAAGGTCACTGATGAGTAGAATGATATATGCTAATCATTTGAAGGATACTCAGCTGTTACAGACCTAATTCTAATTCTCCAATTCAGAGAACTGGAGAAAAAAAAAAAGTTATGATTTTCAAATTCAGTTTCACTGACTTTGAAAATCATAACATCACACTCATATCAGCATTTCAGCCTCACCTAGTTGGCATCACCAAGGCACCTAAAGAACTGCAGATGGAATTGATAGAGCTCTCGGTAGATGACATTTTAAAGTCATTGTTTGATGCTAAGAAAGATCCGACTGCAATATGAAAAACTACAGAATACCCACGTTTCAACAACCTGCCCATAAAATGTTTTCTTGCTTTTCAACCACTTATTGCTGCGAATCTACATTCTCCTACCTAACCCAAATCAAGACTCCTGTAAGGTCACAAATGACTGATGCCCATCTAGAGGATCAACTGCAACTGTGGACTCCATGCTGCAACCAAATATTCAAATGCTTTCCAACAAAATGCAGACACAACAAAGTCATTACAAGTTTAGTTGTCTTTAAAATTAACAAATAGTTTTCATTTTGTGAAAGTATTAAGTATATAGTAGTTAGATTTTTATAAAATAATATACATTTTAAAGTACATCTAGTTGAAGCTTCTTGAATGCAGCATTATTTGATTACAGCTAAATGGATGCAGCCTTCTAACACGAAAAGGTGCCTCACCCCTGGTTTAGGCAATACCAGCAGCGAGGCGGGCAGATGATACACTGCTAGAAGTAAGTCATGTTTATTCCTAACAAAATTTAAATAGAGTAGAAACAACCAAAGTAGTAGATTGAGTCTGAGTTGGTTTGGCTGCTCCCACAGGATACTAATTTATTCTTAAAAAGAAATGTTAAATGTCCTCAATTTAGAGATAATTAGAGCAGCAAAGCATTTAGCAAACTGGAGGGATTGCTGGGTAGTCTGGGTTAGCTGTAACACATCATGAGATTCTTAATCTATCCTTCTGCCCCGATACCCTCCCCATGAGCCCTCTCCTCTTCTAGTAATCCAAACTTCCTCATGATACCACCATCTACCAGTTGCTCCATCAAAAATCCAGGAGTCATTCTTTACTTCTTTCTATATTTCATCTCGTGTATCCATGCCACCAACAAATCCCGCTGCTTCCACTTCCAAATTATGTGATGAATGGAGCTACCTCTCTCCATTGCCACCTCCTCAGCCTAACTACAACCCCCTGTCAGCCTGACCACGTCAAACCCCTCAATGTCTCCATGCTTTCACCATAACTCGTTCTCCCTAGAAGAGCCAAAGTCATCATTTTTAAAGGCTGGACCTCCATTTTTCCTTACCAAAAGTGATTACTTAATATTTAATATATACAAAATATATGAAGAAAAATAAGGCAAACATCAAGAAGCCAGGATACAGTTATATTCCTTTATGTATCTCTCCCCAATCAACTCTCCCATTCACCATCCTCCAACTCTCCTGTACTGTGTTTTATATTTATTTTACCAATACATCTGTTTTTGGTCTACTACATATTTTTCTAAGCAGTTTATTCTATCTTTGCACTTTTAAAGTTCGATATAAATGGTATTATATTGTATTTGTCCTTTGGCAACTATTTTTTTTTTTTTACCTCATTATCAGGCTTGTGATATTTATTCATGTTTGTTTTCACTTCTGTATAGTATTTCACATTCTTTTTTTTTATGAGATGGGGTCTTGCTATGTTGCCCTGGCTGGTTGGTCTCAAACTCCTGGGCTCAAATGATTTTTCCCACCTCAGCCTCCTAAATATTCCTCATTTTGAATTAACAATATTTTATTGATCCATTCTCCTATTGATGTATATTTAAGTGGTTTAGAGGTTTGGGGGTTTTTTTGTTGTTCTTACTGTTGTTATTACAAACAATGCTTCCCCAGATATTTTATACATGACTCTTAACTGTTTTCAAAGTAGCAGTTTCAAAAATCTAAGCTGGATGTAGTTTATGAAATTGCCAAAGCACCGTCAATAAGCAGAGGAAAATTAAGACAAATTTCACTGTAGGCATAATAAAATTCATTATATATATGGACATAATATGAAATAAATCACAATAAAAATTGTAACATGCTCTGATTTTAGAATGAAAAAGTTCATTTAAATACTGATAATGTCCCTAAATATCACTCAGATTTTAAGATCATTTATTTCTATTTTAAGATGAAAGTAAACTGAATACAAAAGGTACCATTAAAAATTTTAAACTCTGGAATAATGTAGTATGGTCCCTAAATGTTGATTGCCCAACACCACCACAAATGCAGGAGTTCCCACCACAGATAACCCTGCAAGTCCTACTGGCTTGTTCTGTTTTGGAGCCTGGACTCGCTTCCCAAGTCAGCTCACACCATCCTTGCTTTTCACTGTTTTAAAATTTTTCCTTATATGGTACAAACTTGTTATCTTAGAACTTCTACGTATAGGAATATATGAATACATGATCTAGTCATTTGAAAGTACCAACTTCAAATACAATTGCAGGCATGATGATTTCTAAATGATGTGATTATTTTATAACAATTAATTTTTGCCTTGTTTTAGTATTCTCACTTCTAAAACATACTAATTTTTTTAAACTTAAAAATTAAAAGAAAAATTTCTCTAATTAATAGTGATAATTCCTTAGATGTAGTGTCTTTATTTTGTAATATCAGTATTTATTTTCTCAGCCCTCTGGAAATCAGGACAGTTGGGTTTCATTATGATGAGATCTTGTGTCTAAAGGTCATTTTAATATAACAAGTCAAGCCAGTTATGAGGATGATGAGTTCCACTCTCCTCAACCTAAGGTTGCTGATTGTATGTCTTGATTGCATGTTGTGGTCTTTAACCAAAACTTTAATCAGGCCTCTCTGATTTCTGTTCGACTAGGTCAACACTGTGCTTCCATTTCTGTTTCTACCAATCCAGTTTGAGCAAGAATTCTGCTAAGTCAGTTTAGGAATAGGAATAGGAATAGGAAAAATCCCCCACCCTTATCTGACCACCCTTGGTATTTCAGCATGCTGGCCTGCCTTTTCTTTCATGTTTCCTCCTAGTAATTTTCCATCCACTGACCCTTACCCTGCTTCTTGGTTATAAATCCCTGCTTGACGTCATGGCAGTCAGAATTGAGTCCACTCCTTCTCCCCCACTGCAGGATTTTGTTGCAGTGGCCCCAACACCCATCACCATGGCCTGCCTTGAATACAGTCTGCCTTACCATCTTTAACAAGTGTCATGAGGAATTTTTTTCCTTTAACAGTTCTCTCCAGCAAGCCAAAGTACTGGGGTATACAATCTTCTCTTTCCCTAAGTCCCTCAGCCTCCCCCTTCTCTCCTCTACTTTAATTCTCCCAGTTTGTCTAGAAGCAGGAAACAGCTTGAGCTAGCCATTGGAGAGCCCTAAAAACAATCTCCTTAAATAAAAATTCATTTTTATCCTCTCTTGAAATATCATGACAAAGAAAATGCCACCACTGCTTGCTAGCATATTTCTTTGAGAAACAGACACAGCTTTCAATTCATTTCAACAATTATTTACTAGGTACTGGGCACTGGACTAGGAACCAGGCCTTGCACTAGTACTGAAGTTGCAATAAGTAAAACTTCTGACATTCTCACCCTTAAAAGTTAGTAGTGCCAAAGACTCACAGAAGGAAGAAAGCTAGGCAATACCTGCCCCATGATGTTTTATAGACTCAGCAATGCCCTAACCCAGACTTTGGTATTTTCCCAAGAGAAGATCGTGCATTGAAAGTGTTAACCTAGTTTATACATGAGGTTTTAACAAGAATGAATTAGAAGATTGAAAATTATCATATTAAGAATACTTCATCATATTTAGGAAAAAGTCCTTTGCTTTATTGTATAAATGACAAATTCAACAAGAGCATAAATTAGACATAATTATATAAACTTGAAGATCAGATATTTACATCTAAGCATCATTTTATTAATGGGCAGTTTAAATATATGCGATATAATAAAAATTTAGAATGCTAAAGATATCTACATTTAGGCATCACAAAAAGAAAATAAAGATAAGAATTCTGCTTGCCAACTCAGTAATTCACAAGGATATGCATAAAATTCCCCACAAACTGATCTTAGAAACAGAGCAATGTTACATTTTCCATGAACATGAACTGTGAAGTACTAATGACAGTGCTTTATATAATATTGTCTGAGACAATTTTCATAGGAAATATGATCAAGATTCATAACTGCACAAATTTGAAAGGCCTTACATATCTTACCACAAATTACACTGCTGTCATAACTCACAAAGTAGTAATTGTAGTATTTCATAAACTGCTTACTGTCTAGAATTGTAAATTGTTTAGCTAATCCATATAAACTTTCTGGCTGCAAGTCTTTGATGCCATAGGTCTGGGTCAGGATATACTCCAGCTTCCAGTTGGACTCTCCCTTTAGATTTGCCTCGGTCAGGTTCAAGTAATACTGCAACATATCCTGTAGTTAAAAACAGTAACAAAGCCTGGTTTATTTTTTGGCACATGAAGCACTGTATAACAATAATAGCCCACATTACGATTTATGTGACATTCTTAATTTAAAATTATAGTCGTTAAAAGCAAAGCAAGAGGCTGGGCGTGGTGGCTCATACCTATAACCCTAGTACTCTGAGAGGCCGAGGCAAGACATCACTTGAGGTAAGGAGTTTAAGACCAGCCTCAGCAGGAAGGAGTCCCTGTCTCTACTAAAAATAGAAAAAATTAGCCGGGCATGGTGGCACATGCCTGTAGTCCCAGCTACTAGGGAGGCTGAGGCAAGAGGATCACCTGAACCCAGGAGTTTGAGGTTGTTGTGAGTTAGGCTGACGCCATGGCACTCTAGCCCAAGCAACAGAGCGAGATGTTGTCTCAAAAAAAATAAAAATAAAAACATAAAAATAAACCAGGAATTAGTTTTAAAGAAAAAGAGGCTTGATTAAAAAAAAAAAAGTCTCAGCTAAGGCACAGTGGTTTATGCCTATAAGCCTAGCGCTTTGGGAGGACGAGGTGGGAGGATTGCTTGAGGCCAGGAAATCAAGACCAGCCTGGGCAACATAGTGAGACTCTATAACTACAAAAAAATTTGAAATTTAGCTGGGCATGGTGGTACACACCTGTAGTCTCAGCTACTCAGGAGGCTGAGGTGTGAGGATCAATTCACACAACCTCAGAGGTAGCCATTCCTAATCATTTGTATAAATCAGTAGTATGCTAGAGAGTAGTTTGTACCAGCTCACAAAAAGCTGGTTGTCACAGTTTTAGGAATGTTGTGAGTCAGCTTATGTCACTTTGGTTGCTTGAAATTGTCCAAGACAGGAAGATTTCGATCAAGGAAATTGGCAAACACTATAAATCAAGACATTTTTTTCCCTCAACGAGCCAGTTGTAAGACATTTACCAGCACAATAGTGTTGTTCTAGACTTTACGTACAAAGTAAACATAAATATTTAGAATATGCATACCCACTTAACTTTCTGGCCTTTTAAAAAAAAATGGAGTCTTACTGTACAAACTGCTTTGTATTTTAAAAATTATTTGGTACATGGGAGGGGAGAGAGGATCTGTGTGAATTACGTGTGGAGGAAGGACTCAGTATGGCACCTGAATGGAGGCTAGGTATGACAAACGAGTGGGCAAGGGCTCAGTGTGACACACGGATGGGGAGGAGCTCTAAGTCACAAGTGGGTCAGGGTCACATGCAGTGTGACACGTTAGGGGAGATGCTCCATGAGCCATGTGAGTGCAAAAGGGCCTCAGGGTGACACATGGATGGGGAAGGGACTCAGTGTGACAATGAGGGGGACTCCCTGAGACACACAGATGGAGGAGGGGCTCAGTATGACACATGCTTGGGGGAAGGGGCTCAGTGTAGCACTTGTGAAGAGGGAGGGGTTACAAGTGGCACAAGAGTGGAGGAAGGATCAGTGTGGCATGAGATTGGGGGACTACGTGTGACACATGAATGGGGTAGGTGCTTGGTATAAAAATAGGTGGAGGGGAATTTCCATGTGATACAAAAGTGGGGCAAGGAGGGAGCGTGACAAAGGAGTGAGAGGCTCTGTGTGACACACGGGTAGGGTGCTGGGCTCTGTGCGAACATGACAGGAGGCGGGACTCTACGGGGTGCATCGGCACGGGAGGGGCTCTGTGTGATACCTGGGTGGAGAGGCTTCATGTGACACGTGACCTCCAGTGTGATACATGTGTCGGGGGAGAGCCTATGTGTGACACATCGGGGGCTCACTGTGAAACTCTGGTGGAAGCGGGGCTAGATGTGACACGTGACAGGAGGGGCTCTGTGTACCACGTGAGAGGGGAAGGACTCCGTGTGACACATGGTGGGGAAGGGCTCTCTGCGACACATTAGTGGGGGGCTTAGAGTGACATGAGGGGGGCTTGAGTGACACTTTAGCAAGGGAGGGGCTCCTTGTGACTTATAAATGGAGGAAAGAAAAAAAAATTTTAAATAAAAATTATTTGGTGCTATATGGGGAAAAATCTTTCCATGGCAGTACATGTATATATACATATACATATATACACACATACACATATAGACATATGTGTGTATGTATCTATCTGAGGTTCAGATCCAAAAAAAGGGAACTAATAGTTGTAAAAAAAAATCCTTTGGACTATATTTTATCAATTATTTTATTTCTCCAAATAATCAAACATTTATGGATTAAACTAGATTTCTGTTGCCCTACCTCCTCCTTCTGTTATTATGTGGAATAATAGAGCCATCTCCTATTTAAATTTGTTTAGGAAAAAAGTAAAATTATATCAACCCTAGTTGTAATTGATGTGAATTATTTTTAAAATTATATTTGTAGGAAGAGGCAATTACCCAAACTGAAGTATCCATAAGCTAAATGGCCAACCTGTTGTGCTCGATTGTTCTAAAGCATAGAGACATGAGCATGTTCCAGAGAACTTCTGTCTCAAACATAAATGTTCAACTCAAATTTTTTCTGTAAAATAATTTTTTTTTGTTAACACTTATTGAGCATTTAGTATGGGCCAACCATTTTTCTAAGTGCTTTACATACAGATTTGTTCATGGAATCCTCATAGCAACTCAGTGAATTCAGTAATATTTTAATTCCCATTTTACAGAGAAATAATCTGGGACACAGAGAAGTTTAGTAATATGGCCCATGAGAGAGAGTACAGGTCCAGAACCTACACTCTTCTTAATAGATATGTTCCAGAGAGAAGGAATTAATATGGCTTAGTGAAAAGTTTCAATATGTATACAAGTCCTCAAATATGACACCATCCAATGAAAGCTTCATCTAAATAAATGTGAAATCCTTAGAAGGAAAGAAACAGCCTCCCAAAGGCTAATGTTACCAGCCCACACTTAGAAAGTTCTGACAAATATTCCAAGAATAAAAAATAAGGACATCATGAGATTTCAACATAAAATACATCTCTCATAGCTGTGCCGAGAAACATTCAACTAAACTAATGAAAACTGCAAAGACATGCATAAATATGGGGTCAACTCTGAAATCTGCCAACTTACCAATAATTTATAGTCACGAGGATCATACTGAAATAGTCTGACACCAGGGTTGTTGGTCTGTTTTTCTAAAATATTCTTCACTGGTGTGACAGCAGGAGCCACAAACAAAGAAGTTATTGGACTTCCTGGAAAAAAATATGCATATAAACATATATATTTTTTAAATCAAGTTTAACTATATTAAAAATATAAACAAGTTCCAGATTAAGAAATTAAGAGACAGAACAAAATGCTGTGTGATCACTGATGTAGTCTTACAACTATAAAGAGATAATTTTGAGAAAATGGGGAAATATTTATTATTGTTGGTTTTGTTAAGTAAGTTAATGTTATTGTGATTATGTAAATTATCCATATATTTTAGCAATGACTATAGGGCTTAAATAGATGTTTGAGATTCATTTTCAAATTTTTCAGGAAAAAATAAAAAGAATACAAATGGGTTATGCAAAGAAAATGTGGAAAAATCTTCATAGATGTTGAATATGAGTGATAAGTGCATGGGAGGTCTGCTGGAACATTTTCTCTGCTTTTCTATGTGTATGAAATTTTTCATAATAAAAAAACGAGTCTATCACAAATAACACGCAAAAATACAAATAGAAAACTAGTTTTTTCAGTGCCTCTACCTAAAACAATATTCCAGTAATTACATAATAAGAATTTGATTAAAGTGTCACCATGTTTTATAAATATCTATTACAGGAGTAAATTTCTTTCCAAGTTAAAATATATATATATATCAAATGATGAAAAGTGGTCATTTTTACCAAGCCAATTCATCCTAGATGAGAAGTGTACATTTCAAAAATGTTCCCCAATTACTGAAAAAAAATGCATATTGATTTTTCTCTTCTCTGACTACTATAAAATGAGAACTCTTATCTTGGTTAACTGTCAGTTTCTTACTAGAGCTTCTTCTATCATTAATATTTTTCTTTTAATGCTGAGTAGTTGACAATGTCAATAAGGGCTTACAAGTAAGAGTTTAATATATTTTATTTAAAATTATTATGTAAGATATGCTTTGCTTTTTAAATTTTGAGAAATGAACAAATCATACCCAAAGCAACTTGAGTCTAGCAGGTTAATAACAAATAGTAATATTTCTCTAAACTCAAAGATCTAGATGAAATTTTGGGGTAGTTGAGGGTTGCAGAAGCCTTTGTGTTGATAGCTAATAAATAATGCTGGCCCCGTGGAGCTAATAGGAGCTTCTGTTGAAACCCAGTTCAAATCATCTTATGATTTGAATACTCGTCATATAATTATCAAAGGTAACTCAGAAAAGGCTAATGCTAGCAGGTTTTATAACAAAACTTTTAATGTACTGAATCAGTAAATGTACTGGATATTCACTGCTTTGCTCTAGCCTCTTGGACTGGGGATATGCAAACAGAACATCACATTACCTTTTGTGTCTGAAAGAACCATAATGCTATCTCGGTGAGTGTGCCCATAAAATTGTCCTGCAATAACATCGCTGAATTTTCTAAAAATATTTATCAATTTCTCATTATAGTATTCTCTCATTGCTGTGGTGCTCTTTGACGAAGGCAAATATCCCACTGGAACATGTGCTATGATGTACACCTGGAGAAAGAAACACAAGGAGGATGCATGAGGATATTTTTGCACATTCATCATAACTAAATGACATTTGGATATCTAAGACTGAAAGTGTATTAATTAAAATTTAGAAAGTAAATATCCCACCTCTCCTATTGATGACAAAAAAAGAGATGAAACATGAAACTATTAAGGTCACTATATTTGCACTTGTCTCATTTATACTACTCTAATGATATAAGGTAACTATGACCCTGGTTATAATTTTTTGAATTGGCCTCTTTTTATATCAATAGGTGTCCATTAATCCTAAAAGCAGTAAAAGCAAAGCAAAATAAAAAGAAACAGAAGAGATGAATTTATAATGTGTTTCATGTGAAAACATCTTCAAATTCTAATACTCTTATTCATCTCTGAGTCTGCCCCAAGTTTAATAAATACACAAATTTAATTTTCTGTTTATATCCTGATGATTTTGGTCTGTGGGACATACCTGTTCTTTATTTTGCCGAGAGCTGTTCAGTGTACTTTCCAGCCATTCAAACTGATTTGCTGGGTCAGTCTTGTTCAGGGTCACGATATTTGGGCCATAGTACAAGTTTGTGTTTAGACTGATAATCCTAAGGTTTGGATTAGTTCTAACTTTCTGGGAATAAAAGCCACCTATAAAAACAATTTGAAACACACATACACACATATTCAGACATTGCGAAAGCAAACTCTTAAGGCTTACAGTATAGTTGGGAAGCTCACACTCATTTCTCACTGTTTAGTGTGGATATATATATAGGCTGTCATTAGAAAGGAATCAGATATAATAAACATTGATTGAAAACCTACTATGTGCCAGGGCCAATGCTGGCACTTTCACATATTGAGGTAACAAGAGTTGTATCCAATATTCAGATGAAAAGAAATGCAGTAAGCAATGAGACTGATTTTTATAAAAGAAAGATTTATACATTGACCCCTACTTTTATATGACTAATGAGGTAAGAGGAGAGATATTGTGTAATAGAGAATTCAAAGAATGGCAACACACATGGATCTTACTGGAGACCACTGAAGGAAAAAAAAGATCAGCTAACCCAGAGCTGCTACAATCCCAGCGGAGAAGACACTTGGAGGCATCACCCTAGTCCTGCCTCTGAACCAGTGGTGACAGAACACCCGAGGGTCTGCTGCAATGACACTTTCAGAGCTGGTCATTGGGATCTTTGCTTGGCTTTCTGTGTCCTGGGCCCACTCAGCACCATGCCTTCCTTTAACTTTCAGTCACAGCTAATAACTGCGTCTTTAATTTCCTTTATTTTTCCCTGTAGTCATAACACCTTATGATTTTTACTGTCATAGTGGCAAGGCAGATAGGTTTGAATTTGTTGGAAGTTATTTTTGAAAAGCTGCCATTTAGGCCCTAGTAGAAGATAACAATAGTTTTCACTAGGGGCTCTGAGATGACAAATTTGAGGCACTTGATGCAGAGCATCTCTGTTCCAAATCACTTCTGTGTTTAAGATATTCACAGAAAGCTTTTTATGACTTTCAACTTTAATATGTCACTCCAGTGTTTAACTGGAGATTTGACAGATATCACTGGAAGGGGTATCAGTGTGACACTCACATGACTCTTCCTTAGGGCCAGGATTCCATGTGTCATCTTTTCTCTGCCTGCCCCTGTCTACTTTAAGCTGAGCCTCCTTAGCATCTGGAGTGTCTCTTCAGGCATCTTGATCACTCTTTGTGGCTCTCCCTTGTACTTGCACAAGCTCTCCATGTGCCCTGCAGGTCTGAGGGTACAGGACTAGATGCAGTTCCCTAGATTAATCAGGACCATGGCCTAATTCTAAGACAGCAGGTCTCAAATTCATATACACTGTGATTTGCTGAGTGCTAACAAAAACAACAACAAAATCGTGTCAAAGCCAAAAGTTTAAGAAAAACTTTCAACTCACGGAAATCTAGCCATTAACTTAATATTTGTCTCAAAATTTTAAATCACCAAAGTCTTAGTTTAACTACTAGGCACCTGAGTGAAGCTCACAAAATGTCAGGGATTTATATAATGCTGTGTTGAGAGCCACTGGAGCAGGGGACCTTTAGACATGACCTAGGGAAGGTTCTACTGTGCAATAATTACACATTACTTTTCCAAGCATCTCAAGCTCTATGTTAAAAGCGTAGTTATCCTCACTTTACCAGCTGTTTGCTTTATACAATTGTGCTGCTTGTTTAAATGTCAGTGTCCATTCTCTCTTCTCAATCTATTTTCCAATTAGAAACATATACTTTCGTTTACATTCAAATGCAAAGTTCAGCTTTTGCTTCATGTAGGACATACCTACTGACTGGGAGTAAAGGAAGGGAGGAGCTCCCTACAAGACAAACAGGTTTGCAACGTGTGTCACAAGCTGTGTCACTACTCACTGTCCTCCAGAAACACTGGGTAGAGAGGCTCTCCAGAATTGGCACGTCCAAGCAAACATTATTTAAATCTTTAATCAATATGAATAAAAATGGAAGCAAAAGAAGGATAAGTGAATCTCTTGCTTACCTCCCCTTAAAGTACGAACAGCTTCTTCATCTAGCCATGGTTTCCAGAGATTTGCTACTGCATTGTACACTTTACTGGAGACTATAGGCAGCTGATCCTGGCCACAAACAACAAAATCCACCATTGAAACTTTAAAGATATACAATTAATTAACTTAAACATTACTTGAATGCTGAGGGCTATGTTAGGCATTTGGAGATGCAAGAATGAATACTAGATTGATTTGGTCTTCAAAGAATTTATAACTTAGTTGGGGAGTGGGGGACAAAATATAATCAACTGACTATAAGACAATGTGCTGGGTGCTACCACAGAGGTCCTGGAGGTGCAGAAGTGAGAACAATCAAGTACAGCCCAGGGAGTCAGGATAAAAGGTGAAGAGAACATTTGAACCAGGCCTTGAACAAGGATTTTACCAATTTAATAAGAAAGGGCATCCAAACAGAAGCAATGGCTCAGACACAAACACAGACACAGAACCACACAGTCCTAAATACAGAGAAGACCTCATGTTGTAGCATGACCCGGGTATGCCAGGAGTGCGCTCATTAAAGAGCCTGAAGGCAGGCTTGAGCCTGAATTACAGGGCCTGATGGAGCATGCCCAGGGAATGGGAAAAAAATGATGATTTTAGAACTTAACAAAGTCCTCTGAAATGTTAAAGCTATCATGAAATTTCTTAACTCCTTGAATGAAGATTTATAAACATGTGCTTTTGATTTGGATAAGTCTCTTTATGGCAGCCTAAATCAATGTTTTGATTGATTTTTTAATAAGTATAAAACGTTATTTTTATTATCATAAAAATATCTTTAAGGTGATTCTAAGCTCTAGAGAGAAAAATAAACAAAACTTTTAGTAAATACTGAATAGAAATCTGGAAATCATTTGTGAAATTGGATGTTTATTTCTATGTTTAAAAGAATTATATTTAGGCCGGGTGCGGTGGCTCATGCCTATAATCCTAGCACTCTGGGAGGCTGAGGCGGGCAGATTGCTCGAGGTCAGGAGTTCGAAACCAGCCTGAGCAAGAGCGAGACCCGTCTCTACTATAAACAGAAAGAAATTAATTGGCCAACTAATATTTACAGAAAATATTAGCCGGGCATGGTGGCGCATGCCTGTAGTCCCAGCTACTCGGGAGGCTGAGGCAGCAGGATTGCTTGAGCCCAGGAGTTTGAGGTTGCTGTGAGCTAGGCTGACACCACAGCACTCACTCTAGCCTGGGCAACAAAGCTACACTCTGTCTCAAAAAAAAAAAAAAAAAAAGAATTATATTTAAAAACTAAAGCCCCCATCTTCACTTTCCTCATTTCCTTCTGTATATTGGTAAGATATACCTGTTCCAGAGACATACCTGTTCCTGTTCCCTTAAAGTATTAATCAAAACACTTAGTTATTTTTCAAGATTATGCCCAAGTCACATCAGTTCTTATGACATGTCCCCAAAACATGAAAATATGGATACATTCAGGACAAGTAATAACCAAATGATTTGTTTTAGTTGGAGTTAATTGCCCAAAATATACTTAGAGTTTATGTTAGAGATCAGGGTTACCTGAGAATTATACAGCATCTTGGCCAATCTATATTCTGATTAAAAATGATTAAGCATCATCATCATCATCATCACCATCATCATCATATAATGAAAAGCCACAAAGTCTCGGCCATTTGTTTACTTTGGGGATGGATGCCAAAGTACAGTATGTGGATATAAAATCTTAAAATTACATAAAATCACTCTAGATTTTCTTCTCTATTTTAAATATGAAAAATATGAGCATCAGAGAAGTTAAGTCATTTATTCAGGCATAGCTGGTCCGTATCAGAGCTGGATCTAAACCCATGATCACTCTTAAGTCCAACTGTCTATTGCACCATGTTTCCTTCCCATTTCTTTTTGGCTGTGACATGACTACTGCTGAGAAATGAGGTTTAGTGGGAAGTAATCCACCCATAGGTTTGGTGGCACCAGTCCGGCCAGTGCGGCAGTAAATGGGGACCCTGGCCCAGACTGCTTCCTTTGGGTGGCAACAGAAAGGGACACCTGGGCTTCCCACACTAATACCTACTTCTGTATAATGGGTGGGGACACACATCTCTCTACATATATGTTTATGTAGCTGTGGTGCACACACATGGGGTTTTAAGGGAAAAATAGCACTTATCAAATGTATTAATATTTGTTCCTAATGTTCTCCAAACTTATATATCAGTTTCTAGGAGAATTTATTAGGGAGCTTTCATGTTACATTTGACATTCCTGAAACTATGAGGTGGAAGGATGGCAGTAAAATAATAGAAAGAAGATTTTCTGATATAAAGTCATAAGGTAGAAAGAGAAAAAAATTAACAGTTAAAGATATACAGGCTGTCCAATTTACCTTGGCTGTATATATAATAAGATATGTTATATAAGTTAGATAGCATCCATATGTTTGAATATACGATTTGACTTGACAAAAAGAAGAAAATAGTAAAATGAAACAAATCTTCAAATGAGTCAGGAAGATTATCCCATGTCACTACTTAAAGCTACAGTAATGCACCAACCCACTTACTGAGGGCTTATTATGTGCCAGGTAGTAAGCTATGCCCTTTTCATATCTTATCACTAATTCTCACAAAAACTTTGCAAGGTAGGTATTATTGCTCCTATTTACAAATGAGTGATCTATGGATCACAGATAATAAGTGAATCACCCAAGTTGGCCAACATATCAGAAACAGAATAGGTTAGAGATTTATATTCTAAGGACTCTAAACCACACATACTTTCCACTATCCCAGTCTGAGTGTCATGGAAGGCACATAAAAATAATGTGTGTGACCTCAGTTTCCTGGAGCTCATTTGTCCCCAAGCTCTGCACTATGTGGTCTAACATCTCAACAGAAACAAAAGTTGATCACTATTTGAGAGGCTGACTCACAAAGACTCAACTATCATCCATCTCAAGATGGTAGGCCAGGGCAAAGAAGTCACTTGAAACTGAAGTTTTTCCTAGAGTGCAACTGGTGGGGAAAGAGGATTGAGCAATTAATGTGATGTGGCTTATAAGATCATTATTTTATTGTATTGCCCAATATTGCTATATTAAAGACAGAAACAGGAGTTTGCAGGAGTTTGCAGGGTTTTGCCCTGAAGGAATATGTGAACTCATTAGTTCACCTATCAAGGGCTGCCTCGCCTTGAGATGGCTCTCAAAGCTCCTGTGTGAATGTTTTCCAAGAGGCTTCCCAGTTATCTCAGAATCTGTGAAGTCTTCCTGTTTTTGAAAGACAAGACAGGTAAATATCTGGCTCACAGAATGGGAGCCAGAGACAATGAATCCCCAAGGCAAGAGATGGCAAGAGACGGCAAGAGACGCACCCGTGTGATTATGAACAATTTGTTTTGTAGAGATGGGCTTCCTGCTCTCTCCTGACTGTCTGCCTTAAGTCCACAACAACTAGATCAAAGAAATATAGAGCCACCATACCTCTTTGTTATTGATAACCATCTCTTAAAACTTAGAAGTTAGTTTTTAAAAGACTTTATATCTGTTTGTTCACCTAGATAGATTAAAATTTGTTAAAAGCCCTTTAAAAGGACTTTTGACCCGAACCCACTACCTGTTACCCATAGCAACCAAAATTATCTGATATGTAAATCTGTTACCCTGGCAACTGATAATTGATATCTATGATTACAAAAACCTATGTGAATCTAACCATAATTCTGGACTACTTACAGAGATGTGGTTCAGACTCCTGAGTACCTCTGCTTTATCTTGATATAAACCTTTAAAACTATACCTCAGCCTCTATATATTCTTTTATTCTCTATTTCCTATCAATTTTCTTATTCTCTATGATGACCACTATCTAAGGGACCTGGCTTCCCAGGGAGAAGCAACTGATCTCCTCACGGCCCTGCCACCCCATATACAACTTTCCAAAATCACTATTTTTAGGTTAGATTAGCTAAAATAATCAAGACCTCAAAACCCCCACTGATCATCCATTTGATGTGAGATGGAAAAGATATCCTAAGCAAAGAGAAAAATGTAGACAAATAGAGGCATGAAAGTGGTTATCATGTTTAGAAAATATTTCATATGTTAGGCAAGAGCAGGGGATATATGTTAGTGTGTTGGTCTAACTGAACACAAGGCTGGGGTGGAAAGATATGGAATGTAGGCACTGCCACTAAGGGCCTGTGAAAACTTAGACAAGCACTTAACATTACTGGGCGTCAGTTTTTTCATCTACAGAATGAAGGGTTGATGCGGACCAGTGGTCAGCAAACTTTTCCTATAAAGAGTAATATAATACATATTTTAGGTTTATAGGCTATACCATCTCCACTGCAACTACTCTACTCTGCCATTATAACACAAGAGCAGACAACACAGAATGAATGGAATCATAGCTGTGCTCCAGTAAAACTTAATTTACAAAAACAGGCAGCAGGCAGAATGTGGATCACAGGCAACAGTTTTCCAAGCCCTGGACTAAACAACAATCTCTGGGATCTCTTGAATTTATACAAATCTAAGATTCTATACTACTACAACAGGACCCTGTAACCAGGACTGGTATCCAGCTTTTATGCACAGGTTATCTATCAAACAACCTGGTTGGAGCCGGCTACATCAGGCAACATATTTTCTAAACAGGACCTTGAATCACAAAGTCCTTGAATCACATCTTAATTAGATAAACAGGACTTGAACATGGACCTCCCTTGTGGGTTCTTGTGATAGTTCGTTATGTTTTTGTTTTTAATCGCAATCTAGCTTCTATCAGAGTATGCAGATCTTTGTACACATAATAGAAATTATGGAAAATGTAAATATTTGTCAACATTAACCTTTCATGCTAACCCTGTCATGGAAATACAAATGAACAAGAACATTATTCAAAAGAAAGGAGAAACTGAAAAAGATTATGAAGGTAAATGGGAATTAATAACACACAAACTGAGTAATTTCCTTCTGAAAACTCAATATTGACACAACTCTTTATGAATTATCAGAACAATCCTTTTAAAGTCCCCAAAGCACTTGTCTTTGCCTTTTTGGATAATCAGCATTAAGAGCACACTTTATCTCCATGACCCAGTCCCACGCCCTATCACTGGCTCATGTTGTCATAATCTTGACACTAGTGGTGGGAAAAATCCTTTAAGCACTTCTGGAAGCTGATGTCAAATTTACCTGTGGCCAATAGTCATGATTACCCAGTGCAGGTAAAACCTGCAGATTTGGAAAGAAACTCTGAATGGTGGTTGTCATATTAGTGATCACATTTATAACAGTTTCTGTTGAGAGTTCAGCTACGGGAACATGAGGTGGGCTATCCCTGAAAAAAAGACAGAATCATAAAGAACAAATCAGTTTTCATAAAGCATCACTAGACTTATGCATGATGCCTGGCTATAGAATAGAATTTTCTATTCTATAAAATAGAAAATCAACAAAAATGTAATACAAAAAATACACCAGAAACCCTAAAGTCCCAGTCTCTTTCACTGCCACATTGAAGATTTATGAAAGAGAAAAAAAACTACAGCAATTAAAAGCACAGATTCTAGAGCCAAAATGACTGGATTCAAATCCCAGTTTTGCCAATTACTAGCTGTGTACGCTTGGGTAAGTTAGATTCTCAGTGCCTTCATTTCCCCATCTGTAAAATGGCAATAATAATAATACTTATTGTTAAGATTAAATAAATTACCATGTATAAATCAATTAAAACAGTGCTTAACACAAAGTAAACACTTTACAATTATTGGCCATGGTCATTATTGCAAGTGCAAGAAATACAGACCTCCTTACTTTGAAGTGGAACTAGTTAGTTATACCACTTGAAGATGATGCTTTAGAAAATTGCCATGACTGGTTAATTCTCACTGTTGCCTTTTGGCCTTTGATTATTTAATCAAGACCTATTATCACATTAATCAACACCTCAAGACACTAATACAAGTCTACTGTTTATGAATTTATCTCTTTGTTAACACTAACAAATTTCTAAGCCTGTACCCCAAAAGAATATACTATGACTTCTAAAATTGTTCTTATCTCTAATAATGTTGATTAATTTGACCTAGTATTTTTTAACCCAAATAATTCTCATGATGTAATTCATCTCTGTATGGAATTTACCATTCTAACGAAACTGAGGATACTGTGGATAAATACTGAGTAATTCATAGTGTTTCTATAATCACTTACCCTGTCCATATCATGAAAGATGCTTCTTGTCCTGAATTTTTAATAAAATCAAATACCGACAAAATAAGTTGATATGGAGAATCACACAGAACATCTCCAAAGGGACCAGGATTGGAGGCATTTGCACCTTTGGATGAAGAACACACTTTTGTGTGGTCATCTGTGATGTGGTAAGTAGGGTCTAAGTGTAAGTCCGTCACATGCCAAAATTGTCCTGTTGATTAGAAAAAAATACTGATAAATCTACTTTTTTGATTTTGGAATTCTCATACAAATATTTACAGTGAGACTAGAGACAGTTGTTCCTCCCTATGGTGGAGAAAAGCCTTAGTAATTTAAATGTTCATATGTCCAAAGTTAAATACAACCCTTCCCTGTGAGAAGATAAGGATTCAAAGAACAGTAGGAAGAATTTACCACTTATGTGTGTCAAAACTGATGAGCTCAGTTAATACTGACTACCTAAGGAAGACTACACAACCAAGAGAAGTTTGTATAGTAAAATATATGGAGATATTATTCCAGGAGGTCAGTGATAAGATCATCTTGTGTCTTATAGCATGTCTCTTGGTAGAATTTAAGGTTTGGGAAATTATTTACATTCTTCTCGTATAAAATTGGCATAGAAATATGCAGTTTGTTAGGAGTGCATGGTGAGTAGATTGCAGAACAAGGAACTATATAGATTACTCAATTTCTTATATAACCTTGACTCTCAACATAAATTGAAAGAACATAAATCTTTAATACTAGCTTTAAGCCAAAAATAGGAATTTCCTGTGGTTCTTACAAGTTATTTAGCAGAAGTACATCTTCTGTCATACACTTGTATAAAATGTTAATACTATTAGGGAAAACAGTCATTAAGAAGGATGCTTCCATTGGGTTTTCAAGAAGCCAAACCCATTTAATACCATAATGGCTCAGAAATCATCTTAAGGAAGACTCTTTCTGAATCTTCCTTAAGGAGACTGAAGGAATAGAACAAATAATCATAGTAATATCTCTCTATATTAAGCATTTACCATGTGCCAGGCACTGTGATAAGCAATTTAAATGTACTATGTCGTTTCATTCTCAAAACTACTCTCTGAAGTAGGAATCCTGATTCTCATTTTAGAAGCTGAGAAACTAATGTTAGATCAATTAGGACATTTGCCCAAGTATACACAGCTAATAAATGAGAGTCAAACTCTAAACCTTCATTCTGAAGGGCCCCCAAGTTTGCTTATATATAATTTCTATATATATAATATGATTTTGCTGCCTTCTCATAAACAATTTTCAAATTGTTTTAATATTGAGTTTTTTTCACACTTTGAGTTTTTGAATTCGCTCTGATTATGACTAATTTACATCACAAACACAACAAAGGTGACGAGGTAGCACATACCATACCAGAAGCAAAGAGCAAATAAGTAGAATGCAAACTTTTATCCATACAAAAATGATAAAACTTGAATAAAACCCAAAGCTGGGATAATAAAGTGAAAACAGTTAATTTGTTAAGGTGGAAAAGGTAGATTATCTTTTGATTGTTGTTTCTTCCAACATCATTGCTGTAATAATTTTATAACATATTTAAGTTCACAAATAAAAAGTGGTAGACAAAAAATTCAGAAGAAAGTAGACTTAAAATAGTCTTTACAGCTAATAACTCAGCACTTAGTCACCATTTGAAAACATTGGCAAGAGTAATTTGATTAATTTTATTCTATAATGCAGAAAATAACCCAACCTTTATTGCCAGCTTAGATAATAATTTATCCAGCACACAAAGTAAAGACAGTCAATAGCTCAGAATCACCTTAGAGGATGCCTTTCCTTGGAGTATAAGTAGATAATAAGTAGATAATGCAACTCATTTTAATGTAAACAGTATTTTTATTATTTGTAGAATGTTAAGGTATAGTAAACTGCTCACAACAGTATGTAACCAGCTCCATGAACAAAAAATGCCTTTTTGCAGTTTTATGTTTCAAGTTCCCAGGCCAGTAAGATTTGCTGACCAGAACTTTGTAATTTTCTCTTTTATTGATCACCTCCCTTTTGAATTGTTTTCAGAAATAATAAGGAGATAATTACAAGGCCTTACAGTACCCAAGAGGTCAGAGAAGTCAAGATAAGCAGTTCCACAATGAACCTATTCCCCACTACCTGCATGCACACAAGACTGAAAGAATGACCAATATTACCCCCTAGCTCATTACACTACTAAAATCTCCACCCTGAAGAGGCTTACCCACCATTTTTTGGTCATGTAACGTATGTGCCAGTATGATTTCTCACAGTGCGTGCGTGCCCTGCACTCCACCCCAAACATGTAATGATGCTGATTCACTTCATGCATTATTTGCACTATTCATTACCCTTCTAGGTAAAACCCTGACCCTATAAGCCAGAGAGAGGTAATGAGGCAGTCCTCCCACCTCCCTGTTGATGTCCTCTGCAATAAATTTCCTTTCTTCCTTGATAATCCTCCTTATCTTAGTAATTGGCTTTCTGTGTGGCAAGCAACTGAATGGGGTGGGGGGCCTTCATGGGTTCCTTAACAAGTATAGTGTTATGGTTAACAGTGAAGAGTCAGACTGTCTGACTTCCAAACCTAGCTGCGCCACCTACTCATCTAGCTGTGTGATCTTGACCTGCTTCATCTGTAAAATGGGAATAATAATAGTACATAATGTAAGGTTTAAGTGACTTAGTAGAGATAAAGTCCTTAGAAAGTGTAAGACACCAACCAAGTAAGCTCTATGTTAATTTTCCTGTTATTATTTTGTAACTGCAAACGCTGAATTTCAAATTCCCCGTTTCCAAGTAATACTTAAAATTCATTGAGCACGTATGATATGTTTAGTACTGTTTTTTATGCTTTACATGTATTAACTCATTATTATTTCCATTTTACAGATAAGAAACTGAAGTGCACAGAGATTAAGTTCAAATTACATATATCACCTGCAACAGATCTAAAATATGAATCCAGGATGTCTGACTCCAGTGTCTATGTTGGCTTTAACAGCACACACTGCCTCTTTGTGTGTGCTCACATTCAAATATCCTCAGTCTCACCTGCCTCACATGAAAACAGATAATGACAAAATCTACTTTCCAGATACTATCAAGATTAAGAAAAATGAGATTATAAACAAAATCAATTTTTATAAACCAAAACTTGAAATGTATTAAGGGCACATCCCTCTGATGTAATGTAGTACCTGGATTTATATATCTCCAGCATCTAGAATATGCCTCACCTGCAGCAGGCCACCAACAAATATTCTTTATTTCTATATGATGACATTTAGGCAAAGACAGGTTTCAAGCTTTCCTTGAGATCACGTGATGACCCAGTAATGAAAGCTCACCTGGAACCAGTCTCTCCTGTCTAATCCTCTTCCTACTACATGGCATTGCCAGACAGAGAAATGAGGGGGTAATTATTTAGATTCACTGAGAGATATCTTTAAATAGAAGCCAAAAACAGAGCTCTGACAGATTCTTAACCTGGGATTTATGAATAATGAACCTCAGGAGGTCTCACTTCCCACCCTTACTGGAATTGTATATAAAATGCTGTGTGCATGTGTGTGTGCATGTATGACGTGGCCTGTGGCAGAGCCCACATCCCAATGCAGGTTCCCTGGTTCAGAGCCCAAAGTTGTTTTCACTATATCATAATTACTTTCTTGTTCTGCAGACCATCTTTAAAAAGATTTCCAAAAATGTCTGTCTCTGTGTTGTGTGTGTGTTCAATATATCTAGGTAAATGCTCAAAATTAAAGCAGAACATCTTTAAGTCAAAGAAAATGTTATAATGTATCCTAAAGGACCCATGAATCATAGTTCATATGTTTGGACATATGGTTGTTGTTTAAATAGGTGTTTGACTATAGGGACTTGACAGGGCAGAAAGCCGAGACTAGAAATTTAAATATATAAATACAAAATAAGCAAGTAGAGGCCAGGCATGCTGGATGTTTAAAAGGAAGTTCAAGCATTTGGGGCTGGGAGGAGGGGAAAGGAATGTTCACATCAAGTGGAAAACATGTAAGATAGGGCACGTAATGTGCATTGTGAAACTGAGTTTCACTTCAGACCTTTGAACTCCAGTTACCAGCCTCCCTTCCTCTTCAATAGTAGGTCATTCAACCTGTGGCTGTCACAAGAAAAGTGTTCACTGAGTCCTTCAGCTGTCAGATCCTTAAAATCCAAAAGGTGAATTTGCCATTGGTTGGTCTCATGCGACCAGAGACATTTAATCTCAAAATCCTCAACAGTCATGGAATTAAAGTAAAACAACTCCAGCTTAAATAAACGCAGAAACCAGCATACATAAACATTTTGGGGCAATATCTTGTTATGACTGACCTTTGCCACAATTGGGAAACCAGATTTACAGTTCTTGTTTCAGATTGCCTGACAGCTGAGTCATGAAGACTCGGCTATCCAAAAAAGAGAAGACATTTGCCTAGAATATTCCCAAAGTCCTGAGAGAGAGCAGAGACGGAGAGAAAGAGAAGTTTCAGCACTAACGTAGTACCGACTCTCAGGGACAGCTCTCTGCTTCTCTAATTTCATTTTTCCTCTAAGAGAGCAATTATTTTTAAAGCGAGTCGGGGAGGTGAAGGCTTCTTGATTTTTAAAACTGAACGCTCAGATGGCATTGTACAATCTCTCATCAAACATTTATCTATTCTGGACCAGTGATTCTCAAACTTTAGCGTCTATCAGAATCACCTGGAGAGTCTGCTGAACAGCGGATTGTCGGACCCCACCTTCAGAGTTTTGGATTCTGTAGGTCCAGTATGGGGCTGAAAATGTGCAATTCTAACAAGTTAGGTGCAGCTGAGCTGCGGGTCCCAGCTCACACTCACACAACTACCACTGCAGCAGCCACTGGGCTGAGTGTTGAGTCGCTCTCTGATTGGGAGAGGGGCAGAAGGCAGAGTGCGACTGAAATTTACACCCGGGAGGTGAAAGGGAAACTCTGCAGTCCCGCTCCGCTCCGGGCAGACTGGGGCAGGTGGGACACATCCAACTCCCAGCTTCCTTTTCCCTGAGACCTGCAGCATTTCCTTCCTTCCCCACAGAGCAAAGCAAGAAGGACTCCGGATGTAAACAAATGCCCCGCCGGCGGAATCCCGCCCTTGGAGCGCCCCCACTGGCGCGGGCATGTCCCCCAGCGCAGCCCCCACCTCCCGGCGCAACGACCGGTTCTCCGCTCCCTCGGTCGCCGTCGCCCCCGCCCTCCCCGCCCTCCCCGCGCCCCGCAGCCGCAGTCCACGCCCGGCGCGCCGGGGGCCCAGCTGGCCGAGCCTCGGCCGGGCGCGCAGCTGTCCCCGCGCACTTTCCGCGACTTTGCCCGGGCGCTCCCGCCCAGCGCTCTCGGCAGCTCCCGGGAGGAAGAGGGTCCCGGACGACTCACCCACCGCCGCAGCGGGACCCCGGCCGCCAGCGGGCGCCAGGGGCAGGCCGAGGCCGGGGCGGCCGTGCCAGGCGGCCAGCAGACAGCAGACGAGAGCGCCCAGCAGCGCCATGGCTGGCCGTGGCACGGAGCCGGGAGGCTCGGGCTGTCCCGCGGTTCCACTCGGACCGCCGGGCCCGGGGCGGGGAGGAGGTACAAGAACGACGCGGTGTAGAGGCCCAGCCTATCACGTGCAAGGGCAGGTTCCGCCGCGGGTCGGTTAGCCTGACCTTCAGCCGTTGCATAGCTATTAGCACTCTTGCTTCTTAACGTCAGTGACTGGCCTGGGAAGGAATGTTTTCGGGCCAACCCCAAGCAGATCATCTTCCTTAAACGCCACCAGGCCCTAAATAGATAGGGCTCCTCAGCAAGATGTAATGCAGAAAGCCCTGAAGTATCGTGATTTGGACAAGGCCAGCAGAAGTTTTGGATAGCGCAGTGGATCTCCAATTGTAGTTTCTGGAGCAGCAGCAGCAGCACCACCACCTGGAAACTCTGAAATGCACATTCCCAGGCCCCAACCCAGACCTATAGAATCAGAATCTGGGGCTGGAGCCCAGCAAGTTCAGCAATTTGTGTTTTCACAAGCCTGGATGGTGATGTTTGAGAACCAGTGCTCAAAGACAACAGGTGTTTTTTTTTGTTTTTTATAGAATATGTCTCAGAATCATGCTCTATGCATTCTAGAGATGCATAGAAATAATAGAGGTGGTTGATTTTACTTTTCCAAGTGACATTTGAAGATACTTAGTCTGGCAAAGAAGTCCAAATCCCCAAAGTGCATTGTGTCCTATGCTCTGTGTTCCTCCTCTTAAATTTATGACAATGCTGACCTCTTTAAGATAATACAGCTAAGAATTTAAATTCATAAGGTGTGGAATTACTTTGGAGAAGAAAGGGTCTTCCAGAATTACTAACTTCATAAAAGACGTTGTAGAGTGTATTTGTTTCCCATCAAAGACAACCTTTTTTTGTATCCTGTGTAATTTAGTGGGAGTGTGTCTCATAAAAGGGGCTTTGAAATAAGAATCAAGGCGCCTCTGTTTCCTTTTCAAGTCCTGCCAGGACTGTCCAAGTCTTGCCTCAGCTTTGGGATGATTCAAAAGCGTTTCAAGAAGCAAAGTGCATTCCAATGGTGGACAAAATGGTCGTTGGAGTCTCTCAGTCCACAACTTCCAAAGTATGGGAGAAAATGAAGCAGGGGAAAAAATGGTGAGCTAGTGAGGGAGGACAACTTTAAGGATAGCAAAATAACGTGTGACTTTCTAGTCCAAACATTTTAAAGATAGGAAACGAATAAATTGTAGAAATAGCTATTTTCACCTTTTTTTTCAGTTTCACTACTGTTTACTGGAAGTAAATTTGTTGTGAAATAGATTTTCAGTAAGTAATCATAAAATGAGGCATACACATTTGGAAACTTAAGAAATGTTTGCAATCCTAAAAGGACAATACAGTGTATTAAAATTAGTGGGAGCCCATCCTCCTTTCTATTCACTCTGCTTTCTTTGATTTTTCTTTATACTCACTCTTTTAAAAGCACAAAACTACAGTGCCCCAACATCTCTGTGGGTATACCTCAACCCTGAGCATATATTTGTAGGTGCCTATATTCCAGGTGTATTCATATATCACTGGGAGTGTGCATATCTGGGTAAGGGAAAACACATGTAAGATAAGGACAGAACAAAATAGCCTTAGTCTAGTTTGTATAGTTGAGGTCTTGGAAATTTTTCCTTACCTTTAACTATGTTAAAAAAAAAAAAAAAGCAAACCAGAAAGTTAGTATATTGACAGATTACTGTGTGAGATAGAATGTGGTTTGAAGAAAAATGATTTGCAACTACCTTGTAAAAATTTAGGAAGCAAAAATCTATCTGTTCATTTTCTTCCTGGAAACTGCATTTGGTGTACCACTGCAACTGTTGGTCTTGTAGCCCATTGTATCTTTGTTTCCCATTTAGGCCACCCAAAACTTTCCATTCTTTACTCTATGAGACAGTTGTTATGGAAGTAATGCCAACAGAATGTTATTTGGCCTCATTATAATGAGCTGAAAATAAATCCCTATCCTTGGCCTTATGTCTTTAATAATAAGAAAGCTAGAATCTGTGCTTGTACTAGAGAATAGGCTGAAAGCACTAAGGATTAAGCAACCCTCCACCAGAAGCAGAGATGATGACCGTCAAAACAGTTGGAGCCAATACCCTCTCAATGTTCTGCTTCATGCTGCTAATGACAGAGGTAAGCCACTATGGTGGTATGCCAGTAGTCCTAGCTATTCACTACTTGGGAGTATTGAGTTGGGAGAATTGCTTGAGCTCAGAAGTTTCAGACCAGCCTGGGCAACATAGCAAGGGCCCATCTCTTAAAAAAAATAAGTAAATAAATAAGAATTTCCCTCATACTTACAGCTATAAGTTAAATGGATATTAAATTAACTATAAAAACTTACTGAAATTACTAGGCAAATTAAAAATGAATACAGCATTACATACCCCCCAGCACTAAGGCTAACAAAAAAAAAAAGATTTCCTAAGGAATGATCAATGAAAATAAAATTTTGCATTTTTGTTTCAAGAAAAAGCTGAAATATTACTTTTGGAGAGGAAATAAGGGGAAAAATCGCAAAGATTGCAATTCTCAGTTCTATTTACTAGTCATGAGAACTTAGACACATGAATTTAATCTTCAGTTCCCTCATTGGAAAAACAATAACATCTGCCTTTCCTAAAAATAAAAACAATAATAACTGCCTTCTTGCTTCTCATTGTGAAGTTGAGAAAATGTATAAAAATCATCTTGTAAATAATGAAATGCAAAATAATATTTGTTTGTTTGTACTTCACAAGTGCAAATCCTAGCCAGTTATTAAAAGATATCTGCTTCGGTTTGGTTGACTCAATCAGCTTCTCCTTCTCCCCCCCAAAAAGGAATTTGAATGCTTTTGTGCATAACACTCCATTTTGCACTCCTGTTGACTTAGTCCAACTCAATTTAGTTGTTTGGAGAAACATCTTTGTAATTCAGGACAAAGCTCATTTCCTTTTCTAATGTGCCTTTCTTCAAAAGGAAACCTTGATTACGTAATATTATGATTATATATATTTACCTTTTAATAAAACATTTTGATGTACATCATTTTGCTTTATCAGAATATCTGTTTCTAATAAAGACATTGTTTCTGTAGCCCAACCCAATATAATAAGGTTTCTTTGAGTCTTGGCTAAGTGAATTTAATCATTACAGATTCTCCATGGAAGTCTCAACCAAAGCTGTGGTGTTTCTACATTTCATAAGGCTTCTGCTTTTTTTCTTTTTTTGTAAATTATTATTTTAAACAAGGTGCTATAAGAATGGCTATTTTATTTACAATTCTCTAATATATGATGCCTAGCCAGATTAATGATACTAAACACAGTGACAAAATTTCACACGTAAGATTTTTATTCCAATTTGACTTGCATTCCAAAGGAAATTATAAAATGTATATTCTTTATAAAAAAGTGAAAATTTTTTAATGTGAATTATAAAACATGATAAATTTGGAGATTAAAATTGGGCTAGTTACTTGGAGTAACAAATTTTTAAATCACCATTTTAAATCACCACACCAAGGATAACCTTCTAATTAGTGATCAGCTGTGCTGTAATAGCAGGATAACACTGAGACTTGAGTAAACAGAAAAAATCAAAGAGCTTCTCCAGCGCCAGACCAGGAACTTTTCTATGCCTTCTCATAGTGGCGAACAGCAACCACATCCCCAAAAGTAAGAGTCTGAAACATTCAAAAGATAATCAAATCTTTTTACACAGGAACATCAGTAGCTGAATTTTAAAGATTATCTCATGTGTAATCTAAATATTATGCAAAACAATTTTATGCATATTAAGCACGGCATAAGCTCTTCTTTTCTTAAAACAAACAAAAACCCCTTATATTTTTTCAGTGAATACTATGCATACATAGTTCATGTCTCTAAAATGAGAATCTAGTGCAAGCTGAAATTAACAATTTAGACTGAGGTCAAAAGAATTTCTTTAGTCTTAAATTATCTGGGTAATTGAGCAAATTGGGGTGAGGAATGAATTGTCTACATTGTTGTCTCAGCTATCTGCTTTGAAAGTGAATGAAATTTATGATAGGCTTTCAAAATAACAGTTTTCACTTCATAATCTATATAAATTTTGAGTAGGCTTTAGAAAATCACATCTTTTGAGCCAATGGCATTTGGAATGACTTGTTCCAAAATCAACAGGAACATGTACATGTACAAATGTTCTCCTTGGTTTGGCTGCCATGTTTTAGCCTATGTGAACCCAGTGGTTAGGTGGGTCTGATGAGGAACATTGGCTTTATTACTTCAGTATCAAGTCCAACTTGAAAAATTGCTATAAAACCACTTTACAAAGTTTAGGGGGTTGTGGTGGTCATTATTTTTATGTATTGCTGTGATTTTCAAGAGCATCCTGTATCCTCGCCACCCATTGTTTCAACTTTCCTTTTTGAACTCAGTATGGCCTGATTACAGCCACACATGCCACAGTTGAGCTGTCTGCTTTTCTGTATGCAGGAAAAAACAGTGGAAGTAAAAGAGTGAAAGAGAAATTCAGATTGAATCTGTTAGAAATGAATCCTTTCTTTTGTTGATTATTGAAGAAAAAAAATGTGGATAAATATCCTTTAGCATGAAAGGAAAACTGTCCCTGTGCTCCCACCTCACATCCACAGAAGCAAAAATACCTCAATCTGATTGCAATAGACAGCTCTGATTGCAATAGTCAAGGGGGGGAAAAGGAAACAATAGTCGATTTTCTTAAATAATAACAACAAAAACAAAATCTTTTCTGTTGTCAGAAAGAATATGTAAAGCAATCCGCCCCCACATGAATGAATGAGCCTACTTGACTTTGTCAATATCATCAAAATACTATTAGTCCACACAAAAAGTGTCTGAGGAAGGCTTGGTCAAGGCATAATACTCCCAGTTTGTGATGCTGCTCCATCATTAGAAAAATTATTTGTCAGGTAGGGAGGGAGAGAAGAAAGTGGGGATGAGGAGGAAGAGGAGAGGGGGAAGAGAGGCAGGGAAGAAGAGGGAGAGGAGAGGAGAGGGGATGGGCAGGGAGGGAGCAAGGGGAAGGGGTTGAGAAGGCTTGGGGAGAGGGTAAAAACCAAGAACTGTCATTACTTACCATAACCATTTTGCCATCTTTAATTTCTCTTACAAAATTTGTTTCTTTGCCATCCCATTTCTGTACATGAATGAGTTTGTCTCCATCCAGGCTAATAACAGACTGAGTGAGACCAACAACAAAATGCAGAACATAACAATGAGTACAAGTCAGATTTCTGATATGGAAAACAAATGACATGACTTTTGACAGAGTTATATAATTGAATAAATCGTAATCAACTAATTCTTTTGTTACCACATCCTCTGTTACTTCTAGATTTATTATTATGTAAGTTCTAGTAATCCCTAATTTGATTAAAATGTGTATATCTACATGCAAAAACTTTATATATCATAAATAAAAAATCCTAAAGTAGTGCTTTCTGACTAGTCACAGTTCTGGTTTGAACAAATCCTAAGAAAGGCAAATTGTTTATTTAGTTGATCTGAGACAACCAAAGGTATTAAACAAAGCCCAATCTTTCTTTTAAACAAGCACTATTAAATACTTTCTGAAATATGTTTGATACAAAATGTAAACAATGTATGGTAAGCAACATACACAGTCAAGATTTGAGCTATACAAGAAGTACCCATTGTTCAAGTACCCATGTGCTCACCAGTATGCTAAATTAACTTTGATCTCTTTCTCCCTAAACTGAAATCCTGAAAACATTCTCCACTTCCCAACATCTACTGGAAACCTTTATCTCTTATTCCTCCCTCCCCAACCTCATACCTGAAAAGAAGCAGCTTCTTACCTTACAGTTTCTGTCATCTGCAGTGGTTTCATCAAACTCTTCTCCCAGATGGAAACTAATCTCTGTGTTCTTGAATGTGCTTTGAGTCCTAATCACCACTTTGTCTCCTTCCTGACTGATAATCACTGTTGGCTTGGTCACATTTCCCACCTGCCTGGTGGCAAAGCCCACACCTAACGTAGCAAAGAGAAACAGTACAGTCAGCATCAACTTCCAAAATAGCTAACAAAGCAGGAATCTGCTTTCTGATGCTAGAATCCACATTCTAAAGTGTAAGTTTCATTAGAGCACGATTAGCCCATTAATGATGTAATAAAACTACTGAACACAATAAGTGGATGCAGGAAAAAAAAGTCACAGGAGTTTCACAATCTCCACAGAATATCAAATGCTCTGTTATTTGGTCCTAGACATAAAAGCAGGAAAATGCCATGTTAAAAATCCATTCAGTGGGAAATGCATAGTCTAGCATCTGATTAGGACAACGTGATCTGTCTTTGTCTCTCGCTGACCTGATGGGTGAAAAGGGGAATCTGCATGTATCTGAAGGTGCAAGTTAAGAAGGAAACAGCAAGTCTTATTGTTACGTACCTAGAGCCTTCATGTACTCATCAAAGTTCTGGCTGTCTGTCAGCTTCCAGGTAGCGCAGAAAGCCTCCACCATCCTTGCCTTTTCCCCTCTTTAGACAGGAGCGAGGATCTTCTGGTCTTTGTGCCACTGCAGTTCAGAAGACCCTTTGCACCTCAGCAGCAGCTCTGCCCTCTTATTTGGAAGGAGAGCGGGCAAAAAGCCAACGATCTGAATTGTAAACACACCCTCACCAGTGCCCCTCTCTTTCCAGAAGGCTGTCAGAGAGAGGGCATGGGAAGGGGGGCTCGGGAAGCTCCAATCCTCTTTTCGATTGGCTCAGGCCACTGGGTTAGCGGAGTAGGTCGGCTTCCTCCCAATCCTCCCACTGCAGCCCTTATGCCTGAGAAAGCTCTGCGGGGATTCAATGGTGCTGGAGGCAGGAAATGGAAAAATGAGAGAGGGTCTTTCAGGTTCAGCAAGAAAAAAACTTGGCAAAGGCAATCTCAGACTGTGAGGAAAGAAAAAAGACTCATAATAGGACATTCAGATTGATTTCCGTTAATGGCAAAGCTGGTTACAAATGAGGACCTCCTTAAAGAAAGCCACTGAAATGCTGGGCTTTCCAGACAAAGGAGACTGAACAGTGTGTTTTATTTTCTCTCATATTTACAAGGAGAGCAAAACGCAGGCTAGAATACACCAAACTGGGAAAAGAGGAGGGGGAGGAGGTGTCAAAGCCTTCCCTAGATGTACTGCTTGGAGGCTGCTCTGACTGAGTGTCAACGGGAGGCTAAATAATTTTGCCCCCTGCCCAAGACAAACTGAGTGAACTTAAAGATCCCATTGTCCTTTCCAAGAATGTGAGAACCAGACTGAGTTGGAAAGGGGCCTAAATGAGAGTATGGATAGGACTTACTAATGAGGTACAAAAATAAAGAAAAGAATGCTCTTTTTCCACCTCCTTTAACAGATTATAGAATCCATGTGGAAAAACTAGACAGAAGATTATTTAGTAAGATTTTAAATGACCTGCACTGTAGGACCTTTTCACTTCCTGAGGCCACATCTACATAAATACAATCCTTGTACGTGCTGGGAGTTAAGAATGGGAGAAGGGCAGAAATTAGAGAAGCGCTGGGAATCAGAAGCTCAAAATACCTTGAGGGTTCTAAGCAGTGTATTTAAAAGAGGGATCTCAAATTCCCTTTCTCCCATGTTCTTCCTGCTTAGAGCACCAATGAAAAGCAGCTTCCCTGCCTCTCATGGGGACAGAGCAAGGCAATCTGACTTGGCAATTCCTGCTCTTCTCTCTCCCTTCCCATTTAAACACAGCCCAGTGCCTTTCTGCTTCTGTCCACACCAAGTCCAACAGACAAAGTTCAGAAAGCATCTCATGCTGACTGCCTTCATCGTCATTCGATGTCGGTATCTCAAAGGTGCTTATTTAACATAAATAATAGTCTTTCCCCAAGCCTGATCTCCTTGCATTTTTCACTATGTTTGTGAATGGCACCATCATGTACTCAACTGCACAAGCCAGAAATCTTAGAAATCATTTCTAATACTTTACCAGCTAAAATCAAATTCAATGCCATGGCCTATTTATTTCACTTCTTGAATATTTCTCTAATTTGACATTCTTCCCCCATCTCCACAACCACCATCTTAATTCAGGCAATTATTGGCTTTTACTATTTCTATGGCAGTAACTTCCCACCTGTGCATCCTAGAGCCACTCTAGATCTCGATGCCTTTCACTACACTGGAGCCTGAGGGGCCTTTTTGAATACAGATCTACATCTTCCTAGTGACTAATAAAGTTGAGCAGCTTTCACGCGCTTCTCTACCATTTGTACTTCTTCATTAGTAAAGTGTTCAAATCTTCTACCTGTCTTAAACTGTGCTGTCTTCTTGCTATTGAATTATAAGAGTCCTTTATGTATCCTAGGTAAAATCATTTGTTGGGTATGTATTTTGCAAAAATTTCTTTCTTCTCATTTTCTTCATTTTCTTGATTGTGATAATGGTTTCCCTGATGTGTCCAAATTTATCACGTGTACACATTAAATATATGCAATCGATTTTATGTCAATCATACTATAGTAAAGCTATTTAACAAAATCTAAATCTGATCTTGTCCCTGTGGTACAGCAGATTATGCCACTCCAAAAATATACTTCTGTGGCATATTTTAAGATGGCTATATAGAGAAATTGCAGACATAAGAACAGATCTAAAAAGCTGTCCTTTTGTAAAAGAAATTTACATCTATCTACATTAGTAAAGTAAACAGCAGATGTAGAAGCTTTCTCTGAGACCTCCTATCACCCTAAAGATGGGCCTAAGAAAGATATCAAAATCTCACCCAGAGATTATCATTTATTCTTCTGAGGGAGAAGAGATAAAGTCCTGGGAGACTTTATCTGCATAATAAGACAGGCTTTGTTCACAGTGTAGTTCCTTCCTTCACCCTCCCACAGTTTGTGACCAACACCCTCCAGAGCCCTCCAGTCCTCCCTAGTCCCTATTTCTTTCCATGTGGCATAAAAAAAACTTAAGCATCTGGTCCTTCTTTGAGTCTCATATTTCGCGTGGTTCCCGTGCACATGTATACATAATAAATTTGTATGCCTTTATCCTGTTAATCCATCTACTGCCAATTTATTCCAGAGACTCAAATTATGGAAAGTTCAGAGGGTGAAAGGAAAGTTCCTCCCCAGTCCTACATCCCTCTCCTGCTTAAACCACTTCAAATGGCTTCCTTTTGCTTTCAGGTTAAAGGCAAAAATTTATAGCATTGCCTATCCCAGGCTTGTCTCAACATTTGAAGAACTCAGGATAAGAATCCAAATGGAAGCACACATGTGGTATGTTTAAACAAAAGTTAGATAACAAATGATGCCCATAGCTTGGCCCACCACCTTGGCCAGTACTCAGATCTGCTCCTAATCATCTCACCAGGGCCATCCTATGATGCGTGTAGGCCTGAACAGTAGCACAGATCTGGTGGGGCAGACAGGGCGGACACTGATCTGGAACCCAGAGTTTCAGGCAGTGAATGGAACCTCCTAAACTTGGGTTGGAGACTTAGGGATTAACCTGAACTTGGTGTTGTAGTGACATGAGCTTGAAGATGCCCTAAACTACCTTGAAAAGCTTGACTGGAAGCAACCCAGAAGACACAAAGCTTGAACAGTAAGCCCCCCTGACATCATTTGAGCTTCTGAACCAAGTACCTAAAGCAGCCCCATCTAAGGAATTTTCATAAGTTCTCTCTCTCTCTCTCTCTCTCCCTCTTTTTCTAAAATTTAGATGACTAATCCATTTATGCAAACCATTTCTATGGTAAACATTCTTAAATTAATAATTTATTTTGTTACCACAAAATATTCTTACATTTTTTCATCTAATAAATCATGTTTAAAGTGGTGGTATGTTTAAGTATCATTCTGAAGTATAGTAAATTATTCCATTTTCATATTCTAAAAATGTAAAATCATTGTGAACAAAGATGATATATTACACATCTTCATCTTAGCTCCTTATAGATCATGGGTGCTGAAATATTTGCCTATACCCATTTATTTCTTCCACTCTGTATATGAAGAATATGAGATGATATATTTATTCTGATTTAAAGCATATATTTCTATAATTCTGATTCTTTTATACCTTATAGAAAACATAAAAGCCTCACATTTCGAGGCAGGTTTTGCTTGCATATTAATTTCATAATAGGCAGAAACAAATACATATTGTTATACAGATCTCTATAGCAGAAATTTTAGGAAAAGCCATTTGACTATTTTTTAATTTTTTAATTTTTAATTTCTATAGATATACTAATATAATAGTTGTACAGATTTATGGGGTACATATGATATTTTGATACAAGCATACAATGTGTAATGATTGAATTGTTACAGTGAACCAGGTTCTTTGCCCACTACTCAAGAGGAAGCCAATACACTGAGACAGCAGGGGTTATAGCAGAGAAAAAGTTTAATATTGCCGGCTCCCTGTGAAGAGAGTGGAGGAAGTTCTCAAATCTGGCTCTCTGAGAATTTGGGAGAAAGGGTTTAAAGATAGTTTGGTGGGCAAAAGGCTAGGCAATTCAGTCTGCTAATTGGCTAGGTTTGAGGTAGGACCATAGGGGTATGGAAATCATCTTCTTGTGCTGAGTCAGTTCCTGGGTGGGGGGTCACAAGACCAGTTGAGTCAGTTCCTTGCTGTAGGCCACTTGTCTGAGGGGCTCAGCCACTCCACTGGAATGCAGGGCCTGGAAAATATCTCAAAAACTAGTCTTAGGTTTTACAGGGGTGATGTTATCTACAGAGAGAGTTAAGAATCTTTATGACAGGCCGGGCGCGGTGGCTCACGCCTGTAATCCTAGCACTCTGGGAGGCCGAGGCGGGCGGATTGCTCGAGGTCAGGAGTTCGAAACCAGCCTGAGCAAGAGCGAGACCCCGTCTCTACTATAAAATAGAAAGAAATTAATTGGCCAACTAATATATATACAAAAATTTAGCCGGGCATGGTGGCGAATGCCTGTAGTCCCAGCTACTCGGGAGGCTGAGGCAGGAGGATTGCTTGAGCCAGGAGTTTGAGGTTGCTATGAGCTAGGCTGACGCCATGGCACTCACTCAAGCCTGGGCAACAAAGCGAGACTCTGTCTCAAAAAAAAAAAAAAAAAAGAATCTTTATGACTATCAGCTATGTGACCCTTGAGTAGCAATTATAGGAAAGCTAAGTAGGAGACAATGGCTGGTTGTTATTATTATTTTTAACTATGCCTGTGCCTTTGCAGAGTTTAGGCCCTTACCACAATTCTTGCCTTGCACTCTTTTATTAATTTGTAAAAGGCAGTTTCAGAATCTGGGTAACTCTGATATTTATCACCTCAAACATTTATCATTTCTTTGTGCTGAGAAGAACAGTCAAAATCTTTTTTTCTAGCTATTTTGAAACATACAATAAATTATTTTTAACTATAGTCATGCTATTGTACTACTGACCATTAGAACTTATTCATTCTATCTAACCATATTTTTGTATCTATTAACTAACCCCTCATCGTCCTCTCCTCTCCATTTTCCTTCCCAACTTCTGGTAAGCACTAGTCTGTGGTAAGCACTACCTCCATGAGATCAATTTTTTTAGCACCCACATATGAGTGAGAACATGCAATATTTATCTTTCTCTTTCTGGCATATTTCATTTAATATAATGTCCTCAAATTCCATCAATGTTGCAGCAAATGACAAGATTTCATTATTTTTATGGTTGAATAATATTCCATTGTGTATATATACACATTTTTCTCTGTTCATCCATTGATGGACACTTAGGTTAATTTAATATATTGGCTGTTGTGAATTATGCTGCATTAAACATAGGAATGTAGATATCTCTTAAATATACTTATCCTTTCTTCTGGATATATACCTGGCAATGGGATTGCTGTATCATATAATATTTTATTTTTACTTTTTTGAGGAATCTCCATACTGTTCTCCATAGTGACTGTACTAATTTACATTCCTACCAACAGTGTACAAGTGCTCCCCTTTTTCTGCATCCTCACAAGCATTTGTTATTTTCTGTCTTTTTGATAATAGCCATTTTAACTAGGGTGAGATGATATCTCATTGGAGTTTTAATTGCATTTTCCTGATATTAGTAATGTTGAGTATTTTTTATAAACTTGTTGGCCATTTGTATATCTTCATTTGAGAAATGTCTATTCAGATCATTTGCCAATTTTTAATCAGATTATTTTGTGGTTTTGGTATTGAGTTTTATGAGTTCCTTATATAGTCTGGTTATTAATCCCTGTGGGATGGATAATTTGTAAATATTTTCTCCCATTCTACGGGTTGTCTCTTAACTTGGTTGATTATTTTCTTTGCTATTCATAAGCTTTTTAACTTGATGTAATCCCATTTGTCAATTTTTGCTTTGTGTCTTGTGCTTTTGAGGTCTTACTCAAGAAATTTTTGTCCATACCAATGTTCTAAAGCATTTCTTCCATGTTTTCTTGTAATAGTTTCATGGTTTCAGTTCTCCCATTTAAGTCTTTAATCCATTTTGATTTGATTTTTATATGTGATGAGAGATAGGGGTCTAGTTTCATTCTTCTGCATATGGTTACCCAGTTTTCTCAGCACCATTTATTGAAAAGACTATCCCTTCCCCAATGTATGTTTATGATGTCTTTGTTGAGAGTAGGTTGGCTGTAAATATGTAGAATTATTTCTGGTTTCTCTATTCTGCTCCATTGGTCTATATGTCTGTTTCATGCCAATACCATGCTGTTTTTGTTACTATATCTTTGTAATATATTTTGAAGTCAGGTAATGCAATGCTTCCAGCTTTGGTCTTTTTTGCTCAGGACTGCTTTGGCTATTTGGAGTCTTTTGTGGTCCCATACAAATTTTAGGATTTTTTTTTTTTTATATTTCTATGAAGAATGTCATTGGTATTTGATAGAGATTGCATTGACTCTGAAGATAGTTAGGGTAGTATGGACATTTTAACAATATTCATTCTTTCCATCCATGAATATGGGTTATCTTTTCATTTTTTGTGTGTCCTCTTTAATTTCTTTCATCATTATTTTATAGTTTCCATTGTGGAGAGCTTTCACTTCTCTGGTTAAGTTTATTTCAAAATATTGCTTTTGTAGCTATTGTAAATGAGATGACCTTGTTGATTTCTTTTTTAGACTATTCTTTGTTGGCATACAGAAATGCTACTGATTTTTGTATGTTGATTTTGTATTATATAACTTTAATGAATTTGTTTACCAGTTCCAACGGTTTTTTGGCCAAGTGTTCATTTTTTGTAAATATAAGATTATGTTGTCAATAAAGAAAGACAATTTGATCTTTTCCTTTCCAATTTAGGTGCCCTTGATTTCTTTCTCTTGCCTAACTGCTTTGGCTTTTTTATTTTATTCAATATAGTTGAATAAAAGTTACTTGACTATTGTGTAACTCCCTAAACTGACAAACTTAACCTATTTTAAATTATTCAGAATATAATGGACTTATACCTAAGAATGATTGCTTTTAAATAATAACTTATTTGTTCTAATTATTGTGGGTTTTAATATAAGAGAAAGTGAAAAAATAGAAACTATCTTGTGTTAAAATTCAACAAATAAGTATTTTTTCAAGTTTCCCAAACCTGGGAGCAATCTATGATTTTGACATGGCTTTTATAATACCAATGTATCTATAGGATTATAGGGAAAAGATTATGACAGATTGGACTCCTTACATGGAGCTATTATCTTTATTTATTAACTAATGGCAATAAGGACTCTAAAAATACATTATAAAGATTTTTTAATAGTGAAATAAAAGAAACAAAGGAAAAGAAGTTGCTTTGGGAGATCTTGGCAAACTTTACATGAGGCTGAATCTCCTGGCATCTGCTTTATAACAGAATTCTTAAGAGAATAGAAGATTTTGATACATTTCTAACATCACTTTGAGCAAAGTAAGCCAACCAAGGTCACAACACTTTCTTGTAAGATATCCAAATGTATGCACCACTAAAAATTAAATAACATTCCAACTATGTACTTGAGATTTCTTTCTTTCTTTCTTTCTTTCTTTCTTTCTTTCTTTCTTTCTTTCTTTCTTTCTTTCTTTGTCTCTTTCTTTCTTTCTTTCACCAAATTACACAAAATAAGATAGTAATGGAATATTTCTGTAGTGGAAAATGAAAAGTGATTACACAACGAAGGCACCATTGATCCACAGTCTCTCCCATGATAGGTAATAGGTAAAATCCAACAACCCCTCTTTGCTAAAGCAGTGATAAAGGCATTCCCTGGGGGCTTACATGTATATCTTTTATCATTTCTGCTCTCACCAATCAACCAGTTAAACCAGCTCCTGTCCAGAAGTGATGAAGATTTCACCCTTCAAGAAGGGGTGCAATATGGGTAATGGAATTTGGTGGGGTGGAGTGGTGAGAGAGTGAGGGAACAGTAAATTATCTGTCCCTTGGTGATAGAAAATTTTTATTTTATTGCACTTTTAAAAATGTGGATTAAATCAAAGAGGAGATGCCTTCCAGGTGAGGTACACCCTTGAAAAAAAGTGTTTTGGGAGAAATGTTCTTCTCACTTCTTTTCTGTTTTTTGCAGTTTTTTGTTTTCCTTTTACCTCCCATTATCTAATTATTTGATATTCCATATTTTCTTGAGCATGAACTATAGAGGAAGTTGTTAGCCTACTTCTAACAAAGTTAGATCTCAGGGGAGAATTTTGTTTGTTCCATGTTTGTTATGAAAGAGTTAACTTGTAAGTAATAAATCCTCCTCAGGCCATTTATATGCCACAACTCTACCACAAAAACTCTTCTCTCCAGTCTCCTAGTTAATTTCCACTTCCCTGTTTGAGTTTAGCTCAAACATTTTCTCAAGGAAGACTGGATTGAAAGCCCCTGGTTATATCAGCCTATGGTTTCCTTTATGTCTTTTGCATATATCATAATTAAATTAAATACTTTTGTAATCAGTTGCTTAATATCTTTCTCCCTCATAAGAACACAACATCTTTGAAGAATCTATTTTATTCTGCATTGTACTCTACACCCATTGTCTAGCAAAGTATCAAGTCCACAGTATGTGGTTACCAAATATTAAAAGTATGAACAAATATAGAACTTCAAAAAAGTAAGAATTTAAGCTATTGTCCATATGGTCTTTTCCAAGTCTTTATCCAAACTTTTCCTCTCTTTGCAATCTGTATGATCCCCATGGAAGGATATCAAAGCCTCTTCCTCATTTCTATCATGCTAATGTTTGGGAGGAGATTAAGATTTATTGTTTTTAGATTTTTATCCCTTGAAGTAAAAACACAATAGTCTAAGAGAATATCCAAATGCATAATGGATTTTTTAAAATATTAAATGCAAGAGTAGGAGAGTTTTGTACTATGCCTTATATGGAACCCTGATGACAATGAGCATGCATAGAAATTGCCCTTTCAATGGATCCTCTGGTCTTATTAAGGGTTATTATCATTTGTAAATCAAACAGAAGACATTTTTTGTTCTTGTAGTCCTTGAAGATCTCTGTTGTTTACTCTGTGCATGGAACACCAAAGTGTTCCATGCACAGAGTAAGTAAGCTTTGAGTCATGATTACCAGAGAGGTAGCTATAAAAGGAAGTTACTAATCTGGGATCAGGTGAAGATTAAAGAAACTACTCCAGCTGTTTTTAACAGAAATATGAACTACATATAGGGAATTAGATGTTTACAAAACTCTTTGAAGAGTGGAAGGTTTTAGGTTGAGCTGAATAATCCAAGACCACCACCATAAGACTGGCCTGCATAGGCAACAGTTATCACTATTACAATCTTGGGAAGCTGGGGAATCAGGAAGCTGTTTTTCCACCAGCTGGCTTCAGGAATGTCCTGCTAGTTGTCACATAGGAAGGAGAGAGAGCTTCACTCATAAGTATTGATTCCAAGACCACACCACACCATATGGGCCAGATCTCAACAGCAAATGGATGTCTCATGTGCATTTTCTTTCACCACTTAATTAAGTTTTTGAATTCTCATCTTACATAAGTAAGTATGATAGGCAGAATCTAAATCAAGTATAGGTATAGAGAAGTTTGGAGATGTTTTACCTTTGGCTGCTTCTTCAGAGCATAAGTCAGATAAGTCAATCTACCATACCCCATCTATCACACAGAGATAATTGAGTATGTTTAAATTTGTTTGTTAAAGGCAACGCTAAAGGAAAGATAGAGATTTTATATATCTGGAAATATTCTAGAGTAGTAGTTCCTAATACTGAATGTGCATTAGAATCACTTGGGAAGATTTATAATTATGTGAACTCCAAGTTTCCCCCAAGAGATTTTGGTATAGGTGGTCTAGGGGTAAGGCTGAACTTTGTATTAAAAAACCAGAATCTTAGATTGAAATCTTATGTATGTAATGAATTTAATGCCTTATGATGTATAAACATTCCAATATCTCAGAATCATATTGGTAAATTTAGATTCTAATATTTCTTCAATGCTAACCATGAACTAGGGCTATAAGACCAGCGATGTAACTAGTTCCTTGACCCTACTGATGATTGCAGAAATGTGTGACTTATACCAAGGCTGCCTCCATGTTAGATAAAGTGCCATGTGATATTCAGCAGGGAAGAAACATGACTCATAACTAAAGGTGAAATATGTTAAACCAATGCTAACATATAAAGCTCTGGGTTGCAATGAAGATTATCCCCAATCATAATATAAATTTCCAGGATTTACACAGTTTAATTAGCTCTTTATTAATTTTTACAGGGACATTTCTGAAGATATTGAAAAGTTTTGTCCCAAGAGAACATTCTTGCATTTGAGCCTTCAGATGAATAAGATATTTTCACATTTATTTTACAGAAAAATCAAAATCCTTATGTAAATATTTTCCAACTGAATTTTAAATCTTTACAACATATTATTTTCAAGACAATTTATTGAAAAATATTTGATATAGATTGATCAGTAATTTCATTATAAATTATAGATGGGTCATTGAAATTTGTGATACTTTTCACCTAATAGCTTATTGGAAACAGAGTATTACAATCATTTCTTTAAATGCTAGTGGTATAAAATGAAAATAAAATCAGGCATTTTTATTTTTTTTTTCATTTTCAAAGCAACTTTTTAAAGTTAAAAGATCAATTGAAATCATTATGATTATAGTATTTTTGCTATTGTTTTAAGCATATAGAAATGACTTTACAAATGTTTATACTCATCAATTTGGTGAAAGATGGGTTTCCATTTGGGACTGTTAAGAAAATGCCAGCATTTCATAAGTTTTCTGCTTACCCTGTTAATTTCCTATCCATTTGAAAATATTTAATATTCTGAAAATAACATTTGTAGGCATAGACAGATATGAGGGATTCTTTGTAAGTTAAGATGTTTCTGGAAATCAAATACATTCACTGAATGTATTTTTTTTCTACCACTCTGGTACATACAAGAAGTTGCTAATCATTGAAGGAAAGTAAAATGATTCTATGTGAACATATATAATAATGCATTTTATATATTTGTGTGTTTTTAGAAATAGGACTTACATCGGGATATGAGGCCATAAATTATAAGTTATAGTTTATATTACAAATATATACAATTTATAAATTATAAATAAGTAGCAATTCTGGAAGACTATTGAGTCATGGAGAGTATATATTGCTTTTATCCCTAGTCTAATCTGTAATACATAAAAGGAAATTGAAGATGGATAGATAACATTATTTGGAAAATTTTTCCATGTTCCTGGAAAGTCCATGTCATCATCACCATATCTTTAAGTTCCCTGAGGTGAATTTCTTGTGTCACTTCCAGATTCCTGCTGCTGCTACCAGTGCAGAAGAATTTCAGGGTAGAGTTTGCCTTGCTATCTTCATGTGCTCAATCTGTTTGGTACCGTGACAGGTGGATGTAGAACTCCGGCTCTTTCCTTTGTCTCCACAGAGAAATCAACTGATAGGAAGAATTTGTGAATTTTGCACTTTTCCCCCAGAAGTTTTAGGAAAAAAAAGTTTACATTGCAAAAACCTGTTTGAGTGGTGACGTCCTTACTCCTTTCTTCATTGTTTCTTACAACCAAATTCCTATTTGTTTCTAATCTAGAATAATGTAACCATCTCTTTTATTTCCTTGACACTTATTAATCCATGATCTTAGTACTAATTGCTTGTTGAAGTATTCCTCAATTAAAAAAACAGCTCCTTCCCTAAGAGAAAATTCTGATGCAATCTGGCTATTATCTGGAGCACAAGTTAGATTAATCACACTCCTTGCTTAATGTCATAATCTTATCATTTGCCCATGCAGGTCCAATTTTCATTTACTTGATTAGTGACATAATTATTTTCAATAATGTAATAAATAAGCAAAATACACGTAAACTCTTCATCCAAAACAAAGCCTAGGACTTTGACAACACTCCTGCATCCATTTCCCTACTTCCACTCAAAGTAATCAGTCATCTTCCTGAATCTCATGTTCATCATTTTTTTTTGCTTTTATCTAGTTTTAGTGCATCTATATAATTTTCTAAAACATATACACTAATGTAGGTTTTTTACCTTTATAAAATGTTTTAAAGTGTTATATAATATGTTGGAAATTAACTTTTACATGTGCAATTGTTTCTTTGGGATACATAGCTTGAATTGGAATTGCTGAGTGATACGTCAAACTTCAGTTTTAGAAAGTAATGCCAAATTGTTTCTCCAAAGTGGATTCATCAATTTATATCCCCACCAGTGGACTCACATCTTCTCCAATGCTTAATATTGGCAGATTTTTAATGTTAGCCAATCAGATGCATGTACAATGACATCTAATGTTTTTGCTTTGCTTTTTCCTAATCACTAATGAGATGAACATATCTTTATGTGTTTATTGGTCTATGGTTTCTTCCTCTGGGAAATGTAGGTTCATCTGTCCATTTTCCTATAGATTGGTTGTCTTTTTCTTATTTTGTATACTTGCTCCTAATTTTTGTAAAGTGTGGGTGTCATAAATATCTTCTTCAGTTTGTAACTTACTTTCACCTTCTTTAATATAATTTTGATGACCAAAAGTTCTTATATTTAATATTGCCAAATGTATTAATATTTCATTTTATGGTCAATGTGTTTTGTGTTTTGTTTAAGAAACCACCTAACCAAAGTCCAAAAAACAATCACCTATATTTTCCACCAACTGCTTTAAAGTTTTGATGTTTAAGCCCTAACTCTCTGGAGTAGATTTTTGGATATCATGAGAAGTAGGAATCCAACTTCATTTTTTAATGTATAGATAATCATTTTTTCCCCACTCCATTTATTGAACTGAAATGGAATGACAATTCTGTGACTTATCAAATTTCCATACATATGTTAATATATTTCTCTGCACCCTATTTAATTCCACCAGCCAATTTTATAATCCCTCTACCATTGCTAAGCTGTCTTAATTTTTATAGCTTCATGGCAGTCCTAATATCTGGAAGAGCAAATCTCCCAAACTGCTATTCTTTTCATGAATATTCTGACTACATATGGCCTTTTATATATATTTGTGTATGTGTGTGTATATGTATAAATATATCTAGCAATTTTTATCCATATGAAATTCTATCTTTTTATTGAAAACACATCCATTTCATACATCAATTTGGGAGAATTGATATCTTTATGACATTGTCTTCCTGTTCACAAAAAGTTGTATCTATTTTTATATATAGTCTTTCTTATTGCATAATATTTATGATTTCCTCTGCAGAGCTTGTATATATTTTATAGATTTATTCCTAGATAACTGAGTTTACCTGAGACTACTGAAAATAATGTCTTCTCCTTAATCATATTTTCTTGCAATTTGCTTCTGGTATATAGAAATACAACTGATTTTGTCAAATATCTTTTATCTAACTTGCTTGCTATGCTATTCTATTATTTTTTAATAATTCATACAATATTTTCAATTTATAGTATATATAATTAATGGTATTTTAATTTCCTCCTTTGTAGTTTAATTTTCTTATGAGATTATTGCATTATCCAAGGACTTCAATTTAAGGTCAAATATAAGTTATCACACTGCATTTTGCTGTCTCATTTTTGATTTTTAGAGAAATGCTTCAGGTGTTCACCTACTTATATCATTTCCAGGTGTTTTATACTCTTTTGTTCATAGTAGAGCCTTTCCATTAAATTCTTAATTCCCTAATCATTTTTATTATAACTAGATATGCTGATGGATAATATGCACTTTGCCATCAGTGTAGTATGGACTGTAAGACCTAAGATAAAGCAGGAAAGTCTTTTATCTACCCCACCATATGCCTCTTGGCTATGGATGCTGGGTCTTTGCCAATCAGAAACCTGCCAAGACATCTTTCCTTGGATATTACAAACAGCAACACTACATTTCAGGTAATTAGAGTTCTGTTCTCTCTTTCCTGCCCATTCTGTCTTCTTTCTCCAACTCCTTGAAATTAGGAAAGAACTAGAAGCAGCATATTTTACCCAAAGATTGTGGTACCTATGTAAAAGTGCTATCATATTGAACAGGGACTTAAAAACCATTAAATCAGCAAATGTTGACTACACATACAATATGTCAAAAGCCTGAGAGAATTAGGCAGTGGGTGCAGAAGATTATCCCAACTCATTTCACAGCTGTTTCAAAACTGGTAGCTGATTCCATAAACCTATCCTCTAGCTAAGTATTTGAGAGGAGCCCTCTACCAGTTACCATATTGGCAGCAAATTGGGTAGGAAAAAAATCCATTCACATTGTTTGTAATAAATCTCAGATCTAGATAAATACTTATCTTAATTTAAAGAAGAGAGACAGAAAATAGTAAAATCCAACATGAAAACCGTGGACTTATTTACCAAAAACAAAGTGGAGGATACATTATCTTGAAGACAGAAAATAAGAGTATGCTTTGGAAGATAATTTATCAAAGCAAACAGAAGGAAAAAAACCTCTTTGGCATATCAATAGGTGTAAGTGGCTTCTGTGATACAGGAACAAGATTCTATAAGAAGAAAACAGATTGAAATAAAAAGATGATCCAGATTTAGAAAAGGGGAAAAAAGGCTGAGATTAAAAAACAATCTGCTATGATCAAAAGATTCAATAAAAAGTATTAAATGGAAGGAATTAAATCAACATAGGCAATAGCAGTGAATAGAATAACATTGTGTGAGGAGAATTTTCAGAAGGCAGAGACATCATAAATAGTGAAAATAATAATGTTAGGTGCGAGAGAATGGAGACATGGTCTAATAAGTACAGATTTTACCAAGAAAGATATCAAAACAGTTGGAATATATGTAGTAGATAAAATCATAATTGAAGAAAACTTTCACTAGCTGAAAATAGGCATTAGCATATAGATCAAAATACCACGCCAACTGATATAATAAATGAAAGGATAACCAAAACTTTCTAATACTAATTGTATTTTGAATCAAATATGATTCAAATCAATAAATATAAAACATAAGGAAAAAGCCCAATGAACAGCTAATCAGAGAAAAAGATACCTAAAATATCATAATAAGTATGACTGGACATCATCTTTTCTATTGTAGCATTTAAATACCAAATAAACATAGAACAATGTTACAAAGGTTTTGAAAAGCTGTGACTCATTTTTTTTCCCCATTATGTGTGAATGTAAAGGAGGTTTTGTCTTTGAAACTCAATCAACAGGCATTCTCACTGTAATATTTTCATGTGTTACTTATCTGCATGCAGAAACTGTTAGGCAATGGACTTACTAATCCAATATACTCTACAACAGGGGTCCTCAAACTTTTTAAACAGGGGGCCAGTTCACTGTCCCTCAGACCGTTGGAGGGCCGTTGAAGTGTGCCGCACACAGCAGGACAGGCAGCGGTGGCAAAAACACCTGGCGGGCCAGTTAAATGTCCTAGGGTGCCAGTTGGGCCCGCAGGCCATAGTTTGAGGACGCCTGCTCTACAATTATATTCTCTTGCAAATTAGTAAAATCTGATTGCATACATCAGTCTTGCTTGACAACCTAGTTGACTTAAGCCTACCTCTGAGACAAGACCAAGTTTTACTGCCAAATTATGTAGCAAAGTCTTCAGGATCAAGTCAAGATTCTAAACAGTGGCAAACACTTTAAGGTAATGATTTTCAATTCACAGGTAAGTTACACTCATCCCTTTCTAACAGAAAGGATCTTGAGTTTGGGTAGAGAAGATGTGTTCAGTCTGATAAACTATGTTCAAAATTGCTACTATTTTGACTTATAATATCAAGAGAAAGTGTATAGCTTTTAACACAGAGAGGATTAGTCATAAAAGATTGACTCAATGCTTCAGTTCAAGATTTCCTTTGAATATTTGCTTTTCAAAATTTTAACAGATCAGAATTGAGTTACAATTGCAAATTTTTTCAGAAAGGACGGAATCATTATTATATATAGTCTTCCAATTTAGAAACCAGGAGGTTTCAGCTCCATTTATTCAGAAGTTTGAGACTTCTTTTGGATGATATCAGGCACGTTCATTGTGGTATATATGGCCATAGACAATGATACTTCTTTCAGTAACCTATTTATTTTCTACCTATAAGTCAGTGGTCTCAATCCTTTACCCTCTTCAAAATAGTTTTGGGTTTTTAAATAATTAAAACAAAACCAAAATGAAGCAAAACTCCCACAACCCATGGATTAGCATTTTAAATCTTAAATCCATTCAAATCTAGTACTTAGATCAATTAATATAAATAATCTTTGACTGCCCTATATTAAAATCCTATTATGAAATTTTCTTGTTTTGACTTAGAAAGATTACCAGCAAGTTTTAGAACATAGGGTATGTCTTTACATAAGCTATCTAGCCTGGCCAACTTTCAAACAAAGGATATATCCTTAGATAAACTATCTAATTGCTTTAGCATATGATTCATTGGAAATGATGGTGTTACTCTGGTTTATCTCTTAGGTTTCTCTTTTTTTCCCCCTAATTTCCTAGAATTTTCTGATACTTTTATATTTGGTTCATTTTCAAATTTACCATCATGGAAACTCTACCAGACAAGTTAGGAGATCTTTCTTTGTGTGTACTAGTAGTCACCTTGTAGAAAAACATTATCTCATACTTCATGAAGCAATCACCTAGATGCTATCATGATTCTAGATCAAGGCAAGCAAAACAATTCTACTGAAATAAAACTTTAGTATAGAAAATATTTTTAATATTTTCAAAGACAGAATTTGGGAAGAGAGAACTAAATAGCTGTCTTTGGGTTTTCAGGTAAATAAAGCTAACTTTAACCTGGAAATCTCATAAATCTTGCTTTGATTTGAGTTTTAATAAAAACTTTATTATTTAACTAATGAATAACTACATGCCAATCATTTAAAAAGCTGCAAAACATTCATTTAAGTTGTCATGGTGCAGTGATATATCCTCAATTCATCATTTTATTTTAAGTATTCATGACTATCAAAATAGCCCTAGTCAACATCAAAGAAAATGCTCAGCAAAAACTCATTTTATTATTCACATCAATTTGGAAATAAATGGTACATTGAGGAAGCCACATTTATGAATTAATTTCTCAAAAATTCCATTTTCTCATTTCTTACATTTTGCATTTTTCATTAAATTTGTTTTGTCCACTAAAATATAATAATGTTATTTAATTTAAACATAACTTAAATTCAATATAATGTTATAACGAATTTTTGCTGTTTTCAAAAAAGAACCACTTATAATAGATTTGTTGTTCAACTAACCAGTTGAATAATGTATGTAAATTCCTTCCCAGCCATTTTTGTCATACTCAAAATATAATGAAAAGAAGTATAGCTAACAAGCCAAAAGTGGCTATAAAATAAAAAATGCTAAAAATATTCAATTATTCAAAAAGAAGGCAGGAATGAAAGGAAAAAAGAACAAAGAACAGATGGATGGGACAAAGAGAAATCAAAGAGCAATATGGGAGATTTTTTTTTTAATGGCCCCAAGTATATGCTGTCTACAAGAAATTTCTTTTAAATGTAAATTCACATATGTTAAAAGTAAAAGGATGTTAAAGTAAAAGTAAAAGGACTATATCATGCAAATGCTACTAAGTGAAGTATCCCAAGAATGGAAAAACAAGTACCACATATACTCACCAGCAAACTGCTATTAACTGAGCAGCACCTAAGTGGACACATAGGAACTACATTAATTGGGTATTGGGCAGGTGGGAGGGGAGAGAAGGGGGTGGGAATATACATACATAATGAGTGAGATGTGTATCGTCTGGGGGATGGTCATGCTTGAAGTTCAGACTTGTGGGGGGAGGGTGGGCAAGAGCATTATTTGAAACCTTAAAATTTGTACCCCCATAATATGCTGAAAAAAAAAAAAAACCCAAGATCTGAAGTGGTTAAATTATGAGACAAAGTAGACTCAGGATGATTAACTTCACAGGGACAAAGAGGAATGTTTTATAATGATATAATGATCAGTTACTCAATTATTCCTCAAAAGGAACATGAAGGAACTTTTTAGAGTGATCGAAATGTTCTCCATGTTGGTTTTTTGAGTATCTGGATATGTACATTTGTCAAAACTATCAAACTGTACACTTTAAATGGGTACATTTATTATATGTAAATGATATCTTATGAAAGTTAACAAAGAAAAAGAAAAAAATAACATATGCAAATGAACCTCAAGTGGGCTAGAGGTGTATTACATACAACCTGGTGATTCAGAACATGTATTCTTTGGCCAGAGTGTCAGGGGGTAACATCTTGCCTCCAGCCTCCATATATATGTTCCTTACCATATATAAAATTAACTGAATTAGTTAACTTCTCTGTGCTTCAATTTCATTTAAAAATAGACATTATTGTCATTGAAACAGTCATTGAAAAGATTAAATGAGTTACTGGAAATAAAATGCTTGGAAGAGTGTCACAGCAAGTATTCAATATATGTTAGCTGTTATCACATTCTGTATCCTCTGCTTAATCCTGATTAACATTGAATGCTTGTGACAATCTGTAGCACTGTTTTAATGCATCGAAAGGAGAAAAGTAAGAAGAGGAAAAGGAGGAGGAAAAATAGCCCTTTACTGGAAATCTTTTTTTAACCCAGGAATTAACTAGAATTGATTTGTATATCTAGATTTTTAGCTTGAGCAATGCAAACCTCTTCTTGTAATTTGATTTGCATAGTTGGCACACACCCTACGGAGGCAGATGGTGGCCAAATACCAAGAACAATTTAGAATTGTTGCCAAGAATTCTTGTTACCTGATTTGGAAACTCCCAGGAGGAACTTCTGGGCTTTGTACTGTTCCACTCTACACAAAGGATGTGCTTCATAAGAATGTTCAAATAAATTAATGAATGGGAGGGCGTGAGACTTATTCTAAATGTGTGAAAGCTAGTGACCCTGCTTTATAACTTCACAAAGGAAAAACTCAAGAAGAAAACAGAATATGCTATTGGTCCCAATGGAGCTTGTTTCTTTAAGTAACTTCTTAGAGCACTGTATAGCTCTACCATTTTCCACTATAAGATTTAGAAGCAGCCTTGCTAATTGCTGTCCTACTGGGCAGTTGTACCTAAATATTTTTTATGTTTCTCTCCATCAGTAATAAATGCTTGTCTACCTCATATATGTGTATTTATTTATTTGTAGCTTATGTGCATACAATATTACCATACTAACAGTATGAACATTATAAAACTTATAAAATATAAATTGAGGAGAATGAGATGAAGATGAAATAAATAATATTTTTATATGTTGATTTGCTAATTGTAAATAGCTTTGTAATACTGTTAGCTACTATTTAAAGACCCAACATGCACTTAAAGTGAGGATTATCTTCAGTAACAATGGCATAAATTTGCATCTCAAGTCATCTTGTAATTGTGAACTTTCTTAGAAAATTTTTTGTTAAAACTTCTTATGTGGCCTGAATTTATACCTTAGAATTTGGCTGATAAGAACTTGCAGTTGGAGTAGAACACATATCAGATCAGCACTTATTTTTTTTGTTGTTAGGTTGTATGCATATTTCTAGCATTGTTTTATGGTATCAGGTTCTTTTACAGACATTTCCCCTTTTTGTCTCATTTTAGAATGTTTAGTTTAAATAAAGCTAGATAACATCATTTATGAATTCACTTAATTGAGTCTACATTCAATGCAGTAAATCCCAGTAAACTGGGATTAAAAATGAGGCTGTCCCTGTCCATCATGCACCCTGTCCTCAGGACGCTCCATGACACGTGACTGTCTGACATGAGTGAGAGTAAAGAACCAATGTCAATCTCTACATAAACCTTAATAAAGATTAATTTCTGTCTCATTTTATAATATGTAACAGTAAATATTAACGGGAGTACTAATGTTTTCTTCTAGCACCTCAATAGATCATTTGCAGACTCACTGGGATTCATCTGGTCCCCTGAAGGGACCGATCATGAAAGAAAGCCCAGAAGCTGAGGAAGGAGGAAAAAATCTCAAGGATAAGGGCTAAAAATTTTTAGTCCAGACCTACATATAATAATGTATTTCATGGTTTTTTTGTAACTGAACTTTCTTAATTTTTTAACTTTTAAATTTTTTTATGTTTTATTTCAGCATATTACGGGGCACAGATGTTTAGGTTACATATATTGCCTTTGCACCACCCGAGTCAGAGCTTCAAGCGTGTCCATCCCCCAGACGGTGTGCACTGCACCCACTAGGTGTGAATATACCCATCCCCTCCTTCCCCCCATCTGCCCGACGCTCGATGAATGTTACTACTTTATGTGCACGTTTAAGTGTTACTAACTCCACTTCTCACTTCTATCAAGTAGAAGAAAACTTTATTTAGTCACTCTTCTTCAAGTTCTGTATAATTTGTGATTATTGAGGGTTTGGGATTGTGATTTTTTGAGGGTTTCAATCAATTAAATTGTGATTATTTTAGGGTTTCAATAAATTAATTCAAGGATTTCCTCTCCCCCCCTCCTCCATGATGTTTCGTCTAATATCTGAAACAGGGGGGAAAGATGAAAGGGCAAGGGGCCAGGAGCCAGAAAGTAACTTCTGGTTGTTATGGGCCTACCCACAGGAAAGAACAGGAGCTGTCAAGAAAGAGTTACAAGACTTTGGCTGGAGCAACTGATTGAATTGTAATTCCACATAGTGTATTGAGGAAACTAGGGAAAAACTGTGTGGGAAGGAGTAAATCAGTTTTTCTCTTTTGGACATAAGTTTGAGATGCCTATTATACATTCAAGGCAGATATCAAGCAGACATTTGAATATGGCAGTCTGGACTTCATACGAGAGGTTCATGGTTATAACATACATCTAGGAGCAACCAGATCTTTAATTGATCTTTAAAGCCATGGAATTAATTTAGGTCATTTAATCCTTGCATTTTAAGGAGTGAATGTGAGCAGTGCAGAGAAATGATTTAAAGACTGAGCCTCAGAAACTTTCTAGCATTTAGAAATTAGGAAGAGTAGAAGGATCCAGACAAGAAAGCTGAGAAAGAGGCCAGTGAAGTGGGAGGAAAACAAGGATAGTGTCATATATCAAAAGCCAAAGGAAGAAGCACTTCAAGAAGGAGTGAGTGGTTACCTGTCAAGTACTGATGAGTGAGTATAGACAAGTCCTTTAAAAAGTTTTGTCGTAGGCCGGGCGCGGTGGCTCACGCCTGTAATCCTAGCTCTCTGGGAGGCCGAGGCGGGCGGAATGCTCGAGGTCGGGAGTTCGAAACCAGCCTGAGCAAGAGCGAGACCCCGTCTCTACTATAAATAGAAAGAAACTAATTGGCCAACTAATATATACAGAAAAAATTAGCCGGGCATGGTGGCTCATGCCTGTAGTCCCAGCTACTTGGGAGGCTGAGACAGAAGGATCGCTTGAGCCCAGGAGTTTGAGGTTGCTGTGAAGCTAGGCTGACGCCACGGCACTCACTCTAGCCTAGGCAACAAAGTGAGACTCTGTCTCAAAAAAAAAAAAAAAAAAAAGTTTTGTCGTAAAGAAGGACCCAGAAATTGGAAGTAGTGGAAGATTATGTGGAGTCATGAAAGCTTTTTTTTAAGATGGGTTATAGCATGTTGGTATGCTAATGAGAATCATGCAGTGGGTAGGGATGATTGTAGAAACAAGGCACTTAGGTGAGCAAGAGAACACAGGACCTAGGATATAAGTAAAATTTTGGGTTAGATGTGAGTAGAATATGTTATATTGCTACAGCTGCATATGTGTTGGTGGACATAGTGATAGAAGAAGTCATCTTCTGATTGATTCTATTTTTTCATTGAAATTTTAAGTGACTTCATTAGTAGATTGAAGAGGGAAAGATATTTAAGGAGAGGGAATGTATGAAATAGATACCTCAAAGAGTAAGGGAAGGAATTTATTCAGGAAATGTACTGGGAGGCATAAAAGTATTGAGGTCTCACTTCAGAATCATGGTTATAAATGGAAATTATTATATTTACAATATAATAATTTATGTGGATTATAGTGAGATATAATATAAATTAATAATATAAAAATAATAAAAATGGGTATGAGTTTTTTTATTTGTTCAAGTACAGGCATGAATAGGAAGAGAGGTGGATTTTACCAGGGCTAGGTTTCACAGGTGAGAACAATGGAGAGAGAGGGTCAAGTGACTTCATAATATTTCCAAGAAAGTACAGCAATGGATCATGAAGTGTAAGCCAAATATTGATAGAAGTGAGAAAGTGAAAGAGATAAGACACAGGGAAGAAAGGGTAAAATGGTAGAATGAATTCACTGGAGATCTCCAGTGGTTCAAAACCTTATTGAAATGGCACTATTAGAAGTAGTGAACTGGAAAAAAATAGGTAATTGTTAGAGAATGAGAATCTAGAAGTGGCATAGTTATTGGTCATGTCAATATTTGGAAAATGACCAGAAGAAGGTTTGGTCAATAAACAATGTAATTGGAAGGAACATCAAAGAACTGCAAGTACTAGAGGTTGGATAGATTTTCTATGTGAATATTGAGGCTACAAAACGAATGAGGTGTTTAAGAGATAGGCAGTGAGCTTGGTGAGTTAATCTCCATGAAATGAAAAGGTATCATGGGCAGTTCTCAGGCAAATGAGGGACAGTGGAGAGGATAGTTTTAGAGCATGTGCTTCAAAGGAAGCTACACAGAGAGAGAGAAAGGGAAGAAGCAATGATCTGGAAGAAATGGAGAAAACTAGGAGGAAAGTTACCCCTCTGCCAGCTTCAGAAGTCCACAAGGCATAGGAGGAAAATGATCAACATTGTCTAGGGAAATCCAGAAATCAGAGCAAGAAGATGAATGAAAAATTTTTATAAGAGGATGAAATATATAAGGGTTTTGCTGATAAAGGACTGTGAATTTCTGCAAACTGGTACAGTGAAGTTTTAGGGCATTGGAGTTATAAAGCATGAAAATATGAGTTATGAAAGATGACCTAGTAGGTTTGGAGACCATTGACAGTAAAATTATTTTAATTATTTCTAATGATTGTCTCCTAGGCAGAAGTCAATGTTTAGTCCCTATCAGAGCCTTCACAGAGATGGCAAGGTCAAAGCTCAAGGAGACATGGTGATACCATAAATCAAAGTGCAATAGGATAATATATATATATATATTGTTTAACCAATGTCTTTTCAACCTAGAAATTCCCTTTTATCCCATTACTTTTTCAAAGTACAGAAATAGATACCTTCAAGGTATCTATTTCTACCATTGAAAAGTTAGGGAGTGGTGAGTTTTAGAAACTAATGTTTTTTAGTTTAAAAATTCTTAACTTTTTAACTACAAAAGTTTAGACCTCAAAGGTATCAGGGCAAATGAAGAAAAGGGGGATAATTTTAGAAGAGTTGCAGTGGAGGAGTTGCTTTAGGAGTAAAGACATTTCTTCCACTGAAACAGGGGTGAGAGAAGGCATAACATGGGCACTGAAACAGAGAAGTTGAGGGATTTGGTGAAAGAAGATGAGAAAATACTTGTCTAACTTCCATATTTCTATGAAATATGATGTATTCATTAGCTAAAGACATACCTTAAATGAGTTGAGCTTATCTAGACTTGATGGAGATTAGGCAGAAACCACATTGTAGAACTCCTATTTGAAGCTGAATTCAAATTTTGAGAAATAAAGTTGCATTTATTTGTTTTCTTCTTCTTTTCTTTTAGGGAGTACAAGTTGAATTCTGTTACATGGTGGTCCCCAACCTTTTTGGCACCAGGGTCCAGTTTCCTGGAAGACAGTTTTTCAATGGCCTGGTGGTGAGGGGGCATGGTTTTGGGATGATTCAAGTGTATTGCACTTATTGTGCAGTCAAACCCTTCTGTTAATGATAATCTGTAGTTGCAGCTGCTCCCCAGTGCTAGCATCACCACCTCAGCTCCACCTCAGATCATCAGGCATTAAATTCTCATCAGGAGCATGCAGCCTAGGTCCCTTGCATGTGCAGCTTACAGTAGGGTTCCTGCTCCTATGAGAATCTAATGCCACAGCTGATCTGACAGGAGGCGAAGCTTATGCGGTAATGCAAGGGATGTAGAGTGGCTGTAAATAAGGATAAGGTTTTGCTGGCTTGACTGTCCCTTACCTGCTGTGCTCCTAGTTCCTAACAGGCCACAGACAGGTACTGCTCCACCACCTGGGGATTCGGGACTGCAGCTATTATATGTATATATTGTATAGCAGTAGAGTCTGGACTTTTGGTGTATCCATCACCTGAATAGTGTACATTGTACCCCATAGGTAATCTTTCATACCCTCTCTCTCCCCTTTTAAGCCTCCAATGTCTATTATACCACTCTGTGTGGCCTCATGTAGCTATAGTTTAGCTCCCATTTATGAGAACATGCAGCATTTATTTTTCTGTTTCTGAGTAGTTACTTCACTTATGATAATGGCCTCCAGTTCCATCCAAATTGCTGCAAACATAGTATTTAATTCTTTCTTATCACTGAGTAGTGCTCTATGGTACATATATATATATATATATATATATATATCACATTTTCTTTATCCACTCATCAGTTGATAGATACATAGGTTGATTCTATATCTTTGCAATTAAAGTCACATTTCTTATATAACTGAGTCTTGTGGGCAAATAGTGGTACCCACTATACGTAGGAGTCCATCTATGACAAATATGTGCACCACAAAATCAAGTAATCTTGAGTTGTTAGATGGGAGAGAATTGGGGGATGAGGCTGACTCCAAAGTCAATATTAATTGCAGATAAACCAGTGGACTGAGTGTGAGCAAATCACTGAATGCTTTAAATTTTCTGGGTAGATGCAGGGGAATCTATATTAGGAAAGAAACAAGAGTTAGCTGAGCCTTATAAATTTCCACAGCATATGGAACACTTAGGAATGAGGTGAAAAATCATCTTTAGAGCCCATTCTTTAAGTTCTGAATTTCAAAAAAAAAAATACTATCTACAAAAACGCAGCAAGACAGAGAGCCCCAGTTACCCTGCAGGGCTGCCAGAAGGCAGTGGCTTGGACACATGGCGGGGAGACAGATATTATTTTTGCAGAGGAATTGGGACTTTGTTGTAAAGCCAGAGAGAACCAATTAGTCCCGGAGAGAGAATTTTTTTAGACAGCTGCTAAACATTTAATCTGAAGTAAGCATCTTTCTTTTGCTTTGCCTTTATGAAAACAGCATTTTTAAAAAAATCTGGGACTCTTAAAAAGAAACCACAGCTAATATCAGCAAAACCCACACAGGCTTAGAAGACTCAACAAATCAGAGAGGGACCACTGACCCCATGCAAGCCTGAGCTCTGCCAATACTTCTTAAACTTGGCAGTTGATGGTAAAAGACTAGCTAATAATCATGCAGAGGGAGTAGATATGGCTAAAACTTTCTGGCTGGGAAACTGACTATATTGTCTGTAAACTCTAAGTAGAACCATAACGCTTGCTTTGCCAAGGACTGTCCCAATCCACACCTATTATCCTGATGTATGATTAATAGTGTCCTCTTTCACTTTTCAAAGTGTGCCAGCTTAGACAAAAGGTATAAGACACCCTATCTCTAAGGAAAGCCAAATTATGAAGACCTTCTTTATGAAAGAGAACTTCAGCCTGCATCATGGCTAATATCTCCAGTAGGGTAAGGAGGGATGAGAGTGGCTGGGGCCAGAACTTGGAAAACAGAAATCCTTCATGAAAGGCTGGGCAAATCTAGCCAAGGGAATTGCAGATGTTACACACTGTTTAGGCGTAACCCTGCAGAGGGTAAGAAATGTGACCCACAGAACCACAGATTGCATGCATGATTGAGGGACTTACCATTCTTGTGAAATAGATTCTGAACAGAAAATTGCCTCTCACCCTTTTGGTGATTGCAGGCAAGGGCGAAAACATCTAAATGAGCAGTCAACTTTCTGAGAACACAGAGTTACTAGAACAAAATAACACTTGAAATAGAAATCATTGATTCTTTCTTGTCCTTTCTCTCAGTCACATTAGTACATCAGCAAAGTTGCCAGGGGAGGTTTGCTAACAAAGACAAGCAGAAGGTGGAGGTGGGTGGGGGTGGGAAGCTGGGGGAGGGGGTGGCTTTTCAGAAGCAGAAATCAAAGCATTTGGGTTTGGGGACCAGGGGACACAAACAATGAGCCTAGGAGAATGTCTGCTGACATAACAGCCAGTGCTCCAGCTAAGATTTTATAAGGTGTGTAGAAAGTAAAGATAGCCTGAGCTGGGGCAGAGGGATGAGAAGAGAAAAAAGGGAGATGAGAAGGAAGCAGGAGAGTGTGCTAATGAGTCCCTGAGGCGGCCCAGGGTCCTTCACCTGCCTCTTTCCCCAGGCTGAGCCTGGGGAAGAGGTGGGTAGAAATCCTTCTTTAGTTTGGCAGGATCTGAGAGATGAAGAGTCTGTGCCTCAGTTTCCAAGTGGAGTGAGAGGTAACAAGCTTTGCTGAGTTCCCTTCTAATGCAGCATGGCAGAGCATTATCTAAGTAGATATCTCTGACACAGAATTCTCCTGAGCTAAATGTCTCTCATGTGTTTAAAAAAAAAAAAAAAGTGTGAAAATAGCCAAGTGTAAAGTGAAACCAGAAAGTCCTTGCAGACAGGATGTGGTAATAACTGGTGTGGAAACTTTGAAGGAAGGTGATTTCTCCGCACAGATGCCTGCCTGCCTAGATGCCTGAGAGCCCAGGACAGGATGCACTCCACCATACCTGGCTCCTTCATGACCCATCCCCACCCCCTGGAATACAGAACAACAGTGCAGATGAGGGCGGAGGTAGCAAGAATGGTAACAAACATTTATATAGGGCTTTCTATGGACCAGGCACTATTCTGTGTAGTTTACATATATTAACACATTTAATTCTAACAACCACCCTATTATGTAAGTACCACTATAAAATTCACTTCATAGATGAGGAAAAAGGCATATAGAGGTTAAGAATAAAAATCCCAAATTAATTTAAAAGAAGTAGAATTGATTGACAGCAATTTTATAATGCCTTCAAGACCAGAGAACTCAAAGAAAAGATTTAAGCATACACGTATTTTTATTTATACATAATACATATTAATATATTGCACGCCTAATGTTCACACAGATTTAAACTCACTAAAAATGCCTATTGTGAACTTTTAAATGTGAAGTGTTAAATGTAAACTAGGTAATATATAATCAAAATAACAGCATATTTGGCACAAAATCACAGAAAAAGTAAGAGTAACTTGAGCAATTCAGAAAAATGGGAAACTCTAAAATCTGTCCTTTTCTCTTTACCATAAAACTAGTCTTTCAACTTTCCCTTGTTCTCCCACTTATCAACTAACTCCTGGCTTCATTTTTCTCTCTTCATTGGCCTTTCCCTAAAATAAATCATTTTATCAACACCCTAAATTCCCTCACGATATCTCTATTTAGACCACATTTCTTGTCTTTTCTATCTAGTTCCTCCTTTAACTTTAGTATAGCCCACAGGAAGAATAAAAATGGAAGCTCACATACCATTGAATATATGTTCTCTCTCCCTACCTTAACAAATATACCTTCCTAATAAAGATATAATTCCTTCCTAATGACAAAATCCAAAGACATGTGTAACACTGATTTCATAAGGCTGAAAACTAGCAAAATTGAAGACAAATGAATTTAGTTACTGTTGTAGATGCCTGGTTGTACTGTTGATGGACTATCAATGTATGAATGAATAATAAAGACAAGCATAATTTATGAATTATCATACATTTGTTAAATAAAATGTGTTTTTCTTGCTTTCTTATTAGCAAAATAATTACGTGATAATAATCAATATTCTCACCTATGTTGTGTTCTACTGGCAACAATTATCCTAAAAGATAAAAAGATAATATGTAATTATATTCAGTATATACAAAGCTTGAGTGTGATTTCATTAAAAAAATATTAATATACAAGTAACAAAATCCAACTTGTACCCCTTAAATCTACTAAAATAAAAAAATTTAAAAGTAAATTAAAATTAATGTAAAATATTCAAAAATTAAAATGATTTTCTATATACTCAAAGCATTATCTTATGAAATATTCAATATTAGCTATTAAATTTATAAAGCAAAGACAAATAATGAATATTAAACATTTTTATTTTGAAAAATTTACATAAATATTACTGTATATGTTAGTAAAATTAAAATTACAATTATAGTGTTCAATTTTCAGCAGGTTGATTGGGTATCACAGTTCATGTTACATCTAAAAGTAATATAAATTGTTTAGTAGTATAAAATGTTCCTCAGCCACCATGTGCAACTGCTGTGAATGCTGTTATAATTTGTGATTTATACTGGAACCACAAATCGCAACACGAAACATGAAACAGTATGCTTGGTATTATGGGAAATGATACTTTATAATGCAAGAATCTACATTCTTCATGTCTGTGAGAAAGAATTTGACAAGTTAATTTGTCTTTTTTATGTTAGCTAAATGATTCTCCTGCCTAAATCTTCTCTGCACCCAAAGCATTATCTGCCTCTGACACTGGCAAGGAAACTGACCACAAACATTCATGGCATTAAGTACAGCTGCTTTTCATTTCAAGGGTGTCCAGGGTATAGGAAAGGATATACATAAAGAACTAATTCCCTGGAGCTTGTGTGGTATTAGTCACCAGAGTGGTTATAAGTCATGCTATTCTATCTTGGAACATCAGCTCTTAAGAAACAAAACCATAATTCTTTTCCCTAACTAATATGGAAATGTTTACACATACACACAGGTGGCGAGAATATTAATCATTACTCAACTTCCACTGTTATCATTATGATCATGCATTCTTTAATAAGTGTGAGCTCCATCATAAAAATTTTAAATTCAGAAAAATAAAATGTTTACTTCTTTTTATAGATTTTGTTTTGATAAATGTAGATATCAAATTTTTCTCCTACAACTGAATTCCATTGGCTTCAGATGGGACCAACTCTGTGTTCCTTACCTCCATGGGGAGAACACATCTCAGCCATGGCCAATCCAAGTGTCTTCTTTCCACAGCTAAAATGTTCAATGACAGGAGCATGTCTCAGATCAGACAGACCAAACTATCCCAGAAATGATTTGCTGGAACTGTTTTTCTTTCCCCTGGGAGATGTCGAAGCTGGGAGTTAGGAGTCTGGGATTGCTGATGGCCATCTTGCCTGTCACGTGCCTGGTCCTAGGCCGAAAAATGAAGCCAGGCAGAGACAAACAGAACCAGGAAAGAGAGTCTGAGCCCTTTTGACAAAGCTTGAGCTTCTGGAGCTCAATTAAGCCGTAATTAAAGCCAAACAGACACAGAAAACTAAGAAATATAGTCAGAGCCCAATAGCATTATTGAAGTTCCTGGACTCCCTTTTTTTCAAAGTTTGGCTACACCTCTGGCCTTACAGTTAGTTACATGAATTGATAAATTCTTTTTGCTGAAATACAGAGTTCAGTGTCTTGCCTTCTGCACTCAAAGAGCAGTAACGAACACTTTAAGTTCATCTGTGATAGATGATTACTGATTCATATAATAGGCACTTTCTAGACATGGCAAGCAGGGGTGGAGGGGAGGGGGCAGGAGTGTGTGCTCACATGTTCAGTGTGGACAGGAGTGGTACAGACTATACCACGGTAAACAACGGGTACAGCAGACTATCTCCCAGCTGGCTGAGTAGTATTGAATGATCTATGAAGCAAAGTGAATTGATTTAGTGTCCCCAAATAACAGACATTTAAGTTGTGATTAGAGGGTTCCAAATAGTGAAGGTGCTCATGGTACAAATGACATTGCATGACATGAAGAAGAAAATCACCATCATTACTTCCATCTCTGCTGTCTGCACTTCCTTACCAGTTCACACTTTCCAGGCAGCTCAAAATTCTGGAGATGTGAGACAGTAGTGCTATTCCAATTATTTTATTTTGAAAGACGACCTTTTAAAATTGCAATAAGAATATTAACACTATTCATAATCTTTATGAAAAAATAGAAAATGGGGTACTTGGGAAAATCTATTTTATTTTTTAAAACCCCTTTATTGAGCTATGGTTTATGTACAGCAACCTATTCATATTTAATATATACTACAGAATGAGTTAGGAAATAAGTATGTACTGTGAAACCATGACCACATTGTATGTCATAAACATTATCCATCACCTCCAAAAGCTTCTTATTTTTTATTATTGTTACCATTATTATTTTGTGTGATAAGAACATTTAATATAAAATCTAATCTCTTAGCAAATTTTTAAGAAAAAATACATTTTAATTTAGCAATCTCTATGAATAGTAGCACATATGTAAGAAATAGTAAAATACAGTCAGAATAGAGCTTTCTCTGTTCATTTTTTTTGTCTTGAAATGCACTTGGCTACAAACTGTCAATTTAGAATAACGAATCACTAAGTTTAAATTTTTTGATAATTAGTTGCCTAAGAGACCATATAATCCCAACAATAAAGTTGAATTATTTCATTACTAAAGAGCCACAGTAAAAAACAAAACAAAACAAAAAAACATAGTAATTTGATTAAATTAAAATGTTTTCCAGTAATTCGAAACAAAGATTTAAAGCTTTTCATTGTTTTAAAGGAATTAAGACTTACCATAGGGAAAAGGTTTCACATTGAGAGCATCATAGTAGCCAATTTTAAAAATATATACTGTCATCCTCGCTAAAAATTAAAAACTTATGATCGGACTTAGGCTAGGTAAGTCTTATTTACTAAAGATCTTTTGTTCAGAATATAATGTCAAAAAATTCCATAAGATACTATGAAATATATAAATACAGATTATATTAACATGAATATTACTTATATGAAGATTTACTTATTGTTACATGGTAGTTTTGTTTTATTGTGCATAATTCATCAAATAGAAAAGGTTTTTTCTTAGTGAAAAAGTATGTTTTATGTCTAGCTCCATATTTCTTGGAGACTATATGTTCAAATATAAATAGCTATAGATTTATTGTAAATATATTAAACAAACTAGAAGAATCTTTCAAGAATCGTGTAACCTAAACTGGTGATAACTTCATAGTTTTATTATATCAAAATACTTATATGGAAAGTAAATAATTTGATTAAATCATTCAGTTATTTTTATGTGACTAATAGAAAATAGCATTTATTGAATTTAAGTATAACATTAAGTATTGAGTCTTTAAAAATATACCGCTAGAAATTTTAAAGACCTGTGGACATTACCAAAAAATTATTGAAAAAGTGAATATAGCTACAGAAAATACACTTGAAATAAATTTCTTGATTTCCATACATAGAATCTCACATTCAAATTTTTAAATTAGACACAGAATTTACTATACAACAGTGATAAGTGATAAAACCTCCTCTTTTCCAAACATTCATGAGTTATAATTGTTTAGATTTTTGTTGTCTTTTGTTTATATATACACACATATGTATATATGTATATATGTGTATATATTTGCACATAAGTTCTTCATATAGAATGAGGTTACTGAGTCAAAACAGCTTAAAAGAGGCTGACTGCAGTGATTCACAACTGTAATACCAGCACTTTGGGAAGCCAAGGCAGGATTCCTTGAGGCTAGAAGTTTGAAACTTGCCTGAGCAACATAGCAAGACATCATCTATAAAACAACAACAAAAAAATTAGCTAGACAGGTAGTCCCAGCTACTCAGGAGGCTGAGGCAGGAGGATCACTTGAGCCCAGGAGCTAGAGGTTGCAGTGAGCTATGATCATTCCACTGCACTCCAGCCTGGGGGACAGAATGAGACTCGGCCTCTAAAAAAAAGAAAAAAAAAGCTTTAAAGTTGGTGGCCTTTGCAAAGCAAAAATCTAAGAACATTTAATTCATTGTGGTTCCCAAACTGTGATTGCTAGATCCATTTTCCTGCTATTAAAAACTGTTTAAAGCATATTAAAAATATTATTTCATCAACACAGTATCCAATTGCTTACTAAAACATCTGTGCTATTTTCCATTTCCACTGGCATGAGTGAGAATAATTTATTAAAATCAAACTCTTACTATATACAAGGCACTGTGCTAAGCACATTCTAATCATCTCATTTAAATTTGCATTAATCACCTTATGAGGTAGCTGCTACTGTTATTCTCAATTTCTGGTGGTACAATGGATGCTTGCCCAAGACCCTACAACCCATAATTGTTAAACAGCACTTTCAGTCATGTTTGTATACTTCCAGAGCTCAAGCTTTTAACCACTGCTTCATCTTGGCTAATTCAACAGTCAAAAAAAGCACTTGCATTTTATTCACATTTTTATTATTTTTCAAACATTTATTGTTTCTCCTTTGTGAACTTTCTAGTATTGTCTCTTATTAATTTTTTAATTTGAGTACCAATACTTTCTATATTATTTTATTTGTGTTCATTTATATTATCTATGGAAATATAAGTATTTTTCCAAATTTTTATCTTTCCTTTATTTTTATATAAGGAATTCTTAAATAGCAAAATCTAAAGACCTTTTTTAGAATAGAATTTTGAAAGATCATCTGGGCCAATTTTCTCATGTAATATTTGAGGAGATATATTCACACACTCACCTAATTGCTAAACTGAATATAACCTGGGAGGCAGCAGGTAAGATACATATTATATTAACATTATAATACCAAATTTTTATTGGAATTTCCAAAGTTTATTACAACCATTATTCTTGAATTAGATTTTTTTATTCTTTTGTGAAATTTATGTAGAATGAAAATATGTAGTTGTCTTACACACTAAAACATACGATCTAAAAGAAAGTATACTTGGCATTCTATAGAAAAGACATCTTCAATAGCATGTTTATAGCAGCATAATTCACAATTGCAAAGATGTAGCTACAACCCAAGTATCTATCAACACATGAGTAGATTAATAAAATGCAGTATATGTATACCATGGAGTTCTACTCAGCCACAAAATCAATGGTGATATAACACCTCTTGTGTTATTATTCTGGATAGAGCTGGAGCCCATTCTACTAAGTGAAGTATGACAAGAATGGAAAACCAAGCACTATGTGTACTCACCATCAAATTGGTATTAACTGATCAACACTTAAGTGCACATATAGTAGTAACATTCATTGAGTGTCGGGCAGATGGATAGGTATGGGGAGGGTGGATAGGTATATTCACACCTAATGGGTGCAGTGCGCACTGTCTGGGGGATGGACATGCTTGAAGCTCTGATTCTGGTGGGGCAAAGGCAATATATGTAACCTAAACATTTGTACCCCTGTGACATGCTGAAATAAAAAATAAAATAAAAAAGAAAGTACATACGCATACATAAACTATGGCTAAATGATGTAAAATACTGAGATATATGGTATGTATACCTGACCTTTTCCCCTCCAATTTTACCTAGACCAGTGGAATACACAAACACACCCACTATCAGAATAGAAATGCACCATGATTTTCTGGGCTTTCCCTGCCCCTTTCCAATTTTGGAAACAATCCTGACCTAAATCCAGGGAGGTAGTAGAGGGGGCTTGAATGTCACCTTTGCTATGCTACTGGTCCTGTTATGAACTTCTAGGATTTTATTTTTTTCTGTGATAGATGAAAATAACACGACAATGTCAATATAAGGATGAGTAAATGTTTGGCAAAATGAATTCCAAGGAGGAAATTCAAACATTTGTTGGAAGCCAAATAATTTCATTTTTGCTTTATGCTATGCCTTTCCAATTTGTCTGTAACCATAAATATTTATAATCTAGAGTTTACTGTATCGCACAGGATAGAATATGACCTTGCAAGTTTCCCTCACAGAAAACCCCTCTGTGTTAATGTGAAGGAAAAAATAAGATGATAAAACCAAAGTCTGTTTCCAACCATCAGCAAAAATTTTCACACCCTTAACTCCTATTTTTGTTTAGGAAAAAAAGATAGTGTGAGTCATTATGGAAAACAATCCCTCCCACTCCTGATGGCCCCATCCCTTCCTGCAGTTCTCCAAACACATACATACACACACACACACACACACACACACACACACACTTTCTCTCTCTGTCTGAGAATTCAGTCCAAGAAATACAAGAGGGACAAGTTTGTAGAGACAAGTTCATTTATAAGAGTGTAATGTTAACATTTTCTACAAAATACGGTAAAATGTCGAGAGGACCGATTCAAATGGGAGCTGTAAAGCATTTTTTAATGCTCTTTGTTCTTTATAATTCTTTGATTAAAAGTAAAACAGTGATGATACAATCCATAGGGCTGCATGCTAATGGAAGATAAAGAACTGCTTTGTAATGTGAAACTTTGTCTCCACACTACATGACTTCAAGTGTACCAAACTCCTTACACGGAAAAATGGTTTTCAGCAGAGTACTGGGCTCACTGTAAAGATGATCTCACATTGCTAAATGGGCTTGGAGCTGCTCTCCTAATTGACTTTTCCATGGTTTGTTGTGTGGTGTTACACATACTAATGTGCCATCCTAGACGAATCTGAGTTTTCAAGAGTCTCACCCTGCCTGTGTTTCTAGGTTTCAGTCTTGTAATTCCTCTGCCATTACTGTCCAAAATTGTTGAAATTGATCACTTCTGCTGTTAGAAGCATGATATAGAAAGTATGGTGCTCATAACTACTATGCCTGAAACATAAGTTTTCCAATTGACACTAATAGACAAGAGACTCTAAATTCAGTGTGCCCCTCAATAATTATTCAGCAGAGAGAGAACCAATCCTAGTTAAGTTTCCTAGGCAACCAGTTGGTGAAGAAAACATGCAGTTATATTTTATTTCCTCTCATTTTCTATTTTTCTAAAGCTGATTAGTTTTTTCCCTTATTTTGCAATATCCATTCCTCCTCATATATCTCTTTACACATTATCTTTAGTATTTCTTCTCCTCTTGCCTTTCTCTCCTGTTCTCTTTTCTTCTGTTAATTATCTAACTTACTTTCCCTTAGGAATGAGATCATAACAAATACTTGCCTTTAAAGTTGGCCTGCCAACTACCATCTGGTTATTGTTTGTTCCTTTTTAGAAAATCAACAGTAGAACCTTTGCGAATGTGAAAATTCTATTCGCTTTTTCTACCAGGCCATGGTTGTGTCCCAGCTTATTAAAATTCAGAAGTCTTAGTGGTTCAGAATCTAATTTTCACATCTGCCTGCTTTCTCAGAAGGCTGAGGGGATTCGAAATGCTATTTCTTAACACCAAAAACAGATAAAGAGAAAGAGTCAAAGAAATTTTGATCTAGGGAGAGAATGCTTTTGCTAGCAGATTACTAGCAGAGTAGGTCAGATTTGCAAGAAACACATCAAGTGTTTTGGGAGGGGAATATGTGAATGCTGAGCAGTCCTTTGTGTGAGTTGAGATTTCTTACAGTTTCCAGATCTGTTCTTGGATGTGGAGATCTTTTAACAGAGTCAACTAGTTTCTGTTTGTTGCTACCCATTTCCCATTTGTTAACTAAGAATAAAATAGAAAGTATTTTCATTTATATAACTTAAGAAAAATTGAGAAGTTTGATGGCATTTATCCCATTTGTTTACTACTGAAAAAAAAAGTCTGTAAATTTCTCTGTTGCCTACAGGTTACAGCCAGATGCCTTATCTTGCCTTTCTCTGGTCTCTAGAATCCATTCTGAGCCTCATTTCCAACCTGTTTCCCACATTTTTTCACTATTTCTCTCTGTACCTCAATGCCAACCACCTTAGCCCCCTTCTTTCCAAATATGCCTTGTGCTTCTGCCTCCTCTCAGCTTCTCCTCACATCCGAAACACTCTTCTTGTTTCTGCCCATCTATTCATCCTCAAAACCCAGGTTCATCCTTCCTTTGTGACTCTACGCCTGATTAACACTCAGGCCCCCATCCATTTAGCGTGTTTCACTTTCATCATGTGTTTCTACTTATCTTGTTGCCCATTATTGGTGTCCACACCTGTGCTCCGAGAGGCAGCAGGAAAACAGCCACTGTTGGGTCCCCTCCTCTCTTTTCTCTCTGACCATCATTGCCATAAGACCTTAAATGTGGTGACTCCAGAAACATCTAAGAATAGGGACTAGTTTGGATAAAGAGGAACAAGTCTTAACAAAGGGAAAAGAATGCCCTATGGTTCCTGGCCACTCAGATGGGATACCTCATTACCAAGAGTAACATGGTGTAACATGTGTGTAACATAGACAAGTCAGACAGGGGCCATGTGGAGCTGCCTATTTCCATATCATGGAGAAGCAGTGATGAGGAGTGAGGACAGCTTCAGGGAAGCATTCAATAGAAACCTATGGAAGTAATTGAGTAAATGAGAGTTTTACATGGCATTACTTGCTATACAGATTCTGGTCATTTCTTCAATTAATACTAAGAAAAGATAACACTCATTTGTTGAGTGTACAATTGTGCAGACTACACACACTATGTTCATCCTGTGTCCTCTTAGCTGGAAAAGTAAAATAAGTAGCACAGGGAAAAATTAAAAAACAACAAAAAAAATCAAGTTAAAAGTACATATACTACTATTGCTGACAATCAGTTTTATTCCCTCAAAATATTTCTTAAAATGAGTCCAAAAATCAGACTATCAAAAATAGGTAAGACTTAAAGAGCTTTTTAATAACTTCATTCTACATGTACAAAAACCAAAATTCCAAGAAATAAAATAATATTTGTATTGAAAAGAACCTGTGAATAGAACAAGTGTGTTTTTCTCTTTTGGATTTTCTGCCACTCTTGGTGAGACAATCATCCAGCCACTGGGCCTCATTTTTCTGCTTATAGGCAAAGTCCCTGATAAGGTATCTCCCTAGTTCTACACCCTCTTCTCCTGGCCACCCACCTAAACCTCCATTGCTGTTGGGAAGCAGATGTTTTCACAAGAAGAGTGGGACCATTCATTTTGTTAATTACTTCTAGGGGGCAAGCACCTGGGCAGGGGACCCAAAGCCATCTTGGCTGTGGTGTGAAAGGGGAAGGCTGGTGGGAAGATGGAGCCCATGGACAGCATGCTGGTGCCAGGAAGCAGGTGGGTGTCTGTGAAGATACCCCAGAACCTTATTGCTAAGGCAGCAATATCTCAAGATGCAGCCCCAGTGCAGAGAAGTGTGTTCTCTTCTCCTGCTATATTTCGGGCCATATTTTTTTGAAAATCCCAACTACGACAACAGGTACCAAGAACAGAAGTTCATCCCCATGTTTAGACCAAAGCCTTGAAAGAAAGGCAGTTCTAGGCACCCTGGAGGGGGCGGCATCAATGGAAGTAAGAGAAACCCAAGGGAAGGAAAAGGGGGTGGGATCAGAGCTGACTTCTGCACCTGCTGCGGAGCATTCAAATGGACTTTAAGAAGAAGAGGCAGTCTTATCTTTAAGCTCACCCTCAACTTTAATTATCATCTTAACCTTTTCACTTGCCTGTGCCTAAGTTTCCTAAGCTGTAAAGTGGGAACAGGAATAATACCTACGACATGGAGTTGTTATGAGAATTAAAAGAGTTAATATGAGTAAAGCATTTAGAACCGTATCTGGCACATAGAAAACACAGTGTTTGCTCTCATTTGGGCAGGTGGCATGCTTTAGTGATTAAAGGCACAGATTCTGGAGCCGGCCTGCTTTCGTTTGAAATTTGGCTTTGTCATTTACTAGTGTAACCTTGGATAGTACTTATCTGGGATTGCTTTTTCATATGTAGGGCTACTGTGAGAATTAAATAAACTAATCCCATAAAGCACTGGGAACAGTTTTTAATATATATTAATGGTTAGCTTTTACTATCTGTCCTTTCCCTCGCAACCCACCCACAGGTGGCCTGTCACCTAATGTAGTACTTCCCGTCCTGTGAAAGCACTCCAGAGATACTGAACTGTGCTCACAGCCTCTTACCCACAACAGAACCTCGCCAAGACTGCTTGGCCAAAGTCCACTTTGTACATTCAGGTTTCCCACACATCACGTTTGTGGGAAAGGTTTTCCCTATTTTCCTTCCTGCCCTTGGAAAACCAGGAGTAATCATTTCATTAAGCCCCATTCTGTTTTCCTGAGACCCATCTCTCTCCTAAATGGAACAGGAAACTATTAAGCAATAAAAGATATTTCAAATTAAATCAAGAATAAAGCCACACATTCACATACCATTTAATTGAACTCAAGTTTTCAGGGACTTTTTAAAAACTAAAAGTCACAATTGAAAACAGTGCTTTTAACTTGAAAGACATCAAAGGTCTACTTTGAATCTAAAATCATAGAGAACTAAGAATTGCTTGTAATTGATTTTAATGAATAAAACATTTGTGCATAGATATTGTAAATTAAAAAAAAGATCCTGTTGATTCTGTTATACAGATAAAGGAACTCTTTATTACATAGAAGAAAAAGTAATAGCCTTTATATTCCTAAGAAGCATATTTTAAAGATGTATTAGAGCACCTTCTTTTGGTACCTAAGAACATTAAGTATCCTAAAAAATTAATAGCCGGAGATTAGCACACTTTCCATTATATTAATAATTTACTTTCTAAACTGTCTCTTGGAAAAAAGTGTTTGAAATATTGTAGTTTGGGGTTGTAGTTGTTTTGTTTTTGTAATAAATCTGACCGACACGTGCAGCTAAAATTGGTAAAACAAACAAATTGGAAACTTCAGGCAACCTTGATTAAATTTTACTTTTGTGGGATCAGTAAGAAGTGTGGTGCGAGCACCACCTAGTGTAAATTATGAGTAATTCTCAAAAATGAGAATTAAAGACTGCCTGGGGCTAAAATAATTTACCCAAAGACAGGTAGTCAATTTAGGTCAAGTCTAGGTCCATCTGAGGGATGGCCATGCTGGAAACTCAGACTTGTGGGGGGAGATGGGGAAAGGGCATTTATTGAAACCTTAAAATCTGTACCCCCATAATATGCCGAAATAAAAATAAAATTAAAAAAAAAAAAAACCCTGGAACCAAATCCACATTTACTGAATGACAGCCCCATGCATTTCTTCTATTGTTCTCCACAATTTTATTTTTTTTATTTATTTTTTATTTCAGCATATTATGGGGGTACAAATGTTTAGGTTAGGTATATTGCCCATGCTCCCCCTCCCACCTGCCCAACGCCCAATAAATGTTATTCCTGTATGTCCACTTAAGTGTTGATCCGTTAATACCTATTTGCTGGTGGGTACATGTGGTGCTTGTTTTTCCATTCTTGAGATACTTCACTTAGTAGTATGGGTTCCAGCTCTATCCAGGAAAATACAAGAGGTGCTATATCACCATTGTTTCTTAAAGCTGAATAGTACTCCATGGTATACATATATCACATTTTATTAATCCACTCATGTTTTGATGGGCACCTGGGTTGTTTCTACACCTTTGCGATTGTGAACTGTGCTGATATAAACATTCGAGTGCAGGTGTCCCATTTGTAGAGTGTCATTTGATCTTCCGGGTAAACGCCCAGTAGTGGAATTGCTGGATCAAATGGTAGATCTACTTGTATCACTTTAAGGTATCTCCATATTGTTTTCCACAGAGGCTGAACCAGTTTGCAGTCCCACCAGCAGTGTAGGAGTGTTCCTCTCTCTCCACATCCAGGCCAACATTTATTGTTTGGGGACTTTATTTTAAATCACAAAAAGGAAAGATTTAAAAAGCAAATACCTTTTGCACATGGAAATCCAATTTAGGTGACAAATTTGTGATAACACAGGAACATTTGAATGTCTGATATATCTAAAGCACTGTGAGAATTTTCACTGAATTGTCAAAATCAATTTTGTAGACTCTAAGGTGAGCAAGTTCTTTTTTTTTTTAATTTCTTGCTTTCAGATGAATGGATCCCTGAGGCCTTGGTAGCTTCTGTCATCAGTACAGCCAAACATTATGCAACCTCTAAAATATGTCTACATGGAACAAATGAGATGATTTAACTTGCCTCTGTGGCCCTAATTTTAAAATGTTCATAGTTAGCTCATGCCAGATGATTTTTTTTTGTTTTCTGTAGAATGTCATCGTGCCCTCTTCACAATCACAGGCAGCCCCACACCAAGTGTGAAAGAAAGGAGTCAGGTTTGGGGCCCGCGGTGCCTCTCTTCCTTTCAGTTCAGCCTTTCTCCCCTTTGCCTCTTTTCCAGGTACTACCCCAGCCCCAGCCCCAAAAGAGCCACAGGCTTCTCACCAATTTTTCATTTCTTCAGCGTCCTGCAAGTTAATGACAAATTAAATGATAATTGCATTTGCCATATAAAATCTTTTCTGGAATGAGGTAAACTATGAATGAAGGAAAGAATAAATACCAGACAAATAAATAAAATTGTTTGTGCTAAGATATAAATGCCTCATCATGGCATATGTGCTATTCTTCCTACACAGCTTTTGAATTTTCCTAGGAATCCTGAGAGGAATTCAGACAAATTAAATAAGACTCATGGATGAGCCTGTTTGCGGCAGAAGGGCCGTGCATATCCTGGGTCTGAAAGCCCTGTCCTCGGTGACTGTTGTCACTTTCTTGTATAAACTCCCCAAGGCACTCCTAGAATCCATTTTATTCTCCATTTTCTTCTTCTGTAAAATGAAAAACTTGAATAACTATTTTGTATGATTATTTATATGAAGCTTCAAAATGATCTACCACTCACCCTAGCCTGGGCAACAAAGTGAGACTCTGTCTCAAAAAAAAAAAAAAAAAAAAAAAAAAAAAAAAAAAAAAAAAAAAAAATGATCTACCATATATTTAGTAATCACCAGTCACTCAAAGTATGGCTATGATAATAATTATTCCTGTTGATATGTGCTTAATAAGAAATCCATTCTAGGATTTTAACAGGTAACAACAATACCTGCCCCTGCCCTTTGGCTGTGCCAATGCTTCCATTTTTCAAATAGCTACAGATTTTTGATGTTCTGAGAATTGTCATCAATAACTGAAAAGAGAACAAGATCTACTTTGATTAATCAGTCCTAGTTTTTGGTAAGGGGATGCTGCTAATGGAAACAAAAGAGAACAAAGGAATAGGAGGAAATCTACTCTGGCAAATATCCTAGAAAAGAATCAATAGATCTAGGATATTCACCTTAAAGTCTTTATCATACTTTATGCTCTGGCAAATAATAATAACACTAGCTTTTGCTATGTATCAGGCACTGTCAGCAATTTACAATATTCACTCATTTAATCCTCATAATAATTTATCATTTTACACATTGAAAAAATTGAAACAGAGAGTAAAATAAGTAACTAAAGCCATAAGAGCAATGACAGAACTGTCCTTTGAACTTGATGGGTCAGGTGCTACAGACAGGGCAATAGAGTAGTGAGCTTTGGTTATATCTTCTTCTTGTTCCTCTCTCCCTTCTTCCCTCTCTCTTCCTCCCTCCCTCCTGCTCCCAAATCATCTGCTGAAGCTGCCCAAGCCACCCAAGCAAAACTAAGGCTAATGTTTTATTTCCATTTGTAAGTAGGACACCTCCCCTGAAGTCATTCAGAGTCTAAGAATGTTCAAACCTATTCAGCCCAGATCACAAAATATTTCTGAGCACATGACACAGAATGGATTTTTAAAAAATCTTCTTTCTCTTTTGTACAGAGTTAAGTTTCCAGACAGCTGCTTTATAGCTTTATTGTCCCCTTTTAGCCTGGTTATCTTACAGTATTAATTAAGAGTTTACAGCTATTGACTAAAACAAGTGGCTTATACAAAGACAATGGAAAAATGGGTGTGGAGAGATTCTTTAATGAGCCCCAACTAGGTAGCTTTGGTAGAAATGTCTACTTGCTATGACAAAATACAATAGATTCCCCATAATAGCTTGATTTTTTTTAAAAAGTTGATAGGAAAATTCAGTTTTGTATCTAAACTGCTATGGACCTTTCATTCTCCTTTGTCTGGGTTCTTCCTCAGCAAAAAAATAAAGGATTAAAAAAAATCATTTTGTCGGCAAATATTTTCAATCAACAAGCCTGGTACATTTATACACACACACACACACACACACACAAACACATACACACGTGTGGACATTATTTTGTGCATTGCAATGAATAGGTGATTTAGTACACATCATTCAGAATATATGTCACAGCTAGCAGTAATGAGGAGGGACTTGGCTTCATTTTTGGTTTTCTAAATGAGAGAAAATACCATATAATAGTATGACTCAAGAGTTATGTTATTTTTTTCTTCTACATTTTCATGAACAAGTTACATATTTAAATACTGACTCAAAATTCTGTTTTGTTGCAGTAACTGTGATAAAACACTAGTGAGAGGACTCATTGTTAAACAATAATACTCATCACCTGGCAGCCACTCATTAGCGTGATTGAAATGATATAATGTAGCAATTGCCATGAATGGTACATTCCCGTCATAGTTTTGTCAGGGTTGGTTTTATGAGTGAGCTGTCCTGGTTCTTTGGCTCCTTGCTTGGAAGAATCACGAGCTGGGCTGGTGCGATGGAGGGACACAAACACAAGCAACTCTATTACAGGAAACAGAAAGTTTTACTAAGCAAAAGTAAAGATCATTAATTTCATTCTTTAAAATGTTTCACCATTTTTCACCTGGCATATTTCATAAGATAAAAGGAAAGAGATTTACGTTAGTAACAAATTTCTTTAATAGTGAAAGAGTTTATTTGGTTACTGTATACAGATGGAGCCTAAGTTAACAAATCAAATATAACTGCGTGCATATATTTCTGAAAATGAAAATAAATTCATTATTCAAATGTTTAAAAAATCATAATGTTATTATTTTCCTAAAATGTCTAATAAACCAAAATTTACTAAAGCTTTGGTTTTGTTTTTGTTTCTTTTAAAATATATACTTAAATATATATTAGAAAGGATATATTTTGCTATTTCTACCTACATCATTGACTAAAGAGATGTAGATGAGAATAAGTTCCAGAAAGAGGAACAGGTCTGCTTCAAGAGTGGAGGAAACCCTGAATTTAACAAGATTCCCCCCTTTTATGTCGGTTCCCTAATTCTCTAGGAATATTCATGATTTCTCTGAGAAAGGGGTGGAGAATCCCTAGAAGTGGTACCCTCCCACTTTCTGTCTTTGTATGGCTGGCTCAGAACTGTCATGGCGCTAAAGGATGTGATTTTTACTATGCTAATGTATATTAATGGAGAAAAAGTTACCTTTGGTCATAGGCTCTTAACTTTTGTGCATGCTCCAGGTTGGGAAAAGTCCCTAACCTCAAGTTCCTGCTGTTGTGGTTTCTATCCTCTATTGCTATTGGTCCTGACTCTTGGCCCTTGACAACCTCCCTGCCACCTGCACACCCTAAGCCCTACCTAATGGTGTCTTCTCCCAGCATGAAGAATTGAGAATGTTGGTGAAATCACAGAGGAATGCAAAAAGATGAATTAACAAATTCAGGTGCCCACCACCTCCACTACCAGAGAATAATGACAAGAGCATCTGGAACGAAAAGGACAACAATGATGCTGATAGCTACTATTTATTGAATAATTATCCTTTGCAAGCCATTATTAAATTGTTTAACATATAGTCTCATTTACTGCTTCTATGCAGCCTATCAAATATGTACTATCATTAACACCATTCCACAGAGAATAAAACTGCAACTTAGGGACATGATGTGAATTGCCCAAGATCATACAACTAGTGAGCAGAAGAGCTAGGATTCAAACCCAGATAATCTGAATCCAAACTCCATGTGCTTAACAGTTTAACTCTCCTCCAGGATTTCTCAACCTCAGCACTGTTGACACATATGCTAGGATAATTCTTTGATGTCGGGAGTTGCCCTGTAGAACCATAGGATGCTTAGCAGCTTAGCAGTATCCCTGGCCTCTAGATCCCAGTAGCACTTTTCTCCTTTGCTTCCCTTCTCCAGTTGTGGCAGCCAAATGTCTCCAGATGTTGCCCACTGCCCTCCCTCTGGCAAAATTGCTCACCTGCTCCAGTGGAAAACTGTGCTAACCTTTCTTTATACTGATTATATAACCCCATGTCACTAAATAACCTTTAGAAATATAATTTTAATGGCTATAATATATTTTATTGAATACTAAATTAGTGCTACACCTAAAATAATACTTTTGATTATTTTATAAGGAAAAATGTATGTTTGATAACTTAAAATAATCAAGTTCTTTGAAATCTACCCTTTTATTGTATATAACATATAAAGGTAAGCCTGGTCAATAAAATAATAAGCAGGAGGTGATTTATACTACGAAGATCATTAATTTCATTCTTTAAAATGTTTCACCATTTTTCACCTGGCATATTTTATAAGACAAAATGAAGGAGATTTACGTCAGTAACAAATTTCTTTAAGAGTGAAAGAGTTTATTTGGTTACTGTATACAGATGGAGCCTAAGTTAACAATCAAATCAAATATAACTGCATGCATATATTTCTGAAAATGAAATTAAATTCATTATTCAAATGTTTAAAAAATCATAATTTTATTATTTTCCTAAAATGTCTAATAAACCAAAATTTACTAAAGCTTTGGTTTTGTTTTTGTACCTTTTAAAATATATACTTAAATATATATTAAAAGGATATATTTTGCTATTTTTATCTACATCATTGACTAAATACTTAAGTGCCTACTGCTACATTAGCTACTTTAGGAAAGATAGAAAAATTAAGGTCTGCACTCCTGAGAAAATTATTTTAGAAACAAGTCATACATACACAAAAGCCATAAGAATAAGAAAAGACACTGTAAAGCAACTAGTAAAGTATTTTATATAATTCATATTGAAGTGAAACACATACACACACACATACACACACTCTCCAAAGTTAAGGAAGATAATAAAATTCATTTAATAGGCATGTTCCATATAAACAATTTGTCACAAATTTTGCATTTTAAAGGACTACATGAAAAATCACAGTATGCACAAACTAGAAGCAAAATGTATCAGACAAAATATCCTAGAGATATTTATTTTATCAAACTTTTACAATTTTTCCAAATCTTTTTTAAGGTCTGGGAAAAAATCTGGTGCATTTTTGGTTAAAACAAATACATTCTATCCATGTAAATTTTGACTATTCTAGTGTTCCTTCTTACCAAAAAGCATAATTTCCTACAATTCCATAAAGTTTTTAATTAATGGTGTTTGGTTTACATTTACCAAGAAGTGGTTTTCCCATCACCACAAAATTAAATTAAAAATACATCTGTTTAAATAAATCCAAAAGAGAACAGTGAATTTTGTTGGGTTTATAGACAATGATATGTATTTAAGTGATCATGCATTTTTAACCTTTTTCTCAGGTGCAATTTGGAAGTAACCTGCCTTTTAATACCCTACATTGGACATCATTGTTGCAATCCAAGTGAATAGTGTCACAACAAAATTATCTAATACACATATGTTGCCTAGGGCTGCAATGTTACCATAGTTACCACCAGATCAAACATCTCAGGAAAACAGAGCCACTAAGTCTTTCAACTTGCAAAAATTCAGCACTCTTGACAGATTATGAGCCTTCATTTTCCTTCATTTGGGGGCTTTTCGCTTTGGTCTTGTGTTGTTTCTTCATCTTTCTTTTTTACATCTGAAAAAAAAATTCCATTCATATGTAGAATGTATTAAAATATATTTTATGTTGTATTCTAACAAAACAGTTCACTTTTCCTCTATCCACTGTAGTCATTTTCTATTTGACTGGGACATATTTTGCTCTTAATCCAGGTATGGAAACTATACAAAGAAGGGAGATAAGAGTAGGCTTGGAAATCTACATTCTCCTAAACAACTTTCTCTCCTATTGTACAAGGTTATTAAACACCATTTAGTCTTCTAAGGTATATTACAAACTTTGTCAGTAAATTGAAACACAAACAGTGTGACTTGCCCAAAGTCACGTAGCTAATAAGAGACAGAGTCACAGCTTGGACCCAGCCAATTGGTTCCATGGTCCATGGCCTTAACTTTCTCACTTTCTCTCTATGCTGGATGATACTCTCTCCAGCTTCTTCACACTTTCTACTCACTTTGCTCTTAGGAGACGACTTTACTTTCTACTTCACAGGACAACAAAATCCAAACCATCAGATAAAAGTGTCCTCAACTTCCTGCCATTAAATGTCTGAAACTCCCTGTGATTTGTGCTTATTCTTTCTGTATTTCCACCTACTGCAATCAGCACTGGCTTTGTAATTTGTCGGCGCCCAGTGCAAAAGGAAAAGGAAGTATGCTTCTACAAAATTTATGTAAAATTTAAAGATGATAACAGTAGAACGTTTAACCAAGTGTGAGTCTCTTCTGAGCTCAGGGCCCTGTGCAACCACCCTGGTTACTCTGGTATTGCTCCTACTATCCAGGTCTAATGTCTTCATGATACTAGATCTTATCCATTTGTGCTTCATCAGGAGGCTGACTCTAATGATCTTGTCTCCTTCTCTCTTTCTCCTGGCTTTTCCATTTCCTCAAGTCATTATCATCTTCAAACTAACAAGGACCCTCTTTCAACTGCAATTCTTCCACCACACTGTCCTGTCTTTTATCCTTTAAAAGGTACTGTCTTTTGCTGTCTCCATTTTAAAATAAAACTATTTAAGTCTCTACTAATCCTCCCAACTTGCTTGTACCAATCATCAATAGCATCTTGGAAGATAAATCTGCTGGACTCTATTCAGTTCTTCAACTTCCATTCATCAAATATTTATTAAGCATGTACTGCATACAAAGTAGTGAACAAAACATACATCTTCAGCTCTCAGGGAACTTCTAATGAGAAATATGAACAATAAACAAAATAAGTAAAATGTGTAGTCTGTGGAAAGTGAAAAATGCTAATGAGAAAATTAAAGCAGGAGTGGAAAATAGGAATTATCAAGACATCTTGGGACCCGACATTTGCAATTTTAGATAGGGTTGGCTGGGAACACCTCACTGAGAATGGAGCATTTGAGTTAAGACCTGAGATGGTAAGGGAGTGTGCTGTATGGACAGAAGGGACGGCAGCATTCTGAGCAGACAGAACAGCAAGGTGTAAGGTAGCAATGTGCAGGAAGGAACTGTAAGTGGGACAGTGTGGAGAACAAAAGAACAGAAAATTGATTCAGAGAAGTCCCCCAAAACTAGATCTTGTACATGAAAAGTGGCAGATTTATGGACCAATTTCTAAAGAACAGCTAACAGTATTTGCTGATGGATGGGATAGATAATGTGAGAGAAAGAAGGGAGGCCAGGAAGATTCCAATATTTTTGGCTTTACTAACTGGAATTATGAAATTGCCTCTCACTGTGATGGGGAAGTAAGGCAGGAAGAGCATGGTTTCTGGAGTTCACTTTTGTACCCATTAAATTTGTGATTCCTGTTAGATATCCAAGCAGAGATGCCAACTTGGCAGCTGGGCATATGAGTGTGACGTTCAGGGGAGCTCCAGGCAGGAGATAAAAATCTGTGAGTTGTCAAAAGGATGATCATTAACCCAATGACATTGGATGACCTCACAAATGAAGGAGTGTTGATAGAGAAGATGCCCAAAGCCTGAATTCTGACACCCTCCCATCTGTTGAGAGGTAGAGGAGATGAGGAAAGAGAAGCCCAAGGAGGAGCACCCAGCGAGGCAGGAAGAAAACCCAAAGGGTAGAGTGTCCCGAATACCCAGGGAAGAAAAATGCTGCAGGAATAAAGTGACAACCCTGACAAACTTACCAAGAGATCATGTAAAATGAGGACTAAGAATGGACCATAGATTTTAGCAGAAACAATGTCATTTGTGATCTTGAAATAGCAGTGGAGTGGAATGGAGTGAAAATCTTACTAGGGTTAGAGACAGAATAGGACAAAGAGAAGGTGGAAGCACAAAACCAGAAAACTCTTTCAAGCAATTTTGCTACAAAAGAGAAACAAGAAATGGGACAGTAACTGGAGGGAGAATTGAGATCAAGAGAGAGTTTATATGTTACAAGCCCTACTTGGTTGCCTTCTGATTAACATAGCAAGTGTGTAGTAAGTGTTATTGAAAGAACTCCCTCAGAAAAACAGGCTTGTTAGGAAATGGTACTCTGAGGCAGTATGAAATACAAAGCATTAAATTATTTTTACAATGATTTAAGTAGCATTTGTCACCAGTGATTCTATACAAACTACCCACAAAGATTACAGCTTTCAGAGAAAAGCTGTTAGTTCTGCCATCTCTAAGTTAGTCTAACAAGGTGATGATGTAAAGTCCCCTTAAGTAGTTAGTTCTCTTCCTATGAAATGAACTAGGAACTCCAGATAATGATTAGATGAAGACCAGCACAATATCATCTGTTGAAGATTTAGTGTCTTCCTCAGGATTATCAGCTAAAATATGAAGCATAGTTCCAAACACCTCTTATACAAGAATGTTTAGAAATATATTGAAAGATGATTGGAGATAAAAGAAAACAATAAACTTCTGAAAGAGGCTATGGTTGCTGTTAACTACTTAATATGATGCTAATGAAAGGAAAACAGCAGTAAAATAAAACAGTTATTTTTCATACATAATACACTTTCAGGGATAGTTGTTATTGTTATTCTTCTACCTTTTATACTTGTCAAATGCTTTCAAAATAATTGAAAATATATTGTCAATATAGTTTTTTAACATAACTTCTCTGAGAGTGAAACATCAAGCTTTCCTTTCAAACCTGCCCCTGTCATTTCAAATGTGAATAAGCTTTGTTGCACATTTGTTTATCTCATCATCTTGGTCATAATTAATAAGAGCTTTTAAGAAAGTAAGAAAATGTGGGTTTCTAAATTATCTGGATTCTCTTCTCCTGAAGTCTAGCTTAGAAAAAAACTTCTTTTATATATATTTATGTAGTAACCTGTGCTATTTTAAATAAGGATTCAGAACTTAATGATATATCTTTTAGTGATATACCACTTGAACTATCTACTGAATTATGCTTTTGATTAATACAGATTTAAAATAAATCAGAATAGTCCATTTGTTACATTTTTCTATTTCCATCCTTGTGTTCTGCTCAGTTCTTTATATCATTTACTTTTTCCAGTCCTTGTTAGAACACAAGGTACAGTGACACATTTTGGAGTGCCTCATGGAACAATGATTCTATAAGATGTGTCTTCAGAGATGATGAAAGAAGTGAGGGAAAGAAATACTGTCTATGTCCCATCCTTAGAGGGTTGTAGGCACAATAGCACATTAAAATCTCTGTTACAGAGGCTCTGAAAAGTCCTTGTTTAAAAAGCAAACTTATCGAAAAATTTAAAAAGCCAATTATGCTTAAACCAGCAATTAAAAACATTTCACAACACCCTTTTTGTATGTGACATATAAACAAACATTCAGAAGAATTTCCATAAACATGCACTGGGAAAAGTTGACATAATGGGAAAGATGAAGGCCTTGGAACCAGAGGTTCTACCATCACCTAATTTTGTGAGCTTGGGCAAGTCATGTAACCTGCTTGAGGGTTAGTTATGGTAACATCTATATGTCAAAAGGATGGACCTTCTAAAGTTTCTTCTCCTTCTTACATTCTGTGTTTGCATATGTACTAAAAAGATAATCTATTCATATGGTTTGAGTGGTACGGGATGATTTCATTTGCACTGTTTTTCTCCTCTATCATATAAAATACATTTTGAAAATACATACTCAATTTCTTAAAAATGTACATCTCTGAATGCTTTTTCCTTTAGTCAGCTAGACCTATATATCCTATTACTTAGTTGACATGTCCATTTACATGGCTCTTAGGCATCTCAAATGGAATATGGAGGGAACAGAAATCTTCATTTTTCTAACTCTCAAAATTGGCTCTGCTTCAGGCTGGCTTTTCTCAGCATATGGCAACACCAACCACCTGGTTGTTCTAGGAGTTATCTTCCAATTCTTTTCCTCATCTCTGATGCATCCAATTCATTATTGAGTCCTATAGATTCTGCCCTATAAAACATGTCCCAAATCCACCTGCCTTTCTCCATTTTTACTGCCTATTTAAAGCCATTATCTCTCACTAGACTACCGCACCAGTCTCCATGAGTAAAAGTTAACAAAATCCTTTCTTCTTCTCTAGGGACAAAGTTGACTTGGGGTTAATTTTCTATCTCTGTTACCCTGGAAATCACATGAAGGTAGAATGTCAGCCTAGTTACTAAGATTATCGTAAGACTGACCCAAATAGTACGATATATCTGTGATGAGAGAAACTACATAGGAACTATAAATACCTTGTAGGAAACCATACCATTGGGCTTCCCTGCATGCAGTAACTCTTATAATTGAGTATGTCTCTTGCAGCGAAGCTAGGAAGCCTTGTCCAAGGACTTGCTACGACGGATTAGCTCATTCAGGACATAAAGCTTCTAATGCATTTCCCCCATTCTCTTTTGTAACTGAGTCCTTCCTTGGTGAGGTGAGGGGACCACACAGAGACTAGCCTCCAGAACCCCTATGTGAATTGCCACAAGGGCTCCCGTAGAAGATTAGGTGATGCTGCCCTGCTGGCCCTCTGATTTTCTTGACTGTACTTCTGAGTAGAATGGTACCAATGTGTTCTTGTGAGGTTAAATGTTAAATTAGACCTAAAAAAGATTTCCTAATGGGGATTTGCATCTCCTAATTCAACCATTTCCATTATTGCTATTTCACAATCCATTCCTCACATAAGAGTGAACATTTTAAACATCAATGAGATGTCACTCCTGCTGAAAATCCTCCCATTCAAATTAAAGTCAACCTCTTTCCCAGGTTTCTAAAACCCCACAAGACCTAGCCCTTGCTTATCTCTCCCACATCATCTTGTACTACTTACTCTCCCTCTCACCCGCTGCACTCAAGCTGCAGTGGCCAGCTTTTATGTTTCTTAACAATATCCATCTTGGTGCACCCTAAAAACATTTACTGGATGCTCCTTCTGCAGAGAATGCTACTGGTTCTGATCTTCATGTGGTTGGACCATTCAGTCATTATTTGAAACATATGGTTGGCATTCAGATTTCAGTTAGGGTATTACTGATTTCCTAATCTAAAGTAGCCACCTAGCATCTTTCTACAATAGCACCTTATTTTAATTCTCCAATCAAACATATTACTGTTGACATTTACTTATATTCTAACTCTCCCATTGGAATATAAGATTCATGTCAGCAGAAGTTTACATTTGTTTCATTCAGCACTACACTGCTAGGTTTTAGAAAGGTGGTTAGCACCTACTGGACCCTAAATTGAATGATATGTCTAATAAATAGTAACAGTGGACATTTAAAAAAGTGTACTTTATGGGCTTCCAGATGTCACCCTGTGTCTCTTCTTGCTGATATGTTATAAGGCATCATTGTACTCCCTGTCATGGTTATTGATTTATAAGGAATAGATTAAGACAGATTAAAAACAGATTAAATCTCATGTTGATTTCATGTAAGATCCAAGACATTTGAGATCCTAGATTCCCTTCCATCTAAGCATATTTATCAAAAAAAACCCCACAAAAACTAAAAATAAAAGAGGATAGGCCTGAGTGAAAGCTGCACATCTTCCCCAGAATTTGTACTTTTAAATAGCAAAAATATTAAAACCATAACATCTGAGAGAGATCCTAGCTTTCTGTTTACATTAACAATTAAAAACTATTCATTTAAAAATCCTTAATATTTGTGCTTAGCTACTTATTTATATCTTTATTAATAAAACATTATCTATGCCATCTACCTATATAAGCCTATTTCCTTTTGTGTATGCTTTTTTCTACTTTTTTATTTTTTAAATTGACAAATAAAAATTGTATATATTTATGCTGTGCAACATGATGTTTTGATATATGCATACATTGTGAAATGGCTAAATAAAGCAAATTGATATCCATTGCCTCACATACTTAATATTTTGTGGTGAGAACACTTAAAATCTACCTCTTAGCAATCATCACTTGATTGCTATTGATGATACTTAACCATGTTGCACAGTGGATCGCTTAAGCATTTCTTTTGCCTAACTAACATTTTATCTATTTTGACCAGCATCTCCCCAATTCCTTCAACTCCCAGCACTTGATAACCACCATTCTACTCTCTGCTTCTAGCAGTTTGACTTTTTTAGGATCCTATATAAGTGGGATCATGCAGTATAGGTCTTTCTGTGCTTGGCTTATTTCACTTCACATAATGTCCTCCATCCTTTTGTGTATTCTTTTACACCTGGTGCTATATGTAGTTTTATTTTTAACATCTTAAGTTTCTTAATTGATGCCTTTGACTATATTTCAAAATGATTTAAAGAAAAATATAAAAACAGGAACAGTCTTCTTTCAGATCCTGGTGTCTCTAGTCATTAAAATAAAATGGAGATTACTGACTCTCCCAAAGTATATTTGCTCTCTTTTGCTTAAGTATATCATGTCAGTAAACATCAAGATTGTGTGTGTGTGCTTAAGGTAGATAAATTCTAATTAGGCTCTTTACGCTAACAGGTAATTATCTTCTTCACCTCACTAGTTTAGAATGGGCCCTCCAATGGCAATATCATGTTCTGACAGTCATATTACATTTTCAAATTTAAAAGACCAAAAACATTAATATGTTTTTATTTCTTTTTTTCCCCTTTATTTTTTCTCTTATTTCTTCTTACAATATTTTATGTGTATAAGTGTACTTTTTTACTCTCACGCGTAGTATCCGTATGAAAAATGCAACGGTCTTTGGAAAAAGGTGAGGTAACCATGGACTGCATGACTGGCCACAGTCTGGCCGACAAAGATATAAGTATTTCATAGCAATTTAACCAGGAACATTTGCAACTTTATCAGGTAGTACAGAACGTCCTGAGGCAAAGAACCAAGCGCACTTTTCTGGGGGTCCCAGGAATGGGCTACCTGTGGGTAGCTTCTGGCTCTCCCTTGCCTCACTGCCACCAAGAATAAATTTCTGCATGCATACTAGAGTCCACCTGAGACTCTAAAATGAGGCACAAGGCACAAGTATTTTGCTAATGGCTTGGAAGTAAAATTATCTTTAATATTTATGAGTAAAGTTTTCTTTAACTTTGATTCATGTGGTCTTTTTTCCCCCCTAAATATCTACAAGTGTTTTTAAATGAAGGAGCACTTTCAACACTTTATTGAAAGTATTCTTGTATAGATTTTTGGAAGACTAAACTCTAGAAGCTATATATACTGTATGTAAGCAATGGAGAGAAAGACCCAAGATTTTTTTTCATGGTTTGACAGCTGTACCTTTTTCTTAATGCTACCTTTTCCTCTTGGTTGAAAAATGATCCCCTTTCATACAAAGATTCACTTTAAAGATCTCATCCCTAATTGATAGTAATATTCTTCCTAGATATGAGAAGTAAAAGGGCTTGTAGCATTCTACAGTGAAGCAGAAGCTTCCAAAGTGATTTGTCAAGGAATGGCAGGAGGAAAATTATTTTATTAGAGTGCTTGTCTATAAATTTTGTAAGCTCACTGAGGGAAGGATCACACTAGTTCACATTTGCACTCCCAAATATGAGCCTTATGCACAACTATACGCATTCAATGAATAATAAAACTTCACTTTGACACAAACACATCATGAAACAAAAAGATGAAATTGTCTAGTTTCAAAAAAGCTGAAAAATTTCCTTACCCTTAAACAAAAGCAGAGAGGTTTAAGAAAACAAGCAAGAAAAAGAGCTCTTTTAACTAATTTAAAAGAGAGAGAGAGACTGTTCCAGAGAAAAGGATTGGTTAAGAAGAGAGAAGTGCTGCTGATTTTAAGAGGATTTTGAGTATTACCTTCCTTCACGGAGAGAGCTTCCAGTTTGTTGGGCAAATCTGAGGTTCCGCCGGTTGCAGCTGAACTCTGGATATCTGGTAAGGCATTCCGGCGGCCTGACCTTGCTGAAGATGCAAAATTGGTGACCCCAGGCTCCACATCAGTCATTTTTGATGAGTCTGTCCTCATAGCAACATCTACAAATAGAATGTGCACATGCAGACGAGGATGAGCCTATTCAAAGCTAAATGTTCACCACAGTGGTTGAAAGGCATGGTTAGATCAAAAACACAACAGGCTTAGGAGTCTAATCATTGATCACAACCTCCATCAATGTCTACCTTTTCCGTCCTGGAGCTTCCATTTGCACATTCGCTGAGTAGAGCAGGAAGTCCTCAGTGTGAGCCAGATTGCTAAAAATAACCCCTGAGCCGAATGAGCCACTTGGATGCTTAAGGGTGCAGTAATCCCTTGTCTTTTGTTCTGCTTTTCTATGGATAGATCAGCCAAACTAGGGCTTGGAAGGAAATGAAAACTGACTTGTTTGACCACTCCTGTAGAGACTCTGCCTGCCAGTATTTGCTTGTGGTGCTTGTTCAGGCTGAAACCAAATCACTATAATTTGTAGGGACCAAATAAAACATAGTCTGCTCCTACTCTTTAGAAATAAGAAATTCAACTTTATCTCAAAGGCTTTTTCCCCAGAGAAAGCTACATTATTTTGGTCTGTTCTGGTCTGAGACGTAATTTTCAACAGACTCATGTTTATGCTAGAGACTGTAGGACCTATTTTACTTTTTCTTGCCTTCAAGTAGACATGATAATTACTAGTGCTTTCCTAAGCATCCTTTATTTTCCTAGCAATTGTCTCCTTCTAAGAAAGAATTCTCAAACAATTATTCACTGTAAAAGGAGGGAGGTAACAGTTATTGTTTATTCTGAAACTCAGCCTCTTTTGTATGATGTTTTCAAATGAATCTTTCCTAAGAAGTCAACATTAAATAGTATCTCAAAAGCAGCAGAAGCTGTTAAGAATTTACTGAGAAGCTATTACATGTCAGGCTGTCAGCTAGGCATTGAGAGTACAGAAATATGCTATTTTCTCCATCTTTAGGGGACTAATACTCTCAAAAGAGAGAAAGAAGGTATACCAAGATAGATATCATAACATAGAATGTGCTAATTATCAACCAAGGGAGGGAGATAACCATTTGTGCCACTGAAGAAGGCAGAAATATGTGAACCCTGGCCCACACACAGCAAACAAATTTTGCTCGGAAGTTGGAAGGGAGCCCTTTGCAAATAGTTAACTTCAATTCAGGATACGCTAAAAATGAAATAAAATGGTCACAAAACATAATGTATTTGATATTAAAGACAACGTCTTTGGTCCATTGCACCCAAGAAATGTATATTGAGCTTAGGGTGGTTCTTAGGAGTACAGGAATAGTCTGAAATTGCTCAAGAAAGGAGGTATTCTATTAATTCCACATGTATTCTTGTTTTTCCAGAGATCATGGGAAATTTGAAAACAAAGTTAAGTTTTCAGAAATAATTTTGGAATCCATTAGACTTTCAACTGATATTTGTCAGCTGTCTAGAATTGACAGATAGCTTGAAATAATGTAAAGAGCACTAGATTGTTAGGCAAAATGAATTTGCTCCTTACAGACTTGCAAGGTGATGTTGGTCAATCCATTTAATTTCTGTGAGTTATAGTTCCTCCCCTGTATAACAGGAATAACAATTAGCTTGTCTGATTCACAGGATCCTTATGAAGAACTAGTGAGATAAAGAACAAAGAAACTCTTTGCAACTATGAAGACGTATGTTTGATTATTGGCATCATTGTTCATATCTCACTAAATTTTCTTTATTCTACCACCCTCCTATGTATCCCCTTTAATCCTCACGAGAAGTATCTTCCTACTGGAAGACCTCTTGCATTTTAGATGGAAACCAGCATTTATTCATTATTACATGCACATTTTTATGTAATTTAAAACTCCCAATAATCCCATGTAATCCCAATAATCCCACTCTCATTTAAAACTCCCAGTAATCCTCTCAGGTAGTAAGGTATTATCCTCACTTTGTAGATGTGGAAACTGGGGCTCAGAGAAGTTAAGAAACTCATTTAAAGTTGTACAACTGCGGAACCAGCACTCAGAGATGCAAATCCAGTTTTAGCTTACTCTGAAATTAAGATAACATAAATTATCACAAAATTATCTGTGATATGTATAGATAGTCATACAAAAGCTACTTTAGATTCTACCTTCATTATTTTTTAAATAGAGAAAATAGGGAAAATATATATATATATACGCATATGTACATGTAATTATGTATAAAATATATACACATATATATGTAATTACATGTATATGTGTATATATATAGTTGAGTTCCTGTTTTTTCAAAGTGTTTATCCCTAGTTTGAATGTTTGGTTAGCTTATGAGCCATCCCATGATACATGAGTTTGAGTTAGAGATTTCTTCTCAACAGCTTGTGAGAAGTGCCCCGTTTGGAAGTAGACCCCATTTCCAGGCCTCCAATCTGTCCTCAGCAAATTAACATTACATTGGAAGCCACCATGGCCATGATAAACTGTTTATCTATGTGAAGCATCTTCCTGTGTAACTGCAAACAAGTTAACTATGCTAGGCTTGGAAGAACAACTCCATGAATATCTTAATTTTACTTGTGCAACAGTCTAAAACCTTAAAATTGAAGATAATAGCTATACAAATATTAAGTATGCTATCTCAAATATTTAAATGCTATATATTTTATATTAAATAAAATGGGTAAACTTCTTTATCAAGATGTGACATGATAAAGGAATATTGCGTTGGAATTTGTATATTGAAAGAGAACTTCTAAAAAGTTGGCCCATGGAATAGGCCTTCAACATGGCTGAAGAAATTCTTTCTGAGTTTTGGGATTGCTTCAAGATTTTTTTAATACTGGCTAGCTGCTATTTTGAAAATTTTTGCTTTTGTCTTTTATTATTATTTCAGATATAGATTTTCTTAATTAGCCCTTCTATGTAGATTGATGCTGGAAAAAAAATCATCACAAAACTATCTAAAAGTTTGGTAAGGTTATATTCATTAACCACATTTTAAGATCAAAAACAGACTGGCTATATAAGGAGTCCAAGCAAAAAGGCTGCTTTCCTTTGGAGCTACTTGGCTGTGTCCAACCTCACATTCAGTACCATCTTCCTTTTAAGAGCCTGCCGCAGATGATGGGTGGCCAAGATGTCATGCTCCACCACAGGCAGACCAGACAGCTCACCCAGCCCAGCCCCACAAGGCTGTGGGAAGATGGAGCTTTCTACAAAGAAAAGTTACCTTCCTGACTGAATGTGTCACTGGCCTAGAAATCGTTGGCAGGAGCATTTGAATCCACAAGGTGATTCTTAACTGGGCTCTTTTAACTCCATGGCAAAGAGATTTATTGTAGCATTGGAAATCATCTGAAAGCCCATCAGAAAAAAATGGGAATAAATTATATATTATGTTATGGAATATTACACTCTATTTTAAAGAATGCCTCAGATCCAGTTAGATCTATCTATGGAGGTGTGTCCATAACACGCAGTAAAATAAAGCAAATTTAAAAAGTAATATTTACAGTGTGTGGGAAAAGAAGGAAAAGTAATGAATATAATGTGATCTCAAATTTGAACAAAGAATATAATTCCCAATCTTAGTTGGGAATGGAAGGGAGAACAAGGAGAATATTAACCTTTCTCAAAACTTTTTTATATATTTTGACTTGTAATAATGAGCATATATTTTGTAATTTAAAAGAATTGAAACATTCCCCTGGGAAAATTATGAATAAATAGATATTCTAGCATGGAAAGGCTCCAAAAGTAACATTTTGACAATTTAACCAAACAATAGCATATCTTTAAGTGAGAGGTTCTCCCTCCCCCAAATAGACGGTGGTACTTGACTGTTGTTAGTTTCCTATACAACATTGATTGCATATGCTTGATATTTTTTAAGATATATATAAATATGTGTGTGCGCACATATATATATAAAGAGAGAGAGAGACAATTGTTCTCTCCAAATGCTTTGTGACATTTAAAAAAGTATAACCTATAGAAAGATGAGAAAACACTACTACAAAAAATGAAGGATTAACTTCTAGGTTCTTTTAATTTTCTGAGCTTAAAAAGCTAACTATGTTTATGTTTGCCATTCAAGGCAGCTGACTCACTAGCAACTCTTCCTCTTTTTCTTCTACAGAATTAGCACAGGAATCTGGATGACTTCTGCGCTGTCAACTGTGGCTGCTTACAGGAGATGGAGCCCTTTGGATATTTGGAGATTTCACAGATGTCCTTGCATTCCCACAACTAAGTAATGCATTGTACATTGCCTGGGACACACTTTGATCTCTATTGAAAATATACAGTTTTCAGGATGCTTAACAAAAGACCATTACATAGTCACATATACACATATGTGTTAGCGTCTTTACAGTCCTTGAAATATTGAAAGTGCAATACCAGCACAACTGAAGAGGACAAAGATGTTCAAGCTAAATGGAGCATTAAAGGCACATTAAAAAAAAAAATCACTAATCAGCTCCCAGTAGGCTCCAAAAAGCCTGCTAAGAAAGGAGGACATTAGTATGTTGTAAGCATAATTATAAACAAATTGAAGTTTTTGAAACCTCCTTCCCTTCCAACTGAGATGGTCCATTCTCTAGCTCACACACATTCTTTCCTCAAGCTTCATTACTTGAAGCCAACACTGCAAGGGGTGGATACCTTCTTTTCTCAATCTCCAACCCATATCACTCCCTCCATTTCCCATAGTGAAACCACCACTCATTCTATAAGGAAGATTTCATATCAACTTCTTACTGGTTACATTAGTTCTCTGGAGGCATGAGTCAGACTATCTGAAAAAACACTTTTTATTAATAGAATAACAAATAAAGAAGTAAAAATATGCATTTAGGAAAGTCAGTGCTTTTCTTGACAGAGACAGAAAGATTGACAGAGAGACAGACAGACAGTGCTCTCCACTGATAACTGAATGCTTTATCTGTCTCTCTTCAGCTCTCAAGATCTTACTATGTTATGCTATATTTCTTCAGTTCTCTGCCTACAGGTCATTATTTTGTTTGATTTTCTGTTTTGAAACATACAAACATCTTCTAAACAAGGTGAAAGAACTAGAACAATTGCTTCTTTATCTGCCAACAAGAACAGATTATTTATTCATCCAATCAACATTTATTGAGTTCCTACTAAATTATTATGTGCAAGGCCCAGTGCTTGTCCCACAAGGTACAAAGAGTAACCCATATTCTAGTAAGATGAGACATAGTCTGATTTTTCCAGTTACCTTTCTTTTTTTAAATTTCAGAATATTATAGAGGTACATACATTTTGGTTACATAATTTTTTATACAGTTTGAGCCAAAGTTTTAAGTGCACCTTTCGCCTTTGTACTCGTTAGGTGTGAATTTACCTATCCCCTCCTCCCCTCTCCCACCTGCTTGATTTCCGTTGAGTTCCATATGTGCGCATAAGTGTTGATCGATTAGTTCCAATTCAGTATTGAGTACATATGGTGTTTGTTTTTCCATTCTTACAATACTGCACTTAGAAGAACGGTCTCTAGTTCCATCCAGGTTGATACAAAAGATACTAGACCACCATCTTTTATGGCTGAGTAGAACTCCATGGTATACATACACCACATTTTATTAATCCACTCATATATTGATGGGCACTACCTTTCTTGACCTAAAATCTTGTATTTGGAAATAAAGTAAAAGGATCCACCCCTAAAACGTGAATCCTTTAACACACTTACTTTTCACCTAAGTATCAAGACCATTTTAGGCTAAACAGAACTTCCATGAAATGTAGACATGTATAAGAAGTTGGTTTTTTTTTAACTTAGAGACCTTCTTTTTTGTAAAATTCTTCCATATATGATATTTCTGTTCCTCCAGTATAAGCCACAGGGAATTTCAACATACATTGGTAGGCACATGGAAGTTATTTTTACCAAAGAGATAATCTGACAGCTTAAACATATACATTTCAAAATGCAAAGTTATTTTTCCATAATCTTCTGGAGAAAGTAATGCACAAAGCTGAATACCTTTCCATCCACTTACAACAATACTTACTATACTAAGATAGGGCCACTTACAACAATAATATGAATGAATGTGGTTAAAGTATTGTAGGCAGTTAGTTTGCAATAGGGCTTCCCCAACCCCTTGAAACTTCCCAAAGGACTATCAGATTTCTTCTATTATTACAGGAGTTTATTTTTTACAGACTATATAGTGCAAGATTCCAGATCCATACACTTAAGTAATGCAGTGATGTAACATAGCCAGTTTTATCAAAGTCCTTCCTAAGTTCAGAAAGTACTTTTTCTGCCATTACTATGATGCCTCCTATTCCTTTTCATAATACAAAAACAAAAACAAAAACCAGCTACCTATAGGGCTGTACACTGAAAATTCAGTGTACACCAAAAGTTTTCCTAAATAATAAGCAGGTTTCCCTTGTAATATATTATATTGAGAGAGAGAGAGAGTGTGTGTGTGTGTGTATATTATGTGTAGTGGGTGGTATCCAGAATTAAAAGTGATATTGTTTCTTTTCCTTTAGATGAGCCTAGTTCTGAATGGTTGTAACCACAGCAAAGCATCATTCTTATCTTACATGTTATATATAGTTCTTGTTATATATATAGTTCTTGTCTTTATGTCTATCTTCTGTGTGGTCAGAATTGAAATAACTTAGCACAGACTAGAAGAAACCATATTCATTCTTTTTTTGTTTCCACTTTACCTCAAACCCTCCCTATATTCCCTCATTTTCATTTATTTCACATTATCCTTCCCAATAAGTGACTCAAATATTGTTGTGTTCTTATTTTATTAAAGTACTATAGTCCGCTTAAAGGAGTATTTTGGTTCTATTCAAAAGTATTTCTTTAGCACCAACTCTATGCAAAGCACTACACTAGTTACTGTGGGATTTGGCACAATCCCTGCCTCAACTGGTAATCTCTGAAGGCTGCATGCAAGGCAGCTCCAACACATGTGCAGAGAAGGGTGTGGTTAATTCCAAAATAGAAAATGAGGCCAGGCTTCATAGGGAACACAGCATTTGATGGGATCTCAGAGAATAAGTAAGCAAATTCCAGTGAGAGGCTGCCCTCAAACTATCCATTTTTCATCTTTTCACTTTTCCAACTGCTTTTGGACACAAAGTATTCCTAGATTTCAAAAGGAGCACAAAGACACTCCAAGCACACAAAAGCCTCAGAACTGAATTCAAAACTAACATGATTTTGAAGTTCTTGTGGTCTGCTTGCACTCTTCCCTTCTAAGAGGAACATGGCATGTTTGTGCAGGGAATGGGAAATGCAAGGCGTGCGAAGTCAGTTCCCCTTTTAATGAGATAGGTGGTTTTAAAATGTCAAATAACTATTGATGACATCAGTAGAAAGGAGAGAAGGGGAAGTTAACGCTGACTAATGTGGTCACAGTAGAAATGGCTTTCCATCCCTCTGCCTAATATAGGGACTGGAACATAGTTGTTTAATACAATCAATAAATTGATGTTGAATTAATAACAGATACTTATCAATTATGAGCTGGCAAACAGTCAGTGAAGGTTCTTTTCATTATTACTATTCATAATAAAGACCAAAGTAAATAAGGAATAAAATAAAGAAATAAGACTGAAAGTTCAATTATTAAATACTAAAATGAATTTTGTTATGTTAACATTAAGACAGGTCTGTAGTCAGGCTGTAGACTAATGGCAAATACAATGCCTTGCAGATGTAGGTAGCAAACATGGATTAGCAAAGGAAGAGTAGTAGTTAATACAAAAACTCTTATAGTACCACCCTTATCCAGAGCATCTGATAGTTCTACTCTTCTGACAGGCCTTCTCAGGAAGGGGTCCATACACATTAAATTGAAAAAAGTTGCCAACCTGAAGTCAGTTACACATAATTTATAAGCCTTCCCTTATACATAAATGTAATCCTTTGACTCTTTAAATAAATTAATTTCCATAGTTTCACTATTTTTATTCTCAACAGGAGGAGAAATTAAGCCCTCTATCCTCTAGACTTAATTTCTTTGCCTACGATTATTATTGAGAGTGATGTGAGGACTGTCTGTAAACTATCCAGCCATAATTTTCACAATTTTTCCTATTACATGGCTGGTTACTTTCCAGACAGCCCTTTATGTCTATGACAAAAAAAACAGTTCCATCATTACTCTTCCAATATAAAGGTAACTTAAAGCATCAGTTTGAGCATGGACACTTTAAATTTTGTGCTTTTATTTCAGAAAACTTTTATAACTTACATATACTTATCTTTCAAAGGAAAAATGCAGTGTAATATGAAATAATAGAACTATTTTTTACTAACACAACAAAATTTATATCAGGTAAATGTGTTCTATATTCATCAAAGCAATTATTTTACAAAGCTACATATTTATTTCACTTCTCAAACTATTAACATTTTTGTGACTTCATCACGGCAACTCATTTTATGCTCATATATCATACAGTGGTAGGTGTAAATAAAAATGCTATAAAAATGTAAAAGAGGGTGGGGTAAAGGCAGTAGACGTAACCTAAACATTTGTACCCCCATAATATGCTGAAATAAAAAAAATTAAAAAAAGAAATGTAAAAGAGAAATGGTTATTAAATTTGGAGGTGATTAAGGGAAACTTCACAGAAGCTATAGAACACAGGTTGAGCCTTAAAATTTGGGAGGGATTCAAACAGGTAGAAAGGAAATGAAAAGGCTTACTAAGCCAGATAAATATCTTAAGCTAAATCATAGAGGGGGAAGTATAAAAGGTAAGTTTCAAATAAAAAGAAAGGAAACATCTGGCTCTCATGGAGTGTTATGTCACATGGAGCTGGAAAAATAAATTGAAGCACAGTCATAACTAGAACCCAAGTTACAAAGAAAATGAATGCTATTAAAAATACATGAATGTATTTCTCCCTGTGAGCACTGGGAACTATGAAAATTTCTAAGTCACATAGAAAAGTAAAGATGTATATAAGATGAATTCTCTGGAAATAGATCAAAGAGAACCATTAGAAGACTAATAAAAGGGGAAGTATTATAAGCAAATCCACCATAATAGGAATAATAAGCTGATTCCAAAATTCTGAATGTCCGTATTGGCAAGTGAGTGTTACTTGCAGGATAATCCTTATACTGAATACCCACTCTGATTTTCCACCTTGAGTGGGTCCTAAATTTCTTTTTCTGTCTCCATAACACAGTTCTTTAAAACAGAAGTTCTGAGTTACCACTGAACCCACGTCGATCCCTGCATGTAGCAATCACCTGCCTCTGCAGATTTCTGATTTCTCATTGATCTAGGATTATGAAGAATTCTCTTACTTGTTTGCCAATTCATACATTCATTTAAAGAGTTTTGAAAATATGTTATTCTGCATTTTAAAGGGTTGTATATTAGGCTTTTTTTTAAGGACATTAAGTCTTCCATAATGCCAGAAAAATAAGCTCTGGCTTAAGTTTCAATTTCTTCTTATCCAAATAATAGCAATATATCCATTTCATTCAGATGCAGAAGAATAATGCATTATTCTTTAACAGAACTTATTTTAACTCATAGGTCTTCACTTTTCCTACATAGCAGAAAACAGTCTTGTTATTCAAAGGGAAATCATCCACTTTCACATTAAAATTTATTCTCTCTGGAGTAAATTTCCAAACAATTCATGATCAGCTATAGGATTCATTCCCCCACATGGTATAAGGCCTAAAATTAAGACTCGATATATGTGTGCTGCCATGACATCTGGTAAAATTAGAAGGATCTTGAGTGGCCTAATCACAAGTTTTCCTCCCCATTTTGCTCCCATAGATACAGTACCCTATCAAACAACTCTCTTTATTAAAAAGACCAGGCACATTTCCTTATCCCTGAGTAGCAGGTTTCAGCTCCCTGTCAGCCCATGGAATTATTCAAACAAGCCAATCACATCTGCTTGTGGAAACCTGGGGGGCACCACACACTCCTGTTACTACTCCCATAGCCCTTGGTTGTTCATGCTATTACGATTACAACCCCACATAGCCCTAAATGGCCTATGGTGCTCTTCTCCTTGGACTATGAGTGTATGTTACCAACAAACTGCTATGGATCTCATGTGTCCAGTGTTGGGTGTTGTGTGTCTAGCCATCTCTGAATCCCCAGGGCAGCAATCTTTCCTTCACCAATGGGGTGAATAGGAAGCAATAAAATCCACTGGTGTCGCAAACCACATGACATGCCCAAACATTACTGAAGACACCTGGCCAGCTAAAATTAAATGCTCTTGGCTAACTGGTTCTGAGAAATGATGAAGGGTACCTGAGATAAAACCCCTAATTGCTGGGGCTGACCTATGACCTGTATTATCTTTGTCAGCCATTGCTATCTCTTTACGTCTTACAATGCTCTTGTTCCCAAGAATAAAATTGTGGTTAATTATACACTGTTGTGGCGTGTCACCAGGTTCAGCCTGTGTTTGGCAGGTGGTCTCTAAGGCTCCTGCCTGTAAATGCAGTGAAAACACAGTGTCTTAACCAGTCAGTACTTCAGTCCTGCTTACTGAAGTTCAGGCTAGAGCTCTCTGGTCACTGTGTCTAGCATGGTGACTGTCACTGATTGCTTGTGGCAGCTATATAGAGGTTGCTTGTAATCATGCACCTATGGGATAGGCCTAGGGACAGTACTTTGTGAGGTTTGTAGAAAGAAAGGTGATCACCAACCCACAGACAATTAAGCATGGCATCCCAGGTGTCATTGCTGTTCATTCAAGGGTAGTGACCTTGCTGGTTTCCTGTGCTGCTGCTTCCCTTGCTGCTGTCACTTGCACTCTCCTGACCTCCACGGGCAACGAGGTGTGCATCCATGGTGGCCTGTGGCCCAGGTGCTGATGAAAAAAAAAGGGTGGGGAGAGGAAGGAGCATTTGGGACTCAACTGATCTCCCAATGGAAAATCCACAGCCAACATGCCTGGGCTCAGCACTGCTGCCTACCCACACACTAAAGGGCCAAACTTGAACCCATCTGATCCCTAGACAAATTACTTCACTAGATATGGACCTTAGCTTCAGGGAGATTAACTGGCACTCCTAGGAGGAAGAGATAGACACTTATAAGAGGAGCCACCAAGCTCCAAAGTGTTTCCCCATAATCACCTACAATGTCTGCACCAAAGCTAGTTGTCCAGAGACAGAAACTGAAAGCTGCAACTTTACCTGGCTAGAAACCCAAAATATTCTCAGGGAATTTGTGCAGAGGAAAAAAAAAAAGAAAACCCATATGACAGAAAATGTGAGGCAGTGACAGAGGATGGTTTTGATCTATCAAGTCTGGGCTATAGGCCTAGAATTCTTCCTCTGCACAACCCTGATGACTATATCTGTATTATAACAAATATCCTAAAACTCAGGGTTATAGGAAAACACCTATGGTGCCTTTGTGGCACCATGTTATCACACCATGGCACTGTTAATTTAAACCCAACTTAATCTCAAGCCTTTATTCATAAAAATCAACCATTGCTATGAAGAAGACCCCTAAACTTGATGACACTAATTTTAGGCTTACTGGAGGAAGAAACTTATAATATGATCAGGAAAGAGAGGACACCCATCACCACCCTCCCACCACCAAATATATCCAGTGACCACCACCACTGATAACAAAAATAAACAAAAAAAAGCTGTTGACTGAAAAGATAAGTGTTCTTAGATTTGGAGAGTAGAGCTGGATTTCTCATAAAGGGTTGCAAGCCTGCAGGCTGGCCACCTTGCAGGCTGGGAAGTGTAGCTTCCAGCAGAAACTGAAAGCAGGCACTTCAAAGGAGGAAAGGTGAGACAGAAATGTACATTGAGTGGGTTGGCTCAGTATACGTATTTAACAGGTTACAGGAGGAGCTATGAATATGAAGCAGGGACACATGCATGAGTAATAAGCAAACATGTATGATATATATGTCCCATGTTCACTTTGGGGTTGGAGACATGACATTAAATGTATTACAATTATATATATCAAAAGTTGATAAATTAAATGTATTACATGTATTAACTATTATACATTAATGTATTACAATTATATATATCAAAAGCTATATATACCAAAATTTGAAGCAGAGGACACAAGAGCACTCAGTGAATGGCCTCTGGAAACCAGCAGAATCAGTCCATGATAGGGGTCTCTTATCAAGAGAAAGTTACTGAAATCAGTCTCTTGTCCAATAAAAACTGTAGTTATGGCTTGTGGGAAGGGGTGGTGTGTGTCAGTTAGTCAACATCAGGCAGTTGGTGAGCTGTAATTGTTTTAATATTGCTTATCTCAAGGCCAGTGCTTGTTTAGCTGCTAGAGAAAAAGAAAAAACCTTGTGGCAGTTGAATATAGTTTATTCTTTAGGCATAGGGGTGCATGACTTAACCTTTGCCTGGTATGGCCTTACATCTTGTTTGATAATTTGATATCTTGATAATTTGATATCTTATTGCTATGAAGAGTCTGTTCCATCACTCTTATGATCTCTATTTTAACAAAGGAAAGGAAAAAAATCTGGATATAGGGATAGGAAACCAGCAAAAAACAACCTAAACAAAGGTCCAAAAGTTGACCCAACTAATATCCAAAATGTATTAGAATTTATACAGCAAAGATAAAACAGCACTAATTGGCTTTTGTGCCTCTACAGCATAGGTTCCCAATTAACTTTAATATCTGCTGAAATGCACCAATCGGTAAACCTTCATGTCTTTAACCCATAGTGAGACTCAAATTACTATTATGCCTCGGCATCCTACTAAAATTAAATATGCTATCCCCTATAATCTTAAGGGAGTGACTGAATATAAAATAGAGGACAAAGATATATGCTTCCCCTTAACCATCCGTACTATTGTCTTGTCTAAATTCCCCATGATCATAGCACTCACTGCACTAAAATACCCCATCGTGGGCACAGACACTCTGACCCAATGAAAAATAAATGAAAATGAAAGTTAAATTAAATCTTTGACATTTATAAATTGTCTTGTCAAAATGGGAACTCATGACTCCCCTCCCTCTGTCCCAAGTTAAAATAATTAACATGACTCATTGTAATTTAAAATTGGGCCTTCAAGGATTAAAACTTGTTATATAACAGCTATTGAGTGAAGGGGTGATTATCCTTGCTGCCTCTCCATTTGGTAGCCTAATTGGGACTTATACATCCTGTTCTTAAACCTGGAACAAATAAATGGTACCCCACAGTAGTTTGCCACAACCTTAATGTCAAGGTCCCATACCATTAAAGTGCCTATTCCCAACAATCTAATTATTAAAATTGTTGACTCCATCCTATCAACGACTGAAAATATTTTGCTACTATAGATTTGGTTAATACGATATTAACAGCCTCTTAGTCACAGTTTGCTTTTACCTCCAAAGAGACAGTGTCCTATGGCTATCCTTGGTATGCATCAAAATCCTTGCCACTGAACATGATCTTTACAGGCAAGATCATAACTACATCCACCTTTCTCCAGGAGCAGGGGAACTATATAACATCTATAACATCCTCCTTCAAGGACATTTGTTTGACATATTGATTAAGGACACATGAATACAGAGGAGCCCACATAAAAAATAATAGATCATTATCTCACACAATAGTACATGGCCTTGTCACCTCTATTAAATTCTTCAAAGTTAGTTGGTAAATCAAAGGCTGCTTTACCCTTGCTATCTTCAAGAAATAGTTATTAATCTTCTCAGTACCCACAAAGTTAATACAAGTACAGTATCTTTTAGTCCCTTTTGGGTTTTGGAGGCAACATATTTATTTTCAAATTTTACTTACTCTCACTACCGTTGTTATTTACAAATAGACCCATCTTGAAGGGGAACTCCTCCAACAAAAGGTTATAAAGTCTGTCCAAATTGAAATCAACAGGCACTACAGTTAGTGTCCCCAGAGGCTTCAGCAACCTCATCTCATGCCTCCTGCAGTCTCTGGACCACCTATGATGAGCATCAGTCGCCCATGGCCTTCTGATGCAGGAAACTGCCTTTCCTGGCCTTGCACTATATGCCAGAGGAGCAATTACTGGTCATATAATGGGATTTTCTGGAAATAGAGGGTCTCACAGACCTAGAGCCTATGACTCTCTGTGCCTAGCTGCCCAAAATGACTTCAGGCATTTAAGCAGTGCCCCATGAATTTGGCGTGGTTACTGAGCCCTCCTTCATGCAGGATGGAGTCAAACCTGGACATATTCCACCTGCAGGAGGGTACGGCCTCCTCTATCCTCACTCCCTTGCCAGATACTGTGGGGCTGGAGGAGGTTATCTATTTCCCAGAGTCCTTGGCTACCTGGGGAGCTCCTAGGATGAATTGAATGAATAGCAATAAAGTTCACACATGATTGAGCTCAACGGAGAGTTTCTGCTTTTCATCCCTTAACCAGGATGTCCCTAATAAAGAATAGGACCCAAAGGTCAACACAATTGGCACACTTCAGGCATTGATCTTAGCACTGGATGCCCTGGCCAATTGGTCCCATCTGTTTATGGAACTTATAGTAACAAATTCTGAATCTCTTGCTTCATAGATACTCAAAATATAAATCAAGTTAACAGATTTCTCTACTTATACTAAGGCCACAATCCAAGGCCTCAGAAGGATACTCCTTATCCCTTTTGAAATTCTAGACACTAATGATAGTTGCCAAGGCACCCATTACACTTCTTAGAATACACAATGCTGAGATATTGAAGAAGGCCTTCAATGGAAATTCAACCTCCCCTGTAGGCTTCAGGTAGCCAGCCCCAGGCAGCCAATTTAATTGAAAAGCCTGATAGACTTTTCGAAGAACTCCAATTAAACTCACAAAGTGGCAAATGTCTCCCTTTCCCAGGGTGTCACTATTGACACAATTAGTCTAAATTCACACGCATAGGGACGCTCACTCTTTACATCAATGTCATACAGGTCTCTCAATGCCCTTTATTGGCCATGCATGAGGACACTCCTGAAATTCATGCTTTTGATGACCACCTCAAAATGTATCCCTTTCCCTCCTGGTCAGGTGCCTACTTGGCTTCCTAGCACAGTCCTTCTAATACCTAAAAGTCTCAGTTATCATCAAGATTTAAACCGATATCAAATCATCAAGGGGTCGATTGTGGTATACGGCCAAAAATGAAGGCTTGACACCTGATAAAACAGGTTTCAAATGGCTTAACCATAAGTTCCCCTCCTTACTCTGCTTCTATAGATAAGGTCCCCTCGCCAAACCACCCTCCTTATGGAAGGGACCAGGCCGGGCTTCTGCTTGTCCCTGGGTAGCAAGTTTTCGTTCTCTTCCTGCCTGCAGAATTGTCAAACAAGCCAATCATATCCTTCTACGGCAACCATAGGCACCTCACCCTGTTAATACTACAAAGTCCGCCTCCCACAGCCCTGTTGTTCACTCTATTCCCAAGTGCAACTCCTGTGTCGCCCTGCAGGGTGTGTAGTGTTCTCTTCTCCCCTGCTGTCTGTCAGTCAGTATATATGACAACTAAACTGCTGACAATCTCATTTCTTCAGTGTCAGGTGTTGTTTAGTCCTCCCTCACCAACAGGGTGAATAGGAGATGATTAAAACACCCTACCGCTAATACCACTTTCCTTTCTCTCTTGAAAGGGAGTCTAAAGTATAGGGAGAATAAAGCATCAGGTTCACACATGTTATATGTCCATCCTAACCCTCAGCGAGCTGCAACTTGTCCTCTTTCATCAGTGTGCACTGGGATCCACTGCTACTGTCTCAGGTATAACCATAACCTCAGGTAGAGAGATGTGCAACTGCATCTTCTCTGTTCTATCCCTGGATATTTAAGGCCCATGGTCTATTTAAAGCATGTTGTGCCCATCTTGAAGTCCATGAAATCATTTCAAAATACCCTATTCCTCTAAGGGACTGGGAACTCCATAGGGTGCACTGAGGCCTACCTGCCTAGGCACTTCTCTTCACCATTGCTTCTCTACCTTTTTAGGGCCGTACTACATATGAAGCTTCTTTAAGAGGCCAAAAATCTCCCTGGGAATTGAGGCATGTTCTCTCTACACTTGGATTTCCATTAAAATTTCTGTTGTTCAACCTCCCTTTTGCTCAGCCCAGTGAGCTAGAGGCCTGGGCACATTCACAGAGACTAGAATAATGACTAGGATCTCACTACATTGTGAATTCTTCTGCCACCATCTAGTCCATGACTCAATTCCATTCCCAGACACATAAAAACAAATTTTTATGTCATCATATACTCTTTCCCACTCTAAGGTTGGTTCTCAGTTCTCCAGTCTCACATAGCCCAAAAAGACTTTTCTTTCAAAAAGTCAGGCTCTTGTCAGAAATAACTTTGACTTTCAAGACTATAGCTCATTATTTGCATTTTAAAAAATATTAGAAACATAAGTGATCTTTTGTTCTAGATTATATGTATAATTCCTCAGTGAACAGTGTCTATGAAGAGCATTGAAGGAAGTATAAAGGAGTAAAGAAATCTCAATTGACAGATAAAAATTGTATCAGCCTTACACATGTACAACAGCTATTCTTAATTGGGCCCTTAGAAAGGCAGTTGCTTTATATATGTCATACATTGTACATTGCTTTACATATATTTTTTATTAATCCTTACCACAAATGTCAGAGAGAGATCCCCATTATTCAAATGAGACACCTGAAATTAAATATTTCAAATATTAAGAAACTTGCACTAAGTTATGATTTTAAGACCTGTTGTGATTCCAAAACATGGGCTTTTACTCATTTTATTATATTGCCTCTTTTCTAGGATCATGGACTCTTATAAATTTAAAAGAGATTAGAATAAAATAGAAATGCCTCAAGTTATAAAACTCACCTAGTACAGCCATTTACCACATGCATGAAATACTTCAACAAGAATATTCTCTTTCTTTGAACTATATATTCTCCATAGCATTTCAACAAATCCAAAATACTGTCTAAGCAATTCATCTGAAGACTTCAATTCATTTTTGAATCTTAAAAATGAAGGTCATATGATTGAAATAATATGCATAATTTTTAGTGAAATTTACTTTTTATTCTTCATAATTATTAAGTTATATATACATACAGTATAATTATTGTATATATACATTATAATATCCATACAGTATAATTGTATATTATTATATATGTGTATATATTTATGTCACCTGTGAAAACACATATTCAGAAGCCTTAATATTTTTTCCCAGAATAAAATGGGAACTTTTAGAGAGAGAGAACTCCTATTGCTGGTGGCATAATCTTTTTTAGGAGCGTTAGTTTTACCTTCCAACCTGTCTTCCATGTCACAATTGGAAGGACTCATTAATAATAGTCAGAGGTCAACATGAACTTTTGTGTAATAATCCTAATATTTTTGGTTTAATTTTAGACTTTTTTGGGATGAACTTTATCTTTATAGTTTTTTGTGAAAACATGAAAATAAGGTTGCATTTTATGGAAAGATATTTTCTAGTTACAAAGAAGAGAAGGTTCCAAAGAATTCATCAAAGATTAGATTATTAGATTAGATTCCCTGGGGTAATTGGCAGTTGTCTGCTCTCTGTTTGCCAGTCTTTAGTCATTTCTATACAGTAAGCCAAATCAATATGCATCTTACTGTAAAATTCAGGACTTTCCCCTTGAAATCTATAGTTAAGATTTGATGACCTTCTCTAAGCTACTATGTACACCTTGACCTGAATATCCTTTCAGCTCAGAAGCTGCTAAATCGTTAGGCACTCTGCTACATCCATCTGTTCTAACAGTGACCTCTTTTGAATTTTTTTTTAATGAGCTTTGGATATTTTCTTTTTATCAGTTTGCCAGCATAATCATGTTACATCCTGACACCAGGCAGTGTAAATTAATTCCTCGTCTTTCTTATGCGTCACTTCACAAGGAACCAGATTTTTCACTTTAACACTGATGAAATTGTGTGAAGGCGAAGACAACAAGATGAGGTCTCTGGGAAAATTTCATCTCACCTGTGCCAACCTGGAGACTGACAGAGTAAATTCAAAGCAAATTAGCTCTTCCTAAGATTTTTTAACAAATCTTAATGGGTGAGACAAGGAGAAATATAAAAGGACAAGGAGAGCAAGGTTGGATAAAAAGCCTATTTACTGAAAATTAATCTTATACAGCCAATTGAACAAGGACAGTGTTTCCTTGTGAACAGGACTTTACTGTTCATAAGACCCAGCTGGGAAGTCTGTTAACAATACAGATTCTTGGTGCTTCCCTAGAGCTTTTGATTCAGTAAGTCTGACACCATATGCTTCACAAGCACACTAGGTGATTGTGGTCACACAAGTTTGAGAATAAATTGAGTAAAGGTTAGGTCACATTTTTCTCTACCTTTCTTCAATATTACACTGGGGAGAAAATAAAACCCATACATTCATAGATTATGTTGCTTCAGCATCTAAAAGCATGTATCACCCAAATGAATGGACTATTTACTGGCGGTTTTAGCAAAGTGTAGCAATGCATACACACAGCCTTGGAGACCTACTCATCCAATTTCAGACCTCACCAAAAAGTTCCTTGTAGTAAATTAAAACTTAAATCACAAAATTACCTTTCTAAATACCTGCTCTGTCAGGACACATGCTCATGTCCTTGGCTATATCAATTATCCACCAGACCCTTCCACTTCTCATGCTAATAACCAACCCTGAAGTTCACCACTAAGTTTAATATGATGTTCACTAAACATTCTGTGTGGATAATTTGTTTCCACATGATCATAACAAAGGCATGGACAAATAGATTCTAAGTGTCAACAGTGGATGGGTGTTCAGTGATTGTTTCCCCAAAGGCCTTCACATCTAGCTGACACTCTGCAATCCACATCTTCTAAAGATCCTTCTTGTGGGGATAAGGAGTTTATATTATCAAACTTGATAAAAGAGTTCTGTTGGCATTTTAAGCATTGTCACATTTATACCCTAGGCCAGAGGTGGGGAACCTTTCCACGTTGGAAAGCCACATTAATTTAGCTATAATCAAATAAGGTCTCATTCAAGAAACTTCATTAGATATCCTTAAAAATGTACATTATTTTGTAAAAATCTAACTACTATGTATTTAATAATTTCAAAAAATGAAAACTATTTGTTAATTTTAAAGTTAACCTTTTAATGACTTTGCTGTGTCTGCTTTATGTTGGAAAGTGTCTGAATATTTGGTTGCAGCATGGAGGTCCACAGTTTCAGTTGATCCTCTAGATGGGCATCAGTCATTTGTGACCTAAAGGGCATTCTTGATTTAGGTTAGGTAGAAGAATGTAGATTCATAGCAACAGGTGGTTGAAAAGCAAGAAAACATTTTGGGGGCAGGTTGCCAAATGCGTGGGTATTCTACTGCATTTTTCCATATTTCAATTGGATCTTTCTTAGCATCAAACAATGACTTTAAAATGTCATCTACTGAGAGAGCTTAATCAATTCCATCTGTAGTTCTTTAGGTGCCTTGGTGATGTCAACTAAGTGAAGCTGAAATGCTAATTTGAATGTGATGTCATGATTCTCAAAGTCAGTGAAACTTTCATTGTATTCTCCAATTAATAAGTATATAACAGCTGCCTAGTCTCCAAATGATTCACATATATCATCCTGCTCATCAGTGACCTTTGCTACCTGGGGAAAATGTTCATATGAAATTTCCTTTTGAAGAAGTGTTTTGAAAAAAAGATAGCTTTTTTTTTAAATACTTGGATTTTTTGCCACATATTATACATAGACTTAGTTTTACCTTGAAAAAAATAATCAAATCATTTTGATTTGACATGATATCATGACATGATATTTGACATGATATTCCCACAGAAATCTTCTTTCATAATTCACATTGCTGCTTCTGTTCTTCATTAAATGTCTGTTCTCACAGAGATAAACTTTGGCTATTAGTTTCTGCAATAGCCTGTCTCTGCAATAGACAAGTCACTTTAGAATGATATGGTAAATCCACACTGAATAGCTCATCCTTCAACATTAGCATGTTACAAAACTGACAATGCTCTGTTGCATTTGCAGGAATATAGTTAATGATACTTATAACTTGTTACAAAGTGTCAGTTAAAATAGTAGCTTTAGCACAGAGGTTTTGCTGATGCAAGATACAGTGAAAAGAAATGAGAGCATCTGGATCTGTTAATACTTTTTTATCTGTGCAATAAACCTTTCATGTTTTCCTGTCATGGAAGGTGCACCATCTATACATACACTCACTCAATATATCAATTGAGTCCAACTTCACATTTATCTTGAAAGTTGTTGAAGATAACTATTGCCCATGTTCTGTTTCCATGAGTGCCCCAAGTGAGTAACTCTTTGTAGCAAAGAAAATCTGTTATGATCCAAATGAAGTACAAAACCTGCGTGAGTCGGTAGTATCAGTTGATTCATCCAAAATGATTGAATAATATGTATTTTCCTTTTGAAGTATTGCATGCTTAAGTTGAAGGCTAATTAATTCATGCTGCTGATTAATTATGGTTCTCCTTGAAAGCAGCAGTTGTTTATACTTTGAAACGTTAACGAGACCTAAGCATCCTACAGCTTTGGCAATGCATTTTTTCCAATTTCAACATTACTGAATGCTTCCCTTTTCTCTCCACTATATAAGCTACTTTATAAGTTGCTTCAGTGGCATTATTTCTAGGTCTTTGCTTTTGCTTTTCATCTTTTAATTTCTGCAATACAACCTTTCACGCCTTTCCCTTTAATTTAAAATATTTGTGGTCCTTATAAGTGTTATAATGCTGCTGAGCATCGTATTTCTTTAATGTTGATATTGCAGTATCGCAAAGCAAGCAAATCATCTTCTGTTCTTTAGCAGAAACAATATAATATTACAATTCCCAATTTTTGTTAAAAAATCTGTTTTCTTCCTAGGGTGTTCTCTTGATCTTCTTTGACATGATGTGCTATTAAGCAGACACAATTAAAAAATACTGTTAAGCTGTGCAACGTTTCACAAATTCCACTTCAAACAGAAATGCAGTGCACCATTGTCAAAAGCTGATAATAGACTGGCATATTCAATCCCATAATCTCTCACCAACCAGCCTCATGTAGTAGTGGTGCCAGTCAGGTGGGAGAAGTTAGAACTAAATCATGAGCGTAGCAGATGTCAATTTAGCCCTTACGGTTCACTAATATTCTAATTGTGCCAGTCATTCTGGGAGGATTATTTTGTGGAAATTTACATTATTCTTTGGTATTTGAAATATGTTCATTTTAAAAATAAAATAAATTTATAAAAGATGAACAAAAATGTATTAATGAAAATAAGAGGATTTGTTCTGTAAAACTTGGATTCAGTCAAAAGTTTGCACTTAAGGACCTGAAGGCCACATGTGGCCTTAAGGTGGCAGGTTCCCCATCCCTGCCCTAGGCAGCATGTCTAAACCAGAAAGACCTTTTAAGTCATCCTGCCACTTTGTTTATTTCACATCAGATTTTTCATTTTTATCCTTTGACATTTGATTAAGGATGCTGATGAATTCTAGTATGGAAAATGCTCCCAAATCTACCATAATTAAAATAACTGAAGAAAACACTAAAAACCTGACTTAGTTTTTAATAATCTGAAAGACAAGCTAATTACAGATAATTCTTAAATATCCTCACTATCATGTTTCCCTAGGATGTCTTCTTGAGGAAAAATAAATATAAGACCCTGTCTTATTTTTGGGGAAACACGGTAGCACTGGGAGATGGGGAGGAAAGGAAGCATGGACACACTGAAAATAGCAGAAAGAATTGCTGACTGATGCTTGTGTGCCCTGAAGAATTAGCCAGAACATGCTGGATGTTATCAACTAAGATTTCTCTGGGTCTCTCAAAGACATGTATAAAACGGACTAAGAAAAAGGCAACATTGAAGAACATCTTATTTAATTCAACTAATATTTGGGGGGCATCATATATAGATGTTCACCTTCTGAATAAAAAAGAAAATATCAGAAGCAATCTTTAGAAATGTGGCCAAAGTAAAACAGTTGTTTGTAAGAGGATAATTACTGAGAATAAATATTCACAGGCAGTGAAGTAAGGGAGGCTTGTGTGATCATTTTAGATCACATGTTAGAGCACGATTTCATGACAACAATGCATCCAACCTCTGGTCAATTGTGATTATTACTTTCTGTCAGACTCTCGTAGACCAGGTGCTTTGCATCCTTCATCGTCTTCCTTCGTCAATCTCCTCATCCTCCCTCCCCAGACCCTGCCTCCCCAGACATAGACCCTCCAAAGTCCTCTCCTATTCAACCTACCTAAAACAGTTGTTGGCTGGGCGCAGTGGCTCACGCCTGTAATCCTAGCACTCTGGGAAGCCGAGGCTGGAGGATCACTTGAGCTCAGGAGTTTGAGACCAACCCGAGCAAGAATGAGACCCTCTCTCTACTAAAAATAGTAAAAATTAGCCAGGTGTGGTGTTACACACCTGTAGTCCCAGATACTCAGGAGGCTGAGGCAAGAGGATCACCTGAGCCCAGGAGTTTGAGATGATTGCTGTGAGCTAGGCTGATGCCATGGCACTCTAGCCTGGGCAACAGAATGAGACTCTGTCTCAAAAAAAAAAACAAAAAAAAAAACAGAAAAACCCAGCTCTTGCAAAATATATAATTAATTCATTCATAGAGCTATGCTCTATGTGGTTACCTACAAGGGAAACCCCTGGCAAAGTCTTAGATCAAAGAACCAAATCATCAATGGTGGCATTTCCACAAATGGCTAATGGAAAAGGAGTGCTATTTGGGGAAAGAGGGAGAAAAAGATCTTCCTGAATTATCAGCACTTTATCTTCTGCCTATTTTTAAGGCTGGTGAGGGTAGTAGAGTCAAATTTATGTTTCTATCACCATTAATTGCATAATATTGGGCAGATTCCTTAATCACTTTGAGCCTCAGTTTCCCTATTCCCTGTCATGTAATGTTCCCTCAATAACTAAACTATTCCCTTATCGTCATTTGCATTGTAGGAAGGAGAACCTAAATATTTTAGTTTTATTTCTAGTAATTAAATAGCTGCTACCTGTCATCTCACTGACACCTCTTACATACAAACCTGCTTAAATAAAACCCATCTAAACTTCCTGACCAGTCATCAAAAATAGCAGGAAACTAAAGAGGCAAATAGTGATTAAAATATATTCTAATTCACTTCTAAGCATTTAAAAGTCAACTTGTTTCACTTTTAAAACATATGGACTAGGTATATTCATCAATAACCTCAAAACTTGGAATTTTCTGAGCTACATGGGTAAGATTTCTGAAAATATGTGTTATTTGCCCTAAAAAGTAGGAGCTTAGGGACAAATCTATTCAGCATGTATATGACAGCTCTTATTTCATTTGAATAAGGAGTGTTCTGATCCAAGTTACTCTTGTGTTACCAGGCAACTGTCCCAAGGTCTTTCAGTCTCAGAGGCACTGACTCTTTAAGTTCCAAGCTACATACTCCACCTAGAGGACTGTGGTTTCAGAAAGCTTTGAAGCCCTGTGTTCTGGGGTTGGCTGGACTCTGACAATAATCACACATCACAGAGCACAGACAGAAGAATGTTCTGACGTTTCAGAAGCCCCTATTGCAGATGTGGAAATAATAAAAAACATACAAATACTCACGGGTTTTTGTTTTGCTTTTTACATGCTTGCATGTAACTGCAAATCCTCCTTCCCTAGAAAATCCTCCACGGAGCATGGAGAGAAAGCAGCAGTGCTTACCTTCTGATAACATGAATAGTCTTTGTAATTTCAATTTCATTAATTGCCAGGATTAAAATTCAAAACCTATTTCCCAGTAAATTCTAAATCAAAAGGCTTCATGTATAGTGTGAAACATCATGTTTCTTTGATGTACTTTTAATCTAAAATAAACTAGCCCAGTCACAGCAGAAATTTTCATTGAGTATTTTTTTTCCATAGGCATTTGTTCAACTGAGGCCAAGTAGAATGGATATTTTGCTGCTGTTTTTATATGATGTAAACTCATTTGAACCTAAGATTCTTGTCTTTCTTTTAAGCCTTTCTAAAACTTGCCTCCAGAATTATCTAGGAAACATGGTCTTGTTTCTATTTTTAAAATATGCAGTAGCAATTATAGTCTTTTTAAAACTACAACTTTTTGGTATATTACCTGCACTTTGGCACAATCTCCCTCTTTAATTTATTTCAGTGGTGACTCCCATTTCTTAAATTAAGGATAATGATGGAAACATATGATCCAGCTCCTAATTCTATTACTGTCTATGACTGGGGGCAAGTGACTAACTTTTCATGACACATTTTCGATGACCTGTGAAGTTCAACAGCTGGAAGAAAATTGTGTTTTCTGCATTTAAAATATTTACAAAAATATTTCAATAGACTAATTTTTAACCTGTAGATATTTGAGAATTTTGGAGCTAGAAAAAACTTTACTCAACACCTCATTAATAAACAAACAAAAAATAAAAAAGCAGCTCTGATGTCAAAGATGAGGAAAGGAGACCAGATTGCTGGTATAATTAATCATCTGGTTAATTTCAAAATCCAGTCTAAACATCATGTCCCTGGACATCTGGGCCAGATTTATCCCATAACAGTGGCTTCTAATTTTTTAAGAATAAAGACTACTTTTTAATATCAGATCACTTGTGGACATGGTGGGTATAATCTGTAAACCCATCTTTAATTACCCTCTTCTTCCATTCAGAATTGTAGACTATTCAAGCTATAAAAAATTTGTTTAGTGTTTATGTAATCTATTCCTCTCAGTTGGCTCTTAGATATTGAAAGGCTGGATAACTATGATTGTCTATGTTCAGTAGACAATCCCGGGAGAATTCAACAACGTATCTGGAGAACGGAATGAAGAAATTTCTCGTTCTAGACTCCACCCCGCAGTCCAATCAGTTGTTTGGGCCAGAGTTCTGGGAGCTAGTTTTAAACACTGAGAGCCCACCACTACTCGAAGGCTATGGACTGACAGGTTAGTGGCATCTTTCCCTAGGCCATAACCAAGCCTCATTTGTTACACTGTGTGTAGTCATATGGTAGAAAAACATTCTTGAGGGAAAAAATAAAATTCACTCCTGAAAATTCTAAATGATTTTTTGTAGGGCTGGGATGGAAAAGCCTCATTTAATTAGCAAGTGAATAAAGACATGACATTAAAAAACAAATTATGACGTATTTCCATCTTCCATTAGTACACTGAATGGAGATATATTGTTCTTTAATAGTTGCCATTCCCAAGTTTTAATTGTTTTGGTTTAATTGGTGTAATCCAAAAAATGTCAATTAAGTAATTAACCCTATGCTGTTCTAAATAGCTTCATTTATTGTGCAAAAGAAAATTGAGTTCAGAAAGAGAAAAGCAATTATAACATAATACCAGGGGAAATATTATATCATTTGAGTATTAAAAACAATATTGTATATGATTGAAACTCAGTTTACTTTACAAAGAAATGTTATTTTTTAAAAAATTATAAACAGTAATTTACTAAGCAAATTATCAAATATAAATTAGTTAATCCAAAGTCACTTTCATACATTTATGAATTTATTAATTAACTCAGAAAATAACTATTGAGTGCCAATTATATGACTACCTCAACAACTTTATAATTGTTTTTATGGAATCTAATGGGTGAGAAAAACATTATGAAAAAAGCAAGACAAATCTTTATATAATTACAGACTGTGATAAGTCTTAGATGAAAAATTATAAGGTGTTATGTGAGTGTTATCAGGATCTGGCTCATTAACAGTAGGAGCTGAGGTATGAAGGAAGAAAAGTAACGAGCTGGTATAGAGGTATAAAACGAGTATTTCATGCAGAAGAGCACCACAGCTTTCAGGATTTAAAGGAAGGGCCAGTGTGGCCACAGCACAGTGTGAGAACCGCTCATGATAAAATGTGTGGGTTAGTAAGGGCCACATCATTCAGACATATTAAAGATTTGGTCTGTTCTAATAATGACAGGAAGTCATTGAAAGATTTTAAGTAATAGAATGACAATCAGAATCAAATTTTTAAAAGGTTGCTTTGTACCAAATGGAATAAATTGAAAAAGAGGAAAAGTAGATTCAAGAAATGAGTTAGGAGACGGTTGCAGCACTCCAAGTGAGACATGGTGGCAACTTAGAAGGTAGAGTTTATGTGCTCTATTTAACATTCCATAAAGTCTCAAGTTATTTGTGTTCTACGATTGACGTATTTTCACAGAATTATATGTGTCAGAGCTAAAACAAAAGCAGAGTGATATAATAGAAGGTACAGGTGCTTTGGGGGGCAATATACCTGGTTTAGAACTCTGGTGTGAACTTTTAGCTCCACTGCTTCTTAATTAAGGGATCTTATGTAAGGCACTTAAGTTCTCTGAGCCTTGGTTTCCACCTCTTTGGAGTTCACATAATAATACCCCCCACAGTTGAGAAGATCTAGTGTGACCATGTGTGTGAAATTCTTAGCACATGGAGCGCCATTTAATATTGAAAAGCACCATGACAGGTCAGCTGATTTTATCCTCTTGGCTTAGAGATCTTCATCTTCCTTTAAAAGCCTGTTACTCCTCCTGAGTTTTCTTTCTCAGTGAACAGCACTATAATAATCCACCCCATTGCACAGGTCAGAAACCGATCCTTCTCCCTCACTCTCCATGACCAACAAGTCATGTAAACTCTGGTCTCTAAACTGATTTTCAATATATGGGGAGGATGCTCTGCCCCTGCTCATCCTCTTTCACTACCCTAGTTGAGATCAGCCTCTTTGCCATAGATTATGCTCCTCACCAGGATCCACCTCATCCTGCCTCAGTTTTGTTGCCCTGTCATCCATTCTTGACACTAGCCAAACAAATCTCACCATCTCAGCTCTTCTGTCACCCCCTTTACTCCAGGAAAAATTCACCCAACTCCTTAACATGACTTACACCACTGTTCATAACCTACACTCTGCTTCTTTCCCATACCATCTCTTGCTTCTCCTCCTCTCCCATCTGCTCCAGCAGTTGAAAGAAATAGCTCTCCATCCAAGATGTGTGAAGCCCAGACATGCTCCCTTTCACCTCCAGACCCAGGCCGTGGGACATTTGCAGCTCCTCCTGATGGCGTCCTCTCCTTCCGGCTACTCAAAATCAAGGTCTTGGCTCAGATAGCATTTTGTCTGGGATGCACTCTTCCTCCATTTGACAGTCTCCCAAGCATGTATGGGACAGTCTTTAACATGGATTTCACTATTTGAATGCATTGAAGGAGTGAGTCAAGTGAGGCCTCGAGATCTGACTGGAGTCCTAACTAGAGTCATGCAGGTTGGAGGTGGTGGTGTGAAGAGAAGACACAGGCCTTCCTGACATGGGTTGTGGTGCCCCTCTCTCCCTCTGTCATGCTGACAGCTGCCTTACAATCTCCATTGTATCTGCTCTCTTCATTAAGCCTTGGGAACATTCTTTTCACGTGGGTTCAGTGTTACACATTTATACTGTGGTTTACGGTTTTTACACCTAAAGCAGACCAGTTTCACCTCCTCTTGAAAGGCTTCTTTGACTCCCTAGAAAGTGGAAGCTGTGGCTCCCGTGCTCTGGTGGCACTCACAAATGTTCCCATATCATTTTTATACCAGTCTCCTTCCTCATGATATGCATTCTTCTGAAACTAGGACCATCCTGAATCCCTTTTTCATCTCTATTACCTAGGACTGTTCTTGGGATTGAGTAGTACTTAATATTTCTTGGACTTAATGGCACTCTAGAGCTGAAAAGTGCCCAAATAAGGGCAATTAAAGAAATGACAAGAAAAAAGGATGTGAGCATAAGAAGACTGACTGAAATGTGACCTAGAGACAGGGAGTTTAAGGAAAGGCCTGGCTCTGGTCAAGGTAAAGAATACGGAAGGCAATGGAGAAGATGGTGCCACTGTGGAAATAGGTGTCCTTTCCAGGTGAGTAATGGCAGTCCCCAATGGCCTTTCTGCCTCTTGCTATTCAAGACTGAAACTGGAGTAGGGGAGGAACACACTCTTACTTTCAGATGCCTGGACAGTTAGGTCAGAAAGCTAACTCAAAGAACACTTTCTATGCCTGCTTGGGAAGCCCAAAGTTAGTGCTAGAGATGCTGGTTTCACTGGTGTTACAGGTTCCTAAAATGGCAAATTCAGCCAATTGTGATAGAAATGGCACTGACTTTGGGGCAGAACCCAATTGCTAGCCCTTGTCTTGTCCTGGGGCCTTAAGCAAATCTCTGAGCCTACTTTCTTCCTCTGTGAAATAAAAGCTGTAGACTAGATGGTCTGGAACAGTTCATTCTGGTTCAGGAAATCTGCAATTTATTGGCTCGATACATGGATTTACTTAAAGTTGCCACATAAGCAAGGGTGAGAAGACTGTCAGTCTCATTACTGCATACAGTGCAGACATGCACATTCACCCCTTTTACTCCTGTAACTTGATCTGGACTAGCTGAAGCACACATTCATAACTGTCCTCTCATCCACATATGGTAAGTACAGCCAAAAGCTTCATCAATAAAAATTTAGAGACACAGTGAGGCTGTAAAGCAGTAGCTTGCAGATGTCAAAATCAGTGAGGCAATTTTTTGAAAATAAAGGTTCCAAAGCCTTGCTCCAGATCTTCTACCAAGTCATAATCTCCAAGGTAGGGCCCCAGAAATACATATATATTTTTTACAAAGTTCCCCTTTGATTTTGATAATCAACTAATTTTTTAAAGGGTAGCCTGTGAATTACTTTCTTGTGAGTTACCTAAGATGCTTGTTAAAAGTAGCTGGGAGTGTGGCCAAAAATCTATATGTTAACCATTTTTTCAGTGATTTTTATAAATACCAACTTCATCCATAAAATAGACTATATATGTTGACAAATGAAATCTTTACATGGATAAAAAACCTCAAGGTTTACAAAACAATATAGTAAGGATAAGAAATCATAACTGCAGTATAGGATTATTTCATTATTGTTACTTATATTGTGTCATCATTTCCTTTAATCCCCATAACAAGTATGTGATATAAGCATTGTTATCCTTGTTTTACTGACAAACTGAAGAATTAGATAGTTCAGGTGACTTGTCTCGAATCACAAGATTAACAAATGTATGCATTGGAACTGAAAACTAATGCCGCATGGCTAGTAAACAGCCTATATTGCTGGAGAATGTGTAATTGAGCTTTCAGTACACCTTTTAATTAAACAATTTACTGAGATCTTATCTGATGAAGCAAGGTAGAAATATGTCTCAGTTCCTGTTGGTTGGTTTTATTAGCTACTACCTAAATGTTAATGTCATTATAATAACCATGGCTTAACCAAGATAAAATGACTATTAACTACCGAGAAGCCATGTTTCAGGGATTTCCTGGAATCATAAAATGATCTAAGGTAGTCATCATTTCTAGTCAACAACCTTCAAACAAATATTTACCGTCAAGAAGCCAGAATTATGCTGTCCCAGCTCTTACGCAGCTCGTGAGAAGTACACTCAGACCCAGACACTAGTTACATGACTGCTTCACTGATCTGTCTTTATACCATGGGCCCTCAATTCTGTGTTATTAAACTCAACATGATGATTATTTGCTTTAGTGCTAAAATAGAACTTCATTAGACTTGAAGTTTTCTTTCAGGGAAGAATAAAATAGAAAATGCTATCACTACGGATACATTTTTAGGACAAAGTGAGTTTTTTTTTTTTCCTGTCACTAATTCTTCTAAATTCATCTAATAAAACATCTGTTTCTGAAAATGTATGCTTATCTTGAATTCTTGTTAAATTGAAATAGGAAGGGTCTCTCAGATTCCCCATTCTTAAATTGACCTGTTTTGGGTATAGCACAATAATAAGCATTTCATAAACAACTGAATGGACCTTAGCTATTTTGAGACCTAGATTTGGCTTTTAAAAAGCTTCACTGTAAGGTGTTCATGGAAAAGCCATATAACTTTTAACAGAATACAAATTCTTTCCTCTCCTATGTTCATGGCCTACTATTTTCCCCCTCTTTCTCATTGATGTTATAAACTTTCTAAAATATGTGGACACACTGATACTTTCACAAAGGGGAAAAAGGTAGTGAAAATGACATCAAGGCTGGACATGGTAGCTCATGCCTGTAATCCCAGCACTCTGGGAGGATGGGGCAGGAAGATTGCTTGAGCTCAGAAGTTCGAGACCAGCCTGAGCAAGAGAGAGACCCTATCTCTACTAAAAACAGAAAAAATTAGCAGGGTATCATGGTATACACCTGTAGTCCCAGCTACTCAGAAGGCTGAGGCAGGAAAATTGCTTGAGCCCAGGAGTTTGAGGTTGCTGTGAACCAGGCTGATGCCATGGGACCCTACTCAGGGTAACGGAGTGAGACTCTGTCTCAAAAAAGAAAGAAAGAAAGAAAATGACATCAAGAAAAAGAAATTGGGCCAGGCGTGGTGGCTCACGCCTGTAATCCTAGCACTCTGAGAGGCTGAGGCGGGTGGATTGCTCAAGGTCAGGAGTTCGAAACCAGCCTGAGCAAGAGTGAGACCCTCCCCCATTTCTATTAAAAATAGAAAGAAATTAATTGGCCAACTAAAAATATATAGAAAAAAAGTTAACCAGGCATGGTGGCATAGGCCTGTAGTCCCAGCTACTCAGGAGGCTGAGGTAGAAGGATTGCTTGAGCCCAGGAGTTTGAGGTTACTGTGAGCTAGGCTGATGCCATAGCACTCTAGCCCCGGCAACAGAGTGAGACTCTGTCTCAAAAAAAAGAAAAGAAAAATGAAAAAGAAATTTCCAAAGAATAAACCAAATATTCACTAGCTATAGATAGACTTGAACCAAATATTCACTAGCTATAGATAGACTTGATGAAGGTTTTCTGTTTGAGGTTTTGGTTTCTTTGTTTTGTTGTTTGAGGAGCAGCAGATTTTTGCGTGTGTTTTACTCTCATACAAATTCTGCATGCTACCTCAGACTGTGTAGCTATATTCTGTCAAGTGTTTTACTGTAGGAACCATTTCTTCCACAAAATCAATATAATTTCCTAAATAAAGAAGAAAAGGATACTTACAAATTTTAGATCAAAATACGCTGTTATTTCTAACACAGGTTTGGGAAGAAACTGAAAAACTTTCTTTCCTACAAATTAAAAAAAAAAAAAAACTATGAAGAACCAGCAAAGCAGACAATTCAGTTAACCAAATTTTAATCATTTTGGCTTAAAAAAAACTAAGTTAAAACTAATAAACACCATGGCTTGCTGAACTTTCTTAGGAAAAGTAGAACCTCTAATTCAACAACAACAACAAAATTATTAAAAGTTAAAAGGGCTTCATTTTAAATAGCAGGTGTTAGTACCTATGATTATCAGCTACAAAATCCGGTAGATAATTGCTGCATCAGTGCTGTTAGAGATCAATGTCAAGTTGAGAAAATCATCATGTAAAAACAACAAATCACTACGGCAAGGATTTGTAGCCACAGACAAACAACAGTAAGAAAATACTTGGCATGATTACACCTTTGGGACATTGTCGAGACACATGACACTTTTAGAACATTACTGCAGAGAATATTTTGCACCTTTCATAAGTGTCCCAAGGCATTGTACCAATAATCCCAGCACCCACGTGGAGACTATATGGAAGGAATCTGACCATCTTGCTTCCTAGAATTCAAAATAAACTATATACATATATTTCCTGTTCACAGAGTAGACTCTGTATTTCAGGGCTTAGCCCTTCCTGGACTACGGCAACAACACCAGACATGATTTTCTTGTATGCATTCTTGCTTCCTGCAAATCCCTTCTTTACACAGATGTCATGTGGAATTATTCCAAAGAAAATCTGCTCATGATTATTCTATGATTAATCCTTCTCAGCCTTCCTATCACCTACAGGATCAAGTCCAAATCCCTGCACGTGGTACATGGAGCCCTCCAAGAACCAGCCCCAAGCTACCTCCTTCCTTTTCACCCATGCTCCCTTGTATCAATCTTAAAGCTCCACAGTCACACCCTGCCCATGGAGCCCCTGTGCCTTGTTTATATCTCCCCTGGGGCTGAGGGTCTCTGCCCTCCTTCCTCTGCTCATCCCCTCACTAATATCTCTTCATCCATTCTGGGTCAATTTGGGCACCCCTCTCTCAGAAACCTTTTATACTTCTCTCAGGCTAGATAGGTTCCCTCCTCTGGGCTTTTAAAACACTCTGGTATATTTCTCTGATCGCACTTATCACATGCATTATACACTTCTCAATAGTGTCTTCCTTCCTACCTCAAACAAGTTTTTTTTTTAAGCCTTTTGAGGTCACGGACTGTGACTCATTCGCCTTGTCCCTACCACCGTGTTTCACAGATGGTAGGAGGAATGCAATAAATATCTGTTGAATGTCAAGGTGCATGAGGTGCTTTTCAGACTTAAGAGGTACCTGAGTGCATATTTTATCACCTTGGAAGAATTTAAAAAACAAAAGCAGACATATTTTAACTTCATTCCCCTACCCAGCTTCTCATATGGTTTTTGCTGTACCCTTTAATTGAGTCCTGTATGTGCAGACTGAATATAAGGAACTGAGAAGAGGAAGAGAAAAATATGAGAAGTAAAAATAAAATAAAAATTTGTAAATTTCAACATTTATACAATGCAAATATGCACCCCTAAAAACAAGATTAAGAAAACAACGGGTTTTAGTCTTAATTTTTTCAATCATTTGCATGTAGCTCTTAACAAAGATCTAGTAGAAACTACAAATAGGAATTCAGTTTAAAATCCATTAGATAAAACTAAACATTGCTATTTGCATCTGTCAAGTACATTTTAAAAACCCCTATAATTTTATATCCTTTTCATGATTAAATTTTTGTTTAATTTTATTTTATGAAAATCCACTTATCTCTGCCTATTTTATGAAAATCCACTTATCTCTGCCTTAACAGAAGACCACTATATAAGATGGATACAAGCAGAACCAACAAATAAAAAAATAAAAAAAGAAGAGGAGTGAGATAGTTTTTTTCCTTCTCCGCTTCTTTGCAGTTTATGTTTCATTCAAATATACTTATGCAATGGACTTTCAAAATAGCATTCATTCCATCTATATTTTTGATTATTCAAATACATCAAAATTCAGATACTTAACATTAACACACTAAAAGTTAAGAGACTGAGAGCATCTCTACTCATCCTTTAAGTTACCAATTATCCAATATTTCACAAACAAAAGGAAAGTAATTCTTGAAAAAATTTCAAGAACAGCAGTATACCCCTAACAATATCAAATAAAAATTTTGTGCATACACATCTCCCATACATGAATATTTATTTCCATAAATTAAAAGTATTACTATACTAATAGACTAATGTAACTTATCTGTTAACTTATAATTGTTACATATGTTAAATACATTAACAGAAATTAAAAATAAAATAAAAATAAATATAACTAGATGTTTTAATGATATGTTCTTCCTGAGCTTCAATATAGGATGCACAACTTGCAAGATGTTGCTATCACACGAGGTCTAATTCTCTCTGCATTATCTCTCCTGGAACTGCAGTTAAATCCAGAGAAAACATGGTGATATTTACGGCAACTAAGAGATATCAAAAGCAAAGAAGCCAGTAGTCTCACCAAGGTGTATCGCACCCCTTGCCAGGGGAGTGAAGTGAATCAGCGTGAGTGAATCAGCACAAATGCATGACACTGGAAACACATACACACTCAGAATTGTGGGTTAGCAGAGATCTTGAATGTCATTGAGCTCAGTAATTTTCAAACTTTCTTTTAGTTGTGAAATATTTTCTTTTCAAGTAAACACCTTAACAGAAGACCACTATATAAGATGGATACAAGCAGAACTGCTCGAGGTACCTCAGACTTCAATGTCTGAGGTTCTACCTACTCTCCCCTCCACCCTGTCCCACTTCTTTCCCCTCTAGGGTAGACAGTAGTTTGAAAACTACACGGCCACACTGCCATTTTAGAGATGAGGCTACCAGATTGGAGATGTAACAAGAAAAGTCATTTCAAGATAGAATGTAATAAAGCAGCTAAATGTATTAATCCTGGGCACCGTCCACATTCCTTTTCGGTGCCCCTGCCTTGTTTTCAGGGACTGGTTTCTTTGGATATCTCAGTTATAATGGTAACTACTTAAACCATGAGCAGTTAGAATTTAAGGCAAGTTTTTACTTCTAAGGTTTGGCAAAATAATAAATACTTATTTTCTCTTCCAAATATATATTTTCTAACTTAAAAGTTTTAATTACTCAAGCAGCCAGCCATGGCAATATGCAAATAATATGCATAAAGAAGAAGAATCCACAGGGCCTCAAATATGAAATTTCCAGGGCTGCCCAAAAGCTCAGAAATCAAGATAAAGAATGTTTTAATGCAATGTGTTTTAAAAATCAAAATTTGTACAAGAAATCAATGATGAAAAAATATCAAAATTTAATATGTGGATTTAACCCTGAATTTCTATAACTTAGCCTCATGTATCCCATCTGGTCCACCAACTTTTCTGAAAAATAAATGCAAATAAAAAAATTATGTCAGGTCAATTATATTATCTAAATTTCTGCCTCATAATACCTAGGATTGTGGAAGGAGAAGGAAATGTAGTTTGGAGGACAAAGCCCCATCAAAGATGTGTTCTGCTGTAAAGACCTTTACACTTTAGTCTGAAAGGGCTGGGGATTAGGTTAAATTGCATGGGAACAAATAAGCTACCAGACAACTGTAATAATACTTAGTCTGTGCTTGCATTTGAGCTATTTTACAATGTCAGTGAGCTACTAAATCTAGTTATAGCTGCTTCAATAAGTATTCTTTTCCATTTTTGTTTTGTTTTTAAAAGCAAGTCATATTTCTAAAACCTGAAAGTTGAAATGCGTCAGATGAACATAATGTGACTCTGTAAAGCAAATTAACCACTTGAACTGTAAGGCCTAGTTGTAAAGGGCTGTTCTTAAGAAGATGTATTTAACCTTTCAAGCATTACAATGGTGAAAACGACCATCAAAAGTGATGAAATACAGTGATATTTGAGAGAACGTGCATTCATGAGGATGTTCTCTATCCACAGAGCCCAAATGAACTAACTTAGGAGGACAAATGACACTCTGTCTGACATATAGTAGGCACTCAATACATGGTTACTGAATGAATAAATTTATGAATGAATGAAAGTTGAGAAAAGGCTGAAAACAGGTAGACTAGGATTAGATTATAAAGGGCTTTGAATCCGAGACTTTTTGCTGTGGGCCATTAAGCAAAGGTTTAACAAAAGTTTTAACCAAAAAAAGGGGGGCGGGTGGAGTTGTTTAAAAGAAAGAATGGGTGGATTGACAGTGACCAAACAGATATTTCAGCTAACAGTCTGTAGAAGTAACCTTGACAATGGACAATAGGAACCCACAGAAGGGTAGTGATAGTAACATTGGAGTAAGGAAAGTGGCAGATACTGCTGGTTGGCTGCCAATAGCTCTTCTCTGCTTCTACTATAGAAAAAGAAAGTCCGATTGAGTGCATAGCTAAAGACATTACCAAACCTTCCATGCTGCTAGGTATAGTCATGCAAGTAAATTTTGTCATTAACCATGAGCTATAAGCAGAAGTGATGTATTACACTTCCAAGTTACAACCTGAAAGAGAGGTGAGTGTGGTCTCTCTCTCCTCTTTTCCCCTTTCTGAAAACTGGACTGCATCTGTGGTAGTGAGTCATTTGCCATGAGGCAGACAAAGACAATTCCTTGAGGATAACAAAACAAGATGGAAGGAGCCACTAAACCAGCCCTATACCGCCTACCTAAACTTCACATAAGACAGAATTAAACTTACATTGTATTTCATCCATTGTTTTTGAGGAGACTTTGTTATAATTGCCAAACTAATGTCCTAACTAATACATATGGATATAAACAACACTTCCAAATGGAAAAATCCATGGAACATGGTGATAAGGCTACACTGAATGATGGAAAATGATGATATGAAACAAATCCAAGGTTCTATTTCCAGAGAACTAGGACAATAGTGGAACCACTAACAATGTAACAGGTGAGAGGGAGATTAGTAGAGTCAGATGGCTGCCGCAAAAGAGCCCACAGGATATGCTCAGTAAGCAACTAGAAGTATGGGACTGGAACTAGAGAAAAGGAGAAAATGGAAAATAGAAATTTCTGTAATTTTTAAATAGCATATACAGTAGAAAATGTGAGAATTAATAGAATCTCAGACCAAGAGAGATCAGGAAGTGCCAAAAACTGAACGATAGTGTGTTCTTACAGAAGGCAGGAGGAAGCAGCAATAATCAGCAAAGGGGGAAAAGAATGTTATTATCTTACATAGGAGAGAGGTAATGATTAAAAACACAGAATAATAGAATTAGCCTTGATTCAAGCTGACAAACAAATTTAAAGAGAATTTGATATATTCTAAATGTCTTAAATCCATTTAAAGCTTTCATGAAAAATTAAAAGACTCATTTCTTGAAATAGAAAAGCCATTAATCAGGGTTCTGAACAAGCCAGGTCTCAATCATGCTTTAGTCTTAATTTAAATTTCCAGAATTCCAAGGGAGAAAAGGACATACAACAGGCATCTGTATCTATCTCTCCTTTTTAAAAATTCTTACACTGGAGGGAGAAATGAGGTTAGAGGAATATTGTTATGTCCATAGCAGTAGATTTATATCTGGCATCTACAAACATTTATGCTCACAAAAGAAAGCCTGTGAAAACTATGTTATATGTAAAAGTGAATATACCAACACACTGGGGAAGGAAGCAAAGAATTGCTGAGCACCCATGATTTTCCAGATGCTTTAAACATTTTTTCACTGAATCCTTAAAAAAAAATCCTCAGAAAGAAATATTAATGCCCAAGGGAGCCTAAGGTTATAATAGAGCCAATGTCAAATAGAGTCAAAGTATGGATCCAGGTCTGCCTCACACAAAGCCACACTGACTTACCAATAGTAGCAGTGGATGACTAAGTCAGCTCATAGAAGCAGCAAAGAGTCACTATATGGAAAGTAAAGTTGATGAAATCTCCTTTAGAGGTCACTTTGGATATGTCCCATAATTTTTCAAAGTTGTTTTTAAATGACATCCTATTAGCATCATATTTTTAACACCAGATGCTCCACCCCTACCTTAATCAGATCAGTAACCCGTTCAAAGAAGCTTGATCTGTTTAAAAAAGAGCATAACAATGTGCATATGAAGGCAGCTCAAGACAACCAATAAATGTGATATCTTGCACATCCACACCAGGAAGTGATTCCACCGACTCCTAGAGAAACAGAGGTGGGAAGCAGGCGAGGAGTACAACAAAACCAGAATATATTCTCTATTTTAAAAATTGTTTTTGATATAAATGCAACAATTTGGTGCCCCTTTGAATCAGTAAAGATGCTCTTATTAAATGAACATGATTTTGGTTAGCTAAATGACCCCTTTCAAAGCATTAAACCCTTTGGACTTTAGTTTCTTCATCTGCATATGTAGCATGTTGGTGCTTTAAGGGCTTTTGCAAGGTTCACCTTCTGCTGAGAGGCAGTGTCATTGGTGAGAGCCTGGGCAAAGAAGTCAGATGGTCATAAACATTTGGTCATGAAAGGCTCAAACTGGAAAAGATCCTCACATTAAAAACAGTATAATGCTATGCTCAGGAGCTTTGGAGCCAGACTGACTCTAGAACATAACAGCTATTTGACTTGGGCAACCTCAGCCTAAATTTCCCTGTCTATTACATGAAAAGAAAACTTCCACCTCACAGGATGTTACAACTAAATAAGACAATGTCTGAAAAATACTTAGTATATAATCCCTAACACATAGTATGTGCGGAATAAACAGAAGTCACTATTATGACTGTGTTTTGTACCAAAGGAAAAACTGTACTTTAGAAGGTCGAATGACTGGCATGAGGTAAGAGGTCATTTCTTTATTGTGGTAGGAGTATAAAACTCAGATTCATGTAAAAGCAAATTGCCTTTAAATAAACAATTACCAACATATGACCAGAAAAGGTTTGTGAAAATTTCAAATATATTTTAAGTACTTTTTTCATAATAAAATTGACTTTGTAACCAACTTTCTTCCTTTCCCTGATGTCTGTCCCCTTTCAAAACTAATTCTGTGTAAATTCCTGTGTGATTTTGACCTTGTTATTTCTTGGGCTGAAAGTCTCCTTCTTAAGTCTATTTTGTCCTGATATATTTTCATTGCTATTTCATTCTCCTATATAGTCTAGGAAAAGCACAGGTAGAAAAGAAATACATTAGAGGAATCTTATCCAGAGAAACATATCTTTGCTAACTATTTAACATGCTTCAGATTTAGATGTTTCTACATAAATAAGATGCAGATTAGTATTATAGTTTCAGTTTTTAGAATAACATTAAGAATATAATCTAGGCCGGGCGCGGTGGCTCACGCCTGTAATCCTAGCTCTCTGGGAGGCCGAGGCGGGCGGATTGCTCCAGGTCAGGAGTTCGAAACCAGCCTGAGCAAGAGCGAGACCCCGTCTCTACTATAAATAGAAAGAAATTAATTGGCCAACTAATATATACAAAAAATTAGCCGGGCATGGTGGCACATGCCTGTAGTCCCAGCTACTTGGGAGGCTGAGGCAGGAGGATCCCTTGAGCCCAGGAGTTTGAGGTTGCTGTGAGCTAGGCTGACACCACGCCACTCACTCTAGCCTGGGCAACAAAGCGAGACTCTGTCTCAAAAAACAAAAACAAAACAAACAAAAAAAAACAAACAAGAATATAATCTAAAATAACATTTTGTGATAAATCCATTTTTAAAGGCCTTGAGAAGAGCGATTCTTGAGCACTATCTGTTTGTAAGAACAGTATTTGAAAAGTACACTGGCCAAATTAAGATTTCATATTTAGCTCATCAATAACGAGACTTAGGTTGAAATACTCATTTCTGGTTTTCCTACTTATCTTTACTAAGTGATACAGCCTAGCCTTGTTTCTTTTTGCATTGTTGTTGTCATTTTGATGATTTTTTTAAACCCAGGTATATGGATCAACAACAACAAAGAAAGCTTAATCTTCTAATTCATGATATTTCTAGAACTGGAGAGGCATTTGTAGCAGCCACTGCATTAGGCTGTACAGACTTTGCACTTCATGGCTGCCATTCACTATAGTTCAAGGAACACTCATAGCTAAATGTAAAAACTGTTGATGTAATTAAAATCCAAATTTATAATTTAAAAATGTCTTAATATACTTTTTATAAAGGTGTATTTTTCTCTGGAGTTGTGTTTACTAGGCATGCTAAATTCTAAACACTGCATTAAATATATATTTCCTTTTAGAAGGTGAATAACTTATTTAGATATGCTTCACTTTAAGACATTCAATTACATAAAATTTAAAGGCAAGAAGATTATAAACAAGACAAAAAAGAAACAGAAAGAAGCTCAACAAAAATATATTTAATGTCAAAATTATCTCCTTTTTCTAATTTGAGAATGATTACAAGTCTCATACTTATGCCGGTGACAGTCATAACTGGCTGAATTTACACTTCCTGTAACGGTACCTTCTTCGTGTCAGGATTTATCTGGCTCAGAGAAAAATGGCAGCTGCAGTGGTGATTCACTAAGACCAATTCTCGATGCAGCTGCTGCTGAAAGCTGTGCTTCAAATATCAATCATTCTCTGATTGTCGCAGCTAGTTCAATCAAATCATCAGCCCAGTCTGTTGATTTTGTCAGTTGTTGATATTTTCATTGCAATGCAGTATTACTGTTGTCATATCATACTGCACTAGTTGAAATAACATCATCTTGTGGATCTTCATATATCAACATATCTACATCATCATGAAAATACATCCTTTTTTGAAGGAGGGGGTAAAAAGAACACACATTCTAAATGCTAAAAGACTAACTGATTTTTCAGGAGAATGATTCCACCCACTTCTATGTTTCTCTGAGGGGTTGGTCTTAGTCACACCCTAGCAGAACACAAATACCACAGTTGGTGTTATGAGTTGAATTGTGTCTCCCAAAAAAGATATGTTAAAGTCTTAACACCCAAAATGACCTCTAGAAGGAGAACTATGAAACCACTGAAGAAGGAAATAGCAGAGGATGTAAACAGGTTGAAAACCATACCATGCTCGTGGGTTGGCAAAATCAACATTGTTAAAATGTCTATACTACCCAAAGTGATCTACAGAGTCAATTCAATCTCTATTAAAATACCAAAATCATTTTTCACAGATATAGAAAAAATAATTTTATGCTTCATATGGAACCAGAGAAGACCCCATATAGCAAAAGCAATCCTAGGCAATAAAAACAAAATGGGAGGTATCAATTTACCAGACTTCAAACTATACTACCAGGCTATAGTAATTAAAAATGCTTGGGACTGGCACAAGATCAGGAACATTGACCAGTGGAACAGAACAGAAAACCCAGATATAAAACCATCCTCATACAGCCATCTAATCTTTGACAAAGCAGACAAAAACATACACTGGGGAAAATAATCCTTGTTCAATAAATGGTGCTGGGAAAACCAGATAGCCACATGTTGAAGACTGAAAAAGGATCCACATCTTTCACCTCTCACAAAAATAAACTCATGCTGGGTAACAGACTTAAACCTAAGGTGTGAAACTATTAGAATTCTAGAGGAAAACATTGGAAATACTCTTCTAGACATTGGGCTAGGCAAAGAATTTATGAAGAAGACCCCAAAGGCAATCACAGCAACAACAACAAAAAAATAAATGGGACCCGATCAAATTAAAAAGCTTCTGCACAGCCAAAGAAACTGTCATGAGAGCAAACAGACAACCTACAGAATGGAAGAAAATATTCACAAGCTACACAAACGATAAAGGCCTGATAACTAGAATCTATTTAGAACTCAGGAAAATCAGCAAGAAAAAATCAAACAACCCTATCAAAAAGCAGGCAAAGGACGTGAACAGAAACTTTTCAAAAGACAGGATAATGACCAACAAACAAATGAAAAAATGCTCGACATCTCTAATCATGGGAAATGCAACTCAAAACCACAATGAGATATCACTTAACTCCAGTGAGAATGGCCTTTATTAAAAAGTCCCAAGTGTTGGCATGGATGCGGAAGGATAGGAACACTCCTGCACTTCTGGCGGGACTGTAAACTAGTGCAACCTTTGTGGAAAGCAATATGGAGATACCTTAAAGAGATACAGGTAGAGCTACCATTTGATCCAGCAATCCCATTATTGGGCATCTAACCAAAAGAACAAAAGACACTCTATAAAAAAGACATCTGCACTTGAATGTTTATAGCAGCACAATTCACAATTGCAAAGATGTGGAAACAACCCAAGTGCCCATCAGTACACGAATGGATTAATAAAATGTGGTATATGTATACCATGGAGTACTATTCAGCTATAAGAAACATGGTGATAGAGCTGGAGCCCATTCTATTAAGTGAAGTATCCCAAGAATGGAAAAATAAGCACCACATGTACTCACCAGCAAATTGGTATTAACTGATCAACACCTAAGTGGACATATAGGAATAACATCTATCGGGCATCGGGCAGGTGGGAGTGGGGAGGAGGGGATGCGTATATACACACATAATGAGTGTGATGTGCACCATCTGGAGGATGGACACTCTTGAAGCTCTGACTCCGTGGGGGAAGTGGGGAAGGAAGGCAAAACACATAACCTAAACATTTGTACCCCCATAATATGCTAAAATAAAAACCCATACTACTAAGTGAAGTATCCCAAGAATGGAAAAACAAGCACCACATATACTCACCAGCAAACTGGTATTAACTGAGCAGTACCTAAGTGGACACATAGGTACTACAGTAATAGGGTATTGGGCAGGTGGGAGGGGGAGGGGGTGGGTATATACATACATAATGAGTGAGATGTGCACCATCTGGGGGATGGTCATGCTGGAGACTCAGACTTGTGGGGGAGGTGGGGAAAGGGCATTTATTGAAACCTTAAAATCTGTACCCCCATAATATGCTGAAAAAATATATATATATACACCAACATTCTCTAAGAAAAAAAAAGAAGAAAAAAGAAAAAGTCTTAATACCCAATACCTGTGGACGTGAACTTATTTGGAAATAGGGTCTGGGCAGATGTAACCAAGTTAAGTTAATATGATATAACAATACAGCAGGGTAGAACCCTTAATCCTTTACGATTAGTGTCCTTATACAAAAAGAGATGACAATGTAAAGGCACTGACACAGAGGGAGAATGTCCTGTGAACAGATGGACGGGATGAATCTACCAGCCAAGAAATACCTGATACTACCGAAGCTGGAAGAGACAAGAGACTGTCCTCTCCTCTAGACTTCAGAAGGTGCACAGTCCTGCCAGCACTTTGACTTCAGACCTCTGAACTCTAGAACTGTAGCAAATAAATTTCTCTTGTTTTAAGCTACCCAGTAGGTGGTACTTTGTTGTAGTAGTTCTTTTGAAGTATCCATCTGGGGATGGTGGTAGGCTATCAGCAGCTCCCAGAGGGCATAAGTATAAACTGTGTTGATTTAGGGAACCATAGTGATTTAACAGACTCTTCATTCAAGCCACATTTTATGATTAGAGACTTTTCTCAAATTAGGGTATCCCTAAGTATATAGTTAGTTCCTAGGATAAGCAAAACCAAGATCAGACCATTTGATCTTAGATTAAAGAATATATAAAAATGGCTTGAGATGAACCAAGTATTCTATAACAGTTTGTGTTTCTAGTGCTTCCAGGTGTCATCTCATGACCTATGGGTATTAATAGATATCAAGCCACCATAGTTAGTTAAGCCTTGAAGTTCCAACTCACTCAAGAGAAGAGATTTATTAGAATCATTACAGTACTATTTCCATGAAGTATTTTAAAGCAAAGGAAATGCAGAAGAAATGATACAATCAGGATGAGGGAAACAAGAGAAATAGGACTAAGTAATTGAGCCATTAAACTAAACTTTCATAATTCTTTGCTCAAGCTTTTCTCTTGGAAGGCAGCAAAACACAGCAGCTAGAATCAGAAACCCTTGAGTCATGCTAGCTCCACCATCAAATAGCTCTATATCCTTGGGTAAGTCATATACCCCCTCTAAATTTTAGTCTATTCATTAATAAAATGAGACTAATAATTCCACCAACCTCAGAAAGCATTCAGTAATTGTTAGTAATGTTATTACTAATCTCAATGTTAGCTTAAGTTGCCACTTCACTCACGGGGAGATGTTCTTCCATGCCTTGGTTTTCTGTTTTAAAACCAGAAAGAAATAAAGCCAACCGTAAAATGGATCAACTCAAAGAAATAACCGTAGTGGTTATTACTTCCACAACCACAAATTACTTCCACAACCTCATTTGGATTATATGAACTTGGACAATTTTACTCTTTACTGCAAAGAATAAAATCTTTGCAAACTTTGTTGCCAAGAAACTTTGCCGCCAAACTTTGATGCCAAGATGACATCAAAGCACCAGTGACAAAAGAAAAAAAAATAGATAAATTGAACTTTATCAAAATGAAATCTTCTGTACGTCAAGGGACACCATCAAAAGTGAAAAGGCTGTCACAGAATTGGAAAAACCATTTGCCAGTCATATATCTTATAAGAGACTTGTATTTTGAGTATATAAATAACTATTACACCTGAATAGCAAAAAGGTAAGTAACCCAATTTACAATATGGGCAATGGCTATAAATATACATTTCTCCAAAGAAGACATACAAATGGCCAATACTCATATGAAATGATACACAGTATCTTTAGCTATTAGGGAATGCAAATTAAAACTACAATGAAATACCACTTTATACCCACTAGTATGACTATAATAAAAAAGACAATGACAAATGTTGACAAGATGTGGAGAAACTGAAAGCCTCATTCATTGCTGGCTGGAATGAAAAATGGTGCCGTCTCTTTAGAAAATAGTTTGGCAGTTCCTCAAATTGTTAAACATAGAGTTAACATATGACCCAGCTGTTCTACTCCTAGGTATATAATCAAGGGAAATAAAAGCATATGTCCATAAAAACTTGTACAGGAATGTTCATAGCAATGCTATTTATAATAGCCACAAAGTGGAAACAACACAAATGTCAACTGATGAATGCATAAACAAAATGTAGTGTATCCTTATAATGTAATACTATTTGGCAATATAAAGAAGTGAGATATTGATACATGCTACAACATGGATGACCTTGAAAACATACTAAATGAAAGAAAACACATGTTGTATGATTTCATTTACATGAAATGTTTAAGATATGCAGGTTTACAGAGATAACAGAGATTTGTGGTAGCCTCAAGCTGTCAGGGAAGTGGTTTGGGGGGAAATAGGAGTCACAGCCAGTTGTCATAGGGTTTTTCTCTGAAGTGATGGAAATGATCTAAAACTGATTGTGCTGACAGTGTTTGAATATACTAGAAATCATCAAATTGTACACTCTAAATGGGTTACCTTTTTAGTATGCAAATTATATGTCAATAAATATTTTATTTTAAAAGATAAATAAATAAACCATAAAATACCCTCAGAGAATGTTAATATTCAGCACGAATCTCTGAGGGGGGATTATAGTGTGCCATATGCCAATCGTGTTTATCCCTTGAGCCATTTATTATCATAGCATTTTGAGAAACATATTGATTGGAGATCCCAATTTGAGCTTATTTTCTCTTTTTTCTAAACATGGAATGTAGAGGTAAGATGCCAGTTTGTTATGTTTAACATATCTTATATATGTTCTACCTTTTGATTATTCTTCTAAAATAGTAAGAAATGTCTAAGTATGAATATTCAGTCTACATATGTAAGTGACTTGTTTAAAGAAAGGTTTATTAAATGGATGAGTTTTTAGGTGAATGGTAATATTGACTGAAGAAATATGCAAGTCATTGGGATTTTCTCTTCTATTTACAACCCAATTCCAAATCTGTTTTCTGAAAGAAACCATACATTTCAATATGAGAACATGCTCATATTTTGGTCTCTTAGTATTAATAATAGACACAATCATTTTAGCCTAATCCTGTAGGCTATAGAATGGCATGGGGAGAGGACTGCCTCCTCTTTTTCTGATCAAGAATTTATGCTGGCCGGGCGCTGTGGCTCACGCCTGTAATCCTAGCTCTTGGGAGGCCGAGGCGGGCGGATTGCTCAAGGTCAGGAGTTCAAAACCAGCCTGAGCGAGACCCCGTCTCTACTATAAATAGAAAGAAATTAATTGGCCAACTGATATATATATAAAAAATTAGCCGGGCATGGTGGCACATGCCTGTAGTCCCAGCTACCCGGGAGGCTGAGGCAGAAGGATCACTCGAGCCCAGGAGTTTGAGGTTGCTGTGAGCTAGGCTGACGCCACGGCACTCACTCTAGCCCGGGCAACAAAGTGAGACTCTGTCTCAAAAAAAAAAAAAAAAAAAAGAATTTATGCTTAGGCCGGGGGTGGTGGCTCACGCCTGTAATCCTAGCTCTCTGGGAGGCTGAGGCGGGTGGATCGTTTGAGTTCAGGAGTTCGAAACCAACCTGAGCAAGAGCGAGACCCCGTCTCTACTATAAATAGAAAGAAATTAATTGGCCAACTAATATACATAGAAAAAATCAGCCGGGCATGGTGGCGCATGCCTGTAGTCCCAGCTACTCGGGAGGCTGAGGCAGGAGGATCGCTTGAGCCCAGGAGTTTGAGGTTGCTATGAGCTAGGCTGACGCCATGGCACTCACTCTAGCCTGGGCAACAAAGCGAGACTCTGTCTCAAAAAAAATAAAATTAAAAAAAAAAAAGAATTTATGCTTAATGAAACAGGAACTTTTTGATGTAATTATGTGCTTCTTTAATCCCAAAATATTCATGCTATCTTGCACTTTCCAATGATTACAATTCTAAACACATAGTAAGTGCTCTTGACCCTGAGGTCCAAACAAGGAGAACATGACTGCATTTGTGGTTTGGTTTGTAAGAGAACAAGTGATCCTAGGGCTACAACTTGCTCAAGTTGAAAGGGACTTTAGAGAAGACTATATTTAACTCTTTAATCTCAATCCTCTAATTCCAGAGCTGAGGTCTCTTAGTTGCCAAGATGAAGAGTAAAAGAATTTGAACCCAGGTCTCCTGAGATCCAGCCCAGTGTTCCTTCCACCATATCATATTGTCTTTCAAGGCATAAGGCAACATGAGCATCTTTGTTCTTAACCATATTGTCCACAACAGTGAAAGTGCATATGAGTGTGATAACCCACCATGTTTTGTGGAGGCTTTTCTTATGCATGTCAGAATCCTTCAGGCTTTGCTGTGTTCAAAAAACACCTGCAAATGACTCAATGCTTAGCCTTCTCATTCATCAAGAAATTTGTTTGACATTTAGCTCATTTGTAAAGGAAAAATAAAGTAGATAATTAATTTTTATGTTCTTTCAGAATATTTTAATATCAGGCTGCACATGATTAAAGTTTCCATTTTTTCTTTTTTCTTTTGTACAGCTCTTTCTATTGTTGACTGTCATTTCTGTATCTTTTCACATAAAAAGTTGTCACGTTTTAAAATTTGTGTTCTCTAAAGATAGCATGAGCAGAAACCTCTCAGCTAATATTTTCAAATTACTTTACTTTTGCTTTTACAGATTCACTTCTTGTTATTTCATTAAATCAGTTCTAATCATACACACAGGCAACTTTACCCAAAAAAGTTTCAGGCTAATAGTTTACTAAATAACAATTTTAAATGCTAGTTAAGAATATTTCTCCTTTCAAACAATGAAACTCTTGCCATAAGCCTTAAGGTTGACAGAGAATTATATTATCTTTTATTAAGTTAAATTTACTCAGTGCTTGTGTGGAAAAAAAATCAACTATCTATAGATAAATCCTATGAGAAGAGCTAAATGATCTTATAGAATGATTTCACATGAAATGATTGGTCATTCACAATTTCCTTAAAAGCACAATTAAATTTTGCATCATCTCTGAGGGAAAGAGTCAGCATGATAAGGGCTAAATATTTCAGATGCCAACAATTTTGAAAATATCTTTGTTTTTAAAGATGGAGTCTCACTATGTTCCCCAGGTTTCAACTCAAACTCCTAGTCTCAAGTAATCTTCCCACTTCAGCATTTGAAATGGCTGAGACTATAGGCACATGCCACTATGCCTGGCTGAAAATACCTTTCTAAAGAATATTCATATATACACACTAACTCTATATCTAGACATTTCAAAATACATTCAAGTGTATTTTCTGTGTGTATAAAGCCTCATTAATTTTGCTAAGTCAATAGAGTAAATACAATCCTAATAAAAGGCAGAAATCTTTAAACTTTGTCAAGAAAACAAATTAAAGTGCTTAGAAGCATTTATTCTCATGTAAATAATCTGCAAATAACAACATCTTTATTCATTTAAAAAGTCCATATGTCTTCTATTTGGTAAAGCCTAGTTTTCATTCCTTAGGAAAAAAACTGTTATGATTAATGATGTTAAATAATTCAAGCTTACTGTTTATCATTTTAGTAAAATGGAAGTTCCATCAGGCTATGATTCTGTTTTGTTAAATGCTATATCCCCAGTATCTAGAAGAATGCCTGGCAGATGGTAAGTAGGTACTCAATAAAAATTTATCAAACGAATGCTTAGTAAATGAATAAATATCATTGTCAGTATAGACATCAAACATTACCAAGTGCTTCGAATGTGCCAGAAACTACACTAAAATCTCTATGTACTTTATGCTTTCCATCCTCAAGCATGCTTATTAGATAAGAATCACTGTTATCTCCACTTTATACAAGAAGACTGAACTCAGATAGGTTGAGTAACATACCCAAGGCTTCCCATTTAGAAAGTTGAGGGATTTAAATCCAGTTTTCCCTGATTTCACAGTCTGGGCTTAATCCCTATTCTACAGAACAGCAATAGCAGTAAAAATACTAATGATGATATAAATAATAATAATATTGTTGAGCAATTCCTGCATGCTATATATGGTTTTAAATCTTCATATATGCTAATTCATCTAATCCTCACAACAACCTTATCAATCAGATATTATTATAACCAGCGGTCCTCTTACCATTCTCACGATAGGTGTGATCATCCTCATTTCATTGATGGGAAAACGGAGGCTGGGAGAGGTTGCCCAAGCCATACACTGGTAAGTGTCAGGGTCAAGATTCAAAGTCTGGTCTTGAATCCAATCCAAACACATTAACGAAGCATAATTTGTACTTTTCATTTTTCTGGGGATGAAGCTTTTATGAGAGCTTTAGCAAACTAGAATTGATACATTCCTCAAACTGCCCTCAAGCATCACTCTCTTGTGAGTGATCCCTGCCACTGTGATTTCAGTAGCACATCAAAGCAATAAAGACAGAAGGGGCACACAACACAGGGATTCTTTTTTTTTTTTTTTTTTGAGATCTGAAGTGATTTTACTTTTATTTCCTTCACGGTAAGCCAATCATGAGATTTCACAGTGATTTCTGGGTGGGGCAGAAGGAGGTGGTGTTAAGCATCAGCAGGGCTGTGGCCCCGCTGGCCTGAGGAGGTGCAGGCAGGGTGGGTCCTCCTCACTGGGGCAGCTGCAGGAGCGCGGACTGCCCCGCCGGCAGGTAGGCGACGTTGGGAGAGCGTGACAGCTGGTACGCAATGTCCTCCGCCGCCTCCAGCTTGCGCAGCTCGATCAGGCCGTCCCCCGCGGTGGCCAGCGAGTTGGCGATCAGCTCGGCTGCCTTGGAGTCGCCCTCGGCAGAGATGATGGCCGCCTTTTTCTGCTGCTCAGCCTTTTCCACCACGAATCTGGCCCTCTCTGCTTCCTGCTGAGCCACCAGTTTGGCTTCCACCGCTTCTGTGAACTCCTTCCCAAAGGTCAGATGCGTCAAGGAGACATCGTCCAGGATGAGCCCGAAGGTTGCTGCTCGCTCCGTAAGGTCATCGCCCACCTGCCTGGAGACCAGCTCTCTCTGGGTGATTAGTTCCCCTGCATCAAAGCGAGCCACCACTGACTTGAGGATCTCTGTGGTGATGGACGGCAGCACGCGCTCGTCGTAGTCCTCTCCGATGCTGGTGAAGATGCGCGGGAGCTGGCTAGCCACCGGCCGGAAGAGGATGCGCAGCGTGATGTTGACATTCTGTAAATCTTTGCTGCCAGTGATGACTGGCACGTTACGCGGCCGAGAGCGGCAGTCAAAGATAATTGGTTTCTGTACCCATGGGATGAGAAAGTGAGTCCCTTCCCCTACCACAATGTCCTGCACTCCACGGAATCGGTCAAAGATGACAGCTCTGTGCCCAGCATCCACATTATACAGGGCAGAGTTCGCCACGCCTCCTGCAACGGCCAAGGCCAGGCCGAACTTGCCAATGGACTCAAACACTTTGGCAGCCATGTTTCCTTCTGTTGGACCCACTCACACCTGCTTCCACTCTCAACACAGGGATTCTTTTCAATAGGTAATCCAGAGTAGTTCCTGGACAAGAAATCTGTTGATTATTACTTAATGTACCTTTACTCCACCTTTTCATGAACTATAAACTCTCCACTTGACTTGAGTAATTTTAGTGCTATAGGTTTGTGATACTGAATTTTTCATGTTTTATCACCTCTAAGGTTGTCCAAATCTAGTAATAGAAATATCTCATAAATTCTCACAATTTTTCTGAAATAAAATAGTCTTTATTTATTTTGTGATGAGGTGTAGAAACAAATACACCATTAGAACAAAGGCTAAGAACATCCGTATTGAAGAGACCTATATATGTTTCCTCCAGATCACTGCCTTCAGTGACCCCTGGTTCAGATTTAAGATAAGAAAATGTATTAAATAGCAACCAGTAATGGTCCTGAGATAGGTCTGCTCTTGCCAAGAACACAGGCTTTCCCTGGCCTTAATTCAGAAAGACCTCTGCCCAGAAAGGGCCCCTACTAGTAAGGAAAAGTCAAGCTTGAACTTCAATCATATTAAACTTTCATAGTAATGTATGAACATTACTACCATTATGAGAACAATAATTCCAAGCTCAAAAAAAAAAAAAAGAAAAATGAGTGTATAAATGAATGAAGGCAACTAGTGAAAAGTTAAATGGGGATTGGATTTATTAGCATCTCAAGGGACACTATTTAAGTTGTAAATCTTAAAGCACTCAGCAAACTAAGGCAATACATTTTCTATTCTGCTGCAGAGTAAAATGTAGCTAAAACTTGTGTCATTACTTTTCTGAATTTGTAAATCAAATCAAATTTGACATCATTTAGTAAGGATTATTCAATATAGTAATTATATAGTAAGTAATTCAGTGCCCATGTGTGCATGGTATTTTCAAGGCATAATATAAATGGCTTGACCCAAACCACTTCTGCCAATATAGGCTTTATCTAATATTTCCTATTAATTATTCCAGAAGTAGCAAAAAAACCAACCTACTCCAAAAATATTTTATATCTCCAGAAGATTAAATGTACGTAATATTTTTAATTAGCAACCTAAGGTTTCAGGCAGTTTTTTTCTTTGACATTTGCATGAAAGATTAATAAACTTAATTTTAGCATATAACTTAACATGATTTAAGGAGCTTAGTCCAGTGATTCAGGACAATAGCAGAGAATTAGAACTTGTGAGAGTTTCTTTAAGGTTATCATACACACCACCACATATCTGATATTTCACAAAGCCTTTATCTTTAGTTATTTCCCTTAATGGCTCAAGCAAGAGCTGCTAGATTCCTGCATCTGTGAAGCTGGACTGAGAGAAGTTATATTGGTTTTATGAGTATATTGAGATGTGGCTGAAAGCCAGTGTTTAAAGTTGGATTACTCCCTAATCTTTCAAAGATAAAAAACACAGCTAAAAAACCCAAATATCAATAACATTAGCTGGGAACATCCATGTAAGAAAGATTTCAAGTAACTCCTGCTAAACTATACTGAAAAAAGGAAGTATTATTGTAGATATCCCCCAAATAAGAAACAACACCACTAGTAGTCATTCACTTATAAATTTACCTCACTATCAAATTTTACACACTACACTAGAAATGCAAATCAAATTAGCTCCAAAATACCATCTTAACAATGGTCATTGGCATTGATAAAAATTAATTAACAACACTAACATAAGTCATGATAATAGGTTGGGTTGCACCTTTTGGGTAGATGATCAACAAATGTCTATTGCAAGCTGACTGAAAAACTACTCTGAAAAAAAAAATCCATGCAAAATTCCAAGCACTTTGGGGTGTTTATGAGAGCTCCTAATGAATATGTAGCCAGGAGCAGCAAGTTTAGACTCAATGTCTATTGAATAAAGGGGAAAGTTGAGAGTAACCAGTTGAAAGCTTTGATCATCATTCATTTATTTAACAAATATTTAGTGAACAACTGAAAGCTAGCTAGCTGTGTAACAAGGTCTTAAAGACTAAAGAAGTAACTATTTGAGATGATAGATTGTTAATCTGCTTCCCTATTATAACTATTTTATTATCTATATGTATCCCATAACATCAGGTTATAAACTTTGAATATACACAATAAAATTTATTTAAAAAAAAACTAAAGGAGAATATAGGACATGTATAAGTAATCAAATACATAATTTGCAATTTATAACTTTTGAAATTATGGGGGGGAATAGGTTTTTGAATAATAAGAACTCAATGAGGATTTAAATTAGGAGATCAGAGACAGCCTCTTTGAGGAAGTGGATCTGGAGCTGTAAGTGGCAAATATGGCCAAGTGTGGGCAGAGCAAACATATGGATCACTGGTGATTTTGCCTTTGTCGACAAAATGATTTACTTTTATCTGTATGCCAGCTCTGCTTTTACACCCTCAGTATCACATCTATAATTTAGGGATGCCCTCGTTTCTCTTCTGTTCCACTTCCAGGACTCCCACCCACCTCATCAACCTTCTTGCTCCTCACTCCTCCCAGCTGGGCTTCTAGCTGACTGGCTGCATGTCTAAAGCGGTGACTCTGTTGTCCTGTTGTCTGTAACAGTGCAGAGCCTGGGTCAGTGAGAGCCAGACAGGTGGCATGAATAGGGACAGATCTCAGTGCTGATAAATCAGTTTGGCTATAACCAGCTTGTCCTGATGTCATAGGAACAATTTCTTTTCTTACCACAATAATTAGGCAAAATTTATTTTTCTCAAATTCAAACTTAAAAACACATTTCAGTAAATAAATTTCACGTAATTCATCATGAACTTATTCTTTTCAACTGTTTAGGAATACACTTAAGATCAGTTTTACCTAATAAAAAATGAGATTTATGCAATTGTTACTATTCTTTAAGAGGGCATTTAAACTTTGGTATAGGTCTACAATACATACTTTCATGTAACAAATTTACTAGATCTTTTATTTAATGAAGACAAAGAATACACTGATCAGATTCCACTGCTACATACAATAGCTCTGTATTAATTGTTTCTACATATAAACATTTACAGGTGCCTGAAGATTACCAAGAAAAGAAAGAAAGAAAGAAAGGAAGGAAGGAAGGAAGGAAGGAAGGAAGGAAGGAAGGAAGGAAGGAAGGAAGGAAGGAAGGAAGGAAGAAAGAAAGAAAGAAAGAAAGAAAGAAAGAAAGAAAGAAAGAAAGAAAGAAAGAAAGAAAGAAAGAGAGAGAGAAAGAGAGAGAGAAAGAAAGAGAGAAAGAAAGAGAGAGAGAAAGAGAGAAAAAGAAAGAAAGAAAGAAAGAAAGAAAGAAAGAAAGAAAGAAAGAAAGAAAGACAGTCTCAAGAATATTACACATCCAGACAAAAAAATTCACAATACCATGAAAAATAAATTACTATCAAGGGGAGAAAAAAAAATACTAAAATATAACACTACAGTTACTGAGTTCAAATTTTATAATTTCAAGCATCTTCTTAAGTTTTAAAGTTTCAAAACCCTATAGCTGGACAGAACATAATTGTTTCTTTCCTAGTATTTAATAGAAAGAAGAATAAGACCGAAAATGATTCTTTTCCTTTTACAGACAGGTTAGCATAATAGTAAATAATTAAAAAGCCTTATGCAGGCTATCTAATTGTTTTACAAAGTTAAGTTACTTTTATTAGCACTATAAATATGAGAGATATTCTCTCTAGTAATCTACTTCTTTCCATAATAACTCACCACCATTAGTAGCTATAAACTTGTATATTGTTTATTTACATCTGCCTTCTCTACTAGACTGTTGCCTCCATGAAGATAATCTTATTCCATTTGGGCTGCTACAACGGAATACCATAGACTGAGTAGTTTATAAACAACAAAAAAAGTCTCACAGTTTTTCTAGAGGCTGAGAAGTCCAAGATGGAGGCACTGGCAGATTTAGTGTCTGGCAAGGGCCCATCTCCTGACTTATAAGTAAGTGGCAGTATTTTCACTGTGTCCTCACAATGAAATGAAGAGGAGGGAGCTCTCCAGGGTCCCTTTCAAAGGGGCACTAATCCTGTTCATGAGGGTCCCACTATTGTGACCCAATCACATATCAAAGGCCTCAATTCCTAAAACCGTCACCTTGGGGATTATGATTTCAACATATGAATTTTGAGAGAACACAAATATTTGTCTATAGGAGTCAGACACCATTTCCATTTTTGTTCCATATCCCCAGGCCCTAGTAGGTCCTCAATAAATTTTATTGGATAAATGAATGACTATGATGATAAAGAAACTATATGGTACTCATATATAAGAATTTTAAATCCCTCGATATAAACCAAAGCACAGGAGAGAAAACATGAAGGTCTAAAGTATTTAAACTCCTAACTATATTAACAGTATGAACAAAAAAGTAAACTGACACGAACCAGGTTTCTTTTCTACAAGAAAAAAAATCCAAAGTATTTAGACCTCAACATTTCTCTTTCTAATATTAAAATTGTAAAAAAGTATGAAATTAAAAAGAAATAGAAAGTTAGTATAATACATTCTAACAGGTTTACAGGTTTTCTGTAATCCAGTACAGAAAAATATAACAAGTGATGTCTGGGAATAAATCTTACATCTGTTTTTAAAGGTTGAGGATACAATATAAAAATGTAGGTTACACTCTTAGAATCTGCAATCATGCAATAATCTTGGTTGGTATTTATGGTAGTCTTTAGCCTTGGTTCAGAACCCTGAACACAGTACATTTTCAGTAAACCACTATTATTAAAACAAACAATATTCTCGAGGTAAATGGTAACTAGTGTGAGTTTACCTTTAGAATAATAGATATGGAGCCACAGTCAAAGGACCGGAAGAAATAGCAGGAACAACTCTCATTTCTACCCAAAATGCTATTCATTCACATATTTTTATGTTCAGGAAGTGGAGAGTGGCAGCAAGGAAAATATATTTTGTATCTATCCTTTGCCATGTACTTCACATTTACATGATCTTATTCCAACAGAATTCTCTGACTTCTCTGCATTTTCTTTAAGAAGACACCAAGGTTTAGAAATTTCAACTAATCTCCTAATAAGAATCCAAACTCTGGTCTGATACCAAAGTCTAAATTCTTCACACTGCATCACACGCCAGAGCAGAATATAAAGGCTAGGGCTTGGGGGAGACTAGGAGAGGCAACAGAGAGAATTTGGTTGGCCTCAGGCACTGAGATTATCTCATCTAAAATAAAACAGGGTGAAGTCCTGGCGATCATAAATGAAGATAGAGAAAGGGACCCAGTGACAGAAGGAGCTGCTGATTCTCAGGAAGCCCCCCCCCCAACTCAATTTTTTTCTTTCAAGTAATCCTTTCACATTTCACTAAATAGAATGCAGTAAGTTTAATACACAGGATGATAAAGTATGTGTTTTGGAATCAAACTGCCCCCCAACTTCCACCCCACCAGATTTGAATGGTAAAATATCAGAAAAGCTGCTATAGAGGTTTTCCATAAAAATCTCTCTCCTAGCCATGTATTGCACCTGCCATCCTGTCAGAGCAACTTATGTCTTGCCTCTTGGCCCCAGAGCATATGCAAGAAAGGAGAATGGCCTGATACACACCATTATTCCACACAAGCAAGTCCCAGGAGCTTGGCTGAAGGTGGCAGTCACCAGGAAAAAAACATTACCTTGTTTCGTGATGAATAATCAAATGTTTCCTCGGGAATGTGCTCCTTTCACTTAGCAGAGATATCACTCTAGTCACATATCCCCCGATTTCTTTTCTTTTTTTTTTTAAGTACTTTTTAAGCACGTTAAACAATATGTTGAGAAAGCTCAGCTATCCAGAGACCAGTATTCTGGAATTTAAAATTCTAGAATTCTTCCCGACTAGTCAAACAAAACCAAATTCCAAACCTGTTAGCAGAATTAGCTCCTCTATAGGCAGCAATAAATGAACACAATGGAAAAGACTCCTGAACCCAAAGATCATGACTGATCCACTGTGTTGTGGATGCTTTTAACAGTATGTTAATTTGTTAATTCAAAGACACTAATAGTACTAGACCATGGATAAGATGATTTTGTGGAGAATGAGAAAATCTGTTGATGAAAGGCCACTTCAGTTAACTCTTTTTGAAGGAAAAACTAAGTAAGTAAAGGAGCCATATCATACTACCAAAAAGGACTCTATAGCTGTAATACTTTATTTTTAAGTAAAAACTGACTAAAAAGCAATCATTATCTAGAACTTCTTCAAGAAACCAAGTTAGAGCCCATGCATATAATTAGCCATAATCTCTGTGGATACATCATATACATCTGCCTTTATGTGTGATGACTCTGAGCCATCAAGAACAAAGTTGAACTATTGAATGATCAGTTCTATGTCTCAACCCAAGCTAGGCTACAGTCCCAGTTATTCACTCCAACACTGATCAAAGTGGTGTGCTAAATGAATTTCATAGATATGGTTAACATCTATAATCAGTTGATTTAAGTAAGGAGACTATCCTCCATTATCTGGGTGGGTCTGACCCAATCAGTTGAAGAAAACAGATTAGTGGTTTCCCAGAGGAAGAAAAAATTCCACCTATGGACAATATGCAGCTTCAGTTTCTGCCAGAGAATGTCCAAACTTCCAACTGCCCTAAGGACTTTGGACTTGCCTAGCCAGCTTCCATAATCACATAAACCAATTGCTTACAAAATAAAAATGTAAGTTACACTCTTAGAATCTCCAATCATGCAATAATCTCGGTTGGTATTTATGGTAGTCCTTAGCCTCGATTCAGAACCCTGAACACAGTACATTTTCAGTAAACCATTATTATTAAAATAAACAATATTCTAGAGGTAAATGGTAACTAGTGTGAGTTTACCTTTAGAATAATAGATATGGAGCCACAAACGACTAGAAGAAATAGCAGGAACAACTCTCATTTCTACCCAAAATTCTCCCTCTCTCTACACACACACGCATACTATGCACACTATATAAATTGAACCTAAAATCACATCAGAGCAACTTCTTTTCTTTTTTGTTGGTAGAACCCTGACTGAATGGTATGGATTTTTATACTAAGAGAGGTTCTATAGGAATAGAATTTTAAGGATAAGTCATCTGAATGGGTTTGTTTCTTGGGCTTCTGGAATAGGTTCTCTAATCTGATTGGATTTAAAGGCACTAGTGAGTGTTTCTAGTGGTAAAGAGGACACTGGGAGTCTATGGCATGACATGGCAATAGAGAAACACACATATCACCATTCCATACTTATATCAAATATCCATGAAATGCAAGGTTCTGGGCGACCATGTATTTGATATCTTAGAACATTTTGCTCAAACTGAAGAATATGATGCGGTTGGCTGCTAGCTGCTAACTGAGCTCTGGAAAGAGAAAGAAAAAGATAACTTAAGGGCTAGAAATTCCCTGTTCAAGCAATGCATAAATGACCTGGAAACTCCTATGTCTGCCCCCAAACACACCCTTATCTACTATAGCCATGGAGTTAAGACGTTAGACACAGACTTTCAACCTGTGAGTTGCTGAATTACAACACAAAATGAATTCCCAATCTCATAGAATTTATTCCGTTAAAGTGGGGGTGTTGACTGGGAAGGAATGGGATCTTGAAAATTGGAATGGAGACATATTGGAAACCCCACTGAAGCTTGAGACATCAAATTCCAAAATTCTGATGAGTCTTCTTTGTCAGTAGAAAAGCCTTTCCACTCCTGAGGGTAACCCTGATGTGCCCAAGGAACTTGTAATGGCCTCCCCTGAGGTAGGTGCCTTGTACAACACTGCTGATTCTCCTCAGGGCCTACCCCTGGTACATGTTTGCTTCTACACTTATAACTAGACTTAAGTTCCTGCAATCCCGAAAGGTTAAGGTACAAAGTGTGTCCATGAGGAAGTGTGCTACACACCAAAAGAAATGCATGATTTCATAAATCTGGGGAATATGGCAATGGATATTAAGCATGTTGGGATAATTGTGGAAGGAACATAAAGTTGTTGAATCAGGATGAACTTAATGATATTAGCCCACTATACAGAAATTCTACATTCAATATTTTAGCTCAAGGGGTTAGAAAAGTCTCTGACATTTTGGTTGGTTAGTGGAAACATGGACTAAAAGGTGGCCTACATTAAATGAAATCAAATACCAGAACTAAGTGCCTTGGTATATTGGAGAAGAAGGTCTCCAAAGGTTTGGGGAGATTGAAATGTCAGGACAGATCTATCATATAAGACCTGCTCACCTACCCCTCCTGGGAGGGTTCAGAGGACACACCTTTCATCATGACACCAGCATACTTGAAGAGCTCTGTGGTCACTCTTCTCTATAGGCCAAAAATTACAGAGGGAATTGCTGCCACTAAACTGAGATTGCTAAATGCGATAGAGATAACTGGATCACAGAGTGGCAGGACCAGTGTGACATCACTGGATCACCAAAGACAGACAGAAAAGTCAAAGCAGTAATCAGAATAGTCTGACTTGGAGAGACCTATGGCATTGACAAGGTTGATCATGGTGTTCCTAGAAAAGAAATAGATAGGCAATCTGCTAAATTCTTACTTAATCTGTATAAACATAAGAGTTCTAGGACTAGTGAACTAGGAACTTAATTTGTATAAGTATAAGAGTTCTAAAACTAGTAAGCTATCATGGCAGGAATAGCCAAGTGGAAATGACCACAAATGTCTCTACTTAGAAAAAATAGTAAACTGAAAGAAAAACTGCATTTCTAAAGGGATTGCAGAGATTAGCGCCACAATCAAGAACTAGAAGGATGCAGGGGTAATGATTCCCACTACATCCCCATTTAATGCATCTATTTGGCCCATGTAAGGCCTTCTACCTCAGTGAAATTCCTAGGGGCTTAGTGGTATGGGACATGTTGACATATCCCTTCTAAGGCAAACAATAAGTTGTTGCATTTGGTTCCTTCTACAACCAAAATGGAGCACAATGCCTAGTGGGCCTCTTTGGATTTTGAAGCAACGTGTTCTTTATTTGAGTGTGCTACTCTGGCCCATTTACTGACTAACTCAAAAGGCTTCTAGTTTTGAGTGTGTTCCTGAATTAGAGAAGACTTTGAAATAAGTGCAGGCTGCCATGCAAGCCACTCTGTCTTTTGGGATATATGATTCATCAGATCTGATTCATCATCTCTACCAGTGGTAGACAGACATGCTGGTTGGAGCCCCTGGCAGGCCCCTGTAGGTGAATCACAAAGAAAACTCTGAGGATTTTGGAACAAAGCTCTGCCATTTTCTGCAAACAACTACTCTCCTTTGAGAAACAGTTTTTGGATGGCTTCTGAGCCTTAGTAGAAACTGAATGCCTAAACGTGGGCCACTAAGTTACCATGAGACCTGAGCTACCCATCATGAACTGGGTGTTATCTGACCTTCTAAGCCCCTTAAAGTTGGGCATGCACAGCAGCACTTCCATATCAAACAGAAGTGGTATATTCAAGATTGGGCTCAAGCAGGCCCTGAAGGTCATAGTAATTTACATAAGGAAGAGGCCCAAATGCCTATGGTCCCCACTCCTGCAGTACTACTTTCTCTCTACCAGCCTGCACCTAGGGCCCCATGTGGAGTTCCCTACACCAACTGGCTGAGAAAAAGATTTGAGCCTGGCTTACAGATGGTTTTATAAGATATGTAGGCACCACCTGAAAGTAGACAGCTAGCTATTGCACTATAGCTCCTTTCTAGTACATCTCTAAAGGATAGTGGTAAAGAGAAATCCTCCCTGCAGCCATAACTTTGAGCAGCAAAACTGAGTATTCATGTTACCTGGAAGAAAAAATAGCCAGAGGTACAAAATTATACTAACTCATTGGCTGTGGTCAACCATTTGACTAGATGGTTGTCAACTTGGAAGGAACATGAAAAATTGGTGACAAGGATGTCTGGGGAAGAAGTATATGCATAGACCTTTCTGAATGAACAAAGAACATAAAGATATCATGTCCTATGTAAATGTTCATCAAAAGATGACCTTGTCAGAGAAGAATTTTAATAATCAGGTGGACAGGATGACCCATTCTGTGGATACTGTGCCAATTTTCCCTAGCCACTGCCGTCTTTGGCCAATAAGCTTATGAACAGTGGCCATGGAGACAGGAATGGAGGTTACATATGGGCTCAGCAATATGGACTTCCCCTCAACAAGGCCAACCTGGTTTCAGTCACTGCTGAGTGCCCAATCTGCCAGCAGCAGAGACCAGCAATGAGCCTCCAATATGGCACCATTCCCCTGGGTGATCAACCAAGCTACCTATACCTGTTGATTATATTGGACTGCTTCTATATTGGAAGTGGTAGTGCTTTGTAATTACTGGAATTAGACACTTTGGGCATAAACTTGCTCTCCCCATATGTAATGTTTCTGCCATAACTATCCTCCATGAATTTAAAGAATACTTTATCCCCCATCATGGTATTCCACATAGCATTGCTTCTGATCAAGGAACTTACTTCAAAGCAAATGAAGTACAGAAATTCTCATTCACTGGACTTACCATTTTCTTCATCACCCTGAAGCAGATGGATGGCATGATGGAACAGTGGAATGGCCTGTGAAGACCAAGTTTTAGTACCAACTAGGTGATAGTACCTTGCTGGGTTCTGACAATATCTGCCAGGAGGCTGTATATGTTCTAAATCCAAATCAGTATATGCTCAGTATGTGGAGTTCTGTCTCCTACAACCAGAATTCATGGATCCAGCCATCAAGGGGTAGAAATTGGAGTGATAACACTATTACCATTAGCCATCCACTGGAAAAATTTTGCTTCCTATCTCCGAGACCTTATGCTTTGCTGGTCAACAAGTCTTAGCTTCAAAGGAAGAATGCTTCCACTAAGAGACACAAGAATAATTCCACTGAACTGGGAGTTAAGACTGCTACCAGTCACTTTGGGTTCCCCAGCCTTCTGAATCAACAGGCAAAGAAGGAAGTTACTATATTGGCTGGGATGATTAACCCTGATCACCAAGTGGGAAATTAGGCTGTACTACACAATGGAGGTAAGGAAGAGTATGTTTGAAATACAGGCGATCCCTTAGAGCATCTCATATTACTACCACATTCTGTGAAGAAAGTCAACTGACAACCACAATAATTCAATGGACCAACCAGACTCTCTACATTTCATTCAAACTGCAAAGCTCAGGAATGCTTAGATTTTGTTTTATTTGAGAGTTTCTTTTTTCTTTGGTTACAAATATAAGAGTACACATATGTCTAAGATCAAAAAAGGATGGCTGTTAAAAACTAAAACTCAGGCAAAAGAATGAAGGTATGGGTCACCCCACCAGGCAACAAACCATGACCTGCTGAAGTGTCTGTCTGAAAGCAAAGAGCGTATGGAATGGGTAGCAGAGCAGGGAAGTAATATACAGCATCCCAATTGTAGAAACAAAGACAAGTTATAAGTATTCCATATTTTATTATAAATATATATGCTTGTGATGTGTATATAACATTTTTGCTTTCTTTCATATTTTAAGCCATTATCATCTAACATAAGCTATATTAATTTTTAAAAAAACTTTTTTTGAGATAGAGTCTCCTATGTGGATGAGGCTGGACTTGAACTGGGCTCAAACAATCCATTTGCCTCAAACTCCTGAGTAGCTGGGATTACAGGTGCATGCCACCATACTCCAAGATAATATTAATAATAGCTAACTTTACATGGCAGTATTTAAGTTACAGGATGCCAAGAATAGCGAACAGCACCTGATGTCATTGTATCATCTTCTGGGGCAAGGGTAAGCATGTTTTGGGTTGTAAACCATGCTTCAGGATAGCTGTATCATGTCAGTCAGAAGAAGGGTTGTGTTATTGTTTTTATTTTGAGATTAAGTATGGTTTAAGGAAATATGTCTGGCCACAAAGCTGACAAAGGGTAGACTGTGATGTAGTGGTCAGATTCATGCATCAATTTAACTGGGTTGTAGTCCCCAGTTCATCAGTCAAACACTGATCTAGGTGTTGCTGTGAAGGACTTCTGTAGATGTATAATAATTAATATCTGCAACCAATTAACTTGAAGTGAATAATACTATCTTTCAATAACTGGGTGCTCCAGATCCAATCATTGGAAAGACCTTAAAGCAGAACCGAGCTTTTCCTGAGGAAGAAGAAATTCCACCTGTGGACTGAAGCTTGAACTCTCCCCCTGGAGTTTGCAGCCTGCCCTTCTGCCAGCCTGTGGATTCCTTAAGCCAATTCCTTGCAATAATTTTCTTAATATATACCTCCTACTGGTTCTGTTTCTCTTCTGCTTCTCTGGTAGAACCCTGACAATAATGTACAGATTCTGAGGACACATAAGACTGTAACATATTAAAATGATTTCCAATTAAAAAAATTTCCATTAATAAAAGGAAAGCTTTGTCATCCACTGTGATTCCCAAGGACATACCAGAAATAACAGTATTTCTATGAAGAAGGTAGAAATTAAGATATGAAACTAAAACCCAATATAATAAATAACTTGCCTCCAACTCACACAGGTCATAATTTGAAGCTAGATTTTATGACAGCAAAATTTACTTTACCTTAACTACTAAAAGTAACTGCTATTTGATGAATAACTGCATAGTTTCTGTAGATAAGATTCACTGTAATAAAGTTGATTACATAGAAACATGGATTTTTTCCTATTGAAAATAGTACTTGGAAAAACAATAATGAAATCTTGAAACTTCATAGTAACCTAGTGAAAAAAAAGTGGACACTAATCTAAGGTTTCATTCAAAACGTAAGGCTAGGAATGCTTAGATTTTATTTTATTTGAGGGTTTCTTTTTTCTTTGATTACAAATATATCAGTACACATATATCTAAGATCAAAGAGGATGGCTGTTAAAAGCTAAAACTCAGGCAAAAGAGTCAGTGTCCAATTTTGTCCTAGTCCTTGGAGGTGGAGGTTCTCAACTAATATAGAGCATTCCCAAGTATTAATAACATAACTAGGCCTGATAATCCCCCAAAGAATGACTGCCAAAAAAAGGGCCAGTTAACAATGATGTCACTGTAAGGAAATTAATTTCAGCAACTTCCATACCATTTTCTCTTCTATTATAAGCATGCTTCAGCCAGAAACAAACACTTCCTTCTTAATCCTTTCATTTCATTCTTCCTCTGACAGATGACCTCTTCCTGAGGATAAATCCAAGAAGAGTAGGGAATAATAACACCTCCATATTGTTTGCTTCACTTAACCTAAGCTCATGTGAGCAGTTGCAATTCCCAATGCAGGGAATTCAGTCTGATCTGAAGGTTACTGTAAGCTTTACAAAAAAAAATTACAAGGGTCATTACATCAAAGTTGCCTTCACATCTTCCCCATTAGTAATAAAGTAATTAATACAGTTGAGTTTTACAATTTTCAAAGATAGTCACATGAGTCTATACTAAGGAATATTAAAGTCAACATCTATAAAGACCTGCCTATCCCTAAAAAGGGATAGAGGTAATCCTTTCCCCCCTACAATGCTCATCACATCCTTAAGATGTGGGTCTCCCCACTCAGATCCCTGTTAAACACTACAATTATTTTAACACCAAAGAAACACACTGTAACCAAAATGTCTACAAAAAAAATTTTTTTTTGTTAATAGGAGGTGAACAGGTGGAAGGGTGGAGAAGGGGAAGGGTACGCATTTTCATGGTGGGTGCAGGGTGCACCACTTGAAGATTGAACACGCTTGAAGCTCTGGCAGAGTGGGGTGGGGATCGGGGCTGGGGCAAGATATGTAACCCTAATAATATTTGCACCCACATAATTTGGGAAAAAATAAAAAAATTTTTTAAAAAGATAAAAAAAAAAAAAAGACCTGCCTGGCTCTCAGCTCCAGCTCCAGCATCCCTCCAATCCACATAACCTCCAAACCTAAGGATGTCACATATTTCCTTTAATCTGTGGCCCCACATAACAGAGTCTCTGCTTTAATGCCCTAAGTAGTACAATATTCCCTCCAAAATGGGCTTCTGTGCTAGTTTATCTAGTTTATTCAGGACTGCATTCCAGGCCCCAACCTTAGCCCCAGCCCTGGGGCTCCACAATCTGTGATCAGACCTCTCTGTTTATCTGCCTGGATATCACCTGCTTCCAGACTCTGTGTCATCAAGGCCCACCCACCTGCTGGGACACCATCTGCTGCACCTTGCTGGTCCTCCTGGACTCCGACCCTCTACCTGTCAGTACTGCCTCCTGTTGCCATCATCATTCTCTCTTAGATAATGAGTCCACTGGCTTGGCTGGACTTTCTCCCATCAGTGGAGACAAGTTCTAATTCAATGTCCTCTTTCACCCTAGAGAGGATGCCCCATCTTTAAAAAAACAAACTAATCCATCCTTCAACTACTAAGCTTTTATTTTTACAATGTTACACTGCTCTTTGTCCTACAAAATATCCAATTTAACAGGTTTCAAGCATAGTTAAAACATACTGTAGATTGTTTGATAAAGAGTTATGGGTGTGTGATAAACCTAAAAATGATAGAAGCTTTGTGCCAACCTGTACTAGAGGAACCTGATAAGCAGTGGAATATTTTTTACTGACAACATGACAATACAGAGGTGAAAAGCAATCATCAAATTCTCTTTTCCAAACAGCCTGCCATCCAATAGCACATTTATAAAGACAGAAATTGAAAATGAAATAAACGACATAAGTCTTTGGAAGGTAAACAAAATGCCTATAAAATGAAGAAACAAGTTAGAAATCCAGTTATAGGAGTTGGTGGAGTCTATGAGATGTATGAACATTTTGCTTAGCTTTTAAAATAGTTCTTTAATTATGCAAATGTGACTTGATTCAAAACAAATGACAAAAAAAGAATGATCAGTGTTTGCCATATAACCATTAATACTCTGCATAGAAACAGGTTTTCACCAGCATAAGTTTAATAAGTTAAAGATGTATTGAAAACAAAGGCAAGAAACAGACTTAAAATGATGCAATTTCAAACCGAAAATAATCTTCATAAACATCAAATCCAATGAAGTCAAATCACATTAAAATTGTATTAATCAGTTATATTTAGGCAGTATTCTAAGTACTTTACATATATCAACTGATTTAGTCTTAATAACCCTTTGAGAAAGCTATCGTTATTAATTCCACTTTACAAATAAAAACACGGAGACACAGAGATTAAGTGATTTGCCCAAAGCCACACAGCTAATAAATAGTACAAGTGAGACTCAAACTTGGTAAAATAATCTGATCCCCTGCACTGTGCTGTACCTCTGAATGACTTCTGAGACTCCTGCAGACAGACAATGGCAAATCATGGTATAGAAAAGAGATTTGACTTTTGTCTAGTGTTATTGCCACCAAATCTTTTATGTAGTTCAAATGATCATCTGGTCAGAAAGACTATGAAATCCTATGTGGTGGTCTAATAAATTGCCACAAGCAAAACAGCAAAAGAAACAGAAAATATTGTTGAAATTACAACTTTATATAATGGATTAAACTCTGATTTGCATTTAAATACCAATGGCAGACCCTACAAACTAACATATAAAATATTATAAGTCAAGTGGCTCATTTTGGGTGACCCCTGAGCAGTCAGCTCATGGAGTTAAGCCATATTTCACATTATATGCAAATAACAATATAACCACAAACCAAACTAAACCAAACAAGAACATTCACAGATAGGCAATGTAGATTGGACTTTGAGAGAAACATTAGCCTTTTAGCCACATTATCGCAGCCATACCCACACATACAGAACTGTTATATATTGAACACTTTGATAATAATCAGAAGCTAACATATTCATGTTGGCTTTCGGCAATTTGAAGATCCATCATCTGAGACAAATAACAATAACCAGCTAATGTGCAGCTTTTGGACCACATTTTCATCTTTTTAAAAGTTATTACCTTGAACTTTTAGGGTTGTGTTTACAAACAACCACACATTTACACATTCGTACTAATAGAATTTGATTTTGTTATGACTATGGTTAATATTTCTACACTATTTATAAGGTAAGATAATAGGTTTACATTAAATTATTCAAAACCATTATGTATTCTTAAGCATCTGTAAATTAATATTTTACAAGCTGAACTTATTTGAAAATGATTCAAATTACCATAATTTTATTAAGAACATAATTAGGTGAAACTTGATACTTAACATATGATCGATCTTTACTTTTAATGTAACATTTAACTCAAATTGAGTATTTTGGCAATTAAATTTTTACTCACAGGAGGAGGTAGTCAAAAATACAGGTCTTATTTATCTTCTAAATGTATAAAACATCTTGGAGAAACAAAAACAAACTTGAAGTGAGTAAAACTTAAAAACTATTTGAAAGTTATTTAATCCTCATAGCTGTACTAGATTTGAAGTTTAAAATAAAAATCAAATGAAGAATTACTTGTCCACGTACCATAATGAAACAATAGCAATGCCTCCTTACTATGAAGAACACCTGAGACTGGGCCTGGTTAAAGAAACTTATAGGCCTGGGTTGGAACTGCAAATCCTGTTTTTCAGGCTGTGGTTTAACAGTGAGTCAGTTCTCTGTCTTCAGTACAAACTTGGCATACCCAAACCTTGAAGAGATAGACATGTCAGATTCATTAACTAGCCAGAAGTCAAGACAACTATAGGGCAAAACTAAGCTGACAGTAACTAGAAAAAAGATGACTTCTGATCACCAGTGGCACCTGATTTGCCAGACCACATTCCCTTACCTATTGGGACAAATGGGACAGAGTGTTTTACCCAGTGAAAAGAGACAGTAATTAGACTTACCTGGAAGGGAAAAGAGCAATCATGAGGAAAAAGCAAGGGATTAAAGCTATACTGTAACCAGACATTTTGAAGCTGGGTATTAGGCATTTTCTAATGAAGGGGCTCTAAAAATTCATTGTCTTAGTTATTTACATCTTTTTTAAACATAAGAAGTAGCATGATGGACAGAACAATAAACTAGAAAGCTTTCTATCTCTTACTCCATGCAATTGTTAATTTTGAGATTTGGGCTGGGTATTTCAAAAACTGCCATTAACCAGCTATGTAACCCAGTGTTTAAAGAACAACTTTGGATAAAATAAATTTAACAGTTTATTTTACAAAGAATGATTCATGAATCAGGCAGCACTGAAAACTGAAAGAGGTTCAGATAGCTCTGTTCTAACAGCCTGAGCAGTGGCTTTTTATAGACTGAATACAAAAGACACAGTAAAGAAATTACTTGATTGGCTACAGCTAGACACTTTCCTTATGTGGGTCTGGTTTGATAGGGTGTCCCTAATTGTATACTCAGTCAGCTAGTTGGCTGTCTGTGACTGGCTGAAGTTCAATTCAAAATTAATCAGTTACAAGAAAAGCCTCTAAGTTCAGTTCAGTTTGTTTGTATAAGGAGTTCCGGGTACAGAAATAACCCCAGGTAAATGGCCTCCTGTTTATTTTGCTTTATCACCAGAAAGTCACTTCACCTCTCACAGCTTTATTTTCTTCATATGCAGACTGATCCTCCATTTTGGTTTGCCTGAAAAAGTCCTAGTTTATTCACATTTTCCTGACTTCGCATCTAGTTTAGTTTTTGTTATTTTCAAAAGATCCAATATTGACAATATATAAAGACATAAGATGTTTTCTCCTACCTGTTCCACCAATTACATCCTGTTATCCATGGGCCCAATTTAGGAGTAAAGAAGGCTACTAGATGTGAGTAGCAAGTGAAGTGTTTTATTTACCAAGTGAAATACAAATTTCCCAAGGGAGAACAGAGTTAGAACTATATATCCCTACATAGATCTCAAAAACATAATAGAAGTGTGATGTTATTTTTGTAAATTCGAAAAACACAAACAAGACTAAATATTGGAATGGTTCCATAAACACATGTGTGAAAATACAAAATGGATCAGAACAACATATACTAATTCATAGATGCTTCTGAGAGGAGTAGACTTACCTAACTGTAAATTTTTTTTAAAGAAAACTTTTGAAAAGTTTCTGTTCATGTCCTTTGCCCACTTTTTAATGGGGTTGTTTGACTTTTCTCTTTTTATTTACATAAGTTCTATATAGTTTCTAGTTATCAGCCCTTTATCAGATGTGTAGCATGCAAATATTTTCTCAAAAGAAGACAGACTAATGACCAAGAAACATATGAAAAATTGCTCAGCATCTCTAATATTAGGGAAATGCAAATCAAAACCACAATGAGATATCACTTAACTCCAGTAAGACTGGCTTTTATCAAAAAGTCCCAAAATAACAAATGTTGCTGCAGATGAGGAGAGATAGGAACACTCATATACTGCTGGTGGGACTGAAATTTAGTAGAGCCTCTAAAAGTAATATGGAGATACCTCAAATAACTAAAAGTAGAATTACCATTTGATCCAGCAAAATCCCATTATTACACAAAGGAAAAAAAGACATTCTATAATAAAGACATCACTCAAATGTTTACAGCAGCACAATTCACAATTGCAAAGATGTGGAAACAACCCAAGTGCCCATCAATACCTGAGTAGATTAATAAAATGTGGCATCTGTATACCATGTAGTACTACTCAGCCATAAAAAATAGTGGCGAATTAATACCTCTTGTGTTATCCTGAATGGACCTGGAGCTCATTCTTCTAAGTGAAATATCACAAGAATGGAAACACAAGCACCACATGTACTAACCACTAAATTGGTACTAATTGATCAACATTTATGTACACATGTGGAAGTAACATTCTTCAGATGTTGGCCAGGTAGGAGGGGGCTGGAGTACATGGGTAAATTCATACCTAATGGGTGGGGTGCATACTGTCTGGGGGATGGGCACACTTGTAGCTCTGACTCAGGCAGTGCAAAGGCAATATATGTAACCAAGGTGTTTTTACCCCCATAATATTTTGAAATTAAAAAATAAAATTAAAAAAGGAGGACTTTAAGTAAATATTACAAAATTAAATGAGTCAATTCTGGGAGGTAGGAGTTGATTTTATTCTTTGTTCTCTGCATTGTTTACATCTCAATATATAAATCATACAAACATAAAACAGGATATGGACTGTGGAAAGGAAGAGAAGGTGGAGCCAAATCAAAGATAGGCCTGGAAAAACGAGCACAAGAGTATTGAAGTAGCTCATTTATTGCAACTAGTAAGCATAGTTGAAGTGAAGCACAGTCCATTGACTTAATGCTGTTACATAGGCAATCACGAATTGCTTTATTTGCCTCATATTGGCATAATCTGGCTGCAGGTCAACCACCTGAGTTCTTTTGGACTTCTTAATAGCTAATTCAAATTAATTAATGGTTGACATCAACATAACTGCAAAATAGGAATTGATTATGACACAGATAGAGCCAAACCCTAGCAACTTTCAAACTCATCCACATGCATGAGCAGGCTCTCTTTGTCAAGTCACAACACGTCTCTTTTGATATAACAAACTGAGGTTGACAATATAGGTCCCTTAGTATAATACAAAGAGGTAGAGAATGAATTTAAAAAATCTTTCTGGCAACTAAGAACAAATTCTAACAAAATGGAACAATTGGCCTGGCAGGTTTTCTAATGTTGCATAAGTTTACTATTTCTCACTGTAGATTTTTACAAATCCCAAATAGTAAGAGAGGGATGATCTACATTAGTGATATCATTTTAACCTTCTGGATTGTGTAAAGCAGTCCAAGTGTTTCCCAAGATGAGACTATAGTTCCCTATAGTAATAGTACCATTTATCAAGTGCCCACTATATCCCAACATTTTGAATTAGTTCCTTTACTCATTATTTTATTCAATTCTTACCACAATCTTGTGAAATATTTACTATTACTATCCCCATTTCTCTGATGTAGGAACTAAGGCCCAGAGATGAGAGATTTGGCCAAGGTCTAAGAGTTAAGTGACAAAGCTGGTGGGCTTGACTCAAAAGCAGCTTTGTGGATCCCACATTGACTTGTCTTCAGGGGAGCCCTTCACACATCAATGATCTCAATAACAGAGGTCGAAACTTCTGTCTCTAGAGATGAATTAATTACCCACCTCCAACCCCTCACCACCCCACATGTGGTTCCCTGTGTCCCATCCGTTCCTAGAGGTACCAAGCTTCTAGAACCACCTCAGCTATCAGAGGTAGCTCAGTGTAATTGCAGACAGCCTTTCCTCTGATTAAGCAAAAATGTTGATTCCCCTGATTCCATTCCACTCAATCTGGCTTCATCTTCTCAATTACGCGGATTTATTTTTTGACATGATATTTTTTACATAATTGAAGAAAATTAGCACATCATCCCAAAGACCTTCCCAAAGTAAACCATCAGCCAGTCCCAATGTCAGGCTAAGCCTCTCTTTTGTTTTTATTGCCCATAAGAAGAAGAAAACGTTTTATGCAGTTCTTTGGGCTGTTTACAGCCTTTTTCTCAGGTTGTCAAAAATCTATGTACTAAGTATATATATCTATGAACAAATAAAGATACATCTTTAAAAGCCAATGTTTGTTTGGCAAAGCTGTTAGAGCTAGTGTCTATACAGTATTCTTTTTTTACATTCAGACATTTCCAGGCATGTCTCCTGAGCCAGAAGGATGAATCTGCCAGGGATATAACTTCATGAATATCTAAAAGTCCTTATAGGAAGGACACTGACGATGGCTGTTGGCCAAACTCCAGGACCAAGACCTGCCTGCGAGAAAGTCATTTATTAATAATCCCAGTCTTTGTGTCAGAGAGGGAATAGACTTCAGGGTTGATGGCTAAAGAGAGCTTTAGAGGACAATGATCAGGGTCAGAAAGGAGGGGAAGGGTGAATGCAGAAGTTTGGGCAATTTGAGCTTAAAAAGGGCAACACAGGTGAGGGGAGGGGTGGTCCATGTCACACTAGAGACTGCTAGCAGAAAGGCACAAAGCAAAGTGAGTGCCCTGGGGAAGAAGAGCAGTGGCCAGGAATCTGTGCACTGACCGGGGACATGCAAAAGGGCTGATGTGAACAGAAAGACTAGGAAGTCCATGGACCCACTGGTCATTCTACAGAGTCCAGCAATTATACTAATAGGGCCCAGGATAGAAAACTGCTATTTTGTTAGTGTTAGTGTGAATTGATTGTAATAAGACAGGCTGGTATAAACTAGGATATTTTACCTAAATTAAAACTTTAAAAAAGATTTTCTAGTTCATTATCATTATAAATTTTCCTTTCACACTGTTCGTGAAAGGGCTGAGGCTTTGAAAGAGCAAAGCTACTCTGGAGGGAGATAAATAAAACAATCTTTCTTACAATCACTCTCTATAATAAAACAGGAAACATTTTTTTTCTCCAAATTTTATCATTGTATCTCTCCTCTGCAATTATCTATTGCATTATTGAAGACAGAAAACTGGAATTATTTCATTTTTATAAGAGATAACATGGTATAAAAATTCAGACATTACTCAAGGACATTGCAAATAACTTCTGAAATAAAATGTCCTGGTACATGAAAGAATTATAAAACTATCTAATTAAAACCCCTTACTCTCTTTGATACTATAACCCAAATTAGTTGACCTTTTTGGGTGGAACAATCCTACATCCTATGGTATCATTTATTATTTTCTAGAACTCCATTTTTATTTTTAGCTAAGACATATATTAATCCCACAAAATTTTCTATGATGTTTTGTGCCTGCAGGGGGTATAATACCAAACTAGTACTATCGCAAGATGGTCTCTGCTTACTTAGCCTTTAAACAACAGTTACATAGTGTAATGTTAGTCAGAACTTACTGATTTATTAATTCTGTTCCCCCTGAAAATATCAAGAAAAATTATTTCTACACACAGTATTAGGTTCATGCTGTTTGAGTCTCTTTTCTGTTTATATGTACAGAAGTTTTAATATATCTACAATCAAGTCTATCAATTTTTAATTATGGTTTCTACTTTTGATATCAGGTTAGACAAGAATATAAAATTATTCACAAATCTATTTTCCTCCAGTTATGTCTTGTTATTTTTTCTTCTTTTATCAATCTGATATTTAAATATTTTATGAATAAAAGATCTGACTTTACATTTTTTCCTAACAGCCATTTTCTTCTGTTCTGCTCATTAAACAGTCAGTACTTTCTCCATCAACATGAAATGCTATCTTTATTATTCATTACTTTTATATCCTTTGATTTGTCTTAGAGATTTTTCAAAATGATTTAGCTTCTTCAAATTTCTGTTTTAATAAAAGTGACATACTATCTTAATAACTGTAACCTTGTATTAGATCTTAATAGTTGGAAATAGCAAAGTTCCTTTGTTATTCTTTTTTTTCCAAAAATTTGCTTTTCCCATGCTGTCCATTCTTTCAGATAAATTTTCATTTTGCTAAGTTGTCCCCAAAAATCTGTTTGGAGTTTTAATTGAAATTCTATTAACTTTATAAATTAATTTGGAGAAGCTGATATCTGACCAACATTTATTATTCTCATCCAAGAATGCAATATACACCTACATCACTACAAAGCTTATTTTGTGTTCCTCAATAAAATATTTTCTTCATTTAAGTCTTGCATATATCTTACATGATTTATTTATAGCTATATGATATTTAATTGATATTATAAATAAAATTTATCAGCATATTTTCTATTTGTTGCTGTTATGAAAAGATCGATTGATTTATACACATTTATGTTTTGTATAGCCAGTTAACTGAAGTCTGTTATTCTAATGGTTCTTCAGTTGATTCCCTTGGCATTTTTAGTTAATATATATATATTTTTAAGAAACACAGATGTCACCTTTTTTCTAATAATTATTACCTTTGAAAGGCAGCACACCATAGAATTTACTTAAGATTAAAGATTTAAAACCATCTGAATTCTAATTACCACTAACTAATCTAATCTGCCACTTACTAGGTGTGTGATCAGAGCCAAGTCACTTAGCTTCTCTTGGCCTCAGCTTCCTATTTGTAAAATGAGAATGACCATAATATTTATAAAACATTTAAAATAGTTTCTAGCATATATAATAAAAACTCAGAAAATATGTCTTTTTAAAAATTTATTGTATTAGTTAGAATGAAATTTGTCATGTAGTAAGCCTCTAGGGTTCTTTTGTTTCTTTTTTAAAATTCACTCTATGATTTATTTATTTATCTATTTATTTATTTATAATTTCTGAATATTATGAGGGTATAAGTGCTGGGTTACATGAATTGCTTTTGTACAGTTTGTGTCAAAGTTATAAGTGTGTCCATCATACAAATAGTGTGCACTGAGCCTGTTAGATATGAATTTGTACATTCCCCTCCCCTAACACCTGCTTTATTTCTGTTGTTTTACTACCATATGTACACATGAGTGTTGATCAATTAGTTCCAATTTAATAGTGAGTACATGTGGTGCTTGTTTTTCCATTCTTGTGATACTTTGCTTAGAAGAATGGTCTCCAGTTCCATCCAGGTTCTTACAAAAGGTATTAGTTCACCATTTTTTATGATTGAGTAGTATTCCATGGTACATACACTTGCGCTCAAATGTTTATTGCAGAACCGTTGACAATTGCAAGGATATATATCTCACATTTTATTATTCCAATCATGTATTGATGGGCATTTGAATTGATTCCACATCCTTGCAATTGTCAATGGTGCTGCGATAAACATTTCAGTGCAAGTGTCTTTTTGATAAAATGATTTTTTTTTCCTTTGGGTAAATATACAATAATGGGATTGCTGAATCAAATGGTAGGTCTACTTCAGTTCTTTGAGATAGCTCTATACTACTTTCTGCATACTGCAAACTAATACAACATAGAAGTTGTATTAGTTTGCAGTCCCACCAACAGTGTGTAAGTGTTCCTTTCTCTCAGCATCTATGCCAGCATCTGTTTTGGAACTTTTTGATAAGATCAATTCTCATTAGAGTTAGGTAATATCTCATTGGGGTTTGGATTTGCATTTCCCTGATGATTAGAGACATTGAGCATTTTTGCATATGTTTATTGGCCATTAGTCTATCTTCTTTTGGAAAGCTTTCATGATTTTTGCCCACTTTTTAACGGGGTTGTTTGATATTTTCTTGATAATTTGCTTGACTTCTTTGTAGATTCAGGTTATTAGCCCTTTATCAGATATATAACATGCATACATTTTCTCCCATTCTATAGGATGACTATTCACTCTATTGATTGTTTTCTTGGTTGTGCAGAAGCTTTGTAATGTAATCAGGCACCATTTATTTGTTTTTGTTGTTGTGAGATTGCCTTTGAGCTCTTCATAAATTCTTTGCCTAGGCTTATATCTGATATTAGATCTTCTTATTGGATTGTTCCCTTTACCATCATATAATGACCATCTTTGTCTTTCTTTACTTTTGTTGATTTGAAGTCCATGTTTTCTGATATGAGAATGGCTATACCAGCTTTCTTTTGGTTTCTATTTGGATGAAATATTGATTTCCATACCTTCACCTTGAGTCTGAATGAGTCTTTGTGGCTTAGATGTGTTTCCTGAAGGCAGCAGATATTTGAGAAAATGTAAATGAGAAAATGTAAGCATGCCTATATCTCTTGAGTTGAGATAGCAAGCCATTCACATTTATTGAAAGAATTAATAAATGGGGTAGATTTCTGTTTATCCTATTGAGTAGAACTTTATTACTTTATTTTACCTCTTGCGCCATTATGGTATCTGGGCTCTAACCTTTAGCTTTTGGGTGATTTCACACTGATGGATATTTATTGTGTTAATCCATGTATAATGCTGCTTTGAGTACTTCCTGCATGGCAGCTCTGGTCTTTACAAATTCACTCAGTGTTTGCTTGCCTGAGAAAGTCTTTATTTCTCCCTCATATAAAAAACTTAGTTTTATAGTATACAAAATTCTAGGCTGGCCATTATTCTGTTTGAGAAGACTGAAAATGGGGCCCCAGTCCCTTCTGGCTTGTAAGGTCTGCAGAAGAAGTCTGCGGCTAGTCTGATGGGTTTTACTTTGTAAATTACCAATGCTTTTACCTTATGGCTTGCAGGAGTGACTCTTTCATATTTCCTTTGGCCGGTATGATGACTATGTGCATGGTGATTGTCTCTTTGCAATTAATCTCCCAGGGGTTCTTTGAATTTCTTGTAGCTGGATATCTAGATTTTTATCAAGGCCAGGGAAATTTTTCTCAATTATTGCCATAAATAGGTTTTCCAACCTTTGTGTATTTTCTTCTTTTCCCTCAGGGATGCCTATGATGCTTACATTAGGCCTCTTTACATAATTCCATATTTCTTGTAGGCTTTGCTTATTCTTATTTATCAGTTCTTTCTCTTTGACTGACTTGTTTAACTCTAAGCTGTTGTCTTAAAGCTCTGAGAGTTCTTTCTTCTGCCTGTTCTATCCTATGTACAAGACTTTCCACAGTGCTTTATATTTCCTTGAAAGAATTTTTCATTTCCAGAAGTTCTGTTTGAATTGAGTTAATAATTTGATTTCTTTAGTTTATATTTCATTCATTACCTGCATTGTTTTTGTGGTTTCTTTATGTTGGGTATCTATTTTCTCTTGTTCACTGAGCTTCCTTATAATCCATATTCAAAATTCTTCATGTGTCATTTCAATCTTTTGTTTTGTTTAGTATCCATTGGTAAGGATTTATTGTTTTCTTTTGACGGTGTTCTTTCTGTCTGATTTTTCATGTTTCTGGAGTTCTTTCACTGATTCCTTCTCATCTGGTCTCTCAGTCGAAACCTAGGGGTGGTAGGCCTCTTTGTGGGCCTGTCTCCTAGTCCTCAAAGATTGATCCATGAGGATGCCAGGGAAAGGTGTGCTGGTCCTGTGTTTCTTATCAGGTGTTCTAGTAAGTTTGATGAGCCTTTTGGGTTGCCTCTGCCTTGCAGTCTTCATCTCTTCCCAAGAATGTGTAGTGATTAGGTACCCCAGCTTAATCTCTGAGATACTGGGTGGTACTTGTGAGCACAAATATGCCACTCCCTGTTTCTTTGAGTTGGAAGGCACTATGCTTAGCTATGGGTTGTTCCCCTTGTCATTGATTGAAGGTTTTTTTGTTTTTTTGTTTTTTGTGGTTTTTTTTTTTTTTTTTTTTTTTTTTGAGACAGAGTCTTACTCTGTTGCCCCAGCTAGAGTTCTGTGGCATCAGACTAGCTCACAGCAACCTCAAACTCCTGGGCTCAAGCAATCCTTCTGCCTCAGCCTCCCGAGTAGCTGGGACTACAGGCATGTGCCACCATGCTCGGCTAATTTTTTCTATTTTTGGTAGAGACAGGGTCTTGCTCTTGGCTCAGGCTGGTCTCAAACTCCTGAGCTCAAATGATCCACTCACCTCAGCCTCCCAGAGTGCTAAGATTACAGGCATGAGCCACCATGCCCATCCTGATTGAAGTTTTTTACACCTTAATGATATCTTCCTATTCTTAAATTACTACATTGTGTGTAATTGTATTTTCTTAAAAGAAATATAATTGCATTTTATCAAATGTCACTTGAAATCTAGTTGGAAGTAAAAAATACAGGAGTTTTATTATTTAGTCTATGACTATGAAATTATTATAATACATTTCCCACTATTGAACCACTTTCACATTCCTATAATAAAACACTATGTGTTGTATTAGTCTATTTTGTTGATTTCTACATTCCTTTAGCTAGTATTTCAATGATTTGAGGGATTTTTTTGTGCTACTTTTATTAGTGTTTTCCATTTTGGTGTTTTCTTGGGATATTGTGCTTTTTATTAAATAAATCAAAAATAATTTGTTTTTTTAATAGAGTTTGTAGAGTAAAGGGATAATGTGTTCCTTAAAAGTATATATTTTTAACAACTGATTGTAAATACCTTGTGAGAACAACACATTTTACTCACTGAAACAGATAGTATTTTAGCTCTTTCTAAACCTTTCTGTCTAAGCTGGTCAAGGACATAGGCTTACACATCACACAGAATTAGGCTCAAATCCTAACTTTACTACCTACTAGCTAAATGTGTGCATTTGGAAAGGTACATGTGTATCACAGGGAATAATCATCACTTCCTTACCTTCCTTATGGAGTTATCATGAGAATTAAATAAGATTATGTTTATATATCACTGTACATTGAGCCCCCAATATAGACCCAATAAATTATTTTAGTTTAATTTTCCTTAAATACAAAATTAATTTTTAAAATTCTCCTTGTTATTTTTTTCCTAGTATGGAGATTCTGGTGCTTTACATAGAAATATAAATGCTTTTGAAAATTATTTATGTGAAATTCCTTAATAAAAGGTATATTTCCATTAAGGCCTATTATTCTGAAATTAATTTCCAGACATATTGACATAAATTTAAAATTTGACATTAAAGTAAAAATGCTCCTATGAGATATAGAAATGAACTCATTGCCAATGTCCACATGAAATCACAGTGGGTTAATAGGAAAGTTGCATATTGATTTTGAGAATCCCAGGCAATAAGCCTAAACCAAATGTAATGTCTTCCACTCTTTCCTATTCCTTTGGAGCTGTGTTATTCTCATAGGAACCTGAGAGTGGAAGGAATGTTGTAGCCTTCCCACAGGCTGTGGCTTACACTCAGTTTTCCTGATCTATCATCTAATCTGCAATGGGGAAGCAAGGCTCTTACTCTAGATAGGAGAATGCAGCACTAAGGGATTGGCGTCCCTTCAAATACAAATTCCACCAAACTAACAGAATTTTTGTGAAATACATGTAAGATTGCAACATGAATTGCCTTTGATTTTCAAAGTACATGTCATTTTTGTAGGCAAATGCTAGTATACACAGATATCCATCCTTAAAATAGATCAATATCACACTAGTAAATAGAAACCCATCTCTCAAAAAAGTATTAATTTGAGGTTTATGTCCACCAATGTAACCAAGAATATTTACTTGTATGTATTGATTATAAATCTATTACTGTGGTCTTTGAGGAGAGTAGTAATGAGAAAAGTAGTAAATTTATAAGATCTAATTGTTAGTAGTATAAATTCCTCCTTTGTTTTAAAGGCTATAAATTTTAAAAGATTATTCTGATGGGCTAGCTGCCTCTACTGAGAAAAGTAGTAAATTTATAAGATCTAATTGTTAGTAGTATAAATTCCTCCTTTGTTTTAAAGGCTATAAATTTTAAAAGATTATTCTGATGGGCTAGCTGCCTCTACTGAGAAAAGTAGTAAATTTATAAGATCTAATTGTTAGTAGTATAAATTCCTCCTCTGTTTTAAAGGCTATAAATTTTAAAAGATTATTCTGATGGGCTAGCTGCCTCTACTGAGAACAATTTAAATAGGCACAGCTAAGAATGGAAATATCAAACCAAGCTCAGTCTCTACTAATTGTGGATCCCTGGCAGACACAGGATGAAAACGTGTTATCTCAAGGTCTCAGTAATTTGACATGAACAATAGATTTTATCAAGCTTTGGTTAAACTCTACTGATTTGTTTTCTAAAATGAAGATATCCCACCTTACCTTTTCTCTTCATCCTCTTGCTTTATAGCAACAAAGACATTTTCAGGGACATTCTCAATATATTATTCCACATGTTCCAGGATCAGTGGAACAAAAAATATACTTACCTCTATCTTTTCTGTTCCTGTGTTGCCTCAATAATTTTATGGGTTCCTCCTTCTCCCAGATTTCTCTTGATGGAGTGCCTTTTCAGTATACCACGTCCTCTGAAGGAAACAAAAGGAGAAAAAAAGATTTATTAAGATAAATATCTTATCTCTTACAGAAAAGAACAAGTGGATCCTTGGGCAAAAAACATCTAATTTAGTGACCAAATGCCATACAATTTTTAAGCAATGTTCATTATTACTTTTTCATTCCTCATCTCATTTTTTTCCTTTTTTATTTCTGTGACTGATAGCAGGAACAGGACAAATTTTCTTGAGTAAGCTGCTCCATACTCCCTTATGAATAAGGAGTGTGTTTCTTTTTATTATTTTGTTCACTGCTGAAATGCATCAATTGTACTCTAAGCAACCTTTCTTTCCTTTTGCTCTTAAACTGTGTAACATGAACAGGCATAGACATTCTTACTAAATAGTAAAATCAACAATATAGCAAGATATATATTTTTCTTCCAACTTTCAAATTTCCATTAAAAAGAGATTAACTTGGTGAGTGGCAGTCTTTATGAAATGTGTGATTTAAAAAGCAATATATCCCTTCCACAGTTCATCTTTGAATTCCATTGCCAAGGAACAAGGACGTTGTTTTCCTCGGTCATGTGATATAGTGATTGAAATGCTTAGAGAGAAAAGTGAACACACATCCAATGAATCCAATCCACATGTAATGCCTAAGCAGCAAGAGGTTTCATGCTTCTTCCTGCTCATATTCTTTTAGGCATGTATATATTAAAAGACTCGTTTTATAACTGATTAATAGCTTTAAATAACTAGAAAACAATCTACTTATTTTCACATCCATATGGATTTCTGATGGAGGTGGGTAAAACTGATCACAGTTTAAAACAAGTCCCCTTTCACTCAGGCAGTTTATGTAATGGCAAATGCTTGGATGTTGAAGATGAGAGAGACAATGTTTTCATTTTATGGAGGTCATCTGTCCCTTTTTCTCCTGTGTGGGGCCACTAACATCCATATTTCTCTGCTTGAATGTGCTGTTTAACTTTACTAAGGTAATTCAGAGACGAAGAGAGTCTAGTTTTATATTATGTATTATAATATTATATTATGTATATATTACGTATGCTGCTTTCCCTCCCCTCTTCCTTTCCAATAAGTCATCAAATTCTATCTATTCCAGGCTCATAATGTTCTTTGGCTTACTCTTCCTCCCAACTCCATTTGTACAGGCACCATTTGCACAGGTTGACCCTCCCCAACCATACCTTCCTCTACCCCATGCATTCTTACAGAGATTATGACATCTCTCACTAATCTCCCTGGTCTGAGGCATTCCCCTTCCAATCTATCCTCCACAGGCCATTCACATTGGTACAGTAACTATACTTCTATTAATAACTATATAAAACCCAAGAATTATATGTGGTAAGAATATTTCACTGAGACTGTCAAATAAAATCTTTTTCCCCCAAACATCAACAGCACTATGCTAGCCATTCTTTACATTAGTTTTCAAATAATTTGATTAGTCTCTCTCTTCTTTGTTTCTCACATTTTCTCATAGCTTACAAGTGAGCCAGTAGAAGAGCGTCCTAAAAGCAGCATAATATCGAGACAGAAGTACTGAACTTAGTTCTGTATCCAACTTATCCTTTTAACAGTTGCTGATTTTGAGGAGTCTTCTCATTTCCTGTAGGTAAATGACAGACCCCTGCCCATAAGGTAGGCATGATTATATACATTGATCTTGCCTGTCTCTCCAGGTTGCTCTGGGATTCAAGGAAGATCACATACAGTAAAATACCAAATATGTAGTTATTACTCTCCCTGAAGAATTGCAAAAGTAAAAACTTGCTTCTTTTGTTTAACACTAAATTCAGATTAGGATCCTAGAAGGTATCTGTGATCACATTTCCAAGTGATCACATTTCCAGCTTCATTTTGGAAATGTGATGCTCTAAAGAGTTTTCAGTTTCAAAAAAAATAAAAACACCAAAGAAATTAGACTGTAATATATTTGGATTTCAAAGACACACTGACTCTAAAAGGGAAAAAAAAGGAAAGGGGGTTCAAAACAGAGACAAATATCAATTGGCTGAGCCTGACATTTAATCCTGCTATGTAATTGAAATAATCATTATGGCACAAATATTAATGCCACCTCCTCAAAACCCTACTAATAACTCCAGACATTACTAGAAACATTCAATAGAAAATATTCCCCTACTCTCTGCCATTGTGTTTTAGGCTTTTAATGGAAGAAATGTACAGTGAGTATAACAGAATGTTTATTTTGCTTCTAAAGAAGAAATAAAATATATCAACCCAAATAATTAATATACAATTATCACTGTGTCTTCCACTCAGGAAAAGTTTTTACGTTATACTAAAATAACCAAAAATGCTGCCAATCCATTTTTTCCTCTCCTTCAAACACTGAGTGAGTTCTTGTGAGCATTTATTCTATCCTGCTGGTTTCCAGGTAATTTTTACATAGGCTTTTGGATGACCATTGGTTGCAAATATTTTTGGATAATATTGTAATAATTATCCTATTCTCTTAACCTCTCTACTGTCTGATATCACTGAGTAACTAAACCTCAAAAGAGGTACAGAGAATCATAAAATTAAAAGGAAAAGAAATAGTATATCTGTGTGGTATTGACTTTATCAGGCTAATGGATTGAAAATGGTAATTTGTAACAGCATTTCTTTTTTAAATTATGGTAAAATACATATAACATGAAAGTTATCACCATAATCATTTTTAAGCATACAGTTGGTATTGGTAAGTATTTATTTGCACATTATTGTGCATCCAATCTCCATAATTTTTTATCTTGCAAAATTGAAGCTTCATACCAATCAAACAACAATCTCCATTATTGCCTCCTCACAACTTCTGGTAACCACCATTCTCTTTTCTGTTTCTATGAATTTTACTGTAGGTATTTAATATAAGGGGAATCATACAATATTTGTCTTTTTATGACTACCTTATTTCACTTAGCATGATGTCCTCCAGGGTCATCCATGTTTGAGCATGTGTCAGAGTTTTCTTCCTTTCCAAGGCTGAATAATACTCCAATATGCATACCACATTTCACTTATCTATTCATTCAGCAGTGGACACTAGAGTTGCTCCCACATGTTGGCTATTGTGAATAATGCTACTATGAACATGAGTGTACAAATGTCTCTTCAAGACTCCGCTTTCAAATCTTTTCAATATATGCCTAGAAGTGGAATTGCTGGATCATAGAGTAATGATACTTTTTTAAAAATAAGGTTTTTATTTTAAAATACTTTTAGATTTACCAAAAAATTTGAAGATAGTAGAGCTCCTATAGAATCCCACACCCAATTTCCCTTATTGTTAACATCTTACATTAATATGGCACATTTGTCACAGTTATTTAATTTATATTGATATGTTGTCATTGACTAAATCCATAGTTTGTATTTCCTCAGTTTTTTTCTAATGTCTTTTTAGATGTTCCAGAATCTCATTCAGGATACCATATTATATTTAGGTATCATGTCTCCTCTTTGCTTTAACAGTTCCTAGATCAGGATTGGGGAACCTGGGCCTTAAGGAGGCCACATGTAGCCTTCTAGGTCCTTAAGTGTGGCCTTTAAACTGAATCCAAATTTTACAGAAAAAAATCCCTTTTTTCATTCATATATTTTTGTTCATCTTATATATCCTTATTTTATTTTTAAAATTAATTTATTTAAAATAGCAAAGAATAAAATAAGTTTCGATGAAATAATCCTCCCAGATTGACCAGCACAATGAGAACGTTAGTTAGTAAGCCATAAGGACTAAACACTCATGCATTAGTTCTAAACCTTCCCCACCTGACTGGCACCACAACTGCATTAGGCTGGTTAGCAAGAGTTTATAAGAGTCCAATACACTAGTCTGTTATCAGCTTTTGACAATGGTGCACTGTGTTCCCGTTTGAAGTGGAATTTTTGAATAGTTGCACAACTCGACAGTATTTTTTAATTCTGTCTGCTTAAGAGCTCATCATGTCAAAGAAGACCAAGAGAACATTGAGGGAAGGAAGAAAACAGATTTTTAATGAAGATTGGGAATTGCAATATTATCTTCTTTCTGCTAAACATAAGATGATTTTCTTGCTTTGTGATACTGCAATACCAACATTAAAGAAATTCAATGCTCATCAGCATGATAACACTAGTAAGGACTACAGATATTTTAAATTAAAGGGAGAGGAAAAGGTTGTATTGCAGAAATTAAAAGATGAAAAGCAAAAGCAAAGACAATTCTTTCAAGCAGAAAAAAGACCTGGAAATAATGCCACTGAAGAAAATTATAAAGTTGTTTATATAGTCATGAAAAAAGGGAAGCCATTCGGTGATATACAAATTGTGAAAGAATGCATTGTCAAAATTGTAGGATGCTTAGACCCTGATAACATTTCAAAGTACAAACAACTGCCTCTATCAAGAAGAACCTTAACTGATTGGCAGCATGAATTAGCCTTCAACTTAACAAAACAACTTCATGCAATACTTCAAAAGGAAAATATATATTATTCAATTGCTTTGGATAAATCAACTAATACTACTGACTCAGCACAGGTTTTATAATAGATTTTCTTTGATATGAAGAGTTACTTGCCTTGGGGACTCTTGCAAACAGAGCACAGGGAAGAAGATATCTTCAACAACTTTCAAGGTAATTGTCATGAAGTTGGACTGAATTTGGTAAACTGAGTGAATGTGTGTACAGACAGTGCACCTTCCATGACAGGAAAACATGAAGGTTTATTGCAAAGATAAAAAAAATTATTAACCGATCCAGATGCTCTCCTTTCTTTTCATTGTATTTTGCATCAGCAAAATCTCTGTACTAAAGCTACTATTTTAAGTGACATGTTGCAACAAGTTATAAGTATTGTTAACTATATTCCTTCAAATGCAGTTTCATAACATGCTAAAGTTGAAGAATGAGGTTTTTCATGTGGATTTGCCATATCATTCTAAAGTGTTGCTACCACAGGCACAGATGTTAGCCAAAATGTTATTTCTGTGAGAACAGAGAATTAAATTTTATGAAAAACAGAATCAGCAATGTGAGTTATTGGAAGAAGATTTCTATAGGAATGTAGCATTTCTGTTGTGATAGCCTGTCAAATTGAAATGGCTTAAATATTTCTTTCCAAGGTAAAACTAAGTTTGTATGTGATATGTGGCAAAACAAATCCAAGAATTTTGGGGGAAAAACTGTCTTTTTTCAAAAGGAAATTTAGGATGAACATTTTCCCCAGTTAGCAAAGGTCATTGATGAGCAGGATGATATATGCCAATCACTTGAAGAATATGGAGCTGTTACAGACCTGTTAATTGGAGAATACAAAGAAAGGTTGACTGACTAGAGAATCATGATATCATACTCAAATTAACTTGTCAGCCTCACTTAGTCGATATCACCAAGGCACCTAAAGAACTACAGATGGAATTGATAGAGCTCTCAGTAGATGACATGTTAAAGTCATTGTTTGATGCTTAGAAAGATACAATTGAAATATGGAAAAACGCAGTAGAATACCCACACCTTCAGCAACATGCCTGAAAAATGCTTTCTTGCTTTTAAACCACTTACTGATGTAATCTACATTCTCCTACTTAAACCAAATCAGGACGCCCTTTAAGTCAAAAATGACTGATATGCATCTAGAGGATCATCTGAAACTGCGGACCTCCGTGCTGCAACTACATATTCAAATGCTTTCCATCAAAAAGCAAACACAAGGAAGTCATTTAAAGGTTCGTTAACTTTAAAATTAACAAATAGTTTTCATTTTGTAAATTATTAAGTACATGGTAGTTCGTTTTAACAAAATAATATAAATTTTTAAGTATATCTAATTGAAATTTCTTGAATGAGCCTTATTTGATTACAGCTAAATTAATGCAGCCTTGCAAAATGAAAAGCTTCCCCATCCCTGTGTTATTCTTTCCATATTTTTGATGACCTGGACAGTTTTAAGAATTACTAATCAGGTATTTTGTAGAATGTCCTTCAATTGGGATTTGTCTCATGTTTTTACACGATTGGACTGTGGTTATAAGATCTCAGGAGGAAGACCACAGAGGCAAAGTGGCATTTTCATCACATCATATCAAGGGTATGCAATATTAGCATGACATCACTACTGATCTTGACCTTGATGAGAAAGTGTTTGTCAAAGTTTTTCCACTGAAAAGTTACTCTACTTTTCCTCCTCACCCCTGCTGCTTTCCACTGTATTTTTTGGAAAGAAGTCACTGTATGTAGCCCTATGATTAAGAAAAAAGGAGTTATTTTCCACCTCCCTTAAGGGTGGAGTATCTTCATGAATTATTTAGAATTCTGCACAAGAGATTTATCTCCTCTTTCTCATTATTTATGTATTCAATCATTTATTCATAACGGAATGAACTCATGGGTATTTATTTTATACTTTAGATTATAATCCAATAGTACTTTATTACACCACTCACATTGTTCCATATTTGGCCATTGGAAGCTCTTTCAGTTGGCTCCTGTAGTATTTTTCCTATCAATGCAATACATATTGCATTATGTATCATCACTCAATATTTCAGCTTTGACATACACCAGTATATGGCTTTATCCAGGTAATACAGGTGAGAAAGGTTTATTCAGGTGCAATAGAAGAGTGAGAGTATTATGAGACAGATGTAATAGACATTGTGTCATGCTACTGATGCCCCCCCCCTTTCAGGACTGATCCACTCATTTCCCCAGCTGAATGTTAGTGGCTGATGGCTGAGACCTCTTTCAAGAATTGCCCTCAGACAAAAAGAGGTCACATCTAGTCAGAAATCATTGCAGGGTATAAAGAACTTACACCAAGCCCCCATTTGGACTAATCCTGAGTGTGCATCCCAGCTGCTGAGTTCCCCCATAGAATCAATTTTCTCCTTTATCCAAAAATGTTTCCTGGATATATGACCAACACTAGATAGTCTCAAGTAAGGGAGGTAAGGTGGAAATAAGCATAATGTACATAAGCAACTGTGAAGAAATTGGTTACAGAGAGGAGCAGATTTAAATTGTGAAAAATGGGGTTAGTCAGGTCATGCTAGGCTATAAGGAATCCTGAAATCCAGGCAGAAAGGTTTAATATTCAATTATTAAGCAGTAAATCTAATTGAGTGTGCAGTCCAATAAAGTATGGTGTGTCCATAGGAAGAAATAATATCTAGCCATAAGAAACCAGAAATATTAGTAGATAACATTTATCCCAGTTATTAACATGCAAGGCATACTTTGTATCTATTATGTCATTAAACCTTCACTACAGCTATTAAGATCTCCATTTTACAAATGGCAAAAGTAAAGCTCAGAAATATTCAGTAACTTTCACAAGACCACATAGGTAGAAATTTCATTGGATAGATTCAAACTTTGCTCTGTATTACTCTTAAATTCTATGCTATTCAACTCACCAAGAAGTCTTAAAGGATATATAAGCATAGGACATGAGAAATTTTTCATAAAATTTTAAATAAAGAACTAGATACACTCTATATGCAATATAATTACAATTTTGTTTTTTAAAGTTAATCTCATACATAACAAAACATTAATAATTTATCTCTAAGATTACATATGACTTTAATCACCTTATTTATTTTTTGCATTTTCTATGTTGTGTAAGTTAAATCATGGTCTCTTCTAATTAGAAATTAATAATATTTTATAAAAAGAAGCTTTCTTGATCAGTAAATGACTATCATGATGAAAGTGTCTTAGGATGTTGGACAACTTTCTGTAAAACTGAAGAAAAATTAATAAAGACCATTTGGGATAACAAGCCATCCATGTGTTGTAATTTGTGACTCAAAGTTGACAAATGAGAAATGTGCCAAAAGAACGTATGCCAGACCTGATTATTGATTTGAATGAAGGAAAAGAAAGAGTGAAATACACCCCAGGAATTATATGAAAACACAGCATCCAGAAAAGTGATAATTGGAAAAAAAAAAAAAAAGTTGAAAGGGACATGATGAATTCAAATTAAGATATTCAGTTATTTGGTGACTGTGATTCAACCAAAAAGAGTTTTTCCAATAGGCAGAGAGAAAACAGCACTAATAGTAAATACAATCAATTGATCAAATCCAAGGAAGTAAATGAGAGAGTAACTTATTAATATAAAGGAGCATATTTGAACTCATGCATTTAAACAAGCAAACAAAAGCATAGGAATTAAGTATAGAAAGAGAAGAGCAGAGAGCTAGGAATAAAGCCCACAGATGCCAAAACTTGGTGAGATGAATGTTAAGCAGAGTTTAGGGAATTTAAATTTTTCTTTGAATTGCATAGGTGCTATCAGGTAAAGAAAATAAAACCTCAATGTGGTATAAATTTTTTTTATTTGAAAGTTATTGTCCTATATTAAAAAGGATTTTTAAGTTTGTTCATTCATTAATCCATTCAATATTAAAAAACCAATACTTGTGCTTCCTTTACATAAGAACTTATACATGATGTGATAAGATGTGCTTGTTTGGATCCCTTAGCCACATTAGGGCTAGCACCAAATAGCAAAAGAATAGCACAAATAGCACATAAAAAACATTCTGCTTCATCTGCCAGGGATGCACATTTCCCTTTGTTCTCCCTGTCAGGCTATGGGCCATTCTTAAAGGGCCGACTCGAATGCTGCCTCTTCTGTGAATCTTTGGAAATTGCTCCAGTTTGGTATTAATCACAATCCCTGCCCTTAAATCACTCTGTTCATAGCTCTCTGTTGATTTGTATTATGGTTGTATGTGTGACAGTCTTCTCCAGAAGCCTATGAATGTCTTGAATGGCAATGTTTTATTCATATATCTCTAGGACTTAGTGAAATATACTGCAGGCATTCATTCAATAGGTGATTACTGAATGAAAAATTCAGAACTCTTACATAATCATAACTTTAAAACTATGAAACGAATATTTACAATGTGTCTTACACTCACTCTTGCTCTATCTAGTTCCAAAAGGATGAGTGTATACAGTTGTCAAAATATGGACACCTCAAGCATATTCATTTATAAGCATTCACAACAAAATTAGATTATTTTACTCAAATTCCCTTATTTACTTACTCTTAAATTTCTTTTTCATTGACTCTTAATCTCTCTCTTATTTTTTCCTAATATATATGCTTAATTTCTACAACTGTGATAGTTGGCAATTGCTACATTTTCAAAAGCTTTCATAGCTATTTTTATAAAATTACAAATAATCTGCTTAATATTCATTCGTTCATTAGCAAATATTTTTATCTACCATGTGGTAGATACCATGAAGGAAACACAGACCATGTTTTGGATGAAGGAGGGTTATAGCTCTACTAGTTGATAAAAAATACATACAAAAATGACCAAAGTTAAAATTTTATCTAAGTACCAATGTTGATTCTACTGATCCATGAACATGATATTTTTTTCTATTTGTTTATGTCACCTGTGATTTATGTATTCAATGTTTCATAGTTCTCTTTGTAGAGATCATTCATTTCCTTGGTTAAATATATTCCTAGGTATTATATTTTCTTTGTCGCTATTGTGAATGGTATTGAGTCTTTGATTTGACTTTCAGCTTTAATGTTATTGGTATATAGAAATGCTACTGATTTGTGTACACTGATTTTGTGGTCTGAGACTTTGCTGAATTTATTTATCAATTCCAGCAGTCTACATAATTTTTCCCTTATGATTAAATGACTGGATAATGATTATTTTGCTTCATATCTCAAAGCTCTAACAAATATGAATTGTTTTAGAGAACTGACTTAGAAACAGTTCACAAATGTATTCATTATCTCTGATTTTTTTTTAACCATGTCCCCTTCCTTCACATCACATGTCAAAAGAAAATATACTTTCACATCTCATACTGAAGAGAAATAACTTAAGAGTGCTAAATGCCCACTGACTTTATTTTCACATTCATAGAATTTGAATGGATATAAATAAGTTTGATCAAAAAGATTTCCTGCTCTGGACTATAGGCCCAAAGAAGAAAATAAACAAACCTTGTTACCTAAATGATTTTACAGTCTTCAGTCTCTTGCATTCTTTTTTTACATCGTTATAACTTAACAACAAATTTTTTGTGAATTCTGACTAAGTTGCTCTCGTAAAATAATGTGGTACTTACAGTAATTGTCATGTTTGAGAGCATGGACTCTGAAAACAAACTTTCTGATCATCAATCTTTACTGTGTACATTTAGCCAAGTAATTTAACCTTTCTAGGCCAGCCTAGGCTTCCTCATATGTAAAATATCCATAATAATAGTACTTATCACATAGAGTTGTTAGGAGGTTTTAATGACATCCTAAATTCACGTCACATAGAACAATGCCCAGCACATACTATGTTTAATATATTTTTGATTTATTAATACTAATATAGCAAAGATAAATAGAATGTTCCTGCCAATAATATATATGATAGGAACAGTAAAAAAGGTCATTCTTAAAAGTTAAGTAGCTTTAAAGCATGCATCTTAGAAAAAGGCTCAGTTGTTCTATTACTGTTGATATATCAGAAGTACGCTGATTGAATGATCTTAGACACATTAATGTGTATGTATGTGTGTAAAACAAATATCTGTGTGCAAAGCTTGAGAGTAATTTTTAAGTTTTTAAGTTTTTCTTTAATAATATAGGTCTCTCAAAAAGTGCAGACCCCAATGCCGACAAAGAGGCTTCTCCTTTGTAACAAGAACAAAGCCCTCTCTACTGATCCTTTGGATCACTAGGCAAACAGTTACAGTCCAAAAGGCCAGAAGTGCTGAATAAAAAAGTAGCGGGAGAGGGGGAGATAAGAAAGGTTTATATCACTTCTCTCCAGCTGACCAATGTTACCTATGTCTCAAATCTGACAGTGCATGTTTCTCTACTCCACACTTTAGGCTTAGATGAAACTGTGTGTTATTCTAACATATTGAGGGTGTTAAGTCTTGGCCTTTAAAATACGACCTTCAGGAGAACCCATTGCTCAACACGGGCAACTTTTTGAGTCTTAAAAGCAGAACTCAACCTTCACACAAAGCTGATTAGTTTCAACATTTTATCCACCCTCATAAAGGGTAATTTATGTGCTGTGTAAAATATTAAAAATAAGACATGGTCCTAGTGAATTGTTACTTTCTGACCTTTCTACATAGAAAGAAAACTCAAGGCGTATCTCAAATATTAGTAGCAAATGCATGCATTGATATTGAATCAAATACTTTTCCATTCAGGCCTGCTTGACCAGAGCAGAATTTGCTTACTGGTTTTTCTCAAATGTAAATATTTGCTCTGGTTAAATAACGTTAATAGGGAAAGTTACATATTCCATGCAACACAAAGAAAAATTACTTTTCATTGACCCAGAAAACTTACCCTGCAACTAAGCCTGAAGAGGAAAGAAACTGGAATGAACATATTTGAAATGAGAACTCTAACTGCCAGAGCTACCTTCTCTGCCCCAAGTTCATGTTTAATTAAATATACATGAAGAATTTCATAAATCATTTGCATGTTCATAGAACATAAGTTATCTTCTTTGATTCTAAGGTCAAATACTTACTACTAACAACCCTTGTGTCTCTGAGGGAGGCTTGGCCCCCGGCCAGACTGTATTGCTTCTCCCATGGTGGTGGGCCCCCTACTACTGTAAAACCCCATGGGGGCTTATGCACCACCATAGAGCCCCCTGGTTGCTCAGCAACAACCTCTTATGACTGATCTGCAGGGACTGCTAGGCAACAATGCAGAGTCTGACCCAGCTGCTCCCAGTGCACTCCCAGCTCACTGTCTCTCATGAGTGCTAGGTTAACAGGGGACCAGTGGCCCTAAGTGACTAAGTTACATAATCTATACCCACACTTCTTGGAATGCAGTCCAACGGCAGCTAAATAAAATTCAGAGCAGAACTAGTCTGTATCCTGAAGGGTACTCTTGAATGTATCCTTCATTTAAACTCTATCCTTGGAGCTATAGAGAAGCTGACCAGGAAAAACTAAAGCACCAGAACAAAAATCTTTGGCAAAAAAAAAAATTCCAAGCATTTAAAAAAATAAATTAGAGAAGGCCACTCCTTTTAAAATATGACTTTCAAATTTTACATAATTTCAAAGAATTTTGCTATTTACATATTTTTTGTTGACAAAAAAATGGAGAAAGCATAATTTAAGATTTAATAATCATAAATCACATGATTCTTATGGCAAACCTATTCCTATCAAAATTTAACACAAAACTCTAAGTATAGCAATTTCTAGAAAGGGCCTTCAATTCTTATCTGCAGTTACACCCATATTGACATCTTCAGTCTCAACATCTCCTTAGTTTCACACCCTAATTCACAATCAATAAATCTTCATTAGTCATATTTTTCCATCCCTATCTGACCTATCTCTTAGAAGGCAACCACCCAGTCAAACAATCTAAAAATTTACCCACTCAAAAACATGAGTTCAGCCCTTCCTCTATTTCCCCTAATGTCTGTTACCTCTGTGTTTTAGAGGGAGATGCATATGCTCTGAGGGTCATGAGCTTGCACCCAGTACACAACTATAAAAATAAGACTCTATTACTTCCCCAATTCAAAACCATTAATCAACTCCAAGTTGTTTAGCATGATATTCAAGGCACTTCTGAATCTGTTTCCTATCTCCTGCTACTGGTCCATACTGTACTTACTACATTATGTTGAATTAATGATAGTTCCCTAAACATATCCCACACTTTAAGTCTCTTTCTTCTTCCTAGGACACTTTCCCCTTTGCCTGGCAAACTAGTGGTTGTCTTTCAAGATGTAGTACTAAGATCACCTCCTCTGAGAAACCATCCCTGATTTTAGGATTACTTACAGCTACCTCTGAGCATGTTTCTACTTGATTCATACTGCTACAGTAGCTTTAGTCACATAGTTTTGCAATTGTTTACCTACCCAACATGAACCCCTTGCTCTTCAATGGCTAGGACCTTGTTCTGCTCAACCTGGCCTTCTCAGCCCTGGCATATTCCTTAACATTAAGGAGGTGTTTCTACTTTAATTTATTAAAATTATAGAGCAGTACTCTGAGACAAAATTGTACAATGAACAAGGATTGGGCATCACTGCATTTGTAATCTTTTCAATCTTCCAAAGGGCCATTAAGCTATAATATCAGGGATGGATAATAAAGTAATTAACTAAAATTTGAAACAAAAGTCAATCTCCTGACTTCTAAGCTTCTAAGCTATACTATGAGGAATCATTGCAGGGTGAATCAACATATACCTCCTGCAGTGATATAAACTATCCAGCAATACGGCTAAATTGATCACATTGCCTGTGCCCTTATTATTATAATCATAATAACATGAAACTCAGGGGAGGAGCTACATGGTAGGTAAGCAAATCACCAAATGTTGGTCTGGATCGAGTTTCAGGGAGGATAACTTCCTTTTTGGATCAGCAACTCTTAAAGCAGTTTATGCAGAAATCCTTGGTGCAACTAAAGTAGGGGAAATAATATAAAACAAAACAAAAAAATTAGAGCTACATAAAAAGCAAAAAAAATTATCCTAATTTTAAAACCTCCTAAACAACAATTCACGAAACAGCATTTACTCAACATCTGTCTCCCTCAAAGCACTAATTGAAAAATTAAATAGGAACATGAGCAAACAGCACACAAAAGCCCATGAATGATGAATGCAGCAGTCAGGTGTGATATTACAAAGTCACTTAACCTCTTACATGCAGCAGTCAGGTGTGATATTACAAAGTCACTTAACCTCTTACAACCTCAGGACTAGATATATCCTCCATTTACATGCCTTTTCTGAAACTTACTTATTCCACATATATGCTTATGCAACTACATTGCCAAATATTTTGATATTAGTAGTAATACAATTGTGTAAGTTAAACCAAGAAACACAAATTCTGATCAATGGAAATCTGAATTATGAGCTTATCTATATTGAGAAACTGAGAGAATCCTTGTTTGCTATGTGCTTGTGGGTTCTGTATACTACTAAGGCAGTGCTTCTTCAACCAAGTACCCTAGAGAATACTTGGGAATACTCTTGGGAATGCCAAAAAATATTCACAATCACATGATAAATTTTGTATATCTAGGTGATTTTACTTGACAATTTATATCTTAAAGTTCTATTTACATATTAAAACAAAGCAGACACTATAAAATAGGATATAAAATATATAAATTTGTAAGATGAATATGAAATTTTAAAGAAACTGTGTTTTCTATGGAGCACTTTGACTTATGCCTCTAAATTCTGGGACTTCTTTGGTGGAAAAGAGTGAGAAGCCCTTTCCTTTGGAACTTCCTCCTAGATTATATTAAAGAGGGATAGGATTTCTTCACTTTCACATAGAAGATATACATAGCTCTGGCTGTAGCCCACCACCACCACATCTAAACTAGAAAGTGCTACCCACTTGGACATACCATTACTTTTTAATTGCAGCTTAACCTTAATCACATCTTTTTTTGTTTTGAAATAAAAGATCTTTCTCTTTCCAATATTAGTCCAAAATCTTTCTTCGGGTACCTCACAGGACTAATCTAAAGCCTGATCTATATAAAACAGTCCTTCAAATAAAAATAATGGAAGTGTACTGCATACCAGGAAATGTGCCGATTACTTCACAGTCGTTAATCATGACAATAAAACTGCAAGTTAATAGTGCCTACAATAAAAAAAAAAAGAAACTAAGACTGCAAAGTGATAAGTGATCTCCCCAAAATAATACAGCTAGTAAGAAGCAGACCTGAGATTTAAATTCAGATCTAAATCCAAAGTTTGTGCTTGTTTTTTCTCTCTCTCTCTCTTTATACATCATGTTGTGCTAGTCTTCTGTGCCCTTTCCTAAATGTTTAGTTATCCAACCTCTCCATTTAATAGCTATTCCTTCTATCACTTCTGCAATACTCACCATCCTAATCAATGTGTGTGTGTATATTTACTTATAGGAGCAAAGTGTCCAGAACAATATAACCAAGGAAGAACAGAATTAAGCCATCACTTCCTCTGTTCTAGATAAGATACTACTATTTGTATAGTTCAAAAATATACTACCTACCCTTCTTGGATAACCACTTGATGTTACCAATTCATATTGAATCAGCAGTAAACCAAAATTCTTAGTATTTTATAGATTCTGATAATAACCATTTCTTCTCTTTTTTAAATGGTATGTTACTCTTGTATTTGTCATATAGATAACCTGTCAAAATAAATTTTAACCTAAAGAATACAGTGTGGATTATATTACTCCCTACTCAAAAATGTTCAAGGATGCCCACTTGCTACAAATTTAAATTCAAAGTCTTCAACCCAGCACTTAATACTCTCTCCTACAGCCCCAATCTGTCTTTTTACCTTTAACTCCTCCCAGTCCCTAAATTTCTACACAGCTCTGTCTCTTTCTTTTCTGTATTTGTACCTTTGCTCACGCTGTTCTCTCAATCAGGGATGTTTTACCCATTCATTGAAATTCCTTCAAGGATCATCCCAATTACTATATCTTCTACAAAGTCTTTTGATTAGCCTCAAAGTTTATCTTTGTCTTCTTTGAAACACCTCAACACCTTTGATTTCTTTTATGGCACCTGTTACAGTCTGCCATGAAGGACACAGTTGTATGTACTATATTCCCTTACCACCCCTAAACAGATAAAATTCCAAGATTCTTATGGAAAAGATGGAGTCTCACTCATTTCCATATGTACTACATCACTAAAAACAAATAACCTGTATCCAGGAGAATTCCTTTTAATAGGCATTTGTTCATTTGAATTTAGTTAACTATTCATCTCAAGGATGCATGTACTGAGTTCCAGAATTCATTAAAGTCTCAGATAAAGGACTTCTATAACTTCCCAAAGACATGAACTTGAAAACAAATGGGTACATGTAGTAATAAAATATGAAATTATGTGCTCTATTAAGAATAACACAGGTACTTTTTTCACTGTAATGATTTCACAATAAAGAACTGAAATCCTATTATTCATACTGTTGTAATCATGTTGACAAAAAACTGAAATCTTAAGAAATTAAGAGACTTCTCCAGAATCACATGACTAATTAAAAGCTGAGTTGGCTGCACAACAAAGCTTTTTAATTTCTAGTTTGGTGATTTTCCCCCCACTATTATTTCCCAAATCATGTGTTAATACGCTTTCTTAAATATCAGCTCAAAAATAATTATATAAAGAGAAAGATTCCCTTGTTTCTTATTTATTATTTCTCTTCAAAATATTATTTCAACAGAGATAATTTAAAATATAATCCATTAAAGATGATTAAATAGAATATATTGAACAGAATTTATTTACACAAAGCTTACTTATTTTGCAACTTTAGCTGAAAAGAATACAGTCAAAACTCAAGACATTAAAAATACTGCTATTCAGTCAAAATAATGTAATAAATTCCTGTATATTAATAATTTTCACCATTTTTATACATAAGACAGTCCCACAGGTTTAACAAGAGCCTATTTATGTCTCTCGTTTTTAACCCATTTGTCACCAGTTTGGATGATGATAGTAAATAATTTGCCTTCCCAACACTCTTCCCCCTTTGAAAAGCCTTCCCTCTTCTACTCACACTCCATGTGATTCAGTTGTATCCAAGAAAGAAGTTAATACCTGGACTGACAAATAAGAGCTCCAAATGCTTTATGTCATAGTGATTGGTACAGAATTGGATATTACTCAAATCTGTCCCAGCAGTCTTAGTACATTTTCCTAGCCATATCAATTGCTTCAAGAATTCGTTTATAATGCAAGTGCATCCATCCTAGGACTGGTGCCAAAGCTACTGAGTAAGATACTTTTCTCCTTAGAATTTATACTTTAGAAATTAGTCCTGGAACAGTTAACAGATACTTTGTCACCAATTAGATCCTGAGAATGAAGACAAGTTAAAGAGAGAATAATTGGGTCCTCATAAAATCATTTGAGTTCTGGATTAAGCTATGACTAAAGGCTCAGTGTTTCAGTTACATGAATATGAAAAATTCCTCTTTTCTCCTTAATCCAATTCAACATGGATTTTCTATCATGGATAACTGTAATATTACTAACTAATACACTTAGTTATCTGAGTTTCTCAACTTGCAATAGATTAAAAGGGTCATATTGAAAGAAAGGGAACAGTAAAAGCTACCACATACTTTACATAAAATAGTAGCTTAACGCTTGAAAGTGAAGATGAAGAGAGATGACTTGCAAAAAGAAAATAAAGACTTTCAAAATTTTCAAAAGTGTGCAGTCTTTAAGTCAAGGGCTTACTCTACATAGCATCCTAGGAAACTCCTTAGTCCCAGGAAAAGCAGGATGGTTAGTCACAGTATGTGGAAGTCTAGGGATTTTTGCAGTGATTTACAAAAACAAAAAGAGAAGGGGTCATGAGGTTCACAGAGAACTCAAGCCTGGTGGTGGTGAGGCGCTAAGGTTGCTGTGGGTATATGAGAGGGGATGGAAAGGGACTAGCCAGAAGCACACAGAATTTGTAACTCTTCCGCTGACTTGCGTAGGTGGAAACATGGAATCCACAAAGAAACATTTTACTCCAAGCACTAAGAACATGGACAATGAAAATAGATGGGTCAAAGAATTAGTCATCCCAATGAAGCCAAAGGATAACTGTAGGTGTAAATCCTTGGATTGGTATGAAAAAAAGAAGAAAGGATGCTATTTCCAAAGAGTTTCTGAACTTGAGATTTTAGGAAATGAAAATTTTCATATGATAACAAGTCTAGGGTGTGGCTACAGAAATGGTTGGATGAGGAGTAAACGAGAATGTCACTGGAGTTATGAAGGTCAAAAAACTGAGAGGTCATAGTGTAGGATGTAAGTATGAAAGTAACTAAGATTTAGGACGAGAGGAGGGTGAGAAGACATGATTGTACCCCAGTTGCTGGAGTGTTCAGTGAAAGAAGGGCTTGTGAGGGGGTAGACCTTCAGTGTGGGTGATAGAAACGAGCAATAGTAGAGGACAGTATAGCCAGATGGCTCACAGGAGCAGGGGCGAGTATAAGAGGGTGGAGAAATAATGCTGAGTTGGCACATAGGTATATGGAGGGCATGTGTCGCCACTCTCGACTCTGAGATTCATGAAATACAAAACAATAAACAGTCTCTAATAAAAAAGGCTCAAGGGGTCATGCAATGCCCAGGGGAGAGTGAAGTTTCAAGGCTAGGGAAAAGGGTAGATATAACATAGGAGTTATTATTATTATATTATATTATTATTATTAAATAGGTTAATAACATAGGGGAGTTTAGTATGACTGAACAGATGTTCCAGAAAGCATAATGGAATGGTTTTGAAGGAAGAGTAAAAAGTAGGAATTGGGCCAGGAGAGAGGTAGCAAAAAGCATAAAAATGTTTCAAGACAAAGAGAAACAAGATGAAGAGATGAATGATAAACACAGAGATTTTAAACATTAGAAAGTTAGCTATTTTACAGAGCTAACAAACTGGTAATGTGGGAATTGAGGAAAGCTGATAGGTATAATATGGGATGTGGACACTCTTTTCCTTCTGGGGCTTAGGTGGTAGTTGATAGTGTGGATCAAGGTGGCTTAGACAGACAAAGAGCCTGCAGACATGTGTAGGAATAGCAACAGGAAAGCATGTGGGTGGAAAGTCTGTGGCACTTCCCAAGAGTCAGGACAGCTATGAGGAAGATGGGCTCCAAGGCAGGTGTTGGAGTGAGGGGGCAGAGAACACTATTTCAAATCAATGGGAAAGGAAACAGTTATAGAACACATGGATTTGATACAAGAATACCCATAAAAAAGTAATATTAATAAAGTTAGTATTACTACTTCATTCCTTAATAAAATAACTGCCAAAGGATTAAAATTTTAAATAGAAACAAAAGACAACAAATTTACTATAAGAAAATGTAGATGAATATGTTTACAAGTGGGAAAGGCCTTCACAAACTTAACAAAGTCAGAAACTATGGAAAATAAATTGATAGCTTTGACAGCCATAAAAAATTATGTATTCTACAAAGTAATGCACCCTAAATAATTAACTGCGAAAAGAAAACTGATTTAAAAATTGCAGCAAAAACATACAAAAGTTAACATACTTACAAATAAAAAGCAAATAGGCAAAAAATATAAAAGAGCAATTCATAAAAATAAATCCAAAATACCCACTAAACAGGTTGGCTAACCAAAAACATTCAGCCTCATTGCCAAAGAAATACAGATATGAGTGATCATTCCTGATGATTTCTAAATTTTAAATTTTTGGAGTTGTATTAGTATTTAGTAAAAATGTTAGTTTGAATGTAAATTGAATAGGATTTCTGAAAAGAAATTTGTAAAATATATCAATAGTCTTAAAAAATTAATATTCTGTGACCCCAAAATTCTATGTCTAGAAACTTATCTAGAGGAATTTTTTCCTCTATTATGAGCAGTTATCTGCTATGATATTGTTTATATGGCCAAATTTGTTAACATTCTGTGTATTTGCAGAAAATTAGTTAAATATTTTAATAAAGCATATGCAGCCATTAAAAATTATAATTTAATAAAATGGAAAGATATATTAAGTTGATTTATTAATGGGAAACAGCACATGTGGTATGATATCATTTTTGTTTTATAAAAAAGCTGCATATATGCAAATAATAATTTTATAGTGATTACTTCTAGTTGGTGGACCAACCAAATATAAATTTGGTTATTTATATTTTTTCTTAATATTTTTTCTTAATATTTTCTTATTTTTTCTTAATATTTTTTGGAAATTTATGATTGTCATTGCAATGTATCTTATCTTAAAAACATTATTTCAAAATTTGAAAGTTTAAAATGTGTTATTTTAAGTGGCAAACATTAGTTGCCTAGAAAATAACATGTAGACTAACTCATTGTTATGTAATGAAAAAGAGTTGACAAAAGGATGAGATTGAAATTTAAAAAGTAATTGTTTGACTTTATTTTCATATCTGTGATTCTTGGTGAACAATTTATAATAGTAAGTACATATTGTCCTTGAAAAACTGAATTCTTCATTTAAACATTGCTAATGTAATGTATTTTAATGGTTTGGGTATGTTTTTCTTTTCTTTTGTTTTCTCATTTCTGAGTTAAATTGACGATTACCACAGGGTACAGTGAAATTAGAATATAGTCTTTTAGCAAACTGGATAATGCTCTATTTCATACCCCTAAGGTCTGAAATTTTATCTAGCCAAAAACTGTTCCATAGGATACTATACATAATAAAGAAAAATGTTATTTCTTTTAGTTTTTAATTTGACGTTCCTACTCATTTTTATTCCAGCAATGGTAATTTTAAGAGGAAAAAGGTAGGATGTAAATTGTACATTCTTATTACATTAATGTAAAAATATATCCTTACAAATGTACAAAGACTAGAAGATACTCGATAATTGAAATAATTATAATTGTTAAAATTACATTTAAAAATATTTTAATTTACCTGATAAAGTAAAACTTTATATAAAATAATTTGAGATGTCCTTAGGTATAACCTAAACTATTGTCATTAGATTTAATCCATATTTCATGTAGCTCATGTTGAAGAAAAATATATACAAAAAGGAAATAAATTAATTGACATTTAAGACCAATAATAACTATTGACAGATAATATGAAAAGTTGTCAACAAGTTGGAATCAATTAAAACATGTTTTTAAAGACTCAGTAAAAATAAAAATCTATGAGTAAAAAACTGCTTTGCTTCCTTCAGTTTTCCAGTTAAAACTGAAAGGTTTATTGTTCCTTTGAAAGCATTCAAACCTAGAACCCAAAATACAAACTTCTCAGAGTTGGAACAAACTATAGTGGGTTTTGCTTGAAGCTTAATATTCTTTGGCGAAAGTCCACAAACATCTTAGGGAGCTGACCCAGATCTACACTGTCAGGAATGCATTCCTCACTTTCCCTGAGAACTTTCTTCCACCTCTCCCTGAGGAAAATAAATAAAAACTGCTCCCTTCCCAACCCCCATTTCCATATGATCAAATCCGTATGGTACAAATGAATGAAAAATCAGAAATGACCTGGTTTACTTCAGAGATGTAGGACTCGACCATGTCAGGATACAGTAGATGCACTGCCCAAATCATCACATTGCTTTTCTGCAACAATCTTTACAAGTGATACTGAGGATAAGAGCTGAGTGTGTGCCATGCTCAGCCAGTGGCTGTTACGAATGTCCAGCGGGAGTGAGTGAGCTGGGCATTTTATGCAGTTGGAGTTAGAGTGGTAGAAAGTCTGTGGACTTAAGTATCAGTCAAACACGGCTTCTAATCTCAGTTCTGCCAGTTTCTATTAAATGACTTTGAATAGATACTCTCTTCGGCTATTTATCTAGAAAACAGAGCCATGGCACCAACTCTACAGCTTGAAAAATAAATGAAATATGTGAAAATACCTAGTTTGGGGTCTGGCATAATGCTTAATAAATAGTAGTTTTTCTTCTCTTAACATATACAGTTATTTCCATGGAAAGAAAAAATAACTACTCTCCTTTAAAAAAAATTTCAAGTTTCTATTACAGATTGAAAACATATTGTATGATTAAGGCCTTCACTTCTGCCCTTAATCCTTCCTGTGGAAAGCAGGTCCATGAATTACCTTTTCTGTATGTTCAACCGCTCCCACACTAACGGCTTCTTTATGGCATCTAAAGAAAGAAGCAAGGCTCTACTTTAAACATTAAACAAAAATGGATCTGACCCAGTGTCCTGATCCCTACATATCCAACTCTCTCCTCCATCCTCTACCTATAATCCTGGGGTGAGTACTCAACACTAGCTGATCCCATTTCCTTACTTTCCATTTCCTTCTCACCCAATACAATTGGCTTTTAATTCCCAATCAAAGCCATTACCCTTACTTTCTACTTGTCAAATCAAAAGTCCATTCGATCCTTCTCCTATAATGCTCTCTTTTGACCATGACTTGTTGATCACACCACACATTTTTAAGCTTTACATACCCTTGTTGCTATGGCAATGCCCTTTCCAGCTCCTCCTCTTGGGGCTTCCAAGGGAACCCATTTCTCAGGCTTCCATTTTCTCCCACTTTCCTTTTCATTCTATGTGCTTTATATAGGAGGTCTCATCATTATACCATTACTTCATGCATGCCAGCGTCAACTAAATCTTGTTATGCAACAGCCTGTTGGATATATTTACCTCTGATTTGTTTTTTATTCATATCTTCCTTGATACCTACTATATTTGTTTCCTAGGGTTGCCACTACAAATTACCACAAACTGAGTGGCTTAAGACAATAGGAATTTATTTTCACACAGTTCAGGAGGCCAGCAATTCAATCAAGATGTCAGTAGGGTTGGTTCCTGCTTGTGGACTCTGAGAGAGAATCTGTTCCATGTCTCTCTCTTAGCTTCTGGTGGTGGCCAGCAAACTTGGCATCATTTGGCTTGTAGTTGCATAATCCAATCTCTGCCTACAATGTCACATGTTTGTCTTCCCACTATGTGTCTCTGTCTCTGTGTCACTTCCCTCTGTCTTATAAGGAAACCAGTCATATTGAGTTAAGAGCTCACCTTATTCTAGTATGCTCTCATCTTAACTAATTGAATCTACAACAATTTTATTTCCAAACAAGGTCACATCTGAGGTTCTGGGAAGAACATGAATTTTGGGGAGATACTATCCAAACCAGTATACCCATCAAATATGCTGCCATTGTTTATATTCCCATGTTTATAAATAGTGCCAGCTGTCAATCTCAAGCCAAGAATATAAGAAGCAGTCTTCACTCTCATCTTTCCTAATTTCATATCCCAACTATCATCAAACCAAATCATTTCCAGGTCCTAATATTTCTAGAACCTGAATACTCTTCTTTATCCCCAATTTTGCTGCCCTAACTTACTCATTATCATCTCTTGCTTAAACTACAACAGCAGTTTGTCCAATATCTATCAAATCTAACCTCTGGAGAGTCACAAGAATATATATATATATATATATATATATATATATATATATATATATATATATATACACACACACAAAGAGCTTCATAGCATGTTAAAAAGACATGGAGGCCGGGCGTGGTGGCTCACGCCTGTAATCCTAGCTCTCTGGGAGGCCAAGGCGGGTGGATTGCTCAAGGTCAGGAGTTCGAAACCAGCCTGAGCAAGAGCAAGACCCTGTCTCTACTATAAATAGAAAGAAATTAATTGGCCAACTAATATATATAGAAAAAATTAGCCGGGCATGGTGGCGCATGCCTGTAGTCCCAGCTACACGGGAGGCTGAGGCAGGAGGATTGCTTGAGCCCAGGAGTTTGAGGTTGCTGTGAGCTAGGCTGACGCCATGGCACTCACTCTAGCCTGGGCAACAAAGCAAGACTCTGTCTCAAAAAAAAAAAAAAGACATGGAGAGAGTTTGTTTATTTGTTTGTTTTTCTTAATTTTCAATACTGTGAAAAGTTCTGCTTCTTCACTGCAATGCACGGAATGATGATAAACAGACACCCTTCTCCAGGAATGGAGGAACTGAGAGGCAGAATGGTTTCTGTGAAAGACCTGGCTTTTATAACTTCTTCTTTTGGCTTGATAGACTTTTTACAAACCCTCAGAGTGTGACAAAATCCATCATGCCTATAATCTGGCTTTTTATTAGATTTTAAAGGCTTCTTTGGGAAAGGCAGACAAGAGGGGGTTATTTCAGCATTTTGAGATCTAAAGTTATACCTGGCTCCAGAGGCTCTTTGATAGAAGTATCAATATTATCAATTTTTAAAATAAACATAACAAACTAATGTATTAATAATTGCATGAGTTGTAAGACATCCTTATTTACACACATACACACATACACACACACACACACACACACACACACACACACAGATTTTAAGAATGCTTTATTCTTCTGAGACGTATTAGCCCAACCCACAAAATTTAGTCTAGAAATAAATCACTTTATGATTAGTAAAATATAAGCATGTTTGGGAAGACTAATTGATTCTTTCCTGTCTTCCATGGTTTTATTCACAAAGCTACCATACTGGACTTCTTCAGTTTCTTCCTTTACCCAAAAAATGAAAACCTACAGTTAACCATGCTTATTCCCACATCCCCATGGGTGGGGACTCTCTTTCATCAGCACAGCAGATCTTAAAGCTTAAAAGGAAGTAGTGCCTGCAGGAAGGGAGAGTCCAGGAGGTACAGAAAGGCATCTAGCTCTGTTCATACTGTCTGTAGATCTTCTGCTTCTCTCCCTCAAAAAAGTACTAAAACTGTCTTGGTTCCAGACTACATGGTCTTAAAGCAACTCCATTCCCTTGGCCCTCTTTCTAGTCTGAGAATTCCTATTTCTAATTGATCCAGGATTCTGGGTGAGATTGCCTTCTGTTCAGGAGTATACGCAAATCTGAATTGTTTCACTCTTATGTAGGTATCTCCAAATTCTCTTCTCCAACCAAGCACCCAACTCTTGAACACTATCACATTTTTAAGATTAGGAGTGACTGGAAGACACAAATTCACTTTGCCCTGTAAAATCCATAACATGCTCCTTACTTGGGCAGATGCATAAAACTGCTATTTGCCATTGAGAGCTAGAATAAAAAGTATATCTCACTTGAGTAAAAAGTAGAATACCTGTTTGATTTCTCAAAATGAGTTATACTTCTAATTAAAAGAAAAAATAATAACCACTTTTGGTTTTATGGGTATGTTCAAATGCTTAACCTAGAGTTCTTTTTACATGTTAATAACTGATGACTTATAAAAAGGACATAAAGTATATGAAAATGTCTGAGACCAATAGGATTTAGAATGTATATTAATGGAAGAAGTTTTTAAACAGAAAAACAGAGCCCTGGATTTACCCCTATTATGTGATTTTTATATATGTAAATCACTTAATCTTGGGCCTTAGATCCTCACATCTGCTAATAGAATATGTTTAATTATTACTTAAAAGAATTACATGGCATCATGGCTACAGAAGCTTATTTTATCATAGGATTTATATTTTGTAGTTTGTTTTTGATATTCAGAAAGGAATTTTTTTTCTTTTATTTGCCAACTCAGTTAAAATTTTAGATTGAAGGCATGGAAAAAATCACAGAATTTACTGTCAAGCCATTCAGGGCTGAGTCTAATCAACTTCTTAAAATATAATTTTCAAACTACATTCTTCCTTATTTTCAATGGACATTAAAGGAAATTTCGTCTTGATTAGGCTTGATTCACTCTCATTTAGCATGAAAAAGTTAAGTAAGAAAATCTCATTTCTGAGAGATATTGCAATATTTTTTTCAAAAGTGTTTGCTGTACTTGAGCTCTAAATTCAAAAGGAAGCAATATTTCCTCTCCAACTCTCTCTATATATACTTATAAAATCACATATGATCCAGTAATAAACATTTATTTCTCTAGAATTTAGAATTTTTTATATATTTACATTTTGTAAATGTACAACTTCTATAAGAAAAATTATTTTGTAATTTTCTTTAAAAATTAGACATACATTTATCATACACCCCCAGTAATTCCACTGCTACATATCTACTCATGAGAAATGAAAACATGTACTCACAGAGACATGCATGTGAATGTTCTTAGCAGCATGATTCGTAATAGCCCCAAATTGGAAACAATGCAAATGTTTATCAACTAATGAATAGACAAAATGTGGTATATCCATACAATTGAAAACTATTCAGCAATAAAAAAGGACTCAATACTGATGCATGCTACAACATGTATGAACCTCAAAAATATTATGCTAAGTAAAAGAAGCCACACACAAAAGGCCATGTATGTATCATCCCCTTTACGTGAAATGTTCAGAAAAGGCAAATTTATAAAGACCAAAAGTAGATTAATGGTTGCCTGGAGCTGGGGGTGAAAATAAAGACTACAAAGTCTTCTTACAAAGTGATGAAAATGTTCTAAAACTAGATTATGGTAATGGTTTTACAACTGTGTAAAATTTCTAAAAATTATTGAGAAATAATTGAAAAGGGTAAATTTCTAGAATGTCATTCACCCTTATGGGATAAATTTTATAATATGCAAATTATATCTCCATAAAGTTGTAAAAATTGTTGTAATGCAACCTGCAAAAGAATTTAAGTAATTGTAAGAGTTATGAGGAAAACTAAATTGATCCATCATCGATCCAAACATATGTTTAAAACTGACTAAAAAGGAGGAAAAAATTCTTTAACAAAAATGAAATTTGACACATTTTTTTAATATTCTGTGTAAAGTAGTCCATTGGCCTTTGATATTTTGTTGAAGAAAGTTGTGGTAAAGATAAGATTAAAAATTTTACTCAATTACTAAAAACTTTTTTCAAAAAAAATTTTATTTTCAAAACTATACTTTCCTTCAAAATTGAATTCTTTGAACTTCCAAAACACAGTTTTAGACAATGAACTCTCTTGAGATAGTGCCAGTAAGGGACACTGACTAGCAGGCTACACACACTAACAGGAAACAAGGTTCTTAAAATGCTGATTTAACCAATCTTGACCCAGAACCTACCACATTATAATGCTTCCCATAAGCTTTATGGTCATCGGTTCTTATGTTAATAATTCAAATTCTTGGCTTTCTGAATATTAAATCCCAGGAGGATTTTTTTTTTTAATGGGTGGCAATGTCAGTAAGAAGGCAGGCATCTTGTGAAGAGATAAAGTGGATAGATAGGTTTTGAGCCTGTATGCACACAAAGAGGAATGCAATACTCAGTAATTCTAATCCAGTATCTTTCTGGTATCCAAACCATAGATAAGTATTTTGGGTTTTGATTTTTTTCTTGGTGAACGTTTTGGTGATCATCAGCCTTGAATCTCCCACCTTCTAGGCCTCCACAGACTCCAGCTAATAACACCACCACCTGCAGGGTGTTTGTTTGTTAGTTTGTTTGTTTATTTTAGTGCTTCCCATGTGCCTAGCTCATGCCAAGCACTTTTCTAAAGGACCCGAGTTCGGCTGGCTGTGCTCGCTGAGAGGAGCTCTACGAAGAAGAGTCTGACCTGACCTTCTGGGCCTCGCTCAGACGGGACTGGCCAGCCCGGGGAGCGGGTAAGGCAGGTCATCTCTCCCTAGAAGGCACCTTCAGGAGCTTCCCAAGGGGCTGCAGCAGCAGCAGCGGCGGCGGCCAGGCAACAGCCAGGACCCACCACCAGGTCCCTCAGCCCCTGCGACTACCTTGCACCCGGGTCCCTCCACCGCGGTCTGTTGGTGACCTAGGAGCAGGGAAAATCCAATCGCTGCAGGGGACCCTTAGGTCCATCCGGTCTACCTACCCCCATATTTTATCAAAAGAAAGGACGGAGCCCCGTGAGGTGGGGTGACTTAGCTAAAGCCACACAGCTCGACGCTGGCAGAGCGGGTTAGAACTCTCTGCTGACCCGGGGCGGCTCGCGGCTGCCAGGGGCTTGGAAAGCGCCGCCCAAGAAAAACGACAGGGCATTGCTGGCCAGAGAGAAGGGCTGGGCAACTTGTGACAGGAGGTCACTACTGCCCACCTTCAGGGCGGAGTGGGCAAAAAGCAGGTGGCCAGACTGTCCGGGTTACGCCTGCTGACCTGAGCGTCCCCCTTTCACTCTAAAAGTACCCTGGTTTGCATGTTAAAAGGTGCGATCACCCTATCAAAAAAGGCATCTGCTTTGAATTCCCTAGATACTTGTGCAGAGCGGGCGGAAAATGGGAAAGTTGCACTTAGCACATCTTCCTTCCCTCGGTCTCCCCCGACACCCCAAGTCCTTTCCCTATCCTCGCACCATGACACCCACTTCAGCTCCCCGGCCACCAGGTACGTACCAGCCGCGCCCGGCGCTGCCCGCCGAGCCCGGGCCAGGTCCTCTCGCGTGCGAGCTCGCCCAGCCCTTCTGCGGCCCCGAGCCGCGACGCGGGCTCTCGCTCGCCGCCGCCTCTACGGTGCGCGGGGATGCGGCGCCGCTGCGCTGCCGGGCCGGGGCGCAGCCGGGCGGGGGCAGCCACTCCGGGGGCGGAGGGAGCGGTCGCCGCGTCCCGCCCCCGGCGCAGAGCTCGGCTCCCAGGCGCTGTCTCGCTCTCCGAGCAAACCCGGCCCCCCGGGAGCTCCGGGGCAAGCGCGACAGTGGCTCGTCCCTGCTGGCGTCCTGGGGAGAGCTCTTTTCCCTGCGGGCGCGTTAACACAGAACTAATCATCGGTGATCGTCACAAAACTCGTGTCCTCACTGCCTGCCACTTCCAGTTCCCCCGGACGTCTGTGAGGTTCTGTTAAGAATGTGTTTGATGTGACTGGGGGAATTCCCATTCTCTTCCAGCTCCCGGACGCTGCAGCAGGTTTTCCCTCCCGCCGCTTTGTGCGCGCCCCAGGGCTTGCGCTCCAGGTGTCACAAGGTTGCTCTTTGATCTTATCTTGGATTATGAAGAGGGTAGGAATGTACACAGTTGTCTTATCTGCACCCAGAATCTGTGTCTTCGCATTTATTAACAGATTATTTTAGCAGATTGGGAAGCAGCATGCGATGCAGGGAACTTTTTGTGCAAAGAAAAGCAGAAAACGATGTCTATCAAGTTTCTCTTTCAGGTTCTTATTAAGGAAAATAAATTCCTGACTATTAAGGTCTCATTGTGCCCTTTAATAGCCATTTTAGCTGGATGAGGGTGCTGCTGATAAAAATTAAGGAGTTCTCTGCTTCCGGAGAAACTGGTTTCTCACTGAAGATCTGTGATCTCCTCTGTTTCCTGAAACTGGTAATCAGTGGTCAGTCTTCTCAGCACTAATCTGCTCACTCACACTGTGCCCTGGCCTCCCACCCAAGGCCTATGATGTCTGCCACTTCACTATTGACACTTCCAAATCCCCTCTTTAGGCAAAATCTATGTGAAATATGAAAATATAACCAGATAAATATTTCATTTTAATTAACACTTTAGAGTCTGCTAATGGTGCTACACTCAGACTTTTTAAATTATTCAATATCCACCCTCCCACAATATAGAAATAATTATCTCTATTTTCAGATAGTAAACTGAGGCTCAGCAGGTTTAGATATTTTGAATAAGGTTAAATAGCTAGGAAGAATCCAAACCAGTTTTGAACTCAGGTCTTTCTGCTTTCAAGGTTGATCAGCATTCTTTAAATCTGTTAATATGATTTTTCTAATTGGTGACAAAGGCACGTTTTGTTTTCTAAGGTCATAGTTATTTGTGTGGTTATACAAGCACTAATCAAAGAGATTGAGATATATATATATAGTATAGCTTCAAAACTAATTTGGCATATTTCTAAGGCCTATAATTATCATTTTATATAATAACATATATTATCTGAGGCAAATTATTATAAGCCCTGTTTAATATAAAGATCCCATAAGAGAATGATGCTAAAATGTTTGAACTTATGAGTTCCACTACCATGATTGGATTTTTATGATTCTACAAATGTATTCGTTATATTCACAAAATGTGCTTTGTAAATTCTGTATTTTTGATAGATTTGATAAAAACCAATAGCCCTCACTGATATGCTTTTGAACTACATATTTGAAGTCATCAGATCACTGGAACGTATGCCCAAGGGCTATCTCCTCAACACTTAGATTAGTACCTCCATAAAATAGGTGCTTGATAAGCAGTGTTTAAATGAATAAATGGTAACCTCGTTTTCTCATGTAAGACAAAATAATGACTTATGAAACACTGTTTATAAAACAGTTTTATCTATTTAGAGTAGATTGAAGATTTTTAGAGACCTTTCATTTCTACTAGAAAAGTAAGGAGATGATGCAGAAGGTTTGTGGTCACTGGTGTTGGAAATGATAGAACCTGACCCTCAATCCAAACAAGTGTTGGTGTCTGAGTCGAAGAATTGGTGGTAACAGTAGTTCCACACAAACATGTGAATCGCTGTCAAATATTGGACTCTAAATGCAAAAAGTTTAACTAATACAACTTTTGGATTGTGCCAAGTGACATTAACATGATGGAAAGAGAAAGAGAGCTTGGATGCTATTTTTGAGAGGGCTATGAGGTTAACTTAAGACTAGATAGGAAAATAAGTGAGGACAAAATCAGGGAGAAGAAGGAGGAGTCTAGGAACCACAAATCTCCATCAAATGAGAAAGATAGGAAGATAAGAAGTTATAAGTGGGAAATAGTATGGTTTTTCTTTGAAGTTTTAGAAGTAAAATGATGGCATGGTCTATGGAGGAGCTATGAGTAGGGTTGGCTGGCATAGAATAAAGATCAAGCAATTGGGAATTAAGATATTGAAAAAACTATCTACATAGACATTGAAGCCACCAACAGTGATCCCATATATAACAAAACAAAGACTTAACAAAGACTTCCATGAATGTAGTGGACTGATCCAGAACTGAGTGGATGACTATACACAATTGGTACAGGAAGTGCATGTCCAGGGAGGAAGATCCTAAGTGAATCAAGGGCTGATACAAGAAAGAGTTAACAGTTCAGAAACAATACTAGGGAGCTACAGGATGTCAATGTTATCCCTAATGTCCCTAGAGTGTAAGACAATGAGCAGTCTACATTGAAGGGACATCTAGGGGAAGCTATTCTCAAAAGAAAGCTGATTTCTACTTAAAGCCATAAAATAGATTGTGTGAATAGTTTACAAGGGTACTGGTATTTTTCAGTATTGAATGAGGATTCTGCAAAGTCAGAGTAGTTAGATGTAAGAGGCAGGGCCAGCTTCATGGGCCTGTAACCTGTGCAGTCAAACAAAGCTCTACTTTTAAGAGCATTGCTTAATGCTCTGCTGTGCCTGCCTTGAAATACTTAATTTTTAAACAAGGGAACTTACATTGTCATCTTGTATTGAACCCCCAAAATTATATAGCCATTACTGTTTGGAGAAGTGGAGAAATGTGAGTGTGGGTGAAGCAAGAATTAGCACGAACCCTTTAAGGATTAAAATTTGGGAAAGACTAAATGCAGAAGATTACAATCTCAGGGAGTAGGGGTATGACTGCAAGGTTTCTAGTGAGATCTAGTTTCCACTCTCTTCAGGGCCAGGCTGGCTGACATCTCAGCAGAAGAGGCAGGCAGTATTCACCGTCAGTCTTCTCCATGTTTCTATACATTGTATATTGGCTTTTTAGGGTTGCCATAACAAATTGCCATCAACTTAGTGAAGTTACCACCAACTTAAACCAGCTTAAGCCAGCAGAATTTTATTAGTTTACAGTTCTGGAAACCAGAAGTCTGAAATCAAGCATGTTGGCAGGTCAACCCTCCCTGTGAAACTCACAAGAGAATCCTTATTTACCTCTTCTAGCTTTTGGTGGCCACAGGCAATCGTTGGTGTTCCTTGGCTTTTAACTACATAACTCTGACCTCTGCCTCCATCTTCATATCTTCTCTGTGTTTCTCCTCTATTATCTATGTTCTCCTCTTCTTATAAGTACAGTTGTCATTGAATTTAGAGTCAGTTAATCCCAAATGATCTCATCTGGAGATCTGTACCTTAATCACATCTTTAAAGATCCTTTTTCCAAATAAGGTTATATTCACAGGTACCAGGGGTTAAGACATGGACATACCTTTTTAGAGACCACTGTTCAGTCCACTATAGCTAGGCCTACTGTGACACAGTAATAGCCAGGCTGTATTACACTGGCAAGACAGCATTTCATGTCTATTTGGCAAACTAAAATAACTATGATAATATGAAGCTTATCAATGTTTCTAAGGCTTTCCAACCATGATATTTAATACATACGAAATTCAGAAGACTAGAACTTCCCAAGAAGGCTGGGCACAGTGCCTCATGCCTAGAATCCCAGCACTAAGAGAGGCTGAGTCAGAAGGATGGGTTGAGCCCAGAAGTTCGAGGCTGCAGAGAGCTATGATCATGCCAACTATACACTCCAACCTGGAGGACAGAGAGACTCTGTCTCTTAAAAAAAAAACAAAAAAAAAAACAAAAAAAACTTCTCAGAGAGACTTTACACCCCTTGGAGTAGGTATTTGTCCTTGCAGACAAAAGGTGCAAAGGAAAAGAGTCATGTACCTGGGAAAATGCAAAGTGTGGTTACAGGGGATTGAGAAAATAGGATTCTCTACTTCTCCTTTGAACTCACTTTCCATTTCAGAGGACATATTTGATTCCCTGGTACTAAAAAGAGTCTACAGGATGACCATATTTCATCCTTCCCTAAACATTATGATTTAGAAGGGCTGATATAGCGACCTTGTGCATCTGTAATAGAAGCAAAACTAGTTTCCCCAACCATGCCTTGTAGAAAACAATCTTCAAGATCCTTAGAGAGACAAAGAAATGCTGAAGTCAGTGCTAACCCATCCTCCTCCAGATGACAGGCACTCTGAGATATATTACAGTAGCTGCCAGAGCCAAATGAAGCTCTCCTTTAAAAGCCTAACACTCTTTAGTCCTTTCTCCCTTCTGCTCAATACAGAACTGGAACTATAAACTCCATCAAAGGTTCCATCTGTTTTGCTGAGTGATGACAGTGAGAGGATTCCAAATTGTATCCGGGGCAGCAGCATAACTAGGGTGAGGTTTGGAGCAGATTGGAGGGGCATCTGTCTTTGGGAGACACCCAAGGATGTTGCCCTGAGATTGGAGCTGGGTGTTATCAGGCAGAAGGGGTAGAGCCTATGCTGCAGTTGGTGACCCTGCTCCTGCTGTGTAGCAGAAAGGATGCCACAAACTAACATTCACCAAGAGAGAAGCTGGACAATGAAAGGGTTAGGGCATGACCGACTTTCAGAAGATCAGAGTCTATAGAGTAAAAGGCAGAGGGAAGGGGAAGAGATTGATTTCCTTGTAGTATATAAAATAGAAATTTCCAAAGAAAGGATTTCTGTATTATCATTGTACTCATGTGTCTCTTCTGCTCTTGGTCAGTGGGACATTGTTTTGCAGAGTAGCAGGAAATATGAAAAGAACACTGAAAACAGGAAACCTTGGGCTCTAATCCCAAGTGGCAATGCCACCGGTGGCCATGTAATCCTAGTAAAGTCAGTTTTCTCATGACTGAAGGGAAGATGCAAGATAAAGGATTATCTTGCTCTAAAATTCTTTATGTCTCTGAATTGATTTCTTTAGTAAAACTCAATTCCACCCAACATTTAGATCACTTTACCCATCCACCCGAATCTCATTGTAATTCTTACCATTTCCCAGCACAAATCCTATTTTCCCAATAAGTTTATCAGCTTGCTATTCCATGTGACTTCCTTATCCCACTGTTTGTGAGTGATGCAGTGGTGTCACTTAATTTCTTCAAACTCTAGTTCAAAAATCATGTGCTTTTGGGGATTCATTGATGAATATTTTCCACTTTTGATCAGTTCATTCAAATATGTACCAAGTTGCTATCCAAACTTTATAGCCTTTTCCTTCCTGTGTTTGGGCAGTATGGCCATTTTCAATTAAAAGAAAAATATTATTATGTTAAGTTTTTGACAAGCCCTTAAAACTTTTCATGTGTATTGTCTCCTAATTCTACTGTAAGTTTCTCAGCACTGGGTTCTTATATTCCATAATGGTATTTTTTACTTTTTCCAGTAAATGAGACAATTCTGAATGTTTTAGGACCAATAAAAAAAATTGCTAACCATCCACTGGTACAGCATTGACAAACTTCTTAGCACAAAGTGGACATTTAATAAACATTTTAGTATGAATATAAAAGTAAGCTAATACACACCTTTTTACTCAACCATAATTACACACATATATATCTATATCTACATATATAGATATACACACACACACAAATTTACCAACCATTATCCCTCCTCTGGTTGACATGATGACCTTAACACCTGGTAAAAACATCAAAAAAAATTAAAGAAGTCAAAAACCTAACAAAGATAACTTTATGATTCACCAGTATGTTTTAATTTTCCCAAATAAGCTTCATTTGTAATGATATATATAAAAAATAGTTTTAAATTTTTCAATATACTTTTACATGAATTGCTTCTGTGCACAGACTCTACAGAGTCTACTCTTGCTGCAGCCACCTTTTTTCCTACCCTGACACTGGTTCATATGAAATCATCTGTAACATCCAAAATAAAGTTAAATAGCATGGATACATTTAAAAATTCTGTATTTACTTCAAAACCCATGTGCATATATCTGTAGACACAGTTGGCCTACACCATGTGTTAGAAGATTTAGTTTCATTCCAGTAAACAAATCACCTTAGTAAAGGGACAATTTATGTCTCAACATACTAACTTGGCACCACACACCTTAACCATCAATACTGAAGTCTATGAAAGTTCACGAGAGAAACTGACCTCCAAACACTTGTAGATTTCAAGTCAAAAGTATTAACCTTATTTAACCCCAAATATTAGAGTTAAATACATTATTGTTATGTGAGATCCCAGTAGAATTGTTATCAGCAGGGAGCTTGTTAGAAATGTAAGACCTCTGACCCTATCCCAGACCGACTGAATTATAATCTGCATTTAACAAGATCACCATACAATTTGTAGACACATCAAAATTTAAGAAACACTGTACTTGCATCCTTAACTCAGTGATTAATCTCTTGAGGTTTTACTCTAGATAAACTGTGCTCCGCTTACCCTAAGAAAGAAAATGGCTTTCATCATTTCACAGTAGTCTTAGTGTTTAAATTAACCTGCATTCTTTAATGAAAAACACAATTTATAGGCAAAGCTTCAGGTGGGTTAGAGAGATGCTGGGGAAAACCATTCAAGAAAGCAAGAAACTTCCTTTCCTGAAAAATGTGTCCCAAATCTCTTGCTCTGAATTATCAGATAGTGTATATGACTACACAATATTAAAAATGCAACTTGTTCATGATTCCTTTAATGATTATAATATTACAAAATTTACTGATAACCCATAATTTAAAATAAAACGAGTTTTCATTGTTCTGATGGAAAAGTTGGATATAGTTGTTCAAAACCCCAGTCATAATGATAGAAATTTAGATCAAGAAGGAATGCTAAAGATTATTCAATCTAACCACTTCCTGTTGCATTTAATGGAAACAGTTTGCAAAAAACTGTAGAACTCATTATTTATCCTCTATATAAATGATATTCTGCCAGCTTCCAAAAGGAATTTATTATTATAAAAGACCATATATATAAAATAAGATTATTAAGTTTGATTTTTTAAATGCATAAGGGGAATAAAATAAATATATCAACCACCCCAGCTGTGTTTACTGAGATTGAATAGCAAATTTGGCTCTTCACTGAGTGCAAAAAAGGGAAACAAAACAGACTATATAGTACATTAGCATTTTCAATACCATGTACAGAATTTCGTTAGAGGATATTGATAACCAACTAGTTTGTTTTGCTTTTTAAAACTATGTGTGGATACTGAATTAGAATCAGACTTTTATTTAAACGGTTCTATTTCTACAATAAATGAAAGATGCTTAGATTTGGTTCATTGTCATTTCTAACTTAACTACCTATTGAAGAAGGTCTAATATATAAGAAAAATCCCATTTGCAAAATCCCATTGGCTAAATTAATGAAACTCCTAAAAGCAAAGATAAAGTTTAATTTAAAAAAGCAAAACAGAATACTAGGTTATTGACTTGGATTTCAACTACCATCTTGACAATCAGCTTTGAATAAGTTCAAATCTATGCAAAGTTATTATGCAAAAGATGGTAAATAGATATTTTCCATTTTAGTAAAGAAGAAGAAATCAGTCTATCCATGCAAAAAATACTGAAAATCAATAATTTCCAGTAGGCTTTAGTTATTTAGAAAAAAAAACATGTAGTCATAAAATTTTCATCTAATTCTGGCAAAATTTATGTGTATGTGTGTAGGGGTGGGTATGTGTGTGTGTTCAGACATAATAATTAGATAAAAGAGAGACCTTCCTAATTATAGAATTATTTAACAAAGAGAAACTGGAGTTTATGGAATTTCCTACTTTAGAGATAACTTTAAGAAACAGATAAACCATAAGCTCTCCAGATGTCTGAGATCAACGGTTTTATTTAAAAAAGTAAAGCTTGTGAAAGATGCTCCCATAATAGGTATTTCTAAAGGAACCACACACCTGTGGAATAATTTAACATTGGCAGATTCTCTCCATGTTTTTATTTATCTCAATCTCTTTTCTACCAAATCCTCCTCAGTAGAAGTCAGTTATCCTCTCTGAGCAGAGGACAGCCCCGTGGGCAGCACGCTGGGCATATGTCACCTCCCTACTGTCACCTTTGTCTCCAGCCTCTCTCTGGCCCTGTGTTCCGACTCTCCCTTTTTCCTTGGCTAGGTTAGAGCGAGAAAAACCTCTCATTGTTCTCTCCTTATCTAAGACTTAAGAACATCACTGTGGAAATTAAACTTTCAAATCTTTGGTGCCTATTTAGCAAATTAAAGACTTAAATATTCTACACTTTGTTTTGTAGAACACTGATAAAAGGCTATCATTTTACAGTCTGCCTCTACCTTTACACACTTTCTGCTGGAGGCAGAAAAAAGTGTCCCTTCTTTAACTTACTGAGCATTTACTCAGCTGAGTACTTTTCTTTCATTACCGCATTTATTACTTCCTTAAAACAATCTGTGAGGTACACAATATTTTTACCTTTAACAAAAAAGTAAACTGAGGCACAGATAGATTAAATAAGCTATCTAAGATCTTAAAAAAGGTTAAAGAAGCTACCTAAGATCTTAAAACTTGTAAATGGTACAACCAGGTTTCAAAACTTTGTTATATCTGAGCCCTAAGCCTGTGATCTTAACCTCCACACTACATAGCTTCCCATAAATAAACCTCACAGAGTTTCACTGTGAATCATATTTGATGTAAAATGGCTATTCATGAAGCTCTTCTTCCTATAAATAAGACTTCATTTTAAGATGACATGTTTGCTAGCAGCGGGCTCAAAGCTCAGATAGATAAACATTTTAATCAGATACCACCTGTCCTTAGCAATAATTTAGCATTTCTGCATACTTTATTGTTTCTCCCTATATCTGTCTTATATATGCTTAAATATTCCCTTTTGTTTCCTGATCCTGATTTTTACCCATTTTTTTCTGATTTCTGTTGATGTCAAAACACATATTACAATTAAGAACAGAAGTAATAAAAGCTAAGATATTTCAGAATAACCAAAGACTGAAAATTCTGAACTTTTTCAGAGAATATGTATAGCCATTATGTGAGGATCACTTGTTTGGACCTGGAAAAAAATTGGTTTTTTATTATTAACTAAATTGACTCTTTGTTGATAAAAACATGATCACTTTTACTGTCTTCTTTTACTACTGCCCCATAATTCTTTATTATTTCCTTTTTCCTGTAATAATTAAATATCTATAATTTATTTATGTTATTTGCTTTATAGAACATGAGGCAGCCTAGAATGACAGTCTCCTCTTGCATATCTGCACATGCTCTCCCAGCCCCCAGTGGAAGGTAACGTCAAAATACAGACATATTAAGTGTGTGTTGGATAATTGCTTTAACAAACCTGTTTTTTACATTACACCAATAAATTCATGAATACATACATTCTATTTTTTTTACAAATTTAAGACATAGAGACAAAAGCAAACCCCCTTTCACAACCACTTTCCTTATAGCTGATTATTTCTATTACAACTTAATTTATTTCCCACCCTTTATAAATACTTTTGCATACACATCACATGGATTCAAAAATGTTATGTAACATTGCTTTTTACACGGCTATGTGTTTTATACACTGTACATATTCTACAACTTTCATTTTTTATTATCAAATACCCTAAAATTCAGCTGTTTTTGCCAATTCTTTTTAACTGTTACATAGTATTTCATAGAATAAAAATATTATGATTTATTTAGCCATTCCCCTTATATAGAGACACTTAAATTCTTTCCAGGACATTGTTATTACAAACATTGCTGCAAAAAGCATCCTTTTTTATGAATCCTTATATTGCATGTGTTACTCTACAGTATATATTGAGAAGTAGAATTTCTAGGTTATGGTATACATCTTAGTCAAAAAGATATTTCTGTGCTAGGAAGTTTTATTAGAATCATAAAGGAACAGGCACTGAAGTACCTCTTCAATCCTGCAGTCAAGACTTACACAACATCTATCCACTTAGCAGCAGTTGTATTTTTCTGATGGAAAACACTTTGTAGTGGAGTCAAAAAAACTTAGATGAACACTTTCTGCCACTAATTAGAAGATGTGCACCCTCTCCAGACCCCTGCTTCCTCAGCTGTAGTATTAGCAGATAGCATTATATGATTTATCAGAAATTTTCTAGATCTTTAAATTTTCCTTCTGTTATTTATATCTAGTTTCAGTCCATTTTGATGAGAAAAGATATTTGGTATGATTGCAACCTTCTTAATTTTGTTAAGACTTGTTTTGTTACCTAATATGTGACCTATCTTGGACAATGTTATGTTTGCACTTCGGAAGAATGCATAGCTGATGTTTGGCAGAATGTTTTGTATAGATCTGTAGTATTTTGGTCTGTAGTATTATTCAAGTTTGCTGTTTCTATGTTTCTTTACTGTCTGTTTTTTTCTATTCATTATTGAAAGTGTAGTATTGAAGTCTCTTAATATTATTGTGTTGCTATCTATTTCTCTCTTCATTTCTATTTATGTTTGCTTTAGATACTCTCAATAATATATTCACAATTCTACAGTGTTCCACTTTCAATCCTCTTTTCATTTAATCTACCCAAAAGTATGCCAAAATTTGGGGTAAAATTAGATCCATTTGGCCACCAGAAAAATATTAGAAAAATAAATAAGACTTTCCCTCATTCTGCTATGACTTCCCAAGTTAGAATCTCCCGCACTGCAAAGACAGTAAAATACTAGCTCTCCAGTTCTTCACTGAAGTGAAACTACCAGAAGGGATATAGCCCAGCATAAAAATGAAGACTGACAAGCTTAACAGTTGACCTCTTTGCTCTATTCTCACTGGTCTCAGAGGTCCCTAAGGAACTGTTTACTTCTGGAGTCAAGAAACAATAATTTAAGTTTAAATCTATGAAAATAAATAAACTAATCCAGATTAGGTTATTGTTGTTATTGTTTATATTACTATCATCACTATTATTATTAATAGTGTCCATTAGAAGTAGTATTTGTGCCTAGAAGAAAACCAAAAAGACACATTAGGATGAACACTACAGAATGTACATATGTATGTTGAGTGTGAATGTATTTTCTTAAAGTCAACAGTGGGAAAAGGTGTGGTGCTAAGGTAGCACTCTAAATAGCAGCATAGATCCAATGGAACAACCTAGAAAGCAAAGAAGAATGCTTAAGAGGTATTTCTGAAAATCAGTTGTAAATAACTGTATTTTGCAAAATGAATTACAGGTCTCACCTTTATACGTGTCTTATTGGCATATTACCCATATCATTATTAGAATAAAAATTCTCAATTCTAAGAACAGTTGAATATTGCTATAAAAATGTGTAAGTCATTCCATAGAGGTGCTTTGCCATGCCTGTCTCATCATTTGCTGTCTGCATAATGTAGAAGATACTATTAATATTTCTATTGTAAGGCTAGCAATAAAATGCTTCTGAAATATATTTTGCAAATAAAATTATTAAATACTCTATTGGTTTGTTCAAAATAATCTTCACTAAAGCTTTGTTTGATTTCTACAGTGCATTCATTATGCAATGAAATCAAAACATCAACACATATAATCAACCTATTTGAGAGAAATAGCAAAAAGTAAAAGAAAGAAAACACTTGTGGTAGAAGTATTTTTCTGTCTTGATTGCTGACTATTATTATTATGAAAACAGAAAAAAAACACAACTTATATAGCCAAAGACAACAAAATGCAAAAATAATGCCCATATTTCTAATGTTTTATTCAGTAACTATCTCCTTAGTGACTACTATGTGTTAGGTACTGTTTTAAATCTTGGGATGCTTAAGAGAACAAAATAGACAAAAATCCCTAATGTGGAGCCTGTATTCCAGTCTCTACTTAAACATGTTTATATATAATAATATGTTAACCTGTCATCAGATCCTTTATCACAGGCAGCACAAAGGAATTGCACTGTATACCAAAACTATCCATAGCCACACACACAAAAAAAAAACAGTGACTGTCTTAGGAACTTAAGATACAAAAGATGGTTGGTCACCTATCTGTCTAGTAGTGCCCTCCTCCAGGTAATACTACACCTAGTTCAACCTCTTTGAGGGACATATTTACAAATATTAGTAAAAGTGGCTTTTGAGGAAAAAAAAAACTTTGTATTCAGAATCTGTTTAATAGTAACTCATTCTGGTGTAAAAACGTCTTTTGGCCTTTGGAATCATTCACAGTCATTCTCATCTGGATAAAAGCCACAAGCCAACAACTGGGTGCATTGTTAAACAGTAACCATATCTCCTAGTTCTCTTACATTTTCTTATTCACTTGCTTTTTTGGTGGCAAATATGACAAAATAAAGAGAAGCCCAGTGGAGCGACTAAATTCTACTTGGTGAAGAATTAACTACTGAATACTGAGCAGACATGTTAAAGCCGCTCAAGGATGACCTGGATGATTCTAGGACTTTAACCTCTCTCTTTTAGGATGCAACTGTTACCACGTCAATTCCATGAAGATGACAGAGAATAAGCAACCACAGAGTCCTGTCATCTATTATCAAGAGGCACAAATGTTTCTCAAACAACTACTATGTATACTGTACATTGTAACATTCATAGTGGTAAAAGACAATCTTTGCAGGAATGAAATAAACATTAAAAAATACAAAATGTCATATCCCCACATTTATAGTCACTTCCCATCCTCCATTCAGACCATTCTTGCCCGTGGACATAGGAAGCTAGAACAAAAGCTTCATATTTTTGTAGATGGCATAGAAATAGAAAGATGGCAATATCCTCATAGCTCTATCCTGATAGCCCAATCACCTAATGTTTACTCAGTACTCAGAGACATATGGCATAATTAAAGATCTGCAGTGGCCCCTCCCCACAGGGGAGATTAAGACATAATAAGGAAGAAAAACAGAAAAAAATATATACTAAACCAAATGAACATAGGTAAATTATAGAATTAAAAGAACAGAGCACATTATAAGGAGGATTATGTTTGTATGAGAGAAAATTAATTTAATTTAAAACTTTAATCTTGATCCTTGAAATTTTAAGGATTTGGTCATTTTTTTAAAACTTTATATGGTAAGTTATTTAAATTCAATAGTCTTGCTATTTCCCATTGCAAATCTATTTAAGTGGGTCTCTTTGTGGGTCTGACGAAGTAATTTATATTCCTTCTTTTTTCTTTTCAGCTTTTTATGCTTAACAATGCCTAGTTTTAATAATAACTAGCCATCATAAGTCAAGATGCAAAGGAAAATCTTACATCGTAAAAGAAATGTTATAACAAAAACAACTCTGAGATGCCTGATGGGGGGAGGAAATTCTCTGAATAGAACCAAATTTCCTAGATCTTAAATTCAATACCAAAAAACTGCTTCAGACTTGAAGTGCTGTATTCTGTTCTCTATATAGAAGAATGGTGATGGGATTGTAACAGTTAAATTATTCCAAATCACAGTGTGATGTAGTAGTTAAATTGTTATTTCCACAAAATTACCAGAGCTATTCGAATAGTACCTAAGTTATTATCCTGGCTGTGCCATAACCAAAGGTCCCTGGTTCTGGTGGGACTCATGGTGTATCTCAAGCCTGTGATTGATGGAGGACCTTGGGCATTTGGCATGCCAGAGTCTGTGATAAAGGATCAGTGCCATCCACCTAGTGGTGGCCCAGACAAGAATTGATGATAATGATTGTTTCCCCATCAGCTAGGACTCACATGTTCCTAGAGGGTGGGAAAAAAAAAAAGCAGATTTACCACAGTCTGTGTCAAACAAGACACTCAGCAGCACAATTCAGTAAAAATAAACCTTATTATTTCATTTATCCATTAACATTTCATTTTGGAGGCTCGCCAACTAAAACAGATTCAATCTTTAAAAAAAAAAAAAAGTTGGTGTGCCAGGAACCAAGATAAAAGACCAAATAATATTCTCTGATGCTTGTAGTGTATGGTGCATATAGATACGATACTGAAAAATACCAGAATACCAGCCCCAATGTTGCAGCAGTATGAAAAGCCAATGTCAGGGGGAGCAAAGCCTGCACAGGCAAATGATTCATTTTAATAACACACTAAGGAAGAAGAGAAATGCAGAAAAGTATAACATTGGGGATATTTCTTTCTAATTAACTTAATGAACAACATATTAATGGCAGCAAGCTTAGTAACTATCTTCATTTAATAGAATAGATGAAAACAAATAACATCATTACATGTCGACATCATTTTCCAGATCTCCCAGTTTACCATCAAAATCAACCAAATTCCAATTGCTAGAGCTTTATTCATTTTATGTAATTCATAATTTAGGATAGTAGAATACTTTTCCATGTTTACACACCCCATGTGAACCATTTCAGCCTAAAGAAGGATCTTCAAGCACATGTGTTTGAATTTAAATTGTATTCATGTGAGAATTTCTATTTTTAAAGAAGGGAAAACAAATTTTCAAAGCTTTAATATATTGTACTGGTAAAACAGGTCAAATGTAAAATAGTAATGAAATAATTTCAGTATAAATTTACTGAAAAAATTTATTTTAAAAATTAAAATAAGAGATGTGCTAATTTTACTGAATAGAAGGCACTTGAAAACCTATTTTTAATAATCTCAGAACAAGGCTGACTGTATTATTTGTCTATACACAATGTCTTTTTTTCTTTGCATTTTAATCTCTCTAAATGAGAAGCAGCTGGTTGTATTTAACACAGACCATTTATTTGATGTGGCTACTTGTGTGAGAATAATTCAGACTTCCCCAAGCTAAACCACAAAGAGACTGCCACTTTATTTTCAGTAATATTATTTATTATTGACAACCTGATCTTGATACATGAAGCCTATAGAAAATATGAAAGGATGATTTTCATTTTGTTGCATAGTACTTTTCATTAGGAACTGACACATCTCAAATTTTAAAATTTGAATGAATGATCAAATACATCTTATTTTTATAAATATTTTGCTTTGTTACTAATTATTGATTAATGAACCATAAAGATGAGTAATACACAAATCACCCTGGAAAATGCTGTAAGGTAGTGTAGAAAATAAAAATAATTCATATGTTTTTGTAATAGAACATATAGTAAGGGATGTGACACAAAAATACAAAAATACAGTGAGAGTTCAAATAAGGTAAAAGCTCCAAAGAATTTGAAATACCAGAGAAGAACTTCACAAAGGAATCTGAACATAGGTTCGGGCATGTTGGATAGAGGGGGAAATAGAGGATATTCCATGCAGAGCGAACACAAATGCAAAGCTGTGAAGATGGAAAAGCATAGGTTGTGTTAGGGCATTAGTGTAAAGTCCAATTTTATTAGAATTTAAGAAGACTGTAAGGAAGTCATTGGAAATAAACCTGGGAAAGTAGGCTATCAGTAAATTGTGGCAGCACTGAACACCTGACTTTATTCTGAAGTAATGAAAAGTCACGAAAAGGATTTGAGCAAGGGGAGTGATATAATCAGATCTGGCTATCCGAAGACTAACATCATCAACTGTGTACAATGTGAGGGACGAGCTAGCAGGCTCTGCATGCTCAGGCAAGAAAGAACAGAGACCAGCGTTAGAGCGGTGACCATGGAAATAAGAAGGAAGGTAAGATGGATTAGACAGAGTAGACTTGGACAACTAGGCAAATAATTTAATGTAGGAGATGGAAAAGACAAAATAACAGTTTGGCATCTAAGTGACTAGAAAATCAGTGTTATAATTCACCACAATAGATAGGTCCAGAGGAAAATTAGTTTTGCATGGGAAATTGATTAGCTCCATTTTGAACCAGTATTAATAAAATTCGAAATACTAGAAAGGTAGCAAGAAAGAGAGGTCAAAAATTATATCCCCCTTCCCCTTTTTTGTTTCACATAAGTAGCAAATTCACCACCTCGAAGCATCATATGTGATACTAAATCATTTGTCAAATCCTATGAAGATGTCTTGGTCTAATTCTGACTAAGTTTTTGACTATAGCTCACCAGTCTCATTTCACTCACATTCAAAGTAGAAACTATCTTCCTGGCTCTTATTGCTTCTATCCACATTTTCTTCAAACTTAAACACAATTCATTTATTTCTCATCAATCAGATGTTGCCTGTCTTTTAACACCATCCTGAAGTAATTCCTGCTTACTAAGTTTTATTCCTTTCCCTTATTTTTTTTAAATTCTTTTCCCCAACTATGCTTTTTTCTGTTTCCCCCCAGTTAATATGTTTTAAATAAATGTATGCCTTCTCCATTTAAAATGAGATGAAACCATTCCATTTTCCCTCAGTGCTGCTGTTTTTCTTTTTTTCATTGACATTTAAGAGCAAATGGGTACTGTTTTTCCAGGATTGATATGGACTTGATTTGATAAACTCACAACTGAGTTCTTTACCACCTGTATCCATCAAATTTGTTTGAGAAACAACATAGCAACATACTATAAACTCCTAAGAAAAAAGCAACATATAAATAAAATGAATCCAAATACAAAGTACATAGTAAGGGTATTCTCATTTGCTTTTTCTTTACATTTTTTTTTTTACATTTTTACATTTTTTTTACATTTTTTACATTTTTACATTTTTTTTACATTTTTTTTTTTACCATTTACTTACAAACTTTAATTCAGCAAAGGTCTGTGTGGGGAGATTGGGAAGAGGACATCCCCTGGAGTGGATGTGGGCCCCCAGTGAGGGGAGGGAAGCTGGTGGCCCAGTTGACCAGGGGCAGGGCCCAGGGTCACCTCAGGTCAACAGGTCTTGCTGGTGGGCAGGTGCAGAGCTTATCTGCACAGAGCTGTTGGTTTCTGGGGCTGGGCCGGAAGGAGGCCAGCTCCAGTGATCTGGCCTGGGACTGGAGGGTATAGTTCATCTTCAACAAGGGGGCGACAGCAGAGGCTCAGTGAGATGGGTGCCATGCCTGACTCCCACAGCCAGGCAGCAGGGGTACTGGTATAAGCTGGCAGAGAAAGTCCATCTGGGTGGAAGGAGTGGTGGGGTTGGTTGGCCAAGAGGAAGGCTTTGGCCTTCTACTGTCCCCAGGGAGGAGACCCTAGGTAGGGGGGCCAATCCCCGGGCCAGAGCTGTTTGGTCCATAGTTCAGCTCCCAGAGTTCGGCGTCTGAAGCTCTGGCCAGCAGGGCCTGGGGCCCAGCTTTAAGGCATCAGAAGGCGAGGGGGCTGTGGCAGAGAGCTGGGGACCTGGGGCTGGGGTACAGGCCAGAGCAGGCAGGCAGGGGCAGGAGACAGCCATGCCTGCAGCAGACACAGGGAAAAGAGAAACCTTGCTTCCCTCATCCCAGGAAAAATTATTCCACCATAGATTTGCTTACATAAAAGTAATGTAGGTAGGGTTTTAATCTCATTTTACTCCCTAGAATTTCCTAATTTGAAATCTGCATATGACACTGCTTGGCTAAGTGCCCTCATCAAGCCATGAGTCACTCCACCCTTTATGTGTCCCCAGCACTTTTTACATAGCCCCATAATATAATGTTATAGTATAATCACCGGATTTCCATCATATTGTGAGACCTTGAAGACAGGGACTATTCCATCTTAACTCTGATATGCTTCGTGTCTGGCACAGTACCTGATACATAAAAAGTGGACCAAAGTTTAATGAATAAATACATGAAGAAATGAAGGATGAATGTAAGAGATGGCTATGCAAGGATCCTTCAGAAGCACCATGCTTAAAATGTCATATCTATTTCAATGATTCTCTCTCCTGATAGTTTTCAATTTGTTTACAAATCTAAAGCCAAGCAACTTAGAATTAGTTTAAAAATGCATGAGATAATATATGACATGCTTAATAAAATTAAGATGTGCTATCTTAAATATATTGTTTTTTAACAAATAAATATTGTCAGCAATGTTTATTTACTTTAAATTAAATTTGCTTTTTTCCATTTTATTACCTTTGTAACCTTTTTTCTGCTTATGAAAGTAATTCTGTTTGTGGTAAAAGACTTGGAAAATACCAAAAAGCATAAAGAAGATTAGGTGACAATATGAAGATGGTTTATATGTGGGATATCCATCCTATTCCAAGGTCTATATCTCTGTTATTGTGCCATTACCATGCTGTTTTTGTTACTATAGCCTTGTATTAAAGATTGAAGTCTGGCAGACTAGGGTGGGTAAACTCACAGCTAATGGAGATGGGGTGCACTGTATGGGGGAAGAACATGCTTGTGGGTGTGGCTTGAGTGAGGCAAATGCACTTATGTAACCACAATGTTTGTATGCCCTAATATTCTGAATTAAAAAATAAAAATAAAGTCACTCTTGATCTCCCCCAAAAAAAGCATAAAAAAGAAAAAAGTCATTTATTTTTGACATACAAAATTTTACCTTTTTATAGTTAATTCTATTTGGAGTTTTCTACTTTTGACTTTTGTACTTGTAGATTTATGTTTATTTAGCTATTAGATTAATATTTCTTTGTTAATATTCTTTACAAATATTTTGTTTTATTTTATTTATCTTAAGTAATCATTTTTATAATAATATATTTCAGGTATGTGGAAATGATATAGCTATACAGAGCTATAATGCAACATAAAAAAACACTAGCAACACAACAGAAGCCTCGTATGTAACCCCCCAAAAACATCCCTAACTGCAATAATCCTTCTAGAGAGGGATTATTCTAGAGAGAAAGATATTGCAGCTCTGATTTTGACTTTATCATTTTCAAGCATGATCTATCCATAAAATTTGTTATATATTTCATATCATTTAGCACTTATGAAATTTTTGGCATATATGGCATTGCTGCTTCATATGTATAAATTGTTTTGCATATGTGGTTTTACACAAGTTCTTTCATGAATATTACCTATTTATGAATTCTCTGAAGGTTGCTTTTTTTCATTTAATATGTTTTGAGATTTATCTGTATTGATACAAATATTGGTAACTCATTTTGTATTAATTTAGCCAATTTAAAATTAAGTGAATATAACTAATGCTGGTGCTTTACCTAGGGTTGCCCCAGAAGCAGACCCTAAGATAAAGCTTCAAGAGTGAGTAGTTTATGTGTACAATATAAGGAACTGTGGCAGAGGAGTGTGGAAGAGAGACAGGGAACAAAAAATTGCCAATCAAGAATGCATTATGAAGCCAGCTACAACAGTGGGTGACCAGAGCTTAATCATGTAGATTGGTGTAAAATACACGTTTCAAAGGGTATTTTATTCACCAACTCCCATCAGTCACCATTTGAGAGCTGCTCCTGAGGTATGTTGATTCTCTAATATTTCTGACTTGCAGGACATACTTGGAGAGAAATGCCTTCTACACCTCAGACAAAGCCCAAGCCCAAACACAGAGATATAGGTGCCAGCAATTGGAAGTCACCTGCATACACCAAAATGTTTGAGAAATATGGGCAGGACAATGGCCTTGACCAAATTTGGGTGGACCACAGGGTAGTGAATACTCCTTTTGTACTAGCTTTAGAGTAGTCCATCTGTGCTATACAGTAGAAAAGCAGATGTTTAAAATATTACCTGTCATACCTTCAAACTCAGGTTATATATCTGCTGAGGCTAGAACTTTAGAGATCTTGATAGAAAAATGTCAGGATGCTAGAATATCTTAGCCAATTTTCTCAAGCTTTCCTATTTAAAAGCTAAAAAGAAAACACACCTTGCTTTATTTCTGTATCTAACAGTCCAGGACAGCTGCGATTCAGATTAGCCATGAGCTTTAAAAATTGAAAAAGGCAAATTCTACACCCTAAGGAAAAGTTAGTGCAAGGAAACCCAGGGAAGCTAATAATAATGTTACAAATAAGAATAGGATCTAGAAGAAGCTACAATATGATTCACCAGCCCTTCTGAAGAACCTTGAGTGCTAAGCCTAAAGAAGGTATTAGCTAAGATATTTTATGTAAAAATGACACTCCAATTTAAGTATCTGAATTAAAGGCAGTGAAAAGAACTTTCCCTGTCATGCTACCTAGAGATACAATGAGTATCAGTTAACATTTTCAATTCCAAATAATTATTCTGCACAGCTATAACCTCTAAGCTAAGAGTTGAAATATGGGTAGACCATTGAAGCCTAATATTAAGAAACAGAAACCACAGACTCCAATTTCTCCTGAGACTATGACTCAATACAATCTCAGGTTCCAGTTACTAGTTTACAGCATTAACCAACCCTAAACCTAATGCCTAAGCATTTCCTACACCATCAAACCCAATAGAAAATGGGTTGCTAATATATGACAGCTACCAAAAGTAGAGTCCTTCTCCATGTCAGTATCAAATGTCAATTAATTTACTGGACAATATAAAATTGTCAAGTAAAATCTTCCATGAAACAGATTGGCTGACGAAGGAGCTCAATATCCTTCCAGAGCAGGAAGAGCTTAAAATTCCTGATGAGTAGAAGAACCACTGTTTATTAATTTCTTCCCTCTTCTCATTTTCAAATGATAATTTTATTGAATTTTATTTACCCCACTATTGTCTATTATGTTTGTTATAGATGTTTAAATAAATATACCGCTTAGTCATAGACTGCTCAATCATGAGAAGCTATGTCTGAGACTGACAGGCATAAAGCAAAGATCCTGATCTGGAAGTAGATAGAGTTTGTGCTCAATTTGGCAGCACATATACTAGAAGTAAATAGAGTTAACTGTACAATGCACATTTGTGCTTTTTACAGAAAAGGTGAATGTGGTATTTTGTTCTGTATATAATAGTTACATTATGTTACATAGGAGCAATGCATATATTAAAAGAAATGTGAACATGTATGAATTAAAAGAAAATGTATGTGTTTTCTGGACAACCAAGGGTGATATAATGGACATGTATTGATTTTACCCACCAAATATCCTGACTACAGAACTCATCTTTTCTTATGGACCTCTCTATTTCCAATACATTAGATTTAGACGGGCTTCCCTAGTTCTTGGGACATACTCTGACCTTATCCTTCACAAGTAAAATCCACAATTACTGCTTAAGAGGTGAGCACATGTCAACCAAATCAGCTTAAAGACTTTTGCTAAATGTATTGGGGGGAAAGCATTCTTATTCCACTGGCATAACTAAGCTTGCAGAATATAAGCCTGGATTTCCAATATTCATCTTTGCTACCACTTACAGAGTTTCTGAGAATGAAACCAGCCAAGAAAGCAGAGCTGAGCAGCACGAAGAGAGATTCTTGATAACCTTGGGTAAGCACCTAAATTCAGCTATGCCCAAAGCCGACAAATACATCCTGCACTTCTCAGCAATTTGAGCCAGAAAATTCATTTTTCTGCTTCAGTAAGTTCAAGATATGTTTCTGAAACTTAAGAGTCCTGATAAATATAAGTATATTTCTGACCTGACCCTCCATTTCAATAATTCAAACTTTTAATTTCTAAGTCTTTCTGTTATATAATATTTATTAAATTTCTCAAGAGAATAAAAGCTTGCACAGAAAAACTTTCTAATTCCTTAAAATTCACTTAGTCATCCCTCTCCTGTTTTAATATTATTAATATTTCCAAGAAAACCAAGAGCTTGGAGGGCATATTTGGTTCCATCACGGAAGTAGAGTTCACTATGAGTGCTACAGAATAAGAGATATTCTGTAGGAATCAGACCTTACCCAATTGTGGGAGGAGCTGGGTAATTGCCAGTCCAGAGGGAGAGTAGGATGATCAAAGAAGGAGTAGAATCCTTCTGAAGTGCTGGTGCAAGTTAAAAGTCAAAAAGTGAATGGTTGCAAGGATATTTGAAAAGAGGAGCACATCTAGCCAGCAAAGTGAGACTAAGGGGGAAGCTCGTGAGAGGTCTATGGGAGGCTACCTACGGCTGCTGTCGCTTTACAGCCAAGCATGCACTGAGGATCTGGACTCTTCTTAACTGCCAAGGACAACAGTTGTGAAGATGAACTACTTCTCCTGGTCACTTTAGCCACAAAGAGAATAAAAGCCACTCTCTCACACTTGTGCCTTCCAAATCTCACACAAATTCTCTTTTTGTCAACTTTAACTTAGAATCATTCAGGGCAGAGGATTCTGGGAAATATTGTTCTCAGTTTAACCAAGTTGACACAGAGCAATCCGAAACAATCCTTTTCTGGTCAACTGGGCATCAATGTACAGCTCTTTTAACTGTATTCCTTATAAGACAAAAGGAAATCAATGATTTTACCTAACATGATGTAACTCTCTTGCATAAGTGAAAATATACTATCCCTTTCCACAGAAGAGGTTATACAAAATGTCATCTTAGGATTATTTCTTCTTCTAAATCATGCTCTCCTTTTGATATCCTGTAACTAAATACTGAGCGGTAAGTTTACTGTGAACACAACTTATTTAGAAAGTAGGGAAATGGGAAATGAAAGAAGAATAAGAATGGTAAGTTAATATAGACACAAATAAATTTGTTAAAATAAAGAAAAAATATTTGTAACTACAATTCTCATTTCTGCAACTAGTCATGTGATCATGGCTGGTATTTGTAACTTTCTTCTTCTACTAGCTATGCTTTAGTCTCTGTGGTCCAAGAAAGCACCTCACCTGGTGGTGGTTTCTTTCCTAGTTGGATAATCAAAATCTTAATTTCTGAAAGGTCTGTACCTTTACCAGTCCCAACTCTATTGGTCAGTTGCAGTTTTCTATTAAATTCTATTGCAGGATTTGGAAGTACTATGGCACCTCAAAATACCTTTCCCATTCCAAACATGCTCCTCTTTTTCCAATGTATAGTAGCAACCCAGTTTTTTGCCAGTTGATTAGTTGGTGTGTGAAGTCCACATTTGTCAGGTGTCAGTATCAATAACCAGTTTGGTGAAACTATTACTGAGTCCCTTATGGAAATATCTCTCCCTTGGGAACTAAGACCTCCAAACCTGCAGAGCCAAAATTTACAGGAATAAGAAGCAAAAATGTTGATAGACAGCCACTTTGTGTCAGCTCCTCACCATGTATTGGTCTCAGATTCAGATTCAGATTCAGATTCAGATTCAGATAATATACCTAATTCCAAAGAACATTACTCCAGTCCCTAAATGTGTTGCTATCCAGCTGGCACCATAACTGAGTTTTCAAAAGGTCATTCTACTGTCGTATCAGGCCAGCTGCTTTGGGGTGATAGGTAACATGCTAAGACCAGTGAATTCAATAAACATGAAGCATTGCTCTACTGAATTTGTTATGAAAATAAGTTCATAGGTCAGAGACAGTGCTGTGTAGAAGTCCATGATGTTGAATAACATGGTTATGCATGTATGCCTTGGATCCAAACTAACCATGGATGATGGTTTTGGCAGAATCATTGCAGGTAGAAAAGGAAAATCCATATCCAGAGAAGAATCTATTTTATGGAAAATAAAGCACCAACACTTCCATGATGAAAATTATCCAATATAATCACTCTGACAGCAGGTGGCTGACAATATGTCAGGCATATGGTGTCATATTAGTAGTGTCTCAGATTTGTCAATTGGCTGATTGGACATTCAGCAGTGGCCATGCCCAGATCAGCCCTGGGTTGTTGAGCCCATGCATCCCCTCCCTCCTTGCTTCCATGGCCACTTTCTGTGTTCATTTAGCTAGGATATTAGTGACTGATGTCAACAGAAGAGCAACTTTACACAGGATTCTTAAAATCCTCCTCTACTGATATTGCTCTTCAGTGAGCATTCACATAGGTCACAAATATCTTCATACTCCTGTATACATTCAGATCTATCCACATACTACTTCCTCAGATTGTCCTGTGACCAGTTTTCTGATTGTGTTCCTTCCAAGTCTCTGACAATTCATCCAAACATTAAGCAGTGCATATGGATCTATGTAGACCCATGTATTTGGCCATCTTTTCTTCCAGGCAAAAAATAAACAACCAGGTGCACTGCTCTGAGGACTTCCTTAGCACTGCCATTTAGGGTTACCTGAGAGGAGTTATAGCCTTGCAGCTTCCCATTTCAGAGCGATGCTAGCACATTGTGCAGAATCACCTATAAACCAGACCCCAAATTTTATTCTTCCCTAGTTTATTGGTCATAGGAAGCTCTCCATGAGACCATAGGTACGGTCTGAGATGGAGGAAGCACCAAAGCAGAAATATTGGCCATGAGTCTCTGTCATACTTGTTGCTGCACTAACTTGAGCTTTCAAGACCTGCTTGAACCTCATCTGCTATGTACTACTTTCATTTGATGATGGAGTGCTATTGTACATATCCAATGTTTTGGCTTGGCGCCAAACACTTGCTTTGTGATAGGGAGCACATGTGGCTTAGTAACTTACTGTGCAATGGTCAAACTTTCAGTTACTTGGCTCTTGGCCATGAGCAAGCCTGAAAATATTTTTAAAAGGAGAAGAGTTTTCTGCAGAGGAGGGAGAACTCTGCTCCAAATTGTTAAAGCTTTATGCTAGGATTTAGTTGTAGGGACCTGCCAAAGTTTCAATCCAGCATCCCTATCTACTACTTCAGACACCATAACATCTGCTCATTCGTGTGCCCCAAGTTGTAAGCAGCTAATATAGTAGCTTGGACCTTATATATTACCTTCTCTTGCACTGATCCTACTCAAAATTGGTAGCCTTTAGAGATACTTCTTAAATGGGTCAGCATAAAATGTCCAAGTGAAATATGTGTTGCTTCCAAAAATCTAGAGGCCCATGAGGGACAGTGCCTCTTTCTTAGAAGGGGCCAGATGCAATAATTTGTCCTTCATCTTCACAGGGATTTATTGACATGCCCAGACCAAGTTCACCAAGGTGGCAAGCCCTTGAACTTTGATGTGGTATTTCTGTATTAAACATATCCTTACATTTCCAAGGTGGTGAATTTTTCTCTTACATGTTGTGATGAGATGAGCCTTTTCAGAAGTATCAACACTAATATAGAAGAGCTAAATGATGGTGAACAGGATCTTCAAACCAGCCATCAAGTACTGTTTTGAAAGAAAGCAGAACACTAAGTAATGGAACCAAAGGCTGAAGTCCTAATGGCAATTTGAAACCAAAAGTAGGCCTGCAGGGTAGGAAATCACTAAATTAGGCAAGAAATTATCCTCCCACATCAAAGAGAGAATGTTATATCCAGGACTAGTTCTGAAGGGCTTTTATCTTCTATTTTTCTCCTTGCTTTTAACACTTTGTATCTCTTCTACCGTTGACCTAAAAGCTAAATTTTATCAATTTTCCTTGCCACAATATGTCAAGTTCTAATGCTCTCTGCTGTCTCCAAGATAAAAAGCAAACAACTCATAGCCAAAAGGTTCCCAACTATTTTCGCAGCCTTGGCTGTAACACTTCACCTCATCATGCAACTTGTTCTCAAGTCAAGATGAATTCCTCACCTTTCCTAGAGGAAAATATTGTGTTTTCTCAACTTCCAGTCTTTGCACATCCTGGTCCTTCACTGGGAATGAACTCCCTCCTCTTCTTCTCTTGGATTACTCAGTTTATCCTCAAGACTCAATTCAAATATCCTTTCTGATTTCATTGCTTCCCCCAAACAAGTGGATCAGTCCCATCTCTAGATTACCCCCAGTGTGCTGTCCATATTGTTAGAATGCTCACCACAGAGAGTGTTGTTTTTCTATTTATATGTGTCTATCTCAGTGACTAGAACGAAGGAGGAGCATAATAAACATTTGATCAATAAATAAATGGATAGATTAATTACCTTATGGTTTGTCCAAATCCTTCACTATAGCTCCCTATTTACCTGTAATTTTCTATTGATTTATTTAAAACCTTTAAGAGGGAATTTATTTTTCCAAAACAGCCATGCAAGCAATTATCTAGTCACTAACAGAATGCTCCTTTGAATTGGTTTTTTTTTAGAGACCACTTAGAAAAGTCTGGTACTTAGTGTTTAATTAGCTGATATTTTTGGTGGCCCAACCTTGCATGAATCTCTGTATAAGAAAGAGAAAAAATTGACCTGTTAATTAAAATGTTGATCTTTTTATAGTTTACTCTGTTAAAGTTATGCACTTACCCCAGAATAACAGACAGAGCCCTCAATTAAAGTCTTTGTTTTCCAACATACTGGCTGTGTGACCTTTGATAAATAACCTCACGATTGCTAAGTTATCTTTCCACTGTAAAATGAAGATAACAATTCCTGCCCATCTTAAAGGTTACTGTAAATATGAGTTTTTAAAGTGAATATAAGCACTATTCATATGCAAGCATTATGAGTAGCATGTGCCTACTGAACATATTGATACATTTAGAGAGACATTCTGTGGATGTCCTCTGTGCCCTGCAATTTATTTAACAGTATATCTCTCGCAACCTGCACAATGTCTGAAAAAAATAGAAACTTCATTAACACATATTTAAATATCTACATTTAAAAGCAAATCATTGAAATGATGCCTGGAAAATTCAGGAATCTTTACTTTATAGATAGAATTAATTACTTTTTTCTATCATTATTGTAGGGTAATATGTTACTTTTATAAGAAAGAAACAAATAGTTTGTAGTCACAACAATGTAATCTAGTCTAGCAGTTCTTGTGTATAGGCCAAATTCCAGGTAAATCGTGACTCTGTTGTATAGAATAAATTGGTAAATTTAAGGAATCTATGAAATGCTAAAACTTATGATTTTTTTTGAGAACTACAAATTCTCAGTTATATCTGTTGACCTACAAATGCAAATGTCCACCAGAATACTGGAATATACTGACAATCAATTTCCCCTAAATTAGAAGCACCTGTGTTACTTTGCTCTGCTCGTGTGAGTTGTGAAGAGCTCCGAGCTCCAGCTGGCCTGACAGCTGCTTTGCAATAGCAGGGTGGTGTAGCCATAATTGTGGTGACAGCAATGGAGATATGGCTACATTTCAAGGGAGAATCATCTTACCACTTAACATTTTTTCCTGTCCTGAAACCTCACCTTTATCTTGCTTTATATTCATAGTTCCATTCTCTATGGAGAAAACTGTAAATCAGATTCCTTAAAAATTAAGCATGTTCATTCATTTCACAAAAGTTTATTGAGTTCTCAATGTGACAAAAGGGCAGCATGCAAGATGTGGTAATATAAAGGAAGATAAAAGGCTCACCGCAAACTCAAGGAGACAGACCTGTGAATGGCTTATGTCCACAGGGGAGCAAAAGGTAAAACCAACTATTAATAATTTCATGAGAAAGAGTCAGGAAAGTCTTCTCAGAAAAGGTGGCATTTGCGCAAACTTGAAAGATGACTGCACCAAGCTAATAAATTTAGGGATTTCTAGAGTGAGAGAACTGCATATATTTAAAACCCAAGGTATTTATCTGCTTTGAAGATCCTGAAAACTACTAGTAATTTAGACTCTTGAAAACAAATGAGTGTTTAGAAATGGAGAGCATAGTACAGGCCAGTAGGGATAGCCAGGGGATAAATGGAGAATTGGTTGGGGCAGATTAACCATGCTATTACCTTGTGGTGGCAGATAGCCTCTCCTGTGCTTTAAATGAGTGAATCAGTCAAGAACATATAATGATACTGTAATTTGAGCAGGGAGAATTTAATATAAATAATTATTAACCATAACAGGGTATTGAAGTAAGGAAGTATTAGCTAGTAAGAAGTAAAAGGGACTCTGATTAATATAGGAATAGCAGGTATATGGTGTAGCCAGTACCCTTTAGGATGAGACAGAGCTCAAGGATAAGCCCAGATTTCCAACGTCTCACTCTCCAACTCCCACCCCAAAGGCCAAGATCTAGACCTTGTAGAAGGCAGAGAAGTGGTTCACTGGATGCAGAGAGGATGGTGATGCTGCTCAGTTGGAATTCGCTGGAAATATACCCTCTAGGGTGCCAAAGGTAACTATTCCTAGGGAGATGGCTCACTGGAAGCACTCTGTTACATTATATTAAATAAAACTACCTGACGGGGAGATGCTGAGGAAGCTGCTGGCTGCTGAGTTCTGCCACCTGGCATGAACTGTGAGGCCAGGCACTGGAGAAGCATCCTGCACTGGGAAGAGCCTAGCACTGCAGAATCCACTCATGCTTTAGGACCCTGACAAAGGGAACACACTGGACCCAAGAAGGAAAGCCCCTTCGTCCTGCAACATCTCGCCAACATCCCCTAGTAACAAAGCTTAACATCATGCCAGCTGCAAAGAAAAGTATTTAATTGGCCCAGCTTCATTTTCACAGAACAGGTAAAAAGGGTGAAATTAGAACTGTGAGGCAGCTGTGGAGAGAGCAGAGAACCAACACAATATCAAGAATGAACAAATTCTCAGGAACAGGCGCCATCTCTAGAACTGGCAGTGAAGGTAGAGGCTGAAAACAGGATTGATGGAAAGTTGTTTTAAGAAGTAGTAAGATCCAAAGAATCCTTTCATCCGTCACTTTCTGCATCTGGGTGACTGCCCCCCTTCAACCAGAAATACTGGAATTTTATTCTTTGAAGAGAAAATAGAAGGTCTTTGGACTGGGAAAATCCAACCACAGTATGGAAATTCTAACCACAGTATGAAAATTCGATAAAAAAGTGAACGTAGATGTAGTGAATGCAGAATGCTGAGACCCCTGAATTCCCTTACAGATTTCAGAAGGCTGGCTCAATGTTAACAACTTTTTAGTGTCCCACACTTAAAGTGAGAAGACAAAGATAAGACATCAGAGGAAGGCTCTAACATGAGCAATAGAGACAAAAACAAAAACTGAAACAAAGACCTGGCAGGGAGAAGAAAGTTCAAATGTTCTCAGAGAATAAGAAAAAATATTGCATCCATGAAACAAAAACAGGATGGTAGATAAAAAGGGACATATTTATAATTAAAACAAAAAAGTAACATGATAAAAAGCATGGTAGCAGAGATTAAAAACTCTATAGTAGTGATTAAAGATAATGTCAAGGAAATCATCCAGGAATTAGAGTAAACAGAGATGGGAAACGAGAGACAGTTTAGGAGCTACCATATTTGAATCAAAAAGTGGGTAACAGACTTAAACCTAAGATATGAAACTATTAGAATTCTAGAGGAAAATGTTGGAAATACTCTCCTAGACATTGGCCTAGGCAAAGAATTTATGAAGAAGACCCCAAAGGCAATCACAGCAGCAACAAAAATAAATAAATGGGATCTGATAGAACTAAAAAGCTTCTGCACAGCCAAAGAAACTGTCATGAGAGCAAACAGACAACCTACAGAATGGAAGAAAATTTTCACATGTTACACGTCTGATAAGGGGCTGATAACTAGAATCTCTTTAGAACTTATGAAAATCAGCAAGAAAAAATCAAACAACCCTATCAAAAAGTGGGCAAAAGACATGAACAGAAACTTTTCAAAAGGAGACAGAATAATGGCCAACAAACATATGAAAAAATGCTCAACATTTCTAATCATCAGGGAAATGCAAATCAAAACTGCAATGAGATATCACTTATCTCCTGTAACAGTGGCCTTTATCAAAAAGTCTCCAAACAATAAATGTTGGTGTGTATAAGGAGAGATAGGAACACTCCTACACTGCTGGTGGGACTGCAAACTAGTTCAACCTCTATGGAAAGCAATATGGAGAGACCTTAAAGTGATACAAGTAGATCTTTCATTTGATCCAGCAATCCCACTACTGGGCATCTACCCAAAAGAACAAATGACACTCTACAAAAAAGACACCTGCACTCGAATGTTTATAGCAGCACAATTCACAATTGCAAAGTTGTGGAAACAACCCAAGTGCCCATCAATACAAAAGTGGATTAATAAAATGTGGTATATGTATACCATGGAATACTATTGAGCTTTAATAAACAATGGTGATATAGCACCTCTTGTATTTTCCTGGATAGAGCTGGAACCCATTCTACTAAGTGAAGTATCCCAACAATGGAAAAACAAGCACCAGATGTGTTCGCCAGCAAATTGGTATTAACTGATTAACACCTAAGTGGACATATAGGAGTAACATTTATTGGGTGTTGGGCAGGTGGGAGGGGGAAGGAGGGGACGAGTATATACATACATAATGAGTGAGATGTGCACCGTCTGGGGGATGGTCATGCTTGAAGCTCTAACTCTAGAGGGAAGGGGGGGCAAGGGCAATATACATAACCTTAACATTTGTAGCCCCATAATACGCTGAAAGAAAAAAGAAAAAAAAGAAGCTTCAAAAACAGAAATCAGATTAAACTAGGGAATCATCAACAAAATAATTCAAAAAAAGTTTCCCAGCACTAAAAGACATGAGTTTCCAGGTTAAAAGTGCCACTACGTGACAGCAGTAAAGATGAAAAAGAGACCTACACTTCAGCCTATAAGTGAAATTTCAGTATAACAAAGGTAAGTTTTAAAAGAAAAAAAAAAGGGAGCTAGTATGCCATGCAAAAAGGAGGAATCAAATTAACTTCAGCCATCTCAACAGCATTACTAATCTCTAGAAGGGAATGAAGAAGTACCTTCAAAATTGTGAAGAAAAAAATCTATTCAGCATAGAAATCGATGCCCAGCCTACCAGTGTTATGGTAAAATAAAGACATTTTCAAGTATGGAAATCCTCAAATGTTGTACTTCCCATATACTCTTTCTCAGGAAATAAAGGATATGCTCCAATAAAACGAGAGTAAACAAGAAAGAAGAAAAGAGGGGATCAAGGAAACAGGACACCCAAATTAGAAGAAAATCAGGGAATTTTTATCTTGGCAAGGAAGCAAAGTTCCTGGACAAGTGCTTTAGGGTATCTCTGAAGAGCAGTCTATTCAAATAGAAAAAGAAAAGAGATATCCAGTTGAACAAACTCATAAAAAACAGTTTATAGATTACCTCATAAGAATATTCTTTGGGAAATTGGTACTGAAAGACTGTTGGAAGGATATGAAAAATTGGCAAAATGAAATCAGTCTAATGAAGTAAGGCTATCATTAATTTCAAGAAAAATAAAAAGGACAAAAGGAAATGTAATTTTAGTAAATTTATAAAATGCTCATCCAGAAATATTATTAACATAGTCATAATAATTTAAGCAATGAATATAGATGTAAAGACAATCTTTTAATATAACTCTACTGTCAGAAATAAGAAGGGGAGGCAGAGGAGACAGAAGTTTTAGGATGTTTTAGTTTTAGAGCAGTTTTAGATCCTCAACCAACATATTAGAAAGTCAATAGTAAACAAATAAAATGGAATAATCAAGATATAAGAGTATGTCCATATCATTTAGAAATATGGTAATATATAAAGAAGAAATCTCTAAAGGAGTCAAAAGTGATTGCCTCTAGGAAAGGAAACTGGAGAAGAGTTTGGCAGAAAATTACTATATTTTGTTACATATCAATTTATTCTATTTGACTTATAAATTATGTGCCTATACTATTTTTTGTAAAATAAAATCGATTTTAAAAGGACCAGAAAATATATTAGTTGAAAATGTTTTTTTTTTTTTTCATATTCACATCCATTAAACCAGTATATGTTAAGAATTGACTGTATCTCAGCTCAATGTTAAGCACTGGGCATAAAACTGGAATAAGACAGGTTCCTAACCTCAGGGAGCTCATGGCATTAGAGGATGACAGAGGGATGGTGAGAAAAACATGGAACAAATAAATAAGAGGACATTGCTATAAACACTAGAATATGGTATGAATTGTAGCATAGGAAATGAAATTCTTTAAGAAAAATATAAGAGGAAATTTTTTCGACAATAAATGTTTTTACAGTTTAAAAGACGTTGTTCAAGCAGGCTACCATATCATCTCCTTAATAAAAGTAGAAATAGATACTCTTTTTTTTTTCACTTCCTCACATGTATGATCCCCATATGGGATCTATTACCTACATCATTGGATTTAACCCTCCTAACTCTAATGAGGCAACCCTTACTAGACTTATTTCACATATGAGCTGAATCATAGCAGCTTTAAGAATAGAAGAACTTCACATGAGTGCGAATGGCTGACACATGATTCAGCCTCAAAGAGAGGGAATACACTAGATTATCTTCTTGGCTGTGATTCAACAGTGTATTTCTTTCTGTGGGTTGTAGTCAAGAAAAGTTGGAAAGTAACTTCTACAGGTTACCAGAACCTCACAATGGTTGTGAAATGGATGTGTGTGCTAGAACATGAAGATATCTTTGTCATGCGAAACAGTGATTTAAAAATTGGATTGTAACTATTTATTTACACAGATATATGTATATATATATATATATATATATATATATATATATAGTTACCAAAGAAAGTATTTCTTCTTTTCCTTTAAATAAACTTCTTAAAATTTCCATGTGAATGATTTCAAAACACAATCAAAGTATGCCTAAATGTTCTCTTCTTTTGTAATTCTCAAAATGCTAATATTAATTGTTCTCTTAATATATTCTGAATAATGTAATTTAAACTTTAGATACCTAACTCCATTTTCCTGCCAATTTAGTCATTGTGTGCTTGCCATATTTGTCTCTTTATAACCTGAAATAAAGGATGGAAACTGAATAATAAAATGAAATGCTTCACTTTATTTTGTATTCATTCTGCCATCTTATTATTGAAGTAATTTGAATAGTAACTACATGTGATCTGTATAAGTATCACAATACTGCATTCTAAATTGAAATGCAATGATAGATGCTATAAATATTTGATGTCCTTTCCCCCTATTATTCTCTATGTATGCTTTCCATTTTGGCATCAGATGACCATTTTGAAAAGAGTAGTATGAGAATTCATATTTTCCAAGAGATTTATTTTTTTATAATGCTTTAGAAATGCTTGAGAAATCAAGAGTTCAGCTGTCAGTATAAACCATTGCTTAAATTCTAGAAGCCTTTAAAACCCTCACCATAAAAGGTTATTTTCATATTTAAAATTCACTGTGAATTTATTTCTTTTTGGACCAGAAAATGAGTTGAGTGTTATCTTTAAGCTACTGTAATTCCCAGGTGTGCTTCATATTAGAGTCATGTCAAAACAAGTCTGTTGAAATTAAATTACCCTTGTTTCTTCTTTTACAGAACATTTTCAAATCTGGGAGGAAAGAGATCCAATAAAACAGTAGCCACAAGGTTCCTGTTCTCAGAATATGAATGGTAAATAAAATGTTTTACAGGTACACACAGACCTATTTTATGAATTTAGCTTTGCTATTCACTGATCTAAAGCCGACTTGTACACATAAAAAGTAAATAACAAATCATGCAAGGCAGTGGTCATAAACTCTTCTTCCCCTGCTCTGCTCTGGAGCATTTGCTACTTTCTACTATTTATTATGTTATGTGTGAAAGTCTCATTTCTCTTACTATACTACAGTTCTTGAAGGAAAAGGCCCCTTCTCTTATTTATCTTTTTATTTTAAACAATACCTAGCTCTGATTTTGCACACAGCAATCAATAAATTTATTGCATTAATATTACAGTTTTTAAAATCTCATCCTAGAGTCCAAATACATGTATTAGTTTTATTGAAAATAATATCTGTCCATTCAAGAATATCTGAAAAACAGTAAAGTTAAAAAAATGCAATAAACCACAGTTTCTTTATATGAATATATCAGAAGCAGTGTTTTAAAATAATGACTTCTTTTACCTTTTTCTTGTTTGTGGCTATTTTTTTTTTCCTGGAGATAGGATTGCACAAGCTGGAGTACAAGGGAGTGATCTTAACTCACTGAAGTCCCCAACACCTGGTCTCAATGGGTCCTCCACCTTCAGCCGCCTGAGTAACTGAGACTACAGGCATGGACCACCAAGGCCCCAGCTTTCATGTTATTTTTAAATCACAATAAACAGTTAAGTAGGTACATAATATTTCATTTAGTGCATATTACAACATTCCTTTGTTTTGAAGTATAAAGTTTCTTTCAAAAATTCCCTCCCTGAATTTTTGAAATGCAATGCATCACTTTGAGGACAAAAGCATGCTAAGTGATTGGTGCTGAGATCACAGCTCAAGGTGTAGGTTTTAGGATGTATTGTGTCCAACCAACAGATAGTCATGCTATCCACAGCTCTGAAGTGTGAAATCCTGTGGTTCATTAGATATTATTAGCAGTTTGTGTCTCCACTTTTCTATCTTGATCACTCGAAAAACTTACCTTCTTAAGAAGAGGAAGAAATTCACATCTTTAAATAGCTGAAAACCTAATTGGCCCCAGTGCATTTCTAGTTGACACTAAGTCACTCCCTATTTACAGTTAGTCATAATGCTTCCATTAAAGCAAAATAATCCCTTAAAAGAATACATGGCACCATATAATGGATAAAAGATCTAACTGTAAGAGCTAGAAACATAAAACTCTTAGGAGAAAGCATAGGAAGAAAGCTTCATGACATTGGATTCATTAATGTTTTTGGGATATAGCACCAAAAGCACAAGCAACACAAGCAAAAATAGACAAATGGGACTACATCAAACTTAAAACTTTTGTGCCTCAAAGGACATAATCAAGAGAATGAAAAGATAACCTACAGAAAGAAAATATTTATAAATTACATATCTAATAAGGGATTAATATCTAGAATATATAATAAACTCCTACAATTCAACAACAAAAATCAATTAAAATATTAAAATATGGGCACAGACTCTAACAAACATTCTCCAAAGATGGTATACAAAGGGCCAAGAAGCATATAAAGAGATACTTAACATTGCTATTCTTCAGAGTAATGCAAATCAAAATTGTAATGACATATCACCTCACACCCATTAGAAAGGCTAACTATTAAAAAAAAAAAAAGAAAGTAACAAGTATTGACAAGGATATGGAGAAATTGGAAACCTTGTGGACTGTTGGTGGGAATGTAAATTGGTATAGCCACTATGGAAAATAGTATGGATGTTCCTCAAAAATTAAAAATATAACTACCATATGATCCAGCAATCCCACTTCTGGGTATTCATCCAAAAAAATCTAAAACAGGATAATGAAGAGATATCTGAGCACTCATTTTCATAGCAGCACTGTTTGCAATAGCTTAGAAGTAGAAACAATCCAAAAGCCCATCAACAGATGAATGGATTGCAAAATGTAGTATATACACACAATGGAAGATTATTTAGCTTTAAAAAGAAAAGAAATTCTGACATATGCTACAGCATGGATAATTCTTGAAGGCACTCTGCTAAGTGAAATAGTCTAGTCACAAAAAGACAAATACTACAGGATTCAGCCTATTTGAAGTATCTAAAGGAGGCTAATTCATAGAAACAAAGTAAACTGGTAGTTACCAGGAAATGGGGGAAGGGAAAGAGGGGAAGTGGTTTAGTGGATATATCATTTCAGATTTGCAAGATTAAAAAGTTCTAGAGATCAGTTTCATAATTGTGAGTATACTTAACACTATTGAAGTATATACTTAGGACCTGAAATCAGTATGGCAAAAAGACATCTGCATTCAAATGTTTATTATAGCACTCTTCACAATAGCCAAGACATGGAATTAACCTAAGTGTACATCAATGGGTGAATGGATAAAGAAAATAGGGTATATATACACAATAAAATACTGTTCAGTCATAAAAATGAAATCCTGTTATTTACAACAACATGAGTGAACCTGAGAACATTATGTTAAGCAAAATAAACCAGGCACAGAAATACAAATATCATATGATTGTAGTCACATGTGGAATCTGAAACAAGATGATCTCATAGGAGGAATGAATAAAATTATGGTTACCAGAGGCTTGGGTATTTGGGGCTGGGGAGATGCTGGTGAAAGGATAAATAATCACAGTTAGATAGGAAGGACAAAAAATTGTACAGAATAGGCAAACATATAGAAACAGAAACTAAATGGGTGATTGCCTGAGGTCATTGTTCTGATGGGGGTGGGGGGAGAAATAGGGAATGATTACTAATGGTTATGGAATTCATTTATTGAATGAAAATGTTCTAATATTGATTGTGGTGATGGTTGCACAGCTCTGTGGACATACTAAAAAACATTGAATTACATAATTTAAAAGGATGAATTGTATGATATGCAAATTATATTTTAATAAAACTGTTAAAAATAATGAAAGTATTTAAATCCCCCCAAAATGATTAAAATGGCCAATTTTGCATTATGTGGGTTTTTAAAATTTGTTTTCCATAATAAAAAAGTCACTTATTCTTACCCTGGACCATAATGTGTCTACTTCCAATGCTTCCTTGAAGGTAAAATATGATGGAAAAAGAAGCTTGAATTGTGTGCCTAAGGATAGAGATAAATTTTATTTCAGATTCAAGCAAAGAACAGAGAAAACTGTGATCACACTGCATTAACTTTCTAGCCAAAAATTAGCTGTGAAAGGTACTTTGAAAGTGGGTATGGAATTCATGAGAAAAACCTTTGTTGGAGGGGATGGGTATATACAACCACAACGAGTAAGATGTGCAACATTTGGGGGATGGACATGCTTGAAGCTCTTACTCGAGGGGGGAGGGGCACATGGGCAATATATGTAACCTTAACACATGTACCCCCATAATACACTAAAATTAAAAAAAATTAAAAAAAATAAACCTTTGTTGGGAAAGCTTGTGAAACCCCAATGTGCCACCACTGTTGGCACTTAATGAGGAAATCCCTAAAGATAAATGTGTGACAGTAGATATAATAACCACAGGTGGTGGATTCTGCATGCTGTATCTTGTGGAAATAAACATGTTCTGTATTTTGGAAGAAAGATTTTGATAGAAACTTTGTTCATGAACTTGAATCAGGCTGAGGAAAAAAAAAACAGAACATGCTGAGAAAGCAACAAAGGAGGTGATATATTGTCTTGTTTGACTGCTATAAAAAATACCATAAACTGGGTAGCTTATAAAAAAAAGAGGAATTATTTCTCAGAATTCTCGGGGCTACATCGCAGATCAAGGCAGATTAGGTCTTTGGTGAGAAACTGCTTCCTCATTGATAGCTGTCTTCTCACTCTAACTTCAATGGCAAAGGGGTAAGGGATCTCTCTCATACTACTTTTTATTTGGACATTAATCCCATTTATGAGGGCTCCGACCCTATGACATAATCACCTTGGGGGTGAATATTAAGATGCTTTGGTAATAAAGAACAGCTATAGAGGGAATCCTTGGAAGGTGGGAAATTACGTAATAAATTTAGAAAATTAAGTATGAATTTTGGGGAAACAAACTTCAGACTATAGCATGCATTTACACAGAGTCTGAGAAGAAGAAATAATGACTTTGTACTAGAAGAGGGAGTCCAGCATCACTGCAGGAGTATAAGCCAGATGAAAAAAAACACATGTGCACTTAGATGTGTGCTAATTATTTCAACTTAGCACTGTCTGCAGAGTGGGCCTATGGTGAATGGAGATGACTGATATTCATAAGACCTCTTCTAAGGAGATGCATGCATAATTTATTATAGTAAATTCTTATATAAAGTCAGATCTTCAGAAAGCAACAAAATCAACTTGTGGTACTCAGGTTCATTATTCCATAGGCTTACCAGACTTACAAAGCATCAGTAAACATTTAATGTGCACTTACTATTCTGAATATCAGGGACATGATGATTAACAAAAAGACATGGCTCTTTTCCTTTAAAAGATTATAGTCTAGTTGAATAAAGTGATCCATACACCAACATTTTCAATGTAATATAGCAAGTGCAGTGATAAGGTATGGACAAAGTACCAAGAAAGCAGACTAAAAGGCACTTGGCCCAGCCTGCACATTTAGGAAATAATTCTTGGATTTGATGACTGACCTCAGTCTCAATGGATGAATATGACATAACTGTGAATATTAAGATGCTTTGGTAATAAAGAACAGCTATAGAGGGAATCCTTGGAAGGTGGGAAATTACGTAATAAATTTAGAAAATGAAAACAGCTCAGTATAAGGGTGGAAGAAGAAATTAGAATGTCCTATCTGGCCATGGTGGACTGCATAAACCACATTAATGCCATGTCCTCTGCTTCCATCTAGGGTTGAGATAACATGTGTCTTTATCAAATGGCTCTAATAAAAGTGTTTCTGTGGACAATATTTATTATGATGTCATCTCTTAAATGTGGCTCTTTTATATAAAGATTCAAGAAAACATAGAACAAGAAAAAAGTTTGTTTCTTCACTCACACAGTTAGAAAAAAGACATCTCTCCTGGTGAAATTGTATTTTGCCTTTTATTAGTCAACGAGGGCTATCTTTTAACCCATCAGATTTTCCATTTTCCTTGGAGTAGAAAATTTTTTTTTTTTTAATTTCAGAAATTACGGGGGTACAAACATTTTAGTTACATGTATTGCTTTTGTACAGTTTGAGTTAATGTTATAAGTGTGCCCATCACACAGATAGTGTGCATTGTACCCGTTAGGTGTGAATTTACCTAACCCCTCCTCCCCCCATCCTGCTTGATTTCTATTGACTTTTATTTCCATATTTGCATATAAGTGTTGATTGATTAGTTCCAGTTTAATAGTAAGTACATGTGGTGATTTTTTTCCATTCTTGTGATACTTCACTCAGAAGGATGGTCTCCAGTTCCATCCAGGTTGTTATAAAAGGTATTAGTTCCCCATTTTCTATGGCTGAGTAGTATTCCACAGTATAAATATTACACATTTTATTAATCTACTCATATATTGATGAGCACTTGGGTTGATTCTATATCTTTGCAACTGTGAACTGTGCTGCAATAAACATTCTAATGCAAGTATCCTTTTTATAAAATGACTTTTTTTCCTTTGTGCAAATGCCCAATAGTAGGATTGCTGGATCCTACTAAAAGTAGGTCTACTTTTAGTTCTTTATCTCTATTACTGCTTTCCATAGGGGTTGTACTAGTTTGTAGTCCCACCAAAAGTGTGTAAGTATTCCTTTTGGAGTAGAAAAAGTGAATACTCAGTTTTTCTTTTATTCATTGCAGCTTGCTTTATTTTAGGGTATATGGCCTAAAACACCTTCTCTCACCCTACCCTGTCTCTTCTTACCTCATAACTTTCTTTTTGTGGTTACACTGCATTCTAGTATTTTCTTCTTTCACCAGAAGGGAAGCTTCTTAAAGTCAGGCATTTTTCTACTTCATTTTAGGATGCCCATTGTATAGTACAGTGGTTGGCATATGGTGCTCAGTATATGTTTGAATGATTGATTCTTAAAATATTATTGTAGGCCGGGCGCTGTGGCTCACGCCTGTAATCCTAGCTCTTGGGAGGCCGAGGCGGGCGGATTGCTCAAGGTCAGGAGTTCAAAACCAGCCTGAGCAAGAGCGAGACCCTGTCTCTACTATAAATAGAAAGAAATTAATTGGCCAACTGATATATATATAAAAAATTAGCCGGGCATGGTGGCGCATGCCTGTAGTCCCAGCTACTCGGGAGGCTGAGGCAGGAGGATCGCTTGAGCCCAGGAGTTTGAGGTTGCTGTGAGCTAGGCTGACGCCATGGCACTCACTCTAGCCTGGACAACAAAGCGAGACTCTGTCTCAAAAAAAAAAAAAAAAAAAAATATTATTGTATTTGAGTCTAGTTTAACAGTTATTTTTAAAATAAAGTGGACAGCATATGATATAGAAATAAAATATATTTCTATTAACAAATGTGGGCCTTGTGTACTTAATCCTTAGCTCCTTAGTTTCTTTACCTAAAAGGGGTCATGATGATTACAGTGATGGGTACATTTATTGAATGCCTGTCACCCACTAGACACTCCTCCTTTCCCACAGATGTGCTGAAGGCCCTCTCAGCACCTTCCCCTATGATCTTCCTCCTGCTTGGAAGGCATGGCCTCCAGCTCTCTTACTGCAGCTCTGTCTCACTCTTCAGTTCTCAGCTCAAATTCTTCCTCCCCAAAGAGGTCCAAAGAGGCCCTGACAACCTCCAGCCAGAGCAGAGCCCTGCTCCCTCATTTTGCTTCATGAAATCTTCTCTGACATACTTGAACAGTGTTAGTCCCTCTCACTAGTGAACTCTAATAGAACTGTGAATGTACCACCCCCCCCAAAAGACTTAAAGTACTGTATTAAAATTGGAGTATCTTTTTATTTTCTTCTATCCCTTTCTAGATCATCTTAAATATTAAACTCTTAAACCAGGGTTGGCAATCTAGGCCCAGAGGACAAAATCTCGCCCACTGCTTGCTTTTGTGCAACTGAGCTAAGAATGGCTTTTATGTTTTTAAAATGGTTGGGAAATGAAAATCAAAAGGAGAACATTTCATGGCATGTGCAAATTTTATAAAATTCAAATTTCAATGCCCATAAATAAAGTTTTATTGAGACACAGATTCATTTCTGGGGTTTTTTTGTTTTTTTTTTTTTCACACAACAACAGAGTTGAATAGTTGTAACAGAGACCATGTGGCCCAAAGCCCTAAAATATTTTCTTTCTGGCCTTTTACAGAAAACATTTACTGACCTCTTCTTAGAGGGTAAAAGTGATATTTTATTATTTTTAAAATCCCTATTGCTTAGTGAACAAGAAGTGCTTACTGACTATTTGTTTAATATTTAAACATTTCCTAGAAGCATAAGACTTAGGAAAGGAAAGTATTTTTAAAAATCTCTTTAATGGAAGTCAGATAGTAGTTACCTGTGGTGTTGGATAATGCCCAGGAGTGAGCACAACAGAAGCTTTTGGGGTACAGGAAATATTCTAACTTGATTTGGATGGTGGTTAGAATGTGTTCATTCCAAGAATTCTAAGAATCGTGCACTTATTTGAGTTTTTCTAAATATATATTTCAAAAAATTCAACCCAAAGAACAAAAAATGAAACCTTGAGTGATTGGAATATTTCTAAAGACTCTTTGACCTCAAAAAATTCTGAGATTCTAAGGAAGAATCCACTAAATAATGATTCAGACGATCCATACATGGCAAGGGCACATGTACCATTTCTACCCCATGGGTGTGAGTAGGTTACCAGCACACAGTTGGAATCAGATATCTGTTCAGCCCAGCTCTTAAATGGCACATCTTTTAGATGTCCCTGTAAGACTAGGGAAGAGCCTCATGTGCTCCAATATTTAGCCAAAATCTCTCACTTTTCCACTGTTCCTTGCCTGTTTTCCCTGATTTATTCCTTGGCTGCTCTCATTCTCAATACTTGTTTTAGTATTGCTTTATGTGGTGGAATCTCTTCTGCTTTCTAATACTAATCTGCCCTACTTGATTCTAAATTTTTTGTATCCTCTCTGTTTCAGCCAACCTGGCTCGCACTGCAAGATAGGTCTGAATGGGAGATGATATGGCTGCAAACTAGGACACATGGCAGCTGGACAAGCCCTGGCCTCTCTGCCCTCCTCCCTCCGCCAGGGAGGGATCTGGGGCCCAGGAAAACTGGACACAGAGTACAAACATGGAAGCAGGCCAAACAGAAGTCTGCAGCAGAGCAATCAGAACTGGCAATTCAAGCAAAATTTAATGGAAAAGAAGAACATCTTTATAACCCAGGAAGTCTATCTTAACAGAAAGCATGCGGAGTCTTGGAAGTTGAAGGCAAGAACTCAGGCAAGTGACTGACTGAGCATTAGTGATCAGCGAATCATAAAAGATGAGCATGCAAGAAGCAAAGGGAACTGAAAGCCAAATCTTTGATTCATCTTGAGATCTCCTATGGGTTATGTTAAAGCAAAAATAGTCCCCAGATAGGTACGACTGAAGCCTGAAGGTAAAGACGAGTGGAATTACCTAGATGATGTGTGAAGCAAATGAGCAGAAGACAGCTCTATGTTTCCACTCTGGTCCTCCAGGAAGCCAGACACAGGTTTGCCACTCAGCCACAGTAGTTACATTTGTGCCCTTTGAGACTTATACTTTCTATTGTAGGACATTAAATTCTATTATATTAGATTCTATAGGGAACTCAGTAGTTATTGTAGCTCCTTTAGTTAACACTGATTTCAAATGTTAGCCAGAAATTATAAAAACTTGTGAAGAAATAGTTTGCTAAAATTTAAATTAATAAACAAATCTCAATTGGGAATTTTTGAACAAATAAATGAATGAACTACTGAGACATTCATTTATATGTGGTAACTGCTAAATCTTCCTTATCTGTTCTTAAAGCAATTTCCCAAGGACCTCTGTTAAGAAATACTTTGTTCTTTAAGCTTCTGTGTTGTATTTGAAACCATGAAAAGCCCTTGCCTTTACTTTCAAGTACTATTTAATTCTAACTTTCTCTTAGACTAACTTGACCTTCCAGGAATCTGAACTAATAAAATATTTTTATTGAAAATGAGCTCTTTTGTTCTAGGAGTTATAAAGTATTAAAAAAAAATTAAGCTGGTCACTTAAAAATCTTTTATTCTCTTCAATTGACAACTGTTAATGTTTAATGTTTACTGAATTCAAAGAAGTCATAAATAGAAAGCTAAATTTAAAAGATATTTTTGTGTCTTATTGTCTGGCTATCGAAATATGCCATTACACATGCAACAAATGGTTCGAAGCCAGAGTTTTATCATGAAATAATAGTTCTAAAAATAGAAAATTATTTTTCCATTGTGTATTAGGGTTGAATATTTTATGACTTAGTTAACCTCCATTTAAATGTTTTACTCTTTCTTCACAAAGAAAAATGTGAATTTATAAGAAACTACACTAATACCAATTATAGAATTGAAATATCTTTATTGTTATCTCTATAAGCATTCCAAGAGAGAAGGAATTGCACCAAAATTGTACCACTCACTCTTGCAAAGACCTCAGTCACAGAGGCATAGAATGAGTGTGATACAAAGCCTCAATAAAACTATTCTATGCATTTCCCCACCTTGTTGAAGGAATACCCCTTGTCTCCCACCCCTGGGGCTTATATGTGGACCATAAATATTTAAAGGGAAAACGTTGTGTCAGGAGGGATTGTGAGACTGGGGCCTCACTCCCCCTCCTCCCCCTTTCCCTGGTTCGATTTTAAAAACAAAAGCAAAAAACCCCACTACTCTCTAAAGCTGTATTTCTTATCTTGGTATCCATGAAAAGAAGATTGGTCAAGACCCCAAAACTGTTCTCTTTTTTCCCATTAAATACATTAAACACTTTGTATTGTCTTAACATTCAAATATATGTCACTTTGTGAATCTAACTCTTCATTTTGTTGTTCTGCTAAATTTTGTTAAATGTGGCTTGCTTTTTCAAGCGCTGTTTAAATATTTTTTGTGAATTCATGTTCCTTGAAACTTTACCAGTGTGATTTCTTTGTGGCACGGGTTTAAAGTATGTGTCTCCACAGAGGATTTGAGTTTGCTAAAATGGCAGGAACCTGTATGTACTACAAGCCCAGAACCACTTTAACATAAATTTGTGGCTTGGGTTTTTTCCTAAGTATATGGGGCATGTGAATTCTGGCCTCAAATCAAAGGAAAGGTTTGCTGAAAATTCTCAAAGGAAGAATTTCATTTTTCCCCCTTCTGTCCATGGCCAAGACCAAGAAAGGCAAGTATTCTTACTCTTTCCCTTCTCCCGAATAAGATATTTCACTACCATAACATGTTTTTTGCAGATTCCTGGATTTGCCTTGGGGTTTTTGCTCCAATCTCTAATCTTAGACACGATCCCAAGTGTTCCTGACTTGGATAATCTTCCCATTAAAATTCAAAACTTTAAATCACGAAGGATCAGCAGATACTCTTAGTGCAAATGCTGACGTTATCACTGATCTAGACAGAGATTCATAATTTCTTATTATTTCTGGTCTTTGAGAAGTTTTCTCACTTTCCCTATAATTATACATATTTTTTTTTTTGAGAGAGACAGGGTCTTGCTTTGTTGCTCAGGCTGGAGTACAGTGGCACAATCCAATCTCACTGTAACTTTGACCTCCTGGGCTTAAGCAATCCTCCCACCTCAGCTTCCCAAGTAGCTAAGAAAACAGGCACACACTACCAGACCCAGATAATTTTTATTTACTTACTGATTTATTTTAGAGATGAGGTGTCACTATGTTGCTCAGGCTGGTCTCAAACTCTTGGTCTCCAGTGTTCCTCCCAGCTCAGCCTCCCAAAGCCCTTGGATTATAGGTATGAGTCACTGCACCTGGCCTAATTATACATTTTTTAAAAACAAATTTTATCCACTAATTTAGTTGTTCTTTCACTTTAGGTCCAGGTGGAAGGAGAACAACTCATCTGTAATTTGTACTTCTTTTGAGACAGAGTCTTGCTTTGTTGCCAGGCTAGAGTGAGTGCCATGGTGTCAGCCTAGCTCACAGCAACCTCAAACTCCTGGGCTCAAGCAATCCTCCTGCCTCAGCCTCCCAAGTAGCTGGGACTACAGGCATGTGCCGCCATGCCCGGCTAATTTTTTCTATATATATTAGTTGGCCAATTAATTTCTTTCTATTTATAGTAGAGACAGGGTCTTGCTCTTGTCAGGCTGGTTTCAAACTCCTGACCTCAAGCAATCCACCCACCTCGGCCTCCCAGAGTGTTAGGATTACAGGCGTGAGCCACCACGCCCGGCCTGTACTTCTTAATGTAGAGAGCAAGAGCAAGAGAGCTGGTGAAACCACACAGTGGAAATCCTCCTGCTCAGACTGGTGTCACTTCTGATCAGATGTCATTGGCTAAAACAAGACACATGGCTGATCCTGACCTAAATGGTGTGGGAAAGTCTGTTCCTCCCAAGGAAAACACTGTATGCACACAGCAGTGAATAAAGAGACAGAACCCTCTTGCAGGGAAGGGAAGAATGAGCAGTTGGAAACAATAATACAATCTACCACAACAGAGATCACACGTGGAAGAGTAAATCTGTGGAGTAAGATGATGTGTTCACATCAGGCATGTTATGCTTGAAATGTCTATGAGACATTTAGGCACAGATGCTAAATAAGCAATGGATAAGTAGCTGACACAGAAGTTTAGGAGAAAAATCTGAAAAGGAGATACATATTTTAGAACCATTACCATTAAAAGTGGTATATGTATACCATGGAGCACTTCTCAGCCATAAAAAAAAAAAAAAAAAAAAATGGTGATCTAGTATCTTTTGTAACAGCCCAGATGGAACTGGAGGCCACTCTTAGCAAAGTATCACAAGAATGGAAAAACAAATACCACATATACTCAATACTAAATTGGAACTAATCAATCAACATTTATGTTCACATATAGAAGTAAGACTCATGGGAAATCAAGTAGGTGGGAGGAGGGAAGAAGGGATGAGTAAATTCACACCTAATGGGTACAATGCACACTACCTGAGTGAAGGGCACACTTATAACTTTGACTCAAACTGTACAAAAGCAAATTATGTAACCAAAACATGTGTACCCCTGTATGATTCTGAAATGAAAAAAAATTAATTACTAAGAAAAAAATGAAATGGAAAAAATGGTAGCTAAAATCTTATAGAAGTAAATGAAATCTTTCAGGGACAAGAGAGTAGACTTGCCATTTGGACATTGACATTTGCATTCTTCCAATTTTCCTTCAAACACATAGCTTTCTAGGTCTTTCATTTTCTAATTTTTTTATGAAGATATAAATGTCAAGAAATATTTCTGCACTATAAGAAAAACAATAGTCCAAGTGTGATAAGCAGATAACTGAGACTGAGGCTCAATGTTTGAAGGTTACCAAAGGGAGTTACAGGTGGAAGAAGCAGGGCATATCCTATTCAAAGAGGCAGCTGGCACACAGCTCCAGCTAACTATTGCCAGGTGGAAGTACCAACCTAGGGGGTCCAGAGAGTCCAGGTTTCAGAGAAAGCTAAAAACTGATTTAATGTATAATATCCAAATTGTTAAATTTTGAATAAATTTATTTCCAAGTATTGCAAGAGCAAAAAATAATCATTATTATCATAATACAGTAGGTGTAGACCAGATTTGGTCTGTGAAGTCACCAGCTTCCAATCTCTCATATAAAGTGAGAAAAGAGCAAAGAAAGAAACTTGATAACATTTGAGGAATCAGCAGTAAAAGACAAGTCCACTAAGGATAGTGGTTGAAGAAATATGAGAGGACAAGCATCACAGATGGCAAGAATATTCTTGAATATTTCAAGAAGAACTTAATCTGGTTATTTTAAGCCACTGATGTTGTCCTATTTCTCAAACATGCACAAAATAAAATGCATTTTATATCACTTGAACTAAAAATATAGCCCTCTGAGATGCTGGTGTGTTAGGACACCTCTACAATTTTAAAAAGGTTAAGACATGACCTGGAAAGTGTATGCATTGCAAGTCTTTCCATATTTCTAAACAAAGACATTTTATTTACCATTGTTATGCACAATGTTTGCCCTTCAAGTGGACAAAATATATAATGATGTCTATAACACAATACAACAGAAATGTGGAAAATGTTATATAAGATGGTAAAATTTTATTTTTTAAATACTAGCTTAAAGCCAGAAAATATACCACAATTTGTGCTAAATCATTGTTCAAGCTATGGGAAATAACAATCTCTGAGTATCCATGCATATCTAACAAACATGCTAAAATTAGACAGAAAATGCATTAAGAGAGACTGACATCAACTTTCAAGAAATCTTAAATGAAGGGTAGCATTTTCTGAGCAACTGCACTCAGCTGCTGAATACTGATCACTTAATGACATGAATGGTATTTGAACCATAGTAAATAAAGCAATGCCTCATTAAATGTATATTTATTCCAGGTAGTCAACGCCCATACTCCCTAAGATAAGATGAAATTTATAGTTAAATGGATTGTCTAACAAAAGGAAAACACATTTAATTGATGGTAAAGATCCTAAAACAAAGAACTAGAAAAGGAGAGAGAAAGGAGTGAAACTTTGTTTAAGAAAATAATTCAGATTATTAAAGACTTATAGCTGAAAAGCTATGATCCTCCAAATCAAAAGACTTGACATCCAGTAATAAAGCCTCAGAAAGGAAACATTTTATTTATTCCTGCCAAGTCTACCACAAAAGGCAATAAAAATGTAGGCCCACTCCATTGAGCCAGGAATGAAAAAAATGTTTATGAGTATATCCCTTTTAGCATGCCTCCATATATACAGTTATCTGTTTTAACCCCTAGAAAATATTTGGGGGAACTTTCATAATATGCATTGGAATTAACTCATTATCATTACCAGAAACAGTAATGTAGTTGATCGTGTTTGGCTAAGTATAATAAAAATCTCTTTGGATTTTGTTTGTTTTGGTCTTCCCATATTATTGTCCTCTCTCCTATATTTGTTTGGTGTCAGAGTCCCCACTTTCTTTGGAATATTGTCTGTTCTTCATGCTAGGATGGAAAATAAAGTATTAAAAGTCAGCATCCCACCTTCTTGACCTCAGATGGGCACATGACATGGCCTGACCAGCCATGGTCCTCCATTGCCCCACCCCAGGAAACAGCAGAGGAATGGGCAAGACTAAAACTAAGCTATTTACTCTGCCTTGTAATACTCCAAAATAAATGAGTCTACTCTTTTTTTTGGGGGGGGGGCTACTATCTGGGCTGACATAACCCTTCCTGAATGAAGTTTGTGGTAGAAGAAAAGAATAAAGCTAAACCATAAAAAAATAGTGATGGAAAAAAAGAAAATCCTGAAAACTTTATTTAAATCCCTAGATCCACTCACCTGGAAATACAAAATAAACTACTTTATTTTCTTAAGCCGGTTTGAATTGAATTTTAAGAAATGGAAATATTTGCATAAATTATTAACACCAAATACCAACTACCCATAATAATGGTAGCATTTGGATAAATTTACTAATAATCCATAAGCCAATTATGAGGCATATTTTTACCACCTCTGTGACTTTTAAATCTCCATAAGAGTTGCCACATGAAAATGTCAGACTCACTATCGTTTATGTACTGAATGCTTGTGTCACCCAAAATTTATATGTTGAAATCCTACCCCCTAATGTGATGGCTTTTCAAGGTGGGGTCTTTGAGGAGTAATTAGATGAAGTCATGAGGGTGGATCCGTCATGGATGGGATTACTGTCCTTTTAAGAGTCCAAAGAGAGATTGCTTCCTCTTTCTGCCATATGAAGACACAGAGAGAAGACTGTTTGTTGTCTATGAACCATGAAGCAGGCCCTCACCAGACACTGAATCTGCCAGTGCATTGTTCTTGGACTTCCGAGGCTCCAGAACTATGAGAAATATATGTTTGTTGTTTAAGCTACCCAATTTGTGGTATTTACTTACAGCAGCCTAAAATGACTAAGACGTTATCCTTGCCTGACTCTTTCAGGGAAAATATATAATTAGCAATGAAAAATCACCAAAAAGTGAGAGAAAAGAAACCAGGATCTACATAATTCATGAGCTGCAGAATTCATCCCCCCAAATCTAGAATTTAGTATAGTCAGTATGTATATAAAGAAAATATGTTTGGCACATTTATGACAAAATAAATTTCCCCATATCTAAGAAAATGCAATACCTACTTACTTTATATAAATTGGCCATATGTAGGATTCTAGGCATGTAAGTTTTTAATTGTCTGGAACAGCCAGAAAAATTCTAGAGATAGTCCCAGACAGCATTGTTTGTGTGAACTCCCAACTACACAGCAAAAAGGTTTACAACTAGCAATGTGGGGAAAAACTCAAAGATAATTATTTGTTGTATAAACTGTGTAAATGTACTGAAAACAAAAATTTATCTATAGAAAATTCTTAGAATAGAGAAGTAATTTTCTATTCCCTTCCTCAGTGTTATAATTCAGTTTCATTAATATTTACTGAGCACCTAGTATATGCTGAGTACTGAATATAAAAAATGAATATGACATAGTCTCTGCCACTTAGAAATTCAAAGGATAAGGTGGAATTTTCTTCCATTATTTTTAATATCTCATTGGGTAGACAACGACTTCAATACTGAACAGATTATTGGGGAAAGAGCTTTCTCTAGTGGGCCAATCTAAGCACTGTCTCAATAGACACATCATTAAAAAACTGATTTATTTGCAAGAGCATAGTTGACAGAATTGGTTTTGTGTAGTCTTGTTGCTGTGGTACAAGGTTATTTCCCCTTCTTTCAGTTGTATTATTTCATACCACTCACCCACTATCACCCCCCCATCACCTGATGAAAGTATTCAAAACGCTTTGGAAACTGGGTGCATGGGGCATTATCTTTGCAATTTTCTGTAAATCTAAAACTATACTAAAATTTTGAACGTTTGTTTTAAAAAATCCAGAATGTGTGGATAATGAGATTTTTATGCAGAGATTTTCAATATATTTGAATTATTAATTCAATTCAGCAATTATTAATCAATAGCCCAAAAATCTTAGCATACTGAAAAACAACCTAAGAAGCTAATATAATTATCATTTGTATTAAGTATTTTCCTCAGATAAAAACAGAAATGAGATTTTCTTGGAGCTGATTTTTTCCCATTTTTTTTTAACATATGTTCTAGAACCATAAGAACCAAAATATTTTAAAGAAGCTTAGTGAAGCTTAATGATCATCTGCCAATGTTTCCAAAGGGACATCAATGGCATTTTTATTGAGATAATTCTCTGTGGTATAACACTGTCCCATATTTGAAAGGATAACTAATATTCTGGCCCCCGCCCCATAGCACTCTTCAGTTACTGTGACAACAAAAACAGCCCTACTTCTTTCTAAAAACCTGCAGGGAGGAGGTTCCATCTGGCATCACTGGCCCAATTCCTGCTTTTAGAAAAGGATAAATGGAAGTCCAGAGAAGTTAAATGGCTTGATTAAGGTCACAGAGCTACCAAAGTTCAAACTAGCAGATGGGCTTTTTCTTAATTAATATTCCAAAGAGATACAAGAATGTTTTTTGATGCTGTAGCATTCTTTTCAAGTTTTCTGAACTTTTGGTGCTTGGATTTAATGTGAATTAACAAAAAAAATTCTCAAGCAAGCAAGTTCAAGGCTTGTGTGGAATGAACTTGGCCATACATAAAGTTGGATTTAGTAATTGATTTTAAGTTACTAACAGGACTTTTAAAATTTCATTCTCTCTCAACATGAGCATATGTCTCATCACTCTTAAGGATAACTTAATAAAACAGTTAAGGATTTAAAGCAAGCATTGAGGATGAGAAAATATTCCATTTCTTCCCAGAAGAGCCAAGGTAGATAAATGACTGCAAGAACAGGATTAGTGGGAACCACCTCCACCCTGGCTGTGCATCCAAAAAGAGAATTCTATATACCTATAGTGAAGGTACAGAGAGGAAGGCCAAGGTCAAGTCAGTGAATGCTGGACTGGCGAGATCATTCGTCATATGTGATGGTTAAGGAAATTTGGGGCCCAGGAAAAGATACTGAAGGATAAGGCAGAAAAATTATAAACCTGAAGACTCAGACAAAGGACAAGCCTGTGAATTCTGCATACTACCTAAGCAGAAAATTATTGTATGAAACTCCTTGGAGTTCTCAATCTCATGTAAGAAGAGAAAGTAGAATCTCAGACAAAGGTACTACTAATGAGGCACTACCCATATCAAAGTTACAGAACAATGAACATTTATGTGCTGAAAAGCACAGCATCAAATATGTGTAATAAAATCTATTAGAAACATGAAAAATTGAGGTAAAAGCCCTACAATTTTTTATACACTGTGTCAACACTTCTTATGTGTCTTAGTATGTTCAGGTTGCTATAGCAAAGTACCATAAACTGGGTGGCTTATAAACAACAGAAATTTATTTACCACATTTCTAGAGACTAGGACATCCAAGACCAAGGTGCCAGCAGGTTCAGTGTCTGATGAGGGCACATTTTCTGTTTCATAGATGGCATCTTCCTGCTGTGTCCTCACATTGTGAAAAGGATGAAGGACCTTCCTTGGACCTCTTTATACGGGGACTGTCCCACTCATCTCCCAAAGATGCTACTTCTTAACATCATAACATTGGTGATTATATTTCAACATATAGATACGGGGGAGTGAGGAAATACAAAAAATCAAACCATGGCATCATGCATTGATAGCTCAAAAGGATTACTTTTTAAAAACTCAGAAAATGTTAAAAAGGGTAAAATTACCCTAATTAGTGAGGTTGAGTTTAGACAAAAAATATATAACAAAAACTATCCTTTTCAAGAATTCATGAAACAAAGATTAATCAACTACTAGGACATAAAACTTCAATTATGCTGGAATAGAAGTGACAAAAGTCATATCCTCTGACTAAAATGTAATAAAACTGTAATTTAATGATAATGACTTAAACAAAAGGCTCATCTTTGTGGAATATGGAAAACATGTCCTACATAATTATTGGGTTAAAGGAAACCCGAAACTTCCAGTAAAGAATATTGAGAAACTCTCAAAAAATGAGAACTCTTCTATTAACATGTTATAAGATATGACAAAGCTATACTCAAACACCTAACCTCTTATACTTAAATTACTTAATAGAGAAATATAAATAAAAAGAATATGTACTCTAACAAAATAAAACATAAAATGTTAGAGCAACAAAAATAATCAAAGTCAAACTATAAACTTAAAGGGAAAGGTAGTTTGATCACTAAAAGCAAAGACTAGTTCTCGAGGGGAAGATTTTCTTTGAAAGAATGATAAGAATTAGTGGGAAAAATACAAATATATTTTTGGAAAAGTTACTGAGGCTATCTTTGGTCCCATATTGTTCCCTGAGTACCCAATGTTATTGCTGATTTAGAACCCAGAAGTAACTGCAGGTCATAGATCCAAAAGGCACACACCTTAGGATAAACTCACGGCTTTCCTATAATCTGGATTTTACTTGCTTTCCCTCTCTTCAGAGTTTTTGTCCCAAGAGTGCTATCCACAAACAACTAGGGATTCTCTCAACATGCTTATAACTGATTATTCTTAAACTCAAGCTCCTTCTTCTGTATTTAGCATAAATAGATAAATCTGTTTATCTGTCTGGATCTCCAAGTCCAAGCTAGAAACAGTGTCCTGACATAAGCCAGTACTTCTTCTCTATGCTGGTGGCCCTCTGCTGCCCCCTCTTGGTTGCAGGCAGTACTCCCTCAAACACTAGGGCCTATATCTTAAATCTCTGATTAAAACCTCCAGTGTTTCAGAAATACCTGTGTAAAAGCCACCAATTTTAGGCCCTAGCTACTGGAAAGGATTTCTAGGCCTACCCTGGGCCAGAAGGGATCTCATTTCCATGAAGGTAAGGACCTAGTCTTGGCAGGATTCGCCACCTGCTGACTAACAAGCCCTTAGGCCTTGAATAAATACAGCGATAGCAAGGCAGTAGTCACCGTGGGCATTAAGTGAGACTGTGCTAGCATCAGATGTGACCTAGAGCAGTCCCAGATGTGGCAGCCACAAGAGAGTACTTGCTTCACTGCTCTCACAACTCCAGGCAGCCTAGCATGAAGAGTGAGACTCCTTCTGTTTGGGGGAAAGTGAGGGAAAAGAATAAGAGATTTTGCCTGGTAAACCAGAATTCTCCACTATTTTATCCAAGGCCACCAAGGCAATATCACTAGGAGTCTGCAAGAGGCACAGTGTTACTGGGCTTGGAGTACCCCCTTGGTGCTGATAGGGGTGCCATGACCAAAGACTTATATCACAATACTCAATTCCTTTTGCTTACTTGAAAAGCCTTTTGAAGAATGTTGGATACAAAAAAGCCCACACTGTGAAGAGTAGAATAAATACCTAACTCTTCAATGTCCAGAGATAAATGAACATCCACAAGCATCAGGAACACCCAGGAAAACATGACCTCACCAAATGAACTAAATAAGGCACCAGTGACCAATGGAGATATGTGAGCTTTCAGACAAAGAATTCAAAATAGCTGTTATGAAAAAAACTCAATGAATTTCAAGATAACACAGGAAGGAATTCAGAAACCTATTAAAAAAATTTAACAAAGAGATTGAAATACTGAAAACTTCAGTTGGCAAACTAAAAAATGCATCAGAGTCTCTCAATAGCAGAACTGATTGAGCAAAAGAAAGAATTAATGAGCTTTAAGATAGGCTATATGAAAATACATAGTCAGGAGATAAAAAAAAGAATAAAAAAGAATGAAGCACACCTACAAGATCTAGAAAATATCCTCAAAAGGGCAAATCTAAAAGTTATTGGCCTTAAAGAGGAGGTAGAGAGAGATTGGGGTAGAAAGTTTATTCAAAGAAATAATAACAGAGAAGTTTCCAAACCTAGAGAAAGATATCAAAATTTAGGTACTAGAAGGTCATAGAACACCAAGAAGGGCCAGACACGGTGGCTCACACGCCTGTAATCCTAGCACTCTGGGAGGCTGAGGCAGGCGGATCATTTGAGCTCAGGAGTTTGATAACAGCCTGAGCAAGAGCGAGACCCCCTCTCTACTAAAAAAAAAAAGAAAAGAAAAGAAAATAGAAAGAAATTAGCTGGAAAACTAAAAATATATAGAAAATAATAATAATACTATAAAAGAACACTACCTCAAAGCATTTAATACTCAAACTCTAAAAGGTCATAGGCAAAGAAAGGATCCTAAGAGCAGCAAGAGAAAAGAAACAAATAACATACAAAGGAGCCCCAATACATCTGGCAGCTCAATGCAATAAAATATCTGAACCAAATAAAACCTCAACATAATAAAAGCCATATATGATAGACTCACAGCTAGTACCATTCTGAACAGGGGAAAACTGAAAGCATTTCCTTTATGATCTGGAACAAGACAAGGATACCCACTTTCATCACTGTTATTCAATATAGTACTGGAAGTTCTAGCTAGAGCAATCAGATAAGAGAAAAAATGAACAGCAACCAAATTGGCAAGAAATAATTCAAATTATTCTCCTCGCTTGCAGATGATACGATCTTATATTTAGAGAAACCTAAAGATTACACCAAAAACTACTAGAAATGATAAGCAAATTCAATAAAGTTGCAGAATACAAAATCAACATACAAAAATTAGTAGCATTTTTATATGTCAACAGCAAACAATCTGAAAAGGAAACCAAAAAAGTAATCCCATTTATGATAACTATAAATAAAATAAAATGCCTAGGAATAAACTTAACCAAAGAAGTGAAAGATCTTTACAATGAAAACTATAAAACAATGATGAAAGAAATTGAAGAGGACACAAACAAATGGAAAGATATTCCATGCTCATGGTTTGGAAAACTCAAAATTGTTAAAATGTTCATACTACCCAAAGCAATCTACAAATTCAATGCAATCCTTATCAAAATACCAATGACATCCTTCACAGAAATAGAAAAAATAATCCTAAAATTTATAGGGAACCACAAAAGACTCAGAATAGCCAAAGTCATCATGAGCAAAAAGAACAAAACTGGAAGAATCACATTACCTGACTTCAAATTATACTACAGAGCTGTAGTAACCAAAAGAACACGGTACTGACATAAAAACAGACACACAGATCAATAGAACAGAATAGAGGACCCAGAAATAAATCCACATATTTATAGCCAACTCATTTTCTACAAAGGTGACAAGAAAATAGATTGGGGAAAGAACAGTCTCTTCAATAAATGATGTTGGGAAAACTGGAAATCCATATGCAGAAGAATGGAATTAGATCCCTATCTCTTATCATATATAAAAATTAAATAAAAATAGATTAAAAACTTAAATATAAGACCTGAAACTATAAAACTACCAAAAGAAAACACTGGGAAAATGCTCCAGGACACTGGTTTGGGCAAAGATTTCTTGAGTAAGACATCAAAAGCACAGGCAACCAAAGCAAAAATGGACAAATGGGATTACATCAAGCTAAAAAGCTTCTTCTGTACAGTGAAGAAACCCAACAACAAAGTGAAAAGACAACCAGAAATGTGAGCAAATACTTGCAAACTACTCATGAAAGGGATTAATAACTAGAACATATAAGGAGCTCAATTAACTCAATAGGAAAAATAATCTGGTTAAAAAATGGGCAAAACGGGCCAGGCACAGTGGCTCATGCCTGTAATCATAGCACTCTGGGAGGCTGAGGCAGGAGGAGCTCAAGGAGGATCCCTTGAGTTCAGGAGTTCGAGACCACCCTGAGCAAGAGTGAGACCTCCATCTCTATTAAAAATAGAAAAAATTAGCCAGATGTGGTGCTGCACACCTGTAGCCTCAGCAACTCAGGAGGCTGAGGCAGGAGGATTGCTTGAGCCCAGCAGTTTGAGGTTGCTGTGAGCTAGGCTGACAGTATGGCACTCTAGCCCAGGTGATAGAATGAGACTCTGTGTCAAAAGGGGGGGGGCAAAAGATCTGAATAGGCATTTCTCAGAAGAAGACATACGAATGACCAAAAATATATGAAGAAATGCTCAATATCATTAGTCATCAAGGAAATGCTAATCAAAACTACAATGTGGTATCATCTCACCCCAGTTAAAATGGCTTTTATCCAAAAGACAGACAATAACAAATGTTGGCAAGGATGCGAAGAAAGAGGAAATCTTGAACACTGTTGGTGGGAATGTAAATTAGTGAAACAACTATGGAGAACAGCATGGAGCTTCCTCAAAAAAAGTACCATATAACCCAGGAGTCCCACTGCTAGGTATATATATATATATATATATATATATATATATATATATATATATATATACAAAAGAAGAGAATTGAATATATTGAAAAGATATCTGCACTCCTATGTTTATTGTAGTTCTATTCATGATAGTCAAGATTTGGAATCAATCTAGTTGTCCATCAATGAATGAATGGATAAAGAAAATGTGATACATATACACAATAGAATATTATTTAGCTATAAAAAAGAATGAAATACTGTCATTTTTAACAACATGGATGGAGCAGGAGAACATTATGTTCAGTGAAATAAGCCAGCCAAAGAAAGACAAATTTTGCATGTTCAATTCACTCATATGTAGAAAAATATTAAAACAACTGATCTCATGGAGGTAGAAAGTAGAATAATGGTTACTAGAGGCTGGAAAGGGTAGCAGGGAGTGGGGAACAAAGTGGAGATGGTTAATGACTGCAAAAAATATAGTTACATAGAATGAACATGATCTAATATTTGATAGTACAACAGGGTGACTATAGTTAATAACTTGTATGTTTTAAAAGAACTAAAAGAGTAGAATTGGAACATTCCAAACAAAAAGAATGATAAATATTTGAGGTGATGAATACCCTAATCATCCTGATTTGTTTATTACACATTGTAAACCTGTATTAAAATGTCACGTGTACCCTATAAATATATACAACTATTATGCACCTATAATAATTAAAAATTAAAAACAAACAAAATATAGTAATTGATACATGAAAATGTTTGAAATAAAAATAGAAACTATTCCTTTGAAGAAAAACTAATACTACATATTGTTTTTTAGGCAACTCAATTAAGGGTTAGAAACTTTTTCCCCCTTGTAGACAGTTAATGCCTAAAATGCTAAGGCATGTTATGCCTTTGCAGGGGTAGGGGAAGGGAAGAAGGGCCTTCAGGGTGAAAGCTAGCTTTAGTGAATAGAATTCAAGGATTAATAAACTGTACAATTCTTTTATCCTGAAATTTTTATAAAGTAAAAGCAGATTAAGTCAAATATCAGAGTCATCCTTTAAGGAGAAAAAAAAACAAACACACAAAAATATGAAGATTGTACAAAGTAAATAGGGAATGACTGGATTTTCAGACCTTTCAGTACTTTTCTAATACCCACTGAGACATGTCCCTTCTTTCTCCATTCTTTCGTCCACAGCTTCCCTTGTTCTGTTTCTAATAACAGCATTTTGGGTCCCCTATATGAGTCAGGTTTCTGTTACACATAACAGAAAGCATTGTATCTATTTTAAAGAAATGGAGACTTAATACAAGTGATGTGGTGCTTTCAAATGACTAGGAAGGGTAGAGTGAAAGGTCATGAATAGCTCCAAGATCATCACCCAGAACCAGCCAGCCAAGGCAACTGCTGACCCTGGCAGGATCAGGAAGCAGGAAAGTCAGGAAGCCCTTCCCTGCTGCAGCCTCCAGGTTCACTCCACTTTATCGCTAGTTTCAGGAACACCAAGTCTTAGATGTGATCCAAAGATCCAGAAGCGGCTGTCAGAACTTAGTTCCTGAAATACACAGCTTTAGCTGCAACGGGAGAAGGGGAAGCCACCACCAGAACTCTTCTTGGTTTCAGGGTCACTCTGGGCCTGCTAGACTTGCACCAATAAAGTGGACTGTGTTTAAGCTCTACCATTCTCCCCTCTTAAATCAGTTCCAAATTCAAGGCCAAAGAAAGTGCATGAGAAAGGTAAATCCCATTTAGTATAATAGCTTCACAATTGTGTGGGAAACATAATGTTTAGTTACCAACCTATGCAATATAGGAAGCCACACTAAAACAAAGTTGAAAGAGATGGTGAGCTAGCCAGTAAACTGTAACCACTATAGGTACAATATGTAAAATATTAAAGACATGGATGATGATATATAATAATCAAATAATAATAATCAAATAATAATCAAAATGATGCTCATATTTCCTTTATTACTCCAATTCATATTAAATGCTTATATTTTATTTAATTTTGAAAAATTTTAAATATTCAGTAATATAGTTACTGCAACCTTCATCAACACCAGCTCTATCGGAAAATATAAGTGATTGGCAAACTGACTGAGATGGTTAGCCATGACTGGCTAACCTAATGAATTTTGGGCAATGGAATTTTTCAACAGTAGCTCTCTATTAGTAGTTTCACATTAATTTATTTAACTGATACAGAAATAAGAATCCAAAGAATATTACAATATGTTTTCACAAACTCATATGTCTATAAGGATGTAAATGTATGATTTGGCTTAGGTTTAAGAAAATTCAACTGCCAAAATAAAATAAAAATGTTTCTTTTTACTGATCTAGGGCATAAAATAATACAAATGTGTATGGTATTATAAGTTTACATTTTATATTTGAAACCAAAGAGTGCAAATTAAATAATGGAAATACTGTGTTAATTTTTTTCTTTTGAAATTTGTCGTTTCATGACTTGGATCACTCATCTGGCCCTTATTCTCTATATAAACATGTCAATAACAAATCTTCAATTTGGGTTGTAAAATTCAGTACACAATTAAAACATGAATTCTTAAACATGGAAATATAATTAGTTTTATGTATTTTTGTAGAAGAAAATACAGTTTACAACATAAGTACTTCCATGCATGGAGAATGCTTGCATATTCATTTTTATAGAATGCATTTGAGGCAAAGATATTTGGAGAATTTTAGTATCCCAATGTATTCACATTTAGTTTTCACTTCTGTATTGCATGGCAGTTCAGTAAATTTTCATTTTAGCTTTTCTGGGTGCTATCATTATTTACCGAGAAAGAAAATCTGAACAGTGTTCACTTACGTTTTAAAAGTTTGAAATTGTTTTTGGACTTCAGTCTCCAACTATAAAGTTTTGGAAATTGCTTCATTATAGGAAGGTGGGCTAGATTGTTTATTGTAAAATAAGCTTTAACAAAGATTGGATCAAAACAGTCACATGTGGAACTATTTGTGAATACCTTTTCAGAGAAATATTTAAAGTATTTAGGGGAAGCTAAGAATAGAGAATTTGAATGTGTAGCTTCAAGATAAAAATGAACATCATATATGGAATAAAACTCTCATTTGGGACTGAACTACTAATTCAAAGATAAATGTGTACAGATTCAACAGCCTATTTTTAGAAGAGCTGTTCTGCTCTTCTACTGTTCAACTGTTCTACTTTCTCAGACAAAACATTGGTTTTACTTGTACAAAAGCTATCATATTTATTGGTTGGCATAAATAATACCTACACAAATCTCTCAAGCATTATAACGCCTGCTTTTTATGAAGCCTACATTCTGGCTTTAAATGCAAGAGGAAGGTCACACTGTGAAAATCAAAAGAATTTATCATGCTGTTCCACAACCAGGGCCTTCAGAAGACTATTATGAAAGAATTACCAAAGAGCTCCGAAAGAATCAAAAAATCAATTTGTTTACAACTAACATTGGCTGCAGGCATTTGGAAGAGGTAGCAAATGCACTAGAAAAATCCTATTTTGACTTATAAGTAAATGCCAAATTAAAAATTCCCTAGGAGTTTGAGAACAACAAATAACAAATAAGGTGTGCCTACAAAGATGAAATTATTTGTGATCACACCATGGGTGAGCTGTTTTTAAAAATGTATATAATATTCACAATCAAGCTTTACACATTCAGTTCAGTTTATTTTTCAGCTTCTGTCCTCAAAGGCTGAAAGCACCTCATGGGTTTTGTTGTTAAAAACAGACATACTTTCTAAAAACTTGCTTCTTTCTCTACCTCTTTAGTCTCATCAACAATCACTTGCTCTACCCACTCATGTATAAAAGAGAGCAAATGTTTTTAGGTCCCATTTATTAGATGAATGAAGTGTTATTGAGATATACCATCATAATGTACCAGACTTATTACCCTTGCTATTACTGAGGAAGAACAAAATAGAAAATGAAACGTTGTGAGCTAGAGTTCAATTTAATATTGTTTTGCATTAAAGCCTTCTATTTTCCTGGAAGTTGGGGGATCGGGTAGGAGGTAGAAAGAAAACCCTGAAAGCTTTTCAATAGATATCACAGATGTCTTTTCTCTAAACTTGTTACTGTTGTAAGCTTTGTAATAGCTATTTATTTAGGATTATCAACATACCTCCTTGGAATTTTTTCATAGAAAATAATAAATGATCTAGGAAAAAATAAACATGATTTCTAGACTTTTAGTTTATCTGGATTTTGATATCTTAGATTATGTCTACAAAAATAACTTCAAAAGACATCAGAAATTTTGAGTCTCTTAAAAACATATTTTCATTGCAGGTCAGGAAGAGGGAAAATGGGATCCTAAGTAACTACTCAGTGTCATCCACATCTTCCTTCACTTATCTCCCTCTGCCATCAAGTTCATTCTTACAGCCATTTATTTATAAATATCTATTGATGTATATTATGTGCAAAGGCCCAGTACTGTATGTATATTGATATTATGTGCCCAGTATTGTCAGTGCATATATGCTTCTCCAAAGACCTTAAGGAAACAAAACAGAAGCTTCATTAAAATTTTCAGATAAATAGTTTGCAAATGAATTATTTAGTTTTAAATAATATCAAAATGTTTTCTTAAAAGATCAAGTTACTTTCCACAGCCTAAAATTATAAAAAATCTCTAGGAGAATAAAAAATTCATTAACTATGCAATGACAAACTGCAGTTATTACCAAAATCATAGCACCTGTGGTAGGTTGAATAGTGGCCCCTCCAAAGAAATACACATCCTAATTTCATGAACCTATGAGTATGCTGCCTTACAAGACATGAAGGATTTTGTAGGTGTGATTAAGTTAATGATCTAGAGATGGGACAGTAGGCTGGATTATCCAGGTGGGCCCAATTGAATCACAAGGGTTCTTATAAGATAAAGAGGGAGGCAGAGTCAGAGAAAGATATAACGGAAACAGAGGTTGGAATGAGGAAGGGCTGCAAGCAAAGGAATGCATGCAGCCCCTAAAAACTAGAATAGGCAAGAGAATGGGTTCTCCCCAAAGCTTCCGGAAGGAATGCAGTCCTACCACACCTTGATTTTCACCAATTGAAACCTATTTTGGACTTAATGACCTTTAGACTGTAAAATAATGATTTTTTGTTGCTTTAGGCCACTAAATTTGAGGTGATTTGGTACAGCAGCAATAGGAAAATAACACAGCACTTTTCTGAACACTCACTGGGTGCTACTACATACTGTAAATGTATTATTTCATTTAATCATAAGAGCCCTATGGAGTAGATACTATTATTATGCCTGTTTCACAAATGCCGGAACCAGTGCAAAACTATTCAAGCAGTTTGCTAGAGACTGAACTCTGTTTCTTTTTCCTGTTTTTAATGTGGCCACTAAAAATTTTTAATTACAAATGTGGCTCACAGTTAATTTCTATTGGAAAGTACTGATTTAGACATTGCCTTAATAACATATTTAACAAGAATTCAAAAATCTGATAAGTGCCAAAATAGAAGTAGTTGGTTTCTTTCTATAGCATAATAAATAAGATTTTTTTTGTGAATTCATGCTTTATTTTAATAGCAGTTCTTCAATGTGATTTTATTATATTTTATCAACTCCTATGTGAGGTCAATAAATCTTAAAACCAATTTTAGCTAACTGCTCTTGAGATGCAAAATGTTTTAGAAATGCCATTAACATTTTTTAAAGTAGTCATTCCCTTCTCAATGATTATAAAACAGTACATTAACATTAGAAACATATTTGAATTCTCTATCTGCTTTATTATTTCCATAGTGAATATTTCCTTTTTTCCCCTGAATTTATGTATGTTCTGCCTAAAATAAATATATTTTTGTAGACATCTACTTCACTGATACTAATATGTCTGATTATCATGGGAATTACTGGTGTAGACTTCAGCAGTGAAAAGAACATTGTTCATTTGCTATTTTAACATTAAGGTAATAAGGACAGCATTTGACATTTGACATTATATTGTAGTTTTTGAAATTTTTTCAAAATAACAATGTCTTAACTGATGAAAGGATGTCTTTAATCAAAATATGGTCTCTTTCAATTCTAAGTTTATACTGACCCCTATGGGTTATTATATCCTAATCTATTTCTGACTTATTCTTAAAATACTTAAAAATGTTTGCATTTAGAATATTATTATTTTTGGAAGAAAGCCATAAATACTCTCTATATGTCCTTTATTTCCTTGGATTATAAAACATAAACTATGCACAAATACTATTCATCCTTTGACAATTCATTTGGGGGGACCAAAATGTTTTAGTCCTCATTAGTTTCAGCATTGATCTGCTGAAGACAAGGGAACTAAGTGGTCTAATTTCTAGAAACATGTGACCTGATTATTTTCTTTAAAATATGTTCCATTCTCACAATATATCATGGATGTAGTCCATTTAAAAATTAACGTTAAAGTTTATACAGAGATTCGTGTAAGGTAGGAAGGATTATGGGACCAAGGGTGAGTCTAATTTCAGTCAATCTTGATAGAGGGTCGTTGATACTAGGTTAAACTGGGATTTTTTAACGTTGGTATACAAGATTCTAAACCATAACTGTGTGGATTTCAATAAGAATTATAAGAGGAGGTAAAAGGTTACAGGCCTTTATTTTCTTTATGCTGAAGATATATGGTTTTATTGCCATGCAGGTAAATTCTGAAACCAAAATTATTATTTTGGTAAATATTCTCTCAACACAAATGACTGATAACCAACAAGTCTATATTTCAAAGTAACTTATTTAGTTACATAAACCTAAATTTTATACCTAAATGATTTTGGGAATTACATTGGCTAATATTGATTTCTATGAATCCACTATTGAAATTTTTACCATGACCAGGGTAAGCTTCGTAACTTTTTTACATTTCTCTCAGGCTCGAATGATCATACCGATGCTCTACTTGGGAACTTCAATTCTTTATTTATCCATGTGTGAGAATGAACTTGGACTGTCTTCTGAGGAAAACTCTAAGCCTGCGTATAGTATTCCAGAATTCTCTCAGCCCATTTCTGTGCATGTCTACTCTGATGTGATATTGGTTTTACTTCTGAATTTCCCTACAGGACTATTAATTTCACATTTCACTTATTCAAATATTAAATTTTATATCTCGTTCTTATTTGGCAACATAGAGAATTCATGCTCAGATTCTTGCCAAAGAATATAACCTTGAGTTCTCTGATGCCACATTCTGATCAAAGGTTTAGTTATGAAAACAAATATCCTAGTATTGCTAGGAGGCTATGCAGTTCACCCTTCCCTCCATCAGTATTTCTTAAACCAGTGGTCCCCAACCTTTTTAGGAAGACAATTTTTCCACTTCCACAGACAGGGTGGGGGGGCATGCGGGGGAGCATTGTGGAGCTCAAGCAGTGATGTGCAGCCCATTTCCTAACAGGTACCAGGTTGTGAGCTGGTGGTCAGGGATCTCAGTCTTAAACTATATTCCACAGTATTATTATTCTGGTATATACTAATACATGTTTCATGGGAAAGAAAAGAGGTTTTCCAAGGTCAAATAAGTTTAGAGAACATTAGGAGAGAAGGAATTCTTAGATACTTCAAAACGCTAATGTACAATAACAATCACAAGAACATAATATGCAGTACTGCACCACTGTCTTCTCCTCTCTATTTTCTTCTTTTTCAGCTTCACAGTTTTTCTCTATTGAGTCCCCAGATGTCTCTGTTGCCGCTCCCTGTCATCCACACCTGAGCCGCAACTGCTCTCCACTTTCCTCAATCCAATATTCTACCTTCCAGCAGGCACAATCTGACAATTGATGTCTCTAGTCGCCTATCTTGGCTGTTTTCCTCTAGCATTCAAATTTGACTACTCTATTCTAAAATATTTATGGCAGAGCAAAAGATCAAGAACAGCAGAAACAAGTTTGAAGAAAAGAATAAGGTAAAGAAACTCACCCATCTAGATAGCAAGACATTTGAAAGCAACTGTTAATGTAATTAAAACTATGTATGAGAGATACAAGGATGGACAATTCAATTCATAAAACAGAACAGAAAGCCCAGAAACAGACGTGTGTATGAAAATGTGACATATGACAGTAATGGTATTGCAGGTGAGAAAGAAAGAATGTGTTATTCTCCAATTCATACTAGGACAATTGATTATCTATATGAAAAACTAAAATACAATCGGACATAGTGGTATAGTGGAGGTAGATAAAACTGACAGGTTGCTAAATATTCAAGAATTTCAAATGCTTATTTTTAAACTATTGTAGCTGGGAGTCAGCCATGCTGGGAGTATTTTAAACAATGGAAATCAGCAAATGCTACATATTAATATCAGGGCTCACCCACTCAACCCAGAACCAGTTTACCAACATATCACTGATTGCATTTCTACCTCACACCATATACAAAAATCAGTTTTAAATGAAAATCAGTTTTAAAAACTTAAGTGTGAAGAGCTAAGTTTAAGACAGAGCAAAATACACAGAGGAAAATATCTTTAAAATCTTGGGGCCAAGAAGGAGTTCTCAGCAACAAAGTCATGTAACTTAAGGGACAAGTTTGCTAAATTTGACTACATTGTAATAATTTGTAAAACTACACTGAAGGGTCATCAAAGGATATCATAGAAAGGTGAAAGGACAAGACCAGATTGAAGGATGATAATTGCTACACACATAAAAAGAATTAATATTCAAAAATATATTAAATCCATATATTAATCAATAAGGAATAGGTGGATACCCCTCTAAAAAATAGGCAAAATACTTAAAAAGGAATTGTTTTTACAGGAGAGGATATCCTAATAACCAATAAAAAAGAAGAGTTCTCAGCCTTACTAGTTACAAATTCATAGCATAATGAGACAATTCACTTCTCTTATGTTCATTAAAGTGTGACAAACCCAAGTGTTGGTAAATATGTGGAACAATTCATACCCTGTGAGAGAAAGCATATATTGAGAAAACCACTTTAAAGAGCAATTTTAGAGAGTCAGTAAGTTGAAGATACTGTAGCACAGATTACTAGTTGGTCCCTAACATTCATTCATTATATTCATTTCTTGCGGAAGAGGGGGAGCAAAGCAAGCAGGAGCAATTCTATTTGTTAAGTCTCATTTCTTGTGAAATGAAAGTGGAAAGTTCATGGTTATTTTTATAGGTCTAAAATATTTCAAATTGTAAAGATGTTTAAAGTGTATTGGGTGACACACACCTACTTCACTTTTTGATATGTTGCATTTAAATGCTCATTAGGCATCCAGATGAATCCCCTTGTGGAGACTAAAATGTGGATCTGGAATTCTTTCTTGAAATTTCCTACTATAAACATGTCACCTCTCCTTGAATAGCTTTGGTAGATCCTTTTCTGATATCCCATACTTGTAGATTCCCCAAAATGTCTTCCCAAGGCTTGTGATAGAACAAACTTATGTATAGAAGTTATGATCTTTTTTTTTTTTTTTTTTTTTTTGAGACAGAGTCTCACTTTCTTGCACAGGCTAGAATGAGTGCCCTGGCGTCAGCCTGGCTCACAGCAACCTCAATCTCCTGGGCTCAGCGATCCTACTGCCTCAGCCTCCCGAGTAGCTGGGACTACAGGCATGTGCCACCATGCCCGGCTAATTTTTTTTGTATATATATTTTTAGTTAGTCAATTAATTTCTTTCTATATTTTGGTAGAGACGGGGTCTTGCTCAGGCTGGTTTTGAACTCCTGACCTCGAGCAATCCACCCGCCTCGGCCTCCCAGAGTGCTAGGATTACAGGCGTGAGCCACCGCGCCCGGCCATGATCTTTATAGGTAACATACCACTATTGGATCTGTATATGAAGCAATCTCATATAAATTATAGTGCTACAGGCCTGCCTGAGAGAAAGACACATCTCCTAGATCAGAAGTCGCATCTGAGTAGGAGCTCTTTAGATGATCCACAAAGATTAAATGTCATCTGGGCCTTACCCATACAATTATCGAGGTGTCTTCTGGGAAACAAACTTCTACATTATGGGTCACAATATGATAACCTTCCCAAGGATATAGACCAAGAAATTCTAGGAAACCTGGGGAAATTATCTGAGAAATTGAAGTAGCCCTTTCGGTTGAGGTTATGCCTATTCGAGGTTGGCAAGCCACAGAAGCTAATTAGTCTTGGTAGGGAATAAAGAGAAGGCAACTAGACTGTATTGATTGTTTATACACAGTGCTATCATTTCTAAGAGCATCCCATAAGATTTAATCCTCACAACTCTGTAAGGTAGGTATATTTCTAATGAAGATACTGAGATTCTCTCAAGTATCTTAGATAGATATTTTGACAATTTATATTGAAAGCAGAGTTTAAAATGCAGAACTTGGGGTAAAGGGTGTGTGGAGATGATATTAATAACCAAAGGGAGAAGGTACAAACTAAAGTCAACAGCTTTTTCCCACCTGATTATTCTTCATGTGTTAAAACTTTCGGTTCCATATTCAGGCTTCATGTAATTCTACACATTTCTTTTTGATTCTCTTCCTCAATCCTTTATCTTCAACTATAATTGCAATATAAATTACTTCAAATTTTGCATCTCATTAACTCCTGGTTTTCAAGCTTGCATTTTCAAGTATGTTTCAGAAACTTCAAGTTCAACATGTCCATACTAAGCCCATTATCTTTTATTAATCTCATTCCTTCCTTTTTGCTCCCTGCCAGTTAATGGTCACAGACCTCCCGGATTCCTATGTGTTACCCCACCTCCACCATGCAATTTTTGCAGATTTTATGACACTTTCCTACTAGATGTGGCAATGACTATTTCAAGTTATTTCTGTGTGTCAAACTCTTTTCCCAGAATATTTTCAGGGGCCAATGACTACAAAAAATAAGAACCAGAACTTTTTAATGAATACATTCCCTGCAGATGTGTACTGTCACCTAAAACGTAAGGGTTGCACATGTTTCAATGGCTCATGACATTCAACATCAATTATATGTTTGAATTTTTATAATTAGCATCTCTCATCTAGTTTAACATTTTTGAATGTGCAAACTTCTTGTAACACTTCAATAGGACAAGAAAATTTAAAAAATGTGCCTCAAAAGCAAACAGAAGTGATATAGAGAACTGAAAACACCCAGGTGAATATAAATGTCCCATTAAAACTTGTCCTGGGCAGTGGGCTGCAGGATTAAGTTGCGAAAGTAAGTGAAAAAAGTAGATGCAAAAGTGAGAGAAATGGGAAATAAGTGGAGGTGGAGCGGATAAACACTAGAAAAGAAGCAACTCCCCCAAAAAGCAGTACGAAAGGTTCCTCTGATATGGGAAGGCAAAACATCAATCACCACCGCAGCTCTGTGAGCTACTAATGTCCAAATTCAAGTAAACGGTAAAGGCAGGTTTTTCCTCACGTCGTATTCTTAAATTTGGCAAACTACCGCCACCCCTGCGTCAGCCACAAGTTTCTCCCCGGCATTCTTAAGGAAATCACCTGGAGAGCCGTCTCCCAGCCCAGGGACGCGCATGCGCAAGCTCAAGCACAGCGCTCTCCACGCGTCACCCACGCTTTCAAGCCTGGAAGGAAGTGACGCACAGCTGAGGGGCGGGTGGGCTCTGCGCCGGAAGTGTCTTGCAGATAGTAAATAAGCCCCAAAAGGCCAAAGAAACGCTGTCTCCATCTTGTCTGCACCCGCGGCTACTGCGACGTTGCGGAGATGGGGAGCGTCCTGGGGCTGTGCTCCATGGCGAGCTGGGTAAGGTGATTTTTTGCAGCCCCCGGGGTGCTAGCGTGAGAGGCGGAAGAGAAGGCAAGCGGGGATGGGTGAGGTTTGTCGGCAAGGTGGTACCCCACCCAGTATGGAGTGCCTTCAGTCCCATTTTCTTTTCTTCGCCACGGGTCACTCCGATTCAGCTTCAGGGCCTTGGGTCTTGCGAAGGACCATGGTGGCCGTAAAGTGCAGTGGCGATGGGAAGATGACCCAAATGGAAGAAGTAGCGGGAGCTAGTAGTGCCCCTCCCCCACCCTTCCTTCGTGAAAACTGTCTCCTTTCAGGCATTTTTTGCTTTTTTTCTTTTGTATCTGCTTAGACCATCTCTACAAAAGTCTTTAGCTCCGTCTCTCTGTGGAGTACGCACTCTCTTCTCGTCATCTCTTCCCTGGCGACCTCAGACTGCAGCACTGTCATTCCCGGAGGCATGTTGGCCTCTTTGTTCTGTGGCGCAGACTATGATTAAGAAGTGCCGATTATTTGAGACAGCCTAGCCGTAATACTGATGCAGTAATACAGTTTTTGAAATGAGTAGTCCTAGCTCTGCCATTGGGTCTTCGGCTTAATGATATTAGTGAGTTACTGTGCTTCTCAAGTAATAATTTTTGCAGCTGAACAAGCTGGTCAGTTCTGTGGTATCAAACATCTTTTGTTTTTTTTAGACATAAAGCATGCGTGTGTAATCTGAAATTTCATGCTTATATGTACTCTGCATTTTAATTGAAGAGTTGTTAAGAATAAAACCATTTTCAGTATAGTGGCAAGATTTCTTGTTCCAGGTGGCACAAATTTTAGTTTACTTAAGGTAACCTCTCCCTCTTCCACAATAGTAGATAAAACATTAACAGTACAGTTAATAAAGATGTTTGTAATTTTGGGCTAGGTGTTGGGAGTCAAATCATATATCTTTAGTCTGATTTCCAAATTCCCTTTCTAACGATTGCTTATCTGACTTCCCACAATGATCCCATTTTATATGTGTATATATATCAACCAGCATATTTATTATTTTACATACGTTTTTATTTTACATCTTTTCAAAAAGGTTTTGCTATTACTTGAACTGTAAATGTTACATTTTAATATAATATGTGGAGGTTGTTACTCCATCCAGGCCATTTTCTTGATTCTGTTTTTATTTTTGTAGTTGGGCATGGAAACGTGGTGTGTTTTATTTTAGCAGGATATTAGAGAGTCTACTTTAGCCTACTGACAGTTTATACAAAAGAAGCATATTTAGTGTAATAAAAAGTATTGAAAACTAATAAGTGATTGTTATATAATATTATTTTCAATGTTTGGGGGGAAGATGTCATATAATTTAATTTATCTCAGAGTTTGTCCAGTATCAAATGGGCATGCTGTAGTTCTTTGTATAAGAGATTTAAAAGGAGGGATACATATTTTTTATTTTATTCCCTATCTCCTTTTTTGTCTGAAGGATGATTATCATTTTAAAGAAAGGTTTTAAGTATATTTGTATGTGTTTTAAGTCAGAAAGAAAATAGCTTTAGTGAACACCATGAAAAAAACTGTATTCTTATTAATACTTTTACATGTTGGATCACACCCTTTATTGACTAGAAGAACCTCCATGCTAAAATTGACACTACTTTTTAGTCGCTGTTAATACCAAAGTACATTAGAAAAGTCGTGACAAGGAGGCAGTTTTCTTCTGATAATTAGACATCTGGCAGATAGAGAAACTAGGTGGCCAAGGTTGCTCATCATGCTTCTGAGTCCTTGTGGTCTGTCGGAGAATTTATTTTATTTATTTATTTTTTGTTTTATTTATTTATTTAAAAGTGAGGATCTTGCTGTGTTGCCCAGACTGGTGTATGTTGGCTATTCATACGCGGAGTCATAGCATACTGCAGTCTTTAACTCCTGGGCTCAAGTGAACTCCTCTCCTCAACCTACCCAGTAGCTGGGACTACACACATGCACCACCTCACCCAGCTTAGAATGTATTTTAGAGTTTGCAGTTTCAGTCATTTTTCTGCCCTTTTCTTCCTTATGCCTTTGTCTCTTTATTGATTAATTGTTCAATTTTAGTGCACGCCAGTAGTAATTGAAGGAGAATTTGCTTTATGGTAAACAAATTACCTCTTACACATTCTTAATAGTATTTACTTAGAAGTTTTGGTGAAATTAAAATTTATTCAAATTTTCAAAAGTAGCTTCAGGTCATTAAATTAGATCAGGTAAGCCAGAATTAAAAACAAACCAACCTTGTGCTTTCTTAGTTCAAGTTTGTGCTAGTCAAATTTAATGAAAGTTATTTTCTTATAAAATAATTGTAGAAAATTTCTGAACTGTAAAAAAGTATAAAAGGAAAAAATTATAATAACCACTGAGCAAAGACAGGAATGTTAAATTGTTGATTTTTTGTTTGTTTGTTTGCTTTTTAAGAGGCCTAGAGTTAGAATGATCATAATCCTTGATTAATGGCAGTATCTTTATTGATATATATAGGGTTGTCTCTTTTTTTTTTTTTTTACTGGTAATTACTTTAAACATTATGATAAACATTTCTGGACCTCCCACTAAATCCCGTATTACCAGCCACATGTACCTATATGTGCTTTTCCCCCATCCCAGTCTCAACATTGGTGTAGTGAGTAGAACTGGCTTTTTGAATGCTTGAATCTTGAATGCAGTAACTATCATTTCTTTGCCCAAGATACTTAAAATAGTTAAATGGTTAAGAAGAAAGATCTAGTGATTTCTAAGTGCCTATTTTGTGCCAAACTATCCTAGATTTTTATTAATAAAATGACTTGTTTTGTAGAAATGATTTGTAGTTGCTATGAATGGTCAAGCAATACACAGTGCAAAGAAAGTAAAAATGTTCCTTCAAAATCCCACCACCAGTAACATTCCTTCTCTTTCCATGCATATATACAAATGGATGAATAGGAAAAAAATACTTTTTTAGGAATGGCAGCATGTTAAACATGTTTTTAAGCAAAGATTAAGTCTAATTTTTCTTGAATTTAACAAAAAAATAAAGGAATTGTTGAATGTTAAGTAAGAATTTCATCAGGAGATTCCTAAAATTCCTAAAAAGATTCCTCTGAGGGGTTGTTTTACCCGCCCCCAACCAGGGCATGGCATTTGGCAATGTCTGCAGACATTTTTCCTTGTCATGGCTTGGGGTGAGAAGTGCCACTAGTGTCTAGTGGGTAGAAGCCAGGGATGTTAAATATTCTTCAGTGTACATCACAGCCTCCAACAACAAAGAATTAATCAGTCCAAAATGTCAGGAGTGCCATGGTTGAGAAAGCCTGTTTTAAGCTTAAGAAAAAGATTGTATAAAACATTGAAAGTGGAGTAAATTTTTAAAGGACATTTTAATTTTAGACTCACTACTAATAAGGTGGAAAAAATTAATGTTCACTTGTCCTGCCATCCTAGTTCTTATAATTGTATAATTTTTAAATTCAAATCTATATACACGTAGTTCTACATGACTTAAGAAAAACAGTACACTGCCTCCATCTCTACCTCATGGGAGTAGTGTTTCTTTAGGTATTTATCACCATATTTCTAAATAGCATGCATATGTTGTATTCTTGGGGTTTTTTTGTTTGTTTGTTTTAGACATTGTCTTGTAACTATGGAACATGAAGGGGAAGAGTAGCAATCTTCCTTCATTTCAAATGGCCCTCATCCCCCACCCGCACCAAAATCACACACTCATGGTGTCCCTTTATCCCTTTATAACACTAATAATTTTGGTTAAATGAACATTATTGTAACTATTTAAATGAGCTATTATATGTAAAGCTATAGTAAGCACTTAAATGTGTTCTTTATTATTTTTATTACTGTGCAGTGCTCTTCATAGTTCTGCCATGTAATAAATATACAATGACTTTTCCTTTCACATACAACCTTTTTGTGCTGATTAGAGTTACTGCTTAACTTTAATTTCTATGTATGTAGTTCATTTAACCCCAGACTTTTCCCCAGCTGTATGCATCTTTCAGTAAGTTCAGATGCATGTGATGATTGATCTAGCCTTGGTGGTTATCTCTCCTGGAATCTTCTGTTCTAGTCTACTGTAGTGATAGTCACTGTTTTTATCCTGGATCTCATTTTGTCTTCAAATGACAATGTACATTGCCTCTCTTGGGTTGAAACTCTTTTTTTTCTGTATTCCTTGTTCTTGGTTTATAATCGTATTTTTGTGAAGTTTTCTTTGACAGAAGAGAGTAAGAGGTTTACTTATGGCCACAGAATTCTAGGTTGGAAGTCATTTTCCCTCAGAATTTTGAAGGCATTACTCCTTATAAGCTCATTTGTAGGGTTGTAGTGTTGCTGCTGGGTATTCTGAAATCATTTTGGGAACCTTTTCTATGTGGTCTCTCCCTCTTCCCCCACCCCATCAATTGATTAAATTTGAGTTCAGTTATTTTCTTCTCTGTATTTTCTGTATTCTGTGTTACTCAGTGTGCTTCCTGGACTGTAACTCTAGGTTTCTTGTTTCCTGTTGTACATCTCATTGGCTTTTTGCATTACTTTCTGAGAAATTTCATCGATTGTTTTCAGGACTTCTGTTAAGTTTTTAAACCTCTCTTATATCATTTTTGATAACCAAGAGTTCTTTCTTGTTCTCTGTTCCATTTTAATAGCATCTTGTGCTTGTTCCATGGAACACTATCCTTTCTTATATAATCTATTTGACCTATATAATATATTCCATAAGTATGTTAAAAATACTAGATATTTTTATGCTTTCATTTCTATTGCATAGTTTGTTTCCTTTAAGTTCCCCTACTTACCCCTGACTCCCACCCTTTTTATTCATGCTAGAGTTTTGCTCAATATTCAGTGGTTCTTGACTATTCATATTTAGGAATGAGACACTAAAGAGCTTGGTAGGACTTGTTAACTGTACTTTGCAGTGAAACGATTTGGCTGTGCCATTTTGTTGCAGAAGCCTAGTACAAGTATTTTTATCCAGGCCTCTTGATATATCCAGAGCGAACTTCCAATCTCCTGCCTGGGGAATATATCTGCATTCTGGGAGCCAAGTGGGAAAAGAATGGTGAGGTTCTCACATTTGGTGTATAAAATTTAATTTTATGTTTTTAGCTTGGTACCCATGTTGTCAGCTCTATTATCTATCTGTCAAGACCCCTGTTTTATCCTCTTTAGTTGGTTAGCGCAAGAAATGGAATGAAGTCTGGGAATCCAAACTACTCTTTGAAAAGATGTTCATACAATCATCCTGTTTTCACTCTACCTTCAGTATCACTTTAAGAGGTACCTGGTGCCATCAATTCCTGATCTTTTTTAGCATTCTGCGAAACAAATTGTGTTACTTGTTAACTTTCTCCTTTAATGACTTAGAATTCAGCTTTCTTGCTCTTTTAAGTCAGTTAATATTTTCTGCTTTTCACCTATTAGATTTGTTCCCCTGTTCTTTTTGACCTTTCAGTTTTATTCCTTCTTTAAAAAAAAAATCCATTTTTCAATTTATTGATGTTTCTATGGGGAGTATAGGTAAGTTCATATATTGTCTGCTATCTTTAACCAGAAGCCCTTTGTACTACTATTTTTGTGTTGCCATTATGGTTTACACCCTACAAACACTGTGTGAGGCCCAGCATTTGATGTTTTAATAAAGTTTCTAGGTAATTCTAATATGTGCTACAGTTTGAGAACCACTGCTCTAAACTTAAGTGGATTCAAAACTCTCCACTGTTCCTTTTTACTGTGACTTCTCCCTAATTTTTTATTTTAATGTCATCTCCTAATTAACCATATTGTCATCCAGTAGATTTTTCAAAAAAGATTTCATGGGTGCAGAAATCCCTGAGTTCTTTTATATTTAAAAATGCCTACTAAATTCTTGAGAAACGTTTTGGAATAGTATAATAGTATACTCATTTCCTTCAGAACATAAAGTTATTTTTCTGTCGTATTCAGTCTTACATCAGATTGCTATCTACCCCCTCCCAACACACTTCTGCCCATGTGCATGTGACTTATTTCTTCTAGTTGAGTATCTGAAGAGTTTACCTTTGAAATTAAATAATGAGATAAGTCTGACTTTAAATCTTTTATCACTTTTTTCTTCCCCCAAATAGTGTGTTCTTTTGGTCCACAGATTTATTTCCTCATCTAAGGAATTTTTCTTTTATTAGATCTTTGAATGTCCTTTTTTTCCTTTTCTTTTTGTTTTTATTTTTTAATGTTCTTTTATTTATTTAGAGGGTTCTTTAAGGACTTTTTTTTTTTTAGTAAAGTTATAATTTACATACAGTAAAATTCACTCTTTGTTGTATACAGTTCCTTGAGTTTTGACAAATGTATATAGTCATGCAACAACTACAGAGCAGTCATAATGCTCAGAAATTCTGCCATCCCAACCTTGGCAACCCCTGTTTTCTGTCTTTAGAGTTTTTTCCTTTCTAGAATGTCATAAATGGAATCATACAGCATATATAGCCTTTTGAGTCTGGCTTATTTTACTTAGTATGATTCATTTGAAATTAATTCATATTGTTCCCTGTATTAGTAGTTTGTTGATTTCTATTGTTGAGAAGCATTTTATGCTTCATTTTTATGAGAAGCATTTTATTTTAGATGTACCACAATGTGTCCATTCACCACTTGAGTTTTGATGATTACAAATAAAGTAGCTATAAGTATTCCCATAAAGGTTTTTTGTGTGATGGTAAGTTCTTATTTCACTTGGGTAAATATCTAAGAGTGGGATTGCTGGATCATATAGTAGGTGTATGTTGACTTACACGAAACTGCCAAACTGGTTTCCAAAATGGCTATACCATTTTTCATTCCCTAAGAGAATTCTAATTGTGCTGCATTCTTGTCAGTAGTTGGTATTATCGGTTTATTTGACTTTAGCCATTCCAGTATGTGTATAGTCGTATCTCTATGATTTTAATGTGCATTTCCCTAATAACGAGTGATAGTGAGTACTTGTTTTTATTTGTAGTCCATATGCCATCTTTGGCAAAGTATCTGTTCACAAACTTTGCCCATTTTTTAACTGGGCTGTTTGTTTTCTTATTACTGAGTTTTGAGAATTCTTTTTAGATTCTGGACACAAATGATTTATCAGATACCTTTCTTGCAAATATTTTCTTCAAGTCTGTGGCTTGCCATTTTTTTTTTCTCAACAGTGTCTTTCAAAGAGGCAAAAGTTCTTAATCTTGATGAGGTCCAATGTATGCATTTTTTTCTTTTGTGTTTTTTTAGGAAATCTTAATTTTTATATATGGTTTGATTATGGCGTAAGGTTAACTTTTGAAAAAACATGGATGTCTAGTTATTTCAGCACCATTGATTAAAAATTTCATGTTGACTTGTGTTGGTGTCTTCATCAAAACTCCCTTGGCCATGTTTGTGTGAGTCTATTTTTGAACTTTATTATGTTCCATTTATTTTTGTGTCTACCGTTTTGTCCATACCACTGTTTTGATTCTGTATCTTTAAAGTTTTCTTGAAATCAGGTCGTATGTCTTCCAGCTTTGCTTTTTGTCAAAATTGTTTGACCTATTCTAGTTCCTTTGCCTTTTCATACAAATTTTTGAAGCACCTAGTTTATTTCTGTAAAACTGCTGCTGGGATTGTGATTGGAATTGGGCGAATATATAGATCACTTTGGAAAGACATCTTAAAAATATTGAGTCTTCCAGTCCATGAACCCAGTGTATCTTGCCTTTTATTTAGGTTTTTGGTTTCTTTCACTAGTGTTTTATAGTTTTTATCATTTGGCATCTTGTATATATTTTGTTAGATTTATATCCAAGTATTTAATTTATGTTTCTAATTGTTTTTACTATTAATAATACATGGAAATATGATTGATATGTGTATATGGACCATGTATCCTGATATCTTATTAAAGTTACTTGTTGGTTCTAGTTGCATTTTTGTAGGTTCTTTGGAATTTTCTATGCAGACAGTTATGTGTGAACAGGGTAGTTTTATATCTTCCATTCCAATTTTGTATGTCTTACATTTCTTTTTCTTGCCACATTATATTGGCTAGCACCTCCACTGTGAAGTTGAATACAAATGGCCAGAGCAGATAGATATCTTTTCCTTGTTTCAGATCTTAACCACTTCAGTACCAGCGTTGACTATAGTCGATAGCCACAGATGAATGCGCACAGCGACTTTAGCAGACAGCGTGATATGACTTTTCTAATTTTTCATTTATCAAAATAAAATTGTGAACATTTAAAAATAACGTAATGAAAACATATATGTATATGTTACCTATTCTGATTTACATTACAAGTAAAGCTGCCTGTAAAGTAAAATAAGCTTTCAGTGCTTTAAAGCTTTCTTCATCACACAAGAGCAAAACAGATTCATCGTCAGTGCACAGCACAAACTGTCATGCGGACTAGGAGTGCCAGCTGTGGGCAAGGTTTCATGGCCAGCGAGCGTGGTACTGAAGTGGTTAAGGAGAAAGCATTCAGACTTTCACCACTAAGTATGAATGAGAACTATAGATATTATATTAGTAAATGCCCTTTCTCAAGTTGAGAGTGTTCTCTTCTATTCCTTGTTTGCTGAGCATTTGTATCATGAATAGATACTGAATTTTGTCAGATAGCTTTTCTACATCTGTTGACGCGACCATAATGCTTTTTCTTTAGTCTGTTAATTCAGTGGATTTCATTGACTGATTTTTAAAAGTAGAACCAGCCTTACTTTCCCAGACTAAACCCTACATAGTCACTATGTATTAGCTATCCTTTTTATATACTTTTATATTACTTTTATAGTTTGACTTAATAAAATGTCATGATAATTTTTATGTTTATATTCATGAGGGATTTGGGTCTTTTTTATGATGTCTTTGGATTTATTTTCAGTTATTCTGGCCCACTTTTTAAATAAGAAAAATATATATATTTACCCTTTCTATTGTTCTTCATTCCTTTGTGTGTTGATTCAGATTTCCTTCTGGTATAATTTTCCTTCTACTTTAAAGATTTCCTTCAATATTTCTGGTACTTTAGGTCTGCTAGTTTTGGAATCTCTGGTCTTTTCCATGTCTGAAAAATGTTTTTATTTTGCCATAATTTTTGAAAGATACCATCACTGAGTCCACAATTCTATGTTCAGTTTTTTCTTCCAGTGCCGACTTTTGGCTTGAAATGTTTCTTACTAGAAGTGTGATTTATTTGTTCCACGTATATAATGTGAATTTATTTTTTGCCTGCTTTAAGATTTTTCTGGTTATTGTTTTTAAGTAATTTGATTATGATGTGACTTGGTGTAGTTTTCAACATGTTTATCTTGCTAGGGCTTTGTTAAGCATCTTGATCTGTGAGTTTATAGTTTTCATTAAGTTTGGGAAAGTTTTGGTGGTTATTTCCTCAAAAGGATCCACTTGTCTCATTTCTCTAGTTTACTTCTCTCCAGTTGAAGTCCAAGTCATGAACTCTGTTTTCACTTATATTAAGCTGCTTGAAGTTGTTCGACAATGCTCTGATCCTTTATTTTTATCTCTCTTTCATTCTGGATCATGTCTATTGTTATGTCTTCAGGTTCATTAGTCTTTTCTTAATGTGTCTTAGTGGTGTTTGGGGGACTTAGATATTTTAGTTTTCATTTCTATAAGTTTGATATGGGTCTTTTATCTTTCATGTCTATCCTTAACATGATCAAGTGTTCCTCTGCCTCCTTGAACATGTGAAATACAGGTAAAATAATATTACAATGTCCTGTTTATAATGAACTCAGTCATCTATATCATTTCTAGGTTGGTTTTGACTGATCAGTTCTCATTATAGATTATATTTTCCTGCTTTTGCATGCCTGCTAATTTTTTATTAGATGTCATGTGTAAATTTTACCTTGAGTGCTAGATATACTTGTAAAGTATAAAAAGTATTCTTGGGCTTTGTTCTTGGATGTAGGTTATTTACTTGGAGAGAATTTGATCTTTTTGATGTTTGCTTTTAGGCTTTGTTAAGTGGAACAAGTCTTTAGTCTTATGGCTGATTTTTCTCCAGTACTGAGTAATAGTCTTCTAATATCTCTACCAAATGACTCATGGATTATAAGGTTTTTCTACTCTCAGTGGTAGAACTCCCAGATACCACCGTCTAGCCCCTTGAATAATTAATTCACATGATCAGTGCTCTGCTAGAGCTTGCTTTCTGTGTAGCTTTCTTTGTCCTCTCCAGGGTTCGGCCCCATGAACTCTACCTACTTGTGAACTCTAGCTGCCTTTGCTTCCCTGAACTCCTAACTCTGTTTCCTCCTAAGTCACATAGACTGCCAGGCTCTGCCTGGATCCCCTTCCCTGCACTGGACATTCTCTCCAGGCAAAAAGATTGGCCAGTCATAGGGCTGACATTGCCTTCTCTCAGAAATTACTACCCTACATTTCCTTTTGTTCGTTGTCTGAAAAACCATTCTTTAATATAATTTTTTTGATTGCTTAGTCTGGTCACTATTTGTCCATCTTGCCTGAATTTATGGTAATTATTCCAAGCCTTTTCAATCAGTAATTTTATTTTCAGCTATGTCTGTTTTGTTCCTTGATAGTTAACTTATTCTTTGATTTTCCCATTTTTGTTTTTTTCTTTAGCTCTTTAATTCACCCTTTCCATCTTGTTCTGTCTTTTTTCATTTTATTTTTGAGAATCTTTTTTTTTTTTAGCTTTTTGTTATTTTTCTGGAGCTTAAGTGAAATACTAGTAGAGAATTTCCTTTTCTTACTGATTGTGTTTATTTCAGACCATAATCTGCATGTCTTTTTTTTTATTCCTTTCTTTGAGGAGAGCTGTTTATTTTTAATTTTTGCTAGAGTATGTTTGCTTAGTTATCATGACCTTTAAGTTTCTTGCTGAAAATTAATATAAAGCAGTTCTGTTCCTACCTTATATCAGTTGCTTCAGTGTGGCTGGCTGCATATTCCTTTATTATGGTATCTAAGACTCTTTCCCCCCAGAGTTACAGGTGTAGGGCTGGAATGTCTTAGTTCATCCAGCTTCTGAAGTCTGATGGTGTGGTAGAGCTCAGTTCAGCTTATGGTCAGTCCTTAATAGAATACTTACTCTTTGCCCTTTTGAGATATTTATTGTTGAATACCCTATATCAATGTTCACCCCTCCTGGACAGGAAGATATCCTGTTCCCTTGGGTCTACTATTAGTAGAGTTTATTGGACAAAGTTAGCTAGCCCTAGTTGTTTACTTATCCTTTATGCCTGACTCTAGTTGTAGTTTTCATTGTTATTACCATCACCAAGTCAAAAGAGGGAGAAGATAGGGGTACCAATTCACTTTTTTTCCTCCCTGGAGGTATTGGAGAATTCTCAGAATTTTGTGGATTCACCAGTATGATTTCTGGGAACTAAGGGGCTAGGGCTGGAGTGTGCTTAGCAGCTATGCTTCTCATGATTATTCCATTTCTTTTCTTAGCCAAATTTTGGTTCTGGTGATGATTTCCTTTCCCTTTGTTGTCTTAACTAATTTATTCATTTTGTTTAGTATATAGTGCAAGGATTTTTTTGTTTGACTGTAGATAATGTATATGAATCAAATACCTTTGTCCCTTGGTAATTACTTTTCTAATTTTTTTTCTTTATTGAACAGGTAGAATGTAAATTTCCATTGTATTATTTTAAGCTATACTGATTTTTAATAATATTCTTTTTCCCAGATACCATGTTTGTGTGGTAGTGCCCCATGTTTGCTGTGCAGATGCTGTCCTAGTGGAAACAACTCCACTGTAACTAGATTGATCTATGCACTTTTCTTGCTTGTTGGAGTGTGTGTGGCTTGTGTAATGTTGATACCAGGAATGGAAGAACAACTGAATAAGGTTAGTCTTTTTTTCTTATTTATTAACTGAAGCTGTAGAGTGTGTGTGTGTGTGTGTATGTGTGTATGTGTGTGTATGTACACATACACAAAACTGATTTTGGAGTATTGAAAAGAGAATAATGTAAAAATAAGATACAATCCCAGTTTTAACTCATAATCTTTTAGGGAAGGCAAACAAAGGTAAGATAAATTAGCTTGTTAAATTTTATGATGGTGGTACAGAAAATGTGCTATATTAATATAAGGAAAAAAGTAATTCTAACCAAGTGTCAGAATGTCAGTGGGTTTCATGGAAAAAGGGTCATGCTGAGAATGATTTGAACTTTTGTATGCAAAGATTGGAAATACGAAGCATTTGAGTATAAAAGAGCTTTTTGTAAATAGTATCTGTGCTTTAGGTTAATTTGGTAATTAGGAAAGTATAGAAGTAAAACAGTTAAGTATGGAGGCTGTTGCAGTGGGGTAATCAAGAAGTATATAGAGGGCTGGAAATAGATTTTTCTGGATATGGAATTTACTGACCAAGTCTGGTATTTAAATATTGGCAGTGATAGAATCATAAATAACAACCAGGTTCTATTCCTAGAAAACTGGGAGGAAAGTGTTTCTGTTAACCTAGAAAGAAAAATTTTAAAACGTGGCTATATTTTTTTTCCTTCAGAGAATCAGGTTGTAGAAGGAGATGGGGAACATACAATAAATTTGCTTTCTAACATGTTGACTTGTGGAACTTGCTGTCATTTACATGTCTTAGTTCAGGCTGCTATGACAAGAATATGATAGGCTTAAGGCCAGGCGCAATGGCTCATACTTGTAATCCTAGCAGTCTGGGAGGCTGAGGTTAGAAGATCGCTCAGGTCAGGAGTTTGAGACCAGCCTGAGCAAGAGCGAGACCCCATCTCTACTAAAAATACAAAGAAATTAATTGGCCAACTAAATATATATATAAAGAATATGATAGGTTTAAATAACAGAAATTTGTTTCTCAATTCTGGAGGCTGAATGTCCGAGACCAGAGTACCAGCATGGTCAAGTTCTGGTGAGGGTGCTCTTTCTGGCCTTACCTATGGCCATCCTCTTCCTCACATTGCTGAGAGAAAGAAGCAGCAGCTCCTGTCTCTTCCTAAAGGCCACTGATTCCATCATGAGGGCTCCACCCTCATGATCTAATTACCTCCCAAAGACCCCATCTCTCAATAACCTCCCATTGGGGGTTAGAGTTTCAGCATTCAATCTAGGGTAGACACAAAAGTCCATAACAACATAAAGCAGGAAGTAGAAAACATGAGTGTGTAATTAATTCAAAAGAGAAATCAGAGCTAGCTCTGTCTTGGGGATAGAGATTGAAAATTGATGCCATGGAAGCTTATGCTGAAGACCATTCAGAATGAGCAAAGCTAGAACATTGCCAAAAGGTCTTACTTAAGGGAGTTGGTGGAAATAAGGGAACCTCTGAAGGAGCAATAGAAAAGAAGAACCAAGAGAATGTACAGGCTATAGGAAGAGTTTTAAGAATGACAGGGACAGTGTCTGTAAAAAAGAGATTAAGGAATGTGAGGATTAAGCAGTAGCCTTTGGGTTTGACAACTAGTACATGACTAGTATCTTGAAAAAGTTTCTTTAGCGTGCTGGGGGACTGGAAGGAGTGGGAGGAAATCATTCATATATATGTGTATGTATATATATATATGAATAATATATGTAGTTCTGAATAATAGTTTCACTTTTTTCACATACAAATTCTTTTTTGTGCTCTAATTCCAGTATGACTTTCTGAAATGGCCAACAGTCTTTTTTAAGATTCTGGGTTAAAACATGAAACTGCCAGCTGTTATGCTGTTGAGCCATATCCATTCATGATCAAAAACAGCACTTGTAGAATAAGGGATAAAAACTAAAAATTGATAGTAATACTGGCTTTGAAAAGCCATTATTCTCTTTAGTACTTAGAAGCAGAATTAGTTACTCCATGATTCTTTAAACTTTTATTGACTTTATTTTATACATGCAGTTCAGTATATCAGAGTTGAATGCAAGTTTTAAGAATTTAGCATAAATCTTTAGCTCAAAATAAGCATCTAGTTTAGGCTTGCCACTGGTAGTTTATAATTTGCTCACATGGAAGTTTAACTCTTTTTCATTTTATTTGATTAAACTCTATCAGACTCATCTGGATGGTCATCATAATCTGTAAACTTCCATTTTCCAAGCCTTATCTTAAACTATTTGATTACATAGATTTTTCGCCCAGTGAAAAAATTATGGTTCATAAACTTCTGTTTTGTTTTTCTAGATTCCTGGATTTTGTGAGAATGAGAAAGGTGTCGTCCCTTGTAATATTCTGGTTGGCTATAAAGCTGTATACCGTTTGTGCTTTGGCTTGGCTATGTTCTATCTTCTCCTATCTTTACTAATGATTAAGGTGAAGAGTAGCAGTGATCCTAGAGCTGCAGTGCACAATGGGTAGGTTTTCTAATAAACTTCAATATAAAAGTCTGGGAAGCCTCTTCTCAGTAATTTCTGGTCTATCTAAAGGAACTTTAAGGTGAAATAAACTTATATAATTTGTAGAATTATTTTGTCTATTCATGAATGACAAGATTTAAGAAAAACTTGTCTGTACTATAGAATGTCATACTTTGGGTATTAAATAATAGCCTTGATAATTAGTAATTAATTCTAATCTATATTGTTTTTTTATTTTTATGCTAAAAAAGATCTATTATATATCTCCCTTGATATAGAGCACCACTTCCAGTATTCTATTTTAATGTTTTGATTTAATATCTGCTATTGCTTATCTAATGACATGTGCTACTAAAGACAACGGGAATAAACAAGTGGGATATAAATACGAATGAAAAAATATGATGTAACAGGTTGATTTTGTTTATTTTGTTCCTTTAGTCATTGATTGTTTGAAAATATCAGCGTTTTGGATGGTGACATTGTGCATTTATTAAAACCATTTATTTGTACAATACACCTTATACCTTCACACGTTATCCCACTTGTGTTAAATAAACCTGTGATGTTCTTCACATGTTTAGTAGTGCTGGCAAAAAGAAAAAAAAAATAATGTGAAAAAACTGTGTAACATTTTTTTAAAAAAAATAAAAATAAAATAAAGTAAACCTGTGAAATGAAACTAATATTCTTATTTTATCATAATGAATCAGTGGAAAATAATATTTTATTAAAACTGTCTCAAAAGCAGTTTAATGTAATAGTCATTTTTTTTGATTTTCAGGATCTCAGAAAGAATAGAATAGTTACATAGAATGTAGCTGTTCTTTAAGATTCAGTTGTTTCATATGTGAAAATATTTGTTGAATAAATATTTATTAATAAGACATTTTTTTGTTTTAGATTTTGGTTCTTTAAATTTGCTGCAGCAATTGCAATTATTATTGGGGCATTCTTCATTCCAGAAGGAACTTTTACAACTGGTAAGAAATCTTTTTCTTAAATTGTTTGATGTGGATATTTTATAAAGAAATCCCAAATAATTGTTACGTGGAATAATAACTATAGTTTGTTTTTTGTTGCATTTTGTGTGTGTGTGTGTGTTTTCTCCCTTGTTTACATAGCATTTATATAAAATTTTATTTTCTCTTTTTACTGTGATTATGGAAAGGGCATAATAAAAGCCAAATCAGTCACTCACTTGTATGTGTGCTTTTTCTTTCTTTCAGTGTGGTTTTATGTAGGTATGGCAGGTGCCTTTTGCTTCATCCTCATACAGCTAGTCCTACTTATTGATTTTGCCCATTCATGGAATGAATCATGGGTTGAAAAAATGGAAGAAGGGAACTCGAGATGTTGGTATGCAGGTAAGCTTTTATCTCACAGAACAACTGCAAGAAGATGAGAACTTTGAAGATGAGACTAGATAATGTAGACTGTAGGAAAATCACTTAGGATTTTTATGGTCAGTTGTTCCGTGAAGAGGTTTTTAGTTTATACGTTTGTGGGTGGCATCATATCACATTATATCAGCAACTTGTTGAGCAGATCTTTGGCAAATTAACTGGGAATATACCCAAGAACCAGGAAAGAATCCAAAGGAACCTGAATAGCTAAAATAAATGTTCCAAAGCCTATTCTTGAAAGCATGTGTATTTTATAGTATTTCCTAGCCTACAGTAGGTTGTATGTAAAATATTAAAGGGAAGAGGACTGTTAGAAATAATAAACACAATGATACAATTCATAAACAACAACAAATAGAAAAAATACCAAAAGCCACTCCAGGACATTTTATATAACTGCAGAGGATGCTTTTACATGTATCAGTAACAGCTGAGGGAATTTCTATAGTAATGCAATTAATGATTGATGAGCTTGAGTCCTATAGTGTTGTACTCTAAATCAGGAATCAAAATATAGATGCTTACAGGGATAACAAGAATGAGGAAAGAGGACTAAGTTTGCACATACTCAATCTTGGTGCAAATAGTGGAGACTGTGAATGAATTGGAAGGTGTGAATGCCCTACTGTGCATAGCTACTGCACAGCTCCATCTTTTAGCTGCCTTGTGGGAATATAAACTCAGTATTGCCTAATTTTTCTTAGAAGAAGCCATAAATCTGGATTTTTTGTAGAAATAATCTGGCTTTCAGCTAAAAAAAAATTTAAAATCATAGTGCAGGCCAAGTTCAGTGTATCTGCTGGCTCAATGTTTCTCTTATACAACTAGTTTGTGGTGTTTGATCTCAGGGGTTTAAGGTCAAAAGAGTTTGGTGCTCAAAGAAATAAGCTTAGTCATTTGGAAACTTCACTTACATGGAGTACCTTATTCTTTAATACAAAGTCTAATGTAAGGGTTTCTGTCTGTTTTGTTCTCCCTGGTGTATACCCAGGGCCTGGAACATTGTAGGCATTCAATAAATATTTGTTAGATGAATACCCTGTCAGTGAGGCAAATCCATATAAATATTTGTACATTAACCCCATATTAGCACAAAGACTAAAATATTTTGTAGGTTAAAATTTATATAGAAAAATCTTAGGTTGACTTTTTAAATAATGACTTACTCTTGCATACTATATATATTTTTTAAGATTTTAGTTGGCGAAAAGCATCATTGTTTTGTGGGTTTAACATTAACTATGAAAATAATTTTGTCTGTTAATGCCCTTGTTTACAACTGAATAATTAGGGTTCTGTAGAAACCTGAAGTAGTATTCCTCTTACAGTTATTTTTCTTTATTTTAAAAATAATGGCCAATATATGTGAATGTGGTTTTTAAACTTTGCAATATAGATATTACTACTAATAAAAATCATAATAGTATGTTACTAACTTATTCTCCTTTAAAATATATAATAGTGAGCTTGTGCAATGACTATAGAATTCTTTAGCAATAAAGATCAAAATTAATTTTCTTCCCTGCTTTCATAGCCTGCATAGTGCTGATAACATTAGTTGCTTAAAACATATTTTTAAATAAAATGACATTGTTTATAAAACAGGTTCCATGCCTAATTCCTAATGTTTGTGATAAAAAGCTAATTATCCAATTATATTTCTTTCACAGCCTTGTTATCAGCTACAGCTCTGAATTATCTGCTGTCTTTAGTTGCTATCGTCCTGTTCTTTGTCTACTACACTCATCCAGCCAGTTGTTCAGAAAATAAGGCGTTCATCAGTGTCAACATGCTCCTCTGCATTGGTGCTTCTGTAATGTCTATACTGCCAAAAATCCAAGTATGCTCTTCATGGCATTGGTTTTTATGAAGCCTGTATCTTTCTAAGTTTTCAAAACTCTAGAATGATGTAACAATATTTATCTGTGTTGCTTAATTTCTTTTTTGTAGGAATCACAACCAAGATCTGGGTTGTTACAGTCTTCAGTAATTACAGTCTACACAATGTATTTGACGTGGTCTGCTATGACCAATGAACCAGGTATGTTTGTTTGTGTAATTTGTTTTTAATGAGTTCTGCAGTTTTCTTTCAGAGATTGTCAATTTTGTGAAATAAGCTACTTAAAAATAAGGCTTTCAGAGGAATAAGGAATATAAATAATACCATTTTCATCTTTATTACTTACTATTTTTAAAACTTTATTGCTAACAATCATGTGAGCCTTCAGCAAGTTGTAATCTTTTTGCTGGCAGAAGGTCTTGCCTGGATGTTGGTGCTTGCTGACTGATGAGGGTCGTGGTTGCAGAAGGTTGAGGTGGCTATTTCAGTTTCCTAAAGACAGTGAACTTGCTACATCAGTTATTCTTTCTTTCAAGAAATATTTCTGTGTAGCATGTAAGACTGTTTGATAGCATTTTGTCCATAGTAGAACATCTTCCAAAATTGGAGTCAGTCTTCTCAAACCTTGCCTCTGTATTATCAACTACGTTTATGTATTGGTCTAAATCCTTTTTTGTCATTTTATCAGTATTCATAGCATCTTCATCAGAAACAGATTGCAGCTCAAGAAACCACTTTGTTTGCTCATTTCTAAGAAGCAACTCCTCATCTGTTCAAGTTTGATTATGAGTTTGCTGCAGTTCAGTCTTCAGGCTCCAATTCTAGTTCTCTTGCTGTTTCCACCACATCTGCAGTTACTTCCTCCACTGAAGTCTTGAGCACCTCAAAGTCATCCATAAGAATTAACAACTTCCCACACTCTGTTAATACTGATATTTTGACCTCTCCCCATGAATCACGAACATTCTTAATGGCATCTAGAATGGTAAATCCTTTCCAGAAGATTTTCTGTTTATTCTGCCCACATCCATCAGAGGAATAACTATGGCAGCTATAGCCTTCCTAAGTGTATTTTTAAATATTAAGACTTGAAAGGCAGAATTATTCTTGATCTGTGGGCTACAGAATGGATGTTGTGTTAGCAGACACAAAACAACATTAATCTCCTTGTACATTTCCATCAGAACTCTTGGGTAACTGGGTCTATTGTCAGTGAGTAGTCATATTTTGAAAGGGATCTTTTTCTGAACTGTAGTTCCCACATTGGGCTTAAAATCTTCAGTAAAGCATGCTGTAAACATGTGCTGTCATCCAGGCTTTGTTTTCATTTATAGAGCAAGGCAGAGTAGATTTAGCATAATTCCTGGGGGCCCTAAGATTTTTAGAATGCTAAATGAACATTGGCTTCTACTTAAAATCACGGCTGCATTAGCCCCTTAGAGAGCCAGCCTGTCCTTTGAAGCTTTGGAGACAAGCATTAATATCTCCTCTATAGATATTTCTAGATGGCATCTTCCAATAGAAAGTTTTCTCTTCATTGAAAATCTGATGTTTAGTGTAGCCACCTTCATCAGTTATCTTAGCTAGATCTTTTGCATAACTTACTATTGCTTTTACATTGGCACTTGCTTCACCTTGCACTTTTATGTAAGGGAGATGGCTTCTTTCCTTAAACCTCATGAACTAGCTTCAAACTTTTCTTTTGGAACTTCCTCACCTCTCTTAGCCTTTGTAGGATTGAAGAGAGGTTAGGTTAGGGCTTTGCTGTGGATTAGGTCTTGACTTAAGAGAATATTATGGCTGGTTTGATCTATCCAGACCACTCAGACTTTCTCCATATCAGCAAGATGGCCGTTTCACTTTCTTACCATTCATATGTTCACTGGAGTAGCACTTCTAATTTCTTTCAATAATGTTTTCCTTTGCATTCACTGCTTGGCTAACTCCTTGAGCTAGGCAAGAGGACTGGCTTTCAGCTTATTTCGGCTTATGACATGCCTCCCTAACTAAACGTAATCATTTCTAGCTTTTGATTTAAAGTGAAAAACATAAGACTGGTCCTTTCACTTGAAGGCCATTGTAGAATAATTAATTGACCTAATTTCAATATTGCGTCTCGGAATAAGGAGGCCTGAAGAGAAGAAGAGAGAGAGAGACAGAAATGGCTGATTGTTGGAGCACTCATAACACACACATTTATTTCAGTTAACTCTCTTATATGGGCATGGTTCATGGCACCCCAAAGGAATGTTACATTGGTAACATCAGGACCACTAATCACAGATCACCATAAGAGATACAATAACAACAGACAAGTTTGAAATATATAAGAGTTAGAAAATGTGACACAGACACAGTGAGCCCATAATGTTGGAAAAATAGCAAAAATAGACTTTTTCAACAGGGGATTGCCACAAATCTTCAATTTATAAAAAGCACAATATCTGTGAAGTGTGTTGTTTTTTTTTAGGTGTAATATAATGAGAGGTGTGCCTGTATAAGAAATTGTGTGAGAATTACAAGAAGTGTATCCAGTTTGCATATTGCTTAAGAGCGATATATAGAAAGAAATAATAGCTCTTTAAAAACCTACTAATTTAACTGTAAATAGTATAAGTTTTTCACATTACTGAATTACTCTATGACTACCATGAAATTAAATATGATCATTGGGCTTTGTAATGAATCTTTTCATAAGCTGGTTATATAGCATTCCATGGGAATAAGAACCAATATAAGTCAATTAGGGGGAACAAATTATAAATTAATTACTATTTTTAAAAGGAAGAAAATGATGTTTTCTTCTAAAAAATTATAAAATATGTTATCTGAATCTCATTTCATTGAGTTTACAAACTCTGTAGATATTTTATAATAGGTACTTTGTCACTTGGATGAAGGTGGAGTTTTTTTTGTTTTTATATATTATAGAAACCTTCCTTTTCCTAGGTTAAAGTGGTTAGAAAAAATTATTAGTAATTTGCTTTAGAGATTAGCTTTATCCAATTGGTTTTAAGATCCGAATTATTTTCATTAGTAAGATGGAATTTGACAGATGTCGGAAAAAATATACTTTGGACCAACCCTACTTTAATTCTTTCTTACAAAAGAATAAATCTGAATAAATGTAGGTTGTTATGCCTTATTTGGTCATTCCTGCAAAGTGTTTGCTAGGGTTCTCATAACTGGTATTTTTTGTAAGCTGTCTTACTTTTTTAGCAATGTACTTTGACAAATATATAAACCTTATAAAGTCAGTATTATAATCTCTTTCTTGTGGTAGGAAAACCTAGTGCACTGTGGTTTAGAACACCTGCATTTTATTTCTAAATCTTTTAGAATTTTACTAACTTTGAACGGTCGTCTAATATTTCACCTATTTCCTAATCAATAAAGAGTTAATATATCTCTCAGTTCTCACATGTGGTTTAAAATTAAATTATTTAACTTTTTCAATCACTTCTATAAAACTTAAAAGGAAAAAACCTTTGAATTATTATTAATGCAAGTTATTTTCAAGTATTTTGGTGTTATATTTGTGCCTTTTGCAGTAAAATTTTTTGAATTTTCAAGGGTATAAAGAGTTAAAAAGAATTCATGCTGTAAAAAATAATTTTTATATTATTCTAACATTTTAATTTGGCCTTAATTTATGTTACAGAAACAAATTGCAACCCAAGTCTACTAAGCATAATTGGCTACAATACAACAAGCACAATCCCAAAGGAAGGTCAATCAGTTCAGTGGTGGCATGCTCAAGGAATTATAGGACTAATCCTCTTTTTATTGTGTGTGTTTTATTCAAGGTAAAAACTATGGAATTTTCTTTTAAATGAAAAGTCTAGCTATTTATGAATTGTTTCTTTTTAAAAATGCTCTTTTCCTTCTTTCTTCCTAAACTTTCTTTCATGCAGCATCCGTACTTCGAACAATAGTCAGGTTAATAAACTGACTCTAACAAGTGATGAATCAACATTAATAGAAGATGGTGGAGCCAGAAGTGATGGATCACTGGAGGATGGTGATGATGTTCATCGAGCTGTAGATAATGAAAGGGATGGTGTCACTTACAGTTACTCCTTCTTTCATTTCATGCTTTTCCTGGCTTCACTTTATATCATGATGACCCTTACCAACTGGTACAGGTACTTATATTTCATAAAAATTTTGGATTTCGGAATTCTGATAGATGTTTTAGGACTCTTTTGCAAAATGATGTGATATGAAGTACTTTTTTGCTTGTGATTTATTGTGATTTATTTCAAAATTTACAGCTAAATGAAAGGTGACCAGCATGAGGAATGCGAAGTTTATTACCTCTTTGCTTTAGCAGTAACAAAATCATTGAAATAGTTCCAAATCTTGAAGAGATTAAAATAAAATGTTTCATGAAACTAATACTTTTTTTTATGGAAATGTATGTTGATAGCTGATCTGCCATACGTTTATTTTTTTAATATTGTAAACTCATTCCCAACATACTGCAGTAAAGGGTACCTCTTTTTCTGTTTTGTTTAAACTTTGTCATTAAAAGTTCTGAAAATTATGAAATTGAAGTGTGAATACATTAACATAGATGGAGTCTTAGAATTCTTTAAAACTATAATTTATGCTTTTTTAAATCACTTCTAAATTCATAAACCTTTTTCTGATAAGAATAAGGTGGTGATTTGTAGTATTTTCATTTTTTTTTTTTTTTTTTTTTTTTTTTTTTTTTTTTGAGACAGAGTCTCACTTTGTTGTCCAGGCTAGAGTGAGTGCCGTGGCGTCAGCCTAGCTCACAGCAACCTCAAACTCCTGGGCTTGAGTGATCCTTCTGCCTCAGCCCCCCGAGTAGCTGGGACTACAGGCATGCACCACCATGCCCGGCTAATTTTTTTTATATATATATCAGTTGGCCAATTAATTTCTTTCTATTTATAGTAGAGACGGGGTCTCGCTCTTGCTCAGGCTGGTTTTGAACTCCTGACCTCGAGCAATCCGCCCGCCTCGGCCTCCCAAGAGCTAGGATTACAGGCGTGAGCCACAGCGCCCGGCCAAGTATTTTCATTTTTTAAAATTCTAAATTTGTCCAGAAGAAAGATTTGGTTAAGATTCAAATTGAACTGTATGGTTTTGGCAGTTTTTAATAATTTTTTAAACAATTTGTAAGGCTTTCAGTACTAGCAAAAGATGGAGAAGAAAAAATTATTCTTTGCTTTATTTCTTTAAGAGCAGCCTTTACTGATTTTTATTATTGAAAAGAATATATTTTTAAAAATTCTTACACTGTAGCATTTTAAGCTATAAGAATCCAAATAGTTCTTAGTAATTCAGGGCTTTAGCTGTTAGATAATACCATGTTTCCCCGAAAATAAGACAGGGTCTTATATTTTTCCTCAAGAAGACACCCTAGGGCTTATTTTCAGGGGATGTGTTATTTTTTTTAAGTACGGTATAGCAATCTACATTTATTCAAATATAGTTAAGTCATCATCTTCTGGAGCATCATCATAACTCTCCAAACCCCGAATTCCATCCTGAATTTCTTGTGACTCTATTTCCTTTAGAACCATTGGCCCCAATCTCTCATGTTAAGCACTAGAGCTCTCATGGGGCAGATGAGAAGGGCTGCTCATCTTCTTTACTGCTTCCCGACAGAATGCATGGGTTGTGCGGATAAGCTGCGTAGCCATGCTCGTCACTCGGTGTTATTTTCAGGGTAGGGCTTATATTGCACAAATGCTTAGAAATCCTGCTAGGGCTTATTTTATGGATAGGTCTTATTTTCGGGGAAACACAGTAGTAAATGTTAAGACTTTAGATCAAATGTTAAGACTTCAGATCAAAAAGATTTTTGGTATATTTCATTAACACAAAAAATCAGCTAACCTTGGTGGGATAAATTTCCTTCCCAGTCTCTTAAATCTGAGAAGGGAAAAGGTGGAGAGAGGTCAGGACAAGGGGGTATCATACACCTTGAACAATCTTTTATGTAAAAGTAATATTTATTCAGAGGTTACATTCTGTTTCTCTCCTATCTATCTAATAACATGCCAGAAATACATAAAGTGTCTCAGAGTAATATGCGAAATAACTATTTTGGAGACTTATGTGTTTGTTCTATTAAAAGAAATTACCAATTTTCACATTCACACTGGCTATTAAAGCAGTGTAGAAAGCAAAGTAGCAAATTAGATGCAGCAGCAATATCTCTTTATATCACAGATTATGTACAAAGAACACAACTGAATTAATGAAGTATCATAGCTTGGTGGCTGATAATCCAACTCCCTTTACCCTTTTTAAAAGTTTTCCCTTAAATTTTAGGTATGAACCCTCTCGTGAGATGAAAAGTCAGTGGACAGCTGTCTGGGTGAAAATCTCTTCCAGTTGGATTGGCATCGTGCTATATGTTTGGACACTGGTGGCACCACTTGTTCTTACAAATCGTGATTTTGACTGAATGGGACTTCTGGCATGAAAGTCTCACTTTGATCATTACTCATTTGAAAAAAATATTCCCAACTTTTGTAAAGTTGTGTGTGTACGAGCTTCCCATGTTACTTCTCCAGTGTTGTTCTGGCATGAATTAGATTTTACCGCTTGCCAATTATTATTTTCTTGCCAAGTGCATTGATAAGTGAATTAGAATGAATTGTAAAGGGAGAGTTTTATGAGTATGATGTTAACATTGTTAGGCTTATCCTCTGCCCTGTATCTGTGAAATTAAGAGTGAAAACAAAACTACTTGACAGTTTGAGTTTAAAATTGTGTTAGACCTTAAGCTGTTTCAGAAAGCATAAAAGCAAATATATGGCTGCCTTTTGAAATATTTGATATTTTGTCTTTCAGGAGACTGCAAAGAAGGTAGCTGTTGTAAAATGTCAGTTGTCTGAAAAATCTTTTAAGGTTTTTCCCTTGATATGAGAGTAAGGAACTTATAACATGAGTGTTTGCTGGACAGTAGTGTAGGTTTTATGTATGGAGGTTGAAGCACAGAGTCATTAAAGACAGGCTGGTGGTGATAGGTACTAAATTGAATACCCAGTGAGATTATAATCTTCCTTGGGTAGAGACGACTTTCACTAAAAAAATGAACTTTGTTTTGGTCATTATAAACCCATGCAAAAGTTTGGGTTCAACAAAGATACTAGGAACTGAAGGATTTAGACAAGGTTATGGAAAGGATAATCATGAGTTAGAAGGAAGTTATTGAAAGCCATTTGAAAGTTTTGAAAATCAAAGGTGGTAAATTTTTGAAAGGGCAAGAAGAAACTGCAAAATGCTAGACTTCAGTAGGTACTTAGATAAAATCTAATCCAGTTCTCTCATTTTAAAAATGAAGAAAATGAAGGTCAGACTTAAATAGCTCAATAGCTAATTAGTGGCAAAGCTGGGAAATTCCAAGTCTGCCAACAATACCTAGCATTCTCTGTGACATTTAAAAATAATTTCTATTCAAAATACATGCTTAATTGATTTTATCATTACTAGTGGATAATTTATGTGATGTGAATTGCTGATCTTCAGCATGCCTTCTGCCCATAAACTGAGGTCAGCAGAATGATGAAATATTTTAGAATAAACTCCTGCTTACAGTACACTACAGTTTAAAAGATGTTTAAAGTGCTTTTGTATTTACTTCCAAGTAGCTGAAATATGTAGATTATTAGAATCTTTCAACCTGAAAATCAAGCATTATGACAGTAAACTTAGGTAGAAACTCTTAGTTATTTGTTATGTGTCATTAGTGTCTAATTAAGCTTTTGAAATCTACATTTGCTGCTTTAAAAGTATTTATTAATACTTAATATAACAATTCAACTTATTCCGAAACCTTATTGTGTGTGTTGATAGTGTTCCACGATTTTGAATGGCTGTGTTTTATCTCTAAATAAATAAATTCAGAGAAAGTGTGCAGTATATTGATTCTTTTAGCAACTCAGATTTAGGTGGCTGTAGTAATACTCAGAACTTGAAAGTAATTGCCCATTTCCTGTTGCGATAACTGAATTGTTTTGAAGATGGTTTTTACCCTTATAGTTGTCTGTAAGTGACCCCTGAAGTTGGACCTCAAAGGTAGTGGTAGTCTCATCCTAAAGAGCCTTCAGTAGGTTGACTAGTTTAGTTTGGGGAATATTTTTAATATATTCCATTTCTAGAAGTTTTTTTAGTTGCCAATTGATGCTTCCCTTCTTTTACTGACACTTTAGATACTATAAAAATTTTCCTTAATAAAAAATGTAGGACTCTACTTCTACTGATAAAATACTCCAACCCCTATGAGTTTCCAACCAGTAGTATATTTTATTTAATAATTATTTTGAAATGGTCTGAGTTTCTCCAGTCTTTTAGGCAGTATAGTGCCCATAAAAGTCTCAGGCATTTATCCTAGATAAACAAAATCTTACATGCACTCAAAAATCTATATATAAGTGTTCATAGCAGCTTTACTTGAATAGCCAAAAACACACTGTAATAGATCTATACCATCAAATACTACTTAATACAGTGAACTATTAGTACATGCAACAACTTGAATGATAGGTGAAAAATTCCAATCCTAAATTACAAACAGTATAATTCCATTTATAGAACATTCTTGTAAAGATAACATAATAGAAATGGAGAATGTATTAATGGTTGCTTGGAGTTAGGAATGGAAGAGAGGAGAAAGATCCTTGTAGATCATGTATTGTGCCATTGGTATTGCATCTAAAATGTCATTGCCAGACCCAAGGTCATCTAGATTTTTCTTCTGTTATCTTGTAAACATTTTATAATTTTGCACTTACTTCTGTGATCCATTTTGAGTTTTTTGTGAAGAGTGTATTGTCTGTCTAGATTCATTTTTTTGCATGTCAATGTCCAGTTCCAGCACCATATTTTGAAGAGGCTATCTTTGCTCCATTATATTGCTTTTACCCCTTTTTCAAAGACCAGTTTACTTTATGTAGGTCTGTTTCTGGGCTGTCTGTTCTGTTCCTTTAATCTGTTCTTTCACTAGTACTACACTATCTTAACTACTGTAACTTCATAGTAAGACTTGAAGACAATTAGTATCAGTCTTCTAATGTCAGTTTTCTCCTTTAATATTGTGTTATTTATTTGGGGTTGTTTGCCTTTGCATATTAACTTTAGTTCTTTGATTTCTTTCATCAGTTTTGTAACTTGCTTCATGTAGATATTGTACATATTTTGTTAGATTTATACCTATTTAGTTTTGGGGGATGCTTATATAAGTGACATTGGGTGTTTAATTTCAAATTCCACTTGTTCATTGCTAGTATATAAGAGTGCACTTTACTTTTGTATATTAACCATATATCCTGCAAGCTTGCTGTAATTGCTTATGAGTTCCAGTTTTGTCTGTTTTGGATTTTCTACATAGGTGATCGTGTCATCTGCTAACAGAGACAATTTTTGTTCTTCCTTCCCAAGCACTATACCTTTTATTTCCTTGTCTTACTGCATTAACTAGGACTTCTGTTACAGTGTTCAAAAAGAATGGTGAGGCCGGGCGCGGTGGCTCAAGCCTGTAATCCTAGCACTCTGGGAGGCAGAGGCGGGCGGATTGCTCGAGGTCAGGAGTTCGAAACCAGCCTGAGCAAGAGCAAGACCCCGTCTCTACTATAAATAGAAAGAAATTAATTGGCCAACTAATACATATATATAAAATTAGCCGGGCGTGGTGGCGCATGCCTGTAGTCCCAGCTACTCGGGAGGCTGAGGCAGCAGGATTGCTTGAGCCCAGGAGTTTGAGGTTGCTGTGAGCTAGGCTGACGCCACGGCACTCACTCTAGCCTGTGCAACAAAGCGAGACTCTGTCTCAAAAAAAAAAAAAAAAAAAAGAATGGTGAGAAGGTACATCCTTGCCTTTGTCCTGACCTTAGGAAAGTTTCTAATTTCTCACCATTAAGTATGTTAGCTGTAGGATTTTCGGTAGATATTCATTACCAAGTTGAGAAAGTTGCCTGCCGTTCCTACTTTACAGAGTTTTTGTCATGAATAAGGTTTGGATTTTGTCAGATACTTTTTCTGGATCTAATAATATGATCAAGTGATTTTTCTTTAGCCTGTTGATATAATGGATTATATTGATTTTCAAATGTTGAACCAGCCTTGTATATTTAGGATAAATCCCACTTAGTTCTGGTGTATAGTTCTTTTATACATTGTTACATTCAATTTGCTGAATATTTTTTGAAGATTTTGATATCTATGGTCATGAAAGATACTGGTTGGTAGTTGTCTTGTAATGTTTTTGTCTGATTTGGTATTATGGTGATGCTGGACTCACAGAATGAGTTAGGAAGTATTCTCTCTGCTTCTGTCTTCTGAAAGTTTGTAGAATTGGTATAGTTTAAGTGTTTAGAAGAATTCACCAATGAACCCTAACGTTTTCTGTTTTGGACGGTGATTAATTATTCACTTTTAAATGCAGATACAGACTTACTCAAGAGTGTTTTTTCTGGTGTGAGTTTTCACAGATTTTGTCTTTCAAGGACATTTTATTTGTCCATTTTATTTAGGTTATCAGATTTGTGGACATACAGTTGTTCATGATATTCCTTTATTATTGTAATGTCCATGGGTTCTGTAGTGATAACCCTCTTTCATCTTTGCTACAAATAATTTGTCTTTTTTTCTTAGTCTGGCTAGATAGAGGCTTACTGTTTTATTGGTCTTTCAAAGGCCAGCTTTTGGTTTCATCAATTTTCTCTATTGACTTCCTGTTTTCAGTTCATTGATTTCTGCTCTATTTTTTTTCTGCTTGCTTTTTGGATTTAATTTCTACTTCTTTTTCTAGTTTCCAAAGGTGGAAGCTTATAATATTACTTTTAGATCTTCTTTTCTAATACATACATTCAATACTATAAATTTCTCTCTAAACAGTACCTTACACCAATTTTGGTAAGTTTTATGTTCATTTAGTTCAAAATACTTTTAAATTTTTCTGGGTATCTTTTTGGCCCATGTGTTGAGACGTGTATTGTTTAATCACATATTTTGAGATTTTCCAATTCTTTTATTGATTTCTAGTTTAATTCCCTTATAGTCTGAGAGTAGATATTAATGTAATTTCTATTCTTCTAAACTTAAGATACATTTTATGGCTCAGCCATCTGTTTTGGTGAATTGACAATGTGAGTTTGAGAAGAATGTGTACTAAGGTTTTGGATAAAATAGTCTAGCTCTATGTCAGTTATATCTAGTTGATTAATTGTATTGTGGAGTTCAACTATGTCCTTCCTATTGGATCTGTCCATTCATTTCTGATAAAAAGGTGGTGAAATCTCCAGTTATAATAGTGATTTATTTCTCCCTATAGTTCTGTCAGTTTTTGCCTCATGTATTCTGATCCTTTATTCTAAGGTGTATACATGTTAAGAACTATGTCTTCTTGGAGAATGGACTCTTTCGTCACTTATGTACTATATCTTTTATCCCTGATGGTAATCCTTGTTCTACAGTTTATTCTAAAATTAATAGTTACTTGTCCTTTCTTTTGATTAGCATTACCATAGTATTTTTTTCTCCATTCATTTACTTTTAATCTATGTGTCTTTTCATTTAAAAGTGTGTTTCTTGTAAACATATAGTTGGGTCTTGTTTTTTGTGTCACTCTGACAATCTTTAATTGGTCCAATTAGACCACTGACATTCAAGGTAATTATTTGTATTTGGAGAAATATCTATCATAATGTTAACTGTTTTCTATTTGTTGCCCTTCTTCTTTGTTCCTGTTTTTGTCTTCCACTTTTGTCTGCCTTTTACAGTTTGAATTGCACATTTTATATTATTCTATTTTCTCTCCTTTCTAGCATATCGGTTATCCCTTTTTTAGTGGTTGCTCTAGAGTTTGCAATATACATTTACATGTAATCTAAGTCCACTTTTAAATAATATACTGCTTCATGAGCAGTGAGGACTTTATAGTAACAAAATAATCCATTTGTCCTTTCTGTCCCTTTTATCATTGATGTCATTCATTCCATTTATAAGCATACTGTATACATACACACATACGTGTAAGCATACATAATCAAATACATTGTTGCTATTATTTTTAATGAACTAATAATTAAGATTTGGTATCGTGGTTGTATTTTATATGTGAACAAGTTGATACAACTTACTAGTAAGACATCTGGTATTTGCGGAAAATTTTAAATTACTGATACAATTTAGTGGTTTTAAGATAGGTTTTTCAAAATTTCAGGTGCATTTATAAAATTCACTTTTTTTTTCATTCTCATCTGCTTTCTTGCTCAATCTTAACAGATTTTGTTTCAATAGTCTTTAACCCTTTGCACTCACTTTTTTCTCATTATCCACTCGACATTATCCACACTCAACATCCAAGTGCAAAGGGTTAAATAAACAAGCCCTGGCTTTGTGTTCTCACTTCCATCTTTGTTTTCTGTCATTGATTTATCTTTATTTCTGTCTTTATTCTATTTTTTTACTTAATCTGGATGGTTTAGTTCATTTGTTTTTATTCCTTTCTAACAAAAACATTTAAGCCTAGATTTTTTATCCTAGATACCACTTAAACTACATCTTACAAGGCTTGGTATGTCGGCGTATTTTTTATGTCATTAACATGATTATTTCCAATATTTCTTGTTTGATCCAAAGTTTAGTTCTTTTTCAATTTCCAAAAATGTTAAGGAATCTCGAAATGGTACCACTGGTTTCTAGTTTATTTGTATTGTAGTTAGATACCAGTTCCTTAAAATGTATTGCCTGACTTTATGACCTAATGTGCCGTTATCAATTCTCAAAAAATATTTGTGTGCTTGAAATGAAGGCTAGGCTCTAATTCTTGGATACAGCATCCTATGTGTTAATCATGTGTCAGTTGGACATTCAGTCTGCACACCTTTTTCTCACACTACTCTAAACTATAAGTATGCCATCTGTATGAAATACACACTGACAGTGTCTGTAAGTCACATTAGCTGTCTGTAAGTTCCAGTTTGTACTTACAGCTGTCTGTAAGTTCCACCTAAAAGGGTGTGTCTGTAAGTCACATTAGCTGTCTGTAATTCACAAGCTTTTATGGTCCCACTTTTATCCCTCTAAGGCAAAAGCAAGCTAGAGGTGGGATGAACATGAAGGGAGTACCCTTTAATTGTCTTCACACTGTGGTACTCATTTCCCAGACACAACAGAGACTTCCTGTGGTAAACACAAGCTAGATTATTTTTAAAGAAACCAGATCTTCAATTCCCATGTGTACTCTTTCCTAAAATTGATCTGCCCGAAAAGGTGCTCAGGACAAGGCATCATCCCCATCCCTTTTAACCATTACTCTTCATACTTGACAAGGCAGACACACCTTTTATCCATTCTGAATCTTTCCAAGGCACTTTGGAAAATTTTCCAGAGAGAAAGAGATGACACTAACTGGTTTAAAAATCTCTTTGTAATTTAGGTGGTTTCTAATTTTTTGCTTTTCAACAAAATTGAAAGATCTAATTGAGTCACCAGTTGACAATAACTTGGTAATAGTGAATTGTGATCACTGTAAGCAGTGATTCTGGAAGTCAAGTTCCTTCCTGATTGTGTCCCTTGGAAGCTACATACGCCTTTGCATCAAGCACTTCAGCATCTGAAGTGCTGCATGTAACTTCTCCTGTTCTATTTATTAGAACTCAGTTACACAGCTACCCTATTTGCAAAGGTAGAAATAATCTAGTTGCAAGATATGAAAAGGAAATGGTTTGGTAATTAAGTCTACCACATCTTTTTATACTGTTTTGATCAGCTGTGTGTTTATAACTAGAGATAAATTTTTTAAATGCCTGGAATCTTACAGGGAACAATTTCAAATTTAGTTGTAAAGAAGTGTGACAGGCTCATCAATATATAACTTTCATGCATAATATGAAAATTCTTTGGGGAAAGTGAAATGGATGATGGAGATCAAATCATTATGGTATTTACATTCCTTTAAATAAATTTTAAAGCAGCACGTAACAACCGTATTTTAAAATGGCAGTATTACCAACATCCTAATTCCCTCTCACTATTTAAACTTAAGATGAAAAATCTTAAAATATCAATTACCTCCCCCCCCGCCATAGTTAAGTTTTTCAAAATTATTTTTAGAGTGCTTTTAGAGCTTCAGCATGCCCAAGGAGAAGAAAATTGATCATATCCTACAATGACAAAGAGAAGAAAAAGAGAAAAAGTCTCTTCAGTTTTCTCCTTTCCGTTTCTAAACTCCTCTTCTTACCTTAACCTTTAGGAAAAATCTCATCAGCTCATGTAGAAAACTTTCAGGGTTTTGAATTCATCAAGATCCCAGTGTCAGAGTCAAGTACTTCAGGCTCTAACATCTTTCTATACAGAAGGGTTTCCTATCTTTCTGTGACAGGCTTTACACTTTGAATATTTACATCATAGTAAAAGAAACTGTAAGACACTGAGATGTAATATGGCCTTTGAAATTCATCATCAAATAGCCCTATTCAATATTCAGTTATTAACTGCAGTCTTTCCAGCCCTTTACCTGAAGGCAGAATTCTTCAAGTGATAAAATGCACTGGCCTTGCATTAACTCTCCAAAATTCTTGTGAGCAACTTTCAAAAGGGAGGAGATTTGACTATTTCTCTTACCTTCTCTCAGGGTAAAAATTAATAGGCCATTGGTGGCATCCAGTGATAATGGTCTTACCTCATTTGGGACAATGAGAGGCACACTTCACTCATTTTTTTATTAGAAATACAGAAAGCTAGCCAGTAAATTTTTTAACAAAGAACTTTAAAATACATTAAATTTAAAGACATTATATTACTCCCTTGTAGCAATATACAGTCTGTTTTTTGAGATGAGGCACAAAGATGTTGGTATGACTCATATTAAGAATGGACAACAGACAGTTTAAAGCCACTCCCTCTTATGAGGAAAAAAAAATGTTTCATTCATGTGGGTGTCACCTCTAAAGAAGACACATGGCAGACACTACTACTCAACATTCATTATATTTATTTTACTAAATAGTATGGTTCAAAAAACACAAACCAGAAAACCTTTACTTAAAATTAGTCCAACTAAGTGGATGGGGTTGACTCCATCCCATCCCACCCCCCCTTCTTTCTATGTATATGGAGCTGGAACCTTATCAGACAGTGAGCACTCTTGGAAACTTAGCCTTTCCTGTTGAGTATGAATGAACTTTTTTGAACATAAATGAACTTCTCTGAACCAAGAGAGACAAATGAAGTTTTACAAGATACAGGCACTTTATGTTCCCAGTTTTAAAAATAAGCCAAGTGAAAAATATTTAATAAAAGTAACTGGAACAGAGAAAGCTTTAGTTCTACCATTAGTTCAAATGACTTACACTCAATGCAAACAGACAGCATCAAACAAGTAAAACAAACACAAACAAAAGTTTAACTGTGGTTAACGGTCAGATTTGTTTTAAAAAAAATCCAATTTACTACAATTGGAGAAAAATGACCATTTGAATCCAACTTAAAGATATGCTAATAATGTGCATTAAATCTGTGTACTTATGTAGCTGAGTAACATCTGAAAGCTTTGCAAGAATGTGTGGTTAGTGAGAAAAAGCAAAAGGTGCTTTTATTCCACAGTATCTGATTAAACAAAACAAAGCAATTTACAAAAAAAAGTACCAAATGATACTTTAAAATAAATAGTTCATCATTTTGATGAATATATACATGTAGAGTCCACTTCTTGGGATTTAGCTATCTAAAAGTGGCATGTCACTATCCAGAGGTGCAGGAGCAAGTTCGCATAAATAAAACAGTGTAGCTTCACTAGCTTCAGCTTCAGTCAATGGCTCCAGGCGAACAAGCTTACTTTGGGTTGGTTCTGGGTCTAGGCTGCTATCCAGAAGCTCATCAACTTCTATGGGTTTATCTACAGAGGACACAACTTCTGATGATGCTGTTGTACTCCCCTGTTCAACAGTAGAAGCAGGGTTCCCATCAAGGAATGCAAGAAGTGGAAAGGCAGTGTACTGGATAAGCTGCTTATCTACAAAGATCAGAAAAACACTCTTTTATCACCAGCTTATACTACGTTCAAGCTGAAGGGAGAAAAATGAAAACAGAGATGTGTACATATGCAATCACCACTCTTATATAGTCAAAAAATGACATGATGCTTTGTGTCAGTAAATTTTAAAATTTGCAAGTCAGAGAAGTTAGTCTTTATTCAATAATAAGAAATGAGATTCTTTCAGTTCTCCTAAAGTTAAATAACAAACAAACCCCACCCCCAACTTTAAGAACTGTTACCTCACCTATTGTTCAATTTTCTCTATATGCTGGAACCTTGACACACTATGCACAGAAGTGAAGCCAGTATATTTTTGTTCAATTGTTAAATATGACAAGACTTTCCTTGGTTTGCATTTGTTTCTATGTAGGATTCAAAAAAATCCATAGAAGCTAATACTGTATCTATACCTACCTGGTTTGGATTTAGATTTTCTTCCCTCTTCTGAAACTGGCTGAACTATATTGTTCTTGGTAGTTTCTAATCCTTTATTCTCAGACTAAAAGAAAAAAAACAATATAAAAGTACTTGTTTCATATTTTATATGTTCCTGAAAAATATCAAAAAATAAAAAATTGACATAACATATGAATATTTGTATATTATCTGAAATATATGGGAAGGGAGAACATCAGGAAAAATGGACTACAGAGAGAAATTTGAGTAGAGGTTACGTAACAAGACTGGTTAAGAAAACTATTGTTATCGCCAATGGGATGAAACAAAGAATCTGAACCAGAATGATAATAAATGTGAAATGGAAAAGGTTATCTCAAATAGAATAGAATTTGTCAAGAGTAAAAGACGTGAATGAATCAAAGACAACTGGTTTCAAAATGATAATTTAGAGATAACTCTTTAAGCAATTAAATTCATTTTAAACAGTTTTGATCAAAAATGTATTACACATTTCACTCATAAATGGAATATTTAGCATTAGCAAACAAATGCAGAATAGCTCAGGATTACATGGTGACATCCTGAAAACTATTTGTCCCTACACTTTAGAAGCCTGAAAGTTGAGGTGGTGCTTCTTCTTGTCCTTTTTGTGGCTTTTTAAGTTCTTTTCTGTCATTTAAATTGCTTCTTTCAACCACCGTCTTCTCTCCTTACATCTAATTGTGGCAGGGAAATTAAATCTTTAATGTCAAATTCTTCAGTGTTCTTTTCAACGATGTTCAAATTCTGAGGTGCAGAGGTTCACAATTTTTCCTGATTAGCTGTAAATCCCAGATACCTGCAACTCCCAGATATCTGCATGCTGTTTAAGTATACATGATATAATAAACATCTATAAAGTAATTTTAATGATTCACGATATTCATCATAAAATGATGCAGTGTAAGTTTTAGGATTCAGAGAAGAAAATGACTTCCAAAATATAATAAAAACTACTAAACCTTTCTAAAAATTTGCAAAATATTTTTTTATCTTTTAGCATTCACAATACATACATAAACATTAATCCAATGATACCTTTCTATTTGTGTACTTCCTAAAATAGGTATTTTCCAAAGATGCTACTGTTATTCTAAAACATGAGAACCAGGATGCCAAAAAGGTTTCATTTCCCATGCAAATACTCATTCATTGCAGTGGTCACTTAGATTACTGTACTGAGGAGTATAAGGCATTCTGATTTATTAGGAAAGTATTATAATTCATGTCATATAATACCTGCCATGGCAAGAGAATGACAACTGATAGGCTAATTATTTGAAAACCAATCTGGATTCAGAACTATAATGAAAACTCATTCTCTAATTTTTCCATAATATTGTAGAGCAATATCCAATTTGCTCCTTAACTGCTATTTCTGAAAACTGTATTCAAGCTACTGGTTTTGGGAAGAAGGAAGATGATCCAAGAATAAAGAATGATTCAATGCCTACGAATAAAAAGTAAAGCACATACTCTAAATGAGTCCATTCAACAGAAGGTCTATGACTTAATAACATTCAACAGCACATTTACTGAAACACAGGGCTAAGGTGTTCCACAGAATCTTTAAAATGTAAATCTAGACAAACTATGGTCCATATGCCAAATGCAGCATGCTGCTGTCTATAAATACTGGAACACAGCCACGCATTAAGTATTTGTTTCTGTTTTTGCACTACAACTGCAGAATTGAGTAGCTAAAACCCAGAACATATCGCTTCCAAAACCAAAAATATTTACTACTGGCCCTCTACAGGAAAAGTATTCTAACCTCTATATAGATCATCCAGATACTGAATATATAATCAATTTCCTAGTTCACAATTTCATAAATCCTTTTAGCTCATGCTGCTGTAACTTTGAAAATACAGGAAATCTGGTTAAGCTATCCTCAATGATGACAGTCACGAACATTCCATCCCTATTTCACTCAGATTTATTTGAGATGTGCTTATTTTTGGACTACAAAGAATAAAAATAAAATCCTGACTTTACTAATTTGGAATATGGACTTGTTTTACCTTTATGTTCAATGAAAAACAAGGGTTATTAAACAAAGTAGCATAAGATAGAGGCAGTATATACTTATTCAAAACAATAAGTTATACTAAATAACAATGATTTATAAACATCTGCTCTAACAACTTCAAATTGTCCTTACTACTCACTAGGAAACCAGTTCTAAAGATTCTCCTGTCAACATTTGCTGAGCCCAAGTTCCTGTGTTTAAAAAAACAATAATCTTTATAACTTAAAAAAAAAGTCCAAAACCTATACATCATTGTTCCAACTTAGTTCTCCTCCAATTAGGAAAAATTCCTGAGTTTTTACTGCATGCTAATAAAATGAAGGAGCATACAGGAAAATATAGGTATCAGTAAATTTTCAATAAAAAATGCTGAGAAGTTGTTTCAAGAGGAGTAAGAATATAAAATGTAGCACATAAAACATGAAGAAATGTTTTAATCATTTATTTTAAAGATATACCTCAATATGCCAAGTTCAGTTAGGTGATCTCCCAGCATCAAAAGAAGTTGATTTCATACTGGTAGTTAATCCCACAAGTTCAAGCAAAATTGGACAATAACTTACCACATAACCAAAAACTAATTTTTCATTTAGAATTTTATTATCTTGATCACACACATTAGGTAAGAATATAAAATGCTTTTTGTAACTGGGAGTAATATTGCTCTCTGCTTTCTAGGGGCTTTTTTCAGATATTTATAGCTATGGGTCCTGAGCAACATGAATTAAAACTTACTTTTGTATTATTGATGTAATCTGTGGGACTCATCTGCACAGAACTAGTGAAAAGCTGAAAGACCAAACAAGAAAGATAAGTTTAAAAAAATATTTAAAAAGAATTGTGTGTTCAAATTTTTTATACAGCCAAGTTGGGTGAAGAGATGTAGCTCCTGCACTAGGAAGTTTACATATAGTAAACAAGTTTGGAAGAGAAAAGCAGGAAAGCAAAAAAAAAAAAAAAACCAAACAAACAAAAGCAAAATAAGATAGCCCATGCATTAGATAGAATTTTATGTGGTAGAATTTCTTATAAAACAGTGGGATAAATCACTTTAGACAATGGTGGTTTTCCCCACCTCCCCTCTCCTTTATGATTCTCCATTCAATTGCATTTCCTTTATTTTTTTTCTCTAAGTGCCTTTGGCCTTAAGTGGCCCAGGCTGACATCTGTGCTCTTACACTAAGATTTCACTGAATACCTGCTAATTAGGTAACACATTTATAGAATCTGCTCTATGACAGTGTCTCCTAAACTATACCTCAAGCAGAGCCCTCTGACAAAATGGCAAATCTACTTGTTGGTTCTATTCATTCACCTAGTAAGGGAAGTCAGTGCTAAGACAACTGCTTATTGTACTCCTCAGTCCAGGCAGTTTACAGATAAAATTGTTTAAGTAATAAGCTTCAAAGTCATTCATTACACCGGGATTTACTGAGCATCTAAGAAATAATTGTCATCATTAAGAATACAAGATAAAGATGTTATTCTTGCTCTCCAGGAGCTTACAATCTAAAGGCTGAGGTAAGACCAACATCAAATAGTAACATACACAATCCAGTATTTTAACAAAGGATGGTGGGGCTCAACAGTACTAAGGAGTTAAGAGAATGAGAAGAGAGGTAAGTACATACAGACACACACATGATCAAACAAAAAGGCCTTGAAATAACTATGTGATATATATCAGTACCTGGATAGTGTTAGGTTAGAACTTGGAAAGGAGAAGATGAAGGGTACAGTACACTGGTGTAACATTAGCAACAACAAAGAAAGTAGGGTATGTTCTAGAAATAGGTAAGGCCAGTGAATATAGAAATAACACAGAAGTTCGGAACTGAATAGTGAGTTATATACACAGATATATAACAAATAACAACAGAAGTTCTGAATTTAATAGTTACATACACAGGTTCAAAAAGTACAGTGAGGTCAGTGGATGAGGCCATATCCTCTCAGCAATAAAGCCTTGGGAATGGCCTGACCAATGAAATAAGGTCATTTTATGAGAATGAGCATACCAAATAGTTTACTGGATAGAATAAAATGCAGAGAAGCCACAGGTAGATCCTTCTTCCATGCTCTCTAGACACTGATTCTTCTCCTTAAAGTTCCACATTCACAGTTGTCCTATAAAAATCCCTGGCTTTTCCTTTTCTTTTTATTTCCTCTTTCTCCTTTCATTCCAACTACCATTCCCAGAAGAGAAAGACAGCTCAGATCCTTGAGAGTAGATAGGTACACATGATAACTAATCTCTGCCAGTTCAGCCTGTTACTCCCTAACAGGCCTAACCAGATTTTGCCCCAAACTGAGGGTGGCACCTGAAGAGGGCCAGCAGTGTAAGCTCCTGTCTTCCCCTCTTTGTCCCACAACCTGTACCTCACATTGACTCAGGAATATCTTACATGTATTCCCAGCAGACAAATGATATAAAGTAGAAAAAAAGAGACCATATATTAATATGAGCTGTCACAGCTGGTTGAATTTTAAGGCCAGGCCCCTCCTGCTGACTACACTTTGAGATATGCAGTACTGAACTCTGCAGAAAGAAACTATTCTTCATCAGCACATTTATTCACATTTTTACCATCTTTCCCAGTCCAGAAAACAAGGTAATTCATAGATTTTTTTGTTTATGACAATACAGCATAATTCAAGGATAAAATAATGAGGATCTTGAATGAGAGAAGCAAAAGTGGAAACAAGTAGGGATGCCTTGTGAATACTATTTTAGAAAACAGACAGGACTTAGTGAGTGATGAGATAAAGACAAAGAAGGGAAACCAAGGTGTTTCTGTAATAACTATCCTGGGTGATTAAACAGAAGTCTGATACCACTATAGAAAATAAGAAAGCTGTAAAGGGTAACTAATGTAGAGAATAAAGGAAAGTATGGCATTGAACACAATCTGAGGCAAGATATAATCGATGATCCCAAAGGCATTAAATTAGAATTTATGCCAAGTTTACTTTAAAAAATGTTAAGAGCTGGAGATACATATTTGAGAGCAATCTTACAAGCCAAAATCTCATCACATAGGAAGAGTAGAAAAAGAAGGTAGAAAAAATAAAAAGGAGGATAAAAGATGGGGTGCATTGGGAATGCCCGTAAGTTAAAACATTAGAAAAAAGGAAAAGCTCTTAGAGAAAATAGAGATGGTTAGGCAGACAGAAAAGAACAAAAAAGTCCAGTGCCTCTAAAGTCAATGAAAAAAGTTCTGTTGTACAGAACACTCATTAATAATAATAGTGCTAATTATTTATAATTCTTGCAACAGTCCTTCATGTTAGGCATTAGCCACATTTAATAGATGGGAAAACCAGGTAAGAGAGGTTAATTTTCCAAGGTTAGTAACACAGCTAGTAAATAACATGAGTCAATAATGGAACCCAGACTTATCTGAGTCAAAACAAACCTTCCTCCACTAGCCCACTGGACTGATTTAGCAAAACAAACCAAAAAAACACACACAGTCTACTTATAATGAATGGAAAACCAAGACAACAGAGACAGCACAGAGTTAGAGTAAATAAGCAAAACAATAGAAAGTTTCAGAAAAAATAGAGTAAAAAAGAGGTAACAAATATAACCGCTCATTTCTAACGTTTTATAGTGAAAAAGTGAGAGAAACAGAATGGTAAATGAGCAAAATGTCAAAATGCTTGTCTTTTAAGAAAGAGAAGATCTGTACCTATTGAAGGCACAGGGGAAAGAATAAGGACAGAGAAAAAAATATAGATAGACAGCAGGCAGCAGTATAAATTAGCTTTAAAGAAGAAGTAAGCATTTCCTCTAAGAAGAAAAGATATGAAATTGGAAACAGACACACCTTATGAGAGGACCAGGGCACACTGAATTATCTTCTGTGAACGGGGAGGAGCTGGCTGGATAAGGTCTTGAGGGCAAGTGTGACAAATGTTCCAAAGTTGGATTAAAATGGCCTAGTTAAAGACAGCAAAGATTTGTAAATGGCTAGAATTATGGGATTCTCTTCATTTTTAGTGATTTAAAGGGAAGATATTTTAAAAGGTCCCTGGATTCTAGAGTGGGAATAAGAGCTGATAGAATCAAGAAGGACTGTCAGGTTACCATTAACAAGTTGAAGGAGGTCATCAACATGAATGCTTAATTCACTTAATATAGTTATACAGGTCAGCATGGAAAGGAAATCTTCAAAGAAAGTGAAATCCACTCTCAGAGGTGCTGATGATTTGGAAAGGGTGATAAAGTCATGGATCACTGACAAAGACTGATGAAAAGTACAGGAGTAAAGTGGTAAATTAATGGACTTAAAATAAGATTGAGAGTAAAAAGGACTAATTCCTTTAGCCTCATTGAGAGGTTCTCAAAAGGGTAAAACTATAGAATCTTTTGATGTGATAAGCTGCAACTTAAGGCAAGAAACACAGAAAAAGGAGTAACAAAACTTTTCTGAATAAAAAGAGAAAGCTGTTCACAACAGAAAATGGACAAAGGACAAAGAAAAAGATTTATCTGAGCAAGGCCAGGCCATCTAGGAAGCTGTAGGTAAGGGAAGGAAGAATAGCAGGAACAAGAGGGAAGACAGTGAGAAAGGTGATTAAGTATGAGAAATGGTAGATAAGGACTCACAGCCCAGATAATATTGGAGTCAAGTTCATAGAGATGGTAGTGGAGACTGAAGCAGGGGAACCTTGGGACTCAAGACATAAAAATATAGCAAATATATTAAAAATATATTTGAGTAGAAAATGTTAATTCCTAAAGTATTAATAAATGTGTCCATGCTATTTCTTAGCTAAGTACCTCTATTACTAACTTTCACAGATTTCTATTCAGTAACAATTTATTCCAGAACAAAACATAACACAGTGACAAGTCCAGACAAGACCTGGATTTAATAGTACTGCTGAACAGATTTGATATGTTGTCACAGGAGATTAACTGAACTGCCCTACCCAGGAGCAAGTAGTGATTACCCTCCTTCAAAGTCCCAAACCCATTTTTTCCTTCTTTCTGATAAACAAAACTGTTTATTTTAAAAAAAGAAAATGCAAAAACCACAGTATATAATTAAAAAAAAAAAAGATGTGTCCATTTTTAAATAATATACATAAATACACAAATTACCAGTACACAAAAGATTATCCAAAGTACCTACATCAACCAGGAGATCTGGGTCTATGCTAAACTGTCTTCCTGACAGCATGGCTTGGAAGTCCTCTAAACTGCAATCAATACTGTCAAGATAATCCAACAGCTCAACCCTAAGAAAAAAAATATATAAAAAAAACCAAATGTTAGGTTTCCTTGTTTTTATATTTAAAAATCACCATTATAACCTGGTTAGGTAAAATATTGCTAGCAACTGCTGAATCCTAATCAGTTCTTAATCTCAAGAGAGTTTAAGATTTGGGATTCCTGAAAAGGTGATTAACTCAGAACTCAGTCTTTACGCAAAACTTTAGTGTTTGAAGAAAAAAGCTTCTGCAATACAATCTGATTCACCTTTTTCCTCTATACTATTACAAAATGTTTAAATTCATTACTGATTATTAGTTTTATGTTACAAAATAAGTCCCTTAATAGAAATTATATTATTGTACGTAGTCCTAATACAAAGACAAACACACAAAATCACAAACACCTTATGTAGTCTCAAAACAAGTAAAGAAATGTGAGGAATTGCCAGGAAAACCCAAAGACTACTCTTGGGATGATTAAATTCCTTTCACGACAGAGTTCAACCCTGAACAAAACAGAGAAAGATAGACTACATGGGTTTATCATCACAAAGGAAGATCAAAGAATAACAGAATATGTGAACTGAACACAGAAAGTAAATAATTTTAGACAATATCTACATGAGCACTCACTTTCCCAAAAGATTGATGTTATCATTTAAAATGGAATCCATCATGGTCACAGGATCTTCTGTGGTCAGACTGGATGAGCCATTTATCTGCACAGCACTAGACATGAGAGGACTGGTGCCATCATTGCTTGAACTTAGGGATTCTCTGGCTGCTTCACTCTGCTCTCCACTCTGAATGACAGGTGCATACTCATCCTCATTGTCATCTTCAACAATAACAATATCAGGGTACTGGCTACAGCTAGATCAAAGATATGAGAAAGAAGAACCAATTATATTATCAGACAAGTTCAATAAATTCTATCCATTCATTCCCCATGAAAAACTCTCTCTCCATACCACATATTGAACGGCTTAAATTTCCTGCATAGCTTAATTACAGTATTGATACTTCATAAGATACAAGATTATGAAGCATCAATGAAAACTGTTCAATTCCAAAATAAAAAAGTCAATCAATTCTCATTATTTCTTCATTTGAGGGGAAGAAGAGGTGAGGCTTTAATGGGTTGAATAATTTGGCTTGATTATTATATTCAGTTTAATAATCCAAATATGAGACAGATACTTATTAAAGAACAAAGTAGTTTTGAATTTAGCTCTATAATAAGAAAAGTGATCAATATTTTCACAAATTTTATCTCAAACTCCTTACTTGGAGGGATCAGATATAACATCCTCATTAGTTTCTGGAATAACTGGGATATTTTCTTCATCTGCATTATCATCAGTAACATCATAAATAATGATGTCATCTGAAATCCGCTCCCTTGGCTTTAAACCTTCAGTACGACTGTGTGGAACCTAAAAAATCAGGGAGAAAAATATGTCTAAAATTTGAAATCATACCATCAAACAAGTTATAATTTAAAAAGTAACTGGGCAGCTAATGGTAGGCAAAATAAATATACTCTCTGCTTTTATGGGGCTTATATACTAATTGGTATTAATTGCACCAATTTACAGAGGCATGAGGTACATTATGTGCATTCAACTTAATTATTTTTTTTGCTGTGACGGCCCCTGAAGATGACATATCTAAGAATGTTTCTATGGAAAGATCTTCAAATCTGAAGTATTTTTTTTACTTTAAGAGTAAAAACAAAAAAAGTCTTAAGACTTCACTAGAAATTTCAAGTATAATTATTGATCACCACTGTGCTGACAGATTATTTCAGCTCAAGTTACTCTGTTTTTACACACATTTTCTTACTCATTAACTAGCTTCACCAATAGAAAACAAGTACTTCAACTATGTCACAGTTAACTGTCAGCCTGGCTTTTTATTTTTTATTAATATTAAGGTACAAACATATTCAGGCCATAGTTACATTAATAAAATAAGTTCAATCCTCCAAAGCAAACTAATCATTACTATAACATAAAAAAATCTATAAATTTAAATACAACAATATGGAGGCAAAATACACGAAATATTTTAAGATACATAAATCCAGTTAAATTAAAAAATCTTCACCCATTTACATGAGCCTTCAATCCTAAAAACAAACGTATTTAGGTATGCTTGACTATTCAGAAACAGTGGTGGCAAGGGGAACCAGATGTGAGGTTAACTGATATGCCCAAGTACAAAAATCTTGGTGCTTTAATAATAAATCTGAAACAATATTTACAATTATAAAATTTGAAAGTAACAATGACAATAAGATAATAAAAAGGTTTAGACTCTGGACTGGACTAATTTGCCACTGGATGTAAGTTTGAAAATTAGAGTATGTGACAAAAATGAAGGTAAACGAAAGTATTTTGAAATATTTTTTTAAAAAGTTAAAAGCTGCCTAGTCAGTGCACATTTATAATAAAAGCTGGAAATAAAATAGCCAATAGAAGAATGCACATTGCATTATCATAATTATATTATTACATTATTATCTTCAATTAATATTACATAGCATTGAAATAAATGAACTAAATCTCTATGTTCTACAAATCTCAAAAGCAATACCAAGTAAAAAAAACCACATTGCAAAATGATATGTATAAAATGGTATCATTTATATGAAGTTTAGAAATATGCAAAATAATACCAAATACTGCTCTTAGATTCACACATACAAAATGGCCACGGGAATCAAAAATATTAATTCAAGATAGTGATTACCTCTAGGTGAGATGAGAGAGAAAGAGGGGGGATGAAAGAAGGAGAGAAATGAACTTGCAAACAGGCAACTGGGACAACTATATTTGTAATGATTTATTTCTTAAAACAAGCTGAAGCAAATATTGAAAAAGGACACGATTTAACAAAGCTGTGGGATGAGCACTTAACTATTCTTCACTAAATTTTGAATGCATGAAACACTGCCATAATAAAATCTAGTTTGAGACAAATATAAAATGGACTCTAACAAAAAAAATTACTTTATGATGGTGATTATCAGTTGGTTCTTTGACTATGTGTTGAAATAGATTCTTCTTTTGGGCTCCATTAGTGTTTAGAAGTAAAGGCCTGAAAATGAAGAATATTCACAGTTCAGTGAAGCAAACATACAAGAAATTTAAATTGTTTCTACTTACACACACACACACGCACACACTCTCACCTTAACAATGAATAAAAAATTTCAGTGAAAATGAAAAAACTCTTAAAAATGATTATATCTTAGGAATAGAAACTGAGGAACGAGAATGTCTAGAACTTTTAGTTCTCCATTCTTTTATAGTACTTGTTATAATAAATATAATGAACTAGTTTCTCCAGATATACTTCACTGCCTACTGAACTACACAACTCATTATGAACTGTATTTACATAGTAAAAAGAAAAAAATAGGCAATATCTTTCAGAATTAATTAGGGGAGACAGAGTTAAAACCACAAAGCTCATAATCAAGCTTTTCCACTATCTTATAGCCTTACAGATAATTTTTTTCTCTTTCCAACTATTCCTTTTGTCCATTATTCTTCTTATATTTTTGCTATGACAATGGTAGCTACTGACATTTACTGGTATTATGACCCATAGGTGAGATACAGGTTTAAAATGACTACTGAGTGGATTAAACATACAAGAGATCAAATAAAACAACTATTGATTTTTTTTACAATATAGTCTCATTTTTTAGAATTTCCCTCACTCAGGCCTCCCAATGCTACTTTAAATTGCTAATGTGAATGTAAAATGAATTCTTTATTAACTGTATGTATGTCTATAAAATGACTATTTAGGGTAGGCTACCCTTATCTCTCAAAAACATCAGCAGGATAAAAGAAGTAGAAAATAGCACCACCCTTGAGATATAATGAGTATAATTTCACAAGGGAGGACTGTTCTTTTGGGAAAACAGGCATACACTACTCAGCAAATATAGGCCATTCATAGTTAAATACTAAAAAGTTTGCCTGTCTATGCACAGGTCAAAATGTTTTATAATAAAAACTTACCTGGGCATTTATTCAAACCTTAAAATCTGTACCCCCATAATATGCCAAAATAAAAAAAAATAAAAAAAAATAAAAAAAATCTATAAAAAAAAATAAAATAAAAACTTACCTTTTACGTTTTAAACTCACAAGTTGGTTATTCTGAACCAATGTAACAATAAATTGGACAATCTGAAAGGAAAATAAGTAAAAATTTTTCCTATATGACTTTCAATTCTTTATGAAATGAATTCTTTTAAAAACTAATTCAGATGATATACACCCTATATTCTAAGTCACATATTTTTCACATATTAACATTTGAAATTTGGATGCATCTTACAACTGATAGATAAAGAAACATACCAGCTTCCAGGAGTTATTTGTTTTGGTAATAAATACAAAACTGGCTTGGATGTACATCCCAACTTTTTACTTCAAATACTTTCAAGAAGATTACATTACAATGCAAAAGAGAAAACTTGTGTTCCATAGGTGACATTTTTCTTATACAAGGTAATATAATCAGAGGCAAAACAAACTGCCAATCCTCTCAGAATAGATCATAAATTTCCAAGTTAAAAGAAAGTTTACTGGCTGAGTCTATAAAGATTAATGATGAGGCATATCTGTCAAACCTTCCCCAACAATCAAAAGAAGCTGATTTAATCTTCAGCATCTCATTACATTTTGAGAGAAAACTATTAAACAGATCAAGACATACAAACAAACCTTCAGATTTTATAGCAGTGTTTCAGAAAGTGTGGTCTATGGGCTAAGCAGCACTGGCCTAGGAACTTGTTAGACATGTAAATTCTTAGCCCTAATTGTTGAATGTGAAATACAGGGCATAGGGCCCAGTAATGTGTTTATTAGTAAGCTCTCCAGCGTAGCTGGATACTGATGTGAGCGAGAACCACCAGCTTAAGGTATGCCTTGAAATTATACTGTCAACTTCCTAAAGGCGCTAAAAAATTGAGGATCCAAGAGGTATTGTATAGCTACCAGAGCTATCATATAGCTCTAACATTGTGTATTCCCTTCCCACAAAAGAGGCTACTCTATAATCAATATCTTTTCAATGGACAAAAATACAGATATTTTCACTTAAGAGCTAGAAAACATTAGAGTCTTTGAAAAGAAGGTTAGTCCCTAAAATGCCTATTCAAAAGAAAATACTAACAGCTAATGAAAAGACAACAGTTAAGCTTAAAGATATCTATGAACCAATTCAACATAAATGTTTTTTATTTATAAATTTATGGAAAGATTCTAAAAATATCAGTGGTTGATTTTATAATAACATCATGGACTAAATTTATCCTGAGAGTTTTCTATACCTATGTTCTCTTTTAACACTTCTGCATCATGTTATACGGGGTTTTTCTCTGAAGATGAGCCATCTAACATTTATAGCATTTAACTTCTGTATCTGACAAGTCTTTTAACGGGTACCTCACACATACTATTCTCAATTAATCCTTGGCCAAAGAGTAAATGGCAGAGTTAGGAACCAATTCCATAAGCAGAGTAAAAATTATTGGTTATTATCATATATTATGTAAGCTCCACTCACCAAAACACATAGATTCAAACTCCAATTTCATCAGACAGAATGTTAGTGTTCGTTCATGAAAAATTGAAATGTAATGTAAATATTTTACCAACCATGCTTGCTTTTAGAAAAAAAAAATCTACAGATTATGGAGCATTGAAGCTGATTATTAACTAAAACATTGTTTCTGAAAAATGCTAACAGATTTTTCTCCATAAAGTACAAGTTAAGGGATATCTATTGTTTTAAATTAGACATTCTTAACAGGGTTGTGTATTAGTCACCTATAGACATTTTAAAAATGTATGTACTCGGACTAAACACTTAGAATTGAACTCTACTACATTCAACCTTCACTTGCATACTGATTTTTTTTAAAAATGGTATATTTACTTTTACTACAGTCCAAAGGCTGCTACTGCTATTCATCTCTGCTCTAAGCCTGCTCCACCAGACCCAGATCCTGTCAGTCATAACCCTATTTTTAGCTCAAGGGCTTTCTGAACAGGAACAAGTTGAAACTCCCCTCCCCCACAAAAAACCTGTTGCTTATACTCAGAGTCCAATTTCCTCATAAGCAAAAAATAGCTATCTTAATTACTTTTGTTTCACTTGGTATTAAGAAATGAAAGTTGATATCTAAAGATTAAATCACAAGGACACAATGAAACAGAGGAATTCCAATTCCATTAAATATTCAACTCATACTAAAATCTAGGGTCATTTTACAACACTTTATTAACTGCTTTTCTGCATAGACTATTAATGGCATACATTGATAAACCATTTCTTGAACTCATAATATGGTTAACTAATTTGAAAATAATTGTCATATATCTTCTGAGATTTTTAACTAAGTCTTTTATAGTTAAAAAACCAAAACATAGCAAGGCTGTTTTATATTAATTTAAAAAGTTAAGAAATTGGTAGTATATTAATTAAGCTCCCAACAATAAAGTATCTCAAAATTGTTGTATTAGGCAAAACATCATTTTCTAAAAGCTACTGAGACATTATCTGGGACTTTAGAATGACCATCCTTGGCAAATGAGAAATGCTTTTATTAAAAAGAATAAATAACACTTAGCTTAACTTGATTTGTTTTACTTCTACTTGTGTACCCAACATATAAGAAACTAACATCAATCACTGATACTCAATAGAGACTTTTTTGAGTCACAAACAGTACCCATTAAACAAATGTCATTATGGTTCTGGGAAAAAGAGCTTCTTACTTTTCGAATAACTTGCTGCTGTTGTGCGTGCTTTGCTCGTAATTCTGACACTTCCTTCCAAAGGGACTCATTTTCACTATGATATAATAACAAAACAAAATTAGTCAGAAAACAAGGCCTCAGTGTCTTTAATTAAGAATACCAGAGAACTTAACTATACTTATTTTTACTACATATTTTTATGAGACTAGGAAAACTATGAATTACATTGGAATATAATTATATAACTACCTTGATATAACTCCAAAATCATTCCTTCTTAATTGTAGTATCTGCTGCTCATGGCAATATATACACAAAAACTTAAGAAATATACCTACATCATTATAGTAGTTGGTAATTTACTCCTTTGAACAATCTGGTTCAAAACTTTTTATTTAAAAAATAAGCTAACCTTTCAACTGTGGCTGTACCAAGTGAATTCAGGCCTTGTGAATCGCCTCAGAAAACAAAAAGAAGTGACATTTACCTAGCATTTACTATGTTGCAGGTACTATGCTAAGCATTTTATGTGTATTACTTATTTAAAACATCTCTAAAAATCACCAAAAAGGAATCATTTACTTTATTTTATAGATGAGGACACTAAGGTAAATTAGTGAATTCAGAGAATTTAGGTGACTTGCTAGAGATCATACAAATAATTTGGTGTTAAAGTCAAAGTAAAGTTTCAGACATTAAAACTATCTTAGGATTTGTCTCAAACAAAAGCATATGCAAACCACGAAAATGTTTTATTTTTGAAAACCATATCCAAGAATATGATAAACCAATAACTTGCCCAATTTTAATAGTTTCTTTTTCTTCATTCACCATTTTTTATTGAAACTGCAGTTACTAAATGTTAGCAGCACTGATAATGCTGAGAAGGCATGACAGATAATCCACCCATTAAATGCTTTAATTCTTGATCTTCTGTTAATCTCCACAAAAGCTATCTGCCTTAATCCAAACTATTTATTACAAAAGAGACTACTGATATACATATAAAGGTATTAGAAAAAAGATTTTCTTTAATATTTACTGAATATCACGTTTTTTCTGACTCAAATTTAAAGATGCTAATATCTGCCTAATTAAGATAAGTAGAAAATGGCTCTTTCTAGGACTGAAAAGATGATTTGGGAATCCTTTTTCTTAAGGGCTAAGCCTGAGATCCAAAGAACTGGGTCAAGGGCAGCTAGTAAACACAAGATACGAGGTATAGTAAATAGCGTGAGTGGTTAAATAGGCAAAATGGGAAAGACTAAGGCTTACGATACTTATAACACTCGAGGCTTATTCAAAAACAAAAAAAAACGAAGTCCAAAGTTCCTCTTTTAATGAAAATATTTGCAGCAAGAATAACTAAACTAATATTCCACATTTGAAATGGGAGAGAAGGTATATAAAATAACTACTATCAAGCCCTTGGCACCTATTAGGACAAGGGAAAATTCCAGTTACTTACTAACAAGAGTAATACACATCTACTCTATAAACAAGTTATTATTATGGTAAGTTAGAATGACACCAAGAAATGTAGCAAAATAAAGCACCTTTCTTTAGATGAAACTTTTGAATAACACATTCCCAAATCTACGTGGAAGTAAATATCAAGTAGGGCAACTCTTTTGTATCCTTTTCTCCCTATTTTTTGTGTCCTACTTTTTCCTAAGAGGTAAGCCACATAAAGAAATCTTAACAAACAGCCATAAAAGAAAGTATGGGTAACATAGGATTTTTATGACAAATGTGCCCTCAATTGTCTGTGAACATCATATGAAAGCTAATCTAAGTAGAATCATATTTTCTACGCCAACTTAAAGATTTACTGTTTCATCAGTAAGACATACATAAAATTGTTCTGATGTGCTTAGGTTCATATATTCTTCTAATTACCATAATTAAAACATAATATTGGCCAGGTGTGGTGGTTCACACTTGTAAGCCTAGCACTCAGGGAGGCTGAGGAAAGAGGATCCCTTGAGGTCAGGAGTTCCAGACCAGCCTCAGCAAGAGTGAGACCCTGTCTCCACTAAAAATAGAAAGAAATTAGCTGAGCAACTAAAAATAGAAAAAATTAGCTGGGTGTGGTGGCACACGCCTGTAGTCCCAGCTACTCGGGAGGCTGAGGCAGGAGGATCGCTTGAGCTCAGAAAAAGAAAAAAAAAAAAAAAAAACATAAAATTAGGGTAATGCCTATGGCCATATGGACCAATACTTGCAGAAAAACAACCTTTGATCTTGGCTTAAACAAAATGATCTAAAGTACTTAAAGGACCAGACAACCTCCAACTCCCAACAAACATCCATACCCCCAACCCCCAAATTAGAATTATATTTGGAATACTTTACCTTTTTAATTCAGAAAGCCTGGATTCAATAGTTTCTTGTTTTATTTGAACCTTCTGAGCACTACTGATAATTTTTGTTAAATCTTCCTGACGAATTTTATTTTCTTCTGGTTTTGAAGATGAAACCTTTCAAAAAGTAAATTTAGAAAATCAAACAAATACTAAATATCCGTGATTGTAATTCAAAGCTTTCCTATGATAAGAGGTTTTTGTACCCCTGTTCAGAAATCGAGATCTGGTTCCAACAGTCCAGGATGAAATTCTAGAGAAAAAATAAACTTCATATCTAAATGGGAGAGGAAACATGGAATAACCAGCTTATTTTTTAAGTTTCCATGAGCAGGACCATCTTAGGATCTTTTTGTCTCCCTTCTGTCAAATTCCCTGTAATTCCCCCAAGCTTGTTACCACATTCCACATTTAAATAAATTTTATGCAGTAATAGCTGCAAGTTAGGCCATTTTCTTTCATAGTCCACCCCTTTTATGGATTTAGTAAAATATTTAAGCAAATGCATTCAAAAATGTATTACCAAATCTCTATTATTTGAAGAGAGATGTCTATTAATGTCTACTATTATTTGCAAGAGACTTACTGTGGCCACTGGATACAAAACAATGAACTACAGAAAAAGTGCTGCAGGGAGCTGGCATACTAGTAGGAGTTAACTTTTTTTTTTTTGTAACCTAACTTAGGAGTCAGCCATCCCATTGTAATGAATGACTCCTCACCCTTAATTAGAATATAAACATTTTCCTTCCTCTAGAAAGTGTCTGAAGACTGAGCCCTCAGTAAAGTTGGAGGGGGGGAGGATAGAGGCAAATAATTAATTAAAGCTTTATTGGTCTAATTCATCTTAACCCTTTGCACTCACTTGCATTTTTCTCAATTCCTTTATTCTACTTGGGATTTAATTTTTTAAATACCCCAGATTTTACAAAGCGCGGCAGTAGAATAGAAAACTGGAGTTTCTTTTCATACAAACTTATTTATTTGGATTATTTTATATTTCAAATTATTGATACATTCAAAGAGTAATTTAATCTCTATAATTTTTCATGGTGTGATATTTTTCGAACATTCACCCACATGAAGACCTGGTTTACATTCACACGTTTCACAAATATAAATCGTCTCTCTTTTTTCCTCCTTTGATTTTTCTGTTAGAACAAACAACACAATCTTTGTTTTTTGTTAGGGTGGGGTGTGATATATGGAGCTTTCCATCTAAATGTTGCTCTAAGTTAGTGGATAATAATCTACCCCTGGAAGTTAGTGTACTATCTCTGAATTCTCCAACAAGATCATGTACTAGTTTCCCAATAAATTTCACATGCGTTCTCGGTTTTTCATTTTTTCTTTTTTGGCATTCTTTGTACAATATATAGGAATTTACAACACTGACCTCAAGCCCCCAGAAAAACAATGTACGCTACCATTTTAGAGTCTTCCTCATAAAACAGTATGTGCTTGTGTAGTGATCAGCTATATCAACACCCCCCCATAAACTTTGTATAGTTGGTCACCACCCTGGGTTTGAGAACTATTTCCTTCCCACCATCACACACACTCCTTTCCACAGACTCAGTCTCTGAAGCGTCCCATGTACTGAGCATTGTGACTATCCTCTTGTCTTTCCATGCAAGCAGCATTACATTTTCATCCCTGAAAGCCACTATCTCTCCTTTCTTTTAGCTTTGGATGTTTGATAACAGGTGGATTATCTTTCCTATTGGGCATTACTTTTCCTGTCAAGTGTGTTTTTTCCTTGAACAATTCCTCTGCAAGAGTGACACTAGTGTAATACCTGTCAGTGAAGAAATGATAATCTTGAGAACCAGGTACTGAGTTCTTCAATCTTTCATGAAGCTGTAAAACTATTCTGCTAGTAACAGGTCTCACCAACATTTCAGATGTTATTCCTCCATAATAAGGGACAAATGAATGTATGTAACCACATTTTGAATCTGAGAGGACATATAAACGGACACCCCATTTTGTTGGCTTTTTAGGATTATATGTGATGAAGTGTATCTTTCCCTTGAAACCAACAACAGCCTCATCAACAGCAATCTCTCTTCTAGGACAGAATCTCTCCCTAAATTTCATTTCAAGGTATGACAAGAAGCAGTTTACCTTCTCGGTTCTTGTTCTCAAATCTTTACTTGACTTTTGATCGTTTTTCAAGTGTAACATCCAAAATATTTGCAAGAACCTTTCTCTTTTGAAAACAGATCGAAAAAATGGTACATGAGATTCAAAATCCATGGACCAATAACTCTGCAAGTTGGGGTGATTCAATACACCCATATTTAGTATTACACCAAGAAAAGCCTTCATTTCCTCTATCTCACATCTTTCCAATTATTCCAAGTGGATCGCTGGGATAGTTCTTTCTGGCTAATTTTATGCCTAGCATACTCATTTGTCTCATCCGTTATATTTTTTATCAACATCTCAGTAAAATACAACTGAAAAAAGTCTATTGGTATGGCATATCCAGAAGGAACTTGAGGTCCAACATGTAACTGACCAGTGGAGAAAGGGATTCTGCTAGGCTATTTGTCATTCAGAGATGTAGATGTCCACTTTTCTTTTTCTTGTTTTCCCCTAGAAACATAACTTTCATTGGGTCTTATATCCGATTTCTCAATGATATTACCTATATCTCTATCACTCACTCGAATAAACAATTGTGCGTCTTCATTTTGCCTTTATGAATTCAATGTCACTGTCACTGTCAGTACTTTCAGCCAGATCTCTGGGCAAAGCAAGGAATATTTTCCTTTCTGTAGTTCCACTAGGACCAGCGATTTGTTCATCATCTCCACTCACATCCTTGGAGAACTCACTTTCTACATTTTTCACCTTTTTCTTCATTTTCGAAGTAATATTCATCATCACTGCTTTCTATGTCTTTGGAAAACTAATCCATCCTGAGGAGGGGAAATTCACTCAGAACCTGGGACTGCTAGGGGGCAAACCAATCATTCAACTAAACCCTGTGTCATGACAACATCTGTGATATGCTAACAGAAACCTAAACAAACCTAGGAGACAAAAAGATAAGGAAGGTTTTTTACCAAGGGAAGATGATGAAACTATTAGAATTCTAGAGGAAAATGTTGGAAACACTCTCCTAGACATTGGCCTAGGCAAAGACTTTGTGAAGAAGTCCCCAAAGGCAATCACAGCAGCAACAAAAATAAATAAATGGGACATGATCAAACTAAAAAGCTTCTGCACAGCCAAAGAAACAGTCATGAAAGTAAACAGACAAACTACAGAATGGGAGAAAATTTTTGCATCCTACGCATCTGATAAGGGGCTGATAACTAGAATCTACTTAGAACTCACGAAAATCAGCAAGAAAAAAATCGAATAACCCTATTAAAAAGTGGGCAAAGGACTTGAACAGAAACTTTTCTAAAGAAGACAAAAGAAGGTTTAAAAAAAAAAAAAAATCCAGATACGCTGTAGGTTTAAAAAAAAAAAAAAAAAAAAAGAAGACAAAAGAATGGCCAACAAACATATGAAAAAATGCTCAACATCTCTAATCAGGGAAATACAAATCAAAACCACAATGAGATATCACTTAACTCTAGTGAGAATGGCCTTTATCAAAAAGTCCAAACATTAAATGCTGGCCGAACAATAAATGCTGGCGTGGATGCGGAGAGGAACACTCCTACACTGCTGGTGGGAGTGCAAACTAGTTCAACCTCTGTGGAAAGCAATATGGAGATACCTTAAAGCAATACAAGTGGATCTACCATTCGATCCAGCAATCCCATTACTGGGCATCTGCCCAAAAGATCCAATGACACTCTACAAAAAAGACACCTGCACCCGAATATTTATAGCAGCACAATTCATAATCGCAAGGCTGTGGAAACAGCCCAAGTGCCCATCAATCCAAGAATGGATTAATAAAATGTGGTATATGTATACCATGGAGTACTATTCAGCTCTAAGAAACAACGGTGATATAGCACATCTTATATTTTCCTGGTTAGAGCTGGAACCCATACTACTAAGTGAAGTATCCCATGAATGGAAAAACAAACACCACATATATTCACCAGCAAACTGGTATTAACTGAGAAGCACCTAAATGGACACATAGGTACTACAGTAATTGGGTATTTGGCAGGTAGAAGGGGGGAAGGGGGTGGGTATATACATACATAATGAGTGAGATGTGCACTATCTGGGGGATGGTCACGCTGGAAACTCAGACTTGTGGGGGGAGGGGGGAAAGGGCATTTTTTGAAACCTTAAAATTTGTACCCCCATAATATGCCGGAAAAAAAAAAAAAAAAAAAGGCAGGATGCCATGGCTCATGCCTTGAATCCTCCTACTCAAGATTGCTGCCTATGCAAAAGATAAGCTTAGGTGGTGACATCAGTTGAAAGGCATTTACATTTTACTTGTCCTTTCATGCTAATGAAAACAAGAAAAGAGACTGGAAAAATAGACAAAAATCCCCCTTCCCCTGCGGTGAAACTACGCCTCGAGAGTGGCTCAACATACCAGCTGCTACCGATGCTAACTGTGTCGAGTCACACTCGACATTCGAGTGCAAAGGGTTAAAAAGGAATTCCGTATACTTCCGAACATTCTTAATTTCAGTAGCTGAAATAAAAATCTTTGCCATGCATACTCCATGTCCATACTCTAACATCAGATGTTAGTTCACATTAACAGTAACTCACCTTCCTTTTAATGTTCTCCAACAAGTCATCCTGGCCTTGTTTGAAGTAAGGATGCTGAAATTCAACAGGACCATCTCTTTCCTGTTTCACAATTCCAGAATCAATATGTACTACTTTGCGAAAACCATCTGAAAAAGATTCAAAATTGAAATGACTAAAATAGGCAAGAATGAAAAATTAGTGGTGCTTGTACGGAATATACTTTCCTTTAGCAACCTAATGAGAAAAAAAATGGTTTAATTGGTGGTTGATAACAGCACTCCAAAGAAACTGCTGTCCATACTCACACATATTCAGTTGCCTCACAAAGCTTGCCATGTTATTGTGCTTGAAATATTTGGGAAGAATTTCTTTTGCAAATCTTTGCTCATCCAAAACTAAAAAACTTTGGCCATTCTGAAAACAAAAAACAAAAAAGGTAAATTATTTAAGATCCTCTAAAACATCATGGGGTGAGAGAGAATGAGAGATTCGAAAACTGTCTTAGGTAATTCGTCCATGATACCTTCAGACAAACATTCTATTCCTGATAATGGTAAGAAGAAACAAACTGCACTTAAGTGCCAAATTGCAATTAAGCTTTTTGATGTCAACTTCAAAAGTATAGGAATATATCTCAAACCAAAAGCCACATCATATTCTATAATGAAATATTAGAATTTCCATTAATGCAGAAATGAGAAAAAGAAATACAGAATATAGTCAGCATAATCATTTAACATTGTTATAAAACTAACGCAATTGTTTTAAAAGTAATGCTATTAGACAAAAAAAGACAAATTTTGAGAGGAAGTAGCATTTATAATTATTTGCAATAGACATAATTATATCCTTGTGCAATCAGTTAAAAAACTGTAAGAATTCGGTAAGATATATGATTATTAAATTAATATTAAAAGCCACTAGTGTTTTTCTACACAAAAAAATAAACAATTGGAAACTTACTACAAAAATACAGTAACCAAAACAGCATGGTACTGGCATAAAGCAGACATACAGATCAATGGAATAAAATAGACAGCCCAGAAATAAACCCTGCCAAAGGATTTTTTGACAAGATTATCAAGACCATTCAATGGGGAAACAACAATCTTTTCAACAAATGGTGCTGGGAAAACTAAATATCTATATGCAAAAGATAAGTTGGACCAATATCTGACACCATACACAAAAATTAACTCAAAATGGATCAAAGACGTAAAATCTGAGCTTAAATTACAAAAATGTTAGAGGAACAGCTTCTTGACCTTGGATTTTACAATGATTTCATGAACACCAAAAGTATAGGCAACAAAAACAAAAATAGACAAACAGCACTACATAAATCTAAGAACTTTTGTGCAAAGAATACTATCAACAGAGTGAAAAGGAAACCCTCAGAATAGGAGAAAAGATATGTGAATCATATATCTGATAAGGGGTTAATATTCAGAATATACATTAAACTCCTACAATTCAAAAATAACCAATCTGATAAAAAATTAGGCAGGGATTTGAGTAGACATTTCTCCAAAGAAGATACACAAATAACCAATAAGCACATGAAGACATGGTCAATATCACTATTCATTAGGAAAATGAAAATTAAAACCACAATGAGATACCAGTTTCATTAGTTTGCTTATCAACAAAAATCAATAAAATAGGGTTTCAAGGATGTGGAGAAATTGGAACCTTTGTTCATTACTGGTGAGAATATAAAATGACATGGCTGCTGTGAAAAACAATATAGTGGCTCTTCAAAAAATTAAACATAGAATTACCATATAATCCAGAAATTCTAGTTCTGGATATGTACTCAAAAAAACTGAAAGCAGGGATTTGGTCAGATATTTCTACTCCATGTTCACAGTGGCATTATATTCACAATAGTCAATAGATGGAAGCAACCTAAGTGTCCATCAGCACATGATAATATATATGGATAAACAAAATGTGGTATATACATACAATGCAATATTATTCTACCTTAAGAAAAAAAAGAAAATTCTACCACAAGCTACAACATGGATGAACCTTGACTATATTATTTTAAGTGAAATAAGCCAGTCACAAAAGGACAAATACTGTATAATTTAAGGTATCTAGAATAGCCAACTTCATACAGATAGAAAGTAGAATGGTGATTGTTGGGGGTTAGAGGATGGGTGTTGGAAGTTATTGTCTTATGGGTATAAAGTTTCAGTTTGGAAAGATGAAAAACATTCTGGCATGGATGTTGGTAATGGTTGCATAAAAACTATTAAGTAAATACACTTAATGCTGCTGAACAGTACATTTAAAAATGGCTAAAATGATTAATGTTATGTATATATTACCCCAATTTAGAAAAACAATTAGAAACTAAAATGGAATAAAAGATCCCAAGAATAACAGAAAAACATTAAGTATCTAAAAATAATTTTTTAAAAATATACAGGATCTTTAAGAAAATATTAAAGCTACAGAGATATAAAGGAAGACAAATGCAGTATTGTAAAGCTGTCAATTATCCCCAAATTAACCAATACATTAAATTCTCTCAATTAAAAAAATTTTTGGAATAGAGACAGAGATGCTATCACAACCAAATATTCAATACTTAGGTTCATTTGTAAAAATACATAACAGGCAAGAAAATATTGAAAACAGTGGTGAAGAGTGTGTTAAACCTCATGATAAAATTCTTTCTTTCTTTCTTCCTTTTTTTTGTTTTTGAGATAGGATCTCACTCCACAGTCCCCAGTAAAGTGCAGTGGCATAATCATAACTCACAGTAGCCTTGAACTCCTGGGCTCAAGAGTTCCCTGCCTCAGCCTCCTGAAAAAGTGGACTACAGGCATGCACCACCACACCTGGTTAATTTTATTTTTATTTTTTGTAGAGATGGGGTCTTGGTAAGTTGCCCAGGCTGGCCTTGAACTGGCTTCAAGTGCTCTTCCCACCTCCTCCTCCCAAAGTGCTGAAATTCCAGGCATGAACCACTGTGGCTGGCCCAGATAAAATTATAGTGTTTACAAGAGTTTGGTACTAAGGAAGGAATAATTAAAGAGATGAATGGACAAACTAGTGAGGACAGAAGCAGCAGCAAATCTATTTGAGAATTTAGCAGGTAATAAGTAAAGACAGCATTCAAATGGGGGATCAGAATGGAGAAAGATTATTTTTAAAATTTTCCATTTGGGAGGAAAAAAACAAAAGCTCAATGCTACCTCACTCTTTACAACCAAGTTTTTGGAAACATGACATACTAAACCTGGAAGACATACAGATAAAAATAAATTTATCCATGGAAACTGCTAGCTTCCTACCCTATCTCCACTCTCCTCTACTTTCTTACTAATAGAAATAATCTTGTTTGATGAAAAACTCAATGTAAAATTTAGAAAAGGCCTAGTCTTATTCATAATTGAAGAAATTTATGTCAAAACAAATAATAATTTTCCCTTATTAGACAGGCAAAACGTAAAATGTCTGATAACAACCAGTACTTTCAAAATTAAAAATGCATGCATTTTTTTCTACCTTAATTTTCCCTCTTACACTTTACTCCCTCTTAATCTACCCATTTGTCTTTTCCTTAAATGCAAATTTAACAATTTTTAAATCCCCCTTCTCCAATTCATTCACTTAGCTCTCACTAAAAACTGGTTTTGGTTTCCCTCACTACTAAATCAGCTTTCTAAAACATCAAATGCCAAAATCAATATTCCTTTTAGTCTTTATCTTCCTATATCTCTTTGTGGCCTTTCACTTGGTTTGGTACTACTAACAATCCCCTCCTTCAATGTTCTACTCTCTGGGCTTCGACACTGTAGGCCATTGGGTCTCTTACCTCTCATACTTACTTTCTATTTTCTTCCACCTATCAAATAAGAGGTAGATGTGCTTCTTAGGTTTCTATCCTTGATCATGCTGCCCTTTATATTCTTTCCTTAGACAATCTCATCTACACCAGTATAACTTATTATTAACTTTATTTTCTTTATTTTATATGATTATAACATCTACACTTCTGCCTCTAACCATCTCAAATTTCACTTGAATTTATAATTATTAACATTTTTACACAATGCTCTTTAATTTAGTATGTTCTCAACCCATTTCCCTTTCAAATCCATTACCCACTCTACCAAAGTCAACCTTTTCTTGTATCCTCCATTCTGGCAAGCCCCTCCCCCACTGAATTTGATGTCAACAAAGAGATAAGTTAAAAACTCTCAATTCTAACAGCTAGTAACTTAAGAGGGAAACATTAAAAACTTTCCCTTTACAATTAAGAACAAGGCAAGAATCCCATGATCACTGTTACTGTCCACCATCCTGAGGTCTTAGTAACTACAAAGAAATAAAAATTGAATGCATAGGTTCTGAAAGGAAAAAAAAAATTGTCATTCACAGATACCATGGGTGTACACTCAGGGAACTCAAATCAGTAAAGTGACCTGCTCACCTGTTTATTATCAATATACAAAAATTACTTGTATTTCTAATTACTACCAACAGCTAGAAATGTATTATTAAATAAAAGACACCACTTAAAACTTCTATAAGATACTTTGGAAGAAACCTAACAAAGATGTGCAAGATCTAATAACAAAAAATTATAAGATTTTATTAAACAAAATGAATTTAGAAATATACTTGTTCATGTGAATATTCAATATCATAGAGATATCTATTTTCTCTAATTTGATTTATAGTTGTAATGCAATTCCAATAAAAATCCAACAAGCATTTTTTTTTAAATGGAACTTTATTGTAGACCAACAATAATCAAGACACTCCTGACAAATGGGTTACCTACCCTACCAAAAGACTTTCTCTAAAGCTACGGTAATTAAGAGAGTACAATATAGGCATTGGATAAATTGTCCAATTAAACAGAATAGAGAATCCAGAAACAAAACCGTAACATCCATTATGGGCTGAATGTATGTGTTCCCCCAAAATTCACATGTTAAAGCCTCATCTCCAATATGATAGTATGTGGAGGTAGGGCCCTTAGGAGGCAACTGAAGTTTCAAAGAGGTCATTAAGGTGGGGCCCCCATGATAGCTGTCTTTATAATAAGAGAAAGAGACCAGAACTCTCTTTCTGTCTCTCTGACACATGAGAACATGGGGAAAGTGGCTCTGTAAACCAGGGAGAACCCTAACCAAGGAACCAACTGGCTAGTACCTTCATCTTGGATTTCTCAATCTTCAGAACTATAAGAAATAAATTCCTGGCCTGGCCCTGGTGGCTCACGCTTGTAATCCTAGCACTCTGGGAGGCCAGGCTGGCGGGTTGCTCAAGGTCAGGAGTTCAAAACCAGTCTGAGCGAGACCCCATCTCTACTAAAAAAAAATAGAAATTAATCAACCAACTAAAAATATATATACAAAAAATTAGCTGGGCATGGTGGCACATGCCTGTAGTCCCAGCTACTCGGGAGGCTGAGGCAGAAGGATCACTTGAGCCCAGGAGATTGAGGTTGCTGTGAGTTAGGCTGATGTCACGGCACTCACTCTAGCCTGGGCAACGAAGTAAGACTCTCTCAAAAAAAAAAAAAAAAGGACAAGAAAGAAAGAAAGAAATTCCTATTGTTTGTATTTTGTTATAACATCCCAATTGACTAAGATTGTGACATAAGAAGTGGCAAAACAGAACACTGGAAAAAGGAGGAACTATTCAATAAAGGTACTATACAATTAAATATTATGTGGAAAAGAGTAAAACTGGATCCCTCAAACCACACACAAAAATCAACTCCACATGGAATCAAGACTTATATATGAAATGCAACCTTTAAAAATTTCAGAAGATGGAAAAGTATGCTTTTCTCCTTAGGGGAAAACAATCTGAAGAAACAAAAAACGTGAATCACAAAAAAGATTCATATATTTAATTATACTAAAATTAAGAACTTCTCATCAAAAAATGGTGAAAGGATAAGCCACAAACTGGGAGAAGATATATTCAACACATATACTCAGAGAAATGAATATATAGAACATATAAGGAATTCCTAAAAATAAAGACCAACATAAAAATGGGCAAAACAAACATTTCACAGAAAAAACACAAATGGCCAAAAAACATGACAAGGTTTTAGAACTCAACAGTCAGAAAAATATAAATTAAAACCTTATTAAGATAACACCTTACATCCACTAGACTGGTAAAAATTAAGATGAATACTATCCAGTTTTGAAGAAGAGGTAGATTAAAAGAAAATCTCATACATGACTGAACAGGAGATTAAGCTAATTTCTCTTAGAAAACAAGTTGTACTATCTTGACGTTAAACATTTCATACACTGTTTTTCAGCAATTCATGCAGATATACCAACTCTAGAGAAACTCTGCTTATATACACCAGGAGAGGTATATAAGAATATTCATAACAGCACATGACACAGTTGATCATCTCTTTCTTGAACTATTTTCTTTCACTAATTTCTATGACCTCACTCCCTTGATTTTCCTCCTTTCTCACTGTTCCTTCTCAGTCTCCTTTGCTGGCTTTTCCTTATCTTCACCCCTCTAAATGTTGGAATACCTCATGTTTCAGTTCCTTCTATCTTCATGCATCTTTCTACATGATTTCATTCAGTCCTATGGCTTTACCAGTCACAAGCTCCAAACTCCACCCTGAATGCCAAAGTCCCATAGTCAACAACCTATTCAACATTTCCACTTGGACATCTTGGAGTATGGAAGTCAGTCAGCTATTTAGAAATATTCCTGCTCTTCCTAGCACTGCACTTCCCCACCCCTTTTGAAATAGGTGTGGCCATATGAAATAAGTATGGTCAATCGAATGTAAGCAAAATGAAACAATTTCCAAATGATACTAGAGATTCATTTTATTCTCCAAGTTATTATAACCAAACAAAATCCCCAATCTATACTTCTCTTATCCTCCCCTATCTCACAAATGGATTCGTCCTGTTGCTCAGGCCAAATTCTATGAGTCATTCTTAATTCTTTCATGTCCCTCCTCCAACTAAAGCCAATTCATCAGCAAGTCCTACAGCTTTGCTTTCAAAGCAGACATCAAAGCTGACTATTTCTCACCACCAAAGCTGACTACTTCTCACCACCTCTACTGCTACGATCCTAGTTTGAGCCAATATCATATTCATAGGTATTAAATATGATATTTTTAATACCATATTGGAAAACTGTGTTGGTCTTCTAACTGGTCCCTTCATTTGTAATCTCTATACCACAGCACTAAGGTCTACTATACCATCTGCTCCTGCCCTCACTCTCCTGTTCTCCAAAGATACTCCAACCACATGGGCCTTCCTGTTTCCTTGAACATGCCATATTCAAGGCCTTTACATTTGCCATTCACCTTTGGCTGGCCCATTTTTTTCTAATCATTCAAGTCTCTGCTCAAACATCACCTCCTCAGAGAGGCTTTCCTCATCACCATGCCTAAAATACCCACAAAACCAGTCAGTTTACATGACAGTTATCAATTTATTGTTCCGAATTCATTCTTCATTGTCTGCTCTTCAAACATGGAGTTAGGTCCCTTAAATACCTTTCACTAGCTGCCATGATGTTAAGCTTTATAAGTAGGGAATACTAGAGAGATATGACAAGAGAACAGGGTTCTCTTTCCTGGCTGTGTCCCCTTAGCAGGCTCCTGCAGTGTAAGCAGGTTCTCTAGCACCTAGCTCTTGCAATGCTGACGAGAATGGTGGTCAGGAGCACTCAAAGGCCAGAAGCTTTCCCTGGCACTCCCTCTCCTTTGGGAGGTTTCAAAACAGAGCATCTCTAGCAAGACATCTCCCCATGAACAGCTTTCTAGAGCAAATGCTGACAAGCTTTTTCTTAATGGGTCAGATAGTTAATAATTTAGGCTTGCAGATCATAACATTTTAACTCTACTTTTGTAGTGAAAAAGCAGCTATAGATGATATGTAAGTAGTCTGGGCATTGCTGTTTTCAATTAAACTTTATTTATAAAACAGATGGCTGGCACATGGGCTATATGCCAACCCCTGTCCTAGAGGGCATACTTCCCAGCAAATTTTGAAGGCTGGGTTTCAAGTAAGTTCCACCAGTGCACACCAATGGTTTCTCTGCCATTCAGTGAGACATGGCCATACTCTCTCCAACAAGCTTAGGATCTTATCCTTGGGGGAAAGGGTTCATACCTGGGTACTCTATCTCAGCCTTATCTGTAATAGCTGCTTCTGTAATCATTCCTATACTCTTTAGAGTTTTCTTTACTCCAATTTCCCTGATATAGTCAGTAATTCTATTAAAGTTTCACTGTTTAAATACCTGTGGGTTCTGTCTTCTGTCTAGACCCTAACAGATATACCCGTTTGCTTACCCTACTTTATTTTCTTTATGGTAACTGAAATTATTTGCCTTTTTTTTTTTTTTTTTTTTGAGACAAGGTCTCTACTCTGTCACCCAGGCTAAACTGTAGTGGCCTGATCACAGCTCACTGTAACCTCAGCCTCCTGGGCCCAAGCAATACTCCCACCTCAGCCTTCCAAGTAGCCAGGACTACAAGTGCACACCACCATGCCAAGCTAATTTTTTATTTTTTGTACATATTGGATCTCCCTATATTGCTCAGCCTGGTCTCAAACACCTAGGCTCACGTGATCCTCCCACCTCAGCCTCTTGAGTAGCTGGGAACACAGGCTGGCATCACCACACCTGACTTGTGTTTGTTAACTTTTTATTTATCAGTTTTTACCACTTGAATGTAAACTCCATGAAGGCAGGAATTTTGATTCATAATCAAAATTAGTGAATCAAAATTAGTGAATTTCTAGTATCTAACACATTGTGAAGTCATAACATATTTATAACAAATATTTGTGACTGACTAAATGAATCTTTGGCCAAATGGACCAAATTCTAGTTTTAGAATTTCGACTCTTTGATTATAACAAATGGAGATGAATGTCTCTTGCTTACACCTGAGCTTTCTTTCACATATTCCCACTTATTCACTTCACTCGTATCATTCCATATCCATGCTTATAGTGTTCCTTCAGTCTCTACCCTAAAATTAATAACTTCTTTGTGTGCAAAAATTCCACCTTACTGCCATTTAAACCTGTGAAAGGCTCAAGCCATAAAAAACAGAACTCTCCCTAAACATTTTACAAAGGACAGAAAGCTACTAGAGTGGGGTGGGAGAGATTGGTTTCTCCATAAACCTTTCCCACAAATGCTGACAAGATTCCGAAGAGTAGTAACAGCTGTTACTGTCCAAGTTAACCTTTTTGCACTGTTTAGAACAGCAGTCCCCAACCTTTTGGGCACCAAGGACTGGTTTCATGGAAGACAATTTTTCCATGGAATTTAGTGTGGGGGGAAGAGTTCAGGCAGTGATGCCAGCAATGAGGAGGGGTTGTAAATACAGATGAAGCTTCCCTTGCTCACCTGCCACTCATCTTCTGCTGGACAACCAGTCCAGGCCACAGACTGGGACCAGGACTGGTCCGTAGCCCAGGGATTGGGGACTGCAGGTTTAGAACACTCAAAATACTCCTACTAATAACCTAACACTTCAGATCCATCACTTTAAAACACTTTTCTAATTTGTAACTTTAACAACCAGTCTATCATCAACCATTTCTTCTGAGTCTTTAGCTCATTCTCTCTCTCTCAAATAAAAAATACTTGCAAACAGATCTTTGAATGAATCTTTCAACTTTTCTGCAGGCTCCTTTAAGCTGAGTTTTACCGCTACCCTGCTGCACTTGTAGCCTTTCTTATTGTTTGTTTTTGGAATACTAAAACAATGCAATGGTTGCTGGGATGTTCAAAATAATACCATCATAGTACACTGGAAAGTCTAAATGCCTACTGCTCAAATTCATCCAAAACAGAAAACACTGGAAAAATTCTGTTTTTGCTCCCTCTACCTCCTATGTCCTATTCATCTCTGCTGATGAGAGGAATAGAGAAGTACAGAATGCCAAAGGACACAAAAAGATGCAACAGATAGGTATGAGATCTTCAGTGTAAATCACTTGGTCTTACCAAGCAATCTGAAGAACAGCAACGAAGGTAAGAACACTGACAAAAGAATGACCTGCCAGCTCTTTTATAATGCTGCACTTCAGTTTATACTGATTAACAGTAAAGATAGGTCTTCACTATATAGCAAGAACTTCCATTTAACCTCCACAACCTGTCTCTGAATATCAAGTTTCCCCAGTTGCTTCCAAGCTAAACATGTGCCCTCTCTTTAGGACCCTGTTACATTTAAAATAGTTTTAGGTTGTCCAACAGCACAAACTCTGTCTTTGATTCTGGCAACAAACTCTCTACCAAAGCCAAGAATAGATATATAACAATAGGAAATATTAAAAAAAAAAAAAAAGAAAGAAAGAAAAAGAATTTTTTCCCAGGAGATTAAGTGGAAAATGGAAAAAAGTACAATGTTTTTTTAAAGACACTCTGGACCTAAAGATGTTTCTATTATTCTAGAGTCAATAGCAAATTTAGTATAATTTTGTTGCTCAGAACATTACATTTCTGTATTTAATGGTGAGAATGAGGGTACTACTTCACTTTTCAATTTTGTCATACTGCAAGTGTCAAGGAAAACTAAACTTGTACATCTTAGTGATATTAAGCCAAACTTTCCAAAATGCAGTTGGTAAGAGTTTTCTTCCCTTGTTTTATACTCAAGCTAGGGAAATAAATTATTTTCCACCAGTGGAAAAAAACTGCATAAAAGATTGCCTGGTTCTCAAACATCTGCTTCTTCTAAAAATTCTCAGTAAGATTTTCACTCAGATAGTATAAATGTGAAATTAACTCAACAGAAGTACAGTACAACAAGCTTGAAGGAAACCAGAAACAACCATAAATATAAAAGAGGAACTTATTTTGGTTTGTCATCCTAACATTATTGTTTAATTAAAGTTTTACCTTTCAGTGTTAACACTACTTTTAGAAAAATTTGTGGAGAGCAAAAGTAACAGACAGCTGCCCTAAGGAACCAGGCTTAGCCCTGAAAACATTAAGCCAGAATTGTCAATTAATCTGGGGAAGCAAACATTTGGTATAAAACTAAATATGGTGCCAATCTGTATTAATTTTAGTGATATTGATGGGAGACTGATCTGGGACCTCAGAAATCTCTGTTAGAGATTCCATCTTCAAATTGGCTAGCTGTATAATTATGGATAAGTAACCTGTTCAAGCCTCAAATCCTCATCTATACAAGGATGAGGCTAACCTTGATGATCTCTAAGATTCTTTTCAAACATAGTTTTATCTTTATCATTCCCACAACTCCCATTACATTTTCCAGGGATTTCATTCATTCATCAAACATTTATTAAACACCTACTGGGTCTCTGGCACAGACACTGACCTCAATGAGTTGACATTTTGATTGTCCCATAGGCATATTAGAAAATGAGCAGTTAAAACATAAGGCTTAGCCTTAATAATGGGATAAGAGTGATTAAGTGGCTTATTTATTTGATTTAGAATTCATAAAATGATACGTTTATGGATCAGTGTGAAACTCCACATTTGATACCACTCAGAAAACAAGAATATTATTACGATATTTTGGTTAATGAGTACTTATTAGATCTTGCACTGCCATAATATCATTTAATTAAAACCAACTGCCAGCATATTTAGGCACCATTTCTAGGCAGTAAAAAAAAACCAGAAGGCTTGTCCAGCCAAAAAGGTACAATAAAGTCGGCTTGGGTGGGGAGAGAATCTCAATCCAATTTCTAACATGAATATGTGGCTGAGTAACAGTCTGTGCTGATCCATCCCTGTCCACTTTTAATCCTTCTGACTGATGAAAAGCATGAGACATCTGTTTATTTTAAGCACATGCTGGTGGCTGGCTTCCTTATTTTCACCTTTCTTTGTACAACTGTACAGAATTCATCAAATGCTTAATTCATACATTCACACAATGCCCCCCACCCCTGGTGTAGGGGCCTAACAAGATAACCCAGTTGCCTATATTGACCATATGAAAATTAAATTCTAGAATAAAGTGTTAAAAATAAACAAATGACACTAACACAAAGCAAAATACGATATTATAATAGTGAAAACTTCATGTACTCAATATGGTGCTCCCTGTTAAGATAAAAGTAAATAAAACTAAGAGTTCCTACAACAGGAAAGGAACAGAAAAGAAAGAGAGGAGGAGATACATTTACTCAGCACTTAACAGGTGCCAAGAACCATTCAGGTAGTTTTTACTTATTCTTCTCAAGAACTCTACACATGAAAATATGCCCAAATAGGTGATTGTCTACAATAAGAGAAAGCCTTCATAAAATGATTCCAACAGCCTTGGAGTGTATTCTAACAAGAATGCACTGTTGATGTAAATAATCGTTCTGCCTAGAATCTTCACATTTGGAACTAGAAGGTCACCTAGGCAACCCATCCATCTTAAGGATGACTCAATTTAAGCCAGACAACCAAAGGGGCTTGATTAAGGTCATCCTTGTTTAAAACAGATGAGATCAAACCAATAATCAAGCCATCCATTTACCACCCTGCTAGTAACTTGTTCAGTGAAATTTAGAGGTTACTAAGTTACTGAACACCTATTAGCACTTTTATTATAATAGTCATAAAATCCGATTATACAAATGGCCCAAAATCTCCAAAGAATAATTTGCCATTTTCTATGAACTTGCATTTGAACATATTTGCCTATTTCCCTGATTGCTCTACTCACAAAGATCCAGACGCAAAGCGGGGTGTGTGTGTGTTGGGGGCGGGGGGGGGGGGAGAATCAGGTCACTGAGGTAAAGATTTCTTCTCATAAACCCCTGCGCTGACGATCCTGGACCGGGGGCTCCCTGTCCCCTCCGCGATTCGATTCGTATAACCCGTGAGTCCAGCGGGAGGACGGAGGATGAGTGTGCAGTAACGTGGCTCCCGCGCCCTCGGCTGGTCGGTTCCCCTCGCTCCTCCCGGGTCCCGAACGCTGACCCCACCGGACCGGACCGTTACAGGGTTACCAGGGCCGCGACGCCCCGCGCGGGCCGCCCCTCCCCCACCGCGGCCTGAGGCGAGCGGCGCCGGCCCGGCCCCCGCGGCTCCCTGCGCGAACAATACAGGGGTCCCCCGCCAGGCCGAACGCCAAGGCCCCGCGCCGCGGGCCTCGCAGGGAGCGTCGAGCTGCAGGCCGCAAAAGACAACCACGCGGGAGACGGACAGAGGAGGCGGTTAGTCAGGGCGCTGTGGCCCGACCGTACCTGGCTCCAGGTGATGAATTCGTTGGTATGGGTTTCCTCCACAAGCGTCCACAGCTTGCTGAGGAAAGCCGGCACGTTCGAACTCTGCTTCATTGTTAACGCGGCGCAGGGATTCCAAATTCTACACCCGAACGCGACGATAGCGGTGGCGGCGGCAGCTGCTCCCCGAGAACGCCCACAACGCAGGCGCAGCAGCTCCCCGGCCCCGCCCCCAGGGCTCCGCCAGGCGCTCAGCACCGCCGGGAGGCCGGGCGGCCGCACGTGACGGACAAGTCGCTGTGCTCCGCCCGGGCGCAGTGGTCCCGCGCCGATCCCTTTTCTGGCCAATCCCAGAGACCCACCGCAGGACAGAGAAAAGCGATTGGATGCTAAATACGTGGAGGGGTGGGAGCAGAAGGGGGCGCTGCCATCTCATTCGCTGTTTGTAGAGGAGCCTTCACAGTAGCGGCTCAGGAGACCGTGTTTGGTTGTTTCACGTGGAAACGGCGTAGGGTTTCTGGGTTGTGGCCGGAGGGTACAAAAAGTCTTCAGGGTCCTCTGAGTCATACGTTTGGCAGGCAAAGTGTGGTTTGCGCTAGTCTACAGAAAGGAATAATTCAGATAGGGAAAAAAAAATCAGTTTTCAATCATGATGTGCTAGGCCCCGAAATGAAACTGTCTTAAATATAAACCACCTTGTACTTAAATTTTCACTGGGAGAAAATGTCCCCTTTCAAATGTGTTTATCAAAAAGAGGAGTTTAAATAATAAATCTCTACTAAGCATATGTATGCAAACCAGGAACTGTAATAGGCATGTCACAAGCTGTTTTTTAATTCAACAGACTTCAAGTGCCTACCGTATGCCCAGCATAAAAAAGGTCTCATTTATACTACTTTAGTCAATTAAAATAATTGTTCCTGCTTGTACTTTACACATGCATTCTTGTTTGCCTGAGATAGTTTGGTATAGTGGGAAAAAATAGTGGACAAGGAGTCAGTACATCTGAGTTTAGACTCAGCTTCAAGGACTTTTTACTATATGTTAAATTATACTGGTACCATGTCATATAGATCAATTATTTAATCTATTAGTGCCAGTTTTTCCTCTTTCTTCACTGGGAATAGGAATATGTTTTCACCCATTAAAAGTGGCTTTAATAACATAATAGCTGTGAAAGTGCTTTGAAAATATGAAGAAGTTTACAAAATTAAACTTTAATTTTTTTTATAAAAGTCAGCCTGTGAAGACAAAAATGTATAAGCAAGTCTGAGATAACAACACTTTATAACATAGGATTGATTTACTTCCTGGGTATATGTAAAATGGTACATAAAAAATAAAATATACAGTATCTTCCAATAAGCAAATGTTTATTGAATACTACCTTTGTCTTCAGCACCGGTCTCTTTGCTGAAGCAAAATCAGGCATTTGGAGGTATACATGTAATAAAGGAACTAGTATTTGATGAGCTCTTATATATGCCCAAGACTTTATGTAATATTATCTCATTGACTCCTCACAGCACCTCAGTGAACTAGGTCTTCTTATCCCATTTTTGAATCAAGATTCTGAGACTCAAAAGTTGATTAATTTCCCTATAGTCACAGCCAGTAAATGGGAAAGGGTATTTACACCCAGGCTTTATTGAACTCAAAAGCCTGTGCTCTTTTCATTGTTCAATAATGACACGATTTCAAAACTCAAGATGCTTGTATTTTAATTCAAAAAACAAGATAAATACAATAATCAGCAACCATTAATATTTTTTAAAAGAGCTAAACGTATAAAGTGAGTACTAGATAAGTTAAAGACAGAGGTTTGTAAGTTAAGGTGGTTAGGAGAAAATTCATGGAGGTTAGGAACCTTAAGCTGGGTCTTGAAATACAAATATATCTATCTGGATAGCCAAATGGAAGCTGCAGAATGAGCAAAGACCTGGAGTCTAATGAGCATAACCATGCCTGTCTGTGGAAGGCAACAGCTCGGGAGCTAATATTGGTAGTGTTTGCGAGGAAAATGTGGCCTACTTTCAGGACATATTTGCATTTTAAAAAGGTGTGGTTAAATACTCAGAAACTCTTCTTTGGGCATTTAATATGTACAAGTATAGGGTTTTACTTAGTAGGCCCCTAAACTTAGTTTAATGTTCTGCTGTCATCTTGTTGAAATTCTTAATTTTAGAACAAGTGACCCTGCATTGTCATTTTGCACTGGGTCACAGAGAACCGTAGATGGTTCTGCTTCCACTGTATGGCATCTTATAGATCATAAGTTTGAGACCAGTGATTCTCAAACTTAAGCATGCATCTGAATCACTTGGAGAAGGGAGCCTGCTAATATTAAACAAATGAACAAATATCATCTATAAAGTAGTATTTGTAATACTCATAAGACAGGCTAAGGGGATAAGTTATTAACCAGATAAGGAAACCCTGGCATCAGAAAATTTGATAGTGTTACCTAAAATCACCTAGGTAAGGTTGGAATTGAAACCATGTCTTTCACAGTCTGAAATACATGCTTTTTTCCTTTATACCATTGTGCCTCAAATTTTAGCCTACATCAAAATCATCTAGATAGCTTCTTAAAAAATAGATTGCTGCTTCTGAACCCATTTCACTCTGTAAGTCTGGGGTACAGGCTAAGAATTTGTACTTCTAACAGGTTCCCAGATGATGCAGATGCTGCTAGTCCTGGGACCACATGTTGAGATTCACTGTTATAGAGGAAAAATTAGGAAACTGACCTTCCCTTGCTAACAAGGGAAACCTTCACCTCTTAACAAAATCCGATCTAGACCTTCCAGGAATAATTTAAACTATTGTCTTTTCTTTTTCTATGAACTTTATCATTCATATTATTGTATTAATAATTAATAAACTTTCTGAAAAATTAAGTATGACTATAGAATTTGGGGGGAAGAAAATCATAATTATTGGCTTGTTTATACTTCTTTATAAAACAGAGAGTAAGAAAACCAAACCAAGCTTTATCTCACAATTATTTCCTGTGTATAATATTCCACAAATATCAGAAGAAACAGATTTGAGCCAGTGTCAATGATTTTGACAGGTTTACAATATTAGAGGATAAAAATGTCACTTTCTTAAAGGAGTTATCTCCTATTGATTTCAATTTTAAAAGGTGGAGTATTTCCATGGCTCATTTGCAGCCTGGAGGGTAAGGTTTAGAAGATTTAGAATAACGTTAGAAAATAAGAGTGATCTGGACCTTTACCTAGGAAATGAAAAGCATATTGGGGAGAAATGTGATACTTCAAAGCATCTGATTCTGATTGCCAGAAATTCTATACTGACATCACTTCTTTTGTGAAATCTTCCTTGACAACCTTTATTATACATTTTTTACATCATATTGTAATTATTTATATGTTTTTTTATACTAGCCTGTGAAACTCCTTCAATATAAATTCTATGTCATATTTATGTCTGTTCATCTACAAAGACTTTTTAAATGACTCTACAATGCCTGGTATATGTTAAACTCTTAATAAATACTTGTTGAATTCATCAATGAATAGATGAACACATAAGTGCTAACCATCAGCTTAGTCTTCCATGACTACCAAATCTGGATTAGTTCCTCCCATATGTTCCCCTAGATCCTGAAACCTGACCTTCATAGTATTTACCACACTGCTGTTGCCCACTTACTTCTCAGCAAACCTCACTAGACAGACAGATTGTGCTTGCATTGCTCACTAAACAAAGTGCTAATAGCATAAGAATTGCTCAATAAATTTTTTTGAATGAATAATTTTAGCTTTTTGAAATCCTTTGGATAAAATTGACTCTACCTAATAAGAAAACCATTATAACTTAAGTCTCAGTGAGTATAAACTTTTTTGTTTACAAGAGAAGAAAATGAAGAGAAGAGCTTAAGGAATAGCTCAACTGAGAGGCATATGAATGAGAAACTATCAGTACTGCACAAATATCAGAATCCTGGAAATGCCAGACATTAATGGAATGTCATAGAGACCTGGTTTTGAGGTCATTTATGTCTTTGAAACAAATGACAGTGGCAAAATTCTTAAGGACCCTTGGGTAGGCTTTTGACTAAGTGAAAAGCTAGAAGATTGTGAAATTTTTAAAGAAGGAAATTCTTAAATTTTTAAAGAAGGTCAAAGAAGAATCTTCCTTTCTCGAAGGCTACAACTTGTATGCAAAAAGCATTGGCCAAAAGAGCTTTATACATGGGAAATGCGTTAGTACCACTTGTACCAGGCTTAGGCTGGGATTGCTCTATATTAAACTTCCATTCTATGCCAAATTTGCTAGAATGCAGTTAATCACCCAACTAGGGTGACAAACTAGTCCAGGTTTGCACAGGACTTTTCCAGATTTAGTACTGAAAGTCCTATGCCCCAGGTACTGCCTTAGCACCAGGCAAACCAGGATGTTTAGTCACCCTAACTCCAGTCTCTTCTAGTTATTCATGTTGTACAGAAAGCAGAGGCTCATTAAGCTAAGCAAAATATTGTATAGCAGCTATGTAGATAAAGATCTAAAATTTATAATGCATTTTTTAGCCATTCTGGACTCAGTGTGGACGTACTCTTTCTAAAACACCCCAACAGCTAGCTGATAAATAGAAGGAATCTGTATCCCATAACTCAAGGTCCTCGTGAAGGCTCAGACACATGCAGAGGGACATTGATAAGAAAGAACACTTAAAGGCTAAAAAACTTAAAGGACTGGAAGAGTAAGAAAAATGTAGTGGATTAGAGAAATGGTCTGCAATAGCATTCTATTATTTCCACTAGAATAGAATCATGTTAAGGCTCTAGTTTCTACTCCCCTGAAGCTGGTCTTGTTCCAAGTGGAAGTAGCGTCCAAGATAGAAGGTGTTTGGAGTTCATCTTTCTAGACAATAGGGTTTAAGTGGTCATGTTATTCAAATCCTTTGATAATGAAAATCTTTGAGTCCCCTCAAAGATTAAATGAGTTGAGTTATATGCATTGAATACAGAAGTCCTACTCATACCTTGAATGTTAGATTAACTGGAGAAATTGATTTAAGTGACAAGGTAGCCACTGCCACAGCTATATGTTGTGATCTGAGAGGTATGTAAGGAGAGTTGGCAATGATTGGAACATTTTACCTCTTTGAAGTATAGCTGAGTACTATGAGCAGCATTACCAGCCGTAAAGAAAGATGCCTTTTCTAGTCTGTGTGCTCACAGTGTGGTGCAGTATAGTAGAGATCAAATAAAGGCTGAGGCTGTCAGTTTCTCAAGAAGGCATCCTAGGATAGAAATGAATGAATTTTGACCTTCCAGAGAAAAGTCTGGCATTGTCTGAATCAAAGAGTTGCTAGGACACATTAAAGAATTGCTAATTAGTGGCAGAACTCTTGACCAATAAAGCCCTTATATATGGTGATTATTGTATTTGCTATAATTTACTCTAAAATACTACTATTTAATTAATAGTATATAATGTGATAATTAATTGTTATCTGCATCCTGGGGAGAGTTAGTTAACATTAGGAATGCGTACTCCAAGGGTGGTTAGTTAGCATATGAAAGACAAATCAAATGCCTTCCCTCTAAAGGATTTATCTTAACTTTTCTTTATCAATACCAAAAGTTTTGTTAATTAGGGTAATTGATGTGGAAATGATTTTACCTTGGTGAAATGAATGAAGTTCAGGATATGTGTCTTCACTAAAAACAGTGTATTGGATTTCCCCATTCTTAAGTAAACTGAGAGTGGAAATATCTTGAGCTAGTAGCTTATCCCTTCTGAAGGTGCCCTAACCTTAGGATTCTCTTAGGTTCAGTACTCAGGGAATTTGGGTGACCTGGAGCAAAAGTAAAAATAGAGGCTCACATACCACATTTCAGATCATTTAAAGATCACAAATGAAGTTAACAAAGTGTCAAAATATATTCTATTTTCCTACCTTGGCAAATAAATCTTCACAATAACAAAATCAAAAGATATGTGTAAAGTCATAGTTTTCATAAGACACTAGGTTGGTAAGGTTGGCAAAATGTTTTTTAAGATAAGTTTTGATCCAAGAAGATCAAATTTAATTATTGTTGTCTGGTGTTTTGTTGATGGAGCAGTGGTGTTTTAGACAAATAACAAAATAAAGACATAATTCATAGATCATTATATACTTATTCCTTATAATTATTTTTTTTCAGCAGAGTGAGTCAGATTATCACCAAGATTGTCATATAACCTATGTTCTATCAATGGTAGTGAACAAAGTATTAAAAATGTAATTGTATTCAAAGTCCAACCGAATTTAAAAACCAATTTTAAATATATTTTATAAAAATGTTATTTAAAGTAAATGTTAAAAATTGAAAAATTAAACCTATATTCATGTTTTAAGTCATGAGACATTTAGAAGTGTCATAAATTTAAAAATTTAATGTAAATTATAATTAATAAATTTAAAATCAAAATAATTTACATAAATTTGGTATTTTAAATTTAACCTTTTGAAAATACGATCAAATTGCATTAAATGCTTAGAAAAACAAACTTTTCTTTCATTCTGAAGCAGCTTCCATCTCTGACATAGGGAGTAAGTAGCACAATCTATAAACCTTGTGTTTTAAGGGAGAAGCATTTTCCTGGAGCCCTCACTGGAGTGGTGTTTACGGCTTCACGATGCCACATGGAGTACTGGATCCCAAGTGACAGAGTTGACCATTTGTTCCCTCATAAATTTATTTATTTATTTATTTATATTTATATTTATTTATTTATTTTGAGACAGAGGCTCACTCCATAGCCCTGGCTAGAGTGCTGTGGCATCAGCCTAGCTCACAGCAACCTCAAACTCTTAGACTCAAGCAATCCTGCTGCCTCAGCCTCCTGAGTAGCTGGGACTACAGGCATGTGCCATCATGCCCGGCTAATTTTTTCTATATATTTTTAGTTGACCAACTAATTTCTTTCTATTTTTATAGAGACAGGGTCTCACTCTTGCTCAGGCTGGTTTTGAACTCCTGACCTTGAGTGATCCACCCACCTCGGCCTCCCATAGTGCTAGGATTACAGGTGTGAGCCACCGCGCCTGGCCCATAAATTTACTTTTTGTATGTGTTTATGATATTCAGGGCCCTCTAAAGTGTTGGGCAGCAGGCAGAGACTCCTCTTCCTACAGTATAAAGGTAATACCACTACTTACAGTAGATTTTGTCACCTGACTCTGTCTCAAAAGTTAGCGGAATGCTGCTGTTACAATCTTCTATGCAATGTACTTCATCAAGTTTACAGAGCAGGGTGAATAACTTTTTGTACCTTCTTGCTAATATATCTTTGTATATGTGGCAGAATTTCAACTGAGACTTATGTTCATTGTAACATTTACCTGGTGGTAAAGTTGTGGAGGGGGACAACTTAACTTTACCTAGCTGTGACTCTTTGAAGCTACCACAATAACTTAATCATTGTAAATAATGAAATTGGGTTAGATTGGTTCTCAAGAGTGTAAATCTGACAAAATTCTCTAAATTGATGCAACAAAATAGATCCTTACATTGAACTGTGAGCTCAGTTATGTGGGAAGCTAATTTTCAGTGCTGAGGGTGGGGGTAGTAGTGTAGGTTTTATTGCATGTGGACTTGCAGGCATTAGTGGTTAAGATATATTCCAAGATGTACTACCAAGCACTACAACAAATAAGGACCTCCCAATTCTGTGAAGAACTCCCATTGCCTCCACGTGGAGATTAAACTATTTTTCTTATCTACTTGAAATTGCACATTCACACATGTGACAACCTGGTGGCATCCTTTTAAAGTTTCTCCATCTATATCAGATTATATATGTATTTATGTACATATAGAGAGTTTATTGGCATTATTTATACATATATCTTTTTTCTATTTTTAAAAATGTACTTTTAATGGTGGCAAAATACAAATAACAAAATCCACCATATTAACCATTTTTAAGTATGTAGTTAAGTAGTGTTAAGTAAATTCACATTGTCGTGTGACCAATCCCCAGAACTCTTTCCATCTTGCAAATCTGAAACTCTATACTCATTAAACAATTACCTCTCCCCAGTCCCCTCAGTCCCTGGCAACCACTGTTTTAATTTCTATCTTTATGAATTTGACTACTCTAGATGCCTCATATAGGTGGATTACACAGTATTTGTCTTTTTAGGACTTGCTTATTTTACTTAGCATAATATCCTTAAGGTTCATCCATGTTGTAGCATGTGCCATAATTTCTTTTCTTTTTAAAGCTAAATACTATTCATTTCTATGAATATACCGAATTTGGTTTATCTATTCTTCCATTAATGGATACATGAGCTGTTTCTACCTTTTGGCTATGATGAATAATGCTGCTATTAACATTGGCATATATACATAACTTTATGCATTTTGCTTTTTCTCGCTTGACGACACATGGTAGAAATTCTTTCAAATAAACTGGCATAGCTATAATTTATTCCTTTTAATGATTCCATGGTATTCTGTGGTGTGTATGTAACACAATATATCCAGACATTCTGCTACTGATGGGCATCTGCTTTGTTTCAAGGCTTTTATTTTATGTCTTTCATTCTGAAAGATGTTGCCAAAAATTTCTTAAACATAGATCCTTAAATACTGGTGCTTTTGTTTCTCCAGATTGGTAAATGCAGATCATGTATAATTTGCATGGTAAAACTATACTTTCCATTATTGTATCAGCATATAAAAAAGAGTCCTGCTGCTTAAAAAGCTACGCATTTGAGTGATCAGAATGCTATTGTATACGTATTCAACACTACGACTCTCCTAGCAACCAGAAATGTCAACATCATGCTTCTATGGTAATAACAAATGTTAAGCTTGACAGAGAAGAATCTAATATTTAGTGCTTAGAAGTGATGTCACTATTGGATAAAAATAAAAGTAGTTACCTTAATTCTTTGGTATTTTCATAACACATTAATGCAAAGCCAGGAAACTAAATATTACTACATGTGACTTTTTGGGCATTGGTGGCTGAAAATATATTCTCTGTTTCCTTTGGACCAATTTAATTCTAGTGTATTACACTTTTCACTGGATTAAATTATAATTGTTGGTAACTATGTCTAGTCCTACTCAGCTGTAAGAAGTGAAGAGTAAAGAAAAGGAGCCAGTGTTTACTGAGATATTTATTGAAATTGAGACCCACAGAGGTTTGATCACATTATCAGATTCATAATCAATAATATATATACATACGTATACATATACACACATATACATACATACACACATAGTGTTTTGAGTCAGAAATTTTCCACTTTGAAGCCTATGCCTTTTCACCACTTTGTTTAGGATTCACCCTACCATAATGCTAAAGGAAGTCTCTTGTATCTGATGTGCCTGTAGGGTGTGCTTGGCATCCCTCATTCAAAGTGGCAGCCTTCCCTTTTGACTCTCTCAAACCTACAACTGGGATGCAGTCATAGATTTGTGATTTGCACTCCAATTCCCATGCCAGTTGCAGAGCCCTGCTTCCAAGACTCACTTACTTAGCTGGGCTGCTTTCTCAGCCCTTACACAAGGTCAGCCACAAGCAGGCTAAGACCTTTAAGATATTTTATTATAATAAGTATTAGAAAGTGCAATATATTAATAGTTATTTTTCATGATGACTGTCTTAATGCTTTTAAAATATCAAAATCTGCAATAAACAAACACAAATGAACAAAAATATGTTTTGGTTCTTCTGCTTTGCATAGTGCTTAGTTAGGTAATTGTGTGCTTTGGACCTGAGTCTTGTTTCAACTAGCTAGATCAGGAGTCTTCAAACTTTTTAAACAGGGGGCCAGTTCACTGTCCCTCAGACCATTGGAGAGTGCGTACTGTGGGCCTGGGATGAGTTGGCTGCTAAGCAGGACAGGCAGTGGTGGCAAAAACACTCGGAGGGCCGGATAAATGTGCTAGGCGGCCTGCAAGTGGCCCATGGCCCGTAGTTTGAGGACACCTGAGATAGATCTTTTGGATCTTGATGCTATGTGTTATGGGCTGAGTCATGTCTCTTCAAATTTTATTTATTGAAATTCTAACCTCCCAGTACCTCAAAATGTGATTGGTTTTTGGAGATACAGCCTTTAAAGATATAATTAAGGTAAAATGAGACCATCTGGGTGGGTCTGATCCAGTATGACTGGTGTCTTTATAAGAAGGGAGATTAAAATTTACACAATTATATGGGTAATGTTTTAGTCCGATTACTGTGATTTATTCAATTCTGTGTTTATTCTAAAGTTACCTAGAATTGTCATGCTGCCTTAATTTATAAAAATCTGGTTTAATATGTATAAAGACATAGCAATCATTTTGTTAAATTTCTAAATAGATGATGTATAAAAATAAAATCAAAGCTTTGAAACAACAAAAAAAAAGGGAGATTAGAACACAGACAATACACAAACCTACACAGACTGAGGGGTAGCCATGTGAGCACACAGGGAAAAGGCAGCCATTTGCGAAGCCAAGGAGAGAGGCCTTAGAAGAAACCAGACCTGCTAATCTTGGTCTTGGACTTCTAGCCTCCAGAACAATGAGGAAATACATTTCTATTGTTTAAGCAGCTGAGACTACTATTTACTCTCTGCAGGAGGTCCATAACCTTCAACTATACCAAAACCTTGGGTTAACCAAAAAGTCCAACTACTCTGGATATTAAAACAACTTTAATCAAAATATTTTACTAATATAGTTGATTTTTAATGACTGGATAAACTGATGAACACATTTATAATGGCTATTAATATTTTTTATTTTAATAACCAAAAGTTAATGATAAGACATTATTCTAAGCCTAGGTGAATAGAGAATTATTTATCTATGTTAAAATTAAGATTAGCACTGTGATATTTATCATTAACTATAAAAGTTTTAATAAATATGTAATACTTGATACCCAAAAAGAAAAAAAATGACCATTGATATTTTGGATATTGTCAAATGGTATTTTCCCTTGGCTAGTCTCCTGCTTTTAAATTATCATTTAACAAGTAATTACATGGCTTTATACTATTTATTTATTTATTTTTGTATGTTTCTATTATATACAGTACTTAATTTTGAGAGGTGTCACTTCTCAAAAAAAAAAGATTAAATTTTGTTTTGTTTAGAACCTTACCAAGAATTGTTCACATTACCAATATATGCATTTATCTTTAAATGAAAATATACATCAGAACATGTCACTCCCATGCACAAACCTTTGTAAAGGCTATCTTCCTCCAATTAAAGCCAAATTCCTTTCAATGACTACAAGCACCTCTGTGATTAGTCTTCTCGCAACCCCGGCACCTGGTAAAGCCTCTGCACCTGGGTTGCGGGGGTTAGGGGAAGATTAATCAGATTAATCACACACTTCTGTTAATACTCTCATTTTTTTCCTGACAGGTTCCTCTACCTGGAATGCTCTTTCCCTAGATATTCTAAGAGCTAACTCTCCTCTTCTATTCTAAAACTTTGTCATCTTTTCTCTGGGGACTATCTTGACCAGCCTATTTAAAATTGCAGCTATCTCAATTACTCTCCTTCTTCCGTAAACGCACAATCCCTTTTTATTTTTTCTGCAAGGGCAGGGTCTTCATTTTTTCTTTTTTTTTTTTTTTTTTTTTTTTTTTTTTGAGACAGAGTCTCACTTTGTTGTCCAGGCTAGAGTGAGTGCCGTGGCGTCAGCCTTGCTCACAGCAACCTCAAACTCCTGGGCTCAAGCGATCCTCCTGCCTCAGCCTCCCGAGTAGCTGGGACTACAGGCATGTGCCACCATGCCCGGCTAATTTTTTTTTTTTATATATATATCAGTTGGCCAATTAATTTCTTTCTATTTATAGTAGAGACGGGGTCTCGCTCTTGCTCAGGCTGGTATTGAACTCCTGACCTTGAGCAATCCGCCCGCCTCGGCCTCCCAAGAGCTAGGATTACAGGCGTGAGCCACAGCGCCCGGCCTTTCATTTTTTCTTGTGTCCTAAGATCCTGCGAATGTGGCTGGCACATTATAGGTGGGGCTCATTAAATATTTGTTGAAAATGAATAAATAAAAAATAAGAGTAGCAGCTTTTTATGCAACACTCTGTCAACTAAGTTATTTTAATAATAACCAGAGTTGGCTGAAGGACTTGGCATAGAGACAGGCTCTATTTAATGATGGCTTAGCTTTACTCTAAGTTAAAGAAATGGCCTACTCATGGAAGTCAAGAAAGGATGTAGGTTGATCCTTAAAAACATGAAATAAAAATCAAAGTACTTTATTATTATTATGAGCTTTGATTCTTTCAATAGTAAACATTTGTCCAAGATTTTTCATATTACCTGCAAAAGCATTTGTTTCACCATTGGAAAACTTCAATATTAATATGTCTTGGGACTTTACAATAAATTTGCAGAATTCCACCTTTTTGATCACTTCAGTACCGCGCTCACCAGCGGTGAAACCTTGCCCACAGCCAGCACTCATAGTCCACACAATAGTTTGTGCTGTGCATTGACGACGAATCCATTTTGCTCTCGTGTGATGAGGAAAGCTTTAAAGAACTGTTTAACTTTACAGGCAGCTTTACTTGTAATGTAAATCAGAATAGGTAACATATACATATATGTTTTCATTACGTTATTTTTAAATGTTCACAATTTTATTTGATAAATGAAAAATTAGAAAAGTCATATCACTGCTGTTGGCTAAAGTCGATGCTCAGCTGTGTGCCTTCATACCACGGTTATCGGCTAAAGTCGCTGTGCGTGTTCATCTGTGGCTATCGACTATAGTCGACGCTGGTACTGAAGTGGTTAACTCAGTCAATTTTTGACATTTGATAGCCCCTGCTGTATTTCCTTGGCTAGTTCTGGAAACTTGCATTTTGATTTTTCTTATTCTCACTTTGTGTCACTACAATTGTTCTGCCTACGTAATACTTAGTCCAAAAAATGCAAATTATTTCTCCAATTGTGTCAATGGAAGATGTTATAAAAGAAAGAACATATACTTGAAGTTTGGTAGACATGTATTTGAATCATAATTAATAACAATATGACTCTGGACTTCTCTTAGCCCACTTGCTTATAAGACCTCCTAAGGTTATTGTGAAAATATAAACAGTGAATTTATTGTGGACAAATAGATATGTAATAGTAGATGTCCAATAAATGTCCCCTGATACTGTTGAACAAAACTGATATAGTAAATTACAATTTATTATATTTGAGCAATTTTTTCTTTGCTACCTTCTGAGATTATTTTCACTTTCTCTTAATGAATGTGCAGGCTTACATTTCAGGCTATTTACTTCTATACTTCTAAGATATGGAATATATGGATTAACTTAGCTAATGTTTCTTTGAGTGTCTATTAGGTGTCCTCAATCATATTAGTTCCATGGGCAAATCAGGCAAGTATGCAATACCTTGTGGTCCCTGCCAAGACCACATGATTTAATGAACATACAAAATCAAAATATACATATAATTAGAGAACAATTAAATATTAACTACTTAACATTGACTAGATATACAGCAAAATAAAAGATCGGAATGAGTTGGAGAAATTAGAAAAATCTTCATGAAAAGAGTACAGATGAGTATTTGAATTGGCCCCTATTAATCCTTAGTATAACAATAAAAAAAGCTTTACAGCTCTTAATGTGTTCCCCAAACAGTTATATTTAGTTTACATTTATTAACTTTTTAAATTTCATCAAACCCATCTGAGTGATATACTATTTCAGTCCCATTCACAAAGGAGAGAAGAAGCAAAAGAAAGGTGAAAAATAGTAACTGTGATTTTTAATCCTTCCCATAAAGTCTACACAAGGGTTGAAGATGTTTACCAAAGGCAGAGTCTATTATGAATATGGCAGAGAAACCATCCTTATTGTATAACAAATAATGTATGGAATTCCCAGCTATTCTTCCACATGTACCCCTTGCTTCAACACCATTAAGACATTCCTTCTTCCTGCCTCAGTGGTATTACTCATCTTGTTCTTCCCACTAATGCTTACTGACATCCATCCCACAAGATCGCTCACAAAGGCTGCCTCTATATAGACAGTTTGCGTATTACTACCATATCCAGGAGAAAATTACTGTGTTTTTCTAATGGTTCTGATATTATACTGCCTTTATAGTAATTTGTTCTTATTTCTTGTTATGTTATGAACACCAGAGGGAAAGAATCATGCCTTCTTCATTTTTCTCTTCCCCATTTATTCATTCCTTATTGCTACTCCCCATCCATGGTGCCAGGTATGTGTCTCACATACTGTAGATTTTCATTAAGTATTTATAAAATAAGTAAATTAATGAATACAGCAAAAGATATTGCTGTTCTCACTTTGCAAAAGTGGAAAAGAGGTATCTCTATAAATGTGAAAAGAAAAAGAGAAAAAGACATTTTTAAAGATGATGGCTTAGATTATAAATGAAGGAAAATGGATGGATGGAAGAAAAAACAGTTGAATAAGAAAAATAGGGAAGAAATTATTAAAAATCAATTAAGGCCGGGCGAGGTGGCTCACGCCTGTAATCCTAGCACTCTGGGAGGCCGAGGCGGGCAGATTGCTCAAGGTCAGGAGTTCGAAACCAGCCTGAGCAAGAGTGAGACCCCGTCTCTACTATAAATAGAAACAAATTAATTGGCCAACTAATATACATAGAAAAAATTAGCCGGGCGTGGTGGCGCATGCCTGTAGTCCCAGCTACTCGGGAGGCTGAGGCAGGAGGATTGCTTGAGCCCAGGAGTTTGAGGTTGCTGTGAGCTAGGCTGACGCCACGACACTCACTCTAGCCTGGGCAACAAAGTGAGACTCTGTCTCAAAAACAAACAAACAAAAAACAAAAAACATTTAAAAGGTAATAATAAACAGGGGTTGAAATAAAATGTAATTGAAACAAATAAAAATAGGAAAGAATAAATAGGAAAATTTCAGAGAAAAGGAGTTGTGGAAATGAAAGAAAAACGGCAAGCAAATAAAATTCAAGGGAAAGGGTGTATATGAAGAAAGGAATGTAAAAACATAGAACAGTAGAGAAGAGTAGCAAACAGTAATAAAAAAAAACGCCCCATCTGTGGCAAAAGATCTGTAACTAGACCACCCTAAACAAATCCTTCTTAGTAGAGTAAGAGTGAGATGATTGTTTTGGCTTTACCTTCTCCCGTCTTTGCACTAATTGGTAGTACTCATAACAGGAATCATGGAGATGCTGAAATAGTCGAAAATGGCGTTTCCAAAATATTTTTAAGATAAATGGAAAAAAAATCTTTTCCTAATCATATTTTCCCCAAATATAATATTTGGCAAGAATGAGCTCTATTAAAGATAGTTTGATATTTTCATAGTACTTTTGAGAACAAAGAAATCGCCTAATTATTTCAATCAATATACTTTGCACACCCTACTGGGGTGGAGTTTTCCGTATGCATGCTAAGTCCAAGCAAGGTTAGGCTGCAGAGAAAGGCTAGTCTAACTGGCATTCACCGGCTGGCCTGCATCTTCAGCTCCCTCTGCTGTTCACGCTCCGTTACTGCTGCGAACTGTGTATGCATGCAGAAAAAGTCTACTAGTAAGAGAAATGTGTGCTGAAGAAATCGAAATCTCATTTTTTTCCAGAAGCCCCAAAATGGTGTTCAGTGTGATTAATTTCCTAATTTACATTCTCGCAGCACTAAAATCGCTCTTTCTTAGCAAAACTACATCACAGAATGTACTTCTGAGAGTTGTATTCCCTAGGATCAGATTTGCTCCCCTTAGTTTTCTTTTAATTAATGATAAAACATGAATACACAGTAAGTGCTTCTCTTGACAGGTATTTTTTTTTAAATTATCTAGATAATGTTAAAGGCACATGATTTCTCAATTCTTTCAATGATTCATTAACACAATGGAATTTTGGAATATTCTTAAAGTATGGTTTACTATTAAATATTTTTTTAAAACATTTTTTTCTTGCATTTAAAAATGTGGTCCTATCTGAGACCTTCAGAAACAGATCCATCATTATAATATATTTATTATATCATATTATATAATAAGTTTAATAAGTTGCATTTATTTACAGGACAAATCAATAAACTAAACTTCTGAAATTCTATTTCCATGGTTACCAATCCACTGAATATTAACCCACCCCAACAGGGAGAAACAAAGGAATGTGAGACAGGCCACTAACATACTAAAGCTCAGGTAGAGCAACCAGTACCCAGGGAGAAAAGACAATGAAAGCAAAAAGGGACGGAGGGATAATGAAAGAAAGTGAAGGAATAAAGAAAGGAACATAATAAAAAGGAGTAGAGCCTGGAAGATAATAGAAGGATGAGAATGTGGCTTAGTAGCTCTCACATTTAATCCTTTAATTCAACTTGAATTTCTGTAGATTTTTATTAGTTTTATAGCAGAGCTTAAATATTCATTGTATAAATTTAAATTTAGCATGTCTAGGTTTGGGAATTGACTGATTTTAAAAGTTATTTTAAATAAGTGACTTTTTTTGTTATCAAAACAATACTTATCCCTTGTTAAAATAAATAAAATACTAAGAAGGATAAATAACGAAAATTAGAAGCCCTATGGCTCCCTTCCTCATCTCTACCAGTATCACTCACCAAAAGGCAACAATATATTTATTTATTTGCATGTGGCACTCATAATATACCAGGCACTATTATAAGTGATTTACATATATTGCCACATTCAATCCTCACAACAAATATCATGAAGTATGTGCTAATATTTTCATTTTACAGGTGAGGAAACTGAGGCACAATGGGGTTAAGTAACTTGGCTGCCACACAGCTAGTACACTATTAAAATATCTCCAAAATGTGCTTAAATATCTATTCCTAGATTTATCATTTTTAAGTATTCTTTATTATTGACTTCTTGCTATGAAAGATGAAGATTTAGTTCGTTTTTACCAAGCTTTCCTACATCCCCCTGTCTTCCAAAGTATTTTAATCAAAAATGTTATCGTCTATGCTATAGCTTTAGTTCCTGCAATTTTAAGTTTTATATGACCTTGATGTTTTTGTTTCTCCAACTATAGAGAGTATCTTTTTGTTACCACTTTGCACAACATAGTCAGGACATCTGCTCATCCTGTCAGTTCTCCTACTTTCCCACCACCTGTCACCTTTGTCACTGTACTTTTACTTTTAATGAGGTTCATGCCACTTACATTCTGCTCTACAGCTACACCACTTTCATACTTTGTCCATAAGTTAATTCTAAAATCTGAAATTCAATAGACAGTGTTAACATTATTATGATTGTGTAAATATTGTTCACCGGACAGGCAAGTAGTGCATTATAGTTACATTTTCTTTCTTTTGCAGCTGTTTCTTTTTCGTAGTTTCTAGCTTCTTTATTTCTTGCGTTATTTACTTTTGTTTCATTTTAAATTTTGTTCAAACTTCATATCACACAGTCTATGATATTGTGGATGTTTCCCCCACCTGGTTCTCTTGCATGGATCCCTTCCACTTGCAGGTCCACCAAGTACTACTTGCGTTCTGGTGCCCAACTGTCACCCTGGGACTCCTCTTCATTGCTCCTCTGAGGAGGACCCGTTGTTGCCTAGACCCATTGTTTTCCTCTTTTTTGGTTTATTCATTCATTTTATTGGAATAGATCCTAAAGGAATTTCATCAGAAATCATCTGGGTCTGGATGCCGTGGCTCGTGCTTATAATTCCAGTGCTTTGTGAAGCTAAAGTCAGAGGATAACTTGAACCCAGGATTGCAAGACCAGTCTACACGACACAGTGAGATCCTTGGGTCTACAAAAAAAAAAAAAAAAAAAAAAAAAAGAAAGTAGAAAACACCATTGTAGCTAAACTTTTTGGTTGCTTACATGTCTGAAAATATTTCTTTTTTTCTTCCACTGTTTTCTATCATCTCGTACTGCTGGTAATTCTGATGGTAGTCTATCTTGTGTTCCTTTTTAGAGAATTTTTTTTAATCCCCAGTGGAAAATTTAAACATATTCTCTAGATTTGTTATTTTTGTAATTTATAATGATATGGTTCAACATATGTTTTTCTTTTATTCATTGAGCAAGAACCACCAAGGGCTCTTTTAATCTGCAAATTTTCACTGAAGAATACTTCAGTTATAGGAGATTTCTTCTATTATGATTTATTATTATCACCTCTCTTCTACTATTTCTGTTCTCTCTTTTAATGTTGGACATCTTGGAGTAAGAATCTATGTCTGGTTTTTTGTTGTATTTTCTATTGCTTGTCTTTTAATTCCATTATTCTGGAAGATTTTTAGTATTTGTGTTTTAACTTCCAGTAACATATTTGATTTCTTTACTTTTTAATAGCATCTTCTTGCTGTTTTATTACTTTTACAGGTGCAATAGATATATCTTCCCAAGTACCTTCAAGAATGCAATAAGTCTTTTTTCTTAAAGATCCCTTTGTTAATTAATTATTTCTGTTTTTCCTAGTCATTTTTGCTTATTTTGAGTTTACTCATTTATGATGCATTTTTTTCTCCTAAAATTTTTGGTGGTTCTTGCTATCCATTTGTGTTTAAGAAAGGTAATAGAAAAGCTGAGTGAGTTTCTGTCAGATGCAGTATTGTTCTGATAAGCTTTTTAAAAAAGGTATGTGGGTAGACACTAAACATTATAATTTAGGACTCCTAAATGCCAGAGTTCCAACTCCCACACAAGCTTCCCTATTTCTTCCAAAGAAGTATATTCAGTTTTGTAGAGAAGAATGGCTACTTTTACATTTTTCCCTCCCTCCTTCCCTGCCTCCCTTCTTCCTTTCTTTCTTTCTGCCTCCTTTCCCTCTGTCCCGACTGCTTGTGTTCTCTTTCTCTCTGTCTGTCTGTCTGTCTCTCTCTTTCACTTGGGGTTAGATTGGGGGTAAATGCTAGGCAGTTGTACCTTCTGAGAAAGAAGCCGAGAGAGGGAGGTGGATGTGGGGGAAAGTAACATACTTTGTCTGAAATCTTTCAAATTATTTCTCCATTTTTAGGGCATGCTCCCACCTCTCTCCACTAGAGTTGGCACTTCAAAGTCATCAGTCCTTGGGTTTGTAGTGGGCATTATTAGCTTTCTGTGTGTGTACTTTACAGCATCTTCCTCAGCCTTTCCTTATCAGTTACTATTATCTGCTATCGGTCTTCCCAAAATTTGTTGAAATCATTTGTTGATTGTCCCACTTTCTGTTCTTTTTCTCATTGTTGGTTTACACCATTTTTGTATATACCTCTACTATCATTTTCACTGGGTCTTCGGATAAAGGGGAGATAAACGTAACCACTCCATCTTTCATCTTGATTTATTTTTGGAAGGAAGACAAAAGTAACCATTCTCATTCATGTATTTATTCATTTAAGAAATAATTTATGGTCTTACTAACTCTATGCCATGTACCGAGAGTCTTATGATGAGCAAAACCAGAGAGTCTTTCCATGCTCATGAGGATTCCTAAGGGGACAGATAAGGGAAGGGGCCTGACCTAATCTCAGTGAGTGGTTCCCTGAGAAGGTGAATTTGAATTGACATCCAAAGATAACTGAAAATAAGGTAATTAGATGAATGGGACAGCAGGAAGACTGTTCCAAGAAAAGGTAACAGCATTTACCAAATCCTAATCTTGGAAAAGGGAATGGTGCTTAGAGAAACTGAAAGAATTCCAGTGGCTGCAGCTTGGAGGATGAAGGCAAAAGCAATGTCACATGAAACCAGTGAAGCAGGCACTGGCCAGGTGGTGCAGAGCCTTCTCAGCTAGAGTGAGGCCTGGGATCTTGGTCCCTAGGAGCAATGGGAAGCCTCTGAAAGATTATAGAGGGTTTTGGGGTCAGGAGTAATGTGAACAGAACTGTCTGGCTGATGTGTGGTGAACTGGGCATGGGCAATAGTAAGGAAAAGAGATGAGTTTGGAAGCTATGACCATTACCCAGGTCATGAGTATCTGGCCTGTCGCAGTGGCTCACGCCTGTAATCCTAGCACTCTGGGAGGCTAAGGCGGGAGGATCACTCAAGGTCAGGAGTTCAAAACCAGCCTGAGCAAGAACGAGACCCTGTCTCTACTAAAAATAGAAAGAAATTAATTTGCCAACTACAAATATATAGAAAAAATTACCTGGGCATGGTGGCACATGCCTGTAGTCCCAGCTACTTGGGAGGCTGAGGCAGCACGATTGCTTGAGCCCAGGAGTTTGAGGTTGCTGTGAGCTAGGCTGACACCACAGCACTCTAGCCCTGGCAACTCTGTCTCAAAATAATAAAATAAAATAAAATAAAGAGTATCAGTAGTTTGATCTAGGGTTGCAGAAATGAAGGTGGACAAGAGTGAGCAGATTTGAAAATAAGTAATTATTGAAAATAAGTAATTTAAGTTAAAATTAAATCAGTAGTCTGGACAATAGATTGGATATAGAAAGATAGGAAGAGGGAGTTTATCAAAGATGACTTCCAAGTTTCATGGTGCCATAGACTAAATAAAGGGGAACTCTCAAGAGGAGCAGGCTTGGGGGAAAGAACATAATGGCTCTGGAAATGCTAAGTTGAAATGTCTTTGAGACATACAAGTAGAGATGCTGAGTTGTCTTTTGAATATACAGAGGTGAGATCTATATGATACATATTAATTTGGACTCATTGGCATATAACTATTAAGTGAAACTTTATTTTCTAATAAGATTAATTAGGAAGAGAGAACATATATTAAGAAGAGATGAAGGCATAGAGTTTTCATCTTGGTTAAGTGTTTTCAATGTAGCACAGTAAGACAATAAAAAGTCCATTCTTATTTTTTAAAATATTGTGTTTATAAGTAATTATAACAATTATTGTTAGAAAACAAGTTGAATATCTGCCTTAAAGACAGAGTTGAATATTAAAAATATTTACTCATAGAAGGTAATGTAACCATTAATTTAACTCAGTTTGCTATATAGATGCTATCAAGCCCAGAAAGATATTTAAAGTGTTTAGTGATAAAGTTCATTTTTTTCCTTCTCCATTTTTGGTAACAAAACATTTAGATTTGAAATATTTTTCTAATCTACATTGCAATTTCCCTTTCAATAAAACAATTTTGTTTTTATTTGGAAAAAAAAAGAGAGAGATTTTTCTTTGTTGTTTAAAGTATTAATTGACAACACAAATGCTATATTTAATTTAAAATAAACTTTGGTTTAATGTTAGAAGAAAATCTAGCTGTAGGCCCTCCAGTTTACCGTGGGAATTTAGAGTTTAAATTATATTCAAGTAAAAATTTTAAGTATTTACAACTATAAGTATTCATGCTAGATTCTAATTTATATCTGATTTCATCTACATAAGATGGGAAATCATATTCCAGTAGTGCTACATGAAAAATCATCTCAGGCAGGTAAAATAGTTTCTGTTTTATAACTGTCATTTAAGATTGTTCAATTTGTCTCTATAATCTATGAAAGCGTTTATGTTCAATATAAATTTTACATCTTTCCTCTAGGTGGTGCACAAGGCACAGATATGTTGGAAAATCAATAGACAATCCCTAAAGCCTTTCCTTCTATATCTTATTTTGAATCTGAATAAAACTTAATCTTCTATCCATCTACTATAGTTTAATAATTGAGATGATATTATGTTATATCTTTGAGATACTGAGATTTATGCAATAATTTCTTAGCATATAGTAAAAATGTGAGTATAATTTTTTGACATTATTATAAAATTAATTCTTAGCCTTCAATGAAGATAATTTTGATATATTTCAGATCTATTACTTTCAGTTATTTCAAATGAATGATAAATATCCAAATACTGAGACCATCATCAATTATACAGCTATCAGTGTAGAATGGAAAGTAGATTCAGGAACTTAAGGTTAGCTGTTGAAGGTGTGTACTGCTGCTGTGTTTTCATATACATTTAGCAATCCTTATCTTTGTCCAAACTTCAATTAAAGATGTAGGAAACCTGAAATCAGCGGCATACACATTTTGGACTATCGTTTCTTTACTGCAAATACCTTTGAGGATATTTGTTACATAGAACAGAAGCTACCACAAGAGTACAGGGCAGCTTTTTGCAAAAAATTATACAACAGTGATATTCGTGAGTATCGGATTTGTATGGCTGAACAGCCAGGATTGCTTTGCTATTTGGAGCCTTTGGCAGTTTCATAGAGATTTGAAAGTATTTTTTTTCTATTTCTGTGAAGAATATCATTGGTATTTTGATAGGGATTGCATTAAATCTGTAGACTGCCTTCGGTAGTATATATTTGAAGCAATATTAATGCTTCAATATCACAAAGAATAGGACATTATAACTGATAACACAGAAATACAAAGGACCATGGAAAACTATATGCTAACAGATTGAAGGAAATGGATATTTCAATGCCTTTTGTTATATCTGTAATTTTCTGTAATTACCCACTCAAAACTGTACTATCACCACAAGACTCCTTTGTGTTAACCCTTTACAGCTACACACACCTCATCCCAAATCGCTTGTAATCACTAACATATTTTTCATCTCTATAATTTTGTTATTTTAGGAATGTTCTATGATGGAATTATATAATATGTAACCTTTTGAGATTGCCTTCTTTTTAATTCAGTATAATTTCCTTGAGATTTATTGAAGGTGTTGCAGCAACTTATTCTTTGCACTTCACAATATATCATAAATGTATTTCCACATTAGTACATAAAGATCAATCGTGTATGTATATATGTATATTTATAAAAGTGGAGCTTGCCATCGTGTATAGGTATCATAATTTATTAGCTGCTTATTTATTTCTCATTTGGCTTTTGGGATGTTTCCTAGGTAGTATTTTTAATAGCACAATGTTTCATAAATAAATTTGTATGTATATTTTTGTCTACTTGCTTTAAAATGTTACAGAACAAATTATTAGAATTATAGGTTTTCCATTTAAATTTTTGACAGAAATAGGCTTCCAAATACTGAAGTAATTTTTGTTGTAAATAAATAAAAGTGCTGTTTTCCCATATTCTTATTGACACTCAATGTTATCAATTTTAATTTTATCTTTACATATCTACTGAATTAAAATTGTATTTCCTTGTTTTAGTTAATGTATCTTTAATGGTGAGTGAAGATAAGCCCATTTCATAAATCATTGATTGTTCATATTTCATTTAAGAGAAAGAAATGTGAACATATATTCAGGGAATAATTAGTAAAGCAGTTTGTTTGGAGCTGAGTCTTTGACTAGGGAGTTAGTAAGGTATCATATTAGAGATGTAGAGGTCAGATTGTGAACAAAGAATGTGGACTTCACTCTAAAGACTACTGAGAGTCATTGAAGGGTTTGTGTAAACGTAATGTGTAGTGTGTCAAATTTATTGTAATTGGGAAACTGGTAACAGAAATTCACTTAAATTTTTTTGTGATATTTCAAGGTCTAAAATCATCATTTAGACTTTTAGAGAACTAATAGACTTTTAGAGAACTTTTAGGCTAATTATGGTAGTAGTTATGTAATGAAAAGATTCATGGAGGGACATCTCAAAGAAAAATCAATAGATGCTGACTGAACAGATTATGTGAAGGAGAGTGGATTTTGATGTCATGGCCTTGGAGTTAAGGAGAAATGATAGATCTTATGGAAGCAAGAAAATTTTGGAGAAACTGATTTGGAGACTAATGGCTGAGTAGACATATATAATTCTGTCGTGTTATATTTTTTTTTTTTTTTTTTTTTTTTGAGACAGAGTCTCCCTTTGTTGCCCAGGCTAGAGTGAGTGCCGTGGCGTCAGCCTAGCTCACAGCAACCTCAAACTCCAGAGCTCAAGCAATCCTCCTGCCTCAGCATCCTGAGTAGCTGGGACTACAGGCATGTGCCACCATGCCCGGCTAATTTTTTCTATATATATTAGTTGGCCAATTAATTTCTATTTATAGTAGAGACACGGTCTTGCCCTTGCTCAGGCTGGTTTCGAACTCCTGACCTCGAGCAAATCGCCCGCCTTGGCCTCCCAGAGTGCTAGGATTACAGGTGTAATCACCTGTACAGGTGTACACACCTGGCCAAGTGTTATAAATTTAATGAACAAATATTATTAAGTGCTGACAATGTGCTGGCACCATGTCTATGCTTTTGTATACTATGATGCTCTAAATGCTTTAAGATTACTGATCTTTTCCACTGGGTAAGATTTTAAAAATTATGATTTTTTTTTCTGGAAGATGATAGGAAGAAATGGGCACAGTGCGGTTATTATGGACTAAACAAGACGTAAGAAGTTTAAGGTTCCCAAGTCAGGCAGATGCAGGTTCCAGTTCTGCCTTCACTTCTTACTCAGTTCATGACCTTGGGTAATGTTGAATCCCTAAGCTTTAGTTTCTTCCTTTCTACAGCAGGTAAAATGATAGTAATTATTTCGAAGGACTAGTACAAAAAATGAAATAGATCATTTACTAGTGTTTGGTGTAGGTCCTTGCATGTAGTAAAAGTTTAACGTTAAGAGAAGTGAGAAAAAGAGAGAGTAGAGCACAGCCTGATGTCACTACCCATTCAGTTTTACAGACATTTACTTAGTACATAGTATGTGCCAGGCACTGTGCTATGATTTAAGAGGTAATAGATTAAAGGGCATGAGCAAGGCTCTTTGCCAATTACCCCATGATTTCCTCTCTGGCAGCACCAGTGACAATAGCAGTAGCACACAACATACAGCATGACTCAAATCTTTTACTTACATTGATCAAGGAACATGAAAAGGAAATCCAAATGCATGGTTCACCACAATATGGCAAAATCCCTTTCTGCTCAATTCTCTAGCTTCCCCAAGGTCTCCATAAACTCCCAGTCCCCCAAATCCCAATTTCTCAACCCAGAGAATATTTTTTTTTGCTGCTCATCTTCCTCCTGGTTCTTCCTCTCTCTTCATTTACCTCTGAAATTGATCCTCCAGTACCTTCCCCACAGACCATGACTATTTGCAGGAGGTCGTCTTTACCATCCACAGCTTTTTGCACTAAGAATCAGCCCACGAACTTTACTGTTTGCATTTCAGCACCTATTCTCCTGATTTGGTATCAGGAAATGTCAGATCCCTTTTGAAGGTGATGAAGGGAATGAGGCTAAATGAGCACAGAATCCTCTTCAGGGGAAACTGGAAGGATGGACAGGACACTCATACAATTGTGTCCAGTCAAAATTACAATAACAAAAATAATAATTAAAACGTTAAACTTTTTGTTCTGTTTGAACCCTGAAAGATCCCTCAAAGATCAGAGGATGCCCACCCATATCGGTGAGAGTGATCTTCTTTATTTATGCTGCTGATTCAAATGTTAATCTCTTTTGGAATCAGCCTCTCTGTGGCACATCCAAAAATATTTTTTACCAGCTCTCTGGGAATCCCTTAGTCCAGTCAAGTTGACACATAAAATTAACCATACTCTTAATTATCCTTTGATGAATAAAACTTCTTAATTGTATTATTGTTTGTGATTGTTTCATCATTAGTACTTTTTGCATCTTGATTAAGAAGTCCTCTCCCATCTCAATAAGAGATATTCTCATGAAGATATTCTGCTATGTTTTGGAATATATTTTATATTAATTGCTTAGTTGCTTTAGTGTCTTACAAACCTATAAACTTCTTGAGGCAGACACCATGCTATATTCATATTTAAATCTCCAACACTTAGAACATTGTGTGGTACACAGCAGTCATTTAAAAAATGAGTGATCAAATGAGCCCAGTTCTTCTATTTATATGGTGATCTCAAGCAAGTCATCTAATAGCTTTTCCATCATTAAAAATTTGAAGCTCTTTTTTTAAAAGCTCTAAAAATCTATAAAAAGGATTTTTATTAAATACTTTTGGTGCCCTGTCACCACATTTTCATTACAATCACATTAGCTAGACAGGTATGGGACATAAAAATAATTGCCTAATTGTTTTAAACAGTTAAAAATATAGAAGATTTTTTCTTTTGCTCACTAAGAAAATAACACTTTTCTCTTCTTTTCTTTTTCTTTCTTTCTTTTCCTTCCTTCTTTCCTCTATCCCTCCTTCTCTCCTTCCTTCTCCCTTTTTTCCTTCCTCTTATCTTTTCACAACTCTGGAGAATTAGCATGGCACAGGGAAAAGTGCCTTTAACTTTGGAATTAGTCAGACCATTAACAATTATTGAACATCCACTACATGTCTGGCACTGTTTCAGGATCTAATAAATGAATTAAACTAAATTCTGTGATAATGTTGGTAATAGTCAAGTGAATGAAGACATTACTTGATCTCTAAATTCCTGTTTCCTTTAAAATAGAGTTAATGTGACTTAATGAGGTAATGAATGCCAAATTCCTAACATATAATATGTACTCATGATATGGTGCCTATTATTATTATGAAATTCTTTTTAATATGTAACTAAGCTTTTCTCTTTTTTGAAATTTAATAAATTCCAGGTAGGTGGGCAGAAGCCTAAATTTCCTTGATGATATGTACAATTTTACGCTGCTCATGAGTAACTCTTTTGAGATACCTTAGCAAGTAAGTCAAATGTTGAAAAATTGGTGATTAACTTTCCCTATAAATTTCTTGAGATTGACACTTTTCTTCTGAATGTATAAGAAACGCCTTTCCCTTTCTTTATCTCATTGCATACTTGTTTTTTGCTTCACTTGTCGCATGGGTGACTTAGGGAATGTTCCGTATGTCCTTAGATAATTTACTCAGTACAGTAGCCAGAAACCAGGTACAAACCCACTTGTTTTTTAATCTACAGAATTTTATACATGGTTTTGATCTCATGGTACGTTTCAAGCCACAGGCTGCTGTGAACATAAAAAGAAGGCACAGAAGTTCAGCTCATAGCAGATTTTTCTTTTTTAGTCTGTATTAGTTCAATTTCTTAATAGCAACATGAAAGCCAAGCAAAATGATTTCTAGTTGATTTATGCAGTTCTTGTGAATCGCTTTGCTTTTGGCCTGGGGCCTTACAATAGCCACCTGAGGTATGGTCTATGATAACCACTCAGGAAAGTGCTGCCTAGCAGGCTGCTATACTTAAATAATCTGGGTTTGTTATTTCACTCAGCAGTATTGTGGCTTTGAGGGAGACGAACTTAATGCCAAACACTCCTTTCTGAAGTAAAGCAAAGTTCAGAATCTTAAAGGGATGGACATCTCATTTTAAAAAGCTTCTGATCACTGAATGTTATATGAATTATTGCTGTCCCAGTGAGACTAAGAAGCAAATATTTTTATTCTATTACTGAAAATCAAAAAGTGATTCTGAATTGAAAATGGGATATGAAAGATTTTCTAACATTTTCATGTATTTTTGAGGTTTTTGGTAACTAAATATATATGACTATATTTGGAACTAGTACATATAGCTAACTCTTGGGATTTTGGAGAGGCCATCAGAAGTTCACAGATTATTTAAGCCAGACAGCTTCCTTGATGACAGATTGATTTCAATGACGCCAACATAACTTAGCTCTCTCTATGTGCTAGTTAATGTCACACAGAAATACGCACTGTTCCTTTGCCACAGGCTGCATTCAAGTCTCTGGTTAGCCATTCTTTATATACTTATTTAAAATTGAAGGTTGGAGCAAACACATCTTAAAGTTGCATCTTGTGACAGTTCTGTGGAATTTCATCTGTGAAATCATCTGACCACTAATTATCCCTTCTAGTAGGAAAATATGGGGGGAAATGAAAAAGCAATTAAATACATGTTCAGAAATGTGGTGCATTGAATAGTTTAGGTTTTTGTTTTTCTAAATTACTTAAAATAGTTTATTAGTTGTACGTGTACCAGTGATATTTTAATAATAAAAAAATGGTGCTTTCATAGGATAGGCTGTTAAAATAATTATACAAGTATTTTCTCTCTAGATATCAGTAAATGCAATTAAAGTATCTTATATAGTTTTTTTAGCAAATGCAATAAATCATTTTCTAATTCATGTATTTTGTTGATCACCTGCAGTTACTAGAGGCAACACAGTGCTATTGAGAAACAATGGGTTTTGGAGTAAGAAAAATTTGGATTTGAATTCTCATTCCTCCATTTGTTCACTCCCTGAGCCATGGTAGTCTCTTTGGTAACAGAAGATCAATAGAATCTACTGTCCAAAGTTGTTGTAAATATTGTATTTAATGCCCTTAGTATCAAAACAGGAACATAGTAGTTGTTCAATGAATTGAGCTACTTTTCTCTCAAAGATCTTCAGAAATGTAGCAAGGGGGATTGACCTATGCCCAGACATTTTGTCAACACCATGAATATTGGAGACATTATGACTATAAGAATAAAGACCATACATGCCACTGTAATTTATTGATTGAGAAAACAAACAACAAGGACACAGCAATTCTTAAATGTGGGACATAAATATGAAATACCTTTTCATCATCTCACTAGCTCAGAAGTCTGTGGCCACTCTTCTCAAAGTAAAAACAAACTAATAAGCCTTCTGATTGAAGTTCATTTTGCTAATCTTCTAAAAGCATTTTATAAGAAACCTAGTTATTTAGATTCCCACTTAATTTAAAGATGCACACACAAAAGGTATCTACTCTGTGTAACTGAGAGACCAAACAAACCTCAGTTTTTATCTTTCCTTTTTACTGATATGTTTCTATTGAGGAATTAGGAGATCAGATGTTTAAATTTTTATTCATCCTGTTTCATTATTTATGCCTATTCTCCTCTGGGACTTGTTATGGAAAATAGAAAAGGTAGAGGAAAAGAATACATTGACCTAGACTCTGAATCCTCATTTTTTTCATGTAAAACATTTTTCCACAGTCTCTTGATTTATTTCTTTGTCAAGCATCCAATAAGTGCTTTACACAAAACCATATTCATTTTAAAGCACTTAAATTAGTGTTTTGGTTTTCAGTGGGGAAGGGCAAAATTCATGTGGGTTGCTGCTGGAACAAGATGTGTATTTGAGACTCTGGAATTCTACTTTGATTTTTATCCCTTTTTTCCCTTGCCTTTTTGTAGCAACTATCAAGATTGGGCTATTGTGTTTGTGTTGTTGTTTGTTTAATTTATCTTTAAAAGGAATTGAAGTCTGTAGGCAAAATGAGATTTCAGCTTGTCAATGCATTAATGTTGACAATTTAGTATGTGGAATTATTCTTTTGAAACAGTACTAAGTCAGTATTATACAAACCAATTACTTCTGTGCTCCTGGGAAATCTTAAAATTCTAACTTCTTATAAAACCCCATGAAATTTATCCTTGATGGTAGTAACTCCCCAGGAACATTGCTAAGGTGACAATATATTTGAGCTATATCTACTGTTTTATTTTGATACCTACTCAGTATCATTTAGTTTCCCCATGTCCTTTCAAATTGGTAATATGTTACTTCTCTGTTGCTTGAATTTGTTTTTAGTGAATTGATTCAGTAGCTATTATATGTCACCCTAGGAATACCTCAATTTTACATGTGAAAATGAATTAGCTGTATCTTGTAAATGAAGCTTAGTAAGAGGATAGGAAGCTTAGTAAGATGATAGGATTGATAGGATAATGGATATGCTAATGATTAAAACACAATTATTGTTAAATTTGGTCTCAGCACTGGGACTTCAGCTAAGGAATAAAGAAGCTTTTGTGGTAAACAAAATCTTAAACTAGAAGACAGAATATTTTGTATATAGTCTTAAATCTGCCACAAATTTGGTTTATGATTCTGACTAGTTATTAATCTCTCTGGGCTCAGTTTCAGTACCTGTAAAATTATTGTGTGCTTCACAGGGTTTTTCTCTTTCCTACTTTAACATTATGATTTTGGTTAAATACAAAGATCATCTAAATATCTGATAGTAAGGAGCCCAGAAGCATTCCTGAGTACAAAAGGTTTAGTTTGAAATGATGTTAGAAACTATGAGGGAAAACAAGAGTCAGGACATACTTGAACATGGAAGTCAGATACTCTTGTAGGACTCAAGAGAAAACATATGCCCAAGGACAAAATAGACAAAGTAGAGGGTTCAAGGTCTGAGCAGCCTGGACTTAGGGCACTGACAAAGGTTATAAGTACAGGACAAGTGAATAGATGGATAAATTTAAGGCACTAGCTCCAAGAAAACTTCAGTAGTTGAAGTAGCAATCTGTTTCACCTAATCCCTTATGCACTACTTGTTCAGAAAATAATAAACCCCAGTTGTGTTTGGCTTAGGAACTGAAGGGGAAAATATTAATATGATAGTTAAGCAGGAATACATAGCTAACATGATTGAGTTTAGGTATAGAAGAAGACAGATTAATCCTTATATATGTAAATCGAACCAATTTTCTTTTTGTTCTTTCATTTACAGTTTTTACTAAAAATTTTCTCATATGTCATTGAATTTAGGCACAGAGCTTGATATCTAAGATCACATAGTGTGAAACATAACTAATTTATAATTGTCCTGGTGATGATTATTTAAATTTTAAAAAGCACTGTCAAGTCACATCAATGTTTTGAACATTCACTAATCTGAAACTGGGAATATAAACTAGAAATTTGACATTGCTACAAAAATGAAAAAGATCAATACTCATTGATTTTTTTCTCTGGATCTAGAGATATATAAGAGACAATACAGATATGACTTTTAAAAATGAAAAATGAAAGGGAAGAATCCAGCTCCTAGCAAAAAGATTAATTGAGGTACCTATTGGATATGTCCATTTGAAGGTTATGTCATCATTCCATCTGCTAAACTTCCCTCTCTTCTGCTCTGCAGTCCCTCTTGCATTTCTTATTTCTTTCAGGTATCCAAACTTAAAACTCAAAATTCATCCTTCACTTCTCTCTCTCTCTGGCATTTTGTATCCAGGCAGGTTTTAAGCCCTGTTGATTCTCCATCTAAAATGTATCCAGCATCTAACTTATTTTTTCATGCTTGTTGTCGACCTAACCAGATTCCTTCCTGCACTTCCCAAGCTTCTACTGCCTTCTTAATTCATTCTCAATATACTCTAATTCAGTGTTCTCATCTACAAATCCTATTATTAATGTTCCAACTCTGAAATTTATGTTTTGAAAAGTTCTAATAAGATAAGCTACATTTATGAACTGGTAGGATACTATGTTAATTTATCTATATTTTATAAATCTGAGATATAAAATGTATAATTACAATAAAGCTTGATCCACATGTAATAATCAGCATAACCATGCCAAGTACATATGCTCCTTTAGCAGCCTGTCTGGTCCTCCCTTCAAGATCCAGGTATCTTGGGACAACAGGCTGCATATCACTGCTCTAATCCATTTGAGTGAAATACCAATTACACTATGCTTAGGGAGACCATGTAATTTGTTGTTCAAAGTGATGCACTTTGAACAATGAAAGGGAGATATTAATAATTATAATTTTGCTAGACAGTGATATAAAATTGGAGCTGTCCCAGGCAAAGTAGAAAGTAGGATATCCCTAGTCATCTTCCCCCTCTTGTAACCTCAGTGCATTCTACCACCTACAAATACAACTAAAATTAATTTTTAGCTTGGCATTCAGGAACTTCATTTTACCTCTTTCCTTTCCTTTGATGGGTGTACTTACTGATGTCCTCACATCTTTTGCTTAAACTTTTCTACCCTTGCAGATTTACTTTCATTATTGCATCTTGTTGGAAAAATATTCCCATATCACTTCACCTATCTAATCTTTATACAACTTTTAAAGTCAAGTTTATTCCCCATATTTCTCACAAAGCTCCCAAGCTTTAGTCTACTGTGATTCATTATTATTCTCTTTGAACTCCTAAGCATTGGTTGATCACTTGGCCCGTTCATTTTATCTTACATTCATAACAGATTTTTAGGCTTAGTAAGCAGAATCTCCCTCAAATGCATTTCAGATTCCCAAAGGCTTTGTTTTTTACTTATAATTTCTTTTTCATTTTGGGGTCCTCTTTCACTCTTTCTTCCCACTTTCATTGTCTAGAGCCCAGTTTACTTATGAAGAGCTCTGCAGGTGACATGAAATGAAGGAAGGGATTCCAGAGGCCAAGGACTAGGAGAAAGAATCTTCATTTGAGATGAGAAACACAGAGGCTGGAGAGATGGATGAAACTACAAACCCATCATTGCACCAATAGTTAGTAGAAGGGGAGTTGGGCAGTGTGTCATGAAAGACAGACCAGGAGAAGAGAATAAATAGGCTGGGAACAGATCATGGGAGAAGTTGAGAGGAATGACAGCAATAGGGTCTTATATCTATTTTTCCTCAAGAAGACACCCTAGGGCTTTTTTTCAGGGGATGTGTTATTTTTTTTTAAGCGCAGTACAACAATCTACATTTATTCAAATATAGTTAAGTCGTCTTCTTCTGGGACATCATTATAACTCTCCAAACCCCAAATTCCATCCTGAATTTCTTACGACTCTATTTCCTTTAGAAGCATTGGCCCCAATCTCTCACGTCCAGCAATAGAGCTCTCATGGGGCAGATGAGAAGGGCTGCTCGTCTTCTTTACTGCTCTGCGATGAAATGCATGGGTTGTGCAGATACGCTGCGTAGCCGCACCCATCACTTGGTCTTATTTTTGATGTAGGGCTTATATTGCACAAATACTTAGAAATGCTGCTAGGGCTTATTTTATAGGTAGGTCTTATTTTCGGGGAAACACAGTATTTCATCATTGGTTTCTTAGTGTTTCAAATGACAATGTAGATCTTGTATAGACTTTCACAAAGGTAGAGGAGATTTGAGCTCAATGTAGGTTAGAATAATATTTTTCAGATAACAAACTATGACTTATAAGAGTTGGGTGGAGAATAACTGAAATAATCTAATTATGGATGAACCCAGGTTTTCAAGTGTCTGTTTATGTCATTAGGATCTGTAACTTTTTTGACCTTAAATCTAGCCTTGCCAGTTTTAAGTGCTTCAAGACAAGAAAACAGTTGGCCATCTGGTTTTACTAAACACTTTCTCACGTACAAGGACAAGATGTATTACTTGGAGCAGCTAGGAATTGCACTGTTGGAAGAATTTAGGATACTTCTCTATATAAACTACTTCTGAAGGATGAAGAGCTTGGCCTGTATCAAAAAAATAAAGGAATTTCTGTTGGAAGTACTTCTGATTTTTTTCTTCATATGTTTCAGCTATCTGTAGATGGTGTATAAATAAACATCTAATTAACTACAGAAGGTATCTCACAGTTTGAGCTACACATAGACACTTGTCCACTCTTCCTTTAATGGAATAGAAATAGAAAATCTTGCTATCCAAATTTGTTAAGTAAATCTGTTTTACTTTTCTTGTTATTTTCATTATTAAATCAGAGTTAACATTTGCCTAGAAAAAATTGTTACTTAACAAGAAAAATATTAAATTATATTGAAAAAAACTAATAATTACTGATAAAACAATAATTATGTTCTTTAGAAAAAAGGCAACATAAAATATTAGAAGGTAACAAAATTCAGCATATTGTGCTAAACATTTTGTTTTCACTGTGGAGGTGATAAACATAAAAATCTTTCAACATTACTAAGTCTATTAACACATTTAAAATTGTTTCTTTCCCCAGTGATTTGATCTAATTAATCTCCAGCAAACATTATTTTTCCTAATGATCTCGGTACAATTTGTCACAAGATGCTTTGATCACAGTGAATAGCCCTACAAAAATATAAGATCAAACTACCAATTTATGTCTAGGGGATAGATTGAAACAGATGTCAGCTGGCATATATATTTGTCCAGCCACAGGCAAGATTACTCAGCAAATACTTAGTAGATTGCATTTCTTGATTTTTGTATTTGATAAAATTGTTTGTTTAACCTTTTGAGGCAGCATCACACAGGCATTTGTCAAAATATTGACCATCATGCAATTTTAACAAGTTGCTAAATTTTAAACGTAATTTAACAGGAGGAGCAGGATAGTTACACTGGGAATCAAGAGAACTGGTGAAAACAGTAACATAATGTCCTCCAATTTACTAAGTTTGGAGTAGATGTATTTGTAGAGAATTTGTGACTTCAAGGACTCTTAAAAGTCTCTTTAGAGAATCTATTTTAAGTTTTTTTTTTTTGAGACAGAGTCTTGCTTTGTTGCCTAGGCTAGAGTGAGTGCCATGGCGTCAGCCTGGCTCACAGCAACCTCAATCTCCTGGGCTCAAGCAATCCTCCTGCCTTAGCCTCCCGAGTAGCTGGGACTACAGGCATGCGCCACCATGCCCGGCTAATTTTTTCTATATATATTAGTTGGCCAATTAATTTCTTTCTATTTATAGTAGAGAGGGGGGTCTCGCTCTTGCTCAGGCTGGTTTCGAACTCCTGACCTCGAGCAATCCGTCCGCCTCGGCATCCCAGAGTGCTAGGATTACAGGCGTGAGCCACCGTGCCTGGCCAAGAATCTATTTTAAGTGAGGGATAATAAAATGGAGAAGCAAGAACAAACAAAACATTTACAAAAGCAAACAACGTGTTGTTGCATATAGTATATCTCAAGACTTGTGCAGAGTGGGACTGCAGGCATCGTTACCCTATGTGCCTCTCTGTTTCTACTTGGAGCACCAGGGTGGCCACCCTAACCTCTCCTCAGGTTCCTCATCATGTTGTCAGGCAGTCATCAAGGGTTTTCACACGCTTGCTGTGCAATGCTAGTGGGCCCTTGGGTTGGTCTTAAGCTGTGCAGGATAAGGGATGCATATTCCTTACGTAAATGGGAACATTATTCTAGTTTCAGCCATGAGTTCTTGCCTATCCTCCTTAATGGGAAGGCTTTCTGCCTTCTGCTATTCCAGAAGATTTCAGATTTATTTGAATGATAACATTAACTGAATTCCATACTCCTTTTCATTGCATTCAGATTGCTCATAATGGGTATATGCTTTTCCTGAGGGGCGAGGGGCTGGGGGCTGCCCAACATCTGAAGTCTCTTCTCATATTTCTGGAATTCCCCACATAATTAGTCACGATAAAAGGCAGAGTCTGTCTTGCATGATAGAGGCTGAGAATGCTTGATATTTGCTCTCCCAGGGTACTTTTCATCTAGGTTGTGAGCACCTGACCTTCTTTCTATGAATCAAACAAACATTTTCTTCCAACTTTGAATAAGAAGCTACTGATTCAAAAAAATAGGCATTGGAGAAAACCCACTCTGATGATGGGCAGTGGCAGCAGAAGTGGGGATAACACTAGTTTTCTAGAGGCAGCTGTGGCTTTCAATGTCCAGTGCCGGAAGCAATGGCAGAGCAACCGACAGCATCTAGCACTTAGTGGTGGAGGCAGCAGTGACTTTTCTGGATTGGTTTTGTGGCTTGGCCATGGTTTCTTGCCCTCATTTCCACCTGTTCTCCAGTTCAGAGAATTGTGAGCAACACTGTAGCTTTTTCATTAATGCCCTTTTCCCTAAAACCTTGTTGATTTCTGTTGTTTGTGGCTTTGAACCCTGATTGATGTGTGCCCCCTACTCCTATCTATTTTATTTTATTGCTTACTATACCTGATTTCCTTTCCCTCTCAGCCTTGCTGATGCCCTTCTCATCCTGATCCCCTATTTCCCCTGTTCACCACTCCTAGCAGGTGGAGAGATGGAGGCACACAGTGTGATATGCCTTGCAGTCACATCTTGCATTGAGAACTAGCCCTGCTGCCACTTGGAAGCAACTTTCCAGAGTACAGGTTATTAAATGATGCATAAAGTATTTAGAAACCGCTATATCTGAACAGATGAGGCTCATTAAGAGGTTTTGTGATGCTATGTTTCACTTATATTCTTTAACAGTTTCATTACTTACTATGCAGAGATTTTGCCATTAAATGACCTGCATCTATTTCCTTTGTTGAACTACTGCATGATACAGCTTCAATTGTTTAGCGACATAAAATCACAGGCGGCTTTAATTCTACTGACAACCTCACCCCCAATGTCTGGGAGGTTAAAAATTATTCATATAAGAGACCAAACTCCTGATGCTTTCCATTCTAGTATTTATACTGATTTTTTCCAATCAAAATTTTAATTCATTTAGAATTTATAGAAAAGTTATTATGCTGACATTTAAACTTATTTAGTGGTAAATGTGGAAAGACTTTCTTTAAATACCACAAGGAGAAAAATTCTAACAAAAAATTTATGATTTTCAATTACTTTTTTAAAGCAGTAATTTTTGAACACTACTAAAAAAACAACAAAGTGTCACACTTAAAGTCAGACTCTAGGCAATTAGGTTGAGTAGTAAATCTTGTTCTAAAACCAGCAAAACAATTTTGAGTACTTTATAAAAAAATCCAGATGCTGCCTTAATGTAATAAAGTATACTATATCGTCATATGCACAAATCACTGATTTCTACATAAAACAAGATCCCTTGTAGTATCTACATAACTCATAGTTTGAGAACAAAGTAGCAATTCAAAGTGGGACAAAAGCTTCACTCAAATATTTTCTATTTTTTTTTTTAAAAAGCTATAATATTATACAGACTTATTAGAGTTGGCTCTTTATTCTGTGAAAAACATGATGAGGAGATTGTATTAATTTTCTATTACTGCTATAACATATTACCACACAGTTATTGGCTTAAAACAACACAAATTTATTATCTTACACATTTTTAGGTTAGAAGTCTGACACAAATCTCATCGCTAACATCAAGATGTCAGCGGGGCCACATTCCTTTTGGGAGAGTCTAGGAGAACATTGGCTTCCTTTCCTTTTCTAGCTTTGAGAGGCCGTCTACATGCCTTACCCTGGTCCACGTCTTCCATCTGCAAAGCCAAAGGCACTGTATCTCTGTGACTATTGTTCAAGAATCACATCTTTCTACGACTCTGATTCCTTCTCCCATTTTTAAGGATTCTTGTGATTACATTGGACCCACCTGAATAATTCAAGATAATTTCTTTATTTCATGATTGGCCAATTAGCACTTCAATTCCATGTGCAAACTTAATTCCCTTTTGCCATGTAACCAAACATATTCATAGGTTCCAGGGGTTAGGACGTAGACATGTGGGGGTGGGGAGAAGCACATTTGTACTTATTATAAAGGGAGATAATGATATAGAGCTATGGTAAAACATGTGGAAATCCTAGAGCCAGATGGAGGATGATTCTCTGGGGAGCCCCAGGAATACTGTGAGGATGTCCCAGGGCCCTGCTACATAAAATGTGGTCTGTGGATCAGAGCATGGGCATTGTTAGAAAGATACAATCTTGAGTCCTACCACAGATTTGGGATCTGTAGTTTAACAAGGTTTTCAGGTGAGATTCATATGGATATTAAGTATAAAGAAAAGCTCTAAAAAAAAAAAAAAAAAAGAAAAGCTCTATTCCCCTTATTCAACCAGAGAGGATTCAATTATATTTGCTGCAGTTATTGAACTACTACCCTGTTTTCATTTGAAGAAATAGTATGGGAACTGAAAGAAGCTTGAAAACCTCAGTCACTCAAGATGCAGAAGTTGCAGTGGCATCTTCTCAGCCATTTCTGCTCTCACCGTAAGCCCATGTCTTCATTTGACATTAGTGAGCTCCTGCTTTTATAAGAAGTATCATAATTTTCTTGTGATTGGGGGAGGCAGAAGAGCAGGGGATGAAAAGTGATGGAAAACTGCAGACAGCTAATTGTAAGCTTTCAGAAGATGAAAGGAAGGGTCTTGAGAACAACATATCTGAAAACATAAGCTCAATCCCTAGTAAAATTATAGAATGGAGTAAAAAAAAAATTGTGAGCACTTAGAAGAACCTTGGAGAATTGTGACATCACAAAGCTTCAAAATGCGTTTACTGAGAACAAGTTATACAAACTTTATATCCTTTTATAATTATTAATATGGCAAATTAGGAAAATATGTACACAACATATCTTGAGTAAGGCACTTGATATGCTTGGTAAAGTACTTGATATGATTTGCAAATCAACTGATAAAATGTGGGCTGAAAGGTAGAAGTGATCAATTCTGATTTAGTTAAAAACATTGTACCCAAGGTGTGTGCATGATGACTTACAAGAGCAGAGAGGTGAAAGGCTCATTATAGGTGAGCCTTTGATTCTACACTACTCATTTAAGAAAATGAAAGAGCAATGTTGTTTTGTCTAATTTTCAGACAAATTTAAAGGGATAACAAATAGAATATATAACATAAGGAAGCAGAATTAAAAAGGGAATGTTGTAATTAATGTCAAGTGAATGGCACCAGTATTGGAGGTAAATTTCTCTATACATCAGTAGACATAGGTAGCGATCTAATTATTAATATATGCTTCCCATGGGCTAATAGTGTACTGTGGCTATCTATATGAGGATAGGGAGTAAGCCATACTTGATTTTAAATCTCCAAGGGCTAGCATAAAATCTAACATTTACTAGGTACATGGTAAATATTTGCTGAATGAATAATTCTTGAATTATATAAAAGCTAGAGCTATGTCAGGTTGTAGTAATAGAAGTCACACCCAAAATATTACATTTGCTTCTGGGTACCATATTTTAGAGTTATACTGACAAAATACTATGCAGGAGAATAAACTAAAACTCTGTTGGGAAAAAAACTGGAAGCTATGTCCTATGTGGAATGTATTAGTGAAATGATGAAGTAGAGGGGACATTTAAAATAGGCATCATTTAAAAATCCTTATGTAAACACGAGGACAGGCTTGTTGTTCTAAAAGGCTGATACAGAGCAAGTGTAGGAAAACTACAAAGCAGTAAATTATGGTTTAGCATAAGAATTTTCTAACCGACAGGACTGTCTAATGATAAAATGGGCCTCTCTTGGTGGTGACGCATTTTCTACTATTGGCGGCTAAATGACCATCCATCAGGGATGCTGGGGAAAGGAGTATTCATGGCACAGAAGGATTTTGTAAGGAACCTTCTAATATGCAAGCATGCTAGGGCATGGGCTGCAGACTTTTGTTTTCAATCTACTATATTATTCAGGAAATATTTATTGACTTGGCATTTGTTGACTTTTTTGGAGTTAATATCTCTTTAGTTTGCTTCTGTCAATTTAGATGAGACCAAGTGATAGAAGATGAAGGGACCAGGGTATAGGGAATTGGAAGCAACAGGACTCATCAAGACATTTAGAAGATTCAGAAATTTCTTGTTAATTTCGAGTTGCTAAATTTCTATGCAATCCAGTCTTCTTACTGATTTCTCTTTAGCAGCGAATAAAGAATTTAGAGATGCTAATGAAGCAGAATATTCCCTGGGTTTCACTTATTTACTAGTAAGTACAATAGGTTTGCATTGCTGGAAAACATTTAGCTCAATCATTCACTCATATCGTTACTTCTAGGAACAGAAAAATTTTATGTCCCCAGGAATATGGAGACACAAAACTTATAACAGAAAAATGGATATTTTATATTCATAGATATGAGAATAATTGCTATTGGGGATGTTATGCTGTTATTCAAAGACATAGCCTTACTTTTGATGTGGCATTATAAAACAAACATTACCACTTGAGTAAGATGATTTCCTAAAGGGGACAGGTAGATTCAGAAAGAGAGCCTGGCAAGTAAGATAGTTCCTGTGCTAGGACACTCAAGGAGAGGGGGAAATTGATATTATAGCTTAGTGACAAAATCTCTTGAAAGGAGATGGGAAATAAGTGGCTCAATCTGTTTTCTAGGCACATTGCAGTGCATTTAATGACATTCATACTGAATCAAAGAGTAAAGATTTGTATCACAATCAGACAATATAAAGTTCTGGAAAAGTTTTTTGTGACAAAATACTTACAAAATTACATAGTAAAATTAAACAAAAACACTTGAATTGATGTTTGTCATAACTCTCCCCCTATTGTCCATGGTAAATTTGAGGATAAAGCCAGTGTTCTGGTTAAACAAAGAGATTGTTCTGGGCATGACAATGTGAAATAAAAGATTTTCTGTCTAATTTTTCCCATGTGTTATACAAACAAAGTTTATTGTTCAGAATACTTTGATGGGGCAAAAAAGTTAATGAAATAAAAACAAGTAACAAATCTTGTAAATTCATTACAATCCTGAATCTCCCACTGTCAAATGTTACTATTAGTTGTTATTAACATTGCTGTTTCTCTAGAGTAGGATCTACAAGTCATGTTCTCTATATATACCAGGCTACCATTTTTTGACTCTTTTTCCTTTATAATCATTTTAAATATGTTACTTGCTACATAATGAGAATATATGTAACATATTTGAAACTTCTAAAACTTAATTATATCATATGCAGCAAAGAACCCATGATTGAATAAAAAATGGTAATAATGTTTAAACATTTAAACCATCTAAACTGGGTACTCCTGTTTGTTATCCTTTTGACTCTCCACTCTTCTCTGAGAATCAACACAGAGATTTATCATTTTCTTACCTTAAATAAAAAAATATTCACCTATGTATACGTACCTAAACAATATAGTATTATTTTTGCTTATTTGAACCATAAAATTTGTGTCATACTATATATAGTCTTCTGAGACTTATTTTTTCACTTAACAATATGTATGTAAGAGGTATCTATGTTGTAGCAAGTTATAGTTTAGTCATTATTTCCTTGTGTGAATTTCCAATTTATTTATCTATTCTTTTTTAGATGGTTACTATTGTTTTTCTAATTCTATTTTATTATTACAAACATTGTTACTATGAGCCTTTTGGAGCACATGTGGAAGAGTTTTTCTAGTTTGCATACAAGAATTTCTCTAGGAGTGAAAGTTCTGGGTAATGAGATATATATAAGTTTTACTTTACAGAGTGTAAAGTAAATGCCAAACTATTTTCCAAATTGTTCCAATTTGCCCTTTTCCTCATGATATATGTGTTACAGTTGATCCTTATCCTCTTCAACATTTAATATTAGACTTCTCAATTTTTGCCATTTGAATTGTCACAAATATTTTGTTTTAAATGTGAATATTCATAGACTTTTAAAAAAAAAGAAATATTAATAAAATGACAAGGAAACATCATGCTGCTCATTTGTCCAACAAATTTTTATTAAATATCTAGTGAGTACCAATCACTAAGAAAAATGTGAATATATAAAGAAAAAAAATAAGGAAATTACAATATAAAATTAAGTCATTCAAATAATAGTACAATAAAATGGTATCATTTTTCAGTTTTTCCTCTCCTTCCCTTCATAGTCTTTGTTTCTATACCATAGAACTTCTCAAGAAAGAAACCTAAGTAGTTTCTACTTTCAAAATGACTCTTGGAAACAGAGTCTGTCTGACCTGTTTTATTCCTGCCATTTATTCTATCAGCTCCCCCTTGGACTGCCACTGAGTCTCCTATTGAAGATGACCCAGATCTGAGTGTGGGCAGAAGGGAGAGTTGAACGAGTGAGACTTTTTTTTCACTTGAATGAAAAGAGGTAGGGAAGTAGAAGAATGAGAAGGTTTGGTTCCAACCATTTACTGCAAGACCCTGTGTGTCAGATTGAAAGAGTTTGGACTTTGTAGACAACAAGGAGCAGCTAAAGGATTTTTCCAAAACTCATTTTCTTAGTTACTGATTTACTTAGAAAGGATTCCACTTAGGAGGTATTTGTTAAAGCTAAATGTACAAAGGAAAAGTAGACATATGGAAGTCTCAGAAATATATTTTTTTCATAGAGAAAATAAGAGTAAACTAATATGTGGTACTGAAAATCAGTATTAAAGATGGTCTCTAAATTAGTATTTTCAATAAATACAGCAAATTAACTAAACCACACTGTCCTGAAAGAAAAGGAATAAAATTAACATTCTTTATTTCTTACATGGCATGAATTATTCTGGGTAAATTTGATGCTTACCCTAAAGCAATATTGTTTCCAAATACTTTATTACTTTATTTTTAAACTTTTGTTTTGTATTGTTTTAATGTCAAACATAATTAATTACTTTCCTAGTTTGTATATAACACAGATTCCTACCAAACCCCATAGCTCAGTATTCACTGATTTGGACTTTTTGTTTACATAGCCAAACATGTTTTTAGAAAGACTGTGAAGATCACCACGAAGACCCAGAGTCCAAATGAAGTATGGAGTGAGTTAGAATCCTGCAATGGACTGAATGATGTTCACAATGTCCTGTTTGAGCAGTACTTTATAGAATTGTTTTATGTGTCTTTTCCCATGCGAATCTTTTCTAGTGAGTTGTGAGAAAAAGTGTCATTAATAAAGATAAAAGAGAATTGTAAATTCCAGGACACACATATATATATTTTTTAGGGCTGATGAAACTTAAACTATCCAAGGGTGTTTTGTGATCATACATTTCTCCCCCCATTAAATGAATAACTTTAAATTTGTGATTGCCAAACAAAACTGTCAGAAAGAGCCTTCCGAGTAGTAACTTGCAAGATGAACACCATTAATTCTGTAAGTTGGGATAATTTGTGTGGCACTTATATCTTTAAAAAAAAAAGGAATAAAAGAGATAACTGTTTCTCTTAAAATGAAATGATGCTTTTTTTCTTCATTATTGTTTCTACTCATTCCATACAGACCAAATTAACTCTTAATATGCTGAAATAATTCCCATAGGTGGATATGTCCTTTGAGTTTGACTGGAATGATCATTGTATCTGAAATTAGTGTTGGTAGAACTTTAAAATTTTCTGATAAAGCTATATAAATACCAATAATATTTTTAGACCAGTTTTTTGTTATGCTTTTAAGTTACTCCACATTTCACTGAATTACATTTCACTGAATAATCAGATCCACAGTTGTTCAATGCTCATAATGGGGAGAAGAGGAGGAAAAATACTATGGCAGAAGCCAGTCTGGAAACTTTTTCATGCTGTAAATGGAGCATGGCATTGTCTTTTGCTTCAGTATATAAACTTTACAGGCTTAACTTTAAAAAGTAGATATTAACCTTTCAAAGATCCACAATGAAACCCAAACATACGCACAATCTTAAAATTACAATTTTGTTTACCTCAAGCAAGCATGGAGCATATTTGCTAATGATTAAAGGAAGCCATTTTATGACTTTATTAGAACAGTTTGTTTTAGTATATTATTTATTCATATATCTATTCCTTTTTATTCCTATTTCCCTTTCCCATCTGTATATAATCAATAACTCTAATGTGTTTGATGTGTATATTTGAAATATTTTATACAGCTTTCACTAGTAAAGTGATTTTTAAAATCAAACTAAGTTAAATCTCTACTTACAATGATATTATTCTTGGTCTTCTAAAAATAGCAAAATTTTTCTTTTATTATTTTGTGTATGGCTATAGTCACTTTCTTAAAATACTTTTGTTAAATTAAAAAAGTACTTTATTTTGATTAAGAATCAGAGAAAAATAGATGACACATAATTCCACTGCCTCAAGATGGTCAGTTAATTATTGGCTTTCTTTCTTCAACTTTCAAAAATGATTCTTTAAAAATAAAATTGAGTTCTTATTTTTTATGCAATTTTGTGATTTTTTTCTACATGTACATTATCATATAAACACTTCATTTAAGGTATTTTAAACATAATTTTGTTGGCTATGTCATATTCCATTTTATAGATTATTTAATCATCTTCTTAATGTTAGACTTTTGTCTGCATTTTTTGTTATTATTTTGTTCTTATAATATTAATTGATTTTTTTGTACATAAATATTGCTCTTGTAGGTTATTTATTCCTTATAATGGATTTTTAGATGTGGAAATACTGGCTTTTAAAATACGTGGCCAAGTTATTTTCAGAAAGGCTCCACCAGTTGTCATTCTCACCAGCAGTATATGAGAGTACCCATATTATTGAGCTCTTGCAAATATTGAGTGTTGTCTTTATTGCTTATTTGGTGAATTAAAATAAAGCAGAATCCCATTTTTACTTATTTTGTGTTTTTTTATTGATACAGTTTAACATTTTTTCCAAGTGTTCACTATCCATTTGCAATTTTTCTTTAAAAATTGTTTACCCATTATCTTTGTTCATTTATCAATGAGAGCTTAGTACTTTTCTTATTTATAAGTATGAGCTGTTTGTTGTATTTGCGAAGTTTTTAAAATTTTGCTCGGCTTTTGTTTAATTTTTGCCTTTTTACTTGCTTTTTAATGTTGCAAAGTTTTAAATTTTGAGTTATTAAAACTTTTTCAAACTTTTCTTCTTGATTATTTACACTGCTTATATTAATGTGTATTTACTAAATATAATTCCTTAAGCTATATGTAATTTGTGCCTATTAAGTATCCAAATTGTATATTTTTCAAAACTCAAGTATCTCAGCTCTATTTCCCCCTTAATCTATGATTTATGATACCGTCTCTAATGTAGCTGAGATTTGTTTTAGGAGGTTTTTTTTTTATTCCTTTGGTCTCTATATTCATGCATTCCTCAACACTACACTTATTTAATTAAATTTTTGTGGTATGTGGCTTGGCGTGGTGGTGGCTCACACTTTGGGAGCCTGAGGCAAGAGGACACTTGAGGCCAGGAATTAGAGATCAGCCTGAGCGCCATAGAGAAACCTCATCTCTACAAAAAAAAAAAAAAAAAATACAGAAGTTAGCTGGGCATGGTGGTGCACACCTGTAGTCCCAGCTACTCAGGAGGCTTGAGGCAGGAAGATCACTTGAGCCCCAGAATTTGAGGTTGCAGTGAGCTATGATGATTCCACTGTACTGTAGCCTGAGCAACAAGGTGAGACTCTATCTCAAAAAAAAAAAAATTTTTTTCGTGGTATGTGTCAGCTGTATCATATATTTGATGGGTCTTGCCCTGAAATTTTGAAAAACTTTGCCCACTGGTTTGCCCTCAGTGGTTGGAATTGCTTGGCCTCAGAACACTTCACTGCTTCTATCTTAGCATCTGGAGGCACCTTCATTGTGTTTCATCAAAGGGCAACAGACTCTGATCAAGCTACCTTAGGAGCTAAAGTATTCTTGTCTAATAACGGGGAAAACAGTGAAAGGAATCAGCAAAGTAGCTGCCAGTGACTATAGCACAAGAAGAGGAAACCATAGGCCCAGAGGAGCAGCCAAGAGTTACTTGCAACCTCTGAGCCCTCTGTGAGGAAGTCATGGCGGAAAAGAACCACATATAGCCTGGGACCCCACAAGGTAGGAAAGGGAACATTGGGGAAATATCCATGCAAACCTTGAGAGAGTTCGGTGAGTGTGAAACTCTTATGAAGATACAAGAAAATGAATTTAACTGTCTTCATGGATTAAGATAGCTTCAGATAAACCAGGGTAACCTAAACCCTTAACATAGTATAAACTCACTAAGAGTAGTTTAATAAGTTATATAATTATTGTAGTAAATAAAAATAAGCTAATTTCAATTGCAAGTAGAATCACATTTTGGATAAGAGTTTAGAATGAGACTTACATATATGATTATTGTAGTACACTGTCTCATACATTATGCTCCTGAAAAGGAGGTAGGGAGAAAGAGGGCTCAATGTCATGTACTCCCTACACTCACAAGTAAGGAGGGGAGAAAGTTTAACTGCCACAGAACAGAAAATTGTCTAAAGGCAGAAAGTCCTTTGGAGGAAGTGATACTAATTACTGTTGGCCATCTATATAGGAATTTTAACTTGAAGACTGGGACTGTGATTTCCCCAAAGGAAGGGCTAAGGGAACCTCATGCTGTCACTGACTATAAAAATTCCTATTTACTTATACCTGGGCTGCTTCTTACCTACAGGTCATCATTCTGCCTACAAAAACTCCTTTATCTCTCTCCTGTCTTTGTCTTAAAACAGAAAGAGACTATGAAAAGAGGGTGTGTTTATATATATATAATCTCCCAATTTCTCACCTCTCAAAAATGTAGCCTGCAAGATATGAGGGAATAAACAGAGCTGAAGTTTTTAGAGTTTATTTAGTTTGATTTTTCTAGCACTCCTAATTATCTAGAAAGGATTTTGCCATTACCTTGAAAATCGGCTTAGCACATTTTATTTTCTATAAGGCAGAAGGTTAAAGAGAAATATCTGCACAACCCCTGATGCCACAGAATAAATACCTTCATGTCTTCCCCTCGATAAGAAAAAAATATTTCTTAATTCTACCTTTTATAGGGATCAGTTCTTTCAGTATTTTAAGAAAAGGCTATTGGTAGTTAACTGTGATTTTATTTATGCACATAATTATTTATGTCTGTCTCTAGCAGATGGTTATTTCAGATAATAGTTCATAGTAAACCTTTTTCACAATCATTGTTAGATTACAGGTGTGGCCAGTACTATCACAGGATGCTGGAAGGTAGTTTTGAGCAATCAATATCATTAAATAGAATGAGACACCTCAGACAAGAGTTTTTTTTATTTGTTTTGCTTATTAAATCTACATTTTGAGGTTTATATCATTTCTAATCATGGACAGTCGACATTCTAATATTATTCTCCCAATGACTCTCCTTGTAACAGAGACCATTGTGCAATTGCCTTACTATGGTGTGTGCCAAATGAGGGTGGCTTTCACCAAGTTGGCATAATGCCAGTGTAGAGAGTATACAATTTTGATGTAAAAATACTGATTTTTACAGCACCGTTTTCTAAAGAGCCAAAGACATTGTACCAATAGCAACACATTTTCTTTATAGTAGACCTAGTTCATTTTAGTTTATCAAGTACTTATTATTGATTAGCCAGGTACTGTCTTTGGTGGTGGAGACAGAAAAGAATCCATAAAATGTAGGCTTTATAGTTCAGTGATTTTCAAACTTCAGTGTGCCTAAGAATCATTTGAGGGGCTTGTTAAAAATGTATACTTCTGTATTATTTTTGTCCTTACTAATACTAATACTAATTCAGACACTCTGGGAAAGGCCCAATAGTCTGTATTTTAATAAAATATTTCAGGTAATTCTGGTGCAAACAGTTCTTAGGCATTATTAAATGAATATTTAAGGAAGAACATAGACTCTGGGATCAGATTGACCAGGTACTGGTTTCACAGTTACTAACTGTGTGATCACATGTAAGTTCCTAGTTCTTAAACTTACCAAATCTCAGTTTCCTCATTGGGAGTATTGGATAGGAAGGTATATAAAAAATACTTGGCATTAGGTTATATCTCATTGTGGTTTTGAGTTGCATTTCCTTGATAATTAGAGAAGTTTTTCATGTTTGTTGGCCATTTGTCTATCTTCTTTTGAAATGCTTCTGTTCATGTCTTTTGCCCACTTTTTAATAGAGTTGTTTGTTTTTTTCTTCCTGATTTGCTTAAGTTCTTTGGAGGTTCTGGTTATTAGGCCTTCATTAGATGTATAACATGCAAATATTTCTTCCCATTCTATAGGTTGTCTATTTGCTCTGTTGATTGTTTCCTTAGCTGTACAGAAGCTTTTAAATTTAATCAGGTCCTATTTATTAATTTGTATTGTTGCTATGATTGCCATTGAGGTCTTCTTCATAAATTCTTTGCGTAGGCTGATATCTAAAAGAGTTTTTCCAACATTTTCTTCTAGAATTCTTATAGTTTCATGTCTCAGGTTTAAGTCTGTTATCCACCTTGAATCAATTTTTGTGGAAGGTGGGAGATAAGGGTCCCGTTTCAATCTTCTACATGTGGCTATCCAATTTTCCCAGCACCATTTGTTGAATAAGTGTATTCTTTTCCCCAGTGTATATTGTTGTCTGTTTTGCAAAGATCAGATGGCAATATGTGGATGGTTTTATATTTGGATTCTCTGTTCTGTTGCATTGGTATACCTCTCTATTTTTGTGGAAGTACTATGCTGTTTGGTTACTAGAACCTTGTGATATAGCTTGAAGTCTTGTAAAGTGATACCTCCTGATTTGTTCCTTTTGCCTAAGGTTGCTTTGGCTTTCAGGGTCTTTTCTGCTTCCACACAGTGTAGAATTATTTTTTCTAGATATGCAAAAAGTGACATTGGTATTTTAATGGGGATTGCATTGAATCTGTAAACCACTTTGGGTAGTATACACATCTTTTTTTTTTTTTTGAGACAGAGTCTCGCTTTGTTGCCCAGGCTAGAGTGAGTGCCATGGCGTCAGCCTAGCTCACAGCAACCTCAAACTCCTAGGCTCAAGCAATCCTTCTGCCTCAGCCTCCCGAGTAGCTGGGACTACAGGCATGCGCCACCATGCCCGGCTAATTTTTTCTATATATATTAGTTGGCCAATTAATTTCTTTCTATTTATAGTAGAGAGGGGGGTCTCGCTCTTGCTCAGGCTGGTTTTGAACTCCTGACCTCGAGCAATCTGCCTGCCTTGGCCCCCCAGAGTGCTAGGATTACAGGCGTGAGCCACCGCGCCCGGCCTGTATACACATCTTAACAATGTTGATTCTGCCAATCCATGAGCATGATATGTTTTTCCATTTGTTTATATCCTCTAAAATCTCCTTCCTCAGTAATTTATGGTTTTCCTTGTAGAGATCCTTCATCTCCAATAACATATCATCTAACTCCAGTGAGAATGGCTTTTATCAAAAAGCCCCAAAACAACAGATGCTTGCATGGATGCAGAGAGAAGGAAACACTTATTCACTGTTAGTGAGACAGCAAATTAGTAAAATCTCTATGGAAAACAGTATTTAGAGTCCTCAAAGAACTAAGAGCAGACCTACCATTTGATCTAGCAATCCCACTACTGAGTGTATACCCAAAGGAAAAAAAAAAAGCCATTTCACCAAAAAGACACTTACACTCAAATGTTTGTTATAGCACAATTCACAATTGCAGAGATGTGGAATCAACCCAAGTGCTCATCAATTCATAAGTGGATTAATAAAATGTGGTATATGTATACCATGGAACTCTCAGACATAAGATAAAATGATGAATTAATACCTTTTGTAACAACCTGGATGGAACTGGAAACCATTACCTAAGAGAACTAATACAAGAATCGAAAAAGAAACACTACATGTACTCACTATTAAATTGGAACTAACTGATCAGCACTCATGAGCACATACAAAAGTAAATCAATGGAAATCAAGCAGGTGGGAGGGGGGAAGAAGAGAGTGGCTGAAAAATCACACCTAATAGGTACAATGTACACTATCTGGGTGATGGGCAACCTTATACTTTGACTCAAGCTGTACCAAGGTAATCCATGTAACTCAAACATTGGTAACCCATAATATTCTGAAATAAAAAAAATGTACTTGCCTCAGCTGGGGTGAAACTCACTAAGTGAGTGTCTTTGTTAGTATTAACAAGCAAATTTAGACCAGCTTTATTACTTTTGTGCAATCCAATTGGGAAATGTTCAAAGTAGGAATCTGGGGATAATTGAGGAGTTTAGGAGGAGTGGACTTATGATGAAAGGCAGAAATAATTCAGCATTTACAACTGCATAAAGTTAAAAGGTTTAGAGTGGTCACGGGAAGAGACTTAGCCAAAGGGCATAAAGGAAGCGCAGCTGACCAAAATGCAATGAGGGGATTAGAGTATTTGATGTAACTAGACCAAAGAAAGGGAAATTGCAACAGTCTTCCTAATAAACAGCAGGGAGGGTTACTGGTCACTCCAAATGTTGGAAGGACATTAATTAAAAAAAAAAATACTAAAATACTGTTTTAACAAAAGCAAAAAACAATTGTTCTGTTATCCTTTGTTGACATACAAAAAAGAAAAAGAAAAAAGCCCAGTGAACTTTGTCTCTAAAGAGCAAAGAAACAAAAATTTAAAGATAGTAAAGAATGGAGACCATCAGATTAGTGGTCCACATCCTGGGATAATTATTATTTTAAAATACATTTGTACTGAAAATTATGAACTACATAAATTTTTAGTAACATTTTAATGGCCTTATGAAATTTTAAATAATTAAACCAACAGTTATTATTTCATTGCACTATTTTTAATGTCATTTTATACTCAGATTTCTATGTAGTAGGGTGTATGAGACAAAAAGGCTAAATGGAAAATCATTAAAAGTGAATTTACTGGAAAAATAATTTATTTTTATAAATTGCTCATCAAAACTTGGACCCTCAAACGAGGGACCAAATAGTTTTTAAGTTGAAACAGGAAAACTGATATGACCATAACCAGGCTGGAGAGCTTTAAGTTGTGTGCCAATAGATAGTGAACCAAAGACTGCCAAAAGCCAATCAGAAAGCTATAACCCTTCCCCAAAGCCTACCTAATAGAAAATCTAAGTTTACTAGCAAATTCGCCAGTCAGAGACTTCCTTAAGGCTTCCTTGTTTTACTCAATAAAACCCACTATTCTTTCAAAGTCTTTGCAGTCTAGCAGAATTAAAGTGACAGTAGCTGAATTACTGAATTTTTGGATAAGTGGTCTTTGATTAATTTTGTAAGTGGTTTTGACAATTGACAAAATTCTTTTGACAACTTGTATAAAGGTTAAGTTTTAATCTTAGTCATGGCTATACTGTGATAGTGTTTGCTTGAGATCACAGAACCTGGGTCACAGTAACATCCCTGTACATGTACAGACACATCACAGAACACATATGCAGATTCTTTCAACAAGCAGCCTCTCCTGTTAAAAACAGAATATAAAATCCTCAATGTTTTAGCAAAAAGATCTCCTCAGAGAACATGTCTATATTGGGAGGTTTAGTTTTTTCTGGAGGGCTGTGCCATGGCCTCATTGTATCCTAGTTCACTGCTATAGCCTAGTTCTTACCCTTCCCTCGGGAGATGGTCTCTGTCCTTATACTTGTATTGTGTATGTGTGTTAAAGAAGTGGAGCAAGACTAAGAAAAGGGACAGGAGTAAGTCTTAGTTTCAGAAAGGGGAAAGGTATAGTTAAATATGGAGTAAAGCAGAAATCAAATAATGGTTTGTAACTAAGTAGTTCATGTTTGCCTGACACATTGAAATGCTTTATAAATATGTATTTAAATAAATAGATTGGTTACTAAAAAGAAGAATATACATCCTGTATGCTTGAATTAAGTTAGTTTCCCCCAGAGATTATAATATGAAACAGGTAGGGGGTAGGATGGAGAGTACTTGCAGAGCCAACCTTACCTATGTTGGTCAATGAACCAAGCACTGAATGAGTTTTGATAGATTCCTAAAAGTCTGTGCTCCCAGAATTTCTCCCACATTGAATGGCTGGGATGGCTAAAACTTGTAACATTGGAGGAATAGACTTTTAGAGAAACCTGGTGAATGAATTGCATCAATTTCAGGGAACCATTTAAAAATGCCAATATGTTCTCTGGAAAGTATGACACATCATTATGTTAGCACCCATTAATCCTTAATATTGACTAGTTTATTGAATTAAGAGTTAGAGGCAGAGACTCAAAGAGGCAGAGAAGATTATAAAAGAGCTGTAGGTAAGGGTAGAGGCAAAATTTATTCATGTCTAAATTTTGGATAGGGCTGCCAAAGCATTTCTCTATGTTGTTAATAATATGCAGTTTTTCCTTCTTTGAAAAATGTTTGGAGCCTCTTCTTTTAATTTCTCTTTCCTTCCTTCCTTTCCTTACTTGTCTTCCTCTCTTCTTTTCTTCATTTTCTCTTCACTTTTACAAACACTTAGAGTAGAACCTTACAATTAAAAATCCTGTTAAAGGGTAAAGTTGAAATGCCTATTGGCCTGATTCAGCATCTGTTGATCTGATAGATCAAAATAGTTTTAAGAACTTTGGCAGACCTCACAGGGAAGAATGCAGGATGGGATAGTTGCCCAGCTCATCTCAGGAGAAAAGGTTTAGCGAAAACATGACCCAAGAGGATGAGCAAGTCCCACCCAGATCACAGCAGGCCTGGCTGCAGTTTTATTATATGGCAAGCCTGCTTGTCTGGCACCCAGGGAACAACCCACCAGATGAGGTCAGCGTTGTGCAGAGAAGAAAGCTTACAAAGGAAAATACCTTGAGCTTGGATTGCAGTAGTTGCTGGGAATCAAAATAATGTAAGGGGAGCCCTAAAAATGGATTTATTAACAACTGCTAACACTTATTACACATTTGTGCCATTTCAGGTACTATTTTAAAAATTTACTTGTCATGTTTATTCCTTACAACAATCCCCTAAGGTAGATATTAATCTTATCTCCATGTTATAGAAGAGAAACTTATCAATATTATCAATGGTGCAGTGACCATTCTTGTACATGTCTCATAGTGGCTGTGTAAGAATTTCTTTAGGGTAAATACTTAGGAGTGGAATTGCTGGGTCACAGGGAAGCACATTTCCACCTCCTAGATAATGTCACATTAATCACCTAGATAAGATCAAATTGTTTTCCAGAGTAATTGTGTCTTTTTACTAGCAATTCATGAAATCTCTTATTGCTCCATGTTGTCAGGCTTTTAAACTTTTGTCAACTTAAGGCGTATGGAATTGTATCTAATTTATCTTTGTGTTTCACTAGTTACTAATGCTTTATCATATTTTTATATGGTTATTGGACACACTGTTTTCCTTTTCTAGGAATTTACTTTTCATTCTTCATGAGTTATACTTGTTTTATTTGATTATACAGTTTATCTTTGAATAATATGTGTCTGAACTATGTGGGTCCCCTTATACGTGGATTCTTTTCAATAAATATATTGGAAAACTTTTTGAAGATTTATGACAATTTGAAAAAACTCACAAATGAACTGTGTAGCCTAGAAAGATTGAAAAAAATTAGCCAGGTGTGGTGGCTAATGCCTATAGTCCCAGTTTCTTGGAGTTTGAAACCAGCCTGGGCAATATAGTAAGACCCCATTTCAAAAAAAGAAAATAAATATTGAACAAAATTAATAAAAAGTTAGCAATGTTATAGATGCACAAAATATATGCAGACATTAGTTTATTTTACTACCATAAATATGCAATCTATTATAAAAAGTTAAAATTTGTCAAAACTTACACACAGAAATACAGACTATACATTGCACCATTAGCAAGCAAGAGAAATACAAACAGAGGTAAAGATGCAGTATTAAATCATAACTGTATAAAATTAACTATAGTACATAATGTACTACTGTAATAATTTTCTCACCATCTCCTGTTGCTGTTGTAGTGAACTCAAATATTGTGAGTATCATCTTAAAATGCCCTGTGATGCTAATCATCTCTTCATGAGCAGTTTATCTCTCCAGAAAATTGCATATTACAGTAAAAAGCGATTTCTTTTTGTTATTGTATATTTCACCTTGTGTTTATTGAAATACCATGAACCTTAAATAATGCCATGGGACCCATAGGCAGTGCCACTGGTGATGCTGAAAATGCTCCCAAGAAGCAGAGAAAAGTCATGACATTACAAGAAAAAATTGAATTGCTTGATATGTACCAAAGACTGAAGTCTGCATATGTGTCTGCCTTCCATTTCAATACAAATGTAGGCTTAAGGATCATTGTAAAAAAAGAAAAAAGAGGTAATTTGTGAAGCTGTAGCTATGCCAGCAGGTGGGAAAAACCTTGCACTTTTTTGTGAAATACCCTTTTATCTTGTGTTGAAAATGCTGCTTTTATGTGGGTGCAGGATTTCTATTGTAAAGGTATACCTATAGACTTTAATATGATTTGAGAAAAGATGAAGTCATTATATGGCAATTTAAAGCAAAAGGAAGGTGAAAGATCTAAAGCTGGATAATTTGATGGCAGCCAAAGGTGGTTTGATAATTTTAGAGAGAGGTTTGGCTTAAAAAATATCAAGATAACAAGAGAAGCAGCTTTTGCTGACCACAAAGCAGCAGACAAATTTCCATACACTGTTAAGAAAATCATTGAAGATAAAGAATATCTGCCAGAACAGATTTTTAATTCAGAAGAGAGTATCCTATTCCAGAAAAAAATGCTATAAAGGACATCTATTAGGAAGATAAATGATTACCAGGACTTAAGGCAAAAAGGAATAGGCCAACTTTATTGCTTTGTGGAAATACAGTGGATTTATGATTAGGACTAATCTTATCTGTAAAGCTGCTAACCCCTGATCCTTGAAAAGAAAATATAAATACTAGGAGCTGGTCTTTGGTTGTACAACAAGAAGTCTTGGATAATGAAACCCCTTTTCTAGATTGGTTCTACTGATGATTTGTTTTTGAAGTCAGGAAGTATCTTGCTAGAAGAGGATTCCCTTTTAAAGTTATTTTGATATTAGCCAACGCCCCTGGACACCCAGAACCCCATGAGTTCAACACTGGAAGCATCTAAGTGGTCTACCTTCCCCCAAAGACAACATCTCTTATTCAGCCTCTAGATCAGGAGATCATGAGGAACTTTCAGGCTCATGACACAAGGTATTCTATGGAAAGGATTGCAAACACTATGGAAGAGAACCCTGATAGAACATAATGGAAGTCTAGAGGGGTTACATCATTAAAGATGTCATTGTTGTTATAGAAAAAGGTGTGAAAGCCATTAAGCCTGAAACAATAAATTCCTGTTGGAGAAAATTGTGTTCATATGTTTGCGTAACATCATAGGATTTACAACAAAGCCAATTAAGGAAATCATGAATGAGACTGTGGAGATGGCAAAAAAGGTAGGTGATGAAAGGTTTCAAGATACTGATTTGACAGCTAATACTGACCACACAAGAGAATTAACAAAGGATGCCTTGGTGGAGATGAATGCTTCAGAACCAATGCCAGACCATGAGGAAAAATATGTAGAAAAAGCAGTGCCTAAAAACAAATTTATATTAGACAATCTGGCAGGAGGGTTCTAATCATTCAAGTCTGATTTTGACTAATCTTTTTTTTTTTAACAGTGTGGACCCTTCTATGATATGGGCACTGACACAAAAGGAAATGGTGGGAGAAGGATTGATATCATAGAGAAATGTTTTTAGAGAAATGAAAAAGCAAAGATGTCAGACAGGTATCACAATTTTTGTAAAGTTAAAGCAAGTGTGCCTTTCTCTCCTTCTGCCCCCTCCACCTCTTCTGTCTCTGCCACCTCTATGACAGCAAGAACAACCCCTCTTCTCCCTCCTCCTCAGCTTACTCAATGTGACGATGACAAAGATGAAGACCTTTATGATGATCCACTTCCACCTAATAAATAGTGAATATGTTTTCTCTTCCTTACAATTTTCTTAATAACTTTTTTCTCTAGCTTACTTTATTGTAACAATACAGTATATAATGCAGATAACATAAAAAATATGTGTTAATCAATTGTTTATGTTATTGATAAGGCTTTCAAGCAAGAGTAGGTTATTAGTAGTTAAGTTTTTGGGGAGTCAAAAGTTATATGTGGATTTTCAATTGCCCCAGTGATCAGTGCCCCCTAACCTCTATGTTGTTCAAGGGTCTACTGTATATGGTAATATGCTTTGGTGACTAATTTTCTGTGGTTAGATACAGCACAGATAACCTTTCCCAGTCTTTCTTCCTTCCCCTTCCCTCCCTCTCTTTCACAGTGTCTTCTGATGTACATTAGTTTTAAATTTTATTTTTTATTTATTTATTTTTAAATTTTATTTATTTATTTTTTTTGAGACAGAGTCTCACTCTGTTGCCCAGGCTAGAGTGAGTGCCATGGCATCAGCCTAGCTCACAGCAACCTCAAACTCCTGGGGTCAGGCGATCCTCCTGCCTCAGCCTCCCGAGTAGCTGGGACTACAGGCATGTGCCACCATGCCCGACTAATTTTTTCTATATATATTAGTTGGCCAATTAATTTATTTCTATTGATAGTAGAGACGGGGTCTTGCTCTTGTTCAGGCTGGTTTCCAACTCCTGACCTCGAGCAATCTGCCCGCCTCGGCCTCCCAGAGTGCTAGGATTACAGGCGTGAGCCACCACGCCCGGCAGTAGTTTTAAATTTTAATATAGTCAATTTATTGATCTTTTACTTATTGGTTCATTCTTTCTATCCTGAAGACCTAAAGACATTTTTCTGTATATAGCAATCTCATCTCCATCATGTCTCAAGCTCTTATATGTGCGTGGTTCTGTCTGTGGGATTCCTTTCTGGTCTCTTCCTATTTCCCCTCTTCCTCCTCTTCTTCATCATCATCATCTTTTTCTTCTTTTTTCTTAAATTCCTGTGACAATATCACATTGTCTCAATTACTTTTACTTTATAATTAGCCAGGATATTAGTAGAGTGACTCTCCATACCTTATTATTTTTCTTCAGTATTATATTTATTTAGCTTGGGTCTTATCATTTTTCCTCAGTATTATATTTACTATTCTTGGGACTTTTCTCATTCTTACACATTTGATAATTGGTTTTGTTAACTTCAACAAACTGACCTTTTGTGAGTTTGAATGTAACTGAATGATTTAATAGATTAATTTGGGGGTGTAGATTTCCATTTATTTAGATCTTCTTCAATGTTTTCCAATAATATTTTATCTTTTCTTCATGAAGTCATTTGTTAGATTTATCTCTGGCATCTCATTATTGCTATTTGAAAAGGAAAGTTTTAGGAATTTTATTTTCCAGCTATTTGTTGTTAGTATATAGAAATGCATTTGATGTTCAGCAATGATTTTTAAGTTGACCATGCATCCAGCAACATTGCTGAATTCTCTGATTAATTATAATATTTGGCTGTCAATTCTCTTTGGAAAATGGTAATTTTGTTTTATTCTTTCTTTTATTTATTCCCTCTATATATGTAAATACATATGAAAAGACCATATATATATAAATACACATGAAAACACCACTGCAGTCTCCCTCTCTCATCTGTTATATATCTTCTTATTCTTATCTTAAGGAACTAATGAGAACCTCCAATACAATATTATATAATATTATTGATAGTGAGCATCCTTAGTTTTAACCCAGGAAGTGTACTTCTAAAGTTTCACTATTTAGTCTTCTTTGCTGTGGGCAAACAGGAAATTTTCTCCTGTTTTAGGATAGTTTGGGTTAGGCTATAGTAACAAATGATCTTAACATTTCAATTGCTTTTAAAGAAAGGTTTATGTCTTGCTCACATTTTTTTCTCCCTTACTAATCAGGTATCTTTTCTCCCATCACTTTATGCCAGGGAAAAGGATGATGGAGCTAGCTCTGTCTGTGACATTAGCAGCTATATGGCTGAGGGAAGCAGTTCATGGTGAACAATGTGATGGCTTCTCAAGTTTTTGCCTGGAGGGAAGGGCAAATCTCTTCTGCTTACATTTCATTGACCAAAGGAAATCCAATAGTCATGCTAGATTTAAACAGGCTGGGAACATGCAATCTTCCCTTAGGGATGGGGCATCCCAAAGACAGACTGTGAATATTTTGAACACTAATATAATTGCCCACAGTGGGTAGATTCAATTTCTTTAATAGCTATGTCTATTTAAGTTTAATACAGCATTTTAACCACAATTTCAAATTTATTAGCATGAAATTATATTTTTCTTTCCTTTTTTTTTTAAAACTAAGGATGAATTGTTTGAATAAACAGGTAGACTTACTTCAAGTCTGAAAATCCTTGATTTTTAAAATTTCAAAATATTAGGGGGGTACAAATGTTTCTGGTTACATGGATCACTTTTATAATGCTTGAGTCATGACTATAAGTGTGCTCATCACCCAGCTAGGTTCATTGCACCTGTTAGATAGGATTTTGCCCTTCCCCTCTGTTAAGGAAATATGATTGAGGAATTAATGTGATATGGCTCATAAGATCATTATTTTATTGTATTGCTCAATATTGCTATATTAAAGAAAGAAACAGGAGTTTGCAGGGTTTTGCTCGGAAGGAATAAGTGAACTCTTTAGTTCACCTATCAAGGGCTGCCTCACCTTGGAAGGGCTCTCAAAGCTCCAGTAGGGATGTTTTCCAAGAGGCTTCCTGGTTATCTCAGAATCTGTGAAGTCTTCTTGTTCTTGAAAGACAAGGCAGGTAAATATCTGGTTCACAGAATTGGAGGCGGAGACAATGAGTGCTCTGGGCAAGAGATGCATCCCTGTGTTATGAACAATTTGTTTTGTAGAGATGGGCTTCCTGCTCTCTCCTGACTGCCTGCCTTAAGTCCTCAATAACTAGGTCAAAGAAATATAGAGCCATTATACCTCTTTGTTATTCCTCTGTTAATTGATAACTATCTCTTAGAACTTAGTCCCTGAAAAACTTTGTACCTGTTTGTTCACCTGGATAGATTAGAAATTGTTAGAAGCCCTTTGAAAGGACTTTTGACCCTAACCCAGTACCTGTTACCCAAAGCAACCGCACTATCTGATATGTGAATCTGTTATCCTGGCAACTGGTAATTGATATCTGTGATTATAAAAACCTACGTGAATCTAACCATAAGGCTGGACTACTTATGGAAATGTGGTTCAGACTCCTAAGTACCCCTGCTTTATCTTGATTTCTTTTTTTTTTTTTTTTTTTTTTTTTTTTGAGACAGAGTCTCGCTTTGTTGCCCAGGCTAGAGTGAGTGCCGTGGCGTCAGCCTAGCTCACAGCAACCTCAAACTCCTGGGCTCGAGTGATCCTTTTGCCTCAGCCTCCCGGGTAGCTGGGACTACAGGCATGTGCCACCATGCCCGGCTAATTTTTTATATATATATCAGTTGGCCAATTAATTTCTTTCTATTTATAGTAGAGACGGGGTCTCGCTCTTGCTCAGGCTGGTTTCGAACTCCTGACCTTGAGCAATCCGCCCGCCTCGGCCTCCCAAGAGCTAGGATTACAGGCGTGAGCCACAGCGCCCGGCCTATCTTGATTTCTTTATATAAATCTATAAAACTATGCCTTAGTCTCTGTGTATTCTTTTATTCTCTATATTTCCTATCAATTTTCTTACCCTATGTGGTGACCACTATCTAAGGGACCTGGCTTTTTGGGGAGAAGTAGCTGATCTTCTCACAGCCCTGCCACACTCTGCCTCCCACCCCCTGCTTGATTTCCACAGAGTTTTACTTCCTTCTGTGCACATGTGTTCTCACAGGTTAATTTTAATTTAATAGTGAATACATGTGTGTGTTCTTCCATTCTGGTACTTCACTTAGGAGAATGTTTTCCAGTTCCATCCAAATTGTTTCAAAAGTCATTAATTCATCATTTTTTATGGCTGAATAGTATTTCGTGGTATACATATACCACATTTTGTTAATCTACTCATGAATTGGTGGACATGGGTTGATCCCATTTCTTTGCAATTATAAATTGTGCTGTAATAAACACTTGAGTACAGGTATCTTTTTGATAAAATGACTTCTTTTCCTTTGCATAGATGCACGGTAGTGGGATTGCTGGATCAAATGGTTCTACTTTTAGTACTTTGAGAAATCTCCATACTGTTTTCCATAGAAGTTGAACTAATTTTCATTCCCAACAACAGTGTATAAGCATTCCTTTCTCTCTGCATCCATGCCAGCAGCTATTGTTTTGGACTTTTTAATAAAAGCCATTCTAACTGGGATAAGGTGATATCTCATTGTGGTTTTAATTTGCATGTACCTGATGATTATTGGCATTCAGCATTTTTCATATGTTTATTGGCCATTTGTGTGTCTTTTTTTGAAAAGCTTTGTTCATGTCTTTTGCCCATCTTTAAATGGGGTTATTTGTTTTTTCCTTGCTGGTTTGCTTGAGGTTTTTGTAGATTCTGGATATTAGCCCTTATTCAGTTGTATAGATGAAAGAAATAGCCGGAGAGCGTGCTTGAGGGCGCGCAGAAGGCGGCTCTGGGTTGCTGGGGTCCTGTCAGCTGTGAGGAGCGCCAAGTACGGCAAGAGCAAGCGCTGCCTGAGGTAGAGCGCCTCTGCTCTGGCCCTGTCCCTGGCTCCCTCGCCACCACCGCCAGCAGAGCAAACGCGAGGGCCTGGAGCAGGCTGGGCCAGGTGAGGCCTCTCCCTTCCCGGGGCTGGGCGGGGAGCCAGCGCCTTCTGCCCTTCGTGCCCCGGGCCTGCAGGGGGCGGCGGGTGCCTCAGGTCTCGCGCGGGGTCGATCCTGGCTGGTCCCGGCGCCTTGCCGTCACCGTTCTCCGTCTCTCCTGGGTTAGGCGGGGAGGAGCAAGCCCCTTTCCAGCCAGCCCCTGGCGTGGGGGCGAACTGGAGCCCGTCTCCTCGCCTCAGCCAGGCGGTTCTAGTCCCCTCGCCGGGCCACGACGTGGGGAAGGGGTGCGTGGCCAGGGCAGAGATAGCTTTGAGGTGTCAATCTTTCACCCCGCCTCAGAACCTTGTAACTCCTGGGAGAGGAGCCAGAGTCAGTCAGGTGCCTTTCAAAACTGGGGCTGCAGCTAGAGGCCAGCACGTCTGAAGCCGCAGCTGCAAAGGGATGATTTTGGAATTGGTTTGTGAAATAAAACAAGCAGTTTTTCCTGTCCGCTAGCTTGTTGAGTGTTTCCCTGGAGAAGTGGGAACTGAGGATCTCCTTGCTTGAGACAGCAATCCACGCTGTGACTGTGGAAGGCTTCTCCTGGTGAGAATTGTGTGCAAAAGGGACGGTGGAGGGTGGGAACCAATTTGTAGACGAAGAAAAAACAATTATGAGATCTCTATGGTCTCAGCAGAGTAACTTCAGTGCTAGTGAAGTTCGTTTGAAGCCTTTGGATTGTTAAGATTTGGAATAACCAATTGCTTTGTCTGTTAAATCTCCAGACTTATTTTTAGGAAAATAAAAGCTTCATTTCTTAAAAAAAAGAAAAGAAAAAGAAATAGTAGATGACACAAACAAATAGAAAAACATATCATGGATAGGTAGAATCAACATTGTTAAAATGTTCATACTCCCCAAAGTGATTTACAGATTCAATACAATCCCCATCTAGATACCAATGTCATATTTAACAGATCTAGAAAAAATAATTCTGTGCTTTATCTGAAACAACAACAAAAAAGTCCAGATAGCCAAAGCAATCTTAAACAGAAAGAACAAATCTGGAGACATCACATTATTAGACTTCAAATTATACTACGAAAGTATAATAACCAAAACAGCATGATATTGGTATAGAAGTGGAGACATAGACGAATGAAACAGAATAGAGAACCTAGAAATAAAACCATCTATTTATAACCAACTGAACTTTGACAAAGAAGACCACAGCATACAATGGGGGAAGGAAGCTCTATTCAGTAAATGGTGCTGGGAAAACTGGATAGCCATATACAGAAGAATGAAATAGGACCCCTATCTCTAACCATATACAAAAATTAAGATGGATAAAATACTTAAATGTAGGCATGAAACCATAAAAAATTTTAGAAGAAAATGTAGGAAAAACTCTTCTAGACATTGGCCTGGGCAAAGAATTTATGACTAAGACCCCAAAGACAATTATAGCAACAACAAAATAAATAAATGGGACTTGATTAAATTAAAAAATTTATGCACAGCAAAGGAAATAATCAGCAGAGTAGACAACCTACAAAAATATCTTATTTATGCAAAATACATTTCACCAATAATGTTTTTATGACATACTACCCCATGATTAGTGTTAGCTTATGTTTCATGGTGCATTTATAACATAATAGTATCTTAAGCTACAGCTATGTTAATTATGAAATGTTTAATTTTCAGAGGAAGATGTTGATTTTAAGTATAATCTCAGGCATGTAAGTTATTAACCTGAGGAAGTGAAGAGAACATTTAGTCATGATGCTCCAAAGATTACTGGAAGGGGTGGGGAGGATGGAGAAGGAAGGAAGAAGGTCAAGATGTAGGTGAAAAAATGACACTCACCAGTGGTGATTATGCAGATTTGTTAAATGTCCCAACACAAATGATATAAAAATGTTCTAGGGCACTAGTTCTTAAAATTTAGTGTTTGCACTGTTCATCTGGGACCTTTTAAAGATGCAGATTCTGATTCAGTAGAACAGAGGTGAGGCTGAGATGGCATATTTCTAACAAACTTCCACAAACTGCTGGTCTATGGAGTGGCCGGGGTCCAGAGCTATGGTTCTGAGCATTGGCCCACCTTGGAAACATCTGCAGAAATTGAAAAGATTCTGATGGTCAGGCCACACTCCTGAACAATTAAGTTAGAATTTCTGGTGCTGAAACCCAGGGCTCCAATGTTTTTTTTGTTTTGTTTTTTTTTGTGTTTAATTTTCCCTAGAATATATTAATATGCAACTAAACTTGAAAAACCACAGGTCAGAAGATTATTGTCCTCTTCATTGGCTGGAGCTGGTGTATTCACTCCAATGTATTTTATAATCACTCTAAACTGAAAGTCAAATTACTCCATTACAATGGACTGCAGCTGAGAAAACAAAACGTGCACCACATTATTTAAATAAAAACATGTCCTGTACACATAGGATATGTTTGGCTTCATAGATTCTCAGAAATGTTATTGTTTCTGTCCTTGCATAATTTTGCTATTGAGTTCCTGTGTATAAGTACATCTTGGGAATAGTGGTTAAAATAAGAAAAATAAGCCATTAAGTTTCTCCCTGCATGAGCCTGGAGTGATTGGAAGGCTGATTTCTTCTCTGGGATGGCAGGATTTCAGGGAACAGAGCCTTGAGTGTTGATCCTAACTTATCCTGGTCTATTCCCTACAGACTTTCTTCTCAGGATAGTCCTTCCGATAGCAAGAATTATTCCTATTTCATACATATACAGAAAAGTATCAATCCTAATTTTTAAAGTATCAGCGACCCTTAGAATTGCTTTCCTTTGCTGAAACTAACTCCATTGGTCAATATTTCTATTTAACTGCTTATGGTTAAAATACATTTAACTGTAAGCAACTAAAAGGGAGTCTGGATGAATTAAACAGAAAAGGAGTTTATTTAAAAGGATAAGGAGTAATTCACAGGACCGTTGGAGAACCAAAGAACCAGACTTGATGTTAAATGACCAAAAAAAAAAAAGTGCTTAAAACCCATGATAGAATGGATCGAAGAGAAACTACTGCTGCTGTTGTGCTAGATGTTAGAATTTTCCCTCCCACCATTTTGCACCAGGAACACAACATTGCAGCCACTTCATGGCTTAAAAGCTGACACAGCCCCACTTCCATCTACAATAGAAAGCACATTTTGTCTGCTCACTAAGGTCTCCTGGACTATATGATTGAGTTTCAGGATTGCTCCTAACTGCAGGAATATTTTCTAACTTGGCAAGGCAGAATTTAAATGGTGGGAAATTCCTTGAATAAAGGAAGGGTGTTCAAAACATACCGAGGCAGTAAGGAAACTAGTCAACTATCTATTACTCTTCATAGAGTCCTCCTTTTGTGATTCAAGTTAGTAAAGGCAGCATCAATTTTATTCCAATTCATAAGCATCTATTCCAAGTCTATTACATTTTCAATATGTACACAAGGCAAAGATAAATTGTCTGGTGTAGAAGAGCTTACAGTTTGTTAGGAAACGTTTCACATGAATTATTTTAATCTAGTGTTGCAAAATATAATGCATTGACATATACACATATGCACAGGGCAGGATACTTAATTGCTACAAACTGTGCTGAGGAAAGGGGGGAAAATACACCACTTTAAAGTTCATATTTCTTGACTTAAATCAGGTAAAGTGAAATAGCTAACATTTATGTTGCATTATATTTGTGTTTTTCTGTGTCTTGCCAAACGCTATATAAGCTCTTTAATGGCAAGTATCTTTCTATCTTTTTAATTTTGGTATTATTCATAGTATTTAGCACATAACTAGGCACATAGTAAATGTCCAAGTGTTTCTTATTGAATTGAATTATTTTGGCAAATGTAGAGTCAGAATGCTTCAAAATATACCCAACCATACTATTAAATAATACTGTATAAGAAAACACTATTTTAAATCAACTTGTTGCTTGACTATCACAACAATCACAATGAACAAAAGTTTGGACTAGCAATTGAAGAAGGACTTAATGTTGCTAAAGTTTGCAAGAGTGAGCCTTTCTAACTCAAGGTATAGCTGGGACAAGATTCATGTGAAAATGAATTTTAAAAATTGACACTAACATTGTTATGATATCAACTGCTCTGTTCTTTATTATTGTTATTATTATTATCCCATATTTAAAGGATATCTTTCCAATGCCAGGTTTGAATATGTGACCTATTCATGACTAGAAGATAGGAATGCCTCATAGGTTCTTGTGCATACCTGAGCTGTCTATAGGTTAGGAAGATAATTATGTATCTGAAGAGGCAAAGTCACACACACAGTTCAGGAGAAAAAAAAGATATAAAAAACAATACAATTTGTGAGGAATCGAAACTCACTGGAGACGGTAAGCAAAAAGGAGAATGTCTTAAAAAGATATATGATATCCTGTATTATCCAAGGATAGAAAGCTGGAACTCAATAACAAACTAGAATCTGGGACTAGAAATCTATCAGGAATTCAGGGAGTTCACACTGTCTCTCATTTCTGCTTCTCTGCATGTCTATACAAGTTTCTGGTAGTGTTGCTTTTTAATGATTTCAATGTTTAACTTTTACTGAGTAATAGTTAAAGTAACTCTTGTCCTTCAGAATACTTTCATTTATTTTTTGCTTTTAACAGTAAATATTTTCAAGTTTATGTCCTACCTAAATGAAGAAAGAAAAACAAAACAACAACAACAACAAAACAGTATATCTTAGCCAGGGATTTGACAGCGAAGGTATGACTTTCTACAGTTATACTTTGAAACTCATTCTCTCTTTGATCTTGCTTAACAGTACATCACAGAAAACAATAAACTCTGTACCTTTCCCCTACTTTTGGAGGCTTTGTATGCCTTTCACTGTAACTTTGGACTGCATTTATGCAGTGTAAACCAAATATTCTCTTCCAGTCATTCTGCACTTTGATGAGTTTAGTCCCTTTGCCAATAATAAAATTTTTAGCTCTTCATTTTGCAAGCTTTTTATTTCAGAATTTATTTTTTTTGAAAAGAACACATCCTTTACTCTTTGCTCTTGGAACACTCATTAATTTTATCAATCAAATTTTATTCATTTTAACATTAACTAGAAAAGTAATATACACCTTTTTAAAAGCAAATGATACATATAAAGAATTTGCTAATCATCATCCCCTACCAAACCACCCCTATCCATTGCCACCACCTTGAGATAATCAATGTTAATAGCAGATTGTATCCTTTAACATCTTTCTTTGTGTTTGTAAAAAAAAAGTGCATACACATAGATTATCCTTTTTTAATATTTTTTCTAACTTAACAAAATATCAAGTAAATAGAGCTTTAATTAAGTTTTTTAAACTGTAAAATATTTCACTGAAAGAGTGTACTAAAACAATCAACTATTTCTCTAGTATAAATACTCAGGTGGTTTCTATTTTTTTTCAACTAAAAGTAATATTGCAACCTCTGCATACACATATTCATATATTATGGTATTTTTGAACAGACGTAGTATTACTGGATATGGCAGATTTTATTATTAGCAATTACTGAATATCTCCCTCCCCATCACTCCAAGGGAATGATACATCCTCATTATTGCTATATGACTTAGTGCCAACACCTCCCTCCTCATAAGCATAAGGGAATGATAGATCCTCACCATTGCTATGTGATTTAGTGCCTCCATGTGGTGTTATCAAAATCATAGACATACAGTTGTTCATGTTTCCTTATTCTCTTTATGCTGTCAAGATCTGTAGTAATGTCATTTCTTTCATTATAATATTGATAATTTGCATTTCTTCCTCTGGTTCTACTGATTGTTTTGTTTCTTGACAATGTTTTGTTTTGTGTGTTTTTTTTCTCTTTGCCTTTGCTAAAAAGCAAATTGTGATGGTTAGTTTTATGTGTCAACTTGGCTGGGCCACAGTGCCTTGATATGTGGTCGAACATTATTCTGGATGTTTCTGTCAGGGTGTTTTTGGATGAGATTAATATCAGAATTGGTGGTCTTTGCGTAAAACAATTGCCTTCCATAATGTGGTAGGCCTTATCCAATCAATTGAAGGCCTGAATGTCAGCAGATGGCCTTCAGCTTCAAACTATAGCATTTTCTTTTTCCTGGTCTCCAGCTTGCTGGCCCACCTTGCAGAGTTTGGACTTTTCAGCCTCTCTTTCTGTGTATGTATAGACAAATCATTGGTTCTGTTTTTGCCCTAATAGACAAGTCTTATGCTTTTTTGTTAACTATCAGCCATTGCATGGAGAAGAATAGTAGAGGCTGAGATACATAATATTTAAGCTTTGGAATGGCCATGCATTTTTAGGGGAAGGGAGTCAGTTCATTATCATGGAGGTTTAGTCAATATAATCAGTAGTTGAGCAGGGTTTAGGGTTTGGTGTTATCATTATCCTCACTACCTGTTAGAGTTCAAATCTCTCCACTGTGGCCTGCCATTACCTTGTGCTTATTGTCAAGGCTGGGGTAGCAGGTAGTTCCTCAACCCTGAGCTCTGAGTAGTCCCTGTACCTGGTTTTCTGGTGCAGCCTCAGTCTCAGGCAGAGTCTACATACCTGGACCTTGAGAGTGGGGCTTTTTAGCACTCCTGATTCTCTTTCCAGTGGCAACCAAACTCTACCTGGTATCTTTGGTGAATTTCAAGCAAGATACAGTTTTTTTTCCTTTCCCAGTGGAAGCAGACCTCTGCTTTGTATCAGTGTTGGAGCCTGGGCTCAGAAGATTTCCATGTCCCTCCTATAGAAACAGCTTTTGCTTCTACCCTTTTTCTTCCAGAAGCAGTCTTTTCCTGGTTCTTTGGGATGGGAGTTAAGGATTCTTACTGCTGCTCAGAAGCAATGGATTTTTGCTGGGCTGTAGTGGCACAAAAGCATGCTGCCTTTTCCCCTAGGATCTTAAGGCTTTTTGCCTCATTCAGGGACACGGAAGCAGTAGTGTTTTTCGCCTGTGTCCCTGTGGTAGCTGATCAGCTCCCACATGGTGTCTCCACTGAGGGGAGTGGCTCTCCCTGGTCTCCTGCTTGACCAACTCTTTCTCATGAGTACCTAGTAGAGAACCATGGAAAAAAGTTTGTGAGTGAGTGTAAACTACCTTCCTGAGACTCTAAATTATTCCAAATTGTTACACTAGCGCACACTTGGTCTTCAGGAATTTGTTAAAATTAAAGCTTCTTTATTCTTGCTTACAATTATGGCAGCAACCACTTCCTCCTGTGCTCTGCCAAAGGTGAAAGAGTTTATGTGTCCAATCTCTCTTCAGAGGGTCTTGTCACACTTTGAAATTCAGTTCAGTTTGTTCCCTGATTACCTGAGGTCTCCGATGAGTTCAAGAAGTTTTGTTTTTTGTCCATTATCTGGCTTTTTCTGTTGTTATGATGAAAGTGATATTCTTTTGCACTTTTCTACCCTCTAATCTAAAGTAAAAGCCATTGCCATTATTTTTTATTTAAACATGATATTGCCTTTTAAAGAAATTAAGAAAAGAAAGAGCTGTGTTTTACGTTTATTCATACATTTACTATTTTCAGTGCTTGTCATTTCTTCTGATATCATTTCTATTCAGCTCAAGGAACTTCTTTTAGCATTGCTTTTGATACAGATCTGCTGGCAATTAATTTCTTCGAAATTTGAATATCTGAAAATGACTTTATTTTGAATTTATTTTTTGAAAGATATTTCAACAAATACAGAATTCTATGTTGACAGCTTCCTTTTACTTTTAGACCATTAAATGTGTTGTTCCATTTTCTTCTGGCTTCAGTTTTGTTTTTTAAACTAGAAGTCGTCTGTTATTCTTATCAATGTATCTCTATATATGGCATCTCTTTTTCTTTGTCTGCTTTTAAGATTACTCCCTTTAGCTTTGATTTTGAGCAGTTTGGCTATCATGTAAGTACTTGTTGTTTTTATCCTTTTATCACATAAGAGTGTTGTGGTTTTTTGTTTTTAATTCAGGTTAGAGTTTTCTGAGTCTATTGAGTCTTTGGGTTCTTTTGTTTGTTTGTTTGTTTGTTTTGAGGCAGTCTTGTTCTGTTATCCAGGCTAGAGTGCAGTGGCATCATCATAGCTCACTGCAACCTCAAACTCCTAGGTTCAAGTGATCCTCCTGCCTCAGCCTCCAGAGAAGCTGGGACTATACAGGTACGCACCATATTGCCTGGATAACTGTTCTATTTTTTGTAGAGATGGAGTCTCGCTATTGAGCCACAGTGTTCTTTTTTTTTAATTTTGAAAAACTTTGGCATTGTTTCTTCAAAAGTTTTTGTTCCATTTTCCCTCTCATCTCCTTCTAGAACTCAAATTGCACTTATTTTACACAGCTTAATATTGTTCTATAGTTCATTGAGTCAATGGTTATTTTATTTTTTCCTCTATGCTATTGATCTCACTGTTACTTTCTTCTGCAGTCTAATCTGTTATTAATCTACTACATTTTTTGAATTTATATAGTATATTTTCCAGCTCTAGGATTTCCATTTTGTTATTGGAGCTTAAAAGTATATCTTGAAATTTCTCATCACCTTATTTATTACATTCATCTTCTCCTACAATTTCTTTAACATATTTATATTGTATAATTTTTATATAATAATTCTGACATTTGGGTTATTTGTGACTTTACCTCTGTTGATGCTTTGTTTGGATTAAAAGCCAATTTTACTTGCTTCTTTGCATGCCTAATACTAAACATTATTGATAATGTGTTATGGACAATTGACTCTGTTCTTTTGCTCTGAAGTTTTGAATTTTGCTCTAATAGGCAATTAAATTACTGATAAGTCATCTAGCTCCTATGGAAAATTTATTTAAGTGGTGTCAGGGTGGTTTATTTTCATTTTACCTTTAATCCAAGAGTGTAACCCTTAGTCTTGGGTATAGTCATCATTTGTAAGGCTATCGAACTCTTCTAATTTGGCTCAACTTGAGCTCCAAACTCTGTCTTCCAGAAATAGACAATTGCTGAAATCACTGCTCAGCAATTTTAGCCTTCTAGCTAAAATTGAAATCTCAACCTGCACTTCCAAACTTAGAACTCATCCAAATATTTAATAGGTATGTATAGGAGAGTTTAGGACTGACCCCTCTGTGGCTCCCTCATGTCTCAGATTTCTCCTTTTAATTTTCATCAAATTGATCAACTCTGAACTTTGACTTATGACTCCTCAGCCAAGTAAGATTGCCCTTTTTAGCTTGAGCTCTAACATCCATGCAGAGTACAAACCGAGGAGTATATTTAAGGGAAAATCCAGTCAAATGTGAATCTATCTTATTTAGCTTCTTTTCTTTAAGGTGCTGTAGCCTCTCTAGTTTCTGCTTCCTTTTGATTGGCATTTTGAAACCAGATTTTGACCAAACAGAGGTATTTTTATATAGTACAAAACACAACACTTGCTTTCCCAAATAAATAAAAAAGAACACAACATTGAGCAGAGTTTTTCTCCTATACACTGTGTGCTATTAAACTAATTACTGTGCCTTTTCCCTATAAGCGTTTAGAAATTAGAGATTTTGCTAAGCCTGAATTTTCAAAGTATGCAATGATCTTACCTTAACTGATTTTTGACATCACATAGTATACATTGTAATATTTATAGCTTATCACTTTTTTTGTGTTTACTTTGTTCCAGGCACTACAATGAGTTCTTAATTTTAATATTTCCTTTAAACTACATAACTACATCTTGAATTAGGTACTACTAATACCATTTTACATATGAACAACTGAGGCTTAGTGAAATCCAATACATTATCCAGGGTCATGAAAAATGTACTAGAACCAGGATGCAAATCTAGGTCGATCTGGCTCCAAAGTCCATGCCTGTGACAATTCAGCAATAAATGGAAGTATTTGCTTAACATTTTATTACACAATCCCTTGTAGTCTGATATCTTTTCTACCTTAGAAGATTATATTTGCCTTGGAATTCACAAAATTACAGAAAAGTAATACTAATCATAATGAAATACCATATTTTATTGGATTTGGCAGAATACCTTACCTTATTTGTGGTTTAATTGCACAATTATTATTTTAAAACTTTTTTCTTATTTCAGTGTCAAAATTTGGCAGATAAAACTAAGGGCATTAAGTGCATAGTGGTTTAGGAACAGGAGTATCATTTGCATAGCAGAGGGCCAGATGATGACTGCTCAGCTGGGAGCAATTCAAATTATAAGGTGTCTTCATCTTTTAATAGTTATCATTACCTCACTGAATGATGATAAAAAGCTACATTTTACTTGCCTTACTAAATGATATGTTGCAGCAAAATTATTTACATCACGCAGCAAAATCCCCCTACTTCCCGCTATCCCCCACCACCACATTTTAAGAGGAAGAAAGTACTTTGTGGTTTTAACATAGTTTCCAGAAGCAACACTTAATGAGAAATCCAAGGGACTCTTGTAGAATAACTCATAGGCAGGATTCTCATTGGTTTTCAATGTTTTGTGTCATGAACCTAAATTTCTATTCCCACTAGCTACACATTTTCTGCACTTTTTCTTCATTGCTCATCAAAATAAAAAGCAAAGGAATTCTTACTAAGAAATTTACTGTCAGTATTTGCCAAGGACCCATTCTCTGTTCAAGGCTAATTTTCTCTATTTCCCAAAGAGCCATAATGTTGTTTACTGACTAGAATTCCTATTACTTTATTTCACCAGTAGGTAATATTTAGTTGATAGCTGAAATGATTTAGAATTGATCAAAATATAAGCATGTCTTAAGAATAAAATCAACAATTTTAGGCAGTTAAAATGTTTAAATTTTTGTTTTCCTAGTTCAGCATGAATCAATTATGACATAAGGCAGGTAGATATTAAAGATAAGGGAAAATCAACATGAATTTAAATAGCATCAGGAAGATAGCTTTTCAACTTCAGTAACATTATCAACTATCAAAGGATCTGACTGTATTGTTTCATTAGAAATTTTACTAAGGAGAATAAACACAATTAGATCCATATAAGAAATTTCTATTCATTGTGAAATATTTATCTATAATATAATTTTAGTTACTAAGTATTGGCCAACATTTTTTCATATTTTTTAATAAATTTCTCTAAATTATTTTATTATTTTGAAAGATATACAGCCATTTTGTCATCTGTAATTTGAGTAAATATGCACTCTTATCATATTAGAACTACATTAAAGAACACTTTAAAATAAAATCCATTCATAATCCCCAGAAGTTAACATGTTTTATTTTTGCTTTCCCCTTCTTGTTATAATTTACATATAAAATATTTTTATAGAATTTTATACAAATATAGTAAGTATGGACATGTTTAAAAACAGATTGCAACTCTTAATTTTCTATGAAACAACTCAATTTGCATTTTGGGGTTTTATGCATCCCTGCTGTTGTAGTGGATTGTGGCTAGAAGTTAGGTAATCTCCATCGCTCCATTCTCCATTTCTTCAACTCTGTCCAGTTTATGCCAGAGTCCCAGGGTCTTACCAAGGTATGTATGTGTGTGTAAAAGCAGTGATTATCTTGTCTTTGTTCTAGCAATGACATCCTGTCTGTGTTCCCCAAAATGGGGCTCCTTCAGTCCTGGCAGCTCTCTGATCGATGCCTTGTTGCCACATTTAGGGCAGGGAGATCATTTGAAAGACTACATCTCTGCCTAGACATACCATAAGCTCTTTCTTTCTTAGTCTTGTCCCTTCACTGGGGTATTGTCATAAAGCAGAATATATTCTCTCTCTTCTCTCAGGATCCCCAAACTTCTATTTTTTGCTTTTCTTCCCTTTGCTTGCTGGTGGGTAAGAAGATAGGAGTGAGCCTGAATATTTTGTCTGCAAAATCAGCATTGGGCTGGAAGACTTAGTGGTGGCAGCAGGAAACTGAAAGTGGAGTAGTGGCTAATGATTTCCATCTTACTTTTCTTCTAAGTCACCTACATTTTAACTAGTTCTACTACAGTAGAGCCCTGTGGTTACATGAGAGTGGAAATTGGAGGTAGAATGATGCTCCTAGTTAATAACAGGTAAAAAAGAAAGAAAAATAGATGGAAGAAGAAAGTTTTCAAATAGTGGAACCTTAAGGGGAAAAGGAGCACCTGTAGAAGGAGAGCTTTAATGTTCATTCAGGTAGGGGACAGGTCCAGTGGTTTCCTGTCTGTTCAAAGATGCATACACACATACTTAATAGAAGCCTATTGGAGCATGCATTTCAATGTGCTGTAGATACTCTTTGAAGTGTATGTACAAATAATAAAACCTAATACATAGTGACTGAAAGAGCAATATTTCACCAGATATCCCCAAGCTTCACTTTTATTACTCTTTTTATAGTTAGATAGAGACCATGTGTCTCATTCTGTCCAGTAGACTTCAGGAAGAAATGATGCATGCTCATTATACATCTGACCATGAACACTCCTTTAGGTTTTCTCTGCTTGAAATGACAAGTTGAGGTGGAGAGAATCTGAATCCCTGAGTCATCACAAGAAAGAAAGATACATTGAAGAACATCCTAGCTAATATCAGAAAGTGATACACTTTGGTGCATTAAGCCACTTGATACTTGGGGATTTATTTGCTATTATAGCATAGCCTATTTTATTCCAACTAATATAGTTTGGAAGGAAAGATGAATAATGAGTATTCTTTTGAACTGCCATTTTGTTTCATGAGTCTTTGTGTCATAAAAATATTCAGTGTAAAGCCTCTTTTCTTTTCTTTTCTTTTTTATTTTTTATTAAAGACAGGGTCTTGCTCTGTCACTTAGGCTAGAGTGAAGTGGTGCAATCATAGCTCACTGCTTCTAACTCTTGGCTTGGCCTCTCTTTCAAGGTGCTGGAATTTTTTTTTTTTTTTTTGAGACAGGATCTTACTGTGTTGCCCAGGCTGGAGTCTTTTCTCTGAAAGTGATATCTATTAGATATTTTGTTTTAAAATTATAAATCATTTGCTGCAGAACAAGTTCATGACATGGAAACCAAAAGCCAAATTGTTAGGCATTTGCCAATTGAAGAATGACTTAGGATGAAGATGAAGCATGTTAGTAGAGAAATATGATTCCAACAGGAAAAATAAAGGATTTATCACCAATGTTTATTGGCATGTCTATTCCATAAAATGAGGTTTTTTCAAGATCTGGAGGTCATTCAGTTAGAGGCAGTTTTTGTCATTAAAAATTGATTTAAATGTTCTTTATTATTTTTGTAAAGTTCAATGTCTCCTATAGAGAAGTCTTACATGAAAGCTTCATATTTTATTATTTTTTGGTATGGCTATTGCTTCAAACCAGAAAGATTAATGTTTAGGAGATTTTGATGTTTTAGGATATAGAAGGTCTTATGTCCTTTAATTGATTTATACAAGACAAAAATTAGATTTAAAAAGTTAATATTTTTCTCTGAATAAGAATTTAGACTCTCTGGTTTTCTTCCTCTCTCCATTCCTCCCTCTCTTCTCTCTTCCCAGTTTCTTTGGACAAATGGATATAGCCAATTTTGCTTATTGCACTATTCTGAGGGAGAACATGTTAAGATCAATGAAAAGCCTGGGTTCTGGTTGTCAATGTGTAAGCAGAATGAATTGAAATAGACATAAGCATCACTTAGTAGTCACCATTTTCAGTGGTTTACACTCCTTTCCATGGGCCAAGCTACAACTTGAACAAATAACACAAGGGGGTGGATATCTTGCTCTTCTTGGCACAAGGATTTGTCATTCTCTCCTGACTTGGCCACTGTTGACTACTAGCCAGTTTATGTAGTGACCTCTGCTTATTATGGCTTCACAATGGATTGTTGTCACCTTGTGGTCAGTGTATGTTGCTCCATAGCCAGCTCAACACTCAGAAAAGATGGAGAGAGTTGATTCTCAGTTTCAGTTTGGTGGGCCAGGTTTACATGCTAACCATAAGGGTCCTAGATGCTGGGGCTGCACTTTGTATTCTATTTGTCATCGGCTAAATCAGCTATGTTATAATTGGTTACACTTAATGTTGTATAATAACTCATTAGATGACTGGTTATATAACTTTTTATGAGTTATATAATGTGGTGTCAATGCATTTCACAACCTATTGGCATTTCTGCAACATGTCTATAAACTCTGAGGTAAGCACTTTTAAGAGACAACACATGCTTGCTAGCAAGGAACATTTATGGCAAGAAAGCCAGTTGTAAATATGGCAAACACGTTTATACTTGCACATTAAAATGTAGATTGGAATATCTTTTACAAGCTTCATTTCACATATAGCTAGATAAAAAGCATATATAATATGATGCTGCTTTATTGGTAGTCTTGGTATTTTGCTATCCGACAGAATTTCTTCAAAAGAGTATGTCTTGAAATCAATTTTAACATATTTTCTACTTCAAAACATAGTTTGCCTCAAATTTTGGAAATCATAAGAGATGTTCCTCTGATTTTAGGACTTGCACTGAATCATACTTTACTACCAAAACATTCCAGGGCACATTTATTCACCTCTTTGGTTTTGGGATTACCTTGGTGTCTCAGCATTTCTGCTAGATATTCTCATTATATTGAATCATTGAGAGAACAAAAGAAAAGAAAAGTTGTATTTGCATTTCCTTGGCAAAACTCTTTACTTGTTGGCAGCTGGTTAGTATTTTGCTGCTGGAAACTTGAATTCTTATTCTTCTTACAACTGAGGATGAATATAAGGTTTTCTGTCCCTTCACTTCCCAGAAAAGGCAGACAGACTTCTTTGTATTTTTGCTGTTAAGAGCAAATCTCCTTCAGTTTTAACAATATTGTGACTCAAATGAGGGCCAAAGCTTCAATTTATCTTCAAGAGGTGAAGTGCCCTTTCCTTGCTATTTCCCCCTCCCAATAACATATTGATTTAAATACTTGCTTTTATGCAAAACCCATGATAGGAATTCACATTTGTCTGACTTTATTTCCCTTTTTTGCATGCTACTTCTCCATCCATTCACAGAAATTTTGGGGCTTAATTTTAGTTCCTTCCCTCTTTTTCCTCTTTGGCTCTGACTCTAGTTAATGTCATACCTGCCTAAGACTTCACATGTGAAGCATCTTTGCTTGACTGTCTCAAAGGTGTATTATTTCAACATGTTCCAAACTAAATTTATGATCTTCCCTTAGCATCTCCACCAAAATTAACTAACCAGCTGACTAAGTAATGAACTGACTGGCTATTGACCACAGACACTGAGATTGTTTCCAGGGCTCTCTGTCTCAGGGAATCATGCCCCCTTTGTGCAGTTGTGCAAACCAGAAACCTAAAAGCTTTCTTGATGCTGCTCTTTCGTTCACTGCTCATTTTCCTTCCTCCTAAATATCTCTTGAACCCATCAGCTTTGCTTCATTTATAGCTCCATGATCACCTTCCTCATCTCTTGCCTGGATCTTTAAGTCAACTGCTTATTGTGACAGCTATCAAGGGGCACTGTTCAGATTTTTCTTCAAGAGAGAACCGACCTTGGAAGTGCAGATAACGACTGTTGCCTCCAGGATTGGCCTAAGTTTTTGAACTCAGGTAAAATGCTTCTCTTGCAGCCCCAGCTGACGACTAATCACAGAAGGGGTAGGAGAGCTTGAGCTCTTTTGACTGCTGTGGAGCTCCTCTATGAGAAATTGTTGCACTGTAGCTCTTCACTGGGTCAATTGAGACCTTCTCAAAGCTACATGACAGTCTCAGGCTCTTCCTATCAAATATTCCTTTCTGACACTCTCTTTCACAAGCTTCAGACTTGTGTTGCAGTTTGAAATATTTCCTCATTATACTTCCTCCTCCTTTTTACCTTTCATGGACATCATCTTCAATAAATCTCTTGCATTCTAACTCCATTGCATCTGCTGCTTGTAGGACCTTCTGAACCGCTCTCCTCTTATTCACTTTTGCTCTCCTCCAAGTTTTTTTATGCATCCAGAATATTTTTATTTCTCCTATAATTCTGTGGTTAAAATCTTTCATTGGCTTCCATCATTCATAAGATAGTGGCCGAAATCAGTAACATGATATATCAGGCCCTGCTGATTCTGGCTTGGCCTCTCACTCTAACCTCATCTTATTCCAAGTTCCAACACTGGATTTTCTTTAGTTTTTCGCTATTTCCTCCTCTTCCTGTATACTTCCATCTGTCTGCATAATCTTCTTTATGTAGCTTCCCATTAATCTTTCACAATGGAGCTTAAACATTTTTTTCCTCAGAGATGTTTTATCTGACATCACAGGCTATATCATGCCCTCCTATTTTATACTAACATAGTGATCTGTATCTTTCCATCATAAAACCTATCACAGCTGTGATTTAACATTTGTTCATGATGCTTTGGTTAAAAATCAACTCCCTCAATAGGCTGAGAGCTCCATGATGACAGCATCTATGCTTTTGCTTACCAATGTCTCTGTGAGAACTACAACAATGGGTAACACATAGTAGCTACTAAGAACTTTTATTAAATAAATAAATGAATGAAAATATTTAGAGGGTTATCCTTTATTCAATAAACCTATTTATTACAAAAGTTTATTTTATATATAGATATTTTCACTTTAAAACATTTTATTTCTATTTTCTAAATTAAAAGTGCTTTCAACCTTCTTCTTGAGTGGGAACTAAATTAGTATAAGTGAAAACTTGAGGACACCTCCGTTCCAAATGATCTTTCTTCTTTCACTTCATTGGCTATTTGGAGGGATAACACTGGCACAGTGAGAAGGAATCCAGGATTTGCATTCCTGGATTGTTAAAGTCATGTAGGCATAGAAAACAGGTGAGAAGTCAGTATTTTATGCAAGAACATCTGGAAATCAAGTTCGTTTTGTAGGATTGGACTTGAAGGTAACCTTGGGTAAGGTTTAGATTGACTTAGGAAAAAGATAGGTAAGGTGGATTTATTTTGAAAGCACTGATTGGTAATTATTTCCCTGGAGCCTTTGGGGAACACAGTTCAGAATGGAGGAGGATCCAATACTGCCTAGTGATTAAGAAAATAGACTCTGGACTCAACGTGCCTGGGCTGGAATTTTGGCTTTGTCACGTACTGGTTGTGTAACCATGGGAAAATTACTAGCCTCACTAAGCCCAGTCTCATCATCTGTAACATAGGAATAAGAGCTCCTACTTAATATGGTCTTATGAAGATTAAATGAGGAGCCACATGGTAAGCTCTAAACCACATACTACCTAGCACATAGTTAAATATTGAAAATCCTCAGCTATTATTAATATTACCAATATCATTTTGTTTTCTTGTTATTTATTCTTTGTATTTGAAGTCCCTGAAAACAGAACATGTCATTGTTGGATAGAAATTATTTTTTCATTTCATTTACTGTTTTTCTCCAATTGTTTCATATCAATGATGAGAAGCAGGAGGTCCTATAGTTTGGTGCACAGTGTAGAGATAATATAAAGTCTGTAGTTAGACTGTCCTCTGCCACCCACAAGCCACCTGATCTCAAGCACGTCCCTTGGCCTCTGGTGACTCAGTCTCTTCATACATGAAATGGAGATAATAAAATTTCCTATTTCATAGGATTTTTGTGAGCATTAAATAACTTAATGAATATAAAGGCCAGAGAGTAATGCCAGGCATATAAATAATGTTTGCCATTAATAAGTCCTGACTTCCTAGTAAGTTTAAAGCTCTTTGAAGGCAAGGACTGTGACAAAGAATTCTTGTTTTTCACAAAGCACCTACCTTTGTGCTGGGCACATAGCTAACGTGTAATACATAAATGATTGCTAACTGATTAGCTATTTAATATGCATAACAAAGCCTTGATTATAAATCTAAAATTATCTGTATTTAAATACCCTTTTCATTGAGCCTAGATCTGAGTCCTATTAAATCTAGCACTCAGTGTTAAATTCGCAGCTCATTTGGATATGTTACATGGTTTTAATGAAAGAATTTTCATATTTCTAAGTAATAACCCAAATGTCAACAACATATTCACAATCAGGTTTTGTTGTCCTTTACTGAACTGACTGCTGATCTAGAAATCAAATCTCAAATTAGTGGTATTTACTCTTGCCCAGCTATATATATTATACTTGAAGGAAATAACAAGCTTGAGAAAAAGGACTAAAATTTCTGGGCAGTCTTTAAACAAAACTGCAATCTATGTTTTTGGGAAGTCCCATTCAAAGATCAAAAAACATGTAATTAGGAGATAGGATTCAATTTCCAGAAATAATCGTTAGTGACTGTTTTATTAAAGAATGTCTATTTGAAGAATACACAATAATTTAAAATTATAATTTGCTTAATATTGGCTCCTTTGAACAAGCAGCGATTACCAGCTTAGGTTCTAAATCCTGTACAGCTGTTCCCTCACATTCTGTTTATGATTTGAGCCAGCAGACCCCACTGTTAACTTCTTGAAAATGTTCATGAGTTTGCATAAGTGTATGTACTTAAAATGTGTGGTTCAAATTTATATTTCTGATTTAAAAATATGAAGATATCCATAAAGTTTAGGTAAAAGAAGAAGTCATTATTTAACATAGGTTTCCCAGTGGAAATTTAAAAAAGTCATGGCTGCTTAGGTATAATATAAAAGTGTTTGCAATGGAGAATCTTAGTACTTTAGTTACTTCCTCCCCCACAAAAAGTGCTAAATTGTTGTCTAGTATTCTTGCATGGGAAGACTATATAGTGGCTAAAACGCCGGGTTGTAGAGTTAGGCAAACTCTCATTAAAATTCCAACTCCGGCCCTCTCACTTGTGGGACTTTGGGCAATTTAGACAATATCACTAATATAAATAAAAACTGCAGCAAGTTATCCAGGTGATCTAGCTAAGATAATTGATGAAGGTAGCTACACTAAGCAACAGATTTTCAATGAAGACAAAACATGCTTATATTGTAAGAGGATGCCATCTAGGACTTTAATAGCTAAAGTGAAGAGGCCAATTAGTAGCCTGTCACACAAATAATGTGATATAGTGCAAAAGCTTTTTTTGACCAGGGACCAACACAGATGGGATATGTCTGGATCAGTTCAAAGTAGTCATGTGACCTTGAGATAACTGAGCTTCATAAAGACTGAGCTTCCTCTAGATCTCACTGCTTTACTTCTTCATTGCATAGGGTACTCAATTCTTCATCACATGACACAATAATAATTATCATTTATTGAGCTCTTGCTATCTGATAGACACTAATCTTATGATTTTACATGTATTATCTTATTTAATACTCTCAACAACCATGTGAGGTAGGCAGTATTATTAGTATTTTCCTCACATTGGAGACAAGGAAACTGAAGCATGGAAAAATTAAGCAAATTGTGCATTTGGGATTTTATCTCAGGTTTCTTAACGCTAGAGCTCACTTGTTTATATAAAGAGTAGTGACTCATTTCACCCCTTAGCTGAAATGCTGTATTAGTTTCCCATTTCTGCTGTAGCAAATTAATACCACAAATTTAGTGGCTTAAAAACAGCATACATTTATTATCTTACAATCCTGGAGGTCAGAAGTTTGAAATGGGTCTTAGGGAGCTAAAATCCTGATGTCAGCAGCACTGGTTTCTTTTGAAGGCTCCAGGTGGGAATCTATTTCCCTGCCCTTTCAGCTTCTAGAGGTTGCCTGTGTTCCTTTCTCATGGCCCACAGCCAGCAATCACATCACTCCAAACTTTGCTTCCATCATTGAAATCTCCTTCTCTCACTCTCCTGCCTTCCTCCTTGACTTATAAGGAAGGACTCTATGACTACATTTAGGGCCCATTTGGATAATACAAGGCAATCTTCCCATCAAAATCCTTAATTCAATCACATCCACAAAGTCACTTTTGCCATGTAAGGTAGCATATTCATAGGTTCCCAAGGATTTAGGTGTGCACTTTGGGAAACCATTAGTCTGCCTACTGCAAATGCTTATTTAAAGGATATCAGTAACTTATTAATTAGCAAATCCTATAGATATTCTCAGGCTTTTCCACCTTCAACCTACCTGTAGCATTTGATATTATCTACTACGCACTTTCTTGAAACTTCCCCCACTTGTAATTTTCTAATTACACCTTGCCTGGATTTCCACCCTCTTTGATGACTACTTTTCTCTTTTCAATTCTTGTGTTTGTTCCCGTCAATGTAGATATTTCCCAAGACTTTTAAAATTCTTTATTCTTCTCACTCTATACTGCTTGAATTAATATCCTCTTGCACCCGATCTTATAACAGAAACTGTAACCAATATGTAGACAGTGCCCACCATTTGTGTCCTCAAACATTGTTTTGTACTTGAATTTCAATGCAATATTTTAACAGTGTCTGCTAGATATTCCTCTCACTGCTCTGACCTCTCCAATTCAGCATTTCAAAGTGAAATTATGGTCTACTTTCCCACATCTGCTGTTCTCTTCAGTTTAATATTTTTTTGATGGCCCTTGACCTTCTCAGTCATCCTGTCTCATGAACTCAGCATCCTCTTATACTGTTCTATCTCATTTGTTCTTTAAAATATACAGATCTGCTTGTATACTATGTTATTCTTATTCCTCCATTTGCTTCATTTCCACTGCCATTCTTACAGTTCTCTTGTCAGGTCGATCTCATTAACATATCAATCTATTTTATGCATTGCTGCCAGATTTACCTATCCGAAGCTGAGCTCTGGTCTTATTACACTCCTCCACCTCAAATCTTCTTGTTCACAGAATGATGTATTTTCAATTACCTCCTTCATCTACTTTCAATGTTATTTCTTCCAGTGTGCATTTATACTGTTTGCTTGTGGTAACTTGAACTCCTTGTCTCCTGTTTATCATATACTTTCCTATCTTTTCCCTCTTGATAATAATTTCCTTATACCTCAGATATCTTTGTCAACTATTTACATTTATTTAAACCCAACTCATTTTTAGGATTTAGTTTAATGTTACTTCTACCAGGAAACCTTTATTAATTTCTCCCTTTTTGAATTATCAGAAGCTTTCTCATCTTTTATTAATTTAATATCTTTGATTCATGTATGTAGTTTTTTTTTAATGTCATTGAAGCAAAGGTTATATTTGATTCATCACTCAATATAGATGTTTAGGAAATATTCTTAAAGTCATGAATCTATAAAATGGGCCAAGAGTAATGATTTTCAATTTGAGGAGTAAGAAAGGGTAGTCAGAATCTTGGGTTTGTATAATTATTTTGAAAGGTACATTAAATATTATAGAATACTTAGAAAAATAAAAAACCTATTTTTAAAATTCAAATATTAATGAAGTACATATTTTTATTATGATTGCCATACATTGGTAGCAAATATCAGTATGGACTTTGAAGGCAACTCTTCCAGTTTGAATCCTGGCCAGGCAATTGTTGGTGAGTTATTCAAACTCTTTGTTATCCATATTACTCCATTCAAAAACTGAGAGATAATAATAGTTATCTCATAAGGCACCTCATAATGCACACAGAATAGTACCTGGCACATGATAAGTCTGCAAATACATTTAGTCAATTATTAACTATCATTATTATTTCTCAAAAGTTGGCATAGCTTTTAAATATTGGGAAGAACTGGAGTAGATAATTTTTACCATAACAACATCTCTAAAATTCTATCGGTCTAACACTAGAATAATCCTGCTTTGTATGTATCATTGTATGTATTTATATACACAGAGACAGTTAAAATGATAACTATTTCATCTTTATTATAGATTTATTAGGCATTAGATGCTTCTGAGACTTACTCATTCTGAATCAGTACTTATTGATTTTAGCTTTTTATAGTTTGTGGCAGTAAGCTTGTAGAGAGGTGAGGCATGTCTTTGAAATTATTATTTGGGCATATTCTTCCACTGCCCTTTCTTGTAATTTAGATTACAGTTCTGTCTTATAGTATTTATAATGCTTGCTTTGTATGTATTTGTGCATTAGTGTGTATATGTTTGCTGCACTAAATTCACACAAAATGTGTTAAGTAATTATAATGCAATGCTTTACTCTGTAGGTTGCTTCTATTTGAGAAGGCTACTTTCCCCTCAGACTGCATAATTTGTTATTTTGAGTGAAATAGTTTCATTTTTGTAACTTTGTGTTTGAATCATGTGTCAGGTAGACTGCAGAGACCACATGAGGATTGATACTGTTGGAAGAAGTAGAAAAATATTTGTTTATACCCTAAAAACATACCAATATATTTCAGGTGAGCATTTCTCTACAAATAAAATTTTTTACTAAAAATTTCCTTTTTAAGATTAGGTTGCTCCTGAAAGATACTAATTTGGTACTGTTTGCATATTTATACTATTAATTAAGAGCATTGTTTTAGTCATTGAAGTTATCAGAACTAACTCAGACATGCAGTTAGAATTCATAAAACCTTCACATTCTGAGTACTAGTTGTGTTGGGAGGCAGTGAATAAAGAAACTTGTCTACCAGACAAACTTGCATGCCTTTTTAAAAATTAATAAAGATTTACATTGAGTTGTGCCACTTAATCAAGATAAGACAAAGTTTCTATAAATATTACCTTGTGATTTAAAAATTCAAAATGCACTTATAGAAATGTAAAATGCGAACCCTTTTTTACTGTAATGACTTCTTCCCTTAATGATGAAGAAACTGAGGCATCATGATGCCAAGTTACTTGTCCAATGTCATAACACCAAAAAGTTAAAGATCTAGAATTCAAAGATGAACCCTTTGAATTCAGTTTGAGCTGAATTTTGCCACACTGCCATTAGTAGTAATTTATAGGATACTAATGAAGTGGTTAAAGTAGACAAAAATTAGATGATGGTTAAGCTGCTCTGGAAATATAGATAGAGTAATCAGATGTATTTATTGCTGTTTATTTATTACTTTGAACAAAAAAGCTAATTTATAAAATAGTTATATGTTTTAATATACTTTTAAAAATTAAATGTAACCTGGTTTACAAGATAAGATCTGACTAATGTGTAGAAATCTTGGAGATTATCTGGAAGGTTCTAGTAAAACAAGGAGTTTTCTCATATTTTCTTTTCGGAGAAATATAGGCTTTTATAGCAAATCTGTTTTTCATATGAGTTCTTTGTTCTTTGATTTCAGAAAAATATTTAAATAGTTAGGATAAAGTCCTAAAACGCCGGTAGATGGCAGCAACTTTCTGTTATTGGGTATTTGCTCTTGATAAACACTTTTGGCTGCAGAGCTGACTGACATGAGATGAAGAACCGCAATCTGTGGTGGCTATGTATTAAGATACGCGAGTGTAGGTGTATTTTCTATTTGGCTTTCCAAAAGCAATTTTCTGTTATTGGTTTTGAAAGACTATCCCATGCTCTTTATTTGAATAAGGATTGAATCACATTTGTCTGGATCTGAAAGGAAAAGAACCAAATGCAGGACATTCTCAACAAAAGCAATATCAGGGAGCATTCTGTTATCATTCTTTGACATTGCACTTAGGCAGTTACACACTTTTTCTAAATACGGTGACCTGTGTGATTTATGTGGACTTCCAAAAGCAATGATCCAGTAAATTTACTAACAGTTCCAGTAAATTTGCTTCACGGATCCTGCATCTGATGATTGCCTTCTGCTCTTGGCATTTTCTGCCTAATATACCATGTAATGTGGTTCAAATTGAGAGTTTTATTTTGTCAAATCATTCACTGGAGAGGCTAGTGAAGCCTTTTACTATGTATTAGACAAATTGAAGCCATTGATGGTTTGGGTTGCATTGCTTTTGAAGGCTTTATTAGAGTTGTCAAGGAAAAAGTCACTCATACTCCTATTGACCTTCAAATAAATTTACTTAAATATCTTGGATACTCTATTTTTATGTTAAACTACATGTAAGTATTAAAATTGCTATAATTGAGATATTTCCTTGTTATGAATATCATCCTTTGGATTAGATAACTGGTATTGATGAAAAAGGATATTTCCATTAATACATTTTTAATAGAATTAGAACATTAGCTCTCCAAGCCCTGAATATTTTGAACTTTCCCAGCACTGTTTGCATTTAAAGAAACAGAAAGAAACATTTTGTGGATCTGACCCTTCATGGGTAACCCTCTGACTATTAGATAAGTTTTGGCATAACTGTATTGCCCAGGCTGGTTTCTGACATCTGTTTTTTTATTTGTCAGTGGTCCAGAATCCAAATAAATATTTTTGGAAGCAGGATACCTTGTTCATAATTTGACAAGTCCAAGTAAATATTCATGTTTACTAAGACCAAATAAGACATGAGATGAGCCAAAACCACTAATTTATGGAAACTCATTTTCCTTACATAATTGGCCCTAAAGGTAGATGAAAGCTAGTGAGCTCCAGGGATTTGCTCCATGATTACTTTTCCACTGTCATGGATACAGTGAACATAAAGTGATGCACAATTTCTATAGTAGAATGCCTTTACAATTCTGACATGTAAGGACAAGAGAAGTATCTGCTTTCTGTTGATTTAGTGAAGAAGTTTTTTTATATAACCATCTCTAGGGATATGGTTTGCACAGCAAAATTGTTTTATAGTAAGATGCTTAATGGAATAATTTTATTTTATGACAGAATTGTCATCCAAACATTTTTAAATTGTTTAAAATAAAAGAGAGTATCAGGAGAGTCAGTTTCACTAATTTATGAAAGTAATGAATCAGAGAAAAGTGACCTCACTTTCTCTACCATTACTAGCATTGAGGTCAGTAACAAAACTGAAAATAGTAATCAGTGGTCCAAATAAATTTTGTTTTAGTGCCAAGAATCAAACTTTCAAAGGACCATTTCTTAGAACCATAGGATATTATTCACCATTTTAATTGGAAGTCAGAAACTTGAAATCCACTAACTAATTCTTTTATTCAAGAAATATTCCAGTGCCTGCTTTATGCAGGCAATCACTAGTGAACAAGAGAGATGTGGTTCCCACCCTCAAGGAATTTTTTTTCAGGGAAGAGGGAGATTAAATAACTAATTTTAAAGTAATTTAAAACATTATAAATAACTAATTACAAAGTATTTTTTAAAATTATAACTGTGCTATTTATACTGAAGAAGTAGAAGGTGTCAAGAAAATACTCAAAGAGTCTAACACAATTTGGGATTTTAAAGAAGAGTTCCTCGAAGTTTATTTAAAATTTTTAAAATCTAAAATAAAATAAGGTTTTGACATATACATAGTTTACCTGTTTCCACTGATGAATGGGAAGCTCTACTTTTACATTGTATGGTTATAGGACAACTCAAAAAGCAAAATATGCAGGAATTCGGAAAAGAATTTGGCATGTTCTGTTTGCACAAATATGGATATATTGGTGCTGAATTCTTACACAAATTCCTCACATATTGGAGATGGACACACAACTATTTAAATAGGAGAAAATATATCTTTTTTAAAACAAATTTAACTTCCACTTAAATAAATTAAATTTTCATTTTATGCTACTTTGTAAGATGATCCACAGCATAGAACCATATAAACAGATTAAGTGTTCATGGAAATGAATGGGTTAAATAATTAAAATGTTTACCAGAAAAAAGCATGTTGGATTTGGGTGAGTATATATCTGTAGAAAAACCAGTCGGAAAATATGTAATGCTCACCTCTGTGTGTAGCTTTGTCTACTTTGTGAAAATTAGATCAGACTTGTAAAACATCAACACTACCCCAGAACACTAGGGAGACAAAAGTCCATTTACACTTTTTAGATTGAATTATGATTTTAAAAATATAAGTGATTGGTTAATAGTAATAGAATTTGATTTTAATAATAAAATATTTTTTTAAGGCTTAAAAGTTGCTGGGAATGTTAGAGAGAGAGAGAGAGAGAGAGAGACTTTCAAAAACAAATTTAGTGAGAAACAAGAAACACACAAAAAAGAGAAATACTATAAAATAATAAGCAACCAAAATGCTAAAATTTAATCCGCAAATATGCAGGTAAAGGAATCATCCTTTTGATGCCAGAAATCATTCTTTCCCACTTAAAATATATGTAAAAATGTTCATTAACTATCCGTGTTTTAGACATTCTACATTTTAGTAAAAAATTTTGTTTTTATCTACTTAGTCCTTGACATAGTCTCAAGTCTTCTCAGCTAAGTTGACTGATGGTTGCTTTTCTAATCAGTCTTATCAAAGTTTTATTGATGACATGCATTTTTTATTTAGATTATTTTATAAAATATAATTTTCTATAATTTGTTATGAAGTTTATATTAGCCTAAGTAAATTAATCTAAAACTATCCAGTTCTCTCTTAAATTGGGCATGGGTTTAAAAATATGGTAAACTTGATCCCAACCATTTTTACGTTTTCTGCAAAAGTTATCCTACGATTGCTTAATTTAAAATGTTCTCAATTTTGTTTTGTGTTTAATTCCTAGAAATCTCTTGTTCAAATAAATCTTTAAAAAATCACTTGCTATTTTGCTGACATATAGTGTATACAGATGTTTGTTCAAAATAGTCAAATTTGGGAATGTTTTGTGCACATTAATAATGATGAATAAATTTCTTTGATATTTAACACTTGTATGCTATATTAAAATATAGTGCTATTGATGGTGTTTAATGAACTAGACTTATTTGTTGCTGTGAAGAAAATAAGCAAGAAAAGATTTACTAAGTCTTTGTACCTGTAAGTCATTATTATTATGATGAAGCAAAGGATAGTGAGCATCTGTTCTTTATCTCCACTGAAGCCAGAACATGAGGAAATAAACTTAAACTGCAGTATGAGGTAGTTAAGTTAGAATAATTGAGGAATTTCCTGACAGAGTTGTTAAACATTGAAATGAATCAGGAAAAGAGGTTGTGAAATATCCTTAGATTCTTTTTTTCCCCCTAAATTTAATAGAACGAATATTTGGTGTGTGTTAGTTTGACCTGTAAGCTGATAGGCCTCTCAGGGTTTAGTTGTCTCTACCTATGATATAATGAAGAAGTTCTTTCAAATGTTAATGTCCCAAGGAGAACCATGAAAAACAAACAATAATCAAATAATTGCCACGTTTATTGGGTTTTTGTTATGTAGTAAGCTCTGTGTGAAGAAACTTACCAGCATTTTCCCATTTGGATGAGTAATGAATCTGGTAGTTCAGTCTACGTGGATTCTGTGTACAGATTCTGTGTACAGAAAATGGCTGCCACTCACCAAATAACTCATCGCTAGCAGCAGATTTATATATTTCTTAAACTTATTGTAATGATTGAAGAATCACCCCTTCTGTAACAGTGATAATTCCCTCATTTTGAGAGGGACAGAAATGTAGCATTGTAGGTGAATTGGTCAGATAACTTTAGATATGTTAATATGACAGAGAGAATCTGATTATGAGTTTCATGGAGTTGTATTAGGGGATTCATTGTTTCTAGTGTTCCCTGCTATCTGTAATGACAACATGATTATGGGTGCTCCTGGGTTCAGAGTCTGCCTTGAATAATTCAGTGAGCTGAAGATCATAGCATTTTTCTTCCAAAGGGCAGAATGTACTTCTGCAAAAGAATAAACCCTAGTGTCTATCCATAGTTGTAATCTAGAAAAAAAATCTATGTTTTTAATGGATCCAAACCTTTGAAGCCCAAATACCTGTATCCATCTCATTGTCATCTTTTTCTTTTCTGAAATAAACCCTTCACTTTAGGTTTCCATGATAGTTAAATCCTAGGTCTTAATGGAGTTTGCCAGTCCTGTGTGATGGGGTTTATTTTTGTATTTGCTCTTTGGGATCTTTTGATTGTGAACTCTAGCAACAAAGATGGGCCTTGATTTCACAGCCTTGTAAGCATGCCCAGAGGTTTCACTAACGGGAGACGCAGCAAGTCTAATGGAAAGAAATGATAGTGAAAACATGTAAGTTGGCAGACAGTTTGCTGGAATCCCCTGAGTTGATGAAAAGCAAGAACGTTTTTCTCTTTTGATAAGGCTTCCCAAATGTATTCATTTCCTTTAGCTTTGCTTGCACTACTATTGCTGTTACTACAAGTTCTAGTCTAAGTTTTATGAAAATTAGAAGTCCCCAAGGGTGGGACCAGTGAACAAAAAGTCCAGAACTCCGAGTTCTAAGTGGGCCTTGCCACTGGAGTCACCAAGATTAAACTGACACAGACCTCAAAATTGAAACACATTTTCCTTCTGCCTTTGAAGTTGTTTCAAACAATTATTATTTTTTTTTCCTAGAAGAGCAGCAATCAGAAACAGCACAGACATTATCTACAAGGCCAGATATTTTCATGGCTTAGGTAAATCACAGAATGTAAATTAAGCACCTTGAAAGAAAATGAGTGCATAATTTACTAGGTTTTATCATTGCCTTCTTGGCTTTATTTAAACTTTTTATTTCTTTTAAAAAATCGCTGCTAAAACTCTATCATTCTCATCCATGTGGACAAGTGGAATTTAATCCTTTTTGGTTTACAAGAGTGCTGCATAACACAGTGAACACTTGTTTGGGGCTGTACAGTTAATGCTGACAATGAGCAGTGTGAACTTGGGCAAGCTGCATAGCCTCCTTTTGCTCGCTTGCATTAATAAAATAGGGCTAAGGATAGTCCTTAAATCATGGAACTGTGAGGATCTGATGAGCTAATTCAGATAAGATCCTTAGCACTGTCCTGTTTCATGGGCTGCACCATAAATGTTATTTCTTGTCCTCTTTTCCTCTTGTTCCTGCTCATTCTCTTCCACTCAAGCCATCTTTGAGTCCTAGAACTGAGTGAAAAGCTTTGACTCCAGATTATTAATATACATCTACATACAATTTTATATATGTTTCAGGTAGTTTACAGACACCCTGAGAATTCATCCACGGACCATAGTGAAGAACTACTTTAAGTTAGGTGGGCTCAATTCAGAAGCATGATTCCAGAAGCACTGTGAACACAGGCAAAGGAATAATTTCTATATAACACTTCAGAAACTGATTCTACCCAACCCAACCTCACCTATCTCTCTAGCTCTGATGTTCATTCGGCAAGCGATGTGGTTGTTGATGCTGACTCTCACCCATTTCTCCCACTGTTCTACCAGTTTCTGGCACCAATTCAGTCTCTTAGCCTCTGGAAAGAACTCTCTTCCTGTATAGGTTTGTTGCCAGGTCCTGCTCCATTCCATGTAGTCACCTTACCATTTGGTCACAGAGCTTCTTAATTAATAACTAATTAATTATTCCCCCTTCTCTCTATGTATTACTCATTCACCTCTTTGTTAGCTGGCTCCTACCATCTGCAGTGACTTGTGCTAAGCTGCCAAAGTCATCTGCCTGAATCGGCTTCATCTCAAATTGTCCCTAGTCCTGTTTGCATAGCTCTAAGGTTAGCATTTCTCTTTACTCATTGACAAAATATTGATGGCTAACCCAGGTGAAACTACAAAAGTGCAAGATTTTCTAACAAAATACAAAAATGAGTGTCAATGGCATCATATAAATACCAGGTGAAGACAGCGAAACAGAGAAATCCTCATGTCACTAGGATGGCTGTGGCATACTTTATTTGAATAATTGGGAGGTGGAGCAGATTCTACAAAGTACTGTTTTTCAGAATAGCAGGACATAATTTAGAATGCTCGGTAATTTCTCAAATGTTACTACAATTCTGATCAAGTTGATAGGACTTCCAAAGATCAGGAGATGAGGTTACTTTGGTGGTCACATATGGAGAATGTTCACTCATTCAACTTTTCACTTATTAACCAACTATATATTGACTACTTCCTAAAAGCTGCAAGGAACCAGAGGTAAAGCAAACATAGATCTTTCTCTAAAAGAAACACAATTATCAAACTATTGGTTCATAAAGCAGGTAATGTGGTAGAAAATTTTATAAAAGTCTTTTTAATTTTGATTAAAGTAAGGTAAAATGAGACTAATTAGCTATATTTTATTTTGCTTGTTTAGAATTATGCTTTATGGTTATTTTCATTTTTTAAATTAATTTTTTGCTGAACTTTTTATTTTGGAATAAATTTGATTTACAGAAAAGTTGCAAAGATAAGACAGAGTCCCCATATATTCATTACCCAGTTTCCCCTATTGTTACTATTTTATATTGCCATAGTTATATAGAATGTATAAAAATATATTTAATGTAACTTAGTTGTCACAACTAAGGAACTAGCATTGGTACATTACTAAACTCCATTAGCTAAACTTCAAATTTTATTCACAATTAAATAATTTTTCCACGAATGTCTTTTTTCTATCCCAGGATTCAATCTTGGACTAGAAATTGCACTTAGGTATGACTCCTTACTCCTCTGTGGTCTATGAAATCTTTCCTCATTTTTCATGACCTTCAGTTTTGAAGGATATTGGCCAGGGATTTTGTTGAATGCCCCTCAATTTGGGTTGTTCTGTTATTTTTTCATAATTATACTAGGGTTATGGGCTTTGGGCAAGACTATCATAGAGGTGAAGTGCCATTCTCATCATACCATATCAGGAGGTACATGCTATTAACATAACTTACCACTATTGCTAAAGAACAAAATTTCAATTAGTTTCACAGATCGAAATGGATTTTATTACTCATTCATGAACTGAGCAGCATTCAGTCTACAAGATAGAAAGAAGCTTCGATGTGCTAGATAGAGTGAGTGAAAAGCAGGGGAAACATCAGAATGAACAAATAGTTGATTGGTTGTGTCAAGATTACTTTCCTTACGGGAAATGAACAAAATCTTGTTGCCATAATATCTCCTGATTCTCAGAAGGCCAAATCTCTTCTGATTTCTTGGAAGGTCAGATCTTTCATGTGAGTAACTTAGGTTTTCTTTTGGTGATTTGAAACCTTAGCATGAGTGATTCCATTTTGGTCCTGCTGTCTTTTCTTTAATACTGTTAATATTGAAATTGATCACTTGGCTGAAGTAGTATTTTCCAGATTTCGCCACTGTAAAGTCACTTTCTGTATTCGGTTATTTGGAAGCAAGTCAAGAAGTCCAGCTCACCTTCAAGGGACAGGGGACCTAATACTGCTTTGTTATTATTCATGTAGCTAATCAGCAGAACTGAAGGCATTAAATAAAATGCTTCGAGTTTCTTAGACAAAAAATAAAACAAATTTAAGTAAAACTAGATTTCCTGACCTTTATTGAATCACTGTCTCAAGCTGGAATATGACATTCAGAACAGAAATAAGCAGTTATTATTTTCCTGTCCATCATTTAAGATGAATGTGAGCCAAAGTAATAATGGCCAATTTTAAGCTGACGTGATAAAGTGGCTTCATCTAAATCCTCATGGAGGCCTTGAGCTATATCTTAAGATAGTGATGAGAGGGGAATTCTACAAAATCCCTTGCCAATATCCTTCAATCTGTCCCATGATGATGTAGGCCATATCCAGACCTGTAGTCCCATTTTTATAGTCTTTTACAGAAATAGATATGCTTTGCCCAGGGATACAGTCTTTGACCAGGACCCAACAACTATTTCCCCCCACTATTATTTACTGAGCACCTATTATGTGCCAGAACCTTCCAGGTATTTTTCATACTTTATCTTGCCAATATAATAGTTTTATAAAATAGTCATTAGTAGCTCAATTTTATAAGAAAATTGAAGCTTAAAGAGGCCAAGTAACTGGTTTTCAGTATTCCAAATGCATGGATTTTTACATACATATGGAATATGTAATTTTTTATTGATTTTTATTTTTTAAATTTAGTGTATTATGGAGGTACAAGTGTTGAGGTTACATATATTGTCCATACCCCCCCCCCCCGAGTAAGAGCTTTAATCGTGTCCATCCCACAAACATTGCACATCTTACTCGTTGTGTTTGTATATACCCATCCCCTCCTCTCCTGTCCCACCCTCCTGACACCCAATAAATGTTATTCCTGTGTCCACACAGGTGTTGATCTGTTAATGCCAATTTGCTGGTGAGTACATGTAGTGCTTGTTTTTCAATTCTTGAGATACTACACTTAGTAGAATGGGTTCCAGTTTTCTCCAGGGATATACAAGAGGTGTTATATCACCATTGTTTCTTAAAGCTGAGTAGTACTCCATGGTATACTATACCACATTTTATTAATCCACTCATGAATTGATGGGCACTTGGGTTGTTTCCACAACTTTGCAATTGTGAATTGTGCTGCTACAAACATTCGAGTGCAGGTGTCTATTTTGTAGAGTGTCATTTGATCTTTTGGGTAGATGCCCAGTAGTGGAATTGCTGGATCAAATGGCAGATCTACTTGTATCGCTTTGAGGTATCTCCATATTGCTTTCCACAGAGGTTGAACTAGTTTGCAGTCCCACCAGCAGTGTAGGAGTGTTCCTCTCTCTCCACATCCATGCCAGCATTTATTGTTTTGGGACTTTTTGATAAAGGTCATTCTCACTGGGGTTAAGTGATATCTCATCGTGGTTTTGATTTGCATTTCCCTGATGATTAGAGATGTTGAGGATTTTTTCATATGTTTGTTGGCCATTATTCTGTCTTCTTTTGAAAATTTTCTGTTCATATCCTTTGCCCATTTTTTGATGGGATTGTTTGATTTTTTCTGGCTGATTTTCCTGAGTTCTAAATAAATTCTAGTTATCAGCCCTTTATTGGATGTGTAGCTTGCTAAAATTTTCTCTTATACTGTGGGTTGTCTGTTTGCTTTCTTTACAGTTTCTTTGGCTGTGAAGAAGCTTTTAAATTTGATCAGGTCCCATTTATTTTTTTTTTGTTGTTGTTGTTGTTGCTGTTGTGATTGCCTTTGGGGTCTTCTTCATAAATTCTTTGCCTAGGCCTATGTCTAGAAGAGTATTTCCAACATTTTCCTCTAGAGTTCTAATAGTTTCACACCTAAGGTTCAAGTCTGTTACCCAGCGTGAGTTGATTTTTGTGAGGTGAAACGTGTAGGTCTTGTTTCAGTCTTCTACATGTGGCTATCCAGTTTTCCCAGCACCATTTATTGAATAAGGATTCTTTTCCCCATTGTATGGAATATGTAATAAAGTCTGATAATGTAGATTCTTGATAGTTATTCTAGTGATGCCATTAAGATCTTTCTATAATAATTAAGGTTAATAGCCATTTCATTTTAATACAGTAATTTGGTGGCCATGATATTTCCAGATTCAAGGAAGTTCTGAATATTACTATATTGCCAAAATCCCCCAGGTAGATAAAAATTCATAACATTAGGAAGCATTCAGCTGAAGGTACTGCTGGAAGCAATCTTATTTCATTTTCCACAGAGTATACACTTGCAGATAATTTTGTCTTTGTATTGAGAGTCAGCATCAAAAAATGTTTAACAGTCAAGTTACAGGGGAAAATCAAATCAAAGAGTCTGTCTTGAATATTGTTTGAGAGAAGTTAATCTCTTAGGTTTCCAGTTCCTAATTCTCAAAGATACTTAAAAATATTATTAAAAGTCATTGAGTATGGAAAGATCCATAAATTTCTGGGAAATGTTGTAAAGTTATTTTCCTGGTAGCTGAACAAAGGGCTGAATTATGCCCAAAATGGAGGTGAAAGTCCATTTTCTAAGCCCATTTGACTAATCCTTTGTTGTTGAACATAAAACAGGATAACTGGTTCATTTTTCTCTTTCTGTGCTTCTTTTGGAAATAGTTTTATGTAGTCTGACATTATTCAAATTCATCAGGAGATCACAATAAAATTTGCTATTCAGAAGGCAAGTGATGGTCCAGATTTTCAGTGTTATTTCCTAACTCTGTCCTTCTGGGACAGAGTTACATAAAGAGGACACCAAGCAGAATTTGAAGGAGGTGACATTTTTTCTTCCATTTTTTCCTTGCCACCTTTTCTTTAGTTTTTTTCTTCACTCAGAGCACTTTCTATTATTACTTAAGACCTCTGGCCAAATGGAAAAGATCTAGACTTTAACACCTTGTTGTGAATTGGTTAACTGTATAGTTTCCCTTAAGCTGTCTGTATTTTAAAAGAGAAATCTTTAGTAGGAACCTGAGGTGATGATATATTTTCATGAATAGTAGTGTCTGGATACAAAAAAATAATTTGGGCAACTAGAATGTTAAAGCATTCAAAATATATTCGTTCGTAAGTTCTGTGATTCATATTTTAAAAATTATCTACTTAATCTATAAGAAATAAGGACAATTCATCCATTCAATAATATTTATTGAAAAATTATTATAAACCACACACTATTGTAGGCAAAGGGATATCACAGTGATCAAATACAGACAATCCCAAAACAACAAATGCTGGTGAGGATGTGGAAAAATAGGAGCACTTTTACACTGCTGATGGGACTGCAAATTAGTACAATCTCTGTGAAAAAGAATTTGGAGATACCTCAAAGAGCTAAAAATAGAAATATTATTTGATCCAGCAACAGCACTAATAGGCATCTACCCAAAGAAACAAAAGACATTCTATAATAAAGACATCTGCACTCAAATGTTTATGGCAGCACAATTCACTATTGCAAGGATGTGGAAACAACCCAAGTGCGCATCAGTTCCACGAGTGGATTAACAAAATATGGTATATGTACGCAGTGGAATACTATTCAATTACAAAAAACGATGGTGATCTAGCACCTCTTATATTTTCATAGAGCTTGAGCTTGAGGGGTTGGGGTGGGTAAACTCACAACTAATGGACGCAGTGAACGTTGTAGGGGGGAAAGGGCACGCCTCAAATCATAGCTTGGGTGTGGCAAAGTAATAACATGTAACCAAAGTGTTTGTACCCCCATAATATCCTGAAATAAACAAAAGGTCCCTGCTCTCATAGCGGTTATATTCTAGAGGAAGAATGAAACAATAAGAACACACACACACACACACACATACACACAAGTAAATATATGTCAAATGGTGATAAGTGGAAATAATTAAAAACAAGAAAATAAATGGTGTATATATAAAGTGATGGGACTGGCAGAGTGATAATACCAATGATTAAAACATAAACATTTATTCATGGTAATATAAGAAAGCAAGTTAAAATTTGTTCTATCTTAGAGACATTTTTAACAGATTGAGGGGAAAGGCAGTATATTAATCCATATGCTTCATTTTATGTTTCATTTGCATTTTCTATATTCCAAAAATAGGACCCTTATATGTCAGGCAATATACAAGCACATTATGTATATTATTTCATTTAATTCTCACGACAACCCTGAAATGTAGGTAGGATTGCCCCACCTCAATTTTACAGGTGAGAAAACTGAGACTCAAACAGGTTAGGTAGCTTATCTAAGATCACATAGTTAATGGCAAAGACAGGATTAGCCCTCAAGGCTGTCTGACTCCATAGTGCCTGCCTGCTTTTTTGTCTCTGTTACATTGCAGGCTGTCAACACCTACTTTTATTCCTGTCCCCAACTCAGTAGAGACTTATAGTCCAATCATGTGATGGTTCATTCTGAAGGATCAGGCTTACTTCAGTTCCTGAATCACATTAAAATAGATAGAATCAAGATAGAGACAGTAATGGCTAATTGAGTGTTTACAAACAAATAACTTGGAGAAGTTAAAACCCAAGTACTACAAATTATTATTTTTGAATATTTGAACATCAGTTTGGCATATAGGTGCTCATTTAGTGTTATTTTATTTTTTTAAAAAATGACAAGGATAGAAGAATGAGCTAAATATCATCCAGTTAGGCAAGTCCAGTATACAGGACATTCTATGGGAAAACACACCTGGTCTCTGTAGACATAGACCAATGGAGTAAAACAGAGAACCCAGATATAAAACCATCCACATACAGCCAACTGATCTTTGAAAAGGCAGATAGCAATATGCACTGGGGCAAAGAAGCCCTATTCAATAAATGGTGCTGGGAAAATTGGATAGCCACATGCAGAAGAATGAAACAGGATCCATATCTGTCCCCACTCACAAAAATTAATTCAAGATGGATAAAAGACTTACAAGTGAGGCATGAAAACAAGAATTCTATAATAGAAGAAAATGTAGAAAAATCTTCTAGATATCAGCCTAGACTTTTTGAAAAAGACACCAATGGCAATATAGCAACAACAAAAATAAATGAGACTTGATTAAATTAAAAATCTTCTGCACAGCTAAGAATATAATCACCAGAACAAATAGACAACCTACAGAATGGGATAAAATATTCACAAGTTTTACATCTGATAAAAAGCTAATAATCAGAATCTACAAAGAACTCAAACAAATCAGCAAGAAAAAACCTAACCCTATTAAAACCTGGACAAAACATAGGAACAGAAGCTTTCCAAAAGAAGATAGACAAATGGCTGATGAATATATAAGAAATGCTGAATGTCACTAATCATTAGGGAAATACAAATTAAAACCACAATGATATATTACTTTACTCCTATTAGAATGGCTTTTATTAAAAAGTCCAACAATAATAGATGGTGGCATGGATGCAGAAAGAAATGTATGCTTATACACTGTTGGTATTACTAAAAATTAGTATAATCTCTATGGAAAACACTATAGAGATTCTTCAACGAACTAAAAGGAGACCTAGCATTTGATCAAGCAATCCCACTATTGGGTATTTACCTAAAGGAAAAAAAGTCATTTTATAATAAAGATACTTGCACTCAAATGTTTACTGCAGCACAATTCACAATTGCAAAGATGTGGAATCAACCCAAGTGCCCACCAATTCTTGAGTAGATTAACAAAACGTGTTATGTGTATACCATGGAGTACTATTAATAGTCACAGAAAAGGATGAATTAATGCCTTTTGCAACAATTTGGATGGGACTGGAAACTTCTCCTAAGTGAAGTATCTAAGGAATGGAAAAACAAACATCACATGTATTTGCTATTAAATTGAAACTAATCTATGAACACAGATGTGCACAGAGGAATGCAAAAGTCAGGAAATCAAGCAGGGAGGAGAGGGGAGAAAGGGAATGGGTGAATGCCTACCTAACCTACCTAACGGGTACCATGAACACTATCTGGGTGATGGGCACACTTACAGCCATGATTCAAGCATTACAAAAGCTATCCATGTAACCAAAATCATTTGTACCCCAGTAATAATTTGAAATTAAAAAAATAAATTAATTTTTTTTAAAAGACACTGCGTACATTTTAGAAGCTCCTGGTTCATCAGCATTGCTTATTTTTCCACTCATCTCTTTAATGTTCTGTCTAGGATCTCTAAAGTGAGGTTGCTTCATTTTATCAAGCAAAGTCTTTGAGCAACATATTCATGGATCATCTTTGGAAAATTTTAGTTTGAATTTGCCTGCCGCTAAATCAACAAATGATTTCTGGTAAAGTTTATGGAAAAATCCACATTAAAAGCATCAAATAGTACTAAAAGCAAAGAGAAGAATGACTCCAAACAAATAAGTCAGAAATAGTAACACAGGCACCTTTCACATGTAGTTATTTTAACCATTTATATGTACATGCACACACATGTACACATAAACACAGTTACTTTTCCCCTCCAAAAAGCATGAAGCACCTACCACAAGAGTGAAGGTATATTAGTATATATGTAAATATTCATATACATTTAGATGCATTCTTTTTTTCTAGGAAGAGCACATAACAGACTTCAAAATATTCAGTTTTGCATTGTACTTGTGCATAATGTTATACTGAGGTCTGCAAATTAAAAAAAAATTAGAATCTATTTCTGAAAACAATGAAAAATTGGTAGGCACTTATTTTAGGGTTTGGCAAATGTATTTTGGAGACTTCTGCTGTCAGAGCAGAAATCAGAGTCTTACCACTTTCATCAATTCATTCAATAAATATTTATTGAGATTCCTTTATATACTAAGCACTGAGTATACAAGTTGCCAAACATGGTACAGGCACAGTCTTTGATATCACAGAACTTATAATAATAATACTGCAGGAAATGTAGATAATAAATCATTTCAATTGTTAAGAGCATCACGATAAGTGAAGTACAGGGAACAATGAAAATGAATCACAAGCATATGACATGGACTTGTGGCCTTGGAAAGATTCCCTGGGGAAGGTAGAGTTAAAGCTGAGATTGCAGGATAAGTGAGCCAATAAAGTGTCAAAGGGATGCTGGAAGATGGAATAGGTGGGATAATGGAAAGTAGGTAGAGATTAGTATTTAAAATTCTGTAGGCAAGAGAGAACATGGTGAGTAATGAGAGCAGAAAGATTAGGAAAGCAGGAAACATTGAGAGGCAGGCAAAGTTCTGATTCTTCCCTCATGTTTTATAGCCTGTGCTATTTTATTTTTACATTATCCTAAGGAAAATGGAAAGATGAAGAAATGTCTTAGTGGGTAAGAGACATGACACAACTTTTTTTTAAAAATTCACCTTTAGAGTGAAAAGTGGACAAAATTGGAACAAAGGGATCAGTTATGAAGATATTTCAGAAATAGGGGTGAGAGATCCTGTTAGTTTAGAATCGGATCATGGCAGTGGTGATGGAGAGAAATGGATGGATAAAAGAAATTGGAGGTAGAACTGACAAGATTTGGTGATAGTTTAAATGTCTGTTACAGTTGAAACATCTTTCTTTGGCCATGATCTGGGAAAGAGCTTAAGACTCAAAGGCATTTACTGGGTATTAAAGATGGAAGATGTTTCTTAGGGAATAGGTATCTCAGCACCTAATGGCAAGTAGGCAAATAATTCCGCAGCTTTTGCCACAAGTCCTATATGTATTTAAGGTGGCTCCAAATGAGCCCAAACAACCTTATACACACTATTAATGTTAAATTATCACCAGAGCATCATTTTGAATGAGAAAGAGTGTCAATATTATTGTTTGATGCTTGTCTTAAAACTTTATATTTTCCTGATTTAGGAGAGGAGGTGCTAGCCTCTAGATTAACCTGATACCATAAGAATTAAATAAGTCTTATAGGCTAGGTAAGACCTCAGCTGAATCCCACAGTAGTCTGTGTGAGAAGGCAAGCACTTGATTATGGGTTTTGGAAGATGTTTTGACTTAGAAAGATGCCAAACTATACAGAAAGCTTGAAGAGTCCCTGAACAGCAACAGCATGTCTGTTGTGATATGTAAAATTAGACTTTCTGGCACTCTTTTACCACCTTTCACCCAAAATTTGATTTGGACATCAAACTTGATTGATGAAACCCAATCAAGAGGTTTGATAGGATGGCTTGCAGAAAAGTGGATATGTGTAATAACATTCTCATGAAAATAAGCTCTTGCACAAATGGGCACAGATGCAAATCTCATTAAAAAGCCAGTAGAAATCAGGCTACAGTCCAAGAATGACTGAAGTATGTCAGTAAAATAAATGGAATAATTTTTGCTCTTTTTCCATTTGCCTGGGGATCTGTTACCTACAGCTACCAGGTATGATTTGAAAAGCAATGACAGAAGTGGAGACATTGTTCTGAGGGATCAAAATGTTTTTGAGATATGAGGACAGAACATTAAAAATATTATGGTCTGAATACAATTTTTGCAAGCCATGTGAAAGCTAGAAAGTGATTTGCAATATTATTCTATAGCATAAAACTTGAGATTTTACAGACCATTAGTTTCAAATGTTTAATCTTACAGACTTTCTTCACTTAACACTACTTACTTTCAAAGTCAACAAACCTTTAAAGCATCTCACACTTTGTTTATCTTCTGCAGGTATGTGGTTTAATGAGGTGAGAACAGACAGTTGAGCTCTTTGGTCAGGTCAGTGCAAACCTATGGCTATTCTATATACTTCTGGGGTGAACACACTGAAGGATTTCTATCCTTGTTATTCCACTTGAACAGCCAATAGATGGACAGTAGCTAGATCTAACGTATATAGAGGCAGACTGAGTGTGTCATGGCTTTTACAGATGTCAGAATGCAGTTGACCGAAAATGCCACTCTTCTGCTGACTCCCATGCTCCCAGTCCCACTGATGCATGTTTAGCTTGTAGTATTTACAGCGCCCTGTAATCACTATATGATTAATGTGTTAACATGTCATAACATTTCTTTAAATGTAAAATATATTCTCTGAGATGTTACACATTAAATATTGACCTATAAGCAATGATTAATTTATCTGACTATTATCATCTGTTGTTACAAATCTCAGGGTAGGTTTTGAGCAAAAGAGTTAATTTTGGATTGGAAGAGAATAGGAACATTAGATACTAGAGTTGGTGTGATCTCATGATGGGGGTGTTGACATGGGCAGTGAGAGAGCAGCCAGCACTTGTAGGGTGAAGTTCTAACAAACTATAGGTTGGGCAAAAATTGTGAACAAAGACTGGGGTGTTATAGTATAATAGTATAGCTAGTTAAGGACATGGTCTTTGGAATCTGACATATCTGGAATAACATCCTTGCCCTGTCACTTAGTAAATGTGTGGAAAGTCATTTAAGTCTCTAAGACTTGGTCTCCTCATCCATTTAACTATTATAATAATGATACCTACATCATTGCATAGTTGATGAACATTAAGTGGCATTATTTTAAAATTGTTAGTATCATTATTATTTGGAAGTTTGAACTGCTTCCATTTAATGGCAGGGATTGGCAAAAATCACAGATTATCAAAGAGCCCTCTCTGGGCATGAAGAATTCACTGATGAGAAGGATTACTATGGAAGAAACTAGGTATAGTTCATTTAGGTGATTCAGGGGCAGAATCTCAGATTGTTACTAGGTGTTAAAGGTAGGATAGTGATAGTTAAGTACATATTTCTTTTAAAAACATCATTCATATATTATAGTCCCAGAAAACATTACAAAGTACTAATATTCTGATGGCACCTGCCATGGTTTTCAGCTACCTTACAGAACTAAGGTCCATCATTCAATTTTATGTGTAGGTGAAATTCACTTTTGCCTGGGGTAGCAGAAAGGATTTGATTCAGAAAAGACTTCATTTTGAATCTTTGTTCTTCACCATTTGATAGATTTATAATCTTAGGAAAATCATCTCGGCTTTTTTATCTGTAAAGCTGGAATAATAGTACCCATCTTATAGGATTGTTACGAGTATGGAATAATATGGAAATGGCCTTTATAAGATAAAAGGAAATATAGAAGTTAAGCTTTTAAAAATAAATTCATAGGCAACTGACTATACTGAGGGAGGCAGTGATCAGCAAAATGCAAAATATTGTAATTTTGTCAGCTCTTGGAAAAATTGGAATGTATTATATCTTACATCTCCAAATATCACTCTTTTTAAGAGACCTGCCCATATCACAGGCTCAATTCCCCAATGTTATCCCTTATGTATATTAATTCAGGTGAATTTAGTTGCAAGTAATGGAAAACTTATCTCAAACTGGTTTAAGAAATACTCTAACATAACTAAAAGCCAAAGAGAAGTGAAGATTGAGCCAGTGGATTATCAAATGCTACCTAGGATCCAATTCCTTTTTATCTCCTGCGTTCTGTGGTGTTATCTGAATGGATAATGGTAGCTCCCAAGACTCTATATGTTCTTTTTCATGCTGAGCATTAAGAAGAGTCTGTGCCAGCATTCTTACTGTAAATATTGAGGCTTTCAGGTTTCATCATGTGCCCATCTTTGGGGCAAACCTTATGACCGAAGGAAAGAAATGTACTAAATTAGCTGATGTTAGGTCATGTGCTCCACTCTTAGCCTTTAAGGTGGAGTTGGCTTTACCATAACTATATGAATCTGCAAATTTAAATCAGGAGCTGTTTAAACAGCTAAAGGGAAGAATAAACAATGGGATGGCAACCACAAAATGTCCACCACATGCTAGTTAAACAAAGCTGGAGGAAATAGCTTTCTAAGGAGAGAAGTTCTGAGATTAATGGTAGGTGTTGTGGTAAGATTTTGGGGGACAGGCGAGGCAGAGCTTTCCTGATGTTATAATACCACTTAAGAGGATATCTTATGCATTAGTGAGATATCAGTTTACCTAGTCTTAGAGAGCTTCCACCTAAATGTCGATTTTAGATTTGGTTTCTGGTTCTATGGCCTACTAGCTGTGTAACCTTGAGTAAATTGCTTATCATCTGTAGCCTTCCGTTTCCTCATCTGTAAAATGGAGGTAGTAGTGATAATATCTACAAAGCTTTATAGAGTAAAAAATGAGATAATTCAAATAAGGTGTTTAGTATAGTTCCTGGGACTCATAGAAGTCGGGAGTTAATACATTTTAACTTGCTAGAATTATTTTCATGCAGTTTCAACAGAAATCTCTGAATATGCTCTAAAACCTAAATAATTCATATAGCAGTTTATGGAAATGTTTAGCCATAGTATTCAGAAAGTGACCTCCCCTCCTTTATTGTATCATTAATTTGTCTCCTAGCGGCAGAATCATGCTCATTTTTAGAGTAATGACCTCATACTATCTACCATTCTTGAAAACTATGGAAATCCATCATATTTAGGATGACCATATAATTCATTGTTCAAATCAAGACACTTTTGGTAGTGAGGGGAGGCACTTAAAACAATTAACATGTAATAATTAATTTAGAAAAAGTACAAACTAGGACTTTCCCAGTTAAACTGTCTAATGATTTGAAAGTTTTCACACAAAATGGAAAGCTTTAGAGAAAAAAATATTGCTTAGGGACATAACAAAGGCAAAGAGTTCTAAAAAGAAGAAATATTTTCTCTTCTTTTTTTTTCTGTACGGTCAGTGAAAATTATCCCAGCACTAAACATTTTTGATTTATTATTTTATTCTATTTAAAATATTGTTATAGCGATTCATATATCCATATAAATATTATAGCAGATGTATTAGTTTGAATTCATCTGTGATAAGAAATCAAACCAACCAAAACATGTTGGTATAGTTATATTTAAATATATCTATGTTTTTAAAATAATAAAGCTGATTAACTTTAACTTTCATTCTGTTGATAAACAACTAATATGTTATTCTGTAAAGTCAGTAATAGTACACTAATATCAGGTTTCTGATGTTTTGAACCATTAGGATTATTTTCTTTTACATGTGTTTATATTTCTTTTAAATAGAATTTATATGTCTGACAGCCAAGGCCTCTATAAACACTTAAAATAATAAAGCTAATTTTAACATCCTTTAATTGTTGACCTTATAGCATTAAAAGGATGTTATAATTACCCTTTACATTCCATACTAATACCTGAATTACTTTTGGTATCTTAAGTGGGTAGCTAAAAAATCCAGTGTTAGTATGATTTACTGGTTAATTAAATTAGAATTTGTGTTGTTCCAAAAATAATTTAAGAAATAGTATAGGAATATCTACACTTAAGAATATGAATGATTTAAAGGGTGCCAAGGGAAATAAGATTAAGAAGAAAAGATGGCCTCTGGAATGATGTTAGGACATATAACATAGATCATGAATTTATATCCACTTGTTAGAAGGGGTACATAAATATGTTCCTAAGCTTTAGAAATCAAAAAAAGAGGGAAACATAATTAAGTCCAACAGTCAGAAAGTCCGTAAGCTAAAAACAAAGCTACTGCTCATTCAAAGTACAATTCTTCCTATACTCAGAGTAGAGAAAAATATCTTGCTGAGAAATGTATATGCTGTGACTTCCTTTCTATTTCTATAAGACAAGTAATATTATCACCTAATAATACCAGATACTAAAACATTAACAATTTCTCTTATTTTCTAAAAGTGTTTACTTGAGTAGCTTGCTTGTACACTATTCATGCAATGGTTTGATGTTTTAATTGTATTCTTCTTATATCTTATATAAAAATATATACAGATTGCAATGTGAAGTAAATATTTACAAACTTTCATCAGAGTGTTTAACATAACAAGTATAGCTGAAAGGCACAATGTTTTAAAATGCAGGCTTTAGTTCTTCTCCACATAACTATCTTCTTTTTAATTTATAGACCATTCTAGCATTCGTTCCATATGAGTATGTCATAAAATGGTCTTTTAACATGCATGCTAAAGTGAAGACTAAACTAAGTTTTTAGAAGTTATATGTAACAGAAGTTAAATTGGGAGATGAACAAGCATCTGGTAAATTTGAAGTAGAAATAAATGTTGTGGTTTAGAGTCTCCAATCAATATCTTCCCTGTCCTCGTCTGGGAGTGTAACTAATTGAAATATAGATCAGACTTTGAGACATGAAGATTTAAAAAAATATAAATTTGAGGATGTACCTTGACCTTTGGGCTCAATCAGGGCCAAAAACATAACACTGTGAATTAAACTATGCTCTCGCCCTGGCTTTGGTAATGTAGTCTGGTGTCCTGAGAAGAGGGTACTTCTAGAAAGGAAGAACCAAAATAATTGAGGTTATATTTGGGTTCATATAACAGAAAACTCAAAATAACAGAGGCTTAAACAAATAGAAGTTTATTTTGCTCTCACATAGAAGAAATTTGGAGGTAGGCTGCACCAGAGCCAGTACTGTGGTGCCGTGGACATTAGGTAGCTGGGCTACCTTGATCATGAGCCTGGAAATTCCTTCCTGCTATCAGTCTCAGTTTCTTCTTTTATGAAATAGGTGCAGTGGTGCCTACATTATAGAGATGTCCAAATGAAACATGATAACTTACATAAGGCAATCATCAGAGGAGGCTCAGTGTATATTATTGAACTTTCGGAGTTATAGATAAAAGTAAGAAAGAAAGAAGGCTCAAGATTTAAAAAAAAATACATAAAGAAGCAAAAGTGAAATGACAATGACAGAAAATAGGGCAGCAGTAGGAGTGGAGTGGGGTTGAATATAAAGGGCCATGAGGGAAATGTTTGAGATGATGGAATTGTGTATATCAATATATTGATTTTGGTGGTGATTATACAACTGTTTATATTTGTTAAAACTCACAGAACTGTGAACATAAAAAAGTAAATTTACTATATGCAAATAATAATTTGACTTAAAAATGAGGAAAACATAAGATAGAAGCATAAAATAAGAAGCTTGAAGATTCCATCAATGAGTAGGTATTTGCTAATGCATATGTAAATTGCATAAAGAGATATACTCTGAAGAGTTATACGTTTTATTCTTTGATGTGAAGGTAAACAGAATTCACCTGGGAGACAGAATTGCACATTTTTAAATTTGCAAGAAACCTTATAAATCCTACAAACTAACCACATTAAAAGCTACGAAACTTGAGGCCTGCTAAGATGAGGTAATGAGTAAAAAAGGGGCACAAAAGCTGTTTCTTTGGTTGCGGAGTGGTATTTGAATTCATATTTCCTAACTTGCAGTTCTGTGCTTTCTGCCACATCATACTTTTCTTTTTAATTAAGAAAGTTGCTTTTTGTAAAATGGAAACATACTAACACTAGTATCTTAATTGCTGGGCACAGAAATAGGGTATTGAACATTTAGCACTATTCTGAAACATGAGCTAAGTGGAAATTAGAGACATTTGAAGACGATGCTGTTGCTACTATAGTCGCGTGAGAACCAGAGTGGCTGTGTCATTTTGGCTCTCTGTGTGGTTGGGTGCCGACACTTTATTAAACAATCTCTATAGCTTGTGTATAAAAATTCTGGGCCAGATATCAAAAGACCACACTATCCCATCTCAGCTTCACCACCAATCAGCTCTCTGATCTTAGGTATATTTTATTCTCTTGAGCTCTTAATTCCCTCATCTGGTTTGGACTAGCTCAGTGCTTTTCAAACATTTATTAGGAGACCCCTTTGAAAAAAGAAATTTCAAACTGAACCCTAACATATTAAAAGATGAATGAAAAGCTGCTTCATGTGAAGCAGGGAGGGGAGATCGTGGTTCTTCCCACTCAGCCTCCTCCCTTTATCCTACAGCAGGCATGCCCTAAGCTACTACTCTAGAGATGTAGGGCACCAGAAACACAGTCTAAAAAGTCCTGGAAAAGTTCTATCTTTAAGGTTCTTTTACTTTTGAAAATACTCTGTTTGTGAGACCAAAGATGAAAGAAAAATCGTTTTATTCCCTAGCTGTAAGACTGGAAATCACAGATGTTATGTATGATATATATTTTTATATTTTTATTTTTTTCAGAGTACTGTGGGGATACAAACACTTTGGTTACATAAATTGCTTTGTACTGCACAAGAAGCTTATCCATGCCTCAGACAGTGCACATCGGTTAGGTGTGGATTTACCCATCCTCTCCTCCCCACTTCCACCTGCCCGGCACCCTATGAATATTACTTCCCATATGTGCATATTAGTGTTGATCAGTTGGTACCAATTTAAGGGTGAGTACATAAGGCATTTGTTTTTCCATTCTTGTGATGCTTCACTTCACAGAATGGGCTGCAGCTTCATCAAGGATAATACAATAGATAGTTCATCATTTTCTTTCTTATGGCTGAGTAGTACTCCATGATATACATATACCACATTTTATTAATCCATTCCTGTATTGATGAGCACTTGGGTTGTTTCCACATCTTTGCAATTGTGAATTGTGCTGCTATAAACATTTGAGTGCAGATATCTTTTTTTATAGAATGTCTTTTTTTTTCCTTTGGGTAGATACCCAGTAGTGGGATTGCTGCATCAAACTGTAGTTCTACATTTAGTTCTTTGAGGTATCTTCATACTACTTTCCATAGAGGTTGTACTAGTTTGCTGTCCAACCAGCAGTGCATAAGTGTTCCTATCTCTGTGCATCTATGCCAGTATTTGTTATTTTGGGAATTTTTGATAAAAGCTATTCTCACTGGAGTTAAGTGATGTCTCTTTGTGGTTTTGATTTGGATTTCCCTGATGATTAGAGATGTCGTGCATTTTTTCATGTGTTTGTTGGCCATTAGTCTATCTTCTTTTGAAAAGTTTCTGTTCATGTCCTTTACACACTTTAATGGGGTTGTTTGATTTTTTTCTTGCTGATTTTCCTGAGTTCTATGTAGATTCTGGTTATTAGCCCTTTATCAGATGTATAGCATGCAAATATTTTCTTCCATTCTTTAGATGATCTATTCACTCAAGTGACGTATGACATTTTTGAAGCAATTGTTCATTATTTCATTGAAATTTTAATTTTTGCTTCAAAAAAAGGAATTAAATAACAGAAGAGAAGCATAATCTCTTTGTTTGCAATAAATACAGGTTGTGGAATGTTATCAGTAAAGGTTACATCAGTGATAGAAGTGTGTGTATATAGGAGCTACTGTACCTTGGGCTAACATCTGCAGCAACATTGCTACTATAGGGCCTGTATATTCAGCATTATTCCAGTGGGAAAGCTTGGCAGGATCTATCAAATGTCAGGAAATTTTGGAAATATCAGTGAAATAATACTATTGCCTAATTGCTGTTGGTCAGACACACACAGAGGATAACAAGCAGACACACAAATATATGCTCTGTGGTTATAATCAAAAAGGCAGAAATAAGAGTCAATACAAGAACACAGTGAAGAAAAACTTCAAATAATGCTGATGGTGTAATAAAATGATGAAAACCAAATGTTATAGAACTAAAGTCTGGATACCCCAAAGCTGTGTAAGCCCAGTGGCTCAAGTCATTCACCACAAAATAGCTCTCGTTTTTTCAAAAAGAGGAAAAAGACATTGACCCCATAATGGCCTTTTGCTAAATACCTGGGCAAAACTGTCACCAGCAGCAGTGTATCTTGAGAAGGAGAAGAATGTTCCTAAAAGGAAGAGAGAAAGGAAACTAGGATGTAAAAGTCTCAGCCATTTCATTCAACTTCATTACAAAACCAATTTGTAATGAAGCATTTAGCAATACAGGGCATACTTTCATGACAGTTTAATGGAATAAATAAGGTGCTTTGGCTAAGAGCAAATAAAAGAGACATTTGTGAGAAGGAGGTAGGATTATTTACTTTGTAGCATGATTGTTATAAAAACATCCTGATGCTGATGTCTTCTTAGTTTGAAGCCCTTTTGAGTCATGTTCAGTATTGCAGGATTCTCTTCCACTCGAGTTTGTGGGGTTCTGGTAGTTTAGCAAGGAGCAGCTTGCTTAAATTCTTGCAAAATTTTATAAGGCTAAAGGAATGTGGTTTTATTTTCATCAGTCTTCTCTTACAAGATGATAATTATGCAAACATGTTGAATTGTTTCTTACATTTTCCACTCTGTTCAAATTCCCACAAATTAAACTCTAATCCTTTTTGAGAAGATGACAAGGAATAAATTCAATCTATCAGGGAAATCTGTATGTGGGTTAGAAGCCTAGAACTGTATATGCCGCTTGTCACTAACACAGGGTGCCCCCTGAACAACTTCCTTCAACCTTCTTTGTTTCTTTTGTCATATAGCTAATGGTATGCATTTTGCCTAGGAAAAATTTTGGAAAGTTAAATAAACTTAGTATGTCAAAAGTCCTATCTGAGAGTTAAGTATAGTAATTTATATGTGAATTTCATCACTTTTTGGGGTTAGGTTTGCAAACAGCAGAAAATACTGCAAACTTACCACTCTCACAAAGTCTGTTTCTTAAATTCCTGAGTAGATTCCTACAGAGTCAGACTGATTACATTTGAAAAATCATATCCTGACTTTGCCTATGGAGCTTTTGCTTCGAGTTTAGAAAATTCTTGCAGCTGGAATGAACTTATAGCTTGCTGGGGAAAGTCAACATGAAACAATTGATCACTCATCCAAAAATAAGAATCCTAACAGAAAGGGGTAGTTAGCTGTGGAAAGAGCATGCTGGCTTCAAATAAAAAACATGTAGGAACAATAATTCTGCTGATACAAAATGTTTTTTAAGATAAATTCTTTGTGTTTGAGGATCATTCTATCTTTACTTTTTATTTAACAGATGAACTTTGTTTTCTTGAGCAAAAATGAATCATATTTCTAAAGAGCTGTTATTCTGCTCTTTGTTCCCCATATGAAATTATCATGTGGAATAACATGTCATGCTGCTCTGGAAATTGCCTATGAGATTTCTTAGCTTAAGATCAAAGTTCTGTGACTAAAAGTTAGAAAAGTAATTATTTTTTTCTATTAATACCTTTTTACAATGTTTAATTGACAATTAAAAATCGCATATATTTATGGTATACAACATGATGTTTCAAAATATGTATATATTATGTAGTGGCTAAATTAGCTGGTTAACATATGCATTACCTTACATGGGTATCATTATTTTTGTGGTGAAAACATTTAAAATCTACTCTCTTAGCAATTTTCAAGCATACATTTTTATTAACTATAGTCACTAGGTTGTTCAATAGATCTTTTGAACTTTTCCTCCTGTCTGAAATCTAGTATCTTCTGACCAGCCCCCTCCAAAACCCCCCAACACCTCATTTCATCCCCTAGTAACCACCATTCTACTATTTCTATGAGTTCAACTTTTTTGGACTCCACATTGAAGTGACACTATGTAATATTTATCTTTGTGCTTGGCTTATTTCACTTAAAGTAATGTCTTTCAGGCTTATCTATTTTGACACAAATGGCAGGATTTTCTTCTTTTTAAGGCTGAATAGTATCCCAATGTGTTTATATATCACATTTTCTTTATTCCTTCATCAATTGATGGATAATTAGGTTGATTTAAAATTTTGGCTATTGTAAATAATGCTGCAATAAACATGAGAGTGAAGATCTCTCTCTGGTATATTGATTTTCTTTCTTTTGGATAGCTGTGGATTGCTAGGTCATATGGTAATTCTATTTGGAATTTTTTGAGGAACTACCATATTGTTTTCCAAAAATGTCTGTACTAATTTACATTCCCACCAATGGTGTGCAAAGGATTCCTTCTGTCCACATACTCCTCAATGCTTATTATCTATGTCTCTTTTTGATAAGAGCCATTCTAATAGGTATGAGAAAATATTTCACTGTGATTTTAATTTGCATTTCCCTGATTAGTGATGTTTAGCATTTTTTCATATACCATTTGTATGTCTTCTTTGATAAATGTCTATTCAGACCCTTTGCCCATCTTTAAAATCTGATTGTTTTCTTGCTATTGAGTTGAGTTTCTTATACATTTTGAATAGCAAATATTTTATCTCATTTTGTAAGTTGTCACTTTACTCTCTTGATTGTTTGCTTTGCTATACTGAAGCTTTTCAGTCTGATGTAATCCCATTGGCTATCTTTGCTTTTGTTGTTTGTGTTTTTGAGGTCAAATCCAAAAAATAATTGCCCAGACTGATGTCATAGAGCATGGAGATTTTCTCCTATGTTTTCTTCTAGTAGTTTTATAGGTTTATGTCTTATGTTTAAGTCTTTAGTCTATTCTGAGTTGAATTTTGTATATGATATAGGATAGGTGTCCAATTTTATTCTTCTCCATGTGTATATCCAGTTTTTCCAACTCCACCAAAAAACTGTGTGAACCAATAAACAAATTGAGTAATGTTTCAGGATATAAAATCAACATACCAAAATCAGTTGTGTTTCTATGCAATAACAATAAACTATCCAAAAAAGAAATTAAGGAAATGATCTCACTTACAATATTATAATACTTACAAAAAATACTTAGGAATAAATTTAACCAAGGAGGTGACAGATTTGTACATGGAAAGTTATAAAACATTAATAAAAGAAAGTAAAGAAGACATAAATAATGGAAAGATGTCCTGTGTTCATGGATTAGAAGAATTAATATTCTTAAAAGGCTCATACTAACAAAAGTGGTCTACATATTCAATGAAATATCTATAAAATTTCAATTTTTTAAGAGAAATAGAAAAACATCCTAAAATTTCTATAGAACCATGAAAGTCCCCAATGACTAAAGCAATCTTAAGCAAAAATAACAAAGCTGGAGGCATCTCATCATGTGATTTAAACATATACTACAAAGCTATAGTGATCAAAATAGCATGGTACTGGCATAAAAATAAAATATAGACCAATGGAACAGAATACAGAGCTAAGAAATAAATCCATGCCTTATAGTTAATTGATTTTGGACTAAGATGCTAAAGAGCACACTCTGGGGAAAAGGACAACCTCTTTTAGAATGAACAATTCTTAATATTGAAATATCCTATATTCATAGAAAATTTTCTAATAATTGAGTAAAAAGAATAATCACAAAAACTGAAAACAGTCAGTAATTCTTTCATGATTGAATGGTTTGCAAATATTCTTCAAAATTTGATCCTAATATACAGACTACATCTACAAAACTCCATATTTATTTAGATATTTTCAAAGTAACTAATTGAATGTAATTTGGAAAGCATATTGAAAATTGAAAATTTCCTTTTTATTTTACTGTTTGGCATCATGGGAACTATTTCAAATGTAATTTTATAAAAATATTTTATTTATAATATTAATACTGATTGAGTCATATTTGGACATTACTATTTTGATTTGTACATTCTCTAATTGGGAATATAAATAGGGAAATAGAACTCTATTTTTTAGTAACCAGAGAGCAAGTTTAAAGACATGAAAAAGATGAAACTATCAGTTTCTGGAAGCATAATTAATTTGCTGTGTGTTTGAAAACAACATTTCAATCTAATCAAAAAGTTAATCATGCTACTTTTGTTTTTGCTATTTCTCATGCACTGAAATTTGTCCTTTCCATAGAGTCATATCTATTGCTTGTTTATGATTTCTCCCACTGCATTTAAACTTAGTGTTTTCTTTCTATTCAGAGTTGATAAAAAGTCATTTGTATTTTCTTCTTGTATTTTAGTTTTATATAATTTAATTTGGTATATAATGTAAAGTTACCTAAAATGATGTTCCCCTCAAATAGCTAATTGTCACAGAGCCATTCATTGAAAGCTCTTTTTTTTTTTTTTCTTTTTGAGACAGAGTCTCGCTTTCTTGCCTAGGCTAGAGTGAGTGCCGTGGCGTCAGCCTAGCTCACAGCAACCTCAATCTCCTGGGCTCAAGCAATCCTGCTGCCTCAGCCTCCCGAGTTGCTGGGACTACAGGCACGAGCCACCATGCCCGGCTAATTTTTTATATATATATATTAGTTGGTCAATTGATTTCTTTCTATTTTTATAGTAGAGACGGGGTCTCGCTCAGGCTGGTTTTGAACTCCTGACCTTGAGCAATCCGCCCGCCTTGGCCTCCCAGAGTGCTAGGATTACAGGCGTGAGCCACCGCGCCCGGCCTGAAAGCTCTTTTTACTTATTGTAATATATATTATTAAAATTGATATTATATAAAATAAATGTTTTAGTATATGAAATAAATATTTTAGTATCTATTCTCTCTTTTATTGATATGTCTATTCTTACATTAGCACCAAACTCTTCTATTTACAGCTTACACTGCTTTGAATTTGCTGAAATGATTCCATTCCTCATTCTGAAGACACAGACAAGTCCTATTTACTTTTATGGTCTGGAGGGGGATGGGACAGAAGTGAATATGGATTAGAGGTAAAAAGTGCTACCATATCAAGTATTGATGTTATATTTTACTAGACTTCACAATTATTATCTTGTGTTCCTCTGTTTTATGGCCTTATCTAAGTGTTCATCCCATGCTCACAGGTATTTTGCTGTACGCAATGTGTAAATCACAAGATAGGACCATTCCTAGCTGCTATTCCTGGGTATTTCACCTCCAGATTTTACCAGTTACCACCCAGATATGAAGGTAAATCAGTGGTACCATACAATTTTATTGCTGCTGTTGTTTTTAGGGTCCCCAAAATAAAATCTTTTAATATTGACTTCTAAAGTTTTGCTTAGGAAATAAAAATTGATTGTGTGTTGACCTATGCTGAACTTTTAGTCATCAAATAATATTCTCCTTTAAGAAAGAGAAGGATGTATTATTTATTTAAATTAGCATTCTACCTGTGTAGTGTAAAAGAAACAAAGGCTTTGTAAACATTTTCTGTAATTTCAGATCAAATAAAATACTTTATGAAAGCATAGTGTGCACAAGGCAAGTAATAACGATGGGGGCTTTGTAACACACAACACTAAAGACTATGAAGTATATGATAATAAAAATATTCATTGTACATAATATTTAATAACTTCAAATGTTATATGATTATGTTAAAAAAGAACCAAATCAATTTTTATATTATAGATTGACAAATTATTGTTTTATATATTTATGGAGCACAAAGTGATGTTACCATTTATGAATACAATGTGGAATAATTAAATAAAGCTAATTAACATATCCATCACCTCAAGTGCCATTTGTTTTTGTAGTGAGAACATTTGGAATATATTCTCTTAGCAATTTTGAAATGTCAAACCAGAGTTAGGGGGCGCGCCCAGAAGATGGTGGATGAGAAACACCGCCAGACAGAGTGTCTCGGCAGAAAAGACAGATTCTAGCAGAAATTAGAAGAAAGAAGCAAGAAGATGAGCCTACATCGGATGAGGGTCAGAAGGAGGAGTACCTGAGACCACGGGAGACTCCACAGGAGGAGGTCACGGAGGAGAACTGGAAGCTGGGACCCCCGGAGCAGCCCACAGACCAGCGGGAAGTATTGGCCGTTTCCCCTCTCCTGCATCCTGGACTGCTGGTGGGCTCCCCAGAGAGTGGAGAGACCTGCGGAAACCAGCCCAGCAACAGCTGCTACCAGTGAGCGGTAAGCCAGTAGCAGACGTGGCACCAGGCTCCCCACTCCCTCGGGGCACCTCCGTGCGCACACACCTGAGCCGCGAGGCAGATGCCATATTGCCTCCTCCTCCCCTCCCCCGACCCTACTCGCGGCTGCCCAGAGAGACAGAGAGACAATATAGCCACCAGCCGGAGACACCTCCAGGGGACCTTCCCTTTTGGGGACCAACAGCTGACTAAGGGGAACTCAGACTGTGAGCTCCCTACCCGCCAGCCCTCCCAGGTGCTGCTGGCATGGTGATCCCAGGAGAATGGGGTAGATCCTGAGGTTCAGAGACATAGACCCAGCGTGGGCTCCCTGTGGGTGAATTGGGACTGGCACTGCTCTCCCTGGTGGGGATATAGTTTGAACTCTGGGACCCAGAGGTCAGACCTACAGACCACATCCCGTGCACCAAGGCCTCTCATTGCCTGGGGCACAGAAGGGATATTTCTGAACAGACTACTGAGGTATGTGTGCCTTCAGGGGCAGATCAGCGTCCTAGAGGGCAACCCTCCCCCAAAGGGAGGCCATGCACCCAGCCCAGGTGGCGTTCCTGCACAGGGAACCTCCCTGCCGGCAGCACAGCCAGGGGAGGCCTGGTGGCGTGTGGTCTGGCCTGCTGGCAGAGGCCCAGGAGTAGCTGCGGAGTTGGGGACAGTGGAAAGAAGCCAGGTCCGCTCCAGACTGCGGGTCTAAGACAGCCTCACCCCCACACACAGACTCTCTGACTGAGCAGGGCCATTCCAGCCCCACCCTGTCAGCTTTGCCTGGAAGCAGAGAACAGAACTTTGACCCCTGAAACCGGCATTGGTGGTGCCTGAGGGCAGGGTTACCCAACCCAGCACTGCCCAGACTCTCCCCTAGACCAGCCCTCACTGAAGGGGAGAAAAGGACACACCTGGAAGTCCCAGGGCCCCACCCACCACCTGAGGCACTAGAGTTCTCTCTACAGGAACAAGAGCTGATAACAGTACATAAAAACAACAGTGTAGCCTGTTCCTCAAAGCAAGAGCCACCTACTGACAGGGACAGCATCCTGCACAGCCTTTTCTCGGCACCCACTGACTCATTATATAGGGAGTGGTCAAATCTCACCCACAGACACCACCTAAAGGCTCAGAAACTAAACAAGGTGTGTGAGTACCCAAACAAAAACCTAAAGGAAAGAAACAACAACTGATCAACATGGGAAGAAATCAGCGAAGGAACTCAAGAAGAACCAAACGGAAAACACACCCCCAAAGAGGAGCACCAGCCCCCTAGAAATGGACACCAACCCAAATCAGGCAACCAAAATGACAGAAGAGGAATTTCATATGTGGATCATAAGAACACTCACCGAACTGCAAGAACAACTCAATAACCAACACAAAGAAACCATAAAAAGCCTCCAGAATCTGGAAAAAAAGTTCACTAAAGAAATAGACACAATGAAGAAAAGTTTAACCGAACTCCTAGAAATGAAGAATCAATTCAGGGAACTACAAAATACAGTGGAAAGTCTCAAGAACAGAGTAGATCAAATGGAAGAAAGAATCTCAGAGCTTGAAGATAACACCCCCCAACTAAATAAAACCATCACAGAGATAGAGCAGAGAAACAAGAGAAAAGAGCAAAGCCTACAAGAGATGTGGGATTATGTGAAGAAACCTAATGTGAGGGTCATAGGGTTACCAGAAGGGGAAGAAGACAACACTCGAGGGTTGGACAAGCTATTTGAAGATATAATAGAGGAAAATTTCCCAGGCCTTGCTCAAAATCTTGATATACAAGTTCAAGAAGCTCAGAGGACCCCTGGGAGATTCAATGCAAACAGGAAGACGTCACGTCATGCAGTCATCAGACTGATCAAAATATCAACTAAAGAGGCCCTTCTAAGAGCTGTAAGACGAAAGAAGCAAGTAACATACAAGGGAGAGCCAATTCGAATAACACCAGACTTCTCTAATGAGATTTTACAAGCAAGGAGAGACTGGGGCCCCATTCTCACTCTTGTGAAACAAAACAATGCTCAGCCTAGAATCTTATACCCTGCAAAACTAAGCTTCGTATATGAAGGAGAAATAAAGACATTCCCAGACAAGCAAAGTCTCAGAGAATTGACCAAGACAAGACCAGCCCTATAAGAAGTACTCAAATCAGCGTTACGCACGGAACATCATAATAATAACCCACGAATATAAAAACAACCAAAACCCAAAGATTAAAGGCCAGATATTACAATGGCTCAAGACAGAAATCATAGCAACAACATCCAACTCAACAGAATGAACAGTAATCTACCTTACTTATCAGTTCTCTCAATAAATGTGAATGGCTTAAACTCTCCACTCAAGAGACATAGGCTGGCTGAATGGATAAGAAAATATAGGCCAAGTATATGCTGTCTTCAGGAAACACATCTAACCTGCAAGGATGCATATAGACTAAAAATAAAAGGGTGGAGATCAGTATTCCAAGCAAATGGAAGCCAAAAGAAGGCTGGCGTGGCAGTTCTAATTTCAGACGATTTAGTTTTTAAAGCAACAAAAGTAGTGAAAGACAAAGAGGGTCATTATATAATGGTGAAGGGCACACTTTAACAAGAAGAGATAATAATTTTAAATATATATGCACCCAACTTAGGTGCACCCAGTTTCATAAAACAAACCTTACTGGAGCTAAGCAAATGGATTAATAGCAATTCCTTAATCACCGGAGATTTCAACACCCCACTGACGGCACAAGACAGATCCTCCAAACAGAAAATTAATAAAGAAATAATGGACTTAAACAAAACTCTAGAACAATTGGGTCTGACTGACATCTACAGGACATTCTACCCAAAATCCACTGAATATACGTTCTTCTCATCAGCACACGGGACATTCTCTAAGATTGACCATATCCTAGGATACACAAAGTAAATCCAAGAAATTAAAAAAAATAGAAATCATACCATGTATCTTCTCAGATCACAGTGGAATAAAAGTAGAAATCAACCGTAACAGAAACTCACATTTCTACATAAAAACATGGAAATTAAACAACCTCCTACTAAATGATTACTTCATAAATGAAGAAATCAAAATGGAAATAAAAAAATTCTATGAAGAAAATGACAATGGAGAGACAAGTTATCAACTCCTCTGGGACACAGCTAAAGCAGTTCTGAGAGGAAAGTTTATCTCCATAAATGCCTATAACCAAAAATCAAAAAGATCACAAATAGAAAATCTAATGAAACTACTCAAAGAGCTGGAAAAAGAAGAACAGACCAGCCCCAAACCCAGCAGAAGAAGTGAAATCAACAAGATCAAATCAGAACTAAACGAAATTGAAAATAGGGAAGCTATTCAGGAGATTAACAAAACAAAAAGTTGGTTCTTTGAAAAAATAAACAAAATTGACACGCCACTGGCTAAGCTAATGAAAAGCAGAATAGAGAAATCTCTAATAAGCTCCATCAGGAACAAAAAAGGAGATATCACAACTGATCCCAAAGAGATACAAGATATAATTTATGAGTAGTACAAAAATCTTTATTCACACAAATTGGAAAATGTGGAGGAAATGGACAAATTTCTAGAAACACACAGCCTCCCTCAGCTCAATCAGGAAGAAATAGATTCTCTGAACAGACCAATCTCAACAGCTGAAATAGAAACAGCAATTAAAAATCTCCCTAAAAAGAAAAGTCCTGGTCCAGATGGCTTCACACCCGAATTTTACCACACTTACAAGTAAGAGCTAGTACCTATCTTGCAGAAACGATTCCACAACGTCGAGAAGAGTGGAAACCTCCCCGACACCTTTTATGAAGTGAATATTACTCTGATACCAAAACCAGGAAAAGATGCAACAAAAAAAGAAAACTATAGACCAATATCCCTAATGAATATAGATGCAAAAATTTTCAACAAAATCTTAGCTAACCTAATCCAGACACTTATCAAAAAAATAATCCACCACGACCAAGTGGGCTTCATACCAGGGATGCAGGGATGGTTCAACATACGTAAATCTATAAATGCAATTCACCACATAAACAGAAGCAAAAACAAAGACCACATGATTCTTTCAATAGATGCAGAAAAAGCTTTTGACAAAATTCAACACCCTTTCATGATACGAACACTTAAGAAAATAGGCATAGAAGGGACATACCTAAAAATGATACAAGCCATATATGACAGACCCATAGCCAACATCATACTGAATGGGGAAAAACTGAAAGCATTCCCACTTAAAACTGGAACCAGACAGGGCTGCCCACTATCTCCACTTCTATTCAACATAGTGCTGGAAGTCCTGGCTACAGCAATCAGACAGGAAAGTGGAATTAAAGGTATCCAAATAGGGGCAGAAGAGATCAAACTTTCACTGTTTGCTGATGATATGATATTATATTTAGAAAACTCCAAAGATTCAACCAAGAAACTCCTGGAACTGATCAATGAATTTAGTAAAGTCTCAGGATACAAAATCAATACACAGAAATCAGAGGCATTCATATATGCCAACAACAAGCAAATTGAGAACCAAATTAAAGGCTCAATACCCTTCACAATAGCAACAAAGAAACTAAAGTACCTAGGAATATACTTAACCAAGGAGGTAAAAGACCTCTACAGGGAGAACTATGAAACACTGAGGAAGGAAATAGCAGAGGATGTAAACAGATGGAAATCCATTCCATGCTCGTGGATCAGCAGACTGAACATCATTAAAATGTCTATACTACCCAAACTGATCTACAGATTCAATGCAATACCTATTAAAATCCCATCAGCATTCTTCACAGATATAGAAAAAATAATTTAAGCTTTGTATGGAACCAAAGAAGACCCCAAATATCAAAAGCAATTCTAGGCAACAAAAACAAAATGGGAGGTATTAATATGCCAGATATCAAACTATACTACAAAGCTGTAGTAATTAAAACAATCTGGCATTGGCACAAATATAAGAATATTGACCAGTGGAAATGATCTGAGAATCCTGATATAAAACCATCCTCATATAGCCATCTAATCCTTGACAAAGCAGACAAAAACATACACCGGGGAAAAGAATCTCTTTTCAATAAACGGTGCTTGGAAAACTGGATAGCCACTTGTAGAAGGCTAAAGCAGGACCCACACCTTTCACCTCTCACAAAAATCAACTGTATAATAGACTTAAACCTACGGTATGAAACTATTAGAATTCTAGAGGAAAAAGTTGGGAACACTCTCCTAGACATCGGCCTAGGCAAAGAGTTTATGAAGAAGTCCCCAAAGGCAATCACAGCAGCAACAAAAATAAATAAATGGGACATGATCAAACTACAAAGCTTCTGCACAGCCAAAGAAATAGTCATGAAAGTAAACAGACAACCTACAGAATGGGAGAAAATTTTTGCATCCTATGCATCCAATAAGGGATTGATAACTAGAATATACTTAGAACTCACGAAAATCAGCAAGAAAAAATCAAATAACCCTATTAAAAGTGGGCAAAGGACTTGAACAGAAACTTTTCTAAAAAAGACAGAAGAATGGCCAACAAACATATGAAAAAATGCTCATCATCTCTAATCATCAGGGAAATGCAAATCAAAACTACAATGAGATATCACTTAACTCCAGTGAGAATGGCCTTTATCAAAAAGTCTCCAAATAACAAATGCTGGTGTGGATGCGGAGAGGAACACTCCTACACTGCTGGTGGGACTGCAAACTAGTTCAACCTCTGTGGAAAGCAATATGGAGATACCTTAAAGCAATACAAGTGAATCTACCATTTGATCCAGCAATCCCATTGCTGGGCATCTACCCAAATGATCCAATGACACTCTACAAAAAAGACACCTGCACTCGAATGTTTATAGCAGCACAATTCATAATTGCAAGGCTGTGGAAACAGCCCAAGTGCCCATCAATCCAAGAATGGATTAATAAAATGTGGTATATGTATACCATGGAGTACTATTCAGCTCTAAGAAACAACGGTGATATAGCACATCTTATATTTTCCTGGTTAGAGCTGGAACCCATACTACTAAGTGAAGTATCCCAAGAATGGAAAAACAAGCACCACATATACTCACCAGCAAACTGGTATTAACTGGGTAGCACCTAAGTGGTCACATAGGTACTACAGTAATAGGGTATTCGGCAGGGGGTAGGGAGGGTGGGGGGCGGGTATATACATACATAATGAGTGAGATGTGCACCATCTGGGGGATGGTCATGCTGGAAACTCAGACTTGTGGGGGGGGAAGGGCATTTATTGAAACCTAAAATCTGTACCCCCATAATATGCTGAAATAAAAAATAAAAAACAAATAAAAACAAAACAAAACAAAAATGTCAAACCAGTTTTAACTGATTGAGATGCAACGAATATATATACTTTCACTTTCCAGGCTGGAGATATTGCAAAAATAAGGTACATAATATAGTTTGGAGACTCTTATAAATTTGGAAACTTGGTTTAAAGAAATGATTTTGTTGTTTAAGGTATGTATCTGAAACATATATACCTTAAAGAAGGTATGTTTAAAGATTATTTTGTTTAAAGTGCAGTTTGGTTAGTTCTTCATAATCACAATGATTTTCATAAGAGATAAAGAAGAAAAAAGTGTCTGAAAGGTCACTTCTCCAAATTTTTAAATTTAAATGATTCAAAGTCTAAGTATAACAATATAACATGATCTTAAAAAGCATTCAAGATTTATCTAGGATACAGACCTTTTACATTGCTTTTCTTCAAAGATGATCTAATATTTCATCTTGTTCCAAACAAATGTATACAGACAGAAAATTGAAAATCTCTCATAACAAGCCTCACATGTAGATATTGCTTTATCTCTTTAAATGAAGCATTCATATTTTTGCTATGAAATTTTAGCATCTTCTGATTAAGAAATTCAAAACAAATGTTTATTCCTTGACATGATTTTCTAATTTCAAAATTGTTTGTTTCAGAGTGAAAATGAGCAAACTGCCAAGTTAATCAGTCTTGATGAAAATAGAACAGTGGTAGCCCAACCTTTGATTCCTTTCCAGGTGATCAGTATTATTCAGGTACAGGATAGATTACAAATGACCACATCTTTCTACATATGTTGTAATCATTCAAAAAATTATATGTTACTGTAAAAAGAGAAGATGAAGAACAAGTAGTCAAATGAATGTGGCATAGAAAGGAACCTGCTTTTTAAAGTTAAGTAATTAAAAAATACACTATAGAATGATTATTTAAATATTATTCTGAAGCTAGGCTTATCATAGGCTAGTTTTATCTTCTGTGTGCTGGAGAACTGTTTTGGGTTCGTTCACAAAGTTCCCTGTTAATTTATACTGACACTGAATTTTAATGCCAAGACTTTTCTTAACATTTTGAAGGTGAAATAGAAAAAAAAAATGCTTCAATTATATGTATGAACTCTGATGGAGCTCTATAGATTTCAAGTTTAGAAAGTTGAAGGGGTCTAAGACATACTGATAACTGTCTCATTAGAGGAGATCAAGAGTTGATATTTTCTAATTGATCCTGAAGGGCTTCTGGATTTTTGTCATCTAAATGGCAGTGGTCTTTGTTAAGGCTTGATTGGCAGATCAGTGATTGGAAATCAATTTGATTTTGAAATGTTTTCTTGTATAAATTCAGAAGAGTCAAGGTAGATTAAAAGAAACTACTGCATAATTATTATTGATTATCATTATATGTGTATATTTCTTCATTTGGAGGAAGTTGATTTCTAGAAAATACTAGAAGCATTTTATTTCATTGCCATCCTATAAATGATTATATTCAACAATGTTTTACAGGTTTGAATTATCATGGTCATCATCTCGACAATTTTTAACTCTTCATAATTTGGACAGGAGCCTCTCAACAGTATGTAACACTCCAAAATGGCTTTTTTTCTTTGAAGTTTCTGAATTTTGAGCTTCTTGCCAAGGATGTGTCCCTGAAGCACTCAGCATTGTAGACTAATCTGTGTCTTCCTAGTATTCCATGGGTAAGGAATCTAGAATTCTATTACTAGGAAAGATATCAGGTGCCATGGGTCATACTAACATTTGAAAATGACACATGAATGAGCATCAGTCACTACAGGAACTGTTTTGAATTCCAAGTAAAGGATGAGAGAATAGCAACCTGCAAAACACCAACCATCCTTTTTCAGACCATCCTGCACATTTCCTCAGGATCATTCTACAATTTCTCTGTAGTGATAAGCATAGCTGTTCATTTATGCATCCTGCAAAATAAAGTAGTAGGCTCTGCTACCATGTTTCCCCGAAAATAAGACCTACCCATAAAATAAACCCTAGGAGGATTTCTTAGCATTTGCACAATATAAACCCTACCTAGAATATAAAACCTAGTGATGGGCGTGGCTACGCAGCATATCTGCACAATCCATGCCTTTTGTCGTGGAGCAGTAAAGAAGATGAGCAGCCCTTCTCATCTGCCCCATCGTGACAGCTACTATCCCAGAGGTGACTGGAAAGGTGTGGGAAGCCCCACCAACAAGGTTAGCTGCCCCTGTAAGGTCCCCGCCAATGGTTCTAAAGGAAATAGAGTTGCAAGAAATTCAGGATGGAATTTGGGGTTTGGAGAGTTATGATGATGTTTCAGAAGGAGATGACTTTACTATATTTGAATAAATGTAGATTGTTGTACCTTACTTAAAAAAAAAAAATAACACATCCCCTGAAAATAAGCCGTAGGGCAGGCATCCTCAAACTATGGCCTGCGGGCCACATGCAGCCCACTAAGGACATTTATCCGGCCTGCCGGGTGTTTTTGCTGATGCAGCCTGTCCTGCTTAGCAGCCGACTTGTCCTGGGCCCACAGTGCACTTGTGTGGAATGTGCGCCACTCTCCAATGGTCTGAGGGACAGTGAACTGGCCCCCTGTTCAATAAGTTTGAGGACCCTTGCCCTAGGGTATCTTCTTGAGGAAAAATAAATATAATACCCTGTCTTATTTTGGGGGAAACATGGTAGTAATAGCTCAATGCAATAAATTTTCTTGAATTTATAAGCCAATCTTGAACAGCAGTTGCTATTAGTGTTTTGACTGTCTAAAAATTTCTATTGAAACATGAAGCTTAAATATTTCAGTAGTTTTTTTCTGCTGATAATTTGATATTTTGACTTTTATTTCTTAAATCAAATCTCACATATTTTGTTGAGTCTCTTAGCTTTTAGATAGATATCCTTCCAGAAGAGCTTTTACCCTGTTTTGGATTTAGAAATACTTTGCATACTTTCACTTTATTTGATAGGACTTGATATAAGATATTTAAAAACTTACATCTTTATAATAAATACTATTTAATATTATGGAACCATGCTTATGCCTTTTCTTAGATATAACATTGAAAGCAAAGGCAAATGGAGGCACATTTTGTTGACATTTTTTACGGAACCAACATTTCAATAAAAAGTAGAGCTTTAAGTTAATGACTGCGAGGCTAAAAGAAGGCTCACTGAGAAAACTCAGGCTTGATGATATGACACAAATGTGCCAAGCCAGTGGAAGAACATAACTATACACATAAAGCCTGAATGCTGGAACACACATTATCACAGTTGGTAAAATTGCCATAGCTGAAATGATTAGAAGGGGTTATGGGCAGTCCAGAGAAATAAAGTTAAAATGAAAGGACTATAAACATTAGACTTTAATTCTGTGGTTCCAAGTATAAGCCAAAATAGTAATCAGGCAAAATTGTGGAACTATTGTGGGGAAAAATAATTTTTCTAAAATGTGTTTACCTAGTACAAGCCCCATAATAATAGATATTTTTCCCTGTTTTCAAATGGAAACAGGGCTCTGAATGGAGAATTGTTGGCTTGAAAAAAGATACATACTGTATAATGCATGAATGCTACAGATAATGCATAATTATGGAGTGATGGTTAAAATTAGGCAACATTTGAGTTGTTCTACTTCAGGTAGTGGGAGAGATTTTTATAATTTGTATTTTAAAGAACAGGGGTAGGCAAAAATGTAGAAGGCTGACCCACCCTAATTTTAAGTTTAGTTCTTTTTGAAAAGAGTCTGTTAAATATTAAGAAGCAAGATTTAAGATTCTTTAAAACATATTTAACTTATTGCTAGAAATAGCTGTGATTGCAATAGAATTATGTATCTTATTTTTGTTGAGTATATTCATCCAAGAAAAATTCACAAAACCTGTGATTTAATAGCAAAGAGTTTCATTTGGAATTATTTTCCCTGTCATGTCTTTGTAATATTTTAAGTGAGAAAAATATTTTAAAGAGGCATCTTGTAAAATAGGAAGCTTGGTGAGAATGAACACTGCTAGGATTTTAGAGATCTGAGTTTGAATCAGTTGTCTGCCACTATCTGTGTAATCTTGAGAAATCTTTAGCCTTTTGGACTCAATTTGTTCATTTGAAAGTGCTTGATTGGATCTCCAAGACTCTTTTTGTCTGAAAATTCTGCTTAAATTTCTCATGATTTAGAATTGCTGACTTTTCAACATAAGTATGAAGGTCTGGGTATGGCATAAGTAAAATATTTTTAGTCACTAGTAAACTAATAAAAGACGAAAAACCTTTGAATATTTGGGCATATCTTGCAAAATAGAGAGATAGTTTTTAATAATGCTTCATTACTTTGCCAAACTTTATCTTCATGATCCTTAGTTGGATTTAACAGCAGCAAGGAGTTATTTATAAACTGGTTCACCTCCATTTCTTTCTTTGTGACAGATAACAAGTGCATTAAATTATGCATGATTTATCGATTGAAAAAAACAGGTGTACCTTACTTTCTAAAAGATCAGGATTATGTGGCTCTCTATCACTTGCAATCTCCAGATACACAGTGAGAAAGTCTAGATAAACAATGTCCAAAGCAGTTAAGGTTAGATGTGAGAATTGAAGAAGATGTAAATGCCAAATGGATCAGAAACTTAAATTACAGTGCAAGATATGGATCTTTGTGTCCTTTTTGGTTTGGAAAAAAGAGTCATATCTTCAAGTCAAATATTAAGTATAATAAGTTTGTAGGACTTAAAAGACTATAATTTTGTTTTTAATTGGATGGGGAATGAGGTAAAATAAATTAAAAGTCTGAGTTTGATTTTTGTAGGAAACAGGTTTGATTCTCAGAGCCAAATTGGACCTAATGAGAGAAATGAAAATGTACATTTTTCTCCTGATTTATAGATTACTGAAACTTTAATGAATGGCCAGTTGTTAGACAGATAAGACTAAGCAGAGAAAAATTCCAGTTTCCATAAATGTTGAACCTGATATTCTAATTTACAAATTTCTCAGTAAATAAAAGAGGCTATTGAGAGAGAGAGAGAGAATAAAAACCAACTGAATTCTTAAAAAATAATAGGTACATCATGGCCAAGAAAGTGAGTGCTCTTGAGAATAAAACATAAGACAAAAGCCCATTAGAATGTGAAACCTCAAAAGAAGGCAAGCCACAGTAGAAAGAAAAGTGTTTCCAAGCCACAAATAGGATGTTCAAGAGGAAAGTCTCAGAAGTTCAATGAGAGTGATGAATCAAAAAATGACTGGCAGATTTTTCTCCACATTCTTTTTCAGTTAATTATAAAGACAATGACCCATGTGGCTGTTATAATATTCTTATAAGTAATTTTCCCAGTGTTCTAAAACTGCCATCTTGACTTGTAGCTCTTTAATAATAAAATTATGACTTAGGAAATAGCCCTATTTTCAATAGTAAGAATAAACAAATACTTTGAGATAAAATAGTCTTGGCGCCTTCAATTTTGATTGCTTTGTTTTTTAGTATATCTCGTTGGGGATATTCCAGATATTTTAAAAAGCAAACGGGCCTTTCAAGTGTCATTTTTTTTTTTTCTGAGAGGATGAATACAAACACTTCTTGGCACTCAAATTGCATGTTTTGTGCTCTACATGTTATATAATTGCCCCAAGTTATATGAACCAGGACAAAAGGCAGTAAAGGTGAGGGATTTGTGAGAAAAGTACATAAATAAAAGAAGATACCTGTCTCCTGTCATCACATTATTCTATCAGAATTCTTAATCAAGATTGTGTAACCCATCTTAAAATTCCAGAATAGAATGAAGGATCAAAAAGAGTTTTCAGTTGAGTTTGGAAGTAGAGATATTTGTCATTCTTTCCCCTGTCTGCCCCTCTGTATTCAGGCGATGTAGTACTCTTGACTGTAGGACTATAGGAAGTTTTACATGAATGGAATTTTAATCTGGATAATTGAAAACTGACTAATTTTAAATCCACAGAAATCTTTAGTGAAAGCAATGTTGGTGCTTATCCAAACATAGATCCCTTTGAATCCTTATTACTTGATAGCTATCTCCTCAAAAGGGCGCCAATTTGTGGCTCATAAGAACAGTTCTATATAGTGCACCAAAACATATGGAATGCACCAGTGCTTAGAGGGAGATATATAACTATAAATGCCTATATTAAGAAAGATCTCAAATCAATAACATAAACTTTAACTAGAAAAATAAACCCATTAAGGTAGGAGTGAAATAAAGATAAGAGCAAATGTAAATTAAATAAAGAATAGAAAAAACAAAAGAAAATCAACACAACCAAAAGTTGTTTCTTTGAAAAGATCAGCAAAATTGACAAGGTAGACTGGGAAAAAAAACAAAGTGACAAATGGCTCAAATTACTAAAATCAGGAGTAAAAAGCTGGCACAATGTGATGTTTTGTTATATGTTTACATTGTGGAATGATTAAATCAAACTAATTAAAAAATCCATCACATATCAAAACATCACATTTTAGCCCATAAATATAGACAATTATTATTTATCAATTAAAAATAAAAATACAAAATGGGCATTTATTGAAACCTTAAAATCTGTACCCCCATAATATGCCGAAATAAAAAAAAAAAAAAAAGTCAGTCAGACTCCTCCCAAAAAAATAAAATACAAACAAAAATAAAAATAGAGAAAAAATTGAAAATAGAAATGAAAGAGGAAATAATATTATTGACCTTATAGAAATAAAAAGGATTATAAAATGATACTATAAACATTTGTGTGCCAATAAATGAGATAACCTAGATGAAATGAACTATTCCTAGGAAAGGCAAACTATTGAAACTAATGCAAGAAGAAATAGGAAATCTTAACAGACCTATAATATATAAAGATATTGAACTAGTATTTTAAAAAAGAGAGAATAAAAACCATCTCACAAGAAATGCACAGGCACAGATGGCTTCATTGATTAATTTCTCCAAACCTTTGAAGGAAAGGTAACACTGGTTTTCACAAACATTTCCTCATAATATATGAGTAGATAATACTTCCCAACTCATTTTATGAGGCCAGTATTATCCTCAAAACAAAATCAGGGACATTAAAAGACAAAAGACAAATATCTTTTACTAATATAGATGTAAAAATCCTCAAGGAAAAAATAGCAAACCAAATCCACCAACATAAAGAAATGGATTATACATGATGATCAACTGAGATTTAGCCCAGAAATATAAGGTTGGCTTAACATAAAATTAATTGATACAGTTTATCATGTTAATATAATACATGACAAAAACCACACAATCATCTCAATGTTTACAGAGAAGACATTTAATAGAACCATCTTTTTATGATAAAACCACTGAACAAATTAGAAGTAGAAAATAACTTTCTCAATCTAATAGGATGCATCTATGAAAAACCCACAGTTAACATAATAATTATAAAAGACTAAAAGCTTTCCCACTAAGATCAGGAACTAGACAAATATTTCCACTTGCAACAATGTTCTACTAAATGTTGTACTGGAGTCCTAGCTAGATAAATTAGGCAAGAAAAAGAAATCAAAGTCATCCAAATTGGAAATAAATAAATAAAACTACCCTTATTTGCAAATGACGTGTATCGTGTTCAGAAAATCCTAAGGAATACACACACACACACACACACACACACACACACACACACACACACACTTAAAGGTAATAAATGAGTACAAGTTGCAGGATACAAGATCAATGTATAAATATCAATTGTATTTTTATCAATGAAGAATCCAAAAATAAATTTTAAGGAAGCAATTCTATTTACAATAGCACCAAGAAGAATAATGTACTTGGAAATAAATTTAACAAAAGAAATTTAAGATTTGTAAACTGAAAACTACAAAACATCCTTGAAGAAAATTAAAGAAGATTTAAATAAATGAAAAGACATTCCACATTCATGGATCATAAGATGTCATAATGTTAAAATGGCATTATACTCAAATTGATTCATAGACTCAATATGATCTTCCATCAAAATCCCAGATTTTCTTTTTATAGAAATTGACAGCTGATCTGAAACTCATGTGGAAATACAAGGGATCTAGTACAGTCAAAACAATTTGATAAAGAAGAACAAAGTTGGAGGACTCAAACTTTCAATTTTAAAACTTACTACAAAGCTACAGTATCAAAACAATGTGGTATTTTGTATGCCTATCATAAGAATAGACATATTAATTAATGAAATAAAATGGAAAGTTCAGAAATAAACCCTTACATTTATATTAATAGTCAATTGCTTTTGACAAAGGTGGTGAGAAAAACAATGAGAAAGAAATAATCTTTTCAACAAATTGTTCAGGGACAATTGGATATCCACATGCATAAGAATGAATGTGTACACCAGTGTTCATCATATACAAAAATTAACTCAAAGTACTTCATGAACCTAAATATAAAGCTAAGACTTTAAACTCTTAGAAGAAAACAGAGGCATACACATTTGTGATCTTGGATTAGACAAGGTCACAAAAATAACGCCAAAAGCACAAGCCACAACAACAACAGAATAGGTAAACTGAACTTCACTAATTGTAACCAGTATCCAGGATACATAAAGAATGTTTACAACTCAAGAATACAAAGAAAAATAACTCAATTTAAAAATGGGAAAAGGGATTTTCTTGGTCTCTCTCTTTCTCTTCCTCTCTCCCTTTTCTCTTCCTTCTTTTCTTTTTGCCTACCTTTAATTGGATTTTAGAATCAAAGTTTGCTTGCTCAATATAATAAACTAGATAATTTATCTTTTTCTATAGTTCAGGACAATGATAATTATGAAGTATTAATATTTGTTCTTTAAATTTGGGATAAAACATAACCATAAAAACTATCTAAACTGGTAAAAAAATTTATCATAGGCCTTTATATTTCCTATTTCTTCTATGATTGTTAGTTTGATCAGGTTTTCTACTTTTTCTTAAGTCATTTTACTTTGTTTATTCTTTCTCCACGGAAATCTTTAGTAAAAGGCGAAAGATTTATTTTTTGTTTATTCTTTCTACCTCTCTCTTGTCTCTTTAAATATTTTCATTTTTAATTTTATTAATACCATTGTATTTCTGCATTTTGGTTTATTATGCAATTTTTCCTTTTTCCTCAAATTAAATACTTATTTATGAAGTTACTTAAATTTGATAATAAATTCATTCCAGCTATAAATTTTGATATGAGTCCTATTTTAGCAGAGTCTCATATGATTTCATGTGATTACTTTCTGGATAATTTATGTTTTCTTTTCAAGGCATAGAGTTTTTAATTTACAAAATATTTATCTCTTAACACAAACTTTTATTAGATTATGGATAAAGAATAATGTCCATTTAAAAAATTTTAGAATTTTTAAATTGAATATTATAAAGATAATACATATTTTTAAGTTCTTTGAACATAAGAATATATATTCTCTGCTTTTACTGCATAGCTTTAAACATATATATTTTTATATATTTTATATTATATATATTTTATATATATAATACAGATACTTCTGAACTTATGATGGGGTTATATCCCAATAAAACCATGCTAAGTTGAAAATAATATGTCAAAAATGCATTTATTTCATCTAACCTACTGAAGATCATAACTAGCCCAGCTTATCTTAAACATTCTCAGAACACTTACACTAGCCTACAGTTGGGCAAAAGTTTTTGCCAGCACAGTACACTGCAGAGCATGTGTGGCTGACTGGGAGCTGCAGTTTACTGCAGCTGCCTATCATGTCCAGAGTATCACATTGTATACTGCAAGTCCAGGAAAAGATCAAAATTCATGTATAGTTTCTACTAAATGTGTATCTGTTTGCCATCAAAAGTCAAAAAGTCAGTAAGTTGAACCATTGTAAGTCAGGGACCACCTATATATATTCAATTGATTAATTTGATTAATTGAATATTCTATTCTTAATGATGTTTGTGTGTAATGTTCATTTCTATACATTAGCCTTAAATTTCACTTTATCTACTCTTAATTATTTAAACATTAATAACTAATATTAACTATCTAATTTTGTATTTATTTACTCCTTTACTTTCAATCTTTGTCACTGTTTAGGATATAGTTTTTAAAAACAACAAAGAGTTGCTTTAAAAAAGGCAGATAATTTGCCAACCATTGAAGATATATATTGAACAAGAATAATTTCTTTTCTGAATCTTATATTTTAGTGGGTGTAGATGGAAATTAAACAACCAAGAAATAATGATTAAATAATCAAGAAAATACTAGATAAGAGAATTACTATTAAGAGATAAGAGATATACTATGAGATAAGAGATATACTATGATAAGAGAAAATACTAGAGAATTCTAATAGAAAGTTATAATAGCAAGTGACTGGAGGCTTCTTAGATGTGACCTCTGAGTTCTGCCATCTTCTGTGCTCTGGTGAGTGCCTCTTGAGGGAGAAGAAAGCAGCAGTATGATCATCATCTTCTCAGAATTCTCAATGCTCCTTCCTTCTCCTTTCTAGATAAATTTACATACACACACATGTGCACACATAGATTCTCTTTTTCTTTCTTTTTCACTTTAATATAATGTACATATGGAACTTGCATTGGGGAAAAAAGAGAGAACATGTTTGTTTTAGTAAGACTAAATTTTGTTTCCCTTCAGTAAAACTAAATGTTTTTCCATTTTGACATTTCATTAGTTTTGTTTTAGGAAAGAAACGAGTTGATTAAAAGTGGAAAAAATGACAGTGGTTGTATTTTGTGGTCATATATTTATTTCATGTCAAATTAAATCAATAAAATATGTGAAGATTATATTGAAATACTTTCATCTTTTAGTTGGGATTTTTGAAGAACTTTTAAAAAAATTGGCTACAAGCCGATTTATACGAAGGTTACAGAAAGCTGATTGATATCATAGCTTCTATTATGACAAAATATTGTTATAATTCTAAGAAAGAATGAAGTACATTAATACCAAAGTAGAAGTATTAATTTATAATTTAAAACTTTTTCTACCCAGCTGTATAAAACATAAAAACCTTGAAAAATTAAGGCTTTCATTTTATCATTAGTAAACCTTAAGTTGTTATAAGGTGTTTGCAACAGAATTAAACAATAATTGTAAAGTCTTTACTTAATTACCAATTTTCCAAATAGTTATTAATAATTCAGTTTTATGAATTCTTAGCCACTTTTAAATATCAATGGGATGATTTTAAGTGTGAATAACTTGAGTAATTAACATTATCTTAAGTTTTTGTTAACTTGGTCAATGCTACCTCAGACAAATTTTTGTGTCTGCGTAGCTTTAAGACAAAATCCAGATTTGGCTTTACTCGTTATATTACATGATAGTTGGTTTGATGTTATTTAAAACTGTCTGAGATACTAAGTGCTTAGTAGGGTTTTGATTAGTAACTGGCAAATGTCGAAAGGCCTGGATATTTGGTTTGGATAAAACTTGATTAGTTTGGATGGCTATGCAGATTTTCACCAAAATTTCTGAGGGCCTTTTTCCAGGTCTTCTCTGTCTGAATATTTTATTTTTCATCCATCTCCCAAGAAACTGAGTTTCATGTTTTTAGGACCTCAATTTCCAGCCAAATATTCTGGAAGCCTGCCTTTACAAAGACTGATAGATCATATGACCAGTTATTTTTTAGGACCTTCATATCTATCATAATTACTTATACAGAAAATTTTTCCTATTATCAGAATCATGGGCTTTTAGAACTATATGGTAAACTTTAGATCATCCACTAATTCTAGTTATATATGTTAGGAAAATGAGTTCTTTAAGTTCATATAGTTAAGTGGGATATGAGTAGTTCCAATAAGACTGTAGCAAGAGATAAATCAGGTAATATAGTGAAAATATCTGGCCATCTTAGGCTATGCACACACACACACACACACACACACACACACACACACACACACACACCCCTCTCATCTTTCTTCTTTCTTTTCATATAAACTTAGTGGTTAGTGGATGAACATGGACTGGATTTTGCATCCTGGGTCCTTTTTTGACCACAGCTCCTAAAATCATTTTCCTTATTTCCCCTCTGATCTGTAACCATTACTTTTAGATTTTACCTAAAATAGAAAAGAAAAAAGCCATATCATTTTTGTTTGTGTTGATTTAGAATCACACACATTCAAATATTTTAGACAAAATTGTTGTTATTATCTCTAAGGTAGCCGCTATTCACATATTCCAGATTCTCAAATGTATTAGGGATGTCTGGTAACAATTTAAAAATTAATCATTAATGGGAAATAAATAAGGGCATTCATTTATTTCCTTAGTTAGTAGGAATCTTTAAGGAGATCCTTTGGACCTATTGTGATTTAAGAATGTGACCAGTTTTTACAACCCTCTATTTCTTGTTTGTTTACTCAGTATTCTGTAGCCTACAGAATAAGTTATAGTAATTTATTGGTCCAGGAACTTTTGCATACATGTGTTTATGGCATACATTATCAGTTTTGATTACAGAATTTGAATATTTGTGAGATAGCTATGCTTCCAGTACATTTAAAATAATTTCTGATTTATTATTAGGACAATCTGGGAGCTGAAATTTATTGGTATTATGTTTTCAACATCACTAGTACCAACATTCTATTACATAAATAATTAACATTTTAGTCTCTGAAGGAGAATGATGTTGGCATTCTCTTGCATTATAATTTATCCATGAATGGGCAGCATGTATTGATAAAGAAAAGTAAGAAATTAGAAGTGTTGATAATTTTATCATGAACTGAAAAACAGAAACATCTACTTTTTAAAGGGATTTTAAATAAATATATTTGTTCTACATTTGGTCAAGTTGCTTTTTTAAAACTGAAATTTATGTCAGAGAGGCATTTTTATTATTGGTCAATTTCATATGTAACCCAGAGAAGTTTATTAATGCTTAGATATATAAAGATATTAAGTATACCAATTCAAGCAGTTTTAATCTATTTTATTCACAAGATTGGGGTGAAAGAAAATCAAAAAAATGTATGTAATTCCAGCTATTCAAATATATAAATATTTTCAACTGCATAGGTAGAAAAAAATTAAAAAACATAATCTAAAATAAATATTGTAAACAAATTACCCTTTTACCTACTTTTCTGAAAATACACTGTTTGGTTTCATATAAAAGTTACAAAAGAAAAACATCTTGGAGGCCGGGCATGGTGGCTCATGCTTGTAATCCTAACACTCTGGGAGTCGGAGGCGGGAGGATTGCTTGAGCTCAGGAGTTCAAAAGGAGACTGAGCAACAGCGAGACCCTATCTCTACTAAAAATATAAAAATTAGCCAGGTGTTGTGGTAGTCCCAGCTACTCAGAAGGCTGAGGCAGGAGGATTGCTTAAGCCCAGGAGTTTGAGGTTGCTGTGAGCTAGGGTGATGCCATAGCACTCTACTACGGGCAATGGAGTGAGACTCTGTCTCAAAAAAAATTTGTATATGCCATTAGGCCATTTTTTTTTTTTTTTACTTTTTAAATATGTGACTTGTTTTTAAAAATTTATGCTCTTGAGCTCACTGATTCTTGAATATGTTTGATCAATTCTGCTGTTGATGTTCTCTATTGCATTCTTTTATTTTGTTCATGGTATTTTTCATCTCTAGGATTTCTGTTTGTTTTTTAAAAATTATGTCAATCTCTCTGTTAAATTTCTCTGTTGAGTTTCTGAATTGTTTTGATGTGTTTTATTGAAGTTTTTTGCACTTCCTTAAAACAGCTATCTTGAATTCTTTTTCTGAGAGATCACACATCTCCATCACTTTAAGGTCAGCCTCTGAAACCTTATTTTGTCCATTTAGTGGGGTCATATTTCTCTGAATTGTTCTTGATGCTTGTGGATGTCCAATGTTGTCTGCCCATTGAGGAGTTAGGTATTTATTCCAGTCTTCACAGACTGGCTTTGTGCATGCCAATACTCCTTCAGTGGGCTTTCCAAGGATTCTAAGCTGACTGATTTGTATTCTCTGAACCTGTGACCACAGCAGCTGTCTATGTGCTAGAAGGTACTCTAAGGCCAAGTTTGCCACAAGGGCTCTAAAGTTGGTATGGCTATCTGACATAGATGAACCTAGGGAAGATGCAAGGTAAGTGCCTGTGTTATGTGGGAAAGCTGGCCAGGGACCTGATCCTGAAAGCCTGTCTTGGTCACCCAGATGGAAATATATCCCAGAAGTACCCTTCAGAGGTACAGTGATTCTCTGACTGCAGCAAGAAGAACTGGAGCCCAAACTGGATCCCCTCAGGATCTGCTGTGAGACAGAGGCTGGAAAGCCTATTTTGTTGGCTTTGCCAGGCATGAATCTCTCTGCAGGACACTGCGCAGGTAGGATAGTTCCCTAACTGTACTAAGAAGAGTTGAAGCTAAAACTGGGTTCTCTCAGAATCTGCTGTGGAGGCTGGCAGCCTATCTTCTTGGTTCAGATGTGTGTGTGTCTCCCAGCGGGTCCCTAGGGCAGGCTAGGTCCCTCTGACTGAAGTTAGAGGGTTTGGACCTGAGACTGGATTGGACCTCATTGGGATCCGCTGTGGGTTGGAGGTTGGTGAGCCAGTCCTGTTGGCTCAGATGTGCGTGTATCTCTGGCTGGTCCCTGCATAGGCAGGATAGGTGTCCAACTGCATTGGGAGGGGTTAGAGCTGAGACTGGGTGCTCAAAGGCTGGAGAGCCCATCCCAGAGCCTCATTCTTCTGGGCTGTGAGATATGTCTGTGTATCCTTCTGGGTCCTTGTGTGAGCTGTTATAAGCTGAGACCTCAGCTGAGAGAGAGGCTGGAACCAAGCCACAAGTCAACTTTCAGTCAACTGCCAAGACTGATGTTGGTGGGCAGCCTCTCTGCTGAGGCACTAGCAGAATTCCTTCGGGACTCCTTGGCATATTGTTTTGATTGCAGCTTAAGGCCAAATGGAGCTATAGCCAAGCCCTTTGGGGAACAGTCCTATATCTGGGATTGAAACTGGGAGCATAACTGATGGGTATGCTCCCTGGGAGCTACTCTGTGTTCTCAAACCCTCCTTCCTAGATCCTGGGCTCCACTGGGGTTTCAAAACCTCCAACCTGAATTTTGAGGATTTTTTTGGAAAGAATTGTGTTGGTAGATAGGTGCAGAATTCCTGTAGTTATGGGAGGACATGAGCAGATTACCTTCTATTCTACCATCCTTTTGACATCACTCATGCCATTGTTTTTATATTACTTATGATTATTACATAGATAGACTCTGTGCAGGAAGATGCAGATTGAATGCTACTTATAGGAAATAAAAGATCAGGAAATTAAAGGAGCTTCTAATTATGAAGATACCCATAATTTTGGATGTATAGAGAATTCAGAAAGATTTAAACATACATTCAACTCTAATCAAAATTATGAGTTTACTAAAAATATTATTTTTAAAAATCCATATGTTTTAACTTTGTTATATGAGACTAATGATATTTTGTTGAAAACTTATTAAATATTATTTAAAGTAAAACTTTTATTATGGAGTATATTAAAACTTTCTGGTCTTATGTGGTTTCCTAAAATAATACAAAATTTCTTAACCTAATTTTACTATGGGGATATTTTACTTGAACCTCAATCTTTAATTTTCTAAAACAGATTTGAGAGGTCAATGATGTTACTTACTGCCTGTAATTATATTTCAGCATGGTGAGGTTTGCCTCTTTGTGAGGTCAAGAGTAATATTTTCAAATCACTTTTCATGGAAATGCTATTTGATTATATTTTATTTGTTTTGTAAACTAGTAGCTTTTCCTCCTAATAAGATGGTTTTATTTATTTTTTATTAGCGCCTGAAGATGGTTTTAATTTATCGAAGTAGAAGAGGATATATGTTTGCCAGCATAAAAATGAGGAAATGTAAAGCCAGCCATCTGGGGCTCATTTTCATAGCAGTGTGCTCATAGAGGGCATACTAACAGTTAATGCCATCCAAAGTAACTTTGTCATTAGTTTTCTTGGCTCATCTATATTCAAATAGTAGCCAAACCAACTTTGTTTGTAGATGTATTAAAAAAATATGCTGTGGCTCATAATGAGACCAAATCTTTCATAGTGGTTCAATAATAATGTAGCAGTTTACAAGTTGAGATGCATTCTTGTAAGCTTCCTGTCTTGACAAAGTTACCCTCTTTAAGCCGAAGAGCATCTCTCTACTTATGAATCTATCTATTCATAGCAGTCACTGTTGAACAAATATATATTATATATATATTAAGACATTTCTCCATTATGTCAGTAATCTAGATATTAGCTGTCAGTATCTTTTTGAAGTTCTCTTAAATCATAATGACACTTAAATCATAGAGACAATAATGACACAGCAAACTGAATTAACTTTAACATAAAGTTTAAATACTATAAGATTTCTTCCATTATATTGATACAAGAGAGGAATCTGTCTACAAAGTGGATAATTTACAACTTTCACTGAAATTAAATAAAGCTTTTCAGCATTACCTGGGAATTTCTTAGAATTATAAGACATACCTAAATTAGGTAGAACAATATTAACTTATCATTCCCCATTTTTATTTTGACTTGAGTCTAAACACAATACATGAGTAAAGTGAATAATTCAGATAAAAATCCAAACGGTTGAGATAAAACATTTGGTATTCAGGAAAATGTTTCTATAACAGCAATTCTTAAAAGCAGGGGGCGAATCAAAATAATTTATGAAAAATGTAAATCTTCTCTATACACAAAAAGACTTTACCAAGTGCCATAAATGAGAACATGACCTTTGAAGAGACCAGACCTGGCTTTGAATTTCAACCTGGTATCTTCCTAGCAATACAACCTTGGACAATTTACTCTAAGCCAGAAATCATAAACTTAAATGCCTGCTGTGACCTGTCAAAAGTGAAATGAGTGAGGTTGGCAGGTCAAGGATTTGGTGATCTGGAGTATCTGTTCCTCATTTAAACTGAAAGCCACTTGTTTCCATGCTCAATATTGTCAGATATTTTGATTTTTCAAGAGAACATGCATTTCTGTGTCTAATCCCTTATTTTTAAAATGTTGGCAGGTAATTAAAATATTTTAAAAAATACCTCTTTGGCTGGAATTCATCCTGTGGGTATGTGACGTATACTTTCCAGAACTTTCCATACATTACAGAATGTGATGTATACTTTCAATTTTTATTTCCTCATAAGGAAGGTCTTTGTAACACTCAAAAATGTTAAATTTGCTGATATATTGCAAGTCTTTAATAAAAGTATCTGTTCCCATTGACCTTTTCTACTCAATTTTCAACTTCCCTTCATCTAGAGTGTAGAAATAGTCAATATAAGTTGTATCTACCATGCAGGTTTTAGCTTTTTTATTACTACAAAATATAGATTTAGCTTTTGTATTTATTACATTTCATTTAGAGATTTAACACTGTCAAATAGAAAGCAGAGCTTGTTAACTTTGAAAAATTGAAGACTCATTAAGTATTCCTTGGCTGATATATCTAATCCATGCAGGTAATCAAACAACCAAAATAGCTCTTTGTTACTTGTACATGTTATCTTGTACCAGTCTGTATAGCCTTATCACTAGGCTATAGAAAGAGCTTCTAAAGTGCTTAATTTTTCATCTTAGAACTTATATGGAATAGTGGAAATATGATGTCTTAAGTCATATAGGTGTGGGTTTGAATCCTGCTCCTGTCATAGAATTAGTTGTATGCCTTTGGTCAAATTACTTATTTTTTTTTCTTGACTGTAAAAATGGAGATATTACTACTTATCTGGGAAGGCAATATTGAGGGCTAAGTGAGATAAACTATGTAGAAGAGTCCAATAGATGTCAATTTTTCTTTATCTGTATCATTTCTACTTTTAATAGAATAAAACTTCATTTTTAAACAATAACTGATTAGCTTCTTAGATAATTGAACCCTGTTTCTGTAAATATGACATAATACCACATCATGGCTTATCATTTGAACAGAAGTTTGCAGGGAGATGAACCTTTAATTCTGGACATTTCATCAATGCCTATAGATTTTTGACTTACATATTGCATTTGAGATTATTTGACCTATAATGCAGCAAAATTTTCTAGGTTTGTTTTTATTTTAAAGTACATATTAAATATATGTTGAACAAAGAAATAAAATATATTGCTAAAGTATAACACTTTTTAAAAATCTTGAGCATGTTAACACACAAATCAAGGGATGATATAATTTAGTAAGTTCAGTCTTACAAAGTATATTATTATCTCACTTTTCCACTGAGAGACTCCTTTACTTTTTCCACTCTCCTATCAGTGATCATTACCTGATATGTAGCAGAAACCATTACCTAGAACCCTTAACTACTTGCAGATATTAAGTATGCAGTAGGAAATGATTCCTGGAAGCTACTACAGTTCTGGTCACATGAATGGATATGGAATAAGTCACACTTAGATGACCAACCATATTTTTTAAGGGTAGTAGATTAATGTGAACATCACTTGTATTAGCCAGGAAAGAACTCTACTATGGACATAATGTTTAATATCCAGATCCATATACATGGCAACATTTAGCCATTATTACAGATAAATGAAAAAAGTTAAAGAAATGCATGAAAGGAGAGACACCCAAAATATTAATAGCAGGATGTGGAATTTAGGTGACTTTTACTTTTTTATATTTATGTGTGTATTTTAAAATTTCTATGGTAGGTAAATATTATACATATAATTAGAAGAAATAATAAATAAAGCTACTTTCACTGAAAAAAGAAATATGACCAAGACAATTTTAGAAAAATGGATCATACTATATTTTCTCTTTTTAGCATAAAAGTAGTTAATGCACTTTTACTTGAATTAAGCTATAGGAAAAAAAATGAAGTGGAACTTAAGAAATTTCCATACTAGTATATTTATATTTTTATTCAAGTGATCTTAATTCCAAAAAGATACAACTAAAAGTAAAAGTAAAAGATTATTAAACTTAAAAAAATATGGCAATGCAATATTCAAAGGAACTACTGGACAATGATTAGGTTATAACAGTGAATCAGTTTGTATGATAACTATAACTGTGACTTACCTCTGCAAATCAAATAAATGAATTTCTTTTCAAATCAAAGGAATTTCTGATATTCTCTTCAGAAATTTTCCTCATGAATACTATTCATAATATAAATTTTAGATCCAGTAACATTCTTTCTTACTTTATTGTATTTGGTTTCTTTCTTGCATTTTTCTTTATTATCTTTACTGTTCATTTTCTTCTTGGCACTCTTCTCCCTTAACTTTCATCACATAATAAATTACTAATCCTTTTTCTTTTACTTTAATCTGTTTTAGTCAGACTGACTTCTTGACTGTCTTGCAAATGCACTCAAGTGCATTTTTATGTGCCATCAAAATTTTACTGTTTTTGATCATGATTTATGCTAAGATTTACAAAACAACAACAAAGTTAAAAACTACAACCATTGACTTTTAATTATAAAAATTGAAAAACGTATTTTAGGACAGAAAATGAGTTAACATTTTAGAAATGTGTGACTATATTGGTAATTAATAAACTAGTAATAGATATTTAATAAAATATTTGTCAAATATATAAAAGAAGTTATATAAAAACTATTTTATAAAAGAGAGGTATGTTAGCTTTTCTTATATTGTTTTTGAGTAAATGCAATGTAATATTACCATATAAGGGACCTAAGTATGGTACCCCATTTATAGAAAAAAAATGAGATAATGCAGAATAATTATCTGGTCTACCTGGCTTTAGGGTTCTTGTGGCCTTTGCTGTTGATATTAGATTTGAAGATAATATTACTAGATTTGAGCATGTCAGTAAGAAAAACATCTACACCCTCATTCTCGGAAACAGATAAGTGTGGCATTTTAAGAGGTGGATTCAGATGGAATCAATAACAACAGTAAATTTTTAATTATTTCAAATTTAGTATTACTCGCAGATATACTTTTAATTCAAATTCTCTGATGTTTGTATTCCTTTTTGGTCTTTCCTTAGTTATATTTAATCATTATGCTTCTTCATTTGTTGCTTCTGACAGGAGACATTTATGATCTAGTTCTGATTTTTAGTGCATACTACACTCTTTAGAAAGGTCGGATTAATGTGTCTTCTATTGTCTCTTTTTTTACCTCCTGAAGTTTACTGTTTTAGAAGTTTTTGCAGCTAGAGATCTAATAATAAGTCACCTTGTTTATGAATAAAGTTTAACAAATGTTGGCTGGTAATAATAATCTATTAGTTTTATTAATAATAAAATGTAGAGTATGTATATGTATATCATGGATTCTCACTGAATTGGGAATGATATAGACCTGAGATTCTTGCAACTATATTTATTAATTTGTCAAGTAATAAAAGTCCTAGAATGGAGAATATATTACTTGATTCCATAAGAAGGACAAATTGAAGCAAACAATTTTGTATAGTCTAAAACATTTGTCATTAATATACATTATAATAATTGTTAAAAACTTATCTACCTAAAATAACAAAAGACACTCTAAAGAAAAGACATCTGCACTAGAATGTTTATAGCAGCACAATTCACAATTACAAAGATGTGGAAACAACCCAAGTGCCCATCAGTACATGACTGGATTAATAAAATGTGGTGTATATACACCATGGAGTACTATTCAGCTATAAGAAACAATGGTGATTTGGCACCTCTTATATTTTCCTGGTTAGAGCTGGAACCCATTCTACTAAGTGAAGTATCCCAAGAATGGAAAAATAAGCACCACATGTACTCACCAGCAAATTGGTATTAACTGATCAACACCTAAATGAACATATAGGAATAACATTTACTGGACATCAGGCAGATGGGAGGGGGGAGAGGATGGGTATATATATACATAATGAGTGAGATGCGCACCATCCAGGGGATGGACACGTTTGAAGCTCTGACTCTGTGGGGGCAGCGGGGAGAAAAGGCAACACGCGTAACCTAAACATTTGTACCCCCATAATGTGCTGAAATTAAAAAAAAATAAAATAAAATCTTATTTTGTACTTTGATTTAAACAGAGGTTCTAAAAATTAATTAAAATGCCAAAAAGAGATGTATGTTGCCCGAAAAAATTATGTTAACTAGTATACTAAAAGTTTCATGTTTTAAATGCCAAAATATTTAGACCAAGATTGTTTTTTAACCAAGATTAAATTATTTTCCAGTAATAAAATGTATCAAATCATAACTTGTTTTTATTAATATTGCTTTTTTTTACTAAACCATAACAAGGTCAATTTAGAATTGGCATATTTTAAAGACAAGTAATTGTAGAAGCTAAAAAAACCTTATAAATTGTGATTAAAAATTTCAACTGGAATTTTTTTCTCCATAGCCAAATGGACTCAATGCATCATAAATTTTAGCATTTATTAAATAACTGGCTTAAAATTGGATGGCTTTTTGTTTCTTTTGGAGAGGATCCAGTTCCTAAATAATCTATGTGTGAAAAGTGGATTATTTGAAGCGATATGAAAGCTTCAAGAAGGTTTATTTTCCAAGAGGAAGTTAGCAAGTTTTAATATTGTATGTGTGTTACTAGTTGACTAGACAATCTGTAAGGTAAATGTTCATTTCCATAAAGATGTGGTATATTAGAAAGTCCATCATTTTGGACAGTTTTCATTATAAAAATCCTGTCAATTCTGTTTTGCTTCTCATCAGTTTGATTGTTGATAATTTTTTTAAAAAATCTATATTTGAGAATAAAGTAAATAATCCAACATATGAAACAACTCTGAGTCTGATCTCATTGATTGATCTTTTTTTAATGATACAAGTATTTGTACATATTTATGAAGTACATGTGATATTTTGTTGCATACGTAGACTGTGTAATGATTAAGTCAATGATGGTGTGTCCATCACCTCTAGTATTTATCATTTCTATGTGTTGGGAACATTTCAAGTCCTCTCTTCTAGCTATTTTGAAATATAAAATACTTTGTTAACTATAGTCACCCTACTCTGCTATTGAACACTAAACCATATTCCTTCTATCTGTTTGTACCTATTAACTAATCTTTCTTTATCCACTCACACCCACACACCTTTCCTATCTTCTGGTATCTATCATTCTATTCTCTACCTTGAAGAGATCAACGTTTTAATCTCCCACATGTAAAAGACAACATGCAATATTTGTTTTTGTGCACCTAGTTTATTTCACTTAGCATAATGACCTCCAGTTCCATCCAAGTTGCTGAAAATGACATGATTTTATTTTTGGGAGGCAGAATAGTATTTCATTTTCTTTATCCAGTTTTCAATTGATGGACACTTAAGTTAATTCCATACTTTTGCTATTGTGAATAGTGCTGCAATAAACATGGGAGTGCAGGTCTCCCATTGATATATTGATTTCTTTTTAAAATTATTTTTTTATTTCAAAATATTAAGGGGGGTGCAAATGTTTTTTGTTACATGGATACCTCGCATAAGGCTTAAGTTGGGGCTTTTAGTGTGCTTAGCACCAGAATAGTGATTTCTTTTATTTTAATAATTTTTATTTCAAAATATTATGGGAAATAAGTGTTTTTGTTACATAGGTGAATTGTATAATGCTGAAGTCAGGGGTTTTAGTGTACCTGTCACCAGAATAATGTGCATTGTACCCAATGGATACGTTTTATCCCTTACTCCCCTCCCACCTTACCCCCTTCTTAGTTGCCAATGTCCTTTACACCACATGATGACCATGCATACCCATTGTTTAGCTCCCACTTATTAGTGAGAATATGTGGTATTCATTTTTCCATTCCCGAGATATTTTGCTTAGAATATTGTTCTCCAGTTCCATCTAAGTTGCTGCAAATGACATTATTTCATTCCTTTTTATGACTGAGAAGTACTCCATGGTATATTTATGCATTTTCTCTATCCACTCACCAACTGATGGTCACTTAGGTTGATTTTATATCTTTGCAATTATGAATTGTGCTGCAATAAACATTCTGATACAGTTGTCTTTTTGATAATGACTTCTTTCCCTTTGGGTAAATACCCAGTAGTGAGATTGCTGGATGAAACGGTAGGTCTACTTTTACTTTTGAGGGAATCTCCATGCTGTTTTCCACAGAGGTTTTACTAATTTACAGTCCCATTAACAGTGTATAAGTGTTCCCTTTTCACTAGATCCATGTCAACATGTACTGTTCCTTTAATTTTTTTAACAAAGGACATTCTGATAGGGGTAAGGTGGTATCTCATTGTGGTTTTAATTTGCATTTCCCTGATGATTAATGATGTTAAGCATTTTTTTCATATGTCTGTTGGCTATTTGTATGTCTTTTTTTGAAAAAACTGTTCATGTCTTTTGCTCACTTTTTAATGGGGTTATTTGTTTTTTCTTACTAATTTCTTTGTGTTCTTTGTAGATTCTGGACATTAGTCTTTTGTTGGCTATATAGTTTGCAAATATTTTCTTCCATTGCATAGGTTGTTTCTTTATTCTGTTGATTATTTCCCTTGATGGGCAGAAACTTTTTTATTTAATTTGGATTAATACTGAGTAGTAGGATTGCTGGATTTTATGATTGTGCTATACTTTAGATTTTTAAGAAACCACCATACTGTTTTCCATAGTGGCAGTACTAATTTACAGTCTCACCAACAGTGTATAACTGTTCCTTTTTCTCTACATCCTCACCAGCATCTGTTATTTTTGTCTTTTTAATAAGGACCATTCTACTGGAATAAATTGATATTGTGCTTTTGATATGTAATTCCCTGATGATTTGTGGTGATGAGTATTTTTTTCTTATACCTGTTAATTATTTGTATGTTTTCTTTTGAGAAATGTTTATTCACATTCTTTGCCTATTTTTTAATGGGATTTTCAGGTTTTGGTTTTTTTTTTTTTTAACTATTCAATAGTTTGAGTTTCTTGTATATTCTGGAAATTAGTTGCTTGTTGGATGAATATTTTACAAATATTTTCTCTCATTCTGTAGGTTGTCTGTTCACTCTGTTCATTATTTCCATTGCGGTGCAGAACCTTTTTAAGTTTAATATAGCACCATTTGTCTATTTTTGTTTTCTATGCTTTTAGGTCTTAACCATAAAATATTTGCCTGGATCAATGTCTTGAAGTGTTTTCCCTGTTTTCTTCTAGTAGTTTTGTAGTTTCAGGTTTTACATTGATGTCTTTAATTGATATTGAGTTGGATTTTGTATATGGTGGGAGACAGGGGTCCAGTTTCATTCTTCTACTTATAGATACTCAGCTTTCCCAGCACCATTTATTGAAAAGAGTGTCCTTTCCCCTATGTATGTTCTTGGTCTTTTTGTCAAAAATCAATTGTGTGTAAATCTGTGAATTTATTTTGGGGTTCTCTATTCTGTTAACGTTGTCTATATCTCTATTTTTATACAAGTAGTATGCTATTTTGTTTACCATAGCCCTAATAATCTATGTATGAAAAATAGATTAATCCTAAATTAATCTATAATATAAATTGTAATTAATTGTAATATAATTTGTGATATATTTTGAAGTCAGGTAGTATGATGCTGACCAGCTTTGTTCTTTTTGCTCAGGATTGTTTTAGCTATTTGGGGTCTTTTTTGGTTCCACATGAATTTTAGGATGTTTTTCTACTTCTATGAAAAATGACATTGATATTTTCATAGGGATTGCATTGAATCTGTAGAGTGCTTTGAGAATATTGTCATTTAATGATAATAGTTCTTCTGATCCATTAACATAAGATATCTTTCCATTTTTTTGTGTTCTCTCAAATTTCTTTCACTTGTAATTTTTGTGTTTTGTTTTTTTTTTGTAGCGATACAACCTTCTTGGTTAAATTTATTCCTAGGTAGTTTTTTTTTTTGTAGCTATTGTAAATGAGATTGGCTTCTTTATTTATTTCTTAGCTAGTTCATTGTTGTTGTGTAGAAATGCTACTGATTTTTAATATTAATATGTTGATTTTCTATACTGCAACTACACTGAATTTATCATATATAAGAGTTTGGGGTAGAGTCTTTTGGTTTCTCTAATTAAATTTCCACTTAAAAGACACAGACTGGCTGGCTGAATTTTTAAAAATGACTAACTATATACTCCCAACAAGAAACTCATTTCACCTATAAAGACATATAAAGACTAAAAATAAAGAGTTGGATAAAGATATTCCATGCAAATAGAAACCAAAAGTGAGCAGGAGCTATACTTATAGAAGATAAAACAGACATTAAGCCAGACACTAAAAAGCAACAAAGAAAGTCATTATAAAATGGCAAAAGGATCAACACAGCAAGAACATATAATAATTCTAAACATATATGCATCCAACACCAGAGCACCCAGATATAATGAAGCAAACATTACTATATCTAAAGGGAAAGATAGATCCCAATAAAATGATAGTTGCCTTCACACAGCCTCCACGCAGTTCCCGATGTTAGCCCTGGGGCCCGTGAGGATCTAGGGGCTTTCCCATGGCTAGCATGCCAGAATCTGCAGCGGGAATGTGGACAGCTGGGGTCACTTACTATTTCCCCACACTGGGGAGCCTCTCCAGGCTCCTGGCAGATCCTGGCCAAGCAGGCTGCCTGGCTTCCCTCTCCTTCCTTGCTTTAGGTGTTTATTCTCACTTCTCTGTTGAATTTCAGTATTATCTCTTAGATAATCTATTTGAATTGTGTTGTGTACTCTCTATTTTATTCTTTTTTGTGGTAGAGGTGAGTACCAGATGCCTCTAGTCAGCCATCTGGAAGGAGGCCCTTGATTTATCTTTGGCAATTAGTTTTTTTCTTTGCTGTTTTGTGTATCTCATCATTTTTGACTGAATGTCAGATATTGTGGATGGAAGAACTCTAGATTCTGAAGTAAACATTTTTTTACTTTCAGAAATTTGCACATCTCTTCTTTCAGTTTGTTAGTATGGAGGGTTCTGTCAATCTTGTCAGAATTTGAGTTGGGTTTTGCTGTGGTTATTGCTATCTTAACCTTTATCACACCACACCCTTTAAACTCCTATAGTGATAGGCTGTTCTTCTGTGCTAGGAGTGGAGTGCTGAAGGTGCTGAAAGGTTTTTCTCAGTGCTCCTTCTCCACTTTTAGCTTTCTGCAGTCTCTCCACACCTACACCATGGAGGGGATCTCTTGTGTTCTTACCCTTCTTCTAGAAAAAGATTGCTATTGTGTGTAACTCATATTAGTGGAAGAAGCTGCTCTATACTGGCTTCATTTTCCAGTGGTCTCTCTGTTCCTGGGCCTTGGGTGTGGAGTTTTCATAGATAAGAATTTCTTCCTTATGTTGGCTAAACCCTGCCTTGGATCTTTGGAGAATCTTGGATGGAAGAGTGATTTCTGTTTCTCTCCCATTGGTAGTAGACCTCTTCTTTGTATCAGTATAGGATCTTGAGTCCAAGATATTACCTGACTCTCTTTCAGGAGCAGAAATATTTTGTTTCTTCCCTTTCTTCTCTTCCCCCAGAAACAGAGTTTATTTGCTTACATCCTGAAGACAGGAGGGATTCCTATCATTCTCCAGAGGCTGATGAGTTATGCTTCTCTCCCTCCCTCATAACCATATGACTTTTGCATGTGCTCTAGGAGTAGTATCATTTCCTGCTTCTACTCCAGCAACCTACTTAATGCCTTTTCTTTTTGTAAAAGAAAGATCTGAGGAAGTGCATGGCACTTTCATACTTGTTCCTCAGGAACTGATGATCACCATTTGCATACCTGTGTGACTAAGGGGAACTCTCCAGTTTTTTCCCCTGACCTTAAATTTTCACTGAATTGGCTCATGAAAAAAAGCTTGTGAGTGAAAGCTTCTCTTGTTTCAAGGGAGTTCAGTTTCCTGAACTGATAGACTAGTCCATTTCAGCCTTTAAAAGTTTGTTAAAATTTAATGTGACTTATTCTTACCTACTTCTGTGGTGATCACCTCTTACTCCTACACCTTGCCAAAGGTACAGATTTGTGAGTCCTATTTCTCATCAGATGGCTTGCTGCACTTTGTCATTCAGTTCGTTTGTTTTACAATCTCAGTTCTCCTATGATCTCCTATGACCCAGAGAATATGTATGATTTTATAGATTTTTTTGACTTTTTCTTGTTAGAATGGTACCAACATTTTCTTGTGGTTTTCCATATTCTAAACAGATACAAAACCTCCCTGAGTTTATAGTTGTTTTAAAGTAGGCAGTTAACAGAACAGATATATTAACTTAGCAGAATTAATCTTAATAGAAGAACAGTGCGATATGGTATATATTGTTCACTTAATTTGAGACTTAAAGAGTGGTAAGCATGACTTTGAAAGAGTTGCAATTTTGAAACATTGTCAATAAAACTGAAGAGAAATTATATATGAGGCAACTGGATATTTGTTCCTAGAGTTGTGCATGCAAATAGTAAATAATGTGATATTTCATAGACTTCTATACTTAAAGTTATAGCAGAAATATTAGTTCCATTTTCTGTTAGATAAGTATATTGGAGGGAGTCCAACATAAATTTTGTCTTAAAGCAAATGTGACTTGAATTAGCCAAGAAAGAGGGATAAGGCAGTTAAGGTGAAGAAAAGAGAAAGATCAAAGGCATGACAATAGAAAAGGAGTAGTGAGATTATAGTGTATCAGAACATTATAATGATACTAACCTTATTTTGTTTATATACATCAGAGGCTGGCAAACTACAGTCAGGGGACACATCTAACCTGTGGCCTGTTTTCATATGACCAGTGAGCTAAGAATGGTTTTAAATTTTTAAAGGGTTTCTAAGAAAAAAAAAAAAACAAGATGAAGGAGGATGAGAAAGAGGAAAAGGAGGTTAAAGAAAAAACTATATATGGTTTGCAAGGCATAAAATATTTACTATCTGAACCTTCACAGGAAAGATTTTCTAATCCTCAATCTGTATAGTTTTCATATTGTTTGTTATTCTGTGACAGAGAAATATAAATCCCCCCAAATTTTCAAAGTTTGTACTGAGATAAATATAATCCTATATTGCTTATTAATACCTCCTGTATTTGCTTCTTAATTGGTTTATAAAATTAAACTGCTTTCTTAATGCTTTCTTTTACTCATTTTTTATTGCAAAATCTTAAGGGGGTACAAATGTTTTAGGTTACATGAATCATTTTTGTAATGCTTGAGTTCTGGCTATATGTGTACCCATCACCAAAATAGTGTTCATAGTACCCGTTAGATTGTTTTATTCCCCTCAGCCCCCCCCCCCCGGTTGCTTTCCACTGATTTTACTTCCCTCCATGTATATGTGTGCTCATTGGTTAGTAATTTAATAACAAGTACATGTAGTGTTTGTTTTTCCATTCTTTAGATACTTCACTTAGGAGAACACTCTCCAGTTCCATCCAGATTGTTGCAAAAGGTATTAATTTATCTTTTTTATAGCTGAGTAGTACTCCATGATGTATATATACCACATTTTATTAATCTACTCATGAATTGATGGGCACTTGGGTTGATTCCACATCTTTGCAATTGTGAATTGTGCTGCAATAAACATTCAAGTGCAAGTATCTTTTTGATAAAGTGACTTCTTTTCCTTTGGGTAAACACCCAGTAGTGGGATTGCTAGATAGAATGTTAGGTCTACCTGTAGTTCTTTGAGGAATCTCCATACGGTTTTCTACAGATGTTGTACTAATTTGCAGTCCCACCAACAATGTATAAGCATTCCTTTCTCTCTGCATCCACACCAGCACCTATTTTTTTTTTGGACTTTTTAATAAATGCCATTCTAATTAGGGTAAGGTGATATCTCATTGTGGTTTTAATTTGCATTTCCCTGTTGATTAGTGATCTTGAGCATTTTTCATATGTTTATTGGCCATTTGTCTTTCTTCTTTTGAGAAGCTCTGTTCATGGTTTTTGTCCACTTTTTAATAGGGTTTGTTTTTCTCTTGTTGATTTGCTTGAGTTCTCTGTAAATTATGGTTATTAGCCCTTTATTGGATGTGTAGATTGAAAATATTTTTTCCTATTTTCTAGTTTGTGTATTTGTTCTGTTGATTATCTTCTTGGCTATGCAGAAGCATTTTAGTTTAATCAAATCCCATTTGTCAATTTTTGTTGTTGTCATGATTGTCATTGGGGTATTTTCATAAATTCTTTACCTAGGCTGATATCTATTTAAAACAAGAATTTTTCCTACATTTTCCCCTAGAATTCTTATGGTTTCATGCCTTAGATCTAAGTGTTTTATCTATCTTTAATTAAGTTTTGTGAATGGTTAGAGATAGGGGTCCTGTTTCATTCTTCTAAATATTGCTATCCACTTTTCCCAGCATCATTTATTGAATAGGGTTTCTTTTCTCCAGTGTATGTTGCTTGTTTTGTGAAAGATCAGATGGTTGTAGGTAGATGGTTTTATATCTGAGTTCTCTATTCTGTTCCATTGGTCTATGTCTGCATTTTTGTACCAATACCATGCTGTTTTGTTTACTGTAGCCGTCTAGTACATTTTGAAGTCTGGTAATGTGATGCCTCCAGATTTATTCTTTTTGCTTAATATTGCTTTGGCTATTTGGGCTCTTTTCGGGTACCAAATGAAGCATAGAATTATTTTTTTATAGATCTGTGAAGTATGACTTTGATACCTTGATGAGGATTACATCGAATTTGTAAATCACTGTGGGTAGTATAGACATTTTAACAATGTTGTCTCTACATATCCCTGAGCATATGTTTTTACATTTGTTTGAATCCTCTGTGATTTCTTTTCTCACAGTTTTGTAGTTCTTGTAAAGATCTTTCACCTCCTTGGTTAAATACATTCCTATGTATTTCATTTTCTTTGTAGCTCTTGTGAATGGTATTGAGTTCCTGATTTGACTTTCAGCTTGGGGCTGTTATTAGTATATAGAAATGCTACTAATTTATGTACATTGATTTTGTATCCTGAGACTTTGCTGAGTTTGTTTTTCAATTCCAGGAGACTCTTGATGGAATATTTGGAGTTTTCTAGATACAAGATCATATCATCAACGAAGAAGGATAGTTTGACCTCTTCTTTCCCAATTTGGATACCCTTAATATTCTTCTCTGGTCTAATTGCCCTGGCTAGGACTTCTAGCACTATTTTGGATAGGAATGGTGATATGGGCATCTCGTTTAAACTGTTTTTAATAATGCTTCGAACTGTATATTTTTTGCATGATTCATAATATATTTTTTTCATTTCTGATCAATTAAATATGGATTTGTAATTTAATAGATCACATATATTACACCTGGTTTTCACATTGCCTTTTTTCTTTTATTGGGGAGTCATATATTGTACAGCCATAAGTTCATTTCTCAAGTTTTCATTAATACATGATGTGTTAGTAGTTAAGAAAACTAGTGAGTTTGAGAATTTGAGGTATGATAAAAAAAAAATAGAGACAGGACCAGAAAATGGTAGTAATGTACCAACAAGCTTTATTGGGTGGCACTTGGACAGGGTTGCATAAGGGGGAATTCTCTTACAGCAGGAGACCTTCCAAAGGCAGCAGCATAGGACCACCATCCAAAAGGGAAAGAAAGCAAGGGGATTCCTGGGAGATGAAAGTGAGAGACAAGGTTATATATTTAGGTGAAGGTACTGGGCAGCACAGTGAGGAGTCTCTGGGTCAGAGAACTTAGAAGAGCAACAGAGGTTTATGGTCTTTTATAAATAACTATAGGGTTTGTTTTATCTACAGCCAGTGGACATTGGTGCTGTTTTGTGAAGTATATAAAATAATTAGGCTCTAAATATCTAAAAATTTGCTCACTGGGCTATAGTTAAAACAACTGAATGTGTAAGAATTTGAGTTTGTGCTGGTGGGCTTTGGTTAATGATTTTTAACCTGCTGTAAAGAAATAGCATAGTGCCTAACATACAGGGGCCATCTTATATACAAGAAACAAAATGAAATCAAATGAAACTAAAAAAAAAAAAAAAACTAAAGAGAACTTATGGAGGATATACTCAACGCATCAATGGTGAAACAGCAGATTCACACTAGATTTTTTTTTTTTATGAAGATAGTTTTGACTTTCTGATTTCTTTCATGTTTTTTCTTTTTTACTATTCCTATTGACAGTCCTCTATCAGGTGTTTCAGATAGCCACATCAATTGGACAGGACTGATAATCCAATCCCTTTTCTTCTCTCTGTCATTCTGTTTAATAATGCTTGTTAATGTACCCTTTGAATATGTGTAGTTGAAGAAAAATGAAAAAAAAATTAAATCCGATGTTCTTATTTTTTTCAGGTACAGTTTTCCAAAACAGGTTAAAACAATGGAGAGAATGTTATTTGGATGGCTAACTGTGGGATTGGATTAAACTATTTCATACTTTCCATTTTTATAGACAATCAACAGCAGTATTTAAAAATAACAGATGTTTTCATATATATTGCTTAAAATTTAATTTCTAGCTGGTCATGTCTTCAATCAAGGTTGTATTCTCAGCTGATGAAATATTTTTACTTTCATATCTGATACCTCACTGCTATGATCTGAATATGTCCTCCCAAATTGATGTGTTGTAAACCAAATCCCAATGCAATTGTGTTGGTAGATGGAACTTTTTGGGAGATGATTAGGTCATGAGGGCTCTGTCCTTATACATGGATTAGTGCTGTCAAAAAGGGGGCTTCAAAATTGTTTTGCTGTCTTCCGCTCTTGTACTATGTGAGGACACAGCCCTCTTACCCTTTTTTACTCTTCCACCCTATGTGAGGACACAGCAAGAAGGCCCTCACCAGACACCAGATACGGGTGCCTTAATCTTGGATTTTCCAGCCTCCAGAATGATAAAAAATAAGTTTCTGTTTTTTATAAATTATCCAGTTTCAGGTATGCTATTATAGCTGCACAAATGGACTAAGACACCCATGATGTGTTTTTAGCTTTTTTATCTGTATCTTCAAATATCCCACATAAATTACTTATTCATGGGGAACTGCAGTTTGTTATGTGGATTTGTTTAGGACTTGGAATGCAGAAGACAGAAACGTCAGGTACATTACTTACTGGTATCTGTTGTTTCCAGCAAATAGATACCAAATCAGAGAAAATACCTTCTCTTACTTTTAAATATTTTAGAAAATGGCTTTTAAGTTCCAAAAGTCAAATCTGATCTTGTTAAGTCCTAGTTGTAAGACTCAAAAAGAGAATTAAAAAGCCAAACTAAGAATTAAAAAAATAAATATGGATTCTTTTCTAATTGATTTTGTTTTATTAGTGAATTTGACAAAAGGATTTCATAACATGGTTTCTGCCAGTTCATTACTTGTCTCTGTGGCTTTGATGATTGTTGGCACCTCCCTAAGCCCAGTGGAGAAAACTGACTCCTCTTGTTAAGATAAAACTATGATAAACTCAGTAGAGTTTTTGGTAAAACATGGAGACTTAAACCTTAGATTAAAAACACAGCAAAGGAAAGGAAAACACATTTTGACATTTAACTCTTAGATGTGAATACCACATAAGCATACTAGCAATGACCTGTTATCTATTGATCATGGCCTTAAATATTTGGGAACAAATCCTTCAGGCTTAGAAAATTACTAACACTTGCTTCTCAACCTTAGGGGTCAACAGCAAGGCTGCACAATTTTAGTTTTTATCATTTTCAGTTAAGACACTACTTTTTTACTTAATTTTTACTTGGAACTGGAATTCATCAGTAGGAAATAGTATTATATAATCCTAAAGATCATTTTAAGAGATTTAATTGATTGATTAATGCTATGAACTAAAAAAAATGCTATGAACTGGATTGTGTTTACTCCAAATTCATATGTTGAAGCCTATCTCCCATTGTGACTGTACTTGAAGATAGGGTCTTTGGGAGGTAATTAAGCTTAAGTTGAAGTCATAAGGACATTACCTTAGTCCAATAGGACTATGGCATAAAAAGAAGAGGAAGAGAGATCTGTTTCTATTTCTTTCTTTATACTTGAAAACATAGAAGGTTCACAGCTAAAAGCCAGAAAAAAATTCCTCACCCAAAATAAAACCTTGTTAGAGCACTGTCTTGGATTTTCCAGCCTCCAGAATGGTAAGAGAATAAATTTCTGTTATTTAAGCCACCCAGTCCATGGTATTTTTTATGGTAGCCTGGGAAAACTAAGCATATGAATTTGCATTATATGGCTATTTTAATTTTATGTGAGATGTATTAAGATAAATACCTTCTTGAAATACTTTAGAAGCGTCCCTCAAAGAAAAAACAAAAAGGCAGAAAACAAAATAATAGCCTAGGGATATCAATAATTAATATCATATTTGAATCACCTTTCAGAACCTATTCATACCAAAAAATGCAGTTGCATTTTATGATTAAGGATGAGAATAGCATGACTTTCTTCCTTCCAACAGACCAGAACTTCTTAGGAAATGTATTCCATTTTTCAAAGGTTAAGGCTGTTTTGTAAATTGTGTACTGAAGATATTTAACTAGATAAAGACTCGGTATTATGTCTGATAAGTCAAAAATTATATTAAAATATAGGCTTATAACCACTTGAACTTTTCTTTCCTCTTTTTCACTGGCTTTCTCCCATGCAATGCCTTTCTTTGCTTCCAATAAAGTATCCAGTAGTTTATCTGATCTTTGTTCTATTTCCATGGATTTGACTTAATGATAATACATTTAACTTTCCATTTATATTTATCCTTTCTTTTTGGATACTGAAAAACCTCAAAAAATAACCTGTGAAATCATAGTTACTCTTTGGCCACAAATTTGTTTATGTGCAGAAACAAGAACATTAGGAGAGATGGAATTTAAGGGCGTGAAAAGAAAACAGTATTTTACTGCTTTAGGTGTATCAGGACTCACCCTAACTTGATTTGGGTTTATAAGGATATCTGCATATGATCAAATAATTTTTAGTTTTTGATTATTATTTACAGAATTAGTGAAGATAGTATATATTTAATGTTTTAAATATATGATAGAAAATGAACTTATTATAGAATAGAACTTATTATAGAATAGAACTTATTATATAAAGAAATGCACAGAAGCTCTAGGTTGAAGCAGAGTCACTTGGGAGCAAAGATATTTGGTACAATTTAATCACTTTATCCTGGATGGTGAAAGGAGGGATGTCTCTCATGCTTGCACTTGTCATACATGATCATGTTCTTTGTGCCAAGTGGAGCGATGGTAGGAAGGTGCGTGATCTTCCTCTCCTTTTGTATGTTTACTCAGATTTCATTGAACTCTCAGTGAACTTAAATGCTTTTGATTACTAAGAGGAGCCTGGTGGTTAAAAATCAAACACTCATAAGAAAACCCCAAATAAATCCCTTTCTTTTGCTTTCAAATACCAACTTGTGGAAGAGTTGCCTTTTTTTCTTTTTATTTAGAGATGGGGTCTACATCATGTTGCCTGGGCAAACTGAAGTTCCTGGGCTCAAGGGATCCTCCTGCCTCAGCCTTCTGAGTAGCTGGTACTATAGGTGTGCCACTGTGCCTGGCTTTAAGAGTTGTTCTTTGAGAATAGCACTGGCAGAATACATTCTATCTCAGTCGTGGACTCACACCCTAGATAGGTGTGAGTATATATATGTATAGGGAAATACATGCATAGCTACGCTATACATATACATACACACACACACATATATATTATAGCATATATGCTGTGTGTGTGTGTGTGTGTGTGTGTGTGTGTAGGGAAATAGAATAAATTCCCACTTCTTTTGACCACTGTGGTTTGTGGGAGAAGGAGTTATAGAACTAGCAAGAAGATCAGACAGATGTCAATGTTATTTTATTGTGTTCCTCTCCCAACTCCAAGCCTTCCACCTTTCAGATCTTCCAGATCCACATTCAAGGATGCAGTAGGGGATTGCGGATACATCCAGATAGATATAGGGATACCTATGAAGACCAGGGAGAGTAAACTCTTTCTCAGGGGGAAGCTGCAGTCCCATGGAAGACCCTGAAGGCCAGATCACACTTTGATTAGCAGGTTACATACCAGAGAAGCCTCACCCCAGCAGAGACCAGGTAGGAGTGGTAGGAATTCAAGGTTTCTTCCTACCACATCAATGCCCACCTCAGACCATTGTGAGGACACTACACATTCCCTCATTCATTCAGATGCCATCTGGACAGAGGAGGGTAAGGAGCCCAAAACCTAAAAGGATGAGTATTTCCCTTGGAAGACTGAGTCATCCAAAATAGCTATCTAAACCAGACTAAAAACAGAGCTAAAGTTTATGTAGACAAAGTGTTTGAATTGAAGGAGACTATTTAATGTAAAGAGATTGATATTTTGTTAATAATTCCAAGTTTCCTTGATCACCTAGAGGTGTTAAGAAGATTACGTTAGCTCTAGAAGTTGAGACAGTATATTTCTTTGAGTATATGGGTATAATGTGGGTAAATTTATAATTATGATATACATGATTGGACATTCATAAAATTATGAATATGACATGGTAGTGGCAGAGACTAATGGATCATGTATCAATTATCTTTATCACACACGGTTGATCTAGCTTTATGTATATATTAGTCCGAAACTCAATGAAGTAAAGAGATGTTTGCATTAACTGAACACTTTTCCATACTTTTAACCTAATTTTTAATCTATTTATATATTAGAGGTGATTCTGAAAAATTCCTTATTTTTTTGGACACTAAATAGTAATGTGGTGGTGAGAACACTGGACAATGAGTCAAAATACATGTATATTTTTCACTCACAGCTATCAGGCCAAAGGCAAGTGACCTAGCCTATATAAATCACCCGTTCCTCATCAAACTCGTCCCCCCTCCTCTAGTGAGTTTAGTATCCACTGATAATTTTTGCCTGAACCAATATTTACTTTGATTATTGAAAAATGGTCATTTTCTAATATCATTTTTCTTCTATATTTATTAGTTGACATTTTACACAAAGATAGCTTTCCTTTCTTTGATCTATCCTATTTATCTATCTATGCACTTATGATCAGAAATTTATTATTATAAAACACAAACTAATCCCCTCTATGGACTCAATGAAGAAGACACGACTAAGGCCTTAGGTTTTGTCTTGAAGAGCTCCAACACTGAAAGCCTGGGAAGAAAAACATAATTTGGCAATTAAGGGTCCTGAAAGGCAGAGTACAGGGAAGTGAGAAGAAAACCAAAAATACCTTGTTACTGAAAGCTTAAGCAAAAGTGTTTCAAGAATGAGTGGTAAACTGTTTTATTTTCTACTGCTAAAAGCTCAAGCATGATGTAAACAGAAAAGAGTTTGCTGGGTTGGCAACATGGAGCAGTACACTGATTACTTTAGTGAAAGATTGATATGAGTGAGTGGTTGGGGCTAAAACCAGGACTTCAAAAAGTCATGAAAGGGGCTAGAAAAGGGAAGAAGTGAACATCAAACCATATTCTTGAGAAATTTTGCTATAAAGGGAAGTAGGACAGTAGCTAGAGGGGAATTCAGGGGAACTTTTAAAGAGGGGAGAAACTTCAGACTTTATGATACTCATGGAAAAATGAGGCAAGGGAAGAATACAATAAGTTAATTTAGGTAGAGTTTCTGGTAAGGCAGCAAAGAATGGGCTCCAGTGAGCCCATAGGTTAGGTAGAGGAGAGGTACCTTCCTTATTTTATCAATAGATGTGGAGCAAAATATGGGCACAGATACAAGCAGGTTTATAGACTCCGTTTGGGGAGTTGGAGTACCTGTCTCATGGCTTGAAATTTCTTTGCTAGGAATGAGGTATAATCACTTGCTGATAATGAAATGGGAGATCTGGGTTAGATTATGGGGAAACAGAATAGAGGAAACTGAAAGTGGTTGTGAATAGTAGGTGATTGGAAAACACCTTGGTAGCCAAGGGTAGAGGGCCCAGTTAAGGCTGTTGGTTCATGCCTCATGGACAATTCTGTCTTCCTTGCTAGAATGCCAAGGCTTGGAAGTTTAAAGGTATGTTTTTCTACACTTGACTTATTCAGACACCAAATAAACATTTCCTTTGATGTGTTAGCAGTATTCCCTTTAGTTAATAAAAATGTAACATTCTACTTATCAGGATCACTGGTAAGTTTGTCCAGTCATATTTTAAATTATTGAAATTATGTCCTGTTTTACATTTTGTAATAAAACCATGTAAATATTAAAAGTGAACTTCAAAGCTTCAGGAGAATAGGATGGTTTCAAAATTTTCTTTAGAACATTTAAGACAAAACCAGGAACAAAAGCAGCCTGCCAAAAATACATTTTAATATTTTAAACAAATGAAATGTTCTAAAAGCTTCATTGTTTTTAAGATCCTTATTTTAAGATCTTTATTTTGCACAAATGGTTTAGTTTCTTGTAAAATTTGCTAAAATTGTTGGAGCTTGAAACTTAAACATTGAATTTCTCTTTGTAAAGTGAAAAACTAGTATACATTTTCATACCTAGATTGGGAGTTAGTTCAATTAGTAGAAACATTTTTTATTTTACTGGGTGTTTACATATATATGCTAAACACTAATGACTCTAGTTTTTCCTATAATAACAAAGGATAATTAAGGATAACTGGAATGGGGATTATTATGAGGATTCTGTCTTTTTTTAATTATTTCAGATGAAGGTTTCTATGTTTTATTGCTCAGGAAGTAGAAATAGGTTTCTTTTTTCCTTGCTTGTAAGAGACTTTAAAAGGTAATTGCAGATGTCTATTTAGGGGATTTTGATTTGGCCTGCCAATTCTTTTCTGCTCTATTTTCATTTTATATTCAAGAAATTCATGTCCAGTGGCTTATAAAACCAATTTATTGTAAAATTATAAAATCATCAAGTCTTTATTTCTCTCTCTTTTGTTTAAACCAGTTCCTAGTATCCTTAAACCATCATACCCTTGGTCTCCTGTTACATTATTGGTGGGCAAGATTATTTTTCAGAGTGAACTAAAATATTCTAATGAATATGCTGCTCAAATTCATATTTGATTTTTTTCAAAAGAGTTTTACCACTTCATAAAGATCAGTTCAAGAATTGGATCTTAATTTTAATCATTTTTTGAAAAAATTTCTTTATTTTAATCTCATTTGACTTGATTTCCAAGGACAATTGGAGGCCGTTTGACAATGGAGGTTCTTTTAGAGATGTGCCTTGGTTTCCACCTGGCTGATTGGTTTTTGATTTGAAGTTTCGAAGTGGTTTCTTGAAAATTTGGGGTTCCCCCAAACCCCCAATGTCTTCCATGTATCTTCCCTTTTGCTTTTATGAAGACATTTGTGATATGAGATAAAGTTTATCTCTTAGAATGTTTATTCTCTAATAATTTAATAAAAACACAATTTGGCTTTATTTAATAATTCACAATTTCAAAATTTGTCATATGTTTTAGCCCACAAAGCACATAGACATCTCAAGGTATATTATTTACCATGGAGACAGAAGATTAATGCTTTTGGAATCAGTTAATTCTCTCTCTCTCTTTCTCTCTCTTTCTCTCTTCCTCTCCTTCTCTCTCTCTCATTCAGTGGTGTTAGCTTTATTTTAATTTTTAGAGTAGTTATGCATAGCTGTTGATAGTGTTTGTAATGAATTAGTTTCAATTATTCACGGGGAGTAAGTGTGTGCGCGTGCACAGAGAACAGCATTCTCACAATCGCCCGTGAGAGGCTTGCTGTCTGGTCATATCTTTAACATCTGCTCAGATATTAGGGGTCCCTCTTATTCTGTGGATTTATATTCCTTTGAAAGCTGGAGAAATTAATTCCATTTCCTTCGTTTTGCAAATAAAGAAATATTAAAGTTATCATTCTGTAGATTCTCTACAAACAACCAGCTTATTTTTCTTCATGTTTGTTTAAATCCTGCATTGTTCCTAAAATGGCTTGAGGCTCCATGAATTAAATAGAAAGAAACTTGAGGAAATAGAGTTTTGATAGCAAGATGCAGAATGTAATTTATTACACAAAATAGTGCCATTATGGTGATATAATAAAATATTTGTTTGAATGTTTTTCCTTCTTAATTTGATCTGGATCAGGGCAATAAAAATTCAACAGCCTTGAAGTCATTAAGTGATATTTATACACTGATGAAGAAATATAATACTAAGTACAGAATTTACGGCAGACAACAAGGATCAAAAGGCACATTCCATCATTATATAGATTGAAGGGGCAGACAGATTCATCCCATAGGAGAAAATTCTAGTTAATGAAAGAGAATTTGTCACTAAAAGACATCATGAGTTCATCTTAACAGCAGAACACTGCTAGCATTTCCAATCTAGACAGTAATGTCTTTCTAAAATCAATGGGAACATTTTATAGGACATTTGATTTTTATCCTCAAATAATTCACCTAAATCATACTAAATGAACTTAATATACTAATTTGTTGTGTTATCTTTTATTATTCTCTAATTCTTTCAATCTATTAGTTTTTTAACTGTTTAGTTAGATCCCCAAAGGCAGGAAAGCTATTGCATACATCTTTGTATTTTCAAAAATATTTAATGGAAGGGTAAATAATAGTTAATATTCAATAAATTAATGTTTCTGGTGAGGAAAATAAATTGATAATGAATGACTGCCTGCAATTAATTGTTTTTTTTATTTCAAAGGCAAGTTTTGCCTGTGATGCTATGTGTCTACTGTATAACTTAGATGAAAACCCTGCATTTTGAGCTGGATAAAAATATAAAGAATCAAGAGCAGTTAAGCAAAAACCATGCTTTGATGCTACAGAGGACTTGAGATGAACGCAGGTAGTCTCAATTACCATGAAGAGATCTAGCATTTCTACCTGAAAAGTGTTAGCTTACTTCCTATGAAAATGTTCCCGACTGGATCCTCTTAATAAATAATGATCTGTTTTATATAGTTACTTGAAATATCTTGACATACTTTCTATGATTAATAGTTTGTCAACTGATAGGAGGAAATTGAAGTACATAATTTACCAACCTATTGTATTACCCATCATAGAAAAAGCCATTTAGGTATAAAAGGCAAACATCTTTGAAATTTTGCATTATTTTTTATAATTTGTGTTTCATTTTCTTACAAATCTAGTATGTACATATTTGCAGCACGTCATACCTGTTTGTTTTCTTCATTTGTGTATAATAAACACTAAGCACAGGAAAAGTTTAAGTAATAAGCAATAACATTTCTTTCAAAATTTAAACTTATAAATTAAGATAAAATGTTTAGAAATTAAGTTACATTTATTTTTCACATTTGTATAATAATATCACTGTCAGTACACTCCAGCACAACACATTTTGAAAATATCTTATGACAATTAACATGCTTATTTTATACACTTTTTTCACCCTAAAATATACAGAAAGAAGATAAAACTTAACCTTAAATGAGACCATCAAGGTTTCTTTCCTGGAGACCCTTCTCTAAGACCTCATTTCAGTATTAAGTCTTTATGACTAGTTTTAATGGCGATACCATCTTGCTTAGCAGTAATTTACAGCTTGCTAATGGGAGACCTATCAGTGGTCAGGAAAATGTAAACATCATTATCTTGATGTACTGTGAGTTTGTATTTTCAAAAGAAATCATCAATAGTTGAGAGAAAGAATATTTTAGTGGAGGAAAACTAGAAATCATCTTAGAGTTGAGTTCTTCAGAGTAAAGAAATTGTCTTCAAGAAAGAAGTCTGTAATATATTCTCCTGCAACCCACCCCACCATAATAAGTTATAGAGATCCATAGAACTCTTCCTATCAAAACCGGACAAAGTATTGCCTAAGCATTTTGTAGAAATTATTGAAGTATTTTCACTTTGATAAGTACCTTTCTGAATTTTCAACATTTTATAGATTTATAGAGTAAAAATTAGGAAAAGAAATAGAACATTGGAAATATAGTTGATAAAATTTGTACAAATTTTAATCACTAAACTTGAAATTTTTAACAAAGAAGCTATAAAACTTTCTCAATCTAGAATATTATTTTTGTTATCAGAAAATATTAAGGCCACTATATAACAGGATGGATGATTACTCAGTTCAGTTATAATGAAAAAATGTGATATTGATGAAGACAAGACAATTCACTATATGCTTTTGGGGCTAAAGTTTTTAAGAGAATTACCATTAGTTAATGGCAAACTTTCATTGTTTTTGTGTGTTATTTCTAGTTTATTGTTCATATAATGACTGTTAATGAACTGTCTATTCCAGATATGCATAGTAAGAAACATACTTTTACTATCCTTACAAAGTCTCAAACCAAAAGGATCCTATTAAGTATTCTGGAAAAGAATGAAGTGAAATGGATATTTATGGCTACTTTCCTACTGTCAAAAAGAGGTAGACCACATAGGTAATTTCCCTTTAACATATTCAGAATAGGAACAAATCTCAAAGCTTTACTGCTTATAGGTGGGCCCAGTTGAAGAAAACTGACTCATCTACTTATTTTTTTAAAAAGTGAATTTTCTTTTGTTAGAAGATATATCAATTAGATTTGCTAATGGTTATTTTATTAAGAAGCAAAATACAAGAGATAAATAGCTGTTACATAAAGTCTTCTTGACAATTTGTAAAGTGGTGAAATATTACCCTCATTAAAATCGCTTTAGTTATTATTTTTATTAATATTATGCCTTATAATGCTTTATTCACCAATAGCAAATATTGTCAACTCTTGTTCTCTAGTTCTTAAATTAAGAAATATCTAATTCATAAATTTTCAAGAAAAAATAACTATACCTCAGGACCATTTTTATGTTTTAAAGAATTGATAAGAGTTCTATTATAAATAGCTTCACCTCCGTCCAAAAAAAACAGTGTAAAGTATTTTCCATGTTAACACTCTTATCTTTTTATTTTTGCAGTGGAAGGGATTCTTGATTAACAGTTTCTTTACTACATCAGTTTGTTAGGGGTCATAACAAAGTGCCATAGACAGGGTGGTTTAGAACAATAGAAATTTGTTGTCTCACAATTCTGGAGGCCAGAAGCTGAAATCAATGCGCTGGCATGGCTGTGTTTCCCCGAAGGTGCTAGGAAAGGATCTGTTCCAGTTTCATTCCTAACTTTTGATTGTCTCAGGTGTTCCTTGGTTTATATAATAGATGGCTGTCTTTTCCCTTTGTCTCTTCTCTTGGGTTTCTTTCTTTGTGATGGTGTCTGTCTCTGTGTCCAAATTTTCCTCTCTCTACAGGGACATCAGTCATATTGGATTAGTGGACCATGCTAATGACCTCATTTTAACTTTATTTACCACTGTAAAGAGCTTATCTTCCAATAAGTTCACACATTCTAAGTTACTAGTAGTTAGGACTTCAACATATCTTTTTGGAGGGACGTGATCCAAACCATAATACTCACCAATCCCATTTTATCCTCTTTATGGGCATTCTGATGACAAGATTTCCTGCTCTCCCTTGCAATTAGGTCAGGCTGTCTGCCTGGGTCTGACCAAAGGAATGTGGATGAAAGTGATCTGTATCACTACTAAGCCTGGTCATAAAGCATCCTATGTGATACTATTCACTTCTTCTCTTTTGTGTGTTGGCTGGCTAAATGCACAAGATCTAGGAGAGGACACCGAGGAGACCTGGAATATTGCGGCAATACAGGATTGAGAAGCCAGGATCCCAAATCACCAAGTGGAAGGCTGGTTGGCAAAAGACCGTTTGAACTGTGATGCGAGTGAAAAACATGTTTGTCGAATTGAAGAGTAATCAATGGTGTATTCTGCTTTTACTCACAGCAGCTTCTCTTGTGTCTTGTACTTCTGATTTGTTTCTCTTTGCTCTCAGGGATAAAATATTCTGTTTGAAACACTATCCCTTTTTCCCCATCACTTGCTTTGTCAAGATACATCATAGCAAGTTTTTACAACAAATAAAGCTCTTTAGTCAAAATGTTGCTTTTCTATTTTCCTAGCAGTTAATATTTGTCAAAATATAGCTTCCTAGTAAATATAGTTTCATTTACTTTATATAAAAAACATAAAAACATTATTATGGTATGCCGGTATTGATGCTTATTCACCAATGGACACTACCATGTATAAATTAGAATTGATCTTAAAAAATAAATTTAAAAGACATTATACCTTATCAAATTTATCATAAGCACTTTGCCTGGATATAATTATATGATAACTATAATTTTTTAAGTCTTAGATAAAGTGAGTACACACACACACAGACACACACACACACAGACCGCTCCTCATGTGTTTTTGAGTTTCACTCCAATATAAAATAAATCAAATTCAAGATTTACATTTGTAAAGAAAAATAGTCAATTCTAGATCACAGAAGAAATATGTTGGTTAAGTCTATTGCCAAATAGTGGAAAATGGATAAAAAATAAGAACAAAGAAAAAATATAAATGAACAGAATCACGGAATAATGATAGCTTATAAAATTCTTGAGAATCTGTTTGTTTTTAAATGCTTCTAAGTAGGTCACATTTCCCTCAATGTCATACAACACAGAAACCAGTTGCCATTTTTCAATCCTGTAATTTTACTTTTAAAGATAGATCTGCTTCATATTTTGTATCTTCATATTAATCAGAAAAAATAATTTCTACAGGTCAAGGTAATGAATTTCTTTTCCAATAGCTAAAGTCATCTCACTACTCACATATGTAAAGTATTCTGTTGTGGATGGCATATGTTTTTATTCCAAGATATAAAGTTCTATTATATAGTAATAGAAAAATTTTAACATGGGTATTCTAAGCACTGAATGTGGCATTAAAGATTGGAAGAGAATTAATCTTCCAAGAAGAGTAGCAGAAACATATTTCCTTGTAATATTTAAAAACCAGGTAAGGCAGAACATTAGTGTTAAAAGACTATCTGTTATATTCAGAAATATGGAACATAAAACCCAAGATACCTATTTTAGCCTTGACCAAGTTTTACTGCTTAGAAAAGGAGAAGAAGAACTATATCTCTTAAAATAGTTTTAATATAAAAGTTTGCCTCTTACAGTGGAGCTAGAATATATAAAACCACTTTCTCATTGCATGGGAATGCATTTCTGATAATGTTCAATAATATATGCGTCTATGATGTAACATTTGCTGGATTAGGTATGTCATTTAAGACTATTGTTTTAAAAATGTACTGAATGGAAAATCCAGTAAATGATTTGTCCTAGTTTAAACACACAATGAATTGCCATTCCCCAGTGCTTAGGGTTTTTTTTAAGTCAAATTAAGGCAGGTTGTTCTATAAATTAAAGTGGTCAATCAAGCTGCTATTTCATGTCGTCTATTGCTTCACAGACTGTAAATGGTTAGGTTTTGGCGTTACAAATAACTAGAATAAATTTTGTGCATTGATTTATAATTAAATTGAGGTAGATATTAGAATGATGATCTCAAAGAACTTGTTGTTTGGGTGCAACATCTCAGAATATGGGGTTAAAAATGATTATGTGTAATGTGATACTTATAATAGTGAACGATTTTTTTTTACCAGAAGGTGGAACTGTCATTAGCCAATTTCTAGCAGCAGGAAATTATTGTTTGTGGTTCACACTGTCCAAGTTCTACAATGATGATTGTTTCAGCCAAAAACGGTGATTGTATTTCCTCCACTTTAGACTTTGTAGCCACTGAGTGGACTATAAAATACTGGCATAAGACTCAGTATATCTGATAGAATTTCAAAAACAGATGAACTGGCCACCTATAATAAAATTCTGGAAAATAAAAAAAAATTAGAACTTAAAAAAAATTCACATAGTTTTAAATATCAATATTCAAGGAGGAACAAAATTTCATTCTATAAGGCTTTTAGCTTATGAAAGTTGAAATATTCTTTTAAGAATTCTGAGGGATGTCAGCAGAATTAACCAAGATAAGGAAAGCAACACTGTCTTTAGGTATGCACATAAGCCTACAAACCAAAAAACTGTTGCTTATGAGTTATTTTTTTATTTCAGCACATTACAGGGATACAAATGTTTAGGTTACATATATTGCCCTTGCCCCACCTGAGTCAGAGCTTTAAGTGTGTCCATCCCCCAGACGGTGAGCACCGCACCCATTAGGTGTGAATATACCCATCTCCTCCCCACATCTGCCTGACACCCGATGAATATTATTACTATCTGACCGCTTAAGTGTTGATCAGTTAAAGCCAATTTGATGGTGAGTACATGTGGTGCTTGTTCTTCCATTCTTGGGATACTTCACTTAGTAGAATGGGCTCCAGCTCTATCCAGGATAATACAAGATGTGCTAGATCACCATTGTTTTCTGTGGCTGAGTAGAACTCTATGGTATACATATACCACATTTTATGAATCCACTAATGGGCATTTGGGTTGTTTCCACATCTTTGCAATTGTGAATTTGCTGCTATAAACATTCTAAAGAAGACGTCCTTTTTATAAAATGTCTTTTATTCCTTTGGGTAGATGCCCAGTAGTGGGATTGCTGGATCAAGTGCTAGTTCTACTTGTAGCTTTTTGAGGTATCTTCATATTACTTTCCACAGAGGTTGTACTAGTTTGCAGTCCCACCAGCAGGTCACAGTTTTTCTTAAGCTGTTTGGTCTGCTGTCTCTAAGAGTTTACTAAGTTTCTTAAACTTTCCACCCTGTCTCCAAATATCTCATTATCAAAGATGATATTTCCTTTTATTTTGTAGAGAAAATACAAGTTATCAAGTGAGCACTATCTCAGCCTCTTTCCCCTCCACTTATACATACCTATGATGTTACCTATCAATCTCCTCTCTCCTATTTTAGAATAATCATATTTTCTTTTCTTTTCAAAGACCTCAGAGACAGTAGAGTACAGCAGTTAAAAGAACAGTCTTTGGTTCCCAACTGCCTAGCTCTTAATCTTTTCTCCACCAGTTGACCAACTAGTCAACTTCCTTGTATCTCAATCTCTTTCTCTAAAATGATGGTGAAGATATGTTACTCATAGGGTTCTGAAGAAAATATTTCCTTCACAGACTTAAGAGGTTATGTCTTCAGAAAAGGCACTAAAAATATACTAATATGAAGTCTCTAATTGTGCCTTAGAAACATTATGAAAGTCCATTCCCATCCAAAGCCCAGAAAAAGCTTTATAAACAGAAAATTGCTGAATATAATCTATTTTATAACTATAAGGTAATACACCTTGTATCTGTATACTGTGAAGTGCAAGAATTTTTAAATTAAAAATAAAATAAATCAACAACAAAGGAAAAAAAAGTGGCTATTGGGTTTACCAGTATGAAGGTCATTGGTGACTTCAACAAGAACATTTTCAGTGATGTAGTGGAAGAAAAACTCCAGAAGAGTGGATTAAAGAGAGAACGTGAAAACATAACCTTTTGAGAAGTATTTCTCTAAAGGGAAGAAAGTATATGAAGTGTTTACTAGAGGCATAAATGAGGTAATCAGAGGATTTATTTTTATCAGAAAATAACATTTTTACATATTGATGAAAAACTCAAAAGAGGTAGAAAAAGTGATATAGGAGAGAGAAATAAGAATTACCGAAGCAATGTTCTTGTGTCGAGAGAGTAGATGAGATTAGAAGGCAAGTGGGAACTCTGGCCTTTTAAATAATACTTTTTAAAGTTAATTTCAATAGATTTAGGGGTTACAAATAATTTTTTTTAATTTTGCTCTTCTTTTTAATATTCTTTGTAGAAAGAACTAGTAAGACTTCCAAAAACTCCTCTAATTTCAACATAGTATTGGGCATAAATGCTATTCTGAGATTTCTAGAAAAAATGTACTGTTTTATGAAAGTATCAGTGGCTTCTTTTTTTTTTATTTCAAAATATTAAGAAGATACAAATGTTTTTGGTTACATAGACCGCTATTGTAATGCTTGAGTCATGCCTATGAATGTACCCATCACCCAAATAGTGTTCATTATGCCTGTTGGGTAGGTTTTTGTCCCTTCCTTCCTTCCTCCTTTCCACTGCTTGATTTCCACTGAGTTTTACTTCCCTTTGTGCACATGTATGCTCATTGGTTAGTTCCAATTTAACAGTGGGTACAAGTGGTGTTTGTTTTTCCATTCTTTAGATACTTCACTTAGGAGAATGGTCTCCAGTTCCATCCAAATTGTTGCAAAAGGCCTTAATTCATCCTTCTTTATGTGTATACATATACCACATTTTATTAATCCACTCATGAATTGATGGGCACTTGGGTTAATTCCACATTTTTGCAATTGTGAATTGTATTGCAATAAACATTTGAGTGCAGGTGTCTTCTTGATAAAAAAAAAAAAAAAAAAAAGAACTTTTTTTTCTTTGGTTAGATCCCCAGCAGTGGAATTACTGGATTGAATGGTAGGTCTACTTTTAGTTCTTTGAGGAATTTCCAAATATTTTCCATAGAGGTTGTACTAATTTGCAGTCCCACCAACAGTGCATATGTGTTCCTTTCTGCATCCACTCCAGTATTTACTGTTTTTGCACTTTTTAATGAAAGCCATTCAAACAGGGGTAAGGTGATATCTCATTGTGGTTTTAATTTGCATTTTCATGGTGATTAGTGACATTGAGTATTTTTTCATATGCTTATTGGCCATTTGTCTATCTTCTTTTGAAAAGCTTCTGTTCATGCCTTTTGTCCACTTTTTAATGGGCTTATTTATTTTTTTCTTGCTGATCTGCTTGAGTTCATGTAGACTCTGGATAATAGCTCTTTATCAGATGTATAGTTTGCAAATATTTTCTCCCATTCTGTGGGTTGTATTTTTGCTCTGTTGATTATTTCCTTAGCTGTGCAGAAGCTTTTTTTTTAGTTTATTCAAACCCCATTTATTTAGTTTTATTGTTGCTGTAATTGCCATTGGGGTATTAGTCATCAATTCTTTGCCTAGGCCAATCTAGAAGAGTTTTTCCTATATTTTCTTTTAGAAGTCTTATGGTTTCATGCCTTACATTTAAGACTTTTATCTATCTTAAATTAATTTTGTTGTTGTTGTTGTTGTTGTTTGAGACAGACTCTCACTCTGTTGCCTGGGCTAGAGTGCCATGGCGTCAGCCTAGCTCACAGCTACCTCAAACGCCTGGGCTCAGGCAATCCTCCTGCCTCAGCCTCCCAAAATAGCTGGGACTACAGGCATGTGCCACCATGCCTGGCTAATTTTTCTATTTTTTAGTAGAGACGGGGTCTCGCTCTTGCTCAGGCTGGTCTCCAACTCCTGAGGTCAAATGATCTGCCCGCCTCTGCGTCCCAGAGTGCTAGGATTACAGGCCTGAGCCACCACGCCCAGCTGTTGAATTAATTTTTGTGAGTGGTTAGAGATAGGGGTCCTGTTTCATTCTTCTGCATGTGGCTATCCAATTTTCCCAGCAACATTTATTGAATAGGGGTTCTTTTCCCCAGTGTATATTATTGTCTGTTTTGTCAATGATCAGTTGGTTTTAGGTAGATGATTTTATATCTGGGTCCTCTATCTATGTCTCTATTTTAGTACCAATACCATGCAGTTTGGTTACTATAGCCTTGTATTAATATTAATAGAATAGTTTGAAGTCTGGTAATGTGATGCTTCCAGATTTATTGTTTTTTGCTTAAGTGTGCTTTGGTTATTTGGGGTCTTTTATGATTCTATATGAAACTTACGATTGTTTTATATAATTCTGCAAAAAATGATGGTGGTATTTTAACAGTAATTTCATTCAATCTGTATATCACTTTGGACACTATGGAAATTTTAACAATATTGATTCTTTCAATCCCTGAGTATGGGGTGTTTTTCTTTTTGTTTATGTCATCTATGATTTCTTTTATCAGTGTTTGTACTTCTTCTTGTAGAGGTCTTTCACCTCCTTGATTAAATATATCCCTAGTTATTTTAATTTTTTTGGAGCTATTATAAATGGTATTGAGTTATTGATTTGATTCCCAGCTTGACTATTATTAGTATTTAGAAATGCTAAATGCATGCATTTTGGAGCAAAGATAAACAGAGAATTCACCTGTAGAGGGAAGACAGAGTAGGTGGGACAAGACTCAAGTACATTCTGGTGGTGGCTTGTGGATGTTTTTTTCCAATGTTCTCAATCATTGGCTGAGAGTGAGATGTTATATAACGCTACGTTGAATTATAATCATGCACCCCATAATAGCATTTTGGTCAATGATGGACTGCATATAGGATGTTGGTTCCATAAGTTTATAATAGAGCTGAAAAGTTCCTATTGACTAGTGATATCATAGCCATCACAATCTTGTAGCACAATGTATTACTTATGTGTTTGAGGTGATGCTGGTGTAAACAAACCTACTGCACCACTTGTCACATTAGATTATAGCACATAAAATTATGTACAGTACATAAGATTTGATAATGATAGTAAATGACTATGTTACTGGTTTGTATATATACTATACTATACTTTTTATCATTATTTTACAATGTACTTCCACTTACAAAAAAAGTTAACTGTAAAATAGACACAGGCCAGGTCCTTCAGGAGGCATTCTAGAAGGCATTTTTATCATAGGAGCTGACAACTCCATGCATGTTATTGTTCCAGAAGACCTCCTAGTGGAACAAGATATGAAAGTGAAAGACAGTGGTATTGATATTAATAATGCTGACCCAGTATAGGTCTATGCTAATGAATGTGTTTGTGTCTTAGTTTTTAACAAAACATTTAAAAAGTTAAAAAAATTAAAATAGGAAAAAGCTTATAGAACAAGGATATAAAGAAAGAAAATATTCTTGGGCAGTTGGAGAACGTATTTGTGCTTTAAGCTAAGTGTTATTACAAAAGAGTCAAAAAGTTAAAAAGATTAAAAGTTTACAAAAAGCCCAAGGATGATGGTTCACACCTGTAATCCTAGCTCTCTGGGAAGCCGACGTGGAAGGATCGCTTGATGTTAGGAGTTAAAGACCAGCCTGAGCAAGAGTGAGACCCCATCTCTACAAAAATAGAAATATTAGCAGGCATGGTGGTGCATGCCTGCAGTCCCACCTATTCAGGAGGCTGAGGCAGGAGGATTGCCCAGGAGTTTGAGATTGCTGCGAGCTATGAGAACACCGCTGCACTCTAGCTGGGGTGACAGAGTAAGACTCTGTCTCAAAAAAAAAAAAAAAGGGGGGGGGAGAAAAAATGGTTTTATAGTAAAAAAGTTACAATAAGGTAAGATTTATTTATTATTGAAGAAAAAAAATTAAAAATAAATTTAATGTAGCCTAAATGTACAGTGTTTATAAAGTCTACAGTAGTATACAGTAAAGTCATAAGCCTTAATATTCACTCACCACTCACTTGCTGATACACTCAGAGCAGCTTCTAGTCCTGAAAGTTCCATTTATAAGTGCCCTTTAAATATGTACCATATTTTATACCATATTTTTACTGTATTTTTTAAATCTTTAGATATGTTTAGATACACAAATACTTATCATTGTATTACAATTATCTACAATATTCAGTCCAGTAACATAATGTACAGGTTTGTAGCCTAGGAGCAATAGGTTATACCGTACAGCCTAGTTATGTAGTAGATTGTACCATCTAGGTTTGTGTAAGTTCACTCTATGGCATTCACACAGGATGGAATCACATAACGATGCATTTCCCAGAACATATCCTTGTTGTGAAGTGATGCATAACTGTACACAACATCCATATTAGGTAGGCAATCCTTAAGTATCTTGAATTGGAGCCTTGCTCAATATAAAATTTTAAATTAAGGATTAGAATATGGCATAAACTGAGAACACAAGCTTTTGGAAATTGTAGCTGACTCACATCATGGCTGCTAAACGGTTGCACTTTTGTTGCTATAATAAAAATGTATGCTTATTCATGGAACGAACTGCTATTTTTCTTGAGGTCTTTTTTCTTTAGAAACGAAGAGATGGCAATAATCACTATCAACCTTATCTTTGAAAACCAGGGACAGGAATAAATATGATATTCTTATGTGAGGGTTAAAAGCATCATAAGATGAATGAGTAATTTCTATTTTATGGCAGAATAATTAACTTTTTCAGTGACATGGGTCGGTGGGAGAAAGAATAAAATGCACATTTGTGTGCTAAAATCCTGAATTCCAACCAACTGATAACATTTCTTGTCAAAGTATTATAGCAGCTCCGATTGCTTTTAGAATGTTTAAATAAAATCTTAACAAAAATAAAGAAAATGAGATTTTTCCTTTCACTACACTTTGTGGCAAAAGACAAAGGTCTATATTTTATCCTTTTGTTAGCAGGTACCAAAAGAATTTACAATGTGGGATCTATCCAAGAGGAATATTCCCCAAGGTTGCTGAAAAAAAAAGAAATTTAAAAATATTGTACATTTAAGCTGCATTTAGAATGTTCTGCAAGCTTAAAAGGATGTTTGGAGTTAGGTTTTAAAAACAGTGGGATTTAGTGTAATAGGTTTGGCAACAAAATCAGTGCAGTTCATGCAACTGATGAATTGATGCAGACCAAGCTGACTAACACGTACCATGTGTTTGCTTTGGCAGAGAATTTGGAAAAATATTTTAGAGAAAAAAATGATATTATTCAACAGATTTCACTTTTGTTGTTGTTTTGTGGGTTTTTTTTTTAAATTCTAATCACACTTGCAAAGGTAGAGTTCACATATTCTCATTGATTGGAACCATATTTGGCTCTTTCATACAAAAAACGAGATAGAGAATAGTTTTACTTATTTCATATATTTAACTTAATTACTCATTTCTCAGAAATAGATATATGACTAGTCACTTCCCAATTGATACCATGATTATAAATTTATTCTGTCTAAAAGCAATATTATAAAATGCCCTTTATTAACATTTCTAATATAATCATGGCATATAGAATCTTCTATTTAAACTTTGGTGGCCAAGAACAGCTCTACCATTTGCAGTAACGACTAAGTATGCTATTCTAAAACTTTGTTGTTTATATGTAAATTCATAGATTTGATTTTTCATTCTGATGTAATGTTAAAGCTTGTTTTTTGTATGTAAGTAGACTATTGGGATATTGCTACAAGAATTCAAAAGAGTTTCGAGGTCTATTAAAGTCTTAGAATTATCACTGTTTACTGAAACCCAGACACATTAATGACATGATGAACCCAAGGCTGGAAAGAAGTCTGATTCCATTTTATGGGGTTGAAATTTGCTTCATACGCTATTCTGACCATTGTAAGATAGAAATGTTGTATATACTCCTAAATGGGCTGCAGGAGCTAGAAACAATATTTTCTTCTATGTATTACCTTGACTCTCTGTATCATGTTGCTCAACCATGAAGTTCAGGAGATAATGGGATGTTTTCCTCAATGAAGAATGAAAAGTTCTTAAAGCTGAAGGTAGTTCAGTACAACATACATAAATGTGGTGTTATTACACAGAAAAGAGTTGCAAATTGATGACACAGACAACTGATTTTCTAAAGTAAGCATAGAAATTATTTGAAGAGAACTCCACCTCTTTTATTCTGGACAACTACTGTGAGACTTAGTTACATTTGTATAAAAATGAGGACACTAATACCTACCTAATTTCCAGGGTTGTTATAAAGATAAAATAAACTGTGCTGTCTGTTGTGCTTGGTACGTGAGGTCCTTCCTTCCCTCTCTCTAGACTGAACTCTTAATAGTAGGATTTTTAGAATTTTTAAAATAATTTTTAAAATAATGAGGACATATTATATCCTTAATAATAAATATTCAATGGATTGAACTCCCCACTCTACTTATCAGTGTGACATACACATTAATTTTGTCTTTGAGTGTCAGGAAGAGCTATAAAGTGAAACTCACCAGTTTTCTTTCTATTTATTATTTGACTTTTTAGAATACTGTTGGTGTTAACATTCCCTAAGGTAGAAGAAAGAACTAAGTAATAGCCAGTGACTTCATAGAAATAAAAAGTGTTGAGTGTGAGTTGAAGATGGTGATGCAGTCACCCCTAGTGAAGAGATTGGTCAGGGTTGGATGGAAAGGTTAAGTGCAGTTGTCAGTGTATCTTCATAGGTGTTGAGAGAATATTCAAGAGAGGGAAACCACAACTGCCTGACAATGGGAAAGATACATTGTATGTACTCCACGCAACTTTCTGAGATTGGTTTTATTATTTCTATTTTATTAATAAGAAAACAGAGGATCAGAGTTTTAAGCCCAAGACCATATAGCTAGCACATAAAGAAACTGGAATTCACACCAGGATGATCTGCCTTTGAAAGGTATACCTTTATTCTAGAGCTTTGTCATAGTAGTGGAAAAGGAGAACTAATTTCTTTTTTTTAGGTCATAAATATATGCCATATATTCTCAAGAGGCATTCTCTCACTTAATTTTCAGAACAACACAACTAGAAAGGCATTATCTTTCTCATTTTATATGGGAAGAAACTTACACTCAGAGATTAAGTAGCCTTCCAAGGACACATAGCTACTAACTGAGCAATTAGTGATTCAAATCCAATTTGCTCAGTTCCAAACTCATGCTGTTTCTAACACAACATACTGCCAAAAGGTACAGGAGCAGCAACAGCGAGAGGTAAGTATTTGGGCATAAAGATTTGGGGCACATGATAGAGGAGGAGCGAAGAGCATATAAGAGCATATAAGAGCCGGATGAGAATCCAAGATTGAGCTTTGTTGTGTGGGACGCAGGGGGCTTGGCATATTTCATCTTCTTCCAGTCTCTGACTTCTACTGCATTGCAGAACTACTTTCTTATTTCTTAAACTTTCCATGTTATTCCCAGTTTCTGTACCTTTTAGCATACATTTTTCTCTGTCTAGAATATCCATTTGTTCTTCTTTTCCTGGAAAACATCACTTTAACCTTAAAAACACAGTTCAAAATTTATTTCTTTTATAAATTTTTCCATGATCCAACCAATGTTGAATGGGATGCTTTTTTTTGTGAGATCCTTTAATTCAATATTTTTTGGATACTTACCTCATAATCATTGTTTCTAACTCTGGAAAAATAAAATAGGGCTGCTAAGAACTGATAGTCCTGAAAGTTTTCCAGCCCTATATCCAAGTGTGAATTTGATAACCTTGCAAAATTCTAAATGTATAAACTCTTTAGAGCTCAGGGTGAGAACAAGTTGAAAACTTTACACTCACTCTCTCACTCTCCTTTGCTAGCTTGAAATTATTATTAAAACTATCAGAGGATCAGTCTAGCCTTCCTGTCCATTCTCCAGTTTCTTCCCCCTTCTCTCTCTCACAGTCACACACACACTGGAGCTATTGCTGAGCTGAAACCTTGCATAGCGTTCCTAGAGGTCCCCACCCCTGCCCCCATACTGCATGGTGTCTCAACATACCTGCCATGTGTCTCTTACCATGCTTTGTAAATAACAAGCACTATGATGAACAATTGAGGTTCAGAGGAATTACCACAATTATGTAGATTAAGGAGAAGTATAATCAAAATTTGGATGAACTAGTCCTTTATAGTGTGTGGGCTTTTGCTGAAAAAAACAGTGCTTTAGTCAAGTTGGTTTTGAGTCCAACATCCTGTTTCTGATGCATATTTATCAACACCCTCACCACTGTCTTTTATTAAAGAATTACTATTGTATTACACATGTTTCCTTTTGGCTATAAAATTTTGATTCAGCAGTGAAGTTAGATTTATTGACTAGGGGAGCAAGGACTGTTGACTTTTTTCTCTGCTTTGTGCCAAGTCCATAGTGTATGGGAGAGTGAGGTACTAGCTATTTATTGTTTTTCAAATACCATTATTTTTCCCATTCACAAATCCATTGGGAGGCATGAGTTTTGCCAGTAGATTTATTACTAGTACAAAATATAGTGATAAATTCATTAACAATTGTTTTATCTTCTTGTCCATTCATTGAACTTCCTGTATGTACAATCAGGGTCATTAAATTTAAAAAAATCATGAAAGACTTATCAGAGTCAGCAAAGCAAAACGTGAAATGCAGAGTTAGCAGTTAACTGTTAAATCTAGAGTATTCAGTCCAAAATGAAAGACTTGCTTGTCTATGTTCACTGACCATACTCGCAGATAATTGCTGGCCCCTTACTTTACTTTGGGCTATATTGATGAAGGATAAAAGTGAAACAGAGATCTATGGTTTGATTTAATTATTGAAAATAAAAATGTTTGTCTTTGAAATATAACTTGGGTCATGGTCTCATAGTTTTGTGGACTGATGCTAATGCTGAAAATTCAAGACGATTGCTTTTGTAATTCTTGGTCAGTCATCAATGTTTAGCTTGGGTGCTGAAACCCTAAAAAGTGGGTTCATTAAGTAATAAATACCTCCAAGTTGGATGAACAAAACAGCTTCTAAATATGTATTTGGTCTGGTGTTTCTGCATTATTTGTTAAACCCACAAAATGTAGATTTTTATCTCTAAGTTCTGTTCACTCACTTGTAGCTACTTTAGGAAGTAGTTTTACTACTCTTTACTTCCACAGTGAGAACTGCAAGATCATTGTGGTACAACTTAGCCAACACTTAACACAGCATGTTTATATTACTTTCTATATTTTTTAAGACCAGCATTTATTATTCCTTAAGAAGTCCTTAACAGTTTTCTTTCTTAGGGATTTCTTTTTCAGTTTTGGAAGAATAAGTCATGGACTCAATTAGGTTAATAATTTCTCACCCATGAGGCCACAATGAATTTATTCTGCACCTTTGGAGAATATTACTCACTCTGCCTTTGGAGAATATTACTCAATATATAAAAGGGAAAAATCAGGATGTAAGAACTCTCTTCTGGAAGGCTACATTTCCCTGATTCTTACTGCTTAAAAAATACTTTTGAATATTTTTATAAACCTCCACATAATAAATTGAAGCCCTCTGCTTGAATCTACCTACTCTTTTAGGAATGAAAGGTACTTAAAATTCTATTTTGGCCAAGTAAAGAAATTTTAATGACCTGTCCACTAGTTGAATTTAAGCATACTAGCTTGCCACTATATTGCCAAAACAAATGAAAATTCATTGCCTGTTATTGGAACCAACTTAAGTAAGGTAACACTTCATTTTTTGAGCATCATAAGGGAAATGAATTATTCCACTTAAGTGAATTTTCCACATAAATGTTCCAGAGTTATCTTTTAAAACAAAAATCAGAGCATGCTGGTCTCTCGCTGAAAACCTTCAGTGACTTCCTATTATCTAAAGAATAATACATTGCTTTATAATCTACCATTCTAGTTTTATCTCCCTTCAATTTCCTGATCACCTATGACTTACTTTGGTTTGCTCACCATTCTCTGGACCTATCATACTCCTTTAATTCTTTGATTCCCAGATGCTATTCCATGTGGCCATGAATGCCACACTTCACTTTTTCTGCTTGACAAATTCTTACCTTTAAAGGTGACTAACCTTCAAAGTTACCTTTTCTAATGTAATATTTGGCTCAATATTAATTTACTGTTTTCTTTGTGTTTTTATAGTTCCAATATATGTTTTCAATATAGAAACCATGCTGTATTATAAGCCCAAGTGCAGATCAATTCATGAGTGGATTAATAATTAAAAAAAATTTTATATTAGCCTTTCTAACTGAATTGGGAGCTAACAGTGGTCAGGGCACATGCACTCACCCCCACCCCTTAAACATTCAGTTTTTAAAAAATCTTGGTGTCTTTAGAGACTTACTGGAAGTAAGTAGTATAGTACTGGAACACAGTGATGTTGTATTTGTTTTCTCTGGCTGCTATAACAAATTACCAAAAACCGAGTGGCTTAAGATGTTGGGAATTTATTCTCTCACAGTTTATTAGCTAGAAATCTAAAACTAAGGTGTCAGCAGGGCCACACTTCCTCCGGAAACTGTGGGACAGAATCTGTTCCATGCCTCTCTAAATTCCGGTTCCTGCAATCCTTGGCATTTCTTGGCTTATAGCCACAGCACTCCAATCTCTGCCTCCATCTTTATATCACCTTCTTCTATGTGTGCTTCTTACAGCTCCATCCCCCTTTCTCTTATAAGGATATATATGATTGTATTTAGGGTCAACATTTATGATCCAGGATAAACTCCTCCTCTTAAGATCCTTAACTGAATCACACATTTTGGTTTTGCCAGGTATTTAATAAAGTGATATTCACAGGTTCTAGGCGTCAGGACATGGAAATATCTTTGGGAGCCATCATCAGTAGATCACAGAGAGTTCACACAGTTTTTAAGCTAAATTACTCATTTAAATACTAAAACTTCCAAAATATTAAACCATTTTTTGAAGAAAATATTACTAAAATGTATCTCATACTTCTTTGCTTTTTAAATCAGAGCATGACATTGTATTACAAATTTATACTTGTTGATACCAGTTTTTTAAGATTTTCAAAATTCAACTGTAATTTAAGTTGTGGATTAATTTTAGGCTCCTAGAGAGTTTAATAAAACTCTTACTCCTCTCTAAATGTATTAGAACTGCAGTAGTTATTGATCATCTATGTAACATAGAGCTATACAAACAAATGAGATCCATATTTTTCTCTTTTAAAGAGATAACTAATCACTATAAAAAATAGACATGGAAGTATAACTCTATCAATAAAATATGCAACTTTTGTGTGGCTAAAGAGTTATCAAAACCTTTCAGTTTTCTGCATGAGAAGTTGACATTTGATAAACTTTCTATCTTTATTACCTGGAAGCCTGGTAAAAGTAATATATCCACCATATTTTTGAAAATATTGGTTATGATAAAAATGACCCTTGGGCTGGGCGCGGTGACTTACTCCTGGTAATCTTAGCACTCTGGGAGGCTGAGGTGGGAGGATCACTCAAAGTCAGGAGTTCGAAAACCAGCCTGAGCAAGAGTGAGACCTCATCTTTACTAAAAATAGAAAGAAATTTAATTGGCCAACTAAAAATATATAGAAAAAATTAGCTGGGCATGGTGGTGCATGCCTATAGTCCCAACTACTCAGGAGGCTAAGGCAGGAGGATCGCTTGAGCCCAGGAGTTTGAGATTGCTGTGAGCTAGGCTTATGCCACGACACTCTAGCCCAGGCAGTGGAGTGAGACTCTGTCAAAAAAAAAAACAACAAGAAAACAAATGACCCTTGATTGGCAAATGTCATCTAGATTTAAAAGAAGTATAAATTAATGATATTAAGAATAAATAAACTATAAATAACTGATAGGCATGCCATAGAAGGATTATCAGCCAGTTCGTAGGATCAAGCTGAGCTTGAAGATGATAATTCATGGTAGATCCAAGCTATATAGTTATGCAACTTTTCTCTAGCAGTGTCTAGTCACACAGGAGTAGGAACAGACAAGATGGATTGTAGCATTGTTCAAGGTTAGAGTTTTGCCTGGTTAGTTTCAGTGGAGTAATTAGGGTGCTAGGGACTTGGAGGTGCTGGCTAAAGTACTTTTGGTGATAAAACATGGGCTTTAGGGAATGATAAGTAGGTAGAAAGGAATTGCTAGGTTGGAAGGGAATGGAAACTTCACAACCTTTGTCGTTCTCATTGGTAGAAGAGGAGATGTCAGCAAGGGCATGAATTGAAAGGAAAGGAAAGGGAAGGAAAGGCAAGGTAAGGAAAGGAAAGGGTGGCTGATGAGTTGTTTCTTTGAATAGAAGAAAACAAACATGGAACGATTCCTTGTGATGACAAGCATGTGCTCTGGGAGCGGGTGACTGAAACACAGTAGTTTGAAGGTAGCTGAAGTAAAGAAGGTTCAGAGATTATAATGCTACTGTGTGTGATGGATCACTTGTCTAGGTATTGAGGTCATTCAAGATGACAAAAGCACTTGGGTGGAGACAAAACCATGAGCTGAGATATAAACCCCTAAAAAACTAGAAGAGTTACTTGTAGGCCAGGGGACCATAGCACCAAGAGGGGGAAAAAGATTCAAAGAATAATGAGCTGTTACAGAGAAGCTCGGAGGTGGCCCACGGGTGGGAGGGGAAGGCCTGCACTGGTGGCAGTGGCGCTGTGGAAGAGCAGGCTTTGTCTATGACAGTAAAGTAGTGAGGCACTTTCAGAAGGGGATAACGAGTGCTTACAATGGAATGGAGATTCCAGAGGGTTCTGTGGCATGAACTGGGGTTACAAGAGGAGAACAGTTGGAAGCGAGGCAATGAATTTGTGCAAAAGTTGTGAAAAAAGCACAAGGTAGTTAGCCAATGACAGTAAAAGAGAGGAAGTTCAGGAAAAGGCAGTGACAAAGAATTAAAAGAGGTAAAAGATGCATGGATAGAATTGAATGGGCTGAGATATCCTAACTCTGAGTCCAGTCATTTTGGTTTAGGGTCCTCAGAGGTAACTGGCTTGGTTCCTGTGAGGCAGACGAGAACCTCGAAAGGTGTTGAAGGACCTGGCCTCAGCTGGAGTGCGTGGCGAGGATTTGACACTGTAGTTACTTGTTACTACTGTCAAGAGTAAAAGGATGTTTTCCTATTGCAAATTATATCACCTTTAAATCTACTGCTTTTAATCTAGTTAGAGACTGGGATTGAAATCAAAAATTTGCTAAAACCGGAGGCCTTCTGTTCCGTAAAATTTCTTTTTAAAATAGTCTTTCTCCCTAGTTCTAGTGTTTCTCTGATGATTTCAGAGTATTGAGTAGATGGGATGTTTTCACATCGAAACTTTAAAAGGTAAAAGTCTAATTTTCTTTGTACATGCTGTATAATTTTCCCCTCCCATATTGAAAATAAAGATTTTCTTTATTAAATTGGTGGATGAAGTTGTTTACTAACTTTTAAAATGTTAAACATTAGTGGTTACTTGCTTAAGCAAAGTTCTAATTTGTGGAATTAGCAAGGCAAGCATTCATTAGTTTTATAGCTAAAATCTAACTATTTGTCCATGTGTTTTAAACAATATAACCCTGAGTCCAAGATTTTACTTCTTATTTGCTACTTTTCTAATATTTTCAGCAGGAAAAGTCAAGCGCAGGAATCATGTATCTGTGACTCGGGCTGCTCTATTCTAGTGTTCCAACTCAGAGGCTCACAAGTAGGTATTCTCCCTTGACATGTTTATATTCTCATAGTTTGGAAGAGTGGTAATAACTTCAAGGTCCAACATTTCCAGTTTGAGATTTGATGGTTAAGAACATTTGGTTTAGACTTAAAGATCTTTCCGCACTTGCTGAGAAATTATCTTCCCTATAGATCATTAAAAATATTTTCCTTTGATTTGAGCTAATTTTCCCAGATAATATCATTACATTCTTGGCACCATAAATTCATAACTTAAATTGTGCTAAACCAAAAGCTGTGGCATATTAATATTTTAGTGGGTCAACTTACTTTTGTCTCTTGTATCCCTTACATTGACTTTTTTACTTCAAGTGTGTTATGAATAAATAATAAATGTGATATTAAGATTTTAAAACACTTTTTAATCTATCAAGGCTTTTCAAGAAACAGTCTTGAAGGCAAAGATCACATTTCTTTTATAAATTATGGAACTCATTTATATACATTCTCACTGAATTTTTACTCATTGAAGTGATCCTAAATAAGTCATCAAAATCCATCTTTTCTTTGAAGTTGTAGACTTAAGGAAACTCTGACAATAGGCTTTGAAATAGCTTATAAAATAATTTTTCACATATGACAAGTTTTATAATGAAATTTTTACATTTGCAACCTTAAAGCTGATTAGTGTAAAAAAATCTTTTTAATTTAACTAAAAGTCTGGAAACAAATTATGAGTAATTTTTAGATGCCTTTCCATACTACATTAGTGTATTTAGTTGAAATAATTTCAGGGTGTTTTTTTTTTTCAGGTAACAAACTTTCAAATTACAACTGAGAAAACGGACCAAATTCCTCATCATTTATACATTCTTTTATAGATGTTTTCTAGGCAAGCAATATTATTAAATATGAAAAAGTAAAAGTTATCTGAATCAAAAATCATCTCTCCTCATTTCGTTTATAAATTCTATAAGAGTAAAGTGAAAATTCTTCTTTATGCCACACAAAATTGAAGATAAGCTGTTATTGGTCTTGCTCCCTCAACCCTGGGAAAAGTTCATTACACTCAAAACTTTAAATTAAAGCGAGAGAATACTGTGCCTCATAAGTATTAATAGATAAAAACCTTTTCCCTCAGCTTATTCTCAGACTTATTTTTAGAAATTTATTGGAGATAGGTAATATATACCTTCCTTTTAATAAGTGACATTGTCAGCATTAAGTATAACTCTGGTTATGGAAATGTCTGTAGTATAATACAGCAAATGATATTACCTTTTACAAGAAATAATTTTGAGACTTGAATATAACAGACTCTGAGTTGGCTCACCAAAGTAAAAATCATGCAAAAAGATGATATTCTCTCAAAGGATACAGTGCCTTAAACCTGCATTCTCAAGCCCCTGCAAGTGTTTAGATATCTAGTGACTAGGATTTAATAATAAAAAAAAAGGTAATACTTTGGATTTAAGCCAGTTAGATCTCATTTAACTGAGCTGCTTATTAGTGTTTTGTTTTAAATAACTAGGAGGGAACATTTTCTGTGCAAATTCTAATTCTTTGGCTCTGCTCTCAGGTAGGCTTTGCTATTGTGTTGGCTTGACATTTCATTTCTAATTCCAGGGCAAAGATTACAGCAGTTTAGCTTGTGAGGAAAGGCAGGAATTTGGTTTTTGCTGTTGACATTTCACTTGGTTATTTCCTACCTCTTTGAAAAAGTCACTTTGCTCCTTATCTCTTCTCCCTGTCAATTCCTGCCTCCCCCAGTATCTATTCCCTGAAACTGTTGATGTCTTTCATCAACAAGTGCAGTCCTGCCAAGCTTTCAAGCTAATTCTAGTTTGAGCAAGAAGTGTATGAACAGCGTCTAAATCCATGAAGTCTAGAATTACTCTCCCTACTATAATCTGAGTGTCTGGTGCTGCAAGCTAAACTGCACAACCTTTGCCCAGAGGGAGACATTATCTTTATTATCCTGGTCAGGAAACAATCAGCCACTGCCCAAGAGTGAGACCCTAACTTCCTCAGTACTCAGTAGATCGAATGGGGCTTGTTTTTACAGATTGGCTTAATTCATACATCTGGTTTTCTGCTTAGATTTGTCTGTCTAGGATGCATTTCTGTCCCAAGAATAGTCTTTTGACTGGAGCCCTTAAATCCTGCCTAGTTTTGCTAATCTCCTTCACCAGGGTGCTAATCTCATCTCTGCTTTTTGTCCCTTTGTGAATAATCAGCTCATTACATGTACCCTGGACTCCAAGGACCTGAATTTGAATCAGATTTAGGTATCAATGGGTGCAAACACAAACCAGGCACAACTCAATCACAGGTCTTTGAGCATCTGTAAGACGGCCCAGTGGATCTCACAGATATTTTCGGCATTCAAATTTTTCCTCAGACTATGTTGTTGAGGGGCAATTCTCCATGACATTTCTATATGACTGTGGCAGCTTTTATTCCAGACTAATTTATGAAGGCCATTTTCATATCAAAAGGTGTTAAGGTGACAGTCTTAACACCTTTGGAAAATAGAGATAGGCTGGATTTGTTTCCTGACCAGGATAGTAAAAATATTGTTTCCTGTTGGGATAAAGGATGGCCATGTTAGCTAGTATCACCGTTTGTAAGATTGGGAGCTTCCTAAGCTGAAGTTTCATTAACTGTGACAAACCCGCTGTCTGCCCAGTATTCACTTGGGCCCCTCTACGTCACCCCAACAGAACATGGTGGGACAAGGGAGAACTGACTCAAACATGAAACGCATACTGCTTGCTGTGCTATGAGCAATAAAGCACTTTGTCTCTGACCCAAGAGTCTTATGTCTTCTGCGGGTATGGAGGAAACTGTGGCAGGCTAAAAGTTGAGACCCTTCCAAGTTCTTGCAACTGTCCCCCCACACTTTTGTGAAGTGAAAAGAATGCAGACTTTAGAGTAACCTGTACCAGAATTCCAACTCAGTGCTTTGTGATCTCAGAGATTAATAACCCCTGATTCAATTTCCTCATTCATAACATGAATTAACATTGTTGTTGAGGATTAGAGAATGCTTGTATGTAAACTGGCTTTGTGTATTTCCTGGATCATAGAGATAAGGACTGAAGCCAGGACATCTGGTCCTCAAAGCCATGTTCTTTCCACTTGTGCCACGTGGATCTGATAAGAAATATCATTCAGTATATACACTGACTCACCTTTTTCTTATTCCACTCATTTCAGATGTGATAACTATTATAAATAAACTTCAATGTCTCTAGCTAATTTTTCACTAGATGGTTTTAGAAAAAAATGATATTCATATTAATTTGGAAGTATTGGTTGAATTGAGAATCTTGCCCCCTGGACAATATTCCATTTTCTATACATTACACATTGGTACTCACAATTTAAAAATCTCTACTTATTAAAAAACGTCACCTCTTACTTGGTTTTGCATTATAGAAGCTATGTTATATATAGATTCTGCACGTAACTTTCACTGACTGAAGCTCTCGTAGTAGATATAGTAAGACTCCTGCTAAAATATTATCTCTGTGAAATCATTCACTTAGCCCTGAAACCTTCCTCAGATCTACAGAGAAAGCTGACCAGATACATTATGTGACTAATTTACTCTCTTAAAACAGGGTTAGTAATGTTTTCAGAGAAAACTGTTTTTCACTTTCGGGACTCCATGTGTTTCATAAGGTTGCCCATTCTTAGCATGATGCTATTTTTAAAGGCACGTGAAAAAAGATTCATCACATTATTTAATCTGCTTTAAGGCACACCATGTCTACAATGAAGACCAGATTGTGGAATGCTTATGTCACCTATTTTATTTAACTTGGATCTCCTTTAGAATCCTGTTATTACTGTCCCTGCCTCTGAGTCTTCTTTCTTGATGAAACATGCACAGACAACACTAGCCTTCCCTTAAATTATTGAGCTTTATTTCTTTTTGTTCAAGGAATCTTTGAAATCTTATTTTCTTATCTGTATAAGTCAATGACTTGGGAAAGTAAATATATTTTCTTGGATTTGACCCTGAGTAAATATGCAATTTTTATGACTTGTGTTACTACTCTATCATATGCATTTATATGTAAAAATTATGGATATATTTGTCTATCAACTCATTTAATGATTATGGTTTAATAGTTTGTATAATCCTTAGTTCCATTATATCTGCTTTATTTAATTATTCCTAAGTGGCTGAAATAATGTTCGTTCATTTTCATTTTTCATTTATTTATTTGAAAACTACTTTGCTCCAGAAAGGACTAATGTTATTTATAATGATACAATGCCATAATTAAATATGAAATAAATAATGAATGAGGCAATTGGGGCAAACAGAAAAGAGCTACATATTTGCCCAGAAGATTTCAAGCAAACAAAGCAGAAGACTCATGTTCAGTTTCGTGATTCATAGCGTCCATGAAATAATCAGAAAGATAATTTTCTTCTCATTTCAAAAAGAATTTTTTCTTCCTAAATATGGGCTATGCAATGTAATTAACAATATTCCCAGCCAAATCCTTATAGCAACTATAGCAATATTTCCTGGGGTTGTTTCTTACAAAATGCTTCAATGTAAGCCAACGGCACTAGCCCAAGTACAGTTGAGTAAATGCATAATTGATGTTCATTCACATAACTGTTATATTCAAATTTGGAAACAATGTAATTATTTGCCAGTAGGATATTTATTAAAGAAATTATGATATTTTATGATAACTTTTATGTAAGTATTAAAACTCTGTCTTCCAAGAATCCTTAACAAAATAGAGAAATAATCATGAAATGAATGTAAAGTAAAAGAATGAGGATAGAAAATCTGTCTTTGTCTCCAATATCCTAATTGTACTAACATGTCAATAGAGGAAATGCAAGAAGAAAATATTAACAATGATTATCTGGGGGGAGAGGAATTTAGAGTGATTTTATTTTCTTCTTTATGTTAAAAAAATTCCACTTACAATGATTACACACAGTGTTTATAATAAGGAAAAACTCAGTGGATGTTAATAGAAAAATCCTGACTCACTTCTGACTGTGAAAGAAATAGAGGTACTGGCACAACATTTAGGGCTCCATGACTTATTTCTAATCCTCCTTTCTGACTTTCTCTTCCAATAAAGCTCGTGCCCTGGTCAAACTGAACCTCTTGCTATTAGATGGACAGATATTCATGCTTCTTTACCTCTGGGCTCCTGTTGTTAGTTAGCTCTGCTTCTACAAGTAACTCCACCCCTCCACCTCTAGTCCTTCCATTCTGTCTAGTGTTGTGCTCCTTGCACTCTACCAATTTAATAAAACTTTACAAATTCCAATTGAACCCATCCTTCCTACAACTTCCTAGGTCACTGTTGGCTTTCTATAGTAGTCATCACTCTACAAAGAAATATTTTTCATGTAAATGTGTTTTTTCTCCCTTCAAATGAATAGTTCCTTTATAACATTTTTTTCATACTCACTCTGTGTCCTTCATGTGTCCATCTATGCATCTAGCATAGATACAACAGATGTCTCAATTATCTACTGCTGTATAACAAACCACCCGAAACTAAGTGATTCATGTTGGCTGGGATTCACCTGAGGATTCAATCAGGTTGGCATATGCAAGATGGCTCACTCAGACCTGGCCATTGGTCCTGACTACTGGCTGGAAGCTCAGGTAGGCTGGTCTACTACAGTATCTTTGATATCTCATAGCATGCATGGCAACTGGATTGTAAGAGGGAACACGCTAAAAACAAGAGTTCTCAGAGTCAGGAAGTAAAAATTGCCAGTTCTCTTAAAGGCTAGGTGTGGAACAGGGCACAGTGTCAATTTCTGAGACATTCTATTGGTCAAGGCAGTCAAAAACCATCCCAGATTCAAGGAAAGGGGGAATAAGTACCACCTCTCCATAAGGCAAGTGACCAAGAATTTGCAGCTATATTGAAGAACCACAGAAGGTTCATTTATTCAGCCAGTGTTATGGAGCACCTATTCTGAATATTATTTCAGGCAGTGGGGTTACAATAATGATTAAAAAAATCAATCAAACAGGCAGAACTCCCTGCTCATTGTGAAGCTTTCATTTTATAGGGAAGAGAAAGAAAATAAAAAGTAATAAAATATGTAGTTTATTAAACATTATAGGTGCTATGAAGAAGGTGACTATGTCATAGTGTTCCTATTGCCTGTCATTCCAGTGTAAATATTGATAACGTCCTCTTTTACTCTCAAAGGTATCTTAGTTTGGATGAAAATTTATTTCCATCCTAACTAAGGAGAGGTATGAAGCAGAGAAGTGACAGGGAGTGTAGGGTGGGAGCTACGTTTCTACTAATAAATAGCATGATCAGTAAAAATATTACTGAGAAAGGATGTGTGAGTAAAGATCTAAAAGAGTCAGGGAAGCAAACTTCATGGATATATTTATGTACTTCAGCAGAAATTGTAAATTTACACATAAAAATGAAAGAAAAGTATTTTATTGGTGTGCATTACTTTGTAGGTCCAAATCACAGATTTCTGTTTCTTCTAAATTAGTGTGTTCTGTAACTAATTTGATTAATCCAACATACTGAAGTTCCCATGTTTCTTATTTGTTTCTAGAGGTAAAATTTACATATTACATAAAACTCACTTTGGTACCAGAACAGCTTCTGAGATGAAATAAATTCAATCTGTCCATATGCTTACTTAAAAAAAAAAAAAAAAAAAGGAAAAAGAAAGATCAGGAGAATTACTTTTAAAGCCACTTGTAGATTTTGGAGCATATTACTTGTGTTATGTCGGGGAAATAGTGAAGTATAAATGTTATTCACCAGGGGGTGCTATAGCCATCTGAAATAAAGTCTACAGCATCACAGCCCAATATTCAGGAACTCTCAACTTAGACATTTGCTTTGGGAAACATAATTTTTAAAATGTTCCCTTTCCCTATGTTTTCTTCTCATAATTCTCCAATGATTCTATCAAATGTATCACTTTAATGATGCTTTATGTCAACTAATATTAAAATCAGTTGAGATAACTTTTGTTATAACTACTGATAGTGACAAGGGATCATGAATATTTAGGCAATTCACAAAATGGTACAAATGTATGTAAGCAAGTTTGACATGCTAAAATATATTTCTTGCCTTAAAGTTACTTCATGTTTTTATCATGGAAAACACTAACATTTGATTATCATATAATGTCCTCTGAATGAATAAATGTATTATATGATTATATAAATAATATTGGATTTATAATAAAGATAATTTGCCTTTTTCCCTAGGGGTTCAAAGTTCATATTCAAATAGGAGAATAAAAAGATCTTAGCACTATACATTATGATAAAGTTTGAACTAATAAGTTGCTTTTTCCCACAAGCCAGGATCACCTGGTTTTATTATATATACATATAAATAATAATAGTATCTATCTCAGGGAGTTGTTGTGTGGATTCCATGGATAACCCATGTATAACTCCTAATACAGTGCCAAGTACATAACAAGACCATATTGTTATTGTTTTTGTGGACTTCAAGTTGGGCTATCTGGCTATACCACTTACTATCTGAGTTAACAGTGGCTGTTACTTAATCATTCTGTGTCTAAATCATCTTATATTTAAAATGGTAATAATCATAGTATCTACCTCATAAGTTTCTTTATAGATTTAAATGCAACAATACAAATAGTACATTTATCATAGGACCCTTCTCAGTAAAAACTCCATGATTATTAATTATTACCAAATGGTTGTACCATTTGATCAACTATAGTATCTTCTTTCTTATATTTCAAAAATTTCCCCATGTTCCTTTAAAACATCCACCATGTTCTTTTTTATTCCCTGATGTTGACTTGTCTTTTCTGGAGTCTACATTGCATTTTCTTTGCTTGTTCACTTTTGGGCTCCCTTTCCAACCAAATGACATAATGTCTTTTACTTGATCTATAATATAGAGAGATAGATGATCTATAATAGAAGGAGATGTATTACCTAAGTGTCCTTGGACAGCTTATAAATAACTTGTCTTTTCAAGTGGGTATTAAAATACATTTATTTCAATGCTTTCTTTCTATTTCTATTAACTATAAAATAATTATTTCCCTTAGAGAATGATTTAGAAAGCTCACAGATGGGTAATTGAGTAAGAAAGAAGATGACAATTTATTAAGAGCATTAACTTTGCTCTACCACTTGCTTGCTAATGGGCCTTAGGTCACATGCTCTTTTGAAAACCTGAGGCCCCTCCACCTGCCTTGTAGTCACTTTAGGTTCTAACTTACTGCATAGCAGATTTTCAATTTAGGTTCTATGTATCTATCCAAGAATAGACCTGTAGCTGAAATCAGTATATATATATATATATATGCATATGTACATATCTTTGAGTTTTCCCCATGTAACAGACTCTAAGTAAAGGTCTCAGAGGGCCAAACAGGATTTACCTTGGCAAACACAATCCTAAAGTTGAATATTAGGAATTTTTATTTTTTAAGTTCCCGGATGATTTCTTCATGTTATTTGGCTATATTTCTTACCCACTTCCCCCCTCCTTCTCAACCCCATTTCTCCCAAAAGAAAGAAAACAAATCTCCCCACTTCCTCTGACAGAATAACTCAGCTTTCTTCAAATATGATTTGTCTATTTCACATTACTTTTGTATTTAACTTTTCATGAATATTTCTCCAAGTAAATGAAAACTTTGTGGAAAACAATTTAATGGTTGCATATTATTCTCTTTTATTAGTATAAATAATTTTATAAAGCAACAACGGTTTAGACATTATTTCCCACCTGTGTTGGTATTTCTTGAAAAATAGGCTTAGGTTGTATCTCACCTGTAGAAGTTTGCACTACCTGAGGTGATAATAAACCAGCAGCATATAAAAACTACAAGCATATAAAAAACATTGTATTTTCATTATATTTCTTCCTCTCCTTGCATATTATTATCTTTCCTTTTTTGGGGGGTAAAACAAGTTCTAATTCATAACTCATTTAGTTCCCTCTAAAACATTCCTTAACCTCCAACTTTGTCTCCAGGCAGAAGAAAGCCAAGAGGAGCAGCAGCAGTGGACTTACAAGACAAGACATTCTTTATATCTCCTTTTTCATGGAGAGCAGTAGGGAAGGGCATTTAGGCCCAGTTGGTGTAATGACTCATCATTGTCTGGCTGGAACAGGCCAGACTGTGAGTGGAGGACAAGTAGATAGATGTGCCTCTTACCGACTAACACTGCATTCCTGTCAATGTTCAAGGGGACCAAGGGTAGTGGCAGAGTTCTACTTGAAATGACTGGAAAGTTACTTCTGCTATTGTGCAAGTGTCAGTAGAACTGAACAATTTTGCACTTTCCTTAAAGGAATGCTTTCCCCTGCTTGGCAATAGACTGCTGCTTAGAAAATGATTCTTTCCAACTGTCACAGTTTAAAGTAAAAATAGCACTGAAATGGCAAAATGTAAGTTATACCAACAATTAAGGTGTGATGCAAGTGAAGTTATTTCTACCTGCTGGTAAATCACTTGTTACACTTCTATTACCCTTTCTTTCCGCTCTGTACACTATACTGAAAAAATAAATAAGAATGTAGTAGGAAATAATTCTAATTTAAATGTAGTGCCACATAAGGGCTGATGTGAATAATTGCTTTTTGCATTCTCCTTTAGAAATACTGAAGGAGAGAGTCAACTTTCCTTGTACCCCATTTTTTCCAGATGGTGCATAGAATGTTAAAAAACAACAGCAACAACAGAAAAATGGGATTACCCTGAAGACCTCAACCATTAAATTAGATATGTAAACCAGAATGAGCATATGAAAACAACAGATGATTTTTCAGATCTCTCACAATGTGTGTGTGGATGGATGGTGTTAATTCCCCTTAGGGTCTCTTTCCTGTTGACCTCTGCCATCTATCAGATTTGTTGGTGTTGCTAGACAAAGAATCATTTCCTAGTGCTGAGCTTCCTTCCCAGGAGTCCTCCATTTTCTATGTGAGCTGCCCAATGCTGTGGCCTCTAATTACCATGAGCCTCACACCTTGTGCAGATCATCCAGACCTGTGTGGGTCCTGGCAAATGGATCTCGTGTTCCTCCTGATCCTCCTTCCCTGAGCTTTACTTCTGGTTACTGGAAGTACCTACTGGGCTTGCACTTTATGAAGCCCAGTTTGACATGGAGTCTTTTACCAGCAACACAGAATAACTGGACTCCCCAACTTAGTTGTCCAAAGTCTATATCTTCTTAGTCATTGAGACTTATGCCTTTTAAAAATCTGGACTGAACAGTATAATTTGTCCTCCAGTTAAACTGTAAATGGTTTTTAGTAGGCTTCATTTCTTTTCTTAATTTTTGCTGCTTTTTGATGAAAGTTGAATGGAACATTGACTTTAAGCTATGCATTTATGTGTAATTGTAATTATGATAAAATCCCTTGGTTTTTAGTTGTAATTATTTTACAGCACTCTTCTTCACCATGAGGTTAAATGAGGACTATGCATTCCTAATTATGACTTTAGAAAAATTATGTGTAAGAACCTAAGACTTATTTTGAATCTTTGTCTCATATGCTTTCTAATCATCTTTTTTTTCCTAATCATACTGTTGCTTATGTGTTATTTTCCTATTGCTTTGAATTTTCTGGAAAAACAAAATCACTTTTGTGAAAGGGTATCTGTTTGGTGGAAAGTTTGTTGGAAGGAGCCAATGACCAATTTTGGGTAGCATTGATTGCTTATATCTAAATGGTACAGAAGAAGCAACCTCTGCTTTTACTGGGGATGTTGGTGGCAATGGAACTGCAGGAGGATAACAGACTACCTTACAGTTATGGAGATCTAAAAATTAATGAAAAAAAATTTGAATGACACATTAAGTACATTCTGCACTCTGAAAAACCAGTATTATATTAGATGGAGAGCTAAGCGTCAGAATAAAGGCAATGAAACATATTCTACACTCTGACTGTGATCCACATGCATGGCACTAAAGTCAATCCTTACCCTTAATTTAAATGTAATGCAAATTATATATCAAATAGGAGGCAGGTAAAAAATAACCCATGTGCCAATTAGCCATCATGATAGGACAGGGATTTGTGTGATGCACAAATATGATGAAAAATATGTGCTAAGCTCTGTGGACTTCTTAAATTGCTCAGGCAGCAGGAGCCAGGCCAGGGATACAAAAGGACTGAACAACTGTTACTGTATGACTGACTGCTATGCTCTTCTCTACCTGTGTCATCTTGGATCATCTTGCCATTATTCAAAACAAGTTATATGGTCAACCTAATGTCAATAAGATGGGGCAAATATATAGCCCATTCACAGACAAGCACTGCAAGTCACATGGCTTTCCTCTCTTTCATGGAGAGAAATTCATTCTTGAAAACTTATACTTAGCTGTGTGTGGTGGCCCAAGCCTATAGTCTCAGCTACTGAGGAGGCTGGAGCAAGAGGATAGCTTGAGCCTAGGAATTTGAGGTTACTATGAGCTAGGCTGATGCCAAGGCACTCTAGCCCAGGTGACAGCAAGGCTGTACCTTAAAAAGAAAAGAAAAAGAAAAAATATGATTGGAAAAATCTAATCATATTTTATGATTGGATATTTCATAGACTTCAGTTCCATAGTCTTTTAAAAGTTACTATGCAATATGAAAAAAGGCACATGTCTATGTTTAACCTTTTCTTTCCCTCTACTTCTCCTCCAATATAACCCTGTCTTAACTACTATAATATTTTGTGAAAACTCAGTGTTTTCTAGGACAAGTCCCTCTACCTTATTCTTCAGAAGCAACTTGGCTAGTCTAAGCTTTGCCTATGCATATAAATTTTGTAATCAGCTTGTATATTTCTACATAAAACTTTGTTGGGAATTGTAGTGAAACTGAACATTTTGTAAATTTGACATTTTTTTAAATTGGAATATTTCCTTTCATTAATAAGGTATTAGTATACACAATTGGAAACCTTTTGTTTATGTCTTCAAAAATGTTTTATAACTTTCTACATATAAGTATTGTATACCTCTCTTCAAAACAATTCTAGGTACTTTACATTTTGTATGTATGTATATATGTTAGATATAAAGGTATATGTAGTATATATTATATATGAATATATATAATGCATTTTTGTGTTATATATCCATTTGTATCTTTTGATGATCTGTTTATTCAAGTTTTTTTGCCTGTTAGGTTGTATTGCATGTCCTCTTTGAGATGTAAGAGTGCTTTATATGTTCTAGATATAAGTCCTTTATCAGATATATGGTCTGATATTTTCTTCTAGTCTGTGGCTTGGCTTTTAATTTTCATAATGATGTCCTTTGAAGCACAAAGGTTTTTAATTTTGATGAAGTCCAATTTGCCAATTTTTCTAATATATTATATTTTGCTTTTGGCATTGTGTATAAGAGCTCATAGGTCAAAAAGGTCACAAGATTTTTCTCTTATGTTTTCTTTTGGAAGTTTCACAGTTTTAACTCTTACATTTACGTCTGGCATGTGAGCCTACACTCTTGTTCTTTTTTTTTTCACATAGATGTCCAATGTCTCAGTACTATTTTTTGAAAAGACTGTCTTTTAGCTATAGAATCGTCTTTTCATCTTTGTCAAAAATCAGTTGTCTGCTATCACCACATATATTTAACATAGTACTGGAACTTCTAGCAAGGTAAATGAGGCATGAATAAAAATGGCACCCAGATTGGAAAATGAGAAGTAAAACTATCTCTGTTTTAAGATGACATGATCTTGTATAAAGAAAATTCTAAAAATTCCACAAAAAACTATTAGAACTAATGAATGAGTTTAGCACTGTTACAAATTACTATATGAAAATCATTTGAATTCCTATGCATTAATAATGAACAATTCAAAAATGAAATTAAGAAATAATACCATTCACAATAATATCAAAAATAGTAATGTACTTAGATAAAATTTAACAAAAAGAGGTTTAAAATGTGTACACTGAAAACTGCAAAACATTGTGGTATAAAAAATTGAAAGGCATTCCATATTTGTGGGTTAGAAGCAAATATTATTAAAATGGTGATACCTTACAAATTGATCTACAGATTTAACAAAATCCTTGTCAAAATCTTGGACATATTATTCCAGAAATTAAGAAACTTATCCCAAAATTCATATGAAAAAATAAGGGATCCAGAATAACCAAAACAATCTTAAAAAAGAAGAACATGATTGGAGAACTCATACTTTCCAGTTTCAAAACTAATTACAAAAAATACTCTACAGTAATCAAGACTATGTTGTATTGAAATAAACATAAACATTTAGATCAATAGAATAGAATTGAAAATCAGTAATAAACATTCAAATTTATAGTCAATAGATATTTAGCAAGGGTACCAAGACAATTCATTGTAGAGAGACCACTGGATATTCACATGCAAAAGTATGAAGTGGAATATTTCACTATATACAAATATTAACTCAAATGGATCCTAGACCTATGTTAGAGCTAAAACTATGAATCCTAAGAAGAAAATATAATAGTAAATGTTCATGACTTTATGCTAGGCAATGTTTTCTTAGATATGACACGAAAAACACAAGAGAAAAAAAATAATAGACAAATTGGGCTTCATCAGCATCTTTAAAAAAGGAGCTTCAAAGGTCACTATCGAGAAAGCAAAAAGATAACCCACAGAATGTGAGAAAATATTTGCAAGTCATATTATAGATGACTTGTATGCAGAAGATATAAAGAACTCTTATAACTCAATAATAATAAAAAGATAACTAACCCCATTAAAAAATGGGAAAATTATTTGAATAGACATTCTCCAAAGGAGATATACAAATGGTCAATAGGCACATGAAAAATATCTAATATTATTAGCTGTTAGAGAAATGCAAATAAAAATCATGAGATACCCTGTCTTAGTCCATTTGTGTTGCTTAAAGGAATACCTAAGGCTGGGTATTTTATGAATAAAAGAGATTTATTTGGCTCATGGTTCTGCAGGCAGTACAAGAAGCATGGCATGAGCACCTGCTTCTGGTGAGAGCTTCATGCTACATCGACTCATGGCGGAAGGTGAGGGGAGCCAGCTTGTGCATAGATCACATAGTGAGAGAGGAAGCAAGACAGAGAAAGGGGAGGGAGGTGCCAGGCTCTTTTTAACAACCAGCTGTCATGGGAACTGACATTGTAAGAACTCACTCATTACTGTGAGGACAGCACCAAGCCATTCATGAGGGATCCACCCACATGACCCAAAACTCTCCCATTAGGTTCCACCCCCAACATCCCTGTAGATCAAATTTCAACACAAGGCTTAGAGGACACACATCCACAGAATAGCATACACCTTCGGGTGTATTAGGATGGGTATAATAAAAAAAGACATACAATGACGTGTTGGTGAGGATTTGGAAATATTAGATCCTCTTCCATTGCTAGTGGGAAGGTGAAATGGTGTAGCCACTTTGAAAAACAGTCTGGTGGTTTCTTAAAAAGTTAAACACAGAATTACCTTAATACCTAGCAATTTCACTCCTAAATATATATTCAAGAGAAAGAAAAACTTATATCCACACAAAAACTTGTACATGAATATTGATAGAATTATTCATAATAACTCAAAGTGAAAACAACCCAATGTTCATCAACAAGATGGATAACATATGGCATATTCTTATAATGGATTATTTTTCAGCAATAAAAAAGAATGAAATGCTGACACATACCACAACATGGAGGAAACTTGAAAACATTATACAAAGTGAAAGATGCTAGTCACAGAAGACCATATACTGTATGTTTTTCTCTATCTTATTTTATTTTTTATTTCAGCATATTTATAGGGGTATGAATGCTTAGGTTACATATATTGCCTTTGTCCCACCCAAGTCAGAGCTTCAAGCATGTCCATCCCCCAGACAGTGCGTACCATACCCATTAGGTGTGAATATACCCATCTCCTACTCCCCCTCCCACCTGCCCAACACCTGATGAATGTTACTACTGTATGTGCATGTGTTGATCAGTTAATATCAATTTGATGGTGAGTACATGTGGTGCTTGTTTTTCCATTCTTGTGATACTTCAATTTTAATTTATATGACATGTCCAGAAATGGCAACTATAGAGAGACCAAAAGTAGATTAGTGGTTTCCTAGGGCTATAGAGAATGGAGAATAGGTAGTGACTCTTAGTGAGTATGAAATTTCTTTGGGGGCTGATAAAAATGTTCTAAAATTAGATAGTGCTAATGGCTGTACAACTCTGAATATATCTAAAAATCTATCCAAAAATCAGTGATGTGTACATTTTAAAAGGACAAATTTAATGGTATGTGAATTATGTCTCAATAAAGGCATTATAAAAATCAATTGATTATAAATAATTGTAAGGGTTTATTTCTGTACTGTCAATTCTGATCCTCTGACCTATATGACTATTTTTATGCCAATAATACATCTACATAATTACAGTGGCTTTATAATAAGTTTTATAGTAAGTTTTGAAATCAAATAGTCTTCCAACTTTGTTCTTTTTCAGAATTCTTTTGGATATTCTATTTCATTTGCATTTCCAAGTGAGTTGTAGGATTAGATTGTCAATTTCTTCAAAAAAAAGCCTCCTACAATTTTCATAAGGATTATCTTGAATTAGCAGATCAATTTGCAGATAGTTACCATGTTAACAATACTGAATCATCAAATTAATGAATATGAAATGTTCTATTTATTAACATCTTTAATGTTGTGTAATTTTCAGTATATGAGTCTTGCACTTCATTTTTTAAATTTATTCCTATGTATTTATTATTTTCTATTATATTCTGAATTGTATTGTTTTCTTATGTTCATTCGTAGATTGTTCATTGCTAGTATAAAGAAATAAAATTTCCTTTTTTTTCCCTTTCTTTTAATCTGATGAACAGCAATGTGAAAGTAAATAAAATTGACTTTTATTTATTAATCTTTATCCACAACCTTCCTTAATTTTTTTAAATCAGATCTAGAAGAGTTTTGTGTTGGTATATTTTGGGGACTTTCTACATATAAGATCATATTCTTTATGAATAAGACAGTCATATTTTTCCAATTTGATTTCCTTTGTTACTATTTTTGATATTATTATTATCATCATCTAGGTTTACACCCTCCAGTGCAATGTTGAATGGAAACATTAAGATCAGACATTCTTGTTTGTTTCCAATCCTAGGAAAAAAGCATTCAGTCTTTCATCATTGATGTTGATGTTAGCTGTGAGATTTTTATATATGCTGTTTATGAAGTGAAAAATTATCCTTCTGTAGCCAATACATTGAGAGTTTATATCATGAATGAGTGTTTTATTTTTCTAATACTTTTTCTGCATCTACTGTGGTCATGTGAGTTTTATCCTTCCTTCTATAAAGTATATTATGTTAGCTGGATTTGGATGTTAAAGGATCCTTGCATTACTAGGACAAATTCTTGTTGGTCATAGTGTTCTATTTTAAATATTGCTGCATTTGTTTTACCAATATTTTATTAAGGATGTTTGTATCTTTGTTTATTAGTGATATTGGTCTTTCAGGGGTGTGTGTGTGATTGTCTAGCTTTGGTTTCAAAGTAGCTGGTATCACTGTACCAGTCATGATTGGTAGGTATTCCCTCTGCTTGAGGAAAGACCAGTATCATTTATTCTTTATTTTTTAAATATTCGTATAATTCACCAGTGAAGCAGTCAAGTGGCAGCACAGTGGTTAATAGAGCCACAAGTATTACTACCACCACTTTCAGGTTGATTTTTCACACATTTCCATAGATTAGTTGTAGAAGAAGATAATGAGCCCAGATGAAACCAGACATTTTATTACTTACATAGACAACAAAAGCAAGATCAGCATGATATCAACCCCCCACAGCAATAGTCCCAAAGGATGACACCAAACTAAAGTCCAGATGATAGACAGTACAGGCAATGGGTCACTTTGTCACAGAGAAATGGCTTCTGAAGTACAGCCAAGCAGTTTTATAGATTTCCACAAAAGTCTCCAGCTATATCTAAGGGCATGGGAAGTTGGAAGGTCCTGAGTTCAATTGGAACTGTAAAACTGGATAAGAAACTATCACGTTGCAATCTCTCACAAGACAGGGCTAAGACATTGCCTTGTGGTAACTCCTCAGTAGACTTATCTCCTCTTGCTCCAGTAAGAATGTCAGGTCATCCACCAAGAATTGGGTTAGGCTGGAATCAAATCTTGCCTATGAGATCTGCCTATAACATGGGCTATCTGGAGATGTGTAAGGAGGCTGCCCTGGCAGAGCTGTTCTCTTGTAAACTCCATCTGGGTCTGGGCTTCCCTTTGTGGGAAGATATTTAATTACAAATTTGATTTACTTTCTTATTACAGATCTATTAGAATTGTCTATTTCTTCTTCTGTTTAAAATGTTTTCTTTATCAGTTTCGGTAACTTATTTCTTTTTAGAAATTCATCTATTTCTTCTAAGTTATCTAATTTGTTGCCATAGCATTAGCTTACAATCCTTTTTATTTTTTTAAGGTTAGTAGCAATCACCCTATTTCATTCCAGATAATGGTAATTTGTCCCTTCTCTTTTTTCCAGTTCAGTCTAGAACTAGCAACAATTTTGTCAATTTCATCAATCTTTTCTTTAATTTCAGCATATTATGGGGGTACAAAAGTTAAGGTTACGTATATTGTCCATGCCCCCTCTTCGAGTCAGAGCTTCAAGCGTGACCATCCCTCAAACGTTGCACATCTCACTCATTATGGTTGTATATACCCATCCCCTCCTCCCCCCTCCCACCTACCTGAACCCAATAAATGTTATTCCTATATGTCCACTTAGGTGTTGATCCATTAATACCAATTTGCTGGTGAGTACATATGGTGCTTGTTTTTCCATTCTTGAGATACTTCACCTAGTAGAATGGGTTCCAGCTCTATCCAGGAAAATACAAGAGGTACTATATCACCATTGTTTCTTAAAGCTGATTAAAACAGCTTGGTATTGGCACAAGAACAGGGACATTGACCAGTGGAACAGAACAGAGAACCCAGATATAAAACCATCCTCATATAGCCAGCTAATCTTCGACAAAGCAGACAAAAACATACACTGGGGAAAAGAATCCTTATTCAATACATGGTGCTGGGAAAACTGGATAGCCACATGTAGAAGACTGAAACAGGAACCACACCTTTCATGTCTCACAAAAATCAACTCACGCTGGGTTACAGACTTGAACCTTAGGTGTGAAACTATTAGAATTCTAGAAGAAAATGTTGGAAATACTCTTCTAGACATTGGCCTAGGCAAAGAATTTCTGAAGAAGGCCCCAAAGGCAATCACAACAGTAACAAAAATAAACAAATAGGACCTGATCAAATTAAAAAGCTTCTGCACAGCCAAAGAAACTGTCAAGAGAGCAAACAGACAACCTACAGAATGGTAGAAAATTTTCACAAGCTACACATCTGATAAAAGGCTGATGACTAGAATTTATTTAGAACTAAGGAAAATTAGCAAGGAAAAATCAAACAACCCTATCAAAAAGTGGGCAAAGGATATGAACAGAAATTTTTCAAAAGAAGACAGAATAATGGCCAACAAACATATGAAAAAATGCTCAACATCTCTAATCATCAGGGAAATGCAAATCAAAACTGCAATGAGATATCACTTATCTCTAGTAAGAATGGCCTTTATCAAAAAGTCCCCAAACAATAAATGTTGGCGTGGATGTGGAGAGAGAGAGGAACAGTCCTACACTGCTAGTGGGACTGCAAACTAGTTCGACCTCTGTGGAAAGCAATATGGAGATACCTTAAAGCTATCCAAGTAGATCTACCATTTGATCCAGCAATTCCACTACTGGGCATCTACCCAAAAGATCAAATGACACTCTACAAAATAGACACCTGCACTCGAATGTTTATAGCAGCACAATTCACAATTGCAAAGTTGTGGAAACAACCCAAGTGCTTATCAATACATAAGTGGATTAATAAAATGTGGTGTATGTATACAATGTAGTACTATTCAGCTCTAAAAATTTCATCAATCTTTTCGAAGAATTTTTTTTTCATTGAATTTTTTAATATTTTAGTTTTTTCCGTCAGTGATTTTTTAAAAATTGTGATTTCTTTATATTTATTTCTTTAAGTTTATTTTTGCTGCTGTCTTTAGGTGCAAATTACATTATTGATTTGAAATCCTTTTTCTTTTCCAATTAAAGCATTTAAGCTCTAAGCACTACTTTAGCTGCGTTCAATAAATTGTGATATGTTGTTGTTTTATTTTTGTTGAGTCTTGATTATTTTCTCTAATGAATGGGTTTGATGTTGGTACTTATTTGAAAGGCTAGGCTAAAGGTTTTTGAAGATACATTTTGTAGGGATTGGATTAGTTAAGTCAAATATTTGTGAATATTTGTGAATATTGTGAGCAGGGTTTTTGATACTCCCAGCTTGATTTTTACTTTTTTTCTCATTTTTCAGCCAGAGCTAACAGAGTAGAATATTTCTAAGGGCCAAGAGGAGAAAAGTGCAAGGTTTCTGCAAGATATTGCAAGGTATGATTAACTACTTGATGAGATTTCTTTTACTCTAAACAATTGAATTGGATTAGCTGGCACTTTGGTGAAGCTATCCTGAAAAGCCACTTTTCTTTTTCCATTTTCTCTGACTTTCTCCATGCCTAATGGGCACAAAGTGTTCCTAAGGCTACAAACAGCCATGTGAGATGGTATTGTAATTAACTCTGAGTTCTTACAAAGCTGCTTTTGCTAGCAAAATGATATCCTATAAAAGAATGATGCACATGCATTAAAAGAGTGTGGTTACATTTGTTTGTGTCAATTTCCTTGATATTTTTGCATGTGCAAACTTAGAACTGGTGCTGTAATATTTCTTGTGACAAATGTAGGCCTGTGAATGTCTGGCATGATATACCTTTGGAAGTGTTGAAGATACTACCCTTGTTTCACTGCAGAAAAGCCTAGATCATAATCCTGGCTTCAGCTAGTGGTGCCACTTTGCCAGAACTAAGCATGAAGAGAGAAAAATCAGAACAGATATTAGATTTTTACCATGTAAAAATTATAATTACACTATGAAAATAAGAGGTATAGATTTAATTTATTGAAAATTGACTTTCTCTTGATAAATGGAGGAGATTTATACCAGTTAACCAGAGATGTTTTATATTGCTGATGTTGTCTAAGGAGTGAGTTGATAAGGTATGACATGGTGTGGTCCCACCATAAGATTAAAAACAAATAAACAAACAAACCACTACTATCTATTAAGCCCTTAATATGGGTCAGGAATACCCTAAGTGTAGGTCTTTTGCCTCTTGTCTTTACTGGCCTCCTCCAGTGCATGCTGTTTGTGCCTCTGTATCAGCAGTGCATATCTAGTAAATTAAAGTTAATTGAATAAAAGATTATAAGCTTGAGTGGCATATTTCAGATAGATATTAACATAAATAGCAAAGCATAAGAGAACGATATAACAGAATTGCTGAACAATATAGAGAGATTCAACATACAGTGTACTGAAATGAAGGAACAAATGAACAAACAGTGCTTTAAAATGTGTTCAGGCAATGATGACAACTTTAAAAGAATGAAATTCTTCTAAGTGTAAATATTATTTCAGTTAAAACTATGTAGACTATCACCACAGCGTATGATGCACCTTGAATGTATGAACAAAATCCCTGAATTTCTAAAGATGAGTCATGCTCTAAAAATTGGAGCTTCCTAGACAATCAGTTGAACTACTAGTATTTTTGACGTGTAATTTATACCTTCTAATCAAGAAAACATGTAGTATAATAATTTTATCAAATAAACTTTACCATGTGACTTCCTACTATTTTCCTAGAGCTGGAAATCCTTGTAAATCATGGTAGAATCAAGTATTAGTTTTATCATGTGTAATAATTCAGATTTTTATATACTACATTATTTACACAAATTGAATTTCTAAAAATTTAAAGAGAAACTTTGTTCAACTATTTCTTTATGCAACTCAAAGATAGACCAGTTTGACATTTTGGCATCGCTTTTTATTTTTTATATTAAAAACAGGACTCAAGAGAAGTATTACTATGAGGGATAGAAAGAGCAAAGGCCTGACAGAAGCTGTCAGTTTAAATTCAAGTTCTGCCAATAGTTAAAAGTATTTAGACAAATCATATATTCTATCATCTCTAGGATTTAAGTTTTCTCATCTGTAAAATGAAAAGAACTGTGGTAGAGACCCTTCTAGTTTAATTCTTTTTATTTCTAAGTAGATATTTGAATGCATCGTATATTTCTACAAATGATAATGAACCCAATCAAGACAACATACTTTTAGGTTAAAATATAAATGTATTGGTCTAGCAGTGTTGATGTCAAAATGTGATGTTCTTTAGACTTTAAATTGTAAGCTTTTTATTAAATCATTAACTAATTTGTATATTCCACATTCAGAGATGCCCTTGATAATAGAAAACAACAAACATTAGAAATCCATAAACTTAGAGGAAGCAGGAATGATTTCTGAAATTGTTGTCTCCTTTTTCAGTAATAAAAACCACGATTGTTCCTAGTACCTTCAGGATATTCTATGAGAAATAATTAAATATTCTGTGAAGAAAACTTTGAAGATAAAAAGCATCAGAAAATGGAAGAAATATATTTTTATTCTTTGACTGCCATCAATACTTTTCCTAAGTTCTCTCCTGGACTCAAAAACATTTACTGCATTTCTGTTGTCCAGTTCTCTTTGTAAACTCAATATTTTTATCTAGCTAACAGCTTTTTATTCTTTAGGATAAAACTATTTAGGTCAACTAAAGCTCAGCCAATGAAACTGTGAAACAGCCAAATATTTCCAAATGTGTGGGCTGTCACTATCTTGGCTATTAATTCTTCCCAATATTTAGGAAAAATGATTTCACTGTTGATATAATAATGGCACATGAAAATTTTAAGCAAAATATAAAACAACAAAGAAAAAAAGCAAAATATCACCCCTAATTTATGATCTCAAAATAATCATCACTAGCTTCAGGTAAATATTATTATAGATATTTCTCTGTACTTCTTGGCCAATAGAAAGACATACACTCACCAACACACATACACACAGTTAGTAATAATTTCATAAAATATGATCATATAAAAATGCTAGTTTAGCAGTATTAAGTAAGCAGGAGGCCATAAGCCTGAGGCTGTCTCTGTAGTTTGAATTTCTACATAATCACAACCTAACTCAGCCTGTAAACAAACCGAAACCTAACTAGGAGTATAGCAAACAGCTAAGTTTTAGCCAATCACAAGCAGCCAGGTTTCAGCCAATCACGAGCAGCCAACTCATCAGGCCATGCTCAAATAAGACAGATGCATAGCTGTGACCAACTAGGTGCTTTCTATGTTTTGGTGTGTCCATCCTATAATGGCTCCCTACTTACACTGTTGGGTAAAGCTCTTTAAACTTTCACTGGTTTAGGGTGTTCCCCGATTCATAAATTGTTCTTTGTTCAAATAAACCCTGCTAAATTTAATTTGTTTAAAGTTTTTCTTTTAACAGATTGGAATCAGAAGTAGAATTTGAAGGAGACCTCCAGTAACTCCAGGAGCATGAAGTGGCCAAGCACAGAGGCATTGTGCCCACTGCTCTCTCACAGCAACTGGAGGTCATGGGTGAGTTCTATCTCAGATTTGAACTCTGGTTTGTATTATGATCTCTCTACAATTATTTGAGCAACTCTTTTACTTTACAGTGTTTGGAATTGTATTAAATTTGATAAATAATTGAAATGGGTCCAGTTAGAGGCCTCAAATAGGTATCTTTTGAAAATGGGTTTCTATGAATCTAAGAAGTTTGAGACTTCAGGAGTCTGGGACTCCACTTTGTGGGACACCAGCTAATTTTATGTACAAAAATGATGGGCTCAGAACTTGTGTATTTTTGGAACAATGGGTTAACTTTACTAAGGACAACTTAGAATTACAGTGGCCACAGTAGGGAAGTTTTAACCTAGATAAAATTGTTCACTTGCAAAGCAAAGAATCCAAAATGCCACAAAAGCAATGGGATGCAGTCTTTAATTAATTGCTATGCAGAGACATCTAGAAGATAAAATGAATTAAAGATTGGCTCTTTAAAAGATTTCTTATAGAGAGCAAATGAAAAATTGTTAAAAGCCTTTTTTTCAAACTTTAGTCAAAAGCTTTGATCATCTGGGCAGATAATCTTGTTCCATTGGTCAGAAAAGCAATTTGGGTCCAGATATTCTTTAATAAATTAGTGAGATTTGTGTTATTGGATTTGGCACAAAGCTAAAATTTGTAAATGAAAGCTATAAGATCTGTTTCTGTTTATATGTTTATGTATGTTTGTATATGTTATATATGCATGATATTTTTCTACTTCCTTTTGGTGTTGCCAAAGTTAAATTGTTAAAGATATTTATTTAATTGCCAAAAAAAGTGCTTATATAAATTAAATATTTCTTGAATTTTTAGAAAGATAAAATCTAACCCCAAATACTTTTCAAGTTCATGTGATATGGAATCATCTTCAGTAAATAAAAGCCAGTTAAAATATGTCCATTTGATTAAAACAGGCATGCTTTCTGAGCTATCAGCAGCTCAAATATAATGCAAATGCACACATTTTCTTATCTAGGTTTATTAGCAAAATAAGCTCAATATTATCTCTATATTACAAAATTTTTTTCAAGGGTTAAGATTTCTGATTAATATATGTAATTAAAAATTACTATAGATAACAAGATAACTCCATATGCAAAAATACAAAGAAGGTAAGTTGTACTTTTGATAAGAAAAGCTATAAGGTATGGGAATATGTTTTATTTTATTATAGGAAAAAAGAGTAATTTTTGTGCTAAAGTAGAATAACTGATTCTTCCAAAATGAAAAAGAGGAAATGTATAGGATGAAAGCTGAATGGACATAGAAAACTATAAGTTTATGCAAGAGGAATCTTGAGAAACGAATTTGATTTGTGATCAAGCTGGCTGGGATTAGGAGGAAAGTATTTGAAAATTTTTCTGAAAATTAAGTATTAATGTCAAGTGTACACTAATGCAAAACTGGAATTTGATCCTCATTGTTAAAACAAGGTTTTCTTGGACTATTGGTCTGCTCTAAATAGGATCATGTGAAAGGTTTTTTTTTTTTTTTTTTTTTTACCTTTTAGGTAATTGGCCTAGGAAGCAAAGATTCTGTGTTTTATCAAGATAATTTCCTGAGTTCCATGTTGTTTGTATTAGGACTTTGAATACTCAAGAAAACAGTCATCTTTATTAAAATAGTAATGATTCTTCTAAAACTATGTATATTTCTGGATTTGCCTTTGAAATCTTAATTATCATTCTGGTTTAATGAATGTCTATTGTCTCACAGTGACCTGTGATCTTATTTTAACCAAATGTTTTAAACCTTTTGACATGTTTAACAATTCCCAAAACTCAAACTGTAAATTGAGACTTTTTGAAAAGCTTTTCTTGGAGTATTGGTATGGGAGTTTCCAGATGGGCTCCTGAAATATCTCAAAAGAATTTGTTCTCCCTCCTTATAAAAAGAGAGATGTTAAACTAATTAGGCTTATTTGATACATTAATATTAAATTGCACATGAAGCATTGTCAAATAATAAGTGCTACTGAACCTTTTTAAAGGTTCAGTATGGGTATGTTATTTCTATGTGTTCCAGAAATTGTTTGAAATTTCTAGAAATATGATAGTTCTGATATAATGCCATCAGTCATAGTCCTAGTTCTCATCTTAAAATATTATATGTTGCAGAAATAACAAAATATTCCTGTCAGTTGCATTATAATGAACTCTTATTAGATCTTCAATCATGGCCATTTTAAGTCTTGTCATGCACAGAGAGTTAAGTTTTACTCTGGTGATACTCTCCTGAAAGTTGTTGCAAGCAGCTGCAAACCTAAAGTGTTTTGTCATTGAGGAGATTCATGGAAAGAACTCTGACAAGTACAGGTTTCTGATAACTTTAAGATCATGCCATTGGACAGGGTAAGAATTCCCAGAACTCTAATTAGAAACTAATTGGCCCATAAAACTGCTAACCCAACATCAAGCAGAACAAGAAATAATTGAATACAAAGGAATTTATTGGCAGATTTTTTATGCAAAGTCAGCCAGTACTGAAATTACTAAGATATGTAAATTGAATGAAGTCCATAAGATTTATCCAAGTCAAATGACCCATAATAGCCTATGTAGTAAATGGTGCTATGCACCTGAATTGGAGAAACAAAACTTGTTTTCAAAATGATGCAAATTCAGTGTTAAGCATGGACTCATGGAGGTCCTGGGTGGCTGTCTGGTCCTTCCCAAAGTCCTTAAAGCTTTCATTATTAAAAGTAGCCCTGCACTCCATGACTTATTATTAAGTAGATAAACTAATATTAAATATGAAAGAAATATCAGTGAAGTGACTGTTCTAAAATTCCTAAAGTGGTTTATAATCTATGTTTACTTTGTCAAACTCATAATCCTTGTAAGACAATAAAAACTTCAAAGGCAGTAGAGTAGTCTTTTATCCACATTTTCTCTTAAGCATGGGCAACCATGGTCTGAAAATATTACATCACAAATCTTACACTTTGGGTACATTATTAAGTAAAATGAGAGTTACTTGAACACAAACAGTGTGATACCATGGTAGTCGATCTGATAACCAAGATGGCTACTAAGGGACTAACAGCAATCAGGATGTGATGGAGCAGAATGGTGCAAAAATTTTGTTACTCAGAACAGAATGCAGTTTCAAACTTATGAATTATTTATTTCTGGAATTTTCTATTTATATCACAATGCCTCTATCATTCATTTCATTTTATCTTGTCGTGAAGGCATTTTAGCATCTTACATCATCACAAGAAGAAGATTGAGTACAGTACAATAAGATATTTTGAGAGAGTGAGAAAGATCACATTCACATAACTTCTATCACAATATATTGTTATAATTGTTCTATTTTATTATTGCTGTTAAATCTTTCACTGTGACTAATTTATAAATTAAACTTTATTATATGTATGTATAGAAAAAATATAGTACATTTAGTGTTTTGTACTATCTGTGGTTTCAGGCTTCCACTCAGGGTCTTGGAAAGTATCTCCATGGATGAAGGGGGCTACTGTACATTTCTGGCATTAGCTGGATCATTTTATTCAATTGACATCTTCAGTACATAATTTCTGGTTGTACAGAATCTTTCCCATACAGAAAGGCTTATACTGTAACAGCAGCCAAAAAAATATTAGAAAATGAGTTTTTTTCTTAAACTGAGTTTACCAGATTGCCTTAATCAAAGGTATTACCAGTCAACAGCAATCAGATCCACCCTACTGGAAAATACAGATTGCCCCTTTATGAAATAGTTCCTAGAAGACCTATGCACCTAGTAAGAGTACCTCATTAATCTCCTGCTCTTATAAACTCTGATGTTACTCAGTATTGCAAGGCTTTAAATGCATTATACCAAAGTATATTTTCACTAGGTAAAGGAAGTTCCTTTGTTACCCACCAATTGATGACAACCAGATCTTCATGATTTAGAATCCAGAGACTGGGTCTTTTGGAAATTATGCCAGAGAAAGACTGCCCTTGAGACTCATGGAAAGGAATTTTATCAAGCTCTTAAGCTCTTCTCATCACCCACACTGCAGCAAGACTTCAGGGCCTTGCATTTTATTTTATTGATTTATTTATTTTTTATTTCAGCATATTATGGAGGTACAAATGTTAAGGTTTCGAATAATGCCCCCCCTTCCCCAACAAGTTTGAACTTTAAGCATGACCATCCTCCAGATGGTGCACATCTCACTCATTATATATGTAAATACCTATCCCCTCCTCCCCCCTCCCACCTGCCCAATACCCAATAAATGTAATTCCTATGTATCCACTTAGGTGCTGATAAGTTAATACCAATTTGCTGGTGAGTGTATGTGGTGCATGTTTTTCCATTCTTGGGATACTTCACTTAGTAGTATGGGTTCCAGCTCTATCCAGGAAAATGCAAGATGTGCTATATCACTATTGTTTCTTGCATTTTAGATCCACATCTCTCAACTCAAGAGGGTCCTTCCAGACTGTTGGGATGGTATTCCCATTGCAGACCTCAAGGAAAAGCTGACCAGGGAAGTTTTTCACCCCAAGCAGACAGCATCCTAAATGTGGACAGTTTTCCCAAGATCATAGATCAAAACTTCTCCTCTGTGTCACCATGAAACATTTTCCCCCTTTCCTCTTTTCCCTGTGTTTCTTTTTTGTTTATACATAGCAGGATAATGTGCTAATTTGGATTTTATAGTCAATAGTTTCTGCAGGGAACTTAACTGAAGGTCAGAATGTCACGTTAAACCTAAATCCTTTCATGACCTTTAGAGATTCTCCGTTTGACACCCTGTAACAAATTTCCAAGCATGACTATTGGTTCAAATAGTCACTATTGCACATCTTGTGCTTTCTAGATTTTTAGATACCTGTATTGATATTTCTTGTTTAAATAGTAAGCAAAACCTGTTTAAATAGTAAGCAAAACCTGTTTAAATAGTAGACAAAACCAGTAGTGAGGGTTTCACAGTTAAATTATGCCAGAAATTAAATAAGAAAACCAAAATAAAGATAATTCAACAGTTTATAGACAAATTTATAACCCTAATCTCTCAATTGTTGGTAGCCTCCAACCATGTGATTATTCAGTAAAGGAACCTTGAATAAACATTACTAGTGCTTTCCTACTGGTGACCTTTAACACACAAGGCACCACATAGGACCTTTTTGTTTTGTCCCTCCAGGCTATATTTTTATCTGTGAAATATTTAACAATAAACCAGATACATATGTATCTTCATGTCTCAATAAGTAGAAAATAGGGACAATGTGGATTGAGGATTCTAATGGTATCACCATCAGTCCATAACCAATCAGAAATTGAACATTGGTTTATATCTCTTAATTTACATTATGGAATAAAGAGGAATTTATCAGCAGGTATAAATTCCTTAAATGGACATCTTTTGGTAGAACATTCCTTTTCTGGCTTGACAAAGATGTAAGTTAGGTTATGATTAGAAATCTGTCTCAAACATTAGCTACTATAGCTGACTTTATTGCAAAGGCTATAGTTGCCCAGCAAATTTCTTTAAATTTTTTTGCTGAAGTTCTTTTAGATAACAGGATTGCTTTGGACTACCTATTGGCTGAACAGGGAGGTATATATGTGATACCTAACAACTCTTTCTGTAGTTAGATAAATATGTCTGGCATAGTAGAAACCCAGTTGTAAGAAATCAGCAAACTAGTTTGCTGGAACATTTTTTGATTTATTTGATATTCGTGGGTTTGGTTTATGGAGACCCCTGTTAAGGAGTACACTTCAGTCTCTTGGTATTACCCTCCTAATAGTCATCATAGTAGTCTTCTTGATGCTGTAGCCACGCAAGAGACTTAAATGCTTGTATGCGACCATCACCTGTGCACCAAAAGTCTTTGTTGCACCAAGAGCAACAAAAATATAAAGAGAACATAAAGAACCATTGGACTGATCTGATGTTGTGACATAAAAATTCCATACTGAGTCCAAAAGGTCTATTATATTGGAGACAGAAAGAATGGCGTCAGCATTCAATGTTTTGGTCAACCTCATAATTGAGAGGTTGATCAAAAGGAGGGAATTATTAAATTAAATAATCAGGAGGCCATAAGCCTGAGGCTGTCTCTGTAATATGTATCCCCATATAACAAATCATAACCTAACTTAGTATGTAAACAAATTAAAATCTAATTTAGGAGTTTAACAAACATTTGAGTTACAGCAAATCACAAGCAACCAGATTTCCACCAATCACAGGCAACCAACTCATCACACCATGCCCAAATAAGACTAGCTGTACCCAATCAGGTGATTTCTCTGCATCGCGTCTGTCTGGCCTATGACAGCTCACTGCTCACAATGCTGGGTGGAGCTCTCTGAACCGCAATGATTCAGGGTAATGCCTAATTCATAAATCATTCTTTGCTCAAGTAAACTCTACTAAATTTAATTTGTCCGAAGTTTTTTTTTGACAGCAGTATTAAAATTAACTAATGTTTTAACACAAAGAAAAAAAATAAATGAATTATTGCATTTGGATAAATATTTATTACCAGCAGAGTTTATGAGTTTAAAGAGTTTAAAGATCCCACTTAAGTTAAGAAAAAGGAGTATAAAAACCTCAAGATAATATCCAAACACTAAATTTAATTTTTATATAGTATTATGTGACCTCCTGCTTGTGTGAAAATAGGAAAGTAAGTGCTCATATTGGTTCTAACTCCCCTTATTTGACCTGAAGTTTTTTTTCTTTTTTTTTGAGACTGAGTCTCACTCTGTTGCCCAGGTTTTTTCTTATTTATGTTATTTGTTTACTTTGTCCAACATTCTAAAACATTCTTTTTCTAAAATATAAATCTCATTGATGTTGAGTTTTATTTTTCCTGCATTTAGTTGGATTCAGTACCTGTCCATCAAACACCACAGTCTACCATTGCTTTTAGGAATCTTTTGTTTGATTGCTTTTATCTTTTATCTTTTGATTGATTGGACTTTTTCCTTTTCTGGAAAGACTTGTAGGTGTTACAATCCAGGCCTTCTTAAATGTTTCAGTGTGCAATTTTGTTTCTTTTGTTACTTTAGGAAATTTTTTATGTCTTTAAACATATTTTCTGTGCCATTTTTTGAGTGTGCCACACCACCTGTAATGATTGATTTCCTTGACCCAGATAATCTTTTCCTTCCACATATATTATGTTTTCTCTACTTGATTAAATTCTTAGTCCATTTCCTTTACATGCACTTGATTATCTCCTGCCTTTTTGTATGTCTGTGGTTTGATGTTTATAATTTATTTATTGATGTGCAAATGGCATTTGGACTCTCTATTTGTTTTCCTGGCTCTGGAGTTTCTCTTCCCATTTTATTTGGTTGTTTATCTTAGCTTTGTGCTCTTATATTATTGAATTTATGTTCTTATTAAGTTCATTTATAGCATGATGTATTTGTGGAGAATAATCTTTTCACTGGGTTTGTTTGATTATTTATTTTCCCAAATAAATTTTTCATCTGGCTTTTGCATGCCATTATCTCTCCTGGGGCATTTTTTCTTTATTTTGCTTTTGGTGCCATTTATGTGTGTGCAGTTACTTCATTTAGCTTAGGCTAAATAGGAGCAATTCTAGACAGACCTTCTATCAGATCTGATTTAGATATTGCGTTGTTGCAATTTGCCTTCAACTATCATATCTGAGAATTCTTCCTCCCTATGAGCTATGGAATGAGAATTGTAGCCATTTTTTTCAGAGCCTGCTGATGGAGAAGGGAGAGGATAGAGGTGATCTTGTTAGGACCTCAATGCAGCCTATGTTGGATAACCTGGCCTCTGTTTTCTGATCTAAGATTTTGTCCTGTGTCTAGCTGGAGAAGTACCCTTAGTCTTGTGGCAGTATTCCCTGGGGTTTCAGATATTTTCTCAATTCAGGTTGAAGCCCTGTAAAATGCTGAGCCCAGAAGTTTCCTGCTGCATTTGCTGAGCACCCAAGACCCAGTCTCTAGTAATTTGGGCATTTGCTCTTGAGGATTTCATCATGACTTTTCCCTAGTTGCCCACTTCTCTACAGATTATGTGCTGTTGGTGAGATTGGTGAGAATTTGATTTTCTTCCTTCTACCAAAACAACTCCTAAGGCCCTGGTTACCTGCTTTGCCAGCCAGAATCATGTTTCTTTCCTTGGCCATCATTTTTGAAAATTTATATACAGAAGTTGGCTTTCTTTCTTTGTATGGTTGCTAATGTGAATTTTAAGTTTTTGTTTTTCTTGTATTGTGCATGTCATCAACTTTTGGCAGACAGCCAGTCTATAATTGGACTTCATTTTCCCATCTATAACTCAGAGTCTCCATTTTTTTATATTTCAATTATCATTTAGGTTTCTGAATGTACTCATAAAAGCAAATTACACTTTTTTCCTATTTCTATGAAAAAAGTTGGCTGCAGACCTTTATGCAAACCTCCAAGTAACCAACCAGCCATTCCCCCTACCCTTATCTGTCCTGCTAGAGCTTTTGTTTTCTGTGGTCAGCTGCTTTTTTACTTTTGGATTATGAAGTCTAGTCTTTCACCTTGGAATGTTGGCATTAAATACCAGATTATCATGCACATTAACTTTTCATAAACACCTGTATGATTAATTTGGTTAGTATTTTAAGAAACTTTAATAACCTAGAACTTTATTGGGCCATGCCCTTAAATATTTATATACCTGTTGCGCAAGAAAGTCAATTCAATGCTTGGTATGAATTCCACTTGATTGAATTCATAATTAAAATTGAGATTCAATTTGTTATTTTTAATTATCCTTATTTATGACATTATTACCTTTTAATGTTTCAGAATGATGATACTGTTTGCATTTTTAACTTTTTAAGGACCAATTTAAACAGTGATAAAAATGTTCTTTTCTTAGATGACATTTAGTTTCTATGGTCTAGTAAGTTCAGAAGAGAGGAATTTTTAGATAAAAAACAATTTCTATTCTATTTAAGAGTAGAAGGAGTGGTCCACAGTTATTTTTTAACAAGTTTTGGTTTGGGCTAAATACACACTTTCACTTTTGAGGTTTTGTCACTTATATTCATATTACATAAGAAAATAGAGTTATAACTCAAACATGCTTTGTGTTTTTGTTTACCTGCAGTACTGAGAGTACCAGGGCAGTATTCACATACTGACACACACTCAAATAAATAGATTACAAAGCCAAATAGAGGTTTGGATCCAGTTCATTATATGTTAGAGGAACTGAGATTTAAAACATGATGTAGGCCGGGCGCGGTGGCTCACGCCTGTAATCCTAGCTCTTGGGAGGCCGAGGCGGGCGGATTGCTCAAGGTCAGGAGTTCAAAACCAGCCTGAGCAAGAGCGAGACCCCGTCTCTACTATAAATACAAAGAAATTAATTGGCCAACTGATATATATAGAAAAAATTAGCCGGGCATGGTGGCGCATGCCTGTAATCCCAGCTACTCGGGAGGCTGAGGCAGAAGGATCACTCAAGCCCAGGAGTTTGAGGTTGCTGTGAGCTAGGCTGACGCCACGGCACTCACTCTAGCCTGGACAACAAAGCGAGACTCTGTCTCAAAAAAAAAAAAAAAAAAAAAAAAAAAAAAAAAAAAAAAAAAACATGATGTAATAAAATACTTCCATTGCTGGCCTGACACAGTGGCTCATGCCTGTGTTCCTAGCACTCTGGGAGGCTGAGGTGGGAGAATTGCTTGAGATCAGAAGTTTGAGACCAGCCTGAGCAAGAGTGAGACCTCGTCTCTACTAAAAATAGAAAAATTAGTCAGGTGTTGTGGCACATGCCTATAGTCCCAGCTACTCAGAAGGCTGAGGCAGGAGGATCACTTGAGCCCAGGAGTTTGAGGTTTCAGTGAGTTATGATGGCATCACTGCACTTTACCCGGGACAATAGAGAGAGACTCTGTCTCAAAAAAAAAAAAAAAAAAAAAAAAAAAACTTTCATTTCTTTGGGGAGGAGTATAGGGGTATGTAATTTCTCCCCTCATATATATCTACCTACAAAAAAAATCATAGATGATTATGAGGAAACAAATAGCACACACGATATCTTTAAACATTAATGATTTATTTACTTCATTAAAATAGGTACACAGCCCTCCTCTTTACTTCTGCTGTTGTAGAATCTATGTGCATGGAACAGGACAAGACTGACAGCCACATTACCACCCAACTCTACCTGCCTCATGTTATACTCTCATTAGCCATTAACATTTCTCTTCCTGTTGTACTTGGATCACTCATCTCTTGCAGGTGTTTCTTCCATCTTTCTCTTTGTAATTAGCAATCTCTCACACGCTGCTTCCCACATTTCTCAATAACCCCATTTCTGTACTTGCTCACATTATATTTAAGAACCCATTTCCTTTTTCTGTTATTATACATGCAATTTTTCCCATCATCAGCATTTTTACACAGCAGTTTAATTCTTTCAAGTTCAAGTTTAACAATATTGAAAGTTGCTATTTGCCCAGTTAACACATATCCTATGTGTCTAGTCTATATTCAGTATGTAACTATTGACATTTTATTTTTTTCCCTGATATCTTTCAAAGCTCGAGCAAATAAAAATATTCCTTTCAGCTCTATTATGTCAGGATGTGTCTAAATATTTATAGTTAAAAACCTTGCAGTGAAACCATAGTTTCTTAATCTTTTCCATGACCTAGTAATGTGATTTTTAAGAGTGAAGTCATTCCCTAAGCACTCTCTTTTACTTTTTTTTATGTAACGAGACAGGAAAGAAAACAGCAGCAGTTATGTTGTGAGAGAAAAAAAGAATCCTTATTACGAATGAATTTAATCAGTTTATATTAACTTCTATTCAGATTTTAAAAGTAAGCACAGCATCAATACAATTTTAAATATCCAAATGTAAAAAAATTTAGTTCTTTTCTTCTAAGTTTAAAGGAAGCCATTCCTAATGCAGGAAGGCTCTAGTGATGGTTTTATATACTATGTTATACCTGCAACTTAATATTTACATTAGAATTTGGTATCTCATAGATATTAACATATTACAATTAGTAATAAAAATTGTTACAAGGTCCTAAAATATTTTATATCAAATTCAAGAAATCTGATCATTCTTGGGAGAAGGGATACAATGGGAAGGAAATAGTTAATCTTCTAGTGAAATTCTAAGTGGCACCAGTAATAATCAAAAATAAAGACGAATAGGTAAATCCAGGATGTTCATTACATCTTCCTCCTTCCATGTTCTATATATTCCATTTGAGGGGAGGAGAAATGTATTATATGTTATTGGCCAGAAGGATCCCATCTCTGGTAGTAGGTGGAGGACAGATAGTCTTGGTGCAATGTAAACTCGTGAAAGGAAATTCATTAGTGTATTCTATTAGGCATTTAGAAATATGGGAGAAATAGCAACCATAATGAGAGACTTGACTAATGCTTTAGACAGAAATAAAGTGGAGAGTATAGAGCAATCACTTAATAGTTAAAAGCCAGTAAGAAAACCAGACTTCCTTAGAAGGATATAAAGAGATATCATGACCTGCAGCAAGAAAAAACAGTAAGCTTAAGACTAGACAAGGATTTAATTGTCATAGTAGGTGAATGCCAATGAGGTTGAACTTCCAAGTAAAGCAGATCTACAATGCCAAGATTGAAGCACTAGTTAGCACATAATGGGATCCTGATGAATGTTATGGGAGATCTGGGTTGATACTCTCAAAAATCTTGAAAGGCATGAGTCTCTCGAACCCTTGGAATTTGCGTAAGTGGCCTCCATGTTAGAAGCTTGTGCTTCATCCTTGCTTGAAAATGAAGCAGAGGCCTTGCCCCTGCAAGGCAACATGTGTCTACCTGAGAATATGTGTCCTTCTTCCCCTCCAGCTGCTAGACCCATGACTTGAGTTAATTTACAACATAACACAGCCAGGGACATCCAGGACCTGATGATGAAAGAAGGAACTGTACCTCCAAGGAGTTGCAGGACCTGGCCAGAGCTGGGCAATTACACACAGGACTGGTTTCTGAGGGTGCTTGATCAGTGTGGCTGGAAAATAAAATTGAATAAGGGAGAGCTTATTGATTTGGAACCCGTCTCCTGGGATACAGAATTTAACACTGTAAAAATACCCCTTTACTAGTATGGCTTCTAGAAGCATGGAAAATGCAATGACCTACACGAGGAGTGAGAAAACTTTTGCTGCTAGGGACTAATAGTGAATATTTTAGGCTTTGTGGGCCAGATGGTCTCTGTTGCAACTATTCAACTCTGGCATTGTAATGGAAAAGTAGCTATAAATAATACACAAATGATTGACGGTGGCTGTGTGTGTTGCAATGAAACTTGCTTTACAAACCCAGGTAACAGCCTGACTTTGACCTGTGGGTAATTATTTGCTGACCTCTGGCCTACATTGAGATTGAAATACCAGAATTTCCATGGCAGACAGTGACACTGCAAAAGATTCGTGAAAGGTCTCATGATAGAGTGAACAGACTATGTAAGCTGAGAAGACCCACTAGAGCAATATTTTCCATGGGAAGGCCCATAGTATGTGCTATTCGTCAAGACCACCAAGAATGTGCTTGTGAAAGGGGCACCTGCTTCACTCATTCAGTGATAGCCTGCCTCTGCAGGCCAGGGCCAAGAGTAGGAAATGCTATTGCAGAACTGGCAGTACTGTGTACGAGGAGAATACTGAAACAATGGATGCCAGGTGGCAACATTTATGAATGAGGAGCCAAGTGTCTGTAATTATCACAATGAGTGGCAAGCTTGGAGAATAGCCTGTTAGCCTGCCCAGTGGAGAGGGCATTTACTTAATAAAATATGGTATCTCTAGCTGCAGAATACAATTCCATCTGCACAAAAAAGTTCAAGGCTAGATGATCAGGAGGTCCAGGGAAGTTGCCCCAATTAAAAGTCATGATTCCTGTTCCTCGTTTCTGGCCCATGACCATTTTCACACCTGGATTCCACTGACTGAAAGAGAGGCCAGATCCTTCAGAGAAAGTACTCTGCAAATGCCTTGGCAATGTAAATGGTAATGTATCTTCAGTGCTTTCCACAAAGGTACCTACTCAGGTAACTGTAAAATGTGGAAGGGGGAGTGCACAAACATTTTGAGAACTGTTTGATTCAGGGTATAGCTGTCACCGTGATGCTCTATTAGGGTGCGGACGTACACAATGTACGGGAGGCAACAAAATGCAGTGGGCTCGGTCTGGCTCCACAGACCTATTCAGGGGTCATTCCCTCAGTCTCTGACTGTATAATTGAATCAATATGCTTGATATTTGGCACATCGCCTACATTGACTCTTTGGCTTGTGGGATAAGAGTTATTGTAGTAGGAAAGGTTAAATGAAAGCACCTAACTCTGTTCTCCACCCCATTATCTAACCAAATAATAAATCAATCACAAGAGTTAATCTGGAGAGGAATGGCATTGATAGGACCACCCTTGGAAACATACAAAGTGCAGGATGGTAATTTTCATTATATGTCTATTTACTTACCAGTCTGGCCCCTGCAATAAGCTATTAGATCCTGGAGGAAAATAACAGACTACCACAAACTCAACCAGGTAGGAGCCCCAATTTTAGCTGTTGTGCCAGATGTGATGTTGTTGCTACAGTAGATTAACACAACCTCAGGTTATATAATACAACCCTCCGTGATTATTGATCTGGGAAATGTATTCTTTCCAATCTGAACAGAAAAGAGCATCAGAAATAGTCTGCATGTAATAGTCTTTATGTAAAACAGATTACAGAATACTTTCACACTTTTACCCACGGATATGTAAACTCTCCTGCCTTCTGCTAACACACTTAGTCTACTCAGCACTTCTCTATGACCATTATCAGCCCTTTCAATCTGTTCTCAACCTCTTGACGCCTTAAACTCTGTTACTTATTAGCACTGTAACCTTCTGCATGATAGATATGTAACTTCTCTGGGTCTCATTTCTTTATTTACAAATCTGAATAATAATTATGCTTCAGCATTAGTATGAGGATTAAATGAGATATTTTGTTTTACAAGTTAGATGGCCACAGATGAGATCAAGTCACTTGAACTTTGTGAAATGTAGTCAAGGTATAACTAGGAAAATAGAATATGTAGGTAGCTACAATGCAGGGAACTGGTTATTTATATGATGGTGGGGATGAGAGCCAAATATGGGGCAGAGAGGATCCAGAAATTAGCAGCAGAAAACGTGTTCATTAACTTGAATCAAAAGAAAAAGGAACAAAATAAGCTGGTGTTATTAGAATCCAGGGATTGGGCTCACCTGATGGAAACTGTAACCATGGTGGGCTTGCCTGTTGGGAGCTAAAGCCAAAGAGGAAATGCAGGTTTTTTCCAAAAGAGCTGACCAAAGCAAAGGATGGAGAAAGAAATATTAGGGTTACTCCCTTCCCTTGGCCCTCCAATATCTTGCCTCTCATTGACCAGAAGCCAATTGACATGGAGCCAAGGAAACACCACCTGCAGAGGTCAGCCCAGAGCACAGGAAGGATCTAAAGCCAACCATGTTTTTATCTGTAAGAGGTCATGACATCAGGCTACATCCTTGTGGGTAGGGGTGGGGTTTCCACAATGGGAAAACATATTCCTGCTATCAGCTCTTCTGCATAGATTAAATCTGATTTAGGAAGTGAGGAACTGGGAAGGCAAACTAATGGAATACTAATCAGCAATATAAAGGAACAAACTATGGATACTCGCAGCAACATGGATGAATCTCAAATGTGTTATGCTAAGTGAAAGATGCTAGATACAAAAGAATACATACTATATGATTCTATTTATATGAAATTCTAGAAAAGGCAAAATAACAGTGATAGAAAGCAAATCAGTGGTTTCCAGGGGCCAGGGTGTGTGGGAAAAAGATGAACTGCAAAGGAGGACAAGGAAACTTTAAGGTTATAAAAGTTTTCTATATGATGATTTTGGGGAGGGTTACATAACTGCATATATTTCTCAAAACTTATAGTGCATTTGAAATTGGCAAATTATATTTTATGTAAATGATAACTCAATAAAGCTTATCAAAATAAATCAAATAAAATATTTACATACGTATATATTCTTCCCTTTCTTAAAATAGTGGGATTTAGTTGATTACTCACACATGAAAACTCTCTTGTTCTCCAAAAATTTACTATCATCTTCTGTACTTAGAAACCTAGAAAATGGTTTGTTATCATGTGGGAGACAGATTCCCTAACCCATCAACTGATTATGTTAAATAAATTGAAGCCTAATTCCTCTAAAATCACATTTAAAACTTTGGTTCTAATAATGGAACATACATCTGAATTATTGAGTAAATTTCCCATTTTTTATCCAGCTTTTTATCACAAAAGTATATGTAGAGTATATGGTTCATAAGAGTCACACTTTTAGCATTGGCATGAGGTACATTGCTAATTAATTTTATATAACAATATATAGACAACAGGCAAGTTAGAAGGAAAATGACTCTGTCAGAAGCTCCAGATTACACATGAAAGGCTTGTTATTGGAAATTATTTCTAGAATCAAGAAAATATATAACTCCATGACTCCCTGGAGGAAAAACTTGAAGCATTCTTGCCTAAAATAGTAAAGTTGAACTTTTAAGTTGTAGAGAATAACAAACACATTGAAAATCTGGCAGAAACTGCTCAGGAGATTAAAACAAACATCACAAAGTACAATGCATGGAAGAGTGCTGATTAAACTCAATATCATCATGAAAAATGTTGGGTGGTACAATTTGAAAACCTAATGTTACAGACTGACTGGGATTCCTGAAAACACTGCTTAATGGAATTTTGGTGAGACTGATGGAAGAGTTGATTACAGTCTAATGTCATATGGAACTTACTTTTAAATACCAGTGCTATAGATAAGATCCAAAATGCAAGACTAAAACACTCTGCCACTAGATGAAATCATTTTGGGGCGAGATTTGAACTGATGTCCCTGATGTGTGAGAAGGAAAATCATTGTCTCCTTGAAGCTAAGCCTGGAGATGCAGAGTAGGAAGGGAAGCTGCTTGAAATACCAAAGAGGTAGTTACTATTTCCTGTCTAATTGTCAGTAACACGACAAAATCAACTTATCTCCTTTGACATATTGAAGGAACACAAAGACTGCTGGGGAGGAGGCCTGTTGCCATCACACAGACTTTATTCTTGCCTCTGAAATAAATTCAAAGGAACTTCTCTGCTTCCTAGAATGGAGGAGTTGGTATGAAGGTGTGGGCTAACTTTATCTATTTGGAATTATTGTATGTTTTGAGAATATTTGTGTTTTTCATAACTTAGTCACAATGGGCAGAATTAGCAGTTTGCGTAGTGGATGTTTTAGCCATTTAAAATAGACCATTAAATGATATAATAAATATGAAGGATAGCTTTATGCATTGATTAATAATGCTAAATAAAATATGTGTTAATTATACCTGAGTTTCCAGCATTATGCAAATACTTTCCAATGTCATTTTGAGGTCTTAAAGCTGTACTTAATTAGGAGAGTTGTAAATTTGCCAATGGAGTTTATAGAACTCTGTTATAACATCAGGGTGGTAATACCATGGAGAGGTAAAAGGTCTTTTCTCAAGCTGCAATACAGAAAATTGATAAGCATAAAATTTCATCATCCTGAAATATATGTCTTTGGTCAATCATACTATCATCTAAGTGTCATGATAATGGAATTTTAAATCAATAAGTTATTTGTCACTCACAATAGGTCTTATTGATCAGGAAAAACATTCAGGATTTCTTATTCACTAGATTCTTATTTCAAAGACTTTCTGTCATTGGATTGTGACTTTAAGAACATTAGGTTTTATGGCATCATATTCCATATAGCTCTGGGGTTTTTTGGAGGCATAGAGGTTGTAGATGAAGCAGTCAGACTAGAAGATGGAATGGATCTTGGGAAGTATTGGGGAAAACCTGCACTGGGAAGCTAAACAGATGTACAGAATGTGTTTCAATCCTTCAAAGCTCTTTAGATGTCAATTGGTTTATATTTCTGGATGCTATTTGTCAGATCACATTGAGCTATCTCAGTTTTATATCCCTAAAGATTGATTTAGTTAATGAAGAACATGCCAGAACTGAGGGTTATCTGCAGTGAAATGTGACTTTTTTATGCCTCAGCAGCAGAAAAATGACTGGATAACTATTTCTTCTTAAACGGAGGAAATTAAAGTTTGGGGTCGTGGTGTGAAGACTTTTAACAGCAAACTGAAGAAACAACTGGACACATTTCAGAACTTGCTGGCAAGTGTTTACAATCAACTGGAACTATTTCAGGGCATATTAAGGAGGAGGAAGGAGAGGAGGAGGCCTGGATTGCTGCTGTGAGAACTTGGTGCACAGAGTTCTCATCTCACAGCAAGTAAATGCCAAACATTTTCCAATCTATAGGGAAAATGATGTTGGGTTGGAATGAATACTTAGAATAAAAAAATACGTGTTACGGAAGTAACAAATAGGAGATAGGATTAGGAGGTAATGATATGTATTCTTATCTGGCTCGTGGATTTTATGTTCATATTCCTTATTGCTTCATATGCTAAAGGCAGTCAGACTCTAAATACATTTATACTAAATTTAATTTCCAAGTTTGTCAGTCAAAACCAAGTGGACATTTAGATTCAAAACGAGAATCATCACTTACTTAAATAAAGAACTGAATATTTAAAATGTTGCCTTATGTCTGACTTTATCTGAATCACAACCATTTAACCCTAAAACTATTTCTCAACTTTTATTAATGCTTTATTTTTGGAGCAGGCTTTCTGTTGGAACACACAACTGTGATTAAGCAATCTTCTGTGACTATGGGTGCTCTGAGAAACCATTACTGACACTTCAGGAATACTGGAATGCAGATGAATACAGTTTTGAAATTCTTTTCCATAAATTAGAAAATATCACTCTGATAAAAGCCATCCTTTTGTAAAGCTTATTAAGGGAGCATGGGTATTTTGCTGAATCTAGAATAAGATGTAAGCTTCTACTTGGTATTCCCATGGAGGAAGAACATTTATTTTGGTGTAAGCTTTTGTTCTCTTCTATTGTATTTTCTCTTATAATTTAAGAATAATATGTCTATTTACTATACACCAATAAACTGTGTTAAAATTAGTTTACTACTTTTTGTAAAGTTAACATTTTTGTCTAAATTGAACTTTTGACAGATTTTTTCCAAAACATTTTTTGAACAAAACATGCTTTCCAAAGGAAAAAAATCTAAATTCCAATTTTGTTTAGAGTTTACTTGCATTCTAATTTGTAGATTGAATTTTGTTCATTCTGGAGATAGCTATTCCTATTTTACAACTTGTGCTTACACACTTAAGTCATTATGTCTTTGGTTTATTGAAGTCAGAATGGTAGGAAACCACTAGAAGGCTTTCATTGGTTTCCCAATCACTACCATCAATCATGTTTCTGTTGATTCATCCAATCTCTTATTTAAAAATACCTTGGGCAGATTCTGCATCTTTATGGTCACTTTCAAGACTGAAAAGCTGTCTCTCTTAAAACATCAATCTCATCTTCTTAACACTTCTTTCTTTTCTTTACTCATCTCTAGCAGCTTTATCAAAGAGATTTAAATTGAAGAAATATTGCTTATTCTTTTTTTTCTTTATTTTCTGCTTTCTTCCTTTCATTTTTTTTGTTAAGATGGGGGTCAAGGGGTGGCTTCTGTTTTCTGGTTGTTTGTGTAAGGAGTTTGGAAATTGCCACTCTATCCTAACAATGAATACAATGCTAAACATACTGAAAAATCAACCACTCTTTTGGATCCATAAGAGAATGAGGCCACAGGGCAAACTACTGCCCCACATATTGGAAATACAGATAGTCAAATATAGGGAGTCACAGTTTACCAGAGTAGAGACTTACTAGAGGAAAGTGACCTGGGAACCAGCATCAGGGTAGGAAAAACTTACCCTGAATTATTGAATTGCTGAGGCTCAGTGTAGATGATTCTGAGAGTTAAAATCTCCAAGGAGATCTGGTCACTGTGGGACATCTACACTTTTGTGAGTTTTACCTTCAGGAGCTTCACTAGGTTCTTACAGTAAATATTAGAGAAAGATCTCCTTGTGCTTCTGGAAAGGAAAGGGGGGAAAAGGATCACTTTTAAATACATAAGAACAGTCTATTGTTAACAAGGCCCACCCTCAGAAGAAACTACTTAACGATAGCCTAACTTGCTTTATCATTATCATAGCCTACCTGATTTAAGAGACAGGGACATACCAAACTCCATCCAGTTCTAGCCTTCAAAGTTGGAGAAGAGAAATACCCAACTCCAGGCCACTCTATGCACCCTGATCCAACTAAAAGGGGAGAAAAGAAAACCTGAAAAATGCTTATAAAGTTCACAGTCAGATGCATAGGCTCATTACAAGACTGAGACTTAATCATAGGAATAGAGAATGTTTCCCCTCCCCTCACACCTTACCAATGTATTAGTAAAGGCCTATTTATAGCAGTACATCATCTTTGTCTATCAAAAAAGAAATTACAGGGCATACTTAAAGGGAAAAAGTACAATATAAGGAAATACAGCAAATGACAGAACTAGACATGGTAGAGATATTGGAATTAGACTAGAAATTTAACAACTATGATTAAGATACTAATTTTCACAAGCTACACATCTGATAAAAGGCTGATAACTAGAATTTATTTAGAACTAAGGAAAATCAGCAAGGAAAAATCAAACAACCCTATCAAAAAGTGGGCAAAGGATATGAACAGAAATTTTTCAAAAGAAGACAGAATAATGGCCAACAAACATACGAAAAAATGCTCAACATCTCTAATCATCAGGAAAATACAAATCAAAACTGCAATGAGATATCACCTATCTCCAGTAAGAATGGCCTTTATCAAAAAGTCCCCAAACAATAAATGTTGGCGTGGATGCGGAGAGAGAGAGGAACACTCCTACACTGCTGGTGGGACTGCAAACTAGATCAACCTCTGTGGAAAGCAATATGGAGATACCTTAAAGTGATACAAGATCTACCATTCGATCCAGCAATTCCACTATTGGGCATCTACCCAAAAGATCAAAAGTCACTTTATGAAAAAGACATTTGCACTCGAATGTTTATAGCAGCACAATGCACAATTGCAAAGTTGTGGAAACAACCCAAGTGCCCATCAATTTATGAGTGGATTAATAAAATGTGGTATATGTATACCATGGAGTACTATTCAGCTTTATGAAACAATGGTGATATACCACTTCTTGTATTTTCCTGGATAGAGCTAGAACCCATTATGCTAAGTGAAGTATCACAAGAATGGAAAAACAAGCACCACATGTAGGCACCAGCAAATTGGTATTGACGGATCAACACCTAAGTGGACACATTGGAATAACATTTATAGAGTGTCAGGCAGGTGGGAGGGGGGAGGAGGGAATGGATATATACAAACACAATGAGTGAGATGTACAACGTTTGGGGGATGGTCACATTTGAAGCTCTGACTCAAGGAGGGAGAGGGGGCATGGGCAATATATGTAACCTTAACATTTGTACCCCCATAATATGCTTAAATAAAAAAAAGAAAGCCCTATGCTTCCAAATGGTTATAGGAGGATTAATTTTATACAATTAAAGACTTTTGTCCCATTGGAAAGCTGTGTGAAATTAAATAAACCACTTAAGCTTTTAAAAAAAAAAGATACTAAGGGATCTAGTGGATAAAGTAGCATGCAAGAACAGATGGGTAATGTACACAGAAAGATGGAAATTCTAAGAAATGACCAAAAGAAATGCTAAAGATAAAAAACACTATAACAGAAATGAAGAATGCCTTTGATGGGCTTATTAGTAGACTGGACACAACAGAGGAAAGAATCTCTGAGCTTAAAACTATATCAATGAAAGCTCTAAAACTAAAAACAAAGTAAATAAAGACTTAAAAAACAGAATATAAAAGGAGTGGGGGTTAATTACAAAAGGTATAATATACACATAATGGGAATACCAGGAGAAGAAAGAAAGAAAGGAAGAAACAACAGAAACATTTTTTAAAAATTACTGAAAATTTTCTCAAATTAATGCCAGACACCAAACCACAGATCCAGGAAGCTCAGAGAAGACAAGCAAGACAAATCACAAGAAGCACCCTATACCTAGTCATATTACATTTCAACTTCAGAAAATTGAAGATAAAGAAAAAAATCTTGAACGAATCAGGAGGGTTGGAGAACTACCTTACCTATAGAGGAGCAAAATAAGAACTAAATCTGACTTCTCAGACCAGGCAAGCAAGAGGAGAGTAGAGTAAAATATTTAAAGTATTAAAAGAGAAAATTCCCACCCAGTTAGAATTCAGTTCCCTGCAAAATTATCCTTCAAAAGTAAATGAGAAATAAAAACTTTCTTGGACAAATAAATGAATGAATAAATTAAAAAACTAATGTCCTTTCTATTTTAAAAGGTTGTTAGAGTTTGCAAATAGGATGTGGGGTGTTTTTAATCTGAAAATAATACTTTAACTACTATTTTAGATGCATTTAGGAAAGTCAATTTCAATTTATTTTTTCTTTAAGTTCAATAAAACGAAAACTAGAGGAGTTGGATAGAAAGGGGATTTTTTGGTTGTCCACACTCAGAGGGCTAGTTTCCCATACCTTTTCAATGGAATAATTTTCAGATTTGTTTGGGAAAATACATTTATTCCATCTGTTTTGTGGACATGGGGTTTGGGGGACATGTTAAAATTGTGTTTCTGATATAAGAACAGTGACAGAACTAGAAATATAATATAGATCTTCCAACTATTGGGAGTCAGAATACCTAGTAAGTATTCTATCTCATTGTAAGATGAAGAAGCAACTAAAATTGTGAAAAAAAGTTTAGTAATGTGTGTTTTTATACTTCATTAAATCTAAAAAGCATATTTTCTGAATTTAAAAATATTAATACATAATATCCTTTATAGTTTTGTTTATATGATTTGAAGACAAAGAAGGAATTCATGAATAGTAAAAAAGGAATGTAGGCTACTCTCTCATGGATTATCTTTATGGATTCTCATCTGCCTGGCATTGTTCAAGGATGTTCCAGAGTTTACATTTAGGGAGATCAACTCTCAATGTGCCCTCCAGGTTTATAACTTTATGAAAATTGACTGAAACATTTGAAGGACATATACACTTTCTTCTCCTGTGATGAATAATTCCACTTGAAATGTAGAGAGTAGTGCACACCCAGAACTTTACATAAATTAAATCAAGTTGAATTTTTATTTTCTCAACATTTTCCCTTGTTCTGTTGAAGCTTGTGATGCAATTCTCAACAGAGAAATAAACAAATGCCAGCAAATCTATGTAGCATCAAATCAAAATGGAAAAGAATTTGCCTTATTTTACAACCTCTCCATGGTGGTAAAGCAACACTGTGAGCAGGGTAAAGAAATGCTGGCTCAGTGTTTCTCTATCCTGGAATTTTAATAGCCATGCCATTGACCTTCCTACACCCTTGCCAGGGAAAATTGCATTTATTTGGCATAAATAATTTAAGTATATCTTATTGCTAAATTAGTATTCACTTCTAGATTCCTGAACATGTTTACCACAAACACTTTGCTCTCTCCAGCTTAAATAATATATTACATTAGGGACTAATTCTGTGGCTTTTACTTAAGAAATATAGTCCCAGAAGCCAATGCTAGGCTATAAATTTACTCTAATTCCATCATTTTTTCCAATTTCTAGTGCTGTTCTCAGACCACGTTAACAAGGAGGACTTATTGGAAGGATACTGGGAGTGATTATTGTTTTTATTTATGAAATGGGATTTAGAATTTAGTTCCTTAACAAAATTTCTGGATTAGTTTCCTAAATATTCTTCTCAACACCTTTTAAACAGAAAAAAAAATTAACAATAGCTGACTTAAGTTTATATATTAATATAGAGAGAGAGAAAAAGAGAGAGAGAGAGAGAGAGGAAAGAAACTGGTAAATAACTTTCAAAATAAATTATTTATTTCCCCTGCTCTAATATGAGTATTTTTTTTAAAACCATCTAAACCCATTAAAAAGTCAGTTAGAAGCACTTTCTACTTTGAAAAAAAATCAAAACTTTGTCAAGACTATAGTTGAGGCCCAGCATGGTGGCTCACACTTTTAATCACTCAGGGAGGCTGAGGTGGGAGGACCCCTGGAGGGTAGGAATTTGAGACAAGCCTGAGCAAGAATGAGACCTGTCTCTAAAAATAGAAAAAAATTAGCTGGGCATGGTGGCACACACCTGTAGTACCACCTACTCAGGAGGCTGAGGCGGGAGGATGGCTTGAGTCCAGGAGTTTGAGGTTGCAAGGTTGCAGTGAGCTATGATGATGCCACTGCACTCTACCCAGAGTGACAGAGTGAGACTGTCTCAAAATAAAAAAAAAAAAAAAGAAAAGGACTATAGTTGAATAGGTGATCTTTATGTTTTATGGCGTCCTTTTCCTCATATGTAGCCAAGAAATTTCTGTATCCTGTAGTTTATTGCTTTCTCTTGTATCCTCATCATTCTCTGTCCTCAGTCAGCGCCCTAATTCAAGTCTTCATGATCTCTTTTGTGTTGAATTTCAGTAGTTGCTGGACTAATCTTATCTCATGTCTCATTTCCTTTTAAGACATTGATGATACACATTTGTGCTTCTCATCAGTATTTCCATTCTCCTCTTTCCAACACATGGTAAAGCTGCATTGTTCTGTCCCTGTATGGAAGGCGAGATGTGACATGTGTCACTCCTGGTAGAAACCTATCTGGGCAGTGCTCAAGTCAGGATACCCCATTCCCTGCCACTGTCACTGCTGATGGTCACTTGGTAGGGGTCCTGAATGAAAGTGAGATGGAACAGCACCACATCCCCCACCTAAACCCAGGACAGACTGAAAAATAAGTTATTTTAAACCACTGAGAATTTTAGAGTTGTTTTTTGACTTTAACATAACAGGCTTTCTTCACTGATATGCTTCACTGATACGCCATTCCATTCACAAAATATTAATAGATATTTTGAAGTGTGGTATTTTTAACATGTAAGTCTTGTGCTGTTATTATTGTGCTCAATATTCTTTTGTGGGGTCTCAGGGCAGACAAATAAAAATAAAATTTCTATGTCTTATACCCAAGGTCTTTTATGAACTTGCTTCTAAATATTATATTAAAACTAAGACAAGAGTTTAATAATGTGGAAAATTTTTTAAAATATGAAAATAAGGTATTTTATATATATTTGCTATAATGGGATTAAGATTTTCAGTTAGAATACCTATCACTTTTTCCCCCCACTATATTCCATAACTGTCCTATTCAGAAGTTATATATAAAACCTGCTCACTTTAGGTTTTTGGCAAATTTAACTCAATAGGGATTTTCCCTTAATATTTGACTACAATCTACATTCAGTCAGTCAACAAACATTTATTGAGATGCACTTAAATCTTTATTGTTCACAGCAACCAGTGAGTAAGTAACATTTACTATGATAAATGAAGGGAACATGTGTTTGGGGCTCACAGAATCCTGCTTCAGGCACTTACTATTTGCAGCATCTGAGATTAAAATTCTAATCACCTAGAATCTCAAAACCCTCATGATAGAGTAAGGATAACAATACCTACCATAGACAATTGTGAGGTTTAAATGAAATCATGTATTTAAAGTGCCTGGCATGGAGGTAGAGTTCAACTATTATGAGGATACCTCAATCTTTTTACCCATGAGAAAGTATAGGCTCAGGATTGAATAATATATGGGTTTCTACACCTTTTCAGAGTTTGACCTTCTAGGCTTTTCCAATGTGATTTAAATTTCCTTTTCCCTTCCAGATTATCCTTTCATTAATTTCCTTTTCTTTATTCTTCTATTTCTATGAAAGACAGTAACCTGCTGTGGTTGGCGAAGGAGGCAGTGAGAAGCCAGAGACTGAGATACTGAGAGCCCTCAAATCTTTCTCTGGGTCATGCAGATTCTTTAAGTGATGACTTGAAAAGTACAAAGATAAACACCTTTCCCCACTTAGGAGTTTATCCTTCGGTCTACCCCTGCTAAATGCTTTAGAGAAACAGTTCATCGTGACTACAAATAAAAAGCCCTGAAATTAAGCTTATAAACATGTAAGGGATTCTTTATTATAATAGTGCTGTCTCAAAGCAATATATCAGGGTAGCTGGTATTTGCTGGTAGTTCAGGAAAATAAAGAATCCAGATGCTTCTTAATGTTCCTGTCATTATGTTGTCAGTTATCTTTTCTTAACAAGGAGATTTATCTTTTCTTAACACTGGAGATTTTAAACAGATGAACCACAATTAGAGTGTCTGTTAATGTCATATAACTTTGGAATGTAGGATGTATCTTTGTTGCTTGGAGAATTATTTTTTCTCCTTGAACAAATAAATGTCAGCAATTTTAGTAGTGGAACCTCAAAATATCATTCATGTCTTTACTATTTATGAACTACTATATGATCATAAAATTAATTTTAAAAATGTAAAACATAGGAAAACATTAATTTTTATATGCTGGATATAGAATGCATATACATAAAAATGTATATACAATCTAAGCATGATTTGTTAAAACAAATCTGTAGATATTTACATAGGAAAAGAAGGTAAGAATACACAGCAAGGTGTTAATAGTGGCTATCTCTGAAAAGTGGTATTAAGCTATCTTTATTTTCAATTTCATAATTTAATGTATTTTCTAAGGTTTCTAAAATGAACCACATATCTTTATCACTACTATAAATGTAATTCCTGCATAATTATTTATTCATATATATGTATATATGTGAAATTTATCTATTTTGCATATTTCTGAAACTAGTCATATTATTGAACACATTAGTTCTTATTAGTACTAATAATTTTTCAAATGACATAATTTAACAGCCCAGAAATATGTAAAATAAGAATCAATAACCTTGCATTAGTTATAATTTTAAAAGAAATTCTTTAATATTTAACCAAAACCATTTTTAGACTTATATGTCAAATGCCTATTTGACATCTCACTTGAGTGTCTTGCCAGAGACTGTTCATTTTTCCCTAGTATGATTTCTCCCCTCTTCATTTTAATAATAGAACCCATGAGTTACAGCTATGCACGTTTGAGCAGCTAGAGGCCATATTAGGTGTAAGTTTTGTACAATGCGATGAGAGCACAGTAATGGTTTCCACTTCTACATCATGTTGTTATAAGAAAGAATTAATCTCCACTGTTATTTCCCATTATGTTGCCTGGACTTGCACAACATCTGTTGCCTCAGATCCAAAACACAGCAATGACTAATATTAGTACAAGTGTCCAATCTATGTGTCCACAACAACTTCATTTCTTAATCTCTACTACCCCCTTGCCTGCATCTTTTTTTTCCCCTGGAACTTTCCATTGTTATGAAATGATCTTGATTCTTCACATTTAATCTATTAGTATATCTGCTTCCGTATTTTCACAATGTCTTTCTAATTAAGCCTCTTCTTACCATTTCTCTCCCTGGATTGAATTTGTCTGATACCGTCCTAACTATTCTCCTATTTGTATACCTGTAACTTCCAATATGTTTACCACACAGCAGAGTGCCTTTTAAGAAATGGAAACATTATGTAACTTTCCTTATTAAAACTCTCTAAGTGGCATCCTTTAACATTTAAAATCCTGGTCAGAAGTTCCTGAGTTATCTATCCTTTGTCTTCTTCCTTGGGTACATTTCATATCTCTTTTTTCCTACTAAGCTCCTGTCTACCCATAACGACTTTGCTACTGCCCCTGAGACACACCCTTCTCATCTGCACCTAAAGTCCTTTATATTTGCTATTTCTCTGCCTGGAAAATTCTTTCAAATATTCTCTTACTAGCTCCTTTGCATCATTCAAAGTTCTACTCAAAGATTACCTTCTCCAGAAGTCTTTTCTTACTTACCTCTTTCTTTGACACTTTATTCCTTTACCTTGTTATAGTTTTGATCACAGCACTCAGAAACACCTGCTATTATAGCATTTATTCTTTTACTTATCTTAAGGTCTAGTGTCTCTCTCTCGTACTCTCTCCTACTCCTACTACCCTACTATAATGTGAATTTCATGATGGTAGGGATGTTATATTGCTTATTCTGTATCCCCAGAACTTAAAAAGTGTGTGGTACATAGTGAGTGCTCCCAAAATATTTGTTTAATAAATTAATAAAATCAATATTTAATATTACATAAAATTATTAAATAATTTTATATTTTATTAATTATATTAACAGATCTGCTATTATCTGTTTATTCCTTTTAAACCTTTTTGATTATGCTCCATTTAATCAGATATTAGATAAATTTTCTAATTTTTTTGATATTTATACATGAAATTAATCTATAGATTTTTTTGTTATCTCTAAAAGCTTAATGAAATAAAATGTTTCCTAAGCCCTTGAGTTTTCTATAGAAGAAATATTATCTGTTTCCTGAAAATTTGAAAGAAAACACCCATGAATTTCCTGAACCCAGGCTAGTTCTTTGAATAATTCTCTAATGACTGTTAAATCCTTTCCTGATTAACAGTATACACAAATATTTGATTTTTTCTTTTTCAAAAATAACAATTCATTTTTTTCTATAAAAATGTCCATTTTATAGGAAGTTTAAAGTTTAATATCAATCACATTTTACACAATTTTATGATAATTGTAATATTTATTTCCTGTAGTCTTATTCCCTTTTCATTCCTGATTATGTGACTCTGTGTGTGTGCGTGTGTGTGTGTGTGTGTGTGTGTGTGTGTGTATGTGTGCATATCAGATAGGTTAGATTAACCAAAAGTTACTTCTGCCTAGAAAACCACAATTTTATCAAGCACCTTCTTTTTTCTTTTATGACTGGATACTTCCTACTCATTCTTCATGTCCCAGTTCAAATAAAACTTCCTTAGGGAAGTCACTTTTGATTGCCTCAGTTCAGTGTGGTTCCAATCCACCATACCTCATGGTATAGTTAACTTTGGTTAACTATAATAATAATTACTGAGAAAAAGGACCAAGTAAAATATAGTACATGCATAAGTATGTGGTTTGGGAGGGACTTGTGTGGGGTCTTTGTGGAGTTGGTGGCATTTTATTTCTTAATTTGAGGATGTTAAATAGATTTTTAATTAGTGATAATTTATTGAACTGTACAATTATATTTATACATATTGAAGCATTTTGATGTTATAATTCACTTAAATATAATGGTATATAAACTCAAAGTACTGTTCTTGTTTTTTTCATTTTGTGGGTGGAGACTTCGCCACAGACCTGGCTACTTTCTAAAGACAGATATTTGGGCACTATTTCTGTGGAAATTTGAAATTACAGAAAATTTTAAGCAAAAAAGCAACATCATAAAATTTAAGGAGAATGAATCTGGGAACAGAGAAACCAGTTGTGAAGCTATTTCAATAGTTCGCTTGAGATTTTGCTTTTAGCCAAGATGGAGTTACAGGGACCAGATTTATCCTTTTGCCTGAATCAAAAAATAGCGAATAAAATATACATTTGACAATGATTTTTAAGGCACTGCACAGTAGGCAAGGTAGGACAGTGATTCTTGAGAAACTGAAAACAAATAAAGTGAGCTCTACATTACCCAATTCATTTCCTTGATAGTGAGTTTAAGCTCTTGGATAGAGAGGAGGAATCCAGGAAGAGCCTATCAGACACCTTAAATTAGCAATATGGATTGGTTTTGGGGGAGATCAATGCAGTTAGAATTCATGGGTCAGAGTATTGGAAGGAAGAGAGAAGCACACAGAATTTCTGAGATATGTAGAAAGTCACCCTCTAGCATTCAACTGAGTAGTGGTTGGCTTATGCATGGAAGGAAACTATCTAAGTTACCCCCAAACATTAGAAAGAACAGTGCCTACCATCCATAGAGGACCCGGAAAAGTGCCGTTGCTCACCAGCTACACTGGAAAACCTCAGGATATGTGGGGCTTTGGGTAAGTAAGTACCCAGGAGAGTTTTAATAGATTAGTGGGTAATAATTACCCCTAGACAAAAGGCTGCTGTGGTTCTGCCTGGTTCAACCAGTAGCAGATCCACAGTAAAAGAAATATTTAAAAAAATTTTTAGGCAAAAGGAAAGTTATATTTCTTCATTTATTTAAAAATTCTTTGATTTTTTTAATCAGTGTTCTGAAGTTTCAGCATATTGATCTTTCCTATTTTTTGTTATATTTATACCTGATTATTCATGTTTTGCTGCTATTATAAATGACACCTGTTTATAAAATTTTTAATTTTTAATATTTCATTGCTAGTATATGGAAATAAAATTTATTTTTGTATATTGATCTTGTATCTGACAATCTTGCAGCAGTCTATGGATGTGATGAGCAATAGTAACTAACTTTCAAACAGAACTAGAGCTTTTAAAAAATTTTTGCTTGATATGTTTTTATAAGTTATTGCCCCCAAATAATAATGGGACCAAGACCTAAGTCATATCACAAAGTCTGATACAAGGGTGTCAGTCTCAGCTGAGGTTAGTTATATTTTATTTTCATATAGAATCAGGAGACAAACTAAGTGAAATATCTACTAGATATCAAGGACAATGATAGCATGAGTCAGTATACAGTACTGTCACACAAAACTAATTGTACCCAAGGAAGCATGATCAGTCCAGTGGCCCTAGCAGCCAGTGTAAATTGAGGATCCAATAACAATGGGTGACTCTGGCGTTTGTTCCTTTGTACCTTTGGAGTTGTCTGTGGGGGTTCTTTTCAGTCCACTTCATGTGAACTGAATATCCACATAAGAGTCATGTTTCTTGCTGTGACATAATGTTATAACCTACTTTATTCTGTGCTTCACTTCTTGCTGCACCACTGAGATGCCTGAAGATTTCAATATAGGTCAATCAAGACTTACTATAGTAAGTTGAATGTGTATTATGTGAAAAGAAACTCTGCTAATCATACAGAGAGGAGTTAAACTGCATTTCAGAAACTCACATTTTTCTCAAGGAGTGATGGAAGTATATAAGTAATCATAAATTTTAAATATCTTATGTGCAGTGAAACTGATAAAAGCTAAAGGAGAAAAGAGTGATAAAAACTGAAAAAGAAAGTTATAATGATTGTCTTTAAATATTGAGAGAATTAATGCATAGGAGAGAGGATAAGTAATTTTGTTATATTAAATGGCAGAACTAATACTAATGGGCAGGGATATTAAGAAAGGCAGATTTTAAAAAGCCAATGTAAAGAAGAACTTCAGATCAATTAGAGCTGTTCAAAAATTGAATCATCCACTCTTTAGGTAATAAATTCCTTCTCATTGGTAGTGTCAGACAGAAGTAGGAGGTACAGATGTCGAGGATGCTTTCAGTGACATTTCTGAACTAGTAGGAGTTTGTGGAAAAAGAGATTTCTAAGTTTTCTTTTTCCCAAAGACTCAAATTGAAGTAGGTCACCAAAAATATTTTCAGAAGGGGACAAACACTACCTTGGAAACAGAAAACTTTAAATCTCTCTCAGACTAAAAGGGCATAATGACTTTATATCCAAACAAGCATTGAAAAAAATCTAAGCCCTGCCCATGAAGTAAAATTTCCATAGAACACCATTTAATTAGAATATTGGGATCAGGCTATTTTGTTTCTTTGAGAATAATGGAGATGTACTCTGTCTTCTTGTCCCTTCATAGTATTCCAGAATATTTGTTCAAAGAATAGCTGTTTACAAAAATTAGCATATTGCTTTTCTGTCACTTGCAAATTAGCATCCCTAAGTGGCTAAAAGATATTCTAGGCTTCCAAGGGCCTCTATAGTATTCATCAGAGTAACTCAAGCTGAATACATTTTTTTGCTTACACAAATTTGTTGCTAAGTAGACAATTTGGTACATCTAATTATGTAATGCTACTTATCCTTCTCCCTGGGAAACACCCCAATTTTCACAATGTTAGAGATCCCAAAACTCAGCCAAAGCATACTTTGTGCTTCTTCCTTGATACTGGGCAACAGGGTAGTCTATGAGATGAAAAAGAGATTCATTACCCCTGACATTAGAACATTAAACCTAAAAAAGTCCTTTAAAAATAAGAAATGTCTATCATGAAGTGTTTAATGTTGCCAGTTTAAATGTCTTTATTTTAAAGAACATTAATTGTATCTTCCACCAATTTGGGGTGCTGATAAAGCTCATATTCAAGAATTCAGAATACTTAGAAATGGTATCTCAAACAAGATACTTAAACTGCCACTATATTAAATTGATTCCCAAAGCAGGTCCTTCAAATTTTGTGACAAGCTCAATAAAATATGCTTTTTGGTCTGCTCAGTTATACTATTTAGTCTTGAGTCTAACAGTGACACCTCTAGGTGGAGTTACTTCACCCTGAGAAGCTACAGGCCATCCCCTAACTGGCCCCTGTCTTCTTGCAGCAGAATAATGATTAGGTTAGAGATATCCTCCATCTCTTCTGTTGATGCTCCCATTCTTCTTATCCAGCAGGCTGATCTTTAGCTAGGTAATTGGATAAGAATGCTTTTCTTTTTTTTAATGAGACAGGGTCTTGTTCTGTTGCCTGGGATAGGGTACAGTGATGTGATCACAGCTTATTGCAACCTCAACGCTCCTAAGCTCAAGCAATTCTCTTGCCTTAGCTAGCCTCCCAAGTAGCTGGAACTACAGGCACACATTATCATGCCCAGCTAATTTTTCTATTTTTTTGGTAGAGATGGGGTCTCACTGTTGCTCAGGCTAAGAATAGTCTTTTTGTTCTTCTCATTGATCATAACTTAGTATTTCTCATCAACATTGGCTTATTGTAGAAGGTAAAGTGAGTGAGATTTTTGAAAGAGACCTTGAACTCTCTGCTTTTAATTATGTGCTTTGTATTTCTCAGTGTCTTGGACCATGTGTTTAATATTTTCCTTCATCACAGATTATTTTAATGTTGTCATTTTACCTATACTTTTCTCATTGCATACATTTTAAGAATTCCATTAGCATTAATATCAAAACTAAATTAATTTTCCATGTCTGTGAAGTCAAGTTTGTCCAACAAGTTATTATCCATGGTTATTGCCTTCTTATATTCATGAACTCAAACAAAGACATTAGGCTGGTTAACTAACTAACATATATTTGTGTGTGCTGGGGAGTGGGAAGAGATTGAGGGTTTTTTTGCATAATCATAGCAGCTATTACTTTACCATCAGCTTCAATATCAGAGCACATTAGGTAAATGTAACATCCAAGAGGAGCAAATTCTGAATATTTTCAGATGTATAGCTGGAAAAGCTAGACAAAAACCTCTGTACCACAAGAAATAGCCTGAAAGGGACGTATGCTCTAGTTTAATTCCTTGCCATTAAAAAAAAAAAAGTCTGTAGGAGTTTCTGAACTTGGATGAGAAAGTTAGTATCACCAATAGGTGAATTTCAGATCTGTATCTTCTCTCACTTGGCATCTTCAAAGACATTCTCCACAGGAGATAGGATGGATGGATGTATACAAGTCAATTCTAGGATAGATGGATGTATACAAATCAATCCTTTTATGAAACAAGTAAATCTATAGTGGATCAAGTGTTGGAGGAAAAAAAGACTGATTTGCATGCAAAATGCATAAACTGTGTGGAGGGAAAAGCTAGGTAAAACCTTCTTGTCCTTCCTGATGTTCTTCTGGTGCTTAAACTTGAACTTGGCCAACGAATGACTGAGCTTTGATTTGTTAAATTATTCTTCACCAAAGTGGTCTTTTGACTTGATCTCAAAGATTCTATCTTAAATAAGAGAGTTGCTGATATTAAAAAAAGTCTCTTTCAAGGACTGAATCAATACCTTACCAATATTCTTCATATAATATTCTTAGTTATAAGAAGTATAATAGCAAGAAGGGTTGACTATTTCCTGATTCAAGATCTTATTAAATAGAAAATCATTTTGTTTTTGGTGAAAAAAAAAATAATTTTAGTGTAGATCATAAATAATAAGAAATCATTATTCAATATTTAAAATGGACTAAATGGTATAAAATATACCATATAAAATTTACAAATATGCCATATAGAATTTTTCATAAAATATGAAAAATTAAGATTGATTCTTTTTCATTGTATATTTTCAACCCTCACAGTGTTTAATAGTAATGTAGCTAAACAGTCTTTTAGGCTTTCCTTTCTTTATCCACATTTAGATTAATGATACTGATCCAGTTCTTTATTTTCTATCTCCAAATTTTCCTATATACAGATCCAATGTCTCAGTAATAAGAAGTAAATGTTAAGTGGAAACTTAATTGAAGACCATTTTGTCTTGTTCCATTATAGCAGAACCACAAAATACCACACTTAGTGAGATTTGGCTTTCCATATAATTTTCTACCCAATCATATTATTTCTTTATAATTTCCTTCTTTTATAATCCAGTTTCTTTATTAATAAAATATCTATTTGACAGTAATATATTCATCGCTTTAAAAATGTGGAAAAAGGCCAGGTGTGGTGGCTCATGCCTGTAATCCTAACACTCTGGGAGGCCAAAGAGAGAGAATTGCTCAAGGCCAGGAGTTTTAGACCAGCCTGAGCAAGAGCAAGACCTCACTCTACAAAAAATAGAAAAATTAGCCAGGCATGGTGGTGCTCACCTGTACTCTCTGCTATTTGGAAGGCTGAGGCAAGAAGATCATTCTAGCCCAGGAGTTTGAGGTTGCAGTGAACTATGATGATGCCACTGCACAATGCCTGGGAGACAGAGCAAGACTCTGTCTCCAAAAACAAACAAACAGCAACAAAGAAAAAAATGTGGAAAAAATACTCCTGCATGTCAATCATCAGTGGATTTAGTACATAATGTATGGCAAATGGCTGATGAATCTGCAGTTTTAGTCTTTGTTTGACTCACCTATTTTTCCAACCAAGAGACCTTAACAGATGTGGGGAAGTGTGGTAGGTGTTGAAGGACACACAGATAGAAAAAGGAAAAAATATCAAAATCCAGGACAATAGGTGACAATCACTTAAATTCCTCATGGTGATGATTTACTACATCTGGCAAAGCTAGGCTCTTCAGTTTTTTCCTTTCTTTGTGAAAATGATGAGGAGGTAACAGCATAAAATAATCCAGAAGCATGTGAAAAAAAATGAGATGAAAACAGAAAATAATAAGACAAACTCCTTTCATTTTCTTTATGAAACAGCAAGAAAAGATGGGTCTTCTCATCTTGTCATCTCCCATTATTTCCTTTTGGAAGTTTTTTCAAGAAAATCTGAAATTCTTTGTCTGGACTTCTTTGTATCTGTGAGAGCTACAGTTAAAATTTTCAATAACTGTTGAGAATTATCAATGTCAACAAGATATGAGGACTGAAAATTATAGGTAGTAAGTAATGAGTTGATATGAAAAAAGATTTGAAAAGTATCACAAATGTAAATCATGACATTTTAATTCTGATACTGATAATAACTCTTTTATAATTTACTTGACTGTTATGATTCATTTTTATTGCTTTTAGGTTGTGTTATTTATTCATTTAGAGACAGGGTCTTTGCCTAGGCTGGAGTGCAGTGGTGCTATCACAGCTCACTGCAACCTCAGACTTCTAGGAACAATCAATCCTCCTGCATCAGCTTTCTACGTAGCTGAGACTCCAGATTCACACCAACTTGCCTGGCTAACTTATTATGTTTTTGGTATAGAAGAGGTCTCCTTATGTTGCCCAGGCTGGTGTTGAATTCCTGGCCTCAAGCAATCCTTCTGCCTCAGCCTTCCAAAGTGTTGTGATCATAGATGTGCGCCATCACTCCTGGCCTATTTTTATGTTTTTAAGGCTTTACATTTAAAGGAATTTTTATATTAAAATTGTATTTTTTAATGTAACTGTCTTTACTTTTTAAATTGGTCTATTAAATGGCTGGCATTTAATAAACATTTTTTAAAAGAAATCTGGCTTATGTCTTCTCCAAATATTATGTTTTTGAAATATTGCTAATATTTGAATCCTTAATATCAGATTACATGTGCATAGAAATAATAATAATTAAAAAATACAGTGGAGCAGTGACACACAGGTAATTTACACTTGTCTTTGGATTACACTTGTCTTTGGACATAATTTACACTTGTTTTGGATTATGTTTTGTGCTTAAAATTGACCATCATAATTGACATTCTAAGAACTAAAGTGCTTCCAACAAAATAGTGAATGAAGGAGAGAAAGAAGGTCTGTCTCAAGGTCTATGAAAAAGCTTCACAATTCCTAATATGATATCTTATTATTTACCATTTTATGGTGAACACTTAAATTAGTTGTGTTTGTGAACTTAATCTATTGCCTATTTGCTGCCCCTCATCTTAATATTATATGACATATTATATGTCTCAGGGACTGGAAAAATAAATAAATATGTGAGAAATTTATAATTTTTTAAAGTTGTAGTTCAGCAACTGAACTTTTGGCTAAATGTAAAACAAGTAAACAGAGATAATGTCAATAAGAACCATTATAAACAAAAAAGATTATCTCCCAGCAGGAAAACTTAGAATATATAGTTGAGAGATCAGAATTTACCCAAGGATTTACAACCAATTATCTATTTCATCTTTTTCTAATTAGCCTCTCTGAGTCTCAATTTTCTCATTTGCAAAATGTGGCTTAGAACTTCTATCACTTCAAATATTTGTAAAAGGAGGTGGGACATAAACTACATACAACAGCCACAACAGCAAAATAATCTTTTCCATACATAATTTATTGAGTTGTATGAATCAAATTCAATAATATATACCTCTTTAAACCATAAAACACTAAACAAATACTATCTTAACAAAAAGATAAGTGGGGAATTCTGCAAATGTTCTTTTTCACAGATTTGGAGATGAAAAAAGAATGTTGAACTGTGAGTTTGAACTGTGAGCTCTGGTAAAGAGAATTATAACTATAAATCTTGCTGAGGTACTATGAAGAGAGTGTAGTGAAAGATGGGGGACCTGTTCAAATTATACAAGGTTGTGTACAATTGGATACTAGTTTTCAAGGTTAATTTTTGATTTGTGTTATAGGCTTCATTATGTCTGCCTGCAGGCTTTTCCTCTGTGTTTCCATCTGGACATATAGTTCTGACTGGGGATCCAATCACTCAGATGCCCAAAGCAGAAAGCAGGAAGTAGCAACTCCAACAGAGAAAGAGATTCCTCCACAACCTTTCTGATGGTGAGAGACATGAGTCGGGGTGGTACAGTAGTGATGGCACTAATTTTGACAGCCTTGATCTTCTAGAAATGATGAGGTGCAGCCTCTCTCTGGAGTATTATTTAGTACAGTTCAAGTGTTAATGTGTTTGGGGAACCTTTAGATGGGTTGCATTCTCATCTAGGAAATCACAGCAACCATAAAGATTGCTCTACTCTGATAAATTGATCTACAAGGCATCCAATTCTGCTCATTCTCTGTGTATTGCTGATTTCTGGGAAGGGTATATTAAAAAGGAACTCAAAAGAGAGTACACAAATGAGGCATTTAGAATATGATATAGCCAGGAGGTTATTTTTTTTTTTGAACTCACCATATCCTGAATCACTTATTTGATTTATTTAGCAATGAAGATTCTTAGGATCAGTACAGTCTCCTGAACAAGAGAAATCTATGATTTCTTCAAACTAGGGAGGAAACAGAGGGCATTTATTTAAACTCAATTAGCAAAGTATCTAAGGATAAATGAGTTCAGGATTCAATTGGCATTGGAAACTCAGGGATAACTTTTGATGTTTATTCTTAGTTTCCTAAACTCAAATCATACTACCAAATTATGTATTTTAAAAACTGTAAGCTGTTTCATTAATGTGATTTAATTTCTTTTGCCTTATCTTTGCAAAGTGGTTATGTTAAAACCCAAATGACAGAGGAATAAACTGAGATACACAATGATAAAATCCCTTAGCCAAAATGGCCACAAAGCTAAGGAAAGTAAGGAGCAGTATTAGAACCTTGGATTCTTAATTTCTAAGATATTGTGGTTTCCACCAGTGTCAGTGATGGTTTGGATATAGGATGATAAAGTAATGAATATGGGTAAAATTTAAAATCCCTGGACCAATTTCTCTGTTTGGTATCCATTTTCTGCCAGGAGAGCACTAAAGCCAGGAAAATAAATGCTCTCTCAGTGGGAATTAGAGGAAGAAACCACTTGAATCACATCTCAAACATTCAGCCCACTCAAAGCAACCTTCAAGAGCTGACATGTAACCACAGTCAATTCAAGTAAGCCAATAAATCATGATATTTATTAAATATCCCCATACAATGACATTGAGATCCAGTCTTTTGCTATTTAACAGGGAGGAAACAATATAAAAAATATTGTATGCACAGTACCTTCCAAAAAATAGATGTACAAACCCAACAGCAAAGGAAACTACACAACTACCTTGAATCATCTATTTATTAATTCTTAAAAATGAAAGTACAAGTTGAAATCATTTTGAATAAACAAATTCCCAAATTAGGGCCATTATGTTGGCACAAGTATAATACTTTAGCCTGGACAAACTTAGGCACACGAATAAGTGGCTGGATTGTGACAGAACATTGAATAAGCAAAGTTTCTCACATTTAAAAAGCCAAAAGAGTTATTAAAAATGATTTGTGAGATTAATAGGGAAGGGTGGTGCAGAATTCTTGCAGTAGATTTATAGCTGGGTACATTTTAATGAATATGAAAGTGAACAGAATGCTACCTGGCAGCGTATTTCTCCTTTCATTATACACCAGAATTGCTGAGAAAAAACATTATAGAGAAGATAAAGGTAATGATCTCATGAAGCATGGTGCCAAAATGAATGATTAATAAATAATAAAAACTGCCTTTGAGTGTATATGAGATACAGGCATTGTGCTGAGAATTCGGCATACATTATTTGATTTAATCCTCCTAAATAATCCTTTGATATCATCCTCATTGTACAGATGCTGCCTGCTTTCAGGGATGTTAAATAACATAAAGTCATCGATTTGGTAAGTGGCAGAGCCAGGCTTCTAAACTGGAATGTGATGTTATAAGGATCAAAATGGGAAATCCAGGCAGTTTAATCGAGTAAGAAGATCATCTTTCCTAAAATATTTGTTCTGTCTAATCAAAATAACCTGCATTCACAGTTAAAAATACAGTGTCTTTCATGGTTTTAAGAAAAAAATAGCAAAGTGCATGCTAAAGGCACAAAAAACAAAGTAACATAGAATTCAATGGATTTTTATAATGAATTTTATAAGATTCAAGAGTTTTAATAAATTCTTTCCCCCAATAGCACAAAGATTTTTTTAAATCAAACAAGTAAAGAATGTCTTTACTGAATAGAATTATTGTTATAAGAATAGTACTTAATGCCATTGCTGAATTCTTTTTATACATTTTATACTAGCTTGTATTCATTCTTATGATTTTATTACCAAGTTACTGATCAACATCCTTAAATAAATGAATTGTCTGTTCAGAACCAGATTTCCTTGGGGAAACCCTATAGCAAAAGCGTGTTCTAATTTTGTTAAAGTTTTTACAATTTAATATAATTTTGACCATTCTGCAAAAAGCTAAGCCAGCTTCCCAAGACTCAACTTATTTCTGGCTATGTATTATATACATAGAAATAACATTAAATTTTTTGCTACCCTTTACTTTGTTCCAAAATTATGTCTCTAGTTGTCTAAAGTGAATTTAATTTGACTGACCTCATAACAACTATCGCATTGGATTTTTCCATATATCGCGAGTTTTTTCTATTGTGAAATCTAGCTTTATGATAATATGCTACTTATTGGTATAGTTGGAGGGTCATATGAATGCATTATCATCAAACACTCCATATGAAACATATACCCCTCCTAACCCCAGCCATCCTATCCATCAGTCACACAGCTTGGAAGTCAGATGTTAGAAATTTATTTCTTTGGGTAAAGGAGGGCCGAGGAGTGAGTGGCTGGATGGGATTCCACATAAAGAAGTTTTCAGTCAGCCTTGAGAAAGAAAACTTCTGTAATGTGTAGGAATAATCTGAACTATATCTGAAAATAGTCATGATCTCAGCCATGCTTGCCTGAGGGCTTTTCTGAGATCAAAAATCAAATATTTCCTTAAAAATATTTGAGCTACAAAAGGGAAGTGTTATTACTATTTACATTTGTGGTGTGAAATTAATTTAGCAATTCTCTATGACAGCAAAGAGTCTAGCAATGATGAGTTCAACCTTTTATTTGCAGTATTTACAGTTATGTGTCACATTTTAAGATGGAAAAAGGATGGGTTTTGAAGAATTGGGGATTAAGACTAAGAGGAAAAACAATAGTTAATATCAAATACAAGAATAGTAACTATCAAATAGTTAATATCAAATATCAAGATAGTCAATATCAAATATCAAATAATATGAGTCTCATGGAGTAGGAACTAATTTGTTGTATGCTATTTGAAAATATGAAATTAGTGCCAAAAGGTTAATGGTAAAGGGGGAAAAAAGGTTTGTGCTCAATATAAGGAGGCATTTCCTATGAATCAGAGTTGACCAAAAGTCGGATTTAATGATTTGTCCAAGAAGAGGTTTTATCATAACAAGTGTTCAAGAATAGGTTAACTGATAATTTCTCAAAGATGCTCTAGAAGGAATTTTTTTACCTATGGAGGTTTAGCTGGATCAAGTGACTATTAATACTCTCCTATTTTTCCATCTGGGCAGCATGAAAGGCCATGGTGCAAGGAAGACTTAAACAGTATTGGTACACTGTTGTCTGCCAGCCAAGAGGAGAGAACACACCTATTTTCCAGGGAAATTCTTTTTGATAGGGAGCAATTTGATGATCAAATTTTTATAGATAACAGGAAAAGTTACAGCTTGGCTTTAAATGTATTTGTTCACTTACTCACCAATTTATCAATATAACTGTATTTATTGGTAAGTGCCATTATATGAAAACTGTGATGATGGCAAGCATAGGAGAAATCTAAAAGTAGCTTGCATTGTCACAGTATGTAAAGAGAGGCCACAAGTGAGATAAGACAATAGAAAGGAGAATAAAATTGTACTGAGTAGATGGATGAGAGGGATTAATTTGAGAGCGAGTTGATAACAGAGGAATGTCACCAAAAAATTAACCTGTTTCTCTCTCTCTTCCTTTTCCTTTCCCCCTGTCTCTCCCTCCTTTCCTTTCTTCCTTTTTTTCTGTGATTTGTCCAATTGAGACAATAATAGTTTTCATCAGTCTCTTCTTATATACTAGCTGGCATGGACCCTCCATTTTCCATGAACCCCATCTGAGCATTTACCACCCACTCTGAGCAGTTCATCTATAATAGTACCTTTTTTCCCAACTTATTAAAGACATTTATACTAATATACTCTCAAAATAGGATTTGTTAAAATTCATTGTTCTATTATTCCAAAAAACCCCCACCCCAGTGGTAGGTTTACACAGAGTAGATACACAATATTTATTGTACATATAAATAAATTAATACAGATACCAAATATTTACCATATATTTTATATACTATTTTGTATTTCAATCTATAGTAGTTCATATGAGGTCTTAATCAACCCTGTGAATTGTTATTATTTATATTACTTATGTATTTAATCTTTATACAATTCAATTTTATTATATTAAATAAATTTTGAATAAAAATAATAAATTTAGATACATATGTATGATTTAAATGTGTGCACAATCATGAATTGGGAATAATTCAGTTACAGCTTTTCAGGACTTTGCAGCAGACCAGGGGGTATTAAGTACATTTCACAATCCAGCAAGCTGAGGCTCAGACAGAATGATAGCCCATAGCAAATAGCCTTTACTATTGACAATACAACTCTTCTACTCTCAAAATCACTTATCTTTCCATAATTAACTACTTTAATAATTATATTTCTGTTGAGAACTGTGCTAATTGGCTATCTGAAGGAGGGGCATAAAGGGTCGATGTATGTCTCTCTTTTCCTAAGGAAGCACATACAATATACATCACTTACTTTTACGTATTATTACAATAAATAGAAGTGGATATCTTCAATTTTCAGTCAACATTTGGTAGCTCAGACATTTTGTAATCTTCACAAAAGCAAAATAATCAATTTTTTTAAGTAAAATTAAAGGTTGTACTGAGTTTTAATAAAATGCTCTTTTTAAATACGATTGCTCTTCTGGGTTCATTTTCCTTACCTGTAAAAAGAACTCAGTTGGATTATATGGTCTCCAAGATCCTTCCAAGAGCAGTATTATTTTAAGTATTATGAAAAAAGCACTTGCATTTTTTTACAGCTATGAATAGCTTTGTTCTTTTTGTTTTAGTTACTCTAGTTCCATCCAGTTGTTCCAGAATGATATATTAATATATGATGGCTGATGGCTTCCAAAATGCTCATAATGTTATACATCCTCCTGTCTCATGACACCAATTTTGTTCAATATTGTTAGAAATTTGGGAGGAAGGGATTATAAAACCAACTGTTATTAGCTATTCCACAGTGTGCTCATGTGAGTGTGTAATTTCTTAGGTGTTCATGCTTATCTCTTTCTGAAGTAGATGGGAATTATATTTTCTTACTTGTATCTCCAAAACATATCACCTCACAGCAAAAAACATGCTGCTGATATCTTGCTGACAGGAAGAATGGTCTGTGTCAGTGATAATGACCACGTTCCTGTGCCCTGACCCTACCATTTATCGTCCGGGTGCCACCTCTAATGCCTTCTATAGGCTGGCTGGCACATTTTAAAATGACCATTCTGTCATCCTTTTCATGTGGTGAGGACATCCAGACTGCCACACTTGCCAAATACAGAAAATGGCATTTGCAGTAGCCCCAAAGTCACCTCTGTTCTGACTCAGCTGTAGCCAATGACACAAACTAAACATGTGAGAAAACTGCTGCTTGTCCTGGGAAGATACACACATTCTAAAGAAAGAAAACTATTTTGGAACTTCTGGATGTGACAACCTTTCTTGTTCACACTCAGTAAACACATTAGTTGGATTCTTTTGATTGTCAATTAGCAACGCTTTTGCCAAGAAGACTGGCATTGATGCTGTTTTTAGCATTGAAAACTCCTGTGGGAGAAATGAAGAATTTAGCACATTGCAGGTGTTATGATTCCTGAGAGTCTGAAGATATCCTCAGAACCATTATAATTAATTAACTTTTCAATCAGAAAGTGTGACTATTTTGCTGTTAGGTTTCAAAAAGAGGTTCTTTGAAAAAGAGTAAAATAATAAAGGCTTGGCTTGAGTATTTTCTGAGGCAAGTCACATCTCACATTATTGAGCACTTGGACTGGAAATCTTGTAGGGATAATGAGGCCAAAACCAGGAGGCTTCGGATATCTTGGGCCAAATATCATCTTAGAAGAAATGATTCTGTTCCTCAGTCACCATCTATGCCCCTAGTCCTGACTTGCTCCCTCACCAAGGGGTGGTGTTCATTCCTGACCCAAGGGAGACCAGGAAAGAGATCATGAATGACAGTGAAAACCATGGTGACACTAAAATAAAGTGGACAGCTGGACTGAATATGAGTTGGTAGCTTTCCTGTTACATTTGTGTAAGTTGACTCATAGAAAATTGCCATTTTAGTAATTCAAAAAGGTAAAAGCAAATTCATATAGTTCAAACTTACATTTTTTTCTGACTGTTACATAGGAAGAAGGATATAGAAAATTCGATTCATTTAGCAAATCTGATTTATTTTCATGCAAATACAATTTCCTGAAGCTAAATATTCAGATATATAATATTTTAAATATAAGACAACCTAAAATAAAATTTTAATAGAAAGTCTAATAAATAGCCCATTTCATATATAAGCACAGTAAATTATATGAGTGACATGGTTATTATTAGCTCCTAGAGTCAGGGTGCAAGAGTTCAAATTGCAGCTCTGATATTTTACCTTTACTTTAAACAGGTTACTTACCTATTCTGTCTGTAACTCAGTTTCCCTACTATTTTTTTTTTGAGACAAAGTCCCCCTCTGTTGCCCAGGCTAGAGTGCTGTGGCATCAGCCTAGCTCACAGCAAACTCAAACTCCTAGGCTAAAGCGATCCTCCTGCCTCAGCCTCCCAAGTAGCTGGGACTACAGGCATGTGCCACCATGCCCGGCTTATTTTTTTCCTATATATTTTTAGTTGGCCAATTAATTTCTTTCTATTTACAGTAGAGATGGGGCCTCACTCTTGCTCACATTTGAACTCCTGACCTTGAGCAATCCACCTGCCTTGGCCTCCGGGAGTGCTAGGATTACAAGCGTGAGCCACTATGCCTGACTGAAATTTCTTTACCATTAAAGTGAGAATGATAATAGTACCCATTGCATGAGGTTGTTATAAATATTAAATGAGTTAACCAAATCAAATGTTTCGGATGGTGCTGAATAAATGTTAACCACTACAAATATTGTTACTTATAGTTACCAATCACCAAATGATTCAATGGGAGAAAACTAATTAGGTGTGCACATCCCTACCTTTGAAATAGATTTTTAATCTAGAACAACTGATCTTAGAGTCCTGTAATATATTTTTAGGTGTCTGTGTTAAGCAGAGCCCATGTGGATGTTAGGTGATAACACTGTCAAAGACGACTGAAGCATTTCACGTGGTGAACTTTAGGAAAAGAGCCAAGAACTCTAGTGAGCTCTAAAGATAGATCATCAGCCAGCATAGAATTTATCTTGTGCTGGTTTATAGGTCTGGAGTATAATGACACCACAGTGTGCCTTTTAAAGGATATGTAAAATTGCATGAGGACATTATTGACTTTCTTGGTCATGATGCTCTAGCCCCTATCAAATATTATGTGTTTGAAATTTTGTCACACTGATTCCTGTCACCAGGAGAAAGGGGTCAAATCTCTCTTCTACTCTGCAGTGAAGGGACAGGAATTGTGTGAGGCTCAAGTTTTAATTTGAGCAGAGTGAGAGATAAGCTCTCAATGTCTCATGATGGGATAAAATACATCAGATAGCATGTTCATAGTCAGATGACTGCTGAAAATACAAGTAGGCAGAGCCCAAAATCTGAGCAGAATTTCCAGAGCATGGGGCCGCTACCATTCTCTTCTTCCACTGAAAACTGTAGAGGTCATGGACAAATAGCCACAGTCTCTAGAAAAAATGGACCCCTTTTATGCTACATTTAGCAGTGGACCTGAAGCAAAAGGTCCTTGGTAATTGCTATCCTCTGATGATATTAGGGAGAGTGGGTAATTGTGCAAATACTCTTACACTCCTTGCTTCTTTCTCACTCTGTCAAATTTGTTTGTTCTGACAATTCCGCATCCCTGATTAACTATCCAATTACTCTTAGTTAAATCAAAGTAATTGAACATTGCTGGAAAATAAATCCAAAACCCTGCTAACTGGTTTCACTTTAAATTCACACTATTTCTCAAATGGACATTCAATACCACTATACAATTCTGACATTTACCTGAAGTCTTCAACTTCCCCTTCTCTTATACAAGTATTTCATGCCTTTGTCCCTCCCTCCTTCTGGATTCTACTTATCTGTTAACTTCTCTTTGTGCTTCACAAAGAAAAAAAACGAACCCCCTGTGATGGGAATGCTCTTTTCTTCCCACCAGCATATCAGGAACCGGTGTCTGTACCCATAATGCTCTGTCTCTGCCTCAACCTCTCTGCTCATTTTGCTTGCGTAGGGCTTAGCTCAGCAATTCAGCTTGGTTTCTCCTATATCAACAATGTATTCCTCTCTATTGGATTTTCCCCACTGGAATTATAATCTTTGAAAAAGCTCTCTTGACCTTCACATCTATAATCTACTAATAAATTTCTTTCCTTCCCTTTATAGCAAATCTATTGATAGAGTTATTTATGTTCTCTATCTCTGCTTTTTCTCCTCAACCCACTCCAATAAGACTCTCTTTCTAAAACTACTCTTGTCAAAGTCAACAATGACTTTCTTTTTTTCTATTTTTAATTTAGCGTATTATGGGGGTACAGGTATACAACCACAACAAGTAAGATGTGCAACATTTGGGTGATGGACACGCTTGAAGCTCTTACTCAAGGAAGGAGGGGGGCATGGGCAATATATGCAACAATGACTTTCACATAGCCAAATTAATGGTGCCTGCCCTCTCAGTTACATTTGATAGACCACTGTTTTCATCTCCATGTGCTCTCATTGTTTTTCTACAACCTCAGTGCCAGTGCCATCTCAATTTCCTTTGTGAGCTTGACTTCCTCTGGTCCAGCTTTCAGTTCTGGTATACTCAGCTATTCAGTCCTGTGGCACTTTCTTTTCTCCACCTATGTTCAGTTTCCAGGTAATATGAGTCATAGTAATATATGCTGATAAATCCCACATCAATAGCTCTTGACCTCCAGTGCTCCTTGGATCTCTGGAATCAAATATCCAATTACAGACTTGGCATGCACACTTGGTATATCAAACTTTAAATGTCCTAAACATTGCTATTAATGTACCTTTTCTCCTTCCCACACACTGTTCCTTCCTCATCCCAGTAGATGCCTCAACTTTACCAAGTTAGCATAAGCCAGGACTGTATACAGCTTTGACTTCTTTCTTTGTCTCACTGGTCAACATCTAATCCACCAGCAAATACTGTCAAATGTTCTTTTCTTCTTTATTATCTGAAGGAATTTGCATAAGATTAGTGGTATTTCTTCCCAAATGTTCGCTAGATCTTACCAGTGAAACCTTTTGGACTTCAACCTTTTCTTTGTGAGAGGTTTTTGATGACAATGCTAATTTATTTAAAAGATGGTTATCCAGATTTTCTGTTTCACCTGTTAATCAGTCTTGGCAAGGGACTTTGAAGAGATTTGTTCATTTCATTTAATTTTTCAAGTTTGTCAGCATAGAGTTGTTTATAATATGGCTTTATTATACTTTTAGTGTCTGGAGGATCTGTGATGAGTCTCCTTCATTTTTGATTTTGGTAATTTATGTTCTCTTTTCCTTTTCTGTTATTGATCAATCTAGTTGGGGCTTGTCAATTTTGTTGATAAGCTCTTCAAAGAACTATCCTTTTGCCTTATTAAATTTCTCTATTGTTTGTTTACTTTTGTTTATATTATAACCCTCTATCAACTTATTTGGGGTTTGCTTTGCCTTTTTAAATCCTGGTTTCTTAGGGTGAAATCTTAAGTCATTGATTTTTAGAGATTCTCAAACCTTTTGACCTTAGGACCCATTTGCACTCTTAAAACAATGGAGAATCCCAAAGCATCTTGTTTTGGAGAGTATATCTGTAACTGTAATTATATGCTATATTAAAATAAAAGATAAATTATATATTTATTAATTTATTTTAAAATAACAATAATAAATCCATTACATGTATAAGGTTATATATTTTATGTAAAATAACTATATTTTTAAAAACAAAAATATTGGTAAAAAGTGACATTGCTTACATTTCTGTATGTCTCTTTATTATCTGGATTTATAGAAGATGGTTGGATTCTCATTTTTGCTTCTGCGATCTGTTGAATTATTGTTTTGGAGCATATAAAGAAAATTCAGCTTCACACAAATAAGTAGTTGGAAAAGGGAAGATTTATTTTGATAGCTTCTTCAGATAATTATTGTTATTCTTTTCATACTACACTAAAACTCAATAAGTGATAGTTTTTAAAGATAATTGCAATGTGAAAACTGAAAACATGTCTATGAACATTTCAAACTCTCTTATATGAAAATCTACTGGTCTACTTTGAACTTAGACTGGACTTATTATTCATTTTTTTTTGGTACCATGCATAGATAATCTGAAGTCTATCAGTTTACCAAGTTACACAGATCTTCCAAAGATTGACACATTTCATCATATAATATTAAAAAAATCACATTTGTTAATATCACTACTAATATCATAAGTCTTTAAATATTTGGCATTTGGAATTCACCAAGTTCATGGTGGTAGATACAAATTTTCCAAAATTCTCAATTTCCTATGAAAGCTCAAAATTCTTTATGACTGGTAACAAATACTACCAGTTGTTTTCCTTAAAGTGACAGGCTCACTTCTTTAATGTTTAACAAAATGTCTTCCAAGTGCCCAAATCTGAATAGTGATTCTTTTTAGCCATTATTTCAAGTAAAGCAATACCATGAAAAGTATAGGTAGTTCATCTCACAACTGAGCAATTGCACAAATGTTTTCCTTCAAGACTACCATTTTATTTTTATATGCAGCTCAAGTGCTTTAGGTGCAATCCCATTTTGTCATGCAGAATAGTAAAAAGATGTGTACGCTAGGGTTTAGATTTAATAAAATTAATATTTTCTGCTTTATCACTGATATTCTTAAGTGAAAGTGGCACCTTTTTCCTTACTGCAAGTATATGATGGTGCAAAATACAATGACTACTACTGTCACTGCCTTGCCTTGGGCTAAGGTAATAGCAGTTTTACACATTATTGCTTTTTTACCACTAGTGCAAATGCTTACACAGTGGGAAAAAGCAAATAATAGCTTTTTATTATTATGCAAATAGAATTCTCAAAGTGTCTTGGGTGAGTCCCATGTATCCATGAATCATAGTTTGAGAACCTGTGGCCTAGATCAATGAGAACAAGTGTACCTATAAAAACATTTGATAATGCTTTTTCTATTAAAGATTTATGCTTTAAAATATAGTATATTACTTTATTTATTGGATATAAACATAGAGAATATAGTATGAGCAAGAATAAGGTGATAAAAATATTTAGAGAGAATTTAAGAACTTTTATCATGACCTTAATAGTTTAATCACTGTGTAGCCTAAGTCCTTGTCTGTGATTCTTTTCATGTGTTGTTTTTGTACAATAGACATGTAAAGGTAAGTTTTTGATTAACTGTTTGCACTTATTATAGTAATAGTAGCTTCTGTATTTTGAGCTATTAATGTATGCCTGGTACCCTGCTAAGTACTTCATATTCATTAATTCATTTGATCCTCACAGCAATGTAATAACATAGGAATTATGTGTTGAATGCATGAAGTCACTTTCCCAAGGTTCCTTCCTCCTACAATTCCTCCACTGCTACCACTCAGTAAATGGTAGAACCAAGACTAACACTTGGCTACTTTCTACAAAGCCTAGTGTTGTTAATGAGAGCTGTCAAGTATTTCAATAGAGAAAATACATTGCATTCGTCTCCTTAACTCAGCTAATTGCTTATGGAGGTTAATTTTCTGAACTTACTGAGGCAGAGAGGGTTAACTGAGTAGTTGTCATCTAAAAAACCTCTTCCTCTGCAAGGGCCCAAAGTCAATGTAGCCCAACATTGTTTTCATGGCATCATAACCCCAGGTAGAATGACATTTTTTTTCATAACTATACCAGCTCACCTTCCAGTTTATTTCCCTAATCATCCCAACTGATATGTAGCTTAGTACATATAGCTAATGAAATGATAAAAGGTCTTTAAAGATGTATTTTTGTAGCTAGAGGTAGTTTCCAAACGCTTTTAATGCATTTTTTTCTTCTATTAGCTCATCTATACTGGGCACTGGGCACTTTGACACAGATAGTGAACACAGTTGAAGAACTTTTAAAACAAATATAAAAGGCATTTTTTTTTTCAAGGGCCTAAACAAACTTGCCAGTGTGTGTGTGTGTGTGGGGGGGGTATTGTCATTAAAATTGCTTTGATCTTTAAAGTGCTTAATGGCTCATAGAGAGATTTACTTAAAACATGCAAACAAGAATAAGATTTTATCCTGAAATACCTAAAATACTTTAGTAATACAGCATATTACATTTATTTTTCTCTTCTACTGTCCCATGCGGAAAAAAAAAACTCAATGTAATAAACATGTTTTCTTATTTTCTCTGATCAAAGCCCAAGATAGTTACAAGAAGATACCCCTCCTCCGCTAAACAAAGAGCAAAATACTCAAAGAGAACATAAAATTTGATATTCTATCTCCCAATAGATTGAAATTCATTCAAAACATATTATTATAGATAATGTGACTGAAAATTCAACTTACTAAAACTAGTGACACTCTAATATCCCAGAATGTCTACTTTAGTATTTGGCTGGTTGTTGCCTATGAACTCACCATTTCAACAAAAATAAACTAGTTCAATTTCCTTGTCTGAGGCTTGTGAAAACTTAAGGTTTAAGTGTGTTTCCCACACATCTTAACTATGATATTTAACAAGCTAAAAATATGGTTCATTGTTGAGAAATAAACTAGGAATAAGTCACATAAAAGTTGTTTGAAGTCTGAAGAATGTAGTGCTTTTGAGCCTATAAGAGGAAAAGTGACATTTTTTACTGCCCCATGAAGATTTCTGGTAGCTTAAATCTGTTTCTTATTATTTTTCCCCATTATTTTTTAGGGCATTTTCCTTACTCTTTCTCACCTTCCTAGGCAGTTTACTACAGACTTTACCTGTCTTAGAAACAGTTCTTCAATCGTCATGTCATGGGGTATTATTAAGAACTGACTAGAAGGTTATGGCATATCTTATTCTAAGTATTCTTCACCAAGAAAGTATTAATCTTTAGCACTTTGAATATAAGGAATTGTGTTTCCTTCCTTATGATTGATCACATTTCTATTTGCCATTGAAAAGGTATATTGTTTTTGCTTGTCAGCTAAAAAAAAGTCTCTGATGTTTATGAGATTTATCTTATAGTTGTCATCCTGTTGGAAAATTTAAAGCCAATAAGTAAAATTAATGTGTACATAAATGGAATCCAATCATTTTAAATGGATTTATTTTCAGGGGCATTAGGTTTTTTTTTAAAAAAATATAACATTGGTTTAATGATAAATTAAAACAACTCAAACTTGAGGGCTGTCAAGTATTTCAATAGAGAAAATACAGATTTTGAATCTGTTTGTCAAAATCATTCAGCCTGATCTTGCACTGGCTATAGTTCACTATTTAATCTCTCCTAAAATTATCAGGTGAGTCTTTGTGAGAGATCAACGGGGCCCACTATTTTGTCTGTTTATATTTCTACCAAGCCTGTTTTCTGAAAAGATTTGCAATATCTGACATATAAACTTCCTGGAATTTTGTAATTGTGTGATTGTTTTTTCCCACATATTTTAGGTTTTTGAATCAAGAGGTTAAATTGGTTAAAATTGAGCAGCTTATAATTATTTAATTGACTCTCTCTTACTCCACTTTTTCTTACTGTGTACATCAAACAAATACTTTCATTCTGCATTTCATTTTAATAATAGCCATATGGGGTCAATGTTGGTTAATCTAAGAAAGCAGGTAAATTTAAAATAAACGAAAATGAAATGTTTAGTTAGCCTGGAGAATATTTGGTTATCAACATTACCTAAGACAAGTAACGTGGATAAATTGAAATGTAGTTGAAGTTGCTTTAATAGCCCCTTTTTGTCTGAAGATAAACAATCATCAGATCACAGATAGTCCTCTGATCTCTCTATGAGATTTTAGCTAGTGAATCAAAATCATCCAGGTATAGAGATTTTACTTGCCTTACAGAATGCATAAAAAATCAGTTTCACAAGATAGGGAGAAATCTGGATTTTTTTTACCAAAAAGATTATATGTATTTCTATTCCAAACAAAAGTTAAATTAATACAAAATGGAAGAAACATGATAATTATTTTTAAGTTACATGACGACTAAAGAGATAAATAGAAAAACACAAGAAGAGAGTTATTAGATTATCCAGAATTCAGTGTTTAACTTGTTACCAATAAAACTACTTTTTAAAAATCAAGACTAACAGGTATCTAGAGTTATATAAATGAAATTAGTTATGTATTAGTTACAGTACAGTCTAATATGATGTAATAAATATACCCAAAATGTAGTGACTTAAACAAGAAGGGTATTTCTTCCTCATATAACACTTCAGAGGTAGATGAGTAGTTCAAAGTACAAAGCTTCCTTTATCTTGCTTGCTCTATCATTTTTCTGGGATGTTGATCTTATCCATATGGTGGAAGTTGGCTCGTAGCTAAATACATTCTAGACAGAGTGTGTGGTCTAAGAGAATACTTGGAGGTAAGAATGGGATAGTGAAAGACTTGGTCAATATGATATAGGAGTGTGTAAAGGAGTATATAGATACATAGGGAGTGTATAGATATGTAGGGGATATATGGATATATAGGAGTGTATGGATACAAATTGAAAGGCAATAGATACAAAGGGCTGTACAAATAAAAAGAGAAATAGGAGATTCTGATTGTTTTAGTAAAAAGTTTTAAAGTAGAGCTCTAAAAGTAAGGTGATATTACTAAATCATGGGCAAGGAAAACACTTTGACAAGTTATATTGAGACGTGACACAGATGGGACAGTATGGGAGGTGAGGTGTCTAGAGAGGAAAATAATGCCATTTGTATAGCAGTTTTATGTATCATAAGTAGCTAATTCAATATCAAGAATGTGTAGTGAAATTCGGATATATAGCCACTCTCTAACCACCAAGGTGGCATGTGGATTTCCGATGACAAGGAAAGAACAGGGTGGTTGTGGATATACTTGGATATCTTACTGTTCAATTTTTAAGAGTCATGTTATCTGCGAAGGATCTTTGAGAAGAAAGAATTGAGTAAGAAAGTACTCAGTTCCCCATTATTAGTAAGATTGAGTTGATAATGATCCTGTAAACCAGGGGTCACCAAACATCTTTTGTGAAGGGTCAGATAATATTTTAGGTTTTTTGTGCCATACAGTCTCTGTCACACTACTCAGTTCTGCCACTGAAGAGTAAAAGTAACCATGGGCAATGTGCAAAGAAATGAGTGTAGCTATGTTGCAATACAGTTTTGTGTATAAATAAGAGGTGCAGGGCTAGATTAAGACAATAGGCAATACTTTCTTGGCCTCTATTCCAAAGCAATGAAATTGAAGCAATTAGGTAAATTCTTTTGAGTTGTAAGTTTATGAAAGTTTATAAATAAGTTGAACTCTACTAGATATAAAATATTTAGAGAGATGAAGAAGAGGAATAACATAGTAGAATAAGCAATATTCTTTAGTAGGTAATGAAGAAAATGTTGACTTCAAAAGGTACAGATGCCTTGAAATAGAAGACAATAAATGTTATTTTCATTATATATAAATATTATTTCCTCTGTAAATGTTTAGATTCTAAGAAATACTGATAAGACTAGAGTAAGTTGTACGTAGAAAACTACCAAGTATTAAAAATATATAAAAATCATTTACAACAAATGTGGACAAATTAATAATTATTAAATGTCTCATTTTAAGGGCTTCTTCTCTTCACCCCCCTCTTTCTTTCTTATAATTAATTTAATGTGTTTGTCCTTTCAAAAAGAATTCATCTGGCATAAACTGATTCTGAATCTCATTCCAGATTTTTTAAATAGCTTCATAACATCAAAAGTTATATTAGGGAAAAGAATAGAATTCCAGGTAGGTAGAATAACAAGTGAAAGTTATGCTCCCCAAGGGATTTTAAACACTAAATATTTCTATTTTTTATACAACACTATAGAGCTTATAAAATATTAATATAAAATAAATATTATTTTAACATTGCATTATTTACATTAGCAAAATGTTTCCTATATATCAATGCTTAACATCCGAACAATATATTTTTATAAGATACACCACCACATATTTTTCCCTAAGGAAATCAAAGTCATCAGAAATAATTACCTTAACTACTTTGGAAACTGATGGTCAAATTAATAATAGCAATTATCTCAACATCTCACTCTAGGCTGAAAAGGGTAAAATTTTTCTTCTTTTATGGAAAGATCTGCCTGTCTCAAGGTCCTGCCCTTGATGTTTTAGCTGTTCCAATTCTTGACAATCCTGGGCAGGAGAGCACTTTGGACCAAATTTGCTATTTATAACCAATGGCTTCATGGTTAGCATCTGTCTGTATTGGTATTGTTATTTCTGACCAGTTAAGAACTCAATTTGGAAATCTTCAAAAAGTTGAGTGGAGCTCTGAGGTAATAATGGCCTAAACTTGAGGTGCTTTACAGCTTATAAAATGTTTTCCTCTAAGTTACTGAATTTCAGGCTTCCCACTACTCATTGAGATAGGCAGGTCAAAGGATATGGTTCTTATTTTCTAAAGTAGCAAATAAAACTCTAAGAAATGAAGCAAACTTAATCCCACAGCTGTTAAGAAAGAACTGAAACAAAGACAAGATCCCAAGTTTTCTGAGACTGCCTAGCTAGTCCACTTTCCTATTTCAAGCCTGTCAGTTTTTCTACCCCAATATCTCCATGCCCTCTTTCTACTTCCTACTGAGAACTTTGGCATGAACTTTATAATAGTTACTGGGGAAAGACTATCACAACAAAGCATATCAAAAAGTGCAACAGCAACTATATGAAGGCTCCCATTGCAAACACCTGATTAGGAGCCAAAAAACTGAAATTCTTGGCCCTTTTACTCCAGATATTAATTGTGTGTTCTTGGACAAATCATACAACCTGTCTGGCACTCAGCTTCCTTATCTAAAAAATGAAAGAATTGCATAAGACCCTTCCTACATATAAAATTCTGAAATATTAGTAAAGGAATCCACATTCAAAAACAAGACAAGACAAAACAAAACAAACACAAAAATCCCTTGCTGTGTTGTGTTGCTCCATCTTAGAACTATTGGAATGAGCTACAGACTGCAATATTGCAGCTGCCAATTCTTTAACAATTTGGACTGTGCAGCACTAACTTAAATCCACCTGTGGGAATAGGGTTGGAGGCAACACATCATCTCAGCTTGCTCTGTTTGCATTTTCAAAACCACTAAGGGAAGTTGGGTTGAAACTAGTTTTAGAAAAACACAGAAACTCTATATCAAACTTGACAAGAAAGATAACTCTTTGACATATTAATGACTTTTGATTGTGTTACTAATTTCCTATTGCATTGTTTTGAGATTCAGTTATGTTGGCATGAAACAAAAAACAATGTGGTTCCAATTTAATTTAATATATTAAGAGTCTCCAACATGGGGCACAGGTGCTTGCTATTTGAACAAATTTAACCAGTACCTTTTAAATTTTACATAATTTATCAATTGCAGGCTTAATTAGATTGACATCGATAGTAATGCCTGACTGATCTGCATTTTCTGAATTTCTCCTGGGAGCCATCTTGCCTCTCTTGTCTTCATTCATCACCAAACCCCAATCTTCACTTGAAGAACTTCCAAAGATAAAATGGCCAGTCTCACAATCAACAACATCAGCTCCATGCCTCTGATTTCCTCTTTCCTCTTCTCACGGTTTCTGGCTGTTCAACAGATGATTATAAAGAAAGACACATACTTCCCAGCAGCACCCGCATTGCTGCCCACACATGTATCTTTGGATCCAGCAGACAGGCCTGTGGTCAGTGCCCTTTTCGCTGTTCCTTTATAAGGCAAGGTCATCCAGTTCAATTCAGAGACTAGATGCTGAACTGCTACTTCTCTAATTCCAGAAAGTAGCCTGCCATCCAAACACATAATTAAAGAGGGCAGCAGCCTGTGTTCCAGAATGGTGATGCACCACTTCAGGGAAGTCTCTTGGTATAATCAGTAGCACGCCCACCTAGCCATGACCATATTTGGCTAACAGAAGGCTATTTTTCTTACTCTGTAAACATTTCAGGGCAAGTCTATTAATTGTTTCTATAAATATAATTTGAGTCCAAGACTCATCCATATCAAAATGAATCATACATAGTCTAAGGAATACAATGCAGGGTAGAATGCCAGAGGACTCATGTGTCAGTTTGCACAGTATGAAAAACTTATGACCTTTCTCAGGTCATTAAGACTCTCTTTGTTTAGCATTCTGGATCATAATCTGTAAAATACAATGCATACATCCTACTTAATTTACTCAGAATCATAATCAAAAATGTCTTTAATGAATCTTAAGCCTCTTAGGGAAAAGTTCTCCATAAATATAGGCTATCTTTCCATTAATTCACCTCTTATAATCTGTTGATTTCAGCACTTATTTTTCTCCACATTTAAATTAAATCTTTAGAAATGTCTTAACTATTCCCAGTACCAACCACTTTTCTGTTTTAAAGCATATGTATTGAATTTACAGAAGAACAATAGAGATTGTCAACAAGAAACTGGCAAGAAATTTTTGCTTTATTTGTACCTTACTAGGGAATATGTCTTAACTCCTAAGCATAATTTCATTTATTATAGAAACAAAAAGCAATTTTTTACTGAGGAATTTTTTGAAACTAATTACTAATAAATAGATTAAACTTTATCTACCCCTCTTTGCCTCCACCTCCAAATGCTATGTCTCTTCTCCAGAAACTCCAGCATAAATAGGGAAAATGGAAATATAGCTCCTTTCATGCACTTTCTAATTACAGGGTAACATTAGTATTACTAAGAAAGTCTGTTTGTTTACGATTATGATTCCAAAGGAAAGCAAACCCAGGAGCAGATGAGTAACAGTTTAGGTCCAATTGGAAACTTTCATGTATGTTACTTTTTAAGAAATTCCAAAAGATTTTTTTTTTACTAATCCTTCTGGTAGAGAAGACAAGATCATGTGATGTGCTATTCTTTCTCGCCATCTGTAGCTGTAAACAACCCTGGCCTGTCGAGAATATAACTCTGGCAACAGTATTTTGAATCATACAACCTCCTTCCCTGTCTGCAATGTTTCAAGAAGTTGAAGTACTTTAAAAAGATTTTGGGAAAATGGAGAACACTTAAACTTATTTTTCTCAACTTTTCTGCACATCTACCACGATGAACTCCCAGCAGACTAATCTTTTCTGAGAAGAATAGAACTTGTCATCTGCTGACAGAAGCTGAGTACAACCTTTCAAATTCTTGCTCTGAGATTACGTCGAGAAATTGTAGTAGAGAATTAATAAAATTCACGATTCACATGATTCTGTTAAAGCCTTTTTGGACACTTTGAAAATAGATTCAGAGCATTTCTGGATGAAAATCACCTCAGACACTTCAATAAAATGAAAGAAATGATTAGAAAGGGGAATGTGGAGAAAGAATTGCATGGCTGAGATACCATTTCAGAGAGACCAGATTCCCCAGAGAGTATCTTTCTACTTTATTTTGCCTGTGTAAATATAGCTGCAGAAAACTCTTCTTTTTTTCTCTTCTTTTCCCCCTTTGGAAAGAAATTCTCATTTTGCTGTGGCTGCATTTCTCAATGTAGCAATTTGAAAATTCATTTCATATTCAATTCACCCAACTTATTACTTCAGTCCTATTTATCTGAGTTTTCATTTTGGCAAATGTGAAATAAACTCTATTAAGATTCAAGGACAATGAACATGACAATGCAGATATCTTCTTCAACATACTGATTTCAATGCTTTGGATATATACCCAGAAGTGGCATTGCTGGATCCTGTGGTAGTTCTATTTTTAGTTTTTTAAGGAACTTCCACAATAGATATACTGTATTAATTTACATTCCCACAATAGTGAACAGGAATCCCCCTTTATCCACTTCCTTGATAGCTAAGATATGAAACCAACCTAGGTGTCCATCAACAGATAAATGGATAAAGAAATGTAGTGTATATATAAACGATGGAATACTATTCAGCCTTTAAAAAGAGAAATTCTTTCATTTGCTACACATGGATGCACAGGGAGGACATAATGCTAAGTGAAATAAGCTAGGCACAGAAAGGCAAATACCTCATAATCTCGCCTGTATGTGTAATCTTAGAAAGTCGAATCATAGAAGTGGAGAGTAGAATGGTAGTTACCAGAGGCTGCGGTGTGAGGGGGAGAATGGGGAAAGAGGAGATGTTGATCAAAGGGTATAAAATTTCAGCTAGATAAGAGGGATAAGATTTAGTTGTCTATTGCAAAGAATGGTGGCTATAATTAATAATGCATTGTATGTTTCAAAATTGCTTAAAGATTAGATCTTAAATGTTCTTATCACAAAAACTTGATAAGTATGTCAGGTAAGGGATCTATTAATTAGCTTGATTTAATCATTTCACGGTGTAAACATATATTGAAACATTGCATTGAACCCCATAAATATTTATAATTATTAGCCAATTAAAAATAAAATAAAATTTTAAAAATAAAACTGCATTTTAAAAAGATTCAAGAACAGGTATAATAGTGGGGGAGGGGGATTTTTCAACATGTAACCATCTTCAAAAAGAGAGAACTTAATGAAAGCGTTCCTTTCATTGCCTTCATCTGGCATGTTTCGTTTTGTTAAAGATCAAAGATTTGACAGAGATGAAAGACTCCAAACTTTACATAGAAGTATATATCAACCAGGAAGAATTTCTTAAGTGGAAACATTCCTACAATAACCTTCTCTATTTCCATCTCTTTATCTAATAAATTTTCTCAGGCACCTTAAAAATAAAATGGAAGAAAGTTTTCTTTTTAGACAGTTCATATTACAGCTGCATTCAATAAGTGAATTAAAAAATACAGTCAACATGGTTATATTTTTTTTTAAAAAAATCCACAAGTTTGTGTCATGTAGGCCAAAAATTCAGATGACTGAGAAATAGTCCATTTTTATTAAGATGTCTGGCACCATGTTAAAATAATTGGCACCTAATTCGTAGTTCAGACAACTGGGTGTAAAGGCAAAATTGAAAGCTGCTTCAGTTTCCTTTAAAGATTCCAATGATCTTCTTGTACCACAGGGGACACACTATGCACATATTTCCCACTGTAATCTAAGCAGAAAATGTATATTTTCAGATAGTTTTCTGTCACATAGAATAAAATGTTTTGCACATTGTTGGTATCTTAATTGCAGGGGGAAAATTCTTTTTTGCTTTATCTTTCTTATTATTGTAAAACATTTATTTTCACTGTAGAAAATAGTAAATAGAGATGTAAAAATAAAGAAATGAAAGATACTGTTTCCCTGGAGAGATAGGAAATGCCACTAGTGCTCAGTTGGGGTTTTAATGCCTGTAGGAAGACTGAAGGTAGGGTCTTGAATGTTCAAGAGAAGGAAAGTTTTAATAGAAACCCTCTATTAAAGTCTAGATTCTCAAAAACATTCATGCTAATGGGCAAACAAAAGAAAAAACTACACAGGAAACTTGTATGTTTCTGTCTGGGCTCTGAGTAAAAGACATCCTTTGAAGAAATAAAACTCCTAGACTATGTGTCTCATGGGTTTATGGTTTGGGATCCCCCAAGAGAAATGAACTACAAAATTAATATTTGTTTGGTCCATTTGGCAAAGCAAACGTATCACCCATCATGGAAGGACCCTCTCACAGTAGGGTGGACACATCAAGAGCTTTTGATATTAGGAAAACAATCTGAAAGATACTATAAAGACATATGTTTAGAATGATTACGGACAAGAATAAGGAATCAAAACATAAAGAGAACAATAGCAAACTATGAAGAAAGAATAGGCTCACCTGAAAAAGGACCAAATAGAAATACTCAGTTCTTTTCTCTGTGTACTCTCATCTTCTTAATGATTTATTTTCCCTAAACCTCAGTCTCCTCCAACACCTCTACTTGAATATCTAAAAGACATCTCAAATTTAATATATCCACAACTGAGCCAGATCTCACTCTTAAATCTACTTTATCAAAGTCATCCCCATCTCAGTTAATAGCTTCATTGTTGCTCTTTTTTCATCATACCCACATAATCTGTTGCTAAATCCAATGGGCTCTACTCTCAGGATACATCTAGAACTGTGCACTCCTGTACACCTCTAGTTTTCTCACTCTGTTCTGAGAGTCCATCATGCCTGTCCTAGATCACTAGTCTCTTGGTTTCCAACTTTGATCCCTGCAGTCCCTCCTCAACATAGCAGTCAGAAAGTAAATAAGATCTTGTCATTCTTTGCTCAGAATCTTTCAGCACCTGCTCATTTCACTCAGAGTAAAAGCAAAATTTCTTGAACGGTCCTACAGGTTCTCCTGGCTCTGGTCCCCATTACTCTAAGAGCATCCCACACTCATCTCTCCTTGTTCCCTCTGCTCCAGCTACACTGGTCTCCTCTCTTTGTTCCTGAAAACTTTGGGTCTTTGTACTTGCTATTCCTTTTTTCTGGAATCTCCTCTCCTCTCCCTGGAAGGTCTCCTCAAGATCTTTTTTTTTTTTTCCTTTTTTCAGTTCTTAGCTGACACATCAGCCCTTGGGTAAGCCCTTTCCAGACCAAATATTTTCTGTTTTAAATTATACGTACTTCCCAACTTTCAGTATTCCCTGTCTTTTTTTTTTCATTTTCTCTTTTAGAAGTTACTCCTTCTGACATAGCATAATTTACTGACTTGTTTATTGTCTCCCCAAACAGAATATAAGCTCCTTGTAGGTGGGGTTTTTGTGTGTTTTGTTGACTGCTAATGGGATTTCTTAAAAGTACCTTATGTGCTTGCCCCTGTCAGTCTTAATGACATGGTTTTCTGGGATCAATGAGAAGAGAACATGATATTTTAAATAAATAATCATTCTTACACAGAGTTACACTGTGAAAAAAATATTTTCAAAAAATAATTTATGGTTAGACAAAGGATAATGAGGGAAAGGGACAAATATATTAAAGATGGTGTAATGTTTTAAACTAGAAAATTGGAGCAGAGGGGTTTATTGATGACCTAAGAATACTGAGGAAAGTTGTTACCTCAACTTAGAAGATGATGAATTTGTTCTTTATTTTGGACAAGTTGTCTTTTAGTTATTTAAAACAAAATGTCTTGTTAACAGTTTGGTCTTAGAGATACAGTTTGGTCTTAGCTAAAACTTCTCTCTTTTGATTATTCTCAGATTTATTATCAAAAATTCTCAAATTTAAAGGTAGGATTTGAAAAAAATTATATGTTTTATAAAAACATTTGGACACTAGGAACCTTAAGAAAAATGAGACACTAAATTCTTTCACAACTAAATTTTAAATACTTTCAATTTACCTTTCCTCTGTCTATTATAAAATGCTTTTATCACATGGCTAAGCAATACAAATTGAATCAATTTTTAGTTGAAGTAACATTTATTCTCAATATTTAAAAAAATCTAAAGAAACAAAGGCATTTATTTAGAGAGAGGGTTTTTTTTTTTTTTTTTGTAGGATGGATGGGCACTTCAAATTTAAGGCCTTGATTGTTCTTCTGTTAATCTTTTTCATTTCAAAATGTGAACTTTGATTTTGTGCCAGAAGACTTCTATTTTTGCTTTACTAAGAAGTTGCCTGATGGATGATGATATTGTCCATACTCTGGCTTGTGATCCGACTCTACATTGTTCTGGTGAATTTTATACAAGTAATTTTACAAAGGTTTATTTTGTTTCTTACCACCTCCCATGGGAATTTGGATCTGGAAACCTTCTATTAGTGATTATAATATTCAACTGCAGTTGAATCAGGGCACAGGCTGTAATATATTCTGCTTAAAAATTCATTTCTGGGGCATTAGCAGAAGGCTTAATGAGAGTATTGTAATACTGTTTGATGAAAAGTGGGGATTTCTTAATTCTTTGGCTGTGTGAATAAATAGAATTTGATTAGATTTCAAGAAGTAGTTTAAAGTCACCATGTTCTTATATATTTGAATATATAAGATTTTAAGTATTAGAGAAACTCAGGTGTAACTATTGAAAACAAATTAGAGATATAGTCTTATGAGTTATATTTGCATTGCGGCAGAAATTTATACCTGATGGGTCACAGGAGTTCTTTCCACATTCCTTATTTATTTATTTCTGCCTTGCCCCCATCCTCCTGTCTTCTAAACAAGTAAGTGGCTCAAGGTCAGTTCTTTAGCCTCTTCTCTTAACTAGCTACCTCACCTCTTTTTATTCTCATCTAGCCTCAAGACATTAGATACCATCAATGTGCTGATGACAATAAAATTAATGTCTCCAGTCTAGAAATCTGTTCTGAATTCAGAATCATATGTTCAATGAATTACATTCAATCTCTTTGCAATGGATTGAATGTCTCTGTACTTCCCAGATTCACATGTTGCAATCCTAACTCCTAATGTGATTGTATTATGAGCCTTTGGGAGGTTCCACCCTCATAAATGGGATCACTACCCTTATACAAGGGATTCCAGAGAGCTCTCTCAGACTCCATTTTGGCCATGCAAGGATCCAAGAAGAGGATGGCAGTCTCTAACCTGAAAGAAGTCTCTAACTAAACCGTGACCATGCTGGGACCCTGATCTCAGATTTCCAGCTTCCAGAATGATGAGAAATAAATTTCTGTTGTTTATAAGCACATAGTCTATGATATTTTGTTATAGCAGCCAGAGCTAAGATACTCTGTTTAAGATATCTCAGAGGCCTATTAAACTTAATATATCCCAAACTGAGGTCCTGATATCATACCTCCCACCCTGAATTCTCCTATAGTCTTTCCATTTCATTAAATATTAGGGTATGCAAGGCCGGGTGCGGTGGCTCACGCCTGTAATCCTAGCACTCTGGGAGGCTGAGGTGGGCGGATTGCTTGAGGTCAGGAGTTGGAAATATTAGGGTATCCATATACCCCAGTTTTATTTGTTTTCTCAGAATAATTATTAATAGTATACACTTTAGATATCCTAAAGGTGCTAATAGTATTCCCCAAGCACCCTTAATACCCTTAAAAAGTACCCTTTTAAAATCTCAAAAGTCTTGATATCGTATATGCTAACATGCTAATTCAGTTTTCCAGTTGCTTAGGCAGCAAAAGAATATCTATAATGCCATTCTTTCTTCCACATTCCATATTTAGTTTATTAGTTTATCCTTTGGGGCTTACTGTAGAAATATACACAGAATTCAACCACTTCTCTCACATGTCCATTGCCACCATGCTGATTCAAGCGAGTATCGTCTCTTGCCTGGGGGATTGGAATAGCTTCTTACCTGGCCTGTCTGGTATTCAGAGTTTCCTATTAAAATTGTGTGTCAGATGATGTTACTCCTCTGCTCCAGATCCTCAGCTGAGTGACAAAACTCTTGTTACCTTTTGATAGTCTGCCCTGCTGTTAGAATTGTACAGCCTGCTTGGAAGCCTGCTTAGTAGAAATGACACACCCCCATTAAATTTCCCATCACTATATTCCCTTACCTGTTGGAACAATTGCCACTTTTATCTTTCCTACGTTCCCAGGATGCAGGATGTCTCTTGATTCATGGCTACCAAAACCACCTTACTGGACTCTGGTTCTTGTATTTTGCATCTATGGCTGTGTCTGTATTCTTCCTGTTCTCTTGTTTAGTTCAGCCAAGCTAGGTAGGGCTTAAAAGACCCTAGTCATTCCCAGTATGCTCCATCTTGCTTCAAGTAACCAGGCCAGACCCATTTGGTGGCTTGATTAAGACCACCAACATCTTGAATCAAAGGAGAAAGGAGAGTTCATTAGAAGAGTAGACTAGTTTGGGCACCAATAGTAGAAGTGTCTATGATATTCTGTGCAAGTATCTCCACTGTCAAATTATTTGTCCTTTGGATTGATTTGCAGAAGATGTCTAGATGGCCATTTAGAATTCACAGCATAAGGTTTATTTTCAAACTCCAAGTCTACCTTTTATGTATGTGTTTCTGAGATGGCAAATTTCTACAGAAATTTTAAAGGAATCTAAAAAGTGAGCTTGGGAAGAAATACACATATATTTCACCAGAATAATCAGCCCAAGAGAAATATAAAATGGTAGTAGGTAGTTTATTAGCACCTGAAAGTTTTATGGAAGCTCCTTCCCCAATAAAAGAGTTATAATGACTTTTGCTAGAGATGATGTAGTATACCTTTCTTCTCAACCATGTCAAATTTTTATTTTAACATTCAAAATGAAACAAGTGGAAATTTTTGATCTGCCTTTGATTTCTTAACAATTACTTACTACAGAGAAAATGCCTTAGTCCTTGAGACTTTTGTTTCTTGTCTTGCTAAATATTTTTAACTTCATTACATATAATCCATTTAAAATCTATCTTGATGGATTATTTACACATAATGTTTCTAAACATGAATCAGCAAAAAAAATCTGACTGAAATTAAGTTTCTTCAAAACCACAGTACCAAACTCTTTTACGCTCCTTTTAGGAGTATTAAAATTCATACTTAGTACTGTCCTATAAATTTATATACATGGAAAGACAACATGAAACTGAGTGACATTGAATTTAACTCATATAGTCACTCTCTTAACCCTTTGGTAAAGTGAAAAATTTGTAAAATTTTAAAAATATACTTAGAAAATTTTATAACAATGACTTCTGATTTTATAACACTTACATTCTGTAATGTCTTACAATAGAATTAATAAATGAAGGGCTGACCTTCAATCAATAATGATGAAATAATGATTTAACTACTATGCACAGAGAGACTGTACCATTCTACATTTCCAACAGCAATCTCTAGCTGATCGAGTTTCTCTGCATATTTATCACAATTTTGGTATTGTCATTATTTCTAAATTTTTGCCATTTTGCCAATTTTCTCAATGGATTGTTTGGTTTTTAGCTGTTGAGTTTTTAGAGTTCTTTATATACTCTAAGTACTAGCCCTTTTGTTAAATATGTGTTTTCCAAATACTATCTCCCCTTCTGTACCTTAGCTATAACCTTATAACCTTAACAAGTTCTTTCATAGAGCAAATATCTTTAAATAAGATGAAGGCAAATTTGTCAATTTTTCTTTTTACAAATTGTGCCTTTTTGTCAAGTCTAAGAACTCATCCCTGTCTTCAATCTCAAATATTTTCTTTTTTATTTGTAAAACATTTATAATTTTATGTTTTATATTTATTTCCACTATTTGAGTTAATTTTTATACTATATAATGTATGACACTTAGGTCTAAGTTCTTTTTAATTAATTTTGAATGTCTAATTGTTTCAGCATATTTATAGAAAAGGTTATCCTTCTTTTATAAAATTACTTTTGGATTTTTGACAAAAACCAGTTCAGCATATGTGGGTTGGGGTATTTCTGGTTTCTCTATTCTATTTCAGTGATATAGGTGTCTATCTTTCTGGCAATACTACACAGTCTTAATTACTGTATTTATATAATCAGTCTTGAAATTGGGTAGACTGTATCTTCTCACCTTACTCTTCTTCTTAAAAAGATTTTTAGCTATTCTAGTCTCTTAGTCTTTCCATATAAATGTTCTTGTTGATATCTAAAATATAAAATCTCACTGGAATTTTAAAAGAAATTAAATTAAACCTGTAGATCAATGAAAAGAATTAACATTTTTGCTATGTTGAGCTTCCAAAACCATAAACATGTTGTCTTTCCATTTGTTAAGATCGTCTTTGATTTCTTGCATTATTGCTTTTAGTTTTTAGCATACATGTCCTGTACATATTTTGTTAGATTTACATCTAAGTATTCAATTTTTTTTGAATGATTGAAATGGTGTTGTATTTTAAATTTCAGTGGCCATGTGTTCATTTCTAGTATATAGAAATATAATGAGTTTTCTATATTTAGCTTATATTCTGAAACCTTGATGAATTCATTTATTAATTCTAGGAGTTGTTTTATGGGTCCTTTAGAATTTTCTATGTAGACAATTATGTCACTAGCAAATAAGGGCTTTTATTTCTTCTTCCTTTCCAAATTTTCTGACTTTGATTTTCTTTTCCTGCATTGATGACTGGCTAGCACTCTCCAGCACTGTGTTGAATAAGAGTGCTAAGAACAGACATTCTTTCCTGAATTTAAATCTGTTTCTAGTTTATTGAGTTTACTTCAGTCTTTAAATGTTATTTAATCTGTATGGGTACTCTCTACTTGTCTTGTGTGTTAATTTGCATACAAGGCTGCAAACAGCAAAATGAATAAGCATGTCTCCCAATCTTATCTTCAAGTTCCTAAACACAATATTAAACATTAATACAAAAATATGACTTGAAAAACACCAATTTTGTAAGTTCCCTTCCTTGGCACAGTTAATGCTAAATTTTTTCTATATAAGAAGAGTTATGTAGAGGTAATATAATAGTTGAAAAAGAAAATTCTAATGGAGCCACAAGTGATCATTTTTACCTCAACTGCTTCTACAAGATAAGACAGGAGAAGGAAATAGGAATAAATGTGATAGAGTACAAAGCAAAGAATAACCACAGAGCAAAGGTCTCACTAGTAATAACAGACAGGTTTCTCAGTTTCCATGGAGGCTAGAAGTTATAATATAAACAGGCTGAGGTTGAGAGATTATTCACATTTTGTCTCCATCAATAACTAGTGTATTACCTGGGCAAGTATCTTTACCTCCCAATGTTTTGCTTGATATCTTTAATTTTACTTTAATGATAAAAATATCTACCCTAGGGAGTTAGTGTAAGAATTAGGTGAGACAAAATAGTATATATCTAGGACGTAACTAGTCTGGCACAAAGTAAATAATTAGTAGTGATTTTGTTTTCCTTTTTCTTCCATTATTCTGTTAACCCAAAGTGTTTTACAAAACCTATGCTAAACCTAAGGAACAGAGAGTATGGCAATTTGTAGAAGGTACTTGGCTTCATGTGAAATGAAAAAGTAATGTGCTACATGATGCTTCTATAATTACAGTCATTTGTTCAGTAGAAAGTACAAACAAAAATAGTTATTGATATAAATATCAATTATAAATATATCAAATATAAATATAAATATTAGATATAACTACTGATATAAATATGTCAGATATAAATATGTCTGGGAAATTTTATTCTATTTTAAAATATATGTACTGAACATCTTTGAATACTGGTGTATCTTGCACAGTGCATTGCAGCTCTTCTGTAAGGGAGGAGACAATGTAACATGGGGGGTGAGAATCCACGAAACAAGAAAAGGACCAATTTATAACTAAGTGAGAAAAAAACAGTCAGAATTACATCAGGGGACACTTCCTGATGACTGTGTAAGATTTACTCTAATGAAGAAATATTAGTATTTCACTTTGGAACTGCACTAAAATTATGCTTAAATAAAATATGTAGCTGACTATTCATTATGAGGGTGTAACCTTATAGTTCCTGGATCTTGACGAATGGTAGATATTGATAAAGAAGAATTTTTTGTTTTGCTTTATTTTTTTATTTTAATTTTAAAAGCTCTTGTGAATTATTCACTCTCTGTGAACAGGGCCTGTACCCTTTTGGGTGTGCCACTGGTTATACAATGGTTTATGAGTTGGATTTATTAAAAACTATTTCACACAGGAAAGACTCAAAATTATTGCAAACATCAAGAAAGATTATAGCTGAAATTTACCCTTTAGCAGCATCAGTCTATCATGAAAACATACTCATATTTTCTGACTGCAGTTATTGCTACCAAAACAAGGCTGATGGGAGAAAAAGAAAGTGCATTTTTCTGGGTGGTTTAAGAGCTGATCTTTAACTCTTACCTCTTGAACAATCCTGATAAAAATGATGTGGCAAGTCAAGATGCTCCACCTGGCTGTTGCCCTTTAAGTTGGCAGGGACTGATGAGCTCTGCAATTAGTTAAGTGTTCTCACCAATACCAGGGGTGCGGTAATGTTTTTCATCTTTTCCATTATTGTACATTTAACTATGAAGCATACACTCAGTTGGCATTCTAAGCACTTTTGATTGATTTACAATGTCAGTAAAATTTACAGATTATGCATTCCAAAAGATAAGAGGTAATTAATGTCTTAGGAAAAGTTTTTAGTGTAGCTTCTCTTGCCAACATTAATTTTTTTAGCATTAGTGTGTCTAAGTGTACAGAAGCAAATAAACATGAATAAATGTAATCCAAATTAAATTGCTGAGGATATTATTTTCCATTTGGTTTGCTCTGGGCTTATAAGTAATCGTTCTTGATGCATACTTTGAAGTATGACTTGACTTTTATTAGGGATGTCAAAATAATTTTCAAAGGACTGCATCATGTGTTATCATATATTCTTTTTGTATGTGCCATTTTGTTTTGTTTTTCTCCAGCAAAATATATAGATTTACCCAAATAAAAATCAGTGAAAACATTGAAAGAAGTGTAATACTGAATTTTGAAGATGAAATTTTGGAGTACTTCTTGGTATTTAGGAAAACTTTATGTGCTCTAATAAGAAATAAACTGAGATTTTCCACACTTGATTTTAGCTTTGTTTACAAATTGAATGTACCTAATAATAAAGGCTATTCAAACAATTGAGAAAGTATAGCTCTAGATTCAAGTTGACAGGCAGATTTGACAGTTATATAAAAATATCTCCTATTCTTACTTAAATCACAATATGCATATATCAGTAGAGAAAATAAATACTATTTATAATGATTATGTTTTATATTGAAACTGAAAAAAAATCAATATTTTAAAGTTTTGGATTTAAAAGCTCAGCAGGACTTTGCTTTACAAAATAATTAAATTTGGCTTTTAAATCATATGCTTTCTTTCACTCGTGATTTATAAAAGGCAGGTTTGGTATTTGAGGGGTTAGGTGAGCTTTGTAAATAAATATTTAGAATCTCAGAAAGGTATTTTTAGATGTCAGGAAAGAAATCAGATTTTTGATAACATAAGAAACTACTTATAATCAAGGCCTGAATCAATTTTTATTCAGCTTGTATATCGAATAAATACAGACAGAGTTGCTTCATGAAAATTTAGTGTAAAGTGATATGTGTCAACATGAAGTGCAGATGTGATTCTGAAGCAGAGAAGTCTACTCAGATGATACATAAATCCCTTTCTGAAGAAAATGAATATCCAGGTAGGATTAGAATACAGACATTCTTAACAAAGGAGTCAGTGAAGAGAGATTATTAGGTATGCATAAAGAATATTAACATTTTGGTATATGTCCTTCCAAATATTTTCTGTTCCAAACCACCTCTTTAGGTATCACAGAATTGAGGTCACACTATATTTAAACTGTGTCATGACCTGTTTTCTAGAATCTATAGGGTTTTCTATACATAAGATTATATCATCTATGAACAGAGATTGTTTTACTTCTTTAGCAATTTGGATTTTTTATGATTTACTTATTTATTAATTTTTATTTCAGCATATTACAGGGGTACAAATGTGTAGGTTACATATATTGCCTTTGCACCACCCAAGTCAGAGCTTCAAGTGTGTCTATCCCCCAGATGGTGTGCACCGTATCCATTAGGTGTGTATATACCAATCTCTTTTCCCCTCCCTCCTGCCCAACATTTGATGAATGTTACTACTATATTTACACATAAGTTAATAACAATTTGAGGGTCAGTACATGTGATGCTTGTTTTTCCATTCTTGTGCTACTTCATTTAGTAGAATGGCCTCCAGCTCTATCCAAGATAATACGAGAAGTACTAGATCACCATTTTTTTGTGTGTGTGTGGCTGAGTAGAATTCTGTGGTACACATATACCACATTTTTTAAAATTATTCATGTTTTGATGGGCACCTGGGTTGTTTATACATCTTTGCAACTGTGAATTGTGCTACTATAAACATTTGAATGAAGATGTCTTTTTTATAGAATGTCTTTTTTTCCTTTGGGTAGATGCCTAGTAATGAGATTGCTGGATCTAATGGTAGTTCTACTTTTAGCTCCTTGAGGTATCTCCATATTACTTTCCACAGAGGTTGTACCAGTTTGCAGTCCCACCAACAGTGTATGAATATTCCTATTGCTCCGCATTCATGCCACCATTTATTGTTTGGGGACTTTTTGATAAAAACCATTTTCACTGGAGTCAAGTGATATCGCATTGTTTTGATTTGCATTTCCCTGATGATTAGAGATGTTGAGCATTTTTTCATATGTTTCTTGGCCATTATTCTGTCTTCTTTTGAAAAGTTTCTGTTCATGTCCTTTGCCCAATTTTAATGTGGTCATTTGATTTCTTCTTGCTTATTTTCCTGAGTTCTATATAGATTCTAGTTATTAGCCATTTATTGGATGTGTAGCATGTAAATACTTTCTCCCATTCTGTAGGTTGTCTATTAGCTCTTGTTCCCTTGGCTATGCAAATTATTTTTCATTTGATCAGGTGCCATTTATTTATTTATTGTTGTTGCTGTGATTGCCTTTGGGGTCTTCTTCATAAATTCTTTCCCTAGGCCAATGTCTATAAGAATTTTTTCCAATATTTTCTTCTAGAATTCTTATAGTTTCATGCCTTAGGTTTAATTCTATTGTCCACCATGAGTTAATTTTTGTGAGAAATGAGAGGTGCAAAAAACCTCAATTATATACAAGAGAAAATGGATAGCCAACACAAAGAAACCACACACACAAAAAATCTAGGACTTGGAAGAAAGATTCACTAAAGAAATTGTAATATTAAGGAAAAATCAAACAGAACTTCTGGAAATGAAGAATTTATTCAAGGAATTACAAAACAGAGGAAATCCTCAAGAATAGAGTAGATTATACTGAAGAAAGAATCTCAAGGACTGAAGAGAACACCCTTCAAATAAACAAGTCAATCTCAGAAATAGAACAGAGAAATAAGAGAAAAGAGCAAAGCCTACAAGAAATGTGGGATTATGTAAAGAGGCCTAACATGAGAATTATAGGCATCCCTGAGGGTGAAGAATAATATACACAAGGGTTGGATAAAATATTTGAGGATATAGTGGATGATAATTTCCCTGGCCTTGCTAGAAATCTAGATATTCAGGTACTAGAAGCTCAAAGGACTCGAGAGATTTATCGCAAACAGGAAGACATCACTACACATAGTCCTCAGACTGGCCAAAATAAACACAAAAAAGCATTCCTACGAGCTGTAAGGCAAAAGAAGCAGGAAACCTACAATGAAAAACCTTTCAGACTAACTTCAGGCTTCCCAACTGAGACCTTACAAGCCAGAAGAGACTGAGTCTCTTCTGAGCCAATTCCTTATAATAAATCTCACCTCACCTCCACCCAGTATAAACATGACCTCCCATGCACCCATGCATTCATCCTATTGGCTCTATTTCTCTGGATAAGCTTGAACAACACAATTAGCTACTGTTACAAACTCAAGTTTTAGATATCATAATCTTAAAGCAATTATGATCACATAATAATATACACATGAAGGGTCATCAGACAGTTTATGGAAAATGCATCTTATGAACACAAACTATGTTTGTATTTCAATTTTTTGTACCAAAATAAGTTTATACTAACATTATATCTTTTGGATCTAGTTGGCATATTGTGTTATTTAAGTCCTGTATTTCCTTTTTTATTTTCTGTTTGGTTGTTTTATCCATTATTGAGAGTAAGTATTGAGGTCTCCAGTCATTATTGTAGAATTGTCTCTTTTCTCTTCAATTCTGTCAATTTTTGCCTCACATATTTTGATGGTCTGTTACTGGACATATACATTTTTATAGCTGTTATATCTTCTTGCTGTATTAATTATTTTATTAATATACACTGTCCTTTTTGTCTCATAACCTTTTTTAATTTAGAGTTTATTTTGCATGCTATTAGTATAGCTACTCTGCTCTTTTTATGTTACTATTTGTATGGAATATTTTTTTCATCCTTTTACTTCAACTTATTTGTATCTTTGGATCTAAAATGACTGTCTTTTAGATAGCATATAATTGAATCATGTTTATTTGTCTATTTTGACAATTTCATTTGATTGGAGAGTTTAATCCACTTTAAAGTGATTGCTGATAAAGAGGGATTTCTGTCATTGTGCTATTTCTTTTCTATATGTTCTATAGAATTTTTGGTTCTCATTTATTGTGTTACTATCTTCCTTGGTGTTTAGTTGATTTTTTGTTTTAAAACATTTTACTTCCATTCTTATTTCTTTTTTGTATATTCTATAACTGTTTTCTTGTGATTACATTGGGATTACATTTAATATCTTAAAGTTATAACACTCTAATTTATACCAGCTTAACTTTAATAATATATATAAACTCTGCTCCTTTACAGTTCTATACCCATGCCTTTCATTTATTGATGTACCCAAAGTACATCTTTATCCATCATTTCCAAAAACACAAACTAATAATTAGTTTGTTTAACCACATTAGTCTCTTAAATTATGTCTCTTAAATAAAATGTGGATTTACAAACCTAACTTACAATAACACTAGCTTTAGATTAATTTTTTAAAGTTTATTAGTGTCTTAAATATGTAGAAAAACAAAAATTAGAGGTAGATATCATTGCAATAACAAAACTAGCTTTTATAATTACCCATACATTTACCTTTACTGAGATCTTTATTTTTTCATATGGCTTGGAATTACTATCTAGTGTCCTTTCATTTCAACCTGCAGGACTTCCGTTAGCATTTTTGTAGGGCAGGTCTAGTGATAACTAACTCTCTGAGCTTTTGTTATCTAGGAATGTTTTAATTTCTCCCTCACTTTTGAAAGACAGTTTTGCCTGATAAAGGATTCTTTGTTTACAGAAAAAAAAAGGCATTGGCACTTTTAGTCCCCTGAAAGTTCCTTCAGCCCTAGTGAGAAGGGTACAACAATGGCCACCTACCTCTGTGTCTGCACCTTCACCAGCAGAAGCAGCAATCAGATTCCTGACATTTGGAGGACAGGATTCTTATTACCCACTATCATCACAGAATAGTCTTCTGTAGGTGACTTTTTAATATTGTCTATATCATTTGTTGGAAATATTTTTTCTAATTTTTTAAATGTAAGATTGATATATAGATTTTATAAAATTATTTATATGCAATGTTTTTCTTTTTGGTTTCTTTCGCTGATTTTAGTTTTAGAAAGTCCTTCTCCATCTTAAAATTCATCAAATATTCACCTATATACTTTTTTCTAATTTATATAATTTAAAAAATTTTAACTTTTCAAATCATCTAGAGTAGGTATAAAGACATACAGTATAAAGTTAAGAGCTAAATTAATGCAAATTGTTACAGCACATTTGTTGAATAATCCTTCCCTTATAATATTCTTTCTGCATATCTCTCTCTTTCTCTTTCTCTCTCTTTCACACACACACACACACACACACACACAATCTCTTTTTATTATTTATTCTTGTATTTAATGTGATAGTCCCTTATATTCTTAACAGATGCACATATTTTTGTTCTTTGAGTAAGCAGATTTGAGATGGAAAGTTTGAAATTATACCTACTAGTTTGGGAAGCTTAATGAACATAAGCATTATTTAGATTCTTCATTGTCACTTTGACCTTCTTTTAGCCCATCAAAGAAATTTTTTTGCTCTTTTTCTCAATAGTGGTCTTTCTCACCACTCCTTGTTTCTTAAAAGATGTCACCCCTTCTTCTTTGATATCAGCTTCACCTCAAGACTCCGCCTCTCTGACATTCTTCCTCAATTTCATCTTTAGTAGGTTAATCCATATATTGTGCTTAGGCTTCTAACATCAGGTTTTTTTCTATCTCCTAACATACATGCTACACAAATGACCTTCCTGCTTAATCATCTGATGATCAATTAAACCCACACACATTTATTGTCAGCCATATCCATATCATATTGCTTCCCTAAATTCCAAAACCATCCATATGTTTCATTTCCTACAAATAATTCCACTTGGCTATGCTATAGACACATGGAATTAAAGTATTCAAAGATCACATCTCATTGCTCCTCCAATCCTTTCACTCTTGAAAACCTGTTCTTTTTCCTGTACTCTGTGTTGTCCTTGACACCCAAACAAGAAACCTAAGAGCCACACTAGACTACTTTTTTTCCCATTGTCATCCCATCACATTTTCCAAGCCTTAACATCCATTTCTACTTCCACAGCCTTGATTCAAGCCCTTATTATTTCTTAGGCTCTTCATGCCCAAATAATTTTCCCATTATAACATCTCTCTATTAATACGATGTCCTAAAGCAAAGCTTTGAGAAAAGAAGGACATAATCTGACAAGATAGTGTTAGTGCTCTGCATGAAATGGTTGACAAAAACATCCAGAGCTTTTATTTCTATCTTGAGGAACAATGTGTGATACTTGCAATTTTTCAGTGCAGAATAACATGACAAAAGATAGTACCTAAAAATCAGTTCTAAAAATATGACCAGAATGGATTTCCAATAACTTAGGGGGAGAAGGGGTATTGCAACCAGGAAACAAGCACTATGATGTCCTTCCTCTCTACATGCCATGGGAAATTCTACTTGCTTTAAGAGTAATCTTTCTAAAATGCAAATCTAATAATACCACTCACCTGTTTTAAAGTCTTTCTGTAGCTTCCCATAATCCTTAGGACTAAATATAAACTACATATGACAACATAAAAGGCCCATTAGGCCCTGCTTCCACCTCTCGCTCCTATCTCTTTTTCTCTGCTCCATCATGCTCAGTGAACATTAGCACTTTTATACCTTTTATGCAAGTCTCTGAGTGAGTCATAATTTTTAACTCTTCTCTGCTCACCTGGTCACTATTCTAGCTCTTCTTTCTTTACTTGTCTATTAATCCAATCTCAGCCTCCCTCTTTCTAGAAGTGTCCCCTGAGTTCTTCACAGGCTGGAACTAGTGTAGCAAATGAGCATGGTCAGTTTGGAATTGAATACTGTCCCTACAGTATGCTATTAACTATTATTAATAGAGCTACTATTAACACAAAGCCTTAGTTTTTTAATCTACATATAGTCATGTGTCGCTTAATAACTGAGACTCCTTCTGAAAAATGCATTTTTAGGCAAGCTAATTGTTGAGAGAACATCATAATGTGTGTTTACACAAACCTAGATGGTATAGCTTACTACACACGTAGGCGGTATGGTATAATCTACTGCTCCTAGGCTACAAAGCTGTATGGCATGTTACTCTACTAAATACTGTAGACAATTGTAACACAGTGGTAAATATTTTTGTATCTCAACATAGAAAAGGTATAGTAAAAATATGGTATTGTAACTTTCTTTGTTGACTTTGTTAACATCATTAATTGGCCCATGACTCTAATTTGCAGGTAGTTCTCCAATATAGGTCACAAGAACCTTGGCGTGCTTGACAAATATTAGGTACTCTAGCAATGAATATATGAATTAAGGATTTCCTATATAATTTTGGATATTTCTGAGTTGCCTTTTGGCACCAAATCGTTTTTTCCCTTCAAAGTTTGTGAAAAAACCCTGTAGGCTCTGGAGAAAGACATTAGCAATGTGATCTAGGAAACAAATCCTTGTTGCTCATATGGAAACTATCTCTTTCTAACCTTTTTTATTTACTGAAACCTAATAGGACTACATCACATTTGAGGCTGTTCTTTGTATACTGGCTGATCTTTAATCCATTTGGCTTCAAAGTACAACGTAAAGTGTTTTTATAGCTCACATTGAGAATGCTTTTACTGAATTCTTGTACAACGTGAACCATATAATAGGTCCTATGAGTTCATCAAGAGGTTACCATTACCTTCATTCCACTGTTTCTTTTGTGGGTTTTTTTTGTTTGTTTTTTGGGGGGGTTGGTGCAGATTGTGGATTAGTTCTATACAGAAACTATAATTCTTTATTCATGAATATTTTTAAAAATGATGCTTACAATGATAGCACTGGTACTCTAGATTCAGAATGTATAGGTTCAAATTCAGCTCTGCCACTTACTAGTTTTTTGACCTTATACAAGTCACTTTTATTTTATAAGAATCCATTTTCCCTTAGAACAATCAGTGATATAGTAAGATAGTTGGTGGGATTTAAAAATATGGTTTATATTAAATATTTAGCTCCATGCAAGTCACAGATTAATCACCAATATTAAACTATTGTTTTATTGTTAAAAATAGAAATTAATTTGCCCCATTAAACTTACCTTTATATAGTAAACTAATACAACATTTAACAGAGAACTCAATGACAAACTTACCTTCATTTTTCTTGACATCTAGACATCACCATATAAATAGAGGTTATTTTGGTGTTATTGTTAAACAGTATATTATTAGTACTTTCAAATTTGAAAACTATTTAGCTGTACTTACACATTTAATTATTATTTTTCTTTTATTCCAGATGTAAGTGTACATGTTTCAGTTAGGGAGAATAGCTAGATAAGAATTACTTTTGGTGAATTTTCTAAAGAATTTCTCATGAAGAAAGAACACAATAATGTCTGGACATCTGGTAAAATTCTAAGCCTACAAACACATAATTTAAACATATTTATTTTCTACAGGGAACTATAAAATTGCCACACACCCTCAATCCTCCCATTCCTCATGCATAATATATTGGTAACATCCTTAAAATCTATTTCATTAAGGATAGATTAAGTGAAATATAGTACATAATGTACTTTTAAAAAAAAATCCAGGCTTTTCTTTTTTCTTATAGTAACCTCAACCCTGAACAAATTCACCTTTTTTTGCATCTAGAAAACCATGAAGACATAATTTAGGGACTATGTGTCCTTGGCTCTGGTTGTACAGAAAAATATAAAAGAAATTATATGTGAGAAATATACAGTCTGTAAAGAAGTGCTTCTAGTAGAGAGATTAAGTATTGGAACCTACAAGACTCTGATTTGTGGATTGCATTGGGTAGGGAGCCAGTGGGAAATGCTGGTGCTAAGGTTAGAAGAGGATGGAACCTTCTCAAGACAATCTCACATCTCAACTTTTGTGTGATTGGAATTATTTGGCATGGAACAAACTGACTTGCACCTAGCTTTGGGTAAATTATTTAACGGTTGTAACTTTAGGAGATTTCAGCCTGATTTCTAGATTCACAAGAATTAATCACAATCACCAGGTGAGGAGGGAGTGGTGCTTAGAAAAATACATATCCTGGGACCAGACACCTGGAACTCATAATTAAATAGCTATGAGTTGGCTTGAGTGTACGTATGTATGTTTCACAGTTCCATGAGTAATGTCTGCTCAACCATCTTCCAGGGGTCTTTTAGTCCATACATACTTTGAACTTTTTCATTTTCCTTGCCATTTCTGAAATCAAACATATTTATTTGAAAGTATAAATAAAATCAATATAAAGAGTCTTTTCATAACATTCTTTTGATTAACTTCTTGAGTTTGTCATTTGTTTATGTTAATCATTAAAGTTTCATTTTCAAACTCAGTGCCCTGTGAGTGGTGACATTGCCAATATTAGGCCTAGGATGGTAGGAGCAAGGTGCCTCTTCATTGAAAAATGGATATCAGCTGTGACTGGATATCAGGAATTCAGACTTAATAACTAAAATTGACTTTTCCTGTCTCACCCTCTTTACCCACCTTTCTTTCCTGTCTTCCAATTGCACTCTCATGCCATGGTTTTCAAGCAACTCTGGAACCCACATGTTACTGGCCTACACTTTGCCTCTGCAATGTTGATTCCCTATCTTGGGTATCAATCCCCTTTGCTAGGTCTGTAAATGTATAGCATCTCCTGCATTTCTTTGCCCTGCTTTCTGATCAACTGCCCTCTTCACCCTCTTCTATTTTGACCTAAACTTCAAGAAGTGTACTTAATCATGGTTAAGTAGTGTATATATTGTCTCCATTTCCTCACTTCTCATTTACTCCTCACTGAACCAGAATTTAGTGTCTGTTCTCATTATCTTACTGAAATTGATATCTCAGAGGTCAGTAAAATATGCTAAATATGATAAGTAATTAACTCATTATAATATGGTTAGTAGTTAAATTTCTCGCTACAATGTGAGCTACGTGACACCAAGTTCTGTGTCTTATTTATTTTTGCATCCCAAGCACCAAGAATAGTATCTGGCACATATTAATTGCTCAATAAATATTTGAAGAATCAAATATTCAAATGTTTGATAAATAAACATTTCTGACACTCTAATGGAAAAGAAAAATAAACCTCAAATTATCTTTTTAAATATCCAACAAATCCTATGGAATAAGTATTATTTTCACTGTTAGAAAGTAAAGAAACATTAAAAATAAATGAATACTTCTTAAGTACGTTTATCCAGGCCAAGCACTACATTATGAGATTCATGAACATTGTCTCAATTATCCCCAACATAGAGGTTTTCACTTTACAGATTAAAAACCTGAGATTTTAAGTAACTTGCTCAAGCTCAGACAAGTTATGAGCAGCAGTAAGATTTAAACCCATATCTGACTGATTCTAAAGCTGACGTTCTTTCCACTCTACTTTTTAAACATGTTTGGTATCATATGTCAGCAGACTTCAAACTTGGGCATCAGTACTCTTAAGGGTACCTGAAGACTTTCCAAAGGGGTTCGCTGGCATGCTTTCATAACTCATTTCTGGTCAGGGACATCTGTGGGTTCGAGTTTCCACCTCCTTTTTCACATCTACTGTTATAAACAGGAAAAACCAAAGGTGTGATTGATTACATCACTGGCTACCAGTGATCAACTCAACTCCCTGGAAGTCAGACTGGAAGTCAGAGAGTAGGGCTGAAAGTTCTAGTCTTCTAATTCCTGGGTTGGTTTCCTTACCAACCAGTTTCTATCTTGAAGCTCTCCAGGAGGCCTTGATGCCAGTCATCTCATTAGCATACAAAAGACACGCTTCACTATGGAGATTCCAAGGGTTTTAGGAGCTGTGCACCAGTAACAGGGGCAGAGACCAAATATATATCACAATATTACATCTACCATTCCCGCATTTTAAAAAGAAAGACATCCTAAGATTCTTGCCATTAGGTATTGTCCCAAAGAGTATTTAAAAAATAAATTTAAAAAGGCAATTTCATGATGACAAGAAAACAGTTTTCAAAATATTGACATCTGGAAAATGTTATTTAGTCAAGGTGCTCATCTGTGTCTCCATTATATATTTTTCATGGAAGAAGAGCTAAAAACTTTCACATTGGATTCTGAAAAATCAGTGTTAAGCCTACAAATATAAGAAAAATTAATTAATTTAAAGTAATAATATATAAAATTTATAATTTAAAATAATGTACTATATTTTCTTCAACATTTATTTTTTACTTGTAGGAGAAACCTTCTTTACCATATTTTCCTTAAGATGGGCAAAACTCCTTCATTTATTAATATGACTTAACAGCAATGACTAATACACCTTTTGTAAATGATGCCCTGAAGTGGCCAAATACTTTCTCTCCTCTTTGCTATTAACTTTTACTAAATCCTGACTCTTCAGCAACAATATTTATTCATGAATGCATCAAACAGTTGGAAAAAAAACTTCATCCATATCAATTAACAATGTATTCCTCATAAAATTATAATTTTATGTTTAATAACTATCAACATTTGGATTATACTTACATAATTTTAGTCATTATATACAAACAATGTTGGAAACCAGAGCTGAAATATTTCCCCCAACTTCCCTTCAATAGGTCAAATCTGAAGAAATTGTTTTAACTCAGAGGCTAAAATTACAAAATTAAATAAAAAATTCCAAAATGTTTACATGTTTTTATGATAGCAAATTATGTTAGAGTGATTTTAAGGATTAAGATATATTACAATAGGGTAAAATTATGTAGGGGAAAGTGGAATGGAAATAAGAGTTCAAGGAGAGAAAAGGAAGAGATCACATAGTAACTTAAAAAATTGTTCATGTGTTTTTAAGATGAATAATGAGTGGTATTAAAACACTATAATATATAAGTTCCACTGGATAAATTTAAACTACACCAGAAGTTACCGCATTTGTAACTATTTAAACTTTGGAAAAATACAGATGTTAACTTATAAATGTGCCATGGAGTAGAAGCTTTTTCAGAATTCTTTTAGGAGATATATGAGCCAAATTTTTAAAGACAACTTTTAAAAGTGTCAGGATATGGTGGGGAGTGCCCTGAATATACACAGAAAATTCTACAGTCTCTGGCAGCTCCCACCTCCCCTGAGGACTCACTAATCCTGTGAATTTGGGCAAGTTATCTAATTTCTTCAGGTCTCCTTAGCCTCATCTACAAAGTAGAAATAATGACACCCACATAATAGATTGTAGCAATAACAAGGGAATTAATCTATGTAATGCAATTAGTCCTGCCTTGGCTCACAGAAACCTCTCAATAAATAACCACTGCTCCTGTTTTTATTGATATCATTGTTATTGTTATGTTTTAATGACGGGGCTCTGATAGCCTTAATGTGAATTTGCTAGCAATTAAGAAGGGCATATCTGTGTTAGCTCTCAGCGTCAACATTTCTTTCACTTAATAGACACAAATTTGCACATTTTGCTTGAGTGTGAATCTGTTTCTTGTTTAAAATTCTTCTGGCCTTTCCTGTAAGTGCCTCTCTAGTGCTTTTCCTTACCCTCCCCAAACATTGGCCGAGGGCCCACTCAGAAGTTTCTCTCTTCACTTTTATCCCAGAACTGCTGGTCTCAGCATGAACTCTTCCACCTTGCTGTCTCTGAAATTCATACTTCCTCCAACTCTCCCCCGCCCAGTCCTCCCCATCCAGTGAATTTAGCCCTCTTCCACCCTTCTGCTTGGTTGAGCTATCATTCCATCTTGAGCAAACTCCTTATTCTTATGAAGAAACTTTATGCAAAATTATTTTGAAATTAGATGTTATGTGTATCACACTGTAATTGATTAAGATTTAAAATTATCAAAAGGAAATGCTGATAACAGGCTGAATTCTAAGGCAGTTTCTCAGCAAAAATGCATTATGTCAGTAAAACAGCAGGAAACCAAAGGGGCTATTGTGAGCTAGATTCATTTTAGGTACTTTATTTGAGAGTTAGACATTACACTCAGTCAAGTAGCAATGCAAGAATGTCCAGAAATATGCTAAGGAGTTGGTTAAGGAATCTTGAATTTCTGCGATGAAAGAGATTGTAGAAAACATAACACCCTTCTTTTAAGGTTTTATTAATAATTTACTTGACAATAAATTTATACCACTTTATGAACTGCACAAGGATAGATGCAAAATGTTAGAGAAAACAGAGGCAATAGCTATACCAGATACAAAGGACTTTCACAAACAAAGAAGATGAATAACCTACTTAAAAAAAATCAGCAAAGAACATGAGCAATCAATTTGTAATAAAATACACCCTAAGAATATTGCATATTTTCAATCGTTTAAATTATTTTCAGTTAAGCTTAAAAATATATTATTTAATTTATAATCCTCTAATTATAGTGTTAGAGTATCTTTTAATATAGCCTTTACAGAAAGAGTTGCAGTACTAATTGCAATTTCAGAATAAATAAATAAAGGTGATAACCTTTCAGTTATACCATGTGGCCAGTTAGCTAACTGCTGACTACTAGTCCGCAAGCTCCTTAATATCAAGGACTATTTTTTTACATCTTCAGTATTTGATTCATAGGGTGGGGAAAATATATGTCAAGTACATATTTTTGAAAGATAATGCAGAAAATTGGTGTCACCTTGGATTTGGAATCTCTCTTTTCATTAGTATTATATAAACTAAAGTATGCATTTTATAAAATTAATTTGTAATGATTTCGCAGAGGAAATAGTTGCTGTTTTACTCTTTGCTCAATGGAATTTCATATTTCGACTTTAACACATAGGCATGCGGCTCTGGTTAGCCATCTGTGGAAGTAGGGCATGATGTTGCTTAAGGTTTATTCCACCAAATTTTTTTCTAACTCATTATATGTGATCTGTAAAAAGGCACTTGGGACTAGGAAAGTTATAAAATAAGGCAGAGTAACAAAAAGAGTGGGAAGAGAGGGAATGACCCAAAACTAATTTAAATATGGGGGAAAATTTAGCAAAGGAAGCAAAAAGTAAGAACTAAAGATGAGGAGAGTAACTAATGAGTTGTACACTTTTGGCTTCCATTCTGCTTCATAGACTCACTCAGCAGGTTCATGTCTCTGTGGGCCCCAGATCCAGGGGTCACAGCTGTTCATAGAAGTCATGTGGGTGGGAGCTGGGAGAGTACCCAAAATGTGACAACATTGGCTGATGTGTTGTTATCTCTATGTCAGAGACGATGGCCAGCTATGTTGCTGCAACAATCCTGATAAATGCATGATTAGATTTCAGAATGATGTGGAAAACAAAATTTATTCCCAATGCTTTAAGTGCAGGCTGAGCACAGTGACTTCCTTTCAAAAAAGTATGAAAAATGAGACAAAAGAGTGGAGAGACTGAATAAACTCTACTTTAGCTAAATAAGCAAGCTCAACGTCAACAGAGGTTAAGTTATGTCAATAGTATGTACCCTTGATATGAGTGATGAAAACGGCATTTGACCTCTGTCTTCTTCCTCCCCAAAAACCCATAACCTCAGTCTATCCATGAGGCAACCATCAGACGAATCTCCATTGGGAAACCTGTCACAAAATACCTGACTACTACTCCTCACAACTGCCAAGATCATCAAAAGCAAGGAAAATCTGAAAACAGCAAAGAGGAATCTGACGAGACATGATGAAATGTAATGTTGCATTTTGGATGAGATTCTAGAACAAATAATAAGACATTAGGTAAAAATTAAGGAACTATGTATATAGTACACTCTAGTTAATGGTGATAATGATGATGAAAAGAGAAGAAAGGTATGTGGATTGTATAAAAAATCAGGGAAGTTTTGTGGTGGAGGGATGGAAACTGAGTTCTTGTTGCATGGGCTGTCTTGTATTGTGATCCCTCCCTCCCTCAAAATTTCTGCTACTTTGAAACATGAGCAGAAGAAGTAGACAGTGAGGTGTCCCTTCTCTGGGAATGGACAACCTGGCTGCTGAAACAGAGGGCTCATTGGGACACCAAATCAAAAATGAAATATTGAAAAAATATAAAAAAAATAAAATTTTAAAATAAAAAACAAACTTAGGCTCACTCCTATAAATAGGGAGTTGCTAGCAGTTACAGATTTGTGCTTACATTTTATATGTTACTGTTATCTAACATTATCTGATCCTAATTTTTACTTGTCAGTAAAAAGTTGTCTTTAAACTTCACAAATGTTGTCAGATATACTCTTGCTTTGTTTAGCAAAATGGGATTTTATGATACAGGATTCTGAAAGGCAATACAAATTTTACCTATACTAACAATTTAAAAAAGCATAATAAAATATAAGTAGAAGTCTAATTTTCTCAGAGTAAGCTGTTAAATATTAATGCAAGTTTAATTGACATTTTTTTAAAGAGACATTATTCATACACATTCTTCTTCTCACTGTGCCTCTAGGTGTACTAAAAACACACCCTGATGAAAACTTGCAAAGTTTCCTTTTTCATTCAGCAATGTTATGTGGAAGAGCCATTAATCAGGCCACTGTTGATTTAGTTGTGAGCACTAGCTGCAGTGTAATTTATCACTACACGCCTGTGCTGTGGTACTTTTTCCTGTTTCCTGATGTTTCCTTGTCTGTGACAGCACAGTGATTGATTTTTACTTTCTGTAGTGTAAAAAAGGTAGACACATGTTTTGTTGCATATGCTTTGGTATTTTATGGATAATATTGAGAATGAACATAAAGCTAACAAAAATTTGGAAAAACATTGTTTTGTTAAAAATCTTAAGTAAGAATAATAATTTGTGACACAAGTTATGAATATATTTCACATATTTACTCCTTGAAATTAAAATGATTAATTAGAAAGCTAAGTCACCTTTTTTATACTTCTGGTATATACGTATGTTTAACATAGAGGGAACATAGAATCCAGATTTTCCCTATTGGTTGTATTAATTATAGTAATAACCCCAAACCATATATACTTGTGGTTAATTTTATCTCATGGTCCTTGTATTTTAAAATGAAGATCCTGGAGCTCAAATTTAAATTTGGTAATATCTCTTATTGAAACTAAAAACAAAATTAAAGTCATTTGATCAAATTTCTCAAAATGTATAATGAATACTTTTTAAATTTTAAAATAAAACAATGTGACAAAAGCAGGTACAAAACTCCTTAACATAATCTTGTAATAAAATAATAATAAAGTATAAGAGGGTATAGTACATTTTATAGACAATAGAAAGAACAAATATGAAGTAGACAGTTCCTTTGAGAATCATATAAATTAATCTGTAAATTTCTGAGTATGTGTCTCTCTCTTCTTCCTTTCTTGAAACAGCTTTGATTGTATCATTCTTCAATTCAAACATTTAGGTGGCTACCCCATTACCTATAGAACGAAGTCCAACTTCTTTGATTTCTACAATTGATAGTGACCAATATCTATCTAAAACACCCGCATTATCTTTATTGTTGTCTTTCCTGAGGACTTATCTCTTTCTCCCTTGTATGCTATTTGTGTATATGTCAATTTTCCTTCACTCTGCTGTGAACCTTTGGGAGTAGGATCTCTGCTTGATATAATTTTGTATTCTTACAATTTCAATCTTACATGACATATTACAGCTATTCAATAATAAAAGAATAAATCATGGCCTCAAAAATGGACATTCTCTCGGTGGCTTTGATCAGAACAGAGCACAATGGAATCACCCTTGTCCTTGACACTCGACTTCTATTAATGCAGCCTAAAATTGTACTATTACTATTTTAGCAGCTAAGTCACGCTGCAAGTTCATTCTGACCTTGCAGTCAACTCTAACTGCCAAACCCTTTCAAATGAATTGCTGTTAATCCTGTATGTGTGAGTATGTATTTTTTTAACAGAAATGTAGAACTTCATGTTTCTAGCTCTTAAATTTCTCCTTATTATTTCTGGCCCATGTTGTCAGCCTGTTGAGAATATTTTGAGTCCTTATTCCAATACCTCTCTTCTTAGCTCTCTCTTCCAGCTTTATGTCTTCTAAAAACTTCAGTAGACCTGTCTTCTCTGTCTTCATCCAACTGTTAACCAAATGTTGAACACTTGTCTGGCCCAGGGTAGAGGCATGGACATGACAGCAGAGAGGACCATCCTTCCAGATGGCAGAAGTCCAGTCATCAATGCTTGTTTGGTACAAACAGATATGACTACACATAATTATTATCACCAGATTCATGAATTTTTCATTCTTTCACCGAATAACAGGAAAGATTTTACTAAATGTCTTACAGATGTCACAATGCACTAAGGAATAAGTTGTAATTTTTTGAATACCTATTTATTAAATACCTATTGAGTTTCAGGCACTCTACTAGATATGGCACAAAATTTACCTTTTTGAATACTATCAATTGTAGACCTTATTATCCTTATTTTAAAGATGTGAAAATAGAACCTCAGAGTGGTAAAATATTTGTCAGAGATTTCACAGCTAAAGAGTGTCAGGACCAAGCCTCCAATGTAAGGTCCAGCTAATAAATGCCAAGTCTGTCCTCAACTCTTCTCTTTGCTCATTCACCACATATAATCCATAGCTAGTCCTGCCAGCTCCACCTCCAAATCCAATCTCTCATTGCATCTCCATAATAATATTCTGGTCCTAGGGACCATCATCTCTTCCCTGGATCCTGTAATAGCTTCTTATCTGTTCTCTCTGTTTTCATTATTGCCCCCTCAACTCTCTATGGAAAAAACAAAATAATCTTTTAAAATCCTAAATAGGATTATACAATTTCTCCATTTAAACACCATCCAATGGACTCTTATTGACTAGCATACATCTTAACCACATTTTTATGAACTATATGTTCCTAAAGAAATTGGTCCTGTGTTTATACTGAAACTTATCTCCTGTCTTGCTTTCCCTTTCTCATACTGTTGTAGCCACACCGGGTTTTCTTGATATTCCTTAGTAATAACCAAGTTTATTTCTTCCTAGAAGGTGATTGTAGCATATCTTTGTGCAGCTGGTTCTGTTTTACATTAAGGTATCAACTGAATTATCCCCTTTCCAGAGAAGACTTCTGTCATCTCCCTATCAAACTTTCTCCTCCCAGTTGCTCTTTTTACTTTGGTCTGTGTTATTTTATTCACATCTTGTATATTTAGTTTAAATTGCTATATTTATTGATGTCTTTTCTTATAAATACATTTTTGCTCTCTTGAATGTAAGCCCCATGAGGGCAGAGAATTCTGCTATTTTTTTCATTGCTAGATCCTCCAAACCTACCTCACAGTAGACTTTTGAGAAATACTGGTTAAATCAATGAAATAATTGTCTGATATTTTTATTAAATAAACTAGAAAAAGAGGTATTTCTTATAAATAAAATCAAGCATTTTACTAGATCCCAGTATGTAGTAACTTAGATTAGAAAGAAAGGGAGGAAATGGATAGAGTGAAATTAAAAAAAAAGAAGAGCAAATTTTATATCAATGACTTAGGAGTACAAATGAAAATAAAACTATATTGAGGAGGAATGTACTTTTACACATCCTGACAGTATTTTTCAATTTCAGGATGTATCATTTCTGGCACACAAATTAGAGAAAATCACTGCAAGTGGCCGTGATGAGTAGGAGTGGAATGCAGACAAAGAGAATAGAGGGTGTTGCTTTATTTCTCTTAAGCCAACATTTAAGATCTTTCTTCAAGAAACTATGCAAATTGACTTATAAAGCTGAGGTTGTATAATAACTCAACAGGCATTAATATCAGTGACAATAGTTCTCAAGTGATTTTATATTGTACTAATTTTGAAAAAATAGAAAAATCATGTTCCTTAACTCCAGAAATTAAAGGGACATTAATTTCAATTATATACTGAAAACACTTAAATATGTATAAATATGCATAAATCTTAGATGTAAATATAGCAAAAGTATCCATTAAACTTCCATGTTATTCAATATATTATTTGTATCTAAGAATTTATTTGATAAAATAACAATTTTACTTTCATTAGAAAAATCTTAATGGAAAAAGTGAACATTTTCTTCCAAACATATGTTTCATTGTTCAAAATATGCCATATATTGTACGTTTGCCTTCTAACAATTGCTCAGGCTATTTTTTTCTGGAATGTCCTTCCCATTTGAAAAAATTATATGAATACCCCAAGGTCCAATTCAATTGTCGCCTCCTCTATGAGGCTTTCTCTGATCCCCTCCCAGCATGTATACAGTGTCTTTGATGTTCCCAAAGTCCCTTTCTGTACCTCTATTATAGTACTTATACTTAATTTCCATTCTCAAAGCATTCACAATCTAGTGTGAGACGACAAATTCCCAGCTTGTTCTACTCATGTTGCACTTTCCAGGATCTCTGACAGTCTCTGGAACATAGAGGATTTTCAGAACCAACCTCTCCCTTCCTTCTTTCCTTCCTTCCTACTTTCCTTCCTATATTTCTTCTTTCCTTCCTATATAGTTATTCAGCAAATGATTATCAAGCACCCAGTATTTAGCAGGCAATATTTTAGTGGTAAAAACACAGCTGTGATTAAGGCAAGCCCTCTTATATTCTAGTGAGAGAGAGAATAGGAATATTAAAAATAAGTATTAATAACTAAATGATGCCAGCTATTGATAAGTGCTAAGCATAATATGTATGTGTGTGTGTGTGTGTGTGTGTGTGTGTGTGTGTGTGTGTATGTGTAAACAGAACACTTTACAGTGAACAAAACAGAAAGACTGAGAGGGAATCTTCCATTTTAGATTGGGGGAAAACTCTGTGGGGAGGTATCATTTCAGTTTGGACCTGAATGGCAAAAGGGAACCAATTAGGTTAAACTCCTGGGGAAAACTACTGCAGTTGGAGGACCAGTGAGTGAAAAGGCCCTAATGGAAGAAAAAACTTAACTTGTTTTAGGAACAAAAGTAAAGCTGGAGGGAGTCTATAAATATCAATCAATGAAAATTTTTGAGCAAGGAATATTTTCGTGGATATAGAAACTGAGTGGTTCGTCTGAGACTCAGACAAGAAAGTATCTTGTTATAAGACTTCAGTGAATAATAGAACTGAAAAGAAAGGCTTACTTCCCTTTCCCCTTAATGGGGTAAAAGAAGAGGATACTAATAAAATAGAAGACTTTGCTTTATCCATCATGGTAAATAATTAGGGGCTGGGCATGGTGGTTCATGCCTATAATCCTAGCACCCTGGGTGGCTGAGGTGAGAGGATCTCTTGAGGTCAGGAATTCGAGAGAAGCCAGCAAGAGCCAGACCCCTTCTCTACTAAAAATAGAAAAAATAAGCCAGATGTGGTGGTGCATACCTGTAGTCCCACCTACTTGAGAGGCTGAGGCAGCAGGATTGCTTGAGACAGGAGTTTGAGGCTGCTGTGAGCTAGGCTTGATGCCACGGTACTCTAACCCAGGCAACAGAGTAAGACTCTGTCTCAAAAAAAAAAAAAAAAAAAAGATAAATAATTAGGGACAAGACACAACAAAAATCTACATGCCCCTTGAAATAAACAAGTGATTATAAAACATTATTAGAATGATTAGAATGTACACAATTATGATTATAATACACACTGCCCCTCATTACTGCTGTCACCTACTAATGCCTGGATCCGTCATTGCATTTCTCAGTCCTTTCTAGCTCCTGATCCACTGCCACTCTCCTAGTGCTATTACTATTTTAATTCTTGGCCACTTCAGTGAATGCAATGGTAATCCTTTCAATACCTCACCTCTTGGATACCTGAGCCAGGATTTGATGGGTGCCAACTGCAAAGTCCATTCATAGTGCTTCCTCAATGTCATTTAAGAAACCTCTCCTGCATCCAGATAGGGCTAAGCTGATTTGCTACAGCCCATTCTGAAAGCATCATCAAATATATGTGTGAGATGGTTTTCTGTGTCTCAGGTCCAGAAGTTGAATTCTTCAAATATGTGAAGGAATCTCTAATGTAATTAATATAGTCTATAATTTCCAACATACGAAATGAAAAGGAGCCACATTTATTTAGCACAAAGAGGTTATAAGGAATTTTTTGTAACAATATCCTTTTCAAAGGTGACAAAAATGAAACTCAGAGATAATCAATCACTTTGTTCAGGTAAACATTCTCAATCTTAGCACTATTGCCATTTGGGTAGGATAATTCTTTATTGTGGAGACTGTCCTGCACATTATAGAATGTTTATCCCCTTTGCTGGCATTTACTCACTAAATGCCAGTAACACACACCCCTCTCCTGTGTATGACAAACAAAAATGTGTCAGTGATTGCCAGATGTTTGGCAGGGTGGAAGTGGTAAATTGCTCTCTATTGAGAACCACTGGTTTAGAAGTTGATAGAGCAATAGACAAAATGATCTGTTAGCTTTTTATTAGTACGAATTGATATGTACCTTCTAAAAATATTCCTGCTCTAAAAGAAAAGAAATTACATGTGCTTAGACGTACAGATACAGAGACTAGGTATTTCTTAGAAACACTCCTGTGGTTCAGGTCTCTAAAAATATTGTCTGGCATCACACTGTAGCCTAAAGGCTGATGCTCAAAAACTTTACTGGAGTCCTGGATCCAAATATATGTATATGTTGACTAAATAAACAATAGAATGCCATCTTTAAAATAATTGTTTAAGCCTTGTGCCCTCAGTCCAATGACAAGTTAGATTATCCCCAGGAATTAAAAAATGTATTTTTTGTCTATAGTGAAGTAGAAAATGAAAGAATCACCCAAGAAAATGCAATGACCAGACTGCTCAGCCCAGGCCAAGTAAACACTTTTATTTCCTGTCCTTTTCTAAAACAAACACAACTCAACCAAAAGTTTATCTTTTCTTCATTTGGAATTCTACTGTGGTGCTCATATCATACGGAAAAAAGTGAAATGTTAGTGAACAAGCATGTCTCAGTAGGGGAAACATAAGGCATTTATTACAAACGAATTCCAAATAATTAGTGAAGGAGATCGTGAAATGTTCAGAGGGGGAAAAAAAGGCTAAATTTCAAACAGAAGGGGGTCTGAGCCATTAATGGGTAATCTGCACGACTTTTGTTAATCCCCTGGGGCTCCTGTTACAGGTGGTTCATATTTCTAAGCAGTGAAGTATGCGAGATGAATGGAAAATTTCTCCTTAACATTTTCCACTACCCAGCTTTAGTATGAAAAGCCGTGTACCAGATCGGGCAGCTGGTTTATTATAACTTCTAATTCAGAGACGTATCACCATTCCATTATTCCCGCCCCTTGCTACTCACCAGAGATTTTCCTTTCTACATTTCCCTGGTTTAGAATTTCTTTTACAGAAAGTGTGCAGCCATTTTTTTAATATAGACTAGAAAGTGTTATTTAGGTTTGAAAATACTGGAGCACTGGAGTCAACGTTGATATATATTAAGTCTGAGAAGGAGTTCCATATTTTAAAAGAAAAAAGTTACATATATTTTACATTTGAAATGGCTCTAATCTCTGCCAATAGTTGCAGTAGAAAGGAATTAGAAAAATATAGATGACTTTTCCTATAAATATCATCTGAGTAAAAAGTACCAAAAAAGTGGGTAGTAAAATGTTTTTAATTTATTCAAATAAACATCATAAAATAATAATTTAGATGAGGTAGATTGAAAAATGTGTAAATATACAGAATAGCAAAAGTGAAAACAAATCAAAACAAGTGGTGTGTTGCCTGCCCTTGAACAAGAGAAAGAAAATGTTACTGGCAATTTTATGTTTCATAGTTAAATTATGTTCATGTGTATTACTGTGAGCCACTTATATAGTTTTTGATTCTAATAAATCTGGTCTTATTATTTCATTAAAATGCTGGGGGTTTTTCTTTCCCTGTGCTTTCTTACTTCTGGTTCCTCCTCTCCAGAAGGCATACCACTCTCCTTCCAATGCAATTCGTCTGAACATCTTTCCTGACATTAATTAATCAAAAGCTATTTGCCAGTTTCTAAATATACTTAGATTTACAGCTCTGCTTGGTCCTCTGGAGATTCGAATGACATAGCTCTGGCCCTGGGCCTGGAATCCTTAGAGGAGACCTCAAGGAGGTGGGATGCAAATAGGGCTTTTAAGACACCTGGAGTGTTTTATAGGAATGGAAGAGTAAAAATGGCATTGATGTATCTGTTTCTTATGTTGTTTGTCTTTTCTTTCTTTCTTTTTCTGGTTGTTATTTTTTGGTAACATCAGTTTTGAACTTTTTAAACTTTTCATTAAAAATGTGGAATATGCAGGAGAGATTCCTTAAGTGCTGGTGACACATGATTGTGGTAGCAATTTGTTTCTGAACTATTTTCCCCACCTCCCATCTCTTTCTCTCTAAGATCCATTCTCCCCATTGCCACCAGAATTCTTTTGCTGATACACAACCCGTACTACATTACTCCTCTGTACTACAGATTTCAATTGGCTCTCCTTTACCTCCAGGATAGAGTCCAAACTCCTTATCATGGCTAGCAACTAAGCTTGCTCATTATTTGATTTCTACTGACTGTACAGCTTCATTTTCTGCAAATGCCAAGCTCATTCCGTACTCAAGGGCCCACTATATTTGTAGTTCCTCAAATGTATCCTGATATTTCTCATATGTCTGTATTAGTAGCCAATGCTATTGTAAGTACTTTATGTAGATTAATTGATTTAATGCCCAAGCAACTCCAACTCTTTGAAGTAAATATTATTATCCCCATTTTTTTAAATCAATGAAGAATCTGAGACACAGAGTAATTGAGTTATGATTTTGCAGGAGATCATCCATATAGTAGATAGATATCAGATAGAGCCCAGGATTACAATCCAGATACTCTGGGCCCAGGGTTAGTGCTTTTCCTCTTCCTTCCACTAATGTATGTCTGACACAGATAAATTCATTCCTCAAAATCTAGCTTAAGTTTTAATGTTTTCTTAAATTCTACTTTGACCCCTCAGACAGAGTTAGTTAATAAGTCCTCTTGACCACTACTTTTCTATTAATATACTATGTTTCAAATATTACAATTATAACACTATAGTATATATATATTGCAATTAATTATTTACATGATTTTTCTTAATTCAGACTAGGTTCTAAGTGTCATTTGTCTTTTTAACCCAGTCCATAGACCTGTGTTTTACCTAATGAATAAATTAATAATAAAGAGCTAAATGAATGTATCTTCATTTAGTTAATGGTGGATACATAGTATTTTGCTGAATTTAAAGCCTGTATTAACCTTGTAGAATACCTTGGTGATAGGATGATGGGTGATTTTAATTCTTTTTATTCTTTTGGCTTATTTGCATGTAGTCCCAGTTTTTCTTTAAAAACTACCATGGATTATTTATTGTTTTTAATTCTCAGGATCTAAAACAATAATAAATCTGTATGCATATAAAACATTATCTGAAATTAAGAAAGATGTTCTGTGTCTTTATTTTTGTTTTTTTTTATTGAGGAAGAACAAGATAGGTTTACAGAGCAAGTGCAAGATACAGGTTCACAGAGCAAGAGCAGGATACATTTACCATAGATGACAAATGGACCTCCCTGTCGTAACAAAAGGGCCTGTTCTGTGTCTTTAAAACAGTTACATACTTTAACCAAGATGTATAGGATATTAAAATGCAAATCAAATTTACCAAAGTATTTAACGTTATTGATACTATAATACTTGAAATATTAAGCTATGTAAAAGTTATGCCTTTATCTTCTACATTAGACCATCCAGTTAAGAGTGATGTAAAAGTGTAGTTGAATTTCCCAGGTAATTGCAACTTGCTGAACCTGACTGAGAAAGGTACCAACTTTGAATTATGATGCTAGCTAGCAACTTCAACAATGGCCCCCTGTTTCATCTTGCCCACTGTGGGTGATTTTAGGATAAATAGTTTCTGGCCTAAAATGTATACAACTTCATAGATCAAAGTCAACCCTTTGAACTACATCCAGAAACACCCTGGTAGCCAGTGCAAGCTGTAGTGCACGAGCGTTAATATGATCCATCTGCCTGAGACCCTTGAGCAAGCAAGCTGCCACTGCATTTTGTAGCAGCTGAAAGGGTCTAGTGGGTTTCAATATAACCCCCATTATATCACATTTTTGTAATCTCTGGAAAGTACAGAAATTATAGATGAGGCAGTTCAGAATAGAAGTGGAAGTTGTAATGTGTATATAAATAGTTAAACAAGAGCTATTCTGGATTTTTGTAATATGTTGATTTGAAAGTATTGCAGGATTTAACTTTAAGTATATTAGTTATGTGTCTATACACCAAAAAATAGTTCACAGTACAGGAAGCTGCATTTCTTTCTTGAGCAAAATTTTTGACACTTCATAGTGTAGATAAATAATATGTTCCAAAATAGTTGATATTCACCACAGATATTTAGCTGTGGAGTTTAAATATTATGAATTTCTAAGCTAATAAAATATAAATTCTTAATCTTTTAGTAAATATTGCCAGCACAGTGCATGGGTGTTTGGAAATCAATTAAAAGCAACATATTTTTAAGTGTCCAGTGCTCCCCCACAAAGAATTTACTTGCAGTTACATAATACATTATTTTCATCCCAAAAGTTGTGTCAAGTTGTTCTTAAGCTAAGCAGAATATTTTTTAAATGGGAAAGGCAATATATAAGTAAGCACTTAAAAAAAAAAGACTCATCATTTTTTCTAGACATTCCTCAAGTAAAATTTTCCCAACTTCTTTCCTCTTCTCCTTACCATGCTACTGAAGAGGCTTCATGAACCTGTCTGGTGGAGATGAAGACAACAATGTTAATACTGTTCTATAAATTTTTAAATAAGTGGACATTTAAATCAATGCTCAAAAACAAAATAAAGAAAAAGAAAAAAGCAATACATCTTTACTAGTTTGCAAAAAAGCAGTAAAGAAAAAATCTTTAAAATTTTTTTTTGCTTCTTCTAAGTTGCCATATTTAAAAATAATTATTAAAGAAGAATAAAGGACTTTGAAGGAGGTAGGTAGAACCCAGGGGAATTTTCAACCCCTGTCAGAATTTTCTCAAACTTTCCATGCCTTCACTTTGCTCACTACCCAGCCTCCATAGCTTGAGACAATGTTAACAATTGAAGTACTCCTGGGGAACTAAACAAAGGAAAAGGGGCTTGATCCCCCTGGCAAGAAATAGAGCAGTGAAAGGAGAGTTTCTGACTTTGGCTGTACCCTGGGGACCTGAGCACTGGTACCCCCTCTGGCTTTCACTCTAATGCTTCGAATGCTTTCTCTTCACTCCAACTCAAATTCAAATTCAAGTCCAGGGGTAGGATGAAAGACACTCTTAGTCTCTAATACCGTGTGCATATAAAGTTCATAGAAAAGAAGTGTTTCTCAAGTTCAGTAAGGATCATGTTGACTGGAATAGGAGCCCGTCTCTGCTGCTGTTGCTTATGTCTAGAATACATTCCCTTTCTCTTCCTCCTAGTGAATTTCTGTTTATTCTTTAAAGCCTCACCTAGACATAGTCTCTTTTGTAAATCTTTCCCACATTTCCTCAGGCTTCTGTTAACTATTCCCTCCACTGGGTGTGTATTCAGTGTGGAAAGCGAATACTCCAATGCAGTTGTATTGATGTCTATTCATCCTCCTCTCATGTGAGCAATTTGAAAGCAGTGTTGCCTTATCCATGCATCTTCAGCACCTGTCTGAGTCAGAGTAGAAGCTTACTCGATAACCTTTTAGATTGCACTTACCTATATTGAATAAATATTCTGACCCACCATGCTAATCTGTGTTTATGAACAAATTCTCATGATTTTTCACTGTTTTTCACAGTTGAAAAATCTTGAGAAAAAAATGAACATTTGTACCATTAACAGTATGTTCCACTGTATGATGTTTAATTGATAAGCTTGACTTCAGGACTACGTTGTGTCATTTTGGAGGATGGGGGGAGGTACATACATTTCACAGTATATATGGTTCATAGAGAGTATACATGACAAACGTTTGTGATAAAAATGTTTCAAGACAGTTGCTTAACAGTATAGTATAAGTATGGTCAAGTGATGTTTGTCCCCGTACACCTCAAAAATAGTTTAACAAAATCTCGCTTCTTCAGCCAGTCCTTAATCTGAGAACTCTAGCAACTTTGAGCAACATAGCAGATAACTCTTCAGCCTCACCTGAGGCTCTCATATGTCTTTGGGGCCTTGAACACTTGTTCTGTCCCAGCTTACGATATAGTGACTGCCTGTGTGGGCTCCAGTCAACTTCCTGTTTGCCTGTTACTGTCAGGTAGAAGTCTGCAGCATACTCAGGGCTCAGGTATATGCAACTTAGAAGTGCAGAGGAGTTAACGCCTATGGGGCAAACCTTTGCCCAATGAGAGATAGAGGATATTGAAAAAAAATTATCTTCCTTATCCCCCTTGGACAGCATGTCCTAAGATGAACTTATTCACATGTTCTCTCTAAAGACAATTCTGTAAGATCAAAGAATTAGTGCTGTTTGACATCAAGCAGTGGCCAATTAGGTCATGCACCCCTTCTATTTGTTCTCTCTCCACTCCTTCCTCTCCTCTTTTCTTGCATTCCTGCTTCCCTGGGAATGCACTCCCCAAAAAGCATTAATAAATAATATTTTGCCCCAGTTTTCTTTCTGGGCAATTTGGACTAAGATAATGTGTGAATATTTATCAAATACTAGGAACTAGTGGTAAGTGCTTAAGGGGTATAAAATGAGTAAGGCACAAGGAAAAGATGCTCTTAAGGAAAAGATGATCAGGTGATGAAGTAGCACAGCTTGACATAAATGCTTACAAAATCATAATGTAACACAGTTGTAATAGCTTATAGGGTTCCTATAGCTTATAGGAAGAGTATTATTAACAAAAATCCATCAGGCTACTCTTTGGCATCTGGGTCCTAATTGAGCCAGCTGCCTAAAAATACAATGCCATTTTTCTTTCACAAACCAAAACTTTAACTTTTTAATAAAAAAGGATGATTTTCAGGGAGATAGGGAGCAAAAAAACCTGTTGCCGAGCCCTAGAATTTTGGTGTTTTCCCAGAAAAATTATTAAGAATTTCTCAAAATCAGAAATTTCTCTATAAATTCTCCATGTTAAACATGAACAATTCCAGCTAAGCAAGTAAGCCATTATGTGACTTCCTAAATCTTAATAGTGTCCTTATTTCATCACCTTGTTTAATGGTATTGGTTGAACTCTCAGCTTTCTTTGGAAACTTCAGAGGTCTCATCTATGGGGAAATTCAGGATGTTTATCCCATGGCTTTTTCTGGTTTTCCAGGAATCCCAACTGCCTCTTAGTTTTTCATTTCCCAAAGCAATCCTGTCATTATTTGGCCAGCTGAGGACTGGACTCCCTCTAATAACCCTTAAATTTCTCTTACTGTCCACACCTAGCCAGAATACCCAGTATGAATGACAATCTGCACATGTTTGGAATTGATTTTAATTATAGTGCATGGCCTATAAATTACATTAGCATCCTTATTTCCTCTTGGCAAATAGTGATTGACCACCAAGGTGTCACCACAGACCTGGGGCAGCCTTGGGATTATACTCAGGGCAACAGGATCTACTTGTTATTTTAGCCTCAGGCTGCTTGTTGTTTTAATTTTTCAGTTGCACAGGCCTTGGTAAGGTGAGCCATATTGTCATCTGAAGGAAAAAAAAACGTATAGAGAAGCAAATATAAATATTATTGTATATTTTTTATAGATAAGAAGCTATTTGAGAGCAGAAGGAGATTAAAACAAGGGTGTAAGACTTGGTTCTACTCTCAAATGGCTTTTGGTTTACTTTCCAGACACAACTCCACACTGCTGGGAAATTCATTCTTGTTTTGTTATTGTTAATTGCCACAGACTACTGTCCTATCATGAGCCTAAACTGTTTTTGAATAATGTGTTTTAAAATGTGCTTTTTCCTTCTTTTGTCACTGAGAAAAAGCACAGAGCTTCTAAATGGGAATAAAGTAGCAATAATACATGCAGGTTTTTCCTAGGAAATCTGTGCATTAGGTTAATACTTTATCTTCCCTAAACAGTAAAATCAGACAGATTCAGAGATTTGGGGGGGTAGAGAGAAGAAATGGTGAGAGATAAACTATGACTATTTTCAATCTATCCAGGATTTCATTTGAGGTAAAACTTAAAGGGAACAGTGAAATAAGAAAGAATGTAAATCTAAGGTTTTTATTTATAAAAGAGACAAAATGTTCTGTTTAAAGACAAAAGCCTTTGGCTGATAGTTAATCCATATATCCAGCCTAAATATGGAAAAGTCTCCCTTTGGGGTCGTTGTGGCTATCTTGGTGGGCAGTGCCACCCCTCTGTTGCCGCCCTTGCCACCCCACGCTCCATGGGCTGCTGTATCCCTGAGATGTTGGAGGGTCAAGGACAGAGAGCTCATTTCTCTCCGCCACCATGTGGTGAAGGAGGTGAAGGAGATGAAATGTCATAACAGCCTATAACACACATTTTTATGGGATTGGATCTGTTCTTAAATATTTAAACATTTTTATTTAGAGCATAGAACCTTTTATGAAGGATTGGTAACAACATCTAGGCCCCTGCATCTGTACGTTGAAAAAACCAGAACTGGCTTTTTTGACTGTTATTGATAAATCACCAGTCTCTGTCTCCCCAGTGGAAGCTTGCCTGAAGGAGGAGTTGAGGAATTGGCATGATTTGCATTTGGCTAGGTGGAGAAGAGAGATCCCTAAACCTTAGTAATGTCCTTGTAGCACTGGGCCTGAAGGAATCTGTCCTTAACAAGCAGCGAAGCTGCTCAATTTAGGCTTGATCAGGAAAAGCGGTGAGGAGGAAGAAGTGAGGGAAGATTCTGAAACTCAGTGCTATGCTTCTCAGGGTGAATTCCCCTCCTCTTGGTCCTGTGTCTGAAGTGCTAAACATCTTGAACTGTGCTCTGTTAAAAGACAAGACTTGTAGTTTAGAGCAAAAGCCCAAACCTGGAGCGCCTTCTAATGCCCTGCCATCACTTCCTGACCAGTTGATTGAACTTAGTCCCTTCATGTTCCTGAACCTCAGTTTTCTGATCCACAAAATAGGACAACCTTACAGAATTGTTTCAAAGATCAAATGCCATATTACATATAAAAATGAGTCATAATCCATAAAAACATTGACAGCATATAATGATAATAATAACATTTTAGAAGGATTCACACTGATTAATGCATTTGGCAAAAGTATTTTGAAGATCTATCTGCTGACTCCCCAGAAGAATGAAACCACATTGCCTTTCTGTGATTTGTGACCTAGGAGATTTGGGGGCATTACACAAGAAAAAGAATAAATTCTCTTTTCTACCTGATTAGGCCCATAGGGTAAAAATATAAAGGAACTTCCCTAAATTGCATCTGATAGGTACTGGGCAGAAAAGTTAGTTTTATTTTAGATTTATATTCTGTAATAACAATATTACAACTGAAGTCTCAAAAGTTTTGAATGTGAAATGTTTATGTTTCTCAAGTGCTTAATGATCTTTCCTGCACAAGATGGAAAGGATATCGACTTGGAGAAAAATAACAAAATGTCCAAAAAAAGAATGTGTGAAATATCTTTTGCAGGTGCACAACTCATGATGCTTCCTGTCATTCCTCCAAATATTTCTTCACAGAGAGAGACTGAAGACAAATAAATGACAGTCGGAGTCACAGTCACAGCTTCCTCACATCACCCTGACTCAGGAGGGACTTGAGCTTTTGCTATTTAAAGTTACAAACTAAGAAAATAGTATAGGAGGTTTTCAAAAGGTAAAACTGACTCTCTCTACTCTTTCAGGACTTCTTGAACAGGCTCACAACTCAGAGAGATAGTCTTATAGTCCCAAAGTCTTATCATTTTTTATTCAAATGGTTTTAGCATTATCAGTGGTCTAACATTATCAATACTCTCATTTCCTATAGATCATTTTTTTCTGACAATGTCCTGGGAACATTAGGTAAACTCTTTTCTTGAGTGTTTTCTCTTGTTCTGAAAAAAACAGTCAGACCATTTAGAGTTGACCATTCACGAGTCACCCACTGTCTGGTTAGGAGGGTGGGGTGGGAACATGGAAGGCCTGTCAGGGTGAGCATGGCCACCGGGGCAGGAGGGTCTCCTCTGTGCTTTTCTTTGTTCCTTCCCTCAATCTTTTCAGAATCTTCCTCCCACATCTCCTGAACCCAGTAGGCATAATTCTCTCGTTGTCTACTTCCTCCTGCCCCTTTCCCACCCTGGGCTCTGAAAATGCATTCTCCTTCCGTGGAATGTTACCCAGACTGGCTTTCATACCTGTGGGATATCCCATTCTTTAGACTGAAAAGCCAATAATAGCCGAAAAGCCAATAAAAGCCAAAAAGCCCCAGATTTTTGCAATTGGGCAGGGAAAATGTGAGGTGAAACCTCTCTAATGTGTGGGGGAAAATGTAACTCTGAATTTCAGGCAATTTGACTAAAAGGCAAGGGAGGTAGTCATTTGAATCCTTGAAGTGACACTGCTTGGGTGACTCTGGAAGTCAGGAAGGCCCCATAGAACGGGGAATTGGAGGTGGGCAGTATTTGTTGGTTGTTGGATTGCAAATGTTCTAGTCTGTGCCACCCAGGTTAATTACAAAAAGAACTCTTCCTGGTTAAAAAAAAGTTAAAAAAAAATAAGCAAGGAAAACAATTAAGTTTCATTCCAAATTTCCAGTCCTAGCTCACACATGATGAGAACAGTAGATAGACCTCCTACACAGAGGCCAACCCTCCCGAAGGCTGGCTAAATCAGCAGTTCCAAAGTGGCCCCAGACCAGCAGCTCGAGTCTCTCCTGGGAATTTAGAGAGATGCACGTTCTTGAGCCTCACCCTGGACGTCCCGAATCAGAAGCTCTGGGGATGCGTCCCAGCAATCTGTGTTCTAACAAGACTCTAGGTTAGTCAGATGCATATTCAAGTTGGGAACCACTGGCAAGAGGTAAAGCTCTGCACTTTGCTTAGGAAGATACGAATCACAGCTACACTACCATTCATAGCCCAAATTGTTCCAGAAAGCTCTTAAAGTGGCTCTCTTTCAACTCCCCGTGTGACTTTAAGCACTTCATGTAAACAATCTGAATCTATTTAGCTATCAAGTAGAAATTATGACATTGAATTAAAAGTTGTGAGGAAATGAGAAGTAGTATACCTGAAAAGTATAGGAAATATGAAGTGATATGTGTGAAAAAATATTTGAAATTTTAAAGCAATATGCAAATATCAGATAAATAGTTATCTTTCTTTGCTGTTTTCTTCTTGCCCTTCCTCTCTTCCCTCCTTTCCCTTTCCTTTCTCTGTCCCTTTATTCCAACCTTTTTTCCTCCTTTTCTTCCTTATTCTATGTAACTTGTGTTATCTATAGTTCCTGGATTTTTTTTTATGGATCCAATTATTAAGATTTAACGTCTCATTTTTTAAAACAAGTTATTTTCAAAATTCCACGCACAAATTCACCTGCACATATGCAGACCATAAAATAATGTGTGATAAAAATCGGTGGTGGAAGAGTGAAGATTCGTGTGAGTGAGGATTATTTCCAGTTCATCAGGAGCCTCAGTCACACCTTTGTCAGCAGCAGATCCGAAGCGAGCAGCAATGTACGGCATACCACTCCTTTCAGCTCTACCACATTATCACTGAAAGGAAAGAGCCATCAGAGCTGATAGAAACTTCACTTAGTCTGCCAACCCATTCCTTCTTCTCTGCCTCAGTTAACAATTCAGGGACTTCACCAAACACTGCCTTCCACGTTATCAAATTTTCATACTTGCTGATTGCCACAGTCATGTATTGGTCAATGGCATTGGAGATTTTTGCTCTCTTCACTCCTGTTTGAAACTTCATTGAAAGCACTTGTGGATGGTGTCTGAGCCACACATAGTTTGCCTTATCCCCTGCAAGGCGTGTGCAGTGTATCCAAGACTGTTGTCCTGCTCCAATGCCAGTATCCTGCCCCTTCTTGGAGTAGCACTCGGAGTTCGACTGAGTGTACCTGACATCAATGGTGGCCATGATGAGATCCCTGAGAGCAGACTACAGAAAATATTTATTCTTGGTAATGACGTCGTTGCTAAATAATGACCTGTTAACGACACAAGTATATCTCTTCTGGCTTAAACAAAGACCAAAGAGAGTTTGAATTTTATTTTTATCTGGTTTATAAAACTGCAGAACACAGTAGTTTCCATTTTTCTTTCTAGAACGTATTTTCAAGGCTTCTTCATATCCTGGGGCAATAATACCATCAGATACTTCTCTGGATATAATTTTCAGAGTTGGCACATCACAAACATCAGAAAATGCAACAAAATCACCAAACGAAGACATCTTATCAGCCCCTCTTGCTCTTGCATATGCAGTTGATATGGGAGTAAGGGTTTTATAGAGATCAGAGACCGTGCAGACCTTGACCTCATCTTCGCTAAGCAACACCTGTGGGGCTGGCATGTTTGAAAGAGGCAACAATGAAATGCCTAATGTCTCTTAGAGTTCCTTCACCAGCTGCCAGGCATTGAAAGCATCATACAAGTTTATAAATCTAGGGGCTCCAGTTAGAACTGTGATGGGAAGCTTGGGCTTCATTGTGTACAGCTGAGCCAGAGTTTGATGAGGGTTCATTTCATACCTCAAGGGCATCTGAGATATCCCTTTACTGAACTATTTCCTGAAGTAATCTGGAATTGCTTAATCATATTGTGCCATATGAGTGAATACCTTCACGGCTAACTGTTGTCTAGTTTCCAAGGAGGTACCTTTACTGTCAGAGCTCAGTGTCTCTGTGGACACTGCTGCATAGCCCTCTGGTTCACATGCCGCTGTCACTCGAGCATGGTTTTTGGCTGCGGCTCTCACTAAGGTTACTCCGCCAATATCAATTCGCTCAACAACTTCCTCAACAGTCACAACTGGAGAAGCCACTGTCTTCACAGAGGGACACAGAATTACAAGCACAACTCTTATTGTGATTGAAATCAAATCTGGCCATGGCAGGATTATCTTCTGGAATATTAGGATCCAGGATTCCCGCATGGACTGCAGGATGCAAAGATTTCATACATCCCCACAACATTTTAGGAAATCCCCTCAGCTCAGAGACATCTCTGGTGGCTAGCCCAGCATTCCTGAGAGCTTTTGCAGTCCCTCTGGAAGCGATTAGATTCAAACCAAGAGAAGTCGGTTTTCTTGCAAATTCCAAAAGGCCAGTTTTGTCAGAGGCACTAAATAGGGTGAGCTGGTCCGGAGCCATGGCTGCAGGAGTGGGGTCCAGGGACAAGCGGCTGGCAGCAGTGGTGACACCACGTGTGGAGGGAGGTGGCTAGTTCCTAGGTTTTAAATTAACCTTTAATGCTTTAATATTGAATTAATTTACACTCCACTCCATTAAACATTGTACTTGTAAAAAAAAGTCAAAACCCTTTATTCAGTTCTTGAAAATAATTTTATTCATAACTGCCCTTACCCCCCCCAAAAAATATGAGCCTGAGTATAAATGAATCAGAAATATTTGGATTAAATTTTCCTATTATCTTTTGCACAAGATGTAGTTTTTAAATTAAGGGAAAAATTCCTTGGCAAAATAGATTTCAGATTTGGGAAACAGTGTTGGATGTTCCAATCTCAGACACTGCTGAGTTTTTATCCTCATTGATTTGAAATATTTAATGCCTTATCAATTTCAGGATAGAGATGATATGAGTGAATTTCTATAAACTGATTTCTTCTGTTTATGAAATATAAACAATGTCTGTGTGAGGCCTTAAAATTTCACTGTTATGTCCAACGGAAAAGGAATACACAAAACACCAGTAACAAAGGAATCTGAGAAATAATTTTATGTATTTATATCTAAACACTACATTTGAATAATGATTCCATCATTTACTAGCTTTGGGGTAAATTATTTTACATTGAGGATCACCAGTTTTCTCATAATAAGAATGACAATATTACTCTATAAATCTGAGGAAAAATTAAATTAAAAAATTTGACAAAATTCACTCCTGAGTAAACAAAATAGACATAGGTTCAGACATAATCCAAACACCTTTCAGACCAGGATAATAACACACATGAAATACTATTCCTGTGAAGTGCTATTATTTAAAGATTAGTTTTGACTCCTAGATAACATTAAAAATGCTAATAGAAAAATGGAAATGCTGATGAGAAAATTGGGATTTGGTGTCTACAAAATTCCTAGAGATTTATCCCTCAGAATAAACAACTTATTTGGCAGAGTACAGATACCACTCATATTCATTTCATGCATGAAACAAAATGGCCTGTTGAAATATTGTTTTCCCAATTAGTTTACACTTTAAATTATTGCACATATAGAAAGCAAATGTTCAGCTTTATATATATACATAAAGCAATAAAATCAGTTCTAAGTAATGTCACCAAATTATATTGACATTGAATGCTCCATTAAACTGAGTTAAGGAGCTGTATGCAGTCATATGAAAGAGATTTTCATTTTTAATTGTTAACAAGTAGTTCTTACCATGGCAAAGCAATCTTGCTCATGGTTTAATTGGCTCAAGTCTTGCTTGAGAAATGAAAGTATAAGACGTTGCTAATCCTACTCCTTATCCCCAGCCTATCATTAAAGTCTTACTTCCTACCTCCTCTTCCTGGGTTTCTTGGCCTCTCAACTTCTCTCCCACTATCTCCACCACTTGAAACATCTGTATCCTTGAAAGACTCCTCCAAAAAATTCTTTTCTATTATCCCCTGACCCCCTTAAATTGGTGCAGAATCTCTGTGATCTTTGAATCCCTATGAACTTCATAAATTATGGTTTACTGTATTTTGTTTTTTAACTACCGGGCCTGCTGCCCCGTGAGCCCTCTGGTTATGTCTTATCTAGGTACCACCTACAGTGTCTAGAACAGAGCCTAGCACACCACCTGCCACATGTAAGTGTGCAGAGTTAAATTGTCCTCACAGAGTTAGGAGGTTGCGTGGACAGCATGGCATAGGTTGGGATAATTTCTAGCACTGAAGCCAGGTTCAGCTCACATGTTTGACTGAGTAAATCATTTTGGCTATAAAGATAAAGCCACACATGCAAACAATTTGCTTCATCTCAGATCTGTTTAATTTGTCCCATGTATGTTTGTGCAAAATCTATGTACTTCCTCTCATATTTTGTTCTTTTTTAAAGTTAGGGCCAAATATACACTAGCCTGGGAAATAACATCTTTCAGGGGATTTTTTTTTTTTCTGGAATGGGCATATGACACTGTTATATTGCAAAAAAGGCAATTGATAAGATACAAATGATGAAACATAGTATTTTAAAAATGCTGAACTAGAACAATACTCTTTTAAAATGTGTACGCTTATTGTTATTTTAGTGGGTTTATTTTTGGGTTCCTATACTTGTGAGACAATCCTAGAATGCAAAGTTCAATTAATATGTTAATATAATATTTGTTCACAATATACAGAGATGTATTTCCTTATAATACAGATATGAAATATTTTGAAGAATAACCTTCTTTACAGAAGAAAATTGTTGATTCCAACTAATTTCAATGTGTTATCTGAATAATTAAATTTTAATTGTTGCTTTGAACCATAAAAGTATGAAAAAATACTTAACTAATGGCTATAAATTCCTCAAAAATTCTCATAAGAGAATTCCCCAAATGTGATATAAGTGTGTAGTTGAGTGTTATTACTTAATTAAACATTCATGAAGGCAACCACATAGTTTGAAAAAAAAAGAAGAAAGAAAGAAAGCGCTTTTTAAATTTTTCTAATTTCTTACCGAAATCATAATTTGCTTTTCTATATTTATTTGACTTAAAAGTAACGACTAAAGTACACAAACATTAAAAATAATTCTTGCACTATGTTCCTCTCTCAGGAGTGCTGTATCTGCTCTATGAACGGATGGATTAGACAGATGCTATGCCAGTGTTTCTAGACATAGTTGTAATGATAGTAAAGGAGCTATGCCAATCAAGATGTGCTCGGTTTGAGAGAAAAGGGGCAGAGTTGCCCAGAGGACAATAGGGCAAGAAAGGAGAGTAATATAAATCATTCTGTTTTCATTTATATAACATTATACAGGATTTTTGTTTTGTTTTTCTCCAAGATTATCAGAAAATATTGCAATAGTCTTCAAATATATTTAATAAGTTTTACAAAGGAAAACCCAGATTCAATGCAGAGAAAGAAATCAAAAAAAATTAGTCAATCTTTCATACAGTCTTGAAATAGATCACAAAGAAGATGAACAGAAAATTCTTTTCAAGTATGAATTGAATTTTCAAAATGAAACTAAAACCATCTTAATAATCTTTCCCTTTCCTTTTTTAATTTATTTTTGTTGTATTTTCCATTTCTGCTTATCCTAAAGACTAAAGCATTAGGATAATTAACCCCAGAAAGATATTGTGGAGTCTAAGATGAGGTGCTCTTTTATTATAAAAAGGTCTAACATAGAGAAAATTCTCTGAGCAGTAAAGGAGAGAGCTGTGATCCTAGTTTTTTATGTGACCGAAATATGGTTTGCTGCTGAGAGATTTATGAGAGTGAGTAAGAGATCAAAGATTTCATCTGAAAGTCTGAGGTTCAGTAAACACCAAACTATTACTTTCCAAACAAATTTCTATTTTTAAAAAGCCCTTAAGATTAGAAAGTGAAATTTAATCTATGTTTGAATTATTGTCTTCTGTATCAGCAAAACATTATTTTACAAAGCTAGGTCATGTCCTTGAAGTCATCTGAGTTGCAGTACGAGAAAAGGAGAAAGGATGGGAGGGAAGATTTAACACTTCAATTTTTAAAATAATGTGTATTTCACTTTAACAAATGAAAACAGAAAAACAGTAATTTTGTATATTTATTAATGTAATGCTTTTTGTAAAGAAACAAATAATATTAACTACATTTTACACTATTTCATTCTGCAGAGTGTAAATTTACTAATTAGTTGAAAACTTTTAAGATATTTTCTCTTTCTACTGGTAATTGATGAAATGCTAAATATTTAGAACTACATAAAGGAATCAGTTTTTGTGTGTTCTTCAATTACTGTTTTGAATCACTGGTAGAAGCATCGTGAATTGAGATAATATACTTTAATTTTTGGTATATTTGAGATAACTTATTTTTTTTCAGTCCTCATCTGTATTCCATGTGAACAGCAATGTCTGTGTATCTAACAATTGCAGAGATATGATATTAGAAGAGCAACATGCGTAGTTATGTTTTTATACTACCTGCAAAGTCAATAACATCATTTTCACCATTCAATTTTTTCCTAAACTTTACTGAAAGTAAAAAAGACACTATAGATAAAAACACCCAAACTACTAAGTGAATTAGTATTTCAGTTAAATTAAGACTAGACTCGGGCATCCTCATATTTCCTGCTCTACCTTATGACTGTTCTCACTGCATATGGTAAACCACACATATACATGTCTATTCCCATATACATCTGGAGTGGAATTTTTTCTTAATGAGCAAAGATGTTTCCTTTCTTGAGCTTCTTTTACTGACAGGAAGACAAGACAGTTCTTTTGGAGCAGCTGCCTTTCTAAAATGCTGCTGCCATTTTGGAAATACAGTGGTGAGAGTAAATATAAACATTTTATTCATTTGTGATCATACGTTCATGCCTTATTTCTCAGAACATCACTAGGGCTACCATATGATTTTATTCACTCTATAGGTGCAGATCTTAAAATTAATAATTATTAATTTTCAAGGACCACAGTGAGATTAGAACTATGGCATTTCTTGGCACCAGGTCTAGCCCTCAGACCACATCATCTTCCAAATAAAGTAATGGAAACAAAAGAGATCAGTTTTATGAAAGGTCAGACTAAAACCAATAAAAGCAAGCAAATGCCAATTACATTAGTGGATAATGTAATACATGTGTCAAATAACCAGTAACTTTTCCAGAAGATACTTGCCAAAGGATGAGCTGCAGGTTTCATTTATAATCCCTGATTTGCCTTAAATTGTGTTCTGAATATAATGCTTTTAACTTAATACTTAAATATTAGGAATTCAAAAGGCTATTTCAAGGTCTCAGGTTGGGATAAGCAGCACCTGAATTATAATAATATTATATTCCACTAATTAAATATTTAAATGCTAGGAAGAAGCAGCAGCTCGTAGCAAGTAAGCAATAAGCATATCCTGACAAGATGGAGATTTCCTTTCTCCATCTCTCAGAGTTTGTTAATAATACCAGTGTCTCAGTATTAGTAATAGCAATTACCATTCATTGAGCACCTACCATGTTACATGCATTTTGTTTTCTCTAATCCTTATAAAAGCACAGTGAAGTAGTTACCATTATGCCCATTTTATAGCTGAGTAAACTGAGACTTAAGGGTGTTAAATTATTTGCTCAAGACCAAATACCTATTAAGTGGAGAGTTAAGGTTTTGAATCCAGATGTATCTAACTCAAAGGATGTTTTTACCATTACATCATTTAAGAATTCAAGTCTTAGAGCCAGATTGGCCTCATCATGTAATTATTGCATTACTTACCTTCTCTGAGTTAGGTTTTTCTATTGAAAAATAGAGGTGTTTAATAATGCCTACTTCACTGATTATTAACTCAATTTACATTTGGAATCAAATGGGGAGTTTTTAAACAAGGGTGATGATCACTCCTCCTAAATGAATAAGAAAGTATTGTTAAAAAGCTCACCTGTTTATTCTAAGTTTTAGAAACTGTTAGAAACACCTGACATGCCTCATTGAATTATAAAAACTATTAAATAAGATTTATATCTTCAAACCACTTATAATAGTGCCTAGTACATAGTACATAATATGAGTTTGCTAATACTTTTTATGATATTTGTTGAGAATACCTGTTTTTTTCAATGAGAACTAAAACATTAAGCTTCTGGCATACAAAAAAACACAATTACTAAATGATATGTAGAACTGGAAACAAGCATTGATTCTTGGGGTACTGATACAATCTGGATCATGGCAATATAGTCAGTGCTAGAGGTGCCAAACATTGATATGAAGGACTTGGCCCTTGACCTCTATCTAAAAACTTATCATCTAATTAGGAAGACCAACCTGTGCATTTTAATTAGTGAGCTTGAATTAATTGAAGATTTGTGATCATGAAGGAAACTATTCACATTGTTTTTACAGGTTTATTTATACCCCTTTTTATCAAATTTTCTTTTAAAATTTTCAAGGCTTGTTTTTAATTGTGCTAAGAAACACATTCCGTTTAAAATTCCAATGATACCAAAAATCTATTGTATCTTTTTCCACTATGTTCAATTAATCCCTCCCCAGATACATACCTTTCCAGGCCCTTCTAGACCCTCTTCAATGCATTTATATACATATGTATGTAACTTTGCATTTGTTTAATTTTATATGAATTATACAATATACTGTATGTTCTGCAATTTGATTTTTTCACTCAATATTTTTTGGCAGTGCAGATGGAGCTGCTTCATTCTTTTTAACTGCTGCATATTGTTCCATATATATATATATAAGCCATAGTTTCCTTAAGCACTGTTTTATTAATGAACATTCCCATGGATTATAATTATTGTCAAAAGGTAGTAATAAGGCTGTTCAAAGTTTTAATATATATTGCATGTAATACAAAATGGAAAAGTAAAATGAAAGCATCAAATTGGGTGAAACAATTTTTCTTAAAATAATATAAAGTAAACCTTCTATCAAAGGTGTACGAGTCCATTATTTTAACTGGCACAAAACTAATAAAAACAAAACTTGGCAAAGTCTTAGTCAGGGCAGAGTGACTGAGGTCACTTAAATTTACTAGTGACCTTCAATGAGGAGCTTGTAAATATACCCCATGTATTACCTGCATCAGAGGAGAACTGAAGATGGATCCCCTTTTCAATTAACTCTGTAATAATGGGGAAAAAAATCTTTATAAAATGACAGTCTTTATTCTTTGCCATTAACCCAGTTTAGGTTTTAAATCTGGGATTATAAAACAGGTGAAAGGGGAAAAAGAGATACAGATATATATTAAACATTGTTATCAGAATAAATTTCAAGAGAATTTTTCATGACATAAATCTATAGTTAGTGTTTTATTTCAAAGACAAATGGATATATCATTTATATTCTTTGTTTCAAATAGTTGTGTGCCAGGAACGCACAGTAGTTCCTTCAGCTGCAACCATCTTCTGAAATTTCTGGCATTTCCAATTACTCACCTGTGCTCTCTTTTCCTCCCTATCCCCCTTCCACCTCCCTTTTTCTGCTATACTTTTTTGTTATCATGATAGAACATGAACACTGTCAGCTCACAAATCATAATGGCTCCATCTGCTTTGGTGCTTCTCGATACCCTTTCTTATGGGTGCATGTCCTGCCCTATCCCATTCTACTTGGTTTTGCTGAGATGGCAATCAGGATTCCCCCTCCCTGCTCAGCCCTCATCCCACCCCAAAGTTGCTGATATGTGATTCAAGCTACATCAATCACACTGTCTGTGTGGAAATTTGTATCTCAAAGGAAGACATGAAAAAGTAAAGTGATGGATCTCAGCCTCTCTTAGCACTCTAAGGAGATGATCCCTGAGGTCTTGATACTAGCGCCAAAGATTCAGGCTCTTTTGTTTCCCTAAATTTTTTCATTTGTTCTTATGATCTCTATTATGTCCTCAGTAACCTAATAGTTTCTTCTTTGCTTAATAGAACCATTTCAGTTATTTTCAAAAGAACATTCTATAGTCCAGAAATAGTCCAGGAATCAAATGATTCTTCTTCATCCTCATCCAGAACTTTCAGCATAAGAGCTCAATCCATCTCAGGGTAAGAGAAAATGACTGGACCTATCAAGTGGGAATAAGGAGTGGAGTTGCACTGCAATCATGTTGAAGAGGGAGAAATTTACAGAGAAGGATTGTGTGGACATATACAGAAAGATAGTTGTCATCAACACTAAGGCTCCTGACTCCTGTCCTAGTCCACTTACAACCTGATCCATCTTCATCATCCCCCAACCCCTGCCACATACAAACTGCTTCCCATCAAAAACTACTTGATGTGTACTGCATGCTCTTGTTTTTCTTCTGATTAGCATATCCCTTCCCTTTCCATCTATCAAATTGACTTCAACTTTGGGCCCTACATTCCCATAATATTCTTCCTAAAACTCCAGGCCATATCAGTGTCTCATTTCTTTATACTATCTGTTAGCATCTAATCTAACATAGAAAACCAAAAGCAAGAAAAGATTTAGAAGTCAGAAGTAAGTGCAAACTTAAAAAAAAAAGAAAGGCACACTTGGAAAACAAGAGAAATAAAAATTTAGCATTTCTGAGACACCATTTTACTGTTGTCTCGGCTACAGGTTCTGGGCTTTTAATTCAACATGAGTGTCTTTTAATGTTCTTTTGGCCCCTATCATTCATTTCTTGGCTGTAGATGGATGAAGACTGTTATTCTAATTCTCTATTCTTCTTTCTGGTCGGAGAGTAAAGATAATGTGTCAAATGTCAGCCGCTAGTAGGCTACCTGCAAGGTGCCTGCTGAAAAGTTTGTTACTTTGACATGGGCCCTGACTATTCAACTCTACTAGAGCCCTGGAGGGTGTGTCATTCAGGGAGAAAAATATAGGTGGCTTGTAAGAAATTAATCTCTGGTTTTTAATTTCAGTTCAAACCTGTATACTATTTCCCTTCACTTTCTATTATTTTCTTTATCCCTAGCTAAATAAGAGTAATTTTAAACTACCTTTGGCATAGGTATAAACTTTGCCCCAAGCAAAGCACAAGAAGGACCATTGACCATTGCTCCTAGAACCATCCTTCTGGGGACCATCGCGACAAGTTGACTCCACAGTCCTGAGCTCAGATGCTGGAGAAGCTGCTCCAACTGAGATTGGCTTATGTTTTCTCTTGGTTGTGCTGCAATAAGGTTTGGGGAAGAAATGCTTGACTCTGCAGTTCAGTGGACTAGCTTCCTCTAGGGCCTGAGAATAACTGATCCCACCACATCTTCTGTTCTTGCTTCTCTTGATTGATACCAGTTGAAGATTTGAACTTTGATCTTGTTTGCCTGTCTCCTTTGTGATGCATAATGACTTACATATGTTTAAGTAGAATATTTATGATAAAACCACCTGGTCCCTCTAAAGAATACTAGAAGGAATGATTCGTTCCCCCCCACACATCCCATTAGAATGCATAGCATTGCCTTTTGGTTTTGCTTTTGTCTAGCAGTAGTTTTGCTATTGTGACAAATTTTATGGGATACTATGCACCAGGATAGATGTTACATTCATCTCAAATCACCAACACTAACAGTATAAAAGAAAAGTAATTAGAAATAAAACTTCTCAAAAGAACAGAAATCCTCCAAGGAAAGGAAAATAAGATGTAACATATTAATTCTACAAGCAGATGCATCTAAAATCCCTCTCAGGATTATGGAAAACAGAGCAAACATCTGGCAGATTTCAGTGGTGAAGTGAAATTACAATCATTGGTTACAGAGACTTTCCTTGTCCCTTGCTTATAAACAGCTAAATAAGTCCATGGAAAAGTATATAAATCGGAGGAATCATGAAATCTCCTACTAGCTGCTGACTAAAATATCCCTTGTCAGAATGAAAGAGTAACTCTGGGCAGAAATTCAGGAAACAACTGAAAAGAAAAATTAAGTTTCCAAAATTTAAACGTTAGAATACAACTCATCGATTGGCTCCCAGCTACCTCACTGACCTGCTGGCCTACACCCTCTTGCGTGGGCCTCTCCTGCCACTTGAACATACCAGGGCTTCTCCCTGCTTCGTGTACCCTGTGTCCATTTATAAACATGGCTTTCTCCCACACTTCCTTCAGATGTTAGCTAAAATATCACTTCCTCGCCTTAATCCTGAAGTATGTTTTCCTCATACTGCTTATTATTTCCTGACTAATTATATGTCAGCGTTTGCTTACTGCTTACCTTCCTTATTTAGAATGTTAGCTCCTCGATGGCAAGGACTTTGTTTTGTTTCACTGTTAAATTCCCAGAACTTGAGACTGTGCCTGGCACATAGAAAGGACACATTGGTATTCGTTGAATGAATGAGTCAAAAGTATAAAAGAGTGAGAAGTAAAGCATGTGTGGTGACCGTGAAGATGTATGTCTGTGAGGAAGGAGGACTTGTTGCCCCACAGCCTGCAGCTGTCCCTCCCAGGATCACCGCAGCTGCACAGACGCCCTCGCCAAGGTCACACCCTTTTGTGGGTGATGTGCAGACAATGGCCCATTGAGACTGAGGTGGAAAGGCCACTTGGATTCAGCATGGGGAAACTCCGAGGAGCCATTTCAGCTCCAGAGCTTCCCAGGGAGTTGGCTGAGGCTGCTGGTCAGCATCACACCTTGGTTTCTCCCTTGATCAATCCTGCCTTTCCCCTCTCCTTCCACAGATATCGATCGCAAGGACACTCCCTAATAAAGATCTCAAACCCAAAGTCTACTTCCTGGAAAACCCAAAGTGCAACAAGGTGAAAAATGGAAAGTATCTTTTTCTTTTTTTTTTTTTTTTTTAAAAAAAAAGCAATATGCTGTCTTATTTAACAAAACCATATCTCCATCCAAAAATAAGTTTCTTCATTTGGCAGGTATCTGTGGAGAAACTGCTATATTCCTGGCACTATGTAGGACACTGATGTGACGCAAATGAAAACACCAACCAGTGTCCCAAGTTCCATGAAACTTATATCCTAGTGGAAAAAAAATAATAAGGAAGCAAATAAAACAAAAGATAATCTGTGTAGTGATAAGAGATGGGAGGAATATAAACTGGGTAATAGGCTGAGAGTGGTGAGGAGTGATCAACTCTGTGTAACTGGGTGGTCCTCTGAGGCGAGGACTTTGAAATTGAGAATGAATGGTGAGAGGACCCAGGCATGCCTGTCTTGGGGACGGATGGGATGTGCCACACATGTCTATCAAGTATCAACTACACACACGCACTGGAGAAAATCCTAGGGCCGCAACAATTTCTATAATACAGCCCCTATCTCCCAAGAAGGTCATTTTCTATTCAATAGTTATAAATAATTGGAAGATTTTAATGTAAGGGAATCTAGGTATTTTATTGCCCTCTTGATTTGACTATTTATTTAAAAAATAATAATAACTGATAATATCTTTATTAAGCACTTACTACATCCAAGTCCTCTTCTAAATAATTTTCACATACTAACAAAAACAAAAAAGTCAGATAAGTATTTTTATCATAATATTATTCTTAACAGTTAATAAAACCAAGACACAAAGTAGGTAATTTTCCAACATCACAGTTAGCAAGCTGGAGAAGTAGAAATTAAACCCCAATAGTCTGATGCAAGATCTAGCAGTCTTGACCTTTTATATTATATTAAAACTGCTCCTTATATGTTAGTAGATATTTCTCCCCAGATATAGTTTAGGAAGTTTACATGTAAAAAAAAAAAAAAAAAAGAGGCAGTCTTTTCATTTAGCAACAATAAGTACTTCTTTATGCCAATACTTACTTCAACTATTTTGTAAAATGGAAAGTAACTATTCTTCTTTAAAATAATTTATGACTTGATGGTATCATTGTATCTTTTACACAATATTTCTATTACCGATCTCAGGAAACTTCAAAGCATGATAATCAGTTATTCCTGAAGATACAATAGAGATTTTCTTAAATTTTTTCCCAGTACTGAAACTTGAGAAAGAAGCAAAGAAACTAACCAGTACTTGCTGAGATAAAACCAAAGCACAAGAAAACATCAAATAAAACATTTTAAAATTTAAAGTAGATCAAAGTACACAACAAATAGTGAAATATTATATGTACAAATGTTCACTTAATCCGCAGAGAATTGAAATGTTTTCATGGCCCTGGTTCATGGTTCTCCAATGTCAGGGTAACTAGTATAATTTTCCATTGGATGAGATACTGTATCATTTGCAACTTAACAAGTGCCTTTTAGATTTTCATCCTCACTCATCATTGGAGTCATACAGCAACTCGACACTAAAATTTCAGTCTCATCAGGAGACATTTGTGCTCACTTCCTTATGTTTGTCTGAAATCTATTGCCAGAGGAAAGATGCTTCAAGCTATGACTGCCTGTATCTGATTTTTTTTTAAGCAGGAGTAATAAAAACAGCAAATTGAATGCTTACTGCATGCCGAGAGCATTTCTGTTTACTATACAACTTATAAAGTACATATTATTTTATAGATGCTGGGACTAAGACTTAGAGAGGTAAAGAATATTGAATTGGGTCACACAGCTATTAAACTACAGAGGAGTCAAGCCCAAGAGGCTTTAAATTTCATATTTTCTACTCTTAACTACTATCCTAAATTGAGGAAAAACTACCTTCATATGTGAGTGCTCATTAACAGTAATTATATTTTTCAACTATTATTTCTGCCTCTTGGCTTAATTGATAGATCTTTCATCAGGAATACACCAATAGGTTCTGCCCAGCTATGATAATTTACCTTCCTTAACTTTAGCAACTTCTCTTTATATCACTACTCACTGGGTTTTTAACTTCCAAGGACTCGGGCTATTCTTTCTATATGTGGATCTGTTAGAAATCATCCCTTACTGAGTTACATGCTTCATGATTTAACTAGTAATTGGCTTAACTGCCTATGGACTTCTACTTTAAATTTGTCTTTTTTGTTTCCATCTCTTAATTATTAATGTGTCTTTGACCTAGTGTTTTGCAAGACAAAAGATCCTAGCTACCTCTTCTTCAATAATTTTATTGAGATACAACTCACATACCATATCATTTACCCATTTAAAGTGCACAACTCCCTGGCCTTTAGCACATTCACAGAGCTGTGCATCCATCACCACAATTAATTTTAGAACAGTTTTATTATCGTCAAAAGACACCTTGCACTCCTTAGCTATCACTTCCTAACCTTTCAAGCCCCCAGCCCTAGGCAACCACAAATCTATCTTTATCAAGATATGCTCTAAATTGTGAGTGGACCTGGATATACAGATAGTTCCATGGATTGGGCTCCAAAGGACTGGGTTGGCTGAAGCAGGGGCTGGCTCTGTCCTTCCCCCTCAGACCACTTTAGAAAGGTGATTAATTAGGAGAAGATGTTGGTGGGTAGGACATGGATTTTTCTTTTTCCAAATCAGTGGGCTTTAAAACTAATCCAAGATCCACAGGGCTGGTTTTTGATCACAATTAGTGGCAGGTTCTTGGTTAAAATCTTTAATAACTTTCAAGATTTACTTTAAAAAGTGATAATCGAGAGACCTGAAACAAATAGAGAATTTACCTTTTAAAGCTTTGTTGTCTGTTGCTTAGCTAACTGGCTAGATCCTATTATATGTCACTAAACCTTTAGTCATCTGATATATAAATAGTAAAGAGCCAGAATTTTTCAAACATTTATTATACTAAGTTTTCATTCCTTATATAACACACACACACACACACACACACACGAAACATTTTAGAGTTTTAGTGATGGAAGAACTCTTCTGCCTATATATTAGACAGCTGTTATTTGAATTTGAAAATGGGCTTCTATGGTAAATTGTATGATTAAACAGAGCCTTGCTGTTTTTCTTTGTGTTATCTGTAATGCATTCTATATTTAAAACTTTTTTACAACCCCTTTGTGCTTAAAAATAAAAACAATGAGCAATAGATTGGGCTTCTTACCTTCTCAGAGTGGATCTTCTTCATTTGTTGTTACTACTGTCTCTATAAATGTGCGTATGCTTCAATCTCTCTTTCTTCTCTCTTTTACACATACACACACACATATACCCTTTCTCCATTAAATTTAGAATTGATCAAATCCAAAGCAAGTTTGCTAAATGCAAAATTTATATGAAGCCATTTATGACTAGCTTGCAAATATTGGTTAATCATATAGTAAATGTCTTTCAGTTTTAGATGTTTAAAGATTGGAGAAGTTCACCATAAGAGAGAGAAAGAAAGCAGGAAGAAGACAGAACACGTTCATATTGTATTATTTTGATTTCATCTGTCACCTACAAATAAATATAATCTAAATAGATCTAAGTCTGCCAACATGGGGCAAAGGAAAAGACAAGGAACGTAAATGCAATAGCATAGATGGCAAATAGAGCATAACATTAATTCTGAGATGAATAGGAAAGTGAAGTAGAAAGAGTCACACTTTCCAAGTCTTCTGATCAAATAATGAAAAGAGAAGGGGTCATCAAATAAGAGCCTGGAAACAGAAGATGCTGAGTGTGAACTATTTTGAAACCCTATCCAAACCCCAATATACATGTACGGAGAACAAGTATCTGTGTGTTCTGTTGAATGGTCATGTGGTTTCGGGATTTGCTCCAGTTGCTGCAGTCAGCATTTCTGGGCTGTGTCCTGATCCGTGCCTCAGTGCCAACAGGACATCTTTGTGGAGACTTGCAATACGCCCTCAGCATGGGTCCCTGTCTTTAATCCCCAAACCACTTTCAATGTCATGTACATCCTGCAGGGCAGAGCGACTCTTATGAAAGCACATTTCTCCAGTGCTTTTGTTATGATATTACCTTTGGTGTCTTAACTCTGGAGGATTATGGTTCCTTAGATGACTCTAGTTTGACTCACAGAAAGGTGTTGAGATTATTGGTAGCAGAGAAAGAAAACCACGTTCTGAAACCTTATATGCTTATATGGTCCCAAATTATAACCTAACCTGAGTTTTCAGTGCTTTTAATTTCTTCTATGTTTAAAAAATAGAAAATATGATAAAACTCTAAATTTCTTAATTTATTGTATATTTTCTAATATTCTCATATGTTTTAGATAAACTTGTGCCAGCCTTGAAACAACAACTAAATATCTGGGCCCATTATAGTAATCAACTTGATAACTTACTATTTTAAATGAGAGTGTAGCAAATCCTTCCACCAGTTTTCCGTTCCACAAATATTTTTTAATCCCCTTACATGAAGAAGGCCCTGTCCTAAAACTGTGAATGATATAACTATGACTCCATTTGAATGTAACAGTTAGATGTAGCCTAATATTTAGAGAAGTAACTCATATCTTGGGCACAAACATGTCTTAATTCTTCATAATATAAACAATGCAAGCCTTTTCATTGAGTTGACTCTATTTTGCTCTGCCTAATTGCCATAAATTTACAGGTTATATAATATACTTGTTTTAGTTCTCAAGCTATAAGTGGGTATTGATAGGATGAGTCTTAAAGCATAATGGGTTCATTTTATATATATCATGCTTTTGTGAGGACAAATCAGGCTTCTGTCACAATGATCAGACAGTTGCAACCCTCTGTTGTTAAGAAGAGAGAAACAAAATAGCCTTAATTTACTTCCTCTTTCATTCTTTTACTTAAGCCAACATACAAGCATTTCCTTCTTCCCAAACTTTACATCAGCAGTCTTCCAACTTTCTCTGCTATATTGATTTCATACATTTTTTCATTAATCATATCTGTCAGACCTTTTTCCCAATGGATGGACAACTTTGGAGATTGATTTTCATCTCTAAAGTGTTAAATTTCCTTCCATCCTCAGTGGTACTCACTGAAAAATACTGTGTCAAAATTTGGGGCAAATTGATTGATCTTTTTGGATCTCAATCTCCTCATCTGTTAAAAAAAAAAAAACAACACAAAGTTATCAAAACAGGGGATGTCTACATTCCCAGTAGCTTGAAGTATACGACATGTGACTCGTGTAAACATATAACAAACATCGCAGTAGGATTTACAATCCCATGGATATTTACTGCTTTTGAGAGGTAGTCACTAATATAAGTTAGTCAGTAGATGGCACTGTTTATTATAGTATTAACATTTAGAAAGCAGTTTCAACACGCCAATTACCTCACCTGATCAGGATGGGGCAGGAGGGGAGGAGGCTCTGTTCCTGCAGAAAAGAACACACAGATTCCTTAGAGGTTAGCATGACCTTCAGAAGGAATCCAGTCCAGCTTCCCATCTCATTAGACCTTGAAAAGGAAAATTCTATTTTAGATATTTTCACATAGGTGGATATTTTTAACACACTTCATTTCCTTTTTTCAAATTTGAAACACTCAAGAAATCGTCTATTTAAATCACATCTTTTCCTCATCATTATATTTGGTCCTGAGTGAAATTCAGAATAATTCTTCCCATTTCCTCCCTGAAAAATCCCTTTAGGTCTATAGGGAGCACAATTACTTTATACAAGCATTTTTTCTTTCTTGGGATCTTTGGTAGTCTGAAAAACATATCAGATCTATAGTCAATGACCATCCACTATGCCTTTTTGAATTCTAACATGCCATTCATTTCAGGCCTATGTGTAAAATATGGTATCTATACATGCATTTAGTTATTAAATAATCAAGATATATAAATGTTCATAGCATATAACAAATATTAGCCAGAAACAAATCTGATCGTTTGGAGAAATTGATAGAGCAAAATGAACACAATATAATTCATAACTATTAGGTATAGAATGTTGCTTTTGGCCTGGTGCAGTGGCTCATGCCTATAATCCTAGCACTCTGGGAAGCCGAGGCGGGTGGATCACTCAAGGTCAGGAGTTCGAAACCAGCCTGAGCAAGAGCGAGACCCCATCTCTACTAAAAGTAGAAAGAAATTAATTGGCTAACTAAATATATATAGAAAAAATCAGCCAGACATGGTGGTGCATGCCTGTAGTCCCAGCTACTCAGGAGGCTGAGGCAGGAGTATCACTTGAGCCCAGGAGATTGAGGTTGCTGTGAGTTAGGTTAATGCCATGGCACTCGAGGGCAACAGAGCAAGACTCTGTCTCAACAACAACAAAAAAGAATGTTGCTTGTTGCTTTTCATCTTTCTGTCATTTTGCTAGTTTTTTTCATGAATTTAAAACAGTTTATAAATGAAAGTAAATTAGCAAACAAAGTACTAGGTAAATGAACAATATCAAAAAATATTCTGAACAGTTTTTTCAAAAGTTCAAGGAGGTAGCCATCCTGGACCATGAGATATCATTCTTTTTCTTTAAAATTTTTAAGGAAACATTAATGCACTTAAGTTTTCTATAATTCTCTCTCTTTACTATATTTTAAGTCTCTTAAAAGCATGAAATATGTTTTGTCTGTCCATGGATCCTAAGGGTCTTGCACAGTACTTGCTTAATAGAGATATACTCTGGGTACTGAATAAATATTGGTTGAGTGAATTAATGAGTAATTTCACCTAAGTTAACTTACTCATCCAGGAGAATTATCAGTTACATTCAAGATATAATTTCAATAACCATCATGTTAACATTTGGTTCCCCTATGATAAATCCACTTTTCGCATTGTGTGTTGAGTCAGTAGTTTTCCTTGTGTTATTAATAAAAAGTGAAAACAAGGATAAAGGAAAACCACTTGACCAATTAATCCTAGGTGGAAATGCAATTAGATTAAATATTGTCTTTTCTCACCCTCTGATTATTATGAATATATTCATTATATCATATTATTCTGTACAAAATTTTTTTCAGACAAAACATTATTATGAGTCTGTCCTTGGTATTCTTTTGTGAGAGAATTGTAATTACAACCTTACTTATTGTTTTAAATTATTTGGAAAACATTAAGGGTTTAATTTTTTGTTTGTTTCATTTTATTTGGAGAGTTTAAATTATTTATGCTTTTTACTATTTTGAAAATGATTCTTAAACTAAACTAACAGTCCTTAATTATAGAACAGTATATGCATTGCATTTTTACTCTGTACAATTCCTAGAGTTATGTCACCAAGTACCCTCTATAGGAAAAACCAATATATTTGATTAATAAATTCACCTACTACTTGAAGAAATCATTTAGTATTCTGTGATATCAATTGGTAGCCTATGAATATATTTAAAATAAATAGACATAGCTTTTTTGAAGAGGGCATAGAGATGAAAATAAGTACATGAAAAGAGGTTCAAAATCACTGGCAATAGAGAAATGCAATTTGAGACCATGATGAGGTCACACCACACACCTATTAGACCAGCCAATATAAAAATAGTGGCAATACCAAAGGCAGGCAGGAATACAGATAAACTGGCTGCTCACAAATTGCTAGTGAGAATGTAAAATGCTACAGCCACTCTGGAAAACAGCTGGGCAGTTTCTTAAAAATTAAACTTATTATATGACCCAGCACTGACACTGCTGGATATTTACTCCAACAAAAAAGGAATAGAGTGTTCATACATGCAACCACTTGGGTGAACCTCAGGCATCATGCAGTATGAAAAACAAAGCCAATCTCTAAAGGTCACTTATTGTGCAATTCCATTTATATAACATTTTCAAGATAACAAAATTATAGATAGACATGAAGAACAAATTAACAGTTGCCAGAGGTTATAGATGGTGGCAGCGGGGGATGGGGGACGCTATAGATGGGTAGCAAGAGGGAAGAGAGATGTTTGTGGTCACAGCATAGTTTTGTGCCTTGATTTTGGTGGTCATTAAACATATCTACACACACGATAAAATGTCATAGAATACACACAACTTGTACCAATGTCAATTTTTCTACTTTTGATATTGTAGTATAGTTGGGTAAGATGTAACCACTGGAGGAAACTGAGTGGAATGTACATGCATACTACTTTCCTATACTATCTTTGCAACTTCTTATGAATCTATACTTTTTCAAAACAAAAAAAATTTGAAGTCATTTCTTTCCATCTTGTTTGAATTCTAAAAAAAAAAAACAACATAATATTTTTCCTTTCTTTCCTCAAGACAGTATTTTATTATTTTACACTTTACAATTATTATTCTCTCCTAGTGAGCTTGTTCCAACACTCAATAGATTGAGGTTTCCCAGCAATCTTTTCTGCTTTCCAAATAGCAGTAAGGGTGCATGAGAAATTCTGCGATTTTTCTACACAACAGCAAGAGTGGTTAATAACAATATACTGAAGTTCACTGTGAAAGAGGTGTGCTTATACAGAAGGAGTGTTTATTTTTAAGAGAAGCATTTAAGATGTTTTATCTACTAGCTGAAGTAGTGATGACTGTCCTATTTTGGAAATATAGATCATTGCTTTTGGCAATTGTAATTGAAATACTACCCAATTAGAACTTCCTTCCACATTCGATATTATATATTTAAATGTGAACAGAGACAGAAACTGTTAGGAATAAATCTGCCATTTATTGATTAGGAATCAAATGATATACTATACAGTGAAATGCTTTCCATTTTCATTTGGTGCACAGATGTATCTGGAAGGAAACTGACTTGAAATTTGGGATGTCTAACCATAAATTATTCTCTGCCTCCCAGTGTGATACAGAGGATATGAATTTTAACTACCAATTCTACTGCTAAAAGATCCTAAAACACTGTTCTAGAATAATTTTTTTATGGATTTTTAAAATTTAAAAAAAAAGAGATATTTATCTGTTATTCACAAATACGCAGCTTAGGTCACAAGTTTGGAAAACTCTTTCAATTATATTCTATAAAATCTGCAATAAATTGTGATTATTCCTTTCATTCCTCCCTTACCCACCTCATTTGCCAAAATACCCTTTTATTCACTCACAAAAGCTACAATAACATCAACATCTCCAACAAACTTCTAATAAAATATTGATTTATTAAATATTTTTACCAAGAGACATTTGACCAAAATGTATGTTTATGCTTTTCTGTTAATATGTGTCAAATGACTTTACCAGGTAAGATATAAAAATTGTGTCTTTGAGGATTTGGGCTAAATCTACTAATGCCCCTTTCTATATTTTGACGCCATTCTTTATATTTCCACTTTTGTCTTCTTTGCTTATTGCCTATACATAAGTTCAGAAGAAAATATTTTAACAAAAATATTTGCAGGTCTATTATATGTTTCTCATGGAGCCAAGGGTACCACATTGCATTTGTACTTGTCTATGTCTCTGTCTTTATTTCAGTCATGTTCTATGTGCCTTAATGAGATCCATGAGGACAGAGCTTGGGAGTGCTGTCTAGAACCCTGGGTATGAAGTGGCCTGCATGGTGGGGGCTCAAAATGAATCTGGTAGTGATAAATCTGCATTAAAAGCATCAAATAAGGCCGGGCTGCAGTGGCTCACGCCTGTAATCCTAGCTCTCTGGGAGGCCGAGGCGGGCGGATTGCTCAAGGTCAGGAGTTCGAAACTAGCCTGAACAAGAGCAAGACCCCGTCTCTACTATAAATAGAAAGAAACTAATTGGCCAACTAATATATATGAAAAAAAAATTAGCTGGGCATGGTGGCCCATGCCTGTAGTCCCAGCTACTCGGGAGGCTGGGGCAGGAGGATTGCTTGAGCCCAGGAGTTTGAGGTTGCTGTGAGCTAGGCTGATGCCACGGCACTCACTCTAGCCTAGGCAACAAAGCGAGACTCTGTCTCCAAAAAAAAAAAAAAAAAAAAAAAGCATCAAATAAATTCCTTGAGAAGCATTAATCTAGTACAGGGAAGGAGAAGCAGCATGATATCATGCCATAGTAATCTACTGGTGACCAAGATGATCTAAGATATAATATCAAGTGACCAGTGGGACTCAGCCTTCCTCATTGCAACTCTCAGCTACCAGCTCCACACATTACAACTATCTGTGCTCTGCCCCCACCCGCCCTGTAGATTGGGAATGAATCACATGTAGCCCCAGCCCCACATGAAATAGGAAATCTGTCTCTCAACTTTTTAGCCCAGATGCCTTTACAATAGGTATAAAAAATGTGATCCCTTTATTTCAGGTTAATTGAAGTAGCCAAATAAACTAAGAATGATCTCTTTCTCTCTGTTTCTTTCTTTCTCTCTTTCTCACACATTCACACACAACGCACACACACAAACTCTAAAATAATTAAACTACTGAATATGACATTTCAAACTTGTCCACTATCACTACTCTTTGATTTTGAAATAGCCAAATAAATTAAGTATGATCTCTTTCTCTCTGTTCCTCTCTTTCTCTCTCTCTCTCACATTCACACACAACACACACACACACAAACTCTAAAGTAATTAAACTACTGAATATGACATTTCAAACTTGTCCACTATCACTACTCTTTGATTTTGAAATAGCCAAATAAATTAAGTATGATCTCTTTCTCTCTGTTCCTCTCTTTCTCTCTCTCTCTCACATTCACACACAACACACACACACACAAACTCTAAAGTAATTAAACTACTGAATATGACATTTCAAACTTGTCCACTATCACTACTCTTTGATTTTCATATATACACACTGGTGTATTAATAAAAGACTCTTAGCTCACTTCTCTATAAAATCAACTCTAGCTAGCATCAGAGATTGGACATACATGTTGGGTTTGTATGTTTGTTTGAAGTTCTGTGGCTGTGGTGTTTTCTAGAATATCTTAAAACCTCAATAGTGAATATATATTCAAATAATATTACTTGAAAAATGTCCAAGGACTCCATAAAAGAGACAATGAGTCAAGGAACAGATTCGTGGGTATGAAAGTGACTTAAAACCCACCAGATGGTCCCTCACTCCCATTAGTCAGAAAGAGGTCTGACTAGTTTTGCTTTGCGGATAGTCAGCTCCCTCATTGTCCTCACCTAGACTAGACCCCGAAGCCTAAAGGTTTGCCAATACCCATGCACCAAAGAATTCAATGAAATACTCTTTTGGCTTGTTGGTAATAGGAACGTCTCCAGGACGCTCCCCTCTCCTTCCCATGGCACACCTTCCTACCCACTGGCACTGGAAATCCCACACCCTCTTTACTTTGATCTTTACTTACTCATCTTGTTCTGTTTGTGGTTTAGAACTTGATTTTGTTCTCCATACTTTGAATGACTTGTGAGTTCCCAGCATAGCCTCTAATAAAGGAAGCCAGAAGGCATCTCGTCCCTGAATCCCACCTGGGTCCCTAGAACAGCAATAGGTGAATCCCTTCCTCTTGCTCTACCGGGGGAAGAAGAACACAGAGTCATTTTCAATTACATAACTAAATTCACTGCAGAGTTGCCCTAATCTTTTGAGCTTAGTTAATAGGCTGCATAAATGAAAATGTAAATTTTCATATCTAAAGGAAACCATACCAGGCTGAAAATGAAGTAGGCCAGTGGGTTGGAAATTGACTAAAATATACTGTTATTTTTAGCATATACATCACAGTAAGAGATTAGGACTTTGGGAATCGGATTGTAGAGGTATTGACACAAGAGGCCATTGAAATTCTTTATACATCTAAAGATACACACATATGCACACACTCACACATACACACAAATACATACACACATGCAAGCACACACACACCCTTCATTAGGACACTCATTTGGTACACGATATATTAGCTAGTGTTTAAAACTCAAGTTGAAATTCATTATGCAGTTGAGCTACTGGTAACAAGATAATGCTTGCATGGTCAATCTCAGTTACTTGGGTCTAAAAAGAAAGATAGTTTGCAAGATATATTTAAAGAAATACATGTGTTCATAAGAAGAAAACTTGAGAAATAGGGAAAAATAAATGATATGTGACCACAAACTATTTTAACATGCATCTCCTGAAGCTTTTAGGTTACTATGCAATTATGGAGATCACTTATCTTTTAATGATCCCTGAAGAGAAAAAAAAAATAATAAAGAATGTTGGATGATAATTTATGAACAGTAGGGATCACCCAAGGAATCATTCATAAGCACCACTCCTGTTTTTTTCTTTTTGTTGGCTATTTGGGTTAACTGTTGCTATGTTTGGTCAGTTTGAAGAATTTTGGTTTCAGTACATTTTGCCTGACCCAAATAAAAGTTTTTTAAATCGACAATCAGCAAAGCTGCAGCACCCTATTCACTTCTGTTCAGTCTAGTATATTTTACTGTAAGGACCTCATTTTCATTTTCTCCCCTGGAACTAAAGGGAAAAAGGTCTTATTAGAAGCATGAAAGAAAATTCTACTTATGATATCATTTGATTCCTTCTCCATTTCCATAAATTGGTAAATATTTGTGATAAATTATCTTGAATGACATTTCATCCATACTCTTAAAAAGTATGGAGACTTTAACTTGAAATCAAATAAAACCCAATGATACACATTACCAGAAAATCTCAAATAAAGTTTTAATGAAAAGGCTAGCAAATTCAGGATCCTTGAAACTTTAATAAAATTTAAGAGGCAAAGAAACTGAAAGAAGAATATTTCTTTATGAGCTGTTTTATTTTTGTCTTGTTTAAATACACAAGATTTATTTAAGAATGCTGGGAGTAAGGAATCTCCTAAGATCATCTTGATGTTTTCTACACTTGCCTTAAAAAATATCTTGAGTCTATATTAATCTATACAATTTTCTGAATGTTTGTATAACATGTTATTCTCAAGAATGCAATGAGGTTGCTGTTTCCAAAAGCTATTACATTCTGAAATATAAGACGAGTACTTCCCAGCATTGAAACCCAAAGGCCACCGAGACACAATGTAGTGAGCAGAACATATGATAATCTCTTATGACAAATCTGAAATATGCATTTCTCAACCATACTAAGCCCGTTGGGAGAAGATTCCAAATGATCTGGCAACTTAAAGCAAAATGTACGCTTTGATATCACACTCCTACTCTCAGGAGTAAGTCATGCCACATTGCAGGAAGGTAGATTTCAGTGCTGCATTTCTAATTACACCCCGAAAAAAATTATTCCATGCATATCATGAAAGACTGTAACCTCAAAAGAAAAAAGCAGTGAGTTCAGAAGGTTGGATAACATTTACATGTTCATGCATTTTACCACATTCTATACCTTCTTATTTCTTCTTCTTTTTCTTTTTTTTTTTTTGTCTAATTTAGAGCATGTTTTTTCATTATCTCTTTTGGCTTAATATTTTATAACATAATAATAATTCAGTAAACTTACTTAGAACAAGGAATTCATCTCATGACTCATGTCTAAGGGATGCTTACAAAATAAAAGTGTGCATTTTGTACCATCTGAGTATTTCCAGAGTTGTTGCAACTGACGCTGTGAGCTTTGAAATAAAGCAGACGGGAGAAGTTCTTTGGTTTGTGACCTCTTCCAAAGTATGAAAATGTATAGTCATTGAATGCAAATAGCTAACTACGCATCATAGCAATTTTTTCTTATAACTAAAATTCTGAATGAGCCCAAACACAGAATTGTAAGTCCATTTTCCTATAATAAAGGAAAAAGAAGAGTTTTAAAGGCTTGGGTTGCATACAAGTTCTGATTGTGTGTCTTACTGTTTAAGAGATTCTTGACTTTTAAAAGTAGGGTAGAAATGTCACCATATGCCATAGGAATTTGATTGGAAATTTTGCTATCAGAGTTCATCAATTCTAAGACACCTAAATATTTTTAATACTTAAATCTGAAATTGCAATATATCTTACAGTAATGATATCTTAGCAATTTGTCATAATTTAATTGGCAGTGGTTTTTTCCATGCCTTAGAACTGATGGTATCTTAATTTTGGTGAAATATTATCGTTGTTAAGATGGAAGAATTTATCTGACTCATGAATCTGTTTACATTTGCATTTCTAGTAACCTTCTTTCACATTTTTCACTGTATCTTTCCCGGATCCCAGCCCACAGTACCTTACTTCTGGGCTGCAATTTTCCTGACTATAAAATAAAACAGATGGATCAAATAGTTTCCAAGGTGCCTCCCATCTTGAATGTGCTCTGATCTACTTCTTTACTGCCTGGCTGATTATCTCCGTAATTTCTGAAAAAGAAATCCCCCAAGGGCACAGTAGATCTATTTCCTTAAATGAATGCATGGTGGGAATGATTAAGGAGTAAGCTCTCACTTAAGTGAAATAAAGGTTAGTTCAGGAAGCCACAATGTAGTTGCTTAAAGTTAGGTTAGATAGTTCTAAAAGGTGTTCCCTTTATATGACCCAGAATTCTCGGAAGACTTATGAGATTTTGTGAAGGAGGAAAAAGATTTTCTCTCTTTTTCTTTTTTTGGTAAAGGAAAAAGATTTCAAAGAGCTGATGGTCTTCTTGTGTTCTTGGGTCCCTTTGAGAACAGGACTTGAGGGCCACCACCACACTCTGTGGATGAAGAAGGTGAGGACTAATGTGAACATCACCCTGCACCATGCTCCTGGGTAACACAGGGCTCGTTATTAGGACTGCTGCCAATTAGTGTTGCTCAAGCCAGAAACCTTGATTCCTCCCTGCTGCTTCATTACTCCTCATATCAGACTAATCAATAAAAAAATCACATTGATTCTAATTCATAAATGTCTCCTGTGTCTTTTTACTTCTCTATATTACCACTGACACTATAATGATTCAGACTATGTCATCTCTCACCTGGATCATAACAACCAGCTTCCAGATTTGCTCTGTGTATCTGGTCTTGCCTTCTCCTTTTCATCATGATGAGGCAGCTGTAGTTGAAAGTTTTAAAGTCTAAAGCATGTGAAGAACTTCCCAGCATGGAAACTCAGTCACCTAGATACAATGTGGTGAATAGAATTATAGGAAAAGCTCTTATGTCCTTTTGGTTTTATACAGTTCAATAATTCTTTATTACCTTTAGCAAAAGAGTCCAATTTTTTTTTCTTTACAGAAGCACTTCCTATTGTTTTCATATTCTACATAGAAACTAATAATATCTACATGGCTTACAGGAATACACTGGGGTGGAGAGGTTTGAGGAGTCTACATTGATTCTGTTCTTTTAAAAGAATAATTGGCTTTTATTTAGGTCACATAATTACAATAAGAAAAAATAAATTACAAACTGTGAGGGAACAGAGGAGGGGCTTCAAGATGGCTAACTAGAAACAACTAGATACATCTGGTACTCACCTCTTCCACAAAGAAGAACCAAAATAATGAGTAGATAACCATACTTCGAATAGGTCATCTACGAGAGAACACTGGAATTCAACAGAAAAGTGACAGGAAACATCTAAAGGAAAGAAGGCCAGTCTGTTCAGCCAAGACTGGCTGGAAGCCTGGAAAGACTCCCCAATGTGGGGAAAAGGTAAATGAGAGCCCCCCCCCTCAGGAGCCCACAATCTCACCAGGGTTTCTTGCAATCCTAACCATGGGAGAACACCTTAACCCACCTGGACCCTGAAACCGACATAGGGAGCTGCCTGGAGACCATGCAAGGGCACTGTTCCAGATGGGTAGCTCATGTTGAGCCCTATAAACCCTCAAGTCCTAAGCAGCTCCAGAGCAGTGCCAATGTGAGATCTCAGTCCCACCAGACTTCTCTGGAGCTCAACAACCCTGCGCCTCCTGTCCTTACGACACCATTGGTATTCTCTGCCTGCAGCCACTGCCACTGGAGCCAAGGTGGGAGCTGCTGGCAACCATTCATCCTCTACTCAGCAGAGGGGTGACCATGAAGGCCATCATTCCTGAAGCCACTGCCACTGCCACTGCCAGCAACTGCCACCATCCATTGGGGATGAAGGGTGAACCCCCACAGTGACCCCACTTTTCAGCAGAGGAAAGGCCATGAAGACTAGCCCACTCCCAGGTAGTTGGGGCCCAAGGGTGAGCCACTGGGAGCACTCCTGTCCTGCACAACAGAGGACAAACTCCCCTGCCTACAGTTGCTTTGGGGGCTGAAGTGCAAGCAAAGCTTGTGACCCCCAGTTACCTACCTATGGCTGCTCCCACTGGAAGCAATTCTGCCTTCTCCAGTAAAAGGACCACAAGGCAACCACTGCTGCCCCAACCTCAGCATTCCACCGGAGACTTGGTGATTACCTGACCCCTGCCTATCCCAGACAATGTCTGCAGGCACCACCTGGGGGCCTGGGGATAGGACCACTCAGCCTGGCTCCATCCTCCCCAATATATACTACTGGGGACCTGGGGATCATCACCCAGCCCAGTTCACCACTGTTGGCACCTGAACACTCCTCCTGGAGGCCTGAGGTCAGGCCCAACCAAGCTGGGGCTACCACTACAGCTGACACCCACCCACAAACACCACCTGCAAGCTCAGGGACTGGCCCACACAGTCAGTTGCAATCACCATAAACACCAATTTGGACCTCTCGGGACCCAGAGTGTTGTCCCACCACTGTTACTACCATCACCCACACCATGCCAAATGCTTAGGGGTCCAAGAACACACCCACCCACCAAACCCATTGTTGCCATTCCCAGCACCTGAGCAAGCCCTCTGGAGGCCCCAAAATCAACCTGCATAGATCTAATAACATCAGTGCCAGCATAGGCCTTTCTGGGGCCCAAGGACGAGCATGCTCAGCCCACCATTGCCACTACAGGGGACTGGAGACTGGCCCATCTGGCATCCAAGCACCCAGTAAAGTTTTACCATAGCCTTTGCTAACAACTGCACCCTAAGCCACTGATGATATCATAGATATCACTGACTCTGTTTACAGCCAAAGAAATCAAACAGATACTACACTACAGTAGGCAAACAAAATTGAAGCCAAAATGCCTTGTCCAATAAAACCAATACATACATCTTCAGGAAAACATCCTTTCCTATGAAAGCAAATTAAAAAATTTGGAAGAAGAAACTATTGTACTTGATACATCAATATCAACACAAGGACACATGAAACCTGAAAAAGTAAGGAAATATGAGACCTCCAAAGGAACACAATAATTCCCCAGCAACAGATTCCAATCAAAAAGAAATTTATGAAATCCTGGAAAAAGAATTAAAAATAATGATATTAAAGAAAGTCAGTGAAATACAAGGGAATAGTTAAAAATAATACAAAGAAATCATGAAAATAATTTAGGTTATGAATGAGAAATTCACCAAAGAAAAAAATGTCATAAAAAAGAATCAAATAAATCAAATAAAATTCTGGAACTGAAGAATTCATTGATTGAAACACAAAATACAACTGAAAGCTTCAACAATAGAATATATCAAGGAGAAGAAAGAATCTCAGAACTTAGATACAGGTCTTTTGAAATTACCCGATCAGACAAAAATAATGAATAAAAAAAAGATTGAGCAAGCCTATGTGACATATGGAATGCCATAAAGCAACCAAATATTCATTTTATTTTATTTTTTGGTTACAGAAGGCAAAGAGAAAACTAAAGGATTAGAAAACATATAAAAGAGCTAATAGCTGGAACCATCCCAAATCTAGTAAGAGACTTAGACATCTAGATACATGAAACCCAGATAGCCCCAAATATTAATAGATACTATTCAAACAAAACTTCTCCATGGCACATTATAGTCAAACTATAAAAAGTCAGAGATAGAATTCTAAAAATAGTAAGAGAAAACTGTCTAGTCACTTATATAGGAACCCCTATCAGACTAACAGTGGGCTTCTCAGCAGAAGCCTTACAGGCCAGGAGAGAATGGGATGATATACTCAAAGTGCTGAAAGAAAAACCACTGCCACCCAAGGATTTTATGAAGTTAACTTTCATAAATGAAGGAGAAGTAATGTTTTGCCCAGAAAACCAAAAACTGAAGGAATTCATCACCACTAGACCAGCCCTACAAGAAATACTTAAGGCTATCCTACACCCAGAAGCAAAAGGAAGATATCTACCATCATGAAAACATATAAAAATATAAAATTCACTGGTAGAGCAAATCCACAAACAAGGAAGAGAAAAGACTCAAATCACACCACTATGGAAAACCACCAAAGCACAATTATCAACAATAAGAGAGAAAGAAAGGAACAAAGGATATACAAAACAACCAGAAATCAATCAATAAAATGAGCCCTCAACATATCAATAATAACCTTGAATGTAAATGGATTTAACCTGCCACTTAAAGTACATAGACTGGCTAAATGGATGAAAAATATGGCCCAATTATATCTCACTCTTAAAACACATATACACTGAGAGTAAAGGGATGGAAAAAGATATTCCATGCAAATGGAAACCAAAAATAAGCAGAAGTAGCTATACATATATCAAATAAAACAAACTTTAAGTAAAAAGCAATAAAGAAAATAATCACAAAAGTTGTTATATAATGATAATGTGATCAACTCAGCTAAATGATGTAACAATTCTGAATGTATATGCACTCAACACCAGAGCATCCAGATATATAAAGTAAATATGATTATATCTAAAAGGAGAGATAGACTCCAATGCAATAATTGTTGGATTTCAATACCTCACTCTCAGCATTAGACAGATCATCCAGACAGAAAACTTAAAAAGAAATAATGGATTTAAACTTCAAATTAGAACAAATGGACCTCACAGACATTTACAGAGCATTTCATGTACTATCTATAGAATATACTTTCTTCTCAATAGCACATTTAACATTCTTCAAGATAGACCATCTATTAGGATAAAAAACAAGTTTTAACAAATTTTTAAAAGTTGTAATCATATAAAGCATCTTCTCAAACCACAGTGGAATATAACTATAAACACATAACAAAAGGAATTTTGGAAACTGTAGAAATACGTGGACATTAAACAACATTCTCCTGAATGTTCATTGAATCAAGGAAGAAATTAAGGAGGAACTCAAAAAATTCCTTGAAATGAATGAAAATAGAAACACAACATTCCCAAATCTATGGGACACAGAAAAAGCAGTGCTAAGAAGGAAGTTTATAGCCATAATTTCCTGTGTCAAAAAAGTAGGAAGATTTCAAATAACCACTCTAATGATGCACCTAAAAAGAATTAGAAAAGCAAGCACAAACCAAACCCAAAATTAGCAGTAAAAGGAAAGAAATAATAAAAGTAAGAGTAGAACTAACTGAAATAGAGACTAAAAGAAAAAAATACAAAGGATCAACAAAACAAAAAAAGTTGTTTTCTTAAAAAACATAAACAAAATCAATAAATACTTGGCAGAGAAAAAAAGAGAGAAGACCCAAGTAAACAAACTCAGAAATGAAAAAGGAGACATTACAACTGATATTACAAAATAAAAAAAAATAATCAGAGACTATTATGAAAAACTGAACACTAACAAACTGGAAAATCTAGAGGAAATGGATAAATTCCTGGACACATACAACCTATCCAGATTGAATCAGAAAGAAATACAAAACCTGAATAGACCAATAATGATTAATGAGATTGAATCAATAATTTAAAAAATCTTCCAAAGAAGAAAAGTATAGGGCCAATGGCTTTACTGTCCAATTCTACCAAACTTTCAAAGAAGAATTAACATCAATTCTCCTCAAACTATTCTACAAAATTGAAGAGGAGGAAATTGTAGAGGCATTGTAGTGCCAGAGGTGTGAATCACAAGGATGAAGAACATAGACATTACAGTCACACAGACTGGGACCAAAGCTCTTTTGGAGCTAAAGTTTCTTTCTCTGCACAATGCAGATAATATCTTTCTCACAGGTCTGATGTGAAGAGTAAATGAAAAAATAAGCATACAGTTCTCAGCATAGTGGTTCATGCAGAGTAAGTGTTCTACAAATAGGAGCTGCTATTATCTTTGTTTATATGTGAGGTTTTTACATTTTGTTTATAATTATCTTTGTTATTATCTTAGTGAAAGAGCTGGGATTTAATCCCAGGACTTTCTACTCTAAAGCTCATTTTCAGTGAGCAATCTTCCTTAAGCTAGTCTTTCTACAAAACTGGTCAAGGACTAAATACCCAAGAAGAAAAAAAAGGAAGAGAATGGATAAAATTAGTACTAAAAATTTAAATCCTGAGGTGAATATCAATCCCTCATAGATGCCTCTCACCAAGATAAGAGTAGAGACACTTGCCTTAGCTGTTTTCAAAACTTAGTGGCAGCATTTGCGTTGTGTGCCAGAAACGGAAAGCCTTCTGCTTCCTCTATACTTTGCCTTATTCATCTGTAAGTCTATGGGAAAAAATAAACTTATATTAGTGAATCTGCTCTTAGAAGGTAAGCCCCTTTCAACAGCAGCTGCAGTCCAGAATCCTCCCACCCACTCCCAGTCCGATCTGCTGGTGAAGAAGCCATCAACAGCACTGAGTGACCCTTTTCTCCCCTCTGACCCTTCCTCTTAATGGCTTCTGTTTAGATTTTTCTTTATCACAAATGCTGAGCTTTTTTAATGTAAGACCCATCACATTTCGCTCAAATCTGATGGTGGTTATGGTGGTTGTTGCTCCTGCTGCTGAAATTGCATTTTTGATAAATTAAACTTCTAGGCATGGCTTATTCTGACCACAGCTAGTTGTCATTTCATATTTCTATCTGTGAGATATAACTATCTGCTCTCTTCAAAACCAACAATCAAAATAAAATAAAACCCTTTCTCCTTCTTTTAGGTGTTTTGGAAATGTTCCTAGGAACTGTGGAGAAATGAAACATGAAATACAAGACAAAGCCCCTTCTCTCAAAGGGCTTTATTCTAGAGCACATAGTAACAAGTATTAATACATGGAGCCGAAGAAGAACAAATGTATCCCCCACATCCATCAAACATATTAATTATCTACAAGGTGCAAGGCATTGTGGTGGATACTATGAAGGCTGAAAAGCTATCTTATATGTGTTTTCCACTGTCTAAGCCTGAAAATTGAATAGGGTTACTCAATAGTACATACATTGAGCCTTGAACTATAAGTTTAGTGTCAATTGGTGGTTATTGTAGGGGAAAAAAGACTCACATAAAGGAAAAGACATGGTAAGAAAAAATACGGCAGAAGCAGGGAACTCTTAATAATATAGCTTTGTTAAAACATGGGCTAAGAAAGTAAAATCACAAAAGCTGAGTCTATAAACATAAACTGATAAATACTATAGAAGTATTGAGTTTATATATGGGAAAAAAACTTTTTAAGAATTGGCATAATCAAAGAAAGTCTTCAAAAACATTTATAGAAAGATTACTATAGTAGTGACAACAAACGGTGAAAGCATAGATTTGGAATGAGCAATTGTTTAGTCTATGATAAATTATCCAGTTTTAAATACTTATAGTCTGGAACAAGTAAGATGATGATGAGAATTTAAAAGAGAATGTGAATATGATAGATCCTGTGAAGGTAGGTCCTCCAGTACCTAGTGTCTTGTACAGGTAAAAACAAAGGGTGAAAGGCAGCTCCAATGTGCACAGAATAACCAAAATAAATCAGCAGTACCATAAATATGAGTAGATAAGTTGGAGGTAGTGATATGTGGGTTGGGGCAGGGAGAGGAAGAATTGAGGTTGAGCTGTTGACCATCCAGTAGGGCAGGTGGGAACAGGAGCAAATCTGGGAAGATGAGCAAACGACAGAAATTTAAGCCTCTCTATGTGGAAATGATTATTAACATCATGAGCATTGGTGACATCACTGAGATAAGAAGGGCACATAAGAGAAGAAAAGGCACTTACATTTTTTGATCAGGTATTATATATCAGATACTGGCTTTGGTATATATCATTTATCTAGTATAAAAATTGTGGGAGAAAGTCCAAGGGGAGAAAAAGGAAAATATATCAAAGGAGAAAAAAGAGTGTGAGGACAAATGGATAAAGAAAAAAAAATCAATACATCTTCATGTTATCTAAAGCAAAAGGAAAAGAGAGTGAGGCAGAGGTTGGTCTACCTTGTACATGCAGTATGAGGGGCACACTGAAGATGAAACTCAAGACAGGATTAATTACTAATGTCCTTTACAATTCATGACCCAGAGCACGGGGACCAAAAATGAGATTTCAAAGCAATAAAACTGAGTCTGTGAAATGTTCAAGATAGCACAATGGCAATGACAAAGACGAGTGTCTTTTCTTTTATATCCTCTTGTGTTACAGAAACCAATGCTTACTTTTCCCTGTGCTTTATCCCATACATCTTCCTCCTTGTGGTCTTTTGTCTAATTCCCTTCCATGCACCTGATGAGAAAAAGATGGCCTGAGGACACTGCACCACTCATTAAACAAATATGAATGAATATTTATAGAACCCCATTTATATACCTAATACTAGAAATACACCAGTGAATTATTTTTCTTCCTAAAGGTTTAGAAAATTTTTTCTATGTTAAGTATTGTTGCTTTGAGTGTACTATCAAATTTATTCACAAAATGACCTTAGTAGTCAATGAAGTAAACAGAGGCATAGAGAGATTAAATAACTTTCCATAGCTCATACAAATAGAAATTGGAGGCAATTTTGTATGCATGGATTTATGTCTCTTTTGCATATGTGATTTAGATGAAAAAGTAATATGGCTCAAGACTCATAATCTTAATTGCCATTTTATGCTTATCTTTATTTATTTCTAACTAACCCAATAGACACTTTTATGTATGTGCCATATAGAGGAGATACAAGGCCTCTTTATACTGGAAGTGAACATCTTCAAAAGTCAATAAAAATGGGAAGAAATGAATAAAAGAAATTTTAAAATTAGTAATTTGGAAAAATAATGTACATTATTTTAATTCAATATTAGAAAAATTACTTAGTTTAAGACAATTACTAATACTTATATAGTGAGATTTTCTGTCAGTATAAATTATCATTGTAATTGAGGTATTATTGTTGGATTGCATGTGAGACTCTTTCAAATGTATTAGTTTCTCGTTTTATTCATTTATTTCATGGATTTATCATTTAACTTTTTTCTTATGTAGATATATTTCATAATTATGTATTAATATTAGTCAGGTTTTTCTTTCTGAATTCTTATAATCTAGTATATTCTAGGTTTTTATATCTTTTCTTTATTGCTTTTATTGCAAAACTACTTATTAAAAACTGGCTAAATAAAAATAATGTTGTAATAAGGGTGGGGTGAATCTATTGTTTTTAGAAAAGTCTTTCCAAGTTGTTCTCCTCATTTTTCTTTTAATATTCAGCCACAGAAACTAAATAAACAAAACCCCTCTAGGGATGATAGGAATGTAAAACACACACAATGTTCATCTTCTTATGAGACATATTTAGATTATTACGCAGGTGAAGAAAAGTCTTAAAGAGAAATACTGATTTTTCCATTTCTTTCTAACAGTCAAAGAAAGATATCTCTTGGTTTGTTTTTATAACACCCAAGTGTTCAGTCACAGATTTAATCAATCATGCAGATGTTTGATCAATTGTCCAAATGTTTTTGTCAACTTTATGTGAAATAATTGAATGGATCAAACTGACTTAAGTTGTTATCTTAACGTACAGCAGAATTAGACTGAGGAAAGTATTAAATGGAGCTCATCCACACAGCCTTACTGAAGAAATAGAAAGTCATACACCTCCATCAATTCTTATGGTCATGCCTTTTTACTTTGGTAAATCGAACTCATTAAAATTTGTTAGAGAGCTTCTGCCCACAGAAACGAACTTAGGACAAAGTGATATATTTGGATATATTTTCCATTCTATAAAATTTGAAAAAAATGTAGATTGGTAGCTAGATTTTATATTTGTCTCACCTTAGATGAAGTTCAAAACTGGATATGTCACTTTAGTTTCCTTAAAATTAATTGTTGTCAAAATAAAATTAATAATATTGCTTAGTAGCATAAAGAAAGAACAGGATTTGAAGACTAACATATCTAGTTTCAAATACCGGTTCTGCTCTTGTAATGAACCTGATCTTGGGTAAGTACATGACTTCCTTAATCCTAAATTTACTCATCTGTAAATTTCAGTGTTATTGTAAAGATTAGCTATAATAAATATACAATGCCTTGTGCTTGTACCGATTATGATTTTCCTTAATTCTCAGAATTGGTATATCTTTTTAAAATCAATATGAAATTTCAGACTTACACTAGTTTTTGTGATCTTCCTACCCTCAACCTCAAATGTGCAAATATTTGAATAGTATTCACTCATTCATTTAATAAATGTTCTTTTAACACCTACTTTGTTTCTGGGCACTGTCTTGGTAATGAGGTTACATTGAGGGACAAATAGACATAGTCTCTGATCAATTAGGATTTGAAATTAATTTGGAAGAAAGAATAAATAAGTGAATAATTAGATAAACACACTATTGTGAAATGTACTCTACTTTAAAAAAGTATAGTTACTGTAAGAAAGTAGAATTGAAAGGCCTGGTTTATATTGGATTGTCCAAGAGAGGTCTGAGTGACATTTAATTTAATTCCTGAAGGATTAGTATGATTAGGTGGTAAATCATAAGAAAAATGGCAATTCTAGGCAGAGAAAACTAATGTGCAAAAATCACAAGATTGGCGGGGTTGGAAAGTTTGGACAAGAGGTGGCATGATCAGAGGGGAAGCAGGGTAGTGGAAGAGAGACTATGAAAGCATCTTGGAATAACTCAAATGTAATCTTGAAATGCTTGAAATAAGCACATGCTTTAGCCTGTCCTCTCCCTTCTTCTACCAAATTCATATAGAAGTTAGAAAAGAACATTTTAAATTCTCAATGCTCAAAAACAAGGAGAATTCTCAGAGGACTGAACGTGAGAAGAAATCCTGAAAGCAGAGGTCAAATTAAAAACAATGAATGCATAATATGCAAGAGAAAGTTCTGTCACAGAAACTAATACAAAATAAGGCTGCTTCATGCTCTCAGCAGTAGACACCAGGGGCCACAGAGCCTAGAGCAACCAACAAGATGATTAACTGTGGCACACAAAAAGAAATGTATAAAGCAAACACTGGTAGCTGTACAAAGTAAAATGGACAAATTCACATTCACAGTAAGAGGCTGCACATCCCTCTCTCAGAAACCAACCAGGAAACCGCCAACTAATAAGGAGGGATACGGAGGAGTTGTGTAATGCGCTTAACAAGCCTGACTGAGTAGCTATGCAAAGAAATCTACCATACACTCAAAACTACATATCATTTTCAAGCATACAGATTACAGCCACAAAAATTTACCATGCGTTAGACCACAATGGAAATGTCAGCAAATTCCATAAAGGTGATATTATACAGGCTATAGTTACTTATTCATCAACAATTATGAGAAATTGCACAACTCAAAAAAAAATCCCATATACAAGGAAATTAAACATACAACACACGTACACACACACACACACACACACACCCACACACCACTATATACACACAATTACAAATAATTATTAGGATAAACCAAAAATCAATATGGAAATTGTAAACTATTTGGAGCTGAGTAACAAATTAAAATGCTATGTAACAAAACTTGAGGGTATGGCTGAAGCTACTGAGAGAAAAATGTATGAACTCATACATATCTATTTGAAAAGAAGATTGAAAATAAACAACCTATACTCTTTTTTTTCATTTTTTTTATTTTAGCATATTATGGGGGTACAAGTGTTAAGGTTACATATATTGCCCATGCCCCCCTCCCCCCTCGAGTAAGAGCTTCAAGCGTATCCATCCCCCAAATAACAACCTATACTTTTAACACAAAAAACTAGGAAAATAAAACAAAAAAATATAAAATAGAAGAAGAGTATAATATAAATAAAAGCATAAACTGACTAATTAGAAAACAAAAAGTAAAAAACTGATTAATAAAAACAAAAACGGTACTTTGAAAGATCGATAAGCTACTTTAGCAAGTATGGTCAAGATTAAAAGGTACAAATATTTGTCAGAAATGAAAAATGAAACAATAGAGATTGAAAAATTATAGGAAGATAAACTTTAAAGCATTGTGCTTATAAATCTAGATTAGATGAATAACTAATTTCAAAAAATATGTTTCAAATGTATGTATTTTTTGAAGTATATCATAGTTCCAAAATGAGTTTAAAATTAATAATAAGTATTAATAAAAATATATTCTCCAAGAAAATTTAGAAAGGGAGAAAAAAGGAATCCAGCTAAAATGGTCCAGGTGAGTAAATGCAGTGGCACAAAAAAATGTTTCTTATTAGTGCATGTAAGTGGGCTGTAGAATTCTGTGTCATGAAAGATTTTGAGGCGAGAAGGCAGGAGCTGAAATTCCTGCCAGAGAAGAGCCAGGAGATTCAGAAATTGCTCATAGAGAGAAGGGATGTTTAATACAGAAAGAAAGAAGTAATTTAAACTTATTTATTAATATTTTTCATCACCGAAACCATTAAGTCTCAAACATTCATTCTGCTTTTTTTTTTTAGTCCTGAATCTCAGAATCTAGGTTATGAGAATTTTTAATTTAAAACATTTAGTAGCTCTGTGAGACCTGCAAAAGTTAATAGAAAAAAGAGTGACTTCTAATATTTTTACCCAGTAAGTGCTCAGAATTTAAAAATCATTCTAATAATAATTTATACAATTTTTGAGGCTTTCCAAAAATATTAATTTTTCTGGCCCAACCCACACTTATAGCTCTTAATAATATTAATGTTTCAGAAAAGTGCATACAGCTTCAAAAATTGTATAAATTATCTTTTAGAATTGAGTTGGAAAAGAGTAGGAAACATCTGACCTTTACTCCAGTTATACAATGCTCTATTATGATGATGTGAATTTTATCTATTTGTTTCTAAACTTTATAAATGACAAGTATGCTTTTGTTTTTACTATCAGGGCTGCAAATGTAAACCTGGAATCCAACTCGAGAGGTAGATGGAAGAAGGGGTTAAGGTCACTGGATATGTTGGTGGCCCAAGTAGTGCCATGTTGGAACCTGCTTTCTCCCATTTTTTTTAAATTAATGTATTTATTTCAATAGATTTACAGGGTACAAATGGTTTTTGTTACATGGATGAATTGTATAGTGGTGAAGTGAGGGCTTTTAGTGTACCCATCACCTGAATTGTGGCCCCTTCTGTTTTGATTTTAAGAGATTGTGTCAGTTTTACACAAGATTATTTAAAATACACAAAATTAATAAATAAATTAGAAGTAAGTATTATTAAAACCATGTGAGAAAACTGCACAGTTGAGTAGACTAGTTTGTTAGGGCTGCCGTAACAAAGTACCATAGGAGGCACACAGAAATTTCTGTTTGCACAGTTTGAGAGGCTACAAGTTCTAGATCAAGGTGTCTGCAGGGTTGGTTCCTTTTCAGGCCTTTCTCTTTGTCTTGTAGATGGTCATCTTTTCCTAGTGTTTTCGCAAGGTCTTCCCTCTGTACCTATCTGTGACAAAATGTCCTCTTGTTGTAAAAGGGATTAAAGGTCATATTGCATTAAGACTCATCCTAATGACTTAATGACTCGTTTTAACTTACTCATCTCTGTAAAGACTCTATCTCCAAATATAGTCACTTTGGGAAGTATTGTAAGTTGGACTTCAGCATATGAATTTGAGATGGGGGTACTCTTCAGCCCGTAAGAGAGGGCTTGTGCAGACTACAAAATCAAAAGGACAAGCGGGAAAAACAAGTGCCATAAAGAAATCTTTATAGAAGCACTGTGTGAGGCAAGGAAAGAAAATGATTTGAGAGTATTTAAAATGCAAACTTGGCTAAATACAGGTCAAGCAATTTAAACTAATTTCCAATCCCTTACCACTGTGGTCCCCAACCCCCAGTACTGGTCCGCAGCCTTGTAGAGACTGGCCGCAGACCTCCGCAGCCCCCCACCCCTTCCGCCACGGAAAAATTGTCTTCCATGAAACTTAGGAAGCGAGGGACATGAGTGGCAGGCCAAGACGCTTCATCTGTGTTTACAATGGCTCCCCTCCCCACGGCTCACATCACTGCCTGAGCTCTGCCTCTCCCATCCCACTCCCACCACCCATGGAAAAATTGTCTTCCCTGAAACCCATCCCTGGGGATCGCTGCCCTGCCATAACTCCAAAATACTTTATTGTTTCCCATAGTTTGTTGTATTAACTGACTTCATTGTGTGAGAGCTTTTAGAAAATGCCTTATACACACTAAGGTCTTAGTATTAGCTGCTGCCTCCACCATCATTGTCATTTTGTCACCGTCATTGTCATTGTCATTGTTCCCACATCCTAGTACTCAACACAGCCTTCCTGTAAGGAAATGGTATGCTCATATCTGTCTCCCTCAACAATCGTGAGTTCCCAAAAGGCACACTCACTTCATTGTCTTCATATCAGGATACACTGCACAGCGCTTGACACCTAGAATGTGTAAACCAATGTTGAACTTAAAACAGGAAAATAAAAACAAAACATGGATGCCCCATTTTTAACTTCTTTTTTCTTAAAAGCTTGGACTACACGTATGTTCTGATAAGTGCTGAATGAAATTGAGATATTTGTTTAAATATACAAATGAAGTTTCTTTCTTGGGAAACAAATAAAAGAAAAAAGATTTACTGAGGTAACTCAGTAGATTTACTGAGGTAACCCAACCCCCAGGCTGCAGAGCTGCACCGCTCTTTCCCACCCCCTCACCCCATCCATGGAAACATTGTCTTCCATGAAACTTAGGAAGGGTGGAGGGTACATGGACAGCAAGACTCCAGCAGCTGGCTAGAGAGCAAAGCTTCATCTGTATTTACAGCCGCTCCCCGTCACTCCCATCACTGCCTGAGCTCCACCCCCCCCTGGAAAATTGTCTTCCATGAAATCAGTCCCCAGTGCCAAAAAGATTGGGGACCACTGATTTAGAAGCTCAGGAGAAAAACACGAGGGAGCTAATTTTAAACCACTAAGGAATTTCAATTTGGTAGTGTTTGTAAAATGCTTTGAAGATGCAGGGTGATGCATGTGCATGTTTTTGAACTTGGCAAAAAGCAAAAGGACACTGAATACATAAAACCAGATGGAGTGTGAAAAACATGAAAAAAAAAGTGAAAACTAAATCAGTAAGAAAACAGTGTTTTTAGAAATAATTGAGATTTTTCTTGTCATCTGTAATGGCAAAGGTTCAACTTTAATAAGAGAAAAACATAATTTTTAAAGTGTTCTACTTTTAAACATATTTTTATTTTAAAGGATGTTAAATGAAAGATATTAATAGTGTGATCATTATACTTTCTTCCAGAAAGTAAAAATGAGATGTCTTTGTAAACATGGGCAGAACAGAAAAGCTCTGCTTGGCCTGAACGCCTCATACTTTTGAGCGTGTGAGATTTTATTTTGGTGCAGTCCACAGGCACTGTAGGTAGCTTCTTCATCTGATGCTGTTGCTGTTGTTGGTTGTATGTCTTGTTTTCTACTTGATGGAACTTCATTATAAAAGACCTGCCTTTATTGGTATAATTTAATAGTCCCTTTGGTACTGCTGCCCATCACTTTATACTCACATTGCATTTTTTAAAAAATAATTCAAGTGTCTACTTTAGAAGGAGGCTGGCAGGATTTGAAGAGCTCTAAATTAAGACCTGGCTGGCATGACATTCTGGTCAGCTAGGAATTTGATATAGGACAATGGGTAACTCATTTAATTTCTCTAACCTCTTACTTTCTTATTTGAAAGATGAGGGAAATAATACCTATTCTTGCTATCTAATATAGTTGTAATGAGGATCATAGTTACAATGAAGATCATCTGAGAATATGTACATAAAAATACTTCTTAAATGAAGTGTGACTTACCTTATTACTATGTATTTAACAGAACTCATAATTGACTTCCCTCAGATGACCAGCTTCCACCTTTCAGGTCATATCAATGACAAGACATGCCTGTTCTCTACATATTGCTCAGAGAAATTGTAGCAAGCAGCTTCTATCCTTGAAAGTTTGGTTGTATATAGAATTGAAAAAAAAACACTCAAAAATATCCAATTAGGATTCTTTATGAATATGTGAATAAGAAGACTGAAGACCCAAGATGGTTAATAAGATGCTTAAGATCCGTGTACTCTGTGTACTCTGTAATAAGATGCTTAAGATCCGTGTACGATATTTAATTTAATGCATGCTATGGCTAATGCATGATGTTATTGGAACTAATCACTGGACTACATTTCTCTGGAGTACAGGGCCTTGTCTTGACATTTTAAATCAGGGGTCAGCAAACTACAGCCCATGGGCCAAATCTAGCTCAACACTTTTTTCTATAAATAAAATTTTTTTGGCATATAGACACAACCATTTATTTAGGTATCATCTGTGGCTGCTTTCACAGGACAGTGGCAGAGTTGAATAGTTGCAACAGAAAACATCTGGCTCACAAAGCCTAAAATATTTGCTCTCTGGCTCTATACAGAAAAAGTTTGCTGACCTCTGTTTTAGAATAATTATTTTTTATATAATTCTTTGGAATATCTTTAAAAACTGATATATACTTTTTAGGACAAAATTCAAATATTTCAGAAGCATACAAAGTAAAATGTAAAAGAAAAAACTTTCCATTCATCTTCCATTACTTTTCTGTCACCTTTGGAGCCTACCAGAACTGTCTGGCACAGAGTAAATGGTCATCGATAAATTTTTGTCAACAGAAGGAAGGAAGAAGGGAGGAAGAAAGGGATGTTGAGAGGGAGAGACAATAACACTTTGTCAAGGTGACAAGTACAAAGGTCAAAATCAAGGTCTTAAACTCATGAAAAGAGAAAAAACAGTGATTTTTCAGTCCTCCATCTTATTCTAAAACTTGATATCCATTTCTGCCACATTACCTCTTTGAGTATTCTGAACAAAATAATAGATTTATCTTTGATTGCTATATTTTTCTTTCATTTCTAATACTAGAGAGATGCAACGTAAGACAGCGTTTGTGAGATACTTAGTTTTGGGCTACCACATTATACATAGAATAAATACTAGTAGCCCTCCTTTATCCATGGGGAGATACATTCCAAGAACCCCAATGGATGCCTGACACCATGGATAGTACTGAACCCTATGTATGTTTTTTCCTATACATACATAGCTGCAATCAAGATTAACTTATAAATTAAGCATTGTAAGAGATTAAAAATAACTAATAATAAAATAGAGCAATTATAAAAACATGTTTTCGTCACTACTCTTGCCCTTTGGGACAGGCCATTGTTAGGTGAAATAAGGATTACTTGAACACAAGCACCGCAGTACCATGACAGTCAATCTGATCACCAAGATGGCTACGAAGTGACTAACTGGGCAGGTAGCATCTATGGCACAGGTACACTGGACAAAGGGGTGATGGCACAGGTGGGACAGCACAAGATTTCATCATTCTACTTGGAATGGTGTGCAATTTAAAATTTATGAATTGTTTATATGTGAAAATGTCCATTTAATATTTTTGAACCATGATTTATTGTGAGTAACTGAATCTGCAGAAAGCAAAATCGTGGGTAAGGGAGGACTGCTGTATGATAAGTGCTAACTCCTTTGGCAGAAGTAAATGATTTTGTTCCATAGAACAAGAAAAAAGGAATCACATGGTTTGCAGAATGAGTCTTATGGGACAAAGAACATAAAAATCACATTAAAAGTAGATTTTCCATAAGAAATGAGAAAGCAATGGATACTTCTGGAATATTCTTGATCTTTGTTTCCTAGAGGATTGTAGAAAAGGGATTGCCTTGACAGGGACTTAGTTACACCATCTTACCTAAAGACTGCTCTCAGGTCATTACACGTGAATTGCACATGCTTCTGTCATGCTATTTTTAAAGCAAGTTATTAATATAAACAGTGCTAGCCTACAAATTCTCAAGAGAATTGTGTCATGAGAAAGTAACCATAGGAAGTTTATCCGTTTCTTTATTATATTTCTGTTTCTTCTCCTCACTTTTGCCTGGTGAGGTAATGCTGTTTAGAACCTTCAGCTTATTGTTTTAAGAAGAGTTCATCTAGTTCACTTTGGGTTCCTGGGTGGTGAATTGCTCAAAGACCTCCCATAGGTAGCAAGCCTTTGTATTGTTATCTCATTACACAACACTGAAGCCCTGTGGAATGAATTTTTTTTTTCTCACTGCAGTTTGTCTCTCCCACATAACAATGTGAGACAGAATGAAGCTGGCTCAAGTCTCTGTATGTGATATTAACTTGGAACTGCTTTTTGGCTGTCATCATTGACCATGTCACCACTTTGTCACCTGATTCCTAGATTTTGTCAACTGTAACTGGGTGTCTGAGATCACTTTCACCCCTGTGGAATGTGTCTGCAGTGTTTGCATGAGGGCCAGTCCACTCAGACTCCCACAAAAGACTCTCGGTGCTGATGGAGTTGTTTTACTTGCACTCCCTGTATTTGTGAGATTCATGCAATGACCTCTAATGGGGAGGAGGAGGAGGATTCCAAGAATGTCAAAGGAGGAAGCATTTCTTCTAGCTATTTGATTGTGAGGTTGATTTTATGAAACGAAATATGTAGTGACTCCTTTACCCACAGATTTTTATCTCACCCATATTCTGGCTGGGCTTTCCTCAACTGGTTTTCCCTTCATTCAAAAAAGAAAAAAAAAAAAATCATCAAGCCTCAGAACTCAGTCCCCCAGCATCTGTTTACACCTCATAAAGTGCCTGAGTATGTGTGAAAAAAAAACAAAAGGCAGATACCAAAAGTAAGGAATAGGCCCATTCCTAACCCCTTGAGGATATTCAGTTTCTTCCCTATTTCATTCCCCTCTTCCTCAATTTCCCCCCCAAACAACTTTATTCTGTGTGTGCCGAAGTTTGCCATTTGGTACTTGAGATTAATTTCAATACTTACATGTTTCAACTGTTAGTTCTTCAGTAGCCTTCACAATTAATTCCCTTTGCCCTTTTGGGGACCGTAAACTAAAACAGGTACAGTGTAAACAACAGGATTTGTTTCATCTACATGCACGATCACAGATACTTTTTTATTTGTTTTAGAGCAGTAACTCTGAAAAGTGGAAATTATTCCAAGATATTTTATTTATTTGATCAAAACTATTAGGGTATATCATGAAACATGATTGAACAAAGACATGCCCAATGGAGGTGCAGGGGAAGAAAGGATTTGAAGTTCTGATAGAGGCCCAATAAAATGGAGTAAAAATGATCATTTTGGTATCTTACACATTTCTCTTTTCTATTTAAAAGAAAATCTCCAGCATGCTAGCCTGTAACACCATTATTCTAGGCTTCTTGCTCTGTTCCTATTTAACTACATTCAATCCTGTCTGTAAGAACCCCACTGGGAGAGGAAAAACATTCCCTTTGCTGGCAGGTGGTCTTTTTGTAAGCACTTCCCAATTGAAAACATATGTTACTGGGTGTGAGGAGGCTTCTGGTAACTGAGAAGGAAGCTTATGCCAGGGAGTGATTGAATTATATAGGCAAATGCAAGGTAAACATGCTTAGCCCTCCCTTTCTTCCAAAATAAAGGTAGAGGCTTTTGGTGTGTATAGATGGTCTCTATCCTACTAACCTTCACTTCTAAGCTGAAAGTTGGCCTTACCTCTCCTACCACATAATTCAATGTTTACAACCTCTTTCTTTTTTTTTTTTTTTTTTTTTTTTTTGAGACAGAGTCTCACTTTGTTGCCCAGGCTAGAGTGAGTGCCATGGCGTCAGCCTAGCTCACAGCAACCTCAAACTCCTGGGCTCGAGCGATCCTCCTGCCTCAGCCTCCCAAGTAGCTGGGACTACAGGCATTCGCCACCATGCCCAGCTAATTTTTTTTTTGTATATATTAGTTGGCCAATTAATTTCTTTCTATTAGTAGAGACGGGGTCTCGCTCTTGCTCAGGCTGGTTTCGAACTCCTGACCTTGAGCAATCCGCCCGCCTCAGCCTCCCAGAGAGCTAGGATTACAGGCGTGAGCCACCGCGCCCGGCTTACAACCTCTTTCTTATCAGTGTAAACCCAGATCCCCTTGAGTCTTCTCCCTTCTCCAGATCTTTTGCACCAAGATGGGTTAACCACCAATAACATGGGGTTGATCTTCTTGGGATAACACCTCTTCCTCAGACCTCAGATTTCTCCTCAGTTAATTGAAGACAGAAGGGTTGCCAAAGCAAATGTCTTTTCAATAAAGAACCAAAAGATCTTTTTCCTATTCAAAAAGAGGAAAAAAATCCTGTGGTGAAGATCTTTTAAAACCAGAAATTTGATGCAGGAAGAGGACTATATAAATGACCACTTGAAATCAATTAGGAAAGTGCAAGAAAATAATCATAATAAAGTAGATCTTAATAATACATCTTTTACAAAACTTCAGATGTCTATCATATGCCTTTCCCTGTCCAAATACATACTGATAAAGGCTTAAGGTGGCTAATACTCTGACAACTTTCTGTTACATCACCTGGAAAAAAAAAAAAAAACGTGAATTTGCTCCATGAAAATTAGAATTTAATTGTATTTTGTGAAATATATAAAACTGTAAAGACATTTCCCTAAATATTCCAAACTCTAAAAATAATTTAAGATTGCACAGAGATAGTGAATAATTGCATAATATGGGGAAATACAGTTTACTCCTAGCCCAAAATTACATAATAAAGACTCCATACTTCACAAATATCACTGAAAAGATGAGGTCAGACTGATCCTGTTTAAACAACTAGTCGTTTAATTAAGATTTACTGCATCAACACCCAAGTGCTTTCCAAAACACCAATGCTCTATAATGAAATTTCTTTTGCTGGGAACTTCAAAGATGTCTTTAGTGGCGCAGATAGTACATTTTTGCTCTTCCCCAATAACTTGCTTTTGAACATTTATTACAAAGAGTGAATATAACCATGTAAAGGAACAAGTTGCATTGAAAATGACACAAATTTCTGTCCTTTTCTTTTTAACAGAATGTCTTGCACCATGCTTGGATACTATTGGTTTATGAATGAAGTAGTTTACAGTATAAGGAGTGCTTTTTGTGCACATTAGCATTTCTAGGAGCTATTCAAGTAACCCAGAAAAAGGGGCCAAGAGGTATTAGACCATCCTTCAGTTATAATAGATTAGTTAGAAACTGTGAGGAAAAAAAATACTCAGCTAATTCCAAGCAAAAAAACCATAATGATACTTTGTTTTTATATGGTGCATTTCAGACATGACTTCATTATTTCTCAGAACATTCCTCTGAGTATAGGTAGCAAGGGTTTTCTCCAGTTTATAGAGGCATAAATTTGGGCATAAAAAGATTAATTGATTTTTGCTGGGCAGAGAAAATCTATGCAGAAGGCAAGGAGAGACCAACATCTACAAAGGACTCCAAAGCCTGCTATTTCTCCAAGATATAGAAACCACATTATCATTAACCTTTGTAACATGTTCTTGGAGTCTTTACCACAACAATGATATTAACCGTCTTCATAGTATTGATTTAAGAATGTTTGGGGATTTTGTTTGTTGATTACTTCACTCACACAGAATGTAGTCACTGATTGGTTCGACAGCATGTTGCATACATGGTGATATACAGAAAAGATATAAATCAGTAATGATGCTCAAATATTAATTCAAGAGTGCCCAAAAGGTACAGCAAAGAATTGTCATTACTCAACTCCCGTCATACTATTTAAGACCAGAAAAATAATCTAATCATAGAAACTTCAGAAGCCCATGATCTCAAGAAAAATTGGTAACATAATTACAACACCCTTATAAAAATATCTTCAGGAGATTACTTTCCTTAGGTAGTTTTCCCTGTAGGAATGTACCTTATCCATTTTCTTTAATTTCTCTTCAGTTCATGAATTCATTAATTGATTTATTTAGTAAGTATTTATCCAGTGCCTATATTTTTGCCTGGGAACTTTGCTTAATATTGGGAATCTTGTAGTAAGTTAGTAAGCAAGATCATTATCACAAACTTTAATTCCCACAGTGGAATAAAAAGATAACATAAAGGAGGAAACAAATTCTATTGGGAAGACAAGAGAAAGTGAAGATCATAGAAAACTGGGAACTGCATGCTCCTTGTAAAGAGGATTGTGCCATGAGGGGAATGGGGCCCAATGCAGATAGATTATGCATTTTTCTGGAGGAGCTCAAGTCTTTGTTTTTGGTTCCTGTTGTTTGCTTAATTAGCTGTGGAATTATTTACAATTAAAGCAAAAAAATGTTTTTAAAGAATATCTACAGTATTGTTTTTTTCATGAAATTCATAGGGGTTAAGAACAGAGCTTCTGGCTTCAAATACTGATTTTGCTACTTCCAGGATCTGTGACCTTGAATAAGTGGTACCTCTCTGCGCTTTCGTTTCCTCAACTATGAAACAAGGCATAAGTAGTACCTGTCTCATCAGGTGTTGTGTGTAAAATGAGTTTATTTATGTATCACACTCAGGAGAACCTGGCACATAGTAATTACTCAATTAATGTTTATTATTACTATAACTTTGTGAGAAAGATATGATTAAGGAAGCAAATACAATAACGTGTCATATGTATTCTGGGGAGTTTCAGAGTGCTGGGGAAACGCAGAGCAGGAGCCCTTGACTTCAGTCTGCAGAGTGTGTATATGGCAGGAGATCATAATGTGGAAGTCAGAGTGACTTCCTTGAGGAAATTATGCTGGAAGGAATTCAGTCTGGCACATTGTAGATTGCAAAAATTGCTTAGCTGGGTACACTCACAACCTGCAAGGGAAAAGATGATGAGAGTTGAGGCTGGAGAGACAGGCAGGAGCCAGGTCACAAATGGCCTTCAAGACAGTATGTCAAGAGGTTTGAACTTTATTTTAAGAACAGCAGGAAATCACTGAAGCAGAAGAATGACACAATTTGCATTGAATTGTTGTGATTTGCTGATGGACTGGATGGGATATAAGAAAGAGAGAGAGAGGAAGAGAGAGAGAGAGAGAACAGTTAACAATGCCTCCCAATTTCTTCAGCCTGGGCAACTGGTAGAATAGAGTTAGAAACAGTGATTGAGGTGAAGCTGAATCAAGATTTACTTAATTAAAGGATAAGGAAGGAAATAAATTGAAGGCATCGACTATAGATCATTCTTATAGGGAGATCTAATATAAACAGAAGTAAAGTGAGCTTTGTTGAAAGATGCACAGAACTACAAATATTTAAGAAAGCTGGTGATATATAGGCATAAAAGGGGAATTATTTCATTTTAAATGTTTTGAAAACTTCTTTGGAGAAATTATTTCCTTTTTCCACACTAGCTATATAAATTTTAGCTAATACAAACAAAAAGCATGGCATAACTATCAGTGAAGTATTTAAATCTATTATGGGATTTATCCTATAAACCATCAGTCCCCGACCTTTTTAGCACCAGGGACCAGTTTCATGGAAGACAATTTTTCCATTTTGGGGGTATGGTTTTGGGATGATTCAAGTGCATTACATTTATTGTGCAGTCAAATCTCTCTGCTTATGATAATCTGTATTTACAGCTGCTCCCCAGTGCTAGCATCACTGCCCCAGCTCCACCTGAGATCATCAGGATTAGATTCTCATAAGGAGTGCACAACCTAGATCCCTCACATGTGCAGTTTACAGTAGGGTCCACGCTCCTATGAGAATCTAATGCTGCTGATGACCTGACAGGAGGCAGAGCTCAGGCAGTGATGCAAGTGATGGGGAGCAGCTGTAAATACAGATAAAGCTTCCCTAGCTTGCCCACCACTGACCACCTGCTGTGTGGCCAGTACTGGTCCCTAGCCTGAGGACTAGAGACTGCAGCTAAAAACTATATCATTCTAAGATATTTTCATTCCAAAGTGATATTTCACTTAACAACTAAAAGAAAAGGTGCATTGCCATACTGTAGCATAATGAAATCAGAAAGTGAATCCTAGGGATAATGTAAAATATTGACTCAGTTTCCTATTTGTAATATTATATTAAAGCAAAATATTATTCTTTATGATTCTGGACCCCATATTAATCCTAGAATTATGTGGATATTATATAAGCCCAAGAAAAGAACATCATTTCTAAGCTAAAATGAATTAAGCCTGTCGTTAACATTGCTATTGGCCTTTAATATTTATTTTCTTCTCTATTTACATTTCATCTGGAAGTCTTTTGCAGAAAATCTGGTATGACTTTTACTTGGTTGGAAAGTGAGAAACTTTAAAAACACCCTTAAATCAGAACTAACCAATGAGCGTACATGTACATAAAGGGAAGTAAAACTCGGTAGAAACCTACCAGGGGGAAGTGGGGAGGAGGGGAGGGACAAAAACCTACCTAATGGGTACTATGAACACTATTTGGGTGATAGGCACTCCTTTAGCTGGGACTCAAGCATTACAGAAATGATCCATGTAATATCCCCTTAATATTTTGAAATTAAAAAAAAAAAAACCTTAAGCTCTGTATAGTAGGTTCTGAATAAATGTCTGCTAAATGAATTAATACATACATTAATGAATACATGAGTGAATGAAGAGTCACACAAATGGCTTATGAATGGATAATTTATTGTGGCATATGTAATGCAAAAAATGTGGCATGTAAATAGAGAAAGTCATGAGTCCTTTATGATTCCCTTTGTATGTTAAGAGGAACAATATTGAGAGTTGCAGAATCAGGGCAGGAGAAAAGGGCGTCATCATTGATCATTCTAGAACAAATGGGGTGGATGGAATGAGGGACAGAATGAGGGTCAAGGTTCAAGTCTAACCCAGGTGATTTCAGTAAACAAGGACTGTATGTTCAGGGGCATCCTATGCCCCCCACAGTGGAGACTGAAGTTAGAGCCAAAAGAATCTACTCAAGAAAGAACGTGTCACTCCTGGGGTAGTGCTGCCTCACCTGAGAGAAGGGTGGAAGTTATTTCTTTCCTTCTTTGAGTCAGAAACTTATGACCTGACTGTTTCTACACACACACACACACACACACACACACACACACACACACAAGGCTCCAGGCATTCATGAATTGAAATATTTATATAGGCGCTCACAAAGGATGTGACTGTTCTTAAGGGTGTTTTCAGAGAGGCAGTTTCTCCACCCACTCATCTCCCAGGGTGATTCTTTAACCAGGTAGAAAATTGAAGCGTGGGATTGAGATGAGTACTGAAAAGACATTTTGGAGAGGTTAGCTCAGGATGATTTAGGAAAGAAAAAAAAATAATTTCAAATTTCTATATCCTTCCATGTGTGCATGGAAAGATAGACAGAACTCTCCTTCAGAGAAAAGGCTCCCAACATTATTTCTCTTTTACTTTTATGTGATTTTTAAAATTTCTTCTGCTTCCTCTTTTCCCAGATTAGTAACTATGTGCCAATTCCCAGAGAGTTTAAAAAAAAAACAAAACAGAAAAAGTGCCTATAGTAGTGCAATTCAGTAGGAATTAATCAAAGAATGCACCTCCTCTAACACCAAGCTGCCACACAGCCCACTAAGCCCACAAGTGGGAATTTCCATTCAAATAGTTGCAAAATATTCTATGATACTTCAGATTTTCTATTGATGGTAGGATTGTCTCTTCAGTGAACAGTACAATCCTGTCTTCTCTAATGAAAATTAAATTAAATTAAATTTTAAAAGAAGGCAGTTCGTTGTTTGTCTTTAGACAATAGACACTAGACACCAGGAGGGTAGTGAAATAAATGCAAAGAGAAAAGATGTAGGTCAGAGTTTGCAAAGTTTTTCCCACAGAACTCCAGTCCAACTAGATACTCTGAGAAGAGTATGTTCCATGGCCAAACTTAGTTCTGCAGGGGTCTATATGCTGTCCTCTCTAGGAGACGAACAGTGCTCATTAAAATGTAAAGGCCTCGAAATCTTCACCTAAAAAGAAAACATTTAGTTTTCTTTAACCTGGTGTTTCCAAAATGTATGAGTCCTCAAAGCCTTTTTAAATATAAGGCACATGAAGATCCTACAGTATTAGTGATATGGAATATGCTTGGGGCATTCCTATATGGACAGCGTAAACATATCCAAGTATCCAGAAGAGCCAGGTCCTAGAGAAATGGGATTGCTTAGAGGCAATCAAAGCCTTTGGTAGAAAAACATAATGTCTTCATGTTCAGAGCATGGAAAAAAGAAATTATTTATGCTGGGAATCATGTACCATACCACACCACGTAGGGGTAGTTGGGATTAGAAAGAATTAAAAAGTCAACAAAATGGAAACAAAAGCTTAATAATTAAATCCCCTAGACTCTATTTTTAATTAATTTTTCTGGTGGTATTAGATGAAACTTTTCTAGGATAGAGAATATTAAAATCACAATATTTTCACTAACCCAGTGCCTTCTAAACTCTGAGATTCATTTGCCTTTGGAAAACCCCTCTTCCCTGGAGTTCTAATGAGGAGAGTAAAAAGGCTCACAAGGCTTCTTGGACATCAAATTCCTCTTACAGGACAATAATTTGTCAAATTAAGTGCCAGTGAAACAGATGGATTATATTTCCCTCACAATATGGACAAATTAAAAAGTTAAAGAGAAAAAGTACTTGGTAAAACTAGCTTTGTATTTTGCTGGATCTAAAACACTTAGAAAAATGTTTTGAGATATTTGGCTAAAGCCCAGTGCCACCAAGCCTGCCTGGCTCCCGACACCACCATCATTGATTGAAATATTCTATTAACCAAACAGATGGGTGAGTGGTTTGTTACTGACTTCTCTATAAAAGTGAAACATGAAATGTAATATTTCTGGAAGGATAAAAGCCTTGTGTTTCATATTTTCGGAAAAGTGGATTGAGATATAGGATACTTCAGAAATCACATAACTTCAAGGAATAGATATTTAAAAGAGGTTAATTGTATAAATATAAGGTAATTAGGAAAGGGAGAAGGAAGAAAAGGAAACCTAAAGAAAACAAGTAAAGTAAAAAGCTTGAGAGCATGGGTTTTTTGAAGAGCTTGAATTTCTACAACTATGAACACAATTACTGAGATGTTTCTTAGAATAATAGTTAATTTTGTGAAAAAATTATAGGTAAATAAGATTTCATGTATGCTTTTTAAAAAACTAATAAATTTTATTTTTAAGAGCAGCTTTAGCTTCACAAGAAAATTGAGTGTAAAGTATAGAGAGTTCCTGTCCAGGAACCCCTGTTCCCACACATGCACAACCTCCTCCATTATCAACATCCTTCATCACAGTGATACATTTCTTATAATTAATGAACCTCTATTGACACATTACTATCACTTAAAGTCTATAGTTACATTAGGGTTCACTATAAGTGTTTTTAACAAGGTTAGGAACTTGGTATCGTGAATTCTTTATCTTGTCAAATAACCAACGATGCTGCTTAAAGTATATTATTAGTGGATATTTGAGGATAGAGGAGACTGGAACTAATGCTTTGCCTTGTTTTGAAATAAATAATTTATGATCATATTAGTTTATTCAATTTTAAGAAGAAATAAATTATAGGTGAATATAAGTCTTTCACACTTAACTCTGATGTTCATCACAAGAATTAGATAAGCCTCATAAATTATCAATAACCACTTCTACTATATGATGTAGTAATATTATTTCCTGGTGATACTGGCTTCATAGAATGAGTTGGGCAGGATTCCTTCCTTCTTGATGTTATGGAGTAATTTCTGTAGTATGTGTACAAGCTGTTCTTTGTAGGTCTGGTAAAATTTGGCTGTGAATCCATCTAGACTGGGGCTTTTTTGTGTTGGAAGTTTTTGGATTAATCTTTTAATTTCATTGCTTGTTACTAGTCTGTTCAGGAGTTCTATTTCTTCCTGACTGAGTCTTGGGAGGTTGTGTGTTTCCAGAAATTTGTTAAACATTTTTAAAAAAACTAATCTCTTCTATGTTTTTGACTTTATGTGTGTAGAGATTTTCATAGTATTCAAGATAATATCTTCTATTTCTATATGATCAGTTATATATCCTTTTTCATTTCTGATCGAGCTTATTTGGGTTCCTTCTTTTCTGTTCCTGGTTAATCTAACAAGAGGTCTATCAATTTTGTTTATCTTTTCAAAGAACCAACTTTTTGTTTCATTGATCCTTTGTATTGTGTTTTGTTTGTTGGTTGGTTTATCATTTCATTTAGCTCTGCTCTGACCTTGGTTATTTTTCTTCTGCTGATAGCATTGGGATTGGTTGGCTCTTCACTTTCTAGTTCTTGAGATGTGTCATTAGATTGTTAATTTATGATCTTTCCATCTTTTGATATAGGCATTCAAGGCTATGAATTAAACCCTTAGGACTGCTTTTCCTGAATCCCATAGACTTTGGTAACTTGTGTTCCCTTTGTCATTCAGTTCAAGGAATCTTTTTATTTCCATCTTAACTTCATTATTGACCTAATAATCATTCAATACCAGGTTGTTTAATTTCCATGACTTTGTGTAGAATGGAGTGTTTCTATTGTAGCTGATTTCTAGTTTTATTCCACTGTGGGCTGGAAAGATACATGGTATGATTTCTATTTTTTTGAATTTTTTGAGACATGTTTTGTGGCCTAAGATATGATCAATCTTGGAGAATGTTCCATGTGCTGATGAGAAGAATGTATATTCAGTAGTTTGGGGGTAAAATGTTCTGTAAATGTCTATTAGGCCCATTTGTTCTAGAGTCCCATTTAAGTCCAGTGTTTATTTATTTTCTGCTTGGAGGATCTGTCCAGTTCTGTCATGGGATGTTGAAGTCCCTGGCAATTACAATGTTGCTGTTTATCTCTTTGTTTAGATCTAGTAGGGTTTGCTTTATGAATCTGGCTGTACCTGTCTTAGGTGCATAAATATTTATTATTGTTATGTCCTCTTGTTGAATTTCTCCCTTTTACCATTATGTAATGACCATCATTTGTCTTTCTATACTATTGTTGATTTGAAATCAATTTTATCTGATATAAGAATGGCTACATCCACCTAAGTGGACACATATGTACTACAGTAATAGGGTATTGGGCAGGTGGGAGGGGGAGGGGGGCAGGTATATACATACATAATGAGTGAGATGTGCACCATCTGGGGGATGGTCATGATGGAGACTCAGACTTTTGGGGGGAGGGGGGAAATGGGCATTTATTGAAACCTTAAAATCTGTACCCCCATAATATGCCAAAAAAAAAAAAAAGAATGGCTACATCTGCTTTCTTTTGGTTTCCATTTGCATGAAATATTTTTTTCATCCCTTCACCTTGATTCTGAATGAGTACTTGTCAGTTAGATGTGTTTCCTAAAGACAGCAGATACTTGGGTTATATTTTTTCATCCATTCAGCCAGCCTGTGTCTTTTGAGGGGACATTCAGAATGTTCACATTTATTTATAGAATTCATATAATTATAATTTTGGGTAGTACCTTATTGCTTTGTTTTACCTCTTGTGCTATTATTTTATATGAGCTCTGAGCTTCAGCTTGTGGGTGGTGTTACACTGGTGGGTGTCTATTGTGCTGATCCATGTATAATACAATTCTGAGTATTTCCTGCACAGCAGGTCTAGTCTTGACAAATTCCCTCAGTGTTTGCTTGTCTGGAAAAGTCTTTATTTATCTTTCATATATGAAACTTAATTTTGAAGGATGCAAAATTCTAGGCTGGCAGTTGCTCTGTTTAAGACTGAAGATGGGCCCTAATCCCTTCTGGCTTATAAAGTCTCAGTTGAGAAGTCTGTAGTTAGCCTGATGGGCTTTCATTTATTTGTAAGTTACTTGATGGTTTCCCCTCATAGTTGGGAGGACTTCCTCCTTCATGTTGACTTTGACTAGTCTGATGACTATGTGTCTTAGTGATTGTTTCTTTACAATGAATCTCCCAGGTGATGATTAGGCTTCTTGTACCTGGATGTCTAAGTCTTTAGCAAGACCAGGGAAGTTTTCCTCAATTATTCCCTCAAATAGGTTTTCCAGCTCTTCTGCATTTTATTCATCACCTCAGGGATGTCTGTGATTCTTATATTTGACCATTTTACATAATCCCATATTTCTTGTAGGCTTTGTTCATTCCTTTTAATTCTCTTTTCATTGTTTGTGCCTGACTGAGTTAATTCAAAAGAATTGTCTTAAAGCTCTGAGGCTTGTTCTTCTGCCTGATCTAGCCTATTCTTAACTCTCCCTCTCTGCTGTGTTTTATATTTCCTTCAATGAATTTTTCATTTCCAGAAGTTCTATTTGTTTTTTTTTTTTTTTTAACATCTCAACCTTTTTTCATGAATTTTTTATTCATTTCCTGAATTATTTTTCTGGTTTCTTTGAGTTGGTTTTCCATTTTCTCTTGGATTTCATTGAGGTTCCTTACAATCCATATTTGAAATTCATTATCTGTCATGTCAATATTTTCATCTTGGTTGATATACACTGCTAGAGAGCTGGTGTTTCCTTTTGGGGTGTCCTTTCACTCTGATTTTTTATACTTCCAGAGTTATTTCACCAATTCCTTCTCATCTGGGGCAGCTGTCACTTCTTATTGTTGGATTTTCTTTTGTGTATATGGGGCTTTTTTTCTCTTCCCCCCTCACTTGTAGGGAAGTACCTGTAGCATATGTTGAGTAAGAACCTTTGGTTTTGCTTGTGGGTGCTTTGTCTAGGGGTCTAGGTTCTGGATGGATGCCTTGGTCATCTTGATACTAAAGTGAGAAAATGACACAACAAAAAAAGAAAACTACAGATAAATATACCTATGGATATAATGTAAAAATCCTCAATAAAATACTAGCAAACTGAAATCAACAGCACATCAAAAAATAATAATCCACCATGACCAAGTGGATTTCATACCAGGGATGTAAGGATGGTTCAACATACATAAATCAATAAATGTAATTCCCCACATAAACAAGCAAAAACAAAGACCATATGATCATCTCAATAGACGCAGAAAAATCATTCAACAAAATTCAGCACCTTTTCATGATAAAAACCATCAACAAACTAGTCAGAGAAGGAATATATTATGCTCATGGATCAGTAGAATCAATATTGTTTAAATTTCCATACTACCCAAAATAATTTATAGATTCAAAGCAATCTGTACCAAAATACAACATCATATTTCACAGACCTGGAAAAAATAATTTTTCACTTTGTTTAGACTCAGAAAAGTGCCCCCACAGTGAAAGTAATCATAAGCAAAAAGAACAGAGCTGGAGGCATCACATTACCAGACTTCAAACTATTCTACAAGGCTATAGTAACCAAAACATCATGATATTAACATAAAAATAGAGATATAGACCAAGGGGACAGAACAGAGAGCCCAGATATAAAACTATCCACATAGAGCCAACTGATTTTTAACAAAGCATGCAAAAATATACACTGAGGAAAAAAAGTCCTATTTGATAAATGGTGCTGGGAAAATTGGGTAGCTACATGCACAAGAATGAAACAGGATCTATATCTCTCGCCGTTCACAAAAATTGATTCAAGATGGATAAAAGTCTTAAATGTAAGGCATGAAATCATAAAAATGCTAGAAGAAAATGTTGGAAAAACTCATGATACAAGTTACGTACTTCATTGTTATGTACTACATTGTATTTCATATTATCCTTGCTTCTCAGCTTACAAGTTAGTCTTACTTTAAATAGTCAGAAGTGAATATATAAGATAATTAACACTTAGCATCAATTCTTAGCTCTATTTTATATGTGAGGTAACTGTGGCTAAGAAAGCTAAAGAAACTCACCCTCATAGTAAAATATTTCAGAACTAGAATTTTAACCAGGGATTATACGAAGACAAATCTCTATTTTCATCTTACTGACTCCCCTGAGGCCTTTAATACTTGGTAAATAACAAAAAGGAAAGGTAGTACTGTGAATGCTAAGAATGTATGAATGTTATTACCATCTTTTTAGAGTTTTGCATAAAGGTGATAGTCATCAAAAAAATATAATTCTTTGAAGAAAGAGGCATACAAAACATAATGTGAATTATTTTCCAGGAATTCCAAATTTAGGTCTTATATAAACTTTTTTTTTTTTTAATTTTTTTTAGAGATGGGGTTTTCCTCTCTTACCCTGGCTTATCTTGAACTCCTGGCCTCCAGAAATCCTCCTGCCTTGAACCTTGGCTACAAAATTTGTTTTGTAATTACAAGTTGTGGGAGGATACACAGAACTCTCAGGAGTTGTACAATATAGTCCTTGATTAGTTGGTTTCAGCAAGTTCACCATGCATAACATATCTCCAATGTGTGCTATCAAGTGATCCTTCACTTATAAGCCTCCACCATGAGTCAAAATATTAGGAGAAACAGAACCATTGCGATGCCTATTCTATAATTCAACATAAGCAGACATAAGATCCTAGGAAAGATTTATTATAATATGTATAATGTGGTACCATTGCAAACTTGTTTTCTAGATAGTAAACAACACAAAATCTTTTTTAAGATACCACTTATTATATTAAGGATGCTTGTTTTCTTCTAGACAACTATTTCTGCCACAATCCTTTAAAGAAAATGTTTCATTGAAACCAAATATTACTTTATGGATTTTTAATTTACAAAAAATTTCAACTTAATATCTTGAATGATATATCATTTTATATGCAATATTATTGATCAAGTCTTTAAAATTATACATATAAACGTACTAAAGCAACAATACCAGGAGTTTTCCAAGACTGCATAGTATTATTGCTAGAGATGCAAACTTTAATATTCTTTCAGGAAGATTATATTTACACAAAGCAAGTGTTTTTCAACCACACTGTATTATTTGGCCCCAAATATCTTTTACACACCACTTTGAGATTTGTCCTGGCAAATATGGAGGTAAAACAAGTAGGCCAAATGGTACAAAAGTAAAAGAAAAACTGGTAATTGTAAAGGATAATGCTCAAGATATTTGGTACTTCATCTTGATCCAGTAAATTTAGAAGGGAATCCTTAATTTTCATTATTGCCTGAGTTTTTAAACTCCAACTTAAATATGATTTAAGTTCTTTCAGTTTAAAAACTAATGATAATCTTATATTTTAAAAATTATATGACGGTATACAGGTAGGCTTAAATGCACATGCCATCATATATAGAATAAAAAATGATTATAAAAGAAAGTGAACACCTTTAATATGATAAAAAGTTCCTGATGTGCAAATTTTCTTTAATGTCTACATACATTAAAAATTATAAATCAAGTCCTAGTATAATTAATTCACCTCTGATATACAAAATCTTTAATAGAATCAAAATTATTGTTAATATAAGACTACTAAGTCACTGAAAGCAAAGCCAGATGCTTATGCATAGATTTAACAATACCAAATTTGTTTTGATAAAATAAAGGATACTGTGTCACATTATCTCTTTATTCCTTTTGATGATTGGCCTGTAATTTTGTCTAAGAATTTTCTTGAAAATTATAGAGAAACAACAAAAGATAGGTTTTGACATTCAAATTTGGATTTGAGTATGCCAGAAAAGAGCATATGCATTATTCAATATATTTGAGAAACATCATGCTTGAATAATGATTTTGAAAATTTTCATGATGAATCTGCCCTTTTTCTATTTTCTATTTTGACATTCTATTAAAATGTAGTTTCCTGTATATTCAATACATTGCTTGTGACAGTTAAAAATGGCTGAAACTATTTAAAGAAAGCAATAAAGCACACTCACTAGTATTATCTACAGCACCCCTAATGTTCTGAGGAAGTCTTGTAGAAACATTGGGGAATGTCAATGCTGTCTTTTTAGTCAATAGAGGAAACAATGAGCTGGAAAGACAGAGTTGTGTCACTTAGACTTATCAAGATGCCAGGCAAGACCAAGCCCAAGCCCATATCGTCTGAGGCATAAGGCAAACCATCTGCTTACACTCAGCCACTCACACTGAATACAGCATCTGACACTATTATCAGAAGTGATGTTCCTTCACATGTTAACTAGGAAAGGAAGGCAGAGATCATTGACAGTAGGAAATTACATTTTTAGAACTTGTCGTAGTATGAACCATTAGTTTGTGAAATGACTATGTATTTACATTTCTCATTTTTATTGAAGTCTAAGAATGTCACCATAGACAATAAACAAAAAGGGTTTTGTTTATTAATAACACTGCTTTTGCCAAGAGAACCTTCTTAGGTTTTATTAAAATGACTTTGCATATTTCCATTCTACAGAGGTTAATGTGACTTAGAAAGAAAAGACTGAAAACTACTGGGAACCTCAACAAACTATATCAGAATCTTCAAAGCTTTATTCAAAATAAGATTAAATATATAAGCATTTAACATTTACCAGAAAAGCCACTGATTTCATAAAATAGAAACCCAACCTGTTAAGATAAACTGGCACTTCATTTTAGCTAGAAATATCCTCTTGTGACTCCCATCATCAAATATTCATTACAAAATACTTTATAAAATATTGAAATATTTACAAAATACTTTACAAAATATTGAAAAATAGTGTAACAATGCAAAATTGGTAGATAGCACAACAAAGCTAGAGAGTATTTCTCTCCTTGCTTTCTTCTTTAAAAGTAAAAAGATGTCTCCCTCCCCATATAAATAGAAATTAAAATATGGTGTAGAGAGTAGAGTCCTTAAAGGAATTCTGGATTTTCTTGGACATGGTGAGGTGTGGAAGGCTTCTCACAATTCCCCTAACCACTCTGGAAGACAAGGTTCTTCCTGTATTACTTTTGTCACCCACTGAGTGCTATACAAATTTATAAATGTAAAGTACAATGTTTTATAAAAGAAAAGAGAGTATAATATATAATAAATGACAAACTGAGGAATCAATTCAAGCAGGACCATGTTAAAGATGGTCCCATTTAAGTGATAAATTGAAATAGTAATGAAAGCAATCTTATTTTGGATAATGCTGTTTAAAATAGTATCCATTGGTAATCCAATTGATATTTGTACTCTTTCATGAAAAGCAAAACAAAACAAAACTCAGAACATAATAAGTAATTGGTGATAAATAATACAAATGTAATCTTAAAATGCTCTTTAAAATCTACTAATTACGCTATAACAATTATTTGAAAAAGTAATATGCCACTAACATTATAGGGAGTTAGTTTCTAAATTCTCATGACCAACAAAGAAGTGCTCAAAAAATAGTCTAATTTTCTGTTCATGTTTCCCTAGTAAAATTTAAAATACATAAATACATAAAAATAAGGAAACAAATAGCAGAGATTTCAATTTTTACAAAAGCATGTGTAATAAATGTTTGGATTAGAAAAAGTGCAGAGGCATGAGTGACACATCAGTCAGCAAAGAGTTCAAAGTATTCTAACTTAATGTTATGGTGGCAATTACTGCTTCCTGAAAGCATACGGATGCCTCGATCAGAAATAGAATCTTTGTCTATGGAGCACAAATCTGAACTAATCTCAGTATTGAAATCACTGTGCTTTGTTTTTTACCTTTTTTATTTAAGTGAGGTTCAAAACACTTTTATGTCATGAAATAAACATAGCTTTATTCTTTTTTAAAATTTCCAAACAGAAATTACTGCCTGCACTCTGGGTCATATATTCAAACATGCCTCCTCATATCAGCAAAAATGCAAAAACTGAAGTCTAGCAATTAACTCTTATATGAAAAATAATTTTTAGAAAGGATTATTACCCAGTCATGTGTGATCTAACATATCCTAATCATTTTGGAAAGTTTCTTCTTATAATTTATATAAATAATATCTAATTCTACCTATTGCTTTTATTTAATTCTAATAAAGTATGACTCTACATGCAAAATAAGTGAATTGGGATTAGCCCTAATCCAAACTTTGTTTTGAAAAATGTCCAGATATTCTCCTACATATTTACACAACCCAACTCAAGCATAAACTGACAATGAAGGGCTTCTCCAAATTTTCTCTCATAAAGGCTTGGGGAAAACTACTAAACCAGTTAATATAAAACAAAGGATATTATTGTATGTTCACTGACATTTTCCTAAATGATTTATTGCAATTATGATAATTAGGCTAAATGTCAAGTGTGCCATATTGACTCTCTTCAGAGTCAGGAGTGAAAGGGAAATTTCAGATTTTGACATTTTCATTCATTTTGGAATGGTCTGATAATGACAGACAGATCCAGCATTAGAAATACTCATCCTGTTCATACAGACTGTTCAAAATGAGTGTACCAGCTCATAACTCTCAAATGTTTTGCTTAAACAAAAATGTACATGGTTCTTCTCAAACTAGTAACAGTGAAGCAACAGCAAAATAGAAATTAAAATTAATAAAATCTTTATTATGTGTTCTCATGGGAGTAAAGAGGTAGTTGAAAATTAAATGCCCCACCTTTCTGGGTTCTACATTTTGAGTCCAACAAGGACAGCTTGAGCTTTTTAAGGCTACACATGTTGCTCAAGTTACATCCTATCAATAAATAATTAGGAATCCTTTCAGAAGAGATCACTGATTATTTTTATATTGTATATTGCTTTTGGTGTTAATTCTAATGTTATACAACATAGGCATTGAGAAAATAATAGGTGAATAATATTTATTTAAATTAATTTATTATTTTTACCATGGTGAAATCCTCTAAAACCATTGTGGACATCTTAATTTTTTATCAAAACTGATTCATATATTTTGCTCATTTCAAAAATGTCCTTATGCTGATGAAAGAAGATACAAATAGCAATGGTTCCAAATCATTTTGAAAAAGAACCATGCATTTGGAGGTCTAATGTGATTTCAGATTTTAATATAAAGTTACAGTAATCAATACAATATGACATCAATATAAGAATAGATATTCAGATCAATAGAACAGGCTGAGGAGTTCAGAACAAACCCACGCATTTATGATAAATTGATTATTGACAAAGGTGCCTAGGCAATTCAGTGAAGAAAGAATAATCTTTACCACAAATGGTGCTACAACAAATAGATAGCAAATAGCAATATAAAAAAAAAATAAAAATAAAAAAATCTTAGTTTCTTATCTCACACCATCTACAAAAATTTAATAAACATAGATCTAAGACTTCAGAGTAAAAATTAAAACTATATAAATTTTAGAAGAAAATGCAGGATAAACTATTTATATCCTTAGGCAAGCATTTTATACACATGATTCTAAAAGCCTGATCCACAGAATTAAAAATTGATAAATTTGCCTTCATCAAAAATAAAACCTTTTGGTTTTCAAAAGACACTATTAAGAAAATGAAAAAGCAAACCACAGAGTGACAATATTTGCAAATCATATATATAATAAAGGACTTGTATCTGGAACATATCAGTTATCTATCACATGCCAAATTACTCTAATACTTAGCATCTTAAAACAAAAATCTATACTGTTTCTGAGGGCCAGGAATCTGGAAGTGGCTTAGCTTAATGGTTCTGGCTTTTGATCTCCTTTTGATATCCTTTTGATCTCTCAAGAGGATACGGCCAAGCAGTTGGCCAAGGCTGCTGGAGCTAGAGAATGTGCTTCCTTGTGCACTCACATGGTTGTTGGCAGGGCTCAGTTTCTTGCTGGCTTTTGGCAAAATATCTCATTTCTTTGTCCTATGGGTCTCTTCATAGGCCATTAGATTGTACTCATGACATGGCAGCTGGATTCACCCAAGTGAGTGACACAAAGGGACAAAAGATGGGGGGAAGAGAAAAAAGCCAAGATGTAAACTGTAGTCTCTTATAATCTAATCTCGGAAGTGACATACCACCATTTCTGCCAAATGCTATTGGTACTGTTAGTCAGACCAATCCTGAAATACCCAGAGCAATGTGGAAAGCACTATGCAAGGGTCTGAACACCAGAAAGTCAGGCCATCTTGGAGGTTGGCTATCTAACAGAACACATAAAGAACTCTTGAAGCTCAATAATAAGAGGACAAATAACTCAACAAGAAAATGGGCAAAGTATTTCAATAGACAGACACTTCACCAAAAAGGTATATGAATGGCTAAAAAGCACATGAAAATAAGTTTAACATCATCAGTCATTAGGATATTGCAAATTAAAATTACAATGAGATATTATATACTGACTGGAATCACAATAATCAGAAAAACTTACCATACCAAATGTTGGAAATACTTGGAGAAACTGAAATCTTTATGTTGCTAGCAGGGGTGTAAAATGTTCCAACTGCTTTGGAGAACAGTTTGGCAAGTTTTAAAAGTTAAGCATCCATTTACCATATGATTGAGCAATTCTAATCCTAGGTATTTATCCAAAAGAAATTAAAACATATCCACATAAAGATTTGTACATGAATGTTTATAATAGCATCACTTATCACAGTCAAAACTGAAAACCCAATGCCCATCAATCAGTGATTGGAAAAACAAAAAAATGTGGTATTCATACAATAGAATAATAGCAATAAGAAAGAATGACTGACACATGCAACAAAATGAATACATTTCAAAAGCATGCTAAATGAAAGAAGCCATTTTTATGAGTTTTCTATTGCTGCCATAATAGTTACTACAAACTAATGACTTACCACAAATTTATCATCTTCTAGTTCCATAGGCCATCAGTCTGACATGGGTTTCACTAGGCCTACGTCAAGGTGTAGAAGGGACTGTGTTTCTTTCTGCAAGTTCTAGACCAGAATCCATTTCTTTGACTTTTCTCTTCTGAAGATCTCTTTCTTGGCTCATAGCCCCTTTCTTCCATGTCCAAAGCCAAAAATGGCAGGCTAAGTCTTTCTCTTGTATCGTTGTATCGTTCTCACCCTTCATGGGAAAGGTTCGCTGCTTTTAAAGACTGACATGATTAGATTGGGCCCACCCAGATAATCCTGGATAATATGCTCATCTGAAAGTCCCTTTTGCCATGTGAGGTAACATATCCACAAGTATAAGGATTACAGAGTAGACATCTTTGGAGGGCTTTTATTCTACCTTCCACACCTTTTATGTAAAATATATAGAAAAAGCAAAACTAAATAGATGAAAATTATATCAGTGGTTGTCTAGAATTTGGGGTAGGAGTAGGTTTTACTGAAAAGGGGGAATGAGAAATGTTTTCAGAATGATGGAAGTTATCTAAAATTGGATTTTGGTCACACTTGCACAATTCTAAATTTTACTAAAAATCATCAAGTTGCATACTTTCAATGGGTGAATTTTATGATATGTAAAATATAGTTCAATAAAGCTGTTAAATATTTTAGATGAATAGAGAAAAGCAAGGAAAATAATTTATTGAAGTAGTCAATATTATTAAGATAAGCCCTGACTAATATGGACCTCTTATTTGGGACTTTGACTCCTGGTGAATTTATGTTCTCCCAATTAAATGAGCATTTTGGCTTCTGTCATTAGCACATTATTTTTAAATGTAATGTCTTATCTGCTGATCTTAACTACATTCCTATCATTACATCACCTGAAAGAAGTGAAAAGTGTTATTGTGTAGAGAGAGAGACTTCTGAACTCAAAGGCAGGCCAAAATAAAGGTCTTTCTTTAAATAAAGGCCACCCCCCTTGGATGAATTACAAACATGTAGACAGAAATGCCAGAATCAGGTCTCTGACTGCTTCATCCCACCATACACATAAAACTATGATTCATTATTAAGAATCATAACAAAGCTTATTTGCCAATTAATTCTGTTCTCATTAAATATATGATGAGTCATTTATTTATAGTTTCCCTTGCTTGACAAGTGGTAAACCAGATCTCTGAAAACTTCATGTCTTCTCTGAGTACATATGTTATTATAGCTAGATTTAGTCACTTAAAAGACTAAGCAGTTGGTATACATTTGCTTCAGAAGTACTAAAGAGAGTTATTTCACCCTAATGAGGAATAAAGGTATATACTCTGCCCCTTTATTAGTGATGAATCATTAATTTATTCTGATTAGTCTGAAAGTTATGAATGAGTCAGCTCCCCAAACTCTGTGAAATGGTGGGTGGTACAGCAGGAAGCCTGATGCCCACATATTTAAATGTAGATGTTATTGCCTTACTGTGGATATTCCCATGATGAAATTCATCCTGCTTTTACTTTATGGCTTGACATCTCCTAGACCTGGTGGTGTAAGGTCTATGAGTTGCTTTGAAATAAAGAGTTTATCCAAAGAGAAGATGTTACTGTATAACAGCAGCCACTTAAAGCTTGCCAAAACAATGTGGATAAGAGTGAGGACCCTAATAGGTTGTGCCAACGTGATCTCACCTTGGAGTATGAGAATGTGAGAATCAGCACGTACTTCTTGTAAATGCTTCCTTGAAATAAATAAAGCTTATCTGCTTAGCTAATTTATTTTCTTTTTTTTATTTCTTACTCCAATTTTTTCTACCCTATTTTAATTACTGTAGACTTTTCAAACTCTCTTAACATTGCAGGTCATATATCATCATGTAATTTTAAAAGCTCTGATTTCTTTTCTTACATAGTCATTGTGTTAACAAAAGAATCAGGAGTTAAATAGATACATCCATGGCAAATGCAATTTTAGAGACATTTATCAATGTCTATATCTCACTAATTCTTCATAAAGTAGTGTTTAGAGTTAGAAACCATTTTCTACATTGTATCTGTAACCATAAAAGATTAATGACATTCATTTTTAATTAAGTGGAAGTAATGCTTGAACAATGAATAAAGATATAGATCCTTCATTTGACTAAGTTTGTTGGTCTGATTCATTAATGGTTTTCTGAATTTTAAAGTTCTTATCAAAGCAATTTTTATTCCTTTAAAAAATATAAATTCTGAGTTTAATAACAGGTTGGAACAGTTTCTGTTAGCAAAATGACTTTGGAGTTCCACATAATTAGAATCAGATAAAATATATGATCTGCAACCAATTTCAAGGGTGCTATTAAAATAAAGCATGACAACAGCAAGACTTTATTTCTGAGTTGTTTCTCAGATAAATTTATTTACAATCCTGCATCTGAAACAATCACACAAAGAAGCTTTGTTCTTCAGAAGAAGAAAGCTCAGGTAGAGGAGAATATTTTTTCTTGAGAAGCAACTGGAATTAAGAAAGACTGAGAGGTCTCTTGTTTTCTTTCTCTCATTGCCTTGATTTGTCAGGGATTATGGCTCCTTGATAGAATTCACCATCTAGGGACCAATGTATTATTTTGCTGGTTATTAGCAGAAATAATTATTTAAAAAAAAAACCAGGCACTATTTATACATAATATTGCATCTTAAAAGCTATAAGAAGATGTGGCAGAAAGAAAATTGATGGGAGTCAGGAAACTAAATTTCCCTTTATTTTCCACTGAAAGGAATTGTGTAATCTGGAAAAAAAATAAAGAATCCTCACATCTTTAGCATAAATTAATGGAATTGACTACATAAACTTTTACAAAACTAAGCCCTAAAACTATGTTCCAGAACTCAAAAGGTTAATAATAAGTCAATAAATAAATAGGTTAAAAAGTTACTTTTGAATTTTAGAACCTAAATCTCAAATTTGAGGGCTGTTTATGAGATTACAGGCTTATTGGAGGGGATAAAGGAAGGAGCAAGGAGAACTATATGAAAATTTCTCACAGGTAAAACCTGCCAGGTATATGCATAATTTTTGCATTTTCCATTTCTAAGCTTTCATTCAATTAGAAAGACTATGGTTAAAAAGTGCATATTGCTTAGATGCTGGCACTCATTTAATTAAAAGGAAAAACAGAAAAAATGAATTCTAAGAATGGAGCAAATCGTTAATATCTTAGCTTGTTTTGAGCTTCCAAAACAGCATACCTGAGACTGAGTAATTTATTTAAAAAAAAAAAAGATTTATTTCTTAGAGTTCTGGAGGCCAATACCAAGGTTGTCAGCATCTGGTAAAAGCTTTCATGCTGTTTCATCTTATGAAGGAAGGTGGAAGGGCAAGACAACACAAGAGGGTATGAGAAGGCCTAACTCATTTTATCAGGAGCTCACTCCCAAGATAACTAACCCACTTCTAAGATAAAGTTATTAATCCATTCATAAGGGCAGAACCCTCATGACCTGGTCAGCTCTTAAAGATCTCACCTCTCAACACTGGTGCATTGGGAATTAAATTTCTAACACATGATCTTTGGGGGCTTCATTCAAACCATAGCAGTTAACTAACTCGTACTTTTCCCTTGCTCCCTTATCCCCTAGTCAAGCCACATCTAGAAGTAAATAATTGTAGCTATTTCAGTTTAGTGAAATGTCACCTAGGAGCATTTCATGAGACAAATTCAGTAAACAAACCTACAAGTCCTTTTTTCCCTGTCAGTCTTAATGTTCTCTTTATCTTGTCTTAATTGCCTGAGTTCAAAAGCAAGATATATAAATGGCAGAACTATAAGGAGTTACATAGAACAGTCATTGGAGAAAAACTAGAGGAGCCATTTTAGGCTGGTGGCTTTGAAATGAGTATTTGCTCCTACTAGGGAATGCCTTGGTAGTCAATGCTAGATTTCCAACCAGGTACAGCACCTGGTGCATGGGAGAGATTTACTAAATGTTGGATTAATGAACAGATACATCACGAACAGGCTTTGTTTGGGTGGGTTCAATCGTTGCTCTCTAGAAGAGGAGTCATTTATGTGAGTAGTAAACAAGGGTTATGGGAAGCTTTTATTTTACCTGTTACCGTATCTCTCTAAGAACTCTCTACCTGCTCTCAGTAAAATGTTGCCTTCTGCACCTTCCCTGACCCTATAGTCCCAGAAGCACTACATCACAGATATTACACAGGAAAAAGGTCATTTAGAATAATTATTCCTCTGACCAGAATGTCTCTCCTCTGATCTACAACTTGGGCTAAATAATCAAACCCCAAAACCCATGGAATTTTTAAATTTCAACTTACTGGTTGGTGCTGAATATTTTGTGATTTTTGTCTTTTCATGAGGTTTAAAAAATACCATGTACTGGTACAAATAAATACATAGATAAAAAGTAAATACTTGTTGGATAAGTGACTGAGTGTACACTGTAACCTGTTTGAAGCAAGATTTTACAGTAAAATTTAGTTGGTCCCCACAAAGCCTAAATGTTTGTGTAGTTCATTTGAAACTTGTCTCTGTTCTCAAATTGGCACTATTTTACCCCATCCCATATCTGATAAAGTTTCATGAGTTTATCTCTAGGAGAGAAAGGCTTCTTGTCAAACACAAAAATAAGAGAAAAGGAGGTGGAGTTTCCTCCCTGAAATCAGAGGGCAACATGCTGTGTCCATTATAAACTCTCACATTCAATAAAGGGGAGGATGCCAGGATACTACAGCAAATGGAGTTTTGCTGAAGATCAAAGCAACATAAGCTGCTATAACAGACTTTATGTTCTGTCTTTTCATTTCCTGTAGGTGGTGAGCCCCTGAATTGTAGTAATTACCAAAGTTTGTGATTGAAGGCAATTAGTTTCCTTCCTGACATGGAAAATGTCAAAAAGCAAGCTGCCTCTCAATGGCCCTAACTTTATAGCTCATTTGTAATTATTCTTGTTAGTTCTCAGTTGGTAGGAATTAGAATATGTTTTGTTTTTGAGATTCTTTGAACTTCCTTGCCGGAGCTTATTTTTAAATACCCTCAGTAGTTTGTTTTATATTTATAAAAAATTGATTTGCTCACTCCAAATTCTTACTTATCAGTTTTTAATTAATTATAGTTGGTAGTTATAATTAATAAGAAAATTATAACTGATCCAATTCAATTTTTATGGAAAATTTTATTTAAAATTCTATGATTCTATAATTAAATTGCAAAATTAAAAATGGACACAAAACCTTTTTTATGTTGAAAAGTTTAAAAATAAAAGCATATATAAAGAAAATACACTCTATTTTTCACTTTCAGATAGACAGATTATCTATATATTCTTTTTACTTTAGCCAGCTCCAAAGATTAAATTAGGATTAGGATTGATAGAGAGTTGAGAAAAAAAAATTACTAGTAAATAAGACTTGTGACCATTTAGGATTTAGTTAAGTTACATTTTCAACAGATGTTCTTAATAAATACAATAATGGTAATTAATATTATTATTATACACCAAAGTGCCTGAAATAGAGGGGAGGGAACATTAGATAGGATTGAATAGAGAACTGTAAACTCAGAATTACAAAACCATAAACTGGAAATATGCCTGAAAATATATTCAAGTCCAACTCCTGAGTTTTACAGATAAGAATATTCAGTTTCAAAAAAATAAACCGTCTCAGGTTAAATTTTCAGTAGGTAGTTTAGTTGAGGCAATAATCCATGTCTTCTAATTCATTACATTTACTCTCTGTTTTTTCTACATATGCTAACTGAAAAACAAAAGTAACTATATGTATTGAATCGTCCGTACAATTATTAATTTAAGTAGTCTTAAGTTAAACCTTGAAATATAGAATTTTACCTGAATGTACTTTGTGTAATGCTATATATCTTATAGGTCATGTTTAATTATTTATTGCTTACTCAATATTTATTTATTTTGTATAAGCATAATTATGGCAATAGAGAAAACAAAGGAAGGACAGCCACAATTTTCACTATCATATTACAAAATTTTCAGTTTTTACTTCTAGTAATGATCCATGCTTACATATTTTCTGAAGTTGTAATGATGAGGTAATATAATCTTTGTTCTGTTTTATTTAATTAACATTATACCATGACATTGTCATGTTATTACATAATGTTCATAATTATAACTTTAGCAACTACATAATATTTCATTGACTTACTTTGATTTTTATCCAGCCATTTTCCTCTTGTTGAATAATTAGGTCATTTCTAACATTACTATAAATAATACTGCTGTGAATATCCTTGTGTACAATGCTTTCCTATATTGTTTGTCTATAAATTATTTTTCTGTGGATAAATTATGTTATTAAATTATAATTGACTATGAACATGTAGATATCAACAAGGCTCATAGTGTATTTTGCTAAGTTGTTTTCCAAAGAGATTATATCCCATAAGTAAAACACAAAGTCACATAGGCTGCTGTGATTAAATAGCTCAGTCCCACCTTATATGAAAACAACAGAGAAGCCACAGGTAGGGCTGGCCTTGTATGCAAAAGGGTATAAAGAAGTCTGGTAAGGATAATTTATAGGATATGCCTTTAAACAACCCCCCACTAATCCTTCCTAAAATTTCCAACAATACAATTTCTTAATAACTTCTTACAGCGTTACAGTACCTTAAGGTTTTTAATAAATTTAAGGCATTTCTAGATCAAAGAAAGGTAAAGCAGTATCTAACACATGTTCAGGGTCTCGTTTATATGATTAATTTTCATTACCAATCATAAATTCTTAGCATAGACTCAATCCTTCAAATAAGCATTAGGAAGAAGGAAGTTAAAAGCACGAGATTCCGATGTCTGTTGAGTGAAAGAAAATAGAGAACTGCATTTCAATCTCCATAGGTCATACACACATGTTCCCTCCACAAAACACACACACCAGCTAATAAAAAGGACATGATTTTTCACAAGCTCTTAGAACTCAGGCCCAAGATTCACATAGTTGTCGTGATTTACTCACAGAGTTGTCATGATTTACTTGCTCAACATTTCTTTCCCTGGTATATACAGCTACACAGTTACCATTTATTGCAAAGTTGCTATGTCCCAATCACTTTCTTAGGTGCTCTTTGTTCAGAATCTCATTTAGGCCTTTTAATAACTCTATAAGATCTCATTTATTTCTCTCATTTTATATATGTGCATATCAAGGCCCAGAATGTTTAAATATTTTGCATAAAATCACAAGTTCTGAGTTAAATGAAGCAGCAGAGAGCCAATATTCACCCTTCTCTGAGTGGCTAAACTATGCAGTAACTCTTAGTGTGTGGAGATTTCAGCCTTAAGGTTTTAATAGCCTTTCTGAGATATCTGGATTCTCTTGTGATTTTTATGTTCATAAAAATTGAAAAACCTTTCAGTTTATTCATTTTCCCAGAATTTCAGTCCTACTGGACATTGACTTTACTGTTAAATATGTAACCAGAAAAATACAAATGGGAACCACAATAGCGACCCAAAGTGAACTTTGTAACAAGTTATGAAATGTTATAATATTTTGCACTCAATCTTCATGACTGAAGTGTATTAAAGTCACAACAGATATTCCAAATCAGTAGTTGTGTTGCAGTGGAATTTCAACAATATTAATTCAAAGTTAACAACCACTCTGATTCATCTCTTTAGATTAAGGTCCCATAAAAACACCAGTTCAAGTCTCATGACTTTTACTGAAATGTCTCTAAATATAATTCTTACAAAGTAATGAAATCTGATACAGTGTTTGGGACTGAAAATTTTAGAGAACAAAAGAATGTAAGAAGAATGTACCTGTGCCATAAGCACAGAAACCTCAGATGTCATGACTTTTTCCTTAAATTTTTTTGAATAATTAAGCTGATCTCTTAATAAATCATTTATAATTATTCACAAGAATGCAAGTATGTAGCATTAGTTGGAATGATCTTGGTACAGAGTTAAAAAAAAAAAAAATCCTTTCACTACATCGAAAACTCCACCAAGAAATGATTGGATGAATTCTAAGTTTTTAAATGTTTGCAGAAAAATTCTACCACAAACTTAATCTCAAGAAGAAAACACTTTAAGTGTATAATGAATATATTATTAGTGAAAGTTTAGGATAAACATGTCTTATACTAGAAATCCACAAGAAAATAATTTGGAGTCAATAATAGGTAGACAGATATTGGCCATAAATAGACCTTGAACTTTTAATTTCTTAAAGAAACTTTTTCTTTCTTTAAGAAAGAAAAATTTGCCACATATCCAGTCTGCCTTTACATAGGTGGTAAATTCTACATGCTTATACAGTTATAAATATAGTTATATGACTAGTTAAGTCTTGCGAAGGAGAAAGAACAGGATACCTTGTAGGTGCACACAGCCCTCAAAATTTGCTTGTAAATGGTTTGGCTCTTAAAACATAATTACTCATCGAAAATATTTCAAATTATAGCCTCTCCCACCTGAAACCCATTGAATGTGTAATTAAGTTGAATTGTGGTTATTATACTTGAGACAGAGCTCTGAGTTCAGGGAAGAAGGAGGCAGAAAACACATATTTACGTCTCCTTTCCTGGCAACAGGGCTGGCTGTGGATAAAATTTAGCATATGCAATATATGTGGGAATATATATTTTTGAACTTCTTTATATTTACTCCTCTCTCACTTGAATAACACTGTTATTTGGGTGTGCTATATTCATTTCCTGTATTCAATTAGGCTTATTGGCATACTACCCAGCACCAGCCTACCTCTCAATGTCCTGTGCCTCACAATTATCTCCTTCCCCTTTTGTTCCTACTACAATGCCTGGCACATAGAAAGCATACAATAATCATTCATTAAAAGAATGAATAAAATAAGAAACACAGAAAGTAGAAAAGAAAAGATATGGCTTTAACTGATGCTTTGCCCCTTATCTTTCTCTCCATTTACATTAAGCTATTCTTCAAGTTTCATACGGTTGTGGTTCTACACAATGGCTGGCTTGAAGGTGAGAGCTCGAGTTCCAACAAGTGTGGTAAAAGTGGAGTGGGGCAGCAGCAGTGCAAAAGTCTTATGCAGATTTTTAGATCCAGCATGGATAGGAGTCTCACATTCTTTTTAAATAATGTAAATAGTGAGGCCGCGTAGCTCAAAAGACCATTATGAATCATTATAAAATAAGGCAACCATACTGTTGTCATGTGGTATAGCAGTTCTAGACATGCTTCACATGTGTTCCAAACAGTGATAGGACCTTAAAGCAGTCACATCTCTGTCCTATCCACCATACAGAGAGGCACAATAAAGCAGTACAGCTGCTGTGCTCCTGCTCTAGGACTGCAGTTCTCCAGCGACAATGCTCAATACTGAGTGCGGCTCTTGTGGTAATTCATGGGCGAGGTGCCTCCTTAGGCCTTTCCTGTGTTGCATACCTTTCTCATTTGCTAAGCTGCGTCTGGTTAGAAAGTCCATGCACATGCTCTTGTATGGTCAAAAAGAGATACTTCCTCTATACAGAACTCACTCAAGGCCCAGCATGGGCACATGGCAGGCTGACGGCCAAAATGTGCCCATTAAAACCCTAACAAATGAATCATGAATCTGGGTGACTGGAGAGACAAATGTTTACCATGGAACGGTAACAAAAAAGTCTGGGCTTTTTGCCATTTAGGAAAAAAAAGAAGCATATAAACTTTCTTATCCTTTCCTGGATAGAGCGCTCAGAAGGTGTAGCGCACACAACTCAGTCTTTGCAGAAGCATATTGATAACAAATGAGACCATTTTTATAATTTATAAATAATATATATTATATATGTGCATATATATATTATATATAGTGATTTACTCTCTTTTGATGACTGATTTCCCTTATCATAAAACAAAGTAGGATGATGCTATTATATTTATCCTTTCCTATCACGTCCTTTTATAATTTAAGGCTATAGAACAAGCAGTGTGTGTTATTACTCATTGAAAACCAAGAATAAAAAAGTAATATAATTTTTATGAGCATAGCATTTGCTTTGCTCAATATCAATTTTAGTTCTTCCACTATCTGGCTGTGTGACTTTTGGCAAGTTACTCAACATCTTTCTCTCTGATATGGTCACTGGGATTAGATGACATATGTATATGTATTAAGCACTTAGAACAGTGCCTGAAACAGATTAATATTCAATAAATATTACTTGAAGATTGTTTATATTATTTCTAAAATTAACATTAGGATAAAATGCACCTGTACCATTATGGGCAAATATACTAAAATATTCACCAATAGCATTATATCCTACCAGAGTAGGTTGGTTTGTTCATATAAAGAAAGTTATTTGGGAATAAGTATTTTTTAAATTAACTACTGTTAACCTTTTCTTGACTTAAGATTTTATTCACACTCTGTGTTTCATTTACCTTTCTCACTGTAACTAGTAAATAAGACAAATTATTTCAGAAAATGGAAGTAAGACAAATAAGAACTCCAAACCAATGGAAATCAAGTATAGTAAAATACTCTATTCCAGAGGGGGGAAAAGTTTCTAGAATATTTATGAATAGCTTATTATTGAAATTCTATTCTATGTTCATGGAGATATACATATAATATAGCTGAACCCAGTTTTTGAGAACCAGAATGTATGACCCAGTTGTACTCACCTTTCCTTTTGGCCAGTAGAATGTTTTTCATTCAACTGTGTTTTTCTTCTATTTGGCTTTTTGGTACTCTGACAAACTGTGTGATGATCCTGTGTTTGGAATGTAGACATTTTAGAGGTTCTCTAATCTCTTCACTCAAATATTAAGGTAGAAGCTGAGAATATCAAACTTTTCAATTATGTTGGAAATGCTTCAGGAAGTTTCTTACTGAAGAGTAGAGTGAAAATGATTTATTAAATGAAAAAATGAACCACTGGCCAATGGAAAGTTGACAGCTAGTAAAAATTTTGCAGTTGGGATTCATCACTCCATGCAAAAGATATTTGAGAAAAAGAGTAAGTAAATTGAGGTGATATGAACTACTTATAACACAAACTTCTGATGCTTATTATATAAGACTACTAATATAAAATATGGGTTTCCAACTTCAAGGCTGAGTGATGAAGAAAAGACAAGGCATGAAATTTTAGAAACTTACTTCACAGGAGACTTATTTTGGATGCTCTAAAAATATCAGTAGGCCTTCATGTAAAATTTCCTTGTAAGGTCTCCTTTCTTCAAAATTTCTCTTTGGAATCCAAACTTCAACTTCAATGGCAGTGTAACCTGGAGAAGAGAGATAGCAAAGGAAGGCTGGGAGTTGGTGCTATCAAGAACACCTTTTAATCATTTATATGTATGCTTTAACAACTGTTTGATATTTTAGAGAAATTCGTTCTTGTTTATTAAATTAATCATCTTTGAGTGAGGACAGGAACAAGAGAAAAGTGGCAAAGCAGAAAGCCCCAGCCTCTCCTTCCCCCATGGAGACACTGATTCTATAACAATACACAGACAAATTTCCTTTGTGAGAAATCCAGAAACCAGTTAAGGTTATATGCATCCCAGATGAGTGTGAAATTAGTTGCACTAAAGCCAGTAGGAGAATTTGTGGAACTTACTTGCCAAAGCCCCTCCTCTGACAGCACATTGCAATTGGAAGGAAAATTCCAACTTCTCTCTGGGGAAGGAAAGAGAAGAATGGAACATACATCTTACATTTAGCTCTTTAAGAGGGACTACCTGAGGGACTGGTTTCTGTCTTGCCTAAATCTAAACTAACAGTAAAGGTACCAGGTTGGGGGCCACTGAAAATAAAGGTGACAGTTAAACTAGTTTGTACTCACTTACCATTGCCCCTTGCCATGGCTCAGCATGTGGTGAATGAGAGGAAACTCCCAACTCTAAGCTTCTCCCTGCAAATGGAATGAGTTGGAGTATGGATGAAACATTCCAGATTTTCAAGGGGCTGCCTGAGGGACTGGTTTCTGTCTCACCTTACTCAGAGTACTGATGGATCTGGCATACTGTAGATCCCTGGGAGCCACTGAGAATAACAACAACAAAAAAGAGCTAGAAACCTTTATGCTCTTCCAGAGGATCTGGGGCACAAAAGAAAGAGGCCAATATGGCTCTGTGTCTTCTTCTTTGAGAGAGAAAGCTTAAAGTAGAGTATACGTCCAACATTCTGGCTTCTTAGAGCATTGTCTAGCTACTGGTTTCTGTCTCACTTGACTCGGAACATTGATGGGACCTGGAATTCTTTAGATGCCTAAGAGCCACTGAGAACAACAACAACAAAAAGAGCTAGACAGTAAGCTGTTGCATCAAAGGACCCACAGTACAGCAGAAAGAAGACAATATGGCTCAGCAGCTTCTCTCTCAGGGCAGGGGAGTGGCAGTGGTGGTGGCGGTGGTGGAGGAGGAGGAGGAAGAAGAGTAGAGTATGCATCCAGTGTTCTGGCTTTTGGGAGAAGGCTTCCAGAGAGACTAATTTTCCCTATCTCAGAGCACTGATGGGACCTAGCACACTCTAGAAGACTGGGGACTTCTGAGAAAAAAAAAGAGCTGAGCAGCTTGCAGATGCTACAGAGGACCTTTTGTGTAGAACACATAAAATACACTTTGGCAGTTTCTCCCTTGGGAGCAGGGAGAGAGTGAAGAGTAGAGAATGCTTCCAAAGCTCCAGCTTTGCAGGAGGTTGCCTGATAGACTGGTTTTTGTCTCACCTGTCTTGGAGCATTGACAGGACTTTGCATAATCTAGATGCCTGGGAAGCCACTGAAAACAAAAAAGAGGTAAGCAGTTTACAGTAGCTCCACAGAACCTGCAGTACCACAGACAAATGCCAGAGAAAGAAGGAGATTACAAGCATCTGTAAAAAGAAACTGGCAAAACCTCCCTAATTGGGGATTTACATGCACAAGTTCAAAGAAGACACATCCACAGAAAAGCTTTGAGAGATTCCAGAATCTCTAGCAGGGCTGATTAGTGAAAGTCTTTTCCAGTTCATAAAGACTGGGAGAGGGGCTGGACACAGTGGCTCATGCCTATTATCCTAGCATTCTGGGAGGCTGAGGCAGGAAGATTGTTTGAGGCCAGGTGTTCAAGACTAGCCTGGGTAAGAGTGATAGCCCCTATCTCTACAAAAAAAAAAAAAAAATAGAAAAATGAGCTTGGCATGGTGGTGCATGCCTATAGTCCCAGCTACTCAGGAGGCTGAGGCAGGAGTTAGAGGTTGCAGTGAGCTATGATGACACCACTCATTCAAGTCTTGGCAACAGAGCAAGACCCTGTCTCAATAAAACCAACAAACAAAGAGACTGGGAGAGATGGCTGTTGTTTTCAAATGCATGGATCCCCACACAAAGTGACAAGGCATAGAAAAAGAAGAAAAAAAAAAATAGAGAAACTTAGCCCAACCAATGGAATAAAATAAACCTCCAGAAACCAATTTTAAAGAAACAGAGGTATGTAAAATCCATAACAAGGAATTTAAATAAACATCATAAAAATGCTAGAATAAGATCAAGGAAAATAATGCATGAACAAAATGCAAATATCAATAAAGACATAGAAAATATTTTTAAAAAACCAAACAAATTTTATAGCTGAAGAATATAATAGCTGAATTTAAAAATTCACTAAATGGGTTCAACAGTGTATTTTATCAAATGGAAGAAAGAATCAGTAAACTAAAATGCAGGTCGTTTGAAATTATCCAGTCATAGTAGAAAAAGAAAGAATGAAGAAGAAAAAATAAAGCCTAATGGGACACAATTAAGTGGACCAAAATAAACATTATGGGACCAATATACACATTCTGTTCTCTCCCAGAAACAAAAGGGAGAGAGACAAAGAGAGAAAAGGGAAAGGGGAAGAAAACTTATCTAAAGAACAATGACCTACAACTTTCCAACACAGGAAAGGAAACGGACACCAGATGCAAGAAGACAAACAGATCCTAGATTAGATGAACCAAAGAAGAAAACACTGAGATGCATTGTAATCAAATTGTCAAAAGTAAAAATAATAAAAAAGAGAGAGACAGAGAAAGAATTTTAAAAGAAGCAAAAGTAAAGCTCTCACATACAAGAGAGCCTACATAAGACTCAGTGGATTTTTCAGCAGAAATCCTACAGGCCGGAAAGAATAGGATGATATACAGAAAAAATGAAAAAATATAAAAATGCCAACTAAGACAACATTACTGACAAAATTGTCAGTAAAACATCCTCAACATTGAAGGATAAATGAATACTTTCCCAGATAAAGAAACATAGATTAGATTAGAAACATATATTAGAAGAGTTAATATTGTTAAAATGCCCAAACTACCCAAAGTGACTTACAGATTTAATGCAGTCTCTATCAAAATCCCAATGACAATTTTTTCAGAAATAGAAAAATAAACCTAAAATTCATATGGAGCCACATAGAACCCAGAAGATCCAAAACAATCTTGAGAAGGAAGACTAGAGCTGGAAGCTTCACACTTTCCTTTCTTCAAAACATACCACAAAGCTACAGTAATCAAAATAGTGTGAAAGTGACAAAGACAGCCATATATACCAATGGAACAGAATAGGAAGCCTAGAAATAAACTCAAACATGTATAGTCAAATGATCTTTTCAAGGGTGCCAAGACCACACAATGGGGAAAAGAAAGCCTTTTTAACAAATTGTGCTGGGAAAACCAGATAGCCATGTGCAAAATAATGAAATTGGACCCTTAACCAAGGAGGTGAAAGGTCTCTGGAAGAAGAACTACAAAACACTGGTGAAAGAAATCACAAATGGCATGAACAAGTGGAAAAATATCCCATGCTCATGGATTGGAAGAATCAATATTATTAAAATGTCCATTCTGCCCAAAATGATTTACATATTCAATGTAATTCCCATCAAAATACCAATGTTATTTTTCACAGAACTAAAAAAATAATCCTAAATTAATTTGAAATCCAAAAAGAGCCTGAATAACCAAGGGAATCCTAAGCAAAAAGAGGAGTCTGGAGGCATCACATTATCTGACTTCAAATTATACTATAAGGTTATATTAGCCAAAACATCATGGTAATGGTATAAAGGTAGATCATTGGAAGAGACTAGGGAACCCAGAAATAAAACCACATAACTACAACCAACTGGTTTTCAACTAAGGAGACAAAAATATACACTGGGGAAAAGATGACCCATTCAATAAATGGTGCTAGGAAAATTGGATAGCCACATGCAGAATAATGAAACAAGATCCCTGTCTCTCACCATATACAAAAATTAACTCAAGATGAGTTAAAGACTTAAATGTAAGACCTGAAACCATAAAAATTCTGGAAGAAATGTATGAAAACTCTTCTGAACATTAATCCAGGCAAAGAATTTATGACAAAGACTCCCAAAACAAATACAGGAACAACAAAAATAAATGAAACTTAATTAAAGTAAAAAGTTTTGACACAGCAAAGGAAATAATCGACAGAGTAAATGAACAACCTTCTGAATGGGAGAAAATATCCCCAAACGGTACATCCGACAAAGGAGTAATATCTAAAACCTACAAAGAACTCAAACAAATCAGGAAGAAAAAAACAAAAACTCCATTAAAAAGTAGGCAAAAGACATGGACGGATATTTTCAAAAGAAGCTATATAAATTGCCAATGAACATATGAAAAAATGCTTAACATCATTAATCATCAGAGAAATGCAAATTAAAACCACGAGATACCACCTTATCCTTGTCAGAGTGGCCATTATTAATAAGTCAAAAAATAATAGATGTTGGTACAGATTCAGTGACAAGGGAATACTTACACACTATTTGTGGGAATATAAATTAGTAGAACCACTATGGAAAACAATATGGAGATTCCTCAAAGAACTAAAAGTAGACCTATCATTCAATCCAGCAATCCCACTGCTGGGTATCCACCCAAATTAAAAGAAGTCATTATATCAATAATGCACCTGCACCCAAATGTTTATTGCAGTACAATTCACAATTGCAAAGATATGGAATCAGCCTAAGTGCCCATCAACTGATGACTGGATAAAGAAAATATGATACAGACACACACACATACACACACACACACACACACACACATACACATCATGGAGTATTACTTAGCCATAAAAAGGAATGAAATAATGTATTTTGTAGCAACTTGGAACTGGAGAGCATTATCCTAAGTGAAGCACTTCAGGAATTGAAAAGAAAATACCACATTTTCGCTAAACAATGGATATATGTAACTGGTGTAATGGACATTGGAAATAAAGAAGGGGAGAGGGTGAGAAGAAAGTGAGGGATAAAAATTACTGTTGGATACAATGTACACTATTCTGGTGACAGATACACTAAAGGCCCTTACTTGAGCATTATACAATTCATCCGTGTAACAAAAACACTTGTACTCCCTAAATATATTGAAATAAAAGAAATGAAAATAAAAGATGAATGATGAAGAGGTGGAATGACACAAATTAAATGTTCATTTTTCATAGTAGAGAGTCAATATATAATGTCTAAAATTGGAAAACCAAACTAACACTAAGTATATTATTTATAAGAACAGAGATATGTAACAAAGGAAATTGCTAAGAATATAAAGTAGCTGCTTCTGGGAAAGGAAAATGGGGTGTGGTGAGGTGGGCAGATTACTGCCATTCCATAAAAATAATATAGAACTGTTGAACTATGCACCTGTGTTACTTTAATGCAGAAAAAAAGTTAAATTGTAGTAAATATATCCAGGCACTCATAATATTGAAAAAGAAATTGGATTGATAGATCTTTTCTATCGTAATATGATAAAATATTTGTGGATAGTAGTGTCAAGCATTGGCCCAGTTGAAAAAAAAACATTAAGTAAGATAGAAACTTCCTGAAAAAGACAAATAAAAAGAAATGTTGCTTTATCTTCTACTATAGCAGTGGTTTGTTCAGATCTTTTTTTTTTTTTTTTTTTTTTTTAAATAGCACAGCTTTCCTGGCTGAGTACTGCCTTTCCTGTGGAAGGAAAAGTTATTCTAAGCTGAGTGCTAAAGTCAAAGGACTGCAGAGCCACGCCTGCTGTTTTCAATTAGCATGCCAGTCCCAATGGCATGTCAGGCAGACGGTGTTTTATTAGGGCTGGTCATCTCCTCCTCCAAGCCACGTGAACAGCCTGAGGTTCTACATGCTTCCCCTGACCTTCCAGTCCCTCTGGAGTTGTGTGACCGCTGGAAGCCGAAGCCACAGCTGTCTGCCACTTGACTCCCAAAGCTCAGTCTGATCTGCAATTTTCCCTTGGGACAGAGAAGGAAAGCAAGTTGATGGAAAGAAACTTCTCTTTCTGAAATAGAATAGTTCCTTTTCCTTGAGCATGTTTGAGAACTGTAATGAATGCACAGTTGCCTACATAGATGAGGAAGGTGGTCCTGTGAGTTCTCAGCAAAGGTCAGGTGGGAAATTCTGCTCCTCTTAGCCAAGGGACCAGTGCTGGGTTAGAGGAGAGTGTTTTTTTGTGAAGATGGAGGAGGGCAAGGACACTGCAAAGCTGGGCACATGTGACTCTGGAGAAGAGTAAGCAGACCTGGAATTTAGCCTAAAGAAGAGAAGGTTGAGGGTGATTTTAAAAGGAACTCTGGAGCAGGAAATGTCATTATACTAGGAATGAAGACCAGATGGTCTCAATCTTGTCAGAGCACAGAGCAAGGAGAAAGGATGACCTTATAGAATAAGGCAGAACTTCATCACAGTTGTTAAACACTGGAATGGGGTGTTCAGGGAGGCTGTGGAATTCTCCATATAAATAAGGGTTTTGTCTAATATGAGCATTTGTGTGTAGGTTTGCCTAAAACATAAAGGATTCCTAAAACAGTATCTGAAGGTCCCTTCAAGAGTATTATTTGTATCACAACGGAGTCTTTCAGGTAAATAAGGGAAAAGGTCACTTGGAAGCCTACTGATAGTAATTGTTGGGCCCCAGAGCTTAAGGACCTTAAGGAACAACACAAATTTAGATTTTCTTATTTTTTTCCCTCTATTGTCTTTCCAGTTCCCCATACATGTTTATAAACATATCAGTTACAGTGGTAACAGGACAACAATCCCTCATTTGCACCCTTTTAACTGTGGCTTTTTTTCTATTTTTATGTTAGCGACAGAAGAGTTTATTATCTAAGACAAGCATATCTTGGGATGTTTTAGTCCTTTGCTATGGGCTGAAATTCTGTTTTGACAATTTTAAGATATTCAATGAGATGATAGTTGATATGGAGTAATTTACAGGCTTGAATAAAAACTTTCCTTTTACTTTTCTTAAATGGGATGACAAAAACAGCTAAATGTATTTTTTAATTCTTCCACTTGACCTAACATTTACATGGTAAATAATTTTACATACAACCATTCACCTTTAAGATGGAGATACCCATAGGACTTGGATATGTCATCTCACAGAAATTGTAACAGAGAAACCAATAATGTATTGGTCACTGTAATTCACTGTAATCTGTAGTCAGAATAAGTAGTTTTCAATTTATATTTCCTATACTGCAAATCAGAGCTAACATTTTAATTAGTAAAATGACCATAACAAGAGGCTGATGGCTAATTACCACTGATTACTCCACTCTTAGCTAATTAATGAGATAGCTATGCATTTTGATCAATTAAACTCATCTATGTACCTTTCATCAACTAAATTATAGTTATGTTTAATAATCTGCTATAATTTTGGTAAAGTTTTTATATTATTTGACAAAGAAATAGTATTCAGAGAAAAGCAAAGCCTACAAAGTATAAATTAAATTAATATGAATAAGCAGTATACAACTATCTTCTTTTTGCATGATGAATAAAGCTTCTTAATGTGATGACATTTTCCTGAACTCATCTTTCACATGGTTACACTGACACAGAATCAATGCACTTCCTTATCAAATAATTTTTTAAATAAGTAAATATAATTTCTAGGAATCTTGAAATCTGTTTTATCCAACTGTCTACTTCTAGATGGATTGAATTTAAAACTGTCTCATAAGATGGTTGGCTCTTCAATCTACTAGCAGCAAGAAAAGGAATGAGGAGGTAAGGTTAAAGGAAGGAATATAAATATCTAATATCACCATATTTGTGTCACAGTACCACAAGGGTTATAGAATCATAGTGACTCAGAATATCAGAAGCTGTACTGACCCAAAGTAATAATACATGAGTAGGCCAAAAAGGAAGAACAAGAGACAGCACATTGAGAGTTCCTTTAAGGCAATATCAGAGTAATTATTTGCTGTAGAATGGGTCCAAATACTTTGTGTATATTAATGGATAATTTTATACCCCTAAATCTAGAGGAAATATAGATGAATATCATATAGCATTATATTTTGATCACGCTGCTGATAATCCATAGTTGGAATGATTATTTTGGCACCAGCTAGATAACATCTACCTTCAAACTTTACCACGCTGAAGAGTAATGAGATCCAACTTGTAGTAACTCAGTTTCTATTCAGTGATCTCTATAGTAGTGGAATTAATATTTGTACTCTAAAACAATGGTGTTTTTGTGTACCGCACAGTAGAAAATATAGTATATCAGAGAACTATGTCATATAGAAAACACTTTGTTTTAAAAAACCTTGGTTGTTTCATTATAAATTAGGTGTAAGGAAAAGGCTGGGTAGAATAGATGTAAGGGAGAAAAGATGGAGAAAAAGATGACTCCAAAGTTCCTGGCTTGAGAGACATATACACACAGTGTCCCTGACTACTGCCCAAAGTTGGAGTGGAAAGTCAGTGTGAGGGAGAAGCAACGAGTTTTGTTTATAACTGTTGAGCTTTAGATGATAACAGGGCTTCCCCCAAAAAATATTCTCTTAGGAAGTACAAAATTAGAATTGAATCACAGGTGAAAGGGAAATATCTAGGTTCTGAATACAATGTGTGAAAGCATTAGATCAGAAGCTTTCTGAATCAATACACACATTGGAAGGTTGGGCAAATAGTCATAAATATAATGTTGGAAAAACAAGAGGTAGAGGTAAGAGAAATGGAAAAGATAAGAAATATAGCAATGTAGAAGCTTTATTTCTGTAATATTCTATGTATTTTTATATTTATATGACTACCCATACAAATTTTCCTTAAAATTATCTTATAAAAGAAGATGGAACAAAATTATATGCCATATGATAATATACTGCTACAAATTGATATGAACATATAATAATTTTATGAGGTTATTTTGTCTCATTTTTATAAACATCATAGAAAAAAAAAGTCAAGGAAGAGGTGGTCTAAACTATTAAGAAATATCTGTTTGTGATTGACCTATATGAAATCGGAAATAATTCATAGTAGTTGGACTTAGAAAGTGCCTTAATGATTTTTTATACTTTTTCCATAAGAAACGTAGCCACAAATAGAAACAGATTTATTCATAAATTTTTATCAAATGTGTGATTTTTATCAGAAGTTTCCACTGACTTAGCTTCAATTCAAGAAGAAAACAATTCCATAGCAAACTTAATTCTCTAAATATAATAGGTTGGCTTGATTATTTAACTTTTTTCTTATCCTTTTTTAAACCATTCCTATTCAGTTTCTTAGTTTCTCAGATGGTTATAACTTTGTAATCCTTTCATTTTGTTTAGATAATTTCATTTAATAACTTACAATCATTTGTCACTATTCAAAATAAGCGTTAGCTGTTTTTAGATAAATAGAATCAGAAAAAAATTCCATTATAAAAAATAAAGCAGAATACAATTTTTCCTTGAGTATTATTTAATAATTTTGAGCATGTTCTCAGTGGCTTTTAAATCATTTGACAATTCAGAGGTGAATTTTTGGCTGAGCAGACTTAGTCATATTCTGATGGCAACCATATGCTGTTTGGTAGTTTCTAGGATTTTTGACTCTAAATCAGTTTGTGAGGTTCTGCTTTTCTTAGAAATACAAATATATATTTGCATGGTTTGAAGCTCTTCCTTGGTGTATTTTGTGGTATTAAAACAACATTATAGATAGAATTAAACAAAGGATTTCCTATAGACTACCATCTCACAAATCTCTAGATAGCTTCAAAATATTTAAAGTTGGCATTTGGATTTTTCCCATGATTTATGGTAATTCCATCAGGGGCCCCATTCAGGAACACCTCTATTATGTGACAATCATGTGCTCATAATTTTTCTCTGCACCTGAAACGCAGTTTGGGAACTTAGAGTCAACATAATTATTTGGGGATTGATTAATGCTTATTTATGGAGACAAATAATGAGACAACACATTTGTAAACTCTTAAAATTTTTACAAATTATCTAAAAGTCAACAAAAAAATGTAGGCATTTACTGTCTGATACTAATAGTCACCAATGGACACAATTTTGTGCAACAAGAATGTCCCTGCCTCTCACCAGTCAGCTGTAACAGTGCCCCCTGTTGGGCAGTGGAGGATGGCTCTTCTGCATTGTTAATGTCTTTATGTGGAGGAATCCCACTAATTTGATACTCTTAGCAACTCACCAGTCCCTCATTTATTTCCCCTCAAAAAGACAAAAGATTCAATTTGATGGGCAAATCTGAAAGAAATTAAATATACATAAATTAGCCTTTTTCCCTGCCCATTTTCTTTTTTGGGAAAAGGTGTCTGGTGATCCAGTACTATTCATACCCAGTAGGTAAGTTCATCCAATTCCGAGGATCAGTAGTATTAGGAAGTCCACTTGCCCATACGTTTAAGCCATATTCTACTTTTTTCAGCTTTATTGGAAATTATTTTGTTTTCCATCTGTCTTACTGTTTGTCTACTTCTCTGATGGTTCATAAACTGAGCAGAGTAGTGTTGTTTATTGAGCCACTTAAAAACCAGCACTTCTCTTCTGGTCAACAGTCTCTCATTTGTGCCTTCATACAACAAATATTTATGAAGCCTCTGCTACATGCTGGGTACTGGGCCAGGTGTTGATGGTGGTGAGAAGGTGGACTCAGTCCTGGATCTAATTTAATCCCAGCTTAAGTCTAACCTCAGCCTCAGCACCCAATCCAGGCAAAGCCATCATATTGGCTGTGAAATAGGAGGAATGAGGTGAGGAAGGGAAGAGAGGCCAGACTCTAATTCTGCCTTATTCAACTCCCATTCCAATAATTGGCAAAAGATAGATCTGTTAAAATATAAACAATTCAGACTAACAGAAAACCTTTTGGCTATTATTTATGAAACAGTTTATTTGAAATTTAAGGTCTTTGAACTAAATTCATATTCTTTTAACACTTTTGAATAATGTCTGCAGAATAGTAAATTTATTTGCAAATTTTGGACCTGGCCTAAACAAATATTTTTATTAAATCCATTTGTCTACTTTTGCTTTAATGGTAATTTGGATTGTCTGTGAGCTCTTTCCTCTTCCATCTTGTTTCCATTATCCTAGTGATAGGGAGTTGACAGTTCTCTATTTGTTTCTGAGTCTACTCACTATGTAATTAATAACTGACCAGGTTATTAACCCATATCTCATTTACAACTCCATCCTCAAAATGTGTTGTCTCTGCTTCTTCTTAGGTATTCTTGAACAGCCTTACAGAATTCAGAGAAAAAAATGAAGAAAAACATGAATGGATCTAGGGGCTCTCCCTACAGGAGGCCTCGACTTGTACAGAAAAAAACATCTTTGAAGAATGTACTATTAACCCATCTGGGAAAAAAGAGTGAGGACTTTTCCAAAACCCACTCAGTGTTTCTTCCACCTGGAACCCACACTATCGTTTTGCCTGAGAGACTGGTCTGTTCCAAATTTCTCTTTCATTCCTAATCTACTTCCAGGACAAAGTCTACCCAGGCCTACGTCTATCACCCCAAATAAGCTGAATAATGTTGGTGAGCCAGGATGGATTTTTGCTTCCTTAAAGATACTCTGTTCCAAGAAATATAATGGCTTTTTATTAATATTTTTACATTAAATGTATGTGCTGTTCATAGAACATGCCAAAATAGTTTAAAAATGACACTATGGAAAATTATTAGCCAAGTAGTTTGCAACTTTTTAAGATAGAATTTAAATGCAGTTTCAGATACTCTCATAAAAAAAAATTCTTTATCTGGTTCTGACTATAACTGATTTTGACTCTGCTAGGGAAATCTAAGGGTGGAAATTTCCTGAGCTAACAGCAGGTCATGCTGAATTACAGCCATCACTCTTGGAGGGGGAGGGCAGGAGTTAAAGAATGTAACTGGATTTATTTCTCATTAGTTATATATTCATAAAAGCATTGAAGAGTAACATTCTAATTTCCCAATTTTAAAAATAGTGGATCAGTTTTTCCATTCAGCTTCTCCTAGCAGGATGGGAGTGAAAAGATACCCAAAAGGAAGCTTCAACTCAGCATGTTTCAGAAAAAAATTTTTTTCCAAGAGAAGAATGTTGTCTTTTTCTCTTTTTTTTTTCTTTTCCAAGTCCATCTTTTCCATGGCATGTGATTGGGATATCAAAAGCAGATATGCTGTACTCTATAAATGGACTTCTAACATTTAAACCTAATTGAGATGCACACAGAATTTCACTGGAAAGTGTGATTCATGCGGACCGAACCACAGCCCATCTGTGCCTACACTTCATCTTCCAATTTACCCTTATTTAAGAAAACTAGACTATTCTTTTGCTACTAGATATCTTTGCTACTAGATATATCACATAAATTGGTGCCCTAAAACCTAAAAGTTTAATATGGGGAAGTGTAACATTTCATTTAATCCAGTGCTTGAGAGGAGGCCAGGAATTGAAGGCAGTGGGGGCGTTGGTTCTTTTTAATGACTTTCATTCCTCTCTCAACTTTTAAAAAGGGAAATTATGTCTCGTACCCCTTTGCTAACATCACTGTTAACTTTGTTTTTTCTTATCCCTTCTTTTGACAAGTTTTCCCCCAAATTTAATGTAACTATATAATTCAGTGATAGTGACTATAATATTACATTTAAAAACCCTCAGAAGTTCAGTGCACTGTAACCACGAATGTTTATTTTCTCTCTTGCAGGTCTGTGGTTTATGTTGGTGGCTCTGCTGCAGGACACAGGTTGGCTGTGCTTGGTACCAGGCTTCAGATTCACCACAGTGGTCTCCGTAAGTCTCCACATACCCCTAGGAGCAGGAGCTACCCAAGGCATGTCCTCCTCACAGTAGCTCACAGGAATCCAAGGAAGCAAGAAGCCTATGATGCTTTTAAGGCAGAATTCCATATCGGCTCAGAATTCCATATCCCTTGGCCAAAAACTTCACATTGCCAATCCTAACATCTATGGAATGGAGACATATACTCTATTCATGGCCAGGCACTGCCAGGCTATGAGGGGAAATTGAGGAAACATAGTTGAATCTATTACAATGACCTATAGAATATAGTAGGGTAAAACACCCATTGTTTGTTTGTTTATTTATTTATTTATTTTTATTTTTTTGAGACAGAGTCTCGCTTTGTTGCCCAGGCTAGATTGAGTGCTGTGGCATCAACCTAGCTCACAGCAACCTTAAACTCCTGGGCTCAAGCGATCCTGCTGCCTCAGCCTCCCAAATAGCTGGAACTACAGGCATGCGCCACCATGCTCGGCTGTTTTTTTCTATATAAAATAGTTGACCAATTAATTTATATCTATTTATAGTAGAGACAGGGTCTCACTCTTGCTCAGGCTGGTTTCCAACTCCTGACATTGAGCAATCAGCCCTCCTCAGCCTCCCAGAGTGCTATGATTACAGGCGTGAGCCACTGCACCCCGCCACCCCATTGTTTATTGACTCCACCTCAGGCTGTACGTCAAACCTGGTGTGACTTGCTACTGGTGTTATATATACAATAGGTACCATTAAAAATAAAATAATCTTGTGTTTAATTTAAGAAAATGTATATTTTATTGACTCCATGTAATATCTATCACAGATCACGACACAGGATTTCATAATCATTCACACAGGTAGGCAGGCATATATACAAACACTTGTCTTCCTCTCATATTCATTGGACACAATTATACTTCCTAAACTCCAGTACATTTTTGGATATTGCAATGAATTTCCTTTTTGCTGTCTATCTCACTGTGTTTTAGATAAAGGGTGGAATGAGGAAAATTGTATGAAAAAATAACAGAAAAATTAAGAAACGAGAAAAGGAAAATGTATAAGAAAAACTGGGTGCCAGGTACATAGAGTGAATCAGCTCTGACAATATCCACAGTGACTTTATGCAGACTAAACAGTCTGGAATCTGAGATCTCTATTCAGTACCCAGTGAGCCACAAAGAAAATCACAATAAAATGGATTCCTCTCATCATCCTAAACTTAGAATTTAAAATATGTAGCCAAAGCTGGTAATAATAAAGTCCCACTAAATCAGAAGTCACCTCTATTGACTGAAACAATAATTTGATCTGATATCTATTCTATGCCTGGAATATAAGTACTTATTAACCATTATTGTTGTTATTGTATTCCAGTTACTGTGCCAAGTGTAATAGATAAAGAGGTGATCAATACAGATAGGTTGTACTTATGCAAATTGTCCAGTAATTAAACTCAAAATTTGATTTTAAAACATCAGGTGAACCTGCACACAATAGATTTGATTTGGATAGTTTTTTGTGAAAACTACTTAATCCTTTTAGTTCCCTGTGTGTTCAGTTTGAATTAACAACAAAATATGGCTACAATGGAAAATTGTTTTTTTTTTTCTTTCCCAATAGGTTAATTAATAGGAACATGTCTCCCAAGAAAAGGGAGGCAGATATCTTACTTTGCTCTTGACATGTCTGTCAACATATGGAGTACTATATTAAGTGTATGTCTCCAAGTTTTTAGATTTTAAGAAAACTGTTGACAAATAGGACTATGCACAGAGGAGGGTACCTAGAAGGGTAATTTAACTGGAAATTAGTTTATATAAGGAAGAGATGAAGGAACAGTGGCTTTTACCTTAAATAAAAGAAATAATAATTATATAATTTATCTTGATAACTATTTAAAAGGTTTCTGTGGTCAAAATATGTCTTTGTTATTATAGAGGTCAAACTTGGAATAAAAACAGAATTGCTTGCCTTTATTATAGATATAACAATAATTATTGATGCATTTAAATAAGGGAAGAGATATCCATACAATTTGATATCTCTTTTCCTGGAAATATTCAGGAAAGTTTGGATAGTTTTAAGAATTATTTGCAAATTTATGATTTCAGTAAACAATTCTATGTTCCCAATTTTCCATAGGAATATGCATATATCCTGAACTGCTCATTTATTCATTCATTTACTTTTCCATTTAATGAATATTCTTTGAGAATCTACTAAACATTGTATACTGATCTTGGCACCAAGAACATTAGCAATAAATAAAATTCTTATCCTTATGAGACTTATATTCTAGTCAGTGAAAAAGTTGTAAACAAATAATCTCAGATTGTGATAAATTCTATTAAGAAAATAAATGTCTCCAAAATTATTTGTTTCAAGAATGTCAGAAATGCATGTTTTGCTTAAGCCCTTCCCCCATCCCAACTCCATCATTTTTAATTTCTTTTCATTTACATGCTGGGGTATAAATATTGAAGTCATGATGTGGTATAGCAGAGGAAGGAATGTATGCACCAGACTAGACAGATCTGGTTTCATCTTTGGCTTGGTCATTTACTAGCTATGATATCTTCAACAGCTTAGCTGATTTGACCTTCATTTTCCTTATTTATATAATGCACGGAAATGGAGATAGCATTTGTATAAGGATAAAATAAGATGATGTGAGATAGTGACCTTTGCTGATAGTAGTTCTTTATTTGCAGCTCCCTCTATCCCCGCATTGTTCCACAGATCCATTTGTTCCCTTCTGCCTTATTCTGCAGCCAGGATGCTGACCTTCAAGAACTGCACCTCCTGGTTGCCCTTGTTGGTTGGCTTCTAGTTCAGTTCAGATAATGGGAGCACTGGCAGAAAAGTGGAGCATACAAAAAGAGAGAGGTCAGAGTATTTCTCCTCTGATGTTTCTATGCCTTGGCAAGTAGGTAGATTCAGCACTAGCTGTATCTCTCCAAGACCAAAGCTTCAGCCAGGTGGCCCTTTTTCATAATTCTAGCTATCTCTCGACTCAATAACTTACTTACCTCCCCAACCTTTTTGTTCTGCAAATGATACTTTCGTACTGATGTTAAACTATGGATGCCTCTCTAGTTTTTCACCCCCCACATAAAGTAGTATTTTGTTAAAGTTTCCGCATTTGAGCTATCTGGGGAGAATTCTTTTTCCCATAGTTACTGTGACTGATAACAGTGTTTAATACCAGGAGTAGCCACACAAAGTAGCTCCTCAATATGGTATTCTGGGACTAGTTTGTTACGACATTTGATGAAAGCATGGTCTTCCTGTAGGAAAATAGGAGACTGGAAATGACTTGCCATGGTATCATAATCCCTCAGATTTACTGCCAATGCTGGTGTGAAATAAAGCGTCAGGTAACAAATGGCTGTTGCATTTGGTTTATGTGGCAATAACGGTAATTACAAAGGGTATAAGCTGGACCAGTTGTTTATGACTGTGCTGGGGAGCTTACAAAAGCAAAACAATAAGTACATAAACTTAAATTTCAAATCCAAAGTACTAGTGGAAAAGTAGGTAGCTCCTGTAATGATCTCAGAAGAATCCCTTGTATCTAGTAATTACAGGGTAGACATGCCTCACGATTGGACCCCAAAGTCTAATTGTGTAGGTTACAGAATTGCTACATTTTATAAATGCCAACATTACCAAAAACGTTATAAGGTAAGGGCATTGTTTGAGAAGTTGGACAATGAGACTTGGGATAAGGATATTTGGATGGAACCATTTGAAGGTGTGAACTTTGATTTCTCAGATCATCTTGAGATTACTTTACATAAAGAAGTTGGCTCTCTTCTCTGTATGAAAGAATAATCCTTCCATGCAGGAAGACTGTTCAATAACCTCATCTGGGTTTCTGATTCACAAGGGGACGCCAGTTCTTCTCAAAATCTACACCTACTGTCTCCCATTCCCTCTATACCCATTAATAGAGCTATATCCCAGCAGCCCTCAGGTGGAGAATTCTAAGCCTATTTTGAGAAGAGAAAGAATATACATAATAATACTTAAAGGATCTTTTAAAATTATATCATCAGGGACCTGATAAGCTGTGTGAGGATGGTTTTTTAGAGTGTTATACTGGAGCAGACAAAATATAAAGGTGAATTAGGCCAATTTATAAAATGATAATAGATGTACTTACCAAGTATTTTGAATTTAGTGTACCAGCCAAAACAGCTTTAAGTATGTCCAGTAGTTTCCTTTGTTGGTTACTGAAAGCTGGATCCAATGAAAAACATTTCATGTTGTCAAGATGCCAGAATTTCCTTGCCCTAATGTGAAGGAAGAAATACAAGAGTTTAGAGCATTGAGATACTTCAAGTGGATTTATTATATACAACATACATGCCTTCCTTCCCTCTATGCCCATCAAGAGATGTCAGAGAACACTTTTCCATTCAAGGCAAATAAAATATTGACATTCTCTCCATCCAAGCAAATAAGAATATTCACCAAGGAAAGAATAACATCCTCAGAAAGCTCTGAGTTGGCTCTCTGAGTTGGCAAACTGAAAATAAAGGTGTGGGATTCTGCCATTGTATTAGAATTTTTATGTCCTGGGATTTCTCATTTCAATGGGAATAATGCAATCCTGGGGTAGGAAAGGCCATGTGGTAGTGCTTAACCCTCAGACAAAAGGTGGTTGCAATTACCTTAATCAGCCATGGAGATGGAGTGGCAATCAGTGTTTTGACCTGCAGGAATCTGTGGCTGTACCTAATTAATGACAATGTTCCCTGGAATAAAGTGGATGGGAAGTTGATGAGGTATTATTTGATCTCTATAATTGGAAAAAAGCTATATGTCTGGTAAACAGAGATCCGACTTGAATTGCCAAAGGGAGAATTCATGACTTCTGATAGCCTCTCACTCAGTTTCTAGACCTAGGAAGTTCTTTAAGAAGGACCCTGCAAATCATCCCTTGAGAAAATGGTTAGATGGATCTTGGAGAATGACTAGATTATCAATAACTTAATCTTATTCTAGCTGTTATTCCAAAAGTGGTACTTTGAATGGTGAAAATTAACATAGCCCCAGCTTCATAAGATACTAACTATTCACCCGGCAAACATTTTTCTCCCCATCCCAAGGGACATTGTATGAAGCCTCTGGCACGTACTGGGCATGCCTATAGAATTTAGGGGTAAAGCAACTTTTCTCCATTTCAAAAGCTGCTGTCAGGAGCATCATTTCCTCTGTGAAAAAATGGCTAAAATCTAATATTTTTGTTTTTGAACACATAGATGTCTAGCTAGAGACTACATCTCTCCACACAGAAGAGGACAATACATTAGGGATAGTAAATGCTATGAACCTGGGTTTCTGAATAACTGTGTGGAGCAGAGCTACTCCATCATCCCAGACTGGCCAGAGGTTGAGAGAGACCGGGGGGGGGGGAGAAGAGAGAGAGAGAACTTACTATTTAAGCCACTGTATTTTGGGGTCTTTTTATTTCACTAGCTAAGCCTTTACCCTAACTACTTACTATCCTTTGAAAATTGAATGCCACCATTGCTCCCGTTTCCTTCTTCCTCCCACTGTTACAAGAATGAATTCTTCACTGTCTCTTCAACTTAGCTAATAATCAAATAATTACAAACTTAAAGAACATCAGATGTAATTTTCCATCTTATCCTTGCCAGGTAAGCTTAAATTTGTTCCTAAAGGCATTTTTTCATCCAAAGTATAACAAAATTTCGACATTTGCTTCTCTTTGATTATTCTATTCTTTAAGTCCTCTTCATGCTTGAGGATGGTAGAAGGTCACAGAATTCTCCTTCTCGTCTTCCTGTGTTACATATTAATAACAGGTTACACTTAAACCTGGAGTACTTCATCCCAACAGACTTATTAAGAGAATAGTTATGAAATATTTAATATAGGTACACATCAGACATTTTCTCTCCTCCCATGATTCACAAAATGGATTCTTATCCAGTATTATTTTTAAGAGCAATACTTACACATCTTACAAATCAATGTTGATTTTGCTTCAGAGAGTGATTAAAAATTTTTTTTCACACTTCTACTGTTCTCAGCTTGGATGTGACATTTCCAGAGAGTACCCTTTGCTTTGAAGTTGTCTTTCCAATCCTATTTCCTTTTTCTTCTGGGAGGGTTAAAAAGACCTGCTTCTCCAATTTGACTTATTCAAAGAAGAAAAGTATTTCCTTTGAACTTTTTGGTTTTTATCACTTGGTATTGGCATGAATTTATTTGTTTGGGTTTTGGTTTTGGTTTTCTTGCACATAAGCAATTGCATAAGATAGCGGCTTTCAAAGCGTGGTCTCTTACCAGCAGAATCTGTATCACTTGGGAACTTGGTAAAGTGCAAATTCTCAGCTCCACCTCCCTGAATCTGAAACTCCACCCAGCATCCAGAATGGAACCCGCAGCAATCTGTGTTTAAACAAGTTCTCTGGCTCATTCTGTTTTATGCCTAAGTTTGAGACCCACGCTCTACCCCATCCTTGCCACCCCCTTCTCACCACCACGTAAAATAATGTGAAATTTGGCTTAGAATTTGAGTATGTTGCAAGCAGAACTGAGCAATTTATACTTGGAATATGGGACATTGTGTTGAGCTGGATTGCAGACACAGTATGGGATCATCAGAAAAAGTACTCTGTGTTTGAATGCAGTTGGCTACTCATGTGTAAGGGTGGGGATGGGAATTCAAGTGTTCAGTTCTTTACTTCTCTTATCTAAGTACTTTTTTAGCAGGAAGTACTTGAACCTTGGTATTTCAAGTATCCTCTGAGGCCAGCATCATCAGAAATTCATGGAGCTTGTTAGAAATTTGTCCAAGAATCTGCACTTTAAGTAGGCCTCTTGGTGATTCACATGCACATGAAAATAAGAGAAAACATTGACCTAGTGAGTACCTGGTGGCCTCTAGTTCAGTGTCAAGGTGCTTCATCCTGTATCTTGGTTTTGATTCATACGCTTATGATGCCTAGACTGTTTAGCTGGAGTCCTAGCGCCAATTGCATTTACGATCTTCTCTTACTTGAGACTAATAAGTGTAGAGTTATTATGTCAAAGACTATTTGTGCACCATCTGGGGGATGGTCATGCTGGAAACTCAGACTTGTGGGGGGGAGAAGGGCATTTATTGAAACCTTAAAATTTGTACCCCCATAATATGCCGAAATAATAAAAAAAAGACTATGTGGATTTTAAACATTGATAAATATTACAAAATTATCCTATATAGAACTGTATTCCTTTATCCTTTCACCAAAAGTTTGTGAGAGTTACATATTTTTCCAACCCTCTGTCATACTGGATATTTTAAAACTATTTATTTTTTTCCAAAACTAAAGGTGAGATATCTCATTGTTATTCTAATTTTTATTATATATGTTGGAAATGTTACTTCCTTTCTGCTGTTTGTGTTTAACTTTCTACTATCATTGATTATCTATTATGTACCATCAACTTGCAAAGTATTTTAGATATATAATAGTTAATGCTTATAATAATCATGCAAGGTAGGTTTTATAGTTCACAATTTAGACCTGAAGATATTCAAGCTCAGAGCAATTAAATCATTTGTCCACTAAGGACACATAAATTACACACAAATTAAAAAGTTCACACAAAAATTAAAATTCAAGTTTAATTCAAATATCTATGTATTTTCTATGAACTTATGCTCTCTCCCTGTTCAGACAATAATAAAAAAAAATAAAGACTAAAAAATTTGGATTCAAGAAACTGTAGAAAGGGCAAAGAGCTAAAATTTGGGGGGAAAAAAATCCAGAAAATATTATGAGTTAAAGCAGGAGCTGTGTCATGTGATAAGTAAAAATAAAAGGGGACATTCAGGTTATGTTTTCACATTATTATAATTGGTTCAATGTGTAATAAACAAATCAGTGAGTTCACTTATGAAATATCAAAAATATTTTTATATAACTAACTTTAAAAAACTTATTTTCTTCATTTAATAAAGTAACTTTTGCTGCTTTGGTGTAATAATAATAGTATTAACAATAATGATATCAATTTTCTACTATGCAACAGACACAGTTGATCTTTTGGATGTATTAAGTAATTTAATCTTCTTAGCAGTCCTATGAGGCAGGTATTATTGTTTTTTAGTTTAATGCTTTATCTTTTGATAAATTCTTTATTAATATTGTTTCATTGCTAGAATTCAATTTATTTTGCTCTTGTTAATATCCCCACGCTAAGTATTAATAAATTAATTTGAATTTTATTTCTGAGTTTTTCCTAAACTTACATTTTCTTAATAATTATTATGGTAGTACTTATTTATTACAAGTAGTTCAGAGATTTAATATAAAGAATTAACCAAAATATTATCTGTATGTAAATAACTCAGAGATAGTCATCATTTATGTTTTGTGGCAATATTTCCCTTCAGTCTTTTTTTCTGTGCTATATAAACATAATTGGAGTTATCCTATACTGAGTTTTTATTCTTTCTTTTTTGAAGTCTAGATTTATATGTAATGACTTTTCCCTGCCATTAGAATAACTTAAAAACATAATATTAATAGCTTTATACACTCCATCATATGGATAAACCATAACTTATTTATTACTCTTCTCTTGAGCTTTCAATATTTAATAAAATCACAATAATGTTGTATAAATATTCTTATACATAAATATGTACTCCTAGGTCATTATTAACTTAGGCTAGGTATTTAGAAATGTAATTTTTTAAGGTTCTGAAATAATGTCTCCAGCTTGATTTTTGGTAAGGTTGTGCCAAGCCAATTTGCATTCCCTTTACATATAGAGTATCTGACTTGCAGCACTATCACTAATACTGAATAAGTAAGAAAACAAAAATCTTCGAAAATATAGGAGCAAAAAAGATGGCGTTTCATGTCTATGTTCATTTGCAGGTCAATTGGTTCAGAACACAAATATTTTTATATGATTATTTTCAGCTTATATTTTCTCCTTTATAATTGCCCTTTAATCTTTTAAAATTACTTTGATTTTATTTATAACTACTATTACTGACCAGGGCAGGTATTATTATCATCCCTGTTTTACAGATGAGGAAACTGAGTCTTAGGGTAATCAATGTGCACACAATAGTCAGATAGGGAGGTAGGTTTCAAGACCAAGTAGACTTCAGACCCAGGCCTCTTAAGCACTGCACCATGATACTGCCTCTTAAATAAAGCTCATAATCCGTGATCCTTGTTAGGAACAAAACAATAAAAAATGATTAACTTGGAAAATGGGGGCATTTAATATTCAAGATCTGAAAGCAAGAGCAGGATAAGGTTTACAGAACAAGAAACACATGCCACAGATGATGACAGGTCCCTTGTCCTAGCAAAAAGAGAGCTTGGTTATGATTTGAGTCTTATTTTGTAGTGTCCAGAGAGGGACCTCCCATGGTTCAATGTTATCATGGAACCACTTTGATTGACACTTGGGAGTTATATGACCTGAGTCTTATTACACATGTGGATCTCCCATGAGGGTCTCTGAAAACCCATTTGTGGGGGTGAATTGCAACAGTACACACTTTCTCCCTAGGAGACCCAGAATCCCTCACTATCTACCTAACATGTTGAAGAATGCAGAAGCAAAAGAAACAGGTGGTTTATGTGAAAAGATTGCAGAGTAATTAAAAAAAATAGCTTGCAGGTTAGAGAGTCAGGGGAATGTGTTCTGAATTTATCATGATTATATTTTAAGAAGTGAGAGACTTGAACATGTTTTTATCCTTAAATGTAAATGGCAGCAGAGAAAAGAGAGGAAATGAAAGGGAGAAAGAAAATGATTAGAGCAAAACTGTTGAAGAGGCGGCAGAGATTGGAAACAGAAGCATGGTAAAGAGTGAGTCATAACAATAAGAAAACTATTTCATACACTGAGAAATAGCAAAATGAAAAGATTGGAGGAATGTAATGAAAGAATTTTAAGGTACACTTTACCAGATGGCATCAAATTTCTCAGAGTAGAACTTAATATTTCTTAGCTGGGAGTCAATGCCTGTGTTCTACCCTCAACCTGGAACATTCTTCTCTCAAGCCTTTAAGAGGTTAGCTGTCTCAAATGTCACTTCCCATCACTCTTTCCCTCTGACATTGCTTTATGGTGTTCTGGTTGTATTTGTCACTCACTACCTGATGTCATATACCTGATTGGTTTTGCCCACAAGTAGAAAAACTGTTTTTGGGTTAGTCACTGCTGTATCCCCCTACACTTAGAATACTGCCTAGCACACTGTAGTTTCTTAATAAATATTTCTTAAATAAATACATAACAGTTTTAATAAGCTAAGAAAAATCTGTATTATTCACAAATGGAAGAGTGTGGCAACAGACACACTATTGCCCAACGGTGCTGTAAGTTTAGCTGAAGTTATATAGTAAATGAAATTGTAGTGGTAACCAGACTAAAACAAGAACAGATACAATTAGGGCAAAGGAATATGCAATATATAAAGATGTAAAGTAAGGTTACAAAAACATAAATTTTAAGTAGTAGAGAAAAGATTCTAAAGTATTTTATGCAAGAAAAATTATGTTGTTATCAGTTTAAAATAGTCTGTTATAACAAAAGACTCTTTATTTTAGTCCCATGATAATCACAAAGGTAAAATTAAGATAGATACACAAATGTGAAAAGGAAAAGAAACAAAGCTTAGCACCACAGTAAACCAAAAAACCACAGAGGTAAACAACAAAAGAGAAGAAAAGAATAAAGGATCTACAAAACAATCAGAAAAGAACAACATGGCAGAAGTAAATTCCTACTTATCAATAATAACTTTGAATGTAATGGATTAAATTATCCAATTAAAATATGTAGAATGAATAAATGAATAAAAAGCAAGATGAATTCTATGTTGCCTAAAAGAGACTCACCTCACAGTTAAAGACAAGCATAAACTGAAAGTGAATGGATAGAAAAAGATATTCTATGTAAATGGAACCAAAAACAAGCAGGAGTAGCTATATTTATATTAGATAAAACAGACTAAGTGAAAAGTATAAAAAGAAACAAAGAATATCAGCATATAATGATAAAGGAATTAGTTCAACAACAGGATATAACAATTGTAAATATATATGCACCCAGCACTAGTGTACCCAAATATATAAACTAAATATTATTAGACCTAAAAGGAGAGATATACTGCAAAACAGTAATAGTAGAGGACTTCACCACCCCATTTTCAAAAATGGACATATCTTCTAGATGAAGTAACGTTGAATTTAAACTGCACCAAAGACCAAATGGACCTAACAGACATTTACCTAACATTCCATCCAACAACTGCAAAATGCACATTCTTCTCAACTGCACAAGGAACGTTCTCCAGGAAAAATTATGTTTAGGCCACAAAATAAGTCTTAACTAATCTAAGAAGATGGAGATCATATCAAGTATTTTTTCTGACCACAATAGTATAAAACTGGAAATCAAAACAAAAAAAAACTTCAGAAATGCTACAAATACATGGAAATTAAACAACATGCTCCTAAACAACAAATGGGCCAATAGAGAAATCAAAGGAGAAATTTAAAAAATTTTTGAGACAAATGAGAATGCATTTTGCAACATGGTGAAAGCAGTCCTAATGGGAAGTCTAGAGCAATAAACACCTACGTCAAAAAAAGAAGAAAGATTTCTAATAAACAACTTAATGATCCACCTCAAGGAAGTAGGACAACAAGGAGAAACTAAACCCAAAACTTAGTAGATCAAAGGACATAATAAAGCCCAGAGAAAAAAATAAAACAGAGACTAGAAAAACAATTCAAAAGATCATTAAAATCAAAAGTTTGTATGATCCACATTTGAAATTAAAAAAAAAAAAGAAAAAAAAAATCAAAAGTTTGTTTTTTGAAAAGATAAGCAAAATTGACAAATCAGGCCGGGCGCTGTGGCTCACGCCTGTAATCCTAGCTCTTGGGAGGCCGAGGCGGGCGGATTGCTCAAGGTCAGGAGTTCAAAACCAGCCTGAGCAAGAGCGAGACCCCATCTCTACTATAAATAGAAAGAAATTAATTGGCCAACTGATATATATATAAAAAAAATTAGCCGGGCATGGTGGCGCATGCCTGTAGTCCCAGCTACTCGGGAGGCTGAGGCAGAAGGATCACTCGAGCCCAGGAGTTTGAGGTTGCTGTGAGCTAGGCTGACGCCACGGCACTCACTCTAGCCTGGACAACAAAGCGAGACTCTGTCTCAAAAAAAAAAAAAAAAAAAAAAAAATTGACAAATCATTAGCTAAACTAAGAAAAGAGAGAAGATTCAAATAAAATCATGGATGAAAAAGTATACATTATGACTAATACTACAGAAATACAAAGGATCATAAGAGACTATTGTGAAAAACTGTAGGTCAAATAATATGATAACCCAGAAAAAATGAATACATTCCTAGACACATATAACCTACCAAAATTAAATTATAATGACAGAAAATTGAAGAGACCAATCATAAGTGAGTAAATTAAATCAGCAATAAAACATCTTCATCTTGCATCAAAGTAAAGCCTAGGATCTGATGAGTTCACTACTGAATTCTACCAAACATTCAAAGAAGAACTAGTACCAATTTGCCTTAGACTATTCAAGAAAATTGAAGAATACTTCCAAACTAAATTTATGAGGCCAGCGTTACCCTGATACAAAAACCAGACGAGGACACACATAAAAGAAAACTACAGGCCAGTATCCCTGATGAACATAGATGCAAAAATTTGCAACAAAATACCAGCAAATGAAATTCAACAGCACATTAATAATATCATTCACTATAATCAAGTGGAATTCATACCAGGGATGCAAGGATAGTTCAACATATGCAAATCAATAAATGTGATAAATCACATTAACAGAAAGCCTAAAACCATATTATCTATCATTTCAATAGATACAGAAAAAGCATTTGAAAATTCAACATTCTTTTATGATAAAAATGCTCAATAAATTAAGCATAGAAGGTATGTACTTCAACACAATAAAGGCTACATATGACAAATTCACAGCTAGCATACTGAACAGACATAAAATCAGAAACAAGACAAGGATGTTCCTTCTCACCACTTCTATTCAGTATAGCACTGGAATTCCTAGCCAGAACAAATAGGCAAGAGAAAGAAGCAAAGGGCATCAAAATTGGAAAGAAAGAGGCAAACTCTCCTTGTTTGCAGATGACATACTCTTATGTAGAAAACCTTAAAGACTCCATCAAATAATTGTTAAAACTAATTTTAAAAAATCTAGTAATGTTGCAGGATTCAAAATCAACATACAAAAATTATTAGCATTTCTGCAAACTAATAGTAAACTATCTGAAAAAGAAATCAATAAAACAAATCAATTTATAATAGCTAAAAAAAAAAAAACCTAGGAATAAACTAAACCAGGAGAGGAAAGATATGTATACTGAAAACTATAAGATATTGATGAAAGGAATTGAAGACGACACAAATAAATAAAAATATATTCTGTGTTCATGGATTGGAAGAGTGAATATTGTTGAAATTGCCATACTCCTCAACGCAATCTACAAATTTAATGCAATCCCTGTCAAAATATCAATGACGTTCTTCTTTTTTTTTTCTTTTAGCATATTATGGAGGTACAAGTGTTAAGGTTACTTATATTGCCCATGCCCCCCTCCCCCCTCGAGTAAGAGCTTCAAGCATGTCCATCCCCCAAACATTGCACATCTTACTCGTTGTGGTTGTATATACCCATCCCCTCCTCCCCCCTCCCACCTTCCCAACACCCGATAAATGTTACTCCTATATGTCCACTTAGGTGTTGGTCCATTAATACCAATTTGCTGGTGAGTACATGTGGTGCTGGTTTTTCCATTCTTGAGATACTTCACTTAGTAGAACGGGTTCCAGCTCTATCCAGAAATATACAAGAGGCGCTATATACCATTGTTTCTTAAAGCCGAGTAGTATTCCATGGTATACGTATACCACATTTTATTAATCCACTCATGAATTGATGGGCACTTGGGTTGTTTCCATAGGTTTGCAATTGTGAATTGTGCTGCTATAAACATTTGAGTGCAGGTGTCTTTTTCATAAAGTGACTTTTGATCTTTTGGGTAGATGCCCAGTAGCGGAATTGCTGGATCAAATGATAGATCTACTTGTTATCGCATCTTAGAAATAGAGAAAAATCCTAAAATTCCTATAGAACCAACAAAGACCCTGAACAATCAAAGCAATCCTGAGCAAAAAGAACAACAGTGGAAGCATCATATTACCTGACCTCAAAATATACCACAAAATTGCATTAACCAAACCAGTATGGTACTAGCTAAAAACAGTCACACAAATCAATGGAACAGAATGAAAAGCCTAGAAATAAATTCAAACACCTATGGACAACTGATTTTCAACAAAGGTGCCAAGAATACATATTGGGAAAAGACAGTCTCTTCAATAAATGGTGCTAGGAAAGTTGGATATCTACATGCATAAAAACGAGACTAGACAATAGCTCCAGTTACAATGCCTATTATTAAAAACACAAAAGAATGCAAGTGTTGGTGAGGATGTGGAGAAAAGGAACACTTGTACACTGTTGGTAAGAATGTAAATTAGTACAGCTACAAGGAAAACTATAAGAAGTTTCCTCAAAATATTAAAAAATAGAACAACAACATGATCCAGAAATCCTACTTCTGGGTATATATCCAAAGGAAATGAAATCAGTACACTGAAGAGATATCTGTACTCCCATGTTTATTGCAGCACTATTCACAATAGTCTAGATATGGACTCAAATGTCCATCATCAAATGAAGGAATAAAGAAGGTGTGGTATGTATCCACAATGGAATACCATTCAGCCATAGAAAGAATGAAATCCTGTCATTTGTAACAACATGGATGAAGCTGGAGGACATCATGTTAAGTGAAATAAAGCAGACACTGAAAGAAAAATACCACATGTTCTCATTTATATGTGGAATCTCTAAAAAGAAAGTTGATATCATAGAATAGTAGCAACTGGAGACTGGGGAGGTGATGAACAAGGGGAAATGAGAAGAGGTTGATCAATAGGTACAAAGTTATAATTAGATAGGAAGAACAAGCTCTGGTTTTCTATTACAAAGTATGATGACTATGGTTAATAGTAAGGTATGTTTTATTACAAAATAGGTAGAAGAGAGTTTTTGAATGTTCTTACCACAAAGAAAAAAATGCATAAGGTAATGAATATGTTAACTAACTTGATTGGATCATTATACAACATATACCTGTATCAAAACATCCCATTGTACCCCATAAATATGTACAATGTGTCAATTAAAAATAAATTAATAAAAAGAATAAAAGAAAGTAAGTGAAGAAGTAGAAATATATATTCAATCCCCTTTCTGCCCAGAGGCTTTGTTACACTTTCTTCAAAAAATGTTAACTTTCCCTGTCATTTATTGTCCCAAAGGATTTCTCTCAAACATCCTTTTCATTACACAGAGTCATACTTAGATCTTTCATTTTGGACACAATGCCCGTTCTCCTCTATTCTCATAGACTTAAACATCTCAGAGTTCATGCTTCCTGTGACTGCTGAGTCTAAGATAAAAATTCTGATTTCCTTTGTCCCTCACCTGCAGACATGGGCCAACTTCGTACCCTCCTGTACCTGACTTCAACTCTCTGCCCAATACTGAAATGGGCCCCTGCTCATTTACACACACACACACACACACACACAAACACACACACATGCACACAAACTTCTAAAATAAACTCAGAGAAATCTTCAATAACCTCAATGACAAATATTAATAGCAGTAATGTTTTCTAATTCCCTCCCACACATCTCCCACCTCCTTACTGGGGAAACTACACAGTGAGTGGATCTGATGTGTTGATTCTATCTAAACAAAGTGAAGCACCAGAGGTGAATATCAAAAAGATGCTTGAAAGAGACTACCAAGTCAAGCCAGAAGAGGTTGTCATTGTCTAAAATTGCTTCCCAAGCAAGAAGAGGAGACTGTAAATATTAAGACCTTGGAGACAGACTAAAGAGCCATTTTACCTTACTCTCTGTTTTTATTCTTGCCCCTTCCTATGCAAACTCTGCACTACAGCCTGACTTCCCTATTTAAAATGCAAATATAAATAATTAGTTCTTCAGTTTAAAACTTTTTAATGTCTTCTTCTTGGTCTTGCAACAAATTCTACAATCATTCGAAACACCTAACAAAACCCTGCATAATATGACCCAGTAAACAGTGTCACCATCTTCACTTTTTTTGTCCTCAAGTCCTAAGGAAATCTTCAGATTATATCACAACTCTACCAAAAATTCTTCAATGGTTCCCTATTACCTATGGAATTTGAAGTTCAGCTTCTCTGCCTTACTTTAGCAAGAATATATTCCCTATTATTTTCTTTTATATCCTTTGCTTTGACGATCTACTTGTTCTCTTTTTTCTATGTTCTTCACTCCAACCTCTGCATGTCTAATTCCTTTCCAGTACAACTTAAATGCCATCTCATCCACCTGTCTTTTCTTATTTCTTACTATTAAGAAATAATCTCTTCACTGTTTGCACTATTTTAACATTTTACTACAATGTTTTTCCCCCTTGTTTCTTTGGGTTGTAGATAGGTATGTTCATGTCTCATCTCCCCTTCTTTCCTGAGCATTCCTTTAGATGTATACACAGAGCTACATGAGATTCATCAATTATTTCAAAGCACCCAGCACAATAACAGGATTCATAGTTGGCACTCACCCAACAAATATTTGTGCAATGAATGACTCTCTACAACCGTCAGAAATCAATCTCTCCAAGAATTTACAAAACCAAACTACTACTGACTTCTTTTGTCTACTGTTGGCTAAATGTAAAGTGCTAAACAGTGCTAGAATAAACGAATTACGTTTCTAAAGATGAAGAGGCACAAAACAAAGAAAATAAGAGGGAGATGATCACACCAAGTGTTGATTTGTTTGCCCAGAAGCCTTCGAGGCCTTTAATTAAACAGCTTAACCATGGGAGGCAAAAGATGGAATGTGTTCCTAATTAATGCTTTAACCTCATTATGCTTCCAGGCCAGGAAATATAATAACTACATAAGAATTTGGAAATTATTTCCACAGATCATGGCAGGTTTTCTGTTTTTTGTTTTTTTGGCTCCTTTTGGCAAATCTCAGTCACTGAGCTTCAAAGAAGTCTGTGCTTTTCGCTGAGCTAATATCATTAACTAGATGGGGCAGGACTTGAAGACGGCAGTTTGATTTAAATATATTTAGATGAAATACATCACCACACTCAAATCTCTTCCTCTCACCCCACCCCACCCCAACTGAAAATTTAATAACAATGTTGCACAGTGTGGTTGTGATATTTTCAGTGATTGAGTTCTAAATATATATATAGGTGAAGTATTGCTTATGTCAAAATTAACTTTGGGAGTACTTAAAACTGCATATAAAGTCGAGTAAATAAGTTTGGGTATCATTCCAACTCTCAAGAAGACCACAATAGTAAATTTTTTTCCCTGGAGTGGGGATGGATTGTTTTTTTGTTTTGTTTTGTTTTGTTTTGTCGAACATCAGAGGAAGTAATTTGCTTATGGCTAACAGCCTTGTCTTCTGAAAATCACTTTTCTTCCTTTTTATCCCTAATTCATAAAGCTTAATTTAGAAGATTAAATATACATTAAATGGAAGACGACTCTGTGTTAATATTCCTAATTCACTCCATCCCAATTCGCTTGATCCCAAGTCATTTGCTTTTAGTAGTTTCAGCACTGGTCCACAAAAAATCAGTTGAACTCCACAAAAAATCAGTTGAACTGTAAGCAATATAAGGGTTAGCATAAATCATTCCCTAGTTAAACAATTAATTCCATAATGCTTTAAACAATTATTTTTAATTAAAAATTTTGGTTTAAAACAGAATCTTTGATTTCACTGATTCTTTTTCAATTCAGTTATTTGAATAGGTTGGACTGGTTTTATTCTTCTTTTTGTCTTTTCTCCTTCCCTCATTCTTAAAAAATTCATATGGTTATGTTGAAATTTGGCTACAAACTTCACAAGTCATATTATTTTGATTCTATTCACTAATATTCAGAATATATTATTAAAAGAGATAATATTAGCCAGTAAAAATTGGCAATCATTTCTCTTATAGTGGGCCTTCACAAAGCTAGTGTACCACTTCTAATTCTATGCTAAGACTTCTATTTACTGGATGAGAAAAGGTACATTAAGAAATATTTTCTATTTTTATCAGGTTACTTATCACATTTCATATGGAGTTATTGCTCCTTATACCACAGGTAATATATTTAGAGCAAGGCAATTCAACAAATATTTTTGAGTAGATATTATAAAAAGATACTACTTTGAGTTCTCCGGGGAATATAAAAATAATCAATGTATTATTCCTAAGCTGCGTTTTTACAATCTTTAGGAGAGCTGTGGTAGGCATGTTTCAAGACAGCTCTTAATGATTCTTACCTTCTGGTATTCCCAACTGTGTACAGTCCGTTCCTACCCTGCATCAGGGCTGGCCAAGAGAATACTGTGGAAATGATGATATGTGACCTCCTATGCCAGTTCAAAAAGTCAGCTTCCGTCTTAGCGTTTTGGATCACTCACTCTGGGCAAATAAACTGCCTGTCATGAACTGTGAAAGATCTGAGATTTTATCCTACTGGCAAACAAACAAATAACCCTGCCACAGTTTCATGAATGGTAGCAGAAGAGTTAAGACTCCTGGGTCATAGTCAAAGGACAGTTGATTACTCAAAACAATGGAAGTAGCCAGAGTAGGAGTGTGTGCATGTGTGTTCTTAGCCCTAATCCCCACAGGCCAGTACAAAGGGGCCAAGCAATACCTATATACATGCAGTGGGTTATGTTAAAAGAGATGAACCCCAAGTTTAGGAAACGTAGATTTTTATAATGAGCTGTAAATTTGCTTGACCTTTGCCTTAAGGAGATATTATCTTTATTATATGGGAGATGAAAGAAAAAACCTTGACCTTTGTTCTGGAGGAGACTATCATTATCTACCAAGGCTATTTGCTATACAAACATATTTGAAGATATAACTCAGAACAAGAGAACTTTTCAGGTTCCCTGTTCACAGAATATGAGAGATCTATGGAGAATTTTCTCCCAGCTTTACAAAGCCATGAAACACTCAAGCACCCTTAAAGAAAGATCCTTGAGGTGATGAACTGAGGCCAGCTTCTAGCAACCAGCACCATCCGCAAGCCAGGTGACCAACGCACCTTGAAAGTGGATCCTCCAATCCCAACTAAACATTCAAATGACTGCTTTCATCAGTTAGATAAAATCTAACTGAAACCTTATGAAGGAGCTCAAGACAGAGCCATCCAGAAGCTCTTCCAGAATTCTTGATCCACTGAAATTATGAGGAATAATAATATTTTATTTGTGGAACTAAGTTTTGGGGTAAAATGTTATAAAGCAGTACATAACCAATACAAATTTTAGTACTTGGAAGTGGGGTGCTATCATAGCCAAAGTCTCAAAATATATCAGTGGCTTTGGGAATGACATAGTAGAAAGAAGCTGGAGATGCCTTTGTAGAATGTTAATGAAAACAGAAGAGGCCTTGAAGAAACTTTCAGTAAAAGCTTGAAAGAACGTTATTGGATCCTGGAAGAAAGAGATCTTTGTCATAGAGTGGCAGAAACTAAGCAACACTGCTGCCTATGCTAACATGGGAAGTGAAAAATGTGCTTAATGAACTGGGTGAGATTTCCAGGAGGAGTGCTGAAGATCCCATCAGGTTTCTTCTTGCTGCTCAGAGTAAAATGAGATAGATACCTCTTTTGGTGATCCTCAGGGGATATAGTAACATAAATGTATATAATGCATTATTGGCAACAACTGTTTTGTAAATAATTCACAATTTGTGCATATTGCATTTTCAGAAGTTAATTCATGATTTTCTATATGAAATTTAGTTCCCTATTTTAACATTATGAAAAATACCATCTTTTAACAAAAAGTAAACTAGTATAAGAGAAAGGGAGAATAGGAATACTTTCATTTTAGCTAGCTTTTATTAAGTGGCTTTAAAGGTAAACCTCAAAGAACAATGTGATATTTTCAGTATTAGTTTCCTGGAGGGTTAAATTACCCTATTGTATAGTGCCAGAGGTCAACTGTTGTGAGTTAAAGTGAGATAGGAGAAGTTTCCAGGAGCTGGGTGTTGAGGAGTAGCTGCATAGTCACTAGGATACAAGAGAAATATGAGGCATTAAAATAGAACACTATCCTTAGAGAAATGATGTTAAAAACTTATTTTCATGGTCAAGTACTTTTCCACCTTCAATAACTATTCTGTCTTACTTTGAAAAATTCTAAATAACAACCAAACACTTGGTCAAAAAGAATCAATAAGCTCTTAACTTGCCAACTTTAATTTGGCAGCAATACTAAGCTGGTCTGTGAAAGCTGAACACACTGAACTGATTCAAATGATGAATGATTTGGAGGCCCATGTAAAATCGTTTCTGAACTCTTTCTTAATCACCTGCTGTTACAGTCAACAATGATTAACCTTTCAAAGTCTGTTAAACAGGCTCTGCTTTAAATTTTGTAATTTTATTTCTAACAAAATCAAACAAAATAGTCATGAAGTGAATCCAGTTCAAAACATGACAATTACATTTGGAATTTTTTTTTTTTGAGACAGAGTCTCGCTTTGTTGTCCAGGGTAGATTGAGTGCCGTGGAGTCAGCCTCGCTCACAGCAACCTCAAACTCCTGGGCTCAAGCAATCCTGCTGCCTCAGCCTCCCGAGTAGCTAAGACTACAGGCATGTGCCACCGTGCCCGGGTAATTTTTTCTATATATATTAGTTAGCCAATTAATTTCTTTCTATTTATAGAAGAGATGGGGTCTCGCTCTTGCTCAGGCTGGTTTCCAACTCCTGACCTTGAGCAATCCGCCCGCCTTAGCCTCCCAGAGTGCTAGGATTACAGGCGTGAGCCACAGCGCCCGTGGATTATTTTATTTAATAAATACTTCTAAATTTTTTTCTTTCTTTAGGGTCCAAATAATTAAAAATACTCTAAGATAGTTTGCATGCATATGTGCGCATGCACACACACACAGCAAGGGAATTGAAAAAGAGATCCTTTATAAAACTATAACAGCAGTTTTCTTTTTTCTTTTGGTTTTATAGGAATATTTGTCTTCAGAAAGATAATGTCAACTTCTAGCAGAAACTCATCAAAATGATAAAATCATTGGGGGAAAGATTTTTATTTTTTTCTTAGAAATTGAGTTTCTCATTCTCTTCCAAAGAGAGCAAAATATTCTTTTCACTCTGTATGTATTTAAAGTGGTAGTCAGGCATTTCTGGAATCAGGAGAAGCACTGCCTCTATATCCTATGGAAACTTGGTTTTACATCCACTCTGGTCTCCTCAACCCAAATCTAGGTACCTTCCTCTTTTAAATTCTAGATATCGAAGTCAATAATAAGGAACGGAGAAAAGCATATCACGCCAGGAGGTGCCTGAATTGTGCTAAAATGTAATGTGCACAGAGCTTGGGGGGTCAGGAAAACCGAGTCTTCACCAAGTTTTGCCCACAACTTGTTGTGTAGCCACTTATTATCTTTGAGCCCAAGCTTCCTCATCCATAAAGTAATATACAGGCATAACTTAGAGATACTGTGGGTTCAGTTCCAGACCACTGCAATAAAGTGAATGTTGCGATAACGTGAGTCAAACAAATTTTTTGTTTTCCTAGTATATATAAAAGTAACGTTCTAGTCTCTTAATGTGCAATAGCATTATGTGTTTTTAAAAACCAGTGTAATACCTTAATTTAAAAATGCTTTATTGTTAAAAATGCTAACAATCATCTAAACCTTCAGAGAGTTATTTATATAATCTTTTTGCTGGTGGATGGTCTTGCCTCAATGTTGGTGGTTGCTGACTGAACACGGTGGTGGCTGCTGGATATTAGGGTGGTAATTTCTCGAGCTAAGATGGCTGTGGCCATTCTTAAAATAGGGCAATGATGAAGTTTGCCACATTGATTAACTATGAAGGATTTCTCTGTATCATGTGATGCTGCTTGATAGCACTTTATCTATAGTAAAACCTCTTTCAAAATTGAAATCAAGCCTCTCAAATCCTGCCTCTGCTTCATCAACTAAGTTAAGTAGTATTCTAAATCCTTAGTTGTCATTTCAACAATGTGCACAGCATCTTCATCAGAAGTAGATTTCATCTCAAGAAATCACTCTCTTTACTCATACACAAGAAACAACTCCTAGCCACTCAAGCTCTATCATGAGATTGCAGCAATTCAGTCACATCTTCAGGTCTCACTTCTAACTCTAGTTCTCTTGCCATTTCCACCACAACTGCCACTTCCTCCACTGAAGTCTTGTGCCCCTGAAACTCATCCATGAGGATTGAAATCAGCTTTATTCAAACTGCTGTTAATATTGCTATTTGGCTTTCTTATCATTCATGTGTTCACTGGAGGAGCACTTTTCATTTCCTTCATGAACTTATATTTTGCATTCACAACCTGTCTAACTGTTAGATGCAAGAGGCCTAGCTTTCAATCTCTCTTGGCTTTTGATATGCCTTTCTCATGAAGCTTACTCATTTCCAGTTTTTTATTTAAGGTGAGAGAAATGTGACACTTTCTTTCACTAAACACTTGGAGGCCATCGTAGGGTTATTAATTGGCCTAATTTTAAAATTGTTGTGTTTCACAGAATAGGGGGGCCTGAGGATAGAGAGAGAGACAGGGTAATGGCTAGTCGATGAACAGTCAGAACACACACAGCATTTATCAATTAAGTTTTCTGTCTTGTATGGGTGCAGTTCCAGGTGCCCCAAAAGAATTAAAATAGTAACATCAAAGATCACTGATCACGGATAACCATAACATATAATAATAATGACAAAGTTGGAATACTATGAGAATTACTAAAATGTGACACAGAGACATAAAGTGAGCATATGCTGTTGGAAAAATGATGCAAATAGACATGCTAGATGCAAGGTTGCCACAAACCTTCAATTTATTTTAAAAAATGCAATATCTGAAAAGTGCAATAAAAAATAAAGCATAATAAAATCTGGTATGACTATAGTTGTATTGAGTAATATAAGTTTTCTTCCAACTCAACTAGTCTATGATTCTGAAAGTTCCTACCTTTTAGATGACTATGGACTGATATAAAGTTATAAAGTCCAGCTTTTGCAAATAATTTTTTTCTTCACTATATATTGCCACATGAAGTTAAGGCCAATCATTTTGAAAGCTAGGCATGCTTTGAAGCACTAAAATTTAATGACAATGTCTGAAAATAGTGAAAGCACCATGACCTTGATATTATTAGAAAGGTCTTAGTTGTGTGTTACTTTACACATGTGATGAGTTGTTTGACATCTTTGTCACTAAAATATAAGCTTGTACAACTCTTCACGGAGGTAATCTTCATGACAGTCGATCTCTGTCACTGAAAATGTGTTCTTTCACCAGATACTCTCCTTTATGAATTGCTTCAATCACAAGTCATGATAGAGTTGGCACAAGAAAGAGTATCTGTTCTGTATTCTCAAGGATCATTTATTTGAATGAAAATATAATTTGTGTTTTGTGTCAGATAGTTTTCTGCTCCAAAGAAAGATAGCAAGGAACAAGACAGCCATGAGGTTGGCGTCTGGCTTTTTACTAAAACCAAACACATTCAGTCAGCGGATAACTTCACAGCACAATGTGTTCACAGTGAACACTTTTAAATACACTAGAATGAAATAAGGTTTGAGTTTCAAACATTTTTAGTACATGTAGCATATTTGGTGTGGTGGACAAAACTATTGTGTATGAATAAAAGTATGTTGGTATTGAAAAAGGGGTTTTTGTGTGTGTATGTTTCTTTGTAAACATCAGATTAGTGATATTCTCCAAGGGCTAGAAATCTGCAGATATTTTTGTTGCTTTTCTGATTTTCTAAATAATTTGTGTGTGTGTGTGTGTGTTTCCCCGAAAGAAAACAAAAGTGACCAAGTTTTCTGAAGTGGAACACTTGAACATTTGTTCACCCTTACTACTTTATAGTCTTCTCTTTTTTATCCTTAACTTACAGAAGAATCATACTTTAAAAAACCTTAACAAGTAAACAAACTTACCAAGAAATCTAAAACATCTGAATAGGAGCCAAACATGTAGGTAAAATTCATCTTAAGCCATTTGATTCACACGTGTTCTTTCCCTGACAAGACAAGACAAGCCAAACGGCATGCAGCAACATTCCTCTGTTTTCCCTTTTGTTGTTTGCCAGTTAATTTTTATTCACTGGAAATGCCAATTTTCCACATGCTATTCAATGTGTTGTGCTTACTTGAAAAGAAGAGCAGAAATAGAACTAAAGATGCTGAGGACTTAACTCATTCTTTCCTTCTCTCCTCTTCTCCTCCCTAACAAGTTCCCTTTCTTCCAGGCTTAGTGAGAAACAAAAGCAGACTCATTCAATCTCAAAACCTGAACATATGCCAGGTGAAATATTTTAGTGAGGCTTTTCCTCAACTCAGTCATACTGTATAGGTGGGCCTAGTTAAGTGGTTTTTGTTGGCTACTCTGTTTATTATGACTTTACAGTCACACCCTTTATGTCAAAGTGCAGCTCAGCAAAGCATGTGTGTGTGTGTGTGTGTGTTGGGGGGGGGGTGTCTATGTATGCTTTGTTCCAAATGTGGAGCTAAAGAAAATATACAGTTTTAGAAATTTAGGGAACTCATTATTTCAGAATACATTTAATCTACAATGAACTAACATGTGATCTTTACTATATACACCTGAGAATTGGCAGCTTTTAGATTGTCTTATTATTTTTCCTAATTAAGTAAGCTGGGAAAAAAGTTTCAGTTCACTTTCTTTAGGACAGTTTAAAAGCCAGGATAAAAATCAAGAATATGAAATAAAACTTTCAACTTGAATACTTTTGCTGTACTGCCAAACAAGTCTTTCACCTCTGGAGGAACATGGCAAACTAATGTAAATACTGTGATCAAAAAAATTCTTACATAAGGTACAACATCTCTGGAGAGACTTACCACATATAGCAAAGGATTCCTTTCCCAGAGTTGGCATCAATTAGCAGCAGCTATCAGAATATATTAAATAATTATAATTTAGCATGTTTGCTAATAAAAGGAGCCTAAAGAAAACTATGGAATCCAAATCTCCTTATAAACTGTGGATGATTAGTAGCAGATGAAATCCAAACATATTGGGATATAAACATGTTCCACACATTCCTAGTGGTGTCATGTTAATGGGGATGACTAAATGAGTGGTTATTGCTTTCACATACTCTGTAGCACTTTAGGGTTAGAGTAGATCTTCAAAATCAGCTTGTTAAACCCCTACATTTTACAGATGAAGAAACTGAGGCCCAGTGACTTTAAAGGATGTGTCAAATATCACAGCAGGGGTAGAATTATAATGTGTTTTTCCTGACAGTCAATTCAACTTATACAACTTTTGGTTCTATCTTTTATATGAAAGGAACTTTTCCTACTGATGCAAGGGATGTAAAGATACATAAGCCATAGTTCTTACTTTTAGAGATAGAATAATGAAGGAATAAGATAAGTATAAAGCTAACTGTATGCAAAGCAAATGAAAATGTAAATTCCTATGGGTGTCAAAGGATGAGAAGGAGAAATTTTCTCTCTACTATAAATAATAATGATTCCTTTTTCACAACTAGAAGAGAGCAGTTACCTGAAAACTACCTAAGAAAATTCATTGACTTCATTAGGTGGCTATCCAAATTAAAGGTGACCAACTCATGCCCTAGGATGTATAGTTCTTCAAAGCATAGGGTATATTCATTGAAGACAGAAGGGTAAAATTGATATTACAATGAGATAATACTCTATTTTATAGTAATATCTATTTTGTTAAAAACTCTAAATGATGGCAATATGAGGAAATGTTACTATTTTCAAAATTTATTTCAATAAATAATAGGAAAAAATATTATATTGTATAGTCCTTCTGTACTCTACTCTTTATTGGTCACCTTTGAATAAATTCTTATGACATATGACCTTCAAAATCCTTTACATATTTGAATACAATAAACTCCATTAGGTTTTTATAGATTATTTTTTCCAAACTATTAAGACCAGGTCAATAGGGTCCAAGATGAAGTAATAGATGCAGCTAATACGTGCCTCTTGCACTGAGAAGAACCAAAAGAGCAAGTAGATATTCACACATCAAATAGATCATCTAAAAGAGAACACTGGGATTTGACAGAGAAGCTACAGGAAGCACCAAAAGCAAAGGAGAGGGAGGAGAGGCAGCCTGCTTAACCAGGATTAGCTAGGAGCCTGGATAAGCTCCTAGACATGGTAAGTGAGAGACCTCCAGGGTATCACATTTGTGCCATGGACTTTTATATCCTAGCTAGAGGAAAGCCTCTCAACCCTTGCAGGTCTCCAGAGTAACATAGGGAACTGCCTGGAGATTGCACAAAGGCATTGCTCTGGAGAGGGAGCTCATGAAGAGTCCCACAGTCACAGTCTTCTAAGCCCTGAGTGGTTGCAGCACAGCAACATTCTGAGAACATAGCCCCCAGAAGTCTACATCCTGCCCTGGGGCCAACACTGATGCCTCTGCACCAATGCCAGGCCAGGGAAGGAGAGGCCCTTTGGGACAAAGGAAACCAGAATGCACCCTTGTTTGAGTCTAAGAACTCCCCACTTGTGGGCAGGGAGCAGTGTTGCAGCTTCTGGTGGATACAGAAAGGATGTGGTTGACCATGTAAGGGAGGAGTGTAAATCCATCCCACCAGCCAAGCTGCCTCTGTGCTCAAGCCAAGGAATGGAGGGGGACTTCACCTTCTCTTCTGTCCACTAATGCAGACAAAACCATAACTGCTACCACTGGAGGTTGGCACAAGCATGGTGGAGGACTGCCTTCCTCGGGCTGATAGGGGTGACTACATCCCCAATGACAGTAGCCACCAGGCTCAGGCTTGCAAAAAAGGTGATGTCCCTCCTCACTTCTGCACAGAGCAGCAGTGTCCCTGCAGTATAGAGCAGCAGAACTGTATATTTTGCACTAAAGGAGGAAGCTTTGCACCATAGCCATTTTGGTGGTGAGCCAGGGAGCAGGCATCATTTATGGCTCTTGACTACATTTTAGCCTGGATATAGACATTAGTGTCTGACTGATTAGAGTTTCCCAAGCACATAATTTTCATTTGTGTAATTGTTTCATAAGAATACAAAGCAATGAGATAACAATTATCATTATGGCAGGAACAAAACCTCATGTACCAATATTAACTTTGAATGTAAATAGATTAGATGCCCCACTCAAGAGATATAGATTGATGGAATGGTTAAAGAAACATGACCCAAACTTTATGCTAATTTCAAGAAACCCACCTTACTTTTGAAAACACAGACTAAAGGTAAAGATATGAAAAAAGGTATTCCATGCAAATGGAAATCAAAAGTGAGCATGAGTTGCTATACTTATATAAGACAGAGTTTAAACCAACAACAGTAAAAAAAGACAAAGAAGATCACTATATAATGATAAAGGGATCAATTCAGCAGAAAGATATAACAATCCTAAATTATATATGTACATAACACCAGATTACCCAGATTCATAAAACAAATATTAGCAGACCTAAGAAAACACAGACAACAAAACAAGAGTAGTAGGGAACTCCAACATTCCACTGACAGCACTACACAGATCATTGAGAAGGAAAATCAGCAAAGAAACATTGAACTTAAATTGGACTCTAGACCAAATAGATCTAACAGACATTTACAGAACATTTTACCCAAAAATCAGAGAATATGTTTTCTTTTTCTCATCAGCACATGGAGCAATCTCCAAAATAGACCATATGTCAGACTACAAAACACATCTCAAAGAATTTTTAAAACTCAAAATCATGTCAAGTATCTTCTCAGACCACAGGGGACTAGACATCAGTTCCAAGAGGAACTCTCAAAACTATACAAAAACATAGAAATTAAAGCTCTTGAATGATCTTTGAGATAATGATTAAATTAAGGTAGAAATACCTAACCTAGCACACACCTCAAAAAATAGAAAAATATGAACAAACCAAACCCACAGCTAGCAGAAGAAAGAAGTAACAAAGATTAGAGCAGAACTAAATGAAATTGAGACAAAAAAAATACAAATGATTGAAAAAACAAAAAGTTGGTTTTCTGAAAAGATAAACAAAATCAATAGACTACTAGCTAGTCTACGAAAAAGGAGAAGATTCAAATAAATAGAAATGAAAAAGGAGGCATTACAACTGGTACCACAAAAATACAAAAGATTATCAGTAGAGTCTACTATGAACAACTCTATGCTCACAAACTAGAAAACCTAGAGGAAATGGATAAATTCCTGGAAAATACACCCTCCCAACATTGAACCAAGAAGAAATAGAAATCTTGAACAGACCAATAATGGGTAACAAGATTGAATCAGGAACAACAACAACAAAAAAGATCTAACCATAATAAAAGACCAGGATCAGAGAGATTCATGGCCAAATTTCATCAGATGTAAATTAGTAGCATTGCTACCAATCCTATGGAAACCATTCCAAAAAATTAAGGAGAAAGGAATTCTCCCTAACTCATTCTACAAAGCAAGCATCACACTGATACCAAGGCCAGGCAAGAAAGGAAGGGAAGAAAGGAAGAAAGGAAGAAAGGAAGGAAGGAAGGAAGGAAGGAAGGAAGGAAGGAAGGAAGGAAGGAAGGAAGGAAGGAAGGAAGAAAGAAAGAAAGAAAGAAAGAAAGAAAGAAAGAAAGAAAGAAAGAAAGAAAGAAAGAAAGAAAGAAAGAAAGAAAGAAAAGAAAACTACAAACCAATATCCCTAATAAAGATAGATGCAAAAATCCTCAACAAAATACAACCAAACTGAATGTAACAACATATCAAGAAGATAATACATGACAATCAATAAGTTTCATTCCAGGGATGCAAGTATGGTTCAACATATGCAAATCAATAAACATAATCCATCACATAAATAGAATTAAAAACAAAAACCATATTATCATCTCAATAGATGCAGAAAAAGCATTCAGCATCCTATCACAATGAAAACCCTCAACAAACTAAGCATAGAAAGAACATACCTGAAAATAATAAAAGCCATATACAATAAACCTGCAGCCAACATCATGCTGAAAGGGAAAAAGTTGAAAGAATTCTTCCTAAGAACTGGAACAAGACAAGGATACACATTTTCACCACTTCTATTCAATATAGTACTGGTAATCCTAGCCAGGCCAATCAGGCAAGAGAAAGAAATAAGACATCCAACTTGTAAAAGAGGAGGTCATATTATCTATGTTTGAGGATGTTATGATTATATACCTAGAAATCCTATAGTGACAACAGACTTCTAGATTTTACACCTGAATTCAGCAAAGTTTAAGGATACAAAATCAATGTACAAAAAATCAGTAGCACTTCCATACATCAATACAATCAAGCTGAGAACCAAATCAAGAATTCAATTCCATTTAAAGTTTAAGCTCTAGATTAAATCTGATTAATATGGAAAGATGCTTTAATGTATTAAGCTACAAAAACAGGCTATAAACATTACTTACACTGTGAGCTGATATATGTATAGATTATGTATTTAGGCATATAATTGAAAGATATTCTGAAAAGAAATTTAGATGTGAAAGCTGGTAATGTCTATCTGATGAAATTAAGAGTATTTGAATTTTTTCTTATATGTTTATTAGTATTTTCTAATTTTCTGCAATAAATATGAATTTAAAAAATGAACTATATTTTTCTGGTGATATGAGCAGGCAAAATCAGGTAAATGGCATCCACAATTGTGGATTTGTTTTTTGAATCATGTTTCTTGAATAATCATTTTAAAACAGGATGGTGGAAAAAGAACTATTAATATTTTCACCTGTCGAGCCAGCTACACAGTTAGAATAATAATTTGATAATATAATACTATCTAGATTTATTTTCTTTTTATCATTACATAATACTTTCTAATGAAGTTATTTGATTGTAATAATCTTGTGATGTGTTCAAGTCATGAGCATTTATATTTTACAAACAAGAAAAACTGAGACATTTGAGAATTTGATTCTGTTTCAAAGTCCTAGTTTAGATCTTCTGAAAGTAAATTTGATGCCTAATTATGGTACGTGCAAAAATTTTTATACATGGAAATCCTGAGTTAAAATTCAGCCCAGTAAAAGGATACTAACATCATGAATATAATGTCTTATCCTTTTCTCTAAAATTTCATATCATTTGACTACAGTAAATTACTGTGCTGAAAAGAAGTGAAGCCTCTCTTTAAGAGAGCATTAGTTGAACTTTTTAGTAAGAGGTAAAGTGTTTAAAAGGGGAGAGAAAATTTCATTATTTGTGACATGCTTAAGTTCCAAGAGTGTAACATATGTGCCTCAGGGGATATTTTCCCACTCCCAGGGAAAAAGCTTGATTGGTTTAAGGGTGGGCATGTGACCTAAAAGAATCCCAGAATTCTTGCTTCAAATGCTAGGATACAAACTTATTCTCTTCCTTTGGACCTTGTAGTCTGTTTATGGAAGTCCAAGGGCTGTGTTAGTTATTTTTGTTCCCATGGAGCATTTTCAAAGCCTAAGATTAAACCCAACACACAGGGGAAAACAAACCTCAGAAAATCACAAGGAACTCCGTGTTTTAGCTAACTTTGAAGCCAATTCCACCTTACATTTACAGTTACAAAAACCAGTACATTTCTTTATTTTTAAGCCATTTACCATAAGAAGTTCAGAACCTTGCGATGAATAGTATTCGAAATGACCTAGTTCCTATAACTTTCTGAAGGAAGTGTAAACTTCTTAGCATGCTCTGAGCTTTGTCATCTGATTCCTGCTTACTTCTCTTGCTTGGTGACAGGTCACCTTCCCATACTCACCCTTTCCTCCACCTGTAAATCACCATGGCCAGGTCCTTGAACACATCATGTTGTTTCAGATCTTCACACATTTGCATGTGTTTATCTCTCTTCTAGAAATGTTCTTATTTCCCCTCTTGCCCTTATCTAATTCTAATCATCCTCCAAAACTTTTCTTCTATGTGATGACCTGAAAAGATTTTTCTGGACCATCTCCCACCTGACTTAGAGGCTGCTCCTATGTGTGCCCATGGCTTACCTTTACCATAGTGCTTATTTCATTGTGTCATCATAGCTTCCTTCCAACTGGACTAGAAACTCTTCAAAAGTAGAATCTATATAGTTGTTTTTTTTTCGTCACCAGTACCTGAACTAACACTTGTTGATGTTTAGATGTTGGCTGAATTAATGAATGTGTCAAGTAACAAAAGAGAAACAACAAACTTAATTCCGACATAGGACAATGTTTTTCTTTATTTTTGTTTGATTTAGTTTTGCTTGTTTTAGGTTTTTATGTAAGAGCCAGCAAATCTAATGGATTTTAATTACTAGGAGTGTGTTTCCATGGTTTGGTAGAGTTTACTAATCCATTAGTAGATGGATAAACAGATAATAAATTTAATTGCTCATGAGTTACCTTCTCTGATGACTTGTCGTTAGTCACCAGAGAGAAATAAGCAAGAGAGATTGGACCAGTAAAATTTCACTATCATGACTTGAAAATTCTCAAAACAAATGATTTACATGATGGTGTCATGATTATTTAGACTGAGTATATAAACGTAAAATGAGAGGAGGAGGAATTTGAAGGATTTTTACGGTAAATGGTTTTGCATTAGTTGAGAAATATTTTAGTTAGCCTTTTTAAAGTTTCAAGAAGATACTGCCTTCACTAATGGGGTGTACTGTTGGATATACAGGAAGCAAAGTAACTTAAGACATTGTTTCTTTCTCCAAAGCATTACCCTAGATCCCAGTTTTTCCATGACTGGGACATTTAGTAACCCTCGTGGAGAATGTCAGCAGTAGCTCAGCATCATTTTAGAAACAGCCTGAGGCAAAACCTGTGTTCCCTTAGCTGACCCAGTGATTTCTTTTTTCCTAAAGGATACACAATAGAGGAAAATTCTTAGTGAACTTTTTGTTTTAGTGAAGCTTGCCAAGTCTTCCCCTGCATGTTCCAAAGTTGGTTTTGGCATGTTTGTTATCAGACATCTAAGTGTCAGTCAGGGACCTTCCTCACAGGAAACAGACGGCCCACTCACATCAGAGTAACTGAAGAAAGTTTTGTTTACAAAGGGACTAATGACCAAGGTGTGAATGGAGTCTAAGAAACAGTAGGATCATCCAGAGACCCAGAACTAGCAGCATAGAGCTCTCCCTTCCCTCTTATACCCCATGGCCAGAGGGGTGCAAGGAGGAGCTCACCAGGAAGGGAGGTGAGAACAGAAGGCCCCCTGGAAAGGAGCAGAAATTTTCCATTGTGGACACAGCCTGCCCTAGCTTCACCAGAAGGGAGACAAGGGATAAGTTCCCTGATGTCACTCTCTTCCCTACTTCCTACCTTCTGCTAGCTTCCCCCTTGTGCAGAAGTCAATGGGAGCGGGAGGCTTTCTGTTGTAGTAGAAGATGAGTCAGTCTTTTTTGTCCACTATTGTTTTAATCTGGGTGAAAAACCTTTGTCTGCAACCAGAGAAAGAACAAAAGCTCATTGGCTGTCATACTATCATTCGATAACATCAATTCACTCATATTCCCTCCTCAAGCTGAAAAAGTTAGTTTGTATTGATATTCTTCATATACAGCAGTAATGGGGAAAAGAGAAAAAAAATAATGGAGTACCACAAAGTATAACTTCTAAATCGTCCCTCTCTAGCTGGCCACTAACATAAATTGATACTCACATGTGCCTGCTTCCACCATCTAATTCCATGCTTCCTTAGTACTGCCACTGGATGAAGAGTTTTTTATTTAGTGGGATGACTTGAATCTTCATTTCTTCTTTTGTGAATAGGCCTTGTACCCTCAGTCCAGGCTGTGCTAGGCTCTAACTTTTGTTTTGGGCCTACTGGTGGGTATGGGTCTGAAAAGAGTCAAAATTTGCTTGTGAGACAAGAAGATTTATGGGAACCTGGAGAGTCATAGTTCTTAACTTCACCCGTGTCTACCAAAAGGTACCCATCCAGTGAGGCAGGCTTCCATTGCTTCTTAACAATTGCCTTTCCCTTAGCATAAGAGATCTAACAGGTCAAGTTATAATTAGTGCTACAACTCTGCAACCTCTTACAATCATACCCTGAGCGTGGTTGTCAGCTATATCTTCCCTACGAGAGAAGTGCTTCTTCAGAGTTACTCAGGAAACCTTCTGGCTCCCTGTATATATTCTTAATTACACGTTCATAGTTTTAATTCTCTGTTTTCCCAACGTATATTTTGTAGGACTGTAAGAAAAAGCTAAATGACTCTATAATTTTAATTGTCAGAGCAGCTAAGTACCACAGTCACTTGATCTCTGTTACCACATTATCCCATTCATCCACCAGTGATAGCTTGAATATTCATGATGCCTTTATATGCCACATGCCCTATCTGATTCCTCTCACCCCCAGCAAAGGAGTTATCCCTGCACTCCTCAAAGGCAGACATTCCAATCCTAGGATCTCCTTTCAAGACGTCTGTTTCCTGGGGCCATTTCTGATACTAATTAATGTAGATGCCAAGGTCCCAGCATAAAATAAATAATGAGATGAGTATTTATTTACAAATAAATTTAAATTTGTTTAAATTATAAATGCTTGAGTGGTATGGAAGTGAATTCTGCCACAGACAGGGCAGGAATGGGGCCAGCAGCAGTGAGCTGTTACCATTCTTAATCCCAAAGGGCTGAGGAAAGGGAAAAGTGAACAGAAACTAGAAAGAAACAAGGTACTAAACACAGCCAGAAGCCAGAGTACAGGGGCCTGCCGGTGTAGTCAATGCAGGTCCTTTTTTGAGGCTGAGAACAATGAAGAAGGAGGGAGAGTGGCTCAAAGGGGTCACACAGAGGTATATGACATGACAGCATTTGTTTGCCTCCTCTCTGCTAAACCACTTCTCTATTCTCTTTCTAAATTCTGCAGTCTCACCTTTTCTTGAACTATCTGGTTGAATTAATTCATTGTCTCTAGTTTCTCATTATCTGCACATTTCTGTGACAGTGTATTAAAATACACCCTTATTCTCATAGGCTTATACATGCACAAATATACACATTCACTTTTTTCTCCAATTTAAATATAACCAGTGACAGTGTCTTCTGTGTCATTAAATCATGCCATCAACATGTACAAATATTATTGACATCTTCAGTTTAAAAGATGAGAACTGATAACTGTACTTGAAATTAAGTGTAGTTCTAAGGATTATATTTTTTCCTTCCCTCCACCCTCCAGCACAAGCATTCTTTCTTTAAGTCATTCAGTTTTCAATTCATTTCATCACCTGGAAGAAGTACTGCCTTTGAAAATGCAATTGAAATATGGCTTTCAGAAAGTGACAAGAGATATTTTTAGTCCTGTGAGGAGTCCATGAGTTCCTTTTCATTTCAATAATGATTCCTGATTTTATTAATATTTAAGAATTAGAGTTGTTTTTGTAAAAAAAAAAAATCTCTTTTAATTACCTCAAACTTCTATTTAAAACAGAGAGGGGGCTTATCTGAATAATTTTCCAAAGAGATATCATAATAGAGCATGACCAAGTTAGTTGAAAACCTGGCATTATATGTTGATCACCTTAATGTCCAGTTCCAGATAATTTCACCTCTGAGAATCTTAAGTGTAAGAATAATAAACTAGAAGGTAAGTACCCTTCTAAAACACAATTTTGAAAACATTCTTTTTTTATCTGTAAAATGTTACTGATTAAGGCATGGGAATAAATTTAGAATAATGCTGTTCTAAATCCATTTTAACTTATAACAACTTAAAGCTCAGATGGCAATGGTATTATCATGGTTTCCAGACTCAAATCACCTAGGCATTTTCACCATTGTTTATTTCTTTTATAAGGATTTCAAATTGATCCATAGACAGACCATGATTATTTGGGACATAGATTATCTATATCATTTCACAATGAGAAAAATACAATAAGAATGTATTCTTAGCATTGAGACAAGACTATGAGCAAGAAAGAAATAAAAACTTAGAAATTGTGAATCTTGATTCTCTGCTGTGGCCATTTAGGCTCCCTACATTTCTATTTTATACTTCAGGAAGATACCTTATAGATAATTTTACTAGACAACTTTACTCAGTCCTGTTTATTAGCTCAACAGTTAGAGTAGATTTGCCCTTTGTGTACTAGTTAGGATTTGTGGAGCATGGTTTACAATGCTGGTTCCAAATCAACATGTGTAGAGGTTGTAAGTTTCCACCACTCTCTAGAAGCCAAGATAAAAATCAAGGAATATGTTAAGACTTAAGTTAACTCCTCTTTTCAGTTTTGAGAAACTGGGAGCAAAATGATTTTACATTCTCTTATTTTCCCTTATTAAAAGAAAAGAAAAATCTTACTGCTTGCTGTCAGTACCTAAATAATCCATATAAGATCCATTAATAGCTTTAGAACCAAATATTTCTGGCCCAGAAAGGGCCCAAAATGTCAGTCACATAAGCTTTGGCAGATACAAAAATAATTGTCAAATTCTCTACATAAAAGCATGGTTTAAGATAATTTTAAATAGAAAGAATGTATCTGATGTTAAAGTAGCATTAAATGTGAATTGGAATTTGCTAGCTATAAAGGCCATTTTAATGATTAATCTGGACAGGAAATGGGTCATTTAAAATGTAATCATATGTTTCTAATTGTGACATAGTGGCACACTCAGTGCTGGAAGGCAACATGACCAACTAAATGAGATTGAGCAATAAAGGCATAGGAAACGAATTAATGGCAGACAGGACAGTTTCAAATCTCTTTAAAGACTTTTAGGTGAAAACATTTTTTAGCCTGTTTTTCTACTCTTACCCTGGAGGAGCACCGATAGAAGTTCGATGAGGTAAGAATGTGGCAGAAATGGTTTCAGAGTGATGAGAAAGTGCCAGAATACAAGGCAATGGCTTTGCCTGCCACGCTGGCCCAAACGTAGGTCGAGAAAAGAGGCTTCACATTCCAAAGCTCCTCCCTTGACTCTCATTCTCACACTTTTTCCACTGCACCATGCATGTCCAGTAAGTGTTGCCTAAGAAAACATTGGCTAAAAGACCAATTTGGATTAGAAAAAGGTTTGTCTGAACCTAGAGTTCACGGTTTTTACCACATCATTCTCTTGCTCAAAAATCCTTCAGTGGCCTTCCTTTCAAATAGGATGTGTTAACAAAGTGCATCATTCTCTTGGCATTCCGTTTAGACTCTCTCGGTCTTGCCAATTCCATCTGCCACTGCTTCCCTACAGGAAAGTGCTGCTGCATCCAAATCAGTCCATTTCTCAGCCTTTGTGCTCTTCTGCTGCTGTACATGTTTGATCAGGCTGTTCCTCCCATCTGGAACACCGCCTTCTGCCCTTTGTTGATTTCAATCCTATCCAACATCCAATGTTGGCATCAAAAACCCACCTCCTTTGTAGATGTGTCCGAAGAGCCCGGCCAGCCCCTGGTTCTGGCTTCCTTCTCTGGACACCTAGAGATGTCCCAAGACGCCCGAGACACCCGAGATGACTTATTGGGACTTTATCAGATTCTACTTAGTGTTGCATACTCCCTTTCCTGGAAAGCTGCTATAATGTTGCAAAACCCCAGGTCATAGCAAAGTGCCTCTATCAGAAGGGATTAAATAAACAAACTCTTGTATAACATCATGTGCATTTTTGCACTCCACAGTTTACAGAAATCTTTCACTTATCTCACACTCTGAAGGATTAAATAAGCAAGCTCTCATACGCTTAATCTATAGAGTATACAGAGATCTTTCACATAGAGTATCTTATTTCACAATACCCTTGGAGAAAGACCTGATAGATACTATGATTCTTATTTTAAAGACTAGAAAGCTCAACCAGAGAATCCTGAGTGATTTGTGCAAGGTCACGTACCGGCTAAGGAGCCATGCAGCAGTTTAGAGCTATCTTTTTCGATTCCCTAATGCTCATTTGACTTAATCATTTTTTCTGTGCCTGATGATTTTAATTTTGTGATTTTAAACACTGTGATTTGAAGTTTTCTGGATAAAACATTAAAATGACAGAGAAAAAATGACAATACTATGAGATCATAGAGATTCAAAGCTAATAAACATAGTAAAGGTATATGATTATATTTTAAATGACATGGCAATGATGAAAAACAGGAAAAAGAGTGAGAGAGAGCTCTTGATGTTGAATTAAGTCATGAAAACTTAAGCAAGTCTAATTTAAAGAAAAAATGAGATGAAAATATACAAACAATGTTTTTGAGTTAATTGTGTTTGGAGTTTTCTCCTTGAATTTTAAATCATGTACCGAAAGAAGAAAAGAAATATTACACAAAATCCACTAAACATTAAGAAAGTATAGTCACAAGTTATAGATTCTATTAACTAATTTGTTCTAGTGTTGAATTTCTATCATTTCTAAAATGCAAACTATGAGTCAGACACAGTCCTGAGTACATGGACTATATATTGTCCCTCATAACAGTGCTCAGAGGTATTATCATAACTTTTTGGAGAAAGGTAGGCAAAGAACAGGTGTTGACATGGTGTGATTTTCAACATACACCATCTAACTTCCAAGCCCAACCTCAACTTTGTATCATCAGTCTTGTCTTCAGGAAAATCTGAAGCCAATTATTCCAGTCTATTTTAAGTCAAAGTACATATATTTGGACGTATTATATTTCTTAATAATTGTCCATATGTTTAAAAAACTATTAAAACCCCTTGAGCTCTTGCTAGAACTGCATACAACTTTAACAACTTAATATTTTTCCAGAGAACTTGAATGTCAAGTTTGGGACAAAATAGTCTCCAGCACAAACTCCTCTGTGCTTTGCAGTGTCTGCACATCTGTTTGCTTTTGCACATGTAAGAAATGAACACATGTGGCTCAGTTAGCACTGCCAAATGTTCTCTCTGTGAAAGGCGACATTTGCTTTAGGAGGACATTTAGGTCTCAATGGTCTCTAGCCTTGTTGAATTTAACATAAATACAGAGATTAACAGTTTTCAAGAAATGTAACTTAGTTTTTTTCCCCCTTAAAAAGTAGTTGTTATCCTTGTTGATGATCCATCCTCAAGCATTTGTGAGTTCAAGACCTCCCCTTACACTATTGATAATATACAGTAAGAGCTAACAAATGGTCATTGAAATCAGATAGACCTGGGTATGAATCTCAATCTCTCCTTTACTAACTGTGTGGTAGGGGGCTTTTACTGAACTTCTCTGAACCTCAGTGTCCTCATCTGTAAAAACATAACACCTGAGTCAGAGGTTTTGGGTGAGGATAAAATAAAGTAATAAGTGGAAAATCCAAGGATCATGACTAACACATGCTACATAAATATTAGCTTAACAAATAACTGCAGAGAACACAGAGCACATAACTAGAAAGTAAATTTTGCTGGACAAATACATCAATGTAGTTGTTATAGAATAAAAGATTATGAATGCTTCTTTTGCCTCTTCCTTCTAATTTTCTGTATCTTCCAGAATTTCCATTAATAAAATAGGATTTTGCCACTGTCATTATTAGCTAAGGAACAACATCATCTTACTGGCAGTAACAAAAAATCTCAGCACAGAGAAGTTGACGTTGGGTATCCATTTCAGTTCACTTTGAAGAAATGAGACATAATCTCCTGAGGTTTTTTATTAAATTCATTTTAGCAACCAATTTTTTTTCATCCAATTAGTTCTGTGAACATATTTCTAATGATCAAGCAGCTCACAATCCTCTAAAGTCATATTTTAAGTGTAAAGATGTGGATTTTTTAGTAAAAAAAAAAAGTCGCTAAGTATAAAGAACTTAAGAGGTTAAGTTGGCATAGTGAGAGCACTGAACTTGGAAAAGGTGTCTCTAGCACAGTCAAAGGAAACTCTGAGGCTGTAATTTCAAACAGGCAGTCCCAAATTCTTTGGTAAACAGTGGTCTGGGATGAAGAAGACTGTTTCATCTGGCAACACTCATTTGCAGGGCTTGTCAGTCAAGTTTGCAGTAAGTACTTGCTCTCCTTGTAATTGGTAACCCTATTTTAGGGGAATATGGGAATTTCCTTTTTAGCAGGAAATCCACTTGCAACACCTGCTATAGCACCCAGTGAATACCAGCTATTCTTGGCATGAATTTCACTGTAGTGTGATTAAAATAATCCTTACACAGATGGATCTTTTCTGAATGGAGGTACTTGGCATGAGATAATAAACTGGCAAAAATGAATACAAGTACAGTTCCCAGCCAGGGGAACTATTCAGGAAAAAAAATAAGAAATCGATGCTCTGAGTTATGTTCAGGCATTCCCTATTATAATTAGTCCAGAATAATTTATCAAGCTTAAAAATTCTCCAGTGGTGGAATAATTGATGCTGATATGACCTATCCTTAGGTGGATTGAGTCAGTTCTTGCCCCCAAATCTTAGAAAGCTGACAATTGAAGTTATAGATGTTTAAAACTGAGGGACAAAGAGATGAGGATTAGCAACTGTACCAACTCTGCTAGTAAATTCACAAAAAGGTACATGCTAGATTGCCCTAAATTGAATGATAAACCATGAATCACCTGATTTTTTGTGTTTTTCCCTTGTCCTTTCAGTTCTAAATCTGCCACTTACAAACTTTGTGAATCAGCAGAGAGCTGGGAGTTGTGCTTTTTTTTTTTTTTTTTTTTTAATCTCACTGACTTGTGGTTCCTAGTGGTTTTTTTTCCAGGCAGCAGCCCCTGTGACAGCCATGTCTCAGTAGAGCTCTCTAGACATCTGATACCTTCCAAATTCTTCAGTTTGGCCCCAGGTCCCTTTGAGACTGGAATGCTCAGTGTGACCAGCTCCATGGGTTGATTTACAATATTTATTGTATTTTCCATTCATTGGCCATCACAATGTTGTACACACTGCAGATGCAGTAGTGAGCACCACAGATGGGAACTGCAACAGGAGCATACAGTTGGGTAGGAGAGGCACTCCCCTGGAAGTCCTTCAAATAGCCACTGTGTTCAGAGCTGCCCTAGTGGCATTGAGAATATGACCTGTGTAATATAACACAGGACCTCATGTTCTCCTCTGGGTCTTTCACAGCTGGAAGCAGATTACACTGCCCTGGACTCCACTTTCCCTTCTGGTGAGCTCCCATGCCTGCTAATGGTGCCAGGATGCTCAAGCCTTGGAATGTTTTAGTGTAGAGTCATTCATTCTCCCTCAGGCAGGTCCAAACTCAGGTCACCAGAGGACATGGTGATTCTCATATATGTGCCTCATGTATACATGGCATATACAGAAAAGAAATGTTGATGTATCTTTGATTTTTTTCTAGTTTCCCAAGATGGCCAAGAAAAAGAAACTTGAATGATCATAGAGTATATAAAAAATGGCTTTCTATGGCCAGCAAATATATAAAAACATGCTCAACATCTCTAATCATTACAGAACGGCAAATCAAAACCACAATGAGATATCACCTAACTCCAGTGAGATTGGTGCTCACATGGTAGTAATATTCTCCAGTGATTAGGGGTTCGGGGGGGATGTGGTGAGCGTTGTAGAGGGGAAGGGTATGCCTGTAATCCTCACTTGGGTGAGGCAAACATAAAATGTAACCCAAATATTTGTACCCTCACAATATCCCGAAATAAAAATAAATTGTTTTAAAAATGGCCTTACCGAAATGATGAGCACTTAGCCTGTGTTTCAACCTTTTTCATGAGTCCTCCTCACTGCAACCCAAAATAAAGAATTGCGAAAGAGGCAATTTATTCATTTTTCTCTCTGTTGCTTCTGAATCTACATTTTGAGTAGAGAGAAGCAAACAAAGTGGAGGGAGAATGTTATCTAACTCCCTTTGATTTAATTCTATTTCAATTGGTTTTCTATAGATTCTATGCCTTAAATGTGGATTAGTTGGGTCAAAGTGATGCTATTGTCAATTATCTCTTTCTAAACTAAATTAACACAAAATCGTGTTGCATATTGTTTGTCTTCTTCTAAAAATTTTTTAATTTATAAAAGTAATTTGCATATCCAGAAGGAGGCATATAAATCCAAATATATTATATATTAAAACAATTTAGTATGGAATAAGAGTATAATTTCCTTCATTTTACACTGAAAATCATTGCTTATAATCACTCTAATTTTGTTTGCAATATATAGCTCTACTGTTCATATAGCTATATACATAGCTTATTTTATACAAGAAAATAGGTAGATAGAATTATTGGCACACACACAGGCCACATTCTGCAGAACATTTTTATGCACCATTTTCTAAAATAATAATTCTAAGAAAGCTATCCAGACTAAGTATGGGAGGCTACATTATGCTAACATCAAAAAGCAATAAAATAAAACTTTCCAAAGCTTTGGAACTCTAAATGTGGTCAACTAAAAATGATTTCCTGTTTCCAAAAAGGTTTTTTTTCTCTCTCAACAGGAAAATCCTCTCTTCTGGAAATATCAGATGTCCTCATAATTATTTGATATTATTGTCCAGAAGAGTCTAGGGAGAAAAAGAGAAGAAAGAAAAGTGGGAAAAGGCCAACATAGTACAGGAAACCCTTTTTGGAATTTCAAAGGCAGTAAAATGTGGAATAAGTTAGCTCTGCAAAGACGTTTTATATAGAAAGCCTGAAGGACTTAGTAAGGAAAAGAAATATTTGTATGAAGAACCATATAGATGTTATACGTGTAGTTTCATATTACAAAAATTAAACTAAAAAAGAAAGCAATTAAAACCTCCTAAAAGAGACATTTAGGAAATACTTAATTAGGATAGATATTTGAATGAATAATTACAGCAACAGGGAACTATGGAGTAGCTACTCAGATACATTCCTAAAATGAGACAGCTGTTGCTGCTTTTCTTAATTTGTTTACACCAAAGGCAGTTAACTGTTATTTGTTAATATGTATCATCTTTTATGTAAAAGTTAACAGATGATTTTAGGGAATGAAATCTTTTATGATGTTGCCAATTTGTGTGTCTCTGATCATGCCATTCTGCATTGCCTTTACAAAGGAATAGGTGTGAGAGGAGGGGAGGAGGGAGAAAAAAGAAAAAGAAAACAAAAAAGTAAGGAAACTTCCAAGACAATATTCTACATAATCATGACAATCTAATCACCTAAAATGGAACAGAGAAATTTGTGACACCTTGTTTTTTGGACAATAGTCATTTTAATTGCACTTTAGATAACAATTGTGATGAAAACCAAAGATATACTAGAACTCTTATTCTTTTCAAGCAAATAATAATTGTAAAAAAGAATGGCTTGTGATTTCAGGAAAAACAATAAATACTGGTAAATTTTGAAAAGACATTAATACTTTTTGGATACCTTGTATTCCATGTAAAACTAAAACATGAGTTCAGTTATTGAGTAAGAAAGACAAGTTATGCCAAAATTGACATATATGTCAATGAGAAGCACTTTGTAGGATATGTGGCACATAGTAGTTGCTAAATATGGGGGTTTGGGGGCTGTGACACTACTCCTAGGGTCAGAATGTCATACCCAGGCTATCCCCCTACGGACTACCCACCTACCCCTGGATATCCTCCTGCAGGTCAGGAATCATCTCTTCCTCCTCCAGGTCAGTATCCTTATCCTAGTGGCTTTCCTCCAATAGGAGGAGGTAGAGGCTACCCAGGAGCTAGAGGCTACCCTGTATCTGGAGGTTATCCAGCCCCTGGATGCTATCCTGGTGCCCCACAGCCAGGGGGCGCTCTATCCTATCCTGGAGTTCCTCCAGGCTAAGGATGCTGAGTCCCACCAGGTGGAGCAGGCTTTTCTGGCTATCCACAGCCACCTTCACAGTCTTACGGTGGTGGTCCAACCCAGGTCTCACTGCCTGGTGGCTTTCCCAGAGGACAGTATCCTAGAGGACAAGCTCCTTACTCTAGTCAGCCCGCTGCAATGATTCAGGGCACTCAAGGAACAGTCAGACCAGCTGCCAACTTCAATGGTATGAGAGATACAGAAATTCTCTGTAAAGCAATGAAAGGTTTTGTGACAGAGGAGCAAGCAATTGTGGATGTCATGGCCAACTGTTCCAATATCAGAGGCAAAAAATTAAAGCAGCTTTTAAGACCGACCATGTATGGCAAAGATTTAATCAAAGATCTCAAATCAAAGTTAAGTGACAATATGGAACTAATCCTTGCCCTGTTCATGCCTCCTATGTATTATGACACCTGGAGTTTATGGAACATGATGCAGGGAGCAGGAACTCAGGAATGTGTATTGATTGAGATTTTTGTGCACAAGAACAAATTAGGAAATCCAAGAAATCGTCAGATGTTATCAATCAGAATTTGTACAAGACCTTGAAAATGACATTAGGTCAGATACATCAGTGCATTCTAAACGTTTACTTGTATCCACCATGATGAGAACCGGAGCGTAAACCACCAAATGGCTCAGGAAGATGCTCAGTGTCTCTTATCAAGCTGGTGAGGGAAGAGTAGGAATAGATGAATCTTGCTTTAATGTGATCCTTGCCACGAGAAGCTTTCCTCAGCTCAAAGCTGTCATGGAGTCTTATTCTAGGATGGCTAATTGAGATGTGTTAAGCAATGTGGGCTGTGAGTTTTCCAGATATGTTGAAAGTGGTTTGAAGACCACCTTGCAGGGTGCTCTGAACCGGCCTGCCTTCTTTGCTGAGAGGCTCTGTTGTTTATGAAAGGTGCTGGCACAGATGACTCCACCCTGCTCAGGATTGTGGTCACTGTAAGTGAGATTGATCTTGTGCAGATAAAACAGATGTTTACTCAGATGTATCAGAAGCCCCTGGGCATAATGATTGTAAGTGACACAAGTGGAGATTATCAAAGGCTTCTGGCCACTGTGGGACAGGTGGAAGGATTATTATTTTTTTTCCATGAATGGAGCTATTCATAGTTTATCTTTCAAAGCAGTGACTGACTGACATGCATCAATATCAATATTACCTAACCAAAAGAGATTTTTACTAAAGACTATGTCAGGGTAATGTGCTTGGTCTGCACATATTGTTATTGCCTTAATTCTAATTTTTTTCTCTATATACAATCAGCATAAAGCCATATCACTATGATGTAGCAACATCACAATGCTTGTTAAGCTTCATTCTCACTAATCTTATTCTAATCAGGATGTCAAATTAAATAAAAATCAAAACAATCTCTAACTCTGTGTAATAATATTGCATAATTGTTTTAAAAAGTTGCCAAAAGCTCTGCCTTCCAAAGTCCTACTAGGTCTATTGGATAGTTAGAGTTGGTAGTATGTCAAAACTGTATTACCTTTTTTAAAAGTTCATCACTTTTGACCTAGAAGAGTAATTTGTATCTTATTTTGCACAAGTTGGTGCTCTATATTCATAAACACTTTCCACGTAGAAAATTGGTTAGTATTACCTATAGCACTTTTTAAAAGAGGGTCAAATGTTTATCTGCTTAAACTACAGACTACTTTTTACCAGTTGTTTTTTAATTGAAGTATGATTGACAAATTTTGCATATATTTAAGATATACAATATGGTGTTTTGATATAAGTATTCCTTGTATAATGATTTATACAATGAAGCTCAAGCTAATTACCTTTCACTTGACATTGTTTTTTTCTCTTGTGGTGAAAACACTTAAAAACTACTACATTAGAAAATTGTAAGTGTGCAATACATTATTATTATAATTGAAAAAATTTAAAAAATTAAGAATAAATACATAAATATGGGTTTGAGGGCTTTAGCAGAATAACTTTTAACCCTGTCTGAAGACTATTCAATGATTTGCTAACAGTTTGCCCATAATTCATATATTTACTTGTTATTTTTGAACATATTTGTTTTCCCTAAGAAGAACTTCAATTGGGAAAAGAAATGTGAAAAAGAATAATGGAATAGTGAAAGTGCTATACATTAAAATATATTATGCAATTTCAACAACTTTTTAATTCCATAACTGATATTAGAAGAGGCGGGTTAATATAATTCACTAGAAGATCTAGAAGCAAACAAGTATCAATAAGAATCTACTATATGATAGAGGTGACATTTTTAAATGATTAAAAAAGGAAAGATTATTTAGTCAATGAGCCTGCTGATTACTTGGGAAAATAGAAGTTAGATCCCTAGTTCATGCCATGTAGCAAAATAAATCCCAAATATAATAAAAATTAAGTATAAAAAATTGAAATGCTGAATACTAGAAGAAACATAATGGCTATATAATTTTGAGGTGGGAGGTATGACTTTAAATCATAGCATAAGTAATATATTTATGAAATTTAGCCATATGTTCTAAAACAAACACAAATTTAGTGAGAAGATTGGCATTGTTTTACAATTTTGCAAATCTCTTTAATGTCTGACTTAATAGAAAACATCTGGAATCTCATATTTGCCTCAGCATTCATCTGTGGTGATATCATATGTCATGTAGCTGGAAAACTCCACTGTAAACTTGTGAAAGAATAAAAGCAAAAAAGGCAGATATGTCTTAGTAGTATTATGAAAATTGTTTTGACCTTTTAGGCCTCTGGATAGGCCTCTGGGTTACATGAGGACTCTGAATCACATTTGGAGAACCACTGGTATAGGGCAATGAAATGTAATGTAAATCTTTAAGTTGATTGTGTCTTTAATGGACCAGTTTCATTTACATTGTTATAGAAAATATTCATCTGTATCACCTGCAGTTTCCCACAAGTCATCAGTTTCCTACCCCTATAAAGCTGAAAAATAGCCTAGGCAATTAAAGATGTACACTCTTATAGAATTGGATAATCCCCCAAAAGATCTGAAATCACCCTGCACTCCACTGAAAGGAAACCCTATAATCTCTTCTGCCAATTTCTCATTCTGTCTTCCCCTCACCTCCACCGCTTTGTATCACCAGCCTTCACCACATTAAACTTGCTGGTATGCAAAGACCGTGTGAGGTGAGTAAATTTCTAGATGGTAATACAATGAAAAGGAAAGTAATTGAAACTCCTTCCAATGTAGTTAATGTAATTAGTTCTTCATTTTCACACTTAGGTCCTCATGAAATTCGCTCTTTCCCAAACTCCCTCCTTTATATTCACATTTTCCAAAAGAAGTCCTTTTTCATATTCCTTATTTCAGTCCTTTACCCTTTATTTTAGGGAAATATTATTACTTTCCTTAGCAGGTGGAAATTTTTCTTTTTGGTCTATTCTATGTCTAGCAACTCAAATGGCACCTCTTACTTAGGTCAAATGTTTCTGATGATCTCTGTTGTTCAGGAAGTTGGGATGCATTCTAATTACATGATTGTAAGTAAATATGATTGCTTCAATTGAGGTTCAGTACGTACTCCAGAGGAAAAATTTCTTCTTTTCATACTTGGTCATCTAGTACATAATCCTCATCAACGTGGGCACTAAAAATCTAAAACCAAATCTCATATTCAAAGCACATGCATGCATACATGCATATATGTGTGTGCACATGTGCATGAGCACGTGTGAAGTGAAAGGCTATTTTCTTTTAGGTTTATTTTGGCCCATCCTTTTCACAACAATAGACACCACCATTATTCTTTGTTTTCCTTTCCTGTCCCACTGAGTGTACTGTCATTACAAAAGACATTATAGTAGGTACAAATGGCTTAGCCTTAGTTTCCTTCCTGAGAAGTAGTATCTCCAAATGATCTCCCCTTCTAAAGGTATGTGTGGAAAGGGAGGGGTAGAGATGAAGAAAGCTTCATATATGTATGCATAAGCACATACACAAAAACTTACACGTGCAAGGTGAACATGGGTAAGAATGAGCAGCCCAGACATTTGAAAATTTGCCCACATTACATGCCTTATTTTGTGTTTTTTATTGATATTTGGGGAACAAGTCAGTAAGTATTCGTATTATCAAAAATCCTAAAGCATTATTAATCCTAAACCTAGCATTGGCACTATAAACGACTTCTTCTCCCATAGTCTCATTGTAAAACTAGAGTCATGAAGAGGACCAAATGTGATTCTAGAGATAGAAAATGAACTAACTTTGACCATATGGAGCAGGCTTTAGTGAGCTATACCATAAATCCTTCATCTTCTGCCCTTTCTTCTTCTTTTCCCTTTTTCCTCTTCCTCCTTCTACCCCTCCTTCTCCTCACAATGTGGACATGAATAAGATTGAGCAGCCCAGACATTTGGAATTAAATGTCTCCTTTTCTCCCTTCTCTCTTTTCTCCTCTCCCTTTTCTTCCTCCTTCTCTTTCTTCTTCTTTTTGATGGAATGGAAGCAGAAATGGCAGCAATATGAAGCTTTTGCCCTCAATCAGTATAATTGAATAGTAAATGGCTTTGTGAATTTGCTTTTGCTGTAGACATGATCATTTAATTAATTCAATCTAAAATTATAAGGCAACACAGAGTTTATATGTGAAACATACTACAGTAAAGTCATTTTGACAACTGTTTTCTTGAATGACAATTTTGAATCATATGCTGGCAAAACTTAAAATAAGAGTCAAGATTTCTATCCCTATATGAACATTTAATGAGTATATTTTCTGAGCTATACTATAGTTCCAGCAGCACTTTCCATACCTTGATGCAAGTGAAAAGGAAATTTCATATTTCCAAATCCATTTAATTGCACAATTGAAAATCTTTCACATAACCTTCAATTGGAAGTTATTAATATAAAATATAACAACATGCTAAAAGTCAAATATCAAAAGAAGAATCTAATAGAATGTTGTTAATATATTTCAAGTTTTAAATATGATTAAAATCATATGCTGGTGAGTTGATTATAGTATTTGGCAGTATTGTCTGTGTAAAAAGACATTTTGGGAGACAAAATACATAAAATTTAATTACAGATAGCATTAACAGATGAATATTTGTAACTGATTATGATAATAGGAATCACTGACTGAATTTCAAATAAGCAAAATGTTACCCCACACCCAAAAAGGAGAAGTCCATTCTTCTCTTTAATATACTTGTATTTAATATACTTGTATTATACAATATTATACTTGTATTAAAGTATACAAGTATACTTAATATACTTGTATTAAAGTATACAAGTATACTTAATATACTTGTATACTCTTTAAATACTATTTTTTAATACTCAAAATAATTTGAATACTATAGTATTCAATTATAAGTATTATTACTTTTTAATTTTATCAATTAAAAACTGTGTGGAAATCTGTTTGCTTTCCTATCTACATAATTATCTACATAATTTCCATGATTTTGTCTCTTGGACCAAAAAGCTTAAAATATTCATTATCTAGACCTTTACAGAAAAAGTTTGCTGACGCTTGATCTAAATGAAACAAATTTGAATTCTGATTCCGCTGGTAGAATGGGAACTAATGGCAGGAAGTTAATGGCAGGAAAAAGGTACTGGAGACTAGAAACCAGTGAAGTTGTGATGGAAGCTGTCTCGAGGGCTGCAGGAAAAGAGATTGACTTCAAGGATCACATCTGAGATGTTCTTCTCTCAAAAGAGAGCAGAGGCCACCATGAGGATTGGTTCTCCTATAGTCAGAATTTGCCAGGAATTTTTAAAGATTCTTTGGACAAAAGACCTTAGAAAAGACTGAATCAAAGTGAAATTCTTTCAACCGTACAAATAAAGAAATGTAATACTACTTTATTCCCAAAGTTGCTAAAACCAACACTGACTATGCATACATGGAAAAATTTGGAAAGGTGCGCCCAACATGTTAATATCAGTTACTTCCAGGGCATGGGTCATAGGTTCTTTTATTTATTTTTTTCATTTCTCTAATCTTTTCCCCCTGATTTTTCAGCAATTAATATTTTTTTAATTTTACTCTTTTACTTTTCTCCCATTTTTTCCCCATGATGTTTCAACAGTGATCACAAACCCGGTAGTTATGGCCCCTGATAATTCCTCTTAAATTATGATTTCATGAAGTACCAAATGTCATTCACATTGAACACAAGCATATGTATATAACTATGAGCCTAAGAAAACATCAGGTTTCAAGAGAAATATCATCGTAGACATCTAGCAGTGGGGCCAAGGTAATCAGGCCTCAGGATATTCAGACACTATCATTTTTCCTTCCATTGGCTTTGTTTGTTTCCATAGTTATATATTTGTAGGGAAACTGTATGTTTGCTCTAAACAGATGTTTGAGTTTGTTTACCATGTTAACATAGAGAACATTTAGAAATTTGGGGTAATTTCAGTGTCAGAAGATGACATTGGCCAATGTGGGTATCATTAAAGCACATTCTAGATGCTTAATAAATTGTATGTAAGTTTACTGTTTCTAAAACTAAGGTCAACTCTTTATGTCTCATTATCTTCCAATGTTTTTAGAAAGAAATAAAGAAGGTTTAGAGAAAATGAGAACAAGGACTATTAAAATAGCTTTTCACTTCATTTCTCAACATCTTATAAAGCAGAACTAGGCTTTGTACACACCAGCGTACAAAGATTACACCTTGTCTGAAAATAACCCAGCCAAGAAAACAATCACTTTCCACATAGTATTTTGCTTGCAGATTCATAATCAAAGAGGTGATATTTATCATTCCTAACTTCTTCAACGATATGGGGGATGAAGGAAGACTTTTATAATAATCTCTTTAGCATAGTTTCTCATGTGAAGGAAGTGCAGAATCGCCAGTGTTTTCTTTTTTGCCAGCATACCTCTGGGAGTCATACTGGGATTAAGTCTGCTCTAATCACCAATTGTTAGCTGACAAAGGTGGGCTTTGAACTGGTGAGTTCAAACGTAGAGTTCGCTCACCTATGAAAAAGGAACAAACAAGTCCAAGTCAAAGCTAGTCTTGATCACTTGTCTGGCAATCAATCATGGGCCTTCCATGGAAAGCTGTTTTATACACAAAGTATTTGCTGCTATACTTTATAGAGATACAGTATATGCACTAAAAATAGCCCGAGGCCCATTATCTTCTTGGTTTCATAACTTTAAAACTTAGCTACATTTTGAAAAGTACAATTTCTTTATCACATTGTATTTCATTATTCTACAAATTAAGGTTTTCCTTTCTGTTATAAGGGTAATGTAATAAAATCACATAATAGTCACAAAAATAAGACTTTCCTGAAGATAAGAAATATATACCAAATTCCATTAGCTTATTACATATTTTGCTATGCTTCATAAACTATCTACAGACATTTAGCTCATCCAATTACTATTTCTTTTAAGGACAGATTTTGGAATACAGAGTTTAGTCTTTTATACTAAATAATAAAAAAAAAGGTTGTGTACCTTAAATGTACCTTAAGGAGGATAGGCTCCTAATATAAAAATCATCATCCTCAAAGAACTTTTAAGTGCAGTTGCCAGAGCAGAAACAGCCTCCTCAAGCAGCATGAAAGACAAGGCTATAAAAGAGGTGAACGGGGAGGAGAGAGGATAGTAGGGCTAGGACAGAGGGACTCCTTTATTAGGGTACATTGTGTTCAGTAGAGTCTGGAAGGAGAGGAGTACAAAGCTAATAATCTGACTCTTTGGTAGTGGACATTTATTTCACAAAGTCTGGTTTTTATTAAAACCAGAATTGGTAAAGGCTTCTCCTTTACCTTAGCTTATATCCATTCAGTTAGTAAATCATGGTAGTTCTACCTTAAAAACTTCTCTTGGGCACACTGAATAAATATAGAAATCTATTAATTAATAAATGGATGAAGAAATGAACAAATGAATGAATGAATGAGGCACAACAGTGAAAGATTCTTGGACTTATTATTTCTCAGGCACTAGTGAGATGCCCCTTCCTGATTTCTGGGCGATCTGTCCAAGCGCAGCAGTGCGCCAGTCAGTGGGTGAGCACAACAGTCAAGATGCAGCTCTAGGAAAAGAAAAGTGGTTTGAGTCAGACTTGTCTCAAGGCCATCCTATTAAAGAACAGTGAGCTATCCAGGAAAAATAGGACAGAAGGGAATGTTAAAACTCACAAGTTAATCAGGAGATAGGGCTTATCCCAGGCATACAAAACATCATGTCCTGGTGACATGACTTCATTTCAAGTGCCACCCAATGATGGGCTAAGCTTCCTGCTCTACTTCCTAACTTGCCATAATCTTCTTGGTTGGCTTGTATGTGTCCACTAAGGAAGGTGGGGAAGGAAAAGGCAGAGGACACAAGGCAGAAGGCAACAAAGTAAATCTAACATCAGCCACTCTTCAAACTTTTACAATATCATGGGCTTTGTTTATCACTATGCCTTTTATATTATTGTATTAATATTGATAATTTATTAAGCTATTATGGGACTTTGATGGCATAGAAAAGTCTTTTTCTCTTCCCTTTTTTTGACACATAAATAATTTGTTAATCATTTGATCACATCAAAACTGCCAAGTGCCTAGGTGTGGAGACATGTGATGAACTGGGTTGTAGATAAAAATTGGATAGTGTAATTAATGGTAAATTGATAGGTAAATGATTAAAGTTCTCCTAGAATTTAATTGGTAGGTTTAATCAGATGGGTGAATTGTTTGTTAAATGCTTATCATCATTGTTAGTATTTCAATGACAACCATTTTTTAATTCAATTCCCTTTTTTTGTCCCTGTAATGGACTATAGGACAATTATTTGTGTTAACAAATTCATTGCCTTGATTTTCCTCATTAAATTAATCAAAATTTTCAGCTTAGTTGAAGAGATTTAGTGGTTTATATTTAGTGCCATGTCGTAGTTATCTTTGTCTTTCAGGCCATCAACTTTTTTCCTAGACTTGACTAAAATAAAAATATTTTAAATCCTGTACTTTGGACTCCTCTCTACAAATACTTTATATTTGTATTTTTTTAGCCACGTCTATGAAATGCAAGTTTAGCAGAATTTTTTAAGCTCTTTGGCCGGCTGGTACTGGAATCAAAGATGTCAAAATACTAACATTTTTTAAAGCCCTGAAATCCCTTTTACTCAGCTGAAAATAAGAAGAAATAGAGCATTTTATGAAACCTTCACAGTACTTTCCTATGAGCTTGAAACTCAAGGGGCTTGGATAACTCAGATACGTGCCTAAATGTGTGGGTGCTTGTCAAATGTAAGCCCTTTCTAAAGTTTTTCTTTTTAGCCTTTATAGTATCAATTAAGAAAACTGTTCAGCATCTGGGCAAGGCCTGAATATCTTTCATACTTCTATCAGCTGGAAATGAGAAAAAGAAACACATTCCATATGAAACACATTTTTCCGAAAGACAAGTATGCAGAAATATTTTCTCTAATAGTATCTACTTTATATAGAGACAAGTAAAGCAAGTTTTGGGGGGGTTGTGGGAGGACCCCTAGATGACAAGCATGATAATGTTCTTTCTGGTTTATTTCACAATATTTCCCTTACTAAAACAATGTTTACCTTGATTTGGGGTTTCTCATCTTGTCCTCTTCCTGGCTTGGCTTTAACTTTTAAACTAAAAATAAAGATAAATGAATGCAGAGAACAATTTTTACTAGCAAATGTCTCACAAGAAATAACTATAGTCTCGTAAAGTTTTATCTTTTTTGATTTGTTGCAATTTGGGATGTAATAAAAACATAAGGCAAGGCTTCACATCGTGTCCCTTGATCTAAATACAGTACTTTTCAACCTACCTTCATTAATAGAACTTATAAATTTTTAAAGTTTAGTACACTAAGATTTAAAAAATCTTAATGTTTTCAGAGTTTTGCAGAGAGACAAAGACTGTACACAAGAAACTCAGTATAACTTCTAATGTCACCAAATTAGATAATATGTGACAAAATGTCCAATTTTTCAACAAATACCATTTGAACAAATACCAGATTTAAAGATAATCTTATTGAAATCTGAAATACAGTATTTCATATCAGATAGAAGATTATACGTAAGATTTTGATTTTAACAAATCTGCAACATTTTAGTTTCAAGTGCATTTTATAAGCTAAGATTTAAACATACATTTGAGTATTTAATATCAAGTTTTGGAAAATGATATAGTAAGTTTTAATTTTTCCAAGTAAACTTGTACTCTACAAACACTAACTGAATTACTAAGAATATGGTGTTTCCTTGAAATATGTTACTTTAAAAAAAATGATAGTTTATTTCTTACAGTGGGAGGAAAAAATCTTATATCACTTTATGTGGGTAATATTAAGACAATGATATTAGAAATCTTTTAACACGCCAAGCTAATGTTCAGTAATTTCCTGAAAGACTTGTGAATAGACTACTTTACAAAAATGTATGCAAATAGAGTAATTTTAAAATTGAAAAAAATATCTTGCTTGTATGTTAGGGAGAAGTTGAATGGTCTACAAAATGTGTTAAGTCTTTTGAAATTTGCAATTTCTTGGCTATCAAACAATATGTCATTTGAAGCCATTCCTTCCAACTGAATCACTAACTCAGGGCAGAGCATGGTGTTTAAATGCCAACAAAGACATAGCCCTCTGACTATGATCCTTATTTTCATGCTATAGTCTCATGTTTTGGATATTCCCATTCTTATAAAATGCAAGTCATGCTTATTTATTATAATCTGAGAGCTTCTAATATACAAATACTGTGTCTAATTCATCCTTGTTCCTTTCCAAGGATCTCCATACAGCAGGGGATTGTCCAGTGTTTATTGAATTGAATGCATCTAAGGTAGGCTTTCTTCTTTCCTTGTAATTTCACACTGGACTTCTACTCTGCTTTCTTGGTTGTGTTTCTGCATTATACCACCACTTCCTGATTTTGCACTACCTTTACTACAATTGCTTATTTGACTCAGACTAAAACAAATAAACAGTAACATTTTGGAAAGCTCCATCAAGGGGTAGGAAGCAGAAGGAATGTGCTGTCAGGGATTTTTCTGTCTACTGGTGGATCTGGCGCAGTAAAAAAGAACACAGGTTAAGAAGTCAGATGGGCTTGTTTTTAAACTTCTGCCATTTCCTAGGAAAAGACAATTTTTCACTGAGCTTGGTTTCTCATCTGTAAAATGGGAAGAACAGGCTTCCCCTAAGGAATGTTGGGAAGACAAAATAAGAATGTTACATGTAAAGCATCCAGGATAACACCAAACACACAAATGGTAACTATTAAAATTTGAATCAGAAAGATTATGGTGTTGCAAAATAAGAGATTTTTTTTTAGGTCACATTCCTAGCTTAGAAATGACTCACCCTGTCAAAAGAGGTTTCAAATTGCCCCCTTTCACTTCAGTGATATGTGAAAAAGGCTGATCCCATCCAGATAATTCAACTGCCAAGGAGAAGACAGCTAAGTGCACCCAGCTGAGTATACAAAGCAACTCTGCCATTTCCAGGGTTGATAAGTCTGCATTTCTGATAAACATAATCAGAAGCAAGTAGCATCCATTAGAAATCAATCAATAAAAATCTTGAAAAATTCTTGTGATAAAAGACAAAGAGGGACACATTGGCATGTAAAATAAAATCCAACCATAAAATCAAATGATACGTACCAACAAAACCTTTTAAAAAATGTGTAGTCAAAAATTTAGGTCAAGCACAAATTAAAGAAATCTCAAAATATACTTAAATGTGAAAAACATCCCCCTTCTAGGAGGTGGAACGTAGTTTTTCCCAATCTTAAATATGGACTGTTCTTAATGATTTGCTTCCAGAGAATAGAATATAGAGAGGGTGGAAGAGGGAGAGAGGAGGGATAAGAAACTTTACAGTGGAGAAAACTGACCAACACTATGCCCAGGTGATGAAGGTTAACATCACCAATAAGAAGTCGTGTCTCCTGCATAACCATGAGAGAAACATCAGACAAACTCAAACTGAGGAACACTCTACAAAATACCTGATGGATATTCAATGTATTAAACTTAAAAATGTCAAGATCATAAACAACAAAGGAAGACTGAGAGACTGTCTCAGACAAGAGATTAAGGGGACACAATGACTAAATATAGTGTGGTATCCTGGATGAGATCTTGGAATAGAAAAAAGAAATTAGTAAAAACAACAACAACAAACAAACAAGCAAAGAAGCAAACAAAAAAACTTGTGAAATACATATCAACATAATGACTGCACTAATTCCCATTCCCACCAACAGTATACAAGAGTTTCCTTTTCTTCACATCTGTACCAACACTTGTTATCTTTTTGATAATAGCCATTTTAACAGGTATAAGGTGATCTCATTGTGGTTTTAATTTGCATTTCTCTGATGATTAATGATGTTGAGTATTTTTTCATATACTTGTTAGCCATTCTTATGACTTCTTGAGAGAAATCTATTCAGCTCCTTTATCATTTTTTAATTGAGTTATTTATTCTCTTGTTGCTGAGCAATGCGAGTTCCTTATATTAACTCCAAAGTAGAGTAGTGGTTACCAGGGGATGGTGTAGAGGGAGGCAGGGCAATTGGAAAGATGTTGGTCAAAAGATACAAAATTTTAGTTAGACAAGAGGAGTAAATTCAAGAGATCTATTGCACAACATGGATATTGGAGTTAATAACAATGTATTGTATACTTGAAATTTGTTAAAAGAATAGATTTTAAGTCTTCTCATCATAAATAAATGATAAACATGTGAAGTAATGCATACGGTAATTAGCTTGATGTAGCCATTTTACAATGTATACATAATTTCAAAATATGTACACCATAAATATGTGTGTACATCATTTTTGTCAATTAAAATAATTAGAATATATTATTATGAGACTGTTAAGAATAATAAGATTATACATAATGTTTTTAATATTCAAAAGAGACTGAAAGAATGTAAATGTACAAACCATGTATTCAACTCAAAAAGTCAGGGGAAGCATTATACCTCTTCTAGAATTTGTCTAGCAGGTTTTATGGTTCTTTCTGGAAGACACCCTCACACACACATGCAAAAAAAAGAAAAGATGTACAAAAAAAAGTGTAAAAATACAAGAAAATAAACTCTAGGAGAGAACCCTACAGATATTAAACTAAAAATCCAGCATTTGAAAGTCAGAAGTAAGTAGAATCAATAAACTTGAGCTATGAATTTTTAAGGAAAAACTATAAACTTTATAAACTAATCAAAAAACAATGTAGAAAAAACAAAAATTAGAAATGGGAAGAGAGATAAAAGATGATCAATCACCCTGAGGCTCTTTATAGATGCAAATATCTCAGTAACATGAAATATTTTCTACACCATATGTTATTTCAGTTCTTTCAACCATAATATAAAAATTTATAGTATTAACTAGCCATAGTATAACTTAAAAAAATCATAAATGTGACCAGATAGAGCATTAGTAGATTTGCTCTATGTTACTCAACCCTTCCTTCTGGGCTGTACCTAAGTCTGAAGTTCCAGGACCAAGTATCTGATATGAAAGTGATTGGGCTGGACTTTGCTGTGGTCATGGATTAAAAAGGATCTGGTCCCAAGTATCTGGCACAGGTGGGTTCAAATCCACTGAGAACAAGAACTGGGTCCAAATAAAAGGGTATTTAATTTATTAAGGGTTTTCTTGGCAGAGCCTAGATGCAAGTTTGTGAGTCTTTGGTGTTATAGCAGCCATGTGCGTGGACAAGATGGCCTAGAGTTCCAGAATAAAGAGAATGTTCGTGACCAAAGCTATGCTTCCAGCTCCTCCAGCTCCCTCCCTAACAAAAGTAACAAAATTAAATGGTAAAGACAAGCTGAGTCATTTGCATTTAAAATGAATATGATAGACCAAGATTTGATATCTTTAATACCTAAAATTCTCTTACAAATAAAATTAAAATTATTAACATTTCAGAAAAAAAATTGCCATAGAATTTGTTATAGACTGACTGTGCCCCCCCCAAATTCATATGTTGGAATCCTGATCCCCAATGTGATAGTATTAGGAGGTGAGACCTTTGGGAGATGATAGGGTCTTGAGGGTAGAGACCTCAAGAATGAGATTAGCAACCTTATAAAAAAGACCCAGAGAACTCTCTCTTGCTTTTATCCTGCCATATAAAGATACAGTGAGAAGTTGACAATCTACAGCAAGGAAGAGGGACCTGATCCAACAATACTGGTATCCTAATCTTAAACTTTCAACATCTAGAACTATAAAAAATATATTTCTGTTGTTCATAAGCCACCCAGGCTATGCTACTTTGTGGGAGGCGAACATGATAACCACTACGCTATGGAAACTATGGTACTTCGTTATAGTAGCCCAAACTCACTAAGACAGAAATACGTATGTGGGGTGGGGGTGTGAATCCCAGAAAATGTAATATAAATGCCCCATAAGAAGCTATAATGGCCCGCAAATAATAAAAATGAATTAACTTTTTTTAAACAACCAAAGTTGAAAACACTCTTTTGAAATATTAACCTCAAAACCAAAAAGGATGAGGTTAGCTTGACACTCATAAATACTACTGGGGCTGTATTTAATATTAGAGGGCATTGTTCTGGCAGTATATATGGTAAGCATTAGGAAAGTTTATTTACTTAGTAATTCTATTCCTAGAAAATAGAGAAGAAATTTAGAGAAGTAGTTAAATATTTATGTATAAGGATGTTCATTGAAGCACTGCTTTTATAAAAGAATTCTAGTTGAAGCATCGTTTTTAATAAAGTCACAAACAGTTGACATTTCCAACAATAGAGGACTGGTTAAATAAATTATAAGACATACATATTATTAAGAAAATAAAAGCTAATAACAATTATGCTTTAATGAAATAGATAAGATCACAATAATGAAAACCATGTAAAATATGAGTCTAATTTAGTTTAAAATATATGTGTACTAAAATTCAGGGGGAAATATAACAAAACATTAAAATTTGTATCTCTGTGTGATGCAATTATGGATGATTTTTATTTTCTCCTTTATTCTATTTAGGTTTTCTTCACTCATTTTCCCACAATAAGCATGTATTATTTTTAATAAACAGAAGACAATAAAAGTAATAAAAATGAGCTTAAAAGATGTGGTACTGAAAGGCCTTTCTTTACGCAATTGCACAAGTAGACTCAGTAGTAAAGCCCCTCAGGAAAAAGGGGACATCTCAGCCCAGATGGCAGGATAAAAATGCAATATAAGGAGCACAGAAAAATGATTCAGACTGCATCAAAACAGAGACAATTCCCTTAGGGGGGTGGTTTTCTAAAAATTTGGCACAGAAAATATTCATCTGGGCTAGATCTTGCCCAGAAGCATTAAAAGAAAAATAATCGAAGACAAAGACAGGGGTTGGGGCAGAGAGACTGGGGGCGGGGGCTGGTGCCCTGGTGCCCAGGGCTCCCTGCAGCAGGCTCTGCAGATGAATTAGGTCTACGTAAAACAATTTGAAAATCAAGGAAATCATCTTAAGTTAAGGTCTACTAATAACTACTCCCTAACAAGGATGAACTGGGCATTATCAGAATCTGTGGTTTATGGCATATAAAAATGTAAGAAAACTTAGAAAGTTCTCATGACGCTACAGGTTGATTCATTAATTCTCCACAAATTCATCAGGCCTCTCTTTTAAAACCTTAGTTAAACAATACCATTCTAGGCATTAACATCTATAGGTACTTGGCCTTGGAGGATGTTACCTGATCTTTAGCATTATCCAGAGTGAGAAAAACGGAAAAAATAAATGTGAGTTAATCTGAAAAGGACTGTGGCACTGAGATGCCAGTCAGTTTTGGCTTGATCACTTTTGGCTGTGCTTAACACGAAAGGAGAAAAGAATCTCGTGTGCCTGGGCCACACTGAGCCTGGACAGGAATGTATAATGATCATAGCAACAAGAGCAGCAGCATGAACCCAGCCACGCTGTGTCAAAGCTGAACTTAACCTGGCAACTGCAGCTGCGCTAAGCAGGGGCCTGCAGAGAATTGAAACATTTGTATAGGTCTCACTTATTGAATCTATTAAAAAATTTCAGAGCTTTCAACAGCTGGCCTTTCCTCACTAGAGTGCCAGTGGCTACAATAGAGAAAAATATGGGCATCTCTTCCTACTGTATGGGAAACAGTAGCACGGAAGCATATTCTAGAACTATGCTGCCCAATGTGTAACCATCAGCCACATGTGACTATTGAACTCCTAAAATTTGTCTTATTTGAATTGAGATATGATGTAAGTGTAAAGGGCATGCCAGATTTCAAAGACTTAGTGCAGAAAAAGAACATAAAATATCTCGGTTACTTTTCACATTGATTGTAGGGCTGGCTTTACATTTCTACTGAACAACACTGTTATAGAACAAACAGAATTTGGGCTGCTCTTCTTAGGCCCTCAGATCTTTTGGGGATTTTTTTGTGGGGAAGGGGAGGATTTCTTATTCTATAAATGGAAAGATAACAGCCCCATCATTTTGAGTTCTTGATATTTCAATCGGGGTTTAAGTTTCTTTGTGGAAGCAGGAAATACCAGTTACATTCCACAATAAAAGAGGGAGATGTGGACTAACCCCAAAATGCACCCAGAATGAGCCTTCTATTGGCTTATGCAATGGTTAGGAACTGTGCTGAGACCTTTGATCAAACCGATTCTGTTTTGTTGCCAACATGAAAAGGAGAAAATTATCTAAGCAGATTTTGGAAAAGGAATGTGGGTATTGACCATCAAAATGAGCTTAGGAATGCACCAGATAATGAGAGCTGCTCCAGACTTTTATCCAGGGATATGTCCTCTTTTATTTAGGTCTTAATCTCTGTGCAGTATACTTTTCTCTGAAATTGAACATTAATCCTCTGAAGCCCATGAATTTTAACATAATATTAAGTTATGTATTTTTCTAAGAGCATCTTCATTCATCATTTAAATATATTTTGAGAGTCTTAGTAACATAATAGATTTTAAGATGAAGTTTACATTATACAGTCCCATACTTCAAGGGCCATAGCATTTTCATTAATTTATTCAACAGATATTTATTGAGCACTTACTATGTGCCAGGCACTCTGCCAGGCATTAGGGATGCAATGTGAATCAAAAATAGAACAAGGTCACTGATCGCCTATAAATTATAGCCTACTGTGGGAGGTGGACATTTATCAAATAATCACATACAAGAGGTCTCAGACGCAGGGAGCAGGGAGAATTCAAAGTTCCAGTGCAAAGATGAATTGTAGACTAAAGGAGATCCAGCTCCACCAAGTGTAATAGGAGAAGTGATGCCTTGGATCTAGTAGGCTGCAAAACAAGCCATGTGTTTGATATAAAGTGTGTGGGAAGAGAACAAATCTAGCTGGGATGCTTAATATATTATCTTATAACTCATTAAGCATGGCTAGCTACTCAAAGTAAGATTTAAGTTCAGATAAGAGATACACCAGAAGCAGAGAAGGGCAAACACATTTCCACACTCGGCATCTCCTGACTCTTAGATTCCATTAGGGAAGAGTAAGTTCCAGTTCTCTGTCAACCCAGGATTAGGCTCTATAGCTGCAATGAGAAGAATCCCAGGAGAAAACTCAGAAGTAAAAACAGAGAAAGAGAGACATCAGACTAAAATTACTATTAATATAAACCCTCAGGAAGAATAGAAGGTAAAAGAAATCAAGAAACCAGAAACACCATCAGACCAGTTAATTAAACCATGGAGTGACCAGGAAATCCAGAGTTTCCTGCAAGAATGGTCATCTCTTGAATTCAAAGAGTTGAGTGAGAAAAATCATGAAGGGTCTAAAGCTATTGCCCAGCATTTCAAGCAGAAGGGCATAAAGCAGAGCTGGCAGGAATGTCTGCAGAAATTTTGCAAAGTTTATACTACACTACTTATGCGGCCAAGCAAAAGCCAAGGGGCCAGTGCCCCCCTTTGTCCTCATGAAGAGGCCCTAGACGGGATTCTGGGATACAGATGGAAGGCCAGCATCTTTTCAGGTCCTCCCTATGCAGATGTGGCTGACCTCCTGCCTCCCAAGTGCCGGCCCCGAGTCGGTGCCACCCAAATTCACTTTGAGGGGCCACTGTGGGCTCCTCCACCCATGAGCCACATGCAGGATCCTCGACTACCCAGATGGCAGCCCTGGAACAGGAACCTTCCATAGTCAGTTCCATGCCTGCCCCCTCCCTGTTTCCTGATGGTCCCCTTTCCCCCATAGCAGTGGCCCACTTTCTTCTCATTCTGATCCAGATCCTGAATTTGGAGATACTTTAGAATCTGGATCCTGATCTATCTGAAAACAAACAAAAAAAAATTAGCACAATTTATTCATTGGTGCAGAGCTCCTTCCTCTCCCAGCACAAAGTAATGAGAATAAAATGTGAAATAAACGAATGACCATGACCTCAAAAAAAAAAAAGAAAGAAAAGAAAAGTTCAGATAATATCTAGGACTTAGGAACAGGCTCATTCATTAGGGCTCAGTTGCAGGTCAGACAGAGGCAGGAACAGCCAATGACAGTAGAAGAAGATCCTTGGGAGTGGAGATAGGCTTGTTATCACCATCTAGAAAATCCATGATGCACAAAGACTGGGCTTCCATAGTGGCAGAGATCTTTCAGCAGGCCTAAAGAGCAAAGCAAGCTACCATTGCAAAAACTTGAAACAAAGGTCAAAACAAAATCCTGGTGACTCAGCATGCAGGATATAGGGGAATGGGGAGTGGGAGAGAAGAGGGATGATGAGACTTAAGATAAAAGCTCAGGCTTAGGAATATTGTGATCGGGAATAGTCAGAAAAGACTTTGTCTTGGAGAACACTGGCAGCACAGTGGCCAGTATAGGCCATAATCTGGATTAAATTAGCAAATGTTATCAAACACTAGAATGCCATGACCAAGGTTAGTCTGTGAGAGAACAGTGCTTACTACCAAGTTCCCCAAGGAGGTGGTACTTTAAATAGACTTTAAAGGAGAATCATGACTTAGAAAATGAAAGGCTGCCAAGAATGGTCAATATCACGTGTAATAACTGTATTGTCACTTAAATTCATATAATGTTTGTATTATCCGATATATGCATATATTTATAATATAAAACACACAATGTAGGATTTATATGTTTAATATATAAATCAAGATGTAAAAATATGTTCCTTTTATTTTCTAAATGTATCTTTTCTAAACCTTATATATCTGTCTTAGTAAATATTCAAATTTGTGGTAAAAATCATGCAAAATCACAAGTCATTCTAATGATTTTAAAATATCATTATTAGTGCAAATTTTGGTTACAGAACTATAGCTAATTAAATGATACTCCTTTCTTAGCCATGATTTTACATACAAAATTCTTCCAAAGACTTTTCCATGAAAGTGAACGTTCTTACGTGACTAGAGATGCTATGGGGCGCCTGAGAGTGGAGATTCTCCCTGCTGCCCCATGCCAGCTGCAAGTCTCCCTGTCTAGAGAGAAGCTCACCATCCATTAGCAGAGGACACTGGCCCTTTGTCACAATTCTCTTGACAGGAGCACGAAAGCCAGAGGAAGAAGAAAAGTGGGTGAAAAGGAGAAGGCTATATTAACCATGTTCCTAGCTATTGTAAGCTTAATGCCCTAACATTTACTCTACCCACATATGCCACACATATCTTATTCTGGACAACCTGACTAGATTGTCCTTAGAACAGTGCCTAAGACACCTTGGCCTTGGCCTCCTTCCTCCCTTGTTCCCTTCTTTTCAGGGGAAGTCCTCCTCCCCAGGGGGCACATTTTTCAAGTACAAACCAACTAATTCCAAGTCTGCTCCCTCAACCGCCCTCCTTATCTCATACCCCAGGCCACTGTACACCTGCCCTAATCACCCCAGGGGTAAGGACCAGACAACTAAGGACAGCCCCTATGCCCCAGAACCTGCTGAAATTATTCATGCTACCTAATTCTGCACCTGATTACCATGCCTCACCCATTTATGCTCTTGCCCACGGTTTCCCACTCTCTCTCTGCCTCAGGACAAATCCCAGTCCTTTCCCATGTGGTATGACCCACACTTCTTCTTGGGATCTATGAATATAATAAATTATCTTTTCTTTTCTTTTTTTTAATTTTAATTTTTTTATTTCAGAATATTACAGGGTTCAAATATTTTGGTTATGTAAATTGCTTTTGTATTGTTTGAGTCAAAATTATATAAGTGTGCCCATCCCCCAGATAGTGTACATTGTAATGATAGATATGAATTTACTCATGCCCTCCTCCTCCCTCCTGCTTGATTCCCCATGAATGTTATTTCCATATGTACATATAAGTGTTGATCAATTAGTTCCAATTTAATGAATGCATGTGGCATTTATTTTTCCATTCTTGTGATACTTCACTTAGAAGAACAGTCTCCAGCTTCATACAGGATAATACAAAAGGTCTTAGTTCATCATTTTTATGGCCGAGTAGTACTCCATGGTATACATATACCACATTTTATTAATCCACTCATATATTGATGGGCACTTGGGTTGTTTCCACATCTTTGCAATTGTGAATTGTGCTGCTATAAACATTTGAGTGCAGGTGTCTTTTCAATGGCAGTCATCTCTTCATCTGTTGACCTTATTCCAACTACATGACAATAAAACCTATTAAAGCAAAGAGAAGACAGGAAGAGGGACAAAGAGTGTGGTTATTGGCTAATACCACTTAGCTGAGTCGAGAGTCCGCGTTTTGTTTGCTTTGTTCCACCCAGGAAGAGCAGGATGGTTGTCTCTCCTCAAGTTCACTTGGGACACAACCAGTGCTGGTGAGGAGACAACTTCCTGAAGCCCATTTAATAAGCAGCACAAATGCAGAAGGGGGCAGAGGAGGAAATAGACACAAATGGCAGTTGCTGACAGGCTCAGCAGCACCAGTGCTTGGGTGAGTTGCAGGAGCAACAAGGAGTGGTGAGTCAGGGCTGGATATTTTGCAGCTTCTCCAACTGGGAGAACTGGCCATGAGCAGTGGGGAGGGACAGAGAGGAGGCAGTCACCACCTCCTCTTGCAGTGTACACTCTTCTGACTTTTAAGATGATCAGAAGATCTCTTCATAAACCTTCTCACCTTGTGCAGGGATGGCCAGTGCTTCCTGGGGGAAAGTTTTCTAATAAAGTTTTCCAATTGTCATAAAGTAACTGATACCACAGCCTGAAAGGTAAACCTCATTTGAACAACTGTCTATGCCACAGGTTTCTCCCAAATGCTTCAGCCATTACCTGGGTATACAGAATAATTTCTCCTCAAGGTGGCTGTGTAAGTCTTCCTTCTCTCAGCCAAAGGAGTTTAAACCCAAAAGAATTCCCCCAATATCAGAATCAAATATCTTCAGCAGGTCTCCCAGTCCTGTGCTCTAGTGTGCAAACAAAAGAAATATCTTGGAATCTCATTTGTGTGTGGTTTCTAAGAAAACCACATGTGCTAGAAATCATCAATTAGTTTTAGTGTTTATCACATGTACTATTATACCATTTCTCAACTGGTAGGAAAATATTTCAACATACAATAAACAGTGTGGCTACATTGATGTACACCCCCTGAGAATAAGCCCCAATTTATTCTTTTCAAGAGAAATAGACTCAGCATTCCAAAGAAGAGCAAACTTTCATAAATCCAAGCAAAGAGAAATTTTACATAAAAGATTCATATGTATATTCACATGCACACAAGCAAATTGTATATATATGCACCAAAATGACATTATTTTAAATGTTTTCAGTGTTTCTGAATACAAAAATCTTTTTCTTCACACAGACTTGCAGTTTTGCAGTCCCAAGTGGTAGAAGTTCTCCATGCCAACAGGAATACTCTCCCTGCCGTATGAAAGGCTCTTTGTTACTGTGTTCTTGCGCTACTTTTCCATTCAGTATGTTGAAGAATACTCAGTTATTCCATACTCTTTTATAGACAAAAACAAAAAAGAAGGGCAAATGGTACTTCAGAAAAATGGTAGAAGCTAAAAGCGAGGGGAGATTTTTTAAAATTAATACATTGTAGTATTATGGATTCCCTTATTTATAGAGAATTCAAGATCGTGTATTACAAAATAATGAGAGTCTCTGTGAAGGTTAACAATGCACTTTGAGATCCTCTATGCACAGTGAAGTGCAGTCCAATCTGGAACCCCCAGATCATTCTAGTAAAGGCTCCAGGGTGCATGAGTATCAGGGGCTATGGCAGGGCAGGAGACATCAGTTCCCATTCCTCAACATCGTTTATTTGGTAGCAGTACCATGATGTAACTTTGAGGAGCCTCTCCTCTGGTGCTCACAGCCCATGAAGTTTATATGGGGCTAACCTTGCACACGAGCTCTGACAGTTAGCTCATGACCCCAGGCCAAGCTGGTAATATTCCATCTCAGGTCATTAACTGGAATTTTTTGTAAAAGAGACTATTCCTGTGGAGTAGCCAAGCTGGTAAAACATAAGTCTGAAGCTTTAGGTGAACACTTTTTCCACCACCCTGGAAAAGCTTCAGAATGAAGCCAGCACACAGGAAAGAAAGCAGAGTCAAAGGTGGTGAAGCAGACAGGGAAGTGCCCCCTAGATTTCCTTTCAAGGATAGGCTGGTTGTCCAGTTGCCAGGAGTGAGCTGGCAGATGGCCTCCAGCTGCCAGCTCCTTCAGAGTCTGCCTCTGCTACAAGAGAGCTGCCTCTTCCCTTATTGAGACACCCCACATTAGTGACTGAGCAAGGTCAGATATAAAGCCTGGCCATTTTCACCCATCTTGGGACAGATCTCTGGCCAATACTTGATCCAGAAGTTCCCACTGGATTGGCCAAGATTTTGTAGGGTTTACATCGTAGTTTCACATCTCCCTCTGCCCTTCCCTTCACAGGTATTTGATTGGTCCCAAATAAACAATTTGGACCCTGAGTTCCATCTGAACATCTGCTTCTTAAGAATTCTGAAGAATAGGTGGAGGGAAACAGATGACTGATAAATTATTTGAGAATCCAGCTATAGCCAAAATAAATTCTCTGCATATCCTTCCAGTAGACTGAGCCAATAAAGTCTCCAGCAACTTAAAGTTTCATGACACAAACAGGCTTTATGCACCATAGCACAAAGGTTTTGTGGGAAATTCTGATATATAGCCTATTGTACATGGGTATCTCTTGTTTTTGCCTTTCTAACCACCAACCCTCTTATGCTACTCAAACGAATTTGATAATCCGTCTTAATCTTTTTAGGATTGTGAGAAATAAGACTACATAAATCATTAATGGCAGAAGAAGAACTTGAGTCCAGAAATTGTATTCCAAAATCTATCGTGGATAGTAAGAAAAGACTTAAGAAACAAGGCTGAGTTTGTCCCTAAGATAGAGAAGCCAATATGCCTAGCTACAGGGAGCCAGAGAAAGTGGAGATAAAGGAAATGAGATTATGAGCTAATATTCACCCCCAATTTATAGTTATTTCCATCCATAGCTTTTGCCTGTGTTTTTCCACTGTATCCTATGGCGGCCCATTCTATTAAATGCATACTATTTATTTTCCCAAAATGTTTTCTTACTTCTTGCTCTGCTAAAAATCTGCCTATATAATGATAACACAATGCTATCCTCTGCCACTTCGTAGATAGTCCTCATTTCAATACTACTCTTCACCCAACTATTAAAGGACTCTGCTTGAGCTCATTTTTAGCTAGACCTCTTCCAGTGGGGTGAGATGTCTAGTGGGCTGAGGAATACACTGAAGTTTTCCTTCCTTCCAGAGCACACTCCAGGTTCCAGGGACCACAGGATTCCATGTTTCTTGCACAGGCCACTTTCCATGGCCATGGTCCAAAACTCAGGCCACACTGTAGGTGTGTACAACTTTGGCCCAAAAGGACAGCCAAGAAGTATTTGTTTGTGAGGATTGAAGGCAAAGTTGCAAAAATGGGTTGGGATTGGAGATAGAAAGGGGGCATACTGTTAATCAGAAGCCAGCATGGAACTCTAAAGAATTCCAGAATTCTAGGTAGGACCTGAATCAAGAGGGGAAGAGTGAATCTTTTCATTATTTTTATTATTTGTTTCTCCTTTTCAATCACTGAGTTGCTATGAGCTTTCCATCTTTAATTATTTGAAGTCTCAGAAATATAGAAAGTTAACATTATAAATTCTTCTGAGCAAAATCATAGGTATAGAACCCTTATTTGATATAAATTCATAAAATTAACTTCAATTTATCTTTGCTACTAACTTACAAACTAGAACTTCTTTATTGCTATCCTCTTTCCCAAGCCAACTCAACAGAGTAACTGCTGAGTACCACCTGCATTACTGAGCATCTATTATGTTAGACACTAAAAATTCAAAGGAATAAGACCTGCTTTCTGCCCTTCATGGGTTCATTATCTACAGTTTAAAGTGTGTCTTCACAGTGTTGTGTTTGTATGTGTGTGAAAGTCTGTAATATAATTATAATAATATGTGACTATGCATGATTGATGATTAATTTACCATAATTTATTATAACTGGATTTGAGGGAGGGAGGTAGGGGGAGGACACGTGTGGAAATGGGTCTTAGATGGTTTCAGAGTAAATGTCATAGTGTTTAAAACAACATGCTATATTCAAAAAATACCAGATAGGCCAGGCGTAGTGGCTCACGCCTATAATCCTAGCACTCTGGGAGGCCGAGACAGGCAGATCATTTAAGCTTAGGAATTCAAGACCAGCCTGAGCCAGAGTGAGACCCAGTCTCTACTAAAGATAGAAAGAAATTGGCTGGATAACTAAAAATATATAGAAAAAATTAACCGGGCATGGTGGCACATGCCTATAGTCCCAGCTACTCGGGAGGCTGAGGCAGGAGGATCGCTTGAGCCCAGGTTGCTGTGAGCTAGGCTGACACCATGGCACTCTGGGCAACAGAGTGAGACTCTGTCTCAAAAAAAAAAAAAAAAAAAATGCCAAGTAGGTATATACTGCTAGATCTCTAAACTGAAAGAGTTGAGAGAGACATGATGAAAACCAGCCAAAAAAGGTAAGAGTCAAGTCATGGAGGATAAAGGACCCTGAGTGCCTTGTATGACAAGATATTAAAATTTTACACTAAAGATTGAGAAGAAAACTTAAGGAGTTTTATAAAAGAGAAGAATATGATCATATTTACCTTTTGGAAAGATCATTTGAGGATAGAGATGACTTCAAGGCAAAGCTGATTCAAGGTAGAGTGACCACATAATTGTTGCCAAACTAGAATAAATGGAGAGTGAAAAGGGGGCACTATAATCATCTCATTTGGTAAATAGGCATAAATTGGGACTGTACTTGAAAAAGCAAAATGTATGGTTACTATAATTTGAGGGGATTTCAGAGCACGGAGACCACTTAAGGAGCTTCTGAAATGATCTAAGTTGGAGACAAAGAAGCTTGAAGAAAAGTAGTAACAGTGGGGATAAAAAGTATGGGTGAATTTAAAACATAGAAGATTAAACCAGGAACTTGTGGTTTATTGGTTGTGAAGAATGAAGAAGAGGAAAGGACTTCTAGTTTTAGCCCTGACATATTTAAAGCTTGGAAAGAGTCCCATCTCTCCTTACAACAAGAAAAAACTGAGTAAACTGAAAATCAATGACTTTCCTTGGACTCATCAGAGAAATGAAGTTGTAAGGCAAGCCATCACTCCCCAAACTGACAAAATAGGAAAACTTAGAAAATCATAGCCAATGTATATTAACCTGAGAGGAAGCCTCTGGAAGCATAAATTAGTAGATACATTTAAATGGTAATTTTGATGAATTTCAAGGCTGAGTGTGATCTAGCACAAGAGTAAGAGACTCTTTCAGGACACAGTCTTACAGGGACCACCCACACTTTAACTGGATTCTACCTCCAGGAATCCTACCAAGTTCTTTTTGTGAAAAGCCAAAAGAATCTCCCAGTGGCTCTGACAGTTGGAAAGAAAGAGCTGCAAAGTGGTCTCCCTAACAAAGGTCTACAGCCAGGGAAAAAGGCGTTACCAGAGCCTTATTCATCCTGTGGAAGGGGCATTTTCCCCAACTCCTGCTCCCGTTAGCCCTCCTGTCTCATATATGAGAAGAAAAAGGTAAAGAAATACTTGTAAAGGTTACAACCCAGGAATTCAGGCCACTAAAAGAAAAATTTATTCATAAAATTACAAAATGTATTCCTGCCTCACACCTTACCACCACACCAACTAGACTCTACTACAGTGGATTACAGCTTAAAGAGCTGGAATAGGCAGACTCTCTCTAAGAAGGAATTATTAGGGAAGCTCATAGTCGACAAGAGAGGTAATGTCAAGGACATTAGGGAAATTCAAAGTCTCTGATATCTACAACTATAGCAATTGTTAAGCATGGTCCAACATGACTCCTAGCAAATTAACATAAAACCTCACATGAAAAGACTATTTATTTCAATTCCTATTACCCAATACATCACAGCTTTCAACAACAACAAAAAAATCATAAGGCATACTAAAAGGCAAGAAAAAATGTTTTAAGGAGACAAAGCAAGCATTAAAACCAGTTCCGGCTATGATATGACACAGATTTTGGAATTATCAGAAAATTTAAAATAAGTATGATTAATATATTAAGAGATCTAATGAAAAAATAAAAAGCATACACTTGGTAATGTATGCAGAGATATGGAAACTTGAAGAAAGAAACCAAAAGAAAATTCAAAGAAATCAAAACCACTATAAAAAGAAATGAAGAATGCCTTTGATAGACACTTTTATATACTGGATACAGCTAAGGAAAGAATCAATGAGCTTAGAGATAAGTCAGTAGAAACTTCCCAAACTAAAAAAGGAAGAGAAAAAGAATGAAAACAGTACAACAGAACATCAAAGAGCAGTGTGAAAATTTCAAAAGATACCCCATATGCATAATTATAATACTAGAGGAGAAGAAGAAATATTTGTAGTAATGGCTGATCATTTTCAAAAATTAATGGCAGACACCAAACTACAGATCCAAGAGAACATCAAGCAGAATGAATAAAAAAAAATGTATGCTTAGGCATATCATGTTCAAACTGCAGAAAACCAAATACAAAAGAAAAGCTCTTGAAATAGGATGGTGAAAATTAAGGATGATTCTCAGGTATCTGGCATGAATGGCACCTATAAGATAGGGAAAACAGGCTAGAAAACCTTCTATCCTGAATGCAGCCCTAAATCCTTTCTTATTTCTTTACAGCCTTCTCCATAGAATCTGCCAGTACCCAGGGCGAGGCCTCTTTATTCTAGACCTGGATTCCTCCAGCAATGTTCTAGATACCTCACCTGAATTTATTTTCCCTTCTGTTATCCAGTTGGAGTATTGTTCCATACTCAAACCTTTTAAAATAATATTACTTATAGGTAATTTTTTTCAGTGTTACTGATATTTTACTATTTGGGGTACTTAAGCATTTTTAAATAATAAGGTAGGAGTGGTTTCCCTGCAGAAAACTAAGAAAGTTGAAAACAGTATGAAGAAAACAAAATCATCCATGATCCTATAAAGTTAACTGCTATTAAAAAGTTGTGTTTTTTTCCCATGATATTTTCTATCTAGACATCTACTTCTTCTGTCTCTGGGTCTATAATATGCTATTCCATATGCCCGAAATACTCTTTCATTTCCTTCTATGTGCTTTTGGGAACAGTAGCTGAGTATGGTGATATGAACAAAAAAAAAGCTATAACCTTGACACATAATGCAGGGCAACTCTATGGCCAGGCACGTATTTATACCAGCAAGAATAACACCACAATGGGACATATACACAATGCCCATCAGACTGTGCATGCTCAGTCCTTAGCAACAACCTTGTGTGCCAAGGGAGTGGCAATGGCAGAAGGAGTCTAATTTGGCAGATAGTTCTCTCTCTGCTTGGTGTTGGAATCAGGACAAACCCGCACATTCACTTCCTTTGGACTAGGTTCCTAGGGTTCTTGAATCATTTTTGAGGGGGTGAGGGGGTCTTAAATAAAGATACTATTTTGTTTTGTTTTGTTTTGTTTCTAAGGAAAAGTGATTGATTGGGTGAAGATGACTATATCATAACCACATTTGTATCCCGACCTTTCAAACAAGTCATGCTAGTTCCTAGTCTGTGCATATTCTTCATGGACAGGAAGTGTGCTAATATCTGTAGGATGCATTTTTAATAGCCAAATGACTATCCCATCAAAACTTAAGCTAAGTAGAATATCGTCTGCCTGTATCTTTAAAAACAAAACAGACTTTACCTCCCAATGCAAGCTTCTTCAAATGCGTCTTAACTTCATTTCCTCATCTGGGCTAAATTTTTTGTGACTTTTAGAATTACAAAAAGAAAACACATAACCCTTCATTAAACAGACTCAGCAAATAACACTTCAATTAAGAACAAAGCCAGTATTATGGTAAACAAGTCATGATATATAATATGCCCAATTAACTCCAGTAGATGCAATTGTAAAAGAACTTTTTCATGACACTGGTTAATAAATGTTTAAAAGCATTACCTGCCTTGCAAATGGACAATTTTCTATTCAAAGGATATAAAATATAAATAAAATTTTTAAAAATCTTTTAACTGGCATTGTGGGAGAAAAAAGAAACACAGGACATTAGAACTCTTCAATGGAGCCTATTGTTTTTTATTGAATTTTTACAACTATATTGCCTTTTTTGTGAGCTGTCACAGTATAACTTATTTCACCCCTGAGGCTATCACAGTAAAAAAGATACTTCTTTCTCATGAAAAAGTTCCACACAGCTAAGATTTTCATGGTGTACCCAGTTGTACATAAAAATAAAATCATGTTCTTAATTATCTACAATTCTATACAAGAAAAGCAACCACCGTCATTACTCAGGGAACAGAAAAGTCTCTCCATGTTCCTTCTAAATAGCAACATTGCATAAGATAGAAAGAAGTAAACATCTATTTTATTTTGAAGAAAGCATCAAAAGAGCTTGCCTGATGGGATTATAACAGAGTCCAGTTGGGCTGAGAGCTGCTTAAGCTGGAAGTGGCACACTGCAAGGGAGGGAATGGAAAGAACAACAGTCCTTTTAGAAGATTGCGAGGCAATGCTATGAGCCTGAGAGGGGCTGCATTCAGCTCCTTGGCTGAAACAAAGGCAGACCTAGCTCCACATTCTTAAGTGGATGCAGAATGAATAAAGAAAATGTCTAGTATTCAAGAGCTGACTCTCAACTGGGATTCAGTATTGCCCTTTTTGATTTTCAGGCACAAAGGAATCTACAGATGTTTGAGAAAATATGTTTGAGTTGAGCTGAATGTGGCTGGGTCCTTTGCTTATCTGGTCTTCAATCTCTAATCTCTCCAATTACAAGGGAAAAAATAGATAAAGTGAAAGAGATCACCATGAGGCAAATTTTCCCACTTTTGTTTTTTAATTTAGATTGCAATAGAAGTCAAAACTGAGCTTGAACCTCAAAGGTAAAGGGAAGCAGAAAAAAGTCTCAGCTAAAAGAAACAGTGAGAGGTGTGCTTCTGCTTTTGTTCAGTGTTACCCACCAACAACCTCTTATTCAAAGTCCTGCCCACGTCTGCCTCTGCTATGAGACTTTCCCAGACAACTCAGCCCAACGTGAACTTGTAGGTTCAAAGCACTTACTGCTGGTAATGCTCATTTGGCACTAAATCCTTATGACCTCAAATTATCATTGGTTATGTTGGATTTGAAATGACTTTGAAACACTCTTGGAGAGAATTCCACCAGAAAATGGAAAGCATAAGTCTATTACTCAGGAAGGGTCCAGTCTAGAGATATAGAGATATAAAGGTGGAAATCTTCAGAAAACAGGTAGTAATTGAAACCAGAAGAAAGAATGGGAGTACATACATAAAGGAATATAAAGTGAAGAAAGAAGAGGATTTGAAAAGAATTTTGAAGAACACCATTACTGAAGAAGTACATAGTAAAATAATTAGTGAAAGACAATTTTAAGATGGCAGAAAGAATGGTTATTTTTTGTATCCCCAAAGAGAAGGGGATTCTGTTGGTGATTTCTGTATTTTCCAGAACACCTATCAGAATTCTAGGTATATAGTATGCGCTAAATATTTGTTTATTGAACAATACATGAAGAAGAACTCTATATAAATATCGCTCTTATTTTTCTTTTGATTGTTATTTTCTTGGCATCAATTACATTGGTACCATTCCAATTCCAGTGTATTTATCTCGCCTTCTCTTCAGAAGACAGTGAGCGACAGCAGTGGCCTGTTAGGGGAGAATTCTGACCTCTAGGGGGCGCTCAAAGAGAGGCTTACCAAACTAAGGTCACAACTAAGACCTTATTGGGTCCTAATAAGTAATGGGTTGAGCTTTTGGTGAATTAGGAATGGATAAGAAGATCCTGCTTCCACATGCCTGAATCTTTAGTTCTTTTGAAACCACACCTTTTAAAAAATTTCATATGACAGTAAGCAGATCCAGGCTTGACTCCCACATGGAAAAGTTGTCCTAACATGGAAAAACTAAATAAAACACCAGATAGGATTCACGGATTAAAAATAACAATGAAAAAGCTACATACAGCCACTTACACATTTGGCTCAAGATATGTGACTCTGTGTGTGTGTGTGGGGGGGGGATGTGTTGTGTGTTTTTAATAACGTAAATAACTGTGGGACAGACACAAATTTATCATTCCACCACAGCCTTTACCACTCCTTTACCTAATCTCCACCCTGTTTCATTGATTTTTTGGTTACTGTTTTGGTCCGTAAAGATATTATTTTGCAAATATTGTGTAAATCTGTAAAAGTATATTTTTAGAGGTTATATTCTCCAAATCTTTATCATTAAGATGTAAGTTTTCACTCTCTCATAAATTCCTGTATTCTTCATCGGAAAACTAAATGTAGTTCCTTTCTCTGAAGACGTGTTTTGCTCCACGTAGGGGAATTTAGCAGAATAGTCAGATGATTGCATGCACAGCCCACAGTAGTTAACAGAGTCTGTCCTAACTCTTTTGCTTTTGGGATCGGTCCCTTCACTTGCTGTGCCTACAGCAGAGTTGAAATGCCGGGAGCATCCTTCTTAAAGGGAATAAGGCTAAATTCTTCTTTTGGTTCAAATCATTGTGGTATTATTGTCACCAAAAAATTCAATAGAAAAGACAAATAAGCCTAAAAACAAAGTATTCAGTACTGCCTGTTAGTCAAACCTTGTTTTTCTTACACTTGAAAAGAAAATGAAGTGTACTGAAGTGAAAGTCCTTCTCTATAGTTCTATGATCACACTGAAGGCTTCACATCCTTGACACAAATGAGCATTCCAAAGCAAGAGGGATTAGACAACCTCCACAAAGCAGGCACACTGCCACTGGGCTGGATTTCCCAGGATATAAAAAAAAATTTTTTGCTATTCTAAAAGTACAAACATTTCAGGTCTCACCATGGGTAACCAGGAAATAGGGTAGAAAAGGATCCTCCAAACTATAAACTACCTATTTGTTTCATGCATATTTTGCCAGCTCAAGAAATCTGCCGTTTAACACATTAACTGCCATGTGAATTATATTTAACTCACACTAGTTTTGGGCTCAGGGCCTCACGAGGCAAAATCCTGCAGTTGGTTGGTGAAAATCTTACTTGTTGATGATCTTATTGTTACAATTAATATTGACAATTTAATTCTAAAAATGTGGATTGCATTGCATATAGCTCACATGCAGAAAACAATAAAAAATAAATTTTTCATTAAATTATAAAAGGATCATTTTGTTTTTAAAGTTTGTATTCTATTTTCATAACAAAACACCATGGTGCTAGGAAATAATTTTTTTTCTAGTGTAGCAGTCAATGTGTTAATTTTATCCTATCAGTAAATTCATTAAGTGTCTACCATGTCCTGGGCTCGGCACCTGTGCAGAAGTATAAGACAAAGTCCCTGCCTTCAAATGCTGGTGGTCCAGCACTGCTGGCAAATGTAGCTGGATTAACAGTCTCCACCCTGATTCACAGCAATATTTTGTTTTGAATCCATTTACTTGAGAGCATGTAAACCCGGTGGTCGTAAGCTCTGTAGTAAGAACAAGTACCCTAATATTAGTTCCTAGGTATAAGGAATTCCAGACATATTTCACAATGGTGATTTTCCGGGTCCCATGGCAAAGATTTCAAATGGATTTGATCAAAAGTCAAAAGGAGCCCTTTCACATGCTCTTGCTGAGGAACTTGGCATTGGGACTGTACCTAATTGAGAGGCTTTGTTGGCAGAAGTATGTTGGCTTCAAGCCCAATCACAGGACCCCTTGGAACAATTAGTAAGGCCATTAGTTTGCATGCCTAATCCCAAGTGACCTTGTTCAAGTGTCCCTCTTTCTTGGGATTTGCAGGTCCCATGGTTCAATCCTATGGGAGAAAGACACATTAATCCTGCTCTTACTTCTCTCTCATCCTTACAGATTGCCGTGGGCCACTGATTGGCCTATAAATGGAGACTGATTCTTTTTTTTTTTTTTTGACAACTTGAAGCTTACATCAGAGCATGTTAAAATTACAGGTGTTATTAACTTTGAACATCAATCTGACTATAATTTTTTCTGTTGGCCTTGGTTAGAACTCCCCTTCCCTTTTTAAAAGAAGCTTTATTAAGGCATACCTCAACTATAGCAAGTCTAAGTGCTAGAAATTTTAATTTTTTCCTTAACAATTATTTGTTCTTCTTGCAGTCCTATTACATATTGGATTTGCATTTGTTTAAGTTTCTGTAGAGTGACTGAGTTCAGTAACTAGTTGTCTTAAATACACCTAGTATATTACTTAATGTCTCAGAGACTTCCTCTATATTTTTGTCTTTAAAAAACCAAAAGCAAAACAAAGAAATGAATAGACCTAATACAACAAAACCTTCAAAAGCAATAAATTTTTTTTCCCTATAAGTAAAAGTAAAACCTGAGAAATGTAAATTAAACCCCATTCTTCCATTATGATGAACTGGCTGTGGTAATTCCACCTTGCCAAATTGTTTGTTTCTGTTTCTACAGAAAATATTTCTAGAAAATAACTTGGAAGAAGCAGAGGAAACAATTCTCTAAATAAAATAAGTGTATATGTTGCACAAAATCATTAGCAGATGGGTTATAGCAAAATTATAGGTTCAAAGTGATGGCAGCAGACTTTAACATAGGGTTCTCAAGGATTTTCTTGATGAGAAAGTTCTCTCTCGCTGAAGCTTGACTGGGATTAGAGAAGTTCGACACACTGTTGGGCTCTCTTCCTTCTGAGGACTGATCCTAATAAGCTCAATAAAACCGTGCAACAGTGACCACTGGCGTAGAGATCACCATCATAAACTTCTATCTGGCTGTGAGCTATCATGAATTAGACTTGTTTAAAACTTGTGAGGAAGAGGCTCCAATTTAGGAACAAATAGGAAGAATGGGTTTGAGAAGAAAACAAAGTAAAAATTATATTGAGTTTTTTCAAGTAGAACTAAAATAACTAGTTTCAATGAATACGTGTCTTTTTAAAAATGTATTTGAACATTTATTTAACCTGAAACAAATGCAGAAATGGCAAGTAATTTATTTTCCTGCAACAAATAACCAGTTTTCCCTGTGATATTCAACTGTAGACTTCCTTCACCTATACTCCATCACCCCCACACACTAATCACAATCCAACTTTTTTCCCACTCTCTGCCTCACCTCCCCCCAACCCCTGTGGAAGACTAAATTTGAACCAAATATGGGTCATGAAGACCTATACCTCATTAGGGAGACATCTTATAAATAGGCCCCAAAGCCTAGCTTTGTAGCCAAGTTTCTGTGGCCTATACAAATCAATCTTCTGTTGTTTGAGATAAAAATGAAATATTGTTCGTATTTTCATGCTAAATTTTAAAATATGTTAAAGTTTGGTAGAAAAAACTGAATAAAAAGTAAATAAAATTTAGCTTCTTTGTTGAAATGTACATTAAGGAAATGTCACTAAATAGTATCATAAATGTTTTATCCTTTTGGGTAATTAGGTAACATCAGGAGGAGTGATGTAAGAAAAGACTACAGAAGAGGAACATTTGCTGATATTTGCTGCATATGATATCATCAGGTGCTTCAGGTATGGTGAAAACTAAGATATTGTTCAAATAGCCAACCAATTTAATATGTAAGACGATTTTCTACTTTTACTGTAATTTTTGCATTTCTTTTTTTTCTACTTTTAAAAATTTGTAGACTATCTTTCTAAGAGTTGTGACATTCTACCTGAAAACACACACACACATAAATAAAACTCTGGTGTGTTACTTATTTAAAAATACAGAATCTAATCATGAGACATTCCCTTATAAAGATTATGTCTTCAGTTTTTTCCCCAGAAACTTTAATATATCTGTAGTCCCACATGTGTGCTCCCTGTGGACAAAAACCAGGCAGCATATTTCTGAGCACCGTTTATCGGTTCTGACACTTCGCTACTCCCGTTTCTTCAGAAGTACCAGAGGATGGAAATGAATAGCACCCCGCCTCTCTATAATTAGCATCTTTATCTAATAAAGGTGCTGGGTTCCACTTTGTGTGCTATCTGGGCTCACAGCATATTTACTGGAGGGAAGGGTGGGGCACTGTCATCAAGTCTGCTGAGTCATCCCTGCCACCCTGTACTATTTTTGAGATTTTGACTTATTCATATTCAAGGTGACAAAAATGGAAACCATTGCTTTGGATTTTGAGTTACAAACAATGAAAACTACTGTTAATATGTAATAAGTCAAAAGAACCTTTGAAATGGTCAACTTTTTTTCTGCTGAGGCCATGAAAAGAAAACCAGAAGAAAGAAGCAAAAACACTCCTCTTTTGGCAGAGCCTAAATACAAAATCTCTTTGATAAGCCACCTGACGTAGGTATAATGTCTCTTTTTTGTACCATAGGAACACAGCTTTTAATTTGGGGCTTCCCGTTTCTGCATCAATGGTTATTATTGCCCCTCTTCATCATGAACTTTCTGCCTAACTTTTACTCTCATCATTGTTTTCAACTTCTCTGACTCTTCTCAAGTGCACATGCACAGACGGTAAAACACAGTGTTCCTAAAGCCTCCGGCTTGAGCTTCTGGATGATCGTTTTCCTCCAGTGACAACACCACAGTGTAAAACCAGATTCCTTCCACCCCACCCCAACTTCTTCTCTGTAGCTGTTAGATCTACCCTGTCTAATACAGTAGCCACTAGCCACATGTGATTGTCGAGCCCTCCTCCACACTGTGATGTGCTGTACTCTGTATTGTACACATGTGCAATACATGTGACTGCTCTATATTGAGAATGTGGCTGTGAGTATATTGTATACATTGAGTCTATTAAAATGTTCTGTATGCTGTAGGATGACTATAGTTAACAATAATAGACAGTTTCAAATTGTTAGGAGGATATTAAATGTCACCAACACAAAAAATTATAAATGTTCAATAATTACCCTGATCTGATCACTATATGTTATATATATATCGAGACATCACTATGTACCCCATAAATATGTACAATCATTATGTGTAAATTAAACAAAAGAATTTTTTGGAGTGATGAAACTGTCCCGTATCCTACTTTTGGAGATGATTACATACATATATACATGTATTAAATTTATAGAACTATATACCAAAAAAAATTAAAAGTTCACTGTTTCAACTTAATGAAAAATCATTTCATTAATAGTATGTTCATTGCACAAGTAAAAATTTAAAAATAAAAAAGATATGGTGTAAATATAACATATATACCTGTACTAGATTTTGAGTAATTAGTATAAAAAAAGAATGTAAAATATCTGAAAAATTTTAATATTGATTACATACTGAAATGAAAATATTTTCTACATATTGGCTTAAATTAATTATATTAATAAAATTATTTTTCCCTGTTTCTTTCCACTTTTTTAAATGTGACTACTAGAAAGTTTAAAAATACTTATATGGCTAACATTATATAGAATATGAATACCTGGATACTAAATCCCTGTGGTTTCAAATATTCCTACCTGATTCTGAATTCTTTTGATACAGCTCGTTTTTCACTTGAGTTTCTCATCTCTACGCAGTCTGCTATCACATGTCCACACTGTAAGCTCTGGAGGTCTTCTTAAACTTATATTTTACTATTCGATAAGCATGTATTGAATGACTATTTGGTGTCAGGTATTCTATCAGGAACTGCAGGTAAATTTGGAGCTGGAGTATATTCTGGAGACTGCAACTATATCCCTGTGACTAGAAATGAGGGTACAAAAAGGAAGGTAATGAGACTCAAGGCATCCAAGACAAAGGAACCTCATCATGAAAAGCTGGAGTCCCGCTTTTATACTGAAGGCAGTGGGTGGTCATCAAGAAGTTTTACATCAGGGAGTGACATGCTCAGGTGTGCTTTTTTAGAAAAATCAGATGCTAGCAGAGCAAGAAAAGAATTTAACAGCTGTCACACGATCAAAAAAAATACGAAGGCTTGAACTGAAACAGTGGCAATGAGAACAGCTAAATTTAGATTTGAAAGATGTATAGTGCATAAAGGCTGTGGAACATGTTAACTATTTAGATATGGAAAGTCAGAGAACAGAATAGGTCAAGGATGAGAACTTGCCCTAAAAATCCTGGCTTGGTGGAGAGTGGTGCCATTTACCAAAACTCAGAATGTGGGGATTGGGGAAACTGATAAATATCAAGTGTGATCCATTGAATCTGGGCTTCTGAGAGGCAAAGGACAGAGAAATAGGAGATGCAGGATTAAAGTCTGGATTAGTTATATAAGTGGTACCAAAATCTAGGAGTTGACAAATATCAACTTTGGATAGAATGGGAATTAATAACACAAAGTCTGAGGAACATGGTTCATGAAAGACTAAAATTAAAATATTTAAGATTCTATATCTAAACATATTTACACAAGGAAAAGTCCAGATAGCTGTATGCTAAAATGTTAAAAGTGGTTGCTTCTGAGATGTAGGGTACAAATGACTTTTATTTTTTGACTTAGTAACATTGTCCAAATTGTCTATAATGAATGTGTCTTAGTTATGATACTTCCAGGTGTTTTTTTTAAATGGCAAAGCAAATACTATTAGCATATTCAAGTCACACGTCTTCAAACAATACAGAAATGCATACAGCAAAAGAAAACATTTTCCTTCCACCACCTCCAAGCCCACACCCATCACAGAATCAGTGTTACAACTCTAGCTTGTATTCTTGACGCACCTTTCCAGTGTACTGACAGATACATGAGAGAAAGTCAGATAGAGGAACATTTTTTAATTATTGGTTCTGTTTTGGTTTTGGTTTTTTCATCATCCTAAATAGACCCGAGCCCTCTCTCCTCTTTTATCCATATTCTCTATATAGGTGATTGCTCATTGGCCCATGGTGTTAAATGCCTCTCTATGGATGGTGACACCTAAATTTATATGTCCAAGCCATGAATTTTGCTGAGAGATCTGGACTCCTTGCCTATTCAATATTTATACTTGGCTGTGTACTAAACACCTTAAATTAAATATGTCCAAAACATAATTTTTGGTACCTATATTGTAGCCACAAACCCCATACCATTCTTTCTGACCTCAGTAAGGAGTATTTGCTTTCATCCACCCAGGCTAGGGCCAAAACTCAAGAAGTTGTCCTTAACTTCTCAACTTCACATCTAATGCATCAGCAAAAACTGTTGTCTCTATCACTAAACTATATTCTATATCCATATATTTTTTTCCCCATCTTTACTGCCATCATCCTAGTTCAAACTATTGTGTTCATTTGTCTGGACTACCTCAAGGTATACCTCTCTTCCACTAATGTCACATTGTATCCATTTTCCACACAAATACAAGATTTGTAAACTTGTACAACAGATCACCTTACTCTTTGATTAAAAATACCTAATGTTTATCATTACTTTTAGAATAAAATCTAGGCTCCCTACCATTGCCTGCAAATACCTCCACAACATGTGCCTCTATCTCCATCATTCCAGCCACAATGGCTCTCCTCCATTCCTAAAGCACAGTAATTTATTATGGCCAGAGGACCTCTGCATTATTGCTCCATCTATCTGAAAATGTAAGTCAGTGTGTCTCCTTCTCAACTTTAATTCTAAGTTCCAGTGTCACCTCCTCAGGGAGTTCTTCTTGGCCTGAGACATTGCTGCCTCACCCCCAGTCATTACACAGGACTTCATTCACTTAGGGCTTTGTCACAAATCATTACTCCCAAAATTTTTCATTTATTTACTTGGGACCCAGGACCAGGACTTTACCCATACTACAATGTCTACAGGGAAAGGAAGTGTAGTCTCTTTTCTTAGTCTATTAACTATTAATGTGGTCTTACTCATAAGCCCGTTCCCAACCCCATTAGCTAATAGCAAAGAAAAAGGAAAAAGAAATTGTTTGTGTTGTATTCTACCTTAAAGCTTAATTCAATCCAATGGTGTAAATAACCTCTTTAGATTTGGTTGGTATAATTATTCCATTGTTTTTACATGTATCTCCTCAACTCCTTGCTCTCCTCAAGTTGGCGAAGGGGGAAGTATTTATGTGTTATCATAGCATTATAGAAAGGGGACTCTCTGGTCTCATGCCGGTTCTTGGGTAACTCAACCATGTTTAGTGAAAGATTATCATAATTTTTCTAAGTTGATTACCTACATCACTTAATTTAATCATCACAAAAACTCTATGAGGTAAATATAGAGTCAAATCCAACTTATGATGGTTCAACTTAATTATTTTTTTACTTTTTGATGGTGCAAAAGTCATATACATTCAGCAAAAACCATCCTTCAAATACCTGTACAGCCATTCTGTTTTTCACTTTTAGTACAGTATTCAATAAATTACATGAAATATTCAACATTTATTATAAAATAGTCTTTGTATCAGATGATTTTTCCCAACAGTTGGCTAATGTAAGTGTTCTGAGTACATTTAAGGTAGGCTGAGCTAAGCTATAATGTTCAGTAGGTTAGGTATATTAAATGCATTTTGACTTATATTTTCAATTTATGATGGGTTTCTTGGGATGTAACCCCATCATAAGTCAAAGATAATCTGTACTACTTTTATTAATCTAATTTTATAGTTGGAAAAACTGAGGCAGAGAGAGGCAATGTTATTTGTACAAAATAGGCAGAGCCAAAAACTGTACCCAGGCAGTCTGCTCCAGAACCCATGTTTTTACAGCCATCCTGCGCTGCCTTGTTTGTGCACTGGCTGGGATCCAGTGAGCTGTGGTTGGCTCAGTCTCACCCTTGGGCTTTCTGCTAGTGTCTGCTCCCGACATCTCTATCTGATGAACTTGTGGTTGAGTCTGCTTGGCTTGGCCAGAGACTGGGCTGTTAACTCAGCATTTGCATTACACAGGACCTAAGGGCGGCTTGAGAGAGAAAACAAAACTCTGTCCCAGCCTGTCTACACCAATCCACCCATTTACCTGGTGTGGGCCAGTCCACATTTTTGTGTGGCCATATTCTTCAGTGGGCTTCTCCCAGAGACCTAATGGGAAATGGGGCCAAAGCCCTAGTCCTCTTGGTTTTCCTTCGTGGGCACCTCCTTCATTGAAAACTCGTGTCTGGCTGTCTTCTACCATGTCTCATGTTTTCTTTCTCTTTTTTTGCCCATAAGCCACTGGACGAAGGGTATGGCCTGGCTGCCTACTTTGCAATAGAGACTTTCACCACTGTATATCTTTCTTGTTCCTGAGAAGCATTTGTGAGCACCTCCTTTCCATGGGCTCCACCAACAGAATCACTGTGATGGAACATGGTTTATGGGACAGAGGGACACAAACATATAAGGTTAACATTTGTCAAATATTAGCCATACCTCTCTTGTATGTCTCCTCCAGTAAAACATAGGCTTAATGACAGCAAAGACTCTGACTGACCTCGTCTGTAGGCCAACTTGCCGACTTCTAAATCTTAGCTGTTTACTTTCTTAAAACATATGGTCTATTTATCATGAATATGACCCTAATAAAGGCTATGCGATGCTTAAAAAAATAAAATACATTTTAAAACATTTCATCCATCAAATGTCTGTCATACTGCCAGGCCAAGGTGGAGTCATAATTGGACTTGCATGTATCAGCAAAGAGCAGTGCTAATAGATGAAACGACTTCAAGTAATTAACTTACTCATAGCTTTTATTTTTTGACAGAAACAGGCTAGAAAAACTGAAGTCATGAACAGCAAGAAAGAATGAGGCATGTAGAAAAGATCCCCAGAGCATCACTCTGTCTGCTTAAATGCTGAAAGGGTAAAGTCCACATAACTACACTCACACACACACAAACACACCCACACACACACAGCCAATCGCCAGAAAAGAACTCTAGTTAGGAAGAAAAGAATGAATGAGTAACCTTGATGTATACACTTATATAAAAGACTGCACGAGTCTCGTCTTTGTTCCGCCACGTCATCTCCACTCCCCCGATGTTCTCCCAGCCTCCCTGGCACGGCCTGGCCACCAGGTTAACTGCACTTCGACTTCACGTGGCTCGACTGCCCTCTGGACGTTACCCTGAGCCTGGTGTGATTCGGGCCTCTGACCCTCGGCCCCCGCGCACCTCCCCGCCTCGCGGTTAGCCCTAGACTCCTCATGCCTTCCCCACGCCCTCCCTGCAGCGACTCAAATAAAGCACCTGCAGGTCTGTGTTCAGGAAACTGCCAAAAAAAAAAAGACAATTCAAAGTATTTTATACAGTTATAGCTTGCCCACTGTATTAATATCTTGTTGCTATTGTAAAAAATTACCACAACGTTGGTGGCTTAAAACAATAGAAATTTATTCTCTCACAGTTATGGAGGCCAGAAGTCCAAAATCAGGGGTGGACAGGGCCACACTCCGTCTAGAGACTGAGGGAGAATCCATCCCCCGCCTCTTCTAAGTCCCAGTGGCCAATAGCATTCTTTGGCTTGTGGCTGCATCCTCCAATCTCTGCCTCTGTCTTCATGTCATCTTCCCTTCATGTCAAATCTCCCTCTGCTTCTCTCGTATAAGGATGTATGTGATGGCATTTAGAGCCTAACCAGATAATCCAAGACAATCTCCCAGGCCAAGGAAGGAAAGGGCACAGATGAAGAGAAGAGAAATATTTGATTCCCTGGCAATATATATATTAATACTAGGCTCTAATGGATTAACCTTTGGAACTTTCTATAGTTTTGTGGCCAAGGAAATCCCTGACCTTCAACATTCTGGCTCTCATAAATGTCCTGACTGCTACCTTTTTTCCTAGATTTTTAAATTAAGTTCACTTTTCATCATGTATTTGTTCCTTTGCAATTTGACTCTGGGTTATTTGGACCACTGTCAGTTAATATTTACCAAAATATGCAATGGTATAAGTATATCCCACCTCAATTCAAAAGAGGCATAATAAAAACATACTCAAAGAGGGTGAAAACTGATAATCACAATTGTGCACCAATTGTGCCTCACTTCCATTCCACATCCCATACCACTCCTCGAGTAAACTGAGGGTGGGTAAAGGGAAAATGACTGTGTTTGCATGTATGCCTTTGTGACTACAGATTCCAGAGACAGTTTGGAACTACTTTTGAAAAAGTAAAAAACATAAAACTAACCAAATGGACACACAGTTGAATAATAAATTGAATTAATTATGTTAGCTTATGTGGACGCATTCTATCTTCATTTAATTTATATTAGTTATGGTATCAGTTTGATGCTTGGATAAAGAAAGTCCTCAAATAGGTCACCCAGCTTGCACGGTAGGTTGACAAGTATCAAGGACAAAGTCTCCATCTGGCTCTTTGTTCTAACCTCTATGAGATGTGGCTACCATCTCGTCAATCGATGCTCCAGCCCCGCCCTTCCCATAACTGCAAAAGGGAAAGGGAGCAAAGGGAAGACACCTCTTTAAGAGAAAAACCTAGAAGGACATAGTATTTTTGTTTTAAGAGGTAAAAACCAAGTCACATAAACACAGCCAGCTGCAAGGGAAGCTAAAAAATGTACTCTTATTTTGGATGGCCTTGTACAATGAAAAACTCGCTTACCGTGGATGAGAAGAATACAATTAATCATGTCTGCCACAGTCCATTCTTTTGCCTACCCAGGTATCAAATAAGAAACACATTAAAGTCCCATCCATCTACTGGAAACCCACAAAATAAAAGATTGTACCCTTTTTCTCAATACACACACTCTGAGTTTACAATGGTAAAGTAACTCTGGGATAACTGACATAATGTCTCTAATTTCATTCAGTATCTTTTTTTGAGATGGGATTTTGCTATATTGCCCAGGCTATTCTCAAACTCCTGGGCTCAAGCAATCCTCCCTCCTCAGTCTCCCAAGTAGCCAGGACTACAGGTGTGTGCCACCATGCCTGGCTTATCTCTAATTTTAAATATGGAAAAATGAGAAACACAAGTCATCTGTCCATAGGGAGTATCAAGGGCTATTAGGTATGAACTGCAAAGCTTCCCTGCCTTAGAGTAAGTTCCTTACAGAGCCAGTCTGACTGTCCCTGATTCTTAGTTCTGTGAGGGGCTCTCCAGCCCACTGGACTTCATGGCCCTGTGCTTTCAGCCTTGTGGAAGTTTCTTTTAAGTCTATCATTCTCTAAGGCCATGTTGGAAATAGTATGTTTGATGGCTGCCCAGCTTTTGCAGTCTGGTTTACAGAATCATCTGTTTGAGAGCTTGAACAACAAGTCTTTGTAAGCTTAGCTTGTGGGTTCTTTGACAATACAATGTACTCAAAAACATAATAGGTTTCCCTGTTTTTGCTCCTACTCAATGCATTTGGGCATAACGACAGTCAAACTTTTGAACATAATTTTGAAATGTAACATCATTGGGCTTTTTTCTTTTAATTTACTCGTTTCTCTGTTCTATGTATGTTACCCTCTCCCTAACTTCCTGTACATATGGATACTTCCTAGAGACTTTTTGAAATATTTGCTTTGGATGAAAATGCCTTGTCCTTAATCTGACCTTTACCACCTGGCTGTTTTCCAATAACTAGCAATAAATAAAGGCTTGAGGGCTATATAGCCTTATGGCCTGCTAATACCACCTATTTAGTGCCGCTTTGAATCATTGCTTCAGTTTGAAGTATAGAAGCAGTTGTTGTTGTTGTTTCCATTGTGAGGCTCCAAATCACTGGAGGAAATCTTAACCCACCCAGGAGGGTGGAGATCTTGAGTACTAGTCAAGAAGACACAGCGAGGAAGGTGATACCTTAATGGGTCAGCAACAGTTACATGAAGATATGAGGGAAGGATGATTTATTCAGGGGATACAGCAGGAACAAGGGCAAAAGGTCAAAAGGAATATAGTGTATGAAAGGAAATATTGGCAACAAACTGAGGCCGGGTTGGGAGGCAAGACTGAAAATGTAGCAGAGTTCTGATGATGGTAAATTTACATACTTAGTCAAATAGGGCCATTTTATGGTTTGAATAGGATGGGAGCACCATGGATTTTTGATGGTCCACTCTGATAGCACTGTGAAGCATGAACTTGAGGAACAAAAGTTTTCAGACTGGGAGACTATCTAGGTTATTATAGCAATCTAGACAAGTGATGATGAGAAGTGACAATAGGGTCAAGGGATATTTTTAAAATAAAGTCTGCAGGACTTGGTGGTAGTTCAGTTGTGAATGGTGTGGGTGATGAAAAAAGACAGAAAGCAAAGTCTAGAAGTCATAGGAGAAGGAGCAGGGAAAGGAGATTCTATTGGAAAGGAGTTGAGATGAAAGTGACCATCTAAATTCCAGGTGTAGATATTCAAAGGAGGTACATAAACAGATGTTTTTTTTCTCAGGAGAAGTCTACACTGGAGAAATCCATTGGGGAAGTCTTTAGTGAATAGGTAATAGATAAAACCTTGAAACAAAATTATTTCTTTCAGACACAATGTGTACTGTAAGAAGAAAATCTGAAGATCATCAAAAGTTTAGAAGAAGATAGAAAACAAAGAAGCCCCTGATGAAACCAAGAAGGGAAGTCAGAGAAGTAGGATGAGAATGGAGTAGTATAAGAGAATTACTCTGAGGTGTGGGGAGAGAGGCAAGACAGAGAGAGGATGAAGAGAGAATGGGGGAAATGATGAAACATTAGGTAAATACTGCTGTGATGTCTGCAGAAGGAAAGGAGAAAGGCAGGGCAGTAACAGGAGAGAGATGCAGGGTCAAGGTGGGACCTTTGATCCTGGGACTACTTTGGAGGATAGGAGAGATTTGTCCACAATACAGGCTGAAGCCAAAAATGAAGAGAAGGGGATTGAAGGTATTTGGGGGAGGTGGAGACAACCCATGGAGTAAGGCCCCCTTCCAAGAAGAGAGGAAATCATGAGCATGGGACAGAGACTGTCCTTGATCGTGAAGAAGCCTTCATCACTGGAGACTGGAGGGTGTATGTGCAAGTCAATGTACCAGGATTTGGAAAAAAAGAAGTGAGGAATTATACACTTATGGACTCAGGTTTTCATCTAGTGTAAAGGAGCTGTGGGTAAGTGTGGTTTGGAATCTGCCGCTGTCTCTTTATATTCTCTGCACCTGTACAAAGTATAGGTCAATCCCAACATTATGGATTTTGAAGAAAAAGAGAGTAAATGTTCTTTGAGAAAGGAGGTATGTGAGAGAATGAGGCTCTTCTGTGGGAGTTAGGGGGGTTCTACACATTTGTAGGGGGTACTCCCTGGACAAGGGAGAGCCTGAGGCTGCTACTCCCCCTCCCTTGGCATTTGCCATCACCTCCTGCTCTTACAGAGAGATGTTCCCTGAGTTTCTATTCAATCTACAACCAGTCCATAATTCCTAGTAGGGGCAACCAGGAAATAGTTAATTTTCAGAGTTGGACTTGAAAAATCAATAGGATTTGGCCAACTTTGTGTTAAATTTTAAATAGCCTTTCTTTGAGAGTTGATTAGAAACTCAGCACAGTTGAAACAGCATTCCTAATAACCATTCCATAATTGTAATATTTAAACCATTTTCTCACACTCAGTTTATCTGAGCTTGGAAAAACATAAGCTAATAGTCATTAATACCATTTTAAAGCCAGAGGTAAAAGGGAAAAGAGAGAGAACGAGACAGAGAGAGACAGACTGAGAGAGACAGAGAGAGAGAGAATGGGAATGTTAGGAAAATAAAAATTAACATTTCAGCTAAACTTAAAAAGTCAAAAATATTCACCTGGGAAAGAAAGACTCTACGAGTAGTTTTCCACAACTGCTTGTATACGCAGGCCTTTCACAGCTTATGCCAAGACGTTTTGAAAATCCATGCCTAAATTCGCTCTTCTTCCCCATTTTTCTCTTAAAATTACTTCACGAACTGAGTCTTTCAAGATCTATGAAAAGTGAAAGAACAAATCAAAGGATTTTAGTAGATTCCAGCGCACAAGCAGTTTGTGAAAATGAATACTACGACACTACACTTTCATATCTTACTAGAAACACCTGCCGCTGTATCTCACTTGGCGATTCTAAGGCTACAGCAAGCAGTGATACCCTCATGCTTACCTTAAAAAAGCATAGTAGCTTTATATTAAAGCTTGAATTTAGTATGTTTTATGATTATTTATAACCCATTAAAATTCCTCCCCTTGAGAAAGCTTCTCAAGACTCTATTCAATAAATGCAGTGCTCAGAAAATTTGCATGGAGTTAAATGTCCCTGTTCCCTTTTATCAGTCTCTTTAATCTTTTCTTATCCCAATTATCAGTATAACATCACTTTAAACTTTAGATCAGCACAGAGAAATCCAATTTCATCATTCCCTCATTTATCTGCGTTCTCTTTGCCAAGGGATAACTTCTGCTCTATGTAAAGGCAAGAAAAACACATGGCCACCTATATATATAGCCCTACGCACACACACACACACACATGCACAAACACACACAAACTGCTCCTCCACCCCCTTATGCACACACAAACACAAACACCAGATTCCTACAGAAGGAAGTAATAGATTGAGACAAGTAAACTTCTGTGACAAATTTCCCAAACTGGACCCAAAATAGCCCTTCTGCACAAAAAACCACCAATTTGATGCAAAAAACTTACCATCTGGTTACTGTCAGGTCTGCAAGTGCATAAAAGAAGACTCTGTTTTTATACTTTGATTTATTTTTCTTTCACCAGATATGCTGGGTTTCTTCCCCACTGTATGTATTGTGTCTAGAAAACACATATTTGGTCCTCCTTGTCCAGATAGTCTTAGCAGAACTACATCAAAGCACTATCATCAGTTCGTAACTCTCACCCTACAAATGTGGTAAGCGACATTCACTATTTTAAATGATAGTTTCAGATTCTGACAAAGTGCAGTTCTGGAATAGTCTTTCATATTGCTTTATGCAAATTTAGGCCATAATGACTTTACCTAGCTTAGCATATATTCTCACACAGAGCTTTGATCCCAGAAAACCTGAACCAACAACTTCAGAAAGGAGTAAAACCCTTAACGGTGCCCAAAATTCGTCCCCAGTGGCCTTCTTGGAAGATGTTCATGATGTGAATCCTGGTCTACACTGCCAGCTTTTCCACCTCCCTGAGTGTGAAGGCCTCACTGAGAGCTTCCTTCGCACACAAGCCCAGCACAGCTGCTTTTATTTCCCTTATAATGAAAATAGCAGAAACACATCTGTTTTCATGCTTTGCTGTTGACAGCTCACCAAAAAATGTGCATCCAATAGTTTTCATCCGAATAGACAGAAACATGTTGGGCCCAAAATACAGAGAGGTTATATGATGTTTAGGTTTTAAGTTTGTGCAAGAAATTCAGTTTTTATATTTTTATGTCATGCCTAGAATAAATCCCTCTCGACTTCTGACAACATTCTTAGTGAAGTTCCAGAGTATTTCCTGGAGTGTCACTGCAGTGTGTTGAAACTCATTCCTACTTTTTGTAAAGTATATTCTGAGATAGTCATTTGACAAAAATGATTTTATGCAAAATATTTTAGTCTTCAAAGCAGAGAAGGGTAAAGAAGTAGAAATGCATGTGTAATACACACATATGAAACAGAAAGACGTGAGTAAAGAGGTATTCGCTTATTTGTTGTTACTCAACAAATATCCATATTTGGTCTTTCTTAAGGCTTTTTCTTCCCTCCAAAAAACTCAGCTTTAAAATGTTATTTCTCTTTGATGGAAACCTATGTCTGGAAAATGTTCAGTCTAATAGATGAATATTTTTCATGTCTTGAAAGAACAAAACATGCATTGTGATTTTATCATTTATTAAACAGAGAGAGTGAGAGAGAGCACAGTGCTATACAGCATGTGAAATTCTGTATCCCTCAAAGAAAAGAAGTTTTCAAACATGTATTTTCAGGACTCCCAGTGGGAGCTGTCAGGTGTGTAGCTGTGATCCATTGAGAAGGTTTTGGAAGGAGAACAAAGAAATGGAAGGTTATTAGCTTTCATCTTAGAGTTTGTTTCAACCACATCAAATATATATTTGAAATAAATAGCTCCGTAGTATTTAATGATATTATCATTAATATTTTAAATTATTAAAACAAAAATATTTTAAACCTACATGTAACTTTTGCACCTATGCTATAAAAACTTAGTCTCAGAATTAAATCTTCTAAGTAATCTCTTTTTTTATCATCATTGATTTGAAGTACTTCCATCTAATAGCAGCAGTTAATTGATTGCCAAGGTGAAGAAGGAATATGGGCTTTTGTTTGAGCTGGGAAAACTAAAACCTTAAGGAAACCTCACAATTATCCACACATGTCCCAAAAGTTCATACTGTGGAAGAACTTAGGTGTACCTAAACAGACTGTTGAGAAGAGTCAAGCTGCTTTTCTATATGAACAAATAATGCATTTTCAAGGCATTGAATTACTTTGGAGTAAGGGTCTCAGACTTTTACTGCAAGAAGGGTCAGTTAATACAAAAACATCTGATGGCATTGCAATAGAAGTATGCATAATTATTCAACCGGGTTTCAGGTTAATGATTTTTAAAGAGTAATATCAAAGAAAGTAGAAGTTTCATTTTGGGCACATGCTTTAGCCTACGCTCCTTTTCATCAAGTCAGCTGCAATCTATAATTAATGCTAAGTCCTCCAACCTGCTTGAACACATCGAGACTCACCTTCAGATAGGATGACTAAATTCTTTTGACAAAGATTTATTAGCTAGTGAACCAACAAGTAATAACTGTCCTTTTATAATCACTTACTTAAAAGAAAAAAGCTAAATCACCTAGCCAGGTAAAACATTTGCCAGTTTTTACACAATGTACTGTACCCTGTACGAAATGCATAGATGAAGTTGTTCCTGCCTTGCAGAGGCTTAAAATTTAAATGCTCCGACAAAACAAAGTCCGAAGTCAACCCATATTGTTAAAATGGAAAGAAGTATTATGAAAAGAAAGAAGTAGTATAAAAACCAACTTCCCAGTTGTAAAGTAGGTATGTGAGAGACCAGTAGTTTAATTTTTTTCTAAATGTTAGAAAAATTGGTATTTTCTAGGAAAGAGAAAGACCAGAAAAGGGAACAGAAAAGAAAGGCTTAAACAATATTCTCCTTTAAGTTTCTGGTGAATTTCCAAGCTTGCTTCTTCCTCCCCATCTTGTCTTTAAGCATTCCTTAATGTGCAGAAGGCTGTTCTTAGCAGCTTCTCTCTGTAGTCTTGCTCACACCAAGTAAGAGTCCAAAACTGTGTTCTGCTAAACATTATTCTCTGAGATGATTCATCATTTACAGAGAATGGTTGCATCAGAAGGGTCTCTGGACTAAGAAACAAGGGACCTGTATTCTAATCCTAATTCCTCCATTAATTAGGAATTCATTTTTGCCAAGTCCACTAAACTGCTACATGACTCATTTTAGTATAACTCATTGATAAAATGAGTTTAATGTTTGTGTTGCCTTATAAAAATGTTGAAAATAGTGAATGTTTTGAACATTACATGTGTTCTATATTATTTTTGTTAGTAAGCCTGACAAAAATTAATTCTAAATTTAAAACTAAAAGCCACAAATGAATTTTTCATTTACTCAATCATGTGGAATCTTGAAGCACAATTAAAAGATCTTGAAGGTCCCTAGGAAATAAGAAGTGTTAAAACAAATCAGCTCTGCCAAAAACTGGGAGTTCTGAAAACTTCACTCCATCCCCAGTCATACTAGTCTTCTTTCAGTTACCATTCAGAGCTTTTTTTATCTAATCAATAAATTCATTGATTTAAATACAGGTTTAAGAACAAAGTAGTAAGTAGCTTAAGTAGCTATTTTATGGTTCCTGCTTCACTGTCCAACCACATTTCAGAGCATTTTCCCTCCGTCACTGTGCTTCAGTAATAATGGGATCAGGTTTATTCCAATTCCTTGTCTTGGTGTCAAGACTTTTCCTTTCCCACTGTTCACCTCTGCCCCCTATGTTCACATGGGCAGTTCATTATCATGCCTCAGATCTCAGCTCAAATGTTACTTTCACAAAGAGCTTCCTGTGACCACACTATCTCCAGGTAGAGAGTAATGTCTCTCCCATGACTCCCTATCACATCAACCTCATAGCACTTACTACTTCTAGAATTATCTCAACTGTTTGCCTATTGTATGCTCAAAGGAAAACGGAATCATTCTTGATTCCCCTCTTTCCCTCACCTCTGTGCCCAATTTATCAGTCCCCTCTGTCTCCAAATGTATTCAGCAAATGTTCATTAATCTCCATCTCTAATTCTATTATGCTATCCAGTCACCAACACCTCTGATATGAGTACTTCCTTCCACATCCATCCCCACATCTTCAAGTTTTTTTCATTATAGCCATAATAACCTTTTAAAACTTAAGTCATATTTAGCATGTACTTACTTAAAATCTTTCAGTGGTTTCCCAATACTTAGAAAGAGATCCACACTCTACAAGATTTATAAGTCCTTGGTCTACAGAGACTTCCCAGTAACCTGATATCTCCTCCCCTCCTCCCTCTGCCCCACCATATATCTGTCAGCTGTCTCCCTGTTCCGCTTAGGGCATTCACCTGAGTGCACATCCCTCTGCCCACATGGCAGATTTGCTCTCATCCCTGAAGTGTCATCTCAAATGACATCTGCTTAGCCATGCCCTTGTTGACCATCCTCTATCCTTTCATGTTTCATCACATTACTGTTTATTTTCTGCATAGCATTTTCACATTACTATTTGTTATTGTCTTCAAAACACTCATCATTGTTTGAAATGATCTTATCCTTTATTTTTTCACTTATGTTTTTATCTCTCCCACTTATCAGTTGCATCTTTCAGAGCAAGGACACTCTTTATTATATTCATTATGATTTAGCTAGTATTTAGACAAGGATCTATCAAAATAATAATGTGCAATACAAATATTAGCTAAATGAATTAATAAGTGGTTTATTTCCTTCCTTCCTCACAAAAATATAACTTCTATGAGGGAAGGACCTTGTGTTGGTTCTTGGTGTCACATATACTATTTCCCTATCACCCAGCTGAATGCTTAATGAGTACCGATTAATTATTATTTTTATTTTTTTTTATTTCAGCATATTATGGGGGTACAAACGTTAAGGTTACATACATTGCCCTTGTCTCCACTCCCTCTTTGAGTCAGAGCTTCAAGCATGTCCATCCCCCAGATGGTGTGCATCACACTCTGTATTATTTTTTTAGATATTTATTGACTACAAGGTAAATAAATGATTCTGAATAAAATAATAGATGTATTTCTAGGCTACAAATCAATATTTATTTGTAATGAATATTGTGGTCACAGACTTTACAAATATTTTTTAGTATCTTTTGCTAGCCAATTAGAAGGGCAGATAGCCAAGAATTTACTTTAAAAGATGTAATTGGGTGAGTAAATATGAGTCCTCATTCCAGACCAATGATTATTACCTACTGATGGCTCATGGGTGAGTATCTCCCCAGGAATCGCCCTCTGCCCAAGGGAGACGCCTTACCCAAAGTGATGTTGCTCACTTCCAGTGATTATTAGATACTGAACTACTATTATATAAAGGCAAAAATCCCCTTGCCTCAATTTGGGATTGAGAACCTCTGTAGAAACTGCATTGTATACTGGATATCACTACTCTTGTTTCCCTATTTTTTTTTTTAGAAATATTATCCTCACACTTAAATCTCTATAAGAACCTATTATCTGGGAAACTCATCTAAGAGAGTTGGCTCTAGGGATCAGTTCTAAAATGGAATTTTGGTATTGAATAAACCTTCCCCAGTGACAACGAAAACCTGATATCAGATGGAGCTCAGATAGCCCCTAACATGCCATCGCAGTGTACAATTGTCAGAACTTTCACCAACGATGAAATGAAACGGGATACAAGTGGAAGGGAATATGCTGATAATGGAAATTTATGTAAGGTATTTGAGAGGTTCAGGAGAAGTAGAATTATAAGGATTATGGACTCATATGGTTGTTTCCAGAAGGTATTGAGACATTGGAGAAAGACAAAAAAATTTTTGAAGGTGATTAATTACCAATTTAAGTGAAATCTGAAAGCCAGAAGGCCTTCCTTGGTAGCATAAAAAGAGATTCTCATTCCTGTAGCCAGAGGCACTAAAAGCTGAAGGTCTGGGCCAAACTTTATATAACATAAGGGGATTGTGGAGAAAGGAGGAGAGTTCTCAGCCTCCTCCTTCAGGGGTCTGATTAGGAAAGAGTAGGACACTTTTAAAACTGGGATTGGTACAACAGGGTCAGTGTACTTAAAATTTTTGTATCCTTGTATTCCCTTAAGTCCTCTGAGCCCACAGTAAAAACCTACTATTCCCTGTTGAAAGCAAGTGCTTAAAAATGATGTTGAAGTCTCTGCCTCACAATAAGGCACAGAGGAGCTATTCCAGGATGGAGTTGTTGAAAAGGAAACATAGTTTCTTCTCAACCCTCATAAATTCATAGTTGGAACAGACCCTTGTAGCAAAAGACAGATGAACAAGAGAAAAAAAAAGCAAGTTTATTAATACTTATGTTATTTTGTGGGAGAAATCTCCGTGAAAGGTAACTCAAAGCAGTGGCTTAAGACTTTGACTTATGTAATATTTTCAACAAAGAATAATAAATCTTAGAAAGTGACAATACCAAAAAAAAAAAAAAAAAGGTAGGTTTTAGCTTGCAGAGGTGATAAACAGTGTGAAGGTAAATATATCCGAAAAAACTAATGAAGTAAGGCTTGTTAGCAGTTTTCTCTGGTGCTATATCTGAGCTGATAAGAGCTGTCTTCAATAAAGGAAAATATATAGCCTATCTTTAGGCAGAAAGGAAGGAGGATAGAGCCCTTCCTCCTTTTGCTGTTTCTTAATTGCCTTTAGCTGAAAAATATTTATGTCAAAGGGGTATATTTGAATTGACATATTCCGTCTAAGTGGACTTATTTCCAAAACAAAATGGATCTTAGCAGTGCAGGGGTGGACCACATAGTGAATGCCGTGGTGCACCACCCGTGCCCTCATCAAAGGGTAAGGCACTTGTTCCCACATCCGCTGAGAGTGTAGCCTGCTGAAGGTGCTCAGCTGAGTCCTCCCCAAGGTTGTGCCTTCTTCCAAGGAAAGCCTGTACCCAGTGATTATTTGGAGCAGGAGTACAAAAGCCCAGCCATCCTACTTGATTTGGGGCATCTTTGAAGTGCAAACCCACTTTCTGAACTCTCTCTAGGATTGGCTGAAGCCTCTGTGACAATTGTTTCAGTTGAAACACTCTAGGTGCCCAATCTGCTTCTCTTACACTTCAAAGTGCTATTAGAAAGGGCACTCACCAATAAACCATCCGCAGGCAAATTATTTTCTTAGAATCTGTTTCCAAGGGAACGTGGCCTGTGCCAATATTAAACTAAGATTAATTTTTGAAATAAAGTTTGGCTTTGAGTTATCATGATTATTATTACATTATATGTGAGAATATCATAAGTTAAGTGCTGATGTCATGCAGGAATAAGCAAAAAAACGGAAGGGCCACATTCAGAAGTTGACTTGTGTTGACTTGTGTTGGAAAATGGATTGGAAATAAATGAAAAAAAAATAGACAAGAAAGTGATCAGATAATGATGTGATTCTAGTATCACCGGCTCTAATTTGGCATCTTAGGCTCTAAGGCAGAAGGAAGTAAATCTCGGAGATAATTTTCACTAGTGATTTCAGAACACTAAGAGGGTAGGTGCTCAGCTTTTATGAATTTTTTACAAGTCTATGGAGAAATGAAATATATGAGAACAACATACCTATTTTTTCTTTAATCTAGATTTATTCCACTTAAAAGACTGGTATAATTCTGAGATGACTTTATTTCTACTTTCTTGTATTCAAAATCCTTCTTTAATAAAATGATGAGGATTGTAGAGGTGATAGGAATCTGTGTTTTTTAAATGCCCTTAATTTGGCAAAAGAAAATAAAATGTTGGCAGCCATATATCAATTCCTTTTGTTTTTAATTTTACTGAGCTATGGATACCACAAGTCTGGGAGCTGTTGCTTTTGTTCCACTTCTCCATTTTACAGAGGAAGAAATTGAGGCACAAAGAGGTTAAATTTCTTCTTTGAGATCTCATCAGTGGCAGCACCAAACCTAGGACCCAGCCAAGGATCTTTTATCAATGATTATTAATATAACTTTTTTGAAGAATTAAAAAAACCTCATTTTCCATCCAGAACTTTGAATTTTTCTTTCTAAAATAGATTATCAAAGAAGTTCCGGCCCGGCGCAGTGGCTCACGCCTGTAATCCTAGCTCTCTGGGAGGCCGAGGCGGGCGGATCGCTAGAGGACAGGAGTTCGAAACCAGCCTGAGCAAGAGTGAGACCCCGTCTCTACTATAAATAGAAAGAAATTAATTGGCCAACTAATACATATAGAAAAAATTGGCCAGGCATGGTGGCCCATGCCTGTAGTCCCAGCTACTTGGGAGGCTGAGGCAGCAGGATTGCTTGAGCCCAGGAGATTGAGGTTGCTGTGAGCTAGGCAGACGGACGCCACGGCACTCACTCTAGCCTGGACGACAAAGTGAGACTCTGTCTCAAAAAAAAAAAAAAAAAGACGTTCCAATGTTTGTTGGCTTATCAAAACCGTATTATGCATACCTAAATTTATTTAAATTTCAGCACAGACTCTATTATAAAAATATTGCCTGTCTACTTGTGTTTGCTTTAGTGTTGAGTCACCCTTTCAGAAATACCTAACCCATCAGGCAAATCTGCCATAATAAATGATAGAAGCTAAGTGACAACACTCCAGCTCAGCAGGTGACAAACATTCACATCCAGGAGGGCAAGTGCTTAGAATTCTCAGTTGGATGTTAAGTGGTTCAGAAATGTTAGCAGAAGTTAGAAACTCTTTCTAGTATCTTTTGGCAGCCTATTGGAAGGGCAGGGAGCCAAGAATTTATTTTAAAAGATGGAATTGGGTCAGTAACTACGAGTGACTCTTGTTAATAGGGCTAATGGTAAAGATAAGAAGCATTTGTTTAGAGGTCGGGTAAACATCCCTGCCCTGAGATAAGTAATTTGCATATCTGGAGAGAAGACAAAGTCAGCCTCCCCCAGGGACCTGACACTGGCTTTTCCAGGCCTTCAGAAGTGACAGCATTGTTTCCTCAACTGCCTGGGAAGAATTATATTAGGTAGATAGATTTTTTAATAAGACAGAAGGATGGACGTAATTTGAATCCCTAGGCATCCTACACCTATACCATTTTACTCTTGTCTGAAAATGAAAGTTTTTATAATTGTGTACATAATGTCCCTGAACTTTGAGCATCTGCCTGAAACAGCTGTTGTTGATTAAAATTAAACCAAAGTTTTCCACCAGTAAAGAATCTGCAACAGATAAGAAGAAAAATTATGGATGTTACAGGGACTATTTAAGCTTCAACTTTCTTCATTTCCAGAGATAGAAGGAGTTTAGTGTTAAAAGTTGGAAATCTTCTAAGACATAGGACCTCTTTTCAGATACAGTACTAAGCCCAAACCAATTCACTAACTAAAAAAAAAAAAAGTATTTCAATTTTTCAACAACCACAACAACAAAAAATGTGTAATTGACTTCTTTGAATGGAATTAGAAGCATTTGTTTAATATGTTAATCTTGTTTTGGGGATTCATAATTCCTACAATTAATGGAAAATATATGGCTAATTCTAAGTTTATACTTTCTGTGATGGCTGGTTTTATGTCAACTTGGCTAGGCCAGACTACCCAGTTGTTCAAACACTAATCTAGGTGTTGCTGTGGAGTTATTTTGTAGATGAGATTAACATCTCCAGTATTATTTTCCTTAATGTGGGTGGGCCTTTTCAATCAGTTGAAAGGTCTTAAAAATAAACACTGAAGTTTCCCTGAGGAAGAAGAAATTCTACCTAAAGACGTCAGTATCAACTCCTGACCAACAGTTTCCAGCCTGTAGTCCTGCCCTAAAGATTTTAAATTTGCCAGCCCCCACAAGAGCATGAGCCAATTCCTTTAAATAAATCTCTTTATGTACATACATGTATACATCTTTTACTCATTATGTTTCTTCAGAGAACCTTGACTGATACACCCTCTAAAAATAAAACTTTTTTTATATGAAAGTTATAATATTTGCAAAGTGGTTCTCAATGTTCATCTTAAACTAGCAATTACTGTAAATTAAGATTCTCTCATTCACTTATCCCATCAACATGGTTTTTATTTCTATACTCAATTCCTCATTGATAATTTCATCTTCAGATATATTTTGATTGATTATACTGAAAAGTCAATGATCAAAAACTAAAGCAATCCTATTACATTCACTTTCAAGAAAAGAGATTATTCCTACTTAGGGACTATTCTACTTAGGAGGGAGAGGAAGGCATGCATGTACTAAGTTTTTAAAACAATTACTCATCAGTAATAAAAGTATCCAAAGAACCTTTCTCCACTCTGTTCTCAGCTAATAATTTGAAAAATGAAATAGAGGAAGACAGGGAGAGTAGATGGGGGAGAGAGGAAGAGAAACTGAAAGAGAGAGTGAAAATAACTTTAGTTTCTTAAAACTACCATTTATTGTGGAAACTTGGAAAAAAATGTGGACATTTTACTAGCTACCAGGGAGTTCTTCTATCACTGAGAATTTGTCATAGGAAAAAAGGTCAATTATGGCACTGGCTAATCTAGTTCAGATTACTGAATATAAATATGAGTAAGCTGTGGTCCCTGTACTCAATGAATTCACAAAAGAAACATCGTGACACCAAATCACAGTGGCAAAGGCACTATTTCTCTACCACAATTGTCTTTAATTTTACAATCACTTATGCTACCCCCCGAAGGATTACAAAATAAAAATATGAAATAAATGGCAAAAATATGAAATAAATGAAATAAAAAAATATGAAATAAATGGCAAAATTTATAACCTCAAGTAGCTTAAATGTTAGAATAACAAATGATCATTATATTATTTGTTGTGCATAACAGAATATTGCAAAACTTAGAGGCTTAAAACAATATACATTTATTATCTTACAGTTTCTGCAGGAAAATGAGAGCAGCTTAACTGGGTGGTTCTAGCTCAGGATCTTACATTAGTTGCAGTCAAGATGTAAGCCTGGGCTATAGTTATCTGAAAGCTTGACTAGGGCTGGAAGACCCTCTTCCAAGGTGGCTTCCTCATAACGCATGTTGGCTAGAAGCCTGAGTTCCTGACCATATAAACCCCTCCATAGGGCTTTGCGAGTGTCCTCCCAACCTAGCAAGTGGTTTCTCCCAGAGTGTGTGATTCCAGAGAGCAAAGGGGAAGTTTCAATGTCTTTTATGACCAAGCCTCAGAGGTCGCTCACTGTCATTTCCACAGTATCTGATTGGTTATCCAATGTAGCCCTATTCACTATGAAAGGGTACTATGAAGGTTATGAATATCCAGAGGGAAGCATGTCTGTGGTCCATCTTGGAGGCTGGCTACCACAGTCATCAAATAACAGGGACAACAAGCACATTTAAAATCAATAAATGCATATTAATGGAGCACAAAATGAGCATATCAGCTTTGACATGATAAACAGTAGCATAATCAGAATAAGACAAAATTTATCATGGGGTTTTATGAAGGAGGTTTATAAAGGAGATGAGGAGTTTTTAGGTGGGTTTGGAAAGAATTGAGGGACTGAATATTTGATGGACAGAGAACAGTAGAATAGGTAGACGTTTCAGGCAAACGTGCATGTCTATCTTAGGCTACTGAAAGGTAAGCCTTTTCCCCAGGAGAGTCTGATCACACAACATTTAAGTCAGAGTTTACAGACACTTTTCTGTAGGTGATTTTAAAGCAATATTATAACAGTGAGTAAAACAAATCCAAAGGAATCTTCTACTATGAAGGCAGGAATCTGAAACATTATCATGAAAAATGTCTAAATATGTCTTTAGAATAGAGATTTTCTTATACATGTAAAGAATCAAAAGCCACTGTAATAAGTAACATAAATTTAGGAAAGTATATTTAGTTAAGTACATAGTCATTTTTCTTTAGTAGATGTAAAAGTGTATGTTAATACCACTAACTCATCCACAGACACACAAAATATAATTTTAAAAGTTTCTCTGTGCTTTAGCTTCTTAATATGTCATATTAACTAAAATTAACTAAGCTTATTGAGTTAAAAGTCATGTTATCAATAGACTGCCAACACTAACAGTTTAAATTGTCTAACTTGCCTGTTGCTGATTAAATCATGCTGAGCAACCTCTCAATTATAATTTGGCATCTCTTCTATTTGCTGTTCAGTAAACACAAATATTCTGCCCTGTTGGTAGTTTTATTTTTTCATTATGTTAGTCACTGGACATTTTTTATAAATTGGCTTTTAGTAAGTTTATTGTGTGTCATTTCATAAGACTTAAATCATCATCTCAAAGTACACTGACAAAACAATTCTAAGGATCTAGAAAACTGGAGAAACAATTTCTGAAACCAAATAACTTTAAAGCTTCTTCCTTTGCCAAAGTTCTGTCTGAGGGAACATTGGCCTCCCAAAACCTAACAGTAGCATGAGTATTCCTAATTATTTTTTAATTATGCCTTGAATAAAATCAAAACTATATCTAGTAAAGATTCAAATTTCAGAAGGAAGAAAATAGAAACTTCTATTAAAGAGGCAAGAGATTTAAAAAAACTTCACTCTTACACTGAAAAGATTTTGTTATATTTCCTTTTAAACCATTGACTCATTATTTGAATGTTTACATTTTACACGGCAGATCAGGAAGAATAAGATGAAGAATTATCAGACATGGATTCAAGTTCTTGCTCTGAGACAATTTATGATGTAGCATTATAATATTATTTCAATTTTGTATATCTCAGATTCCCCTACTCTAAGAACTGGTGCTTTAGTTAGATTATCTCTAAAATTTCTTTTGATAAGAAACTCCTTGATGTTTTTTTTAAATGACTAACTGCAAATTCTTTAGGAAAATAGGATAATGCAAAGAAATCCAGTAAAAACAAAAAGCTGAAACACAATAAGACATTATTTCCATGAGGAAAAAAATCAAAATTTTAGCTATTATTGGAAATTTAACTAGCATGCTTTAAAGCATTCGATAATTATTATCAATCCTCCTAATTTATACTGTCCATACAGGCATTACAGACAAGAAAGAACAGAACCAAATTGAGGCCAGAATTCCAGTAGCTGAAACATAGGCCAAGAGTCTAAAATGTTGCTAGATTGTTCAAGCACACATACAGGGAAACCAGCCAGTTATCATTCGTTTTTAAAGTACACCTTGCCCATCTCTGTTAATGAATCCAAAACTCTGGGATGGCTCCCGGATATTTGTACAGACAAAAAGGCTCCTGCAAAGTTAGGGTCACCGTAATCTTTTACAAAAGGCACTATGTGCTCCTTTCTTATCTGAAAAAATCTTAGCTATGCTTTCAAGATGGTTTTCTGGTAGGTTTTATAGGAAAATGCCTCCTTTCAGCTCCCTGCCTACTTCATGAGCCTATGTATGTGATAAGAATCAGGCATTTTAAAATGCTCTGATATCTTTATAAACAAACTGGTCTGGCCTCAGACCCCAGATAACAATGTGTGTTTTTAATTTGTGAACAATCACTAAATGACTTCTGGAAACTGAAAAATTTGCAGGAAGAAAAAAATTCCTCTGTTCTGTCTTACTGGAATAAAAAAAAAAAAACAAAAAAAAAAAAAAAAAAAAAAAGAAAAAAATTCCTCAGTTTTTAAATATACCTCTTTGGGGAAAAAAATAATCTTTCTGCTGTGTAATTCCTTTGATTTTAGTAATTGAAATTACATTTTTCTTTCACAAATATTTTTATACTCTTGAAATAGAGCTTAAATTGCTATGTTTTATGGAAAACACATGATGCTTGAGTTTTCCTTGAATCAGAAGCATTTTTCAAATATATTTTGTTTCCTTAAAAAGCAGCTTGGGGGACAAATGGGGAGGATAAAGCCCTTTATAATCATTAGAAGTATTGGCTTCCTGTACAAACTTTTCCTGTCAAGTTCCTATCAGCATTTCTATCAAATAACTGAGCTTCTAAGCCTTTTATTTTTATTTTTTTGGTGCACATATTTCCAAATCTATGTTTGTATATAATGGTCGTAGAAGTTTACGCTACAAAAATGTATAGAGTAGATTTTTAAAATAAGACAAATTTTTGACAAGAAGGTAATATAATGACATCATGCAGTTACTGTTTCAATAGCAGCCACAAGTCCTTTCCCCCTATAAGGCCTTCTCTGTAAAGTACCCAAGAGGACTTGGGAGTCTGGGCCCTGACTTCAAATGCCTATGGAAGAAGATTGAGGTAGGAGAGGAGGAAGTCCAGGGAAAGAGACTGTGGAATGAAGGGTTAGAGCTACTTAAAAAAATAAGACTGGATCATAAAATGGAAAGCAAGGAAAAGGTCTTCGACAGTGATAAATACTTGTGGTGAGGATAGTTCTCATTAAAAATCAATAGAAAAAACTACTGAGTTTTTAAATAGGGAATAATTGAACATAGGACTACATGTTGTTTATTTGCTTTTTGTTTCTGTAACAATAGTTCAAATTCTACTAGAATCTATTGATACAGGAAGATTCTTTTGCAATCCCTCTCCTCCTTCTCTTCCCTCTTCTTTTTAGCAGTTCTTGCCCAATAGAGTTGGGAAACTATAGCCAGGTGTCTCCTTTATCAGGAATAAATGTTTCCAAGCAAAAACTTGTAAATTAGCATGTAAAATCTATTCACCACAGTTTTATGCTCTGTCATCTGTATTGGCTTTACCTTTCCAATTCTCAGATAAAAAGTACAAGCTGGACAACTCCTTATTTTTATAATAAGTATCTACTGCATTCATGTCCATATAGCTAAGTATTAAACTTTACATTAATGTAAGGAAGATTTTCTACCATATAGTCTCTTCAAATATGTTGCTATATATTTTCATTTTCTGTCTCAGGTAAGGAATCTTAAATTCGCTCCTATTGTTTTGGTGTTGCTTCTTTGTTTTATTTTTCACAAAAAATCTTTTTCAAGAAAACCTCAAAATTTTGTTCATGATACACATCTTTTTTCTTTTTAACCTTTAAATTTGTTTCAATGTTTAAGATAATCAGTGTTCCATAAGCACAAATGAAGAAGTGAGTGGTAAGATGAAAAGAGGCCTTGGGTTATATTGTAAGAAACTGGATTAAAGAAAAAAAACAAAAATGAAGCTGAACTTAAGCCCTCAGTAGCCTTGATTTAATTTCCTGTAGAGTAAATCCATTCTCAGGCGCCCGTGGATAAGTTTGTTATTTAGCACTTCACTGAGTCTCTTTTTGAACTTTACAAAGAAACAGACTGAGGGTCCCAGGGTCCCAGGGCTTTGCCTTGTTCTCAGTGGGAGTGTGGACGATCCCCTGACACACAGCTCTGACCCTTTAATACACGGTCATTGAATTTCACCCTTGATCACTGGCTAGGAATTAACCATGAGCAGAGAACTGCTCTTGTTAACTTTGGTCATACCACACATTCCTGGTAAAAACTAAGGAAGGATTACTGGAGGGAAAAGATGAAAAAGAAACTGAATTATCTAGATTTTTGTTGTTGTTGTTGTTGTTAATGGCATTGTCTGTTTCTATGTGGAGGCATATATTTTGTCACAATTTGTTTTCTTTTCAGAATGTCTACCTTTCTAGCCAATGTTAATGATTGGCATTTTTTTTTTTTTGCTTTTATAATGAATGATATGTATTCAGGTTAGTACAAAATATTTCTCTAAATAATTATAGCTGGAACCTAGTAAGTTCACCAGAAAAAAAATCTCCTGGGTCCACTAGCCCAATTTCTCTGTCTCCTGGACGATGCATGTGAAGAAACCCAGGGAGAGAGGATTTTCTCTCAGAGTCATGCAGGTAGTTAACAGCCAAGCTGAGACTTGAACTCCTTGGTGGCATACAAACCTCTCACAACAAACTGTCTCCAGGTGGAGTGGATGATTCGTCATTTTCTGCCTGGGACTTTCCTGATACTTTACATAATGCACCTCAAACTTTTACAGTTAAGGATTTCATTGGTGAAAACATGGAAATGATTTCACAGTCAGTGCTTCCCGTCTGGTATGTTCTCAACTGCGGAGGGTTGATTCACAGCAGAATTCTGGAACGCTCCTCTCAGGTTGTCATGGCAGGTCTGCTGAGTGGCCTCCAGGAGGATTATCATATTGGCTAACTGAGCTTTCCTAAGTCCAGATGCTTTTGATTTTCTCTCCTATGAAGTGGACTGTCACTTCAGAAATAGTCCTCTATTCAGAAAAATTGCTGTAGAATAGTAGCAGAGAATAAGTCACTATAAGATTTTACTCTGTAGAGAATCTTCCAGACTACATTTTTACTAAATGTAAAATATTAATGTCTAAAATATTTTTTCTAAATATTTTCTCTTTAACGATCTAAAAAAAAGCACATAATAGATACACCTTCTAATGGTACCCTACTTTAATATTCCACTATAAATTCTGGGAAATTTGGTAAACCTTGAAATTTATAAAATGTTGATGGCTTTTCTAAATTTTTCAAAGTATACGAGAAACATTGCAATCTCAATTTTTTTTTTTTTTTTTTTGAGACAGAGTCTCACTCTGGTGCCCAGGCTAGAGTGCTGTGGCATCAGCCTACCTCACAGCAACCTCCAACTCCTGAGCTCAAGCGATCCTTTTGCCTCAGCCTCCTGAGTAGCTGGAACTACAGGCATGCACCACCATGCCCAGCTAATTTTTTCTATATATTTTTAGTTGGCCAGTTAATTTCTTTTTATTTTTTTTAGTAGAGACGGGGGTCTCGCTCTTGCTCAGGCTGGTCTCGAACTCCTGACCTCAAGCAATCCTCCCGCCTAGGCCTCCCAGCTATGATTACAGTCATGAGCCACTGTGCCTGGCCTCAAATTTTACTTTTTATACTTGGTTATACTCAGAAAAAAATTCTTATAAATTTAGATGCAATATGATTTCATTTCACTGCAGTTCTCAATAAAATTAAGGTTGGCAATGGTGATATAGCACATCTTATATTTTCCTGGTTAGAGCTGGAACCCATACTACTAAGTGAAGTATCCCAAGAATGGAAAAACAAGCACCACATATACTCACCAGCAAACTGGTATTAACTGAGTAGCACCTAAGTGGACACATAGGTACTACAGTAATAGGGTATTGGGGAGGGGGGAGGGGAGAGGGGGGCGGGTATATACATACATAATGAGTGACATGTGCACCATCTGAGGGATGGTCATGCTGGAAACTCAGACTTGTGGGGGGAGAGGGGGAAAGGGCATTTATTGAAACCTTAAAATCTGTACCCCCATAATATGCCGAAATAAAAAAAAAATTAAGGTTGGTGATATATAAGGAGAGAAAGCAAATAATCTTAAACATCTGAATGTATTTACCCTTTGGGTACATTATCAGAATAATTAATTCTCAAAAGATAAAATTATTTAAATTCTTTAACAAAATGATGGAGTATAATTCCAAAGATGTTATTATCAATATATACGTTTAAATTTTTGTTAATATTACAATTCATTATATTTCACTATAGGAAATCTTCAGTGAAAATTTACTTTAATTTTATACCAATACAATTATAGCCCACTTTCCAATGAGGTATTGGTTACCCTATATAAGTCAACCAAAAATGTTTCAGGGTTAATAGACGAAGTTATATATTGTGACTTTTAAGATATTCAGTAATGACATTTTTCTTCTCTCAACTGTGAGTTCTCTGTAATCCAGAATGTAGTTATTAAAATTCTTCTTAGTAGTCTTTAGACTGCATTAAATTGTCAAAGTGTAGAAAGTATACCTGCTTCTGAAAGTCTGTGTTCTTGGTGTTCTTTATTTTATGAGAATAATATTTCTTCACAGGAAGTTAGCATTACAACAGGAGCAGGAGACTGGTCAGAGACCTTTTATCCAGTGAACTTTCCCTTTGTTTTTATTCTTATTACCATTAAAAATGCATTGTACTGGTAACAGGAATTATAAATTCAAGCAACAGGAGAGAGCACGTTTTTCGTTAGTAAGTTTTGGCACTACCATTGGCTGATTCTTGGCCAGGGGATCTATGTAACCCCACATCCTGAAATGGACTGAGTTCAGCAGTAGGGCAGGGACTAATGGGGACAGAAAACACACTTAACTACCAGCCTCTATCAAAGCCTTGCTTGAGTTACTGAATGGAATTTAAAAGACAACATGTGCAAAGAAAGAAGGATAGGCCCTAGGCAATCTGGCCAAGGAGGAGCAATTAGACTCTCAATGTTGCAATCCGCTTCCATGTACCTACTTTCCTCCTTCCCCTACAACTCCCACTTTATGGTAGCCATCCTATCATCTGCCTTTCTTAGCTGGTTATTAATTCCTGCTGAGATATTAGCTGATGTCAATGTACATGGTTAAATTAATGTTTCATGTTATCTGTTCCTTGATGCAGAATTCACTTAAATGCCACTTTCTGGATTCCCTCCATCCAACAAAACACACACACACACACACACACACACACACACACACACACACACACACACATGCCCAAGCATAAAGTAGCAGTATTTTAGGATTAGAGGACTGCTCTGTGCTCTACAAATTACACTGTATGTGTAGTGACACTTAATCCTGGTATGTGACCTACATAGGATGGTCTTTCCCCTCTATTGCCATATAACCCCTGCCTTATTCATCTGGGTCTTTTTTTTTCTTGAATGAAATCATAGTAAAAACTGTATGTTTATATGGAAATACAAGAAAATCATTTTCTTGAGGTAAAAGTCTTCAAGATAAATTTTGCATTATAAGCGTGTCTGATGTTTTTAAAAATAAAGGTCAGCCTGGAGTTTCTTATTTTTGTAGGCATTAAGATATTTTGAAAGCTAGAAGATAAAAATATGAAATTATTCTTAATGTCAAAGGCAAAACAACAAAAACAACGAACAAGTGAGAAGGAACTTCTTCATGTCAAAGGCAAAACAACAAAAACATAATGAACAAGTGAAAAGAAACTTCTTCATGTCAAAGGCAAAACAACAAAACCAAAAACAATGAACAAGTGAGAAGGAATCTGATTTTATTCAGGCTATTGCAATACAGTGAACATCTCAGATCCAAAAGACTAAATGTCTTGACAGAATGGTTTTTCTCTAGACTTTTATAGGGAGGAGTATACGAATTATAGGTGGGGTGATATTACAATTGGGATTGTCTTGGTCAGCAGTGGGGTCTCAGTAAACCAGTTTAATAATTAATGTTTATCTCTGTATGTAGCCAGTTTTGCAGGAAGCTGGGCAAGGGAAGCCCAGCTACTCACTTAGGAGACAAAGAATGGAAATTTGGAGGGTCTCTGTTTGGGCTCAAGTACACAAGGGAGTCATATACAAGTCTTAAGGGAATCAGGAGAAAGAGTGGGCTGTTGAATCCTACACAACTCATATGGGAAGGGTGTTTCTCTGAATACAAAAGGGTGGTGGATTTCAGAATAAGAGAGATTAATCATTGCTATTTTCTAGCAGTACAGTCTCTGATAAAGTTCAAAACTGTCCTTAATCAGGGGCTCAATAAACCAAAATCTATAATGTAACTGTACTAATTAATCATCTTTTTCTAAATTTTGAAATTTTCCTTTAACAAATATAGGAAACTAATTTTCACAACAGCTTTTCAATCAAGTACAATGTCATCCGTAGAATAGCAACAGAAAATGTCTGTAAAGCAATTATTTTTAAAAAATATAAATACGTCTATAAATCTAGTCATGTAACAATTCTGAAAAGTTTTGGTTTCAGAATTCTTTTACACTAAAACATTATTCAGGATGCCCAAGAGCTTTTGTTTTTATGCCTTATTTTTATTGATATTTATTACTTTAGAAATGAAAACAGAGAGTTTTAAAATATTTACTCATTAACACATAAAAAATAACAATTAATATACAATTTGGAGTTAATGTAAACAACAATTTTATGAAAAATAACTATACTTTCCAGAGGAAAAAATTAGTGAGAAAAGTGCCATTTTTATTGTGATACATTTTGTAATGTCTGGCTTAATATAAGATATAGTGGAATCTCACACTGGTTTCTGCATTCAATCTATTGAGATATATTGTTTTGATTAAAGTAAATGAAGAAAATCTACCTTCATACAGATATATAGTTGGAAAAGGGAAGAGAAGTATTTTGGGTAATTGTACATATTCTTTGATACTGGACTCAAAAAACTTTGATTCTCAATAAGCTATAGTTTCTTACAGATTAGTTGCAATGTGGGATCTGAAACTTTATCAATGAACTTTTCATATTCTGTTATATTATAATCTATTGGTCTATCCTGAACTTTGAGTGGATCTTTTATTTATGCATAGTTTTGTAACATTATGCATTAGCCTTATGGAAAATGTTGAGTGACTGAGTAATGCAAATCTTCTAATTTATGTTTAAACCCTGAATTTTATCACTGGCAGAAAATACTGTCAGTTATTTTCCTTGAAGTAAACTCACTTTGTTCATTTTTGAGAAAATGTATGCCAAACACCCAAGTCTCAATGACCATAGTTTGTCTGTTGCTCTTGTTTCAAGTAAAATCTGTGTTCCATAAAAGAAGGAACCAGTTCAGCTTATAAATCAAACATTTGCATAAATGCTTTTCCTCAAGATACCCATTATTGTTCTGGTATGGAGCAGAAGCTCTTTGTACATACTTCTATTTCTTCATGTAAGATATTAAAACAGTTGTAGTCAATAGTTGAAATTTAATAAAATCAAGAATTTTTATTGCTTCATCAGCAATATTTTTCAGCAAAACTATTTTTTTTTAAACTGTGAGCATGTGACATTGACAAATGCAATGGGTACTAGGAAAGTTTAGAGCCATTACCTTGACTTGTACTAAAAAGCCAGTAGTTTTTCATGCAAGTATCAACATAGTAAAGAGGTAAGTAATGTCTTAGTATCATTATGAAAATAGTTTTAACCTTGAAAGGGTATTGAGAACTCCCAGGAATTACCACACTTTGAGAAATGCTATTGTAGTGTGGTGCCTATGTAAATCAGGAGAAAAAAAATGGCATTCCTTGGACCAAACATAACCTGTGGATCTGTTCTGCTTCGCCTCCTCACCATATTTTTATGAATTTAGACAGAGAGTACATTCCCCAGTTTACTACAGTTCACCACTTTCCTCCTTTCACCTCAGCTCTACTTAACTCACTGATGTTAATTGGCCTTGATAGTCATTTGAGTCTGTAATCATTGCCAATTCAATGAGACAAGCAAAACCTAAGTAATGGAAAGTTAGTATTTGCAGACAATATGATTTTTCATCTCAAAAATCTAAGAAATTCATCTGGAAAACAATTAAACAAAATAGAGTTCTTCAAACACAGTTATGATGTCAATTTTTTAAAAAAATCAATGTTTTTTATACAATCCCAATATCAGGTAGAAAATACCTACATTTAAATCCAATAAGTAATATGTAAGACCTATTCATACACATAAAGAAAATTATAAAATTTCAATGACAGAGTAATCTATTAATAATAATAAATACAATGCTAATAAAAACAATAGTATTTACTAGCACTTACTAAATATCAGGTAATGTCCTTCTTTATATTATCTCATTTGAAACTCATTTCTCAATGCTTTGAGATCAGTTCTGTTAGAATCCCAATTTTGTGGATGAGTAAACTAATACATAGAAATACTAAATGATTTGCTCAGAATCTCATAGTCAGAAGCATTATGCTATGTTTCTAGATGAGAAAATTCAGTTTCATAAATACATCAGTTCTTCTCAACTTACTCTGTAATTCATGGAATCCGAATTAAAATCCCACTTTGATTTTTTTAAATAAAACTTGACAAACTAATTCTGATATTCACATGGATAGAGAAATTTTTTAATAGCAGAAACATTTTTTTAAAAAAACAACAAATGAGGATTTGCCCTACAAGATTCTAAAAGAGTCTATGAAGTTAAAGTAATTAAGATGTTGTATTTGGTGCAGATATAGAAAAAGAGATGAATGAAATGGAATAGGGTACAGAAACTAAGGTATATATGTATGTCCTTAATGTTTAATAACTGGTGGTATTTCAAACCAGTAGGGGAAAGATGAGGATCATGTAATGAATAGTTTGTGACAACAGTTTATTCATTGAGGGAACTGGTAAACTAGACCTCTCCATATGATATAGCACACAAAAATAAACTTCAGATGAATAAAAAAGTTAAATGTAAAAATTAAGCTATAAAAAATAAACTAACTAAATAAATAAAATAAAGGAGCATGTTTTTTATAACTTGAGATAATGAAAGTCTTCCTAAGCCAGATTTTTTAAATCCCAGAATACATAAGGAATAAACTAACGTATCTGACTCCATTTTAAAAAATATATTTTAAAAATTTTCTAAAATATAAAGCACCATACAAATGTTAAACCTCAAGTGACATTTGAGAGGAAAAGTATATGACCTATTTGACCAAGAAAATAGTAACAATAATAATAATATCAGACTATATACGGATGTCTACAAATAAGGAAGTGACAAGCAACCCAAGTTTTTCAAAATGGAAAAAAATATAAAAAAGACAATTCCAAAAGAAGTATAAATTCCCAATAGACATGAAATTAGATTCACTCTCACTAATCATTAAGAAAATCAAAGGTTTTAATGATATAATATTTTCTACCAGAATAAGACAAAATTCAAAGATTGATGATGTACTATATTGCTTAGAATTCATTGAAAAGAGCATTCTCACAGTGTCAAGTACAATCTAAATTGGTGAAACCTCTTTGGAAGGAAAATTGTCAGTATCTGTCTATATTTTAAATGTACTTCTCCTTTGTTGGATCAATTCCATTTCTGGTGATCTAATTTTGGTACATAACAGCACATATGCTCAAAGATGTAGACACAAAGATGATCATTGCTTCATTAGCTGTGCTAGCAAAACCAAGCAAGCAAGCAAATAAACAGACAAGAGCCAAAAACTTAAATGGTCATTGATGGGTGAGGTGAATGGTTATTTAAATTATAGTAAATCTAAAACATGGAATACTACACAGTTGTTAACCAGTAAAGAGGAGCTACTTAGTCACGGTGGATTATTTTTTGATGTGCTGTTGAATTCAGTTTGCTAGTATTCTATTGAGGATTTTTGCATCTATATTCATAAGTGGTATTGGTCTGTAGTTTCCTTTTCTTGTGTCCTTTCCTGGCTTTGGTATCAAGGTGATACTGGCTTCACAGAATAAGTTGGGGAGTATTCCTGCCTTCTCAATGTTATAGAATAATTTCTGTAGTATGGGTACCAGCTCTTTTTTGTAGGTCTGATAAACTTTGGCTGTGAATCCATCTGGCTTTTCTTGTTGGAAGCTTTTTTATTACTGCTTCAGTCTCATTGGTCATTATTGGTCTGTTTATTAGGCAGGGACCAAATCCGCAGATGACAGATACAAGCCAGGAGGGCAATTCCTATGTGTGCAGAAGCCAGAGACCAATCAGGGGAAGGGACTGCAGGAAAATGCAGAACACCTGACAATTATGTATATCAATCATCTGGTAACATCTCACACATCGCATAAGCCCTCCCCTGGACCAGGCCAATAAGAGGAAACCACCTGGGAATCCTTAATGTTGTTCTCCACTCATGGAGACTTATATGTAAGGCATGAAACCATAAAAGTTAACGGAAAATGTTGTAAAAACTGTTCTAGATATAGGTCTAGGCAAAGAATTTATGAAGAATACCCCAGTGGTAACCACAACAACAAAAATAGATAAATGGGACTTGATTAAATTAAAAGGCTTCTGCACACCTAAGGAAATAATCAAGAGAGCAAATAGGCAACCTACAGAATGGGAGAAGATATTCACAAGCTGTACATCTGATAAAGGGCTAATAATCAGAATCTACAAAAAACTCAAGCAAACAGCAAGAAAAAAACAAACAACCCCATTAAAAAGTGGGCAGAAGACATGAACAGAAGCTTTTCAAAAGAAGATAGATAAATGGCCAATAAACATTTGAAAACATTCTCAGCATCACTAATGATCAGGGAAATGCAAATTAAAACCACAGTGAGATATCACCTTACCCCAATTAGGATGGCTTTTATTAAAATGTCCAGAAACAATAGATGCTGGTGTTGGAGAGAGAAAGGAATGCTTATCTACTGCTGGTAGGACTGCAAATTAGTACAACCTCTATGGAAAACAGTATAAAGATTCCTCAAAGAACTAAAAGTGGACCTACCATTTGATCCGGCAATCGCACTACTGAGTATTTACCCAAAGGAAAAGAAGTCATTTTTATCAAAAAGATACCTGTGCTTGAACGTTTATTGCAGCTCAATTCACAATTGCAAAGACATGAAATCAAGCCAAGTGCCCACCAGTTCATGAGTGGATTAACAAAATGTGGTATACATATACCATGGAATACTACTCATCCATGAAGAAGGATGAATTAAGGTCTTTTGCAACAATTAGAATGGAAATGGATGCTATTATCCTAAGTGAAGTATCTAAAGAATGGAAAAAAAACCACCACATGCCAAACACCAAATTGGAACTAACTGATGGGTACACATGCACAGAAGGAAGTTAAACTCAGTGGAAGTCAAGCACAGGGGAAGGAAAAGGAGGAGATGGGCAAAACCTACCTAATGGGTACAGTGAACACTATCTGGATGATGGGCACAATTATGATCCTGACTCAAGTATAACAAAAGTGATCCATATAACCAAAAATGCTTTACCCCTGTAATATTTTGAAATAATAATAATAAAAAAAAGAAACGTGGCCACGGTGGCTCACGTCTGTAATTCTAGCACTCTGGGAGGCCAAGGCAAGCTGATTGCTCGAGGTCATGAGTTGGAAACCAGCCTGAGTAAGAGCGAGACCCCGTCTCTACTATAAATAGAAATAAATTAATTGGCCAACTAATATATATAGAAAAAATTAGCCGGGCATGGTGGCGCATACCTGTAGTCCCAGCTACTTGGGAGGCTGAGGCAGCAGGATCACTTGAGCCCAGGAGTTGGAGGTTGCTGTGAGCTAGGCTGATGCCACGGCACTCACTCTAGCCTGGACAACAAAGCAAGACTCTGTTTCAAAAAAAAAAAAAAAAAAAAAACATGAGTTACTGACATAAAAATATCTACATACATATTACTAAATGAGAAAAGAATATTGTAGCTTCAGTAGGTTCAGTAAAATTCCATTTATGTAAAAAGGAGGAGGATATATGCATATGTATTTGCAGGCAAATGATTAGAAAGATGATGGGAAAGATGCACATCAAACTGTTGGCTGTGGTACTTCTGGGGCGGGGGTAAGGAGTGGCAATGAGAGTTCCTATTTTGCTCAGTATAGTTCTGCAAAATTTCGATTTTTTTCCAGTGAGAATATCTTGAGTCTATGTAACAAATGCATATATTTGTTCTGTTTGAAATATATATTTCCATATCTATGTGAAAATGACTTTTCTCAAACTCTCATTGAGTGTCCAAATTATAACAGACACAGAATGAGGCACTGAGAATATAAAAATAGGGTCTTCACCTTCAAGTGTCTCCTGATCTGCTTGGGGGAGATGGATGCAGTGACACACGGAGTCATGACACACTGTGCTAAGATCATGGTAAATGTGTAAACAATGACGTCCTAACAAACGGGAATGGAAGGTGTGGTTCAGGGAATGACATATCTGTCTGGGAGAGTCAGGAAATGTATAACAGAGAAAGTGACGGTGATCTGGCTCTAGAAGAAAGGAGGCATTTCCTAGGCAGCAAAGATAAGGAGGGCATTTCTGGCAGAGGAAACAGTGTGTGTAGACAGGCTTCAAGAAGACAAAGCAGTAGGAAAAGATGGGGCTGGGAATGACAGTGTGATTTTTTTTAAATCTAAATTATAGTTATAGTCTTGGTACCTATTAATATGTATGTTCAACATTAGGCAAAGAAAAAATAATAATTGAAAATTTCTGTAATACTGTCAATGTTTTCTTTGAGAACTTATTTTGTGTTTTTTTTTCTTTCCTGCTACTACCCTAAATACTTGTTCCACTGGCCTCCTTTTCACATTCTAAACAATGCTACCTTTCATAGTCTAAGCTGTTCTTTCCACCCAGACAACACCCACATTTATTCTACCACTACTCATTGTTTTAAAGTAGTCTGCCTGGTTTTGTATTGCATCTTGTAAAAAGCTCAAATGCCTACCGGCTGTCATACAAATATCCAGTCTTTTTCAAATATGTGATGATTGATTTTTTAAAAAAATATTAGTAGAAATCAGGATACATTTCTTCTTAGAAGATAATAAAGTATAAACTTTTTCAACAAATGAAACATTAATATTAGACTCTCTAGTCACAGATAGGAGACATCCTGTGCTGCATGGAAGAATGTGTACCGCCTACATTCCTTGCATTCTCATCCATTCGTTCATCAATAATATTTATCCATTTTTCTTTGGTAACACATTCTATGCTTGATTTCACTCATTGTGCATTTTCTAAACCATCCACATATAAAAAACGGATCATACTAATGTTTGCTTTAACAATACAGTCTTTTGGGCAAAAGAAAAGCAGGCCTCAGTGTTCTTATGTGAAGTTTATGTGGTGAATATCTGGAACTCTGTGCCCCAGAGACTATATGAGTGACACAGCCAAGCCAGCCACAGGCCTTGTTTGGACAATCTGGCCCCTTGAAGTCAGGGAAAGCCCTTGCATTGGTTTGCTAGGGCTACTACAATAAAATATCACAGACTGGATGGCTAAACAACAGAAATGTATTTTTCACAGGTCTGGGGGCCTGAAGTCCAAGATCAAGGTGTGAGAAGGGTAACTTTCTTCTGAGACCTCTTTTCCTGGCTTGCAGATGGTTGTCTTCTCACAGTGTCCTCACACAGTGTTTATTCCGTGACTGTGCACGCCACTAGTCCACTCTCTGTTTCTTAATTTCTTCTTCTTATAAGGACATCATTAATATTAGATTAGGGCCCACAATAAGGGCCTCATTTGAACTTAATTGCCTCTTTTTAAAGGTACTATCTCCAAATATTCTCACATTCTGAAGAGTTGGCAGTTAGGGCTTCAACATGTGAATTTGGGGGAGGGCATAATTAAGCCCATAATATCCCTCTTTGTTTTTCTTTCTTTCTTTTTAATTTTTTTTTTTTTTTCTATTTTGGAGGAGTGATTGATTCTCCCCACACAGAAAGAAATTCAAGTCAGGGTTAGGTTTAATCAGTTCCCTTCATCAAGTCAGAAGAAGCTACATGTGTTCAATTGTCACATCAAGAAAGAAGGAAGGGACCTAACATATACTAGGCACCATGGGAGGGCAGTTTATAAACATTTTTCTTTACTTGATCCTCACAAAAAATTTAAGAATAAGGTATGATTATTAGGTCCATTTTACAGTTAAAGAAACTAAAGTTCAGAGACACAAATAACTCACCCAAGGGCATATATTATTTGCAGAGCCACTCCTAACACCCTGTTCTTTCCGATATCCATCAAAGTTCCTGTTCTTACCACTACCACTACGCTAGAATGCACAAAGCATAGACAGTCCCTAACACTGAGTCTGCTACCTGACAAGCACAAAATAAATGTTAGAAACCACTAGTGTATTAGGATTCTCTAGAGAAACAAAATTAATAAGATACATACAGATGTATAGAGACTTATTATGAGATTTTTGGTTCATGTGACTATGAACGGTGAGAAGTCCCATGATCTGCTGTCTGAAAGCCAGAGGCCCAGGAAAGCCAATGGTGTGGTTTCAGTCCAAGTTTGAACACCTGCAACCCAAGGGAGCCAATGGTGTTTCAGTCTGAAGGCCCGAAAACTGGGGGGCCAACAATGTAAGTCCCTTTCCTGAAGGCCCAAGAACCAAGATTGCCAATGTCCAAAGCAGGAAAAGATGTATGTCTCAGCTCAGGCAGAAAAAGAAAATTCACTCTTCTTTTGCCTTTTCGTTCTATTCAGGCCCTCGAAGGATTGACTAATGCCCACCACATTGGTGAAGGTGATCTTCATTACTCAGTCTACTGATTCCAGTGTTAATCTCTTCTGGAAATACCCTCACAGACACACCCAGAAATAATGTTTTACCAACTATCTGGGCATCTCTTAGTCCAGTCAAGTTGGATTAATAAAATTAACTAGCACAACCACAAACATCGTCATCAGTCATTACTATCATTATCATCACCACTATCACCGTCATCCTCAGTCATCATCATCATCATGATTTATTCTAAGGGCTAAGCTGATTATTCCTACCTTATTAATAAGATAACGGAAATCCAAAGAGGAAACGTATATGTGCTTGGGATTTTGACAGTTTTTCTAGCTGCAAATCTCTTTTCACTATCCCGTGTTGCCTCTCACAGAATTGTTTCTGTAGTTTGAGGATTTTATTTCTAAGAATTTTTATTCATGTGTTATTCTTCTCAAACAGGAGTCAGAGGAATGCAATATAAGGTAACAGTTGAAAGCTGGGAACCGTGAGTCAAGACTTCCAGCCCCAGGTCTGTCCATGTATGTGGGTTTTCACATAGCACACTGTTTTCCAGTTTCCCTCAGTCACAGAAATTTTATATGTATGGCACACTAAAGGGGGGCAGTCTCCTCTTCAGTATAACTTATTTCATTTTTAGATATTTACCTTTTTTTAATCTTATAATCACATTTGTCAGAAAAACATGGTAACTTTTCTAAATCATTTTCATATCCTGAATTGAAATTTATCATGAAAAACAGATAGACATATTCTTAACCATAGGAGGACTACAATCCTTGATTATCAAGTTTCCACTTGGAAGCCATATAGGCTTTTTAATTGTACTGTCAACAATATACTAGGGTGATAGTGCATATAATTAACTGAATATTTAGTTCAGTTCTGTCATGGCTATACACACAATCTCATTTTCAAAAGCTGTATAATATCTACATCCTTATGATTGTATCACGACTTGTTATTTCTAACAATGACAAATTGCATATTTTATTACCCACAACCACAGCTTGTTTTCAGTGTATATACCAGGCAATTCAAGTCTTGAAATAGTTTTCATCTATTTTAAAATTTAGCACTAATAAATATCTATGGGCATTATATGCTTTTGAAATATAATAATTTTAAAAGAAAATTTTTAATTTTATAGAGAAATCTTTAACAACATTAGTATCATTTTTCACTAAATAGTATGAGAGAAAAAATGGAGCTACTCTTTTATGCTCATCTCACGAACAAGCATAGTCTAATCTATTCATGGTCGCAGAAAATGAGAAAACTATGCTCCATGAGAGCAAGGATTATGTCTGCCACCTAGCATGATACCTAACACACTAAATAAATACATGTTAAATGACTGACTGACTGACAGAATGAATAAATACAATTGGCCTTGGTGTATAAAACCACCAACAATTTCAGCAGGTAAACATCATACTTCATTTATCTCACTTCATTTATAATTGAAAGCATTTATAACAGAGTTGGAAAATGCTGATATCCATTGGGTTGTTAGTAGTGAGGAACTGAGAATTTTGTTCTTGGTAAAATGTAATGTTGTTCATGAGGATTCTAAAAGGCTTTTGGATTTTTATACAGTCTATGAAATGTAAATAAAATTTAAGAAAATCCTTTTTCTTTTCTACTGTTTTAGCATACTTTGATTGTTTTATTTATAGTCTCTTTTTAAGAAAAATAGAAATACCACAGAACACATGTCAATATCTATAGAATTCCGGCTGCTATGATTGAAGACAGTTGTGATTTCCTTAAATCAGTTGCTGACCTCAGACTGACTGGGCATGGCAGCGGAGGACTGTGGCTGAGCGCTCACCACCTAGAATGCAATGAGTCAGCACTCTGGGTTTTCATTCCAGGCAAAGTTACTGACTCATAGTGTGACCTTAAACAGTCCTCTTGTGACTCAGTTTCTCCAAGAAAAATAGCTCTCACATAATGGAGGCGGTTAGTACTATGAGTCTCAGCTGATGTTAATAGACATTTTAAAATCTTACAAGGTAAAAATTTTAAATTTTGACTTCTCTTTCCTTCACAAATGAATAATTTAAGGTCACATCATATTTGTATTTATTTTTTTTCTCCTTAAAGATTTTATAAATATAAATATATTACTTTTTGTTAAAAAAAGGGAATCGTTTGTATGGGCTATATCAGAACATACCTACAATGCTCAACACCTGAAAGCTATAATTACGTAATACCAAAAATATTGATATTTTAAATATAATAACAGGTTTTGAAAAATACAGATATTTTAAATAATTAAATTAATAATTAAATTAAATATAGTACTCAATTTAAATAAACTATATACATATGTAAAAGATAAGGACCAGATGCAGAAGAGGAGACCAGATGAGAACCAACTAGGAAGAGGAGACTAGACCAGGTGAGGAAGATGAGACTGGACGAGGAAGAGGAGACCAGACTAGAAGAGCAGACAAGACTGGACAAGGAAGAGGAGATGAGACCAGACGACACCAGATGAGGAAAAGAAGATCAGACCTGATGAGGAAGAGAGAGCTAGGTTCTTAATATGCAATATCTCATTCATACCTCATGAACCATCCTATAAGATAGGTATTCTTCTTTACCTTTTTTACAGATGGGAAAACTAAGTCTTAGAGAAGTTATATAATCTGCCCAAGGTAACACCTTAACTAATGAAACTGAGAATCAAACCCAAGCCTGATTCCAGAGTCTCTGATCTTAGCCATTATGCAAGTCAGATACCTTCTTTCTGCCTATATGGTTGTTCCCACAGCTTCCTCCAAAGGTGTCCTCAGGCTGGCCCTGGGGCTGAACCACAGTTGCTGTCCTGGTGATTTCCAACCCCAGATTTTATTTTTACTATGGATGTGGGGAGGGGCACAGTCCTGGGCTGGAGGGTAGAAATTGGGCTTCTTGTGCTGCTCTGTCTCTGGACACAAGAGAGTGAACTTTCAGCAGGCGTCTCTTGCACTAGGCCTCACTTGCCCCATTGGTAACATGGGAAGAATAATCCTACTCCTGGTTCCTGACAAAATTACTCTTTTTTTGAGATTATATTTAGAAAAATCTACATAAAGGATTATCACTTATTAAACTATGTATAGATCTAGCCCCCAACCAAAGTCCCAGACTTAATTCTCAAAAGTTCCCAGCAAACTTGGAAAACCTCCAAAGGATCCTTACCTCCCTGCCTTTGTTCATGCCTTTCCACATATCTGAAAGGCTTCCTCATCTTCATCTACCATAATCCTACCTATCCAAAAGGCCTAGTTCATAGGCTTCCTCCTAGAAGGCGTTTGTGGACAGCTGTCCTTGAAGTGATCCATTTCTCCTACTTAACCTTTGGCTGTAAGCACTTAAGACAGGCATAACTCCTAGCCTTACCATATAATTACTGAAGTATCAGACATCTCCTCTATGGAGGACATGTGTCTGGTTTTGCTTACCTAATATCTTTTCCCCCTTTTAGTAACAGCAACTTGATTTTCCTCTGGTGAACAACCTTCTCTCACTTTTAATCCATATGATTTGTATGGAGTCAACCCCACTTCCAATCCGGGGGTAGGCATGTGACATAGCCCTATTCAGAGTTACTATAATGGGTTCAGTGAAGGGCAAGTGACTCAATTAAAAGCATTGAGAATTACTCCTAGGACTTTTGCTAGGACCATTGGCATAAAGAGCTCTATTTTTGCTACAGTTGCGTGCAAACATGGAGCTGTAAGGGACTTTCACATGGAAAAAAATTCCTGAGGAGGAAGCCACCCAAGAGCAGTTTGTAGAAAGAGACCTAATCTGGAGAATAACATTGTTGGAAACTCTTGGATCTTAGATTCAGCTATTCCCGAAACTATTAATAGAAGTAACCTGCCTAGGACAAATAAATTCTGTCCCCTACATCTCTCCCCCTAAAAAAGATAAAATTGTTCATTTCATCTGATAAGTATTTCCTAAAGCTTATGGATAAAATCTTTTTTTAAAATATAATAAGTGACAGGAAGATGATTTTACAAAAGCTTCCTCATCTCTGTCTTTACACTTTCTAAAAATATCTTTTAAATTTGATTAAAAGTCAAAAAGTATGCCCAAGTTCTGAAAACTGAACTTCTGTGCCTACAGTTCATCATTCATTCATCACTCACTCATTTATCCCACAAATGTTGCTAGTGCTCACCATGTGCTACATGCTGCAGATGTAGCGATGAGCCAACGGAAATAGCGTCTTCTCTCATAGAATTTACCTACCAATAGGAGACAAATGGTATGTGGAGAGGCAAATAAAGTAACTGAAGGCTGTTGTGTGAACAAAGAGTCGAAGAAGAGGGTGTGGTAGAGAACAAGGGAAGAGGATATTCTTGAAAGGATGAACAAGGATCATATCCCTAAGACGTGACAATTCAGCAAGCCCAAAGGAGGAGAAAAAGTGGCCTTCCATGAAGAGGAAACTGAAGCAAAAAAGATTCTGAGATATGAAAACATGTGAAATGTCCCAGACACAATGGTAGGACCAACATGGACAAAATGCAATGAGAGACAGAGAGGCACCAGGTCATGCCGAGTCCCACAGGCCTAGGGGAACTACAAGGATTTTATTTGAAGTGTAGTATGACATTTCATAAATATTTACAATAAAAATTTTCATTTATTAATAACATGCTTAGTTATTTTGAATGACTTCACTTATTCTCATTTCATAGCAAGTCAGGCTGGGCAAGGACTATCTTCATTTCATTTTTTCCTTTATTTTCTCAATCCATGCCCACTCTCCACTTGTTTCTCATATGTGGTCACCCCCTCTCATCTACTTGATTTAGATACTTGAGTGTGTAGCATTGTTTTATGTATTCATATGGTTTTGCATAAATTGAGCTATATTCTCATTTTATCTCTTCCCCCAGCACTGTGCTTTCAGCCTATCCATGTTGTTGTTTAGATACTTGGTTCAGTGCCTCTAATCCTGCATGTAAATCCATCGAATGTAGCCATATTTCACGTATCTACTCCTTTAGCTAGCACTGCAAAGGGGACTTCAATTTTCTAATAACACAAAAAAATCATCCTGCAATGAATTGCCTCCTGCACATCCACTTGTGGACCTGAGTAAGAAATTATCTGGAAAGTATACTCAGGGGTGGCATGGCTGAAACTTAAAGTATATAGGTACTTAACTTACCTATGTGCTTTCATGTTGCTTTTTAGACTAGTTGTAATAACTGACATTGTCATCCACAACAGCCCCAAAAGTTCTTGTTCTCTATATCTGCACCAACACTTTGTTTTATGCACCTTTGTGATTTTGATATTTTGATGTCTAAACAAGAGTATCTGATATTTTAATTCTTATTTCTCATTATTAGTGAGTTTGAGCATCTCCATATATTTGTTGGTCATTTGCATTTCTCCTTAAGGGTACCATCTTTTCCCTTTTTTTCTATCAGTTTTCTTCTCTTTCTTCTCTTCTTCTCTCATCTTTCTCTTTTCTTCTTTTTTATTAGTTTTCTTCTTTTCTTTTATTCTCTTCTTTTTCTATCAGTTTCTTCTCTTTCTTCTCTTATTATACAACTGTTGAGTTGTACAATAGATAGTGATCTCTCATTGCTATTTAATAATATCAATTATCTAGTCTGTCTATTGGCTTTATTGTTAATTTGGGGCAGAAATTCTTAACTTCAATATAGCAAGTCTATCAGTTTTTTACTTTTCGATTTAAACTTTTAGAGACTTTGTTAAGAAATCTTTCCCCACTCCTAGGACACAAAAAGATCCTCTAAAATTTTTTATATTAATTTACCTTATACATTTAAGCATCTGGAGTATTTTTGTATGTGATATAAAGCAGGGGCACAAATTTAGTTTTTTCCAAATAATAAGCCAATAATTTTAATATCATGTGTTGTAAAAAACTACTCTTTACATGTTACTTTTTGTTGAAATTATACCATAGGTTCAATCCTATGGTATTATAGGATTATACCTGAGCTGTCCATTAGTTTATTTTTCTGTTCTTGCCAAGATGATATTATATATTTTTTCTTCTAATTAGTGTGATTTTGTATTATATCTTAATACCTTAAAGTCAAATTTTTCTCAGCTTTTCTCTAAGAGCATAAAGAAAGTATTTAAATCCATCAAACTTACTCACCTCACTGAGGGAGAAGAAAGAAAAATACTTAGAAACATTCCAATATTTCAATTGTCAAATAAAAAAATAGGGATTATAATTGGATTAACCATTGATTTAGTTAGTAGGCAAACCTTGAGCTATTTCAAGTGAGGCTTATATCTGTAAAAGGTAGATACACACATATACATATATATGCACTGGTGATTTGAATTAAAAACCCAAAAGTGTCTTATCACCATTTTGTCCATAATGCCTGAATAATCCAGCTATTCAATATTTATTCTTCTGGGCAAAACTATTTAGACAAACACCTCATGGGAGGAGACATATGAATAGCAAAAGTGAGAGCCAAATGAATCTGCTATTTTCATTTGGTTAATTATAGGCATCCCAACTTGACTGTTATCTGACAGTATTTTTAAAATTTAGGGAAGGCTCACAGTAGAGTCTAAAAAGGGGCCCTTTCTCCATCCCTCTGACACCCTCGCCCAGCTGTGTGTCTGGATGGTCAGCATCCTCGTGCGGAGGGCAGATGGTGACTGTCACAGTCTCTGCCATAAGATTGTATCCCCAAGCATGGTGGTGTATTCCTGTGCAAGGAAGTTTTGCTATTTCAGATGTTGAAAGAATTTCTTTTTTATTTGTGGTCAGCATTAAAATATCTAAAACTGATTGCTATTTGATACTATCTTTTGTTTTTTCTTTTTTACATTGCTTGCCCAATATCTTTGTTAAAAACAAACAAACAAACAAACAAACCTAACTCTTAGTTTTCCTGCTAGAGTGATCACCCAAGAATCCTCCAACTGGGATTCAGTCTTAGATATTCTCTGATCTCTATGGAAAAGTTGGATTTAATTAAATGCTTAGGCGTCAACCCTGTGGTTCATATGTAACTACTGCCATTCCTTTTGGTCCATTGCTCTTCTCATCTTGTAGTGTTATGGGATTCTGTGATTCAATGATTATTTTCTTTATGTAAAAATTACAAGTGGGAAGAGAGAAAAAATCAACACATAGGGGGAAGGAAGGAAGAAAATATGCAAAGATTATAGAAGAGAACTAGGATATGTTACTATTATTATTTTTTACTAGAAGACACATTCTATAAAGTAACATGTCCTGTTTCTGTTTGACGTCATTGATAAAGGAAAGTGGTTGAAGGTAATTTAACCTTTGCTACTTTTGTTGTTTCCTAATTTCTTCATTGGTAAAGCAAACAGAATCTACACATACACACACACACACACACACACATACACACACATACACACTGGGGTTGGGGGAGGTATGTTGAGAATCATCAAAATAATTATCTGGGAGAAAACCCTACACTCTATGAAGAAAATATATCCTCTAATTCAGGGTTTTATTTTTATTACTCTTACTACTATTAACAATTTTAATATCTTAATAGAACACAGATAAATCTAGTATTAATTTTTTGAGCCTTATCAACCACTTGCTTTTTTCCCCCCTCAACTCCAGATTACTATATACTGGATATATCAGTTATTGAAGGTAATGTTGTATTTCTGAGATGATTCTACTCTAAGCTACCTTGAATATTGGTGGGGTAAATTCTCTTCTGCTGATTTTTCTTAATTATTATATTGTTTTATAATCATAAGGAGAATAAAAAATAAAGCACCTTTCTGTTTGTAGAGAAAATTTTATATACAGCAGGGTTCATGTCAACATCTAGCTTATGCCGTTTTCTCTGGGGTCTTGCTTCATGTAAAGTCTGTGAGTTATCAGTGGCGTTGGCTTTAAAGTTGCTGGATTAGTCTTGGCATAATCTAAATGACAGCAAGAGGTTTGTTTGTTCCACCTTTTTCAAAAGTTTAAAACGTTGCTACCTATATAGATATTTCTTTGGGTATTTTCCTTAGGCTTTCAATAACCTCAACTCATCATGTAGGTATAATTTATTTGTTTTTATTTTGCACCTTGTGAGAGATGCCTAGTACAAAGACAGAGGATACTTCTAATGCTTTGTGAATATTATGGATTGTTCACAGCTACTCTTTTCTTCCTTGCGTTCTTCCAATTTTATTCCTAAGAGGATCTAGGTGCCAGTATCCCTGAGTGAGTTTAGTCCTGTTCTCATTCCACTGACCCTGGATTGTATCCCTGTATTTACTGCTTTATTACGGAGGGTAATGTGATAATCAAAAACCAATGTCTACTTGATGTTTTAGCATTTTCAAGCAACACAGTCTTATAATCTCCTACCTGTATTGTTATTTAGCTTCTCCCCAGTGTAGAGGATGCAAACTCCATGGAATTATGAACCACAGAATTTTACACTCTTAAGACTTTTGGCCTTCTTGGTATACCACACATCACAGATACTCCCAAAGTAATTGTTGAGTGAATGACCTACTAAAAAGATCCTAAAATAGTAATATCAGAATGGCAATACCTGTTTCTGTGACAGAACTTTGATAGATTTAACTCTCTTAAACTACATCATGGAAGCAACTACTTGTTCTGCCTAATTCTATAGTCAGATCTAAACTCTGTTTTTAATCTGTTTAACAACAGAAACTAATGCCTTTTACAACACAGTCCTACTGCAATTAACCATCAACACATAAGCATATGGGTAAAAGAATATTTGTTTGCTGAAATTCATTCCTGGTGAACCCATTTGAATTCAAGAGCATTATTTTTATTGTTTCTAATTTATGGGTCCTATGAACAACCCCTTCCCCTTTTTCTTTTGGGAAATTGTTGTAATATCTGTCCATTTCTCATACTTATTTCTCTATAAGTTTTCACAAACTGAATCATTATCAAGAATGTTTATAGAATTCAATCTGTGATTTATTTTATTATCTTGGAATGATATTCAGCTAGGCTTAGTGACCTAAGTCATACAAGGCAGTTACAACTTTTCTGTCTCTGAAGCACAGTAACATTGTGGTTATTTCATCAGGCTCCAGAGTCAGGCTGCCTGAGATTAAATTACTAGCTGTGTGATCTTGAGAGAAACATTTAACTTTTCTGTGCCTCAGATTCCTTTCTGGAAAATTTAAAGACAAAACAAATATAAAACCAATAGCATTACTACCTTGAAATGTTATTAGGATTAAATGTGTTTTCTATGTAAAACATTTATGGCAGTTCACAGTGATTAAGCAAGACGAGGACTGACCTGGGACACTCAGACAGATAATATCCTGCCCACAGATTCCCCACAGAGTTTCCAAGGCTTTGGTGGGCCTGCATCACAGTTCAATGTTTTCCTTGTCCAGTTCTGCTTCCTCCTCCCTTCCACAAGTGTTAATCCCTAATAAAGAGTTTGAAACTCAAATTCCACCTCAGCGTCTGAAGATATCAAATGTTTCTAGAGAACCCAGTACATAACATCAGCTCATCAGAAAATTCTCAGAAGTTTCCTACAGATGTTTCCCTTTAATATCTCATTGACATAGTTCATGTTTGAAGTACGAGTTTGATTTCATACTCTTCCAATATAATTTTAAGTTGAATTCACATTTTTAGTCTAAGTTCATAGAATTATACCATCTGCTACTACAAACTTTTACTTACATGCATTCTCAATTATTAAATAAACTATATCAAATTTCTCATTTATAAATTAATATATGTAGGTAAAAAATTTCGAAAATTTTTAAAGGAGTACAGGAAAAAATTAAAATAACCAATGTCATTGTCACAATGTTAGAATTAAGCTATAGGTAGTTTTTATAAATCTGTTCCCATTTGACATAATGGGAACATAGTCCTATATTATGCACTCATACACTCATATAAATAAGTTTTCAATATGCACTGATGACTAACAACAATTGTTAACATATATCAAGTGCTTATGTGCCAGGTACTAGTCTAAGCTCTTTCTGTATATGTCTCTTTTTGCATACATGGTAAGCCTCTGCAATAACAACTATTATTTCCCCATTTTAGAGATAAACAAAGTGATGGCCTGGGAACTTAAGCAATTTGTCCATGGTCACAACATATGCAAATGGCAGAGCTAGGATTCAAACCCAGCCGTGTGACTCAAAGAGGTTCTTAAGCCTGAAAACAAAAATTACTGCCTTTTTTTTTTTGCTTAAAACACCTGATATGTAACATCATCAGTGGCAATAGTCTAAAATCTAGGACACCATGAACATCTTTACCTTCATATTATTTGTCACATCTAAATCCCTGCTTTTAGGCACCAGGATTACAGAGAGGCATAAGACAACTTCTATTTCTTAAAAGTAACCTAGTAGGCAAGAAAGATGGGCATAACTAACCTAAATATGAGAGTAAAATAAGAACTCTTTGGGGGGCAGAACAAATCGCAGGTTGAATAAAAAGGGAAAATGATTCCAAATGGAACTTCAGCGAGGGGAATGAAATCTGGAGAACTGTGAAGAGGTGAAAGGAGCTTCCCAGAGTAGGACAAGTATAACAAACAAGGACATGAATATACTGGGAATGCTGGTAAAATGACAGAGAGACCAACCAAGAGATCATAGATTTATTTATTTTATTTTACTGAACTAAACCGTTCCTGAACAGCTGCATGAAATTTGAATTTCTATAAACTAAATTATATTTAAAATACTGGGGCACTAACTAAATGAAACCATTTAACTTTAAACAAAGCTAAGGATTCCTTCATAGAATATAAAATCACACCTTTTCTTTGTTTTTAAATCTACTTAGTAATTCTATATTTTCTTATGCTTGGATTTTTAAACCAATGGAACCTGTTCTTTCATGCTTTATGTAGTGTTCTTTGTAATTCATGGTTCTGCTTCTACTTTTTATACATAGGGGTTTTTTCTTGTTTGTTTGTTTGTCACAGTTGATTGCATTTCTCATGTTTCCTTTTCTGAGTCTGTAAATACTGCATACCAACAAAATATACAAAAAAGGAAATATTCCTCAAAGTATTTCAGAATCAAATTTATTTTTCTGTAATTTGATTTATAGGTAATGCCAAAGAAGGAATCAGAGAACATTTTAAAATAACTCCTAATTAGTAACAGATGAAAATGGATTAGCTAAGTTTAGGCATGGAATCCAGGCAGCTGATTGTGTTGGAAATGCACATGCTTCCGTAGGTGGATACACCCCCTCTTTCTAGACAGGGCCCACCCAGTGATTTCTGTGTCCACATTTATCAGGGTCCATATTTCCATGTACTTATACAGTATTGGTTGAAAGTATTACAGGGAGAAGAATTATCTGGCTAAAACTGCCTAACAGTTTTCAACCTTTAAAACTTCATGCTTTAAAAAAATATTACCGACATCTTATCTTTGATGGGTATTATTTTACTTTGTAAAACCCTTGTCTTTGCTGTTTTCATCAGTTTTAAAAGTAAAGGTGACTCTGGTCCTGAAGAGTAGCATCAGGACAGGAAACTCCTTCTCACTCTCTCAAAAGTACTGATCTTTAACTTCGAGTTTGCATCATCCTAACCTGCCTGTGCATAGGCCTAACACCGTCCACAATGGAAAACTACAGAGAGAATCTGATACCACATGAGTGAGGGACACCATGAGTAAAATGTTTTGGCATATTTATATCAGGATTATACTTGTGTGTGGTCCGGATTTGTTGAAAGAGGCTGGGCTTGATGTTGGCTAATGCTAAGTAGTGCAGAGTTTTCATACTCCAAGGTTTAGGGAAACAGAAAAAATATCACAGAGTGGCAGAATCCACAGTAGCATTTGCAGTGACTGGGGGTTGTGGGGGAGGGCAGGCGGAGAGGCATGTTCAATTCATTCAGATACTCAAGAATCATAAACACCAAGGTAATTGTGGTAGTCACCCACAGGACACATGTCATGTTCATCTTTCTGCTTGATGTAATTGTTAAATTTTCAGGAATTTTGCAACTTGCCTGATTGTTCACTGGTACTATGAAATTTGTCATGGTGGGAATATTTACAAAGTGAAAATTGGTAAATGCTATGATTCAAGTCTTCTTCTTCCCAAGGAGCCAGTTATTAATATCAGTACACCACAGGTTTGTGGGAAAGCAAAATCCATGAAATTAGTAAGTAGAAATTATGACAGAATTTGGGGAAATAAAAGTGTACCAGGAGTTCATTATATCGATAGGAATCTTATTCCAAGGAAGACTTTTCCAGAAACATAAAGAAAAAAAGTTAAGAGTAGAAGCACATAAACTGGAGATGTTCCTTGCACCCAAGACCCATCATCAATCTGGGTAATTGTCCACAGGGATAACCATCTAGACTTTTCATTCCTGGATACTTTAACCTCTTGTCACCAGTAACTTTCAATTCTTCTCCACATTTATGACCACATTTTGGACCTTCTTATCACCTACAGGGTTCTATTTCTGAGATCTATATTTCAAAGATCCTAGTAAACACATCTCATTTATTCACTCTTTAAACAAATATTTATTTCATATGCCACCAGAATTATGGATATTAAGTATAATGTGATGAACAAGAAATATACTATTATATTTAATATAAAAAATATACTTAAATTTCCTTCTATAACAGAAAATAGACAATAAATAAGTAAACTAACAAGATAATTTCTGATAGTGATATGCTTTAGAAAAGAAATGTAGAAGGGTGATGTGACAGACAATAATCATGTTGGGGTAAGGAGGCTACTTTACCTAGCTTGGTTTGGGCAAAGCCTCTCTGAGAATTCATATCAGTTGGGATATAAGAAGTGGAAAGAACCATGCAAAGAGAAGAGAGAAAGGCTATCTGGGCAGAGCAGAAAACATGTGTAGAGGCCCTAAATTGGAAAAATCTTGACTTGTTTCAATAACAAAAGTGGAAGAATGTTAGTGGTGAGAGGTAAAGAAAGAACAAAAAGTAATTATACAAGATAGGGATAGAGAACTGAGAAGAGACTTGTAATGCATGGTAATATTTTTAGATTTTATTCTAAATACACTGAAAAGCTTTTGTAGTATGTTAAACTGGAAAACAACATAATCTGTTTCTTATTTTTAAATGATTCCTCTGTCTGCTGTATGAAAGTTGTGTTAAAGAGCGATAAGAATAGAATCAGGAAACCAAAGAGAAGGGCTTTATAAGTGTTCAGACAGATATAAAAATGTCTGGAACTGTGGTGAAGGTGATAAAGATAGAGATAGGTGGATAGATTTTAGAGAGATTTTAGGAGTACAATTAATAAGATTTGCTCTTGAATTGTATATTAGATAGAAAACAGAATATGCAAAAATAGCTCTTAAGAGGATACTGTACTTTAAGATAGGAGTCTGCCAGCCTCCTCATTTGCAGGCAAATTAATAAATTTATCTTTCCTTCTCCTCAAATTACTTGTCCTCATTCTTTTGATGCAGCCTCAGAGACACGTGCCGAACTTTCAGTAACAGAATTTGGCATCCCTGGGTGGGCCTAGGTTGCCCTAGGTGGTTTTAGCGCCAAAGGTATTTTCCAGTACTTCCAAAAAGGTCTTACTTCAAGCTAACCAATCCAAACGAAGTCAAATTCTGCAAGCTGACTCCTACCCAGACATCTCTAGGAGATGGAGAAAATCTTACTCTTTGTGCTCACTGGGCTCCAGAAGTGCGGACAAAGAATGATGGTCTCCTGAACTGCCTATAGAAAGTATACTTATTACATGGAAGCAGGAAGACAGCAGAACACATCCTGCCCAATAAAGTAAACTCTATCAAAGTCTCTGTCTTCTCATGCTCAGAAAAAATAATTCTCATTTTATAGGAAACAATGAGCAAGGGGGACGAGAAGCTACTAGTGTCATTCTCATGGCCATCTCCTAATGGAAACATGGTAGTGATTGTCTCTGAATATTGGGATTTTGGATTTCTTTGCTTTCTTATTTGTATATTGTTCGACTATATTATAATGAATATCTACCTTTACTGAAACAGTAATATGCATACGTCTCTTGTATTTTGTTTCTCAAGGCCTTCTCACATGTTCTTCCTTCTGCTTAGAATGTGTTATATCCCGATCATACCTAGCTGCTACCAAACACCAATATTTATCATTCAAAGCATAACTGAACTATCACCCACTCTCAAATTATTCCCTGTCCCACCCACAAACAATACTATATATATCATACACCCTAATTACCTGTTTACTTGTCTTTCTTCCATTTAAGAGAAATGGCAGCTTCTTGGGGGACTCTCATATTTTCCAAGACAATTAGTTCCAGTATATATTAGCTGCTCAACATATTTTTATTGAATTGAATTGAATATTATTTCTTATCTGGATGCCACTAGGTAAATGGATAAAGAAACCAGCTACACCATGGACTCAGGGCTCTCATCCTAATTCCACAAGGTTTTGGCCCTAGTAGCATGATTGGTATCACATATTCAGATGGCATTCCTTTACTTCAAATTTAAAGAAAGGCAGCATCCTAAACATTTCTGAGAACTAGTAGATGGCTGTTGGCTCAGAGAAGAGGACTTGACTCCTGATGAAACTTTGCCACTACTTTTTCTTCCTAGTCTTTGTCTTTCAAACAAAGCTTCTTTTAAAGCAGAACTTTCTGCTCTCTGAAAATACAGAGGCAATTGGCATTCAGTTCTGTGTTGGTGTATTTTTAATTAGAGCATTGCAGTATGTTTTTTTTCTACACTAAAAAAAAAAAAAAAAACTCACCCACAAGGCTGAGAGTTTAAAAACACACCTTTTAAATACACCAATAAAATTTTATTTGGCCACTAAAAAAAAAAAACAAAAAACACTTGCTATAAAGCAGTTGAAGGCTGCTTGCCTTTTCTGGTAAGAAAGCATGTTTTTGAGGAGCAGTATGCCCAGGGATTAGGAGCCCAGACTCTGAGTCAAATTGGTCAGTAGGAAGTCTGGTTTCACCAGCTTCTTGTTGATGACTCTGAGCAAGTCATTTGATCTCATTGAGCCTCAGTTTCCTCATTTGTAAGATAAAGCATTATGCTGGGGTTAAATATTAAGTATTTTAAAGAGTGACTGAAAACAGTAAGGTTAGTTGAATGATCAGTAGAAAGTAAGCATTATCTAAGCATTAACTATTATTAATATTCTTACATAGAAACTGTGATTCACCTAAAAGTGTGGTTTTTAAAAAATAGGTTTAAAAAATCAGATTTAAATATGTCCATAAGACCCATTTTGAACTGCTTAGTTTTTCTCTGCTTAAAATGAAAAATAAATTTAACACAATTTAACAACTGAAAATGTATTTACATGCAATTGGTTCTTGTTTTTGCTTTTTATTGGGAAGTTGCCATGTAGTTAGTTAATATCCTTGCTTTGTTTTCAATCTATTTGCTGAAAGTTTCCTGCTGTCAGTTTCAAAACATGAGAACTACTTTAGAAGTCAATCTTAAGAATCAATACACAATCAATTTAACACACGTATCTTCATGTTAAAAGGAGATAGCTCAGCCACTGAAAATTCAGTGATGTAAGGAATGCAGCCAACATTTCCTGAGGGATTATTTTCAACCATAGCCAAAACCAAACAACCCACCTGAAGGATTTCCCATCCCCCTATGCTATTCCTAAATTCTCTTCCCTTATCTTCTGTATCATAATCCCATGGGACCTTGCACAGTACAGAATGTATGGAAAAGGACTGAAAAATGGTCTTTGTTTCTCACCTCCCAATTATCTCTTTAAGTCACTCTAATCGGATTTGTGTTGTGATTATGTAACCAAAACTGCTCTTGTCAAACTCCCTGACAACCTTGACCTTATAATATCCAGTCACCAATTCGCTGTTTTATCTCTTGACTTTTAAGACACCAAATAATTCTGTTTTTTTCTCCTACTTCAATGGCTTCTCCTTCCCTGCTTCCTCTCCAACTCCTCTTCCTCTGAGAGAATCTAAATGTCGATGGTCCTCCAAGGTGTAGTCCTTGGCCTTCTTTCTCTTCTGACTTCACTGTCTCCCTAAGCAATTTCATCTCCTCTAATGTGATTAAATATCACAGATATGCCAATTATTCCCAAATCTATTTTTTTAGCTGTAATGTTTTTAAAACATGTCCACAAATATTTTGATATACCTTCTGCCAAAGATGGAATCTAATTCCCCTCTTTTTGAATGTGGGCACATCTTATTTACTTACTCATTTCAAATAAATAGAAACCAAAGTGAAGGTGTGATATTCCTGATACTACATTAGAAAAAGCAATACACCTTCACCCTGGCTCTGTCTCTCTCTCAGGACATGCACTCTTAGAACTCAACTGCCTGTGAAGAAGCCACAGCCGCAGAGGCCACGAGTAGGAGCTCTGACCCAGCTCCAGCAGATGGCTGACTGCCACCACCAACCACCAGACACATAAGTAACTCAGGCTTCAGATAAGCCCTGCCTCCAGCTTTTGAGTTGCCCCAGCTAACGCCAAACGAAGCAGAAACAAGTCCCCATCAAGCGCTACACAAGTTACAGAATTGCAAACAAAATGAATGTTGCTGTTGTCTTGAGCCGCTAAGATTTGCCAGGCAGGGGTGTGGCGGGGGTGAGGGGATGGTGTTATGCAGCATTAGATAACCAGAGCACTATGTAGACCCTTCTTCTGTACTCCAAACCCTGATCACTCACCATCCCCACTCCAATCTATTATAGGAAATTCAATTTTATATGGCAAAAAAAAGAATTCATAATTTCCTCCCCATAAAACCTATTCCTCCCCCATCTTCCCTATCTTAGTCAAAGTCACCACTACTCAGTTCATTCCTCAGGCAAAAACCTGGGGATCATCCTTGAATAAGGCTTTTTCCTTACACTGCACATCCAATCTGCCAGCATTCAGCAGTAATTACCTGCAAAATATACCTCTAAGATGGCCATTTCTAATTACATCCACTTCACCTCTTGTAATCATCATCACCATCATCTCTTACAATGAATGTCTGGATTAGTACAATAGCCTTCTAAAGTGCTTTCCATATTTACCCTGCTACAGCCCACTCCCTGGACAAGCATTCCCTGTCCACACGCTTGAACGGCTTCCCACAAAACTCACTGCAATGTGCAGGCCTTACTGTGGCTGACAGAGTCACACATGAATGGGCCTCTGCCTTCTCCTCAAATTTTATCTCCTCCCACTTGCTCACTTGGCTCATTTGATTCTGTCAAGTTGATTTCTTTTCCTTTTCTTTCTTCTTCTTTTTTTTTTTTTTTTTTTTTTTTTGCTTTTTCAGGAGCAGGTGTTGCTCATTCCTATCCCTGACTGGTTGGGTCTTGTCTGTCTGGAAGACTTTCCCCGGCCCCCAGCCCCACCCCTGCAAACCTTGCTCCACTGGGACACTCAAGTCTCTGCTCACATGTCACCTTCTCAGAGAGGCCTTCCTCTATATGTCAAGTCCTCCATCAGCCCCTAGTACTCTCTATTCTCGTGTGACTTTTTTTTTTCTCATGAAAGCACTTTTAACTATCTGAAATCATATTTATGTGTCTACTGTTTACTCTCTCCCAGATGAGAATTTAGGTTTCCTCACACGGGGACTTTCCCTGTCCTTTATGTCCTCGGTGCCAAGAGGAGTGCCTGCTGCAGCAGTCAGCATTCTACACTTAACTGATTAATAGTCTTTACCCAATAAAGAAATTGATCAATCAATTAATACATGGTGCTTGATTAAATTAGTTTGGATTTAAAAATATGTGAACTATTTTATTCAAGCTATCACCATCAATGAGAATTTGTCCTCCCTATGATGAGGCGTTCCTTGATGAATTGGTTTGACTCTGGACTAAGAACTATTTTGACATAATTTATAACTATAATGTTACCTGAAAGCCTGGATATAATAACAACTGGAACATTATACTATGTGATTCAGTACCAAAACTACATGTCGCTTTGGCCTAGAAGTTATTTATATATTCAAATGTAAATTTTTCTTGCTGTATCCCACATATTGTTTTCTGGTTTATTATTTATTCATTTATTGTCTGTTTTCTGGTTTAGCTATTGTCAAAAACTGTGAAGTGTCTGAGATTTTACCCTACTTGCAAGCTACAAGTTAGCCTACCATAGATTTAGGTGTGCTGACGAAAGATATGAGACCCGGGTAAGACAAAAGACAGTTAATTTCTCACAGCAATATCAGTAGCCAAGACATCGGCATTTTCTTGCACTAATTCCCTGAGCCCTAATTCCCAGAGGGTAATGCAACAAAGGCAGGGACACCTGCACATGCAACGGATTGTATTACGGAAGAGAAATCCCAAGTTTAGGAAACCCCAACCTTCTGCAATGGACTGCAAGCACATCTGCTCAATCTTGTCTCAGAGAGAGACATTATCCTTATTGAACTGCACAAAAACCAAAACTGTTCTATTCTCCAAAGGGAGGCATTATCTATCTTCCAAAGCTGTTTACTTTGTAACATCTTTGAAAGGACAGTCCAGGAAAAAAGCTGTCACTGCCTCTGCTCATAAAAACATGCAGAAATGCAAGAGGCTCATTGTCCACTGTTAGGGACTGAAATGTCTTCCCCAAATTGAGGTTGAAGCCCTAATCCCCAATGTGGAGGTGTTTGGGAAATGAGGCCATTAGGAGGTAATTAGGTTTTGATGAGGTCATGACTATCGAGGCCCTCAGGATGGGATTAGTGCCTGTAGGAGAGGTATGAGAGAGCTTGCTCACTCTCTCCCCAGCTAGGCACAAAGAAGAAGTCATATCAGCACACAGAGAAGGCAGCCACTTACAAGCCAAGAGAAGAAGACTCAGAATGAAACCTACTTTACTGACACTTTGATCTTGGACTTTCCCACCTCCAGAACTGTGAGAAATACCTTTCTGTTGTTTAAGCCACCCACTGTATGGTACTTTGTTATGGAAGCCCAAGTTGACTTTTAATAAAGCATCTCCCAACAGACATTGGGATGCATTTCCTTTGCATTGTCTTTTTTTAAAATGAAGGTTTTCTTAACACAGTTGGATAATAAAAGTATTTTGGCAGAGAACTATCAGAACACAAGTACCATTACTGCAGAAATATTAAAATATTACATCAAGTGAAGTGGGATCTCAGTTTTAATTGATTATTTGTTACTTAGTATTTTGTTCAGTCATCTCTAAACAAATAGGTTTTTATCATATAACAAGAAATCTAGAAATAGTGTAGATCTGGCATAGTGACTCACTGATGCATTAGAGATCTACATTCGTGTTATTTTTCTGCTCTGCCTACCTTAGTATGTAGGTAAGATATGGTGCAGAGCAATGGTCCAGCCATTCAGTTTGGTGTTGGGAAATGGAGCTGGCTCAGTAGTTAAAATGTTGGTACCACTATTGAGTGCTAATATCAATTTCACCAAGCCATCTTACCTCCCTGAGCCTCCAAGTGCTGAACTATAAAATGGCAACAATGAGAATACTTAAGGGTTCTCATGAGAGTCACAACTGCAAATGTGAGCGTTGACAAACAGCTGATTTGAATCTCCAGCAGAATTGACTTTTTTCACAGTATATTATCATCTAAATTATAAAGAAACACACAATTTAAAAATATTGCAAGGTGATGATTGTCATGTGGCCAAGGAGAAACCACAAATCAATTGAGTGTATAGCTACCATCTCTATATGCTCATCTTCCAGGTCTGTGTACTGAAGCCATATCAAAGTATTGCTACTCCAGAGAAGTGCCATTAAATTTGAACTTCTGGAACTTTACACATACTTCTCCTTCTACTGACAATGACCTGGCCCTTCAATCTACATTTGGTACTTATTCTTTGGAGTCAGGGTAAGTATTGTCTCTGGATTCTCTTTCCAGACTTCTGGGGCTAACTGGCCTCTTCCCTTGTGCCCCATTTGGTGGTCATTAGGTCATTTTAACTTGCAAGTGAATATGTTTACCCCACTGAGTAGTGAATACTTTGATGATTAAGGATCCCTTGTGATTTACCTCAGAATTAATATCTAGGATTGTCTGGTGCATTGCTTACGTTTAAATTATGTATTATGTGTTTAAATTATATTTAAACACAAACTATGAAAGAAAAGGATAGAGGAAGGAAGGAAGAAAGAGAGAGAGAGGGAGAGAGAGAGAAGGGGGGTGGGAGCAGGGAGATTGGGAAAGGAAGGAGGAAAGAGAATTGCTCAAGATTTAAAAAATGGTCTGAAATGTATTTATCATGCCATTGGATTCTGGAGCTAAATGCCTGAGTTGAATTCCAGCTCAGTTTCTATTAGCTGTAAATCCTGAACATGTTACTTATCTTTACTGTGCCTCAAGTTCCTTGTCTATAAGATAAATACAATGTTACCAGCTTCATAGGGGGTTTGTGATGATTAAATGAATCAACCCATACAAACAACTTAGAATTTTGCCTCTACTATAGCAAACAGTCAATAAGTACTAGCCATTGCTATTAATATAGATGCATCTCCCTTTGATACCACTATCGAATAATATGTGATGACTACAATTTTAAAGATTAATAACTTGTAAGTGAACATCTTTGAGATATTTCTTATTAACGGTCAATTTTGATCAGTTGATAAGCCAATTCTCACTGAGAGAAGGTTTTAAAGAATATCACCATACATTTTTGGGAAACTATCACTTGTTTGTAATTTAATTGTGCTCACTGTCACAGAGGATTCTCCAAGTTTATTTTCATTTTGGATATGCGTTATAATACTCTTCTAATAACCTTCTGGGGTTGATGGGAAAACAAAAACTCCTCATCCTGTAGTGAACTTTACTGGGAATCACTGTAATTTGAAAACTAATGCAAAACTCTTGGTTAGATATTTAATTTGACCCAATCCCTTTGATAGGAAACAAGTAAGATTTAATGAAATTTCCAGGAGTTTACTAAATCTCCAAGAGTAGACTTTGGCATTGTCCAGTATATCCTCTTTGTTTTACAGATGCAGAAGATTTGTGCAGAGGCATGAAGTCTAAGACCACCTAGCCACGTACCAAGGCCAGTTCTGGGCCATATTCTCCAGATTCTCAGGTGCTCTCAGGTTCACAGTATCAAATCAAAATGGTCAGTTGTTGATACTACATCTTATATTACCACTTTATTTAATTCAACATTTCCCCTTTCTGCTTCAGGAAACATATTTTGCACAGTAAATAAAAAGTTAAAAATCTTGGTATTATGAAAAACAAAACCATTGTAGGAAATTTAAAAGTTAGACATTGCACTGAATGATGGATTTTATTACTTTGATTCTTATCTAATTTTTTCTAGGCGTAGATAATTGAAAAATGCAAGTATTCTTGAACTAGATTGTTTTAGGTCATAGGCTAATGCTTTGTAATACATTAAGCAATAGGGCTACTCACTCACTACTGCAGCCTTTATTTCATACAGGAATCTGTGTCATTTTATTTAAAATAGCCAGCGATGTTCATTTTCCCATTGGTCTGGCACTGACCTGCAATTTTGCCATAAGTCTGTCATCCCCTGATGGCTATCCCAGGCTGTGCACATTCCACATGGGGACCCTACATGGAAGGTAAAACGTGCTTCATGACACTGTGACATTGTCTGGAGAAGGATGTTAATTCTTTATGAACATTCCCACGGAGAAACCTGACCTCTGTTCATCACAAACAGGAACTTTTTTCTTTTCTTTTTTTTTTTAACCGGAAGGTAGAGTGAGAGAGGAAACATTGTTGATTTCTGGGAGAAGTGGTATTGGAAATCCAGTTTGCCGGCTCTTGGAACAATTATGGGAAGCCCCACAGAGCACACAGAGCATGTCCTTTTTACTCAGAATAATGGAAAGCATTTCCATTCCTCTGCGGAAACAGCAGTTCAAAGACAGGACACAGAGTCCCTAAGACCTGGCAGCTTTTAAATAGTGTTGCTTTCCCTTCCCCTGCCACTGGTAAACTGAAAGAGGACTCTCTAGGTGGTAGGTGAAATGTGCAATATGGGTCTCATTTATATCACACTGTGCTAGTTACCTTTGGAAACTTAACAGACTGGCCTGTCTGGTCCTGTTTATGTCTTCAACAAATAGGCACCAATCACTTTCTTTGCATTGAACTAGGCAATACAGATATAAAAGCAGGTTAAGACACTCTCCCTGCCCTCAAGAAATGTAAAATCTAGATAACACGTGAATTGAAAAGCATACCATCCAGAGAGTGATTAGGCAATATGTAATCAAATTACTATGAGCAAGCAACCTTTCTCCTGGAATCTATGCCAGAGAAATTCTCATTAAGCTCTTTAGGACCCATACACCAAGATCTCCAGCTCAGCCCTTTCTAAGTCAGCAGTGAGTTGGAGTCGTATAAGTTCCCTTGTGGAAGTACATTGTGAGATGCTTTGCAACATTTGGAAGCAAATAACTACATGTAACAAAATAACATGAATGCATCCTAAAAACACATAGCAATGAGTAAATTTAAAAGGAGGAAACAGAATAATCTATAACAATACCTTATATGTAAGTTAAAATATATGCACACAAAGCGACAATGCTCATTTATCATGCAATAAAAGGATACATGGAAACACATCAAAATGAGGGTCTATGGTGAGGAGGGGCATGGTAGTAGAGATTGATGATAAAAAGAATTAGATAAATGAATAAATAAGATGAGAGAAAGGTCTTTGTAGACCACCGATGATTATGTAACACAAACTGAGCGTGAGTCACTCAATCCTCAACCAAATTCCTGAAGAACAAAAGCAAATTATGGTACAAAGCAGTACATGTGCTTAGAATACAATGTTACTGCAGAGAGGGTTCATAACATCAGCCTTGGGGGATCCAGCAAAACGTCCTAGAGGTGGTGACAGCCAGACCGAGTCTAAGACACCCAATCCCACAGCTGTAGTCATTTCTCCCACCACATGCAGGCTCATCCTTTTGAATATAAAATCAACTTTATCTGTAGTAAATTAATCCCTCTAATTTAAGAAGCCCTTTTCCATAATAATATTGATAGTAACTCATTCATTTCAAAGTAAGTGGGATGGGTACTATTGCAAATTAGGAAACAGAAATTCAAAGAGTAGCTTTTCATCCGGATTTACAATGCTGAGATAACACATACCATGCCCAGAGCCCAAGCTCCTTGATTGTGGCTGCCTCTATTTCACTCAGGGGCTCTGAGGTATAAATCCATGCTGGTCATCTCATTATGATTTTGTGCCCCACAGTCAGTGTGTAGGCTCTTGCATTGTTTTGTTCTTGCTTGTTTGTTTGCTTGTAAGATACAAACTCACATTTCCCTTCCACAATCAGGTGTCTGGCTTACTCCTTCATGGTCTAACCTAGTGAGACCCACCACTTCATTTCTTTGTCTCTCTGGGATTGTTTTGCTATCTAGTTCTGTCCAGCGTCCTTAGGAAGCAGAATCCTGCCACGTTCCTAGACACACAGCTAAGCCCACCACCTGATGCCAACAGTCTGTCATGGAGAGATCCACTGATTCTGACTGGCTGGCCCTTGCCCTTGCCCTTGCCCTCTTGCCTTTCAACATTGACCAGTGGACTCCTTCTTTCACCTTAGTATTCTCATGCCTACTTTAAGTACATGTATTCTCCTGCCTAATCTTGAGTAGGTAAAGGTTGAAATGAATAAGATGAGTTACTACCAATATTATTGTGGAAAAGGTCTTTATAAATTAGTAGGGATTGATTTACTAGGGATAAAGTTGAATTTATATTCAAGGGCAAGGATGAGCCAGCATGTGGTGGGAGAAATGGCTACAGCTGTGAGACTGTGTGTATCTTAGACTCCGTCTAGATGTCACCACCTCTGCCAGTCTGGCCTTTCTCCTGTATTGTGAAGCCAGGATGACCCCAGGTATATCTGATGCAGGCTGGTGGGAGAGGCAGAGTGTAAGTGATTAGGCTAAGGGCCCTGAAGCTAGGCTCCCTAGGTTCAAGTTCAGATGTTCAACTAACTCAATTCAGAGGCACAAGCAGGTTATTTAACTTCAGTGCCTGTGGGATGAGGAAGGAAATACGTTATATCTTACAGTTCAAGATTTTTATGAGCATTGATATGTGCAAAGTCCTTATAGCAATATCTGGCATGATACAAGTACACCAGGGATGTTATCCATGTTGTTTAACATGGTTTAATCTTCCCTAAGATACCTGTCCCATTCTTAACAGCTTCAGTTCTGGGCCTGGAAACCATTAGAAAAAAAAAATGATGACATCTCTCTCTCTCTTTTTTTTTAACTAAAAAGAATTGTTTTTTAAGAGAATGAAATGTAGTAGAATGGGAACAGCCCAGAATCTGATTCCAGATGACCTAGGTCAAAGTCACAGCTGTCCCTTCCTCACTATGTGGTGCTGGGGAAGTTTATCTCTCTTGGTCATTTCCCTGTTTATGGAATGGAAATAATAATGACCGCTATCTTCCAGGGTAGTCGTGTGGATTCAGCAAGGTAAAGGTTGCGAAAGCCTTTTTGTAAATGGTTGTATGCTAATATTTATTACTGTTGTCATTGTTATCTACCATTTGTTTTATGCCTCTAGAAACTATGTCATAATTCTTCCTGCAAAGTCAATGAGTGATAACCTCACTTCAACATTCTAGGAACAAAGTTGATCTATTGTGATGGTTCAATCTCATATTTTGAATTAACTGGCCTAATTCATTGTAAATCTAGAGAAAAAAGAAAACAGTATGTGAAGCTAAGTCTATCACTATTATCTTTTAAATGTCAAGAACAAGGACCACACATCCCCCTACACACACGAATTTAATTTTTTCCTTCTATTTCTCACTTACAACTTATTCTTCATCAGTTAGTAGAACCAAGAGGACAGAACAACTCAGAATAACCAAGACTTTCTTATAATACACATTGGCTATATCATTTAACAATTACAATAATCCTAGGAATCAAGAGACATAGCGTTATACCTTTTTGTAGATGAGAACCAGGGTAGTTGGGAATTTCCATCAAGATCATCTGGCTACTTAGTGTTGAAATAAGGGCTAGAATCCAGGTGGCTGGAATTTTACTACATATTGAGAAGAAACTCAAGTTCTTTTTTTCATAAAAGTTCAAGAACAATTCACACTTATTATGTCAGATTTTTGTAGAGCAATGCAGAGAACATAGTAAGTGGATGTATTTGTGTTATTTTATGGAGGCAATGGGATCATAGAGGAGGAGTATCTCCTTCTTATTTACATACTTGACTAGATACAGTCTTCATCCACCTGCAGTGGAATACATTGCAATGCATTTAAGCATTATCCCAGGTTCACTGAAATATATTCTCCAGTTAGATCTATGCCAGGAATCAATATCTGTGTCCTCCTGTACCCTGAGCCATTTTTCTCAGATGAACCTATGAAACTTAACCAATATGAGGTAACAGAAATGAGAATCATGGCAGATAACATGACTCATCCATGGATGTGAGGCATGGGCACTATGTCTATTCATCTGTTTAATGCCCTTTTATTATCAGTTCCATGCATTTCCTTAGATGCTCCAGTAGTGTCTAATGGGAGACAGGCTTTCAAGCAGGAGGACTGTGTAGGATCATCAGAACAAGCATCTTGGATAAAGTGAGACTTGGTAGGAATCCTAAATGATAGATGACAACTTTCAAGAGCCATGATAGATGAAGGGAAAAAAAATAGAAATCACTGTGGTCTTTTCTGTTTCCTAATACAACCCATTGAAGATGTGCTCGCTTAACCTTCTCCTTGCTATTAATTCCTCAAAGTCTCAGTGGATTATTTCCTGGGGAGGAGGGGCAGATCCTTTTTTACTTACTTTTTAAATGTATGAATAGATTATTTTATAATATTACTAATTTGTCTTTTAAAAACCCAAGTGTGTTTATGCATGTTGTAAATTTTAATTTCCAACTGCTAAGTAATTCCTGTAAGTTTTGTGCCAGTTCTCGTTTTTTATAGAAATGAAGTAAAAATTTACATGTAGGTAAATAGAGTCTATGGTGTATTAAGTTATCAAAGACCCATAACTGCATTGCAGATTCAGTTAACAGACCATACTTATTTCACCTATTTCCTGAAAACTGTATTCATCTTAACACATTCCTGTTCAGAGTTTTCTCTAACAATTACATTATTTTCCCTTTTATAATTGAGTTTTCAATCAACTAAAAAGTCGTAAGGGCTGATTAGCTCTTTACTTGAATATTATTATGTAGGAACAATGGTGAATGATACTAATAGTTTTTCACAGTCTAAAAAAGAAAGAAAGAAAACTCAGCCAGGACTCTGGAGCCAGACCAACCAAATTCAAAGTCAAGCTCTGCCACTTACTAGCTATTTTATGTCAGGCAAGCTTCTGAAATTCTCTGTTCCATAATTGTAAATTGGGGAAAATAATAGTACCTACCTTGTAAGATTATTATGTAGAATGAATGAGTCAATATTTGTAAACCGTTTAGAATAATTCTTACCACACTATAAGTCTAATAAGTCCTAAATAATTTTTGTGCATATATAAATACATATAAATTTTATATGTGCATGAGAATATATATAACTCACAAATATTCATATTTGTATGCATGCATATATAGGAATAAAGAAGATATGACATCAAATTACTCAAAACATCTCTTTGAAGTTCAAACATTCATAAAACTATACATTTATTCATGGTTAGTCTCTTGAAATTGGTCTTTCAAAAACTAATTAAAGAAGCAATGCATATGAAAATTCCTGAATTTTTGTTTGTATTTATTGTTAAATACTGAAGTTTAAATTTAATTCTTTACTACTAAAATGTAGAAAGAAGATTGAATATTATCCTTAAGAATAGTTAGATTGGGCAAAACCCATATCCAAGAAGACAACCTTTAGTTAATCTTAAAAAAATTAATGGGGTAACCTTTGTCAACATGATTTAATGTACAGAACATAGGAATGGGTTCCTGAATATTTCATGTCCTTTCATAGCACTTGTTAACCCAGCATAAAGCCAATTTCAAGTTCTCCCTCACCTTCTACATATATTCAGTCACCAACACTTGTTCTTGCATCTAGAATGTTTCAATCAATCTCTTTTCCTCCAGTTCTTCTGACACTGACCTAGTTCAGATCCTGATCATTTCTCACATGAACTACTCCAATAACATCTTCCCTCCAATCCATCTTCCATATTGTCACAATCTATTTTTCTGACACACTGATTTAATCACATGACTTTGTCACTTAAAATTTTCAGTGTCTTTCCATTGTTTCTAAAGTATAAAGTATTTTTTTTTAATTTTTTTTATTTCAGCATATTACAGGGCTACAAATGTTTAGGTTACATATATTGCCTTTACCCCACCCAAGTCAGAGCTTCAAGCATGTCAATTCCCCAGGTGATGCACAATGCACCCATTAGGTGTAAATATACACATCCCCTCCTCCCCCCTCCCACCTGCCTGACACCCAATGAATGTTACTACTATATGTGCACTTAAGTGTTGGTCAGTTTAAAACCCACAGCCAAAAACTAGCTTTACTTACCTTTTCCTTGTTGTCTTGTGCCACTTTCTTCCCTTCATGCCCCTTTCCAACCTGTCACTAGATGAAACTTTTAATACCTCTATACCTTTCACTCGTGTTACTTCCTCTGCTTCTGATACCCTCAATTTCTGATGCCTTTTTACTCTCAATTTAGAAGAATCTTAGTTGAACTTTAAAGCTCAGTATAAGATGGCTGTTTCTCTAAAGACTTCCCCTAAATCCCATATCTGAACTTTCATACCACTTTGCATATGTATTTATTATAGAAATTTGCACTGCAATTGATTGTTTATGTTTTTGTCTTCCCATTCCTTGTAAATTTGCAAAATCAGGCATGTCATAAACATCTTGTTACGCTAGAGCCTATACTGGCCTGCGTCATAATAGAAGTTTAATATGGATATATGTGAGTGTGCCTATGTATCTCTGTGTGTTTTAATAAAGGAAGTACCACTTTCAGCTCTGAAAGCAACTGGCTGAATCTCTTTAGATGAGGCTCTTAATTTCTCTTAGTTCTTTAAAATCAGGAAATTATGTAAGAGGTCCTTTCTTACTCTACAATTTTATGATTTTATAAAAGTAGAAAAAATAATTGCAAACATGTTGAAAATAAAAATACTCTATCAGATTAATAGTTGTAAATGTTCTTAAATATAGATAAACTAGTATTAACATGTTTTAAGTACTTACCTAACCAGGCTAACACTAAATGGAAATTTCTCCTTTATACTTTTTTAAAAAATTCAAAACCCTTTCATGAACGTATTAATAAATGTGATAAAAGAAAAGAAGTGAGGAAGGAAAATAAAGACTATATTGGAAAGTAGAGAGAATGACAGCATGAAGATCAACTCTAGTGCTATTTTTAATATTCATTTGTAGGATGACTGGAGTTTTATTAGGATGAAAGTTGCACTTGGGAGGGAAGGTCTAAGGACTTTAGGCTTCCACATTTTGCAGAATGCAAGAATTAATTAATTGGGATATCAGGAAAACTGATCATTAAAACACCTGGGCTTGGCATCTATTTCTTTTCTGAAGAGGCTACAAATACAAAAGGAAGGATTCATAATGTTTTAGTTTGTCTTGAACTGAAAGAGAATAAATTGTAAGGAGTTATAAATGTCTCTGATAAGATTCAGTGAAGTTTCCATTAGAGTTTCCAATTAAGATATGATTCATAACAAAAAAAAAAAACATTTTTGCCAAACCACAATGAAATGTTAGATGTAGAAATTTTTTAAAAATCTTATTTTATGATCAGACACAAAAGATTATAAATGATAATTCAATTTGATACACTATTATTGGCTATTATTGTTACCCTCAACCAAAGATAACCTTGTTCAGAGAAACAAAGCTAAGTTCAAGGGTGTTTCTTTATATTATTTTCCTATTTTCAAAGTGTTACACTAACTACATGGAAGAATACTAAAGAACTGAAGACAAGGTCCTTGACCCCAAGAAAGACAAGAGTAACACACAGACAACAAATAGACAACATAAGCAAAGCCAAAATAACATATGTCCACAAGTGCCAAGGAATACAAAGATGAGAGCTGATCTCATAGGAGAGAAGTTGGTCTGGGAAGGCATCTAGAACAGGAGCCTCCAGCAAGGTCTTGGAGGAAGTAAAGCTCGGGTCATGCAGCTGAGGAATGAGGCCCTTCCAGGCAGAGCAGCAACCTTAGCAAAACATATCCAATGGTGGTGTTGGACCAGATGTGTGCCGAAGTTGGGAGTAGTTTGCTTAAAGAGATTCTGAGATGTGACTTGGAAAAAGAGAAATGGCAGGGATTCATTTGGAAAAATGCTTGGCTAATATTAGCATTTCGTCCAAGCAGTGAAGGTGAGCCAGAGTTAATACAATAAACTTTTCATCTCTGCACTCACATAATCAGGAATTCCCTAGTGGATATTATCACAAATTTCAAGTGCCTCAGTAGAGCCTTCGAAGTTCCCCAGGAGTCAAAACACCTATTCTAGCATTCAAGACCTTCATGACATGTTTGCAACTTGCTGTTCTAGCACAATGCTCTGCTTCTCTTCCATATAAACTTCCTACATGGCCATATTGAAATTGGGTGTCTCTGAGGGCATTACTTTCCCTTGCACAAAAGAGAATTCTTTTTAGCATTTCTGCTATTGCTTCCTATTTTCACAGCCTATCATTCTGTTTCCTCTCCATCTTTCGTAGTCCAGCTGGAGTTCTGCATCTTCAAAGAAGTCTTCCCAACATCTCCAGCCTTCAGTGGTTTCCCCCCGCATACTTTTATATTGTGTGTATAGCTTGTAACACCCATTTAGCACTGAAATGCTGACTTATTATATATATAGTTATTTTTACATAAGCAATTTATATGTATAGTTTTATGTATACTCATAAGTAGATAACAAGCAACTGGAGGATAGAAATTTCTCTTATATTTTTCATTTCCTACAATGCTGTGTAGATTTCAAGTGTTCAGTGAAAAATAATGCATTGACTTTTTAGAACATCTGAGAACAGGACTGTTTCTGTCTTTTAGTGTTTTATCTCAGCACCTTGTTAAGCTTCTATTATATTATATTTTTATTCCACATAAATAAATTGAATAAACATATGATATAGCAAAATGGCAGAAGCACAGACTGTAATCAGACACACCTAGGTTCAAATCTAGCCCTTTCCACTATGAGGCTTGGGCATATTCTCAACCTCCCCAAACTGTATGTTCCTCTACTGGTAGTGAGGCATGAATATCTAACTTACAATATTGTTGTAAAGCATTCAGTAAATGTTACCTATTATCAAAGCTTTCCACCTGAATTTTCCCCATTAATAATTATATGTTTGTCCGTCAATAAATAAATTTGCCCTCTGACCCCACCACACCTTGTTCATTTTCACCATTTAAAATTTTTCCACATTTCTTAGAATAAATACCACATTGTTGCTCTAACAGACTGTGTTTTGTCATTATTCCTTGCAATGCCCCTATTCTCTTAAGGCTCACACTATCAGACTTTACTACTCATCATCCACCTAGATACTGTTACTATTGCAGAAATAAATTAAAACAGAAACCAGGCCTAAAGAATCCCTGGGCAGACAAAGCCAGTTAGGCCTCATAAGTGACCTAAACCTTGTATGATTTGCAAACATAGGCAAAACTTAAGCTATTTCCGGTGAATATCTATATTAAAGAAAATAGAACTTAAGCTCAACTAATCCAAAGCAACCAACAAACTTATATAACTGGGGACTTTCCAATGAGAAAGACCAAATGAGGCAATTGCCTAACTACAACCAATCAAATATTTTCTTTCCTTGACTTTTGTGTTTGTTCTAATAAAAATCTCCCCCTTGCATTCCCTTGGTGCAGCTTGTTCTGGAGCTGTGCATTTCATGAGTCAATATATTCTCAAATAAACTCTATATATTTTGTGTGGTGCAGTTTACCTTATTAACACCACTTCTATCCAGATCATTTCCTCTTATTCACTGAAAACCTGCGTACCTGGCTCACTATCTTCCTCCTCACCATCATTACTCTCATCATTTTTGACAAACCCAGCACCATTTTAGGTGGACATGGTAGGTCCACCTTTTAGTTCTCTGACACCTTTTCCAAAGCTTTTTTTCCCTTCATTCCAAATTGTTCATTGACTTCCTTGCTTATACTTTAGACCTCGGCCAATGCTATCACTAAAACACTGATTCCAAATAACTCACTCTGACCACTACTTCTTATTTTTCCATTTGAATTATTCTAGGTCTCCCACTGCAAAAATTATTGAATCCCACTGGAACTCCAATTTATTGACTCCAATTTCCCCCTCATGTCCTTCTCACATTCCCCTAACCCAACACTGATTTCATACTTTATCCCTGAGATCACTACCTGCATTCTTAATTCACTTGTCCAACTAGCTTTCCACTGAATCATTTTGCAAAACCCTAATTCAAGTTAAATTCTATTCATCACCTATCAGAGCTGTTGAATGTGGCTGGAGAATAATATACTACTATCCTGAGGTTCCACTTTAATTACATAACCCAAAATCTCTGGAAAGCATTATGTTGTACTTCTCTGGCAGAAGCGCTTTTCTGCCCTCCAAAATAATAACACTATCAACGCTCTGATAAATCATCTAATACCTTCCTTGCTTTGCTTATTACATGGCTACCAAAATAAATGTAATGTTTTAAAAATCCATCTGTCAAATTCAATAACCCTACTGCATCTGCGTCCATAAACTTTGCTATTTTTTCTCCTGGATGCTGTTAGGGCAGACATATCCCTCCTCCTGTGCACTATATCTCATTCCTCATACCTAATCAAGGATCTCATTTCTGCAATCATTTCCTTTATGCCCTGTATCAGTTTCTCATTTTATATCACATACATATGTCATATTCCTAAATATGCTTGTACACGTAAATAAATATGCATATACTCAAATTTCTCTCCAGCTCCTGTCCCATTCCTCTGCTTTCTACTACAGAAAAGCTCCTAAAAACAGTTGTCTATGTGTTCTCTTCAATTTCTCTCTTCTTAATTCTCTCTTTGACTCATTCAGTCTTTTGTCTATAGCCCTTGTCAAAGTCACCAATGATCTCTATCTTGCTAATCTAATGATCAACATTCTGTGTTCATTGATCTCTTGCAGATTTTGATATAACTGACCTCTCTTTAATTTTTAATATTTTCCATTCATTTCATTCTAAGATACTACCCTCTTTGAGTGTTGTGACTGTCCCTCTTCACCCTTCTTTGCTTCCACCCTTCTTCTTATCCCTGATTGTTGCCGTGCCCCAAGGAACAGTCAGTTTTCTAACTGCCTACATAATATTTAGACAGACATCAACTACTCATCTCAAATCTGGTGTGAACCTTTTTTCATCCTCAAACTAATTCTTAGTCTTACCTTATCAAGTTAGTAGCGTCACCATTCAGCCAATTGCTTAAACTTAACAGTCATTCTTGATCTCTCTTTCCCAGTCACTCTAGATTTAATCCACCTGCAAGCTTAGGTGGTGGTTCTACTTTCAAAAAACTGGTTTCTTTGCTTTTGTTTTTGACCTATCCTTCATACAACAGTCAGAATCATGAGCTTAAAACATGAATGAAGTCATACCATTCACCTTCAAAGTCCCTTACTTTCTTCACTGTTAGACAAAAAAAGAAGATCAAATTATCCTTTCTCCTTGTTGTTACCTCTATCTGGAATTCTCTTCCCCAGGTTTTTGCATGTGTCAGTCTTTTTCATCTTTCAGGTCTCTACTCAAATGTCACCTCCTCAGTGAGTCTCCTCCAAACACCTTGTCAAAAATACACCCCTCTTCTGCTCATAAAGTTTTCAGCTCCTTACCTGCTTCGTTTTCTTCATACCACTTAGCTAATTAAAATTATATTTTTATTTATGTGTACTTATTATCTGTTTCCTAATATTGAAAGCTCCATGAATGCAGGGACTTTATTTCTCTTTTCTACCACTGAATCATCGGTATTTAAAACAGGAACTTAGCACATATTAGGCATTATCAAATGTGTGTTGAATAAATATTTGGATACCAAATCCTATGGCTCTCCCTTCTCAGTCTTGCTTGCTCACCTAATGGTATTCATTTCTGTTGCTACTGTATCAGCTCACCCATGGCTTTTAATTTTCTCTCTTCCTTCAATTTACTTTGCATGCCAAACTTCTATTAATTTTTAAATAACTTTATAATATTCTCACTATCATAAAAACATTTTTATATCTAAATCAAATTTTATAATTTTCAAAGTGATTTTTTTCTTGCATTATGAAACTCACTTGAATGTGCCACTTGCCAACACAAAAATCTTCAGAGGTTTTCTGCAGCCTGAAAGTATTTCACATAATAGTCAAAATTTTTCATAATTTATTGCCAATCAATATTTTGAGTTTTTGTTTAGATGCCACCTAGTCTTGAACAACAGTGATATCTTTCTGCTTAGAGCTTCTGAAGTATATATTGTGTTTACACACTCATGTGGCTCTTTCATATATTACATTATATCTTTTGTATACTTTCCTTTGCTACTAAATTGTGACTTTTGTGAATGAGGTCAAAAACCACATTCTATGCATAGTTGTATTCTTTAGAACAGCTATCAGAATAACATATTATAACATATATTTATAGTAGAATAATCAATATATCTCTGTACCATGATCTATATGTTTATATTTTAATACCAAATTTAAAATACTTGTATTAGAACCCATGATTTAAATTTTTATAAAATATGTCTATTGGGGGTTATATTAAAGGACCATTGATCTTATCCTCTGACTTGATGGTTTGGATTATGAATATGACATGTAGTCTTGAGACACTGTGTGACATGGTGAAGAAGGCAAGCTCTGGAGCCAAACTCCCCAGGTTTGAAATGCCAACTCCTCTACCTTCTGGCTTTGTGACCTTGGGCAAGAGAGTTAACATCTTTTTTTGTGTCCCTCCCTCATAGTTAACAAGGAGAGGATAATTAGTAGCCTTTTCATAATTTTTTAAGAGGATTACTTGACCGAAGACACATAAAGCTCTTGAAACAGTGACTGGCACGTGGAAAACATTAAATATGAATTATGATTCATCTTCCAACTTCTAAACTCAACTATTCCTGTCTTCTACAAAACTGCCTAGGGGAATATCCTCACTATTCTATTCCATCAGAATAATAGAGTTCATGTTAAGAGGACAGATGAATGTTCTCTACCATGCATAATCCTACAGAATCCTTCATACATGGATTTTCATCCCAGACTCTTGATCTTGGCTCAAAGGCTGGAGCCCAGTGTTATTATTTGGAGGATACTTGATATTAAAAGGTTAAAAACAAACAATTTTATCCTTTAAAGCGAGGGTGAGCCAGCTTCTCATTCTCACTTTAAGGCTGACAGTTTGGGAAATGTATTCACAATAGCCATAGTTCAAATTAAACTCTGTAAAATTAACTTACTCCCTTAAGAGTGCTCAACTCTAAGCAAATCATGAGGTTTTTGGGTTTTTTTAATGTTGGCATTTGTTAATGGAGATTTAGAAACTTGACAAAAAGGTTCATCTTCTTCCCTAGGGAACAGATTAATGGATAAATCTCTAAGGATTAAAGGCAATTAACAGCAAAAGACAAATTGCTGGAACATGATCATGCTAATCTGTCAGGATTTTAAATGGTTTCAGAAACGCTTATCAGGATTCCCCTTCTTGGCTGAGTGCAGTGGCTGATGCCTATAACACTAGCACTCTGGGAGACAGAAGTGAGAGGATTGCTTGAGGTCAGGAGTTTGAGACCAGCCTGAGCAATAGTAAGACTCCCATCTCTATTAAAAATAGAAAATTTGCTGGGCATGTAGCATACACTTGGAGTCGCAACTACTTGGGAGGCTGAGGCAGAAGGATGCTTAAGACTAGGAGTGTGAAGTTGTAGTGAGCTATGGTGACAGCACTGCATTCTACCCAGAGTGACAGAGTAATACCCTGTCTCAAAAAAGAAAACAATATTCCCTTTCTCTTTCCCCAGTGCTGTGGTCATCTTTTCAGTGTGAATTATATTGGCACACCCAGTTTAATCTCTGAGACAGTAGGTGATGCTTGTGGCTAAGAATCAACCATACCCTATATGATTCAGTAAATGTAGTTAAGAGCTGTACAAATTGACCTCCCTGCTAGAAGTCATCTTATCAAAAAGACATCTGCACTTGAATCTTATTGCAGCAAAATTCACAAGTGCAAAGATTGGAATCAACCCAAGTGCCCATCAATTCATGAGTGGATTAGCAAAATGTGGTATCTGTATCCCATGGAATACTACTCAGCCATAAAAAGGATGAAGTAATCCCTTTCACAACAATTTGGATGGAACTGGAGACCATTATCCTAAGTGAAGTATCTAAAGAATGGAAAAACAAACACCACATGCACTCACCATTAAATTGGAACTAATTGATGAGCATATGTATGCACAGAGGGAAGTAAAACTCAGTGGAAATCAAGCGGCGGGGAGTGAGGAAGGGATGGACGAAAACCTACCTAACAGGTACAGTGAACACTATTTGGCTGATGGGCACACTTATAGCTGTGACTCAAACATTATAAAAATGATCCATGTAACCAAAAACATTTGTACCCTTTAATATTTTGAAACAAGAAAAAAAAAGTTTTCCGTGGCAAAGCCCAGTCCTTCAGGGTTTATCATCAGATAATCACATATCCTTTTTTTTCTTAACCATTAATAGAAAAGAAGTTTTTAAATTTTGTTTTTGATTTACATAGCAATAAATAATTTTTTAAAACTCACATGATTAAATGCTTTATACAATTGCTTCCAGTTTGCCTTTATGGAATGAATACCAACAAGCTATATGAGTGTTTCTTTTCATTGAGTTGCTGTTTAGAAAACTGAGGAAATTCAGTTTGTTTTTCCTCCTGGTACAAGAGTTGTGCTAAAGTATCTGCTTTCATTAATGTGTCCTTTAGCCAGCCAGAAGGTAGAACATTCCAGCCGCCTACACCGAGGTTACACAGCCTCTAAGTGAGGAGCATGGTTAGACTAACCTCAAACTAAACAAAGCTATAACCAGGTTTTAAGAGAAAAAGGAAGTGGGATATATTGTGTACCATTTCAGTCTAGAAACAAAAATAAGGAAGTGGGATGGCCCAGCAAAGAAATTCCCAAACATTTTCTGGCAACGCAATACCTTTTTGTTATTTGATTGTGCGATAAGTTTCCCCCTGTCTCCACCAGCTCTTTTGTCATGTCCTAGAACAAAAACAAAAAAATTGTATGGTAAAACTTATGATGAGTTTGACAGAGTTAGTCAAAACTATTTTGTTTATTAAAAATTATATGAATTTCTAATCATGCACACGTTAACTGAAAATGCCTTGGGATGTTGTGAATCCAGAATTAGAAATCAATATCCGATAATCACAGACTTATTGTGGAAATACGTTTTTGAGCTGGGGTTTGACCTCAATGAAAAAAAGTTAAATTATACCTCCCTATCTTTCTACCTTGTATATGAGATCATTTGTATATGAAATCACTTATGCCTTTGAAGATTTCATAGCTACCGCGCTTAAGAAGAAAGAAAATATGCATAAGGAGAAAAATAGCAACACAGGCGAGGTAGGATACTCGTTACTAGCGGTGTGTGATGTAGGAATTGAAGTGAGTGTCAATAGCTGGGTTGTAATATACAACCTCATATGTCCATGCACCAATGTTTGTGTGTACATATATAATATAATGTACATGTAATATATATAATGTATTTATGTCAATTCCAACTAGCAAGCTTTTATAAAATGGCTAAGTTTATAAAATGGCTAAATGCTTCTTGTACTTTGGAGGCACCAAAGGAAGGCATGGTGGGGCTTTGCTACCTAGGTAAGCTCTACTAGCCCCTCCTAGATTCACACTAAAAGAAAACACAGTCAAAGCAAAAAGAGTATGTTTTGCTGAACAGCCTAAATATAAGTTCACTTTCAGCTAGGTGTCAGACCTAAATCTCTTGTTTAGAAATTCTGTAGCTATCCCTGGCCTTGGCCGAGATGCATGAAGATGAGGATGACATAACCTGCCTTTAAGGAATTTGTTTCAAATTTGCCTGTAAATACAGACTTGAAAATTTAATTCACAGTTTATAGGGAAAACACCATTTCAGGGAATGGTCTCTAAGTCATGTGTACAATTTCTATAATGAGAAGACATTTGGGGGGGGAAAAATACTCAGCACAATTGGTCTCTTGAACATATGCATATTGCTGCAGGAGCTCAGTTGTATACAAACTGTTTGAAGATGCTAACTCTCACCTTTATCATGCCTTGGTCTTCAGAACCAAAGTAACCTTGATTTGAAGGTCACTTTCTACTCATTCTGCAACATCACACTGTAGAATAATTTACAATTAGATGAGAATGTCTCAACTTTATGCTCCAATAGGTACTGTACTGAAGTTGTCTAAATCACCTACTTTTTGATATTTAAGCTTCCTCATCTAAATCCACACAGAAAAATGCTGTTTGTTTATTTCATGTGATCAAATTGCTGGTGTCATCTCTGGAGACTAACATTTATTAACATTAATGAATCATCAGGCACCGTCTTATAAACTCTTAAGTGTATGCATGTGTCTTATTCTGCAGTTAATAGCTTTCAAAAATAGCACTGCTAGTCTGTCAAAAGTCAAGTCAAAAACTTCTCTAGGCATTCATTCTGCTGCTCTTCAAAACCCATTTTAACCTAGACCATGCCAGGCGGAGCTGCTACTCATTAGCACTGTTCACCCCATTCCTGGAAAACTTGTTTAATTTGCATATTCAAAATAAATGTTTGCTGTATAAGGTAACCTAGAAGGATGATGTAATGTGGCTTCAAAAAAAGATTACTACATTTTTATTAATCCAAAGTCATTTGTACATCTGCTTAGACTTCTGTTTTAAAATCTGTTTTGAAGACAAAGGGGCCTAATTCTTCTCTCACCTCTAACTGAAGGCAGCACAGAATTACCATTCCCATTGAAGAGGATTTAAATGGAGATGGCCCTTTACTCAGCCTTTGTGGATTATACTGCAGAAATCTTCTAGGGCCAAATTTAAAACACATTTGTTTTGGACTTTGCCAAGTTGGGTATCATTCTGCAATTTTAGTGCTTTTTTATTTCTTTGTGAAAGTGTTTTTCTGTCTGTCGTCACTCTTCTCCTCAAACCCCTCTTACTTCCATCTCTAATATCTATGTTCAGCAAAGACAGTGAAAAAGGATAGGAAATAAGAAGTGGCTGTGCTTTTGCTTGAAACATATGATGGTTACTTCTATAAAAACTAACCAAAAGCTTCCAGCATTGTTACCCATCTTACCTCATTGTTATGAACAAAGTATATATTGTTTATGGAACTATTGAAACCATCCTAAGAAATTAATCAAATAATTGTTGGTGATTGGAAGCATGTTTCCCTACACGTTTATATGTAACAAATGTAATAACTTTGCACTTTTTATGTAACCCATCACTACCCCAAATCTGACATTAAAGAGAATATGTTGAAGTTATATAATTTCTTCCCCTCAAAAGATTGATAGTGTTTTCATATTTTTTGCTTTATTTAGTTTATTAGATCCTTTACCTGAGTAGGTCAGCAAATGTCAATTTCTCTTAAAGGTAAACATTACTCCCTGTATCCTGACCTGGTGAATATGGGAGTAGAGTCAAGTAATTTATGTTCCTGAAGACACTCCCCACAGGTAGAGGACACCAGTACACAAGTAGTCTGAAAGCTCAAACTATCGACACAGCAAAATTTGTTCCACATCAAACCTTGGGAATTCTCAGCCCACACCCAAGAGAGTCTGCCCAATGAAGTCTATCAGACAGCACATTCGATAACTAATGTCCCACTCCTGGAATAAAGGGCCACCCACAGCTTCATTTATAAAGCTCCTTTAGGAGCTCAAAGAACATCCAAAACCTCGATCATGATATGCTTAAAATTCTCTAACACCATTTCCCATCCATACTTTAAATTAAAAACTTTAGGAAATCTGCAATGGTTTTTTTATCATAGTTTCCTCATATGGAGTGCTTACAATGGTGGATCATTACGCTGAGAACTTCATATACTTGCTTTGTTGGACCATCTCAACAGCTCTGTGAGGTTAACTTTACCGTCTCTATCTCATAGGTTTAGAATCCTTATAGAAAGGTTTAGTAACTTGCTTATTTTCTCATATTCCATCATGTTCACAAAGAGTTCATAAACTCTTCCTGAGAGTTCCCTCATTTACACAATGGGGATGATAATACTTACCTCATAAAATTTAAAATCCTCTTTTCATCAAGCAGAAAGCACTACCCCAAAGATTGGCATACACTGGACTAGAAGAAAATATGAAGAAAAATAGGGTTTTTTTCAATGGGTTTATGGAAATTCATTTCAGCATATTAGCCTCCAAGTTAGGCTATGAGTTTTAAAAAAGATATTACTATCCAAACTACTCCATAAGAACAAGTCTTAAAATCACCTTCCAGGCCGGGCGTGGTGGCTCACGCTTGTAATCCTAGAACTCTGGGAGGCCGAGGCGGGCGGATTGCTCAAGGTCAGGAGTTCAAAACCAGCCTGAGCGAGACCCTGTCTCTACTATAAAAATAGAAAGAAATTAATTGGCCAACTAATATATATATATAAAATTAGCGGGCATGGTGGCGCGTGCCTGTAGTCCCAGCTACTCGAGAGGCTGAGGCAGTAGGATTGCTTGAGCCCAGGAGTTTGAGGTTGCTGTGAGCTAGGCTGACGCCACGGCACTCACTCTAGCCTGGGCAACAAGCGAGACTCTGTCTCAAAAACAAAAAAAAAAAATCACCTTCCAGATCACCTTATAATAGCATTTAATGAGCATCAGAGTCCTAATTAAAATATATTACTTCTGTTTGGTTTGAAATGTCATAGCTTGTATCAAAACCACTATGATGTAAGGGTTTATGCCAGAGCAACCAAAAGCATGACCCAAAGAACAAAATTCTGGAAGAAATCACGGACAGAAAAGAATGGACCACCACAAGCAATGGACTCTATATGCATTGTCATTGTGGCCTTGTTGGTAACCAAAGAGAAGTCACTCTAACCCACATGGGTCTCAGTTCTATGAGAAAGTAGTTGACTAGAGGATGCTACTTAAAGTTTCTTCAAGCTCTCTAAGCAATTTTATTAGGTGATTGAAAAGAGACAATAGCCAGGCCATAATAGTGAGGGCAGACAGTGCCAGCAGAGAATCTGTTCAGGACAGAAGTAAAGCACATGTACCACAAGACGAGTCCACATGGGCTTAAGGACTTGGCATGGCACCTCTAAGTGATGAGGAGGAATGTACTTCAGTCTTTTCAGTTCTATTTATACACATAAACAGTAACATCTTTAATAGTAACACATCAGAATTCTCATGCAGAATAAGTAAAGGACTATTTGTGATTTTGAAGATGATATTCAAAGCAAATGTATATTGTTCTCAGATTTTATTTTAAAATCTGATGTTTAACTGTATCTTTGGCAAAGGGAAAATTGTGAATAACATGGTGTGCAGCTGTGTATGGAAAAACTAAAAATGGAACTGTAATTGGGCCTTAAATTAGAAACACATCTGAGTTTTGTTAACCATTCAAGAGTGATATTAATTTGTTTTTTCACCCTTTAACTGTGTATATATGTGTCAGAGAGATGAGAGGGAGAGGAAATGGAGAGAAATAGGGAAAGAAGGTGGAGGGGGAGTAAAGATGGAGGAGAGAGAGAGAAAATATGACAACTACACGTGGATATCATGACCCCAGTGCTGATGCAGAGCTAAAAGGTGAGAGTGCTGCTGAAGCAGACTGTACCAGCAGAGAAGAGGGCTATTATTGGGAATAAACTGTGGTCTATCAACCAAGGACCAAAGAGGTGTCTTTCCTTTGAGTAAGATGTGGGCCACAGAAGAGAAAGGTAGTGTGGAACTGCTATAGATCCTGCACAGAGGGCTATCTGGAGTGGTGAAGAGGCCCCAAGAGAAGGTTGCTGAAGTGCACCAGCAGATGCCCAGGGGACTAGGAAGAAGTTGGAAACTATGAGACGAATTGTATCAGCCTAAGTCAAGTGAACTGTAGGAAGCCATGTCCAGTATTGAGAGAAGTTCCCTAAAGAACCCACAAATCACCCATCAGAAGGAGGGTCAGGCTTAAACATTGCCAAGCTTGGCAAGTGCCAAGTCAGGATAACTTAGTCACACAGAATCTTTGCTGATTCTTGACATGTCTCTCCTGCTGTCTTCCTCCACCACTACCCATGGGGTGCTAGAGGCATGGAAACCACAGTTAGCCAGTCATGGCAGGAAGAGAGAAAACACAGGAAGGGAGATAGCCTTCCCCTTAGCACCAGACCAGAGCTGGGGGGTAGGAGAAGTTTTAACTTTGTATGAAGTTTTTAATTATCACACTGACTATACATATTATATACTAAACTGGGCTTTTTCTAAACCCAAATGACTGAAAGACATTTTATTATCTGATAGTGAGCAGAAATTATGAGTTTTCCCTAGATTTTATCCAATAACAGAAGAAGTTCTAGAGCTCTACTAAATAGTATTATATGAGCAGTTGTGGATAGAAAATACTGTTATGATTGCAACCTATAAATCCTGCACTTTCAATGTTTTTGTGTACTTTTCTCACTCAAATAAACTTCATGAAAGTTCTCACAGGTCATTCCATGTAAGTCCAATTCATTCATTCATATGGTTTTAACTCATCATAAATCTATTTGATCTGTTGATAGGTACATTATTTTCCCCCATCAGGTTTTATTTGCTTCTTTGCTCCTATGAGAAACAATTTTTATAATAAACATGCAGCAATTAACACTCATGTACACATATTTGAAAATACTGATGCTTTTTCTTTCTATGAGATAGTCCCAATAGTGAAATTTATGAGTTGAATGGCTTCTATCCATACATATGTCCATGAATCCTGAAACACTTCACATTTCTTCCAGTAATGAATAAGAGTAATTTTTCACCATGTCTCAGTCAATAGTATGGGTTCAAACTCTTTTCAATTTTTCCAGTTTAATGGGTACAAAGTGGTAATCACTATTACATTGATTTTTTGTATTTCTTTGAAGAGCAGTGAATTTAAGAATTCCATATTTATGTACAACACAAACTCTTACAATGGAAAAGGCTTCTAAAAAGGTACACTAAAATGTTTACCTAGACTTTATAAACTTTAGACCAAAAGAAGTTTGGTTGACTTGCCAGGATCACACATTTCCTTATTGGCAAACTGGAATTAAACATTCCAATTGTGGTTTCTTATCTTTTAAGACAATGCTCCTTCAATCACAAAGCCACTCTTTTGCAGGGAAATATTTGATTATTGAATAAACATAAGGTATAAATAATAAGCACAATGAGTTTGAAGAAGGCAGAGAGGGGGCACTATGAGCTATAATAAGCAGAGAATACAGAGAGTAAATGTTTGGAAGGGGTAAAAAGAAGCAGTTATTTGAGAGATAGTAAATCAAGGAGTATGGCATGAATAGAAGTTTCCTTAATGGGAATACCAAAAGATCATAAGATCATAAAGATAGGCTAAAAATAGATTTTATTCTCAATATCAGGTTAAGGTATTTGTACTTCATATTATTACATAAACAAATACGAAGTATTTTTGGTAGAAACATAGAAAAGTGAGCAATGTAGAAACATAGAAAAGTGAGCAATGCCTAAAGTAATAGGGAATAGTAGATAAAGTAATATGGAATACATATATAGAATAGGTTTTTAAAAATAAAAATTTAAATAATATATTCTTTCCTTATAAAAAGTTGTTTTTTAGTTCCTGATATTTAAGTGTTATAATACAAATATACATATGTAAATGCATATGCTCTCCATCTTTCAAAAGAATTACATGACCACAAAAGGTGCAATGGATAAAAAGCCAGATATTTTACCCCTAGCAAGGCTAATCAAACCTTTTTTGTTTTCATATGAGCTGCACTACATGGGCAGAAAACAGCAGCTGTGAAGGACCAATTTCTTAGCCATTCACCCTATTTAAACAGCTGCACAGGTCATATGTTTATACAGTTCAACTTGAAAAAAATTTTCCTTTTAAAAAAATAATTTTTGATGGAAAAGAATATATATTAAACATTGGTATATAAATAACACAGTACAGTTAGCATTTGCTATGGTACTAAATAATCTACAAGATAAGAGACAAGTTTTATCTGTTTATAAAATGTCTTTAAAAGAATTACATTCACTCAGTACTTAAGCAATATTTGGAAAGATGTTGTTGGACATTAGGTAACCTCAAAAAAACCAATGAGGTCATAATCCCTCAGTGAGTTTATGTTTTATGATAACAAACAGGAAGTTGATTGCCTAAAAGAATTATTCACACACAAAATCTGACTGCTTCCTTCAGTATGTGGACAATTCCATATAGAAAAAACTCAAATATACATTTTTAAAGATTTATTAAAAATATTATAAAGTATTATGCATGTTAAAATGAATACAATATGATGTAGAACAAAACACAGATAACCTCCCTAAATCTCATATAGAATTCTAAAAGAATGCTCTAAAGGAGGGAAAGAAAAGTAAAAGAAACAAAAAGTCAGACTTGGAAAAATAAAGATTGAGGAGTCTAGAAATTGTGAAATTGTGACAGAAAGCATGGAGTGAACCTGCAATAATAGAATGGAACATCTGAAGATATTTAAACTATGAAACACAAATAAAAATAAGTTCTGTTTCAATGGAGTGTGGCCAACATAAGGAATTGTCATCCTTTAGAAATACTTCGGGAAATAATCTCAGAAAGCAATTTGAATTCACACATGAGAAATATATAATTTAATTTCAAATTCACAAATGTTGTTATATACCTAGTATGTGCCAAAGGTTTTGATATATGTTAGATTGTCAAGATTAAGAAACAAAGTATCTCGTTCCATTTTCTGAGGCTATAACAGAACACTACAGATTGGGTAATTTACAAAAAAATAATTTAAAAAAAAAGATTTATTTGGCTTACGGTTCTGGAGACTGAAGTTTAAGACTGAGGGACTGACCTGGTGAGGGCCTTCTTTCTGGGTGAAAGCATGATGGAAGGTATCACATGATGAGAGAACATGAGAGAGCATGAGAGAGAGAGAGAGAGATTATCAGGCTGAACTCAACATTTTATCAGGAGCCAACTCCCAAGATAATGAATCCACTCCAAAAATAACAGCATTACTATCTAGTCATGAAGTAGAGACCTCATGACCTAATTGCCTCTTAACAGTTCCAACTCTCCACACTGTCACAATGGTAATTACATTTCAATAAGAGTTTTGGAGGGGACATTTAAATGATAACATATGATCTTTACTTTTAGATGTCTCAAAGTTTATAACATAGGTAGATGTTTGAGTATATTGCTTATTAATAACAACACTTGCTGTTGAAACATCATCTTTGTCACTGGCAGAGATAAAATATTGAGATAGATGTAAGTTTCTCAGTATAGTTTTTTGTACTATTTTATTAGACTAAATGAGGTCAATGTTTTTCTCATTATGACATTTTGAAAGTATATTTTATGTTTTCAGAAAAGGCATGCTTTCTTTCTTCCCCCTGCAAATAGGAATGACAGTTCTTATCTGCACTACTTATTTAATATTAATACTTATCATCTGATGTCTTTCATTCAGTCATTAGACAAGTGTTTGGAGCATATATTATATCTCCAGCACTATGCTGAGAACTTTTTTATATTGCTGGTCAAACCCCTAACTAAATTTTAAACTCTGTCAGATCAAAGAAATATATATATATAATGATCCATTAGTCCTACATATATAGGCTCTCTTCAAGTATAATATAACATCTGGAATCAAACTACCGTGGTTCAAATATTCTGGGTCCATACTCATTAGATGTGTGATTTTGAGCAAGTTATTTGACTTGTGCCTAATTTTTCTAATATGCCAAAGTAGGATAATAAAGTACATCCCCTATAGGTTTATAATAACAGATGATGTGTGGCATGGTGTTTGGTACATAATTGGTGTTTATAAATGTCAGGTATTAATAGAAAAGTAGGAAAATAGTTTTAAAAGTTTTTAAGCTAGCATAGGCTCTTAAATTCAGAGTACTATAGAAATGAAGGTATCCTGAAAACTCCAGTGATCAAAGGAATTTTAGGAAAAAATGAGTGAATCATTTAGCCTTTCTTAAACTTATTTGTAAAGATTTTTTAAATTAATAAAATGCTCTCTAAAGTCCATTCAAATGTTACTATTTTTTTGAGTTTTTCACTGAAGCAAGGTACTCACATAGTACTACAGCCTCCAATCATGAAATATAGCATCAGTCTGACATACAGAGTATGAAAGGTATATGATTATGAACTCTTAACTCTTTAAGCACCTGTTTCTTTTGGGCACCATTGCCCACCTCACTAAGATGACAGGACATGGTTACGTAAAACTTAAGCAAGAATTAGATATCACCAAAAACTAAGGTATTTATTACTGAAGGTAAAATATTAAATTACTAGAAAAGAAATAGGTAACCCTCCCACTAACAAAGCGATTTTACTTATTTGAGACACAGGTGCTATGCCATGCTTTCATCATAGTGATTCAGGAAAAAGTGACTGCCAAACATCTCAAAACCTTTAAAAAAAAATGAAATCAAAACTCTGGGGAAGGCAGATATTGGCTGGTGCCTGTCCTTCTCTCTTTTCCCTTCACATCCAGCCATAAATCACATATATCACAAGCTTTAATTTTCAAATGCTTAAACCTTTTAACATTTTACTATATTATAATTTCTTTAACATTTTACTATGTTTATAAAATTTCTTAAACTTCTATCATCTGTAGGAGTCTTTTCCCCCCAAAATCTGTTTGAGTCATTTGTGCAAAATAAACCTTGATTGCCTCACAAATAGTAAAGGACAATAATAGTGTTATCTGGATCTCATTTTAACTGCTCTGCTCAGCTTAATTGCAACAAATTCCATCATCCTTTCCAATTTGATTGTCTCTATCAAGTATTTTTGAATCTCAATCTGTGCCTTGGAGGGAAACCTTGCTTATCGGCCTCCACGCAATTACCAGCAGCCATCCATGAAGCACAGCATGTATTGTGCAAATATTTGGACTGATCATTTATTGTGCCAGGAACTTTAAAAATGGTCTTGCTTCACACATGATTTGTTCTCTAAAAATATCGACAGACACTATTAACTTGACAAGAGAGGAAAAGAAAAAAAAAAAAAATTAGATGCGGGTGGGTAAAAGGGAGTGGTGCTTAGTGTTTGAAAGGCAATTGTGGACCATAACTATTTACAGGAAAATAGAAAGGGTCATAAACAATGGAAATGTCATAATTCAACACTAAAAGAAATAAAGAAACATGAATAAATAAGCAGGAAGGATCTGTGATGATTCCTCTGTTCTGGACATTATTTTTGTTTCCCTTTCTTCAAAGCTTTTTCCAAACAAAAGAAGTAATTTCAGTGAGAATCAAAGAAATGAAGCAGGTTAGTTTAACCTTTCTATTGACAACCCGTGAAAAGAGGCATGAATTAGGAGTGAGACTTTGAGTGAGCTACTCCTCCTCTTTCGCCTCAGTTTTCTCAACTACAGAAGGCGTGTTTTGACTACACAGTGGCCATTGTCTCCGCCAGCTCTAATTTCGAGGATCTGTATATGCACGGCTGATTTGGCTGTCATGAGAACTTAGTCATCCAAACAACAAATTAAATTAGCTATAGCAATTTCTAAATCAGCAAAGCAATTATTTTGGCTTTTTTCTTTTTAACTGACTTGGCTTTTCTATCAGTTGAAGAGAATATACATGTAAAGAACTGGAAACAGGTGCAGCCTGAGAGATGTGGGTTAAAAAAAATTCCTGAGAAAACTGAACAATAATAAATGAAATGGGTACATGATGATAGAGTAGCATGCTGGTATTCCGTGTTTGAAATATAACTTTAAAGACATCAATGTTTACATGAAAGAGAATCTATCATAAACAAGAATTGCCACAAGTAAATGATTACAAAGATCATTTTTTTTTCTCTTTAACAAAGCAATTTCCAAATAGTCTACCAAAAATATATCTCTGAGAGTGAAAGGAAAGAAACTAGGGGAATTATGCAGAAAATTAAAACCTAATAAAAAGTCAAAAAATATTTGTTGAATGAATGAATATTAGGTCTATCTGCTGTTACAATGAAATAGGGTTTTGCTCTTGGTCTGAGCATGTCCCTATACAAAGATAGAATCCTTGGGGTTATCACAGATGCTTTTTCATCCTGAATGCCTCCTCAGTCTCATGATTCATCAGGAATCAATAAATCAATTAACAAAAAATACATTTTGAGTCCATACTACTCACCCACTGCTACCTTGCTTCAAATAAAGACCTCTTTGATGAAGCCTCATTCCTATGCTATCAGCCTCGGACTGCTTAGCTTCTACCACATGAAGAAATGTTTATGTACCACCAATCAATCCCCAAACCCCACTTGTCCAGAAAAATAGGACAAAAGGAAATGGTTGACTTAAAGTCACTTTCATTGATTCTTTATAATTCAATAATCAAATAGGGTTGTGAATGAGACAAGTATCAGAACTTTATTTGGTTAGATTAAATTGTGGTTTATTAATCAACAGACAAGACACTGGCACTGATCAAGGGACCAAGAAGCTCATAAGCTATGAACTTATAGAAACTATGAATACATAAAAAGTTAGGAAAAATATAAGGTAGCAAGTCAAGTGTAATCAATAATTACTTGGTTAATAACTACACACACACACACACACACACACACACACACACACACACACACCCCACCTACCTAATTGATTCTATGAACTATAACAAGTTGCTATTTTGTTTCTTTGAGGAGAATAGTCTTAATTTAGGCCTCGAAGAACTGGCAGAAAAACAATCAGGGAAAAATGAATTTATATAAATAGACTGACATTATTAAAAATTCTAACGTAGATATGTTGACTATAAAATGTAGACTATTTAAGATGGTGGCACATTGTGAGGGAGGTAGGTAGAATTTGGCAAGATTGTTGTGAAAAGCAAATTGGAGTTAGGATCAGATATATGAATCCCTCCCTGAGTTGACTAGAAAAAAACCTTTTAAAATTAATATTAACAGATTATTTAACAGAAGTAAATAATTCTATTATTGTGAATAACTGACAATACATAAATGGACATAAGCTATAACAAACACATATCCAGATGATAAATATCATAACAGATGAAAGGATATAACGAAAGACCCTATAGATCAATAAGCAGGAGGTCTGGATCCAGCTTTGACATTGTCACCAACTGACTGAATAACTTTAGTTATTTTTCAATGACCACTTCCCAACTCTTAGAGTTGTGTCCTGTTTATAAAAGGTTGATATTGGAATAAATGACTACTAAGGCTAAAAGCTTATCTTCTCTCAAAATCTGATAATCTTATTCTAGGACCATCTTTGTAACTTTTCATTACTAAATTAATAATTAAATGCAGATAGTAACTAGTTAGCAATATAATTTTCTTATAACAGAAGAAGCAATATGATTTTATCTCATGACATCTATCTCATAATGAACAATAAGGTAGAAACCAGCAATGGTAATAGTTGAAATAATGTTTTTGGATTTTTTTTTTACTCATCCAAAGAGTAAAGGGAAGGCAACTCTCTGAGCCTGAAAAGGGCAGTCGTGTTCTTTGATATCTATTTTTTTTAAAAAAACCCACAGCTACATCATACCATTTTCTCTTAAGTTTAGAGAGAAGAAAATGCTATCCATTCTAACCACTTCTATAAACATTGCATTGGAGGTACCAGCCAAAACCTTAAGGCAAGACAAAGGTGTAAAAGGGAGGAGGGAAGAAAGGGAAGAGTTAAAGTGAGCTTTATTCACAGACGTTTTTTTAAAAAAAAACACGAAAAGAATCTACAAAATTTTCAAAATTTGTAAGTTAATTTAGCAAGGTAACAACATATAAGATTAATATATCAAACTATATACTAGGAGCAAGCAATTAGAAAAATTTAATTTGAAAGATTGTTTGCAATACAATATACACAAAATTATTTATAACATATCCTTAGGTTAAAAAAAAAAGATATGCAAGAACGTTACAATAAAAATACATAACATGCTGAAATAAATTTAAAAGGGCTTAAGTGAATGAGAATATATCATGTTAATGGATCAGGAGGCTCAATATTGCTGTGACTTGTCCACAAATTTATCTATAGCTTCTATACAATCTGTATAAAATCCCAATGAGCCTTTATTATTTTTTTTGTAGAAAATGAGAAGTAAATTCTAAAGTTAACTTGGAATTCTTTCTTTTTAGCAAAAGAGCTAAAATAGCCAAAAATATCTTGAAAAAGAAGAGCAAAGTGGAGGATTCACACTATCTGATTTCAAGCCAAATTCTAAAGCTACAGTAATCGAAATGGTCTAGTATTAAAAAATGATAGAAAGCTGGGTGTAGTGGCTCACACCTGTAATCCCAGCGACACAGGATGCTGAGACAGGAGGATCGCTTGAGCACCGAAGTTCAAGTCTGTTATTAGTTACAATTGTGCCACTGTACTCTCACCTAGGTGACTCAGAGAGATCCAACTCTAAATAATGAATTAATTAATGATAGGAAAATAAATCAGTAGAATAGAATGGGGTCCAGAAAGAGACCCACACATTTGTGGTCAATTGACCTTTGATATAAAGGTGACAGTAATTGAAGGATGAAAGGAAAGTTGGTTTAATAAATGGTATGGGATGACTGGATATATTTGAGGAGGGAAAAAACTTTGCATCTGAACACTGACATTGCCATATTGGGCTATGAACAATGATCTGAAATGTTCTTGTCTACAAGAAGCGGAAAGGAAACTGAGTTACTGAGTTCACTACTACCTCCCTGATCCCCACTTCTTATGCTACTTCCTTGCATTGTCAGGACATTAAAAGTAACTAGCAAAGAAAAAATCAATAAACATCTGCCATATATTATAGAATAAATATCGTGGTATATGTTTGCAAAAAGGTGAATTTTTTCACATCTAATAGGAAAGGGACTGATCATATTAAGTACTTGGAGAAAGAGAATACAAACAGCATTATAAGACATTAGAGTGTATTTGATAGATGGAAATTGTGGGTTTCTAACATTTGTTGGATTGGTAATTTTAAAAACTGCTCATAGGTTATAATCTAGAGTCTGACTTTATCATCTTGCAAGCCAAATTCATCCACCATTAGCAGAAAAAAGTTTGAAATGTTTGCTGTCAAATATCGACTTCATTGCTCTCAATACCAGAAACATTATATTTAAATTCTCACTAACTTGGGCTAAATGCATTATAAAACTTGATGTCTGCACAAACTGTTGTCATAATATAGACCTGTTTAAAATTAAATAATTCAACTAGGCTTGTTCTCTTCACAATTAATACTAGAAGTTCTTGTCACTAGAAATTTTTCTAATACTTATAAAAAACAGTGACAATCAAATTTAATAGGCAGTAGAGTTCCTAGGCACTCAATAAATATGTATTGATGAATAAATGTTCGAGTAAATGAATTTAATAAAAGAACACTAGGCAAAGAGCCAGAAGAGTAAGTTCTACTGAAAATCACATCATCTCTTAGCAATTTTATTTCTAATAAAATAAGGACATGTATAAAATAAGGACAATTATACTTGCCTGTCTCACTAGGCTGCTACAAAAATCAGAAGAAATACTAGATGGGAAAGCAATCTGAAAAAGAGATGGAAATACAAACTAAACTTTTTGAGGCTAATAGGAAAAAGCCTTGTTTTGACTACTGACAAACAGCTAATAGTAACTTTATTTAGTTAAAACATCAAGAAGTCCAGAGGAAACTGGTGCTTGCAAAAAGTGTCCACTTTGTAGAACTGAATGAATATACCTCTGGAATGTAAGCTTCACACAAGATCTTTATCATCAACTGGACAAAGGAATGACAATAGTTAAACCTTAATTTCTTAGATTTTATTGCACTAACGTAAATGGGATTGTTTTCTGCGTCTGGGGAAGGAAGGGCTGCTGCAAGAAATATGTTTTACCCAAATGGTGGAGTGATCCTTGGTGTTTTTATCCAAACAAACAAAAAACCCAAAGCAAATGTGAAAGGAAACCAAAGAAAATAGCTCCTCTATTATCTTTATTTTAGGGCAAGCTGTTTGGAAGCAAGTCCCTGCATTTTGGCTCAGGCCTGATGGTATCACCCACTGAGCTTACCAGAATGGGAAATGCTAAAGTTTGCATTCTAAATATCCACATTTGTTTTTTCTTTATATTACCAATGAATGATCCCTAACCTAGACTGCAATTTGATAGTAAAATGGATGGAAATGAGCCTAGTTAATAAAATAGGTTGATACTGATATAGGGACTAATACACATATATTTATTTTAATGTTTCCAAATGTTGGATATTCTTAAAGGAAAACTTCTAATATCTTTTAGATATTAAATTACTAAATATTTTCTGGAACAAACAGAATGGTAGTGTTACTCAGCTGTCTAGGGAGAAGCATCCCCAGTACAGGAATTGAGATTATTTTTCCACAGAGTCATATGTATCCCTTCATTTGGCAGAAGAATTTAACCCATGGACTGACTCACCAATTCCTGTCTTAAGTAGAATTACTATAAAACTTTCTTTCCTTTGATATCCACACAAATTCTGCACTGACCATATTAACTTGTGTTTTATCTGCCGATCTCTCCACTACACCATATGTAATAAGGACAGCGCCTGAGAGGTAGGTGCACAACAGAGATGAATGAATGAATAAAAAAAATTTTTTTTAATCTTAAAACAAATATTCTAAAGTTCTTTTTTTTTTTTTCCAGGTTGCATGTAGTCTGGAGTGAGTCTAACTTTTCATTGTTAATTTTGTGGATGATCTTTCCCAGCATTACTTATCTTCGTGTATCTTGCATTTTTGGTTTGGAAACACATGTAACATGGGAGGTTCTTTGTCGTTTTTGCTTCTGTCTTTACATTTCTCTCCATTTATGTCTATCTGTAGCTTTTAAAGTATCCTCCAAAAGCTCAGAGAAGTTTTTGTTGTGTTTATTTCTTAGATTATTTTCTTCTTTTCTAATTTACCACTGCTGAAACACAAGAAACTTATTGAATTTCATATATGTATGGATATTTAATCCAATCACAACATGGAAATCTTTTTAAGAGTTTACTGATTAAAATCTTAGGTTTATTCATGAAAACTATCATATATACATGATGTTTTTTTTTCTTTTTGTTTCTTCTTTTCTAATTTTTACTCTTCACATTTTTCTTTAATTATTACATTGCTGAAATTCTCCAGTACAGTGTAGTGTTGAATGGTCAAAATGTTTTTGTCTTCCTAACTTTAATGGGAACTTTGCACTATCATATGTATTGTGTGTTCTTGTATTTTTGATAAAGGCCCTTAATCTGGTTTAGGTTTTTATTTTATGTTCTTAGGTTGCTGGCTTATTTTTCCAATGACTGCTGAATTTCATCAAATGTGTCTACCTCTGTTAAGATGATATTCTTTTTCTCTAATAATCAGTGTTCTAGTGCATTGTGTTGGTAGGTTTTTTTAATTATTTTGAAAACCTCTTTCCTCATGAAGTATTATCATTGTTATTATTGTTTAATATACAAAGGAAATAATTTGAAAATAATTTCTTAAGATTTTGTATCTATATTTGTAAGTGACTAGATCTATACATTTTATCTTATGCATTCTCTTTTACCAGTTTTGGTATCAAAGTTAAACCAGCTTTACGTAAATAAATTGAAGGGCTTTCCCCTTTGTTTTCCCTATTCTGTGAAACCGTGTCATAGAAGATTGAAAATAGTGACAATAATAAAATTTATTAGGTAATTAGTATGTACCAGGCACCATGCTACACGTTAACTCATTTAATCTTCACAATACCGTAAGTATAGTTATTATCCCCAGTTTACAGCTTAAGTAACTGGAATCAAATTAGAAATCAGTGAGAGAAAGATAGCAGGAAAATCTCCAAACAATTAGAAACTAACCAACACACTTCTAAATAATTCATGCATCAAATAGCAGTCTTAAGAGAAATCAAGAAATACATAGAACTGAATAAAAACCAAAGCACAGCATGTCAAACTTAGAGAGATTCAGTAGCTAAGTCAATACTGAGAAGGAAATTATAGCACAAAATGCTTACATTAGAAAAGTGTTCCAAGTCAATGTCCAAGTAAAAAAAAAAAAAAAGAAAAAAAAAAAAAAGAAAAGTGAAAAATCTCTAATCAATTATCTGAACTCCCACCTAAAGAACCTATGAAAAAAAGATCAAAATAAAAATCAAGCAGAAGGAAGGAAATAACAATGATGAAAACAGATATCAATGCAATTGAAAATAGAAAAACAATGGAGACTCAATGAAACAAAAAGCTGTCTCTTTGAAAAACTCAGTAAAATTGACAAAGATCTAGCAAGATTGACAAAGGAAGAAAGATAGAAGATATAAATTACCAATAGCAGAAACAAAATAGGGAATATCACGACATACTCTGCAAACATCAAGATGATCATAAGGGATTGCCATGAGGAACTTCACACATAAATTTGACAACTTAGCTAAAAAGGGCAATTACTCAAAAGAAGAAGAAGGAGGAGGAGGAGGAGGAAGAGGAGGAGGAGGAGGAGGAGGAGGAGGAGGAGGAGGAGGAGAAGAAGAAGAAGAAGAAGAAGAAGAAGAAGAAGAAGAAGAAGAAGAAGAAGAAGAAGAAGAAGAAGAAAAAGAAGAAGAAGAAGAAGAAGAAGAAGAAGAAGAAGAAGAAGAAGAAGAAGCAGCAGCAGCAGCAGCAGCAGCAGCTACCACAATTAAATTTGTAATTTTAAAACTTCCAATAAAGAAATATGCATTCCAAAGTGGTTTCACTGGGGATTCTATCAAGCGTGGGGAAAAAAAATTAGCACAATTCTGCACAATTTCTTACCAAAAAAATAGAAGAAGAAGGAATAATTCCTAATTCATTTTATGAAGCTAGTATTACCCTTACACCAAAACCAGATAAAGACGGTTCAGAACAACAGCGATAACAAAACTACAGACCAATAAACTTTATGACTGCAGATGCAAAAATCCTTAGGAAAATTTTATCAAGTAGAATTCAGCAACATAAAAAAGTATTATACACCTGGCCATGTGAGGTTTATTCCAGGGATGCACAGCTAGGTCAATGTTTGAAAAGCATTCAATGTAATCCATCATATTAACAGGCTAACTCACAGAAATTTCATGATCATGTCAATTTACGTGGAAACATCATTGACAAAATTCAACATTATACTAACGTGATGGTGGAGGAATGCTTACTCTCAAGGACTGAGAAAAAGGCAAGAATTTCTGCTTCCACCACCTTTAATCGACATTGTATGGGAAGTCCTAGCCAATGCAATAATTCAAGAAGAAGAAATAAAAGGCACACAGATTAGAAGGAAAGAAATAAAACTGTCTTTATTTGCAAACGACATATTGTCTATGTAGAAAATCCAAGGAATCGGGGGGGCGGAGCAAGATGGCGGACGAATAACACCGCCAGACAGAGGGTCTCTGCAGAAAAGACCGATTCTAGCAGAAACTAGAGAAAAGAAGCAAGAAGACGAGCATACAGCGGACAAGGGCCGGAAGGAGGGGTACCTGAGACCCCGGGAGACTCCACGGGAGGAGGCTGCGGAGGAGAACTGGAGGCTGAGACCATCGGAGCAGCCCGGAGACCAGCGGCAAGGGTAGGTGGATTTGCTATTTCCCCTCCCCTGCATTCGGGACTGCTGGTGGGCTCCCCAGCGGGTGGAGAGACCTGCGGACATCAGCCCAGAGACTGCCGCCGCCTGCCAACGGTGAGCCTGTAACAGACGTGGCACCAGGTTCCCAACTTCCTCCGGGCACCTCCGTGTGCACGGAGAGCCGCGCGGCAGGCGCCATATTGCCTCCTCCCCCCCTCCGCCGACCCTACCCGCGGCTGCCCAGAGAGACAATACAGCCACCAGCCGGAGGCACCTCCAGGGAACGGGACATTCCCGTTTGGGACCCCGCCCGCCCTCCCAGGTGCTGCTGGCACCTTGTTCCCAGGAAAACGGTGCCGACTCAGAGGCTGAGAGACATAGACCCAGCTTGGGCTCCCTGTGGGTGAATTAGGACCGGAAACCCTCTCCCTGGTGGGAATACAGTTTGAACTCTGGGACCCAGAGGTCGGACCTGCAGACCAGATCCCCTGCACCGAGGGCTAGCATTGCCCGGGGCACAGAAGGATTATACGTGAACAGCCTACTGAGGTCTGTGTGCCTCCAGGGGCGGATCGGGCGGAACGGCGTCCCAGGAGGAGGCCGTGCGCCCAACCCAGGTGGCGTTCCTGTGCAGGGAACCTCCCCGCCGGCATCACAGTCCGGGGAGGCCTGGTGGCTTGTGGTCTGGCCTGCTGGCAGAGGCTCAGGAGTAGCTGCGGAGTTGGGGAGGGTGGAAAGAAGCGAGGCCTGCTGCAGACTGTGGGTCTCAGACAGCCCCACCCCCACACCCAGACTTTCTGGCTGAGCGGGACCATCCCAGCCCCGCCCTGACAGCAGAGAACAGAACTTTGACCCCTGCTAACGGCCTGAGGGCAGGCTTACCCAACCCAGCTCCGCCCAGAACGAGAGCTGATAACAGGACTCAAAATCAACACCATAGCCTGTTCCTCCAAGCAAACGCCACCTACTGACAGGGACAGCATCTTGCACAGCCTTTCCACGGCACCCACTGACTCAATATACAGGGAGTGGTCCAATTTCACCCACAGGCACCACCTAACGCCTCAGAAACTAAACAAGGTGTGTGAATACCCAAACAATAACCTAAGGAAAGAAACAACAACTGATCGACATGGGAAGAAATCAGCGAAAGAACTCAGGAAATATGAAGAACCAAATGGAAAACACACCCCCAAGGAGGAGCACCAGCCCCCTAGAAACGGACACCGACCAAAATCAGGCAACCAATATGACAGAAAAGGAATTTCGTATGTGGATCATAAGAACACTCACCCAGCTGCAACAACAACTCAATAACCAACACCAAGAAAACACAAAAAACCTCCAAGAAATGGAACAAAGGTTCAACAAAGAGATTGACACAGTGAAGAAAACTTTAACCGAAGTCCTGGAGATGAAGAATCAAATCAGAGAACTACAAAATACTGTGGAAAGTCTCAAGAACAGGGTGGATCAAGCAGAAGAAAGAATCTCAGAGCTTGAAGATAACACCTTCCAATTAAATAAATCAGTCACAGAAATACAGCAGAGAAACAAGAGAAAAGATCAAAGTCTACAAGAGCTGTGGGATTATGTGAAAAAACCTAACGTGAGGGTCATAGGTTTAGCCGAAGGGGAGGAAGACAGCACTCAAGGGCTGGACAAGCTTTTTGAAGATATAATAGAGGAAAATTTCCCAGGTCTTGCTCAAAATCTCGATATACAAGTTCAAGAAGCCCAGAGGACCCCTGGGAGATTCAATGCAAACAGGAAGACGTCACGTCATGCAGTCATCAGACTGACCAAAGTATCAACTAAAGAGGCCCTTCTAAGAGCTGTAAGACAAAAGAAGCAAGTGACATACAAGGGAAAGCCAATTCGAATAACATCAGACTTCTCTAATGAGACTTTACAAGCAAGGAGAGACTGGGGCCCCATTCTCACTCTTTTGAAACAAAACAATGCCCAGCCTAGAATATTATTCCCTGCAAAACTAAGCTTCATATATGAAGGAGAAATAAAAACATTCGCAGACAAGCAAAGGCTCAGAGAATTCACCAAGACAAGACCAGCCCTACAAGAAGTACTTAAAACAGCGTTATGCACGGAACATCATAATAATAATCCACGGATATAAAAACAACCAAAACCCAAAGATATTAAAGGCCAGATATTACAATGGCTCAAGACACAAATCATAGCAACAACATCCAACCCAACAGAATGATCAGTAATCTACCTTACCTATCAGTTCTCTCAATAAATGTGAATGGCTTAAACTCTCCACTCAAGAGACATAGGCTGGCTGAATGGATAAGAAAATACAGGCCAAGTATATGCTGTCTTCAGGAAACACATTTAACCTGCAAGGATGCACATAGACTAAAAATAAAAGGGTGGAGATCAATATTCCAAGCAAACAGAAGCCAAAAGAAGGCTGGTGTGGCAGTTCTAATTTCAGACGATTTAGTTTTTAAACCAACAAAAGTAGTAAAAGACAAAGAGGGTCATTATATAATGGTGAAGGGCACAGTCCAACAAGAAGAGATAACAATTTTAAATATATATGCACCCAACTTAGGTGCACCCAGATTCATAAAGCAAACCTTACTGGAGCTAAGCAAATGGATTAATAACAACTCCATAATCGCCGGGGATTTCAACACCCCACTGACGGCACGAGACAGATCCTCCAAACAGAAAATTAATAAAGAAATAATGGACTTAAACAAAACTCTAGAACAATTGGGTCTGACAGACATCTATAGAACATTCTACCCAAAATCCACTGAATATACGTTCTTCTCATCAGCTCACGGGACATTCTCTAAGATTGACCATATCCTAGGACACAAAGAAAATCTCAAGAAATTTAAAAAAATAGAAATCATACCATGTACCTTCTCAGATCACAGTGGAATAAAACTAGAAATCAACCCTAACAGAAACGCACATTTCTACACAAAAACGTGGAAATTAAACAACCTCCTACTAAATGATTACTTCGTAAATGAAGAAATCAAGACGGAAATAAAAAACTTCTATGAAGAAAACGACAATGGAGAGACAAGTTATCAACTCCTCTGGGACACAGCTAAAGCAGTTCTGAGAGGAAAGTTTATCTCCATAAATGCCTATAACCAAAAGGCAAGAAGATCACAAATAGACAATCTAATGAAACGACTCAAAGAGCTGGAAAAAGAAGAACAGACCAACCCCAAACCCAGCAGAAGAAGTGAAATCAACAAGATCAAATCAGAACTAAACGAAATTGAAAACAGGAAAGCTATTCAGGAGATTAATAAAACAAAAAGTTGGTTCTTTGAAAAAATAAACAAGATTGACACGCCGTTGGCTAAGCTAACGAAAAGCAGAAAAGAGAAATCTCTAATAAGCTCCATCAGGAATAAAAAAGGAGATATCACAACTGATCCCAAAGAGATACAAGATACAATTTATGAATACTACAAAAATCTTTATGCACACAAACTGGAAAATGTGGAGGAAATGGACAAATTTCTAGAAACACACAGCCTCCCTAGGCTCAACCAGGAAGAAATAGATTCCCTGAACAGACCAATCTCAACAGCTGAAATAGAAACAGCAATTAAAAATCTCCCTAAAAAGAAAAGTCCCGGTCCAGATGGCTTCACACCTGAATTTTACCATACTTACAAAGAAGAACTAGTACCTATCTTGCAGAAACTATTCCACAACATCGAGAAGAACGGAAACCTCCCCGACACCTTTTATGAAGCGAATATTACCCTGATACCAAAACCAGGAAAGGATGCAACAAAAAAAGAAAACTACAGACCAATATCCCTAATGAATATAGATGCAAAAATTTTCAACAAAATCTTAGCTAACCGAATACAGACACTTATCAAAAAAATAATCCACCACGACCAAGTGGGCTTCATCCCAGGGATGCAGGGATGGTTCAACATACGTAAATCTATAAATGCAATTCACCACATAAACAGAAGCAAAAACAAAGATCACATGATCCTTTCAATAGATGCAGAAAAAGCTTTTGACAAAATTCAACACCCTTTCATGATACGAACACTTAAGAAAATAGGCATAGAAGGGACATACCTAAAAATGATACAAGCCATATATGACAGACCCATAGCCAACATCATACTGAATGGGGAAAGATTGAAATCATTCCCACTTAGAACTGGAACCAGACAAGGCTGCCCACTATCTCCACTTCTGTTCAACATAGTGCTGGAAGTCTTGGCTACAGCAATCAGACAAGAAAATGGAATCAAAGGTATCCAAATAGGGGCAGAAGAGATCAAACTTTCACTGTTTGCTGATGATATGATATTGTATCTAGAAAACCCCAAGGATTCAACCAAGAAACTCCTGGAACTGATCAATGAATTTAGTAAAGTCTCAGGATACAAAATTAATACACAGAAATCAGAGGCATTCATATACGCCAACAACAATCTAATTGAGAACCAAATCAAAGACTCAATTCCCTTCACAATAGCAACAAAGAAATTAAAGTACCTAGGAATATATTTAACCAAAGAGGTAAAAGACCTCTACAGGGAGAACTATGAAACACTGAGGAAGGAAATAGCAGAGGATGTAAACAGATGGAAATCCATACCATCCTCGTGGATCGGCAGACTCAATATCATCAAAATGTCTATACTACCCAAACTGATCTACAGATTCAATGCAATACCTATTAAAATCCCATCAGCATTCTTCACAGATATAGAAAAAATAATTTTACGCTTCGTATGGAACCAAAGAAGACCCCGAATATCAAGAGCAATTCTAGGCAACAAAAACAAAATGGGAGGCATTAATATGCCAGATATCAAACTATACTACAAAGCTGTAGTAATTAAAACAATATGGTATTGGCACAAGAATAGGAATATTGACCAGTGGAACAGATGTGAGAATCCTGATATAAAACCATCCTCATATAGCCATCTCATCTTTGACAAAGCAGACAAAAACATACGCTGGGGAAAAGAATCCCTCTTCAATAAATGGTGCTGGGAAAACTGGATAGCCACCTGTAGAAGGCTGAAACAGGACCCACACCTTTCACCTCTCACAAAAACCAACTCACGCTGGATAACAGACTTAAACCTAAGATATGAAACTATTAGAACTCTAGAAGAAAAAGTTGGAAACACTCTCCTAGACATCGGCCTGGGCAAAGAGTTTATGAAGAAGTCCCCAAAGGCAATCACAGCAGCAACAAAAATAAATAAATGGGACATGATCAAACTACAAAGCTTCTGCACAGCCAAAGAAATAGTCATGAAAGTAAACAGACAGCCTACAGAATGGGAGAAAATTTTTGCATCCTATGCATCCGATAAGGGACTGATAACTAGAATATACTTAGAACTCACGAAAATTAGGAAGAAAAAATCAAATAACCCCATTAAAAAGTGGGCAAAGGACTTGAACAGAAATTTTTCTAAAGAAGACAGAAGAATGGCCAACAAACATATGAAGAAATGCTCAACATCTCTAATCATCAGGGAAATGCAAATCAAAACCACAATGAGATATCACTTAACCCCAGTGAGAATGGCCTTTATCAAAAAATCTCCAAACAATAAATGCTGGCGTGGTTGCGGAGAGAGAGGAACACTCCTACACTGCTGGTGGGACTGCAAACTAGTTCAACCTCTGTGGAAAGCAATATGGAGATACCTTAAAGCGATACAAGTGAATCTACCATTTGATCCAGCAATCCCATTGCTGGGCATCTACCCAAATGATCCAGTGACACTCTACAAAAAAGACACCTGCACTCGAATGTTTATAGCAGCACAATTCATAATTGCAAGGCTGTGGAAACAGCCCAAGTGCCCATCAATCAAAGAATGGATTAATAAAATGTGGTATATGTCCACCATGGAGTACTATTCAGCTCTAAGAAACAATGGTGATATAGCACACCTTATATTTTCCTGGTTAGAGCTGGAGCCCATACTACTAAGTGAAGTGTCCCAAGAATGGAAAAACGAGCACCAGATATATTCTCCAGCAAACTGGTATTAACTGAGTAGCACCTAAGTAGACACATAGGTGCTACAGTGGTAGGGTATTGGGCAGGTGGGAGGGGGGAGGGGGGCGGGTATATACATACATAGTGAGTGAGATGTGCACCATCTGGGGGATGGTCATGATGGAGACTCAGACTTTTGGGGGGAGGGGGGGAATGGGCATTTATTGAAACCTTAAAATCTGTACCCCCATAATATGCCAAAATAAAAAAAAAAAAAAAAAAAAGAAAATCCAAGGAATCTCCAAACAAAATTTCCTGAACTAGTAGGTAAGTTCAACAAGATTGCAGGACACAAGACACAAGATACAATAGAAAAATCAATTGTATTTCATATATTATCACTGAATATGTACCCACCAAAATTTAAAATATAATATAATTTACAATGAAACATTTAGGTAAAGATCAACAAGACACATACAGAATTTGTGTGCTGAAAACTACAAAACACTGATGAAAGAAATCAAAGATCTCCATAAGTGGAAAAAAATCCTGTATTCATGTATTCAAAGACTAAACATAGTAAAGATGTCAATTAGTCAATTATACTTATATTGATATCTCAATTTCATAAAATCAATGAAATTTAATAAAATCTATGGAAACCCCAGCAGGATTTTTGCAACTTTAAACAAAATTATTCTAAAATTTTATGAAAAGGCAAAGGAACTGTTACTGGATATATTTCCAGAGAATTCTAGTGAAGAAAAAAGCCAACCCCAAATGGCAATAAACTGTATGATTCTGATTATATAATTTCTTGAAATGATACAATTATAGATATGGAGAACAGGAGTTAAGGAGTTAGGAGGTGAAGAAGAGAAAGAAGTAAATGTGACCATAAGAGGGCAACATAATGGATCTTTGTAGTGATGGAAATGGTCTGTATCTTGGCTGTGTTAGTGTCAATATACTGATTGTGCTAGTGTACTATAGTTTTGCAAGATACTACTATTGGAGGAAACTGCACACATGGTACAGTATTATTTCCTACAACTGCAGATACAGTTGATGTCTCTCAAGAAGCAGACAGAAGGTGTCTACTATAAAGGGAAACTGCTGTTTTACTCCAGAACTCTGTTTTTACAGACCAAGATTACATTCTCAATTAGAAAACTGTGATTTGTTTCCACCACATGCTGACTACTACCATATAGTTTTCTCTATTCTTTCACTTCCCCCTTCTCCATTCCTTTATTGTAAATAAAGTAACGGGTATATGTGCATAAGCACATTGCATTTTTTAAACTAAATAGCCAATGGTATGTTTTGATTGACATCAAGTAGAGACAGGATGGGGAAAAGACCTGGTTCTGTGAAAATACTCCCTTTCTCTGTTGGTGACATGCTCCTTCAGCTCTTATCTTTTTATTCCAGTAAACTATTTTGCTCTCACTGTTTTAACCAGAAAACAACATAAAAATCCTTGCATAACTTGGTCAATTGGAGAATTTTAATGATTTTTATTTATCATTGTAAAACCAAGAACAATTTTATAACTTTTTTGTTTGTAGCTGTTACATGTAGGGCAAACTGTCTTTAAGAAGGGTTGCGTTACTCTTTAAAAAGACCCCAAATTCTAGATAGTTTGCCTTCAAGTTAAGCATCTTGTTGTTTAAATAAGCTTCTTGTTTAAAAAGGAAGAAAAAAAAACCCCTACCCTACTGCAAAAAAAGACAACAGGTACAAACTATTCTACTCAGAAGCCTTACCTTACTTTCCAAGAAGAAATAATTCTTCTTTTTATGTTATGTAAATTTTTCTGGATCATAGAGTGAAAGGGATAATTTCCTAATTCATCTTTTGAAGCTAGCATAAACTTGGTGCCAACACCTGAAAGAAATAAAAAAGAAAAAATGAAAACCAGAGAACATTATCACTTATGAATAATACCAAGATTCTAAAATAAAATACCAGGAAGTAATTATTTTAATTACTTCCAAGAATGCTAAGATGATTTAACATTAAGAAATTAATTCGTGTAATTTATCTCATTAATAGATCAAAGAAGAAGAAAAATGGTCATCTTGATTAATCAGAAAAAGCAATTTCTTATGAAAACTTATAGTAAAATATGAATAAGTATTCTTTATTAATATATTAAACAATCTTTCTGAAACCAACTGCCAGTATCACACTATACAATGAACCACTAGAATATTAACATTAAATATTAAACATTAAAATGTCTATTAACATTAAAGACAAAGCAAAATAATCACTATTACTATAATTGTAATCATTATATCCCTTTGTAACCTCAAAAAAATCTAAATATCTAAAATATATTTGAAGAAAACTGAAAACTTCTACTGTGAAATATAAAAGACATATAGATGAAAAGATATTTTCTGTTCCTTAAAGGAGAAGTTTAATATAGTATTATTAAACTACAAAATTGATCTAAATGTAAAAAATAATTCCAATAAGAATATTAATGATATTTTTATAAATTTGATCAAATATTTCTAAATGGATCTGTCTCTATTTGTTATTAGAAATCATTTATTTATTAATTTACTCATTAACTGAAATATGTATTAAAGCTCTACTGTATGCCAAGCATTATGCTTGTCAGATGATGTATATTTGTATATGTATATTTGGGTCTCATTTTTAAAAAGCATATATTCATACACAAATAGAAGGAGATACACCAAATCGTTAGAAGTAGTTATCTTAGGGTAACTACTAGGAATTTAGGAGATACGTTTCTCAGTTTCGATTACCTTTATTTTTATTTTTTATACTGAAAAAAATACCTGTGTGATTTTTGTTAACAAAGAAAATAATCACCTAAAAATGTAAAGAGATACTCATTGTTTTGTATATGACTGAGATAAATTATTTTAGGAATGCAAGAAATAAGAAAGATACAAAAAACAAATTGCATCTATATATTTGCATTGCCTATGAGGTTTAAGACAAAATATTTCTGTCTTAATTTTTGCTACAAAGATATTTTTGAAAAAGAGAACATAAATGCTCATGCTTAATAAACATAATAGAATACATAGCTCTCATCTCTAGTACCTCTACCAACTGCTAATTTCCACTAAGCATTTTAATAATTTTTTTCTGACTTGTCAATCAGTATATTAAGAAATTTCTTCGTGTGTGTGTGTGTAAAATGTACCAAACATAAGTGTTCCTTCCCAGATTTGTACTACATACAGATTAAATTGTTAAACGCTCTCCTAGTTTGTTTTAAGATGTAATTAATAGCTTTCTGCCACAATCATGTGTTTTTCTGTATTAGCTTTTCTTTCTGATACTTAGTTTCTACAAAGGCATAATTCTTTCACCAATACATGTAATTTAGGCCAAGTATTAGTATTGATTTCTTTTACCAGATAAGAAAATAAAAATTGAAAAAGTTCATTCAACTGCTTAACATCACACAACCAGTGTTAGAGATGAGATTAGAACTCAAGCATTCTGATTCCAGAATCCATTTGCCTACCAAGATCTAAATTTTTTTAAGTCCCTGAACTGTGATAGATATTTAGTACTATGTTAACTGCTGACTATGTTTGCCACATTACATGAAAGGGAAAGCTATTTCCCACATGGTCTACAGTCATATTCAGGATGACCCGAGGCTCAAAATAAATATTTTAAGTAATTCAAGTTAGAAAAAAGGGAAGGAAGAAAGACATAAAGTGAGAAGGTCAATCAGATATATACTGGAAAGGTTATTCATTAAAGGGGAAGGAACGTAGTTTGGAGACACAATGACTCATGATGTCCATGATGTGGATGGGAAATTGACTTGGAAACAAATCACAGTTCTAAAACAAGAATCCTTTGAGATCACTATGAAGTTTTCTCTACTTAAGTTTCAGATTCTCTATGTAAAATATTTGTATTTATAAATTAAAATGACCTATTTTGTGGGTTAAACCATTCTTCTGAAAATGAAAAATCATCAGCTGTGCAATAGTAAAAGTGGTGAACTCTTAAACCCTTCAAGGATAATTTCCATTTCTCTTTCCTATTTTGATTCAATTGTGATGTCGCTCTTCTCATTGTTTTTTTTTTTGTTTTTTTTTTTAATTTTTTTTTTAACATTGTTTTTGTTTGTTCTTGTTATTTTGTTTAATTTAGTGAAGTCCTTCCCTCTAATTCTCTACGTATACTTTGTACAGTTTTCTAAAGTCAACTTTCTAATCATTTAGCTGGCCAAGCATTAAAACCAACCTCCATTTGAATTTAGTTAAATATAATCTGGTATATTTTTGCTACTTAGATACATTAGGTGAATAAAATACAAATTATTTATTCTGAAATAAAATTATTTTATTAATAAAATGAATTAATTTATTTACTAATGAAATTTGATTCTGAAATAAACTATGAAAATATTTTAATGGTTCGCTAAAGAACTATGGCTTGATTGTTCTACTTTAAAGAAGAGAAATAATATATATATATAACAGCATTTTGGAGCAATAGGAAATGAAAACATTTTAATCCTTTTAGAGAAAAGGATTCAACATATTTTGCTATTAGTATTTTCCCTCACATAATTTGCATAATATTCCATTTTCTGTAATTAGTCAACAGTCAAGACTTTTACTATTAGGCAATAATTGAAGTAACCATGATTAAGTGTTTATACAGACCTCATTAGTATTAAATCTTAAGCAAACAGATTTAATGTGCAATGGAAAAGCTCCAAACTAAGCTTTTTGCAATGTATTTTGTTTTTCAAATTCCTGTCCTCTTTTTAAACAGGTTATATACAGGCATATGATTTTTCTGTGTAGTGTTTTTACTTCTTAGATTTTTAAATATGTCAAAGTTCCAGTTTTATTTTATTTTGTTTTTATAGTTTCTTCCTCAAAGGAGGTGACAATTTTAGATGTTTATTGAGACTTTCTTCTTTTTCAGAAGCCAGAAATTCCTTCTTTCTTTGAGTGTGTTTGAATGGGAACCTACTTTCTTAATAATTAGTACGAATTTTTTTAAATTATGAAAGATTGAATTTTATTTTATTATTGTTAGGAAGCTAGAGGATAGAAAGTATGAAACATCATGTCCTTAATTTCAATTTATTGATCATTTGGGTTATTTTAAATATCATATAGATAAATGCTTTTCTCCTCAGAAATCAAGGTTTTTATCTTACTGATATTTACTTAATCTATTGTCCGCATCTACAAATCCTAAAAATATCAATTAATAATCCTAACAATTTGGGGTGGGTTTTTTGTGTTGTTTTTCGAAGTAGGCAAGTGATCCTACAGATGGAAAGCCTACTCACAAAAAAACTTGAAAATATTTTTAAAAGATGTTTGCCTGACCATGAGTTGATGTTAGAGTCTGATAAAAAATATTCTAGTTTCCTTATGGATGTGCAATTGTTTTCCTATGGATGCTCTTAGAAGAAACTACATTATTTTTGCTCATCTTTGTGAAAGAGGAAAAGAGGCAAAGTGTCACCAAGTCCTCAAAATATCTTTGCATTGAATATGAGAAGAAAAGATGGTTTCTTAGTCCCTTGAAGAATGATAGAGAGACATTTGGTTCTTGGTAAGAAGTAAACGGTGTCTAGCTCTTATCAGTAAAAGAAATTGAGTAAGAAATATTGTAGACCTGTGCTCGTCAGTAACAGACATAAGGTTTGTACAAGAGTGACCACTTGCTCTACAAAATACCTAGCAATTGTATCACATCATGTATTTCCAGGTGCCAAGCAACTGTTGCTTGTTTTATAACTCCCTGCCAGTTTATTGTGTTTCAAACAATAGGTGATGCAGACCATGGGAACCTTGGTTAAAATGTATTCCCTAACAGGGTCCGGATGTCATTCATATATTTTTGGTGAGAAAACAAGGTAGATAAAGCAGTGTCATTGACCACAACAAATAATATTTTGAAGTACTGAATTAGTATGAGGAAGTGTACGCTAAATTAGGAAGCACAGTTGGTTAGGGTAGGAAATGCTATATATTCGAACATGCAAGGAAAAATATTTTTTTTTCTGCCTGGAAATTTAATAAACAAAATGCTAAGATTTGCCAGGTGTTTGTCAGGGTTAGATTGGTTTTCCATTAAGTTTCCATCCTTCTATTCTAATACTGTTCATTTACTTTGTTTCATTCTAAGGGATGACTATAAAACATTTTTTATTTCTTTTTTGTGTTTCAAGAGGTGTTAGTTAAACTTAACTGCATTTTACCCCCAGAATATTTTTCAAAGAAAAACCAAAGAAAATTTTACCCCAATCTTATCAAATCATACAAAAAAGGAGGATTTAAAGTGGGGAACTTTCATTTTATAATATTGTTTTGTAATATATCAAGAGAAGACATATTCTTTTTAAATTTCTTATTTACTGTTAAAGAAAAACTTTCAGGAAGTAATGTTTAGATTTAAAAGTATCTAGTGCTGCTTAGAGTGACTTCTTTTTGAGCTTTATATCACCTGTTGCCTCAAATTTTTATGTTAAAAAACATATCCACTTTTCATCTGTCCCTTTACATCAGTATAGTCTGTGCACTCTCAGTGCATGCCAGCTGGACTAATCCACACGGTCACCTCACTGAATGTCAGGAAAGTAGCTACCAGGACTTATTTTATACCCAAAGGAAAGTAACAACTTGCCTCCTCTGACTGACTCTGCCATACCACAATCAATTTCTTTAGGCATCTAGAAGCAAGGTACACTCTTCTTCAGCTTGACATGCACTAGGTTACTATAAGTTCTATTTGAGCAAAGTAACATTTTTCTTGTGACCCAATTTATACATTGAAGTATGTTTAACTAGAGTGACTGCATTTTAATTGTTTAAAAGTTACTGTGCTTTATTGAAAAAGGCTTTAAAATCCCAAAATCTCCATTTTGAATGTTAGAATATTAGGATATCAGGATGGACGGATGGATGGATGAATGGATAGATGGATTCAATTGTGTGTTTATCAAAGGAATCTTACCTTTTATGGTGATTCATTTTTTTTTTCCTTGATGGTTTGACCAAATTTAACTTCTGAAGTATATGGGAATGAAGCAAAGCAGAAAATTTTAACCTAGATAATTAAGATTCATTGTTCTATTGAAGAATCTCAAAAGAGATAAAACATCTCTAAACATATATAATATGATCAATATAATATAAACAATATAATCAATATATCAATATACTATAACAATATAATCAATATAATATAAATACTATAATCAATAAAATATGGCTTAGTTATTTAAAAAATCAGGTTGTATTTGACTTTTGAGGAATCTAGATATAATTATTTATATATGTGAGAAATAAAATAAACCCATCTGAGGAGGAAGTACCATAGCTTGTTGATAATTGAGTATTTTTCCTTGCAAGAAGTGGTCCAAAGCCTGGAAAAAGTGGTATTCAGTTGATGCAAGGTCTGGTGAACATGGGGGATGACAGAGAGTTTCCAAGTTCAGCTGCTGTAGTTAGAGCGGCATTGAAGAGATAGACAGTAAAGGTTCTTAAAGGCTATGTTAAGAAATTTAACTGAATTAGTGTACAGTGTAGAGTTTGAATGAGGGTCTAAAAAGAACAGAGGTATGCTTTTAAGGAATTCACCTGTTGGTATTCATGAAAGAGGAGATACTAGATATGAGGAGCCTAAGAAAAATTTTTTCCAAGGGATCAAGTAGACATTGCACATTTGGGATTTGCCTCTCAGCAAAATTGGAGCAAATTTGAAAGTTACAAAGGAATTGACTCGTTGAGGTCTTGGAAATAGATAATGAATCAAATGAAAAGGAAATTGGCAAAGATTTAAGAGTAAATTATTTGAAATGCCTACATTTGGGAGGTGAGAAGAAAAGTAGAGCCCATGAAGGAGAAGAATAAGAAGAGTTTTAAAAACTACTTTTTCAGAAGCCTAGGATTCTGTATTCTAATGATCAAAGCAAAAGACTGTATTGAGAAATAAAGGCAACTGTTGTTATGAAGTACAATAGAAGTGTCATGAAAAATAAGATTAAAGACTGCATTCCATGTTTAAAATTGGTAACCCTTGAGAGAATATTTATAGTAGAGCATCAAAGCTAAATCCATATGTTGAGATATTAAACAGTAAAGAAAAGAAGGGCTTTACATAGAAAGAACCAGGTAATTTGAGCCACTAATTAAATGTATTTGGAAAACCTGAAGTACTGGACCAGAGTTACACTTTGATAAAGCCAAATAAATGATTTCCAAGACTTTTTTTCCATTAAACCATGTATATGAAGCCTAAGAGTTCAAGCCTTACTCAGACAATCGGATTTGAAATAATAAATATGCTTATCCTTTGAAAACATTAGATGCAAACTTGTGGTCTTTCAAAATAGAAACAAAAGAAAAAAATAAACCAAAAGATTCCTAAAGTTGCCCTTTTTAATGGTATACCACAGGGAAGGAACAAGGGGTGAGCCAGTTTTCCAAAGTAGAAATAATGATGGAAAGAAACTTCCCTAGTAGGGGAGAATGTCGCAGGAAGTCCAACATAGGTATAGTAAGAGTTACTGGGGGAAAAGATAGAGGATAACTTAGTGTTTATTATAGCACATAAGTATAGCATTTATTTAAAACAAATCAAAAAACATTTTTAAGGAATTTATCTTTGCTCATTTGAAGTTCAAAGGTTTAAAGAAATTATAGAAAATCAGGGACATTGCAAATCAGGGACATAGAAAATCAGCTGCCTAGCTGCCATCAGCGGTCTTTAGCTGATATTGTGACCCTTTATTAAGAAGCACTCAAATGTGAGCTAAGAGAAGCAGCATGTCGATTTCTCGTCCTTTTAAGGACATCAGAAGGAATTTGCAAGCGCCATGGCTTAAGCCTCTAAAATAGACTTGCAAAGTATCCAAGAAATTAACAATGTAAAACAAACAGTTAAGGGAAGCATCAAAAAAAGCACTGAACTCCAAAGTGGCATTCCCTTTACGGCCTAAAGATTGGAACCAACCATCTGCCTGTGACGAGGGTCCCACTCCACCACATGTGACTCTTCACCTGTTTGTGCTTCACAATCACACACAACCACACCACTGATTGAAAACACACACAGGTTTTCGTGATAAATGTTCCCTAATGGTAAAATACGTTACATGAATAAAGAAAGAAAATTATTATTTTTGGTCAATGAGCATTCATTTCTTTATCAGCTGAGTAACATTTCTTTGGTTGTGTCTTCCATAAATAACAGAAAGCATAAGTGAAACTGACTTAAATATAAATTAAATCTATTGATTAGTAATTTAAAAAAACCATATACATATATATTTAATTTCAGGTGAGGTTTGAACCAGTAGCTCAAATGATAGGCCCAAAGGAGCCCAGTATTTTCCATCTCTCTATTCTGCCTTCTATGGTAATAATTTTATCCTTAGGTTTTGTTAGGGACAGGTGCAGGTTGATAGTGCTGACCACGCTAACCATGGGAAAAGAGGAGGGGGGCAAAATGAGGGGACCAATGAGCATTTAGAACCTAAACTGCAACAGCAGATAGTATATTAGTCAGTATACTTTTCAGATTCAGTTTGATCTTCATTTCCAAGGTGAAATATTTCTTTTCAATGTAGGTTATTAAATTAGTTGTTTGTGATAAGTCAATCTCTGGAAAGGCTGACTGACCTAAGTTTTCACAGGGCTGAATTGACTTTTGATAATCAATCAATAAATAGAAGGTCTCACTGAATACTTGCTATGACTTAAGCTGCCCATCTGATTTTTGGACTACATGGAGCTCAGACGATGGGAGAGAAAACATGAGACTTTTTCTGACTTTTAATCTGCATGCAGCATTACTACAAGAAATTTTCCACCTCTACATTAAGAAACATGCTGGAAATTTCAGGAAACAGAAGGGCTTATATTTCTAACTAAAATTTTCTCATCCACTTATGAGTTCAGCAAATACTCATGAGGAAGAAGGAAGGATATTTGATAAGTGATGGTAACACTATTGCAAAGTAAAATATATCTTTATATATTGATTTTAATTTTAAATAATGCTGTAGGAGATTGAGGAGAACAACAAATCTTTCTACCATAATGATAATCTGAGCAGAACACTCATTTTGAAAACATGGTCTCATTAGTATTGATTCTTATAAATCATGGATTCAAGATTTCCTGGAGGATAACAGAGATATTTTATGTCTTCACTGGTTGAAAAAAATTACTTCTAATTCTAATACTTTTTACCTTCCTTTGGTGATGATATAGTAAGGAAAGAGCTTTTTGATATATGTATAAAATTTAACTAGTATATATATATACTTATATATTATATATATGTTTGTCAAATGAGTAATATTTAATAGTAAAAATAGAATAGCAATTAAATTCCAAGTTGACTTTTTTAAGACAAAGAAAAATTAATAATTTTAGGACCTATTGTTTCCCACTTAGATAATATTTAATTTGATAATAATGAAAGGCAAGAGAGGCTTGGATGTATTTTGATGAAGCCTTTGCACAAAAGACATCGAAAAAAACTTTTCTCCATTTTGATAAAAAAGAAAGGTTTGTATATAATTGCCAAGCTCTCCATGTTTTAATAACAGTGATTTTGTTTTTTTATTTCTTTATAACAGTTACTTATCAGCCATGATAGCCTTTGTTTTAAACTGCCTATGCTATGTATATCTAGGATATGTTTCACTTTTACAATAATTTTAGCATCATATTCAAGTTATGTTCTTATTTTTCCTTATACCTTACAAATAATGATATCACATGGAATCTCACCACACTCTTATTTTTTCCTGGTCAAAATAAACAAACAGAAATCAACATTGTTTTAATTTTTTTTAATGTCCTTAAAAATAAATGTTCCAATCATCAAATTTTTTGTCTCTTTTATGATAAAATTTCATTCCAGTTGAGCATATCAAGTCCTCTTTAGTCTGAAGATTTAATAAAAATTAAACTATAGGATGAAATTTGGATTATAATAGGAATTTTATATATCTATATCTATATCTGTACCTATAAAGTGAGAGAGATAAAAGAAGAGAGAGAGACACTTTACATTCACAATCACAAGGATTAATTAGCTTTTGTGATACAACTAAATGCAAATACTAAATGATCAATAAGTTTAAAGTAAGAACACAATGAACATTCTTTCTGTAAAATGAGAGAAAATATTTGCAAACTATAAATGTGAGACCAATATCCATAATTTACAAGGTACTCAAACAACTGAACCAAAAACCCAGATAACCTCATGAAAAAGTGGCATAAGGACAAGAATAGACATTTTTCAAAAAGACAAAGAAATGGCCAAAAGTATATGAACAAATGTTCAACATCACTAATCTCCAAAGAAACACAAATTAAGACTACAATGAAATATCATCTTATACCAATTGGAATGGCTATTATTTAAAAAAAAAAAATAGCAGATGTTGGTGAGGATGCAGAGAAATGGGAATTATTGGTGGGAATGTAAATTAGTATAACCTCTATAGAAAACAGTATGGAGATTTTTCAGAACTAAAAATAGAACTATCATCCAATCTCCAAATCCCACTACTGAGTATCTATCTATCCAAAGGAAAAGAAGTCAATATACAAAAAAGATACCTGTACTTGTATGTTTATTGCAGCACTATTCACAATAGCACAGATATGGAATTAATCTAAGTGTCCATCAACAGAGGATTGGATAAAGAGAATGGAATACTATTCAGCCATAGAAAAGAATGAAATCGTGTCTTTTGCAGCAACATACATGAAACTGGAGGCCACTATCTTAAGTGAAACAACTCAGACACAGAAAGACAAATACAGCATGCTCTTTCTTATAAGTTGGAGCCAACTAATGTGTACACATGGAAACAAAGTGTGGAATGATGGACAATGGAAACACGGAGGATTGGGGAGTGGTTGATGGGAGGTTGCTTAATAGGTACAACATGCCTTACTTCAATGATGTATTTACTGAATGCCCTGACTTCACCACAATGTGATATATTGATATAGCAAAATTTTACTTGTGCCCCATGAATATATACAAACAAAAAAAAGGAAAATAAAGTGTATTTTTTAAAAAGTAAGAATGCAATTATTTTTAAAAATCACCATTCCTAGCCAGATATGGTGGCATGTGCCTGTAGTTCCAGCTACTCAGGAGGCTTAGGCGGGAGGATCACCTGAGCCCAGGAGTTTGAGGCTGCAGTGAGCTATGATGATGCCACTGTACTCCAGCCTGGGCTACAGAGTGAGACCCTCTCTCTTAAAAAGAAATCATCATTCCTATTAGATTCTGACTAGATCTCTCCAGATTTCTCCAACTTGTATCCTATAGTGAAAAGATTTGCATTTCCCTAATGAGTAATGATGCTGAACATCTTTTCATCTATATATCTTTTGGGGGGAAATGTCAATTCAAATTCTTTGTCAATTGTTAAATGGATTATTTTTCTTTGTATTGTTATTATTGTTGTTGTTGTTGTTATATTGTATCTATTTATTTTAGAAATGGAGTCTCACTCTGTCTCCCAGGCTGGAGTGCAGTGATATGATCATAGCTCACTGCAGGCTCAAACTCCTGAGCTCAAGCAATCTTCCTGCCTCAGCCTCTGGGGTAGCTGGGACTATAGATGTGCTCCACTGTACCCAGCTCTTATATTATTGTACAAGTTCTTTGTATATTCTGAATACCAGTTTCTTACCAGATATATGATTTGCAAATATTGTCTTCCATTCTGTGTGTTGTCTTTTCATTTTCTTGATGGTGTCACTTGCAGCACAAAAGTTCTTAACTTTTATATAATCCATATCTATTATTTCTTTAGTCTCTTGTGCTTTTGTTTCATATCTAAGAAACCACTGTCTAATCCAAGTAAATGAAAATTTACTTGTTTTCTTCTAAGAATTTTATACTTTTATCTTGTACATTTTGATCTATGATGGATTTTGAGTTAATTTTTGTGTATTTTGTAAGGGCTCAACTTTTTTCTTTAGCATATAGAATTCATTTGCACCAGCATTATATGTTATTAAGCCTGTCCTTCCCCAGTGAATTGTCTTGAGATCCTTGTCAAAAATGAATTTACCATAAATGTAAGAGTTTATTCCTGGACTCTTAATCTTACTCCATTGACCTATAAGTCTATCCATATACTAGTGTAACACTACCTTGACTACTACAGCTGTGTACAGTAGTAAATTTTGGAATCAGGAAGTGAGTCCTCCAACTTTGTTCTTTTTTTTTTTTTTGAGACAGAGTCTCGCTTTGTTGCCCAGGCTAGAGTGAGTGCCCTGGTGTCAGCCTAGCTCACAGCAACCTCAAACTCCTGGGCTCGAGTGATCCTTTTGCCTCAGCCTCCCAAGTAGCTGGGACTACAGGCATGCGCCACCATGCCCGGCTAATTTTTTATATATATATCAGTTGGCCAATTAATTTCTTTCTATTTATAGTAGAGACGGGGTCTCACTCTTGCTCAGGCTGGTTTTGAACTCCTGACCTCTAGCAATCCGCCTGCCTCGGCCTCCCAGAGAGCTAGGATTACAGGCGTGAGCCACCGCGCCCGGCCCAACTTTGTTCTTTTTCAAGATTTTTTTGGCTATTCTTGATCCTTGATCTTTTGCATTTCCATATGAATTTTAGGATCATCTTATCAATGTTTGCATAAAAGGCAGCTGTGGTTTTGATAGAGAAAATGTTGAATCTATAGGTCATTCTGGGCAGTATTTATATCTTGCGACCTTGGTAAACTCACTTAATAGTCCTAATAGTTTTTAGTGAATTTTTAAAAATTTCTAAAGACAGGGTCATGTCATCTATAAATAAAGATAGTTTTATTTTTTCTTTTCAATCTAGAAACACTGTCTTTATTTTACTTGCCTAATTATCTTGACTAATACATTGCTGAATAAAAATGGTGAGAGAAGATATCTTTGTCTTGTACCTTAACTTAAAGAGAAAATATTTAATTTTTTATCCTTAAGTATGATGTCAGTAGTGGGTTCTTTGTAGATATCCTTTAACAGGTTGAGGAAGTTTGCTTCTAATTCTAGTTTGTTGAGTATGTTTCATCATGAAAGGGTGCTGAATTAGTCAAATGTCTTTTCTGCATCTGTGGAGATGATCATGTGGTTTTGCCCCTTATTCTATTAATATGATATATCACATTGATTCATTTCCATATGATTTCCAGCCTTATACTACTGGGACAAATCCCACTTCGTATGATCCCTTTTATATGCTGCTGGATTCAATTTCCTGGTGTTTTGTTAAGGATTTTTGCATCCATATTCATAAAGCATAATGATCTATAATTGCATTTTCTTTTGATGCTTTTGCTTTATTGTGGTATCAGTAAGATTGGTGTCATGGAATGATTTTGAAAGTGTGACTTTTTCTTCTTTTGTCTGAAAGAGTTTATGAAGGACTGGTATTTATTTTTTATATATTTGGCAACTTTCACCAGTGAAACCAGCTGAGCTCAGGTTTTTCTTTTCCTGAAGTTTTTAAGTTACTAATTCAATCTCTTGCTGTATGTCTATCCAGATTTTTTATTTTTTCTTGAGTCAGTTTTAGCAGTTTGTCTTTTTCTAGGAATTTGTCCATTTCATCTGGCTATCTAATTAATTTATTGGCACATTGTTGTTCATAGTATTCCTTTGTAATTTGTTATTTCTGTAAGATCCTTAATGATGTCCCCTCTTTCATTCTTTTTTTAAATATAGATATATATATTTTTTATTTCAGCATATTATGGGGGTACAAATTTTAAGGTTTCAATAAATGCCCTTTCCCCCCTCCCTCCACAAGTCTCAGTTTCCAGCATGACCATCCCCAAGATTTCATTCTTTATTTTGTTAATTTTAGACTTCTTTTTTTTCTTAGTGTAGATATAATATTATCCATTTTGTTGATATTTTCTAAGACCCAACATTTGGTTTCATTAATTTTATTCTAAAGTTTTTCTATTCACTTTTCATTTATTTCTATTCTAATCATTTTTATTTTCTTTCTGCTTGCTTTGAGTTAATTTTCTCTCTCTTTCTTTAATGGAAGGATGATTTGATTCTTTCTTCTTTTTTAGTATGTGCATTTACAGCTATATATTTCCCTCTAGGTGCTGCTTTAGCTATATCTCATAAGTTGTGCTATACTTTTTGTTGTTCTTGTTCTCATTCATCAGAAGGAATTTCTAATTTCTTTTATGATTTATACATTGACTCATTATTTAGTAACATGTTTAATTTTCACATATTTGCGCTTTTTCAAAATTTAATTTTGTTGTTGCTTTCTAATTTAATCCATTGTGTTTAGAGAACATACTTTGTATGATTTTATTTGCCTATGTTTGAGCATATGATTAATCATGGACAATGTTTCATGTGCACTTAAAAAAATTATGTTCTATAGATGTACATTAGTTCTAGTTGGTTTACAGTGTTGTCCAAATCTTCTATGTCATTGTTGATCTCCTGCCAATTTTTTCTATCTAGTATTGAAAGTGGATTATGGAAGTCCCCAACCATTATTTTTAAATTGTTATTTTTTTCCTTTAATTTTGCCAGTTTTGCTTCATGCATTTTGGGGCTCTGTTTTCAGGTACATATATGTTTATAATTTTTACATATTCCAGATGGATTTAACATCTTAACATTATGAAATATCCCTCTTTGTCTCCAGTAACATTTTTGTTGTAAAGTTTATTTTGTCTGGTATTAGTGTAACCACTCCAGTTCTCTTATGGTTGTTGTTTCCATGGTATGTCATTTTTCACCCTTATTGTCAGATTATTTCTATCCTTGAATTTAAAGAATATATCCTATAGACAGCACACATTTCAATCTTATATTTTCATCTAATTTCTAATTTCTGTCTTTTGATTGGGTGTTTAATGCATTCATATTAATTATTACTAGTAATATGTTTTGGTTGACACCTACCATTTTGCTTTTAGCTTTCTATGTGTCTTATGTCTTTCTTTTTCTGTTCTTTGCTGCCTTGTTTTGTATTAAGTGAATATTTTCTAGTGTAATATTTTAATTCCTTCAAGAATTTTTAATTATATATTAGCAAATTATTTTCTTTGTGTTTGATTTAGGGCTTTCAAAGTACATGTTAACCTATAAAACCTACTTCAGATTTATACTAAGTTAATTCTAATGAAATAAAAAAATTTACTCCTGTGTAGCTCTATTACATACGCACTTTATTGCTATTATTGTTATATACATGTTAGATCAATGTATGCCATAAATCCAATTATACATTGTTATAATTACTTTATATAATCTTATGTCTTAAAGAAGCTGAGAGAATAAAGGACAAGTATATATTTATAAAAATTGTTACATTAACTTTCCTATTTACTATTTGTAATTCTTTTTGCTTCCTCCTGTAAATTTGAATTACCATTTAGTGCAATTTCCTAACTTCAATACAACTTTACCTCCACCTGCTTCCTTTGTGCCATTATTGTCAAATAGATTAAATTTCTGTAAGTCCAAATGTACAATTAATATTGCATAAAATTTTTCTTTAAGGTAAGAGAAGAAATATTCAATTGCATGGTTTATAATTACCTCTGCATAATTGCCTAAGTAGCACTCTTTTTCTACATGTGGATTAGAATTAATGTCTGTTGCTATTTGCTTCAGGATGAAGAACTCCCTTTAGTATTTCTTGTAAGGCAGATCTGTTAGCAACAAAGTCTCTCAGCTTTTGTTATCTGGGAATGTCTTTATTTCACCCTTATTTGTGAAAAATATTTTCCTATATATAAGATTCTTTACTGCAGTATTTATTTATTCATTATTTATTTATTTTGAATTTTTTATAGAGGCAGAGTTAGAGTGGTAGAATGCAGTGGCTAGAGTGCTAGAATGCAGTGGCTAGAGTGCTAGAATGCAGTGGCACTATCATTGCTCAAGTGATACTCCTACCTCAGCCTCCTATGTAGCTGGAATATAGGTGCATGCCACCATGCCCAGCTATTTTTTTTTTTTTTTTTGGTAGAGATGGGGTCTTGCTATCTTCCCAGACTGGTCTCAAACTCCTGGCCTTAAGTGATTTTCCTACCTTGGCCTCCCAAAGTCCTGAGATTACAAGACTGAGCTACTGAACCCATCAAGTATTTTAGTTACAACATTTCTAAATGTCATCGCATCACCTTCTATCCTGCATTTTTTTCTGATGAGAAGTCACCAGTTAATGCTACTTGGGTTTTCTTGTACTTCATGAGAGGTTTTGGGGGTTAATTTTTGTTTTGGGGGGTTTCTACTTTCAAGATTGTCATTGTCTTTCAACATTTATGTATGATTTGTATGGGATGGATGTATTTGCATTTATTCTATTTGAAGTTCTTGAATGTGTAGATTAATTTGTTTATAAAATTTGAGTTCTCAGCCATTATATTTAAAATTTTTTTCTGCCCCTTTCTCTCTCTGTCCTCCATCTAGTACTCCTATTATGCCTATGTTGATATGCTTAATGTTTCCCAATATTTCTTTGATAATCTCCTAATTTTTCTTCATTATTTTTTCTTTGTTTTTAAAATTCCATAATCTATAATTCTAGTATTAAATATTAATTCTTTTTCTAATTCTTTCTGCCAGCTCAAATCTATTGTTGAGCACATCTTATAAATTTTTACTTGGTCATTTTACTTTTCAACTTCATTTGAGTTTTTTAAGAAATAAAATTTCTATTTTTTTATTGATATTCTATATTTGATGTAACATTGTCATCACACCTTTCTTCAATTACTTATGGATGGTATCCTTCTGTTCTTTGTGTTTATTTATAATGGCTGCTTTGAGGTTTTTACCTGTTGATTCTCATATCTGGACCCCTTCAAAAGCAGCTTTAGTTACCTGCTTTTTTTGTTGTTGTGTATGAGTCACTCTTTCCTATTTTTTGTATGTTTCATAATTTTTGGCTTCGAAATGAAAATCTTAAATAATATATTGTAATAACTTCTGCTTACTGATCCCCCTCCCTCCACTGTGGGTTGATTTTGCTGCCATTTGCTTAGTGCTTTGTTTATTTGTTTAGTGAGTTAGCTATAGTGTCTCTGTGAAAGTCTAGTTTTCCTCAGTGTACAGCCTCTGAAGTCCCTATCAAATATTCTTTTCTTTTTTTTATTTCAATAGATTTATGGGGTACAAGTGTTTTGTGTTACATGGAAGAATTGTATAAGGCTGAAGTCAGGGCTTTTATTGTACTCATCACCAGACTAGTGTACATTTTACCAGATAGGTAGATTTTTATCCCTCAGCCCTTAGTAGAAAGTTTCTACTTTCAAGATTGTAGAAATCCCCCTTTTAGTTTTCAATGTCTGTTACACTACTTTATGATCATACATACCCTTCATTTAGCTCCCACTTATAAGTGAGAACATGTGGTATTTGTTTTTTCATTCCTGAGATACTTTACTTAGGATAACAGTCTCCAGTTCCATCCAAGTTGCTGCAAAAGACATTATTTCATTCTTTTTATGGCTGAATAGTGCTCTATGGTTATAAATATACCACATTTTCTTTAGCTACTCATCAGTTGATGAGAACTTACGTTGGTTCCATATCTTTGCGATTGTGAATTGTTCTGCTATGAACATTTGAGTGAGGTGTCTTTTTTAAAAGATGACTTCTTTTCCTTTGGGTAGATACCCAGTAGTGAAATTACTGGATTGAATGATAGATCTACTTTTAGTTCTTTCAGGAACCTTCATAGTGTTTTCCACAAAGGCTGTACTAATCTGCATTCCCACCAACAGTGCACCCATGTTAACACCAATTGTTTTTTGACCTTTTAATACTTGCCATTCTGACAGGGATAAATAAGGTAGTATTTCAATGTGGTTTTAATCTGTATTTTTCTAATGATTAGTGCTATTGAGCATATTTTCAGATGTTTCTTGGCCATTTGCCTTTTTTTTCTGAAAAATATCTGTTTGCGGTTTTTTGCCCACTTTTTTATGGGATTATTTGGTTTCTTCTTGTTGATTTGTTTGAGTTCTTTATAGATTCTGGATATTAGTCCTTTGTTCAATGTATAGTTTGTGAATATTTTCTCCCATTTTATAGATTGTCTATTTACTCCATTGATCATTTCCTTTGCTATTCAGAAACTTTTTAGTTTATCTCATTTATTAACTTTTGTTGTTGTTGTAATTGCCTTTGGGGTCTTTGCCATAAATTCTTTGCCTAGGTCTATGTATAGAAAAATTTTTCCTATGTTTCCTTCTAGAATTTTTATGGTTTCAGGCCTTACATTTAAGTCTTTAACTCATCTTGAGTTAATTTTTGTATATGGTGAGAGGTAGGAATCCTGTTTCATTCTTCTGCATGTGGTCATCCATTTTTCCCAGCACCATTTATTGAATAGGGCATCCTTTCCCCAGTGTATGTTTTTGTCTGCTTTGTCAAAAATTCATTGTTTATACCTAAATGGTTTTATTTCTGGGTTTTCTATGCTATTCCCTTGGTCTATATGTCTATCTTTATACCAGTTTCATGCTGTTTTGGTTATTATAGCCTTATAGTATAATTTGAAGTCAGGTAATGTGATGTCTGCAGATTTGTTTTTACTTAGCGTTGCTTTGGCTATTTGGGAGGTTTTTTTTGGGGGGGGGGTTGTTTTGTTTTTTGGTTTTTGGTTCCCTATGAAGTTTAGAATTTTTTTAAGATCTGTAAAAAATAACATTGGTATTTTTATGGGAATTGCATTGAATTAACAATGTTGATTTTTCTAACCCATGAGCATGAGTTCTTTTCCATTTGTTTGTATCATCTATGATTTCTTTCATTAGCATTCTGTAGGTCTGCTTGTGAGATCTTTCGCCTCCTTTGTAAAGTATATTCTTAGGTATTTAATTTTCTTTGCAGCTGTTATAAAGAGTATTGAGTTCTTGATTTGACTCTCAGATGGATTGTTATTAGTGTATAGAAATGCTCCCAGAAATGCTAGAAATGCTACCAGAGAAAACTTGAAAGCATTCTCCCTAAGAACTGGAACAAAAAAAGGATGCCCACTGTCACCAGTTCTATTCAACATAATATTGGAAGTCTTAGCCAGAGCAGTCAGGCAAGAGAAAGAAATAAAGGGCATCCAAATTGGGAAAGAGGAGGTCAAACTATCCCTTTTTGCCAACAATATGATCTTATATCTAGAAAACACAAAAGACTCCGCCAAAAGACTCCTAGAATTGATAAATCAATTCACTAAAGTCTCAGGTTACAAAATATTCTTCTTTAATTTTATCTTTTAGTCTGGCTATCTAGAGGTTGCTTCTGGGACAGCATAAGCCACTTACTATTAAATGTTGTGCTTCAGTCCCTTTGGCAAGTTAGATTTTTATACTTTACCATTGCATGTGTTTGTGGTTTGGAGGCTATTAGCACAGTTCAAGGAGTTTATGTTTTTGCCACAGGTTCAAACAGGGATTAGTAGCTTCAATTTTACCCCTCTGAATAAATCTAGAGAAGGCATAATTTCAAGTGTGCGTGTCTTCCACGCTGCAAAGGATGAATGTGATTTTATTTTTAAATCTGGTTTTCTAGGAGTTGCCCCTGGGTAAGTGTAGCTTATAATTCAGTCAGTGGTTGGTCAGAGACTGTGCTTTAGCCCCTAGTGCCAAGGAGGCTTCCACCCTTTGTTGACTGATCTATATTCTGTGGGGAACATTTTAGAGTCTGCTCCACTCCCTGCTGTCATTGCTCATGAACTGATGATGTCCAGAGTTTGCACATGGCACTCCCGACCAGCAGGGTTGAATGTGATCTCAGGAGAGCTCTTCATGCATGTCTTTTCCCCGGTTTTCTCTATTCAACTTCTTAGTGCTCTGCCATTTTGCTTGTTTCATGGAACTATAAGAGCTTTTTTAATTACATCAGAATCTCCATTTTTTTAAGCAGCACTTTTTGGCATGGAATTGTCCACACTTTGTTCCACATAAAGTCATTTTTCTCAGGCAGAACTATGGAGCTCTTTGCCTTTCAGACCTACATCTCATCCTGAGTGGAATCTCTGTGCCACTGCACAAGAGCCAGAAATAAAGACAGTGGCCTACTTCTACCAACTGACACTCCTGCTGCATGGGTGACCATAAGGGCTCTCACTGGGGGCATCGTATGGTGCTCCCTGGTCTTCTTGGCTTGCCCCTCCCAGAGTGAAATCTCTGCCCTATAAGTGAGCTGGGGCAGGAGCTACTGGAGCTCTGCTCTGTGATTGGCGTGCCATGCCTTAGCACAGCTTCTATCTTATCAATGGGGCTTGAGTGGAGGAATAGAGACCTGGTCCCCTCAGCCATACTTGCCTGGAATAAAGCTTCTTCATAGTGGGGCCAAGGGAGGCAAGAAAAGCCAGTAGCCTACCTCTTACAAGGTCAAAAAAGATGGGGGTTCCCTCTCCCTCCAGGTCCCCAAATTAGAGTTCCTGGGGTAGTTTTCATAAGATAGAGTAGGGGGAGAGGAGAAGAGGGAGGGAGTGGGTTGTGGTTCATATGCCACAGACCCTACTGTTCTTATTGAGATTTAGTGGATTAGTTGACTGAATATTTCTCCATTTTCTACATGCCCTTAGGACAATAACCACATACTTTAAGTGATTGTTTTTATAGTTTTTCCAGATAAATTGTTTCTCGTTTTTAAATAGAGAAGAGAATATTGCTATATTGCACAGACTGGTCTTGAACTCCCTAACTCAAGCGATCCTCCCACCTCAGCCTTTCTGGTAGCTGGGACTACAGGCATGCGTCACCTCACTCGGCTTTCTAGTTAAATTGTTTTTTGTTGGGAAAAAAATATGCTACTCACTTCTCCATTTCAAACTGGGCTTACGAAATACTTTCAACATTGAAAGTCAAGAACATAAATATTCTAGTAAAAAGAACATGGGTAAGCCTGTTTGGAATAATGATTTATTACAGGTCATAAACCAGAGTTTTCTCGAGTTGTTTGGGTAGCGTTGTGCCATGTTTTCGAGAAACGTGTAGAATAGCTCAAAGTGTACTCTTGATCACTGAAAGTCAGAGGGAAGGGAAAATAGGTAGACTTCATTCTCCCTAACATAATTGCTGTGTTTAGCACACTGATATTAAAGGCAAGGGAACAATCTTATACTCCATTTCATCCTTAAGAAAGAGTCTCATCTAGACTTGGTAAAGGCTAGACATAGACTGCCACATAACAGGGACCACTGTGTATGAAACCGCTGAAGCGTCCTGAATAAGCTCTGCCGATGCTTTGCACTTTCACTCCAATAGCTGGTAACCAGATGGCATCCAATGATCTGGAAAATTGGCTGCTGTTTCACTGACACCAGGAATCAAACTGTTGAGGCAATGATCTTTGGCTACAGACTGGCTGGAAAGAACAATCAGTGTCATATACATTCAGTGATTCCAAAGTGGGTAGAATTTCTGTGGGACACTAAGAGGATGCCATGTGTTCTGATAAATTTTAGGTACTGGGACCTGTCTTGTTCCTTTATAACAAGTCAGGTTTAAGATGACATTACCTCATACATTCATAGAACAGGAAAGCTGAAAATTACTTGAAAAGATGTGACAGACAAATGGCCACCAAATAACATCGTGCCCTAATCTCCAGGATCTATAAATATATAATGCTACATAACAAAGAGGAATTAAGGTTGCAGGTGGAATCAATGTGCTAACCACCTGACCTAATTAAACTACTAAAATTACCTGGATTATCTAGATATTCCCAATGTAATAAAAACAGTCCTTATATAGGGAAAAGGGAGGCAGAAGAGTATCAGAGTGACATGATGTGAAAAAACTTGACCAAGGATACAAAATTTCAGTTAAACAGGAGAAATAATTTCAAGAGATCTATTGTACATCACAATGACTACAGTTAATAACAATATGTTGTATACTTGAAAGTTGCTAGGAGAGTAGATGCTAAGTGTTCTCACCACAAAATATGATAAGTATGTAAGGTAATGCATACATTAATTAGCTTGATTTAGCCATTCTATAATGTATACATATTTCAAAACATGTACACCATAAACATATACAATTTTCATTTGTCAATTTAAGAATAAAATATAATACTTTTTAAAAGAAAAAGAAATGAAAAGGAAAAGACCTGAGCATCTATTACAGGCTTTGAAGATAAAAAGGAGCCATGAGCCAAGGAAAGCAAGTGGGAAAAAGCAAGAGCCATTCCCAGCCAGAACCTCCAGGAACACAGCCCTGCTGCCCACTGAGACTCATCTTGGACTTCTGACCTCTAGAACTGTAAGATAATAAATTTATGTTGTTTTGAACCACCAAGTTTGTGGTCATTTTTTATAGCAACAATAGAAAACAAAAATAAGGTCACTGAGCTCTGTACTTTCATTTTACAAATAAGGATACTGAGGCTCAAGGCAGGGAGGTGATGAGCTGATAATCACGCAGGTAGTAGAGACAGAGCTCACCTGTTCCTATTCTCTACACTCCTCTATGGCTTCCAGGGCAAACTGTGGGTTAAAAGACCTAGTTTTATGACTGGCAAAGATCTCAGCATCATTACATTTTAGCCTGGGTGTCTGCTGCCCAGATCTCTACTTTTTCTGCCATTACCAGTGTTACAAAACATTTCTTTACATCAAACCATCATTTATCTCCCGCAATTCGTGACCATTTCGTTAATTCTACACTTCAAAACATAAAGAAAATCTCTATGCCTACAATTCAATAATACTGGTAAGAATCCTCCTTTAATCTCCTTCCCTAGGCCAAACATACTGGATCTTATTCTTCAGTTGGCATGGATCTGAATCCTTGACACCCTGCTTCTGTCCCACAGAATGAGCAACACTTTGCTCAGAGGTGTCCTTCCTGAAAGGGGCATCTAGGTTTGTATGCAGCATCTGTTCCTCTATTGATGAGGGCAGAGCTGGGCAGGACAATTTTCTACCAAGTTCTATTAATGGTCCCTAGATCTCACATGGGGCCAAAGCTGCCTCCATTAGGTAACTGTGTAGTTGGCTTGTAGTTGACTGACTGAATCTCGCAGCATTTGTACATGTTAAAATTCACCCTGTAAAAATGTGGCCCGTTTTTCCAAACTGTTAAGACTTTTGTAGATTCTCATTATGCCATCCATGTAATTTGAATCTCCATCTAACTACCAACCTAATGTCTGATTGTATTAAATCTAAACCAGTCATGGATAAGAATGTGAAATAAGAGAGAGATGAACATTAGCCACTCAAGAAAGCTCCCAAGGCCGGGCGCAGTGGCTCACGCCTATAATCCTAGCACTCTGGGAGGCCGAGGTGGGTGGATTGCTCGAGGTCAGGAGTTCGAAATCAGCCTGACCAAGAGCGAGACCCCGTCTCCACTATAAATAGAAATAAATTAATTGGCCAACTAATACATATAGAAAAAAAAAATTAGCCGGGCATGGTGGTGCATGCCTGTAGTCCCAGCTACTCGGGAGGCTGAGACAGTAGGATCACTGGAGCCCAGGAGTCTGAGGGTGCTGTGAGCTAGGCTGATGCCACGGCACTCACTCTAGCCTGGGCAACAAAGCGAGACTCTGTCTCAAAAAAAAAAAAAAAAAAAGAAAGAAAGAAAGCTCCCAATATAGTGATTCTCAGATACTTTGATTTCTTGGATCAAGAAAACTTTAAAATAAAATTTTGGGGGACTGGCTAAAATTAATGGCCTTTTATTTTGACAAAAGGGATATTGAAGAAAATAGAAAAATATTATCATCTACCATTACCATATCATAATGTTAATGTTCAAAGAGTAGAGAGAACAAAAATCTCAAAATGAAAATCAGTTCTTATTTTTTTTAAAAAAGACAGTAGACATCCATGCACACATACACATCCAAATATGAATAATTTTTTATATTCCCTACATTATAATTATTTATGTTTTTTCATTTCTTCACAGGCCACTTAAAAGTTTTTCAAGGGCTGACACCTGTCCTTAGAACTATTTGTAATCACTCTTGTAATTTGTCTAATTATATCCAGCATCCTAGATATATTTCATTGATCCATTCATGCAAATATGTATTAAGCAGTTTGATGACATTTTATGTTTTCTCCATACTCTGGGATGTGATATGTCCAAGTAGAATTTTTTTTTTTTTTTTTTTGAGACAGAGTCTTGCTCTGTTGCATGGGCTAGAGTGCCGTGGCGTCAGCCTAGCTCACAGCAACCTCAAACTCCTGGGCTCAAGAGATCCTCCTGCCTCAGACTCCCAAGTAGCTGGGACTATAGGCACATGCCACCATGCCCGGCAAATTTTTTATATTATTAGTAGACACAGGGTCTTGCTCTTGCTCAGGCTGGTTTCGAACTGCTGACCTCCAGCTCTCCTCCCACTTTGGCCTCCCAGAGTGCTAGGATTATAGGCATGAGCCACTGCACCTGCCCCCAAGTCGGAGAATTTGAAACCCCATAGGGCCAATAATTTCTATGAATTTCTCATTCATATTACACTTAAATTTCTCCTTTTCATATCTATTTTATCCTATTTGATCCAAAAATCTTTTTCATTAACAGAGAAGATATAAGCATAATAGTACAAGATGGCCATATCTCTACATATTAAATACATGTCTATAAAATACACAGACTCTAGTTCACTTTAATTTACTAAAAAATTATGGAAGGGGAAAACATACTGATCTACTATAAAAGCAGACTACTTAGAATTAAAAAATAAAACATATATTTTCTAACCTTAAATAACTTATAGGCTGCACTGACACACAGTGACACTTAAAAATTAAGTAATTCATATTATACAGTTTCTCTTGAAAATGTAGAGATTGTGTTATCACCAGGACCGAGATCCATTCTGGCAATACTCAAATATTGCTGAGTAGTTGTTCCACCTTTTGAGGGATCTGGCTCTCTCCAGTTTGCTCCAGTCCCTGCCATTCCTGAGGGTCATCTAGACAGTGAGGGTAAGTGTCCGTTGTGTCACACATGCAATGCACCTACAACACTACCAGAAGTAGAGAAAAATAATATTGACTGACTTTCTTTAAACCTGGCCTGATTTCATTCATTTATGTTACTGGTCTAGACGGTAAACATTCAAGCCAAAGGAAGATTGCCATATGAGGAAAATATGTGCAGTAATTGAGATTAAGCACCATGCCATATCCATGAGGTGTACCAATCTAACACTGCTACATGTTACAATCTAGCTCAGTGTAGCTGTGTTGAGAGTCCAAGCAATGCTGTGAATTCTGAGTGCTTGGTAAACTTGTTTCTGGCCCTAGTTGCAGTGCCAGCTAAACTGTGGCCTTTTCCTGGCACAACCTCAATGAAACAAGGGTTTGCTTTGTCCCACCCAGGGAATGAATATTTTTACGGTCACAGAATGGCTTCCCACAGGTGCTTGTTTCAGTCCTGTTGGTATATGTCATATTCTGGCAGGAAGCACTGGGTAAAAGTTTTCAAGGCTGAAAATATAGCCCAGAAAAACATGAAAACAATGTGCTATTGTGGATTTGGATTTCTTCTTCTTCTGGAAAGAATTCTAACATTTCTACCACATTCCCAGCAGGAAAGATTTCTTTTTTTTCCCCTCTTTCTTTTTACTTACTAACATGGAATGTCAAGCATTCAGGGGCACTAATTGCATCAGTCTGCCAATTTCAGAACCATGATAATTTGTAGTTTCCATGATTGAGAAGGTAGGATTGAGTAGGATGGCAAAAGGGAAAATAATTCTCTTTGGATTTTTCATTTTCCTAATGTGCTTTATGGAAGCACAGGTGCAAAGCCTTTGCAGTCAGAAAAACAACAATAAAATTTATACATTCATGAAGCCAACACCATCTTCTTATACAGTAAGATTATCTTACCCGAAGTGTGAACTAACTTCTATGTTGATAGAACAAAATGAGATCCTTATTTTTTTTATGAGTCATAGCTAATAGTCAAAAGTCCTCTCTTAGTCCTAACTCTTACCTAGGGTCTCTGCAAATGACTGAAATAATAGATACCTAGAGCATGTCTATTAAATGTATGCCTACATATAAACAGAGGAGACCCCTCTACAACTCGTTGTTTGGGGAATTTAGAACTTTTATTCATCTGAAACTGACAATTTAATAAGATAAAGCAGGCATGTGGAAAGATTGAGTTTGATATATCCCAGACTTTCTCCCTAAATTTCCACTTTATAGAAGTGTTTCTCTCCAGGTTCTAGTCCTTAAAATGGTCACACACCAATTCTGATCAGTTTCATCTAAACCTAAGAATGACAAAACGTGTCCTAGCCTAGAGTCAAGAGTTTATTGTTATAGGTTTTTGTGGCCACCTTTACTTGACAGGCTTTGTAGATTTTCAAGGAGATTATCTTCTTTTCATCACAATTTCTACTGTACACACTGTTTTCTTAGGACACCTAGATCTGTCCTATTAGCATGGCATCCAACCTATATACTTCACACCTAACCTCTAACCATTGTACCTCAAGTCAGAAGCAACATACACTCTGTAGGTTGTAAATTGGTAAAATCTTTTTCCAAGTTTTCATATTTAGCAATTCTTCATCCCATTCTCATTAACTCACCCACCTTAAATAGCAAGTTTAGCAAAACCAGGAATTCATTTACTAAAAATTTACCAGCCTCACATTGGATGAAGCCTTGCATGAGGAGAATTACATACAATTACACAAAAGATTTAACCTTCTTACTAATTTTCTGAACAATAATATTATGTTACCTTGCCATGTACCTTCAAAACTATCTATTAATAATTTCAAAGTACACAAGATCTATGTGTCACTGTTGAGCCAAGTAACCTAAGAGACAAAAGAAATAATTGAGGTAATAGGACTCAATTTTCAAGTAAAATGTTGGTTATCATAAACTTGTGAGGTAACATAATCATGTACAGTATTATTATATTTATATAATATAGCAAGCTATATTTATAGTTGTGGAATATTATTCCTAAGAGAAGATATTTGCAGACATAGTAAACAAAAGGTAACCATCATTCTTGCATAACAGGCATTATAATAATTTATAGATATACATTGATAGAATATAAAGATAAAGAAGAAAAATATCTGCTATGGAAAAGCAATTGAAAAGAGGCTCAGGGCCGGGCACGGTGGCTCATGCCTGTAATCCTAGCTCTCTGAGAGGCCGAAGCGGGCGGATCGTTTGAGCTCAGGAGTTCAAGACCAATCTGACCAAGAGCGAGACCCCATCTTTACTATAAATAGAAAAAAATTAATTGGCCAACTAATATATATAGAAAAAATTAGCCAGGCATGGTGGTGCATGCCTGTAGTCCCAGCTACTCGGGAGGCTGAGGCAGGAGGATTGCTTGAGCCCAGGAGTTTGAGGTTGCTGTGAGCTAGGCTGACACCACGGCACTCACTCTAGCCTGGGCAACAAAGCGAGACTCTGTCTCAAAAAAAAGAAAAGAGTTTCAGGATGCCAAGATGTACAGAAATAAAGTATGTCTTGCATTTTCTTTGTGCAAAGGATTGTCCCAGTTTTATGAGCCTTACAATAAAGGTAAAGAACTTAGTGGAGAATCTTAGTCAAATGAAACTAGAAAAAACAGAAATGACTATTATTTGTGAATTCAAAAAACTGAAGCTAACATTTATGGACATGAAATATAAAAACTATTCTTTAATTAAGGAAAAGATGCTCAATTGAAATACTAAAGTAAGCAGTCTTCACCTCTTAGCCAGGCACAGTGGTGCACACCTGTAGTCCCAGCTACTAGGAATGCTATAACAAGAGGATTACCTAAGCCCAGGAGTTTGAGTCCAGTCTGAGCACCTCAAAAAAAGAAAGATTAAAAAAACACCATAAGTAGTCTGTTCTACCCCGTCTCACTTATCCACTTCCACCCCACCACACTCACACATAAACATTTCTAAATATGTGCAGAACAAATATTTGGAATTCTTTGCCTCAAAACATTATGCAATCTCAGGTTTTTGGTCTTAAAAATACTTAAAGTTGTTTTCTGTTTTCTTCTTCCAGTCTTACATCTGACTCTTTGCAGCTTATCTTAAGAATTCTAAGACCTTGGTAAAATTTAGAATAAAGAATGACAGTTGCCTAGGAAATGTCCATGAGCTATGTAGGTATCTCATTTCAGCTAATTTAATAACCGAGTAAACAGCATGGAATGCAGATGTATGATTTGGTCTGTTTTCATTCTCTTGCCTTTGTGATAATGGCAATCAGTTTATGTACGTGCAAGGAGCGGCATTTTTCATTTCTCTCTCTATTTTTAACAAAGGCAGTCAGTGAGATACTAAAGTAATTCTGAAAATATATAGTCCATGTAATTTTTGAAGTTCTCTACATACATAAACAAGTTTTGCACATTATCTGGCATAAAGAATAATACTATATCACATTTATGGACATTTTAAGGCAAGTATAGTGACAGAACTATTTACTTTGTCTTCAATAGATCACTGCAACATTCAGCATGAAATGCTTGGAAAATGTATTAACTTTCCTCTGTGGGGTCATCCAAGCTCAAGTTATTAACCTTCTATGGCAGCGTGGCAAATGTAACTCTCTCTTATACTACAAAATGCTTGTTTACTGCTTGCATATTCTAATCTAAATTTGAGATCATCCTTTCTGGACCATATTTCCACAGCTGTTAGTAGGTAGAAAGGCATAAATAACAAGTCCAAAGGCCTTTTGTCATGATGATAATGTCTCTGAAGTTGTGTGTATTATGGCCTTTCTTTCTTTAGTTTCTAGTCATGGCTCAGATGCTCACAATCATTTGCTCCAGCTACTTGCATTTAAATGAGGATAGCCTATGGAATGTGCAATCATGCTCTTCCCAAATCTGAAACTTGTCCACCTCAATCTACCAAGAGTTGAGTCATTAATTTGATCCTGAAGCAGTGATTATTTTTTCATCTTCAGGGGATATGTCAGAATCACAAATGTCATTTAGTTGATTCACTCTTGTTTATCTTGGCAAACATAGCTTCCTTATCAGCCTCAGATTAACACATCACCCTGGCATTTTAACTCTACTCAGATAACCATGAACATCTCCTGAAAGCACCTGATGCAAAAGTCTTTATTCTTTCTGCTTCCTGTTTTCCTGATGGTCAACTACTGAGAAACACCAGAGCTATTCTCTAGTAGTTTATGGTTTCCATCAATCACCAGAATATAATTTTGAGATATGATTCAAGATTATGTTTTTAAATGAGACATTTAGAGAACCCTAAGTTAACATATAGGTAAACAAGTAGGATATATTTTCTTAATTTGTTCTTGTGCACGGGTTTATAATTATCAACTATGATATACTGATATCTTCCACTGTTAGGGAACAGAGAACACCAACAAATATAAGACATGATCATCACCCTGACAAAACTCAAACTGTAGTGGTAAAGCATATACAGGTGTTTATGTCTATATTACACAATTTATTTATATATAACAATAATATTACATGCCAAGAGATTTGCATTAAAGTATAGGTCACAAGAATCAAAGAATAGAAGGAAGGGGAAAAGGAAAGGTAGAGGAGACAAGAGCTGGAATGGACCAGAGACATTTAGTGGATGAAGTGGAACTCGTAGTTGGGCTTATTTCAAATGGAAGAGAGGAGATATGGGTGTATTCTTCAAACTATAACAATGTAAGTTAAATGCTCCTATGGAAAAGTAGACTAATATTTTCAGCACATTTTTCATTCAAGCATGGACTACAGTGATAATTGTTGGCAATGTATGTGTGTTAAATGGTATATTGAGGACAGACTGTAGCAAAATATTGTACTAAGTGCTGAGAAAAGAAAAAAACACAGTGCATTTGCTCAAGACACTTATAATTTGTGCAAATTTATAGCCAACAGCATTTTAAAAATTGAGCAAACCAATAGCATCCTGGATATAAACAAAACAAAGAAAAATTAAAAACAATTTCGGATTACATGAGGCATCTTTAGCCCTTTTGTTGCCAGATAAAATAAAAAATACAGAGAGAGAGCAAATGGGAATAAATCCTCCTTTCTCTGTTTTCTACTTAGCCAGAGTGTGTACAGAAAAGGAAAGAAAAAAAAAAAAGAGTAAGTGATAGGAGGAGTGAGGAAAGAGCAGAACTAAGGGACTCTGGGGGCCATGGTGACAGACTGGCAGCAGCACCAGAAAATCTCACACCAAACTCAAGATAGATTGATTCTACCACTACCTGAATTTTTCTTTACATTATAGACTCAATTTTGGTTGATTTCCAAATGAACTTATATATAATTTTATTCTAGTTTTCTTGGTTGAATCTTCTTTGACACATTTAACCAAAAGGAAAATATGATTATAAATATCCAAGTCCAGTAGTTGTTAAGCAATTTATATAAAAAGAGAATAAATCAAAGACATAATAGAAAATATATTTCTTAAGGAGAAATAAAATATCATGGGATTTACAATAAGCATTTATTTTTACCGTATTTTAGGTGAAAATAAGAAGTATTTCCAGAAGAAAACTGAGTTCAGGAGAAATACATCAAATCTTCTAATTGATAGTTTAAATCTATGGAGAAATAAGATAAAGATAAATTCAAATTTGAACTCCCATGCAGACTTTTAAAAAGCATAAATAACTTCATTTCTCCCAATACATTGCAAATCTTATAAATGTTCATTGGCTGAATTGAAATGCAAAACAAAACCAAGCAAAAAGTGCAAATGTGCTTTGAAATAGTAGCATCAAAGAGTGAAGGAAAAATAAAAAAAAAATCCTTTCCATTCCTGTTCTCTCTCCTCTCCCACACATTTTCATCTGTCATATTGAAACAAATAAGAAGGCAAGGGTTTTTTTTTTTCTCCCACAGTGCTGTTTGTGGTTAAGGAAACAATAAAGGATATTGTTACAAATAGGTAGGCAATATAATGAGAAAAAGAAGTGGCCTGTGGTCATAGTTGCAGCTGTGCAGGCACAACATAAAGTTTTTAAGGGTGTAAGAAGGCAGCTAGAAATACCCATTAAAGAATAAAGAGGTTTTTGACTGCTGTGTACCATAAGATTATTTGGAACATATTAGCTACCTCTAAGCTTAAAGTTCTGGCCTTAGTCTTTAAAGTTTATGAGTGATTTTTTATTTACCTCTTTCTGGAGTGCTTTTGCTTTAGTATGTTTTTCTTCACTCCATATTTTTTATTTTTATTTTTTTTAGAAACTATGTATTTTATATAAACGGCTTGACAGAGAAAGCATGAAATTGTGATCTTTGTATGGATTTGACTCACACTAGTGGGATATGTACCACTATAGGGAGGTAGGACAATGGCTTTCCCAATAATTCCCAAATGACTACAGAATTCAGTCTGAGATTAAGGAATTCAAGGTATGATCATGAGAACCAATTACAGGGTACCAAATTTGAAATTTGTAGTCACAGTAGTGGTTGATTGTGTGGCATTCAAAATCCAGAAATTAATAGCATCTAGCCCTGGCTTCTTAGGGAATATCACTGCAACAAAAAATGGACACACATTGGCCATATGACCAGAGCTTCAGAAGATAGAATTATTTACTGAGCTGTGATTACATCCACTGCATGACTTCTTGATTCCTTGAATCAGGAGATAAAGGAATGTATATTGGTTAAGAGTGTACAACATAGAATGAGATGTCAATAACTTGGCACTGATAGCATCTGTTAATAACTTAACCTCTTCATACTTTGAATTCATACTTGCAAAGGCACTAACAATGGTACTTGTATCATAGGCTTGTTTTAAGGATTGAACAAGTGAATACACATTTTCAAATAAACTGTTTATTTTGGAATATTTTTGTATACCAAAGGTAGCCCAGAAAGTTCCCATATACCCTTCACCCAGCTTCCTCCAATGTTACTTTCTTACATCATGATGGCATATTTGTTAAAACTAAGAAGCCAACATTGCTACATTGCAATTAAGCAAACTCCAGATTTTATTCAGATTTTGCCTATTTTTCCACTTATGTTCTTTTTCCATTTCCAGATTCAATCCCGAACACCTACATTGCACTTTAAAAAGTGCATATTTATCTTCCTCTGAAGCAGGTTAGGAAAAAAATGAATATTTTATTTTTCAAAACATGTAGAACAGTGTCTGACACATAGTAAGCACCTGCTAAATGCCATTTAACCCCATTAAATGATTTTCATGTAGGTGAGATGGAATATATCCAACACTGTTATTTATATATCCACAAGAATTTGCTCCCAAGTCAGAATTTACTGACTCTATTGCAAAGAATCAATTTATATAAAATAAGGGGTAATATTTATAATAAAATCAACTATACATTAATTGTTCTCAAAAAAAGGATTGTATCTCTAGGATATCTTCTAAAGAAAAGAAAAACAAATCATGTCTCAAGTCATATGACTCCATTAAATGGCTCAGTCACTCAACAAAAATTTTTTGAATACCTACAATAAATAAGGTAGTGTATTATGGGCTGAGGTATAGGGATGAAGGAATCAGACTTAGTCTCTTTTTTCATATGAAAGTTACAATTTTAAATTATCTTTATTAAGCAATTGATGTGGAATCTGATCTACCCCACCATGAAGCAGAAAGGCATTGAATCCCTCATCTAAACAGAATCCGAAACAGTCACTCAGAGGTGGTGATGGATATATTAGGTGAAAGAGGGAAATGAGTACAATTCACTTGGCTCCTATTGCCAAATAGACAAGATCCAAGGAGGACTTAGATGAAGATAAGGGTGGAGGAAATACCTGTGCAGGGCTCCAGACACATCCATTCCAGCCACCCTAGTGCTGCTTCCTGGAAGGGGCAGCCTTGCTTGTGACTGCTAAGGTGAGCTAAACGCTGTCAGGCACTTACTGTATGCCAAGCACTGTTCTCTATACTTTATATATATTAATTCAATCTCACAACCACATGAAGTAGATAATATTATCCCCTAATTTATAGATGAGAAAATGAAGCAAAGTGATGCAAGAAAAATATGAAAGAAGACACAAAAAAATCCTTTCATATATTCACAACTTTCTGAATACTGAGGCAGATATTGCCCCTGGCATAAACAATAAAAGCAAATTTATTTCCACTTCATTAAAAGAAAAAATTAAAAATTCAAATGAATCATCTTGGCTTCTAGAGTCTGAAAAATATATTGTTTAGGACTAAAATCTTAGAGTATTTTCCAAAATGTCTCAAGAAACTGCTGAGGAAACTTATGTCTAAATGTGCATGTACTAAATGCTATTGGTGTCTTCTTTTCACAACTCAGTAAAGCCAATAGTAATTAAAGCTTTAACAACTCTGTGGGCCTTTGCTGTGTGCTACATCAAAGACAAATATGAGTTAGCCAGCCACTTCCCTCAGATATCTTACACTGCCATAGGTGCATTTCATTTTATCTTATATACGAATAACGCAAAATGTGTTGAACTGAAATAGACACTTCCCCAAATAGCTAAAGTGCAAAGTAGAACCACTAGAAAAATACAAACACAATGCTATGGGAAGAAAAAGATAAAATAAACAGAAGGAATTGCCCCTGGCTTGGGGATAAAGGAAGGCTTCATGCATGAGTGTAGCATTTGGAGACTAAGTGATACTTTAACAAGCTGCAGCAGATGACAGGGTAGGAAATTCTTCATGACAGGAAAAGCATTGATGAAAGCAAAAAGTTAGGAAATCACAAAGTTCGTCCTAGGAATACCAACCACTCCAGTTTGGCTGAGGTATAGATCACTGTGAGAGGATGAGAGCATTGTAGGCCCATATTTGGATGGACTTGAGAGCCAGGATGAGGATATTGTACTTTATACAGCAGAAATGGCGAACTCTTAAGGATTTGGGGTAAATGATTGATATAATTAAAACTGCACTTTAGGAAGATTGATTTGTAGGTATACAGGATGGATTACAGAGTGGGGAGAGACAAGTGGTAGGGACAGCAATTAAATTTCATTGTAGTATCCAAGGAAGAAATAATGACTGCCTGAAACAAGAGTAGGGAAGAAGTGGAAGAGAGATGGGGTGATTAACTTAGGAACTAGAAGAAAGTAAGACACGTGAGATCCTTAAAGAGAGAGAATGGCTGAGGACATGGTTCTATTACTAATAGAATCTGGAAAATCATGAAAAAAAGTAAGAATGTTTTTGAAGAAAATGTGATGAGGTTGTTTTTAAACATATTAGGTAAAAGTGCAGAGGGTCTCTCTTAGAAGAGAGACTGGATCTAGACATGGTGCAGCAAAGAGGGAGAGATTGAAAACAAAGAGAAGACAAAATCCTGGAGGGAAAACTTACATTTATAAAGCAGGAAGAGGATGAGGACAAAGAAACCTCCCTCCTCCCAAAAAAAATACGATGACAGATGATGATGACAACTAGAGAGGTGGTAGTAGAACCAAGGCACATTGTAATGTGAAAATCAAGAAAGTCAGAATTTCAAGGAAGCAAAATTAGTCTACAGCATAAGAAAGAAGCTGCATGAATATGAAAGCCAAGTTTCCTTATTTAAAATATCAACTTGTTTTGTTCTACTATGGTTTGTGGAATACTGATTCCCTTAATCAATTTCCTGGGCAAAAATTAAAGGACAAAAGTACTTTTAAAAATCTAAAAATAAGTTCATTAAAAGACTTTCAGCCAATTTGCAAAACTGTATTAAGCAGTGATTAGATAAAGACATATGTTATCCATGTATCTGAATCCTTCTGCTTATGAAAAAAATATTTTGTTGGAAAAATCATTTAGCCTCTTAGGGCTTTGAAGAAAATATGTTCGCAATTATTCCATTACTAAGCCTAACTATAATTTGTCTTCATCCTGGGGGCTAGAAAGAATAATTTTTAAATTAGAATTTATTTCAATTTCAGTGTGGTTCTTTGGTAGCCTTCTATTTTAAACTTTTAAAATGCAAGCATTTGCCAAATTAAGCCTTCCTTCCACCAGAAACTTAAAAGAAAGAAAATTGAAATTACTCTGAGGGATGAAGTTTCTTCAGACATTGAACAATTAGCATTTCTTTGAAAGACTCACAATTTAAGTACAAACAATATAAACTTCAAAAAATAAATTAACTAGATAGAAGGATGAATGAAACTGAGATAGCTATCAATTTAAAATTTCCTCTGTTGTGGCATATAGTCTGCTTCCACATGCCAATCTATTTTAATTTAGAATACCTAAGTAGGAACTTGTCTAACAATTTACTTTTGTTGTGCAAATAGAGAGATGTCACACAGACGGGGGAATGTCTTTGTCTTCCAAGTTTATCCCACCTCTTTCTCACCCAAATTCTTGAGCTGTTGATACCACCAGGAGTAAGAAAACAAACAAATAACAAGTTCCTACCTCTTGTTGGAACTAGGAATGTATTTTTCATAAAGCAGGTATAGATCAAAGAACATTATTAATATTTCTTTTTGTGGGCACTTTGGATTAAATAAGATTGGATGTGCTAATTAATATTTGAGAGTCCAACAGGGGTTATAAAATTTCACCTATGAAAAAATATAACCTGAATTCAAAATAATAAAACTACAAGAAACCTTCTAAAATATAGTACAGTCATCCCTCCTCTGTATCTATGGGGGATTGGATCCAGGAACCCAGCCCCATCAAAAAATCCACCAATGCTCAAGTCTCTGATATAAAATGGTATAGTATTTGCATATAACCTATGCATATCTTTCCATATACTTTAAATCATCTCTAGATTACTTGCAATACCTAAGCAATATAAATGCTATGTAAATAGTAGTTTTGCTGTATAATCCAGGGAATAATAAAAAGAAAAATAGTCTATACATGTTCAGTATAGACACAGCCATCCTTTTTTTTCCCTGAACATTTTGGATCTGCAGTTGTTTGAATCCACTAATCCAGAATCCATGAATAAGGAAGGCTGGCTGTATGTTCATGAACTAAATGTTTTGAACTGAATATTTATAGACCTATATAGGTGTATATATACATATATGAAAAATTGATCATGGGTTTTATATTAAAAATTAGCATCTTTTCCATCTTTATATCACTGTTGAAATGAGCGCTTATTGAATAAATGTATTTTATGAATGACATAGTATGATAGATTTCCTGGAGACTAATATTTAGTATTAAAAACTTTGGAAAAATTGGGTATATTGTATTTTAGAAGATTAAATCTTGGATAACAATGGATGGTTTATAGCAACCAGGGCAAATCCAGTAAATGCCCTTTTGCTGGCTAATCATTGAAACCAAAAAAATAGAGGACTAATTTAGTTTTCCTTTGTATACAGTAGCTTTAAAAAGATAAAAAGAAACTTTTTCAACTGCCTGAAGCCTGATGTATTCTGAAACTTATACATCAGTGGTCTCCAATTCTGTTTGACCCATGCTTTTGTCTAGTTATTAAACTGATTCCTTTGGAACTCTGTCTACCCATTTTACTAAGACATTACTTTGAATATGCTTAGCATTAAAAAGTTCCATAAGAGAAAGTTAGGAGAAATGAGAAACAGATTCTTCTAGCAACATTTCTTAATGCTCTAGACTGTTCAGTGAGGTGAGGTATTTCCTCATGAAACATAAGATGGCATTTAGTTAAGGAGGTCTTATTAATGCTATGATCATATTGAAAGTGTGTTATGGAAACAATGTTTTTCCATCAGTAGGACCAAAAACCATCTTGGGTGAGTGACCAACAGAGATTAAACTATAAATACTTATTTTAATGGCTTCCTGTTATTATTTACTACTCTGGCATATAAGATAACCAGCAGAGTGATACTGATCATAGACTGGTAATAGAATACAGCTTAAGCAGGTAGCTCTCACAATCACAGTATTTCCTTGATAAGGAGGGATGGAATTCATTTGTAAGGATTTTCTAAGATCACATAAATCAGACTTCCTCAAACCACATGCCCCTTGGAAGCACACACACACACACACACACACACACACACACACACACACACACACGCAGGCTTTTACTAACAGTGGTCTGTTTAAAATGAACTACAATTTAAAGCTGCGTTATGTAATCTCCACATTTATTTCACATGTTTAAAGCATGCCCCCCAGGTCTGTGATCCAAAGCAGGAGGGTGGTTGATGACTATGGAATCCATTAGCCTTTCTGATTCCATGTGCTTACATTGTAGATTAGCTATGGTTCTAACTTCCAGTTTTAATGGAAACCACTGGATAGTGTGTGAGTGTGTGTGTGTGTGTGTGTGTGTGTGTGTGTGTGTGTGTGTGTAGGGTATTTCGGGGAACATTTCACCAGTTCTCATTGTAATTGGTTAAAAACAATGGGCCTTTTCCATTTGCTCCTTGTTCTTTATGTTTTCCTATGAGAGTTCCTCTCTGCACTACCATGGGCCATCCCTCTTCTCCATGACCCTTTGCCATAATACCCCAAAATGTATCCACCCTTGGGAATTCAAGGAAGTTCCTGCTTTTTCACTCAGTTCCTTCAATAACTTGAAGGAAAAAATAAAAGAAGATCAAGTTAGGCCAATTAATATGTACTGTAAAGTGGCCTCTCTTTTTATTACAAGCTAATTTTAATAAAAAGGAAGTTTATGACAATAATCATTAAATTCAAAGACTCACCTTTATTTCCCTAAATTATGTGCATTCCCTAATTAAAAGAAGAACATGCTGGCCATGGTACATCTTTTCATAGGCATTGATCCAAAAACAGTTCCAAAGTACATTCAAGGTACTTTGAAGGATAAGAGTGTAGTAAATTTATAAGCAATATGTTGCCATTTGTCTTGTATTCCTTCAAGCTCTCATCTTCACAGTGATTTGTGAGAGGGCTTAATAGTACCCATTCCAAAGCAGACTTTTCCTGAGATGATGTTCCGATCACCAAAGATTTAAACCCCATTTTACCCTAGGTAGTTTATCACCTTTCACAGTGAATCTATAGTAAGTCTAACAAATCTCCTGTTTTGAAACCTATCCATGCTCTCTTCCCCAAATTAAACATATCCATCTTCATTTTTAAAAAAACTCAAGGAATATCTTCCTTTATAACACCCATTGGTTGTCCTAGGAATGTAAGCTTCTCTCTATCATTTGTGCATTTCACTTTGGGTCTCATCTTTCATGTGGAAAATAGTGAAGTCCTGTCCTCTCCATCACAGCCACGTGGGTTAGTCAGACATCAAGTGGTATTTGGTCAGTGTAGTGAGCAATACATTGAACATGAAAGTAACTGGTAAAATACCAATGCCTAGCTTTAAAAGGGGAAGAGTAAAACTACAGAGAAAAGCTAACAAAAAAATCAGGAAATAGTTTTAAAAAAAATGAAAGCCAATACATTTCACTTTGCAATTTCATGCATTTGCCACAAAATCTATAAAGGCAGGACTTTTGTTATTTATTTGTTGAAGAGGAAACTATCATAGGCAGGGCATGTGGGCAGGGGGAGTGCTGAAGGGAACTGTTCCTGGAGAATAATTATAACTGATAAAAATGATCTAAAACTGAAATATAAATATATGAAATCAATGATACAAATTGTGAAAATCATGTTATGGTTTTATTTGTTCTACAATAATGTAAACCTCACAGATTTTTCAAGTGGGTTTTCAAACATTTAAAACACTAAACCTTTTTTATCCTAAAAAATAATTTCACCCAGAAGTATAAAAAATAGAACCAATCACAGATGGAGCTGCCTTGACACAATCAAACCCACCCCTGACTTGTATCAGCCCTCCAGGCTCCCTCAGACACCTAGCATCTTCTAGGAATATGGTGTCATTTATTCCAAGATCCAAAATAAAATCAAAACAAGCCCTAATTCTAGAATCTTGCCTTAGCAAAGCATGACATATCAACTGGACCATGTGGAGAGAAGCCTATTTAGTCAAACCTATGAAAGCTATGCTTTCTACCCCAACCGAACTCCCACAACTAACTTTGCCCCAATATTTAGTCACACTAAGACTAAGGGAACAAACACTCAGAAATGCAGGGGGGCAGCTGATTTGCATAATATTAATCCAATATTTTTAACATGTTTATTTAACACATATTTAGAGGAGAAGCTGTGAGCCGCGTGGGGGCAGGGTGGAGAAGATTAAAGCCAGTGGTGGGGTCTCTGCTCAGTTCTGCACAACCTACTTAACAAATTAAAGCTCCTCTTTTAAATTGGACCCACTCTCCATGGGAGGCAGTTTAATGACCATCTGTTTTTAATCAAAATACTCCTTGGGGGAAGGAGGCATCTCACCTCACACCCCATGCTGTTTATCAAAGTATTTCCTTCCAACCAAAGACAAACATGTTCTCTGAGAAAAGGGCTGGTAGTTTTTTTTCCTTCATCTTGTTAAATGGCCTGGGATGGTTCAGCAACCTAATGTTTTATCAGTCCTCATGGACACTTCCCTCAGGTCCTGGCCTTGATTAAGACTTAGGAGAATTACAGATACAGGCTGCTGTCAAAAAAAAACTTAGGAGAAGACTTGCTGTATACAGTGCACTCTGCTTAATGTTCCTGCAAAATCTAAATTTTTTTAATCCCGATTTGTTATTATGCAAAACAGGAATCATTAACTCATTTTATAGATGAGGAAACTGGGTTTTAGAAGTCAAGATACTAACATTTATTTTATTTTATTTATTATTATTATTATTACTATTATTATTTTTTGAGACAGAGTCTCACTTTGTTGCCCAGGCTAGAGTGAGTGCCGTGGTGTCAGCCTAGCTCACAGCAACCTCAAACTCCTGGGCTCAAGCAATCCTGCTGCCTCAGCCTCCCACGTAGCTGGGACTACAGGCATGCGGCACCATGCCCAGCTAATTTTTTCTATATATATTAGTTGGCCAGATATATATATATTAATTTCTTTATAGTAGAGATGGGAGGGGTCTCACTCTTCCTCCAGCTGGTTTCGAACTCCTGACCTCAAGCAATCCTCCCGCCTCGGCCTCCCAGAGTGCTAGGATTACAGGCGTGAGCCACCACGCCCGGCCAAGATACTAAAATTTAAGTCATAGAATTCATTAATTACAAATGCTATACTAGACGATACTATTCTCAATTCTAATGCATGCATAAGAAACAAGACCAGTTGAAAGGATGCAGAGCAAAGGGATTTGGATCATATGGACACAGGAACCATACATATATTTTACTTTACTTTGGTTTTTGTTTGTTTGTTTGTTTTTCCTACCTGGAACAAGGCATGTATCGTTAGTTTGTGGAAAATTTAAATTGTAAACATTTATTTTGTTATTGTTATCTACCATATTTTGAGCATTTATGATACAACCTATGATCTAGTACTACTTTAATCACCATTTCTAAGGCTTCTGGCACCACATGGCAATGGGAACTTCACATCAAGTGTTCTTCACTTGGGTCCTTAGACATGGGAGGATGAATCTGAAGCCATAAACACAGCGATTGTAGACACAGTTTTACTTGTGACTGCATTTCTCTAGGAAGAGGCTCAATAATTTTTCCAGATCTTTCAGATGATCCATGAACCAAAAATGGTTAAAGAAAACAAAACTTGGATGGTCATGCTGGAAACTCAGACTAGTAGGGGGTGGGGGGGAAAGGGCATTTATTGAAACCTTAAAATCTGTACCCCCATAATATGCTGAAATAAAAAAAAAGAAAACAAAACAAAACGTGTACAGCTTCATACACATAGTCTTGTCTGCTTATATCTCTCATTTGATGACCACACTGTCCTCCTCTCACCCATCCTGGAAGGCTGGTGGCTCCTATTATTTCTTCTCTGCTTCTTTCAATCAAACACTGAACACTGCTGATTATAGCTCATAAGGAATTAGTGAATTCATTCCCTCTTTGTAGCTCTGCCTCAACTTTTACAACCTTGTTTCTGGTCCATTTCAACTATTCGCATTACTTTAAGTGGCTCATCAAAGATGCTAAGACTCTGCACAGCACACAAGATCTGCAACAACTTGGCCTGCAGTTTTTCTTTCCCCACTATTTTGGCTCTACACTTTATATTCCATTTTCAGAGATACATCTTTTATAGAAAAATGCTCTCCATATTTTTTCTTAAAGGCTTGTGCTTTGTAGCACACTCATCCCAATCTCCCTTCCCTCCACAAATTGCTGTTCAAATTAATGACTCTTCTTTCTAGAAGCCTCCCTGAATGCCCAAGGTAAAGCCCTTTCTCTGTGCTTCAGTCTAGAGCAGTGGTTCTCAAACTTCAGCTGCAAGAGAATCACCTGGAGGGTTTCTTAAAACACAGACTGCTGATTCAGGTTCTGATTCAGCAGGTCTTAGGGTGGGGCCTGAAAGGTTGACCAGGTCAGACAATCCAGGATTTAGCCCCACAATTACTGAACCGGCTCAACTTCTGGGTCACTGCTGAGTTTTAGAAAGCCCTAGCCATGATGGTGGGTCAGCATGTTACAAAGAAGCAATCTGCACAGAGTTTGTTCTGCACTGCCTCAGCCACTCTTCTCAGAAGGGGTTCTGGAAGTTGGTAGGCACCTGGAGACCTCACTGCCCACCAAACACACCTGTCCCGAGGTATTGATCTATCTTGCTCTTTTTATTGATATACCAGCATTTCATCTCCTACAGCAAAAGTCACTGCTGCAAAAACCACATAAATAGTTTTACTTACTTCATCTTCATAATTTTCAGTTGAATGGCTTTTAGCAGAGAATTATCAAAGCTATGAGAGTTGTAACTTCTCAGAACTAGAAAGATCTTGAAACTTTTATTTCCTAGATCTAAGAAGCAGTAACAAACTGAATAATTATTTGATTCTGCAAATAACTGCAATGGTGGTGGCAAAGAAGAAGTTGTCTTACAGTTATTTGGAAAACTAATGTCATATTTGCAAAGATAAAACAGTCCTTTCAAACTGCTGAGAAATATGTCTGTATAAAAAGAAATGATTCAAGATTTTTTCTTCCATCATGGAATAAATGTATCCAAGAACACTCAGGCAATTTATCTATTTGAAATATAAATATGCAAACAGTTTCCTTAAGAAAGACCTCTTCCATAGTGTCTTTACAAGGGTCATAATGTAAGTTGCATTCATAGTTGGATAGAAATAGAGACTTACTTTATCGTAATACCTGATTCCTTTGAGACTCCTTGAAGGTCACTTTTCTGTCTCAGTTTAAGAAGTCATAGAAAAAACGTTATGTTGCATCCCTTTAGAAGATATCTTTTCTGTGACTCAGAGAAACATAGGAACACAAAGGAAAATACATTTTCTTCCTCCATCTATCCCTCCTTTGAAGATACTCCTTTTTGTTAGCATTTATTAAATCAGACATTCCTTCAAAAACTGTCTTCAACATGTTTCAAATTATGTAGCATGTTTAAGACATTACCTACTTCGTTCACATGAATAAATATGCATCTCTTACATGATCTGTTCAGTATCCAGTGCCTAATGAATGTTAAACATCCTGGACTCTGCTTCTCCCCTTTGAGTCCAAGGGGGTGCTTGTCATTTGCCCTCTCAAACATGGATTGGAAAAAGAGCCTCCACGACCCCTTTTCCCAGCAGTTGTTTCTGCCAGATTTCTTTTGATCTGAACCAGAGTCACTAACTGGTGGTCTCTCCAAATGCTTATCGGTCTTTCTAACTTTACAGGGTATGGTAACTTACTTCTTGAATCCCCCCATCCATTAGGCAAAGCTGAACCAGCAGACTTTTGTGGACTTACTGGATTTATCAATGCTTTTATAAAAATTGCCTAGAATTATACCCTTGTATAATAGCAGGACATTTCTGTTTAGTTTTCTTTGTATGGTACCACACACAGATGTTTACTCAATGCTTTGTAGTGATCGGAATCAACCTGGTAATTTACATTTTCTCAAACTATATTGATGCCAGCATAGATGGTTTTAATACTTTTTTTTAACCTGTTGGAGTACTGACCAAAGATTCTCAACAGTGTGTCTTTTTAAATGAATTCTTCTCCCCCACCTTTCAACCTCCTCTCCACAGCAAGCTGGAACTCAGCACCTCATAACAACGGTCAGAAAGAGGAGGAATATCAGAAGATAAAGTTTACGATTCCCAGGGTAGGATATACCCTTGATTTCAACCCAGCTTTATACTGTGATTCTAGACATTAGAAGACTGTTGTAAGACCTTTGGCATTTATGTGAAAGAAAAGAAACTCCTCTCTCCTTTATATACCATCAATATATTTCTTGCCTACAAACCCTCATCATACTTCTGTAAGTCAGGGTTTACAGTGGTCTACATTTACTCTTAAATTTACTTCATAAATAAAATCCCTTATTTTCTTTTTCATGTTAATTTCTCTTTAATTATGATTTCTCCTCAAAATTGTGTATTTTAGATTGTAAGGAACATCTAAATTAAAAGCAGAATCTAGAGTCTCTCCCAAAGAAGTAAAGAAAAGTCCCTTATATAAAGTTATTAAACAAATTTATTTATTTGAATTTATCATCGTGGAGATAAAATATTGAATGTTCCCAATGAATTATATTCTTGACAATCTGCTGAACTAGAAGTAAGGCAAGCTAACAGGACATTTGGCTATTGGTCTCATTCTCCAACATTTATGAATATGCCAAAAAATATGCTCAATATTTTTACAATTTTCATTTCACTTAATATCCCCAATAACACTGTGAGATAGTTTTTATTATTTCCAAGTTTCAGACAAGAAACTAATCCTCAGAGATAGTAAGTGGTTACCCAAGGTTTCACAGTAACCTTGTAAATAGGGGTGATAGATCACATAGGAATCAATTCCATATTGTGGTGATATGGCTAATATGATAAATTCTAGAAAATAAGTTATATATATATTATACCAAGGCATGTAGAACTTGAAAGTAGATTATTTTTATACTTAATAAATTTCTTAATATCTTCCTATTCCTGCCTTCATTAAATTTAAGGTCATCCTCTAAGGACTCATTTTACTGGAGTCAAAAGTTTGACTCAGTAGAACAAAGGAGCCAGTTTTTCCAAGGATGAATTTTCTATTGATATGTGTGCAAAAGAAGAGAAGAACATTGTTAGCATTTAAAGGCTGTTTTTGAAAAGAAGAAAAAAAAGTTTATTCTTCAGAGCCTAGAGCATAGCAGACATAGTGTTTGTGGCCATCATAAATTGCTTCCCAGTAAGGAAGCACTTGTTCCCTGTACTTCCTGTGTTTTTTTTTTCTCTCTCTCTGTACTAAAAAATTAAATTCAAGGTCTGCTGAGTCACTTCATAGTATTTTCTCATAGTATTCTCTCATATCCTGGTATTGGTCACCTTACATGCAATAATTTCTCCCAGCTGTCCTTTGGTGAATATTTTCTCTGTGCCTGTTGTTTAAGATACTATAATCCTCACAAAATTCCCATGAGGTATTATTACCCATCCACTCTCACCCCAGCAATAGCTAATGAAGTAACTGAAACATGAAGAGATCCTTAGTAAGGAAGAACATCAGGATTTGAGCCCAGACCTATAAAGTTCATGATTTCTAGTCTGGGATGGAAAATCTCAAGCAACCTTATGTAGCTGACAAAATAGAAGACTTTAATAACACTATTTCACATACTGAGAATTTAAAAGGAAAGAAAATACTTGCAAATTGTATCAAGGGTAGATTTATTAGAACTCATAGCCATTATCAGCTGGAAATCTTCCCCCAGTCAGAAGGTGGCTGGGTATAAATAATGCTGTGCTGCTGGCACCAATCCAGATTTCACGCACCAATCACACTTCCACTCACCTCCTATTCCTGATCCCCTCACAAGCCTGTATTTTCATGTATCACCCAGTCATTTTCCTTTAGGTGTTGATTATCCGTTATCTTTTTTCTCCTATCCCAAAAGGGACTTCTGTATCACATGTATTTATATTCACATTGGTTCATGAATAGAGAAAGTGTTTGAGAGGGTGCAAAAAATATTTTTTTCTTTTGTTTTGTTTGTTTTCAAAAACAAAATTCCAGAGTTTCTTGTTCCCACTGTTCTGGATGAGGGGAGAGGGCCTCTCTTTTGTTGCCTGAAGAGGAATGCAAGTAGTCACTGAGTGGCAAGGAGGGAGAGAAACTAGGCAGTAGCAGGACGAAAAGTTAGAATAGGAGAGAGACCTCAAAGGCTCAAAGTAGAAAAAGATGAAAGTGGAATCAATTTTTGTAACAATCAGTATTGGATATCACTACTCATTTGCCGTATTACTGTACGACTCCTTTTTAAAATTTCCTTCAGTGTTTGTTTCTGCCATCTTATTTAGGAAACAGTCTTCTAACCAATGGCTGATATTTACATGTACATTTTCTAAGGGGCAATCTTGCTACTTCTGTTGGACATTCCTTACACTGCCTTTAATCTTACCTGTAAGAAACCTACCTTGATACTCATGATAATAGCAGAGTGGCAATCACTTTCTTCTCCCAAAAGAGTTGATAGTTTATCCGACTGTCTCTCATACTTTCAGAGCATTTTTATTGACATAGTGTCTCGGAAATTCAATTACAATGAAAACATAGAATCACAATGATATTTCACTGTCCTAAAATAAGGGTAAACCCACAAATCTTGTAATAAGCACTCTGGAAGGAGAAGCTATATGGAAGAGTGAGAAGAGCATAGACTTTTGAATCAACCAAAGTGACCCTGGGCCAGGTGCAGTGGCTCACACCTGTAATCCTAGCATCCTGGGAGGCCGAGGCGGGCAGATCATTTGAACTCAGGAGTTCAAGACCAGCCTAAGCAAGTGCGAGACCCCATCGCTACTAAAAAATAGAAAAAAGTAGCCAGGCATGGTGGCGCATGCCTGTAGTCCCAGCTACTTGGGAGACTGAGGCAGGAGGATTGCCTGAGCCCAGGAGTTTGAGGTTGCTGTGAACTAAGCTGATACCATGGCGCTCTAGCCTGGGTAACAGAGTAAGACTCTGTCTCAAAAAAAAAAAAAAAAAAAGAAGACAAAGTGACTGTGGATTTGAATATTACTAAGAAAAATTGAAAAAGCCATTTAACCTTCCTCATTTCATTTTATTCAACTAAAAAATGGTAACAACTTCTACCTGGTTATGAGGTTTCAGGAGGAATTGCCTAGCAATTTACCAAAGCACAGAGTAGCAGTTTAAATAATAATAATAATTATTAATTTGGTCCACAAAATAGCCCTGTAAAACAAACAGAACATTTTGTTTTTCAATTGTTTTGTGACTCGTCTCACAGCCTGACAGAGCTAATCACTCTCACCTTACTCTTTCTCTGCACCTTGCATTAATTTATCATCTTACTTTGAAATATTTTGTTGACCTGTCTGGCTTCCTTTTCTAGACTATTTGCTTTCTTAGGCATGCATTGTTAGCATGGCATTTCCAATGACTAATGCTGAGCTAGAACATAGTTTTTGATAGTTAATTTTGTGTGTCAATTTGACTGCCTCACAGGGTGCCCAAACATTTGGCCAGACATTATTCTGAGTGTGTCTGTGAGTGTGTTTTTGGATTATATTAACATATGAATTGTAGACTGAGTAAAATAAAAGTAAAGTAAAATAAAATAAAATAAGATTGCTCTTCCTAATATGGGTGGGCCTCATCCAGTAAATTGAAGGCCTGAATAGAACAAAAAAGGCTGAGTAAGAGAACTTTTCCTCCCTCACTACTGAACTGGAACATTGGCCTTACATGGCCTTTGGACTCAGACTCAAACTTTGGGTCTTCTTGGGTCTTGAGCCTGCCAGCCTTGATGCTGGAATTTACACCATCCGCTCTCCTGTTCTCAGGCCTTAAGACTTGGATTGAAACTCCCCCATCAGCTCTCCTGGGTCTCTAGTTTACAAGATTTCTCAGCCTGTATAATGGTGTAAGCCAATTCCTTATACTAAATCTCCTTCCATATATAAATACACACACACACACACACACATATACATGCACACATACAGACTGAGGATCCCTTATCTGAAATGCTTGGGCCCAAAAGTATTTGGGATTTTAGAATTTTTTAGAATTTGGTATACTTACATGTTCATAATGAGATATCTTGGGGATAGGACTCAAGTTTAGACACAAAATTTATGTTTCATATGCCCCCACACACACAAAGATTAAAAGCAATTTTATACCATGTATTTAATAATTTGGGGCATGAAACAAACTTCGTGTACATTGAACCATCAGAAAGCAAAGGTGTCACTGTCTTAGTCACACCTGAGGACAATCTATGGTTGTTTGGAATCCCATCATTCCTGATTCTGAATTTATATGCTACTGATAAGCAATTATTTTCTTATACTTATTCACACATAAGTACCTAAGAGTAAAAAGTATGACATACCATTAATACAATCAAAAAATTAATGTGTTCAGGATAACTAAGCAGCACAGTAGCATCACCAGAATACCTGTATTAGCTGTTAAACAACAGCAACAGCAAACAACAGACTTTCAGTCTCCACCTATGATTCTGTGTTTTGATGAAAGGTTACTGTCCACAGCATTTCTTTCTAATTTTCAAATTTTATTTACTTTTATTTTATTTTTAGAGACAGAGTCTCACTCTGTTGCCCAGGTTGGAGTACAGTGGTATGATTATAGGCCACTGCAGCCTTGAACTATTGGACTCAAGCAATCCTCCCACCTCAGCTTCCCACATAGCAGGGACTACAGGTGTATGTCACCATGTCCAGCTAATTTATTTTTGTTTTTTAGAGATGGGAGTCTCATTGATCTCAAACTCCTGGCCTCAAGTGATCCTCCCTCCTCAGCCTCCTCAGTAGCTATGATTACAGGTGCTATACACTGTATTTTATTTTTTAGGTGAGAGGAATATCAGAAGTTGAGGGACCAGGAAGTCTGTATGTCAAGAACCCTTCAAAGTCACAACTTTGTTCATCATCATCACTGAACATAATCACAGGCCACAGGTTGTACCAGCCATGCACAACTGTCTTTAGTCACTGTGTTCCAACTGTTGGCAACAGTATATACAGCATCCTTCATGCTAAACTCCTTTTGAAAACCTTCCATACTCACACCTCTGTTCACTGCTGCTAGCATGCTGTTCAAGAAAGTATTTGTATATTTACCTTTATTGATCTAAGGATACCCTAGTGACATGGCTGAATTAATGAAGTCATATTTGGGGGAAAGTACATGGCATAAATATCATCTCTGATGAAAATTTTAGCTGGAGGATAAGCAGAACAGTTGCCAAGGAATAATAATATCTTGCAGTTGTCTAGTCCAGCTTTATTGCAATAAGCACAAACCACTGGTATAAAATGTTTGCAAATCAATTGGAAAAGATGTTCCTGGTGATTCACACCTTTTTGTTAGCATAATAATAGACTGGTAAGAAATTCACTCCTTGAAAACAGTGGGGACATAGGCAAACTTTGCCCATCACATCAAGTTTGCACTTACGTGTGCCTGCTGCGTTAGCACATCCCAGTGCAGTTATTCTGTCTTCGACATCCTTAACTCCTGTTGGAACTGTCTCATCAACTGCAGTCAGTGTCTTTCTAGGGCAATAACACCAAAACAATTATGTTTTAACAACATGATAGACTTATTCTGGCATGAGATTTTTATCAGTGATGACCTTATCAAAATTGTCAGTGAATTTCTCCAGTGCCTTGTGATGAGCAGATGCTTTATCACCACAAATCTTTCAAAATGTAATTCTGTGTCTTTTCTTAAATTTCTGCAACCAGCCTATGGAATTCTCACACTTGTCTTTGATTTTCAGTTCATTGTGATAGATTTTTGCTTGTTTCTTAATCACCATACCATTGCGTGGCATGTGTTCACTGCAGTGCTGACAAAGCCACACTTTCAATACATAATTGAGATCTTCATTTTTAGCTTTATGAAGTTTTTTTTCCATTTTTCGTTAACTTCTGTTCATTACTTTCATTGCAGAACTTTAACAGTTTATTGTTTTGTTTCTTCAGGTCATAGATGGTGGTCATTCCAACATCATATTCTCCTATAAGATGTTTCACACTTACACCACTGCCCACTTTCTCTAACAGTTTGACTCTCTGTGCTATAAATAAACACAAAATTTCCTCTTTTTAAAATCACTGTTATTCACAGGGGTTTCCACAGGCCTTTTTGACATTTTCAACACATCTACACCAGAGAGCAGAGAATAAGCAAAAAACAAAACAAAACAAAACAAAACAAAACAAAAAAAACCAGTGTGTAATGCATGTAGGCCTTGGCCCCATGGGGGGCATTATGAGGAACCTGCCATTGGTGTGTCCAGCCTGCACATGTGCCATTTATTACCCTTTGTGGGTATTTTTTCATGGTGGAATCTAGGATTGTGCAGAAAAGATATATTGTAGCTGAAGAGGGCTGAGATGATCTTTTTTCCTTTGGGGACACTGAACAAACTATGTGTTGTGCACCTGCATTTTGACTATGACCCTTCACTTGAGGTCCAGTGTGGAATCATATTGGCAATCAAAAGTTTCAGATTTTGGAGTCCGTGGGTTTGTTTGTTTTAGGAGACCCTAATTTTCAGATTGGGGTCGTCAACCTATATATCTATCTCACCTGAAGAACCCTGACTAAGACAGTTTTATATGCTTAATTAATATTTGGTGAACTGAGCTGATCTTTCACGATGTAAAAGTTTTATAATAATAATTATTAACTGTGATTTTGCCCTCTTGCCTTTTGAAAAACAAAAGACTTATGACATTTCAAATGTCCCCAAACAAATGTCATCCCAAATCCTATTGCAAAACCTCTCCCCAATTTATGAGTTCTCTAAGAGGGACAGTTCTTGATGGAGTTTAAACACTCACCTCAGAAGAATAGGTTTAGAGTTTCAAATTGAACTTCAGTCTTTGATCCTCAAATCAGTTTCTGATGGAGAAATGCAGCTCTGGTTTTGACTGGAATAAGCTAACATATCAAAATGACTTTCTGGACATTAAACAGCTGTTTTTAAAAATTCCATGATTTCATTATAAGTGAATAAGACACATGTGGATTAAATTTTCTTATACTACACGAAGTTTGAAAAATTAAGGGAACCTGGTTTGGGTTTGATTGACTGAAAAACATTTGTAACCCAATGCTTATCTCCTTCCTCCACATCTCTTTTTGAGAGTTTTTTTCTTACAAACTGCTTTGCCCTCATGAACTCAGCATATGGAAGAGTGATGTCAGGAATATGAAAGATGTTGAAAATCAGCCCTATGATAAGTTGTTTCTGAAATTTAGTGAACCTTGAACTAATCACTATGCATAACTCCTGAAAGTCTGTTTCTGAGAACCTCATACCACCAAAAATATTAAGCTGTTTTTGAATTGCTTTAAAATTGCCTTTTTTTTTCTTTTAGTAGAGACAGCGTTCTCCCTCTTGCTCAGGCTGGTCTCAAACTCCTGACCTTGAGCAATCCTCTCCCCTCGGCCTCCCAGAGTGCTAGGTTTACAGGTGTGAGCCACCGCCCCTGGCTAAAATTGCCTTTTGAAACACTATATTATTAAAATCTGAATCTTTATTTCTAAATTTAATGTTATTTCTAGGTTTATAAACTGTTTGATCCTTTATTTTTGAGGGTAATTATTTCACTCTGTTAGAAAGAACCCCTACAGTTTTCTTTTAAGCATAAGATACTTTCTAGAAGAGAAAAAAAAAACAACAACACAAAAAACTGTTGTCATGTCCCATTAAAGATGGCAAATGTACATCCAAATAGCCTTTGTTAAAATGGTAATATTACTGTAAGAATTGTGAACACATTTCAAAAATAAAGAGTTCATTTGGTCTTAAGCTCAGAGGTAATATTCAGACTGCAAACATTTAATGTACACTGTTTCTCATTGCTACTTAGATTTTTAAATTGGACATCTCTCTATGAAACTGTAATTGTTAAACATGATGGGGTCTTGGGGGGTGTTGTCTGTTACATTTCTTTTATGGGCTCAAAGTTCGTAAAAGTGAAGAAACTATTTCACTGCTGGTCAAGTCAGCAATGAACTGATGAAAGGTCACATGGGGTAACTGGAAGATCTTTAGGATCGCAGGGTATACATGACTGTGCAAGCTCACCACCAGACCACTGTGGTCTGCTCTCTGCACAGGCATCTTGTGGTTAGCTGAGTCAATAACTGAAGCTCCCAAAGCTTCTTCCCCAACAAAAATAATGGGCTTTAATAAAACTGTACTGACCATTGTGTAAAGAGTCAGCAGAAAAAGAGAATCAATGGAAGGGAATGCATTGTTAGATTTAACACTTCACTGCCATCAAAAACAAACAATTATTGAGTACCTACCATGTCTAGGAGATGATAATATATAGTCTCTCTCTCTCTCTCTCTCTCTCTCTCTCTCTCTCTCTCTCTATCATTCTCTCTCCTTTTTTCTTCATATATAGAAATACACATACATACAAAGAAACATGTATATATAAAATATGTACATATAAAAATTTAACAAATTAAGACAGCATATAAGAAATATCCCAAAGTTGGTACAAACAATAAGAAATTGTATGAATACAATGTTCCTTGTTTCATTTTGGATCAGCTAAAGATGAAAATTTCTGCATATGCTGAAAAGCTTTTTTCATTCTTATCAGCATACCTCTGAGATGTTGTTACTCTACTATGAAAGTAGTTAAAACAAAACATAGAAGCAATTTAAATATATATTATCTTTTGCAAGTAGGGTTCTTTAAAATTCTGGAATGGTTATTAGACAAAAAAGAAAATACTATGCAGGTATGGGTTAAATCTTATATCCTTCATCCAAAGGTCTTAATATATTACCCTTTACATGGTGTGTACTCAATAGGCTTGGCATACGATAATGGCTCAATAAATATTAGTTTCCCTCCTTTATTTCTTCTCCCACACCATCGTCATCTTTTGTTGATTACGTCTGTGCCTTTAAACTAACTCCTAATTAATTCATTCAACAAATATTCATTTAGCTTTTCATGTGCTTAAAAGGCACCTATACAAGTTAATGAAAACTCAAGTGTGGCAAGATAGACTTTGTTCTTGCTCTAATGAAGGTACATTTCAATAGAGAAAATAGATATGTAAAATTTAACAAATAAATAACTATTATAAGATAAATTGTGATAAAGATTCTGTGGAAAATACACAGGCAGCTGAGACAGAGAACAGGAGCTGGGGATGAGAACATTACTTTACATCAAGGCTATTCAAATTGTGATCTGTGGAATAGCACAGTCTAAATGTAATTTCTTGTTTGTAAAAAGAAAAGTACAGACATTAAGATTAGGTGTTTAGAAATTTTTGTAGCAATTTGGCATGGTTGTAATAATAGTCAAGTGTGTGTTAGAACTAGTTAAAAAGACTATAGACCATCACACTCATGTCAGTGGTGGTGTGAGCTGCGTACAAGTCCTATGCACAACAGAACCATGTTAAAACTTGTGATATTTTAAGGTTAGTTTGTCAGCTGTGTGCCAAATGTGTAGAAAATTCAGAGTCCTTTTCTTTTATTAAACGATAATTTAACTATAACTTGACAGGAAAAATTATTGGGACTGTTTACTAGTGAAGGAATAATTATGAATAACGGAGGGAAACTAATATTTATTGAACCATTATCCTATGCCAAGCCTATGCTAGCCACTTTCCTTTATCTTGTTTCATCCTCACACTAAACCTGTGAAGCAGATGTTATTATCCCTGTTTTACAGATGAGGTAATTGAGGTTCAAAGAGGTTAAGAAGCTTGCACAAGGTCACATAGCTTAGTAAATGATAGAGCTGGGATTTGAGGTATTTTAGCTCTAACACCGACAATATTTGCTGAGTGATCACATGTGCATAAGAGTCTGGGAAAGTGGGTAACAGATCACACACCAAGAAAAAGGCATAGGAAACATGAAGGAGGGACATTTTGGGATTGGGAAAGGAGAAAATATGAGTTTAGTTTTGGCAGGTTGAGTTCTTGATGAAATCATTTGCATATGAACCTGAAATTGAGGCGAACGTTCTGAGATGAGAATAAATACCTGAGAATGGAGTTGCTATGATGTTTATAATTGGCTTTAAAACACTTCCACATATGCCACATATACAGTTGATATTTTATGTAGAATATTAGGTTAAAAAGCAAGGTACTGCTGCCTCTAATCAAGTATGCACAGCCCAAGAGGAATAGCTGACTCTCTACTCAAGAACCCTATAATCCAGAGGCAGCTCCTATTATGACAAGCACTTCTGCCTTCTGGATCTTCATCAAAACCAAGGCTTTGCTAGTTCTTATAGTACTTGTCAGAAGTGGGTTCTTATTGGTGAAATAACTGACTTTTTAACTATTGCAATGAAATGTGCTTTCAGTGAAAGTAAAGCTATGAACAATTTATTAGAAATACTCCCTTCCTATTCCCATGAGTGCATGAACAGAGAATAAGAAACCAGCAAGGCCAGTAGCCTGTACTCTTAGGGGTGATGGCACAGGTGAGTGCCAGCTATGAAACTAGGAGGACTCTGATTGTCAGATGCTGATGACAGGGGTGTCAGAATCACCACCTCTGGAATCTTGTTATTTCCTCCAGCCTGCAGAACAGGTTGCACGAATTGTTTCTTTTGTGATTATATTCTAATAAATATTTAGGTACTAACCATTTTATATGTGTAGTAGAATTTGATCTGAGAACTTGTTTTCATTACTACCTGGTAATGATAGTGGAGTATAAGTAAACCCCACCCTCCTCAAAACTTCTGTGCCTATGGAAGAACCTGGGAGTTGTGTTCAGGTCAGCTCACAACAAGAGATGTCCAGATATAACTAGTAATTGAGATCTTTCAGGAAGAGTATGAAGAATGAAAAGACCACAGGACACATACCTGAAGATAGTCAGTATTCAGAAATGCTAGAGAAAGGGGAGGCCACAAAAAGATTAAAAAGTAGTCAAAGGAAAAGGAGAAGAGTCAAATATAAGTGGTCACCAAAACTAAAGGACTTAAAAGATTCAAGGTAAGACTGACAAGTAGTTTCAAATGCTTCAGAAAAGTCTAGTTAACACCCACACTAAAAAAAAAAAAAAAAAGTGCTAATTTTAACTATTAGTACTTGACTGATGACCTCAGTGGGAGCTGAACCAAGGTGAAGGGCAGAAGGGAGGACTGAAGCCAGATTTCAGTACACTGGACAATGAATGGGCAGTAAGGAAGTATTAATAGAAACAATGAGTGTGACTTGAGAAGTTTGGCTCTCAAGAGAAGAGGAAAAAGTAAGGTCAAATGGAAGTGGCTGTTACTTGTATTTTCTTTTAAGAGCAGAGAATCTTGAACATAAGCTGAAGATGCATTTGAAAGAGAAGCTACTACATGGAGCAATAACTGGAAGCAGAAAGAAGATGGATCGAGAAGACAGGTGGGGAAATCAGCCGAGAATATGAATGAAGGTGTAGGCAAGATTGGGCTGAAGGGGAGTTGTGGGTTCATTCTGAAGGCTTCACTGCAAGGAGGCAGGGCTGAGGGGGAAGTTTACTGTGGTAAAATTAGAGACAGGGAAGAAACAGTCCTAAAATAAGAATAATGATTTGGGGGAATGGAGATGAGAAAGCATTTCTTTGAAAAGTTGGATTCCTGTCTACTTTTCTTTGATTCATCATACCAATTCTGCCATTTCTTTTTTCTTTTTCCATTCTGCCCTTTTTTTTTTTTTTTTTTTTGAGACAGAGTCTCGCTTTGTTGCCCAGGCTAGAGTGAGTGCCATGGCGTCAGCCTAGCTCACAGCAACCTCAAACTCCTGGGCTCCAGTGATCCTTCTGCCTCAGCCTCCCGGGTAGCTAGGACTACAGGCATGCGCCACCATGCCCGGCTAATTTTTTTTTATATATATATATCAGTTGGCCAATTAATTTCTTTCTATTTATAGTAGAGACGGGGTCTCGCTCTTGCTCAGGCTGGTTTTGAACTCCTGACCTTGAGCAATCTGCCCGCCTCGGCCTCCCAAGAGCTAGGATTACAGGCGTGAGCCACAGCGCCCGGCCTCCATTCTGCCCTTTAAAAGAATGCAGAGAGGCCACAACTGATTATTTATTATCAATAAAGATCTCATACAAACAATTCCTAAAGAATATATTTATTTCTTAAAATAAGTCCTCCCTTGGATTTCCTGGGCAGCCAGCTTCCAACCCCAGGCAATTATTAATGTGTTGCCTAGTTTGTATCTTTCCAAATGTGATAGAAAGCTCCACCTTTATATGGTTATAGCAATATAAACCCTACTAACTCTTTTTATTTTCCCTACTAACTCTTAAACATTTATACCTTGCCATAATGATATTCCTGTAAAATTAATATACAGAAAACTTTGCATTTAAGCTAGTCAAAAATAAATAAGTCAAAAAGTTATTTCTATATACCACATAGAATTATAAATTCTTACTATCTTTGAAGGAATAAACTAAATCTCTTTTCGTTTTTTTCTTTATCATCATAAAATAAAGCAATTCTTTAAAAAACTGATATGTGTTCTGTGTTTGGAATGTTCTAGAATTTTTACTGATGTCTATTGTCTAAAACAGGATTTTGAATATATGGTTTTTATATTTACTCCAGCAGAATATTCCCATAACTACCTTCAACCTTTTTCTCTCTCCAAGGAGAGGCACTGTGTCCTTAGCAGTTACTTAGCATCCTGTTTATAGCTGACATCCTTACAAACCTGGAGGTATTGTACTTCCCACATCACAGCAACAGACACGTGTGCCTGTAGTAACATCCTGTATGGAAAGCATTTGAGTTTCTAACATCACAACACTGTGTTCTAAGAATACGTGGGAGAATTTTTTCACAGGAGTTAAAACAATTGGCCATCACACCTTTTTGAAGTTTGTAATAATCTTTTTGGTTTTCAAAGAATTTCCCAACAAAGAAACAATAGAGGCTAGAATTTTCACACAATCATTTAACTGAACTCTGTTAGATTTGGGCAAAAACAATAGCTTTTTTGTCATAAATTAACATTTATGCCGTTCAATAGCGTTTACTGGAGATTTGAAGAAAATGCAAAAAAATAAAAAAATAAAAACAGGAAGGAGAGATGATCTAATTTTATTGTTCTTTGTTTTCTTCAAGGCAAGCCTAAAAACCCTTACGTTCATTTAAGGGAAGAACAAGAATAAAATGAATATAAGTGTCCTTGAAAATGTTTTTCTAATACAAATTTCAGAACTATCTCCAAAAACCTCTTTACAGTATGCACAAATTTTCTCAGATTTCCTGCACTGACTCCAATGCAAGGCTAAGTTGTTGCTAAATCATACTTTTAACATGCAAGAAAAGTGCTTAACTCCTTCAGTAAATTCTAACTTATTTATAAGAGTTTGGGTTCCCAAAACCAAGAAACTAAGTGAGTTTGTGACTCTGATAAGTGCTTCTTTACTAAGGCAGATTTCTTCAGTCAGTACGAAGTCCAGTTGCAACTTCTTCCTTCTCAATTCTGGATCCTAGAAACAAGAAGCTGCAGACCTGCAATGAGAGGAAATAAGTCATCGTTACTCTAAAATTAAAGTACCTATTCCTGCTTTACAATTTATCAGATGTTTGGTCCGGATGCTAATTGTTTTAAAACTGTCTAAACATAGTATATTTCCTAAAGGAATGTTAGCAAATGCATCACTAGCTTCTAGTGACAACTTCCTAAATTTTATTAACATAACAAAGACAAATGAGTAAACAGTCCCAGTGCTAGTGAGTTTGTGTATTTCCCAGGGAAGTTAAACTCATGAAACAATATGATTTATGCTTTTCACTGTAAATTAGTAATATCAGTTATAAAAAAGATTTACCTAGTACAAAGTTCTAGACGTGAGAAACACTACCCCTTCAATTGTGAGCATAAAATTATCTTTTTTCCTAGTTCCTAAGATTACTTATAAATCAGTGAACAAAAACTTACGCACTTGATCAAATAAATTTCAGAATTCACTCATTCTTTCAGAACCTTGTCTCTATCACTTCTTACACATACTAGTGGTTTGATTTCCTTAGTGAAGAACAACTTTTAGTGATGGAAACTTATGTGAGCCATGATGTTTATTTTCTTGAGGTTGTTTTTATGCTGTAAATTGAAAAAGAATCCACTTTTCTGGATTGAAGTTTTTGCCTTTGGGGATTTCAACAGCTTTGCTCTATTTTTTGCCCCTTTATGTTCCTTATATTTTCAGCCTCTTTCTGAATGAAGAATAATTATTTGACTAAAATTTATTTCCAGTACAGGACCAAAAATCTTTTGAAGAGCTCAGAATAACACAGGAAATACTGAAGAGCTAATGGCTCAGACTCCTACAGTGATTTAGACTTACAGAAGAAAATTAAATGGATCAGTGTGTGTAGTACGGGCTCTTAGGATATTTTTAATAAAATAGAAATTGGTCAATCCAGCAGGTAAACACAGCAATCTGGAATGTATTTTGGTAAATTGGAGAAGAATTTTAATAACGAAGGTCAGCACAGCACCATTTAGCATTTTGAAGTTGTCTTGAGGAAATGGGTCTTTCAAAGCGTAGATTGTGCAATGGCAGCTGAGTCACTTAGGAAATTATGAGCCTGCGTACTGTAAGATGCCATCAGGTCCAATAAATATTATGCTTTTCTACTTCCATGTCTTTCAACACATCTGCATAGTTTTCTTGGTTTGAAGGTCATCCAGCTGTACTATGAGTAACCTTTGCTGATCTTTCCTATGATTAATCTTAGTTTTCTTCTTTTAAATTAATAATCCACACAGAATTTTGGTCTTTTGTTCACTTTGGTTTTTACTGCAGGATCTGATGAGACAAAAGCCACACAACTTAAAATTTAAGAGTGTTACCTTTCATTTAATTAGCCTGGCTGCTGAAGTAAAGTACAAGTAGCTGTAAGAGTCACTGTAGTCAGAAGACTATCTTTTTCCTATAAGAATACTAAATAGTTTATAGCAGGATTTTTGAAGTATTGTTAATAATCAGTAAGAGCCATATAAATGGTATCTTATACAGAAGCCAAATGTTTTTACATGTTTTTAAAATGATTAGGACTGATGTTCTGGTGTGAGAAAAAGCCTGAAATGTTAGGCAAAGAGGATGAAAATGTCTATAGAAATGTTAATATATAGTCCTTAGACCTGTTAGAAAATGCCTGTGACCTTAAAAAGTAGTTTATATCTGAATAATCTTTTTTTTTTAACTAACTAGATTTTAGGTTGAGTTCTAATACTGAATAAGACAACTCAAAAAGATCAGTTTTTAGTCTTCCTTATTTTCTTTGATTCATAAATAATACTGGCCTTTGATAACTAGGCTGTAAGTCCTTCATCTCGGCTCTGGTTATATTGCTAAAAGCAAATGGTTGACTCTTATACATGCCATCAGATCATCAACTCACCAAGCAATTAGTAAATACTTGTTGTGTACACTGCAATAATGCCTTGGAAACTGTGTACAAAAGAAGCAAAGGACACTGTCCTGTCTTTGAGGAATTTCTAATCTCTTTGGCAGCAAAAAATGAGTGGACTCTTTCATTGTCTCTTCCTCCTCTGACCAGCTCTTAAATGCTGCTCATATTTACTTCTTTTTTGCTCAGCATCTTCTGTGGGCATCTGGAACATCTTTCACCAAGACTAGTACTCAGGGGTCCAACTACTACACATAAGCTAATGTGTCCAGAATCTCTATTTCTGGTCCCAGATCCTTGCTCAAACATCAGGGTTATGTTTTCCTGTGTTTTCTGAATTGATCCATATGTCCCACAAGCTCTTCAAAACTGCAAGTTGATATATATTCTCTATTCCCTCTGATCTATATTTTCCACTTTCCTTAAGTCTGTTGGTGGCTCACAAAATCAGGAAATTTGGAGTTCTCCTTCTCACTCACATTATGACATTAAGAGCTGTCCAGTCTCCCTTCAAATATCTCTCTATTGCTAGTTTCAGAAACCTGGAGCAGATTTAATAAACTTCCATTTTAACTACTAGGGTGGCCTTATAGGTCTCTCTGCTTCTAGTATCGCCCCTCTTTTCTCAATCTACCTATATATATCATCTGAGTTATTTTTCTAAAATTCATATATGATCACTTACTTAACTTCCACAGTTAAAAACCTTTAATGGCTCCCGTATGCCTACAAAATACATTCCAAAATCTGTACCGTATTATGAAGTCTCTTTTCTGCCTAGCAACAGCCTACATTTCCAGCCACTTTTTCTGTTCTCTCTTTTCCCACAGGCTATACCTGCTTTAATGCTACAGAATCTCAACTTTTGGAGCACATTAGGATTATTTGAAGCTTTATAAAAATGCAAATTCCAGGACCCTTTAACCAGAATCTCTTTAATAGAGCTTGGCAACCTCTTAGTTTCACTACTAACCTGCCCTAGAATAATTTTTGGTGCTCAGCTCCCACTTTTTTTTGTCTCTCTAATAAAATTTCCACTAATCCTTTAAGATCTTGCTCAAATATTCTCTTCTCAAAGTTTTATTTTCTGCATACTCCATGAAGTAGAAATCACTCCTTACTCATTATACTTATGACACTATAAATATTATTCAAACACATAGATTTATAAATTGTTTTTGTTAAAACCATACCTCTCCTACTCCTTCCTGTTTTATGATTCTTCTTGGTATTTATCACCATCTGATATATTATATATTAATTATTTATTTCTTTATGTCTATTTCCCTCCAGTAGAATGTACACTCCAGTGGACAGAGATTTTTTTCCAACTCTTTTTTTTTCTTTTTTCTCCAACTCTCTATTCATTGAAAAATGTCAAACATGCAAAATAGTTTAAAGAATTGTATGATGAACCATCTTATGAACCCGCACCACCAAGGGTCAATGATTATTAATATGTTGCCATTATTTGCTTTGTTGATCTATTCAAAAATAGATATAGCTATACACTTTGTAATTTTATAAAATAAATAGATAATACCTTCTAATTATGTGAAATTATATCACAAATACAACCACTTGATCACAAAGGAGAATCCATAAAAGATTTTAGAAGGCTTAACTTGAATGCATTTCTCCTATTGAAGAAGTAGACATATCCTAGGGGGGGGAAAAATCTTTTTTCTGAATCATTGATATTAAGTTGCATACATCTTGAGACTTCTTCCTTAAATATTTCAGCCTGCATAATGTAAGAAAAACATTTCTTATACAACCACGATAATTATCACACCAAGAAAATCAAAATAATCTCCTCATATCAGCTAATACCAATCCACTATCAAATTTTGCTAATTTTCAATAGTTAAAACTTTTGTGTGTTTTCCTCACTGCTATATCCCCAGCAGCCTGACCAGTCCCTGGCACATAGTGTAAGTCATCAATAAATAATTTTTAAATTGGTGGGTCTGTATCTCTGATTAAACTGAGTTTCTTAAAGGCATAAACTATGATTCACTTCTTTGTCCCAAGTTCCTAGCATGGTACCTGGAATATGATGGGAGCTTCATTAAATATTTGTATAATTTAACTGAAAGGAAAGACACATTGTATCAGTTATAGTTATAAGAGTTGAAGTGACACAGAATCAAAGCACAATCAGAGAGGAAATAATTCAGGAATAAAAAAGGAAAGTGTATGTGTCTGAGGAGAGTTTGGATACAAGTCTTAAAGGAAATGGTGTCACACAGCATGGCAAAGAGAAAATCTCTATTCCACAGATACAGATAATCTTTTCTGACCTTAAGCAGTTATCTTACAAATATAAGATCTTAGTCACACAGAGAACCTGTGAGAGAGAAAGAAGGCTCAATTTCTGCCACCACTGGTGAAGATAGCTACTCAAGCACATGCCATAAGATGAAGAAATAATTAGCATTATCATGGACAAGAAATGGTAAAATATTTTACATCAGACCATAGAGCATAACCTGAAATTAAAATATCCTGTAAGTCTGGGTTTTCTTTCTTTAATTGATTTCTCTGTAATATCCAGTTACATAAGCTTTCTTTCTACTGCTGTTGTGGACCATGCCCTGAACTGAGAGGCAGAAACTCTAGAAACTCTGGCCCTGTCTACAGAAAGCTAGGCAGCTTGCTATCACCACTGCTCTGGGTCTTGGTTTCTTCTTTAAAAGCAAAAAGCTGGATTGGAATCAGTAGTTTATAAACTGTGTTAGTAATAGAACCCTTTTTATGCTGTACTTTTTTATAGTTCATATTGTTCAAATTCAAAACATAAAAAAAAGACATAAGTGAAAAGTTCCCCTTCCTCATCCCTGACCCTTAGCAATCCAGTTCCACACCCTGAATGCACTAAGGCTCCCAGTGTCTTATATATCTTCTCAGGGTATTCTAAGCATAAATATAAAATGTATTCATAAAATGTATATACACATTTCCTTTTTTCCCTTTTTAATGCAAATGGAGAGTACATTATTCGTATCATTCTGTACTTTTTACACTTATTGATGTATCTTGGAAATTCTACCCGTCTTTTACAGCTGCTTGATAGTCTGTCATACAGATGTACAATGATTCATTTAATCAGCTCCCTACGAGTAGACACATAGATTGTTTTAATCTTTTGTAATTATAAATGATGTTTCAATGAATAAATTTGTATATAAATCATTTTATATAAGTATATTTATAGGAAAGAGCCCAGGAGTGGAATTCCTAGATCAAAGAATATGTGCATCAAAAATGTTATAGATACTGTAAATAGAAGCTCTGCCAATTTACATTCTTAATGGAGATGTAAAAAATGTACAAGAACTAATGTTTCCCCATACTTGTACCCATATAGTCATCATTTTTGTATTTGAAATTTGTTAAGTTAAACATAAAATATCAGTGCAATTTTAATTTTTATTTCACTAGTTAATGGTTGAGTCTTCCATTTGTATACATATATATATATATATATATATATATACACATTCCTATTGAATTCTTATTTTTTATTGGAATCATACTAAATTCATGGACTATACCTTAGTGAAAAGTGACATATTTGATCTTGAGTCTTATTATGTAAGTATGTAATATGTTTTTCTACTTGTTAATATCTCTTTTGTGTCTCTCAATAGTGATTTAAAGTTTTCTTCATAGTGATCTTACATATACCATGTCAAGTTTATTCTTAGGTATTAAATCTTTTTAGATGGCATTGATAAAAGGTCATTTCTAAAATATATTTTCTAACTATTTGTTGTCTGAATCACACACACACACACACACACACACACACATGCATGCACACACACACACAAGGTACTGGGTTTTTTAGTTTTCTAAAACACATCTGTTCCTATTCTGTAAATATTTTTCTTTCAGAATGTTTTTGGTTTTGAATCATTTTAGATACTCTGTATATATTGAGAAAATTAACTATCTGAGTTTCAAATATTTTTCTCCAGTTTTTTATTTCTTTTTTTTGTTTTTTTGTTGTTTTTTTTTTGAGACAGAGTCTCACTCTGTTGCCCTGACTAGAGTGCCGTGGCATCAACCTAGCTCACAGCAACCTCAAACTCCTGGGCCCAAGCAATCCTCCTGCCTCTGCCTCCCGAGTAGCTGGAACTAAGGCATGCACCACCATGCCTGGCTGATTTTTCATATATATATGTTGTTATATATATTAGTTCATAATATATATATTAGTTGTCCAATTAATTTCTTTGTATTTATAGTAGAGACAGGGTCTCGCTCTTGCTCAGGCTGGTTTCGAACTCCTGACCTTGAGCAATCCACCCGCCTCGGTCTCCCAGAGTGCTAGGATTGCAGGTGTGAGCCACCGCACCCGGCCTCCAGTTTTTTATTTCTTTTAGGCTTTTAATGAGTTCTGCCTTACTTAAATTACTCAAATTTATCGGTTTATATTTTTGGTATTACATCATACTTAATACCACTCCAAGTCTATTTTAAAAACTCCTTCATGGGTATTGGGCAGGTGGGAGGGGGGAGGGGGACAGGTATATACATACATAATGAGTGAGATGTGCACCATCTGGGGGATGGTCATGCTGGAAACTCAGACTTGTAGGGGGAAGGGGGGAAAGGGCATTTATTGAAACCTTAAAATCTGTACCCCCATAATATGCCGAAATAAAAATAATCCTTCATGATTTATTCCATATTAAATTTCCACAATAATTCACATGAAAATGTTATCTTTAATATAATGTAATTGGCAATGGGTTCCCATTTTCTCACAGCCCTGTTTTCACACGGACATAGACTAAATTTACAGGTTACATGTCTGTTGAGGAACAAAGAGGACAGCAAACCTGAGGCAGAGAATAGCAGGCAGCTCTGTCTATGGAAGGATTCTCTGCTGCTAATCTCCCCAGAGGGAGCCAACAAAATGGCTGCTAACCATGCTCCAGGATCCTAGAATTGCCGGTGCCCTACATAAACCAAGAACCTTCCCCATTGAAATTCAAGTGAACATGAACAATTGCCATGAGGGGTGTGACAAACTACAGCCAAGTCTGGGTATGGAAAGCACAGCTGAAATCAGAGAACTCTTAGCCTGCTGGTTACTCAAGCTTGTTGCTGTTTTGGTCATTTCATTAACTTCACAGTAATATACATTTAAAACAACTTAAACAATTGAATTTTGACATCACATTTTTGTATGATGGGGTCTTCCTGTGATATTTTATGGCTTTTTAAAATATATTTCAAACTACAAAACATAAGGAATTCACTTTGGTGTAGAGTGTGAAGTGTGCATGAACTTGACTCTTTTCAGACAAATACCTAATGTTCCCAATGTCCTTTAGACCTAGGAAATAATGTTTCCCATTGATACAAAATTCCACCATTATCATCTAGTATATAAGATATGTGATATATATGTACATATATATTACATAAAATTTTTTTCTGAACTCGAGTTTATCCATGGATAGGTCAAGTCAAGTGACATTTTAGCTTTGGCAACTTTATAATATATACTAATATCTTGTAGAACTATTAACACCCCCCCCATTAATTATATATTTTTCCCTGTTATTTTCTGGCTATGTTTATATATTTTTCAGTAAAGTTGAGAATCATGTTGCCTAGTTTCAGTTCCAATTTTTTATTTGAATCATAATAAATTTCTGAATTATGCCATAGTGCAAAATGACATATTTGATGTTGTTTTATTATCCAAGTAAAAATATGGTTTTTTATTTGTTAATTTTTGAGGGGTCCCTTGATAGTGATTTAAAAATTTTTTATATCAATCTCTCACATATTATGTAAAGTTTATTCCTAGGTATTTAATCTTTTGTAATGGTTTTGGAATAGAGTCTTTTCTAAAATATGTTTTCTAACTGGTTGTTGTCTAAATGACATGTTGATTTTGTTCTAGAAAACTTACTGAATTTTCTTATTGATTTTAAAGGTTTTTGCTTTTGTTCTTTAGCAATTTTCTTGAGCTTTCCAGATAGAAAACCAAATTACCTACAAATATGAGTAATTTTATCTTTCTTCAAATATTTATAACATTAATTATTCCTTTTGTCTTATAGGCTAGAACATTCAGTTTAATATTAAATAATGGCAATTATAGTGTAAATTTCTGGCTTTTAATGTAACTTGTTCTAGTATTTCGCCATTAAGCATAATTCTGGCATTGGTGTAGAAGCAGATATATTTTATTATGTCATAAAAGCATTCATCTATTTCTGTTTAAAAAATTTTTATTTAGAATGGAGTTTGAATGTTATCAAATATTTTTTACTTTCTTTAGAGACAGTGAAAATGCCTTCTAATTCTTCTAGAATTAGTTCTGGTAAATTATATTTTCCCTCAAAATTATCACTTTAATCTAGATTTTTCAAATTTATTTGTATGAAATTGAGACTTGGACAAAGGAATCTCATAGCATTGCTTTTATTGCCTTTTTTGTGATTACTTTCTACTTATTTCTTATTTGAAGTATATATGCTTTATTTATTGAATTAGATAAATGTATATCTACTTTATTTTTCCCAAAGAATAAATCCATTCTTATTTATCAGTTCTACTATCTTCTGATTTCTAATCACAAATATACCTCCCATTCTCCATTTTTTATTTTACATTAACTTCTTTCTTGTGCCTTCTGTGGAGTTAATTTGCTGCTTTCCTGGGCCGTAAAATCCTCCTTTCTTTGTCCCTGATGAAATTCTACTCATATTTCTGCCATTCAGCTCCGATAATACCTTCTCTGACCCCTTCATCAGAGGCAGTCATGCCTCATCTTTGTTTACATAGCATCTGTGCACATTTAATTTGCAGCATCTTTCATATTTTATCTTAATTTTCTCTATAGTTACTTGAGGCAAAGGGCTATATCTTACTTCCCTAACACACTGCTTTGTAACATAATAGATCTCAAAAAAGGTTCAATTATGAATCAATAATATAATAATCTCAGTTGGCATGTACAATGCTTACCTTTCTTATTCATCATTTTAATCTACATCTAGAATCTTTATATACTTTAAAATTCAGTGAAATGGATTAGAGCCAATAGACTGTGAAGATAATTATTCTCAGAGAAGTTCTTCATGTTATGGATCAGTGACTTCCCAATATATCTTCCTACTTTTGAAAAAATTGAACTGAGGCCGGGCGTGGTGGCTCACGCCTGTAATCCTAGCACTCTGGGAGGCCAAGGTGGGCGGATTGCTTGAGGTCAGGAGTTCGAAACCAGCCTGAGCAAGAGCAAGACCCCGTCTCTACTATAAATAGAAAGAAATTAATTGGACAACTAATATACATAGAAAAAATTAGCCGGGCATGGTGGCACATGCCTGTAGTCCCAGCTACTCGGGAGGCTGAGGCAGGAGGATTGCTTGAGCCCAAGAGTTTGAGGTTGCTGTGAGCTAGGCTGATGCCATGGTACTCACTCTAGCCTGGGCAGCAAAGCAAGACTCTGTCTCCAAAAAAAAAAAAAAAAAAAAAAAAAAAATTGAACTGAATTTATTCTATTTTATAGAAAAAATGTCAAATTTTAGACCTGTTTATTCAAAGTGAACTGAATTTTATCAGGCTATTTCTCAACAAATAAAGTATTTATAATCATGAATTCTCTTTAGACTAATTTTCTTTAAAGATTTTTCTTATATTTAAGGCCATTCTCTGCTATAAGTAAATCAGACACTACTACCATCTACATATGATTGAATATATCTTTTTTTTTTTTTTTTTGAGACAGAGTCTCGCTTTGTTGCCTAGGCTAGAGTGAGTGCCGTGGCGTCAGCCTAGCTCACAGCAACCTCAAACTCCTGGGCTCAAGCAATCCTACTGCCTCAGCCTCCCAAGTAGCTGGGACTACAGGCATGAGCCACCATGCCCGGCTAATTTTTTCTATATATATTAGTTGGCCAATTAGTTTCTTTCTATTTATAGTAGAGACGGGGTCTCGCTCTTGCTCAGGCTGGTTTCGAACTCCCGACCTCGAGCAATCTGCCCGCCTCGGCCTCCCAGAGAGCTAGGATTACAGGCGTGAGCCACCGCGCCCGGCCTGAATATATCTTATAAAAAAATTTCCGTCCCCAATATACCTTTTCTTATTCAGCTCTTTGAGCCCCCAAATTCAATTTGAGATGCATTCTTTTGACCAAAGATTACTTTTATCTCTCAAAGTGGAAAAGCTTTTGGAAAATAATACATATTATCAAATAATTAAAAATAAATAGATCATCTACTTTATACAAATGCTTTGAAGATTAAATGTATTAGAATGTTTCCACAAAGTCTCTAGTTAGCTGTGTCTTAAGAAAAGAAAATTAAGCAGCATATTGAATGAAAGAGATTGAGAAAGGAAAGGCCGAGGGCATGAAAGTTTTCTTATCCTACAGATTTGCTCATAGCTATCATCATTTTTAGTCCTATGGACCAAGCCCTTTATTAATGTAAAGTCCAAAGCATGTTATTTAATACTCAAAAACTAATATAGCATCTATTTATTGAAATTACTAAATATGCCTCCAGTGCAGTGGTTCATGCCTGTAATCCCAGCACTCTGTAAGGCCGAGGTAGGAGGATTGCATAAGGCTGGGAGTCTGAAGCTGCAGTGAGCTAGGATCATGCCGCTGCACTCAGCCTGTACAATAGAGTGAGACCCTGTCTCAAAACAAACAAAACCAAAATAAATAAACATTTATTAAATGCCTACTGTGTGCTAGGCACTGTTCTAGGTGATTGAGATACATCAGTGAACCAACAGATTTTTATTACTGTCCTGTTAGAGTTTATATTCTACTGAAAATAATCAAATAATAAACAGTAATAGTAAATAAACAAATTATATAGTTTCTTTTTTTCTGGAGGGGGATGAGTGCTAAGAAAAAATAGAACAGTTTAAGGGGAGGATCAAGAGTGCCAGAAGTGGAGCAGTTTATAATTTTAAATGTGATAGAGTAAAGCTCATTGAGCAGGTACATTTGAACAAAGGCTTAAGTGTTAAGAAAATTGGGTGTGTGAATATCTGGTGAAAATAGTGTTTTCATTGGAATGAACAACCAGTCCAAAGGCACTAAGATGGGGACATGGTTCACATTTTCAAGAAGTATGGGAGGGTCCAGTGTGGTTGGAAATGAATAAGCAAGGTAGAGAGTAGAGAAAGGAGATGAGATCAGAGAGATACTGGGGGAAGGGGTAGAAGGGGTGAACTTGTAGACATTGGCTTTTACTCTGAGTGAGATGTGAAGCCACTGGAAGGCTTTAAGCAGAGGGTTGAAACAATATGATTTATGATCACTCTGACTATTAAGAATAAACTATAGTAAGGCAAGGGTAGCATCAGAAAGACCAGTTATAAAACTATGGCGTACTCTAGGTGAAGATGATGATTTTTGAACAGGGGTAGGACCACAGGAAGTGGTAAGAAGAGATCAGGTATATTTTGAAGGTAGAGCCAAAACAATTGGCTGATGGATTAGGTGTGGGGTATAAAAGAAAGAAAAAAAAAGTTGACTTCCCAAATTTTGGCCTGGAATCATCATCAAATACACAGTAAAGACTGCAGATAGAAAAGTTTAGGGGGAGAAAACTAGACCTTCCATTTTGGATGTGTTAAGTTTGAGATGTTCATTAGCCACGTAAATGAAGGTTTTCAGTAGGCAATTTTATACATTAGTCTGAAGTTCAGGAGAAAGGTCTGGGCTAGAGATAAAAATGTGGAAGTTTATGCCATAAAAATAGAATTTAAATCCGTAAGACTGGTTGAGGTCACCAAGGGAGGGAATATAAATGAGAAGAAAAAAAAAGAACTAAACGTCAAGGCACTTCAACATTGAAAGTTTGGAGAGAACCAGATAGCAGTTTGGATTTGAGCCCCCAAATCCAATTTGAGATGCATTCCTTTGACCAAAGATTACTTTTATCTCTCAAGAAGCAGCAACCAAGAAGCAGCAACCAGTGACACAGGAGGAAAACCAGGCAAGTGTTGTGTCCTTGAAGCTAAGAGTGAAAGGTATATCTAGAAGGAAGGCAGCCCTCACTGTGCCAAATACAGCTGACATGTCAAGTAAGATGAGTCCTGAGAATGGAGCATGGCATTTAGCACATGAATGTTGTTATGACCACAGCAACAAGGACATCGCCATGGTAGGGACAAAATCTTCATGGGAAGGGGGTTTAGAAGGTAGAGGGAGACAGTGAGCATAGAAAAACTATTCCAATGAAGTAAATACAATTAAGAAGTCTGTTTTACCAGGCCCAAGGCCAGGCGTGGTGGCTCACGCCTGTAATCCTAGCACTCTGGGAGGCTGAGGCAGGAGGATCCTTTGAGCTCAGGAGCTGAAAGCCAACCTGAGCAAGAAACGAAATCCCGTCTCTACTAAAAAAAAAAAAAAAAAAAAATGGAAAGAAATTAGCTGGAAAACTAAAAATAAATATATAAAAAATTAGTCGGGCATTGTGGTGCATGCCTATAGTCCCAGCTACTTGGGAGGCTGAGGCAAAAGGATTGTTTGAGCCCAGGAGTTTGAGGTTGCTGTGAGCTAGGCTGACACCATGGCACTCTAGACCAGGCAACAGAGTGAGAAGGAAGGAAGGAAGGAAGGAAGGAAGGAAGGAAGGAAGGAAGGAAGGAAGGAAGGAAGGAAGGAAGGAAGGAAGGAAGGAAGGAAGGAAGGAAGGAAGGAAGGAAGGAAGGAAGGATAGAAAAAAATATATAAAAAAACAAAAAAGTCAGGCCCAAAGAGATTTTGTACTTGCCCATAGTCATGTAGTAACCAGCAGAGTGGGTTTGTTTGAATCCAGAATCTGTTCTCTCCAGCGCTGTCCTGCACTGCCTGGGATCTGCCCTCCTTACAGATGTTATAATTCAATGAAAAAAGAAACACAGACTAGAAGTGGCCATTTAGTTCTTGTCGTCTGTGTTTTCCCACTAAGAATTCAGATTGATGTTCCTACAACCTTCCACAATGTGTTTTCCTCTCACTTTCTAGTTCCATTTTCTCTGTGGCCTTCTTGTCACCTCACTTGTGTAACCATTTATTCTCACTCATCAGTCTCTCTCCTCTTGAAGAAAAAGAAAACACAACCTCTTGATTATCTTTATGTCCAAATTTTCATATTCACTGTTTCCATTTCACTGGATCCATATTTTATTTCCCACTTACCTGGGAATCAATGTCCTTCAGTCAATTTCCTTCACCCAGTAGACTTTGTCCACTAAGACCTGTAATAAATCCACCCCCTTGGCAGAGAATGCAGGTCTAATTAAAAACAAAAAAGAGGCCGGGCGCGGTGGCTCACGCCTGTAATCCTAGCACTCTGGGAGGCCGAGGCGGGCGGATTGCTCAAGGTCAGGAGTTCAAAACCAGCCTGAGCGAGACCCCGTCTCTACCATAAAAATAGAAAGAAATTAATTGGCCAACTAATATATATAATATAAAAATCAGCCGGGCATGGTGGCTTGTGCCTGTAGTCCCAGCTACTCGGGAGGCTGAGGCAGGAGGATCGCTTGAGCCCAGGAGTTTGAGGTTGCTGTGAGCTAGGCTGATGCCACGGCACTCACTCTAGCCTAGGCAAGAAAGCGAGACTCTGTCTCAAAAAAAAAAAAAAAAAAAGAAAGAAAGAAAAAAAACAAAAATGTAACAATAAATCCTCCCCCTGTTCTGGTTGGGGGTAACAGACCTTGTGTAGCTGGAAAATATTGTGAAGACTCTTTGGGTGCATGTGTATGTGTAGATGGTGAAGGGAATGGCAGACAAACAGAGAATCATGAAGGAAATAAAAACTCCAGAGTGAGTTAGATTTCTGGTAACATCCCTGGCAGAGTAGGCAGAAAATGGGTCCAAGGGCGGAAACAAGCAGTATGATCCATAGTACGCCAGAGAGAATTAGAAAATAGAGTTTCATGCCAAAAGGCTTACAGGATATACAAAATAGGGACAGGGAGTGAATCTGATAACCATAGACTTGGGCCAATGACATGGCAAGGAAGAGAGTGAGAATGAGCCTATGAGCACAGATGACTTGGCATGAAGTGTCCTACTATTACTTCTCTCCTCATGGCACGTCTTCAAGTGGTTATGGCTTACTTGTTGCATTAAGTACTACCACGAACTCTCCCTCAGACTGGAAACTCAGAGTCACAATGACAAGTTCAATATAAACAGAACTTCTATTTTACAATGCACTCTGTTCTGAATCACTTGAAGCACTGATTTCTTCACAGGTACTATTATCCTTTATTGACAGGAAAGTCCCAGTCATGCTATGCATCTTTGCAATACAATAGTCTGTCTATGACTGATTTATGGATTTTTTTCAGCCTGTTTTTACATTCACTGAGCTCTTGCATGTGTATTGCCAGCCCTATCTCAATGAAAGTACATGACTCATGATCTGCAGTTCTGAGTCATGCTCTGAAGTTATGTGAATTAGTCTTAATTTGGCACTTTCCAGTTATCAGTATAAGACCTGCCTGCTGAGAGCTTTGTTTTGTTTTCCTTCCTAGCACTTGTAACTCCCTTAATTGGTAGTTGATAACTTCCACAGCATTTTACAAGAGGCAGTGAAAGTTGGCCCAATGGCAAACAAAAGGAACAAAACAAAATTGGCACTGAAAAGAAACTATATTGTGAAAGACATTAACACTCAGGAAAGTGGAGATTTTGTAGATAAAAATGTTCTTGTTTGCTTCGTTGTAAATTCAATTAACTTCACCTTCTAATTGTAGCTCACAAATGAAGATGACAACTCTAGAAAACCTGATAGATAAGAGAGGGGGAGATGGGAGAATTTATTTTCTTCTCTCAAAGTGACAGGAAAAGCTTTGTCCATTCATAGCTATATGTGTCTCTGAAAGTAAATGAATGCAGCACAAAGGGAGAATTAGATTAAATAAGAGGATAACATGCAAGTACCAAGTGCTTCCACCATATCTTGGTGCCCCAGACAAAAAATAACCTGAGGTTGTAACATCATTTTATGTCCTGACACATAGTATGGTATTTAAAAGCTTTTGTGAACTATATAATAGCATCTGAGAACTAGAGAAATGTGCCTAGAACCTAACTATCTGGGTTAGGGAACATGTAAACAATGATCCAAGTAATTCACTTCTATGTTAGAACAGACCATGAGCAGAACTCATTAAATTGTTACAGTGTTTAAAATGAGGAGTTTGAAAGTATGCCTATCATTTCCTTTTTTTTTCTTTATTGCTCTACTCCCATTTAACCTTCACTGGCTTTCTGTGGTCATTTTTTCAGAAGGTTTAATTTTTGCTAAATGTTTCATAGAGATTTTCAGATTTTTAAGTAAGGAATCCTTTAAATCTTGTGAATTCTACAGTCTCTGACTCATTCATATTAGTTTTATACATAGTCAATACTTTATTATTCATTCCCAGCAGATAATCTAGAATTAATTTTTATTTGACATTGTAATGCACTATGCTTCTTCTCCAGAAAATTCATCTACTTTTGGTCTATATCAAGATGTTAATAAATTGAGAAGGCCAAATGTTATTTAGCATCCAGGATAAAGCCAGTCTGTGGTTCCCTGGTTTTTATATATTACAGATGTGACTATAATTCAGAGGTAGATTGCTCTTGAATATGTATGTATTACATTACATTCCAATTTAACAAAAATAGATCTATTTCTCTTTGTTTTGTTCTTTCTTCCCTTTACTTTTTCCTTTGAAAAAATATTCTTAAAGTCTTAAGGATTATCTATGCACTGTGCTGATGTCATAAATAAAGTTGTAAATAAGAAAGACAGACATATCTCTTGCTCTCACGGACTTCAACATCTGTAACCAGTTATTGAAGAAGTCACTGTCATGATAGAAAAGCATAAGGAGATATATATTAATCAGGCTTTCCTGAGGAAATGGTGTAGGTGAGACCTGAGAAGGATAAAGCCAGATGTAAGAAAAGAGATTTGGAGGTGGGTACATTCCAAGTTGAAGTTGAGTACAGTGGTCAGGATTGTGAACAAGTACGGAAGGCTCAGTTCTTCCCCTAAACCCAAACCTGGAGGTGCCACAAAGTTAAGGATTTGATGGATCCTGGAACCTAAATCAAAGGCTGAAAAGCTTTGGAGAACCAAGAGGTAGGTCAGGCCCACAGAACCTGGAAGAAAGCTTTGTAGATCTGTACTTCTCTCTCTTCACATTTTACTGGCCAGTTCACTGCTTACTCTGGTTCCAGGGATAGGCAGGAAACAAGCTGTAGCACCAGCGAAAGATGTTAGCTTATCTGGGTACTGCTGGACTCTGGATGAGCAGGAAGTATAGACTAACCTCCTAGAGCAGAAAGACAAAGTGGCTTCCTAGCACCATTGCTGAGCCCTTACCAGGCAGCTATACAACAAAAAGAAGTAGCCTCCAGAAAAATCAGTGCCTGGCACAGGTTGCTGGGTGGAGCAGGGCACAAAATATAATACCAGAGGCTCTTCTCCCTATGGTAGCCAGCCCCCAACACACATACACACTCCATTTTCACCAAGAGGAGGGGCAGCTAGGATCCAAGCTGTCATCCCTCCTTCCAAGTAGATATCACCAGCCAAGTAAGATGGCAATTCCACAAATACGAGCATATAGGAAAACACAGACATCTGAGAAGTACAGATGAAAGCTCTATGAAAAAAAAGACAACTTATCCATGAGAATGTAAAACTAATGGGCCAGATTGAATAAAACTGAATAAGAATTAATGGAAGTAAAATACTCATAATAATATCCTTATCAAGGATAGAGAGATATTATAAACATCAAGCAGTTACGATCTAAGAAGAGATATTAAGCATGAAAATACAATATTTGAACTAAAGAACTTAATACTTAATGGAAATTGAGAAAAGAAAGTATCCAAAATGATTTCAGAAAAGTTTATATGTGACTCCTTTGATTAATTTGAGATTCCCATACAAACATATTTTTCTTATTCAGTCATGGAATATATTTTAGATAATGTATCTTAGACAAGATATTTTTAAAAAGGTTCCTAAAACCTTTCTTTATGATTCATCCTTTAGCATAAAGAAAACAATCAGGTCTTTGCAAAAAAAAAAAAAATGAATAACACAAATAGTACATAAATACATTTTACAGTTTATTCTAAAACTGCAACAAGAAAGTAGGTAGAAGAAAAAGTAGAAGATTCCCCTCAACAGCACTGTTAACACACACATGCCTTCCTTTTTCTTTAACATAAATAGGACAATACAATGGTATTCTGTAACTTGCTTTTTTAATATAAAATATATAATTTGAATATATCTCATATATATATATTTCCATGCTCGTACTTATAGCTCAGCTCTTCTTTTTTTAAATTAGTTTTTCCCTGTGTCTTTCTGTTCTATAATTTTAAAAGTATTTGTGATTACATGTTCATTATTAATAAATCAACACAAATGTGTAAAGCAAAGTCAAAATTCTCTTTAATCTATCTCTTTATCATTTTAACCTTTACACATACACACATGAATATATGTATATATATATTTTCAGTGCTGTGAATTCAAGGACTAGGAAGGTAGAAAAAGAAGCTTCCACTGAAGGTAAGTACAGTGGGAACACATTGGTTTCTATTCCTCACTAGTATATAAATTTAAACTCTTGTAGTTTGAATATAAATGAAATTAGACTATATATATGACCTTTTAGTTTATTTTTTGACTGGGTAATATTTCTTGGCAACCATTTCAGGTCAGCATATGGAACTATGCTGGAACATCAAACTTACAGATTGATGAATGAGAATTCTCAGTTTTACCATTCAAGTAAAAATAGCATGAGGTATTTTACCAGAGCTATTTGGAAATCTGTTAGGTTAAACCTTATTCTGAAGATAAAACTGCTTGTTTGCTGTAGAGATTTTTCTGAATAAACAACAATAATAAACAAATGTCTATCTGGAACACACAGTAGTAAGCCATATACAGCAACTGAGTATTCTTTTTCTTGGATTTTATGGAATTTATTAATGTTGCATTACATCCTCTAGGCAGCTTTTGGCCTTTCCAAATATTGTAGTTTAATAATGAGAATGAAATATGCTTAAATATCAAGTAATTATTTGTCCAAAGAATTTTCAACCCCCCCAAAAATCAAAGGACATATCTGGGGGTGGAGTCTCACCATCACAAAGGAAATACAGTTAGGGTAACTATTTAATTTTAATAATCACTGCAATTCAGAGACAGTCTTCTTTGTTCCCACTGTTTTCATTAAAATAACCTGGCTTTTCTTTTGTGGGGACATCTTTGGTTTAGTCTAACTATATTAATAATAACCTACTGGTTTGTTTTTCTAGAATTTTTATTTTTATAGTCATTAAGTTTATATAATCACTGGAAAAATCTGAAGATATAAAGTTATTTCAGTTTAGTTCTTCAAATATAAATAAGTCTTTATTTTTCTTTTTAATGTGGGGCATTAAACAAGCTAACATTTTTTACACTTATTAAATCTCATCTGATTCAAAAATTTTACAGAGAATGTTTTAAAATTACTATTTTTCTTATTTCTATATTTGAAGATATGAGAACAAAGAAAACAAAGAAGAAACAAAATCTAAAATGTAAAGACAGACAAATGTAGTTTCATATGCAGTTCAGTGTGAATAACATCTAGTAAAAGACAGGAAGTACTGCTACTTACAAATGATGAAACAATAGTTAAATTAATCAAAGGTTTATGTTATCCTTATTCAATGCAAAACAATTCTTCTTCTCTTTGCTCCAATTGAACATTACATTGTGGTTATTTTGTGTTGTCATTGCTGCTAAATCTGAATTCTTAGGGAGAGAGTGAATTTTTTATCTCCCTTTTGTCTCCCTACAATAGGACACACAGAGCACCTAGTTAGTTAGTACTCGACACATTATTTGTTGAGTTAATGAAATAGGAAATTCAGTTTTTCCTGAGCATCATCTTCAGGCTAAGGCAAGAAAATGAATACAATTTAATTTTGCGACATTTTTCCCAAAAGTAATAAAAGGTTTGTGATTCTTCTAAATCTTTTGTGCGTGTAATGTCCCAGTTGACATAAATTCATTCCTGTCCTGCCATCGAGGGCAACAATGTTTCTGTTTTAGGATCTCAGGGAAAAAAATACTGATAGTTTAATTCTCACTGACTCCTGCACATCAAGTTTGTCTTTGGAATATTGTGTAATCATAGGAATAGCCGACAAAAATATCATCTTACATTCATGCTTTACGGTTTATAAAGCATTTTCTCACACTTTCTTTTATTTCATCTTCATAACTAACTGCCTTGTGATGTAGATAAAGCAGGGATTACTATTATCCCCGTTTCGACTTGTTTTTTGTCCAAGAATGTCCTTACAAAATAAGCCTGCATTTTCACCTAATGTTTTGGAAAGACATAATGCCTTTAAACATAAAGTTAAATGGTTCAGATCAGACAAGTGATTTGTTTAAAATCTCACAGAGAGATTTTACACAGAAGATTCTGCACCCAAAACCCAGATCTTTTGACTCACAGTTCACTATTCACCCCCCACATCCTCAACAACCAATCTGGAGCATGTTTTCTACAGATTTTTCCTTGGTCTCCCACCTTCCTTCCCTCAACTCCCTTCATAAAACTTAAATATGTGCATATTCTAGAATAATTAGTTGAAAAATTCCTTGTAATTTGCCTACATATTTTTCTTCCCACCTCTTAAACTAAATATAATCTTCCCTAGGAATCAAAATAAGCCTCTATAAGTGATACAAGCAATTCCATGTTAATGCAACAGTAGACACTAATACAATGTCTGTGATGGACTGAGCATGTGTGTGTGCTTTAACAAACTAATTCATGTAATTCTCAGCATAACCTAATAAGGTAGGCACTGCTATCAGCCCCATTTTGCAGGTGAGGACACTGCACACCAGAAAGGTTGAATAATTTGCCCAAATTCACCCAACTATTAAGTGACAGAGCCAGTATTTAAACCTTGACAATTGGGTTCTTAAGTGTGTGCTATTAGCCATTATATTTTAATGCTTCTCCATGCTTACAGAAACTTTATCATACAAATTCAACATAATTGCACTATGCTAACTCAACATTTTAGGAGAAAAGCAATAATATTCTTCAGTATACATTCCATAGGGACCACCTTCAAGCCATGATGTTACCAGTAACTAGGTTCCTAAGCATAATGAACTCTTAGTATCATTGCTGTTCAGAAAAAAAACAAGAAAAACTTGGAAATAAGGTAGAAAGATGACTGCATGAGCTTTCAATATCACACTGAAGCTTTAATAGGCTCACCCAAGAATTGTTGAAATCTCTAGTACAATGAACTTTTTATATATATATACTCTTTATTACTGATTAGGACCCAAACTCAAGTTACATGTTACCTTGTAGATTTTGTCTAGTAGAGGCAGACAATTTCAGTGTGGTTGAAACTATAACCCCAAAGGATATGGTTTTGTTGTCATTTAGCATGTTAACCATGTGTGTATCTAACCTAGAAATCCAACCATTTTTTTTGTTCAGTGCATATCAATACTCAGTTCCTCAAATGCTTTCTGAACCAATTTACCACCCTGTTCCCCTAATTAATGAGTTAAATAAATCTGTGACTTATACTGTACTTGATTTGTATATCAATCATGTATTTTAGTGCTCTTGAAAATTATTCTTGGAAATATGCTTGTTTTTACTCAGCTTCCATGACTTGATCATGAAGGAAGAAACACAGAAGAGCTATTATATATCAAAAGGAAATAGGGGCCCATAATGATTGCTTGAATCAGTATGTCCTAATTATTAATTCCTTTTTTTTTTTTTTTTTTTTTTGAGACATAGTGTCGCTTTGTTGCCCAGGCTAGAGTGCCATATTGTCAGCCTAGCTCACAGCAACCTCAAATTCCTGGGCTCAAGCAATCCTTCTGCCTTAGCCTCCCAAATAGCTGGGACTACAGGCATGCATCACCATGCCCACATAATTTTTTCTATATATATTAGTTGGCCAATTAGTTTTCTTTCTATTTTTAGTAGATATGGGGTCTCACTCTTGCTCAGGCTGGTTTCGAACTCCTGACCTCGAGCAATCCTCCCATGTCGGCCTCCCAGAGTGCTAGGATTACAGGCGTGAGCCACCGTGCCCGGCCTGACTATTAATTCTTGAAGGACAACTATTCACAGGTCACAAAGTTCTGTAAAGCTTAAAAATAAAACTATCCAGTATTTCACTATGAAAAAAAATTATAAATAGTATCAGACCCTATTAACAGGAAAGTGGAGGTGGAGGGAGACAAAAATAATGCCAACCACACAGAGCCATCATTTCATCTTTCCTCAACAAGTTTAAAATAAAACACATGTAATGCATGGGCACTTCATGACAAAGACAAATAAATGACTGCCCACTAATGAAACAGAGACATCAACAATTTCTTTAAGTAAATAGTCACCAAAACAAGAGTAAAACTCATCTCTGGTCACTTCGAGTGATACCTTTATTCTGTTTTCAGCTGTCGTCTTTATCTTTCACACTAACTAGAGAAGGGGTTTTTTGTTGTTGTTGCCATTGTTTTCTGTGTTTTTGGCTTGCTTGTTTGTTTAGCAAGTTTCAGGGCTCTTTCTCCTGATTCTGGAAGGATTCAAAGCTGTATAGAAAAAATAATAAAACAACAAACTCTCTAATAATTAGTGTCACACTTCTATTTCCCCTAAAGATGGGAGGATTCCATGCTTTTATTAGCCAGTGAAGTCAGACCAGTAAAGCCAGGAGAGAGCTAAGCTTTAGCTAACAAAAAAATGTTTCCTGTTAACTTAAAAGCTGATGCCAAAGAAAGGCAAAGAATAAATGAGATGACATATATATTGGCCAGAAAGTAAAAAAAGTTTAAATGACTTTTAACTTCTGTAAATCAAGAGAAACCATGAAAAGAGGAGTGCCACTGCTCTTAATGTTTAATCAGAGGGGGAGATTAGGAATTGCCTAGAATGGGAACATAAGGTTAACAAGTTTCTGTACTTTGTTGCTATTCCTTTATCAGTTTATTACTTTTTAGTTATTATTTAACAAATTCAATGTTATAAAGGAAGTGTTTTGATATTTGGTAGCCCAATTACGCAATAGTCACCTGTCACTATCAAAACTATCAGTAACTAAAGAAATTAGTATCTAATGCTAATAAAGTGAAACTCTAAAGTTAATGAATATATTAATAAGCCTTTCCTTATAACAGGATTCTATGACAAAACATTTGATTTTACAAACCACTATTATCATTTTAGAGTCAGTGGTTAGCATTAGAATCAGCATTTTGTATGTATAGAATGTTATAGTCCTTAAATTTCATTTTAAGCAATTCTATATTATATAGTACATAAGTTATGACATTTAAAGAGGAGTAGTTTAGGTACATTGACAATGGGTTGTGTTCAATGCCAAAGTATTCCCTTAAAGGATAAATAATTAAATTTAAGTAAATTCTCTAATTTTGGTGTCATCAATTATAGATTTGGGATCCTGTGGGCTATGTGAAAACAAAGATAACAGTTGTAATTCTTTTAAATAAATGGTTTGCTAAGCAAACTTGACATGTTTAAAGATGTTTTCTCTACTTACATTAATCAAGTGTTTATATGAAGAATAGCAACTACTTGATGCATTGTGCACCAGGTAATCCATTACTAGCTATTCCCTGAACAGTTCATTGTGTCCATGTTGTTATTATAGTTGATTACATCTCTGTCAAAACCTGCTGTAACTTTCAAAGTCCATAAATTTCTTTTTATCAGTTGATGAAGTTGATGAAAACCAACTTCAAAAACTCTCAGCAAGGCCGGGCGCGGTGGCTCACGCCTGTAATCCTAGCTCTTGGGAGGCCGAGGCGGGCGGATTGCTCAAGGTCAGGAGTTCAAAACCAGCCTGAGCAAGAGCGAGACCCCGTCTCTACTATAAATAGAAAGAACTTAATTGGCCAACTGATATATATATATAAAAAATTAGCTGGGCATGGTGGCGCATGCCTGTAGTCCCAGCTACTCGGGAGGCTGAGGCAGGAGGATCGCTCGAGCCCAGGAGTTTGAGGTTGCTGTGAGCTAGGCTGACGCCACGGCACTCACTCTAGCCTGGACAACAAAGCGAGACTCTGTCTCAAAAAAAAAAAAAAAAAAAAAAAAAAAAAACTCTCAGCAGATTCTCCGTATATCTTTGACCAGAATTGGATTATATGTTCATACCTGAAACAGACAGGTAAGGGATTAGCTTCTATCAGTTGTGATTCACCACCTGGGGCTGAAGCTTGGAGTTACCACTCCTCAAGGACAGGGTGCAAAGGAAAGTTGGTAGCCCAATATTTGTTCAGATACCAGAACAAAATTAAGGTTTGACTTGAAAGGAGAAAGAAGACAATGCTGCTTAGTAAGCATTCAATTCTATCTATCATTTCTTTATTTTTATTTGATATCGGCTCTCTGGCCAGAGCTGTTGCTTAGGATTTGACCAATGACCCAAGCTTAGATAATATGAGTTATTCTGCAGGAGCCTTGAACTTGGAACTAGAGAATGGAATTGTGTGGTGCTGAAGATAGTGGCCATTAGGAAAAAATCCAAGTGGAAAGGTGAAGAGGAGGAGTCCAGGCAACAACTTGTCATTGGTGACAGTTGTCCCTTAGATCCTAATGCAACTCTCCCCTTGCTGTGGTTTGGTAATGTGATCCAATAAATGCTTCTTTGCCAAAGCTAGTTTGTATGGGGCTTATGTTACTCGGACTCACAGAGGCCTTTAGTTATAAAGCAGTGCCTTTGGTAAACTTCTCTGCTTCTTTGTGGTAGCCCACTACCCATTCATCCCTCTTCTTATAAAACAGTAAGCTGTGGATGAAGGTAATTTCCTCTCCACCCTGAGCTCTGGAGACAGGCCCTGATTGTTTTCAGCTTATCAGCACATCCCATCCTCCTGGCCTAGTGATTGATTCAGGATAAGCCTATTGAGTCAATGTGAGTCACACTCAGGGATTTTGCTCAACTTTTGGAAGTGGAAAAATTTCTGGTGATGTGACTTGACCTCTGGTCAAGCCAGCATGAAGCCAGCTCTACTATACCTCGGTTTCTACATGTCTAAAAATGAGATAATTATACTACCATATTCAGACAGTTTTTGTGAGTAAAAATGAATTAATCCATGGAAAACAATTAGAGCAATGCATGGTACCTACTTAGTGCTCAGTAAATGCTACCTATTACTATTATTAATCTTTAGATTATGAGTTGTTGAGTGGTGAATATTCCTTTTTACTTAAGCCAGTTTGTGCTAGAATTTCTGTCTCATGTAACAAAAAAATTCTAACTGGTACAGATCACATAGAAAGGGTAGGGAATTAATCTCTTTTCTTCCATCTACAGTTGCATTCATATGGCCTACATGTGATCCTACCCAGAGGAATGGCATGGCTCACTTAAGAAAGAGGCAGAATACAGTCATATGTAGCAAACCCATCTTCTTCATGGAGCACTGTCCTTCCTCTAGTAACTGTGCCAGAGCTGGGTGTTACTTTTTGGCTGGTAGTGATCAGAATTACCTGGAGGCCCTGTTAAAGTACAAGTTACTGGGCCTCACCCCCTGCGTTTTTGAGTAATCAAGTGTGATGATTAATTTTATGTGTCAATTTGAGTGGGCCATGGAGGTTCCCAGATTAAACATTGATTCTGGGTGTGTCTGTGAGGGTGTTTCTGGATGAAATTAGCATTTGAATCAGTGAACTCAATAAAGTAAATTGCTTTCCCCAACGTGCTTGGGCATCACGTAATCCACTGAGGGCCTGAATAGAACAAAAAGTGGAAGAAGGAGGAATTTGCCCCCTTTTTTTTTCTGATTCAACACTTGATCACGGACATCTCCCCTCATCTTCTCTTGCACTTAGATTATATCATTGGCACCCCTAGTTTTCAGGCCTTCAGACACAGACTGAATTACATCACTGCTCTCTTGGGTCTCTAGGGTGCAGATGGCAGATTGTAGGACTTCTCAGCCTCCATATCACATGAGCCAATTCCTTGTAACAAATCATGAAATTGTGTGTGTGTGTGAGAGAGAGAGACTAATACAGCAAGTCTGGGGTGGTACCCACAAATTAGCATTTCTAACAGGTTCCTAGGTGATGCCAATGTGCTGGTTCCTAGACCACATAAGAACCCCTGTTGTAAGGGGTTCTTATGTGGTCTAAAGAGTATGATAGGAGCATAAAGATGCCTGGTTTCTCTGGCATTCTGAGTAAACCTAGAGGGGCTTGCTAAAGAAGAAAGAATTAGATGAATTAGTACATGGTCGTCATGTATTAAATGTGCTTTCTTAGTATTTGGTTAAATCATCTTTTCTAGGCCTTCCTATTCATTTATTCCTTCCTTAAAGCAAATATATTTTTTTTAAAAATCAGTACAACAGTGCATCTATTCTTATAGTCATTGAGTCAGTAGAAGTCATGAAAGCTACTAAGATAGAGTAGATGCCCCATAACAAAGCCAAAATCAATCTATATCTATATCTATCTATCTATGGATAGATGGATATATTATAAAAGTGGAAGAAAGCTATTAACTATCTTGAATTCAGATTTCTTTTCTGGATTTTATAAGTAATATTTATTTCCTTGCCAATTATTGTATAAGGGTTATTTGTAAAAGTTGTCCAAGCTATTGGGACATTTTAAGGGAATACAAATGAGAGAAGGTTTTTTATAAACTCATAAAAATGAGCAGTAGCTCAGAAATCATAGAAAAATATACATTGGTTGGTCCGAGTGCAGTGGTGTTTACAACTAATTGATCACATCCAGTTACAGATTCCTTTGTTCCTTCTCCACTCCCACTGCTCCACTTGACCAGCCTTTAAAAAAAAAAAATATATATATACATTGTTTCAAATACATTAACTTGAGATATTGTGTCACTTGAATACCCTCATATTTTTTGACATTCTCTTTAAGATGTGAAATTAGAAATTTATTGATCCACTGAAAAATTTTCAAAATAGCCAAAGGTGTCAGTTTGTATAGATCACAATGAATTAATAAATACATTCTAATGACCTTCTCCCAAAATATTTAAATAGGAATTATTTTCTGTTTTACTTATTCATTTTGGAATCTAGAATACAAAGAACTACTAAAACCGAATCAATGTCTTTTATCATCCTTTTGTTTTTGACAATTTTAAGATTTAAGGATGTAGAGACAAATTCTTTTCAACTTAGTTTTTACAAAAAGAAAAAAAATAAAATAAAGAATGCCAGGTACAGTGGCTCATGTCTGTAATCCCAGCATTTTGTGAAGCCAAGGTAGGAGGTTTGCTTGAGGCCAGGAGTTTGAGACCAGTCTAGGCTATATAATGAGACTCTATCTCTACGAAAAAAGAAAAGAAATAAATTACCCAGGTGTGGTAGCACAAGCTTGTAGTCTTAGCTTCCTGGGAGGCTGAGGAGGGAGGACTTCTTGAGCCCAGGAGTTCAAGGTTATAGTGTGGTAGGCTATGATCATGCCACTGCATTGCAGCCTAGGCAACAGAGTGAGACCATCTCTAATAAATAAATACCAAAATAAGAGTTCAAGCCATACAACAAAGGTATTTGGGGTTTTTAGGGGAGTTAGTTTATTTCACTACATTCATTCTATATGTGTATTACACAAAAAAATTAACCTAAATAATGTTCAAAAATAATTACCTAGTTGAAAATTGTATGAAATAAAGGTCAATAGCTTTCTTATATTCCTACAAAAACCTGTGAGAAAACTTAAGTGAAATAAAAACAGATCTGTTTATAAAAGTTCCAAAACAATATGCCAAACAACAAAAGAAAAGGTGAGGCTGCAGGGATTTGCAGGGTCCAGAACAGGCAAGACTTATCTCCAGATACTTGGAATCCATGCGAGGGCTTAAAAGAGGAGCAGAGACATAGTTTATATTCTTAAAAACCCCACTTTGGCTGCTGTACAGAGAATGGCTTGTGGGGCCAAGAATGGATTAGAAGTCAACTGTAGTCCAGGTGAATTAAAGTAGGGAATTGAGTGGGAGTATATTTGTAAAGAGTTTATTTAGTACAGGTTCCTGTGTAGAATAAGCACTAATTAAAATTATTAATCAAAATAACTCCAAATGTATATGTTTTACAATTTTCCTTACCTAACATGTCAAATCCAGATATAAAATGATATTTAAGACTTTCTGTTATTCAGGTTAATTTTATTTTTCTCAATCCCCCACCCCACAAAAAATCCTCTAATCCAGAGGAAGTTGAAGCCATCAAGTCATGAATTCTTCAAATTTCTCCTAAATCCACACTAATTCTTTCGTCCTGGCACATGACTAGGAAACATTTCTCCTGCCCAAGGCTAATCCTTACCTCAACACTGAATTTCAGCCCCTCCAGTCTTCTTGAACTCATCTTAATATCCTTTCTATTATCACTTCTCTCTCTAGTGTCCTCAACCACTTTTTAATCTGCCAGCTCCTTCCCAAGGCACTTGCATGTCTTCTGTCTTTCCCATTTCAAAAGAATCCCCACTCTTTTCTTCACTTCGAAATTTTCTAAGGTTTGAAAGTTTGTGGTTCTCATTTCCATATTTCTCCCTTTCCTCAACCTCATACAATTTACTGTCTGCTTACACTTCTCCATGGGAACTGTTCTTTCCAAGGTCACCAAGAACTTTTTGTACACCAAAGAAAATGGGTACTTCTCTGTCCTCTTCCTTGCCTTCTTATAAGCCTTTAATATTGTTGTGCAATCTTCCATTCTTGAAATGCTCTTTTCTGTGCTTTCATGACATTCTCTTCATTTCCTTAGGAAAATTGTTCCTGTTTTCACATACCATGTGTGGGCCCTGTGTTGTATATGCTTCTGGAAGATGATTTAAAATGGAAGTTTTAACCAAAACTCTAAAATGGCACTAAGAAGAGGTACCAAACCAAGTTGGAAATTTTTAGAGAACAATAGCAAAAGTTCACGATTCCTAAACTTCTTGTTTCTATTGAGAGAAAGGATTTTTGATGACGATTTCTTGTGAATAGCTGGGCTACACCACTGCCCACTACTGGGGTTTCTTTCCATTCTCCATGCACACCTCAAACCTAGTGAAGGTGACATGAAAGAGACCTTTCAAAGAGCTCATTATAAATCACCTATAGTTAGGGGAATATAAAAGACTGGTGTCTGACATGCTGTCCAGAAAATTCAAAAGGGATGAGAGGCTGGGCGCGGTGGTTCACATCTGTAATCCTAGCACTCTGGGAGATGGAGGCAGAAGGATCATTTGAGGTCAGGAATTCAAGACTAGTCTGAGCAAGAGCGAGACCCCATCTCTACTAAAAATAGAAAAAAATTAGCCGGGCTTGGTGGTGCATGCCTGTAGTCCCAGCTATTTTGGAAGCTGAGGTAGGAGGATAGCTTGAGCCCAGGAGTTTGAGGTTGCTGTGAGCTAGGCTGATGCCACAGCACTCCAGCTCAGGCAACACTGCAAAATTCTGTCTCAAAAGAAAAAGAAAAAGGGGGTGGGGTGGAGGTGAGAGAAGGCTGACATGCTAAGGGATGAGCTGAAGGAGATAAGCTACTTTGAGATCAGGCTGTACTCCCATTATCAATTGGGGCAAAGGCTGTGTGAGGATCCCTCAGACCAGGTGTGGGCCATGCACAACAGAAAGCAGTCGTGGAATTCACGTAGGTCCTGTCTATCAGGGTCATCTTGGGGGGAGGCAGGAAGTGGGGGGAAGGCCTCAGTGGAGAGAAGCTAAAGCTATCTCAAGATTCTTAGGGCATATGAGGAAGGTGCCTGCAACTGGCAAGAGGAAAAGACAGCACATTGTGCAGGGGAAGTACAGGTAGAGGCTCTATAAGAACACATAAAAGCACCCTAAAAAAAATCAGTTTTGGACATCGGCCAGTCTCAGAAACCAAATCAGTTTAGAATAGTCCCAATAAGAAATTTTCTGTACCCGTCTGTCTTTCTTCCTCACACTTCCAGCTCTTCTCCAGAAGAGTTAGAAACAGCAATTAATAAAAAATTAATGAGAAAGAGAGAAGGAAATAACCACACCTCTCCCCCTGCAGAAAACCTAACTGAGGGAAGGTGGTGGCATTTACATTGAATTAAGTTGGAAACTGACTATTACAAGGGGCAAGCATTCTAATTTCTGCTTTAGAAAGTGTTTGCATTAGTTCATACTCTTTTTGTCAAAAAAAAAAAAAGTGTTTTCAATCTAAAGTGACCATAAATGAAAAATGGCACTCTCAGAGTATTTGTAGGAGCAGGAAATCACCTCTTCCCAAATTTGTAATGGGCAATAGGAAATAACATAAAGTGCATTATCTAAACATTCGTTTGTCTAATGTATTCAATGTGCCAACTACACTCACATACACCTGATATACAACTTCAGCTTTGTAAATTTCATCACAGTTATAACTACTTATTCAATGTCTGCCTATCCCAGGAGAACTGTCTTATAGGATTCTTCTTAGACCTAAGCATTCACTATATAATTCTTTAATTAGTCTTCCTTCCATGCTACTTTCCTGACACATCATGTCCAATATTTTCTCTCAACATTTGCTCCTGCTATTGTTCCCATCTGTGATATCTCTACCTCTTCAATTCACTAAGCTAAACAATATACATTCGAGTCAGCTTGAAGGCCCAACTCAAATCCTTTCTCCAAAAATTGTTTCTCATAGCTCTATGCTCCACTAGTCACTGCCTTCTCTAAACTTCCCTATACTCTCATTTCAATATATTTCACATTTTCACACATTGGCTTATCTTCCCATAACACTATAAGATCTTTTTGAGTACAGACCAAGTATTATATTATTTTCACAATGTATTGCACTTAAAAACATTATTTCCTCAAGAAATATTGTTTTAGAGTCTATTTAGGGTCAGGTATTATGTGTGAATTACTAAATATTCATGGATTTTTTTTTTTTTTTTTTTTTTTTTTGAGACAGAGTCTTGCTTTGTTGCCCAGGCTAGAGTGAGTGCCGTGGCGTCCTAGCTCACAGCAACCTCAAACTCCTGGGCTCGAGTGATCCTTCTGCCTCAGCCTCCCGGGTAGCTGGGACTACAGGCATGTGCCACCATGCCCGGCTTATTCATGGATTTTTGAAATAATGTAGTCTTCATGAAATCTTGTACATATGTAGAATCAATGATGTTTCAAATGTACATTTTATTTTATAAGATTCATATTTTTATTTTATTTTATTCTGATGGAAGAGAAGCCCAAATTAAGTTGTGCTGAATTTAAATTCTGCAGGTTTCTCTTTTCAGTAGTTTCATAGCTTCTTGGTTTGCACATTCATTGCACATATTTCAGACTGTCATTAGAAAACAATGCTCAGGATTTGGAAAGTACCTGAAGCAAAAATACTCTCTTCCCTTTCCTGATCCATTTCTTCATGATCTTTTCCTCTATTTTTCTTCTCTATTTGGTCCTTTATCCTAGTTAAAATATTGTTACTTATAACCAGCAATAGAAGTTTAAAATAAATAATATACATATAATAAACAATAATGTATAGAAAAGAATGGTTTAAAGAAAATATACTTCAGCAGGTGATAAAACCAAGATGAGAAAAAAATAAAGAAAAAAAATATAAAAGTAAAATAAAAAATTTTTAAAAAAAGAAAATATGCTAAAATGCTAACAGTGGTTGTATGGGTATAAAATGTACCTATGATTTTTTTTTTTGAGACAGAGTCTCACTCTCTTGCCTGGGCTAGAGTGCCATGATGTCAGCCTAGCTCACAGCAACCTCAAACTCCTAGGCTCAAGCCATCCTCCTGCCTCAGCCTCCTGAGTAGCTGGGACTACAGGCATGTGCCACCATGCCTGGCTAATTTTTTCTATATATTTTTAGTTGGCCAATTAATTTCTTTCTATTTTAGTAGAGACAGGGTCTTGCTCTTACTCAGGCTGGTTTCAAACTCCTGACCTTGAGCGATCCTCCTGTCTCAGCCTCCCAGAGAGCTAGGATTACAGGTGTGAGCCACTGCGCCCCGCTTGATTCTTTTTTTCTTTTTTTGTTTGTTTTCTTTCTCTTTTTAGAGAAAGGGTCTTACTGGAGTGCAGTGGCTACTCACGGGCACAATCAAGTGCACTGCAACCTCCAAATCCTGGGCTCAAGCAATTCTCTAGTCTCAGCCTCCCATGTATCTGGGACTATAAACATGTGCCACCATGCCTGGCATGGTTTGTTTTTGACAGTTGTCCTTTAATGAATATGCATTGCATGTATAATAAAGACAACGTTTAATGGTTTTATTTTGGTTTTTTTTTGAGACAGAGTCTCGCTTTGTTGCACAGGCTAGAGTGAGTGCCGTGGCGTCAGCCTAGCTCACAGCAACCTCAAACTCCTGGGCTCAAGCAATCCTGCTGCCTCAGCCTCCCGAGTAGCTGGGACTACAGGCATGCGCCACCACGCCTGGCTAATTTTATATATATATATATTAGTTGGCCAATTAATTTCTTTCTATTTATAGTAGAGACGGGTCTTGCTCTTGCTCAGGCTGGTTTCGAACTCCTGACCTCGAGCAATCCGCCCGCCTCGGCCTCCCAGAGTGCTAGGATTACAGGCTTGAGCCACCGCGCCCGGCCCGTTTAATGGTTTTGTGAAGTCTATACTCTTTTTCCTTCACTGGACTCTAAACCTAAATAAACCCCAACCTTCTTTTCATTCCACTGTTATTGCATATGCACATAAGTATGTCAAAGAAAAACCGGGAAACATTATTTTAATGAAAAGACATAGTTAACTGTGTTCACAGTATTTTAAAACATTATCCATAAAAATGTCCGGTAATGCCTTATCCTTTGATGAGCAAACACTAAGCTGAGCCAAAATCATTTTCTAGTCAAGCATATTCAAGAGACAACCTGCTCAGGATGCTGATAACATCAAAAATATTCCAGTTGCTTAAATAAGTACACTTAAAATCCATTTGCACATCCTGATGGGTATTTACATCAGCCAAAATACAAAACTATTTTATCTGGGTAATGTTCATAGTTATTTATTTTGACTATGGTACACTGTATTATTGTGGTTTCATCTCAATTTAACAATTCAGGTAGGTATTAAATTCTGCATACTGTTAAAGAAACAAAGCTGTGCACCTTGCAAAAATCACAAAGCATTAACATAATATGAGTGACTGACTACGTGTTGCTCCTTTCCAGTAATTACAAAGTTAGATGACTATAACTGACTTTGAAAGTTTTCTTAATAAAACTCCTAAAGGCTAATACCACATTTTAGTCATGTCTCTTACCTCTAAGCCATCTCTCTCTGTTTTGTTGTTTTGGTTGGGTTTGATGTTGGTTTTTTGTCTGTGCTAATTTCTCTCTCTTTGAAGCCACTACCTACTTTGAAGGTGAGCCTGGGAAAGCATTTTATTTTGGAAGCCAAGAGGTAATCTGAGAGAGATAATCATAATTATATGTGATAATATGAAAGATCCTTCATTCTAGCATAAGTATTTCATGCATATAAATCTTACTATTCACAATTATTTTTATCCCAGGCTGAAGAAGTATATTATAATGTCTTTTTCCTTTCTCTCATGAAGTTCTGCCCAGTGAGTATAAAAGCATGCAACATATAGAGATGATAAAAATGGCCTATAATTAAGAGCTGAAAAGCAAAGTAATAAAAGTTTAAAACAACTTAGGCTAAAACAACTGCAATGGAAACTATAAAAAAAATTAATGAAATTATTAAAAGGTATTCTTTGAAACATTTGAGAAGTCTCATTTTCACTCATTACAGTGAACAGATAAAAGGATAATTAGTGCTGGGATATGAGCTTTAAAGTTTTAATCATTTCCTATAATGATCTAAATGATAATAATAACAATTGTAATGAACTAAAATATTTCACTGTTCTACACTAACAAAAATTATGCATTTTAACATTTATTAATTGAATAAATATTTCTCAAGTGCCTACTATATTTGAGGTCATTGTTACCCTGGGGATACAGTAATGAATAAGAAGCAATCCCTACTTTTAGTGAAATTTTTAAAAGGCAAGTAAACCAGTAAATTCAATATAATATGGTAAATGCTACAATAGTTTTGAGGTTACCTATGGGAATGGAAACTATCTCAGCTTTAAAGGTTTGGAAAAAGTATGCAAGACAAAGTAGCAATCAAGTTGAGACTACCTTTCTATGAAAAATGCATTTACTTAGCAGTGGAAAATAATCCCAGCTTGATACAATATTTCTTTAGTCAACAGGTAGATGAATAATTTAAAATAGCATAGCATTTAAGGTAAGAAAAAGAAAAGAAGTAGATGAACATTAAAGGGGAAAAAAAAAAAACAAAGATGAAGAAGAAAGGAAAGTATAATTAGACAAGTAAACTCTTATTTCTTCTCTTAAAATTTACCTTCCCAAATCAAAAAGAACAAATAGAAGCACAAATTCAATCTTTAATGAAACTAGAAGATATTTGTAATTCCATTTCCAATAGATTATAAACTTAGAAAGCTGATGAAAAAATGGAATATGATTTAGCAGAGAGGAGAGAGTTCAAATCTATGTGTTGAGTACAAAAAACTTCTGATGAAAAATAATCGAGTTTGTTGTTTGGGTCCCCTGGAATCTCAGTCATTGAAGGTATCAGGTATCTCTGAAGGTGGCCATACCAGGGCTTTGAAGACAGCAAAAACATTTGCAAATCTTTAAAAGGAGTAGTAGGATCCTGAATTTGCCTCTTTTGTGTGCTGTTAGGTAACTCTCCATCAGGTATATTGCAGGAAATTAATTTTTTTCCCAAGAGAAATTTAACCTGAATTGTTTCACAGTTGGAAAACAAGATCCAAAGCTATTCTGGAGTAAGACATTAGACTTAATTCCTGGGTGGTAATGGGGAGAAGGTGAGACAAAATTTAGTAAAAATCTACTAAACTATGAAGTAAACAGTTCCCAGACCTGTACCCTAAAATGCCAGCTATCAGATTTATAACTTCAAAGCAGGAGTCTGGAAGATCATTCTCTAGAAACACTAAGCCACGCTAAAAAATCACATAGGTCTACCAATCCAATGGGCAACCAACACAAAGAGCTTCTAAGACCTTTATTGGTGTTTCACTCTCAAATATGCACAGATCATCAGAGAACATTGAGGGACAGTTTGAAACATGAATGACAATAACAAAAACAAACTAAAATATACTTCAGAAAAAGCTGATACAAGGAGAAAAAGAAAATGTTGAAGGAACTATGATTAATATCCTAGAAAGGACCAGGCGTGGTGGCTCACGCCTGTAATCTTAGCACTTTGAGAGGCCAACGTGGGAGGACTGCTCGAGATCAGGAGTTCGAGACCAGCCTGAGCAAGAGCAAGACCACATCTCTACTAAAAAAATAGAAAGAAATTATCTGGACAACTAAAAATTTATAGAAAAAATTATCCAGGCATAGTGGCGCATGCCTGTAGTCCCAGCTACCTGGGAGGCTGAGGCAGAAGGATTGCTTGAGCCCAGGAGTTTGAGGTTGCTGTGAGCTAGTCTGACGCCATGGCACTCTACCCTAGGCAACAGAGTGAAACTCTGTCTCAAAAAAAAAAAAAAAAAAATCCTAGAAAGACAAGATGATTTTACTTTTGTGAAACAAGATTAGGATTCTATGAAGCTAGAAATAATTATAAGACAAAAAGGTGTTCTTGAAAATTGAAAATTATACCCCAAATAAAATAGTAAATAGAACAAAAAGTCAAGGAAATCTCCTAAAACATAGAAAAGGCCAAAACCAATAATAAATAGGAAAGCAAAAGAAGAAAATTGGAGAACTGATCTAATATATAACATATTCAACAAATATATATCCCAAAAAGAATTAATAAGAAAAAGAGTGGAGAGAAAACTATATATTAAAAAAAAAAAATGGCAGAGAGGAGTATTACCCAGAATGAAGGAAAAGAGTCTATATATAGAAAGGGGTGAATGTTCAATAAAATTAATGGGAGCAGTAGGCCATACAACTGTGCTTTCTATTATGAAATCTCAAAATAAAAGTTTGAAGAGAAGATCCTAACAGATTTCAATGTTTTAAAAAATAAAATTACATAAAAGGACTGGGAGTGGGCTTCTCAATTACAACATTAAATGCTAGAGGAAAAAAACTGCCTTCAAAATTCCTAAAGAAAATAATTGTTAATGCTAAATTTTATAGCCAACAAATACTAATCAAATTGCACAATATTTAGAAGTGTGTAAATAAACACTACAAAACAGTTTAAAAAGTTGAAAATAGTTGCCTTATGCAGCAGTAATAGGAACAAAGGAGCTATGAAAGGAGAGGACCTCTGGTTTTATCTAAGCTTTTTTAGAACTATGTGCATGTGTCGCATTGATAAAAGTAAACATTTTTAAATATAATAAAAATTTTAAAAGATATCTAATACAGTTTGACTATAGAGCTATACATAGAGAGTAGAAAGTGACACAGCTAAGACTTCTGTTTTCTATTAGTTCCTTGACATTTTTGGCCTTTCATTCAGCACATCTTCTGTTAGTGAATCACCAACAATTGCATAAACACGTTTTCTCTTCAAATTGCTAATCTCAGTACAAGCACAAGTGCAAATTGTTTAGGAAATTCAATCCTGTTAATGTTGACAGAAATCTTAGGATATTTCTATAAGAGATTTATAAGTAAAATGAAGAGGAAGCAAATACACCTTTCTTTTGAGAGTATTACATAGCATATGGCTGAGTATACTTGTACAAAATAAACCATGTATAAGAATTATCATTTTTCTTTTTAAAGACATTTTTACATTGTCAAGGATCACCTGATTTACCTGCCAACAATACTCCAAATATTTTGCATTGATTTCCAGTTAAGCTGACATTTAAAAGTTAGTATGTACCAGAAACCCCAGTAAGTCAGGAAAACATAGTTTCCTTTAATCTCTATAATCTTGTGAGATAAGCATTATGTTGAAAACAGAGGCTCAGAGAGGTTCTATAATCATCCGTGGTCACACAGTTGGCATGGAACTCAGCCTGGACATTCTGCCTCTTGCTAAGAAGAAAGGTTTTTTTTGTTTTGTTTTTTTCTAATTAGTATGTAATGTTATATGGTTTCCAAATATTTGTTGAGTAATCTAGATCTTTACTTTAATGTCAACAGAGATTAAATGTTCCTTTTACTCAGAAGATTTATTAAACCCAATTTGATATATTTAGTCTGCTTATGCCTTTCCACACCAACACAATCAAATCTAAAGAAGCAGAAATAGGATTAAAGGGATTTTCAATTTTTAATAGAGTCCAAAATTAAGCTCCTACATGCGGAAGTATATGGAGGAACATATGGTGATATCTGCAACTTACTTTAATTGAATTAGAGAAATAAGATGGATTGGTAATGAATAGAAGAACGGAGAAGTGGCTAGATACATGGTAAAATAGTTATAGTAAAATTTTGATTGTAGAATTTATAAATATTCACTGTAAACTTTTTTCAACTTTTCTATTTATTTGAAAACCTTCATAATAAAATATTGGGGAAAAAACCCCAAAGCATCTAGACCACGCTAATTTTTTTGTGTTTTTTTGCATGGGTCTTCTGGTAAGGACCAGAAAACCTGCTAGACAAATTCTAAAAGAGTACAACACTTACCACACTAATATTTAATAGAAATATAATGAGAGCCACAAATTTGAGTCACATATATAATTTTAAATTTTCTAATAATCACATAAAGAGAAAAGAAATATGTAAAATTAATGTTAATATATTTTATTTAATGCAATATATTAAAATATTGTTTTCAACATGCAATCAATAAAAAGTTAAATAAAATGCTTTATAATCTTTTTTTGCAAAAGTATTCAAAATCTAGGATGTATTTTCCACTTACAGCATATCTCAATTCTGACTAACCACATTTCATGTGACCAGTGACTACTTTACTGGCAGTACAGATTTTTGATATAAATACAACTGGCTACTATGTTCCTAAACTCATTTTAAGCAGTTACATAAAGCAAACACAGTAAAAGAGAAAAATAATTTCATGGGAGAATTATAATATAATAAATTGTGATCATTTTATAGTAAATCTCTCAGCCAAATAAAAAAATCACCTAAAAGTTGTAAATATTTCAAAATATATATTCTAATTAGGTTCTTCTGCTTCCTCTTGGTAGTAGGAAATAATCTATTTGACAGGTGAATATAAAATAAGGACCTATGAATCACATTTTTTTTGTTGTTAGTTACAGGTTCTTACTCTGTTGCCCAGGGTGGAGTGTGCAGTGGCACAATCATAGCTCACTGTAACAATCCTTCTGCCTCAGCCTCCTGAGTAGCTGAGACTACAAGCACGTACCACCACACCCAATTAATTTTTTTTTATATTTTGTAGCACAAGGTCCTGCTATGTTGCCAGGCTGGTCTCAAACTCCTGTCCTCAAGCAAGCCTCTTGCTATAGCTTCCCAAAGTGCTGAGATAATAGGTGTGAGCCACCACGTCTGGCCAGAATCACAGTTTTTAAAAGCTATAAAACCTTTTTTCCAAAGCTTAAGAAATATCTTACTAAATTTGTGGCATTTTTTTCCAGCATTTTCATTGTTTTTCTTCTCTTAACTATCTGCTATGATAATATATTTCTCATTATTAATATCATAGCACACTTTAGACATGAAACACAAATAATAACATCACATGTAGATGACACAATTTCTCTACTGTCTTGTGTTGGAATTTCTAGAATGAGAAATAACTAAGCTACCAATATTCCCCTAGAAGATGAAACTATTTATCTAAAAACATAAAGCTCATAAAAATAAAAATTATCTTCTGCAACATATATAATGGTAAAATTTTAGGGAAAAATTTTTGTTCTATAATTCCTTAGTGATTTAAAGTAAACATAATTAGTTTCCAAATTTCTCACCAAATGAGAAGACAAAATCAACCTTGAAGTAGATTAGATTAATCTGATACATTAAGGTTAATATGATTTAACTTATTAAATGTGTTTTATAGATAGTAACCTCTCAGGGAACAAATGACAGTCTCATTAAACATGAGGTGAGGGGCAGCCTGTTTCCAATAACTGGTACATAGGCTCTGCCATCTTGTCCTAATTCAAGCCAACTATCAAGAAATCTCAGCTCCCCAAAATATCATGTCTGGTTTCTGCATGACTGCAGCATAGTTCAATCTTTCCCTCTTTCTAAATCTGCTTCTTTCACTTCCTCACAGGTGTTTCTGAGAACACTTTCCAATAAACTTACTGCAAATAAATCTCCATCTCAGAGTTTGTTTCCAGGGAGCCTGATCCAAGAAAATTGTATCCAGTTTCTCTCCCTTCCTGAGCACATGAGGAATTATACTTCCTAGCTCCCTTATAATTAGATGGAGCTCTTCGATTAATTTTTGCCAGTGGGCTGTGAGTTTAAGTTATATGTGTCATTTCCAGTGCTAGACATTTAATTGTGGATGTAAGTTCTGTTTCCCCTTTCTGAAATACATCAGATATCCTCTATTCCTGATGTAGCTATGCTATGGTTTGAAAGCACGTGTCCTTCCAAAATTCATATATTGGAACCTAAAACCCAATGCGAGAGTATTAAGAGGTGGGGCCTTTAGGAGATGATTAGGTCATGGGGGTATATCCCTCATGAATGGAATTACCACCCTACAAAAGGACTCCAGGAAACTAGATAGGCCCTTCTTTGGTCCTTTCACTCTTCTACCATATGAGCGTACAGCAAGAAGACTTTTACTAAACACTGAATGCTGTCTCCTTGATCTTAGACTTCCTGGCCTCCAGAACTATAAGAAATAAATTTTTGTTTTTATAAATAATCCAGTCTCAGGTATTTTGTTATATAGCTGCACTATAGACTAAGACAAGCTTCAAGTGGTGAGGCCTCATCAGCTGAGATGGTTAGTCCCTGAGTGACTGCATGGAGCAGAACCTTCCCCATCCTATTAACCTGCAATGGATCTGCGGCATTGCTAGACAAATATTTAGGTTAAGCCACTGATTTCAGGATTATTAACTGGTTATTGCAGCAAAACCTAGCCTCTCTTAGTTAATACAGTGTCCACAAATATACCATTCTCTTTGTATAATATATTTTCTTAAGAATGAATGAAAATCAATCAATTTCCTGGGTTGAATTTCCCCATACAAAATGGCCCCCAAAATTCTGTGATACTCATTTTGATGACTAAGAAAACATTTTTCCCCCATAGATTTCTCTTCTTACCTTTGTTTTTTCAAAATGTTAGAGTGGAAAAGTCTGGAGATTTTTTTTCTATAACTTTAGCAATTCCAGATTTTATGTCCTTTAGTAAAAAATAGAGATAATGCAATCTGAGAGAGTTATTGTGACGATGGAGATGAGATAATACATTTAAAATCCCTAGCATGTTTTAGACAATAAATATTAGTTTTCTTTCCATATTCCTATCCTGAAATAAAAATCATCAGGCAAATATGGCATCACTTTAGTTTTAACTCATTTGATAGGGTGTTTCTACATGGATAATCTCAAGAGAGGTATACTTTGAAATTCAAAGTAAATAAACCTATTAGTCCTGGACATAAAGAGCATGGTTTATTTCACAAATGAATCAACAGTGCCTGCTATTTATAAGTAGGGATTCTGCTGTTTATAAGTAGGAATTCAGACTCAGATTTGTAAATAAAATTATTCATAATTATAAATTATTTACTCATTTTCTTTCCCTTATTTTAAAATAACTCAGGTCATTTATCTTTTACTCTGTTGTAGAATACTTCTGCATTACAGCAATACATTGTTCTAATATATTGATGATTTAGAATTGGTTTAGATCACGCATTGCAAACTAAAATGTTAATGAGGGTATACTACCACCTATAAAAATACTATTTCTAAAAACTTCAAGCCAATTTATAGGAAATGCATATAATAGAGGAGCATACTAAATTATATCATGAGGAAACAATCAGCAAATCTTGGACTGTAAGAAATTCTACAAAAGAAACCAATAGAAAAAACCTGGTTTATTTGTAGCCAGTAGAGAGAAAGAGAGAGGGAAAAAAGGAGAAAAAGAGAATGAGAGAAAAAGATGCTATAAATTAGAAGAGATTTAAAAGACATATCAACAAATCACCTTGTATAGTCCTTATTTTAATCCTGATTTAAACTTATATATATATATACATATATATATATATATACACACACACACACACACGGAGATATACACATGCTGATTTAAACAAACTAATATATACACATACATTCAGTATACATATTTATGAGACAAATGAAAATTTGAACATTCTGGATATTTGATGAAATTAAATACTTATTGTCAATGTTTAGGTGCGATAATGTATGGCTATGCAGTTGTTTTATAAAAGGGTCCTTATCTTTTTTGTTAAATGCTGAAGTATTTACAGATAAAATGGTGGGATGTCCACCATTCACTTAAAAAATATGTCAGAAGGAAGTTGGTAGCGGTACAGATGAAAGAAGATTAGAATTGAATAATGACAAAGTTGTGTAATAGGAAAGTGGGGATTTATTTAGCTATTACATATACTGTGCTGTAGGTTTGAAATGTTTTATAATAAAAGGCTTTTAAAATTTGGGGAAAAAATCTGAAATAAGAAACCAAAGAATGTATTTAAGAAATATTTCAATTTTGTCTTTACTGTACTGCAAGCAAAACAACAAAATGAGTATTATGGCAAAAGGCAATTTTCTCTCACCCACTAGGCTGGGAACAGTGGGGATCGTTGGGGACAGTGATGGACTGGATAGTGCACGTCCATTGCGAGAGGCGGGAGCAACCACATAGGCTATAGATACTCTGCATGACAGCATGGTTAGTAATGCTAGATCTTCCAATATTTTTAGCAAAGCTGTAGATCAAGTACAGAAACAAAAGATTCTCATGTTAAATATTGGCAATTAATGCAAATTTATTTTAAATCACTCTGTGGGCAGGTACTATATAGATCAAATAAAATATGACATTTTGCAACCTCTGGTGTACAATGAACAACTGTGATGCCTTAGCAACCAGCTTCCTTGTCACCTATGAGGAATCACAAATTATAAAACATCAGTACCTAAGTCTCACAGACTACTGACAGGATCTTTTATTGTGTCTGCATGCCTTTGATTCAGTCCTCTGCCTCATGTCCAATTTCTCTTTCTCTGCCCAGTCTCTCCAGATTAACCCTTTAGCTAGAATGACTACTTGGACTTTCAACTCCAGATTCCCTCATACATCTCAGATGTTCAGAGCCCCAGGGCCCAGTCCAGCCCCACTTTTAGCAGAAATTTCTATAAATCCTCTTCCCTTTCCAGTATCACAAGTGCCTTTCTTGTCCAGGAGACCTGATTAGAACTGACTGGTAAGAAGCTCGTAAGAAGTTGATTTGTAGTTATGTTAAATGTTAATTAATGTGACTTTTCTAAATACAAAACACATGTTTTCCTCATTCTCATTCAAGGCTAGCTTTCTCTTGGCCTTCACAAAATGCTGAACCCCTTTAGAGAGTTATATGTTGTTTGTTTATAACCCATACCAAGTTGGAAAGTCACTTTCTGGCTGAGTATAAACACATCTAACATTTGACCATCAAAACGACCCAGCCATTTCCTCTACACCCACATGTATGTGCAGTGATGTAATAAACTCTCACATATCATCTCATTAGGACTTCCAATTTGTTTGCTGTTCTTGAAACTGGACATAGTTATATAAATGTTGATTTTAGTTAGGTTTAATTTGTCTAAATGTTGCTATTTGTAATAAAATTCAGTATACAGATGTTAGATGCTTAAGATGTCATTTTAAAAATAGAAACTTAAATTTACAGTGGTAGAGATATTTACCATGAGGATTTTCTGAAATATAGCCTGGTTTGTTAATGCAAAATTTAATAGGATTGCCTCCCTACAGCTGATTCTTCACCGTTCCCATCTCTCACTCTTGCCGGGTGTAGATCAAACACAGATTCACATTTTGTGTATTGCAGTAATTGGGACAAAATGTAGGATAATGAGTTTAATCAACATCTCTAATGTTTGAAATATATATAAATAAAATAAATTAGAATGTCATATGTAAAATATCCTCTGCTTATGGGGGCATTTAAATTACTAATATCTATTATATTATTGCCTAAACAATAAAATCTTTAAAAAATTTAAAACTTACATAAATTATAAATCATTTATGCATTCTCCATTTCTTTGCCTTTCCTGTCATCTCCCATAGATCTGTGTATAATTAATTGCTCTCTTGTAACCCAATTTGGTGGTTATTCCTCTAATACCGAATCCAGCTATAAGGCTTTAGCATTCTCATGTTGCCTGATATTGGAACAGCTTCCAGAATGCCCTAATCAAGAGAAAGTCTTAATTTATATCTCATTTAGAATCAAGTTTTTATAGGCTACTATTCTCTTCATTATTTTAAACACTGTAAAACAAAAATAAAAAGCAGATGTTCTTATACAAGGGAGATTCTCCAAACATAACTATAGGACGAGATCAATGGAAGTCCGTTAACAAAAGATAGTTTTGGATGTGTAGTAGTTGCGGTGGTGTGTGTATGTGTGTTTATGTGTATTCTGATACAATTACCTTGTAAATTATTTTAAGTTTGTTTCCTTATTTTTTGAAGGAATTCAATTTCTCCTTATTTTGTTAGATAAAGCTAGAAAGTAAAAAATATCTACTTAAAATTCTTTGAACTGTAGCTATTTAACTATCCTTACATTTAAAGTAAACCACTTATCAGATCTTTTACTTAAAATTTGGCAAAAGACACAGAAACTATAGTACAAAATAGAAAGTGTTAGAAAAGAGACATTTTAGATGCCACTAGGAAGTCCAAAATTTTAGGGATTAATTGAGTTATATTCTAAATGTTAAAAAGACTCAGAAAATACATATTTATTCACAATGGGGTAGTTTAGGCTAACTAAAATGCTTCTTCTGGCAAGAATCATATATTTATTATGAAAGCATGGTTTATCTCATGCTGATTAAAAGTTAATAATGTCTTTACTTACTTAAAATAGGTCAAATAAGTTATTTTACCTACAATATGCAATTTAATCAGTTGACAACTTTTAGAGACTTTGGGTTTGGTAGTCAAAATGTGAAGCATCATAGATATAGTCTAAAGCCTTTGTTTGTTTGTTTTCATTTTACAGATAAGTATGCTTGAAAGTCTCAGTAACTAAAATATCAAAGTGTTTTTTTTTTCTTGTAGCCAAACTGATATTAAAACCACACTTTTGTAAATTGTGCTACAGTACATACAATCTGCCCTCTCTCCCCCAAATCTCAGTGGATTATAACAACAAAGGTTCATTTCTTACCCACCTTACATGTTGGCAACCCTGGGTTGGCTGCTGTTTTGCTCCATGTGTTTGCTGATTCTAAGATCTAGGTTAAAGAAGCTCCTCCTTGGAACATGCTGTTTTATGGCAGAGTGAAAAGAGGTTTTATACTCTTAAAGCATCTCTTAAAGCATCTGCTTAGGCATGAAGTATGTCACTTCCACTTACATTCTATTACCCAAAGCAACTTATATAGCAAGACCTAACTCAGTGGATAGAGGTGTATAATTTTCTCATTTGGAGCTTAGCAAAGCACTGGGAACAACCTCATAGTTTACAACAACAGATTTCTAACTCCTAGAACTTCACATTCTCTCTCTGCAAACTTCGGGCCTCTCCATTGCATGGGGTCATGAAAGCAGGGGATCCTGAGGGTTCACTGGTTACCATGCCAGCTCTAATTTCTAATTGGGGAAGCAGACTAAAGATTTTATTGAGAACATTATGATTTCAATACCATTCATTACTCCTGTAGTCTAGAAAACTGAATCCCCAGATAGGAGTAAATTTACTGTGAATAAGTGCCTTTCTTAGGTAAACTCACAGAGGAAAAGTTGCTATTTTTAATAAAGATTCTTCCTGGGTTAAAAATTAGTCCTCTTAAATTTTTATGATCTGATTTTAAAAAGATCTTTTTAGTAAATATTGTGATCGACTCCTCAATATCCATCAATTCATCCCCATTAAGTGGCAGTCATAGAATTTGAGGACTTGTTCTTAATGCAACAGATGGGCCTGATCCACCTAAGGATAATCCCATTTCACGTGCTTCTTGCTGACTCAGCATAGTCTATTTCTGGTCAGTTCAGATATGAGGAGAAAGTTGTTGGATTCTTCTGGAAAAGATTCCCCTTTACTCTTAAGAAGTAGTAATGGAAAATTATTTTATTTACTTCTCATAGGATGTGAACTGATAGTGCATCGCCCCGGGAGCTATGGCAGCCATTCTGAAAGCATGAGCATGACAGCCTAAGGACAAACCTGACACTGATGATTCAAATCTGAGAGAAAAGCAGAGAAATGTTGTTAGAACCCTGATTACACGATGCCTAAATCTTAGCTCTGGATTTACAGTTACCTGAGCAAATGAAATCCCCCATTGTTTAGGCAGATTAAATTTCTATTCAGATGCTTCCAACCAAAAGCATCCTAACTGATAAAGCATTAGTCCTTCTCTCCCTTTTTCACCTCTCCACACTATACACCAACACTACAAAGTTTGTGCCTGTTTTCTAAGAGCTACAAGCAAATATCTATCTCTCCTCTTGAATTCTACAATGAAAAATGATATTTAAAAAAAAATTTTTTTAAAGACAAGGTCTTATTCTGTTGCCCAGGCTGGAATGTAGTGGTGTGATCATAGCTCACTGCAGCCTTGAACTCCTGGGCTTGAGGAATTCCCCTGCCTCAGTCTCCTAAGTAGCTGGGACTACAGGTGCACAGCACCATGCCCAGCTAATTTTTATTTTAATTTTTTGTAGAGACAGGGTCTCGCTATATTGCCCAGGCTTGTCTCAAACCTTTGGCCTCAAGTAATCCTCCTGCCTTAGCCTTCCTGAGTGCTGGGATTATAGGCATGAGCCACCATGCCCATTTATTTTTAAACTACATTAAAATATCTTATGTATCAATATGCCTAAGTACAAGGCATGGGGAAGCTTTTATAATATTATGTATACGAATAAGAATTTTAAGCAGATGATAATATATATTCCACTAGACAGGAAGAGACAAATAAAGATGATCAAGTCATTTCTTAAAGAATGCATAAAAAGTATCATCCTCAGTATATTACCCATTGCATATTATTTTAGCAGCAAACATTTCCCCCAAATAAACAAAGTCAGTGTTCAAATGAGCCAAGACGTTGTTGAATAAACAGAAGCATGAGAGGTTCTTACTAGTAGTTTTCAATGTGACACTAAAATAAGTTCAGTGGCATTAAAATCATTATACGTCTCTATTTCCCTTATTTTAACTGCTACATCCTCCTCTATCGATACAAACATGCCAAAAGAGCAAGCAAGACAGCTCTGTTCCTATAAAATATTAGCTAAAATAAACATCATTCCTGATCCCTCTTTATTTGCATCTCTCCTACAATGTGTGGCAAGAGTTAAGTCTAATAAATGTCTGATATAAATTTAATCTGACATTCAAAACCTCTCCCCAACCAACATCAGTTTCTCATTCCTAGCTTGTAGTCTTTAAACTGCTTATCTGTAAGTATCTCAGCAGGGAGGGATGGCAGAGCTGAGAGAACACAATAATAGAGAAATTCGAGTCTTGACAAGTTGCAAATTTTTATGTATGTTCTGAGCCAGTAAAATAAGATTTCAATATCAAGGGCTTGTCAAAATGTACCGTCTATGCTAAAGACAGAAAAAAAAAAAGCATTAGAAAAGTCATAAGCAAAGGCTTCCAACGTTTTTTTAATATCAGAAACACTACAGGCCGGGCGCAGTGGCTCATACCTGTAATCCTACCACTCTGGGAGACTGAGGCAGGTGGATCGCTCAAGGTCAGGAGTTTCAGACCAGCCTGAGCAAGAGCGAGACCCCATCTCTACTAAAAAAATAGAAAGAAATTAATTGGCAAACTAAAAATATATATAGAAAAAAATAGTCAGGCATGGTGGTGCTTGCCTGTAGTCCCAGCTACTGGGGAGGCTGAGGCAAGAGGATTGCTTGGGCCCAGGAATTTGAGGTTGCTGTGAGCTAGGCTGATGCCACGGCACTCACTTTAGCCTGGGCAACAAAGTCAGACTCTGTCTCGGAAAAAAAAAAAAAAAAATCCTACTAGTGTTACTAGTGTTACTACTAGTAACATCTTACTAGTACATCTTACTAGTGTTACTACTTTTGTAACACTACAAAAAGTAATGCAATAATAACCATGCATTAAGAATAAATAGGAGATAGAGATTCTGCAAAAATGTCAAAATTAAAATTTAAGAGGAAAGAAACTCAGAAAAATATAGAGGATGTGTTTGCCACCATAGAGACACAAACACGTGTATCGGCATGGGCTGCAAAAGAAGCTGTTCCAGGAAGCTGTGTGGCATGGGCCTGAAGATTATCAGAGGAAAACGTGACAGCAGCAGATGGCACAGAGAAATACAGGAACTAGAGATGGGGTGCATGTGAGGCGGGGAATGTCTGAATATGAAATTTGCCACAAACAAGGGGTGGCAACCCACTCAATATAGAGCATGCAATTGTGCCACTTAATAGTTTAATCCTGAATCTTCAATTCAGGAATGCCAGGAACATAGGATTCAAAAAAAAAAAAAAACTGGAAACATGGAAAATAGAGAAGAAGGAAACTCAGATAAGAGCCTGGTGGATTTGGGTTCCCTCCTGGTTTTCTACATGTCATGATACTCCACAAAGGAGGCAGATACGACTCCACGAAGGGGGCAGGCGGGTTAGGGGATTGTTTCCCCTAGATATTATAAATCGAATGTCATAATTAACACTTTCATGGGATATGTCTATCAAATTTTAAGTCACAGGTTGAGAATTTTGTATAACTAGCATAGACCAATCAGCATGCTGCTGAGAATGAAGCCAAGAAGATTTTCAGTTGCTGAAAGACCTGTTTCCATTTAAGAAACTAGTAAGTGGTGATAATAATATGAATCTTTATTTTATCCTTTATTGGATACCAGAGATTTGCTCATATCAATGGGTGTGGGGCTGGGGCTGTGATAACCTTAAGGGTTCTGTTAACTATGTGTACAGTTTATAAGAAGGGCACATGGGAAGTGTGAGACTGGATTAATGTGATTCATTTCAGCCAATGTACTGAAAGAATTAAATATCTAATGAAGGATGTTTGAGGCCTCAGTTGCAGAAGGAACCCCAAACATACACTTGCATCCGATTGAGATCTCCCTGGCTGCAACAGAGCAGAAAATAATCATAACCTTTAATTTTTATAAGTTTAACTATAAATGATTAAACTATTTAATTTGGGTCCTTAGTTTCTCCCTATAAATATACTAATAGGAGCAGGAGTTTCACTGTTCAAATCTGAGGCAGCTTTTTATAGCTAGCATTGTCTTACTTATATCAATTTTAATCTATCACTTAAGCACATTTCTTAGTCTCTGATAAATTATATTGGACAGCATATGTAGGCAAAATTTAAGAAAGGAAATTAAATTAATGGTAAATTCTTCTGGCTAGGATAGGGTTTGTCATCCTCAGCACTATTGACATTTTGAGCTGATAATTCCTTTGTGGGGCATATCTTAAGAATTGTACAATGTTTAACAGCAACCTAGCCCTTTATTCACTAGATAACATTAGCACTGCCCCTTCCCCATTTGTGACAACCAAAAATGTCTCCAGACATTGCCAAATATCCCCCTGGGCTGCAGTCCCAAACCACCCCTCCCCACTCTCCCCTCACTGCAGCCTCTCCGGCAGCAGCGCAGTACTGGTCTGTGGCCTGTTTGGAACCAGGCTGTGCATCACCATGTGAACTCTGCCTCACCATGTGAGCTCTGCCTCCCCACCACCCCTCTGCCCCCAAGTGGAAAAGTTATCTTCCCTGAAACCATTGCCCTGGTGAACAAATCTACCCCCCAACCCCCCAGCCCCGCCCCATGGAGAATCTCTGGTCTAGAGATTAGCATAGCATTTAAGATAATTTAGTTAATACCAGGCAGGTTCTGACTCACTTTAGAGCCTTTAACAGCAAAAGCTGAACTGCTCACCAACATACACAGGAAAAGTGGTAGGTACTTTTCAGAGGAGCAGCCTCAGAAAGAGAGAAGCAAGTTTGCTCTGAGAATTTCTGGTCTCCTCTCCCAAGGGAAACCATCATATACATATTTAACCACAGGGTAGGTGTTAAGCCTAACAAGTCACAGGAACAAAATCAAGAATCATTTTCTCTTTCCCCCTACATTGCTGTCCAGACCTATAGAACAGGGAGACAAGGAAGAATGAGTGACTTATCTTATTGGAGAAATCTGACTACACAGGTCCAGAAACAATGGGTGGGGGCAGAATCCCTTTCACTATTGCAATTAATAACCCACTTAAGGAATTTTAGACATTTTTTTCCACAGCTTTGGGATTGCTTATTTAAATTTCCTGGTTACCAAGTTAAAAATGCTTCCAATGAGGAAGGTAGTCAGGTTCCGTCTAACTGGAAGATGAGACAATACTAACCATTTAGATTTGAACCAAGTGGCATAAAAGGTTACTCTATTATTCAGAGAGATTGATTCCTATTACCATGGAAATAGAGGTGATAATTCTCTGACTCCCTCCCTAATCTGGGGCAAAATACTTGGCCATAACTATATTGCTGACCCTCCATGACTGTAGCTCCTGCCAGGCAGCTTCTCTACCATGTGGTTCCAGTAATACTAGCTCAGGCCCCTTACCATGACAATTGTAGCTTCCCACAATTGCTAGTTCCTTCTTCTGCCCTGAAGTCCCCAGTCAGAGTTAAAGCCCAAGCTGTTGCAATGAACTGCAAGGACCTACATAGTTATATGTCTGCTATAACCATTTGCCCTGTGTATCTCTGACCTCGTTCCCTAGAAATTTCCCTTTCACTTACTCCATTCCACCTACATAGACCTCTTTAGTGTTCCTTAAACATACCAGGAATCCTCAGTCCTCAGGGTGTTAGTACTTACTCTTTGCTTTGTCTGGAACACTTTGCTCTGATGACTGGGAATTGGCATCTATATAATCCAGTAGAGAAGGAAAGATGGGAGGGAGGGCATTGAGCAGGTGGAACAGATGAAGGAAAGGTTCTCCATGAGGTGATCATTACTGAGTCTGAAGATAGGTGTGTGGGGTTCCATGTTTTATGCTATTTTAATATAAATTTAAAAGAATCTCTGGGGTAGGATCCAAGGAATGTGCATTTTTAGCAAGCTCCTCCTGTGATACTCATGTACTGGTTGTTTAAGAACCCTTGTTCCACGGTCTATGAATCTTCCTGTCATTCTGCAGAGTGTGAGGGTTTCCATGCAGGTCTAGCTGTGCAGTTTCTCCTCATTCATCTTTATCATCTTCTGCTCACTAAACTCTCATCACAAGTCCTGGCCACATTCTTAGAATTGTTTCCTTTCTGATGTCCACCTTAGGTTTTTGTTACGTGCTATGTGGGAGCTCTTCATTCCCTTTAATAAGCCTGATAGTTTTCCTCAAACCCTTTTCCTAGTGTCATCCACCAGATCAGCTGACATTCTGTTCTCACACAATTACAGACTGCCTTGGGCAACAAGATAAACATGGAACATACCCTTCAGGTCCCTGGGAACACTCCCTCCCCTTTAACAGTTCTGAGTTTGCAGATGATCTACCAATATATAGTTTTTTAGTTTCCTCCTAGAAATGACCCCATTAAATTGTTACAACAAAATTCCCATTTGCCCTGAGAGTTTTCTCTTAAACTTGCTGATACCTACAAAGTTAGAAACCCCTGAGAACCAAGAGGACTATTGGTTGTTGCTCATAGCAGACAGCTGTTAGTCTACTACAGTGTTGGTAATTAACAACAATTTGTATCAGCTAAGTGTGAGCCAGACCACCTCAGCAGGCACCATAAACACACAGAGGTTCTGGAGCCAAATATTCCAAACACTGGCAAATGCTGGCACTTCTCCTTGCCTGCTATTCCCAGATGGGCTTTTTTTTGTTTGTTTTTAAAACAGTGGTGCAGGCCGGGCTCACGCCTGTAATCCTAGCACTCTAGGAGGCCGAGGCGGGCAGATTGTTCGAGGTCAGGAGTTCGAAACCAGCCTGAGCAAGAGCGAGACCCTGTCTCTACTATAAATAGAAACAAATTAATTGGCCAACTAATATATATAGAAAAAATCAGCTGGGCATGGTGGCGCATGCCTGTAGTTCCAGCTACTCAGGAGGCTGAGGCAGCAGGATTGCTTGAGCCCAGGAGTTTGAGGTTGCTGTAAGCTAGGCTGACACCATGGCACTCACTCTAGCCTGGGCAACAAAGTGAGACTCTGTCTCAAAATAAATAAATAAATAAAAATAAAGCAGTGGTGCAATGTGCAGTGAGAGAGGTAGTAGGCTGGGAGTCCAAGACAGCTCTACCAATAACCACCTGAATGTTTGATAAATGTATAACCCTCAATCCCTTTATCCTTTTAAGCCTTAATCCCTACATTTGGGGATTTGACTACATGATTTTAAAGCCTTGCTATACACACATCATTTTTTTAGAGATAGAGCTTTACTGTGCCACCCAGGCTAGAGTGCAGTGGCACAATCATAGCTCACTGCAGCCTTGAACTGCTGGGCTCAGGAGATCCTCCCACCTTAGCCTCCCAAGTAGCTAGGACTAGAGGTATGTACCACCATACTAAGCTAATTTACTTTTTTGGGTTTTTTTTGAGATGGAGGTTGGTGTATCTTACTATGTTGCTCAGGCTGGTCTCAAACTCCTGGCCTCGAGTGATCCTCCAGCCTCAGCCTCTCAAAGTGCTGGGATTATAAGCATGAGTCGCTGTGCCTAGATGCACATCATATTAATTTTCTGTTGCTGCTATGAACAAAACCTCACAAATTTATTGACTTAAAGGAAAGCAAATGCATTATGTTACAATTCTATAGGTTAGAATGCTATACAAGTTTCACTGAGCTAAAATCAAAGTGTCAACAAGGATGCATCCTTTTCTAGACACTATAGGGGAGAATCTGTTTCCTTGCCTTTTTCAGCTTCTATAATCTGCCCACATTCCTTGTCTAATGGCTCCCTTCCTGCCTCGTCAACCCAGGCATGTCTCAACTACTGACCGTTCTTCCATAATCACATCTGCTTCTGACCTTGAACTGAACTGGGAAAGGTTCTCTGCTTTCAAGAACTAATGTGGTCAGACTGGGCCCACTCGGATTATCCAGGGTAATCTCATTTCAAAATCCTTACCTAATTCACCTCTGAAAGTCCTTTTTACTGTGTAAGGTAACATATTCACAGGTTCTAGGGATTGGGGTGTGAATATTTTTTTTGGGGGGGCATTACTTTGCCTACAATACATACTAAATTTTGAGAAGCTCTTGCTCCCACAACGTATTCATTGATATGAGAAAATAATGAAGTGGAATTCTTTTAGTTTTCTGTGGTTGACTGAATTCTTCCTGTTATGGGCCAAATTGTATCTCCAGCAAAATGAATATGTTGAAGTCCTAACTCCTAGTACCTCAGAATGTGACTGTATTTGGAGATAGGGCTTCTAAAGAGGTAAATGGGTGAGCTCTAATTCAATATGACTGGTATCTTTCTAAGAAGAAGAGATTAGGACACAGATATGCACAGAGCAAAAAGACCATCTGAAGACAGAGGGAGAAGATGCCATCTACACAATCTACAAGCCAAGGAGAGAAGCCTCAGAGGAAACCAACCTTGATGACATGCCTTCATCTTGGGCTTCTAGCTTCCAGAATTGTGAGGAAAAAAGTATGTGTATATATATATATAAACATATTTATTTATTTTTCTGGAAATCCCTTTATCTTCTGAGAGAAAATTACCTCTGTTGTTTAAGCCACCTGGGCTGTGGTACTTAGTTTTAGCAGCCCTAGCACACTGATATACTCTCCAATGCTATGTCAACATATTTTGAGACAACCAGGACTGCAGTCCCATCATTACTACTTCATTATTAAGCTACTGAAGTCTTCCTGGCCCGATTTTAATTACTTTGTCCCACTCTCCCTGATAATAACCTAATTTCCACCTCAATGTGACACAGAACCATAACCCATCTGGCTAGCCTTTCCTTGATTACTCAGTCTGAGAAAAACAGGTTCATCCTTCTCAACATCACACACTCAGCTCAGTTCTTCATCTAATCCCTGCTGCTTTCCCCAAGATTGTATGCCTTTAATTATCCCCTTTCTCTAATACATCAATGTCTCTGTCGAAGGATCTTTCATCCCTAACTACAAAAACATTTGGTTATACCTGTTTAGTCTCATTGCTGTGTAGGTAGAGCCACTAGCTTATTGTTCTCTTAAAGCACTAATCTTCTGGAAAAATAATCTGTATTCAGCCTCTACATCCTCATCGCCAATTCACTACTTCCCACCTCCCAATCTGAATTTCATCCCAAACATTTAGCTCAAACTGCAACCCCTGATGTCACTGGCAACCTTTTTCATGACTGCCAAATCTAGCAGTCTCTTCTGACTTCTCATTCTCCTTGATCCATCTGTAGTTTTTGACAGTATAGACTGTCCTCTTTCTCAATGCAGCACTGTTTTGTTTTTCCTTTTTCTCAAACTTTTCCTTCTTTGCCTCTTGCACTAATTCTACTTCTAAAAATATTCATTGAACCCCTATTATGTTTTAGAAAAAGGCTGATTCCTATCTTTAAAGAATTTGCTGTTTCTTTTCCCTACCTGAAGTGTACTTTCTCATGTTTAAATGTAAATTGCTACCCCAAAATCAATCCTTGATATCTTCTCATTTTTTATAGTCTTTCTCATGGTATGAGACTAATGATTTCAAATAGGGCTTCAAGGCAAATAAAGCTCAAAACCTATTTCTCTCCCATCTTCCTCACTACACTTTTCTACCAGCTTGTTTCTCTAATATAACTTCAACATGTTGTCAATCTTGAATAATGGGATTCAGAAAATGTGATTAAGTATAGAATTTATTACAGCCCAAAGCTTGAGGATGACCATCTGGCAGGCATAGATTTAGGTTGCCCTGGATATGCACTTCAATTAACAGCTACAAATGGGTTTTTTGTTTTTTTTTTGAGACAGAGTCTCACTTTGTTGCCCAGGCTAGAGTGAGTGCCGTGGCGTCAGCCTAGCTCACAGCAACCTCAAACTCCTAGGTTCAAGCGATCCTCCTGCCTCAGCCTCCCGAGTAGCTGGAACTACAGGCATGCGCCACCATGCCCGGCTAATTTTTTGTATATATTTTTAGTTGGCCAATTAATTTCTTTCCATTTATAGTAGAGACGGGGTCTCGCTCTTGCTCAGGCTGGTTTCGAACTCCTGACCTTGAGCAATCCGCCCACCTCGGCCTCCCAGAGAGCTAGGATTACAGGCGTGAGCCACCATGCCCGGCCTACAAATGGGTTTTTAAGGAACAAAGAAGAAGCAGTTCCTAAGTTGTTTACCAGGAATTTACATTAAAACAACATAAGCTATTGATTGGCTACAGATTGTTCTTTGTATCACAAATACTAGGAACATAAAAATAAATGGGTGAGGCAGCTAGTCAGAAACAAAAATGGGTGGGGTATAGGGGGAAGAGGGGTCATGACTGTAGTCCCATATTCATGTGTCTCTAGGCCTGATAAATTTTGCATACCTCACATAGCTCAAACTTCTCTGAGCTATTTTTCTTTTCTCAGTGTCTAAAACTAAACTTTGTATTAGTTAACAAACTATCCTTACCAAAATTGTGCATTGAAAAAGACAGAATATACAATATTAAACACTTGGTAGACTTGACCATTAGGTTGAAACAAATAATATGTATTTTAATGTGGATAAATGCAAAGCCCTACAAATATCTATTTACAGATACAAATATGAGAGACCAATTCTTTTTTTTTTTCTTTTTCTTTCTTTTTTTTTTTTTTTTTTTCTGAGACAGAGTCTCATTCTCTTGCCTGGGTTAGAGTGCTGTGGCATCAGCCTAGCTCAAAGCAACCTCAAACTCCTGGGCTCTAGCAATCCCCCTGCCTCAGCCTCCCAGGCAGCTGGGACTACAGGCATGTGCCATCTGTGCCTGGCTAATTTTTTCTATTTTTAGTTGTTTGGCTAATTGCTTTCTATTTATAGTAGAAATGGGGTCTTGCTCTTGCTCGGGCTGGTCTGGAACTCCTGACCTCAGGCAATCCTCTGCCTCAGGCCTCCCAGAGTGCTAGGATTATATGTGTGAGCCATGATACTCGGCCAAAAGACCAATTCTTAAAAAGGAATCTATAAAAAGAAACATGAAGCCGAGCATAGTGGTACACACACCTGTAGTCCTAGCTTCCCTGGAGACTGAGGTGTGAGGATGGCTTGAGCCCAGAAGTTCAACACCAGCCTGGGCAACATAGTGAGCATCCATCTCTTAAATAAAATTAAATTTTAATTTAAAAAAAATGAAATATAAAAAAAGACTATATTAAAAAGCTAGGAAATTTCAGATTATATTAAGATAGATAGTATCTACAAGAAGGAAATGTATTCCATTATTCTCTAGGCAGATGATACTAGAGTCAAACTTTTAAAATAGTTTCTGGAGTTTAGCTACAGCTAGCAGATAAGATAGCAGAGAAGATAAAACGATCAGGAGGGAAGGAATCTGGAAACCATTTCCTATGACAAAATATTTTTTTTAAAAAAAAGGAACTACTTTGGGTCAAATAGCTTCAAGTGCTTAAAAAGCTGGTAGATGAAAATGTAGCTATAGAGAACAAAACATGTAATAAAGTCCAACTCAAAAAATGGAAGACATTTCTAACAAAGGTGTTAAATATACATATATTGTTGCCATATAATAGCCTTTGTATCCCAAACTTCAGATTCAAATAGTATTGAATACTGGTTCAGCAACAACCACCCAGGTCATCCTGGAGAAGTTACTTACTTTTCTGAGCTTCATCTCCTCACATATAAAATTGGATAGAATTATTCTGGATTGTTATGAAGATTATACATAATATATGTGAATCATTTGGCTTTTATTATTATAATTTTTAACAACGTATAGGTGGAAATTTTGAAAAAATTAGCTCTAAGTTCCTCTGTAATTCTAAAATTCTACGATTCCTGATTTGCTGAGAGCCTGGCCAAAATATATAACATTGTTTAAATGCATCTGTTTTTTCTACATCACAAAACAGTTCTTTTATTCCTGTATTAGAGTTCTACAGAGAAACAGAACCAATGGGAAGTGTGTTCATGCATATATTTGTGTGTGTGTGTGTGTGTGTATAGAGAGAGAGACGGGGGGGTGGGGAGTGTGTTCTAGGGAATTGGCTCATGCAGTCGTGAAGGCTGGCAAGTCTGAAGTCTGCAGGGCTGGTCAGCAGACTGGAAATACAAGGAAGAGTCGTATTATAGTCTTGAGTCTCAAGGCAGCCTGGAGGCATAATTCCTTTTTTCCCAGGAGATCTCAGTTCTTTTTTCTGAAGGGTTTCAACTGATTAAATGAGGCTCACCCACATTATGGGGGATAATCTTCATTAACAGTCTACTGATTGAAATGCTAATCACATCTAAAAAATACCTTCACAGCAACATCTATACTGGTGTTTGATCAAAGATCTAGGTGCTATAACTTAGCCAAATTGACTTATTAAATTAACTATTAAAATCTTCATTGTACCCCAAAGGAAGTGTCACTGGTGTCAGACAATGATATCTTCCCATTAGTGTTATACATCATCACTGCCTGCACTCTGCAACTGCAAATATTTCCTTTCTAGGTGTTCCAACACTTTCATTGGTAAAATATGTCTATAAGCCCTTGATCACAAATTTATTCCATATTCTGTTCTGTTTTCCTAAGATGCAATTTTTTCTTTTCTTTTTTTTTTGTTGTTGTTTGTTTGTTTCTTTGACGCAAGGTCTTGCTGCATTGCCCAGGCTAGAGTGCAGTTACATTACCATAGCTCACTGCAACCTCAAACTCCTGGGATCGAGCAATCCTCCTGCCTCAACCTCCCAAGTAGCTGGGACTATAGGTTTGCACCACCACACCCAGCTAATTTTTCTATGTTTTGTAGAGATAGGGTCTCTCTATGTTGCTCAGGTTTGTCTCAAACTACTGGCCTCAAGTGATCTTCCTGCCTCACCCTCACAAAGAGCTAGGTTTACAGGTCTGAGCCATCAAGCCTAGCCAGATAATAACTTTAAATTGCCAATATATTTTGGAATGGTGAAGGCTTTATTAGAGTTTTCTGGCAAAGGTAACTTCTTTTACTATTCACCACCATCCCCAAGTTTTGCTTCCCAGTGCTGTGTGCCACTGTTAACCCCTCCAAAAAAAGTGTGATCAATATGCTAATCTCAAGAAAGCCAAATTATCCATGAACTCTATCATCTTGACTCTTCACCATCTGCATTAATTTACCTGGAGCCCTAAAAAGATCAAAAAGAAACCAAGTGTTTCACTGGAGTGACCTGGTTTGTTTCTCTGTACAATTGGACTGAGCCTTTGGAAAGAACTGAGAGGACTGGGTTATTTCAGGTTCATGTTCTTCTCTAAATTATGGGCATAATTTCTCCATGCCAAATGAAATATCTAAAGTGAAGACACTTTAAATACTTCCATATGAATTCTTTTCAAATTTTTCATTGTTATAATGCTTATTTTTTAGAGTGCTTATAATGCTTATTTTGGAGATGCATTTTGAAATATGTATTGAAAACACTGGAAAATGTCCAGGATAATGGTTGAAGCTGGATAATGAGTTCATAGGATTCCTTATAATATCCTCTACTTTTATATAGGCTTGAAAATTTTATAATTTCTATGTGGCATGCTGATGTTTCACTAGTATTTAAAAAGTCAAACAGACAATATGTTTTGCTCTTTATCTATTCCCTCAAGCTACAATTAGTGCATGTCAGTTTATATTTCAAGAACTATAATCATTAATCTTGCATGTGTCTCTAGACTTGTGCCTATCTCTATTAGTTCCCAAACTGTTCACTATGGGGATGAGGCAGACATTTTCAATAGGAGTACAAATTCCTAGCTTTTGGGGTTCAACAAGTAACTAAATAGAAAAATTCACTGAATCATCTCATATAAATAAGTTTTCATACAGAAGCAGAGTGGAGGAAAAAAAGAAAAAATATATATTTTTTTTAAATTAAAAAAGAAAATAATAATTTTCCAAAGTACTTGAAGGTTTACTATGATGTTGATGAAATACAGTACTTTATTGGGAGATACTCCGGGATTTGGGAAGGACTGCTGTTTACTGCAACTACTACTTTTTTAATGGGTGCCTTTGCTTCCTTATCACTGACCTCAGCCCAGTTCTCCAGTGTAGCCTCAGGGAATCTTACAAAACACACTAAAGGAGAAAGTGTCCTTATCTTTTCTCTGCATAACTAAACTATAAGGTTAAGGAAGGGTGACGTGACAGATAATATACCTACTGGATCACTGCAGAAAAATCCACATCTATAGGATTAAAATGTTTCAAATAACATTTTTTTCTCTTTTCTTTTCTTTTTAGTTTTTTTTTTTTTTTTTTTTTTTTGAGACAGAGTCTCACTCTGTTCCCCAGGCTAGAGTACTGCGGTATGGGTATCATCATGGCTCACTGCAGCCTCAAACTCCTGGGCTCAAGCAATCTTCCTGCCTCAGCCTCCCAAGAAGCTGGGACTACTGGTGCGCACCACCACACGCGGCTAATTTTTCTATTTTTTTGTAGAGACAGGGTCTCGCTTTTGCTCAGGCTGGTCTCAAACTCCTGAGCTCAAGCGATCCTCCCGCCTCAGCCTCCCAGAGTTCTAGGATTACAGGTGTGAGCCACCATACCCAGCCAAATAACATTTTTTTCAGTAACAGTTTTCTTCTTAAATAAACTAAATTTTTATTACGTATTTGTATTATGTATGCAACTTCAAATCTCTCCCAAACACACAGTTCCTGCTGAACTAATGGCTTTCTATTTTCATCTCGCTATTTATAATCCACTGATGTTTGGTACCAAGAATCTTTGGTTTATTCCGCAAAACTCAGACGGATCATCTGAGCCCATTGCCAGTGTTGAAGTATTACTGTTTTAATGTCATTATTTAATCATAATAATATTTTCTATGCACACATTCATTTTAAAATTATGTATAAATAGAATTCACCAAGGCTTTCAGATTGCTGTCCATCAGTTTTTGTGTGTTTTAAAATACTCTTGACATATTGCCAAAAAAGTACATTTACCTTTTATACAAGTCATTCCTAGCCTCATTTTTTCAATGAGATTAAAAAAGATAACTTGGACATTTATTACAATTATTTTCTCCCCTTTACTATGTCATCAACACTGGCTGCACATTCTTTGAATTGTAGTAAAGAATGTGGCTGTCTAGACACAACAAAATAAGAACACAAGGCCTTACTTCAAGCAAGTCACTAACTTGTGTTAGCCAACAACGAGCAGAAAGATTTTTCCTAACACTTTTGTTCTGTTTCATTGAAGGAACATAGAATCTAAGAACCATATTTGTTTCACATTTTGTCTCCTACCTTTTGTTCCATAAATAAAGATATTTAGAAAGAGAAACTACAAAAAAAAAATACAGAGTTTGGACTAATTTGTCTTACATTAATATATTCTCATTGAATCAATTTGTATAAATATATGATGTAAAGTTTGCCGAACAAATCTAAAAGAAAGAGATGTCCCCTGTTTCCCTGAACTGCATTTGGAAAGCCTCAGACCAGACTTTTGTTTATTACAACAGTATCACAGCCTATTTAAGGCAGAAAGACTTTGGAGACAGTGCATGGCCTCCTTATTTAATGGGTACAGAAAGCAAGGATGAAGTCGAAGAAAGAATTTTCACTGTGGCTCAACTAGGCAGTGCTCTCCAGATTCTGCTCATTCCTCACAGGGCTCTTCTTTAAAAACACAAACAAACAAACAAACAAAAAACCTGAAATAACCTAAAATCCTTCTGTCCCAGAATGTAAAAGGCAGCTAAATTCATGCTTTGTTAGTTTTATTTAGAAGAGAAATGACTATTTTTAATATATGTGAATCTAAGTCATTTGCTTAATAGGGACTTTTAAAAGAGCAAAGCCCTCAAAATTCAGGTCTACATCTGTTTCCTTTGGTAAAATTGTGGAATACATGCAATCTTTGTTGTGGTCATCCATGACAGAAAACGTAGAAGCATGCCTTGTAATTTCTCTAAAGAGATTTTTAGAAGTTCCTTAAACTGAATTGCTAATGCTAATTTTATAACGTTGTATTGGTTTTACTTGTTTGTTAATACGAAAACACTCAAATCCTATTGTCTTAAATCTAGACATACCAAGAGAGATTTCTAGCTCCATGTGGGACAGATTACTCCCATATTCCCATTACAAACAACTCAAAAAGTAAGGCAATGAGGCATTTGGCTCCATAATGGCTGCTGGGAAGGACAATTTAAGAAATTCATTTTCCTTTATTAAAACTGTTATGTCTTGACACTAAAAAGCCTGAAATTAAGAAGTAAATTGAGAAGTCTAGTGCTAACCCTGGTGTAATAATCTGTGAAAGGCTTTCATGTTTTCCTTACTGTGATTTGTTTTTTTAGCATAAAAACTCAAAAATCCTCTCTTTAGAATCTTCATGGGCAAACCTTCCTCCAACACACACACACACTTTATATTTTGGAGATGCATATTGAAATATTTACTCACACACACACACAAACACCACATGCTTACAGTGCTTCAGACTTAACATCTGAAGTTCAGTATCCCAAAACAGAGAAGAGGCATGTCCCCTGGGATATGAGGATTTAGCAGAAACTGTTCCATCCCACCATGAAATATTTTTAAAGTTTCATGCCTTGAAATCTTTGATTTTTAAAATTAATCTAAATGTTGCCTTTGACTGCATAATATTTCTCTGTTTTAATATAAATATTATGTCTCAAAGAACTAAGAAGTGACCAACACTGATATTACAAGAAGATATATGTCCTGTGCCTTCACATATACAATAACAGGGGTCACAGTCACCCAGTTTGAAAGTCTGGCAGTACAAAATGTACATATTAACAAAATAAAGCTGATATTTAATAGAATCTGTATATTAGTCAATCCCAGTTTCACCAGACATCTGGATAATTTTTTAGACCAAATATACCCAGAGCCTAGAAATGAGGTGGACAGGCAATTTTCCACAAGGCAGGGAGTTGGTGGAGTTCATGGTAGGCAGGTGCCCAAATATGAAGGAGTCACTCATGTATGTGTTTATTCACTACCTTCTGAGCTCCAGGCACTGAAATAAGTTACTAACTAGAAATGCAAAGATGAATTGATTGCAATGTCTAAGCAAAGAAGACCACCAACTAGTGAAAGAAAACAGGCACCTAAATTGGAAATTACAAATCTAAGTAGAAATTGAAAAGGTAAAGGGACATACTAGGCTTGGCACTGTGGCTCATGACTGTAATCCCAGCACTTTGGGAGGATTAGTTGAGGCTAGGAGTTGAAGACCAGCCTGGGCAACATAGCAAGACCTTGTCTCTACTAAAAATGGGAAAATTAGCTAGACGTGATGGTGCATGCCTGTAGTCCCAATTAGTCAGGAAGCTGAGGCAGGAGGATCACTTGAGCCCGGGAGTTTGAGGTTGCAGTGAGCTATGATGATACCACCATACTCTAGCCTGGGTGACATAGTGAGACCCTGTCTCAGAAAAAAAAAACAACAACAACAAAAAAAAAACATACTAAGAGATCTGGAATTGAGAAAATAGCACAGAAAGAAAATCCTGTTGATTTTGCTTCTTGCATTATCTTAGAGAATTAAGAATTGTTTTAAATTTTAAATTTTTGAAGCAGTGCTCAGAAAGAAATGTGAAACATATAGATTTATTACTTTCTCCCAACTCAGATGTGAAGAGGTAATATCTGGCTTAATTCAACAAGATCAATTCTAAAGCCATTCTCATAAATAACTGACTTGTTCCTTTATTTTTTATTTTTTGAAACAGAGTCTCACTTTGTTGCCCAGGCTAGAGTGAGTGCCATGGCATCAGCCTAGCTCGGCAACCTCAAACATCTGGGCTCAAGCAATCTTGCTGCTTTATCCTCTCAAATAGCTACGGGACTACAGTCACCATACCCGGCTAATTTTTTCTATATATATTAGTTGGCCAATTAATTTCTTTCTATTTATAGTAGAGACGGGGTCTCACTCCTGCTCAGGCTGGTTTTGAACACCTGACCTCGAGCAACCCACCCGCCTTGGCTTCCCAGAGTGCTAGGATTACAGGCTTGAGCCACCGCTCCCGGCTGACTTGTTCTAACAGGGAAGAACAGTTTGGTTGTTTTTAAAGACTCATATCAATTTAATCAAGTTGCTTCTCTCTGAAGGCAGTGTCACAAGTCACATAGGTCTTGCTCCAAAGAAATAGGGTCTCAGCTATCAAACTGGGTGAAGGAACAAGACCTGAGTTATCAAGTTAGGGCCCCTACACTTTTAGGTTAACATGGTAGAAATTGGAGATAAGTAAAGTAGTCAAGACACTTTCGCTGACTTGAGCCAAGTCTGTGTGTAATGAGATAGAAAACACAAGGCGAGGAGCAGATTTGTTTTTCGTGTAGAGATTGTGAAGAGAATTTGAGAGTCCAGTTTGGACAAGTTGGATTTGAGATGCCTTGCAAGCCAGCAAACTAGATGTGTAAATCATTCTATCATGTTTATAGGTCTGGAGGTCAGGAAAGAGATTTGAACCAGAAATTTTTATTTAGATGTTTTCACACTATAAATGACGACAAAAGCTGTAAGAGGGGAAAAAGATAATTTACACAGTTGCTTATAAAAAGTGATCCATGTTATCCAAGCACTTCATACTATATGCTTCACTCTTATTGTTTATGTAATTTTTAGTATCAAGCAAATGAGTGTAGGTACAGAAACCTAATAGATCACCTTAGAAACGTTTGTAATTAATGTGAAAAAAAATAAGATTACTTAAGGACAATAAGAAAGAATATGGAGTGAAGGAGACCAAAGCCACAGCCCTGAGGGAAAATAGCCTTTCTGGGGATAGATAGAAAAGGAGATGCCAACAATAAAGACTGAAGTGGCCTGAGAATTAAGAAAAAGATCGCAGTGTGCATTTTCTTAGAAATCAATGAGAGAGGTTGTTTTTATAAGGAGGGAGTGATCAAAGTTGTCAAATTCTTTTCAGGGATCAAGCAAGTCAGTCTTGGGCTTATCTAAGAAAGAGCATGAATGCCATTTGTGATCTTGATGAAAGCTGTTTGAGGGCAGTGGTTGAGAAAGAAGCAGACTGTGGGTCTTTGAGAAACCAGCAGAAGGTTAGGAAGCGGAGACAAAAATTGTGGGTAACTTGTTCAAGAATTCCGGCTGAAAAAAGCAAGAGAGGTCAGTAGCTAAAAAGAGATATGAGAGCCAAGGAGGACTGTTTGGTATCTATCCTGCTTTTTGGTCACTTATCTTTTTTTTTTTTTTTTTAATATCCTGCACTTAAATTCAGTGAGGGAGAAAGAGCATGTAAAATGGGAAAGGTGGGAAACTGAAAAGAAAGGAGGGTAATTCTTATGTCCAGGGCAGAGACAGGGGGAGTAGGCTCAGAGAGGAGGAAGCAGACCTCTTTCATTAAAATTGAAGGAACAGAACGGAAGGTATGGTCTCATGGCAGTGTGCAAATGTGCTGAAACAAAGGGAGTTCTTCCATCTGATGGCTTCTGTTTTCTCTATCAGGATTTGCTACAGAAAATGTAAGAGGAAGAGGAGGAAAAATGGCTGAAATCATCGTTTGAGGGGAATTAATTAGAATTGAAATCAACATAATGAAGAACAGAAGGACAAACTTGCATGGGGAATAGAAAAAGTTGTCCATCAATGTTCATGGCCCAGTTGAAGTAGTTAACTATAAATTTAACAAATAGTAGTCATCCTGGAGGTTTTTGTTTTGTTTTGTTTTAATTTTCTGTAGCAGTACTCAGAAGCTCAGAAAGAAATGTGAAGAATGCAGGTTCATTACTTTTTCCAATCTAAAACCTAGATGTGAAGAGGGGCTGTCTGGTTTATTTCAAGGCCAATTTTAAAGCCATCCTAGTGAATAAAAGGGCAAATACATTTTTTGTTTGTTTCTTTTTAAGAATTTCTCTCAATTTAATCACATAGCTTTTCCCTGTAGGCAGGGTCAGGTCAGGACTTGCCCCAAGGAGTATGGTAGGAGGCAGGAAGGACTTGCCCCAAGGAGTGTGGTCTTATCCTATCAATTGTGCGAAGCAACAAGACCTGAATAACCCCCAATTCTAGAAAAACTGAGATATAGCAATTTCAATACCAGTTATTGGAGAATAAGGGGAACCAGCTCAGGGACTAACTTGGTCAAAAGAGTTACTATGTATTTTATTTGTTGCACAAAGTCAGAGAACAAGGAGCTAGGCTAACTTGGTATGTCATTATTGGCCAAGTTTTTCTAAATTCTTACTACTGAAGGTTAACTGGTCTGAGAGGTTGAGTTGACTTTACAGATAGGAATTAAGTGGCCCCGACTGTGTGGATTGAAGGGTTGCAGAGTCAGGCAGATTACAAAATAAGGCTTTGTAATCTTAGAAGAGCTCCCTCCGCCCTCTATTCCCTAATCACATACTTGGAGTATTTGTGTGGTATCACCAAAACGATGGGTGCTGTAACTACTATGTGGGGATTAAAAGGAAGTGCTGTGATCATGAGTGAACAAATTATGATGAAGGGAAGAAAGAGGAGCACAGAGGAATGACAATAGAACCAGAATAGGGAAGAGGTCAAAAGTTCAAGAAATTTTCAAAGGAAAATTTTGTGTATGAATAAAAACAAAGTAAAAGGGCAGAAGGATTAGAAATGCTAGTGGCCTGTCTTCCTTTTTATTGAATATAATATTGGAATCAACAAAGACTGTCTCCTTTGACCAAAGCTTAGTCAGGCTCCTAAGTCCCCTCTGACTAGGACTGACTTTCAGAGCCCTTCTTCATCCTAGTTTGATAAAGAATCCTGCTAAGTCAGTTTACCAAAGCTTCCCCCACCTTGGTATCTGACCACTCTTGAAATCTTATCATGCTGGCCTGCCTTTAGCAATGATCCTATCAAGTCCATAAAGCCAGATGTCCTCTTATCCTTGATGTCTCCTTTTAGAAATTCTGGATCCACTAACCTCCACCCTGCTTCTTGGTAATAAATCCCCACTTTTCATTGTTGGGATCAAAGTTGAGTCAATTTCCTCTTCCCTACTATGAGGTCCCATTGTATACCTATCTCTGTGGCCCCCTTTAAATAAAGTCTGCCTTACCATCTCCCATGAGTGGCATGAAGAATTTTTCGTTAGCTGTATGTACAATATAATGTAGAAACATAGGGAAAAGGAATACATCTGGGACAGATGATGAAAAAAAGTAAGTGTAAACAATGGGAGCAAGCATAGCATTCAACAGGAAGCAATCACAGAACCCAGGGAGGATGCACTGGAGTAGAGCAACATTAATGTCTGGGAAACCAGTAAGAGTCTACCAGAGGTGTAGTTGAGCAACACTAACAGACTGGAATCCATATATATACATATTCATATATATATATGAATCCATATATACACACATATATATATGAATCCATATATACACATATATATGTGTGTATATATATATATATATTTTTTTTTTTTTAAAGAGACAGACTCTTGTTCTCTAGCGTAGGCTGGAGTGCAGTGCCACGATCATAGCTCACTATAATTTCAAACTCCTGGGCTTAAGGGATCCTCCTACCTCAGCCTCCTGAGTAGCGAGGACTATAGGTGTACACCACCACATCCTGCTAATTTTGGGTTTGTTTTTTTGGGGGGGTTTTTTTTACAGATGAGGTCTTGCTATGTTGCCCAGGGTGGTCTTGAAATTCTGGCCTCTAGTGATCCTCTCACCTTGGCCTCTCAAAGTGCTAAGATTACAGTTGTGATCCCCTACTTATGCCTTCTAAAAATTGCTTAAACCAAGATTTATCATAACTCTCCAGTGAAAGAGAAAGAACCATATGCAATTTCAGAACAAGAAAAATTATGTTCTTTTAAATAAGTTAATGGCACAAGGACTATTCTACTGTAGCTTTTGTTTAGTAATATTTAATGTTTAAGAAATTCAACAGCTTTGACTGTACATGTCATCAAATACATTTATACGCCTTTTGAACTTTTGATGAAAACACTGTCTTACACAAAAACATGATTTCATCTTCCATTCTGTGTTAAACAACATTGGAAAGGGTGCTACCTGCCCAATCCAGAAACTTTCAAACTTTATTGCCTCAAATTATATTTGAATTAATCCACGAATCAACAAATGTGTTTTGTAAAGGCTCAGATACTAAATATTTTAGGCTTTGTGGGCCAGACGGTATCTATTGCAACTTCTCAACTTCACTGTTGTAGCTCAAAAAACAGCTATAGACAATATGTAAACAAATGGGCATGTGTCTGTGTTCCAATAAAATTTTATTTACAAAAACAGGTGGCCGTTCAGATTTGGCCCATTCGCTGGCCCGTGGGCTGTAGTTTGCAGATCCTTGGATTAGTGTGAGAATTTTTAAATTAATTAGATCATTTTAAATCTAAATATTATAATTTATATTATCTTGGTTTACTAATTAACCAAAAATTTATAGGACATGACTCTATCTGTAATTATTTTGTTTAGATATTTATCTACTAATTTATTTATTTATTTATTTTTTGGAGACAGAGTCTGACTTTGTTGGCCAGACCAGAGTGCGGTGGCATCAGCCTAGCTCACAGCACCCTTAAACTCCTGGGCTCAAGCGATTCTCCTGCCTCAGCCTCCTGAGTAGCTGGGACTACAGGCATGCGCTACCATGCCCGGCTAATTTTTTTATATCTATATATTTTTAGTTGGCCAATTAATTTCTTTCTATTTTTTTTTAGTAGAGACGGGATCTCATTCTTGCTCAGGCTGGTCTCAAACTCCTGACCTTGAGCGAGCCTCCCGCCTTGGCCTCCCAGAGTGCTAGGATTACAGGCGTGAGCCACCGTGCGGGGCCTTATCTACTAATTTAGTGAAGTGTAAAGTGTGTGTGGGAAAAACTTTGCTTTGTTCCCCATCGTGCCGCTAGCACCTAGAAAAATCCTTGGCACATAGTAGGTACTATGCATACATATATTTAATAAATAAATAAATTTATTTTACAAATCAGCTGTTTCTTCACAAGATGACAGTTAATGGGGAAATAAAAAAGGAAAGTTAATGAAACTTCTTTTCCAGAGAGTCTATATCTGAAATGGTATTTTCCTTATGAAATCTCTAGAAGTTACCATGTTTGTTCTACCTACATATCTAAATAAGTGTCCTGTTCAAATATATCCACTACATATCCTAAGCAAAGGATAAGTTATCTATATTTTAAGTCACTAATTAAATTACTAATTTTCTTGCTCAATAAAAGTAACATTTTTTTTCTTTTTGCATTTATTCTTTATTACTAGTTCAGAGCACCACCGTCTCCACCCCTTAGAGAATACTGCCTCCTTCTCCTTGCATTCCTACCATAAGAATATGAATTCCTGTTTAGGCCACATGGATGAATGTGTCTGTCAGAGAACAGGTCAAAACAAAAAGGAAAATTTTATTGTAATATTTTCACATCCATAAGCATTTTAAAAATAGAGTACACATCTGGTCACCAGTAAGCCAACTCTCTCCTTCATGAGGTATTATAACTAGGTGGTTTGCCCTACTGTCCTGCCTCTTCTGACCATCAAGCCAGGACCCTCTCTCTCCAAACTGCCAGGGCCCCAACTGGACTCCATCTCTTTGCAGAATTATGACAGAGTCCAGTCTGGGAACTGGAGCAATTTTATAGGTCCTTGCAGAAATCTGCACATGACAGTAGGGGGAGAGGGTGCCCGGCAAAATCTCAGGGCACACATGAGTGTCTTCTGCTGGACAGTCCCCCAGAGTGGGCAGCTTGGATGCAAGGTCCATGCCCAGCAGTTTGGCAGACACTGGCTTGAATGCATTCTCTGTCAATGTCCACCAAATGTACTCAGCGTTCCTCCCTCTACTGCAAAGTACCACTTCCCCAACAAGCACATGCCCCCTCTACACCCCTTCCCCAACACACATGCACACATGCACACACACACACACACACACATGACCTTCAGGGTCATACCCAACCACTCTCCTAACTCATTCAGCCACTCCTAAGGTGGGGCAGGACTAGGGGTCTTCAGTCTCTTCCTCTTTTCTTTCTAGTCTTGTTAATTGCATAAGCAGTGTTTTACTCCCCTCAGGGACTTTCCTTTTGATACTCAGAAGCTTGTTTGAGGTCAGGTGAGGTGGCTCAGGCCTGTAATCCTAGCCCTCTGGGAGGCTAAGGTGGGTGGCTGGCTGAAGGTCAGAAGTTCAAAACCAGCCTGAGCAAGAGCAAGACCCTGTCTCTACTAAAAATAGAAAGAAATTAATTGGCCAACTAAAAAAAAGCATATATAGAAAAAATTAGCTGGGCATGCTGGCTTATGCCTGTAGTCCCAGCTACTCGGGAGGCTGAGGAAGGAGGATTGCTTGAGCCCAGAAGTTTGAGGTTGCTGTGAGCTAGGCTGACGCCATGGCACTCTAGCAGGGGCAACAGAGTGAGACTTTGTTTCAAAAAAAAAAAAAAAAAGCCTGTTTGAAAGTCAAAACAAAAAAGCCTGTTTGAAAGTCAAAACAAAATGAAACTGAATATTAACTTTTTTTGTTTTGGTATTCCTGCTTTATTACTAGCTTAGAATACCCTTCCTTCTCCCCACCCCCCAACCCAAAAAGAAAATACTATTCTTTCTCCTTTCATTCCTACTATAACAATATGAATTCTTGTTGTGGCTACATGGATGATTCTGCTATGAAAGAAAAGGTCAAAAAGAAAAGGAAAAATTTAATGTTTTCATACGCATAATAAAACCAAAGACCTTTCTATGACCTGAAGAGCCCTCCATAATCTGTCTTTTCTTATGTCTCTGACCTCATTTCCATTTACTCACTATAGGAGAGCCATACTTCCTCCTTTTCTCAACATTTCTAAGCATGTTCTCATCTCAGGGCCTTTACACTTGCTGTGACCTCTACTTAAAATTCCTTTTCCACAGACACATGCTAGTTCTTTCACTCCTTCACATCCTTACTCAAAAGTCATTTTCTGGAGCTGGGCATGGTGGCTCACACCTGTAATCTCAGCACTTTGAGAGGCCGAGGTGGAAGGATTGCTTGGGAGCAGGATTTGGAGACCAACCTGAGCAACATAGCAAGACCTCATTTCTACAAAAAATATAAAAAATTAGCTGGCATGGGAGCTCATGCTTGTAGTACTAGTTACTTCGGAGGCTGAGGCAGGAGGATCACTTGAACTCAAGAGTTTGAGGTTGCTGTGAGCTATCATGATGCCACTACACTCTAGCATAAGTAACAGAGCAAGACTCTGTCTCAAAAAAAAAAGTGATTTTCTCAGTGAAAGCTTTTCTTGCCACTTCATCCAAAATTACCAATGGACTCTCTGAACATTACATATCCTTCTTCTCCCATTTTTTCTAGCTAGCTAAACACACTCTTTTTTTTTTTTTTTTTTTTTGAGACACAGTCTCACTCTTGCCTGGGCTAGAGTGCCATGGCATCAGCCTAGCTCACAGCAACCTCAAACTCCTAGGCTCAAGCAATCCTCCTGCCTCAGCCTCCTGAGTAGCGGGTACTACAGGCATGCACCACCATACCCAGCTAATTTTTATATATATATATGTTTTAGTTGGCCAATTAATTTCTTTCTATTTTTAGTAGATATGGGGGTCTCGCTTTTGCTCAGGCTGGTCTCAAACTCCTGAGCTCAAACGATCCACCCACCTTGGCCTCCCAGAGTGCTAGGATTACAGGCATGAGCCACCATGCCTGACCCCAACACACTCTTTATATTACTTATTTTATATTGCTTATTGTTAGTCTCCTCTGCCAGAAGGTAGTTTCCCTCGGGCCAGTTTTTCTCGTTTTATTATTGAATCCTCAGTGCCTGGACTAGTGCCTGGGATATTGAAGGCACTTCCTAAATATTTATTGAATGAATGAATGGATGAATATTTGATCTTAAAGGAAAGGATATATGATATGCTCAATATTACTACTCTCTAAAAGCTAGGATGAGGTAATGGCTTAAAGGATGGTTTCAGATGATCTTTACTATGCTTATTGCAATAGATTAAATACCCTTCCGTTTTATAGGCAGTTTTGGAGTGGCATGGGTATGATGTTGCAGCAACAATGGTCACAAAAATACGAGGTATTCTTTGTTATATAGCCACAAAATCCTGGTTATTTTATAACACAATATGAGCCCCATTAATACAAATGAGTACACATATGACAGGCATTATCTTATATTCTGGAATGAAACTGATAAGATTATACACATACTGAGATGCAATGATTCATAAAACAAGCACTCTTCCATAATTACTTTCTCTTTTACCTGCTCCACAAACACTAAAATCTGACTACAATCATCAAGGACAATTCATATGTTGAGCAGAATACTCACTTTGAAAGATGAACACTGATATCTTCCATAATATGTTGTAAGACATCCTGACACATCTCATGACCTTTAGAAGAGACGGAATCATTTAATGAAGAGCTCTGATAAAGCTTCCACTGTACGTGACTTTTGTCATTCCAATGCACGAAGCCTCACTAATTATCTAGCAACTGTGTAAGACTTTTAACACAGAGATTTAGAATGTAGTAGAATGTTTTGTAATAACAACTTCTAGACACAGATCCAAATATCCTTGGGTTTTACTGTGATCAAATTATGTCTCAAGTTATCAAGGTCATGTCCTGCTGTACCACAGCTTCAAGGGCTTGAGATTAGCTGCACGGGTTACACTGTGATTGTTGTATTTGGGGCTATTTCTGACCTTGTAGTGAAACTGAATAAATGTAGTGTCCTTCAATTTGAGATTTCAACATAGCCAACCAAAAATAAAAAAATAAGTAAAAAATAAAAGCAAATTCTATCATGGAAATGAACTAGAATCAATATGCTAACACTTGAAGATAGGCCAAACACTCAGAGCTATGGAGCTGCCATATTATCATCTCTATATTAGCAGAATTACTTTTAAATTTATTTTTAAGGAATGGTAGCTATTGTTATTTAACACTATTGGCTCCATGACACGTGCAGTTCTGTAGGAGAACCATGCAGTTGTCAAAAATCATAGACTGGTATCCAAAAATATTTAGGAAATAATTTAAGTTATTTATTTTAATTTCCCAAATACTATGAAAGGGGCACATAATTTTCTTTAGATTAATTCATGTCATATTCTTTTCTGTTCCATTCACCCCCCCCCATGTTTCTTCAGTATCTTTCTTTTCCACAATCACATGGAAAAATACTTCTGCTGGTTCCTAAATCTTCGTTGTATTATTCTTCTACCTTTCACCCCCTGCTGGCTGATTCTGGACCACAAATGCAATTTCACCAAACTTGACTGATAATAACAAAGCCTTCTTCAATTTAGAACAGTGTTTCTTGACCTTATTTTCACTATTTCCCTGCTAAGAAACATTTTCAGTTATTTCTTACCCCCCCCATTGTCCCTTTCATGAAATTTTTTTTTTATTTTATTTTTATTTTTATTTTTTTTTTATTTATTTATTTTTTTTGAGACAGAGTCCCGCTTTGTTGCCCAGGCTAGAGTGAGTGCCGTGGCATCAGCCTAGCTCACAGCAACCTCAAACTCCTGGCTCAAGCAATCCTCCTGCCTCAGCCTCCCAAGTAGCTGGGACTACAGGCATTCGCCACCATGCCCGGCTAATTTTTTGTATATATTAGTTGGCCAATTAATTTCTTTCTATTTATAGTAGAGACGGGGTCTCGCTCTTGCTCAGGCTGGTTTCGAACTCCTGACCTCGAGCAATCCACCCGCCTCGGCCTCCCAGAGAGCTAGGATTACAGGCGTGAGCCACCGCGCCCGGCCCTTTTCATGAAATTTTAATGCCAGATATAATGTACCTGTTTTTATACTGTGGTCCTTTGAAGGATCATAAACCATTATAGCTAAGACACCCCTCCTCCCAACCTTAAGAACCAACTTTTGCCTTCCTGGGGGCAATATTACCCTTGTCTAGAATGCATAGTTGAGAGCAGAGTCTCAACTACAGCACTATGGACATTTGGAGACAGATTATTCTTTGCTGTAGGGTGCTAACTTGTGCACTTTGGCATATTTTGCAGCATGCCTGGTCTTTATCCAATAGATGCCAGTAGCAACTGCCAGTTGTGCAATTTTAACAACCAAAAATGTCTTCAAGTGTTGACAAATGTCCACTAGGGCAGCAGTCCCAACCTTTTTGACACTAGGGACCAGTTTCATGGAAGACAATTTTTCCATCACCAGGGTAGGGAGCAATGGTAAGTGAGCAATGAGGAGCGGCTGTAAATAGAGATGAAGCTTTGATCACTGGCCCTTAAGGTTGTGGCAGGCAGTGGGGGAGGTTTAGGACTGCAGCCTTAGGGGGTAAAATTGCCCTTGTTTAGAACCACTGGTTTAAATGGAAAGAAAAGTTAATGAATGCTCAAATGGCCAAGGGTAAAGAAAAAACTTTGAACACTTATCTAATAAAAATGTTTTATTCCATCATTTTGCATTATTAAATGTTATACATAATATAATTTGCCAAGTATAGAAGGACCAAATTTATAATGGAATCCGGAACCTTCTTTATGAGGATTAAAATAGAAGAGACAGAAATCACTTTACCACAAGAAAGAATGTGAGATCTTATAACAGAAATAGAAAATATTATGAGTTAATGGATTTAACATTAATCTTAAAAACACAGGGCCACCAAATGGGGGAGTCTAATGGCCCTGCATCTAATTTTCTCACTCCTGAGCCTCCATTAAAACTATGATAAAATGATTTTTTTAAGGCATAACCACATGACTATAGGGAAAAATGAGAATTTTACAAAGCTAAAAAGCAGATGGAAGAGTAGAGTACTGATTTAACAGACCTAAGAAAGTAAATCCAGTCCAGTAAGAGGAAAAAACAGAGAACCAACACAAGTTGCATGGCAGAATATTTAAATGCTCATGAATTAGAAGTATGAGTTTATCTCTAGAGAGGGAGTGAAGGGAACAAAGCAAAATGTGTGAGAGTAGTTTGAGAAGCAGTTAGATCTCTAGATCACTTTCTCTATCCCCTGTTCCTGGGGGACTGTTGCTCCCTTTCTCTAACAGGAGACTGAAGGCTTATCCTTAAGGGAGGGTAAAACAGAAGGCACTTCAAATGGAGTACAGAAAACCCAGCTGAGGGCAAGGGCACTGTTCAAACAAAAATTGGAAAAGAAAACTTTCCAGGAAAAAAAATGAAAATTAATTTAAAGAATGTATCTCACATCTAAGACTATCTACCTAAAATAATACTAAGACATATTCTAGCAAGATTACTTGACTTGAAAAACCTTGAAGTATCTAGGAAAAAGTAACAAGTAACTGATAAGGGAAAGAAAATTAGAATCAACACACTTAAATGGTGGAAGAAAATAAAGTTTTAAAGATATCGGCCAGGCATGGTGGCTCATGCTTATAATCCTAGCACTCTGGGAGGCCGAGGTGGGAGGATCGCTCAAGGTCAGGAGTTCGAAACCAGCCTGAGCAAGAGCAAGACCCCGTCTCTACTAAAAATAGAAAGAAATTAATTAGCCAACTAAAATACATAGAAAAAAGTTAGCCAGGCCTGGTAGCACATACCTATAGTACCAGCTACTTGGGAGGCTGAGGCAGGATTGCCTAAGCCCAGGAGTTTGAGGTTGCTGTGAGCTAGGCTGATGCCATGGCACTTTAGCCTGGGCAACAGAGTGAGACTCTGTCTCAAAAAAAAAAAAAAAAAAAAGATGTATATGGTGTATATGGGAAATAAATGTGAGTCAAGGATATTGTATCCTAAAAAAACAAATTATAAGTGTGAAAGCCCCTATAAGCTGTTATCAACATGCAAAAACTCAGAGAAGAGTGTTCCTATGAGCCTTAAGGTATCTATTAGAGAATGACTTTTAGGCAACCAAATGACTAGAGATACGTTAACACGCTAAGACCAAATAAGAGGTAGAAGAGGGAAAATACAATTAGTAATGGTTTGTATGTCCTAACAATGTAAATGTATTCTCTTTATCTATTTTTTTTTTTTAGAAATGACATCTCACTCTGTCACCCAGGCTGGAGTATAGTGGCACGAGCATAGCTCACTGCTGTCTTGAACTCCTGGCCTCAAGTGATCCTCCCACCTCAGCCTCCAGAATAACTGGGACTATAGGCACATGCCACCATGCCTGGCTACTTTTTCTAAATTTTTTTGAAGAAGTGAAGTATCATCAAGTTTTCCAGGCTGGTCTTGAACTCTGAGGCTCAAACAATCCTCCTGCTTTGTCTCCCAAAGGGCTGGGATTACAGGTGTGAGGCACTGAGCCTGACCTATGTTTTAAAAGCATTGTGGGGATAGAAGAATGTAGAAGAACATGCAAAAATAAGTTAACTGTTTCAATAACCATTGAGGTAATAGGGATTCTAACAAATCCTTGATTTGGATTTCTCCTGATTGCTTTTTGTTTAGGATGCCAAAAATATGGGAATAGTTTTAATTTTCACAGAAATAGAGATTATCAGACATGTGACATGTCACTATGCTTCTTCTTCTTTTTTTTTCCACTCAAAGTTCATGGGCGAGTCACTATTCTTCTATACATGAAGTTCCCCAAAACATATCAGATCTGGTTCTTAGACAATCTAACATAAAGAGGAAGTCTGCGTTAAAAATCATGGCATTGTTGATTTTTACATGAAATTATGGAAAAGAATGTTTTTTATTAAAATGTTGGCTTCTAAAATGGCTTAAATTAAGTTTTAATATACATCAAAGATTTTTTTATATGAAAACAAAATCCAATAAAATGTCTAAGGAACGTTTTTATAAAATAGCACTTTGATTCTGTTTGCAATCTGGACAAATAAAGAACTGCTTAAGTTGCTGGCATACTGATCATTTATTTCTTTGTTTTATTATGGCCGTTAATTTTCTTACTAATGCGTTATAATAGCCCCTAGTGTATGTGAAAACAAATGAGTTAGAATCCATCCCAACACTGTTCCATGTGTTTCTGAGTCAGCTTTGTCTGAGGCAAACTGACCCACAAGGACTCTAGTTGATGTGTGCATCAAGACACGTTCACAGCTTCATTGGAGTTACTCAGAAAAAGAATTACACAATATTTAAATATTTGGCTCTTTAAATCTTGTTGAGCTTGTTTTCTGTGGAATCCAAATTTTCCCTCCCACATAGACATGAAATAGGTAGTAGGTAGAGTTTTTGCTCAGTACAGCATTTGATTGAAATTCTGAGCCAAATGTGGTTGTTCCGACTTCACACATCAACTGTTTTAGCTAACTTCTTCTTATTTCCTCACATCCCAATTTGACATTCATCTACAGCTATTTTTAAATGGTCTCAAGGGACAGACATGTATTTCTCCAATACTGACCCATTTTAGAAGATATCTGCTCCCTGCAGGAGAAGACCCTCTCTAAAGAATTACTTTTCACCTGGCTGCTTCTTGTTCTAAGGGTTTGAAGAACTATATGTAAGGATGTCAGGTTCCCAGTCTGAAGATTACATCCAAGAATTCTTATTGGGATGTGAAAAATGGTACTTATTAAAAACAGAATTTATGGGTGTGCAATATTCCTAAGACCACTGGAAATCTTTATTTACAATCTGTAAAAGTAGTTATTCTACAGAGAAAGGGGAGTTCCTTCTAATTAGTTAGGAAATGTAGAAGGGTGATAAATATGCCCGGAAATATGATAAAAAAATTTCTCATCATAATCTTGTATGATCGAAATATGAAAAATGAAAAAGTATGTAAAAAGAAAAATAGGTAAGAAATTAACTATACATCAAAAACTCAAGGGCATGTTAATAATGGAGAGATTTCCTCTTGAGAAAGCTAAGAACTGAAACAGATCTTAATTTTTAGGAATGATTTTTCTTGACTACTATAAAAAAAGAAATAATATAAAAAAAGAAATATTTAATGCCAAATGATAACAAAGAGTGAGAAAAAATAACACTGTCTTTTCATTTCATTTAAGGAAATGTAAGGGGCTTCCAGATAGCTGAACCTTCCAGGGGAGGTTCCTGGTGGGTGGTGTGCACAGGAAGAGCAAGAAAGCTTATCCCCCATACTTTACTCTTCATCTGTATCCATGGTAATATCCTTTATAATAAACTGGTAAACATAAGTGTTTCCCTGAGTTCTTTCAGCTGCTCTAGCAAATTAATCAAACCTAAAGAGGGGGTCGTAGGAACCCCAACTAGAAGTCCATCTGTCAGAAGCTCCAGAGGCCCAGAATTGGTATTTGGGAAGAAAGGGGAATCTTGTGGGACTGAGCCCTCAACCCGTGGCATCTGATGCTTATCTCTAGATAGATAGTGTGAGAATTGAATTGGAAGTTGTCCACTGCTTGCTTGGTGTGTGGTTAAAAACCACACACATTTGGTCACAGAAGTCTTCTGTGTTGATGATTATTGTGGTGTGAAAGTAGGGGGAAAAACATAGTTTGAGTTTCCTCTCCTTCAGGAGGCTATTGCTATAATCCAGACAAGAGGTAGTGGCAGCTGAGACCACGGTGTTATCTGTAGAGGTGGAGAGCAGTTTGTAGATTCTGGGTCCATTGTGAAGGTAAGATGGCAAGGTGTTCTGAAAGACCAAAGAGGAGCCAAGTTTCACACCAGCTACCACCTGGAGAGAGCCTGTTCGACTGGTAGAAATAAGACCTGATGTATTTGTTTTCTGGGGCAGCTGTAGCAAGGTGCCATGGGCTAGGTGACTTAAACAAGAGAGTTATGTTGTCTTCCAGCTTTGGAGGCTAGAATTCAGAAATCAAGGTGTCTTTGACAGGATGGATCCTTTCTGAGGGTTGTGAGGAAGAACACAGAAGTTATAAAAGTTATAAAAACTTTGTGTTTTTATAATGCTATCATTAGATTAAGAGCCACCCTAATCACCCCAAACTGGTATCAGCTGAATTATGTCCTTCAAATGTATATGTTGAACTCCTAAACCCCACTACCTCAGAATGCGACTATATTTAGAAAAAGGACCTTTGAAAAGGTAATTTACTTAAAATGAGGTCATAATGGTGGGTCCTAATTCAATATGATTGGTGCCCTTTATAAGAGGAGATTAGGACACAGACTTGCACAGAGGGAAGACTACATGAAGACAGAGGGAGAAGATGGCCACCGACATGCCAAGGAGAAATCAACTCTACTGACACCTTCATCTTGGACTTCTAGACTCCAGAAACTGTGAGGAAATAGATTTCTGTTGTTTAAGCCTCCCAGTCTGTAGTGCTTTGTTATGGCAGCCCTAGGAAACCAATGCATCAATTTAACTTGATTATCTGCTGAAATCGTCCAAATGAAACCACATTTGTAGGTGCTGGAGGTTAGGACTTCAGCTTCTTTTTGGAGGACACAATTTAATGCATAACACCAGACACAAATAAGCAGAGATGAAGGATGAAGAGATTCCAGTGGCACTGGATCTCCGGTTCTAGTCCCTGAGTTCTATGAGTTGTTCTCTTTCCTGTCTCTCCTCTTGGATTCTCTGAGCTTCACCAGGATCCTTCCATTAACTTTCCTTTTGTGCTTAACTTGAGTTGAATTTTCTATCACTTTGAACCGAGACTCCTACCTAATATAATATGGAAGAAAAAATTAGCTGTTCTAAGTTCATATGCCAAAAGAAAAAAAGACCCTTTATAGCCTTGTCTGTTTCTATCTCTAAATCAGCACAGCTCCTGAGACCTTTGAAAGTTGGGTTGTCTTTCACCTTTATTTATTTTTTTGAGACAGAGTCTCACTCTGTTGCCCCAGTGAGAGTGTCATGGTGTCAGCCTCACTCACAGCAACCTCAAACTCCTGGGCTCAAGTGATCTTCCTGCCTCAGCCTCCTGAGTAGCTAAGACTACAGGCATGCACCACCATGCCTGGCTAATTTTTTCTATATATTTTTAGTTGTCTAGCTAATTTCCTTCTATTTTTAGTAGAGACGGGGTCTCACTCTTGCTTAGAGCTAGTCTCAAACTCCTGAGCTCAAACGATCCACTGCCTCTCAGAGTGCTAGGATTACAGGTGTATGCCACCACACCTGTCCGTCTTTCACCTTTATATTTTCAACTCTCTGTGTTTACCCTCCTCAGCTTGAGTGTTTAGAAATCCATATTTATTTTGTTTGTTAGGTCAAACTGCATCCTTTAAAGCCAATTCACCTCACAATATAAGTACAAAAAATGAAATTTTCTTTGCAATAGCAGGTAGCAATTAATGACATGCATTTTTTAAAAAATCTTATTTTTTTTTCTTTCCAGACAGGATTTTGCTCTGTCACCCAGGCTGGACTACAGTGGCATGATCTTAGCTCACTACAGCCTTGAACTCCTGAACTCAAACAATTTTCCCACCTCAGCCTCCCAAGTACCTGGGCCTATAGGCATGCCCCACCATGCCCGGTAATTGTTCTATTTTTTGCAGAGATAAGCTCTGGCTATGTTGTCAAGGCTAATTTCAAACTCCTGACCTCAAGCGATCCTCCTGCCTCAGCTTCTGAAAGTACTAGAATTACAGTTGTGAGCCACCAAGGCTGGTCTCTTGTAAAGATTGAATGTATATATTCAATCCTTCAAACAGCATCTGAATTTAAGAATACACTTATTATTTGATAGCTGTCATTATTCTTGGGTGTTATACTTCCTTGATTGATAACATTATCATTTCAGCCTATTTCATCAATCAGATAGTCCTTTGAGGGAAAAAAAAAAAAAGGTAATAATAGTCTAAGACAAAGTTGTGCAGTTTGTGTTTTGTCCCTCAGTTTACTCTTCATTTTCCCTGGGGCCCTTCATGGTTTCCTCCTCCCCTGACTCTTCCCCAATTTCCCCTTCCCTTACGCATTCTAGCCCTCTAGAACCTGAACACACAGACCTTCTTCCCCTAGAAAAATATGTAGGAAGGAAAAGAACTTGTCAAATTTATTTATGTTGAGGCTTAATATGTTATCTTTACCTTTATAAGTTATATCTCATCTGAAATTCTCTCTGTATGCCTTTGGTATTATTATTGTTATAATTATTATTACTATCTGTAGTACTACCACAATTGTTCTTCAGTAATTTCTGGCCTTCAGGCTGGTGTGAGATCAGTCTTCTAAAATTGGTCTTCTTAGATAGGAAGCATCTATTGAGGTAAGGAGATAAGGAGGCTGTGTGGATGTGCCCCAGAAAGGAGCACAACAAAAGGAGCACAACTTTGAGGGGGGTGGGGAGCACAGGCCCTGAAGAGGGGATAAGGATGGAGCTCAACCATAGTATTATTATTCACAGTTTACAGATGAATAAACTGAAGCTTGGAGAGGTTAATTAACTCATCCAAAGGGAACAGAATCCAGTTTCTCCAGAGTTTTATCTGCAAAGATGTAAACTAATAGGTTCAAAGTCAGTACATGAAAACTGGAATGACTTGAAACCAAAACATACAAGAGTGTCTAAATTAAAGTCACTGATGTTTCTAAAGAAAGGATAAGCCAGTCAAAAGAGGTGTTGGTGACTTATGGAATCATGAGAAAATAAAATTCAAAAGGTAAACGTGGATGTTGGAGAAACTACCCCTAGAAATAGAAGATTCAAGTAAGGACTTTTTGAATAATTCTTTCCCCATTAGAATTTTTTTTTTTTCTCCTAAAATGGTCACATCAAAATTAACATCAAACAACTGTCTGATTTGACATCTTGGTCAGTCACCAAATTAATAAGAGCATTTCTAACGGATGTGGTAGTGATGCCTCAGAATAAAGTGGTTGCTGATTTTGCTTTAGCTCCCAATAGCTTGAATGACCATAAATAAAAAAGAAAAAGAAATATAAAAACAGATCCTCATAGGTTAAATATAACATTTATAGAGGCAAAGTAAGATTTTAGCTAACATAGCAATTTAACTCACTCTTCTCTCTTTAAATGTTATAATTTTCTGTAGTTGTAAGCCAAAAAAGCTTTCCTATTTTTAGTGTTAGAATTCCACATAAAAATATTTTCTGTGTTTTGGAGAGGAATTTGGACCTGGTATTGCAGTCACCTGCAAATTCAAAGTTTTCAGAAATAAGGGAAAATATTTCTCTAAGTTAAAGGAAAAGAGATCTTTCTGAGTACCTAAAATACTCAGAATTCCTAGTAAATTTCTGTAAATGAAAGCATGAGAGTAATAGAGTTCTTAGTATTTACTACAAATGCTTCATCTAACTGAGAAAGAGATGGTTTGCGTAAATTTTGCAATATGCCATCTCTTTTCCATTTTTAGAAACTTACAAAATCAGATTTCGTTTGCACATATTATAAGCATTTTGGCATTTTGTGTGGGCCAGATTTCAAGGGGAAACAGTGAGGTTATTATCTCCTCTATGACACATTTGAATGGCCACTCCCATGTAATTCCAGCTTTCAAAAACTGTAGAATTTCCAGCCACAGACAGCAAATAGATTTCGTTTGTTATTCACAGTTATGACTGTATAAAAAACTGAAAGCAGTAAATATAACTAACATGGCTGTATTTTGTGAGGATTTTTAAAAAAGGGATTGCATATGTCTTTCAAACTACATATTAGTGAAGCAAATCACTACCATTTAAAGAATCTCTCATGATAGTCTTATATTCTAAGAAAATGTTTCACAAAAATTGAATTTCCTGGTTCAATTTATTTTTTATTTTTCATAGGTAGTTATGAAACTGTTAAACAGTTAAAAAACTGTTTATTTTTTATTGACAAATAAAAATTGTATATATTTACCATATACAACATGTTATTTTGAAATAGATATACATTGGGGAATGGACAAATTGAGCTAATTAATATATATAATTACTTCACATACTTACTTTTGTGCCAAGAATCCTTAAAAATATCTCTCAGCAATTTTTAAAAATATAACACATGATTAACTATATTCTGCTGGTTCAAATTAACTGGAAAAAATATAAATTAAAATTTTCCTGTATAAATGTTTAAAATGGGGCATCAAAAATTCCATAATTTTAAAATAAATATATTTTTAATATATATATTTTTTGAGACAGAGTCTCACTGTGTTGCCCAGGCTAGAGTGAGTGCCATGGTGTCAGCCTAGCTCACAGCAACCTCAATCTGCTGGTCTCAAGCTATCCTCTTGCCTCAGCCTCACAAGTAGCTGGGACTACAGGCATGCGCCACCATGCCTGGCTAATTTTTGTATATATACTTTTAGTTGGTCAATTAATTTCTTTCTATTTTTAGTAGAGACGAGGCCTTGCTCAGGCTGGTTTCGAACTTCTGACCTTGAGCGATCCGCCTGCCTTGGCCTCCCAGAGTGCTAGGGTTACAGGCATGAGCCACTGCGCCCAGCCTAAAATAAATATTAATGTCAAAATAGACATTATTTGTTATTAATGGAATCATATCTATATCTCTCAGTATGGTCCCCCTGCCTCAAATCTCTCTTTATCTTATTCACACTCCCCATTAATATAAAGTTTTCTTATAAAATAGAATTTCCTAAAGTATGCTGCAGAAGAGAGATGAGAATAGGAAAAAAGGGGTTCCATAGTCACATACATTTAGAAATCAGGAGGTTAAATAATATTAACCGGCTTATTTAATGGGAAGCAAATAGGGAATGCAGCACTCCTCATATTTCTTTAATCACAAATCCTTATTTACAGTATTGGTATTCCTCTAAATCTAGAAGCAATTTTGAAGTTGATATTCCAAAATAATAATAATAAAGAAAAAAAACTTTTAGGGTCCCAGTTCCTACAGAATAGAGTCCAGGCTCTTGAGCATGACATTCTTATTATTTGTAATGGCCCCCAATTCATCTTTCCTGTGCCTTTGGCCAAATCACCTACCTTCTCCTACACCTTTACCATCTGAAATCATTTGAAATTCCCTCATAGTCTCACATCTCTCTGCCCTCCCTCATGGTGTCCCTTCCAGCCTAGAGTGCTCTTTTTGATATTTTTGTTCAACCTTCGAAGTTTCATACCAGTTTTACTCCCTTTGTAAATCCTTGCCACCCTCTCTCTCTTTCAACTTCACAGATGTGCTCCTATAGCACCTTGTTCTCGATTGTTTACAAAGGTTGTTACCATGAAGTTGACAAAAGTCTCACTCTCATCTAGATTGTGAGTTCTCCTGACAGCAACTCAGCTTTTATTTGGACCACCAATAAGAACTACAATGCCTGAAACTTGGTAGGTGCTTGTTAACTCATGGCTAAGAACACAAATATATATGTGTATATATGTATGTATATATTTTATTTTAATGAAGACTCTTATACTTTTTCCACCTTATGAAGGAAGAGAAATAAACCAATTTTATAGACAATTAAAGTCCAAATATTAATTTCATAATTCTTAGATAATTTAGATTTGATTATATAAATTCAGTCTAAAATGTATAATACTATATATGGACTACTAGTTCACCACTGAGTTTTAGTGCTTTAAAAAATTCATGCCCAAATACCAATTAAGATTCTTTCATTGCTAAAATTATCATAAATACCATCAAAACAAGTTTAAATTAGAGAGGAAAATATTGCCAATAAAGCTTTAATCCATAACACAAAAATTTCATGGGTTAGTTAATGCTTCTAACACATTTATGTTTTTTTTTTTTTTTTTTTTTTTTTTTTTTTTTATTTTATTTTTTTTTTTGAGACAGAGTCTCGCTTTGTTGCCCAGGCTAGAGTGAGTGCCGTGGCGTCAGCCTCGCTCACAGCAACCTCAAACTCCTGGGCTCGAGTGATCCTTCTGCCTCAGCCTCCCAGGTAGCTGGGACTACAGGCATGCGCCACCATGCCCGGCTAATTTTTTATATATATATCAGTTGGCCAATTAATTTCTTTCTATTTATAGTAGAGACGGGGTCTCGCTCTTGCTCAGGCTGGTTTCGAACTCCTGACCTTGAGCAATCCACCCGCCTCGGCCTCCCAAGAGCTAGGATTACAGGCGTGAGCCACAGCGCCCGGCCGACATTTATGGTTTTAAAAGGATTAAAGTGGCATGCTATGATCCAGGTGAAGAAATTGCAGTTATCCTTTTAAAAAACTTTGCCTAAAAAGTAAACTTTCTAAAATGAAGTTTCTGTATATATAGATCCGTGAGCACTACATTTCTTTAATTGAGAAGTTACATCATCTGCTGGACGCCCACCCTGAAGTACCTCTGAGGATAGCGTAATAACATACCAGGCTAATGAGAATATTCTACTAATGAGGACAGTCACAAGTATGAAAATGTGGGCTGATAAAAATAACTAGTGTTGTCATGACTTTACCACAAATTTTGTCAGGTTTTTTTTTCTTTTGCATATTAATTAATCATTATTTAATAGACTACAGATGTGCTATTAACAGCTATTTTCTAAACAGTGACTTTATTTATTTATATATTTATTTATTTATTATTATTTTTTTTTTTGTAACTGACAAAGTCAGTTGAAAGTGCCAATGTGCCAAAAGAAAACACTGGGTGCCAAAATAATTCAATATTTTTATGTCTAAATTCTGCATAGGACTTGATTTAGGGCCTTACTGTTTTGCTCTTAGAAAGGGAATTTTCAAAAGGTTATTTTAGTAGATAAAGTAATATAACAGTCTTTGCTGAATATGCTGTATCTGACCTAACCTAAGAGAAAAGTCAAAGAATCAGATGTGAGCCTGACTCAATTAAATGTACAAAGTTCATTTCTCTTGAAATCTCTTTTTCACTGAGTTTCTAAAGTCAGTTCACTTGATTTGCATAGAAAATGGCTTTAGTTTGTTAACCAAGGAGAGGTGTTAAAAAAGAAAAAAAAAAAAAAAGAAAAAAAAGAAAATGGCTTTAGAAAAGTTGAGAATTGTTTCAATGATATCCTTGTTAAAACTGTCAGATTTGAAAGTTTAGCCAGGGTGTAAACAAACTCAGGATGTGACATAACGCAGCAGTGGAAAGCTATGGGCAAGGATGAGTTTTCTTCAGCATAGAAAATAAGTATATAATTTTAAAAGCTGGGAACTATTGGGGAAAAAGCTGCCTAGTGCTAATATGTGTGAGTCTACAAATGTGAAAATCATAACACACGTCCATTTTTCTTTTCCATATCAGCGATTCAGCCTATTGGGCAGAATCTATAAATGATTTTCTTGCTTATGGATTTTACTCCTATTACAATCGATATGATTCATTCATTAAAGATGACCACAGGGGAAAGTGGTCAGAGAAACTACCAAAAAGTAAAATATTGCCAAAATGTGAAGATAAGGTTACATACATTTTATTCTATATATTCGATGCTTTAAAATTTCATGCAAAGGGAAAGTGTTTTACTTAGGATGTTTTTTATATCACCAGAAAACACCTAAATTAGGTAAAATGAATAGATTGGATTTTTATCTGGCTAAGTCATTTCCATTTGCTGATTCTTTTACTCTAAACACCTTTTAAAAAGTAATAGATATTCAACTGGCATTGCTGTTTTATGCCTTTGGCTACTATGGACATCACAGTTCACTGACAATTTATTATGATCATGACACCGCTACTGTAGTTGTGATAATGTAGAATGATAAACTTTTAAAATATACACATGCACACACACATTTAACTGCAAAGTAATAATAATCACATACAAAAATCTGTTGCTAATAAATAATACTTTCTTCCAAAATGTTGTCATAGTTACATAAAGCATTCTTAAAGTCAGAACCTTCAGAAAATGAAGCAAATTATTTTCTTGATACAAATCCTCAATTTAAACGCATTTCCTAAAGATGTGGCCAAGGAAGAAAGATGATATTCACAGCATATTATGAGAGTCATTTTTCTAGGTACTTTTTTTCCTATGAATTAATCTTACCATGCTAATCCTTGCCATATGGCATATAAGAAGCCATACTAAACAGAGTACAAAGACATGTTTTTTTCCTTAGCTCTGCCACTTACAACTACTAAATAATCTATAGGATGCCTTCTAGTTCTAAAGTTCTGTGCTACAGTTATTGTCACATGTATCCTCTTTCGTTATTTAAATTCCAAACATCAAAAGAATTTAGATTATTTGATATCTAATGAAATCTATTATCACAATAAATCCATGAATAAGCAACATAGCCATGATTTAAAATTTTTCATTTCTGCTTTGAATATTTAAAAATACAACCAAGGCTGGGCTTGGTGGCTCACGCCTGTAATCCTAGCACTCTGGGAGGCTGAGGCAGGCGGATTGTTGGAGCTCAGGAGTTCGAGACCAGCCTGAGCAAGTGCAAGACCCCGACTCTACTATAAATAGAAAGAAATTAATTGGCCAACTAATATATATATAGAAAAAATTATCCGGGCATGGTGGCACATGCCTGTAGTCCCAGCTACTCAGGAGGCCGAGGCAGGAGGATCACTTGAGCCCAGGAGTTTGAGGTTGCTGTGAGTGAGCTAGGCTGATGCCACAGCACTCTAGCCAGGGCAACAGAGAGAGACTCTGTCTCAAAAATAAATAAATAAATAAATAAATAAATAAAAATACAACCAGTTTCCTAATAGTCTTTAGCAGCTATATCTCAAATGTTCACAATACAGAAATATTTTAAATTTTCTATTGATAAAATATGCCTATAGTACAATATTCAAAAGGAGCAAAAGGTTATATAAAGAAAAGTAAGTCTCTTTCTTACACTGCCACTCAACTCCCCTTCTCAAATAGTCACTTTTACCAGGTTTTTATGCATATATTCTTTTAAAGATAATCCATATATTCAAAAATAGACACACACAAATATTATGGAGATGCATAATTGGAAAAGTAAAGAATGTGTCACCACAAATGTAACATTCTCCTTCCTAAAGGAGACACACAGCCACACCCCCCAATGTGAGTGAAGACTTAGGCAAAAGGTGATGTGAAAAACTTGTTAATTAGGCCGGGCGTAGTGGCTCACGCCTGTAATCCTAGCACTTTGGGAGGCCGAGGCGGGCAAATTGCTCAAGGTCAGGAGTTCGAAACCAGCCTGAGCGAGACCCCGTCTCTACCAAAAATAGAAATAAATTAATTGACCAACTAAAAATATATATACAAAAAATTAGCCGGGCATGGTGGCGCATGCCTGTAGTCCCAGCTACTCGGGAGGCTGAGGCAGTAGGATCGCTGAGCCCCGGAGATTGAGGTTGCTGTGAGCCAGGCTGACTCCACGGCACTCACTCTAGCCTGGGCAACAAAGTGAGACTCTGTCTCAAAAAAAAAAACAAAAAAAAACTTGTTAATTAATGATGCAGTCATAACAGATAAAAACAAAAAGATAAAGACTGCAATGGTGACATTACACAAGCAAGCTTGGGAGGAAACTGCTTTGCCTTTGCAACCTGCTGGAATGGGAATAATGTTGACTTCATCATCAGATCTGCATTTGAATCTTGTGATTGCCCCTTATTAGCTTCATGGCCTTGGGCAAAATAATTTGTTCTCTGGCACGTTTTCAATTTCAAAAGTGTAATGATAAGTTATAACTCATCATGTAGTCCTCAGTATTGTGAGATAGTGTTTATATGAGATTTTGCATATAAAATTCTATTTTTTACTGCTTTGAAAATCACAGACTTAAACATCTTTCATGGACTTTTTAAAGAAGGAAAACAAACAATACAACATCAATCAAGTAGGTAGAAACATTTCCCATGGTAATGCAAAATTCCATGTAAAATGCAATTGGAATCATCCCCTAGCCTCCTGACCTCCTAGCCAGCCAGCTGCACAGGCCCACCTCTGTCATTTCATTATCCTTGCAATAACCTGAGTCTTTCCTTTTCTGGCTGACTTTTTTAACCTCACCTATGGCAATAGGATGGGGTTCTCCTATATAAAAAGTTAAGATAGGCCGGGCACGGTGGCTCACGCCTGTAATCCTAGCTCTCTGGGAGGCCAAGGCGGGCGGATTGCTCGAGGTCAGGAGTTCGAAACCAGCCTGAGCAAGAGCAAGACCCCATCTCTACTATAAATAGAAAGAAATTAATTGGCCAACTAATATATACAAAAAATTAGCCGGGCATGGTGGCGAATGCCTGTAGTCCCAGCTACTTGGGAGGCTGAGGCAGGAGGATCGCTTGAGCCCAGGAGTTTGAGGTTGCTGTGAGCTAGGCTGACGCCTCGGCACTCACTCTAGCCTGGGCAACAAAGTGAGACTCTGTCTCAAAAAAAAAAAAAAAAAAGTTAAGATAATTTTTCTCCTATGAATTCAAATATCATCAATAAAAAACTAAATTATCTTCAGTATACTCTGTTTACTAAAGAAGATGAAATCAAAACATATTTGGGGGGAAGGGGGGACATGGGCAATATATGTAACCTTAACACTTGTACCCCCATAATACGCTAAAATAAAAAAATAAACATATTTGGAAACTATGGGCTTTTGAAACAAAAATTTCCTAATAGCTAACTTGGGAATTTATAGAGGAATCTATTGTCCAGAATAACAGAATACCCCATTTTATCAAATGACAGGTTTGTTGTACATCTAAGGAAGTCCAGTTGGAAAACTGGGCTGTTTGGGAACATGTGTATTTAAGTTAGCCTTGAGTTAATCAGTTTTTTGACCTAGAGGCCCTTTGGGCTTACTTACAAGCCACACCCTCATTTGTAATCTATCCCAATAGCCTTATCTCATTGAAATGTATTGCATCATTCCCTTGATACCGATTTTTCATGGATATTTAGTTCTCTCATCATAAAGTTATTAAATCCCCCCCCAAAAAAAGAATGAAAAAATCAAATAAATACAGAAAACCTACGATGTCGTGGGTAACAAGAATTTATCGAAAGTTTCTTCTCTCCCTCACTTGCACTACCAGAAGAAATGCAGGGAGGGAATCTGTTACAAACCCAGGCCTTGGATTAAGCTGCTCAAACTTTCCCAGATATCCTTGAAATAAGAATAAATGTGAGTGATTCTGGCAGGGTCCCCATGAACACATCAGTTAGGTAACTGTTTTTCATAAATTCCACAGATCTGTGGCAGTGACTATATTAATGTAGAAATAAGGGCAAAGAAAGTTACCATTTTTATGAAACCATTCATGATTAAGTGTGATAAACAAGTGTCATAAACAAGGTCATGGTAAACTCTACTTGTTCAGAATTGTGCACACATCTCTGGTTCAGGGTCAAGAAGCATAAGTATCCTGTAGAACACAATCTGTCATTTTTATATTTTCATGAATTTGTTAATTGCTAGAAATATATCCTCTAATGCCAATATGTACATACTTAGGAATTAGAAAGAAACTTGATTTCAGGGAATACTGTAGAGGTAAGATTTTTAAAACACAATTCAAAATGTTGAGTAACTATTGGCTTTTGAAAATGGTATAAATTTTCAATAGAATATACATAAAGGAGTCTTTATGATGCTTAACAATTTTCATAATTTCATAATTTATATGAGCACAGGGACCTATAGAATTAGTAACAAAGATAGCATTAATACGATTAGTCATAAATTATTTATAAAAAATAAATAAAATTCTTCATATTTAGGTTCCTTTCCATCCCCATCTTACTCTCCTTTAAATCTTCCTCTAGCTCCAGAGACTATTTGAGCACCTTTACAAGTTTATGGTGAATAGTCAGTAATTTCAACAGATATTAAATACCTTAGTTACTTTAAATAATTAGGACTTTAAATTTTTTAAAATTATGTTTATACTCTCCTCTGTTTTAAAATAATGGCCAGTTATATTTTGCTTATTAATAATATAGGGAAAATGACTTCAAAATTAAATTTCTGGTAATCTAAACTATGTACAACTAAGCATGTTTTTAATAAAAGTTAAACAGTACTCAAATTAAAAATGAAAAACATTTTTAAATCACTAGAGAGCCTAACAAAAAAAAGACATCAAATAATTCCTCTAGTAGAATTATAACTAGAATAAAAATTCTTATTATTAACATTAATTTACTGTGCTTTATTTATTTATTTTAGACATGGAGGTCTCTCTCTGCCGCCCAGGCTGGAGTGCATTGGCAAGAGCATAGCTCACTGAAGCCTCAAACTCCTGGGCTTAAGTGATCCTCCTGCCTCAGCCTCCCAAGTAGCTGGAATTAACAGACATGAGGCATCATGCCTGGTTTAATTCGCTGTGATTTCATAGATGTTCTCAATTATCTGCTGCTAATTAATTATAGCATCTAACATTTATTGCATATCTATAGATCAGACATATACTTAATCTTCGTAACAACCTAAGATAGCTATTAGGATTACTCTTTTTTTTTTCTATTTTCTTTTTTTTAATATTTTAATCTTTTTACCAAAAGCTTGACTAGTGAACATATTAGGAATATTAATTTAACAGATAAAGAAAAAAGGGTTAAGAGAAGTTAAGAAGCTTGGCATAAGCCCCACAACTCATGGATGACTGGGATCAGAACTCTGGTCTTGGCTGGGCGTGGTGGCTCATGCCTGTAATCCTAGCACTCTGGGAGGCTGAGGCGGGTGGATTGCTCAAGGTCAGGAGTTCAAAACCAGCCTGAGCAAGAGTGAGGCCCCATCTCTACTATAAATAGAAAGTTATTAATTGGCCAACTAATATATATAGAAAAAATTATCTGGGCATGGTGGCGAATGCCTGTAGTCCCAGCTATTTGGGAGGCTGAGGCAGCAGGATTGCTTGAGCCCAGTAGGTTGAGGTTGCTGTGAGCTAGGGTGACTCCTGGGCAACAAAGCGAGACTCTGTCTCAAAAAAAAAAAAAGAACGCTGGTCTAGCTGACCCATGCTTCTCTAATTAATGATCATTCTTCTCCCTGAGCTTTGACCAAATCCAGAATCTGAGGAAAACACAGTGATAATTTTTTATAAAGGGGTTTGCAATATTGTTGGTGTTTTTTTGCAGAATTTACTTTGAATTAAGGATCCAAACTTTATAATCAACTTTTAAGTCTCTATTTCTAACAAAGTAAAGTTGGTAAAGATTATACCTGTATATCATGTAATGTTTCAAAAGGTTTTGTGAGTTCCTAGGACTTTTTGAAGGAGATACACGAAGTTTGTTGCATGACATGCAAATCCATTTAAGTTTCTAAGAGAGTTTAGCTTAAAATTGGACCAAAAGATTGAGTGAAAGCCATTCTACTTTGCATTTTAAATATCATTTACAGTGTTGCATATATAATTATTAATATGTCCTAATTTTTTACAATAATAGGTTAAATTAATGATAGCTACTATTATAAACATGAAAATAGACTAAAATTAGACAAAATTAATACAAATATTTAAGCTGGAATTATTGAGGAAGGAACTGGTTTATACAAGTACATTTTACAGGAAGTGTAGATTTACTGTGTTAATTAATGCCATGTGTTTGACAAAGGTCCTGAATATTGTTCCTTGGGAGCCATTTGCTGCCTGATCTCTGCTTATTTTAATGTGTAAGAATGGGGATTCCATACGTCAGTTTCTTCAGCCAGAGAGGGAAGCTACTCTTTTTCCAATTTTACATTGCTGCTACTCTTCTCTCTTGACAGGTGTTGCTTGTTGTTCATTATTTCCTACTTCTGCTGGGCACTAACCTCTGCTCCTTATCCTTATCTCATGGTTTATCTGCTTTTCCTTTTCCTTTTGCTCTTCTGTCTTCAATTGTTTCTCCTGCTCTTCTTGGCTTTCACCCCATAACTGTAATATTTTTCAAACTTCACCAGCTCACCATAGTAATTCTTTCCTTTTTTATTGATGAAGCAGATGGGAAGAAATCTTTGAGCTTTGTATTTCTTGCAGACATTTTCATTGTTTCAGAAATTCAGGGGAGGTTTTGTTGTGTCTACATCTGGGATCAAAGCTCTCCTGATGTGATGAGTTTGACTTGTATCAACTTAGCTACACTGGAACTACATTTCCCAGAATTTCCTTCCCTGAATATTCTTACTCAGCATGGTCCACTGGAAGTGTTTTGAGCAGGAAGCCAGAAGTGAAAGACTGTCAATACTCCTTTAAACTCAGGTCAGTGCAGGGCCTGTTAAATGCTCACTTACTGAATGGCAGCAGCTGGGCCAACAGCCTCTCCAACTCCTGCTGGACATGCTGCTTCTTTTAAATCCTGAGTCAGCATGTTGGAATACTCCAGCTTATCCTGCAGGGTGCCCCATTAATGGAAACTGTAAGCTTAGAGATAGTAACCGGACCTCCACTTTCCTACCTCAGGGCTGTGTTATCTTCCCAGCTGTATATGAGCAACTTTTTTTTTGAGACAGAGTCTCACTTTGTTGCCCAGGCTAGAGTGAGTGCTGTGGCATCAGCCTAGCTCACAGCAACCTCAATCTCCTGGGCTCAAGCAATCCTGCTGCCTCAGCCTCCCAAGTAGCTGGGACTACAGGCATATGCCACCATGCCCGGCTAATTTTTTCTCTATATATTAGTTGGCCAATTAATTTCTTTCTGTTTATAGTAGAGACGGGGTCTCACTCTTGCTCAGGTTGGTCTCTTGCTCAGGTTGGTCTCGAACTCCTGAGCTCAAACGATCCGCCCGCCTCCCAGAGAGCTAGGATTACAGGTGTAAGCCACTGCGCCCGGCCTATATGAGCAACTTTGATCACCTCCCATTTCATTCTAGTCCATTACATTTGATGCTATCATGCTATTATAATTGGATCTAATTAGCAGAAAGTAATAATGATGCCATACACAAGGGTGAGACAGTTGTGTGCCAGCAGGTGAGAAATACATCCTGCAAAGATTCAGTGAGATTTCTAGGGGTCAGTTGTATGGGGCATATCCCTTCCAAAATGAATTACAAGTTGCTCCATCTAACTCCTCATACCATTAAGAGGGACACAGTGCCGTTGGGCTTCTTTGGATTTTGAAGGTAACATATATCTCATTTGGGGATACCACTACAACCCATTTACAGTGCAACCTGAGAAGCTTTCAAATTTTAGTGAGGCCCAGAACAGAAGAAGGCTTTGCAACAGGCCCAAGCTGCCATGCAAACAGCAATACCATTTAGATGGTATGACCCTACAGATTTGAAGGTACTGAAAGCATCAGTGATGAACAGGAATGTTGTATGGTACCTTTGATAGTCCCCTGTAGGTAAATTATAGCACAAACCATTAGGATTTGGGAATGAAGCTATGCCATCTTCAGTAGAAAACTACTGCTATTTTCCTGTTAAAAAACAAAATTTTCACTTGCTACTGAACCTTAGTAGAAACTGAACCATTAAATCTCCACCACTAACTTACCATGTGACCTGAGTGAATGATAGGATATGTGATATGAGTCCCTTTATGACCTAGCAAATCATAAAAGTTGGGTGTGCACAGCAGCACTCCATAATCAAATGAAAGCAGTATATACAAGATTTGACTTTATCAGGTGCTGAAAACACAAGGAAGTTGCATGAGCAAGTGGTACAGATACTCATGACCCATATTTCTGCCATAAAGCTTCCTTTCTCTCAACCTATACCTATGGCCTTAGGGGGAGTTTTCTATGAGCAGCTACTTGGAAAAAAAATGGGGAGTGTTACAGTTCTTTTGAGAATTTGTCAACAGGTTTTTCGGTTTCACCAGAAAACCTCTGATATAGTTTGGACATTTGGCCCTTCCAAATCTCATGTTGAAATTTGATCCCCAGTGTTAGAGGTGGGGCCTGGTGGGAGGTGTTTTGGTCATGGGGGTGTATCTCTCATGATTGGCTTGGTGCCCTCCCTGCAATAATGACTGAGTTCTCACTTTACTAGTTCTCCAAAGAGCTGGTTATTTAAAGGAGCCTGGAAGCTTCTCTTCACTCTCTTGCTCATACTCTTGCTATGTAACACACCTGCTTCCTCTTTGCCTTCTGCTCAGTTGGAAGTTCCCTGAAGCTCTCACAAGGATCAGATGTTGACTCCATGCCTGTGTAGTCTGTAGAACCATGAGCCAAATAAACCTCTTTTCTTTATAAATTACCAAGCCTAAGGTATTTCCTTTATAGAAAGGCAAAATGGACTAATAAAACCCCCCACACCTAAAAAAAAAAAAAAAAAAAAAGAAGAAGAAGAAGAAGAAGAAGAAATGGGGACTTGGTTTACAGAGGATTCTGAATGACAAACTGGATTTACCTGAAAGTGAAAACCTACAGCGTTACAGCTCCAATCAGAGGTGCCCCGTTGGTAACTAAGACCTCTAGACCAATAGAGCTCAGAGCACAAAGTCTTGACCAATGGGGTCATGAAAAACTACTTAAAGCAGCAAGGATGGAGATTATATATGGGCTCAGAAACATGGACCTCCACTCACTAAGGGTGATCCAGCTACAACCACTGCTGAATGCTCAATTTGACAGCAGCAGAGATCAATACTGAATCTCCGATATGCACCATTCACTGGAGGGAATCAGCCAGTCACCTGGTGGCAGATCAATTACATTATAACCACCTCTACCACAGAAGAGGCAGCACACTGTCCTTACCGGAATAAACATACTCAAAATGAAGTTGCTTTCCTCCCCACAATCCTTCTGACAAAACCATCAGCCTTGGACATACAAAATGCCTATTTTCAGCATTAGTTCTAACTAAGAAACTAATTGTAGAGATTATAAAGTGTGGCAATAGGCTTATGGTCATGGAATTTACTGGTCTTCCCATATTTCCTGTCACTTTTAAGTGGTTGGCTGAACAAATAGTAAAAATGAACTTTTGAAGACCTGGTTATGGCACTAGGGAGGTGGCAACACCTTGGAGGACTGTAGGGGCTTATGGAATGGGGTAAATGTACTAGCAATCAGAGACAAGTATATGATTCTGTTTCTCCCCTAGCCAGGATTCAGAGGTCTGAGAATTAAGTAATAAGGGTAGGAATGGTTCCTCTAACGAGTACCACTAGTGATCCACTAATGAAATTTTTGCTTTCTGTTCTTGATCTTTGAGCTCTGTTTGTCTAGAGGTCTTTAATTACCAAGGAAGGAAGGTTGCTATCAGTGAACACAGCAATAGTTCCATTAAACTGGAAAATGAGACTTTTACTAGGCCTTTTTTGACTTCTTATACCAATGAATCAACAGGTACTGGTTGAGGGAATTAATTCTAATATCAAGGGGAAATGAGTCACTACTATATAATGGGGGAAGGAATAATATATCTGGAATGCATTAGATCCCATGGGTGCCTCTTAGAGCTTCCAAGGCAATAAAAAACAATACAATATGGGCAGTACTGCTTAAGGTCCAGAACCTTTTGGAATGAATAGTAAACATAGCTCAATATTTATTATTTTATTTTATTGAGGCAGAGTCTCACTTTGTTGCCCCAGCTAGAGTGAGTGCCGTGGCATCAGCCTAGCTCACAGCAACCTCAAACTCCTAGGCTCAAGCAATCCTACTGCCTCAGCCTCCCGAGTAGCTGGGACTACAGGCATGAGCCACCATGCCCGGCTAATTTTTTTGTATATATATTTTTAGTTGGTCAATTAATTTCTTTCTATTTTTAGTAGAGACGGGGTCTCACTCAGGCTGGTTTTGAACTCCTGACCTCGAGCAATCTGCCCTCCTCAACCTCCCAGAGTGCTAGGATTACAGGCGTGAGCCACCACGCCCGGCCTATTATTTTATATTAAAGGGGAAATGTGACTCAGCTAGAAGAGAAACAAAAATAAACGAAAGCTAGATAAAGGGGTTTTATATCTTTATTAGGGGCAATGTTAATGTGTTTACAATTGTCTAAAGGATAATTGTGTCATATTGAAGACTTTCCTATTGTCTTTGTTTGGAAGTTAAGTATCATTAAAAGACATGCATTTGATGCGGTGATTATTTGTATTATGTCAACTTAATCTAAGTAGAAACTTCAGTTCTTAGACTTCCCTTCCCTGCATAGTTCAGAGTCAATATGGGCTACAAAGAACATTTTTCACAAGATTTGGAAGGTAGGTGTGAAGGAGCAAACATATTCCTCCGGAAGTCTGTCCAGGGAACAAGGCATTTTTGCATCTCACACACATTGTTGCTTATCTGCTGACTCACATGGTTGATGTGAGGAAGCAGCTGGTCCCTCAGCACTTCCAGCTCCTGTTGGATCTTCTGATTCAGCTTCTCTGGCTTCTGGGCCAAGTGCATGTTTAGCTACCAGAAAAAGGGCTCCAGTTTCTCGTGCAGGATGTCCACATCCTGGAAGTTGAAGGCTTGGAGGCAGAGACACACAGGACTTTCGCTTCTTCCTTTCGGTTTTGAGCTTAGCTCCACAGGTTCAGCTTTTCCTTGTTTCTTCCACTTCATGTCTATCTACCCCTCCTGACCACCTCCCATGCCAACTTCAGACCCCAGCATCAGACTCAGAAACAATGGCTCCATGTAGGCTGTGTAAAGAGCTCCTACAATTATTTTATGAGATCAAATCCCTACAATAAATTCTTTATTTTACATGTTTATATTTACTAGTGGTTCTGCATCTCTGACTGATGCTCCTGAGTCTCAAAAGCCCCACTGGAAGATAATCAAAGTGTTTTCTTATATGTCCAGCACTCTGCAAGGATTTCAGAAAGACTGGGGGATAATGAGGCAAGATCCTTACCTTCCATTATCTGGCAAATTAATTTATAGACACATTTTTTCTTCATGATTCTTGATTTTAAATTATGTCATCTTGCCAAATGTCAATAACCTCTTGCAGTAATTTTAATGCTATTCTCTTAACTGAAGGAGGTGGGCTGTATCTTCAAGGGACCCAGAATCTGCCTTGAAAATCACTTTTTCTAGTATATTCACCACTTGAATTTGCTTTGTCATGATATATTTTTGTTCTTTAAAAATTAAATGCAAAAAAAAAAAAAAATAAAGTCAAGCTGTTTTAGGAAACTAGTAATTTCATTAGCAAAAATTGAAGACTATAATCCCAAGAAATACCTTTAAGCCTATTCTGCAATGGAACACTTGGGAATAATTAAAGACTGGCTGAAAATTAAACTTCAAGTTATGTTCAAGCTAATAAAGGCAACCTGGCAAGAATCAGGCAATAGTTTTATAGGAAGGAGATTGTTCGCCAATAAAAAAATGGATCTCTATGTCTGCAATGGCAATTCTGATTTTCATATGTGATTGGACAGCACTTCCTAGGCTTTCTCAGCCTACGCTACTGGCTACTATGGTGATTATGTATCATCCAAAGAAAATTTCATCAAAGTCCATCTGTCTTATTTGATAGTTCTGGGTGCCATTTAGCTAACTATCATTAATTCTTACGAGAAAAATCTAATAAATTCTATGTGCAAGTTCATCATTCAGTGTATATAATATTGAATTTGAACTTAACTAAAGTTTAGTATGTATTCCCTTTAATCTGTACCAAAAATTCAAAGCAGATCAATATCCCAACTCAAACTTTTCACAAAAGCAAAGTCTTACAGGTTTTAAGTGCTTGTGAAATTATACTAATGCAAAGTACTGCAAATTTTAGTTCTTAAAGGTAAAAGCAAACTTAATAAAGACTTATGCCACATCTTTTTTTCTTCTTTTCAAGAACAAAAAGTTATACTTGGCAGGTCATATATTTCCAGTTATGGCAATCAGTTTTCTCTGCTTTGAATAACTGCAAATTATCCAAAGATGCTATTAATATTTCTATGTGTGCTCACTCACAGTCATGGTTACTAATACTTTCTTTCAAAGGATTCTGGATTCCAAGATTACAGTACATCATAGTGACATATGAACTATTAATATGCTGTTCTTGAGGCCATTCTCCTCAGGAACATGTGCTACCATCAGGAAGGTTAACAGGCAGATTAAAAAAAAAAAGATTGCCATCCAAAGTCATATTGTGGCTGAGGCGCAGTAAAGAGAAAGGAAAGTGAAATGTCATAGAGTTCTATTCATCTTGTTTTACCTAACTGAAGTCATGATTGAATATTACAGCCCACCTTCTCAACATCAAACTCCCACTAATATAAGAACACAATGTGAGTCTATTCCTAAGAAATACCCAGATAAAAGCACTTCTCAATCTCCCACATATGCAATTACCTTATGATGTTCATGAGAAGCCTTTTCTGAACCAGAAGTTCTCAACTGTTCCCAGGAAGACTTCTGTCAAGAGATCCTTAAAAAGATACAGACTTTTGTGTTGCAACATCCAGTTTACAAATTATTTGCATGTATATTATCTTATTTGATATTTACAAGGACCCTTTAGTGTAGTCAGAATAGATTTATATTTTTCCTATTTCTAAATGCAAAAACAATATAGCTATAGCTATATTCACCATTAAAACTTAGCCAGATCTTCTAACTCCTATTTCAGGGTTCTTTCTGACACCATACTGATCTCAATAGAAATATACTCTTGAACTATTTTCCATAAATGACAATTAAACAAGTTTCCATGGACAAAACACACATAGCTTTTTTAACAGTTGACTTAAACTCAGAACCTCTAGGCATTTTACAAACAGTAAATTCAGAAGGCCTCACTGAGATAGGAATTTTGCCTAAATTGTTTTATAGAAAAAAATAAGTCAAAGCTTACAATGATATTATAATAAGTTCCAGGAAATCAAACAGTGAAGAAATAAGCCAAATAATTCTTCTTCATCTAGGACTGTCACCAGATCAGGATTAATCAAGTATAGTTTGTGAGCTACCTGTTTCAGAATCACCTAGGATATGTGTGAAAACTGCCAGTTCATAGGTCTTGACACAGACCTGGGGAATCAGTCTAGGGACCCTGTAATCTGCATTTTGCAGATTACTATTTTGCAGATTTGCTATTATGCACACTACTGTTTGAGAATTGTTGCTTTGCAAAGTTTTACTCCCGAGACAAAAAAAAAACTACTAAAGAGTTATAATGAATACAAGAAATTTCAGAGATCTGTCATAGAAATACATACACTATTAGGATGAAATGTGAACTACACATACCTGAAATGAAGTCAGCCAGAAACAAAGTGTTTTATGCCACTGAATTAGTTGTGTTCACGTGATACCGTGTGTGCTTTTTTATGGTCATCTCACTTTCAGAACACATGATACTACTTGTATCCTATTTTATTGATCTATAAAATGCAAATACTATTTGGGTGTTCTCAAAATGTGAGGATTAACTCAGTGATAATAATAAATGTGTTAATATATGCAAGCAGAGGGTAATAAAAGACAAGATTGTAGGAAAAAGCTCAGGAATATTATTTTCCATCCCTGAGAAAATTGTTACTTGTATTTCAATGAAGAGCAGTTATTCAAACAGAAATAATAGTGATGACTCTCAAAACTGGCAGCAGTTATAATAAGTCAGCATATTTAGTAATAAATAGGTCACACTGTCTATAAAACCCTTACTTTGATTGGGAATCCTACAACAGGAGCTGCCTTGACCTGCCTGGCTCTAGTAAGTCTTTGTCCTGATGGTTAGATAATTAGTGAGAACATTGCAACTGTGTGAGAACTACAGCTTCACCAGCTGATCTTAGCAAAGGAAAACATGTATTATTATCTTTCTTTTAATAGTAGCTATGATTAACCATAATAAAATATATGACTAGTAATTTCAACAGCACATGAATCCCTGAAATTATTTCTTGCTAGGACTGAGAAAGTTTTAGATTAAGAACTCTTAATTTAAACTTATAATTTAGGTTTAAACTATTCATTACAAAAATCAAGCCAAAGCTGAGAGAAATTATCTGGGGTCTAAGGAAAACAATCTCTCTTTCATGATGATTTTTTTTTTTCCTCAAGTGAAAAACCACTCAAGTTCCTACTCTTTCCCTTTTTACTTTCTACTCTCAGATCTATGGAAACAAACATCTCTGTCTAGCCCCTGACAATAATTTTGAAAAGCAACCGTATTTTGTGAGCTACATTTTGAACAACCAGAAAGAACTTTTTGAAGTTAAAAAATTCCTTTTGAAAACAGCAAAGTTACTTTCCTTTTTTTTTTTTTTTCGTTCTGTATGCTTAATTTTCACTACATTAATTTGTGAGGAGTCAAATTACCCCTTTGACATGTTTATGTTATCTGAAATCTATGTAGGTTTCTTTTTACTAACACTAAGGATCTAAAGTAGTAAATCCATTCTTTTTTTTTTTTTTTTTTTTTTTTATTTTTTTATTTTTTTGAGACAGAGTCTCGCTTTGTTGTCCAGGCTAGAGTGAGTGCCGTGGCGTCAGCCTAGCTCACAGCAACCTCAAACTCCTGGGCTCGAGTGATCCTTCTGCCTCAGCCTCCCGAGTAGCTGGGACTACAGGCATGCGCCACCATGCCCGGCTAATTTTTTATATATATATATCAGTTGGCCAATTGATGTCTTTCTATTTATAGTAGAGACGGGGTCTCGCTCTTGCTCAGGCTGGTTTTGAACTCCTGACCTTGAGCAATCCGCCCGCCTCGGCCTCCCAAGAGCTAGGATTACAGGCGTGAGCCACAGCGCCCGGCCTGTAAATCCATTCTTTATAGAACAAATCCTCTAGGTTTGCATTCATCTTCAGAAGACTAGTTGCTGCCTTTGGGAGAAGATGATACTGGAGTGAAGCATTTCTTCTTGATTTATACTAATCTGCTGAGCTGGCTTGCTACCCAAGGAATGGACATCTGTTATTCTAGCAGTTTATGTGAGAAGGAACTGGCACATCCTATTAGAATTTTCAGCTACAAAAGTGTTGGGAAGAGCAACTCCTCTGGAGCAAGTCACTCCACGTATCTATTTTCTGAAAAACAAGAGACACTATTAGGATACCAATAAATATCTTTGGGAAATATAATATCTTAGATCCTATGTGTTTTCTTCTTCAGTGGTGCTCTGTGGAACATACATAATCAATGTGTTTTGTGCAAACAAGCATTATCTTTTTCTTTTATTATATTTAATGGTAACATCGTAAACATTCCTAGGGGAAAAAAAACTACAGTGGATGTAAATGGAACCTGGCGTAGACTCAGGTTTTTACAAAAGCACATGAACCACCTTGATGATCTGATGAATCAAGAAAACCCTGTTTGTTGGGTATTTCAAACAAGGCCTTTAACAAAATAAGCTCTGATATGCTGCTGCTTTTTTGACAGCAGCCATGAATCACTGATAGAAAACCATGAGAACACAGCTGGTAGACTTAATTATATATCATTACCCAAAATAATAGCGGCGTTTTAGGTATGAATTAAACCTTTAGTGGTAGAGACTTGCATCATTTGGGATTGTTAGACAATCCAATGATTTAAAAAATCCGTAGACAAAACACTTAAGGTTTCTTGTTCATTTAGGAGAAGTTGCAGTTTCTTTGTATTCATTTTTCAAGGCTTTGGAAGGAGGAAAGAGTGATTCTTTTATGAAAGCAGAAGAAAAGCTTTTATTAAAGGTAGGAGACAATATTCACATTGAGAGAGAATAAAACACATCACCAAAATGGGCTCAGAACCATGCAATCACAGCCTGGAATGAGACCTCATGTGCCATTTAATTTGACCTTCTGACTCCAGTCAGGACTTTATCCAGGGATCTTTGTAAGGTAGGACCCACTTACTCTCTAGAGTTAGGACTCCAGTTGCTCATCCTCCCCACAGGATTTCTGCTCTGATGCCAGAGCATGGTACAAGTCAAAAGGAACACTGGCTTGGGTTTGTGAAAGCTGGTAAGAAACTTCTCTTTCCTTTCTTTCCCAGCAGAGTTCAATAGGTGAGAGGGAAAAAAATATGATACTGATGATTTGTAAAGATGCAGAAAACTTTAGAAGAATCATTGATTGTGGATATGTGTCTGGCTTCAAGGTCTTCTGAGAGGCCATGTACTCAATCCTTCTCCTTTTAAACAGAAATGAGTCTAAACCAGAAATCACAAACAGGTACTTTTACAAACCAGAGGTGACTCCAGAAAACATCTTTAGTTTGATCCATGCTGTGTTTTTATCTTAATGTGAACTTTTTTATAAGTCATGTTTCCAATAAGAATTCTAATTAATTCCCAGGTTTCAGGTTCTAGGTTTCAGAGAAAAGGCAACCCTCAGTCAGTATTCCTTCAAGGCCCCAAGCCCACGTGCTAAGTGATGTCTGTCCCTCCCTGTGAGAGGGGGCGGGAGCTCTTTGGTTAGCTGACATCTTAGAGCCCTACTTAGAGCATTAGAGCCACTCAGTAAGCTCCAATAACTTGTAAGGGCTTAAATGTTTGAGGACCCATTTAAACCACCTTTTTTTTTTCTTTGAGACACAGTCTCGCTTTGTTGCCCAGGCTAGAGTGAGTGCCATGGCATCAGCCTAGCTCACAGCAACCTCAAACTCCTGGGCTCAAGCAATCCTGCTGCCTCAGCCTCCCTAGTAGCTGGGAATACAGGCATGCGCCACCATGCCCAGCTAATTTTTTCTATATATATTAGTTGGCCAATTAATTTCTTTCTATTTATAGTAGAGATAGGGTCTTGCTCTTGCTCAGGCTGGTTTTGAACTCCTGACCTTGAGCAATCCGCCCACCTCGGCCTCCCAGAGTGCTAGGATTACAGGCGTGAGCCACCATGCCCGGCCTACACCATCTTAAGTAGATTTTCTTTTGATTCTAATCATTAATATTTGTTGAAAAATAGATTTTACAATATCTGTTATAAATTCATTCCCATTCTCTGACAGAAAGTTCTCACCTGACATTTACATAACTTGCTTCTATAGACTTGATATAGTCTGTCTCTTAATGTGTGAAAAAAAACAGCTATCATTACCAAAATATTTCATTTTTTTCTCAAGCAATTTTTGTTGGCTCTTATTAAGTCAATTTTAAGTAAGAACCCTTCCTCTTTAGAGACCTCCTGATTTTCCAGCATAAACCAGGCTTGTCCCTTGCTATTGGGAAAAAGGCCAATGAAGAATAGAGAGCCCTTGGTAATACCAAGACTGACCCACTCTCCTGATCAGCCATGGCCATGTCTCCCTGGTCCTGCCCCATCCTTCCCAGGTCTGGTATAAACAGTTAAGCAGTATGGGCAGAGCTACACCTTCACCATCACTGAAACACATTGAATTGGCCACTTAAGCTCAAACGAAGCCGCTCACTTCACCCCTAACTCCCACATTTCTGTCATAAAGAAAAATATAGAACATGGAAATCTTAAGTCATTCTGTCTAAATGGGATATATCTGGACTGTGTAAAATTGTTTCATTATCATTATATCATTGTAATGTTGTAATTAGCAGGGAGGAGGAGACAGGGTAACAGATGAGTTGTCTTCTGATCTCTATAGTCCTGTGAACCAAAGTGTGGTTTTCTTCCCTCCAGCTCAAACAGCATTGTTATTTTAGTTTCTTCTCCCAGGACTATTTCTCAACTTTAATGCTTCTTATTGTGCTTTTCCAGTCTCAACTCTTACTCTCAGAGCACTTTTCCTCATGAATAGAATAAACTTCTTTTGTACTCATCTAAGCTCTCTGAGTTTTTTTCCTTGTTCTATTCCATTACATTAAGGAAAACTAGCTGTTATTTTCTACAATGCATACTTTTAAATTATTTTTAATTGTAGGTATTCATCTCACTAGCCCCTTCTCTAGTATAAATAATTGCAATTACTATAAGCATTTCTGACCAAATAGACTTTTCCCATATTTATTATTAAAAATTATTTTTTAGAAACCTTAAAATCTGTACCCCCATAATATGCTGAAATAAAAAAAAATTGTTTTTTAGAGATTGGGGTCTTGTTATGTTGCCCCAACTGGTCTTAAAATCCTGGCCTCAAGCAATCTTCCTGTCTCGGTCTCCCAAAGTGCTGGTATTATAGGAGTGAGCCACCATGTCCAGCCAATTTTCCTCATATTTAAGTTTATTTGTATTTGTTTTCTCTTTATACTTACTCAAGTTCTCTAAATCTCACTCAAGTTAAGAGAACTAAAACTTCACAAAGCACTATAATAAAAGTATAATAAAGGCCTTACCTACACTAAATATGATAAAGAGTTTATTTCATGGTTTCTAATAGTTCTATTTCCATTTGTATTCCTGAACCAAAAAAAACCAATTTTTTTTTTTTTTTTACCATGGTACCATGTTAGCTCATGTTTTATTTGTGATACATTATGGATTCTGGACTCTCACAGTGTAAACTTCCCCTTCCTCAACCTTGACAATGTAATATTGATTATTGTTTCTCAACTAGTTGTGCATCTACAGGTTGTCAGTTTGTCTTATGTCTCCAACAACTTTTATGAATATGTGTGTGCATAACTTCTATGTTGCAGTTTATTTATTTATAGTTTTTGCCTTTACCCTACTTCTACCTCTCATTATTAGATTGAGCTCTACAAATGTAAAGTTCATGTCATTAATTTGGTTTCTCCAAGCACCAGTATAAAACTTGGCATAAGAAAATGTAATAATTGATGCTTGTTAATTGCCTAAATGGCAAACCAGCTACATCTTCTTGGGCTAGGACCTTCGAATTTCACAGAATTGCATCGAACTAAGAATATTTTTGCTAAAAAAAAAAAAAAAAAAAGCAATAAAAAAATAACAGTTGTGTATGTATAGTATATATACACATATACATATATATTAATATTTGTGAATTATGGTTTAAATGGTATAAATTGTGTGAGCACAAAAAAACCAAATGACAAATGACATCTAGATTTTATTAAATATACAGTTAAGTTAGTCTAGTCTATGAGTTCTTGAGAATTGTTTCTATCCTTATATACTACCATGCCTTATACTTCTATAACTACAAGAGAAAAACACAAATGTATTCAGAAGAAAAATTATGAGTAAAGGGAGACAATGAAAAAAGAAGGAAATCATGGTGATAATGCAGTTTATAATTCTACCAAGGTTGAAAGTGTTTCATGAGATGCTACTAAAAGAGAAATGCATTTGTAATTTTATATAGGGAGAAGGTTATGCAAACAAAAACTATTAGTATGCAAAGAATCTTGAACCAAGATTTGGCTTATACTGTACCACTTTAAATATTCCTCTGGCTTTCTCCACTTATTGATAAATGAACCTTGAAAAGTAAATTACAAATACCAAACTGGTTTTTTCTATTTCTTTCATGAAGAAAAACAATTAATTTGTCCTAATAAGTTGTGTTATTGCAAACTTATAGCATTTATTGCTTAGTGCTTTGTTTTAAATGATTACAAATTAATAAAACTTTGTACTAAAAGTTCATCCTGCTTTGATAAAATACAGTCTTACACAGCATATACCTTGAAAGGTGATTCTTTACAAGAGTACTGACCACATTATTCCTCCAAATAGGGAGCTCTTTGGAAATATTTAAATTATGATTTTATTTATAAGAGGGAATATTTATTGCAGTTTTCAGTGATACATATATATAGAAAGGTTACAATTTTTATCTCTTTATTTTATCACAACTGAAAGGGCTTTATGTTTTCTAATAAATTCTGAAAGAAAAAACTGACCTTTCCTGTATGACAAGCTTACAGAAAGCACTACAAAATGGATTGGACTTCTAAAGCTTATTTATTCTAATATGCCATAATTTCTTTAAGTGGAAATATTTACTTTTCTAGATTGGGACTGAGAAGCAATGCTAAACTACTCATTTTTTAAAAAAACGTTTAACCAAGTGGAGATAACTTTAATCATATGTGTGTTAAAATGCAAAAAACACTAAGTATCATTGGAAATAGACCATAGAAGTTGTCTGCTCATAAAATGTTTCTTATGTACCCAGAGACATTAAATCAGCTTTAGAACAAAGACATGTAAAGTGATTGCTCTTTTGTGTTGAGGTTTTGTTTTATTAATTTCCAGATTTATGTAGTGACTGTTAGGTATAAATGTCCAATGAAGCTAGCAATAAAATAATGTTTGAATAAAGAACTAATTCTTAGTAGACATTTGGCACTTCACTGCGTCTCCCCAAACATACCTTCATAAAATCTCCCATTCATAAGCATCAGGGTGTTAACTACAAGCCATTAAAAATCGTATTATGGGACTCAGCTTGGCCAGTGAAGAGAGGACTTTCCTAAGATTAGGTTCTGCTCTGACTCTGAGGTTTTAGAAATACTTGCCAAAGATGGGATAAACTTAAATATTCTTTAGGTTGCTTAGGTTTCCAGGGGCAACGAAATGTACTTTAATTTTTTTTTTAAGCTTAGGACTTATTAATACAATGTAGTAGTAGTACCTTGGCCTAAGAGCTTACTTCGCATCCAAATCTGAAGAATATGACCAATGGGGGGGTGGGGGGGAAGAAAGCATTAAATCACCTTAGAATGATCAACAATTTAAAGGTAATTTAGATATATTACAGAAATTTCATTTGAGGTCTTGCCTACTACAAGCCTTACCTTATAAAATATTCCTTCATATCTGCCAAACCTTAGAATAACCCTTGTAAAAACCATAAATATGGTGTAGATAAACAGTGGCAGTCTTACATAATGAGGTGTCCTTGCCAAATGGGAGTAAAAGAAGACAAGAAGCCTGCCTCCCACTAAGCAACACGTTCCAGGCCTAGCAAGCCTGAAACATCATCATTCATGGAGTGGTCTGGCTCCAGCAGAAGTTAAGGTTCCTGCTGGGCTACCAAAAGGGAGAGCCCTGCAGAGCCCTTCACGGCAGCATGGTATCAACCTATCCTGCTAATAGGCTATCTATTAGCTAATACCATCTATTAACTTGTGCTAATAGTATGAGTAAAGATTCTGTTATCATTACCATGTGTAGCACAGTGCATCACATCTAATTCATGCTTGATAAATGTTTGCTGAATTAAATTACTTTTTAATTTCCAGATGAGTTTTTAAAGAAGTTATTTGCTCCATAAACAGGATGGACACTGCATAGTGAAAGTTACACAGAAATAGCATTTTCTCCTAGGAAGTATCAAACTGACTCAGTTGAAATATTTCAACAAAGGACAAAGAATAAAGTAGTTGGAATAAAAGTTAAATATTAATGACAAATGTTCTTTCATGTGCTACAAAAAGGGAATGTGTTTAATTGGAAAGAATTAGAGATACAATGAGTTAGAGAAAACATCAGCTTCCGTTAAGCATTCTTTTTGGAGGTGAGGCTTCATAGGATAAAACAGTTACTATGACAGTGAAGGATACTTTATTTTTCAGCTCCATCTCTTATTAGATAGGCAAACTTGGGTAAATTATGTAATCTCTCTGTGCTTCAATTTTTTCTAAAACTGAGATAATAATACTACCTATCTTGTAAGGTTGTTATAAGTTTTAAATGTGTTAATTTTGTAAAGTCCTTAGAACCATGCCTGGCACTCATGAAGCATAAATGTTTGTTAACTAACTAACTAAAATTTAAAAAGCCCTTACCCCAGGAATAAAGCAGTAGTATCTAATAGTGGAAAAAGTTGGAGAATAGATATGAACCCACAAAGATAAGAGATAAACACTCCAATTTTTATAGTTATTTATTTTTTCTTAAAAACTTCAACTGTTTCGCACTGCATTAATAATATTTAATTACTATTTTAATAGTCATGCTCAGTGTGTTGTTGCATTTTATATTATCCTTTTCCATCTGCTTTTCAAAAATAAGAATTATTAAGGAAGGCAATGAAATTTTTTCAGAAAATAAAATTAGAAAAAAAAACAGGGAAATAAAAGCTGTCCATTAATGTTCCTTTTGATCATCTTTTCTTCCTACCTAATTTGGCCTAAGTTTGCTTGGAAGTCTCTCAGCAATAGCCATTAGATCTAGTTGTAGCCTACAGCTTCTCTGAAAAGTCAAAGATACCTAGCACTTGTATACCTTTTAATATTACTATTACACGTGTTAAACATCAGTGATCAATGGGCTATTGGATAGCACAGTTGCTACTTGACAGTTTACGTAATACGAGATCAAATTTATTTAAAGGAATCTAAGCAAATCCCAACTCTTGGGCTTTTATGAGCACCATTAAGAAGGACTTTAATATCCTGATTCTGACATAATAGGTCATTAAATATGAAATATCTGATTTCTAATCAAAAGTGTACTTTATTATATCTCAAACAAGAATTAGTACAATTAATCAAAGTATACACCTAAATTATCGACACAGTTTTGCCATCTTAATGGTAGCTTCTTCATGCCAGCAGCGAAGAAGCCTGGAGAGTGAGTGGAGATGAAATCGCTATAGGTGTTTTCCGCAGCATGTTTTTTTTTCACAGCTTGTTATGAATTAAATATTTTTCCTTGCAAGAAGTGGTCCAAAGCCTGCAAGAAGTGGTAGTCAGTTGGTGCAAGGTCTAGTGAATATGGTAGATGACAGAGAGTTTCCAACTCCAGCCTCTGTAGTTTGAGCAGCCTTGTTTGTGTGACATGTGGTCTAAAGTTGTCTTGCAAGAGGATTGGCCTGTCTCTACTGACCAATCTCAGCTGCTTAATTACAATCATCCTCATCATTTCATCCAATTGATTACAGTAGACATCCGCTGTAATCGATCAGGTTTCATGAGGTCTTAGTGGATAATACCAGTACTGGACCACCAAACACACATCATTAGCTTTTCGGGACAAATATTCTGTTTTGAACTGTGTTTCGGTACTTCATCCTTATCCAACCCTTAAGAGAGGTTGCAAACATCAAAAAGAATCTATTTTTCATCACACATAACAATACAGTGTAGAAATGGTTCACCTTTATGTTGTGACACCAAAGAAAGGCAAGCTTCCAGATGATTTCTCTTCTGACTCTTGTTTAATTAATGTGGAACCCATCTATCCAACTTCTTTATCTTGCTGATCTGTTTCAAATGGTCCAATATTGTTGGAATAATAACATCAAACCTTGCTGCTAATTCATGCATAGGTTGAGATGGATTCACTTCCACTACAGCTTTCAGCTCATTGTTATCCACCTTGGTCTCAGGTCGCACACATGGTTCATTTTTAAGATTAAAATCAGGCCGGGCGCGGTGGCTCACGCCTGTAATCCTAGCACTCTGGGAGGCCGAGGCGGGCGGATCGTTTGAGCTCAGGAGTTCGAAACCAACCTGAGCAAGAGCGAGACCCCGTCTCTACTATAAATAGAAACAAATTAATTGGCCAACTAATATATATAGAAAAAATTAGCTGGGCATGGTGGCACATGCCTGTAGTCCCAGCTACTCGGGAGGCTGAGGCAGGAGGATTGCTTGAGCCCAGGAGGAGTTTGAGGTTGCTGTGAGCTAGGTTGATGCCATGGCAGTCACTTTAGCCTGGGCAACAAAGCGAGACTCTGTCTCAAAAAAAAAAAAAAAAAAGATTAAAATCACCAGAATGGAACTTCTCCAACCATTGATGTGCTGTGCATTCATTAGCCACATCCTTCCTAAACACTTTGTTGATATTTCGAGCTGCTTACATTGTATTTGTTCCATGACAGAACCGATATTTGAAAATAACATGAATTTTTTACTTATCCCTGGTTCCACAAAAATTGCTCTAAAAAAATGTGAAAGAAATCACAAGCCAAAACATGTGTTTGAAAGACTGAGGATGTACCTTCACAATAAAAATAGAACAAAAAGTGTCAAAGTGAAATGTCAGAGATATCCACTGTCAAACTTAATACTTAAGGAAATTGGATATTTCATACTTAATAACTTAATACATTTGACCTGCCACTAACCTTTAAAATATTTTTCTCTTTTCTGTTTTAGTTTCTACAGATAAGCCTGAGAGGAACAAAGCCTTTTTTTTATTATGGAGATGTAAAGAGATATAGCTGAGATCATCCAAATTAGGAATTGATGAAGACATACTGTATAAATCCAAGTAATTATTATTTTTAAATATTTTAGATATTTTTAGATACTATCTAATTGAGGCAATATAATTCAATATATTATATAAATTCAATTGAACAACTATATTATAGAGCACTTATTGAGTTAAGGATAATGAGAATACTAAAAGGAAGAAGGTAAGTCATCTACCCTAAAAGAGCTTACACTCTGATGGGGAAAGGCAAAATACAAGCATGTGTCTATAAAAAAATTGACAAGTGCCGTAACAGAGGCACAATTGAGTGTCAAGAAGGGCTGGCAAGTCAGTACTCAATCCCAAGGTGAGACAATACAGGAAAGTATTATAAAGGAAGAGGTATCATTGCATCTGGTCTTGAAGTATAAGATTAAAATTGTATTGTATTTAATGTGAAATATATACAATATGAAAATAACTCAATTTTCATATTATAATTCACAAGAATATAGAAAGAGGAAATGGTCACATGCCTACTGTAGGATTCAATGTATACATGTACTTGGCTTTAGAGCAGATCAGCACACTGCTTCTTACTACTAGAAGATATTATAAAAGGTTGTCTAAATATATCAGCTCTCTCGGGTTGGTATTTAGATCTATCATGGATCATTTTGACAGAAATCTGAATTGAAATGTTTTTGAGAACTCTTCCATTTCTAGACTATAAAATATGGCTTAACATATTAGCCTCCATCATTCCAAATTAATGAAAACATGAAAAAACATATCCTCTTTCAGTACAATGTTTCTTGTATGGATTATTTAGGTTTTCGTTTGAGTGAGTACAAACCTGGTCTAGAAAATGGATAGCTCAATCCCTTTTAATCTGTTGAAAGCTTGCCACTTCTGCTACATCTGGACATAACTAATTCTGAGAAAAATCAAGAAATGGTTTGTCTTAGGTGTTCTTCTACCACCTCTTTCTACCCTCATCTGTCATTCTGGGAGCATCATTTTTGTTTTCTTCTTGCAGGGCCTTATTTGCCATTGCCATACAAATTCCCCTCAGGAGCTGGTCCCTCTTGAAGCCCACAGCTATTTGTAGTTTATATTGTGACTAGTACAGGCCAAAATGCCTTCCAGAAACACTATATCCATGATTTGGGGTTAGTATGGAAAATATTGGTCAGCATGTGCTTTCAGGCATCCTTTAACTAACACCTACTGACATTTCATGAGACCCAATATCACATGTTCCTATTCCTGTGGGTTTCTGTTTCTCTGCCTTTCTCTGTCATAACTTCATTATTTGCCAATACAATGCACAGGATATAAACACGCTGTGATTTACCCCTTACAAAGGGGCATGGCTTGCTTGCAACAGAGGCAATAGCAGCTTGTTCTACAGAGTCTTCAGAGGGTTCACTGCCTGCTACCCTTGTGCAAATCAGGCTTCCTCAGTAAGACTTTCCTCTAGGGGGGTCTTTACTCCGACTCCAGACACAACATCTCTAAATGCAAGACAGAAACATAAACCTCAAAGCAAAACACTGGCTAGCAAAAAAAAAAAAAAAAAAAAAAAAAAAAGGTGAGAAACAGCCCTTGTAAGTAGGAATATTCTCAGTTGTTTCATAAATAGTTTCCCACCTTCTTTTATCTACTTCAGTAAATAATAACTAAATGGAAAACTTCTTGGTGCCATGGCACCTCAGCTAATTAAAGAAAGAAAATAAACGTTTTGGGAGAAGGTGCTCTGACACTGGGTGTGAACCTTGAGAAAGAAAATCATGACATGACAAGTCCATTCTCCATATTTTGTAAGGCTATAGCAGCACTATGCTGGCTTGGACCTGCTTGCTTCTGGTTGTTAATTTAGGAAAATGTTACAGATTACAAGGCAACACTCCCCTTGTCTTCTACAGCAACCTCAGCCATCTTTCTTCTAGAGACCAGTAATTTATAAAAAATCCTTGTTAGATATTGTAGCAAGGGAAATGTTAACAGTGTCTGTAATTTACTTAATGGATAATTTTACTCTCTACAGTCAGGGTAAATGACATTTATGTGAGATCTGGTCTATGTTGCTTTGAAAATATCTTACTTAAAAGGAAGCCAAGGTAAATGTTCAACTTTTTCAGACTCTAGGGAAATTTTTCACTTTGTTTCTTACTGAAATGAAATTCATTTCACATCTATGCATGGATTGAGGGGTTGTGATTGTGAGGCCTAGTGTTTGGTTCGGACCATGTGGTCCTGGATTTTTTATGTTCATAGTGGCAGAAATTTTCACAGCTACAAAAATGTTTCTGGGACTAAGCAGCTACAAACTGTCTAGCACCTGTTTAAGGAAAAAAACATGACTTTTTTTTTTCTTTCTGGAGCCACAGTCTTGCTCTGTCACCCAGGCTAGAGTACAGCGGCATTATCATAGCTCACTGCAACCTCAAACTCCTGGGCCCAAGCAATCATCCCACCTCAGCCTCCCAGAGTGCTAGGATTACAGATGTGAGCCACTATACCAGGCCAAAAACATGACTGTTTAAGACAAAGTCTTCCTTAAATTCAGAGGGCTCATGAAGCTCCCAAAGCCATTTTATTATGATGCTGCAAATTAGCCACAAAACATAAAAGGAAAAACCAACTGCTCAAATAGATCAAGTCAGAAAGTTGCCTGAGAAAGTAGTCTTCCTAAAACTGATTGTATTTTTCAGAAGTGACAGCCTTCCTCAGGGAGGAAATTTCAGCAAAGAAAGCCTGTAATTCCTGAGGAGTGCTCCAAAGAGATCAACTTTCCTTTTATTACTTTGTTTTGAATTTTTCTGGGTGGCACTGCAAATGTTTGGAGCATCTCTTTATCCCCATCAGGGTTTTATTCATTTTCTTCTTTGTTAGCCTGAGACAAGGTGGCTGAATTTCAGCTGTCCTGTGCACTACCCAAACTGAACCAACAAACCTTAGACTCTAAGAGAATCCCAAACTCTCTTGTTTCCATGCGGTCGCCAGATTGCTCTTTTGATGACTCATCTATACCAGTTTGAAGAATCCAGGGGGAGAAGTGCCCTGGTGAAGACAGGGCAGGAAGCTCTTAATCCCAGGCTTTGTCAAAGCTCAACTGCAGCCTTAGAAAAGCCATTAAACTTTCTTGTCAGTTTCTTCATCAGCAAAATGGGAATCACCTGCTATTATGATTCTTAATTTTGTTTTCTTTTATGAATTGCTTTGGAGCTAAGGAGTTTTATTTATTTTGCTTAGTAGTTTAAATTAATGGGGTCAGGAATATGACACACCCTGTGTTTGGTGGTACATCCCTGATTTTCTTGCTCCGCCTATTCCATTGTTTACACATTCAAATTCATCCCACTTCTCATTGATGACTGTTTCCAGTTGGCTTTACTTTTGGTATTTAAACTTAAAAGTTATATTATGATAAAATAAGATAGCCTTTAAGGAATTTGTACTAGTCACCTATCACTAAGTGGAGTGTCACTTCAATCAGCCAGAAAAGCTGGTTGCTGGCCTAATAATTCCATCCAACTATCAGAAGTCAATTAAGAAAGCTCAGTAAATAAGCAAATTTGAAAATCAGAGAATCAAAATAGTGAAGTAAGCTTTTTAGGTATTATCTAGAAGAGTCATTAGAATTCAACAAACTCCTGAAATGTTTCATCTTTATCAAAGATTAAGATGACAGGCTTATGAAGTAAAGCAAAAAAGTGCTCACTCTTATCCCCAATGGTCACTTTAGTTCTGTTTTAAACACAACCATATATCATATATATTGAAAATATATGTACTATATTTAATTCAAAATGTTTATTTATTATTATTTTTTTTTTTGAGGCAGGGTCTCCCTCTGTTGCTGGAGTACAGTGGTGGCATCATCATAGCTCACCACAACCTCAAACTCCTAAGATCAAGCCATCCTCCTCCCTCAACCTTCTGAGTAGCTGGGACTACTGGCATGCATCACCACACTGTCAATTTTTCTATTTTTTGCAGAGATGGGTCTCATTATGCTGCCCAGTCGTGTCTTGAACTCTTGGCCTCAAGCAATCTTCACAGCTCAGCCTCCCCAAGTGAGAGGTCAAACACCTGACTAGATGTTACTATGAAGGTACTTTTTAAATGTAATTAACATTCAAATCTGTAGACTTTGAGAAAAGCAGATTACCCAATATAATGTGGGTGGGCTTTATCTAATCAGTCGAAGATTTTAAGAGAAAACAAACTGAAGTACCCTAAAAAAGAAGGGGTCCTACTTCCAAACTGCTTATACTTCCTTTATACTTACAACTGCCACATCAATTATTTTCTTGGTTTCCAGACTGTTGGCCTGTCCTGCAGATTTCAGACTTGCCAGCCCACACAGAGGCATGAGTCAATTTCTTAAAATAAAGTGCTCTCTATCTATATACAGCTATTGGTTCTGTTTTTCTGGAGAACCCTAACTAATAACACCTGCTTTTAAAAATCTTAACTTGAGATTTTTCCTTGGCCTTTACTTCACGAATCCCTCTACACACCTTCTTGGGTGATGCTGACTGAATCCATCAGTAGTCAAGGAATGCAGACACAAGAGAATGAGAGTGAATAGCAAACAAAGAGTTGAGGAAATGAAGTGGAACTGTGCTCATGCCCTGGCTATGTTTATACAAGGGCATTCCGTGCATCGCCATCCAAAAAGGAAAGGAAAAAGTGAATTTGACATACTCAGGCGGTGAGGTCTGTGCAATTAAGAACAAAGTTGAGTTGAATGCTGAGAAGAAACCATTGATGCTCATGAAATTGTGTGGGTTTTTTTTTTTATTTCGTTAGTCATAGACTTTAAAGTTACAATGTAATCTCAAATCACTAATGTCTTTTATTTCCTGATTAGCCAATGCCAAATGAATTTTGGGCCTCCCTATGAGAAGGCATATTATATTTTGCTAGTCTTCTTGGTTGGCAATGTAGCTCTGTCAGCTTAACATACACCAATTCCTCTTGTACTGACAATATTTCTCTCTGGATAATTGATTAAAAAAAAAAAGTGTCACACTAAGAAGCCCGTAAGTATCAGGAGGCCAAAGGCTCACTGCTGATCTCAGTAAAAAGCCATCCAGGGAAACAGTCCCTACTGCATAAACATTCTTTTGTGGTTACTCTGGACAGCCATGCTGAGACTTAATTTTACAGAAAGCCACACAGAACCAGAGGTGAATTAGAAGCTGGAGATCAAAGACCTAAATATTTGTAGCTTTCATAAATGAACAAGCATTGTGTTTGGATATTGCAATAATTCCCTCCATTACCAAGTTTATTTGAATCTTGGACAGCAGGTCAAATAAAGGTCAGCTAACGCCATCCAAATTGAGTAGCAAAGTTCGCCTAAGTTAGCACCTTTATATCCATATACATATTTGTGTAAAGTTTAATGATAAAGCCAACTCTGCTTCTTAACATAAGAGGAGCCTGATATTTAACTTAGGCTTGAAGTGTAGTGCTAGAGAAAGGGTCAATGATACTTCTCCCAAGCACCCTCAAAGTTCATTTTGAAAACATGTTTTTGAATACATAGAAAAGAGTCTTCAACTCATGCTACAAAATTCTAATTCAGAATTGCCATATGTGAACTGGGTATTTGAATTGATTAGATTTTATTTCCATTTTTGTTTTTATTTAAGCCCCTTAGGGATTTCAGCAATTCTTTGACTTCTGTCACTTATAATGTCCACGTAAAGAAGTCAATATTCATAAAACAGCCAACCCTGAATGTAACTTATGATTCAATATATATTGAAAGGTTCAGAGATTCAAATGTGTTACAGATTTGCCCATGTCCAACAGTCACTCTGTATTTAAGTATATATAGCAGAATATGCCTAAAACTATATCTGCATTCATTTTCCCTAAAGATCCTACCACAGTTCTACTCAGTGTGTCACTGAAGCAGTCATTTCATGTGGTGTTACCTAAGCCACAAAGAATCTATTTTTAAAATCAAAGTAACTATACAAAGCTAAGAATAATGGATGATTTTATGTATTACATCAGAAGGATGATTAAAATCCCTCCATGTTGTAAGCTTTCATGCTATCCTGTTGAATTTTTTTCCTGAGGAAAGTTATAGAAGCCCCTTTACTTAAGCTATTAAACTCTTAACTAGACAAAACAATCTAAATCACATTGTGAGAAATGAACAAGATGTTTTAACAGCTCATGTCTCTACTCTTCCCAAACTGTAAAGCTAAAAAGCTCATTGAGGAGAAAACAATGGAACAATTTTCATGCTGACTAAATCTAGAATAAGGGTGTGGTATATTCTTAGGTGCATAAGCCCATAAGAGTACTTTCCTTCATTGCTTAAGTTAATTTACATACTTATTTCCTTATTTCATGATTCAAAAGAAAACATGTAAAAATATTAGAACTGGATGCCTATCACAGAGTTGCACTGTATGGAATCAATAAAATGCTTCATTAATAGACCCTGTGAGGAACCTGTCCCAAGTTTTTCAAACTTTCTCTCATAATCATGCATAACTCCTCTTATAGCCCCCTCCCAAATAACTAGGAGGTCCTTTGTGCCCTAAGACAGTCCTCAGAAAGGTCAGACCTCTTAAAGCAAACCTTTAAAACAACTTTACCTCTTTTCTTCCTCATTTTTAACAGCTAACCATTGTTACTGAGCAATTTTAAGAATTTTTAACTCTGAATAAAAAGATATTTTATTGATCACTTGGTCAGTACCAGGTACCAAGTAGATCCTTTCTCTTTAATCCCACAGAGGAAAAAAAAATCTTACATTACATAAAAGGAAACTGATGCTTAGAAAAGCAAAATACATTACCCAATGGATATTATGAACAGATTTTAACTCAGATCTCCTAACATCCCTCCTGTATACTCTTTTTTTTTTTTTTTTTTGAGACAGAGTCTTACTCTGTTGCCTGGGCTAGAGTGCTGTGGCATCAGCCTAGCTCACAGCAACCTCAAACTCCTGGGCTCAAGCAATCCTTCTGCCTCAGCCTCCCGAGTAGCTGGGACTACAGGTATGCACCTCCATGCCCGGGCTAATTTTTTCTATATATTTTTAGTTGGCCACTTAATTTCTTTCTATTTTTAGTAGAGATGGGGTCTCACTCTTGCTCAGGCTGGTTTCGAACTCCTGACCTTGAGCAATCCTCCCGCCTTGGCCTCCCAGAGTGCTAGGATTACAGGAGTGAGTGACCACACCGGGCCCTTCCTGTATATTCTTATTGCTCTCCCTCAGATGCCTCAATTAATCTAGTATTGACTGATCTAGAACGGGGAGAGAATAAAAATCATAGGAAACAAATAAAAATGGATTTCTGTAAGAAATCAGGAAATTCAGCCAGGCATGGTGGCTTTGCCGATAAATATCAGCTACCTGGGAGGCTAGGTAGGAGGATCACTTGAGGACAGGAGTTTGAGAACAGCCTGGACAACACAGGGATACCCTGTCTCTACTGTCTCTAAAAAAAGACGAAAAAATTAGCCAGGCCTGTCAGCACACAATTACAGTCCCAGCTACTCAAGAGGCTGAGGTGGGAGGATTGTTTAAGCCCAGGAGTTATGGGCTGCAGCAGACTATGATTGTGCCACTGCACTCCAGCATGAGGGACAGAGCAAGACGCCCATCTCTAAAAATATAAGTAAATAAATGTAAATCAGGGAATTCCAAAGAGAAACTCCTCAGTCCCAGGATCACCCTGCAGTTCTAGGCAGCAGCCTCTAGTGTTCCTCACTCCTTTCTTTTGCTTTGATGGTGCCCAGCAGTAATCTGGGTAGGGATGGCTGCCCTTGAAGACAAGCACAAAGGCGCATTTCATATTAAAAGTATCTTTGTTAATCACTGTGGGAAGAATAAAGCAAGATTTGAACATTGTCAAGTCCCAGAGTTTATAAACTTCTAACCAGAGTGGCTTTTGTAGACTAGCACGAAATGGAAATCGGCCTTATTTTTCAAGGTGGAGCACCCTTATAACTTCCCTGCCATCAAGAATGCCCTGCAGGCCGGGCGTGGTGGCTCACGCCTGTAATCCTAGCACTCTGGGAGGCCGAGGAGGGTGGATTGCTTGAGGTCAGGAGATGGAAACCAGCCTGAGCAAGAGTGAGACCACGTCTCTACTATAAATAGAAAGACATTAATTGGCCAACTAATATATATAGAAAAAAACACTAGCCGAGTATGGTGGCACATGCCTGTAGTCCCAGCTACTTGGGACGCTGAGGCAGCAGGATTGCTTGAGCCCAGGAGTTTGAGGTTGCTGTGAGCTAGGCTGACGCCACGGCACTCACCCTAGCCTGGGCAACAAAGCGAGACTTTGTCTCAAAAAAAAAAAAAAAAAAAGAATGCCCTGCAGATGTTTTCCCTGTGGAATGAAAGAACAAATCAGAACTGAAAATGTCATCAAGGCAACTGATTCTAGTTCTGGGTACACAATTTATATCTTTAAGAATCTTCAACTGAATCATATTTGGAAGGCTGTGTCCTGTCCAACAGTGGTCCTCTATGAGTATCTCCTCACAAATAAGTAAAGAAGAAAAAAGTTCAACAACAAAATGAACAAAATGAAGAAAATAAGTTCACTTCTACTCAGCAGACAACAGACATTCCTTGCATGCAAAAAAACAAATATATATATATATATATTTGTCCATTTAAAATGATCTCCAGTTCTTGCTCAGAAAGTTGACTTTTCACTGAGTTCCTACTGGACTAACAGGTCTAGTTCTGAACACAAATAGGGAAAAAATACAAAGAACACTCCAAAATAAAATATATAAAACTTTTTGTCTGAAACAATAAAATTTAGTTGGTTTAGGTTTACAAATTATTACTATTTTAACTAGCAAGACATTCAAGACCACAGTGTTTTATTTATCATTATCTTTTATAAAAGGTCAACCACAGATTATATCCTGACTTTTACTGGTGGTGATTATTGGCCACTTCATAGTAAGATACCCAGTGAATCTATGAGAGTAAACTCTATGGAGCAATAAATATCTATAGTTGCTTTCTATGGCTTAGCCCTCAGAGGTCTCCCACATTGCTCATTTAAATACACTGTTGCCCATCTTTATCAACTTTCAAAGTCCTCTAGAATGTCATAAAAAGGAATGCTAAGGAGAGTGTAGAAAAGTGTAGTAGGATATTGGCAATATAAAACTATATAATATATCCCTTAGAAGATAAAGTGAAATAATACTTGACACAATAGATTTAGAAGGTCATTTTCAAGGTGCAAAATGGTTCTCAGTTTTGTCAAATACAAAAATAGAGAGTTGAACTAGATGATCAATAATGTCCTCTGTGCTATTAATATAATTATTTGATTTAATGGTGATTTGATTCAATTTCTTATATATATATATATTTTTTTTTTATGGCTTTTTTTTTTTGAGACAAAGTCTTACTTTGTTGCGCAGGCTAGAGTGAGTGCCATGGCATCACCCTAGCTCACAGCAACCTCAATCTCCTGGGCTCAAGCGATCCTCCTGCCTCAGCCTTCCGAGTAGCTGGGACTACAGGCATTTGCCACCATGCCTGGCTAATTTTTTGTATATATATTTTTAGTTGGTCAATTAATTTCTTTCTATTTTTAGTAGAGAGGGGGTCTCGCCCAGGCTGGTTTTGAACTCCAGACCTCTAGCAATCCACCCGCCTCGGCCTCCCAGAGTGCTAGGATTACAGGTGTGAGCCACCACGTCCGGCCTGATCCAATTTTTTTTTTTTTTTTTGAGACAGAGTCTCACTTTGTTGCCCAGGCTAGAGTGAGTGCCATGGTGTCAGCCTAGCTCACAGCAACCTCAAACTCCTGGCTCAAGCAATCCTCCTGCCTCAGCCTCCCAAGTAGCTGGGACTACAGGCATGCGCCACCATGCCCGGCTAATTTTTTGTATATATATTAGTTGGCCAATTAATTTCTTTCTATTTATAGTAGAGACGGGGTCTCACTCTTGCTCAGGCTGGTTTCGAACTCCTGACCTCGAGCAATCCGCCCGCCTCGGCCTCCCAGAGAGCTAGGATTACAGGCGTGAGCCACCGCGCCCGGCCATGATTCAATTTTTAATTTAAGGCTGGGTGTAAATAAAAAACTACTGTTTTGCTAAATCAGATATACTTTTCATTCAAACACAATGTTGAAGCAGTCATAATATTTTTGACCCAGATTGTGGTTTTGAAAAGAAAAAAATTATTTAGTAACTTGAGTTATCCCTGTTGGTTCTCTTTATTGATTGCACTATTTTCTTTTTGGTCATGTGGTCACCGTCTCTAGGGCAAAGCTTCATTACCAATTATATCATTAAGTTACTTATTGGATTATCATTAAGTAACCTAGTAATTCCTTTCCAATCCAGATATAGTTTTCACATTTCAAATCCTGCTTCAGATTAAGGTTAGTAATAGATCACTAAGCAATTTTATTTTGTTGATATCATTAAAATTACTCTCCATAGGCTGGGCACAGTGGCTCACGCCTGTAATCCTAGCACTCTGGGAGGCCAAGGCGGGTGGACTGTTTGAGGTCAGGAGTTTGAAACCAGCCTGAGCAAGAGTGAGACCCCATCTCTACTATAAATAGAAAGAAATTAATTGGCCAACTAATATATACAGAAAAAATCAGCCGGGCATGGTGGCACATGCCTGTAGTCCCAGCTACTCAGGAGGCTGAGGCAGTAGGATCGCTTGAGCCCAGGAGTTTGAGGTTGCTGAGAGCTAAGCTCATGCCATGGCACTCACTCTAGCCTGGGCAACAAAGCAAGACTGTGTCTCAAAAAAAATAAAAATAAAAAAATAAAATAAAATTACTCTCTATAAAGATCTACACAACAGATCATCAATGTACCGGTCGACACTTGTATCTATACTGAGGCTCTGATTAATTCATGTGACTCAGAGTTTTCCACATCTCTTTAGGACAATTTTACCTGCTCTGAAGCATTACCTGCTGAAGTATAATCCTTCCTGGAAAACTTGCAGCTTCAAGGCTTCTATGATTACATAAGAACTGAGATATATTCAACTAAAATCACTTATACATACAAAATCAACTGCTATTATATGTCTTTATAGATTTTTTTACTAAAGTCAGTTTTCTTTTTAAGCAACTGATGCTTCAGTTCCTCCTTGTTTTTGTCACCTACCTGTAAAAAAATCTCATGTCACAAAAGAGAAGGCAAGAATATTTAATATTGTTTGTAAACCATTTGGTTTTAATTTTTATGTTTAATTTATGATTAAATATGATTGTAAATCTTATAATTGTTCTTCCTATGACTTCCATTATTTTGCTACCAATATAAGTGTATCTTAAAGAGCAGTTAGCATGGGCAGTATACCCAGCAAACAAACTTCTCTTCTTGTGTTATTCACTGAAACTGTTAAACTACAAGAGGTTAACTCACTTGTGGTATCAAACAACATATTATGCGTATTACTTTTCATCATGTTCAACTCTCAATTTGAAAACTATTGCAGGGTTAGGAATTTTATACTTTTGATCAAATCCAATGTTCTTATTTATGTTTCTGTGACCCAAAGCCTTCTATCTGGACTTGAAACAGTCATTTTCTTGAGTAAATGGTTGGGGTTTTTTCTTAGTGTGGAAGTGTGTACATTGGGCAGGCAAGGTCAACTTTATTGTTCACTGGTTCCAAGTGGCTGCTTTGAGGTCAAGTAACTGAAGAAAAGCTGCTCTGGAACTGAAGAGGCTGCATCTGAGAATATAAGGTCAGATGTTCCCCATTCCTGCAAACTACCACGACATTTAAAAGATAATTATTTAAGTGTTTGCAGCACTTTTGTCATTGACATGAAGGTGGTTTAATAGTTCAGTTTAAAAAAATAGTACATTCATACTATGAGATGTTCAGCAGCAATGGAATTGGTCTTTATTGAAAATTTCAATTATATGGGAATATGTTTATGAACTAATGTTAAGCAAAAAATAAAGGACATAGCTGGCATGGTGGCACTACTTGGGACACTGAGGAGAAGGATGGCTCGAGTCCAGGAGTTGAGGCTAACAGTGCACTATGACTGCACCTGTAAATAGCCACTGCACTCCAGCCTGGACAACATAGCAAGACCTCTTATCTAGAAAGAAATATATATATATATGATCTTAACTGACTAAGAAAGAAATTATAAAAAAAAACGATGGGATACAAATCTGTCAAATTGTTATCTTAGTATTGTGAATAATCATTTTATTACACTTCTTTAGATTTCTATATATATTAGCAACCTTTTATGATAAGCATGTCTTCCTTTGATAATGAGAAAAAATTTATAAAAGAAAAATGATCTGTAAACAATGAGAATTCATCATCATCATCATCATCATCATCATCATAATTACCAAGTATTAAATACTTAACAGGTGCTGTGGTACACTCCTGTAATCTCAGCTACGAAGGAGGCTGAGGTGAGAGGATTCCTTGAGCCTTGGAGTTCAAAGCCAGCCTGGGTCTGAGAAACTCTCTCTCTAAAAATAAATAAATAAAATAAATAAATAAATAAATAAATAAATAAGAAATCAGTCACTTTAAGGATGAAAAAGGGTGGCGTGGATATACTGGAAAGGATCCAAAGTACCATGAGACCAGCATACAATAAGAAACTTGACTCTGGCAAAAAAGAAGTCCTATAGGACTTTCTTTAGGCAAACTATCATGATTTATTATTAGATTACTTAAAAAAACACAAAAAACAACTGTGAGGGAACAAAAATGAAGCTTATTTTTAAAAACTCATCATTCTGCATGAACTGATTTAGCATATTACTACAGATAGATGTATTGATTTCAAAAGAAGTTGCCTCTGAGTGCTCTGGAATCAAGTTATTTCTGGAAAAAGTCAAGTGTGTTTCTTCAATTGAGGAAAAATACTTTGTAAGGGACTGAGTGGAGAAACTTGTCATTGATTTGTGAAGTACGGAGTAAATTTCAGCTTCAAGCTATTATTCTTTCAAACATAGTCTGGTCTTTATCAGTGATTTGAGACTTCCCAGATACAAAGAAAGTAGTTTTACAAGTAACTAACTGCACTTTCTTCTATCCTGTTACTTTAGTATTACTAAGGCAGTGTATGCGCAATAATAATTGTTAAAAAATATCAATGTATATTTCTTTGTATATTAATTTAGGTCTTTTAAAGTTTAAACTTGATGCATCTAAAGTAATTGGAAGATTGTGATTGAAAAAGAAGGTGCTGCCAAAATTTTTGAGCTTGGGCATAAACAAGAATCAAATGACAGATAGCACTGGAATTAATATATTTTTGTAAGATTGATCAGATTTCAGTACTCTGGACCACTGGAAAAAGCAAAACTAAAAGTAGGAAAATTTGAGATTGATTATTAGAAAAGAAACTGATATCGTATACCTAATCTCACCTATAAATATTTCATTTCTGGTCTTCAAAACAAAAGAAGTATTCATTCAGAATATACACTAGATCATTCAGTCAACATATACCTATTAAATGCCTATTATGTGCCAGCAGTGCCAGCTTCATGGGCACGCAACCTGTAGAGCTGCACAGGGCCTGTTTTCAAAAGGGCCCTGTACTTGTTTTGATGTTCTACTGTTGTTATCTTGAAATTCTTAATAATTTTTGAGCAAGGGCGTTATAGCAGGAAACAATGTATTTCCCTTCCTCAGATTGTTTATAGAGAGAATAAAAGCATTATATACAACTAATAAAATGTTATTAGTTGTATAAATATTGGAAAGATTGATAGCACTGAGAAGATCTTTTATGTTGTTCAGAAAACAAGTGAAACAAAATTTACTATCAAAATGATAACACATATTTTTATTTTTCCCCCATTGCTTCAATATTGCCATGATGAGAACTGAAATACAGTAATTTCGTGGTTCCTCTCTTCAATTCTGCTGACCTTTATCTTGCAATAGTTAATATAATTAAGGGAAATCTAGGACATCACAAGCTAGAACCCTATCTGTTCTAGCTTGCCTTTGCAACTCTTATTTACTGTTGTAAATAAGAGTTGGCTTTTCTGTCCTTGCCTCTGCAACTCTTATTTACTTTTTCTGTCCTTGCCTCTGCAACTCTTATTTACTTTTGGTAAAATAAGGTTGTAATCTGGGGTTACAGCCTTGGTAATGTTCAAAAGATGAGTCAAGAAAGAGCACTATCATTAGCCCTTGTCATGTGAAGTTAAAAAATACCTTGTCCTGCCATAGCTAAGGGGAAAGTCTGAGCATATCTGCATTCAGCACTTTAAGTAGTTAGATTTTTAATAGTATGTTGGGTATTTTCATGTTGTTAAGGAAAAAGAGATACTCTCAACTTGACATAGGCCATGAGTGTTTGCTATAGGAATAAACAAGAAAGGGAGTACAGGAAATCTCAAAACCCTTAGCCTCCTGGAGTCCTGGAACAGTACAGTAACCCACGTAGGAAATGCTGCTCTTGTGATTCAACTCACCACACCTCTCCCTGGAGCAACTGAACTGTATTTATGGTTCAGACTGATTGCTAGCTGCTGATGTCATTCTTCATGTTTCAGTACCACTCTGATTTCTGTGAGAATTTGCATATATCTCATATTCAGATTCACCAGAAGAGAAGAAATCTGAATAGAAAAGATTCACCAGGAGAAAAATCTCCTTTGATCATTTCTTTCCTATCTGGTCTGAGCACTGCTTTAGAAGAAATCCCACACCAGACCATTTCCTACTGGCCAGTACACAGATGGCTGCCCTTGACTCAAATTCCAATCTTGAGACCAGGCTAGAATTTCGGGGTTAATTGACCAAAATATGACAACCTCTACACTACAATTGACAACCTTTACACTTTGCTTGAAAGACATTTGCTGGAGACAGCCCTCAGAATATCACAGATGTCAAGAAAAAAAAGGATTAGTTTCATTATCCTATTTGAGTTTTGTTACGCAAAACTATTTGAGTTTTGTATGAATGAGACATGAGAAGTTGGGCGAAGAGGTTCTAGAACACAAGTGACATAAGAAAGAAAATCAAAATATCTTAAATTTGCAAACTTTCATAACACTTTTCTGTTTTTCTACATATATTTAAATCTTCTAGCCTGCTGATTTGATAATCAAGCTGTTACATTAAACATACATTTTCAAGTTTGAAAATAGAACTATTAGTAACAGAGGAGAAATTATATGGACAAATTCCAAAAATCAGTGATGAGCTATTGCAATTATGAGGAGCAGGGTTTTAGAGAATTTGATGGAATGTTATGGCCCAGTTGAGTCAGTGCTATTTGTGCTTATGGTACTTGATAAAGACATGTTGAATGAAGGAAACATCTTAAGTGCTTCTCATTATTGAAGATTTGAAGGCCACAAGGTAATTGGAAACTCCAATCAGCTGTAGATTCTTGAAGACAAAGGGAGTCAGATGTGAGCTATTTGACTACCTATGGCCATTTCTTTTTTTTTTAATTTCTTAAATTTTTAAAATTCTTTTAGTTGTTTTTTGTTAAATTTTAGAATTAGTTTAACTTTTCTTTATTTAGAAAATTTCTATTTTCTTTTCCTCTTAGACATCTCCATGGAATATGGCCATTTCTTCACAAATATCTCACAGCCTTTGACTTCTCACCACAGCTCCACCTACTTTTCAATATGGCTCTATTGAACTAACACTGCCTTAGATGCAAAGCTTTCATCCCTCACTATGACTCAGATACCATATGTAAGTAACCTGCTGACGGTAGCCAGGATAAATGGCTTTCTGGCATGTTGACATATTTGACTCTCTTTCCAAACCAGCTTTTGAAGCATGTATCTACAGCTCAGATGTATCTGCAATGTCAGCTTAGGGAGCATGATAGGGAAGCAGGGGGAGAGGTGGAGGGATTCTTGATTTTGAAGACCAGAAAAGCCATAAAACAAAGGCAGGTTTCTGGGGCTACACTTTTGTTGGAAAACAGTAAATACATTGAGAATCAGAGAAATTTTAAAAGGAATGGAAATCTAGAGACCACCTATGGGGATTATCAGAAATTTGCTATCTGTCTTGAAAGACAGCTCTAAATTCACACCATTGAATCTAGCAAAAATTGCAAGCCATTGAGTATGTAGGTACAAAACACAGGATTTGAGCTAAAGCTTTGAACTTCTACAATAATATAATTACTTAGCCTTTCTAAGTTTTGATTTCTTCATCCATAAAATGTTTTGGACTATAGTTCAAAAGTTCCTTTCAGCTCAATGATTCTGTATCTCACTATATACACAACATAGAAATGTCTCAATTCTAGTATAGGATTTACTTCCAAACAGGATTCGGTAACAAAGTTTCTGGGAGCTAACTGCAGTTTCCTAATTATCTTTGTGAATTTTCATAGTTTCCAGTTGGGAACTCCAGTTTCATTCCCAGAAGTAGAATCAGTAAACGCCTCATATTCTTTAGACAAGAAGTGGGAAAGGTAAGTAAAACAAATACTGGAAATTGGGCACCTGAACTCCACAAGGTTATCTGCTAAGACATGACCTAAACCACAGTATTGCATGTCCTATTAAGCAGCACTGACATCACCTCCCTCATCTTCCACCACCATACTCTGTGAATCATTTCCAAGAATTTCTGTATTTGGTAAGTAAACATTCTCAGTTGTTTCTGGATGTAGACTTTTCACCAGAGAAAAGACACAGAAAGATGGAGTGGTTTGTCCCAAAATCCTTCATAAAATCTGAAATATGTAAATAAAGGAAGCACATGTTAACTGAATGGAAGTAAAATGTAATACATATTTCTGAGCAAAAAATAAGGATAGATTATGTAAGTGGATTCATACATAATAAGAGAGAAAGTTATAATAAACTGAGTCACTCACTTTTACCAAATACCATTTTTTTCCTAAAAGCACATTGTTTTTAAAAAGTATATTTTATTGTTTTTGAATTGTCCTGAATCTTAGTTCTCGTTCTACCTCACTGGGTGTGTGGAACCTTCACTCTTAGTTCTCTCAGACTCTGTCTTACTTCTTTCAAACAAGATCCTCAAAGTTTAAAAGGCAAACTTCCTGACAAACTGAGTGAAGTTTTAACCACACAGACAGCATTTCCACCCTAATCATAAATTTGTCAAATTAAAATATGATGACAATTCTATTTAACTAAAAGTTCCAGGGTTTTGTCTCAAATGTCAACAAATCCAGCATCAAGTTAGAAAGATATCCTGTTGTCAGATTTTTGTCTTTGTTAGATAAACTACAACTCTTCAGCTTGTTCATGAGACAAGAAAATTGTAAGGACATGAGATATGTATTTTTGCAATTTTGATAGATTTTGGTAATTTATATATCAACCAGCCTAAACAACTATGTCCTTATATTGGTTGATCTTTGTAAATCTGGTAGGTAGAAAGTCGGATCTCAGTATAATTTTATCTGCTTTTATCTTATAATTGGGTGAGTTTGGTCATCTTATCTTGTGCATAAGCCATTTTTTTTTTTTTTTTTTTGAGACAGAGTCTCGCTTTGTTGCCCAGGCTAGAGTGAGTGCCGTGGCGTCAGCCTAGCTCACAGCAACCTCAAACTCCTGGGCTCGAGTGATCCTTCTGCCTCAGCCTCCCGGGTAGCTGGGACTACAGGCATGAGCCACCATGCCCGGCTAATTTTTTATATATATATCAGTTGGCCAATTAATTTCTTTCTATTGATAGTAGAGACGGGGTCTCGCTCTTGCTCAGGCTGGTTTTGAACTCCTGACCTCGAGCAATCCGCCCGCCTCGGCCTCCCAAGAGCTAGGATTACAGGCGTGAGCCACAGCGCCCGGCCCATAAGCCATTTTTATTTCTTTTTTATTTTCATGGTATGACTGTAAAGTAGTCACATTTTGGAATAGCTTTAGATTCTCTAAACAAATAAAATTTCTTACAAAAGGTCCGTCAACACATATAAGGTTTAATTTAATTATATATCCAAATATCAACTACCTCAAGAAAAACCTGACATTAAGATTTTCCTTTAAGTACTACAGATAAAGAATCTCTCAAAAGATGCTCAACTTCTCTGTTATATTATGCTTTTTATCATACATGATAAAAGTTTTTTCACAGAAGTCTACATGATTAATTTCTCTAATTAATATTAAATTCTGTAATATTGAAAATATTTAAAATTTTTTCTCATCCTGGCTGGTCACGGTGGCTCACGCCTGTAATCCTAGCACTCTGGGAGGCTGAGGCGGGCAGATTGCTAGAGGTCAGGAGTTCCAAACCAGCCTGAGCAAGAGCGAGACCCCATCTCTACTATAAATAGAAACAAATTAATTGGCCAACTAATATATATAGAAAAAATCAGCCGGGCATGGTGGCGCGTGCCTGTAGTCCCAGCTACTCGGGAGGCTGAGGAAGTAGGATCGCTTGAGCCCAGGAGTTTGAGGTTGCTGTGAGCTATGCTGACATAAAGGCACGCACTCCAGCCTGGGCAACAAAGGGAGACACTGTCTCAAAAAAAAATAATAATTTCTCATCCTAATTTTTTTCTACTACATTGTAATGCTCAGTTCCCATTGCCACAGTAAGTTTCTGTGTGTGAGTGTGGTTTTGTTTGTTTGTTTGTTTTTGGTTTTGTTTTGCTTTTTTTGTTGTTGTTTTTTCTTTCTTATAATCCCTGGCCCAGCACAGGACAGAGTGTGAGGAGTTAAGTGAATGAGAGCGCAGAAGACGGCCTTCTCTCCCCTCAAGTAGCTCCACCCTGGCCTCAGGGAGCACTTCATGCTGGCTACCCCACCCTCTCCCTCCTCCTGCCACCTTGCTTTCCTCTCAAATGGTCTGTCCTCAAAGAAGAGGACTTCCCCCACCTTCCCCTGAAGACGGCCCTTCGGAGGAGGGAAAGACAGGAAGGCCTGAGAAGACCGCACCCAATCCTCTGCCTCACCTCATCTCGCGCTCCACTCTCCTCCTCTGGTTTCCAGGCTGGGTTCGGGGAAGGGCCAGGCAGAGGGCAGGAAGTTCCGCATACCCAATGGCGCCCCCTTTTCTGGCTTGCCATTCTGGGGGTTCTCTGTCCCGGGAGAGGGGATAAGCCAGGCCCAGGTTCCAGGAGAGACTGGATGTAGGAGGTCGAGGTCAGAGCTCCCGCCTCAGGAGGGGCGCTGTGGTCAAAAGGCTGTCTCGGCCCCGGAAGGTTCCAGGCCGACCTGCCTGTGGGGCCCCAGACAGACACACAGGAGACTCTCTAGGAGGTGGGGAAGGACAGCACTTGACTGCACCCAACCCTGCGCCCCTCCGCCGCCCTGGCGGAGAGCGCTTCCCCTGCTCCACAGCCACCGCCCGCCAGCAGCCTCCTGCCCCTCAGCCACGACTACGCAGCGGGCTCCCCGTGGAGCCCCTGACCAGCAAGGCAGCAGCACACCCCTCGCCTCTCCCTGCCCACAGGCGAGGGACACAGCATGGACCCCCGCCTCGCCCTAGGGACCCTCAAACATCTGGCGGTAGGAATCTTCTCCCACTGCAGGTGGGACTCCCCTACCACCCCCTTCATGGCCTCTCTCCTCCTCCTCCTCAGCTCGGCCTCTCCTCAACTCCCGCCCACTCCCTTCCCGTGTGCTCCTTCCTTTTCACCTCCTCTCCTCCCCTCTCCCTCTCCCCTCCTCCCCTCCCCTCCTCTCCTCTCCTCTCCTCCCCATTCCCGTGTGCTCCTTCTTCCTTTTCACTCCCTCTCCTCTCCTCTCCCCTCCTCTCCTCTCCTCCCCTCCCCCCTCCTCTCCTCTCCTCCCCATTCCCGTGTGCTCCTTCTTCCTTTTCACTCCCTCTCCTCTCCTCTCCTCTCCTCTCCTCTCCTCTCCTCTCCTCTCCTCTCCTCTCCTCTCCCCTCCCCCCCTCTCCTCCCCTCCCCTCCCCTCCCCTCCCCTCTCCTCTCCTCTCCTCTCCCCTCCCCTCCTCCCCTCCCCTCCCCTCCCCTCTCCTCTCCTCTCCTCTCCTCTCCTCTCCCCTCCCCTCCTCCCCTCCCCTCCCCTCCCCTCCCCTCTCCTCTCCTCTCCTCTCCTCTCCTCCCCACTCCCGTGTGCTCCTTCTTCCTTTTCACTCCCTCTCCTCCCCTCCCCTCCCCTCCCCTCCCCTCCCCTCCCCTCCTCTCCTCTCCTCTCCCCTCCCCTCCCCTCCCCTCTCCTTCTCCTCTCCTCTCTTTTTGCGGGCACTCTCTCTTCTCTCTCTCTTTGCTCTCCCTTCTTTTGATTAATATTTTCTTTGTCCTTCTCCTCTCCTCTCTTTTTCCTTCTGCTCCTTCCTCGCTTGTCTCACTCCTCTCTCTCTTCTCCTCTTCTGCTCCCTTCTCTCTCCTCTCTTTTCTTCCCAACAGAAGGCAGTCTCTGCCCCAACATCTTTTCTTTGAAGAGAGCCCTGGGGGAGATCAGATCTCAGAGATGGTGGGATTCTAAGGAGGGCTGCTGTGGGCACCCCATTGTGCACCTGGGTCCTGAGTGAGTTTTTTCAGGAGATATGGGGGAGAGGACGAGCGGATGACCCCTTGGTGCTCATGGCATCCCATTGTCACGGCCACTAGGTGCTGTGAAAGAGGAGCTTGGCTAAGGCGGAGCAAAACAGTGGGAGCCCCACTGAGTCTACCAATCCCAGCACCATGGTGGGGGCTTCAAAAGATGAGGTACTATATTTTCCTTATTTGCTTTTAATAGAAATATTGTGTTCAATAGTCCAAATTCTCTCAAAAGTATCAGGAATTACATTTTTATCCATTTTTTTTTTTCCTGAGTGCCTTCTAGTCCCGAATCAGTCTAGGGGATGCCATGAACTTTTGGGATCTGAAAAAAGTCATTATTCCATGATGAAAAAGTAGAATTTTCAGGTCATAATAGAATTGTTCTGGCACTGTGGAACACCTAAGGGTACTTTCCAGCTTTCCAAGTGGCAGTGAACCTGCAGGCCTTCTAAAGAAAGTGTAGGAGGGTGTAGCACTGGTATGTCTGGGCAAAAAGTACCTGGAAGAATGGGGCCAAAGAAAAGGAATAAAGGAAAAGGAGTAGTTTTCTTCACAAATCCATGATACATTCATGTAATCTCTGTGTTAAATCATTATTCTTATAAATTTAAATACAATAGTGAAAATTACTGAGTGAATTTAACTTTGCCATGGTTACTTTTACTTTAGTTCCAAGAGAAAACATCAGTGTGCCTTATTAATAAATTTTTTGGTAAAGCTAGTCAAATTACAAATATTGTGCTGTTACCGACTTTGTTCTTGGCTTTGCAGAGACAGCACTGAATATAAGAGAGAAACTTCCCACCCTCAAGAAGCTTACATTGTTGTGGGACCAGACAGATAATAAACATGAAAACAAAAAAGGAATATAAATGAAATTGAGACAAAAAAATGGACCTTATAGTTAATAATTGACAAAATAAAACATTCTATGTTTACTCTGTGTTCCTAAGGATTACTGAGCTTATTTTCAAAACAAGCTTTCCATGTGTCCCAAATGAGTCATTAGTTATGATGTTAGCAAAATAAAGCACTCGACAAACTATAATCTATTTAATACTAAATTTCTGATCTTTTGTGGTATATTTGGTTCTTTGTTATTTACTTGCTAGAGTTCTTTCCTATTATATATCTGTAAAAATATAATGAAAACTGTATAAGTATTTGATAAGAATCCTTCCTTGTTCAAGAAATAAGTGATCTGATGAAACATGCCTTTACTAACTTAAAGAGTGGGCCAAATTGGACTAAACGGGGAATAGAAATATAAAATAGAAACTTCAAAAAGTACAAAAAAAATTTAAATAATTATGGTGGGGAGAGGAAAAGGAAAAAGGCTTAGAAAAAATTTTAAGGGTATGAATTTGGCAATGCTTTAATTGTAAAATATGATTAATGAAGATGACAGAATTTGGAGAACTTAAAAGTACAAATTGTTTACAGTCCTACTCCAGGCATAACTGCTGGCTAAATCTGTAACTGTTGAAAATTTCTCCACTGTTTTCTTACTTAATCTTCAGCCAAGTGTCCATTTCCTTTTGCTCTTAGAGCCAGATTAATGACATTTTAATTTTTATATTATCTCTTTCTTCTCTTACCTACAGTTTTGAGAGCAAGTTTATCTAGCCAATAAATTAAAATTGAAAGCAGTCCAGGGAAAAAGAACAATAAACCAAAGAAGAAGATTCTCAATGTTATTTCAGATGCACAAAGTGTAAGTATCTGAAATATTCTTGCTTATTAATATGTCTACTTATTTATTCTTTTTTCTCCACAGTTGAATATAAGCTCCATGAAAGTAGTGTCCTTGTCTATTTTGTTCAACCTTTCCTTGAAGAGTGCCTCCAGTACCTTTCAGAGTGCCAACCATATACTTAAGTGTTCATTAAATAGTTGTTTGATGAACAAATCCAAAAATGAAATATCATTTAACTGGTACACTTAAATTCTAACTTATCCTTCTCTGCTACTCCTTAAAATTATTTTCTCTTGTCTAGCCTCCATTTGAGAAAGAAACATTAGTTTTTCACAATTAAAGAAATAATTTCTTAATATTTTAATAATGAACTTAAAATCCACTTTAAAGAAATAGATGGAGGCCGGGCGTGGTGGCTCACGCCTGTAATCCTAGCACTCTGGGAGGCCGAGGCGGGCGGATTGCTCAAGGTCAGGAGTTTGAAACCAGCCTGAGCAAGAGCGAGACCCCGTCTCTACTATAAATAGAAACAAATTAATTGGCCAACTAATATATATAGAAAAAAAAAATTAGCCGGGCATGGTGGCGCATGCCTGTAGTCCCAGCTACTTGGGAGGCTGAGGCAGGAGGATTGCTTGAGTCCAGGAGTTTGAGGTTGCTGTGAGCTAGGCTGACGCCATGGCACTCACTCTAGCCTGGGCAACAAAGCGAGACTCTGTCTCAAAAAAAAAAAAAAAAAAAGAAAAGAAAAGAAATAGATGGGTGAATGTTTGGTTTCAGTTCACTTTTATTAACTCAACCTAGAGCTCCTTAATGCCCCCAATTTTTTTTTTTTTTTTTTTTGAGACAGAATCTCCCTCTGTTGCCTGGGCTAGAGTGCCATGGCTTCAGCCTAGCTCACAGCAACCTCAAACTCTTGGGCTCAAGCAATCCTTCTACCTCAGCCTCCTGAGTAGCTGGGGCTACAGGCATGCACCACCATGCCTGGCTAATTTTTTTTTTTTTCTGTATTTTTAGTTGGCCAATTAATTTCTTTCTATTTTTAGTAGAGATGGGGTCTTGCTCTTGCTCAGGCTGGTTTCGAACTCCTGACCTTGAGCAATCCTACCTCGGCCTCCCAGAGTGCTAGGATTATAGGCGTGAGCCACCGCACCCAGCCTGCCCAAATATTTTTGCAGGATATTATAAGTTACAATAGGCAGGGATCCTTATTTGTTTTATTATATTTTTTATTTCCTTTCAGCCCTAAATGTTTTGAAAAAATTCAAGGCAGCTTTACTGACCTACTGACATGTTTGTTCTTATTATAGTTAGTAGATTCTCAAATTACCTAACCTGTTTCTAGGCATGCAAAAAATCCTTAATACATCAATGAGATTAGACTGATCTCAAATTATATTTACTCAGAAAAATACCTAACCTAATTAATGAGACACAGAAAATACTGAAAACATCTTCTAGGGTTAAGCTTTTCTTCTATGATGCTTATATTGGCTTTATGCTTTCCATACTCTACATACATATGTCACATCTCACTCATCATTAACTTTTTATGGGGTTTTCTCCTACTCATTGCTTAATCCTGGCTAACATCGGGCACTGAAGGAGGTAATTTCATCTTTCTAAAATGTTTCATTATTCCTAAAATTCTCAAAGAGAGATTACATTTAGTGAAGCACAGAATGTCCAACTAGGGGGTGACTTGATCATTTTGGGTTAACCAATTATTTCATATCTATAATTTGAGGTTACATGCAAAAACGGAACTTCAAGGAGCTTTCGTGAATCTCCTATTGTCAATATTGCAATTTTGCCTGGCTTCTGTTATACTCAGAAACTTAAAACCATTGTATTTATAATGATGCTACATGAAAGGATGATGACATGGAACATTATAGAGAAGAATAATTCTCAAACAGAACAGTCATGCAGCAGTCATAAAAAAGAGGCTAAAGACTTTTTCTATTTAGAACCTGTTTTTTAAAGAAGTCAACAGCCAGGGTATCAAAACAAATCATTTGTGTTATGTCTCCTGTGTCTATTCAAAATGAGAAGTTCAAGGAAATTCACTAGGTATTTTAAATAAACACTGCTGGTTAATGTCCTTATACCAGAACAAACAAAAGCTCAAGAGACTCTATTCCTGGTAGTTAAAAAAAATGCTTCTTATATCCAAAAAAGTAAACTCTCTTCCATAACTTATAAATTTTCTCATTAAAATAGCTGTATTAACAAAAGAAAAAAAGTTCTTGAAATTTATGAAGTTGAATGTTCATTCAAAAGAGAAAAAATTATTTCTTTGGGCTAAGACATCATACCATATATAATGCTCTAAAAGTAAAAGATCTTAAAGGTATCAAGCACCCTGCCCATAGCTCTGCTCTAGAATGTGAATAGGGGGATGTCTTTGATAAATGTATGTCTTTATTGAAAGCCAAGCAGCAACATGCCATGTGCTTTACAAATATTATTATTTTATTAAACCTTATAACAGCTACTTAAAGATCATCCTCACTTTATAGATTAAGAAACTGAGGCTTGAAGAGGTCAACTGTGTGTCCAGTAAGAGGTGATATTAAGAATTGAGCATACTGTTATCTGGCCCAGAGGGCATGTTCTTGCCCTCTCTCTGTCCTACCACTTCCCAAGGTGGTGTGAGGTTGATTTCTGAGCTACCTATACACCTTGTACACATTTTTATTGTTAAACTTTTTGGCACTACGTTGTTCACATTAGTCATCATTATTTACCTCTTGATCTCCAGTTCTAGAATTTGAGTTTACTGAAGACAGGTCTGCATCTTATTTATCTCCATAGCCCCAGTGCAACTCACAGCCTTGTCCCTTTTTAGGAGGGTACTCAGTGACAGCTGAAAGGAACTATTGATCTTAGATCCTACAAGAGTTTACTAAATCCAAAAGCAGACCCAGGTAACGTTTTGCTAAATAACCTATGTAGCTTGCATAGTATAGCCTTTAAAAGTAAGCAAAATAATTAGCTGTTTGAGAACAAAAAAATAATGAAAAAAGGACAAGTGAAGAATGTACATATATGTGAACACACATACCCTGAAAAGAATCTTGTCTTTTTGGTTACAATGGAATGTTCCTAGTGGGTCACTAATTTTTATAGCATTCTTTTTCCTAAAAGGTACAATTTTAAGTTATTTGGGGAATAACATAATATTTTGATAGATATATAGCTATCGAGCCAAATGCACAATGCTATCCTTCATCTCTAGCAAGCTGCTGCTTTCAAGTACAAATACCATGAGAAAACTGGCTGTTAGTCAGAAATGTACTTTACCACTCCTGCTTGTTTAAGCCAGAGGCTTCTTCTGAAGCAGCAATTCTTCATCACTAGGAGAGCATCTTCTAAACTTTAAATCAGTGTTTTCTAAGTGTGGCTCTTGTCATTACCTGGCTTGGTTATTAGATAGTCTTATTCTTGGGTCCCTTCATAGCCCGGGCGAATCAGAATCTTCTGAGTTCCTGCTCAGGATTCTGTACATTTGACAAACTCCCTCAGTGATTCTGAGTCAGAGGAAAATCTGAGAGTCACTGTAGTTTAACCTGACCAATACGCTCCTCCAACCAGCTCCTATGTTTTCTGGGGTCTGTCTCTCCAACTTGCTGCAGACTGTCTTCTTAACTTTAAAAACCTCAGTGTAGCTTCAAATTATAACCCAAGGGTAGGCTTTCAATTATTGCAGTCTGCTGTTATTTCCATGGAAATGTTTAAATCCATGGAGCAAGTTAATCCTAACCCCAACCACTTGAATGAAATTCCTACAGAATAACCTGCCACTAGCACTGTGCCTGGAACCTGGAACAAACCCTACCAACTTTTACCTTGTCAGGCTTCTGACACTACTACATAGATTCTCAGTCTGTACTAGGCATAGACTGAAGCTGCTGGACCCTACCATTCTGTTTTTGCCTGTTACTGTGAATCACCAAATCCTGACCTTATGATACCATTTCTTGCCCTTCACACATCCCTCCAGCCACCATCTTGCCTTTACTGAAATGCTTGTCCCCTGAGGACTACAGGCGATCTGGGGTGGAGGCAGCTCATTCTTCTGTGTCACACTTTCTACAGACTACAGATCATGTCATCCTTCTCCTAACTTCTCTATCCTTTGAGGTTCATGTTATCTGGCTCATGAGTATTTTCATCTGTAAGTGCCTCTTGATAAATTAATGTCTTTATTCATATGAATCATTCATTTATTTATTCATTCAATAAAATTTACTGAGTTTTATTGATAATAAGTGCTAAGTGCAGGGGATAAAAAAATAAAGACTAGTAAGGGAAACAGTGATTGTATTTTAAATTATTATTATAATAATACATTATAATATATTGAAGAAATTATCACATCCATGCATTTCACTAGCACCTTAGAATTCAAAATCTTACCTACAGTTCAGACCTTTTTTCTGACTTTCTGACAAGATTTGCAGACTCTTATGAAATATCTAAAAGCAAAGCTGTTAATATTTTCTCCTAAGCTCCTGCTCCTGTTTTCCATATCCCTCATCATCACGAGCCCTGAAGATCCCTAAATTAGAAACCATAGTATAAGGATAGCAAACTCAAATGGTCAACAGGGGAGAAAGAGGATCCATAAGTGACTGAAGCAGAAATGATAGGAAACTGACAAACTGAAATTGTAGCCCTATTTTAAGGATACAGTCACTGCTCAATTCATAACAGTTACTTCAACTAGAGAATGCAGGGTTGCCACATCTTCCAATTTTTGACAAGAACTTGAAAATCCAAATGTTTGTGAGCAATTTCCTAATTTTAAAAACACTGTACAGCCAGTCAAGGTTCACCAATATATTTAAGAAGCAGTGTGGACATAGCATCTTAAAGTATCACCCCATGGATTACTTATTAATTACAAAAGGGAAAAGGCACCTTTACAATGAAGAAGCCTGGTATATATAGCACCTTGAGCAAGTGTTCAGACCGAACATCACCGATAACTATAATAGGACAAACTAATGTTATATAATCCTGCTATAGTTCAATGTGAACGACATTAGAGTTTCCAAAAAGTTTAACCTGAACTAAATCATGAGGAAACTGATCAGACAAATTGAAATTAAGAAACATTCTACAAAATAACAGACCTGAGCCCATTGTAAATACCACAAAATGACACATGTGTAACATAGTGTCTATAGAGTTTGATACTATCTATGGTTTTAGGCACCCACTGGGGATCTTGGAACATATCCCTGGAGGATAAGGGGAAACTATTTTGCTATGGTTCCTATTTTGTCTCTGTCTCTCCCTTCAAAGTGTGTATTCATTGAGAGCAGGAACTCTGGCCTAGTATGGTGCCTAGTGTTTGGGAAACTTACATAAACATTTGATGAATTGATGAATTTTTTAAAAATTGTTTTATTCTGCCTGTTTCTATTTCACTACTTCTCTAAAAAAGCTTAACTATAAACAAAAGGTCACAGCTATAGATAGCCTATGAGAGGTAACAAAGCATTAAAAGGTAGGCAAAAGAAAACAAATTGACAAAGTGTTGGAGAGAATTACTAGCTTCAAAAGCAAAATTAAGTTTCTGGACCTATCTTAGATGATGAGAAAATAAATCCCAGAGCCAAGGCTTTCAAAGCATGACAGAAGAGTTTTGCTGCTGTGAGGTGTTAAGGGCTTAACTTCTCTGCTTCCAAATGTCTGTGCTCTAAAGATCTCCTTCTGTTTCTTGGGAAATTCTAAACATACTACCATGGCCTTTTCAATGCAAGGGTCTGTTTCCTGTAACTCCATGCCGCCTTTCAATTAAGATCAAACGGAATTTGACATTAAATGGAGCTAAGACTCTTTTTCAAGTTAATGTTAATTATAACTTTGGTGGATGCGCTGCAGCATGTTCTCAGCCTATCTGATTTTATGAACAGACAGGGGCAAAGCTTCAAGGAGACTGAGCATTCTGCATCTATTATTATAATGTTTGCCTGTAATAATTCATAGGGATTTTTTTTTCTTCCCAGAAAACTTTCATATTAGTATTTATTTTATTGGAAACATTAATCTTCACTACACACTAACAACAAAATTGTCTCTATTCAATCTTGCTGTATTCTTAGTTAATTAAAAGAAACTCAGACATTTTGGTCTTACATATTAATGTGAAATTTTCTATCTCAAAAATATAACCAAAAAAGGTCCTATTGTATAAAACGAGGGCAACCGTTTCTAAACCAAAATCTTCAGAATAATGTGCGATACCCTAAGTGAAAGTTACTGGCAAGCCTTAGAGATGCGTACTGCTCACAAGAGTCAACATATCTTTTGTTTCCTTAAACATATGGGTTTATAAAGAAAAACACAATCGTCAGGGGATTTTTGTTAAAATAGAAAGATCTAACATCATTGGGCTCACATTTTTGCATTTAATCAGCTTGAGCTCAGTATGCATTGTCCCTTTGCTAGATGACCATTTACTGTCCAAATCAATGCAGTTACTACTGTCTGGCCCCTTCCTGATTCCTGGATCCTGTGAAGCCAGAGTTTTCCACCCTTGTCTTACCCACTCTTCATGTTTTCAAACTATGTAGTCACATGCATCTATCATCTGTGACATCTGTACCTTAACCATGCTTAATCCCAGTTGAGAAGCAGGTAATTTTATTAGAATGGCACATCTGTACTGAGTATACATTGTTGGACCCCATTATAATGCCTTAAAAATACAAGGTATTTCTGAGATGCTCTGTAGTGCTTTGTTTTCTTCTCTGGCTTACCATCCAGTTCAGCCTCAGCCCTAAACATTTAAAGTGAAAATACCATGACATAGTGGAAAAAGTAGTGAGTTTTAAATGAGATTGGTGAGTGTTTTTACTCCTTGCTCTGTACCTAAAATAATCTATGTGACTTTGGAAGGTGACTTTATTTATCAGCATCTCAGTTTTTCCATCTGAAAAATATAGAAGCCAGACAAAACACCCATGGCTTTAAATTTATGTTGCTGTTACTAAGTGATAATTCTATGAACTTCACTTGTAGTCAAGACTTTCTGAAACTCTTGAATCAGGGCATTAACTCCTGAGGCAAGCAGTTAAGTAATCTTTCTGTATTACTGTAAGGTTTTATGACATCGGAAAGCGTTTATCTATTGTCAGACTTGCATAGCATCACTGCAGATTGCTAGGAGACAGCAAATGTTTTCACAAGCAAAAAGCCTTCACTTTTTCCTATTGCTATCTACTGCAAAATAGAAGTCTGCACAGCTCCTAGTTCAAAACATACTCCTTTTGTTGACTCAGAGCAATGGATAGACTTTTTAAAAAAATCTAAATTGAAAAAAAGGAAAAGGATGCTTGTTATAATTTAATCCCCTTAGCAGCTCTAGGAGAGTCTGTGTAGACAAATCTCAAAATGAAAGAAAGTCTTTGAAGAGCTATCTCAAGTAGTGCTTTGATTGATTCGAATCTACCAAACTAGTCCTTTAAAAAGTAGGGAGATAAAACTTTCTTCCAGGCTGGGTGCAGTGGCTCACGCCTGTAATCCTAGCACTCTAGGAGGTGGAAGGAGGATCGCTTGAGCTCAGGAGCTGAGACCAGCCTGAGCAAGAGCAAGACCCCATCTCTACTAAAAATAGAAAAATTAGTCAGGCGTATAGTATGCGTCTGTAGTCCCAGCTACTCTGGAGGCTAAGGCAGGAGGATCACTTGACCCAGGAGTTGAAGTTGCTGTGAGCTAGGCTGATGCCATGGCACTCTACTTAGGGCAACAGAGTGACTGCCTCAAAGAAAAAAAAAAAGAAAAAAGAAAAATAACTTTCTTCCAGATTGTGAAGATAAGACCACACCTGAATACACCCACTCTCTCTGACAACATTAAACACCTACCTCATTATAAAAACCTTCCTTAGGCAAACTAACCAGATTGCCTCAACGTTAATTAAAATAATTAACACTTTCTCAATAGATGCACTTATCTTCCCCACCACCACTTTTTTCTAAGTTCCTGTAATCATAGATCATTGCTTCTCAAAAAGGCCAACATCAATCCTCCCCTCATTCCCACAATTAACTTCCAAATTAAAATTCTTCCATTGTAAAAACTAAAGAATGATCCAGACAAAATTGTATTCTGCAGAAGGAATTGGTTAGCCAAGAGACCAGGAAAATTATCTATTGTTATACTTAATAATCAAGTAGAATTAAAATGAACCTAAGCAACTGAAATGAAATAAACGAGACAAAAGAGAAGAGCAGTACTGAAAAAAATGACTTTGTATCATGCTCAATAAAAAAACTTTATGACCTCTTTTTTTGTGAAAAAAATAGAATAAAAATTAAAACTGTGATTCTTTTGGGATTAAATATATAAAATTATATATACATATATACATATATATTTTTAGTACAGTGCTTGGCACAGAACAAAAATAAAAAAAAATATTACCAGGAACTATTAAAATTTTGGTCTGTGGGAAGACATGGCAGGAAAAAAATAGCATATGGGACAATTTTTTTGCCAATTATCTCTCTCACAAAATCACACACACACAAAAAGACCCTCTACATTATATGGAAATAATATTGTCTATTCAATTACCTAGTGATCCAGATTTTGGCTTTTTTTAAGCATGATGGAGAAAACAGGAGGTGGGATATTACTATAGTCCATAGGATGGATGTATAAACACATCAAGAAATACAAATAAGGCAAAATTTTCAGCCTGTCAAGTATTTTATAAATCTTATCTTCATAGGACTACCCTACTTACATCCATACTATTTTTTTTTTATTTTTTTTTATTTTTTTTTTAATTCTGTCACAGTCTGCTTCTAGATATTTTTTTAATTATTAAATGTAGGAGTAGAAACATTTAAAAATAAAGATATATTTAGTGGTGGGGTTCATTCTTATATGATTGATATGTACTATTGGGTCCCACTTTGTTTTAATGTGCTAGGCCCCAAAAACTCAAAAAACAGATTGCTTGTCCTCAATTTAATCTATTAATTTATAAAGAACACTGTTGTCTTTATGTGTCAAAGAACAGTACAGAAATTGCATCTTCAGCAATCAAGATAATATTCTTCACATTGACTGTTGGAGATGACTTAGAAGAAGAGGCAAAAAGAAAATATTTAGGAAAAAAGAAATTAATTAAAACTGTAGAAGCCAGACATGGTAGTGCACACCTGTACTCCCAGTTATTTGGGAGGCTGAGGCAATAGCATGATTTGAGTCCAGGATTTCAAGACCTTGTCCCAAAAAACCAAATAAACCAAAACCTCTATACATTACTAGGAGAGAAAAAAATAGTTGTTTTTTTTTTTTTTTTTTTTTTAAAAAGAATACACTAGCTCTCTGGGAGGCCGAGGTGGGTGGATTGCTCAAGGTCAGGAGTTCAAAACCAGCCTGAGCAAGAGTGAGACCCCGTCTCTACTATAAATAGAAAGAAATTAATTGGCCAACTGATATATATATATAAAAAAATTAGCCGGGCATGGTGGCGCATGCCTGTAGTCCCAGCTACTCGGGAGGCTGAGGCAGAAGGATCGCTCGAGCCCAGGAGTTTGAGGTTGCTGTGAGCTAGGCTGACGCCATGGCACTCACTCTAGCCTGGACAACAAAGCGAGACTCTGTCTCAAAAAAAAAAAAAAAAAAAAAAGAATACAGGCCAGGCGTGGTAGCTCACGCCTGTAATCCTAGCACTCTGGGAGGCCAAGGTGGGCGGATTGCTCGAGGTCGGGAGTTCAAAACCAGCCTGAGCGAGACCCCGTCTCTACTAAAAATAGAAATAAATTAATTGACCAACTAAAAATATATATACAAAAAATTAGCCGGGCATGGTGGTGCATGCCTGTAGTCCCAGCTACTTGGGAGGCTGAGACAGGAGGATCACTTGAGCCATGAGATTGAGGTTGCTGAGAGCTAGGCTGGTGCCACGACACTCACTCTAGCCAGGGCAACAAAGTGAGACTCTGTCTCAAAAAAAAAAAAAAAAAAAATACAGACTAACAGTTATATTGAAAGTTGGGAATATGAAAAGGAAGAATGATTTTGATGATGGCTTCAATAATGATGGTTATTAAAGTTTCATATATTTAAGAAAAAAAATTAAAATCTCAGTTTTCTAATTCTGGAAAATCAATGATGAGAAATACAAGATGAAATGTCAAGAAGAGTCAAGAGATTAAAATCAGACCAAAGGATGTGTTCCAAAATGGCATGTTTGGGCTTTATCCTCTCATCCTGTAATTCATGTTGAATGTAGGAATGGAATAAGATTATGTGGTAATTCACAATGGTAAGTTGAAATGAATTGGCATAGTTCCCATATGAGTAACACATGCTGAGTATATGAATATAGTTCCTAGTCCGATAGAGTAAGAAAATTTTGAGATTAAAAACTATTAGAAGTAACACATGAAAGGTGCCGTTTTTATAGAAATGGCAAAGAAATGTCATTTAAGTAACATTTAATTGCAAATATTTATTTCTAGAGTTTCTAGCAAAGCACTGGTTGAAAGCTGATCAGTTACACAAACTTATAAGAATTTCTCAAGTAAAAGGGGGTTTCTCTGCAAGTGGGTAGCATTACTTTAATTAGACCTTCATATTCTAGAGTTCAACCCTAGAAGTTGTAGATGAATTTGAAATTCAGAAGTCATAGATGACTGGATTTGAGTTAACTCAAAAAAAAACTGAAGTATAACTGCAAGGCCAATGTATTTGTGTGTTTATTTATATTTTAGAACCCAGTAAGTTCATTTGGCATAGCTATGTTGTTTTCAAGTAGACTGATGACCATGGAAAGTCAGTTTGTGATCAGACTATTGGAATATAACATGGGCATCAATTATGTGACAAATATTTAATGGCTTTAGGTTCCAAGAGTCAGAGGCTTACATTTGCACCAAAGAGAGGAGATACTTGCCCCAAGACTTTCACAGATATAAATGTTAATATCAGACTCATTCCAATTTTTTTTTGTTTTCTAGCTAAATACCTCTTTTCCGTTTGATGCTTTCCCTACATTTTAAATTGATTAGGTTTGAATTTACTAAATATTCCAGTGAAATACTCAGAATGCTGTGTTAGAGTTTTGGGTGTTTTCAACATCTTCAGTTAGAAATTTAAACCATTTTTTGGTTACTCCCACAGATAACTAATCCTATTTAGTATTGTGGATTTTACTAGTTTTACTCTCAGTGTTATTTCCTTAATTTTCATGTGCTTAGAGTAGCACACATTCTTTCCAGGTATCACAAATTTTATTTTTGTTCATACAGAAAATTCTCAGTGGAATTTGATTGAGAAAAAATGGTATACTTTTTCTCTCATTTAATTAATGAAGATGTTATTTTTCACATTCTACTCAACAAAATATCCCCGTTTTCCAAAAACTATACATCTACATATTGTGAAATAATAAAAATGCAAATACTAATAACTAAAATTGTACCCACTCATTAAGTAGATAGTGTGCCATTCATGAGCTACAGAATCCCAGCTAAGAAGCAGACATGGGGGAAACGTGATTAATTTTATGTTGAACATGTTGTGTTTTGCATTCCTTTGAGATATCCAAGCATTTTCCAGTAGACAGTTCTGGGCCAAAAGGATGGAGTTGTTTTATAGTAACATATGCTTCCCAAGGATCAAGTAAGGACAGAAAACTGTCCCTCAGGGTTTTTTTGTTTGTTTGTTTTTTATTCTTGAGACAGAGTCACACTTTGTTGCCCGGGCTAGAGTGCCATGGCATGAGCCTAGCTCTCAGCAACCTCAAACTCCTGGGCTCAAGCAATCCTTCTGTCTCAGCCTCCCACATAGCTGGGACTACAGGCACGTGCCACCATGCCAAGCTAATTTTTTCTATATATTTTAGTTGGCCAATTAATTTTCTTTCTATTTTTAGTAGAGATGGGGTCTCGCTCTTGCTCAGGCTGGTTTCGAACTTCTGACCTTGAGCGATCCACCCACCTCGGCCTCCCAGAGTGCTAGGATTATAGGCGTGAGCCCAGCCTGTCCCTCAGTTTTGATAATTTAAGTTTCCTTGGTGACCACAGTGGGAATGGTTTCTCCTGAACATACAGCAGAAACAAAATTTCAGTGGGTGGAAGAGTAAATTGGACATGTTTAAACAGAGTGTAGATGAAATTCTTTCAAGAAGTTGGGCTGTGGGCAGGGCGAGGTCTCTACTAAAAATAGAAAAAATTAGCCAGGTATGGTGGTGCACGCCTGTAGTCCCAGCAACTGGGAGGCTGAGGCAGGAGGATTGCTTGAGCCCAGGAATTTGAGGTTGCTGTGAGCTAGGCTGACACCATGGCACTCTAGCCTGTGCAACAGAGTGAGATTCTGTCTCAAAAAAAAAAAGTTGAGCTGTCAACAAGAAGAAAGAGATAGCCAGGCTGTTGCTAGACAGAGGCTGAAGTAAGAGAAGTTACTTTTCATTTTGTTTATTTTGTGTTTTTACCCTAGGGACTTGAGAGTGTTTAAAAGTTGAATGAAAAGAGCCTAAAGAAAAGAATAGGTTGAAGATACTGTAGACATTATCATAAAATATTAACATTACAAATATTTACACAGAGGTTAACCAAATTGATGTTTTTTTATGCATTACTCAAATCTAAAACAAAATTATGTGTAGATTAGGGCAGTGGAGTGCTTCTCCTGGATGCAGGAGACCTCTGAGTGCCCAGGGAAAGTCAGGAGTGAAGCTCAGCACCTGCCGTGGAAGGTGACTGCACTGTCCCCTCAGTTTGATGTATGTGCAAATGGTTTCCATCCACCCAAAGAAGTCTTTGACTTCATACCTTTGCTTTTCTAAAAACAACGACAACTGTCAGTATTTAAATCTCGAAATCCAGATGCATGAAGATACTTAAAAGGAACAGAATTCAAGAATAGCTATCTTCAAGTCAGATCATAACTCTAGAAAAAGAAATCATGCAAAAACTTGAAAAAGAAAGTGTTAACTTTAAAAAAGAGAGGGTTAATAATGCTTGGAAAACCGAAAAGACTGGCTCAGCTTATAACATTTTTATATCTGAAAGCTTCCAAGAGGCTAAGAATGGTTCATCACAGGTAATGGTGATGACTGTAAATGCAAACAAAAAGAATTCTGGCTAGTCTCAAAAGCAAGTGTATATTCAACTTACTAAAGATGTCAAAAATTAGTTTTGATGATGAAATCTTGAGAACAATTGAAGAACAATTGAACAATTGAATCATACATGATTGTTGGTTTCACTTGCAACTTAAAACAAAAATGTCCGAAGCTTTGGTACTGACCAAAGATATGTGTGGTATCATTAGCTTCTCCTTTGGCATATTTAATTGTGGTGTTTAACGGACATCCTTGCAGTTTAAGATGACACTTTTTAAATAAATTACCTTCTTATGATGACTTGAGCCCTGCCACTCAATGGGAGAATCAGTGGATCCTGTAGAATCTTGTTTGGAATTTACATTCTTTTTTTTTTTTTTTTTTTTATTTTTTCTTTACTGCTACCCACTGTGTCCTACGGAATTTACATTCTTTATTTTAATTTTGTTCCTGATTATTTTAAAATTTTCTTTTTGTTTCACTGGAAAGATAATGCTCAGTTTTGTTTTTTTTTTAATTTTTTTTTTATTTATTCATTCATTCATTCATGCATGCATGCATTCATTTAATTTTTTGAGTCAGAGTCTCCCTTTATTGCCCAGGCTAGGGTCAGTGCCATGGCCTCAGCCTAGGTCATGGCAACCTCAACCTCCTGGGCTCAAATAATGCTCAGTTTTAAATGTTAAAGGTATACAAGTTGCTTTGTTACAATAAAACTAAATGTGTACACACAAAAAAAACCCCAAAGCTATGTGTAGTATTTTATATTGCACAGAATAAAAATTATAATCTTTGCTTAAGACAAAAAGAAACCTGATGGAATTATAGTTTGCCATTGATTCATCCTTCTTTTAGCTTAAAGGAACAATTTAATAGAAGGAAGACATATATCTAGTATATCTTAGATGAACAGCTATGCAAGTTGAGTATCTCTTATCAAAAATGCTGGGAACGAGAAGTGTTTTAGATTTTGAATTTTTTTGGATTTTGGAATATTTGCATTATCTTACCAGTTCATCATCCCAAATCCAAAAATTTGAAATTTGAAAAACTCCAGTGAAGATTTTCATTGAGCATCATGTTGACCCTCAAAAAGTTTCTGATTTAAGCTTAGACATGAAATCTTAAAAAAAAAAAAAAAAAAGTTTCTGATTGTGGAGCATTTCAGATTTGAGATATTTGGATTTGGGATACTCAACCTATGATTATATTTAAGGTCTTAAATCATGTGGGGTACTTGTTGCTTATATACCGTGATTGATTTGACAGGTCAAAGAAGATGCATGTTTCTTACATAAGATTAGCTGTTTCCTAGATAAGATTATCTATCAAGGCTGGGCGCAGTGGCTCACATCTATAATCCTAGCATTCTGGGAGGATGAGGCGGGAGGATGGCTCAAGGTCAGGAGTTTGAAACCAGCTGGAGCAAAAGTGAGATCCCATCTCTACTAAAAATAGAAAAAATTAGCCGGGCATGGTGCCGCATTCCTGTAGTCCCAGCTACTTGGAAGGCTGAGGCAGAAGGATTGCTTGAGCCCAGGAGTTTGAGGTTGCTGTGAGCTAGGCTGATGCCACAGCACTCTAGCCTGGGCAACAGAGTGAGACTCTGTCTCAAAAAAAGAAAAAGTGACACTAGAAAAATTTATCATAGATGACTGTTCCAGAATTCTGTTGGGTTTTCAAAATCAGCATAACCAACTGCCTAGGTAAAATGGATATGGGAGCTGAGTGTGATGGTGTTTACCTAGAGTCACAGTTACTCCCGAGGCTGAGGTTTGAGCCCAGGAGTTCAAGGCCAGCCTGGACAACATATTGAGACCGTGTCTCTAAAATAAAAATTAAAAAAAAAAACAGAAAAAAAAATGGCTATGGGATTTTTCTCCCCTGTCCGGAATCTTCTATTTGTCATTTAGAAGTCATGTAATGATCCAGTACCTGCAGTTCACAAAAAAAAAGAAAAAAAAAAAAAAAAAAAAAGAAGTCATGTAATGAGTTTGGAAGAAAGTCAGTGATGAGACCATTTGAACCAAATATAGTGGACCAAAATTGTCTGAAAACCTCTAATTAAAAGATTAGAGTATCTGTTTGGGATAATATTTCTTTTTTAAATTAAAATTTTCAATAGGCCCAAAATCTCACATTTTGTGATTTAGTCTGTTAAAGTCCCTAAATTATACATGTTCAATAATTTCATTTTCAAGTAGATTTTTTTCATAATTGAACATCGTTTTCCATACAATGCTGTAAAAACTTATTTTTAAGGAAGAAAAAAGGTATATAATAACACTGTTTCATAGAATGAGGGTATTTTGTAAAAAAAAAATAAAAAAAATAACACTGTTTCAGCACTGGCAAAATATAAACAGTATAACAATAGGATTTGAAAACAAAAAATAATTCATGCTGAACAGTAGTTCTTGAAAAAAAAATATCTTTAACTGGAAATAATAAAAAAAGGAAAATTGTGTGAAGGAGATGGTGATACCTTTCCAATCACATTAAAATTCCTGTGGTTTTTCTTTCATACCTTTAAATTTAAAATAACTATTAGATAGACATACACACACACACAAACAGTACATGTACACTTACAGCTATATACATTTTTCCTAAATCTGTCCACTAAAAGGGCCTAAACGCAGTGATACCCCCAGGACTCCTTGAGGAACTGACTTATACTGGGGCTAGGATAGAAAGAGTTAAATATGAACTTTAAACATTTTGTGTCAGAAAGTAACGAAGTGATCAGAAAATGATAGAGATATATAAAAAGTACACAGAAGCCAGCTTGAGGGGGTTCCTGCTGGGCAAATCTGGGACAATTTTGATTATTAAAATTCAGAATGTGACAAGTGATTCTAATTCTAACTGATTACAAATGATTTCAAAAGTAAGGTGAGAAGTAGGGTGAGAAAAAAAAGAAACTGACCTAAGTAATTTTGGAAAACAGTATTTTGATTGGAAGCTGTAAAACTAAAGACAATAAAATGTGCATTAACATTGTACTCTAGTCTGTAAATTTGTTTCTTACTAGAGTAAGAGTATCATTTGACAATTCTGAAAGTACTTTATACCTATACTAAGGATGAACAAATAAGCAAATTAATGGTAGATTGTGAAAGCCAGATTTCTTACTGTCAGAGAAATTACAATCAAGGGAGGATTGTAATTGATGGCACTAGAAAGTGCCATCTGGTACTGTGTTAGAGTTGGAGACCTCAATATGAATTCAAGTAAACTTACTTTTATAGATGATAGACAGATAGATAATTATACATATATGTATATGTATTGGTTAATATACCTGCATATATTCCATAGCACTGTTCACTAAACTAAAGAATATCCCAATAGCAACAAGTGCACCTTCATTCAGATCTTCCTTTCTAATAATGTTCATAATAAAAGGAAAACCAGCTTAGCAGAGAAAACACAAGATGAGCCTGAAGCATCTTTTAGTACAATTACTCAAAAAACAAAAAGATAAGGGCATGTCAAAGGCACATTAGCCAATCTGAAAGTTCTCCCATTGGACAAAGCTGGAACAGCAACCAATAAATAACGTAGTATTAGATTAGATTCCACAGTATAAAGTAAAATATGCCTGAGCTCATACTTATATAAATAAATAATTGAATGAATAAATTCAAGGGTAGACAATCCTCCGTTTTTAGAAGAATTCCAAATAATATATGCAGATATTTCCCCTCCAAGAAATGGAGGTTAATGTTATTTGGTTGATGTTACATTGCACTCTAGTTTGTAAATTTGTCTCTTATTAGAGTATAGTTTGATAATTCTGAAAGCACTTTACACCTATAGTAAGGATGAAAAAATAAGCAGATTATGAAATTATACTATAATTTAATTATATTAATTAATTATAATAAATTAATGTTATTTGATTCAGCACCAAATAACAGAGTATGGAAAGGGAAAAATAGTAACTTTACAGTGGAGAGACCCAGCAGACGCTGTATTTACCAAGTGATAAAGGTTAACAGCATCTGTTAATAGGTTATGCTGATATTGTATACTCCCCAATATAATAAGGACACTTCATTTCTGTGGTATTCTTCCAATAATAAATAAGCAAATAAATGAGTAAATACTTTTTCAAAAGAAAAATTTACCAAATTGTAAACTAACAATTTTTCTTATTACAGAATCAATATATGATCATTGTAAAATAATTTTTAAGAAAGAAAAATCTAAAAATTTTAAAAATATATCATCAATGCATTGTAAACACTTCATACTTTTAAAATGCATTTATGTTTTTAAACTGCACTAAACAGATTACTATTTAACCTCTTTTTACTTTTGGTATATTATGAATATTTTGTCATATTATTATAGTTACACTATTTTAATGGCTGAATGAGATTTCATTATAGGGATATTTAACTGATTCCCTAATATTGCTTATTGGTTGTTGAAATTTCAGTATAATAACCAACATTGACATGAAACATTTTTGTAGCTAAATATTTGCCTACATGTATAAATATTTTCTAAATATAATTTTCTTTTAGTAACCTATTTTTTTAAATTATTATGATTATTGTCATATATGTACATAGAAAAAAATTCCAACAAAACCTAGGGGATCCACAAGCCCCTAAAACCCTAATTCCATTAGAGGGATGTCATGACTATAACCATTTTCTGTTTTTAGTACTTCTGTTGGTTCCATTATAACTTTAAATCACAGAGTTCTGTTTCTTTATCTACTTTCTCCTAGCAACAAAAGGCTAAGGAATTAACACTTAAACCACTACCCACCCCCTTTCCCCCTTGCCACCTTCAAAATTATATTTCATTATTGGATTCATTATCATTCAACATGCATCATATGCCAGGCACTACAAGAAAAAAAGAGAAGACTGTAAAAGAAAGAATAAATGAAGGTAAAATAAAATATTTTATTTTTCTTATGCTTAATAGATAACTATTTGTTCAAAGTAATGGCAGCAACAATGTATTGTATGATTAAAGCTTATTGATATGTAGATTAATGACATCAGTGTTATAAGAAATGGGGCAGGGCAGTTTAGAATAGTGTTATAGGATACCTGCACTATCCATGAAGAATTACAGTCTTATTTGAAGATGGATGTAGATTAGCTGTAAATGTATGTTGCAAACTCCAGGGCAACCACTAAAAATTTTTAGGAAGAAATATAATGGATATGCTAAGAGAAGAGAGAAAATGGAATCAATGAAGGCCAGACATGGCAGGAAAAGAGTAAAAGACAAAAAAAGAGAAAGAAAGGAAAGAAAGAAAGAAAGAAAGAAAGAAAGAAAGAAAGAAAGAAAGAAAGAAAGAAAGAAAGAAAGAAAGAAAGAAAGAAAGAAAGAAAGAAAGAAAGAAAGAAAGAAAGAGAAGGAAAGAAGGAAAAGAAAGAAAAGAGAGAGAAAGAGAGAGAGAAGAAAGAAAGAAAGAAAGAAAGAAAGAAAGAAAGAAAGAAAGAAAGAAAGAAAGAAAGAAAGAAAGAAAAAGAAAGAAAGAAAGAAAGAAAGAAAGAAAGAAAGAAAGAAAGAAAGAAAGAAAGAAAGAAAAGAAAAGAAAGAAAATGAGGACAAGGATGGAAAAGAGGTACAGGTACAGTTGATATTGTTTCTCATGTGCTCAGAAACAGAACTATCTACTACTATGGTGGTGGATACAATTTCCATCTCTTCTGTTTGGGTAACTTTGGTCCCCAGCTACCAAAGATTCTGATACAAGTTGTCCCTGTTGCTGCTGGTTATCAGAAGAGTGGAAAGAATGTACATATTCAGTTATGTATACACATAACCTTGAGCTTCAACCTGCCTTGAGCTTCTAACCCCTTACAAGAGTTTTAGTGAGATATCCTTTTCATTTTTTTCAAACTTTCATTTTTTTTATTCTTTAAAAAAAAAAAAATTTTTTTTTAATTTTTTGTAGAGAGCAAGTCTTGCTATATTGCCCAGGCTTGTCCTGAATTCTTGGCTTCAAACAATCTTCCCACCTCGGCTTAAAGGTGTGAGCCACCATGCCAGGCCACCTCTTTTGTTTTTTATTTCCCAAACCTTCTCTCTAGGACAAAGGCATGATGCATGGAAACTGGACCAAAGTATCATCTGAATGGCAGAAGCATTGCTATTCTCTGAATCACTACCACTTCTTGCTCTTAGTGAAATAATGTCCTTAGATCAAACTCTATTCATTTATTCTGATAAGTTATTATGTGTTCTGCACATGGTGGGAGGCACTGGGGACCAACAGTGAATGCAACCCAGTTTTTGCCATCAAGAAGTTCATATTCTAATAGTAAAGATAGAAAACAAAAATAACCAATTATAATATCCTATAATAAATGCTAGGGCACAGAGAATAATATATGACTATAGAAACATGGGGTAGAACTACTTAAACTAGAAGAGGAGGCAATCTAGAAAAGGAATGATGACCAAGACAAGTCATGAAATATGAGAAAGGGTGACCTAGTTGAAAAAATATGTTGCAGTGTGAACAACATATATAAAAACATGGAGTAGGGAGAGAACTTAGCATTTTCAGGGCTGTGTTGGCCATCTTAGGATAGTTTCTGTTCCAGAGACTTCTTTGATTTCTTTTATAATGTGACTATTGTCTAGACCTGAACCTCCATCCATCAGATGTACAGGGACATTTCTTAAATAGAGGGTTAAGAATTAAGACACAAAGTGGAATCATGTCTGAGTAAAAATCAATGGCATTATTAAAAGGAGAATGCATATAAAATGAGAAGGAAGAAAAGAGTTGATTGAAAAAGGACAGCAGCTAACCACCACCATCACCACCTCCCATTGAACTGTCAGGAAGTACTATCCTCCAGGTGTTTGGTTCTGGGCCAATGGGTGTCCTGGGAAGATGGTGTGCAATCAGCCATGCCATGCAGAAGATATTTATCTTAGCCCATTTGTGAACTGAGAGATGCCAATACCTTGTAAATTAAACTATGAGAAAACACAAGCCTTTGTCAGCAACTGATTAAAATGATAGGTGCTAGCTTTTCTAATATAACCCTGTCCAGCAAATTTTCATTCTTTGCTACAAAAACAACCCAAGAAATTATCTGACAATCAGATGTCCTATGTTAGTCTGGTCATTCAGTTGACCTAATATGCAGGATGTTTGTTAGTAAGATCAGTTTGTTTTCAAGGCCTGTACTTTGGGGTCCCACATTTTAGCATCCCCAGAAAATCTAGTTAAGTTGTCTTTAATTTCCTTTTCACCTTGATACACAGTGTCCTAAGCCTAGGTTGAGAAATCAGCCAGTTACCCCTAAGCAATCTTAGATGTCAAAATCTCTCATACCTCATATTATAAACAAGTTAAGCAAGTTACAAAAGCTAGAAATTTCATCCTCACAATATGTATGGATAGCAATAAATCATCAACTTAGCATGTCAAGGTAGAGCGTAAAACTGAAATAATTGGTCCCCTAAAGTTCTCTCGGAAGTGGGGCTGGATCTCAAAGAAAATAATTTTTTATGCAATGAATAAAAATGTATAAGCTTAACTCCTTACCTTCCTTTCCTATTCTGCTCCTTCTTGATTAAGATTACTAAATTAATAAAATGTTTTTGAACTCTTACCTTGATTTCACAAACATTTTTATCTCTGTCTTTTCATCTTCTCACATTTCCCCTGGATTCAATTCAGAAGCCAGCAAGGAAAAGTGTTCCCATGTGTTGCTCAAGTCACAGAAGCCCAGCTCTCTTTCATGGCATTTCTTTTATTTTTCATTATGTCCAGGAGCTTTACTATAACTTGATTTCTTTCCTTGAATTAACTTTCGACATAAATTAAGTTATTTAATAATTTGGTTTCTAGTTTTATTTTCCAAATATTTTGATGTGGAAAAGGCTGGAAAATAATACATTACTACAGAAATTATTGGTTAATTTAAGTCTTTTATGTCTGGTGAGAGCCTATTACCCAAACCTCTGCATTTAGAAATATCATTTTTCTCCTTAGAAAGTTAAAAGGACCTAAGGTAGCATCTGGAAGGACTAATAACATTTTTTAAAAATTGATTTTGAAATAGTAGATTGATGCCCTTCTAGATATTAAAACCTATCTAGATAAAAATAGATATTAAACCTCTCATTCTAGATAGTAAAATCTATTCTGAAATTATTATAAAATAACTTTTGTGAGGCCATTATAACATAATACTAGATACAGTTCAATAAAACAGATTTGATGGACCAGAACTTATATTCTATTATATGTAAATTATAATATTAATATAATATAGGAAGCATCACAAATCAATGAGAAACCGATGGACAATTAAAAAAAATTGTGTTGGCCAAAGAAAAAAATCAATGTCATAGAAAGGTTCAGAAGAGACTGTTGAAGAAACTAAGAGACATAACAAAATACAACATATTGACTTTGGTCTCAGATACAAACAAACCAAAGAAGGTGTCCTTCTTAGTTCAAGAAACATACTAGATTATTTACAAGTGAAATGCCCAGATGTCTGGAATTTGTTTTAAAATATTTCAGATTTTTTGGCCAGGTGTGGTGGCTCTGTAATCCTAGCCCTCTGAGAGTCCAAGACGGGTGGATCACTCAAGGTCAGGAGTTCAAAACCAGCCTGAGCAAGAGCGAGATCCCGTCTCTACTAAAAATAGAAAGAAATTAATTGGCCAACTAAAAATATATAGAAAAAATTAGCCGGGCATGGTGGCGCATGCCTGTAGTCCCAGCTACTCGGGAGGCTGAGGCAGAAGGATTGCTTGAGCTCAGGAGTTTGAGATTGCTGTGAGGTAGGTCGACGCCATGGCACTCTACCTGGGGCAACAGAGTGAGACTCTGTCTAAAAATATATATAAGATAAAAAAAATATTTCAGATTTTTTAAAAAGAAGAATGGAGGAAAAGTGAGATGAAATAAGGACAAAATTATCATCAGTGAAGCATAAGAATTTATTATGTTATTCTTGCTGGTTTCATATACTTTAAAGTTCTATAATAGATAGTTATTTTAAAAAACACTGCAATCATTTCTTAAATAAAATCTCACATAGAAACAGAAAGAAAAGGTAGAATTATTTTTCTGGTGGAAAGAGAGGACAGGGCTATAAACTTCTCCTAGCTCTTCATGCTTTCCCAGCAGAGCCCCCTAATCACCTTTGTGGAACTTGGTTTGAAAACTGCAACATCAGGTTCAACTCTCTCATCTGACAGCTAAAACCTTTCCAAGCACAATAGCTTGAGTTGATTGAACCTATCACACAACTGACCACTTTTTGAGTACACACTGTTCTCATCTACCTGCACAACCCCCTCCTTACCTCCTCAGGTAGTGAGTGATCTGCCTCATATACACCACACTGACTTCACCCTTCCCTTGCTCTTGATACCTGCTAACTTGGCAAATATGTTACTCATCATTCAATTAGTTGGCCTTGTATGCAGAATATTGCACCATAGGACTAACCAGAGTAGTTTTCATGTTAAGAAACTCTTGTTGAAAAAATATAGTGTTGAGGCGATTGGTCAACTAATGAGTAAAACTTCAGTGTATGTCTTAACCATACACTGTACTCTGAAGGCACAAAGGTAACAGAGAGTCAAATGTGAAATAAAACAGAAGCATATGGCCAAGCACGGTGGCCTCACGCTTGTAATCCTAGCACTCTGAGAGGCCGAGGTGGGTGGATCGCTCAAGGTCAGGAGTTTGAAACCAGCCTGAGCAAGACCCTGTCTACTAAAAATAGAAAGAGGCCGGGCGCGGTGGCTCACGCCTGTAATCCTAGCTCTTGGGAGGCCGAGGCGGGCCGATTGCTCAAGGTCAGGAGTTCAAAACCAGCAAGAGCGAGACCCCGTCTCTACTATAAATAGAAAGAAATTAATTGGCCAACTGATATATATATAAAAAATTAGCCAGGCATGGTGGCGCATGCCTGTAGTCCCAGCTACTCGGGAGGCTGAGGCAGAAGGATCACTCGAGCCCAGGAGTTTGAGGTTGCTGTGAGCGAGGCTGACGCCATGGCACTCACTCTAGCCTGGACAACAAAGCGAGACTCTGTCTCAAAAAAAAAAAAAAAAAAAAATAGAAACTAATTGACTAACTAAAAATACATATACAAACAATTAGCCGGGCATGGTGGCACACGCCTGTAGTCCCAGCTACTTGGTAGGCTGAGGCAGTAGGCTCCTTTGAGCCCAGGAGATTGAGGTTGCTATGAGCTAGGCTGACGCCACAGCACTCACTCTAGCCTGAGCAACAAAGTGAGACTCTGTCTCCAAAAAAAAAAAAGCATATAATGAATAGCTAAATTATTGTGGTTGAATATCAAAATCTCTGGGTGAAAGTTAGGGCCCTGCGATCTTGAAAGTAAAGATCAAAATTTTTGTTCATAAAAAAATCTAGGCCGGGCGCGGTGGCTCACGCCTGTAGTCCTAGCTCTCTGGGAGGCCGAGGCGGGCGGATTGCTCGAGTTCAGGAGTTCGAAACCAGCCTGAGCAAGAGCGAGACCCCGTCTCTACTATAAATGGAAAGAAATTAATTGGCCAACTAAAAATATATACAAAAAATTAGCCGGGCATGGTGGCGCATGCCTGTAGTCCCAGCTACTCGGGAGGCTGAGGCAGGAGGATCGCTTGAGCCCAGGAGATTGAGGTTGCTGTGAGCTAGGCTGACGCCACGGCACTCACTCTAGCCTGGGCAACAAAGTGAGACTCTGTCTCAAAAAAAATAAATAAATAAAATAAATAAAAAAAATCTAAAAAATTCTATACTAGCAATACAAATTTTAAAATTTTGAAATCATGTAATAAGCTAGAAAAAGAATCATATCAAAATGACATATGATTAAGCTTTTTATTATAAAAAGATCTCTTAAAGTCACCAGGACCACAAAAGAGCAAAAGGCAAAGATCATAGTCATTTTAAATGAGAAAAATACCATATATATTTATGTATATTATTAATATCACTATTAATTAAAGAATGCAAATTAAAATAAAAATGAGAGTTTTCATATATCAAAACGGCTATTTAAAAATGTATCAAATACAATTCTTGCTAGGTTCAGTCTTTAAAATGTTCAAAACTTTGACTCTAATTATTAGAATTTATCCTAATAAAACCTTAAATTAAAAAAAAATGAACAAAGTTGTTCACCAAATATTTCATATAATAGTAAAAAATTAAAAAAAACTAAAATGTTCAACAAAAGAATTATTAGATAAATAATGTCACAAATGATCAATAACATTTAAAAAGAGATCTGTCAATGCAAAAATGCTTACATTATAGGTTAAATCTAAAAAATGAAGGATATAGATTTTCATATAAAAACTACCACTAATATTTTCAATATAAAGGCAAATCCATTCATAGATTCAAAAATATTGAAAACAAACTCGTATGATTAGTTATTTTTTCCTTTGGATATTGACATAAAGGAGTTTTTATTCCTTCATGTCTTTTGCTAATTTTTAAGTTCTTTCACATTTCCTATAATAGATATTTATTACTTTTATAATTTAGTTAAATATTATTTAGGAAAGAGATATGATTTTCAATGTTGACTATTGGTGTTTGTTAGGAAAGAATAACATAGAAGTTAGATAATATGAGCTATTTGTTGATCTTCAGGTTAATATAATTTATCATATTGAAATTTATATTGTCCTTTAATTGCAATCCTTTGTATCAAGCAGCTAAAGAAGCAGAATGTGACTAGGAATTGCTGAATGCAGATGAATTAGAGGTCTTTGATAGAGCTCTTGGCCTTCCCTTAGCAAAATTCTTAGAAGTTAAAGACAAAATTTCACATTATTCCAAATCAAGAGTATCATCATAATCAATCCTTTTTCTATGAGCCAAACAAAATGTCAGTCTTATTAAGTAACCACATGTTGATTAGGGAGTGCAGTACATTTGAGATATGTTATATAAAAAAAGAGCATTCTACTAACTAAAGTTTCTTTTAATTTTTAAATACCCTGTTAGGATATGTGTACAGATATTATAAAATTATTTGTAATAATGACAAATTGTGGAGAAAAACTGAAATGCCCAGCAATAGACAATTAAATACAGTACTGAATATTCATCCTGTGGAATATTATGCAGCCATTAAAAATAAGGGAGGTCCATATATTTTGACATGGAAGTTTGTTATAAACAATAAATAAAATAATTCACAAGCAGAATGTGTATCGGTCTATAATTTGGTTATTTTCAGGGAGTGAGTTGGAAGGGGCTTCTGCTATTTTATACACTTCTTCTTTTAGTTACATTTTTGTGATGGGAAGGTATTGCTTTCATAACTAAAGGATGAGAAAGATAAGTAGAAGAAAAGAAAGAGAAAGAGGAGAGGGAGGAGGGCAAGAAAGAAAGGAAGGAAGAATAGAGGGTGACAAGGGAAGGAAAGAAGGGAAGAAGAAATAAAGGAAAGAGAATTTGCAGTCACTGCCAGGGGCATTCCCTATAATTGTCCTTCACTATCCAGAGAGAAGGTGATACCACAGCATTGCATTAGTAAAATCACTGCAAACCAGGGTATGGATCTAAATTTTTGCAGGTCAAATGTCAGTCTACTAAGAAAAGATCTATTGCTTCAAAGCAGGCCTTATGTTCTCTCCAAATCTGACTCAAATATAAAAACCACTGTGTACATTTATAGTTGGAAATAGATATAAGTATTGAATCAGAGCCTTACAGTCTTTGATTTGCCTAGTCCCTACTACAGCAAGGCCATTTGGGAGAGTGGAGTAGTTAAGAGCATGCAGACCTGGTTTCAGATCTTGACTGGGCCACTTTGGGCAAGTTACTTAACCTCAGTTTGCTCATCAAGTGAAGGTACTAATAATAATGTCTTGGGGTTATTGTGTGGAAAAGGGCATATTAACATACTAAGAAGATAATTTGGTGAGCATAGAAGATGGGAGAAGAAGTATAAAGATGTGGATGGCTAGTTTCAACTTTTATATCTATTTCTCTAATAGGATGTATCTGACAAAGAACCAGAAAGTTATACCTGCTACAATTTCATTCATTAATTATCATGCAACAATTGCTAGATATTGTTATTACTATGCCAGACAAAATGGTTGGTTCTGTAGACACAGCAGAGAATAAGATAAGGAATGGCTACTGTTTTCATACCAAGTACTATATATTAGGAAAGTAGAAAACACTGAACAATTCAGGCCAACAGTGATAAGAAGAGAGCAAGGTGCCATGGAGCAGAAGTTAGCTAGGTGAAAGGGAAGGAATGTTGCTTGGGCAGAGGGAACCCTGTGGGCAAGGACCACACACAGGTGGAAAGAAATTCAGTGCCTTGGAGGTACTGGAAAACACCTACAACAGCTACAGCTCAGAGAGCTGTGAAGATTAATGTGACTGTAAAAGAGCCAGGATCCAGCTGATATAAGATCTTTGAGGCCTACTGAAGTATTGCAGTCATTATTGAACTAAAGACAAAGGGGAAGCCATTATAGATTTCTAATGGATGTTAATTCTGTATTCCTTCTTTATTTTTTCCTTGATACGTTCTAGCCAGACACAGTGACACATGCCTGTCACTGCTCAGCTGCTCTGGAGGCTGAGGCAGGAGGATCACTTGAGCCCAGTAGTTCAATGCTATAGTGCACTACAATCTCACCTGTGAATAGCCAGTACAGCACTCCAGCCTGGGCAACACAGTGAGATTCTGTCTCTAAAATAATAATAACAATAACAAAAATAATACTTTTTCTAGCTGCTTTATGGTAGGGGTGCATTCTGACCTTTATTCTTATAGGGTGATTTTTATTCATCAAGTTTGCAAAGTTCTAAAAGTGACTTACTGTATATGCCTATTTACTGTAGAAATTCAATTTATTTAAAGTACTTCTCACTTTGTTTTCTTATTATATTTACACTGTTCTTCTTTTCTAGTCCTCAAATACTACATTTAATGCTGTGTAAGATATTAAGATTTTTCTCCAATGGCCTTGTGATTACACAAATTGACATAGCCTCGTTTTACTTATTAACACTTTGTAGATGTAGAAAACACCGAGGTAATGTTCTGATATTCAGAATTCAACTGTGTATTGGATTTTTTTCCTGGCAGCACTACCTTCCCCTTTGTTCATTTCCCTTGAGAGAAATCATAACCATTACTTAATGCCTTCCATTTATCAAGGACTTACTACATGTCCTATGCACTTTACTCATATCCCATTAAATCATCTCAACAACCTTGCAGGAATGAATTTTTGTTTTTGTTTATAGTTGGGAGACTAAGCCTCAAAGTTTATGCATCTTGCTCAAGATTATATAGTGAACAAATAACAAATATTTCCCAAGTAGTCAATTTCTACTTACCTCTTCTCCCAGCCTCAAAAATTCCTAGAGCCATACTTTTTTTAAAAAAGTATTCCTGGATAGAATTTCAATAAATTCATGTTTGACATTATGGATGTTGAAAAGCATGAGAGGAAAAGTATTCTGCTCCTCAAACATCTAGCTCACAAACAACTAAAAACGTGCAAAATTTGATCATTGATGAAAAATACATATTACTTTTCATAAATAGAAGTCAATGATAAAAATAAAAGTAAGAATACCATATCCAAACCATCAATACAGCTTTGTCCTGACATATGGTTTTATTTATGGATTTGGGGGGAGATACTAAAATAAACAAGAAAGGGCACAAGACTTGTTTAAAGAACCATTTCTTAAGATGTGTAGTGCATAAGGATGAACTCATGATCAAATTTTATTTAATGTGGCAAGAATTTTTTAAGACACCCTTCTCTTGCAAATTTCTCATCTAATTCTACTTACATATTTTGCTTGAAATATCTTTTAACCATAGAGCACATTTTTATTGATTATCCAAGTTAAGAGGCAACAGAGTTTATGTCCTACAAATAATGGAAATTCCCCAGAAGTCCTGAGATTTTTGGAAAATCTTAAGACATTCATGTTTCTAATTCTTGAAAACATTTGCAGCCTTAATGTAATGAGGCTTTTAAAAACAGTGCCTGCTTTTCAAAGGTCATCTTGTATTCAGTCACAAATTGAGAGGGTTGTTAAAAATATTTTTTTAAATGAAAAACAAAATGCTAACTAAATACCTGACGTGATTATCAGATTATCTTTGTCACCACAAACTATGTGCTTAGCACTGTGTTAGACTGATTCGTGACAAATTGAAAGGGTACTTTTTTTCTTTTAATAATTTGTTTCCAAAGCAAATGTGTAGTTCATAAACCAAAAAAAAAAAAAAAAAGCTATACATTTCTCAGATTTGTTAACTAGCTAACTATGCTTTTCTCTTTCTCTTTTCTAACAGAACTACTTTTTTTTCTTCTTACAAGTTTGCTTTTATTAATCAGAGTCCTACACTGAAATTTTTCTCTAATTCAGTGTTAATTATAATACATTCTTTAGCTCCTTCTCTCTCACACATAATAACTAGATATCATGTAGAATCATCAGTTTAGAGGTAAAGTTTGGTTATAATACAGACTAAAAATCACTGGTCAAATGTCAAGTGACATCCTCATTCCCACATTTGCCGTGTTTGGAGTTTTAGATAACCATCACCTGCAGTTCTTATGCTCTATAATTATAAAGTACTGAAAGTCCTCCAGATAAGTGAGGACCAGAATAAAGATGAAAATTAAACAATTTTTTAAATGGTTTCCAATGACACTCTTTAATTACAAAGGTTAAACATCTTGTAGATTATTCCAGAGTTACTTTGAAATATTTAACTTGGCACTTGTTTTTTAAAAGTAGAGCCAGGTGTGAGGTGTCAAGGTACATATGATAAAGAGGTGTTTGATACCACAAATTAGCAAACAAATTCTGATAAAAAAAAAATCTGTTCTAAATGTAAGAAAAAGAAGGGAAAGAATTTGATAGAAGTTATATTAATACCACTTAATTCATTTTGACTTCAACTGTAGATTCAGGATAGAAAAAGTACAGAGTTGAAACTTCAGTTATGAACAAAATGTGAGAGGAAAGTATATTTTTTAAGCTGTCATGCATCAGAAAATTCTAGTGAGACATTAGACTGAAGAAACTAAGAATGTGAAAATGGAGAAGAAATATGATTAAAAACTCTAATGAAAGAAATAACCTCAATTAAATTAAAATTTATTATATCTGCCATCATTTTTTAAATTTTTAAATTATCAATTATGAAATTATAAAATATTCCAAAAATATAGAAAATAATATAACAGGTAAATCTCTGTTATAGTTTATGATCATTATTATTATTAATACTATTTTTTTAAAGCGACAGAGGTCTCACTATGTTGCTCAGGCTGGTCACAAACTCCTGGCCTCAAGTGATCCTTCTGCCTTACCCTCCAAGGTTCTCTCTTATAGTTTCAACTTACATTTAATTATAGATGACAAGATGCTGGATGCAGCTATGTTTAACTATGAAATTACTTCATCCTCACTGAAGTTTGAAACTCATGAATGAAAGGTGGTTCCCCCCAAAGATTTTTAAATTATCTGCCCCCAAAAAGGCAGTCATTAACAATCTTGGCCAAAACATAGAAAATTGTCTCTCAGAATAAGCACTGACTTCAGTTCTCTGGTAGTGTCTATATTTGAATAGGTCTTTATGTGAGTAGCGTAGATGATTAGCAATTACTATGCTGGAGAATTATTAAGGTCAATTTAATTCTAGTTGCTCTGAATTGAGGAAAACTTGAGATTGAGCCATAACTACATCAAACTGTTCAAAAGTAATGGCCAATTCAGATTCTGGAACTCTGGCTAGAGTTGAGGCTTCAAGTCCTGTTTTAACACATCTCAATACTTTATCTTTACCCTCAGGAGTTCTTTGAGTTAACCTCAATTGTAGTCATTTTCTCACAATTTGGGCTAAAGGTTAGTTTAAATTTTTGTAGAAAGGATTTCTAAATTATTTAACTGTGTTCCGGATTAATAAATATTCCTGGATATCTGAAATGTATGGTTTTCTTTTTCTTTTCTTTCTTTCTTTTTTTTTTTGAAATTGGTCTCTACTCTGTTGTCCAGAGTGGAATGCAATGGCATGATCACAGCTCACTGCAACCTCCAACTCCCAGGCTCAAGCAATCCTCCTGACTCAGCCTTCCAAGTAGCTGGGAGTACAGGTGTGCATCACCCACCACACCTGGCTAATTTTTTTTTTTTTTTAATAGAGATGGAGGTCTCACTATGTTGCCCAGGTTGGACTTGAACTCCTGGCCTTAAGTGATCTTTCTGCCTCAGCCTCCCAAAGTGCTAAGATTACAGGTCTGAGCCACTGTGCCCAACCTGAAATATATAATTTTGACTAGAGTTTTCCAAAGCAGAAAGCAATCTTATGCTTCTCTTTATTTATTTTTAAAATAAAATAACCTTTATGGTTTCTGCTACCATAGCAACTAAAAACTTTTTACTATCTCTACTAATTCTGATGAACAGTTTTGTAAAGAGTAACTGACAAAAGACTCTGGCACAAAAGACAGACCAGGATTCATTTCATTCCATAAGCATGGGGGCAGATGACACATGGCATTAAATAAGACTTAGGCCTAGGGTTTGCCTTCTAAAGTTGAGTGCCTCTTGAGACTGTTTTTATATTCAACAGGGAAGTGTGTGGGCATTGAAATTATGCTACATGTCATAGCCCAAATAAGCATTTGGTCATTTGAAAGAAACATCCAGAGACCAGAAAAATAATCTTACTAAAAGCTTCAACATTTTTGAAGACCAGGGAAATAAATGTCGAATTTTCCCTCCAAATTAGCTTTTTTTTTTTTAACGTGATACCCTTCTTTTTCCAGTCTCGTCAAAGCAGTGTTTCTGTCGTGTTTGTTCCATGCCTCCTCTTCAGTCGGTCCTGAAAATTGCCAGCTGCAAATTCTGACATGCCAAGGGTTCAGCTATATTTGCCCAACCAAGAAAAAGTAAAGACAGATCTTGGAGCCAGTAAAGATTATAAACATGTTTCTACACTGTTGGTGTGCTGTTTATAAAGTGAACTCACTTTAAGATTTTAATAAGCCCCCAAACTTCATTATTTTGCTTTCTCTCCAAGTACAAAGCACAGATGTTTTGGCATGTTGGAATCTGAAGTTTGGAATTTTTAGAGGAGGTAGTGTGTGGGCAGGGAACTAGCACCCTGGGCAAGTTGAGAGGTTCAGCAATTTTCATAAAATAAGGTAAAGGAATAGCCCTTGGCCTAGAAGTCTAATAAAAGTATATAGGGGCTACAATGAGAATGCACTGAACAAAATGAGGGCACTGGATTTTTTCATAATATCCACAGATATTAGACAATTTTGCCACTTTTGAAAATAGAAAATTTTGTGCAAAAAATTTTGAATTAAAACAATGGTAGTATCAAATATATGATTACTTATTAAAAAGCTAGGGAATTATAAAGGCAGAGGTTTTGCTTAAAATAAGAATTTCATGTTATTTATAAAATAAGAAATACTGTTAATAATAGGACTGAAAGGACCTTGAAAAGCTTCTCTACCCTATTCTTCCCGTTTCTGTCATGACCATCTTTTCCTCATTTCCACCTAATATTAGAGAAAACTTGTTTTTCCCATGAGACTAAAGCTGTGCTGCCCCAAATGGTAGGCAGCAGCCATATGTGGCTATTTAAGTTAAATTTTTTTGAAAAAGTAATTCAGGTAAGGCGCAGTGGCTCATGCCTGTAATCCTAGCACTTTCCAAGGCCAAAGCAGGTCTCCTGCTTTAGTCTCCGAATAGCTTGGACTACAGGCATGCACCATTGCATCTGGCTTAAAATTTTCCAATTTTTTAAATATGAAATTTTATGCAAAAAATTAGTGTCTAATATTTGTGGAGTAAAACTGCATAACTTTCTCACAATCTTTAAGCACACCCTAATTTAATTTTTAGTTGGTAAAATTAGGTAGCCTATTAAGATAAGCCAAATAGAGAATGGGACATAAACTTTAAAAACTTCTGGAAAATTCACATTGTAAACTTCATGGGCACAAAAACTCTGGTCATTCTATGAATCCTCACTGCTTAATAATGCGTCGATACATAGTTAGTTGATGTCTGAAATTTTTAACAGTCATTTTTTTTGGGAATCCGGACTCCTCTGGTGTGTATGCTGGGGAATAGAATGAGGTGAGAGGTGAGACTCTCTGTTTCATAGACTTCTGCAGTTTCTTAAACTGTGTACATGTATAAAATGTATACTATGTATGTCATATATATATATATATATATATATATATATATATATATAATCTTTTGAAACAGGATCTAGCTCTGTCACCCAGGCTAGAGTGCAGTGGTATGATAATAGCTCACTGCAGCCTCAAATTCCTGGGCTCAAGCAATCCTCCTGCCTTGATCTACCAAAGTGCTGGGATTACAGGTGTGAGCAACGGTGCCTGGCTGATATACATAACAATTTTAAATAGTTAAAAGCCTTAATGTTGAGAGATGTTTAGGATGTCCTATATGACTATTTTTGAAAGATGAACTTGCTCACCCTCCTCCACACATATGCATCAGAAATTTTTTAGCACCACCCTACCACTTCATCATTCATCAGTCTACTCATTTGTCCATCCACACCTTACACACTCTACATATGTAGGATACACAAGCAAATAAATGATATCTCTCTATTGCCCATAGTAAATGCAAGCACAGCGAGAGAAAATTTGCCTCTCTCATCAGATTCTCAACCACCCAAATGATGGTACATAAAGACATGTTAAGACTACTAATTATATCAAATACTTGACTAGGAAACTGGTTGTTAGATAATCCTCTGACTTTAGACAAATCACATAACCTTTGTTAATAAAAAAAAAAAAAGCCAGGTGTGGTAGTGCACACCTGTAGTCCCTACTTGGTAGGCTGAGGTGGGAGGACCACTCAAGATCAACATGGGCAACATAATATAACATAGCCAGACCCCATCTCAAAATAAAAAAAAATATATATATATATATATATATATAAAAAATAAAGCAGCAACTGAACTAGACTAGATTACTTGTAAATTACTAATATTTTTATGCTTCAGTAATTTACAAGTTTGCTATGCAGTAGGCAAAAAATGTTTATATAAACAATTTTAATAAGTTAGAAAACCTTTCTTGAAGTGTGACTTATGTGTTGATAATGTATTTTATGTTTAAAACTATTATATGACATTATCAATTACCCAGGATTGTTCCACTCCCACTGAATGGTTGATTTTTCCTTGAGTATTAAGAATTTTTAAAATATTATTTTCTGTATTTTCAGTGTCTTGTGATAAAATTACCAAGATCAACTTCATTCTTTTGCTGCTGGGCAAATTATAGTTAAATTGACCCTGTTCTTATTTATTCTTATGTCTCCAGATGGCTTTCCAGCTTTAAAATTTAAGCATCATTATAGGGTTTTGTGCATACTTCTGTCATGTATAATCTACTAAATCACTCATTATTACCTTATTTTAAACTCTATCACACATCCCAGTAAAGTTATATGCCAAATTCAACACTTGTATACTTTATCTTCTTCTCAGTTGAATAAATATCCCAAAATTATATTTATAATCAATGTTGCACTGAACTTGGCTAATGATAAATAAATATTGTCCTTTTAAAAATCACTGAAAATATGAACCTTACTTGTCCAAGTCCTCATAACTGATAGAAATATTTTTAATAGACAAATAGATGCAATAAACAAGTTTTAAAAATCACACAGAATATAGAGACTATCTTTATACTAAATTAAAACTTTATTGAATAAAGAACACTCTCCAGAACACATGATCTGATGGACTAAGTCTACATTACATGCAATGAAGCTGAACATGACAGTAGTTTAACATGGAATGTCAAACAAATTAGTATTTTTCACGGTACAAAACTGTTTATGTAACTGATGTGCAAGAACAGTATAATACTCAGCATTTTCACCAATCATCTGTGATGAGTTTTAAAAAGGCATTTGAAGAAACTGGTAGGTGTCTTCAGGATATAGTTCAAATAAATTAGTTACATGTGTACTACTGAATCCTCTTTCAACCTCTCTTGCATTCCAAATAAAATCTTAGTGCAAACATCAATGTTGCTGATCACTCCAAAGACTGTCAAACTCATAATAGAATACAAGTTGTGAATTACTGTTAAGAAGGACAAACCCAAGAATACCAGTTACTGCAAAATTCATTTAGGCACACTTAATAGTCCACTCTAAGCATTTCTTCTAAGTCTGTCACATTAATGACTAAAGCCTGTTTACAGTACTAAAATTCTATCATTCAAGCATCAATGATTACATTTCAGAAAAAGGAAATCATTCATTTCAGTAATAGCATTACTGCTATATTCTAAAAAAAAAGAGAGAGAGAGAGAGAAGAAAAAAAATCATAATTAACAAAACCAGTATCCATAATAGGATACATGGGGCAAAACATTTTAGGCAAAAAAAAAAAAAAAAAAAAAAAGTGTGCTTTACTTGCACAGCAGGAATCATATAATGTAAACACCATATTGGCCCACACCACAAAATCCATGAGAAAGGTTCAAATTTGAACACTGAGTGTGAATTATTTTCAAATCTGTGTTTGTGAGTTTATGCTGCATCTGCTTGTACCAATACATGACAAAGAAAACACACTCTTCCACACACATACACATAAAAGTGATTGTTAAATATCGAGCATGGCTTGCTTCCCTGACTCTAACTCAAAAACAAATGTTAAGTGATGTCCCAATTGTTTTAAAAATGTTTACAGAAACCATTAAATGAATGTGAATAGTAGCTACGGAATGATGAAAAAGTGATAGTAATGATATGGTAAAAGTGGATGTAAAAAGAATGTAAATATAATGCTGAGATTTGCAAATGCATGGAAAATCTTTTTCTGTGGGCCTTGTCTGAATTTTAAACTGATACCAATAAAAAAAATATAGTAGCACAAGTCCATTGACACCTGGAGGGTCAGGCCTAGATAGCTTACCTTCAAAGTGCAAATTTTAACAATGGAATGTTTTAGCGGGGACTTCAGGACAATCCTCCGTCTTTTTCTTGTTGAATAAAAGTAAGATGTTCAGGAAGTATTTATTCCTGGCCAAAGTTATTTCAGTTTCTTGGTTACAAAACAAAAAATATTTAGCCACAATTATCACCCACTCTTTCACATACACAGAATCATTCTTAAGGGTGTCAGGGGGAGAAAAAACCCTTATTTGTGTATCACCTAATGGAACTCTTATTTAGAATTTAAGTTCATTTGAATCCACTACATTAAATACCAACATGTACCTTTCTTATCCCCTCCCTCTCCACCCACCTATCCCAGACACCCCCCAATGAACCTAGGTATTCTAATGTCTTTGTTTTCTAAGCCTCATGACTAAGGCTGTTGAGTACCACCTCCACTGGAACAAAATTAACACCTAAGGTGCACTTTCTACAGCACCTTTTTTCTTCTCCATGATTGAGTGGAATCTTGATTCTTTCAAGCCTGTATCTAGATCTCCAGGTCATCAGGCCGAGGTCTGCTGCTGGCGCGACTGCTGGCTCTGCTTGAAGGTCGCTGGTCCACGATGGCTAGTGGCTGTAGTTCGTGTCCAGCAGCAAGTTTTTTAGAATTCTGATTATCATCGGGGAAATCAAAAGGTTGTGCATGGGAGTTTGAGATGGTGCTTCCTGCCTGCCCCATTCTATTTTGTTCTGCACTGTAATTAGCCCAGTTTTGCTCACTTGCTTGCTTGTTGTAATTGCGGCAAGAAGAATTGTTTCTGTCGCCAGTAACCAGCTTGTACCCAGGAGGAGACATGGGAGAGAGGGGAGCGGTTGGTGAAGAGCAGCCATTGAAATATGCATATTTTGGAGATCCACAGTCTTTGGAGGGGCTTAGTGGGCCAGTGGTAGCATGGTAAGGATCGCCCTTTCCCTTCACACGATCCTTAACGCCCTTGAAGAAGACATAGAAGAGTTCAATGATGTTCAAGGCAAGAGACACCAAGGACACCACCAGCATAAAGATGATGAAGATGGTTTTCTCCGTGGGGCGAGAGAGGAAGCAGTCCACCTGATGTGGGCAGGGATCTCTTTTGCAAGTGTAAACGGCACTTAAGCTGAATCCATAGATGTACCACTGGATCAGCAAGAAGGCCACTTCGAAGACAGACTTGAAGAGGATACTGATGATGTAGGTTCGCAGCAAGCCCCCACGCATCTTCACTTTACCATGCTCTTCAATGCCATACTTAAACTTCTTTATTTCAATCTGCTTCAAGTGCATCTCCACATTGACACCATCGGTTTGGGCAACTTTGAGTTCCTCTTCTTTCTTGTTCAGTTTCTCTTCCTTTCGCATCACATAGAACACGTGAGCCAGGTACAAGAGTGTGGGTACAGACACAAATATGATCTGCAGGACCCAGAAACGCACATGAGAGATTGGGAAAGACTTGTCATAGCAGACGTTTTCACAACCAGGTTGCTGAGTGTTACAACGAAAGGCAGACTGCTCATCACCCCAAGCCGATTCAACCGCTGTCCCCAGCAGCAGGATTCGGAAAATGAAAAGGACTGACAGCCACACCTTCCCTCCAGCAGTGGAGTAGGCTTGAACCTTGTCAAGGAGTTTGCCTAAGGCACTCCAGTCACCCATGTTGCCAGGGCACCACCTGAAAAGAAATAATAGGACAACTAAATGATCACAGATTACAAATTATTAGTTTAACATATATTCTCTTTCAGCTGATAGTCAAAGTATTGCAAAAGATCTCATATCTTGCCAGTATTTTTCAAAAAAAAAAAACCACCAAGTACAAAATTCTTCCTGTTCCAATTCCCCCCACAGAGGTCTAACACTTCACTTTTTATTTTTAATATAAAGTCTTAGAAGAAACAGAACATGTGTGATAGAGAGTGAATTGCAATCTGAAGCTGTGAAGACGTATTACTTGCTCAACCACTACCTTGCCATGTGACTTGAGAAGCTGTCAATGCTATGTCTCTGCTTATTTTATTTGTGTGATGAATGAGAACAGTTCTTGCTTGGTAGGCCTATGTCTGGATACATGCCTAAGCAAAATGCTGCACAGGTATCTAAGAATTGAAGTAAGAACACCCATGAACACACAATACACACACAAGCTCAATTCCCAAACTTCCATGCTATTGTATAGCATTTATTTCTAATTTTTATCTGAAATGTTTCTCAATGGTATATCAAATGTAATTTGTGCATACTTTATATTATAGTCATTTATACTTTTCGGTTTCTTCTTCTTTTTTTTAAGAGATGGAGTTTTGCTATATGGCCCAGTCTGGACTGGAACTCCTAGGCTCAAGCTTTCTTCCTGTAAGTCTTGGCCTCTCAAGTAGCTAGGACTATAGGCCTGTGCCACTGTGCCCAGCTCTTTCTTCTTAAGGAATGACTTATGTGGCTCAGAAGTCTGTCTTCTGTCCAGAGAAAAAATAGGTTGTACTGAAATACACTGTTTTGACACAATGTGTCATTACATACAGGAACTACTTCAAAAACAAACTCTTAATACACATCATATTTCAAGTAAAAAGTTCAATTTGTCTCAGTACTACTTATAACCTTAGAAATAAAAAAGGATTCCTTCAGGATGTTTTCTTCAGCAAAAAAAGATGGTTTTCCTCTTTGGTTGTTGTATACCTTAAAGTTCCCTTACTGGGCTTTACATTCAGCCTATATATTCGTTTTAACTTCTTATCAGTATCTAGGTATTTTAAGCATAGGACTTCCCCAATAATGGGGATGTGAAAAAGACTTAAGTCTGTAGAACTGACAAATATTCCAAAAATCATCTAGTTCAATTTATGCTTCTAATTGCCAATCATCCATTTAACTGATAAAAATTGAGGTTCTCAGGATATAGGAAATATTCAGCTTTAGATAGAGCCAGAAGAAGACTCACAATCCCCAGGCCAAACCTTTCCAATGTATCATACTGGTTTTAAAAGTATAGGTAGTAAAGCTGCGTTAAAGCTAGAAATGTTTCCATGCTTTGATATATACAATCTTAGCAAGGGCTGAAAGGTGGGAAGAAGTGAATACCATGACATGTGGGAGGCATAGACAATACAGGCTAATTTTCAGCAGAGAGTAGTAATTGGAGGGTTTAGAAAAGGATGAGGTAATCAAAGATTATTTAATAATTAAAAACAAGCAAAGTAAAGACTTTCCAGAAGCTTAAGTAATGAATTCTAAATAGTGTAGCTAAAAGTAGGATTATGTAGACTTCTTAGAAGTATGTTCACTATCTGAATATAAAGGAGTTTCTCATCTGGTGTTGAACTGTGAGCCGTATTCTCCTCGTAGGAAGTAACTGAAATCCAGGGGAGTCTTCTTCCCCATCATGCAGTGTTACATTTCTGTCTAAGGACTGCATCTGCTGGCTACAGAAGACATTAAAAAATGAAATGGAACCTGACCTGGGATTTCCTGGGTGGAACAAAGAGATAGCTAAGCCATAAAGCTAAACTGTGAACCAGCTATCTAAATTAGCTTTTGATGAGTATATTTGACGACAGCCTAGAGACTGATGCCAAAGAATGCTGGAATAAGAGTGGGAGGTGGGTGAGCAGGCTGCAGAAATAATGCTGTCCCAGTGGTCATAAAAACGGAGCTTCCCTTCTACTTTTAGGAAGGGTCATTTTAGATTCTGAAGTGACAAATTAGAAAGTGAAATTGATGTATGAAATGAGCAGTCAAAAAAAGAACAAAGGCTTACAGGGTTGTCAAAGAGAGTTAAATAGCCAAGGGAAGGTTTGAAGTGAGGGAGTAATTTAGTCTTGATGGACAATTTGATGGTGAGAGAATGCAAAAGAAAAAAACCCTAAAATTTAACGGAAAATGCTAGACTAGGAATAAAGAAGTATAGTCCATGAGGGTCAAACAAACATAACAGAATTTTTGGAGCTATATCAACAGACAGTTTCTATGTGATGATGTGTAAATTGGCCCTAATTCTGTTTGTAAAAAAATATAATATTTTGCCAGTGTCATCTGCTTTTGCTCAGATATTCCAATTGCTGGGGGGAAAAATAACAAAAACAATCGAGCATAAAATGATAAACTGTTTGCATACATCTCATCACATTCATGCAGTGATAGAGCTGAAGACAAACCTAACATGTTTAGAAATAAGACTGGGCACAAGAGAAGTTATAATTTTAGTGTTTCATTATTATTCAAAATAAAATATGATTATTTAGATGCTTATGGCAATTCGTTACTAAGTTTTTTACATTCATGTTAAATAACATTTGACTTTCATATAATTCTGAAATTCCACAAAAATACTCCATGGTATGTGAACTGGGTCACCAGGCAGTTTTCTAGGTAGTAGTTCTTTTTTAATATACCAGCAATTTAATTGCAAAGTTGTCTTTCCTTTTAATCACCCATGCAGTCATTTGCATTAATGAGTTATACTCTTTCATCTGAATACAATATGAATTATCCAATTGGACACTTAGGATCCTGTAACATGTAGATACTTGTCATTACCACTATCACAGAGACCATGAAATAATGTTTAACGTGACATCCTGTGACTCCCAAGAAAAGGTAACAAAAATAGTTACCTTATTTTGGTAGTAGCTCACTTTGCCATGAATCAAAAGTTCTGTCAATTGGTTGTTCCTCTCCTCTCTCCCAAACCTGGCTTAATATTTTTAGTTTTCCAACTGTTACCTAAAATTTTAATGTCATTTTATAAAGAAAGGGCAATAATTACAAGGAAATGTCCTTTTATAAGGAAAGGACATAAGTATATGCCCTTACAGAATCTTTGACCTTGATCTACAGATTATATACCACATTTGTATTTACCAATAAGAGACAGATATGTTTCTTATTCGATACATGAGGACACCCAGGCAGCTGAACGTATCATGTACATTCTTGCCTCCACCTCTAGGTTCCCAAGTTGGTGCTTCATGTATAGGCCTTGGTTGATAAGGAGTTGTGCAAAGTTCTTGTTAAGAAAAAAATCCGGAGAGCAGCTGGTCTACTTTCTTGTGTCTTCTTTGTGCCATGTTAGATCACATTTTCCATTGCTCTACATGGCCCCCTAGACTAGATGGCCGAAGGTACAAGCACTAAGTGTGGCCTGCCTGAGGTCCCTCTGGTCCCTTTACAGTGGTTTCCTGAACTGTATCACAATCACTTGACAGCATTTGTTAAAAACATACACTCCTGGCCCTCACCAGTCTGCACGAATCTGAACTTCTGGGGGATGAAGCCTGGGAAATCAGGGTTTTTTTGTTGTTGTTGTTGTTATCTTTTTTAAACAAATATCCCAGGGGATTCTAAAGTAATGTTTCAGGCCTACAGGAAAACAATGGCTTCTTGACATTTCTAGTGTTTTCTTGTTCAAAATGTTTACGAGTGGGGATAATGTAAGGAGTCTACAAAGTCCAAGGGGCCAAGCATGAGGAGGAAGGGCTTTCTGGGCACCTGGGACTGAGGTCATCCTCGGCTCCACAGCCCCTTTTCGCTTCCTGAACCTCCATCTGCCCCTCCCTGAGAGCACAAGGACTAAACTCTTTAATCCAAATGAAATCCCTTAAAAATAAAGCTTTAATTTTAAATTACAGTTGACTGTCCCTCTTGAGCTTAAAAACAAATCATTGTGCCGAAGCTACAGTCAAGCCTCTCCATGTCATTAATGATCTAATAATTATTAGAATTAGGAAATATTTTACTTTCAATTTTAAAGATTTTCCCAAGAAGAGACAACTATAATGAGTTGAGAGTAGAGACTTAAACAAATAAAGGTAACTAGGACGGACCATTGATAACTAGAGTGAGATTTACTATCTATCATCTTTTTTTGATAATTGAAAGTAAACACTTAGGGAAGATGAAGGTCATTAATATCTGAAAGAATAAAATCAGAGCCTAAAAATTCTTAAGGAAATATCTATGAAATATCCTGATAAAATCATTTAATGGGTTCCTTGGGGGAGAAGGGAAATGCTATGCATGTTTCTAATGTACTGAAACCAAACATCTTTATGCCCCAAAACTCAAATGCAAACCCTTCTAATGTTTAACTTTTTTTTTTTTTTTTTTTTTGGCAGGGTCTCACTCTGTTGGCCCGGCTAGAGTGCCTGGCTAATTAATTTCTTTCTATTTTTAGTAGAGATGGGGGTCTTACTCTTACTCAGGCGGGTTTCGAACTCCTGACCTTGAACGATCCACCCGCCTCGGCCTCCCAGAGTGCTAGGATTACAGGTGTGAGCCGCCCGTACCCGGTCTTCTTTAACTTTTATTAAGAACCCCTGTCCCTTGCAGTAAACGTTGTGCGGTGAGATCAGTTGTGACTATTCCTGTACACTTACAACAGCCACATGTTCTTTGTGGTAATATTCCTATGCACACATAATCACCATAACCCATATTCAGTCCATCAGCAAGTACTAAAGACTATCTTCAAAATATAACCAGACTATGACTGATCCTTACCACCATCCTTGCTCTTAGCCTGATCTCAGCTATCATCATCTCTCTTCAGCTTTCATGTCACAGCCTGGTTACCCTGCTTGCCAACCTTTCTCAGAGTAAACAGTCAATCTTGAAAAACAATCCAACAAACACACTGACCTGCTTTGATCAGCTGTTCCATCCACGTGGCTCACTTCCTCACTTGTTTCAGGTCTCACCTCACCAGCCAACTTTTCTGACCACCAAGTATGAAAAAGCAACATCCTTTCCCTAGTTCTGTCATTTCCTATTCCCCTTGCTCTGCTTTTTAAAATTACCCTTAGCTCTACTTGATATAGTAAATATTTACGCGTCTATTGTCGTATTCCTCCATGGAAAGGACTGTGTTCCTCCACTAGAATGTGAGCTCCTTGAGGGAGTTTGCTTTGCTCAGTGCTATATCCCCAGTGCTTGAAAGAGTAAGAAAAAGTAAGAGATGCTGCATAAATATCTGTTGAGTGAATTAGTGGGGCCTGGTCCAAAAATATATTGTGCAAAAATGCAGGGGCACCAGGTTTCACCAACTTTTTTGACTATCTCCTTGAGTCTCTTAATGGTGGTTAGAGTTGTCAAACTTCTAAAGTTTCAAATTAATTAAAAAGGGGAGTCACAGTAAAAAAGTATTGTCATCATCTCATACAGATACATTTTCAAGTGACAGAGAACTGTTTGTTGAAACAGTACTTTTCAAATGATTCCTGAGCAGACAGTAGGGCTGAGTGAAGAAAAAAGGCCAAGAGCTTGAATTTATTAGGTAAGATCCTAATGATGGTTAGGATTCTTACAGAATTGCATTGAGTATCACAGATGTATATTCAGTTTCACTGTTAGGTGTTGCAGATTAAGATTGAAAAAAAAATATATGCTCTTGTCCCTCCACCTTTATGGTATTCTAACACCTATTGTACGCCACAATTTTACTGTAGCCAGGGACACTATTGCAAGAAGAAATATACTGTTTATTAAAATTTATTTAGCCTGTTATTAAAATTGTGTGTATTTCAAGAATGACAAGTATGGGGAAAGGTAGGGAATCTGAAGGGGAAGAGCAGCAGTTGATGTTAAACCCAGTTAATATAAAATCTCTATATAGTCTGATAAGTAAGTCTACATAGTCTATGCAGGCAGTTAAGCGATTTGAATCTGTTATCAGTGGAAAACCTTCCCAGTTCATGAGGTAATACCCAATAATTGTTTCCTTATTTAGACCTAGATAGTTAGCCTAACTCTATAATGTATCAAACCTAGTCTATGTAAACATGTATTTAAAATTCTGCCTCATGGTTCTCTGATTATCTTTAGTTTCCTTTGTAAAGAATTGCACATTTCTGCAGGTATTTGATGTTATGACAATCGAACTGCATTTTTTTTGTGTGTGTGGTGGCGGTAGAGCCTTTTTCCCCCTGGCTTTTGCCTTCCTTATCACATAGTTAACCTACATCGGCCTCCACAGACTGAGATGAGACTGGGATTGGGGGGGTAAAGCCATCAAAAGAGGATGATACCTATGCAAAAGAGACAATCCTTTTTCTAGTTCAACAGCTATCACTTAACTACCCTACTAACAGAAGTTTCTCAAGGTCAATTTAAGGGTGCCAGAGAAAAAAATCTAAGTCAGAAGGTGCAAGCTCAAAGCTATGTTCTTTAACTGTTATCTAAGTAAGTTAAAAAACATATTTCTATCAGTTCTTGGTGTTTCTCCTGCCTCCACCCTCACTTCCACCTTCAAATTGACTTTTTATTGAATAGCCTTTTTATTTTGTAATCACATAAACATACCCCTACAGACTTCAAGTGTATTGATTCAGAGCAGTCTATTTTCTTCAATGAGCAATGAATAACTCGTGCACATGAAGCTCTCAGTAGGTGCTTGATAAAGTTAAGTTACTACTCTTTAAAAGATCTTTAGATATAGCTCATTTATTTTCTTAGTTTTCGTATCTTTTCAGCAAGATAGCATCTAAGAAATTATCAACAAACATTTTCTAAAAATTATTTAAAAAGCTGGGAAAATTGGGATATAAAATTTATTGCATTTTATGAAGCCAATGATACATTAAAAAAGGATTAACCATGGTTGAATTTTGGCAAGACAGTCTGTGCAGACATAGCTAAATGGTGAAGCTAAACACGCAAAGTGGAGAATTTAGGCAGTTATTCCAAATATATATATATATATATAACTCCCATGGATGAGAAGCTCTGGGGATTTTTAAAAACTTGAATTATCCATATTGAATATTGACATTAATGATAAATACCAGATAACTTTTTCTCTCCAAAGCTGAACTGGTGTGTGTGGATAAATTCTAACACATCTATTCAAACATTTGAGAATCTTGAAGGGGAAGTCAGAACAACAGGAAAGGTGGGGTGGAAGGTATTAATCACTGGAGACTGCCTTATCATTCCTTTCCCTCTAGGTATCATATATAAAGGCTCAAACCAAGATACACCTCTGGATATTATAAAAGAAACAAAGGAATGTACCCCATGGACTTTTCCATCCTTCTCTATGTGGAATTAAAAATATCTTAGTAACAAAGTAACTCTCAATAACTGATAGCACACCCTTTCAGCTGCCTCCCTCGGAGTATCTTGAGAACTGTGTTTCCCATGAAGGGTCAGGATAGTAGGAATCACAACCGTAAAGGGGCGAGGAACTGAGTGGATGGGGCAGCTGTGGCAAGAAACTTCAAAAGGTATTAACAAATGTGGAACATGTTTAAATAGTGAAGAAAGTAGTAGCAAGGCGCTACCACTGCATTTTTTCAGGCAAAGGGCAGGTGACCACTATAGCCTGACTTTGAGAAGTACAAAGCATCCACACATTGGGAGAACATGTTAATTCAGCACGTTGCCAGGGCAAAATGTAGTTCCTCCGATCGGTATAATTTTCAATCAATTTGGCCCACTCAGAAGTAACTGCTCTTCCCCCAAAGGTGTGTTCTATCTAACTGGCTTATTCTGGTCTCCGGAGTGGGTTGGTTTAAAGTGTGAGATCTTCTCTGCATTATGCCAGGCTTTTATTTTCAGCAATCCTCGTACAAAAGGAAAAATAATTAGTCTTCCTCTGGCCGGCACTTTTGACTGGGTTTAAGTGTGCCCGATTCTCAGAGGGTGAGATTCAGCATCTTTCTTGTCATTACTAACTTGGTTCAGGAAGCAAAAGAAATTAAACCACCTCCAAATAAAGCCATGCTTGTTTTCACATTAGCTCCCCCCTCCCCACTTTGCACCTAGAGAGAAACAGAAGCGCGCCTTCGGGTGGCGATGGATGTGGTGCGGGTGAAGGAGGGTTTAATCGATAAGCTTCACCGGAGGTGCGCAGAAAACACGTGACGGCGACCTAAAGGGCAGTGGGGGCGACGTGCTGCTCGGAACTCAAGGTTGGAGTTCCCAAATCCTGTCCTGATTTGCCTGAGGCCACGTCATTAGCTCTGGCCTCTTTTCCTTAAGGGTCTTTTATTTTCCCCTCCCCTGCCCCGCCTCATTCTCGGGAAGTTTCAAGAACTTCCCGGAGAGTTACAAGTGCAATTTAAGCGCGATCATTCTCAAGGGACTCGGGTTTCCTTACCTACGCTTATATAGTAGAATTCAACAAGGTTTAAAAAAAAAAAAAAAGGACACTGTGGACGGGAGTGAGAAGAATGGGAAATTAGATTGACAACTTTAATTAAATCAATTATCTGCTCTTCTACCATTTGGCACAACGCCCATCTCTCCTCCCTTCCTCCCACTGCCCCCTCCCCCCCAACTCGGGTTCCTTTTCAGTGGCAGAACTCAGACCTGCACTCGCTTTGACTTTTAAGGATTTGAGGGAAATGTCTCAAAAACCCGTTGGTTGGGGCAGCGAAGGAGCCCGGGGAGCCGGCCGATGCTAAGATGGCAGGAGGCGCCCCGCGCGGGCTCGGGAAAGCTTTCATTTTTATTCGCTTTTCAGCGTTCCCTGTGCAAATGCTTCAATTGCAGGGTCACTTTAAGAATCTAAACTAATTAATCTGTGGATTTAAACAGAACAGAAAATCCTTACCGGGCACAAAAATGCATGGTTGCATTTCTGGTTACGAGAATGTGGGTTACCAAGAAAAGCATTTTAAAACTTGAACCCTTGAAAAACAACACATCAGTGTAATCTTTACCTACTGGGTAGCACCCTGGCACCTCCAACTCAGAAAACATTGTCCCAGAACTCTAAAGTCTGTTGCAGGTTCGGTTCGGGCAGACTGAAGGGGGTCGGGGGGTGGGGGATGGGTCTTAGCTCCCTCTAAAGCGCTGTTTGAGAAATTTCTTTTTCCTATTCTTTCCAGGAGCTACCGTTTTAGGAGAGTTTTGGAAACGCACCCTGGCATATACAGTCTTTTCTGTTATCCTCTCATGCTCTTTAAGTAACCACCCCTCATTCAAGAGATTTCATCTCCAGAATTGCCAACGTGGTCAAGTAAAAGCTAGCTCTCCTGAGGGTCTCAAATCTTTCCATAGTGGTTGCTAACACAAAGTAACTATTTACTGTTGATTTTTCAACCATAATATTAACACTCTGAATTTTATACTTTTTTGTTTAACGGGAAAAATTCTAGGAAGAAACCACGTGGAAGTCAAGTAACCACGATGTTTTAACAAAGCTCTTAGTTACAAAAGAAGTTTGCTTTGCAAGGCTATTGAACATCAATCAAGATTTCCATATGAAAAAAGTACTTTATTCTGTGTAGTATAGAATACTATGGGAAGCAGGCTGAGCAAATGTGCACTTTGATTTTCGTGCTGTAGGTAGTCAAATCCCCAACTCAGGCCCCTAACCGCTCCCCCCCACTGAACAGATTAGAGCACCCACTGATTATGAAAAAATAAAATTATATTCTAAAATGAAGAACAAACTATCCAGCGAACTAGTTCTTTATTCTTATTGGAAAAGTTTGAATCTTTTACCTGTTGCATCATTAATAGAAACTTTTCTAACAGTCAAAAGATAAATTCCATACAATCAATTTTAAAACTACAGAAACACTTGCAAATTCATCATTCCATTAACAGTATCATGAACCAAAGCTAAATTTAACACATTTAAAAACTTTAGAAAAGTTTTACTTGTACAAAAAGAAACTAATAGGTAAAGTTTTTTTAAAAAAAACTTACTCTTTTTCTTAAAAGAAGTGAAGTCACGCCAAGTGATTGAACTCCTTGGAGGATGAAGTAAAATGAAAAGGCAAGTTCAGGCACTCAGACCTGTCTATTTAAAGTTTAAAACTCAGCTGCTGTTTGGTACTTTCCTCACGCCTTCCCCCTAATGAAAGAAAAGTGCTGATACCTCGTAAAAGCTTTTTTGTAACTTGGAGCACAGAGCTTTTAAAAGTTTCAAGCCACTGACTCAACTAGGAGGAGGGGCTAGAAGGAAGGGGAGGGCAAAAGGAAAGGCGGGGAGGAGGTGGAGAGGAGCCTGGTGAATGTGGAGGGTAGGGAGAGAAAAGGCAGAAAGGAGTAGCTAGGTCAAGATAAAGTTGTAGTTTATATTTGCTGATAAGAAAAAAATAAAATAGCATTAGAGGCATGAATGCCTGTACTTGGAGTTACTCCTTACAGATAAAAATTACTGGCTTTAGTGCTTGTTTCACAAAAAGATCAGGGATAATGAAAACTTGTATATTTTATACTATTATAACATTGTCTAAAAAAAAAATTACAGTAAATAAAAATGGTGGAGAATAGTATAACCAGTGCAAGCTCGTTTCATATTGACCAAGGTGTGTGAACTGAGAGGTGGGTGTGAGTGCCCTATTTGATGATCTAATTTCCTTACTCTTAATTTAAATAGGGACAATTAACAAGGAAATGGTGGGGATGGGAGAGAGACATTTCAAAAATGGGACATATATGGTGGTATGTCCATCCTCAGTCCATCTTCCAACCCTCAGATGGCTTTGAAGTTTTACTTTTTCAGTTTAGCAAAACATATACAACATGTTTTGTTTGACTGTGAAATCTTGATATCTGACTTCTACTCAATCTCCAGGAAATTGAAACTTTATGATATCTCAGCCTATTCAGGCCAACACACTAAAACCTAAATATGTAGTGAAATGTTGGGATTTTTCTAAATCAAATACAGACTATAGTCGTCTATAGTTGGCATTAAGTGGGTCCCCAAACTATTTAACCTTCATTAAGATCGTCTCCCCTATAAAGCCCACTGGAGAGTTTTCTGCCCAATGACTGTAAAGCTGGGCATATAATCTTTATGTGCTTCTCCACCACTTCCAGGACTCTTTCTCTTCAATACTCTGTATTAGGGTTTATAGTGGCCTGAGTCATGTGGCCTCATTCTTAGAGCAGACAGCTCCTTTGAGGGCTTCCCAGATGCCATAGCACAGGGCTGTGGTAGGGCAATTCCTCATAAACAGGCTTCAGTGATGCTCTGAGGTTGGGCAGGGAAACATGTTGGCCATTATTCTCTGGAAGCAAAGCAAATTCATCCAGCCTTAATATTCATTCCTAACCTTTTTCTCACTAATACAAATACCAGAAAAAAGAAGGATGGCAACTATTTCCTGGTAGACAGCTTTCCCTAAATATACTTTCACTGAAATGACTAATAAAACATCTTTTGAAATGCTACAGTTTTAAGACATGATTTTGCCTTTTCATTTGTTTAGCTATCCTATTTCCAATGGCACAGTTTTTAAGTCGAGGAAGGGGAAAAACAATATTGTGGAAGAAGAAATTATAATTTGACTTTCAAGTTTTCGGAAATAGCAACCTATAAGTATTATTTTGGTATTATATTTATATTGTCCTTTCATTCAAATGAATCTATTTGTCTTAGCTAAAAATTATTTCATTCCATTTAGAACACATTCATGAAAATATGATTTATTCTTTTTATCATAGAAAATATTTTCCTCTTTATAAAAGAGAAGTCTATGCTTCATTTAATTTACACAATGATTACTTTTGTAAAATATTTGTCAAGTACAATTAGTACTGATAATATCCATTTTATTAAAAATATTATAATAGTAATTTAGAATTAGCTGCCTGAAAGTTGTGACTGTTTTAAAATAGATATTTTAAAGCAAAAAATTGTGTTTATTTCTATTTATGTTTTATTGGGTCTATAGATGGATACTGATATCTAATTGTTATGCTACCTTTTCCTTTCAACCTATTACCTATATAGCCAATTGGAAATAGAACTAAAGAACTTCTTTCTACTAAATTAAATTATTCAGGGATATCACTGGAACCATTTTCTGCAACACAGAGATTAGTCGTAGCATGAACCACTAATTAAATAATTACTTCTAATATATGAATGCACTATGTCTTATATTTCTAAAATTATTATTTAGTGATCATTGATAAAAGATCTCAAAATGCTTTTATCAAAAGAACATTGATAAGACAGTCTACGGAATCTGCTGCTCCTTTGTGATAATGGCACTAAAATGTGATCCCATAGGTAATAATGCCCAAGGGAGCTGGGTTATGTGAAGGGCTTACCTGTCGGAACACTGGCAACAAAGTGTTCTCTCACGGACACCTAGCAGAGTCTCTAAATGACTAGTAGTAGCAACTTCTATTTTACCTCATACTCTAGCAAAATTGGTGAGTTATATTCTGACCCATAATATAATTTTTTATTATATTATGAAGTATCTCACTTATCTGACCTTAGAAGCTTGTCTCCATTGGAATGTTTTGCAAAAATTTGTGGGACAGACTTTTTAAAATGTGTTTTTCTCATATTTTCAGAAATGTCAATGCCATTTCATTAATATAAACACTGACTTCCCAGCACTGTATCTTCTCTGATTGCCAGACCTTGTCTATGTAGAAGAAATGGATGCAGCCTGATTTGCCAGTCAGGTGACACTCTGCTCTTCAGTTTCTGTCTTCTGCCGGGCTTCTTTAGGCTCCTCCATGGGGAAAGCCTGTGAGTCTGTTTTATCCATGTCAATATGTGCTTTAAGAAGTGCACATTATTGGCACACTGGAAGGTAGATTTTTTTCAGAATTGTGAGAAGTATTTCTCAATATGAGAACCAACTGAGGTTTTGAATTTTTACCTTTGTTTCAAAATACCAATTTCTGAAATTTTAAGAGAGGGAGTAATTTTTAAGGACTTTGCTTATCTCACACAAACTCTGGTGGATGATATTTACCTCACTGAGTAGCATAAACATTCAAAAATAATTGGTGCCTATAGACTAGGGACTTGTAATGGGAGAGGAGTGAGCTATAAGAACCTGAAAAGTAAGGTACTAACAGTAGAAAAGGAAAGGAAGATAGAATTATCAGAACTTGATGGCAGATGAATGGGGAGGACAGGAGAGAGGAGGCTGTGGAAACTGATTTTGTAGTTTTGATTGGGAAAATATTACTAACACAAAAAAGGAAGTTAGGAGAGAGACTGATCTGCTGAAAGAGATATAATAATTTCAGTTTGGAAAATTGGGTATGGAGAACTGAAACATTTAGGTAAAGATAGCTGACTGACAATTTAAAACATGGGACATGGAGGTCAGTTTAAAATTGTTATATGATTTGTGATTAATCTCATGGAATTGATACTTGAAGCCACAGGTACAGATGAAATTACTAAGAGATGGGATAAAGGCAGTGTATAGAAAAGACAGAGCACACGGCCTTAGTGGATTTCCTCATTTAATTCAGACAAAGAAAAATAATGAAAAAAGAAACAAGGTAATGTCTGGGAAAGGGAAGGGTATTTAAAATAGCTACAAGTGGGCTTATTTATAAGGAAAATATAACTTGCGTGCACACTATTGTCTGAGGAAAGGACAATTATTCCTTTAAAACAAGAGTAAATGCAAACCATAAAGAAGACGAAGTTTTCAGAGTATGGGCCTTAGCAAACGAGGGTTTGAAGGTAATTTTCTCAAAGTAGGTGAGGTTATAGGCTGACTGAGATGAGAGTCAATGCAGAAGAATTGGAAAATTTGCAATACCTCTGGAGCAATACAAAGGCAGTTGTAGAAGAATAAAAAGACTATTTGAGACTAAGAGAGTCTAGGTTGATTTTGTAATGAAATAAGATGACATTATCTTATTGATTTCCTTTAATTACCACCAGAATAATCCTTTATATGTACCAAATTTCCATTTTAACTAATATTTATTCGGACAGCAAGAAAGCAGTATAAGTTAATTTGGAGCTCAACAGTTTGCCAGTTTAGAAACGCTCTACCCAAATTGGTAAAACTTTCCAGAAAATGTGTTCTTAATGTGACTTAGTCAACTATATTTTCTTCAGAGTAGTGAAGATTTCCCATCATATTATGGACTTGTGCTGGAATCCTTTTTCAACACATAAATTTCTGGGGTTTGACAATTTGCTTTGTAACTCTACGGTACTCAAACAAAATTTGTTTCCTATTTAGCATTCTGTCATCCTTGAAAAACATTCAAGGATCTAAACTTGATTCTACCTAGGTAAAATTTCAACTCATTTTTGTAGCCCACATTTATCTCTAAGTGAATCTTACTGTGAGGTTACATAAAAAAGCATTTGTGAATTTTTGTTTTGTTTTGCTTTATTTTGTTGAATGGGAAAGAAGTCTAGACAGTGTATAAGCATGTCTTTGGCTCCACCTTCTGTACGGAGTGAAAACGAACATTGTAAGAAGTACCTGGTAACTCATTTACTGTTTCATGTTTGTTTGTTTAATTTTACCTTTTTAATGAAGCTTGGTTAATTTTTTATGATAATTTGTTATTGTTTGCATGCATTCATTCAGTAAATATTATGTCTCAGGGGCTATACTAGAGCTAGTGAGGATTTTTTAGTTATGCAGTGAAGACAAAACAATATCAGGGTTAAATTTCATTCAGCTTTGGGCTTTGAGTTTTCTTTAAGAGAATTGTGAAAAAGCAAGCAAATAACAGTAGGAAAAAGAGAAATCTAGTTAGGTTTTTTCATAGAGGAACATATTCTTTTTCTCTATGATTCCACAGGGGGGTGCCATTTTAAAGAATCCTATCAGTAGTATACCCACTTAAAAAAATGACCAGAAGCAATTAGAGGTTCAGAACCTACAACTCTTGGTTTTACACAGATATTAGTTTTGTTTATATACAAACAACAAGGCATTTGTACCAATTGACAGTCTAATAAATATTGACAGTCTAAATAAATATTGACAGTCTAAAATTGACAGTCTAAATAAATATTGGCTGTTTGCATTAAGAATTTGAGCCTGTTAAGGCTCATCTAACAGATAAGAAAATACTTAAATTTTTATTTTAGGGTAGGTAAAATGAACATTTAATTATTTAAAGTTAATTCAGGCAAGTAGTTATCTCCTCAGCATGATCATTTGCCATCATTTTATGCTTGGCACTGTAACAGATACAGTGGAAACTTGGAAAATATAGAGAACATTTTATAAGTGGAGGTGATTCCTCATGTAACATTTTTACAACTTTATCAAGAATGTGGAAAAAGGTATAGTTAAAATAACAAATGCATGAACAAAATTATTTACATACATTTTGAATTGACGCCAAAGAATAAGGAAAGACTTAGCATTGCTTCAAAAGTTAGCTGAGATAAAAATTCCCAAATGAAATATTTACAATGCTTGGTTATAGCACCACTTACCAAAGTCATTAAAATGCCTTTCTGTTGTATGTCTAAGTCTGCTTTGGTGCACAGGAAAAGGTACCTATGGACAGCTTTATTCAGTACATGTCCTTTATGGACATCACCAAATTTAACAGTATTTTCATTTAGTATAGCTTGAAACAACACAATTATCTCTAACAAATTATATATCATAGTAACTATAAGTTCTGTGTGTATCACAAATATTTCATTTTTTTTCCCACATAGTGTAAGACTAACAAAATTTAAAAACCCTGTTAGACCTCACAGAGATGCTTTTATATGCTTATTATTGGTGACGAGAAATGAGTAATAATTAAGTGTCAGGTAGTTACTGATATAAAAGTGAGGTCCAAAACTGTTGTAGCAGGCTTGATATGTTTAGAAGGTTCTGGTATCTCTTTAATGTCTTGGATATTCACGTGGCCACCTACAACAAATTACTTGAGGCCATTGTCAACCTACTATGAAGGCAGAACATCATTACTATGAGGTACACAGTTTAAGGACTTCTGAAGTTTTTTTCAGTTCAAAACCATCTTCCCCATTGATCTCCTACAGAAGCTGGATTTTCTACCACTTGTTAGAGTTCCACCTTTGGATTAAGACATTGGAATTTTTAAGAAGATCCCAAAGGAAATTTAAGTATATTTTTGGAAAAGGTAATATAATAAAGTATTAACAAAATTTATTATTGTGACTTACTAAGAGAGCTTTAAAAAACTGGTAATATAAATTCTGATATGAATAACATAATTAAATTGAAGAGTCTTGAAATGATCTAAGCTAAAGTGGTTGTGCACAACTTACATTCTTTTTGGCATATATATGGCCACATAAAAAACTGAGGGGTATGAAGGCTACTCCCCCATGACATTATTTATCAACTTACAATAAAATAAGTCCAAGGTCAAATTCTGATCTGGATACTGTATTAGTCAGGGTTCTCCAGAAAAACAGAACCAGAATCAGTTGGATGTGTGTGTATGTGTGTGTGTGTGTGTGTGTGTGTGTGAGATGAGGATTTGGCTCGTATGATTATGGAAGCTGAGAAGTCCCACAACATGCCCACTGCATGCTAGAAATCCAGGAAAGCTGATGGTGTTATTCAGTCTCTCTGAATTTTTCAGAACCAGGGAAGCCAATGGTAGAAATCCCAGTCTGAGGCCCAGAAGAAATGAGATTAGATATCCTAGCTCAGGCAGGAAGAAGGGAAGAATTTCTCCAACTTCTGCCTGCCTTTTGTTTTATTTAGGCCCTCACCAGAACAGATGATATCCACCCACATAGGGTAGGGCAATCTACTGAGTCCTCCAATTCAAATGCTAATCTCATCTAGAAACTCCCTCTCAGTCACACCCAGAAATAATGTTTAATCTGCACACCTTGTGGCCAGTCAAGTTGACATATAAAATTAACCATCACAGATACTTATTTAACAAGCATTTATTAGCAAGCAGGAACTAACCGTTTCATCCAACTTGTTTTGTGAAATCCTGACTGTGTTCTTTTTAGGTGATAAGGCTATCACTGTGCATGAATAGTTCTTTTTTTTTCCAAAGAGTTTTTTTTTTTTTTTTTTGAGACAGAGTGTCACTCTGTTGCCCTGGCTAGAGTGCCATGGCGTCAGCCTAGCTCACAGCAACCTCAAAGTCCTGGGCTCAAGCAATCCATCTGCCTCAGCCTCCCAAGTAGCTGGGACTATAGGCACATACCACCATGCCAGGATAATTCTTTCTATATGCCTTTAGTTGGCCAATTAATTTCTTTCTATTTATAGTAGAGATGGGGTCTCACTCTTGCTCAGGCTTGTTTCGAACTCCTGACCTTGAGCGATCCGCCTTTCTTGGCCTCCCAGAGTGCTAGGATTACAGGCGTGAGCCACCGCACCCAGTCTTTTTAAAAAAATTGATATATCATAGTTGTCAGTTTCCATTAAGTTTCAGTAAAAAAAAAAAAAATTAGTTATGTATCATAGTTATATGTATTTTGGGGTCACATGTGATATTTTGATACATGTACATAATGTGCAATGATCAAATCAGGTTAATTGGGATATCCATAATCTCAAACATTCATCTTTTCTTTGTGCTGGAAACATTATAATTATTTTCTATTTTAATATATACAATAGATTATTGTTAACTATGATGTCCCTACTGTGGTATCAAATACTAGAACTTATTTCTTCTAGCTAATTTGTATTTTTGTACTCATTAACCAATTATCTGCATTCTCCAATCCTCCTGTTAGGTAGGGATCAACTCTGCAGGGTGATGTGTGTAGGCCAGGAGGATGGTTCTAGGGTTAGAGAAGTCAGGGGGGACCAGTCAGAGGAAAGAACTGCAGTAAAAATGTAGAACGCTTGATAATCATTTGGCAACATCCCACACCCCACACCTCCTATAAGCCCACCCCTGGACCAAGCCAATAAAATGAAACCACCTGGGAATCCTCAGTCTTTCTCCACCTGTGGAGACTGATCCATTCCTCTCTCTGGAACCTATCTTCACTTTGGGTAGCTTCCTTCTTTACTTTCACTTTGTATAGTTTTTTTTCTTTTCTGTAATAAACTATTTGTGTGGGATTGGTTTGTATTTGTGATCACTCAAGTCATTAGCTCAACTTGGTACCAGTACTCACTCTTGACACCGGGAACCGAGAACCAGGGAACATCAAGATATTTCTAATATTCCCTTCTTTTCCAAGCCTCTAGTAATCATAATTCTCCTTTCTATCTCCATAAAATCCACTTTTATAACTCCCACATATGAATGAGAACATATGATATTTGTCTTTCACTGCCTGGCTTATTTCACCTAACATAATGACCTCCAGTTCCATCCATGTTGCAGTGAATGACAAGATTTCATTCTTTTTTATAGCTGAATAATATTCCATTGTGTATATATATATATAACACTTTCTTTATGCATCCATTGATGGGCACTTAGGTTGATTCTATACTTTGGTTATTGTGAATACTGCTGCAATAAATATGAAAGTATAGGTATCTCTTTGATATACTGATTTTCTTTCTTTTGGTAATATACCCAGCAGTGTTTTTGCTAGATCATATAGTAGTTCTATTCTTTTTGGTTTTTTTAGGAACCTTTATACTGTTCTCCATAGTGGTTAGACTAATTTACACTCCCACCAACAGTGGACAAAGGTTCCCCTTTCTCCATATCCTGGTCAGCATTTCTTATTACCTGTCTTTTGGATAAAAGCCATTTTAACTGGCATGAAGTGATATCTCAATGTAGTTTTGATTTGTTCTTCCTTGTTGATTCATGATGTTGAGTATTTTCTCATATATCTGTTGTCCATTTGTATGTCTTCTTTTAAAAAATGTTTATTCAGCTCTTTTACCCAATTTTTAATTGGATTATTTGTTTTGGGAGGATTTTTGGTATTGAATTATTTGAATTCCTTGTATAGTCTGGTTATTAATCCCTTGTTGGATGGGTAGCTTGCAAATATTTTCTCTCATTCTATAGGTTGTCTCTTCACTTTGTTCTTTGTTTCCTTTGCTGTGCTTAAGCCTTTTAGTTTGATGTGATCCAATTTGTTTATTTTTGCTTTTGTTGCCTGTGCTTTTGAAGTCTTACCCCACCCCCAAAACCTTTGCCCAAACCACTGTCCTGTAGTATTTCCACAACATTTTCAGAGTTTCAGGCCTTATATTTAAGTCTTTAATCTATTTTGCATTGATTTTCGTATATAGTGAAAGATGGAGGTCTAGTTTCATTTTTCTGCATATGGATATCTAGTTTTCCCAGCACCATTTATTAAAAAGACTGCCCTTTCCTCAATGTATGTTCTTGGCACCTTTGTTGGAAATTAGTTGACCGTAAATGCATGGATTGATTTCTGGCTTCTCTATTTTTCCCATTGGTTTATGTGTCTGTTTTTAATCCCAGTACCATGAGTTTGTGTTACTGTAGTTTTGTAGTATAATTTGAAATCATGTAGTGTGCTGCCTCCAGCTTTTCTTTTTCCTTTTCTTTCTTTCTTTTTTTTTTTTTTCTTTTCTTTACTCAGGATTTTTTTAGCTATTTGGGGTCTTTTGTGATACCATATTAATTTTAGCCTTGTTTTTTCTATTTCTGTGAAGAATGTCTTTGGTATTTTGATAGGGATTGCATTGAATCTGTAGATCCCTTTGGGTAGTAGCATGAAAAGTTCTTTTAAGGCAGAAGTGACATTATTCCAGAAACAACAGTTATATTGTAACTGACAGCCTCAGCTACCAGATATCCTCTAAACCATCAGTGCCCTTTCTGGCACCAGGGACTGGTTTCTTGGAAGACAGTTTTTCCACGGAATGTGGGGAGGGTAGAGGTGAGGGTCTTCAGTGCCTCAACTCTCCCTCAGATCAGGCACTGGATTTTCATGGAGAACATGCAACCTGGATCCCTCACATGTGCAGTTTTCAGTGGAATTCTTGTTTCCATAAGGATCTGATGCCGCCAGTGATGGCTGGGGTGGGGCTTGGGCAGTAATGTGAATGGTGGGGAGTGGCTGTGGGTGCATGTGGGGCTTCTCTGGCTCACTCCACCTCTTATTTTCTGCTGTGCAGCCTGGTTCCTGGCAGGTGGTGGACAGTGGATGGGTGCTGGTCTGCTGCCTGGGTGTTGGGGACTACAGCTGTAAACCACTGGGTAGACATTGGACCATTTTGAGGTAAAAATCACTGGTTTTTTAAATCCTATTCATGCTGAAATTAAAAGAAAGAGAAAAGAGAGGAGAGGGGAGCAGAGGTGAAGAGAAGAGATCCTATTCATGGAACAGTTTCTAAATTATAGCCATTCTACAGGTGTTGGGTATCACTTATTTTGTCAAGGACAGCTTATTTCTAACATCATTATGGTGATTAAAAACTACTAATTTCATCAATAACATAGCTATTTGCCATTCAGAATCCTAATTAAAATAGTTGAGTGTTTCACAGACATGGTTATAGAAACACTTGTAGCCTTCTCTGAGGTGACCTTTCCTGATATATATTTGCTACCCACCCTAGACCATGAATTTTTGATTAAAGTATCCAACTATCCTACATGTAGTTTAATCTAACCAACACACATAGTAATAGTACTGTGTTTTTGCTGAAGTATTTTATCTATTTTTTTTTTTTTTTTTTGTAGAGATGGGCTTTTGCTATGTTGCCCAGGCTGGAGTGTGGGGGCCTAATCTTAGCTCACTGCAGCCGTGAACTCCTGGGCTGAAACAATGCTCCCTCCTTGGCCTCCTGAGTATCTGGGACTACAGGTTCACAGCACTGTAACTGGCTGCTGAAGCATTTTAAAGTAAATTGCAGACATGACACAGAGAAATTGGATACTAATACAGTTTATTTCAGTATAGGAGAAAATGAGTTTTGAGCTCCTGTGTTCTTGATAAATAAGAGTTTAAAGGAAAAGCCATTAATTGAAAGGAGATACCATCTCTGGAGACCCAACAATCCAGAAAAAGAAAAGAAAAGGACAGGAAAGGAAAGGGGAGAGGAGGGATACCAGGAAAGGAAAGAGATAGCAGACTTGGAATTGAATAACAGGTAGGAATTTCTTAAGAATTTTACATTTGAATTGCCCCATCTTAAGAAGTTATCTATGCATCCCTAATAAAGAAAATATATGTTCAATCTTAATACTTCATAAATAACTTGAATCTAACATAGTACACAATGTCCAGATTTATTTATATTCAAAATGTTTTTTCTAATGTACCATACTTGACACCTTTTCCACAATTCTGCCATTTTCCTGGCCCTAAATGGTGAGATTGGGAGGCATGTTGTTCTCACTAAACTTCTAAACCACTTTGCAAGGAGCAGAGACAGTTGGTATTCAGTATTCTTCTGATGACCCCATTTTATTAAATTCTCAATTAAAATAGCAGACTTGATATGTTTGAAAGGTTCTGGTGACTTTTTAATCTCTTAGAGATTCATGTAGCACTGAATGGGATTAATTTCAGTAGCTGATTTTCCTTCAGGAATTTTAGTAGTTCTTTTATTTTCATTCCTTTAATACTAGTGGATTTTAAATATTGAAATTTGAAATATTAAAATGCAGAAAGTAAAAGAAAGCAAGTTATGATTACCACAGATAATAGAATATTTAAAAAATTTCTACAGCATTAATAGGGGCCATGAATGCAGCTCAGAGATGTGATTCCTGTTTCATGGGTCTCTATGTAAAAGCTTTTAGTAAGTTGGCCTTTTATGAGATAATTTTCCCAATGGGAAAAAGACTGTAGAGCTGTGAATCAGACCTTTTGATTACACCTATCCATAAAAAGGCAGCATATTGTGTGTTTAGACTAAATTTGAAAATATAGCCAGCTTTAACAGACATTTTAATGAATTGACCACTAAACCAGTTAGGACATAAAATCAATCTTCATTTAGACCTTAATTAGGCAATGAAAACTGCAATTTTGGATTCAGATTCAAGAAACTGTTATGCAAAGCATATTATTTATTTTAGTATTTCTGTGGTTTTGTGTACAGGGAATTGTGATAAACTTGGCCTCTCACAGGTTAAGTCAGAACCATTTCTATTTTTGCGGGGGGGCTCCAATATACTTAAAAATGAAAACATGCTAAAGTCAGATTATAAAAATGCTTGGACTAGTTTAATATTTACATTAACTAGTTTACAATTTTAATTTAAAGCCCCCCAAAATCTATAGTATTTTGCTATTCATGTGCAAATAAAGTTTATTTTAGAAATGTTGTAAAATTACCTAATAGCTTATTATAAGGTAGGATGATCCCATAATATTTAGTCTTATGATGAACATACTCTTCTTTTCAAATTGTCTGTTTATCTCTGAAGAGAGAACTCCACATTTGAGATCCTTCCTGAAAAGTCTAAATTGACTTTTTGATAATGGTGTTTCTGTCCAGCCCTCACCCTGTTCTCTGGGCTCTGAAAGGGAAAAAAGCTGGATTCTAGGCAAAAAGTTGGAGCTTTCTTCTGGCTACTGATTTGCTACTCACTTGGAAAATTCTCTCCCTCTCCTGTTTCCTTTCTGCCAGTTTTTTGAAGTATAATGTTTATAGATTAAAGGGTTTTTGCAAATGGAATATACCTGTTTCACCTACATACATATCAGGAAATAGAACATGACATTAACATTTCTGTAGCTTTCTATGAGCCCTTCCTTTCATTACTTCCCCTATAAAGGTAACTACTTACCTGGTTTTCCTGTTTTTGTTTGTTTGTTTAACTAAATTGGATCTTAAACAATATACTTTTTTTGTGTCTGACTTTTTTCACTTTCACCCATATTGTTGCAGGCTGTCCTAGATCATTTATTATTACTGTTGTGTAATATATCCTTGTGTGAACAGACTGTGATTTATCTTTTCTACTGTGAATGGGCTTTTGGGTAATTTCCACTTTGAGAATTCTACAAATAATACTCCTCTGAGCATTGTGGTATAGGTCTTTTGAGCTGTCATTTTCTATTGGTTTGTAAGGTTTTTTTTTTTATTCCAGCTATAGTCCTTTGCCAGATATGTGTATAATAAAAACCTCTTCTTCCTCTGGCTTGCCTTTTTACTCTCTTAATGGTTTCTTTTGATAAAGAAAATTATGTACATTTAATATAATCTACATTACCAATTTTTTTCTTTGCTTTAGAAGTTTAAAATTACTTTCTTTAAAAGTAAGTACTTTTTATAATCTTTTAAAGAAATACTCCAAAATCAAGAAATAGTCTCCCACATTTTCTTCTAAAAGTTTTTTGTTGTTGTTTTCTCATTTACATGTGGATCTGTAATACACATAAAGTTGATTTTGTTTATGGTACAAAGTAGGAGTCAAGATGAATTTCTGTCAATATAAAAATACATTTGTTCCAGTATAATTTATTAAAAAGATCTTCCTTTTCCCTTTGTACTGCAGTGTTATCTTGGTCATAAATTAGGTGACCATATATGTAGATCTATTTCTGAACAATCTATTCTGTTCCATTGGTCAGTTCATCTCCTCACACCAATAACATGCTTTCCTAATTACTGTGCCTTGATAATAAATCCAGATATAGAGTAGGATAAGTCTTTTAGTTTTGTTGTTATTCTTCAACATTGCATTGACTGTGCTTGACGGTGAGATTTCCCTATGTTTAAAAATCAATTTCTCAATTATCACAAACATACAAAATAAATAAACTAAAAATGTATTGGGATTTTGGTTAGGATGAATTATAAATTTGGGGAGAATTAACATCTTTACTGAGTCTTTCAATCTATGAATATAATGCATTTGTCCATTTATTTAGATTTTCTTTAATATTTTGTAGTTTTCAATCTTTTGTTTAATTTAAATGTTATTACTTCTGACATCTTGTAAATAAAATAGTTTTTTAAAAAAGTTTTATGTTAAATTATTCATTGCTAGTATATAAAATTACAGGGACCAGCTAAGGTGGCTCCGTACCTATAATCCTAGCACTCTGGGAAGCCAAAGTGGGAAAATCACTTCAGCTCAGGAGTTTAAGACCAGCCTAAGCAAGAAAGAGACCATGTCTTTACAAAAAATAGAAAAAATTAGCCAGTGTGGTAGTGCGTGCCTGTTGTCATAGCTACTGGGGAAGCAGAGGCAGGAGGATAGCTTGAGCCCAGGAGTTTGAGGTTGCAGTGAGCCATCACAACACCACTGCACTCTACCCAGAGTAACAGAGTGAGGCTCTGTCTCAAAAAAAAAAAAATCTAAAAAGCAGTTGGTGATTAGTATTAATAACTATTATGTAGATTCCTTAGAACTTTTCTATACACACGATCATGTTTTTGGCAAATAAAGCTAGTTTTACTTCTTTCTCTTCCGTCATATGCTTTTTAGTTCTTTTACTTGCCTCATTGTACTGGTTAGGATACCCAGTACAATATTCAATGTCAATGATGAGAGCAGACATCCTCACCTTGTTCCCAATCTTAGATATTAATAAAAGACATTGCGTCTTTCATCATTGAGTATGATGTTAGCTATAAATATTCTGTTGATGTGCTTCACTAAGTTGAAGAAGTTCTCTTTTATTCCCACTTTGCTGAGTTTTTATTGGAATAGATTATGCATTTTGTAAAATGATTGTTTTTGTATCTATTTAGATGACTATGTAGTTTTTCTTCTACAGTCTGTTGACAATGGTGAAATATATTGAATACTTTTCAGATGTTGAATCAGCTTTGCATTTCCAGCATGAATCCTACTTTGTCTTGAGGCATTAATGTCTTTCTTTATAACTGTATTTAAATTTTGGGGAGAATATTGGAATCTCTGTTCATAAGGGGTATTGGTCTATAGTTTTTCTTTGATTCTGTTACCTTTGTTTCATTTTAGTATCAGAAAATACTGTCCTTACATAATGATTTGGGAAGTGTTCCTGTATTTTATGAATGAATAGGATTGTTGTTATAGCTTCCTTAAATTCTTTTTTTACTTTTATTTTTTTCTTCTTTTTTTTTTTTTTTTTTTTGAGACAGTGTCTCACTTTGTTGCCCAGGCTAGAGTGAGTGCCGTGGCGTCAGCCTAGCTCACAGCAACCTCAATCTCCTGGCTCAAGTGATCCTCCTGCCTCAGCCTCCCAAGTAGCTGGGACTACAGGCATGCACTACCATGCCCGGCTAATTTTTTGTATATATATTTTTTAGTTGGTCAATTAATTTCTTTCTATTTTTAGTAGAGACGGGGTCTTGCTCAGGCTGGTCTCGAACTCCTGACCTCGAGCAATCTGCCCGCCTCGGCCTCCCAGAGTGCTAGGATTACAGGCGTGAGCCACCACGCCCGGCCTTATTTTTTTCTTCTTGTTTTTATGCCTTAGTAGGGATGGGGGTCTCACTATATTGTCCAGGCTGGTGTTGAACTTCTGCCCTCAAGTGTCCTTCCCATCTTGGCCTCTTAAAGTGTAAGGATTTTAGGGGCTTGCCACAGAGCCTGGCCTCGGATTTTAATTATGAATTCAGTTTCTACAATGGATATGTGCCTATTCAAGTTTTCTCCTTTTTCTTGACCAGTTTTGTTAATTTGTGTCTTTCAAGAAATTTGTTCATCTAGTTTTCAGATTTATGACATAAAATTGTTTATGATCTTCCTTCCTTATGAGTTAATATTTCTGATTTGTATTGATGTCTCCTTTATTGTTACTGATGTTGATAATGTACCTTACCTCCTTTTTTCTTGATAAATCTTTTTTTTAAAGAGTGTCTTGCTCTGTTGCCTAAGCTAGAGTGCAGTGACATCATCATAGGTCACTGCAACCTCATATTCCTGGACTTCAGCGAGCCTCCTGCCTCAGCCTTCCAGATAGCTGTAACTACAGGTGCGCACCACCATGTTTGGCTAATTTTTCAACTTTTTGTAGCGACGGGGTCTTTCTATGTCACTCAGGCTGGTCTCAAACTCCTGATATCAAGTGATCCTCCTACCTCAGCCTCCCAAAGTGCTGGGATTACAGGATGTGAGCTACCATGCCCAGCCAGCCACCATTATTTTAATATGCTATATTTTCATTATAATGTAGTGATATTTTTTCTAATTACCTTGTTATTTTTAAACCTATTGATTATTTAGAAGAATAATTTTAAATTTTCAAATATTTTAGGTTTCTCTAGATATCTATTGTTATTGATTTTTAATTTAATTCTATTTTGGTTAGACATACTCTGTATGATTTTAATTTTTTTAAATTTATTGAGGTTTGTTTTATGGCTGAAAATATCATTTACACTAGTAAATATATCATGTGTATTTGAAAAATTATGTTCTATCGTTGTTGGGTATAGAGTTCTATCAATAGTATTATCAAGGTGATGATAGTGTTTTGTGTAGTGGTTTGTTGATAGAGTCAATTGTTTGTTTTTTTTAATTTTTGGAGACAGTGTCTGACTCTGTTGTCCAGGTTGGAGTACAGTGACTCTGACCATAGCTCACTACAACCTTGAACTTGTGGGCTCAAGTGATCTACTGTGCCTGGCCTTAGTTGTTGAGATGTGTGTTAAACTCTCATGTATGATTATGGAATTGCCCATTTCTCATTTTAATTCTCTCAATTTTTATCTTATATATTTTCAGGAACTTTTATTAGAGACACTTATGATTCTTTTTTTTTTTTTTTTTTTTTTTTTTTTTGAGACAGAGTCTCGCTTTCTTGCCTAGGCTAGAGTGAGTGCCGTGGCGTCAGCCTAGCTCACAGCAACCTCAGACTCCTGGGCTCAGCGATCCTACTGCCTCAGCCTCCCGAGTAGCTGGGACTACAGGCACAAGCCACCATGCCCGGCTGATTTTTATATTATATATATTAGTTGGCCAATTAAATTCTTTCTATTTTTATGGTAGAGACGGGGTCTCGCTCAGGCTGGTTTTGAACTCCTGACCTTGAGCAATCCGCCCGCCTCGGCCTCCCAGAGTGCTAGGATTACAGGCGTGAGCCACCGCGCCCGGCCGACACTTATGATTCTTAAGTGTTCCCAATAACTTGACCATTTGATCATTATGATATATCCTTCTTAATCTCTGTTAGTGCTTCTTTCCTTAAAGTCTTCTTCATTTGATATTAATATAGCCACACCAGTCTTCTTTTGTGTAGTATTTACATGGCATATCATATTCTATCTATTTACTCATACTTTGTACCTTTGTGTTTAAAGTGTATCTCTTGGCCGGGCACAGTGGCTCATGCATGTAATCCTAGCACTCTGGGAGGCCGAGGTGGGAGGATTCCTGAGCTCAGGAGTTCGAAACCAGCCTGAGCAAAAGCAAGACCCCGTCTCTACTAAAAATAGAAAAAAATTAGCCAGTCAACTAAAAATGAAACAAAAAGTTAGCTGGGTGTGGTGGCTCGTGCCTGTAGTCCCAGCTACTCGGGAGGCTGAGGCAGGAGGATCGCTTGAGCCCCAAAGTTTGAGGTTGCTGTGAGGTAGGCTGATGCCACGGCACTCACTCTAGCCTGGGCAACAAAGTGAGACTCTGTCTCAAAAATAAATACATAAATAAATACATAAAGTGTATCTCTTATAGACAGCTTATAGTTATGTTTTGCTGTAGGAATTATTCTGACAACCTTTTTATGAATGTATGTATTTCACTTTTTGAGGTGAGGTCTCACTATATTTCCCAGGCTGGTCTTGAATTCCTAGTTTCAAAAGATCCTCCAGCCTCAGCCTCTTGAGTAGCTGGGATTACAGGCATGAGCCACCAAGTCCAGCCTGACAACCCTCTTAATTGGCATCTTTAGTTCATTGGCATTTTTTTGTAATCAGTGACATGATTAAGTTTAGACATAACACCCTATTATCTGGTTTTTACTTGTTTCCTCTGTTTTCTGATGCTCTGGTCTTCCTTTTTTTATTATTTGAATAATTTTAAAAGTTACATTTTGATTTTTCTCCATTGACATTTTATGTATAGTTCTTTAGAATACATTTTTAGTGGTTGCTGCTGGGGTTTTATGTCTCAAAGTTTTCATGGGCCACTTACACTTAATATTATTCCACTTCATATAGAACATAAAACGTTTCCAAGCATATAGTTCCATATTGCCCTCTGGTTTTTTTTTTTTTTTTACTATACAAAAAGCAAGAACTGAAATGCATTATAAATGCCATAAGACAATAATATAATTGTGGTTTCAACATTATATAAATTATAATAAAATTAAAAGGAAAACAAATGAAGTACTCTTTTGCATTTACTCAGATATTGACTATTTTTTTTTTTTTCTTTTAACACTAGGTCCTTGGAGAGAAGATATTGACTATTTTTAAGGTTCTCAATTGCTTTCTGAAGATCTTATATTTCATCTGGTAATATTATCCTTTGGCCTAAAGATCTTCCTTTAGAATTTCTTGTAGTGCAGCTCTGCTGGGCATGAAATCTCTTATTTTTATTTTATCTGAAAATATTTTTATTTTATTTTGCCTTCATTCTTTCCTTTTTTTTCTTTTCTTTTTTTTTAGACAGAGTCTCACTCTGTCACTCTGGGTAGAGTGCCATGGCATCAGACTAGCTCACAGCAACTTCAAACTCCTGGGCTAAATCGATCCTTCTGCCTCAGCCTCCCCAGTAGCGGGGACTACTACAGGCTAATTTGTTCTGTTTTTAGTAGAGACGGGTCTCATTCGTGTTCAGGCTGGTCTCCACTCTTGACCTCAAGTGATCCTCACGCCTCAGCCACCCAGAGTGCTAGGATTACAGGTGTGAGCCACGACGCCCAGCCTTGCCTTCGTTCTTGAAGAATATTTTCACTCAATATAGAATTTTGGGTTGACAGATTTTTTTTCTTTAAGCAATTTCATGCATAACGCTTTACTCTTTTCTGGCCTTATAATTTATGAGTAGTGAATTGTTAATCAAAGTATTATTAACTTATATGTAAAATGTCATTTTTCTCTTATCACCCTCAAGACTTGCTCTTTATCTTTGGTTTTTTTTTTTTTTTTTTTTTTTTTTAGGGTACAAATCACTTCTATTTATTTATTTAATTTGTTGGTGAGGTCACTTTTTTTTTTTTTTTTAATTATTTTTTTTATTTTGGCATATTATGGGGGTACAGATTTTAAGGTTTCAATAAATGCCCATTTCCCCCCCTCCCCCCAAAAGTCTGAGTCTCCATCATGACCATCCCCCAGATGGTGCACATCTCACTCACTATGTATGTATATACCCGCCCCCCTCCCCCCTCCCACCTGCCCAATACCCTATTACTGTAGCACCTATGTGTCCACTTAGGTGCTACTCAGTTAATACCAGTTTGCTGGAGAATATATCTGGTGCTTGTTTTTCCATTCTTGGGATACTTCACTTAGTAGTATGGGTTCCAGCTCTAACCAGGAAAATATAAGGTGTGCTATATCACCATTGTTTCTTAGAGCTGAATAGTACTCCATGGTGTACATATACCACATTTTATTAATCCATTCTTTGATAGATGGGCACTTGGGCTGTTTCCACAGCCTTGCGATTATGAATTGTGCTGCTATAAACATTCGAGTGCAGGTGTCTTTTTTGTAGAGTGTCACTGGATCATTTGGGTAGATGCCCAGCAATGGGATTGCTGGATCAAATGGTAGATTCACTTGTATCGCTTTAAGGTATCTCCATATTGCTTTCCACAGAGGTTGAACTAGTTTGCAGTCCCACCAGCAGTGTAGGAGTGTTCCTCTCTCTCCGCAACCACGCCAGCATTTATTGTTTGGAGATTTTTTGATAAAGGCCATTCTCACTGGGGTTAAGTGATATCTCATTGTGGTTTTGATTTGCATTTCCCTGATGATTAGAGATGTTGAGCATTTCTTCATATGTTTGTTGGCCATTCTTCTGTCTTCTTTAGAAAAATTTCTGTTCAAGTCCTTTGCCCACTTTTTAATGGGGTTATTTGATTTTTTCTTCCTAATTTTCGTGAGTTCTAAGTATATTCTAGTTATCAGTCCCTTATCGGATGCATAGGATGCAAAAATTTTCTCCCATTCTGTAGGTTGTCTGTTTACTTTCATGACTATTTCTTTGGCTGTGCAGAAGCTTTGTAGTTTGATCATGTCCCATTTATTTATTTTTGTTGCTGCTGTGATTGCCTTTGGGGACTTCTTCATAAACTCTTTGCCCAGGCCGATGTCTAGGAGAGTGTTTCCAACTTTTTCCTCTAGAGTTCTAATAGTTTCATATCTTAGGTTTAAGTCTGTTATCCAGCGTGAGTTGGTTTTTGTGAGAGGTGAAAGGTGTGGGTCCTGTTTTAGCCTTCTACAGGTGGCTATCCAGTTTTCCCAGCACCATTTATTGAAGAGGGATTCTTTTCCCCAGCGTATGTTTTTGTCTGCTTTGTCAAAGATGAGATGGCTATATGAGGATGGATTTATATCAGGATTCTCACATCTGTTCCACTGGTCAATATTCCTGTTTTTGTGCCAATACCATATTGCTTTAATTACTACAGCTTTGTAGTATAGTTTGATATCTGGCATATTAATGCCTCCCATTTTGTTTTTGTTGCCTAGAATTGCTCTTGATATTCGGGGTCTTCTTTGGTTCCATACGAAGCGTAAAATTATTTTTTCTATATCTGTGAAGAATGCTGATGGGATTTTAATAGGTATTGCATTGGATCTGTAGATCAGTTTGGGTAGTATAGACATTTTGATGATATTGAGTCTGCCGATCCACGAGCATGGTATGGATTTCCATCTGTTTACATCCTCTGCTATTTCCTTCCTCAGTGTTTCATAGTTCTCCCTGTAGAGGTCTTTTACCTCTTTGGTTAAATATATTCCTAGGTACTTTAATTTCTTTGTTGCTATTGTGAAGGGAATTGAGTCTTTGATTTGGTTCTCAATTAGATTGTTGTCGGCGTATATGAATGCCTCTGATTTCTGTGTATTAATTTTGTATCCTGAGACTTTACTAAATTCATTGATCAGTTCCAGGAGTTTCTTGGTTGACTCCTTGGGGTTTTCTAGATACAATATCATATCATCAGCAAACAGTGAAAGTTTGATCTCTTCTGCCCCTATTTGGATACCTTTGATTCCATTTTCCTGTCTGATTGCTGTAGCCAAGACTTCCAGCACTATGTTGAACAGAAGTGGAGATAGTGGGCAGCCTTGTCTGGTTCCAGTTCTAAGTGGGAATGATTTCAATCTTTCCCCATTCAGTATGATGTTGGCTATGGGTCTGTCATATATGGCTTGTATCATTTTTAGGTATGTCCCTTCTATGCCGATTTTTTTTTTTTTTTTTTTTTTTTTTTTTTTTTTTTTGAGACAGAGTCTCGCTTTGTTGTCCAGGCTAGAGTGAGTGCCGTGGCGTCAGCCTAGCTCACAGCAACCTCAAACTCCTGGGTTCGAGCGATCCTTCTGCCTCAGCCTCCCGGGTAGCTGGGACTACAGGCATGCGCCACCATGCCCGGCTAATTTTTTATATATATATCAGTTGGCCAATTAATTTCTTTCTATTTATAGTAGAGACGAGGTCTCGCTCTTGCTCAGGCTGGTTTTGAACTCCTGACCTTGAGCAATCCGCCCGCCTCGGCCTCCCAAGAGCTAGGATTACAGGCGTGAGCCACTGCGCCCGGCCTATGCCGATTTTCTTAAGTGTTCGTATCATGAAAGGGTGTTGAATTTTGTCAAAAGCTTTTTCTGCATCTATTGAAAGAATCATGTGGTCTTTGTTTTTGCTTCTGTTTATGTGGTGAATTGCATTTATAGATTTACGTATGTTGAACCATCCCTGCATCCCTGGGATGAAGCCCACTTGGTCGTGGTGGATTATTTTTTTGATAAGTGTCTGGATTCGGTTAGCTAAGATTTTGTTGAAAATTTTTGCATCTATATTCATTAGGGATATTGGTCTGTAGTTTTCTTTTTTTGTTGCATCCTTCCCTGGTTTTGGTATCAGAGTAATATTCACTTCATAAAAGGTGTCGGGGAGGTTTCCGTTCTTCTCGATGTTGTGGAATAGTTTCTGCAAGATAGGTACTAGTTCTTCTTTATAGGTATGGTAAAATTCAGGTGTGAAGCCATCTGGACCGGGACTTTTCTTTTTAGGGAGATTTTTAATTGCTGTTTCTATTTCAGCTGTTGAGATTGGTCTGTTCAGGGAATCTATTTCTTCCTGGTTGAGCCTAGGGAGGCTGTGTGTTTCTAGAAATTTGTCCATTTCCTCCACATTTTCCAGTTTGTGTGCATAAAGATTTTTGTAGTATTCATAAATTGTATCTTGTATCTCTTTGGGATCAGTTGTGATATCTCCTTTTTTATTCCTGATGGAGCTTATTAGAGATTTCTCTTTTCTGCTTTTCGTTAGCTTAGCCAATGGCGTGTCAATCTTGTTTATTTTTTCAAAGAACCAACTTTTTGTTTTATTAATCTCCTGAATAGCTTTCCTGTTTTCAATTTCGTTTAGTTCTGATTTGATCTTGTTGATTTCACTTCTTCTGCTGGGTTTGGGGTTGGTCTGTTCTTCTTTTTCCAGCTCTTTGAGTCGTTTCATTAGATTGTCTATTTGTGATCTTCTTGCCTTTTGGTTATAGGCATTTATGGAGATAAACTTTCCTCTCAGAACTGCTTTAGCTGTGTCCCAGAGGAGTTGATAACTTGTCTCTCCATTGTCGTTTTCTTCATAGAAGTTTTTTATTTCCGTCTTGATTTCTTCATTTACGAAGTAATCATTTAGTAGGAGGTTGTTTAATTTCCACGTTTTTGTGTAGAAATGTGAGTTTCTGTTAGGGTTGATTTCTAGTTTTATTCCACTGTGATCTGAGAAGGTACATGGTATGATTTCTATTTTTTTAAATTTCTTGAGATTTTCTTTGTGTCCTAGGATATGGTCAATCTTAGAGAATGTCCCGTGAGCTGATGAGAAGAATGTATATTCAGTGGATTTTGGGTAGAATGTTCTGTAGATGTCTGTCAGACCCAATTGTTCTAGAGTTTTGTTTAAGTCCATTATTTCTTTATTAATTTTCTGTTTGGAGGATCTGTCTCGTGCCGTCAGTGGGGTGTTGAAATCCCCGGCTATTATGGAGTTGCTATTAATCCATTTGCTTAGCTCCAGTAAGGTTTGCTTTATGAATCTGGGTGCACCTAAGTTGGGTGCATATATATTTAAAATTGTTATCTCTTCTTGTTGGACTGTGCCCTTCACCATTATATAATGACCCTCTTTGTCTTTTACTACTTTTGTTGGTTTAAAAACTAAATCGTCTGAAATTAGAACTGCCACACCAGCCTTCTTTTGGCTTCTATTTGCTTGGAATATTGATCTCCACCCTTTTATTTTTAGTCTATGTGCATCCTTGCAGGTTAAATGTGTTTCCTGAAGACAGCATATATTTGGCCTGTATTTTCTTATCCATTCAGCCAGCCTATGTCTCTTGAGTGGAGAGTTTAAGCCATTCACATTTATTGAGAGAACTGATAGGTAAGGTAGATTACTGATCATTCTGTTGGGTTGGATGTTGTTGCTATGATTTCTGTTTTGAGCCATTGTAATATCTGGCCTTTAATATCTTTGGGTTTTGGTTGTTTTTATATTCGTGGGTTATTATTATGATGTTCCGTGCATAACGCTGTTTTAAGTACTTCTTGTAGGGCTGGTCTTGTCTTGGTGAATTCTCTGAGCCTTTGCTTGTCTGAGAATGTTTTTATTTCTCCTTCATATAGGAAGCTTAGTTTTGCAGGGAATAATATTCTAGGCTGGGCATTGTTTTGTTTCAAAAGAGTGAGAATGGGGCCCCAGTCTCTCCTTGCTTGTAAAGTCTCATTAGAGAAGTCTGATGTTATTCGAATTGGCTTTCCCTTGTATGTCACTTGCTTCTTTTGTCTTACAGCTCTTAGAAGGGCTTTATCTTTGGTTTTCAACAGGATAACTATTGTAACTGTAAATTTTGCCTTTTATCAAATTTGGGAAATTTTGGCCATTATGTCTTCAATTAAAACATTTTTCTGCTACATTTTCTTTCTCATGTCCAGCTAGAACTATTTTGCATATATGGAACCGCTTGCTATCCTCAAACAGGTCCCTGAAGCTCTGTTCACCTTTTTCTATTTGTCATATTGAATAATTTGTTTTAATTTACCTTCAAATTCATTTGCTTTTTTCTTCTGTTATCTCCATTCTGCTGTTAAATCCATCCATTGATATGTGTGTGTGTATATATATATATATATATATTTACATATTATATTTTCCCATCCAGAATTTTCATTTGGTTCTTTTTTTTAAATAATTTTTATGTCTTTGTTGAGATTTCTTATGTCTTTAATTCAGTTGTGAATATATTTTGTTTTATTTTATTCAGAGTAGTTAAAACAACCCCTATAAAACCCTTGACTTCTGGTTCTAACACTTGGCTCATCTCAAGTTTGCTCTTAGTTGATTTTCTTTTCTCTTGGCGGTATGTTACATTTATATCTGGCTTTTCATATGTTAGGTAATTTTGAATTGTATCCTAGAAATGTTCAGTTGTTGAGATTGTGGGCTCTGTTCTTTTTCTTTGTTACTTTATTAGCAGGCAATTATATTATTAGAATTGGTGAAGGACAAAATTATTTTACAGGTGAACTGGGACAACTCTATGTTTACGTCTAGGACATCTGGAAGTCTGGTCCTGTGTCTTGGCCAAGAAAGGAGAGTGGACTAATGATTTGTAATGTACTGTTTTTAGTTTAAAACTCCCCTGAAGGCATCTAAAGCTGGTTTGTTTACTGATGACTGACACCTGGCATGACCGGTTAAACTTTCTGGATTGACTTTTATATCCAGAAGGGCATAAAAAAATAAAAATAATAAACAAAAACTGTCTGGAAAGTTTTGGCCAGCTCTCCTGAAACCAAGATGTATCATGCAATTCTTGCCAATTCCATCCCTCAATGAAACACATATTCATTGTGAGTATGACAGACCTGGGGAGCTGTGCCTGGAAGTCTCACAGACCCTCAATGCTTGCCTGCACCCCCTTTCTCATGCCGTACTGTGTCCTTTGCCTTTGATAAAAGTCTTATTTGAATGTGCTTTATGATATAACCTGTTGTAATCTTTGCAAAATTGAACTGTGAACTCTGTTTCTTGGGTGGCAGCTTTAGTCTCCTTTCAGACCTATCTCTGCTTTGTATCTTCTCCACGCGTGTGTAGTTAAGGGGTCAGTGAAAGATATTGTCAGGTAGAATTTGGATATCCCTTTCTGACACTTTTCCTTCTAAAATATACCTACTGTCTTCAATGACCACAATTTTCTCAGTTTCAGTTTTCTAGTTCCCCAGGCCATTCATTCGCCTCATGTTTCCAGGCCCCACTGCCTCTAGCATCATCTGTATTTGGCCTCAGGCTGAAAGTTGCAAAACATGCGAACTCACTTTATAGAATTTCACTCTTTCAAGCAAGTACACTCCACCAGAAGCCATCTTCTGTATACTTTCCAGGGATTCAGTTAGCTGCTGCTTATTTTAGCTGCTGCTGGTGTTTATGGTCATTTTCTATGGAGAGTTCAATTTTGTTTGATCTTACTTCATCATTACTGGAAGTGTGACTGCTCTAATGAGGTTTTAAAAAGATTGCCTTTTTTTTGTTTTAAACTTAAAAAAAGCTACATTTTATTTTGTTTATCACACAAAATCTATCACCAGCCATGTGTTAATACAGTGTCTAACAACCACAGTATATAAAGGAGAAGCTAGTTCAGGCTATGTATAATCATGAACATTTTTTTTCAAGACAAGGATTGGTCAGAAAAATTATTTTTACCCCCAAAACATTTGCTGCTCATTGTAGGTAAGTTGTCTAATACACTTAATTCACTAAGTCCTGGCATTACTGGATGATGATGAGTAGATGCCAATGACAGCTAGAAAGAAAAGTTGCTATATATAGTACATGAACATTTAATCCCTTCTTCCTTTCCACTATGTTACTATGCTATATTGTTTAATCCTTATAATAATTTATTGAGGTATTATATATCTATTTAACAGATGAACAAACATATTCTTGGGAGGTAAGTACTCAAAGATAAAGGCCGGCCTATTTGATTTCTAAGCCTGGGCTCTTTACATGTACTACATGATTAATTACTGTGAGTTAGTTGGTATTTGTAAGGATGTAGGTGAATGTGTATCTGTGTATGTGTGTGTGTTTAAGTATACTTTTAGTATATTTTTAGTAAGTGTATTTTAAATGATATTAATAAGTGATTTTTTTCTAGAGGGAAAAAAGAGCATTATCAAAGAAAAATACACTGCAAAATGTTAACTCTATAAAAGTTTTTTGTGTACACTGGTATTAAATTTATCAAGAAATACATATATTTTATACTAAGAATATAAATAAGTTTATTTAAAACCATAATTATTTTATATTATTTAGTATATTTAAAATAATTATGTTCTGTAGTTAAGACCTTTGGAAACCCAAATAACATATTTCATAATATTATAGTTTAGGTCTGTAAAGCAAGTGTTGGCATACTACAATCTATAGGCCAAATCCTGCCTGCTACTTATTGTTGTAAATTTTATTTTATTTTATATATCTATTTTTATGTAAAATTCTTATCTTATTTTTATTACCATTATATTGATGTAAAATACATTTAGAAGATAGAACATGTTATTACAAAGGATGACTAATTATAAATGATCTTCCAATATATTATTTCAAGTCAATGCATCATAAGATGATAAATGTCAATAACCACTCCCCCTTTTTATTAATCAATTTCAAAATATTAAGAAGGTACAAATGTTTTGTTACATGGATAGCATTTATAATGCTTAAGTCAGGGCTATTAGTGTGCCCATCACTTGACATTTTATTTTATTATTCTATTCTATTATTGGAATGCACCCATGCCCATTTGTTTATGTATTGTCTATGGCTGCTTTTGTGCTATAATGGCAGAGTTGAGTAGTTGCAGCCCATACAGTACAGTCCCCAAGCCTATAATATTCACTCTCTGACTCCATACAGAGAACGTTTACCAACCCCAGCCCTTACAGGAAACTCAGTATTCTCTGAAGTATTTGAGCTCCAGAGAGGCCGAGTAAGTCACATAAATTCATTATATATTGAGGACTAGAACCCAGATCTCTTATTTTTTATTTTTTTAGAATAATGTTTATAGAAAGAAAGGCCTCTGAGTGGATTTTGTTCTAGTCTCTCCCACATGGTGAATAAGGTTCATACTCTAAGAAAGTATTTCTTTCAAGTTCACAAACACAGAATCATATAACAATGCAACCTGTTTTAAAAGGCTACATTTTTACTCGAATAACACAATTTCGCAGGCTATCGTTCACAAACCCAGCGCTAATGAATAGAAACAGTTTGTTCACTCTATACCTGCTTTCCTCAAGTTATTTAACCTTCATATTTACTGAAATGTTTAGGAGTGTAATTGACCTTTCTAAAGGTGGTTGCTGGTTGTGCTAATTTCCAAAGACTTAAGATTGGTAGTAAACCATTTCAGAAAGTTAACAGTCATATATATATATATATATATTTTTTTTTTTTTTTTTTGAGACAGAGTCTCGCTTTGTTGCCCAGGCTAGAGTGAGTGCCGTGGCGTCAGCCTAGCTCACAGCAACCTCAAACTCCTGGGCTCAAACAATCTTTCTGCCTCAGCCTCCCAAGTGGCTGGGACTTCAGGCATGCGCCACCATGCCCGGCTAATTTTTTCTATATATATCAGTTGGCCAATTAATTTCTTTCTATTTATAGTAGAGACGAGGTCTCGCTCTTGCTCAGGCTGGTTTCGAACTCCTGACCTCGAGCAATCCGCCCGCCTCGGCCTCCCAGAGAGCTAGGATTACAGGCGTGAGCCACCGTGCCCGGCCTAACAGTCATATATTTAAGAAGAAAAGGCCGGGCGCGGTGGCTCACGCCTGTAATCCTAGCTCTTGGGAGGCCGAGGCGGGCGGATTGCTCAAGGTCAGGAGTTCAAAACCAGCCTGAGCAAGAGCGAGACCCCGTCTCTACTATAAATAGAAAGAAATTAATTGGCCAACTGATATATATATAAAAAATTAGCCGGGCATGGTGGCGCATGCCTGTAGTCCCAGCTACTCGGGAGGCTGAGGCAGAAGGATCGCTCGAGCCTAGGAGTTTGAGGTTGCTGTGAGCTAGGCTGACGCCACGGCACTCACTCTAGCCTGGACAAAAAAGTGAGACTCTGTCTCAAAAAAAAAAAAAAAAAAAAAAAAAGAAAAGAAAAAAAAAAAAGAAGAAAAATACTTCCACAGTGGGTATCATTCTAATGTACATTTATGTGTACATAAATTTCCTATTTATGCTTCCAAAGTCAACATCGATTCTCTTTCAAAACCAAATTGCAAACTAGTACAACATCTGTGGAAAGTAATATGGAGATACCTCAAAGAACTAAAAGTAGAACTACCATTTGATCCAGCAATCCCATTATTGGGCATCTACTCAAAGGAAAAAAAGACATTCTATAAAAAAGAAATCTGCACTAGAGTGTTTATAGTGTTTATAGGCACAATTCACAATTGCAAAGATGTGGAAAAACCCCAAATGCCCATCAATTCATGAGTGGATTAATAAAATGTGGTATATGTATACCATACAGTTCTACTCAGTCACAAAAAACAATGGTGACGTAGCACCTCTTATATTATCCTGATAGAACTGGAACCCATTCTACTAAGTGAAGTATCCAAATAATGGAAAAACAAGCACCACATGTACTCACCATCAAATTAGTATTAACTGATCAACTCTTATGTGCACATATAATAGTAAAATTCACTGAGTGTCGGGCAAGTGGAAGGAGGGCCCGGGGAGGAGAGATGAGTATATTCACACCTAATGGGTGCAGTGTGCATTATCTGGGGGATAGAAGCTCTGACTCCGGTGGGGCAAAGGCAATATATTTAACCTAAACATTTGTACCCCGTAATATGCTGAAATAAAAAAACTTGGGATAAGGACTGAAGACTTCAAGCCTACAGTTATACTTGTAAATATACACTAAACCTTCCATCGATAGGCACAGACAGGGATGATGGTACAACAGTCCCTGCTACAAAATGAAAAGCATTGATACCATTAAAATCTTGGATTAAACATTTACAAGGGCTTTACTAATTAGTATCACTGGAACCCCTCTAACATTTTAGTAGGCCACTTGCTCTGGAATAGTGGTACAAAAGTTGGGAGAAAATAATATTTGTTTGGTGAACTTATTTAAATGTAGGTGGCTGGAATCCACCAGAGGTATATGGAATGTGAATCTTGGAATGGAAGCAGTTAGGTATCTGGTTTTTTTTGAAAGATCTGCAGGTTATTCTGAAGCACACCCAAATCCCTCTGGTATTGAGGAAATTGTTTTTACCTGACAATATGGAAAACTGAGTTCTAATCCTGGCTGTTTTGTTAAGTTGTTGTATGGTCTCAGACAAGTCACTTAAGTAGCAAAAAGGTAGCAGGGAGGACTTCTATTGAAAGTCTCTTCCTTTTTTTATAGTTGTTCAATTTCTTTAGCTTTCTCATCTGTGAAAAAGAGTTTACAGTATCTACCTCAGTTTTGTTGTAAGGATTAAGATAATGCAGATAAAGCATTTAATATAGTGCTTGTTACATAAAAACTCAACAAAAGTTAATTTATTAGATTTTATTATTAGTAATAGTAGTACTGAAGCTGAAAGAGCATAGAACTGCAATTCAGTATATGTATTATTTTTCCCTTACAAAACCAAGAAAGAGCTGGCCTTATTCATTTGCTCATTCATTTACCCATTGATTAAAATAAAATAATCATTGCTGTCCATGAGGGTCTGAGTATTGCACTGCACTGAGGATACAACATTGGATACCATGAGATCCCTGACCTTAAAACACTTATATCCCAGTGGAAGATAAAGACTGCAGAATCAATTCAGTGTTCCTATAATTTTCCCTTTGAAGTACAATCACCTTACTTCTAAGAAAATAAACCGACAATACTATGGAGCACTTCTGGGATCTTGTTCTTTCATAATGAAACACGTGGTGTATTGCTCACATTCAAATACTCAGTAAAGGAGATAAATAATGGCTCTTTTCAACAATTTGCGGTGTTGCATTATTATCATCATAAAATTTATATCCACTTTGTTAAAAGACAAAATATTATATCTAGCCAAATATTGAAGCTGCTACTTTTTATAAGGAAGGCCACAAGCGTTTGCTAAAAAGCTACTTCACCCACTTCCACAAAGACGATAATAACATCTATTAAATAGTTTTCTCTCTCTGTTTGAGTAGTGTGGCATATACATATTAGATAAGATTGCATTTTTGGAAAACTTGTTGCTGTATAAGTAGCTTAGATAAAATGAGCTAAGAGGGTTCAATTAAGTTTCCCTCAGTCTGATAGCACTCAATGTCTTTGACTTTTAGAAAAGGGTTTATAATCTTTGTTGCTATAATTTTAAAGACTTAATAAAATGGTGTTAATAGCCTTTTCATCATTTAAACTGTCTTCCCTTGAGAATTCCATTATTGCTTCTGATAAATTCCTTCTAGAAAGCGTATGAGGAATGGAAAATAATTAGATTATCATGAACATATACAACACCAGTGTTTATTTTATTAGAAACAGCACTGAGAATATTTAAAAAGATGTCAAGTATGTTATTCTATAAACGAAAACTTATTTTTTGTATTAAGTAAGTTAAATAAGAATATAGATTGAACATATTTGCTTTTCTTTTCAGCTGTCTCTTCTTCAAGTTTGAATTGGAGAACTCCTGGGGGGAGGAGGAAATATAGATCTTATATACATAAAAGTCAAGGAATGGAGTAAAAAATATGTGTAGCACATGTGGAAAATAAAAGTTAAAAAAAAACTCAGTAGAAAACTAATTCAGATAGCATAAAATAACATTAATAAAAACAGTATTAACAATGGCAAAGGATATTAACAAACAAAATCAAAATGGCCAACACATTAAAAAAATTATCACTACTAGTTATTTCAGAAATACAGATTAAAATGATTATAGCATTTTCCTATAAAATTAGTAGAGATTTTAAAATAGCAACATGTAATACTGATAAGGGTGTGATGATACCCTTATTTGATGCTACTATGTGTATAAATTATGATTCTTTTGAGAGTAATTTAGGAATAAGGCATCAGTCTTAAACATGCATACATTCTTTTTATCAGTCTGGTCTCTGAAGGTTGCAAATGATAGACACCCCCACCTCACACCACCTCAGGCCAAAAAAGGGAATTATTAATTCCTAGCTTGAGTATGGAGTCTGTTACTGAAATTATGTTATTAGAAATCTGCCTCCTTTCAACTCTAGCTTCTGCCTTTCCTCTGTGTTAGCTTCATACCAAAGCAAGCTCTCTCCAGTGGTTGCTAGAAAGTTGGGCTGATATCATATAAGGTAGCAATCCCTAACAAAAGGGAGTGACTTTTCCACAGTAGTTCCTGGAAAAGCCCAAGAGTGAGCCTCATTGTCTGAGTTGGGTTTCATATTCAGTCCTGAACCAGTCACTGCAGCCAGGAGGGTAGAATGCCCTGATTGCCCATGCTTGGGTCCTACATATAACTTGAAGCCAGGGTGGAGTTGGCTTTCTCCAAACCACTTGGATTACAGAGTGATTTTCCGAAGTGAAGTGTTGTCACCAAAAAGAGGGGAAATGAAAGCCAGTCAGGAAAAATCAACAGATATTCACTGTACATTTTCACCCTTTAATAGCAGTCTTATAAATCAATGTTAAGAAATAATAAATACAAAATTCACACCCAAATGTTTAATATCTTTAGTTATAATGCTTAAAGAAATAAAAAACAAAAAATAAAAATTTGAATAATCCTATTGCTCAACAACAGAAGAATTGTAAATTAAGGAATATAAAATATATTAGGGAGCCACTAAAACTATGCTTTCAAATAGTTTTTAGTGCTTATGAGGAAAGGATATTTTATAGGATAAAGCCATAAGGGCAGAAGAAAAGATAACATAGAAAGTATGAGCTTACCTATGTAAAAAATGCACAGGAAATAAACCTTGAAAATGTATTAAAATAATAGTTAGATTTAAGAACTGTTTGAATTTACTTATTCATAAAACAAATTTTTTGGAGTGCTTATTTTTTTTTTTTTTTTTTTGAGACAGAGTCTCGCTTTGTTGCCCAGGCTAGAGTGAGTGCCGTGGCGTCAGCCTAGCTCACAGCAACCTCAAACTCCTGGGCTCGAGTGATCCTTCTGCCTCAGCCTCCCGGGTAGCTGGGACTACAGGCATGCGCCACCATGCCCGGCTAATTTTTTTTTTATATATATATCAGTTGGCCAATTAATTTCTTTCTATTTATAGTAGAGACGGGGTCTCGCTCTTGCTCAGGCTGGTTTTGAACTCCTGACCTTGAGTAATCCGCCCGCCTCGGCCTCCCAAGAGCTAGGATTACAGGCGTGAGCCACAGCGCCCGGCCTGGAGTGCTTATTTTATGGCAATAATTTTTATTCTAAATATTTTTTTCTTTATAACTTCCATATTTTAATATATGTTATAGTAAGCAACTGAAAGGTGCCCTGTATTTAGATTGAAATTCTAATTACTTCACTTAAATCATCATGATGTTCCAAAAATTATTTTAAGGTGCTGTTAGGTACAATGTCTCATTGAATGTGTCTCTTATGAAGTTAGTTGTCAGTTCAATTTTCTCCGTGAGGGTATTGTTCTTTTATAGGACCCATAAATAAAATCTGTTGATTGACAGAGTGATTCATTTGTTCATTCATCCAACCGCCTATGAATTGTTGGAGGGATTAAAAAAATAACCCCTAAAGGAATTTCCTGAAATTAGGAAGGTGAGAAAGCTTTTAAATTATCCTGGGTCAGATAGCAGGTTTTTGCAGTGATTACAAAATGTTAATTATTCTTTGTTTTAAGTAAATGAAGAGCTAAATGAATGTCAGCAATTCTGTCAAAGTTATTTTGTGTGAAGAGGTTATGCTCATCATAGTAGCATTCAATTGCAATCATAAAAATAATTTACAAGAATGGTCTTTCTACAAAATTTCAGAAATATTGTATCCTACTATTAATGCTTAAATAGATTATCAATGTTAAATATAATATTTATATATTAAATATATTCAGAGTTAATATATTTTCTCCATATTCATTTATGAAAAATTTTCATTCTGCCTGCTGCCTCAGGTGGAATAAAAGGTTAAAAAGCTTTCTGGTGAAAGGATCTTTGTAGCTGGTACCCCCTGAAACTTCAGTTTCATGAGAGCACATTATTTTGGGAGATAGGGCTTCCAAGCCTAAGAAGAGGCTACTGTGGCCAACTTTGACAAAAAAGAGATATAGGCAGAGGTTGCCAGGTCAAGATTTTAAGAGAGAATGTGGAATGGCTCTCTAGGCCAACTGGAGGCAGTGATCTAGGCTGTGTAAGGCTAAGTGGGTCAGTATCAAGGTGATAGTTAAGGGAGCCAACACACATGAGAAGTTTTCTTTCCTTTTTATTTTGACCTAGAATTTCTGTTGTATAGTTTTTGCAATTATCACTGTGGATTTAAATATTAATTTTTATCATGTACCACTCCTGGGCATGTACAAAGAGAAAAATATAAGCAAAATACATTGGTTAAAATATTATTTAAAACTTCCTCCATTTAGGGTCTAATTCTTTGAGAGACTTCAGAGTCATGGGTACTCTAGTTTTTTCCTTATAACAATATCATCTTTTGTATAATCAAGAGTATTAGTGATATAGTACATTTTAAACTATTGTGAAATATACATATTTAAAAAGAAATATACACATACATATATGTAACATATAGGTACAGTTGAACAAATAATTAAAAAGTGAACCCCTATATGAAGAGAATATTATAAGCACATGGGAAGCCCATCATGAACTTTCTTTTCCATTTACAGTAACTACAGTCTGTTTTTATGATAATAATTTCTTTACTTTTCTTCATAGTTTTACCAACTACATTTGCATCCATAAACACAAAGATTTCTCTCTCTCTAACCCTCTCTCTAACCCCCTAACCCCCTCTTCTTGTATAACCGTGGGCTCTGAAATAGACCACAATTACTGGGGCCTTATCCCTTTAAGTGATAAAGGGAGAGGTGAGGCAGTAACAGGTAGATCGTGTTGAATATAGTCAGGAAGTCAAGCCCATCCAGAGTTGCTTGGGGATTCATAACTCCTACCAGGTCACTATGTAATGGGCTCTTCTCTGACTGGAAACCAAGAACCAGCAAATCCATTCAATCTCCTGGTTAGGAGTCGGAACTGCAGAGTGGAGCAGGCCGCCAGTATGGCCTATGATAAGGTTCTCAATAGTAACCATGAAAGACTTTTTCTCTACAGGGTCACAAAACAGATAGGTTTGTACTACAATGGCTTATGTTAGTGTTAGAGCAGGCTAGAGGACAGGTGGTGCTGCTTGCTTCTTACTTTTCCCATCTAATGCAAAGCAAGAAGGTAACAGATGATGCCTGTCTATAGAACCAGAGCCTAGTGTCTCTGGATAACTTAATACTCACTATATCTGCTGTTTATTGAATTCCAAGCTCTGTTCTTAGTGATTCATGCACAACAGTTCACTTAGCTCCTACTAAACCCTGTAGGGTAACGAATGAAGGAACTGATGCTTTAAGAAGTTACTTGTCCAAGATCACATAGTTAGTAAATTTATGTTCTTGGATTTAAGCTATTAATCCCATATGTTGTTTCTAAAATGCTGAAGGTTCACAGATGAGTTATACTTGATAATGGTAGGTTTTCATTTCTATCTTCATGAAAAATACATGCTTTTATACTATAACTGAATGAATAAAATTTCTTTCAAGCTAACCTCATTTTTAAAAATGTTTTATGTTTCCAACAGATTTTTGTTCTCAGAAACTGAGGAGACAGAGGATAATCTTTTGGATACAGTACTCCAATTCCCAATGCCACCCTCCATATGTTTATGGCAGGAAATAGAGAATTGTTTCCTTTCAGCTGCATTTGCAATGCTTACCACTAGAGGGAAGGAACAGACCATGGAGAGCAGAAACAAGCAGGACTAAGGAACTCCTTGGCCACTTCATGCTTTTCATTGCCAGCTGAGCATGAAACTCATGCACCTTTTGTTAATACGAGCAAATGTCTTCTTGTTATCTGCAAGAGATGAGTTCACAATCCTGGTGAAGGGAAGTGGCAGTTTTGGGGGCTGTGAAGTGAGAAAGGCTAACTTGCTTAGTATCTTAGAGCAGAGTTTCTGAACCTCAGCACTATTGACATTTTAGCCCAGGTAGTTCCTTGTTCCTGGGGGCTGACCTGTACATTGTTAGATATTTAGCAACATCCATGGCCTCTACATGCTAGACACCAGTAGCACCCTCCCCATAGCCCCCAGCTGTGACATTGCCAAATGTCCCCAGGGGAGCAAAATTGCCTCTGATTGAGAACCACTGCCCTAGAGATCCAAGATCTCCTGAAGACCTGAGGCCTCAGAAGATAAATGAAAGGTATTTTCTTCCTGGTGACTAGGGAGTCTAGGCTTTTCTTGGTTTGCTGAGGCTGTGGAGAAAGGGGAACCCTTATACACTGTTGGTGGGAATGTAAACTAGTACAACTACTATGGAGAACAGTATAGAGATTCCTCAGTAAACTGAAAATAGCACTACCATATAACCCAGCAATCCTACTGCTGGGTATATATCTAAAGGAGGGGAAATAAGTATATCACAAAGCTATCTGCACTGCCATGTTTATTGCAGTACTATTCATAATAGCCAAGATTTGGAATCAACCTTAGTGTCCATCAGCTGATGAATGGATGAAGAAATTGTGGCACATGTGCACAATGGAACATTATATAGCCACAAAAAGAATGAAATCCTGCCATTTGCAACAACATGGATGGAACTAGAAAACATTAAGTGAAATAAGCCAAGCACAGAAAAACAAATCTCGCATGTTCTTACTCATATGTGCGAGCTAAATATTAAAAACAATCAATCTCATGGAGACAGTATAATGATGGTTACCAGAGGCTGGGGAAGGTAGAATGGAGGGAAGGATAAAGTGGGGATGGTTAATGGGTACAAAAATATAGTCAGGTAGAAGGAACAATATTTGATAGATTAACAAAGTGGCTATAATCAACAATAAGAGTATACTTTAAAATAACTAAAAGAGTGGAATTGGAATGTTCCTAACACAAAGAAATGATAAATGCTTGAGGTGCTAAATATCCCTGTTACCCTGATTTGATTAATTCACATTGGATGCCTGCATCACAACATCATATGTACCCAGAACACTCTTTTTTGCACATTCTAGTAGACTGATAAGAACAACCGAAAAGAAGTGTAACCAAGAGGGAAGAACCAAGCTAATCTAAGAGCCAAAAACCCAAAATGATACTATACAACTTATAAAGCATATGAATTCAAAGCCCCACACACTCTGTAATGCCATTTAGAGGCTCTTATAGAGCCAGGAACTCTGATTTTGGCAAAGACAATATCCAAATGTGTCCAGGGTCTTGACACCAATAGGTCACTGGCATTAGTGCTCTTGATAGGCTCAAGTCCATCCTCTGGTACTACTGGGGCTCATTCTAACTTATCCTTCACCTCTCCAGAGGCCTTTTTCAGAAAGGATAGTGTATAGATCTACCCAACCCAATGATCAAATCTTTTGTCAAAGTATGGTTTTTAACACTAAATCACTGAAAACCATTAGACTGTCACATTCAAGGGCATCTGGCTTAAACACTGTTTCATTTTTTACTGGAGTGGGTCATAGTAAGCAGGACTCAGTACATGTTAATTAATTTAATATATGGATAAGTGAATGAGTAAATGCATGACTACACTCAGGGCTTAGAGTATTCTAATATTTAACATTTGTCCTCAAACATGGAAACATACTTTTTCTGAGCATTTGCTCTGGGAAGCAAGGGAATCTTGGTTAGAAGATGGTGTTGGTGTCCTGCCTAGATTCTTTTTATTGGCTACAGCACTCATTCTACAAGGACTCTGAGTGTTGCTTTCTTTCTCTCTTTACAGAGAATTGCCCAAATGGCATCCAGAAACTATCTCCTTTATCTTGGAGGCTATGCTGCCCCAAACATGGCCAATGACTGACTGATATGGGAATCCAAAGGTCATCCCTTTACTTCAAGGTGATTCAAATCTTCGTGTAATTCATGCTTCAGAGCTTCTCCATCTAAACAAACTAAAGATATTTTTCAGCTGAGACCGTATCCTTGCTGAAATTTATTTTCTCCTGCCTTATTCCTCTTTCTTCACTCCCATTATTCCTCTTTCCCACTCTCCACATAAATCATTTGAAGAGGAATTTCCATCTCTGGCTCTGCTTCTAGGGAACCTGACCTAAGGCAAGAATTGATTATACTCAGAGCAACCAAACCCACCTGCCAACATTAGTGTCTTTTCCAAACTTTTCACAAAAAAGTGATGGCCAAGCATTCCAACTGCACACACAATTTATCTCAAGTTTTCTTGAAATCACCACCATTATCTTATTTTAGTTTTTGCTTTCTCTGTCTTTTTAATTTCAAAATAATACAGGGATACAAATGTTTTTGGTTACATGATCAATTTTGTAATGCTTGAGTCAGGGCTATAAGTGTGCCCATCACCCATATAGTGTTCACTGTAACCATTAGGTAGGTTTTTGCCTATCCCCACCTCTCTCCTTCCCCCTGCTTGATTTTCACAGAGTTTTACTTTCCTCTGTGCACATGTGTGCTCATCGGTTAGTTCCAATTTAATAGCAAGTACATATAGTGCTTATTTTTCCATTCTTTAGATATTGCTTAGGATAATGGTCTCTAGTTCCATCCAAATAGTTGCAAAAGGCACATATTCATCCTTTTTATGGCTGAGTAGTATTCCATGGTATAGATATATAGATATATCACATTTTATTAATCTGCTCATGAATTGATGGGCACTTGGGTTTATTTCATGTCTTGCTGAAATAAACATTCAAGTGCAGGTGTTTTTTTGATAAAATGAATTCTTTTCCTTTGGGTAAATACCCAGTAGTAGGATTGCTGGATTGAATGGTAGGTCTACTTTTAGTTCTTTGAGGAATATCCATAGTATTTTCCATACAAGTTGTACTATACTAATTTGCAGTCCCACTAACAGTGTATAAACATTCCATTCTCTCTGGGTCCATGCCAACATCTATTGTTTTTGGACTTTTTAATAAAAGCCATTTGAGCTGAGGTAAAGTGATATCTCATTGTAATTTGTATTTTCCTGATGATCACTGATGTTGGGCATTTTTTATATGTTTATTGGATATTTGTCTATCTTCTTTTGAAAAGCTTCTGTTCAACCATCATCTTATTTTAAACTTTCATTTAAACTCAGTATTATGAGTGCAAGTTCTTGGGTGAAAATAATGTGATGGCATTTGCAGAATGGTAGAATATTCACCTGGAAAAGACTTTAAAAATCATTCAGCTTAACATTTTATTTTACAGATAAGTTGATTGTGGCTCTAAAACATGAATTTTCTCAAGGTGATTCACCTAATAAGTGGCAAAGCTAGGGCAGAAGCAGATGCCTAACCTCCCATTCTAGTGCTTTCTCCAAATCTCTCTGCTTCTTGTTAATAACTGTGCTTACATGAGAGAATCTTGTAAGTTGGGTGATATACAGGCAACTTGAAAGAAAATGCCTTACTCTGTTAACATCCATGAAATATCATTTTAAATAAATTTTAATAACTATGTGATTGTTAAAGAGGATTACTGTCTAGATCTTTATATTTTAAATAATCTATGCTATACAAATTTCCAGGGTTTTCTTACTGGGGATAAATAAGTTAAGACAAGATCACTTCTTCAAAGAGATTAGTAGGGGAAACTGGAAAGTAAACACTCGGACAGCTCTCGTGTTTTAAGCAAGCCGTGCTGCCAGAAAGGCCATAATTAATCTCATCTGGCAGAACTGGGGGTAGCTTCCCTGAGGAGATAGCATTGGAGGTGGCTCTTGAAAAGTAAGTAGAATTTTGACAGGTATAAAAGGGAGAAGATATTATAGTTAAAGACAATAGAATGAGCAACAGCTTACAGAAGGAATGTTTGGGGTGTGGGAAGCCTTCCCCTATGGCTTCCTGCTTCTCAGGAATAGAGGCCAGGAGCTTGTGCATTTAGATGGGATGCTGTAAAGGGTCTGGGATGCCACATACAACATTTTGTCTCCTAATTATAATTTCTCTCTACCCTTACCCCTGATTTTCACCTCCTTATAAATTGCTTTATTTTTCTTTCATTTTCAATAACTAATTTCAGAATGCTTTGTAATATGCACTGAAATTAGTTATGGGAAAGAGGAGAGGAAACCTGCAACTTTCATCTTCATCTCCTTTCTTAAGCATTAATGAAGAGAAAGAAGAAAGAAAATTGGTAGATAAAAATGTAGCTTCCATAAGAAGAATGAACAATCCCTCAACTAATGAAGGAAAAAACTAACATATTGAGCATCGCATCTACTACTATTAATAAATATGTTAAACATATTGAAGCATCTCATTTATTAATAATTCTCACTAATTGCTCCATTAGATGCATAACTGTAATTATCTCAAGTATAAAGATAGAAAACGTTAGGCACAGTCTTTGACCAAGGCTGCATAGCTACAATGAGGTGGAGCACTTTGTCTCCAGAGTTTGTCTCTGTGTAGCAGCTTCCCGGGAGGGAGGCACTGTATATAGTAGGGGACGTCTTGGTGGTTCATTTTCTAGAAGACATAATTGAGGAAAAAAAAGAGACAGAGAGGAAAGCAAAATAGAAAGAGTATTAGAGATAGGAAGAAGAGAAATGTAAAAATAGGGAAAATAAAGATATGCTTTAAAAGCATTAGATTGGTTATAAATTATTATTCTCTCCAATAAGATACTTAAATGTACAAACATTACTTCTTTCAACAGATAATGGAAAAAAACCAGGAAGACATTTGGTAGTCGTAAATATATGTGTGTTTATGTGTGTGTGTGTATATATATATACATATACACATATATAAATATAAATATATATGTATTTTAAATATAGTAAGGCAGACTTTATTCAAGGGGCTCATTGTGATAGGTATAGGAACTGCTACAACTGGGTTTTGCCGTGGGAAGAGAGAGTGGACTCAACTACCTGAATACTTTGATCTTTATTTTACATAGGCTTAAATCATGATATAAAACTCAACAAAAAGAAGACCTTAAAGGAATGATCACAATCTTTTGTAACAATGTTAATGCCTTTAAAATTTCACCACCTAAAATGCTTTAAAAATATTCCCAATAAATTATCATTTATATTTTAAATCTATTAAAATCTTTCTTTTTCTTAAAAATAATATATTGAGTTATTTTGAAATGATATCATCCATATGTATAATAATGATAAATAACTTAATTCCTAAAACATATTATTTCTTCCCTGTGGATCAGCATTGCTAGGTTAGACTTAGCTTGGGAATGCAATGGGAGGTATTAGATTTCAGACACTCAGAGGAAATTTTCTGCCTACTCATGGTGGATACACATACATTATACTATTCATATATATAATTTTTCTTCTCTCTTCCACTTGGGAAAACAAAGCCAATAAATCCAGTCTTTGTTTAGTGAACCTTATAGAGAATCAGGTGTTTTTTCTCCTTGGGTCTTTAAACTGAAAATTAATTGTCCCATGTCACATCTGTTCACATCAATCAGGTTACATTATTTTCTTTGAGTTGATGTGATTGATGTGACTAAATGTGATAGCTCAAAAAGGTCTGTCAAGAATTACAGAAAATCTCAGAACCCCAGGCCTGTAGGCCAAGGAGTCTCTGTCTATGCATAATTTGGTATACAGTTAAATTTAGAAGGGCAATACAGTTCACCAGATTAAGAATTTTTGACAGTGATTCTTGACAAACTACTTTTTGAAGACAAAGAAAAAGCATGAGTAATTTGGTAGGACAGAGTTAAGGTTAGGGAGTCATTTCCCTGTTGTAAATCAGATAAATTCAGAGCAATCAGAGTGGAAAGGGATTTGCAGTTGGAAGAGTCTGCTTTTGAATCCCAGCATCTCTTGTTCCAGTAACGTGACCTTGCAGAAATCACTTTCATTCTTGGAACTAGAATTTCTCATCTGTATCATCTATCACATGAAGTATTGTGAGAATGTCAGGAAAGAATATATCTAAAGGAAAGTTATAAATTACAAAGTATTGTAATGAGACTCCACAGTTTTGTTGAGAGTTTACACTGAATAGGAATCAAATTAATTATTTTAAAACACATAGAAAGGGTAACCATCAAAATAATTAGGTCTTTTGGCCAGGCACAGGATCATACCTGTAATCCTAGCACTGTGGGAGGCCGAGGCGGGAGGATTGCTGGAGCTCAGGAGTTAGAGATGAGCCTGAGGAAGAGCGAGTCTCTGTCTCTATTGTAGAAAAAAATAAGCCAGGTGTGGTGGTAGGTGCCTATAGTACCAACCACTTGGGAGGCTGAGGCAGGAGGATTGCTTGAGCCCAGGAGTTTGAGGTTGCCATGAGCTAGGCTGATGCCATGACACTCTAGCCCGGGCAACAGAGTGAGACTCTATCTCAAAAAAAAAAAAAAAAAAAAATTAGGTCTTTGATACTGAGGATCACCTCAAATTAGAAAAGAAAGTCCAATTATGGGTGGGGTAGAATGCCTCCTGTCTAGCATCATTGGGCATCTAATAGTTACCTTTCTGTTTTAGCCATCATAGATTCAAAAGTTGTCAAAAGTCTGAGTGGTCATTCTTGTTGAAAATATTCTCTTGTCAGCTGATATATTCTCCACTTGTATTTTCACCAGATATTTACTATCACTATAAACCTTAAAACAGGGAAGCTATATTAGTATTATTAGAACTCTCCAAGTGTGATTGTGGTTTGGAATTTTCTCGTTGCTACATATCATTTTTGCCAAAGACATCTGTTCAGAGGCTATGAGGGACTTTGGGTTCCTCTTGGACCTTTTTTTTTTTTTTTCTCTTTGACTTGTTTTTAAGGATGACTTGGCATAAAGTAACTTGCACATTTTATATCTGTAACTATAAGTTTTATCTGTAACTGTGAGTAAAATTTAAGCTAATTGTATCTGTAATACACATCAGCCACATGGTCATAAGCAAAATAAAGAGCTGTACCATTTACTATAAGTTGGAGTAGGAAAAGAAAAGTAGTGACTGGACAGTGAAGACATAGGCGAAAGGCCCATATCTTGCTGACGGATCAAGATACTTGCATTTGGTGAAGAGGACCAGCTTTCCACTAAGGTCAAGTATAGCTGAAATTGCCATTCTATTTTCAACTTCAGTCTTGGCAAAGGCCTCTGTGCTTCAGTCTTCTCATGCATAAAATCATCCGTTCCATAGCTAAAGTTTTTTGTATTGTGAGGTTGCAAATCAACTCAACTTTAACTCAAATGTGCAAAGTAATAGCAGCTTCCTTATATCTTCTAGGTAGTCAGAAAATATATATAAACCAATTTTGATGCCAGCTGCAGTGGCACATGCTGTTCTTATAGCTATTTAGGAGCCTGAGGCTGGAGGATCACCTGAGCCCAGGAGTATAAGGCTGCAGTGACTCTGATTACATCTGTGAATAGCTACTGCACTCCACTCTAGGCAACAAAGCAAGACCTCATCTCTAAAAAATTTTTTAAAAAATTTAACCCAATTCAGCTTGAACCAGTAAGATCCCCAAATTTAATTTTCTCTGTAGGTAATTAAGTTTACTTTATATTACTCAGGTTCTTTTGGGATTCTGCTTCCCTTCTGGGTTCTCCCCAGATAGCATCTTTTGGAAGGGGGTGGTGATATTGGACCTCTATTACCATCTTTTGGAAGTGAGGTGGAGCAATTGGTTGAGGTTATTGAGAGAATTAAGGAAAGCAGGATCTCCTCAGCCTCAGCCTGGTCTTTGGGGGTGGGGTACACTGGCTGTTTTATCTCATTTCTGGGGTTTTGTCTATTGCTGGCATTTATTGTTGACAATTATGACAATGAGCTTGTGTGCTTTTTATCTTTAGCTCAGTGAAGACCTAATGTGTCTCCCCATTGACTTGGTCCCACCTTGACAATACTTAGTATTATCTGAACTTCTGAACCCCAGTCAGAGTGTTCTGCACTTCAAACCCCAGCTCCACGAACCCTCATGCTTACTACAGCAGCTACCCCATGACAAGCTCCTAGCTATAATTCAGAGTTGCTGCCAAATTTACTTGGCATACTTCTGCCTCCGGATCTGAGGGGTGGTCTCCTTTTGGAGTTCCAAAGATAGAGAAGGGCCAGATCTCCTGCATTTGGAGTTTACCCAATTTACCTGTTTTGTTTGGAAAGAAGACTGGAGAAGATATATCGAGATCTGTGTCACACTTTCTACATATCCTTTCTCTCTCTTCTTTCTTCTCCCTGTCTTCCTCCCCATGCCCCTTCTACCAGAAAGAAAGGGCTTTCCTTTTACTTCCTCTAAATCGTATTCTCCAATCAATAGAGCTATTAATACAAGACTAATCTTTGGTGCCATAAGTAGGAGTATCTTTTCTACTCCATGGGCCAAATCCTATGATCTGATCTATCATGTTGTTGGGTTTGGGTTATTAAAAAGGAGTTTAATCTCTGTTGGATCAATATCAATTATTTTGATCATTTAAATAAAAATGAGAGCTGAAACATATAGTAAAAATATGAGCACCTTCTGTTTGTTACACAAATTTTGTTTCCACTATTAATTATGTTGCTATGTTTTTCTTTGATTTCTAGGTATTTCTTTGTAATTCTACCATGTATCAGTCAGGATCTCATTAGGAAAAAAGAATTTACAACAAAGGGGATTTAATGTAAGAAACTGGAAAGCAGAGAGAAGCTGCAAAGCTAAAAGGGGACAGTGAGTAAAGTAAATATAAATTTAGTAACAGTAGAAAGCTACCACTTGTTTTTCTCTCTAGGCTAGAAAGGAAAAGGAAGAAGGTAGTACTACTGTACCCCAGGGTCTGAAGCCATGCATCCATGTCCAGGAATAAGTGTAATCAAAAAGGAAACAATGATAATGCCAAAGGAGCTGGCCAAAATTGAGAGGTAAAGAAATAAATAACCTGATTTTTTTCCTTCCTCTTTTCCAAACTGTTACCAGTGGCCCCCGTTGGAAGTGTACTAACATGGAAGCCAGGGAGAGTCCACCTGCAGTGCCAGCCCTTCCTGAAAGAGTAGAACAGGAATGGGCAGGGATGGATCTCAGAACAACCCAATTTTCTAAAATGCCTCTCAGGATGTTCAGGTGCACCAGGTGCTCTACCCATCTCATCTTTTGGGAGCAGTCTCTCTGGGAGGTTTCTGACCTGTTGTAATCTGGATTGGATATCTGCTAGGCTTAGTTTACAATGCTTATCCTGGGATGCCCTTCATCTGAGGATTTGTTTTGTCTCTCTCCTGGGTTGGATTTTCTGTTTTCCATGTCCTATATCTTTGTTTTTCTAGGTTTATCTGTTTGATTGTTGAACTATATTTTCTAGTAGCTTCCTAAGAAATTGTATCAGGAAACATATTTTGAGGCTATTATGGCTGAAAATATCTAAATATCTTTATTCTATCTAACTCCAGATAGTATGTATGGAATTCTAGATTGTAGTCATTTTTCTTTAGAATTTTGAAGGCATTATTCCATGGCCTTCTATCTTCCACTAGCTATTGAGAAGTCTAAAGCTACTCTTTGTTTGGGGGGTTAATGTTTTATTTATATTTATTAATTTTTGAATTAGGTGCATGGCACAAAATTCAGAAGCAACAAAATGGTAAATGAGAAATGTAAGTCTTCCTCATACTCATTCCCCACAGTCAACTGGCTTTCCATCCTCAGGGTTGCAAGTGCTATTACCAGCTGCTTCTTGTGATATCCAACATCTGAAAATATTCAACTATCATATCAAACTAAATCCTCCCATTTTCACAGATTGTGTGTGTGTGTGTGTGTGTGTGTGTGTGTGTGTGTATTTTACACATTGCACTCTGCAGAAATCAGAAGTCTTTTGCTAAGATAATGATTAAAAGAGAAGCCCTAGGCTCTGATATAACCCTTCAGGTTAACCTAGGTTAGCTGTCCATTGACACATCACTTCATCTCTGCCATACATTGTCAGCATTGTGGACCTTATCAACAAAAGCAATGGTTCTATTATTTTCAAAATGTTATCTGTGCAGCATGGAGAGGAGGGGATTTATGTATCTGTGGATATGCAACCTATATATTAATATGTAGCCTAGATATACACACACATACACATTCCTAATTTTTATACTTTTGAACAGCTGGACACCCTCTATGCTCTATTCTCTATCCTCTATTCTCCCTTCAGCATCACCTATGAGTTCTCTTCACTTCTCTTCTTTGTTCCGTGCTATGTGTACTCCCTCTTAGTTTAATTTTTCTGTTAGGTTGACCATCTCCTCTAGTAGCTCCTTGAAAGGATGAGTGAGAGTAAAATTCTTATCTGACCAGGCGTAAAAGTCTATCTTCGTACTTGAAAAGGTATAGAATTGTAGAGGGGAAAGCATTTTCCTTCAAAATTTGAAGACATTACTCCAATATTTAAATTTAGAAGCCTAAACTCATTTTCCTTTTAGTTCTTTGTATGTGACCAGTTTTCATTCTCCAGACATTCTTTTTCTAGTGTTGTGGAATTTCAAAAGAGTATCTGATGTGGGTCTATTTTTATCCATTTTTTTGACAGTATATGAGCCCTTTTAACATAGAAACTCTACAGTTCTAGGGACTCTTTTTGAATTATTTCATTGTTGATTTCTTCCTTTATCTTTCCTCTTTTTCTCAAACTCCTGTGTTTTCAGATATTGAACAACCTGTACTGGTCTTCTATTTAAAAAATTTTTTTTTGCTTATTCTTCTCTTTATTTTTTGTTCTACTCTCTAGAGATGGCTTCAATATTATATTCCAGTTCTTCTAATGAGTTTTTCATTTTTACTATTAGGTTTCCAATTACCAAGAACTCTTTATTGTCTGAATGTTTATAATAGAACCCTGTATTTTTGTGTGTCTGTCTGCAATATTGTCCCTTTTCTCTCAAAGTGTATTTATGATAATAGCCTAATCAGGCAATTAAAAAGAGTGGGAGGATTTAAAACTGATCGAAAACTCTTGGTACCTGAAAGGGGCTTGTGGCCATTATCATTCTGTGTTCAATTAGAGAAGCAGAAACTCTATAAATGTTGAAGGATTTGTCATCAGGATTAGACCTAAATAATTGTGGGAGGAGGTAGGGAAGTGAAGGATGGCAGATCAGATGAAAAGTCACTAGCAAGTCCTCTTCAGGCACTGATGTGGATGGATAAATCAGGATTTCTAGGAAAATCTAAGATGCCTAACATGTACAGCCACCAGAGTGGTACTACAAACAGGAGCTTAAGGATAAGACTGCAGGAAACTGTTACCTCTATGTTGTCGTCGTTATAGGTTTGCCACCAGGTGTCTACTGGTAGGCCTGGGTATGCTGTTTGTCATCAGGGCCTATAATTGGGAAGAACTAGACATGGAATGGAGGAGAGGGAGACACAGGCTGGAATCCACCAGGCAACTCTGTACTTTCCAGCATCCTGTTTAACTGTAAAATTCTTAAGAAGCTAATGACCACTGCTTAATTTCCACCCCCAAATTTCATGCAAGTTTTTCGAATGGCTAGTTCTAACTCAGAACCATACAGAGAAAGAGAAATGTAACTCTCAACCCACGCAAGTTGGTAATATAAAAATACAGCATAAAGACTGTGAGCATAATTAAAGGGCAATCTGTTTGGGATATTTGGTTTTTCTATTTGGGTTGATCAATTTCCCAGAGAAGACTCTACTCATTTCCTGCACAGAGTGAAGATTTGGTTGACTGTGGCTAGCTAGTTGCCAAGGAGATAGGGATACAGAGGGGTAGCCTCAGCCCTGAGTATGCATATATTCATGTAGTATCTTTGTTTTGAGTATACTTTTCCTATCCAACACTAGTTCCCTGTTTATTTCTTCAGAGAATCCTCAGTTTTTTCCCAAGATGTAGCTGGGATCATCCCCATTTATAGAGGTATCTGGGATATCTACTTCCTGAGCATTTGGGCAATTCTTTGACTTAAACCAGGTTAGCTCTTGGCCTCTTCTCTGATAGATTAATGTTTCTCATTTCAGCTGAGTCATTTCCTGCTTAAGTATTTGCTTTCTAGCTTATAAAATGTTATAGCTATAATCTCTGCATCTATTCTCTTTCCTTTTGTGAATTTATATCCCTGAATATCTTTATTATCATTTTAGTGTGGTTGAAAGAGCAAACAGAAATAGGTGCATGTGTTCAATATGCTATTTTTGACTGGGAATTCACACAAACTTATACCTTTGGAAATAAAAGGGATTGGATTTTTAAATGCTCACATGGTCTATGGTGGGAGTATTTATATACAAAGTGGCTTAAGTGCATTATCTTGGCTTTTCTCTCACTCCTGTTGTGTCTATGAAATAATAAACCAACCAGATCTTCAAGATGGTCAAGTCAAGAACATGAATCTGAGGCCACAATTTGTACCGGATTCACATTTATTTGTTCATTAAATGGGTATATTTTGAGCAACTATAACATTTCAGGCACTGTTTCTAGGTGATGGGGATATGGAATAACAAATAGAAGATCTCCTACTCTTGTAGAGTTTATGTTCTACTAGAAAAATAGATAATAATAAAAATAAAATGATGGCTACAAACATAAAAGAGAAGAGGCGAGTCAGAACCACAATACTGCATAGTTCCTAGTCTGGTAAATCTATTTACTTTCCAGTTTCAATGATATAGTTTATTATTAATACATCCTTTCATACTGAGATAGTAGAATCAGGAGTGAGTAATATGATGTAACATTTAGTTATTATCATGTGATTAAATGTTTGATTGCTTTATAATACTGCCTAAACACACACCAAAATGAATGTTCAGGTTAAGAATAATTTAAAAAATATTTTACAAAGGTTATAATTATTGGCAAAATGTTTGGGGTTTAAATGAAGGTAAATTAATATTAGAAAATATTTTTGGTGTAAAACATAAAGAGTATCCTAGGGATGAAACTGATACTTTTGTTTCGTGGGCATTCATTTGTACATTTAGAGGAAAATTATGAGTCCTGTTGTTATTCTCTACCACAGGACAGCATTTTTTTTTCTGAAATACATTGATCCTCTGAAATAAAAATGTATATAATTGATAGCAAGAGTTTTTGAACCTCGGCTAACATTGATCCTCTGAAATAAAAATGTATACAATCAATAGCCAGAGTTTTTGAATCTCAGCTAATTATATGACTATGTGATGCATATTATTACATTTTTCTCAAATTCAAAAGCTTAACAGCTAGGTATCAAAAAGATTTCTTTGTCTTGATTTTTTTTTGCCTTAGAAAATGGTTTAAAGTAGATCTAAGGATTAAATCTTCGGGAAAAAATAAATCAGTTGATTCCTCTCTGTGTAAGTTATTGTGTTTATTACAACTGTATATTAATAATATTTCATAGTGAGTATAGGTGGTGTTTTATGTTTAACTGGAGAGAAGTTTGCCTAGGGAAAAAAAACACTAATGTTTTTTCATTAATTCACTAGGAGGATACATTCTCTTTAAAGCGACATTATAAAATATTAGTGATTTAGAGAAAATTTCTGTTACCTATAGGCTAGTTGTCAGATAATTTTAAGACTTATACCATACAGCCATTCTTAATTCCTGTTAGTGATATTTAGTAACTTCTGAAGATATATGCAGGATATAAAGTTGTGCCATAAGTTATAGTCATTACCACAGGTGTGACAATACATAGGATATAAGTTAATGTAATCATATTTATGGTTCTTTTCTATTGGATGCTTTTTTTACTTTTATGAAATAATTCTTTCATAATATTTAAAGGACAGGAAAGGGCAGAGTTCAACATAGAGTGAAGAGAGGCTATTGTAAGCCCTCAACTGGTAAGATTATTTATGTGCTTTGGTTCTGCAGAAAATCAAAGATTAAGATACTGAATTAATATGGGGCGGAATCCTAGTTGTCATTTACTGTTTACTCACAAGTTTCTGAAATCATCTTATCTGTTCTGTAATGTGTGCTGAAGTAGCTGATGGCTGAATATTTCCTTCATTAGGATTCTAATCCTTCCTTTAGGTCTATTCTAGTGCTATCGAAAAAGAAAATATTCGTCTTAAAATTTTGCCCTAAGAAAGCTCTGTCTTGATATCAAAAAGTGGAACCAGACATCTTTTAGACATAGGTTAACTAGCAAGCAACAGAAGAACATATAAAAGATGCTTTTTTTCTTTGGTTTACTAACTTGGAGAGTAATATATTTTTATATCAATGGCCATTGGACAAGGTAGAGAGTTTCAAAGATATTATCAAAGATATTATTATTTATTAACATCCTTCTCCAACCTATCAAGCTAAGAAAACACAATGACATATTAGTGGAATAAATTAATTATTTCCCACTAGATAGAAGACTACATTGTGCTGTATGCTTTTTCTTTTTTTAAAAAAAAACATTTGAATTCAGTGAGCTCAGTTACTTTTTTCTTTTTTAATTTTAAAATAGTTAATTGATAAATTAAAATTATGTACATTTAAGATGTACATTGTGATGATTTGATATATGTATACATTGTATACTGATTACCACAGTCAAATTATGAACTTTTTTTTTTTTTTTTTTTTGAGACAGCATCTCACTGTGTTGCCCAGGCTAGAGTGCAGTGGTGTCAGCCTAGCTCATAGCAACCTCAAACTCCTGGGCTCAAGCAATCCTTCTGCCTCAGCTTCCTGAGTAGCTGGGACTACAGGCAAGCGCCGCCACGCTCGGCCAATTTTTTCTGTATATTTTTCAGTGTCTCTTGCTCAGGCTGGTTTTGAACTCCTGATCCTGAAGGATCTGCCTGCCTTGGCCTCCCAGAGTGCTAGGATTACAGGTGTAAGCCACTGCGCCTGGCCCTAATATTGTCTGTTAAGAATTCTAATGGCATCTGTGTCATGTTCTTCTGTCTGTACCTTTTCCTCCTCTAGTACACTTGGTATTAATATTCTTTTTCATTCATTGTTATGGACATTTGGCAGGCATTTTCCATGTGGAAATTTATGTTTTTTCATTCTGTTAATGTTTTCTTAAATTATATCTTTAATTATTGTTTTTCATCTATTATCTCTTTTTTATTTCTGAAAATTCCGTTGGCCAAATAGAGATCTCTTGATTTAGATAATTTAACCTTACCTTTTTAGGGTGAATTTTTTTTTTATAGTTTTGTTATAATTAATAGGAAACAGTCTCAACATTAACATATAGAAGTTCTGTTGAATTTTTTTAAAATGTTGACAATTATATTTCTAATCCCCAAGAGTATTTTTTAAAGTATATCTTAAGTATATATTTATGATAAAAATTGATATATCTTAGTGTACTTATTTTTGGGGTATATATGATGTTTTGATACTGTATAAATATGTAATAATCAAACTAGGGTCCTAATTCGGATATCTACCACCTCAAACATTTATCTTTTTTTTTGTGCTGGGAACATGAAAATTCTTCTCTTCTAGCTATATTGAAATATACAATGAAGTACTGTTAATTATAATTTCACTACTGTACTATTGAATGCTAGAATTATTCCTCCTAGCTAACTTGTATTATTATACCCATTAACTGACTTCTCTTTATTCTCTCTTTTCCCCTTTCCCTTCCCAATCTCTGGTAACCACCATTCTCCTCTCTATCTCCATGAGATTCACGTTTTTAGCTTTCACATATGACTGAGAACATGAGATATTTATCTTTCTATGCCTGGCTTATTTCATTTAAGATAATGACCTCTAGTTCCATTCATGCTGCTGTAAATAAGATTTCATTCTTTTTATAGTTGAATAATATTCCATTGCATATATAGACTGCATTTTCTCTATCCATTTTCCTTTGACTGTTATTCAGTGTAAAATAAAGCTTGCCTACACTCAGAATACACATAAGGCCTCCACTTGACTCTTCTTGTATGTTATAGCTTGACTTACAGCAAATTCTTACACGAACCATAAGTCTTCTTCCTAAAATATGCTTCTTTGCATGGATGAGGTAAGACTTACCCATGACTCCTAAAAATTCTTCCCAGAACCATCAGCCTTTGTCTGAGTAGGTAAACCATCACCTACAGCAGACGTCCTCAAACTATGGCCGCGGGCCACATGCCACTCGCCTAGGACATTTATCCTGCCCAGGTGTTTTTGCCGCCACTGCCTGTCCTGCTTAGAGGGTGACTCGTCCCGGGCCCACTATGCGCACTCTCCAGTGGTCTAGGGGACGGTGAACTGGTCCCCTGTTTAAAAAGTTTTGAGGACCCCTGACCTACAGTCTTCACAAACCAAATTCTCTGTGATCTCTCACAACCTCTTTGTCCTTATGAGTTTATGTCATTTGTATTTCCTTATCATTTTAGTGGGGTTTCTATATTAAACAGAAATAAATACACATGTTCAAGCTGTCATGCTTAACAGGCCAAACAATTTTTATGTCATCAAAATATAGTACGATGTTTCCTATAGGGTGTTTCTAGTTATAATAAATGTATATTATATCGATGACTTCACTTAACAGTAAAATAACCTTACTGAAATGGTAAAATAAAGCTTTAAAAATTACTCAGTGCCTATTATTGGTAGTTTAACAGTAGTTTTGACATTTCACTATAATTTTCTAATCTTCCAGAATATTGTGAACATTCTGTATTATAGTAGCAATTTTTTATATCTGTATTAGAAAAAAGATTATTCAGCTTTAACAGAAAAACTGAAATGCCAAATTCTATTACATAGATTACTTTTTCCAATTCAAATGTTTTTTTAGTGCCTTGATATTTTTAAAAGGGCTTATTCTAATGCTCATGGTTAGGATGTACAGGAAAAGCATCTGAGAAATGAAATAATGCGATCAGTTTTATAATATTATTGTGAGACATATGAATTTGAAAATTTCCACTAACATATTAAATATTACAAAACATAAAGGCTATTTTAAATCCATCTATTTAAAAAACTGGCCTGGAAAAAAGATTTTGAAAGCATTAAATGAGTAAATCTATCCTAGCTGAAGAATTTAAATTAGATTATTGCAGCTTTACTTAGATGATATTAAGTATTATATGCCAAGATTAATGGAAAATGAAAAAAACTACTATTTTTGTGTGTGTGTGTGTGTGTGTGTGTGTGTGAGAGAGAGAGAGAGAGAGAGAGAGAGAGAGTGTCTTACTCTATTGCCTGGGCTAGAATGCAGTCATAATAGCTCACTGCAATCTCAAACTCCTAGGCTCAAGCAATCCTGTCTCAGCATCCCAAGTAGCTGGGACTACACACACACATACCAGTGGGTTGGGTAGCATGCTCCTGTAGTCCAAGCTACTCAGGAGGCTGAGATGGGAGGATGGCTTGAACCTGGTAGTTTCAGGCCATCCTGGGCAACATAGTGAGACTCTGTCTCCAAAAAATGATAGTAATAATGATAAATAAATAAAATACAAACACATTTTTAAAGCACATTTTAAAAGCACTGTATTTATTTCACCTTATCATTCTACTTCGTACTTACTAATAGTTGTTTCCAGTATATTAATACTATGCATTTTACAAATTAGATTAGATTATTTTATGTAGACAGTATTTATAGTGATTTACTTAAATGATTCTTCCCCCCTTTCTTTGTCCTCTTTACTTCTTGTATGTCAGGTATTCTTTTAGGGTTATTTTCCTTCCTTCTAAGATATATCATTTAAACCGTATTTTTCAATCTGTGCAGTTCTACCCTCTCTTAAAAGGCATTTTGAAATACGTGGGGACATTTTGTCATTACAATGGCTTGAGGGCACTTACTGGCATCTGTAGTGAGAGACAGGGACCCTAAACATCTGGAAATACACACAGGATAATTGCCCCCACAAAATAATTTTCCTGGTTCCTTTATGACTTTCAATGGTTCTGCTGGACATTCATGTAGATGAAATGTTCTTGATAAGTACCTGAGCCTAGAAACGAATTCCATTTATATAAAATAATATTTGTCAGAGTTTTAATACACTGAATTTTTCAGGAATCCAAAAACTATGTAAATCAAGGGATTTTGTCAATAATAGTTTATTTACTATTTCAGAAAATCATATCACTAATGGCTATCTTAATCTTGGTGTTTGAGTTGCCAATACAACTCATCTGTGTTAGTCTGAATATGTAGCTGTCACACTGCTGGGAATTCTATGCATGTGTACTACATATATGCACGTATACATATTGGGCTTTAATGTATAACCCACAAATAAAGTTACAAAGTTTGTCTACTCTCCTAATGTTTTTCCCCCAAATACAATAGTGAGACAATCAAGATCAACAGTGCATTTTATGAGGAAACATGCTACTAGAACTGGAAAAGATATATCATACTTTTGCTCCTGAAAGCAATAAGATAAACATCAAGGGAATTTATGCTATAATCCTGGCTAATATGTAAAGTGTATCTGATGTAAGTGGAGTAAAATATAAGGCTGGATAAGGGATAATTTATTGACACTGAACTACTCATCACATCAGTGACTTGGGATTGACTATTTTCTAGATAGCAGCCTCTGAGCTTAATACTCTGCTGGGATAGCTCCTTGTAACTTGGACATGTCCATGGTTGGGGAATTTATCTAGATTAGAAACTGGATGAGGGGCTGTGATTATCTATTGCAGCTTCTTGCAGAGTGATATTTGTGTTAGCTCATGGTGTCTCTATGGAATCTAGTTGTGTCTCACTACTTGCAGGAAAATCTCTAATCCCTTCAGAATACGGAAGTAAAGAGATTATTAGCTTCCTTTGGGATACTTGGAGTTACTATTAAGGGGTAAGCTACATATGCAAATGTCTGATACATGCTGGGTATTAGACCCTTTTAGATGTGGCCAATTTACTTTTGTAGCCTCCTCACCTCCTCTTTTAACCTTACTAACGCAAGTATCAATATATCCTACACTCTCAGGCTCCTACCCTTTTGCATGTCATTTGTTTTCGTTGCTTCTTTCCTCGCTCCTCTATAGGGTTACTTCTAGGTTACCCGGAGTTTTTTTTTTTTTAAGCATGGCACTTACTTGCACTGTAATGCAACTGTTAATTTCTTTTTCTGCCTGTTAGATTATGAGGTAGTCTTCTTCATAGTTTCTAGCAAGGTGGTTGGTAAGGATAGAAGCTCAATGGATGTTAGCTGTTAAAGGAAAACATCAGTGCACATCTCAATACCGTTCACTCTTCAATTGGAATTTTCATTTTCGCTCGTTATCTTTCTTTTACTGACTCCTTTCTCTTACTACTCTCTTCCCTCCCACCTACGTCGCAGAGGCTAGGCAGCGCGAGCGTACCCCAACGTACTCTAGGAGCCCCAAAAGGTCGTTAGGTAGCACTCCCCTCCACTCGGGAAGCCACGTCAACGGGCTGACGTCATGCGCAGCGCTGACGTTCCGCCGTCTGGTCCTCCCATCAGATGCTTCCTGGTTGTTTTTGCAGTTAGTCGGGGCAGCGGCAGCCTGAGCTCTGTTGGTACTGAAGGCTAGCAACTACGAGTACGAAAGGCGGGCCCTCGCAGACCCCTGCCTCGTCAAAGTAAGGTGACTTGGTTTCCAGAACGTCGCGCGGGCGGCCGAAGGTCCACCCACAAGCGCTCGCCGCGGTCTCCCAGGGAACGACGCTGCGCGCCAGCCGGGGCTACGTCGGGGTGCGCGTGCGCAGTGCGCGGCGTTTGTTCAGACCCGGAGTAATGGGAGTGGGCGTTTGATTCCAGCAGATGATGGCCCATTTCTCCAGGGAGGACGAGGCGATGCTGCAGGCGATGCTGAGGCAGTTGTTTCAGAGCGTGAAGGAGAAAATCACGGGTGCTCCCTCCCTGGAGTGCGCCGAGGAGATCCTCTTACATCTGGAGGAAACTGATGAAAATTTTCACAAGTAAAATTACTTTTGATGTCTTAAGCAAATCATTAATCCAGGAAAGGTCAAAGTGTTGTTAAAGAATGTTCATTTGATTATTGTTGTTAAAATAGTGTCCAAGTTGGAGGTTCACTTATTCTTTTGTTTGCCCAAATGCCGAATTTATTTATCATTTATTCTTCTTTTCTAAAGCATCTTCCTCTTCTGCGTTTTTACTGCCACAATCAACATATCCTAATTCTGTTTCCCCCTTGGGCAACCCAGTAACATTAATTGTAAATTAGTCCTGTTCTTTTACGAACATTTTTACTATTTCAAGGGATTTCTGTCACTGTACAGTATCTAACAGCAACGATCCCCCAGGATCTCTGTTCCTTTGCTATTCTGATATTTTAGTAGTGTACCAATTATCCACTCTGAGCACCGCAAGGGAATACTGAAGTGACGAGATTATTAGCTTCCTTTGGAATACTTTCTGAGTTCCTATAAAGGAGTAAACCACATAGGCAAATATCTGTGATACATGCCAGATATAAGTGCCAGAGAAGAGATACAGAGTGCTGCGTGTGGGAGCAGTAGAGAAAGGAAGTTAAATGAGAGGTGATGTTTGAAGTAGACCTTGAAGATCTTTAGAGACCTATATTTTTCTTTTGATTTGGTCCATATAATTTCAGTTAAGCGTCTCAAGTCAAAGGTCTACCTCCAGGTGTTGAAACTCATTATTAATAGTAGTATTTTTAATCCAATGTTTGTATTTCATTTTGATCTCACACGACATTTAAAAGTTTTCTACTTATGCTGTCTTTATTGACTCTTGGATACCTTAAAGTTTTACTTATCTTGAACTACCAATATCACATATGGGCATCACGGGATCCTTGAGTGTTTTAAAATTCTATGCACAAATTTTGAGTCTACCTGCAGTTTTATGGGGGGGGACATTTAAAGATTTCCCCAGATTCTCAAGGGCATTTAAAAAATTATGGAAGGAATCCTTATTAATATAGAGTTTCTAATTTATTTAGTATTTCTGATTATACATATGGTTTCTTTTGTATTGCCATGATTTTCTTGTTTATGTCCTCGTTAAATCCACTAATACCTGTTATTGGACGATAACATTCTTTAGAGTCCTAGAGACCAGTTTTTATGGATTAGCTATTGATTTATTACTTAGGCAGTGTAGTACAGAAAAACTAGAACTTTCCCAAATACGGGTTTGATCATTAATGTTTTGTAAGCTCGTGTAATGATAATTTACCTCACACAAATCCACATTAAGAATTAAGTTTGGAGTTTCAGTTCTGGTTTTCATTTCACATGCAGTTTATATAATCTGTAAATTGCTAAATCAGTTTTTGCTAGGATTATGTTCTTGGAATTTGTCTATTTCATCTGAATTTTCAAACTTATTTAAAAGAAGATTTTCCTGAATATCCTGTTACCTTTTTAATATTTCTAGTATCTGTAGTTGTATCTCCTTTTTATTCTTGTTATTTGTGTCTTCTCACTTTTGCTCTTGATATGTCATGCTAGAAGTTTATTAATTTTAGTAGCCTTTTCAAGGAACCAGTTTTTGGGGTTTTTAAAATTTTATTATTTGTTTTTTTTGTTTCCTCAATTTTTGCTCTTTACTTTTGTCCTACTTGGGAAACCTTTTAACCTTTTTGTGATGAATGCTTAGCTTATTAATTTGTAGGTTTTTTTCTTTTTCAATATAAGCATTTAAGACTACATATTTGCTTATAAGTATAGCTTTAGCTGTATCAATTTTAAATGTTTTTCAAGTTAAAACTGGATCTCTGTATTTCCTCTCAGAAGTCTGACTCTTATAATACTGTAACTTACTCTTCTTTAAAAGCTTATTAGGTAGATTACATAAATGCTGGTTGATTGGCAGGTATAGTTAATAGTTACTATTTACAAAAGAGATTTACTTGTGGCCTGCCTAAAAGAATCCAGACTCTAATTATAGGTAGTTTGTAGTCTTAAAAGTAAGATTTAGAATCCTAAAAGTAGTTTGTAGTCTTAAAAGTAAAGGTAGTAAAATTCATAATGTGTTATACTGGCCTAAGATCTGTGTCTTCAGAGTAAAGAACTCTTTTATGCAGCAAAGGAAAAGAGGAGGAGATGCTTATTTTAGCATTATTGTAGAATCTTATGATCTCAGAGTTGGAAGGTATCTTAAAGGTCAATTAGTCTGGGGTTCATATTTTCATTTCTCTTTCTTTTTGCTGACCTAACTTTCCTTGAGTACTTAATGTTCTTGAGTCACTTAGATGTATCTTCCCTTCTCAAAGTGCTTTATACTTTGGAATTACTCATTTTTCCATCTCCACTAACAGAACATTGTTTCCTAAGTCCAACTGATGTTGGCTTGTTATTAGCAACAGAATAATCTTATTAAAAGACTTATGGGGAAACTGCTGTTTCTGGGCTATTAATATTTTTGTTAGAAGGTGGTTTTTAAGACAATTGAGTTCATAAATGAAGTAATTTGGGGTAGTAAAGTAGGGAAAAATGCAGTCATTTTGGGAGAAACTACAGCATAGGCAGTACAGCTATATCTAGGCCTGTGTTTGATGGGTCACTTAAGCTATCTCGGCTTTCCAAAGCCTCTTCTATTTTTCTACCTTAAACTGTACACAATCTACAAAAGATCCACACTCTCCTCCTTTTCTCTAGAATGGCAGCAAAGATTTGAGGCCTGTGGGAGGAGAGAAATAGGGAAGAGTATGTTGCTTTCAGTATGTTTCTATGTATTGCATAAATTTTTACACCCAGACTGGCCCCCTGTAAAACAATCTGGACTGTTGGTCAACATTGGCTGCCCTAGAATGAGCTGGGGGCTGTTTAAAAAAATAGTAATGCTTGGGCCTAACTACAAATGATCAAAATTTCTGAGGGGCTTGGCAAAGGAGGAGTGGTAGAGGCTGGGCCTTGATAGTTTTTTAAAAAGCTCCCTAGATGAGGCTCATGTACAGTCAGAGTTCAGGACCACAGAGTTAGAGCATAGTTACCACCATTTCAATGAGAAATAATAGTGTTTCATTGTTTTTTTAAATGATTGTAACAATCTCTAATGCAGAGGCTCACCTTTGTAGCCCTCTCATCTGATATATTTTTGGTTCGATACAGATGGAACACAATACTATTGATCGAATTGGGTTTTATTCTTTGTTTTACAGAAGAATTTGCCAGTGACTTTTTTTTTTTTTTTGAGACAAGGTTTCTTTCTCTTTGTTGCCTGCGTGGGCTAGAGTGCAGTGACATCATCATAGCTCACTGAAACCTCAAACTCCTGGTCTCAAGTGATCCTCCCATGTAGTTGGAACTATAGGCACATGCCCCCATGCCTGGCTAATTTTTCTATTTTTTGTAGAGATGGGGTCTCATTAGGTTGCTCAGACTGGTCTTGAACTCATAGGCTCAAGCAATCATCCTGCCTCAACCATGGTCCATCATGCCTGGCTCCAGTGACTTTTTAATTAGTGTGTTTAAGTGATAACTTACAGAAAACATTCATGCTGTAAAGTGGTATACCTGTGTAGAGAAATTACCAAGGATTATGTGTGCTTTTACTTTTTTTTTTCTGAAATCACACAGTGAGATATGTGCTTTTACTAATGAATGCATTTCTAGTAACTGTTTATCATTAGTCAGAAGCTTATTTTTTGGCCCCAAAAGTTGTAGAAGGTGTTAAATACCTGTTCTATTACTTTTATACACTGATATGTAAGCTCAAGTTTGTTATATAATAAATTGTATGATTCTGAAATATAACCTATTTTAGGAATCCCCAGTATCTGCATTATAATTCATAACTTATAGTAATAAAATACTTTTTAAAATAACATTAGTGACAATTTTTTCTATGGGCGATTGAAATATTTTTTGCTTGTTCAAATAGCTAAAAGTATAATTTTTTGAAATAAACTTGTACTGATTAGATTTTTATGTCCTTATGTTGTAATAGTGATCTTTGTATCTCTGCATATTTTGATATAAACATTCTGAACATGTCAGAAGTTTATCATGGAAAAAAGTCATTAAATTTTCTTGGAAAATCTAATAAAGATGGAGAAAAAGAATGAAAAAAGTAAATGTTCTTTTACTTACCTTGGTAAAATTTTTCTATGTAGATGTGAAAAATTTCATAGTCATCAGTTACTACTGATGAATAGTCAGGCACATTGCTGTATATTTTAAATTGAGCTGCTTCTGAAGTGTGGTGAGCTCCACATGTTTCCCTATTGGCAAACAACTGCTTTCTTAGGTTTTAATGTACCTCTTTGAAGAATATTTTATAAAAGGTGTTTTGCATTCATTTGTGAATAGCATCATTGAAACCAAATTTTAATTTTTTCTCATTAAATTACTTCTAAAGTAACAAATAAGATTAGTCAAATATATGTATAGTGTATTTGGTTCGAAAAATATCAGAAGCATAGGAACACACTATATGTGATAACACTTTTTACAATAGGATTATTGTCACCATTAAGTAGTGGGAAACTGAAATTTAGCAAGGTCAGGTGTTTTCCCTAAGGTTACAAGGCTAGTCAGTGTGAGCTTCAAAACTTCAACCTGAAGCAAACTTGATTCTTAGATTTCTATTAATAAAAGTATAATAATTAAATACTTGTTGATTCATCATATACATTATATCCTTTACAAAACTATAACAAACCCAGTTATTAGAAAACTTTAAAATGAACTGTTAATTGGCTTCAATTAAAATAGAAATAAATGGAAGTTGTATTGATTGTAACTCATGACGGTCAAAGTTGTATTATTCTTATTATATGATAGTTTTGATCTTTTCAGCACAATAAGAATATGTGAAGTCTGAAAATGTTAACACAGAACAACCTGCTAAGAGATCTGAAAGGAAAGGACCTAAATTATAGCAGAATTGATTTAAATTAAACCTAGGAAGGATATTCTAAAATAGTTATTAAGCATTTTGTAGATTTTTGAGGGAGGTTTTATATTTCTTAAATAGAAATTTTATTTTATTTTATTTTTTTTATTTCAGCATATTATGGGGCTACAAATGTTAAGGTTATGTATATTGCCCGTGCCCTCCTCCCCCTTGAGTCAGAGCTTCAAGCATGACCATCCCCCAAATGTTGCACATCTCACTCATTATGTTTGTATATACCCATCCCCTCCTCCCTCCTAGAAATTTTAAATGTAGGAAATTCACCAGTATCTTCAGTAGTCAGAGTTTTGTAAGGTGTGGGGAAAGAAGGTGTTGAAAGATTAAACTGGCATCCTGCAGGCCATATTTGGTCTGTGCATATATTTTCTTTGGCTAGGTTTAAATAAATGACTAAAAACAACATTTAAAATTTGAGAGATAGCACATAAAAATCTGTTTTCTAGCTTTCCTTAAAACATTGAAAGATTAACACCAGGCTCATATTCCTTTAAGACAAGTGGCTGGAGCCATGTGGAAGCTTTCCCTTTAGCTGGGGCATGTCCTCTTCAGTTCACTAAAGCGTCTATCCTTTTCTCTGTTACACATGGTTTGCTTCACCTTTGTCTACCTTTTTTAGCATCTGAATTTGCAATCCCTCAAATAAGTATAGTGACCTTTTGAAAGTCTCTTTGAGGCATCCAGAGGTTTTACTTTTATAGAACATAAGTAGAATATTGTTCTACCTCCAGATTAATTTCTAAAAATGATGCAATGGGAATATTTGATAAAAATATATAGTTACCATCAATTTTTTGGATTAGATATAGATTTCATAAGAACTAGTGGATGGCACCAATACTATCATGGTTACAATGCAGGCAACATAGTACTTAGTTTTATAGAATTATTTCTACAAGCCATAGAAACAATTTTCTATCCTGGGGCACCATTATGGAAGAACAACTTTACTTAGGATTTTATGGGGTACTATCATGAATTCAGATGGAAAAAGAACCAACACAAAATGAATTGTTGGATGAGAATTTGAAGTCTTGGGTTACTCTTACCTAAAGAATAGAAGAGCCCGCTTGAAGAAATGATTTTATTCATTAATTTGGGATTGAAGGCTCTCAAAGTTTTCCAATGATGGGTGAGTCAGTATAGCCTCCTAAGTGCGTAGGCAGTCTAGTAATCCTCATATGATAAAGGGCCTTACCATCCCTGGAGATTTTCTTTTTCTTAGAAGATTGTTTTGAGCAGAGCAATAACCTCTTAAGATTTAACCTTGGGGTCCTTAGGTTCATTTAATTTGGAAGATGAACCAAAACTTGAAGCACTTTGAGTTTTCTAGGAGATATTTCTGTGGTCATAGGTAAAATGATGTCACTAGAAAAAAGCATGTGGTTATTCAAGTTCCCCAAATTTTGGGATAATTTTTTCCCACATATTTGCTATTTATAGCTTATGCTAAATGGTGGGGATTTTTTTGATGTCTTTTATTTTAGAATGGCATTCTCTACACTTTACTGAATAAATTATGTTAGTGGGCTTGTATTATATTTTCTCACTGCCTCAGTTATGGAAATATCATTTGTGTTGCTTATAAGTTGGGTTTCATAAAAAAAGCACACAGAAAAGTTATATTTCTCAGTTAAATATTCATTTTTCCTAATTGGCTGATATTTGGTGCAGATATAGGGCTGATAAAACTAAGGAACAAGGATAATTCTGCATTTGCCTGGTAGGTATTGATAGTGTGATGTAGAATCTTCAGGAAGGCTCTTCCTTTAATTTCAGAGGAATAACTCAGGCTAGCCCCATCTTTCATTTTCTGCTAAATATTTCAGAGATGTGGAGGAAAACTGGTGTGTCTGATTGGCTGACTTTGGGCAGGATTGAAAAGAGGGTCTTGATAATATTTAGGGACCTCCAAACTCCTCTCTCTCTACTTTCTTTCACATTTACTTTTTTTCTCCCTTTTCCCAGTTGGAAGAGGCTGGATGCAAGGTCACAGTGGTTGGATGAAAGGATTATTCTAGGATCTTTTTCATTTTTAAAGTAATTTCAAAGAAAGCAATGATACTTTTATGGTATTGAAATTTCAGATAATTTGATTCTTGATTAAGAAGGTTCCTGGTTGTGCAGGGATGTTGTGGTGGAGAACTTACACCTTTTTTGGCTCCTGAGATCTCATCATGCACATCTGCCAACTCTTTCTCAGAGTCAGCTGTATTTTTGTAAAGGCAGTATGGGGATTGTCAAATATTACAAAATTAAGAACATCTTTAAAGGATTCTCTTGAAACCTTAATTGTTGAATTTCTTTTCTTGCCTGTGTAAGTTTTCACTGTTTTATATAGAATGTGCAAAGATTTGGTTTATAATTAGATACATAAATAAAACATAAGGTAACTTTTAATATGGATGGGAAGTTTGACACATATAGGAAGATTTTCTAGTAATATAAGGCAATGATGAATCACCAGAAGAAGCACAAACTGTTTAGATGGTGATTAGAGGATGTTTTCTATAACATTACGATTCAGTAAGCTTTGGATTTTGTTTTTCTTCGACTACATTTCTGAAAATTAATGTTTGCTGTTTTGACCTAATGTTGCAGGACATTAAATTTACAAAATAACCTTATGTTCCTTTTCTGCTATACTTAATATTTATTCCCTTGAGGCTTAGAAGTTACTAGCTGAACATCAAGTATAAATATTAAACATTTTAAGTACATTTAATGAATAACTTCAATTTTTAAGTCAATTATACTTTAAATTTAATATGCCAATTATAATTTTGAGAAAATAAAATATAATTTTCTTTCCCAAATGAAAGAAATTTAAGTTATATACAAATTGATAAAAATGTGTGTATTGCATTTATTTATTTCCCTTGCCACTCTCAATTTACCACTACAAAATATCATGTAAACATTTCTGGAATTTTTACATCTTTGGGAGAAGGTGGGAGTATGGAATTAACATGGGCTTTGGAGTAAGGTGAATGAATTAATAGTTGTGAATTTGATAAGGCTCTTTAATTTTTGAATCTGTATCTGTGTCTATTTTACCTATCAAATGGTAAATAAAATAATATTAATAAAGTGCTTAGTACAGAGTCTAGATGGTAGTCACTTATAACTTTATTACTTGGTTATATGCAAATCAACATGGTTATTAGTTTGTTGAGAATATTGAATGTGACCCCATTACAGTAGAGATACCCTGTTAAAGGCATTTGATTGACTAAGTATTTAAATTCCAGGCCAAGGAAGCTGTATTTGATCATGAAAGATAATAGGCATCCAATAACTAGTTTTAAATTCCAAAAATATTTATCGAGGCATTATGTGCATGCATTGGTATGAGTAAAATGCCTCTACCTCTGAATAAAATAATGAAATCAGTGATTTTTGAGGACTAATATGGCTGTAGCATTTAGAATGAATACGAGAGGGAAAAGAGTAAAAGTGAAAAGACAAGAAGGCTGCTGTAGTAATCTCTATGTAAGGTGATGTGGTTTTGCGCACACTGGATCTTCGTCAAAAGGCTGAGAAGTGATAGGTGATGTGGTTTTCGTACTGATTGATAGAAATAGAAAAAAAGGAAGTGATGAAATCAAGGGATATACAGGAAACATTACAAGTGTTGGTGACTGTATGGATATGATCAAGTGGGTGGGTATGGGATACAGAAGATGGAGACATTAAAGAGCATTCTATGTTGGACGGTTTGGAAGTCTTGAAATATAATGTTAGTGCCAAAAAATGTGGTGGGTAGTTGGAAAGAGATTTGTTTTTACTCCACATTTTCTCTTCTCTCTTTTTTCTCTTCTCTCTTTTTTTCTTATAGGGGAATATAGGAAGAATAAGAGGCCATGTATAGGGGTAATTATAGCATAATGTTATTTGAAATTTGTTATAGGCATTAAATGAACAAGGAACTAACCACTAGAACAAATATTTAGAAAGGATAAGCAATTCAAACTGGCAGCAACTGATGTAGGAAATGAAGAGATAAACCCTTCCCAGTGCTTAATTTCAATCCAACAAGTATTTATAAAGTGTCTGCTATATACAAGGAATTGCAGATGATATACAGTCAAGTGGATTTACCCTTTTGTCAAGCATAGAAATCATATAAAAATCTGGGTTTAGAGGTGGTCAGGAGCCAAGCAGAGGATGTTTCAAGTTGTATACATACAAGACAGAATATTTTGAGAGCTGATAGAGAGTGATAAAGTACTTTTGGAGCTTAGAAGAGAAAAACATTATTAGGAAAGACTTTATCAGAATGTAGCATTTTAGCTTGCAGGAGATAATTTAGCTGAAGGAGTGGTAGTGAAACACACTAAATGGGTAACATAATATTATCAAAGATATTGGAAATAGAAAACATGGGGAGCTGGGCAATGTGTGAGGGTAGTAATAGGACATAAATCTGGTAAAATAAATTGGGATCTAAAAGGGCTTTAAATGTCAACGGCAAAATGTATCTTAAATTTACTAATAATGCTAGTCATAGACAATAACTGTTTAGATAGAAATTAGGTAAGTTACCACTTTCAAAATGTGCACCAAACTTATGATAGAACTCACCTTTTTCCTATTTATTTTTTCATAATTACTATATTTCAGTCTGGTTTTCCTCATAAGCTTGAATAACTTGGAAAATCTTTAACAGCTGATTTCCCTACCCTTAAACATCACATATTAAAGATTGGAATATAAAAAAGAAATGTGAAGAAACTTCTAACTCTTTAAAGTTTGGGCTGCCCCTGAAATTTGCTTTTCCCTACCATGGTAATTTTTAAATGATAATATTTGCCATGTGTCTTAGAAAAATAAAAAGGCAAAGCAAAACTGTAGATTAGCTTAAGGATTTGTGATGAATGACTCATTTAATCCTAGTTTAAGGTAAGAGATCTTAGATATGTTACAAATCTTTCTGTGCTCACATTTTTTTGTGGATATGGTTAGTAAGTAAGCTCATGATATTTACTGCATTTATTTTTTAAAATATTTGTTTCAGCTATGAATTTGTGAAATACCTTAGACAGCATATATGTAATACGTTGGGGGCTATGATTGAAGAAGAAATGGAAAAATACACATCTGATCAGAATCAGGTTGAGGAATCTGGCTATGACACGGTTGTACAGCATGTTACTAAAAGAACTCAGGAATCTAAAGAGTGAGTATGTCTACAAAAATATTTTAAAGTAATTTTTCTTTCCACAGAACTTCTTGATGGCATCCCTAATTCATGCCCCCAGCAGTCTGTTTCCCTCATAGCAGGCAGAATGATTCCTTAAAACAATAAGTCAGATCACAACACCCTTCCACTCAAAACTCTCCAAAGGCTTCCCATCTCACTCACAGTAAAATCCAAAGTTCTTTTTGTGTCCAGACAAGGCCCACTGTGAGCCTTCTCCTCTCCCTTCTGCCTCATTTCTTACCATATTCCCTATCACACTGCGCCAGCCATGTTGATCTTGCTTGCTCTTTCCTAAACAAGTCAAGCAAGGCCCTCCCTGAGGGATTTGTACTCCCATTGCTTCTGCTACCTAGAATGCTCTTTTCCTAATATTTGTGTAACTTGTTCCTTCACTTTTTTGGGGTCTTAATTTAATGTCTTCTTATCACTGAGGCCTTGCCTGACCTCTCTGTGTAAAACAATAACTTTTCCCTGTTTCTTTCTCTTTCTTACTTTGCTTTATCTTTCTTCTTAGATCCTTTGCCACTGATTAATAAGGATAATATGTTTGCTTATTTTCTACTTGTTTTCAATGTCTTCTTGCTAGAATGAAACTATACAAATATATTAATAGATAATATTGTCTTTTTTTCTATTTCTGTATCGTAATGTCTAGAAAATTCCTGGTATATATTAGGTGCCTAATTGGTATTTGTTGAATGAATTAATGAAAGTGTCTCTTGCCAATATAACCAATTTTATGTTATGGATGTTTGAAATAATTTTGGCTTTAGCAATAAATTATGTTCTCTTTTCTTTTCTCTTACCAGTCATACTCTGAACACATTTAATGAATAACTACTCTATGTCAGGTGTTAGATTTGGGGGCTATAAAGATGAGTAAGATGTCTTCTACTGTCCAATAATCTATAGCATAATGGAGACTTGATGCTGAAATAGAAACTTGAAATAGTTTCCAAACAGTATGATAAGTGACATGATGTGGGATGAGAGTAGTGGAGGCAGGCCCGTGAGGAGATCAGCTGCTTTTTTTTTTTACAGAGTCAAGTCCCTAAGATAGGGGTCACCACAAAGGATAAGGAAATTGATAGGCAACAGAGAGAAATAAAAGAATACACAGAGACTAAGGTATAGTTTATATATATATATATATAGATATAGATATAGATAGATAGATATAGATATAAAGATTAGATATAACACAGCAGGAGGTTTTTAGGAGACTGGCGGATCTTTACAACTGCCAGCAATATGGTTAGATTTATACAGGTTTTTATAATCACAGACATCAATTACCAGTTGTCAGGGTAACATATTTGCATATTAGGGAATGTAGTTGCTAGGGGATACAGGTAGTGGGTTAGGGTCAAAAGTCTTTTTAAGGGGCTTTTAATCTATCTAGAGGAACAAAGCCTTTTAGGGGCTAACTTTTAAAGAGGTAGTAGTTGTCAATTAACAAAGGTAAAACAAAAGAGGTATAGTGACTCTGTATATTGTTTTGATTAGTTATGGTGGACTTAAAGGTAGACACACAGGAGAGAACAGGAAGCCCATCTCTAATAAAACAGGTTGTTTATAACCACTGGGGTGCTTTTTTGGGCAAAGTGCACTCATTGTCTCTGGCTCCCATCCTGTGGGCCACGTTTGTCTTGTCTTGTCTTTAAGACACAGGGAAGCTCACAGATTTTGAGATACTGGGAAGAAGCTTTTTTGGAAAATATTCCTACCAGAGATTTGAGAGCTCTCCCATGATAGCAGCCTTTCATAAGTGAACCATTGAGTCCACACATTCCTTTAGGGCAGAACCCTGCAAACTCATGTTTCTGTCTTTAACATAGTAATATTGGGTTATACAATAAAATGATGGTCTTATGAGCCACATCTCATTAGTTTCTCAATCATATTTTTCCAACAACATGATATATGCAAAAGGCCACATGAAAATATACAGGAAGAATATATTAGCTATGCATTAAACAGCTATAACAAAATGACACCAAAATCTCAAATAAGTCTTTTTTTTTCTCTTTTATATAACAGTTAAGAAATATATGAATACAGGGTGGGTAGGTAAATCTGCTCAATGAGTTCATCCAGGGACCCAGGTTCCCATTATTTTGTTATCCATCATTTATGTCCTAGGTCAGGGGCTCACAAACGTTTTTCTGTAAAAGGTTGTACAATAAATATTTTAGGCTTTGGCAACTGTTTTCATATGAAAACAGCCATGGATGATACATAAATGAAACAATGTACATGTGTTCCAATAAAAATTTATTTACAAAAACAGGTGATAGGTCCATTTATTTGGTCCATAGGATATATTTTGCCAACCCAGGGCCTAGGGGATTGCCTTCATATGACTTTGATCTGTGAGACTGAAGCAACCATACTAATTATACAACTGTGTTTCAACCTGTCCAAAGGAAGAGAGAATGAAGGGCAAAATTCTGTATTCACTCACTTTGCACTGGCTGAAGCATTGTCATGTGCTCACTTCTATCTGCAACAGAGATTTGGAAATTTAATACTTGTCTGATAACCATGTACCATAGTAAAAACTTCAGGGAGGGGTTACTGAGGGCAATTAACAAACTCTCTTACAAAGGCCCTTCAACCTAGTCTGATAGTAGTTATGGAAGACTAAAAGGGGTAAATTAGCTATTTATGAGCTCAGTTTTTATTAAATTAATTTTAACTCTGCAGAACTTTAGGATGTTGATGCTAGAAATTGCCTTAGAAATAATTTGTTCTAAGCCCCTCATTTAATAGACAATTAAGTGGCTTGTGCAGAGTAGTACAATTGTTTGATATTGGACATCAGTGAGGAGCCTGTTTTTCTGTAGCTGCCTTATTAGTGTATGTTGCCCTGTAAGAATTGCTGTAGTGTTCTTTTTACAGTTACTTCTCTTCTGACCCCTTGATTTTCACTATAAATTCCTAAGGGCAGAAATTGTGTTCCATAACAGGTCTGACCTTTAACCCTTTAACAGTGTTCTCCATATATATTGTTAATTGCTTGCCTACTTTTCTGGCCTGATAGAGGATGTGGAACAATATAGTTTCTGCTTGATTTAGTGCTTTAAAAAATATGTCTATTCACTACAGAGGTCATGAGGCTGAAAATTGGCCAGCTGAATGGAAGCTGAGTAGATACCACGGACATTAGGGAGCCACTTAGGTGCCTGAGCAGTGGGAAAACATGACAACTCTCACTTTTTATAAAATATTTTTTTAAGAGACAAGTTCTTTCTCTGTTGTCCAGGCTGGAGTGCAGTGGCACAATCATAGCTTACTGCAGCCTCTAACTCATGGGCCCAAGTGATCCTCCTGCCACAGCCTTCCAAGTATCTGGGATGATAGGCATGAGTCACTGTGCCCAGCATGTATATCTCATTTTATAGTTGGGGAAATTGAGAGTTATTTACTATGACAGAGCTGGTGGGTAGAGTAGTTAGGATTCTAATTCAGATTCTCTGATTCCAAATTTAGTATTCATTCATTATGTTTTAAAAATCTTTATGCCTTTTCTGTTTTAAATATAGAAATTTCAGTGGTCTAGGTCATGTATTCCTCATTTGTAAAGAGCTGGATTACATTATATTTATGGTTCTTTTCTAACTCTAAAATTCTATTCTTAGAGCTTTTGGGGATCTCAGTCTAGTATTTATATGGATGCTTGAGAATGTGAACTTAAAAAAATGGAGAAATTTGTTATAAGTTATTTTTGAGATTTTTAGACCTATAGAACCAAAAGAGATTTTAGATGTTACCCAGTTCAAACTTTTAACAATTTCAGGAATCCCTTTCCTAACATTCTGATCGTGGGTTCTCTAGCCTCTTGTTTGAAAGGACTCACTGAGAGCTTAATTCTTAGATCTGGAAGGAAGTATAAAGAAAGAGATAAAAATAAAACGAGATTAAAGTGAAGTATAAAATAGCTTGGGGTTATAATATTAACAGTTAACTTTGCTGCTAGCAACTGGAACCTATATAATTGAAACATCATGCCTTAGATTTTTAAGATTATACTGACTTGGTCCATATAACCATGAAAAAACTCAGGAAATAACAAACTTTCTGGATTCCCTATTAACATATATATATATGTAAATATAAATATATAGTAATATAAATATATATATATTTCTATCTTGTTAATTCTGTTGTACTATTTTTCTTTAAGAAAAATTGACTTAGTTTTTTCTCTTTAGCATTGTGTTCTTAAAGTGGCTTTCCTTCTTATAGAAAAAATAATCAGATAATTTAACATAATTGGCTGTTTTAATTTCTGCTAGTAAGAAATTTCTCTTATTAAGATTATTTTGAATTTAAAGGTACAAAGAAATGATACATTCCCTGAAGAGCACTATGATTGTTGTGGTGGACTCTATGATTAACAGGTTTGAGGAAGATGAGATACAAAGTCAAGAGAGACAGAAAAAAATACAAAAGGAGAAAAGCAGTAGTTATTGCACAGACAATTGCTCTGATAGTGATTCATCATTCAATCAGGTGTGTTGTTTGCTTTTGCATTTATGTTTTGAAATGGTGTTTAATAATCACTAGCTTTTACAAATTTTCTTAGCCATATTTTTTCTGCCTTTTAATTTTAAGATTCAGAAGAAAAATAAATAATAAAAAACTCCATGAAGTAATATCTTACCAAATTATATGTTCAGTGAATAATTACATTGTATCTGAGACAGTTCTTAATGAGATAAATTAATGTATTTTAGAATTTTTAAAAAAATAGTGTTAAAGCAAATCTGTGTAAGCTCTAGTTAAAATATCTTATTCCCAATTAATCCTTTTTTTTTTTTTGAGACAGTCTTGTGTTGCCCAGGCTAGAGTGCAGTGGCATCATCAAAGCTCACTGCAACCTCAAACTTCTGGCTCTTACTCATTTGATGAACCACCTACATATATTGAAATTGAAGCATAAGAAAAAATTGGAACATTGTTAATTTGTTGTTAAGAAGTACAAGTATTCAGATCTATAATAAATAGGATTGATTGAGTAACTGGAAGTTGAGGTTACTAATTTCCAGATAGTAAATTATTTCTAGTCATTAGATCATAGATTTTTGAAGAAATTCAAAGCTGGGCATGTGGCTCACACCTGTAATCCTAGCACTCTGGGAGGCCGAGTTGAGTGGCTAGTTTGAGCTCAGGAGTTCAAGACCAGCTTGAGCAAGAGTGAGACCCTGTCTCTACTAAAAAATAGAAAGAAATTAGCTGGCCAACTGAAAATGTATATAGAAAAAAATTAGCCAGGCATGGTGGTGCATGCCTGTAGTCCCAGCTACTTGGGAGGCTGAGGCAGTAGCATTGCTTGAGCCCAGGAGTTTAAGGTTTCTGTCAGCTAGGCTGACACCATAGCACTCTAGCCTGGGCAACACAGTGAGACTCTGTCTCAAAAAAAAAAAAAAAAAAAATAGATTTTTATTATTCTCAATATAGCATTTTTACAGAAAAGTGCCAAAGATTTTCTTTTTAAGTCAAAACAATTAAAACATCTAGGAAATTAAGAAAAACTTAGCATTTAAAAATGTTTTTAAAACCTTATGTTTTTGTTTTGCAATAATAACTTTGTTTTTTACAGTTTAATGAAAGATGAGAGCATAGTTTAAAATGTTTTAGATGTGCTACAATTTGAAACAGCCATTCTACATGAAGCTAATTCATTTTGAATCTTGAGACAAACCAGGTGAAATAATCTCTGGTTCTACCACTGATGAACTTGGACCTTGGTTTCTTAAACTCTGTTTACTTAAGTTTTCTTATGTGTGTAGTGGAGATAGCGCTTACCTTATAGGGTGCTTTGTGAATTTAATGATTTTTTTTTCTTTTTTTGTTTCTTTTTTGATGAATTTAATGATTTAACTAACATCTAAAGTATTTTGAACAGTACCTGGCACATATGAAGCATTTACATAGTGTGTGTTGTCATTATTGTTGTTAGCATTGAGTGAGGTTTCTTTTTTTTTTTTTGTCAAGAATAGTAAATAAATCATTGTACAGTTATACATATTAAAAGCTGAAGCATTATTAAGTTCAATATTTATGTATTTCCTTTTATTTCTCATAGCAGTACTGTTTGAACAACACTAATAGCTCTATTTGGTTGCATATTTAATGGTTTATATAGTTGAAATTGCTAGAGTAAATTAATTTTGAGGATGATTTTTAAAAAATAAAGTGTATTAATTGGATAATATGAATATTTTTCAGTATATGTTGTAATAAAGTAATTAAATATGATATCGCTATAAAAATTACAGAATGTGTTCTGTTTATAATCTTTAGGTAACCTGCATCTGCCAGAAATGTATCCCAAATCTTATTTTAGCACATAAAGACCTTTCATTCAGATTGATATGGTCATATCAAAGGACCAAATACATCTTAGACTATCAACTTGTTCCATTTCTTTCTCTTTTCCCCTTTCAGTTTGCTCAGTTATTATTTGCTTAGTTTACACTTTGACAAATGTAAATTTAAGATATTTAAAATTTTTTTTTCATTTATCTCACAGTTTCTAGTAAATGTTTTTTTAAAAACTTTCCTTTTGGCAATAGCTACATATATTGATATCATCACTTGTGTTATCACCAACAGATCTGTATGTCGTGCCTTATAAACCAAGTCAGCAGAAATTGCTTCTATCCTCAGGAATTTTTAATCTAAGTAATATTTAGAACAACTGAAAATCTAACAAATATGTATTCAGGTGAACACATTATCCACATGCTCTAGTTAAATAAATTATTGTAGTTAGTTGCTATAGCAATTTATGTTCATTCATGACAAATAACACTATTAAAAGGAGACTGTAATGGGCATTTATTGAAACCTTAAAATCTGTACCCCCATAATATGCTGAAATAAAAAAAAAAAGGAGACTGTAGCATAGATAGCCTTCAAGACAGATATTAAACAAATTCTGATGTCTACTGTAATAATAATTATAAAAATTATTTCATTGTTTAACATTTTTAAACAGAAGTTTGTACTATGTTTAGGAAGACAATTAAAGGAATCTTTTATAGGGTGTTGAGTAAGTAGATTTAGGATACTCCAACTAGATAACAATTAAAGGTTATGCTTTTCTTTTTTAGTGGCAAAGAGGGAAAAAAGTTATTCTTTTCTAATATGTATCATAACCTAGGACGAAAGACAAATATGGAATTGATGGACTTCAACTCTGGATGTACACTCATCTGATATGTATTGGGCATCTGCTGTGTATAATATCTTGTTAGGTACTGCAAAAGTGCAAAGATTAATCAGATATGCACTATTTTCTCAAGGAGCTTAATTATAATAGGAAAGAGGTAGGATAGGTACATGAATAACAAAGTACATAAGTAACAATGTTGTGAAATAGAAATGATATGTTTTGAGAATCCCAAAGAGGAGCCCTTATCATTAAGAATATCAAAGGGCTATAGAGGAAAGTGTTTTTGATAAGGGAATGGACAAAAACTCTGAACCAGCAAAGAAGATGACATATATGGGAACCTTTGTATAGTTTATTTATGTGGTGAAGAGTTAGAAAAAAGAGTTGGGGGAGCAGTGTAGATTAGGGCCAGAGTATGGAGTGAGGGTAAGAATTATGTTTTAATTATTATTTATAGCTCCTGGTTGTAAAATCATAGTGCCTGATACATAGTAGGTGCCTGGCACATATTATGTGCAGAATAAATATTTAAGGAATAAAGTAATGCATTCAAAAGCTAAATTGGATTGTGTTATGTAGGCAAAAGAAGATTATTTTAGGTTTTTGAATAGAGAAATGTGTTTCAGGGAGATTTACCTGACAGTTGTATGCAGAAGGGGGGGAAGTGGATGTAGGGAGACAAGCTAGAAAGCTAACATGGTAGTTGAAGTAAGAATTAATGAAGATTGAAATTTGAGGTAGATCTCCATTCATATTGTTGGGCAAGGCAAAGACATAAAATGTAACCAAAATGTTTGTACCCTCATAATATCCTGAAATAATAAAAAAAAAAGTAATGAAGTAATGAGGATCCAAACTTAAGAAGCTTGGTAGGAATAAATATGAATGGACTGACATGAGAATTATTACAGAGATAGAATCATTAAACTTGACTATTGACAGTGTTTTGGAGGGGGTGGCACAAATGGCAGTAGAGTCAGCTAGTAGGTCTAGCTGTGGTTTCAAACCAAGATGGCTAGAGGATGATGGTGTCATAAACCATGCCTGGGATTGGAGTGGAAGGTTAGGTGTGGAGAATAATATGGTAAATTCAGGTTTTTAGTCATACTGAGTTTGAGATGCCAATAAGGTATGCCACTGGTATAACAAGAAGTTGAAAATGCAGGATTTACTTGGTAGAAAGGTTAGTGTTAGGGATAACACAGTGTGAGTCATCTGTGCAGAGATTTTGTGCTGAGTTTTAAGTGATAAAAAGTCAGCCATACAAAGCTCTGGGGTAGGAGCACTGCCAGCTGGAGGCTATGGTAAACGTTCTTAGGCTAGAGTGGGCATGACATCTTCCAGGGTTGGAAAGAAGGCAGTGTACCTGGAGCCTAGATAGCGGGGTGATATATGAGAGAGAGAAACTGAGTAAAGTGGGAAGTCTTTTGAGGGTTTCTGTAAGGGGGTAAAGGGATTTGGTTTCTAACTTTGAGAAGCTCTGACTGATATTCAAGAATGGATAGTGGGGCAAGTTGAAATGAGAGTGGAAGCAGGAAGACCAGTTAAGGTAAATTGAAGTATTCCAGATTAGAGCGAATGGGGCCTTGGACTAGGGTTTTAGCAGGGAAGTAGTAATGAGTAGTTGGATGTAATAAATTTGAAACTTGGGGATTGTCTTGCAGGACTTAATAATGGACTGAATTGTAGGAAAAGAGAAAGTGAGGAGTCAACATTGACTTCTGTTTTTGACTTAACCTCAATGGATCATAGTGCCCTATACCAAGATGAAAGTCTGAGGGAGGAGCAGATTTAGAAAAAATGCTCAACATCTCTAATCATCAGGGAAATGCAAATCAAAATCACAATGAGATATCACTTAACTCCAGTGAGAATGGCCTTCATCAAAAAGTCCCCAAAAAACAAATGCTGGTGTGGATGCAGAGAGAGGAACACTCCTACACTGCTGGTGGAACTGCAAACTAGTTCAACCTCTGTGGAAAGCAATATGGAGATACCTCAAAGAGATACAAGTAGATCTACCATTTGATCCAGCAATTCCACTACTGAGCATCTACCCAAAAGATCAAAAGTCACTTTATGAAAAAGACACCTTCACTCGAATGTTTATAGCAGCACAATTCACAATTGCAAAGCTGTGGAAACAACCCAAGTGCCCATCAGTTCATGAGCAGACTAATAAAATGTGCTTTAAGAAACAATGATGATATAGCACCTCTTGTGTTTTCCTGGATAGAGCTGGAACCCATTCTACTAAATGAAGTATCTCAAGAATGGAAAAACAAGCACCACATGTACTCACCAGCAAATTGGTATTAACGAATCAACACCTCAGTGGACATATAGGAATAACATTTATTGGGTGTTGGGCAGGTGGGAGAAGGGAGGAGGGGATGGGTATATACAAACACAATGAGTGAGATGTGCAACGTTTGGGGGATGGTCACGCTTGAAGCTCTGACTCGGGGGAGTGGGGATATGGGCAATATACATAACCTTAACACTGTACCCCCATAATATGCTAAAATAAAAAAAAATCAGAAATTCTATTTTGGGCAGGTTAGAGATGCCCAATACATCCAAATGGAATGTTGAGAGGTTAATTAGATATATAACTCTAGAGATCAAGTGACTGAATAAATTTATGTGTTATCATGATATATCTAAAGTCAAGGAACTCGATGAGAACACCTCAGGGAAGAGTATAGTGAAGAGAAGAGGGTCTCTAATATGGATGAGAATGTGAATTCTGATAGCTATGTAACTTGAAGCAGTTATTTAACCTCTTTGGTTTTCATGTCTTTCAATTGCACAGAGTCATTGTGAGTTGAAATAGTATAGGGCTTGTTTCGCAGTAGATACTCAGTAAATGGCAGCTATTTTTGTAATCTTTGTTATTTTTAGATGATTTTTTAGATGTTATGCATATTTAAATTGCCTTTGGTGGGGGAAAAAGACCCTTTCTTTTCCAAAATAGCTTCTGGCCTACCTACTATAAACTTTTTTTCTAGATGGAGGTTTTTACTTCTGGAACGTTTTCTCTAAAAAACTATGAAGAATGCTAAGGAAAAGTACAGGAAAAAAAGGGATCAAAAAAGATGAAGCATCACTGTAGCTATACCTAGGGTACAAAAACAAGTAAAATTGTTTTTGTTGTTTGTTTTATCTTTCTGTTTCATTCATCTCATATTTCTGGGTACATAATTTTTTGGCTTTATGTCTTTTGAGTCTTATAATGTTCTACACATTCCAATTGCTCAGCAAATAATAATAGTTTCATATACATGAAGGTAAACTGTTTTACTGGGATATTCAGTTCCCATTTAAAAGTCTTGGGGAAAAAAAATCCCAAGCACTGCCAAATCAAAATAGATCATCTTCTCTTGTCCAGAATATGTTGTGTGCTTGGAATTATATTAGAAATAATTTATAGCAATACTTCTAAAAGCCTTGTAAATAAGTGAATGCTCTGTCAATTGTGTTACAGAGTTACAAATTTTGTCAAGGAAAATTACAATTGATTTTAGAGCAGTTGGATCCTGGGCAACCTAAAGAGGTAAGTTAAAAGGATAGCTGTCAAGTTCAGTTGGCTATCATATATTTATAATGTATTGGATTGCAATCAGTAGCAGCTGGGATGTTTCTCTTGAGGTTAAGCCTTTGTTATTATGGGCAATCCTAGACTGAGATCCCTGGTAAACTCAGTCTTGAAATGAAAGGTCACAGTGTAAAGGAGGCTTTCCTTAGAGAATTGTCATGGTTTATAAGAGGAAATTTTTATTTCTAGCTTCAATTTCAAGGGATAAAGTTATGAGCAATTGTCCTTAAAACTGTTTCTTCATTGTTCGTTTTATGCAATGTTTTAGTGCTTTCTTAGGAAAAAAAGATTTTTTTAATTCTTTTTTTCTGCTTCTAGAAAATGTGAGCAACTTTAACAAAATTATTTCTAATAGAATAAAAATTGTATATATTTATGTACAATTTGTTTTGAAATATATACAGTGTGAAATGGCTGACTTGAGCTAATTAACATATGTATTACCTCATATGCTTATTATTTTTGTGGTGAGAACACTTAAAATCTACTTTCTTAGTAATTTTTAGGAATACAATACATTATTATTAACATAGTCACCAGGTTATACAATAGAACAACTTATTCCACCTATCTAACTGAAATTTTGTATCCTTTAACCAATATCTCCCATATGAGCAGCTTTGACAATTTGTTCATTTATTAGGAAAAGTATTTTTAAATGAGCAATTGTATTGAATTTTGTCTGTTTATATTTTAAAATATTGTACAAATTACTGTTAACGAAATCTTAATTTTATCTGAAAGTCAGTCTGAAATAGAAAATATGATAGACCATTTGGTCTCAATTTTTGAAATTATTTTTTTCAAACTTTCATTTTAAATTAAATGAATAGTTTAATTTCCCACTGAAATTTTCTAAAAAATCGCAAGAATATTTTTTTCTTTTCAGCATTTTGCCTTCTGATTTATTTTCTGGGTTTATAACATGTTTTAAAAGCTATTAAAATGAAATGTGACTTTATATGATAAAAATCCTATTGTCTTCAGTTTAAATGGATTATTTGGAAATCTATACTTATTCAGAAACCTTTATTCTGCTTCTGCAAGTAGTAAATTCGTAATGGGATTTTGTCCTAAAAATGAAACGAGAAGGAAAAAGTACTTAACATTGTAAATGAACTCATAATTTTTAAAACTCTCCCCATGTTCCCTCATTGCCTATCACAAAGTTATATTTTAGGAGCTCTTTCATATGAATATACAGGCATTTTCAAATATATCCTATCGTTTTCATGTTACGGTTGGCACCCTTATTCAGAGTGTGAGTCAGGTGGTTGTTGAGATCTTGGCTCCTGTTGCCTCCTCTGATGCCTCACCTTTTCAGTCCCTAGTTTTCAATTGGGAAATGGCCAGATTTTGAGGACTAGGCTGGGATCAGTGTGATACCGTGTTTCCCCCAAAATAAGACAGAGTCTTATATTTATTTTTCCTAAAGATGACACCGTAGGGCTTATTTTCAGGGGATGTGTTATTTCTTTTAAGCATGGCACAACAATCTACATTTATTCAAATATAGTTAAGTTGTCTTCTGGAACATCATCATAACTCTCCAAACCCCGAATGCATCCTGAATTTCTTGCCACTCTATTTCCTTTAGAACCATTGGGCCCAATCTTTCATGTCGAGCAATAGACCTCTCGTGGGGCAGATGAGAAGGGCTGCTTCTTTACTGCTCCGCGAGGAAATGCATGGTTGTGCAGATACGCTGCATAGCCACGCCCATCACTAGGTCTTATTTTCTGGTTAGGGCTTATATTGCACAAATGCTTAGAAATCCTGCTAGGGCTTATTTTATGGGTAGGCCTTATTTTCGGGGAAACCCGATATTCACTTGTAGGAAGTTGAGTGGAAAAGAAACAGCTTTACTCCATTAATCATTGGAGCAGAGCTATTCTTCACTACTTTCCCTCAAGTCATACTGTTTTGAGTGAATTCTGATTAGATTTTGAGGAGACTGATTAAGAAGTACAGAAATTCAGTTTTGTATCCCACTGCTGAATGACTTTTTTCTTCTACGTCAGTAGTTAGAAGGTCAGAAAATATAGCAGAAAAAGCGGGTTCAAACTAATTGTTTTGTGAGAATTGTTCATATATCTTGAAATGGGAATGCTTCACCGGGTCATATCTGGAAATTAAAGCCCTCAAACTATAGGACTGCCTATGGGGGCCTACTAGAATGTGGAATGTCTGTAGGACAAGGACATTGGAAAATGTTGATTGCCTTGATGATTCTGATTCAACCACCATCCTTCCTTCTATTCCACTTAGACATGAGACCTAGGATCTCCTATTATATTTAGTGTTTTAATTTTTGCTTTACACAAAACAGCAACCTATTTTTTTCTCTGTTCAGCACTTAGTTTAAAAATGAATTTTCAAGAGTTGTTTTATAAAAGGGCATCTGATAAATGGCTCCTTATAACAGTTATCCAGACTCTGCCTTTCAATAGTTTGTTAAATATTGTTTTGGAGAACCTGTATTATTCTAGTGCCTGAGTATTAATAAAAATCTTTGTTAAAAAATTATAGGTGAGATATGAAGCCTTGCAAACGTTATGTTCAGCTCCTCCATCTGATGTCCTGAACTGTGAAAACTGGACCACTCTCTGTGAAAAACTGACAGTGTCTCTTTCAGATCCTGATCCTGTGTTTAGTGTAAGGAAATGGTTATATAAATTTTAAAAATAATTTCTGTCTTCTAACTATTCTAGAAATAAAATATTCTAGAAATAAAGTATTTTTTAATAGTAGCTCAAATATTTATAAAACTTAAGTTTTACCTTTTGGCTTGTCAGAATTTTTTTAAAAGGAATTACTATTTCATTATTAGATTCAAAGTATGGTCAATACACTTCATTGCCAAATAACATACTGTTACCTCGTGCATTTTGTTTTATTTTATAAAGGGATATCCAAAATTTTTGTCATAGTTTTTGAGTTAAAAATATTTTAAAAGAATTCATAATACATGGCATTTGAACTTAAAAATGACGAATTAAGATTTATTCAAAAGGGTTCATAAGGATTTTGCTCATACATTTAAATATTTAGAGATAACTGCTTATGAGAGAGGCTAGAAAACTGTAAAGTTAAGAGTTTAGAAAATAATTTGAGATGAATCAAAGCAAATAAAGAAAATTTCTAAAATTGTAAAATTATGAAGTTGAATATAATTTCTGTAAAGTTGCTTTGCATATTACTTTTCAGGAACAGTTATTATATGATGAAAATTAAGCTTATATTAACAAGTGGAAATAATTCTATAGATAGTGTCTGTGATGTGAATGAAAAAAAAAACCTAACTGTATCCAAGCATCACATTTAAAATAGAAATCGGCTTTTTTAAGATTTTGAGAGTCTTTTTTTCCTAATTGATGTCAGTGAAAAAATTTTTGCTTTAAAATTGAAATAGTGTTTTGTACAGACTTTAGGCATTAGAACAATAGTTACGTTTTGATTTTTGTTCTGTAAGTATGTGTTGAATACTTACAGTGTGCATCATTCTAGTTTAGATGTGGGGAACATATCAGCAACAAGACAGAAAAAAAGTCTTTGCCCTCATGGAACTTAGATTTTAGTAGAAGACAAGAGTAAACAAATAGTTATAGGAAAAATATAAGATATCCCAATACATTTGTCTGTTTAAAAATCACACACTATCATCAAGGAAGATATAATTATACTGGTACACAGAAATGGTTTGAGAAACAGTATTTGTTATTCTTAACAAGGGGAAGAAGGTGTTTCTCATAGTTGGATGCAGTTCAACCTTATTAACACCAGAGGGTATTGTAGACTTCTGTACAAACTCAGTGATCCAAGAACTGGAAAGGGGATAAAAGATATTTTAGGGTCCCCTTTAATATTTCAAGGCTGTCTAACAAGAAATGCAATTGTAAATTTTCCTGTATTTTTCCCCTTACATAACAAAGACAACCTAGTTGCTCAATAGATTTCTTTTATTTTAGAAATTATGTTAATAACTTTATAAAATAGCTATGTTCTTAATGGGTCAGTATTTAGCCATTATAGATTATTATGCAGCAAAGGGCAGTTTTATTAAGCTAGTAAAATTGGAAAATTGGAAGCAATTGTTATAGGGGAGAAATGGTAATAGAATCAGTCATTTTGAAGTAGAAAACAAGGCATGAATTTCTTTTCATTTTCAATTTGTTCTTGATCCAAATTATTTTTGAGTTTGATTCTCTTTCTTCTCCTGCACTAAAGGACTCTTACATGTAACTGAGTGAAGCCTATAGTGGCTGAAAAGTGTGACAGATATTTATCAATTGCTGCAGCTATAAAAATAGACTTCCCTAAGTAATTAATATCCTGTGTTCAAGTAGGAATTTCTTGGGGTTATTAGAAGATATCTTTAGTCATTTGGGGAACTATTTCTTGTAAGCAGTTTATGCTAAGTGATTTAAGCAGGATTATGAATTTTTTTCTGCAAGTTAGAAACTTTAAGGCAATTTTGTTTTAATTTAATGGAAAGTTTGATTTCACTATTAGGATTAATATCAGGATTTAATATCTTATGACAATATTAAAGTTGGTATAATTAAGATGATAATAGCTACCATTTTTAAAGTATCTACTAGTGACAGGCAGTATTCTAACTACATGTTACTTCATTTGTTTCATTTACTTTGTAATAGTTTCCACTTTGGGTTTTAATAATGTAATTTTTTTTAAATATGTGTATTTTTCTTGGGAATAGGAAAAATTATTAGAAAGAATCCTAAATGTCTAATTACTACAACTACCCATGTAAGCAATTTAAAAAGACAAATCTTGAATTTGGAAGTGTGTGTTTTTTAAAAAAGTTAGTACTGCCTAGTTCCCTTACGTTGTACCTTCTATCAAACCTCTCCTCTGCCCCCTCCTGGCCAATATCAGTACCTATTATTATCAGATTTTGGTCGATTTTATTTTTTGCTGACCAACATAAGAATGTGCCCTTTTTAAAATAAGCATTCCTGTGTAGGTTTCTGAATGGTTTATTTTTAAGTGTTTATTTTATTATCTGGGATTTTACTATGTGAAAAATATTTCATCTCCTCTAGTAAGAATCTTATATGCAGATCTTCTGTCTCATTTCCTTAGGACCGGATTTTAAAATTCTATGCACAGACATTTACACTTTCACCGTTACACATGACCAAGGAAATTTATACAAGCTTAGGTATGTTTATTAAATAATTTTAAGTGCTTTTTCTTTCTGTATATACTTAAGAAAAATGGTAAAGAAATAGCTTTTCAGAAAGCACTATAAGTGAATGGTATAAAACTTTTGTGTTTTTACCTTTTCTTTTCAGCAAAATATTTGGAGTTATACTTTCTTTCTAGAGAAAATCGTATTCCTACTCTTTCTGCTGGTGTAGACATAACTAATCCTAATGTGATCCGCTTACTTAAAAAGGTATTCATTTGCGAGACTATGCTTTTATTTTTTTAAAGTAGTTTTATATTTAAGAACGCTAATTTTGTGAGAACTGTTTTATACTGCTTTGTAGGTTCGTCTTCTAAATGAATATCAGAAAGAGGCTCCATCTTTCTGGATTCGTCACCCAGAGAAGTAAGTCCTCTAACTTAGGGCAACATAAAACAAAGGAGTGTTGCTGTACCACAAACATTTCCAAATGAAAGAATATAGACAATCTTAATTGACTTACACTATTGGGAAAAGATTAACAAAGTTTAATTGTTTTTAAGATTGTCATGTTTTATACTTAGCTAAATGAATGGCTCTATACAAGTACCGTTTTATACTATTATCACAACAAAGTAAAAGAGGATGTTGTAGCCTTAGGTTGGTCTTTACTGCTTTGGACAGGTTCCTTAAATGTTCTTTAAGCTTTTTCCTTTCAGCTCTAAAATTTTTAATAAGGTTGTAAGAGCATCTGTGAGTCAAAAAAGGAAAGTTAAATTTGGAGATCCAGTGTTGAAGGAGAAAGAACATAAGTGTTTTTTTGGTTTTTGTTTTGAAACAGTCTTACTTTGCTGCCCAGGCTAGAGTGCTGTGGCATCAGCCTAGCTCACAGCAACCTCAAACTCCTGGGCTCAAGCAATCCTTCTGCCTCAGTCTCCCAAGTAGCTGGGACTACAGGCTTGCACCACCATGCCTGGCTAATTTTTTTCTATATATTTTTAGTTGGCCAATTAATTTCTTTCTATTTTTAGTAGAGATGGGGTCTCGCTCTTGCTCAGGCTGGTTTTGAACTCCTGACCTTGAACAATCTGCCCGCCTCGGCTTCCCAGAGTGATAGGATTACAGCCGTGAGCAACTGTGTCCGGCCAGAACATAAGTTTTTAAGCAGAGAAATTGAGTGTAAATCCCACCTTTGCCATTTACTGAAATATAAAAAAAATTGTTTCTGAAGATTATGTTACTTTATCATTCTATAAACGTAATGCACATCATATATATATATATATATTTATATATATATATAGCATTTGCTTTCTTCTAAAATCATGTTTTTCTCCAAACTTTAAGGTATATGGAAGAAATTGTGGAGAGTACTTTGTCCTTATTATCAGTTAAACATAATCAAAGCCATCATGTCTCACAAAAGATTTTAGATCCGATCTACTTTTTTGCATTAGTTGATACCAAGGCTGTGTGGTTCAAAAAGTGGATGGTAAGGAAAAATAGAATGGTTTTATACCTTTCAGTGCATTGCTATATTATTTTAAAGAATAACTAATGTTTGAGTGTTTAATGTGTGCTAAGTTCTAATTGCTTTTACAGGTGTTAGCTCATTTAATTCTTTACAAATTTATGAGGTAGGTGGTATTAATAACTCATTTTTTCTATGTAATAATTGAGGCATAGAGAAGTTAACTTGCCCAAGATTGCTTATCTAGGAAGTGGCAGAGACCAAATAGAATTTTAAATGATAATTCATTTGAATCTATTTAATAAGCTGAATGACCTATCCAAATCTTATTTATTTATTTTTTTTTAGTTTAAAAGCTTCAAAAATTTTAGGCATATGTGGTAGATCATAAGGATTCAATACTCATTTTTCTTTGATTAGGAGATATGTTTGAAAGTATTTCTTCATTTGCCTCCCTCCTGAACCTGAAGTTTGGGGAACTGTGTTTAATGCCTAAATCTGGCAATTTCCTATGGAGCTCACCACTGTCCTGGAACTGAAGCTAGTATTAAGAGTAGAGAGATCTTTATACTGTTATCTCCTTCACTGTCTGTTGAATAAGACAGGTCTGTGTTTAGCAGTAGTAGCAACACAGCTGGCTTTTGTGTTCTCATCTTTTTCTCCCTCAATCTGTGTAGTAGGCACCTAGGTACTATATTTGTTGCAGGGGGGGAGGAGGGAAGAGCTGGGGCATATTAATTTACTGCTCAGGACAGTTGGGATGTTATCTAGCTGATGGCACTTTTTGCCTTTTGCTATCTGAACTGTATGATAAATGCCAAAATAAGCAGAACACAATTCTGTCTCCAGTATTTACCCTTACCTGGCCTATACAGTATGTGTTTGATAAATGTTTGCTGAATTTAATTAAATTAACATGAACCCTTTGTTCTTCACATCTGACACTTTAAAATTTTTTCCTGATTCTTAAATTATATCATTATTAGAAAAAACTAAAATATGTAAAAGCTCAAATACTAAATTTTTCTAATTATGCAATAGAGGGATAACTATTAAGATCTTGTTTTATGTAGATATTAATATATTTATTATATATACTTATTTATCTGTTTAGGTTATTTTTAATAATGAAATCATATTCTAACTTTGTAATTAACTTTTCACTTAACATTTTTATTGCTAGTAGTTGATTCTTAAGAGAATGAAGCAGAAAATTATTAAAAATCGGATCCTTAAGCTCTAATATTTATGAAAGTTTATCACATCCTCCTATACTATTTTTGTCTAAGGATGGGGTTGGCAAATTTGTATAAAGAGCCAGACAGTAAATATTTTAGGCTATATAGTCTCTGTTGCAGCTTTCAACCCAACTATTATAGCTCTAGACCATCCATAGAGAACATGTAAATGATTGGGCTTGACTGTGTTCCGGTGAAATTTTAGTTATGAAATCAGGTGGTAGTCTGAATTTGGTCTGAGGGCTGGAATTTGCTGACCTTTTCTAAGGGATAAATTATGAGATTCCTTTTCGGAACATTCAGATCAATATTAAAAATAATTTAGTAGTACATCAACATATTTTTCTTTAGTAAGCTGAAAAAAGGATTGATAGTTTTTGAAAGCATTTTAAACTACAAGGGCTAAAAGATGCAGGGTTTTGATTAACCTCTAGTTAACCAAAATGCCATATAATTAATGTTTAATTAAAAAACTTCTCAGAATGTTGATAGTTTTTAACTGGGTAGTATTCTGTTTAATATTTTTATCGTTATTAAATAAAGTGCAGAAAGTATATTTTGAACTAATTTTATCTTACATAATTTAACTAAATGACATATATAGTTTTTCTTGCTTTTGTACAATGCTGTGTATTTATATGTTTTAAATCCATCTATATTAGATTCTAAGGAGGAAATTAAAACTTTTTTGGCACTTCGAATCATTTTTCAATCTGATTGGCAGAAAATGATTAGGATACTGTTCCTTCAGAGCATTTCAACCTTGGCAGATTTCTGCACATGCAGGCAGTATAGTATCCTCTTCAGTATAAGTTGTGATTTTTTTTTTTTTACCACTTGGGTATCTTTTTTTTTTAGGTTCTATTATACACTAATAGTCAAGTATGCTTTTTTGGTGGTGATTTTAAAATAGCTTATCATGGAGATGTACACAGTTGATAGATAGAATGTTTGTTTTTTCTACTGGTTTGTCACTAAATGATTTGTAAGTTTTTCGATATTATTTGTATTCTTGTGATTGCTATAGCCCCAATCCAAGTGTACATAGAAAAACCTGTTTGGCATTGATTTATAATAATTTAAACCTAAGTTATTGTGTGATTTATGATGTTATTGGAAATAATACAGGGAAAATAGATTTAAATGGCATAGCTTGAATATTAAGTTAAATATCATTTTCTTCTTAATTTTAGCATGCATATTATAGCAGAACTGCAGTACTAAGACTTCTTGAAAAGAAATATAAGTCTCTGGTAAGTCTATACATCTCTTTTTATGTTGAGAAATAATATCACAAAAAGATATGATGTAATAACTTGAATATGCCAAGTTGAGTGGTGATAATTAATATTGAATAATGAAGCAGTTGTCTTTTATGTGACCTAAACTACCATCGTATGAAACATAAAAGGATAAAAGTAGAGACTTAAAATGTAGTCAGGATAACAATTAGGAAATATATAAGTACCTAGTAAATTGAACTGCTATAAATAACAAGCCTAGTTTGAGAGAAGCCGTATTTTAAGTATTATGTAATTTGATTCAGATCAGTTATTAATAAAGTAATTACTTATATAAAATATAGAAGTAATTCTTCTATATAGAAATAATTCTTCTATAAATGACTTCTATAAACTATACTCATGTTTATGAGTGAAAGTTACTTGAGAAAATTTCAGAATGATAAATGTTTTTGCATTAGTAAAAATTGGATATACCAAATATAAACTAGTACGGCAAAATATATTACCTAAATTATCTACATGTATTATTAGAATAACGTCTAAGGGTACTGAAAGGAATTAAAAAGAAATCACATCTAATAAATAATAATTGACAGCATGAAAAAGATGAAAGTTATTAAAATACTTAAAAATTGTATAACTTTGGGTCAATAATAGTATATGTAGTTAGGATGAACCTTGAGCTTAGAAGTCAGGTGAAGGAAAGATTCCTGGAATTGTCGGTTTTGGGTAAGTGCAGTAGAGCATAAAGTGAAAAAAGGAGAACAGTAATTGTTTTGTGTTTGAGAATTAAGAGAATTAAGCAGCAGAAATAGTGATATTGAGTAATAGGATGAGAATATATTAGTAGAGGTAAAAGCGTGCTTAAAAATTCTTAGAGAAATGAATTGAAATAAGGTCTTTCGACATCTCATTTCTCTTCCATTCCCACTTTAAATGAAAATTTGTTGTTGCTATATGAGCATAGACTGATCTTGTTAGAATAAAGAAAGAAAAACCACAGAACAGGATGGTGTTTTCCCCATGGTTTATGCGCAGATAATAACTCACTGTTGCTATCACAGAGGCCCCAGTGGAAGTATTTCAAATATAGAAATATAGTTTCTTATAGATTAAATTTCAAAATTTGTTGTTTGAAAAGTCAACTATACCTTAATCAGTTTTTAGCCTGCAGATGGGACTACTTTATTATAAATCACTTTAATATTTTATCAACTTAGTCAAGTATTTTTTCATGTATGTAATGGGTCAAACATTCTAGAGATTTCAACTGAAACCTCATTTTGTGCATTATGTGAGTGATGTATGTATGTACTGATGGCTCTGTCTTTACTACAATGCAATGTATTCATGTAGCAAAATTATACTTGTACCCTATGAATATATACAAATAAATAAATGTAAAAATTCCCTCATTTTGTCTAAAGAGCTTTTCAAAATTTGCCAAATATCACAAGATTATTTATGGTATATTTATTTTTTAAAGTAAACTTGACCTCGCTTTTGAAAAGAAACATTGGGAAAAATTGATGCAAGATCCATTTATTTCAACTTCCTTTTCAGGAGGGAGGGTCAAATTCTGTGCATTTATGGTGTCAACTTTGGAACACTCCATGGATTTGTCTTTCTGGTCAATAAGAGATTCTTGCATAAGAACTTTAGTCATGGCAGCATGTTTAGCATGAATGACCTGCAAATGCATTTCCTTTAACTTCTCATTAGTGTTGTCTAGTGAATTTTCTTCAATGACAGAATTTCTGCATTGTCTAACAGGGTAGCCATTAGCCACATGTGACTATGGAAAAACTTGAAATGTGACTAGGGTGACTGAGAAACTATTTAAATTTAAATAGTCATGTGGTTAATGGCTACTATATTTGACTGTACAATTCTAGTCTCTCATGTATATGACATTTTAAATAGGTAGCATTAAGGTATCAAATAATTTATGTATGTGCTGTCAGATTTTTATAGAGATACCTGAGGAAGTCAAGAGAGTCTTTATTTCCATGGCATTACAAAGTCATGACTAGTTAAATGTTTTGGGCTATAGTGTAAATATTTAACCTTTTATTTATTTTTTTAACAATTTGACTCCTTGTCCAGCTTACCTTTAAAGGAATGGCTTCTGAAATGGCTTTATGTAGCGCCATTTTTCTTGCTCTCTGAAAGTCATTTTACAAAATGACCTGATAGCTAGGTTATTTAAATTCTTCCTTGGTTTTTCCTATCTTACTGTATAGTATTGGAAAATAGTATAGGAAAATAAGTATCAAATACAATCCTGAATTTTACTTCAAATTTCTGTCTTCCCGAGTTAGTAAAATCATTCATTATACCCTCAACTTGACTCTTTAGACCAGTGTTTAGATTCACCTACTATAGATCAGCTTTTTGCTCCTGAAATTTGAAGGGATATTACATAATGTGATTGTTCCTGTCCTGAGATAGTTCCTTTTTCTGTGATTGTTACCTTTTCTCATAAAAAGGCTAGCACATATAAGAAGCCAGGAGAAGGAGTAGAAGGAATAGAAGGGAGTGTAAGGATACAGTGAAGAAAAAGCTGGGTAAAGATGAGTGCAAGGAGGGTGGAACCTTTAAAGTTTGAATGGAAGTGAAGTGAAGTGTCTTTGAGAAGAGAGTATTTTGGAGACATTGTTTTGAGTTCTCAGTTAAAGAAGGTGATTATTGTGGTTTTTTTAATTTTATTTTTTTCCTTTCATTCTTTAGAGCTTCTCTTAAGTGCACTATTTTATTAATTTTGTCATGTCAAAAGTTCCCCATAGTGGCAATTCATTGTAAGCCACTTTTTTTTGTTATTGTTTTGTATTTTGTGGGAAAATGGATTGAACGTGCTTGATGAAGATGGGAGAGAAGTATTGAAGCAAAAAGATAGTTAAAAGACTGTGCAGTAGGCCAAGCAAAAGATTATGTAAACATGAATTAAGGATATGACAGTGATAATTTGGATAAATGGATAGACTCAGGAATATTCTGTTTAGGAGGTGGGATTTAAAGGACTTGGCTTAAGTGAGGTGACACAAGATCAAGAAAATGGGCTCCACATCTACTTGCCATCAAATTGGTACTGACTGATAAAACTATGGTGCTCAAATAGTGATAGTGCCCACCAGGGTTTGGGGGAGGGGGAGATACACATTTTAGGATTGTGACAAGCATTGTGTGTGGGGGGGAGGGAATACCTCTAACCCTTCCTAGGGAAAGGCAAAGATATACAATGTAACTCAAAGGTCAAAAAAAGAAAAAAAAATCACAAACTTTTATCGGGTGGTGGGCAGATGGGAGTGGGGAGGAGGGGAAGAATTTATACTTACAAAATAGGTGCGATGCACACCACCTGGGGGTAGGACATGCTTGATGTTTTGGTAAGGCAGGGGGTGGGGGGAGGAATGGCAGGAGCAATATATGTAACCCTAACAATATTTGTACCCCCATAATATGATAAACTAAAATAAAATTAATAAAAAAAAATAAAGGACTTGGCTTTTGAATGAGGGCCGGGTTGAGGTGAGCCCTTACTTAGACAATTAGTGTCATTCACTGAGGTAAGTAACACAGTAGGAGGAAACATTTTGCTGGGAAAAATGATTTGTAGATTTGGTCATATCGAATTTGGAATACAGATCTCTAGGAGGCTTGGATCTCAATGGGTTTGATTTAGACAAGACATAAAAATATGGGAAAGGCAGGGATTCCCCAAGAAACCCTTAGATTTGATGATTTGCTGGGAGGACTCATGGGATTGAGCATATAATCATGTTCCCTACTATTGTTCATTACAGTGAAATGATGCAAAGCAAAATAAGCAAAGAGGAAAAGTACATTGGGCAAAGTCTGGAGAATCTGAAAGTACATGCTTATAGAATCATTTTTCCACTGGAATCACATAGGACATTCCTAATTCCTTCAGTGTAGAACTGTGCCACTTGTGTGAAATGTTATAAACCAGGGAAACTCATTAGAGACCCAGTGCCTGGGTTTTTTGGGGGTGGTAGGGGACTGATCATGTGGGGACTGATCTGCCTAGCACATATCAGGATCCCACATTCCTAGAAGGAAAGCAAGTGTTCATCACAAACCACATATTTGTACAAACAGTTTAGGTACAATGTAGCCCCTCTTATCAGTCCTCAGAATGGTGGGAACCCTCCTGAAGTTAAAGTTCCTAGATACTATCAAAATCCAACCTTATAAACAGGCCGTTCTGAAGATAGAAGTCCTATCATATTAAATTGTTTCTTGCATACAATTGAGGCCATAAGAATGAACGAGATGAGGAAATCCATTGATTCCTTGATGCCACAATTATGAACTTTCCTCTGTTCACATAACCTTCATTTTTTTCCTGTCTAAAGCTTGATCCTTCCTTCCAGTTGGGTCCTGCCTGTTCCTCTTGGATACTTTTTTATATGAACTGTCCCCATTCTCTCCTATATAGTCAAACTCTTCCTCTCTCCTGGCTTCTCCCCAATAACCTTTAAGTGTGCCCATATCCTTCTAGCCTGAAAAAAGAGTTCAGTCATGACTCTAAGACCCAATTGTTGCTCTATTTTGTTTTTCTTTTTTTTCACAGCCACTCTTCCGGAAAACAAAAAATTGTATTAGTTACCTTTACTTTTTCAGTTCCTTTTCCTTTATTTATTACAGTCTGGCTTTATTCCCTGAACTCCCCTAAAACTGATCTTTTCAAGGTCACCAATATCTTCCTTATTATAAAATCTAACAGTTATCAGAACTTATCTCACTGGTGGCTTCTGTTTTGTTTAGGAATTAGGAGATAAGAAAGCTTCTACAGGTAGGTGGCTGCTAAGGAATGGGAGAAGTTTTGAAATCTCTGCTTGTAGACAGTGGGAGGAGGAGTTAGAATGGAGACTCATAGGAGAATCCTGGGGTACAGCAGAAATTGGAGATCACTTTTTATTATAACTCTGTTCTTTGAAATATGAGGTTTTCCTTTGTCGGTTTCAGCAATTCTGGTATTTGAGATGAAAATGAAGGCCTGATCCACTTGATATTTTGCTGGCTAGGTGAAATGAGGAGACTCCAAGTCAAGGGAACTGGGCAAAGAGTTTTTAAAGTCAAAGCAACAGTTTTTGCATCTTTCACTATAAAATGTGAAGTATGTGTTTATTTCTGTCCATCGACACCAACATTATAACGATATTATATTTGTTAGTCCACAAATGTTTTTACAGTGCTCCCTAGAATGATGCCTTAAAGTGTAATTGAGGAGACTGAGCTTTAAGTCTGGAAAAGTACCATACTAAATATTTTTCTTAAATATTTCCTCAAGTCATTTTTACAGGCTTGACTAATTTCTTTTAATACTTAGACTTGTAGGTAGGCTACAAAGTTGTGGAATTAATAAGTTATTATTATTTTATCAGATAACTACAGCAATTCAGCAGTGTGTTCAGTACTTTGAACTGTGTGAGACCATGAAAGCTGAGGAAGCTTTGGGACACTCAAAGCATTGTAGTAAGTACTATTTCCTAAATTATATATTTTTAAAAATGGTAAATTTTACTAATAAAAATAGATTAGTAATAACTATTCTTAAATGGTTGTTAGTATGGTGAATTAGGTCACTTTTGCTAATGATGTAAAATATTTTTTATAAATTTAAAAGATACACTATAATCATGATTTCTTATAGCATCTACATTTGAAATTAGGGTACAGTCGTACTGATTCTTACTATATGCAGTTCTTCAATTTATGAATTTCATGTAGTAAGAATCAGTATATGGGGCATATGTCCTAATCTGTTACACTGCAATAATTTACAGTCTTTTCTTTTCCCTGTGCTAATGCATGAGTCATTTAATCAGGCACATGTATACATGAGTGGGAGGAAAAGTTCCATAAAATATTGTTTTTATTATTGCACACTCCATGCTACCCTGTGATTCCTCTCTGCTTATCCTCAGTCTGAGCTAAAATATCCTAGATGCTTCATAATCTAGCACTAATTTCTTTATCCAATCTCTTCTCCAGGAATTTCCTAAAGTTAATCTTCTCTTACTCAGATTCTTTTGCATACCAATGCCTATACAACTTTATTTCTACTCCTATTGCTCTATCCATAATCCCCTAGCACTAATAGAAGTCTTATTTATTATGAAAAAAGAAACTTTTAAAAATTTTCAGGAAGGCTTCCCTGCCTATTCTGAATTTTTTCTTGCTTTTTTGCTCATATCACACAACTTTCCATGTGAATTTGATGTCTTTTATGGTACAGTTATTTTTATGTTTTTTTTTTTCCCTAAGCAAATAGTATGTTCCTTTGAGGGAATGAAGATATCTTATAATTTTATTTATCCCTGGGTAAATTCTTTAACTCAAAACAAGGGTAATAGTCAAAGACCAATGATTAACAGGTTTCAAAAGCTAGTGTATTGTAGTGGAGTAGAAAGTATAGAAGTAAGAATTTATTCTTCAGGAGAAGGATATATCAGTTTATGGGTTATCTCATTTACAAATTTATAGATTTTTCTAACTTCTTAATATTAAAATGTTATATCTGGATCTCTTTCTTCTACCATTCTCTCGGCCCTTTGTGGTTTTGCTTTCTTCCCTGTCTAATGAAGACCTTAGAGTGTTTCACTGTATTCTTTTGCCATGTCTTTAAACATTCTTGTTCTTTTCTCTTTTGGTTTTCTGCCTACAGTTCCCCAACTTTAGATTAAGTCTCAGTCCTTTATCTCTGGTACTTAGGAACTTGAAAAGAGAGAATTTATGCCATAGTTTGATACTGGAAATATGTATTTTCTAACCTCAGCTGCTCTCTTTGTGATACTTTGGAATCCTCTTAGATATTCTTTCTTTGATGTTCCATAACAGTTATTATAAGCCTTTGCTAGTCTTATCAAGCCTCCTGCTTTTCCCCTGCCCACTTCTGTTGGGAAGAGCCCTTGCTTCCTGTTTCACTAAGAAAAAGGGGAATTTCTAGATAGGAGCTCCCTAGATGTCCTGCTTCATGTATTTAAATACATATTTATATGCCCTTATCAATATCCCCTCTCTCTAGGCTACAGTGAAGGAGTAGCCTGTGCCAGATTGGTCTCTTGGACCTTTTTTTTTTTTTTAAAGAACCAGAACATTGCTTCACTTGTTATTATGTCTTAGTAATCTATTGCTACTTTCCCCTGCCCCCTTCAACCTTCTCATGTGTCTTTCATATTAAAAAATAGAGCAAGTTACATGTTCCATACGTGCCTTACCTCTCTGTTTCCCTTCAGAGAAGGACTCTTTTAAGTAGTCTGTGTACTCTCAGGCCCCATTTCTTTATCTTATATTCACTTTTCAACCATGGAAATGAAGCTTCTATTTTTCTTTCCCTGGGACCCTCCCTTACCAGTTTCTGCTTTTTCTTGTCCTCATTTTATAGCATTTGCTTCTGTTGATTCTTTCCTCTTCTTTTATGGTACCATTCTTGCTTGGATTTCCTCATTCTTATCTAATATGTTTTTCTTGGTCACTTAAAAGGCTCTGTTCTTCTATGTTTGTACTCACAAAGGTTTTAACCTTTGTTCTGTTCTCACCTTAGTGTACCTGTTCTCTTGGGAGAGCCCATTCACTTTCATGGTTTCAAATATTATATATTTATATGTAAATGGTGACTGAAATAATTAAGACCACACCTCTTTCCTGAATCTGAGACCCATGCACTCATATTACTTAATGTCTCTAACCATGTTACATGGGGACTTCAAAATTAAAGTATCAAGTACTGAAATCACTATTCCCTCTATTTTTAAAACTTTTTTTTCTTTTTTTAAAATAATTATTTAAGTAGAGGAAAAAAGCTCACCCTGAACACAGGAATTTTGAGTTATAAACTTAAGTTTTCTTATGTTCACTCATTCTTTCACTATCCATGTGTACCTGGCTAAGGCATATTGATTTAATTTACTTTTTTTTGTTTATATTAGAGATAAGGTCTTGCTCTGTCACCCAGACTAGAGTGTAGTGGCATGAGTAGTGTTGCCTCAAACTCCTGGGTGCAGCTGGGTGCAGGCAATTCTTCTGCCTCAGCCTCCCAAGTAGCTAGGACTACAATTGCGTGCCACCACACCTGGCTATTTTTTTTTTTTTTTCATTTTTTTTTTAGAGATGTGGTCTTGCTATGTTGCCCAGGCTGGCCTCAAACTCCTGGCCTCAAGTGATCCTCTTGCCTGGGACTTTCAAAATGCTTGGATTACAGGAATAAGCCACCACACCCACTGACACAGACTGTTTGAGAAATTATAGCTGTATGATAGCATAATGTAAACACACTTATCTTTCAGGTCAAGTAGCAGCAGCTACTATTCTTTCTTCATTTCACCCTCTATATTAATAGATGTTATTATCATCATTTTATAGACTAGGAACTAGTAAATCATAGAGCTAATTACTAGCATGACCTAATACAGAACCCAAGCTACTTAAAAATACCTCCCACCAATACAGACCTTGCAATGTTCAAAGCCAAAACATAACACTACCATAAATTTAGATATTAATACATTTTAACAATTCCTCACAAAGGTCAAGTCTACAAAGTCTTAAAATCATTTATAATAAGTGAAAGATCCTACCAAAATAGGAAATTATAAAGGAGTGCAATATTCCAAGATCTATTTCCTGCCCTGTTTATACCTGGGATTGAAAAGTGCAGGTCTCCACATGTGAAATTTCTTCAGTTGATAAGAAGCAAAAGCTCCTAAAATTTCAGGAATAATATCTTCTTGGAGGCTCTATTCCACTGTTCCAATGAGTTTCTTTAGAGTAGTCTGATACTCTCAGCTATGAGCTGAGATGCATTAGGGCTGCTCTCCTTGAAGAAAAAGTATATAGTTCCTGATATTCTTACAAGTTATTTTTAGCAAGAAACATGCATTTCATATATTATCTTTGATGCTGAAAGGCACTTCAGTGGTAAAGACTAGTGTTTGGATGTTACAGTTTATGCTGTTGATTGAATGTTTGATGAAGAGCATCTGATGCCAACACACAGCAATTTGAACAAACCCAATCTTTATCTGTCATTCACAAGCCAGAATCTGTGATGAGCCAAGCAGTGAGAACCAGAATGAATACAGGAAGTTTTACTGTTTTGGAAGTTAGCATTTTCAGAGGAATGTCTCATACAGCCTTGACTTGTCACAAATCCAATTTCTTCAACTGCTCATATGTCACAAAGGAAATGATATTCCAAGAATCAAATCTCAATTAATTTGGCCTAAACCCTTTATATAGAGCAAAAGTCCCTTTATTCTTCCATGTTTACAACAAGCAATCCAGGGTATCTGTGTATTCAGAGCATTTGTCAACTCGAAGGACTCTCTCATTCATCTGTGTGTTCTCATAACACTGACAGGGTTTGAGATCAGGGCACCCACCAGACCACAGGTGACACTTGAAAGGAGTGGGTATGTACAGTGTCTCCCATTAGGCCCAAGACAGTCGGATACTTGGTGATGACATAGACTGGTAGCTCCACGTCAATAGTAGCAGACCTCTGAGCAATGGAGGATACACCCTTCCACAGTACTCTTGTCCCCTCTTGTTGGTAAATGAAGTTGTCTATCATTCCTCTTTGAATGGTGTTGCTTTGTGCTTGTATCTGTATTTTCAAAACATCAGTTGGATTAGTAACGGTTGAAGATATGACTTCAGAGAAAATTCAACATATGACATACATTGGTAAGATTTGATCTTCTAGGCATTCAACAAATGATCACTTCAGGGACTAGTAAGTGCCTATCTTGATGGTGTCTTAGGACTTCTGGTGTAATATGTCAGGGACAATCCCTGAATATAGGGATTTCAGCCCTTCTTCTCTGCCTATCCTCACTAATGCATGCAACATTTCTTTAATTTCTTTAAAGTTTACATCATTCATCTTGCCTTGAATCTGGAGTTGTGCTTTGGTTAAATCAAGTGGAAATGTACTCATTCAGCCGGAATGGAGGCTAGCCCTCCATACAAATGGCTCTCAGTTGAGGGCTGACATTCTCATACCATCTCTTCTCCTCTCCTTTATAGAAACATTGTCTCCAACAGGTGGCAGCTGAGCCCTTCTGCCTCCTTCAACCTGGAATTGGTTGCACCTAGAGCCGGAGGCTGCACAGGAGGTCTTGTCTGTCTCCCCTTCTCTATTCCTATTTTTTAAATTTTATTTCAAAATATTAAGGGGTACAGATGTTTTTGTTACATGGATACATTGTACAATGCTGAAGTCAGGGCTCTATTGATTATGCTAATGTTTTTGTTCATGATTTTCTTAATAGGCCTTCTTATTTCAAACTTTGACCTTCTTTCATCCACTTTTACACTGCCATCAGAGTCAGTTTTCAACAAAGTATATTTGATTGTTACTTTTGTGCTTAAAACCCTGTAATATCGTCCCAATTACGTCTATAATAAAGTCTAAATTTCTTCTGAGGCGAAGTCTTCCATAATCTGTGCCTTCTAGCCTTTTATCTCTCTCACTCATCCTCCCAGGCTTTGTTCATACCAGGCTATTTGCCATACTCTGGAATTGGAGACCCAGTTATTGGTTTTTGATAGCAGTTTTTAGGATCTTTTATAAAATAGGTACTCAATAGACCTTAAATTACACGGGTGAATGAGTGAATGAAGAATATGTGTTGGAATTTGTCTGTAGTTTAGATTTTTATTTGGATACATGGTTCTAAATATGATCTTTTGTAGGATTGGCTTTTAATTGCAGAATTAAACATTAATATTTTCTATTGATTTTTCTCTCTCCTTTAACTTTTGAAGTCCATATTTGACAGATGATAACTTTGGCAGTCTTATGGTAGTTTCTGTGCAGTTCATGTATATAATTAATAGACATATTCCTTAAAGAACCTTTCTTTGATCAGTTTTTCTCTTCTTTCTCTATTGTGTATACATTTTATACAGTGTTCTCTTTAAATAGGCATTCAGTAAATGACAACTAATTTATTACATTTATTTAACCATTCTTTTTTGTGATAATATTTTATTTTTATTTCAAAGTATTATGGGGTACAAATGTTTTTGTTTACATGGATCACATTTCTAATGCTTGATTAAAAGTGTGCCTGTCACCGAGTACCCATATAGTGTTTATTGTACCTGTTAGGTACATCCCTTCCCCCCAACTCCCTGCTTGAATTCCATTGAATTTTAATTCCCTCTGTGCACATGTGTGTTCATCAGTTAGTTGTGATTTAGTAGTATATGTGGTGTTTCTTTTTCCATTCTTTAGATCAGCGGTCCCCAATCTTTTTGGTACAAGAGACCATTTTCATAGAAGACAGTTTTTTCATGGACTGGGGTTGGGCAGGGGGATGGTTTTGGGATGACTCAAGTGCATTACATTTATTGTGCACTTTATATCTATTATTATTACATTGTAGTATATAATGAAATAATTATACAACTCACCATAGGTTGGGGATTCCTGCTTTAGATACTTCACTTAGGATAATGGTCTCCAGTTCCATCCAAATTAGTGCAAAAGGTGAAGCAAAGGCAATATATGTAACTTAAACATTTGTACCCCCATAAGATGCTGAAATTAAAAAAAAAAAAGAAAATTAAAAAATAAAACCAAATTGCTGCAAAAGGAGTTAAGTCATCCTTCTTCATGGCTGAATAGTATTCCTTGGTATATATATACCACATTTTGTTAATCCACTCATGAATTGATGGGCATTTGGGTTGATTGCACATCATTGCAATTGTGAATTGTGTTGCAATAAACATTCGAATGCAGGTGTCTTTTTGATAAAATGACTTTTCCTTTGGGTAGACACCCAGTAGTAGGATTGCTGTATCAAATCGTAGGTCTAATTTTAGTTCCTTGAAGAATCTCTATACTGTTTTCCATAGAGGTTGTATAATTTGCAGTCCCACCAATAGTATATAAGCGTTCCTTTCTCTCTGTGTGCAGATAATTTATCAATTATCTATTGATAAATTCGACAAAGTCTCAGGTTACAAAATCAGTGTACTCAAATCAGTAGCATTCCTATACACCAATACCAGTGGGGCTGAAAGTCAAATCAAAGACTCAACACCATTCAGAATTTCTACAAAGAAAATAAAATGCCTAGGAATATACTTAACCAAAGAGGTTAAAGAGATGTAAGATCTCTAAAAAGAGAACCAGGAAACAGTGAGGAAAGACACTGCAGATGACAGAAATGGAAAAAAATGTATTGTGCTCATGGATCAACAGAATCAACTTTGTTAAAATGTCTGTACTACCCAAAGTGATTTACAGACACACTGTGCAATCCCTATCAAAATTCCAATGTCTTATTTCACAAATCTAGAAAAAATAATTCTATGCTTCTTTTGGAACCAGAAAACAGACCAAATAGCCACGGCAATCTTAAGCAAAAGGAACAAATCGGGAGGCATCACGTTACCAGACTTCAAACTATACTACAAGACTATATAATAACCAAACAGCATGACATTGGCACAAAAATAGAGAAATACACTAATGGAGCAGAACAGAAAACCCAGATATAAAACCACCCTCATATAGCTAACTGATATTTGACAAAGATGACAACAATATACACTGGGGAAAATAATCCCTATTCAATAAATGGTGCTGGGAAAATTGGGATAGCCACATGCAGAAGAATGAAACAGGATCCATATCTCTCACCATTCACAAAAATTAATTGAAGATGGATAAAGAACTTAAATGTAAGGCATGAAACCATAAGTACTCGAGAAGAAAATGTCGGAAAAACTCTTACTAGGTTAGGGAAAAAATTATGAAGACGACCCCAATGGCAATCACAGCAACAACAACAATAAATAAATGGGACTTAATTAAATTAGAAAGCTTCTGCACAGCCAAGGAAATAATTAACAGAGCAAATGGACATCCTACAAAATGGAAGAAAATACAGGCAAGCTATACATCCGATAAAGGGCTAATAACCAGAATCTAGAAGGAACTCAAGCAAATCAGCAAGAAAAAAAAATCAACCCCAATAAAAAGTGAGCAAAAGACATGAATAGAAGCTTCTCAAAAGAAGATAGACTAATGGCCGATAAGCATATGAAAAACTCAATTTCACTAATCATCAGGAAAATGCAAATTAGAACCACAATGAGGTATCACCTTACCCCTGTGAGAATGGCTTTTTATTAGAAAATCTAAAACAATATTTGTTCTTTATAATTTATTGTAATTTTTTTTTTAGAGACAGGATCTCGCTCTGTAGGTCAGACTGGAGTGTAGTGGCATGATCATAGCTTACTGTAACCTCAAACTCCTGGGCCCAAGGAATCCTCCAGCTTCACCTTCCCTAGTAGTTAGGACTACAGTCATGTGCTAGTATGCCCTGCTAATTTATTTTATTTTTGGTGTGTGGAGACAGGGTCTTACTATGTTGCCCTGGCTGTTCTTGAACCTCTAGCCTTAAATCATACTCCCACCTCAGGTTCCCAGAGTGCTGGGATTACAGGTATGAGCCACTGCACCCGGCCATTTTGGAATGCATATTTTACTTTTCTGAAGTTTGCCAAATTTTATGATGGCTACTTTTCTTCAGAGATTTAGTGTGAAAAATCTTAGGAAACAATAAGGAAAATAGTTTTTGAAAATTTACACCAACAGTGTCTCCATTATAGACTACAAACTTGTTTAATGTTTCAAATGGAATAAAGACAGGTACTGTAAAATATGATGTCATTAAAATAAATGTTCTTGTTTGCTTCTTTTTTAAGGAAACAACCAGAGAACTTTCTACTACTTAGGACAAGAATTACAATACATTTATTTCATTCATTCAGTGTGCCTTTTAGGAAGATTATTGGTCTATACACAAGGCAGAAAACTATTTCCTATAAAGCTGAAGAATAGGAAAGGTAAGTGCAATTGAGAGAAATGAATATGTTGAGATATGGTAAGATTTATATGCTACGGATTATTCAAACTTGGAATTTCGGCATGTTCTTCTCTAAGATACTTGGCTATATATCTTTTAGTCTATATCTTATGTGTCTTGAAGTTATTTTTTTCTTTTAGATTTCAGTATGTACTTCTTCCCATATGAATAGTTTCTTTTTCTATTCCCCTAGCCTTTAGTGCTTCCTTATTTCTCTCTCGCATTTGAAATCCTAGACATACTTGATGATCCAGATCTGGATTCAGAACTAGACCTTGTTTAAATTTTGGTTCCACAATCATCTAGCTGTGATCTTTTAGGCATATCACTTAACCTTTGTTGTTGTAGTTTTATTATCTGTAAAATCTGAGTGTTGATATTGGTGATACTGGACTTATTTTTGTGATCACAGAGATGAGGTTTGTGAATAAAGTTTTATAAACTGAAAAGCCCTGTACCATTTGATATATTACCGTATTATTTTTACCTTAAGTCTCATTTGATATTTTTCCCCATCAAACTTCAGCACATGCTGTTAGTTGTTATTCTTACTTCATTTAAAACTTTAAAAAAAATATATATATATATACACACACACACATATACAAAGAATATATACACTAAGAATTTAGTATAGGGTAGGGATCGGCAAACTTTTTCTGTAAAGGGCCAGATAGTAAATATTTTGGGCTTTGTGGGCCACATACTGTCTCTGTATATTCTGTGTGTATGTGCATGTGTGTGCAAAAGAGTTAACATAACTGACCTGAGACTGCTGTCTTAGAAAGGCTTGCTTGCAAGGTTGCCTCTTGGCTGGCATCTGGAAACTTGAAATTCCTATTATTTCCAGAACTGGTGAGTGCCAACTGTTTGTACAAACAATGTGATTTATGCTAAACACATGCTTTCCTTACAGCAGTTTAGAATTTTGGTATGTGCCAGGCAGAGTCTGCTTATTTGCTCAGCCTCCAATAACAAGCTAGGGTACTGGGTCTCTATGAGCTTTTCTCATAGACAACATTCGATAGACAACATTTCACATGCGTGTCATAATTTGTTGCTGGAAGGATTAAGTTCTATTCTGTGTGATTTGACCAGAATGGGACACTAAGAAGCTTACACCTGACTTGCTCTGGACTTTACCCCATGTACCTTTTCCTTTGATTAAATCTTTTCTTCCCAGTTGATCATGAGCTTCTTGAGAAGTCATTGCCTTATATATATATCTCTTGTAATTTCCATGGTTGTACCATATGATTCTAGGCATAATGACTACTCAGATAATTGATTTTCAATAGAAGAGCTGCCATTTTGTAGGATGTTATTGAACTTTACAGAAATAGAAAGACTAATGTATACTTGTGATGTTATGGCAAGTATTCAACTTAAGTTTATATGTCTATCATCTGTAATTTAGTATTTTATGTTGACTTTTAACATGTTTGTTTTGGCCTACCAGGTCTCACAGATCATCTCAAAACTGAGTTTTGAAGAGTTCCATTCTACTATATTAGCGTAGATTAACATTTTCCTTTGTTTCACATGCAGTTTCACCATACTCTTTTAATGTAATGTAAGCTTCTGTAGCAAGGGTTGTTAAACATAGTTCATAGGCCAAAGCTGGCCCACTATCTAGTTTATACACTTGTAAACTAAGAATAGTTTTTATAATTTAGGAATCCTCATTTACTGAGGGTTCCTGTATATCCATGTTAAATTTATAATTTTTCTCTTATAAAAAATTTCTAAATTATTGAATATGAATTTCACTGCAGTTTTATTGGAAAACAGCCATATTCATTCATTAGCATATTATCTATGTCTACTTAAAGCTATAACAGCTCACTTGAGTATTTGTGACAGAGACCATTTAGCCACAAAATGTAGAATATTTACTATATATTCCTTTACAGAAAAAGTATGCTGACTCTTGTTCTATAGTACTGTATAGATAAGTTAGCTGGATCAACATGTTAAGCTGAATTTTACTACTCCTAATTCATTAAACTCAAAACAGCCATGATCAGATTCAAACATCTTCCTATTATAGGTTTATATTAAGTGATTGGTTTAAGTAAATGGTAAAGCTGTACCTCAGACAGCACCTATTGCATCACTTGCTTTTCTGTCTTTTACCTTACTGTGCTTAATTTGTTCTGGAGTCTTTGGTATTGAAGTATCAGTCCCTTCTGCCTGATTGCACCATAGTCTCTATGAAAACTCAATCATATAAGTGGATGGAAACTCAGTTAAATTTTACTAAGTTGTAAGTGGATGTATGTTGGAAATTAATTTTATTCTTTCCTTTTTAAAGATTCAGTATCCCTTACAGACCTTCTGGTTCTATTTATCCAACTTATCTATTATTCACCAAGTTGTGCAAAGATGACATCAGTTGTACATTCAGGTAATTCTGCTTCTATTTTAAATAGAAAAATAGAAAACATCTAAAAATATTTAAGTATTCTATTGTCTGCATATTTTGAGTGACTGACCTAGTTTGGTAAATCGTTTCATTAAGATACGGTATTATTCATAAGAAATTACATTGGTCCTGAAGTAAGCCATGAAATTTAGTTTTGTTCATTGATGTTTTAAGATGTTTCTAATCTACTACCTTTTTATTTAGAATCAATTTTGCTGAGAATTTTAATGTTATTCTTTATTAAGATAAAAATGTTCTCAAATGATATTAAAGAAAGTTTGACTAATAGGTCCTAATATGCTCTTTTTGTTGTTTTCTATCCTTTATACTTTCCAGGGTATTTTGATCAGCTCACTTGTTTTGGCTCATATCCAAAACTGTAGTCTTTTTCAGGGTCTTCTTTTATTGAAGGATAAAGGAGAAAATACTTTTAGTTTTTTAGTAAAATGCCTTTTAGTCTTATGGCTTTCTTCCTTCTTCTTCTTCTTCTTCTTCTTCTTCTTCTTCTTCTTCTTCTTCTTCTTCTTCTTCTTCTTCTCCTTCTCCTTCTCCTTCTCCTTCTTCCTTCTCCCTTCTCCCTTCTCCCTTCTCCCTTTCTCCCTTTCTCCCTTTCTCCCTTCTCCTTCTCCCTTTTTTTTTTAGATGAGAGGGAAACAGTGATAGTCTTATGGCTTTTGACTGCCTTATAAAAATGTTATAAAAATTAAAATTTAAAAGATAACTTATACTTTTTCCTTTGAATATCAAAAGTTTCTGAAGTAAAACATACCAATACACTGACTCAGTTTTATAAAACTAGGAAATACCCTAGAATTGCTGGCACAAATTCTGAGAGGAACTCAAGTGAATAAAAAAAATATTTTTGGCTATATCTTAGTGCTGTAATATATCTGTCAACTAATAGGTTTTATTTATGCCATTATAGTATCCTATTGATTCTAACAGTGTGTCTCAGACTTTTTTTTCTGCCTTACAGCATTAATCTGTATAAAGTACTACCTAAAGTCCCCCTGCTGTATATTCCTACAATATGCTATGCTTCCCTATGATGAAAATCATCCTTCTTTGTTATGCTTACTTGTTAGTATCCATCTGGTAGACTGTTTTGTGTTATTCACTTCTCTGTCTACAGTGCCTAATACATTGTTTGGCACATGGTAAGCATTCAATAAATAGTAGATGGTTGGATGAATGGCCATATGCTCATCAAATGGTTTCTCATCTGGAGATGGTTGAAAAAACACTGAACTTTTTCATTTTCTTTTTGTCAGATATTGACTGGAAGTCGGCATGTTTATAGAGTATGGAATATTGTAACATATATTAAGAACTTTGATCTTAGTTTTAGTATTATCCCTTACTAGGGCAGTTTTACATTAAACATTATTGTTTTGAGACTATTAGATCAGATGTCTGAAAATATGTTAATTTAGGAAACTAAAAATCATTTGGTCCAAGGACTGTTCCAACCATGTTACATTTGTGTATTTATGTTTTCCTGTATATACTGTATTGTAAAAGAGAATCTTAAAAATGCTCATTGTTTTCATTGCTTTTATGGTAACATAAGAAGTATACTAGTCTCCATAAAAGTTCATGAAAGTTTCAATTTTCTTTTGCCTTCTATTTTGCCTATCAACTCTCATTTAATTTTCTACTTGGCTCTACCTGAATACATTATTTAATAAAATGAGTAATAAAATTCATTTTATATATATATAAAAGTTGTACATTTATTTTAAACCATATCCTCAATATTAAGAAGTCATTTAATGTCAAACAGTAAATGATCTTATATTCTTTTAGCATTCATATTTATTTTCATTTGCTTGCTTTTTATTAACTTTCAAGATATGTTGAGCTAATTAAGATTCCCTTAAGTTTCAGATAATAATTTGGTAATACATCCTTTGAGCATTGAATTGTGTGACTTTTGAATTATTGATTTAATTTTGATGTTGAATTTTTTTTTAAACTAAGGGAGGGGGCAGAACAGTAGAGAAAGGGAGGGAGCTGATGATGAACTTTTTGCAACAACTTTAGCTAACACTTAAATCAAAGTAGTTCTAAGTAATGTTTTGATTTTTAAAAATAATTATCGTTTATCAGAGAATTACTCTCCTGGAAATATGGTGACTGAAGTTCTTCGGATACTCTGTGATCAAAAAGAATGTGCAATCGAATGCTTATGTAACAACACTGTGATAGAGACCCTTCTTCAACCTATTCATAATTTAATGAAAGGAAGTGAGGTTGGTATTATTTACTGAAGAGAAAAAGAGTCTGTTACTTGCGTATTAGTGAATATTCAATGGTACTTTATTTCTAAATTTGATATATTTGTAATATTTTATTACTCTATAAATATATTTTGTGCTGATACAGATTTTTATTTGTTAAGTCATAATTTATATAGTTTGATTTATTAGTTATGACAGTGTAGGGGGAAAGTGTATACAACATCTTAATTTTTGTTTTCTAATCAGGCTTAGATCTGATGATACCAAGAACTTACGAAAGTTATTCTATTAAGAAGTTACTTGTCTTGCAAATCTAATAAATCTTGTGGATGTTTTATTTGTTTTAATGGCATTTTTATAGCCTTTGGAAATATCTTTATTTTTCTGAAGAGGCAACTTTGGTTTATATTAAGAAGGACTGCCGGGCGCGGTGGTTCACGCCTGTAATCCTAGCTCTTGGGAGGCTGAGGCGGGCGGATTGCTCAAGGTCAGGAGTTCAAAACCAGCCTGAGCAAGAGCGAGACCCCGTCTCTACTATAAATACAAAGAAATTAATTGGCCAACTGATATATATATAAAAAATTAGCCGGGCATGGTGGCGCATGCCTGTAGTCCCAGCTACTTGGGAGGCTGAGGCAGAAGGATCGCTCAAGCCCAGGAGTTTGAGGTTGCTGTGAGCTAGGCTGACGCCATGGCACTCACTCTAGCCTGGGCAACAAAGCGAGACTCTGTCTCAAAAAAAAAAAAAAAAAAAAAAAAAAGAAGGACTAGTGTTACTTTACAAAGAAAGCTTATATACAATCCCAGTTTTGAATAGATTCATTTCTCTTTGCATATATATGCACAGGATGCACAGTTTGCACAGTATATTCCCTTACATTATATAATTTAATCATCACAACTGAGCCTGAAAGAAGTGACGTGTTCAAAGTCAGACATTTAATTAGTGGCAGAGTTGGTACTGTTGCTAGTCCTGCTGTCCAATGTATCCCTCTACTTCTATGACTGAAGCTTCTGGGCACTGACTTTTAAAGCTTATTATTAGGCTACAACTTTTTGTCTTTTCATTTCTGTTTTGTAGTGTTCTTACTGGTTTCATCTTCCTCTTATGCTCACCCCTCAATAGGCTGTCACATACTTTTTTTGCTTGTCTCTTGCTGGATAATTTAGAAATTTTTAACTTGGCATTTACCAAATTTTTTATGCTCTTATGACTTTATTTTTCAGATATCCTAGTAATAACTGACAATTTGCATTTTGTAAATAAAATTATTATATCACCCTGTGTTTGTACACTTTTTCCCTTACCCTGGAAAGTCTTAAACTTGGTCCACATGAAAAGTTCCTCTTCAGACTGGAGTTTATCTCTGAAATTTCCCTCATTCTTCTTTGTAAAGTTAGGTGTTTTTTTCTTTCTCCTTCTATATTCCTACGTTTTATACTTGTGTAATTATACTTATATTATGTCTGAATTACTTATTCTTGAGAGTAGCCCTCTGGCACAAAGTAGACATTTAGTATCTAATTTTAGACATCTAGTATCACCCATTGGGCTACTACTATGTCATTAGCTCTGTGCTGAGTATTGCAAATATGGAAGTGAATAGGACATGTTTATTGCCATTAAGGAGCCTATTCTAATAGGAGAGGCAGACCTGTAAAGAAAAAAAAATTTTAAATGAGGAGAGTTCCAAAAAATTGTATTTATGTGTTTTTTGTGTATATATGTACATAACAGAAAATATGTATATACACTCATGTATATGAGAGAAGGAAAATATTCTAAGTAGAGAAGTTGGTTTTAAGAAACATATTTAGTATGAAAAGTAATAAACTGTCTAATATAATTAGAGTTTCTTCTTCTTTAGGTGGATATACCTGACTCATTTATTAAGCTAGCCCACCAAATTTATTATTAGTAGAATGTATTGGTTGCAACATATACATTTTCATATTTGTCATAGAGAATACATACATTGGCATTCATGCAGGTATGAGTAAATAAGCAGACCTCAGAAAGAATAGGAATTATAGTATTGTAACATCATTAACATAGTTCTCTAGTTTTTAATATTTGCTTAGTGTTATTTTGGTATATATTGGCAAAGGTATTTTAGTACTTCCATTTAAAATCAAAAGTGAGGAAATATAGTTGATCTAGTCTTTTGTTTTCTCATGGAGTGACCTTATTAGCTGTTAGCCAGCCTGTGAATTGATTGTTCCTAGATGTATATTCATGACCAAATCAGAGGTATAAGGGGAATGGGTTATCCCTTAGAAAGGATGGTGGTGTATTAGGTGCTACATATAAATATATTGGATTCACAAGGACCTAGTAGATGGGAAATAAAGGACAAAATGGAAACAGAAGAATGATTTCATTGTCAACCAGAATTATGTATAAAACTGTAATAGGAGCAGCAATTCTCAATAACTAGTTTGGGTGAAAAATGTATATTTATTTGCCTCATGAACTGTGCCAATAAAAGAATATAATCTAATGACACATTTAATTCAGACATATTACTTCACAGCCAAACAAATCATTAAGTTTTTTTGTTGTGGTGATGGTAATATAACTTTACTAGACAACATCCCACCCTTGAATTTATTCTGTGATATGTTAGCATGTCATAAAATTATATGATTTGTCTTGTTATCTTTTTAATGGACAGGCTGCTCCAAATTGTTCTGAGACAGCTTTGATTCATATAACTGATATCTTGGCAAGAATTGCATCTGTAGAAGAAGGACTTATTTTACTTCTTTATGGAGAAAATATGAACTCTTCAGAAGAAGAAAGGTATGTATCTGCATTTGAAATCTGGAATAACAATTCCAAGTATGGGTTTCCTGACTAGCCACTAATAACAGATTAAATGATCTTCAAAAAATTTAAGAGTTAATCAGGATTATGGATTATGCTGGCAGGGTGGTCCTTGATGTCTGTAATTTCAAAATAAGAATAGGAGGGTTCACTCTGGATAGAGTCTTCTCCCCAGCCCCATTTCCTCCTCCCTTGTATTTTCTCTTGCAGATTTTGAAAGCCACACACAATAGATTCAAGTAAAACTAAAGAAAGGTGCACAAAGGGGAAGCTAACTATTTTCCCTTCTTCTTCCTTATCTAATTCTATTTTTTCACTTAACCAATGGTAATGTTTTGAAGTTTAGGCTTCTAGACTTTCTCTGTGGTTATACTGCCATGTATTAGACAAACCTCCAAACATATGTACAAACAGACATACCTATTTTTATCTCCTTTTTACAAAAATTCTATCATATTTATTTTTACATATTGATTAATCAAATGGAAATAATTCCTCAAGCCTGCAACTATGGGGTGATTTTTTTTTAATTTTTTAATTTTTTAATATGGGTACATAATAGTTGTATATATTTATGGGGTATATGTGATGTTTAAATATAGGCATACAATGTATAATAATCAAATCAGGATAATTAGGGTTATCCTTCATCTCAAACACTTATCATTTCTTTGTATTAGGAACATTCCACTTCCATTCTTTTTTTTTTTTTTTTTTTTTTTTTGAGACAGAGTCTCACTTTGTTGCCCAGGCTAGAGTGAGTGCCGTGGCGTCAGCCTAGCTCACAGCAACCTCAAACTCCTGGGCTCGAGTGATCCTTCTGCCTCAGCCTCCCGGGTAGCTGGGACTACAGGCATGCACCACCATGCCCGGCTAATTTTTTTTTATATATATATCAGTTGGCCAATTAATTTCTTTGTATTTATAGTAGAGACGGGGTCTCGCTCTTGCTCAGGCTGGTTTTGAACTCCTGACCTTGAGCAATCCGCCCGCCTCGGCCTCCCAAGAGCTAGGATTACAGGCGTGAGCCACAGCGCCCAGCCTCCACTTCCATTCTTTTAGTTATTTTAAAGTATACAGTAACTTATTGTTGACTGTAGTCACCTTGTTGTGCTATCAAATATTAAAACTTTTTCATTCTGTCTAACTATATTTTTGTACCCATGAATCATTTCCACTTGATCCCTCCTTTCTGCTACTATTCCTAGCCTCTGGTTCATCATTCTACTCTGTTTCCATGAGATCAATTGTTTTAAATTTTACCTCCCATGTATGTGAGAACATGAGAGATTTATCTTTCTGTGCTTGGCTTATTTCACTTAACATAATGTTTTCGAATTCCATCCATGTTGCAAATAAAGGATTTCATTCCTTTTTATTGCTGAATAATATTTCATCATGTATATGTACCACATTTTCTTTATCCATTCATCCATTGATGAACACTTAGGTTGATTCCAAATCTTAGCTATTGTGAATAGTGCTACAGTAAACATGAGAGTGCAGATATCTTTTTGATGTACTGATTTCCCTTCTTTTGGATATATGCTTAGCAGTGGGATTGCTGGGTCATATGGTAATTCTATTTTTAGTTTTTTGAGGAACCTCCATACTGTTCTCCACAGTAGTTTCACTAATTTACATTCCCAGCAACAGCGCACAAGTGCTCCTCTTTCTCTGCATCCTCGGTAGCATTTTTTGTTTGTTTTGTCTTTTTGATAAGAGTCATTTTAACTGGGGTGCAATGATATCTCATTGTAGTTTTTATTTGCATTTCTCTGATGACTAAGGATATTGAGCATTTTTTCCATATATCTATTGGCCATTTATGTCTTCTTTTGAGAAATGTCTAGTCAAATCTTTTGTCCATTTTAAATAGGATCATTTGATTTGTTTTCCTATTGAGTTGTTTATATATCGTAGTTATTAATTCCTTGCCAGATGAGTAATTTCCAAATATTTTCTCCCATTCTGTGGGTTGTCTCGTGCTCTCGTCTTTGTTAATTGTTCCCTTTGCTGTGCAACAGCTTGATGGGATCTTATTTGTCTACTTTTGCTTCGGTTTCCTGTGCTTTTGAGGTCTTATTTAAGAAGTCTTTGCCCAGATCAATGTCCTGAAGAATTTCCCCAATGTTTTCTTTTAGAAGTTTCATACTTTGAGGTCTTAGATTTAAATCTTTCATCTATTTTGATTTGATTTTGTATATAGCAAGAGATAGGGATCTAGTTTCATTCTTCATACAAGTGTCCAGTTTTCCTAGCACCATTTTTTGAAGTAACTGTTCTTTCCCCAATGTATGTTTTTGGCACCTTTGTTACAAATGAGTTCACTATAGGTGTGTGAAAAAATGATATCATATTTTATACATTACCTTGTAATTTGATGTTTTTTTTGGTAACCATGGGCATTTTCCTAGGTGAGCACAAAATAATGTTTATAGATTATTATACTTTTGTGTATGATTTTACCATAATTTATTCAAACATTTCCCTTATTAATGAACATTAGGTTGTATATAGGATATTACCTTCATAAATAACACTGCAATAAATGTTCTTTTTCTTTTTTAGCTTATTGATGTGATTACATGACATTAGATTATATTATATTGGATTACATTAATTGATTTTTTGAACCAGTCTTATATACCTGGAATAAGTCTGGATTATTATGGTGTATAATTCTCCTTGTACATTGTTGGTTTTTATTGGTTATTATTTATTAAGGATTTTGCCTCCATGTCCATGAGAGATATCATTCTCTAGTTGTAATGTGTTTTTCCAGTTTTGGTGTTATTGGAATGCTGGCCTCTTAATATTCCTTCTGCTTCTATTTTATGAAAAAGATTAAGGAAACTGGTATAATTTTTTTTAAATGTTTGATAGAATTCACCAATAAATCCATTTCAGCCTGATGTTTTGTATTTTGGAAGGTTATTAAATGAGTCAATTTCTCTAATAGATATAGGCCTATTCAGATTGTCTATTTGTTTTAAAGTGAGTTTTGGCAGATTGTGTCTTTCAAGGAATTGGTCCATTTATCTAGTTAACAAATTTGTGGGCGTAGAGTTGTTCATAATATACTTTAATGTCGCTGGGATATAGGTAGTGATGGCCCCATTTTTCATTTTTTATATTTGTCTAATTACTAATCTGTCTTCTTTCTTTTTATTAGTTAACTTGATTAGATGCTTATCAATTTTACTGCTCTTTTCAGAAAACTAGTTTTTGGTTTTGTTTTTTTCTCTGATTTCCTGTTTTCAATTTCATTAATTTCTAATTTTTCTTCTGCTTATTTTAGATTCAATTTGCTCTTATTTTTCTAGTTTTCTATGGTAGAAGCTTAGATAATTAGTTTAGATCTTTCTTTTATAATAAATATACATTTAATGCTATCAATTTCCTTCTGAGCAACTGCTTTTACTGCATCTCACAAGTTTTGATGAATTATATTTTCATTTTTTATTTAGTTTAAAATATTTTTAATTTTCCCTGTAGATTTCTTTTGCCCCATGTATTTTTATAGATCTGAGAGAGCATGCTTTGTATAAGTTCTATGAATTTAAGTTTAGGGCCCATAAAACATAAGTATGTTTCAAGGCCCAGAATGTGTTATCTTGGTGAATGTTCTGTGAGAGCTTATATAATGTATATTTTGCTATTGCTTGATAAAGTATTCCATAGATGTCAATTATATCCAGTTGATTAATGGTGCTGTTCAGTTTCACTTTGTTCTTACTGTCAATTTTTAATAGATGTATGGTGAAATCTAGAAGTGTATTAGTGAATTTATCTAAATCTCCCCACAGTTATATCAGTTTTTGTTTTACATATTTCGATGCTTTGTTAGGTGCATAGCCTTAAGGATTATTATATCTTCTTGGAAAATTGATCCCTTTATTATTATGTAATGTTTCTCTTTATCCTTGATAATTTTCCTTGCCCTGGAGTCTGCTTTGTCTGAAATTAATATAGCTACTCCACCTTTATTTTGATCATTATTAGCATGTTATATCTTTCCTCTATCCTTTTACTTTTAATCTATCTGTGTCTTTGTGTTTAAAGTGGGATTCTTATAGATAGCATATTGTTGCATCTTGTTTTTTAATCCACTTTGACAGTCTATATCTTTTAATTTATCTATTTAAAACTTTGAAATGTAATTACTGGTATAATTGGATTCATATCTACCATAATTGTTACTGTTCTTTATTTGTTGCTTTTGTTCTTTTTTTAAATTAATTTATTTTTTAAATTCAGGATATTATGGGGGTACAAACATTTTGATTACATGTTATGACTTTGCCTCACCCAAGCCAGGATTAGAGACGGGCCCTTCCCCATACAATGCTCACCATGTCCATTAGTTGTGAGTTTACCCACCTCTACCCTCCAGTACCCAATTAATATTACTACCATGTGAGCACCTTAGTGCCTTGTTCTTGTTTTCTTTTGTCTTCTACGCTTTCTGCTTTATCTGGCCTTGAGCATTTTATGTGATTCTATTTTCTCTCCTCTCCTAGTATATCAATTTTACTTCTTTTTTGTGGTTATCCTAAAAAACCACTAAAAAAACACTAAAAACCACTCTTTTTAGTGGTAATCCTAAAGTTTGTAATATACCTTTACAACAGAATTATTTATAATTACTAATTACATACTTTTAGTTCCATTAAGACCTTTTTCAGATGAGTTTGTGGGTGTTCAGAGTGGTATGGCTATAGACTAAGTCCTCTTTCAAATAACACTGGTTCACTTAACAGGTAGTACAAGGACCTTATAAGAGTATTCCCAATTACTCTTTGGTCCCTTATAACATTGCTGTCATTCATTTCACTTTTTTATCAGTTATAATCAGCAAATGTTTTGCAATTATTACTTTTAACAAACTTATCCATTAGATCAATTTATAAGAAAAAAGATTTTATGTGTTCTTTATCAAATGTCTTAATGTACTAGCCTTTTTAATTTTAGTAGGATCATCCTGAAAGTGGAATTGCTGGGTCAGAGGGCATGTGCATTTTAAATCTTATAGATCCTGCCAGATTACTTTTCAGAATGTTGTTGAGTTTTACCTTCTTGCTGGCAGTCTATGAAGAGTATGAGGACTACCTTTCTTTTTATATTCTTCTCAGGACTTCATAATCAGTTTATAAATGTTTTGGCAACCTAATGAGTGAAAGATCTTGTTTTGATTTATATTTACTACTTTGATTCATATTTTATGAGTCATCTTATTGAGTTTAAGCATCTCATCCCTCCTCTGGAAATATGATTGTTGGCTATTTTCATTTCTTTGGTGGTAGTGTTCCTTTCCATATCATTTGCCCATTTTTAATTTGAGCTGTCATTGACTCAAAGTTATGGACACAGTGAATATAAAGATTATTATAAAAAGCACCAGTTCCTTCCCTGCTTTCCAGAGACAAACATTTTGAGCTGTTTTTGATGTTTCCTTTAGTGTTTATCTCTTATCAAATGATGTCCTTATAATTATTGTTTTTTTTTTTTTTGAGACAGAGTGTCACTCTGTTGCCCGTGCTAGAGTGAGTGCCGTGGTGTCAGCCTAGCTCACAGCAACCTCAAACTCCTGGGCTCAAGCAATCCTACTGCCTCAGCCTCCAGAGTAGCTTGGACTACAGGCATGCACCACCATGCCCGGCTAATTTTTTTTATATATATTAGTTGGCCAATTAATTTCTTTCTATTTTTAGTAGAAACAGGGGCTTCACTCTTTCTCAGGCTGGTTTCCAACTCCTGACCTTCAGCGATCCGCCCGCCTTGGCCTCTCAAGAGTGCTAGGATTACAGGTGTGAGCCACTGCGCCCAGCCTTATAATGATTGTTTTTAGTTTTAGGCATTGTCCATTGACTTATTATGACAATATATTAGTATTCCCTGCTTCCTCCACCACACACACACAAGTACATATACACACCTGTCCCTCCTACTCCCATCAGTACAATACTGTTGTACAGTAGCTTTGGTTAGAGTCATACTGGATCCACATTGTATACACTCTTCACAGCTGAGCCATGTAGTATACTTTTATTACTTTTCTATTCTTTAACAGCCTTTTTGCTTTCTCTGGAGGTAATAATATTCTTTTTGTTATTGTTGTTTCTTGGCACAGTTTTCAATGTATTTAGCTTTGATTGCATTGCTGAGTCACCCATATGGTCTTTCCTAATTGATTAAATCTTCTCTCAGTATGTTCCACGTACAAGATTAATTCTATAAATTTAATTTAAGACATATGTCTTTGACTCTTTTGGCCTACTTTATTCAGGACTGGTTTCTGCCTTGGTCTTGTACATAGCTTTTACCCTGGAAACATTGTTTATCAACATTATGAGGTGGCCTTTTCATTTTTCTCTTTCTGGAAGCTTTTTTGTCTATTCTTGGCTTTTAGTGTTCTGAAATGTTATGATTTTTGATGACATTTTATTTACTTGATGGGCCTCTTTTAAATTGGCATATACATTTATGGACATTTTTAATCTGAAGATTTATGCCTTCTTACTTAGGGGAAATAGTTGGATTTCTTGTCTTCTGTTTTTGCTTTCTGAAATTCTATTTGGATTTAGACTTCATTTTTTGTCTTTTTTTTTTTTAATGGGGAATTCCTTCACTTTATTTTCCAGCCCTTCTATTGAAATTGAATGTTTCAATTAAGTTTTTTGGTTGTTTGTTTTTTTTTTTTTAGAAGAGCACATTCTTATTTTAGCATCCTGTTCTTGTTTTGTTAGTACAATAAGTTCTTTTACCTCTGTGAAGATAATGAAGTTTTCATCTGTCATATTTTTTCTAATTTGCTTTTTGTATTTCTTATCATAGTCTCTGTCTCTTAAATTAGAGGTTTATTTAAACATTTTAAAGTTGGTGATGGTTTGGATGTTTGCCCCTCCAAATCTCATGTTGAAATTGTGTGGAATGTGGGGCCTGGTGGGTGGTGTTTGGGTGATGAGGGCAGATCCCTCATGAATCATTTGGTGTCCTCCCCATGGTACAGTGAGTTCTCACTTTACTAGTTTGCTCCAGAGCTAGTTGCGTAAAAGAGCCTGGCACCACCTCCTCCCTCTCTTGTCCCCTCTTTTGCCATATGACATATTTGCTCCCTTTTCGCCTTCCACTTTGATTGGAAGCTCCCTGAAACCTTCACCAGAAGCAGATGTTGATTGGATGCTTCTTGTACAGCCTGCAGAATCATGAGCCAAATAAACCTCTTTTCTTTATAAATTACCCTGCTTCAGGCATTTCTCTGTGGCAAGGCAAAATGGACTAATATAGTCAGTAAAAAGCTTTTTGAAAACTGCAAGAAAGTGAGACTTATAATTTATGGCCTTTACTATGGTGGAACTTTGTCATGGCATTTTGTTGGGTAAATACATAATGTCAGTATCTTTGCTTTTTCCTTTGTTTTTCTTTGGTCAGATTTTCTAGAAAAGCCTCTTATAGTTAGCTGCCTAAGGAGTATAAGCCTCACAGGAGGAGAAGGCTGGGTGGAAGTGGTGATGGGTCTTATGATTTAGGATATAAATTTTGCTTTAATCCTGTGGTACCCTCTAGTCTCTGTTTTCAGAAATCTGCCTATCTTCTAAGGAGCACATTGGACTGGCTGAATGAAATGTGGAAGGGAATCTGGGGGTCAGATGACTTCTTAAATGACTTTCAGGCAGCTTTTCTGTTTTGAGTCCCACTTTTGTCCCCAAATCTAGAAATAATGGTTCTATGACATAAATCACGTTGATTCTGTTTTTCACACTGTGACTGATGATTGAGGTTTTCCATGCCCAGAGTTACTCCTTGTTTTTTCTGCTTTTCAGGTTCTAAAATTTTACTGCCACATCTTTTACTTCTCTTGTCTTTGGGGGCTTATATGCCTTATGAAAAAATCCTTTTACTTTTGAATGTTACCATTTATGGAGGGAGCAGTTGTAAATGTACATGTTTAATCTGCCACATTTACTAGAGTTTTTCTCAGTAACAATTTTTTAAATTTTTTTAAAATTAGGAAGACTCTCACTCTTTGTTTAGAGTTCTAAGATTTCTTTTGGTTGTCCACCGCTTAACTCTATTTTAAGTTTTCTTTCTATACAGACATTACTAACTTTCATGTAGTCATATTGTTCCCAATTATTATCTTTATGATTTCTAGGTTCTTTTTTTAAAAGAAAGTCTCCCTCACATTGAAGTTAAACAGATAAAACACAAATTATCTTTTGTCCAGTTAAAAGTACATGCTCTGATTATTTATATTAGCAAAAGACTGGAAACATCTCAAAAATGTCCAGTAACGAAAAGCTAGTTATTGGTCTCACAATGGAACACTGAGCAGCTAGCTGTAAAAAGGAATTAGGAATCTTTTTGTGTACTGCTCTGGAGTTATCTTTAGGATATATTGTTAAATGAAATAAAAAAAGCACAGAATGTTTATAGATTGCTACCTTTTGTATGATAGAAGAGAATATGAACAAATCATTTGTTTATATTTTTAAAAAGGAATGATGAATGGCCAAACAAAACTTATGAAAGTGGTTAGTTTTAGGCAAGGGGAGAAAATTGAGGAGAGGCAGATGTGGAAATAAGATATCTGAGTTATTCCTTGATTGTACCTAGGTTTGACTTTGGAATCATGTAGCTGTTTTACGTACTATATGGAATACATAACTAAATCAAAATGAAGTCACGGTTTTTTAAATGTATAAGCAAATGGATAAGTAACTTAACTATCAAGCAATCAAGTTAATGACATATCCCTGCAGAGAAGAGAATTACTTTAAGTGATCTAATTTTTATTGTAATTTTTTTTAGTGAGATATATTCTAAGGTTAAAAAATCCTTAAATGAAGCAGATTAACCTGAGATAGTGTTAGAAGAAACCTTTGCGACCCCTCAGTGGACTGGAAGCACCAAATGGAGGTGCTGGTTTTGTACAGACTCATTTTTAAGCCATTAAAAATAATTCTTACTGAAAAAAAATCTTTAAAACAATTTTAAACTACAATCAGTAAATCTTTAGAAGTAATTTTGGTGTTGTTATTTTGAAACTCTTATGGATAATTGTAAGAGCAAATAAGTATTTCTGTGAATGTCATATGGAAGTAAAATTTTTAACATAAGAGAAAAAAGATAAAGGTATAAAACTAGTTAAAGAAAAAACCCTGAATCTTCAGTTCTTAATGAAAATAAAATTATGAACTTATTTTTTTTCTTAAGTTACGTTTTTCTTAGCATTTCCACTAAAAAGGCCTAGAAATAATGCCAGCTCCTTAATAATGAACTGTCATCTGTGTTGTAGTTTCTAAAGATCTTTTTGTTCAAGAAGAGGCAGGAATCCTTGAATAAATGGCTGATTGGAGGCCTAAGGAAATGTAGAGGATGATCATGAGATATCCCACCATTCTAGAAAGCAAGGAAGCTATCTATGACCAATGGGATAGTGTCAAAAGTATCTCAGAGCTAACCATAAGGGGCTTCCTACTGGCTTAAGATGGGTAATTTGAGGATAAAAAAAAATAATGACTGTAATGGATTGAAATACATAAAATGTATAAAAAATACATAGGTTTAAAAAGCTACTGAAATAAAAAAAATCTAGCAAGAATAGATTTTATTAGTTACCTGTTGAGGTTGCTAGGGCGCATAACTCATTACTTTGCAAATTGATAAGATTTAAACATTTTTCCAGTCTTTCCTATATAAACTGTTATCTAAAACGTTACTGAGGAAAAGTTCTTCATAGCAGCTAATAAATGCAAAGAAATGATCTAATTGGAAAATCACCATTTGGTAATCCTTGGTGAAATAGCAGATCTAGGAAATGATCACCAATAGATATTAAAATTATTAGGTGAAACGATGATGGGGAGGGCTACCTAATGAAAAGGTTGAGCTGATACGATCTCACCAACTGATTTTTAGCAGCACTAAAATTGGGGCATCCAGATATGCACCTTGTGCAATAGGAGGTACACAGCAGCAAGCAACTATAAGGTTATTTTACCAAGGACGAAAAGGAAAATAAATAAAAGAAACTGAACTTAAATCTAATTAAGCCTCTAGATCTAATGATCACTTTATAGGAAATATGGGGAACTGGAGAAACCAGTTAAGTGATGCCATGGTGAAGCAATTATCCAAATAAAGAAAAATAACTGTTTCTCCAACAAATCAGTGACATGGAGAAAGGAAAATAAGGGGCCTAAATAACCACAACAAGCTAATTCACTCTATGGAACTTGTTTGAATGCTGATTTGGGCAAACCTATCATAAAAAGACATCTTTAATGCTATCAGGAGAATTTTGGTATGGGCTAACAGAAGATATTAAAAAATTTAATTAATTTTGTTTAAAATAGAAACTTTATTAGAGATGTGTGTAAAATAACGTGTCTTGGATTTATCACATATTCATAATGAAGGCGGGGAAGAGAGGTCAGGAAATAAATAGATCAAAACAAGGCTGGCAAAATGTTCATAATTGGCAATTCGGGACCCTATTCAATCTACTTCTTACTGTTATTATTTTTTTTATTTGTTTAAAAAAAGAAAAACTAGAAAAAATAATTAAAATCGTGCTGCTCTAGAGCCACACAAGCCTGGGTTGAGTCCTCTTACCAGTTGTGTGATATTGTACAAGTTACTTCTGTTAGGTTTACCTGTATTTGTACAAATTGGATAATAATGTCTTCTTTATAGTGTTATTTTAAGAATGAATTAATGCATTAAAAATGTGTAGAACAGTGCCTGGCACATTATAACCATTTATTAAATTCTTATCTATAATTGCTATTAAAAGTGTCTAAGCCTTTGAGATTGGGGAACTAAATCCTGTTAATGGGATGGGGAACGTGTTGATAAGTGCTAAGAATGGAGAAATTAGGCTTATGTTTTTACTGTAGAAAATTGAGAATACTTAAACATATATGGGAATGGCCCCATGGGGTCTATAACCTTGGAAGTGTATAGTTTAGTTGCTTTACCCTCTCTATCTCTATATATTTTTCTCCATTCCACTGGAACTGTTCTCATTATTAGACATCTGCACATGGATGGGAATAGGATTATTGACATGTCTGAGAAAAGCTGGAGGAGGACTGAAAGGTAGCCAAGCAAATAAAGAGTTTTTGTGACAAGACTAGCTTTTTTGGTAGTGCTTTATGAAATTGAGATTTTATGAACTTGGAATCACTTTTGGGTATATCTTTTAGTCCTACAGGTGCTCATATAATTGCTCAGTTTTCGAAAAAACTTCTTGATGAAGATATTTCTATTTTTTCTGGATCGGAAATGTTGCCTGTCGTTAAAGGAGCTTTTATTTCTGTGTGTCGTCAAATATATAGTACATGTGAAGGCTTGCAGGTGTTAATTCCTTATAATTTGCATGAATCTATAGCAAAGGCGTGGAAGAAGGTATGTATTTTCAAGCTTCCTTTTTCCTCCCTGTAAATCTTTATTTCAAATATAGGTACCATTGTACTTTTATATTATGGATATAATAGTTTATTGGAGCAAATATGACTTCTTTAGCATCACAGTACTCTAAGGGACATAATACTTCTTCATTTGGCACAGACTGACTTCAGTACCTCCTCTCACAGTAGGAAAAATTTCTAAGACTTAATAAAGTCTTTTCTTCTGGTAGGAGAGACTTTAGGTAGATTTTCCTTGCATAAACTAACACTCTGCTTTGGAAGTTATTTTTAAGAAATTTTTAGGGATAGCTGGGTTTTTATTATGGATACTAGAGATCGTAATATAGCCAATAGCTGTGTATAGTATATATCAGTGGACTACTAAGTCTTTTTCACCCATTTTATATGGTTTATAAATGAAATTATTTACATGATATTAATACCCAAATAATTTAAATTTTGGAGAGAACTTAATTTTGATTTTCATTACATTAAGGATAAAAATGCACTATAAGAGATTCTATGAGTAGTGTTATCAGTAAGAAAAAGAATAACGTAATAACTTGTTATTTTTTAGACAAGTTTGCTATCAGAAAGAATTCCTACCCCAGTAGAGGGTTCTGATTCTGTTTCTTCAGCAAGCCAGGAATCTCAGAACATGTAAGTACAATTGATTAGTCATCTATTTATTATATTTGCTGAAATTATTTTAAAACCATTGAAATGTAATAGAATAATACAGCAAAAATGTTTCATAGGAAGGTAAATGAATACATACAGATTCAAGGAAAATTATAGTCTGGAAGAACTTTGGAGATCATATGGTACTTGTAACCTTTAAAAAAAATTAGCAGTCTTTATTATACCTGCTTCATCCTGTATTTACATTCTGAATTAGGAAACCGGACCTATTGGAGTGTTTCCAGAAAATTTGGAGAATTATCAAGTACTAAAATTGGAAAACTAACTGGAGGGTTCAGTAGAAATAAGATGTCTTCAAGTGTCAGTGAAGTCCATTTGTATTTAAAATATGATTTTTTCAAAATGTACTGGGAGTACATTTTGTTAATAATTAGGTTTTGGCATTGAAAGTTATTTAAATCAATATCAATTTAGATGTCTCTGTGATTCTTTATAAATATCAATAGGATATGGAGTCATATTAATGGGGAAAAATGTATGTATTAATATTTTAAACTAAGGTTTGGTGACATATGGTCCTGGATTCTCTTCTTACTGTGTATTTGAATGTTGGTATAGTCTAAAAAGATAACAATTAGGGAGAACTTTAAGGTTGTTAAAGAAATGTTGAGTTTTCTTATTTTCTAGTTAGGTATAGTTTAACTAAAAAACAATTTAAAAGCCTACTGCATTGCCTTAACAGGATAATGGTTCAACTAATAATTAATTCTCTAAAGGTTTGCTATAATTTTTTTCCTAGTATAGTTGTCACTTAAATCAACTGCTATGCTTTTTACATTGAGTGAGAAAAAATATTTCTGCAATTCATTTTTAAGTAATTTTTAGATTTTTTTCTTTCAAATCCTCTATTATAGTTTGTTATTATACTTTTTCATTTTTATTCATCCATTTATTTTCCACTCATTTATTCAGTTATGTATTGTACCAAGTGCTCTGCTGAGTGAGGATACTCATAGACCATAGAGAGCATATTGTATATTATGGAATACAAATAAGTAAATATACCTTGGCAATATAGTATGCTACATTTATATGACATAGTTTATAGAGAGTCCATTAGGAGCCAGCTTGTGTGGGAGTCCTTTCCAGAAGTTATTGTCAAACTTAGTTATAAAGGATACATGGATATTCATTGTGTAAAAAAGTGGGGGGATATTATTATATGTGGAAGAAATAGTGTGAGCTATAGGCCAGAAGTGAGAGATTGTGATTAATGTATTTAACATATTTTACTGTCAGTATTACTTTTAGCTTGAAAGAGTTGATAAATTTATATCTCGCTTATTCCCTCCTGTATCAGTTAACAGATGTAAAAGGCCAAACAAATCAAAACACCGGATAACATAGTCTTCCTAATATTGATCTCAAGAATTAGACAGATTTAATCCAGTCACAATTAGCAGTGTACAGCCATAGGCTTCTCTCAGAGGCAGAATTTACCACCATCTATCGTAACTACGTGGTATGTCAGAGCAGAATGTGTGCTCCCTATAGGAAGCTGGATCATAAAAAGGAAGTGAACTGAAGGAGAAACATTGCTTAGTCAAGCATGCTTAGGACATTCTGCAAATCTCCCTGGTTTCTTCTTCTATGGTGAGGGAAGAATAGGTGATTAGATGGAGAAAGGTAAACAGTGTTAACTGGGGAATGTGCTCCACATGGAAACTTAATGCTAGGGGAAAGGAGATTCCCCAACATCTGATATTAATATTAGAAAAACAAAAGGTTTAATAAAGTTCTTGATAGAATAAAACTGTTGATTTTTATTTGTGTCATCACAATAAAATTGCCTTGTAGAAAGAGTTGAGTGTCTTTTGTTTTTTTGCTTTAAGTGAAATAGTTGGTATGAGATAAGCATTATTTGTTTCTTGACTGTTTGGTAAAACTTGAGTGTAAAATGATCTGGAACAGTTAACTAGACTAGCTTCATGCCAGCACATAGTGGACACCTGACAACTATTTGCTAAATGCATGAATGAATGAATTAATGAAATTTCTCTTAACCCAAGACCCTAGTTTCTAAGCAGTACCCACAGTAAGATTAAGATTGATATGATAAAGGTAAAAATTGAGTGATCTGCTAGAATTAATTGATGAATATTTTTATACCTCTGACAAACTAATGTTAGCTATTTTGATCTTATATTTTCAGATAATATATTTTGGAAGTTCCCCTTTTGTTCTTCTATTTATATATAGGTGCTTACAAAGCTACAGAAAAGATAGAAGCTGTTGTGTAGCTATCATAGGGGATTACTGTCCTTTAAATCTAGACATTGATTCAAAACCCCAAATAAAATTTCTACAGTGCTGATTTGGTTGATATCAGTGATTGCAAGCTATATGAGACTATCAGTAGGGTGACTATACAGAAAAATATTTACAGAGCAAAACAGAAGATGCCAGGCCAACCCTAACCAAATTATCAAGGGGCCTCTGGTAAAACTGAAGGGTAAAGTAACAGAGGGTATCAAACTCAGCCTGTGATCCCAAAGAAAGTAAGCACTATAAACTTAATTTCCACAAGAGTATTGAACCCACTATAATATCTGGCCACTCAGGGAATGGTGTTTTTATAAGCTACCAAAGAAGTGTGAAGAAGTGTGATTCTTGCCATTGCCTCTCCCCCAAAGGAACAGGGCAATAAATGGAATTCAATGGCTTGGATTTTCTTCCCCTTTCGAAAAATTCAAAGTATCAAAAATTCAAAGTATTACTATAATGCGAAGGAGAATTAAACAGATTGTTGCAGAAAAGATATGTTAAAACATGTCATCTCTTTTATTTTCCAGAATTATGTATATTTTTTCATGTCATATAGTGATCTAACTTATGAATTTTTTGCCTGTGTTTTCTTTTATTTGGAAAGAGTCATGTAGACTTTTTGTTTTGTTGTGTTGTGTTTTGTTTTTGAAAGTGTAGACTTTTTTTGGTTTGTTTTTTGTTTTGTTTTTTTGCTCGGGCTAGAGTGCAGTAGCACTTTCATAGCTTACTGTGACCTCAAACACCTGGGTTCAAGCAATCCTATTGCCTCAGCCTCCCAAGTAGCTGGGACTACAGGCATGCACCACCATGCCGGGCTAATTTTTTTCTATACACTTTTAGTTGTCCAGCTAATTTCTTTCTGTTTTTAGTAGAGACAGGGGTCTCGTTCTTGCTCAGGCTGGTCTCGAACTCCTGAGCTCAAAGGAGCCACCCTCCTGGGCCTCCCAGAGTGCTAGGTAGACTTTTTATTGATTCATTTTCATTAATGGCTAATGACTCATTCAAACTTTCTATTTCTGCTTGAGTCACTTTTGATTATATTTCCTAAAAAATAAAATTACTCATATTGGTATATTTACACTTTTATTGTAAATCTGTTCAAAATATTTTTGTGTGTCTTAAAAAAATCTTGTTCTCCAGCTATAATTATTTCTCCTTTTTGATTCTTAGTATTTTTTGGCACTTTTCTCCTACCTTGACCAATTTATTACATTAGTTTATGCAGACTAGGTTTTGGTTTTATTAATGTTCTTGTTTCCTTCCGCCCTCCTTTTTTTCTCTCCTTCCTTCACATTTATAGTGGAGGAAAATAAGTGAAAAGGGATTGAGAACGGTTACTGAGAAAAACAATCGACATTAGCTATACTAATTAGGACATTTTGATATGTAGCATTTCCATTATTAAGCTGTTCTAAATATTTTTTGAAATTTCTATTTTTACTCTTTAATTCATGAAATATTTGGAATGCATTTTTAGTTTTCAAACATAGTTGTATTTACTATTTTATTTTATTATTGCCTTAGAATCATATATTCTTTCTGTAGAACATGGGTGGCATGATATGTATTCATTTAGGTTGATTTTACTTTGTGACCTACTAGAAGATCAGTTGAAAAAATATGTTTGCTTGAAAAAGCTATATATTCTTCATTGGAAGCTTATTTTTTTGTATGTGTGTAATTTTGTTATTAAAACTTATAATATCTCTACCAATATTTTGTCTGTTTATATATAATCTCTCACTATAAAAGTGGATTTTTCCAATTCTCTTTGTAATTCTGGGAGTTTTTTTAACATATAAACATTCTGTGCTGTTAGGAACAGAAAAGTTCGCTGTTATTTCCTGCTAACTTTTTCTTTTATTGTATAATGTCTCTCATGAATTATTACTGCTTTACTTTGTTTTAAATTTTATATTGTAGGATAACTATTGCTAAACCCATTTTGCTTTACTATTTGAATGGTGTATTAAGAATGTGTTTGGTTGCAGATAACTCAGTAAAGCTTTTTCTTAATACAAGAAGTCTTGAGGTTACGATTTAGGCAGGATGTATTGGCTTATTGATGTTGTTTGAGACCCTGTCACCTTTTGTCTTGTTTTTTTTTTTTTTTTTTTTTTATCATTAATCTATGCTTTTTGCCCTCTAGGTTGGACAGTGGGTAGCCAACCTTGACTTGGCAGCTGCTTTCTACAGGAAAGTGGTAGAGCCATATGCTTTCTTTTCATGATGCCTTGTCTTTTATTTAGCAAAGGCATCTCTTACTAGATTTTTTGTGAACATCTTATTGGATTTGTCATATGACCACCTCTGGTTGGATAGGATTGGTGAAAAAGGGTTGTAGATGGGAGTTGCATCAGCCAATCAGTACTATCTGTTATACATAGTTCTCTTCCAATCCCTTTACTTTCTACCATTTCGAGTAGAAAGAAAAGATTTTGTGTTTTTATCTAATCTGTAAGTCTATTTTTTGTATTAGACGTGTTTAGGTTTTTTTTCATTTTTGTGATTTTTGGGACTTATATTTCTCTTATTTTGTATTTTCTGTTTATTTACTTTTCTCCTCCTTTATTCATTTATCTTAGGTTGATAAAATTTTTACTGGTTTACTTCTTTTTACTGGTTTTGAATTTATAAGTTGTATTTTTTTTTTAAAGATGTCAATGTATATACTTAATTGCATCTTTTTTAAAACAAAGTACAAAGTAATTAGTAATTTGTATCACATTTTGCAATGCAGCATGGTTTTCAGCACGCTTTGACTAGTCATTGATACTCTAAACATTCCATAATTCTCAGTCTTATTATAGTTATACTCACTATTTCTTTGTACCATCAAATATTAAATTTCCTGATACTTTTTTAAATCTATTTTTTGAAACTTGTGGCCTGTTCTTTCTGATGGGCTTACTTTTTTTTTTTCTGTATATGAAGTATATTTTTAAGTTGCTAATCAGTTATCTTTTAATTATTCTTTAAGATTAAAGGTTAGTAAAATGCCCTTATCTTTTTATATCTTAAAGTATCTGTCCTCCTTCCGGGCTATACGGATACTATCCTCTCCAAACACACATGGTCACTCTTAAATGGTAGTTTATCTGGGTATAAATGTTTAGATAGACAATTATTTCTCATCAATATCTGAAGCTATTACTCCATTGCCATCTGAAATAGATGGTAACTGATAAATCTATTGTCAGTATAATTGTATTTCTTTTTTAGGTCACATCTTTCTTTCTTTTTTTTTGTTTTTGAAGTTTGCCCTTTCTGTGATTTAAGTTTATCCTGCATGATACTTTGAATGATCTTTTAATCTATATCCTTAATTGTAGAAAATTCTCAGTATTTTAAAATTTTTAATTGAAAAATAATAATTATGTATATATTTGTAGAACACAATGTTTTTCAAGTATTCCTTCCATTCTTGTCTCTTCGAAGTCTTGTGTTTTTTTTTGTTTGTTTGTTTTTCTGGGGAAAGTTGTTGGCTTTCCTTATAGAAGTGTTCTGAGAAAAAAATATCATTCCCCAAAAGTAAAATAAATTAGTCTATGGAAATAAAAAAGGTATAATATGTATCATATACTTTTGAAAGTCAGAAGATAGATACTTTAAAATGAAAAGAAAGTATGGAAATAATGGAGAGTTGAGGCTTGGGGAATCTAGGAGTAGCAGAATTATGATAGGAAAACAGAATGAAATTAAGGCATGGATGAGAAAACATAGGTATAATAAACATACTGACATATGAAGTTAATATTTGATTAATTCAGTGAAGGAAAATTATTGGTATAGAATATGTAAGAACAAAAGATTTCACTAACAAAGAAACTGTGACTTTTATCTTATTTTTAAACATTTCTTGAGTAATTTGCAACCAGTGTATACTCTGTAGCTTTAATTATCAGCAGTATTAAGCTGAGAGATTCTTTTCAGTTTTAAGTATACTAAAGAAAGTTCTACCTTTCTTTTACCTGTTTCAGTATGGCTTGGGAAGAGAATTTGTTAGATGATTTATTAAATTTTGCTGCCACCCCCAAAGGATTACTACTTCTTCAAAGAACAGGTGCCATCAATGAATGTGTGACATTTATGTTCAGCCAATATGCAAAAAAATTACAGGTATGAATTACCATCTGCCACAGGCAAAAGGAATTTTTGTTGTAAAAGCCATTAAGAACGTTATTTTGTTTTCTGTGCATGAAGAAGTTATTAAGCCTCAATTAAAAAGCCATATAGCATTGTAATATTTAACTTGATTTTTTTTTTAAGGAAAACATTACAGAGTTGATATTGGTGTCTGTGGCAATATTTAAAGAATTGCAAACTCCCAGAAGGAATTGAAAAAATTCAGTTAATCATCCAGGTGTCTTATAAATATGATATCAAACATCTTTATAAACTGAAACTCGGTGGAACTTTCCGGTGGTGGGGAAACCTGTTGAGTCTAAATTTGTTATCTCACATTTTAAAATAAACAAATATTTTTAGAGGAGTTCTGTATTCTACTGTTAAGTAAAATTTACAATATAATTTAACCTTTAAACAGTTAGAGGCCACTAAGTTGTATTCAACTTTTTTCTGTCGTAATAAATATCCCTAGACTTTTGGGCTTTTTAGGATCTTAGGTATGCTTTTAAAAATGTTTTTCTGAGTTTGGTTTTGCTGTTCTTATCATCTTGAAGGAATATCTAGTATGCCAATCTAAAAAAAAATGTAACTCTACATATAACATGTATAAAATATTAGCATGCAATGTTTTCTTGCTTCTCATTGCTGTACCTTATTTATGTTGTTAGATCAGCAGGCATAAAAAGTTTGGCTATGGAGTTTTGTTTACACAAGTAGCATCAACAGCAGCAGGAGCCATAGCACTACAAAATTCAGGTAAGTTTTTTTCTTTTAATTAATATTATAGTTATTTTAAATGAGGAAGCCAACAGAAAATTTAATTGATGTGATCACCTATCAAGATACTTACTCTATAGTTCTATTTATCATGTTAGACCTTATGTAAAAGAAAGTTACAGGGTTTCTTTTTTGTCTTCTTCCATCAAATTCCATGAGATATTTCTTTTTTTTTCTCTGAAATATACAGATCATTATTCTCTTTCCTCAGAACAGTGGCACATAATGGATTAAACTGAAACAAACTTGATGGTTTAAGAATCCTCCTGATCTTATAAATCAGAAAGATATCATCCTCTTAATACAGTCACATCTTAAAGGACGCATCAGAATTTACACTTTTGATAGTTATCACACATATATATGTATAATTTCCTATTATTTTTCTTCTTCTTTCCTTCTTGAAAGCATTTGTCTCACCACTTAGCTTTCGAACTATCTTTGAAGTTTACAGTCAGTATGTATTCTTTATTATCAATTGGATTTTTAAGAAGTTAAAACACTGGAAATTTATTATGTCATATGTTAAGGTTATCTGCTCTCTGAACAGGATATGATCCCTAATGAAGATGCTTTGATAATATTTTTCAAGGCTTAGAGTTGAATAATAACATCAGTAATCACAATAGATTTTCTCCTTAAATGAAAATATTTTCCTATAGTGTATTTTAAATTCTTATTTTAGCTGAACTAATTTGGACCACTTGTATTATAAAACATGTTTCTTGGCAAAAATTGTTCTAAACTGAACCATGTATTTTACTCTTAGAATAAAATCCACATAGCATAGTAATCAGGGCACATTAATTGAAGCATTTGGAGACTAGATTTAATTTTGGATCTGATCTTTAGTCAAGTCATTAAGGTTTTGAGCTTCATAGTCTCAAACTTTTTATAAGAAGGTGAAATGTAGTTTTTCATAGGTTAAAAGAAGATCACTCTGCATTGAGTAAGGTTAAAAAACAAAAAAAAAAAAAAAAGAAGAAAGACTTCTGCTGCTTGAGCTCCTATGATGTCTTAGATACTATATTAGGAAGTTTATATGTATATGGAAACCGTGGAATGTAGCATTATTATTTCCATTTTCAAATGGGGGAACTGAATCCCCCCAAGAAGCCAGGGGATTTTTGTAACGATATACAATTAATAAACTGGTGGGTTTGGAATTAAAACTCAGATATTCTTTATTTTAGAACCCATATTTTTTTCTGTTATACCAGAGGACACTTTCTGCTCTAATATTGTTATTAGGAACTTATTTAATGATTAGATGTTATCCTTTTACAAATTTTCATGACTTGATTTTTCATAGAAGAATTTAATCAGTTTAATACTCATTTTCATTTAGTTATATAGATCTTACTCATGAAAATTTATAGATTGTGTTGAGGTAAAAGTGTGATATGCAGAATTTTCTTAAACATATGAGATTACAAAGAAAGTAATAGTGTTGTAATTATGTTCCTTTATTGTAATATAACTATCTCGGTGCCTGCTCTGCCTCCTGATATTTCCTTTTCTTCTGTCATCCTTTAAACATACAACCTTTCAGGCTGCCTTACGCTGTCAGGTCATTTGCGGAACACAGTATAAGCCTTATTATTTTTCAGAAAAATGTGCTCAGAAGTTATTGGTGCAAGGATAAAAACTAAGTCTCAAAAATCAGCAGTCTTCCAGGGAAGTCGTCTCTCAGAATTCAGTCATTACAGAATCTTATGTTAGATTAACGATAGCAATTATCATTTCTACCAAGAGATTATTTCTTATATAAGATAGAAGTTTGTATCTTCTGTCATAGTAGACTAATTTTGTCAGAGCAATAATCATATCTTTTTATAATCTAAAGAAATATTATGCTGTAAATATGTAAAATAATTTTTCTTAGGATTTATTAATGCACTTATAACTGAATTATGGTCCAACCTGGAATATGGAAGAGATGATGTTAGAGTAATCCATCCGAGATCTACTCCAGTGGATCCTATTGATCGAAGCTGTCAAAAGGTGAGAATTGATTTATCTATATAATAGTATACAGATTTGAAAATGTATCTCACAGAAATGATTTCATCCATACTTTATCTATATTTAGTTACAACCAGCAGACTTTCTTATGTAAGTCTTTCCCCTCTTTTTTCACTTCCAAACTATTTTTTATTTTCAAAATGAATTTAGTGAACAACAAAAATGCCAATCTTCCTTGGGAATAATATTTTGCAAGAATGCTTTTCCCTTATAATTTTTATTAGTTTTCCTCCTTTAATAAAGAGTAATAATGCACCAGGAATAGTATGCAAAAACAGACAAATCACTGAAATAAAACCAACAACCAAAATAAAAATCGAAGAAGCTTTTTGCTGTTGAGCTTGAATTTAATAGAAAATAGGATTATTTAAAGAAAGTAGCAGAGAGAAGATGCTGTCATTTAAAGTAATGTGAGAAAATTTTTTGAAGTACCTGTACTATGTTCTAATGCAGTGGCTTTTATATATATAACATATTCTCTGAATTTCACTAAAATGAAGTGATGATTCCTAACTTAACTTTGACTTACTGGCAACCTGGACAATTTTCATTCAAAAGTTGTCATGAAATTATTTTAAAAAACAAAACCAAAAATCTCTAACATTTCAGAAGTTTCTCTTTCTGTAATGGTGGACTAGTTCATTCTTACAGAAAATACTTTTAAACTCTGGAAAAATAATTTAAAAATCAAGTAGTTAAAAGCATTGGAATGACCAAAAATAGGCAGAAAATGGGGTAGGGAGAGTTAATGTATAGATGAAGAGAATGGTATTGCCTGAGAGATTCTGGATTTAACAGATTGTTGATTAATGGCAAGAACCAGTTGGTGCTCCATAGATAGAAATCCACAATTGAAAAAGCTTAAAAAACCAGAATGCTAAGTTTAGGTTTATACAGCACCTAGATAATGGAAAACTGGGTGCCCTGGAAAAGAGTCACAGGAAGTCACTCTGAACTCTGTGTATATATTTTGCTCAACATTCGACTATGCATGTGAACTTCACAGAGATATGAGATGCTGCTCACCACTCATGTCAGAGTTTAGAGTTCAAGTTCAGCCAATGTAACTGCTAAATTAAAAATCTATGCTTTTTGGGGTAATATAACAGAAGCCACGATCTCTATAGCATATCTTCACAGTGTATAGTATGCAATTTAAAATTACTAGACATATAAAGAAAAAGGGAAATATGACTCATATTCAAGAAAAAGGCAACCAATAGAGATTATGCAATGAAGAATTTTAAGTTGTTATTATAAATAGAATATAAAGGAAAATATTATGAATGAACAAATTAGAAATCATAGTAAAGAAATAGAAACTATATAAAAGAACCAGATAGAAATTCTAGAATTAAAAAAAGTATTTGAAATAAAAATTTCTAGATGGGCTTAACAGAATATTTGAACATGATAGAAGAAATTGTCAGTGAACTTAGAACAGGTCAATAGAAACTATACATTCTAAGGAACAGCAAATGAAAAAAAGAAAAGCTTCAGTGATTTATGAGACCATATCAAAAGGTTTAACATGTATCTAATTGGTTTACCAGAAATATGTAAGAGAGAATGGAGCAGAAAAATATTTGACTACGTGATTGCTAAAAATCTCCAAATTTATTGAAAGGTACAAATTTAAAGATAAGAAATGTAATGAATCTCAAGGAGGATTACGAAAAGAGAATAAAATGAAATACCCATTAAGGCTCATTATAGAGAAACTTAAAAAAAACCTGATAAATAGAAAATCTTGAAAGAAGGCTTAGAAAAATCACACATTACATGTAGAGGATTAGCAGAAAAGTTTGCTACTATCTCATTAGAAACAGTGGGGGCTGGTAGGCAATAGAACACCTTTAATGTGCTGAAAGGAAAAAACAAAAAGAAGCAGTCACCTGGAATTCTACATACAGAAAAAGCATACTTCAATATTTAAAGAAAGAAATTTAAAAATAAACAAAGGCTAGTGTCAGCAGACCTGCATTTCAAATAATGCCAAAGGAAGTTCTTCCTATTGAAAGACAATAATATTAGATGGGTATTTGGATTTTCAGGGTGGAAAGAAGGAATTGCAAATAGGTAAGTGAGTATAAAAGCCTTTTATTTTTTTCTTTTAATTGTTTTAAATATTTATAAATATTTAAAACAAAATTATGATATAGTGGGATTTCTCTTGTACTTAGAGGTGTTATTATGACACCTATAGCATAAAGAAGGGATCCCCAACCTATGGTGAGTTCTATAACTATTTCACTATATATGGCAATGTAATAATAATAGAAATAAAGTACATAATAAATGTAATTTTCTTGAACCTTTCCAAAGCTATCCCTCCCCACAACCATCCGTAGAAAAATTTTTTTCCATGAAAACGGTCCCTGGTGCTAAAAACATTGGGAACTGCTGGCATAAAGGACAAGATAATTGTATCATGGTATATGGTATATGAATCTGTCTGGTAACAGGGTTCTTAAATTTTACATAAGGTCCCACAATATTGCTTAATCCCTAGGAAATATTTCTAATCAAATTTAAGGTTACAGGGATTTTATTCAATTTCTTTGACTTTGCATTAGAAATGTCCGTATAAACTAAAGATTAGTTTTTTTTTTCTTTAAAATATACTGTGTATTCTCCTAATCTATGTACTGAAAGATCCAGAAACAATGACAATTCATAGTAGTAAACAGTCCTAGTGCCCACCTTGTAATTATAATCTCTAAATATTATTCCCTAAGGATTCTTTTTATCTTTGGGATCTAATTTTTTTTGTCCTTTAAATTGTGGAAAACAGTTATGTAGTTTCAATATAATAAGGTATATTCAAAAATTTACTTCCATTCCAGTTCCACTTCTTCTATTTTCTTTTCTTTTCTTTTTTTTTTTTGGAAGATGGTCTTGCTCTGTTGGCCAGGCTAGAGTGCTGTGGCGTCAGCCTAGCTCACAGCAACCTCAAACTTCTGGGCTCAAATGATCCTCCTGCCTCAGCCTACTGAGGAGCTGGGACTACAGGGATGTACTACCATGCCTGTCTAATTTCATCTCTTCTATTTTCTCTTTCTCTCTCTCTATAGTGTGTTGTTCAGTATGGTAGACAATAGCCCTATGTGGCTATGTAAATTCATATTAATTAAAATTAAAAATTCAGTTCCTCAGTTACGTTAGTCATATCTTAAGTGCTCAATTCCGCTTTAGCTAGTAACTACCATGTTGTATAGTTCAGATTATTTAATATTTCCATCATCACATAAAGTTCTATTGGATAGTACTTCCTTAGGAAAGCACTGAAAATAATGTAAAGAGATCTAGCTAACAAATTTTTAAAATTCTAAAAAAATATGCGTGGAGTGAAGAACAAAGGAACAGAAAATGGGTGGGGAGAAAAAGAAAAATAGGAAAATGGTAGTTCTAAATGTATCCATATAAATAATTGCACTAAATGTAGAGACTAAATATTCTGATTAAAATAGAGATTGTCAGAGTGAATAAAAAAAGAATACCCAATTATGTGCTATCTTTAGAAATTTACTTTGAAGACACAGATAAATTGAACATAAATTAATGGAAAAATATATACAGAGAAACAGTGTGTATTAGAAGACTGGCATGGCATTATATAGTGTCAGATATAAAGAAATGTTAGATTAAAAGAAACATTTCAGAATGATAATATGGTCAATATACTAAGAAGACATAATCGATATGCTCCTAATAGCAGAGATTGAAGCATTAAAATAGAATATTTGAAGCATTAAAATAGAATTTAAGGAAGAAACAGACAAATCTACAATTAGAGTAGAAGATTTTAACATCTCTTTTAGCAATTGATAGATCAACAGATTATGTGTAAAGACTTACATTATATGAATGACACTATTAATCACTTGATCTAATTAATATTTATAGTATATTTTACTCAGTGATTGCAGAATACACATTCTTTTCAAAGATACCTGGCATGCTCACAAAGATAAGAGTGTTGGATGAAGTGCAAGCCTAAATAAACATAAGATGATTGGAATAATGCAAAGTATGTTCTGTAACTGCAATGAAATTAATTAAAAATTAATAGCTAGAAACTAGAAAAATATCTAGAAATTAAATAACACACTTCTTAATGTTAATAACCTGTAGCTCAAAGAAGAAATCACAAGGGAAATTAGAAAATATTTCAAACTGGATGAAAATGAAAATATCAAATATCAAAATGTGTGGATATAGCTGAAGTATTGCTAAGAGGGATATTTTAAACTTTTAATTTTTATATTAGAAAATAAGAAAGATCTAAAATTAATGTCTCAAGTTTTCATTCAAAGAGACTAAAAAAAGAAGAGCAGATCATATCCAAAGCAAATACAAGAAAGAAAATAATAAAGATTAGAGCAGAAATCAATGAGACAGACCAAACTAGAGAAAACTAACAAAGCTAAAATTTGGTTCTTTGAAACGATTATTAGAATTGATAAACCCCTCTCTAGATTGACCAAGAAAATAAGAGAGCCCAAATTACCAATATCAAGAGTGAAAGAGGGGTATGACTGGTATGACTGACAATCCCACAAATATTAAAGGATAATAAGTGAATATTATGATTTGCTTTAGGCCATCAGTTCAACAACTAAGATAAAACTGGAAAATTTATTAAAAATACACTTACCAAACTGAAACTGATCCAATAAAAAAGGAAAAACTGAATAGCTATGTATCTGTTATAGAAACTGAATTTGTCATGAAGAGCCATCTCATACAAAGAAAACCAGATGGTTTCACCTGTGGATTCTATGAAACATTTATAGGAGAAAGAATACCAATTTTACGCAAGCTTTTTAAGAAAAACAGGTAGAGGAAAGAAACACTTTCCAACTTTTGAGGCCAGCATAATATACTGATAAAGAAATGACACAAAAACATTACCAAAAAAAGAGAAAATTACAGATCTCTATCTTGGTGAGTATAGACCAAAAATATTTAATAAAATATTACCAAACTGAATTCAGCACTATATAAAAGCACCATTTGTTATGATCAAATGGGATTTATCCCAGGAATGCAGCAGAGTTGACTTAAAATTCCAAAATAAAAATACAGTTTACCATATTAACAGAACAAAGAGAAAACTATTAAGATTATGTCAATAAATGTGAAAATAGCATTTGACAAAATGTTATACCCTTTAATCCTTAATCTGATAAATGCTATCTTTGAAAAACATACATCTTGTATCATATTTAATGGGGAGATATTGAACCTAAATTTAGTTCACTCTTAACCACTTTTATTTAGTATTGCATTAGGTCCTAGTGTGACAAGAAAAAAACAGAAGGCATACAGATTGGAAAGAAAGATATAAAACTATCTATCTGAAGATGGCTTGATTCTCTCATCCAACAACAAACACAATCCCCCCCACCCCTGCCTCCCCGCCATCCCCTGCTGCCAAGCAAAAGATCCTCTCCCTAAATCTAAGTGCCACTCTAGTGTCTTCTGGTGGTTTACAATGTAGCAGAGGCTTTAGAGTTAGTCAGACTTGGCTTCAGATGCCAACTGTCCCTCAGAATAATAATTTTCTTACAGTTGTACATATTGAGAATTAAAATAGGTAATGTGCATAAATATTAGTAATATAGTACTTAGCCAAAAGTGAGTTAGTTCTCATGTAATGGTAGCAGTTATACTATTATCATTATCTAGTCTTCCATCGCCCCTTCTTCACCAAACTACCTTACTACACATTGTCTTCACTGACCTTTCCTCTTCAGACTTGTATTTCCCTGAAACTACCTTTTTAAATAACTTTCTGATTACTTTGTCCTTGAACATGTTTTAAATACACCTGCTATAATAAGTGTAACACATCTCTGTCATGCTTAAAACTTCCAAGTCCAATCTTGTTTATTTATCCCCCACCAATATTATCTACCTTCAAAACCAAGCTCCTTTAGAGCATTTTATCTAAAATCTAAAATGTAATTCCCACTACTTTTCTGAAAACACTTTGTTTTTTCTTTTTGCTACAGGATAAAGATAGAGCTTATTAACATAGCTCATCTCTGCCTGGTCTGTATGCCTGATATTTCTATAGAGTCACCTCTCATGTCTCCCTGCTTTGCTTTATAATGTCATCTTCCTTAAAACTCCCTATTCCTTTCCATAAAGCAGTACCATCAGGTCATTTTGATCACTGTTTTAAATGATTTCTTAGTGTATTTGTCCAGCTTTACACTGTGAGTCCTTGAGAACAGGGACCATTCCTTTATTCACATTTTTATTGTTAGCCTCTGGCACAATTCCTAATAAGTGGCTGGCATTAAAATATTTTGAGTGAATAAATAAGCGAATAGATGATCATTATCAACCTGAAAGATTTGTAATTCATAAGAATAGTTTTTGGCTTGGGGAATTAATTTTCTGCTTTAGTCTTAAAATATATCAAACATTTGACTTTCCATTAGTTTCCTTATCACTATTGTACAAAACCTTATTCTCCTCTTCAAAAATTGATGAAGTAGATTTATGTTTTGTGCTACTATGAATTTTAGGATAATTAATGTTTGATATTAACAAAAATTTATAATATTTTTGTAGGAACAAATGATTACATTGTAAATACTTTTAGTTCCAGAAATGCTTAGAACATCACAATTTTATAGTAGGCTAATGTCTTTAAAATTCCCAGTGTGTGAGAAATGAATTGTTTGTTCTAGAAACAAGTTACTGAAATCTTCTTAATCTTTTTAAAATTTTGTTCAGGTTGTTTTTGTTCAAATACAGTTGTCTAGTTGTTTTGACCTAACGTTCTACTGAATTTGTTTGGAGTAGTATATCAGATGTTACCATGATTATATGTAGTCCAAATTGTTTTATTTCTTAGGTGGAGGGAGGCTCTATAAACACCAATTGAATTCTTCATGTATAAATAATACAAAAATCCTCAATATATTGTTGTTATATGTGATTTATAAAGATCACATGTATTTTTCTATCAAAGTGAACATTAAACTTTTTTTGTAATCTGTCATGGTTATAATACACAGGAAAGACACTTTAAACGTAAAAGAGGATTATTTATGATAGTATCTAAACATGGCTGGATTAATATTAAGAACATTATGAAATGCATATTCAATTTATAAAGAAATTTTTAGCTTGTGTTTTTTTGGCTTATCTGTCAAGTCTCAGGATGAACTAAATTGGATTAAACATAAAGGTATAATGAAATCTGTTTTATTAATGATCTTTCTAGTCAGTACATGGTGATTAGTGAATTAGTTTATACAGTGGTTTCCTAGGTGGCTGTGAACCATGTAGTTTCCCTGTGTTTTCCCTGCAATTTATATATAGAGAGAATTAATAGACATATTCTTCAAACATTCTTTCCTTGTTAATTAGTTTTTTCCTCTCCATAGTGCATACTTCTTGCATAGTGTTCTTTTAGTAGGCATTTAGTAAATGACAACTAATTTATTACATTTATTTAGCTATTCTTTATGATTTCTTTATTGCTATTCAAGCAGATATTAGCCTTAAATCATGGATTATTTTCTTTTTAAATTGGTTAGAAATTCCATCTTCATTTTATGGAATATCATATTAGGGAGAAAATATGGATACTTTTAAAAAACTTAATGTGAGTTCATTTTTTAACTGGAAACATTTGTTGAAAACTACTATGTGTCAAAATTATTCACTATATAGGTACTGTTATTTGTTGAATAACACTGCATTTGGTATAATAAGAGAAGAGATATAAAATGGACTTGATTTTTCTGGGTCCTCAAGCTAGGACTGTAGAATAAGGGTGACAGTGTTAAATAGTGTCTGAAGATTATATTGTGATTTGTAATGAGTGACCTACGCATGGAAATAAGAAAATACAGATTATTTCTGCAACCAACTTTCTGAATGTGTGTCATTGGCCAAGCCACTTCACTTGACCTCAAGTATATTCATCTGTTAAATGAGAGATTGAACTTAAATGTTCTTGTTAATTTTCTAAGTTTTCAATTTTCTGATTCTAGTGAAAATTATCAATTTGTCTTACTCTCAGTTTTTCTGTGTCTAGTGAAAATTTTTAGAAAATGACACACAGAAAACTTAATAATTACAAGTAAGCACAATTACTATAATACAAACAAAAGAGTATTGACAGAATATAGGGCTTTGTAGATATGCATGTAGTTAATTGGAAAGTCTTTAGAAGAGATGTTGGGGTAAACTTTGGAAAGCTTAGAAAGTAGGATAATGAGTAAGTGGGAGGAGCATATTAGTAGGATAAGAAAGCATGTATAGGTGGCAGTCAGTTAAAGGAGACCACAGGCAGATTTGACTGACCAAAGTGGAGAATTCATGTGGGGAATAATAGGAAATGAGGCTTTTGAGATTGTGAAGAGAAGAAAAGTGTCAATTAGTAAAGTGCCTTGAACGTCCAGCTCAGGAGTTTAGATTTGATGTTTGGTGATGGGCAGCCACTGAATGCATTTGAGCTGGGGAGTCAAAAGAATAAAATGTGCTTGAGAAAAATATTATAGTTGCTTTTTAATAAGAGGAAATGAGAGCAGGGAGCTTAAAAATTTTGTGGAGAAAGTTACTTAGTATGATCGTACCTGAAAATAAGCTGGTTCTGATAGGAAAAGCCATGAATTTTAAAATTAACCATAATATTTATGTTAGTGGGATTTTAGTGAATATAGTTAAAAGATATAGCCTTGTGGCCTAAGGGCAAGAATATATAGAATTTAATATCTTGCTGTACAGTCTCTATTATTCTCTTATATATGAGGTATAACAGTGCAAAGAGTGAAAAAGTTGGATTATTGAATTTTTATGTCAGATCGAAACTTTGCAAGAGATACATAGCATTTTAAAACATTTTCCAAACTTCACGTATTATGTTCTATAACAGTTGTTATGTCTGCATTGTCAGCTTGTAGATTACTGGTATTCATGTTAGCTTTTTTATACTTACCATATATGTAGGTATTTCATATTTATGTGAATTAATTATAATTAGGCTTATTTAAAAAATTAAAGTAGCCCCTACAGTCATATAGCTATAAAACTTTAATGATTTTTCCATGGATATGGTTGAAAAAAAATGAACCATTTAAAAATGACCATTTTCTTTCTCTCCGTGTAGTCTTTTCTAGCACTGGTGAACTTGTTATCCTATCCGGTTGTTTATGAGCTGGTAGGCAATCAAGATCTTCCTAATAAAGCAGAATATTCTCTTCGTGAAGTCCCAACATGTGTCATTGTAAGTCATTTTCTTTCAATCATTCTCTTTTATAAAGGCTACTATTTGAAGTTAGTAGTAAAAATGCAGTTTGACTAAAAAAAGTAAAAGAAACATTATTTTATGGCATTAAAAGAATGATTTTTAAATTTTACTCATAGATTATCAATTTTAAATTATCTGTAAATGGGCTGGGTACAGTGGCTCACGCCTGTAATCCTAGTACTCTGGGAAGCCAAGGCGGGAGGATTATTTGAGGTCAGGAGTTTGAGACCAGTCTGAGCAAGAGCAAGACCCCATCTCTACTAAAAATAGAGAGAAATTAGTTGGCCAACTAAAAATATATATAGAAAAAATTAGTCATGCATGGTGGTGCATACCTGTAGTCCCAGCTACTGGGGAGATTGAGGCAGGAGGATTGCCTGAGCCCAGGAATTTGAGGTTGCTGTGAGCTAGGCTTATGCCACGGCACTCTAGCCCAGGCAACAGAGTAAGACCCTGTCTCAAAAAAAAAAAAAAAAAAATTATCTGTGAATGGAGTCTTTGACCCAGGTCACCTAACAGTCCCAACACCTATCAGAATATAAGGCTAACTTTCCCAATCCGGGAAAGAAACTTTGCGTAAATATGAGTATATGTATGAATGAATTTTAGGTGATTTATTATGTTATTAGTCATACCAGTGCTGTTCCTTCATTGGCTAGGATAATTAGGAATAAATTGTATCCAAGGAATACTTGAATTTTTAAAAACTGTGTCTACTTTTAGAAATTATCTATTGATAACATATGAAGTGAAGTATAAAGATAGTGCCTTTATTATTTAACATTAACTTAGATTCTCTTATCTTTTTTTCCTTGAAGTGTTTCAATTGTCTCTTGTGCTTACTTGTTTTTGACACTTCTTAACTACTGATATATATCAGAGTTTTTGTGGGTTTGGTTCCACTTACTGCAGTAAAGTGAATATCACAATAAAGCAAGTCACAAATTTTTTGGTTTCCCAGTACATATAAAAATTATGTTTATACTGTAGTCTATTAAATGTACAATAACATTATATCTAAAAATACCCTATGTATGTAGCTTAATTTACAAAATATTGCTAAAAAATGCTAATGATCATCTGAGCCTTTAGCAAGTCATAATCTTTTTGCTGACGTAGGGTCTTATCTTAATGTTGATGGCTGCTGACTGATCAGGGAGGTGGTTCCTGAAGGTTGGAGTGGCTGTGGCAGTTTTTAAAAATAATACAACAATGAAGGTTACTGCATTGATTGACTTTTCCTTTCACAAAAGATTTCTCTGTAGCGTGTAAGACTTTTTGATAGCATCTTACCTACACTAGAAGTTCTTTCAGAATTGGAGTCAATCCTCTGAAACCTTACTGTGGCTTTATCAACTAAGTTTATAGAATATTCTGAATTTTTTGTTGTCATTTCAACAGTGTTCACTATATTATTACCAGGAGTAGACTGTATCTCCAAAAAAACTGCTTTCTTTGTTTATCTATTAGAAGCAACTACTTATTTGTTAAAAGATCACAGCGATTCAGTCACCACTTCTAATTCTAGTTCTTTTGCTTTCTACTACACCTGTAGTTACTTCTTCCTCTGAAGTCTTGAACTGTTTTAAGTCATCCATGAATGTTGGAATCAACTTTTTCCAAACTCTTGTTAATGTTGATAATTTGACCCCCGTCCAGGAATCACAGATGTTCTTAATGGCATCTAAAATGTTAAATCCTTTCCACAAGGTTTTCAATTTACTTTGCCCAGGTCCATCAGAGGAGTCAGTATCTATGGTAGTTAGTGCCTTATGAAATATATTTGTTAAATAATAAAATTTGAAAGTCAAAATTACTCAATTTATGGGCTGCAGAATGGATGTTGCATTAGCAGGCATGAAAATGATGTTAATCTCCTTGTACCTCTCAATCAGAGCTCTTGGGGACCTAGGTGCATTGTTAATGAGCAGTAATATTTTGAAAGAAATCTTTTTTTCTGAGCAGTAGTTCTTAATGATGGGCTGAAGATATTTGGTAAAGCATACTATAAACAAATGTGTTATTATCCAGTCTTTATTCTTCCATTTATAGAGCACAGGCAGAGTAGATGCCTCATAATTCTTCAGGGCTCTAAAATTTTTGGAATGGTAAATGAGATAATGGCTTCAATTTAAAGTCACCAACTGGATTAGCCCTTAACAAAAGAGTCAGCGTGTCCTTTGAATATGGGCATTGACTTCTCTCTAGCTATGAAAGTCCTAGATGGCATCTTCTTCCAGTATAAGGCTGTTTCTCTGCATTCTTTAGCATAGCCAACTTCATCCTTTTCTTAGCTAGAGCTTCTGAATAACTTGCTGTAGCTTCTACATCAGCTTCTTTTATCAAACCTCATGAACCAATCTCTGCTAGCTTCAAACTTTTCTTCTATAGCTTCTTCACTTCTTTCATCCTTCACAGAATTGAAAAGAGTTAGGGCTTTCTCTAGATTAGGCTTTGGCTTGAGAGAATGTTGTGGCTGGTTTGATCTTCTATCCAGACCACTGAGACCTCTGTGTCAACCATAAGGGTGTTTCATTTATCATTCATATGTTCACTAGAGTAGCACTTTTAATTTCCTTCATGAATTTTTCCTTTGCATTCACAACTTGGCTGTTTGGTGCAAGAGGCCTAGTTTTTATTTATTTATTTATTCCCAAATTCTGTGGGTACAAATATTGTTAGGGTTACATATCTTGCCCCTGTCCCCCTCCCCACCCTGCTATGCCAGAGCTTCAAGTGTGTCCAGTCTTCAAGTGGTGTGCCCTGCACCCACCATGAAAGTGCGTACCCTTCCTCTTCTCCCTCCTTCCACCTGTTCACCTCCCATTAACAAAAAAAAAATTTTTTTTTTTTAGACATTTTGGTTACAGTGTGTTTCTTTGCCTCTTCCTGAAAAAGGGATAGAGGTAATCCTTTCCCCCCTACAATGCTCATTACATCCTTAAGATGTGGGTCTCCCCCCTCAGATCCCTGTTGAACACTACAATTATTTGAACACCATAGTTTTAGGCTGTCAGTACCAATTGGATGGCAAGTAGAGAGGCCTAGTTTTTGACTTTGGTACACCTTCCTCACTAAGCTTAATCACTTCTAGCTTTTGATTGAAAATGAGAGGTATGTGATTCTTCCTTTTACTTGAACACTTAAAGGCCATTGTAGGATTATTAATTGGCCTAATTTTAATACTGTTGTGTCTCAGGGAGTAGGAAGAACTGAGGAGAAGGAGAGAGAGAGGAGAATGGCTGGTTGGAGCAGTCAGAATACAAATAACATTTATTCATTAAGTTCTCTGTCATATATGGCCACAATTCATGGCACCTCAAAACAATTACAATAGTAACTTCAAAGATCACTCATTACAGATCATCATAAAAGATAGAGTAATAATGAAAAGTTTGAAATACTGCAAAAATTACCAGAATGCCACACAGAGACACAAAGTGAGGACATGCTGCTGGAAAAATGACACCAGTATCATTGCTGGACATAGTTGAGTTGCTGCACCCCTTCATTGTGCCAAAAATACATTATCTGTGAGGCAGAGTAAAGCAAGACAATAAAATGAAGTATGTCTGTAGTTTATCGTGTCTGTCTCTCCCACTAAACTGTGGGTACTTTAGGGAAAGTAGAATACCTTAGATGGCCTTAGCATCCAGCATGTAATAGATGTCCAGTGAATGGTTATTAAAAATATTTCTAATACTGGCTTTATTGAAATGGATTATGGTAAATAAGTACTAATGAGTTTTATTATTTAATCCAGAATGATGTTTTGGATGTTTGTTTTCTTAAGTTTTCTTGTATATCTACATGGAAGAATTATTTTTTTCCTATTTAGTTTTAAAACACTTAACTGCAAACAGTTTTATTGCTCCACTCTTCCCAAGGGCTTTATATTTCAACCCTTTAGGAGAATCACTGTTTCCCATCATCATTTAAACATGTATAGACTTTCCTATTAAAACAAACTACTCTCTTGAGCTATGTTTTCTTTTAGCTTCCACTCTATAGTTTGCTTTCTTCCTGAAAAAACTGAGTATACTTGATGTCTCCACTTTTTTTCTCTTCTGTCAACTGTGAAAGTCAGTGTAATCTGGTATCTTACCCAACTAAAAGTGTTCTACGAAAACCCTATAAATATGTAATTTCCTAATTTCATGGAACCTGCCCCCCTCCTCTTACTTACCACTTTGCAGCATATTGCACAGTTGATCTACTCCTCCTTATTTTCATTCTGCCCTCCAATGGCTATTGCACTACTTATTAATAGTTCTGGTTCTCTTCCAGTTACTTTGGTTTCTCCTGCATAGTTGTCATTGTGGACTTCTCTTCCTCTGTTTCATGTCCCCCAAAATGAGCTTATTCAATTCTATGGCTTCAGTTATACACTGACAATTCTTTGACCTATATTACTTGACTCCCAGATCTATTCTCGCTTTCATACCACATGCTGAGCATCTGGAAAACCCACAGGCTTCTTGGTTTTGTATGTCTACAACTGAATGTAATGTTTTCTTTTTCCTAAATCAATTCCATTTCCTCTTTTCCTATGGTATGATACCATAATCAACACAATTGAATAAGCTAGAAATCTGTTGACTCTTCTCTGTATATATGCAATAAATCACCATCTTACAGATTTTCCCTCCCTAATACCTTAATCTTGTTTCCTTTATTTCATTGTTATTAAGACCATCTTATCTCAGATCTTTATTTCTTGTCTAAATTACTTCAGTGGGTTCCTAGCTGCTCTTTTTTTTCCCCCCCAATCTCAACCTATAATCTATCTTCACACAATTCAAAGTGGTCCTTTAAAAAATGAAAGCCAGATGTGGTCATTTCATTGTTTAAAATCTTTGTTGATTTCATTTTCCCACCAGGTGGCATAGAGTTTCTCCTTGCTTCTCAAAGCCCTCTCTTTTCATACCTTCCACTCTTAACCTGAAGGGTCTTTGGAAAAGCTACTTTCATTCTGTGCAGTTCCGAGAGATAACCTTGCTTTTTGGCTAGATAGGCACCTCCATGCTTCAGAAATTATTTCAGGCTTCACACTTCCTTTGATGTCTTCTGTGCCATTTCCCCTTGGCTACCTTTCTAGTTCATGTGTTCCTTTTAATGTATTGTTATAGTACCTTTTCCATGAATAAAGTATATGCCACATTATTTCATAATTATTTATACATTTATTTGCCTCTCCTAATAAGTTGTAGGATCTATGAGAAAATGAACCTCTGTTTTGTCTTTTGTCTCTAAATTCTATCAAGCTGTATTTTTCTACTAGGAGCATAGTAGATTCTTAGTAACCTCATTGCTTTATTATTTCTTACAGGTTAGACTCTTAATGAATGGAATCTTAATAAGTTGAGTCCTTCTTAGGCTTTATTCAAGAAGATCTAATTTAAAAAGTTTCTTATTTTCTTTGATGAGAGTCCCATGGCAGGAACCTTAGGAAATCATACTGAGGAATCACTGTGTGTGTATGTATGGGTATGTGTGTCTATTGTGGACATTTTCATCTCTAATCATCAGGGAAATGCAAATCAAAAACTACAATGAGATATCACTTAACTCCAGTGAGAATGGCCTTTATCAGAAAGTCTCCAAATAACAAATGCTGGCGTGGATGTGGAGAGAGAGGAACACTCCTACACTGCTGGTGGGACTGCAAACTAGTTCAACCTCTGTGGAAAGCAATATGGAGATACCTTAAAGCGATACAAGTGAATCTACCATTTGATCCAGCAATCCCATTGCTGGGCATCTACCCAAGAGATCCAATGACACTCTACAAAAAAGACACCTGCACTAGAATGTTTATAGCAGCACAATTCATAATTGCAAGGCTGTGGAAACAGCCCAAGTGCCCATCAATCCAAGAATGGATTAATAAAATGTGGTATATGTATACCATGGAGTACTATTCAGCTCTAAGAAACAATGGTGATATAGCACATCTTATATTTTCCTGGTTAGAGCTGGAACCCATACTACTAAGTGAAGTATCCCAAGAATGGAAAAACAAGCACCACATATACTCACCAGCAAACTGGTATTAACTGAGTAGCACCTAAGTGGACACATAGGTACTACAGTAATATTGTATTGGGGAGGGGGGAGGGGAGGGGGGGCGGGTATATACATACATAATGAGTGACATGTCCACCATCTGAGGGATGGTCATGCTGGAAACTCAGACTTGTGGGGGGAGGGGGGAAATGGGCATTTATTGAAACCTTAAAATCTGTACCCCCATAATATGCCGAAATAAAAAAAACAAAAAATAAAATAAAATAAAATAAAAATTTACATTAAAAAATAGCGTAATGAACTCGCCCATATGCCCATCACTAAACTTAAGCTTTTATGGACATTCCGTCAGTTTTCTTCCATTTATTCTCCCACTCCTTTCCAATTTCCTGCCTTTTACTCCTACTTTTTTTCCTTAATTATAAAGCATATATCAGACATAATGTGAATTTGCCTTTAAATAATTTAGAATGCACCTATAACTGATAAGGACTCTTTTTCATTTTGCTTTGGTTTGAATTGCCACCATAAACCATGGTGGCATTGTTATATCTAAACTATTAGCTATAATATCTTAATATTATCTAATATATAATCTGTAGAGAAGCTTCTGTAGTTATCTCACATCTGTTTTACAGTTGGTCAAGTCATGATCCAAACAAGGTTCACCTGTTATATTCAATCCTTAAGTCTTTTAAGTCTCTTTTATTCTCCCTCTCTTTTTGTTTCCATGCCATTAATTTATTGGAAAAACTGGATTGTTTGTCATGTGTTGCACTGATTCATTGTTTCATGAGCAGGTATGAAATGGTGAAGTTAATTCTGTTGTTCTTTTTGTGTTTAACTGGAATTCTTTTTTTTTTTTTTTTTGAGACAGAGTCTCACTTTGTTGCCCAGGCTAGAGTGAGTGCCTTGACGTCAGCCTAGCTCACAGCAACCTCAATCTCCTGGGCTCAAGTGATCCTCTTGCCTCAGCCTCCCGAGTAGCTGGGACTATAGGCATGCGCCACCATGCCTGGCTAATTTTTTCTATATATATATCTTAGTTGGCCAATTAGTTTCTTTCTATTTATAGTAGAGACGGGGTCTCGCTCTTGCTCAGGCTGGTTTTGAACTCCTGACCTCAAGCAATCCGCATGCCTCGGCCTCCCAGAGTGCTAGGATTACAGGCATGAGCCACCACGCCTGGCCTGGAAATCTTATATAAGGAATTTAATAAGGGTAACCTTGAAATACAGTTCTTTCAGGAAAGGGAGAATAAATGCTTGCCTCTTTATTTATAAATTTTTAGAGTAAATAAATTTTAGAGTAAATTGATGCTCCAGTAATCTCCAATAGGGAAGTTTTGTTACAATTGTTATTCTTATTATTGTTAGAAACTTCTGGATTTTATATACATGTGTGTTTAGTATAATTATTATTGCTTTTGATGATCAAAGTATCCTTCTTTGGCTAAATCCTTTCGATATGTACACATCAGTATTTGATATTTTGCTTTTTTGTTTTCTCATATAAGATGTTCTAGAATCATTATGTACATTTTCTGGCTCAGGCTTGGAATCAGCCATCTTCAAAGAGCCTTTGTTACTTTTAGTAGGAAGTGTTATTTAGAAACTGCAACTTAGGAACCAGGAATGTTCACTGTTAAGAGTTATTATTTATAGGCCTTTCAGTGGACTGCCAAGGGGAATAAATACTTTTATTGTTAAGAGAAAAATTAATCCTGAATTTATATTATTTCTTCTTACTTGCTTCTCTACTTATATTTCTTTTTTCTTTCACGGAAAAGCTTGTTTCCTAAGATTTTCATAACATGAGCAAAATTGTTTATTTGCTTTTTTGTGCAATGTATATATAATAGCTTCAAAATAAGATGAATGAATACATATTGACATTTCTTTTCAGTTCTTTTTGTCCTTAGAATATGTGCCGCTGGGGATTTATAATAAAAAAATACTGTGTTTTAAAATCACTTGATCTAAGTAAATCTCTACTGTGCCTGGTTATGTTACTAAATTGGTAGATAGGTTTGTTTCAGAATGTTTTAAATTTAGAGAGATTATTTTTACTTTATTTCTTGTTTTTAATTTTGTATTTTTTAATTATGGGAAACAATTATTTGATTCCAGTATATAAGTAGGCACATTTACAGAATGTGCTTCTATATTAATTCTCCCCCACTTTGCAGATTTTGATCTTCAGTATAGTAGCCATAACCACATGTTGCTATGTAAATTTAAATTAATTAAAATTAAATGCAATTAGAAATTTATTTCAAGTAATAGTCACATTTCGAGTTCATATACTCAGTAGTCATATATTGCTAGCAGCTACCATATTGGACAGCACAGATAGAGAACATTTACATCATTGCAAAAAGATCTATTATACAACATTTCTCTGTAAGTAACAAATTGGTTTTTGGTTTTTCTACTGTCCTTTAAAAAATATATAGTTTCTTTCTCTCCAGATTTCTTAAGCAAAGATAGCATGCTATATACACTTCCCTGCCCTTTGAATTTTTCTCTTAATTACCTGTCTTAGAGATTACTTCATAGCAGTATATAGAGCTCTTTCTTATCCTTTTGTCCAAAGGTGCATACGACTCCATTGTGTAGATGTGCTAGAGTTTATCCAGTCTCTTATTGGTAGACTTGGGTTCTTTCAAATCTTTTGCCATTATAAATGATGTCAAAATTAGTAGCCTTAGCTTATATTCACCAAGGTGTCTATGTATTTTTTTCTATTGCTGTGTAACAAATTCCTATAAATTTAGCAGATTAAAACAGCACCCATTCATTAACTCACAGTTTTGTAGGTCAGAAGTCCAGCACAGCATATCTGAGTTTTCTTTTCAGAGTATCATGAAAAAATTAAAGGTGTTGGCAAGGCTGAGTGCTTGTCTGGAGTCTCTAGGAGAGAATCTGCTTCATACTCATGTTTTTGGCAGATTTCAGTTTCTTGCAGTTATAGGACTTGAAGTGCCTGGTTACTTACTGGCTGTTAGCCAGGGACTTTTAGTTTCTAGGGGCTGCTGTCAAGTTTTTGTCTTGTGACCCCTTCCATTTGAGCAATGGATAACTTTCCTCATAGCAGATCCTTTTCATTTTTTGAATCTCTCTGAATTTCTGTTTTATGACCAGTCAGAGAAGACTCTGCTTTTAAATTGCTCATGCTGTTAGTTCAGACCCACTCCAATAATCTCCTATCTTAAAGTCAACTGATTATGGATTTTAGTTATATCTGCAAAAAAAAAAAAAATCTCTTCATAGCAGTACTTGTATTTGTGCCTGAGAATTTTGGGGGCTGTGTCAGAATTCTGCTTCCATAGTATCTTTGGGATGGATTTCTAGAAGTATGATTATTGGGTTGAAAGATAAATTTATATTTAATATATACCATTATATGGTATATATTGTTATTTTCCATCCACAGGGAATAATCCTTTTGTATTCCCATCAATAAGCTATGATAGTGCCTGTCTCCTGGTAGGTTGATTAAGAAGATTATGTGGTCAAATTTTAAATATTTGTTTGACAGGTGAGAAATGTTGATTTATATGTTTTCATTATGAACAGAACATCTTTTCCTATATTTAATGGCCATTGACCATTTCTTCTCCTCATGATCTTTTCATTTTGCCTATTTTTCTATTTGTGATATTGTTTTTCTTCTCAATTTTAAGAGATTTTTTAGATTTTAGGGATATTAAGTCTTAACTTTTCATGACTTCATATCAGGTATCTACCAAAATCCTAGCCCCTGTGAACAGCCTGCAAGTGTACTTTAGTAAATTAAAGGTGAGTGATACAAAAAACTTTTTCTATAACATATACAATTTTCTATTGCTTTTCAGTTTCTATCACTTAACTTTCAGCTATATGGTAGTGGTATATTGATATGGTGTTAAAGAGAAAAATGGAATTTGAATTAGTTTAGGCAAAAGAGGAAGTTTACTGACTTACATATAACTAACTTTCAAGAAAATCAGAGACAACTGGAAACAGGACTGCAAATGCTGTCAGGTCTACATCTGTCTGTCTCTCTACACTTTCCCTCTTTTTCTATTACTGCTTTCCATCTTAGTTTTGCTGAAAGACAAACATAGTATAGTGGTTAAGAGTTTGTATTCTGAAGCCAGACTGCCTGAATTAGCTTCTTGGTTCTGCCACTTACTACTTACATGACATATAAGTAGTAAGTGGACAAATTAGATCTCAGTTTTCTTTTTTGTTAAAAGAGGGCCTATACTAAGTGAAATAAGCCAGATATCAAAGGACAAATACTACATAATATGACTTTTATAGGATGATTCTAAAATAGTCAAACTCATAGGAGCAGAGTTGAATGGCTGCGAGTGGTAAAGGGGGAAATGGACAGGTACAGTCGAAGGGAACAAATTTTTTTTTATACAAGATGAATAAGTCCCAAAGATCTGTACAACATAGTGCTTGTAGTTAACAATACTATATTATGTACGTAAAACTTGCTAAGAGGGTAGAACTTATCCTAAATGTTTTTTTTTTTTTTTTTTTTGAGACAGAGTCTCACTTTTTTGTCCAGGCTAGAGTGAGTGCCGTGGCGTCAGCCTCGCTCACAGCAACCTCAAACTCCTAGGCTTGAGCGATCCTTCTGCCTCAGCCTCCCGAGTAGCTGGGACTACAGGCATGAGCCACCATGCCCGGCTAATTTTTTATATATATATCAGTTGGCCAATTAATTTCTTTCTATTTATAGTAGAGACGGGGTCTCGCTCTTACTCAGGCTGGTTTTGAACTCCTGACCTTGAGCAATCCGCCCGCCTCGGCCTCCCAAGAGCTAGGATTACAGGCGTGAGCCACCGCGCCCGGCCTCCTAAATGTTTTTATCATGTACTTAATATTATGAGAAGGCAGGAGGAAACTTGTAAAGGTGATGGTTAGGTTATGGTATAGATTGTGGTTATGTTTCACAGGTGTATACTTATCTCCAGACTTATCAGGTATATACATTAAACATGTACAGCTTATTTATATTAATCATACCTCAATAAGGTGGCTTAAAAAAAAGCAGTAATGTTTCTATTGCAGGGCTGTTGTGAAGAGTAAATGAATTTAGATCATTGCCTGGCAAACAATATGTGCTATATGTTTGCTATTATTGTTATTAGTATTTTCTTTTTTTTCCAGATGGTATTCTCCATAAGAGAGGATTCCATAGTCTTCCTTTTCAGTGGGAGGGACTACCTGTTGCTCCATATTGTTATTGTCACCCTCTTCCCTTATGTTAGTTTTTCCTAGGGCTGCCATATCAAATTACCACAAACGGGGTAGCAGAAAACAACAAAAGTTTATTCTTTCATACCTCTAGAGTTCTGAAGTTTGAAATTAAGATGCCTCAGGGCCATACTTTCTCCTAAGGCTCAAGGGGAGGAATCCTTCCTTGCCTCTTCAGCTTCTGTTTTTTCTTTTTCAAGTTTTTAGGTATTCTTTAATCCAGTAAAGTTGACACCTAAAATTAACCATCACAAGTTCACCACTTATCAACTGGCACCCATATACATCTCTTTAACCATACTTAACTCTCCAAATAAAGACAATAACAAATCAGTACTTCTGTTAACAATTCCTGTCTCAGAAGAGGTAAAATCCTTGGATGATGTTTGCTCGTTTCTTTATTTCTTTCTTTCTTTTTTTTTTTTTTTTACCATTGAGTTATGTTTTTATTTATTTGTTTTATTTCAAAATATTAATAGGTTACAAATGTTTTTGGTTACATGGATAGCTTTTGTAATGCTTGCATGTTAATTGTACCTGTTAGGTAGGTTTTCACCCATCCCCTTCTTCCCCTCCCTACTGCTTGATTTCTGCTGAGTTTTACTTCCCACTGTCCACATGTGTGCTCATCATTTAGTTCCAATGTAATAGCAAGTACATGAGGTGAGATTTAGGAGGTACAAATGATTTTTTGATACACTGATGCATTGTATAGTGGTAAAGACAGGGCTTTTAGTGTACCCATCATCCAAATTGTATACATTGTACCCAATAGGTAATTTTTGATCCGTCACCCTCCTCCTACCCTCTTACCTTCTGAGTTTCCAAAGTCTATTATACTACTCTGTATGACCACATGTACCCATTTCTTAGCTTGCACTTATAAGTGAGTGTATGCAGGTATTTGTTTTTCTGTTCCTGAAATACTTAAGATAATGGCTTCCAGTTCCATCCCAATTGCTGTGAAAGACATTATTTCATTCTTCTTTATGGCTAAATAGTATTCCATGGTGTGCGTGTGTGTATGTGTGTGTATCCCACATATCAAATTTTTAATCCACTCATCAAGTCATGGGCACTTAGGTTGATTCCATATCTTTATAATTATGAATTGTGCTACAATAAACATACAAGTACTTGTATCTTTTTGATAAAATGACTTCTTTTCCTCTGGGTAGATACCTAGTAGTAGGATTGCTGGATTGAGTGGTCAGTCTACTTGTAGTTCTTTAAGGAACTTCCATCATGTTTTTCATAGAGATTGTACTAATTTACATTCCCACCAACAATGAATAAGCATTTTCTTTTCTCAGCACCCACATCAACATCTTTTTTTAAATTTTTTAATAATTGTCATTCTGACTGGGGTAAGATGGTATCTCATTGTGGTTTTAATGATCAATGATGAGGATTTTTCATATGTTTTTTGGCCATTTGCATCTCTTCTTTTGTAAAATATCTATTTGTGTCTGTTGGACTGGCTTAGTTTTATTCACAGGCTAATCAATCACAAGGCACTGCTCACCCTTCACTTTCCTGTTTCTTAAGTAAAAGGTATCAGATAGCACAAACAAGTCTATTGGGACAATTACAAACAGAGTAAGCACTCAAGCATGTCTTTATTTACATAGAATTGACACTCTTTGTTTTTCCAGTATGGTCTCAGTGTGGCCTAGTAGTTTATTAAAAATATTCTCAAGCTGAACAATATATTTTTCAAAGACATTGAATTTTTGTCTATTTTTTGCAATCCTAGGCCTTACCTGCACTAGCTTGTTGCTGGGAAGTTGCTTCTTGATTTAGGAAGCTGATTTCCTTATTGACACACATTATGGTGCTTATAAATTGAAGCTCTCCATAAGGCAGGCTTCCTAGGAATTTTATTTTCTTCCCTAAGTGGTGATACATCAATGTAATCTTCTTTGAAGAAGAAATTATTTACTGTAACATTTGTTCTCTGAAAATGCATTATCATTGATAGATTGCTGCAATCTACTGTTCCATGAGCTTGTTGGTAATATAGTCTCTATCATTTTTATTCTTACAGTATCTAGTACTGTAAGAACTAGATTCAGAACTAGAACTTCGGAGTTGCAGGGTGTTCCTGGCTCTCAAATAGTCTGAGCTTTGCTTTGTATTCAGGTAGCTGTGTAAATTACAATTAGTTATGCTAATCCTCTGGTAATAATGAAAAACCTATAATAATCTTTTAAGAAACTATGCATAAAACAAATTGGTAGCCCCTCTCTTCTCAGGTAAGAGAAAGTTATTAATGCCTAATCAATTCTAGATTGTTCTGTGAAGATTAACTGTAATTAAAATAGTGATAACAGGTCATTTCTTAAAAGATAACAATTATTAAACAACAAATACTTACGTATTCGAAGAACGGCATAGCAAACAAGTTTCATCATCATATCTACTGGAAATACTAGTATCTGCTGGCCTTGACAAGTCAAGAAGAGCTCTGTGGCTCCTTCACTATAGCTAAATCAGAACAGTAAGAGTGGAGAGGTTAGAGGGGAGAGAGGAAGAGGGTGGTAGGGGAATTAATGAGAATGACTATACTGCTGGGAATATGAATATGAGTTCTTTAGCTCAGGTTCTATTGTAGTGTTTGAAGCAAAGAGTACTCAGCTAAGTAGACAGTGACAGATCATTTTAAAATAACAATCTTTTTATTCATTGTTACATATTTTATTGATATTGCTAAATTGAACTCATGATTATATTATTTCTGTACATTTCTATAAGATAATTTATAGAATGGGTAAATACATTCTTAAGGGTTGAGTATAAATTTTTAAAAGGTAAGTTTACACAAAGTTCAGGTTTTGTATAGTTTGATTAGTATTTTTAAATGTGATTTTGAGTTATCCATCATTTCCTCCTTCTTACAAACTCATTCCTTGCCTCTTATTTGTTTGAGGAAATGGTTTTTGTATCATCATCCACAAAGACTTCAATAAATACCATGTGATTTTACCCCTAGCAAAACTTGACTTCTTTTGCTGTATTGGTCACAGAAATATCTTGAATTTAAATTCACTGGAGGGTAGCAGGTTTCCTAGTCAGGAAAATGAGCAATTAGACAAGTATTTGTCTATCATAAATTTCATAGGCCTGAACCTAAAGATATATGTAAAAGCAGAACATTATAGAAAGAAAGCCTTTTAGAAGGGGCTCAAAATTTTGTGGTAGGGTAAAACTATGTCAGTACTAGGGACAACTGGTGGCATGGCCGTCATAAAGTTCTCTGTGCACCTCCATCAGTGGTTTTGAAGCCTGGCTACACATTGAAACATCTTGGGAAGTTTTTCAAAGAGTATTAATGCCAGAATCCCACTCAGGATTCTAACTTAATTAGTCTTGGATAGAGCCTGAGCATCTGTATATTCTTTTTTTTTTTTTTTACATTTTTTTTTATTTCGGCATATTATGGGGGTACAGATTTTAAGGTTTCAATAAATGCCCATTTCCCCCCCTCCCCCCAAAAGTCTGAGTCTCCATCATGACCATCCCCCATGGTGCACATCTCACTCATTATGTATGTATATACCCGCCCCCCTCCCCCCTCCCACCTGCCCAATACCCTATTACTGTAGTACCTATGTGTCCACTTAGGTGCTACTCAGTTAATACCAGTTTGCTGGAGAATATATCTGGTGCTTGTTTTTCCATTCTTGGGATACTTCACTTAGTAGTATGGGTTCCAGCTCTAACCAGGAAAATATAAGATGTGCTATATCACCATTGTTTCTTAGAGCTGAATAGTACTCCATAGTATACATATACCACATTTTATTAATCCATTCTTGGATTGATGGGCACTTGGGCTGTTTCCACAGCCTTGCAATTATGAATTGTGCTGCTATAAACATTCGAGTGCAGGTGTCTTTTTTGTAGAGTGTCATTGGATCTCTTGGGTAGATGCCCAGCAATGGGATTGCTGGATCAAATGGTAGATTCACTTGTATTGCTTTAAGGTATCTCCATATTGCTTTCCACAGAGGTTGAACTAGTTTGCAGTCCCACCAGCAGTGTAGGAGTGTTCCTCTCTCTCCGCAACCACGCCAGCATTTATTGTTTGGAGATTTTTTGATAAAGGCCATTCTCACTGGGGTTAAGTGATATCTCATTGTAGTTTTTGATTTGCATTTCCCTGATAATTAGAGATGTTGAGCATTTCTTCATATGTTTGTTGGCCATTCTTCTGTCTTCTTTAGAAAAATTTCTGTTCAAGTCCTTTGCCCACTTTTTAATGGGGTTATTTGATTTTTTCTTCCTTATTTTCGTGAGTTCTAAGTATATTCTAGTTATCAGTCCCTTATCAGATGCATAGGATGCAAAAATTTTCTCCCATTCTGTAGGTTGTCTGTTTACTTTGATGACTATTTCTTTGGCTGTGCAGAAGCTTTGTAGTTTGATCATGTCCCATTTATTTATTTTTGTTGCTGCTGTGATTGCCTTTGGGGACTTCTTCATAAACTCTTTGCCCAGGCCGATGTCTAGGAGAGTGTTTCCAACTTTTTCCTCTAGAGTCCTAATAGTTTCATACCTTAGGTTTAAGTCTGTTATCCAGCGTGAGTTGGTTTTTGTGAGAGGTGAAAGGTGTGGGTCCTGTTTTAGCCTTCTACAGGTGGCTATCCAGTTTTCCCAGCACCATTTATTGAAGAGGGATTCTTTTCCCCAGCGTATGTTTTTGTCTGCTTTGTCAAAGATGAGATGGCTATATGAGGATGGTTTTATATCAGGATTCTCACATCTGTTCCACTGGTCAATATTCCTGTTTTTGTGCCAATACCATATTGTTTTAATTACTACAGCTTTGTAGTATAGTTTGATATCTGGCATATTAATGCCTCCCATTTTGTTTTTGTTGCCTAGAATTGCTCTTGATATTTGGGGTCTTCTTTGGTTCCATAGAAAGCGTAAAATTGTTTTTTCTATATCTGTGAAGAATGCTGATGGGATTTTAATAGGTATTGCATTGAATCTGTAGATCAGTTTGGGTAGTATAGACATTTTGATGATATTGAGTCTGCCGATCCACGAGCATGGTATGGATTTCCATCTGTTTACATCCTCTGCTATTTCCTTCTTCAGTGTTTCATAGTTCTCCCTGTAGAGGTCTTTTACGTCCTTGGTTAAGTAAATTCCTAGGTACTTTAATTTCTTTGTTGCTATTGTGAAGGGAATTGAGTCATTGATTTGGTTCTCAATTAGATTGTTGGCGTATATGAATGCCTCTGATTTCTGTGTATTGATTTTGTATCCTGAGACTTTACTAAATTCATTGATCAGTTCCAGGAGTTTCTTGGTTGAATCCTTGGGGTTTTCTAGATACAATATCATATCATCAGCAAACAGTGAAAGTTTGATCTCTTCTGCCCCTATTTGGATACCTTTGATTCCATTTTCCTGTCTGATTGCTGTAGCCAAGACTTCCAGTACTATGTTGAACAGAAGTGGAGATAGTGGGCAGCCTTGTCTGGTTCCAGTTCTAAGTGGGAATGATTTCAATCTTTCCCCATTCAGTATGATGTTGGCTATGGGTCTGTCATATATGGCTTGTATCATTTTTAGGTATGTCCCTTCTATGCCTATTTTCTTAAGTGTTCATATCATGAAAGGGTGTTGAATTTTGTCAAAAGCTTTTTCTGCATCTATTGAAAGAATCATGTGGTCTTTGTTTTTGCTTCTGTTTATGTGGTGAATTGCATTTATAGATTTACGTATGTGGAACCATCCCTGCATCCCTGGGATGAAGCCCACTTGGTCGTGGTGGATTATTTTTTTGATAAGTGTCTGGATTCGGTTAGCTAAGATTTTGTTGAAAATTTTTGCATCTATATTCATTAGGGATATTGGTCTGTAGTTTTCTTTTTTTGTTGCATCCTTTCCTGGTTTTGGTATCAGAGTAATATTTGCTTCATAAAAGGTGTTGGGGAGGTTTCCGTTCTTCTCGATGTTGTGGAATAGTTTCTGCAAGATAGGTACTAGTTCTTCTTTGTAAGTATGGTAAAATTCAGGTGTGAAGCCATCTGGACCAGGACTTTTCTTTTTAGGGAGATTTTTAATTGCTGTTTCTATTTCAGCTGTTGAGATTGGTCTGTTCAGGGAATCTGTTTCTTCCTGGTTGAGCCTAGGGAGGCTGTGTGTTTCTAGAAATTTGTCCATTTCCTCCACATTTTCCAGTTTGTGTGCATAAAGATTTTTGTAGTATTCATAAATTGTATCTTGTATCTCTTTGGGATCAGTTGTGATATCTCCTTTTTTATTCCTGATGGAGCTTATTAGAGATTTCTCTTTTCTGCTTTTCGTTAGCTTAGCCAATGGTGTGTCAATTTTGTTTATTTTTTCAAAGAACCAGCTTTTTGTTTTATTAATCTCCTGAATAGTTTCCCTGTTTTCAATTTCGTTTAGTTCTGATTTGATCTTGTTGATTTCACTTCTTCTGCTGGGTTTGGGGTTGGTCTGTTCTTCTTTTTCCAGCTCTTTGAGTTGTTTCCTTAGATTGTCTATTTGTGATCTTTTTGTCTTTTGGTTATAGGCATTTATGGAGATAAACTTTCCTCTCAGAACTGCTTTAGCTGTGTCCCAGAGGAGTTGATAACTTGTCTCTCCATTGTCGTTTTCTTCATAGAAGTTTTTTATTTTCGTCTTGATTTCTTCATTTACAAAGTAATCATTTAGTAGGAGGTTGTTTAATTTCCACTTTTTTGTGTAGAAATGTGTGTTTCTGTTAGGGTTGATTTCTAGTTTTATTCCACTGTGATCTGAGAAGATACATGGTATGATTTCTATTTTTTTAAATTTCTTGAGATTTTCTTTGTGTCCTAGGATATGGTCAATCTTAGAGAATGTCCCGTGAGCTGATGAGAAGAACGTATATTCAGTGGATTTTGAGTAGAATGTTCTGTAGATGTCTGTCAGGCCCAATTGTTCTAGAGTTTTGTTTAAGTCCATTATTTCTTTATTAATTTTCTGTTTGGAGGATCTGTCTCGTGCCGTCAGTGGGGTGTTGAAATCTCCGGCGATTATGGAGTTGCTATTAATCCATTTGCTTAGCTCCAGTAAGGTTTGCTTTATGAATCTGGGTGCACCTAAGTTGGGTGCATATATATTTAAAATTGTTATCTCTTCTTGTTGGACTGTGCCCTTCACCATTATATAATGACCCTCTTTGTCTTTTACTACTTTTGTTGGTTTAAAAACTAAATCGTCTGAAATTAGAACTGCCACACCAGCCTTCTTTTGGCTTCTATTTGCTTGGAATATTGATCTCCACCCTTTTATTTTTAGTCTATATGCATCCTTGCAGGTTAGATGTGTTTCCTGAAGACAGCATATACTTGGCCTGTATTTTCTTATCCATTCAGCCAGCCTATGTCTCTTGAGTGGAGAGTTTAAGCCATTCACATTTATTGAGAGAACTGATAGGTAAGGTAGATTACTGATCATTCTGTTGGGTTGGATGTTGTTGCTATGATTTCTGTCTTGAGCCATTGTAATATCTGGCCTTTAATATCTTTGGGTTTTGGTTGTTTTTATATTCGTGGGTTATTATTATGATGTTCCGTGCATAACGCTGTTTTAAGTACTTCTTGTAGGGCTGGTCTTGTCTTGGTGAATTCTCTGAGCCTTTGCTTGTCTGAGAATGTTTTTATTTCTCCTTCATATACGAAGCTTAGTTTTGCAGGGAATAATATTCTAGGCTGGGCATTGTTTTGTTTCAAAAGAGTGAGAATGGGGCCCCAGTCTCTCCTTGCTTGTAAAGTCTCATTAGAGAAGTCTGATGTTATTCGAATTGGCTTTCCCTTGTAAGTTACTTGCTTCCTTTGTCTTATAGCTCTTAGAAGGGCCTCTTTAGTTGATACTTTGGTCAGTCTGATGACTGTATGTTGTGACGTCTTCCTGTTTGCATTGAATCTCCCAGGGGTCCTCTGAGCTTCTTGAACTTGTATATCAAGATTTTGAGCAAGGCCTGGGAAATTTTCCTCTATTATATCTTCAAACAGCTTGTCCAACCCTTGAGTGTTGTCTTCTTCCCCTTCTTGTAACCCTATGACCCTCACATTAGGTTTCTTCACATAATCCCACAGCTCTTGTAGGCTTTGCTCTTTTCTCTTGTTTCTCTGCTCTATTTCTGTGACTGATTTATTTAATTGGAGGGTGTTATCTTCAAGCTCTGAGATTCTTTCTTCTGTTTGATCTACCCTGTTCTTGAGACTTTCCACTGTATTTTGTAGTTCCTTGAATTGATTCTTCATTTCCAGGAGTTCGGTTACACTTTTCTTCATTGTGTCTATTTCTTTTCCCATATCCTGGAGGCTTTTTGTGGTTTCTTTGTGTTGGTTATTGAGTTGTTGTTTCAGCTGGGTGAGTGTTCTTATGATCCACATACGAAATTCCTCTTCTGTCATATTGGTTGCCTGATTTTGGTTGGTGTCCGTTTCTAGGGGGCTGGTGCTCCTCTTTGGGAGTGTGTTTTCCGTTTGGTTCTTCATATTTCCTGAGTTCTTTCGCTGATTTCTTCCCATGTTGATCAGTTGTTGTTTCTTTCCTTAAGTTATTGTTTGGGTATTCACACACCTTGTTTAGTTTCTGAGGCGTTAGGTGGTGCCTGTGGGTGAAATTGGACCACTCCCTGTATATTGAGTCAGTGGGTGCCGTGGAAAGGCTGTGCAAGATGCTGTCCCTGTCAGTAGGTGGCGTTTGCTTGGAGGAACAGGCTATGCTGTTGATTTTGTGTCCTGTTAACAGCTCTTGTTCTGGTCGGTGCTGGGTTGGGTAAGCCTGCCCTCAGGCCGTTAGCAGGGGTCAAAGTTCTGGACTCTGCTTCCAGGGAAAGCTGTCATGGCGGGGCTGGAATGTTCCCACTCAGCCAGAAAGTCTGTGTGTGGGGGTGGGGCTCTCTGAGACCCGCAGTCTGGAGCGGGCCTCGCTTCTTTCCACCCTCCCTAACTCCGCAGCTACTCCTGGGCCTCTGCTAGCAGGCCAGACCACAAGCCACCAGGCCTCCCTGGACTGTGATGCCGGCGAGGAGGTTCCCTGCACAGGAACGCCACCTGGGTTGGGCGCACGGCCTCCTCCTGGGAGGAGGGTTGCCCTCTAGGATGCCGATCTGCCCCTGGAGGCACACACACCTCAGTAGGCTGTTCACGTATAACCCTTCTGTGCCCCGGGCAATGCTAGTCCTTGGTGCAGGGGATCTGGTCTGTAGGTCGGACCTCTGGGTCCCAGAGTTCAAACTGTATCCCCACCAGGGAGAGGATTTCCGGTCCCAATTTACCCACAGGGAGCCCAAGCTGGGTCTATGTCTCTCAGCCTCTGAATCGGCACTGTTCTCCTGGGAACACGGTGCCAGCAGCACCTGGGAGGGCGGGCGGGTAGGGAGCTCACAGTCTGAGTTCCCCTGAATCATGTGTAGGGTCCCAAACGGGAAGGTCCCGTTCCCTGGAGGTGCCTCCGGCTGCTGGCTGTATTGTCTCTCTGGGCAGCCGCGGGTAGGGTCGGCGGAGGGGAGGAGGAGGCAATATGGCGCCTGCCGCGCGGCTCCGGTCTGTGCACACGGAGGTGCCCGGAGGAAGTTGGGAACCTGGCGCCACGTCTGCTACAGGCTCACCACCGGCTGGCGGCGGCGGTTTCTGGCTGGCTGCAGCAGGTCTCTCCACCTGCTGGGGAGCCCACCAGCAGTCCCAAATGCAGGGGAGGGGAAACAGCAAATCCACCTACCCTTGCCGCTGGTCTCTGGGCTGCTCCGGTAGTCTCAGCCTCCAGTTCTCCTCCGCAGCCTCCTCCCGTGGAGTCTCCCGGGGTCTCAGGTACCCCTCCTTCCGGCCCTTGTCCGCTGTATGCTCGTCTTCTTGCTTCTTTCCTCTAATTTCTGCTAGAATTTGTCTTTTCTGCAGAGACCCTCTGTCTGGCGGTGTTATTCGTCTGCCATCTTGCTCCGCCCCTTGTATATTCTTTTTAAGTACCTTAGGTGCTTCTGATGTTCAACAAGGGTTAGAAACCACTGATTTGTATGAACTAGAGAATTTATATTAACAAAATCTCAAATAATAACTAGATAAAAATATTCAGATTCTCTCACTGTTCATGCTTCCCAATTGTGGATTTCATGTTTGTTTTTCAAAGTAGTTTACATTTTTGGCAATTTTATCAGTTATTTAACTTACTGTATAAGCTTTCCACCAGTTCCAGAGTGGAATATAAATGAGTGCTTTTCCATTATAGCTGAATGTTAGATTCATTTGAGAAACTTTTACAAATCCTAATGTAATCCAGGCCACACTCAGACAAGTTAGTTCAGAATCTCTGGGGGTGGGACCCCCAGGCATTAGTGGGGTTGGTTTTGTTTTGGCTCCCCAGGTGATTTCAATATAAAGCCAAATTTGAGAACCACAAATCTAAATAAATATTTTTTGTCTTAATTTTCTTTAAATGGCTTTAGTTGGGCACTATCTCACTATGTCTCTCTTTTTCAGGATATTATTGATAGACTTATAGTTTTGAATTCTGAAGCCAAAATTCGTTCATTATTCAACTATGAACAATCACATATCTTTGGCCTGAGGTAAGGTGCTAAATTTTACTTTAGATATTATATACGTTTCAAAAATTAGAAAGTTCTATATACTTTTATTTTTTATTTGTTTAAATTAATGGAGTACAATTGTAATTTTGTTACATGTACAAATTGAATAGTGGTGAAGTCAGGGCTTTTAGGATATCCATCAGTTACCTGAATAATGTACATGTACCCATTAAGTAATTTATGTACAGCTAATTTTAAAAAGCATGTCTAAATGTAATTTGTTTTCCTGCAACATTATAGACAGAGTAACTTTCGCAATTAGATTTTTGTGCTACAGCCTTCATGTTAATTTAGGTTCTGTATTATTACATTGTCTTCCACTTTTGCTTGATTTAACAGAGGCATTTTGGGGACTATTTCAATTAGTTTACTCAAGAGTCAACTGAGGTAGTATGATTACTCATCCAATTTTTGGTACTTCTGAAGATGTTTGCTTATATAGATAGTTACTGAATTTGGTGTTTATGTTGGGGGATGATCATTGAATGTTTCTATTTGGCCATCTTGCTCTACCTGCTTCCACAAATTTATTTCCATTGTGTGTTGAAGTTCATCCCATAATAATCTTTTATTCTAAAATAATGACTTATTTTTAAGTCATACTTTGAAAGTAGATAATTTACTTTCATTTTTTCTATTAATTTTAGTTTATTATTGGTCATTGAGGTCTAATGGTGATAAATTTATAGTTTTACATTATATAAATCTTATGTTTCTGTGTCTTTGGGATTTTTATCTGTATCTTTCTCACTCACAATGTTGTTGGTAATATGAAGGTACAACTAGAAACATTTCTTCGGTAGATTATCTCATTAGTGTGTTTGACTTCTACATTTAACATTGTTTGTTCCATTCACTTAAATTTTCCTCTGTCTCAAAACTCTAGAGTAGCATTAGGTGAGTTTGATTGATACAACTTACTTGCCATGAAACTTAAATGAGGCTAATGTGAGGATTAGTGAATTTGTAGCTTTTCACTTTTCAACAGCAACACATTCTGTTTAAAAATTTTGAATTTGAATTTCTTAAGATCTTACATTTTAAGTGACATATTCAAGAAGGTTGCATTTTTGATTAGCCCTCCCTCTGCCTCTTTTTTCCTCTTCCAACCTATTGTTTTATGCTAGATCATTCCTATTAATGTGAAGACATGCCTTCATATATCCCATGTTACAATGAAACAAAACAAAACATACATAAAAAGAAACTGCTTGTGACCTCATATCTCCCTGCAACCACTGTCCTATTTTTCTGCCTCTCACCATAGCAAAACATATCTATACAAACTGTCCTCACTTGTTTACCTCTATTTACTGATCAGCTCACTTTGACATGACATTGATTTTATAACTCTGTCAGAACTGTTCATCCTGCTCATCCCAAGATCACTTGTAACTTCCATGGTCACGGATCTAGTGTATTCTTCTCTTTTCTCATCTTACTATAATTATCAGTAGCATTTGATATAGCAGACCATTTTTATTCTATGTGAGAAATTGTCTTCTTTTTGTTTCTGTGATACTACATACTCCTATGGCTGCAATTTCTCCTTTTTTGCATTCTCAAAGCAACCTCTAAATGATGGAATACTCACGACTTGGTGCTGGGCCTGGAACCTAGTACCCTCGTTTTCTGTACACTCTGTTCTCAGTTCATTCCACTTACAACTTTGCCATTAAGTATCGTTTCTATGCCATTGGATGCCCCAGTTTATGTCTCTAGCCCAAACTTCTCTTTTGAGCTACCAGACACATATACAACTGCCTCCTGACATATCAATTAATACAGTTGCCGGGCATCACATACTTAACATGTCTAAAATTGAACCCTTCTTGAATCTCTCACATTTCCTCCCACAAAAACAAAATAAATTTTTCATTTCCATCTCATTTAGTGGCCCAATTATCTCTTCAGTTGCTTAATCCCGAAAGTCATCTTAACTTATTGCTTTTAAAACTATGTCTTTATTATAAGGAAATTAACCAATGAAGGAAATTAAATTTAATAAATTGTGAAATTTCTCCTAATTCTGAAAGTATCATTATTAACATTGAGAAAAAATCATTCTAGACACCTTTCTATACATATACAGACAGAAGGATGGATAGATATATAGGAATAACTCTTTTTAATAAAAATAGAATCATAATATAGTTGCCACTTTAAATTCTAACTGAATTTTAGAGAAAAGGAAAAGAAACCCTAGCAAGACTAAAGGAATTGCTGAATTTCAAATAACTATTTTCTCACTCCAGGTGTTATTATTTTCCCAGAGATTCCTCTAAGGTTAAGAAAAAAGATTATGTAAAACATTTTCAGATATTTCAGCCTGATATTTCACTTTTAGATAATATTGATCCACTCTTTTCTACTATGGAAGCTGAAGACATTCACGATCTCCTCAGCCTCCCACTTCCCCTGTTCTCACCTATATTAAAAGGTGGTTCTTTTGCCCATTTTCTCACCTGCCTTCATAGGTTGGAGACCATATCTTCCTCTCTATCCAGGAGGGAGATTAAACTAATCTGGGTTTCTCAGTGTAGTGACTATGAGATAGATATGCAGTACCTTTTTATATATGACTACATAATAAAATTTATAATTTTAAATTTACTCTTCTTTATTTACTCAGCCAATATTTATTAAACCTTTACTGTGAGCTATGCCCTTTGCTAGGTGTGGGGGATGTAATGATGAGTGAAATCAGATGTGGTACTCATTCTCCTTAACCAAAAAATGTGCAGTAATTAATGCAGAAAAGAAACACATTCTGATAAAACCCTTACCCCTCTTTTCTCATTTTGAATAACTGGCAATTCTGACCCCTTTGTGTGGCTTTCCATAATATATGTCTACCTTTCCAGTGTACATTATTTCCCACACTTCCTCAGCCTGAGCTAATGTTCTGAGGAGGGTTAGACTCCTTATTTTCTTCAAGCACATTTAGTTTTGCCTCTAAGCCTGTTTTTTATGTCTTGAATACTGCCTTCACTTTTGTCTAGTTAGACAAATTCAGCCCTTCCTTCAAAGCAAAGCTTGCTCTATGAATTACTTATAACCTATCCTGATGTCTTTTTTCTGTATGTCCCTTGCCTTTGTGGTTATCCCCACAGATTTAATAGTTAATTTATTTCTCCTTTCTGACTAAAAACTTCAACTTCCCAAGGGAGTATAATTTTCTTCTTCTATCACTTCTACCATATTGCCAAGTACTTTTTGGTTATTTGGTTTAACATTTATATGTTAAATTTGACTGATTAAAACAGTTGCCTGGAAACTTCTGATCCTGCACAAGGCTTAGCAGCTTAAGGTTTCTTAGCCATTTTTAGGGTTCAGAGGAATGTTATTCCCTTCCTAGGACATTTTATTTCAACATAAAAACTGTATATCTTGTGGGGAAAGAATATGATCATTTAATATTAATAGCTTTTTATATTAAATTACACTACACATTACAGGCTGTAGAATGTGTTAGTTACAGGCTGTAGAATGGCCTATTTTTTTTTAACATTTTAAGTGTTATGTAATAATTTGGTTAAATGTACATTCAAATTAAATATGGTTAAAAATCGTAGTATATTTCTCTTCAAACTTATTCCTTCTTGCGTCATTTGAAACTTTAATGTGGCCTATTTATTTTCTTCAAAACAAAACTCAGCAATCTGTAATTATAGAATAGCCTTTAAAGTTAATCGCTTGCTGTTTGTTATTATTTTATATTTATCCGCCAAAAGTAAATTCTATGTACAGTACAATGAACAGTTTTACATATAATTAATTAGCTTCTTTGTAAAGGTCTGATCTCTAAGATGACTTTATGAGGAAAGGTAAAAAGTTCATATTTGTTTTAAAAATTAGTTCGATTAAAAAGTTTGGTTATTTTAACAAGTAAAATACATAGCTAAATGTTAATATTCCATCCCAGCAAATCACCAAATTATTTATTCCCAGTTACCCAGTTGCTAGCTAGACTTAAATCTGATTAACATTAGTAATAAGAAACACTTCTTAAATTACCTCTTGTAATCTTTTTTTCATATTATAGAGTATAATCTGACTATAAAACCATCTACAGTTTTTATTTTATATATGCACATACATATACACACATACATCCAGAATTTATTTAAATTAATAGAAAATAAAAATAATCAAATGATCTATTACTTGCTAAAAACAAAAAGAATAATATAACACCCTCCCTCTTAGTGAGAACTACCATTAATCCCTGCATGCCCATATTTTTTGATCTTTAGCTACAAATCATTTTTTTTGAAGGAGTGTTGTTTTGAAACTGCATTTTTTTACTTACACCTATAAGTAAAATACTTACACCTGTAAATATTTATCTGTATAATAATTTTAAAGAACTGAATAATTTTCTAGTATATGATTGAATCTCAATTTTCTGTTTTTATACAATTGGATTATTTTTAAATTTTTTACTAGACAAATATCTGAATGTTCATAATTATTGCTATGTAACAAATGCATAAAAGTATACTGCTAAGTGATAGGATAGGCACATTTTCAAATTTTATGTATTTCTGTCTACCCTCTTTTTATGATTCATTTTACATTCTACCCACTTAGTGAAATTTATTCCTTTCATTCGCTTTTTCATATGTTTGGAATATATTTGTTGAATCCTTACTAAGTGCCACACTGTTAGTCTTTGACGCAGCATCTGTGACTTTGTTCCTTTTATTTTGGGATACCTTTTTGTCAGTTCATTTTTGCTGATTCTCCTCGTTTGCTATCTACCTTTCAATTCCAATTCTTTTCCACACATGCTCACAAAAATCAATATGCCCCCAAACAGTACTCTGTGTGCTTAAAAAAGCTCAAACTAATCTCCAGCTGCAGGAGATCCAGAGCATTTCCCGAAACTCAGATCCAAATTTGGTGCATAGAGTGAGTGAGCAAGCTCCCCAAAGCTCCTGCTCATCCTTGGCTGCTTATACAGAATTTTATTGGCAGACTCATCCTGCTCCCCCTTTCTCTTCTCCAGATTTGGTTATATGTGTATCAAAAACTTCAAGCTTCAGATTTGGGGGTATAGTTAGTATGTGTTTGTAATTCATGTCCCTTTCTTAGTATCATCACTAAGTATTATCACTACTTAGTTTGCATATGCTGATCAGCAGGTAAACTTTTATATTGGGGGAATGAAATGTGTTCAGTTTGTGTATATATTTCTGTATATGCATACATATGGATGTATCATATACACACACATATCTTAACCACACATGCATATGAGTGTGTATATATGCACATACACACTGTATTTGATTAGACTTTATAAAAGTATAACTCATGGAATTTATGGTGATATATACATGGAATTATTTAATTCTGATAGAAATGAAATGTATTTTTCCCTTGAATCCACTGAATTAATACTAGGAGAAAGTGGTAAGATAAAGAGAAGGGGTTTGTGACTGTAGGAACGAGATAACACAAGAACACATTTGAATTTCCTTCAAGTGGAAATGATAGACAGCTAGGATTAAACTGCACAGAATCACCCTAGATACTCCAGACAAGTGCCCACCCCCTCGCATTAATGATATATTTTCAAAGAAACATAGTTTATAGTAATGAAGAACAGTTATTCTTCTGGTGAGATTCAACTTGGGTTTTAAGTTAACTTCTAGGGATTCACTATATTCAAAATATATTCCAGGCCAGGAGTGGTGGCTCATGCCTGTAATCCTAGCACTCTGGGAAGCTGAGGTGGGTGGATTACTCAAGGTCAGGAGTTTGAAACCAGCTCTCGCAAGAGTGAGACCCCATCTCTACTAAAAAAAAGAACAAAATTAATTGGCCAACTAAAAATATATAGAAAAAATTAGCCAGGCATGGTGGCGCATGCCTGTAGTCCCAGCTACTCGGGAGGCTGAGGCAGAAGGATTGCTCGAGCCCAGGAGTTTGAGGTTGCTGTGAGCTATACTGATGCCACGGCACTCTATCCAGGGCAACAAAATAATACTCTGTCTCAAAAAAAAAAAAAAATACATTCCAAACAAGTGGAAATGTGAGTCCCTAATAATTTCACAGATTATCCTTATTCACATGTTCAAAGAAACATTTCACATTCTATGAGACACTGATTTCCATTTTCAGAAATGAATAAGTGATGGGGATGAGGGTGGTATAGGGAGGTGGGTGGGTATGTATGTGGAGAAAAGAGAGTATGTATGGAGGAAAGGGAGGGAGAGAACAAGGGAAGATGAGCAAGAAGGAAAGAAGTAGGGGAGGGACTTTCCACAGTGGTTGGGAGTGGGGGAAGGAGAGAGGTTGGGAGAGGAAGGAAGGGGAGATAGATGTAGGAAGAGAGAAGGGAGGAAGGGGGTAGAGAGGGAGAAGAGAGTATTGGGCCAGGAGAAGACAAATGTATAGTGTGGGATATTTTAAAATCCAGCTCTTTGCAATCATGTAAAATGTCCATTTCCACACTAGATTTGGAGGCTTCCTTTGCATCTGAGGCAAAATGCTGTTTGTATCTTCCTTGTTCATAGTTGAGCATGAGAAGCAAGTGCCAAATTCTTAGCATCTTGTCTTACTTTGGGCATATGCTTAGACCAGAGCAACTCTTCACGACTGATGGGGAAACCTCACAGAGGGCTTCCATCATTAGTGTGCCTCATATCTGACCACACTGATAACAAAAGCAATCTGTCCTCAGACTGTTCTTTTGATTATAAGTAGACTATGTCACTTGTACTTATTGGTGTATAATCAAAGATACATTGTCTCCTGGGTAGCACTGACATATGCAGCTATAAGTAGTGTCGTAATGACAAGTATCTGTAAATTACTTTGGGCTAAAGAATGAAACATGTTAAGAACATTTTTTTTTCTAGTGCATAAGAGGTGGCCTTAATTAGGATATTTATATTTTATATTATACTTACATAACAAGTAAATACAGCATGAAAGTTATAGGGTCAGCCTGATGAATGTTAATATTATATTCTTAATGGTGCTTAAGAAACCCTTAATTACTGTATTTCTATTTTATAATATGCTTACATAACATATAAATGGAGCATAAAAGTTTATAGGGTCAATATAATGAATATTAATGTTGTTAATGTTATATAACAATATATTATCTGTTAACAGTACCCAATTAGAGTCACTCTTTAAATCTTAATGTTCATCATAGAAATCTGCAAGTCTTAGGAGTCTGGACCGACTCTGGTTATAATTCTTTGCCTTGAATTTCTGATGTTTTGGTTTGTTCCTTAGAGCACTTCCATTTTGGTATGTCAAAATGCTGATTTCTGGGTACAGTGGCTCACTTATAATCCTAGCACTTTCGTGAGTCTGAGGTGGGAGAATCACTTGAGGCTAAGAGTTCAAGACCAGCCTGAACATAGCAAGACCCCATCTCTACAAAAAAAAAAAAAAAAAATACTAGAAAACATTAGTCAGGCATGGTGGTGCATTCCTGTAGTCACAGCTACTCAGGAGGCTGAGGCAGGAGGATTGCTTGAGCCCAGGAGTTTGATATTGCAGTGAGCTGTGATGATGCCACTATACCTTAGCCCAGGTGATAGAGCAAGACCCTGTCTCAAAACAAGAAAAAAAAAAAAAGACAATTTCCTATGATTAAAAATAAATCCTTTACTCAGGAGGAATTTTATTTTAGATTTCTAATGGAAATAAGATAAACTCATTTGGGACATCAAATTGGCATTTGCCTCTTTAAAAAAAATAACTTCTCTACCTAAAATATTTATGACAAAATTAAATCATACTAATTCAGTTTAATCACATTATAGATAAAATTTAGTAAGAAGAAAAGAACTTTTTTTTTTTTTTTGAGACAGAGTCTCACTTTGTTGCCCAGGCTAGAGTGAGTGCGGTGGTATCAACCTAGCTCACAGCAACCTCAAACTCCTGGGCTCAAGCAATCCTTCTGCCTCAGCCTCCCGAGTAGCTGGGACTACAGGCATTCGCCACCATGCCCGGCTAATTTTTTCTATATATATATTATTTGGCCAATTAATTTCTTTCTATTTATAGTAGAGACGGGGTCTCTTGCTCATGCTGGTTTTGCACTCCTGACCTCAAGCAATCTTCCTGCCTCGGCCTCCCAGAGTGCTAGGATTACAGGCGTGAGCCACTGCGCCCGGCCGAAGAAAATAACTTTTTAAAAAAGTTTAGAGCATAGAAAACAAATATTAATATATTTGCTTTCATTATATCCTTTTGAGCAAAAGAATAAGTAAAAGTCCAGATTCTGTGTGGCTTAAATTTACTTTCTACTTCAGCACTGAGCCTATATTCATCTTTTGGGCAGAGCAGCTGGAAAAGATATTAGTTCATGGTCTATGCAACATCTACCAAACACTATTTTTTATTTATTTTTAATTACATTAATAAATGTACACAGCTTACAAAGTCAGAAAGTATGGGAAAACTTTTGAAAATGAAAAGTAATTTTCTACCCATCCTGCACTCCCTAGTCCCACTCCTCAGAGGCTGCCACTTTTAACTCTGAATTGTTTCTTTTGGTATTCACCTCCAGAGTTTTTAATAATGTGCTTATACTATCTTGATTTTCAATTTTAGCCTTTTATCTCCTATCTTTAGGGATTTAGAAGCTTAGAATTTAGATTTCCTTGCCCCTTCTTCTTTCTCTCTCTGCTTTACAGTTTTTAATCACAGTATTGATTAAATCACTGTTGAGAGCTAACATTATGTCTGCATAAATATTATACATTAATGGGTTAAGTAGTATGCTAAGACTGTATTTCCTTTTTCCTAAAACTTAATTTTTCATGGAGTTAATAATTATATGTTATTTTACATTTGTTTTATTTCCTGTGTATCTACTAATATATTCCTAAACTATCCTAAAAATTATACTTCTATGTTTGCTAATGCATAATACTTATATATAGTGGTCATTATATCCAGGTACTTGTATTGGTTTTGCATTCACTCAATTTCAGAATAACCCAATAAAGTAAATACTTTCTTAGTATATTCTTTTTTTTTTTTTTTTTTTTTTTTTACAAATGACTCAAGTAGGGCACAGAAAAGTTGAACCATTCACTTAAAGTGACACAGTTAGTAGTTGGTCTACTGGTATTTGGCTCCAGTTAGCCTGCTTTCAGAGAATGTGATACCTAACCTGTACTGGTTTACAACATAGATGTCATAATCATTCCTTCCAATTATGTTTTATAAGCAGAAGGTTCTCACATTCTTGAGGACATATCCTGTTCCTATTTGTGAAAACATAAACTCTCAAGCTAAGGGGCATCAGGTAATCTATTCTCTTTTTTCTTTTATCACATCCTTTTATTTCACTTTATACTAGAATATTTTTTCCCCTGGTAAACTAGTTTCTTGGTCAGAGCATTGGTTTATGGATACCATGACCCTCAGTCCACATTTAGTAGAATGTTTCATAGAGAAGCATAGTGATCAAGGATGTAAAGTTCCATACCTGGAGTAAGAGGGCATTGATGTAATCAGTCTGCCACTAGGTACCTGGTTGGCCTTAACAAAGGGAATATGGATTTACTCCAAAATTCTAGGACTCTGTGTGTGAATCTTTTATTGCACTTTGTCAGAAGTTCCTTTAGTATTTGATCTGTCAATGAAACTTTGACCAGCATTGAATTTGTTGGATTAAAGGCCCCAGTGGTAGACTTTCCATAGTTGGAGCCTATTTGAGTTTTATATCTTTCTTTTTATTTCTGCATATTACAGAAATACAAATGTTTAGGTTACATATGTTGCCTTTGGCTCACCAAAATCAGAGTTTCAAGCATGTCCATCCCCTAGACAGTGCACACCACACTCATTATGTGTGAATCTACTCATTCCCTCCTCTCCCCCACCTGTCCAGCACCTGATGAATGTGCATATGCGCATATAAGTGTTGATCAGTGAAACCAACTTGCCAGAGAGTACATGTGGTGCTTGTTTTTTCTATTCTTGTGATAGTAGAATGGGCTCTAGCTCTATCCAGAATAATATGAGAGGTGGTATATCACCATTGTTTTTTGTTGCTGAGTAGAACTCCATGGTACATATATACCACATTTTATTAATCTATGTATTAATTCATGTATTGATGGGCACTTGGGTTGTTTCCACATCTTTTCAATTGTGAATTCTGTTGCTATAAACATTCTAGTATAGATTTTTTTCTTTTATAGACTGTCTTTTTTTTCCTTTGGGTAGATGCCGAGTAATGGGATTGCTGGATCAAATGGTAGTTCTACCATTTGGATCAAATGGTAACTCTTTGAGGTATCTCTGTATTACTTTCTGTAGAGGTTGTACTAGTTTGCAGTCCCACTAGCAGTGTATGATTGTTCCTATCTTTCAGCATTCATGCCAACATTTATTGTTTTGGGACTTTTTGATAAAAGCCATTCTTGCTGGAGTTAAATGATATCATCTTATTCCTGCTGTGAGTCACACTCAAAGTTGGTACAGTTATGGGTAACTTGGTAAGTAGTTCAGAGCAGTACACTCAAATATGGTAGATGTTGCTTCTAGAATTCAAAGGTTCTAAAGTGATACATTGTGCCATTTTCTTGGTGGTAAATAATGTAAGATTTAGCAATTTCTATACATACTACAGGTGATTTTAGGCCACTAGATATTCTAGGCCCTTGGAACTCAAACTTCACTAAGATGGCAAGCCTCTCAATTTTTATGGACTACTTACCCTCAGGCATACCTGTGTTTTATTGAAACAGAGTACCAGATACTTCCTGCCCGCCTATGTCCAGTTAATATTATATCATCAATAGAACAGTTTTTCATGATAGCCTCTAGGTTGGTATGACAATCAAGGCCATCCTGGACTAAATTTTGATAAAATAATAAAGATGTGTTGCTATCTATACCAGGTGAAACACACTGCTTCTGGTATTCACACTGGCCAAGTCACCAATCATACTATCAATGTATTTAGTATTTCAGAGGGTTTTGACAGCAATAATAAAAACATGGGTAGTTTTTTGTCATTATGAGAAAACTGTTGGAAAAATCCTGCAACTCTCTATTGATAACTTGTACTATTTTTTCCTTTCCAGTGGGTACAAATGCAGTTCATAAATTGTGACCATTTTATTTATATATTAATAATACATTTTAGAGATGTCTTTATTTCTTCACAGAAGGTTCAATTCACTTACCTGTAACAAGGGAAGAGAAGATGTAAATTCGTCTAAAGATTATGCTTATGTGTTGCACAAAGTGTCTAATAGAGATAAGAACTTGGCCTTCAGTACCTGGGGTGAAGTGCAAAAGCTGTTATTCGATGTCATCAATAAACCTGACTCAAATGAGGCAAGGCATTTGACTATCTGCTTTCTTAGAATTACTAGAAGGGCCTGGATTCCTCCCACCTTTAGTAACCTCCCAGGGCCTTTAAAGCCTTTGCTGTAGGCAAACTCTTACATCTTTATTACCGTCAAATAGCAATCTGTATCCACAAGAGTATTAGACTGTTTGGGCTCCTGAGGGCCATAAAACTATAATAGTGGGATAATATTTGCACTTCACTTACCATTGTATAAAATAGGGAATAAAGGAATGGCTAAGATCTTTGACTACTGTCTGATGTTTGGTGTACAGAAACTTCTCTTGATAAAAATAATCTAATAAAGCCTACCCTAAAAAGGTTTATGTGTAGGGTAGATAGAATAATCTATTTCTAACTGTATCCTAAGAAAGACACATAAACAGAGATGTGTTGGTGTGCACATGTGTACACATACACACACACTCTTCTGAAATTTACATGTTTAGCTTACTGTTGATGTCTTCAATTTACTGAAGGTGATTTTGTGTTTTTTTTCTCGAGTCAGAGTCTCTCTGTTGCCCGGGCTAGAGTGCCGTGGCATCAAGCAAGCTCACAGCATCCTCAGACTCCTGGGCTCAAGTGATCCTACTTCCTCAGCCTTCCGAGTAGCTGGGACTACAGGCATGCACCACCATGCCCGGCTAATTTTTTCTATATATTTTTAGTTGGCCAATTAATTTCTTTCTCTCTTTAGTAGAGACAGGGTCTTGCTCTTGCTCAGACTGGTTCGAACTTCTGACCTTGAGCGACCCACGTGCCTCAGCCTCCCAGAGTGCTAGGATTACAGGTGTGAGCTACCACACCTGGCCTCAAGGTGATTTTTAATACTTTCTTTTTTGTTGAAAAAATCTGAAAATATATCATTAAAACTTTTATCCAGTTTATCTATGACTTTGGATTTAATGGGGATAATTTTGGATAACCTGACTTTTTGGGGGAAAACTTCTTTGATGTAACTAGCTTACTTTGTGACATAAACCCTTATTATTATTGTTTTTTTTACATAACTTTTGGGAAATTTAGATTGGAGCCAACAAAAGTTAAACCTGACAATTTGTTATTTATAAGCCAAATATGTAAGTTTTAAGACATGTTTTCTCATCATTTTTCTAGATTAGTAGATATAAAATAATCTGTACAAATCTATTCTCTTTATAAACCTAGCCTTAATATAATGGTTAGACAAAAAAATGAAATAAAATTATTTTATTCAAATGTTATTTCTTTCTATATTTAGTCTAACTACTAGCTTATACAAATATGCTGGTATAATTAATGAACCATTAAGATCTGTTTATTAGGTGATTGCATAATTGAGTAGCAGATTGTATTACTTGATACCAAGTCTTACAAGAATCTTTATGCATAATCAATAAAATATGCATTCTCTTATTAGTATTCTGAATATGTTCATTTGTTACATACACATTTATACTTCTTGTGGATATAGTGATATACTTTTTACTGTTATCCACTCTAACATAACACTTAAGTTTTTAATAAAATATTAAATATATAAATATTGCATAAAATATAAACATACACCTTAACAAATTGTGATAAAATAAATGCCTATGTAATTTCAATCAAGTAAACAAAGAATTTACTAGCACTCTGCATCTAGTCATAACTCTTTCCCTTTCCCCCAATGGTAAATATTATTTTGAATTATGATATTTAAAATACTTCTTTGGTTTACTTTATATTTTTATTAATACTACTTAGTCATGTGTTCCTAAACAATTTCATATATATTTTATTTTTATTATCATACTTGTACATATTTTGGGGGTACATGTGATATTTAGATACATGTATGCAATGTGTACTGATCAGATCAGAGTAATTAGGCTATCCATCACCTCAATATTTATCTTTTCTTTGTGTTGGGAACATTACAATTCCAGGCATTTTGAAAATTATAGTTAGCTATAGTTTTCTTACTGTATTATCCAATGTAGAACTTATTCCTTCTAGCTGACTATATTGTTGGAACCATTAACCAGCTTTTCTTTATCTTCTCTTCCTTTCCTCCCCATCCCTTCCCAGCCTCTGGTTATCACCATTCTACTCTCTACCTCTTTGAGATCCACTTTGTTGGCTGCTACATATATGTGAGAAAATATGATTTTTGTCTTTCTGTACCTGGCTTATTTCACTTAAAATAATGACCTCCAGTTCCATCCATGTTGTATCAAATAACAAGATTTCATTCTTTGTATGGTTATATAATATTCCTGTGTATGTGTGTGTGTATACACACACACACACACATTTTATCCTTTCATTTGTTGATGGGCACTTAAGTTGATTCCATATTTAGGCTATTGTGAATAATTCTGCAATAAACATAGGAGTACAGATATTGCTTTGATACACTAATTTCCTTTCTTTTGGATATATACCGGCAGTGGGATTGCTGGATCATATGGTAGTTCTATTTTTAGTTTTTTAAGGAGCCTCCGTATTGTTTTCCATAATGGCTGTATTGCTTTACATTCCCACCAACCATGTATGAGCATTACCCTTTCTCCACATCCTCTCCATCATTTATTTTTTGTGTTTTTGATAATAGCTATTCTAACTGGAGTGAGATGACATATCATGGTTTGGATGTACATTTCCCTGATAAGCATTTTTTTTTTTATACTTGTTGGCCATTTGTATGTCTTCTTTTAAGAAATGTCTATTCAGGTCTTTTGCCACTTCTCTAATTGGATTATTTATTTCTTTGCCACTGAGTTGTTCAAATTCCTTATATATTCTAGTTATTGAACCCTTGTCAGATGGATAGGTGGCAAATATTTTCTCCCATTCTGTAGGTTGTTTCTTCACTCTGATTGTTTGCATTGAAGCTTTTTAGCTTAATATAATCCTATTTTTCTATTTTTGCTTTTGTTGCTTGTGCTTTTGAGGACTTACCTAAAAAATCTTTGCCCAGACCAACATCCTGTAGCATTTTTCTAATATTGTCTTCTAGTAGTTTCATAGTTTCAGGTCATACATTTAAGTAGTTACTTTTAAGTATTTAATCCATTTTGAGTTGAGTTGATTTTGTATCCAGTAAAAGATGGGGATGTACTTTTATTCTTCTGCATATGGATATCCAGTTTTCACAGCACCATTTATTGAAGAGACTTCATTTCCCCAGTGTATGTTCTTGGCACCCTTGTCAAAAATGAGTTGGCTGTGAGTGCAAGGATTTAGTTTTGGGTTTTCTATTCTGTTCCATTGGTTTATGTATCTGCCTAAACAATGTATTTTAATTTTGCTGTTCTTTGAGCTTTATATTAATGGTAGCATAGACTGTCCTGTCATGTCTAGGCTTTTCTATATACATTGTGTTTTTAAGATTAATTAATATTGTATGTGTTTGCAGTCCATTTTCATTATCTTATATTCCATCATATTAATATACCATTTTTTGTTTATATATTATGCTGTTAAGTGGACATTTGGCTTTGTTCCAGTTTTGGCTATTATAAACAACTCATTAAATGTAGGATATTAGCTATATAGCTGTTGTATGCCTCTATATACTAAGAGACTATGTATATATAAATATATAAACTGTGTCTAAATAAATGTTCCTAAAGAAGTATCTGTCTAGAAGCAGACTGTGACAAAAAAAAAAAAAAAAAAAAAAAGAAGTATCTGGATATACAGAGATCTGTTTCTGAACTTCCTGTTCTGTTCAAGTAGATTTTTGTTTATCCTTGTATAAATGACACATTGTTTTAATTATTATAGCTTTGTAATAAGAAATTATAACTGATAGAACAGTTCTTTCCACTTTGTTCTTTAAAAACAAAGACTTTGTAAATTTTAAAATCAGCTTTTCACATGAACCAACATACTGGGATTTTAATTATCATTTTGAGACTGTATGGCAATATTGGGTAAATTGACATCTTTATAATAGTTATTTTTTAATCTGTAAACATAGTATATATCTCTATTTAATTAGGTATTCTTTAACTACTCTGATTAAAATTTTATGATTTTCTGTATAAAGGTCTCATATATCTTGATTTAATTTTTGTAGCTTGATAGTACATTCCCCAGTGTGTGGTAATATCAGTGAGTGATTCAGAGCATGGGCCCTAGAACCACATAGTAAGATCCTTAACCTCTCTGTTCCTCTGTTACCTTATAAGTGAAATGGAGACAGTAACTGTACTTTGCCCTCAAAATTATTGTGAGAATAAATGTTATACTTCTCCCAAATTTAGAATAGGTAAACACCTGATAAAGATAAATGTCTATAACATTTTATAGATATAAATTATTATTATTTTAAAAATTTCTGGGTTATTAGTGGAGGTATTTTATTAAGTTCTATACAAATCTTAGTCTCGATTAAATTATTACATAATGTATATTTAAGTCAAATTCATAAACAAATTGGATGAGAATACACATCTTTAGATATTTAATATTCTCATCCAGGTAGGTACTATGTCTATTTATTGAAATGTTTAAATTCTTCAGTTTTCTATTGTAGCTTTCTTCATATAGAACCTATCCTTTTTATATTCAGTTTATTATCATTGTTTATATTTTCCTACTGTTAATTTTGCCATGACAGTGTTTTAATTTGTTGTTGCTCGTGTAAGTAGATTTATCGGGGGTCTTTTTGATGTTTATTTTTTTACAGGCTACCATACATAATTTATATATGTGTGTGTGTGTGTGTGTATAATATATATCATTCTCCCCCCTGCCTCCCCAGTTGAATTATTTCTATAACCTAACCAGTAATTAATAATTGCTTTTTCTGTGACTTCTCATTCCACCTTGCTCCTCCTACTTCTTTGAACCATACCAGACCAAGGATCCTTCTGCTGCTGTCTTGTGTATGTCATTTCCACTATTGAGAACAGAGGATTCAATTGTGCATCCTAGGTTTTGCTGTTCATTATAGAGAAATTTGTTTTCTTATTAGAAATTTATTTTGCTTTTTTTTCTGAAAAATTTGCTGTTTTTTCATATCATGGACAGCCATACCATCCTTTCTTAATCCCTTCCCCAGACCTATTTTTATTTGTACTGCCATTGGCTTCTCTTCAACCCATTTTGTGATTAAAAATTTCTATGATTTGCTATTTTTCTCCCTCTTCACTACTGTGAATTATTTCTAACATGAGAAAGGAAAATGCCAACTTATATCATCATCTTCAAATTAGAAGTCTAAGGTACTCATTTATTTTTCATTCCATCTGTATTTTTACTGACAAAAATGTTTTTACTTTTGTAAACTGAGTATGGAACAGTTCTCCAAATTGATGATAGTAGATTTTCCTTTAGTTTTATATTCATTTGACTGTTTTAGCTAGGTTTTAGGGAGTAACATTGATTTGCTATTTTTGATTCTTAAATGCATCCATCATACATTTTTTTCTATTTTTATGTATGCTTTTGAATAAGTAAAAGATACAATTCTACCAAAATTCAAAAATTATAAAAAGATACAGAGTGAGAATTAAGTTTCCTGGTAGTCTCTCATATCTCCCCTGCAGAGCTAATAATTCTTCTGTTTCTTTTTTTAACCTTTGAGAGATATTCCATGTAAAAACAAATATGTATTTATATGTAGATTCATGTTTTTATATTTTCATTCAAATACTAGTACTATACTCAATATTTTTGCACATCTCCTTTTTTATTTAATATACCTTGGAGTTAATTCTTTATCAAAACCATAAACTGCTCTATTCCAAGATTTGCATAGTATATCACTGTAAAAAAAATACCCCAAACATTTACACTTTTTACTATGGATGATATTGATTGATTGCTGTATGGCCACTTTGCAGTAAATAACCTTCTATGTAAGCCATTGTGCTTGTGTTTAACTATATCACTGAGATAAATCAGTGAATGTTTAATTGGAAGGTTGGTTTCTTCTTGGATCTCCTGTTTCCTCAAATGCCACTGGTCTACCATAGCTGACTAGCATCTCCCAACACAATATCTTTTCTAAAGACTTTTTTATTATAAAATTTTTAAGAAAATACTGAGTTGTATAATTTTCTATGTATCCATCACTCATCATTATCAATATTTTGTTTTATCTCTCTCCCTCCACACACATTTTTTCCTTAAATGTTTTAAGGCAGATTTCATATATGCCATTTTACCTATAAACAATTCAGTATGTATCTCTAACAAATAAGGACACATTTAAAAAAAAAACAAAAACAAAAACCTCAAACCATTTACCACCATGCCATTATTACATCTAACAAAATTAACAATATTTTTCTGATTTCATCTAGTTCCCATCTTATATTTTCCTATGTGACTCAAAGTATACTTTTTCAGTTTGTTTGATTAAATATCAAAATCTTCACATTTGCTTAAATTTAAAAAATTATAACAGTGTTCCTTTCCTGTCTGTTTTTCATGCTATTTGTTTTTTTTCAGAAAAAATAATATACATATGAAATAATGTGTAGGAATCTCTCAACTCTGGATTTGGTTGACTGTTTGCTTTTTGTGTTGTCTTTTAATATATTTCTCTAGTCCCTGTGTTTCCTATAAACTAATAACGAGATATCTACGATTGATTAGATTCAGGTTCAATTTCCTTGGCAAGAATACTTCATAGATGGAGTGGTGTGTATCCTCTTTCATCACAATAGGAGATGCACGATTTCTACTTACCTCTTTTAATAATAATAAGAACAGTGTGGTTAGGTGTTCTCAGCTTGATCTTATAAAGTTAGCCATTGGTGTTTTATCTAGTGAACATTTTCTACATTAATAGCAAAATGATGATTCAATTATTCTGTAATTGTTGAATGAACAGTTATAGCAACTTGTAGTTTTTATGGATTCACTAATGTTCTATGAATTTCTAAATTAAATAGCAGTTGAGAAGAAAATTTATTATTTATATAGATAAATTTTTTAAAATCTAGGTTAGAAATTACCCATGGTCCTTAAAAAAATTCAGTAACAACAACTTTTGAAGAGGAGATTACTATTCAAAATGATTAAAAATATATCTGAAATGACTACATGGCCTGTCCTATAAGATTTGTATTTCCATGTATAGGTATTACTTTGTGATGTCAAGGATGTATCCATGCTATTAGGACATATTTTACAAAATACACTTTTACTTTTCATTTTTGTATAGGTTATTAAATGTGGTATGCTGTGATCTGGACACTCTTCTACTATTAGAGGCTCAGTATCAAGTATCTGAAATGCTGCTAAATGCTCAGGAAGAAAATATCTTAGAGACTTCTGAGAACCACAGGTAAAAAAAGGGTTATTAAAACATAGTAATAAGTTTTCTTTACAGATGCTTTAAGACACTAATTTTCTATATAGTTTAATGTTTTTCTACTTTCTGAATTCAATAGATGTAAATAACACAGTAAAAAGCAATTAAGGCATAAATGTCACAGAAAGATTATAGATGTTTTTGGAGAGAGCTTGTGGAGTATACTTTCAAAGTTTGTATTTTGTTTTTTCTTTTTCTTTTGGGTAAGCCCTAACATTATTAGTGGTTGCATGAAATTGTATCACCTTTAAATTCAGACTACTTATGTAAGATGACCCATTAAACAAAATACTTGATTTTGTGTGGCTTGTGGATGTACTCTTTATTCTTTTAATTATGTTAGTTCATAGTCATAAATTTTGATTATTTACAAAATTGGGCTATGGTAATGTCTTGATAATTTTTATTAGTAAATAATTATTACATTTGCCATTACCTCAGTTTGGCTGACAGTTATCAAATATACGTTCAGTAGCTTTGCATTGCTTTTATTTTTGTAATTAAAAAAAAAAAAGATGTCTCCATCCTACCCAGGTCTTGGAAAATTATAGAGTATATTACTTAATGCTCTAGGTTTGATGTAGAAGGAAAGTATTAACAACAGCTACAGAAAGTGTGGAGGCTGCTCATAAGCAATACTTAGATTTTGAATTTAACACACTAGGTCTAGAACATAAGAACCTTGACTGAAAATGTGATTGTTAAAATCACTCTGGAAATAATGCTTGCCCTAATCTCATTTTTTTTAAATGGCAGTAACATTTATCAAGGGAGTATTCTTTTATTAATTTCCTATATCTTCATCAGCTGTTTGCTCTCTAGCAAAGAGAGTTATTTATAAGATAAATGTGAACTTAGCCTTTGTATTTTAGGAGATACATTGATAAATAATGTTTTCCAGACTTTTCTGACTTTTTTTCTGTATAATCTAATGACTTGATTTAAAAATTAAATCATATTCAATTAAAGAGATATCAAAATTGATAAATTTATTTTTTGCAGGGGCTTTATAATTGATGGCTTATCTGTGGAGAGAAATCATGTTCTTGTTAGAATAAATCTTATTGGTGGGCCATTGGAACGGATTTTGCCTCCAAGGATACTAGAGAAGGTGAGTGGGGTGAAGAGAAGCGGAGAATGTTTTCCTGACATATTTTGAAGGAAAGTAGCCAACTGAAGTGACACTAAACATTGTCATCTCTCAAATGTCTATATCACAATGTTGAACTTTTGGTACTTAGGATGCAAGTAAATGCTTTCAAACTAAAATAGTATTCTTGATGGCAAGGGGTCATGAGTGTTGGTTTGTGTAGCACAGTGGGGTATTGTTTATTTAAAAGTTGTCATTCTCCCTGTGTGTCTTTGAATATTTTACTTTCGATGTCTTTCTCTTTCATGCTACCTACCTTTTATTACTAGATGACTATGCTATTTTTGCATTTCATTGGCAATATTGATTACTTCTCTTTCAATCAATATATATATAATATGGGTTTCTCATAGAAGTTTTCTTTGGTTTTCTTGTTATTGAGAACATTCTTGCTTTGACTGTCACTCTGGGAAAAATGAGATAGAAATGCTTGACAGCACAAGGAAAAGTTTATGGGAAAAAATACCAATTTCTTTTGATGATTACAATTTTCCTTTCATGAAAAATGTAGTAAAGCCATCATCATCAGTTCTAGTCACTAGAACAAATTACCATATGTCTGTCTTCAGTGCTTATTTAATGTTGTTTGTGTTATACTTTGTTTTTATTATTATGTGTCAGAATATTAAAGTGTAGTATCAAACAGCTTTTGGTTAGTTGGACAACAACTCTGGAATTTATGAGCATAAAAGCTAATTTCAATTAATCATATTTCGGATAGCTTTAAAATTTAATATTATTTTAAACTACTTCCTAAAGTCACCTGTCTTGCTGCATTTTTAGGGTGAGGATCCATATCCTTGGCCAATGTTTTCATCATATCCCTTGCCAAACTGCTATCTTTCAGAAGTTACAAGAAATGGTGATACAAAACAAGGTAAAATGTTTACCATCAAATGCCATGTTATTTTTAATGCTGTTTTTATCATTTGAAAAAAAATAAGGGAATGAATATTGAGTTTTGTTCACCTTGTATACATAGGTGCATTTATGCCTATTTCTTTGCAATGTTTTGTTTTTCTCATGTTTCTTGCTAAATCTGTATGGTCATGTGCCACATAATGTTTTGGTCAACAGTGGACCACATATACAATGTTGGTCCTGTAAGATTATAATACCATCTTTTTATTATGCATGTTCTATGTTTAGATATGCTTAAATACACAAATATTTTCCATTGGGCTATAATTATGTACAATAGTCAGTACAGTAACATGCTATACAGGTTTGTAACCTAGGAGCAGTAGAGTAGGTGTGTAATAGCCTATACCATCTAGGTTTGTGCAAGTACACTCTGTGATGTTCACATAAGGACAAAATCATCTAATGATACACTTCTCAGGATGTATCCCCATCATTAAATGATGCATGGCTATATTGGTATGAGGCCAAATAATTTTTCTTGTGGCTAAGATGTGACAATCTGTCTAATAGCAACAGCTGTTTGGTAAAAAAAAGGAAGTAATGGTTTTTGGTTTATTGAATTAATTCTAAATATATAGAACTTTTATTTATTCAACAAAGTAATATGTTTGAATAACTGCTGTGTGCCCTACACAAGTCCTATGTATTCCAGACTTGAAATATAGTGAAAATCATGGTACCCACCTTTGTGGATTCATGATTGTTTAGAGAACATATTCAAGTAATTATATAATTGTATAGTGGTACAGTGTGATAGCAAAATATACACATGTATAGCCTGTTAGGGTAGTATGTAAACAGGACAGTAAAATTATGTGTAAAAGGAGGCATGAAGTTTAAGTATGTGTTTTCTGGGTAATAGAAGAGGAAATAGCAGAGGGGCTGGAAGAAGCACATCTTATTTAGAGAATGACAGGAGGTAAAACTAAACATGTAAGACAAGTCCAGCCGTAAGACCAGTGGAGCTCAAACTCAGATATTTAGACTTTATCTTAAGAGCAATGAAAATTCAAACAGATTTTTTAGGCTAAAGAATTCTAAGATGAAAGACAAAGATACATGATCAAACTATTCATTAATTTGAAAAGTTAATTCTTATATCAATGTGTTATCCTTTATAATACCATCAAACTGGATGGTATTGCACTGGTAAGAAATAATACGTATAAGATTCATTTCACATTCATTTAATGCACTTAAAAATTTTTTCCTTTGTGTTTCTCTCTTGTATGACTTAATCCATAGCTTTCAGAGACATGGGGGTGATAGTATTTTTCAAGAAAAGACTCTTGAGATAGTACCATTTTGGACTTTTTTTCTACTGAGTCACATCTTTTAATGAATCTAAATCAGTCTCAAGCTTTTAACCTCATGGTTTCCTATCCTACTTTCAGTCTTTTTATCAGGATCTGTATAGAATGTCATTATTATTTTAGATTTCATCATTTATTCACCCATTCATTCATTTATTTAACACATGGTTTTGAGTGCTGATTATCAGGTGCTTCCATAGCATTGGTTATAAGATAATACATAAAACTTGGTAGATTTGGTTCATTTTCACATGGTGATTCAACCTTTTTCCTGATCTCTTTTTCTTGTGATGTTATAGCATTGTTATCTTTGCTAAGCTTCACTTGAAAATAAATATGTCTTTATTAGCTTTTTGAATAACAGATTCATTATCAGTTTTATTATGTGATTGCCATCTTTGATAATTTGTTTCTTCAAAATAATTTGGTAAACTGAATCAGGCAGACAGAAATCAAAAAAATAAGATTAAATGAACATTACCTTGAGAAGAAAATATATCATCAGTTCCTACTAATCAGTGCTCAGAGGAGTATACTTTTATGTCCTGCTCTACCCTTATAAATTATTTAGAAATGAGAATAATAATAGTTTCTCTGTCTAGCCCAGAAGATAACTACAGATTTCTGACCTCAGGTGGGCATGTAATGCTGCCAGGCAGTCATATGTTGTGTCCTCAGATCTATTTGCTTTCCTAGTCTCCTAGATGACTATCTTCAAAACTTCTCTCTCCTCAAATATTCCTCTCCTTCCTCATCTTTCCTTTATATATCAATAGCTATGTTTCCTGTTTTGTTGGTTATATAAAAATATTCTGTAAAGAACACCCATGTGCTCCTGATGCAAATTATCTCACTTAACTATATCTGTGCCACTTTAGGTTTTCTATTATTACTGTTGCTACCTAAAGTTCAGTACTTGTCCCCAAGACCAAATCAGTGATAATGAAAAACAGGACAAAAGGTTTGAGGAAAGGGAAAGGGAAGTTGATTAATTTGCCAGCAAATGAGTAGAGCAGTTGACTAGCATCTCAAAGATTACCATCCTGCCTTTAAGCAGAAAAACAGGGCTTTTGAAAAGAGTTTTTGGCAGTTGGGCTTGGGTCTACTTGACCAGTGTCACATGTTGTGGCTTCAGGCTACTGTTGTTTAACTATGGTTGGTGGTTTGGGTCAACGTTATCTCCTGTGATGACATCTTGTGACCCTTGGACAATTCTGTTGAGTTATCTCCTGTGGTTTAAGATACTAGAAAACAAACAGCAAACAACATTTTTTCTGCCCTTTTGATTACTGGCCTTGGAGAAGGAATGCAGGTTTTAATTCCCCAAAAAGATGGGGGATTTTTAAAGAGACAACTTGTAAAAGATTTCATTGCCCTTTTTCAGACCTTTACCTCTGTTACAGTTAATGAACTGCCATGGCTACTTGCAAAGCCCGGTTTTTCCATTTGTGTGCCATATGCCATGCTGTTTCTTTTCAAAGATATTGTTTCTAACAGTTCTCTTTTTTCCTTTCCTTCATTCCCTTCCTTCCCTTCTTCCCTTCCTTCCCTTCATTCCCTTCGTTCCCTTCTTTCTTTTCTTTCTTTCTTTTTAAAATCTGGATCCTCAGCCTTCCTGCCTACACTGTAGATTTTGGACTTGCCAGCTTCTATAATCACATGATCCACTTCCTTATAATGAATGTCCTCTCTCTCTCTCAATTTATTTTTATTTATATACGTACACACTATTGGTTCTACTTCTCTGGAGAACCCTGATGAATACAGGTGGCCTTGAGTGTCCACAACATTGCCTGATTGCATTCATCCATCCTTCACATCTGTTTTCAACTAGCCTGGCCTTACTTTGGATCTTGCTACCCAGCTTTGTTTTACTTTCAAGATTTTAAAATTTATATTTTCTCTCTCCAGCTACAGCCTCCACACTTGTTTGTTCTACTACTCCTAAATATGCATCCACTCTTTAGCTTTACTGGGGCATATAATCATTTGATATTACTTTCACCCAACTCTGTACAGACCATTTAATCCTCTTATAGTTGTTCTTGAACTGTACCCAGCTAGATCTCCTTGACCAGAGATTTCTATAGTACCATTACTAATCTCTTGGGTGAACCTAATTTTTACCACTACATCTTTTAAAAATTATTTTTAAGTGACAAATAAGAATTGTATATATTTATTGTGAACAACATGTTTGGGAATATGTATACATTGTGAAATGGCTAAATGGAGCTAATTAACATATATATTATCTCCTATTATATTTATTTTTGTGGTAAGAACATTTAAAATTACTCTTAGAGATTTTCAAATATACAGGACATTATTATTAACATAGTCACCATGTTGTACAATAGATCTATTAAGCTTATGCCTCCTATCTAACTGAAATTTTAAATCCTTTGATCAACATCTCCCCTAATACCTATCCCTGGTAACCACCATTCCATACTCTGTTTCTACGAGTATAAATTTTTCAGATTCCACATAAATGAAATCACGTGGTATATGTTTTCAGTGCCTGGCTTATTTTACTTAACATACTGTCTTCCTATACTGTTATGTTGTCAAAAATGATAGGATTCCCTTCTTTTTTTTAAGGCTAAACTCCCTCTTTATTTTTTTATGGGGGAGATCTCTATTTAATCTTTTGTAAGCCAATGAGCATGCTGTTTGTTCTCCCATATTTAAAATACCTTCTCTTGAACCCACTTTTCCCTCACTGGAATCCCATTTCTGTCCTTCCTTTTTTTGTAGAATTCCTTGAAGGAGTTGTATATACTGGGTATTCAAGTTACTCTCTGTTCTCTCTTGAACCTGCTTGCCAGCTAAGCAGACTTTTATTCTAACACTCTGCTGGCATTAAATCCATTGTTCAGATCTCAGTCCTTATCCTAGTAGACCTACTAGTATCACTTGACATAGTTGAAGCTGTCCTCATTTTTTAAATAATTTCTTCAGTTGGCTTCCAGAAAATATAGCTGTTTGATTTTCCTCCTGCTTTTCTGTTGAATTCTTCTTTGTCTCCTTTGTAGGATCTTTCATCTTTTTAACTTGTAAACTTTGGATTGGCCCAGGGACCGGTTCTCAATTGTCTTCTTTTTGCCTAGCTGTATTACTGCTGTGAGGATTTCATCTAGTCTTACGCTATTCAATATGCGGATGGTTCTCGGACTGATATCTCTAACTCCTATCTCTATCTTGAACTCTTGTCTCATATATCAAAATGCCTACTTGAAATCTCTGCTAGGATGTTTTAAATAAGTATGTCAAACTTAATATATCTCAGATATACTTTTGATACTCCCTCAAAAATCTATTCCTTTGGCATTTTTCCTCATTTAAGAAATGGCATCTTTGTGCTTCTAGTTCTTCAGGCAATAAATCTGAAGGCAACATTGCTCTCTTCCTTTATACCCCACATCTAATCTGTCAGCAAATGCTTTTGGCTCTTTATATCGAGATTAAAACCACTTTTTCTCAACTATTACTATTGCAGTATCTTGCCAAGTGTTTAGTCTGTTCTCAACACAGCAGCTAGTGTGATAATGTTGAAACATGGGCTGGATCATATTACTCCTCTGAAATCCTTTAGTGGTTTCCCTACAGTCTACAAGGCCAAACGCATTTGTGACATCCTTCCTGACACATGCTCTGTTTTGGGGAGTATAGTACAATTTTAAGTCTTATTTAATTTTTTATTTTTTCACAATACTGGACAGGGACTCTTACTGATTATCTGTTTGTCCCTCAAACACAAGTGTTTAAATAAGACATTATTCCCAATTTAAAAGTAAGGTACCTGATACTTCCTCTTAATAAGAGTGATCCTGACATTACTATTGTTCTTGTTAAGGAATAGAGAATGATCTCTAGGCAACAGTGGAGAGCCTAGGAGAGGTACTTCGGGAACAGATTTTACAAAGATTTACTCAATTCATAATGACTGTGTCTCATTTTGATATTACTAACCTGTGTCACTGATCTTACACTCTTAGCAGAAAATGGGAGAGAAAGTTAGAAGCATGTCCAGCTTTCCCTTGTACCTAAAAGAGGGTATAGTGATGGTGCTTCTGTTAACCCAATAGAAAAAAAAAAAGAACCAAATGTGTTTCTAACAGGTATAAGGCTAAATTGCAGGTAATGTGCCTGGTTAAATAGTTATATAAAACTAAACATTAACTGTGCTCTTCTAAAAATATTATGCTTAAGCTAGTAATACTTTAAGACACAAAAGTTATTTTAACAAGAATCATGTACTTTCTGTTCTGCTTTTTTGATTCAGAGGTAATGATTCACTGATTCTGATAGGTGTTATTTTAGTCGTCATTTGTACTATAAAATTTGGTATATCATTTCATTGTTGTAAAAAAAAATCACTTTAGTTTGTGCACATGGTGACATCTTCCTCATTTGTCTCTCAGCTTCTAGATTTATCCTGCTTGCTACAGTAAATATCTCCTCATCTGTTAAATTGCCTCTTGTTAGCTCATTGGCATACATAGTGGCTGATAAATGATTCATCTTCATCTGTAAATAAGAATCTTGAAACATCATCTGGTTCAGTTATTTTTCTTCGTGAACATTTTTAGGGTCACCATATTAGGATGTGTTGCCCTTTAAAAGCTATTTAAATTTCATGGATGTATATATGCACATATATGTATACATATGTATATATACATGTATGTGTACATGAGTATGTGTATTGATCATTGCACACAAAAAATCCTCTATGCGGTAGAAATACTTTCTATTTACAATATCATTTCTCTGTTACCTGAGAGTTTTTAGATATGTAGGGTAAAATATACTAGGTTAGTAACTCATAGTGTTACATCTAAGATGAAAAAGAGGCAATGAAAGTAGAGGAAAAAGAGTTATACAACAGTCAAAAACAAGTGCCAGTTAGCTTGTCAGGAGGCGTTAAGGTGAACTGCTGGAGATTGACTCATAATGTTCTTTCCTATATGGAAAAAGAAAGTAATAAGATATCAGTCGTTTTGTTCTGTTTTTTTCTGAGCTAAAATTCGATCTCCCAGGAGTTGTTATTATAACCTCATTGACTAGTCCACTCTACTGTGTTCCATTTTAGTGTTCAGGATGAGGACATCTTTCTCAGAGGAGGTTGGGGAATCCAGGATTTCCATTTTGAAAATTACAAATGGCATGAGGAATTGGATAGCATACTTTAGTTATTGAAAATATCAGAGAGACATATCTCAATAAGATAAGGAATTTGTTATTTTTACTTCCTTGTTTAGCATCCTATATTTATTTTATTACTTTAAAAATAATTTTATAATGTTCAGGCTGATATATAATCAGCAATCTCAATTACATCTATATTCTATATACTTTACTACTATAGAATTCCTATCTTTATCAAGAAACAATTTTGATATGTATTTACTTAGTTGGGGCTGGTATCTTTAAAGAGGAGAGTAAATTTTTTTTTAATTATTTTGGTCATTTCTTGTATGTTTCTAATGCAACCAACAAGGCCATCAGAGTGGCTGAAGTATAGCATGGATTCACAGGGTCTCTGGCAGCCAGGCCACTTAGCACTGATGAGCTTTCTCTGATCTTAGAAGTTCAAATAGGCTACTTCTTGAAAGTCTCAAACATAGTTGTAACTCTGGATATAAGTGAACTGTATAAATGCTCCTAGGAATGCCTCAATTGTCACTTTTTACCAGTATATCCCTCCAGTGGCCCTTCCTGAAAGTTCACCTCCCATGGCTTTCCAAGAAGTAGAGAGTGACAGCTAATGTGAGCCATCTATATAAACAGATGAGTTACTTTTCCATTCTTTTTTATTTTTATGACCTTACCCAGTCATCTGCCTTCGTCTCATGTTTTTTCTCTTTCTATGGTAATTATCGTATGTATTCTATTTAATACATCAACCATATGAGTCTTTTTTTCATTTTTCTATAACAGCATTATTGAGATATAATTAACATACCACACAGTTGAACCATTTAAATTGTACATTTCAGTAGCTTTTAGTATATTCTCAGGTATGTGTAGCCATCACCATGGATAATTTTAGGTCATTTTCATTCTCTGAACAAGAAATCTGGTACTTTCTCTTCTTCTTCTCTTCACCCATTCCTAAATAACCACTAATCTACTTTCTGGACTTTGATATAAATGGAACCATATAGTGTATGGTATTTTGTGACTAGTTTCTTTCACTTAGTATGATGTTTTCAAGGTTCATCCATACTGTGGCTTGTATCACTACTTCATTCCTTTTTATGGTTGAAGAATAATCCATTGTATGGATATGCCACAATCTGTTTAAACATTTGTCTCCTAATTAGGCATTTGGATTCTTTCCACTTTTTGTCTATTATGAATAATGCTGCTGTTCACACTCATGCATAAGTTTCTGTGTGAGCATATGTTTTCATTTCTCTTCATTATATACCTAGGGGTGGAATTGTTGGATTATAGGGAACTCTCTTTAATCATTTGAGAAATTGCCACAGTTTGCTAAAGCAGTTGCATCATTTTACATTTCCACTAGCAGTGTATAAAAGGTTCTGGTTTCTCACTATCATTGTTAACACTTGTGATGTGACTTTTTGATCTAGCCATTCTAATGGATATTAAGTAGTATCTCATTGTGATTTGGATTTGTATTTCCCTGCTGATTATTGATGTTGAGCATCTTTTCACATGCTTATTGGCCATTTGGAATCTTCCTTGGAGAAATGATATTCAGATCCTTTGCCCATTTTTCAATTGAGTTATTTGTCTTTTTATTATTGAATAGTAAGAATGCTTTATTTATTCTATGAGAAATGCTATATATAAACACACACATATGTATATGATACATGATTTGCAAACTTCTTTCCCTTCTTAAAATACATTATATTTATGCCTCTGAGCCTTTACTCTTGATGCTCACTTTACCTGGAATATTACTTTCTACTCTTCTCATGGGTAGTTCCTTTTAAACATTTTGTACTTAGCCTAAATGTCACTTTTTTCGGAGACACTATCTCCACCTTATCTATGATAAATTTCTTCCCTTGCTTATCTCTTTCCTTGGATCCTTGTTTATTTTTCTAACAGCTCTTATACCTGATAGTGAGTTTATGTATTTGTTTCTTGTCTGCTGCCCCAAAATGTAACCTCTATCAGGCAAAGATGCTGTTTGCCTTAGGTAGTGGGCAATACATAAATATTTATTGAATGGATGAATGAATCACTATTATATTTCTTCTCCTTTTAGTTTTCCTATCATCAGAATCTCTCTTCCACTTTGTTACTGGACATTGGAAATTTTTTTCAGGCTAATTTAAAATGTAAATTTAGGAATTCTTACTCATGCCCAGAATAACCTCTTATCTGACTCATTTTCTAGAGCATGCATAGCTTTGCAGTTAGAAAGCTTCTTGAGCTAGACTTCTATATATATTATTCATGAAGTAGACACCTTTATTATAGTTATTTTACCATTTACAAAGTGGTACTTTGTGTTTTATGGCACATAAAAGGTATACATTGTTAGCATTACATAGCATTTTTTTCACAATAGAAAAAAATAACCAAAAAACGCACAGCCTTTTATTCTGTGATTACTTCAAATTTTGCCTTTTATAGCTTCGGTATCTTACTTTACTGCTTTCTCTATTACATTTCTACTTATCTGATAGGGAATTGATTTTCTGCCTGGCAAAGCATTCTCTTTCAAATACTACATAAAAGAGTACGTTCCATGGTGATAATCATTCCTTTTAATGGACTATACCAAATAACGTTAAAATCTTTATAGTCAAATTGTTCAGGTATTTTTAGTCAGATATTTTAGATGATATTCTTAGATGAGAGAACAGATCATTTTTATATCAGTTGAGAACAGATCATTTTAAAGTTCATAATATGTAAGATATAAACATATACCTCTATAGTGTCTTTATTTTTTGCCTCAACATGAAGTAGTTTTTCTTAATTCAGATTAAATAATATAGGATATTATACAAATTCTAGTTAGAACTCATTTTCACAGTTTATAAATTTTCATCTCAGAATGAATTCAGTATAAATTGTCTTGAATCATTAGGTCCTACATATTAATCAAATGTCTGCAAGACCATATTATGTTCTTAGGTAAGGATCATGAATCTAAGCCCACTATATTACATTTATATTATTTACATATCTTTGGCTATTTAATAAAAGCAGTACAAGTGAAAATGCAAACCCCTGGCAATGTTAATATGTTTGGAATGGAAGAGTCTTTTTGCTAGGTATTGTATGAAAATTTTATTTTGAACATTTTATAGTTGCAGAATACCATTTATAGAACAGTTAGATAATCATTGTACTGTATTTTGGTCAATAGCAGAACAAATATTAATATTAGATAAAATGTAAAATTTTTAAATTACAGATGGGGCCAGAGAATGAGAATACTGTTTTCTGTGTCTCTGGAGTTATGCAATGTTCAATGAATAAGTAACAGAGTTCATGGGTTATATATAGTTATTGTCTTAGAATGTCAACATATTTTATCCTACTTCATGAACATCTCATTGTCCCAGTTATAAAGACATGCTGATATTATTTTTAATTGTTTACATTAAAAGTTGTTGAAATTTAGCCTTTTTAACTATAAGTACCTGTTATTTTGTCACTGGAACAATATCCTTAATTTAAAAGGACAGTCTTCATTGGTCTATATTGATTTTATTTAATTAATTTTAATGTCCTTACTGGACATAAGTGCTTATTCACTGGTGCTACTTTTTGCTGATGCTTTCTATTTTTTAAAAAATTAATTCTATGTTCATATCCCTGATGAGTTACCTTTATTTCTTTTTCATTTACATATGAATGACAATCCATTGTGCAATTCTAATACTAAAGGTTAAAAATTGGAATGTTACCTACATAGAATGTACAAGAAAACTTTTTAAGAGAGAAAAAAGGAGAATGAGATGGACTATAATTGCAACTACATTTTAATAAGATAATGAAAATTGCCTAATTAACAAATGACTAGACAGGATTGCCTTCATTATCATTCTGATGAATTATGTAAAATTTAGGATTACCACCTCTCCCCCAATCTACTAAAAATAGAATCCCATAGGCATAACTATAAAAGTGCCCTGAAAAATAATATGGTACTATATAAAACATAATACAACATGATGATGGATATTGTTTGTTCTGATTTTAAAAGCCTTCTGTGTTTTGTCTTACACATATAGTCAATCTATAAATATTTTTGGTGATGAATTCTCCCTTTTATCAAACACTTACCTAGGACTTTGTGTATAGTCAGACATATTCTCATTATTTTTACTTTCCTTATTGTTTCTAACCTTGGAATCAAGATTTATTTTCTGCAGATAAAGGTAATTGACTTCTATTTGACATCAACTATTAACTGAGGAGACTGGTAGTATCACTGAGATTATGGTTTCTCTCTTATGTAATAAATCTTGACCTGCAACTGTTGAGATACCCAGTTTAAAAATAAGAATACTTTCTTTTGAATAGTAAAACTTTGTTTTTTATGTATTTTTACTTTTATATTTGAAACATTATTTATAGCAACCAGAGAAACTAGATCATGTGCTAGTTTAGTTGTGGTATAATAATGAGGGATAACTAATTCCTCATTTTTTAACTCTACTAATTTCTACTATAGTAAATGTTTAGTTATCAAATATTAAAGAAAATCAAAAGTGGTATGATAAATCCAAAATAAGGAATAATCTATATAAAATGTAAATGTCATATTTTAAGAATCCATAGTTGTTCAAACAAAATAAAGACTATAAACAAAATAAGAATTTAGATATTCCCAAATTTAGAAGCAAAAAGATGCCTAAATTCTCTATATTGGATCTCTGTACAATTGCTTCTTGGAGACCACTCCAAGGTCTTCTCTTGTTATAATAAGAGTAAAGTGAAATGATGACTATGTTAAGCTAAATGGAAGAAGAGAAAGTAAGAAGAAGCACAAATGATAGTAAAATATTCCACAAATAAGCTTCAGGATAATAGAAGTTTGACTAAATTAGGCCTAGGAATCTCTATCTAGTTTATGATATCTTTCTTTTGTTTTGCTCCTTTTGCAGCATTAATTATGATATTGATTATAAAGTAAGCACTCAAAATTGCTAGGAAGGAATTTTTTTAAAGTTTTTGTATAAATAGCAGATTTTCTTTTGTAGCTATGTTGAGCTTATGTTTTCCTCTCCTTGAAGTGAAATTTCTTTCTTTCTACATCATAATAATTGTACATAATCAATATAATCTTTGTTTCTATATGATCTTTTGAGAAAAATTATATTATATTTTAGTACCATACTAGTATGTTTAATTTTAGTCACCTAAATAACTTTCAATAATATACCTTTACATACACATGTGTATATATAATTTTTATATACAATAGAATGTATTAATTTTAAGAAATGTTTGAAGTTTTACAAATATCTATATATACATAACCATCACCATAATCAAAATATAGAACATTTTCTCATGACCCCACAATCATTCCCTTTCTCTCTTGTCATCGACTTCTTTCTACCCAGTTGCAGGCAATCACTGATTTTTTTCCATTACTGTAAATCAGTGTTTCTCAGCCTCAGCACTGGTAATCCTTTGGATAAATGTTTGTTGCAGTGGGCGGTGCTGTCCTGTGCATTGTACGATTTTTAACAGCATCTCTGGCCACAGCCCACTAGATACCAGTAAAACTCTCCCTCCACTTTCTCAGTTGTGACAGTCAGAATCATCTATAGACATTGCCAGATGTCGCCTGGGGAGCAAAACTGTGTCTACTTGAGAACCACTGCTGTTAAGATTAGTTTTTCCTGTTTAGAATTTCATACAAATAGAATTCTATAAGAAACATTCTTTGTACCTGATTTATTACTCATCATAATAGTTTGAAATTGAACCAGACTGTTACATGTATCATTTATTTGTTTCTTTTTACTGAGTGGGAAGTCAGTGTTAACAAACTACAATTTGTTTAAACATCTGTGTTTTGTTTGTGTTTTCTTTAAATCCCTAAAAAGTGCTTTTAAGTCTTTTCTTTCTTTTTTTAAAAATTAATAGATGTGTATCAAAGATTACTACTGGACTTCACTCGTTGGGCCAGAGACTCTTGTGTTAGTGAAAACTTGCCCCTCATGTAGTGTACTACATACATTTGTGAGTTCAGTTGCCTCAACTTCAAGCTCTAACCCTGTGCACTGATTTTAAGTCTTTGATAATTGTATGTCAGTCTTTTGTGAATCTGTTTCTGTTAACTGATTTATCTGTAGTTATGAATCACATTTTTCCTTTATTCATATTTATGAGTTTTTATTGGATATTGGACTTCATTAATTTTACATTGAGTGATAGATTTTGTTGTCTTTTTTTAAAGAGTGGAGGAAATTTTTTTGGCAAGCACTCAAATTACTTATGGATCAGCTTGATCTTTCAAGGCTTTCATTTTTTTGTTAGGGTGGGTGTAGAATTGTCTTTACAACTAATTGAATCTTATTACGAAGGTACAGCCTTCCCTTGACCTCTATGGAATTTAACTATTAATCGTATTCCCTACTCTTTTTGGAACTTGGGCATCTCCTAACTCTGTGTCTACTCTGGGAATTGTTCATTTTATAACTTCCAGCTGTTCTTTGCCCAGTCTTGTAAAGTTTCACCCTTACCCTATGCAGCTGAAAATTCGGCAAGCAACTTGACAAATACTTAGGCAGATTTCTGGAGTTCTTTCTCTCTACTATTCTAATCCACAAATGTTAGCCTCCTCAATCTCTCTGTAATTTTACATCCATCTCCTTACCTCAGCAAGACCTCCTTGACATCTCCCTTCCTACATGGTGAAGTTGAAAATGCCTCTAGGAAGAAAATGGGCAATCATAAAGCTCATTCATCGGTTTCCCTTTTCTCAGCCATCACAATTCTGTACTGTCTTATCGGTTAATGTCTGAAAACAGTTGTTTGATATATTTTATCCAGTTTTCTACTTGTTTATAGTGGGAGGGCAAGTGTATTCCCAGTTCCATCATCATGGCCAGAAACAAAACTCTGTTTTTGAATTCTTTTTCCTGATTATAAAAGTAGAAATTCACCATGTAGAAATGTTGGGAAACATGGAATTCTATATATCATTCATATTTATTCTACTCAATATCACTAATTTAGAGTTGTTCTATACCTATCATATCTATGGAGGAACTTCCATTTCCCCTTGCCTCCTGTCTATACATCAAAGGACCTTTGTTGGAGTAACACCATTGGCCTCTCTCTAGATTTCCTCACTTATTCTGCACAAAGTTAGGAGGAATCATTGATAGGTGAATTTGGGAGAAGAAAAGGAAAATCTTGGATTAGTCTACTTTTGTAGGCTGTGCTTTTAAATTAGCCTATCTTTAGGTTATTTTTGCACCTTTTCTAATAAGAACAGTCAGGAGAGGCCTTTGTCTTTGTAACTAAATAGATTTACAATATTCAGTTCAAGGAAGGCATTTGGAAAGCCACGTGGCAGCAAATCCAAGCAGTGGTACCTCATTTAGCTGTTTCAGTGCTAATGCTGGTACTTTGAACTGTTTATCTACACCAATCAGCTTCTCAGTTGGTCCTAAATTTGGAGGAGGAAATAAAGGAATTTATTGTTCTCCTCAACCCCAGTGATATCACAGATTACATGTTTTTCAGTTAACATTATATCAAATTACTAAATATCTTTAACCGTGAGGAATGCAAATTGAAAAGTCTATACTCTCAGTGATGTCTGGAGAAACTGTAACCACAAGTATAATACAGAGTAAAAAGCTGTCTCTCCAGGAGTCTTTTGTTCATACTGTTTTTCCAGCTCAACATTTCTTTATTGCCTCAAATCTAATTTCTAGGTGTCTAAACTGGGCCCTTTAACTCCTCTGCCAAGGGATAAATTCAGGAACATACCATATCCATTGCTTCAGTGCTATTTACAATTACAATGCCTTGTGTTCTTTCCTTACAATAAGATGATGAGAAAGCAAGATAGGATAGCAATGTGAAAGGAGAGAGAGCTAGAGGAAGGAAGAGGAAAAAGATAACATTTACAAATAAAAGCCTATGAAACAGCTGTATGGACATCTGTTTGAAGGAGGTAAAAGGGTTACACATGGATACAAGAGAAAAAGAAAATAGGCGAGGAAACAAAGATCAAAAAACTACATTTGCCTTTGAAATCGTGTGCCACTAGTGATTCTTTTGGGCTCTAGGTATTTCATTCTTGGGAAGTAAATAATTTAGATACTCTAAATGGAAACAATAAAAAATTCAGTATCAGTGATGTCGAATTAAGTCTTTACCTAATTCACGGTCAAGATACATTTGACATTACAACTATTTTATTAGCAATAACATAATTTTCAATAAAATTATCAGCTTTGTTGATATTTCTTAAGTTTAAAGTTGTGTTTTCCTAAGTGGACATATGTAACATTTATCAGGTGTTGGGAGGGTGGGAGGGGGGAGGAGGGGATGGGTATATACAACCACAACAAGTAAGATGTGTAACGCTTGGGGGATGGACATGCTTGAAGCTCTTACTCGAGGGAGGAGGGAGACATGGGCAATATATGTAACCTTAACACTTGTACCCCCATAATACGCTAAAATAAAATAAAAAAAAATAAAGTTGTGTTTTTATCAAAAAGTACTATTTTCTCCTTTGATTAAATGTTTGATACTTTTTCTCTAGTTATTGCTTCTGATAAGGCCATTTAATAATAATGAAATATTTCTGTATCATTGTGGTCTTGCTAATCAAAGAGAATAGATTAGTACTGATATCAGATTTACATATTCTTTTAACAGTTTTTTGGTTTATTTATATATTTTTGTAATTGTACATATGTTTAGCATATGTATCTGTATATTCCTGTGTTTCTATGAGAGAACATATGTATAACTTTGATATAAGAAGACTTTTGTGACCTAAATGTCAAATAGAGAAATATTTACATAAATTATGACTATATATATAAAATATAACTTTATATGTGATAACTATGAGGACCATGTGACAAAGCAGCTTTTTTAAAGCTAGATGAAACTGAAATTTAGAACACAGGAATGATATAACTTGATTACGATATCATTATACTCTGTATATGTATATATACACATACATAAGCTTTATATAACACATAAGTTTCATGAGGGCAGCAACATTGTCTTAACTATTATAGCCATATAGGAAGAATTCCATATGTACTTATTAAAAGAAATTTTTTAAAAATTGGATGGAAAAGTTAAAATAGTTGTATTCTAGAAAAACTATTTGATTTGTAAAACTTATAAGAATAAGGACTTGATTTCTTTATTATAATTTTATTCATTTTAAGGAAAGGGTAAGAAATTGCTGGTTGAAACCTTCTCTGGTATCAGATTGACCACTGGTATCTTCCTGGTGGGATTCAGTAGCCTAAAGTAAAGCTTAGGAGGATCATTTTGTAATGTTATTAATGTTCTCAGACCACGTTTTAGGGAATAAGTAATCAAACCTCTGACCCTATAATTCCCTTTTGTTCCAAAAATCTCTTTCAAGAAAAGTGGTAAAGAAAAAGATATGACTTCATATAACTACTGATTCCACCCTACCATATTCTTTTGGAACATAAGAGAATGTGTTTCTTTTCTTCCTTGAATATTTACATAATTTATATCTATATGTATACATATGTATATATCCCTTTCTAATACCTAACTCTTTAATATATTATTCACTGATTTTTATTAAATAAAAAAATCTCATGGGAGTAAGTAGCTTTAAAACTATACAATTAAATGGTAACTGCTATGTATTTATGAGATTACTTAGAATAAAAGTTATATTTTAGCCATAGATACTCTTTTAGCCTCATTTGTTATTTTCAGCGAATGGGCAGAAAAACTCTACTTCTGTCTTCTTGGGGTCCTGGAAGGATCCAAGAATTCAACTGATATGACATAGATTGATAAAAGTCTAATACAAATTTTATTGTGTATGAAAGTCCTCATAAGGAAATGAAGACTTTAAGAAGCAGTTATTTATATACTGAATTGAATAAGAAATAGTAAGCTGTGAAAATGTGACTAAATCACGTGGGGAGGCTTAAAAGATAAGAGCTATTCTAGCAAGATCTGTACATTTTTCTCCAGTCTGAACTTCTCATCTTTGAAGATAAGGATTTTGCCTTTTTTTTCTGGAACAGGGAGAATGTTGTCACATGGGAATTTCATCTTCTGCTATTAAGAAACAGCATGAACGTCAAAGTGATTTTGCACTTGCTGTTTGTCAAGTGTCAGTATGTCAGAATAGTATACTTCAACCCCTTCATCATATTAATAATATTTTTTAAGAAGAGGAACTAAATGATTGACTAAAGATTTTATACACTTATGCTTTAAATGAATGAAATTACACCTGAATGTCCATGAAGAATGACTGTAGTGTTCACGTCAGTCTATTTATTGAAATCTTAAAATTCACATTGTCAGCCAGGCGCAGTGGCTCACACCTGTAATCCTAGCACTCTGGGAGTCCTAGGCGGGCGGATCACTCAAGGTCATGAGTTCGAAACCAGCCTGAGAAAGAACAATACCCCATCTCTACTAAAAATAGAAAGAAATTAATTGGACAACTAAAAATATATAGAAAAAATTAGCCAGGCACGGTGGCCCATGCCTGTAGTCCCAGCTACTCGGGAGGCTGAGGCAGGAGGATCGCCTGAGCCCAGGAGTTTGAGGTTGTTGTGAGGTAGGCAGACACCACAGTCTAGCCTGGGTGACAGAGTGAGACTGTGTCTCAAAAAAAAAAAAAAAAAAATTCTCATTGTCTGTTGCATAAGATATTCAGTAATGAGCCATGATCATATAAGAGACTTTCAGAGTTATAGTTACAAATCAATAATCCATTTTATAAGCTTTTTGTAAATTAATAATCCATTTTTATGAGCTTTTAATAAATGTGGCAAATAATAATTGATGGTATCAGATGTAATTACAGAAAAATATGTTTTTCCTTGAAACCCATAGTATATACTTTTCCTGGAATTTACAATTGTTTACATATGTAACATTAATACTACTTTTCAGTATATATAGCATGTCTATAACAGTAATATAACATGTTATTTTTCTTATTAGATAATGATCTTGGCAAGCTTTTATTATGCTTCAAAATGTCCGATAAACAAACTGAATGGATAGAAAACTGCCGAAGACAATTTTGCAAAATGATGAAGGTGAAACCTGATATAATTAGAGGGGGTGGTAAGTGCGTTGTTTCTATTGTGAGTTTTTTTCTTCTGGTATAAAAATTATATTAATAGAAACTGTGGTTCCTAAAGATTAGTACTGGCATATCTAGAAAACATAATACTAATTCCAAAAGTTCTCTGACTTCTAAGAAACTTGTGAATCTGAGATAACCAAAATTAAAAACTGAGAAACTACTAAGCTTTTTTTTTTTTTGAGACAGAGTCTCACTTTCTTGCACAGGCTAGAATGAGTGCCGTGGCGTCAGCCTGGCTCACAGCAACCTCAATCTCCTGGGCTCAGCGATCCTCCTGCCTCAGCCTCCCGAGTAGCTGAGACTACAGGCATGCGCCACCATGCCCGGCTAATTTTTTTTGTATATATATTTTTAGTTAGTCAATTAATTTCTTTCTATATTTTGGTAGAGACGGGGTCTTGCTCAGGCTGGTTTTGAACTCCTGACCTCGAGCAATCCACCCGCCTCGGCCTCCCAGAGTGCTAGGATTACAGGCGTGAGCCACCGCGCCCGGCCTACTAAGCTTTTTTTGAACTGTCAAAATGGTCTTGGTAAGCACAACTGGAGCACTAATCTACCTTTGCCTACCCTAGGCAGTAGTTTGCTTGGTTTTACCATTTTCATCTGAATATACCATATTGCTATATTTTTTAGAAATTTTATTGAATTTTTTAATAGACATAATTATTTTGCAACACAGCCATGTTCATCCAAATCAGTTTGTCAGGTTTCAGTCTGAAATGTCAGTTCTTAATGTGCTCATGGCCGAAGAATGACCAGACACACCAAAGTAAGGCAAGCACAAAAATGACGTTTATGGAGGAGAGAAAGATAGAATTATAGGGCAAGAGCAAGATATAGGTTCACAGAGTGTGATACATATGCCACAGATGACGACTGGATCCATTGTCGCAGCAAAGGGAGGAGAGCAAAAGAAAGGGCGCAAAAAGGAGCCTGATTATGGTCTACATCTTGTTTTATGGTGCCTGGATTGGGACCTCTCTAGTAGCTCAGATGTCACCATGAACACTTTGGACATTTGAGAGTTGCATGACCTGAGTCTTAACTACACACGTGGGTTGTTTCAGGTCAATTTCTGAACTCTATGGTACTTGTGTTGTTTGGCCTGTGGGCTAGAGTCCTCTGCATTCTTTTGCAGCTGGCATGCTAAGTTATGATTGGCTGATTTGTAGGGTATTCCCTCTTCCCCCAGGTATGGCAGTCCCTTGGGAGAGGATTAGGGTGGGGCTAGACCAAGATAGGGTTCTGGATCAAGATAGGGGCCTGGGCCCCCCCCTTGTTCTTCTTAGGTGGGGCAGTTGCACCAAGGCAACAGTACCCACTTTTGTCCCTAGGAGACCTAGAATCCCTAGCTGTCTACCTAACAAATTTAGTGATCCCTAAGGAAATTTTATTTTAAGGGAACCAGCTATATTCTTAATATGAGCAAGCACATTTATTTATATTCAAATATTTACATATGCTTTCGTTTTCTGAAATTTATTTTAAATTAACATTAGTTATTTTGAATGAAATAGAAAGAAGCTCTAAGAAAAAGGTTCTAATGTCATTATAAGCTAGATTTCCTGAAAGGCATAATTTAAAAGCCATGTTTCAGCCATGTTTTATGGTTTTCATCTTTGTTTCATGTTCGATAAAATTAAAAATGGGGTATGGGGGGGAAGAAGTTTGTATTTTGCTGATTGTTGGAGAACTTATATTTTCCAGGAATGATATATAATCATATATATATATATATGCAAGAAATCAAACATTATTCTTCCATGTTTGAGTATAAACTGAACAGTTAAACTATGTTTTGTTTCCCCAAATATTTATAAAATATATAATTATACATTTACCATTGTTTGCATAATAGAGAATATTTAAAATAGACTATATCAGTGGGTTTTGCACATAAGAAAAGGTACAGAACAAATTTAAAAAGCAGCTTGGGGCCGGGCGCTGTGGCTCACGCCTGTAATCCTAGCTCTTGGGAGGCCGAGGCGGGCGGATTGCTCAAGGTCAGGAGTTCAAAACCAGCCTGAGCGAGACCCCGTCTCTACTATAAATAGAAAGAAATTAATTGGCCAACTGATATATATATATAAAAAATTAGCCGGGCATGGTGGCGCATGCCTGTAGTCCCAGCTACCCGGGAGGCTGAGGCAGAAGGATCACTCGAGCCCAGGAGTTTGAGGTTGCTGTGAGCTAGGCTGACGCCACGGCACTCACTCTAGCCTGGGCAACAAAGTGAGACTCTGTCTCAAAAAAAAAAAAAAAAGCAGCTTGGAACGATGTTTAGTTTAAACACAATAAGTAAATGTGTAGTTCTGAGTTTATCCCTGCCCAACAGGTGTGGTGATACGACAAAAGAGATATATCACCTGTTTAACCATTATACATGCCTTTGAAACAGGACAGGCAAGTAGAACTTTACTATTCAAGCTGTATTCTGTTTGGAATCTTGGTATTTGGGTACTTCCCATAAGTCTTGACCAGAATGCTTCATTACCTTTGTGTTGTGTCCACCATTAGACTGCAAGCTACTAAAGGAAATTAGAAATATTGTACCCCAAAATATCACATTTTGAAATGCTAGACTGATTGAAGAAGCCTTAAAGTCTCTCTGACCTTCCCCACAACCCCACCATTGACTCTCCCCAAATCATCAAAGTTTCTTCATCTGCCTGAGATCCAGACTCACCTAAGAGAGCAATTGTTCTTTTCTTCTCCTTCCTCTCTAAGACCAGCAATGTGACCACACCTCAACAGACTCTCCTAGGTAATGTCCAGTCTCAGAATCATTTAAATTCCAAAGGGGACTATTTACCAGTTAATCTTTGTTCCCCTTCCATTCATCCTCCCTAGTAATCATTTGTTGCCCTTGAATAGAATTCCTCTTTTCCCTCCTCCCATAACCCATTTTACCAGAAAGGGATATAGCTTGTGAACCTTGTTGGGGAGTTGAATCTTCACTTTTGAGAGTTCCTTTGTATATACGTTAAAGTATCTCTGGACAACTTTTCTCTTATTAATCTGCTTTATTGTGAGTTGCTTTTTTAGTGAACCTTCCAAAAGTAAAGAGGAATTTTTCCCTTTACTCCAATAGTAATTTCAATAATGGATCTGACTGACTCTGTAAGGCATGATCTAGTTGCTAATGGAAAACTCAGTTACTTTTCATAGCAACCTTTTAAGACAGTCTATGTTTTATAGATAAGGAAACTGAGGCCCAGAAATTTTAGGTAACTAGCCCAGGTCACAGTAGGAGGGCCAAAACATAAACCCAGGCAACCCAATGCTAAAAGGCTATGCTCTGTATTGCTTTGCTATATTACCTCTGTATACCTCCTCTTTTGTGCTTAATGTTTTGCACATGGGACACAAACAACATTTATTAAATAAATACAAGTAAGCATAACACTGATTTAGATAGATTATAGTACAAATTCAATATCCAATATCTTATAATACATTTGTTTCCTATCTGTAACCTGAGTTGAACTAATTTTGAGGGTATGCTCAATGCAAAAATGCTAAACAAATTTATGTTTTGAGAAAGAGCCATGCTTGGTTATGTGTGTATGCACACATGCACGTGCTCATACCCATACAGTCTGGTTCTGTGATCTGGCTCAACTTGGGCTTTAAATATGAGCAATATCCAGTTATGAAGAACTAAAGGTTTTTAAGTTATCATCACCTATTATGTAGTTTTGTTGTCGAAACCACAGGGGGTTTTGGCTTAGGTCCAATTGCTTATCACACAAAGATCCAATTATTGAGACATGAATTGCCAAGGAAGAAAGGAATTTTTAATAGGACAGACATCTTGTTGGGAGAACTGGAGAAGCTGCCTCAAATCCATCTTTCCAACTAATGGAGATAATGGGCTTTGAAAGGAGAGGCCTGTGTCTTGGGACAGGTCGTGGTGTAAGTAAGGGGCTATATGCATTGGGGACAGGCTGTTGGGAATGGTGAATCTTGGCATCAGAAAGTCTACCCAAGGACCTTCTGCTCATTTGTCTTGCAGAAAATCCACCATTTCTGGGAAACAATTTTTAAAAGTCTAGTATTAGTTAAGGGACAGGATTATAACAATCATGTAGGGGTCATTGAAATTTGTTTATGTAGCCAGTTACAGTTTCTCCTTAAGACTCTTGTATAATGTTCCACACCATACAATAAACACTATGTATATTTATTAATAATTTTTTCATAAATATAATGAATGAATGAATCAGTCTTAATTTCTCTATAAGTACAAAAATTCTAAATCTGAGAGAAGACAAAAGGAAATGCAGTTGACAAGAATTTATTGAGAATCTACTTGGTGACTTACTATTTTGCTCCCCCCTGTGAGCAGCAGCTACTGTCCTTTGTGGTTAATAGTGAAGAGAGGGAAAACAATTCATTAATAGTCTTCCTGAACTACCAGAGGAGAAAATTTCCAACTTTATTTATACTGATACTTCTGGAGTTTTCCTTCTAGGCCTTAAGCTTATGAAAAAAACAGGTAAGAGTAGACAGTGTCAGTGTACACTTCATTACATATTTCTGCACTCACTCACTGGGAGAAGCAATAGTTTACATGACCTAGAGCTTCTCTTAAGCTTTCGGAAATAAGGCGATCTTTGAAAATATAAGTCAGATTTTTCTCTTTCATGTCCTTATTTTTGGTTTGAGTCTCCTCTTCTACCACCTCTCAATAATATCTCACACTTTTTCCCTAAGACAGAACTAACTAACTAGAACATGTCTGCTAAAATGCTAAATATTTTCCTTCATTTGCATGTGATTTTTTTCATTCAACATTGGGAGAGAACACAGTTGGGCAATCTGCTCCATTAGGTTGAATTTCAAATATGTTCTTGAACTACCTCACTCTTTGCACATTATGTTGCCAGATGCTGGTTTGGCTGCTGGCCACCTGAGAACTAGACACGAGAGGCAAGTTGTTGATAAAGGAAAGGTGGTCTGAGGAGATGGCAGACTATTGTCTCAACGGCCATCTTGTGTCCTCTATGTAACAGCTTATAAAGGGAATAGGTAAAGAGGGTTGGTGGCAGAAAGCAAACTTTATGCAAGTCATTATGATTTGCTTGATGGTTATTTGCAAACGGTAGGTCCTCTGGTGCATCTTGTTATCAGCAGTCTGCCGTTGGCCTATTCTGGACTCTTGATCTGTTTTTCCTCAAGGTCGTTTCTAATCTTGTACCTGCCTGCTTACTAAGCAACCATAGCAGGTCAATTCTGAACTTTTAAATTAGAGCAAACCAAAAGCATACTGGAAGAAAAATGGCTTCCGTTTAACTATCCTAGTGTTATAGTCTGAGTGGACCTTGTGGTGCACTTACAATTAGAGTACAAATCATACCAGTTTCTACTTTCTTTTTCTTATTGTATTATCACAAAGGCCCCTGTAGATCTGATTAACCTCTAGATTTTCCCTGAATTTTACTAACCCAACCTTTTTATGTCAACCTATTTATAAATAATAGAGTCTATAATCAATTCCAGATTTAATATTTCTTAATCTTTTGTCTTTCTAAAGTCAACTCTCTATAATAATAAACCTCTATATTTTTCATATTATTTTCTAATAAGTATTTAATCTTTTATTAGTGACCTAATATTAAATTTACAGTTTAAAATTATAAGTATATTCCTATTTCTTTCACTAATTGATAATTTAGTTCATAAACAAAATTCTAATGTAAGATTCATATAATTTAAATTGGTCACTATATGAATGTTCAGTATTTCTGACAGACAATATTGGGAACTGTGGTATACTTTATAACTATAATATATTTTGTATAAGTACAAAGGATCTTTAAAAAGTTTATGGAAAATGTGTATTATGAAAAAATAAATGGTTTCCAAAAGTTTTTTGCATGAAAATAAACTTGTACTAACTAGTTATAACGAATCTGAATAGGACCTAGTTTAAGATACTAAGAAGGATAAGACATCAGTTTAAAAACAGCCCCCATCAGAGCAACATTAATTCTACTAAAATTGAAGCAAGAACAAACACCAAATTTATGAAGCATGGGTGTAAGAATGGGGAAATCACTGGTGCTTTACAAAGGGTTTATGGGGAAAATGTCCCAAAGAAATCAGCAGTTTACAAATGGATAACTCATTTTAAGAAAAAATGAGAAATTGTTGAAGATGAAGCCTTTAGTGGCAAACCATCCACATCAATTTTCAATGAAAAAAATTCATCTTGTCCATGCCCTAATTGAAGAGGACCTATGATTAACATCAGAAACAACAGCCAGCACCATAAACATCTCAATTGGTTCAGCATACACAATTCTGACTGAAAAACTAAAGTTGAGCAAACTTTTCACTCAATGGTTGTCAGAACCCTTGTGCCTAGATTAGTAGCAAAGAACAGAGCTTTCACTGGAAATTTTAAACAAGTGAGGTCATTAAGATCCTGAAGCATTTCTTTGAAGAAATGTAACAGGAGATGAAACATGGCTTTACCAGAATGATCCAAAAGACAAAGCAATGGCTACCAAGTTCTAGTCAAAGCATAAGTGGACTGGTCAAAAGCAAAGGTCATGGCAACAGTTTTTTGGGATGCTCAAGGAATTTTGCTTGTTGACTTTCTGGAGGGTCAAATAATAACAGCATCTATGTTTTTAGAAAGTTAATCAAAGTGTTAGAAAAACACCTAGGAATGCTTCCTCAGAGAGCCCTTCTCTACCACGACAATGTTCCTACTCATTCCTCTTATCAAACAAGGGCAATTTTGTGAGAGTATCTGTGGAAAATCATTAGGCAACCACCTTATATAGTCCTGACTTAGCTCTTTCTGACTTTTTTCTGTTTCCTAATCTTAAAATCTGTAAAGAGCATCCATTTTTTTCAGTTAATAATATAAAAAAGTACATTAATATGGTCAAGTTTCCATAACTCTAAGTTCTTTTGGGATTGACTAAATGACTGGAATCATTGCTTACAAAAGTGTCCTGAACTTGCTGGAGCTTATGTTGAGAAATAAAGTTTTATTTATTTATAAAATATTTTTTATTCTTATCTTTTAATTCCATTTTTCTGCAAATTTTTTGAAGGCTCCATGTTTATCTTTCAAATGCTTAAATTTTAATGACTTGGATACTAAGAGCTTTTTCTTTCAGTTTGTCCCCTTGTCCTTTTGAACTTTCTTTTCTGTTTACCAATGAAAGAATTTTAACTTAGTGACAACATTGAGGTCTTCTGGAATAATTTTTCCTATTGTTTCCCAAGGGGTTCTAGTTTCTTTTGATGGAAAATGGTGTTAGGGGCAAAATGTAATCTCTAGCAATGCACATTAGATGGCTCTCCATAATTACTCAAGATAAAAACAGTAAGTCCTCTTTAAAAAATCCATATGTTTTTGTATTTCTCATTTACTTTTGGCTATATTTAAGCTTCTTATTTTGCTCAAAAAATTTAATCATATTTTCTCCTTTGTTTAAATATATATATATATATATATATTTTTTTTTTTTTTTTTTTTGAGACAAAGTCTCACTTTGTTGCCTGGGCTAGAGTGCCATGGCATCAGCCTAGCTCACGGCAACCTCAAACTCCTGGGCTCAAGCAATCCTTCTGCCTCAGCCTCCCGAGTAGCTGGGACTACAGGTATGCACCTCCATGCCCGGCTAATTTTTTTTATATATTTTTAGTTGGCCACTTAATTTCTTTCTATTTTTAGTAGAGATGGGGTCTCACTCTTGCTCAGGCTGGTTTCAAACTCCTGACCTTGAGCGATCCTCCCACCTCGACCTCCCAGAGTGCTAGGATTACAGGTGTGAGCCACCGCACCTGGGCTCCTTTGTTTACATTTTAATCCATTCTGTTTGTTAAATTTTAATGCTGTCTACCAAATTTTAGATTTTTTCTGTATGAGATTCCATGGAGAATGTAAAGTATATTCTTCCTGTTGCATTCTCTTTTCTGATTGTTATGAATAGCATCTGCCCAGTCATTAAAAGGAGAAACCTAGTACTCCTTGGCTTCTCCCTTTTAATCCTGAATGACTCTTATTCTCTCAGTGACAGGCCTTATAGATTTTATTCCTAAATATATCTTTAATTTGTTCTTTTTCATTCTTATCCTTTGGCACTACTTTAATTCAAATATTCATCATTCAGCAACTGGCCTGCTATTCATTGTATGAAAATTAGAAATTACAAATAAGCAAAATGAAGAACTCAAATTTACTATAATTTATCCTATAGAGGTTATCATTGTTTTTATGTTTAACCAAAATGTGCCAACCCTATTTAAAATTTTTTTGTAGAGATGGGATCTCACTGTGTTGCCCACACTGGTTTTGAACTCCTGGCCTGAAGCGATTCTCCTGCCTCAGCCTCTCAAAGTGCTAGGATTACAGACATGAGACACTGTGCTCAGCTCCTACTATTTTTTTTTTCTTTATTTGTAATTTCACTCAATACAATATTGCACAGATACTCCTCATCTTATAATGGGGTCATCCCAGTAAACCCATCCTAAGTTGAAAATGCATTTAATACACCTCACCTACTGAACATCCCTATCCTATTTTAAATGTACTTAGAATATTTGCCTATATTTGCCTGTAGTTGGGCAAAATCATCTAACGCAAAACCTATTTTATAAAAAAGTGTTGAATATGTCATGTAATTTATTAAATACTATATCAAAAGTGAAAAACAGAATGATTGTATTGAGTACTCAAAGTATGCTTCCTTCTGAATGCATATGGCTTTTGAACCATCATAAAGTTGAAAAATCATAAGTCGAACCATCATAAGTCAGGGACTGTATGGCTTTTTCTGTTAAACATATTTCAACAATTTAATTTTAAAATCTACTCATTGATTCTATGGATATGATTCCTTATAATGCCTTGGTTATCTCAGTTGACTCCCTGGGGTCTTAGCTAGTGACAACTATCACATTTCACTTTGAATACATCATAAAGAGACCAAAATCTTTAGTTTATCTGATAATATCAAAGCACTAAATCATTTGAAAGATAAGAAGCATATAGCTGAGGTACAGACTGCTTAGTATAAATAGAAACAAAGACATTAAAGTTCATTAAGGAAAGCAGGAGAGGCTGGAGTGATTATGAGAACGAATGCCTGAAGCATAAAAGGAGGATGGAGGATACACAATAGCTGATGCTAGAGGACTAACACCATAGATCAATTCCTTTGTTCTCCCTTCCATTCACTTTTGTGAACATTGTCATATATCGCCATGGGTCCATCCTCAAGGGCATTCTCCCAATGGCACCTGCACATCATGTGATTCTGTTACCAAAGCAACTTTTTAATATTCCCCCTTCTTGGCATAGCCTAGCATGGGAAAGAGAAATTCAGCACAATTCCTAATTATTCTGTCATATTATATTTAAATAATATCCTTAAAGATGTTGCATATCCATGAACTTAAATTTACCTAATATCTACTTAAGGGCTATAAAGCAAATGTACTTGATGCAATCAGATAATTCTCCAAGACTCAGTACCAGTTTCATAGTGAACAATATTAAGAATAAAGGGTAACTTCAAAGAAGCTAAGAATAAAAAAAGTAAAAATTGTGTGTGGTGGTCTGAATTATATGCTGGAATTTACATCCAGCATTTAAAGGGCCTACATAATAGAATCATTTTAAAGAGGTATAATGATAACTTCTACTTTTTTAAGATGCAGATGTTCTTTTCTTATCCCTCCTAGTATCTACAGTTAACAACCACTCAATATTGTATATAAAACATAAGATAGCTCTGGAAGAATGAAAGAATACAAACTGGCTAGGGTTCTTGGGAGCTAGAGGTGAGCTCCCTGGGTTTTCTTTGTGTTTCGGATATTCTAGATTGAGTTATTAAGAATGCCAACAGGTGCAGGGAAGCAGGGTGGCAATAAGAACCTATTTTCTTTAGCCAAAGGACCAGGAAAAGGGCTGCTTAGCAAGACAGAAAACTTCTAAAATGTGACCACTTTGCTCCAGCCAGATACACACAGAAAACCCTTCCATAAAGGCTCAGGGTACAACCTGTCCTTCAATCTTCACTTAGCTATAATAAGGCACCCCTGCCTCTCACTGCTAGGGTGGTATCAGAGGAAGCCTAATACAGAACCAGGACCACCATATAATGATAACAAGGCCACAATTCTTTCTTCCCTTCCTTCCTCTACGCATATACCTGTTTCACACATGAAACATTAAAAAATATAAAGCGTTGGCAAATAAAAAATAGGATGTAAAGAAAACCCAAAGGAAATTTTAGAACTGAAAAATGCAATAACAAAAATAAACTCAATAGATGGGTTCAACAATAGAATGGAGGGAACAGAGAAAAGATAAGTGAACTTGAAGATACTACAATGAAAATCACCCAGTATAAATAACAGAGGAAACAGGGGTGGCTGTAGGGACAGGGCTTCAACAAAAAATCTAACATTTTTATCATCAGATTCTTAGAGAGGTTGGGCTACAAAAGTATTTGAAGAAATGATGGCTGAAAACTTCTGAATTTGGCAAAAGACCTAAACCTGGGAATTTAAGAAGCTGAGTCAAATTCTAAACAGGAAACCCTCCCCAAAAAACTCACACTCAGACACAGTATAGTCAGACTTCCATAAACTAAAGACCAAGAGAAAGGCTCTTAAAAGGAGAGAGAGAGACAGAGGATGCTTGTTAGGGGATAAGCAACACAAATGAAAATGACAGGGAGTTTCTTATCAGAAAAGTTTGAGGACAGAAAGAAGTTACATGGCATTATTCAAGTGGGGAAAGCAAAGAATTGTCAACCCAAATTCTCTACACATTGCAAATTGTATTCAGTAATGAACAGGAAATCAACACATTCTCATATGAAGGAAACTTGAGAATTTTTCACCAGCAGACCTACCCTAAAAGAATGGCTAAGGAAGTTCTTTGTCTTTACAATCTTTGCAATTTACTGTGAATCTATAATTATATAAAATGAAAAAGTTCTTTCTAAAATGTAGAGAAAAAGAATGAATATAAATGACTTAACATTGAGAATAATGGTCTGACTATACTTATAATAATTTGTAAGAAAAGTGGATAAAATTTAATGGAATAAAAGCATAAAGTACTTGTAACCCATTAGTGGAGTTCATGGGGTAGAGAAATGAGAACCATGATAAGGTCTTGAATAAGCAAGTGTTCTGGGAACAGACACCTACCTGGTGGTTACATGCAGGATGAATTGATTGGGAGAAAAATTGGTCTCTGTTAGCGTAACTGTCATATGATCTGATGATATGCTAGTGGTGATACATAATTTTTTTAAATCAAAGAGTGAATTCAGAAAATTTGAATGTTTTCAAACACTGAGCTGTCCTGGTCTTAGCACTATATATTGTTATGCTAATGTCTTAGTTCATCAGGCTGCTATAACAAAATACCTTGGGTAATTTGTAATCAATGGAAATTTATTTCTCACAGTTCTGGAGGCTAGGAAGTCTAAGATTGTGGTGCCAGCAGATGCAGGGTCTGGTGAGGGCTTACTTTCTCCTTCAAAGAAGGCATCTTCTTACTGCATCTTCATATGTGAAAAAAGAGGGAACCTCTTTTATAAGGGCACTAATTCCATTCATAAGGGCAGAGCCCTTGTCACTTAATCACCTCCCAGAATGGTGATACTGTCATGCTGGGGGGGGGGGGTCGTTGACATTTAGTCCACAGCGGATGGCAAGGCCAATAGAGAAAGAAGAGTCTATACCCAAGTATCCTTGAATAGTCTGCATTCAGTTTTTTCTTAGCAGAAAACCTGTATTCTTTTTAATATATAAACATTATAAATTCTGGTTTTATACTCTACAAATGGCATATTCCTACCATAGGAAATAGATGTAATTAAAGGTAAGAAAGCCCATAATTTAAAATCCTTAATAGAAATTCCAGGTTGGTCATTTAAAATTTTTAAATCTACTTTAGACAAAACAATATTCTATAGTTTACTTTCTGAATGATAATATCCTAGAGTTAAATTGCTTTTAAAGTTAAGAATTGTTTTATGGCCAGACGCAGTGGCTCATGCCTGTAATGCTAGCACTCTGGGAGGCCGAGGCAGGCGGATTGCTCGTGGTCAGGAGTTCTTAACCAGCCTGAGCAAGAGCGAGACCCCGTCTTACTATAAATAGAAAGAAATTAATTGGACAACTAATATATATATAGAGAGAGAAAATTAGTCAGGCTTGGTGGCACATGCGTGTAGTTCCAGCCACTCGGGAGGCTGAGGCAGTAGGATTGCGTGAGCCCAGGAGTTTGAGGTTGCTGTGAGCTAGGCTTCGCCACGGCACTCACTCTAGTCTGGGCAACAAAGTGAGACTCTGTCTCAAAAAAAAAAAAAAAGAATTGTTTTATGACATGAATTAATTTCCTTGAGTTATACATAATGGAATTTTCAGTGAATTGACAGTGAGTGAGGCTGCTGTTTATACTGAAATAAATAACTACTCCATAATTATGTAGTTCAGCTACACTTACAGTTAGTTAGAAAGACATACTAATGAGAGTAGAGTCATGGCTTCAATTACCATTTGTGGATCAGTTTTCAGCACTGTTCCATGACATGGCTCTATCTTATCCCTCAAAATATCTGGAAATGTATGGTGCTATTCTTAAGAGTTACTCGGCAAAATGAATGTTGGAATCAATAGAAATCCAGAACCTCTTGAAGTACTTCAGTGATGGTCATTTTTTGCATATAAAGTATAAAATTAGTTTATTAGCCTCTAATATACCAATCCAATAAAATAACTTCATATTTCAAGGTTAGTACTTGCCAGAAAATAGTGAGGCTTCCCTGTGACTCTTAAGTTTCAAATTATATTGTGTGTAGTTCCTACAAGAGACGTGATAAAGAATTTTCTTAATTCACTGAATTGTGTTTAGTTATGTTTCTGACTACTAAACTCAATTTTAGGGATAGGATTCAAACAATTGCTTAGCAATATGCTGTGTTTTTTCCCATTAACTCAAGCACTTTACTTGAATAGACAACGTATATCGAAAATGATTGTGCTAAAATGAGAATAACTACATTAGAGTTTTAAGTAGACATTTCTATGTAAAATTTTCTGTCTAATCTTTGTTACTAGTGTATATTTTGCATCTTAGATTATTCTTATCAAGAAGATTATATCTGAACCTCAAGACATTGATCTCTGTAAAATTTATTAATATCTCAAGAGACAAAATTAAATGATTTATAAACAAAGAAAGATATACACATAGAAGTTAAAAGATCTCACCTCAGGGCAGTTATTTATATATGTATTCATAGAAGAAAAATCTTTGAAAATTTTTAGTAAATATGGTACTTATTCATGTGAAGATAGAACCGGTCCAAGTAACTATAAACTTAGATAATCTATAATACTGGTGTTTTTTCTGACTCTTAACTATTATGCTCTAATTTTTTTAAATATCCATTTCACTTTGAACTATATTCATATCAAGCTTTCAATGAATAAAAACATTTCATTTTTATCTTAAGCTATTAAAGTATAATGATATAGCTTGTCATGTACAGTTGTTGAAAAGCCATGTTATTCCTCTTTGATTTTGAAATTTTCACATGTTTAACACTAATTTTTTTCAAGAATTATATATATAAAATGCACTTAAATGTGAAATAGGGTTCATTCAGTTAATATAGGATAACATCCTGAATATAAACAGGGTACAATTTTGAAAGGTTACGAAAGCTTAGCTGCTATATGTTAAAAAATATCAGAGACTCTACACATATATTCCTTTTCAGTTATAAAAAAAACCCTCTGGATTTCATATTAATTATAATGCACCTGGTTATATCCATTTCAAGGGTAATATATGCAAGCATAGTGGCATTATCAAACAGAAACTTAGAACATCATTTTGTCATTTCTAAGCCAGACAGGGCAAGCTTACTTTTGGTCTGGTTGCCTTGAATAGATACCATCAGTTGCATAGTATATCAAACATATGATGGGTCCTGGTTTTGAAAGGAACATGAGCTATACATTGATCCTGGTCTTAGTGTTCACTAGTTCTTTCCTCTGTTATGTGAGAAGAATGATAGTAAGCTATTACATCATAATTAGTGATACTTTTCTTTCTGTTTTGAAATCATTTAGCAAATTCTGAAATAATCCTTAGAGGATCTAAAGATAACAGATGATTCTTTTTCAGTTTTACATTGAATAGGTTCTCTGCTAAGCTATTAAAATTTAATTTAAATTGGGAACATTGTTATGAATACTAAAACAGTATGCATTTTGAATTGGATCCCCTTAGAAACAACTGCGAAAAAGTTCAGATGACTTTTATCTACTAGTCTGTGATTTAAAAATGCATTGTCATGTATTACTCTTGACCTTTAATATCCTAATTATTCTCTTATTTATTACAGCTTTAGTAGAATTACTTGAAAAATTTGTGCTTCATCTCACGGAAAGCCCTTCTGAATGCTACTTCCCCTCAGTGGAATATACAGGTACATTTAAACATTTTGAAGTTTGAAAAATACTCAATATGCAAATAGGTAATATTTCAAGGAGATGTGTAATTAAATTACAAGTATGCACAGTATTCCCATCACAAAAATATTTCACTTGGTGCTATATATGTTCCAAATATCTTAAATTTCTTCTCCTTGCAAATATATGGGTTTTCTTATAACTCTGGGAGTCATTCTTGAGCTCTTTCACCTATCTATCCACTAAAAGTTGTCTTTCCCTAATACAGTGTCTTTTACTCTTCTGATTTTATTCATTATCTTTTAGTGATCTTATCTGCTCATACTATCTTACCTACCTATCATATATTGATGACTTCAGAATTTATATCTTCTACTCAGTGATCTACTATAAGCTTCATTTTCACATTTCCAGCTATCTAATAGGTAAATGTCACCTGGATGTGCTAGAGAACCCCTAAAACTCACGTTCAACAGGGGAGACGCCTGTCTGAGCCAACCTGACAGGCATACTAGCAGATCCCAAGTAGGCCTAGTCTCAGCTCTGCCTTCCCACCCCCGCCACTGGAATCAGGAAGCTATTTAAAATGTGCAGGAACTTGCTGGGCAGTGCATACTCCTCTGAGCTGAGACTGGGATTTCCTGCCTCTGTCCCACAGAAGACCCCAAGGGAACCCCGTCTTGGCCCCAGCCCCTCCTCATACAGTTAAGGAACTATCCACTCTGTGCAGGAACCTTCTGAGAGATAGGTCCCAACCAACTTGATAGGCACACCAGGCTCCATCCAACAGCACATCCTTAGGGGCCCTGTCTCAGCTACAGCCCCTCCTGTTGCAGTTGAGGAACTTCCTGGCTTGTGCAGGGACCTGCTGGATGATGCACACCTTTCTGAGCCAGTGAAACAGGCCCACCATCCTCCTTCCCACAGCAGATCCTGAAGGGGCTGGATACAGTATCAACTGCAGCTTGTCTCACTGCAGTCAGGGTCTCATCTCACCTGTCTCATGGGAGACATAACCATCTGGCCACTGGGACAGCCATCTGTATTCAAGTCCCTGGCCAGCATTCTCACACAGTCCCTTTATTCTCCTTGGTTCTTCCCCAGGTCCACTGGGGCCAGAAAGCTGTGTCAACCTTAGAGTCCTGGTAATATTTATGGCAAGCCTGGGCTTAGTCTATCCTCTAGTGCTGAGATAGCTAAAGTGGTCATAGGCTTAGGGAACTCTACACTCAGTCTGCACAGAATCTGTGAAAAGCCCTCTGAAGAAAGACAGGCACAAACAAAGCCAGACTGCATGGACCAAAGTAAACTCCTAATCCCTCAATACACAGTCATCATCACATATCCACAGGCATCAAGAACATTCAGAGAAATATGACCTCGCCAAAAAATAGAAAGGCTTCATATAAACAACCTAATGGTTCACCTCAAGGAACTAGAAAAGCAACAACAAACCAAACCCAGTATTGGTAGAAAGAAAGAATAAAAACCAAAGTAGAAGTTAACAAAATCAAGACTTAATAAAAAATATAAATGATCAATTAAAATGGAAATGTGTTTGTTTGTTTGTTTTAAAGACAGAGTCTTGCTCTGTTGCCCAGGCTAGAGTGCAGTGGAGTCAGCCTAGTCCATAGCAATCTCACACTCCTGGGCTCAAGCAATCCTCCTGCCTCAGCTTCCCAGTAGCTGGGACTATAGGCATGTGCCACCACACCTGGCTAATTTTTTCTATTTTTAGTAGAGATGGGGTTTCACTCTTGCTCAGGCTGGTCTTGAACTCCTGAGTTCAAGCAATCCTCCTGTCTTAGCCTCCCAGAGTGCTAGGATTATAGGTGTAAGCCACCATGCCCAGCCAAAAATTTGGGTTTTTGAAATGATAAAATAGACAGACCTTTAGCTAGACTAAGAAAAAAAGAGATAAAACCCAAATAAATAAGATCAGAGATGAAAAAGGAAAAATTACAACTGGTAGTACCACAGACATATAAGGGATCATTAGAGATTACTGTGAATAACTATATACAAACTGCTAAACCTGTAATAAATAGATTAATTCCTGAACACATACAGCCTACCGAATTTGAACCATGAAGAAATAGAAAATCTAAAGAGACCAATTACAAATAATGAGATTGAAGCAGTTATAAAAAGTCTCCCATCAAAGAAAAGCCCAGGACCTGATGGATTCATTGCTAAATTTTACCGAGCATTTGTAGAAAAACTAGTACCAGTTCTTCTCAAATTATTTCAGAAAATAGAATAGGGAATACTTCCAAACTCATTCTGTGAGACCAGCATTACCCTAATAACAAAATCAGACAAGTATACAACCAAAAAATAAAACCACAGGTCAATATCTCTGGAATAAAAATGAGCAGTCTCTGCTATGATGCCATTTTAAAAGTTACCACAATAGTTCTGGCTTTCGATATGAATGGGCCCAGTTAAGGCACTAGCAGAGAGTATTTTTAAGAAGGAAAAAAGAGAAAAATTCAATAGGTATACTGAGTATGATATGAATAAAAAGAGAAATAAGAAAGATTTACGCTACAAGAAAAGAAAACTACAAGCCAACATCCCTGATGAACATAGATGCAGAAATCCTCAACAAAATACTAGCAAACTGAACTTAAAAATGCATTTAAGAGATCATTCACCATGATAAAGTGGGATTCATCCCAGGGATGCAAGGATAGTTTAACATATGCAAATCAATAAATGTCATACATCACATCAATAGATTCAAGGACAATCATGAGCCTTTCAATAGATGCTGAAAAAGCATTCAGTAAAATTCAACATCCTTTCATGATAAAAACTCTAGAAAATTTGGCTATAGAAGGATCATATCTCAACATAATGAAGGCCATATGTGAAAAACCCATAGCTGTTATCATACTCAATGGGGAAAAATTTAAAGCCTTTCAATTAACATTTAGAATAAGACAAGGATGCCTCCTTTCACCTCTTTTATTCAACATAGTGTAGAAAGTCCTAGCCAGAGCAGTTAGATAAGAGAAAGCGATAAAGGGCATCCAAATTGGAAAGGGGGAGGTCATAGTATCCTTATTTACAGACATGATCTTATATTTAGACAAGCCTAAAAGCTCCACCACAAAACCATTAGAACTGATAAATGAATTCAGTAAAATTTAAGGTATTACACAAAATCAACACCAAAAAATCAGTATTTATTTATGCCAGGAGTGATCAATCTGAAAAAATTGAAGAGGACACAAAAAAATGGAAAGATATATCATGCTCATGGATTAGAAGAATTAATACTGTTCAAATGACAATACTACCCGAAGCAATTTACAGATTACATGCAATTCCTATTAAAATAACAATGGCATTCTTTACAGAAATAGAAAACAAATCCTAATATTTATATGGAAGCACAAAAGACCATCAAATAGTTACAGCAATCCTGAGTAAAAAGAACAAAGCTAGAGGCTTTATACTACCTGCCTTCATATACTACAGACCCTTAGTAAACAAAACAGCAAGGTACTAGTATAAAAACAGACATATATACCATGGAGCAGAATAGAGAACCAGAATAAATTAATGAATTTATAGCCAACTCATTTTCAACCAAGAACACATGGCACCAAGAACACATACTGAGAAAAGAACAGTCTCTTAAATAAGTGGTGCTGGGAAAACTCATGTGCAGAAGAATGAAACTACATCTCCATATTTTACCATATACAAAAATCAAAATAGATTAAAGACTTAAACTTAAGACCTAAAACTATTAAACTACTATTAGAAACATTTGGTAAACACTAGGTAGTACATTGGTCTGTGCAAGTATTTTTTAGGTAAAACCTTAAAAGCACAAGCAACAAAAGCAAAAATAGATAAATTGGATTAAATCAAGCTAAAAAACTTCTGCGCAGCAAGGAAACAATGAACAAAGTGAAGAGGCAACCTACAGAATAGAAGAAAATATTTACAAACCATTCATCTGACAAGGGATTAATAACCTGGAATATTATGAGAGCTCAGAAAACTCAATAGTAAAAAATTCAAATGGTTCAATTAAAAAATGGATAATAGACTTTTTTTTTCCTAAGGAAAACATACAAATGACTAAGTGGTATATGACAAAATGCCCAACATCACTAATCATCAGAGAAATGCACATCAAAAGCACAATGGGCAATTATCTCACCCCAGTTAAAATGGCTCTTATCAAAAAGATAAGAAATAACAAATGCTAGGGAGAATCTGGACAATGGGGAATGCTCGTACACTATTGGTGGAAATGTAAAATAATATAGTCATTATGGATAATGGTATGGAGGTTTCTCCCCAAAACTAAAAACAGAACTACCATATGATCCAGAAATCTCATTGCTGTATATATATTCAAAAGTATGGAAATCAAGACACTAATGAGATTTCTGCACTCTCATGTTTATTGCAGTACTATTTATTACAGCCACATTATGGAATCTAACCTAAAGCTAAATGTCCATCAGCAGATGAATCGATATATACACAATGGAATATTATTCAACAATAAAAAATGAAATCTTATCATTTGCAGCAACATAGATGGACCTAGTGGTTCTTATTTTAAGTGAAACAAGCCAGGTACAGAAAGATATCACATGTTCTCACTTACATGTGTAAGCCAAAAAGTAGATCTCGGGAAGATAGAAATTAGGATGGTGGTTCCTAGAGGCTGGGAAGGGAAGTGGTGAGTAGCGGGGGTGGGGAATGAAGAAATATGTAGGCTTAGGGATACAAAAATACGATTAGATAGAAGGAATAAGTTTTAGTATATGATAGTACATTAGGAAAATTATAGTTGTTAATGATTTATTGTATATTTCAAAATAGCCTGAAGAATTGTAATGTTCCCAATACATAAAAAAGATAAATGTTAGAGGTGATGGATATCCGAGATACCCTGATTTGATCATTACATTGTATACAGGTATCAAAATATCACATGTACCCCAAAATATGAACAGCTATTATATGTCAATAAAAAATAATAAAATATTTCTTAGTGTTTAAAAAAAAGTCCAATAGTGACTTTACCTCATAGTACCTTATTGATATACACTGCCATTCTATATTAGCTCTCTTGGTAGGCAGTGCGGTCATCCACTGATCATCGAAGGCAGAAATCGAGGAATCATAACTGACTTTCTTTTAAGTCTATATTTTCTTCCCAATCACTAAATTATTTTAATTCTATCATCTTAATATGTTCAAATATAATAATATCCATCTTTTAGTATTCTTCTGTTAGTTCAGGCTACCATCACCTCTTACCCTGGGTATTAGGACAGCCTTTTTGCTTGGTGTTTCTACTTGGAGTCTGATTTTTTTTCAATCATAATCTTTATTCTGTTCTCATAATGACCTTTGAAGTGCAGATTTGACACACTTATTCCTCTAGCTTTTAAAAGTCACCATGTCCTCAGCATGAAGTCTAAGCTTCTTACCATGGTACTCATGACATTACATTCATTATCCTGTCCCTTCTTCTCTGGCATCATCCCATTCTTTCCATGCCTCATATTTATTTTTCAAGAACACTAAACTATTCACACACTGCCAACTCCCCCCACCATCCCAGATACACACATATACATTCCTTTGTTAAACAATACTTTTCTCAGCACTGAGACAGAGCAGTGAACAAAAGAATAAATTTTGCTCTTATGGAATTTAGTTTCTGGTGAGAAGACAGAAAATAAGTAAAAGATTCAGTAGATCAAAAGATATGGTGATAAATGAGAGAATACACAGCAGAGATGGGAGCTGGGAAGTGCTAGTTGGGGGTGAGGGTTTACAGTATTAAATTGTGTTCACATAAAGTTTAACTGATGATGTGGTTTTTGAATAAAAACCAGCAGGGGAAGTGGGAGCAAGATAAGATGTATGGGTATTTTCAAGTGAAGAGTTCCAACAGATGGCCAGGAAGGAGACTATGGCTATAAAGGAATAAGGGCAGGAATTGTTGGTGTTAGAGAGAAAGGGGTAATGATAGTGTTTTGCAAGTCATTGCAAGGTTTTGAACATGGGAGTGACATGCTGATTTATATTTTATAAAATCACTGTGACTGTTGTGTTGAGAAAAAACTGAAGGAAGACAAAGGGCCGAGGCAGAGAGTTAAGAGGCTATTGAAAAGATACAGGTGAAAAATAGTCAGGGCCCAGATGAAGATGTCAGTAGTGGAGATGGCAAGAAAAACTTGGATTCTGGGTATATTTTAAAGATAGAGCCAACAGGATTGTGTAACATCGAATATGGGACATGAGAGAAAGAAAGTAGTCAAAGATGACTGTAAGCCAATGTTCTGAGCTACTGGAAGGATGGAATGATTGTACACTGAAACGAAAAGTGGAGGAGGAATAAATATGAGAAGAGGAGATTAGGAGCTGACTTTTATGTTTGGGTACTTGTAGTTAGACATCTAAATAGACATGCTTTGTATGTTCTAGATATGTGAATCTGGAGTTTAGAGGAAAAGTATGGGCTAGAAATAAAAATTACTAAACCATCAGCTTGTTATATAAAGCCAATAGCACATTTCATTCTAAATTTTCTCATTTTCTATTTTAATGTCTAATTCTCCACATTCCTATAAACTCATATAGGGTAGTTTTTGTGTTTTATCCACGGTTGTACTCTGTGCACTTAGAATAATAATTTCAGTAAATATTTGCCAAAGGAAAGGATGGATAAAAGAATAGAGGAGGACTTTCTAAACGATGTCAATGAGTTTATCTTAATAGTCAATATAGAGTAAACCTTTTAAGATTGATAAGCAGAAACTTTACTTGATTAATCTGTACCTTACAAAGATTATTTTAGTAAGCATGTAAAGTGTGAAATGGAGTGCAGAACTGAAATTTTCTGAGGGGGAGTATCCAATACTTAAGGGGCAGTGAATCAAGAGACAGTGAAATAAGTAGAGAGTAGCATAGACTCAGGATAATCAATCATCAAGTGTAATTGCTCCTCTTCTTTGTTAGACTGATATGACTCCTCCATTTGCTAAAGAAATCATCATTCAAATATGTGTTATTTCTTCAAGGTAGATACTATATAAGTCATATTTCCATAAAAAGAAAAAAGTGTTATATGTGCTTCCAATTTGGCCTAACCTATCTTTCTAGCCTTGTTACCTGTCACTGTCTAGTACCTCCTGTGCATTTATTCCACTGAACCTTTGCTCCTATTGTCCCTTCAAGATAGATGTTTCTCTCCCCATGACACTGACATGAGAGTATCCAATTCAACAGTAAAGTTTCAGCTAGAATGTCACCTTCCCTCTTACTCCTAAGTAGAAGTGAATATTTTTAAACTACCATTTTGATAGTTACTATATTGTATTTGGCTGAAGTTGTTCCATTGGGTCTCAAATGCCTTTGTATGTTTAATATGACATTTGATTAAATATACATGCTGTTATATAAGCACCTGCATTCACGCAAATGTATTTCTGTAACAACTCTAAATATGTTGATGTTTCCGAATACACAGATGACCTATGCCTAATTATTTACCCATAGGGACATTTAAGGCAAATTTAGGAACAGGATAAATAAGTTAATAAAAGAATGAAAACATTAAGGTATTAATATTTTACAAAAAAAAAAAAAGAATGAAAACAAGTGAGAATAAAATAAAGGATAGCCTTAAGCAAAGATTAAGGTAGGTGAAGGAAATTATATCTATTGAACACCTCTTATAAAATAGATAGTATGTTGAGGTACTTGATATACATTGTATCATTCAGACCTATAACTGTCTCTAAAGTAAGCATAATCATATTTAAAATGAGGAAACTGAGGCATGGAGGGGAAAAAACAGAAATTGTGAATAGATTTTGAAGAAAACCATTTGTGAAGAAAATTATAACTCTATGAATGAACCTAAAAATTTATGAAAAACATACAGTAATGATCAAGTCTGGGAGTAACAGAAGAAATGAGTAAGAAGTGATAATCATGGGATTTACATGACCAAAGTGGGTATCTCTTTTATCTTAAGTATAATAATCTCTGATTTCTACAGCCGCCTTTGGGACATTGTTCTATGAGGCCATATTTTCTGTAGATAATCTAAAATTAAAATTATGTTGTATACATTAGCTAAAAACTCAACAAAACTGATTGCTCTCAGTGTGTATGTATTTTCTGCCCTCTGTTACATTCCTAAATTATGCTGAGTTAGATCTCAGATGTCAGCTTTGTTGAATGTATTATCTAGGCAGATAAACCCTGAATGTGAAAGTAAATTTCTTAAAGGCTCCAATTGAACAGCTATCTACAGAATCTTACAATAAAGCCAAAAGAAAAGTGGCTTTTCTTTTTTTGATTGTTTACTACTTATTATTGTGATATGGTGAGCCTGTTGCTAGTATTGTTTTCTATCCTCTACCCTTTATCATGTATTTTTTGGCTGGTGGAACAATGGTTTTCTATTAAAATATTTCACTCTATTTACTTTAACTTAAAATGTTTTGATATAAAATGTTTTGAAGCAAACATTGGATAGATATATTCAATGTTTTTTCAGGTTTCTTGAAATGAGAAATTGATTGTCTTTTTAAAAATGACAGTCTTCTAAACCCTAAGGTAGTTGAAATTAGAATAACACAATCATCCATCTGTTGTTAGCTCCCTCAGGATTTCAATCCATTATAAAATTTGCAAATCTGGAAAAATCAAATTAGTTTGGCTGTTTATCCCCTTAAAGAAAGAGGAAAGAACAAACAGATACAGTTCTGCACATTTGGAGTTTGTAAATCTATACAGGTATCTTTCAAAGTCTTAATAGACATTAACTTTTTGTTGACTCAATAATAAGTTGGGGATTATTTCCCACTGTAATTGTTTTTTGAAGTGATTAATTAAGTAGCCCTTTCAGGATAGTTGCTATTTTTTTTTTATTTTATCTCTTTTGTCTTCATGCTAGTTAATCAAAAAGTTGGAAAAATATCAAAATTTTGCATTGTTTCACCTTTTGACTATTAAAATATAGTTTTTAAATTTAATATTTATACTTGAACACCTTTTATACTTTCTTTGACTCTTAAGCAAATATAATCTTTTCTACCTTACATTTATGAAACAGGTTTGTAAATAAAGCACAATGCTAGATTATTGCAAGGAGATATTTAATATGAACCTATCCTCAAGGAGGGGAAAGAGGGCATACACCTAAAATGATAAATTAAGCATATTGTAGCATATAGTAAGGTAGAAAATAAATGAAAAGAAATTGACAGATTTTCAACTGGCTTTATTATTTCAGACAATGTGCTATTGCTTTCAATATGCTATTTTAATTGGGTTATTGTCAGAGGTTTTATTATGTGCCACAGGTGTCCAAGGGAAAGGGTCATCAGTGTAGACTGGTGTCATCATGGAAGATAAGAGAAGGAAGAAATAATAGAGCAGGAGTAGTGGTACTTCTGCTGCCCCCTGTGACATTAGAATTGACAAAAGGAGAAGAGGGGAGAGTCTTCCAGGCCAAGGGTAATTGCATAATCAAGGCATAGAAAATAATACTGACTATACCAATTAGGAAGCTGAGATGCTTACAATAGCTTAGTCACAAGGTATTGAATTTTATGGCAGTAAGAACTGAATGAAGAACAGGGGTACAACCACATATTTAAAAAGCAACAGAGCCTACAGATTTACTTTGGGGTAGGAAAGAAGGAGGGAAGAGGAAATGTACCATCCATTGATTTCTTTGGGTGGTAAGAGTTCTCTGACCTTACAGCAGGCAGGCAGGGCTTCAGGAAAGTCAATAAGCAGCCAAGCAGCAATTGCTTCAGCAAAAGATATTAGGATCACCAGGAGAAGATTCAGATACTGAAACAAGAAAGCTTCTTGATCACTACCCACATGAATTTAACCTGATTATAGTGTAGTGGGTATTTATAAAACTGTGTTTGACTTACAGCTAAATAAAAAAAAATGCTTCTGATAAGATTGAAAACTTGAAATTATGGTTAATATATGAATTATGATAGTTTTAAAAATAGGCCATAATTATGTGAGAATAATTTGGTATGTTTTTAGTAGCAAGTGATGGAAACCCAAAGCATATTTTATCTGTGCAGAAAAAGAGACAGAATTATTGACTCACAGAAATGGGAGTAAATCTGTCCTTAGCAATCTGTGTCTTTTCTCTATCTCCCCATATATGATAGATTCATTGCTTTTTATTGGAGACTTAGGGTACTTCATAGCCCCTTGATTCATAGAAAAATTCCATCACCACCCCCATTTAAAAAATTTAGGGAAGAAATTGAATAGCCCCCCTGGCCTTAATCCATTGCTGCAGGATAGAGGTCTTTTAATAGGAGAGGTACAAAACTGATATCTTTCTCCCCTAGGGTTAAAAGGTATATCTATTAGCACAGTAAGAATGATAAATAAAAGGGAATTCTAAGCTATGTAGATTCTAACTCAATTGCTGTCATTAAAGGCAAAATGTAATAATAGTGCTAAGATTGCACTCCAAACTAAATACATCTCAGATGAGGCTTATCAAGGAATTAACCAAGCACATTTTAAAAGTTTTAAAAGTGTGTATAAAGATTTAAGCTTTTTAAGCTTATTTTTATTTTATTTTTCTTTAAGAAAAATTACCACACTTAGGTCAGGTGATCAACCAGTCTGTTTTCCCTGGGACTGTAAGGTGTTCCTGGGGCATGGGACTTTCAGTGCTAAAACCATGAAACACACCCAAACCAGGGCAAGTTGATTATTTCAAGAGTGTTAAAGGGCATTTTGAAAATGTTGATTTTACCCATCCATGAGCATGATATGATTCTTTGTGTCCTCTGCAATTTCTTTCCTCAGTGTTTTGCAGTTCTCTCTGTAGAGATCTTTCACCTCTTTGATTAAGTATATTCCTAGATATTTTTTTTGGTAGCTATTGTGAATGGTGTTGAGTCTTTGATTTGACTCTCAACCTGTTATTGTTGTATAGAAATGCTGCTAATTTATGTACATTGATTTTGTAACCTGAGACTTTGCTGAATTTATTTATCAATTCCAGGACTCTCTTGGTAGAGTACTTGGGGTTTACTAGAGACCAAATCATATCATCAATGAAAAGTGAGAGGTTGACCTCCTCTTTCCCAAGTTGGATACCCTTTATTTCTTTCTCTTACTTGATTGCTCTGGGTAGGACTTCCAGCACTATACTGAATAGAAGTGGTAACAGTAGGCATTCTTGTCTTGTTCCAGTTCTTAGGGGGAATGTTTTCACAATCCCCATCAAAATACCAATGTCATACTTCACAGATCTAGAAAATACAATTCTATGCTTCATTTGGAACCAGAAAAGAGCCTGAATAGCCAAAGCAACCTTAAGCAAAAAGAACAAATATGGAGGCATCACATTACCAGACTTCAAACTATACTACAAGGATATAGTAACCAACAGCATGGTATTGGTACAAAAATAGAGACATAAACCAATGAAACAAAGAACTTGGATATTAAACCATCTAATCTACCTGCCCCCAACTGACATTTAACAAAGCAGACAACAGCGCACACGGGGGGGGGGGGGGGGGGGGGGGAAGAAGCTCTATTCAATAAATGGTGCTGAGAAAATTGGATAGCCACAAGGCAGAAAAATGAAACAGGACCCCTGTCTCTTACCACTCACAAAAATTAACTCAACCTGGATAGAAGACTTAAATGTAAAGCATGAAACCATAATTCTAGAAGAGGATGTAGGAAAAACACTTATAGATACCAGCCGAGGCGAAGAACTTATGACTAAGACCCCAATGGCGATTACAGCAACAACAAAAATAAATAAAATTTCATTAAACTAAAAAGCTTCTGCATGGCTAAGGAAATAATCAACAGAGGAAACAGACAACCTACAGAATAGGGGAAAAAAAATCATAAACTATACACCTATATCCAAAATCTACAAAGAACTCAAGTAAATCAGCAAGAAAAAAAACCGTTAAAAAGTGGGCAAAAGACATGAAAAGAAGCTTTTCAAAAAAAGATAGACAAATGGCATATAAACATATGACAAAATGCTCAACAACACTAATCATTAGAGAAATGAAAATTAAAACCACAAAGAGATAATCACTTACCACGGTCAGAATCGTTTTTATTAAAGAGTCCAAAAACAATGGATGCTGGTATGGATGCAGAGAGAAAGGAACACTCATACACTGTTGGTGGGGCTGCAAATTAGTACAATCTCTGTGCAGAACGGTATGGACATTTCTCAAGGAACTAAAAGTAGACCTACCATTTGATCCAGCAATCCCAGGACTGGGTAACTACCCAAAGGAAAAGAAGTCAGTTTTATTCAAAAGACACCTAAACTTGAATGTTTATTGCAGCACAGTTCATAATTGCAAAGACGTGTGATATATATATACCTTGGAGTACTACTCAGCCATTAAAAAGACGAAAAATACCTTTTGCAACAATTTGCGTGGAACTGCAGACCATTCTCCTAAGGGAAGTATCTAAAGAGTGGAAAAACAAACACCATATGTACTCACTATTAAATTTGAATTAACCAATGAGCTCACATGTGTCCAGAGGGAAGTAAAAATCATTGGAAATCAAGTGGCAGGGGGTGGGGAGGTGGAGGGATGTGAGGGGCCAAAACCTACCTAACTAATGAGTACAGTGAACACTATTTGGGTGATGGGTCCACTTATAGCTGTGACTCTAGGATTACAAAAGCGATCCATGTTACCGAAAACATTTGTATCCTCTTGATATTTTGAAATTAAAAAAATAATTTAAGAGTGGTAACAGATTAAGTATTGCTGGTCCAAATAATACATGTTTTATAACAGTGATTTTTTTTTTGGGGGGGGGGACAGAATCTCACTCTGTTGCCCCGGCTAGAGTGCCATGGCATCAGCCTAGCTCACAACAACCTCAAACTCCTGGGCTCAAGTGATCCTTCTGCCTCAGCCTCCTGAGTAGCTGGGACTACAGGCATGCACCACCATGCCCAGCTAATTTTTTCTATTTTTGGTAGAGATGGGGTCTCGCTCTTACTCAGGCTGGTCTCAAACTCCTGTGCTCAAGCAGTCCTCCTGCCTCGGCCTCCCAGAGTGCTGGGATTACAGGTGTGAGCCACTGCACCTGGCCAAACAGTGATTTTTAATTTGACTGTCCCTGTCCCTGAAGATCTAACATCTAATCATATTTTAAGGTTCAGCTTAAATGTCATTTCTTCCTTACCAGCTGGAAATAATCTCTTCCTCTTCAAAATTCATATAGCACTTCATCTGTATCATTCTTATTCCATTTAGGGTTTTAAAACACCTTTATCAGAGCTACCTATATTCACATTTTATCTCTGACACTACATGGAAAATTCTTTTAAAGTGTAATGTATGATGTATTATTTATATTTTATTTCCCATATCTTCTTGCATGGTGTTCCACATTGACTGTATCACAAAAGATTTATTAAAAGGAATGAATGAGTCCACAAGTGAAATAGATAATATTGATAGTACTTGATACACCAATGTGTAATGAAGGAACAAAAACCCAGTGATATGTGATTAAGAAAACCTAGGTTTTGATCTTCCCTACCACTAAATAACTATGTGATGATTCCGTTTACTCTGTGTGTGTGTGTGTATGTGTGTGTGTGTGTGTGTGTATGTGTGTGTGTGTGTATGGTGTGTATACATGCATGTGTATGTATGCACACTGCAGTTTCTTTAGCCAAAAATAAAAGTTTCAGCTAGACCCTGAATGCTGTCTTCTGGTGCTTTTGAGTGTTCATTGTTAGTTTGGTCATTGAATGTCCACAAGAACTAGCCCAAACGTTCAACTTCTTCGGTAGTCCTCTGTACCATAAGCCCCTTTTCCCCTTTTGGTAGATGATCACAACAACTTCACAAAGAAAACTTGGCCTGGAAGAAAAAATTCATTCACTCCACCCTCATCTATTGTCATACATTAAAAGTAGAACACTGATTAAAGATTTAAACATGAATTCCAGGAAAGAAAAAACCATGCTTCTATATATTTGTAATTCAACATCTTATATATGCATTGCATGATGAAAGAACAGTATTCCTATTAATCAATCATTTTTTGGGTTAACAGCTTTTTTGTTCTGAGAGCTGAGTAAAATAATTTGTTTTAAAACTATTAGTTGTTTTGTATTTAATATGCTTTTAAGTGCTTTTTATGAGAGAAAAGTTATGTGTAAAAGTTTCCTGTTAATTCCTTTGAAAATACAACTGACAGCTCTTAACAAAATGAACTCATCAGTGTTTTCAAAATTCACATTAAAATATGTAAAAATATTGCTTTCATCAATTTTCAATTAAAAATGATTATTATGCAGACTTTCATACACTTTTATAACTCAGTTTTTTATTGTTTTTAGCTACCGATGCAAATGTGAGGAATGAAAGTCTTTCATCTGTGCAACAGCTTGGCATTAAAATGACTGTCAGGTATAGTATAGGGAAATATCTCCCTTGTGCATTTCTAGAATTTGTTTTATATGTCTATGTGCTTAATAATATTTAACTTAACAACCATTTTGTATACTTTAAATGCAGGATTTATCATTCATAAAATAATAACCTTGTTTTTGAGTCTATTGGCACATGCTAAATTACCTCTGCAAGTAAATTGGTTACAGTTCATTATTATTCCAGAGGCTAATTACAGTGTGTTTAAGCCACTATGACTATCATGTTTTTTCCAAGAATAATACTGTAAAACTCAGCACATTGGTGGCACAATCATACTCTTTTCTGAAATATGATTAATTCTGTGGTGATGAGTACAAAAGTACCTTAAGGATTGATACAGAAGTTAAAATGGATAAATCCCAATTATTGTAGTTTGAATTTTTAATACTCAAATTGTGGTTTTTGAGAAGAAATGGGCAAGCTAAACAGTGGAGGAGAAGTTAAGGACTGACTCTTAGAAACCTCCCCTTCTTATTAAAGGGGATCTTGACAATGTCGTTTTTCTTATAGGGTCATTTTCAGAATAAAGTATAAAAAAGACTTTTGTGAGAGCTTTTAAATAGGCTGAGCATTTTTATAAATTAAAGCATGATGAAAATGATATTAATTCTAGCTTGCACAACTATATCTCATAACTCTCTTGACTATGTTTTGTTACCCTATACCTGCTTTTTATAAAAACATTTTATAACGTTTTCCATTTCTGTTCTGAAATGGAATCTATAGATAATATAAGCAGGCTAATCACATATTTTCAGCTGTATATAATATTTGTAAAAAATAAATGGAAAGTGATTTATAACAAAATGTTTGACTACAGTCTAATAGATAGCTGCCATCCATATGTAAAATAATTGTGACTATGGCAGCTACAAATACAGACTGATTTTATGTTGGTGTCTCAAATACCACAAGCCATATTGCTACTGGCAAAGAGGCTTTCCAAAATGGTGAACAACTATTAGTAAGGTGTTGAACAAAACAAAAGTACTATCCTTCCTTGACTTACTCATAGGTGCATTTAATGTATGTTTATTTTATTTTTAAAAAAATATAGAAATTTATACGAAACAATTAGTTTCAGATCATGCTAAACAACTTTTACATCCATATAAGTAACAAATAGAATATTCACAAGCTGTCACTGTACAGGATTGTCCCATGTCTAACCACCTGACCCTTGCTCACTGAGGACCAGTAGTGCCCCAGTCACTATGACAATCAAAAATGGTCCCATAAATTTCCAAAGTGACCCCTTAATTTAGGAACATTAGACTGGATGAACTCTAAAGTTACTTTTGTACTTAACATTCTATAAAACTAATCTGTTGATATTACATGTTTTAGATTAAATTCAGAAAAAAAAATGCTTATATTCTACTCATCTACAGGGTATCATCATTTTGTTTTCTCAATACTGTTTCTCTTCCTTTAAAGTTACCAGTATTTACCAGATGAATACTGCTAATCCAAATATATCATAACCATCAAGAGCATATATAATTAATCTTTCCTGAGTGCTCTATTTAAAATAGTTATGCTAAAAGTAGAAATTTGAAAACATTTTAAAACATTGAGATCTCAAGAAGAATACACTTTGACGGATTTCAAAATATGAATATGCACTGCAAAGCCTGATATTTTTTGTTTTATATGTTTTGTGGGCTTTTAACATAGGTATGGCAAGTTCCTCAACTTGTTCAAAGATGGTGCAGAAAATGATCTTACCTTGGTTTTAAAGCACTGTGAAAGATTCCTGAGACAACAGCAAGGTTCTATAAAATCTTCTCTTCATATCCTTTTTTAGTAGATTCATAATAGTTGAACTTTCTTCATGTATTTTTCATAAATCTTTGGTGAGATACCTTGACACATTTATAGTAAAATAAGCTATGTTAGTGATTTGTTACAGTATATTCTTACTGTATTTTCTATATTTTTAAATGTGCATTTTATTGAGTTTTAATCATTAGATTCAGTCTTATTCATTAAATCTTAAACTGAATAAAGTTATTAGAATGTATTTTCAAACATAACAGGTTTCGCAAATTCAGAATAAGGCCGTTACTTTTTGTTTACCATATCTGTTTATTGTTTCATTTGAATTGGTTATCTTTCAGAAATGAGGTTTGACTTGAAGAAAAATATGTATACAAAGCATTTGCATTACTGGATTCTAAAAATGTGTAGACTTTATCATGCTTGATTATGTTAGTCCTTTAGCAGATAACCTCAAATACAGAAACGATGGTACGATTTTGTTGATGACTTGAACACATATGTTTTCACAAAGCAGGTAACTGCTCTTCAGTTGCTATTGCCATTGACCTCTACTGGACATGTAAGCAAAGAGTACATTAAAATAGTAATTATGTAAGTGATTCATTTTTCATTAATAAAGATTAATTTTACTTCAGTAGCTTCTATGTGGTTGAAAGCTCAATGAGGACTAAGTGTAATTAGTGTCTCTTTCCTGATAGAGACAATGGAAATGAATATAATATTGTAAGATTTCCTTAACTGTGTTTTTCAGTCTGCCTGCAAGGGAGTTATGCTGGCCATGACTGGTTTGTATCTTCTCTGTTCATGATAATGTTGGGAGACAAACAGAAAACAATCCAATTTCTTCAGCAGTTCTCCAGGCTTTTAACCTCTGCTTTCCTTTGGTTGCCAAGACTACACATTTCTGTAAGATTTTTTAGTCTGTTTTTAAAAGAGGGTTTGAAATTTTAAGGAACATCATATTTAAATTCACTGGAATATTATTCTGTTCGTATAGGGCTCTAATAATTTATATTTGTTTTTCTAACTGAATGCTTTTTGACTTAATCTCTTTGAAGATATAAATTTGACATTTTCTCAAATACTCAATGTCTTATGTAATAATAACTGATTGAAAGATTAATGATCATGAAGCATTTTTGTGAAATAGAAACATGATAATGAAAGAGAAGCTTAAAATTACTAAATTTTAAACTTGTTTGTAAGTTATATGAGTTAAATTCTGTATGTGAGAAAAGGATTATTGAATAGATATTTTTTATTGCTTTATGAGAATTTCTTGTTGGTTAAATTATAGTATAAGAAAAACCATTAAGTAGAAATAATAACTATATTTCAGTAGAACAAAAAACCACTCATTTTATATACATTTTAGAAATCTATGGAGTTTTTATTAAGGTATTGTAATGTATCTTAAAAATTTTTACTACTCTTGTGAGATTTCATAGGGAAGAAAACCACCAACTATATCAGCTATGCTAATACTTCCCAAGCATTTTCCATGACATGTTATATTTTAATAGTGAAATCACATGACACTCAAGGAAGATAAGTTAAGGGTACTGGCTGGTATCTATGTGGTGTTAGATGAAAACATTTATTAAGTGCTTTTTATAATGTATATTTATGACAAGGAAAATAATTCATCAAGAATAAATACTGAACTTTACAATTTTATAAATTGAAATTTATACAGCTTGAAATAGCTGTATGCAATTACTGAAAAAGACTTTCCAATTTTTTCTCTTCACCATAATGAGAAATTTTCCTCCCATGAACTGAAGGAAAGAAATGGCAAAAAAGTATGTACTGGTTTTTCTCCAATCAATGGAACTGTTTTCCTGCTGTTAAACAGAATTTCAGCAATGTCATTTCTTTAAATTTTACTTGAAGATTATAAAAATCTTATAGATTTTCTACTCTTCCATTTATAAATGGAATGTTGAAAATCTCTTGATAACAGGTACAGATTTTGAGTCCAATCATATATTTTCCTGTCAAATATTTTAAAATAATATACTCTGCTTGTCTTAAGAGTTCTGTTTTAGTGTTCAGATTAAGATATGGTCTAAACATTACCAGTGAATCATGTTAAGCAATAATTAAGTTGTATTTCTACTTTGAACCTATAAACTTTTTAATAATACATTTTTTATAACATCAGCAATCCTGTGTTCTGATAGCATTTCTTCCCATAAAACTGAAAACAGACAGGCTCTAGCAGCTTAGATTTTATTTGACTTTTTTGATAGCATCATTTAATATGGAATATAGATCTATGAATGGAATGGAGTGACATATTACTGGAATCTCAGTTTTCAGAATGAACTCTTGATATAAAGCCTTGACATCTTTCTATTGGTGCAGCTAAACTGTCAGTGAAGACTTATGCAGTACCTCCCACGTGATCATTTTTTCTTTTCAAGTACAAATAGATCAAGTTAAATGCTTTATTACCATTAGTTTGTTTAGTGCTTCTTTGTAAAACAAATAACATTCTGTTAGGATTCCTCTACAGGAATTCTATCTGGAGTTGTTAGCTATGTGTTGTTACTAATATCTGTACAGTCACTGCTCCATTGTATGAATGTTTTTGATTTAATCTTTTGAATTGGTATTTGTTCTATGCTACTTGACTTGGTAGTGCATTGAATAATAGTCTTAACATATAAAAAGTGGTACCTTTTCTGTTTCATTTGTTCTATTGTCTCAAACAGTGTACTGATAGTTTATATGCAAATTAATAAAATAAGCAAATTTGCAATGTGGTGACAAACACTTTGGCTTTAGCTATTAATAGCAAAACTTGTCTACCTTCCTTAGCTCAGTCTCATGTTATTATAATTGGCCTCAATAAGCATCAACCTGTTTCCCCAATCCACTTGACCCAACCTCATTACTGGTTTTTTTTATAACTGTTTTTATATACCCTATATCAATTCCTGATATATTATTTAATTTATATATTTGTTTTCTGCAAGAATAGGGTTTTCTGTTTTGTTCTCAGATGTGTCCCAAACTATGGCCCATAGTAATCACTCAATAAGTATGTGTTGAGTGTATGAATTAATATTTAAATAGAAATATGTAAGGCACAGTAAGCTTTTATTATTTACAAAATATGTTTAAAGATGTTAGAATCCCTGTGTTCATAAGAATGTTTTAAACAAATTACCTTTAAAAGGTTTAAAAAATAAGCCCTAGAATAAGCAAAACAGGAATGAAACATTAATTTGAAGTTCTTAAAATTTTATAAACTGTGACTGTACTGATATGAGATAAAAATAATTTGAAAAATTTACCCTTTGACATCATTTAGACCAAAAGAGTCTTTTAATGTATTGATTTAATGAAATTATCTTCAATTATTGTTTTTAAGAAAAAATAAATTTTTAAATGATAAAATAATCATTCTTTATGGAATTTCATCAAGAACCAGAGTTTAGCCAAATTTAATATTGAAACTGCTAATAACATGATAGATTTTTAAAAAGCAAGAAATTATTTTATGTAAGAATACCTAATCTCAAATAATAATTTTAATAAAAGTGACGATTATACACGCCTTCTCTGTCAATAAAAACATATGAAAAAAGAAAACAAATTAAATTGCTGGAGTATTTTACATTTACATACAAACAAAACACCACTGATGATAAATCAGGCTAAAGTAATACTCAAATGAACTAGTATAGTTCAATAGGAAGGTCGTATATTATAATATTTTCAATAAATAGTAGCTACTACAGAGCCTTCTCCTAGTCCTCATTAAAAAAAAAATTACTTGCATCTGAAAGTTTACAAAGTTAAAAATTCTAATGAAATTTAAATATAAATTTATATTTTACAATCATTAGCATGTCATGGCACACTTGTAACCCATTTGCAGGGCATCAGGAAAAGTAAGTCATGTGACCAATGACTTGTAGGAAAGAGGACCAGTGTCAAAACTTCTTCCCTGTATTATATGTGACTTTAAGTCTTATACATATTTGAGCATTCTATTTTCCCGTTGTTTTCCTGAGAGGAGAAAGATTTATGTTTTCTGGAATTATAGAATTAAAGTTTTGAAAAATTTTCAAAATTTTCTGTTCACCCTATGCATGATGCACAATTAACTATGACATTGCTAGTAAAGCATAGCCCATCCTTTGCTCATGGATTCCCAAAGGTAGAAGACTGTTTGGATCAGTTTAAATTGATTGGACAGTTTTAAATATTTTAAGAGGGTCTTTCTGCTTAATTCCATAACATCATTGAACTAGATTTTTCTTAGTATCAGAAATAAAGTGACTCATCAGAACTACCTATCCTGAAAGAAAAAAACTAAGACTTAAATGTTTTATTTTTAAGCATAACTTTTAATTTTTAATCACTAAAATAAAGTGTGTTGTTTTATGAAATCCTTCATGTTATTCCCCTTTCTAGTATCTCCCAAGCCCATATTTTTACAGATGATTTTTTTGCAATTTTATTTTAGTATAGTATATATGTTAGTTCATGTGTTACTTAGATGATATGTTAAATGCTGTTATCCTGCATGTGTTCTGCTTACTCCTATATTATGATTAATAGAGTTACTATTATTTCAGAGAATTGTGACTAAATAAAATACATCAAAACAGTATAGTAAATAATTTATAATTTGATGATTCAGAAGATGCTTTGTTATATTCATGTGACTCAGAACTGTCACTAGTTTTACGAACATTGTTTACTGTAAATTAGAGCCATGATATGGTAATTAATAGAACAATTAATAAAATTTTTATTATAAATGAGTTTCCCATGATTACATTTTACAGTCATTAGTATCTTGTTATTCAGTCAATATATTGGGCAGCTACTCTATGTAAAGTTTGGTGTTAGGAGCTGTGTTGGTTTCCAAAAACTATGGCATAATTTCTTCCAACAGAATATAATTTATAAGAGTAGAAGAACTCTTGCCTCATGGTAGGTAGTACATTGCATAACAATGGCTTATTTTCTTTGAGAATGTAATTAATCTATTTATCTCTTATTGGACCTACTGTAAAGGTATTTCCTATGCAACATGGAAAAGATACTATATAAGAATCATTTTCCATACATAGAACTCATACTACTATTATACATGTCTTTAGAAAATTATTACCTAAGTTTGCATGGAAAATTAAAACATATGTATGAATTGAATTTTGCTTTTAAATCTTTATTATATTATTGATTCTACAAACAGTCATTAGTGAAACATTGCATATTAGCAAAAGATAAACCAGCGGATACTAATTTTCATTCAGTACATGTTATTATTTTTAACAACTCAACAGAAAAATTTCTTTTTGTCATAGACATAAATATAAAATTGACTACAAGATGTCCATTTAATGTGCTATCTATGTCTTAATTCATTAATATAGAGAATTAATGTTTTTTCATGTACTATGAGGTATCTCCTAGAGAACCTGTCATAAAAATACATATTCTCTCTATATTCCTACAAATATATATTTCTTCAGTGGGAAATAATAAATCATTTATTATGATAAATGATAAAACAGGGAAACCACTGATAAATCAACTTGCTGATTTCAGAAACTTTAATATATAACTCAAACCTGAATCCATAAAAACATGTCAGCATTAGCAAAAAAGTTTGAAAGAAATAAATATTCTATATTTTAACTCACATGAGTTTATTTTCATTTAAAAGTATTAATTTTCATCAAAAAAATTTAAAGATAAGAGTTGTCCAGTAAAAGTAAGAAAATAAAATGTCTCTTAATTAAGTCTCTTAATTATGTAGTCTTCAGATCTAATTTGATTATCATTTTTTATTGATATAATTGCTAGTGAAGTTTTTTCTAGATATAATTATATCTTCAAGTTTATTATCTTTTTTTAAAAGAAATTGTAGATAGATGTTGGATTTCTAGTAGGAATAATACATTATTGATCATTTGCAATGATAAATTGTATCTAAGAACTAAATTGAAAAACTAACCAACTTTATGAAGAAATTGCTGAAAAATGTGTTTGTAAATATATGTGTGTATATATTTATAAATATAGGTAAATATGGGTATAAAATAATATGAAAACAAAAATAAATTTTATACAAAATAACTGTCCTCAGAACCTTGATTGGAATCATGTGTTTTTTCCTAGTTTTAGAAGTAGGTTTCTCATAGCATTCCCAATTTGGGTTATTATTAATTCAGGTTTAGATTTGAATTAATATCAACATAGAAAAGGGATTAGACAAATATCTTCAAGAGCTGGCAAAGCTAAAACCTTTTAACATTATAGAACTGTCAGCCAAAGCCAAGAATATTAAGCATATTGAAATACACTTAGTATTAAAGTATAAAATATTTATTACTCATACACTTATATGTTTGTTTATTCTTTCATTCAGTACCCTTCCTCATCATTCTACTGGGATTTAAGTTGCCAAAATTATGAAGTACTAACTTTATTTGTATGTCTTGGAAGTATACAATACTGCCTTTATCAAGATTTATTCTTTTTACAGTGTTTAACATTCTGACTTATTAATTTACATAATTATAATATTTGTAATAACTTATTATGCCAACACATTAATTTTGAAGCAGCAATTCACAGCCAAAGAAAAAGGTTTAGAAAAGTATATGTTTATTTTAAATAATCTGCATATTCATTATTTAATTCTGAATTTCTCTCTTTTATGCAGAAGTACCTACCTGTTGACACTGTAGCATCTGGCATCCATCCAATATATTTTTGCAGCTCACATTATATTGAAATGCTACTGAAAGCTGAGGTGCCGCTTGTGTTTTCAGCTTTTCACATGTCTGGTTTTGCACCATCACAGGTAATCCATAACAGAGTAGCATTTCTTCAACTCCCATATCTCAATGTCTTTAAAAAAAATTACATTCTCATCAAATATAGGAAATACATGTAAACTAATAAAAGTGTGTATTGAAATCCCCAAACTGGCTTTTTATCCTAGGCTTTTTATAATATAGATTTGCTTTATAGTGATCCCTAGTATTCAAAGTTTCAGCTATTCAGGGCACAGACTTTCTGAAAGTCTATGACATACAGGCTTTTAATGGAGATAATACTTGCTTCATACTGCTAATGTAAGGATTAACAGATGTAACAGGGCAAGAATTCTTAACATTGAGTGCTTAGTATGTGAGATACTGAGTCTTATCTAACAAGAAAGCGCAGATGATTAATCTGTGCCTCAGTCTTAGTTTCTGTCATTGGATCTGGGAAGGTTTGATGTTTTTTCTAGGGCCTAGAGATGTGCAGCACACATCCTCTGATCATATGCAATAGTGTCCACAGATGTCCCCTCTTTGTGCATACCAGTCCTTTGTTGGTGGAGGTGTGTATTATTTCTTTACTATGTTATAATCAGCCTATAATTAATATTTTAAGGTTTAAAGCTTTTTTTGTTTTTGAATTAATTCTTCTCTTCAGAGTCTAGGAAGGCAGTAATACTTAATCCAAAAATATAAATACTTCTAAAGCTATAGACTTATCAAATTATTATCAAATAACTTTGATTTTATTCTAACACAATGAAGAGTGTACCTATTTTTCATGTGTGGGTATATGGCTTTTTCAAAACCAATCACTAATATAATAGGTGAAAATTGTTTCTCTTTTTAAAATTTTGTGTATCTTTGAACATTAGCAAGTTTGATTATATTCCCATAGTTAACTAGTTGAATCTTCGTGTTAATTGCCTACTTGTCTTAGTGTGTTTCTTATTGATTTGTATATATTATTTAACAGTAGCATCTACTATCGAAATCTCTTTGATTCCAGAATTACATACATATTTTACTTCAACTTTATATTATGTCTTAATATTGAGTAAGAATAAGCCTATCATTTACTCCCCTCCTTTTCTCAAAAAAGTTAATTTAGCTAATTTTACCTATTGGTTCCTTTACATATACTTTGGAAACAATATTGGACATTTGAATTTGGATGAGATTTAGATTGCTATTATGTTAAATTATAAGTTATTTTGAGAAAATTATGTTCTTACCATACGCAGTCTTTCTATCTAGGAACATAGTAAGTTTTTCCATTTGTTTGCTTTCTTATTATATTTTACTAAACTCATTTTTTTCCCATATAGGTATGATACATTTCTCATTAGTTATTGCTAGGTTAGTGTATTTAGAAATCTTTGTTTCAATTTTATTTTCTCTTTGGTTATCATTAATAATTAGTAAATATATGTTTTTATATTCATTATGTTGTACATTTTTCCTAGTCTTGTGCTGATTGTTGTTTTATCTTTGTAATAAATTATTATTGCTTTATTTTTACTAAATTATCTAGTTCTTCCAAAATAATTCTACATAACAATTGCTTATATGTTTTAGATTTCAATTATTGAAAAATCATCCAGCATTTTATCATTAAGTAGCACCTATTTATTGGAGAGAATTATTTCATGTAATGCTATAGAAGAATCTTATCTTGGTTTGTAAAGTATTGAATTTTTTAAATTAAGTTAGAATGTTCAATTTTACCAGTTTCCGTTATTATTAAGATTATCTTGATCTTGGGGCTTTTACCTGTTTATGTGACATACCGGTAAATTTCTTAATAGTAAACTATCTTTGCATTCCCTTGGATTTACCCTACTGGAAATCTTTTCTTCTTAATTTGACAGTTTTTCTTGACGTTATGATATGCACTTTTGTATTTATTTTTAAAAGCCCTTATGTAATTTATTACATTTACTTACATGACTTTATTCTGCTTGTTTTAAACTTCCTAAAGTTAATAAGAAATTTAAATATAGCAAAGAATTGTGTGTAGTAGAAAGGAACACTCTTCCTTAGCCAATTTTGGCTCTTGCTATACCTAAAATACTTCTGGGAATTTTGAATCACAAAATTTTTAAGTCTGATTGGAGGCAGATGCTTAAATATTTACCATAAGCTTGATAACCCATTCTTTCTCTTCTTCTAAAAAGCTAAGCTAGGAGCTACATGTTCCTGAGAGTTCCTTTTAGCTATTGTAGTCTTGATTAGTACAATGTGTCATACTTCCAGTTAATTATGAGTCCCCAACATATATTCTTTGATTTAAAAATGGACTTCCAGGCCGGGCGCCGTGGCTCACGCCTGTAATCCTAGCTCTCTGGAAGGCCGAGGTGGGTGGATTGTTCGAGTTCAGGAGTTCCAAACCAACCGGTTCCAAACCAACCAAGAGTGAGACCCCGTCTCTACTATAAATAGAAAGAAATTAATTGGCCAACTAATATATAGAGAAAAAATTAGCCAGGCATGGTAGTACATGCCTGTAGTCCCAGCTACTGGGGAGGCTGAGGCAGCAGGATTGCTTGAGCCCAGGAGTTTGAGGTTGCTGTGAGCTAGGCTTCGCCACGGCACTTACTCTAGCCTGGGCAACAAAGTGAGACTCTGTCTCAAAAAAAACAAAAATGGACTTCCAGAAACTATAGGAAAAACTTGAAATACCTCAGGCTCTACTGTATCAATTAGTGATTAAAAGGAGAGTATCTATCAATTTGATATATCTTTATCAATTTGTTATATATTTATCTGCTTGATATATATACGTTTGTCAACTTGAAACTGCATACAAGTAGCATATTTATTTAATAACAACCACTGCATTATTTTGGAGCAGTAATGCTATTCTTTTTCTTAAAATTAACTTAAAATTGCCTTTTTAATGGTTCCCTATATGAGCTAATCATTTTGTTTTAAGAAACCATATCATTGCTCTGTTGATATTTGCCATTTTATTGCTAATTATAAAATATGAAAATAACTTTAAGTAACTAAATAGGTATATGTGATTATTTGGATACAAATTTTATGTTTCAGAGCTTATTCATTTTGATCTAATTAGGAGCAGTGCTTTTTGAAGTTGTGTATTTTTAGGCATTAGGGGATTGGTTAATTAGTGAAGGATTTGTGGGTAGGTTGCTAAATGAAGTACATAGATTTCTAAAGTAAAAATAAGCTCAACTAGAGTATAAAAATTAAATATAGTAAGAAATGTATATTAGAGTATCTTTTAGGAATAACAGATTATAAAGAAAATAGAAATTTGAATATATATTCTTGTTATAAGAGCAACAGAAAATCATGTTCTAATTAACTTTTTGATCAATTCTATCCTTTGTTAAAAAACTTTCTTTATTCTATTTTGTTCACTTTTCTGCCTCGGAAGTACCATATATCTTTAATGATTCATCTGTTATAATTCCTTGGGATCACCATCCTGCATATCATTGATTATTGTATCATACTGTTTCAGCAAGTGGGCTAATGTGGATAATCCCCTGGATATAATATAGAAACATGTGGTCACTTTTTCTCATTTGCTATTTTTCCCCCTTATTATGAAAGCAGGATTATAGAAAACTAGTTTTTGTGACCGTGCTTTTTGAAAATGTAAAATTATATAAATGCAAAGCAGAACTTCAAGACAAGGGATGCCCTTTGTTCACAGTGATATTCATAAATGTGTATGTCCCGAGGTTCTTCTGATGTTGCTAATGTTGCTACTTGAAAGGATATGCCTTCTCTCTTCCTGTGAGTCCTTGTCAGGTCCTTCTCCTTTAACATATGTCCAATTGGAAACTTTGTAGATCGTCTACAAGTAGATGACTCTGCTTTGTGTTTATATACTGCTTTCCTACCTCTCTTGTGGTGGAACTACTAATACATATCTCACTTTGTAGAATAGTTATTTGTGTCCTTTATCTTACTCTTACTAGTTGAAGATCCTTAAAGGTATAGATATGTGTGTGCCTGACTTCAGGTCCTTTGCGTGTCTGACACAATGTCTTGCCTAGAAAAAGTGCAATGAACGTACTGTTTTATGTTTATAATGGCACTTTGTAGCATAAAGAGTATGTCCTGATCTTGCTTCATTTAAAATCTTAACCTTCATTATGATAGAGGGATTGATCAGTGGAACAAATAACTTATTGAGGTCACTCAGACAGTAAGGACTTCTCTTGAAACCGCTTTGATTCTGAAATTAGTTTTCTTTTGTACTTTACTAATGCTCTTTCTATGGTGAAAGTAAATAATATAAAGCCAAGAGAGTTGTTAAAAATAAAGTCTTTGAATCATAAAACTTGATCATTTAGAAATCATATCTATTTTAGCTCAATCGAGTATCCATAAGTAATTGTTTTAACCAAATTATTTTGTCTTAATACTCTTATGGGATTCTTTGAATATTGTTTTTAAAATCTAGATACAAATAAGAATAATTTACCTCAGATAAAATAAGTTACAGGTATATTAATGTTGCATCTTAATGTCATTTTGCATAAGCTTAAGTATGGGTGAAGAGCAAAATTTCCTAGGAAGCTATGGTACATTTTGATGCATATTGTGCAAATGATTTTCCTTCCTTAAAAGCCTAAAAAGCTATTTAAATGTTTTAAAGTATAATTAGTTCTACACTACACAAAGAGTAGTAGCTCACCAAATTAGTTTCACCTTTTTTATAAATCCATTTCATAAACTATATTGATAATATTTTTTCAATAAATATAAGGACTCTCTGGTTTTGAAAAATAGTACATTTTTAAGACTTATAAAAGGAAATTTGGCAATTTCTGGCATAATTATATGTGCATTTACCCTTTAATCCAACAATCTCATTTATGGAGATCTATCCCAGGAATATACTGGAAAAAAATTTGTAAATACATATATATAAACATGTTTTTATAGCACTTTTCACAGTACTAAAGGACTAGAAACAATGCAAATGTGTAGGAATAGGGGCTTGCTGAAATAAATTGTGATTTATCCACAGTGGAGTCCTATGCAGTTGTAGAAGAGATTTTTAGAAGGAGAGAGGGAGGGAGAATGAACCTACAGAGGAAAATGGACTTAAAAGACATATCAGTCAATCAAAATTTTGAATTTATGATGGGTCTGGTTCAAGTGCTATTTTCTCTCCTTTATGTTGAAAAAATCCTTAATAAAAAAATGTTTTTAAAAGTATCCCATGTCTGCCTGGACACATACCATTTTTTGGCCTGTTAGAATTCCAGACTATTAGCTGATTTGCAGACCATTTTATGTTATAAAAATACAAAAGTTACTTGCTTAAGGATAAAAACTGTTACTCCTAGTTCAGCACTCTTCCAGGGAAACAGTGTTTTAAAATTCTTCTGTTGCAATTTAGTAATTTTGAAGGATCTTAAAAATAATAACAATAGCAGATAAAATTTCTTCCAAGAGCGGCACATGTTTTAAAAGGGTATGTCTGCCTTTTAAGTGTAAACCCTATGAGAGCAAGGACTAAGTATCTTTTGTCCACTTAAAAATTATAATAGTACGTGGTATATATTAGGTACTCAATAAATATTTGTTAAATGAATAACATCTGCACCTTTATTATAGCATAACATTTATATAGCATTTTATATTTTCAAAGTGCTTTCAGTTATAGTCTCTCATTTTTCCTCTTCTAAATTTCCCATGTGATAGAAAAAATAATTATTATTTCCATTTAATGGTAGAAAAATACAGTGTGTGGAAAACAAATGCTTGAATGTATATAAGTGCCAGAAAATTGCAACTGCATTAGAAACTATGTATAATAATGAACTAATTGCAGCTTTTAGGTTGCCTTTTTTTTTTTTTTTTTTTTTTTTGAGACAGAGTCTTGCTTTGTTGCACAGGCTAGAGTGAGTGCCATGGCATCAGCCTAGCTCACAGCAACCTCAAATTCCTGGGCTCAAGCAATCCTCCTGCCTCAGCCTCCCGAGTAGCTGGTACTACAGGCATGCACCGCCATGCCCGGCTAATTTTTTTTTTCTATATAAGTTGGCCAATTAATTTCTTTCTATTTATAGTAGAGACGGGGTCTCGCTCTTGCTCAGGCTAGTTTCGAACTCCTGACCTCAAGCAATCTGCCTGCCTCGGCCTCCCAGAGTGCTAGGATTACAGGCGTGAGCCACCGTGCCCGGCAGGTTGCCTTTTTTTTTTTTTATTTATTTTTTATTTTTTAATTTTTTTTTATTTTGGCATATTATGGGGGTACAGATTTTAAGGTTTCAATAAATGCCCATTTCCCCCCCTCCCCCCAAAAGTCTGAGTCTCCATCATGACCATCCCCCAGATGGTGCACATCTCACTCATTATGTATGTATAGACCCGCCCCCTCCCCCCTCCCACCTCCCCAATACCCTATTACTGTAGCACCTATGTGTCCACTTAGGTGCTACTCAGTTAATACCAGTTTGCTGGAGAATATATCTGGTGCTTGTTTTTCCATTCTTGGGATACTTCACTTAATAGTATGGGTTCCAGCTCTAACCAGGAAAATATAAGATGTGCTATATCACCATTGTTTCTTAGAGCTGAATAGTACTCCATGGTATACATATACCACATTTTATTAATCCATTCTTGGATTGATGGGCACTTGGGCTGTTTCCACAGCCTTGCAATTATGAATTGTGCTGCTATAAACATTCGAGTGCAGGTGTCTTTTTTGTAGAGTGTCACTGGATCATTTGGGTAGATGCCCAGCAATAGGATTGCTGGATCAAATGGTAGATTCACTTGTATTGCTTTAAGGTATCTCCATATTGCTTTCCAGAGAGGTTGAACTAGTTTGCAGTCTCACCAGCAGTGTAGGAGTGTTCCTCTCTCTCCACAACCACGCCAGCATTTATTGTTTGGAGATTTTTTGATAAAGGCCATTCTCACTGGGGTTAAGTGATATCTCATTGTGGTTTTGATTTGCATTTCCCTGATGATTAGAGATGTTGAACATTTCTTCATATGTTTGTTGGCCATTCTTCTGTCTTCTTTAGAAAAATTTCTGTTCAAGTCCTTTGCCCACTTTTTAATGGGGTTATTTGATTTTTTCTTCCTAATTTTCGTGAGTTCTAAGTATATTCTAGTTATCAGTCCCTTATCGGATGCATAGGATGCAAAAATTTTCTCCCATTCTGTAGGTTGTCTGTTTACTTTCATGACTATTTCTTTGGCTGTGCAGAAGCTTTGTAGTTTGATCATGTCCCATTTATTTATTTTTGTTGCTGCTGTGATTGCCTTTGGGGTCTTCTTCATAAACACTTTGCCTAGGCCGATGTCTAGGAGAGTGTTTCCAACTTTTTCCTCTAGAGTTCTAATAGTTTCATATCTTAGGGTTAAGTCTGTTATCCAGCGTGAGTTGGTTTTTGTGAGAGGTGAAAGGTGTGGGTCCTGTTTTAGCCTTCTACAGGTGGCTATCCAGTTTTCCCAGCACCATTTATTGAAGAGAGATTCTTTTCCCCAGCGTATGTTTTTGTCTGCTTTGTCAAAGATGAGATGGCTATATGAGGATGGTTTTATATCAGGATTCTCACATCTGTTCCACTGGTCAATGTTCCTGTTTTTGTGCCAATACCATATTGTTTTAATTACTACAGCTTTGTAGTATAGTTTGATATCTGGCATATTAATGCCTCCCATTTTGTTTTGTTGCCTAGAATTGCTCTTGATATTCGGGGTCTTCTTTGGTTCCATACGAAGCGTAAAATTATTTTTTCTATATCTGTGAAGAATGCTGATGGGATTTTAATACGTATTGCATTGAATCTGTAGATCAGTTTGGGTAGTATAGACATTTTGATGATATTGAGTCTGCCGATCCACGAGCATGGTATGGATTTCCAAAGGTTGCCTTTTTTTAACCAGTATAGATGATGGACAGAAGATCCGACCTCTTATCTTTGACTAACTTACCAATTACTCCTGAAACTGATAATTGAATGGGAACTGCTTTCTCTGGCTGTGGGAATCATTTTATTTATTTTTACTCTTCAATTGTTTCTCCTTCTTTATTTATTCAGAGACTGTAATTTGCATTAATACCACATGGCTGTAAGTTGACTAGCATTAATAGCTGTAGCAAAGAACAGAGACAGAGATTCTGAAAGCAGTGCAGTAGGGAATTAGAAGAACTGCTTCTCATTAAAATACTACTGACTACTTTAAACTGCCTAGTCAGGTGGGAGCAGGAGATGTTTCCTCCTCGATCCAGTAGAGCCATGTTACATGGATTTTCTGGGGGAGGTGGCAACAGTGGAGGTTTGTTGATGTGTACTCTGCATGCCAACATACTCTCCAGGTTCAAATTTGGCGAAAAAAATTCTATTAATGCCAAGTGAACAGTAAAGTTGGGACCAAGGAGAATTTAATATAACCTGCATGTTGACAAATATTTGGAATTCAAATATTCTGACTCAATATTGAATTAAATTTGTAGGCTCTATGGAAAGATTTTAGAACATAATAGAAGATAAGCATTATTATACTTATAAAGGAAAATCTTATACATGAAAAGAGAATTATAATAACAAAAAAAATTTAGATGGCCATACAGTTGGCATTATCAATAATAAAAGAAGAAATATGACCAGAAGGTGAGATGAAAAGATATGATCCTAATGGCTAAAAATTAAAAAGTTAATTGCTGATATGAGTAATAATGTATAAAAAATAAAAACTCAATAATACCTTCTGGTATAGGCTGAATTGTGTCCCCCAGAATTCACATGTTGAAGTCCTAACTCCCAGTCCCTCAGAATGTGACAATATGTAAAGATACGGCCTTTAAAGAAGTAATGAAGTTAAAATGAGGTCATTAGGTTGGACCCTAATTCAATATGACTAGTGGGTGTCCTAGGAAATTTGGAGACAGACATGTACTAAGAGAAGCCCGTATGAAGAAACAGGGAGAAGACAGCTATCTGCAAGCCAAGAAGAAAGGCCTCAGAAGAAACCAGCCCTGATAACAGCTTGACATGGGACTCCTCCAGAATAAGGAGAAAATTTTTATTATTGAAGCCACCCAGTCTGTGGTTCTCTGTTACACCAGCCCTAGCAGACTAATATGCCATGTTAAAGTCAGTTAAAAGCAGAATCAACATGCCAAAAAAGTTGAATCAAGGATGTAAAAAACAAAACTTTTAGAACCTATTCAAGAAGGTATTTTTAGAAGGACAAAATGATAAGAACAAAAAAGTGAAATTTGTATATCTTCTATACTTATGACAAATTGAGGTAAGCCATCATATCTGTTCCCTTTTTCTTTACGCTGCCCCCCCCCCCAGAAAACCTTAAGACTAAAGAGGAGAGGTTCAATGAAGGCTATCTTTCTTTAATAGTAATTTGCAAATCATAAATGAAATTAAAATATTAGAAATTGCATTAGTTTCTTAATGGCTGCAGTAACAAATACCATGGACTGAGTGTCTAAAAATCTACACAGCGAAAAAAATAATCAACAGAATAAACAACCTACAGATTGGGAAAAAATATTCACAAACTATATATCTAACAAAGGTACTAATATCCACAATCTACCAGGAACTCGGATGAGCAAGAAAAAACCAAATAATCCCATTTAAAACGTGGACAAACATGAACAGACTTTTTTTTAAAAGAAGAGATACAAACATCCAACAAACATATAGAAAAATGCTCAACATCACTAATCATCACAGAAATGTAAATTAAAACCACAGTGAGATACTACCTTAACCCAGGCAGAATAGCCATTATTAAAAAATCAAAACATAATAGCTGTTGGTATGGATGCAGTGAAAAGGGAATGCTTATACATTATTGGTGGGACTGTAAATGGAAAACAGTATGGAGATTTCTTAACTAAAAGTAGATTTACTTTTCAATCCAGCAATCCCACTAATGAGTATCTACCAAAAGGAAAAGAATTCATTCTACAAAAAGGACATAGGCAATCATGTTTATCACAGCACAATTCACAATAGCAAAGATATGGAATCAACCTACGTGCCCATCAACTGAGGAATGGATAAAGAAAATGTGTGTATACCAAGGCTCTCCAGAAAGTATCCAGCCATTGTTAATATAAGAAGAACAGTTATATGGTTGGATACTTTCGGGACAACCCTCATACACCATGGAATACTACTTACTCATCCATAAAAAAAGAACGAAATTCTGTATTTTACAGCAACTTGGATGGAACTGGAGACCATTATCCTACGTAAAGTAATCAAGAATGGAAAACCAAATACATATGTCCTCACAAGTGGGAGCTAAGGTACAGGTACACAGCAGCATATAGGGTAGTATATCTATGGACATTGGACACTCAGAAAGTGGGATGGTAGGTGAAGGTTGAGAAAATAAAAACTACCTATTAGGTGAAATGTACACTATTTGGGTGTGGGTACACCAAACATCACCATTGTACAGTTCATCCATGTAATCAAAAACCACTTGTATTCTCCTAAATCCATCAAAATTAAAAAAAAAAACACACACCAGAAGCTCATGGTCTCCAAGGTTTAGCAGAAACTCTTTGAGTGAAAGCTAGCTGTGGTTTTTACATGCTTCACTGAGTTCCCGTTTTCACTTTGTTTTAGGCCTCCAAATGTAACTCAGTAATTGATTTACAATTTTTTTTTACAAAAGTGCTTTATCCAGAGTTCCATTTCTGTAATGGAATAGGTCAAATACCATACAGAGTTTAACTTAGATAAATTTTAAATATAGGTGTGAAATTATATTCAATTCCATATTATTTTGTTAAACTATAAATAAACTTTGTTAAAATCAACCTCTGTGGAAAGCAATATGGAGATACCTTAAAGCGATACAAGTGGATCTACCATTTGATCCAGCAATCCCATTACTGGGCATCTACCCAAAAGATCCAATGACACTCTACAAAAAAGACACCTGCAGTGGAATGTTTATAGCAGCACAATTCATAATTGCAAGGCTGTGGAAACAGCCCAAGTGCCCATCAATCCAAGAATGGATTAATAAAATGTGGTATATGTATACCATGGAGTACTATTCAGCTCTAAGAAACAATGGTGATATAGCACACCTTATATTTTCCTGGTTAGAGCTGGAACCCATACTACTAAGTGAAGTATCCCAAGAATGGAAAAACAAGCACCACATATACTCACCAGCAAACTGGTATTAACTGAGCAGCACATAAGTGGACACATAGGTACTACAGTAATAGCATATTGGGCAGGTGGGAGGGGGGAGGGGGTGGGTATATACATACATAATGAGTAAGATGTGCACCATCTGGGGGATAGTCATGCTGTTAACTCAGACTTGTGGGGGGAAGGGAGGAAAGGGCATTTATTGAAACCTTAAAATTTGTACCCCCATGATATGCCAAAATAAAAAAAATCATAAATAAATACATTTTCTCACAATTTGGAGGCCAAAAGACTAAAATCACAATATTAACAAGGCTATTTTCACTCTGAAGTTGCTAGGGAGAGAATGTTTCATGCTTCTCTCCTAGCCTCTGGTAGTCTTAGGTGTTCCTTGGCTTATAGATGCATCTCTTCAGTCTTCTGTCTTCACATGGTGGTCTCCATGTGTCTTTTCATTGTCTTTCTACAATGTGTTTGAGTCCATGTTTTCCCTTTTTATAAAGACATCAGTCATGTTGGATTAGGGCTCACCCTGATGATTTTATTTGAACTTGATTTCCTATTTTTCAAATAAGGTCACATTCTGGAGACTTGACATTGAGGCTTTGACATACCTGAGGAAAGGGGGACTCAATTTGACCCAAAGCATTAATGATTCAAAATGCTAGCAATGTTAATAATTTCTATGACATTGTTATTGGGTTTTTCCCTTCAACTTTTCTGTGTTTTCCAAAGTGGGCCTGCGTTGTTTTTACAAGCTGAACAAATGTTACTCAGAAAATAAATTATTTAATAAAGAAACAAAAAAGCTCTTTTATAAAAGTCTCATTTTTGAAATATTCTCTATATTAGCTTCTAGTTTTTATGTTATATAATTCTGTTTGGTTTAAATTGTTTTCTGATTCAGCACAAGTCCATTTGCATTAATGTAACATTTAGCAATCTGTCATCTGCATAATTATACATCTGTGATTGTAGGTAGGATAGAAAAAAAACTCTCATCTCTGAATTAAAATAGTGTTTTAGCATTTGTTATCTCTAGAGAGCCAGATTGGTGTTATGGGTGAGAGGAGGACAATGTGTATAAAGAAGACATTCAGCAATAGGTATATGAGTGGGGTGAACACTAGCAGTTATATACTTAAGTCCTGAATCCTAAGGCCATGAAAGTTTTTACACATTAGGCAAACAGGAGAAGCATGCTTGTTAGGATTCTATGAAGAATGTCTTTCTATTTTGATTAAATGCTAAAGTTTTCATTGGTTTTATGTGAGTTATTGGTTATTGTATTTTGAAAGTCAAATGTGGCTTTATAAGCTTTTTAATGAACTACTTTTTTTTTTTTTTTTTTTTTAAGATTTGCCTGCAATGGATAACTCAGTGTTTTTGGAATTATTTAGATTGGATAGAAATCTGCCATTATATTGCTACTTGTGTTTTCCTTGGTCCTGATTATCAAGTGTATATCTGTATAGCTATATTCAAACATCTACAACAAGACATTCTACAGCACACACAGACTCAAGATCTACAAGTTTTCTTGAAAGTAAGTATGTTTATATATAGGGAAAATACTAAGAGTTAATAGCTAACTTTGATTGCTCAATATAAGATACTTTTCCAGACACTGGACCAGATATATAAGTATTTATATTTTAAAACAAAATATAATTGCTTTCTCAATCACATTAATGTGACTTTTGAAGTTCTGGACTTTAGGAAGTATGTGATATATAAATACATCCTAGTGTGCAATTCTCAATGGAAATCCAATTATTTGTTTAAAGTTAAAAGTATTTATTTGCATCTAAAGTATGTTTCCTTATCCCCACTACCCTTGCCATCCTACAGGCACACACATATGTGTATACACTGAAACCAACATTTATCATTTCCTAGGTTTTTCAAGGTCAACAAATAGTTTCTATGTAAATTAATTTCATTCTTTATATTAAATAATTGCCAGAGTTATTTTCCATTTAATGATGTTTTGTTTAAATAAATGCCATTTTCCATTGTGCTTTGGGTACAATGCTATCGATTTAAAACTAAAGGATTTTAAAAGGGTGGAGGTGGAGAGGAGATTATTTTTATTACCTAAGTCCTAGTTAAATTGCTAAAATTTGAATTGAGTTGTTTTAAATCCAAACTAAGAACATGTTGGCAAGGAATTAATTATAGCATGTGTCCTAGAACTAACCTTACTTTTTACTCCTGTTGTTTGTATTCATCAGAGGGATTAGGAGAAAATGATTTTTTTAACTGGTACCATGACTTTACTTTTTTTTTTACTCTTATTTTTGGTGGATAGATTTTGGTGATCTCTTTGGATGGGCAGTTATTTTTCTTGTGGGATATATTCTGGTGTGGTTTACTTAAATATCTTTTTACATATCCCTTTAACTATTCCATTAGACTCTGTAATAATCTGTAAAGTATACAAATATGTGTGCACCATCTTTTTACTTATTTGTATAATAACCAATAATGCGATGTTGATTAATGAAGTAATTTTATTCTCCCTACCCTAGGAACAGCCTCTAAATCAAAAATAGATACATGATTTAAAAATTCCTCATTCAATTGTAGCTATAGAGATTAAACATTGGAAATTATGTTTTATACTTTCTGATTCAAAATCTCAGACTTATACAAAGGGAGAAAGTGCATCAACAATTCTCCACATAACTACATACCACAATCATAATAATATTCTTATATAGGTTATTTCATCATGCTCCATGACTCTACATATTTAATGATTCCTTCCAAAAGAAGATAAAGTAAAACAAGGGACTTTTACTTTTTATTGTATATATTTATGTTAGCTTTATTTTATTTTTGAGGAATGAGCCCATACTTCCTTAGTAATAAAACTTTTTAAAGAAAAAATTAAATCATTATATAAGTATAATAGAACAAATATTTAACTGTTATTAACAAGTTCAAATAATCAGGTCTAATTGAATTAGTTTTCAAAATATCGAAAACCACCAATGTGTTATGTTTTCAGTTATTATCAGTTATCCTGAGAAACTGTAGGTGAAGAGGTAGTTCCAAAATATTGAAAGTATACAATTTGTTTCCTGATTTAAGTTTCATATATTGACAGAAAGTGACATGATAAAAGAATTGTTTTAGGAGTCAAAATCTATATGAAGTATTCAGTATAGAGAAAATATCAGTCCATTTGTATTCATTGTGGTTTAGACTCAAGGTTTTAAATGAAGTAATTGAGAGTCTAGAGTCATTGCATACATTTCTGTTAGCTCACTGAAGAGTTCTTCATGATTCTAAATCAATACATTAAAAAGACAAGTTGATTTCTTAGATCAGAAGATGGTATGAACAGTAATAGGCAGCCCAGGTTTATTGGGAGAAAAACACTTGTTTGTTTTTTTTTCTCTTCTGATCAAAACACTGAAAGATTAAATGAATGCCATGGGTATAAGGTGATGTCAGCCAGGTATTGTCTGATTTTTTTTTCCCCACAATATCCTTGTAGACACAATGTGAGTGGATAGTAGAGCAGTTAAGTGCATTATTTCCATACTGAGGTGATTAATGGATTAGTACTGAGCTAGAAGGCAACCTCTGAAGGTGTGCTGAAAAGCTCAGTCCTTAGATCTGGGGTCCTGGACATTTTTATCTATGACAGATGATGGTTCAGAAAATCTGTAGGCATCATAATTACAGGGAGAAAAACATCCAACAGAGTAAATATTCTGAAATACCTCAGCAACCCCGAAAATCTAAAGTTTCTCTCTCTCTCTGACTCATCCTTAAGAAACATACACACAGGTTTAGTGAGAGTTCAGTTTAATGGCAGTTCATATGAAAAGTCCCAGTGTTTTAGCTGGCTGTGTTGCATTCCTCTCTAACATGGCAGTGATCTTGGTTTTAGTTTGTGAACTCAAACTTCACTGAAATGCTGGGTTAGGAAGAGATTGCCTTCCTGTGCAAATGAGGCTATGAAGGCTCAAAATACTTAATGAAAATGCTTCAACGAAATCCTGTATATTATGACTAAATTTATAATTATGGAAAAAATCAGATTAACTTCAACTCAATCAGTAAATTGTCAAGAGAGATTTTTTGTTGGTGTAGTTGTAGCCACTGTTGCCAGAAGATGTTGACAGGATAAGAAATGGAGATCATGAGAACTGATTGAATACTAAGCTTTTAAAATACAGAATATAGTATTAATAATAATTTACCATCTGAGGAAATAAACAAAAGATGTCCAATACAGTGTCAACTGTGTTTTGCATCTATGTTTTCTGCATTGTCTTAATATCACTTGATTCTACCTGGATTCAAATTCTAGCTTTATTACTCATTGTGTAAGCTTGCGCTCATTGCTTAACCTCTTTATGCTTCAGATTTCTCATCATGTAGTATTGTTAAGGACTTGAGATGATATCTGCAAAATACTTCTAGAACATTATCTGACACATAGCAAGTACCTCAGAAAAACTTAGGAATTATTGAGTTTCTATGTTCCTGTCTCATCTCTCTTTTTTCTTGCTTCTTTGTTAGGAAGGTGATATGTAGAGAACAAAGCAATGGAAACAGGATTTTCTGAGTCTGTAGCTAGATTTCAATCTACTTTTGCTCCCATTTTTCTATACTAAGAATCTCCTGAAACTTCTTAGTATATTATATCATAGTAATACCTGGCATTGACATAACCTTAACACCTTGATCAGAAACATTCATTTATACTATATCTTATCAGGACCTATTCCTTCAGTAAGCCAGCTAAGACTGAATCATCTCTCTAGTTATCACATATGTCCAAGTACCCTTCAGCTGAGTTTAAATCTTCAAGAACTGCATACTCTATTCTAAATCTGTAATACTCACATTCTATGCAGAACCATACATACTATCTAAACTTCCCTGATCCCAAGGATCTCTTAGGGTACTTATGAAATTGATATATTTAGACTCCTTCTCAGACCTACTAAATCAGAATTTACATGGCACAGGCATGAGTTGTCAGATTATAGTATAAACTCTCAAGTAGCTTGAAACTTTTAGAATACATAAAAAATGTTACCTTTGGTGCTTATTAATAAAGCAGAATTCAGAATACCCGTACCAGGGATTCAAAAGTTTTAGGGCTATTGAGGAATTTGTAATTTTATGAACAGCCCAAGAGAAACATTCTGGAAGAAACATTGCTTGCGATTTGTTTGCATTTTTACCATTTTGACCAAGAAGAAGGTCTTTTTTGATATGATAGGTAAGGCACAGGACACAAAAAGATCATCTCTAGCAAAGTAAAGAGCAGAGCTATATTCACGAAACCCCCTTCTCTCACATGCTTCCTTGTAAGATTTGACATAAGGCAGATCCTTTAAGTCTACAGTCTTCAACCTCTGGGTTGCAGATTGGTGCCAGTATTAGCCTGTTAGGAATGGGCTGCACGGCAGGAGGTGAGTGGCAGGCAAGCATGGGAAGCTTCATCTGTTTTTACAGTAGCTCCACATCACAGCATAAGCTCCACCTCCTGTCAGATCAGTGGCCAGCATTAGAGTCTCATAGGAGCACGAACCCTACTGTAAATTGCACATGCGAGGGTTCTAGGCATGCTTTTTGTGAGAATCTAATGCCTAATGATCTGAGGTGGCACTAAGGTGGTGATGCTAGTGCTGGGCAGTGGCTGCAAATACAGATTGTCATTAGCAGAGAAGTTTGACTACACAATAAATGTAATGTACTTGAATCATCCCAAAACCATTTTCCTCCTCCCTCACCCCCTGCCATCTGAGGAAAATTTGTCTTCCATGAAACTGGTACCTGGTGCCAAAATGGTTAGGGACCACTGCTTTAAGTAATCTTTGTTAAATATATGTTAAGTTCTGTACCTTTTGTTGTAAATTTTTATTTTATATGCTTCTTGGTGGTTATTAATAAAAATCAACTTTGTCCCAATTTAATTCACTGAAAGTGACTCATCTTTTTTTCTCCATAATTTATTTTATAAAGAGCTATTTTAAAAAATCACCTTACAAGGATATTAATAATCAAATATTTGGGAAAGAATTTATCAGAAAATACCTAAACTTGGTCCTGAAATCATAAAACCAAGGCATGCCATGTTAGTACATTTGATCTCTTTGTGCCTTATGCCAGTTTGTCACTCTAAAACGCCTTATCTTCAATTCAGATTACAAGCTCACAGGGTGTGCAGTAGCTCTAAAAACATTTCTGCTGGAAATTAGTATTTGCAGTATTTTTGAAAACGTCAACTGAGAAAAAGAGATTTTGAAAGTATCAGCATATCTTTCTTTCCATAATAGACACATGTTAGAGAAGTTATAGGAAAAGACAGTAATATCTTAATATTTTAGATGAATCATTCCTTTTTATTCCTAGTAAGGGGTTGAAGAGCAGAGATTGGAGTCAGTAATCCCTGATGGGCAGTTCATGCTTAACATCATATGTCTGCAGTCTGATCAAGAAAATGTAGCTCAGCCATTTCAAAGACCATCAGTTAATAAAAACATGTTCTCATTATTATTTATGATCACCACTAATACCTTGAGTGCTTATGGTATGAAAAGTGCAGCAAATGGTTTTATAGGTATTGCCCACTTTTTCATTGACTTATTCCACTATTTATTATGCAACAGCTGTGTCCCAGGTACTGTTATAGTTACAAGGTAGCACATCCCTGTCCACATTGACCCTAATATTGGAAGGTGAATAATAAGTAAGTAAATATATAATGTTTCAGGTATTATAGATCTTATCATAAATAAATCAGAAATGGTGAGGCTGTCAGAGGTGCCATTTAGATAATGAAGTTAGTGAAGCGTCAACCTCAAAGGGGGTGAGCAGAGACCTGAATGAAGCAAAGGAAAAAGACTTCCTAGGCAAAAGCCTTCTTAAATGGGAATAAATACAAGTGCAAAAGCTCAGAGTTAGGATTGAGCCTGGTTCATTTAGAGAATGTGGCCAGAACCAGGTGAAGGAATATAAGAATGATATGAGATGAGACAGAGACCAGATCATGTAAGGCTTTGTAGTCTACCATAAAGGAGCTCAGATTTTAGAATATTTAATCCAGAGGAACAACCCTGTGCAATTATTGTCCACATTTAATACACAAAAATGTTAAGATTTAGAGTTAATAAGCTTGCACAAGTTCATACATCTAGTAACTAACATGAGAATTTGAACATGTTTTTAATTTTTTGTCTGAATCCAAATCCTGTGCTCCTTTTATATCAGGTCATCTTTCATTGACAACTCTAAATTTTTTAAAAATTTTGTTCTAAAATCAGTGGACCCAAATCAAATTCTCTCAGTAGTAAAATGGATACGTATTATACACAGAGGAGAGAGAGAAGCTGCGTATATACCATATAATATTGAGTACATACAGCATTGTGGTTTAGAATAGTAATTTTTAATGCTTTTTGATGATTCAGCATTTGAAACACAGAATTAATAGAGTAAATCATTAAAAGCACACTGGTTGAATAGCAGTTAGGTAGGTATAAAACAGAAAATGCGGTATGCAAAATGAACTTCCTCACCAAAACTTAAACCATTCCAGTAGTAACCTATTAAAATTTTTTTTCTTGAACAAATAGTGTACTGTTGATATAAAATGGGATAGTGTTATTACCATGTGTAATTATATATCTGCTATTTAAAAAATAAGGGCATTCATATTTTTATACAGAGTTCCATATATGTAGGTCTATAAATGATAATGAAGCAGACTATTCTGAGGAAATAGTCTGTTATAACTTGAATGATAAGCTAGCAGTCTAAATGATCATAATTACAAGTTAAATTTATCCACTAAAAAGGCCATTAGAGAACATTTAGGGTAAGATGAAAAAATATTCTACTTTGGAGACATAAAGTGAAATTTAGTTATCTTGAAACTTCATTCAGAGCTAAAATTGCCTGCAAATTTTAAATAATGAACTATATCATTTAAAAACATTCCTGTTAAAATGTATATTTAAATTTTTCTCTTACAAAATAAGACCTTAATAGCCGCATGCACCATTTTTATGGGTATATCTTTCGGTGTAGTTATCAGGGCATTTTCCCTTAATTTTACAATCAATATGTAAAATGGACAACATGATTGCAAAAAATATATTCTAAGGAAAAATATATTTTAACTAAGTTATAACTATGGCTGTCCCTACATGGTTTTATGTTTAAAGTGGAACAATCATTAAAAGATGTTAAATAGATTTTGCTTATCTTTTGCCCAGAAAAGAAATTATTAGAGTTATTGTTCAAATGCTGTCATCTTCTATTGTAATTCACATTTAGTGAACAACAAGCATTCCTTTAAAAATCTTGAATATGTACTGAAACAATTCTTGAATTACTGAATCTTTGTTTTCTGGTTAGAATAATACATTATTATAATTCCTCCCTGACTTAGGAATAGTTTTAGTGAAGAGGTGATCAAAACCAAATCACACATAATTTGAATGAAGAGAGTAGATAAATTCATAATAGTTCCAAGATTACAACAATAACTGTTTAAAGTGAATTTTTGAACAGTAAGATTGGACTTATTCTGATCTTATTTTTTCCCCCAAAGAACAAAGTGAAATATTTTTGATAGGATGGAAATTTACGAAGATTCAGTACTTCTACGATTCATAAAATGAACATTTTCCCTTTGATTCAGTTACTTATATGTAAAACTGGAGACATGATATGTACCTCAGCTGTTAACATTTTAGGACAGGACCCTTGTCTCATTCATCTTTGTGTCTTCAGTTTGTAACCAAGAACCTTACATATGATGGAATGAGTGAATGAAGAAGTGAAAGAATGGGTGAAATATCATCACAGTTACTTTAAGAGTAAAGTTCAAATATTTATGTTGGACATTATTAGCTGTAGCCTTAACAGTGTAAAGTTAAATATATGACTTAACATCATTTAATTTCTTCAGCTATAATATCAGCCTTGTAGATCAGTAATTAATAATTTTTTAGACTGTCCCAACTAACCTTTCCCTAAAACTATGTAGATTTTTGGTGATACATGGCAAAATAGAATAAAATTATTCCAAGTTTTTTAGAGGCTATGAATTAATACTAAGATGACTAGTGACATCTGAGATATTTGAAAACATCCATTCTTATTGAGAATTGTGTGATGTTTTCCCACCTACCCTACATTCATGTTTCTTGTCTATAAACTAATTGCCTCTAACACAATATCTGGCATATGATATGTGTATTATCTTTTATCCTTTTGATTATTTGGGTTTTTTTATTAGTAAAACTCTTGTCTTTAAACTATGAACTCCTAAAAAGTATGAATTGTCCAAATTTTTTATAACTTCCTAAACTCCTAAAATATAAATACTAATTGCATTGAATCAAAGATGACTTTTCTTCTGTAGACTTTTTTTTCTTTGCCTTGAAGATAGTCACTGTGTAGATAGTATTTGAAAGTACTAAAAAAAATGGTCATAAAATACTTAAAAGACTCTAAAATTTTCAATGGATATTCCTACTGTTTATTCCTGAGTGCCGCATTTGGGCGCTAACCATTAAATTCCAAATTAGTATAGATGTGTGTAGTACCAACATTATGAATTGCAAACTCTAAGAGGTTTTATGAACAATAGTTATAGAACAGACATTTCTTGCAATATTATATGATATTATATTTTGATAAGCTTTAAGGTCTTTACTAATTACAAATTTAAACAGTTCTATAATTGAAACTATTTTTTAAAATTAAGAAGATTTTATTATCTAATTGTTTCTTTTTTTTGTTAGCTGTAAAGTATTTTTGGTTTTGGAAATAGATAACCTTGTTTCATGGGGACATGGTTCCTTCCTGCCATATACATACACAGCCCACTAAATAGAAAGCAACTACACATTTATTGGCAATGTAAACTGGTTCACCCCAATATATACCTGAAAAATAAATGGTATATCCACTCTTTAAAAATTACTAATTTGGAATTTACCAAGGTGAATGAACTCCCCGTTACATTTTTTTTTTTTTTTTTTTTGGCAGGAAGAAGCACTGCATGGGTTTCGAGTGAGTGATTATTTTGAATACATGGAAATTTTGGAACAAAACTACCGACCAATGCTGCTGAGAGACATGCGGAACATTAGAGTGCAGAACACATAGATCATGAGACACACAGCTTAATTTTGTTTTATTTATTTTTAAACAAAACAAGGGACTTGATTGTTTTCTATCTGTATCTGTAACAACAAATGTTTCGTGAATACACTGATTGTAAATCAATACTAAGAGGTTGTGAATATAATAATATATTCAAGTAGGTATTAGTTAATTTGTGAATTCATTTTTATAAGTGTGTTGTTTTGTAAGGTTGTTTTAGAATCAGATCTAGCTTACTTATTGTTCTAATTCATGTTTCAGTGTTAGTCCCAACGTACATCTCCTTTTTCTCCAGATAATCAGAATATTTTTTCCAGTGAGTTTGGAAGAAGCAGCAATATTGTAAATAATTACTTGAATAACTGCAGAGAGTCCATAAAGACAAGGAAAAGACAGCTATTTTCTGCATACGTAATGTCTGTACATATAAAGGAAAATAGACAAAAACACAACGGCTTATTTCACATGTGCAGGAACAAATGATATTTATTATGGCAAGAAATAGAAAAACTGTTGTACTTGGATATAATTGTTTTTCTAGGAGTTGCTTTTGATACCTATATCAATTTATAAATTTTCATTTGAAATATAGTCTTTACATGGTTCATTTAAAAGACAGATTGGTTATTTCATACTGATAAGCATTCTACTCCTATTTGTTATGCATTTTTCTTAGTAATAGATTTGATTTGTACTGAACTTGAAAACATTAAGGAGAATAGATTTCTAAATTATTTTAAATGACTAACACTGTGTTTTATTTTATTTAAATAGAAATCTGTGCACCAGTAAGAATAATACAATATGTTAGGGTCTATGTTTTTATAAGTGTCACATTTAGTATATGAAAAATAATACACAAATATATTAAGGTATTAATTTTTCACTCACCAATTTATTTCAACAGGCGTTTTTTAAATTATAGAAGTCATTTTGTATTCTTTACTTATATCTAAATATCTTATATCAACTATTAAAACCATTCGGAAACTAACTCTACTTTTTCTTTTCAACCAAACATAGATCACCCACAAACTCATTTTTCCTTTTAGCATGATGAAACAACTGGCACTATATAGTTTTCAATTTTGTGATATTTAGGCTATTGCAATATCAACCTTCCAAAATCAAGTTTTATGCTGTAAATGCCAACAATAGCTTCTCAGTAATGGTGTTCCTAAAGGGCATTGTAAAGTTGAGAAAAGTAATTTGAGCAAGTTAATTTGATGTATTGCATACTTTCACTCCAGCTGATGTGAGTTAAATAAGAGAGTCCTAGATGATTCAAAAAACCAAACTTTGTCCACTTGCAATCTTAACTTTGAAAAGATGTCCCATGGAACTTGTAGTGTATGTTTATGGTTCCATTTCTACCATTCTGTTCCTGAGTTATTGCTATAGGTCTTGAAAAACTTGGAGCTTTATTTCTTTTTGTAATCTTTTACACAGTAGTTGGAAATACAAATTGAAAAGAATGAACTGTAATTTTAGTATATTCATTGATGAGTTTTATTGGAAACTGAGGTAAGATCTATATTCTAACAATTACATTTTTAAAAAAGTAATTTCATTTGGAGCTAGAAGGCTTTCATTTTCATTTGATAAATAAGAACTATCTTATGAACAGTGACCTAGCAATTTGTTTGGTGGAGGAATATGTAAAATGTGGTAGTTTGTGTCACTGCCATTATGAGTCATTTTTATATTTATTTTTATTTTAAGAGTACCCTTTAGGATAAGAATACCCTGTCTTTCCCCTTGGTTTTGTTTTTAATTATTTAAAGTATATGTCCTTAGAACAGGCTTTAATTCTAATGTGTGAAGGGGTAACTTATACATTTTACAGTACTCAATTATAATAAAAAATTATATTTTATGATATAATGGAAACAAATTTGTGAAAATTTCAGTACTCATATATAAATCTTTATCTTCTTTTAAAATTTCATATTTATAGTATATCTCCATGATTTATAGGGATTTAAAGTATCTGTGATGGTAAAATAAGCCTTAGAAATTCATCTAAATTTTATAGCAGGGTTCTACCTGAATTTACGATTAGTAAATAATTGTGTGCTCTAGTTTGATTTTCCAATTTCCAGATGTTAAAGAATTTTCTCTGCTCATTCATTAAACAGACATGTTTTACAAGCTATACATATAACAAAATATTTTTAATATTCAAGATAGCAGGATAAATGAGATACAGCATTTCCACCCAGAGTTCACAGTGTACGTGGGGAGATGAATAATTTTAAAATCATGGAGATATAGTGATAAAGATGACAAGAATTGATCTCTGGATTTGGGACCTTGATAAGAGCAGTTTTGACGAAGTATTGGGGGCAAAAGTATGATTGGATTGAATCTAAATTACGCTGAGAAGGGATTTTTGTAAACTGCTCATTATACAAGTATTTCTGTAAAGGGAAGGAGAAAAGGAGTGGTAGCTAAGATGCTTTTGTTTTTTGGATTTTTTTTTTTTTGAGATGAGAAATGGAAGCATGTTTATATTTCGATGGAAATAATGCAGTAGAGAGGGAAAATTTGATATTGGAGAGCAAAAGTCAGAGTCAATGTCATGAGTAGAAGAGAGAAGAAAGAAATTTAATTAATAAGTGGCAGAATTAGCCTTTGCTAGGAGCAAGACACTTCATTCAAAGTAACAGAAGAGGAAACAGTAAATGGGCACAAACACAGGGTGTGCTTTTGTGAAAGGTATTGTTTTCTCAGTGATATAGGAAACAAGGTCATCAGGTAAGAATTAGTATGGTAAAGACTTTGATAGTTTTTAAAAGTATGTGAAATAATTGTCAAGGATAGTGGGAGAATTAACAGACTAGGAAAATACAATTGTGACTTAATGGTCATGAGATGAGTTAGCAAAGTTGTATGTTTTTCTCCAGCCACCTTAAACTGTGTAGGGGCAGGCAAGGAGTAGGTAGGTGGTAAATTGGTTTAACTACAGTTTGGGTTTAGCCAAGAGAATATACTAAGCAAGAAACCACAAAGAAGTTGATAGTATATATAAATTAATTATTATAATATTGTGACTGTGGTATTTAAGCTAGATCAGAAGGGAAGTGGAGACAGAGGATGGATATGATGCAGTGAAGAGTTAAAAGGATCAATTAATTGTAAGTTCTTTTGTATTGAAGGATTGTTTGATTTGGAATACCTAACAGTTGTTGAGTGAACTGCTTAAAATTGAGATTTTAGAAGGGTTTGACAGAGTGAATGACTAAGGGAAAGCAGAGGATAAGATCACTGGAAGAAAGGAAGTCAAGAACCTGAGGTTCTAGTTTTGGAAGAATCATTTTTTTTGGATATTGAAGTTACCAAAATTTTGGCAAAGAATTATTTTGGATAGCTTGAAAGTGAGCCAAAAGCTAAAATTAGTCTAGAAAGAAAAACCTGAGAAGTGGAAATCTGATGTGCAAAAGTAAATGGAAATTAGAGACAATGGTACATAATTGTTATATAATATTTAATAATTTACCTTTTGATATTTTATTTGAACTGTGGGTTCACATAGAAGTATGTGATTTATTTTCTAAATATTTTGGAATTTTCCAGGTATACTTCTGTTACTGCTTTCTAGTGTAATTGCTGTGGTCAGAACATTCTTTATATGATTTTATTACTTTTTATAAAGTAATTTTTATAAAGTAAATTTTATAAATTTATTGAAACTTGCTTTACATTTCACAATATTACTTGTCTTAGTAAATGTTGTATATATACTTAAACCAAATATATATTCATTCTACTGTTTTTTCATGAAGTGATCTGTAAATCTCAATTAGATCAAACTGTTTTTTATTGTTTAAGTTTTTTGCATATTTACTGATCTTTTTGGTTACGTTTAAAAATTCAATTATTGTGAGAATAATATTGAAATTAATTTTAATTGTGGATTTGTCTATTTTTTCAGTTCTGTCAGCTTTTGCTTGTATATTTTGAAACTCAATTATTAGGGATATAAACTTTTATGATTGTTACATCTTTTTGATGAATTGACTGCTTTATCCTTATAAAATGACTGTCTTTATCCCTAGTAATACTCTTTGCTCTGAAATCTGTTTTGTTTAATATTAATATAATCCAGATTTTTGGTTTTGTTGTTTTGGGGTTTATCTGGCATTTTTTGGTTACAGTTTGCAGGGTCTTTTTCTTTAGATTTACTTTTAATCTCCATGTATCTTTATATTTAAAGTAATTGTATTGTAGGCAGCATAGAATTGGGCTAATTCCTCCTCTACCCAATCTGGCATATCATACCTTCTAATTGGAGTGTTTAGACCATTTACATTTTATTGTAATTATTGATGTCTTTGGGTTACATTCATACGTAGCATATGTCTATTTGTTTTCTATTTTTCCCAACTGTTATTCTCTCTTTTTTATTCTGCCTTATTTTGTATTAATTGAATATTTTAGTTGATTCCACATTATGTCGCTTGTTGGCTTATTAGCTATACTTCTTTATTTTAGTGTCACTTTCAGGTTTACATTAGACATCTTTAGTTATTATAGTCTACCTTTAAATAATATCATACCACTTCACATATAGTAAAAGAGACCTTACAACCATGAAAACCCAAAACTTTTCTAGGTTACTATAATCCATACAATCTCTTCTTCCTCTTAAATTATAAAATATTTCTTAATCCTCCACTGGTAGATAATTATATAATCCTACATGATATTTCTTATAATTTTGAATTGCTTTTAACTTTCTTACTGCTATTTATTACCAGTATTGTTATTCAACAAGTTTATCATTAGTAAACACTTTTCTTTAAGAATATCTTATCTTAAAAATTAAGTATAAGCTGCTTAAGAACAGAGGGAACTCATTTAACTCCTGTCCACCAGAAGTTCTAATCTAGTGCTAGGTACAGAACAGAGTATCAGACTCTTTACTGAATGAAATGTAAAGTTATTTTAATTTTTTTTGAATTATCAGATAGATACAGCCGAAACAGAAGTTGAGGCATTAGACCAAATTGTCCCTTCAGCTCCCTTAAGAGGAAATGACCTATGTTCTTGGTACAAATGTTTTCTGCTCACTGTTTACTATGGAATATATTTTTAATAGAAATAATAAAATCTAAATTTTATTTAGCAAAGGTTGTAACTAAAATGTGTATGTATAAGAATATTCCTTCTGTGGAAGAGAGAGAGAGAGAGTGTGTATGTGTGTATTATTGCATATGGGTATCATTTTGACTATAACATGCATCTGGGTGACCTAGCCTGGTAACCTAATCGTGATTTGCAAGCCCCAGACTACAGCTTTTTGAAATATAGCACTGTATGCAAATGTGTTCCTATCTTGAATTTATAAAAACTGACAGGGATTAATTTGGTGTTTGAATCTGTATAGTCTCTCTTCCTAGAAACCAAGTGTAAGACAGTCAGTCATATGTCCTAAGTGATGTAGTTGTGAAGGCAGAAGTCTTGAACATCTGATGTGTCAAGATTTCTCCTAGCACTGATACTGAATATTCTTAAATTTGTTCTTGCTAATCCTAGCCTAACTATTCTTTTATTATACTTTGGACATGAGTTAACAAACTATATGTAGCCTGCTGGTCAAATCCAGCCCACTGCCTGTTTTTGTAAATAAAAGCTTTATTGGAACATAATGCCCATTTGTTTATGTATTGTCTGTGGCTGCTTTCATGCTGCAATGGCAGAGTTTAGTAATTGTGACAGACACTATATGGGTCACAAAGCCTAAAGTCCTTATTATCTGGCCCTTTAGAGGAAATTTGCCAATGTCTCGTTTGCAATACTAATTACACATATAAGCCCAAATCCACTTTAGGTAGAATAAACTTTTTAGAAATACAGGGGAGTTGAGAGGACATCTCATCCAACATTTCACCAGTGATGAAGATATGGCTCAAAATGAAAAGGGTGTCCCAAGGTCATATAATAATATATAATGAGATATATAATGCAGTGGGTATATGGAGAGCTCGAGAGCTAAACTACCTGAATATGGACCCCAGCTCTGCCATCAGCCTCTGTACCTTAGTTTCCTTGTTGGTTAAATGAGCATAAGAGTAGTATATTCCTCATAGGGTTATGATGTAATGCATATGTTTATAACAACTTCCTCTATCAAGCACTCTACCAAGTATAGCTGTTATTATAATTATTTGCTATTGTTTGGCTAGTTGGTATAGCATAGCCTAGTTCTTCTGATGTCAGTTCTCTTTCAATTATATTATTTATTTATTTAGTCATTCAGTATACCTTCATGAAACTTTCACTATGGATCAGACACTATTAGATATGGTTCTAATATTTACCCTCATGCAGACTTTTTTGGGAGTCACAGATTATATTTTTCCAATATATTTTTCCAACATATTTATTGTTTTCCTTACTAGTTATAAAATGACAGAAAACAAGGTCCTATACAATCCAAGGTTGGACATATACTTTTGTAGTTTATCTCATTTACCTATATTTCTTTTCTGTTTTGAAAGGCTAATTTTTTATACTCTTGATTTAGTGATGTAGGCCAGATCAATGATAGATTACCAATGTATTTTTGATTTGTTTTATATTCTCTAGTGATAAGTAAAACAAACTTTTCCTTTTATATGACATAAAATTTTACTAACATGTTCTTTGTAGCAAAATTGACTTATCTCCTTTTTTTTGCATAATATAAAGGGAAAGAGTTATTACTTAAGTAGATGCCAAGATATTTACTTATCTGATGAGTTTAAATAGGGTCAGGGGAGTTAACCTCACATAAACCCTGAATTTTCAGTGTTGGCAATATTTTAGCTTTTAAAATCAGTTAACTTCTTTGGCATGTTTCCCACCCTATATTCTACTATTGGCAACAGGCCACCATGAAATGCTAAGCGCCATGGAAATAATTGGACTGTCATGTTTGCTAATAGAATGCATTTGAGATACATTGGGAGAGACAGTCATTAAAATGTTGGCTGTTAAAGTTTGATCATCTAGTCCAGGATTTAAACATTGATCTGCTATCATCAGAATATGTATCAGCTGTTCTTTTTTGATAACACATTTATATTTAGCTTTTTCTTAAAATGCCAAAGTTCATTTTTTAAAAGCATCTTTAAAATGTAGTCCTTCCTCTTACAACATAAAATATAATCAACTACAATTTCAATAGAAATGATCAGATAATGAAAACCAAAATGCTTTTTGGTTAAATTGCCTCCATAATTGCCTAAATTTTTCTTTTAATTTTCCTCAGAGTAAATTGTTCAAATTAATATTTTTCCTACTAACATGAAATCATTGAGTTGAAAAAATTATTGATTAAAATAGGTGATAGGTATGGCAGAGACTGGTAAAATGTTCACCATCAGTTTCCTCTTCCTGGGCTAACTATATTGCAGGATATTTAATCAGCTTAACCAATATAACATGAGCAGTCCAAAGCATAAGGAGCAAGGGTGCCTTTCCTATGAGCTCTGTTTTCTCTTTCCATGGTGCCCTTTAAATTTAGATTTTTGAATTTGTGAAGAGCAAAGCCCCTCTACCAACCCACAATCAACTGTGACCTGAGGAAAAAATAAATCTAGCAGTAAGTGATTGAAATCATAGTTGTTTGCTATTTTATCTAGCATTAAACACCCTGTCACTATCTTTGAGTTTCCACCCTTGTGCCTGCTTTTCTGAATAGCTTTTGATATGACTAAATTAGGCGTGTTCTTAATTTCATAGTGTCTTCTTAGATTTCATATTGAGTCCCAGTTGTAAGAGAAGATGCAAGGCTTTCTAGCACACATCTAATTAAAAAGTTTAATATTTTTGCCCATTAGCAAACAGTTTTAGACATGGTAGATACCATTTGATCAGCAGTTATATATATAACCAAGGAAGCCTTGTTTCTGTAGATGAAGGCTGAGAGATTTAAAGATTGCCGTTAGGGTTATCAGTCTTACCAGTGAAGTCAAATTTGATGACAGCTATGTATTTTGAATATTCTATATGATAAGTTTTAGCATTTATACCTTATTTCTACTTTTTTTCATTGTGACACTTAGGCTCATTTGTACACTGAAAAATCTTCCCAAGCTTTTGCACACAATTAATGTAAACTTAGTGCTGACTGGAAGGTTAATGGAATGAGAAAAAGCACTGTAGTGTGCAAATAATAGGAGAGTATTTCAGTTGGATTAAGGATTGTCAGGAAGACAACACACATATCCCCACACACATAAGATTAGATTAAATTCCTGATTTATTTAGCCAAGGATGTAGAAATTTATCAGGTTTGAAGCCATATCAAACAGGAGCAGATGCAGCACATTTAGTGTGAGTCTCTTGGCCCTCAAGTCAATAACAACAGAAGCTTATTTGCTAGTGACTGCCCGAAGTATAGTCTAAGATTCAAAAACTCAATTTCTTTTGTTACCATTAATATATTGAGGCTTATATTATTACTCATAGTTTGCTCAAACCATTTATGTTTCTCTGGTTAAAGAAATGCTTATAAACTTTGGGCTCTGCTGGTCCTCAACCAAAACTCTACATCACCGAGGCTGCATCCCTGCTCTGGGAAAGAAAACTGGATTAGGGCACAGGCATACTTGAGCAATATCTCAGCCAGTCTCAGCAAGATCTCAGAAATCCCAGTTCTCCTCAAAGGGCTAAATCAAACAAACAAACAAACAACAACAAAAACAACAAAAAAAAGAACACAGAAAAAAGAAGTGACAAGCACTCAGTACTCAGCATGTGTCTCATATATCAATATTGAAAAAATAGTATAACTCCAAGGAAAATTATAAAAAATACTCTGTACCTTTGTATAGTGATTTGTTTTCAAAGTACTTGTATATGCATTTTATCCTTACATTTCATCCTTTCATATGTTATCACCTAAATATCTCTTAATATTCAGAGATATTCAATATCTCTTAATATTTATTTTTAATATTTTTCATGCACTGAAATTTAATCATATTTGACTAAAATTATGATAGTACTATGTAGATAACTTTAAATTACTTGTTTATTAATATAACATAAGTGACCAATATTTAAACTCAGATGTACATGGAAATTACATATTTACCTTCTATATTATAGGATCCCTTGATTATGAAACATTTCAATCTGTCAACAAGTATTTGCAAGTCTATTCTGTTAAGACATCAAATATATTAACACGATGGTCTCTGTCTTCAAGGAGTTTATAATATGCTTAAGAGTGATAAAACCAGTACAGTAGAAAAAGACAAGGGTATAATTTTCATATTTTATAAATCCTGAGCAGTATCAAGGGCAATTGGTGATAGGAAGAGTAAGGGAAGGAGGCATTACCTTGGGCTGGGTGACCATGGGAGAAGCAGAATTTTAATTTGCTCATCCAGAAGGGGTAGGAATAAAACAAAACAGCAAGGAATACACAGGGTGGAGAAGAGGCTATATTGAGAATAGCTTGCGGAGAATGAGACGGTAAAAGGAGCAATAAAGGAGTTTGAGTAAAGCCCTGTGACTAGAGTGGAGGTTTGTTTAAGGAAAAATACTATTATAGAAGTTAAGCTTAATTGGCCACATAATTCAGACTTACTTCTGTAGGTTGTAAGTTACTGAAGAGTTTTCAGCAGAAGAGTAACATGATGTAGTGATTCATCTTGAAACATGTATCTTTGCATATTTCAGTAACTAATTTTAGACCTAACTTGATTTATTTAAAATTCTTCTCTTTAAATAATTATGGGTTTAGAAATAATTTTATGTTTTCAACAAATGTTATCAAATAAATATATTTATTATGAGTGAAATGCTATACTCAAAAACAATTTCTTTAAAACCAAGTTTCTATTTTTATACCATATGCCTCATTTTCCAATAAATACATATCTCTAGAACTTTCTAAGCTGTGGTTTAAGCTAATTTGGAACATCCTTCAAAGTGACTTCATGCAGGATTTTGAAATTTTCCCCTTAAATGGTATTTGAAATGCAATTTGATAAAAGAAGTGAAGGTGAAGAGGTTCACATTCAGAATAAAAGGACAAGTAAAACCTCAGCAACTCTAGACTAAGAATCTATTCAAGAGAGTTAGAATGAACACTGCTAAATTTCTCTAATGAAGTAATTATTTCAAGCTGTGTTTCTTAAGGAATATTTAGTAATTAAGTTTATGAGTCCTTAATGAGAGCAAAGCTGAAATAAAGCACTGTACAGAATTCTCTTGACTATTATAAAACAGCCTTAGAGAGTAGATGAAAGGATGTAACCTTGAAAGGCCCCCATCCATAGTATTTTTACGTTGCAAGATCTAGACAATAGGTTTAATGCTGTTTTAAAATGCTGTATGACTGCAGCAATGGCCCTGACCAAGGTTGTGTAGGGAATTTTTTGTTTGTTTTTTAATTTATTTTTTTATTTTAGTATATTATGGGGGTACAAGTGTTAAGGTTACTTATATTGCCCATGCCCCCCTCCCCCCTCGAATAAGAGCTTCAAGCATGTCCATCCCCCAAACGTTGCACATCTTACTGGTGGAATTTGTTATCAGTACCCCTCTCCATTACCCACCCACCTCCTTTATATTTGCTGTTAATTTTCCTTAGGGAAGCATTCGATTTGATCCTTTCTGTTCTTCCAACACCCCTGTTCTACATTCCATGGTCAGCTTGCCCAACTTTAATCTCCTTTCAGATTTAATCATATTACATAGTTCAGTGAAGAACTTTAGGGTAAAATGCCAGTAAATATGGATCCTGGTCTTTGGTACCATGAACAACTACCCCTTCCATCTCAACATCTGATTGTAGGCTTTAGTTTCTTCTGGTGTAAAATAGGGGTTACTGACCTACATGACCTCTTTGGATTATCCTAATCTAACTATTGGTTCTAATATTCTGTACCATGATGCTGAAACTTAATTCACAGTGAGGCACAGGTGGCTGATAAATTTCAGGTGATCTTCCAAGATTCTACTGGCATTTTCAAAATAACCTTATTTAAATGAGATTATAAAGGACTATGAACATACTAGGTACTAAAATATGAATTGCCTTTGACTTCCTCTGTTAAAAGGAAATCTTGGTGAGGATTGTAGGTGATGTGGAATACTAATAGAGATAGTATTTTTGTGCTGTGAGTGGAAACTTCACTTACTGTATAAACACACATGTACATTCCGGTTTAAATAAGAAAACATTATTTTAAGATAATTTATGAGACTGTGATAGTCCTGAGCTACTCTTTTTCTACAGATAATATTAGTGAAACAAATTTGAGAACTTTTGAATCTGGTCTATAATGATAATTAACCAGTACTTAATGGATATTTGACACTTCAAAAATGATACCTAGGTATTAAAACAGACTGTCCTCAGGCAGTTTGCCTTTAGACAGCAACAACAATAAAAACTGTTGCCCATTAGAATCTTTTATATTGGAAATCCATTATGACCGAAATGTTATTATGTAGTTTCATCCTTCTCCCATTCTCTTTAATTTCAGTTTAAACAAAACTCCCAATCTATAGTAAAATTACTTTTAGCATTGGGGTAGGGAGAGAAGCAATTCTTTACTTGAACACTGCAAGGCAAGATTTGAAACCATTACAGTAACTTTGGCAATAAATTGAGTTTTAACAATATTAAGTTCTCAGGAACATAGTAGGAAAGGCCATCTGTCTAGATTGTTTTGTTTTATTCGATAGCAAAATTGTTAATACAGTTAAGTGTGGAAAATTAGGAGAAACTATAATGCTCGAATTTATAAATTTGTATTAAACAGTGCTTGATGGAAAGTAGTATCAGTAATCAGTCTTTTAAAATATTGAACATTAGAAATTTAGTAAGAAATTTTAAATTCTGTACTTTAAAAGAAAGGAAGAAAGGAAACCTCTAGAGCAATACTTTTATGTATAGTGAGCAGAGAAGCAAAGTGTTGAAAAGCAATCTGGCAACATCTATTAAGATTAGAATACATATGCCTTTAGACTCAGCAATCCTTCCTCAATGAGTTTATTCCTATAGAAATAAAGGCATTGGTACAAAAGATACTGGTGTAGTATATACGGCAGTGTTGTTTGTAATAATGAAAAATTGAAAACAAAGGGGATTCCCATCAATAGGCTGACTAAATCATGGTGCATCCATTAAAGTGAATGACCTAAGAGTTTACTAACATGAAGGATTCCTGTGCATTCTTGAATGCAAAAACCAAGATAAACAAAAGTATATGTACGAGCTTATTTTTTTGTTAAAACCTATCTATATGTGTCTACATGTAGATGTGTGTGTATCAGTAAATTGTTATATGAGCACAAAGGAAAAAATGAAAAAAATATAAACTAAATGTTTAGTATAAGTGTGATGGAGGGTGCAGAGATTCTGATATGCATGGAAGGGAACACAAAAAAAAGTATGAAAGAGAAAAAATCTCTAGCAGTGGAATAAAAACATCAATAAATATAAAACTCACAGCATCAATTTATTAAGTGTTTTTATCACATAAACTCTTGCAACTTTTTTAAGCTGTAAAATTTCCTGTGTCAACTGACTGATGTTCAAATCACTGAGAAGTATCCTAAGAATTTTTTTTTTTTTAAAAGAAGGGAGTCTCACTGTATCACCCAGTCTAGTCTCAAACTCCTGGCCTCAAGGGATCCTTCCATCTCAGCCTCCCAAGTAATTACGGGAGCAATGACTTAACAAATGTTAGCCTTTGGAATAGGTTGAAAAAATTAGATAAGTAAGGCAAACAAAGTGAGAGGGTATGAGATGAAAATAACGTGGTATGACTAAAAAGAAAAAGGACTGATAATCTTCATGTGAATAAGCCAATGTAACTTTATAATATACACAGTTGCTTTCAAGGAATAAAAAATAATTGAGCTGCTAAAATAATTCCAATGACTAACAAAATAATATAGCCAGCATGTTATTTATATAAATAAAAAACTTCTAAATACCTTGAATATACAACGGTAATAATGACAATTTAGTTCACCTTAGAGGACCATTCATTTCAGGAATTCTGGGTCATCTCAGCAGGTCACTGGAATCATTTGTGCATAAGATTCCCTAAGCAATTTAGAAGAGAAGATTACAATTGGTGAATGTGTGTGCAAATATCAGGACTTGGTAATAAAGGTGAGCCAAGGACAGTGCCGAGTACTCTTACTATGGCAGAGGAAGGAAGACAAAACACAAGTTTCAGTAGACTCTCAAGGAGTCACGGAAATTGCTTTTGAGTAAGTCTTAACATGGGAGGCAAGGGTGTGTGACACAAAGAGTTCCTCAGCCTGATCCTTGATGAATGTGACCTAACCTCTTAAGAGAAGATGGCTACCTTAGGAAGAACAAAAGAATTTTATCACTTAGAAATTCAATTATCTAAGGTTGATTGAAATCATTCTGTGGGGGTGGAAAGAGCTATGGCTCCCAGGGGATAAGTTGGAGCAGGGATGGGAACACATTACTTAGTAATTAGAAGCAAGTAGAGAGAAGTCACAAATTGCTATTGCAGTAATGGTTGAGGCCAGGGTGTAGAAGATAGAGGGAACAGTAAATTGATAATGGAAGTTGAGATAATGTGAACTCTTAGAAAAGGTTGCTGCTGGGATTTTTTTTTCCTTCTAACATTTTTAGTCTCATGTAAGGAGTTGAAGGAGTTAAAATTTGTTTAACTGTGGATCTGGCACTAAGTGCTTCCAGGATAGCAATTGAGGCCATTGATTTTCCTCCTGGCTGGTGTGTAATGGAAGTAATCCTTCTGCATTCATTTATTAATTTGTTCAACAAACATGTATTAAGCTTTTCCACTGGCAGATTTTTCTTTGTGTGCATGTAAACCAAACAGGTGGATTGACTATACATCTACCCACACTTTCCCTGCCCCAATCCAGGGACACTGGCTCTTTCTAAGTATAATGTTCCATGTTTTCAGAAAGTACTCAACCTTTGATTTCTGCCACATTTCTCTCACTTGTGCTTTATACATGATGGCTGTACCAAAGACAGCTTTTGCCTTTGGTGCATTTTTCTCTGTGTCTATTCAAAGTCTACCTTCAACCCTGGCTTATCTGTCAATACAGTCCCTTGATCCCATATTGCATAAATTCATCATGATCTTTGGCCTTCTGATATTCCCAACTTCAATCCTCAATGCTGTTATGGATTAAATATTTTTTTTTTTACCCATTTGCTATTATTTTGATGGGAGAAGATATCTTACACTGTATACAGAATAGGTACATGGTGGTCTATTGTGGAGGTGGGGCAGGAGTGAAGGTGAAAAGATTAGATAAAGAGGCTACTGCAGTAGTATAAGCCAAAAGATTTTGCTTCTATGTTTTTTTTTTTTTTCAAATAAGTTTTTCTTTTAATATCTCAAGGAAAATTTGGACTTGGAATAAATAAAACAGTAAAAACATTAGAGTAATCTAATAACTTACCAAAACCTGTGTAATTTCAGTATTTCAGAATTTTTATCACAGGACTTATCATGTTTTGCTTTATTTTAATAAAGTCATCTCTCTTTCTCTGTTGAAAAGGTTACTGTTGATGCTATGTAAAATACATATTTTTAATATCTGAGTTTACATAATTATCTCAAATTTATTGTTTTGAAAGGATTTTCTTTGTCAGTTACATAAATTCCTGTAATTACACCAGACACAACTATTATTTGTGCAATTAACAGAAACAAGTACTTTTTTAAAAAAAAAACAAGGGGGCACCAATTAGTGAAATTGAAAAGGAGAGTAAAATGTAAGTTGAAAACTTCAGAACTTGAGCTTGAAAAAATGTGAACTCAGGCAGGGCCCAGCTGGAAAGATCGTCAAAAGCCTTCATATTCAATCAGAACCTGAACTCTACCTGTAAGTGCCACTTGTAAAAGCACATGCCTCTTTCTTTTGGCTATTTAGTCCAATTTCATTATACTCACCATAGGTGTTTGAAGAAAGAATGGAATAGCCCAGACTAATGAGTTTTTGTAGAGTTGTAAATCTGTACAATGGCCAAAAGCTATTGCAACGCTGTTTTCTGTAGCAGCACAGACCACTTTTCCTCTGGCCAGTCACTGCTTGAAATAATTACTGACATTAATGATGCAAGCTCCTGAATTTAATAGATCTAGGTTTATGTTGTTGTCCATCACTGTTAAACATTTTCTATCTTCTCTGCTATTATCGAAAGTTTCTTTAAATGTTTTAAGATATTTTATTGACCCAATGATGCATTTTAACTATGAGAAACCACCAAGCAAAAATTCCACCTCTCTGAGTTTTATGTATGTTATGGGTAGTTATATTGGTATTAAATTATTTTTTCAACCCACACTTGAGAATGATGGATGCTAATAAGCTCCACATAATACATCATCTTAGTCTCTCATATGTCACAGATTAATACTTAATAAAGGCCTTGGTTTGATAAAGATTTCCCTAGGCTTCTTAAAAGGTAAGACTTTACATTACTATGTTATGTAACTTTGGGATTTGACTGCCATCCTTTTCTGCTGCTCAAGTACTGTATCAGTAAGATGGATTTTCCTGAAAATTAGCAGGGAAGTATGGGTCAGGAGACGCTTCTAGTTTCACATCTCTGGAAACTCCCTCTTCTGTGCTTATTGTGAATTGTTCAAAAATACGACCTTTGCAAGTTGTGTCTCTTCTGCTCTCCTTCCTCATTTTTTATCTGTACCATGGCTTTTCTTAGCCACTCTTGTTCCTGTGTTGCTCATTCTATGCTGAGAGAGCTTCAATTGGTTAGTCTTCTTGGTGAATTGACCCGATTATGAGCATATAATATCCCTCTTATCCCTGGTAATATCCTTTGTTCTCAAGTCCACTTTGTCTTTTATTGATATAAATACACCAGCTCCTCTTTGATTACTGTTTGCATGGTATATCTTATTTTATCCTTACTTTTAACCTATGTTTTTGTATTTAATGAGGATTTCTTATACACAGCCTGTACATGAGTCTTATTTTTTAACCAATCTTTCTTTTAATTGGTCTTTAGATTAGTTGTTTTTTTTTTCTTTTTTATTTGAAAATATTAAGGGGGTACAAATATTTTTGTTACTTGGATACCTTTCCTATTAATATAATATTTTCAGTATAATTTTATAGATAAACTTTTCAGACTAAAGAAATTTTTATTCCTAGTTTGTAATTTTTTAAAAAATCAGGAATGTATGTTAATTTTATTAAGTATTTCTGCATCAGTTGATATAATTATATGATTTTTCTTCCATGTTTTGTTAATCAGGGGAATTAAAATGACTTATTTTTAAATATTAAACCATCCTTGAATTCCTGAAATAAATCTTATATGGTCATGATATTGTTTTTTGCAATATATATCTGAACTTAGTTTGCCAATATCTTGTTTTTAAATTTTCATTTATGTGAAAGATTGGTCTGTACTTTTTCTTTTTTTTAATGTGCTTTTTCAATTGTGTATCAAGATTGTCCTGGATTCATTAATAAATGAGAAATGTTTATTCCATCTGTTTTTTGAAAAGTATGCATAAAATTAAAATGAATTTTTTTTCCTTGAAATTTGGTGGAATTCGACTATAAAACTGTCAGGTATTTTCTTTATGCAAAAAGTTTAAGCTACTAATTTAATTTAAAAAATATAGAACTACTCAGGTTTTCTATTATTTTTTTGCAAGATGGTAAATTTTATATTTTAGAATGTGTCCATTTTATTAAGTATTTATATTGGCATTAAGTTAGTAGTTTTCTTATTTTAAAAAAATCTTTCTTATTTTTGTAGTTATGTCTCCTTTTATATTAAAAGTGCTATTTATCTGTGCCTCCTATTTTTCTTCATGAGATTTTACTAGATGTTTGTCTAGTATTACTCTTTTCAAAGAACCAACTTTTGGCTTTGTTGATCATCCCCATTATGTCTTTATTTTTGACAATAATAAAAATAATCTGCTCTTACCTTTATTATTTACCCCCTACTGAGATCTAGGACCAAGAAGGTGAGAACCCTTAAGACAGAAGGCACTAAGAATTACCAAGAGAATTGGTAATCTTTGCTATTTATCTCTCTACTAAGTATCTCCTCAGATGAGGGCTTTTCATTAGAAGAAATCATTTTGGAAGGAGGATGTCCTTATAATTTATAATCTAAGAGCCCTAGAAGTTTACAGATGGACAGAAGAGTGGCTGCCTATATGGTCAATTATAATCATTTTAAATAAAACCTCACCCACATAGAATTTTTACAAGCCTTTGTATTATTCTCATGGGCACATTTACCAACATATGGTCAGTCTTCTTAATTTCTATGGTGAGGATTTAGACATAATTTCAAACTTATAGCAGGGAGAGGCAACAGTAAAGCTTAAATGACAATCTGTTTTCTCATTACTACCATGAACCAAACTCCACTTCAGACTACTCTCATGCTTAGTATTTCAATCCCCTGTCTGCCCAGGCAGAGATATATTCATAATAATATCAATATAAAAAAATTTAAGAATTAACAAATTATAAATATTAGGTATAAAATGTATAATAGTTGAAATAAATAATGCAATAGATGGAGTAAATAATACAATGGAGAAAGCTGAAAAATAATGAGTTAGAATATCAGTCTAAGGAACTCTCACAGAATGAAACAATACAATCAGAAAAAATGAAAGAAAATAAAAAGTACAAATTTAAGACACACAGATTACAGCAATAGATGTGGCATAAGATAGCTAATATAAGTTGTAGTGGGAAAATATTAAAAATAAAGAGGAATGAATATTGAAAACATAATGGAGAAAACTATCACAGAATTAAAGAAAAACAAATGGCATCAGATAAACAAGGCACATAATGTTAAACAGGAGAAAGAAAAAAACTTACACCTAGACGCATCATAATGAAGTGCAGAACTATAAAAAAACAGAGGGAAAATTTTAAGACTCCAGAAAGAGAACATCTTTAAAGGAAAAAGAATCAGATGAACAGCATTCTTCTTCATAGAAATACTGTATGTAATAAGACAAGTGAGTCATTTTTTTTTAAGTATTGAAGGAATACAACTTGGAACTTAGAATTGTTTATCCTTCCACACTGACATTTCAATGTTAGAGCATAATTTAAGAAAATATATTCATGTACTTAAGCCTCTGATGTTATACTACCATAAAAGCCTACACAGCACTTTTGGAGAAAGAAAAATATATATATACTGGAGATGCTGCAAGACATATGAAAAGTAAAGGTTTTAAGATACCTTGGCAAAATTGTTTAAAAAGAAGTATGACGATTCTCTATAAGAAAAGAAAAATATATATGTTCATAATAGCCTTGGAGAGGATAAGGGAGAACTAGAGGCATTTATAAAATGTTAAAGTTCTAGTTTTGTTTAAAGAAATATATAAATATTAATGTTTATATAGATAAGAAAGTAGAAAAACATAGAGTGAGTGGTGAAAATTAAAAATGTAAGACAGGCCGGGCGCGGTGGCTCACGCTTGTAATCCTAGCACTCTGGGAGGCCGAGGCGGGCGGATTGCTCAAGGTCAGGAGTTCAAAACCAGCCTGAGCGAGACCCCGTCTCTACTATAAAAATAGAAAGAAATTAATTAGCCAACTAATATATATATATATATAAATTAGCCGGGCATGGTGGCTCGTGCCTGTAGTCCCAGCAACTCGGGAGGCTGAGGCAGTAGGATTGCTTAAGCCCAGGAGTCTGAGGTTGCTGTGAGCTAGGCTGACGCCACGGCACTCACTCTAACCTAGGCAAGAAAGCGAGACTCTGTCTCAAAAAAAAAAAAAAAAAAAAAAAAAAAAAAAAATGTAAGACAAAAATGTATAAATATGTAATCATTGTCAATTTAAATTGGTTAGAATTAAAATTAAACACCACAGGCTGTCAGACTATGAAAAAATCTGGCTACATGCTTTTTATGAAAGATACATCTAAAACACATATGCAAAGATTGAAAGTGTCAACTATAGAAAAAAAGTTAAACTTGTAAAGATTTAAAGTCAGTTTTATTCAGAAATGTTACTGAAGACTGTAGAGGGAGGACTACAGCCTGCCCGACACAAGTCTTTTGGAGAGGTTCTATCAGGCTCCTCTAACACAGTGTTTCAGCTCACAGTTTATAGATGGGTTGTGAAGGTTCAGTATGTGCAGAATCACATCTGATTTGCTCAGAAGTTAAAGCAGAATCATGTCAGGGTTGGGGTATAAGAGTACATCTGATTACGGATTACACAGGCACAATCACTAACGCTGTCAGACATTATCTTATGTGCACAAAAAGGCAAGGACTAGAGTCATTTATCTTTTAAGGAATATAGTAACTCAGGCAAAAGATATGGGGGACCACGTGCTGTACTCTGTTTTGTCCTCAAAGCATCTTCCTGGAGATGGGGCTCCACAGAGTCAGGGGCTTTGTGAAAGTATGTTGGCAAGCAGAAAAGAGCAAACATGGCTTCTTAACATCTGTTGCTTTTTCTCACTGAAGTTAAAGGATACAAAAAGATGTATCAGGAACAGACCACCCCAATGGTGTTACTCTACTGACATCAGATAAAACATCTTTAAACCAAACAATCTCATTAGAGTCACTATATAATACTAAAATGTTTAATTCACCAAGAAGATATAAAACTATTCTAAACAGGGAAGCATAAAATACCATCAAAATAAATATAGAGAGCAAAAATTAAAATACTGGAAGAAATGGACAAATCCCACATCATGGTGGGAGATTTCAACATAGCTCTGAATCATTGTTATGTCATAAGAAAAAAATATAAGAAAAGAAAAACATTTGTAAACTAACAAGCATAAATATATGAACTGTATAGATATATGCATATGTGTGTGCATATACATACACACTGACTGTAAGGGAGGCAAAATAATTTTCCCTAGAGATTTTTCCTGGACTTTTTAAGTTATAGTTCTTATTTCCTATTTCTTGACACCTTATTTTCCTCTAATTTCTCTATGGTTGACTTTTGGAATGAAGCCAGCATCAGTGCTCATTTTTCTTTTTATTCAGGCAAGAACTAATGCCTGCTTTTTTTTTTTCTTAACACAGTAAATAAATAATTATGAGCTTAAAATATCTAAAACTGACTCCTAGGTTTACTAGGTTAGAATTAGAGCCAAAGGATAAACAAAAACCAGGTCACAAACCAGAGAGTCTGTTATTTAAAAAAACTAATGCATTGAAATTTAAAAAATATATAATTACATATACTAATAATTATCACAGTTTATTTTTAAATTCTACAGAAATAAAAATTAAGCCATCTGAAGTCCTTTTGGAATGAGATGTCTATAAACAATCCTAAATATTCAAATATCATTGAATATCCAGGAATGGACACGATGCCAGGCTAAAGTTTCTGCTAAGGAATGATGCACCTGGCAAATTGCCCGTCCATTCGTGCAGACTCTAGAAACATTCAGGAATGTGCAGATCAAAAATACTTAGCCAGAGTTATCAGAATACTTAAGAGAGGGCAAGAGAATATAAATGCTACCTTTAAACAGGGGATTTGAATGAACTTCTTCAGGAATTTGTTGAGAGCCTCACTTCAATGAAACTGTGCCTCAGGAAGCTTTGAGTCTCCCTAGTGAGGGATCTGGGGTCTATGGACGTCTGCACATTCAAGGTGTTGTATACCGCTGTGTCTCTTTCTTTGTGAAGGAACACTGCCTACACAGATAAGTTCTTGTAAACTTTGTGTGTTATATAGTGCCTTTTAATCATTACCTTCATGACAACTACTTAGTATCTAACAAATGAACAGCTAAATAAAATGTGGTCAAATGTGACAAATGAAAGTCAATAAATAAAGTCATGTTAGTTATTCCTAGTAGTTTTTCCTACATAACCTATTATTTTATGAACTAGAAATATAGTTTGGCTAGAATTAAAGCAGAAAAGGTCCAATAGCATACATGACATATAAAAAAGTAGATTGTCCTAACATTCTGAAAAACATCAATATTTGCTGATCTGATAGCTGATATGAAAAGGTTAGCATACTTATTGTTAGAAAGGCTGCTACCAAAGGAAAGAATGGGAGAAAGCACATGAGCTTTAGAATCACTCTCTCTGTTTAAATACAGTCTGTATTAGCTTTATAGCAATATTATAAATACACCTGCTGTAAGAATTCCAAAGTTGAAATAATGCCACAAAACTAGGAGAATTTTTTTCTTTTTTCTTTTCTTTTATTTCATCATATTATGGAGGTACAAGTATTGTTAGGGTTACAACTATTGCCCCTGCCCCCCCTCCCTCCCCCTATATGTCCAATCCCCCAGTGGTGTGCACCACACACGTTATGGAAGCATACACCCCTTTCCTCCCCCCCTCCCGCCTGCCCATCACCTGACAAAAAGTTGTTGTTTTTTTTTTGACATTTTGATTACATTGTATATCTTTGCCTCTCCCTAAGAAGGGTTCAAGTTATGCCCTTCCCCTCCAAAATGCTCACCACATCCCTAAGATTGGGTTCCCCCTTCACTCCCCGAGTCCTTGGTGAGCATTGCCACCATTTGAAAACCATAGTTTTAATCAGTCAGTACCAATTTGATGGCGAGTAGATGTAGAGCCCATTTTCCATGTCTTGTGTCACCTCACTTTGGATAATGGGCTTAAGCTTAATCCAGGATAGCATAAATGGTGCTAGTTCACAGTCATTTCTTAGGATTGAGTAATATTCCATTGTGAGCATATACCATATTTTGATTATCCACTCATGAATTGATGAGCTCTTGGGTTGTTTCCATGACTGTGCAATAGTGAATTGTGCTGCTATAAATATTTGGGTGCAGATGTCTTTATAATAGAATGTCTTATGCTCTTTTGGGTAGATGCCCAACAATGCTATTGCAGGGTCGAATGGTATTTCTATTTCTAGCTGTTTGAGGTATCTCCAAATTCTTTTCCACAAAGGTTGCACTAATCTGCAGTCCCACCAGCAGTGTAGGAGTGTTCCTGTCTCTCCACATCCTCGCCAGCATTTGTTGTTTTGGGATTTCTTGATATAGGCCATTCTTACTGGGGTTAGGTGATATCTCATTGTGGTTGATTTGCATTTCTCTAATAATTAGAGAAGTTGAGCATTTCTTTATATGTTTGCATGCTATTATTCTGTCTTCTTTAAACTAGGAGAATTTTATTTCTCACTAAATATTTGTCCAAGTGGATGTTCTCAGTCCTGGATTGGTATGCTTCCTCGTTTAGTTAATGATGTTATTTTTCTTATTCACCTAGTTGCCTTTAACTGACTTCAGAAAGATTTTTAACAGAAGTCCCTACAATTTTATTAAACTTTAACTTCAACATCTCTAAAATTTCACATTTTACTATAATTTTTTTCTTAACAGATTCTGTGTCACCTTCTTGCTTTCCCTAGCATCGCTGTTGTTGAACTGTTATGTTATTGTAAATAGAGCTTCTCAATTCCAAAAGTCATATTCATAAGCAAACACCATGAGCTAAAGAATTTTATTGCACTTATGTTTGGCAGAAATTCCATAATTTAAAGTATGGTAAATTTATAACAGTAAATTCATAGGTAAAAATATTAGCACTCTGGGAAAAGGAAAAATAGATGCATATAAATGCCTCAAACTTGTGGTTCAGTCACTCCTAAGGTGTTGACATTTTGTCTCCTTTTCTCTCAACAAAACTGGATTCTAGTAGAAAATGAGAGAGAAGGCAGGAGATAGCGCACCTCAATGGCAGAGCAGCAGGAGTGAGGTGTCTCTGGGTTTCAACAGCGGTGTTTTCCCCACCATACCACTTCCTTGGCATTGCAGGATTGCAAGCCAGCACACAAGTGGTCTGCTCACCACAGCCAGCCTGCAGTCCTCACAAGGCCACGCACATGGTACCCGGACATATGGAAAGCCCCGTCACAGAAGTATGGGCGCACCTGCTGCTGCGTACCATGAAGGTGTCCTGGGGTCCCTCACTGGAGGGGAACACGTCTGAAAACTGTGTACTCCCACAGTGTCTCACTCCTGTTATCCCAGCGACTTGGGAGGCTGAGGCAGGACATCTCTTCAGGCCAGCAGTCCAAGACTAGCCTGGGCAATTTAGTCAGACCGGGTCTCTAGAAGATTAAAACAAATGAGCATGATGGTGCACAAGTGCATGTAATCCTGGCTGCTCAGGAGGCTGAGGCAGGAAGATCGCTTGAGCCCAAAAGTTTGAGGCTGCAGTGAGCTATAATAGGCCCTATCTCTAAACAAACAAACAAACAAACAAACCAAACACAAACACTCATCTGGTAAAGTAAGTGGCCCTCTTACTCTCATCTGGGCAATAATTCCTGCTGATGGTATATAATTTCTCACATCCTCAAAACTGGAAAGAAAGGACAATAGAAGACTGTCAAAAGATGGCTGGATTCCTTGATTCTTTCATTAACTAAATACTGTAAACCAGGGGTCCTCAAATTTTTTAAAGGGGGCCAGTTCACTATCCCTCAGACCATTGGAGGGTCTTTTTAAACTATAGTTTAATAAAAACTATGAGCAAATTCCTTTGCACACTGCACATATCTTATTTTGAAGTAAAAAAACAAACGGGCAAAAACACCCACATGTGGCCCACGGGCTGTAGTTTGATGACGCCTGCTCTAAACAATCTATCTCAGACTATTCTAACAGCTGTTCGATGTTGAGTTCAGTGGATTACACTTTTTCCCTTTTTATTTATTTTTTAAATTTTATTTCAGCAAATTGGAAGCTTTCCAAGCAAGGAAATTTATGCATTTGAGTCTTAAACACATTTAAGTGTTACTATGGCTTCGAAGAAGCTATTGATTCTGAAGTAGTGGGTTTTAATTGAATTGATTGCTTAAAAAAAAAAAAAAGAAAACTGTTAGGACTTTAATTGTTATACAGAAGTCTTAGTAATAAATATTTGGTTTTGTACAGACTTTAATTTCACTCCAGTAGATAAGCTCAATAAAGGTCATGTCCTGACACCCACCCACCTCGCCCCCAGAAAAATATTCTTACCAACATGTTGAACATCAGGGGCGAATCAATGACTCTTAATTGCTTTCTGGACTTGTCTCTAGCTCTTGAAATAGTTTCCAGCATGGGTCTGACTGGATTCCTATCAAGTACTGAATCACTTGTGTGAGAGTCAAGGCCTATTTTCCTAAAGACCGAGAACTGAGTACTCACTTCCTCTGTTTAGAAGGGGTTGTCCCAGTTCTCCTCCTGGTACAGCCTCTAGAAAAGAGTAAAAGGTGAGGAAGTGGGGATCAGCAATGCTTTACAGAAATAGCTATCAGATATGTTATCTAGAGAAGGTCAAAAGAGCCATGAGTAATTCCTTCTTAAGAAACCATTTTCATTTTTCTCTTCTACTCTGAAGAAATCTATCCAACAGGTAGGAATCTTCATTTTATTTTTCCTTTTCAAAGTAAGGATTGTTCAAATCTAATCTAAAAGTAATTGAGCAGTAATACATGGTAATAAATAGTTTTAGGACCAGTGAGGATAAAAAATAGCAGCAACCTCAAACCAGCTGGTCAGCCATGTGATATTTTATGAGCATCTGGCCATTCTTTCCAGCATACTATTAGCCCAAGCTTTTATAGGAAATAGATACCAAAAAATACAGTAAACGTCTATTGTACATATTTGCTATAGATATGCCATAAATATTTAAACAAACTCAAATTTTAATTGGAGCAACAAGAAAAATCTAATCCATTTTGCACTGTGAATGGTGTATATGGTTCATTTGAGTTTCTATTTAAAATGAATGCAGACTCCTTTCATCTGGTGTTCTGCCCACTAGTAATAATAGTAGCTATAAAAGGTTAATCAATTGCTACTGAAAGTGGAAATTCTATGTGAGAAAAGAGCTGTGAATTGTTAATAGTAATCCTTTTAAAGAAGAGAAACCAAGATCAATTCTTTAACTTACTAATTCTTTTGCCCAATAACACTTGAAAATTTCATATCATTTTACCTGAGCACCTCTGAGGGGTTTTTTTGTTTGTTTGTTTGTTTAAAGATAAAGTAGTTAGTATCTTGTTGCAGTATCCACTATCTCGCATTATAACCGGTGTCTAACACATCAGAGTTATAATAAATGTCAAATACTTAACAGAATGTTTACTATGCTGTGCCCTATAATAGTTAGGCTTTTAAAAGGGTTTATGAAGAGAAAAACCTTTAATATACAGGCTCAATATAATACTTTGCCACATAGCAATAATGGTAATGATGATGATAATAAAATACAATAATAAAACTTGCATTTGAATTACTATAAGTATGACTGAGTGTTAGCAAAGTGAATGTGTAGCCTTTGAATTTTATTTTGAACAAAACAGCTGGAAAAGACTTCCTGATGATAATTGGAGAATTTTTTTTTATTTCAATAGATTTAGGAGTACAAGTGGTTTGGGGTTACATAGATAAATTTTATAGTGGTAATGTCTGTGTTTTTAGTGTACCTGTCACCCAAATAGTGTACATTGCACTGGGTAGATAATTTTTACTCCCTCACTACCCCTACCCTTCTCCCTTTTGAGTCTCCAGTGTCCATGGTATCACTCTGTATGCCCCTGCTTAGCTCTCACTTTTAGGTGAGAACCTGCAGTGTTTGGTTTTCCATTCCCATGTTACATTAGTTAGGATAATGGCCTCCAGTTCCATCCAAGTTGCTGCAAATGACACAATCTCATTCTATTTTATTGCAGAGTAGTATTCCATGGCGTATAGATACCACATTTTCATTATTCACTGCTCAGGCGATGGGCACTCGGGTTGATTCCACATCTTTATAATTGTGAATTGTGCTGTGATAAACATACAATTGCAGGTGTCTTTCTTATAGAATGACTTCTTTTCCTCTGGGTAGATACCCAGTAGTGGGATTGCTGGATCAAATGGTAGATCTACTTTTAGTTCTTTCAGTAATCTCCATACTGTTTTCCATAGAGGTTGTAATAATTTACATTCCCACCAAAAGTGAATAAGCATTTCTTTTTCACTACATCCAAACCAACATCTACTGTTTTAAAATTATTTAACAATAGCCATTCTGACTGGGGTAAGGTGGTATCTCACTGTGGTTTTAATTTGCATTTCCCTAATGATTAGTGATGTTGAGCTTTTATTTCATGTTTATTGGCCATTTGTATCTCTTCTTTTGAAAAATGTTCATGTCTTTTCCCACTTTTTAATGGGGCTATTTTTCTTTTCTTGCTGATTTGTTTGAGTTTCTTGTAGATTCTGGGTATTAGTCCTTTGTAAGATATACAGTTTGTGAATATTTTTTTCCCATTCTGTAGGTTGTCTATTTACTCTACTTATTGTTTCTTTAATTATAACTATCTGTTAGATAAAATTAGGAATTTATTGTTTAACTGGATTTTTCATTTTGTGTAAGAAAATATCATTACAATAAATTTTGTATGAAATGTCATAATCTATATAATTTGCTTTTAAATTTTTAACAAAAACCTACACAAATTAAATATGGTATAACATTAATTGTTAATTCTAAGTTATGGGTAGATGGATATTTCTTGTACTCTTCTCTTACCTCTCTTACTCTTCTCTCTTGTACTCTTCTTGTACCTTTCTGCATATTTGAAATTTTTCATAATGAAAATTAAAAAGACAAGAAAACACAGAAGGAAAGGAAGGAAGGAAGGGAGAAAGGAAGCAACCAAGCAAGTGAGGGAGGGAGGAAGGGAGAAAGGAAAAATAGCATTCTGTAATAAGAGAAGTAAAGCAGTGACTACAGAATTAGAAATCAAGATGGAGGTCCTAGCTTCTACTATGTATGCAATTATGGGAAAGCCATCTAATTGATCCAAATTTAGTTTTCTTATTTTTAAAATGGAAATAATCTACAATGAAATACTATCTTGTCCACAAGATGGTTAAAATTAAAAACAAAGACTGATAATAGGAAGTATTGACAAGTATATGGAGCAAATGAAACATACATTGCTGATAGGAGTGTAAAATTGTGTAACCACTTTGGGAAATTGTTCAGCATCTTCTACTAAACATATACATAATCTATGGCCAAGCATTTTCACTACTAGTTACAAACAAAAGATAAATGAATGCATAGACAAAAATATATGTATAAAATGTTTACAGCCTTTTTTTCCCATAATGTCACAAAACTGCAAACAACTAGATGCCCATGAACACATGGATGGATAAACAAATATTTATTTGTTCACTGAATGCCCTATAACAATAAAACATGACAACTCTGGTACATTCACCAACATGGTTGAGACCCATAAATGTTATACTGTATTGACAGAAAGTAGTCAGGAAGAAAGACATATTTATTCTATGATTCTATCTGAAGTTTAAGCACAGGCAAAACTAAACAATGATAATAAATGAAGGATAGTGAAAAGCTATAGGATTCTGGAAATATTTTATATCTTGATTTTTACTCAGGCATATATATATATATATATATATATATATATATATATATATATATAATGTTTTACACTTTAGATAAGATTGCTTTATACACTTTCCTATATCTATGTTATTCTTCAATTAAATAGAATAAATAAAAATACTAGTATCCAAATCTCAAAAGAGAAGAGCAAAAAAACTCTAAATTTTTTGCTAAAAGCAAGAATCTGTTTTTATATATGTCCAGCATTGTTTTTATTTGTGCTAAATTTGACCTACCTTCTACCTAAACCCAATTCATTTTGGACTAAGCCTTGCCATAATCTTATCCTTAAGTTACCATTTTCACTGTTCTATTGATAATGGGAAAATTGTATATTTTTATTAATTTTCAGTTGCTAAATGTTCACACAATAGTTAGTTGAGTGCCTAATATATGCCAACACCATGCTAAGCACTGACACAAAATTAAATAAGACATTATCTTCACATTTAGTCAAAAACCTAATTGCAATACACTATGCTTACTTGAATTTCACTAGATTCTACATTTTTAAATGAAAGAAGCCAAAATAATTATTATACATCATCATTATGTATATCATCAAAAACAAAACACCAAATGAAATTTTTATGGATATGCAAACTAAACTATTACAAATTCATTTACCTACATTTTGCTCCTACTAAGCTTCTGAAAATTAAAAGGTATTTTAGGATGAATTTGTTTTAAAAATAATTAAAAATTCTGAATTTCAGATTATTAAAAATATATTAAACATAATAATCATTTAAATGTATTTTAAAGCTACAAATTGTATGCAGATCATATTTGATAGTACTAAAACTTTCTTAGAAATGTATAAATTGCAGATATTATTTTATAACAATTATTTAAAATACTCTAGATTATTTTCCCATTTAATCTTCCATTTCCTCATTTGCAGTGACTCAATGAATAAAATATTATTTTATGCCTTTGATATTCTCAAACAGAGAATAGCAAGTTAGCTTGCTTCCTAAGGTTTGAAGCTTGATTTTTAAATAGGAGATTTTAGTGCTCAGACCTTCAGATGATACTCATCAAGAATACTTGAATATAAGTACTGAACTCCTGTGATTCCCATCTTTCAAAGCATTAAGTACAAATTGATCTTCCAAGAAGTGTGCAAATGATGCACAATATGCTGAGCAGTATGTGATCATTTGAATGAAAGATTTGAAAACAGTGAATTACTCTCAAACCTCTGGAGACTTTTTTATAATTCAGGCAAAGAGAGCCCCCATTCTGAAAGGTAATATATCTTTTTAAACACCCAGTTTTCCAGTTTTCCTCATCTCCTAAGGATTCATTTCATAAAAAAAAAAAATGTTAGTTGACATTATAAACAGATGCCAGAATGCACTCATCCAGCTCATGAAAAATTCAGCATAATTTTAGCAATGCATAGCAAAATCACTTATTAGGAGAAAATGCATAGTCTGATAGATGACCATGATTATCAGGTAAATTATTCATTTCTCTTCACAAAGCAATCACCCAGCGGAGACTCACTCATTATTCACAGGTTGTCAGAGAACAGGATGTGAAGAGTGAACATGTGATGTGGGTGAGCAGCATTACCATGTAAGTTACAGAGAAGTGCCAAAATGCCCAAAAGCTGAGTGCTATTTAATAAGCCCAGTTGAAGTCAGGGTAAACGTGAAGTCTAGGGCCACAAACTTGTAGTGGAACCACTACCAAATATCAGTGCTACAGAAATAGGCTAAAGCCATATGGTGTCATCGGAGCCCAGAAACTATTTCCTTTCAGAAACTAAAATTTAGCTGCATTAGAGTTGTAAACCAAAATTCATGACAATTCTATTTTCAAACACTTTCAAGAACAAAAAATAATTGTAAACCAGAAGCATCACTGACAAAGTTGCATATTAAAATATTTGTCAGAGACTGAACTTTGAAATGATCAGCATTCCATCTATCAGATTTTACTAGAGATTATTTTCTATAAGCATTAGAAAATCCTAAATGATACATATGAATTAGATGATTCAACATATACCTTTCTAAGCAATGATATTGATTTCAGAGTGTGCTATTTGAAAATTTTTTAAATTATGGTTACATCTAATACAATGTTACAAAATAAATTCATTACCTTTGAGCCACCTTTTATTTTCATTCAGGCTTTTTAATAAATATTTATGACTTGTTTTGTCCAGTTTATTCAAAGTTGGTTCTGGAGATTAATTGTAGCCAGAATGGTTCTGTCCTCCCATGTCTGCAAGCAGTCATGGAAGGAGATAATAAAATAGATATCATCTATATTTTAAAATTTTTTAATTGACACATAATTTTACATATTTATGGAGTGCCTAGTCATGTTTTGATGCATATAATGTATAGTGAACAAAGCTGGAGGCATCACACTACCAGACTTCAAAATATACTATAAAGCTATAGTAACCAAAACAGCATGGTACGGGAATACAAACAGACACATAGACCAATGGAACAGAATAGAAAACCCCCATATTAACCCATGTATCTACGGATGTCACCTATCTTAACCAAAAACACAGGACAGTAATGTCTTCACAGCTCATCACCCATGATTCAATCATATTTTATCTCAGGGTTTGTACCTCAGAGTTGTTATGTGGCTTGTAGTTAGGGCACAGAAATGTACTAGTTTATTTGGCCATGCGTGACTCTTTTTTTTAGGAGCTTTTTGAAAAAATTAATAATCTTCATTTCTTAGAACAGTTTAGGTTTATAGAAAAATTGAAGAAAATAGAGTCCCAAATATTCCCTCTTCCCTCCACCCATAATCAGTAAGAGTTTCTGTTGTTATACATGCTCTCTAGCACTTGGTATTGTCACTGTTTTTGTTTTCTAACTGTTCTAATAGGTGTGTAGTGGTTTCTCATTGTTTTTATTTGCAATTCCCTAATGGCATATGATGTTAAGCATCTTTTCACATGCCCATTTGCCATCTGTATATCTTTATTTTTGAGATACTTGTTCAGATCATTGGTCCAATTTTTTAAATTGACACATAATAGTTGTACATATTTACAGGGTGCAATGTGATGATTTGACACATGAATACATGGCATAATGATCAAATCAGGGTAATTAGCATATCTATTACCTCCAACATTTATCATTTCTTTGTGGTGGGAATATGCAAAATACTCTCCTCTAGTTATTTTGAGATATGCAATACCTTATTGTTGACTATAGTCACTCTGTTATGTACCAGGACACCAGAACTTATTATACCTTTCTAATTTAACTTTGTACACATTAACCATCTTCTCTTTATTATCCCTTTCCCCTAAACTCTCTGGTCTCTGATAACCACTGTTCTGTTCACTATTTCTATGAGACCATTTTTTTAGATTGCACATATGAGTGAGAACATATGATATTTGTGTTTCTGTGTCTGACTTATTTCATTCAACATAATGTCCTCCAGGTTCATCTGTGTTGTTGCAGATGACAGGATTTCATTCTTTTTTTTTTTATGGCTGAATAGTAATAACATGATTTTACCACATTTTCTTTATTCATTTGTTGTTGGACACTTAGGTTGATTCTATGTCTTGGCTATTGTAAATAGTGCTACAATAAACTTGGAAGTGTAGATATCTCTTTGACATACTGATCTCAATTCATTTGGCTATGTAGGCTTAGTAGTGGGGTTATGGGATCATATTTTTAATTCTTTGAAGAACCTCCATGCTATTTTCCATAATAAGTGTACTAATTTACATTCCCACCAATAGCTTATAAGGGTTTCTTTTTCTCCACATCTTTGCCAATACTTGTTATCTTTTGTTTTTTTGATAATCATTCTAACTGGAGTGAGATGGTATCTCATTGTGGTTTTCATTTGCATTTCTCTGATGATTAGTGATGTTGAGCATTTTTGTATAAAACTGTTGGCTTATGTTTTCTTTTGAGAAATATCTATTCAGGTCTTTAACCCATTTTTAATTGGATTATTTGAGGTTTTTTGCTATTGAGTTAATTGTATATTCTGGATATTAACCTCTTGTCAGATCTATAGTTTGCAAATATTTTCTCCCATCTTGTAGGTTGTTTCTTCACTCTGTTGAGTGTTTCCTTTGTAGTGCAGAAGCTTTTTAGTTTGATATAATCCCATTTGTATATTTTTACTTTTGTTGTCTGTGCTTTTGAGGTCTCACCCCCCTCTCAAAAAAAAAAAAAAAAAGATTCTTTGTCCAGTCCAATGTCATGAAGCATTTCCTGTATGTTTTCTTCTAGCAGTTTCATAGTTTGTGGTCTTACATTGAAATCTTTAATGTATCTTGAGTTGATTTTTATATACGGTAAAGATAGGGGTCCAGGTTCATTTTTCTGCATGTGGATAGCCAATTTCCCCAGCACCATTTATTGAAGAAACCGTTCTTTCCCCAACATGTGTTCTTGGTACCTTTTTCAAAAATCAGTTAACTGTACATGTATAAATTTATTTCAGAACTCTCTATTCTGTTCTTTTGATATGTGTTTGTGTTATGCTAATACCATGCTATTGTTGGTTATTATAACTTTGTAGTATGTTTTGAAGTCAGGTAGTATAATGCCTCTATCCAGCATTTGTGTGTGTGTGTGTGTGTGTGTGTGTGTGTGTGTATGAGAGAGAGAGAGAGAGAGAGAAAAGAGAGAGAGAGAGATTTTTTTGCTCAAGATTGCTTTGTCTATTAGAGGCCTTTTGGTAGTTCCATATGAATTATATGATTATTTTTTCTATTTCTATGAAGAATGTCATTGGTATTTTGATAGGGATTACATTGAATCTGTAGATTGCCTTGAGTAGTATGGACATTTTTAACAATATTAATTCTTCCAATCCATAAGCACTGGATATTTTTTCATTTTGTGTCCCCTTCAATTTTTTTTCATCAATGCTTTATAGTTTACATTGTACAGATCTTTCATCTCCTTGATTAAATTTATTTCTAAGTATCTTATTTTTTGTACCTTTTGTAAATGAGATTGTTTTCTTGATTTCTTTTTCAGATAGTTTATTATTAGGATATAAAAATATCACTCATTATTATATGTTGATTTTGTATCTTGCAAATTTCCTGAATTTGTTTATTAGTTCTAACAGTTTTTTGGTGGAATCTTTAAGGTGTTTATACATTAGATCATGTTGTCTACAAACAGGGACAATTTGTCTATGAAAAAAATCCTTTCCCATTTGGATACCTTTTATTTCTTTCTTTTGCCTAATTGCTCTGGCTAGGACTTCCAGTACTTTGTTGGATAGAAATGGTGAAAGTGGACATTCTTGTCTTATTTCAGATCTTAAAGGAAAAACTTAAAGGAAAATTCTTAAAGGAAAAACTTTCAATTTTCCCCCAATTAGCATAATGTTAACTGTGGATTTGTTATATATGGCCTTTATTGTGTTGAGGTATGTACCTTCTAAACCTAATTTGCTGAGAGTTGTTATTATGAAAGGATGTTGAATTTTTGTCAAATGCTTTTTCTGCATCTGCCGAAATAAGCATATGTTTTTTGTCTTTTCTTTCATTGTGAAATATAACACTTATTGATTTGCATTCATTAAAGCATCATTGCATCCCTAGGGAGAATTCCACTTGATCATAGTGGAGGATACTTTAAATGTGCTGTTGAATTTGGTTTGCTAGTATTTGTTGAGGAGTTTTGCATCTATATTCATCAGTGATATTGACTGGCCTATAGTTTTCTTTATTTGTTGTATCCTTATCTGGTTTTGATATCAAGGTAACCACTGGCCTTGTAGAATGTGCTTGGAAGTATACCTTCTTCTTTAATTTTCTGGAATAGTTTGAGAAGAATTGGTATTAGTTATTATTTAAATGCCTGGCATAATTCAGCAGTGAAGCCATCAGATCCTGGACATTTGTTTGATAGGTGACTTTATTACTGATTCGATTTCCTCATTTATTATTGGTCTGTTCAGATTTTCTATTTGTTCATAAGTCAACTCTGGCAGATTATATGTATCCAGGAATTTATCTATTTATTCTATGCTTTTTAATTTGGCTTTTCAATTACTCTAGGCCATATAATTTGTCATAATAGTTTCCTTAAGAATATTATTGTGATTTCACTTTTAGGCACTTAAATTTCCATTTGTGGGGTGTCTGTTAGTGAAGAATTACTGTGTTCCTTTGGAAAAGTCATGTTTCCTTGATTTTTCAAGTTTCTTGTGTCCCTATGTTGATATGTGTATATCTTGTCAAACAGTTGCCTCTTTTAATTTTATAAAATAGCTTTTGCAAGGAAAGACTTTTCCTTGTAGATGGATTCTAGAGTGTTGGTTGGGTTAAGAGTGCTTTGGCTTTGGTTCTGGATGGACACAGTAATATATTCCCCATGTAGTTTCTTCTTCTGTAATCTGTGTTAGCCTCTGTGAGTGTCTCAGTGGCCTAGCTGCAGAGGTTTGTATTGGTGGTTAGCATGGCTTTGCTGGGGGTGGGGTGCTGGTTTGACTCGTAGTCTGAGGAGATACATGTGTGGTTATTAGGTGGCCAGGGTGCAAGCTTGCCAAAAGTGGGGCATTGGGCTGCTTCTCAGGCCATGGGCAGGTGCATGTGGCAGCTAGTTCAGCTTAAGGGTGAGATCACCATAGGCAGGTCTACCAGGCTGCTTCTCAGGCCAGCGACACCCACATGGTGGATGAGCTTCATCAGGGAATGTCTTCCCAGTGGTAGGTCCACTAGGCTCCTTCTTAGGCTAGAGGCACATGTTCATGTGTGTTCTCTGATTTGGCTCAGGGTATGTTCATGGGGGTGCATTTCTTGGGCTGTTTCTTAAGCTGAAGACACACACATGTGGTAGCTAGGTTTGCTCTGGTGGAAGGCTTGCTGAGGGCAGGTTTATTGGGCTGCTTCTCAGGCTAGGGGCTTTTGATGGCTCAGGTGCAGGTTTTTGGGGACAGGTCTGCTGGACTCTTTCTCAGGCTGGGGACATGCATGCGTGCTGGCTGGGCTGGCTTGGGTGCAGGTTTGCTGGAGGTGGGTTTATCAGGGTGCTTCTCAGGCCAGAGACATGCATGCATGATGGTTTGTCTGGCCCACGTTTGGCTTCACCACTGTGCAGGACTGCCAGTTCCTTACAGGGCAGGGCATTCTGTGTACTTGGGCACTGTAGTCATGGCCATTTTGCTGGGTGCAGGCTCCAAACAGCTGGTGCCATGATACTGCAGCCACCTGTGTGAACATGGTGGAATGATAGGAAAGCCTCAGGGATGGAGAGATGCAATGACTATTGACTCCCAGCATCTTGCATTGTAGCAGTGGCTATGGCTTCAAGATGGCACTGAGCTGTAGCAGTTAGGGTTACTGAGGGTGGGAGGGTACACAATGTGGGCTCCAACTCTGGAGCAAAGCAGTCATACGATTTCCAGACAACTCACCAAACTCTGCTCAGGACCTGTGAGGACTGCTGGATTCTTTTGTAGCAAGGACTGCAGGTGTCTGAGGTTGTGATGGAGGCTGCTTGGGCCTTTTGTTTACATTTTTCCTGCTTGAAGTTCCTTATGGCTCTGAGCTGATCCTGACAGAGAAGAGGAAGTGGCAGAGGCAGTGTGCCTTGCTTCCCTCTCTGCCACCATGGGTTTCTGTGCTCCACAGGGATTTAGCTAGTTCCTTGCTATGCTCCAGTGCTCTATTTCAGACTCTTATGTTGAATTTTAGTTGTTTATTTGTTGTTTTGAGATTTTTTTGTGGGAGGAATAAGCACCAGTCACCTCTGGTTAGCCATCTTGCTGATACTACTCATCCTCCTAGGACTCAGCTCTTATCACACATTTGGAATTGAGTTGTATTCAGAAAAAAATATGCATTCTTCCTATGTAGTCCACATTCAAACAGGTTTCACCGCTACAGAAATCCAATAAGAGATCCAGTAGGAAATAGGTGTCTAAAAAGTAAATTCAGAAACCTAGTACTATCTCATTAAACAGTAACTCCCTCTTGGAGAAATTGTGGATTATGACTACTCAAGTTACACATAGAGTTAAATAGCAAACCACTACAAAGTGATATTCAGGCTAAAGAAAACTGATGTTCTAGTTCAATTTTTCACCCATGAAACTGAATACACAATCAAACTGGCAAGTCCAAATCTGCCCTAGAGTTGTGGAATCAAAGGAGCAGAAGCCAGGGGCATTTAGAATTGGCCTCGTCTATCTTTTCACGTTGACATTGGATTATAGTAAAAAGGCAGCTGAAAATTGGGTCTAGAGTAAGTTCACTAAAGAATCTATGTCTTATAAATGAGTGCTTACAATAACAAAGACAAAGAAAAATGTTGTGTTGTGAGATCTTGGACATGAATTTCTATTTCTGCTTATCTTTTATTTCCTGCTTTACACTCCCCTTTGAATTTTTAAGTCCATAATTAATGGCCTTTCTCTTTTTAATGATTATTTTGCATGTAGTTGGCCTTTAACAAGTTTTAGACTATCTTAAAAAGACTTGAGTGAGATGCATTTATTTATACTCTGTACGTTTAAAAGTGTCCAAAACTAGATGTGGATTAATATTTAAGGACTGAACAGCAAGTGCAGGCAAGCCTATGGAGAAACACTGCAGCCAGCAAAGAAAGAGCTGTTGCAGGCTAGAAAGCAAGGTGGGAGCTAGTGGGAAGCCACACACCCCAGACTGGTCACACACAACAAATAGTTCTATCAGCATTGAATAACTATTAGGGAATAGTGTGTAGGAAGAAAGTTTTGAGAATGAGTGGCCTAAAGCACAGGCACAAATAAAACGAGATTTTTACATATGCCTACGCTGGTTAACCCAGTGTTTCATAGAGGCTTCCTCTGTTTGGGCAGGTCCCATTCTATTACTTGATCTGTGCCACTTTTTCTTTCTCCTTGCTTTGGGTTATCATAGAGCATCATTAGAAGGTATTAGGTTCTTTATCACTGAAAGATTTTAGTTTTCACTACGTGGTTCTCACTCTCTACCTCTTTTATGGCAATTACCATGGCTCAGAAACAGGCCACGATCTAGGTGCTGGAGACACTTTAGCGAACATAATTCCTGCTTTGGGTTGCTCATACACTATTGTGTGGATCAGACAATTTATACACATATTTTTATTTTTCTTCGCTCTATTTAATCTTTGGTGCTCAATTTAATTAAGTCCTGAAAACACTGTGAACTCACCGATATTAGTAAACTCAGGCTGCCATAACAAAATGCCATAGATAGGGTGACTTAAACAACAGAAATGTATTTCCTCACTGTTCTAGAGGCTAGATATCCAAGATGAAGGTGACGGCATGATTGGGTTTTGGTGAGGACTCTCTTCCTGGCTTGTAGATAGCTGCCTTCTCACTGTGCCTTCACATGACGGAGAGACAACTCTGCCGTCTCTTCCTCATCTTATAAGGACATCAGCTGTATCAGATCAGGACTCCACCCTTACAACCTCATTTAACCATTGCAGTTTAATGGCCCTATCTCCAGTATAGTCACGTGAGAGGTTAGGACTTCAACATATGAATCTTGGGGAAACACACTTCAGTCCATAGTGTCACCTATGCTAGTCTTCAGTGATCTCTCTCTTCTTCCACTTTGAACCCAACTAAGCTTCCATTATTCTGGTCTATCCAATCTGGTCAATTGTTTAATATTAAATAATTTCCATTTATGAAAGCCTTCTATTATCCCTTTTCTTACCTCCTAACATATAGAATTTGATATATAACTCACATAGCATTTTAATATATAATTAGTTATATATTTTATCTTCCCTGATAAATAATAAGCATGTCAAGGGCAGTATTCCAATTGTTTTTTACTGTGTTACACATCAGTGAAACACAGTGTAAAACTCAGTGACGTAAAATGAGGATCACCATTTTATTATCTTGCATAATTTTTGTGGGTCAGAAACTTGGGAAGGTCTTGGCTATATGGTTCTAGATCTAATACTGTCTGTATTAGTCTTCATGTACTATCAGAACGAAAAGTCCAAGGTCAAGGTGCCAGCAGGATTGGTTTCTCGTGAGGTCTTTTTTCTGGCTTGCAAATACCAACTTCTCACCGTGTCCTCATATGGACCTTTTTTTGTGCATGTGTGGAGAGATAGAGAGTAAGAGAGGGAGGGAGGAAGGGAGAGATAGAGAGAGATGGAGAGAGAGAGAGAGAGAGAAGTGAGAGAGAGAGAGAGATCTAATATCTCTCTTCTTATATGGACACCCATCCTAATTGGATAAGGGCCCCACTCTTATGACCTTATTGAAGGCCCTATCTCTAAAAATAGTCACTTTGGGTGTTAGGGCTTCAACAAAGGAATGAGAGGAGGTACATGCAGTCTATAAGAGACTCTTACGTAGTTTAGTCAGGCAGTAGATGGAGCTGAAACATAGGGAGTTGGAGCAGCTGGGAGCTGATTTAGTCTCTCTCCCTTCATCTCTCTCTCCTCTCTCTCTTTCTCCTTCCTTTTATTTTAATGTCCCTCCATATATTCTTAGGATCTCTCTATGTAGTTTCTCCATGTTGACCTTTTTGGGTTTGTTGGACTGCTTACATGGCATCTGGCTTTCCCCAGAGCAAGCGTCTCAAGTGAGTAAGGCAGAAGAACATGGCACTGTTATGGCATTGCCTTGAAAACCACATTACATCGCTTCTGACATACTGAATTTGTTGAGGCAGAAGCCGACCAGGCTCAAGGGAAGGAGACATAGATTCTATCTTCAGATAGGAAGAATATCAAAGTCGCATGGTAAAAAAAAAAAAAAATCATAGAGGTTAGATGGTATTGTTGCTGCTATTTTTGGAAAATATTTGTCACAAGCAGGAATCATGTTTCCATCAGTTTTATATCTTTCATATCTACCACAGGCCCAATATGGGAAGATATTCAATAAATAATTCTCTAATAGGTTAACTGCTCTCAGCTCATGTGCATATGTTTTTCCTGTTGAATCTTCTGGGGGCAGTCTTTTTACATTTTACATATTGTTGCTTATGAATGTAATTGAAAAGATGAGATATACTTAGGATACCAGAAAACAGCATCAGGATTCATAAATAACAGTTAAACATATTTCCATGGCAAGTTTATTAAATTCAAAATGAACCAAGGATGACATTTTATTTGACATTGGCTAATTGGCAATGGTTATGATTTTTCACACTGGATCTTTCCTATGACCTGCCTCTTTAGTTTGAAATAAAAACTTTAGTAGTCAGGGCTCTCCAAAGAAACAAAATCAATGAGATGTATACACACACACATCCACACACACACACACACACACACACACACACACACACACACACACAGAGAGAGAGAGAGATTTTAAGAAATAGGAATCTGCACTGTTCTCAGGCAGGCTCAAGATCCAGGGAAGAGTTTGTATTACAGCTCAAGTCCAAAAGCAGTCTGATGGCAGAATTTCTTCTTCTTTGGGATATGTTGGTTGTTTGCCTACAAACATTAACTGATTGGATGAGTCCCACCCACATTATGGGGTAATCTGCTTTACTCATGGTATATTGATTTAACTATTAATCTTATCTTTAGGTGTGAGTGAGAGAACGGTGACCTTCTCCTGAGGGGCTCGTGACCAGATCACTGTGCTCAAGACCACCTGACTAGCAGGGGACCTGAAGCCAGGTCTGTAGGACTCCAGACCACAGGGGTTCTCCCCTCCAGCAGGTGCCTCTGTGCATAAATAACACCCAGTCCCCACCTGGGGAGCCTCTCCCCGTGTAGATGTGTGCGTGCATGTGTGTGCAGTGTGATGCTCATGGATAACACATTAGAATTCTCAGTGTAATGGAAGAAGTTCCAACTGGAGAAACCAGGTCCCTTGGCAGTAGGATAAGGAAGCTGGAGCTGGAAGAGGCTGAGTGTGGCCCAGAGACCCTCATGGGCACGGCTGCTCCCAGGGGCAGCTGGGCCTTGCCTGCTGACCCTGGGCAGTGCTGATGGGCTACCCGTCCCTGCCACTCTGATCCTCAGCCCCTACTGCCTCCTCATTGATGTTTCTTTGTTCTTTTTAATGTATCTTTATAAGCTGCCTTAAATCCTTTTTCAATGAGGCAGGGCATAAATAGATAAATAAATAAAAATCCCTGTGCTGCAGATTTTAAACCATCTTTCTCAGGGCCCCCTGGTTTGTTGCAGGAGAGATCGATTCATAACTCCTCCGGCAAGTCGCGTCCAGGCCCCCGGGGCTTCTGGGCTCAGAAAAATGAGCTGGTTCTGGAGCCAGGTTTCATCGTTCTGCTAATATTTACAAAGCTCATCCAGCTCCCCCTCCACATGGCTGCTCAGAATGCAGCCAGGAGTCCATCCCTGTCCTGGAGCTGGGAGGGGGGGGCTGGGGCAAGGGCCTATGTGGCTGTGGGAGCTGCCAGCACTGCCCGGACCACGTGTTCCACCCGGGCTGAAGTGCCCAGGCCTTGCAGGCAGCCGGCCACCCAGTGCTGGCTCTGCCCTCGCATGCAGATCAAAGAGATTCCAGGGGCACCCCAACACGAACAACTTGCGTTTGGGGTCCCTGCTATGTGATGCTATAAAAACTGTACCATGGAGAATAAAAAAAAAAAAAAATGCCTTCACTGCAACACCTACACATGTTAGACCAAATATCTAGGTACCATGGCCTAGCCAAGTTGATACATAAAATTAAACATCACAGACACTAAATGATAGGATTGGTCAGTATTTTCACTGGGAACATTTGTAAACTTTAAACTCACATCAAACAGAGATTTTACTTATGAAATTATCAACAATTACTGTCTGTATCCCACAATTTTCTCTTCATTGAATTGACTCTGTATGTACGATCCTCAGTGAGATATGGTTTAAAAAGGTTAGCCTAACTGCAATAATAAACAAACCCACCACTGTCGGTGGCTTAACACAATGAAAATGTATTGTTAACTCCAAAGCCTAAGATCAATGAGGCAGATCAGATACCCAAGTTCTTTCCAGCTGTGCCTCTGCCCTCCTCTCCATTCTCAGCATTCTCTCTTCTTAGCTGGTATGCAGGGAAAGGGAGAGAGTAAGGAGAAGCCCCACCTAGCTAGAAGGGAGGTGAGTAATACTATGTAGCAGTTTCTCAAAGAGTTAGAGAAGATCATAAGTCTTGGTGAACAATCTTAGGCTCATATGTAGGCCATAAGCTAGGGACATGGAATCTGTTCAGCAATGAACCTAGGAGTAGTAACAGAACAGGAAACTCCAACTGAGGAGTGCCATTTAGAGTGCCTTCCCTCCTTACTGGGATCTGGATAAAAATGTACTACTATCCGTTCTGTAAATATACATAAAGTATAGTGCCTCTATTTTAACTTTGTATTTTAGTTTAAGTCTTTAAGAAGAGAGAAGATTCTACAAAATTTCTCTTTGCTGGGAAACAAGAGATTAAAAGCAAGACTCCAGGCTTCAGATCAATCACTGGTTCCATATGGTGAATGTTCTCTTTGATGGCCTCATTTAGAACTTCAAGAAATTTTGTTCAGATTTAACATTCTCATTACATCCCTTGCCAAAGCATCTTAAATGCAAAGCAATCTTAAGTTTAAAAATTTAGAAATTGCTGAGGAGACATACCATTTAGATCTGAAAACTGAAAACTGTGAGATAAAATGGGTGAGAGAGAAAAAAATTCTAGCGCATTCTATACAACTGCTGCTCTCTGAAAATAAAAGTAACAAGACCTTCATTATTGTTTTTAAAGGTCCTGTTCTACATAGAGCTACATTCATTTTTCTGTAGCTTGTAGGTCCCACCCCAATTTAGGAAGGCATCAAATATAGCTGATACAAACTTTTCCTAACATTTGCCACTTCCTTCACCTTTGGAATGAATCCTAAATGGACTTGGTATTATAACTTACATGTTTCTTCTGCTCTTCAAGCAGTATTGATCTTCAAATCCACTTCTTTCTCTTCTAGAAAAATGAACATCTTTGTTTCCGCAGGTTATCCTATATGGCCATTTTCAATGGACAGTAAAAGAAAACACATTCATTTTTTACCCCAAGAACCACTAATTTTATCATTAAATTAACCTTAGCCTACCTTAGAGCTCCTCAGTGGCTACTGATTTTAATCCTTCTCTATAATAGCATCTTATTCTTACTGGGTCTTAGGGATATCTGGGTAACTTAACCATTTTATCTGCAAAGGTCCTTTCCATATTTTATATGGACTTTCACAACACTTATTTTTTTTTCCAAATTATAACGTCTACTGAATTTACCTGTGAATAATTTTCCTGGCACATTTTCCTACTTGAATTTCTAATTTTTACTATCTTCTTTATAGTAAAAAGAACCATGTAATATTTCTTTAAATAGAACAGAAAAGAGAGAATAAGCAGCAGGAAAGTATTCAGAGCCATCATAGTGATAGATTGGCAATATCTTTGTAATTATTTCTATCATAACTCTTACAGTGATAGCACACAATGACTTCAATAGAAGATATATGTATTTAAGTTTTCTTGGGAATGTCAAACACAATATGCTAGAGAGAGGTGCAAGGCATATTGCTGCACATTCATAATGCCAACAAATTGGAAATAACCTTATTTAAAAATTCTTTTTCAAAATGAATGCTTTATTTCCTCTATTTTCTATATAAATGTAAGGTAAAACAGGCAAAAAAATATTCCCAATTTGCACTGGAGAAGTAAGAAAGAGAGAGATCAATATTTAGTGAGTATCCACTTTGGGTCAGGCTCTTTCATACAAATCATCTCATTGATCCTCACAATGATATATCCTAATTGTTATGTGTAATTGTTATGTATAATTGTTCCTATCATATATATGAGAAAATTGTCAACTCAGTTCAAATAATAAATATAAAGTTGAATTGCTAATAAAAGGCCATATAGAGATTTGAATCAACTGTGTGACACCAACTCTGGATGGTTATGACACTATGCTGAGAAGAAAAAAAGCATGTGGAATCCATAGAATGGTTTTGAGCACATTATTAAGTCATCCATGAAAAGAATACTTAGCTATCTTCAAATCTATCCATTTCAGCATTTGGTGAAAGCTGAGCAGATATTATCCAATTAGTCATGATGTAAATTATGTTCAAAATGGTGGTAAAAACTAGATTTGAACTTAACCAGACATTCTTTTCATGATTTCATGGATGACTACGTGAAAATAGCTGAAGGGTCATTAAAAACCCAGGATTGATTACTAAAACATTTTGCTGAATTGTTTTCTTTGGCTCTTTTTGAGAACGGGGAAAATGAATTATCACTTTTTCCAAGTTAAATAGATAAGAAAGAGAATCTCTTTACTTCAGTTTCTTCAACACCTAGATCCTCTGAGAAACATACCATAATGAATTACCCTAACAGTTAAATCTTTCATCCTGTGCGTCTTCAGACACTTAATGTACCACAATACTTTGCATAGTGATTTATGTATGGTCACTTCAGGGTCTGTAAATGTGTTTGGATGATTATATATACTTCTCAGTGAGCTAGTTAATAAGCTTCTTCAGGGCAATGATCAGCTCTTTAAGTGTTTTACTGGAATGCATGCAAGGGGGAGGGATAATTGGAGAAAAGGGCAAGGAGGCAATTATTTTAGCCAAAAGTGTAGAGCAACAAATAAGGCTAAGAAGTAGTGGATGTAAGAAGTAAGAGGAAAGCCAAAGACAATGGTATCATGAGTCAAAAGAAGGAGAATCTAGAATGAGAAAAGAATCAAATACTGTAGAGAGGTTGAGGAGCATGAGGTTGATAGGAGACTACTTGTTTTCAAGGAATTGATTGATGACAATTTTATTAGAGTGATGAAAGAATAAGGCATACTGTAGAGGGTTGATGAATGAATTGGAGACAAGAAAGTAGAGGCAGAAATTGTAAATTATCTTATTTTTTTTAGGATCTTATGGCAAAGGAGTAGAAGAAGCTACAGTGGTAATTTGAAAGGAAATTGAAACTGGAAAAGAGTAGTTGAGGATAAAATATTTGAGCATGTTTAGAGATTAAAAGGAAGGAATAAGAGAATAGGAATAGATTGGGAATAATCATGAGAGGAGACAATATAGGTCAATGTTAATCATGTGTGATCTGGTACCAGAACACTAGAGTTTGAAACTTAGATTTATCTTTTAATATTGTGTAACCTTGGGCAAACCTCAGTTTTGTTGCTTATTTAAGAGGGATAATTAGGGTTGTTGTGAAGATTAAATGTTGTAATAACTTAAAGTGCTTAGCCTAGTGACTGGCATATGGTAAACATTCAATAGATAAAAGCAATTATTATTGTTGTTATTGTTATTGTTCTATTGTTCCTAAATAGAAATTATAGATGAGGGTGTTGGTGCTCAAAAGAACATAAACATGACTTTTTCTTACTGAGGAAGAAAGTACTGATGATGTTATAGTTCACATGTAGGAGGTAAGCTGATGGAGAAAATATCAGATGGACTCAAGTTTGTTTCTTTGATTGTTACAAAGAAGGGGGTTATATTAACTATTGGTAACAAGGATTAATTATATTTGATTTGGTTTGAAGCAACTTTGTTCCATTGACAAAGAGAACTATGAGATAATGGTGAGTAAAATGATGGGTGGAAAATGTTGAAGAATATTACAGATGAAAATATGAATTTCTTGTAGCTTATCTCTACTGTTATTTGATTTTTCTCCAGTGGTGTGCAATATTCCAGCAGAAAGAAATAAGAGAACAGATACTTTGGTTCTTCATGGTTGCATATTGGAGAATTTGTTATGGTAAAAGTTGGGAGGGCCTTGAGACTTGTGAAAGCTAGTAAGAAAAGAGTTGAAGTGGGGTTTAGACTAGATTGGGAAGGAAATGAAACTAGGAAGGAATAACAGATTTGACATTAAATTTGGGTTATGTTGGGTTGTAAAATAAGATCAATAGGGTCAGCTATAGGAGGAGGAAGTTGAATCAGATAAAGGAATTACAGTAGTTCAAAATTTCAGGGGTATAGATGTTGAAAGTAATAATGATCCCCCTGTTTATTGCTCAAGTTGAGTAAAGATAAATTAACAGAAGTAGATTCATTTTCTGTAAATGCAGCACAGAACCCACTGAAAATTAGGCCTAAGACTTAATTATGAGGGCATATCTGCCCTATTATTTCATGGTCAAAACTTTTACTGGGAAGGTATGGAATCCTGAGATCTGGGATGGGGACATCAAACTCAACACACTTGAAAACCTGCATCCCCACATTCACCTGAACCCAACCTGCAAAAGTGGCCCACTCTTCTTTGTTGAAGACTAGTGCTCTACCCCCTTCTTGAAGACGATGCAGACAACACATGCTCTCCTCCATTTCTCCTCTTACCAAGTCTCAACATAACCCAGCTGGAGTAAATTCTGGACCTTCTGTAGAAAAGAAAGGACTTAGACAACATACATCAGCAAGAGCCTGGAGAAAACGTATAGGATTCTGGAGATAACTGAGTCCAAGGAGAACAGAACATAGTTGGATAAGACAGTTTATTGATGTGGGTGTGCTTTCTTTTGATATAAGATTTAACACTTTGTCGAAGACTCAGGAAATGCTACTAAAATGCAGCTAAGCTGGTTCTTAGGGGCTTGGAGAAGGCAATGGTCCACACTTGATGAAGCAGAAATGCCAGATTTGCTGTGGCAGACAATGGAAGAAGAAATAAAAAGACTCAGAGATCATGCTGGAGAGATGTAGTAGGTAAGCCTAGAGGATACTCCATTTTCCAAAGCAATAAGAAATGTTCTGGTGGAAGGAACCAGCATCACTAAGAAGCTCAGTGGTGGCTGTCCTCTGTAGATTATGGCTGATGATAGGAGATAGTGGTAAAGAACTGGGGTCACTAATAGCAATGAAAATGATAGGACTGTGAAATGATAGAAGCCAGGTAATAGTACTCAACCATCTGAAGCAAGGTAATGAATGGCAATGTCAGAGAGGCGCATGTGTATATATGTGTGCAAGAGAGTATGTGTGTGTGCTGATTCACAGAAAGCTATGGAAACAGTTAGTAGAATATGGCATTCCTAGTGGTGGGATTTAAACTCTACAAAACCCATTGGTTAATTACACCATTAATTAATGGTGAGAGTAGTCTAGGGACTGCTCAAAAGTATAGGACAAATTATTACAACTCATAATTCCCATCATTTAGGAATATTACTCAGACCCATTCACAAGTAACTGGAAGATTTCAGTTTTCACTGGGTCTCAGAGCAGGTCCAGGATCAACATCACATACTCTGTGTATGTGTTTGCATTTCCTGCCACTAAGCCTCAACCAACACCACTATTTGTGTGCTAATAGAGTGCATGATCCACTGAAGTGGTATCCCACATAACTTCACTTAGGAGCAAGGGACTGTCTTTGTAGCATAGAAAGTACAATAGTATTTCACAAATTGCTTTACCTAGAAGCTGCCAGCCTATAGAACAATGGAGCAACATCTTAAAGCTGCAGCTAAGGTAACCAATTGGAAATGATACTCTGTGAGAATGTGGTATTTTCTTCTAAGATACAGTATGCACTCAAAGGCAAGTGTTACTATGAGGATGTAGACTTCATGAATCTAAAAACCAAGAGGTGAAGGTAGAAGTCCCACTTATCATTATTCCCAGTGACCAACTGGGAGAATTTATGCTTCCTGATCCCACATTTTAGGTTCTGAAAATCTAGAGTTCTTGTTCCCTGGAGATGGATGCATCTACCAGGAGAAACAACATGAATCAGGTTAAAACTGAAGCTATAGCTGCTATCTGGTCTCTTCAGGTGTCTTGTGTAAAGAGAATAGAAAGAACTCACTCTGTTGGCAAGGATAATGAACCCTGATTACCATGGGGAGGAAAGACCAATGTTATATAATGGAGATAAGAAGAATACATCTAGCTCCCAGCTGTTCTATCATGCCATTTCTTGTTATGCAGTGGCCAGTTTTGGTGATAAGTGTACAAGTAGAGCAGATATGGTCTGAGAAGAGCATGGTGTCCAGGGACTCAGATCCTGTAGGGATAAGACTCTGAGCTGCTCCACAAGGTAATCCATCTAGACCAGCAATGGGGCTGGCTGAGGGTAAAGGGAATCTAGAGTGGATTGTGGAAGAGGGAGATGATAAGTATTGATGGTAGATATAAGGCCAGAAGCTATGATAAAGCTATAGTTTCTCCCACTAATCTTCCTCTTGAAAGTTTTATCAGGAAAAGTGAACATATGAGCTTATCTTAAATGGGGCAAACTTAATTTGACTTACATTTGACTTAAATTATGCGGAGGGTAGACTGAATGGACACTGTGGTAAACTGTTCAGATCTCTCCTTCATGACCTATTTATTCATTTCCCCAGCTTCCAGGAGTATTGGCTGCTCTTGACTCAGAGTTGAATACCTCTCCAGTGATTGTCTTCGCCCAATGGGACCTGCCTTACAAAAGGTCATGCCCTCTCCTTGGGATCAGCCTTGCATCAAATGATTGGTCAATATGGGGTTTTAGGAACTCAGCCTTTTCCCCCAGGCACATATGAAGGGTTAACTCAGCTCTAGGACTCCCTGTGTGATCTCCTCAGTCCCCTGTTGCCATTGTAACAGTTCAGTTTCCCTTTCTGCCCTATGCTGCTCTCTTCACTTTCTTATAAATCTTGTTCCTAAGAGCACTCTTCAAGAAAACTCCTACAGATGCTTAATAAGCAAGACCACCCTTCATCTAGAACAGGCCCTAGTGCATAGTGGACACTCTAAAAATGTTAGCCGAATCTATGGATAAATGAAGTTTTTAGTAGTATATTCTAATTTTCATACTGCTGCTAATGTCCAAATTAGGTGTGGTATTTAGAACAAAGATGACTGCTATAGTTTGTATATGTTTTGTGTTCTGCTCTAAATATCATGTTGAAATTTAATTCTCAGTGTGGTAGTGTTGGGAGGTGGGGCCTGGTAGGAGGTGTTTGGGTCATAGGGGTGGACCCCTCATGAATGGCTTGGTGTTGGCTTTGTGGTAATGAGTCAATTTTTTGTTCTATTAGTTCCTGCAAGAACTGATTGTTAAAAGAGCCTGGCACCTCACTCTCTTTCTTTTTCTTCTCTCATCATGTGATCTCAGCACACACCAGCTTCCCTTCCCCTTCTACCATACATGGAAGCAGCCTGAGGCCCTCACCAGATGCAGATGCTAGCACCATGCTTTGTGTTCAGCCTGCACACAATCATGAGCCAAATAAACCTCTTTTCTTTATAAATTACCCAGCCTCAGGTATTCGTTTATAGCAACACAAATGGACTAAGACAATGTAACTCTTAGAAAATTCAGCCTTCTTTAGTTGTATGACTGGGTAAAATATTTAATTTCTATGAATTTTTTTTCTTTGTCAGTATACTAAGGATAATACTACTGCATTTATTTTTAATTGCTGCTGTAATAAACTACCACAAATGTAGTGACTTTAACAGTACAGATTTATTATTTTATTGTTCTGTAGATGTGACACACAGAATAACAGCCCTCTAAATATGTCTACATCCTTATCACCAGAACCTGTGACTATTTTGCCTTATGTGGTAAAAGAGACTTTGCAAGTGTGATAAAGTTAAGGATTCTGAGATGGGGAGATTATTCTGGATTATATGTGGGCCCAGTGTAATCACAAGGGGCTTTACAAGAGGGTCATAGTCAAACAAGGAAAAGATGGAAGCAGAGGTTGGAGGGGTGCAATTGCTGGCCAGTGCTGACATCTTGATTTTAGCCTGGTAAAATCCATTTCAGAATTCTGACAACCAGAATTGTAGAATAATAACTTTGTGTTGTTTTAAAGCTACAAATTTTGTGGTAATGTGTTATATGAGCAATAGAAAATAAATACAATAGGTTAAATCTGACATGGGTATCCTGTGAAAATCAAGGTGTCAAACATGCTGCATTTCTTTCTGAAGGCTCTAGGAGTAATCTGTTTCCTTGTCTTTTCTGCTTCTAAATACCACTGGATCTTTAGATCCTGGACGTATTCCTTCCTTTTCAAATTCAGCAACACTGCACCTTTCCTTAACTGACTACAACCAGGAAAGTTTCTCGACTTTTAAGGATTTGTGTGAATAGATTAGACCTGCCTTCCCATCTCGAGATCCTTAATTTAATCGCATCTTCAAAATATATTTTTGAATACAAATATTTTGAATATGTAAAGTAACATATTCACAAGTTCAGGAGATTAGGATGTGGACATCTTTTGGTGCTGGGGGGTTTGCCTTATTTTGCCTGCCACACCTACCTACCTTGTAAAGGATTAAGTGAGATGACATTGATAAAACATAAACAGAACATAATGCATTAACATATTCTTCCTCTCTGGAGATCAATTTCATATTTTAATTCCTCTTTGTCTGTTATGACATAATTGTTATACTATCCAAATTAAATATTATAGTGATTTGGTAGATGTTATTTTAGTTTAATTCATTGAAACTGTTAAGTATCTTTCCTGACTTCCTTAGCCATCTGAACTTAAATTAAAATTATTGGAGAAGTATGAGAATTACTGGGTCAAAATGATTTCAAATCCAAACTTTAGTTTTTACATGAGAACTAAACCTTATCCACTCAACAGATATTTACATAGCGGCTAGTATCTGCCAGGCTCTCATCAAGCACTGGGGGTCCAGTAACGAATAAATGGTTCTAGAATTCATGTAGATTCTAACTGAACTTGAAGGCAAATTGTCATTTTTCTCACTCCATGTTGAGTGAAACAAGCCAAACCCAGAAAGACAAATCTGACATATTCTCACTTATATGTGGGAGCTAAATTTTAAAACAATTGATCTCATGGAGACAGAGAGTATACTGATGGTCACTCCTATTTCTTATGTATATGATGGCAAATGGAATCATCAACATAAGAGAAAATTATTATTTGCTTAAGGACTACCTTTTTCTTTTAGTACTGTTTTAATTCTTGCTTTCCTATACCGTAGCTTATATTAAGTATACTTTTATTCAACTTCTAGATCTGTGGGTTCTCACAAAGTTCATGTTTGTACTAAATCATAAATTGGATATGTCATTAAACATATATTCAATTAGAGAAATAATTAAATTGTTAACCATGAATTTTGGCAGTTTACCAGTTCTGTTTTAGCTATTTTGAGGTCACATTTGTGATTATGAAGCCTTACATATGGCAATAGTCAGCAAAAACAACTGATTTAATCAATTGTGATTATATATAAAAAGATGCATGACCAAAACCTTTTACATGTATAACTGAATGAAAAAAGTATATTTTTATTCACTGAAAATAAAGTTGTTTTTAGAAAAGAAACTTTCCTTGCTTAGGAAAATAAATAAAGATATGTGACTTTAAGTCACTTGGAATTAGAAGGAAAAACACCAGGGAAAGGGGCCTGAAGAAGATTTAGTGAAAATGCTAGAGCAAAATTACTTTTTCGTGTAGAAAAAAAGATAATAAGCCAGAATTTGGGGTCTTAAAAGTAGCAATGAGAGGAGAAAGAGAGAGATGGAATTAAACAACATGGAGAAAATGCAGAGCTTAAACTGGCAGAATTGTTCAAAGAATTAAAAGAAACCCAAAATATCAAATACAAAGTTGTTTTCTTCCTAATCTCCACCTAAGCAAGCTTTCTGTAAAGTGTGTCCCTTCAACACATGGAATGGGGTTCTTTTTGGTTAAAGTTAAAGAAAGAGGGTTGAGGTCCTCATCTGAGCTAATACAGACCAGACAGGAAAGAACAACTTGATAACACAGAATCAAGACTAAAAATTCAGTAGAGGTGGTTCTGGAAAAGGAAAATTCCTGAACTTTCAAGGTAATCTTATTCCTGAGAGGTAGAATGAACCAACCTGACTCTGGGTTACACAGTGTGACCTCAAGGTGCACAGCAATCATTTCTATATTACAAGCTGTATGACTTTGTTCAAATCACTTTGCCACTTTCAGTCTCAGTTTGTTCACCTACAAAAAATTGAATAAAAATAGGGCCCACATAAGTGGGTTGCTGTGGGAATTAAATATTATCATTGCAATTGTCCTTATGTTGCCATTACTACTGTTAGTCTTTTTCTTTTTCTTTCTTTCATCCCTAGAGGGTAGTGATTATTATAATAGTCCTGTTAAAAATAATGAAGATTCATGGGCATGGGGACAAAGAAGAATTGAGGTGGATATAAATAGAATTAATCTCTTTTTTCCCCTATTCATCCGAAATTCTTCAAAAGTAATCTATATTCACTGTCTCTTCTTCCTTGTTCCTATTCACTCATCAACCCTCTTGTCTTTCTGCTACCAATTACTATTCATTCTTAAAATGCTGCTCACATAAAGGATGTAAATGTGCCAATTGCCAAAATTAATTGATAGTGTCCCTCCTTATTTTCATTGTACCTTTTCTTCATTGACACTATTGATCACAGGCTCCTTCTTGAAATACTCTACACTCTTCTGTATTCACCTCTCCTGGTTCTCCTCATGCATATCTATTTCTTTTTGGTTCCCTTCATGAATATCTTTTCTTCCAAACACCATCCCCCCCCACCATTACCATCTCTACCGCCAAATATTATTATCTCTTTTAACCCCCACCCCCATCCCCGCCCCCACTCCTACCTAGGCTGAGAGCAGAGAAGCACAGCATCCGATACAGGTAGTTGGCTCGGTTCTCCACAATGACAGCTACAGGCACATTGAGGACCGTGTTGTCTGGGAGTGGATCAGGACTGAACTCAAAAGGTGTGGGGTTCTTGCAGCTGCACACACTCCCATAGCCCTCAACTTTGCTGCAGAAGTGTATGTGATGATGGCTCGGCTCTGTGCCTGCCCAGTGGCACTCTGCCTCTTCATCTGAGCTTGGCAGCACGTCTGTCTTCCTCAGGACTGGACACCCCCAGGAGGAGAGGGCAGGTGACTTAGAACATTTCTCCCTGTGGATAGGACATCCTTTTTATCCCACGAAGGCCCAGGAATCCCTCCAGCCCAGGGAAGGGCCTCAGCAGAGCCTTGGCTGTGTCTTTAAGGCGGAAGGATTTACTGACCGCGCAGATGAGCACTCCGCTGGGCGGTCGGATCATTGAGAAATAGTACCATGGTCGCATCCTCCTGAGGCGAGCCGGTGCCAAACACATGGCCTTTGGCCTCGTTGAGGTGACGTGGCTGCTCCGACCTTGCTCCCAGGCCTCGTCCTCCAGCACCGTGGTGCCATCCTGGACCTGCCGGGACCGCTGCCTCTGTGCCTGGGGGCTCCAGGTGGCCTAGAGCCTCGTCACAGTCTTGCTCTGACCCTGGGTCTTCATTGGCTCCACCGATTGCTCGGCGAGTGTCCAGGGTCGACTTAATGTTGACAGTGGCAGTCACCAGCAGGAAAAGCACGACCTCTGCCTGACAGAATCTCCTCGGGGCCCGCTTGTTGTCAGTTTATGCTTCCAGGTAAGATTCCAGCTCCTCTTCTTCCGAGCCCCAAAGGGCTTCATGAGGGGGGTGGGCTTCCAGTTGTCCATGCCGGACTCGGGGGTCACCGATGTCCTGGCCAGCCCTCGACGTCAGAAATAGCCCAGGTCCCGCTCCGACCGCACTACCCGGCCTGGCACCGCGGCCTCATCCTCCTCCCTGCCGCTCGCGGCCCCGCCCCCCTCAAAACTCTGAGTAATTTTTAAAAATTTACTTAACAAGTGCCTTCAGAAACGCTATGGAATCCTGGGCATGGTGAGAATTTCCTTTTAGAAATATTTAAATCGTTTCAATTCCAATTACCTCAAACCATGGCCCTATAATACAATATAAAGCCTCCCGGCAGCCATTAGGCTGTGTCAGCCCTTCACACACGTGCACGAAGCTCCTTTCCTCCTTCGCGTGTGGCTCCACTGTCTGGATAGCTCCTACTTCATCAGCTTACATCTTAAATTTCACTACTTTCAATCTATCTTTAAAACTTGTAATCTAAGTCAGGCTTCCACCTACCCCATAATATTTTCACATAGTACCTCATCGATTTTCTTCTCAGCCACAGTTTACAATTTATAGACATATTTGATTATTTATTTAATTAGCTTCTTCCTCACTATTAGTTCCATTGGATCAGAGGCTCTGTCTGTGTAGTTCACCGATGATCACTGTATTGATGGCACAGTTTAACTAGTACTTTGTACTTTGTTGAGTGCATAGCAGTTGCTCAAAATTGTTGAATAGATAAAATCCCTGTGAGGTGGAGACTCAGAAGGAAGAAGCAATGGTAGCTAGAATAATAGAAATTTAAGGCAGGCTTACAAGGCACGTTTTGGCACAGGAAAAACTGAAGGCCAGTTCTCAGAAATCGAATCCAAGGGCAGGGCCAAACTAGGACCTGTTTAAGTTTGTCCTTTACAGGTAGACCAGTCTCTAAGAGTGAGTGAGAAGGCAAAATGAATATTTGCTTTGAGATTATTCTCCCATGTGAGCTTGGCGAAAGAAATGCCCACGTAAATTTGAGACTAGGTGATTATGCATGAAAGCTATGGGTGCACATCTGACCAAAAGAACTCAATGGTTTACTTAGAGAAAAGCATACAGAATTAAGTGTTATAATGGCATTTTATGTATTAGGCAGCCAGCATTTGGTCATGCAGTGTGTTTCACAGAAATCATCCTAGCCCAAATTAACAAAGAAAGGACAGATTGTTTAATAAATAGTTTTCAAAAACTAGATCACTCTATGGAGAAAAATAAAACTGAATTTCCACCTAATCCTACAAAGTTGGATTTCAGGTAGATTAATCCTGTAGAGTTAATAGAATAGAATATAAGATATATAAATATATCTCCTATATATATATAAAAATATATAAAATATTTTTGTTAGCTAAGGTTAAGGGAAGATGTTAAAAAACTTTAAAAGTATAAATCATGAGGCCAAAAAATTAATTAATTTGATTATATCAAAATTGAAGATTTTTAAAGAAATTATGGGGATCCTGAACAAAATTAACAGCTATAAGAATCTGTTATTTACAATACCTAAAACTAAAAGAGACACATATCAACAACACATAAGGAACTTTGCAAATAAATAAGAAAAATACAAAAGAAAATCTACAATGAAACATAGGCAAGGTAGGAACAGACTATTTACATAAAAAGTACCCAAACAGTTGTCAGACATATAAAGGATATTCAATACCAAGTCCAGCTGGGATAAATGAAATATGGTAGATATACTACAGAATATGATGCAACAGTTAGAAGGTACAGCCTGGCTGTATACAGCAACATGGGTAGAATTTATGAAACAATGTTGTGTGAAAAAATAATAATGACAAAAAATGACGGGCATGTAGTATTTACTAAGTATCAGTTACTGTTCTGAGCCCATAACAACACTGTGACATATTATATCCACATTTTACAGATGGAGAAACTGAGATATATAAGGTCACATAATTAGTGGATGTTCTAGGATTTGAACTTGGGCAATCTGGTTGTAGAATTCTTGCTTTGAAGCAGTCACTGTATCCCTAAGAACTACAATAAGAGCTGTAATGGAAAGAAAATTTTTTTAATTATGCATATCAAACTATGATACATGTTTTTGTAGGCTACATTAATATTAAAGGTATCAAAGCATATTAGAATAGAAAAATGGAAATTATTAAATAAATACATCAAGAAAGGATTCTTGCACAGTACAACATTAAGTGTGCCAAAATATAGGCATAGGATTAATTTAACTCCTTGGAAAAATGAGAGTAAGTAAATTTAACTTATAAAGATTTTATACTTAAACACGGTTTTTCAAGCATTAATATAAGAAAAGGCCAAGAAGCAGTTCCAGCAATAACTCTAGACACAGTAGCTGGTATAAGGTGTAGATGCTGATGAATAAAAAATGTGAGGCACAAAGAGAAAAAATCAGAAAGTGGAAGAAGTGGAAGAGGAATCATCAAGATGGTAACAAAAGAATATTCTTTTAGCCACTTTGATGAGAAGGATTAGGACTTTTTGTTCCTCTTGTCCTGGTACACAACACCGAGGAGTTCACAGTTGAGGACTTGAACATTTTACCTACCTTAGTCAGAAGTCAGCTTTCTGTAATTTGGCTAATGAGGAGCACCAAGAGCTGGATTTCTTATCTCTTCTGTACCTAACTTAAACCTTTTAACATAAACTCTGTTCTTACTGAATAGCCATAAATTTAATTCAAATAAAGAATTGTTTTCTGTTTGGATTCTTAAAGTATGCCTGATAAAAACATGGGCTTAGACACATAGGTGCTACAGTAATAGGGTATTGGGCAGGTGGGAGGGGGGAGGGGGGCGGGTATATACATACATAGTGAGTGAGATGTGCACCATCTAGGGGATGGTCATGATGGAGACTCAGACTTTTGGGGGGAGGGGGGGAAATGGGCATTTATTGAAACCTTAAAATCTGTACCCCCATAATATGCCAAAATAAAAAAAAAATAAAAAAAAAAACATGGGCTTTGATATAAGTCCCCAAATCACAATGATCAGAGAATTGGAAACATAAAACTCACAGAACAAAATAAAATAAATCTGGGGATATTTTTCATTCCCCAATTTTATGTAATGCAACTGGAGATTAGCAGTGGGAACATCTGTGTCAGACTTGGAGCCAGTAAAATGCAAGGCAAATGGCAGGGCCTAAAAGAGAGCATGACCTTGTTTGGAGGTGCCCATGGTTGCTTGTGTCTCTTACAAGCAGAGGTAGGTTATTAGATTAAATTTAAAGAGTGGCAAGTAAGCTACCTTATAAGGACAATAACTGTCCTCAGAATTTTTCTTATTAGTCTCCTGAATCACCTTTTGCTTTCTTCTAAAAGAACTGAGGGTCTTTTGGAACTGCTTTCTTCCACCTTAACGTAAGTTAAAATATTTGGTCTGCTAAAATTTTTAAAAAATCTTCATACAACAGATGATAAGAGGGTAAAGGGATCTTAATTTTTCCTTCATTTTTTCCAACTCTCTCCCTGTTATTTCTAATATGAGTGCTAGCTAATGAATGGTGGATGGGTCTGAGGAGGCTATATGATCTATATATCTACAGTGGAAATTAGTATAGGAAACACTTCTCACATACTCTGCATTCTTGGGATAATCATGCTATTGCTGTTTTAAATATACAACCTATGCTCTTTTGCTTTTCTGTCTCTGCTCTTCATTTTCTCCTCCTCTTATAAGTCTCCCTGTCTATCTCTACCTTATAAAATTTATTCTTTTCCTTGAAGCTGCCTCCAGACCCCACTACCTTGACTATAGTTTTCCAAATCTGTTCATCCTAAATTAAATCTTACCACCTCTGAGTTTCTATAGAGCTGTGTTTTAATTCTATTCTGTCACCTGTCACTTCTTCCTAGGACTATAGTAATCTGTGTATACATGTTTTGCTCCCCTATCTTGTTCATCTTTGCTTCCCTTATAGTGAATGTTTGCACAGGGTAGGTTCTCAATGAGTGAATATTGAATTGAATTAGAATGTTTCAAACATAGTGAGTGTAGTTTTTTAGCAAGCTAAATCTAATGGTCCTATATAGGGTGAATTGGAGACTGAGAGGTCACAGAGTTAGAAAAAAATGTTTACAAATACATTGTGATCTTAAGGCATGAAGCAATAAGGGTTCAAAAGGACAGTGGCTGTGTACAGGAGAGAAAATGGTGATTTGTGGGGAGATACTGGAGGAAAAATGCTAGATTGTTATGGATGATGATGATGGTGATGATGGTAGCAATGAAGATGATAGCTTATATTGTATAGTGGTTTACAGTTTATGTAGATGATTTCAGAATTATCTATGCTGATCTGACTCCTGGGAATCAAGTGAAGTGATGTGATAAATAATTATGTGTTAAAGTGATGCATGGCATTTTTGTATTTTTCCCAGAAAGGCTTGTTAGCTTCAAAGTTGGAAAAGATAAATAGCATAGAATGTGTTGACAACTTAGAATTCAGGTTAATCATGGCAATTTAAGAGTTACTGCGCTTCTCCTGCTCATCAGGGGGTAGTCAGAAGATTTATCCAAGGAACAGTCTTAGAAATTCATTATAACAATTCCCTAATAATGAATTTCAAATACCAGTGTTATTTTTAGCAAACATTTATTTAACTCCCATGGATTTTGTGGGAGCTGTATTATCCCTCCTGAGGAATGGAGACAGAGCAATAGTTCTTCTCACCTGGGGAGACATTGGCTTCCTGCTTGTTACATATTTGTGCAAAGGCTAAAGTGAATGTCTTTGCCTTCAGAGAGCAAAGGGCACAGGAAGTTTTTAAGAGAATGCTATTGGGTCACTTACATTTGTACCATAGGAATGCAGAGCTATAAAGAAAGCTGACTGCAGAAACCTTAGGAACCAGGGTACTCTTATTATTATAGAATTACATATTTTGGAGTGTGCTGACAAATGTCTGTCTATCCTTTTAATCAGATTGATTGGAATACACAGCACCACATGCTTAACAGGTAAAAAATGAAGAAATTTAATGTGTGTACACCTTTAATTGAATTAGTTATATTTTTTGTTCTTGTTTTTCCCTTCAATTTTCACTTGTGGAAAGGGCTTGAACTTTGTCCTGTTGTGGGACAGAGAAGAATTATATTATTTTGAGATATACATTGGTGCTAGGCACCATCTGGGTCCCACTTTCCTCTTTATGACCAGCAGCAAAAGGGAGAAATTGTTAGAAGATTAGTTCTAGAGCTGGATCCTGGGAAGAGTAAAGCTTTTAAGTTCTATTTTATAGTGGAAATGCAAGACAACCATGTGGTTTGGGCCTGAAAGGAGACTGCAAAGTTCCACAGAGTATGAACAGGAGGTAGAGTGGCAGAACCCTGTAGGTAGAAATAGTCCTCTTGGTAGGTCAGGGGTCATTGCCTTGGCTCAAGTGAGGTTAACTGGGTACAAGCAAGACCCCAGCAAGTATAAACCTGATGTAGATGAGACAAAAGTGGTCTCATTGATTAGGCGCAATCAGAAAATAAGGCCCTATTTCTGCAGCATCAACTCCAGTACCATGACCTAGTGTGAATAGAGCTGCTGGTGTAGGATGAATAGGAAGGGTATTGGATAGGGAACACTCACTGGCAACAATTGGGATTTAACAGGGGACAAATGGATTGTAGCTAGCTAAAAGGAAAAAATGAGCTTTGTTCTGTTATTGTGGGATTGGCAGAAAACTGATAATATGATTGGTAGAAGGCTGTCCTTTAAAGTAAGATTTCAGAATGTCTATATGGGAAGCAGCCTCTTTTATAGTTCTTTTAATGGGGTATCATAAAAAGGGATCTGCTGAAAAGGTCTCCTGGGCATGAAATATTTCTTTTCTAAAAAGAAAACACATTGTATTTGCTCTTTACCCAATGGTTGTGACTTTTAGGAGAAGAAACACACAGGTGAGGGAAGAACACATTTGTCCCAGGTATTGTATGGCTCATAAAACCACAAGGAAAACAAAGGTTTGAAGACTGTTGACTGATTTGTATGGTATGTTAGCAAAAGGCCCAAGGCAAACTGAAAGGGGACTCAGAAATCTTTGATATCTGCAATGATTCTGGGACCTTTAAAATATGTGCCCTTTATAACTCCTTATTGGATTATTATAGTTTGCTGACCAATATGGTATGAAAGTTCAATCTTTTCCACATATTTGTTTCAGTTGTTCTGTTTCTGATAACCATGACCCCAGGGGTGACCACAAATGGAATTTTATACTTAGAAAAATAAATAATGGAAAATACTGAGCACAAGAATGGAAATAATATATATCGGGCAAAGTGAAATTGAGTCTTTCTTTAGAAAGGGAATGGAAATTAAAGAACCATCTAAAAATAAAGTACAAAGAAATCTATTTCCAAGACTGCAACTGAACTTTGTATTTATTCTTCCAAAAACATCTGCATTACAGAATTGTATAAACCCCACATCTATTAATCCAAAAGTCCAAAGATTATTATTGAGACAAAGCTTCAATTTCAACAAATGGTCATATTAACAATCTGCTTAATTTGAGGGGAATGAAATTACATGATTTACACAATGTTTTTATCTATTAATAATTTTATTAGAACATTATAATTTATTAGAATATCTATTATACATTAAATGAGGCAGGAACTTTTAAAGTAAATAAATTAGAAACTATCTGTCAGAAAGAATAAATCAGGAGACTAACATGTTACTTGTTACTTACTAACATGTTGCATGTTACTTTATACTAGCCATTATGCTAATTTACTTATATATATCATCCTATTTCAATTTCAAAGAAATGATGACAGCAGAACGACAACCACCAAATATAGAAAAAATGGTGGAATTTAAAGAATCGCCACTTTACAACCATAATAGCAACATTTAATTCAGCAAGAATAATTAATAGCTTCTGGGGATGGCAAATTTTAATGATAAACACATATTTACATAGTTACAAAATATATTCATGCCCTGCATAATGATGTTTGGGTCAACAATGGACCTCATATATGGTGGTGGTCCCACAGGATTGGCATACTGTATCTTTCTTTTACTTTTTCTATGTTTAAATATGTTTAGGTACAGAAATATTTAGCATTATGTTACAGTTGCCTGCAGTATTAAATACAGTAACATTCTGTATGGGTTTGTAGCCTATATAGCCTAGGTGTATAGTGTGCAATATCATCAAGGTTTGGGTAAGTACAATCTATGAAGTTCACACAATAATAAAATCACCTAATGATGCATTTCTCAGAATGTATCCCTGTTAAGCGATTCATGACTGTATCCTCCCACAAACCATTAATACTAACAAAAAAAAGAAAAAAAAATAGTAACTATCTGTTACAGAAAACAGACAATAGTCAACAAATGATCAAAATTAGCATTCCTAATAAGGAGCAGTGGATATCATATACCACTGAATGAGATACTCTGAAAAGGTAATAGCATCATGTTGTGTTATTCCAACCAAGATGTATAATTATGAAGAAAAAATCAGAAAATACACAGGATATTCTATATGGTAACTGGCCATAGTCTTCAAAATTGTCAATGTCATGAAAGACAAAGAATAATGGAGATACATAACATTGATCTGGGAAAGAACTACTGAGTAATACTCCCAAAGCGCAGGCAACCAAAACAAAATTGGACATGTACGATCACATCAAGCTAAAAAGCTTCTGCACTGCAAAAGAAACAATCAACAACATGAAGAGACAACCAACAGAATAGGAGAAAATATTTGCAAGCTACCCATCTGACAAAGGATTAATAATTAATAGAGTACATAAGGAGCTGCAAAAACTCAATAGGAAAAAAATCAGACAATCTGATTGAAAAATGGGCAAAGGATCTGAATAGACATTTCTCAAAAGAAGGCATACAAATGGCCAATAGGTATATGAAAAAATGTTCAACATCAATAGTCAACAGAGAAATGCAAATCAAACAACAATGACATATCATTTCACCCCAGTTAAAATGGCTTTTATCAAAAAGACAGGCAATAACATGCTGGCAAGGATGTAGAGAAAGAGAAACCCTTGTATACTATTCGTGGGAATGTAAATTAGTGCAACCACTATGGAAAACTGTGTGGAGGTTCCTCAAAAAACTAAAAATAGAACTACCATATGGCCCAGCAATCCCACTGCTGGGTATATATCCAAAGGAAGGGAAATCAGTACATTAAAAAGATATCTGCACTCCCGTGTTTATTGCAACACTATTCACAATAGCCAAGATATGGAATATACTTAAGTATCATATATCAACAGATGAATGGATAAAGAAGTTGTGGTACTTACACACAAAATAGAATATTATATAGCCACAAAAGAATGAAATCCCGCTGTTTGCAACAGCATGGATCAAACTGGAGAACATTATGTTAAATGAAATAAGCCAGACACAGAAAGACAAACCTTGCATGTTCTCACTCATATGTGGGAGCTAAGTATTAAAAACAATTGATCTCATGGAGACAGAGAGTAGAGTGACAGTTACGAGAGGCTGGGAAGGGATCGGGATAAAGCAGGGATGGTTAATGGGTACAAAAATATAGTTAGATAATTAGATAGAATGAATAACATTTGATAGCACAACAAAGTGACTATAATCAACAGTAAGTTAGGGTATACTTAAAAATAACTAAAAAAGTGGAATTGAAATGTTCCTAACACAAAGAAATGTTAAGTGCCTGAGGTGATGGCTACACCAATTACCCTGATTTGATTAATTCACATTGTATGCCTCTATGAAAACATCACATGTACCCTATGAAGATATACAACTGTTATTAGATAGATAGGATCTCTGGCTCTTCTGGGGACAAGGATGCCCTGCCTTGATTCTTCCTTGAGCAACTGCCCCACCTGGAAAGAAGGATAAGGGCTGGCACTCCATTTTGGTGTTGCCCCACCCTTAATCCTATGCCAAGCAACTGCTACAGCTGGGGAAGGAGGGAATGCTTTACCAAACTGGGAATCCCTCAGCCTAGGCATAATGGGATTTAGAAAGTGCCTTAGAGTGACCTAAGGCTAATTATTATATCATTAGCTTAAATCTACATTGTGATTCATTCTCCCCTGGCAGGACTTTCAGAGAAGGAGTTTGCATACGCAGATATAACCTTAAGAACACCTGTAAATCTTTTGGTAGCATCCCACACCTCCCTTCCCCTGACCAGGCCAATAAAAGGAAACAACTGGAGAATCTCTAGAGAGAGAGAGTCAGTCAGTAAGTCAGTGAGTCAGTCTGTTAGTCTTTCTCTCTCCACTTGTGGAGACAGACCTGTTTTATTTTATAATAAAAGCCACTCATGTGAAACTGCTTCATGCTTGTAGGTCATTCCATTGCACTGGCCCTACTTGTGATTTTTTTACCAAGCAAGGAACCAAAGAACTAGGAAAACAGTCCTCCAAGAGGCTGGACCTAAACCTTGGTGTGTTTGGTCATTCTTCAGCCAAGAGCACACCAAGAACCAAGAGCAGACTGCCACCCTGACACTTTGTACCAATAATAATAATAATAAATATATTATATATATATATAAGAATAAAGAAGACAAAAGGGAAGGAAGTTGTCAAACTTTTAAATAAGACAATGTAACCTTGATACTGGGGTCACCATGTATGAAGGTTATCAAGCATAGTCTATATCCTGCTTGCCAAGCTGTGAGCCCTGCAAAGGCTACTCCAGCCAGTGGGAATTTATATAAAGATGCTACTGAGGCTTCTTGTTTGAAACCCAAACCTGAGAAAGCACAAAAAGTAAGCCAAAGACTAATTTCTCTTATGATTATATATGTAAAATTACTAATAAAATAATACAGTTGAAAACAGATATTAAAAGAATACCATGTTTTAACTAAGGAGGTTTTATTTCAGGAATAGGCAAATAGTCATTATTAGAAACTCATAGCTCTGTTCTCTAAGAGATCAAAGAAAAATAAAATGTAATTATTTTAACAATGATAGATTTGATAAAATTTAACATCAAGTCCTAATATAAACAGTCTGGAAACTAAAAATATGTTTTCTTAACATGATAAAGCCAAATCACACCCAAAGATGAAAACACTGAGCATTCACATCAAAATCAGAACCTCAGTTCTCCCATTACAGTGGATATAATAATGCTACATTTCAGGGTTGCCGTGAGAAGAGAAAAAAATGTTGAAAATAGCTAATAAGCATATATGAAATAAGATGGAAGTAATGAAACAAAGTATATCAGTCATTATAACAAATGTGATTGTGGAGAATTCTCTTGTTAAAGAGACACACATTTGTACAGAATCAGGGGCTATATAAAAAGATACACACATGTACCCACAGACTTGAATTTTTGGTAATTTTGGTAATTTTCTGGTGTGAAAAACAAGATCTTTAAGCTTGAGTAATCAAACTATATTTGATCTGAAGATTCACAGTGTGCATCATAGAGTAAAGGCTTAATAAAAAACTGTGCATGCTCTTTTGGGTTAAAGCATATAATTATATAGATCTGCCAAATAAGTACTAAATTATGGAACACTTTATCATTATTGTTGCTATTATTAAGATTATTGGTTACCTAAACGGAAACATAAGCTTAACATACCACAGAAATACTAACATATCATATAGGTAAGTTCTGATGATATAGCATGTAATACCTATGCACAGACTAATTTTTATTGGATTAGAAAATAATTTCTAAAACACATATTCCTGTTGGTAATTGGCAGAATTCCTTAGTACGACATTTACAAAGTGAATAACTTATATCATCTTTTTGCCTTATAAAGTTCTTGGGGAAATCTTAAGCCAAACTATTGGCTTTTGAGGAAAAAAAAATTAAATAAACAGAAAAACTTTGCTCAGCATTAAGAAAGACCAGTAAAAGGTAAAAAGAACTGCTAACTTGTGTTAGTTTCACCACTAAAATCTCCAATAAGCAAAGGATATACTTATGAAATATAAAAATTCAATTATTCTTTTGAAAATATATTCTATGATATCAGATCATTTATGTGATTGATTAATTGCTGATGTAGAATATGTCTACCCAGTCTACTGACTGTTCCCTTTCATAAGACATTTCCTTTTCTTTTTGGCTCTTATTACAATTCTAGATTATTTTTGTGAGTTTGCTTTCTTAATGTCTGTTTCTCCCACTAGACTCTGAATTATAAAGAACATGCTTACTTTGTACATAATTGTTACCTAGCTGTTAGCAGAGTGCTTGGCAAAAAGTACTGTATTTTGTTATATTTGTTATATCTATATTTGTTAAGGAATGAACAAATAAATAAATGAACTGGTCAAGTGGGTAAATCAAATTAATTAGCAATATCCAATCAATGAATTTGATTGTTCCCCACATACTTTGTACCTCGACTTTATTCTCTAGTGATTTGACAGATTAAAATGAAGGTATTGCTGCTTATCGTTGTCTGTTCATTAGGACTAAACAAAATTACTTACTGGTGGCAAGATGGAATTATTTTTTATTAAGGTAACATGGATGAAGGGAAATGCCTTCTTGGTGTGTTTAGACTGGGCATTAGTATTATGACCATAATCATCAGTTGGGTTTACTTGGTTTATATATTAATGGCTAATTTTAAAAAGACCTGAAAAACTGACTACAACTAAAGGATAATTAAGTGGCTAAATCCATGCTGTGGAAGGAGAACTATATATAGTGACTACAATACATATTATATGTGGTTCTGGTGTTTTCTTCCAAACCCTCTCTATTAGAATCATGGGCCTGTGGTCTAGAGTGACATTTCTTTCTTTAAATCTCAGAAAGAACCCCCCCGCCCCATTTCTTTCATAATTTTACTTCAGTATTCTCTAGTGATAGACTTCTGAGTTCTGCATTATCTATTGCCTAACTGCACAGGAGGTTTTGTATAAATTAAGCTAATTCTCTGTCTTTTCTTATAAATGCTCAAGTTTACACACAAATTTAAGTCCTGAGTACATACATTTTATTGAGTATATTTGTATAATTCTAGGTAATTACCAGGTTGCAACTGCAAAAAATATATGCAAGTTGCCAATATTCTTGGAAAGATCCTTGCGACTGGACACTCCAGTAATGACTTCTGTGAACTTTTCTGTGAACTTATGGCCTGTCTTTTGTTATCCCCCGTTACAGTGGTAGATTGGGAGTATTTTTTTTCCCTCTTGTGATGGATAATTTTATGTGTCAACTGGAGTATACCATGGGATACCCAGGATAAACATAGTTTTGGGTGTGTCTATGAGGGTGTTTCTGGATGAGATTTGCACCTGTATTGGTGGATCTAGTAAAGTAGATTGCCCTTCCTAGTGTGAGCAGCACCATCCAATCTGGTGAGGACCTGAATAGAACAAAAGGCAGAAGAAGGAGGACTTCACTTTTTCTTGCCTCACTGCCAGAGCTGAGATACTTCATGTGTTCCTGTCTTCAGAATGAGATTTGCATTACCATTGGCTTCCTCCCTTTCTCAGGCTTTCTTGGGTCTCCACAGTAGATGATGGACCTCCCACCTTCCATAGTTGCATGAGCCAATTCCTCATAATCAATCCCTCTTTATCTTTCTCTCCCCACCCCACTTCTCCACAAATATATGTGTATGTACATAAAATATATGTTTTATATATTAGATTAATAAGTATAGACACATCCTAATCATGCTATTTCTCTATAGAACTCTGACCAACATACCTCTGCTCCTACTTGTTGACATTTTGGCTTGAAGAAAGCATCTTCAAAACTGATTGTGATCTGAAAATTGCTTTTTTTTTAATGCGCCTGAGATTTTGTTTTTATTCAGGTATGGTGAGGTCAACAGATTGGGAGATGATTGCCTTTGAAAACATAATTCGTTACTGTTAGTCCCCAAAAGGAGGGGCACAGCACACCAGTCAGGGCCTCATGGGGAAGCTCAGAGTTGATCAGGAGGGAAAAGGAACAAGGAGAAAGCAGGTATCAGAGACTTTATTATGATTTTTGTGGGAATGAATGGGTAAGGCAGGGTTAGCAGCTAAGCAGGTTTAGGTTTGGATAGTTTGAATAATTTTGACAGGTTCTAGACTAGTTGTTTGGTATCCAACCCTGTGCTGATTTGGGGAAAAGGGAATATTAGCTTTGTATATGAGAGTTAGGTAAAAGATATGGTTGGGGGTATAAGTATTGGATTGGTTGGTTTGTGCATGAAAAGTATGCTCCTGGGCAGGTCATTTGCTGTCTTTAAGAATTGGCTAGCCCTGGGAGGAGGAGTCTCTCCCCAGCCAGCAAGGCCTCAAATGCTAGAGCTTCAAGAATACAGAAAATAAGAGCAATGTAGTCAATGCATAATTCTTCCCTGCACCAGCATAATTGGAATGTATTCTTCTGCCACAGTATTTGAGTACACCAGCCCACTTTCTGTCACACACACCACTGCCTACTGCAACATCTTTACTAGTCATCTATTAACTCTTTAATATTCACTATGCATTGATTTCATGCCTATAGGTCAGATATAACAGATGAAATGTCCACAGTACAATCATCCTGGCTATATATTGTATGTGGACTGATAAAAAGTTATTTTAAAAATTAAATCTTAAAAAAAAACCCAAATGTATTGAAATTATTGCTACTGTCCGTGTGTGTAATGAGTCAAAGCCATTTTAGTTTCTCATGACCATGTAAGAACTCTGACCTGTGGATCCAAAGCAAGTCAAATATCTGTCATTCAGTAGATGATTAGTCAGTTGACTTCACTCTTAGAAAGATCAGATACTCTGAAAAATAACAACAAAATGTATATTTTTCTTGAATCTTTTATATATTGATTATTTTAAGCTTATTAAGGGGAGGGAGATTTCTCCTACTCCAGGAAATAGAGAAATAAAATGATTATATAGTTTCATTGTTCAGTACTCTCCAATTTAGGTTCAATGTCTGTGGGCTTATTTATTTACATATAAACAACTGCTAATTTCCTTTCATATTGAATTTATGAAATGTGTATTGTTCATCATATTCCATGACTCAGCCCCCAAATTGTTTTCTGTAAACCACTGAATACTCTAAGGTTGTACCTTAGTCTGTTTTGTGCTGTTATAACAATACCTGAGACTAGGTAATTTATAAAGAACAGAAATTTATTTCTTTCAGTTCTAGAGATTAGAAAGTCTGAGGTCGAGGAGGCTGCATCTGGCAAGGGTCTTTTTGCTGAGTCTTCCCATGGCAGTAACTAACCCCCTCCCTATAAAACAGCATTAATCCATTCATGAGGGAAGATGACCTAATCACCTCTTAAAAGTCCCATCTGTTTCATTGGAGATTAAGTTTCCAATACATAAACTTTGGGGAAAATATTCAAATCATAGCAGCTTGCATGACTTCATCTCTTTAGTACCTTAATGTACCTATATGTCTGGGAAGAGAAAAAGATATTGAAGATGCCCTTAGTGCCTTTTAATAGCATGGCCACAAATTCTCATTTTGCGTAAAGTCAAAATGATGAATAACTGCTGTACTTAGTCATATATTTGCTGTGGCAAATTAGTACTGTTTGGGTGTAAAAATACACATTAAGCTTCCTTCAAACAAGCTTCCTTAGTCTTTAATTCTAACTATAATGGAACAACTAGTGTTAGTAATAAGATGTCACTTTGAAACGATGGTATAAGAATGCTACTCATTAGCTTATGAACCTAGAAGATTAATGGAGTTTTTCAAATCCCCAAACCTCTCATAACCAAATACTACCAGAAAGCCAGTTCTTGGTAGGAATACATAATGAGAAACACATTGTACCTAATAAAATAAGTTATGATTGTCTATATTTTAATTTAATATTTTTAGGAAAATTCGGATAAAACATGAAGTTGCACTATATCTAAGCCATTATCTGTAATAAAAATTCAATTATATATGAATAGTTTTATTTTTGTAAATTTTCTTATAAAATGTTACCCAGTTACAAATTTCTTTTACATGTAAGTTTTTCTCTTAAGCATCCTCATATACTAGAACCTTGATGATAATTTTGAAGAAGAAATATTATGGATTACTAAAGTTTAAATGCTTTCCCTTCAACCCATATCTCTTTCTGTCTTTCTGTCTTTCTGTCTTCCTGTGTCTTTCTGTCTCAGCCTCAATTATATAATAAATAATAAAATAGAAACCCCAGTTTGATTTTTCCAGTGAAAATTGACTATTTCTCTCTTATTTTCATTGCAAATATTGGCTGGCCAGGTAGCTATCTTACAAATGAAGCCACTGACAAAAGATGGATGGGGCAAAAGAATATGGTTGGAACATGTTGCAGGAATTTGAGCTGCAAGAGTCTCTATAGACCATTTAGTCCAACTCTTTATTTTAGAGATGAGAAAAAAAAATGTGGTTGAAACATATTGCCATTTATCTAGGAGTGCTGAGCTATTTAATAGTGAAATGAAAGCACATGATTCCAAGCCCAGAACTCTTTTATTGAGCTCAACTGTTTATATCACCATGACTTGAAAAATTATTCAAAGTACATGTCACGTGGAGGAAAGAATGTAATATAATAATAATTTATTATTATAAGAAGGTCCTCTGTGATAATGGGCATAACTATTTTAGGCAGGGCTGTCTAGAAAGGCAAATGAGGAATTAAAATTTCCACATCAGACTTCCATTTGATAAAATCTGTGACTATATCAGCCAGTAGCTGCTTGAAACTGTATTGTTCACTTTCTTTAACAAACAAGTTCAATTATTTGATCAACATGGCCAGCCAAATCAGTCCAGAAATATTAAAGTAGACCAAATCAAATTATACCTTTCCTGGCTCCATAATTCTAATTAGTTCCTAATTTTTTAACACCAAGATTAAATAAAAACAAAACAAAAGCTATAAGATAGATGCATCTACGTTTTCTTTAATATTAGAAATAAAAATAGATTTGATGATAGAGTGCTGCTAAAAAAAGAGAATATAGAAAGTTTTCAACTATTTAAATAAAGATCAATTAGCATCAATAGAATCTGACCCATAATCAAGTTTTCATTTAATTTCTTGGTGGAAAATGCTGTCTAATTATCTTGCATATGGTACCTTCACACTGTCAATAAATTATACCATTTGAACACTTTTAAAGATTAATTTGGTGTGCGGAATTCAATTTCCAATGAAATTCAGGTCACAACCATAGTGCTTTTGGGCTCAACTCCCAAAGCATCAATAAAAGAAAAAAATTATTTCCTTCTTTTCAAAGCATCTTAAACACATTGAACACAGTATTTCTCTGAATGGTTCAGCATTGTTGCCTTGCACTTTTTCTACCTGCACAATAGAAAAGAGAAACATTTGTGGTAAACTCAGTCAATTGTCTTCTTCACTATTATTCCCATCTACCTACTCTTTTACATTTTAAGAAGGAATAAATTATTATTTAAGAAGTCCTGATGTATTTTCAAAATAAAAAAATATATTTTAGAAAAATGCATTATAATTAATGCTAGGGCACCCCCTAAGCACAAATGGTAAAACCTCTATCAATTTATAAGTCAAAGAGTTAATAATACCAAAGAGCTGGAGAATATACACAGGAAAAAACTAAAGTAAGATTAATGGCATTTGGCAAATACTCAGTTACAAAGAGAGAATTTTTATTAAAGAGAATTCTAATAAGAAATCAACATTTACTTATCATTGATAAGGTAAATATTGATCCATGTTAAAGTATTTTATACTATAAGGATAAATTAACTAAGTATATGAATTCACTTATTCACTTTCCTTGAAAAAAAATTTGAACGTGTACATATTCTTCTCTTGGTTTTGGGGTGTTGAGGTTTATTTTTTTGCTTGTTTTTGCCTTTGAGATTTAGTTATTTTCAGCTACTATCTTTCTTGGACCAAAAGAGAAGAGTTCTCTTTATAAATGTTTAATACTAAGATGCCCTTGAAGTAGTTTTAATCTTCAGAAATTTATTTCTTAAGTGGGCTCTTCTCATGGTAGAACTGTTGAAATTGGGGAAAAGAAAAAGACCAGAAAAAAAGGGGAGGGGGGAGGAACATAACAGAAATTAGGATACAAATCTTTTTTCTACAAATAAAAGTCCAAATATCTCCCAATAGCAAACTTTGTAGCTGCTATGCAATCAGGCCAAGGAATTCAATATAAAACTTCAGACTCAGTAAACCTCACACAGTTCATACTAAATTCCCCTAATTGTCAATGAATAGTACACTCCCGCATAGAAGACCAGAAAGGTCATGCTAAATTACACAGGCCCATGCTGTTCTGTAAATCCATTGTGCCTTGCATCTCTGTCTTCTTGTGTCTACTGTGCAATCTTCTGAACTTTACTCAACTTTACCACCTGCTGTTTATTCGATTCTAATCAATAGAAGCAAATATTCATGTAGCCTGACCTTCAGCAAACTGCAAGAAGGCTAGAAGGGCAAGAGAATTCAGAATGGAAATAAGTGACCATGTCTTATAAATCCCAGGAATAGTTGTAATATTTTTTGGTCTTATTTTAACTGGAAAATGCTCTTATTTTAACTGGAATGAATTAAAAAAAGAAATTGGCTTTTAAATTTGAAAAATGTATATTATAGCTCTGGAAAATATCCATGAATTCAGGTTTTTGTGACTTATATACATAGGACTAGATACCAACATGTTACAATAGTAGTAAGGCTTCTTTGTAAAACAAGAGGCTGGGGGATCCTTTCTACAATTCCAGGGCTAGACAAAAACTATGAGGGAAATTGCAATAGTTTTCTTTCTCTTGGTCTTTTAAATCCCACTCCTAGACCAAATCTTTTATTGAGAAAACCTAAAAATGAACATATGAGGAGGTAATCTAGCTTGGTGCCTCTTGACCTTCACAGTCCTAAAAATATGCACACAGCTGTCACTCCCATAGGAAAAGAAGTGTTTGAAAACGAGGCTCTGCTGATAGAAGGCAATGTCTGTTCTTCCTTAACTCATTTACCCAATCAGCTCCTCACCTTCCTTCTTTCTTCACCTGGTAGCCCTCTTCAGTATTCTCTTCTCCTTCCACACCTATCAAAACTGGCTTCCAGAGAAGCTCACAGATCATTCCCTTTAACTTTGAGGTGAGTTGAAGTTAAATTGCTACTCTTTTTAAGTTACATTTATTTATTTCAGGCCTAATGTATAATTGTGGAGTCAACAATTTGTCTTCTGTTTAAGGCATTTTAGACATTAGCAGGCAACTGGAGGGAGGTTTGTTACATAGGATGTTATGAAGCTAAATGAAATTATATACAGACAGATTATATATGTCCCTCGGTATCTACAGGGGATTGGTACCAGGGCCCCCAAGGAAACCAAATCCACCGACACTAAGATGCTAAAGTCCCTGTTATAACATGGTATACTATTTGCAGTCAACCTAAGCACATTTTCCTGCATATTTTAAATTATCTTTAGATTATTTATAATAACTAATTCAATGTAAATGCTATGCAAGCAATTGTTATGCTATATTTTTAAAATTTGGTTTTTTTAATTGTTTTTTTTGGGAGGGGGGGATATTTCAATCCGTGGTTGGTTTGATCCAGGGATGAGGAACCAACAAAAATATGGCTGACTGTACTTCAAAAAGAGAACTGAATCAAATTCTACATTGATTGACCCTGAATTTTCATGAAAACATATATTTTCTTCTTTGACTTCATTGCCATTTATAATATTAATTTAGGATTTTAAAGATAAGTAATAGGTAAAAATAAGGTAAAATTTCAGGGTATGAAAATTGCTATTTGAAGAGAAGATTTACTATGTGTGAAAAGTCTCTATGCATGTGTTTTACAAAATTTTATTTACATTCGTTTGTGAGAATGTTAATTTTCCTGTATCTGTTTTGTGCCACTCTCCTGGGCATTGTTATATACATTATTATTGTACTCTAATAATTATTTCTCTCTTAAAAAATAGCACATGCATTATTTTTAAGGATTCAGGAAATCAAGATTTTTTAAAAAATATATTCTTTTTGGTTATCTGAAATTCTGCAGCAAAAGTCTTATAAATTGTATATAATTAAGAGGCTTTTTCAAGGTGTCAGATACCTTTTTACTCTATGTCATTGGGTCTTCACATAGAGGAAAGTATGTTAGAAAATACTCTAAGAATTTGTATGATATTTGCAACCCTTTTCATTATTTAGACTTAATTACTTTCAATGTTTCTTTAAAAATGTTTTTAAAAAATGTAATTTACTAAGAGGAAGAATTCTCTTTTTTCCCAAATATTTATGATTTTGTTAGTACTTTTGATGCCTGGTTCATGGAATTGTATATTCCATTTGCCCATTTGCCATATGTACTCTATGTTGACATAATTCTTGAGAGTGACTTCATACAAAACAGACAAAAAAAAAGTTCCTAATCACAGACTAAAATCAGAGTAGCAATAGGGCCTAAAAACTTCAGATGTGTTATATGGAGGATGATGTAATTCTCAATGTTCTCAGTATCTGTAGGGGAGGATGCAAAATCATATAGCTGTCATTTCTTAGAAAGGTAAACCATTGTGTTTTATAATGAATTGTGAAAAAATCTGATCTGCTAAAATGTCATAGATTTTGATTCCATGGTCACCGAGTGAAGTTGGTGATGGCCTACTTATAGCTGGTAAGAATATACAATTGGCTTATGTATGTTTATTGATAAGCAAGAATTATATGTTCGAAGTGATAGGCACTTCCAGTTATCATAAGCTTTCATTATTATTCCATAGAATGGATGGGTTATATTTATTCTCATTGACTATGAGGTAGACCTTAAATTGATAAATATCCAAACTTTTAAAAAACTTTGGCTAGTTTTTTATTATGTAAACTCTTCATTAACAATACAGTAATGACAGCTGTGTCCATAATTCTTTAAGCTGATCAGAAATGTTTTTGCAATATAACAAAAGGTCAAAGATAGAAAGCTCACTTTTAATAGACTATTTTTAACCATGTTTCCCTAAAAATTTATATTAAAATGCAGTATACTTATTTCTTCCACTCCAGATATTAATTATTTTGACAAGCAATGGGGAAATGCCACGAATATGTGAACTGATGAAAACAAAAGCAATGATGTTTCCAAGGATGCACCTGACAGCTCTTAGGGGATCTAGAAGGATGAGAGCAGAATTACAAAGATTTCAAGTGTTTTAGTAATAAATTCAGGCAATTTAAAGTTGCAGAATTCATCAGCTTTATACTGAACTTAGATCTTTTCTGAATGCATGCTAACTCATTTTGATAACTTTTTAATGCTATAAATTTATATTAGAATAATTTGACTGTATATTATGGTAAAGTATATTAAGTATAGATTTATATAATAAAACTTAGTTTTATATGTTGTAATAGCTGTGCCCTGATCTCTAGTCTGCAGTATACTTGTCTGGATTACTAAATCTTAGGTTTGAAGAGTATGTTACTATTCTGTTAACAGCAATTTCCTTTATAGCACAGTTAATTTTTATAATAGAACTTTATCATTTGGTACCTTTTCCTATATATCTTAGTTTTTTTTAATATTTTCTTTTAAATAAAACAGTAATAGAAATAACTAAATTTCCTTTGCAGAATGGTAGAGATTAAAGCTAATTTATCTGATTAATAAAAATATATAAATAGACCACATTAAGAAGCTAGAATGACATTGAGAAGGTCATGGGAATTCCTGGGGAGCCTTTCATTTAAAAATTATAGTGGAGTTTTTCACTTTCCATTACCTTGAGATTGCAGCAATATCCTAGATTTTACCATTATCATCTTTATCATTTTTGCAGAGACTTCTAAATAATATTATCATTCATCTTCCCATCCTATTTTTTCCAGAGCAGCATGTTTCAGCTTCCAGGAATTCATCCCTGAGGGGTAAATTAGACTGGCTACAGAAAGAGACTGACTACAGAGGAGAAGGGTGAGAGATCAGGTGAATATGGCGGAGGAGGCAAAACTCCGTAGCCCAATTCATTCAACTTTTGAAATGTTGGTTGTGCGACATGCAGTCGGCATTGTTGTGGAGAATTGGGCACTTTCTGTTGACCAATGCTGGCTGGAGGCATTGCAGTTTTCAGTGCATCTCATCGATTTGCTAAGCATACTTCTCAGATGTAATGGTTTTGCTGGAATTCAGAAAGCTGTAGTGGATCAGACCAGGAGCAGACCACCAAACAATGACCATGACCATTTTTTGGTGCAATTCTGGCATTGGGAAGTGTTTTGGAACTTCTTCTCAGTCTAACCACTGAGCTGGTCATCACTGGTTGTCATATAAAATCCACTTTTTATCACATGTCACAATCTGATCAAGAAATGGTTTGTTTTTGCATACAATAAGAGATGATGGCACTTCAAAATGACAATGTTTTTCGATCAGCTCACGAGGCAGCCACTTATCAAGCTTGTTCACCTTTCCAATTTACTTCAAATGCTGACCATAGAATAGTCTACGTTGAATTCTTCGGCAACTTCTCATACAGTTGTAAAAGGATCAGCTTCGATTATTGCTCTCAATTGGTCATTGCCAACTTCTTATGGATGGCCACTGCACCCCTCATCTTCAAGGCTCTCATCTCCTTTGTAAAATTTCTTGAACCACCACTGCATTGTACATTCATTAGTAGTTCCTGAGTCAAATGGGTTGTTGATGCTACGAGTTGTTTCTGCTGCTTTACGGCCTATTTTGAACTGGAATAAGAAAAGTGCTCAAATTTGCTTTTTGTCTAGCATCATTTCCATAGTCTAAAATAAATAGCAAATAATAAGTTATTAGCAAAAAAACGAAGTGAGAAATGTGCATTAAAGTGATGTATAACATAACCACATTTATTTAAGAATGTATTCCAATATCAAATGGCAAATTTCAACAATGCTAAAACCTCAGTTACTTTGTACCAACTGAGCACCTCTAATTCTCCAGCAGAAGTGAATTCCAAATCAAAATGTGTTCATCATGACTCTTAGTTTTCCTTTCTCCAAAGTGAGATAATATCACTCTTTTGTAAGAAATTATTAAGAACTTACTAGCAATAACTATTTATCTATGCAAATAGCATCAATTACAAAAACAAAAATATTCTAGTTGTAACTTTTGGATGAGCAAACCAACATACAACACATAACAAGTTTTGGATAGGAGTTAAAGATTCTTAGAAGCCTGCTATCATTATGTTTATTGACAAGACTATAATGTAATTAACAATAACCTAAAATAATTTATATCCTCTAGAAAATTAAATCCTGAAAGAAAGTTTCAGACAGGAACAATTATCTTGTAAACTTAAAATATATGTGTGTGTATACACGCACACACACACACATATATATCACCATTGGAAGAAGGAGGAGAAAATCTTCCTGGATATCTACTTTTACTAGGGAGATTAGTGGTAATCATTCAGAAAGTAGTAGAAGAAGAAGGTGGTGCTATTTCAGAAATGAAATACCAAAGTTTAATATAGATGGTTCCCAACTTATGATGGTTTGACTTAACAATTTTTCAATTTTACGATGGTATGAAAGAGATATACATTCAGTAGAAATCATATTTTGAGTACCCTTACAACCATTCTGTTTTTTCATTTCCAGTACAGTATTCAATAAATTACATGAGAGCCAGGTGCAGTGGCTCACTCCTGTAATCCCAGCACTTTGGGAGACCAAGGTAGGAGGATGGATAAACTGGCCTGAGCAACATAGCAAACACCCATCTCTACAAACAAATTTAAAAGAAAAAATTATCCTGGTATGTTGGCACTTGTGCCTGTAGTCCCAGCTACTTGGGAAGCCGAGGTAGGAGAATTGTTTGAGTCCAGGAGTTTGAACTATGATGATGCCACTGCATTCTAGCCTGGGTGATAGAGTGAACCCTTGTCTCAAAAATAATACATATGTAAAGCCTAATGAATGAAAACAACAGTGTTTTATTTTACTTTATTTTTTAACATGTTACAACTTTGTGAATTCCTATTTTTCACAGAAAGGTGGCTAAGCACTTTTAAGGTAAGGAAAAAAATTGGAAAAAAAATCTTTGTAAATGTCAACTCAGAGTAAACTCACCTAAGGATTTTTAAATAAGGAAGCTAATGCTGCAGAGCAGTGAGTGGTTCATTTATTAATTCAACAAATATTCACTGAGTACCTACTATGTGTCAAACACTGTTCTAGGCCATTATATTTGGATACCACAGTAAATAAACAGACATAGCTCTTGCCCTTTTGGATCTTGCAATTATAGGTGCTAGGAAAAGTAGGTAATTAAGTAAAAGTTAATTAATTGTAATTGAACTATATTCTCTGGCAACTAAATAGAGGTGCTATGAGGTCATAAAGCAGGGTAAGTATTTTACCATGCAATCTACAGTGAAATTTATTCTAAGAATTAAAGAATAATAGAAATTAGCTTGGTGAATTGGGAGTGGAGAGGATTAGAGAGATCTTTTAGGATAGCGACAACAGTGTATGCTCCCTGGGGCAGGAAGATCCAGCACTTTGGGGGAACTGGAAGCAGAAGGCTTTAGCTGGAACATTAGAGAGAAGAAACACATGTGGTCAACAGAAAGACTGGAGAGATAGTATAGAGAGCCTTAGGACTATGTTAAGGGATTTGGTCTTCATTCTCTTAGGAAAACCAGTAAATGGTTGTAAATACATGAATGAAATGAACAGTTGAAGGATTTGAAGGATCTGATTGTTTAGAATGTTAAAAAATGAAAAAACTAGGAAATGAAGCAATATACAAAGAAAGCAACTGTCATATTTAGGCTATTGTCTCTATGATTATTAAGAATTTTCTCATATGAACAATGAAAACAATGATAACTTCCTTTTAGTATTCTCAGGAGGACTAAATATATAAAGTGCTTAACTTGTTTTTTGGTACATTATAGACTCTTAAATGTAATTTTCCTTTCTGATCCTAGGTCAGTACAATTGGCTATTTACCAGTTTCTTGTCTAACAGTAAGTTAATACTCAATTGACCAGAATTGTTAAGGGGAAAATAGAGGCTTTTCAAGAATATGAATTTCCATTCTGGGAACATCCTTGGGCCAACCATTAAGGAGGGAAGCCTAATATTATTACTGAGACATCCTTGATGGGCACTGGCCTTCCGAGGGAACCAGAATACCCAGGCTGGTACCCTGGTTGAACAGTGCTAAATCTGAGAGACCTACCATGATATAGAGCTGCCTCAGGAGATTTGCACTGGTTGGGGTTAATTATAACTATCTGGAAACCCCCCACATTATCACATCATGTTAAAATCTTCTAAGCACTGTGATTATTCTGCTTTACTAGAGAAAACTACTTGAAGCTAAACCAGTCCTCATAATGGAAATTTCTAGCATTTTTATGCCCTGAAATTTCTAGCATTTTATGTCTTGGTTGCTTCAAAACAGTATTGATGAAGCAGTATTAGCAATTTATAATTTTGAAGTTTTGAATGATTTTTTTTGAAAAAAATATCTTCAGTTCAAGTGCATATCACACATTAAAATCAGATTGAAAATGCACTAAAAAGGGAAGTATTATTTAATGTATTCAGCAGTAATGGTGCTTGAGAGTGAATGAAAGCCTGCTAAGACTCGCTGTTAGCTTTCAAATAAGAATATGGAAGAGATGACATACACAGTATCCACTAACTACTTTTCTGAAGAAATCCTTTTAACAGATGGCTGGACACCTGTTAAGTCAAAAAGTACTTTTCTAGAAAGCAACTAAAAAGCAGCAGTTATAAGTATTAGTTGTGTTATTGTTTCAAAACACATAAGTCTTTTTTGAGCAGGCTGTAGTAGGAAAATACTCATGCCTGGGTAGGCATCTCTGTTGGAAATTAATCAAAAAGTGGTCAGTAAAGCGCATATTCAGATTATAAGCATTTCAGGAAAAGTGCCTCTTTTTGTCATTCTCCAGGTTCTGAGCTGTTGATGTTTTTGTTTCACTTGTTAGTTTGTTCTAACATAGACATATCATGCAGCCCTTAGGACTGATCCTGATATTTGAGTTAATTGGAATTGAACCCAGTGGAAATTGCAAAGCTTTCACATACTGTGGAGTTTTTATACTTCTTTGGAAAATTTGGAAGGTAGTTTAAAGAAACAGAGAGGCTAGTAAAGAAAAAGAATGGCATGTTCCTATAAAGATGACTAAGAAAGGTAATCAATTAAAGGGACATACTTTTTTTTTTATCAAGGTAATTTAAACTGTTTAGATCAAAAAGATTTATAGTTTAGCTCTTCAAACCACAGTCTATCAAAAGGAGGAGAGAGTTTATTTTGTAGGCACTACCAGTCAATTGCATTAACACTATGCAGCAGTGGAACAATGGAGCACAAAAGCAACCAAGCTAGAAGAAATAGAAAGTGACAAATTCATTGATTCCTGTTTCACTGGGCTGATTAGAAACAAAAAATTCAGACATCATTTACCAATAACTAACTGACTTCAGGTGATTTGAGTACTAGAAAAAAAATAAAAGGATATTATTATTTCTTACTCTGACTATTCCACGTACATATAAGTGTACTAAATATATGCTTACCTGCACACAAAAAAATCATGGCAGTATTTACAGGCAAAGGTAAATTAACCGTGCCTATATCTGATTCTTAAGATGTAAACAGGATTTTTACTGATAAAAAACATAATTTGAAGCTAATCAATTTTGGCACTATTAACATTAATTTAGAAAAGGTACAAGAATGACTAAAAACACAAATCAGCAATGCTCATGTGCTTGTTTTGTTTTGTGCTTGTTTTAGTTAGGTACTGACTTTACATGAATGACCATGTCTTCGACTCTGAAGGATGTTACAGTTTGAATGGAGGAAGAAAAACTAAAAGTTAATGATAGTGGCATTCCAGGAAGATATACAGTGGAGGAAGGTATATTTAACAGTAAAGTGCTTTCTTCCCTGTGAAATATTTAGACAATTATATTTGGTCTGTGTCTGAAAAAGCACTGTGGAGGTTTGTCAGGAAAAAGGGTGAAGGTGGTAGTGCATCTTGGAAAGAGGAAATAGTCCATACAGTAGTCCATAATAGTCCAAAGACTCATACACAAATAGTCCATAATAGTCCAAAGACTCATACAGACTTTTAGCTTGTTCTAAGAACTGGGAGAAATTTAGTGGGCCAAAGCATAGTTTGTGCTTGCCTCTCAACACACCCACTTTTCTTCCTGTAGTTATCTTGTAAGCTAATCTCATCATCCAAATTGTTCAACCTCAAAGGCCTAGAGACCTGCTATTCCTACAAATCCTTGTTTTAACAAATTATTTTAATGGACAAGTACTAATTTTGTATCTTTATGGGTATAATGTGATGTTATGATGAGCATACAACATGGAAGATTAAATCAAGCTAATTCGCATATCCATCACCTCACTTATCTTTTTTGTGGTGACACATTTGAAATTTACTCTTAGCAATTTTGAAATATACGTTATTAACTATAGTTACAATATTGTACAATAGATATCAAAAACTTAGTCCTCCTGTCTAACTGAAACTTTATATCCTTTGATCAACATCTCCCTATTCTGTTCCCCCTTCTTGTCAACCTCTGCTAACCACCATTCTGCTCTCTACTTTTGTGAGTTTGATGTTTTTAGAGTCCACATATTAGTGAGATCATACAGTATTTGTATTTCTGTGCCTGGCATATTTCATTTAGCATAGGGTTCTTCAAGTTCATCCATGTTGTTGCAAATGATAGTATTTTATTGTTTTTTTAAGACTGAGTAGTATTCCATCATATATGTACTGTATAACATATTTTCTTCATTGATTCATCTGTTGATAAACACTTAGGTACATTGTGGCTACTATGAATACTGCAATGAACCTGGGGGTACAGGTATCTCTTTGACATATTGATTTCCATTCCTTTGGATATATACCCAGAACTGGGATTGTTAGGTCATATGGTAGTTCTAGTTTTATTTTTTGAGGAATCTGTATACTGCTTTCCATAATGGCTGTACTGATTCACATTCCCACCAACTCTACCAGGATTTTCTTTTCTTCACATTGTCACCAACACTTATTATCTTTCATCTTATTGATAAAAGCCATTTTATCAAAATGGCTGGGGTGAGACAATATCTCATTGTGATTTGAATTTTCATTTTCTAAAATAAATAATTAGTGAGGTTGAGCACTTTTTCATGAACCTGGTGGACATCTGTAGATCTTTTGAGAAATGTCTATTCACATTGTTTGCCCCTTTTTGAACTGGGCTATTTTATTTTTTTATTCTTGAGTTGTTTTAGTTCCTTATACATTTTAGATATTTAACCCTTATCAGATAAATAATAGCTTCCCATTATTTTCTCCCACTCTATGAATTATCTCTTCACTTTGTTAATTGTCTCCTTTGCTGTGCAGAAGCCCTTTAGCTTGATACACTACCATTTGTCTATTTTTGTTTTTGTTACCTGTGCTTTTGAGTCCAGCTCTCAAACCTCCTCCTTGCCTGAGTGTCTGACTTGCTGGTATGCATCTCTGTGAAACACTGGTGGGCAGGAAGCTCCCAGATTGGGCACCCTGGGTCCACTGCAGGTCATCAAGGGAAGAAGAAGTGTGGGGGCTCTGCTTTCTGTAGAGACCTCATCCTGTAGCATGTGCCCACTGGATAGAGGTGGCACTGGCCAAATTCATGGCTCAGACTGCTTTCCCAGTTGTAATGGGTGGGGAAGGGCAGGGAAGGAAAAGCATCTAAATGGAAAAAGCTGGCTCTCCAAGGTCTCCTTGGAGGAGAACCTTGCACAGAATGTCTAAACTCTGGGATCATGAAAGTTCTCCCCACAAAATACTGTGTTTGTCACCATGCATGGGCTTGTGTGACTGGAAAAGCCTCCAAGAAACTTGGTAGCCTGCTGGTCACTGATGGCATATGGGAGGGAGAGAGGGCTTTCCCCCTGACCCCTTCAGTGGGCTCTGAGTCTCTCTGGGTTTGATTCTCACCAACAGCTTTTTCTGTTTATCTTCTTTCCCTGCTTCTCAATTTTCCTTCATGAGATCCCTGGCAGGCTCTGGCACCTTTATGATCTACAAATGATCTGCATCTCCTCTCCCTTCTCCTTTATCTGAAATCTTACCTTCCCTCTGTTATGGTCTAGCAAGTGATGTCTCTAGTCAGCCATCTTGTCCCTGGTTCAATTTTTTCTTGATTTGTTTTTGTGGTAGTTCATTATTAGTGTATAGAAGTGCAACTGATTTTTGTATGTTGATTTTGTATCCTGCAATTTTACTGAATTTATTAGTTCTAGTGCTTTTTTGGTTTAGTCTTTAGGATTTTCTATATATAAGATTATATGAGCAAACAGAGACAATTGGACTTCTTCCTTTCCTATTATGATGCCTTTTATTTTTTTCTCTTGCCTAATTGTTCTGGTTAGGACTTCCAGTACTATGTTGAAAAGAAGTGTTGAGAAGGAGCATCCAAATCTTATTCTTGATCTTAGAATTAAAACTTTCAACTTTTCATCATTGTATATGATGTAGCTATGGGCTTGCCATATATAGACTTTAGTATGTTAAGGTACATTCCTTCTATACCTAATCTGTTGAGAGTTTTTATCATGAAAGTAAAATTATTTCCTACCAGAGACTGCTCAATTTTATTCTAGTACATCCTTTGCCTTTCAGTCACTCCATATATTCTCCTATGTCTGTTTCTGAACAAATGCCATCTTTCATGCATTGCTTTTATGAAGTGAGCTGAAGCGATCTGTCCCTGGGTCAGATTGGCTGAGACCTAGAGTCAGCAAAACAGGAGCCCATTGCTTGTTCCCACAATTAGCAGGACATGGCATGCTGACCGGCTGAACAAACTGTTTCTCCAGGCAAATGGCCAAGGACCTGTGGTCTCACATGTGAGCCAAGGTTGTCTGGTATCCTGCACCTGGTGCTAGGCACTGCAAGATGGCCAAGGACTTGTGGTCTTACACTAGAGCCAAGATTGTTTGTTATCTGCAAGCAGTAATAGACATCAAAGAAGGCCCTGTCTTGTAGGAGGCTATTCTTTTTCGCTTTGACTGGAAAGGCAGGTGGTGTTGGCCGTGGGAAATCACGTAGCAAAAAGTAGCTGGGAAAGTAGCTGGCATGAGAAAATAGCTGCAAGACGCTTTCCCAATTAAACCGTATATAAATAAAACGACTGGCACCTTACAGTGCTGCAGTCTTCACCCATGTCTCGTGTCTGTGTACTTTACTTCTGGGACTGCAGCCAACTCTGTCTGTCTGTGTCGTATGTATGTGTTCTATGTGTTAATCCCCCGCCCTGTAAATGGGCCATGACAATTGTATGCCTGCTCTTTCCTCTCAGTGAAGTACCATTTTCATCCTTCTGCACAGGATGACCTGACCTTCTAAATCCAATCTTCAAGATCCAGACCAACAGTCACTCATTCAGGGGAATGTTATTAGACTCCTCCTGAAAATTTTAGTAGATTCCTCCCTGCTCACCAGTTCTTTCTCTGTGTTTCCATAGCATTCAATACTTAATCTATTAATAACATTTGGTTACCTAGTTACTTTATTTACTTTCTCTACATATTAAATACTCTTACAGGAAAGAATCAAGTTTTTACTTTATATTTATCATAGTTTTTAGTATAGTATCCTATCTACCACATAGGAGGAATAAAATAAATGTTTTAGGAATAATTGAGTATCTAAATTTTCATGTATCAGAATATTAAATTTCAAAGTGGCTAATATTTACTTAATAAATTTATAATCTGATATAAAATTGTCAGTTACAACATAATTTATTGCACAGAAATCTAATATTAAAATTAGAAATAATGGAGGCATGAACCTTTGTCCTTTTTTCATTATGAGGATACTGTCAAAGGCAGGAAAGTTATTTTTTTTACTTTTATTTTAAAAAATTATTTGTAATTATTATGGGTACATAACAGTTATATATCTTTATAGGGTACATGTGATGTTTTGGTCTAGGCATGCAGTGTGAATTAAATCCAGGGTAATTGGGGTATCCATCACCTCAGGCATTTAACATTTCTTTGTGTTAGGAAAGTTTTAAATGGTGTCTTAATCAGGGTTCTCCAGAGAAACAGAACCAACAGGATATATAAAGATATATAGAAAGATTTATTATGAGGGTTTGGCTCATGTCATTATTGAGGCTAAGAACCATGATCTGCCATCTGTGAATTGGAGAACCAGGAAAGCTGGTGGTATGGTTTCAGTACAAGCCTGAGGGACTGAGAACCAGGAGGACTGGATGTCTGAGGGTAGAAGAAGCTGTATGTCTAAATGTAGAAGAGCAAATTTTCCCTTCCTCTACCGTTTTTTTCTATTCAGGCTCTCAGAGGATTAGATGATGCCCACTCACATTGGTGAGGACGATCTTTACTCAGGCTACCAATTCCAAAGTTAATCTCTTTCAGAAACACCCTCACAGACAGACACACCTAAAAAATAGTATTTTACTGGCTATCTAGATATCTGTTAGTCCAGTCAAGTTGACGCATAAAATTAACCATCACAAGGGCTATTATCTGCTTTATTCTGATTAAATTAGAATATCTGTATAAAACATGTTGACTTACCCAGAACCCTCAACAAATGAAGGCTTAGTGATGAAATGCAAGACATGCTTTCCATGCTCTAGTACATAACAATACAGAATTTTGGAAATTTGAGTTTTGAGTGCCACAATGTCTCCTAAAGTTTAGAACTGTCAGTGTTTGAGGTTGAATGTTGAGGATCATAAAATGTCAACAACTCACATGTGCAATATAATATAAGAGACCTCTTAGGACAAAAAGTGGCAGCCATGAACTATTTTTCTTGAGGAGATAACACAAACAATTTTATTGTGAATTGAGACTCTTTAGAGTCTGAGATTTTATGTTCTATCAGCTTTACTGACAATTGCAAGGGTACAAGTAACGATGAGGAATAGGGGAAGCATGGAGAGGTCAGACACAGCGAGCACCATTCCTTAGGTCCCCTTTGCTGCATGCTCTGGCCAGGATTTAGCATATGACCTCTCTATGTGACTAAATTACACACACAAAGAGGGCTGTTTTCATCATCATACATTTATGTCCTATGCATAGTTATGCCTTACATGTTATTTCATCCGTAGATTCTGAGTATTTTTATTGTTATTTATTTGTTTTCCATAAGCAACCCTAGACAAACCTGGTACATCCTGCTAGAAGAATCTATCTATAGAGCTTTTCTAGAAAATATCATTAGTATATCTGTCTCATGGCATCTCATTAGCGTGTTCATAAAGCAATTTGACAAGTCTCCTCTCTTTTTCCTTTCTGGGGGTGCTTTCCTACCCCCATATAAAAAAAGAAGGAACAAAAGCCTGATGCCAGTCATTCCCTTTACACCTAATGCTGTCCCTAGTCACCTTTCCCCTTTATATAGATATGGGTTTTTATGGTGTGATGTTATGATTTGGGGAAGATGAAACTGGTGGGAGAAAACTTGGTTCCTTTCTGTAATTTGGAAGCAAACAAAATTGTTGTGAAAGCTTTTTTCTTTTTGGGTTAATCTTACCCATAGAGGACTATGAAATCTCTAAAGTGCCTTCTGGCCAATGGTCTTGGTATTAATTTATTTTACCCATGAACACAAGGAGGCAATTTCAGTATAGGGAGAGGGGAATACAAAATAGACACCACCTACATTTTAACATTAATTTGATTTGGAAGTATAGAAAGTAAAAATGAGATAGATACCATATAGATGCAGACAATATTTACATGATACTTAAATAATAAAACCAGAGGAAAACTGTGGTAGTAACAAGGAACTCTAGGTAATTTTGGGATGAAACAAAAACCAAATGAGTGACTCATTTACTGCATCTATCAGTTTTCGGTTAGCTATGTTGGAATTGTCTAAAGCAGAAAAGTTGTATCTAACAAAAGGGAAAACAGTATAATTATTTTCCTATATTCCTTTAAAATAGAAAAGGAAAAACAAATATCAAACTTTTCAACTGTTCTTGAAAGCAAATACCATCTGTTAGCCTTCATGCATCAATAGGGAATAACACAGAATCTACATTTAAAACAAACGTCTGTTTCAAAGTCCAACATGATCATTTTGGTTTCTAATTCACATAGAATACTTCTCATCTTGTATTAAAAATTTTTGTCAATGTATAAAATCATATTGTCAAACTACTTTTAACCATAAGAAATTTATCTATGAATAGATACTATATTAAAATGAAAAAAAGTAATTTTATTTCTGAGAGTCAGCAAATAGTTCCAGCCATCAGTGAAAATATTAATAAGAATGATGCCTAATGTTTCTTGAGATAGGTTAATGGGCAGAGAAAAACATAGATATAAACCATAATGAGGAATTGTTCTATTTCTTCTTAACTTCCTTAAATCTACTTGTAAATCCATCATTCTGCTTTGAAAGGCAATAATGTGATGTGAAACCAGTAGATAAACATTGCCCAAAGGACCCGAAGCAGCTCTCAGCTTCCCTGTATCAGCCTTCTCAATAAAGCAGAGCAGCTGTGTGACACAGCCCCAGCTAACCTCACAATCTTTCTACATCTGAGAAGACTAATACAAATCAGATGAGAAATTGAGATGCTGACCCCAAACTCCAGATGACAATGCCTGCTTTCAAATTCACATAGTCTTCCTTTAATACAATTCACCTTTGCTCCCCTAATTTTAATGAAATCGTGAAAGCAATATATATTTTCCCTGAAAATAAGATTACTGGTTACATTTGGCATTTGGCATTTTACACCCTCAAGGTTTCTGAAAATTGCTAAATATATTACTCATCAGTTGCTTTATGAGCCTTCAGGAGGGATGTGACAAATCTTAAACCATGCCCAGTATGACTTCTTTTAAATCATAGCCAATCATCGATTTTTCTTTCTCTTCTTTTAAATCTAACTCGAGTTGTCCTTTGAATTAAACACCTGATTTAATGTGGATTCACTGGCTAACAATGACTTTTTAACAAGGCATAGTATCCTGAAATTTTACTGACATTCAATCTCCAATAGACTTTTTTTTTATTTGTACATTAGAACGTTTATGGATTTTTCTTTCTAGTCTATCATATGACCCCACTTTCTATTTTTAATTGTTGTTTTTTAACCTATTCTTTGGCAGATAGATGGAATGAAAGTAGCTCACCAGTTTAGTTTGGGAAACAGCCCACTGCATGACATTATAACATTGCATTTGGTTTGGACTATGATACCTTTAATAAGAGGCACTCAAACCTATTTCCTTTTGAAAAAAAAAAAAAACAACTAAAAAGCTGAAGGGACAAAATAGAAAAAGAGGCTCATGTGAGATTTCACTATCTCATCTTTTTATGAAAAAGAACAGTGCCTTAATGTGTTAAGGGACAATTTCTAATTAAGGAGCATATAGTCCCACTGAAAATGACTCTTTCAGAGAGGCAGATAGATATTTATGGAAAGATATCTAAAATACCATTCCTTGAGACGAGAACTCTTTTTAAAAAGGACAGAGAAATGCAATGAAAATTGATTCTCCCTTACAGAGGGATGCGATGATGTGTAGAAACTAAGCACTTACAAATATGAGCAAAGTTGTAGAGCAGTCTTCACATACTTCTGAATGTAGAGCCTGAGAGCTGACCAAGGTCAGGGGAACACATCCTTGAGAAAATTGCAATGAAGTGGCAGGACATCCTGGGTACCAGCAACTGCAGGGAGCCAGCTGGACAATTTACAGGAGGAGGAACAATGAGAGTACATTAAAAGGCAGCTCCTTAACCTTTTGAATAATGTAAAATGCATACTAACCATTTTGTTCAAGAGCCTGCTATTATTTAAATTTAGTTTTAAAAAATATATATATTAAAAAATATATAACATTAGGAAAATACAGAACCAATAAATAAAAGAATCTACACTCCTAGTAACAATGATTTTACTATGTTTTCTTTCTTTCCAATCTTTTTTTTTAACATATTTTGGTCTCAAATAGTTGTGATCTTTCTGATTTATCTTTCACTTACTAGTTTTATACAAACTTATTTCAATGTTAGATTATAAAAGATTCTTTTTTTTTTTTTTTTTTTTTTTTGAGACAGAGTCTCACTTTGTTGTCCAGGCTAGAGTGAGTGCCGTGGCGTCAGCCTAGCTCACAGCAACCTCAAACTCCTGGGCTCGAGTGATCCTTCTGTCTCAGCCTCCCGAGTAGCTGGGACTACAAGCATGCACCACCATGCCCGGCTAATTTTTTATATATATATCAGTTGGCCAATTAATTTCTTTCTATTTATAGTAGAGACGGGGTCTCGCTCTTGCTCAGGCTGGTTTTGAACTCCTGACCTTGAGCAATCCGCCCGCCTCGGCCTCCCAAGAGCTAGGATTACAGGCTATAAAAGATTCTTAACTCTGGGTTTCTCTTGTTAAGAGAAAGGCAATCTACTGCATTATTTCAGCACAGGAAAAATAAAAACAAAATGATTAAAAAGAATTATTTTTAAATATAAAAAAAAAGAGAGAAAGGCAATCTGAAAAGATCTTAACAGCACATGATTATTTTATACATGTTGCACATTCTGGGAATATAAATACACTTCAAAGAAAAAACATGCAAATTAATAATATTCTGAAGGCATTGGATTATGTGGATGAAAAACTTGTTTTAAGTCATGAGGTTTTCTTGGTGTTTCTCCAAATATATAGTTTAGACAATTTCTTCATCTACCTCCATTAACAGTATGACAATATATTGTACATATTCCTATTGCATCATAGTCATGACAGAACAAAATTTCTATTTGACCATAAATTGGGCAGTATAAAAGAACAACTGAATTGACTCTCACCATGTACCTAGTAACTGTTGACTGTTCTGGTGCTCCTTGAACACAAGCTATATGGATTCTGGTTGTTTTAGTATACTATAAAACAAATTAAATGTTCTTATCCTGGTGATAGCTCAGGATTTGGTGTTCTGATTTTCATTCCAAAGGTTGAAATGATCTTCTCCATTTCTCATCTGATTTTCTTCCAACTATAGTTATGAAGAAGTAGAACTATTAATCTGATTGCTGATTGCAGTGTGTTGAGAAAGCATTTCCAAACACAGACTACTGCCTGCGCTTCTGACTCAGATCGAAGCGCAAGGTCAGGCATGGCAATCTGAGTATGCCAGTGCAATTAGGAGGGCATTGGGTTTGTCAGCTCCGTGTAAAATGCCCTTGTGCTATAGTGGGAGGCCTTCATTTTCTAAGTAAATTAACTGTGATAACTATCAAACTACAACTGGTAAGCAAGCCAGCCATCTTGAAAAGGGAATCCATTTATAGCAAAAGCCTTGTTAGACATTCCTTCAAAATATGGAAAATCGGAACAAACTGAACTGTTTTTAAGCTCATGAAAAACAAAAGACAACACAAAATATCACCTTATTACTTAATCTTTGCAAAGAAAATCAAACAGTTGGGAGATGAAAGGACAAATTGCATAGGTAGGATGTTCATCTTGAAACTGGTGCAAGTACAGGTACATGGAAACAGGTGGAGTGAGATCATGACATTTATAAACTACCATGTTTCCCTGAAAATAAGACCTACCCATAAAATAAGCCCTAGCAGGATTTCCAAGCATTTGCGCAATATAAGCCCTATCCCCAAAATAAGACCTAGTGATGGGCGTGGCTATACAGCCTATCTGCACAACCCACACATTTCGTCACAGAGCGGTAAAGAAGACAAGCAGCCCTTCTCATCTGCCCCATCGTGACAGCTATTATCCCAGAGGTGACCAGAAATATGTGGGCAACCCCACCAACAAGGTTGGCTCCCCTTGTCAGGTCCTGACCATCCTGTGCATGCTGCAAGCTGAGGCTTTGAGGGGAAAGCCTCCTCAGTGAAGTGAGGAGTGGGACGTTCCACTTTAGGTATTGTGTGTCTCCAGGGCAGAGAAGGAAAGCTGTGGCTGCCATTTTACTATGATGATGTTCCAGAAGAAGACGACTTAACTATATTTGAATAAATGTAGATTGTTGTACCATACTTAAAAAAAATAACACATCCCCTGAAAATAAGCCCTACGGTGTCTTTTCGAGGAAAACTAAATATAAGACACTATCTTATTTTCAGGGAAACACAGTAGTAGTGGTGATGGCAGCAGATGCCTTATGCAAGTAACTTTTGGCGATCACAGTGCATCTGGATTCTGTGAAGTCCTCTGGGATCTCTCAGTTATTTGTAAACTCTCACAAGTAGGCCATGTAACTGAATTTGTGAATTTGTTTTCAACTTTTCTTTGGGCAAGGAAATTTAATGTAATATTTAAGTCTGTTTCTTCATCTGGAACCCCTCTAAAACAGCATCCATATTTAAAGTTCTTCAGCACTAATACATAGGGAAACTGAGGTTCTCATGCCTCTGCAGAATCCTGCTATGCTGGAGACCCAAAAAGAATATGCCACACTTTTTTGATGCTTAAAAAGTTTCTATTCCCCTACAAAACAAGGAATTTCAGCTTTTCTCTTTCAGAGGAAAGTGAATGGATACAGAATCAGAAAAATCTGTGTTTGCATCTCAGCTGAATCACATTCTGTGTGGGCCAAATACTTAATCTCCTTGATTCTTGCTTGTGCCAAATTTTTTCAATTTATAAAGCAAAAGTAATGTGTCTTCTAAAACAAGATCTTATAGGACTGAAACAAAATCATATGTATAGCATCTCTTAGCCTTGTGCCTGCGTTATAGAGGATGCTCAATAAGAGTTCGTTTCCCCATCTTCTTTTGAAAATAAGTAAAAGAAGCCCAGATGTTCTTATAGTAGCATCCACTATAACTGCCTTTAGTTATTTCCCCAAAGAAAATCATGACAGGATGAGGAGAAATTATGACCATTCAAAGAAAGATACTGGCAGAAAGACTGTCATTGGTAAGGCATTTAGAGTGCAAAGACATAAATGGGAAGTATATAAAACTTAGACTGGAGAACTACCACATAAGCAGAGTTACCTATGCCTACTACCTAGTGGGTTATTAAGGCTAATATATATTTTTTTGACTATATTACACAATGTGCTGTAATCAATGATTGAAAAATGCCTTGAGGAATAACACTAAATAAATACATAATTATTATTTAGGGCCATTTATTTCACTTGAGTAATAAATTGTTGACAGCTTCATTATGTCAGGCCTATAGCAAGCCAATAATTTATTCTGTGGTCTTTGAAATTATTTGTTAGATTGTGCTGTGCATGAGCTAATGAATGATGGCTAAAAACATCGTTAAATGAAACAGTAAATACACCATATTCTCCATTAAGTATTATGTACAGAACTCATGCATATAAAATGGCATAAAGAGAGACCTGGCTTGAAAGCAGTATGTATGAAAAATACCTAGGATTTGAAAGACCACAAGGTCAATATGATACCACATTTGTCAAAGAAAGCTAATTCTTAGGCTTCATTACTACAAATGAAACATTGTGATCCTGTGAAATGTTTGCATTGATGATGTTTATACTTGGAATATTGTGTTTATTTCTGGTCGTATTTTAAGGGACACTGACAGACAGGTTTGGGCTTCATTTGAAAAGTAATTAAAACTTCAGTGAATATTTAGTTGGGAGAAATAATCAGTTTGTTCAGAATTTCAAGGTTCTGGGGAGTGAAGCATACTTAAGCTATGTGGTTGCAGACAGAAACACTTTAACAAACAGGAAAACATGATAGAAAGTAAATGACTGAAAATAAGGTCGAATTTTCTAATAATTAGAGTTTTCCAATATATCCATGCCCTGAATTAGAAATATTCCAGCAATGTTCTCCATTGGGTAAGAGGATGAAATAGATTACATTCTTAACCCTAACTCAAACATATATTTTTTTTCATTTTCAAGTATTTTGATAATAAATTTCTCTATAATCTATAATTATCAGATAGTTGAAGTCAGTTGGCTTTGTAATTTTTGAAGCCCAAAGTTGTTTAGATATTTTCTATATTTGCATAAATTGCAACCAAATTTAATTTTTCATAAGGTTTTTTTTTGGGGGGGTGATAACTTTTTAAAAAACTAACCAGTCATTTATAATTAAAAACAACTAAATACTTAAAAAATAAAATATAAATAACTGTACACTTTGTTTGTTCTTTGCCTGGATTACTTAGAAAGAATACACAGACATAGCCATCTCTGTTCTCTACCCTCTAAGTGCAGAGGTTAGTTCCATATCAAAGATACAAACTCCCAAACCAAACAAAAACAAATGAATAGACAAGCCAAACACACACACATACACACACACACACACCAAAAAACAACACAACAAACAAACTCCAGGCAGGGTCCTGCTTTTAAAAAGATTTAAATTTTGAATTTTTCAGAGTTATGTAACCCTATGGCAATTCTATTTCATATATAATTTTGGAGATATCCACTTCCAGAATATTAAAGCTGATAGTTCATTTCATATTGAGTTTGCATGGTCAGGATTTTCAGTTTTTTTAGTTAATGCTATTACTTCAGAAGATAAAAATAGAGATGTTCGCCTCTGGGGTATAGCACTAGGCTGAGAATCGATGGAGGAAATGGTTGTTTTTTATTATATTATATATTAAAAGCATATATATGTTTTCCTTTTTCATTTTTTATCTTATGCAAGTATTACTGGGTATAAACATTTAAAAGGAATATAAAGTAAATCAAGTGATATCAATTCAACCAGGGAGAACTATGAGACATACTATAATCAAGAGGCTGAAGAAACTGTCTGAAGAGTTTGAAGGGAGGCAGTGACACCAAGTAGCACCCAGATATGGATTCTCTCTATTTCTTATGAGTGAAGAAACCACTCCTTAAGGATGTGTAGTTAGTGACAATGTCAATGAAAGTCACCTTGATTCCTCTAGTTGCCTGGGAAGCATGAAAACCTTTGATCTATTGACTTCTGCTATATTGAACTATTACATTCTCCTATAATCTCTCTTACTTTTTTGTTCTTCTGAATCTATTATTTATCCTCATTAAGTTTTCAAGTTCCTGTCCTTCACTCTTTTGACTTGCTTTCTTATCCAGCCTGTATACCGTGGTCAGACATGTCAAATATTCTCAAGCCAGAGGCCTAAAATTCCTAGTTATCTTCATGTTTCATCATACATGTGTGTCAATTAGTATTCTTAGCCATAAGAAACAAATAAATTTTAGGTGATTTACACAGGTACATCATGTATTGAAAGGACATTGAGTAACTTTCTAAACTAACTGGAAGAACTAAAAAACTAGACTCAAAAAATGGAAGAGAACCTAGATGGATAGAACAGCTAGTAATACAACCAAAATGATGCCCAGAAATGGTCCAAGAAGTACCATTACCACCACCACTGTACAGTGGCTGCTGTTGCTGGAACTTGGTCCTCCTGCTGCTTCTAGAAATAATTTGTTGCTGGTGCTTCTATTGAAAGAAATTGTTCATTTCCACTACTTGTCTATGTGGCTACTCCAGAATCAAAATTTTGGGCAAAAGTATGTGCATGAATAAGACCTAGTCATGTTTTTACCCTAAGGGAGCCTAAAGGGCTAGTTTTTAATATTACTCACCATGATTTATACAGTGGGACGGACACATCACAAACATAGGAAAGGGTTCATGGACTGGGCTGCCAAAAGTAATTAAAATAAATCACATATAAAAATGTTAACAACAATGTATATTTTGCCATTTAATAACTCTCAGGAAGCCCACTCTTTACTTTTGCTGTCATAAATCTAAATGTAGATATTCTACTTCTTCACTGTCTATTGACTATCTGGTATCATAGCTTTTATCCTTATAACTCTTCTGAAATTTCTCTATAAAAAGTCTCTCAGTCACATATTCAAAACGCTTCTCATTTCTCACCCTTTTCTACTTCATTATTTTCTGTATGAAAATTTATTCTTTTGTCTTCTGTGTCATTGCTCTTTGCTAACTTTTTGATATTTTCTTCCTAAGTCTCCTTTTATTCCTAAATACAGTATCTAAGAAACTCTTTTCAGGTTACTTTTTCTACATTTTTTTCTTTCTTTTTCTCACCAAGTGATTTATTGTCACAATATCAACTATCATCTATATTCAGGCAAATTTCAAATATACAATGATTCCCTCCACCTGTCCCTTGAATTCCATACTCAATAAGTGTGTGATGGGTACTTTTACACAGATTTTGCTCTACTACCTCAAATTAATCAGGTCCACAATCAAATCCATTTTTTGCCACAGACATTTTCTTCTATGATCTCTTACTGGGTTAAAGGCTTCCTGTTTCTTAAAATCAACTGAACATGAAATTTATAATTAATTTTAAATTTTTCCTTCTCTTAGGAACAAAGTTTAAGAAAAGGACAATTCAAATTGTGCAGTTTATTTTGCTTCCATCTCCTCTTCTCTGTTAATAATGTCACTGACCTGGCCCAGAAACTCATTTTCAATAGTTTAGACAACTGTAATATTAATAGGTTCCTAATTTGTCTTCCCATCTCTGCCTTCAGCCTTCCCAACTAATTCTGCTCACTGCCTTGAGAGAAAGTTTCTTAGATCAAATGTCTCATATCACTCTTGGATTCTGTAATCTTTTATAACTTCTACTTGTGTTCTTTTTTACCATTCAAGGATCTCCATAATCTGATGCTAAATGTCTATGTCAGTCTTACTACTCTACTTCTTCCACTGCACGCAGAAGCTAAGCTTAGCAGTTGCCATCCACAGAGCCTTCATTGTTCTGTTCTGCCAATTTGTCCTTGGTCGTGATGCTCTGTCATTTTCTCCCATTTCTACTTAGTCCTGGATAATGTCTAACCTCACATTATTTCCTTTGTCTAAAATTTAATAACACTTCATTTTCTTTTATCAGCAGTTTACATTGTATTATAGCCATTTTTCTACATATTGTGTATTTAATTACTTTCAGTAGATCTTAAATTTCATGAGAGCAGACATTGGGTTCTGTTTACACAGATCCAAATACCCTCCAGGAGCTATCTCAATGTTTTGAAAGTATTAGGTTCTCATAAACAATAATTGTATTACACTGAATAAACCCAAAAAGGTAAACTCAAGATCCTTGCCTCTTCAGAGACAAAATAAAAATAACAGAAGCTTTATACTTGTTAGTTAACCTAGCCTATTATTTTTTGCACTATTATTTCAAAGTATTAATTATATAAATTATTCATCATGTGAGTCATAACCATAGAGGAAATAAACAATAGCAAGAATTCTCATCATGAACATTGAAATGTGTGATTTGACATTTAGCTATATTAGGATATTTTATTAGATAGAGATAGAGTTACAGAGAGATTATTTATTAGATATAGATATATTTTATTAGCCAATATTTTATCAGCAGTATGGTAAATTCAGCATTTTGATTTTTAAAATGTCCATAATTTTCATATAGTTGCTAAAATTTGAGAACTGAAAAATTACACAAACTAGTGATTACAGCAACTAGCTTGGGAAATTACAGATGTGTTTATTTAGTGGCTATCTTTGTTAACTACTTCATCTGCTATTTCCCTTTATTGGCTTTCTTTACACATATGAAAAATAAAAATATAATTTATTTTAGCTATCATTTGTTAACATTTGTAGAATAAATTAATCTGGATTATGTTTTAGTTGGTGATGTTAAATTGCATGGGAGCAGCTGGATATGGGAGAGCAGATAATCATATATGAAGCTGCATATAGAAAAGGGAAGGCATCCTATGATCAATTCTACCTTAGGAGAAGCAGTTTAGAGGTTCAGAGCATGGTCTGGAGCAGACTACTGGAGTTCAAAGTGCAGCTCCATCTGTCACTAGCTGAATGACTTTGGACTATTTAATCTGCATCTCTTCAGTTCTCTCATCTGTAAAATGGGGATACTAACACCTGCCAGGTGCATGAAAGGGTTAGCATTTAGTAAGTGCTGCAGAGTGTTTGTTATCGAAGGTATGCTTTCTGCTTGCAAATATCTATTGGTGGCTTAAATATTAAATGCATTTATTGTTTTTATTAGCTCAGTGACATTTATTTCAGCTTTTGATCTGAGTTTGTTTTCCTGCTTTGAAGCTTTATGAGAAACACAAGAATCAATAGGGATTATTTCAACTGAATTTAGAGTTTATCTGAAAGAACTTCAAGGGTTAGAGGACCAAACAAAACAAATAAGGAGGATTTAAAAGAAGAAATTAGATTTCAAAGTTTAAGAGATTAAATGGGTGGATAAAGGCACTCAGCATGTAGTTTAGATAAAAGCTGGAAAAGCAGTAGTGCTATTCTGCTTAGTCAATGGCTTTCACCCCATTAGCAGTAAATGCTTAATCCTACTCTTGTTGTTCTTATTAATAATGCAAAATGGAAAGGTTTTTTTCTATGAAAACTATATTAAACATGATTTATGATTTCCCCTCAGGAGTAAAAATAACAAACTGAAATGTATGAACAGTGATGATATGAGAAAAGTACATAAAAGAATTTATTAAAGTCCTGCATAGATGTCAAATATAAACAATACTTACCATGGGAATCAATGTTGATGACAGATAAGATTTCAACTGTCATCTTTCAGCTGCAAAATAGAAAATTTAGGAACTTTTAGTGGATGACTACAGAGAAATCTAGACTATTAGAAACAAATGAGAAATTGTTATGGTTCAAATACTTTCATTTACTTTTAATCAATATTGTTTTCACAAAATTGAAGATTCCAGAAAATGTGATTTTGTTTAGTTAAGAAATTTAAGCCTATAGGCAAATTTTTAACCCACTTCTAGCAACTGTGAGAGCTTATGATATCTATAACCTATATCTGTATCTATGTCTATATCTATCTATATATCTACTATCATCTATATCATCCATTTCTATGTATCTTACCCTACTTCATGTCATCTTCCAGTCTTTATTTTTCTTCCTCTTATTTCCTTATCCATTTTTAAATCTTGTTATACTATAATCGTGTTTATAAGCACCCTCATTTAGAAAATTAGGTAGAATATTAAATAAATACATAAATACAAAGGAATAAATGGGGGCCCCCGTAATCACTTGCTTAATTGCTTCCCACTGCTTTGGATACGAGCAACCAAGTTGGGTCTGACAAGTACATTCAGTGTTCTTCATAAAATCATGGTAGAGATTTTAGTTTCTAGTATTAAAAGGAAATCATTGGAAGGTAAACTATTCTTTCTTTTGTTTTTCCCTGTAAAAACAGTTTTTCACTTTCTGCAATTCTATTTTGTGACCTCTTCAGATATATTCAAGAGTGATTAAAATCTTAGTCTACTTTCATTTACTTTAAACTTTCTGATATTCATATTTATCACGAGGTTCATTGATTTATTTTTTACTATTCTTGAGGAATGGCAAAGACTATTAGATAGTAACTAATGATGAAGGACTTTTTTCTTTTCATATAAATCAAAGAAAAACTTTATTCTCAATTTAAGTATCTTGAATTTTCATTAACTTCCACACATTAATATACTCCAATTAGGTTCTTGGATTTTATTTTTAATATCATACCATAAAGAAAAGTAAAGTGTGCCAAAACCACGATTATATTGGCAGAGTTTTTAAATCAATAATTCTAATTTTTGTCATGTAAGATACCCTTTCTTTTATGACTAAGAGTCATAGAAGCTTTTAAGTTTTTTAAATCTATAGATGTTTTTCTCGCACATCCTATGCTTAGTAATTCTGTATGGTCAGAATAGTCCGTAGACCTCTTTTCATTCAATCCTTTATTTCTACACAGACAAATCCTGGTTTTTATCTTTTATTTTCTCTAATTCTATTTCAATCACTAATTTCTATAACAATACCACAAGAAATTAATATTAAAAATAATTCAGCAGTGAATTCAGAAATTAAACCACTACAGGAGACAGATATCTGTTATGATTTTGTGAGCCCAGATGAAGGACGCTTTCATCGTGAACTATAGAGTAGCCACTTTAACACACCTATTTTGTGTCAAAATTTTGAATAAAAAGGTACTACATGATTTTGAAAATCTTAATATTTACGTGTTTGTGTAAAGTATGTTAGTTTGTGAAATTTATGGATGAGAATGATATCACTATTTCAAATAAAAATGTCTTACAGTGGGAACAGGAGCATTGAGAAGGAAATGGCTTAAACTAAGATTTTAAGAGCAATAGTGAAAACAATCGTTACCTTGTGAGTAGACTCAGTCATGATAGCTATCTGTGATGTCTTGTGCTCATTTTATGAGTTGTCTTTTCAGTTGCCTGCTTATCAGGAACTGTAAATAAAAGGAAGAGATAAACCTTGTATGTGCCAGAGCCTCATTTTTCTCAATCAAGCTATACTTTACAGTAAATCAGACACACTAACTACTTTCCAGTCAGAAGAACACACTATAGTCTTATTTTTCTCTCTCTCTCCATTGCCCCTTTAATCTTGACAAGAGTGTGAAGAGAAAAGATGGTGGTTGTAAAATGGTCTAGATTAAGTCAGAAGACACATTCTAATACCAAATGTCAGTAAAAGTACAGATTATGAGGGAGAAGGTTAGAGTTTTCTCTTTATGTTGGCAATTGAATTTTAAGAAATTCAGCTGTACATCTAGTTAGTAAATCAAGAATAACTCCACAGAATCAGACTTTGTGAAGTACTCTTGCTTTGATTTTGATATAATTCTCTATGATACTCTAAAGCTTTTATTCATTTTATCCCAGATTTCCAATTTTAGAAGGAACACAACAGGGAGTCACATGTATAAGGCTACAAATTATATGTGTAGCTGCATAATCTAAAAACATTACAATATTATTGGATACATAGCCTAAAGCCATGTGACCTTAAAATTGCTTTGTTTTGTGGAATTGGTGTAAAAGGATGGTCTTAATACCACGCAGGGCAAAAGCAAGTTCTGACATTAACTAATCGACAAAGAAAGAATGCCATCTCCTTTCTCTAAGCATAGGAAACTAGTTATTTCTGAAAAGAACTTATCTTTCAGTAAATCTACATGACAGTTTAAGCTTGTGGTTTTCAAACTGTGGATTCTGAAATAAAATCATCTGGAGAATTGATAAAAATGTACATTATCAGACTTTATGCCAGATTTACTAAGTCAGAAATGGGGGATAGGGTCCAGCCACATCTGCACTTTGGACAGCTGTTCAGGTGATTCTAATGCATGATAAAATTTGACAGCACTAGTTTAGACACTAATTTGCCTAGCAAATATGGCCTTAAAGCCTTTAATGAGGTCAATCATTGCATTTTTTATTACATTTAATGATTTCGTTTGTTTTTATAATCATCAGTAACATTTTAAAAGTAATGTTGCTACCACTGAAGTTCTTTTTTTTTTTTTTTTTTTGAGACAGAGTCTCACTTTGTTGCCCAGGCTAGAGTGTTGAGTGAGTGCCGTGGCGTCAGCCTAGCTCACAGCAACCTCAAACTCCTGGGCTCAAGCAATCCTCCTGCCTCAGCCTCCCGAGTAGCTGAGACTACAGGCATGTGCCACCATGCCCGGCTAATTTTTTATAGTTGGCCAATTAATCTTTTTATTTATAGTAGAGACGGGGTCTTGCTCTTGCTCAGGCTGGTTTTGAACTCCTGACCTTGAGCAATCCGCCCGTCTCAGCCACCCAAAGTGCTAGGATTACAGGCGTGAGCCACCGTGCCCAGCCCACTGAAGTTCTTGATTTGGTATAATTTTCATTTTAATTTCTCAAAATAATGAACTACTATGAGAAACTTTAGAAGAAAACCATGTATGATATTGTTTTCCTCTTAAAGTTTATATCTGTCTTACAATTAGCAATGTGAATGAGATTTTGATTAAAACCTTTAGGAAATTAACTAAACTTAATGTAATATCACTATTAATCATTTATTAGTATATTCATTAATTGTCATTCATAAAATAGAAAATTTTATTTCTGTAGCTAAGTGGTCAACAAGAAAATTAAAAGATGCCAAGGGAATGTGACCATATTAATGGCTGATGCTTTGAGTCATTAATGTATCCTGCTTTGAAAAACAATGCTTGCCTCTGACATACCATATAGAATAAAATCATTCATTTATCATTCATATATGTATAAACATATATACATGTTTATACATAGTACTTACTATATATGTATATATAGTGGCATGAGAGGTAATATTAAATAGGAAAAGGATTTACCAGGAAGGTTTATTTGAGGAAATACCCAAAGGTGTAGATAGAATTAGGCATGTGGATATCTGGGGGAAGATCAGTACAGGCAGAGGGAACAGCAAGGACAAAGGTGTGAAGAATTGTACCTGTCTTGCTCCAAAGTCATCAAAGAAGCTAGTGTGGCTGGAGCAAAGTGAGCAAGGGAGATAGCAGCAGAGGAAAGAGAAAACAGAAGGCTTTTGTACTAGTTTAGGCCCAAGATGATTATGCCTTGAGCATGACACAGGTGGAGGTAGTGAGAAGTGGACAGATTGCAGGGGTCCTCAAACTACGGCCCATGGGCCTCATGCGGCCCACTGAGAACATTTATCCAGCCTGCCGGGTGTTTTTGCCCCCTGCCTGTCCTGCTTAGTAGCCAACTTGTCCCAGGCCCACAGTGCGCATGTGTGGAATGTGCGCTGTACTCTCCAACGGCCCTCCAATGGTCTGAGGGACAGTGAACTGGCCCCCTGTTTAAAAAGTTTGAGGACCCCTGGATTAAGGGATGTTTTAAAGGTAAATCTAATAGGATTAGTTGGCAGATTGGTTTGGGCTGTGAAGGAAAAATATGCATTAAACAGGATTCTGGGTTTTTGTCCTGATCAATTAGATGATTGAAGTTGCTCTTACTAAGATATGGACATTCTTCTAACATTCTGTTAGAAAAAAATTTGGGGGGAATACTGGGAGTTCATTTTGGGACATTCATTAAATTTGGGATGCCTATTAGATATGCAAGCAGATATGTCAGGTAGATAATTAGAACTATAGATCTAGAGTTCAAGGTAGAGGTATCTAATATAGACATACTTTTAGAAATAATTAATTTATAGATGATATTTTAAAATATAAGGTTAGCTGGGATCACCTAGGGAATGGGTATGAAGAGAAGAGAAGTAAAAGGTCTGCGATCATGGATACTCCAAAGCTTAGATGTTAGGGAGAGGAGGAGGAACCAGCAAAGGAGACTGAAGTGTGGCCACTGACATCAGCTGAATAAAATTTTGCTAATAAATCAAGTAATAGGACTAAAAATTGACCATTTGATTCAGCAGCATGGAGGTCATTGGTGACATCACGAAGGTGAAAGCCTAATTGGGACAAGTTCAAGGTAGAGTGGGAGGAGGATGCAAATAGTGATAAATTATTTCAAATAGTTTTGCTGTAAAAGTGAGCAGGTATTAAGGAGTGTAGCTAGATGGGGATGTAGGGTCAATTTTTTTTTTTTTTTTGAAGGTGGTAAAAGCATTTTTTTTTGAACAGGCAAGAAGGACTTTATTGAAGACTGTTGAAATAGGGGAGAGAAATTAAAATCAGTTGTGCTGAAACAAAGGGTGGGGGAGGTTTTAAGCGCTGGGGTGAGCTAGTATAAAAGTACTGAAGGACTTTAGGGTGAAGGTTGGCAGATGGGATTAGGGCATCTGCATTTGCTAATTAGCACTGTAGAAGTCAGACTCCTTCCTCAGCGACTGGGAAACAGGGGTACTGTTTGGGATGACTTGAGATATTTTTGGATTATAAAACTGGCAAGAGGCTTGGAGAATGTTTACATCTCAAAGGGGTAGAGAAAGAATGTACAGTAGCAAGTTTTCTAAAGTATTAGTAAATGGTCTAAGAAAAGGAAGGTTAGGGGCTTACCATCAGGAATAAACCTGTATAAAGTTTGGTCATGCGGAGGGGAATGTTCAGGACATTCTTGGTCAGTTTTTTATGTTGCTGTTGTATGGACTTAAGTTTTCAGATCAGTTGAGTAAATACCAAGGAGTGTGATTCCTAGATTATGTAGTAAGACCATGCTTACTTTTGTAAGAAACTGCCAAGCTGTCTTCCAAAGTGACTGCACCATTTTTCCTTCCCACCAGCAATGAATGGGAGTTTCTGTTCCTTCACATCCAGCAATTGGCATTGCCCATTTTTCTTTTTTAATTTTAGCTATTTATTACTTATTTTTTTCCTGGTACTTTTTAATAATTTTGTTTCAGAGTATTATGGGGTACAAAGGTTTTGTTTATATAAATTGGTCATGTACTGTTTGAGTCAAAGTTATAAGTGTGCCCATAGCCTAGATAGTGTGCATTGTACCCCTTTAGTTGTAAATTTACCACCTCTCTATTGCTTGATTTCTGATGAATGTTATTTCCATATGTGCACATACGTGTTGATTGATTAGTTCCAGTTAATGGTGAGTATGTGTAGTGCTTGTGTTAGGGAGATAGGATTTCCAGCTCTTCTCAGGACAAGGGTGCCTGGCTTTCGTGTTGTTTCAAGCAATTGCTCCACCTGGTAAGAAGGCTAAGGGCGGGCTCTCCATTTTGGTGTTGTCCCACCCTTAATCCTATCCTGAGTAATTGTTACACAGGAGGAAGGAGGGAATCTTTATCAATCTGGGAATTCCCCAGCTCAGGCATGTTAGGATTTAGAAAGTGACTTAGAGTAAGAAACCTTAATAATAAGGGTAATTATTATGCCATTAGCTTGAATTACACTTTGGTCCCCCCTCCCCACAACTCCACCCCACGAGCTTTCGGAGAGCGAGCTCATATACACAGGTGGAATTTTGAGGACACCTGTTGATCATTTGGTAACATCCCACACCTCCCGAGAACACTGCCTCAGACTGGGGTAATAAAAGGAAACAATCCGAGAAGAGAGAGTGACTCAGAGAGTGGGTGAGGGAGTTGGTCTGTCTCTCTCCATTCACAGAGACAGACCCCTTTTGTTCTACAATAAAGAGCTGCTCCAGTGAAACTCCTTCCTGCTTGGGATTACTCCATCCTAACAGCTGTGCTGGTGATTTTTTCTAAGCAAGGAGTCACAGGACCAGGATAATACTCTGGACTTGACACTTTGGTGTGTCTGGTCATTCCTTAGCCAAGAGCACACCAAGAGGCAAGGGATAGCCTGATATCTTTGGTGCTGTGCCTTGGATTTCCCTGACATTCTTGTAATACTTCACTTAGAAGAATGGTCTCCAGTTCCATCCAAGTTAATACAAGAGGTATGAGTTTATCATTTTTTATGGATGAGTAGTACTCCATGGTATATATACCACATTTTATTAATCCACTCATGTATTGATGGACACTTGAGTTGTTTCTACATCTTTGCAATTGTGAATTGTGCTGCTATAAGCATTCTAGTGCAGGTGTCTTTTTTTATAGAGTGTCTTTTGGGTAGATTCCTAGTAATGGGATTGCTGGATCAAATGGTAGACCTACTTGTATTGCTTTAAGGTGTTTCCATATTGCTTTCCATAGAGGTTGAACTAGTTTTCAGTCCCACCAGCAATGTAGGAGAGTTCCTATCTTTCCGGATCCACGCCAACATTTATTGTTTTGGGACTTTTTAATAAAGGCTGTTCTCACTGGAGATAAGTGATATCTCATTGTGGTTTTGATTTGCATTTCCCTGATGATTAGAGATGTTGAGCATTTTTTCATATGTTTGTTGGCCATTATTCTGTCTTCTTTTGGAAAGTTTCCGTTCATGTCCTTTGCCCACTTTTTGATAGGGTTGTTTGATTTTTTTCTTGCTGATTTTCCTGAGTTCTAAATAGATTCTAGTAATCAGCCCTCTATTGAATGTGTAGCTTGTGAAAATTTTCTCCCATTCTGTAGGTTGCCTGTTTGCTCTCTTGACAGTTTCTTTGGCTGTGCAGAGGCTTTTTAATTTGATCAGGTCCCATTTATTTATTTTTGTTGCTGCTGTGATTGCCTTTGGGGTCTTCTTCATAAATTCTTTGCCTAGGCCAATGTCTAGAAGAGTATTTCCAACGTTTTCCTCTAGAATGCTAATAGTTTCACAACTTAGGTTTAAGTCTGTTACCCAGCACGAGTTGATTTTTGTGAGAGGTAACAGGTGTGGATCCTGTTTCAGTCTTCTACATGTGGCTATCCAGTTTTCCCAGTACCATTTATTGAATAGAGATTCTTTTCCCCAGTGAATGTTTTTGTCTGCTTCGTCAAAGATTAGATGGCTATATGAGGATGGTTTTATATCTGGGTTCTCTGTTCTGTTCCACTGGTTAATGTCCCTGTTCTTGTGCCAGTCCTAAGACATTTTAATTGCTATAGCCTTGTAGTATAGTTTGAAGTCTGGTAAATTGATACCTTCCGTTTTGTTTTTATTGAGTAGGATTGCTTTTGCTATACGGGGTCTTCTCTGGTTCCATATGAAGCGTAAAGTTGTTTTTTCTATATTTGTGAAAAATGATGATGGTATTTTAATAGGGATTGCATTGACTCTGTAGATCACTTTGGGTAGTACAGACATTTTAACAATGTTGATTCTGCCGACCCCTGAGCATGGTATGGTCTTCCACCTGTTTATATCCTCTATTTCCTTTCCCAGTGTTTCATAGTTCTCCATGTAAAGGTCTTTTACCTCCTTAGTTAAATATATTCCTAGGTACTTTATTTTCTTTGTTGCTATTGTGAAGGAAATTGAGTCTTTGATTTGGTGGTAAAAGCATTTGTGTTTGTTTTGTTTTTTAAAGATGGTAAAAGTGTCATTTTTTTTTTATGGGTATAAACAATGTGGTTAAAAGGAAATAATTATGTTAGTGGGAAAAAGAGGGGGAAATTGCCAAAGTAATGTGATGTCATTTCTTTAGGAAAAGGGATGCAATTGATCACACAGGTAGAGAGATTGGCTTTAGACAGGAGCACAAAATAACCTTAAAATTTGTACCCTCATAATATGCTGAAATTAAAAAAAAAAAGAAAATTAGTGGGGACAGATGAAGATAGACATGGTAGTGATTAGTACTTAAAAGGACTTTTTGTTGCTTGTGTGTTTCAATAATACTGGAAGCAAGTCATGATCTGAGGTGAGGATCAAGGAAGGGGTATTGTTCCCATGGAATTCTGGGTCAGAAGAAAAAAAAAAAAAAGGAAGGGGTATTAGAAGTTTGAGAAGATAGGATATAGTAGATTCATTACTGCACTAGGACCTACCTAAGGTTTATGGCTATAAATTTAAAGGGTAACCAGCCAGCATTATATGTTTTTACCCCTATCCTTTTGGCAGCATAGTGCAAGCATGTATGGAGTAGACACTAAAGGGACCTAGAAACATAAGAATTATGGATAGAAAGTGAGATGCTGTTATCTGAGATTAAGGAAGGGGCACAGATATTGTTAATTAATTTAGAGAATAACCTGAGAGTAAGGCTGACTGTATTATTCTGTTTGCTTACTTTCTTGATGTTTATTTGTATCACAAATCATAATACTGAGCTCCAAATAGATCTTACCCTAAAAAGTTATTATATTTTTTTTACCAAGAAGATATATACCAATTCCAAGTAATAGCCAACAGATTGAAACATTTGCTTCTGTCCTAGAGCCATTTGGAGAATTAACCCAAAAACTAATTTGCAAATAATCTTGTACTTTTATTGTTTTGCCAGCTGTTTGTACTCAGAAAGTAAATGAAATGCCAAAAATGTTTACATTATGAAACCTGAATTATTGAGTTCTACTTCCCAAGAGTTAAGTAATATTAATTAAAAGTTCCTTTCTGGAACCATTTTCTTTCTTTATTGACATGCATTACTATTTCAAATCAAATTAGTTATAAATATATTTTTAGAAACTATATTTAAAATATCACCTTTTGATGTTTCCCCACTCACCATTCCATCACACCAAAATTAAAGCCAAGAATAATAAATATTTGTTTTTATACAAATATAATTAAGTACAACTTTTAAAATATTTTGTAATTTCATTTAATATTTACTCATTAAGATGGTATAATCTTCATTTTCCAGATTGGCAAACAAAACTAGTAAAGTTAATATACTTACGTACAAGCCAGAGTTAGAGATGATATTAAGTTCTTCTGAGCTTTGATTTAGTAATATGATAGTCATACTGTGATCCACCCACTGATTTCCTCAAAGAGACATTTTTGAATGGATTCAGCCTTTAGAAATTTGGACTAGGCTTGAAATTTAATTGCATGCCCGTATTTTCTTCAACCCAGTAAAATAAGATGATCTTGGAACTCCAACTTAATAGTAATTCAAATAAGACAATTACTCAACTAGGTAGGTAGTTAACACCCTGGGTGGTATAATTGTACTAAGTCAAGGATGTCAAACATAAAAATCAAGAGCTATATTCTACCAACTTATTTGTCTGTAGCAGAGAGGATTTATCTGTCTCATTACCTTTTTCTAGTGAACCTAGCCTCAGATTCTGTCTCAAGACAACATTTTAAATAGATGATACTAATAGATGAACATTGAGATACAAGAAAAACTGTTTTCCATTCAGGTTTTGGGAATTAGATGTTTGAAAAAATTAAAGTAACATCTCCAAATGTCCCCCGTATAGCCAAAGAATAGTATGGATACTAAAAAAATCTTAGCTGAATATACATAGATCTAGTGCTTAAATGAGAAAGTATTGCCATTTATTAGGCATAAGTTATGGAAAAGGTATGGAATATATACTGGTAATAAAATAGACATAGCATCTTTTCTCAGAGATTCTACAGTTTTTTAAAGAATGATGGGTAGGTAGAGGTTTAGAAAAACTTTTTTTTAAAATTTTATTTATTTATTTTTTTGAGACAGAGTCTCACTTTGTTGGCCAGGCTAGAATGAGTGTCGTGGCATCAGCCTAGCTCACAGCAACCTCAAACTCCTGGGCTCAAGCAATCCTCCTGCCTCAGACTCTCAAGTAGCTGGGACTGCAGGCATGTGCCACCATGCCCAGCTAATATTTTCTATATATATTAGTTGGCCAATTAATTTCTTTCGATTTATAGTAGAGATAAGGTTTCACTCTTCCTCAGGCTGGTTTCAAACTCCTGACCTCGAGCAATCCACCCATCTCGGCCTCCCAGAGTGCTAGGATTACAGGCATGAGCCACAGCGCCTGGCCTAGAAAAACTTTAAACAATTACATCACAATTATAAATTGTGATCATTTCTATGAGGAAATATAGCATGTTATTAGAAGTAAAAGAGGGGAAAACTTACATGGATGGAATCAGACAAAGTATCAATGTAGAGGTGATACTAAAACTGAGAACTACAGGGTGAATGGATATTTACCATGCCAAGACAACTAACAGTACTTGTGTGCTTATCTGTGTGTGGCTAGGGTTCATGGGTGTAAATAAGGAGAGCATTCCTCCTCAGAGCTTCAGAAAGGGACATGCTCGTCATGTTTTAAGAACAGAAGAAAGGCCAGTGTTGAGAAACTCTAAGTAAAGTAAAAGTCTGTGCAAGAATGTTAATGGTCCACTTATGAAGGAAATTATAATGTGACATGATTTTGAATCATTGATGGAGTACAGTAAATGATGCACCATTTGACCTTTATGTTGCTTAGATAATATAAGTAGAATGTAGATTATAGTCTTTTGAATGGTGTAGGTGAGCAAGTGGAGACAGCTTGTAGAAACAACTCTTTTGAAAATCTTATCTGTACAAATGACTTAGAAATCTACACTACAAGTAACTAGAAGACTTTTAGTAAACTTAACTGAAAAAGAGCATTTATGGAAAGATTATGAATTTCAAGGGATGGGATTCATATCAAAAATAAATTGGAATCAGGGATTGGAACTCTATATATAGATCCTACAAATAACTGTTTTTTGCACCTCTACAATTCATCCAAAATCTACCTGTGCTGTGTTTTCTTTCTCTTAGTGATTATTCTGTGGGTGAGACCACATCTCAACCCAGAAAACATGTTGTTGCATTTTTAATAGAAAGTCACATATTTTAAAATGACCTAATTACACAAGAATCTAATTTACATTTGTAATGTACATATAGAAGTAAGATAGTGAAGGTATATTTACTCCAGTTAGTCATATAAAATTCAAAATTCAATAGCTTGTCAGTAATAACTATTTGGTTGATATTTAGATATATTCAAATGTACAAATATAAGTTAAAACAGCTTCAAGATTGTTATAGACTGAATTGTATCACTCCAAACTTTATATGGTGAGACCCTAACCTCAAAAGTGACTGTATTTTTATTATAGAAAGGGCTTTTAGAGAGGTAATTAGGGTTAAAATGGTTATAAGGGTAGGCCATAGTCTGATAGAGTTGATGTCCTACCGACATCACAGAAGAGGAATAGACATGACAGAGCTCACTGCATGAGCACAGAGAAAAGGCCACGTGAAGCCACAGCCAGAAGGTTCCTGTCTGTAGGCCAGGAAGAGAGTCCTCACCAGAAACCAGATTTGCCAGTGCCTTGACCATGTACGTCTGGCCTCCAGAGCTGTGAGAAAATAAATGTCTGTTGGTTAAGCCACCTAATCTGTGGTATTTTATTATGGCAGCCAGAGTAGACTAATAAAAAGTTATTTATTGAAATCACAAGTTTAAGAATTAATTTTCACAGCCAAAGTTGCATTTTTGCTAAATCGAATGTTTTCACTTATCTTATTCTTTACCAAACACATTAATATCTCAACAGATAAATAATTAGAACAAGAAGACTGATATCAGGTATGGGCACTCTAATAGCTCCTGTCTCCATGATGATTATTCCGTACTTATCAACTGTTTCACACATCCTGACCCATTCATCCTTTCCTGAATTCATAGACAAAATAGAAGTTTTTATATCAATTTGCTCCTTATTTTTCCAACACCAAATTCAAACCTGCCTACAAAAAGAAAATAGACACCTCTAACTGAAGGGAGATGTGGGAAAACAAACAAAAAATAATAATATTAGATAAACTAGAACATGTTGAATATTATAATTTAAAGCTACTAGAACCAGCAAGAAATACAAGGATGATGTAGAAGAGAAAAAAAATAATTGATAGAATATAGTCTTAGAGAAGGTGGGAGAAAATGGGATCCATTGGCACATGTGAAAAGATTGGTCTCGACTAGAATAGACATTGTCTCCTTAGTGTTAAAGAAAGAAAGATAATTGTCCAGATGTTACAGAGCCCATATTTTTTTTCCTCAGCGGTAGAGATGACATTTGATAATTTCTTTCATTAAAAATGATCATTCAAAGTTATTTTGTTCATGTTAACATATAAGTCTTTGATATTTTAATTGACAATATGAAAAGATCTAATTACTTTGCAGGGAAAAAATATAGCTTCTGTCTAAAAGAGTTCTTACAGCCTACCTCCAAGTAGCCATACACTTAGACAAGAATTCAAATGGGCACTCAACATAATTAAAAATTATCTTTTACAATAAGACATTGCCAGGAATAGCCATATACTTGCTATCTGATACATTTTCTTTCAAAAAACACATAGAATGCTTGTTCTTTAGGTTCTTGAGAGGTTGTTTACCATCTATTCCTTGTCAAATTTTAAACAATACGTCAACTTTTAATTATTCTTAAACACTTGAAATGTTCTATCTCTAGATCCTCTCCTTCTCTGCTTATTTCAGCTGTAGCCTCTAGAATTGCCTCATGAAATGTGCTTTGTAATATATTTAGTAAAACTTATACACATATCACATTACACTTTTTCTGTTTTTTCAAATTCATTGAACATATACAAGCTGTTTTTTTCACTTTCATAATAGCAAGTAAGACTTTTCTCCCCCAGTTGTTACTGATAAGTAACCCAACCTTTGCTCTTTTCACTTTTCTTAATAAGAGTTTCAGAATTTAGTTTTGAGCTTAATTTCTATAGTTTTCCTAAGTCAGTCATTCCTTTGCGTTTTAATTTTTAGTTTTCTATTGCTTTGGGCTGTTTCTAGTTTTATTGTACCGAGACCATCACAAATGCTTTTGGGAAGGAGCCAGATTATCAGTAAACTCATTAATGTCAAACGGTAGCCAACATTTAGCTTATAAATCTATTTTTGAAATTTGTCTTAATTATTACTGGCATAAACTATTAGGTTAAAATTAAATATTATCAATAACATGTATTGAAGATTAAGACCACATTAGCAAATTGTAATTGAGTATTGGTTTAAAATATAACTTCAAAATATTAAGACATATTTTGAAAAACTAATTTGCTTACAACAGTTTCAAAATAATTTGTGTACAGTAATGTAATCAAATATATTTTTCTGTTCATGCAATAATTTGTGTCGCTTGAATCTTCCAAAGAGAGGACATTGAAACTTCGCTCATTTTAGCAGCTTTTGTTTTCAACCTGACTAGCAGAGGTGTTTTAATATTCTTTTACATTATATTCAACAAAAGCTTATTTGGTTGGTGTAATCTCAGTTCAGAGCCTCCTTTCGATTTTATACTAAAAGGTTATTCTGAATATAGACTAGGATGCAAAATACATAATTTTAGTTTATCTCTAGATTGAATTCTTTTAAGGGTTGCCTATTCTAGTACTTAGCAAAGTGCCAGGCCTTACCTGCTTCTCCTTCACCTCCTATTGGTTCCCTGATGGATTCATGTTGATAAACCATGTCATGGAGAGTTCATGTAAATGTGATCTGTATCTCTTTTTTGTTATCTGTTTTCTTAAAAGGATGATAAATGTCAACTTTTGAAAATGGACTACAAAGAAAAGCAAGTGATTTACTAATAATTGGGGGAAAATTATTTTAATGAGCACATTGAGCTAGGACGTTCTTTTTTTTTTTTTTTCCTTTGCAACTTTTCTGTAAAGGAAGTTTCATTTAGCAGGTGGTTTTAAAAAATTCTTGAAAAAGTAAGGCATAAAGTTAAGATTTGTTATTTATACTAAGGTAAATACTGTAGAGTAAAATTATAATTAAAAATATTCCTTATATGGTTTAGTAAAAAGTAGTATATATTTTTCGTAATGATTGAAGATCAAATGTACTTTTGATATAAATGCTAATATCAAACATGATAGCAGGCTGGGGCAGTGGCTCATGCCTATAATCTCAGCACTTTGGCAGGCAGGAGGATCACTTGAGATCAGGAGTTTGAAACCAGACTAGGCAACATATGGCCACTCCATCTCTATGAAACGAAAAATTAGGTGGGTGTGGTGGCGTGTAGTCCCAGCTACTTGGGAGGCTGAGGTGGAAGGATCACTTGAGACCAGGAGTTTGAGGCTGCAGTGAGCTATGATTGCACTCTACCCTGGGCAATAAAGTGAGACCTGTCCAAAAAAAAAAAAAAAAAACAAAAGTGATAGGAAAATTATTAGAAATTGGTCGATTAATTGAATGTCCTCTTTTCCTCTGTTACTAATTTATTCCCTAAGTTTCAGTTCCTAAATAATTACAGTAATTTATTTTAAAGTGTACTGATAGATAAAATAATATTTTTATTTTACGTATATTTGAATATTCATGAAGCTTTCATTTTATATTTGTAACGCAGACACGAAAATTCATTTTTATGGATTTTGATCAACATTCTGATTATGTGGTTTCCTATATGTCAGTAAATAAATAATTAGACTTGGGAATTTGAACTAAAATACATGTTTATTTTATGAATTAATTTTAACTGCTTTTAAAAAATCTATGTAAACATTGCTTTACCTGGACGATTAAGTTTTAATTAAAAGTGTTATCAAGGAGTAGTTGATGAATCAGTTACTTTTGAAGATAAGACTCTATACTTGATTTATGACCACAATTTAAGATGTGCCACAAATATATACTGATAGGTAATAATACAGAATCATTATTTCCACTAGAAAAACATCTTAGATCAGATACCATTTGTCCTTTTTTTTTAAAAGTATGTATTGAATGCTTCCATGTGCAGGCACTATGCAAGCACTACCTCATTTAATACTCACACCACCCTTAGGTCCCATTTGTGGATGGGGAAACTAGGACTTAAAGACATTAAGTAGCTGCCCATGACTGATAAAAATATGATACTTGGAATAAAATTTGGGTTTATCTGATTCTTCAGGGAATAATCTTTACTTATGCTACCTTCTTTCTTCAAATATAAAGGAAAAGACTATTTTCCTATCGATGTCACCAGGATGACCCTGGCAAAGTGGATGGAAAAGCTTTTCTCTTTTCTTTCTTTTAACAGTTTTTCTTTTGTATTCATTGTCTAGAAGCACAGCTACTGAAGAACTAGAAGGCCCAAATGCTCCAAATAGTCCCATGACCCGCTGTCCGATGCCAGAGGTCCAAACCTTCACAAAGCTGGTGCAGACCAGACCGGGCAACCTCCAGTTACATTTTACTCATTAACATATCATTATATTACTAAATAATCACTCTTCCAGGTGTGACATACTGCTATTTTTTTGTACAAGTGATGTCTGAAAAAGCATGCACATGTACTATGTCTGCATGTCTGAAACTCCACCCTGTACATGCTTACACACCTTCTCCATTCTGTATCTTGCTCTTTAAACACCCACATCTCCCTTTGCTCGGGTAGAGAGTTCCATCAGAGCAAAAGCTCACCCTTCTCCATTCTTTGGCCAAAGAATAAAGAATCTGAATGCCTTACCAATTGGATGTTCTTTCTTTGTGGCTGATATAAAGCAGGAAAGAACGCAAATTTTAGATAACATTGACATTGTGAAAGATACATTAATCAGATTCCTTCATGATGTCTCAAAATCACAAACATGAACATATTTTAAAAGCTTTTCATGTGAATAACTTTTCCATTGAGAATCACTGATAACTTTGTACATCCTTGCACCATAAAATAATATTTTTCATTTCGATTTTAGTTTTCTTTCTGAATTGAGAACTGAATGAATGGACAGTTGCGCACCAGTTGGAACGCTGAACCAGTTCTGCAAATCACTTTTTGCTTTTTTTTTTTTTTTTGGTACAGAGTATGTATTATAATAGTAAAATAATAAACAAATTCAATATCATCCAAAATTCCAATTTTTTATTTATTTCAAAACTCCAACTGAAGACTAAGAATTAAAGAGCCCCCTTTCCATTATCTTTATCACCCTCACAAGTGCTAGCAGTTGGCTTCTACTTGTTGAATAATTTCTTTGGTGAAAGAGGGTGGTTTTTTACATATAGACATCAAACACATGAGTTACAACTGAGAACACATGAAGCCACAGTAGCATTTTGCCTAGGTCACTGAAAGCTAAGACATGGTAACTTGTGCAACAGACAAACTGAAAATTATTTTACAATGGAATTTCAGATCACTTAAAAGTACTCAAAGGAGTAAATTTTAAAGCCCTGTCACCCAAGGGTCTACCCTGGGATGAAACAAATGACAACATAGATGACAATATGTACCCCATGTTTATTTGAGTTTAAAAATTTTACAAATATTTACAAGTAACTATTTATGTGACTGAATCTATTGAACTGCCCAGAATCCAAGAAACAATAAGAAAACAATTTTAAGATTGATTCAGTTCTAATCAAGACATTACAGAATGTTTTTTTGAAGAAAGTATTAAGATTCATGTCTGATTGATTCAATGATTGTACTCTGAACTTCTTGTACTAAATTAGTATTTTTCTTTCTGATGTAAAAATTAAAACATAACACACAAATACACACAGGCCCACTAAACATTAATAATTAAAACAGGGATTATTTACATCTTTATATATTTATAGGTAAACTATAGTTAATTTAAAAAAAATGAATAAACTCTACTTAATTTATCAAAGGAATAAATGTGGAAATATATATATATATATCCCTTGAAAATATTTACTTGTTTCTCTAATATTAAAGTGCAGCATAATGTATCATTTTTGAGGGAATACTTATTAAAAAGGGCAATCTCTTCAGTTGTATGTAACTGTCATGGATTTAGTTTCCAACAGAGTATACTAAAAAGTGTAGAAAAAGACTTTATTTAACAAAATAAAACCATATAGCCACATTTACTGTTCCTGATTTATCACCATTATTTCTGACTCAGAATATCCCTCCCTCGATGTATGGTTTTATGCCTTGTGATTCAGAATGCCCTTTTATAGCATGTTGCAGTACTTCAGAAAGGAGAAGACCCAAATTCCTAACATTGCCATAAATCAAGGAGCTCATAGCTGTGACAGTACTTGCAAGGTTACCCAAACCTTGAGTCTCTGAGATTTTCTTTTATTATTGAATACAGATGCTGTTACAGTTCTCTTCTGGAGGACTCAGGTATAACAGTGGCTCATAGGTCATTTTCTTAAGTGAAGACAGAAAATAATTCTGCCCGTTTGGGCTGTTTTCACTTTAGTCTTAGATATAATCATTTCCTTTGTCTATCTTTTTAGTTCCACTTCTCATATACACACATAACTCACCACATCAAAAATTCTCCCTTTCTCCCTAGCCTATTTGCCTTACCCAGACTGCCTTGCTCTAAATCAGCTTTAATCATTTTTCTGACTTAAAGACTGTTAATAACTTATGTGTTTTTTCCCCTGGACATTGATTTTAATAAAGAACACAAATATAAACATTCCAGTGGTGACATTTCAGGCATTGTGACAGGCTATTGAGGGAAAAGTTTTGGCCATGTACTTCTTATTGCCCCCATACCACACAAGATCAGAGATTGCATAAATCTTTAAGCCTGACTTACTGCAGACTATTTCTCAAGAATGTCCTAGTGTCGCAGGTATTACTGTTACTTACCCACTCTACTATATTATATGCATTTCTTCTATAACTATCCTTGATTCTTTTTGTTCTTCTAAGTTCATATCAGATAGGTAATGTGGGTAATGTGACATAACAAGGTTTGAGGGAGATACATCTCACACATGAACATGAAAATTCAGTTGTCACGCTTATGAACCACAAAAGGATCACCTTGTTTTTGATATATACATTGAGCATACTTTTTAAACATTTATTTCTATTCATTCATTTTTCTCAAAGAGTAGAGTTTTTTACTGTTATGTGCAATTTCTCGTTTTTATTTTGTGGGAAGAGTGTGTAATATACCTGTGTTGATGGTTGAATACTGTAGCAGAGTAACCATCACTTTTTATCTAGGAAAGGTGGCCTGTGTTAGCAAAACACACAGATAAATAAAAAAGCAGTTATGCAAATCTCTGAAGCTAGTATTAAAGTAAGACTAAGCAAAAAATATATTAAATAAATGACATTTCTAGAATATCAGTAAGCAGTACAGTTTTAAAGTAGCATATATTAATGAACTATAAGAAATTTCACTTCATTGAAAGAAAACAAGGAAACTAAAAATAGAATATATGAAAAAACGGAAGTAACAATAACTCTATTTATTACATATTCATTTTATGCCAGACATTATGATAAGGAAGCTAAATGACTTATCTAGTGAAATTCTGCTCAGTTACCCTCTAAGAAAGTATCATTGTTATCCCCTTTCACACATGAGGAAACTGAGGTTAAAAGATGTTTGGTAATATAAACAAGGTTACCCACCTGGGAGGAGGAAGAGTTAGGCTTTAAGTCTGAGGCCACTTGACTTACAATGTCTGATTGTTCATGCACTGAGTCATTTGCTCTATACAAACTCTCTTTAGAAAGCATGTAGATTCAAGACCAGAAGCAACACGGATCTCTAATTGATTGAAAGTCTTTGCAAGTGAACACTGAAAGTCACAATTAAAATCCACTTCCTCTCAACTATTAAATATCACTTCCTCTCAACTATTAAATATCAAATTCTGATTTTGAATCAAAAGTTTATTATATCTCAAACAAAAAGCAGTACAATTAATCAAAGTATTTGCCTTAACTATCAACACAGTTTTGCCATCTTAACAGGAGCTTGGTTATGCCAGCAATGAAGAAGCCTGGAGAGTGTGTGGCCATGTCACCAAAGGGATTTTCCACAGTTTGTTGAGAATTGAGTATTTTGCTTGCAAAAAGTAGTCAAAAACCTGGAAAAAGTGGTAGTCAGTTGGTGCAAAGTCTGGTGAATATGGTGGATGACAGAGAGTTTCCAACTTCAGCTTCTGTAGTTTGAGCAACATTGTTTTTTGTGACATGTGGTCTTACAAGAGGATTGACCTGTCTCTCTTGACCAGTCTTGGTGCATAATTGTAAGCATCTTCATCATTTCATCCAATTCATTGCAGTAGACATCTGCTGTAATTGACCAGGTTTCATTAAGCTATAGTGGATAATACCAGCACTGGACCACCAAACAGACACAATTAGCTCTTTTTGTTGAATATTCAGTTTTTGACTGTGTTTCAGCACTTCATCTTTATCCAACCATTGCGTCAAATGCTTGTGATTCTCTAAAAGACTCCATTTTTTCATCACACATAACAATATGGTGTAGGAATGGTTTGTCTTTATGTCGTCATAGCAAAGAAAGGCAAACTTTGAGACATTTCTCTGCTGATGCCCATTTAATTCATGGGGTACTCACCTATCCAGCTTCTTTACCTTGCTGATTTGTTTCAAATGGTCCAATATTATTATAATAATAATGTCAAACCTTGCTGCTAATTCAGGTTTAGGTTGAGAAGGATTTGCTTCCATTACAACTTTCCGCTCATCATTACCCACCTTGGTCTCAGGTCATCCTTATGGCTCATTTGCAAGATTAAAATCATCAGAACAGAACTTCTCAAACCTTCAATGTACTGTGTGTTCATTAGCCACATCCTTCCCAAATACTGTGTTGATATTTTGAGCTGTCTGAACTGCATTGGTTCCACAACAGAATTCATATTCAAAATAACATGAATTTTTGACTTATCCATGATTTCACAAAAATTGTTCTAAAAAATTGAAAGATAATCACAAGGCAAAATGTGCATTTGAAAGAATGAGGATATACCTTCACAATATAAAAACAACAAAAAATAAAACAAGAAGTGTCAAAGTGAAATGTCAGAGATATCAACTGTGAAACTTAGTACTTAAGGAAATTGGACATTACATACTTAACCTAATAATTCAGAACGTGGATAATAAAAAATTGTGTAAAACTGAGAACTATTGGCAGAGCACTAGCAATGTACAAAGCTCAACAATTCTGCATTTGCTGCCAATACTCAGGTTTGCTAATCTCTCTGAAACAGTATTTCTCAGTGTCTTAGGTAATTTCACCCTTTGATTAATGTATAAATCTTACAATCACATTCAACATTATCTGAAATTTCAGAAATTAGTATAATGCCTAAATACACACCCTAGCAATGAGACAAGATGATCATTATTTTCTGGCCACTCAGGCCTTCTCTGTACCTCCCCAGATTCTGATCTGCAACCTCTATCCCTGGAGGAAGGTCGATATAACACACACAAAAAGTATCTGTCTTTCCAGGGACATGGTCCCCATTTATTTAGCACAGAAGCACTAGGAAAACTGTTTACTTTGCAACAATAGAGAGAAATTTCCCAAATGTTCTTGAGGTTTCAGAGGAATAGATTATATGAAACCAGAAAATAAGAACATGGTGAGAGGGTAGAGAAGACCAACATAGAATAAATATGAATGAAACAAGAGAATATTCATACCAGAATAACATAATGTGAACAAAGAAAATTTGGATGATTAAAACTATGGTGACTTTTATGTCTTTATCCTTCTAGCTTTTTGGAGTTAGATCATACAAATTGTCAGTTACTTGTAGTCTGATATATTGTAGTACTTGCCCACAAAGTTTAGGAAGGTTAGCAAAGTATAAAAAAACTAAGCTCTGGAACAAGACATATGACAAAATCTCATTTTTGTAAAAGACATGTATTCCTGTGTATTTTTATATTTATATTAAAACATTTGGAAAAAAAATGTTAATAGGAAGAATTGGAAACAGATGGAGGTAGCAAGTAGTGTAGTGTTATGTTTTGGCATGTTTATATATTATTTGAACATTTTATAGATAGGATGGATTCATGTTTTCTTGTATGATTAAGAAAGAAGACATCAGTGAATTCACAGACAATAAGCACATCAGAGTTAGGATTTCTTTTCAAAATTTATTCAAGTCACCTTCCACTAATCACTTGGTTAAGATGAAAACAACAAAAATTAATTAAGGAGTGTGATAATACAGCTTGCTCTTAAATCACATTCAGTTAAAGCTTAAAGGTTTTTTTGTGTCTTCCTTCTCTTTCTTCTTTTCTTTGCTCTTTTCCTCTTTTCTTTCTTCTTCCTTTCTTCTCCCACTTGACTCTGTTTTTCCTTTAAAGGTCTATTGCTCCAATGAATTGCCAGCAAAAGCAAAAAAGGAAAGAAAAATCAGTGGGTGGTAACCTGAAGGTCAGCCTTAGAAAGGATGACTTATTATATATCTTTAATCTCCTTGAAGAGAGGAATAAGGTAGTTTATATATTTAAATATTCCATCATTTATTCTAGTTTTTCATGGAGATTAGACAAAGTACTAGGGGAGTTACTAAAAGACCTTTTTTATTCTTGTCCCTCTGAATGGTTTTATAGTTCTTTGCACCTTGTTTTCTATAGTTGACTTTCATAATATGTGCACTTTGACCAAAGGACAAATGTTTTCTCATGAAACTGTTTATTTATTTAGTAGATATGTTTGTAGTTACTATATCCAGACTGTATTAGGAGCTTATGGTATGTCTTTGCCCATCATTTCAACAATTTTGAATGGTTGGTATTAAAATTTTATTTTATATGAAAGGAAACTGAGGCAAGTGTTAAGTTAGTCTAGCCTAAGACCACAGTGCAAATGACAGAGCCAGGAATCAAACCCAGGTTGGTCTGTCTACACAGCTCATTTTTCTCTACTATAAAATCCTGGTTTCTTGTATTCAGAAAAATCTGTTTTATCACTTTCTTGAGAATCCACTAAATATCTTTTGAATCCAAGATTTTCTACAAAGAAAAGATTATGATTTTTGGTGTCTGCTGTATTATGCCTTGTTGCTAGTACAGGCTCTATGTCTCTTTCCTACTTAAAAACATTCTATTCAGAAAAGCTATTAAAGTCTTTGTCACCCACCATTACAGTTATTCAAATTCGTTTGAGATATAATTGTTATAATTCTCTGGTTGTACATTCTTTCATTAAGAATGACAGGAAAAACTAGGCTATCCCTTAAACAATTTAAGATACTTTAAATTATTACAATTCTTGAAATGAAAGTCTATGTTATGATTGAGAACGAAATAAATACTAAATCATATACACTATTTAATTCAGCCAAATAAGCTGAGGATTTTGCCATAGCTGGGATAGGATGGTGAAAGAGAAAAACTTTGTTGGTTAATGCTATTTTTAATCTAATTATCTTTTCAGTACAATGATTTGGAATCCAACATATCTACTAGAATCACTTCCCAAATTTTACTTGTTCAGATTAACTAAATTAAAATATATTTTGAGAAAGCTTCTAGTTGATTCTGATATCCACCTGTGATTAAAGACTAATGTTTTGATCTAAGAAGGAAAATTGTTAATTTCCTCATATACCACTATATAAATACATACACACATATATACATATATACTATGTATATGCACACATACTAGACTTTCTCTCTCTCTCTCTCTCTTTAAAATATAAACACAATAAGGGCGTTTTTTTTTTACCTTTACCTCTTATTCATTGCTGTATCCCATATCCCAGTGCCTGGTTCTTAAAGAGACTCTCAGTATGTATTGGTCAAATAAACAGAAATTCTCACAGGGGAGTCGGGGTTGAGCAAAATACAATTATCCAATTATAAGATAATCCATGATTAGGGAAATAGGTCTTAAGCAATTCCTTAGTAGTGTTGAGAGACCTCAAGCCCTGAAGATAAAAGCAAGGGGTATTGAGAAGACCATACTGCAAAGCTGGTCTTGTTAATGGTGGGAATCGGAATGTTGAGATTAATCCTCTATAAGTACTTCTCTCTCTCTCTTTCTCTCTCTCTCTCTTCCTCTGTCTCTCTTTCGCACTCTCTCTTCCCCTCTCTCTCTCTCTTTCTCTTTCTCAAAGGTAGTCTTATTGATGGCCTTCTAGGTCCTGCTAATTGGTGCTGATCAACATTTTTTTCTTTTTCCAATTTTGCAAGATGGTTGAGTCCTGGTTTCATGCTACAGCTTTATGCTGGTTAAACCTGCCTAGAGGATTAAGAAGTGGTTTGTTTTTCAGCTTTCTGCCATGTTATAAAATTATATGTGAAAATAAGTTGTCACTGACTGTTTTATCTGCTTTTTTTAGTAATGCATTTTTGAAGTACTTGTAGGAGTGTTTGGCACATAATAGGGACTCAATAAATATTTCATTTAAGAATTAAAAATATAGAACTCACATATTTATGGAGATTTTAATTAGAGGTTTATTCTTCAATTTATATTTTATGGAACATTGCATAGTCTACTAAGGTCTTAGTGCATTATTCTAATGACTGGAGCTGGATAAGGCAGTTACTATCCTAGCTATTTTACAGAAGACAAAACTAAAGCACAGAGAGATAAAATTTCTCATTTTATTTCACAAATTTATATAAGTTATGATTGGAAAGACTTCATACATTATCTGGTTTAAATATATAGCATTGCCAATAAACTGCTTATGCTTGAATTATTTCAATGCTAAATAAGGCTTTACCCCTTACATCACTTCCTTCCATCCTCTTATAACTTTCTCATAGGTTTATGATTTTATGTCTACCTATGGAATCATCATCTACAAGATTGGATATCAACATTTAGGGGGAAAAAAAAGTACCATTTGCCTTCTGAGGATTCTCTTGTCCTGGCTAAACTCTCTGGCCATTTCAACTATCCTTTATGAGACATGATTTTGAGACTCTTTAGCCATCTCTTCTCTAGCTTTTGCACACATCTTAACTTGTTTAGTCCCTTCAATAATTGTATATGACTTAAAAACAATCTATACTATGAGTCTCAATTAAGTTTCATATAATATATCTACCCTAGTTCATTTAATCTTTGCAATAACTCAGTTAAATTGTTTTAGTGAAGACTCTGGAGGAACAAAAATCCATCTGAATTAGCTTAAGCACAATAAAACCAAAGGGATTTCTTGGAATAGACTCTAAAATACAGTGAGAACTTTTGAAAAGTGGTAAGTCATCTGGGTTTGGAGCTATAAGGTGAGGAGTTTGGACAAGGAAGAAAGAATGAAACTAGTCTAAAGAGGAGGCCTAATGGGCCTGGCAGAATTTATACACCAAGAGCTATCACATTTGTTTTATAGATAAACTCTCAAGATTTTCTAGAGAATTGAAAATATTTTCCTTGGCATACCCAGTCAGCTTGATCAAGGACATATGCTTGATTAACCTCTTTGCTAGCTGGAAGCTAATCAGTGTTAACTTTACTGATCTATGGAATGCCTAGGTAGATGGTAAAATATTATTTCTGAGTCTGTCTATGAGGGTTTCTCTAGAAAAGATTAGTATTAGGAACAGTAGATTGAGCAAAGAATACCTACCTTGACCAGCGTGGGTGGGGATCATCCAATTCATTGAGGGCCCAAATAGAACAGAATGATGGAGGAAAGGCAATGCAATTTTGCTCTCTCTTCTTGAGCTGGGACATACATCTTTTCCTGGCTTGGAGCACTGGAGCTTTTATTAATAGTTCTCAGGCTTTTGAAGTGGAACTATTTATGTCACTGGCTTTCCTGGTTCTCTAGTTTGGAGAAGGCAGATTGTGGGACTTCTTGGTCTTCATAATTGCATGAACCAATTCTATAATAAATCTCCTCTTATATATCTATATATGTCCTATTGGGTGTGTTTCTTGGGGAATCCTGACAATACAGTAGTCTACCACCTGACTCCTAAATAGTAGATACTCTACATATGACATTTTTAAGTGTCTTTGAATTATTCTTTGACGATGGTATACAGACGCTATCTTCTTTATGTATTTCCATCTGTTCCTTTATTTTTTTCAAAGACCATCTTCCTCTGCTTTCTATTTGTTTCTGCCCTACAACTTTGATTTATCCATAACATTGGTTTGCCACATTGTCATATCTACCTCTAACTTTATTGAACCTTTTTTATCCAGAAAAAAATCATGTGTTTTGCAATTTAAATAATACATCATTGTGTTATCTTTATTTCCTCCAAATTGAAACATTTTATCTCTTTTGTAGTTTTAATGATATATACATAATATAATTGATAATGACTCAATTGCATATTAAGTCATTATTGTAAATAGGGCCTTGCGTAAAGAGCCCTTGTAAATAGGTTAAAATTAATTGTAATTTTAGCTAAAGCTTTAACTGTCAAAACATATCTCATATTTGCCTTGTTCAAAACTCCTGTTTTAACTACATATTTTATATGGAACTAAATACTTTGATTTCTTTATTTCTAAATATCTAATTCTACTTTAAATTTAAGCAAAATATAACAATACATGGGTATTTTATATGTGTTTTTCATATAAGTTTGTATAATTGTACTAATCATTTTTTTGTAGGGGCATAGAAAAAAAGCACAAACTTTATTTCATTGCCTCTCCAAAGAAAAGAAGAGATAAGAGAGGTGCTGGCCCTGAAACCAAATGATTTTAAATAGTTTTTAGGGTAGGCTGAGGGGCACTAGGGAGAGATTTATGATTATAGTCCAATTAGCAAAAGGCAGCTGAGAAACTTTTGAGTTTGTCTTTTTTTGTCTCTCACATAGTAGGTAGGTTGATAAAAGGAATTCTGTTTGTTTTTTGTTTTTTTTTATTCCTTGGTCATAGACTGACAGTGGAAAACATCTGGTGTTGTTTTTCCTTGAAGAGGCAGGAAGCCATGTCTCTGCTGTCTGCCTGGGACTTCATTTGGAACCAGAAGGAGCCTGAATAGCCAATATAACTTTAAGCAAAAGGAATTAAGCAATTTGCAGGCATCACTCTACCAGACTTTAAGCTATACTACAAGGCTATAGTAACCCAAACAGCATAATATAGGCACAAAAATAGAGACAAAGACCAGTGGAACAGAATAGAGGACGCAGATATAAAACCATCTACATATTGCCATCTGATCTTTGATAAAACAAACAACAACATAAACTGGGGAAAAGAATCCCTATTCAATAAATGGTGCTGGGAAAATTGGATAGCCACATGTAGAAGATTGAAACAGGATCCATATTTCTCACTACTCACTAAAATTAATTCAACATGGATGACAGACTTAAACCTAACACATGAAGCTATAAGAATTCTAGAAGAAAATTTTGGAAAAACTCTTCTAGATATTGACCTAGGCAGAGAATTTATGAAGAAGACCCCAATAGCAATCACAACAATAACAAAAATAAAATGATTGATTAAAACACTTCTGCACAGTCAAGGAAACAATCAACAGAACAAATAGACAACCTACAAAATGGGATACAAAATATATCACATGCCATACATCCAATAAAGGGATAATAACTAAAATTTACAAAGAACTCAAGCAAATCAGCAAGAAAAAATCAAACAACTCCATTAAAAAGTGGGCAAAAGACATGCACAGAAGCTTTTCAAGAGAAAATAGACAAATGGCCAATAACGTGAAAAAATGTTCAACATCACTAATCATCAAGGAAGTGCAAATCAAAACCACAATGAGATGTCACCTCACCCCCTTCTGGCTTTTATCAAAAGTCCCAAAACAATAGATGCTCGCATGGATGCAAAGAAAAAGGAACACTTATACGCTGTTGGTGAATTTGCAAACTAGTACAAACTATGAAAAATAGTGTGGAGTTTTTGACTCCACTGTTTGATTATAGTCTCTTAGTGTGGTAGGCATACAACTCTTAAAATAGTTCTGAATGGTTCCTGCTCAGTGCTCCTGATATTCATGCCCTTGTGTATTCCCTACCCCTTGAGTGTGGACTGATTCTAGTTATTTATTCCAAACATATAGAATATGGCAAAAGTGATGGCATATCAAATCCAAGATCAGGTTTGAAAGTCTATGGTTTTTACCTTATTTGTACTCCTTCTCTCTGACTCTTTTCACTTGTTCACTTTGATGAGAACAGGCTGTCATGTTGTCATCTGACCATGGGAGTAGCCCCATGTAGCAAGAAACCAAGGCAACCCTTCCACCAATAGCCAATGAGAAACTGAACCTTGCCAACAACCATACGAGTTACTTTGAGTGTTGATGCTTCCCCAGTTGAGTGTTAAGGTGACTATAGCCACTGCTGAACAACTTGATAGTAGTGGTAGACTCTGAAGGAGAGGGATCATGCCTAGATTCCTGACTCACAGAAACTGTGAAATAATAAATGTTATTGTGTTAAGGCACTACGTTTTAGGGTAATTTGTTATATAGCATAGATAACTTATACAAATTATGTATTCTATATTTTAGATAAAGTTATGTAAATAATCGAATTGGCTCATTTTAATATATGGGTCAGCTGTCTACCTCTGTCCAGTCAATTTTAAGTGATGAATGAATAATGTGATATATGGGTAAGATGACAACATAGTTTATAATTAGAATTGGGGCACTTTTGAGAATAAAATCTGTCATGATTAACAATTATTCTAAGAAAACAAGTATAAACAGGACTTTTTTTGGGCAGAGAGAGGGTCACCTCATTTAAAAGACAATCACTTCTTGGGACTAGTCAAAGGGATGGCTAAGCCAGAAGAAAAAATTGAATCTAGCAGGCAAGTTAGTTTACCTAGTTGATTCATAGGCATTATTTTTCTCATTACATAACTGGAAAATTGAAGGTCAGGCAGATTTTTTTTTTTTTTTTTTTTTTTTGAGACAGAGTCTCACTCTGTTGCCCAGGCTAGAATGCCATGGCATTAGCCTGGCTCACAGCAACCTCAAACTCCTGGCTCAAGTGATCCTTCTGCCTTAGCCTCCCAAGTAACTTGGACTACAGAGCATGTGCCACCATGCCCAGCTAAATTTTTCTATATATTTTTAGTTGTCCAGCTAATTTCTTTCTATTTTTAGTAGAGACAGGATCTCATTCTTGCTCAGGCTGGTCTTGAATTCCTGAGCTCAAACAATCCACCTGCCTCAGCTTCCCAAAGTGCTAGGATTACAGGCATGAGCCACCACGCCCAGCCCCAATTGTCTTTTAAGTAGTGACAGATCACATTTTAACTGGCGGACCTGGGACTCAAACTGAGATCTGTGTCATTCTAGAGCTTGTGTGCGCTTTCTGCTTAGTTAATGCATCTCTTCAAAGCCAAATGTGCTTCTCTAGTATAGCCAGAAAACCAGTTTAGAATGATCATCATCTTTATTCTTAAGTTTCTCACGAACCAGCCTTATTCAGTGGTTCTCAATATTGAGTATACATTAGAATCAGCGGAAGAGCTTTGAAAATGCCACTGGCTACACCTATTCTCAAAGCTATCGAATCAGTATCTTTTGTGGTGGAATAGGCATCAGTATTTTTAAGTCTTATTGGGTGATTTCTGTGTGCAGCCAGTCTTGATATGAAGAGCCCAGAAGGCAGCTGGCAGATGGGGAGATGATGTGAAGAATTTGGACTGGGAAGGACAAGGTAGGGTTTATAAAGCCAAATTTTCTTATGTAACAATTTCTCTTTTCCTCTACTTTCTGAGTGGCCTAGAAATCTGTATTTTAAGAAAGTGCCTCCAATAATTCTAATCAGGCAAGTTTGGCTGGCCTAATCCATCTTCATAAAAGGCCTATCATATCTAGTTGTTATAATAGTGCCTTATATTTTATTAAAGCACTTGTAATCACTTAGGCTTGACATTTAGATTTCAGCATTACATACTCATGCCCAGAAGTTTCTTAAAAACCATTCCTGAAAACTTATGAATGGGTGCTGGCCAGTGTTTCTACTAGTGTGGACATCTCAGACACTGGAAATGAAAAATGGGGATCTAATATTTTCTCAGGTATTGCATAAAATATCAAATGTTAACAAGTCTACTGCCTTGCTGCTTTTTCTGTACCAGGAAGATTCAAGGATATAAAATATTCATATATAATGTGTTCAATCATTTGTCTTTCCATTGAAGAGGGAGAGCTTCTTACTGTAACCTTACTCAGCTCTTTCTCACCGAGAAAGATAATAAAATACTTTTTAAAAAAGTGTACTGCTTTTTCCATGAAAATGGCTACATGTGCAGCCCCTTGAATTTCACCTGAGTAGATGGGTTTTTGCAGTAATTGAAAATAGGCATAGGCATATGATTTAAGACAAGAAGTAAAAAAAAAAAAATGTTTAATTAAAGCTACAGTGAACATTTTTTGGGGAAAGTAATTATCTGAACTGGAATTTAGCCAGGACAACAGTTAGTGTTTCTACCCATATAAAGAAGGAAAATGAGAAATGAGTAATTCTCCAATCTATCCCCACCTCCACCCCCCATTTCAGAATGTATTGCATCTGTGTTCTTGTTGCCATGTACAACTCAGATGGGAGAGAAATTTATTATCAGATTTATAGAAAAAGATGTGGGTGGTTTGTACCTCATAATTCAAAAGCCATAGAAAGCTGGCAAAACTCCCCAAACAGAAATTTCTCTCCTGTCCTGGAATGTTTAAGTGGTGTACAATATGTGAATTAATAGCCATCAGTCGGGCATCATGTGTTGGGACATCCGCTGTGAACAAAAAGTTATATTCTGGATTCATAGGAAACAGAACACATGGTCTTTTCATTTCACTATCAAAGAAGTAGAGATTATAAATACATAATCGCTATGGCAAGCAGAATAATCATTGTGTAATCATTAAGATGTTTTTCTCTCTTTCACTTCTTCCATGCTCTTATTTTCATTTGTCTTGCAACTATGTGTTTTAAGTTGTTGTGCAGAAAAATAGATTTCTTTTTGATTCTATGAATGTTAATGCATGTATAGATTTGTGCAATTACCACCACCAGTATCAAGATAGGGAATAGTTCTATTATCTCCCCAAACTCCCTCATATATCTTTTTATAGTAAAATGCTTTTACCACCCCAAACCACTAATAACCACTGATCTATTTTCCACCACTATAGTTTTGTCTTTTTAAGAATGTCATATAAATGGAATTGTAAATTGTAATCCTTTGAGACAGGCTTGTTTTACTCAAGCTGGCTTTGAGATCCATCCATAGTTTGTTCTTTTTTATTGCTGAGTAGCATTCCATTGCATGCTTTTCTTCTAAAACTTTCATATTTCACCTTTTATATTTAGAGCTGTGATCTTGTTTGTCTTAATTTTTGTATAACTTGCAAAGTTTAAGTCAGTGTTTTTTTGTATATGGCTGTTCAGTTGTTTCAACATCATTTGTTGAAAAGACTATTCTTTCCACACTGAATTGCTTTTTCACATTTATGAAAAAATATATTTGCCATATTTGTGTGGGTCCATTTCTGAACTTTCTAAAATGTTCTATTGGTCTATGTTTATATCCCTTCGCCAGTACTATGCTATTTTGATTATAGTAACTGTATGGTAAATCTTTGGAACAATTTCTTCGAAATTGTTTTAGCTATGCTAGTTCCTTTTATTTTATATTTAAAACCAGCTTTCCCATATCTATAAAAAATTTCATGAGATTTTGGTTGAAATTTCATAAAATCTATAGATTATTAAATATCTGAGGATATTTAATATCTTTATTATGTTGAATTTTCCAATTTATAAAATAAATTTTTCTCTTTATATCTTTAATATTTTTATTTAGTGATTTGTATTTTTCATTACATAGATCTTGTGCATGTTTTGTTTGATTTATACATCAGTATTTCAATTTGGGGAAATTAATGTAAATGTAATTATATTTTAAATTTTGGTTTCCAACTGCACACTGCTAGTATGTGAGAATATGATTGATTTTTGTGTGGTAACTTATATCCTACACTTGGTTAACTCACTTATTAGTTCTAGAACTTTTTCTGTACATTGTTTCAGATTTTTCTATAGATATTTATATGACATGCAAATAAATAATTTATTTCTTCTCTTCTCTTTCTTTCTGTATCCTTTTTGTTTTTCTTGACTTACTATTCCTACTAGGACTTCCTATATGATATTGAATAATAGTGGCAAAAGTGTACATCCTTGTACTATTCCAAATATTTCATAATTAAGTATGATATTTGCTACAGTTTTTAAAAACACCCTTTTATAAGATCAAGGACATTTTATTCTAATTCTAATTTGCTTAGATTTTTTTTAAAAAACATAAGTGGATATTGAATTTCTTAGATAATTTTACTGCAATGATTGATGTGATAATGTAGTCTTTCTTTTTGCATTTCCAGGATAAAATATACTTGGTCATATTTTTGTTGTTAATATAAATATTTAAATATATACTTGCTAGCAAGTTGAATAATATGTTTTATATATATATATATATACACACACACACATATATATATGAATTGAATCTAAATACACATGCATATTTGGCTAATATCTGCCTTTGGGCATTTCCATGTAATGTAATTATTCATATATTTGGTTTTAGGCTATTTTATTGTTTTTTGTTTTTTCTTTGTTTGTTTGGTTCCCCTTCATGCCTTCCTGTAGATTATTTGAATACTTTTTACTGTGTTTTTAAAATTTTTCTGTTATTTTTTATTATAAATCTTTGTACATTTTTTAGTGGTTGTTCTAGGGATTACAATATACATACTTAACTTCTGACAGTCTACTTAAAATCAACTATTTACCACTTCATGTGGAATGTAGATTTATCTATTGTATAGTTCTGGTTAACTACCCCCTTTTTCTGCTTTAGTCATCTCACAAGTTTCAGTTGTGTCATATATATACATACATTGAAATTCTCATCAGTGTTATAATTTTTGCTTTCAACTGTCAAACATATTTTAAAGAACTTAATAAGAGTGATTTAATATATTTACTCAGATATTTATTATTTCTGTTGCTTATCTTTATTTCTGATTTTCCAAGTTTACTTCTGCTGATAATAAATTCTCTTAGTTTTCTCATGGGAGAATGAATTTCTTTCAGCTTAATTTCTGATGGATATTTTTACTGAATATAGAATAATGGGTTAACAGTTTTTTCTTTAAGCACTTTAAAAACATTCTACTTTCTTTTGGTTTTCATGTTTTCTGATGAGAAATCTTCAGTCATTTGAATTGATTTTCCAAAATGAATTTAATTACTTTGTTTTGTCAGCTATTCTAATTTAATGTTCAATTATAGTGGAGATGGTAAGAATTCTTTCTTTGTTGTTACTTTATCAGAAATATCTTGATTGTTTCACAGAATATGCAATAATGGTGTGTGTGTGTGTATGTGTGTGTTAAGAAGTAACTATTTTATTGAAAGCTTTTAACATGAAAGGATTTTGAATGTTTTCAAGTGTCTTATAAGATCTGAAAAGATATTTGTAATACTTTTTCTGCTTAGATCTATTACAATGATTGATTAATTAGTGGCTTTCTTAATATTGATCCACTTTTGCATTCCTTGAACAAACCACTTATAGTCTTTATATTTTAATTTTTAATATAGTGTTGGATACACTTGGCTAATATTTTAGATGTCTACCTTAATATCCATGTGAAAGATTGATCAGTAATGTCCTCTTAGTGTGATCTCGTCATGTTTTTCTGTTAACATCACATCATATTTATCTCATAAATATAATTTGCAAGTTTTTCTTTTTTTCCTACTCTCTAGAACCGCTCAAGTAGCAATGGGATCATCTGATAGTCACAATTCTGGTAAACCAGTTATGTCTTCCACTTTTTCCTTTCTCTCTCTTGAGGGGTGCAAAGGCCTTTTACAACTTTTTCTATTCTCTATTAAAGTAAGTTGTAGTAAATTAGGGTTTCCAAAAAGATATATTCCATATAGTTGTGGGGGTAATATGATATAAATCTATGAGGCCTACTTCTCTGATGGTATTGCTTATGTCTTCCCTACTCTTACCAATATTTTGCCCACTTTTTCTGTCTTTGAGTGAGAGAAGGGTGGTGTCTATCATTCTTTAGTTTTATTATCTTTACTTTTTCCATGCCTATGCTTTTTGATCTATGAAAGTTTCTGCTCCTTCATTGGATTCATAAATAGTAATAAGTATTATATTTTCATGGTGAATTGAATTATAGTTTTAGCTTTATAAAGTTACCTTCTTTGTCATTTTTAACTTTTTAAATTTATAATTGACACATGATAATTGTGCAGTGTGATGTTTCAGTGTATGTACGCATTGTATAACGATCAAATGAGGGTAACGACCAAAGTCATTACTTTAAACATTTATCATTTCTTTGATAAATGATAACATTCAAAATCTTCTCTTTTAGATATTTTGCAGTGCACACATTATTATTTTCTACACTCACCCTACTGTGTAATAGAATATAAAAATTTATTTTTCCTGTCTAACTAGAACTTTATACCCATTGGCCAGCCTGTGTCATTCTCCGCTTCTGCTTCCCCTCCCCAGCCCCTGGTAACTACTATTCTACTGTCTACATTTATGAAATCAAACTGTTTTAGATTCCATATGTGAGTAAGATCCTGTGGCATTTGTCTTTCAGTGCCTGGCTTATTTTACTTTAGTCTAAATTTCATTTTGTTGTATAGCAAACAAAATGAAATATGTGGAGTTTCTCCTGTTGTGTCTTCTAATCAGTTATTGTTTTCATATGGCAATGCTACCTATTTATCTGTTAGATGTATAATCTTATATTGTTATATGTGTTAGGTTTGTATCTCTATTTTTGGAGAAATAATTGTATATTTCTTTATTTGTATTTACCATCTCTCTTTCTCTCTCTGTCTCTTTGTCTTTCTCTCATAATACAGAATTGGATTTTTCTTTGTTAGCCTATGTGAACAACTTTTGTTTTAAGTTTTTATGTAACATAATGATTATATATATTTATGGAGTAAACATGATATTTCGACATATACATACAATGTGTAGTGCTAAAATCACTTAATTGAGATACATCACCTCAAACATTTATCATTCATCATGAAGTGATAGATAAGTCACTTCTCATGTTTATCATTTCTTTGTGTGGGGAACATTCCAAATCTCTCTCCTAGAAATATTTATTCTTTTAATAGGTGTAGTATGTCCAAATACATACATTGGAAGGATCAATATATTTGCTCTCAGTTTTATAACATTGTTTTATTATGTTTCAAATATATAATACATAAAAATAGGTGTGTGTGTGTGTGTGTGTGTGTGTGTGTGTATCTGTCCCATTGTCTTGAAAATCTGGATCCCTCCTCACCACCCTGCAGCCACCTCAACATAAGGTACAGATTTCAGTTCCACTAAAATGGTCCTCATTTTAGGGTCTGGATCTCAGGGTCTGTCATACACTTTCTACTTTACAGCTTTGATTTCTGGTCCAGCCTCCTGAGTCTGAACACCCATGCTCACCAATTTTTAACCATTTACTTTTTCTTTTTTGTGATTCCTATTATTAGTGAAATGAATCTGTTCCTTTCCACTTTTAATTTTTATTTTAATTTCTTTATAATTTTATTTTGAATATTTAGAATGTATTTATTACTTACTTGACCAATTTTATTTTCCTGAATATTCAATATTCTACATATTATTTCCAGTACAATTTTAAAATTAGTTGTCATTTCATCATATTTGTAGTATCTTTACTGATCTCAATTTATTCTCTCTTTATAACTGCTGCCCTAATTTCACAGATGCAGTGCTATTTTGACTCTTTTTGAAAACACTAAATAGAATTTTTCTAAATATATCTCCCCTTTCTCCTGTTTTTCACCATTTGTCTATTTCAGAGGGACAGACTTCTCAAAACAGGCCCTTCTTTGGAACCACAGGGGGTATCTTTTGTGGATATAGTGACTTGTTTCCATTTCTTCATTCTTAAAGAGAAAGATCTGAACATTTATACATTTTCAGATTTGGCTAAAAGGAAAGTTTGAGTTGAACACTTCCCTCAAATTAATGTGAATCTCAATCTAAATCTAACAGGGCCAGAGTCATAGAGTAAAATTTAGAATTATGTTATTGTCATTATGATACTTTAGAAACTTAACTGCTTGGTGAAACAGAGGGGTCATCCAGTCCAGTGTTTGAGTTAGTGCCAGTTGAAATGGGGAGCTAACATATTTCTTGTTGATGTTTATCTGTTTGCCCAAGTTTGAAATGGTGATGCCTTTCAATTAATGACAAAATTGTCTTTATGGTATGTGTAAGCCAGAAAAAAATGCTTCCATGAAATATTGATTTAAGGATATTTTACACAGTGGTCATGGGATTGATGTGTTCCCCCAGGAAGTTCATTGCCCAATCTTGCCTCTGTCACAACTTCTTAAATTTTACATGCCATATTCTATAACCATGTGTTCCACTTATTTCTGGGCAAGATACTCTTTCACAGGATGGGACTTTTAAATCAATCCTTCATTCTGGTCTCAATTTCTGTATCTCACAGGAATTCTCTGACATATTTGCAAGTGGAATATATCCTCTCTTGTTTTCCTTGCTGCTGTAGGTTTCCCCAATTTCTGGGGAGAGAGAATTAGATTCTGCCTCTTCATGTTCTAGTCCAAAAAATTACATTTGAAATCAGCAATGGAAGATATGTGTATTAAGACATCTCTAAGTGAATGTGTGTTCACTCTTTATTTTTCAAACTTCGAAATTAAGCTAAGTCAACCAAAGGCTGTCAGATTTGTTGACGTATATTTCCTTTGTCAGTGTGTAAGGCGGAGCCAGTATCAGTCAACAGCAGTCAATTCCTTCCAAATATTTAGACACTTATTGCAAATAATAGTATCATTTGTAAAAGTGAACTTATTGTCTTAATATTTAATTCTACCATATACTTCTATTCAGTTGATGAATTTATTATTTAATATTCTTAAATCACTCCTTAAAAAACAAAAGACAATATTCAAACACAGTTCATGTAATCATATCTAAACATGACTCTTATGAATCAATTTGATTTTTCGTTTCCCTGAATAGAAGACTTTAAAAGGCTATAAAATCATGTCATTAACCAAATTTACGTGGCACATGCGTCTTCTTTTTGTGGTTCCTTATGCTAATAAACTGTAGAAAAACACAAAATGTTCTTCATATTCTAATAATATAACTGATTTTCTTTTTGTAATTCTTAAACAGAGCTTCTTCTTTTCTTTTTCTTAAAGGACCTTATTTTTTGCCTAAACCCAGGGAGTTTTAGGTGGGAAGGGACCTAAAATACCACTTCTTTTTATTTTATAAATGAGGATATAAAGGTTTATTGAGAAGTGGAATTTGTACAGGAATCCATGTCTTTTTATTCAAAGCTCTGTGAATGAATGCTACATAGTCTCATATTGAAATATCCTTTGGTCAGGATTTCTTAATTTGTGGTCCTGATGGGTCCATGAATGGGTTTTAGCATACATATGAGTCCTTTAACATTGCAAGAAAGTGCGTGTGTGTGTGTGTGTGTGTGTGTGTGTGTGTTTGTCTACATTTTTCTGGGAATGGCTTTCATTAGCTCCTTAAAACTGCTCAGTGACTCTCCCAAAGGTTAGTAAACACTGCTGTATATTAGTAAAAATTCCACAATACATAGTAGGCAGTTTAACAATTTACCACAATATGGAGAGAAAGGGTTTAAATAAAACAAAGAATAACTGTAGAAGGAAGGCCCAGTATTCTTAAGTTATATATTTTTATATGTAAAAGTAAAGAGAAACATCATATATTATATATATTATATTCTGCATAGGTACCAACAACGTCCTTTAGCAGATATTTCTGATGATAGGCCTGGTATTCAGTCATATATCTGAAAAATATATGTAAATAAGAAGAGAATAAAACATTTATATATATTCTTTATTAATTTAAAATTTTTATTATTTCATTTTTAATTATCTACAGTAGGGGTGTGCTTCTCTAATCATTTGGAGGGAGAGAGAGAGAGAAAGAGAGTTGGGGGGGTGAGGGGAAAGGAAGGTAGAGGGCAGTATTTCCTATTTCTTGATCTTAACTTTTGGTTTCAATGAAAACTTCAAGGCTTAAGACAAAACAACAGATAAACAATAAAAATGTATTGGCCGGGCGTGGTGGCTCACGCCTGTAATCCTAGCTCTCTGGGAGGCCGAGGCGGGTGGATTGCTCAAGGTCAGGAGTTCAAAACCAGCCTGAGCAAGAGCAAGACCCCGTCTCTACTATAAATAGAAAGAAATTAATTGGCCAACTGATATGTATATAAAAAATTAGCCGGGCATGGTGGCACATGCCTGCAGTCCCAACTACTCGGGAGGCTGAGGCAGAAGGATCGCTCGAGCCCAGGAGTTTGAGGTTGCTGTGAGCTAGCCTGACGCCACGGCACTCACTCTAGCCTGGACAACAAAGCAAGACTCTGTCTCAAAAAAAAAAAAAAATGTATTGCATATTAATCCTTCTGGGCTGAAGTTTCATAATATAACTGTTATTCACAGTAGATTTCACACCAATAAAAATTTAATCCTCAGTCTCAAAGAGTAAACAAGAATTTCTTAGTCTCTTGAGTTATCTTATTCCATGATTCATATTCTGAAAGTCCATTAACAATAATGCTAGCTAATGCACAGACATCAGTCAAATACTCCCTCCATGCAAGATCACTTCCTGTTAATATTCCTGCCAGTGGACTTACACCCAGTCATCCAACTATTTGTAATACTTTGTGTGCTTGTGTGCATCCTCCACTCTCCCTCAGGTAAGGTCACAAGATACACACACACACACACGTAAAAATGATCAAAGATGGTTTGTCAATCTTCTCTGAGTGATAAGCACATTATAATTTCCTTACAAAATACTTCTTAAAGACATTGAACTTAATCTCTGTACCCTAGTTAATAGCCAACTATACCTATCTGAAATATAAATAAATTCTTCTCTAATAAAAATATGCATATTTTGGAATTATAGCATTGGGCTTTAGGGAACATAGGAAATATTCATCCAGTTGACATTTATAATGCCTTATTTCCTATTCCTCTATTCATAATTTACATAACTGATAATGTTTGGATGGTTTTTTCCTCCAAATCTCATGTTAAAATTTGATCTCCAGTGTTGGACATAAGGCCAAATAGGAGGTGTTCATGGGGGCAGATCCCTGTGGTAATGAGTGAATTCCCTCCCTATTAGTTCACACACCTCTTCTTCTCTACCTTACTCCCTCTCTTACTATGTGACACACCTGCTTCCTCCTCACCTTCTGACTTAATTAGAAGCTCCCTGAAGCCCTCACCAGAAGCAGATGCGGGCATCATGTTTCTTGTATATCCTGCAGAACCGTGACCCAAATAAACCTCTTTTCTTTATAAATTACCCAGCCTCAGGTATTCCTTTATGGCGACACAAAACAGACTAACTTTCTAAAATTTCAGACTAGAATTTCAGATCTAAAAAGTTAGATCAATGAAAATATTGAATATAATCATTTCAGAAATTGTTGCTTTTTATATGTGTGTTTGTCAGTTTGAACTTCTGTAACAAAATACCATAGACTAGGTGGCTTAAAGAACAAATATTTATTTCTCACAGTTCTGGAGGCTGGGAAATCCAAGATCAAAGTGCCAACAGATCTAGTGTCTAGTGATGCCCCTCTTCCTGGTTTGCCTTCTAGTTGTATCTCACATAGCAGAAAGCAGAGAGAGAGAAGCAAACTTTTCCATGTCTCTTCTTTTAAGGGCACTAATCCTTTCATGAAGACTTCATCCTCATGAGCTAATTACCTACCAAAGGCCCTATCTTCATGTGCCATTCAACGTATGAATTTGAGGAATTCATTTAACCTGGCAATAAGGGCAAATATTAATACTTCTTAAGGAATTACCCTGTAATTTGTGATTTATATAATGGTCTCATTTAATTGCATCCTTTGAAGTAGGTCCTATCATTTCTATCTTACAGATTGAAAGACTAAGGTTCATAAAGGTGAAGCAGTTTCCCAGTAACCCTCACTAGTATAGGAGAGATGGGATACACTTTCACAGTGGAAACAAGCAGGTCATCTAGAGGAGAAATACAAAATTGGCCTTAACCACATTAACATAAGGGAGAGATATGCTTATCTGTGAGTAAGTCATTAAATTGAGGTTGTTGGCCAAATTGAAGCAGTCACAGTATATCAAAATTTTCAGTAATGGGGAATTTATTTTGCCTTGTCCTAAATATCTCATTTGTTTGTCTTTTATTCTAAATAAAAGTGCCTTTATTTGCAAAAGCCCTATAAATTATATTTTTAGAAATTTCATACTGTTCAAATTAATAATAAAACAAAATAATTCTTTGGTACTGATTTCATTTATCCTTAATTTTGCTTAATGTTGACTATTCTATTGGTGACTGGTATCTTTTGATCACCATCTTTTGGCAAAAAATGGTGTTTCTGTTTGTAGAAATATGTGGATCACATACAATTATACATGTATGATCTTGCAAGACAATTTTAGTTTTTGATTAGTGAGGTCAGCTTAACAGAGCACGTATATGTGTGCTCTGTGGGCAGACAGTGCATCTGTAATCCTTTTATTTATCTTGCAAATACAGCTTACAGGTGTAAGTCAAAAATGGTGAATGACACAACTTGAATTCATTACTATTCTTAGGAGGAAAATGCTGTACCTGGTAATGGTGACTGAGAAACACAGAAGATCCTAATTTGAAAGTGTATGGCTTTAATTTGGTTTTTAGTAATGTAATGTATGGGAATTCACTGTATTCTATTTATGTATGAGAAGGTAAGATATTTTTTAAATTGTTTAAATTATTGTATATAATATGTGTTTAAAAGTATTATTTGGACACTTTGGACCAATGGTTAAAGTTTCAGATAAACTCTGCCTTGTTCTAAGGGTCTTTAAATGTGTTTTTCTATCCCCTTTTCCATTGGCTTTCTGAACAATGAAGACAAAATTTAATCAAGGTATTATATCTGTGGCTAATTAGTATGTGGCTCAAGAACAGCAGTGTACTGCTTGCAATATATATTAGTGCCTCTGCCACTTTTCCAAACATTAATAAGCAGTTTAATATTTTATAAGGCAAGCTCTAAATTATGGAAAATAAATCTGAGCACTATTAATACCCAATGGGGCACATTAAAAAAAGGGGATAGCATGAACTACTGTGTAGCTGAGTGCTTAAGACAAGAAATTATAATTTCTTACTGATACTGGGGACCTCAGTGAGGCTTAAGAGAGTGCTTGGGCTTTCTACCAGAACCGCATATGTCATGGATATATTTGAGCACTGTTAAAAAGGATAAGAATTCATGCTCAATTCATCTCATTGGTATATCAAAGAGAAGCAGTTGCATAAGCTGTCTGAAAATTATAAGGTCCTTCTAATTCTGTGCTTTAATCCATCGTGTGTCAGGATTTTCACTGAGCCTTAGTAGTATATCACTATTTTCAGTCATATCTTCAGCTGTGTCAGGAGGGAGGGCAATACATGGACAGAAAAACATTTTAACATACATTTGTTTCTAAATGGCACATGAAGAGCGGAATATAATGACGATGCTTTACTCATCTTCCAGCTCCTCTTTACCTCAGAATATTTATGCCAGGATAAACTCAGTGTGAGTTTAATTTGTAATCAGTGGGTTGAAACTGAATATTTAAGTGTTCATGGGTATTCGAGTGTTAGAACTGAAATAAGGTTCAACTTAGTACGAGTATTTCATAGAAAACAGTAAGAAGACTCTTCTGCTTCCTTGTAATTCAAAATGAGAGCAGGAAAATAATCAAGTTTATTGATCTTGTATACTTATGCTGGGTCAAAAAAAAAGAGCCATCTTTTGTGGTTTAAAAATATAGAATTATATTCTAGTGAACAAGGTTAGATATGGAAATTATACAGTGGATTTTTAAAATTTCTTTTGACTTATCTATGTATACCATTTCCTTTTTGTACCATTGTATGTCCTGTTGATAGTGATGTTTTAGATAAAATATGTTTGAGTTTCCATTATTTTCTAACTCAGAACATGAATTAAGTAATATCCACCAGGTTTGCACATAATCCAGGTAACTGCCCAATTTAGATATTCTGACTTGAAGATATGTCACAACTGTAAGTGAGCTTTATTGCAGAAGCCTTTGTACATGCCATAAGTCCTAATCCCTCTTCAGAAGCAAACTTTCTGAGAAATCTTTCCTGACTCCCAACATTGGAGGAAGAGGGAGGTCACTCTGATTCACTTTTCAAGATTGCTCATGCAGTGGATAACAAGTGGGTGTTGGTTATTGTCTGGAACCAAGGCTGTGGTCCAGGGGAATTAATTATGCTCCATGTATATCTCTCCACTGGCTGCTTGGACTTCCTTACATTATTGTATCTGGAATCCAAGAGTGAGGGTTCTGATAGATAGGAAGTAGAAGCTGTCAGCTTCTTAAGGTTTGAGTTCTAAACCTGACATAGGGTCACTTCTGCCAAATTTTCCAATAAGATTTCTTATAGCATTATGAATCCTTCTTTCATAGCCCCTTTCATCGCTTATTATTGCACAGATATTTGTGTGATTTTTTTTGATTTTCTGTCTCCCTATTAGATTGTAAGTGTCAGGAGGGAAGGGATCTTTGATTTTTCTCACTTCTATGTCTCCAGCACTTATATTAATGACTATCATGTAAATATGATCAATAACACTTTTTTAATAGATGAAATGCATTCAACATTTTGCTCATTTACTTGGGATAGAAGCCATACTTGTATAATATTTAATTAATGTCAGGATCTGGCTTTGGACTGAATAGAGTAATTCATTTTCTAGATTAGAAAAACTTCCTTAGTTTTTCCAAGTTGAATAGATTATTTCGTTTCAAACTCACTGAATTTCTTTTTCTAGGAGGATTTATTTTTCTTAGTCTTAGGAAAATGTACTTAAAAAGAGTTTGTAGTCAAATTTTATATTAATTTAAACTGAATTGGTAAGGGGGATGCAAATGTAGTTAATTATATATAACTTATTTTTTTAAATATTTGTTTATATTATAATGATATGTGCAATCAATCATATTTTAGATAGGGGTTTTCAACTTTGGATGTACATCACATAAACCTGGGAATGCTCAAGTAGAGACTGGATCAAAAAAAAAATAAATTAAAACAGAAAAAGAAAAACTTGGAGAGTTTTAAAAAGTATTGATGCAGCATAAATCCCACCCCCGAAGATTCTGACTTAATTGGTGTGGAAATTTGTATTTTAAAGGCCCATAAATGATTATAATGTTCAGCCAAGGTTGAAAACCACTGCTTTAACAGGTTCTTCTCAACCCTTCCTCCTTTGTTATTAATGAGGCTTGGTTATTTGCATATTAAAAAACCCTATATGATTCTAATCACTGCAGTAAAAATCACTGCTTCAGATAGTATTATTTGCCTTTTATATTTATTTCACATCAAATAATCTTGCACTTTATATCTTTTGGAAGATATTTTATTTCTAAATAATATGTGCTTTAAAAATATCTATTTCTTATTTTATATTTTACACGATCACATTATTAATACTTGATATTCAATATATTTTAGCCCCCATTGCTTATATTAACTATGAATGAAACCATTAATTACATTCTTAAAAGAATTTATATCTTTTCTCTGCAAATGTTATGAATACTTCACTACACATTTATCGCACTGATGGGTTATGCAAAATATATAGAATAATTATTGAGACCATGACTTTGAGATGCCTGTTCAATGACTGAGAAAATAGACCATGAGGTCAACTAGTAGGCTAGTTGCCCAAAGTAAATAATTGTACACATAATGTGATTTGGAAGAGCAAATGTCCCAAGACAAGGGAAATGCATGCTGCCATCTTTGTAAAGCCTGGGCCTGGAAATTAGCACTTTAAGTGTCCTCCACTGTTCAGTCACAGGGCCCAGATTCAAGGAGAAGTTATAAAGATTCTACCTCTTAATGGAAGGACTGTAAAAAAATTTGAGTCTATTTAAAAGCTTGCCATGGGAACACACTGAAAAGGTGCATAGTTACTTCCTCTTTTTTTGCAATATAGTGAAGTACCAAGATTGATCCTCTTACTAAAAGCAATTGCAAATTTGGATATTATAAAAGTTACATCACCTACATATACATCAGGTTGCTGACAAGAAATAAAGACATAAGATAAAGACTAAGTGAAGTTTGATACTAAAAGAAATAGGTGAAACACTGAAGCTGGTTTCTGCCTGGAAAGCATCTACAAAACTGAGTTAATCTGGGTTTTATGGGGCATAAAGGATAGTACATAAAAACACAAGATATGAAGAGGAAAACTGGAAATAACTAACCACTTCAAGGGATGCTGAAGAAAATCACCTATTCTGAACATTGGTGCTGACTGGAGATAGAAAAACTTGTTCTGAGGATTAGCAGAAATCAGCTGGTTTTATCCATAGTTATAGCCTGAATACCCAGAATTGTGTTGACCTGATAATGTTCCTAACACTTCAATGAATAATTAAATCATACAATAGTCATAAAACAGAGTAGGTAGTATATAGACATTAAGTAGAACAAAACACACAAACAAAAAACTACAGCTTTGGGAGGCCGAGGTGGGCGGATCGCTCAAGGTCAGGAGTTCGAAACCAGCCTGAGCGAGACCCCGTCTCTACCAAAAATAGAAAGAAACTAATTGACCAACTAAAAATATATATACAAAAAAAATTAGCCGGGCATGGTGGCGCATGCCTGTAGTCCCAGCTACTCGGGAGGCTGAGGCAGTAGGATCGCTGAGCCCAGGAGTTTGAGGTTGCTGTGAGCCAGGCTGACGCCATGGCACTCACTGTAGCCTGGGCAACAAAGTGAGACTCTGTCTCAAAAAAAAAAAAAAAAAAAAAAAACTACAGCTTTACTCAGCATGAACAGGTTTATTGACAGAAAGAAGCCAGACACCACATGGTACATACTGTGTAATATAGGTGTAAGAATTCAAAAATAGGCAAAACTAAACTATATTGTTTGGGGATGCATATTGTTTGGGGGTGCCACAACTAGAAAAAAATTCAATAGGTGAATTCCACAAAAATGAGAATAGTGTATATTTATAGCCAGGTGGAAAAGGCTAAAATCAGTCAGGGCAAATTCAAAATGAACTTTTGAATTTGATAAATTGATAAATTTTTTGAAAAATCAAAAGATAAATAAAAAGATGAGAGGAATGCAATTAACTATCTTGATATAGCAACAAGTAATAGAACAGTGTGCTTAGAATTAGCAGAATATATCTATTAAATTGTATAATGAACATTACGAAAATTGATCATTCACTAGGCTGTAAAGTAAATGTCAACCAATTTGAAGAATTTGGATCATACAGACCTTATTCATGGACTATCATGCAATTTAACTTGATATAATTAAAGATAATTAGGAAACATATTTGGAAATAAATATGTAACATGTGAAAAATGGAATAGATATAAGAAAATACTTAAAATAATTAAAATACTACATATCAATACTCATGATATACAGCTATAAGGAAAAAATCTAGACTCTTAAATGCTCATAATAGAAGAAAGAAAATTATCTATCTCCAGACATCAGGGGAAAAAATATCATAATAAGGCCAAAGAAATTAGAAAGGAGGAAAAAAAAAAAGCAAGAACTAATAAGATAGGAAACAAATATAAAATAAGATTATTGGCAAAAACAAACTTTTATTCTTTGAAGCATTAAAAAATTGATAAACCTCTGGCAACCATGATGGGGGGGAGAGAGAATAATTAATTCAGGAATGAAACTATTCCTTATTATAGATGCTATAGATATTAAATATATAGCAAAAGGATACTATAGGCAACTTTATGTCAAGAAAGTAAAATTTAATTGAGATGGATATATTCCTTGAAAAATACAATTTAACAAAAGTGATTCTAGAAGAAAATTCTTGAATACTTTTATGATCATTAAAAAATAACTTAATAAGTAAAAGTATTTCCACAAAAACAATAAAGCAAAATAACTTTCAGTGACCAGATTTTTTAAATCAATATGTATCCAATCATTTAATGGAAAAGTAATATTAAATACAAAATAGTCAAGAATATTTTATGCAATATAGAAAAAGAAGGGACTCTTCCCATTTTATGAGTCTGCAATAACATTGATACCCAAAAATGAAAAGGGTAGTAGAAGAAAAAATGCTAAAATGCATTTTCATTGCAAAAATTCTAAACAACATATTAGCAACCAAATTATGAATTGTATAAAAAGATATATCATGAGCATGTTGGGATCATTTCACAAATGCAACTTTAGTTTATCATTTAAAAATTAATCAATATAATTATTAATAGTTGTATCAACAGGTTAAGGAACTCCAAATAAAGTTATTCAATGTAGAGGCATTCAATAAAATTCAAAATTTGTATAGGATAAAAATTCTCAGGAGTAATTAGGAGTATATTAGATCTTTCCTAACCTAATAAGTACCACAAAATCTTACAGCAAACATCATAACCAACTGTGAAACTTTGAAAATATTCCCTTTAGTATCAGGAGGAAGACAAAGATGACCATGACCACTTCTCAAAATTGTATTTTAAGTCCCTATTAGAATTATAAGGCAAGAAAAAGAAATAAAATGTATAATAATTAGAAAAGTAAGAACAATCCTTATTCTCAAAATATGATTATCATGATGTGTATGTTAAACATCAAAAGAATGCAAATATATCATAAAAATAATCAGAGAAGTTAGCAAATTTTTTGGTAAAGAAAATCAATACCAACAAACCAGTCACATTTTTATACATGACAAAACAGGTAATTATAATACAAATAAAAAGAATATAAAGTATCTTAGAATATGTGAGAGAAACTATGCATGCTCCTTATGGATATAATAATAAAGCATTTTGAAAACATTGAAAAAGTACTGAATAATGGAGATATATATCATGTTCATTGATTAAAAGTCTCAGTGTCATAATAATAGATTCAAGTAATTCTAATAAAAGTCTTAACAGGCCTGTGTGTATAATTTGATCAACTTATTTGAACATTTATATGGATAAGCGAGGGGTAAAGAACAACCAATTAATCAGGAAGTGGAACAAAAGTGAGGAGACTTAGCTTTTCATATATCAAGAATTACTTTATTACTACATAATTAATATAGTGGTTTAATAGTGCAGAAATAGATGAGTTAAATAGGGAAATGAGGAGAGGATAGATATATACCTACTGAAACAGACATCTGATTTATGCAAACTAGTGGGGAAATACTTGTGATTAAATGAAGTTAGGACACATAGTTGTCTGTATAGAATAAAAGTGAAGTTGGAATTCTACTTTATATCATGTACAAAGTATCAATTTCACATATCTTAAAGATATAGATAGATGTGAAAGGCAAACTATAAACTTTTATAAACGATGTATGAGAGTATTTTTTAAGCCATCAAGGTAATGAAAGATTTCTTAAACCTGTACACACATGCATACAAACACAATAAGCAGAGGTTGTGTAAAGAAAAGCTTGATAAATTTAATGCCATTAAAGATAAGAACTTGTTTATTAATATCATAAATAGAGCAAAAAGATAATCTACAATATAGAAAAAAATATTTGCAACAAATATATCTGACAAAGAACTGATATCAAAAACATATAAAAAACTCAAGAAATCAAGAAGGGACAAATAGTCTAAGAAAAATGAGCAAAAGACTTAAGCATGCACATTACAGAAGGAAAAACCCAAATTCTGTCCACCAGTAACAATGAATTCACAAAAAGCATAGTCTTAAGCAAAAGAAGTAAGGAGAATATAAAGGGCACAATGAAAATGATGTAAACTTCAAAAAATATACAAAACTAAGCAACACAAAGTTTAACTTAAGTTAAACTTAAGTTTAAAAACTTAAGTTCAGAATAGCAGTCACACTGAAGAAGATGAAAGTGAACAACTTTAGAAAAGGATATATATGCACCTTCAAAGTAATAATAATTTTTTGTTTAACCGGGTTGGCATATACATGAGAGTTGAATGTATTGTTTTCTTTATCTCTTGTACATTTTTATAGGTTTTATTTGAGATCTTTTCAACATTTAAACAGTTTTTTTTAATTAACAGTTTTTTAAAGGGGGTTTTAGGTGAGCCACAAATATATGGTTGAGAGGTTTTATAATACACGTGACAGTGTTCTACCTAATAAGAGAATTGCTTATGTGTTACAAGAGTCATTATATTCCTAGTATTTTGAAGTCTGATTTTATGGATTGAATTGTGCTACTCCCCTCATCAAAGATATGCTGAATTCCTAACCCCCAGCACCTAAGAATGTGATCTTATTTGGATATAAGGTCATTGCAGATGACGTAATTAGTTAAGATGAAGTCATCCTTGAATAGAGTGGGCTCCAAATCCAACATTTTACTCGAGGTTGAAGAAAAAGACAACTATAGCTTTGGCAGACTGTAGATTACAACAGATGCAATAAAATGTATTTTTAAAAAATGATTCCAAATTTATTATGAATAGGTAAAGTATTCATATGTTTAAAAATTCAAGAGACAGTATATAAAATACAGTTGTTTCCCATCCCCATTAATTACTTATGCATCTTTCCAGAGATAGTTGTTTATATTTTAGCACATCAGCATAGACACCATTATTATGCTACCTCTCTTTTCCACACAAAGCTTATTGTATACTCTGTTATATATTTCTTCTTTTCTGCCTTACATTGAAATCCTAGAGATCTCGTTTTATAAACCCTTAAGTGCTTCTTCCTACTTATACTTTATGGCTATATGGGTATCCAACAATTTTTTAACCAGTGATATTTAGATGTTTTTAATATTTTAATTCTGATTTTTAAAAGATAAATAGAAACTTTCAGGAAAAGACAGTTGATTGAAGCTTCATCACAGATTTAAGCCCTCCTAATATATAACAAATAAAAAGTGGTAATATCATATGCTATAAGCTTTGAAAAATGATGGCCAAGGAAAGAAAGATTCTTTATCAAAATGGCTCCATTCATCCTAATTTTGATATCAGAAAGGTAAATGAGAATAGAAAGTGAGCTGACAAAATCCTGGGATTTCTCACTTACAGCTCCAGTTTGGAGAGATGCAATCTGAGACCTTGGATAGGCAGTGTGGGGAAAAGTCAAAATGAAGCCCTTGAGAATAGGATCCCAACAGAACTAAAAATGGTCTCTGGGAAATTGCCTTTTTTCCAATGAGGCAAAGTTTCTTAGAGCAGGAAATCCACTTGGTTGTGTGGATTACACTCTTTACAGGACACTCAAAAGAATTCTGCTAAGAGAATAGAGAACAGTTTTCTTAGATGTTATTCTCTTCTTTTTCTCAACACAACAAACTCTTCCAACTGCAAACAAATGGATAGAAAACTGTTCTGAAACTGTAGTTTGGATAAAATGTGATGGTATCAAGGTTTCACCCTATGACAAAGAAAATTAGCATTTATATTAGAAATATATTCATTACCAATAGCAAGGTTTTTAAAAATGACCAGCAACTAAACAAATGTATTATAGCAAAACAGTAAAAGGAATGTGTGATGCAAGACAAATGAAGTACCTAAATACATTGTTCAAGAAAGAGAGTAAAACTTTGTAAGTATGTTTTGAGCTACTAAGAACTTAATGAAAATATGAAATCAGTAAAACAACAGGTCATAGACAATGAAATAAATGAGAATAAAATTTAAAGCTAGTAAAACAAATCAAGTTCAAAACATCAACATTTATAGCTCTAATAAGTAAATTAGAAACAAGAAAAAATGGGAAAGAAAGAGTAAAAATATTGAATTTCTGCCCTGGGGGAAATACTTAGGATAATAAATTCAATGAACAAAAATAAACAAAGACATTTTTTAAATTACAGAAGATGAGATATGTGGAGGCCAACGATGACCTAATATAAAGACAATTGCTATTCTTGCTATCCTTGGAGGAGAGAATCTAGTTAATTGAAGAGCAAAACTATTGAGAGATATAAAAGGAAGAAATATCTGCCAAATTAAGATAGATATTAAAATATATCCTAGGTAAATTATAAACTTAAAAAGAAAGACTTCTTTTGACATCTAGGTGGGAAAAAAAGTCCTGTCTCCTGTAATGAGAGGGAAGCAGGAAATCATAAATATCACAGATTTCTCGCCAACATCTTTCAATATCATCTGGAAAGAATTTACAATTCTGAGGGAAAACAAAAATGATCTAAGAATATTTTTCTAGCCAAGTATCATTTATAGTAAAAGCAATACTTGGCAGACATTTTCAGACAAGAAAGTACCCAGGGACTATAGCTCCTGAGATCTTTTCTTGAAATAACTACACATTGATGAAATCCAAATAATCCACAAGTGAATCAAACAAGAAGTCATGAATAGAAACAAATTTGCAATGAGTGTAGTTGGCAGAATCTAACATAGTCCCCAATATTCTCATCAATAGTTTTATATGCTTTATGTAATCTCCTCCCCTCAAGAGTGCATGGGACTATGAAATATGATAGATATCTTCTTTGATTAAGTAACAAATCTGTTGACATTGAGTTAATCAAAAGAGAGATTAACTGGGTGGTCCTGACTTAATCGGGGGATCTTTTAAAGATTGTGAAGTTTCAGATGGATGTTCTGCTGGCCTGACAGAAAGAAAACAAATATTTTATGATCTGCCTATGGAAAGGAGTTTCTGGTCTCTGACTAACAACTAGCAGAAAAATGGGACCCTCAGTCCTACAATCTTAAGTAATTTGTATAATGAATCTTATGTGATGAATTGCTTATGAATCATAAGTAATGAATTTTGTGAATAATAGTGTGAGCTTGGAAGAGTACAAGCTCCAGAAGGGACTCAACCAGCCAGCACTTGGATTTCAGTCTTGTGAGACTGTGAGCTGAGGATCCAGCTAAGTTATGTCTGGACTCCTGACCCATGGAAAATGGGATATAATAAATATGTGTTGTTTCAAGTTGCCAAATTTGTATTACTTTATTACATAATAATAAAAAATCATACAATTAGCTTTTAAGTATTGAAGACAAAACAACTTGGGGAATTTTGATTTAATAATATAAAGTCGGTATCATAAAATTTGTGAAAGGAAAATTATATAGTTAATTGAGAAGTAATTGGAATAAATGTAGAAGAAAGAGAAAGAGGAACAATCTTATTATTTTTTTAGCGTATTATGGGGGTACAAGTGTTAAGGTTACATATATTGCCCATGCCCCCCTCCCCCCTCGAGTAAGAGCTTCAAGTGTGTCCATCCCCCAAACGTTGCACATCTTACTTGTTGTGGTTATATATACCCATCCCTTCCTCCCCCCTCCCACCCTCCCGACACCCAATAAATGTTACTCCTATATGTCCACTTAGATGTTGATCCGTTAATACCAATTTGCTGGTGAGCACATGTGGTGCTGAACGATCTTACTTTTAAGGCAAGGGGTATAAAAAACTGTCCATAATAAAAAATTATGGCTAAAACATAATCTACGTTCTTAATATTCATATATTATCCTTAACATAAGCAGAATTTGGGGGAATTAGTACTTTTATTGTTTCCAGGGACAAATGGATCCTGTCTACTGATTTTTTTAAAGCTATATTAATCTGTCTATCTATTTATTTGTCTGTCTGCATAGATAGATCTGCAGTGAAGTTCTCAGGAATGAATACAGGAGGTTATACAGGTAACTTCAGGGCAATGAAATTTTATGGAATTTTAAGCTCTATTTTTGTATTGCTTTATATTTTTAATAATACGCATATATTAGTTTCTAGAAATAATTCTAAAATTAAACATATACAAAAGGAATGAAGATAAAAGAGAGGAAAGAACATTGGGAATATTATTGTTAACTGCCTTTTATAGATGAGAAACTGAGGATTGGTATGATTAAGTATCTTAGGTATAATAACATACCTAAGATCACAAAACTGGTAAGTGGTCAATGATCTGACACCAGAACTCGTGCTCTCTTACATGTTGATGTAGAATATGAAGTAAATAAGAGGAATGAACACATACTCTTCACACTAAAAGACAATTCGGGAAACTGCCAACTGCTGATCTGTCTCACAAAAATTTCTTTATGAACATTCATCATGTTTCAACATATAATCTCTTAGGTGTAACATAAATAATTCTTTTAAGAGCAGATGTAATTCTGGCTAGTGAACTGACCAAATTTCAATCTAAGGTCTTTTTCTACATTTTCGACAATGATTCAGTTGATTTATTTTTCCATGAGGGTGATGCAAAAATAGTATACCAACCATATATTTGGAGAATTTAGGAATATGTAGGCAAGTATTTCATTTAATTTAAAACTAGGCAAATTTTTATTTTGTTTCTCTTTGGTGCTGTAATATTGAATCAGGTTAATATATACAGTTGATCCTGGAACAACATGGATTTGAAGTGTGTGGGCCCACTTACACAGGGTTTTTTTTCAATAACTGTATCAGAAATTTTTGGATATTTGTGACAATATGAAAAAATTTGCAGATGAACTGTATAGCTTAGAAATATAATTTTTTTAAAAAAATTGGATATGTTATGAATGCATAAAATATATATAGATACTTTTCATCATTTACTATCATAAAATATATAAAAATCTATAAAAAGTTAAAATGTATCAAAACTTAGGCACACAAACTTACAGACCATACATGGCACTATTTGCAGTCAAGAGAAAGGTAAACATAAAGATGAACTGTTAAATCATAACTGCATAAAATCAACTATAGTACATACTGCCACCTCTTTTTGCTATTGCAGAGAGCTCAAGTGTTGTGAATTTCTGCTTAAAATGTCATGTGACGCTAATCATCTCTATGCCAGCAGTTTGTCTCTCCAGTCAATTGCATCTCGCAGTGATCTGTGTGGTTCTCATGTATTTTTCATTGTGTTTAGTGCAATACTGTAAACCTTGAATAATACAATGGGGCCCATATGAAGTGCCACTACTACTGGAAGTGCTCCCAAGAAGCGGAGAAAAGTCATGACATTACAAGAAAAACTTGAATTGCTTAATATGTACCATAGAATGAAGTCTGCTGCTGTGGTTGCCCACCCTTCAGACAGATGTTCATCTTGTAAACAGACAATATAAACGTATATTGATAAATACAGCACAGTAATAAATATTTACTTTCTGTTTCTTATGATTTTCTTAATAGCATTTTCTTTTCTCTAGCTTACTTAAGTGGAAGAGTACAGTATATAACACATAGTACTACAAAATATGTGTTAATTAACTGCTGATGTTATTGTTAAGGCTTCTGGTCAACAGAAGGCTAGTAATAATTAAGATTTTGGGGACTAATAATTATTAGGCTAGTAATAATTAAGATTTTGGGGAGTCAAAAGTTATAAGCCCTAACCCCTGTGTTGTTCAAGGGTCAACTGTAATCTATTCACATTCATTTACTTGACATATATTAATACATACTCAAAATGTTGTATCATATACTGAGCGAGAGATTGGGAGTACAGTGGTGAACAAATTTAATATTGTTCCTTCCCTCCTGGATTTTAAATTCTACTGGAGGAGACATGTAACATGAGGAAGCAAACAAAATAAATGCAGTTTGTGATTCTTTTCTATGAGTTTAATAAGAAGTTGCTAAGAAGAAGAATTAGAGGGAAAACATATTCTTAGAAATGGTGGTAAAGGAAGGCCTTTATTGAGAAGTTTCATTTAAGCTAAAATTTGAAGCATGAAAAGTTAGTTATATGGATAATGGAGTGAATCAAGTTTAGGCTGAATATACCCGCACAAAAAAGTAGAATGTAGAAGTTTGGGGCTGTTCGGGCTGGAGAGAAGCCCAACATGGCTGTAGTCTTGTGAAAAACAAGAGATAGAGAGAAATTGGTAGGAAATAAATTATTCAGGACTTTAAAAGTCATAATAAGATATTGAATTTCAATGTAAGTATAATGAGAAGAATTATTGAATTGTTTTACATAAGGGTATGACAAGGTCATTTGTCTTTTGTTTAAAGACAAGTGCTTCTGTTGCACTATATACAATGTATTAGAGGAAAAAGAGAGGGTGAACTGATGTCAGTGATTACACTGAGGAGTAAACCAAAGAGAACGATGATGGTAGTCCTGGTGAGAGAGACAGAGATGGAGGTACTATATGGATTTAGGAAGTAGAATAGAGGTAAAATTATCAGGATGTATCTTTAGATTTTATATAAAAATAATTTACTTTTAGGATCAAGCATGATTCTTAGTCTTTTATAATTGACATTACATACTTAGATCCAGCAGAAGGAAGAGAACACATTAGAGAGTGAAATATTTTTCTTAAAGTGTGTTTTAGACATTAAATTTGGTATGTCTGTGAGACAAAAGAGATTTAAAGTAGATAATTGGCTATATATATCTTGAGCTCAGAGGAAATGTCAGAATTGTAAGTTTGAGCTTCATAGTGACACTGAGTGTGTTTTTACCTTGTTTCTTTTTGGAAGATATTGTGGAGAATTGGTACCATTAAGTCCTTAAATACTTCGTAGAATTCACCACCAAAACCATCTAGACCTAGTGCTTTTTTTCTCAAAGGTTTTTAATTATGGATACAATTTATGTAATTAGATACAGGACTATTCAGATGGTCTATTTCTCTTTGTGTGTTTTGATAGATTGTGTCTTTTAAGGAATTGGTCCATTTCATCTAGGTTATCAAATTTCTGGGCATAAATTTGTTCAGAATATTCCTTTATTATCCTTTTAGTGCTCATAAATTCAGTAATTATGATCCCATTTCATTTCTTATATTAGTAATTTATGTCTTTTTTCTTTTTTTCTTGGTTGCCTGACTAGAGCTTTATTGATCTTTTGAAAAAAAAAACAGTCTTTGGCCTTATTGATTTTTCTCTATGGCTTTTCTCTTTTAAGCTTTATTAATTTCTGCTCTAATTTTTCTATTATTTATTTTATCTGTTTACTTTGGGTTTATATTGATCATCTTTTTCTAGCCCCTAAGAGATATTTCTTCTTTCCTGATATATTCATTCAATCCTATATATTTCCCTTTAGGTAGTGCTTTTGTTACATCCAACGAATTTTGATAAGTTCTATTTTTATTTTCATTTAGTTTCAAGTATATTTTTAAAAACTTCTGTCAAGAGTCCTTCTTTTACCCATGTTTATTTAGAAGTATGTTGTTTAATCTTCAAAATTAGAGATTTTTTTTTTCAGTTATCTTTATGTTACTGATTTCTAAATTAATTCCACTGTAGTTTTTTTCTCAAAAATCAGTCAGTTATAGCTAAATGGTTTTATTTCTGTGTTCTCTATTCTTTTCCACTGGTCTATGTTATCTACCTTTAAACATTACCATGCTGGTTTGGTTATTATAGTTCTGTAGTATCATTTAAAGTCAGGTAATGTGATGCCTCTAGTTTTTTTATTTTTGCTTAAGATTCCTTTGGGTATTCAGGTTCTTTTTTGGGTCCACATGAAGTTTATTTTTTTCTAGAATGATGGTATTTTGATGGGAATTGCATTGACTCTGTAAATCACCTTATGCATTATGGAAATTTTAACAATGTTGATTCTTCTAATCCATGAGCATGGGATGTTTTTCATTTGTGTTATCTATGATGTCTTTCATCAGTGTTTTATAGTTCTCTTAGTAGACATCTTTTACTTCCTTGGTTAAGTATAATTCCTAGGTATTTTCTTTTCTTTGCAGCTATTGTAAATGATGTTGCATTATTGATTTGACTCTCAGCTTGACTGTCATTAATATACAGAAATGTTACTCATTTGTGTACATTGATTTTGTAATCTGAGACCTTGGTTAATTTATTTATCAATTCCTGAAGTCTTTTGATGGAGGCTTCTGGGTTTTCTAGATACAAGATCATATCCTCAGCAAACAGGGATAGTTTGACCTCCTCTTTCCCTGTTCAAATGTCCTTTGTTTTTTTCTCTTGCCTGGTTGCTCTGGCTAGGAATTCCAGGACTAGGTTGAATAGAAGTGGAAACAGTGGAAATCCTTTTCTTGTTCCAGTTCTTAGAGGGAATGCTTTCAACTTTTCCCTATTCAGTATGATGTTGACTCTAGGTTTTTAATATCATTTTGCATAATGCCATATTTCTCATAGATTTTATTCATTACTCTTGATTCTTTGTTCTTTATTTATGACCAACTGGGTTATTTTCAAGAATTGTGGTCAAGTTCTGAAATTCTCTCTTTTGCTTGGTCTAATCTATTCTTAAAACTTGCCACTGTGTTTTTTATATCCCTAAATGAATTTTTCATTTCCAGAAGTTCTATTTGTTTTTCTAAATATATTTACCTCTTTAGTAAATTTCTCATTCATTTTCTGAATTATTTTTCTGTTTCCTTTCAATTAATTTTCCATTTTCTCTTGTATCTCTTTGAGATCCCTTACAATTCATACTTGAGAGTCTTTATTTGTAATTTCTATATGTTCATTTTTGTTGGCATTCATTGATAGAGAGTTGGTGTGATCCTTTGGTAGGGAGGGGTCCTTTCATTCTGATTGTTCATACTGCCAGAGTTCTTGAGCTGATTCATTCTCATCTGAGCAGGTGTTGCTTCTTGTTTTTAGATTTTCTGTTGTTCAGATGAGACATTTTTCCTCCCCTCCCTCTTAAGGGTATGCCTGTAGCATAGGTTGGCTAAGGGCATTTAGCTTTGCTTATGGGTTCTTTGATGGGGGTCTGGGTTCTAGATGTATACCTTGATTATAGATATCCCTAGTGTTTTGTTTTTCTCAATTACTATTAATGGTTACTTATAGACTGCAGAAATAGTATACTATGTGTGTGGGCAGTTTCCCTGTCTCTTGTTTACAAGGGAAGATGGAGGTCTTTGAAATCCTTTTGCTTTCCCTAGCCCTGTGGTCTTCTTAACAGTATGAATTATATTAGGATGCCCAGTTTAATCTTTAATCAGTAGGCTGCACTTGTGTGTAAGAATCAGCCACACCCTATATGACTGAATCAGTAAATGCTATAATGGGCTATACAAGTTGTCCTCCCTGCCAGTAGGTGGCTCTTACAGGAAAGAGCCAGCTTTGATGATGTTTTTTGGGACCTGTCACCAACTGCAATTGGTCAGGAGAAGCACACAGATGTCTCAGAAGGTGGGCAGGACCCTAGATCTCTCAGGGGACTCCTTTTTATGCTCCAATACAGTCAGTGCAGGTGGAGAAGTGAGGCTGGGTGGAACTGGGCTGGGTGAGCTTATATTCTGGCCCCACAAAGGTGGCCACAAGAGCTGTCTCAGTAGAGCTCAAATGTCAACTTCCAGGCTGCTGGGGAAAATTACCAGGGAAGGACTGAAGCAGCCCCACCAAGCCAAAAAGTCTGCTCTCTGGAGGAAGGAAATCTAGCATTCATAGTCTGGCAGATGGGAGTGGGCTTCACTCTTCTCCTTCTTTTTTCCTGAAGATTTTATTCCAGCATCTGTCTGTAAACAGCAGCTCAAACTGGCCATGCTCACCAGTAATGCCATTGCAAGCTGGGAACTTCCCTGTCTAGGAACCCATGTTGGACCAAATCCATGGCTTTCCTGTAGGGGAATGGGTGCTCTGTGAGAACACTATGGCTTGGATCCACACTACACTCTCATTTTAGTTCTGCCCATGTGGGCTCCCTTGCTTCCCAAGATTAGTTCATAAATCTAGCCTTTGTGCCTCTGAGCAACACTATCAAGTCCTTGGGGTATAGGATCCAGCCTGTGGATCTGTCCTTTGATCTCCCAAGTTCAATCCCTCACCATTCCAGGGAGAAGTGTGCTGGTTCCAAGTTGCCTGTGAAGTGCTCAAGGCTTAATGTCCCTCTCCTTCATGATATCCCTCGCTTTTCTGGAGCAGCCAGGCAGGTAGCACTGGGGAGGGGCAGCAGGCAGAGAGCTCACAGTCTGAGCACCCCTTGATCTGCTGCAGGTCTTTAAGAGGAAAGGAGTGAGCCCTACTCTCTGTGGAAGCCTGGCTGTGGTGGGTATGCCAACATAGGGGGAGCAGCCACTCCTGACAGTCCCAGCTCAATTGTACCTTGGGACACCCATACTGACTAATGTTGGGATTGCTGTGGTTGCATTAGTAGCTGAGGAGGGGGAGAAGAAGGAAAATAGTCTGAATGGAAGATAGCTAGCACTCTTGTCCCCTTTGTCCCAAGGAGCCCCCTGGCTTGCTGTACTCTTGTCTCCTCTGAAGGCAGCCCATCTTGGATGTCCAAATTCTGGGATAACACAGTTCCCCTGGGACCCACTGGCTCTGTGTGGCCACTGCAGTCTGGGCATGTATTAAGAAATTTTTGTGTGGGGACCAGTAACAAGAAGACTAAAAAGCTGAAGCTCCCTGGAGGGAACAAAGGCACACATGGGTGGAGAAATAGTATAGCACCCATTGCCTCTGCTTAGGTCTGTGGTGAAGGAAGGCAACCTTGAGGGGGCTGGCAGCCCAGTGATGTGTTCTCAAGATGCCCCAAGTTCACTGGCTACAGCAGTTTTGGGGCTTGTTAGGGTAGAGAAGCACTACAACAGTTCAAGAGCCTGCAAGAGAGATGTGAGGAGAGGAAAACCAAACCTCCCCACCTACTCTTTCCATGGGGCTCCAAACTTGTAGGAGGAGCCAAAATCTTGCTGCTGCTTATTCCTCTCAGCAGTTTCTTCCCATGGAATCTCTGGTAGTTTCTTCCCTCAGAATTACACCTTGGCTGTATTTTTTTTCATCTACAACTTTTCCTTCTTTTTTATATGATATCACAAATGATGTTAGCCATGTCATCTCCCCTTTCTATGTTCTTATTATTGTTACTTTAAACAAAGTTGCATTTTAGATCAATTAAAAATAATAAATAACAGCTTTTATTGACCTTTATTTATGCCTTCTCCAGTGCTGTTCTTTCTTAGATATAGATACAATTTTCTGATATAAATCTTTTAATTTTCTCTGTATCTTTATTTATGTCTCCCTTTTTGGTATTGGACTTCCCTAAATACTCATCCTCAGAGAGAGTTGAGCTTTTCAGCTCTTGATTAACTATTATTTCACTCAAGCCCCATTTATGCTGTGGTAAGGTATTGGTGAAAGGAAGCATTCTATAATGGTATTAATAAATCTCAGTCTGTGGATCTGTGCCCTTGGGCTGTACCTTCACAAACATTTCACTAACATTTCTTGCTTTTCACACCTCTCCCTTAGGTGAGACAGATTCAAGGAGGCTGGAGATGGAGAAATGTCCTTTACCTAAGTTGGATGAGACTCTGGTAAGTCCTGCCTCCTATAGAGGAGGCCTTTGTTTTGGAGAATACTCTGCAACTATTTCACTATGGTTCATCTCTCCCTGCCAAAGCCACAAAGGGATCTTTGTTGATTCTGCCTTAGAACATTGTGGAGCTCCTAGAGTAAAATCCATAAAGAATGGTGGCCCCTTTATGACTGTGTTCCCTAGGAGTTTCTCATTGTTAAATTAGTCCACTATTTTCAAAGAGAATGTTTCATCAGAAGAACATCTACTATTTGCCCTTAATTGTTTAGGAAAACCGTGGAAGAGTTGCTGAAAATCTGTCCATTTGTTCATACAGATTGCCTATAAACCAGATTTGAGAAATAGGAATAATAGCAAACCAGATAACCTATACTATTAGGTTGTTAAATATGAAATGTCTGATTTGAATCAAAAGTGGAGTTTATTATATCTCAAACAAGAAGCAGTACAACTAATCAAAGTATGCACCTAAACTATCAACACAGTTTTGCCATTTTAGCAGTAGCTTGTTTATGCCAACGTTGAAGAAGCCTGGAGAGTGAGTGGCAATGACTTCGTGAAAGGCATTTTCCATAACTTGTTGAGAATTGAATATTTTTCCCTGCAAGAAGTGCTCCAAAGCCTGGAAAAAGTGCTAGTCAGTCAACTGGTACAAGATCTGGTGAATATGGTGGATGATAGAGAGCTTCCAAGTCCAGCTGCTGTAGTATGAACAGTGTTGTTGGTGTGACATGCAGTTGAGCGTTGTCTTGCAAGAGCATTGATCTATCTCTGTTGATCAATCTTAGCTGCTTAATTGCAAGCATCCTCATCATTTCATCCAATTGGTTCCAGTAGATATCCACTGTAATTTATTGACCAGGTTTCATAAAACTGTAGCTGGACCATGAAACAGACACCATTGGCTTTTTGTTATGATTATTTGGTTTTGGACTGTGTTTTGGCACTTCATCTTTATCCAACCACTATGCCAAATGCTTGTGATTGTCAAAAAGAATCTATTTTTCATCACACGTAACAATATGGTGTAGAAATGGTAAACCTTTATGTCATGACAGCAAAGAAAGACAAGCTTTGAGACAATTTGCTGACACTCATTTAATTCATGCTTGTTTAATTCACCTAGCTTCTTTACCTTGCCTATTTGTTTCAAATGCTCCAATATTCTTGAAATAGTAAAGTCAAATCTTGCTGATAATTCATGCATAGTTTGAGATGGATTTGCTTCCACTATATCTTTCAGCTATCATTATCCACCTTGGTCTCAGGTTGCCCACATGGATCATTTTCAAGATTAAAGTCACCATAACAGAACTTCTCAAACCATCAATGTATGGTGTGTTCATTAGTCACATCCTTTCCAAACACTTCATTGACATTTTGAGCTGTCTGAGTTGCATTGGTTCTACTATGGTACTAATATTCTAAAGTAACACAAATTTTTGACTTATCCATGGTTTCACAAAAATTGAACTAAAAAAAAAATTTGAAAGATAATCACAAACCAAAATACACCTTTGAAAGACTGAGGATGTACCTTCACAATAAAAATAAAACAAGAAGTGTCAAAATGAAATGTCAGAGTTATCAACAGTCAAACAGTACTTAAGGAAATCGGACATTTCATAATTAATAACCTAATATTTATAGGTTATTAACAATATAATGTTTAAAAAATCCATGGGACTTGAATAGCTGCAAATTATTTCTGTAAGGAAAATTCTGGGGTCTCAATTTAGGGAATCTCCTACAGATGGTCAAGAATTGTACAAATGGTCCTTTTGGTAAAGAGGAAGAGCTACAATCTTGGGAAATAATTTTTAAAAGTTTCCCATATGTATCCAAGATTATTAAAAGTAATAAGAAGTACCAGGTATGTGTACATGTGTGTATATGTATATATATGTGTGTGTGTTTATATGTATGTATATTATATATAACTCATGTATATGTGTATATACATATAGGCATTATATATAATATGTATGTGTATATATATACATATATTGTTATATTAATATATAGAACATATACATGTGTATATATATATATATATATATATATATGTATGTATATGTATGATTAAACTTTGAGGTCCACTGGGGGAAAAGAATTCCTTCTTCTTCAGAGGTCATTCATCTCATCCCCCAGCCTACTTGAACACAAAACTTACAACCCTTTCATTTTCAAGAGCAAAGAATTAAGGGACTGTATTAGAGCCTGCCTTTGAGACCAGAATTTAATCAAGCATTCTAAGAAGGCAGACCCAATCAAGACCAAGGTAGTAGGTCTAATTGCTTTTATTTGTGCTTTGTGTACTGTGTGCATTCTGTTCCAGTGTGGAGCTATACTTCAAATGAGATTTCTCAATTAACGGGAAACAACTTAGTCTGGCAAGTTGAATTTCATAATGACTCTCTGAAGCTTTCCTTCTTAGCATGAATCTAATGACACATCATAGAACAAATTCATCATTCATTAACTCTAAACCAAATCCACTTTTTCTATCCCAGAGTGCTGCTTTTCCAAAATTACCTGTGTGAATTTTTGTACTTAAAGTTCAATAGCATCATATTATAAAGGGCTGAATCTCAAATGTGTGTACCTATACAAATCCCTACTGACTTCCAAAATCAACTGCCATCACAGATACCCACTGGGAGATTGGAATACAGCAATACATAACAGGGCCTTAGACAATGTAATCAACCACCCTGTTCTCTGTGGCAGCTTTCCTGAGTAGCAGAGAGAATGAGAACCCCAGCAGGGATCACGGCCAAAGAACTGAGCCCATGTGATTAAGGTGTTCATAATATTCTTTCTTGTACTTTTATCCTGAGTTTTCTCTGCTCATAAATATACTTCCTTGAGTTTTACTTTTTGTGGCTACAGTCAGGCTTGGATTTTCTCTCACACAGTTCTTTCTTCCTATTATAATATGTATCAGAATAGTCTCTCTGCATCTTTTATCCCCTAATGAATTTTAAAAAATATTATGAATAGTTGCTGATGCTGCCATGACTCTTATTTTTTTCTTTTTTTAACTAATTTTTCTTTATTCTCTGAGTGTTTTATTTTTAATAATGATCAGGCCATAACTTTCATTTCACCATCTAAAGGTGAAAAGGAGCCAACCAATAAAAGTATTTATTTTTCAAGAAATGTCTCTCATTTTTCTATGTAAACAATTCAGCAACCTAAAAACATAACTTTGAAACAAGCCATGTTTTGTTTTACTATGGATGCACAAGAAGTAAAAGTCTCTACACAATTGTGAAGAGAGGATTATTCAACATTTTATCAGCAAAGAGCAGCAGCAGAGGTAACATCTGAAGCCTCTGGAGGAAAGCTTGGCAGCTTCCAAGCTGACCCTCTGGGAAGAAAAGAGATAACTTTGTTTTCAGGAAGTTGGCTAAGTAGTATTTTTTATAGTTCACCACATGTTATTTGCTATTGCTTACCCGGATTCCATGACATTGAGAAAGTAGTCACCTCATCATTCCAATACTCTCTCTGACTTCTTGTTAATATTTAGATAGACATTATGCTTTATACTTTGCACAGTTTTTATCACTTAAATTTTAAAAACAGAAAAGCAAACTTCTAGAATTTGAAAACAGGAGTCACCTTAAGAAAATAATAAAACTTAAGGAAGTTCAAGCAAAGGCACTCTGGTTTTAGCTTTTTGTTTGGCTATCATTATCATTTATAGAAAAGGGAGAATTAATATTCCATCAATACTTTTTTGTGAAGATAAATTTTGAAAAGAGATTAAGAAACCTAGTGATGATTTGTAAATCTAGCTATAAGCAGGCCTGTTAAAATACAGGTATTTCATTTATGAAGTGAATTTGTGGAAAGAAAGGATAAATGCCAGCAATAAATAAAATAGTTCTAATTTTAGCATGTAAATAAGTAACATGAAAAACAAAACAAAATTACTTCTGTTTTCATAGAGAGACAGGTAAACATATTTCTCTCCAAAACGTCTTTAGTCTGAATGACCTTTTGAAAGAGACATCCCTGGGTCAGATTGGCTGAGACCCAAAGTCAGCAGAACAGGAGCACAGTGCTTGTTCCCAGAATTGGCAAGATGTGACTTGTTGACCGTAAGAGAAAACTGTTTCTCAGGGCAAATGGCCAAGGACCTGTGGTTTCACACGCGAGCCAAGGTTGTCTATTATCCGCACACTGTACCAGACGGTAAAGGATAGAATGCAAACATCTTCCTCTCTTGTGCTATGCAACCAAGCCAGGCATCTTGTTATCTGCAAACGGTATCAGACGTTAAAGGGCATCTCTTATGCTATTTCTAGAGGAACAGGTGCTGTTGACTCATGGGAAGTCACATACCAGAAAGTAGCTAAAAAAGTAGCTGCGGGATGGTTGCCAAATTGAACAGTATAAAAATAAAACGACTGGTGCTTTAAGTGCTGCAGTCTTGTACCGTCTTTTGTGTCTCTGTGTGTTTTTGTCTGTCTTTCTGTGTTCATCCCCCATTCTGCAATTGGGCCACAACACCTTTTGGTGTTTAATAATATGATCTCAGTACCAAAGCTTCTAGCAAGGTATTCACAAGCACAATGGTGAAGCCATCAACCTTACCTTTACATTTCCAGGAGTTTATTTGTTTGTCATCCAGGATAACTAGGGCATATGAAATAATCCATCAGTCCAATTTTATTTTTTTATTTATTTGTTTTTATAATTTTCTATCCCATGACTGCAATGTGGAGTTGTGAGTGGCAAAATGCTATTATGGAACAAGAATGAGGTCCACAGTGGTTATTCTCCTTTTATCAGTGAGTATCAGAGGTAGAATTATGATCCGGTGAGCCTGGCTCTCAGGCGAGGGTGTTTTTCATTTTATAGAACAGTTTGCTTTCTCAGAGGCATAGATAAAAAAATATTTATTAAGTAATAGAATAAGGTAAGAAAGGAGTAAAATTATATGTCTTTTCAATCTGACCTCAAATAATAACTTTTCTGTGATGCTTTTCTTGATACTCCTAGGCAGGGCAGACACTTCTCTTTCAAATTTTCAGAATGTGTATTATACTGTAATGTATTTTCTTAAATTTATATGTGTCACACTAACCTGTGAGCTATTTCAAATAAAAAAGTAAATCTAACACATCTTTATAATTCCAAAGACTGGCATTTTTGAATGAGTGCATAAATGCACAAATATATAAATTAATGAATACTACAGTAGAGGAAAAGACAGGTACAAATATCTACTGAACGCCCACCATGGACTAAGCTATGTGATTTACCAGTAATATCTTATTTGTAATATTTTAATTGTTTCTTACAACCAACCTACAAAATTGATATTTCCTTTTAATTATTTATTTTTAAATTTTTAATTATTATGAGTACATAATAGTTATATATATTTATAGGGTTCATGTGACATTTTGATGCCGGCATATAATGTGTAATAATGAAATGTGGCTAATTGGGGTATCCATCACCTCAAGCATTTATTTTTTTGTGTGTGTGTATTAGTGACATTCCATTTCCACTCTTTTTGTTATTTTAAAATATACAATAACTTATTATGGGCTATATTCACCCTGTTGTATTATTAGATCTTGTTCATTCTACCTATATTTTTGATCCAATGACACTCTACAAAAAAGACACCTGCACTTGAATGTTTATAGCAGCACAATTCATAATTGCAAGGCTGTGGAAACAACCCAAGTGCCCATCAATCCAAGAATGGATTAATAAAATGTGGTATATGTATACCATGGAGTACTATTCAGCTCTAAGAAACAATGGTGATATGGCACATCTTATATTTTCCTGGTTAGAGCTGGAACCCATACTATTAAGTGAAGTTTCCCAAGAATGGAAAAACAAACACCACATATACTCACTAGCAAATTGGTATTAACTGAACAGCACCTAAGTGGTCACATAGGTACTGCAGTAATAGGGTATTGGGCAGGGTGGAGGGGGGCGGGTATATACATATATAATGAGTGAGATGTGCACCATCTGGGGGATGGTCATGCTGGAGACTCAGACTTGTGAGGGGACGGGGGAAATGGCCATTTATTGAAACCTTAAAATCTGTACCCCCATAATATGCCGAAATAAAAAAAAAGTTAGAAATTGTCTATAGTTATATATATATACATATCGATATAAATGTAGATGACATAGATATTAATACATAAATAAAGACATAGTGTTGTGTGGTATTGCCTTTTTTTCTTCATTATGAATTCCTTGATTATCTACCTTTAATTTTTTATTTTTTTTAATTTCAAAACATTAAGGTAGTGTAAATGTTTTTGTCACATGGATAGCTTTTATAATGCTTAAGTCAGGGTTATAAGTGTGTTCATCACCTGAATAGTGTTCATTGTACCTGTTAAGTTTTACCCTTCTGCCCTCCCCCCTTGTTGATTTCCAGTGGTTTTTACTTCTCTGTATGCCCATGTGTGCACATCAAGTAGTTCCAAATTATTGGAGAGTACATGTGGTGTTTATTTTTCCATTCTTGAGATACTTCACTTATGATAATGGTCTCCAGTTCCATCCAAATTTCTGCAAAATACATTAATTCATTTCTTTTTATGGCTGACTAGTACTCCATGGTGTGTGTGTGTGTGTGTGTGTGTGTGTGTGCGCGCGTGCGCATATGTGTATGTATATATCACATTTTGTTAATTCACTCATGAATTGATGGGCACGTGGATTGATTCCACATCTTTGCAATTGTGAATTGTGCTGCAATAAACATTTGAGTGCAGGTGTCTTTTTGATAAAATAACTTCTTTTTTATTGAGTAGATACCCAGTAGTGGGATTGCTGGATTGAATGGCAGATTTCCTTTTAGTTCTTTGAGGAATCTCCATACTGTTTTCCATATAGGTTGTACTGATTTGCAGTTCTACCAACAGTGTATAAGTGTTCCTTTATCTCTACATTCATGCTATCATCTGGTGTTTTTTGACATTTTAGTAATAGCCATTATGACAGGGGTAAAGTCTCATTGTGGTTTTAATTTGCATTTCCCTGATGACTGGTGACATTGAGCATTTTTTATATATTTATCGGCCATTTGTCTATCTTCTTTTGGAAAGCTTCTGTTCATATCTTTTTCCCACTTTTTAGTGGGGTTGTTTGTCTTTTGCTGATTTGTTTGAGTTCTTTGTAGATTCTAGATATTAGCCTTTATCAGATGTATGATTTGCGAATATTTCCTCCCATTCAGTGGGTTGTCTATTTGCTATGTTGATTATTTCCTTTGCTGTGCAGAAGGTTTTAAATTTAATTAAATTCCATTTATTTCTTTTTGTTGTTGCTATAATTGCCTTTGAGATCTCAGTCATAAATTCTTTGACTAGGTAAATATCTAGAAGAGTTTTTCCTATGTTTTCTTCTAGAATTTTTATGGTTTCCTGGATTATCTACCTTTTACAGTTTTTCCTTTTGTTCAGGGTAAAGAATGAGGTTAGAAGTCCTTATTCATTCACCAATCACCACATAGATAAAATTGACCATAAGGCCTGTAAGAAATAAATGAAAAAATGTATTATATCTGCTTTTGAGCAGAATAAGACTTTGCTTAACTATCTGGATGGAAGAAGTTTTACATGGCTAGTAGTATTGCCTTCAGTATCAATTGTGTAATCACAATTACAAAACAAAACTCATGTCTGCCATCTAACCTTCAGTGGGATAAATTGACTGTCTACTGCTCAATGACCTATTATTCCATTTCCCCCCACCTATTACAACAAAAGAATATCAACCAAAGTTGTATCTCCTTTTAATCACTGTAGTGTCTTTCCTTCTAAGCATTCCTTGTCCTATCTACCACAAACACATGGATTCAAAGTTTTTAGTTATAATGATTTCATATGTTTTTCCATTGTGAATAGAACCTAGGATGAACTTCAAACAAATTCTAACAAATATTCAGGAATTAACAAAGTATAAAAACATTATCAACTTTAGTTTTATGGTTTTAATACAAGCGATTTAGTCTACTAAATTAAAAATAGATTTATATTGTCATCTCTTCAGAGAAAAATTTTGTAAGAATGAGGGTGTTACTCTGAAGCACGAAATTTCTCTGAACTACAAATATGACAACTGGAAATTCTTGAATCAATTTTTTTTAGTGCAAATATTTCAACATTCATGGTTTAGGCTTTGTAATCTCACCAATATTCCAGAAGGTTGAACAAGCTTGCTAGACAGTTTAAGTGACTATAAAATAGTATTCTATGAAGACTGTGGCTCCAGTAATGTTTTATGCCCATCATGCTCTAAAACTTTGTCAGAATTTGATTGAGAAAAGGAACCCTGGTTTATCTGTATGAGACTAATAATGACCCAAATTTCATTCTATTTTGGTAAAACAGTTTTTTGTTTTGTGGTTGCTTATATGTTTAAATAAATGCTAGGAGTCATTCCAAAGTGAAGGGAACCATATCTAAATGGTTGTCTTAAGGCAGTTTTTTCATGGTTTTTTCTTGAAATATCTCAGTTCAAGATTCAAGGTCATTTTGAAGCATGGTCAATTTCACATGTGAAAATGATGAAACTCACTAGAAATGACATTAGATACTTTGAACTTCAAAGATGTTCTTAACAATTTTGATAAATTAGACAAGAAGTATAGCGATCTTTGGGGAGGATCATGCAAATTAAAAACTTTCTCACCAATAGCAAATATGTTCCCAGTTGTGAGGTATTTTAAGGAGTTTTTCAGGAGAAAACAAGTGGAGTCAAAATTACCTCTTTAGTGTGCTTACAGAAAAATCTTAAGAGGAATATAGCAGAAATTTATATTGGGAGAAAGTACTGGACTCAATGTGACACTGGAAGACATGGACATGTGACTTTATGTGACCATTTTCCCCATTAACATTGTTTACTAAAACCAGCTAAAAAGTTTTCTCACAACTAAATGGCTTATATTCTTTGGGCAACTATCTTTTAAAAAATTGATAAGGAATAATCTCCTCAGCCATTCCTAACATAGTCAAAGAAAACTGACTTACTTTATGTTATAAATGAAAAGTTAAGAAAATGCTATCTAATGATGAAAGAAGGAGGAAGGCATAGAGGGAGAGTTAATTTTGATAACATTTAGTTTTCTTTCCTGATAATATAATCACATTTATGTTCTGTCAATTTGGGTCCTCAATATAAAAGATTCTATGCTAACACACTGAGGGCATCATCTAGAAAACACAATGGTTTTAACTCCACCCTCTTTTACCATGGGATTCACAATGTGCTATTAGAATCTCCCACATACTATGAGACTTAAGGGTCTTTATCAACTGATTATTTTAATATAACTATCTTTTTTCTCATAATTCATCAACATATGTCCTACATTCCTACTGTCTTCTCTATCCTGTGCATAAGACATCTTTTCCTTCCTCCCTGTGGTTAGTCATGTTTTTGATCCTTGTTGGTATGTCTTGCTTCTCTCATAAACCTACTTGATACTTCCAGGCACATTCTTTGCCATTTCTTCCATGAAGTCTTCCTTGTTTAGGAAGGACTTCCATGAAGTCCTTCCTTCCTTCAGCTCATAGCAATCTACAGTGCCAATGACAAATATTTATTTTACAAATGAAAACATGCGCTTTATATAATTTAGTTATTTCTTAAGAGAGAATAGTAGCATGGTTCCACAGCATGCTGCTGTGGAAACAATACTTGATATACAATACTATTTTTAGTATACCTATGCTCTACTTCTCAATATTCACATATGTAAAATGAAAACAATGATATCTAATATGGTTCTTGATATATTTATAGAAATCATTGAAATATAACAAAAATTAAGACATTTATGCAACTATAATTTTTGAAAATACTTTATATATGCACTTGTCATCTTAAGTTCTAAGAGAATAGATATGTACTAGTACATATCTATTGTTGAAACTTCTGCAGCATGTTGAAAGAAATACACAATAATAGTTAACATTAATGAAGTGATTATATATGCCAGGCACTGTTTTAAGTACTTGGAACACATCATCTCATTTAATTTCTTATTTTTATTTTGTTGTAAGAAGGCTGAGTTTCAGGGAGTAAAAAGCTTGCCTAAGTCCACACATGTAGTTACCAGATAAGGGGATTCCAACTCAAGGTGTTCTGAGTTCAAAATTCATGCTTGTTGCACTTCTAAAGATGAGGAAAAAATTCTTAGGAAAAAATTGATAGTTTTGTAGGGGACACTTTCTATGGACTGAAAATGTCTAGGTCCCTGACTCTCTAAGCACAAGTAAATTGTCAAAACTGGAAAAACAACTCAATTGTGGCTGTGCACAATAACAGATGGACATGTAAACCTAGCATTTAGCCCAAACTCTGGGTCTCCATAAACATTAATTTTTCTGTTTACAAAAGCCTGCCCAAAAGAGCAATTTGTTTCTCATTTGCATGGCCACAACTGTTCAATTAACACCTGACCAGGCAGCAAATTTAGATGATAAGGTGAGTGGGAAGGTTGCCATGCCCAAAATAGATAATTAGTAGATGATTCCAGCTATTGTTTAAAAATGACATAATAAACACTGAGAACTGTAGAGTTAGATTTAGTGAAGGCTGAAATTGGACATGTTGTAGGTCTCTATTTCTTTCTTGTCAGTTATTGGTGGTTTATTTTGTTCTTTTGGCAGTGGTGTCATGTTTCCCCAATTATTCATTATTCTTGTGGGCTTCCATTTGTATCAGTGCAGTTAAAGAAGTAGGCAGCTATTTCAGTTTTTTATAGACTGGCTTCTGCAGGGAAAGCCCTTCATGAGTCAGACCATACAGAGATTCTGGGTGGACCATTTGAGAACGGTTCATGGGTGAGCTTGGTGCTGGAATCCTTGGGTTGGGTAGCTTGGTGTCTGGGCCAGCAGATGGGCAGGCTAGCACCAGCTTTCACAGGGTTGGCAGGGAGTTTGAGTTCAGTGGGACTAGCCTGGAACTTGAGTCCAGTGGGGGTGGGTCTGGATTCTAGGTCTATGGGGTCAGGCCTGGTGCTAGCCAGGTCCACTGGAGTTGGCCTATTGCCTGGGTCTCTGGGGGTAAGTCTGGAGCCTGGCTCCATGGTGATAGGCCTGGAGCCTGTGGCCACCTGGGCATGCCTAAAACCTGGTTCCATGTGGGCTGGCCTGCTACTTCGGTGGATCTTGATCCTGAGTCTTCACAGGCTGCCCTATTTCTGAGATGGTCCTGTAACTTAGTCTATGGGGATGACTCTGGATCCAGGGTCCAAAGGTGCTAGCTTGGTGCTCAGTCCACTATAGAGATGTTCACTAAGACACAGTGTAATGAAACTCTCCAAAGTCAAAAACAAAGAGAGAATTTTAAAATTAGCAAGAGAAAATAAATTTTTCACATATGAGAGAACCCCCATATCAGCAGGTTTCTCAGAAAAAAATCCTACAGACCAGGAGTCAGTGAAATGATATGTTCAAAGTGCTGTGTTTCTTTGAGCAACAACGATATAGGAATGAATATTTCTTATTTTTTGTTCATTATTGTGATAATTCAACTTGAACTTTCCTTTTTAAAAAATAAATAAATTCATTTTCAGAGGTTCTTTATTTTATTAGAGACCTGTCCTGGGTAGTGTGAGTTTATAGACAGAGAGATTACTTGTTTAAAATAACAACTCTTTAATTCTCTATAGCACTCATAATTTTATTACCAAAACATCTTCATTTTCTTCAGGATTATTTGTCTGGTAATAATTACTGTTCTCGTTATCTGTTACTGCATAAATAAATCACAGTCATTATTACATGAAACCACAATGTGGACAGGTTGAGTGGGGAAAGTTCATTTCTTTTCTAGATAGTATCAGCAGGACCCATGCAACTGGGAATTGTGGGATCCACTTATGAATAGTTTTAGTCACAAGGGGTGCAGGCTGGTACTGGCTATTATTTATAAGCTCAGCTCAGGCTGAGAGCAAGGGGTGCTTGGTTCCTTTCCACCTGGGTCTTGTTATGTGGTAGTCTCTACAGACTGCTATCTCACAAGAGCTAGTATTCCAAGCAACAGAAAGTGGTACTGCCAGTTTCTTAAGGCCTTGGCCCAGAATCTAGCAAAGCATCAACTCCACTATATTTTGTTGCTCAGTCACAGAGATCAGATGTAATGGGATGGTATATGAACCTCATTTCTTGATGGGAGGAGTGTCAGAGAATATCTAGGTCAAGATTTAAAATAACTAAAATGATTTGCATTTCTTCCATATAAATGATATAGTCACTCCCTCCCAAGACCTCCCTCATGTTACTAGAGCAACAGGTTAAATCTTGAGGTATAGAATTTCATTATCTCAAGCATGTCAGGTACAGATGAAGGCCCCTGAGTTTAGTTCTTTGGGTATAGCACCTCAAGGTGCCTTCTTGATCTGAAGACCTGTGAATTAAGGAGATAAGTGATCTGTACCCTCTCTCTCCATATTCAACATAAAACAGTAGGACAGCATTGTGTAACTCAAAGAGACGTTTTAATTCAAATAGGGAAAAACAAAAGGCACTTAGTCATTGGTCTGTAGTAATTCTGAAATCCAGCCAATCTTAATCCTAATAATTGATTAGGATAATGCTGTTTCCTAAGAATGATTCTCCACAGCTCTTGGGTCTGTCCTCTGGAGTCTTGGTTTCATCCTCTGAATCATTCCTTTTCCATAAAATATAGTCTGTATTTTAAGCTGAGTGTTGTTTAAAGGAGAAAGATATCCTTAGAATACTTAGAAATTCGAAGAAAATTCTGTATTGCTTAATGGAGAGGTACACTCAAAGGATGCTTTGTCTGACTGAAAGTTTCTATGAAACACCATGTTAGATCTTTCTGAGGTTTTAGCAAAGGATCTTATTGTCTCACCGTGGATTTTATCTTTGGCTTCAGACACTTTCTTACTTTGAGAATATTCTATCATCTGAAAGATCTTTGAAGGTGAAGAGTTTTATTTTGGGGCCTAGTGATCCCTGTCTCCTTTATATTTAACAAGTGATTCTTTAACTTATTTCTCTCCTCCTCCATTTTATCATAGACAGCAGGAAGAATCTAGGAGGCAATTGCAAAACTGTGCCTGGAAGTCTTCTCATAATTAGGTAAATTTTCTATGTTGCACATTACTGCAGGTGACAGTTTTGCTAAATTTCTGTCGCTATATAAGCATTTTTTTTTCTTTCTAGTTTTCAATAATATTTCCTTGCTTTTCTTTAAGTCCTCAATGACAACCTTCTCAAGACTCTTTAGCCTTCTGTTAGAACTCCTACGCAACCTCTAGGCTTCTTTTAGTAACTCTCATCAAGGCATTTCCAGTATGCACCCACTACCTAGTCCCAAATAAATTGACACATATTTTAGATTTTTGTTAAATACCTTTTGCCTGGACACACATACAGATACCAAAGTATCCTTTTATTATCTAAACTGCTATATTAAGAGAAACAATAAAAAACCCTCAAAACTTTGGTGGCTTAAAACAATCACAGTTGTATATTTAGCTCATGTATCTGTATTTGGGTAGAGGTTGTCAGGGAAGGCTTGTGTCTGCTCCAGGTGTTGTCATTTGGGCCAGCTTGAGAGAGAATTGAGAATTCACATCTTAGAAGATTCTCTTACATGGTCACCACATTAATGATCATGGTTGTTTATCTAGGGGCTCAGCTGAGGCAGAGGACTCCATGTGGGCTTTTTCATGGAGGCCTCTCCATGGGCTGCTTGGAATTCCATATAGCATAGTGACTGGGTGTTAGAAGTGAGCATTTCAAAGGACAAGTAGAAACTTCCAATTTTTTAAAGCCTGGCCCTGAACTTGAAAATTGGCATGGTGTCATTTCTGAATTCTCTTGATCAAATAGTGACAGAAGGAGGAGTGTCAAAGAATTTGGGGCCATGATTAAAAATTGCTATAATCATAAAAAGAAGAAAACTGAGGATAAGTAGATGAATAAAAAGTTTTATGTGTACTTTAGATCATTTATTCTCTCTCATTATCTGAGCCATTCCTGGATAAATGTGGTGAAGGCTAGATAAAATGACCAAAAAACCTCACCTATATGAAATGAGGGAATAGAAAAGGAGCTAAATTTTTAATATTTCTATCAGTGCTCCTTTTTGTTTACATTGGTGTTGAGAACTCTAATAATAAAGCTCATTATAGCTTGAAATACAGTTGTTAAAAAATTAACTCGTCATCAGCTACTGGTTTGTAAGTCAATGCAGTGTAGATAATTCTCATTCTTGATACAGTTCTATCAAGTTCTTTTAAAAATACTTATTATAAAAGTATACTAACATTGTTAGATCTTGATTGGTCACAAAGGCATTATGAACACAAGAGTAGTATCTCAGCTGTACAATTTCTCCAGTTTCCTTAAGAATTTATTTTCTCATCAGAAGTGCAATTATATTACTTTTAGGTATTTCCTATAGTGTTTAGTAATATTTTTTAACATTGATAAATGTCAATCAAGGTCATGTGTATTGATATATCTCAACTATAGTCATAGGAGTTTGAGGGTTTTCAGTTTCCCGTAGCCTTATTGAAATATTGATTCAGTAACATAGTTATTATAGTATAGAATCTGATATTACTAGTCTTACTTCATCCAAAATTGTCATTGCAGCTAAACTGCGTATTGAAAGATATAAAATGACCTGGTTTGCAAGTCAAACCATAAAGCTTCTAAAATTGTAAGCTTCTAAAATTTCAGGTTTTGACTGGGATTTTTGGCCTTATTCTTGATGCTACTTTCAATAGGTTCATTTGTAGTTGCTTAGGCTACTGCTAATGAGTGAAAATCTCTCGTCTTTCCCTCCTTTCAATCTGCTCATTAACTAATTAGAAGGAGGAATGATATATTTTACCTTCATCTGAATTATCATAGAACCAGGATTTAAGGGATTTATGGTGTTAGTAGGGCCAACACATAAGTAAACTTTAAATTTGGGAGACATGATTTTAATCTTAGAAGGACAAGTTTATATGTTGTTGTGTAGATGGCAATGATGATTATTATAAGCATTAAATAATATTCTTCCTCCTAAGGAGTGTATTTTGCAGAAATCACAGGGCATTTTTTTAGCTATTTTTTTTTCATCTTTCTGTATTTTGGGCAAGTTATTAAATACTTGAATTTATTCACCACAATACAGAATAACAATATAAAATAAAATTCAAAACAATTATAAATGAGGCAGGAATGATTTCAAGAAAACAACTATTATTTTTTAAGTTTCACTGTGTATTTTCACTCTAGAGCCTACCAGAGATCTGCCTGGCAGTTATTAGATGCCAATATGCATTTTTGATCAACTGAATGGATCAATAGTTATCACTGTTTTTATTTGCTTATCCTTCCACACTCTGCTGTTTCAGTAGAACTGTTACTGCCCTGACTTTATTATCTTAAAAGATTAGTAGGCAAAGTTCTTGTCCATAATCATAAACATGTGTTCTTTTTGGTAGTAACTGAACTCATGCTTTGTTTCTTTCTTTAACTTAATGTTTTGTCTGAAGGAAATCACCATAAAAACTTGTCTTGTAGTTATAGTTTAAAAGATATTGTACATTATAAAATATACCAGCATAACTCTGAATTGTTCACAACAACCCAGAGCAATGTGGCACGGTGGCTGAAGAATCATTGCCTAGGAAATATCTAAATAAATGCCAAGATGTCAGGGAAAAATTATTCCATTCCACTAGACTAAATATTTTCCAAGTACAGATTGAATAGAATTATTTTCTCAAATATAGAAGTTTCTCTTTATCTTTTATAGAGTTTGTTGTCCATCACTTCAACTACATTTGCCAATATCCTAAGCTCCATTGTCCTTGCAAGCCTATTAAAACATCAGTTCCTGAAGGGGAGCATATATAGATATTCTCCTTGTCTGAAGCCAGGTTGGATGAACCAGACGTTTTAAAATGATCACTTCTGATGCTTTTAAAAGTTATAAGTCAGAGACTCCTCCTAGTATTGTTATGTAGACATTGCTATTTGGACTGCTTTTTGCATTTATAATTCCGGTATCTACAAAATGAAATAAAGGTACCATTTATAGAACTGCCTTTTATTAAGGCACATTTCTGTCCATATGTGTTTATTTATTATATTTCTCACAATACGACATGGTGTACAGTGTAAATATTGATTAGATAGCAAATTCCACTTAGATTCTCTCCCTCTACCCCCAACCACATAGCCATATTAATTCTAGATTTTCTAGTAATTCTGATAACTGGGTAAATTTGTGGGAGATGACTTCTTTGGGTTAATGTAAAATGGAGAAATATGCAAACATCCATTTCAATTTTTTGAGTTGCAGTCATCTTTATATATTTGAGTTCTTATAGCATTTATTTATTTAAATGTTTATTTATTTATGTTTGCCCTTTGAGAACTAGCATTATCTCCTATGCCCAAAATTTTGCCTTACCTTATATTTGCTTCATTGTTTACTCTGCTACTTGTCATGAAATGTAATATATTAATATTTTTAACACAGCTTTAGCTTAAAGAATGCTTTGGTTTTAGGAAATGCAAAAATTGTTTTGCTAAAAGTATAACCCTTCCATCTTACACTTTCACTATTTTTTAAATTCATGAAGTCCTCATGTGCTGAGGTGCTGATGTACTTCTCAATTAAATTATTAACATTAAATTTTTGTTGGATATGCTAATTTTCTAATAAATGACATTTTTACTCATGGATAACCATGCTTAATTATTAGAAACAAACTATAAATATTTTTAATGGGGAGAAATGATCATTTCCCCCAACTTGTTTGGTCCTATTGATTGATTTATTTCATTTAGCACTCATCTAGCACTTATTTTATGCTAGACCTCATATCAGCACTTTATAAATGTTAACCAAGTAACTTTCACAGCAATCCCATGAAATAGATGCTAAAATTACACCCATTTTATAGATGAGATCACTGAGTAAGAGAGTTTAAATAACTCGGCAAAGGTTCACACAGCTAATAAGCATTGGAACTTAGATTCACATGCATACTTTTCCCATGTACTGTCAATATACTTTCCTTTCCACCTATAAATCATTTTTTATGACCAAGTACTCACTGAATCTGTCATTTATATGCCTGTGAGATATGAATTTGTGAAATGAATTATGAATATGAATTTAATATTGAATGTAGAGTATGCTATTTGAATTTTATCTCCTAAAAGGTAGTATGTTTTCTAATATATCATGTGTAAAGAAAAAACCCTAGGAATATGAAAAACAAAGTTATTTTCAATTACATGAGATCTTCTGTCCTATATATTCTTCTTCCCTAAATGAAGATGGGTAGTAGCTGGGATTCATTTCTCTTGATCATTTTACTCTTTTAAACAAATTTTTTTGGGAGAAATAATTTCATCTGAGTAGATGTGGGTGTACAATCCTTTTTTTCATGGAAATTTTGTTTCTCATCAAAACTATTGACAAAAGAAAATGCATTATTTTATCTGATCTTATACTGAAAATTTTTTGTTGTTTTACAATGTGTCTCTGTCTATGTTTTTTAAAGTTTCTGTTTTGGAAAAGTAATTTTGAAGAATTTCAAGTGCTATACTAAAATCAATTTTGTGTTTGATTAATGTGACAACAACAAAACCCAACCCAACCAATAGAAAAGTGTGCTATAAATAAACCATGGCCACATTATCATTTTCATTATAAGTCTGATGAAATATTGTCTTAAGGAGAGATACACTACTGACAGCAGTGAAAAACAAGACATCAGAAATTCTATTTAAGTGCAGGTGGCAGTGTTATTTACTGCCCTCCACTCATGTTACTGCCAGGCTCCCTAAATTTACACAGAGGGAATATATCCTCTCAGCTTGTGACAGCTGGAGGGAAAATCACACTAGTGGAAATACATTCTCATAAATGGCTGAAGAAGCCTGGCTTTTCTTCTGTTGCCCAAACTGTATATGATTGGAAAGGCAGAGAATAACCAATGATTAGGATAAAATAAAAATTTTAAAATTCCTAACAAGCATTCTTTTTCAATTTTTGCTTTCTAAATAAAATTTTACATCTCTCCTATCATTTTTCCTTTCTTAAGTTTAAAACCATCACCACCACCACAGCAGCAAAACTAACCCAAATCAAATTATCCATTATGACCTTACTTTCTGATATGTTCTTATCTTTATCAGTTGTATTTCTTAGCCTAACTTAAATTTAGGGTTCTTCCCATTTTACAAAACTTGGTACCCTCATCCTTCTTGCTTGGCTAAGTAACTTTTCTCCTCTAATTGTATCTTAGTAATACTTTGTGATGTTAGATTACTTCCACAGCAATTTAGAAAAATAAGGTAGCCTGCAGAGAAGGTGGTTATAATGAACAATTGATCATTTTTCTGAACTATTTCTCAAATAAAAGATAGCAAAAATACTTTTTGTACACAAAGAAGCAATTGTTCTGCTATTTGTCTTAGAGAAGGACCCCAGGAGGTATTAAAACATGCTATGTCCATTCGAGCTATAAACATTTCCTAGAGATATAGAATTTAAGCATATGCATAAGATAGCAAATCCTCTGCAAGGAGAGCAACTGTACAGCCTATTGCTATGAAGTGGATGCTGGAAATGAGTGTCACTGTGAAGCATCAGAAAGAGTTGATGACCAAGTGGCAGGCATAATAATTTAATACTTGGGGTGCCTAAGATCTGACAATGCTCAAGATAAAACTCTGACCTGTAGGGGGAAAAGGGGGTATTTAAACTCTTTGGGGCTGAGTGTTCTTACCTGGGCAACCAGATTGGATTAGAGCAGTTAGATCAGTGGTTCTCAACTTTAATGGGGCATCAGAATCTCCAAGAGGGCTTTTGAAATAGATTGTTAGTCTCACTCCCAGAGTTTCTGATTTAGTAGGACTGGGCTGGGGCCTGAGACTTTGCATTTTTACCAAGTTCTCTGGTGATATTGCTGCTGCTGGGCCAGGAACAACCTTTGAGAAGCACTGGATTAGAGTTATTTTCCCAGAGTGTTGTTCAATGGACCCTCTTCCAAAGATCCTCTGGGAAAACAAACCAACCTACCAAAGGGAAAACATAAATTGTATGTGGTTATAAAATCTATTAAATTATGAACAGAAATATTTTTGCATAATTTTTCAGGTTAATTAATGTGCTAATTTTAATTTTATAAACTCGTGAAACTTTAATCTCAAGATGTAGTATATAATATTAGTGTTTTTTAAACCTTTTGACTATCAAGTTTTTTCTCAGGACCCTCTATTTGTATCCTCCAGATCTAAGATTTTATAAAACACTCGAGAGTATACTTGAAATGATTGTTATAAGGTCATTTTTAGCTCCTATAATCTATAAGATTCAGAATTTCCTTATAGTCTTAGAGGATGTCTGATAAATAGCATTATGATAAAAAGCAGGAAATTACAAACTCTCTCAGGGGCACCTAATTCTGTTATTTCAGTGGGTACTCACTAATTGCTGACTGATAGACATGTACAGTCTATCTTGCAGAATAATTATAGTGGAGATTGATACACAATTCAAAATTCTTTGGCTGTTGACTGATTTTTAAGCCTTATCTCTCATCACTCCCTAACCTGAACCTTCTGCTCTAGCCAAATTCAGATTGATGTTTCCTGAACACCCCATACTTGTAAATCTTGTCTGCCTTTGTGTATGCCCCTTCAGCCTGCAATCTTCTTTTTCCTACCTGCCTTACTTGCCTAGGGATTCTATATTACTTTAGTCCTTCCTCCTTTAAGAGGTATCTCTAAAGCTTTTCCTGATCAAGTCTATTTTTCTCTACACCACGATACATTGTACTGTAAATATTTGTTTGTCTCCTGGAGTTACTTAAGGGTGGTGAAAGTGTTCTGTCACCCTATGTCTTTTACAGCCAGCAAACTGTCTCATTTAGTAACAGATGAATGATGCTACACACTTTTAGCAATGTAGCCTGTTTCAAATTCATTGCTATAGAAACAGAAATTTTGAGGATATATTCAAACTGATCTGAATTTATTTACTAGTTGTAGGGGGCTGACTAAAAGTCCCACACATATGTCAATATCCAAATCCCTGGAATTTGTATGTTGCCATACATAGTAAAAAGGACTTTGAAGCTATGACTAAGTTAAGGCTCTTGAGATGGGGGATTACATTGGATTATCCAGATGGGCCCAATATAATCACAAGGGCTTTTACTAGAGGAAGGTAGAAGGAAATTTGGCTATAGATAAGGGATGTCAGGGTGGTACAGTAGGAAAAACATATATCCAGCCATGACTGACTGAAGACAGAGGAAGAGGTTGTGAGCTAAGGAATATAGGTGACCTTCTGAAGGTAGGGAATGCAAAGGAATCGATTCTTTCTCAAAGAGAAAGATAGCAGATGATAAACTGATGTCTAAATTCATGTCCAATTAAAGGTGCTATGGTTACATGTAATGCTCATCAGAAATGTGGGACAATTTTAAGGCAATTAGGTATATTTTGTTATGATCTATGTAGAAAACCAATACTACTTTCAGTAATTCCTATTAATAGCTTCATATGCATCTATATATATGCTTCATATACCTTGATGTAAGAATTTCTTTAGAGAGTTTTACATAGTGCAGTCTTGATAAGCCTATAGTACTGAGTCATTTAGAATAGAATCTTGCCATTTTCCTTGAGTTACCTGTATAAACAAATTTCAACACTCTTAAAGACATAAGTTTTATGGTGAATCATGGTAATATTTATGGTTAGAAAATATATATTTAATGATGAGACAAATATGTTCAAATAACTAAAGAAGTATAGTTAATGAAAGTATTAAAATGAAATCCTCACATAGCACTGTGTCTGGAACATAATAGACATTTGAATAAGTTATTTATTAAATAAATTCATCCTAAGTATCAAAGTGAAAGTGACTTCTCTTTCCTTCCTCAGTTGCTGTGTATACCCACAGTTTCTGGAAGCACATGTGGTGTGTTAGTGCTATTGGCATGGGCTGTTCTATATATTATATTCTGAAATTTAGTTTGTTTCTGGTTTTTTTTGTTGTTTGTTTATATTATGTTTTTTGTTTGTTGTTGCATTAGCAGTATAGTATGAATTTTTCTTAGACATTTGGATTTACTTTATTTTTTAAAGCATTGCTTCATAGTCTGTGGTATGGATATACCGTTATTTAAATAATCTCATATTGATGAATGTTCAGATTGTACATGGTACTAAGTAATACTATTACAAAATGCTGTAATTTATTTACTTAGGTGATAATATTGATAGATTCATTGAATTGGAATTCCTAATTCAAATGTATGCACATTTAAAAATTTTGACATCTAATGACAAGATGCCTCATGAGAGGTTGTAACACTATATTCACACAAAACTTATGAGAGTTTCTTTTTCCCCATATTCTCACTGATTCTGAGTGTGAAAAGTCTTTAGAGTTTTTTAATCAGATGAAATTCTCATATACTAGTATTTTCTGTATTTCCATACCCATTCAAAATAATATAAAGTACACTGAAGAAGAAGATAAAGTACTTATTAATACTTTCACATTCCCATTCTCTTTTCTTCAGATAACACACAAACTTTAATATAACTCTTTGAAGCTCTGCCCAAATTTCTAACTCATATTTACTTTATTTATTTATTTTTTGTTTCAGGGTATTATGAGGGCAGAAACATTTTGGTTACATTTTATGTGTTTGCCTCACCCAAGCGAGGGTTAGAGGCATGGCCTTCCCCTCTACAATGCTCATCATGTCCTTTAGTTGTGAGTTTACCCCCACCCATCACCCTAATCCCTGAATATTACCACCATGTGAGCACCATAGTGTTAATCAGTGCCAATTTGATGGCAAGTACAAGTGGAGCCTATTCTTCCGATCTTGTGATACTTCACTTCTGATAATGGGCTCAAGTTCAATCCAGGAAAATATAAGAGGTGCTAGATCTCTGTCATTTCTTGTAATTAAGTAATATTCCATTGTATACATATACCAAATTTTAATAATCCACTCATAAATTGATAGACACTTGGGTTGTTTCCACATCCTTGCAATAGTGAATTGGGCTGCCATAAACATTCAGGTACAGATGTCTTTATTATCTTATTATCTTTTAAGATAATAATTATCTTATTATTTTTTGCTCTTTTGGGTAGATGCCTAATAGTGCTATTGCTACATCAAATGGTATTTCTATTTTTAGCTCTTTGAGGTATCTCCAAATTCTTTTCCACAGGGGTTGCACTAATTTGCAGTCCAACCAGCAATGTAAGAGTGTTCCTGTCTCTCCACATCCTGGCTGGCATTTGTAGTTTTGGGATTTTTTGATAGAGGCCAATCTCACTGGGGTTAGGTGGTATCTCATTGTGGGTTTGATTTGCATTTCTCTAATGATTAGAGATGTTAAACATTTTTTTATATGTTTTCTGGCCATTCTGTCTTCTTTTGAAAAGATTCTGTTCATTTCCTTTGCCCATTTTTTGATAGGGTTGTTTGATTTTTTCTTGTTTATTTTTTTAAGTTCTAGATACATTCTTATTATCAGCCCTTTATTGGATGTGTAGAGAGCAAATATTTTCTCCCATTATGTAGGCTGTCTATTCGCTCTAATGATAGTTTCATTGGCTGTGCAAAAGCTTTTTCATTTGATCAGATCCCATTTATTTATTTTTGTTGCTGCAGTGATTGCTTTGGGAATCTTCTTCAAAAATTCTTTGCCTAGGCTGATGTCTCAAAGAGTCTTCCCTACATCTTCTAGAATTCTTAAGGTTTCATGTCTTAGGTCTAAGTCTGTTATCCATATTGAATTGATTTTTGTGAGAGGTGAGAGGTGGGGATCCAGTTTCATTCTTCTGCATGTAGCTATACAGTTTTCCCAGCACCATTTATTGAAAAGAGATTCTTTTCCCCAGTGTATATTTTTGTCTGCTTTGTCAAAGGTTAGATTACCATATGCAGATGGTTTCATCTCTGGATTCTCAGTCCTCTTCCAAAAGTCTATGACTCTGTTCTTATGCCAGTACCATGCTGTTTTACACACTCCCATTCTTACTAGGGAAAGAAGTCATACATGTAAAAATGTGTAAGTACAAAATGTATGTAGTATATATTACTAGAACTCAGGGTAAAGCTGTAGGACTCAAACATTGACTACTTTTGGAGTCCGGTGGGCAAAGCAATCAATATATCTGAATTTGTTTAGTAGGAGGTCATGGTCATCATTATTAGAAGTAAGCTAGATCTAGGGTAGGTGGAGAAGAAGACATTAAACATTTCAGAAGCATGTCTGATGATAGAAATGAATGAGCTTGTGTGGCCAACACACTGCATATATATATATATACAGGATTTTACTTCTGCTGCTACAGAACTTCTGTCATTTGTCAGTGAATTTCTGTGAAGATGATAAAGGAGTAGACTTTTTAGTAACTTTAATCTGGGTTTCAAAACTTCAGTATTTACATTTGGGGGCTGACATTTCATTAATTCATACGAATACAGGAAGGAAGTCAAAGGCATTGCAGGCTGCCACTAGCTATAAATGAGAACTTAGGTGACAGGCAGTCAACATACATCTGTCGCATTCAAGCCTCAAGCCATAGTTGCTGTGTCATCTCAGGAGCAGCTGTAACACTTCTGTTCTGATGAGTGCCTTAAAGCAAACAACAACAAAAAAGTCCAAAGACAACCAATGTTTGGAGAAACATGACCACAGGCAGTTATTGAATACAAACAGTGCATTTGGAATGAGAACTTGGAAATTATAACTGGGAGTCTTCTAGTTCTGAGGGAAGCTCAAAGAAAAGTGCATCAAAACTCTGAGGGAAAGCTTGATGCAAAATTTACAGAGAGAAAAGTGTAAAGATGTTCTTCTCCTAAGGAACCAAATAAGTCAGCATAGGAAATATCCTATTATAAAGAGGACAGATGCCCGACCACCAAGAACAAAAACACATGAAAAAACAAAACAAAACAAAACATTGTAGCTTCCATAGCCAAATTCTATATCTTCCAAACAACTGTTCTAATTGAAAAAAGGGAGACATGTAATCTGGTGGTTGGGTAGTATATTAAAATGGAATCTTCCATAAACAGTTGCATATATTAGGTATATATATATAATATGCTTATATATATATAGTATATAATATATCTACTGGTGCTTTTTTAAATGATATATTTGTGTATTTTGGGGGGCCATGATTAATCAGCTGCTCATGGCCAGCATATGAATTCTACATGCTCTCCTTGAAGAATATATAAATATTTTTCTCCAGGAATCCTCCAGCATTTCTCTGTTCTTATGACATTTGTAGCCCGAACGTAAGAGTAGCCCTAGAATACTCTACAAACCCCAAAGAAATCCCCGGTTGAATGATTTTTTTGTTAACTTTCAGGATTCTACCAAAGTTGCCAAAGGGTAGCACAATTCAGTATGTTTTCATTGAGGATCTAGTATGCTAGGGATGCATCTTACATCAGAAGACACTAACGAAGATATAGCATCTGCCTTGACATTAGACACAGTCACGCTGAGTCAAACCAGACTCAGATGTAAAGGAATAAAAACATAGAAGACAGGCTGTAATGCAGTGCTGATAACATATGGTATTCTGTTTTACTTAAGATGTGTCAGAAAAGGGTGGGAAAAATGAAAAATAGACACGTTCTTTGATTTTGAACTCTGAAAGGTACGAGTCTTGTCAGTAGTCAAGTTTAACTAGTGTAGTTCTAAAATCTTAGATTATTAACATTGTAAAGAATATTACATTTTTAATTTTTAATACAGATAAGACAACTAATGAGAGTGTTTGAAGAACATGTCCAAAGAGAACATGGCATGTTGGGGTCAGAACAAGGTCACATACCCAGGTTTTTTGATTCGTAGTTCCACACATATATACTAATTAATATATACCTTAAACTCAATTACAGCTATGTTGTGTTTTCCTATGATATCAAGATGTAGCAGATTAAAGAAGAAATAGTACAAAAAATCTCCACTTAACAGGCAGAGAATAGCTCAGGTCTGCCTTCTTGGTTCTTGTCCTGCTCTGCTGCTTACTGTATGGCATAGGGTATCTATAAATTTGGATAATAATAATAATCCTAGTTCATAGTCTTGTTTGGAGGATAAAGTGAAAAAACATAACTAAAGAATTTAGAACAACACCTACCATGGAGTAATTCTTAATGAGCTATCATTATTACCATTCCTGTGTTCAAGCCACTAAACTTCACCAATTGCAGGTCTGTGAATATAAATGAGAAGGCTTAATGTAAAACAGTGATTTTCTTCCAAAACCTATGACAAAGTTTACTTCTTATTCAGATTAGAAAACAGAAGTCTGCAGTTTTAGAATTGCAGATAACCTTTTGCTGACTGTAAATCATTGAGGAGAAGATAGTTTGGCCAACTCCCAACCTCAACAAACCATTTCCAGTTAACGACTCATTTTTCTATTTGTGATTTTGTTGGATCAGCTGTATAATTTACATTTTTCCTTCTTTATTTCAAAAGGTAGGGGTCTATTTTATTTTGTACCATGAGACCAGAAATGTTACGGGAAAAATTAGATATGCCTGCTTTTAGCATTCTCCAAATACTGATCTTTTCCTAAAAATGTGCCATCTGTTAGAAAAGGGATATTTTTATTCATGCCTTCATGCATTTTCTACTGAACTCCTTGTCTGTCCTGAAATTTTTCTGTGTTAAACTGTGCAAACCAATGAGTTTCTACCCATTTCTTACTATGATTACTTACTGGAACTAAACTCTACCAAACGTCTTGGATAGCCTTTGTTTCCTTTTGATACCTCTGACTCCAGGACCATAGGACTTGACTGTCCTTCTGCATGTACCCGCTGAGATCCACCATCCTCTTCATTGGCCGTCCTCTCTGTTCCTTTCCTTCAGGTTCTGATAATCTTTGTTCCTGTGGTTCTACTAAAGTCATCATACTTCATTGATGAAAATGCATTATCCTGTTAGGGCTTTATTTTAAAGATGCATGCAGGAGTGCCGTGGCAGCTCAGTGAGGTATACACTCCTTGGCAAGTGAGTCTTTTAAGTTCCTTTTAGTTCACATTTTCTACAGCTACACTATTCCTATCTATCCATTCCTTTCTATTAATAGTACCATATCAAGCCTTACACCAAACTGTGAAACTACTATAATAGTAATGTGTTATATCTTTTTACGTTTGGTATCCTTTTAGATAAAGTGTAATAAGGTGTCCATTTAATATTAGATAACTAGTAAGTAATCATAGGACTTATTTCTCTCTGTGATCTTCTACCTCCTTTCTGAAAGCAAGCAGTCTCATATTTGTGCTAAGCTTCTCATGGTGTCTTTCCTAACCCCTGTCCTTTAGTCAAGTTGTAGCTTTAATGTTGTGTCTTGTGGGAAGCTTTTCCTAATTTTTATAGTTGAGCTTATAGACCTGTATAGCATTTTAAAGTTTTCTCTCTCAAAGGATGTAATATGCTGTTCCATAATTATATATTCAGTTACTTGTTTCAGCAATTAGCCTACGAGGGATATTTTGTTCCCACCTCATGAACAGAACCTGGTTCAGAGTAAAAACTTAACTAATATTTTATAATAGAATAATAACTTTAAGGGAAATAGTAAAAGTTTTATTTTTAAATAGTTATTTTAGTTTTTTATATTTTTCCCAAGAAACAAATAATAAAACAAACTTTTATACAGGCGTTTGGAATGTTGTACACAAGGTTGAAAGGGAACTATAATTTATGATCAGGGAGAAAAGAGAATTTTAGACTTTATGAGGCAAGTTACCAAAAGTCTATAGAAACAGAAATCCAAATACTTGGATTTTAGCCTTTGTTTTGCCTTTAAGTTGCTAAGTAAATTCTTTGAAACTTTAGATTCTCCATTGTAGCCCAACCAGAGGTTAACCAGATAATGGCAGCATTATAGTTTATACAATGTTGTGCTCAAGGAATCCAAAGGGCAATGCCTCAATTTTGCCAGGCTAAGACATGACTTTCATTCAGTAAACATGTAGGTGGATTAAAAGGACATGTTGAGAAGAAATGAAACACCTTCTCTGAAATTTTGCTATATTATTAATAAAAAGAAAATTTTCTCTAGCTCACATATTAAATATGAATCATTCAGAAACAACCATAAATTCAGAGACAGTAGTATATCCTTTTCCTCTGTTTCCCCTCCCTTCATCTATGAAATGAATTCTATTTCTATTGGCACACTCAATATTGTGGGTCAGTCACACACCACAGAATTTCAGATTTGAATACCTGGATTTGATTCTATTTTTCCCACTAATGCTTTTGTTATAATTGGGGCAATAAAATCAATTGATGAAAAAGATAGATCTTGAATATGGGGTTGGAGTACATGCAATCTCTTGAAACTTTGAGTCCTACAGTAGGACATAGCTCCGGATCAATAGTGAATTTGGAATGAAAGCTCAGGTTAGAGCAGGTAAAGGGAAAGAGAGTCCTGTGTGGCCATAGTACAGAGTAAACATCCTAGTCCTTATATGATAATTCTTGCTACTTCTTAAAATATACACAAAAATTATCTGGATATTATTCCTGAGCCTTTTAGTATACTGAGGGTAACTCAGAGGAATAGAATCCTGAGTTGATGAATTATTTCAAGTCCAGAAAGGCCCCCAATCTTTGGATCTAGGCTAGAGATGAACATGGTGATGCACTCAGATTTACCTTCAATGAAAGACTTTCTTTCCCAGCTGCTGGAAGGTCTATTGTTTGACAGCCTTCAATTGCTAGCCCCTTTATGGATTGCCTCAGTTGTAGACTCTCCTTACACACCACCATGCCCTTTCATGTATGGCCTACGTGCAATGACTGAACAAAGTGGTAATCTCAATGCCAGATATTTTGACCCATTGAAGGACAACTCTGATGGACTGTTTCAGCTTCATAATTCATCTTGGGATTGACTGAGGCCATGAAGTCAGCATTTTAGCTTAGCTTCAGCCTTTGCCTCATTCTTCTCTATCCCATCCTTTCCACAGGTATTAATGCCCAAGGATTTCCCTAATAGCATTCTGAGCATTAGGTTGAATCTCTGAGTCTAATCATTCAGCAAAGTGAGCTTCATCATTGGTGGTAGGTAGAGCATAGGTAGAGCCTAACACAAGGGGGCAGTTCAATTATTACAACTTTTACTGGTGTTAATTGGAATGATATTCCAATGGAAAGTATTGCATTAGCTGGTGATATTGTTATTGTGCTTTTAAAAAGTATAGATAAAATAGGAAAATGAGGTTAGATGACTTGTTGAGCTTGACTGAAGTCCTAAAAATATAACAAAAAGATGAGAGCAATTAAAAGGGAATTGCAAATAACTTGTGAGAACCAGATGGCCTTCTTACTAGTAGCTTATGTGGAGGCTTTAATCGCCTATATGTGGAAAGTAGAGCTAGATAGGAACCAGGCCCAGGACTTAAGACCAAGAAAACTTCCAGAATGAGGAGCTCCACAGATCTTTTCTCCAGTGAAACAACCACAACTGGTAAAAATTATAAATAACCATTTAAAATCTCTGGAAATTGTCCAAAGGGAATATAGCAAATGAAAAACATTCATTTAAGAAAATCTGATTAAATATCACTAAAAACAGTGAGAATCTGCGGCATTTGAGCTACAACAGCTCCTTTCCTCCCTCCCATTTATCAGTTCCACGTGGTAAAAACTACACTCCAGGTAGCTACAGTTCTACCTGGCTCTACACTCAGCCCTACTCCAGTTCCCAGTAGAGGGAATCAGTATTTCTTAGGGAGAGACAAGCCATCAGCATTTCTGAGGCTCCTATCTCTGTGTTTCAGAGGCTCTATTTTAAACAAGAGTGGCTGAAAGGTCAAGGACTGTCTTCCTTTTCCCAGCCTCCACATGTTGAGTAGAACTCTACTCAAGGCTCAGAGAGGAACACTCCTACACTGCTGGTGGGACTGCAAACTAGTTCAACCTCTGTGGAAAGCAATATGGAGATACCTCAAAGCGATACAAGTAGATCTACCATTTGATCCAGCAATTCCACTACTGAGCATCTACCCAAAAGATCAAAAATCACTTTATGAAAAAGACACTTGCACTTGAATGTTTATAGCAGCACAACTCACAATTGCAAAGCTGTGGAAACAACCGAAGTGCCCATCAATTCATGAGTGGATTAATAAAATGTGGTATATGTATACCATGGAATACTACTCAGTTTTAAGAAACAATGGTGATATAGCACCTCTTGTATATTCCTGGATAGAGCTGGAACCCATTCTACTAAGTGAAGTATCTCAAGAATGGGAAAACAAGCACCACATGTACTCACCACATGTACTCACATGGATCAACACCTAAGTGGATATATAGGAGTAACATATATCGGGTGTCGGGAGGGTGGGAGGGGGGAGGAAGGGATGGGTATATACAACCACAATGAGTAAGATGTGCAATGTTTGGGGGATGGACACGCTTGAAGCTCTGACTCGAGGGGGAGAGGGAGCATGGGCAATATATGTAACCTTAACACTTGTACCTCCATAATTCGCTAAAATTATTTAAAAAAGGCTCAGAAAGCTGATAACACCAGTGCCCTAATTGTCTTCACCTCAGCTCACTCATTGGGTAGAAGTTCTATAACAGGAGAGGCAAGCCAAAAAAGAACAGAGGCTGCTGCTCTATTTTTCTTTGTTTTTAATATGAAATAAAAAATAATTATAAAGTATAGAGTTAGGAATATAGTACTCATTATTAATCAGTAACAAGAACAGAGAATGTTTTTAAAACATACAGATTTTTAAAAGTACATTCAAAATAGATAATAGTAGACCTAATAATTTAGTCACACCTTTCAGTTAAAATATGGATTTTCAAAGTTTAAGATTAATCCTTTAAATAATAATTCCTTATTAATTTATGTGATTAGAGTAGCATTATCTTCCTTGTTTTTAAGTAGTCATCATGCACATTCTTTTTAAATATAAACTATAATTATCAGTCAAATGTAATCTGTCATTAATATAGCTAAATATTTTTGTTATGAGAAATACTTGCCCAAAAGACAAAAAAGTTGTTTTCCTTTTTAACTCCCTGGGGGGAATTATATCTGGTCTTTTAACTCTTTTTCCAGAAATCTGATATTTTTTGGAGACTTAAGACTGGCCAGACACTTGAACTCAGGCACATACTGAAAATTGGGTCATACTAATTTTTGAAATTCTTACATTTCTGCCCATCAAAGAAAATAGTCTTTAACCCATGTTCTCAAGATGCTTATACATAAAACAGCAGATGACACTTATCTTATCATTTTAATCCCTTTAAAAATGTCTCATTCATTCAGCTCATGAGCTCATATAAGGCCCTTGAAGAAGGTGTTAAATCATCTTTATTCAGTCAGCGTTAGTCATGAATTTGAAAAATTTTGGTTCACACCCATTTACCTCATAATAACTATAAAGAAGATGATCCAAACCATTTCTGGGTCAGTTAATGCATTTTCTTCAAATCTAGAATTCTATAAAATAACAAATGTAATATTTATGTTTTAGTGTCTTCACAACACAAAAAAATACACACACATGTATTTTTACACACATACTCTGTAACCATATTGGGAGAAAAAAACAATTCTTTTATGCTTGTATCTCACATGTGTGTTCCCAAGGCCAATGAGACTTTCCTAGTTGTTATTACTTAGTTAAGGTTGCTGGAAGTTTGATCAATGGTTAGGGAAATCCAAAGTACTGAAATTTCTTTGAATTCTTGGGGGCTATCTCTGATATGTATGACATTGACTTAACTATGAAACTTAACCCTTATCTTTCCTTCTACAAAATAATCTACTCATACAAAACAATTTTGGCTGTTTAATAGACATTGTTGAAAATACGGAGATGTTAAAAAGGGTCACATTGTTTGCCATTCAACTAATAACTAAAAATTTCATGAAAGATAATTTTGTTCTCAAAAGTCCTTTAGTTAATCCAGGAAGCTCCAGGTTTCAGCCATCTTGCTGGCTTCTCTCATCTTCCCTCTTCTTTGTCCTGTCTTCTTGCATTCCCTCACCACCATACCATTTTAGAAACATATGAAAATGGAGGATTCATTTACCAGGGTAATTGAGAGGATATTCTGAAGAGTCAGAACAAAAATATTTAAACTTAATGGAGATAAAGATGAGATCATTGAGGGCAGACACTATCAAACTATAAAAATTTGTGTTACACGTTTTTTTGTAAGGGAATTAGAGGGAATATTTACCACCATCCCCTAATACTCTTAGACTGATAGAATAAATTGCACTTGGAATCAGGAAGTCTTACTAAAATGTTTTATGTGGGGAATAGTTTTGAGTCTGAGCATCTCTAGCATCCTAAACAGATACCACCTCTCCCTTTCCTAAGTTGCACTACTATTTCTATAATTAGCAACTGAGAAATTAAAATTAGATGTTAAATTTCAATGATAATTATTATATTGGAGAAGATCTAGATCGTTTTAGTCTCCTGGTTTTTCTTGGACTATTTGTGATGACTACTATTGCCAGCAATATCTATTCTTTAGACATTCTTTGCCAAAATGCATTTTCATAGGACACTATTCTTAAAGACACTTGATATGAGGGGCTCAGAGTTCAGAACAGGGGCAGAGTCACTTGGCAACATTGCTTATTCACAGGGCAAGCCTATGTTCCTCCACCATAATGGTTGACTCTATTCATTTCTGAGACAGCCTTTGTGGAAGTAAAGGCCAAATACCCAACTGAACCAGGCATTAGGATCAGATTCTATAGGACTATGGGTTAGATGGTCTTCCCTCAACTTGAATCATGTGTACTCTTTCAAACATTCCTTACCTAAATTCCCAAATTTTACTTAATGCTATATTTAAGAAATACTTAAGATATATCTATTTTAGCAAGATATGTTATAATTATTATTTAAGTAATACAATTGCTATAATTATTAAAGGCACAATATAGTACGTTATTTTAAAAGCTATTGATAAATAATATATATAACAGGCCTATCAAACTGTTACAAATTTGTGCCAGGTGATATAAGCTATCTTACTTTACATCCATTTCAACTAGTTTTCCCTGCATCCTCTGTAGTATAAGCTAAAAAGTTATAATACTAAACTTCATAGTGCCTCTTACTGGTAGGAATAGTCATGTGATCCAGTTCTTACCCAAAAACATAAGCACATGTGTAAGGAGCCCTAAATTTTCTGCTTCCTTTTCCTTCTTGTCTGGAACAGAGACTTGAGGTCAAGCTGCAGCCATCACTACCAAGGATGGTAGCCCCGGAAGTTAGAAAGGGCCCACATTCAGTATGGCACTGGTGAGGACTATACCTGCCATAGATGGCTGCCCCACATCTCTTATGTAGGGGTGTGTGAGCATGTTTCAATAAAAGGCTCTCCTTTGCATTTATTTGAAAATATATTCAATACTCTTATTGTTTAGCCTTACAGTTCAAAGTATGTGGCCAGCTGAGTTTTAGTGCTTATTACTTAATCTTAATCTAATTAAATAAATGATATCTGCAAATTTGTTATATAGCCTATAGAGAAATTTCAGGGAGTCATTTGCACAAATCATTTATTTTTATAAAATATCCAAAAAAATGTTCCTAATAGTCAAATGCATAGTGTGATTTTTTAGAGGTTTTCCTTTCTCTCAGAAGCTGTGATTCACTGGTTCTGGCTATTTATGGTATACCCAATATGTGTTCTTTGACCTCTGTGTAATTTATTTAAACCCAAGCTCAATAACTTTAAATGCAGTTATCATCACAATGCTTCAAACAATGGTCAGTGGTCTGTGAAGAGGCATTGCACTGTCTCATTAAACCAAAAAGCCCCAACAGTCTGAAATAAGCAATATATAACTGCCTTAAAATTAGATGTGGTGTCTTATAAAAATATGTGCAGTGCAGCCTTGACCTTTGTGCTAATTAAACCTCCCTAGCAGCTGACTATTCTTGCACGCACACACTTTCTTAAATAGCCATATTATTTACAAAGGCAGCACTGTCAAATCCCCACAAGTGTGCTATTTTCTTCCTGGATGATCTGGCTGTCTTCCATAGCAGGCTTTGTGTTTAAGGAAGATGTCAGAGTCAGGTAAAACTGTGAGAGGCATAGGATAACAACAGCATGGAGCAGACCAAGGATGGGAATCCCAGAGGAGCCATAGAGTCAGAAGGTAGAAAAGAGGAAGTATGTTGAGGACTGGTGTTCTAGGAGTGGCCACAAGGGTATGTGAGCCAGAATGGAGATCTGTGATATGAGGGTATAGAGCTGTGGGCTGGAAGAGAGATGGGATTTGAATGCTTAGCAATGGTTCATATCAGTTCTAGAATTATTCTTTCATTTATATATTTTGTAGTTAATTTATTAAACACACAGCCATAGGCACTTTACTAACTGCTGAGAACGTGGTGTTAAGCCAGACAGACAGGGTTGCTCCCCAAGTAGAGATTACTGTGAAAAGTGTCTAAGAACAAGAATGAAGGAGAATGTCAGTTCAGGTCCAGCAAGGCAAATGGGGACATCCAATAACAATAGTGACATACTGCAGTGGGAGCATCAGAAATGAGTGTGAATAATAAGCAAAGAACTCAGTAATAGGGGAAGTGATTATATATATATATATATATATATGAGAAACAATAATTAGTGGGTTTATTATGTGTTTTATATTACTCTGTGTTGCCTCTGATACTATGTTTCTCTATTTTTCTTATTCATTGTGATTTGTTGTTTGTCTTCCTACTAGATTGTGAACAGAACTCACCCCATAGGAGGTGCTCAATGAATATAGTCTATTGAATAATTGAATGAGTAAGCAAGGTCAAAGTAGAATCCTAACCGGATAACCTCAGTGATAAGCTAGTCAGAAACTCCTATAGCCTTCGTGCACTGGACAGGAGAGGTCTCAGAGTCTGGGGGACAAAAGGCCTGCACTGGGAGCTTGTCACCCAGCAGCCATATGAGATAACAGCCACTGTGCCATTAAAAAGTGAACATGATAGCTGTTTCCCAGAGAGACACAAACTAAGCAAGGACATAATTTTCTTGTGCAGTACAATTTTTTCCCCTGTATTTTTCAGCAGTAGGCCTGATCAAAATTAGGCTTGAAAGGCTGCAAACAGAAAGTTGGATAAAGGTAAATTAGTGTCAAGGTTATTCAAACAGATTCTGTGCTGTGGTATTCTGCAAGACTGCTGAAAAGAGTCAATCTAGGAGACTTGGGCATCTTGTAATTACAATCAGGTCTCATCTAAACACAGAATTATAAAAAGAAAGAAAGAAAGAAAAAAGACAAGAGCTCTTCTAGTTTCAAGGGATCTGGCCTTTGGAGCAGCTTTATGAAAAGTATCATCTGAGGCTCTGATATCAAACCAGCAGTTTCATAAATGGCTGAGATTGTAGGTTAAACAAAAGCTCAATTTCTGATGAGTTTCACACCAGGGGACTGTCCCTACCACCCTTAGCAGTTTCAAAAATAGCAACACACACATGTTCCTCTTATCTAAGAGGAGCCAAAGTGCAGACAGGATGACCTGAAGTGTTCATTAACAACAGCTGGAAATGTCATGTGCACATCTAACCTAGATTTTAAACTATTAATTTTTGCTTCAATTTTAAAGCTTTTTTGCTTTTATAGTGTGCCACTTATCTGGTTCAAGAAATAAAATACCTTCAAATGATTCCCTTGTTTTTCTGTTTTTTGTTTAATATGCATTAGAATATCCATACTAATGCCATACATGACAATAGAAGGCACTAGAGTTCAACAGAAGTAGCAGAGAAAATACATATATAAAGCTTTTAGTGTAGTATCTGGCACAAACTAAGTAGACACTGAATCAATGTTTATAGTTATTGTTAAAAACAACAAGGTATTTTGGCCGGGTGTGGTGGCTCACACCTGTAATCCTAGCACTCTGGGAGGCCAACTCAGGAGGATCGCTTGAGGTCAGGAGTTTGAGACCAGCCTGAGATAGAGCGAGACCTGTCTCTACTGAAAATGGAAAGAAATTAGTCAGACAGCTAAAAATATATAGAAAAAATTAGCTGGGCACGGTGGCTCATAGCTGTACTCCCAGCTATCTAGGAGGCTGAGGCAGAAGAATTGCTTGAGCCCAGGAGTTTGAGGTTGCTATGAGCTAGGCTGATGCCACCGCACTCTAACCCAGGCAACATAGTGAGACTCTGTCTCAAAAACAAACAAACAAACAAACAAAAACCCACAAGGAATTGTGAATTAAGTGACCTGATTTTGAATTCTGTCTCTATGTCTTACTGGCTGGGTGACCTTGATGGATGAGTGTCCTTTTTCAGATATGCCTTGGTGTCTTCATGTAAATGATAAAAAAAACAATTCAAAAGAAAAAGGGAAAATAAAAATGTTGATCAGTTAAATACAAACCAAAAGAAAGCTGTGTGGCTAGTTATTTTTAGCTAATATACCTTATAAAAACAAAGAATTGGTGTAAAAAATCAGTCACTGGAAATAAAAAAGATTAATTCACTTGGAAGCAATAACAATTGTAAACACATATGTGCCTAATAAAATACTCTCAGTATAAAGTAAAAATTAATAAAACTTCAGAAAGAAATTGACAAATATACCACCACAGTGGGATATTTCAACAGATTATTCTCATTTATCAGAAGATCAAATGGCCAAAAAATTAGTTAAGATATCAAAGAATTGAGTTATGCCATGAACAAGCTTGAGTTAATATTTGATTTAATAATAATTCAATGTTTAAAACCAAATAATTTATGGTGGCACTTTTGAGAATAAGAGGGGTGCTATAACTTATTACATTGGGACAATAAGTATAAACTGGGACTCTGCTACGCCTCCTGGTCACATGGAAAACCTACCTATGTAGAATTTACTATCCAACAATTATAGAACAAATAATCTTATCAAGCAGACACATAGAACATTTTAAAAAATGACCATTTACTTGCCCATAAATCAAGGGAAAACTTATTTTTAGGAAACATTATTATAACAGCAGACCATTGTGTTTTCTGAAAAAATATAATTAGTTTGGAAATTGGACATTAAAACACATTTTGAAACTGCTCATAAGTAAAAGATGGAATTATAATAAAATTTTAAATAATTATAGCTAAACAATAAAGAATATAGAATATATCAATATATGTGGGAAGCAGGAAAAGAGATACCTTAAAGAAAAATTCTAAACTTAAGTAGTAAAATTAGAAAAGAGCTAAAAATTGATGAACTAAGCATCTGAATAAATAAATTAAAGATGAACAGCTAAATAAACCCAGAGAAAGTAGAAGAAAGTAGATAATAAAGACAGGAGAAGAAATTAATGAAATAGGAAAAAGGTAGCATGGTTAGAAGAAAGCCAAAAGCTTTGAAAAGCTTTGATTCTTTGAAAAATTTAAAAATAGACAAACTTTGTGATATTGCTCAAGAGGAAAGGAGAGAATATACAAATAAAATATTAGAAACTAAAAGGTGATGGAAGTGTAGATATAAAAAAGATGAGAACATAATAAGGGAATATTATGACCATCTTTGTAACAAAATGTTTGAAAATTTAACAAATTATATTTCAATATTTATGTTTTAAATCCACATAACCATATAGTAAAATACTTTTAAAATAAATCACCACAAAAATGTTAGCTTCAAAAATAAATACTACATATAATGTAGGGACAAGTTTGGATCACAGAATCTTCCCTTAGCCAATACTTGACACAGTAAACAAAAATTGGTAAAACTAAAGTATTATTTGGATTACATTTAAATCCATGTGATAAAAGGCCCCAAAGAGTAGTAGATTTAACAAAAAAATCTGTTTACTTTCTCCCACATAAAAAGAATTCTAATGGCTTCATGGCTATCCTGGGTCACTGACCCAGGATAAGCCTGGGTCAGTGACCCAGGCTTATCCCAACTTTTGACTCCTTCCTATGGTATGATTCTTATGTTCCAAGATAGTGGCTGAAGTTCTGTCCATCACCTCCTTATATTAGGCCAGAAGCAGAATGAAGAGAAGAAAAGAGCAAAGGGAGCATAGCATGCCTAGGGTCTTTTAAGGAGGTTTAGTAGAAAATGCCAGAAAATATTTCTGCCTAAGTTTTATTGGCCAAAACTTAGTGACATGTGTACATCTGCTTATAACAGATACTGGCAAATGTGATTTCTATTTCTGAGCAATCATGGACACTGCAATAGAACAAATGTTCTACTAGGGAAGAAGATACAATGAGTATAGACAACCAACATTTTCTGATACAACCGAGCAATGAATTCACTAGCAGCATCCAAACATGGAAAGTGATTCAACCTCATAATACACATTTTGAAAAGTAACTGATTCTTTTATGTTTCAGTTTAATTCTCATTTCTTTCTCTACCTCTCTAATGCCACAGAGAGGAAAGAGGATAAATTGAAAACATTCAAAGAGTTCTTATTAATGTTTTGCAATTTAGGAAAAGCAGATTAAGAGGGTGATTAGGAAGCTTAGAGAAAATTTGAGAAAAGCCTCTTAAAAACAAACAATTATCTATGCCACCAGCAGACTCTCAGTCTCTCAGTGGAAGTAGGAAAAAACACCAAGGTCACTGTTTTCCAGGAGAATAGTCAAAAACCCAAGTAGATCCTTCCACAGGAATAATATCTATGCCCGAACTCAGTGAAATGAAAAGACACTAATACAACCTCAAACGAGAGAGCAGAGACCTAGCTAATCAAAACAGACTGCACTCAAACAAATAAGAGCTTTTTTCCCCTCTAATCTGCCCATGTCTTCAAAATGCCAGAAAGTACATATAATGGCAAAACTCCAGTTCTCAAACTGTAGTTTAGAGAAGAGGCCAACCAGTCATCGTGTAAAGTATGAGTGGTATCAGGAAAATTCACCCACCTTTTGTAGGAGAAAATAGAAATTTTGAATAAAGCTGCCAGTATTAAGCATGGAAGAAGAAATTAGGTAGCCTAGCAACTAAACAACCTTTCTAAAGAAAAATGAAGAAAAGGAAAAGACAAAGATCCCAGAGTGTAAATGAACATTACCCAAGGTAAAGAAAAAAATATATATGCAAGTGATTTTTACTATAGAAGCTACAAACTTGTTTTAATATAAAAAATCATTGATGATGTCATAGAATGACCTAATTAGAGAATTGACAAACACAGTAGACATATATAATGACATAGACCATGTATTGTTCACAGTTGGATTCCCAATTTATAAGAAAGCACTAATATGATGAGAGTAAATGAAGAAGAAGGAAGCAAATAAATTAAAGCAGTTAAGGAGAAGATAGAGGGGCCAAATAATGGTTATCAGAGTCCCTCAGGTAGAGAATCCAAAAAAAATAAAGAAAAAACTATGAACAAAAATATAATTTTAAAGTTCCTTGAATAAAGGGAGAACTGAGTTTGAAAGTCAAAGGAATTTATGTTATTCTAAGAAATCTTGGTATAAAATTATCAATATTGAGAAATATTCTTCTTAAGCTATTGAACCACAATGATAGGTGAAGAACTCTTCAGGCATTCAGGTAGAATAAAACAAGTCATTAAATAAAGATATGCATGAGAAGCAACTTAGTTGATGCTAGGAGACAACTGGGAAATTTCTACACTGAGGGAAACAGAACTAATTTCTTATTTAACTATATAGATATAAGATCATTGAAAATATGAAAGAATTAGAGAATCCATGACACCTTCTTTAACCTGGGAGTGTTTGTAGTAATCTGGGTAAGACCTGATGGTAGTTCAGATCAAGGTGGTAACAGTAGATACGGTGGAAGTAGTCAAATTCTAGAAATATTGTGAACATATAGGTAGTGTGACTTTTCTCATGGCATGGATGTTGCCATGGAAGAGAAATACTTAAAAGATCTTAGATTTCTTTTTTGTGTGTGTGTGTGAGTAGGTGAAAGGATGTTGTTAACCATCATCTGAAATATAAAAGGCAGCAAATAGAACAGGTAATTCTATTTGCTTATTTGTTTGTTTGTTTGTTTTTTGATTGGTTAGAGGTTGGTCAGAGGCCAGTCAAAAGTTTTGTTTTGGATATATTAGGTTGGAAGTGTCTATTAGATATTCACCTGTAACTTGGCATGTGAGTTTGAATTTCAGGTGAGACCACAGGGCATGAGTTATTAGGGAGTCCTCAACATACTCTTGGTTTTAAAGCTATTTAAATGAGTGTAAACATAAATAGAGAATAGGTCCAAAGACTTGGTTCTTGGAGCTCTACAATATTAAAATGTCAAAGTGAAGATATAGGCAAAGGAGACCAAAAAGGAGTGATTTGTGAAGTCTTATATCCTGGAAGCCAAGTGAAGGAAGTGTTTTCAAGAGGAGGAAAGGATTAATTGTGTTAAATGCTGCTGGGTCATTCATGCAAAATAAAGATAAATAATTGACTATGGGATTTAGCAATGTGGAGGTTATTGGCCAAATAGTTTCAGTGGAGTGGTGGGAGTGAAAATTTGATTGGAGTAAATTTAAGAAAAAATGTGGAAAGAGCATTTGGAGACAAAGTATAATAAAAATAATAATATAACATATTTGAGTGGTGGATACCTTTCTTAATTTTATTTCCTAAGTAGTGGGCCAACTAACATTATCTAAAATTAATTGGTAGTATTAACACAAAGATTCCATATATTAATGTCTTTTTAAACATTTTTTATATCTTCAGAAAAAATCTTGGTGAGAAAAGAATTATTATTAATTTTATGTAAACTATTATCTGAAATTTAGCAGTTTTCTTAGATTCTGCTTCAATGAAACTCAGGTGAAATTAATAGGCTATATAATATGATACCACTTATACATTTTTGTGGCTTATCTATTGATTTGTTTTCTGTCTCTATATATGAATAAAGAGATATATGGAATTTTATGTTGTTTTTTAACATTCACTCTTCTTTGTAATTTATTGTGCTGCTTCATATTTAATAGAAAATATATATTATTTTAATAAAATCAATAGATAATTATTCTTGAAAAGAAGACTGCATGGCAAATATCACACCAGGAAGGCAAACATCTATATGTTATTAAATCCTGCTACAAGCACCTATATGTGAAATTTGATTTTCTGTCCTCCCAACTCTTGTTTTGCAGCCATGTCTGTCTCTGTTAACTCTTTGTGCCCAATCCCAAACACATGCAGGCTGTGCTCCTGGTTCAGCATTACTATAGATTAATGTGGAGGTTATTGGCCAAATAGTTTCAGTGGAGTGGTGGGAGTGAAAATTTGATTGGAGTAAATTTAAGAAAAAATGTGGAAAGATCATTTGGAGACAAAGTATAGTAAAAATAATAATATAACATATTTGAGTGGTGGATACCTTTCTTAATTTTATTTCCTAAGTAGTGGGCCAACCAACATTATCTAAAATTAATTGGTAGTATTAACACAACGATTCCATATATTAATGTGGAATCACTAATGCTGGCTAGTTGTTAGATGATAGCTAAGCTCTAAAATTGCCAGAATTTTTTCTGAGAAGGGAACTGATATAAATAAGTCATATGAAGTTTTGAAACCTTTATAAATGGCACCTAAATCTTCCAGGTAGAGATCTTACAGAAGAGTTTGTTAATGATAAATACCTATGATGGTGAAATTTCAGCAGAGATATTTTGAAACAGGATACCGGGAAAGTGGGGGAAGTAGGGCATTGTTTAAATTGAATTATAGATGTAAAAAATTAGCTGAGCTCAGAGTCTCCCTCACTCTCTTATGTCTACGAAAGTACTACTAAACCCTTGACACATTTTCAGGTTGAAGAACCTGTGTGTCTAGAATGAATATAAATGTCGCTGTATTTATACTTTTCTATAGCAGATATGAATATAGATTAAATTGTAGGCATTACTAAATATATAGGCAATTCAATAGCATTATTTTGATATAAGGAAGCACTGCCATCAAGCTGAATATAATGAAAAAGTATGCTGCAAATATTTGAAAATTCAACACCAGTAAATTTTCAAGGAAAAAGAAAGTAAATTATAACGAAAATTTATTTTTAGAATTTCCTATAAAGGCTCACTAATTCTAAATGTATATATCACTGATAGTTTACTCATATAGAGTTAAATGTTTAGTGAAACTTTTACTTGAAATTTCTACTGCACATTTTGAGGACAAAATGATGTGCAGTGTGCCATGATACAGGCAAATTTTCCTTGGCTTAAAGACAGCAATTTCTGGCAAAACAAGGACTGAAAAATGAGGTTCCACTAAAGGAAACATCATCTTTTTATGCTGTTCTTTGAATTCATTCTTCTTATGTGCCATTAAGATAGTAATTGGAAAGGTGACACTTTAGTTGTAAGTTTTTGTTATGTCTTTTTGGGGTCTGACAGATTCTATTATTTGACAAAACTGGACTATAGATAGCCAGTGCACTACATTTTAGAGATGACAGAAGGTTTAAAGAAGCACAACCTTTTTTTTAACAATTTAAAAATATCTCATAAATTATTACAAGCTCTCAGTAAATGTTTTCTGTACTTCTTTTCTATCTTTTAATTCAAAATTAAAAGGCTAATTTCAAACCTAATTAATATTAATCCCATTTTTTTAATTTAAAATATGTATCTATTTATTCTTTCCATTCATGTGAGCTAAGAAAATAGTACTTGGGCTGAGAAAATAGTATCTGACCTGAAAAATTACCATAGAACCTTATTAATTGGTTTAAATGAGCATTCAGGGAAAACAGTTTACTTGCCATCTGCAATCTTTATTGAACAAAATTTAAGTAAATAAATTGGACCATTTTCTAGGAGACCCAACAGTCAGCTCTTGAGGGAGTAATATCTGAAGAGAGAAGGTTGAAAAATACAAATGAACGTGTTGGTGGCATTTCAAAATGCTTTAGAATTTGATGAAGGTAATTTTTTTTCCAGTCCACTATGGAGAATAAATTTTTAGTCCCAATGTCATAAGGACATTCTGGTGTGCTGGAACTGAATTATAACTCTAAGCTCCACTCATGCTGAACTTTTGTGTATTCTTTATCTGCTCAGGCTGGCCATTAAACCCCTTTCCCAATAGGTTAGGCAGGCTATAAACAATGGAAGTAAGATACTGACAAGCTTCAATAAATTTTTCAAATGAAGAGCACATTTCCATATGCTATATATCATCAAATAAATATGCTTTCCCTCTTACCCCCAAATCCAATCAGTGTCACATATTTCATGTACTTTAGATTAAAAACAACCCAAATCTCCCAAAATAACAAGAAAAAAAAACTCAAAGAATTACCTTTTTTTTTTTTTACATATCAGTATTACAGAAACTGGATACATAGTAGTTTAAATAACAAAAGCACCAATGATACCTCAGATGTATGTGCAAAATGTTCAAAGTACTAGCAGACTATAGGTTAATCATGCGGATTCCGTCTTCTCTATTTACTTTCTGCATTCTTCCCAGGTTAAAATTCTAAGATTCTTTTTACTGGTTGAAAATATAAACTATTACTTTTTCATGTTATAATTTATTCATTATATAGTGTATCATAATTTTGAATGATCACATTCAAAATATCCTTATTATGGTAAATGATTAAAATTTAGTTTCAATTTTAAAAATTCAGTGGTCACATTCTCAGTTAGGCCAATTCAGAGAAATTCAACATGAATTTTTATAATTATAAGGAAAGAAAGTCTTGCTTATAAAAAGGAGCATATTGCTTTTATATCATTTAGAGTTTTGAAGAATATAGCTGTTTCATTACATATTTTTTATGAATTAAGGTTTTTTAAAATCAAAAGCATAAATGCAAAATTATGGTGACTTACAATGCATGTTTTCTTTCTGATTGAATTCTTAAAGAGATTTTAGGTTTCCAGAGGAGGATTTTTCTAATCTATCCTTGCTAGAAACCATTTTATTTCTTATAATAATGGACTGATTTTTCTTGATTTTAAAATTAAGAAAAAAGAAAGGTTATTTTTACCTTGCTCTCATTTTCTGTTATAAGGCCATCATGGCTTGACATCACTTAGCAACATAAAATCAATGATGTATCTGTCTTCTAAATCATTTGAATCTTGTTAGGATTGTTTTTTCTCAGATAACAGGAATTGCTATGGTTGAATTAAAGATCCACTCCCCCTCCACATCCAGAAATAATGATCTAATAACAGATACAAGAAGGAAATTCTTTGTTCACCTTAAGTGAAAAACTTTATAAAATGAACATGCTAATTTATCAGGCTGTGTTCACTGAAAACTTAAGTACTAATTGACATCTCAAATATTGCAGAGAAAACACTCATCAGAAATGTCTGTGGGATTATGGCAAGGTAAAAAATTTATTTAAGTTGGCAACCCATCTCCACTAAAACATACTCTCTGCCAAACATCCTTATTTACTTTTTTCTCTCATAAGAGACTTGTGAACATAAGAGACTTGTGAATTAATTACATATATTTACCATTTTTCCTGATGTGAATATTTAAATTACATCACATTCCCAATGTACATTTTAGTTATAGGAGAATAAAACCTCTGAACCAGCCTCTATATCTGATGTCTTATCATTATAAACAGATAATATTTGCAAAGAATTATGAAAAGTTATGTGGATAAATGATGTTAATACATGATTCCTGCACTAAGGAGGTTTAAACTTTGAGTTACAGAAGCAAGACATAGATAAAACAAGCAAAATAACAATGAAGGGCATCTTCTAGAGTAGCATGGTGGGTGAACAAATAATAAACGTTAAATGAACTTTAATAAGGAATTAATCTTTTGGTTGTGGGAAATTGAAGAATGGGCCATAAAAAAGAAGAAATTAGAAAATGCCCATTGAAAGACATCTGAATCTGAAATATACTAAATCATTGGAGGATATTCCATCCCAGAAACACATATGAAAATTTGGATAATCAAGAACCATTCTGGCTGGTAGAAAAGACTCTTGTGATATAAAATGGAGAGGTTTTTTTAAAGTGTTAAATTAGAAAATGTATGTGATGTGCATAAGAGTGTTGAGTATAGAGTAAATATTCAATACATGGATTATTTTCTATCAAAAAAGGCTATAGAAGTGGTTTGGGATTTTGCTAGAGAAGGCAAAGCTCTAGAGTTTCAATTTGATTCTTTGGGAAATAGGGGAATCTCTTCCCATATACAAAAATTAACTCAAGAGGGATTGAACAATTAAATGTAAGACCTGCAATGATAAAAAATGCTAGAATAAAACCTAAGAAAATCTCTTTTGGACATTGGCTTAGGCTAGAAATTTATGACTAACACCCCAAAGCAAATGCAATAAAAATAAAAATAAACAAATGTGACTTAATTAAACTAAAAATCTTCTGCATAGCAGAAAAGATAATCAAGAGTAAACAGACAATCTACAGAATGGGAGAAAATATTTACAAACTATTCATCTGATGAAGAAATAATATCCAGAATCTATAAGGAGCTAAAACAACTCAACAAGAAAAAACAACCCCATTAAAAAAGTGGGCAAATGAACAGATATTCTTCAAAAGAAGATATACAAATGGCCAACAAACATATGAAAACATGCTCAACATCTCTGACCATCAGAGAAATGCAAATTAAAGCCACAGCAAGATACCATCTTACTCCAGTCAGAATGGCCATTAATAAAAAGTCAAAAAACAATAGATATTGGTACAGATGTGGTGAAAAGGGAACTCTTATACAGTGGAGGTGGGAATGTAAATTAGTACAACCTCTATGGAAAACATTATGGAAATTTCTCAAAGAACTAAGAATAGATCTATAGATTTACCATTTGATCCAGCAATCCCACTACGGGCTGTATCCCCAAAGTAAGAGAAATCATATCAAAAAAATACCTGCGCTCACATATTATCACAGCACTATTCACAAGAGCAAAGGTAAGGACTCAACCTAAGTTTCCAACAGCAGATGAGTGAACAAAGAAAATGTGCTATATATGTGCCATGGAATACTACTCAGCCATAAATGAAGAATGAAATCATATCCTTTGCAACAACATGGATGGAACTGGAGGCCATTATCTTAAGTGAAATAACTCAAAAACAGAAAGTCAAGTACTACATGTTTTCATTTATAAGTGGGAGCTAAATAATGCATACACATGAACATAGTAGAAAAATAGACATTGGAGACTCAGAACGGTGGAATGGTGGGAGGGGGCTGTGGGATAAGGAAATTATCTGATTTCCTCACTAATTAGGTGAGGGTTACACAGAAAGTTTGAAGTTCACCATTGTACGATATATCTGTGTAACAAATCTGTATATGTACCCCGTAAACCTATAAAAATAATTTAAAAAAATGAAATAGGAAATTATTATAGCTTTTGATTGACAAATAGGTATATAAAAAATGGGTATCAGGAAGATTAAATTATCCTGCTGTGCTGTTAGATCACAGTGGCCAAAACTCTATAGAGATGAGAACATGGACAAGGATTATAGCTGAGGGAATGAAGAACAAATGCGAGAGGTCAATTCAGATTTGTGAACTGTCTGAATGTCATGGAAAAGTTAGTGGACAGGGATGAGCAAGGATAGCTAATTTAGTAAATATGGAGTCCATTCCAGGAGCCTTGTGCTTTTTAGATCCTGGAGATAAAATGATGAAAAGGACAGCTTTTTTCTCAAAATGCCCATGTAACTACAATAATGTATACCCTAGGACAAATTACTTTTCTTTGCCTCAGTTTCTCCATCGATTAAATGGGAACGATGAAAGACTCTCATAGGGTTACTGCAAGAATTAAATAGATTATACTAGGAAAGCACTTTGGATAGTGCTTTGGACATACATGTGTTTGCAACTTTTATTGTTACACAGAAAATGAGCATACAGACAAGATACAAAAGCCCCCAGAAGAGAAAATCATAAATAATTAGGACTATAGAATAGTGGGTGGGAGGAAAAGGAAAAGCCTCATTGAGGAGGCAATAAACAAATGCTGTGGGGTTAACATAGCTTAGTATAAATTTAGAATCAAGTAGGCCTGATTTAATCTCAACTCCACCAATATTTAGTGAATTACTTAGTCTCTTTGTGACAAAGTTTCTATATCTATAAAATGGAAATAACAACAGTGCCTACTGGAACAGATTTTGCTGAGAATCTAATGGGCTAATGAGTGCAGACAGTACCGAGCCTATAGTGAGTGCTTTAAAAAAGGGAGCCCTTGTTAAATTTGGAAGGATGCGTAAGCTTTTTCTAGGCGCCAGTGAGGATGCACATTCTGAGCCCATGAATAGCATGTGCAATGGCACAGAGTTATGAAAAGTATGCCGGGTGTGTGGCACAGCTTGCAGGTTGGAAGGCTGGAGACAAATGGTAGGGGAATCTGGTTGTCTGAAGTTTACTATGAAGAAATTTTGACTCTGCCCATAAAGATGTTTTTGAGCATTAGCTTAATGTTTTGCTCCATCTATGAGACAATGGAGAGATAATTATGAGATTTGATTTTCATTACTTATCCTTCTGTTCACCAACTTTACTTGTTCATCAACTGAGAAAAATAATTTGTAATTTCATATTTCTGTGGAGATCATTTGCAATGATTGTAGCTTTGCTATAATGGCCAAACCTTAGAAATAGTTCACAAAGTCACAGCGTCTGTTGTAGGAGTGGGGAAAGGAAAGGAATAAAGGCAGTGCTATATAATTCGTCACATCTCAGATCTAGGGATTAAAATGCATAAATGCAAATGCTAAAGCTAGAGTGGTAATAAGGGTGAATGCAGGAACTGGCTTACAGAAGTGGGGATAAGGAATAGAAAATAAGGCTAAAGGTAGAACGGAGGTATGCGTAATGCTTTTGGTAGCTGGCCACTTTTTGAAAATGCATTTTCAAGCTATTGGTTCAACCACAAATTTAAAACAACTCAGGAAACTCTCAGTCATAGTTGCCTACAATATATCATCATTATCTACTTAGAGACTTTAGAGCCTATTCTCTGAGAGCACTTGGGTTTGTTAAGGTGTCTCCCTGGTCAAAGGCTAATGATAAAAAGTTATCTCTTTAGGTCTTAGATTTTATGCCAGAATCTCTACGTCTAGGACTTACCAAAACCGCCTGAACTTTCTCCTTAGCCTGATTAAACTTTAGACAGCAGTCTTTCTGCTCCAAGGCCTGACCTCCCTTTTCTGAGAGCATTTACTTAAGAAAACTTGTAAATGCAAATTATTTCTCTGCCTCTTGGAGATGTATGTCAATCTTTTAAAGAGCTTCTTGGCAGTTTTATCTTTCTCTCTCTCAGTTTCTATGGGAAAGTAGGAGCCTAACTTCAGTGGATGCCGTGTTCCAAGTAGTAAAACTACTTCCTGTCATGAGATACTAGAAAATTTACTTTTCTGTTGTGTAAAGCCAGTTAGCAAACACAGATGGATGGCTTGTATTGTGTCTCTCATCTCAGCTATTAAATATCCTCCTGATGTTTGTTTAAATGGAGTTGAGTTTAGAGTATAGTTCTCTTCTCTCTCCCTTATTGCAGTATACTTGAATAAAGTCTTTCTGTTTTAACTTTGGTGAAATTTTTGTTTTGACAAACCTTTTGGGCCCTCATCTAATATCTAATATCCTCTGATACCTCATGGTTACTTGAGTCCCTTTGAAGTTGAACACTGTAAGCAATTCTTAATCAAGACTATAGAGTTAGTAACACTTTTGGCAAAACTTCACCACCAAGAATTGACAAAAATAAACCGAGTCCTAGATCACTGAGTCTTTGGAAAATTACTAATATTTAAAACAATAATTTCCTAAGACTCAGTATACATTTATTTATTTTTTATAACCATAATTTCTTCAAATTTATCTTTCTGTTGTCCAGATATTTATAGCATGCCTTTATACACATTATATTCACAAAGGAAGTAGTCTCTCCTCTTTTTCTTTTTTTTAAATCTTGTCTTTAGTTTAGTTTAACTGATATATTGATTTACCAAACCTTATATTGGGCATCATATAGACTGAAAACTTATTGATTAACTGAATTTTTCCTTTCCATCCAGTGTTTAAAGAAACAGCAATATTTTTCTGCTAGTCTGTTGGAAAATCAATATTGTTAGACTGTCCTGAAAATATTCTTTTCTCACCTTCGGATCATTTCCTTTGATGATTGATATCATGGTGGCATATGAATTTAGTAGATTTTAAAATATAAGTCTGTCACTGACATACTGCTTCTAGTCTGCACACTATAGTTAAATATCTTTAATGCTTACAGAGCATTGTTAACAGATTCTCAGAAGTTGGTCTTACCTTTTAGTTTTTATAGAGCAATGTTTTCTGTACTCAACTTTGAGCTATTTGCACACTTATGTATTTTGAGCTATTTGCACACTTATGAATTTCTGTTTTAAAGAGATGCATCTTAGTCTCTGAATATGTATGTCCTCTGCTCTCATTTTTGTAGTTAACAAAGATTAGGCTCTTCTGAACTTGCATAAACAAAGACAGTAAAAATTACTAAACAGACTCACTGACAAACATTTTCTTCAAATCTGTGTTTTCCTTAAGAGTCTTTGCTCTATTAGTAGCTTCATTCATGAAGGTGTTTTTTTTTCCATGTAATTTAAAGGAAGGAAAGAATAATTGTTGCTGTTAGAAAGTTTGAACATCAAATAGCCCTGGGTTTTATTCCTAATCTCCAACAGCTGTTAGCTGTGTGACCTCAGACAACCTTAAAATTGTTCAGTATTAGTTTCCTTATCTGTAAAGGGAAAAATTGATGAGGTCATTTATATTAAGCACTTAGCAATGGGGGTAGGTCCTCAAGAAATGTTAATTCTTTCTCTTTTTGGGAAAGAGATGGCTAGAGCCTCTGAGAAGATTATTAACTGTTCTTATCTCCAAATTGGCCATCCATGTCCTTCCTGAAATTAATGATGAAAAACTGTCACTTATGCGGGAATGAAAAGTTGGCTACCCAAATTTAAGAGTATGTTGAATGACTGAAGTATGTTTGCTTTACTCCACCCAATATGTATATGACTTGTAACACAACTGTGTCACCGAAGACTGTGTCACCATTAAATATCAGTTGTCACAATGAGTTTATTAGACAGTTCCCCAGGGAACACCTGAAGCTGTGAAACCTCTGGCAGGTCAGAAGCAGCTCCCTCCTGAGAAGGCTTTTGGCTGAAAGAAAGGAAACACTGTCACTCCTCTGAATGGAAATGACGCACAGTGAATTACTTTAACCGAGACTGCCAGGCCAGCATAATCTAGTGCAGTGATGTGTCATCATCACTCCTGGAAAATTAACCGCAGCTCCACACTTCTGTGACCAAGAGCAAGCTACTCACTCTCTGGAGAATATTTTGGAAAACATAATTGCCTCTCCAAGTATTGTAACCATTTTTTCCCCCCAAAGCAGAAATAGATTAAAAGCTTTACAAATTTGTGGGAGAGATGATAAACATTTAGAAGACACTATTATTAACCATTTCCTTTTCCTTTTATTTTTATTATTTTCTTATGTGTCCTGTTGCCCAAGTAATATGTTTTCTTCCATTATTTATGCTGTATTATCTTTTTATATATTCCAATTTTGCTTATACTTTATAAAGAAATTTTAAATATATGTTCTCAAGGAATATTTGTAGTTTTATTTTAATTACTGACATTTTGGTATCAGGTTATACTAGCTTCCTCTATTTTCTGAAAATATGTCTAATATTGATTTTTATCCTTTCTTAAATTTTGATAATGTTTACTCAACCTAGAGTTTTCTTTGTAAGATGATTTTTGATAATAAATTCAAATTTTAAAATAGAGAGCAATTCCGATTTTTCTATTTTCTTTTATGTTAGTTGGAGAGGTGTCATTTCTAAATAATTTGTCAATTTCATATAAGTTGTCAGATTCATTGGCAAATGTTCTTTATAATATTCCTTTATCTTCTTTTAATGTTTATAGAACCTTTAGGGCTGTCTTCTTTTTAATTCCTTATGGAAGTAATTTGTTTTTTCTCCTCTATTCCTTGAACAGTCTTGCTAGGTGTTTACAAATTTACAAAAAACAACTTTAGGCTTTGTTAATTTTTCTCTAGTATTCTTTATTTTTGAATTCATTGAATTATTTTTGAATTTTGAATTCCTTCCTCCTCCTTTGTTTCCCATTTCATTATTTCTTTCTTTCCACTTACTTTGTAGTTAACTTTCTCATCTTTTTCTGTATTCTTAAGATAGAAAATTAGATATTTAACTTTAAACTTTTTTCTTTTACTATACAGGCATTTAAAGTTATGAACTTCACTCTAAGAACTGTTGTAACTATATTTCACAAATTTATTGTGTAACATTTTCATTATCATTCAACTGGATTCATTGTTTTTTTTTCCCCAGCATATTATGGGGTTACAAATGTTAAGGTTATGTATAAGGTTATGTATGCCCTTGCCCCCTTCCCCCCTTGAGTCAGAGCTTCAAGCGTGTCTATCCCCCAGTTGGTGTGCATCACACTCATTGTGTATGTATATACCCATCCCCCCCACCTGCCCAACAACTGATAAATGTTATTCCTATATGTCCATTTAGAAGTTGATTAGTTAATACCAATTTTCTGGTGAGTACATGTGGTGCTTATTTTTCCATTCTTGGGATACTTCACTTAATAGAATGGGTTCCAGCTCTAGCCAGGAAAATACAAGAGGTGCTAAATCATCGTTGTTTCTTGTAGCTGAATAGTACTCTGTGGTATACATATACCACATTTTATCAATCCATTCATGTATTGATGGGCACTTGGGTTGTTTTCACAACTTTGCAATTGTGAATTGTGCAGCTATAAACATTCGAGTGCAAGTGTCTTTTTCGTAGAGTGACTTTAGTTCTTTGGGGTAGATACCCAGTAATGGGATTGCTGGATCAAATGGTAGATCTACTTATATTCCTTTGAGGTATCTCCATATTGCTTTCCACAGAGGCTGAACTAGTTTGTAGTCCCACCAGCAATGTAGGAGTGTTCCTATCTCTCCACATCCACACCAATATTTATTGTTTTGGGACTTGTTAATAAAGGCCATTCTCACTGGAGATAAGTGATATCTCATTATGGTTTTGATTTGCATTTCCCTGATGATTATTGATGTTGAGCATTTTTTCATATGTTTGTTGGCCATTATTCTGTCGTCTTTTGAAAAGTTTCTGAAATAAATTTCCCTGGTGATTTTACCTTTCCCCACGGGTTGTTTAGAAGTGAGTTGTTTAATATCCAAATATTTTGAAATATGGGAAAATAGAATTAAAAACAAAAATCTCAATGCAACCCAGAAAACTTCCTCACAAAGGTAGAAGAGAAAGCAATTTTATTATTGAATAACAATTAAACAGAATGTGATACACATCACGAGCAATCCACTAAGAAATTGTAAAGCTAAAAAGAGATTTCTTCTTTATATATATACTGAAGCACATACAACCCATTGCATACATGTTCTCAGGATAAACAATAACTAGATATCAGGTAAGAGGACTTAGCACCATTTACTTTACATAGTTGTCCTAAATTCACTTGATAGTTAAGGTGACCATCTGTGTTAGCTAATAGGCTTTATCCAAAGGAAAAACAAACTTCTCATATCTTCATAACAGGAAGTAATTTTGAAACTTAGAGCAAGGATCCCACCAAAGTTAGGGTTCTACCTAGCCACAGAACCTGAGAAATAGGAGCTCTATTTTTTTGATAATTATACTTTAAATAAATCATTACTAGATCCTTGGGATTATGGAAAGGATTAGCTTTAACAAAGATTTATATAGTTTAGTTTCTAAGAGACAAAGAAAGAATTTATAATTACAAATTTTCTAAAGTTAATGTTTTAAGAAAAGGGAGAGGTTAAGAGAGGTCTCTTTCCTATTTTCAACTGGGAGGATTAAGCCTGTTACTTTCAATTTACATTTGCCCTTACAATCTCTTCCCTGTGTTACTATAAAATAATAACACTACAATTTTCTAATTATTTATATCGCTGGTTCCACCTTTCTCTGGGCAAGTTGCAGCTGTCTAAATATCCAGAAAGCTCACAGCAAAGCAATTGTCCATAGCAAAGCAAAGTCTATAGCTAAGTAATTTTTAGAATTACTGCAGAATAAGAAAATTACACAATTTTAAAAAGTCAGTACTTTATTTGCCTTGGGGGATAAACTGAATATATTATACCAATAGTGGACACTTAAATCAGATTCTAGATTAGAGATACACAACATTTTTCTTACTCATACATTAATTGTACAAATTATTGTGATGTCTTTATTTCTTACATGTTCAAATGATTCACTTTATGGCTATTATTTGTTAGTTCCTTATAAAGTCTTATCCAATTCAAGCCCAAGGAGTAACTCTAAAGCCTGGTAATCTAAATTTTTATTTAGGAGTTTTCCTTCAAAGACTTAACAAATTTCTCCTATTTTAACATCATCACATTTAGATAAACCTTTAAGCCTTTTGGTAATTATTCCATCTTACCAAATAATTTTTCCAGTATGAAACACATAGGAAACATCCATGGCCATCATCTAGTATTAAAGTCTGACTATGAAGGAGGCATTGGAAGGTGCAAATTGAATTTCCAGTGTTTAATTTATATGACTAATTGTTTTAAGTCTTGAGGACAAACCCACCCTATGTCCTTTTTTTTTAATTTTTGCATTGGACATATATCAATATTTATACAATAATGCTTTATATCGGTCAACTAAATCACCATGAGCAACAGGCATACACTTTTGCTTATCTACCTACACTGGAACTGCAGAGAACTTGCATCTCATAGTTAATTGGGTAATACTATACTTATTTTTTTTCAGTATATCTGCAAATGCCAGATTTCTGTTTGTCTCTTAATCAGACAGATTTTTCCTATGTCACTCTTCCAATCAAACCAGTTAACAAAACATTTTTGTGTCACATTTACGGCTTGAGTTCCTGATGCATATTAATTACTCTCACTTTGTTATTATAAAAAATTAACAAAGATGGGTTCTCCCATAGTTGTGGAGGGTGGCAAATAGTTGTCTTCCTTTGGCCGCTATGCTCCTTGATGGGGTGATTTTCTGGTCCTTGGCAGTGCTTGCTCAATCAAAGGAGCAAAGCCTGCTGGGTGCAGACCTCCATGCAATAGCCAGTTTGCAGGACTGGCTATAAACTTTCAGTTTATAGTCCATTTACAGGACTATAAACGGAAAACATGCTTTGGGGTACTTCTGCAAAGTTCTACGTCACAGCGAAAAGAAGCCTTTGAATGAACAATATCAACTGGCAAGAAAGGCGTGTGGATAACTGAGATTCCTGGGTAGTTTCTCAGTGGCATTAGCTGTGCTAGCCATCCAAATAGAAACAAGAAAAATGTAATGATGTGACATTTTGGTTTCTCTTCTGTTGGTAACATTCATCATCTTAACACATTGCTTGCATTTTTCCAAGTAACTAGTGCAACTACTCTCCATTCTGTTACCTTCACAAAGAGACACATCTTTTATCTAAGTTCTCAATTATTTTCTGATTAGGTTTCTTTATCATGTCTTCTTTTTTATTACAGGGTTTGCAGGTGATAAAAGAGACTCTCTGATCTCTTCCCCATGGAATCTGGGCTAAGAGCCACAAGACACACAAACCTGTGTCTTCAAATACAGCAGATAATACATTACCAGCTAAAGAAGTTGGGCCCTGATTTTTCTTTGGAGGGAAATCCACTGTGGAAGGGAAACCCCTGTCTAAAATATCACCACCTGCTCCTTCACCAAAGTCATTTTGAGGCAGAGAGGGACAAAGGTATGTAGGGGAAGAGAGAGAACTGGGACAATATAGAAAGGAGGATGAGGAACAGGGTTCTATAAAAGGAAAGAGCCTTTAATTCCCACTTATTCTCTTCCATGTCTCTCAGTCTTCTTGGCTATCCAAATTATTTTCATTTTTATTTTTCCTTAGAATTATAATCATCCCATAAGAACCAATAATTTATTTGCTTGGAATGAGGCCTAAGAGCCTCTACAAATATGTTAAGTAACCTACATCAAAAGAATTGTCCAGGCCACTCAAGACGGGATTCTGATAGACCCTTTCCAGATATAACAGAAAGAAAGGCCTGCATGCAATATTCTTGTCTTCCTATATTTTTCAACCATATGGTGATCCTGACCAGGTTTTAGAGCCCATATAACCCATACTTATCCAACAGTAAAATCTTGGTTAGGGGAAGGATGGGTCATCTGGCTAGTATTCTAAAAGAGCGGGGAGCTAGAAGGGAGACTTTTTATAATTTAGGGTCCCTTACTTGACAATTGAATGACAGAAGACCTTCAGCTGGTCCACATATTTCAGGAACTGCCAGACATAAAAGAGCACTTGCAATGATGACATTTCTGTTGCCTCAGTGGAGGCACTCCATTTCAGACCAAGAGATGGAATGGGTCAGTTCCTCTTTTTCTTTTTTTTTTTTTTTTTTTTTTTTGAGACAGAGTCTCACTTTGTTGCCCAGGCTAGAGTGAGTGCCGTGGCGTCAGCCTGGCTCACAGCAACCTCAATCTCCGGGGCTCAGCGATCCTACTGCCTCAGCCTCCCGAGTAGCTGGGACTACAGGCATGCGCCACCATGCCCGGCTAATTTTTTGTATATATATTTTTAGTTGGTCAATTAATTTATTTCTATTTTTGGTAGAGACGGGGTCTCGCTCAGGCTGGTTTCGAACTCCTGACCTTGAGCAATCCGCCCGCCTCGGCCTCCCAAAGTGCTAGGATTACAGGCGTGAGCCACCGCGCCCGGCCAGTTCCTCTTTTTCTTATAGGTATGGTGTACTCTTCTTTTAATTAATTCTATAAGGGAAATGTTTGTCCTTCCTGTGAAGATCTCATTTGTATGGAAGTGGTTACTAATTGTGAATCTTATGTTAATCCAAATGCTACACATAGAGCCAAACTGCTCTTTTATCACCAATTCTAATAATCATCTTGGTGAAGGCTACCAAGAGAGCTATTTATTTGGAGTAACCAACTGGCTCAAATCCTTAACTGTGTACTCTTAATTTCTGGCTTTTCAAATTAGCTGGATGGACCATTTGGCCCTATTGTATTTTGCCCACCCTGAGCTTCAGCCTGGACACTGCCTTCATTACCACCAGTGAGCTAGTTCAATCATATGGCTCATCGTGTTTGTTATCCTTTTCTTAAGGAATCACAATCTTGTGCTGCCTGAAAACCATTGTTTGATTTATTTGTTTTTCTGTGTTTATACTTAAAAGTGGGAGGAAAAATCCAATTCCTGTTACTTCATCTTGGTTGACGACTATAGGCTTGATATTGATAGATATTATAATTCTACTAGTGTAGAGAAGACTTTTCTTACAAAATAAATGAAATCATAACTCTCTTATTGAATAAAGTTTTTGAAATTAAGATAGGAAACTTCACAAAGTTTGTGTAACAAGATTCAGGATGCATAGTATTGCTATTACTTGAGTTAAAAGTTAACCTTGTATCTACTTACATATTTATAGAAACTTATCTAATAAAGTCATTTGCATGTTATTTTACTTAAATGTTTTGAAGAGCTAACTTGCTCAAAGAACTTGAAATTTTAAATATGTTTTCAATATTTTTCAAACTAATCCCCAAGAACTACAAATGCAATATTTCACGACTCTCAGTGGCTAAATGTCTTCAATAATTAATGTAAATTAGAATAAAGTGGTGTTCATTAACTTTTACAAGGGAGAATCTTAAGGGAAAAGTGCCTGAAAATGGACATAAGTAACACCCATGTCTTCAATAAGTTATGAACCCCTGTGCATGTAGTCCATTCATTTTCATCTATCATCTTTTTGGTTAATAAGGAAAACAGTCAAAGAAAAAGCTACACTGAAAAGTAAACTAAAAGCTTAGCTCAAAAGGAAGACAAATCTCTCCTGCTGTTATAGAAGAAATACCTCTTAACATGCTTTTTTAAAATTCTGACTCTTAAGCTTAAGTAGAAATTCCAATGAAACTAAGTGATTATATTTTAATTATAACCCACTTTTCAAACAGCGTAGATTGGCAGAACTCCATGCTCTTAATAAGTAGCTGTATCTCCTGAAATACATTCAGGCTAGCCACAGTTATTGCACACACATTCAATGAATATTTCAAAGTAAAGGAGCTGGCTCTGTGGATAGGTTAAGTGAAGATCAATTTATATTCTTTCACTACTCTTCTCCTGCAGTTCTTAAATGTGAAAGCAAAATGGCATAATTTCTCTCTATAAATAGAAAAATCTAGATATTGAGACTCAAGCAATTTAAAAGATTTTGTCTGTTCTTTCCTATTCTTGAAGTGATTATCAGACATATGGCTTACATAGGCATCTTACATTTTAAGTTTCTTTGAGAAGGGGGATCAGAAACTCATAATATGGCCCTTTTCTTCTGTCAGGTTCAAATCAGCCTAGTTATGCTAACTCTTGGGGGAATGGGGTGGCCAATTAAATACATATGATGTCACAGTTTATTGTGAGGCTTTCATACACCAACAATCATGATAATATATTCAACACACACAGGTAGTAATGAGAGAAAGGGTGAGTGAACCAAAACAAGCAGTGTAGCTGTAGCTGAAAAGATCAGCACACCAGCAGGTCCATTGTTTTTTAGAACACCAATCCACAGGTGGTGAGGGTGGGGTTCTGCTGCTCTTTTCCTAGCATGGTTTCTGGTAACCCTAGCTGAACTCAGATGGCCTTAGAGTTCTCACAAGAAGAGATTCTGAAGTCATCTAAGCCATGGTTAGTTTCTTTGTGGTTTTAATAGCCCTTACCAGGAATATCTATAGCTATTATCTTTAGCTGCCTTTCTTCACTTTCTTGTCAGGTCTCAGGAGTACCTGGCCATGGCAGGTGTCATCTTACCACCTCAGTCCACCATACATATCCTTATTATTCTGAGGGGTCAGCAATTTCATTGTAAGCTGAGTCACATATCAGAAGTGCCTCTATTTTGAGACACTGAGGATCACAAAGCATCATCGTATGTCAGCTCTGACATGCTGGACTGAAGAAGCAGCCTCACAGTCTCTCTGACTCTCCTCCCATTCTCTCCTAAAGCACCAGATGAAGGTACTTTCTGAAGTTCCTTTATCAGCCTAAAGTCTGGACCCAAGAACAATTGTTTTTTTCTTCCTCTCCTTGTGAACTCATTATCTATTGCAGAAAAGACCTGCAATAAGACAAAAGACACCTGTCAGACCCTTTTACAAGATTCTGTCTGTCTCTTGGGCTCATTCAAATTCCAAAGAGAACTATTTACAAGTTAATCTTTATTCCAAGATCCATTCATTCTTCCTAATTATCATTTATTGCCCCTCAACAGGATTCCTCTTCTCCCCCTCCTGTAACCTGTTTTGCCACCATAACCTATTTTGTTAGGATGGTATATAAGCTTTTGAACTCCACTGAGGGAGTGTTGGTACTCATTCCATGGTTGTCCCTGATGTGCATGTTAATCCATTTGTAAACCTTGTTTTTCCAATTAAGCTGACTTTTGTAAGTTGATTAAAGAAAAAAATGGAGAGGTCTTCATGTTTAAAGAGACTTGGGGAATGTTAGATTAAGTATATTTATTTATTAGAGAAACTTAAGTAAGTTATAATAATGGTAAATATCCAAGTGGAGGAGTCTAGTATGCATCTTCTTCAACTTGATTTGGCCACACAACCTGTGTTTGGGAAGAACACCTTATGGATTAGGTTCTGTGGAATACCAATTTGAAAAGAATTTTTCAAAACTTTTTGAAAAAACTTTTCTAATTTGTTATAAAACACCTTTCTTAAATGACAAATTGAAGTAACTTATATAAATTATTTCTATAGTCTTTTGCTGCCTCAAGGGGCCCTCTTCTTATAAATATCTTAATTTCTTCAGTATATTTTATATTTGAGAAAACTGTTTTACCCTAAAGAAGTTAGTGTGTTATCTCATGAACATTTTTTGTAAGCTTTACTGTCAGAGTATTAAATTAGCATGCTTAATAAAAATAATGTTTAATATTAACATGGATGCTTATACAAAATTGGCAATCTCCTTATATCTCTTTGTAAGCGTCACCATATTGTTGACTTGTGAGTCATTCCTGTACTGAGATTGGCTGAGAAGGTGAGAAATTCCTCTGCTTAGAACCATCCTTCTTTTAATGTATTCTAGTGAAATCTGATCTCTTCCCACTTTGTAGAAATATTAAGCTTACTCTGTACTTATCAATTGTCAGAGTTCTGTGGAGTTATCTTTCCTTCTCCCAGAAAAGCAGGATAATATACAGAATTCATCCACTTTTAGGAAAGACCTTATTTTTTTCTTTTATAAGATAATCTTTTAATTTTTCTCTGCTTTGTAGCTTTTTCTTTCTCGACTTGAAAATTACTTCTGACTCTCTCATATCTTTCTCTTAATCAACTTTCTAACCCTACAGCCTCTGGTTATTTCCCTCATTTATGAAAATTCTTCTAGACTGATGGCATATATACCCATGTAAGAGAGACTTGGCTCTCTCTTGGCATGTAGGTAAAAGGTACAGTTTAATGTTAGCTCCCATACATGTCTCTTTGTTGATTTTCTGTGTAAATGAGTTCAATGCTGAAAGTGGGATGTTTAAGTCTCCAAATACTAGTGTGTTAGGGGTATTTCTCTCCCTTTATATCTAATAATATTTAATTTATACATTTGGGTGCTCTGGTGTTGGGTGCATATATATTTATAATTATTATATTCTCTTGGTGAATTGATCCTTTTATTATTACATGTCTTTTCTTTTCTCATTTTGCAGCTTTTGACTTGAAGTCCATTTTGTCTAAGTATAGCTACTCCTGTTCACTTTGGTTTCAGTTTGCATGGGAGATATTTTTCCAACCCTTACTTCTAGTCTGTGTGTGTCTTTACAGTTGAGGTGAGTTTCTTATAGGCAGCATATAATTGGGTCTTTTAAAACACAATTCAGCCTATCTATATTTTTTAAATGGGGAATTTAATTTGTTTGAATTCAATGCTATCATTGATACATGAGGATTTACTCCTGTCATTTTATTGATTATTTTCTGGTTGTTTTGTGTATGTTTTGTACCTTATTTCCTCTCTTATTGTTTATTTTTGCAGTTGGGTGATTTTCTGTAATGATAGGTATGATTCCTTTCTTTTTCTCCTTTGTGTATTGGCTCCACTAATGATCTTTATAGTTTCACATTTTTTCATGAAGGTGGTGATTGACTATGTACTTACAGATGTGAGACTCTCTTGAATATATCCTATAAGGTCAGTCTAGTGGTATTGAATTCCCTTAGTTCTCTCATGTTTGTAAAAGATTTTTTTTCTTTCATTTCTGAAGTATAAATTTGCTGGATATAATTATGATGATGATGATGATGATGATGATTTTGCTGGCAAATATTTTCTTTCACTACTTTGAATATAGCATCCTATTCTCTCCTGGCTTGTGAGATTTCTGCTGAGAATTATGCTGTTAGTCTAATGAAGATTCCCTTATATGTGACTTGACATATTTCCCTTCCTGTTTTTATAAGTGCATATTTGTCTTTAACTTTTGACAATTTGACTATAATGTACCTCAAAGAGGAATTGTTTGGGTTGAATCTGTTGGGGTTGTTTGAGCTTTTTGGACGTGGTTATCCATCTCTCTCTCAAGACTTGGGAAGTTTTCATTTATTATTTTATTAAATATATTTTCTACACCTTTTCTCTTATCTTTTCCTTCTGGAGCACCCATAATATGAATGGTTTTTTGCTTAATGATGTTCCATAAATCCTGTAGGCTTTCTTTTCTTTTTAATTCTTCTTTTTTTCATCTGCCTGTGTTATTTCAAAAAATCTGTCTTCAAGTTCAGAAATTCTTTCTTCTTCTTGATCTAGTCTGTTGTGAAAATGTCTCTCTCAGTGATTGCCAACTTTCATCTTTCCCTTAATTTTATTTAGTTTATATGCTTTGTACTGGACAATTATCACATAAGTATTCCCTTTTCCTATTCTCTAAATTTTGATATGACAGACTTTAGCTTTTTATAGTTAATATTTGATATATAATACTTTTATGATCATAACTTCTATGGTCACCCCAAAAAGATTGTTTCTAGACAATGATATTTCTTAAATATAGCAATTTTATTAAAGCTTAATTTGTAATTATCTCACTATAAGGAGGTATGAAAGAATAGCTAGTAAAGGGAAATATATAAAGAATATTTTAATATTAATTTCTTGCACAAAACAATAAAGCCATGTTGTTTAGATATACAAAGTGAAAAATAGAAAGCAAAAGACAATAAGTATTGGTGAGGATGTGGGGAAACTGGAACTACTGTGTATTGTTGGAATGCAAAATGGTGCATCTACTATGGAAAACAGTTTGGAGGTTCCTTAAAAACTTAAACATAGAAGTACCATATAATCCAGTAATCCTACTTCTGGGTGCTTATCCAAAGATATTGAAATCAGGCTCCCAAAGAGATATGTTCTTCACAGCAGCCAAGGTATGAAAACAACTTAATTGTCTATTAACAGATGAATGGATGAAGAAATGTAGCATATAGATACAATGGAATACTCTTCAGACTTACAAAAGAAGAAAGGTCTGCAGTTGTGACAATAGGGATGAAACTTGAAAACAGTATGCTAAGTGAAATATGCTAGTCATAACATGGCAAATACTGCATGATTACATTTATATGAGGTATTTAAAGTAGTCAATTTTATAGAATCAAAGAGTGGAATGGTGGTTGCCTTGTGCTGGGGGAGAGAGAAATAAGGAATTACTAATTGTGATGGTTAATTTTATGTGTCAACTTGACTGGGTTAAGGGATGCCCAGATAGCTGGTAAAACATTATTTCTGGATGATTCTAGGAAGGTGTTTTGGGAGAGTTTAGCATTTGAATCAGTCATCTAAGTAAAGATAATCTTTAGTCACCAATGTGAGCAGGCATTATCCAATTTGTTCAGGGCCTCAATAGAATAAAAAGGCAGAAGAAAAATGAATTCTCTCTCTGCTTGAGGTGGGACATCCATTTTCTTCTGCCCTTGGACATTGGTGCTCCTCCTCCTGGTTTAAGGGCCTTAATGTACACCTAAATGTACACCATCCCTTCAAGTCTACCTCTCTCCCTCTATGTTCCAAATATCCAAATATTCTAGAAATAAAATGACTTAAGATGGGTCTCTCTAACATACTGCTCATCAAAGAGAGAGATATTTATTAAAGTGAAAACACAGAATACAGTTTATCAAACATCATACTCTTATTTTTAAAATTGATGAATGGTTGGTCTGCAACACTCTAGGACTTTTATTAGTGCCCTGCCTCTTTCTTAGGCCCTTGACCTTTGACTGGGAGTTATACCATTGGCTTCCCTGGTTATCAGGGCCTTAGGACTAAGATTCAATTACATCACCGGATTTCTTGGGTATCTAGCTTGCAAATGACTTCTGGGGCTCTCTATTCACATGAGCCAATTTCCATAATAAATCTTATATATATCTATATATATCCTATTGGTTCTGTTTGTCTGGAGAACCCCTACTAATACACTAATCAATAGACATAAAGTTTCAGTCAAGCAAGATGAATATTCCCTAGAGATTTGCTATATAACATTGTACCTATAGTCAACAATAATACATGTACACTTCAAAATTTCTTGAGAGTATATTTTGTGTTAAGTGTTCTTACCACAATGATAAAAAGTAAAATTATTAGTGAACCCTGCAAACAATCTATGTGGTCTTCCTCAAATACTGGGGCTAATTTAGTGAAAAAGGGCATATTAAAACTCAGGATTACTTTTATCATCAATTTCATTTTCTATATTTCAATTTCTTTCTGTAAACATTATCTAAGCTAGATTATCACAATAGTTACATGGATGGAAACAATTATTTCTATTGTTTCGTCTTGAATGGCAAGCAGAAGAAATTTTTTCTTTCTACCCATTCAACAATGTTCAGATACCAAAATTTCAAGATGGATTTTCTTAACTTTTGTCTTTGCCTCCCATTTATTTATATTATACATTTACTATTTTTGATGTTGATTATTATTGTTTATTGATATTTATGTTATCATGTCAATGTATTGATCAACTTATCAATATATTAATACTATTAGCTCCTGGTAATTTGTATGTTATAGTTATAATAATAACAAATAATAATGGTAATGAATGCTAGTAATTGAATGCCTACAATATGCAAGCATAATTCTGGTTAGATTTGGTGTATAATTTAACCCTCAGAATGACTCCATAAAATAAATAATATTTCTCTTTTTCAGATTTGTTAACTAAAAAGTAGAAAGGTTAATATGTCCAAAATCACTTAGCTTACATAGGACTTGAAAGCAATTTTGACTCTTAACTATTGTGTTTTGCTGCCTTGGTTTCCTTTCTTTTTCATTTTCCTTTCTTTTTAATTTTTTTTATTTCAAAATATTCAGGGAATGCAAGTGTTTTTGTTATATCGATGAATTATATAATGCTGAAGTCAGGGTTTTAGTGTGCCTGTCACCAGAGTAGTATAATGTTTACTGATTATTTTACTCCTTATGAGGGATGAATACATTTTATTATTTTTAGTGGATTTTGTTAATAGTAAAAGGAGTTGAATTTGAGTTTAATAGATAATTAAAATAGCGAATAGAGATTCTGCTACTGGTAGAAATCATGAAGAAAGATAAAATTGCACAGAAAAGAAAGGTGGAAATACATGTCAGAAAGTTATAGAACGTCTTTAAATATACAATGTACAATAGCTATTTTAAACAGTTTTTATTCATTTCATTCATGCTGAATTTATTAACTAATTTTGTCTTTGTTATACTCAAAACATTCTGATGGACATTTAAAGTGAGACAAACTGTATAAGATAAGATTGATGTCCTCAAGTTATATACATTTCCATTGAGATGGATGAGACAAGAGAAGATGAAAGTCATAATGCAGTCAATTCTCTTAGGTGGCTAAAGGATGAGAAGGAAGGTCTGATTCATTGTAACAATGATAGGCTACTACATTTATTCATATTTTCTCCCATGTCTTCCACCAAAATGGGGGTTGCAGAAGGAATTTTCAGGAATAAAATATTTCCACTTACCACCTACAGTGTGCAAGGTAGGGATAATGTGCATACATATGGTGTTAGTAAACATACATATATAGAAAGTATTAAATGAAATAAGGAAAAATTATACAACACATTAAATATAATTAACTTTAGGTCCCCTTTGCTTTATATTTTGATAATACATCTATGGGAAACATATTTTCTCATCAAAAAAGACAGAATAAATCATTTTGCTTTCATGACAATGCTGTAACTAAATATAGTATTGCCAATGATAGAAGGAAATAGTACTAGGATCTTTATGAGGAAAGACATTGACCAGTCAGTGCTCCCTCTAGGGGCCAAATAGAACTCAAAAGTAAGGTACAGGGAATTACCATTTGTTTCTCTATTTCCACCAGTACGGATGGTTGTGCAGCACCATATTACTCTCTTTAATTTGTTTACCACTAGAAATTCAGTCTATTTCCTCATAGAACACTTGTTTTTGCTACAACTTTGTACTCTTATCTTCTATTAAAAAAATAACCATTATTCTCAAGTCTAAGGCCAGAGATCAAAAGAATTGAAATGAAAAAGAAAACAAAACAAAACATGTTTTAAATAGTTATATACTTCAGGTCAGCTTTGTTAAATGGATTTCTTTTGGAAAGATAAAAAATACTGTTTGGAGTGCTCAGATATGAGTCATACTTTGCTGCTAATGGTAATTTACATAACCTCACAAGCAGAGACCAAGGTGCCTTAAATATTCTTAAACTTCTATTCCCACAACCCATTGTACCTCACAGGAGTTAGCCCTCTTTGAATGTTAATCCCTACTGCGACAGTAATCATGTTTATCTAAAAGAAACTCTGGTAAGCATAAACTGTACTATTAAGTGTTAGGGTTTTTTTTTAAATGAAATAATTAGGAAATGGATGTATGTATGTGAATAAAGACTTGTTATTTAAAACAACATATAGTATTTGATTTCTACAAATTAAAAAGAGAATATTTTTGAATGACTCTTCCATGTTAAAGGTAATAATTAGCTATAAATAATCTAGTGGTATAAGCATAAGCCCTGGATGTATAACATTTGGGTTTGAATCTTGTCTTATCACTCTGTGATATAGGTCAAATTGCTCAAACCATTTGTACTGCAATATCTTCATTTGCAAAATGGGGAAAACAATAATACCTATTCACAGAGTAGTTTGTTAAGTTTAGGTTAGTAGAACATGTAAAGCTCTGTACTTATCCTATACCAGTTACTATATTAATTTTATTTATTAATATTTACTATGCCATGATTATGATTATTATTATCTTATTATGAAGATGTAAAGAAAAATAAAAATTTCAGGACCATGCCCCAACTCCTTGTGCAAATAAGAAAGTCAAGTCTGGAGGCTGAGTCATGCAATACACTACTCCAAATGAATAGCTGTTACTAGTATTATGCATTAGCCAGATCCCCACAAAAAGGTAAAAGACCTCAGGCATCTATGAAGAACTGCCTCTACAGATCATTCACAAGAAAATTCTTCTTTAGCCTCCCACAAACAAGTTCATATACAAGTTCATATATGTTGAAATTTTAGGTCTACAGGCTAAGTCTAGCTCCTAAAACTAAAGTCTGTTTGATTGCATATTGATAATGTTGATTACAAGTTTATCTTCTCAGGCGTAGAACAGAGACAAGATGAGCTCAATCATTCTTCCCCACACCCAAAGACATCTGCATAATTGATTCTTCCTTTATTCCCTTTTTCTCTTTAAACATTCACCTTAGCTTATGTAAAATATACATTTACTGAGCACTAATTAGAGCCTCCCAAGAATGTAACCATTTGCCTCATTGCCCAACCCCCTTCTCCTTGTTCTTTCTGTATGCTCTCTCTCCTTAAATATTGAGTTAATAAATCTCTCTTCAGAGAGCACAGGTCATAGATGCTTCTGTGGTTTGTGCTTTTCCTGGGTGTGTCTTCCACTTTCGGCTTAATAATCCTCCATTGATTGAGACCTTTGCCTCATTCACTTATTCTGGTTTGTCAAGGAAAAACTAAACATCCAAATCATTTAACCTTCTTATAGATTTTAATGTCAAAGAGAATGACAGTTTTCTAATTTTTCTTTTTTGTCTATTAAATATGCAATGTGTAAACAATATTTTACTGAGACAAGAAGCATTTAAATTGAAACCTGGCAAGTCACACAAATGCTTTGACAAACCAGACTGGAGTGGGGTGATAAATGATGCATGTGAACTGAGGATAGAGTATTTCTTCAGAGGGAAAGCTTTTATTCCAAACTTGATAAGCTTAAAGATGTTTAAAATTATAATACATTATTATAAAGCATAATACAGTAATTTATTTTATTGGTATTACCAGCAGTTCTTCATTTTTCAAACATATAAAGCAAAATAGAAAGAATATATCCAAGAAGTCTAGGTAATTAAAATGGAAATAACCTTACTTTTATAAGCCAATTACAAGTCACAATGTTGTTAATGTGGAAGAGAGAAGTGAATCTCTTGAACGTTACTGGACTCTGCTTTTGTTTGCTAGATTGTCCACTCACCCATTCCCAGTAAATATTAATTTTATAGGCAAGCATAGAGATGATACTTGATTTGCCTCCTCATAATATACAAAGATTATCTCACCTACCAAGATGGGAAGGATACCAGAAGTTATTGGTAGCTTAGGGGGATTTCATTGACCTCAAGAACCACTGTGAATCCCAAAAGGGAATCTCTTCTAAAAGTCAGAAAGACATGGAAATTTTAGAGGTCACTGGTTTCTAAATATCCTGATTGTCAGAATTTCTTAGAGAATTTTAAAAGTGCAGTTTCCTCCTTTCTACCTTGAATGAATTTACTTAATATTCAAAAATTATTAATATTTTGTGTATGTCTGCCCTATGCCAGGTGATATTCTGGAGCCTGGAAATGTAGCAGTAAATGAGATAGTATCCATACTCCTGTGGAGCTTAAATTCCAGTAGGAGTATTCATGTGGGCGGGGGAGAGAAGTAGATAGTAAATACATAAAATATTGCAGGAGTTCTGGAAATTTTACCTCAAAATATGACCCCTTTGTATTAAAAATATTTTGAATTAAAGGCTCTTAGAGATTAATAGGCCCTTAGGAGAGACTTTCCCTCTACCCACATAAACTGGACTGACCTGATCAAAAGATCAAAGGGGCAATTGACTTTTCTTCTCTCTGTTAACTCAATACACTACAGAATATCACTAGACCGGACCCAAATCATTTAAAACATAATACCTGTCTCTTAGGTTCAATCTGTTTCTCCATCCATTCTTCCTCCCTAGCAACTTTTTATTGCCCCTAAACAGAATTCCTATATTCCTAATTTTCTCCTCTCCCCTCTAAAAGGAGTGTATAAAAATATCTGAACTTCATAGGGATATTGGGTAATCATTATGTTATTTTCCTCATGTGCATGGTATTGGTAAATAAACATTTCTCTCATTAATCTGCCTTAATTGTGAGTTTATCTTTCAGCAAACTTTTGGGAAAAAGGGCAAGTTTTCCCTCACCCCTACAGTTTGGCATAGCTGTCAGGATCTCAATGCAATTCTGCTCTCCTGAAAGTTACAGTGAGGAAAATTGGAACTCTGACCAGCTGGCAACATAAGATATTATACCTTACTTATCATTCAGACTCCTGGTTTCCCTTACTCTGTGGATTGAGCAGGTGGTAAAAGATCCTTGTCCTTTTCAAATTTAAGATTAATGAGAGAAGAATTTTAGTGCATGGTAAATAAACCTTTCAGTTATTAATCTGCCTTAATTGTGAGTTAGTCTTTCAGTGAACTTTCAGGGTAAGTTTCCTCTCACCTCTACAGTATATAAATTTAAGATAAAATAGGATAAAAGGATAATGGGATAATGGATTACTGGACTTTTATTCTAATTTTGGTTGTTGATAAGACTTCTCTAAGAAATGACACTTGAACTAATAACAAAAATAAATCTTAAACAGATTGAAGGAAGAGAATTAATTGCAGGTAAAAGAAACCGAAAATGCAAATAACCTAAAGTGATAAGTAGTATGGAATTTTGAAGGAACCAAAAGAAGGTAAGAAACTGTTGCTGCTCAACCAGGTTCATTTGCCTTCTGCCTAGAAGGAAGCCAATACACTGAGATAGCAGGGTGTATGGTAGAGAAAGTTTATTCTGCAAGCAGAGTGCTAAGTGGGGAGATGGGAGAAATTCCTCAAATCACCTTCCCGAGAATTTGGAAGACACAGTTTTTAAAGATAGTTTGGTGTAGGCAATTAAATCTGCTTATTGGCTGGGTTTGGGGCATAACCATAGGGTTGTAGAAATTGTTTTCTTTGCTGACCAGGTTCTTGGGTGGGAGTCACAAGACCAGCTGAGTTGGTTCCTTGGTATGGGCTGCTGGTCTCAGTGGGTCAGCCATTCCACTGGAAGGTGGGACCTGGAAGGTATCTCAGAAACTACTCCTAGGTTTCAAAAAGGTGATATTATCTATGGAAAAAGCTGAGAATCTTTATGGCCACCAGCTATGTGGCTTCAGAGTGGCAATTATAGAGAAGTAAACAGGGAACAGTCGCTAATTATTATCATTATTTTTAGCTAGGTTCTGTGCCTTATTTTTAGCTAGGCCCTTACCACAGTTCTTGCCTTGCATCCTTTTTTTATTAATTTGTAAGGGTGGTTTCAAAACAAGATTCTATGAGATGTGGTCAGAGAAGGAGAAAGGGACAGGCCTGGTAGCTCATACCTGTAATCCCACCACTTTGGGAGACTGAGATGGGAGGATTATTCAAGACCAGTCTGGATGATGTAGCAAGACCTCATCTCTACAAAAAATTAAAAAAAAAAAATTAGCCAGGTATGGTCCTGCACACCTGTAGTTCTAGCTACTTGGGAGTCTGAAACAAGAAGACAGAAGATCACTTGAGCCCAGGAGTTCTAGGCTACAGTGAGCTATGATCAGTCATAGTATTCTAGCCTGGGTAGCAGAGTGAGACTTGGTGCTATGGAACCCATAGCAAGGAGAGTTTGGGTTATAATGCACTATAGGCTATTCCATACTCCTTCACTTGGACCTCCAGCATGTACCCCTTTCTTGCTTGCCCTTCCAAGGAATTTCCTGGGAGAATCATTCTTTTATATGTATATTATATTTTTATTATTTTAAATTCAATTTTAATATTATAAAATATTTTATTATTATGAAATAATATATATAAATGAATATGAAATATATTGTTTCCATTACTTGTTTTTGCAAATATTACTACTATAAACATTCTTATAAATATTTCCTAGTAACCATTTGTAAGGGGGTATGTTAGGGAGTATATTGAGGAGTAGAATTGCTGGAATGTAAGCAATGGATTATCATGTCTTCTTGATTATGCCAAATTACTTTCAAAGCAATTGTACTAATTTATACCCCAACCAGAAATATAAGAGAATTGTCTTTGAATCATAATTTTGTCAATTTTGGCATTTGTACTTTTGATAAAATGTATCTTTAGTCAACTCAGTATACTTGGAATATTATTTTCTTATCAATTTGACTTGCATTCATCTGATTACCAGGGATGTTGAAATTTTTTTGTGTGTGGATCATTTTATATTAAGGACCTGTTTATGTCATCTATCCATTTTTATTGGATTTTTTGACTTTTTATTAATTTTTAGGAATTATTAATGTGTTATATATTATGAAATGAAAACAGTGAATTTTAGAAGAAAACAAAATTAAAGCCAGTATCTACAAATAAAGCTTTTTTTATTTTCTAATTTTTATATTTTTTATTTCTATTTCTTTTTTCCTCTGTCTGAATAAGATCCCTAATACTGTGTTAAATGGAAATGTTATAGCATGTATGCTTACCTGTTTCTAAGTATACAGGAAATAATTATAATATTATTATCAATAATATATTTTATCATTAAGCAAGGTGTTTGCTATAATGTTTTGTTTTGTTTCTGTTTTTTTGTAGAAGAATTTCTATCGGTTAAAGGAATTTATTTTATATTTATTGGCTATTGGTGTTATCACGATGTATGTCATATTTTATGCATATATTTAAGATGATATTATCATCTTTCCTTTTTAATTTGTTAGTGTGGCAAATTTCATTAGCAAATTTAATACTTGGATGGCTGAAATAAATCTTTTTTGGAGGTTGGAGGGGGCACAGGGTCTCACTCTATTGGCCAGGCCAGAATGAAATGGCATGATCATAGGTCACTGCAACCTCACACTCCTGGGTTTAAGTGATCCTACAGGCACATGCCGCCATGCCTGGCTAATTTTAAATATTTTTTGTAGAGATGGGGTCTCACTATGTTTCCCACTTTGATCTTGAACTCCTGCTCAGGTGATCCTCCTGCCTTGCCTCCCAAAGTGCTGGGATTACAGGCATGAGCCACCACACTCAGCCATGGCTCAGATAAATCTAACTTGATCATTACTTATTGCATTTTTAAACATTAATGGATGTACTTAGCTAATGTTTTGTTTCAGATATGTTATATCACTGTTTATAATTATTAAGATTATCATAGACTTATTTTATTATAAACTAGAGTTCTTTCTTCTATATTTTCCAAAAAATTTGTATATGAGAGGGAAAAAAAAATCTCATTCTTAAATGTCTGTTGAACTCCCTTGTTAAATGATCTGAAGTTGGTAAATGTGGGGCAGATAAATTTTTTAACTTTTTAATCAATTTTTAAAATATTTCTAGGAATATTTTTTTTTGTTCAACTTGAGTCAGTTTTTATAGATTTTATTTTTGATTTTTTTTTTCATTTTATCAAAACTATCAAATAAAACTCTGTCTCTGAAGAACTTAGGTCATTTGTCTACTAGTCCAATAGTCTTTCAATTTCACCAAGTAGCTATTTTTTCAGTTCATGTATTGTTTCTTGCAATTTTTTTTTTTTAAAGCAAACAAGATTACTTAAAAGGACTGAATTTATAGTTAAATTGCCAGGTAGATCTTCCCTGAAGGTTGGGTTTTAGCAATAGAGTACTTCTGGACTCCTTCAGACTGACTATACTGCACACAGGTCAGTCTGTCTACTTTATAATGATAAGATTGCAATATTTTGGGGCTGCCTACTCAGGATACCATCTTTGGCTCTGTACTTGTGGAAAGTACATTAATGACCTGACAGAGAATTGTGTCTCCAATTGCTGCCAAAACTTCTGAAAATATGTTTCTGAGTAGTGTGTTGTCCTTGAACTGAAGGTATGAACTCTCTTCTCTCAAAATGTCTTTTTTTCTTATGAATATCTCTGTCCTCAAAGAAATAAATTCTTCTCAGACCTATTTACCCACTCTTTTAGGTAGGTTTTGTATTATAAGATAAACTAAGGATAACTCCTCTGCTACACTATCATGAAGGCTGAAATTCGAGAAGACATGAGCAATGTTTCATTTCAATGAAAATACTCACTAGAATAACAAGGAGAAATGACATACAAGCCTGTGTTTGTTCGATGTTTTGTTTATTTATACTTATTAATTTGCTCTTAGGACTTCCTCTTTTTCAAAGCTTCTTGCTGCTCCCCATTAAGGATCAATTGAGAAGTGAACTATCCACACAAGAATCAATTTCTTGATATAAAAAAAGCCAATCAACTTCATGATGCTGATTGATGTAGGGGGGACTTTAAGGGATTCCATTGTAAACTAACTTTGCAACTTTCCTCCTTTCTATTGAATATTTTATATACTGAGGTTTATCCTCTACGAGCTAAATACTAACTCGCTAACATTGAATCAGGCTTGTATTTAGTGGACAGAACCACCACAATACATGATACTCAGTAATCTAGGCAGTTATGAATCAGAACAAAAAGAAAAAATATTTTTGTTTTTAGAAAATTGTTGTGGAATTCTGTGTTCATGTCAAAATGCAGAAAAGAGAAGGAATGATTGTGTAAATAAATATTATATCTCATTCAAAGCAAGATAATATCAACGATAAAAATCATCTCTTTCTACCCTCATCCTGAATTAAAACATTTTGGTTTGAAGCTGTTAGAAAAAAAAAATTCCAATATCAGTTGTACCATAAGGGACTCAAAGATATAAATACATAGATATACAACCTGATACTTTTAATAATATTCACAGAGTGTGTATGAAATAATACATGAATTGTATTTTTACCTTTAGATAATAAAATGGGTGTTATTGGATCCAGTCATCCTAATTAGTAAAAGAGACTTCCTTTAGAATAGATTAAGATCTGCAAATAAAAGATAGATCAAGGAGGTATTGACTAGTTCACACTGATTAAGTAGAATGTGGTTTTATTCTCCTTTTATATATTATTTTAGCAGGGGTGATTTTATATATTATTTTTTGGAATTTAGAAATATAACCCATATAATGAAGACAGCCCTATTTATCTTAACCTTGCTACCTTAGCAAGGCCCCCTAGAAGTCCCTTCTGTAATTTATTTCAGAAAGCCTTGTTTTTCACTTTGTTTCTACAACTGTTTTCAAGTTTTCTAGTAATAGAAGGCTCAGAATGGAAAAAAAAACTCCCTGATTCTTTTATTTTCATCTGTGTTTATTTTTATTTAATCAATTATGTAAATAAAATTTAAAATATGATATTTATAACAAGTAAAACAATCAAATGATATGTTAAGAAACAGTTAACGATCTTCTCAGCCCCTCTTCATGCTCCTGGATGTTTTCTTGAGAAATGGAGCAAGTAAGCATTGTGAGATGATGAGCCATGACATTGTCTTAGAGGTGCCCAAGTCCCTTGTGAAAAGAGCCATTGGGTTGGCAGAAGGGGCCCAGTGAACCTGGCTGGTAGAGACTGACCTGAGCTTGATGCAGAAGGGGCAAATATGGGCTTAACTATATTTAGTCCATTACCCATAAATAAATCTTTAAACCCAGAATTAGCTCTGCCAAGATAATGCTATCCTGGAAGAAAAAAATGTATTGAAAGGTATACTAAAAATACATTTAACCTGATAACCCCATTTATTTTTATTCCCAATACAAAATAATAAAAAAGGGCAATGCTCTCAGATAGATATCCTAAAGGTTTGGCTAGATAACACTGATTTGTCAGAGCCTTTTAAGTGTCAATAATAGTTGGTCCAAGTTTACAATATATTGTAAATATGACTGTGTGTGCATTTATATTCTATACACAAATCTCTGTATTTGTAATCAAAGATTTTATCTAGCCTATCAGTATGCAATGCAAACTTTACTTGGACCACTGATACTATCAAGATTCTTAAGCTACTTACTAAAAACTTGATGCTTGCCTTCTCTGCTGTGTATAATCAGTGACAGATTTCTAACTGGTGTTAAAGGTGTTTACCACCTCAATCTACATATTTGTGAACACAATTTGGTTTATACATATTCAGTTGTTCTTATACTTGGATAGCTGTCTCCATAATGTTGATTTACAGGTGCACTGATAAAGAAATATGTGCCTGAATGTAAATCAAAGTAACACACGATTTAAGCATTAAATTTCATTTTTGATTGCAAGTTTGTTTTCTCGTAGCTTTGCTTATTTAATAGAAACATGTAATTTACAATATGGCAGTGTGCCTATGATTTTATAAAGTTCAATAAAGATAAGTTTAAAGAGATGCATATAGGAACAAAATTTAACTGAGCTTAAAAAATCTTGGGAGAATGAATGTTTACATAAGACCCGCAGAAAACATAAAACAGCATTTATAGTGAATCATAAGCTGAACTTTATTCATACAAAATTCACAGTTGGAAAATCAAAAAAGAGTAAACATGATATTGACAGACAGTGACAAACTGACAGGTTCCATCAATCAAAGGTTTATAAAAAACTTTTGTTTCTGTGATTTCTGTAGGCAGAATAAAATTTTTTAGAGAATGTAGGATAATGTTGTTTTATAATCCCAGGCCTTTACCATAATTTGCTAAACTTCTTTATTTTAAAGAGATGTTAAGTGGTAAATAATGCCATATTTACCTCTTACATCATGGGCATGAATGTATTATATGCCTTAATTATTTCTCATGATTTTCCTCCTTTCTGTTTTTTTCCCCTTTGTCTCCCTTATTAAATGCTTCATATAACCCTGGTCACTCACAACCTTTTATAGGTTTTCAGTAATGTGTTCCTTGCCTTTCTCTAGGCAATGCAATATGTTCTGTTAAAGTTGCCAGATAAAAATACAAGATGCCCGTTAAATTTGAGTTTCAGATAAACATGATTTTTTTTTTAGTAAAAGTATGTTCTGTGCAATATTTGAGATATATTTATACTAAAGTTAAACATTCATTATTTTTCTGAAACTCAAGTTTAATTACAAAATCCTCTATTTTATTTGCTAAATCTGGCAACCCTACCTGCAGGGCCATTGTAACAATGCAATGTGGAACAGTACACCCCAACCGTGACATATATTGCTGAATTACTTTGCCTCAAGGAGGAGTGTTTCACATGACGACTGTCACTGTTCTGTGGAAGGGACGTGGGCATGGTGGCAATAATCAGAAAGCACCTTAAGTCAACTTACCACTGGTGGTTCAAACCAACCTTGAGGAGTTGGTTAGTTTTTCAGCAACTTGTATGAAACCTAGAGTAAGCCGTATGACATTTCTAGATATTTTTAGGTAATTATAAGCATTTTGATAATCTTTATTCACTAAAATGCAGTCTCAGTTCAGTAATTATCAGTCCAGTCTATCATACAAATCAAATGCCTATATAGCTTTTTAATTTATGGCTTCTCTAGCACAGGCCTTCTGAAGACTACCCTCCTGAAGTCAAAAGGATCAGATAGCTTCTCCTCCATTAGCCCACTTTTCCTTCCCATTCGAAAGTCTGCCTCTGGCTTCTTTGGTTTGAATGTGGGTGGAGAAAGAAGAGCGGAGGAGCAGAAATGGAGGGAGGGGATGGAAGGTTTATGAATTTTCCAAGACTTCATCACCTGGCCTTGGACTTTCCAGGCTTGGCAAGTGTTCTAATAAAGCACTTAAAAAGCCACTTTGGAAAATCCTCCTTTGACATGAATTTCTAACTTTAAGCTTCCCTAGTCATGGGGGATTCCACCTGCTTAGTTTTTTCTGTTTTTTTATTTTTTATTTTTTTTTTTACTTCTATAGCAGTTGGCAAGCCATGGTCCATTCCCAGTTGTTTTCAACTGAGTTCTTTCTATCATTCTAGGTGGTCCTTTTGGAGAGCAGTGAATATGAGCATTATTTCAATATGCTGTAAGAACATTTTGTCCACAAGGAACACATATATTCTTATCCTTGTTAAAGACTCAAAGTGAAGGCTAATCCCAGTGTTCTGCTCTGAGTAAGTACAGTGATCGTCCTTTAGATTCTCATGTGCAAGTGAGTGTCAGTCTATTGTGACTCACAGCTCAAAGATCACAGCATAAGCTCTTCCTCTGGCTTCACTTCAAGCCAATCCTATCCCTTGGCTTGAGAAGAGGAAAAGCCACTCAAGCTTGCCTTTTGCCCTGGTGAAGTGCACCTTATTCTTTTACCCCAAACCTCTAGACCTTTAATGTGGAGAAGGGAAAATAATTGCAAAAATATTTTTGAAATGTCCTTTTCAAGTCTTAATTTGGCACTCTGCGTTGGATATGGGAAATATATTTTCTGTTTTCTTGAGATCTTGAGTAAAACTGAAACTAAAGCCAAAGACTAAAATGGTTCAATTTAAACATACCATTAGACGTATGTAAAAGAACCCATTTGACAGTCTTAGAATTAGCTGGTAAAAGTTATGGATTCAGATTAAAATTTTCAACTAAGATAATGTCCTTGGACACACACTGTCAACTGAGACAATGTCCTTGGGCACGAACCAGGTTTCCACTCACTGATTCATGATTTAGTCTAATTAAAATGTATGTGAATGTCCTCAGCTTCATCTCTGAATAAGTGGCTTTTGTAAAAGTAGTGAGGAAAGAAATGTTTTACTGATTACTGCTTACATATACACAAGACCATTTTCTAAAGAAAGGATACTTAGATGGGGTCATAATATGTAGGAGAAGCCTTGATTCATTTGCTCTTTATTCTAGGAAAGGGAAAAAATTCAGAGTGGAAAAATATCAAATAATGCATTGGCATTCATAGCAGGATGCTGGCATTAACAAAATTTACAATGTTTTTGGAGAGAGGTAATGAGAACTTCTCTGCAGCTTCAGTACCAATGCATAATACAGCACAATGAAAAATGGTATTTTAATTTTCATGCATGACCTCCACCAGAGGTGTTAATCCTATGCTAGACCCTATAATTCTCCAACTGTTTGGGGTGAAAGAAAAATGATATTCCATGTCTTTCATAGATAGCCCATATATCCTGGGAGAATCCATTTATGTATAAAGAGTAGGGACCATGTGGCATAATCCAGCTGCTTTGCAATTGAATGGGACATTAAACAATAGATTATTCTATCAAGTTCTAAATTAAGTAGCATATTTTTTATAAATGCTTTTATAAATATATTACAATTTAAAATTATTAAAATTTGATCATATATATCTGAAACATTGTTGAAGTAGTTAAATTTATAAAGATATTTAAAATAGTCAACCATTTGCCAACAGGTAAAAGTTTTCACAAAGCATTAATGTAAAGGGTAGATAGGAGTTTCTTGGTAGATAGGAGAGTCAGGTTTTTAAATAAGAGATCTTAGTGCAGAGAGACCTAATGTAGGACTTAGAAGTTGCATGTGCCTTGCTTCATTATTATGCTGAAGACAATAAAAGTTCACTTTAGAGATTATGGTACGAAATCATATACACCATAGGATTATTCAGTATTGCCCATCAAATCCACAAGTAAAACAGGGTTTAGGGGCCATGAAGAGTTTGCAGTGTGAATGGCAGATTGGCAGAATGACCTGAGGAATAGAAAAAAATAGGATAGATACTGGAATTACTGTGCAGAAAAGAGGACACTGGACAAGATATGAGATGTCAAAATGTGGTTGTAGCTATAATGACTTCTTGGTCTCTCCGTCAGGTCAGCAGATGAGACAGCTGATGAGAGCAATGGTGGATCTGGGCAACAGAAAATTTTCTAACAATCGTGTCTTCATTTTTCCAAATATAAAGAGTATCTATATCAGTAGGTATCCATACTGGCTGCATGCTAGATCACACCAGGGCACTTTAAAGAATCTCTAATGCTTAGGACCTATTCTGACATATTTTGATTTAACTAATTTATGAATTAACCCAGGCATAATTAACCCAGTTTTTTATCAAAGGTCTCCAAGTGCTTCTAGTGTGGATTTAGTGTTGAGAACCACTGGTCTAGATGAGAATAAAAATGGGAAGAGTGAGTTATCTGTTAAAAGATGCATTTGGGATGTGAAAAATATTTTTCCCTGAGTGGACATATAAACATAACTCAAACTGTTGGCTTCCATGTCTTTGATATACCTAAGAAGTGTTCTCTTTCCTCAAGATGAGCACCGACATCAAATTCATGAGGGAAATGAATCAGAGAGACACCCTAACTCACCTCTAGCTTCCTAATCTTAAAATCTTTCATGCATGAATGCCAGATGAAGATCAGAAGCTCAAATGCCATTTGGGAAAATCAATAGGAAGCCTATGAGTGAGAAGAATGGTACAAATTCTGAGCCATGATATGAGGGGAGCTCCTGAAATTGGAGTATGCTGAACACTACACAAGGGGGAACTAATCACTCAGCTCCCACTGACAGTAGCCATGTGGGCTGATAGCCTAGCATAACCAAATCTTTTAGTTTTTCAAAAAAATGTCATTAATTGAATTTTTATGTGAAAAATTTCAGTTGTTGAAAACATTAGAAACAATGTTTTTGAAGACTAGTGGCCAAACCAAGCACATCTGTGGGCCCAACATGGCTTGGGAGATACCAATTTGAGACCACTGCTCTACACTGATCTATGTGTCTTAGAGGGTAGTCCTTGGCCCATATGCATCAAATCTCCCCAGATTCCTGAATATGCTGAGATGTTTCTAGCCTGTTCCCATAAGCAACCTTTATTGCTGCTTGTCACAACTCTCACTTGTATGATTCCAAAGCAGTCTTTTGAAAAATTTGCAATTCATTCAATTATGTAGTTGTTCTTTTTGTAGGGAGAAAGTATGTCCCAGTTTATACCTCCTTTTTCAAAATGATTATAAATAATGCTCCCATTCACTGTCAAAAGAGAAAGTTGGGAAGAAAAATCATAAATAATAGTTACCCATCTATATATAATAACTAGAAAGACAGCAGAAACAAGTAATTTGCTTGGTGTTTATTTGTTTTTCTACCTCATTAAATTAACTGGATAGTGTGAATCTTCAGATAGACTAGAAAGTGAAGTCCAATCTATTTTTGGCTAGGAATACAAATACTAAAACTATCCAAATACTTTAACATAAAGAGAGGTTAGTAATCCTCTCTTTATGTTCAAAACACAAGCTAATTTTATGCTTTTTAAGAAAGAAATTTATTTTTTATATGTGACTGAGTATGCTTGCTCATATTATCTGGAAACATAACATCAAAAAATAAAAGGACATTCTCTCTCCAAAATGTAGAACTTAATTCAATTCTTGAGTATGGGTTGGACTTAGTAACTCACTTTCACCAAGTCAAGAATGTAAAGGAAAAACTTGGCATATATTGCCTTAACCAAATGATCAAGGTTAACATTACCAGTGTAAATAAAATTAACATTGTTTGCACTCTAATGTAATGGGATAAGAAGGGCATCTCATCTCTATGGAATGAAATCATAAGAAACATCATACAAACCCATATTTATGAACATTTTACAAAATATCTGACCAGGAGTCTTCAAAAGTATGAAGGTCCTAAAAAACAATGAAAGATTGGCAAACTGCCATAGACTAGAAACTAAAGAGACATGATGATTGAATGCCAATCACTGTGGATTAATTAAATCCTGGAACAGAAAAAGTGGGGAAATTGGTGAAATTTGAATAAACTCTATAACAGTATTCTTCTAAAAATAATTTCTTAGTTTTGATAAATGAACTATAATTGGTAATGTAATAAGTTAACATTAGGGAAAGGTGGATGAAGGAGATATGGGAACTCTGTACTAGCTGTGCAACTTTGCTATATCTAAAAAAGTATTTCAGAATTAAAAGTTTATTATTAAAAGATAATAGTTTCACTCACTGTTCTTAAACATGCTTAAAATTATTAGGCTGCAGCTATGTATCTGAATTTTATACTGCTTGTAACTTAACCTTCAGGGAAGACAGTGATGATGTTCAAGGAGTGGGACAACGTTTTGAATTGCTTATGCTCAGCTGTGTTCAGTTCAGAGTATCATCTGTGAGACTCTTTACCTGTCATTTGTCCACTTAATCTATTCAAAGATATTGTTGACTACTAGGAACAAATAGAACTCTTTCACATGAATTACTCTTTCAAATATATACACAAGCCTTTAGGAAAAGAAGCCAAGCAAAATAATGATATTAAGGAACATTATAGTTAGAAGTTAATAAAAATCTCAGAATCAGATTTAAGGAAGTGAACTAATTGTATAGATACTTTTCTCCAAAATCTATAGTAAGCTCAGATTTATTCCTAGGCATGAAGGAAGTGATTATTTCTAATTGTCTATGATTCTTATCTTGGAGTGTATTGCATTGAAAGACAACTCTGCCTCAGGCCAGCTTGGAATTAAAATCCTTCCCTGTGATTTACCCTTATATAACAATAGCTTCCTTTGTTTCAGCTGTCACAGACTCTTAAAAATGAAGCTTTAAATTTTAGTTTATCTCTAGACTTTTATTTTTTTTATGGATGGAATAAAGAGAGAGGTTACCAACATGTAATGAAATGCATCAGTAGTTGGAACCCACGGCACTGTTTTTGTTGTTATTGTTGTTGTTGACATAAATATGATCTTAACTTTTTTGGAAGGGAATTAATAGAACCTCTTCCAATTCTTCCTTAATTTTTTTTTTTTTTTAAATCTCAGGTTTACTTCTGTGCTAGTTTTCTGTAAAATGAAATTAGCATTGAATTTTTCAATTCTCTTTAGAGACTATTTGCACCTTGTTTACAAAATAATTTGAAATTCTGAAAAAATACCATTAGTGATTTGTATTTTTCCCCAATAAACCACTTCTAAGCAGTTATGAGAAAATATTGCTTCATTTTTTTTTAATTGCTGCATTTTGCCATATCTAAGATATGATTTTAAATACTCAAAAGAAAATTGCTGGTCCCTTTGAAACTCAATGTCAGCAAAAATATTCAAATTGCAAAAAGGCTAAAGTTGCTGGGCTAGCAGCAAAAAGAAATTATTCAATACTAATAAAGGTATTCCTTTGGAAGGTAGGGAACTCAGTACTGTGGGCAGTTCCCAGGAAGCTATCCTGTCACAAACATGCAGTTTCATTTTAGCTGGCAACTACAATGCCTAGGTAACATGTTCACAGTTGAAAATTAAGATTTATAAGATAGGGATTGAGGAGGGAGATCCTAAGAGGGTATATGTTAGGTCCAGAGCCAAGAGAGAGACACATAAAGCCTCATATGTAGCAAAATGCTGTTTATTTTGAGCATCTGTGTACACAGATGGGTGTAGGTGAAAAAGCATCCACTCTGTGGGAGGGGGAAGCCTTGGGTTTTATAGAGGGTTTCTCAGGGTGGCAGTGAGTACTAGGCTAGAATAGCTGCTTCAATAAATTTTTTTTTAAACAACCAATTTCTGGGACCCCTGCCTCAGTCTCATCCTGTAGATACAAGGGAGGTGGGTAGTTCTGTCCTTATCAGAGGGGATAGTAATGCCACAACTGTCTGTTAGATTTAACAACCTCTGGGGACTCTTCAGACTCCTGTGGCTATTGTTTCACAAATCTTAGTTTTCCATTAACCTCATTCCATCCTCTAAATACTTCTTGAGTTCCCACCTGGAACAAACCTAACAGTATGTAGTGCCAAGAATAATGCTTTCCTTATGGATATTGATAGGTTTAGGTCCAAAAGGGATATTTTTGTTTAGTCTTCTTTCAAGGTTAAACATTAAAAAAAAAAAAAAAAAAAAAAAAAAAAGGAATGGTTTGAGCACTGTGTTAAACACCTGAAGATAAACTTTGAGGACGCTCTAGATAGAAAGATAGAAAATTAAATCCCAGGAAGAGCTTGGCCCACAGAGATCTGTGGATGCCTGATGAGGAAAGTTGACATTGCCTCCTACTTCCCTCATGAAGACGTATCTTGTCTCTTTGTCTCCCAAGAGACCAAGAAGGAGCCGAGTGGCTGGCTGGGTATCTCCATTGACAAAGTGTGGAAGGAACAAGAAGACAAGGGAACAATGAAACTCACTGCAGGTTTCTCAGTAGGGGAAGGACAGTCTGCAGCATATATATTGGCAAGTTCCAGGGTAGACAATACTTTGCTTTCCAAACCCTGGGAGATTGCCACCATCTAGGATGTAATCCACAAGATCTGTAAGCCTCCAGAGAAAAAAGAAGCAACACACTATGATTCCTTCTGTTATAAGGAGGAGATTAAGGTAGAACAAACTATATATAGCTAGTTAAAAAAGATTGTGTGGGAGAAATATGAAAGACTGAATTAAAATCACATTAGAATCACATCAGTGATTCAAATCCAAATATAGAACTAAAAGGGCTTTCCAGAATCTAAAACATGATTCCCTACTAAATAACTAATTTTGAGTCTGATTGAGTCCCAATCAGTGGCCTAACATATGAAGTACAAAATATATCTTGAAGTAGTGAGTGAAAAATATAAAGAGATGACAATCACAGGAAGATAAGAAATATGGATGGAGGATCCAGGAAAATAGAATTCTCAAAAGAAGGAAATAAAAAGCAGATGGATGAGAGAGAATAATTACACACATAATGAAGGTAATTTTCCTTTCCCTAACTTTAAAGTTCTAAGCCTGTGGTTTAAAAGTACCTGGGCATAGATTGTGATTCCTAAAATACAATCATCATCATCATCATCATCATCATCATCATCATCATCTTACAGGCTGGGGAGGGTTTAAAATATTTCTGGAAATTATTTGGCATTTTTCTCATTAAAAGGTGGAGACTAGTTCCCTTCCTCATGAATGTAATGTAGGCTAACCTTCGAAACTTGCTTCTTATTAATTATTAAAATGAGTTGAGAGTAGTATTGTGTGGTTTTGTAGGGTAGATCATAAAAGCCCACAGAATTCTGCTTGGTTTCCCTCTCTCTCAGAACTTGTTCTATTAAAAGTAAGAAGTCTAAGCCATCCCTAAGGAGTCATCCTAGACAGACCATATGGAGAATACCCATAAGGAAGAGAAAGATGCCTGAAAAAGGGCTCTACTAGACTCCTATTTGAGTTTTGAATCATTATTCCAATTATTCCAGATGAAATCATTTGAAGGCATACCCACCCACCTGTTGATGTTGAGCAGTTAATAATTCCCATATTCAGAAAGTGAGGAAATAGTCTCCATCTTTTAAGCCCCAGACAAATCAAATAGAACCAAATTGGGCTATCTCTATTGGGCCTCATGCAAATTAGGAGAAGAATAATGTTGTTGTTTTAGTTTTGGAGTGGTTTGGTGAGTATAATATGAACTGCTAAGCTAATTTAATAAATTAGCTATATAATAAAAACAGACATGCTGTTTATGATCTCCATCACTGGAAGTTAAGATGTGAAGAAATAGAATGTATTAATAACCACTGGGGAAAAAATGACTGATCATAAGAATTCTACAAGATGTCATTCACTTTCAGGGCAAAATATTAGGATGTACAAGAATTCATAAAGGTGTACTTACTTAAGAAAATTAGTAAATGACACTAGCCAAATGACAAATGAATCAGAATGCAGTCTTGGATATAGGGAAAGATGAAAAGGAAAACGGTTGTGAGCTGGGAAATATATACTCTACAAATATACAATGAAATATAAATAAATAAAAGTAATCTTTCTAGGAAAGGTGTTAAATTGGACTCCTGAAACAGAAAAAATGATTCTGTGAAGGAATCATTTGGATAATGAGCCATCTTAGGCAAAACTAAGAGTTGGAGAGGGGAAAAAGATACAGAGAAAGAAATGGATTAGAGGGTAAAAAGAAAAGAAAGAAGAAAGAGAAGAGCCAATGAATGTATTCCAGAGGCCTTAACATAGTCATTTTGAAAATAATAGGTACTTTGTTTTAAATTATGGGAAAGAAATATTCATTTGATTTTGAGAGAAATTAAAGGGAAGATGACCATTAAGGAAATAAAAATTACAGAAAACCTTTCAAAATAACAATGGGACAAATGTACTAACCATTGCAAATAAGGGGAAGAAAAGACAAATACAATCTAAAATCAGATAATAGACATAATGTAAAGCTATTTCTTCTAACATGACCAGTCTAAATGTTACATAATTAGAGCTAATTAAAACTCTCTTATAAGCTTCAAGAAATGCACTTAAGACAAAATCATAATGAAAGATTTAAAAGAGAGACTAAGCAAGTGAGAGAGAGAAAGAGAGAATATCAGTGAGCCAAAATGGTAGTATAAACATCAGGCTGTTTGTATTTCAGATAAAATTTCTGAAAAGGAGACAATGAATCTTCATTTAAAGATACAAGTAAAATTTTTAAGCTCTAACAATTGTAAACTTGTATGTATAAAATAACAAGGCAGTTAATTATACAAAGCAAAGAATATCAGATATTCAAGGAAAAACTTTTAAAAATAAAGTTAAAGAATTCATTTCCTCCTCAGTTTTTGGAAAACGTCGGTCTTTTTAATGCCTCTCAGCTTCGTTTACACTGAAAGCACCAGCCTTCATCCTAAATGCCTCCCAATAGTCCTGGAATGCAGAAGCTCTTTAACTCCAACTGTTGCTACCTCTCCTTTTATATTACTAGTTAATGGTAGTGTAAGGCCAAGTCAGATCCTTAGGATATACAAAGCCAGTTATTTTCTAGGGTGGAACTTTAGTAAGGGGTTGCTAATATCAGTTTATTTCTTTCTTAATAACTTACCTTAGTAGATGTGGGTGGTATCAATGAATCTAATTTGTTCAGAAAGATGTTTTGGGAGATTTTATGCATTGCAAAGGAGCTTATGGCATTTAGGAGTGAGGCCTTCTACTGCTTTTTAGTTCCCTACAGAATGTAATTCAGTGAGGCTCCATTAAGAAAGTATGGAGTATGGTAATTAACAAAATGCCATTTCGATTTTAACATTTACTGAAATGTTTTAAATTTTATTTTGCTACCTTGATCTTATTGATACATTTTAATAAAAACATGTTTAATCTCTCCTTGATGACTAAGGTTACTATTTATTGCTCTCAATATTAGAAATAAAATATTCTGTAAATGTCTGTTAGGTCCATTTTTTCTATAGTCCCACTCAATTTGAGTATTTCTTTGTTGATTTTCTGCCTAAATGATCTGTCTAGTTCTGTCAGTGGGGTGTTCACATCCCTGGTTATTATGATGTCATTGTTTCTTTCTTTCCTTATATCTAGTAGTATTTATTTATTTTAAGAATCTGGGAGCTTCTGTATGAGGTACATATATATTTAGAATTTTTATATATTCTTGTGGACTTTATCTCTGTATCATTATATAAGGCCCATTTCTCTCTCTCTCTCTTACCATTGTTAATTTAAAGTCTTTTTTTTCTGATATAAGAGTAGCTACTTCTGCTCACTTTGGTTTTCAATTGGATGCAATATTTTTCCACTCCTTTATCTTGAATTTATGAGAATCTTTGCAAGTTAAATGGGTTTCTTGGAGATAGCAGATAATTAAGCTGTGTTTTTGTATCCACTGTGTCAATCTATATTTAATATTAGACATTTAGACCATTTACATTCAATGCTAATATTGATATTTTACATATTGTTCTGATCATTGTATTGATTGTTACCTAGTTGCTTTGTTTTCTCCCTTGTGTTGCTTTTTTGTGAGACCTGTGAGATTTAACTTTCAGATGTTTTTACACTGGTGGGTGTATCTATTGTACTGTTCCATGTACAAAGCACTTTTAAGCATTTCTTAAATGTGCAGGTCTAGTACAAATTCCCGTATTATTTGCTTATCTGGGAAGGATTTGATTTCTCCTTCATTTATGAAACTTAATGTTGCAGGAGACACATTTTTTGGCTGGCAGATATTTTGTTTAAGGAAACTAAAAATAGGACCTCAATTTCTTCTGGCATGTAAGATTTCTACTGAGAATTTGTTGTTAGTCTGATGGGTTTTCCTTTATAAGTTACTTGATTCTTTCATCTGGCAGCTCATATGATTTTCTCCCTCACTTTGACTTTGGCCAGACATGACTATGTGCCTTGGTGATGTCCTATTTGCCATGAATCTACCAGATGTTCAATGGCCTTCTTGTATTTTGATGTCTACATCTCTGGTGATACCAGGGAAGTTTTCCTCCATTACTTCCTCAAATAGGTTTTTTATGCTTTTTGCTTTTTCTTCTTTTTCATCAGAGTTATCTGTGATTCTTATAATTGTTCATTTTACAGAATCCCATATTTCTCATAGAGATTATTTGTTCTTCTTGATTTTTTTTCCCTTCATTTTGACTGGCTGGGTTAATTCACAGGCCTTATCCTCAAGCTCTAAAATTCTTTCTTCTGCTTGGTCTAGTCTGTTGTTAAAATTTTCCACTATATTTTGAAATTCCCTAAATGACTCCTTCACTTCCAGAAGTACTGTTATATGTTTTTCTTATATTACCTAATCTTTGGAGATTTTTTCCTTCTTGTCCTGAATTATTTTTTGTTGTTGTTTCTCTGTGTTGGTTTTCAATATTCTCTTCATGCCATTGATCTTACTTGCCATCCATATTCTGACTTCATATCTACTCAGGCAGCAATAACAAGTGCCAGGGGCCATGGGTGCATGTACAGCCAGGTTCTGTGGCAGCAGTAGCTAGATGGGGTCACCTAGGCAGTAGCAGCAGGCATGGGGTCTGTGGGTGTTTGCTCTGCCTGGGTCCCCCAGTGGCAATGGGTGTGCACAGCCCCCATGTAGTGTATGAGAGCTCCTGGTCTCCCTTCTTCCCCTACCTCCACATAGCAGGTGCAATGAGGAGGTGGCAGCAATGGAGCTGTTTCCCAGGTAAATGTGGCACTCTGGGACTGGGACCACAATATTGTGCCAGCCGTATGGCTCAGGTATCAGAAGACAGTGTGACTCTACTATGTCTTATCTCCAAAGCAATGCCACCACACAATTCCCAGGCAGTTCCCTCTGTCAGTCCAGAGGCCTGCTAGGTGGAGGGGTCCTCCTGCAGATCAGATTGTAATGTCTGCTAGGAAAGTGTGGGGCCCTGGAATCTCTCCTTTGTCCCTTCCCTTCATGTAGGTGCCTTCCCTGGGCAGTTCCAATCTCACCAAATGGGTCACCCTAAGTCCCTCTCCCTCACTTTGAGTGTCTCTCTGTTGATTCCCAATGCTTTCTCTTAGATGATTGATCCAAAGGTGAATATTAAGTTGCCACTTCTACCCTTTCCATGACAATGGCATATGAAGGCTGCTTCTAGTGGTTCACTCCCCCCAAAATAGAGTTTTTCTAAAGAGCAATAAACAGTCATTCTCCCTTTATTGTCTTTGGAAGAGGCCAACCATTCTGACAAAATTGGGAGTGGTCAATTGCTCTTCCTCTTTTAACCCAAGTAATGGTGGTTTATTGTCTCCTGTGTAAAAGCCATGGACTAATGTGCTGTACTCTGCCAGGATGTAGAGAAAGGAATTGGAAACAGATGACAAAGGTAAGTCGAGCCAGAGCAGAATGACAAAAATATATGAGTTCTGTATGCTTCTGGGAAACAATGCAAAAGGTTGGCTGGGGTTAAATAATCATTGTGATACTTAGTTTTAAAATGAAAAGGACTGAGTCTTAAGAACAGAAATGACTTTTAATAACTGAAGGTGACAGAAAAAAATGTACAGACTCAGACTGAGCTGTCACTGAAGATGACTGCCATTCAGCAGAAAAGAGGTGAGAGGTGGATTACAGATCACAATTGGTAGAAGTTATTGGAAAAATAAAATCATTCTATGTTTATACCCCTATGAGTTAAGACTGTTCAGTCAAACTGATTATACTTATTTGCACACTGTCACTTGTGATTTGTCTCTTTGCTCTAAAAATAAGTGTCAAAACAATGCTGATTAATTATAGTCTGGTGAATGTATTCTACATCTTAGAGGTTGTATTGGTCATTGATATGTGGAGAGGGCATCTTCAGTATATAGACTAATTGTTTCTATCACTCATAAACTAAGACCTCTAGAAAGACAACATGTAGTTAGTTGTAGCTGGATTATAAGGAGTTCAAAAAAGTTATAAACATTACTGCAGTAGGAAAAAGTTGAACCTGTAAATATAAAGTGGTATTAGGAAAACTTTAGGTCACTATTTTTGCATGTGTGTGTGAGCCTAATGACATTTTCAGCTATCTTGAAGGTAAGTGAGCTAAATAAGAAACTGATTTTTAAAGTTGTGTCTATCAGCTAGTATAGCAAAAAATAACTCAATTTAAAATCTAAGGTGAAATAAGCAGTATCTAAATTGGTAATATATCTTTAATCTGGGCCAAGCCCTTAGTACTTCTCTGTGTTTGATATGAATTCAATAAATATTTTTGAACCTCTTAACAAATATTATCGTACTATCATAACTTCTTGACGGCTCAGGAAACCTGATTTCAACCCTTCTATTTTGATGTCTAGAGGAATTTGATCATATTTACTGGTCCAGGTATCTTAGTTTCTAGGGAAAGCTGCTTTCTGGTAGGATCTTTTAGTCAGATATTTGAGCAGTTACATTATTTTCATATCAGATATTCTGGCTCAAAAATCCTACCTATGGTAAGTGTTACAAATTCTACTCTGGAAATGATTATTTATATAAATTAATCTTCAGAGAAAAGTGAAATGACTTTTTTTCCATTTCTGAATTTTATTACATATGTTGACATGCACTAATTTACAAATTATGAATTTCTCAGTGATAATACTTTTATAATAAATAATTTTTAATAAATTAAGAGAAATATAAACATATGCCATTGTGTTTTGAAGAAGGAGACTAGTTTGCATCTTATTGTTGGTTGTATCAATCTGTACCTTAGTAATTCATTTTCAGGTGTATATAGTTAAAACTGATAATTTTTCAGAATGAATTTCTACAAATATAGTACTTTACATACTGTGTAACTGATATTATCTGCAGTGTTAAGATACATTCCAAAAAAGCCTCACAAAAAATTCATTGTTTATCTTTCTCCAACTTGATTTAAGTTCAATAAAGCTAATAAGAAAAATGAAATGCTTCTCCCAAATAATCAGAATTGGTTTTCCAAAAATGCATTGGAATAAAAGTATGCAACTTTGAGAGATCATAAGAAATTTTTAAGAATATTGTTTACTTAGAAATTTATAAAGCAAGAGGATATTTAAAAATAATTTTAAACATAGAACAACCAAATTATATTTGTTTACATAATAATAATTAGAGTTGAGGATGAAAATAATCAGAACTGATGTAATAGCATAATAAAGATCTTGATAAATTCTAGGCCTTGTAGTAAGTGCTTTGTATACATTTGCATATTAATCCATAAGACAATAGTGTTATGAAGTAGGTATAGAGATGTGCTAGAGTAGCTTATACTGGCTTATGAAAGAAAGCCAGTAGTTAAATTCTCAGGAATTTTATAAATTGGTCTATATCACATTGGTGGTTTGAATTTGGCCACAGTGAAATTTATTTACACCATGGAAATTAATAAACAATACAAAGGAAGGCTTTTTTCCCTTTAGAGAACTAGTTGTTAAACATTTCTCAACATGTTACTGGGTAGATACTATTGTTATTTCTATTTTACAAATGAGGGGATTGAGATACAGAGGAGTTAAGTAAGTTTCCCAAAGACCCAAAACTAAGCCAACATTGTAAAGAATGAATTCAATCTAGGTGGCCTGATATCCTGCTTTTATAAGTAAAAAATTTAAAAAATTCTGATAAATAATCATTCTAGGCTGTTGCTGACTCCTTCCAGAAAATCCTATGGCTTCCCCTTCTCCATAGAGAGCAGTTGTTTCCAACACGTGGTCAGAGCCTGCCTGAAGCTTAGGCTAAGATTCCACTGGAAACATAGTTGATCCATTCCATGGCCAGCCTGTTTCACACAAGGCTTCATTCCCACTGCCACAATTTTGGGCACCATCTCCTTTCTGCTGGATGATGGCAAGACCTCCTTCTAGGGTTGCCTCCTTGGATCTATTCTTCTCTCTGCAATCAGAGGACCTTCAAAATCACAAGCCTGATCATGTCACTTGATGTTTAAATGCTTTCAGAAGTTCTCCATTATTCTCAGGATCAAGTCCGAATTTTCTGGTCCTTGGTGATCTGGCTCTTGTTTATCATTACACTTTATTCTTGTCACATTCAGTCCTATATACTATTCTATATACTGAGGTATCTGTGGTTCCTCTAATGTCTGCTTCTGCCTCTGTACCAGTTATTGTCTCTCATGTTTCAATGTCTTTGCACCTTTTCTTGAGCTGTAGTAGTTCTTGAACATTCTTAGTTTTCCAGGCAGCACAATATAATCATAGGAACATTTTCTGCATGTTAAAAATATAACTTGACAAGTATTAACATTTTGTGTGTATATATATATATATATATATATATATATATATATACACACACACACACACATATATATCCACATAAGTATGTTTTTTCTATTGTATAAGATGTAGCTTTAAAAATAGTATCCACAACTTTCTCTTTCATAAGTATTGATTTCTGTTTAGGTAATTTGCATTTATATATATATTTTGGTTCCTTTTCCTTCTTTCTATTGACCTTATACCCCACCCAAAATTGAATTTCAGACAAATGTAGAAACATGCAATACTAGGGGAAAATTATTTCCAACCTCTATTTCCTGTGACTGTATTTCATTTTTAATATTACGACTACAAAAAATGGACCTTTGAGCCTGAGGTCCATTTTAGCATTTCAATGTGACTGACACTATTATTCAGCGAATATCTATGGAATCAAATAAAAGACTAAAATTTCCATTCAATCAATGGGAAAATTGTGTTTGCCTGCTCAATGCTCTCAGCTTTTTATAATGTTGTCTAAAATGTTCAGATATCTAAGTACTCATATTCTAATAAATAGATGAAAGGAAACAAAAGCAGTTAATAAAAGATGTTAATTAAAAAGTCTACATAGCTATAAAACAACCAATCCAAGTAAATAGAGTGACTCAAATTTGATAAAATGTATGGGTGAGAGAAGGGATACGTTGAAAAAAAGGCCTGAAAGGATGAAAATGCAAATGTGAATCATGATTATAGCTGGCTGATGGAATTACCAGGAACTGTAATTTATTTGGTGTTTTTCAAGCGCAGCTACATTTACCTGTTGTCATCTGTAAACACCTGTAATACAGACACATTTTGGTTATACACACACATACACAAACTATATTTGCAATTAAAGGAAAGGAGCGATAACATGAAAAAAATTGAAGACTGAGAACTCAGATAAGTACTCAGTGCGGTTCATATTAAATCAAAATTAAGCAATGAATTAAACTTTTAACTTCAATGAAAAGAACTCGTCTTAATTTTGGAATTGTGGAATATTAGAGTGTTGGAAGGTGTTTAAAACATTTACCGCTGCTTCCTTTATGGTGGGAAATATGAGTTACGAGGAAAACTGAGATGCTGAGTTTTTAATGATGGAAAGGGAAAAAATTCAAGAAAAAACAAAAAATACTTCTTAGAAATGGTGGCAATTTTTGTCCAGGAATACGCAACTTGGAAGATAACTTTTCAACCTAAACTCAAGGACTTTAATATTCCTTCCATTTCAGCTGCAGAACAAAAGTATTTGTAAAAGTTATTCAAAAGCAGAAAGGAATTTGCAAAGCACATTTGAATTTAAGGTGGATTTTGTATATCTTGCTATTTTAATTGGCTGCAGATGAAATAGGAAAATAGGAGAACAACTAAAGCCATAAAATATAGCTGATCAAAAACTGTATTCAAGATATAAAGTCTCCATATTCTAAGGGCTAGACATGAAGCAGTTTAAGTGTCCATGATTAGCATATTGTTTTGTGATGTTGTCACAGGGCAGTATGGTTCAGCGTAGAAAGGAGAAATAGGCAAGATGGATTAGAGGGAGGGTAGAACCAGCAGAAGTAAAAAAGGATCTTCACTATTCCTAAGCCTTCACCACAACTGATACTAGGAAACTAGTAAACTGTATTTACTGAATATTCCTATACACACACTCATATTTGGATTTTTATATATACACACAATGTGTTTGTGTGTCTATGTGTGAACATAGAGAGACTATTTGTATATCTATATCTATAGAGCTGTCCAGCTGTCATTCTCTCTGTTGCAGAATAGTATACAAGCATACTCCATTTTAGGATAATTTGCTTATGTCCATAATCTATGGAAAGAGATGACTTCAGGCTGAACAAAGTCTGTAAAAAAATATAGTTTTAAAGATCAAAGAACTAATTTTTTTTTTTTTTTGAGACAGAGTCTCGCTTGTTGACCAGGCTAGAGTGAGTGCCGTGGAGTCAGCCTAGCTCACAGCAACCTCAAACTCCTGGCCTCAAGCAATCCTTCTGCCTCAGCCTCCCGAGTAGCTGGGACTACAGGCATACGCCACCATGCCCGGCTAATTTTCTATATATATTAGTTGGCCAATTAATTTCTTTCTATTTATAGTAGAGACGGGGTCTTGCTCTTGCTCAGGCTGGTTTCGAACTCCTGAGCTCGAGCAATCCGCCCGCCTCAGCCTCCCAGAGTGCTAGGATTACAGGCGTGAGCCACCGCGCCCGGCTTCAAAGAACTAATTTTAGATACTTAATGTACTATCAATAGAATTGTGCAACTAATTCCGTATGGATACTGCAGAAGTCATTCATGACTTCCATGTTCCACGTTTTATTAATAGAAGTGAGTGGGCCAGCAAATATTTGTCCTATTAACAAGAATAGGGGGTATGAGAATAGGAGGATCAGGCTTAAATGGGAAAGGACATGATTTCATTCATTTATGCAATGTGACTATATTAAGATTCTATTTTGAGTTCTGCAATGTATTAAACACTGGATACGAAGACACGGTTCTTGCACTCAAGCAGCTTACTGAACTGAGATCATGGAAATTAATGGAGAATCGAATATCAAGGAAAGAAAGGCCAAATTTGAGAACAAGTGTAATCACAAGGTATTTTTATGACTTAAATCAGTGACCCAAAACATTTTCCTTTGCAAAAGGCTTTTGAATTGTACAGTTTAGATGGTACACTTCAACTGATTACACTGAATTTACATTTACTATGCTACTTACTTGGTGCTTGTTAAGGACATATTAATATCATCATTAGACAAATTTCAATCAAGTTGCGATACAAAGCATTTTTTTCTTTTGAGCTAGGTTATGTGAAACTTAACAAGTCTTCACTTCGACATATTATACCTTTATCATCGTGGTGATCTCTTAAGCTGTGTATTCTTTTCATCTATGCTTGCAAAAGCAAAATACATGCTTGATATTAGGTCAAATTGCATGTTGATCAAAATTTGATGATATAGTTATAAAAAAGTTGTAACATCCCATTTGTGATATGGTAGACCAGCTGAGGAATTATGGTTAAAATGTTTCTAGACTATCTACATCTATTTTTTTCCTGATTTCATGTTAAGTAAACACATTTTTAATTCGCTCAAGAAAGATTAGTCTTAAGAAAACATGCAAATTCTATCACTAAAAAGACATAATTCCCATTGCAAATTAGTGAACTGTAATTCTTGGTTATGCTGTTGAGTATAGCTGACATGAATCATTTGTTGAAGATCATTTGTTGATCAGCTTTTTTATACTGGTGACTTCAAGTTTATGTACTTTCATATATCAAGATACAGAATTGTGGTGAGTTTATGTTAGGTATATAGCAAGGGACCTCTGAGACTCTCCTAGGGACAAAAAGTTGGTGCCTTGCCTTGGTCCTGCTTTGAGAAATTGCCCCACCTGGGAAGAAGAACAAGGGTGGTCCTGTCTTGGTGTGGCCCCACCTTAATCCTGCTCTGAGCAATTGCTTCATCTGGGGGAGGAGGGAATGTTCTATTAATCCACCAATTAGAACTTGGTATGCCAACTGCAAAATAATGCAGGAGCACAACAGAGTCTGGAAGATGATCTAGGACAACTTAAGGCTAATTCTCATGTTGTTAGCTTAAATCTACATTGTGGTTCATCCTCCCCCAAATGGGCTTTCAGAGAGGCTCATGGGAGATCTGCATGCACAGTAAGACTCAGGTCATATAACACCCAACTGTCCATCAGAGTGGTTCATGGTGATGTCTGAACCATGAGGATGACCTAATCCAGACACTATAAAACAAGACCCAGACCATAACCAAGGCCTTTCTGGTATGACAACGTGCCCGTTTGTCATTCTGTGGCAGACATATCTTGCTCTGTAAACCTATCTTTTGCTCTTGCTATACAATCCTATCTTTCTCTCTTTAAAAATATCCTTGTTCATGTTTACCTTGCTTTTGGTGTGTCTGGTCATTCTTCAGCCAAGAGCCCACCAAGAAAAGACATTGCAGCCTGCTGAATAATATTTATGTTGCCACCCCATTGTCAAAACCTGTCAGAGAAGCCAGGAGGCTTTTCTTGATGAGGTATATGTATCAGCTTTCAAACTGTATTTTTGAGGGTTAGGAAATGTACACATATTTACAATGTGTCATTGTGAATTCATTGTAGAATAGGTCCCAGTGAATACGCAATGAGTATATCGTTCTGCTACTGGATGAATGGATGTCCCTCAAGTTTTAGAGTACTCACCTTTATGAAATTATTAGTGAGAAAGAGAGAGTATGCAGAATTAACTCACTTTGATCTTTAATTTTCTTCTGCAACTTCTGAGTCTTAAATATTCTTTGCATTCTGAATGCCAGAAATCAGGATTTACATGAAGCACTGTAAAATATGAGTACTCCATATTCCAGAATCCCTTAGCATCAGTATTTTTCTTTGGCTGCCTAATGATCAGTAACAATATTATATTTTTATCTTATTTTTTCAATATATTTTATAACGGAATCTTCAGATAAGTGAAGGATTATTAGCTTCTTAAAATTAATTTCTCCTTTGTAGTAAGCAAGGTAATTTGAACCTATACTTAAATATGAGCTCTGATACATGTAAATGTTAAATTATTGGGTAGTTGAAGAAATTGCCATGGAATTAGCTTACTTAAACAAATATTTGACTACTTAACTTTTATTTATAGCACTACTTGTGTGAAACTGAGGGAAATCAGAATATTTTACACCAAAATATGTTTCTTTGACATATTTTGAGATGGCTGCCAAAATCCAGCAGATAGAAGTAATGCTGCAAAGCTGTCTTTTGTCGGGGAAATCTGTATCTGTAGAGACTCTCCATTAATGCAGCCAGGTCTTTCCTTAGCTAATCTAGGAAAGATTAACTGAAGGGTTTGACACCTTTAAAACTCTGAAAAGAAACATTTACCATCTATTCTCTCTGAGAGTTGCTACCTATGAGGCTTCATCTACATAACAAGACCACCTTTGCTAGCCAAATTTCTTCTTTTCTCCCTCACATAAAATCTGTTCTGCTACAATCCAAGGCCCCATTTTCTTTTTCTTTTTTTTTTTTTTTTTTTTGGGAGACAGAGTCTCACTCTCTTGCCTGGCTAGAGTGCCATGGCAACAGGCAGGCTCACAGCAACCTCAAATTCCTGGGCTCAAGTGATTGATCCTCCTGCCTCAGCCTCCTGGGTAACTGGGACTATAGGCATATTTTTTTTTCTATATTTAGTTGTTTGGCTAATTTGTTTCTATTTTTAGTAGAGACAGGATCTTCCTCTTGTTCAGGCCGGTCTCCAACTCCTAAACTCAAGCAGTCCTCCCGCCTCAGCCTCGCAGAGAGCTAGGATTACAGGCTTGAGCCACCACACCCAGCCCCAAGGCCCCATTCTTTATAAGCTTCTGTACCTCATTGGTAGGTTGAGTCTTCATTCTGAAGGTTCCCATGTATAGATATTAAGCAAATTTCATATGCCCCTTTCTCCTATTAACCCATTTGCCTCATGTCAGTGATTTTTCAGCAAACCTTTAGGGGGCTGAGGGCTTTGATCCCTACAAAACTCTTATGGCATCAAGAAGAAAAACTGATTTAGTAATTTAAAAATAAGTTTGTATCAGATACTTTTTTTTTTTTTACCATTAAAAGTTTAACATAGTAAATACATAAACTAGTAACATAGTTGTTTACTAGCATTAGCAGATATTGTATACTGTACGTAATTGTATGTGCTGTGCTGTAAGTTTGTTTATACCAGCAGATATAAAATGTAACCAAAATGTTTGTACTCTCATAATTTTCTGAAACAAAAAAAAGAAAAAATATACAAGATAAAAAAAAGACTAGATCAGTGTTACCCAAACTTTAGTCATTCTTGTATCGTATATTTTTGAAATTCATCTATTTAATTTTCTGTATAGGAAATTAGCAAACAAAATGAGAAATTGTTACTTTGTATTAAAATGACGAATAGTTTATGGGCTAAAACTTTATTAAGAGGTGAAAGAAAAATTGAGGCTTAGATTTAGGGGCCCTAACATTTCTTTGCTTAACCCCCTCAAATAAAGCCAATAAAATAAAGTAAAAAGGTTGTGATACATTTTTCTAGGAGCAGAAAATTCCTCAACAGTACTTGCAGGAAACACAGCACCTCCCATTCTTAAGAAATCAAGTTGTTGGGCACTTGGGTTGTTTCCACATCTTTGCAATTGTCAATTGTGCTGCTATAAACATTCGAGTGCAGATGTCATCTTTATAGAATGTCTTTGGTTCTTTTGGGTAGATGCCCAATAATGGGATTGCTGGATCAAATGATAGATCTACTTTTATCTCTTTGAGGTATCTCCATATTGCTTTCCACAGAGGTTGCACTAGTTTTCAGTCCCACCAGCAGTGTATGAGTGTTCCTCTCTCTCCGTGGATTAATAAAATGTGGTATATTTATACCATGGAGTACTATTCAGCGATAAGAAACAATGGCAGTATGGCACCTCTTGTATTTTTCTGGATAGAGTTGGAATCCATTCTACTAAATGAAGTAGCCCAAGAATGGAAAAATAAGCACCACACATACTCACCATCAAATTGGTTTTAACTATCAACACCTAAGTGCACATATAGGAATAACATTCATTGGACATTGGGCAGATGGGAGGGGGAGGAGGGGTTGGGTATATACATACATAATGAGTGTGATGCGCACCATCTGGGGGAAGGACATGCTTGAAGTTCTGACTAGGGGGGAGGGTAAGGGGAAGCAAGGGCAATATACATAACCTAAACATTTGCACCCCCATAATATGCTGAAATTTAAAAAAAATTCAGTAAAAGAAAAAAAAAAGAAATCAAGTTATTAGTAAAGGCTGTAATATCAAGAATATTTTAAGTATATAATTTAATTAGATGAATTATATATATACATAAATTATTAATAACAAAAGGAAGTCAAAAGTAACTTGGGGCCAAATAGCAGTAAAATAAGTAATGCTGTCCTGAGATGACCTCCTTTGTGTTTCCCTTGGCTTTAAAGTTGTATAATTTAACTCTCTCTTTAACAGGCTCTCTTTCCAGAGCCTGTACCTTATTCAAGTTACACTCCTATGAAACCTTGTCTCTGTTCTTTAGTCCTCTTCAGTCCTCTCTTAATAACACCATATAATAAGCTTTCTAATCATTCACTACCTTGTATTTTTCAGTCTTGTTAGGTTTAAATGTTTTTTCCCAATTAGGTTGCACACATCTCCAGGACAAATGTTACAGCAAGTGTTAGGGCAGGTGGCCCCGAGGACAAACCAAGCAGCTCAGGAAGAGTCAGACAATGAAAATTTATTTGCCACCAAATTCTGAGCCCTGTCTACCAGATTTTTCCCACTTTTATTAAGTTGGGGTAGTCCAAGGAGTGGGGTATCAGGTTGCTAATGCCAGCCAGGTAATAGGTTAGTATTATGTTGATGCATCAGGTAATAGGGTAGTTGAAGCATCAGGTAATAGGTTCAGTGTTATGCTGGTGAGCCAGGTAATAGGTTAGTTGCTGGGCCAGGTATTAGGTTAGTGTTATGCTGATGTGCGTCTTATGTGAGGGGTGGGGGTCTCAGGTGTCTATTATGCCTAGTAATAGATGGGAGTTTCCTTTATCACAAGGAGAAAATCATTCCCTTCCTCAGGGCTCATCTAAGTATTATGTTTGTCATAGATACCAAATAAATCTTGATTATCAGCTTGAATATCAAAAATATCGAAGATTCATCAGAATTAATTGTTTCTTAAGCTAAAATATAACTGTCCTATAACTCAGGAGGATAATGTAAAGTTACAACATAAAATGTTAAAAGCAGACGAACCCGGTGACTAGAGGATTTTTAAAGCTACCCTTTAGCAGATGTTGATGTATTAAAGTAAGGAATGCTAAGCAGGAAAATAACTTTCAAAGATCATGGCCAGGTGTTGTGGTAAACCCCTGAGGGCTGACAATAAACAGTAAAAAAAAAAAAAAAAAGAAAGAAACAGCAGCAAAACTAATAAGAAAGGCAAAATACACCTCTATAGAATACATCAATTTGCAGATTAACACATTAAATTCCTCAGAATAGCACCCTTAATGATCACTTTATATGGAAAAGCAGGTGTAAGATGTGTCACATTTACATGTCCATATGATTTTATATAATTTATATCTGTCTATATAGATTGGATAATTTATTTAATTGCTTTAATATTTATGATTTTATTATTGTCACCTCAGAGATATTTAAAAAGTTATTATATTTCATTTACCAAGACTATTTACCATCATTCATACATTTTTTTTCCTATCAGTCACTAAATACCTTGCCTATTCTTTTCTTTACGGTCTTTACTGTCATTTTTCCCATAGTCTTAATCATGGCCAAGACTTCTCCCACATCAGCTTGAACCACTGCCTTGTCCTCTCAGCTCCTATTATACAATATCTGCTACCTGTGGTATCACCCAAAAGTCGTGCTTTCGTGTTGTTAGCAATACCTCACATTTTTTCTGTATATACACACACATCAAACTTACATTGATTCTTTCTCACCTATTGTATAAAATCTGAGCACTTTGGTTTGACTTACAGAGATCTCAATAACATGGTACTTATTACTTGCTACAACTTTATTTTTCACTGTCCCTGTGCAATACCACATGAACACATCATGCTTCTCTCCATGTCTATGTATTTACTCGCATTCTTTCTATCTAAATTGTTTTTTAGGGTCCATTTCCATTTCATGATGCTAGTTATGCCTACATTAGCCTTTAGTGATCCTTAAGGCTATGTATAGTGACCACACTTATCTCCAACAAGCACAATGGTATATTGATTTGTTGACTTTTGGTTTTGCACATTTTTGGCCATTTCATCATATTATCTATTTATTTTTACCTAAACTGTATACTTTTTGGAGATAGGGATATTTTCTTATTCTTGTTAACTCTTAGAGTAGTGCTGGGTACATAATATGTATTCAATATATTTGACCTAAATTATTAATATATACTCCTTCAGCTCATTCAGCAATAAAGCATCTGATTGCTGGTATCTGATTGCTGGTATCTGCTTCTTATGTATACTACTAAAGTAGATATTATATAATAACTTATCCTTCCAAACTCTTTTCTTCTCTAGCTAACAGAAATGTATTACAACTCCTGGCTGGTAAGGTAACATAGTTTTCCCTCTAATATCAGATATTATGAAAAATAAAATATCTCAATAAAATCTCCCCTTCCAAAAACCAAAATATTCATATTAAAGCCACTTCAATATATAAATAAGTGTCAAAAGAATAATAGGAATTCACAAATATATATGTGGGAAAAGGCTGGTACCAAGATGTTAAAAAGTTCTCCTACAATTCCATAGTGAAAAGGCAAAAATTAAATATAATTTAAAAAGGGCAGTAGAATTGAGCAGATACCAGCATGCAAATGACCAATAAGCATATGAAAAGAACACATCATTAGTCTTGAGAAAAATGAAAATTGCAACTACAAATGTACAATCATCAAAATGGCCAAAATAGAAAATACTGTTCTACTAAATGTTTGTGAAAATGTGCAACATCCTCTCATGAGGGAAGTAAAATTGGTGAAACCACTTTGAAGAGTTCTTGCAGTTTCTTATAAAAATAAATATATTCTACTTCATTACCCAGCAATGCCAGTCTTAAGCATTTACCTAAAAGAACTGAGGGGAAAAAATCCTGGTTAACCTCAATATGAGAGTAGATAAATTGTTGTAAATTCATAAAATTGAAAACCACTCAGTAATAAAATGAAACAAACTCTCAATACATGCAACAACATGGATGAGTCCCAGTAACACTATATTGAACAAAAGAAGTCTTATATCAAAAACCAAATATCATTAAAAATCCATTTTTATGGCATTGCACAATAGGAGTATAATTTATTTTGAAACAAAAAAATAATAGTGGTTGCCTGGGGGGAGGAGGCAGTGAATGAGGTGAGTACTGACTATAAAGGGGAGTGAGGAAACTTTCTGTGGTGATGTTAATGTTCTTTTAAATATAGCTTGATAGCAGGATGTGTTATATATTCACAGATATATATATTTGTCTAAACTCAGTGAATATAAAGTTAAAATTAATTCAGTTTGTTGTTTGTGAAGTTTACATTAGAATAAAATAAAACTGCAAACAAATATTGACCTCTAATTGTTTACATGCAGATAGATTTAAGGGGGAAGAGTAGAGATACCAAATATTTAGTTTTAAATGCATTAAAGGGTCTTGGTTCAAGATGGCTGACTAGATGGAGCTAGTGCACACACTTCTCCCATAAAGCGGAATCAAAATAATGAGTAGATATTTATGCTTCAAACAGATAATCTAAGAGAGAACACTGGAATTCAACAGAGAAGTGACAAGAAGTGGTGAAAGCAAAGGAGTGGGAAGCCAGACAGCCTGCTTGATCAGGATTGGTGGGGAAATGAGAAAATCTCCCTGACATAGGAAAAGTGTGAGAGATCCCTAGGGCTTCACATTCATGCCATGGACGTTTAAAATTCTGAGCTATGGGAGAGCCCCTCAACCCTCATGGGCCCCCAGACTAATACTGAGAGCTGCCTAGAAATTGCACAGACATTGCTCAAGCTCACGTGGAGTCCCACAGGTTTTGAGTGCTGAGCAGCTGCAGCTTGAAACCATTCAGAAAACCCAGTCCTCACAGGTCTCTGTCCTGCTCTGTGACTACCACTGACACCTCTGCCTCCAGGCCAGAGAGGGAGCATGGAAGTCAGGAACTTTCGTGCACCATAAGGACAGAGACTGCTACCATTGCTGAGGGACGAGGGTGAAAGCAGACTACACCCTCCACAACTGCCTTCTTCCACTGAGAGGGGCCCACCCTCCCTTGTGGCAGGCCCATAGCACAAACACCCTGCCACTACCTGAGCATTCTGCCAGTAGCCAGGGAACCAGCTCTGCTCTCTATATCACAGCCAACACCTAAACTCAAGCCTGGAGACATGTCCATTGGTCCAGTCCTGGATTTGTCTCTCCAAGACTCAAATATGCCATTCAGGGGCCTGAGAACTCGGGATTGCCTAATCTAGCCCAACACTGCCAACACCTGAACACTCAGCCTGGGGTCTAAGGTCAGGCAGATCTAAATTGCCAGCACCACCACAGCTGGTACTCACCTGCAAGTACAAAAGGCAGGGCCCATTCCCCTCTCTGTATGAAGCATCAGCATTCCTGCAGAGAGTAGGTGAGCCATAAAGCTGTCTCTTTTGGGCTGAAGGAAGAGGTTCCACCCCAAGACCATTTCAGCAGAGAGCTGAGGGACAGGTGTTTTCCATGGCTTTCAGTGACATTGTAGCCTGGAAATATATGACATTTTCTGATTGAATTGAAATTCACAAGCCCTGATACAGGGGTATGATAGGGAAGCAGATCATGTTCCTACCAGCCTAAGATATTTAATTAGTTCATCCCCCGCCCCCATGTGGAGACCTCAACACAATTCACCAGAGCTTCTCCCTCTACCCTCATCAAGGCTGGAGCCCTCTCTCATCATTGGGGTATCTGTGGGCAAGATTGGTGGGCTATCCCTGTCCAGCTTTGTCCCCTACTCCAGGGCTGATCAGAAAACTCAGGGCATTGGGCATTCCACAGACCAGCCCATCACCTGAGACAAAAGAGAACACCTCCCATTAAACAAAGATTAAGCACATAACCATCTGTTTCCACCATGGCAGCCTCTTACCCACAAATGCCCCTTACTGGTCTGGAGATGAATTACATAACTCAATAAAAAGCCTGCTGACCAAAGTACACAGTGTTGGGGAATGAGATAAGTTTCCTGAGACCCCCTCAATCCTTGTCCTGCAAAGACAGTGAACCTGCTCATATGCTCAGCACATCACTACTGCAACCAGAATTTGAGAAGGCCACTACCGAAAGGCTATATATAACCAAGAAATTTATAGAGATCCTTGGCCTGCTGAAAGAACCCAGAATTGAAGCCAAGTGATAATACACAACATACATTACAGACACATCCTCAAAGGGGTAAAGGAAATGTCCCAACCAAGTGAAAGTAAATTCAAAAATAAGAAGTGACAACCTCCCTAGATGAGAAGGAACCAGTGTAACAACTCTGAGAGTATGCAGAAACATACTGCTACAGCACCCTTAAAGGATTACAAAAGACATCTAGCAATGGATCATAACCCAAATGAAAATTCTGAAATGCTAAATAAAACATTCAAAATATGGATTTTAAGGAAGTTCAATGAGGTACAAGAGAAAGTTGAAAACCAACACAAAGAAATGAGAAAAGCAATTCAGGATATGAATGACACATTTATTAAAGAGAATTTTTTTTTAAAAAAATATACAGAACTTCTGAAAATGAAAAAATAATTGAAGGAATCACAAACTATAGTGGAAAGCTTTAACAAAAGACTAGACCAAGCAGAAGAAAGAATTTCAGAACTTAATGACAGGTCTTCAAATTAACCTAATAAGATAAAAATAAGTAAGAAATTTTAAAAAAAGAAGGAGTTTCAGGATATATGAGTTTATGTAAAGCATCAAAACCTACAAGTCATAGATATTTCTGAGAGAGAAGGAGAAAAAGTAACAAGTTTGGAAAATCTATTTGAGGGAATAATTGAAAAAAACTTCCTTTGTCAGACTAGAAATGTAGACATCTAGATATAAGAAGTTCAGAAGAACTCTTGGGAGATACACTGGAAAATGAACTTCACCAACGTATATAGTCATCAGATTATCTAAAGCTGATTCGCAGGAAAAATTCCTAAAAGCAGCAATAAAATAAAGTCTAATTGCTTATAAAGGAAATCCCATTGGACTAATAGCAGACTTCTCAGCAGAAACCTGATAAGCCAGGAGAGATTGGAGTCCTATCTTTAGTCTTCTTAAAGAAAAAATAAAATAAAAAACAACTGATAGCCAAGAATTTTGTATTCTGCCAAACTAAACTTCATAAATGAAGGAAAAATGCAGTCTTTCCCAGACAAGCTAATGCCTAGAGAAATTTTCACCACTAGGTCTACCCTACAAGAAACATTCAAAGGAGTTCTAAACATAGAAACAAAATTATAGTATTCACCACCATAAAAACATAAGAAAGTGTTTTGGCTTGTCATTATCTTTCCCATTTTTATGAAACCATGGATAAGTCCAAAATTTGTGTTATTTTTGAATATGAGTTCTGTCATGGAACCAATGCTGCACAGACTATTGGAAATATCAATGGAGTGTTTGGGAAGGATGTGGCTAATGAATGCACAGTACATCAATGGTTTGAGAAGTTCTATTTTGGTGATTTTAATATTGAAAATGATCCACATGGGTGACTTGAGACCAATGATAAGCTGAAAGCTATAGTGGAAGCGAATCCATCTCAACCTACTCCTGAATTAGCAGCAAGGTTTGATGGTACTATTCCAACAATATTGTATCATTTGAAATAAATCAGCAAGATTAAGAAGTTGTATAGATGGGTTCCCCATGAATTAAACAAGCATCAGAAGAGATATCATCTGGAAGCTTGCCTTTCTTTGCTGTCATGACATAAAGGCAAACCATTTATATACCATATTATTACATGTGATGAAAAATGGATTCTCTTTGACAATCATAAGTGTTCGACACAATGGTTACATAGCAATGAAATGCTGAAAGCCAGTCTAAAACCGAATATTCATCACAAAACGGTAATGGTGTCTGTTTGGTGGTCCAGCACTTATATTATCCACCAAAGCCTCAGGAAACCTGGTCAATTGATTACAGTGGATGTCTACTCCAACCAATTGGATGAAATGACGAGTATGTTTGCAATTAAGTAGCTGAAATTGGTCAATAGAGACACTGGCCAATGATCTTGCAAGACAATGTTGCTCAACCCCATGTTGCACAAACAATGCTTCTCAAACTATAGCAGCTGGACTTGGAAACTTTCTGTCATCCACCGTATTCACCAGACTTTGCACCAACTGACTACCACTTCTTCCAGGCTTTGGACCACTTCTTGCAAGGAAAAATATTCAATTTTCAACAAGCTTTGGAAAACAGCTTTTGTAATTTCATGGCCACTTCCTTTCCAGGCTTCTTCACTGGTGGCATAAACAATCTACCATTGAGATGACAAAACTGTGTTGATAGTTTAAGCTAATACTTTAATTAATTGTATTGCTTCTTGTTTCAGATATAATAAACTACACTTTTGATTCGAAATTGGATATTTCATATTTAATGTCCTAATAGTTGTTATAAATATATTTTAAAATTTGTATTATTTTTTATTGATTTTTCTCAAATATTTTTCATCTGTAGTTGGTCGAATTTGTGGATGCAGAACCCATGAATACAGAGGGCCAACTGTATTTCAAAAATAACAGGAAAATTGATAATTGACATAACCTCTAATTCAATTGATAATTTGCATGATCTCTTATGTTAATTTTCTATATTCAATTTAATAGCAAAATATGCTTCTTAATAATTAGAATAAAGAGATTTTTGAAAATATAGAACTGAATACACATACACATGAATCATGTCTACATACAGTACATATATAGATATCTTTAGCTGAGTATATATCATAAAACTCATATATTTTTAGTAAATTTATAGAGTTTGAACTCATTATCATGATCCAATTTTTAAAAACATTTTCATTATTCCAGGTTCCTCATAACCAATTGCAGTCAACCTGTATTTCTACTTCCAGGCAACCACTGATTTACTTTCTGTCTCTATTGATTTGTCTTTTCTGAACATTTTGTACACATGGAATCATACAATATGTACTATTTTGCTTAATACTTAGCTTCATTCATTTAGATCAATGTTTTTAAAATTCATCCATGTTGTAGCACATAATAACAAGTGTTGACAAGGAGGTGGAGAATCAGATACCTTCATACATTCCTGGTAGGAATGTAAAATGGTGAAGCAAGCCACTTTGTGTAAACATATTTTGACAGTTTCTTAAAACCTTTCTAAAAACATCAAATTCCCAAGTGAACTAGCAATTACACTCCTATGTATTTACCCAAAAAAGATGAAAACATAGTCCACAGAAAAGAATTGTACTTCAATATTCACAGCAGGATTATTCATAATAACCAAAAAAGTAGAAACAATACAAATATTCCTCAACTGGTGAATGAATAAATGAAAACGTGGTATATTCATAAAATTATTCTACTACTAAGCAACAAGATGGACATATGTTTCAAAGCAGCTACTACTATCAAATTCTTAAATTCAGTAGATTCATGTGTTACTTTTTATTTCATTGACACTTATTCTGTAACAGCAAGCTTCCATTTCTATAAATTATAGATTTTTTTACTTTATAGCTTCATAAGATTATTTAAAAGGTTTTTTTCAATTAAAAAAATGGGAAACTATAAGTTTGAATTTGTCATTAATTTTGAAGTAAGAAATGTACTGCAGGGGCATTTAGGCTTCTATGTGAAAGCAAAGTCCAAAGCTCAAAACTTCTCTCATTTTAGAAGGTATCAAAACAGGAATGATAGTGAATGTAAAAAGTCTACAATCCATTATTTTGTACATGGTGATTACATTTAACTGCTTTTAAGGGGACAGCCACTTATACCTAGCTATATATATCAGAATCTCCTGGGGTATTTGCATAATGTATAATTTCCATAATGTATAATTCACCTCTGGAGATTTTGATGAGTCGGTTGGGCATGGAGTCCAGCAAACTGTGATGTTCATATTTGCTGTAGATGGTTCTGATTTAGCTACCCTGTGGCATGTGGGAGCCTCTGTTATAAGTGAAAAACCATCAGATATTTGCTTCCAGTGAGGACTAACATCATGCAGAATTCCAACCACAAGAGTCAGTAAAATGTTGTTTAAAATATTCTAGATAGAGTATGAAGGAAAGCTGATTACCTCCAAAGACTTGCTAATTATTGTAAGTATTATATACAGCATATACTGGTAAAAGAAAAAGGACTGCATAGCAATTTGGGTTTATGAATTTTCTGCACAATAAGAGCTAATTATAGTTTTCCTGTTTCTGCAAGAAGCATACTTACAGACAAAGCTTCATTTTGAAAAAGTGTTCTTTAATCAATGCAATCAGTCAAGTCAACAGATATTAATTGAATACCTTCTTTACATGAGAGACTGTGGGAAATGATCAGAATAATGTATTTTCCTAGATTTTTAGAAAATTTATAATCTCTTTGTAGCTCTAAGGCATATAGTCAAATAAATCTAATAGCTAACTAAATGTAAATTCTGCTATGATATTAAATAATGAACATTTATTGAATACTTAGTATATCCTAATCATCATGGACATTACATGTGTTATATGTTTAATTGAAAAAAGAAGAAGTAGGAAAAATTTTTATTATCATTATATAGATGAGGATACAAAGATTCTCCAGATGGTAAATGGTGGAAGGAGGTGGGGCAATGGTTTCTCTAGCTTCAATGCTTGAAAGCACTGTTGTATAGACAGAGACATTTCAAAGTTCAAAGGAAATTTTCATTAGAGCCAATTGATCTTTTTTAGAAGGGACAGGAAATAAAAGTAAAGGAAAAATGTCTTCCTAACGCCAGAATAGATGTTCTTGAAGTTTGTATAATTTGGAAAAGTAGAGGACATGTAAGCAAAAGAATGATGTGAGTAAGCTCTCAAGAATACATTAGAAGTGTCTGAGTAACACAGATGTGCTGGTTTGTAGAGTGTTCAGAATAGGTTTAGGAGCAAAGGAAACCAAGTGTCTGTAAAGGCTTGATTGGATATTGAATGTTGGGATAAAGAATTAAAATTGATCTTATCTGAAATTGGAAGTCATCTTTATTTTAACATGAGTAACAATATCATATACTTAACAAATAATTATTGAACTATCTCTACATCCATGATGAGTACTGGGGGCCCAATGATGAAAAGACAGACACAATCACTATTCTCATGGAGTAGACATTATTGTAGTGGTAGGAATCCAAGTGTGTTTGAATGCCACTGAAGCATTTTAGTAAGAGACCAGCAGGAATTAATTCTCCTGTGAATAAGATTCTTTGCTTCTCTATGGACACAGTCATTCACATAGATTTGTTGTGTTGAGAAACAAAACAATAACTAAACAAGCAAGTAATTATGAATTATAATAATTATCATGAAGGAAATTACTGGGATGTTGAGGTAGAAAATAACTTGGAGCAGAAGGGGAATGGTAGCACTGCCTAACGAGGTGATATATGAGCTGAAATCTAGAGAATAAGAACACATTAGCCATGTAACCTGAAGAGATGTGCTGTCCATAGAGAGCAGCTAGGCAGATGGGAAGTTGTGCAAAGGCCATAAGGAAGAAAAGCTAATTGAAAGTTGAAGAAAAAGAAAAACAATACTAAATGACTGTAGGTAATGAAGGAGAGGAATACTGGCTCAAAATGAATGTGAAAGAATCAGCAAGGGCCAGATCATGCCAAATTTATGGTCATGGTAGGATTCTAAGTGTGTTTGTATATCACTGAAGAGTTTTAAGAAAGGGACAGACAAGACTTCAATTCTCATGTTAATAAGATCTCTTTATTTTGTGGAGCATGACATGGATGGGGTAAGAATGGAAGGAATAAAAGTTAAGTCAATGTCAGGCACAGGGTGATAGTGGCCTAGGGTAGGTTAATGGTAATGCAGGGCTTGAAGCACATTTTCCAAAACAAGTGCATCTATCAGATACAGGAACGTTATTCCTTAACAGCCCATTGAAGTTTCCGTTTAAATGTCTGCTCTTATAGATATGTGACCTAACATTTAGTACACATGACTGGAATTTTAATCATTTTTGTAATTCCATGCACCAGCCCAGTGAGTATGTCGAGGAACTCTGTAGTTTAGACAGGTTGGGTGCAAGTCTTGCTTCTCCATTAGCTGCGTAATCTTGGGTATATTACCTGGACTATGTTGGCTGTACTATCTTCTAATTAGGATAATAATTGAATCTATATGATAGATCTTTTATGAGGAATTAATGGAATAATATATGTGTTTTACAAAGTGATTGTTACTCAGTAAGAGATTAGTAAATGTTAGTTAAGGCCTAATGGTATATGTTCATAGTAGGAAAATAAACCAAAACACGAACAAATAGTATTTGTGAATAAAATAATTATATATGAATTTCTTCTGAGATAATCAGGGTAGTTCATAAATAATTTTCCTTTAACAAAGTATGTGTCATTGTGCATGGCCCCAAATTGCTTTTTTATCCCACCCTGAGGAAAAATCTAGGCTGATTACAGTTCATATGAAAGGGGACAGCATAACAATTTTCAAACCCAAATCTCAAATTTTTCTGAGATGCCATATCCATTATAAAGTTTTGAGAGTTAATTTAATCATATTTTTCTTGTTCTGATAAAATATTAGTTTTATTTCTGGAAAACCTGGAGAAGAGAGTAGTAGTACATCCTACCTGTCAGCAGCACATTCCCTGTGGTATAGATAGGGAAGAAGTCTTTGCCCTATATTTGCAGTGAATTCTTCCTAATCACATCGTAGATTGGTCTCTCTCCTCTCATCAGGGCTGAAGAGAAGGCAACAGAATCTTTACCACTAAACAGAAAAGGCAGAACTTCCATTTTATTGGTTGACTTTAAAACTCATAATAACAACTAGGGCAAAATGAGTAGAAATCTTCTTACATGGTGCTCCAGGAAGGGACTAGGAACTGAGCTATATCAAATGGGGTTATTATTAAGACAAGTCATAATCAACAAACCCCAGAAATTAGTATTGGAAGAATAATAATTTGTGTCCACAGCTCCTGTAATATAGCAAATGGCCAAATCAGAAGACACTGCATGGGTTCAGGAAAAATAAACTGGTTGAGATAAGGCCCGGGGCTTAGACCTCACGATGGGGAGGTTAGGAGGAGAGAAAGAAGTCTGAGCTTATTCTTCTTGTGCTGGTTGAATGTCTTAGGGGCAAGTTAGCTGGTTGAAAAGTATATAACTCAGCTTATCTTTTTCTTTTAAACGCTCCTATCCACTCCTTTTCTCTTGGAATTTGTCTCCTTAAAGACTAGTTGGAGTTGGCCATATTCTCCCTAACTATCACTTTCTTTGTTATCCTCCACCCCCAAAAAACACATAATTCAAAACTTCTTTCATTTATTCATTTAACAAATGTTTATTGAGTACTTGCTATGTGACTGGTACTGTTCTAAATTCTGATGGTAGAACAATGAACAATAAACAAAAGTCCTTACCTCAATCAAAATTACATTAGAGAAAGAGGACAGAGAATTAACAAGGCAAATATTTAAATATATGATATGATAGATGAGAGCTAAAAATTAACTAAAAGGGAGGGGTACACAGCATTTGTGTGTGATTAGTAGTGGTTGGAAATTTAGCTAGGGTGTTTTGAAAGATCTCAGTAAGAAGAAGATATTTGTGTCAAAACTTGAAAGAGCACAGAGGGCAAGGACAATCAAGGCAGAGGGAACAGTAGGTGCAAAGACCCTTCAGAGAGAGTGTGCCTGATGTGTCCAGCCCAAATGGCTGGGTGTCTTAGTTCAGGCTGCCATAACAAAATACCATAGACTAGGTGGCTTATAAACAACATAACCTTATTTCTTACAGTTCTGGAGGCTGGGAAGTCCAAAATCAAGATGCAGTCGGATTCAGTGTCTGGTGAGGGCCTGCTTCCTGCTTCGTAGACAGAGCCCTCTCTCTGTGTCCTGACATGGTGCAAGGGGTAAATGGGCTGTCTGGGACCTCTTTTATAAGGATACTAATTCGATTCCGGAGAGTTCTGCCCTCATAACCTAATAACCTCCCAAAAGGCCCCACATCTTAATGCCATCACCTTGGGGGCTTAGGATTTCAACATACAGATTTTGGGGGACATAGACATTCAGTCCATTACATTGGGGCAGAGTGAGGGGAGAGGTACCAGGAGAAATGTCAGAGAGGAGGGAATATTCCATAAAGCTTTGTAGACAGACAAAAAATTTTGGCTTTAACTTAAAAATCATTTGAATATATCATTCCTGATTCCCACAGGGAAACAAAAGAACAAAACAAAACAACAGTAAAAACAGCAAATTTTCCAAAATCATTTCTAAATCATCATTCTTTTTGTCTGTCTTCTGACACTTATAAGGTTTCCTCTTGTCCTCCTTTTCCTTACTTATGGTATATACAGTTGGAATATATCAATAAATGTGACTTCATGCCTGTGTAGGCATTCATGGCTCAAATGGAAAATTTACACTACTGAAGCCCCTTGGATTAAGTGATTCTACTGAGTGTCCTGTGTAAAGGTTTTTCCTTACAATACATATTTTATTTTGTGGGCTGGAAGCTGAAGCTTGAATTTCCTTGTTGATCCCATCTCAGTTTGTAGCCTCCTTCTGCCAGGCCTCTGACTGTGTTAGATAGTAAATAGATTCAGTTGATATTTTCTTCAAGGTAGTGTGTTCTGATTAGTATACTTCAAGTGGTAATTACATATTGATCTTCTGTCTGAAATTTTTTAATAGGCATAAGCTCTTTGCCAAGGCATAATCTTTTCACAAGACCTTCATGCTAATTAAGGGCAGTCCAGGTTTAAATGCCATATCCCTATGAACTCTACCTAGCAGGGGGATCAGATGCAAAAAGCAGCTGTTCACAACAGCAGCATTTCCAACAATTTATGAGAACTTTAATTTATGGGATTTTATTTTAAAAATTGCATTGTGTGTAGAGACTGTAAAGTCTGTTTCCAATATCCCAGTGGAAACATACAGTCACTGAGGTTTGAAATATCTTAATCTCAAAGAATCATAAAATGCCTATTGCACAGGGACTGCATGAAACAACACGGAGTTTAGTTTCTGATATAGTGAAAGTCATAATACTGAATTCAATAGAAAGTTTGAAAAAGAACATAGCAATTTTATGTTCTAGTTTCTAGAACACCAAGCTTGATGGAAAATCTAAGGTAATGCAGTCACAATTAAAATATAGGTAATATTTTCCAGAGGAAAATAAATTTTTAAAGGAGCTTTAATTTGGGGATGTGGATTATAACTTGGGAAAACTAAACCATATTTTATATAGAATTCACCAAATAGGAATTTTATATTAATGTAATGCTTTTGGTAGAACATAGGATATAGTAAAAAACTTGACATTCTTTCCTTACTTTATTTTTAATCATAACTACATCAGAATGGTATTGAACTGGAAGCAAATGAAATTCTGTGTCTGATGGTAAATCCAATATAATTACCCATTGTGCGGGTACAGAACTCCCCAATTTATAAGCTCTTAATATTGTATCCTCATATTTAAAAATGGAAAATATGAGTAAATACATCAAAATATGTTCAGAGGATTAATTAAGCTAATGCATTTAAGGTACCTAGAAAAGTGTCTAGTAAATATGTTAAGGTCTCAATAGATATTGCCATCTATTATGGTTATAGTGTTCATTTTGTAGATCATTGATTTTCTAATATTTAATGGCTCAGAGAAAGGGATTATGTATAACATTTCACTGGCAGGTAATATTTTATCATGTCTAATCCAGAGGTTTTCAGACCTGGATCAAAATTTAAAACATTTAGGGGAACTGTTAAAACACATTGATGTTTGGTCACATCTAGATTATATGAAACAGAATCCTGGAGTAAAGGCTGAGGTTCTGCATTTTTTAAGAGGTCTTCTGAGGCAGGAAGGATTGAGAATCATTAGTCTAACATACCTTGTTCTTACTTCTGATTGAGCTCATTTTTTTTCCAGGTCTGTCATCAATGAATGTTGTGAGTAGCTTACCAACTTTTGTCACATTCCTGTACACATGTTTAAAGTCTACTATAGTGGGTTGTAATAGCTCTCAGTGGCCCATGTATTCTTAATTCAATTCATTGTAAAATTTGAGAGCTGCTAGAGAATGGTGAGATTATTTTGCAAATGTTTTCATTTGACAAATGAAGACCATGAGGCTAAGAGAAATGAGATGACTTTACTATGGCCTCTGGTGAGTTGGCTATATTATTGTGACCTCAAGAACATGCATTCCTGTCTTCACTGCCCAGTGTTCTTTCCGCTGTGCTACATAACCTGAATTTGCTTATCATTTCCCAAATGTTCTCTTTTCTAATCCTTTTCAAAATTCAGCATCTGTGCCAAACTTTAGATGAATAGTACAGTTAGAGAATTGCCATGCAGTTTCTCTAATCCATGCAGTATATTTGCTTTCTTATCAATCTTGCTGATTCAGACTACAATCTGGAGTGATCGTTAAATTTTTCTCTGCTGGGTTAGCATTTTTACCCTTTAGTCCTCATTTTGTGCATAGTTTCTCCTTTCCACTTAAAAAAATGTAATATTTCACAGTATACCTTGCTATTTTTAATACATTTCTTTATACTTGTGACCTCAAACTGTCATTTGTCATAATCAATAATTTCTGTATTTCCTGTGCTAACTGGTAAAAGTCAATTTATATTTTCTGAAGTCCAATTTTGTGTACTCATATTACCTGAAATGTATGAAGTTTTCACTTCTTATTCAAATCAGTGGTGTTCCTACAAACCAAACCTGATTTTAATAAAAATCTCTACCCACCATGGACTCTGACATCCACAAGAGATTTAACGTCTTTTATAATTTAAATTCCCTGAATTTCTTTATTCAAAATTAATTTTATATTGTTTCTCACCATATTTTTATAATTTTGATAATATAATATAAGTTTCCTCTAGTGATCAAAATGGTACCTAAAAATCCTATGTTTATTAAATCAAAGATACCAGAAGCTACCTTATCCTGGTAGACCTAGTTCTACATCTATTTCAATGAAATTAATTAAAATACTCATAACTTTTTTATTGAAATATTTTCAAAACTTATATTTAAGTCAAAAGAACCTAACATGTTAACATGATAAAATTGAGTGTGAGGGACAACAGATATTTGTGGTTAAATAAAATACTACTAAAGAAATTAAAAATGATATTCAAGAAATATTGTTTACTTGTGTTTTATTTTTTCTTCTGTTCAGACTACACATTGACCTTTTTATTCAGAAAAGTGAATGTCAAATGAATTTATTAATACTGAGAGAAAATAGGACATTAATTCAAAAGTCAAGTAGGAGTAAATATATGTGTGTTAAAAAAGCATTAGCATAAAAACATTTTGACACTGAAAGAGGAAGAATTGCATGATTTTATTGATTTTATTTCTTTAACTTTTTTATTACACATCAAAGTATAGAATATACTCAGAATATATACTATACTCTATATACTTTTTTAATGCGCAAATCATGAGTATAAAGCTTGATGGATTGTTACAAAGTGAACACACTTGTGCACCAAGTCCCCAGATCAAAAAATAAAAGGGTATCAGCAATTTTTAAGGACCCTTTTGTCTGCCTCTAGTCACTCATCACCCCAAGGGTAACCACTCTTTAGCCTTCTCATATCATGGCTCAGTCTTGTCTGTGTTTGAACTTTATATAAATAGAATAATACAGTGTTCTTTTTTGTGTTTCTTCTGTTTCTTAACCCTATGTTTATGAGATTTGTCCATATTATTGTGTGCAATTGTAATATGTTAATTTTTATTGATACATAGCATTCCATTATATGAATGTATTTCAATCTATTTGTTCAATTTGTTTATCCATTTATTCAATGAACATTTGGATAATTGCCAGTTTAAAGATATTATGAATAGTACTGCTCTGAGCATTCTAGAGATTTTGTTTTTTGGTAAAGATATATATATATATATATATATATATATACATTTCTTTTGAGTATATACTTAAGCAAAAATTGCAAGGTTATAGTTATGAATATATTCAGATTTAATAGATACTGAGATTTCAGATTTAATAGTACTGGTTTTTATTTCTCCACACCCTCAGATATAATTCAACAATGGGCCAGGAGCAGTGGCTCATGTCTGTAATCCAAGCACTTTGGGAAGCAGCAGCGGGCGAGAATCACTTGAGGCCAGGAGTTTAAGACCACCCTGGGCAACATAGCAAGAACCTGTCTCTACAAAAAAATAAAAAATTTAGCCAGGTGTGGTGATGCAGGCCTGGAGTCCTAGCTACTCAGGAGACTGAGGTGGGAGGATCACTTCAACCCAGGAATTCAAGGCCACAGTGAACTACGATTGCCACTGCACTCTAGCCTGGGCAACAGAGACTCTGTCTCAAAATTAAAAAAAAAAATCAGCAATAATTGGTACTGTCAATCAGTGTTCATTCATTCATCCATTATTAATTCATTAATCTTTGAAATTTTAGCCATTTTGTTGGCAGTGGTATCCTATTATAGAATTAATTTGTGTTTTCCTAATGAATAATGAAGTAGAGGTTTGGGTTTTTTTTCTTTTTTTTTGGTATATATTAGTCAATACTTGTTCAGTTCCACTTTTAGCTTGTGTTTTCAGCTTTTTCTTATTGATTCTAAGAGTTCTTTGTATTTTTTGGAAATAATTCCTTTCTAGGATATTTGTATTCCAAATATTTATTTTATCCTGTAGATTGTCTTTTTTTACCCTTTTAATATCTTCTGATGAATAAAAATTATTAGTCTTAATATAGTCAAATATATTCATGGTAAGCAGCTTTTACATCTGTCTTAGAAATCTTTACTTCCTAGATTAGGAAGATATTTTATGTTTTCTTCTAATAGTGTTATTATTTTACCTTTCATGTTTACAAATCCTATTTATCTGGACTTAATTTTTACAAATGGTGTGAAGTGGGAGTCAGGATTCACTATCTCTACATAGATATCCAATTGACACAGCAAATATTTATTGAAGAAATAATCCATGTTCCATTTCATTGTAGCGTATTGTTTGTAGAAAAAAATATGTAAATGAATTGTTTCTGGGCTTTCTGTTCTATTTCATTGGCTGCTTTGTTTACCCTTGTTCTGATGTCACACTGGCTTTCTTAGTTTTGTAGTTTTTATGATGGGTCTTGATGTTTGGTGTTCTAAGTCCTCCGGCTATATTTTCTTCTTCAAGATTAACTTGTCTCTTCTTGAATCTTTGTATTTTCATATAAATCATAGTATAAGCTTGCCAATTTTCACAAAAATATCTGCTGGAGCTTTTGCAATTGTTTTGATTGAAGAGATTAATTTGGGGATAATTTACATACTTAATGTTGAATCTTCCAATCCATGAACATGATCTATTCCTCCAATTATTTATTTAGCTGCCAGCCCCATCAGGTAGGGGGATTGTCCCACTGCAGAGAGCTTTCTTGCCCAAGGGCATGATGCCCTTTGCAAGAGAGGTACACATCAAATACATGATACCTGAGAGAGTAAAAAGCCCTAGCCCTATCAGCTGTCTCTGAGGTCATATCAGTTCCCTATGGAGTCAGCTGAGGTTGACACTACACCTACATTAAAGCTCAACTTCTTCATCTGTACAATTTTGCTTCCTTCGTTTTCTTTCTTTTTGTCATTGTGGTAAAACATCATGTTGTCTGGGGCTTTAGCAGCAGTTTTATAATTGTAAAAAAGAAACAGAGAAGGAGGAAGAAGGGAGGCAAGGGAGAAGGAGAGAGAATGATCTACAGAGAAGCTAATGCAAAACCCTAACACAATGAGCCACTGCATTATACAATGCTGGGGCCATCTATCTTCAGAAAAGCTGGTAGATAAGATTCGACTAATAAACCCCTGCTGTTTAAGCCACTCTAGTCATTCTATTGTTTGTAATGAAAACATGTCTAACAGAACTAACTTCTACAACAGTTTTATTTCCAACTTCTATGTTTGGACAACAAAAGAAATTTTCAAAATTCTTACTGAAATCAGTCTCATGCTATTTATAATACGCTTGTTCTTCCAATTGAGTTTGCCTTTCAATAAAATTAGAATAGTATGGCTTGGTTTGTTTTCATTGAATTACTGGTTATGATTCCATACCTAATACTTCTTAACTCTTATTTCTGTATATTTTTAAGAAATCAATTTAACAGTTTTTTTTTTTTGTTTTTTTTTTGAGACAGAGTCTCGCTTTGTTGCCCAGGCTAGAGTGAGTGCCGTGGCGTCGGCCTAGCTCACAGCAACCTCAAACTACTGGGCTCAAGGGATCCTCCTGCCTCAGCCTCCCAAGTAGCTGGGACTACAGGCATGTGCCACCATGCCCGGCTAATTTTTTGTATATATTAGTTGGCCAATTAATTTCTTTCTATTTATAGTAGAGACGGGGTCTTGCTCTTGCTCAGGCTGGTTTCGAACTCCTGACCTCGAGCAATCCGCCCGCCTCGGCCTCCCAGAGAGCTAGGATTACAGGCGTGAGCCACCGCGCCCAGCCAATTTAACAGTTTTTTAAACAAATGTTTCTATATTTATTTCTGTTATTTTCAATATGAGAAAGTTGTTTGGGATCAAAATTCAGATCTGAATTTAACTCAGTGCACTCCTCCTTTTTGAATTAGATCAGTCTGCAGAACATTTGCCAAGGTTTGAGAAATCAGAGAGTAACAGTTTAATTGGTTTCAGTTTGTTCTGGAGGTGGGTGGTCTGTGGAATGCCTACTGTCCTGCATTCCCTCCTCAGCCCTGGGGAGATGGTGCGAAGCTAGGAGAAGCTGAGCCATCAAGTTCACTGTCATATACCCCAGTGATGGGGAGAAGTACCAGACCTGGTGGGGTGGCAGGGGAGCTTAGATTTATGGTGGTTTCTATGAATTATATTTCATGGTGTTAGATTTCATGGTGGTTTCCATTAGGGTTGGGGAAAGGGAAGAAGGGAAGTGAACCAGCTTCCCAGAACTGGCTAGGCAGATGTGTTATCTCCCGCCCTACCATGCTACTGTCCCAGGACCAGTGACCTTCTGTACAGATAGTCACTTTTTCCTCCAGGCCATAATGTAGCTGAGTGCCACATAAAGTTCCTGTCCTGTAGCTTCCTGCCAAGATTGCCTTGGAGTGAAGCTTCTGTCACCTTGAAACAGGTAGCTTTCAGCTTGCCTGTTCTTTGCTGTAGAAAACTGCAGCTTTTTAAAGGGAAAGGCATGAACCCCACTCTCTGTGGAAGCCTGGGTGTAGTGGGTACACCATCAGAAGAGGGGCAGCTGCTCCCAAGTTCCCTGGATTGATTGTCCCTTGGGGCAGTGACAGCAGTGGGCAGCAAAGGAGAAGCCAAAGGAGAAGACTCTGAACTGAAAAGAGCTGGTGCTCTGGTGCCCTTTGTCCCAAGAGGTCCTCTACTGTGCTGCACTCTCCTCTTACCTGGACGTGGCCCAACCTGAATGTCCACACTCTGGGAATCACACAGTTCCCTTGGGACCCACTAGCTCCCTGAAGCTACTGTCATCTGAATGGGTACGTGGAAATTGTAGCTGTGGATCCAGTGATACAGAGATCCAAGGGCTGAGATTCCCTGATCAGAGCAGTTGCAAAAATGTTCCCTTTCCATGAACTGAAGGGAATGAACCTCACCCTTTGTGCAAAACCTGGGCACAGTGAGCACAATATTACTGGGGATGCAGCTGCCCTATAGGCCTGTGATTGGCCATGCTGTGGCATGACCACGCTAAACCCTCCTGGGAGCAGACATGACTATTGGCAGCAGTGGGCAGTGGGAGGGGAAGTCTCCATCTCCACATCCCTTCCCAGGCTCTGGTGCTGCTTTTGTTCTGGGGTGGGAACACTCTCCTGCTCTTCTGTACCCATGTTTCTACTGGGAGAGGTGCAGACAACTTTGAATCATAAGCCATGGATTATTTGGCAGAGAGGAGCACACTGCCTTTCTTTATCTCTAAAAACATTGTAGCTCACTGCACTTTCCCATCCTGTAGGGGAAGCCTGCCCTACAGTTCAGAACTCCACGAGGTTCTGGCAATCTTCCCTCAGTATTCCACCTGGGCTATGTTTTTTTCACCTGAAACCTTTTCTTCTTCTGGGATGATCTGATGACTGATGCCTCTAGTCAGCCATCTTGCCTCCCATCCCAGGATTTCTTTCTGTTAGGGACAGGGGGATGAGGAATATAAAGAGTAACATCTGTGTCTTCAATTTGAGTTGGTCTCAAATGTAAATAATTTTGTATGCGTTAAATCTTTCTGGTTTTTCCTTGGCTCTTATTGTTTGCATGTAAATCATCCTTTGAAATTTCAGAGGACGCTAAAAGGCCAGGCTGAGAAGGTATTCTAGTTCTTGTTGTATTTTATTATGCTTTGTTTTCTTCTACCATGGACTTTAAATGATATGGCATTTTGTTTTTCTACTTTTTCTTTATTAACAAATTATTTCTTTATAGTTCTGTTATCTTAGGGTGATGAAATTATAAGCAATTCAGGAATCATCTTTTCCTAATTGAATGATATTTCTAGAAGATATCTAGACATAATTGGAAGTCCTTGATCATTCTTTATTTTCAAAAAATGTATTTCAGTTTTATAACCTGTATTTATAAGTGCCACTTATTTCCTTCATTATCTTTCGGAAGACAGAATAGATAAGGAAAAGAAAGAGTTTTTAACGGATCAAGTCATACAAATTAATATGGAACCATGTGAAAAGCAGAGATTTATGGGGCAGACTTTTTATGAAAGTATTTCCGAATCTGAAAACAATTTAGTGAAGGAGTAAGTCTATAAGCTATTATAAAAGTTCTAGGCTTGAAGAAATTTATTTAGCATTTTGAAGCAAAAATTAATTTTGTATCATATTTGAGGGTTCAACCATTTGTTTCTTTATCAAAACAACATTTATTGAGCATATATTATGTAATAGACAATGTAATGGTTTGAGTAATTTAAATATTAATATTATTAATAAAAATCCAATTGCTACTTTTAATAATGCCTATACTATGACTAGTACTATGCTATATACTGTAAGATATAATACAACAATGGGGGGAAGAGAATTATAGGAATAAACTTCCAGGGAAAAGAAGTAACGAAAACTTAAAAAATTAAAACAAACTGGGATGAAGTCAATAATTATCATTGAAGTATAAAATTCATCTCTATTTTTATATAGACAGGATCATACTGATAGGTTTTGAATATTATATAATGAAATTCATATATACAAATCCAAACATGAATATTTGTATTGAGAGCTATAAAGCAGTCCATTCTGAGGACCATCAAAGTATCATTATGTCTCTTTTGACCTTTTAATAGAAACAGAGGCTCTTTGAAATCCCAATATTTTCAATACTGTCAAATTTATTTAAAAGATAGACCACAATTTTTGAACTAACACTTAGTATAATCAGTAATTAAATAGTTAATATAGTTGAATTATGTCACATTTATTGGATATCAAGGCGTGACTATATTGCAGTTGGCTATACACAGTATTGCAGATGTACCTGGGAAGCTTATGTTATGGGCCAGAGTACTGACAGGAATAGAATCTGAGGCAGGGTAATTCAGCATGATAAGACAATGCTCTGGGATAAGTTCCTTTGAAAGGGAAAGTTGGAGTAACGCATTATCACAAGGCAGAGCACTGAAAGATGTATATTGTACATGCTTGGCTAAAATGATTTAGGTGAGACTTAGTTTCTTATAGGAGAAAGAGTGTTGTATAACATGCTTTCTAATTGCTGAAAGTTGCACTGGAAAAAATATGTTTTTATTTTTCACATTTATAAGACCCTTCTTAAAGTCTAAAGTCTATAAAGACATTGATTTTCTTCATGGCTTGAAAATCAAGCACCAAAGACAATTCAAAACAAAAATCAACCATATTTGTATGCTTGTGCATGCAATAGAAATATATCAATATAGGTATTTATCCCTCCTTGGTAATTCTGAGCAAGAACAATTATTTTAATGCAGAAATTGCAACATATATCATTTATGCTGTGAAAATTCTCTTCTCCTCTAGTTACTACTGTGATTGTCATCTACTCAGTTCCTTTTAGGTAATACTAATTACAAAGCAAAACTTGGCAAATAATACTGTTAGAGGGTTTAATTTCCTTTTGGAATTTAACTCAAGAACTGGAGTTCTGAAGTATAATAATTATTAAAATTTTCATGTTCTTTTATCATTGAAAATGTATAATGGCTTTATTTTACAATGACAAAGGGAAATTAGAGTTCAGAAAGGGAAACTATAAATATTTCCATTGGCAAAATTTCCTTAGAATTTACAACTATATTCATCTGTATAACTGTGATTAAAACAAAGTTAGAGTGGTGACATATAATTCTTGATGGTTTGTGGCAAGGGCCTCAGAAAGCAAGGATTTTCAGGGGTTTTTATTAGTCCCAGTTGTATTTTTAATTGTTTCTCTAAGGTTGTAGTTTACTGGGATATACAATGATCAAAAGTTTTCTAGCCACAAAAACTAAAGGTTCATAAATAAGAAAATTGCCCTTCTATTTTTGGCTATTTTATACTTCTTTTTTATTCTCAACTCCTTCACACTTTTCTGTCTCCCTTACCCCCAAGTGAAGATATTGAACTCTCTTATCTTTTGACTACCAAACCAGTCAACCCAGAACCATCTGTATTTTTAGCCCTTGCTCTCTTCTGTTTATGAATAGATTTTCCTGTTCCTTTCAAAGGCTAGCCCTTTTACTTGTGCTCTCAGTCCTATTCTCTCTCACATTTTGAACAGTTTTGTTTCTGAAAAAATTCATCTCTGTTCCTCCATCAGTTTCTCTCTGTTCATCATTTCTCAGTCCCTACTAAATCATCCCCATCACCTGTCACCAAGATGGTAGAGTAGGAGATATGCCTTCATCTCTCATGAAAAAACAAATATAAACAGCTATACACAAACCAAAATTGCCCTGTCAGACCTCAATTGTGGCCCATTTAAGAATATGTAGCAACAAAACTCAAAGAATATCCACACAGACAGGATCACTAGTGAGATCAGCATACCCAAGACTCCAGGAGATGGCTAGGAACAAAGAAGAAAGACAGAGGCCATCAATACAAGCCATGTGTGGGAAACACTGTGGTCTCCAGTGGCATGCTCCATGGAAGACACTGGCATCTTTTGCAACTGAGGTAACCAATAGCCATTTTTTATGAGGAACATCAGAGAGGGAGACACAGGTGCACACCCTTGACCCTACAGAGGTGGATGCTATTGTACCATTCAGGGACCAGAGTTGCCAACTCTCCCAACCTTGCACATGACGCTGGCCTTTGAACTGTAGCCACATTGCAAGTGTCCATACTTCAAACTCCAGAACTGTGGTGTAGTATACTCACCATGCCTCAGACACCAGAGCAATCACCATAGCAAACTAGTTTGTACCCTGGGCCCTAGTACCAAGGACTCTCTGTACATGTTTATGCTCCAAATAACATCTCAGCCACCAGTGAAATCTAGCCCACTCTCTGGGCCCTAGCTTCAAGGGTTCCAATACCCACCTCATCTGACCAAACTACACAGAAACTGCACAGCTCTGTCCTCACTGGTGCCAGAGCTGCTGCATCTCATCTAGCCATGCCCTCACACCACCCCATAGGGTAAGGTCTTTTCATGCTCAATGACTCTGTAAAGTCTAAAAGAGGTGACTGCTCTGGCAAATGCGCAGATATCAATGTAAGGCAATAAGAGACAAACAAACAAACAAAAATAGGAGACATATTACACCAAAAGAATATAATAATTTATTAGTAACTGACCTTAAAGAAATTGAGATCTATAGATTTCTGAACTGCCTTACAAAGATGTCAAAATAATTGTTTTAAGGAAACTCAGAAAACTTCAATAAAATACAGAGAAACAGTTAAACTAATTTTGGAAAATGATAAAGAAAATTAAAAATGTATCAGAAAGATTGAAATCATGCAAAAAATCCAAAATTCTGGAGAGAAGGAATAAAATGAAAATGCAAAAGACAGTATCAACAGAAGACTTGATCAAACAGGAAAAAAGGGGCTGTGAACTTAAAGGTGGGTTATTTGAAAATGTACAGTCAGAGGGAAAAAAAATTAAAAAAAAAATAAGAAAACCTGCAGGATTTATGAGACAGCGTCAAGAAGTCAAATATTTACAGTAACTAGAAAAAGAGAAGAAAGAGACAAAAAGACAGAAAGCTTATTACTGAAAACTTTCCAAATCTGGGGAGATATAAATGTCCATGTGCAGGAAGGTCAATAGTCTTCAATCAGACTCAATCCAAACAATAATACACCAAGACATATGATAAATAAACTGTCCCAAATCAAAGACACAGAGCAGATAATTAAAACAACAGGAGAAAAGAAGCATATTACATATAAGACAGTCCAGTAAGGCAAGCAACACACTTCTCAGCAAAAGGCTTATTGGCCAGGAGAGAGTGAGATGATATATTAAAAGTGCTGAAAAAAAAAAAGAAAAGAAAAGAAAACCTCCCAACCAAGAATCCTTTGCCCAGAAAAAACTGTTCATTAGAAATGAAGGGAAAACTTTCTCAGACAAGCAAATGCTAAAGTAGTTTATGACCACTAGACCTTCTAAGAAATGTTAAAGACAGTTCTCCAAGCTGAAGTAAAGGATGTTATTTAGTAACATGAAAACATGAAGTGTAAAGCTCACTGGTAAAACTAAGTATGCAGTCAAATTCAGAATACTCTCATACTATATTTAGTTTGAAGGTTAAAAGATAAAACTATTAGAAATAATGATAATAGCTACAATAATTTGATAAGGGGTATACATTATAAAAAGATATAAATTGTGACATCAAATCATCAAAGAAGGACAGTAAAATTGTGGAGTTTTTAAAATGTGATCAAAGTTAACTTAGTATCAGCTAAAAATTGCCTATTATGACTATAAAATGTTTTATGTAAGCCTTCATGTGTAATCACAAAGAAAAACCTATAGTATATATTCAAAAAATAAAACATATGAAATCAAAGCATAACACTAGAGAAAATCACCTAATCACAAAGGAAGACAGCAAAAGAGAAAAAATAAAAATACAAAAGGTAACAAAATGTTCAACATCTCTAATCATTAGAGAAATGCAAATCAAAACCACAATGAGATATCACCTAACCCCAGTGAGATTGGCCTCTATCAAAAAATCCCCAAACAAAAAATGCTGGTGAGGATGTGGAGAGACAGGAACACTCTTACACTGCTGGTGGGACTGCAAATTACTGCAACCTTTGTGGAAAAGAATTTGGAGTTACCTCAAAGAGCTGAAAATAGAAATACCATTCGATCCAGCAATAGCATTATTAGGCATCTACCCCAAAGAGCATAAAACATTCTATAATAAAGACATCTGCACTCAAATGTTTATGGCAGCATAATTCACTATTGCAAGGACGTGGAAACAACCCAAGTGTCAATCAATTCATGAGTGGAGTATTAAAATTTGGTATATGTTTACAATGGAATATTACTCAATTCTAAGAAATGACAGTGAGCTAGCACTGCTCATATTATATTATCATGGATTGAGCTTAAGCCCATTATCCAAAGTGAGGTGACACAAGGTTGGAAGAATGAGCTCCACATGTACTCGTCATCAAATTGGTACTGATTAATACTATGGTGCTCAAATGGTGCTCAGAGATTCAGGGGTTGGGGTGGTAGACCCACATCTGAGGGATGTGGTGAGTATTGTGGTGGGGAAGGGCATACATCTAACCCTTGCTAGGGAGAGGCAAAGATATAAAATGCAACCAAAATGTTTGTATTCTCATATTTTCTTGAAATAAAAAAAAAGAACAAAGGTTCTATAAAATAGCCAGAAAACAATAAACAAAATTGTAGTACTAACTCCTTACCAATCAATAATCACCTTGAATGTAAATGGATTAAATTATCCCATCAAAAGAGAGTAACTAAATGCATAAAAAAAAATAAGACCAAACTACTTATAGCCTACAAGAGACTCATATAACATCTAACCATGCATAAAAACTGAATGTTAAGGGTTGGAAAAAGATATACCATGTAAATGGAAACCTAAAGAGAGCAGGAAACCTAAAGAGTTTATTTCATCTTATATAAGATGAAATAACATTATCAGATGATATATCAGATGAAATAACATTATTCAAAATCTTAAAATTTGTATTCCCATAATATGCTGAAATTTAAAAAAAAACTGTAAAGAGACAAAAAAAAAGCATATAATGATAAAGGGGTCAAAAGCTTATAAGAGTAGTAAATGTATATGCATCCAACATTGAAGGGCCTAAATATTTAAAGTAAGTATTAACAGAACTGAAGGGAGAGAGACTGTAATACAATAATAGTAGAGGACTTCGATGCCCTATTTTCAATAATGAATAGATAATTCAGACTGGAAACCAATAAGGAAGCATTGGACCTGAACTATACTTTAGACCAAATGGACCTAAGAGAAATGTATATAGCACATTACATCCAACAGTAACAAAGTACATATTTTTCTCAAAACACATATACACAATATTCTCCAGGATAGCTCATAGGTTAGGCTACAATACAAGTCTTAACAAATTTGAGAAGATTGAAATTATATCAGGTATGTATTCTGACCATAATGTCATGACTCTGGAAATCAATAATAGGATGATTTATGAAAAATTCAAAATTGTGGAAATTAAACAACATACTCCTGAACAACTAATGACTCAAAGAGGAAATTTAAAGGGAAATTAAAGCATATCTTGAGGTAAATGAAAATGGAAACACAAATTATCTAAACATATGTCATGCAGCAAAAGCAGTTCTAAGAGGTGAGTTTATAACATTAAATGCCTGTATCAAAAAAGCATAAGGATCCCAAATAGCCAACCTAACATTATACCTTAGGGAACTAGAAAAATAAGAATAAATGAAGCCCAAAGTCAGTAGAAAGAAGGAAATGTGATACTAAATAACAGAGCAAAAATAGAGACAAAATTATCCCTATCAGCATTAAACATATTATTCTCTCATTTTATATAACTAACAAACAGCATCTTTTATCTCCTGCTCCCTTCCTCTTACCCACCAATCGTGTGCTCTGCTTCATAGCCAAACTTACAAATTAGAATATTAACATTACCCCTGCAATATTTAGTGTACTCTCTTTCCCTAGCCCATACCTTAGTCTCCCTACCTCCCTGTCTTTGCCAAGCAGGAAAAGAAACCATCAGGAAACCATCTGTAAACCATTATCCTGAACTTTATTATTATAATTTTAATAATTTATTATATATATAATTATAGTTATATAATTATTCTGTTTATTAAAAATATGGTTTTGTATATACACATATACATACATAAATACAAGTATATATGTAGATATTCCCACACAAATAAACATATACTCTCTAACTTTATTTATATTTGGTAATCAAGGTATATTTTCCCATCAATATATATGTATATTTCATATATTTTGTTGCTCATATTGCAGTTCATTTATTTTTCTGCTATATATCATGCCATTGCTTGAATATGCCTCAATTTAATTTTCTGTTCTCCATTTTAAGCCACTATTATGGTTTTGCTATTCTCAGCAATGCTATTTTTAATCATCTTATACAACTTACAGTTCACTTAGATCAGGTAAGACACCCTGAGGTAAAAGGAAAAAGCTGTTCATAGACTGAGATGACCAGACTGGGCTATTAGGCTAGTCTAAGTGCTAGTATAGCCATTGGATTAATTAAGAATTCTCAGAAAACATAGATAAGGATATATATAAATGGAACATGTTTGTAGGATACTCCAAACTACAAAGTTGTGCAACCAGTTTGGAAAACAAATAATTTTGCATTATCATGTACAATATATTCTTTTTTTTAGTATACAAACCAGCAGTTCTACACTAAGGCATATTCTGGCAGATTCCCAAGTGGCCTTCAGAGACACATAGCTATGCACAGACTATATTAAACATGTGCTAGGAAACTGATCAACTTAGTACTCAGACTATCCTAAGAGCCCGGTCTCAGGGGAAAAGAGCAAGTGGAGCATGCCTTCAATGTTCCAGGCTTTCAGTGTGATGCACAAGGGTAGGTTCACACAGAGTGCTGATAAAGCCTGCATAGATCCCAATCGACAGTGAAAAACTGAAAACATTTCCTCTAAGGTCAGGAACAAGGTAAGGATGTGTCCACTCTTGCAATTTATTGTCAGCATAGTACTAGAAGTTCTAGCCAAATCAATAAAGCAAGAAAAAATAAATAAATAAGAGGCATCCAAATAGGGGGAAAACGGAAGTAAAATCATCTTTGTTTTCAAATGATCTTATATTTAGAGAATCCTAAAGACTGCACAAAAATATTTTAGAACTAATAAACAAATTCAATAAATTTATAGGATAAAAAATCAACATACAAAAATCAATTACGTTTCTATAGACTGATAATAAATTCTCTGAAAGAGAGATTAAGCAAACAATCCCATTTACAATAGCATCAAAAAGAATAATATAATTAGGTATTTACATATCCAAGGAGGTGAATGATTTGTATACTAAAAACTATGTAACACTGATGAAAGAAATGAAAGAAAACAAAAATAAATGCAAAACGATCTTATATTAATAGATAAGAAGAATTAATATGTTTAAATGTCCATACTACCCAAAGCCATCTACAGATTCAGTGCAATCCCTATCAAAATCCTAATGGCATTTTTTACTTAAATAAAAAAAATCCTACAATTCATATAGAACTATAGGAGACCACAAATAGCCAGAGCGATCTTGGGGAGGAAGAACAAAGCTAGAGGCATCATGCTTTCTGATTTCAGAATATGTTACAGAGCTACAGAATTAAAACAATATGATACCGTATTTACTGTTTATAGCTATTTTACTGGACTAAAAACAGATGTATAAACCAATGCAATAGACTAGATATTCTAAAAATAAACCCACCTGTATATGATCAACTGACAGACATGCCAAGAATACGCAATAGAAAAAGGATAGTCTCTTCAACAGAGAGTGCTGAGAAAATTGTCTACACATGGAAAAATAAAATTATACCCTTTTCTTACACAAAATCAACTTAAATTGGATTAAGTATTTAAATATAAGATTTGAATGAAATGTTTTCTCTGATGTGCTCATTTGTACTAATTGCCATATTCATATTACCTTGAATATGAGGCAGTGTTGAACATAAGTTGAATGATATTATTTTCATGGCCTCTAATAATAGAATAAGTGAATCATGGTTATTACTTTTAATAAATTTTTACATGCCATAAAAAGGATTTAAGGCCTACGTGACAATTATATTACATTTTGTAATATATTATTACAATTATATAATATATAATTATATTATTACATTTATTATATTATTACAATTATTATATCATATATTATAATATATTATTACAATTATTAATTATTTATATATTATTACAATTGTTATATTACAATTATATTACATTTTGTAACATTCTCAAATTCTTTCAGAAAAATTAAAAATTTATGAAGATACAAATAAGTAGAGAACACCATGCACAAGTTTTTCATCTTTACCTCTTTCTCCCCAAATAGAAAGAATTATTTATATTATAATTATTATTTTTGAGACTGAGTCTCACTCTCTTACCCTGGGTAGAGCACAGTGGCATCATTATAGCTCACTGCGACCTCAAACTTTTGTGTTAAGTGATCCTCCTGCCTCAGCCTCCTTGAGTAGCTGCGGCTGCAGGCATGCACCACCACATCAGGATAATTTTTCTATTTTTAGTAGAGATGTGGTTTCACTCTTGCTCAGGATGGTCTTGAACTCCTGATTTCAAACAATCATCCCACCTCGGCCTCCCAGAGTGCTAGAATTATAGGCATGAACCACTATTCCCAGTGTCTGGTGATTTGAGTACACTCTACAGGTATTTATTTTAAATTAAAATTTGTTCTTGGCAACATAAAAATTCAAAAGGTAAATTTTCTCTTGAAAATATTTTAACTTGGTTGCTCCACAATTATCCATAATCTGTTACACAAAATATTATAACATAAAGCTAAGATTGACATAAATACACTGTATCTCTTGCTTATATTAACTATTAGTTTCACAATACTTTCTAAATGTATCTCAGCACCTCATTGCATATAATATGTTCATAAATATTGAATAAATAACAACTTCCCCTACCTTTTTTTTCCCTGTAGTATTCTGATGTAGAACTCATAGAACTCACTGCAGTAGCTGCCATACCACATGATTCTATGGAGAGAGTGTAATGGCTCGAAAAAAAAAAAAAATTAAGAAGCACTGCTGTTATTAGTGCCTTTGGATGTTTTAATTTAGATGTCTTAATTTGACATCTTATAAACAGTTTCTGTTTTTTTGTAAACTAGGCCACCATATTTAGCAACACAATAAATTTGCCAAGAATTATAAATCAACAGTTAAAAACATTTATATTTCTATTATCATTCATAATAGACATACTAGTTTTAAGAATTATTGAATACTTCAGTGAATGTTTCTAAAATATTTTTCACTGATCTGTCATAAACACAATACAATGTATTCTACTTCATTTATATTTTTTAAGCAATGTGGAAAAGATTTTATTTAGGTATAAATAAGAATTTTTTTTACTATAGAATGACTAAATATTAGTTCTATTAATAGTACTATTAAATATTACTACTTATAAGCTAGTCTTTTTAGGAATAGGGAAATATAATGAGTATTAACACTATATTTGATTAATGTTAATTTTTAAAATTTTGTGATTCATTTAACATTTTAAACCCATCAGTTAAACAACTGCTTATGCATGGATTGTGTAGGAGTTGCAAACAATATACAAATGTTGATGATCACTTTAACATATTCTGTTTTTTGAGACAAAATCATTGAAATTAAACCAATTAATAATCCTACAGTGTCCTCTAAGTGTTCAAGTGAAAGGAAGAGTTTCACATCTCTCACTTTAAATCGAAACCTAGAAATGATTAAGCTTAGTGAGGAAGGTATGTCAAAAGCCAAGACAAGCTGAAAGTTAGGCCTCCTGCACCAAATAGTTAGCCAATTTGGGAATGCAAAGGAAAAGTTCTCAAAGGAAGTTAAAATTGTCACTCTGGTGGAAACATGAATGACAAGACAGCAAAACAGCCTTCTTGCTGATATGGAGAAAGTTTTAGTGCTCTAGATAGATGATCAAACCAGCCATACCATTTCTTTAAACCAAAGCCTAATCCAGAGGATGGCCCTAACCCTTATCAATTCTATGAAGGCCAAGAGAGGTGAGGAAACTTCAGAAGAAAAGTTTGAAGGAAGCAGAAGTTGGTTCATGAGTTGTAAGGAAGAAGCCAACTGCATAACATGAAAGTGCAAGGTGAAGCAAGTGCTGATATAAAAGCTAGAATAAGTTATCCAGAAGATCTAGGTAAGCTAATTGATGAAAGTGGCTACACAAAGCAACAGATGTTCAACACAGACAAAACACCCTTAAGTTGCAAGAAGATGCCAACATAGGACTTTCACAGCTAAAAAGGATGACTTTGAGGAGTTCAAGGCTTCACTGGAGGAGGTAAGTGCAGTTGTGGAGAAAATGGCAAGAGGACTAGATTTAGAAGTGGAGTCTGAAAATGGGAATGAATTGTTGCAACCTCATGATAAAACTTATGGATGAGAAGTGGTCTCTTATGGATGAGCAAAGAAAGTAATTTCATGGGATGCAATCTACTCCTAGTAAAGATGCTGCAAACATTGTTGAGATGACAACCAAGGTTTTAGATTATTACTTACACTTAGTTGATAAAGCAGTAGAAAAGTTTGAGAGAATTGACTACAATTTTTAAAGAAATTCTATGGGGAAAATGCTATTAAAGATCATGCCATGCTACAGAGAAATCTTTCATGAAAAGAAGAGTCAACCAATATGTCAAACTTCATTGTTGTCTTATTTTAAGAAATTTTCACAGTCACATCAACCTTCAGTAACCACCACACTGATCAGTCATCAGCCATCTCCACTGAGGCAAGACCCTCCACTAGCAAAATGATTACAACTCACTGAAGCCTCAGATGATTGTTAGCATTTTTTAGCAATGTAGTCTTTTTAAATTAAGGTATGTACATTGTTTTATTGGACATGATGCTATTGCACACTTAACAGACTCAGTACAGTATAAACATAACTTTTATGCACTGATAAACCAAAGATACTCTGTGACTCTCTTTATTGCAACATTCACTTTATTGTGTTGGTCTGGAACCAAACTCAGGATGGTTCTGAGGTGGTATGCCTGTATAAAGACTTATTTCTCTTATTTAAATACCTTTAGAAGATAATCAAATAGTTAAGGTAGAGTTAGTGACAATGTATTCTGTAATTTATGTCATAAATGGAAATAAAATGTACAACATTAGCACAAAGGCCAGGAGGGTGAAATGGAGTCTTCCTTCCTTCCTTTCTTCTCTTTCTTTTTCTTTCTGTCCTTTTCTCTATTTCTTTCTTTTCTTTCTCTTTCCTTTCTTTCCATAATCATCTTAATATATGTGAAGTGATATCTCACTGTAGTTTTGATTTGCATTCCCTTAATGACTAGTGACATTAACTATCTTTTAATGTGTTCATTGGTCATTTGTACATCTTCTTTAGAGAAATATCTATTTAAGTACTTTACCCATTTAAAAAATCAGATTATCTTGGTTTTGGCTGTTGAATGGTAGGAGTTCTTTATTTATTCTGGATTTTAATCCCTTATCAGACATATGGTTTATAAATATTTCTCCTATTCCCCAGGTTGCCTTTTTAATCTGTTGATAGTATCCTTGTATGCACAAAAGCTTTAAATGTTGATGTAGTCCAGCTTATCTGTTTTTTTCTTTTGCTGCCTGTGCTTTTGGTATCATAGTCAAGAAATCATGATAAAATTCAATGTCATGAAGCTTTTCTGTCCATGTTTTCTTCTAAGTGTTTTACTGTGGCATTGGATTTTAATTGTAGGTATCACTATAAATTTGTTAATGTGCGTGTGTGTGTGTGTGTGTGTGTGAGAGAGAGAGAGAGAGAGAGAATGTATATATATGTTTTTGTCCACTGAAAGGACATAAATTAATTGACTCCTCAGAGCAGTGTGTATAATTAATACCAGAACTTAGTTTCCAAATAACTTTCTTTACTAAGGAAATACTGAGCCTTGGCTAAATGGCCTATGATAGATCTGCAAAGGGAAGTTAAATGGTGAGCCCCGGTCACCTTAGGTAAGAAAGTAAGGATTTCTTGAAGAATGGTGGGCCCATAGGAAAGGAACTAAGGAATAAACTTAAAGTGGCTGCCACTGCCCAATTTGTGATGTTTAAGCATCTAAACAATATTAATGGTAATGTATTATAAACATTAAATAAAATAAAAGTTCATGAATCTATAAATATGGAGGGAATGCAAACCAAACCCAAAAATATCTTATTTATAAAAAAATACATTTTAGCTAATATATATATAGAAGGAAAGAGAATTTGAAATTCATTATTTTACAATTTCCAATGTAATAATTATTTCATGAGAAGTTTATCGATATTTACTAACATCTTTGTGTGGTGAGCAAAATAGTCATAGAAAATATCAACTTTTAATTGTAAAAGTGAATTTAACTTTACAATGAAGATATTATCACCACTTGAACAAAGTGATGAAACATAACATCACCACCTAAGATACAACTAAAAGTTTCTCATCTTCTGATGTAATGTAATAAGTATTAGACATATCATCACCTGATTAACATTCTCTCCATTCTAACAAATGTTAGAATAAGGAAAAAATTAATGCAGATTGTAAATATTCTTTAAGACAACTGACCTGAACTCTTCCCAAATCCAATGTCATTAAAAATGGTGAAAAATGAAGGTTGTTTAAGATTAAAATAAATTAAAAATATGTAATAACTAAATACAGTGGATGATGCTTCATTGGATCCAGGATGTAAGGAAAAAGACACTGATGAAAGACAATTTTGGGGGGAACTAGAGAATTTTAAATATGGAATCTGTCGTAGATGATATTATTGAATGTTAATTTCTTTAGGTGTGATAATGATGATGTATTATGTAGGATGAGGTCCTTATTTTTCGAGTTGAATACTAAAATATTTCCAGGAGAAGTTTCATAATTCATGAAACTTTTAGATGGTTTAGCCAAAAACAAAAAAACAAAAAAAAAAAACTAAGTAAGGCAATGTCAAGAGTAAAACGGTGTTCATTGCACTATTCTTTTTATGTGTGTTTTTTTAAATTTTTTTATTTTATTTATTTTTATTTTTTATTTATTTTATTTTTCTATTTTTTTATTAATTCGGGATATTGTGGGAATACAAACATTTGGTTACATTGCACTATTCTTTCAAGTTTTCTGAAAACTGATTTAAATTTTAAAACTGACTTAAAATTGCAGAAAAAGAAAGAATATAGACTAATACTAGCCAGCACTGCTATTATCTTAGTTTGAGAGCTTGTGGTAGTTACTTTACCTTTCTGTGCTTCTGTGGCATCTCTAAAATGGGGGCAATAATGAAATCTACTTCCACATGATTTTTGTAGAGATATAAATGACATAATACATGAAAAACACATAGAACATAGCCCATCACATAGTAGGTCCTTAGTAAATAACTATTTATATTATTAGACTTACTAGTAATCTTATTATGGTATTGGGGTTTTATTGGTTGGTTTGTGGGTGAAGAGCCTTGAAAGTTAGTATTCTGAACTCAGTCTTCGATGCTATAAATATAGGATGACTCCCAATCTTACAACTAAAGGAAGAAAAATATAACAGCACAAAATTGATTTTACATGTAAGTGTATAAATAAATTGCAGTGTCTCATATAAGGTTGTCAATGAAACATTAAATCTTTTTCTAACTAGCCAGCTAAGTACTCCTCATAATCTTAAAATGAAATTAATAATACCAGTGGTGAAACCATCACCACTGCCTTCTCGGAATCTGTCAGGAGCAGAAGGCTCTGTCAGCATCCTAAGAAACTACTTGCAGAAACGACCCCACTAGAGGCCTTGGAGCCAAAGGGTAATTAAAGTTGGGCTCTGAGCCACATGTGAAAAGTCTGTTTTATCCTTTTAATTAATGACAGCGCTACTTCCCCCATCCTGCTGAGGTGTGGGATGCCGGCAGAATTAGTGCCACTATAAACCACATTAAGGCAAGTTTCCATCAGCAGCATGGCTAACACATAGTTAGTTTAACTTTATGAGGCAATAAATACAGACTATAACATTGCTGAGTATCAACATTGACATTTTCACTGTATAGCAAGGAAGCAGTTCACAAAACTGGTATTTACAACACTCTTGGAATAGTTTGAGTCCCAAAGATGTTGATAACTAAGGGAGCTTCATGTCATACGCCACCTATTTTCTATTGCATGGATCCTGGGCAATTTAAATTTATGTTGCATAAAATGTGTCCATGCAAAATCAGCTTCTCATTATTGAATGGTAAGAGAGGGATTCTGGGGTATCTCTAAACATTTCATTTTTAGTGCCTTCATTTGATTCAAAGCCATTCACTTTAGCGCAGAGAAAGGCTTCGGTATTATCTCAATGTATTATATATTATTCATTGAGTATTATATTTATTAGAAGATCTTTTTGTTGCTTTTGTTTGTTGTTTTGTTGGTTGGTTTCTGCTCCTCTTAACCATATTGTACTCAACCAATTCATACAAATCTGGATTGTCATATCTCTTTTTATCAATCTACTTTGCTCAAACTCTTAGTGTTATGTTTGAATTTCAAGCTTAACTGACATTTAAAATTTAATGCTTTGTTTGAAACAAAAACCTAGACTGGTATTATGCAAAAGAAAACTGACAACGTACAGTCACTTCTGCACAATTTATGTTTGTTTGGAAAACATACATTTCTTCCAATAAGATTGCTATATTAAGAAACAACTAAACACTACTTAATTTTCATTTGCTTGTACACCATTTCATCCAGAAAAAACACTGAACCAATGCAGAAACCTTCACCCAGCTGAACCAAGCTGCATAGGAGTACATGAAATTCTCACATGCACATACATCAAACATGGACCAGATATGTCAATTCACCATTCAGAAAGGGATGTAGGAGTGTGTGTGTGTGTGTGTGTGTGTGTGTGTGTGTTTGCTTGGTTCAAGATGGAAAAGAATAAAGCATGTAAAAATATTTATTTGAAGGACACAGTAAAATTTAGAGAGAAGCTGGAAAAAAAAGAAAAAAAAATCAAATAGAAGGGGAAAAAGCTTCAGAAAGATGACAGAGTGTGGGATCCAGGTCACACAAGAGAAATTAGCCTTCCCCAGCAGGAAGGCATTCCATTAATTATAACAGGAAAGGAGTTTGGGTAGAATCCAGAATGACTTATCAACTTTGTGAGGGGAAATGTAGTGGTGTAGCTTGTTTACATTTCTAACTGTTTTTGTGGAATAGAAATCAAGGTTGTCTGCAGAGAATCAGGGGTAAAGGGAAGAGCCAGAAGTTCAAAGAGGATGGGACAGGTCTAAAACATGGAAGATGATGATTAGCAGGAGAATGTAGTGAGCTTGCTGTGTAGTGCCCTGCTGAGATGGTGAATTCATGGTGGTACCAATATGCTGGGTTATCACCATTTTAAATGATATATGCATTAAAACTTTTCATGTCATTAAATATTATTTTCTACATTATATTTAAGGCCTGTGTATAATTCATTTAACTGAAAATTTATTGTTGGTAATTTAAGTTGTCCTCCAAATTTCCCTCTGATAGCCAGTTAGATAAACATCCTGTATCTCTACCTTTAAACTAATCTACAATAATCTTCTTAGTATCCATTTCTAGAAATGGAAGTCCTAGATCAAACATAATGGTAAAATTTGTATTTTAACAAATAAAAAAATTTAAAATATTAAAAAAGTGAAAATATGTATATATCTTAAAAAGCATTTTTTTAAAATAGTACTTTAGGGCTTATAATAAAACAACAGTAATTTTTTTACTCCAACCCTCCTTATCTGAATTCACTCTTCTTAAATAATTTCTTTCATTTTTAAATCTTATTTCCCTAGTGTGTTTCTCCTCACTGCTGCATTATTTTATGCCAATCTGTATTGATATTTCAATTTTAGATATTACTTATCATTTCTTTGAATGAAAAATAAGAATCTGGTTTTCTCATGGATCACAAGTCCACACACACACTCATTATTTACATATATGAACTTCTTAAAATCAGTATTTAGTATTCAAATTATTAACATAATAAGATTGCTTTTAATAACATATGTTGTATACTATGATTCTGTTGTCTTTATTATTGAACTTTTTGTTTTTTCCTGGTGTGAAGAATGGCTTTTGTTTCAGTTTTCCTACAGAACCTATTTCTTTCAACATGGTCTAATATATCAGGACATCTCATTTTGCCCTCTTCCTCATTTTTTTCTTCTTCTTTCTCTCCTTCTTTTTCTTTTCTTCTTGGAGATTTTACTTTTGACAACCACTGACTCTCTGCTTTGTTCTGCAGTGGGTGATCTCTTCACTTGATTCCTAACTGAAGACATGAGACTTCAGCATTCAGTGGGTTTCCTTTGTCTTTTTTTCCAATTTGGGAAAGGAAGTTCTTCAGTTTCTTCCAGAGAAAGGATTCATGAGAAGAGAGTATTCTGAGTCCTTGCATATCTGAAAATTCGACTGTCTACTTGATTAATAGTTCATCTGGGTATCGTTCATCATAAATTTAAGATACCATTTTAAGACAATAAAAAATAGATGGTGTTGCCATGGTGAAATCAGATGTCATTCTGATTACTAATACTTGGCATGTGACCTTTCCCTCCTCTTTTTTTCTCTTGGGCAAAGTTTAGAACATTATTCTCACCTGGAATTTTTTTTTTAATTTATTTTGTCCTTGAAAAATATATAAAATATTAAAGAGCTGTGAATCTTTGTATATTTATTGCAGTAAGCAGTAATAATTCCTTATAATGTAGACATTTTCTACCTTAATTCTTATACATTTTTTGTATTATTTTTGAACACTTTCCTCTTGTCATTATGAAACCATTATATGCACCTCCCCCATGTTTTCCATCTCTTTATCTTCTGCTTTTCATCATATTTTCAATTATGTCTTTCAATCTTTGAGTATAATTTTAATTTAGCTTCTTCAATTTTCCTTTCACTGCTCTAAATGCATTTCTCTTATCTTTTATTTTCCTTTTGATATTATCTCAATTTCCTTCAAATCTCTTCCTTTCTTCGTTGTTGTCATCTGTTGTTATTATGTTTGTTTTTGGTTAGTATCTTTAAAATTAGAGGTTTCCCTCAGATACGCAGTAATCCTTAGCTGTATATCATATTTCTGGCCAAGGTACTAGAAACATGACTGGGATGTGTTGACTAAAGGTAGACAGGAGAGTCTCTTTTGTTCAACTGATGGCAGAAGTCTGATTTCTGACATTCAATTATTAAGTAGATTAAGTAAATTATTCGATTTTGTCTTGTTTTTTATCCCCCAATATTTGTTCCTGTGTTCCTATTTTGTATTTTATTTTTGATTAATTGATTACTTTTTAGCATTTAATTTCTCTACCTGCTTTTAACTTATATCTATTTCCATTATTTTTAGTGGCTGTTCAAAGGATTACAATATACCTTCTTAACTTTTCACAGTTCTAGTTAAACCTAATTTTGTACTACTTCAATGTAAAATTTGAGAATAATGTGACTAGATAGCTTTTGTGGCCCTTAAATATATTTTAATCTAAAGTATTATTGTAAACTTCACAAATTCAAGTTATACTTTTTTCTTAAATCAATAAGCATTTTAAAGAAATTTAGAGAATAATCTTTTACACTTACAGTATATTTGCCATTTCTAGTGTTCTCCATTCCTTCTTGAGACTCTGAGATTTCATTTGGTCTTTTTTTTTTTTTTTTTTTGAGACAGAGTCTCATTCTATTGCCTGGGCCACAGTGCCATGGCATCAGCCTAGCTCACAGCAACCTCAAACTCTTGGGCTCAAGCGATCCTTTTGCCTCAGCCTCCTGAGTAGCTGGGACTACAGGCATGTGCCACCATGCCTGGGTAATTTTTTTCTATGTATTTTTTAGTTTGCCAATTAATTTCTTTCTGTTGTTTTTAGTAGAGACAAGGTCTCACTCTTGCTCAGGCTGGTTTCGAACTCCTGACCTTGAGTGATCCTCAGGCCTCAGGCTCACAGAGTGCTAGAATTACAGGCGTGAGCCAACACTCCCAGCCTCATTTGGTCTTAGTATTTCCTTTCATCCTAAATAATTTCCTTTAGTATTTCTTGAGATGCAGCCCTGCTGATAATAACTTCTATTAGACTTTGTTTATTTGAAAATATCTTGCCTTAATTTTTTTGAAGGATAACTTCACTGAATATAGAATTTGTATTCACAGTCTTCTTTCTTTTTATCTATCCCACCTCCCTCCCTCTCTCTGCTTTCTGCCTGCCTGCCTATGTTTCTTTATGTTCTTGTGCATCCTTATAATAGCATCTTTATAACCTTTCTCTGATAATTGAAACATCTCATTTAGGGCCAAATTGCTTTTTTTCTTCATTGAGTTTACATTTCCTCCTGTTTAAAAATTATATAAGTTATTTTGGATTGTATCCTGGACATGGTATAGAGATTATATTCTCTTATGTTTCTCTAAATATTTTTGTGGTTTATTTTATTTTACTTAGTTGTTGCTTAATTTAGTTGAATTCCAACTCTAAATTCTCTCTCCCTTTAGGTAGGCATCAGCTGAAACTTCCCTTAGCTCTTTTAGCCTTAGTAGAATCCTTCCAGTTCACTCTATTCATATATAATTCAGGAATTTGCTATTTATTTATTCAGAGTTTATAAGCAAAATACTGAGTTGTCTCTTTGTGACTCCTTGCTGTATGGATTTACCATTCCTAGTTTTTGTGTTACCTCAAACTCCATCCTCTGATTCCCCAACCAAAAAGTTGTCAGTGTTGTCTCAGAGTTTTGACTGTCCCTGTAAGGCACTGACTGGGAAATATCCTCTTCCAAAAAGCCATAAACTAGAAAATTCATCGTATATTGTTTATTTCTTCTAATTGTCAAGTTTCTTGATGTTTCTTTCTGGTTTTGTTCACTTTCTAGTACTTCAGAAAGTTAATTTTTACAAATTCATTATTATAGTTATTTTTAGAGATGGAGAGGTTTCTCTATATTGCCTAGGCTGGATCCAAACTCCTGGGCTCAAGTGATCCTCCCACCTCAGCCTGCTGAGTAGCTAGGACTACTGGAATGGCCCATCAAACTCAGCCTGTGTTTAATTTGGTTGCATTGTTTTTCCCTACTCAATCATCATCTCTTGCATTGACTGACACAATGCCTTCTTAATTGGTATTATTGCTTCCATTCTTTTCCTACTATAGCTTGATCATGAGTGTTAGCCAGAATGATCTTTCAAAATCAGAAATCATATCACTTTTCTGTTTAACCTCATATTAATTTGCCATTGCTGTTCAGATAAAACCAAATATTTACACCATAGCTTCTGAGTCTTTATAAAATCAGTCCCCGTTCATCTCCTTGATCTAAATTCCTGTCTCCCCATTTATCTTTATATTCTTATTGACATATTTTTCTGTTCCTCACTTGTACCTTAGCCAACTTATACCTGCTCTAGAACTTTTGCTTTGTCTGTATTTTCTGCCTAGAATAATCTTTGACCAGATACCAATGTGGCTGGCTGTTATTATTCTTGTCTTTCAACTCAAGAGTGGACTTTTTCTTAACATCCTGGTAAAGAGAGTATCCTCCACCTCGTTTTCCCTGTTCCATTTTCCTGTTTTATTTTCTTCAAAGCAGAAACAATTTTCTGGCTTTATTTGTTTATAAATATATATATACACACACACACACACACACACATATATGTATATATTTACATATTAATGTGCTTATTATCTGTCATGTCCCAACTGTATCACCAGCATCTAGAACACAGCCTTGACATGTGACAGGTGTTTAATAGAGATTTTTAAAATTAATTCATTACTGCAATATTGATGTTATGGTAATTCATAATTTATATAAATTTTGGTTAAAAGGTTATTTGTTACTTTCATATTTTGAATTGTTCAAAATCATACATTGTTCAAGAGATATAACTATACATATTGTATTATCTTCTTCATCTTTTATTATGTTATATCTTCATGGGAAAGTACATTGAAACAATTCTTCCAGATTGATAGAAGAGATCCATATTAAAATGATCAAATCTAGATTTTCTATTCATAGCATGTATCTGGGAGTTTTCCTTAATTGTTTTACTATCCTTTTATTGGTGAACAAAATTGAAGATTCTAAATATTCACTTATTAAATAGAATGAAAATAGTCTATTAACATATTTCTTCATTTGGTAATTAGAAATGTCCCTAGAAATTGATGCATTAGGTTCTACTTGTTCGAAGTCAACTCTCAAACCAAAAGAAAGCAGGAAATGTAAGATCATGGCTATTAAGGCCCTTCAAAAATCAACATAAGATATGTAAATAGTTTCCTACAATTAAGCAAAAACTATTTCATTTAAATTGCAATTATTCTGGCATTTCTCCTTGAGAAAATCATGAGAGAATAAATTCTATAGGGTAATTAAATTAAAAAAATTCACTCAGCATCCAATCTTTTTATAAATAGAAAAAATAGGCATAATTGACTTACCTAGTTTCTAGTTTTCTGAAACAAATCATTGATGTTTAATGTATTGATAATTTTGTTTCTGCTTCATAGAGGCTCGTATATTCCAAATGGTTGATCTAATCAGACATTAAAATGTACTGGCAAGTACTTTATAACATTGCATTCTTCTCTGCAAAATTCTTCTATTTCTGAATATGTTAAGATAAATGTATTTAAATTTCTCCCTTGATGATTCGATGATGATAAACATATATACTCATACACATATATTTTTGTAAGACAAAAAAATCAGTTACATTTGTTGTGCTTTCTCATTTAGATTACTTTGTATTGGAAGTATTTCCTTCACATAATTTTCATATTTTGAGTAGTGGAGAAACTTACTTTGACTGATTTTTTAAAAAATTCTAGTTTTTTTTTTTTTTAGTTTTTTTTTTTTGTACTTTAGATTGAAACTCAGTGTAATGGTAGTTTGACAGCTTTTCTCCTGGCAATAAAATGAAATTGATCAAATGTACATTGAAGCTTTTAGACTCTGAAACATTCAGTATCCTAGGGAATTCTTGAATAGTATATGATTTATCAAAACTACTGCATATATAGCCAGGCTACTCATACTAAAACTCCAGTCTATCTGGATCACATTGTATTTCTTTTTTAATATTTACAATTTTCCAAATGGCTTACAACGCTTCTGATGTGAGGTTCTTATGAGAATTTGATGTTTTTACTCTGTAACACGCAGATGCCGAAAGGACTAAGGCAGGATCTTCTAACTTAAAAATCAGGTGATTCGATTCCACATAATAGTAGTTTAGTTCTCAAATAATTTCTCATAGGCTTCATTAGACATAGGTTTAGTGATAGAGGTAAGAGAGATAGAGGTAAGAAAAAAAACTCCTTAGTTATATCTGGTGATTTGCATTTGGAAATGTTGCTACTGAATTATTATATAAACGTACTTTACAATTTAGAAATATTTCTCTTCATTGACTTCTACCATAATTATGCCATACACACTTTATGGAAAAAACGAACATGAGAACAGGATTGAATAAAACATAACATTTCTATCATTAGATACTCTTAAAATCACTTTTTAACACTGTAATTTCTGTGAACTTTCTGTGAACAATGTATTGTTGGTGTGAAATGATAACAATATGTAGAGTTTTACAGGATATATTTATAACTTACATTTCTAATAAACACAGCCTCTGAAAGAGAGATGGGAAGTCTATTACTTGTGAAGATTTCCTCCATTTAGAGTCATCTCAGTATTTTTTCTTCCTATTATGCTGATAGAATCACCACATTAACACAGTTGTCTACATTATGATGACAAAATTATGGCATTATATCAGTAGACCATAAAGAAATGGTTCTATTAGTAAAAATATTTCTTGACAAATTAGATTCTTTTATTATCTTCTGTGGATGTATTACATGAAAATATAGCAGAGTACTTCTAAATCTAATGATGTTCCTTACTGGTGTTTAACTGAGTGATTATTTCCATCACAAGAATAATGATAATCTCCCTTTTATATTTATTACTTTATCATGCCACTTCTTTGTACACAGCTCTGAAGATTATACGTCATTTCTCACACCATCCAAAAGACAAGTGTTCTATTTTTTCCTTGCCAATATCTCTTTCACTTCCCTCAAGAGAAATATTCAGGAGCACCAGAATACAATAATATTGGAACCTATTACATTTTGGTCCTCAGAGAGAATATTGAAGGCAACTGATTAAAAAAATGATCCAGAAGGAGACATTCTGAGCATCCCAATTACAAGTGAATTAAAAAAATGCCTCTTCTTTTTCAAAAAGATTATCAATATTCATATAAACTGTGGGCAGTACAGTCAGGGCACAATAATGTCTAAAGATGTGGTAAGGACAGGTTAAGGAGTATATAATAATCTTGGCTCATTTTTTTCTATTAAGGAGGGAATCTTTTTCTCTGAATTAATGCCCGATCTCCTCATCCAGTTATCTATATCCACTGCTGCACTGAAAATCCTACATGCAGATGTTTTGAGTTGACAGTATGTCAAAGAAAATAAATTTAATAACATTTTGCAGTTCCATTAAGTGCCTGCACTGGAAATTTCATGCTTGGTTCTGCTTGGCCAGCATCCAACCCATGTTCTGATAGACCAAACCATGATCAGGACAAAGGTAAAAGCACAACAAGATGTTTAATAATTACCCTTGATTTTTTCCCTCAAATTACAAGGCTGATGTTATGTTCAACTAACAATGCAATATACCATTTAAAATTTGACTCCAATAAAAATTCACATAATTAGACAAAACTATTATTTATAAAAGTAAATATGCTTTGAGAAAAATAAGATTTTGCTCCAATGCAATAGCTTTATAGTCAAAGCTGAGTAATAAAATGATTTTTATTAAAATATTTTCTTACCTTTCCAAATATATTATGAAAACACTAAAAATATCACACATATTATAAATATTTATTAATAATCATATTTTTGTGTTTTAGAAGTTTCAAAAGTAAATACATGTGACGTAGTCTAAATTGCTCCTAAGTTTTGTTCTGTCCATTTCCAGGTTCGTTTGTTAGAAAAAGGATTTATCTTACTCTGAGAACAATACATGAGCAGAAATAGGATATACTGACTCCAGACTATTTTTTCCTGTTTTTGTATTAATATTTACCACCTATATATGTCGTGTTTGATATTTACTAAGTGTAGTATGGATTTTTGGATATTTGGAGGATGTGTAGATTAAAAGACAAGATGCTCAAACTCTGAAAAGTCACAACTTGGTGGGAAGGAGACACTTTTTCAAAAATTCTAATATTAGCACTATAATATTGACCATTACATAGTTTACAATAAATGAAGGAAAGATTTATTTCAACAGAGGAAATGTAAAAAGGCTTATTTGAGAATAGGAGCTGAAGTGTGAACTGGAAATTTAGAGAATAATTGATTGAAGGTATAGGTGTTTTAGCTGGAGAGTATAGTTTGGATGAGGCTACATGCATAAAAGTGAGAGATCTTCAGGAAATAGTAAGGAAACTGATGTAGATAAGACATAGGTCCCATGAGCAAGGTGGTATAGAAGATAAATTTGAAAGGAGAAGTAGAAATTTATGAAAGGTTTTAAATATCAGGCCAGTACCTTTGTTCCCTTGACACTGAAGACAACCTGAACTTTCTGGGGTAGGAGCTAATTACACGATCACCTAATCTAGTTTACAAAACTAATCTTGTTGCAGTTGATCAAAAAGATTGAAGTGGGGAAAAACCATAGGTAAGAAGATGAAGCTATGATTAAGGATCTGTGTGATGTTAGTGGAACTATGGGCAGTATATGAGAGAAGGTTTGATGATACAAGTAACAGAATTTGGTGACTAAATGAATCTAGCAGTGAAAGGAAACAAACATAATAATGTTTATTTTTGAGCCAGTGCACCTGGAAGAAGTGACACATTTACTGAGGTAAGGAATACACATTGGTTGGTGTTATAGGTAGTAGGTTAGAGGAAAAGGACATCCTTACCGTGAGTGATTATGTTATTTTTTAAAAAAGTGATCTTTGAAAACAAAGCATAAAACAAAACAGAACAAACCTCCAGATAGTCTTGATTGTGATTTAAGGCGTACCTTAAGGATTCTGCTCATTTTAATTAGAGTGTTTGTTTGCCTGTGATTGAGTGTTAAGAGTTCTTTATATATTCTAGATACAAATTCTATAACATGCAGACTTTATAAATATTTTTTCTCTGTGGCTTTTAAAAATTTTATTAATATCTTTTTGGAGCATACATATTTTAAAAATTTTACTTTTAATAATTATAGGTACATAATAGTTGCATATCTTTATAGAATACATTTGATGTTTTTATGCAGGCATACAATGTGAATTAATCAAACCAGCATAATTTGGGTATCCATCACCTCAGGCATTTATCATTTCTTTGTGTTAGGAATATTCCAATTCCATTCTTTTAGTTATTTTAAGATATTCCCTAGGTAATTATTGATTATAGTCACTTTGTTGTGCTATCAAATATTATTCATTCTATCTAACTATGTTTTTTCATCTATTGGCCATCCCTATTTTATCTCCCACTCCCTACTACGCTTCCCAGCCTTTGGTAACTGTTATCCTCTTCTCTGTCTCCATTAGATCAATTGGTTTAATTTTTAGCTCTCACATATGCATGAGGACATGTGAGATTTGTTTTTCTGCACTTGGTTTATTTCACTTCACACAATTCTCTCCAGTTATTCCATATTGTTTCAAATGGCAGTATTTAATGCTTTTATATGACTAGACAATATTCCATAGTGTACATGTTCCACAATTTCTTTATACATTCATCTGTTGATGGAAACGTAGGTTGATTCCAAATCTTGGCTATTGTGAACAATGCTGCAATAAACATGAGAATGAATAGATCTTTTTGTTATACTGATTTTATTTTGGAAATGTACCTAGCAGTGGGATTGCTGGGTCATTTGGTAGTTCTATTTTTAGTTTTTTGAGGAACTTGTATACTGTTCTCCATTGTGGTTGTACTCATTTACATTCCCTCTAACAGGCTATAAGGGTTCTGCTTTCTTGACATCCTTACCAGCGTTTGTTATTGCCTGTCTTTTTATAAAAGCCATTTTAACTGGAATGAGATCCTATCTCATTGTAGTTTTGTTTTGCATTTCTCTGATGACTAACATTGTTGAGTATTTTTAAATATACTTGTTGGTCATTTGTATGACTTATTTTGAGGAATGTCTATTCAGATCTTTTGCCCCTTTTTAAATCAGATTATGTGATTTTTCCTATTGAGTTGTTGTAACTCCTTATATATTATAGTTATTAATCCCTTGTCAAATGGTTAGTTTGCAAATATTTTCTTCCATTCTGTGGTTGTTTCTTCATTTTGTTGATTGTTTCCTTTGTCTTGCAGAAGGTTTTTAGCTTGATGTGATTCCATTTGGCCAATTTTGCTTTGGTTGCCTATGCTTTGGGGGTATTTCTCGAAAAGTCCCTATATAGACTAATGTCCTGAAGTGTTTCCTCAATGTTTTATTTCAGTAGCTTCATTCTTTCAGTCTTAGATTTAAGTCTTTAATACATTTTGATTTGAATGTGGTGAGAGGGGTATGATTTCACTTTTCTAGATATGGATATTCAGTTTTCCCATTCATTGAAGTGACTGTACTTTCCCTTGGCACCTTTCTTAAAGATAAGTTCACTAAACATGTGTGAATTTATTTTTAGGTTCTCTATTCTGTTCCATTAGTCTATATGTCTGTATTTATGCCAGTACCATGCTGTTTGGTTACTATAATTCTGTAGTATAATTTAAAGTTAGGTAATGTGAATCCTCCAGTTTTGTTCTTTTTGCTCAGGATATCTTTAGCTATTCTGGGTCCTTTGCGGTTCCACATAAATTTTAGTATTATTTTTTTCTATTTCTGTGAAGAATGTCATTGGTATTTTGATGGAGATTGCATTGAATCTGTAGACTGCTTTGTGTAGTATTGGTATTTTAACAGTATTAATTACTCTAATCCTTAAGCATGGAATATCTTTCCATTTTTTTCTTTCATATGTAATTTCTTTCATCAATATTTTATAGTTTTCATTGCAGACATCTTTTACTTCTTTGGTTAAGTTTAAGTTTATTCCTAGATATTTTATTTCTAGCTGTTATGGAGAGGATTACTTTCCTGGTTTCTTTTTCAGATTTGTTTGTTGTTGACATATAGAAATACCACTGATTTTTATATGTTGATTTTGTATCCTGTAACTTTACTGAATTTATCAGTTCTAATAGTTTTTGGTGGAGTCTTTAGTTTTCTCTTGATATAAGATTGTATTGTCTGCAAGCATGTATGGTTTTACTACTTTTTTTTCCCAGTTCGATGTCCTTTATATCTTTCTCTTCTCAATTTCTCTATCAGAATTTCTACTACTATGTTGAATAGCAGGGTGAAAGTGGGAGCATGAGAAAGGCTTAGAGAAAGGCTCCAGATCTTAGAGAAAGGCTTTCAGTATTTCCCCGTTCAGTATAGTTGTGGGTCTGTCATATATAGCTTATATCATATTTAGGTATGTTATTTCTATATCCAATTTTCTGAGAGTTTTTATCATGAAGGAATGTTGAACTTTATCAAATGGTTTTTCAATGTCAATTGAAATGATTATATGGTTCTTTTCCTTCTTTCTATTGACATGATTTACCACATTGATAGATTTGTGTATGTGGAACTATCCTTGCATCCCTTGGATGACTCCTGCTTGATCATGATGAATAATTTTTTAATGTGTTCTTGAATTCGGTTTGCTAGTGTTTTGTTGAGAATTTTTACATTTATGTTCATCAGAGATATTGGCTTATGGTTTTCTTTTTGTTGTTGTTGTTGTGTCCTTGTCTGGTTTTGGTACCAGGATGATAGAGACCTCATAGAATGAATTTGAGTGTATTTCCTCTTTCTCAGTTTTTATGAATGGGTTAAGTAGGATTGGTATTAGTTCTTCTTTGAATGCTTGGTAGAATTCAGCGGTAAAGCCATCCCTTTTCCTTAAAGGAAGACTTTTTATTACTACTTCTATCATGTTCCTTGCTGTTGGATTGTTAATTCTTTTAAATTTCTTCCTGTTTCAATCTTGGTAGATTACATGTGTCTAGGAACTGATCCAATTCTTTTAGGTTTTCCCATATATTGATGTATATCTGCTCATAGTACTCCCTAAGGATTCTTTGAATTTTTGCAGTATCAGTTGTAATGTCTTCTTTTTCATCCCTGCTTTTATTTAATTAGGTCTTCTCTCTTTTTCTCTCAGTTAGTGTGAATAATGGTGTGTCAATTTTGTTTATCTTTTCACAAAACCGATTTTTTATTTCATTGATTTTCTGTATTGTTTTTTGTTTTCAATTTCATTTGTTTCTGTTCTGATGTTACTTATTTCTTTTCTTTTACTTATTTTGGGTTTGATTTGCTTTTCTTTTTAGTTCTTTAAGATGCATCATTAGGTTATTTGAAGATTTTCTACTTTTTTGAGACAGGCACTTATTGCTGTAAATTGTCCTCTTAGTACTACTTTTACTATGTCCCATAGGTTTTGAAAGTTTTATTTTTATTTTTATTTCTTTTGAGAATTTAAAAAATTTTCTTCATAATCTCCTCATTAACCCACTGGTTATTTGTGAACATATTATTTAATTTCCATGTGTTTGTATAATTACCATTGTTCCTCCTGTTACTAATTTCTAATTTTATTCTCTTATGGCCTGAGAAAATTTTCAGCTTTAAAAAATTTTTTAAGACTTGTTTTGTGGCCTAACATATGGTCTATCATTGAGAAGGATCCATGAGCTGAGGAGAAGAACATGTACCTTTTGGATGAAATGTTCTAGAAATGCCTCTTAGGTCCATTTGGTCTATATTGCAGATTAAGTCCAATGTTTCTTTGTTGATTTTCTGCCTGGTTGATCTGACCAGTGCTGAAAGTAGGGTGTTGAGGTATCCAAAGATTATTGTAATGGGGTATATCTCTCTCTTTAGATCTGATAATATTTGCTTTAAATATCTGGCTGTTGGGTGCATATATATTTAAAATTGCTATATTCTCTTTCTGAATTGAATCCTTTATCATTATATAATGACCTTTGTCTCTTTCAACATTTTGTGTTTTGAAATCTATTTTATCTGATTGGAGTAGAGCTAGCCATGCTCTTTTTTGGGTTTCTATTTTCATGGAATATCTTTTTCCATCCCTTTATTTTCAGTCTATATGTCTTTATAGGTGAAGTGTGTTTCCTATAGTCAACATATAGTTAGATCCTAATTTTCAATCAATTCAACTGCTCCATGTCTTTTGATTGGTGAGCATAGTTCATTAACATTCACTAGTCTTATTGATAGGCAAAGACTTACTACTGCCATGTTTTTTACTTGATTTCTGGTTGCCCTCCCTCCCTCCCTCCCTCCCTCCCTCCCTCCCTCCCTCCCTCCCTCCCTCCCTTCCTTCCTTCCTTCCTTCCTTCCTTCCTTCCTTCCTTCCTTCCTTCCTTCCTTCTTCCTTCCTTCCTTCCTTCCTTCTCTCTTTTTAATTTTTGTGTATCTGTTGTAGGTTTTATGATTTGAAGTTACCATGAGGCCTGCAAAAAACATAATATAAACAATTATTTTAAACATTTGACAACTTAACTGCACAGAAACAAACAAACAAAAGAAATCTAAATGAAATTCTACACTTAACTTCATTCCCCTATTTTTTAACTTTTTGTTGTTTCCATTAACATCTTTTTATACTAACTCTCAAAAATTTATTGTAGTTATTGTTTTTGATAAGTTTTTCTTTTAGTCTTCCTACTCAAAATGTAAGTAGTTTGAACACTACAGTCACAACAGCATAGTATTCTGTATTTGTGTACTTACTATTACCAGTGAGTTTTATACCTTCATATGATTACTTATTGTTCATTAATGTCTTTTTCTTCATATTGAAGAACTCATTTTAGCACTTCTTGCAGGACAGATCTAATGTTAATGAAATCTCTCAGCTTTTGTTTGTCAGGGAAAGTCTTTATTTCTAGTTCATGTTTGAGAAATATTTTTGTAGGAAATAATATTCTAGTGTTAAGGGTTTTTGTTTTCTTCAGCACTTTAAATATGTCATGCTACTCTTTCCTTTTCTGTAGGTTTTACACTCTGAAGTTTGTTATTAGATGTATTAGTGTGTATATATATATATATATACACACATATATGTGTATATATATATATATATATATATAGAGAGAGAGAGAGAGAGAGAGAGAGCTTTTTTTTCTTTGCTTTTCTTAGGACCTTTTATGTATCTGTGACTTTTGGAAGCTTGATTATGAAATGTCTTGAGGTAGTTTTGTTTGTGTCAAATTCTCTTGGTGTTCTATGACCTTCTTGTACCTAAATATTGATATATTTCTCTAGGTTTGCAAAGTTCTCTGTTATTATTTCTTGGAATAAACTTTCTACCCCTGTCTCTCTCTCTCTCTGCCTCTTCTTAAAGCCAATAAACTCTCATGTTTGACCTTTTATGGCTATTTTCTAGATCTTGAAGGTATTCTTCATTTTTTGTTGATTTTTAAATTTTTTCACCTCTGACTGTGCATTTTCCAATAGCCTGTCTTCAGGTGCACCAATTCTTTTTTTTGTAAATATAACAAAATTTATTTATATTTTGCACTGTGAGGGTCTTCCAAATTTTCTAGAGCTTTCAGAACATTCTATAGAAAAGACTTTTTATTAACATATTAAATCTTTTTTTAAGAAGTAAAATATCATTTTTAAAATTTCAAACTTATAGAAATGTATACCTTAGAAAGTGAGAATTTCTCATAATCCAGTTCCCCCAAGATAACTGGCTTTTTACATATACTGTACCCACTAAAGACACACCAAAGAGCTTGACATTTTTCCAATACATCACATGCCTTTGAACTTGTGTACTTATTCTTCCAGTCTGGAATACCCAGCCCAATTTTTTTACTTGGTAAATTCCTACTTATTAAGGTTCATCTCAAATGCCACCTCATCCTTGAACCCTCCTTCAGTTCTTCCAATCATAATCAGTTGTTCTCTTCTCAGAGTACCTTTGGACTTTGTACATATCTACACTCTAGTGTTCATTAACTTGGAGGGGTAGAATTTGAATGTGATCCATCTGTTTCCAGGGTCCACACAAAAACAAGAGACAAGACCAAAGCTTACAAGAAGTATGGGATTATGTAAAAAAGCTGAATCTCAGATTGATTTAGATCCCAGAAGGGGAAGAGGAACATTCACAAGGACTGGAAAACTTATTTCACAGAATACTGGAGGAAAATATGCTGGGCCTGGCCAGAAATTTTGATATCCAGATGCAAGAAGCACACAAAACTCCTGGGAGACTCAACATCAAAAGACAATCACCTTGTCATGTGGTTATTAGATTGACCAAAGTAAATGCAAAAGAAGCAATTCTCTGTGCAACAAGACAAAAGCAACAAATAACCTACAAAGGAAAGCCTATCAGACTAACAGCAGACTTCTCAACTAAAATCTTACAAGCCAGGAGGGATTGGGTGCCTATCCTTAAACTTCTAAAACAGAATAAAGCCCAACCTAGAATTCTTTATCTGGCAAAATTAAGTTTCATCTTTGAGGGAGAAATAAAGTCCTTCTCAGACAATTCTTTCTTCTGCTTAATCTGATCTTCTGTTGAGAGACTGATGCATTTTTCAGTTTGTCAATTGAATTTTTCAGCACTAGAGTTTCTCTTTTTTTATTATTTTAATCTTTTTATTAAATTTCTGTGATATGATTCTGAATTCCTTCTCTGTGTTGTCTTGAAGTTCATTGAACTTCTTCAGAACAGTATTTTGAATTCTTTGTCATAAAGGTCACATATCTCCATCACTCCAGAATTACTCAATAGTATTTTATCTAGTTTACTTGGTGAAGTAATGTTTTCCTGGATGTTTTTCATGCCTATGAATATTGATCCATGTCTATACATTGAAGAGTTAGGTATTTATTCTAATCTTCACAGTCTGGGCTTATTTAAGCCCATTCTTCTTGAGAAGGTTTTCCAATTATTCAAAGGGAATTGAGTGTTAGGATCTATGTCTTTGATCACTGCAGCCATATCAACACTGGGCATACTCCAAGCCCAGTAATGCTGTGATTCTTACAGACTCCTGATAGTACCACCTTGGTGAATTTAGATAAGGTACAGGAGAATTCCCTGTATTACTAGGAAAAGTTTCTTGCTCTCTTTATTCACTTTCTGTACTGGGCTACTGGAGTTGAGGGAGGAGTAATGTGGGCTCTCTTGCCTGACCAGCACAGCTGGGACTATGTCAGTCACACTTGAACCAACCCTGTCTCATCCAATGCCTGTGGTGACTGCTGCATGGCTACCTCTGATGTTATTCAAAGCCCAAGGGCTCTTTAGTCAGAAGGTGGTGAATCCTGCCAGGACTAGGTCCTTCCCTTCAGGGCAGAAGGTTTCCTTCTAGCCCAGGGTAGGTTTAGAGATGCCATCCAGGAACTAAGGCCTGATATCAGGGGTTAGATGACTCTGCTTGTTACTTTATTTTACTGTGGCTGAGCTGGTACCAAAGTTGTAAAAAGTCCTGTCAACTCCTTCTTCCCTTTCTTTTTCCTAAGTGGAGGAAGACTCTTCCTGAGCTGTACAGCCTGGATATGGGAGAGGAGTAACTGGCTTGCCCACCGCTGATGTCTTACTGGATTATGTACACCCAAAGTCCACTGGTCACAAGCCATTATTGCAACATGAATTGCCCAAGGACTGCAGCATTTGTGGCCTGACTGCCATACAAATTTATTCCAGTCTCCATGCTACATTTGTCAGCTAGTAGTGGGGATAGCTGGAACTCAAGTTTGGGGGCAGAGGATTGCCCTGTGCTGAGCTAATCTAAATGCTCCCTCCATGTGCACTGGCAGAATTCCATCTTTTTGTGATCTACTGTTATAGATAGCCTGAGTTTCAGTGCAAAATTTCATAATCACTTTACTCTCCCTTCTTCCCCAGGCATACATACTCTGGAGAGGTAGTGTAAGCCATGCAAGACTGTCTTTTTTGTCCTATTCTGTGCATCTTTCCTTGATGTCATGTTAAAACCACATACTGTAATTGCTTACCTGATTTTTGCTTCTTCCAAAGGTGGTTCCTTGCATGGATCACTATTAAATTTGGTGTTTGTGTGGAGGAACATTGCTGGAAATTTCTATTTGACAACAAGATTGGCTACCTCTCCTTTATAATTTTGAGAAAATCAAACTTATCTTTAATTTTTTCTTTTACAGATGTGCTTTCAGTATTGTGTCTGTAAAATCTTTCCCTAACTCAAAGTTATAAAAATGTTCTCTTATCTTTTCTTATAGTATTATAGTTTTAAATTTTGTTTCTATGATATTGTAACTATGATATTTTTATAAAGTGTATAAAATATTCAAGTTATTATATTTTTGCATATGGATATCTTATAGTTTCATTATGATTTATTGGCAAGACTAGTCTTTCTTCGGTGAATTGCTTCTGCAGCTTTTTGAGCATTCAGAAATCCATACATGCATGGGTCTCTTACTTGACTCTCCATTCTGATTAATTGATATATTTCTTTGTCTTTATACTGATACTATAATGCCTTGGGAAAAGTAGCTGTATAAAAAAGTTCTGAAGTCAGGTAGTGTGACTCTTCCAACTTTGTTCTTTGTTTTTGAGATTGTTTTGGCCAATCTAAGTTCTAAATTCTATATATTTGCAGATTAATTTTAGTATTAGCTTAGCTATTTCTATAAAAAGCTTGCTAAGATTTTAATGGGAGAATCATTTATGATGAGCCACTATAGATTACACATTTTTGGCAAGAATACTACTTCATAAGTAACACTGTGTCAGTAGAGGCCACATAAAGAATGTCTGGTTGTCTGACACTTACATATCTGACTGAGATATATCACATAGTTAAGTGGTTATCAACCGTGTTTCTCCAATGTAAAATTGTATCTTCCCTCTTTTAAAAATTAAGTAATATGTGAGATAATAACTTATAACCATATAAAAATATAATTTCTCATTATGTTTCCTTTATTGGTTTAACCTTTAACCATGTTGTTTTTAAATGTAGGAATAGGGATACTATCAGGAGTTCACAACATCCTCAATAAAGATAGAGTCCTCTGGAAGACTGTGTTACAAGAGGTGAGAAAAACAAAGACACAGACACAGACACAGAAATAATAGTTAAGAATGCAGGGAGGTCAGGGGACCACCAGCATTGCCATGCCAAGGTGGCAGTGACTGAACCCCAGCACTTGCTTTTTATTCTCTTTGGCGTGTTGCAAAATACAATGATCTCATGTGAAAACATCATGGAATACAATGATCAAAGTGTTTGGGGCTCCCCCTAAAATCACAAGGTGACCTAGCTAATTTCCTTTTTTTTTCTAGAAGTGAAAAACACATAATTCTTCAGTAGGTACAACCCTTTTGATCAAGGTAAATGGATTTTATCTCAAGGTCAAGCTATGTAGATGGATATCAATCTTTAATGTCAGTTGCTGTGACCCATTTGATCAAGGAACAAGGAAACTACATACTTTCACTGGGAGACTGGTTTTACATTAATTGAGGCATTGTTGAAAGAAAGGGAGAGAAGGAACTTGTCCCAGTGTTCAAACACTATGTAAGCCTTGAGACCGTTCTTCTGGTTGACATATTGCAATCTACCTCTACAGTCATGAGAATTTTTCATGTCAGGCCGCCTGAGGCTTTTCATGCATGAGACCCCTTAGGCTCTGAGGTTGGAGCATGCTTTGCTGTACTCCTAGATCATTGATATATGCTCCCTAAGTAGGCAGTTAACATCTGCACTTATTCCAGGCTTCTGCTCAAGCAATTCCTTCACCTTCTCTCCTCTCACAGCCTCAGACATAGCATCCCTAAGTCTCAGTGGTCTTAATCTCATCAGGATTCAATTAACAGGCAAGTCTCATTTTGCTGCCTTTTTTTTTTTTTAACTGTGGTATTAACTTATAGATAGTAAAATGCACAGATACTAAAGATATCAAGTGATGCATTTTTTCTAAATACTTTCACTTTATTTAATGTGTCTCAAATTAAAATATGCACAAGGTTTTAAAATTTTATTTTAAGTATTATGAAGATACAAATGTTTTTGTTACATAAATTTCTTTTGTACAGTTTGAGTCAAAGTTATAAGTTTGTCCATCACACAGATAGTGTGCATTGTACCCTTAGGTGTGAATTTACTCATCCTCTTCTTCCCCCTCACACCTTCTTGATTTCTGATGAGTTTTATTTTCATATATGCATGTAAGTATTGTTTGATTAGTTCCAATTTAATGGTGAGTTCATGTAGTGTTTGTTTTTCCATTTTTGTGATACTTCACTTAGAAGAATGGTCTCCAGTTCCATCTGGGTTAATACAAGAGGTATTAGTTCATCATTCATTCCTGACCCACACATTTCCATGATTAGAGTTGGAATTTCCATACTAAAAATAAAAAGCGAGAGACTTGAAGTTATACAAATGTAAATTGTCACCTGGTGCTATTACTGACCAGGATTGTGACCTTAAGCAATGTTTTGGCCTTTTTTTGCTTCAGTTTCTGTACCACTAAATTAGAATAGTATCATTTACTTCCTTTGGTTGTTCAGAGAACCAATTATTATATAAAATGAACAATAATAGCATTTATTGAAAACTAAATGCAAAAAATTATATGCTTTCTTTAATCTTTGTAAAAATCTTACAAAGTCAGGCTTTTTAAAGCCCATTTTGAAAAATCAGAGAGATTAAACAATTGGCTAAAGATTATACAACTGTTAAGGGATAGTACTGGAGTTCAAATCCGGGGCTGCCTGATACCAGGGAAGGTACTATTTCTACTTTTTGATAGCATCTATCATGATCACTTGTAAAAGTGAGCTTCTCTCACAAGGTCTAAAGTTTGGGACCAAAAACAGTCAGGAAGCCCATTGCCTTAGTTGTTTATGAGGGACTGGAGGTGCGCAAGAGAAAAGGTCACTCACTATACCTGGTCATTGGAATCCTGGGTCTTTGTCATTGACTAATGTGTTATTTATTATCAAGTGACTTGAACTTCTCCCAATGTCTTTCTATCAAAGGAGGGATGAAATTATTTTGCCCTTTCTACTTCAGATGCCTATGTGACTACAAAGTGAGGTAATGCACTCTAATGTGATCTGTATTTTGTGAATTTATGAAGCCTCTGAGCATATCATTTTAATACATATAACCGATTTTGACCTTTCTTTCTTTGTAAAGTCCAGATGATATCTGTAATAACAGAGGACCAAAGCCAGAGTTGTGTGATATGTTCCATATGGCACTAGCAATAATAGCTTCACCAAATATCACAATCACCTTAGCATCATGATTTATCAGTTAACAGGAAGCTGAAGCTAATATTATTTCTTTAATTCAAGTCACCTTGACTTCTTTTACATTTCAATGTGATCTCAAACCCTGCTAGATGTCCTTGTTTTCTTGCTCATCTTTGTTCTGAATATTTCCTTTAAGGCACCTTTTCTTGAAAAGATTTCTTTGTTTTTAATTCTCAAGTATTATTTATGAAACTCTCACAAATAGGTACTGTATGCACAAAATAAACAGAAAATGATTAGACATCTAAAATATAAATGTAAAAAACTATTAATGATTTAGTCTACTGAGTAGAGAGCCACATACCCTTGACCTGTAAATGCTGTCTGTGTGACTGCTTTTCCTGACTAGCAGAGAAGAAAGAATAAAGTGGGGAAGAAGAGGCTGCTAGGCTGCCTAAGCTATTCAACTTATGACTCACAATAGGGCTCATATGATTTTAGGATGCGCTTGATATTTCACAATATTTAATTAATAAAATATTACCATAAATATTACCACCCACCCAAACATCCTTATAAAAAAATAATTCCAACTTCCATTTTTCTCCTATTCGTAAGTTACCTAGTAAGTTTTCTAAAAGAATTTGTATTTATGATTCAGTTCTTTCTTACTCACAGTATAGAATAAGGGCTAGTGACCTAAGCATAAGCACTGAATTAAACTATTTTAATTTAGGCTTAATTGGTAATTCAAGGTAGAGATAGTTAGATATGAAGCTGGGGTGTCTTGTGAGTAGATCCATCATCAAATGAGTGAAAATTTGAAAACGAAATAATATATACATTTGTCAAGGTACAGATAATAGAAAAGATAAAAGATTTTAAAATAAAAGAATACATTTAAGCTTTTGCTACAAAAAGATTCAGAAAATCATGGTGATGGGTAGCTTTGGGAGAGAAATGGTGAAGGGTAGCTTTAGGAGAGAAATGGGAACAATTTAAAAATGACAATGTGTTAATCCCAGAACAAATGCTTGAATTTGGTTTCTTTTAAAGATAACCATTACCTATGTGAATTGTAAGGGTATGTTTTTATTATGGAACTCTCTTGAACACCAGTGCTGTATGACAATAAAAAAACAGTTTAAAATGGATGAAAGAAAAGAGGTTTTTTTTTTGAGACAAATAGTTCTAGGGATACAGATCATCAAGACTGTGAAAGATAATCATCTGGGACTCTGAATGAGTGCCAAGATTTTGTTTCAAACACATTCCTTATATATATAAGGTTCATCTAATGTTTATAGCTCATAAAAATAGAAAGCAAATTATCTCCTTTCTGCCAGGAACATTTGATAAGAGAGAGTAAAAGCAGGAAATGCTATCTTAAAAAAGTCTGTGAACAAACTATTCTAATATTACACAGTTTGATTAACTCTAAATGGTTTGACCAAATGTCCTCAAATTTCCTTGAAATTTTGCATTTCAATAATTGTGATCTGTTCTATAATTATGGCATAATAAGAATAATGTAATAACATATTCAAATATGATTTACCCAAGTACCCAAAATAGTGTGGAAACATACTACATATGTTTATGTTCCAGTATGTAGTATGTTTCCTTCACTATTGTTAGTACTTGAGTAAACTATACTTAAATAAATTAGTGCATTATTCATATAGCTAAACTTTCTATATCATTTTTTCAAGAGAAAAAGTGTTATTCTTTCACTACTCTATCTACAGATTCATCATTATAATGAGCAAAATGCCCCTGACTGCTTACAAATGATATAGTGGCCATTTTCATGGAATCCAAAGTCTTGCGCAATCCAGCTTTAACTTTCTTTACCCAAATAATGTTTGAAACCCACATATTTCATCTACCATGTTTTGTCTCCCTTCTTTCAGTACACATTTTCTATTTCTTTAAGATTCACTGTAATTTTCTCATTGTACCATACACAGGGTGAAATGTACTTCACCCCAAGGTCCTCCTATTAAAATCTACCTGTCTTTTAAAGCCTCACTCAAATTCAATGACCTATGTGCTATTACTTCAAAGTAATCCCTTCTTCCATATTTTGTCCTATAGCCCTTTGCCCTTGCACCATAGCCCTTAATGTGTTCTTTCTGCATTATGGTTAGTTATGTTCATGTCCGTTAGGCTGAACCCAAAGGCTGGTGGGAGGTTCCATGGGAACTTTTCCTTTAAACTGGCCTCACCCTTTTGAGGGCCTGCCCAAACTCAACTATAAAAGCCCTAGATTCCCACCATTTTGGCACTGATGCCATCTTGGCCTCAGCCCTTCGATATGCAGATGTTTCAGTAAACTTCTTTTCACCTATCCTAGCCTACTGTGTTCCTCCCTGGGCATCCTAACAATGTCTGTTTCCATTAGCAGAGAATCTGCTCTGGTTGAAGGCACACAATGTCATATATATAAGTCTGTCAAAATATTTAGTGCAGTGCCTTGACCATAAAAGATAGCTAGTAAATGAATTTATCATTATATGTAATTATGCAGATGTTGGATATTTAGTCTTTTTTTTTAGTATGACATTCCTACTTTTGCAATTTTTTTCTATTTGGAAACACCTTCATCTAAGGATACTTTGGAAGAAATAGAAGAATCCCATGAAAATCATTTTAACCATTTAAATGATTTAATTAGAGATTTTAAATTACAGATTAGATTTGGCAGATTATAGAATGAAAAATGTTTTGAATTATCTATAAATTACAGCTAATTCTATGTAGTAAGGAATTTAGCTTTGTCCAAAGACAGCTTGCTTTTTGTCTTTAGCTTCTAGGAGGTAACCTTGGAACACTTGAAATTTCTCAAGTGATGGGAGTTTCTTCCTTATTCATGACTGGACCACACATGATAATTTATGCTAAATAGATGACTTAGGTTGGCACCAGATATAAACAGTAGTCTGAGTTTGTGGGCTGGCCATGCCAGAAAGACCAATTGTGAGATTAGGGTTTTGGGGCTTTGGACCATTATGAGGTTAGCTTGACCCTCCTGGGTGGATGCTGGAGATTAAATACAACCACAGGGCCAATGAATCAATCTTTCATGTCTATGAAATGAAGTTTGAACAAAATCTCTGGGCGCCTAAACTTGGGCAAGCCTCCAGGGTTAGTAAATTATGCAATTATATATGTAATATATATATATTGCAATATATATATTGCATATATATATGCAATTATTATACATTGATGTGAGAGGGTAAATGTATCTTGATGACAACAGAAGTTTTGTGTTTGGACTTCCAGACTCTGGCCTATGCATCTCTTCCTTTGGCTAGTTCTAATTTGTATCTTTTACCTATAATAAACATAACTGTGAGTATAATAGGTTTCACTGAGTTCTGTAAGTCTTTCCAGGGAATTATTAACCCTGAGGTGATTTTGGTAAACCGTTGAACTTAGATTTTTTTTTTTTTGTCAGAAGTGAGGGTGGTCTTTTGTAGACTCTTCCTTTTAACTTCATAGCTAGACCCCAACTCTTTGCAGTTGGGGTCAGAAGACTTGTACAGACTTGGCAATCTGGAGAACTATATAGTTAACCTCTCAATTTGGCTAACTAGGAGTACATTCTATAAAAGTAAAGCATCTCTGAATTATAAAAATATCTTATAGGATTTTATTTTTTGTTCCCATTGTTCCTTGCTCATGCATTTTATTTATCATTTAGGACTTTGTTCTGTGTCTATCTCATTATACTGTGATTTCTTTAAAGTGAAAGACAGTTTCATATTCATTTCTGTATCCAGTGCCTAGTTCAAAGTAGGTGGTCAATAAGCGTTTACTGAATGAGTGAATTAATGAATATCTGGAATGGTACAATTTTAGTGTAATTTACTCAAGATTACTAAACTGAGGCTCTATTATTAGCTTGGGATATAGAGATCATATAGAATTTTGTATCATATGCTCACTCTTCAACCATTAACATGATTTTATATAATAATTTTAGAACACAACTTAAAGCTAAGAAGTATCATCCTTTAATTAAGAGGGCACTTAATTTGGGAGTCAGAATAATTAGGAATATATTGAACTCTGTTATTTAAAGTGTAGCCCTGAGGAAATTACTTTACCCACTTAAACTTTTGTTTCTATCTATAAAAAAAAAACCCAAAAAACAAAAACAGGCTATAGTTTCCTATTTTTTAAAAAATGGATGAACTATATTAATTTTCTATTTCATTTTCTCCAAATTGCTAAATTAATAAGTAGAATATTGAATATACATTTTGAATGTATGCATATATATGTATAAAGAATGAATACATATAAATTTATACAACATTTTTTGTTTCCTCAGTGTTATGAGCATAATAGTGAGGCTAAATAGTTGGCAAGATATTTATTAGATTCCATGAGGTGTGATTAAATGCATCACCATTTTCTGATGACCTTGTCAAAGGGTACAAAATGTGAGAAATTATTTCCATCCAAAAAATATGTTTGACCAAGGCTCTTTATTATAAAAAACAAGTTTAAAGTCATTTCAGCTATAGGTAAATTATAGTTACCAGTAATGTAAATTATTGGATACCTTAGAGAATGCAGATATATTTTATGTTCCCATGGAATATAATGTCTTTTCATTTATTCAATTGTTCATTTGTACATTTATTTATTCATTCATTCAACAAAAATATATTGAGCATCCACTCTGCCTCAGGTGTTATGCTAGGTGCTAAGGTTACAGAGATAAATTAAATGGTCTTTACCTTCAGGTGGTAACCAAGTTGCAGTTCAATTTGTTGACGTTTTTTAAGTTTAGACATATCAACAATAGCTTTACATATGCAAGTAAACCTGCTTGAGAATTTGCAACTTTTTGTGAGCAGTTTTTGTGCAGGACTGAGAGAAAATGTATAGAATAACAGAGTTGATCCCCATTGCAAGACTCAGAGCCAAATTTTAAGATTGCTGAAATGTTTAGTTGTCAATAAATATTAAATATGAGGAAAGTATCTCTATAATACCAAGTTAAAAGTGTGTTACTTATATATGTATAATCATGAAAGTAGTTCTCCAAATGACTGTAGTGAAAGCTAATGCATTAAGCTAATTTACTAGATAACTTTTTTGACCCTGAATGTGTGCTGTAGGACATGGAAATTCCCACACATGTGAGCAAACACAAGTATAGGCAGAGCCCAGCTGAGGTAGGATTCAGATAATGGAGCAGTCTGAGAGGACATTTGGGAGGGTGAATGATATAAAACATAACCATATCTCTATTTGCCTAGGGCTTGCCCTTGCAACAAATATCAATCTGTACAGTTGGGAAAGTGAAGGCATATAGCAGAAATATAAATTTTGGATTTCAACAGCATTAGGTTTTGTTGTGCTCTCTTAGAAATGCTTGGATTCCAATGGCTAAGCCAAATAAAAGTGTCTGGTATGTTTACCTTCATTCAAATGTATGTAAATAAAATTTTGGAATCATGGTCACTAATGATGTTGATGATAATGATGTTATTATAAGACAAAAGTATACTATTTCACAAGTTAAATTATTTATATAATTAAATATGATTTTTTGAGAATTCTACATTTATAATAGCACTCCAAGACAAAATATATATAGCTAAGAGTTTGCAAAATATTTATAAGTTATATTAAATATTTGGCTAAGTGGTTTTTGAATTGTTATGAAAATAAATATTCCCAAGTTATAAACACATTGGAAAAAGTTTTAAGAAGAACAGAAAAATGTTATAAGTAAAGGATAACTAGATATAACAGACTTTTTAAAAACTTCATGAAAAATTTTAAATTGGTACCAGAACATATATAAATATAACTAGCTTAGTGAGAATTCATTAACATTTACTGAACTGTAAATATGTTTATATGAAAAGGTGAAAAAAGAAGACAAATCTTGCTTTACCTTATTTAAAATATGGCATGAAAATGTAGACAGTGTATGACTTGCTGTGGATTAGAAAATGCTAAAGGGAAAAAAGTGAGCTTTATTCTAGGGAAGAAAGGATCTTCACTTGTCTCAGCAAGAATTGGCCATCTGTAACTGTTTAGGAGTATCAACTACTTCATGAGAGAAAATAATAACCATATTTTGGTTGCCTTTTTTAAACCAAATAATAGAAGCCACTCTACCATACCATAGCATAATCCTTTTTATTTATCACACATAAATATATGTTATACAGTGTATTATACAAGTCATTAGTCTTCTTTCTACATTTAAAAAAAGATTGATTAAAGTCTGTCTAAAACCATCTATTTTAAAAATTTGATAACATGAAAGTATCATAAAAATAATTATTTTCATCATCTATAAACAATATATACATAATACATTTTATTGGTTCTACTTCTTTATGTGGACTAACTAAATACAGTCATTAAATTGAATTCTCTGTGGCCTAAAGTTTGGGAAAAGCAAAGAGAACTTGATCTCTCAGATATTTTTGTTGTTGTCCCACAGTAAATTTATTTCTAAAACCAAATCTTCTGTTTTTTATTTTAATATTTGTTTTATTATTGCTATTTTTTTTTTTTTTGAGACAGAGTCTCACTTAGTTGCCCAGGCTAGAGTAAGTGCCGTGGCATCAACCTAGCTCACAGCAACCTCAAACTCCTGGGCTCAAGCAATCCTGCTGCCTCAGCCTCCCGAGTAGCTGGGACTATAGGTATGCACCACCATGCCTGGCTAATTTTTTCTATATATATTAGTTGGCCAATTAATTTCCTTCTATTTATAGTAGAGACAGGATCTCTTTCTTGCTCAGGCTGGTTTTGAACTCCTGACTTTGAGCAATCCGCCTGCCTCGGCCTCCCAGAGTGCTAGGATTACAGGCGTGAGCCACTAGGCCCGGCCTATTTTATTATTGCTATTGTTTGAAATCTAAATTTGTTGAAAACTAGATGTTAGAGTTTTCATAATCCACTATTCTGAGTGATCGAGGGAAATTCATTGAAACTCACTGAACCTTACGTTACCTATAAAAATATTTTCCCAACATGTTTATTATAAGTAATGCAAGAAATAAATAAGTAGAAAATAAACATGAAATTATAGCTTTAAAAATTATTATTAAAAACCATTTCAAATAATTTATGTATTATAGCTCATATACCTTCAAATGTGGTTTGATACATTTTCCACTAAAGATACATAAACAATATAAAATAATTTAAAATCAACAAATATGCTAAACATGAAGAGATAAAGTAAATGTAGTTGCCACCTAAGTTAATATAATTATAAATGTTTAGGTTTACATATTTTTCTGAGCTTCCTGGAAGTTAAAATTAAAGGATATGGAAATTCTTATTCCATTTTTTTTCATGAGAAATTGTATTTCTTGATCTAAAAGCATATTTTAGAGAAAATATAGAATATTTTTATTCATTCGACTATAGGTGGGGCAAAACCAATATATGTAACCTAAAAAATTGTACCCCAGTAATATTATTAAATTTAAAAAAAAGTTAGTTAAAAAATACTAACTAATGGAAGAATTTTTATAGAAATTAAGCTCATAAACTTCAAGCAGGCTGTGTTCTTAATTTGATGGGAGAATGTCACATAGCTACCTGTCTGGCCTCATTGAACAAACATTAAATATTTCTTCTCTCAGCCAGGATTTTGACAAGATCCTCTTCTAGACAATTAAAGTTTAATCCTCCTGTTGAGATCCCACTACACTGGTATATCCTCATGTTTACAGTGCTTTAAATGTTACTTCCTGCTTACCATTTTATTAGTATAAGAAGAAATACATAGAAAGATCATAAATGTCTAAAAGGACAAGATAAGGAGAAAAGGATAAAATGGTAACACTATCAGCCGAAGCACAAAGTCTGAGTCAGCAGGGTCTTCTAACTTGACATAGCAGTAAGTGGCTATGAGATTTCCTATGAAATTGAATGGAGAGGCTATGGTTGAAGTGCCCAGTTAGACTCCACTTGCAGCATTAAGGCCAACAGCTCTTACGTAACTGTTCACAAAAAGCCCTTTCCTGAGACTTTCTCCTATATGTGTTTAACATCCACAGGGGTGTGGAGTCTAAGCAGCTTAGGCTTGTCCTGCTGAGCCTTCCTCAGTAGCTCCAATAATTCAAAAGCGCTCACAAAGGCGAGTGCCTTTTACATGGAACAGGACACTGCCAAGGGCACAGTGGAAAGGTTGTTTTGTTTGTGAGGAAAATTTTAAGGTAGGCTGGGATAAGAATCGAGACTAGAATCAAGAATCAAAAAATCAAAAATCGAAGATTATTCATTAATTTGTGCAAAAAAAGACTATGGGAAATCAAAATGTATGAAAAGTACAACAGTTTGGACAAAGATAAATTGCAGAATATGTCTGTAAAATGTAGCACATGCTCATCCCTGTGCAGGACAAAAGTACAGGGGAGACTACAGCTCAGACCCAGGTCTCCTGGGAGTGACTGAAGCCACCTGAATTCCCCACCTCCCAGGGAACCATGGTCAGTGAGTCCATCAGCCATTCACTTCTCTCTTTCAGCTTAGGAAAAAGTTCCTTCCCAAACTAGACCACTAAAGCAGAAGAGAGGGGAACACAGTTGTCTGATTGTTGACAGAACCCACTCTGCCAAAACATGCATCATTTGATGATTTTGAAAACTAGCTTTATTTAAATTACTCAGTTTTCCAAGGCAGACATTCTGATTTTCTCCCCTATCATTTAGTTTTGTATTTAAGCATTCACCCTTGTGTTCTTTGACTTGGGGGCTCACGTTAGCTCAAATAACCTTCTCAATCTATTAACCACTAACTGAACTAAAGAAAAACAAATAAAGAAAAGCTTATGAGATAAACAAAATTGTCTTTAGGTGTTTTGTCTTTGTGATATGGGGCACTCAGTAGTTCAGGACACAGGATGAGCCCTTCTTGTCCAGATCGAAGGTCAGTGCCTCAGTGCCATTGCAGCAAAACATTAATCTTTAGTTTTATTTTGCTTTCTTGCCTTGTCTTATAATGCTGATTTATTTCCAAGAAACCTTGTCATGAAAATGAAGAATGTATTTGGTCTCTTGAAAAATGCAGCTCTATTTTCTGCTGGTTCTCTTATAGGGCAAACCTGCAGATTCAATGCCCTTGCTTTTTGTTATTTGGTGACAATAAAAAGTAACTATAAGAAAGCAGACCTAAGCAGAGTCAAACTGCTGTTAAATCCTAACCCCAGGCTTAAATTTGAAGAGTTTGGATAATCGATGGTAATAGAAAGGAAATTATCCTGTTCATTTGTTCATTTACAGTGGAAAATTGTAACTATTTCAAGTATAGAATTTTAGTATTCTTGGTTTTTTTTTCTCTCTTATATCCACCAGTACTGAAGAAAGACTGTTAAGAAAGGAAACAATGGTGGAAACATATCTTAATTTTAGTAATAAAATACAACTAAAGCTGTTACCAATTGTTTTATAACAGGATTTATTCCCATAAAATTCATAGTCTTTAATACCAGATAAAAGAAAAGGTGAGTAAAATGTTCTTTCTTAGGCTTCTAGTTCCAAACTCTATTGGTTCATGGTGAACTTCAATGTATTTTAATCTTCATAATTTTAAATAGGCCACATACCAGCTCAAATTTACCAATGCGGAAAATGTCTACAGTTTTAAATGAATATTGATCTAAGCACAGAATAGAATAACACTTATTTTAAAAGAAGTTATTCCAAGGCCAACCCATTATTGTAAAAATATCAGTTACTCAGGATTCCCAAAGGTGCGATAGAACAAATTGGTGGGCTTTATAAATACAAAGTCTTTAAAGATCCTCTCTTTTCATAGTAACTATGTTTAAGACGGCAGTGTTTCTTGGGGGCAATGTGTCAATGGGGAGGCTCTGCACCATATATTGGGTTATGTTAATGGCTTAAAGCTACATTAATCTTTAAGTTGAGCTCTGAATTTAGTCATTTAGAAGTAAATGCTCTCTAGAGATATCAAGAAATAACTAAGCAATTGTTTAACACTGAAGGCTGTTTTCTGAATTAATGAAGCAGCTTTCATTATGGACAATCTAAAAATTACTGTTTTTTTCCTATGTATCTGTTGATGCCTTTTAATGAATATGTAATAACCCGAGGAATGGGAGGTTTTCCAACTTATAAATTTACATGAGATCATGACCACAACATGCAAAGTCAAAATGAGCTTAGTTAGTATTTTAAATCAATTTTGCTACAAATTAAACATCATAATTTTCCATTTTTTGTTTGATGTTATACAAGTTGCATCTACCTTGCCAAAATGAATCAAATCCTTTTGTATACTAATTGTCAATATTATAACTGTAGCATTTAGTATTTTTAAAAGGAAATAGTTCAAGTTCTATCACTATTCTATCACTAAGTGTACATGTAAATTCTCATAATGGAAATTTGTTTCTTTAAATATGTGCCACGGACAGCAAATACTTCCTTCTACCTCAGAATATTTTCCTATATTGATTATCTTTTCTTCCTTTGAGAAATACCCTACTACCTTTTATTTTCAGACTCAGATTATATCTATTTCATTTTTTATAATTGGGGACATGAGTTTTCAATCACAATTCTACCCTGTACTTTTATTTTTCTGAAAATAACTTGATTCTTTATTTTTAATGTTTACTAAAATTCTCTAATTTTCTACTAATAAGAAGATAAATGTTTTAAAATCCAGTTAGAACAGTGTTAAGAAAGCTGTGTATCTACATGCAGAAGAATGGAATTGGACCTTCATCTCACACCATATAAAAAAATCAACTCATAGCATTAAAGATATAAGGCTTGAAACTATAAAAGTACTTGAAAGAGGCATAAAGACATTAGTCTAGGCAATGTCTAGGCAATTTTGAATAGGACCCCCAAAATACAGGAAACAAAAGCAAAAATAGACAAATGGAATTGTATCAAACTAAAAAGTATTTGCACATCAAAGGAAATAATTAACAGAGTGCAGGAATAGCCCACAGATTGGGAGAAAATATTTGCAAATCATATACTGGACAAGAGGTAATATCCAAAATATATAAGGGATTTAAGCAATTCAATAGCAATAAAATGAATAACTTGATTTAAAAGTGGGCAAAAGAATTGAATAGATAATTCTTGAGATACAAAGGCCAACAGGTATATGGACAAAATTCTCAACATTACTAATCTTTGGGAAATGCGAATTAAAACCACAATGAGATATCACCTCCCACCTATTACAATGTCTATTATCAAAAAGACAAAAGATAAGTGTTGGCAAGTGTGTGGAAAAAAGGGAAATTTTGAATGCTGTTGCTGAGAATGTGAATGAGTATAATCATTGTGGAAAAAAGTATGGAGGTTCCTCAGAGAATTAAAAACAGAACTAGTATATGATCTAGCAAATCCACTTCTGAGTATATAACCAAATGAAATGAAATCAATATCTCAAAGAGATATTTGTGCCCCATGTTCATTGTAGCATTATTCACGATAGCCAAGATTTGGAATCAATCTAAGTGTCCATTGATGGATGCATATATAAAAAATGATTTATAGATATATGTGTGTGTTTATACACACACACACACATACATACAATGGAATACTATTTATGCTTATAAAAGAAAGAAATCCTGTAATTTGCAACAACATAGATAAACTTGGAGGATATTATACTAAGTGAAATAAGCCGGCACAGAAATACAAATCCTGCCTTATCTTTCTTATATATAGAATCTAAAACAGTCAAACTCATGTAAGCAGATTGTAGAATGGCGATTACCAGGAGATGAGGTAGAGAATGGGGAGATGTTGGCCAAAGGGTATAAAGCTTCAATTAGACAGGATGAGTAAGATTTGGAGATCTATTGTACAGCATGGTGATTCTAGTAATGATAATTTATTTCATACTTGAAAATTGCTAAGATAGTAGATCTTAAATGTTCTCATCACAAAAACTATAACAAGGTGGAATAATAACATATTAATTAGGGTGATTGTGTTAATTGTTTCATAATATATGCATATATCAAAACTTCACATGGTACACCATAAATATATATAACATTTATTTGTCAATAGTACCTTAATAAATCTAGGGCGAGATGAACCTTATTAGGGAAAAACATGAACTTCCCCTCAAATTTTAAAATTTATTTGTGAAAAGTTTACAAGACGCTATCATGATAAATATGCTTTTTCATGTTTATTGAGTCATAATAATATAGAGTCCATTTTAAATATTACTGACATTGTCTTGCTTTTACTTTTGGCCACATTATTTTACTTAAAGTCCATCTATATATTTTTTCTTATTTCCAAATTTGGTCCAGGGTTTTCACTGAGACCCTAGATTTCTTCATTGAGACTATGTACTAGTGCTCTGTATTTTTTATATTAATATAATTCCTATGAAGAATCATACCTATTGTAAGGAATCAAAAATGACCACTGATCATGATATCCTAGTGGTTCTTTATGTTAGCCATAACTTGTCTCATGAGGATGTTCTAGGTTCCAAAATAATTTTTTAAAAAATACACTGTCATAGCTACCCCTTCTTATTTTTTCATCTCTATTCCGCTGAGATTTGGATCATCTGTTCAGTTACCCACGGCTTTTCAGTTTCTTCCTATGTATAGTATGGAATTTGTCACAGTCATTTTGCCCAAGTCTATGTTAATTCCATATTACTGTTGCAAACTGATCAGTAGTGCATATTTCAGAGTTCTGTTGGTTTTGATTAAACAGATAAACACATCTAGCATGACAGAAATTAAATTGCAAGAAACTTGAATTTTTCTTTTTTTCACTTTTATCACAGAATATGTAGTAGTTTGGAAAGTAGAAAATGCAAGAAAAAGTTCAGAGCTTTGTGCTTAACATAATGATTGAAATGGAAAGCCATGTAAACTCTAAATGGATGTGTTCTTCCAAGAAAGGCAGAGAATGTGGAGACACTTTACATGATGGGATATATATGTAGGGCCCTGGAGGTCCAGATGTGAAAGCAAGCTACTGGAGTTAAGCACTTAGCTGAAAATTGCTTTCTATCATCTGAGCTAGAAGTAATCAGAAGCCAGCCATGAAGGATTAAAGTAAAATACTTTAGGTGTATGCTTGGCTTCTGAAAGTTGGACATTTTTTCCCCTCTTTTAATGCCCAGAATAACATCTGACTCTCTTCACAATATGCAGAATTAAAGTGTTCCCATGATAATTTATTTTCAAAGCCAGGAAAAGGAACGTATTCACAGTAACAGTAGCTCTCCAGAACTTACTGGGCTGTTGTAGAATATAGCGTAATGCTGGCACATTTTCATCTAGAGAATCAAACTTCAACAGAGACTTTCACAAACATTTGATCCCTGATGAAAGGGAATTAACATACCTAATTTCAAAAGCTCTTTGTCTTTAATCCTGTGTCTATTATCTTTAATCCTGTGGCCATAACTATTCAGATAATGTTATTGGTGGAAGAAGAAAAGAAAGAAGAAGAAAACCACTAGATCATATGCTACCTGGCAGGTGATGCCCTAGTAAAGGGCCAAGGCTATGGTAGCCAAGTGGTTTGTTAGTCAACTCTTATGTCAAATATTTGTCCTTGTTGTCACTGCAGTTGTGACTTTTAGTTTTAAAAGCCAGTACTCTTGATAACTCTGACCAGATGACTTTGATGTAACTAATATGGCCTTCTGTATTATAGATATCTTTCCCTATAGCTTTTAGTTTTTAAGATCATGTTTTCCCTTGGATAGAATAACACTACTCTACAATATAATTGGAAATTGGAAATGTCTTAATTTAATGTTCTATGATATATATTAGACTTTCCGAAGACATCTGTCATTATGTTATTGCAGTAATGGGTACCATTCAGTGGCCATTTAAAAAAAGCACTTTCCTAATATTTTTTAATGTATTAATCACAACAATCCTGTGAGTTAGGCATCATTTTCCCCAATTTATTAATACAAATAAGGAGATTGAGGCTCAGAGGAATGATGTAACTGTTCCATGGTCATACAGAATTGGTAGACCTCTCTAACTTTTGGAAAACCCTGTTTTACTTTTCTTTAAGGAACTATACTGTCCTATTGCATGTAATTTGGAATTGTGAAAGTTATTTAACTGGTCCAGGTTTCTCACTGTGATTCTGGACACATGATCCTACCCGAACCATTGGAACCTTGTGGGGAGAACTGACATGAATACTAGAAAAGGAAAGTCTCTCCCCTTCTGAAATTGCTAGCTATAAGAATCATATAAGCCTGGGGTTTACTAGGGTCCATTTCTCCACATGCTACTTGAGGGGAAAGATAACCAACTGAGAAGAAGGCTGAACCAAGAAAACGAGAAAAATAAATAAAATCCTGATAACAGCGTTTGAGTCCTTGGTGAAAAATTTATTCCAATTCCAGGACATCAAAGTCATATGACAATGAAAGCCAAAGTCCTACCAATATTGCATCACCAAATGTGATAAAAAATATCTTTTTACAATCATGTGAGAGTAAAAGCCAAAGTCCTGTTGTGATTTACTTTACCCCATACAATAAGGCTGACTGTAAACTCTGATCTGATTTTCCTCACTCACCCCATTATGCACTTCTTACTGTGTCTTGAACATGCTAGACTTACTCCTGCTTCAGAGACTTTCCACTTCTTATTTCTTATGCATGAGACATATTCTTTTATAGGAATCCTCACAGTTCATTCCCTCACGTCCATCATATCTCACATATCATCTTCTCTGTTGGCTTTCCCCAACAATTCTATTTGTTATTGTACTCTCCCTACTTCTTCCAGCCTCAACTGCATTCTTTCCCCTCTTTCCACTTTCCTGCTTTGTTTCTCCTCACAACACTTATAATACTTTTTTATCATCTCATCTCCCCTTCTTCACTAACACACAGTGGAATACAAGCTTCAAAAGGGCAGGGCTTTTGTTCTCTTCTAAATCTCCAGCACCTAGTTCATTGCCTGGCACATAATAAGTGCTCAAAAAGCACTTTTGGAATGAATGAATGAGATGTAATAAGTTCTACTTTGGTTAAGAGTAAGATGGGCTGGTTACGATAGCTTGGAAAGTGTTCCCGTCATTCACAGCAAAAAAGATTACTGACTAATAAACAGGCATTAATGGTGTATCCAAGATTTTAACAGATTGGTTTGATTATAGTATCATGGTACTTTATGTCGTTGCTGAATATTTTTAAGAATGTCATTTTACAACAAACTGAACAAATTGGGGTTACTAGGAAATCCCCTAAAGGCCATTAAAGAGCACTTCAATATAATTTTTTATTATTGCTGATAGATAATTACATACTATAGAGATCACAAATGATCTCTATATAGTTATATTTAGATCTCTATTAGTCATATTTAGTCTAATACTCATATTTAGCATTAACTATACATGTTTCTAAAAATAATGAAATAATTTCTTGAAAATACATTGACCTCTCCCCGAAAGCAAGTTCTCATTGAGATTGCAAAGTATAGGATAAATAGGTTTATTCTATATTTAATATTTGTAAGTATGAGAATTTTGGTCCTAGTAAGAACATACTGTGAGCTGTTCCTATTAAAATGATGTAGGCAGTGAGGAAATTATGTACTGAGAATAGAAAAAGGAAATGTTATGAGTATTAAGTAATAAAAAAATTTTATTGGAGCTTTGAGGAAGAACTGACGAGAAATATGGATGTTCAGTAGAACTCACAGCAGGTGTCCTAGGATAAAATTGCATACCAGGAATCATATGAATGCTATGTACTCTGGGTGCTGGGAAAAGAGAGGGAGAGAGATTGTGCGAAACTCCGTGTTCCTAATATCTAACCTGCTTTCACATCTGAAGACATAGTAGAACCTGCAATGGAGATGTTTACTCCTAAGAAGTTCCCAGGAAATAGGATATTAGAGAGGTGGGAGTCAGCGATTCAGGCAAAATGTGACTGTTATTTACTTAGTTTACTATTTTTCTTTTTTTTGCTATTTTTAGTGGACATGAAAATTATAAAAAGTGGATATAAGTATTTTACTTCATTGTCCATTCCTATTTCTCATAAAACTTTCTATTATTTAAATTACAGCAGGTTTAAGTAGGAAAAGCAACTCAAGGTGTCTCAAGAAGGCAACAGGGGAGGGATATTATGATAATGCTACTGTGTTACCTTGTGGAACCCTAGAATCCAAGGATAGGAAAATTCTCAGGTCCTAAGATGGGATGGTACCAGGAGCTAGAAAGTAGTTGGAAACCATGAGTGCAGATCATGTTTCTCCTCTTCCCATACACCTGCTTCCTATTTGATCTCTCAATACACTGATTTTCTACTCTGCTTTTCCATCCTCATAGTAGAGCATAGCTCCCCTATAGCTCCCCAGACTACATGTTAACGTTCTAGCCACATGAAAAGACTGACTAATCACCTGTTCTGAATCTCTGTTCCAAACCTGATGGACTTAATTTTATCACTGATATCTGGGAAAGCAGTGTTACAATGTACATGGGTGGCTGTCATTAGCCCAACTCTGAGTGGGTAGGAAATTTAGAGGAAAGAAGGCCAGGGTAGACAATCCATAAGTTATCAATCATCCTTCAACATGGCTTTTCAGCCACCTAATCCTTGACTGGTGAAGTTTACCATATTAATAGAAACCTTCCTTTACTTTTATATGCATATACTTTTTAATTCAAATATAAATTTATTTAGAAAACTAGTTTTGGAGCAGAAGAAAATTATTAGTAGAATGGGTTTCAACTGAAGCAACAAAAAATTTCAAATCCTACAGTAAGTTCAGGAAAAAATAATCAAAACTGAAATTTTTTCTAAGCAGTTTATTTTTTCTAAGCAGTTTAAACTAATTTACATAAAATTAGTTTAAAAACTGATGTTTTAAACAATGGCACATGTATTAAATACAGATGTTACCTTCACTTGATGTGGTTATATTCTTTATATGGGACATTCTAGTCAATGAATTAAAGTTTGTTTAATGAATAAATTATGAATATGTGTGTGTTTCAATTTAGCAAGTATTAATATTGGCTATTTATGTTTAGTTTATGGAACTAAAAATGATTGTAAATGTTCAACTCACATTTTAAATTGTGCATTTTGAAACTATTTCTAGATAAGGGAGACAAAAGACTTACCAGAATCTGAGGGTCTTTTCAATGTTGCACTAGTGTCAATTTCTTTCCTGTGTCATCTATCAAGACACAATTCCCATACTCGAATACGGGTTTTGCCTTTGCATTGCCAGTACGGAGCTGCACAGGCTCCACTCAGGTTTCACATAGCTAAAGACCTATGATTCTTTTTAAATTAGTTTTTTTGGTGAAGATTAATTTGTTTTCTTACAATAAACCTTAACTTTAGAGCTACTACATAATTGATGATAATGTACAGTGTATGTGAGAGGTTCCTTGTTTTCTAAAGGAAAATTATGATTCAATTAAATATTGCATATGCTTCATTAGATCTTAAAATGATCTTATTTAAATATTGAACATCTTTTAAGAATATTGAGATGGCAATTTCCCTACGATTAAAAATGCTATCTCTATTCTTCAAACTTTAATTTCAATCATTATCATGCAGTTGTCTCTTCTTTCTTCAGCAAACAGCACAAAGTTTATAAACAATTTCTCAGATAAATCTCTGAATCCATCTGATCATTGTGTGGAAGAGCCCTACTTTAGTGAGTGTTCATAATTGTGAGTATTTTCCCATAGAAAATATTCTATGAGCAACAGCATGAATATCTTATTAATTCTATTATTGGCAATGTGTATAAAGAGGTGACCCATCATAGATATTTGGATTTATTTGTGAATCAAATGAATAATTCATTCTGACTCCAGGGAAATATTACTTGATAATGCTGATAATGACCAATGTATCCCCAGCCTAAAGGAGCTTTTGAGATAAACATAAGATACAAATAAATATGTATTTTTCATTTTTGCATCTCCTGTTCTTAAGCTATTTTGGGGAAGCAAGGTTTTATTTTCATTTCTTATTTTTTTCTAAAGCCACAATTCTTTTCCCTCAATTTACTTTTCAAGAGCCCTCCCCTGTATCTTCTCTGAGGGCTTCCCCCCTGCTGCAATCCTGATTATGTATCTGTCTGCACGTGGGAGAGTCAGGAGTGATGAAATTCTTCTGAAGACAGAGCAAGTTCTAAGTGCCCTTATGTGCCAAAGCCAAAGAAGAGTCCCATTTCCACCTTCTTGACCACTCCTTTCTAACCCTTGAACATCCCTTAACAATTGAGGCAGTCTTTTCTTACACAATTAGGTATAGGATTCTAAATAGAACTATCATAAGAGAACAAATTTTTAAGCTTAAATGCATGCCAAGGCATGCATGATTAAGAGTTGCTCTTTCCTTTGAAATAAAGAACACTGTGTTTACTTGATCAGGATGTCCTCTCTTGAATAAGGGTAACACTTCCCAAACTATCTGAAACTATAATTTTATTTTTTCTACACAATACATTATTATTATTTTTTTATTGTTAGAGTCTTCCCAGAAAAATCAAAATCTTCTCATGGGCCATTTGACTCACTTTGAACTGTTCACATGGCCAAATCTAGGCATATAGACCTTCTTTGGATCTCAGAGGCCATCTGTTAGCAGTGGGAGTATCCACAACAAGACAATGCTGTTAGCTTATTTTTAAATGAGAAAGTGGTCTCTAAACTGAGAATCTAAACGCAATACCATTAGTTCTGAAAATTTGATTTGCTAGACATCAATCTTTATGAACCTCAGTTTATTTTAATACAGATAAAATTACATTCACTTCTTGCCTTATACATTTGACTGTGATCATTCCATAATATCATGCGTATGAGGCGATCTAAAATATTAAAAGTGATTTAGGGAAGGAAATAGTGAAAGCACTAAAACAGAAATGAATTCACTAGCTTTACTATAGATATGATCCAGGAGATAAGAAAAGAAGGCAAGAAATCTGGACTAACTCTTTTTTCCATAGGACCTTTGGGTAAATAGACTAATGATATTTGCTAGAAGGAAGAGACCTTATCTCTGAAATGCCCAAGGCAAAAGTTCCTGGATAAGGATTACCTCTAGTAAATAGAATACACAGTCTATGAAGAATGGCTCCCTTGAGAATACCACATAGGCTATACAACTCTGGGGATATAAAATGGGGATGTTATATAACTTAAGTACTCTCCACTGTATGAGGAACCTTGCAATCCTCACTTAGAGACTTGATCTATTCTGAGCCAGAGGTGCATTCCATTCCCATGCAGAAGGGAAAGGCTTGGAAGAGGCTCTCAAAGTCTGGACTACTCTCTGCTTTTTCTGAGCCATTAGATTACTTGTATTCCTAAATTAGTAAAGTTTGATGGGCAAGGTCTCTGATCTGTGTGAATTTAATTTGACAATAATACCCTATGAAATTGCTCAATATATGATATTGCTGTGGTAGTAATATATGTAGGATTATTTATCTCATATAATTATAGGGATTTAAAATTTTATATAGATAGCATTTAATATAAGTGGAATTTTGACCCAGAATTCCAAACTTACAGCTGTTAGTAGGGTTCTCTTAAGGAAACAGTTTATACTACCTTCTATCTATTCCATTTCATGAAATTCCTGTGTATAATAGTCGCCTTCCCTGATTTCCTGTTTCAGATTATTTAGACTTTTATATTCTACAATCATTTTAGTGGGGGTTGTATGACTGGAAATCTGAAAAGGGAGGTGTGTATGTATACAGTTAAACATATTATCTTAGTTCACTATTTTATTTTATTTTATTTTATTTTATTTTATTTTATTTTTTTTTTTTTTTGAGACAGAGTCTCACTTTGTTGTCCAGGCTAGAGTGAGTGCCGTGGCGCCAGCCTAGCTCACAGCAACCTCAAACTCCTGGGCTTGAGTGATCCTTCTGCCTCAGCCTCCCGAGTAGCTGGGACTACAGGCATGCGCCACCATGCCCGGCTAATTTTTTATATATATATCAGTTGGCCAATTAATTTCTTTCTATTTATAGTAGAGACGGGGTCTCGCTCTTGCTCAGGCTGGTTTTGAACTCCTGACCTTGAGCAATCCGCCCGCCTCGGCCTCCCAAGAGCTAGGATTACAGGCGTGAGCCACAGCGCCCGGCCAGTTCACTATTTTAAATTAAATATTTTAATTCTATTTTATTGTCCAGAAAGTGAAAACTCATAGAAGTCATAAAATGCTTAGAGTAAAATAGCTAAGTGTTGGAGCTAGTAATTTGATAAGTTTAAAGGGGAAAGGGTCATGTTAGAGAGAACACTTAAATTATGGTTATTTAATATTTTCAGAAAAAAGTCTAATATAATAATAACAATATTTAGCCCTTCTATAGTACTTAACTATGTGCTAAGACCTATACTATGCTCTTTAAATATATTATTTCATTTAGTCTTCACAACTTCCTTATGAGGTAGTATTATTATTATTCCCACCTTATGATAAGGTATTATGGCACAAAGAAGTTACCAGCACCAGTTCATATAGCTAATAAAATGACAGAGAAGGGGTTAAAATACAGGAAGTCTGGCTCCAAATTGGTGTACTTCACCTATATGTTAAATTGAGCATTTATCAAAAGATTGAAATAAAATGATATTAATATGAAATACATTTTAAAAGATTTGATTTATTAATAGCCATTTATCTTTCCATCTTTAGGTAGTCTTATATTTACTTATAAATATATATGTATATATTTATTTAGAAAGCCAGAGTTTGAATGCATTAACTCCCAAAGTTAGCTATGCCCCCAGAGTACCCCCTTTAACCAATTTATCTATGTGTGTAGGCAGGGATGCAAGGTACACACAGCGTTGCAATGGAACAGGATGGTGGGATCTTCAAAATGGCAGAACCTAATAGACTTTATGGATCTCTGAGAGGCTGAGGCCACTCATGGCACCATCTCTATGTTGGAGCTATGAATAATGGCAGAGATCATAGAAGATGGTTAGAGATGGCACTGATGTGGACATAGATCTATTTATCTGTCTATCTCTAATCTCAATCTCTGTATCTGTCTGTCTATATATATATCATCTCTGAAATTCATGTTGATTGACTGACAAGTTGGTTAGTTCCTGTCCTGTCCAGTCCACTACAACTCTAACAGAAAAGAAACCTATGTGAAAATGACAAGAACAGCTTTTGGCATAGCTAATCTAACAAAGAATCTGCTCTTGTCTTTTTGGTATTTTCTGCTAGCCTCCATTTTTCAGAGCAAAAACTCATAAGGAAAAAAGGGAGTAGGAGAGCCCAGTCAAGGTTCTAGGGTGAGAATTCCTTTTCCAACTAGCATGAGAATATCCAAGTCACAAAGAGCAAGCATACCACAAATGAGATTTAGTTTTTGTTTCAAATTCTGCATTCAACACTTTGTCATTATAAAACTGTAGGTTATAATTTATAAGTTAAATAATTGATAAATTGATAATCAAATAATTGATAAATTGATACTATATCCAAAAAACATCTTTGACATTTTTGTCTGTTACTTAACATTTTTAACATGGGGAAAGCAACTTTATCAGTAGAAATGTAGCAGGATGCTCAAACTTAGTAGTGTTTGGAACAATATCTGTCTGGATGGTATCCTTAGGCAAGCACCAATTACTCTGGCTCTATCCTGGATGACCTGAGGGGCCTGTAGCTTATGTAGGTAACATGTGCCAAGCTGAATTCCTAGGAGAACACAATGTAACTGATTATTTTAGAGATCTTGGCCTGATTAAGAACAGTTGCTGGAAAGTTGCATATAGAACATCTGTTCCATTTATTCCTTTCCTCCTCCTTTGACTTTCTCTGTTCCTTCTTTTCTTCATCCTCATTTTTCTTTATCATCTTCTTCCCATAGATCCCTCTATTAAAATTTGACCATTTATCTGTTAACTAGATGCAGAGGATATTTCCCCCTTAACGCTTTATCCTTTGGGTCTGTGCAGGTTCTGACATAAATGACCTATATTGAAAGATTTGAATTGCTCTATGCCTTGTGAATCAGATTATATCTCCTATTTTCTTCCATGTTTTTAGAACAACTTACACATAAGAAACACAAAATAATTCTCATATATATTTTTGATTGACTTAAAATTTTATGAATTAATTAATCCACTCATTTATTTTCTATTGTTTAGTTTATTTTTGACTGTATATATTTAAGGCATACAATGTGATGTTTTGATATACATATACTTAGTAAAATAGTTACTGATTGTGTGTGTGTGTGTGTGTGTGTGTGGTATGAGCACCTAAAATCTTCTCTGTTAGCAAATTTTTAGTATAAAATACAATATTATTAACTACAGTTCTCATGCTGTACCTTAGATCTCTAACTTATTCATCTTATATAAGTGCAAATTTGTGCCCTTGCAGTCAAGTCACTATATTTATTTAAATAGTACTACTGTGATAAAGACAATCTATGAATTTTATATAAAATATACAGATGCACTAAAATTCAACCTTTTATGGTCTTTAAAAACTAATTACTTTAAAAATAATCTAGAACAGTTTCCTCTCTAAAGCAGCCAGAAGATGGGGAAGTGGCAGAATGATATAAGAAGGAGATAACTATTAATTCCTACAAAGGAGTACATGCTAGGATATGTCATAAGGATGATTCAACATTCTCTAAGCATTGTATGTATTTTATTTGTATTTTTACTTCCTCTACATGGAATAAGTCTTTATCCAATAAACTTCTACTCATCCTCCAATAATAAGCATAAACAATATTCAACAAAAAGATAAAACAATTTTCAGTATATATGCACCCAACACCAGAGCACCAAGATTCATAAAATAAATACCATTAGGCCTAAGAAAAGAGACAGACAATAATACAATAATGGTGGGGAAATTTGACACCTCACTGATAATGCTAGGGAGATCACTGAGACAGAAAATCAACAAAGAAACACTAGACTTCAACTACTCTGTGGAACAAGTGGCCCTAGCAGACATTCAAATGATGTTCTATTAAAAAATTGAAGAATATACATTCTTTTCATCAGTATATGAAACATAATCTAAGATAGATCATATGTTATGCCACAAAACAAGCCTCAATAAATTTAAAAAATTCAAAATCATATCAGGTATCTCCTCAGGCCACAGTGGAACAAAACTATAAATCAATTCCAAGAGGAACTCTCAAAACTATACAAACACATGGAAATAAACAAACTGCTCCTGAGCAATGAAATCAAGGTGGAAACTTAAAATTTTTTGAAATGAAGAAAACTAGTGAACAACATATCAAAACATTCAGGATACAACAAAACCAGTGATGAGAAGGATGTTCATATCCTGAAATGTCTATATCAAAAATATTGAAAGATCACAAATTGACAACCTAATGTTGTACCTCTAGAAACAAGAAAAACAAGAAGAAACCAAATCCAAAGCTAACAGAAGAAAATAACAAAGATCAGAAAAGAACAAGACCAAAAAAGTATAAAATATCAATGAAACAAAAAGTTGTTTTTTTTTAATTTTTTATTTTTTCATATTATGGGGGTACAAATATTGTTATGGTTACATATATTGCCCCTGCCATTCCTCCCCACGCCCCCCCCTTACCAAAACATCAAGCATGTCCTACTCTCAGGTGGTGAGCATCGCACCTATTTTGTAAGTGTAAATTCTTCCCCTCCTCCCCCCTCCCATTTGCCCACCACCCGATAAAAGTTTGTTTGTCTGTTTTTTCCCTTTTTTTGACCTTTGGATTACATTGTATATCTTAGCCTTTCCCTTGGAAGTTTTAAAAAATTGTTTTTTTGAAAGATAAGCAAAATGATAGATCACTAGCTAGATTAATGAAGAAAATAAGAGAGAGAATTCAAATAAATTCAATCAGAAATGAAAAAGAAGACATTATGACTGATACCACAGAAATACAAAAGATAATCTGAGACTGCCATGAGTATCTGTACACCTACAAGCTGGAAAACCTAGAGGATATTGATAATTCCTGGAAATATACAACCTCTCACGATTGAATCAGGAAGAATTAGAAGTCCTAAACAGAGTAATAATGAGTAGTGAGATTTAATCAGCAATAAAAAAAAAATTGCCAACAAATAAAAGCCCAGTATCAGAAGAATTCACAGCTGAATTCTATCAGACATACAAAGAGGTAACAATCCTATTGAAATTGTTCAAAGATCAAGAAGGAGGAAATCCTTTTAGTTCATTTTATGAAGTCAGCATTACCGGGATACCAAAGGCAAGAAAAGACTCAACAAGAAAGAAAACTACAGACCAATATCCCTGATGAATGTAGACGCAAAAATCCTCAACCAAAAACTAGCAAACTGAATCCAACAGCACATCAAAAAGATAATACACCACAATCAAGTGGGTTTTATCCTATGGATGCAAGGATGATTCAACATATTCAAATAAATAAATGGTATTCACAACATAAACAGAATTAAAAACAAAATAATCATTTCAATACATGTATAAAAGGCATTTGATAAAGTTCAGCATCTCTTCATGTTAAAAACACTTAACTAACTAGGCATAGAAGGAACATACCTCAAGATAATAACATACCTCCAGAAAAGCCACATATGACAAACTCACAGCGTACATTATACTAAATGGTGAAAAGTTGAAAGCATTCCCTCTAAGGTCTAGAACTACACAAGAATGTCCACTTTTACTACTTCTATTCAGCATAGTATTGGAAGTCATGGCCAGAGCAATAAAGCAAGATAATGGACATTCAAATTTGAAAAGAGCAAGTTGAATTACCTCTGTTTGCTGACAATGTGATCTTATACCTAGAAAACCCTAAAGAGTTCTCCAGAAGACTCCCAGGTTTGATAAATTAATTCAGTAAAATCTCAGGATTCAAAATCAGTGTATAGAAATTAGTAGCTTTTCTTTACACCAATAATGACCAAGCTGAGAACCAAATCAAGGACTCAATCCCATTTTACAATAGCTGTAAAAAAACACAAAAAAACTACGTAGGAATATATTTAACCAAGGAGTTGAGAGATCTCTATGAGGAAAACTACAAAACATTGATGAAAGAAATTGTAGATGACACAGACAAATGGAAAAACATCCCATGCTCATGGATAGAAGAAATCAATATTGTTAAAACGATCATATTGTCCAAAGCAATCTATACAGTCAATGCAATTCATATCAAATTAGTATGGTTATTTTTCACGGAACTATAAAGAAAACCCTAAAATTCATATGGAGCAAAAAAGAGCCTGAATTAACAAAGCAATCACAAACAAAAAGAATTAAACTAGAAGTATAATATTATCTGACTTCAAATTATACTAAAAGGAGATAGTAACCAAGACAGTATGGTACTGGTATAAAAAATAGGCACATAGATCAGTGGAACAGAATAGAAAGCTCATAAATACAGGCACATAGTTATAACCAACTGATCTTTGATAAAGAGTATATACTGGAGAGTGAACCGTATTCAATAAGTGGTGCTGGAACAAGTGGATAGCCATATGCAGAAGAATGAAACTGGATCCCCATCTCTCACCATCTACAAAATTTAGCTGAAGACATATTAACGACTTAAATGTAAGACCAGAAACTATAAGAATTCTATTAAAAAACAGGAAAAGCTCTTCTGGACATTGACCTAGGCAAGGAATTTATGACTAAGACCCCAAAAACAAATGTAACAAAAACAAAAATAGGCCGGGCGCTGTGGCTCACGCCTGTAATCCTAGCTCTTGGGAGGCCGAGGCGGGCGGATTGCTCGAGGTCAGGAGTTCAAAACCAGCCTGAGTGAGACCCCGTCTCTACTATAAATAGAAAGAAATTAATTGGCCAACTGATATATATATATATAAAAAAAAAAAAATTAGCCGGGCATGGTGGCGCATGCCTGTAGTCCCAGCTACCCGGGAGGCTGAGGCAGAAGGATCACTCGAGCCCAGGAGTTTGAGGTTGCTGTGAGCTAGGCTGACGCCACGGCACTCACTCTAGCCTGGGCAACAAAGTGAGACTCTGTCTCAAAAAAAAAAAAAAAAAAAAAAGAAAAAAACAAAAATAGATAAATGGGTCTTAATTAAACTAAAAAACATCTGCACAGCAAAATAAATAATCAGCAAAGTAAGCAGAAAACTTGCAGAATGGGAGTCAATATTTGCAAACTATGCATCTGGCCAAAGACTAATATCCAGAATCTACCGGGAACTCACACAATTCAACAAGGAAAAGAAAAGCTTTAAAAAGTGGGCAAATGACATGAACACATATTTTTCAAAAGAAGATATATAAATAGCCAACAAATATATGAAAAAATGATCAGCATCACTGATCATCAGGAAAATGCAAAGTAAAAACATATAGAGATACCATCTTACTTTAGTTAGAATGACCATTATTAAAAAGACAAAAAGCAATAGATGTTGATGCAGATGTGGTGAAAAGGGAATACTGATAAAATGTTGATTAGAATGTAACCTTAGAAAACAGCATAAAGATCTCTCAAAGAACTAAAATTGGATCTACCATTCAATCTTGCAATTCTACTATTGGGTATCTACCCAAGAGAAAAGAAGTCTAACAATGCCTCAATGTAGGGTAGCATGTTAAAGAATAAATATATTTTTAAAAAGATTATATGGCCATATCTCCAAAATAGGCATAGCCTTAAATAAAACTAACAATCAGTATATTTTAGAGACAGTAATATGTTTAGATCAGTAGTATTCAAAGTTTGTGCATATCTAAAATTTTGAAAACCATGCATGCATCATAAATACATAAAAGCAAATAAAAATAAATGTACGTGACAGTTTTAATATTATCTCTATAGTCCATCATCTAACTCACCAGATATGTGCACATATATTGGAGCACATTTATCTAAATGGAATATAGCCTCTTCAGTATCACCACATGTTCCATGGATGCCTTGACCATCAAATAATCACTTTCTCTTTGAATTTGCAATAATAATTTTTTATATATTTAATATACTACTTACTACTATTATTTGCATAATTGGTGTATCACCTTTAATTAAACTGTGTATTTCTTTGATGTAGTCACTAAGCTCTTCCAGGGGTCCTCAAACTACAGCCTGCTGGCCACATGTGGCCCACCAAAGACATTTATCCAGCCTGCCAGGTGTTTTTGCTGCCACTGCCTGTCCTGCTTAGCAGCTGACTTGTCCAGGGCCCACAGTGCACATGTGTAGAATGTGCCCCACACTCTCCAACAGCCCTCCAATGGTCTGAGGGACAATGAACTGGCCCCCTGTTTAAAAAGTTTGAGGACCCCTGCAGTTAGCTATTATACATCATTCACAGAAATCTTATGCTTTCTTTCTCTATTTTATATACTTCTCTATTTTATATATTTCCATCTTTATTGAAATATAATTGACAAATTATGCATATTTAACTTGATCTTTTAATATATTTATACATTGTTAATTCATTTTCACAATTGAGCTAATTAGAATACTCATTACTTCACACAATTACTATATTGTGTGTGTATGAGAACACTTAAGATTTGCCCTCTTAAAAATTTCAAGTGTACAATACAGTATTATTAATTATATTCACATGGTTGTACATTAGATCTCCAGATTTTTTTCATCTTGCCATAACAAACTTTTTACCCATTGTGCAACTTCTCTTCATTATTCCCTTGTCCCAAACCTTCCCTATTTCATATTGAAACATGATGATTTATTTGCATAGTTGTTTCCCTGCTTCGCTTTCAGCTCTTTGAAAGTAGGTATTATGTCATTTTGTCTGTGTAATCTCTGCCTGTAGCTCATACTGGCTCCCTATAAGAACAATCTGTAGAGCTTAGAAAAAAATACTGATGCACAGGCCCCATCCCAAACAATGAAATCAGAATTTAGGATAGTTTCCTACACACTATAAGTGGTTAATATTTGAAAAATAAAAAGAATGAATTCAGATCTGCTTTCTTGCCCTTTTTCCAGTAGTTCTTATTTTCCAACGATTTCTATTATTGTATCAGAAGAGTGGATGGGAAATTAATAAGGACATGGTGTTCAGTTTTAAGAATTGAGACATATTAAGATTCCCTTCATACCTATTTTGCAGATTTTGTATGACGTATGAACTGAATTTAAACAAATTATTCTTTTAAAATACTGTAAAATTTTGCTTTAAATCAGATAAAATAAATATGCTTTGCAAAAGAAAACCTATCCATACATATAAAGAAAACAAAAATAAATATAGCATTTGAATGTGTTTATAATAGATAGCATACATATAGTGATGAATACTAAATGTAAAATATATAAGTCAAGAAACTCCCTGCCTTAGAGTACAAACTGCAAATAAGTAAATGCATTAATACTGCATTATGACATTTATACAAGTCACATTTTGGTGATTATGTGTCAATTCGTATGGAAATCGTATGTGAGGAAAATAAAACTGTAATTACTTTCTACTCATAAAGTAATGTGCTTATCATGATAAGAAATTACTGTCTATATTTATTCCATTTTAGTACCCTCAATTTTATCATTTTCCTATCATTTTTATAAAAATTTATTATATCTTAATGCCAATCTCTTAGTATATATTCAATACAAAAGCATCTACAATTTTTATTCAGTATTCACAAAACATAATCCACATTATCTGGTGATTATAAACACGATAAAAGGAAAAAATACTTTTTAAAGAGAAGATGAACATCTGCCTAGAAATAAAAACCCAAAGGATTTTAGTCTAGCAAAATAGAACAATCATTTCAAACTGAATCTTTGTGAATTAAATGAAGTTGAAAAGTGGATGTTTTTTAGTGAAGAAAACTAAAACTGCCAACAGTAGAAAAAGTTAAACAGAGATATGTTGCCAGTCCAAAAGCATTATCTCAAGTGAGTAAAAATGCTGCATGCATTGAAAATCCTCGATAATTCAAAGTAAAGCAGACTCAATCAATAGAAATAAAATTGTTAGCTTTCTGGCAAGTTTTAAAATTTTTAACTCTAGTGATTTTATACTAGAAGAGTGATATAAAAATATTTTTGTAGACTTTTTAACTGTTTTCTGTTTGGACCATGCTGTTATTTGCTGAGGATTAACACTGCATTTATTATTAATTTACCACCATAGCTCCAGAGAAAAGACTGCAGAGACTGGAACTAAGTTTGATAGAAAACAATAAACAACAACAACAATGAAAATTTGCATTTCTTCAACATCCTCCAGCTGTGGGAGTCAGAGTGGTTCACAATCATTAATTAAGCTTCACAAGATTCCAGCAAGGGAAGCATATAATGTTTGTCCAGATGGAAAAAATAAGGAACTAAAAAGTTAGGTAACTAGGTGAAGGTCACCCGTAAGTTAATTACAGATTCAGGAATATTCCCTATGGTTTCTCACATCCAAAATCCTCTTTTCAACTTCACTAAGTTTTGATCATATCTTTTTATTTTTTTCAAATATTGAAATTTCCTCTTCGAAGGAAAATATTCTCCAAACCTACTTAGCTGTCAAAATCACTGAGCTACAAATTTGGGGACTTACCATTTTTGAAATTTTATTTGGTATATAATGTGCTATGTACCAGTCTCTATGGCTACAGAAATGTATAATATCATTATTTCCAACTCTGTAGATGGTTGTCTCTGAACTCAGAAGGAAACCAACCCTAGGAAAAAATAGATTAACAACATTTCCTATTTTATAATACTATAGCCAATAAGTTCAGCAGTTGTGAAGTTGTGGAAACTAACAGGAATGCTAGTTAAGATTTTAAAAGCCAAGGAAATATTTAATAATCTAAATTTTAATTTATCCAGTGACTTTGCCAGTGTATCAGCTGACAGCACATACTTTATGTTTTATACATTTCATACTCGAGTACTACGTACTAATCTTCTGAGCTGGTCAGATATAAATGAAATACTTTAAATGAGTAATTCATTCATACTTATTTGGGGTGGGGAAAGTCCTTAGTTTAGTTACCACTTTTAAAAACTTCTGGTTTCATGGTGTTGTGTTCATCTTTAAATAGGGAATTAATGTGCTTAAGTGTAAGGAACTATGGTTTGAGATGTAAGAAATGTGGGTATTTTTCATTTTGCAATTTGCTCCTTGCTGACACATTCTATAATGCCAAATAAACAATAACAATAAGCTCTAAAAAACGTCAGAAAAATGCATGTGTGTGTGTGTATAGGGGTGTGTGTGTGTGTAGGGGTGTGTGCATATAGTACTTTCTGTTTTAGTGTTTATAGCTATTCTAAGTGAGCGAACTCATTTAGAACATGATTGCTATATGGGCTAATTTATTATCACAATAAAAGATTTTATTCTAAAACCTAGATCACCATAAGCCCAACTAGTCACATGAGACATTTGGTACTGAGAGAGCCTAAGTGCATGAAGGCCTTTGGAAAAGCAGTTCTCAAAATTGTGAAAACATGATTTTGGTCAGCCTACCCATCTTCCTATATCTGAAATGTCTCTATTTTCCTCAGGGTAGAAAATCATGAGCATAGATAAAGCAAAGTTACATTTTTAAAAGATTTTCTCCCAAAGACAAAGGATGTAAAATTAAGTGGGGTTGAGGAAAACTGATGATGTTTGCTCTCAAATTTTCTCAAATAGCTCTATTTTAATTTCATGAAGAACCTGCACATTATTTTCAATAATAGCTATACTGATTTACATTTCCACCAAAAGTGTACAAAAGTTCTCTTTTTTCCACATCCTAGCCAACACTAGTTATCTTTAGTCTTTTTGATAATAGCCATCCTAACATATGTACAGCTACACATTAATATCATTATGGTTTTCATATCTATTTCCCTGATGATTAGTGGTCTTCAGAACCTTTTCATATACCTGTTGGCCAGTTGTGTGTCTTCTTTTGAAATATGTCTATTCATGTCTTTTGTGCATTTTTAATCAGATCATCATTATTATTTTTTTATTGAGTTTTGTGTATTTCTTATATATTTTGGATATTAACCCCTAATCAGAGATGGTTTACAAATATTTCCTCCCATTCCATAGGTTGCCTTTCATTTTATTATTTCTTTTGCATGAATAAGCTTTTTTAGTTTGTTGTAGTCTTATTTGTTTATTTTTGCTTTTGTTGTCTGTGCCTTTGATGTCATGTCCAAAAAAAATCATTTCCAAGACTAATATGTTTTCCCTATGTTTTCTTCTAGAAGTATTTGTTGTTTTATGTTTTCAGGTCTGACATTTAAGTCTTTAATCTATTTTGAATAGTATTTTTGTATGTGTAAGATAAAGATCTAATTTCTTTTTCTTTTTTCTTTTTTTGCATGTGGATACCCAGTTTTCCCAACATTTATTGAAGGGATTATAATTTCCCAATGTGTATTCTTGGCTCCCTTGTCAAAGATCAGTTGGTTTCATATATATATTTATTTCTGAACTCTCTATTATGTTCCATTGGTCTATATGCTTGTTTTTATGCCAGTAGCTTACTATTTTTCATTACTATAGTTTTGCAATATAATTTGATATTGGAAAGTGTGATGCCTTCTAATTTCTTCTTCTTTCCCAAGATTGCTTTGGCTATTCAGAGTCCTGTTGTGGTCTCATATGAATTTTAGGGCTGTTTTATTTATTTCTGTGAAAAATGTTGTTGGAATTTTGGTAAGTATTGCATAGAATTTGTAGATTACTTTGAGTAGTAGATATTTTAACAATACTAATTCTCCTAATCCAAAAACATGAGATATCTTTCCATGTATTTATATCTCTTTAATTTCTTTCACCAATTTTCTCTAGTTTTCAGGTACAAGTATTTCACTTCCTTAGTTGAATTTATTTCTAAGTATTTTATTCTCTTTGATGCTATTTTTAATTTCTTAATTTCTCTTTCAGATATCTTATTAGTGTATAGAAACACAACTGATTTTTATATGTTGAATTTGTATCCTGCAAGTTTACTGAATTTGTTTATTCATTCTAACAGTTTTTCATGGGATCTTTCAGGATGAAGTCATTTTCAAACAGACAATTTTACTTGTTCTTTTCCAACATGAATGCATTTTATTTATGGACTTTTCATATGTGTCATTTATTATGTCAAGGTACTTTCCTTCTACACCTAATGTGTTGAGAGTTTTTATCATGAAAGGATACTTAATTTTGTACAATGCTTCCTATGAATTTATTGAGATGATAATATCGATCTTATCCTATATTCCATTAATGTGGTGTATCCCATTTATTAATTTGCATATATTGAGCAATCTTTGCATCTCAGGTAAAACATAATGGGTACATATATATTTATAACTGTTATGTATTCTTTATGAATTGACCACTTTATCATTATACAGTGACATTCTTTGTCTCTTTTGACAGACTTTGATTGAAAGTCTATTTTGTCTGATGTAAGTATAGCCATCCCTGCTCCATTCTTGTCTCCATTTGTATGGAATATTTTTTTACATCCCTTCATTTTAAGAGCCTATATATGTGCTCTTAAAACTAAAGTGAGTTTTTGGTAGGCAGCATATTGTTGGATATCAGTGTTTTGCTTTTTTAAAATTTATGCAGCCCCTCTGTCTTTTGATTAGAGAGTTTAATCCATTCACATTTAATCCATTAAAGTAATTATGGTTAGGTAAGAAATTGATGTTGGTAAGGATAGATAAGGAAAAGGTATTGACATTTTATTAATTGTTTTCTCTCTTATTTGTAGTTCATTTCTTCCTGTCTTCCTCTCTTGCTATCTCCATTTATTATTTGTTGAATTTTTAGTATTATGCTTGATTTCTTTCTCTTTCTCTTTCAAATATATACTAGTGTTTTTTCTTTATGGTTAATGAAGATTACATTAAACATCTTATAATTTTAACAGTGTATTTAAACTGATATAATTGATATACAAAAACTCTATACATTTACTCTTCCCCTAACAAGCACATATCTGGTATTGCCATCACATTTCCCATCTTTTTATATTGTATATTTACTAACAAATTATTGTAGATATAGTGATTTTTAATACTTTTGTCTTCTAACTTTTATACTAGAGTTAAAAGTGATTTACACACTATCATTACAGTGTTAGCATATTCTGAATTTGATTATATACTTACCTTTATCAAAGAGTTTTACACTTTCATATTACTTAGTATCCTTTTAGTTTAACTTGAAGAACTCTATCATTTTTTGTATAACAGGTCTACTGGTGATGAACTCCTTCAGCTTTTGTTTTTCTGCATGTCTAAAGGACAGATTTGTTGGTTATAGTATTCTTGTTGGAGATATATTTTTTTTTCTTTCACCAGTTTGTATATCATCTCACTAACTCCTGGCATGCACAGTATCTGCTGATAGTCTTATGGAGATTCTCTTATACATGTCGAGTTGTTTATTATTTGCTGGATTCCAAATTGTTTTTCTTTGATTTTTGACATTTTGATTATATTGCAACTGGGGGTAATCATCTTAGGGTGATCTTACTTGGTGTCCTTTGAACTTCATGAATATAGATATCCATATCTCTCCCAACACTTAGGAAGTTTCCAGCTATTATTCTTTCCTCTCCTTTCCCTCTCTGCTACTGCTGAAAATCCCATAATGTATATATCTGTTCTTTTGTTTGTGTCTAATATGTTCTGTAAGCTCCCTTCACTCTTACTAGTTCTTTTTTCTTTTTATTCCTCTAATTGGCCAATTTCAAATAACCTGTCTTTGAGTTCAAATTTTCCACATAATTATATCTGCTGTTCAAGCTACAAAATCTTTCAGTTGTGTCATTGTATTCTTCAGATCCAAAATTTCTGTTTGGTTCTTTTTTTTTTTTTCTTTTATCATTTCTATTTCTTGTGTTAAACTTAAAATTTTGTGGTACATTGTTTTCCTGATTTCATTTAGTTGTCTGTGTTCTGCTACATCTTATTAAGGTTCTTTAAAATAATTATTTTAATTTTTTGTCTAAAAAAAGCCATAGATCTCCAGTTTTTTGGATTCAGTCAATGAAGATTTATTAATTTCCTTTGATGGTGTAATGTTTGCTTGTTTCATTGTAATTTGTGTAGCCTTGCATTAGTGTCTGTGTATTTGAAGAAGCAACACCTCTTCTAATCTTTATAGACTGGTTTTGGCAGGTACAGACTGTTGCCTGCTGGACCTGATAGGATTGCTTTTCGTATTACCAATTAAGAGATTGGAGCCAGATTACACGGCTGTTGCTGGGTCTGCAGTGGGATTTATAGTTGGTGAGCCTGTTACTAGGGGCTAAGTTGGGCATGGGTATTGTGTGGTCCCTGCGCAGGTGGGACACACACCCACTCCCAGGACTCTAATCAGTAAGGCTGGTGCTGGGACAAGGGTCGATACCAGCATCTACAGTTTAGTTTGCAAACGGTGGGCCTATTACCAGATGCATAGATGTGTGTGGCTCCTGCTGGTCCTTGAGAGGGCTCCCATCAGATCACTAGGTGTGTCTCTGGGCAGGCAGGATCTGCCCTAGAGTACAGCTGAGCAGTGCTGAATTGAGCCACAGGTCTGCTTCAGGGTCCACAATTGGGACCAAGGATTGTAAGCCTGTATCTGCTGGCACAAATGGGTATGTCTCCCTCCAGTTCCCTAGGCAGGCAGGACAAGTCCTGGACTGTGACTAAGAGAGGCTGGAGCCTGGTTACAAGATTACTTCAGGATCAAGTAACTCCAGGATCTTGGACAAGCATGTCACCACTGGATCCTTGGTCAGTCAGGATGGCTAGAGCCAGGTTATAGGGCCTCTTTAAAATCTGCCATCAGACCAAGGCCAGTAGGTCTGCCTATGGGGCCATTAGTCAGCATGACTCCTGCTATGTTCCATGGAAGAAGGTACTGGTGGAAAAACCAAGGCCAAATGGGGCTCTTGCTGAGTCCACTATGGAATGGGACTGTTTTTGGATTGTACTAATAGTTGAAACCATGATCAGTGAGCCTGCCACCTGAGTATGGGCCTGACTTCTTAAAATGGCCCTCCTTGGTCTTGAGCTCCAGTGGAGTTTCACAGGCTCTGCTCCAAATACCAAAGCATACATAAAGGAACTTTCATCTCTGCATGACTGCCAAATTATTATTGCTATATGTGTGGGGGAATATGAGTGGGAAACCTCCTATTCTGCCATCTTGCTGACATCAAGCACAGTGTTCATAATAATTTCTATTGCCTTATTTATTTTACTTGTGATTATTTAAAAGTGTATTATTAAATTTTCATAAATTTAAGATGTTCCTAGATAGCTAATATTTATCTATTTTAAATTTGATTATATTATATTCGGAGAACATACTCTGTATGGTTTTGGTCCTTTTAAGTCTATTAAGAGCTATATTATGAATATAGTCTATCTTGGCAAATAAACTGTGTGCATTTGAAAAGAAGCTTCATTCTGCAGTTGGTGGGTATAGAATTTGAATATATCAATTATGCCATGATTGCTGAAAATGATTTAAATCATATAAATCTTTGTTGATTTTTGTCTAATTTTTAAAACAACTATTTAGAGATGGGTGTGAAAATTGCTATTATGATTTGGCAATTGCTGATTTTTCCTTTAATTTTTGTAATAAACTTTACATTTTAGAACAATTTTCAATTTACAGATAAATCGTAATGATAGTGTAGGATTTCCATTTGTTCTATATCCAGTTCCTCCTATTATCTTCTTTTAGTATGATATGTTTGTTAAAACTCAGGATCCAATATTGATATGTTATTATTTACTAAAGTTATACTTTATTCACATTTTCTTATTTTTTATCTAATATTCCTTTTGTGTTCCAGGATCCCATGTGGAATACAACATGTGACTTAGTCATTTTTATTCCTTATGCTCCTATGGTCTATGACATATTCTCAGATTTTCCCTGTTTTTGAGGACATTGAGAGTTTTGAAAAATACTGGTCAGATATTTTATAAAATGGTAAACAGTTTGGATTTGTTTTTAGATACCTTAGATTTTATCTATTTTGCATATTTATATATAATATAAATATTTAAACTATATGTATATACACATATATTTTACATATAACACCTATATATTTTTTTCATAGTTCTAAATTTAAAATCTAAAAGTATAAGCTTCCTGGAAAAAATAAGAAGACAAAATATTTGTGAAATTGAATAGGCAATAGTCACTTATACAGAAGACAAAAACATGAACAATAAAAAAACCTCTAGGGACTCTGGTTGGCCCCGGACTCCTCTCTCTGGGCCCTCTGGCCTGAAAGACAGAAAGTTTTTTATATTAGAATTTTAGCACCTGTTGCCTCTGCTGCTGTGAGTGCAGCTTTTTTCAGAGCGAAGCTACAAAATATTAAGGTAGAGTCTTACTCTGTGCTTATTTCAAGCTCTGGATTTGTGTGTGTGTGTGTGTGTGTGTGTGTATGCGCACACACATGCTTAAATTATTTATTTTTATTTTATTATTATTATTTTATTTCAGGATATAGTGGGGGTACAAACATTTTGGTTACATGTTATGACTTTGCCACACCCAAACCAACAAATGCTGGAGAGGATGTGGAGAGATAGGAACACTCTTACACTGCTGGTGGGAATGCAAATTAGTGCAACCTCTATGGAAAAGACTTTGGAGATACCTCTAAGAGCTAAAAATACAAATACCATTTGATCCAGCAATAGCACTATTAGGCATCTACCCAAAGGATCAAGCTCTGGATTTTATCTCCCATACAAATCCCACCTGCTTTGGTTCAGTCACTAGAGTCTTCTTGTTTTTACAAATTTTATAGCTTATAGTTATTTTCAGGATAATATTTGGGAGGTACTTCTCTTGGGTCAGATCTGATGCAAAGCTATTCCTTCTTGCCTATTCTCCTTCCAGGAAATCAATCAATTTGGCATTTGGTGGTGCTTAGAAAATTTACTTAATGTTGGTCATAGCAAAGGCAATATATCATTCAGACTTGGTTTTCCACTCTCTGGTCAGTATTGTCTTCCTCCCTCCAAATAACCACTTACTGGGTCCTATTATATCATCATCCCTACCCAACACACATCATGGAAGAGTACACTAGTGCTTCAGGTTTAAAGTTTCTTTTAAGGAGAGAAGCCCCACAGCCCATTGTTTTTAAAGTTTCATTTCTCACAGGCTATTATACTTCCCTAGCCACCTTGGAAATGAAAAAAACAAAATATTTTCCCATCTGGATTAGATATTTCTCTAGGAATTGCAGATATGCAATTTAATTAGGCAATTTTTCTCTGGATTAAATTAGGAAAATTTATATCTCATATGGGTATAAAAATTCTACCCCTCTGCCTTGCCAAGTCTCTAACATTTCAGTAGACATCTCTGGGGCAAAATTGCCCCTATTTTCCTCTGTTTACTTTATCCTTCTCTGTAGAGGAACAGAAATTGCTTCTGTGGTGTAATCTCACTTCTTATTTTAATTCATTCAGTGATATCTCTAGCTGGTTTAAATGTCCCATTCTTCTCAGGGTAAATAATACTATATTAAATACTTCCCTTCCCTTTATAATGTAACACTCACCTGCTCCTATTTCTCTGGCAAAGATTAATAATAAATTTGTAGTATTTAATTTGAAATATCCAGCCTGTGGGAAATTATTTTGAAATATTTACTGTTCAGTACATAATTTTCTTTTCCTGCTTCTGGTAATGAAGTTTCAGTTTCAGATTTTTCCCTCAGTCACAACTCCACAACTCACTTCAAGTCATTTATCTGGTTTGCCACTCTTATATTAACTTCTGCTTTTATTATAGATCAGCTCAATTTTCCTTCTTCTTCTAGCCAATCAAAATATTTCAGTAAATCTTTATTTGTAATTAGTATGCATAAGTCCTATTTAGAGAAATGATAATATAATAATTTGAGAATTTTATTTTTCCAGAGGAAAAAAATAAGGACACTTTATCCACTTGGTATGTAATTCTCAATTTGATTTAGTCAATAGTTTATGACATTTGAACATATAATGTTTGTGCCTTAGCTCTCATGCCAAAATAAATGCTAGGTCAGTAATAGAGGCCTTTGCATCATGATGTTGACTGATATCTGAACTTTTCTAGATCATGCACTTGCAAAAATCATGCTTAGAAATATTGGAATCACATTGTGATGATCATTTCAGCATCATACTTTTCAATTGAATATGGAATGTGTACTTACACTTCCATAGTAGCTACTCTTTATAGTGAAACAATACAGTTATAATGAGTTTTTGTCCCAATTCACTGAAACACCAAATTATAATCAACTAAAATAATATAGGAAAATAGGCATTTTGAAAATAAAAATAGTTTTCAAACAACTGAACAAATGTTCAGACACAATTACTGATTGAATGCTATGGCAAAAAAGTTGGTATTTATCTTTGTTAGACTATAGATTGTCTAACTATTTTTTAAAAAGTTTTAGTGACTGCTTTATCTAGATTAGTATCAAACAGTGTATTCCAGCTTAATGAGAACACAATAAAAACCTTAAATGTTAAATAACTGTATAAAGGGCAAAATGAGCAGCTGATACAAATAGTAGCTTCCAGGGAAAATTTCCATCAACAATATTACCTATTTGAGTTGTCTGCTCATTACCTACTAACTAATATTAAATTGAATGCCTAATATGAAAATGAGAAGTGATGACCTCATAATGTTTAAACCACAGACACCAAATAGAATTTTGTTCTGTGCTGTGAGTCTTTCAATCATTGATCATTTCTCACACACCATTATAAGTTCTCAGACTGTGTGCCATTAAAGTGACTTTAAGTTAGAGAATTCTTCAATGAGAGAATTCTCATTGAAGCTATAATGACCTATGCTTTGCACTGGTTTTTTAGTTTATCTTTTCTTTCTTTCTTCCCCTCCCTGCAAATATACAGAAAAGTAATTACAAAGTGGTTCCAATCTATCATGATTCTCTTGAATTCTCTGTGAAGAGGTGAGATCCTTTCAAGGGATCTTTCTTTTCATGCTTGCCTTTTAAATACTAATATTGTCTGGACTACAATCTTGTCCCTCATCACCAACTTCTGTAGTAATTTGTCTATGAAATTTCATCTGCAAAAAAAGGCTTCAATTACTGTCAATGTAACTATCTATTCTGACCTATCCTCTGAGTAACAAAGTTTGTTTCTGATTGCCCAGAGGTGTTTTTATTTACATGGCCTACAGACATCTCAGAATTACCAAATCAACTTGATCTTATTTTTTCCCTCTCCCTATACAACCTAAACCAGCTCCTATTACTCCTGTTATTTTAATGACTGTCACTGAAATTCTCCCTGTCACTCTACTGTCAACCGAACTTATCCCTTACTCTTCTCCCTCATATCAGTTACTTTTATCACTTAATTATCTGAATTATCTTTCCTTTTTCCTATTTCTGCCACCATTGTCTAGGTCCAATTTTTATCCTCCATCACATGGATTACTGCAATTGAAAGAAAAAGAAAATCATAACTGTGCCAGTTTATGCATTTATATACCAAATATTCATTGAGCACCCACTCTGTTTCAGATTCTGAACAACCTTGAGAATGAAATAATGAAACCAACCCCATATCTATTGTCAAGAGTAGAGGTTTCTAGATGAAGGCAATAACTGAGATGTACTGTCCATGCAATAGATAGTAGGCACTTTACATTTACATTTATTATCACAATCATCACAATGATTCTACAAATTGGCATTATTATTAATCCCTTTCTAAGGGGAGATTAAATAACAGTCTTTATATTAGAGATAACATTCAAACTGTTGCTTTTCCGCTACACTTCTTAAATTCAATTTTCAAGGCTTTTCTATGCCTTTATACTTTTGAATAAACTATTCAAGTAGTCTAGGATAGTTTTCATCCTGCTGGTCACCTCATGAACTTTGATCTGTCCTTCAAATCTCAGCCTATGTGTCATGTGCTCTACTTAGCTTTCCATGATTGTAGCAGAAAAATTTACATTCTGCTAAGTGTGCCCTAAAAACTTGAGCTTATATCTAGAAAAAGAAAAACCATTATATTGCATTAAAGTTATGTTCTTGTTTGTCACTCAATACTGCAAACTCTGGGAAGATACAGGTGTTTATGTATTTTATGCATAACTGTTTATGCATTTAACTGTATATTTTTATCTACTAGTATGGAGTGGATCCTTAATAAATGTTTTTCAGCAGAGTTTGAGCCAAGTGAAGTTGTTCTAAAATGCCCACGATCTGCTTTTTGCCCACTCCATGTGTCTTTCTGATCTCTTCTCCTGCCCCTCTTTCCTCAGCTCATTCAATTCAGCCACATTGGCTCTCTCATTCTTTTTCAAACATTCCAAACACACACCTGCCTCACTTATAGCCATAGCACTGGCTGTCCTCACTGCCTAGAATACCTTTTGTCCATTTCTTTTGCATATTTTCCTTGATCACTTATTATTCAGATCTTTCACATGTAACCTTACCAGAAACATTTCTCTGAAAATCCCATATTAGGTCACACTCATGTATGTACCTTTTACTCCTATCTTGCTGTAATTTTATTACAACAACTTATCATATGACATGACATAAATTTATTTTTTGACTTGTTTCCTGACTTACACTAGAATGTAAACCTGAGGAGGCAGAGGCATTGCCTCTTTGGTCCATGGCTTATTTCCAAAGTCTAGAATAGAGCCTGACACAAAGCAGCCCCTCAGTAATATTTGTTCAATGAATGTTAAATAAACATGCATGATACCTAGCAGTAAATACACATTGCACCATGTGCAGTTAACATGGAGAGCTCCTCTGCCTTCATCTGTTGACACTGTAGTGCTCTCTTACATTTAGTCGGGCCTCACAGATATCCAGCATTTGCTCTCCTGGTTTCATCTACTCATATTTGACAAGACTTATCCTGAGGTCATGATCAGCTGTGAGGTCCAGGAAACTTTTCTCCAAGGCCAGACATGTGCATCTTATTGAGGATGGGGGAGTCAGTTTTACCCAAAATACTGACTCAGTGGGAATTTTAGAGGAGATAAAACATGAATAAAAACCACTAAGGAAATAGCTGAAGGAGAAGTCACAAATGTCTCTCATATTAACCAGATATGACATCAGAAGTAGCATTTTCTTAAGAGAAAAGAAGTGTAGAAGGAAAACCCTTGGACTTTACAGTATCCTCTGGTTTTGCTGATCTTCCTATAAAATATTTGTCTCAGAGTATGGTTCCAAAGCCCTTTAAAGTGCAAACTTTCTGGGATTCAAAGGACATCAGCAGTGCTTTTTTCATCTATGGGTATGATTGGGGCTTTGACATAGCCTTTAACAAAGAACTTTTTAACTCTAAATACTATAGCATTTATTATCTGCAACCAGACTGATACAATCATAAACAGCTATTATCACATTTTAGTATATGTCTCATTTATTTCACTAAATTATAAACTCTACGTATGAAAACTTTGTGTCTTGAATCTCCTTGTCAGATGCCCTGCACTCTTAACAAATACAGGGAAACTGCCCCTCATGTGTCTGTTCCAAGTTGATTTCTAATTTTACTTATTGGATAAAAGGGTGGGCCAAAGAGTTTATGAACATACGCCTGAGTTTACAATATTTAATAGTTTAGGAAAAACCCCATATATTACTATTTATAAAAATATTTATAATAAAACATTTATTAGTTAATTCAGTCACCATTCTTGACAAGTATATAAAATTCTCAGACTACATCCTTCAATTTTTTCTCAGTTGGTTGTAAACAAGCTTTTATGATCTATCATTTGCTTAAAATTATTTTTCAAGTCATATAATTATTCAGAGCTACCATAACTGAAAGTCATTGGTTTAGTTCACAAAATAGTCAATCTTTTCACTGATCTTTCCAGGAAAACAAACCCTAATATGTGCTAAACCCAAACAAATGTCTTCTGGCACAAAGTTATCTCCTTTTTGAACAGTGTCTTATTCCTGATTCCTCTTCAGGTGCAGGCCTGTAATAATTATAAGAAATGATCATTAACACAATTCTTCATATCTTAGGCAACATTCCCCATTGATTAGGTTAATACAAAGTGGAAATGAATTATAGATTCTCATAGTGTTGTTCTCATGGGCTTTGTTGGAATAACTAAAAAAAATGGATTACTACATGGCAATATTTCATTCACCCCTCTATAAGCACTGTGCAGACAAGATTCTTTTTTTTTTTTTTTTTTTTTATAAAATGCAGGGTAGAGGAGGCTGAAGGAGTCTTCTTGTAGTAAAAAAATACAACACGTAAGTGCTGAAAGCAAAGATTACTAGCCCACATCTATAATTCTATCTCAAATGTATCTTATGGTACTATGTAATACTGTGATGGAGAGACTTCAGGAGAGAGAAATGGCAGAGATGGCAGTGAGAGAACTGGGACCTTTTGTCCATGATAACTTCCTCTGGAGTAGAGTTCACATAAGGAGGCTTTCCTCTAAAACACCACCTTCTCTTTGCAGCTAGAGCTGGAGAGCACTGATCATGCTGCGTTGAAAAGCATGTAGACTGGCTGCTTTCTTCATGTTCTTAAAAGTGCTATTTGTTTTGCTCTCCACAAGCATTGAATTTCTTTCACTTGATTTATAAAGAAAATGTGAGTAGCTGAAATGCATGTGTACTAAAAAAGAATTCAGTAAAATTAACTTTTTCTAATTTCAAAAAACCTTTTGTATAGCATAAAAAATGCCTTGGAAATCTATTTTATTTGTCAAGGGTGGATACAGTTTTTAAATTCTTCAAAACAGCTGTTTCTATCTTCTTTTTAACAACAACAACAACAAAAAGCATAATCATGGATGCCTGATGTAACAGAGGCAAATCAGGTGGGAGTTATCATTACTTCTTGTCTCCTCCATTTATGCTTTCATGTTGTACATGCACACCTGGGTACACTGAGGGAGCTGTCAGAGATGCCAAACCAAGGGCTAAGTTGCAAATAACATATGTAAATTGATCTCTCTAATTTCTTGCTTGCCACTGCTCAATTGTCTATGATGGATCTGGAAATTGAAATTGTTATAGAAACAGTTTTTGGACATTTAGGTGAAAGTAAAGAGATCTGGAAGGTACTCTGCACTTTCCAGGCTTGCTCATCATTCTTTGCATAATGTTGGGGGATCATTTTTGGAAGATAGTCTGTCCCTTAATGATCACTCTTTATCCATAATAAATAACATTTTAAATGTGTGGAAAATCACAAAATAAAAGCATTTACAACAACAAAATATTCTATATGCCATGACATATCAAGAGTAGGGCAGAGGCTGGTCCACCTTAGGTTCAAGCTATAAGGGAATGGATTGCATATAGAGAATTTAAAAAACAATAAAACTGACAAAAATCAGCGTTTTTTTTATTATTAGCATGTGCCAACAATTCTAAACAATGCCATTGATAAAGTCCTCTTTCCTTCAAATAGTTTGGAGGCACTGGTAGTCTAAGTTCTGAACAATTGGCTGTACCCTGAGTGGCTTGCTTTCCCTGTCCCACACATTACTGAGGGGCCACTGGTAAACCACTATTAAATGGATTGGGTTATTAGGTTACTCCTGCTTTTCAATGTTCCAATTTTGATTGACCAAGATTAGTGCTTTTTAAACTGTAATTTGCATACAAATCACTGGTTTTTAATATACAATTTCTGATTTAATCTGGTGTGGATACATGTGTCTGCATTTCTAACAGGTTTCCAGCTGCTGCTGGTGTGGCTAGTCCAAGGAACAGAGTGTGAGCAGCAAGGGATTAGAAAACATTCACTAGGAACATCAGTGTAGCAACAGCTTAGAACTTTCCAAAAGCAGTGAAAGAAAATATAGGTCTCCATATCTTAGTTTCTTAACTTTTTGAATGGAAAAGCATGTTATCTTATTACTAGTCCTTGAAGGCTAGCATGCCAATCTAATATTGTGCATTGGATTGTATTGAATTATGAGATTTTTTGTTCCTTTTTGTCTTGTTCTTAACTCCATATTTTAATTTTTTCTACACTTATACAAAATTATTGAGCATATACTATGTTTCAGATACTATTCTGGGTTTTAAGACTGTATCAGTACACAAAAGAGATTATATTCCCTCCTCTTATGAAAATTACATATTTGGGGGGAATATAAACAGTAAGGAGGATTTAAAATAGAGACAATTATGTCACACTTTAGTAGGTAATAAATACTGTTTCATAATACAGAGACAGGAGTTGTAATTACAGTGGAGTGGTAGCTAAGTTGACATTTGAGCAAAAGCCAGAAGGAATTAAAGAAATGGTCATAGGCCTTCATTCTTCTCTATGAAGAGCTATCTGCCAGTACACAGGACCCGAGGCAGGCATGTGTCTGGAATATTCTAAGACAAGGAGGCTCCTTCATCCAGAGCAGAATGAGTAATTGGGAAAGAAAACAGGTGAGATCAGAGCAGTAATATTAGGCTAGATCTTGTATGGCCATTTAGGACTTTGTAAAATTTCTGACATTTACTCTGAGTAAAATGGAGCATCAGCAGAGAGAGTTTCGCTAAATAGGGACATGAGGAAATATACACTTAAATAGAATCATTCTGGGTGCTCTTCAGGATGGACTGTTGGGGAGTGGGTGGTCCAGGAGAAGGACATTATAATAATCCAAGCAAAAGATTACCTCTTAAGAGGATTCTAATTTGTATATCTGTGAATGTTTTCTTTTTGTATTAATTTTTCTCATAGCATATATAATATTAAGGAGCTATGCATTTTTTTTGTCATCTAAAATAAAAGAAGCAATTGAATGACAAATCTTTACAGATCTCACTTCTACCAATGACAATAAGACAATCAAAATTAGGAATATTTCTAAAATAAAGGGAACTATATATCAGTACTATTAAAGAGTAATGTTTTATTACATATGCACTTTTTAACAAGGTACATTTGCAACAAATAGCAAATGTTACAATGGCATTAAGAAAGCATTTTGAGCTTTCTTCTGTAGGATTTAAAAAGCTATTTGTATAATAGTGAATATATGCAAAAGTAAAATTTGATGGCTATTTTTTAATCTTTAAATCTGTTATATATACGCCATGTCTCATCTTTGTGCCTTAGTTCCTTATCTGCCACGTGGACTAAAATGGTACTTATGCTACCTATACTTTTGTATGAACTTGCAGAATTAATAAAATATGAACATATGTAAATTTAGTTTGGAAAGTTAATGAAGAGAATTTAAATATAGATTATAGACATTATTAATTGATAATATATATGATTATAAACAAGTTAAATTACTATTCTTTTTTTATTCAGTTTTTCCAACTTTTACAAGCATCTGATATATGCCAGCTATTACATTGTGTGGATGGAAAAAAAATAAAATAATTTATCCAAAGAACCAGTTGGTAAAGATAGACAACAAACAGCTATTCTTAAGGATACCTATGATAATGGCAATGGTAAGGTTAAGGCTGGTGTGCTAGTAGAACACGTGGCAGTAATACCTAATCAAAGTACAGCATCAAGAAAAACTTCTCTATCTTGAAGTATAGATACAGTCAGAGCAGTAAATAATGACAAGGTATAGGGAGTGGTAATCAGGGCATTCTAGGCTGAACAAGCAGCCTATATGGAGGCATGAAGGCATTTAAGGCTACACTGAATTTGTAGGTTGGAGGAGTATTTTGTTTAGTATGAAACTAGAGAGGTCAGTAAAAGGCAGTTTTAATTCTGAAAATAATGAAGAGATAATGGTCATGTGAGTGTGGATTGAGTGGTGTTTGAGATTATAGGCAGGGAGACTAGAAGGCTCTGTAGAAATTAAAACAAGTAATAGCAGTAGCCTGAACTGAGCCATTATGATGCAGATACAGAATGACATTGAATTTGAGAGACAGTAGAATGAACAGGAATTGAGGACTGGATGTGGAAAGTAAAGCATGGTATATAGGAATATTTTTGTCTACAAATAATGGAAAATACAATTTACTGTTTCTTAAAGAAATAAAGGTTTTTCTTCCCATATAATATGCCCATAGGTAAGGATTGCTGAAGCTCAACCATGCCACTAGGGATTCAATTTTCTCTAACCTTTTGCTTCATGATTCTTGACTTGCCTCCCTTTTGTTCTTGCTCATGACCATATAATCACATGCTTAACTGTATTCTAGGCCCATATCCCCCTTTCAGATAGGAAGAAGGGGGAAAGGGGAAGTTGGAAAATCTTGGAAATCTTTTTATATCTCATTGGCCAGAATTGTGTCACGTGACCAACCAATACTGAATGGAAGCCTGGGGAATTATGTGAAGCTTGTATAGCCCCTAGAGGAGAAACAGGTAAGAGAGAGGAGAATTGGATAGGTGACGGGATATGTAGACTTACAGTGTCTGTCCCAGAGACATACAGGAAACTGGATCATGGCTGAAATAGAAACTTTGAACATGTGGGCATGGATGATAGGGCCTTAGGCAGAATGGTCTGTCATAACATAATATAGAATATGTCCTCCATTGATGTAGAAGACAGGATCATGGGTGTAGATACAGTTTAAAGCAATTTAAGAAACCTAGACAACACATTATAAACTGTAAATATGGTGAGTATGTATAATATTTTATTGACTATTAGTACTGCCATTGCTTAGAAAAAGGAATTAATTGCAATGATCATTCTTGGTTCCATTCTTGTGTTTATCTCTTTTTCTATATTTAGTAAAAATATGTTACTGTTAGCCTAGAAAACTAAGGCAATATAATTTTTTTCACCTGATTACCTATGTGTAGATTATCCTTCTAATAATAGCATTTGACTTACATAAAATCAACTGTATGCAAATTGTTGAATAAATCCCATAAAATGGATTTAGAGATGTGGAAAATTTTTGCATTATGTAAAGAAAACAAAGTCAGAAAAAAGTACAAGTTGAACACAATGTGAATCATATTCCTTGGTGATTTATAATGTAGTGGCTCTGAGCACAACACATACAGTGGCTTTTTCCCAGAGGAATAAGACCCTTGCTTTTAATTTCAAGAATTTCTTTGTTTCCTGTTGGCTCAGCTCATGTTGTTGGGTATTATTTGTGTTGTTCTTTTTTTATTGCATGATAATTAGAGCCAGAAATCTGTTCAAACACATAAAAAGAAAGCATAGTAATACTAATACAGTGTTTGTGAATAGCCATGAGTTATTCTAAAGATTTAGAGCTCATTCTAATTTTTGTAACATACAGTGTGCAGTGGTGATGCTTGTGTTAATATGTGTAGGGGAGGGGTATTTCTGAAGTGCACATCTCTGAGAATGTCTTCTAGTCACTCTCACATACAAAAACTTTTTTTTCTTTTTTAGCACTAAAGAATATTTAGGAAAGTGGTTTCTATTCTGGCCCACAAAAAATCTTAAAGAATTTCAGAAACCTTAAAGGAAGATATGTTTTTTGTACAATGGATTTTTTAAAATATATAAACAAAATTGACCAAACGTATGAAGATACCTTCAAAGAAGAAATAAAAATATAATTAGGAGCTATGAGCATAATAAGGGACAATCATTTGAAGAAAAAGTATAAAAAATAGAATCATTATTCCATTTTGATTTTATATTATTGCTTTTAATATTCCTGATCTCCCATATGCTATTGAAAAAGTAGATTATGTTCACTCATGCATACTTATATTTATCTTCATAAGTCACAAGCTTTATCTGGTTATAGATTTGAAGCTATATTACAAAGTTCATGAACTATCATGATTACTATTTCACACCACTTATTCATTTAACAAAAATTGTTTTAACTCTATTTGGGTTAGGATTCCTGAGTAAGAGACTCTGTGATGGAGATTTTTATGTAGAAAGCTATTGAGGAATCATCTCAGGTTCATCACCTATTGAGGAATAAAGGAAGCAAGATTGGGTAGAGAGAGAAGTGTGGCTGGGATGTAGTTGCAACAATGGCCTCTGCTGATCTTATGTGGAGCTTTGGAACTGTGATAGACTTCCAGAGCTGTCTTGAATTGGAGTGAAGTGATAGGACCTTTATGTCATCACCTCAACTGATCATTGGTCTGGCAGACACAGGGAAGGAAGCATGACCGTGGGCAAGGTAGCTCTGTTAAAATGAGGGCTTTCTCTTAAAGAGAAAGTAAGCTGTGCTGCTAGCATTGCCAGCAGTTGCAGGGATGAGGATTTCATTCAGGGTGGGGTTCCAGGATCTGGAGGATGCACAACAGCATTTGTTACAAGAACCTCGTTTGTGCCCAAGTACTCTTTTAGGTACTTGGGATGGTCCATTCCGAAGTACCTAAAAGATCTCATCCCTGCCCTTATGGAATTTAAATTTTTATGCACTTTTCACTTCCATTAATAAAAGTTGCTTTTTTTAGTACTATTTTTCTTCAAATTTTAACACCACAGCTTACTGGCTTAATTAATTAAGGTATTATATTTGTAGGATATACCTTTACTGTTTTTTCATTTTTACATTCTGAATTTTTTTTTTAAGATAGGATGAGATAGAATTTTATTTTAAGCAAAGGGTATATGATACAGAGTTACTTCATAGTTTAATTTGTATTTTGTGTTATGGGAGATCTTATTTACTTAACCTTTTTTTTCTTTCTTTTTTGAGTTCTGGCTGGTTTATATAATATTTTATCTATGTTTATCATCTGTAAGATTTAGGATGTTGAAGTCTTTTTCTTAATTCTATTTGTGACTGCAATTAAGTTTACAAGATTCATTTTTAAGCCTATATTTCTCTCATTATTAAAGATAAATAAAATGCATTGGGTGATTTTTGATAGTTCTATTGCTCTCATCCTTTAACCCATCTTCCAGTCTTAAGTAAATTGATATGCGTTCATAAACCTAGATTATTTTTGCACATTTTTTAGAACATATATCTAATTTTTAATAATTTTGCTTAAATTCTATGTTGTAACCATGTTTAAAATTATTTAAATAGTTTTATGTATTTTATACTTTCATGAGCACCTCCTCTGTGTCAGGCATTGTGTCCACACTGAGGAAAAACGCTCACCAAAGGACACATTAATCTCTTGGAGTTTGCAATCTAATTGATTCTATTCTTCACTACTAGCCTGTTTATATATTCAGTTTTGCTTTTCTGAATTTACAGTTTTGACTTACTCCTGGGGAAGATGAATCTTTACCTAGTTTACTTAAAAATTTAAATTAAAAAAAATTTTTATACTTCTGGGAATTCTCTGTTGCTTTGTAGGTCAATAATAAACCAACACATCAAAAAACTCTTAAATTACCATGTTTCTTATGAATAATGCTCTGTTGACTTTCTTTTAATATTTAGAGTTACAGAGAAAGTGTGTTAGATTAGCTTGATTTTTCTTCTCTGTTGGTAAACTATTTCTTCCTGCTAGAACACTTGCAAGATGTTCTTTTATATTTGAAATAACACAAACATTTTAACAGAATCTTTGATTGTCAAGAAAAAAGGAATATTGTAGCCTAAGCTCACTCTTCAATTCAGGAAAAATTTCTTCAATCACATCTTTGGTTTTTATTTTTGTTCTTACTACTATAATTTTCATCACTTCTTGTGATAATCATCTTTTTTTCTTTTTCTTTTTTATCATTCTCTGTGGCACTTGGGAATGGTTTATTCCCACATCTCATATGTAATTCTATACAGAGTTAAGACTGCTCCTTACTATGTTGAATACACATTTTTATTTTGTTCTTTCATTTTGAGTTTTCTTTTTTCAAAAAGTATTTGTTTTTACATTTTAACCTATTTGTCTAATACATTGTTTATTTTCCTTATGTTGCATTTTTTTGGGGGGAGACTTATCATTTTTGTTTGTTTAATCATCTTGAATGGAGGAAGATCTGTTAAAGTTTGATGGCTTTCAATTTTCAATCCCCAAAAGCCATTTATGGACAATGGCCAATTATTTTCTGGCTAAACTGTAGAATTGCTAACAATACAGTTTATAGTTCTCTATGAAGATAAAGGAATGCTTTTCTGTACCTCTATGCTGGTCTTAACACATTTCTTTAAGTAAGTTGTTATTATAGGATATAATGCTTAGAGTTTTTACAAACTGAATGGATGAGTATTTAAGGAGAGGAATGGCCAAATTGGGCTCTCTGTCCTTGCTTACAGAAACAGCCAGAAAGAAGAGAATGTCTGTATTGCAGACATGGATCAAAGAAACTGGGTAAATTAAATCAGTCCCTTCCTTTTCTAGTATTACTTTTCTTGTTCTGATATAGGAATTCAAGTATATAGTAGACATTCCAAATATATTATTCTCATTGTATTATAAACAACAGTGTTACTAACATAAATCCTACACAGACTTTGTCATGGGGTTTTTAATCTCTTTTTAACAGTTTGAAAATATTTTTTTTCTCTCAGATTTAGCTTTTTGTGTATCTTCAAGAACTTTTAAATGCTCAGTTTGGATGAATAAACATATTACTTCTACTGTCATCATGCTAACCTAAAAGTACAATGAAATCCTTTAAAAAGGGGTGAGGATTAAGGAGATACAGTCCCCAAATTTATCCTTTGCACAAGCTTACATTTAGATGTAGTTTTTTAGTACTGAAAAACATTTAAATCAACTTTTATAATCTGCTTGGTAAAATAATTTTTATGGAAGATGAAATAGAAATATAGACTAAATGATTTTGCCAGCACCATTAAGCTAAAATCAAATACAGGAAGACTTATGGTTAAACCTGCTATCTCAGTTAATCTTTCTACCACTCTATGTTTTTCTCCTAAAACAAGATACACCCATAGAGATGTTGAACTAATATTTTAAATTTTGTCACTTTAGGTCATATTTATATAATGTGCCAGATAATACTTTTCACATAAAGATTAGAGCTAACCTTTAATTTGGATGTATTCTTTATAAAACATGCATAATTATTTCATCAGGTCTTCCACATAATCATATTATATATCTAGTATTAGTAATTTGTAAAAAGCTCACACATTTTTATATTCTATATGATTTTTATTACAGAAAATTATGGTATAGCATTAATAGCTAATAGAAGCCAAATATAATCTATGTTCACTTAATGTTTGCTTTCTAAATTTCTTTATTTCATTTCACTCTACTTTTACAGCCCTTCAAACTCTTGATGTATGATCTTAGTTTTTTATCTTCTTTTCACATGGTTTGTTCTTGTGATTAACATTTACCAGACTTTGTAATTTTATGTGGCAGTAGGAACCCAGTAAATGAAAACAATCTTCATAGTGGTTATTATATGCCCATAGCTTTCTATCTTCTGAGTAGATATGGTTTGCAAGGAGAGGAAAGACTAATGGAGAAAAAGAGAGAAAACATGATGTTTTGTCTATGTAGGAAATAAAGTAGATATAAATTTTGTCAAAAATTTTGATTAAGACCCAAGATTGCTCACCTTCAATTAAGAAGCAATCTTTTAGTTATAAAAATGAAAGTCTAAAACTTATTATACAGCAGGCCATCTATAAAGTACAATGATACAAGTTGAAGTCTCTAAACCTTAGACATGAGTATTTTGGACTGTTTAAATTAATTTTTGCATTGATTTTCACTTAGACTATGCAAAGGGTACCAGCCAGTAATATTGACATAAATATATAACATAATATAGTGACCTTTATTCTCTAAAATATTGAAGGAGGGGGCTAAAAGGTATATCTGTGATTAACACTAACGGGACAATGAGAAATTTTCCTTCATTTGTTTAACTTGTTTAGTCGACAATGTATTTCTATCATTAGGCAGACACTTGTATCAATAATAGACCATCTGTCCACACAGATTGGAATTTTTTAGATGGTCAATGTTTAAGTAATTGTGTTTAATTAATGGAATTTATAATTTGCAAATAAATGAATGACAACAATGTTATTAAACAAAATACTCTAAAAATCAAATTATTACGGAAACATTCCCACATGTATTTACTTAATATTTTATCTGTGAGATTACTTAATTATTAATATTATCAGTCATACTAGAATCATAGAAATATTTGCATGCAAAAGAGTAGATTATATGGAAATGTTATTTTAGATTTGTAATTATATTAATGTCATGGAAGATCTCTTTGTTTAATTTAGAAGAGTCAAAAAACAAATGTGATTGATTGTCATTTTTGTACTCATCCCAAACATCTTTTATTTTTTTATGTGCTTCTTATTCTCTATTTTCCCTGCAATAACTCTCATTGAAACTCTAATTATCTTATAATCAGAGGTTTGTCATAACTTTTTATCCTTCTAACTGACTCTCAATTCTCTCTAGTTTGCACATTGCCAGTAGATTCACTATTCTAAAAACAATTTGATCATATGCTGTCCTACTCAAAAGCCTTCCATAATGCTCCTTTCCCTTAATATAAATTTAGTTCCTTTCCTTGATATAATTTCTTTCTCTCTCTGCTGTTGACCCATTGCTAATGAAATAAGCCAATCTCTTCCTAATATAAATAATTAATATTTTCCTCAATATAATTCATGAAATCAGTCTACTTGTTTTTCCCTTTCCATTTTGTGCTGCCTCTGGGAGTACTCCCTACACATTTTCCCAATGGATGTAAACATTCCTACCTTATTTAATTCCTGGATCATTAGAATATCTTCCCACTTTCCCTCTCCTCATAATTTCCCATTTGGATCAGTTGATATTTTAATTCTTACATCAAACTTTCCCTACAATTTATATGTGAGCTGTCCCTTAATTACCTTCTAAAAATGCTTTATTAACAATGGACATAATTTTATTATCACTTAAAAATACTATCTTAAGTTATATTCATTGTATAGTTTTTTATTTTCTTCTCAAAGTAAGTTTAAACATATGGGATCTATTAAGTAATAGTATTTATATCTTCTAGTGTTGAACATTGGAACTTATAGTAGTTTTTACAATAAATATATATTATATAAAATCATGTATTAGTGTTTTTAAATTATATTTTACATATATGTAATCATTAGAAAAATAGTTATTAAAATATTTGAATGAGAGAAAATCTTTAATAACATTGCATATTAAAGAATAATATATTTTTAAACAATTTTCCAATTGTTTCTGTATTTGTTAGCATATGTTAGCTGCTAAAACAGACTTCCAAATTTCAGAGATATAACTCAGTATAATTTTTATTTCTTGCCTATGTACCAGAAGAAACTCTGCACTTAAATAAGAGGGAACCCAGATTTTTGACAGATAAATTCTTTCTCTGCTACAGCATCTATCTAAAATTCATATTAAAATAATGTATGTTTAAATACCTTGGGATAATTATTCCAAAATTAGGATTTTTTTTTTTTTTAACAATGGCAGAAATGCAGGTACATTAACCTTGTTTTAAGACAAGGCATTCTTTGGTTCTTGTTGAAAGAAAATCTGAGAGCACTATTTTTGTTTTATTTTGTTTCAGTAGTTTTTCAAATTATTATGGAACATTGATTTATGAGAAATGTTTTACCTTTAATATCCTTAGAATTATATAGTTATGAGTATCTTTAACTTATTCCACAAATTGAAAATAGAATGAAACAGTTTTGTGGACTTTTAATAAAATTGATTTCTTTTCAAGTATATTTGGTTACTGAAGGGTATAAAAGGCATAATCTCCCACTTGGATTTGGTCCAGGTCTCTAGGAATCAGACTGAAAGCTCCATAAATAGCTACCTCCTTTCTATGCTGAGTGAGATCTCCGTAGTCCCTCAAAAATTACTTTTCTTTCCTACCCTAGCTTCTTAAGCTCTGCTAAAATTGAAGTAATATATGGATTATTTATAAAAGGAAGCTGAAAGTACAAATGGAACTAACACATAAGATATATTTAATATGCTTTTACAAAAGTGATTTAATATACTTGGCAAATAGAGTGAGAGAAGTTTTGACTAATCAAAGCTCACCAAACACGTAGCCTCATTCAGCAATAAAGGAGCCATGCAATGCTATTTGTTATGCAACACTGTCTTCCACACACAACTAGAGATAACTAATGAACAAGTTTGATATTCACATTTGACAATAAACATAAGTATACCTTATTTGAATCTTTCATGTAACTGAGATACTTTAATCTTAGCTTGAGACTTTTTGAGAGGAATTCTAAATTAAACCAAAGAAGATCAGGTGAAACAGATTAAGAGGGTTTTTTTTGTTTGTTTTTTTGTAATCAGAAGAAAAATGAATATATTTGAAAATGCTCGAAGATAATGCTATATAAATTTTTTTGTATAAAATTACATAATTAGCCATAACAGCATAATACTCCTAGTAGTTAAATTTATTATTAAGTTCAGGATTGAATAATGACAATTTACATCTTTTACTTCCAACCTTTACATATAAAGTCACAAAAATTTGTTTAAATCCACAGCCCTATGGATTCAAGTATGTTGTTCAAATCCTGATTCTACAAATTACAGGTTGTGTGTTTTTTAGACGAGTGATTAAGCTTTCTGTACCTCGTTTCCTACTCTGGAGAGTAGAAATAACATTTGTATTTCCTCATAGATTTACCAAGTGAATGAAATGAATTAAAATACATAGAATGTTTAGAGAGGTACCTGTTTTTTTTTTAATTAAAAACGAATAATGATCTTTTTTTAAATTTTTTTCTAATTGGACTTGAGGATTTTTTAATTAAAATTAGTTAATTAATACTCATAAATATAACTTGTCATTCAAGATTTCATATCATCTAGTTTGTCTTTCTATCAGATCTCAATGATTTTCATCAATAAATTAATTACAATAAATATGGCTTGTAGCTTGTGGTATCTTCAGGAGAGTAGACAATATATCATGTGAGCACCATAGTGTTGATCAGTCAGTGCCAATTTGATGGCAAGTACATGTGGAGCCTATTCTTCCAATCTTGTGATACCTCACTTCAGATAATGGGCTCAAGCTCTATCCAGGAAAATATAAGAGGTGGTAGATCACTGCCATTTCTTAGTATTGAGAAGTATTTCATTGTATACATATACCAAATTTTAATAATCCACTCATGAATTCATGGGCATTTAGGTTGTTTCCACATTCTTGCAATAGTGAATTGTGCTGCCATAAACATTCGGGTACAGATGTCTTTATTATAGAGTGTCTTTTATTCTTTTGGGTAGAAGCCTAATAGTGTTATTGCTGGATCAAATGGTATTTCTATTTTTAGCTCTTTGAGGTATCTCCAAATTCTTTTCCACAGGGTTGCGCTAATTTGCAGTCCAACCAGCAATGTAAGAGTGTTCTTGTCTCTCCACATCCTGGCTGGCATTTGTTGTTTGGGGACTTTTTGATAGAGGCCAATCTCACTGGGGTTAGGTGGTATCTCATTGTGGTTTTGATTTGCATTTCTCTAATGATTAGAAATATTGGGCATTTTTAAAATATGTTTGGTGGGCATTATTCTGTACTTTTGAAAAGTTTCTATTCATTTCCTTTGCCCATTTATTGATCAGGTTGTTTGATTTTTCTCTTATTGATTTCTTTAAGTTCTAGATAGATTCTTGTTATCAGTCCTTTATCACATGTGTAGAGAGCAAATATTTTCTCCCATTCTGTGGGCCATCTATTCGCTCTAATGATAGTTTCCTTGGCTATGCAAAAGCTTTTTAATTTGATCAGATACCATTTATTTATTTTTGTTGCTGTGGTGATTGCTTTGGGGGTCTTGTTCAAAAATTCTTTGCCTAGGCCAATGTTTGAAAGGGTCTTCCCAACATTGTCTCTAGAATTCTTAAGGTTTCCTGCCTGTTTCAAACCTTAAAACAGGTTTAAGTCTGTTATCCATCTTGAATTGATTTTTGTGAGAGGTGGGGATCCAGTTTCATTCTTCTGCATGTAGCTATCCAATTTTCCCAGCACCATTTATTGAAAAGAGATTCTTTTCCCCAGTGTATATTTTTGTCTGTTTTGTCAGAGATTAGATTACCATGTGTGGATGGTTTCATCTCTGGATTCTCAGTCCTATTCCAAAGGTCTATATCTCTATTCTTGCACCATTTCAATGCTGTTTTAATTACTATAGCCTTGTAGTACAGTTTTAAGTCTGTTAGACTGATACCTCTCAGTTCGTTATTTTTACTTAAGATTGCTTTGGCTATATGAGGTCGTCTCTGATTCCATACAAAGCATAGAATTATTTTTTCTAGATCTGTAAAGAATGATGATGGTACTTTGATAGGGATTGCATTAATTCTGTAGATCACTTCAGGTAGTATGGACATTTTAATGATATTGATTCTACCAATCCATGAGCAAGTTAGATTTTTCCATCTGTTTACATTCTATAATTTCTTTTCTTAGTGCTTCATAGTTATCCCTGTATATGTCTCTCATATCTTTCCTTAAATATATACCTAGATATTTAATTTTCTTTGAGGCTATTGTAAATGATATTGTATTTTTGATTTGAATTTCAGCTTGACTGTTATTGCCGTATATGAATGCCTCTGATTTATGTGTATTGATTTTGTATCCTGACACTTTTCTGAATTCATTTATCAATTCTAGGAGTCTCTTGCATGAATCCTTGAGATTTTCTAGATATCATATTGTATCATTGGCAAAGAGCCAGAGTTTGATCTCATCGGCCCCCATTTGGATGCCCTTAATTCCCCTCTCTTGTTTGACTGCTCTGGCAAGGACTTCCAGCACTATGTTGAATAGAAGTGGAAATAATGGGCAACCTTGTCTAGTTCTGGTTCTAAGTGGGAATGGTTTCAATTTTTCCCCATTTAGTATGATATTTGCCATGGGTTTGTCATAAATGGACTTGATAATTTTAAGGTATGACCGTCTATGCCTATTTTGTTAAGAGTTTTTATCATAAAGGTGTGCTGGACTTTGTCAAATGCTTTCTCTGCATCTGTTGAGAGAATAATATGATCTTTGTTCTTGCTTTTATTTATGTGGTGAATTACATTTATAGATTTGCATATGTTGAACCAGCCTTGCATCTGTGGAATAAAGCCCATGGTGAATTATTTTTTTGATATGCTGCTCAATTTGATTTACTAAAATTTTATTGAGGATTTTTGCATCTATATTCATGTGGGATATTGGTCTGTCATTTTCTTTTTTTGTTGTGTCCTTTCCTGGCTTTAATATCAAGGTGATATTGACTTCGTAGAATGAGTTAGGAAGAATACCATCTTTCTCAATGTTGTGGAATAATTTCTGTAGTATAGGTATGAGATCTTCTTTGTATGTTTTGTAAAACTCTGAAGTGTAGCCATTTTGTCCAGATCTTTTCAATTTTGGGAGCTTTTTAATTGCTGCTCCAATTTCTGAGCTTGAGATTGGTCTATTCAGAAATTCCATTACTTCCTGGGTGAATTTAGGGAGGTTTTATGTTTGCAGGAATTTGTCCATATCCTCCTCATTATGTAGTTTTGGGCATATTGGCTTTTATAGTAATTGAAAATAATGTTTTATATTTCTGTGGTACCTGTTGTGTACTCTCCTTTTTCATTTCTAATTGAGTTTATTAGAGTCCTTTCCCTTTGAATTCTTGTTAATCTCATAAGAGGGGTGTCGATTTTGTTTATCTTTTTGAAAAAAAGCTTTTGGTTTGTTGATCTTCTGTATAGTTCTCTATTTCATTTAGTTCTGCTTTGATTTTAGTTATTTCTTTCTTCTAATAGGTTTGGAATTGATTTGCTCTTCCTTTTCCAATTCCTTGAGAATGTTTATTAAATTGTCAATTTTTGAGCAGAGAGGTACCTGTTTTATACTGCATGCTCTATTAATGTTAACTGACACTGATTGTACTAAAACTTTTCCATACTGTAGGTCATGTTTTATTATGACTTCCTGGACAGGGATTTAATGGCCATTCTTTTTGGCTGGTATTTATGCTTTCTTTTATTTACAGGTATTAATCCCCAGCACTGATATGATTAATTTGATACCCAATCCCACCCCCATCTTTATCATTATTCCATTGTCTCTTTCCTTGAAATATCAGAAAGAAAAATTCTAGTTTAAATCTGAAATGGTATTTTGAAATGGAAATTTTAAAAAATCAGTTGATGTAGTAACTTTTTGCCATGCACACCGATCGAGTACAGAAACAGGCTTGTGGAGAGAGAAGACTGAAGTGTCATTCAGGGAAAGAGACACAAAGAGCAAGAAAGAATATTCCATGAATTGTTAAGAGCTTTAATGTCCCACTTCCTAGTTTATATGTGAAGTTGGGTTACATTTTTTCTTGTTCTTTCCCCACATGATATGACTCAAAGTATTGGTTTGATTCTGTAACTTGCAAAATAAAAACTCTAACTATGCTACATTATCCAATAAGGGTAAGATAAATGGGTTAAATGAAGGTTCTTCTCAGAGTGTTTAGTAATCTAATATATTTTATAAATCTCATAAAGGGACATCAGCCTTGCAATTTATCCCAAACATTATTGTTCATGAAATTTTATTTTATGTTCCCCTTCTAAGAACATCTCCAAACGAATAATCATCCTTGGTATGACCTCAGTTAACATTGCTATTTAAAGAATATATTTATGACATTTCTTTTTGACATGTCTCTGAGAGCTATGCTACAATACTGGACAGACTAAGTTTTAGAATGTCTGCCATGCCTTCTGGGAAAATCTGACTCTAATCCATCTTCTTCTGCCTAAGCAATAAAGTGCTATGCCTCAAGACTCTGGCACAAGGGCTGTCAAATCACAGACTGGCTAGTGATGCACTGCCTAGCGAGCTGCAAGAATTAAGTGTTTTGAAATGACATCCACTCTCTCTGGAATTTGAACTAGAAAGTACTAATTTAATTGTTGTAGGCTGAAGTATTCAAAGCCCAGGACACCCTGGGAAAGAGTTATAGCTAGTGGAGTAAATGCATGTTGATCTGCAACTACTGGCTTTTCTCTCCAGTGGCTTTGTCAGGGAATTGCTCACTCTCCCTGAAGCGTGAGTTTCCAATAGCCATGCTTCACTAGAAGCCTCTACTTCTATGGCCATATTTGCAATTTGATAGTTTCTCTGAAAATGGAACTAGAACTGGCAGAAAAGCAGGTTCTTCATATTGGTGGACTTTGAATGTGAGCTTTGGAACTCTGGGTGGGCCGAAGTCATCATGTACAATAGGGAAGAGAGAAAACTGGTCTACAGAAAGGGAGACAGAATAAAGAAAACATACAATGAGAATCAGGGATGAATTGTCAAGGCAAAATATTCCTGGTTCCTTTGTTGAAAACCAGCTGTATATGTGCCCTTGGGGTCATATATACCTTTAATATATACCTTTAGTATTCCTCCTTCTCTTAAAATTAAGATGTCTTTTGTAGGCTCTTATCATATGCTTTCAAGAATCCTATTAATAATATACAAATCATAGGGTTTATTTTTGGTAGGGAAAAGAGACTATTAATAAGAAAAAGCTAAGAGAAAAGGAGTAGAAAGAAATGTAAAAGTGTAAGTATCTAGAAGAGCATGAATAGTTTGCACCCACAAGCAGGGATACTTTGAGAAACCCTACGCAGCGGAAGAGAAAGTTAGAGAGAATGGCCCCAGAGCTGGCTCATTCTAGCCAATGTTCCAATTCCAATCCAGAGTTTTTTCTATTAACAAAATACTTGACATATTATTTTAGGTAATCTTAGGGGAGAACTGTTTTACCCAAGGCAAAGAGATTAAACAGTTTTCAGCCACAGGGTGACAGAAGAGGACAGCCTGCTCAAGTGCATTGATGCCCTTACATTGCCTGAGTCCATCTATCAAATTGGATCTAGAAAGCACAACAGCATGCACACTTGATTAGCAGTCTCCAAGTAAATATTATGTTCAGACATTCTCTGGGCAAAGCATGCCACAAAATGTGGAGACATTCTTATAAGAAGAAATATTTTCAGATAAAGATAAAAGAAATATACAATTTGTTATTTCAAATCTAGCTCACTAGAGATTCATTTAATGTACTTGCTTCCTAGTTTCTGCCTTGTAAAAGTGCAAATAATAACCATCAACTTTCTCTGATATTAGAAAGGAATACAGAATAGAATTTTCCAAAAGAATATGAATTCCTTTACCAAGGGAGTCTATATTAATAAATAAGTCAAAAACTGGAATTTTAAATTAGTTGTATTTTTTCCTCTCATATAAGTTTAGCATTTTAAAATTTCAGTATCTGACAAGAGAATAATGCTTTGTATCTGAGGGCACAGATAATTACATCCAATTGTATTAAAACACAGAACTAATTAAATTTCCAATTGTTGGAATACCTATTTTTCTTCTTCTATCTTTTTCTATTTTTTCCTCTTCATTATCAGGTCAAAGTTTGATCGAGAGAGAGAGAGAGAGAGACAGAGAGAGAGAGAGATTGAGAGAGAGAGGCTGGACTCATCTGAGTTCAAGATTTTATACAGAATTTAAAAAATTACATTGAAGCATAATTCCCTCTTTTACACATACACACCCATAATTGTTGCTTCACAACTCAATGGATTTTTACAGATTGAGAATACTCATATAACTATAACCTATATCAAAGATAGACTATTACTCCTCAAACTTTCCTATTGTTCCCTTCCAGACACAATTTACCCCAGTTTCCAGTGTTAAAGACTATCTTGACTAAACACCATAGATTAGTTTTGTCTGGCTTGTTATTACAGAAATGCAGCCATATAATATGTACTTCTTTTTGTCTGGCTTCTTTCACTCAATGTTATGTTTGTCAGATTCACTCATGTATCTTGTATGTGGTGGTACTTTGTGCATTCTCATTACAATATAGTAGTTCATCATGTGAATATCCCACAATTTATCCATCTACTGAGGATAGGCATCTCCTTTATTCAGATTTTAAATCCTTATGGTTGTGCAGGAATTTTTATTATTTTCACAGAAGCCAGAATTTCATGTTTCAGCTCTAGCAAGAACTTTTAAAAATTTCTGAGTGGCTAAACGATTGACCAGCACTTTGTAGAATACTGGCCAGAATTAGTCCAGATAAGTATATTAATTAATGTACATAGTTCAGGACCAATTCACCAGCCATCTCTCTTTGGCTGCCTCTTCAAACTATTTTTTTCTAAACCAAAACAAAACAAAACAAAAACCAATAAAACTTCTCTTTTGAAATTAAAGGTTTAAATAAAAAAGAAAATTGTTGGTGTGCATTTTTTTTTTTTTTTAATTTAGAGATTTGACTCTCTCCTTCTTTCAAAGAACATTTCCTCTCACTTTCTGGGAGGCTACATTTGATCTGCCTTGAGCTTGTGTACCTCAGGGTTCCCCTTCACAATGAACCGTTATCCTTATTACTCCCTGTGTTTCATGAGCTGCCCTCCTACTCCAATGCACACTACTGGCCACTAAGTACTGGACACTTTCTAAGCTGTTGCCACTTTTACACTTGTAAGAAGAAAGTTTGATTAAGGGTTTCTTTTTCCTACCACATTATTTCTTCAGGCAATTCCACCAGCAAATGAAGAACTTCTTCTTACGGCCTCAGGTAGGGCAATTTTAGAGAGAAATTACAATGTATATGGAAAACTTACAATTTGAGGAGAAAAGGTTGGGTATCAAAATGATTAGGAAGTGGGGTTTAAAATCAGACTACTTTTGTTTGAAACCACACTCAATGTTGGAAACGTAATTTTGCCATTCTGGGCCTAGGATTCACTCAGACAGCAATTCCAGTTTATAGGGAAAAGTAACTGAAGTTTAATTCTTCATCAAAAGAGGTTTCTCCCCCAGATACCCCTACACTTGATGAAACATGCCAGTCTTCATTTCCCTATCTTGTTTTTATGAAAACCTCTTTTTTTCATCAGTTCATTTCCTGAAAATATTTACCTACTCTAATCCCATGGGAAAGACACCACCACCATCAACTAAAGGCCACTTTGCCTGCAAAGAGGGCTTCACTCCCTGGGTTCATTCAAGGCCACTGATAAGTTGTTCAATTGTGATTCATTCAGATTTTCTGAATGAAGTTACCTTTAGAAATTACCTGGAGGGCCAGTGATGTACCAGAGAGGGAGGTGTGGCAACCAGGTTCTGGTGACTGGCAGCTTGTTGAATTTCATTGTTGGCAGCACCATCAGTAGGTACTTCAGACACATTCTCTATTTAGCTGATAATTATTCTGTTAAGCATGTGTAGTCCTCAAACAATCACCACTTTTGGCATAGTTGTATAATTTCAATCCATTCGGAAAAGGGAATATGTCTTCTTTTAACAAAGTGGATCCATACTTTCCCTGGAGCCTGTAATCCTCATGTATTGGAAAGAATAGAATATTTTCTGTTTTGTTTAAAGTACAGGTGTCTATCATAATAATAAAACACCTCTAATTGTTCTCCAGAAACAGCATTAGATTCTCATGAAAGCATTATAGTTTTCTTTGATTGTTCTCATTGTATTTTAAACCATATTAATATCATTATTAATTTATTATATTACCTAATTTTCTATTTTTCTAATATTTCAAATGTTGATATGTTGGATATTCATAAAATTTGGAAATTATGGATCATATATAATTTTTATTTATTTTTATTTCAGCATATTATGGGGGTACAAATTTTAAGGTTACATATATTGCCCATGCTCCCTCACTCCTTGAGTCAAAATTTCAAGCATGACCATCCCCCAAACGTTGCACATCTCACTCATTATGTTTGTATATACCCATCCCCTCCTGTTCCTCCCACCTGCCTGACACCTGATAAAAGTTATTCCTATATGTCCACTTAGGTGTTGATCCGTTAATACCAATTTGCTGGTGAGTACATGTGGTGCTTATTTTTTCATTCTTAAGAAACTTCACTTAGTAGAATGGGTTCCAGCTCTATCCAGGAAAGTACAAGAGGTGCTATATCACCATTGTTTCTTAGAGCTGAATAGTACTCTATGGAGTACATATACCACATTTTATTAATCCACTCATGTATTGATGGTTACCTGGATTGTTTCCACAACTTTGCAATTGTGAATTGTGCTGCTATACACATTCGAGTACAGGTGTCTTTTTTGTAGAGTGTCATTTGATCTTTTGGGTAGATACCCAGTAGTGGAATTGCTGGATCAAATGGTAGATCTACTTGTATCACTTTAAGGTATCTCCATATTGCTTTCCACAGAGGTTGAACTAGTTTGCAGTCCCACCAGCAGTGTAGGAGTGTTCCTGTCTCTCCACATTCACGCCAACATTTACTGTTTGGGGTCTTTTTGATAAAGGCCATTCTTATTGGAGATAAGTAATATCTCATTGCAGTTTTGATTTGCATTTTTCTAATATTAGAGATGTTGAGCATTTTTTCATATGTTTGTTGGCCATTATTCTGTCTTCTTTTGAAAATATACTGTTCATGTCCTTTGCCCATTTTTTGATAGGGTTGTTTGATTTTTACTTGCTGATTTTCTTGAGTTCTAAATAAATTCTAGTTATCAGCCCTTTATCAGATGTGTAGCTTGCGAAAATTTTCTCCCATTCTGTGTGTTGTCTGTTTGCTCTCTTGACAGTTTCTATATATAATTTTTAATGTACTCATATCATATATAATACAATGCAGGTGCTCAATACCCATTGGCTGATTGACCTATCCAATTTCATTTTCTTACTAATTCATTGAAATTCTGCATCAAAATACATGACTTTCTCTTATGTGCATGGCTTTTAAAAATATTGGATGATCAACAATGAAGTTACATTTTTAATTAAGTAACATGGTAAATATATAACTTTAAATCTTTTTTGTTCTAATATTAACCTAACATGTTGCTTATCAAAAAAAAATATATAGGTCATGCACACACTAGTCTCCCCTTCAGATCAGGAATAGAAATATTTCCACAGAACATCCTAAATAGCACACACTTTTTTTTTCCTCCAAAGTATCTACTCAGAGTTAGCTATTGTGGTGGTCACAGAGGTATAGAAAATTTAAAGGCATGATTCCTAAATTCAACAACATGGGATATGGCTAAAGGACAAGTAATCAGTTTAGTTCATTAAGTGAATCTATATGATATTCAGCCTGGGCAATAGAACACCTGTATTTGTTGGAAAAATAGAGAAGTATCACAAGGTAGGTGGAGCTTTAATGAGAATTGAGGAATGAAGAATGATCTGCCAGGTAAACTGATGAGAGAGTGTGTTACAGGCAGAGGAAAGAGAATATAGGAAGGAGTAAAGGCATGAGACATGATAGTCTCAGGAGACTACATGAAACTTATTAGTACTAGTGATTACAATGCAGGATTTGATCCTCTAATGCTCTTTATTTAGATCTTCGGGTTTATAGACTCAGAATAGATTCTGGTGAGAGTGTAAAGTTTCAGTTTGGCTCATTCTTAGTAATACCTAGAATGTGATATTACTTAATGTAATATTTAGAAAGTAAATTTGGGGTTATGAATTGTTTGTATAATAGATCAACAAATACTAGAATCACATTTAACTAGCTAACTTTGCACTTATTCTCCATCTGTCAGAAATATAGTGGGAAAAGGGATTATTGATAGTATACAAGTAACCTGGTGTGCAAAAAGAAACAGAATTTGGTTCTAACCTTGAGAGATAAAGAGTTTGTCACGGTAGTTGGCAGGGTCCACCTAAATCTTCTGGTGATAACCAAATTACTCCACCTCCCAAAGATCTGTTCTTCATGGCAAAGGCTGGTGATGAGGCTATAATGTCATGATTGTGTTTGCACCTAATACATTTACCCCAGTCGGGATGGGCTATATTTTATGTGGCAAATCAAATCCCAAACTTCATCCACTCATGATGATAGAGCCCCCAAATCAGCAATAGATATATTTTAAGTACAATATATCTGCTAGCTTCCAAACTATGCCTTAGTCTTTGGATACTCATGAGATACTATATCCCATTGAGGTTGACTATATGACTCTTGGTTTCTTGCAACTCAAAGAAGCCAATACAATAGACATAGTCAAGTTTCATTCATGAAGTGTGGGTGGCTGTTTCTGAAACTAGGACTTGTCTCAGTGTCAAGAGACAAAATACAGTAAGCATAGCTACTGTGCCACATTGATTTGAGAAGTAATAAGTAAAAGGTTTGATTGGGTTAAATGACTCAGTCACAATCTCTGGAATGTGTAGTAGGGGGCAAGAGTATAAACCCATTTCCTAGGTCCCTCAGTCATTATTTCATATTAGCAGTCACCTTTCAAGCTTCTGGCACTGTTCTTAATATTGCTGTTAGTTACTATTGTTTGTTGTGATTATTATACTATTATTATTAATACATTTATGGATCAATTTTCATATGCCAGGATCAGCACTTAAGATACTTATTTCAGTTGTTACAACAAAATCATAAGGAAAGATGGTCATTGGATTTTTCCTATTTTGCTCTGCATCCATATGCTTGTTTAAGGTAAATTAAAATATTTAAAATTTCAACTTTCAGTTTAAAAAAAAAAATTCTTTGTCATCGTTTTTGATAGTTCCCCCTCCCCACTTAACACTTAAAAAACAGCATGATGTTTTTGAAAAATATATCAAGTGTTTTGATTATTTGTGTATGGCATAGGAAATTTTGGCAAACTTCTATCTCATTAGACACTCTTTCAAGTCATCTTAGGAACCGTAAGTACAAAACTGCATCAATGATATGGCCTTAATATCCCTTTTCCCAAAGGTAATGAAAGTAGTAATCCATCACCTACTCTCATTTGCCACCCTTGGTAACTTAATTTCCCACTCCAATTTAGAATAGTTTAATTTCTTTCTTCATTGATCCCTTGTTCTTAAAGAAAATGGATTTAACTTCACTAGGAGATAGGTTTTAAAAATTTCAGTTGTTATTTATTAACTATTTACAATTTTAACTTTTTAAAATTCTGAACACAAAATAAGCTCTTATTCTTTTATGTAATTTTTTTTATTTCATAGAACTCATTTCTATTTCATTTTTTCTAGTTAATTTTGGCTTCTAGTTAAGCCAAAATCTTCAGCCAATACACACAAGCACAATAACACAGATGCAGGTTATGTCATGATTTCGTCCTGTATCTTGACTCTTATTGAAAGAAACCATTTTTCCTTTTAAGCTAAAACACCTTTTATTCTTTTCAGTGTATATGCTCGATTTATCAACACTTGACTTTACTTGTCTTCAAGGTTGATCTTTGTAAAGTTATAAGATTTGTTTTGGTGCTAACTAGTTTGCAGTTTTGATTTCTAGATTATGGTATGTCAAATTTAATCATAATGCTGTCAGCTGGTCGAATGGCTCAACTTCATTTTTCTACTTCACTGATTTTCCTTTCATTCTAGCTTAAGTCATCATTCCCTGTAGGGGATTTGACAGACTAATTCTAGAAGTAAGCATTTGCCTAAGCCATTATTTCTGTGTCTGTTTCGTGATGTGCCTCAAATGGTTTTAAATTAATATTTAGATGATTTTAATTATTCATATTTTTATGTTTATATCTTTGCTTGTTCTAATTGTACAAGATTATTTGGAAAAATTAGAAATTCTTTGGGAAATCTGTTAACAATTTTAAAATCCTCATTTACATATTGGTGTTGAGGAAAGTGATTTAGAAGTCATTTAAGAGGTTTGTGGATTTTTTTATTAAATTGCATTTGCTTTAAAATAATGAATATTAAGGGAAGCATAATTATGTATTTATTGTAATTCTGTGTATATTTTTAAAATATATTATTGAATAGCATTTACTACTGTATTATGAAGAAACTTTTGCCAACATAAAAGCAGCAGGTATTATAATTTCTCTTTCCTTAGATCTTTGAAACTGAAAGAAGGAAAATTCCCATTTACTGGCTCTTTAGAATATGTGAGTATTTATGTGTGTGGGGGGTACATGTGGTGAATTACATTTAAACACACTAAAGAAGCTGAAAGGAGGCTGATGACTTCCTTTACCCTAGCACACAGAATACAATCAGATGCTCAGTGTATTTAGATGCTTGGCCAACTATATGCTCTGCAGGGATAAATAAGGTGAAAAATACATGGTAAGAAGTCTTTGACATAGCAGTGCCAGTAGAGGTGAGAGTCCAATAGCCAAGCAGCTTGTGTCTGGTGGTGAAGGTATTCGTGGTGGTAACTTTATAACCACACTGCATACTAAGCTGCCTAGCCTCTCTGAACTCCTGGCCATTTTCTCAGCCTTTCTGTTGGTTCTGTGAACTACCCAATGCTTCTAATAAATCTACTTGGATAACTAGAGTTGGTTTTGGTTGTCCTCCCATCAAAAGTTATGACTAGTAATCCCATTACCCTACTCCCTACATTTGTAAATAAACTTCAGAATGCTCCTCTTCTTCCCTGTTTGGGGCTGCCCTGGCCATTTTATTTACATCTTTGGTTCTTTGTTTTAACTGCCTGTGCCAGATGTTCTGATTTTACAGCGTATCTGTTTTATTTTGTTTATGAAGTCTTCTTTTAGTTGCAAGAGCATAACATTTCAGTCAGGTACACAGATAGCCACAATAAAGACCATATTTCTCAGATTTATTACATCTTAGAGTGATGATGTGACTCCCAAAGGGAAGGACTGCTCTTCACTTCCCCACTTCCCTTTTCAACTTGCTGAAATAGGGTAATGAGTCATCTTGGAAATGTGTGTGAGCCTAACAGCCTAAGAATAGTGAAGCATCAAGTTCAGTAAGTCTGGACCTTATCAAATTAGCAGACCAGGGTTGCCATACTTTCTCAAGTTTTGAAATGATAAAATAATCTCTTCAAGTTAGAAGGACATATCATAATTGATACACAACCTCATAAAAATTTATGTGTCTACCTCTCATCTCTCATAAAGACTTTTAGCCTTCCTCTCTAGGTTTTAGGTGAGCAGATATATATAGTTCTATTTGTTACTAAAACAAGGAAAATCATTTTCCTGGAATATCACTTTCAAGGCACATCATCACCTTCATTATTCTTTTAACCTTCCTTTTAATTCTAATACCTTTATCAATGCCCTCATATGCCTCTGAATGGCAGTCTTCAAACATCCCTCAGATTCTGTTCTTCACTGTATATTTTTCATATCTGTCCCTACTTCTTGGAAAATGTTGTATACCTGCTTTATTTTGAAAATTACTCTGTTCTCTAAATAACTTTCTGCCATACCTACACACCATATCTCCTGTGTATATCTTTTGTGGATTTCCATATAGATTTCTTTATTCTCTCAGCATTATTATACACCTTCCTGTGTGTTTTCATTTGGTGCTATGTATGCTGTGCTTTTAGAGGAAGGTCCCACATGGAAGGAGCCTGAGATTTATAAGGTATAAAGAATGCCACAAGAGCGTAAAGAGTTCTGACAAACACAAATGTATGTAAGATACTATTTACACCCTAGCCATATACATATTTGGATATATTCTAAGTATTTCATTTCCTAACATGAGCAGCAGGATGCCTATAGAGTGACCCAAATATCTGTGTAGGGAGAGATGTGGGCCCACTGATGATTCTAGTAGGCTCCACACTGGATGAGAATCCCTGAGATTGTCTTCTCAGGACCACTAACAGATAATCTCCCCAGATGGCTTTTGGCCAGATTATTGATGAGAACCATCCAGGCTGAAGTAGTTTTAGTGCTTAATTATAAGGCCTACTTATTATTACTATAAACTGATGCTGGTGATGTTTCAATATTATACACATGAATTTAAGTGGTTCCGGTTATATTCAAGCAGATGGAGGAGATGGTATACACAGATACTTGTGTTCCATTGAAAAGCCACTTTTTAACAAGAGGCAATCTTATTTAATTCAGGTAAGAAGATTTCCTGAATATTTAAGGATCATTATCTAATGAGCATTTAAAAATGAAAACTTCTGACAGTTTAAAAAAAGTCACAGTTATTTTGGTGACAGTCTCTGATGAAGTTTGAATGTGGCAGAGAAGATTAATTTTTCAGGATAATGGTTAGCATAGATAATTCATAATAAGTTTAACAATTCAGGGCTCAAAGCTGTTAAATAATTGCAACTGGATTGCCAATTGGCTTTACTGAAATCTGAAAGGGACCTTTAATGTACTTAATATTTTGCTGAAACATAATTCAGTCTCAATGACTTTGAAAGGGACATTAATAGTTTTCTGAAAATATAACCTTGAAAATTAAATCTATTATATATTTCCAAGATTATGGATGAAACTACTCTGTCAAATAAGTCATTACATTAGCATAATGAGGTATGAGGGGGGATATAAGTGAGAAACAGCAAGTAAAAAGTACTTTATACCACAATTTGTCTACATTTAACCAAAATGACCTTTAAAAGCAGAGCTGAAGGGTCAGGTTTATCATCACTTCTCCAGCCTTCAAGCAATATATTTCTATTTAGCAGAACAATTTGCTGAAAATTGCTGTGGTAAGGACTATGCTTAGTCCAGCTCCCTACCTGCAATACACAGGGTTTGAGTGGAAACAACCTCCAAGAACAGCAGTTGGCAGCCATCACTTCCCTGAAGCAAAACACCTGACGTATACACAGCTATCACTTCCCCCTAAAAAGCAGAAAAGTCATTAAAAAATGTATTCTGGAACAGACACATGTGGAAAAAGAAAAAATAGCAAAACATTAAAATACTAAAAGAAGTAGCATGATATGAATATGCCTCTTGCACTGAGGCTGGCAAATATCAGAGTGCCTAGACATCTAGCATTAGATGTGATATTTTGTGTATGCCTAAAGAAGACTTTGATCATAAAATCACATGAAAAATATTAGATTGAAGGTAATGGATTAAAGTTATCAAGTGAATTTTTTATTTCTTGTATTCAAACCATATATGTATATATTTTCCCTAATGGCCTGGATACACATTCACTTGAGAAATTCTCTTCACTTCAAAGACACCTGAGGGAAATCATGTCCAGCAGAGCATCTGACCCACAGTAGGCATTAGTAAATATTTTTTGAGTGAATAATGAATGTATGAGCACTGATTAACTTGAACAGCAGGCCTTCATGTTCACATATAGCATTGGTTAAACAAACGATTGACAGAATCCTCTTGGGCAATGATTTCAAATTATCATTAAGATTTTCTCATTCTGTAAAAATGATTGTAGGAGTGTCTTTTTCCCTGTTTGAAGGCTCTGCTCTGCTATGTTTATCAAAACATCAATTTCTTTGCTGTGTCAGTGACTTTTAGGAGAGAACAAAATTGAAACTGATTCAGCACACTGTAATGGTGTTGATGATAGGGATAAAAGAGATCCAGTGAAGCTGTTCTCCTTGACCTTTCCTGGCACTTTATTTTTCAGTTAAGAGGCAGTCGCTATGGGAAGCAATATTATCTAAGACTACCGAGGGCTCATAGTCAGGGGCATCAGGACCTATGTTGTTCATAGATACATTGCACCAACATGGAAGGTCACTTTCTTATTTAATTTGTTCTGGAAATAAAAAATGGTCTGAGGTGGTGGCTTAAAAGAGCTAACTGCAAATTTTAAAAGTACAATTCAAACTGGGTGATGATACACCTAATGCAGAATCTAATTGAATGTATAATTCAAAGGAATTGTCACTAGATGCCACTCTTTTCACTATGTAGTATATAGCTCAGCAGTCTGGATGGTTCCAGGTAAATGGGATGTAATAAACTCAGAGTTATAATTCCACAAGCCATAAAGATGCTGTTACTTATAAAACCACAATAAACAATAATGATAAAATGAATAGTATGGAACTTAAGATTTTAAAATTATATGAAACTTTTAATATGCCTTATATCCTTTAAGTAGTGCCACTGAAATATAGCATCACATTCCATCGTGGGTTTGGTCAAATAATATAATAATTATAGTTAAGTTACTGAACTGTATAAATGAGGTTTTTTTTAGATTTTTTTAAAAACTGAGTATTTTGAAGGTGATCCATATAATAACTCCACTTGCCTTCATTCACATTTTTATGAACTTTCTTTGATGGAAGAGGTAGAGATAGAGGGCAATAGATTGTACATAACCTGTGGCTTTTTTATATCTTGAACATTTTGTAATCTGGTGAATTCATACGACTGTTTCATTCATGCATCTAAATATTTGGTATATGTGATGTAATATACAAAAAAATTAAGGACTTCTAGATATTTAACAGACACATTTTCTCTGTGCTATTATGTTAAGCAAAGAAGTGGACAGTGCCAAGTTCAATTTGGAATTCACTGGCAAGTCAGATTAATGTTTACCAGCTTCTTTATCTCTGTGCTTCGTTGCTCTTGAAATAACTTTCTTTCCTTTTGAATATTGCTAGCCTCTTTTAGGATGAGTCATTTGTGAGCCTGGATCCAAATTACCATAGCACTCATTACGGCCATTAAACAAAATGCAAGTGTTATGAATTAGCCTAATGCTTTTTAAAAATTATTTGCTCCAGTTTTGATTCTGTGGTAGTGCTTTTAACCGCTTTTTAAACCAGCTTAATGACCATATAATAGTAAATACTATTATATTCACTTTTCATTAAAGAATCTAAGACTCAGATTTATCCAAGATCACAAAAAACTAACAGATTTGGTATTAAAATTAATTTCTAGGTAAACTATGGACAGTAAGCTCTTTTCAACAACCACAATATCAGGAATAAAATGTCCTTTGAACCTTTCTCTCTGATTACTTATTTGAAATTGTAAAAGGCTAAATAGTCAACACTTTCGGTTCATTAAGCATAAGTAAAAACAGGCAGAAAGTTGAGGATTGACTATGGTCTTCTATGTCCCTTCTTTTGTTACATACCCTTAAGATCTCCTGTGCCCTTCTGCTTTAGCCACCAATCCCAGAATATGTTTTTTATAATGGAAGCTCTTTATCTTTATTTTTTTTAAGTCTGGTGGAAAGCACCACCTTTTAGATTGACTAACAACAACTAACAACAACTATCAAAAATCTAAAAATATTTAACTATTTTTTCTTCATTATATATATTAAACTGAATATTATCTAATCTTGTATTGTAAGACAATTCTTGTATTATAAGACAATTAAAGACTGCTTTGTTAACTTACATTTGTTTTTTATCTATAATTATTTTACCTAATTATCTAGAATTGTGATAAGAGAAAAAATAAAGTAGGTTCACATTCTTCAAAAGATCTCTGAGTAGAATTAAAATTAAATATCTACTAACTCCTTTATAGACATTAAGTTGATCTAACATTAAACTTGCTGAGGATATCATTTGCTAGAAATCTAGGAAATTTTCACAAAGATGTCAACATAAACTGTTAGAAGAATTATATGGGATTTTCTTTATATTACCTAAAGATACAGAGTTAGTAAGGGTTTACTTCGTTTTGGCAAGGAAGGGGAGTAGTGCAAAAAGACAATTGATATGGTCATCAAAATAAATCTAGGCAAATCCTGAACAAACTGTAGCAAGCTTACTTGAAAATGTTGTATGTTTAGAAATCTGAAGAAATCACCAGCCTAAATGATTTTATTGACAAAAATCAAAGAAGATATAACAACATTTCTACATATCTAGAAGTGGTATTGCTGGGTCTACATAACATCTCTCTCAAAAGGTGAAAAGATAAACAAAATGTGGTAAATCTATACAAGGGAATACTACTCAGTAGCTAAAAATAACAACAACAAACCCAACAAACTATTGATACATGTAACAACTTGGACAAATCTTAAAGGCATTATGTTAATTGAAGAAGTCAGTCTCAGGCCTATAATCCTAGCACTCTTGGAGGCTGAGGCGGGAGGATCACTTGAGCCCAGAGTTCGAGACCAGCCTGAGAAAGAATAAGACCCCCATCGCCACTAAAAATAGAAAAATTAGCCAGGTGTGGTAGCCTGCACCTGTATCCCAGCTACTCCGGAGGCTGAGGCAGGGGGATCTCTTGAGCTAAGGAGTTAGAGATTGCTGTGAGCTAGGCCGATGCCATGGCGCTGTAGCCCTGGAGACAGAGCAAGACTCTGTCTCAACAAAAAGAGAAGTCAGTCTCAAATGTTTACATAGTATATGATTTGATTTGATTTCTGTGACACTCTAGAACAGGCGTCCTCAAACTACGGCCCCCGGGCCACATGCGGGTGTTTTTGCCTGTTTGCTTTTTTACTTCAAAATAAGATATGTGCAGTGTGCATAGGAATTTGTTCATAGTTTGTTTTTTTTTAACTATAGTCCAGCCCTCCAATGGTCTGAGGGACAGTGAACTGGTCCCCTGTTTAAAAAGTTTGAGGACCCCTGCTCTAGAATATATAAAGCTATATTGGTGGAGAACATACCAGTGGGTAAAGCGGGGAGGGGAAGATTGTGACCATAAATGGGTAATACAGGTGGTTTTTTGGCTTTATAGAGATATTGATTACCCTGACTTTGGAATTGTAGCAAAAAAGAATAAATTTTCATGTATGATAAATGAAAACATAAAATTAAAATATAATCAGTGCCTATAATGTACTATACACTGAAAACATATTTTTGAAAAAAAAACAACTATATTTGCACCACAGCTATTCTAGATTTGTCAGGATTTCAAGTACAGATAAAAAAAGGTTAATTTTTTTGTTGTTTCACATAGCAGACATATTCTACATGAGATAATGATCATTATAAAAATTACCATAGATAAATTTCAAATTGCCATTTAACCATTAATGGTAATATTTGGTCAATCCTAGAGAAACAGGGTTCTGGACTGCTACCTTTTCAGTATCTTTCTTTCCATATATCCTACTTCATGAGCCTGAGGTGATTTATTGATGAATTATTGGTAGGTTGGACAATTTGATTCCACTTCTTTTGTACCCAGAGACTGTTCCTTACTAAGGCCAGGAAGCATATTGATGTAATCTTTTTTCAAAGAGATACATGCTAAATAAGGATCATTTAAAGAGCTGGTGAGACATGTAAGAATTGTAAAATGTAAGCTTTGTTCCTGTGATAGGGTTTATTATTTTGTATTATATTGATTACTCATTGTCTTTATTTTTATCTTAATTTTAATTAACTTGAGAACAGGAATTATTCATTACATTTCTGTTTCCAACAACACAATTATATACCCTATAGACAGCAATAAACTTATTAAAAATAAATAAAGATGAGTTTCTGTTTTTGAAATATCTAAGAGGAGTTTAGTGCCTTTCTTATGTTTAAATGATCTCTGTGAGGTAAGAATTTTCTACATAGGGATCTGTGTAGTTGTTTCTTATTTTCACTGAGAATACAAAGATAAATAAAATATCGGTTCAATTTCTCTTTTTTTGAGTATCATAGCATGGAATTATGAAGTGAATAAAAGTTCCAGGCTGGTTCATTTGTATGGGGACAATGTCTGTCAATATTTCTAAAAAGTAAGAATATATAATTAATATGCCAGAGGGCTGAAATCAAAATGGCAGTCTCTGTGTATAATTATCAAAGGACATCTTAGTATCAGCAATGTGAAAGGGAAAGAAAATAATGCAATTATTAACATAATGATTTCATTTCAATAAAGAGAACAGCTTAAATTTTTACTGTCTTTTTCCATAAAAAGATTTCTTTTCTTCAAACTATGTTTATCTTGGCATATCTCTGTTTCTAAGGATGCAGAACAAAAAGTATGTGTGTTGAGACATGAAGTCCAATTTCAAAGAAAATAAATTATAATATATGTACTGATTTTACTCCAGTTTCCCATAGGTCTATTTTCTATCCTTCTATACCTTCTTTTGAGGCTAGAAGTCCTAATCTTTAATGTTACCTTTCACTCTTACTTCTTGCTAGTTTTAGTCAATGGAATGTACCATTAAGAGATCCTAGGGAGAGAGAAAAGAGCATTTAAGTCCTTATTCTTCCCCTACCTGTCTAATGGTTATGGTTTAGCAGTGGTTGTTTTCCTTTTCTTGCATTCAGAGCTATCACAAGGCCTCTTTTTTATGGCTACAGCTTTTGTTTAGTTCTGGTTACACTATTCCATCCTCTTATGCTTATAAACCTAGAGATACTCATGGTTACTCATTGTTCTTAGTTATCTTGTGCTTCACACTATCTTACTGATTCTCTTATTCTTGGCCACATGTTGCTAACTAGTTCTTTTATTACATTCTCTTCAATTAACACTTTGTAAGTGTGCTATTTCCAGCCTGAATCTGAACTGACAAGGACTAGATGAGTGGGAGGTATTCATCTCTACTCTGTTTAATGGTATCCTCCTTTGTACTTTAAAACTGCATTGTTTTAAATGAAATACATTTTAATGCATGTCATTTGTGAATATAGCCCCTACACTATTATTTGGTATTTCAACTCTATTTGATGGGAAAATTATTACAACAAATCTTGAAACGAAGATACTTCTAAGAAACAAGAAGTAGCTTCACATGAATTGCCAGCATTTTCTTTTCCACTAGGGTAAAGCTGACCTTTCCTCAAACCTTTTTCTAATGGATGACATTATGAAGAAAGGCATCTTCCGCCTCAAAGGGCACTGTTTGGTCTGGTCTTCATTCAAGGAATATAGAGTCCAAGATGAAAGTAAACCTGGCACTTTTACCTGAGTCATTTGGGGGAAGATGCCATTTAATCTTTTGGATAATAATGGGAAGAAGTCCCAGAGTCATTCCCTAGAATTAATGAGAAAATGGCATGAGGGCTCTGCAAGTTCCTCCCTTATTTATGTTGCTTAATTGGCATACTTGTTTGTTTGGGGAACTTTAAAAAGAAACTTGGCAATAGATATGTGACCACATCAAGAGATTGGAGTTTGGATTGCTTACTCTTCCATGAGAGTTAAAGCTGGCAAAATCACTAAGTTTATTTTATTGCAATTTGTTGGAGGCCAACAAAGAAAATAAACCTTCCTTTATACCTTTCCAGCTTTGTGTGTTCCCCTGCTAATAAGCCTCAAAGACTAGCACTGCCCCCAGGCTAATAATGTAAATGTTTAATTTATATTATTAATTTAATTATTTAATTTAAATAAGTTTTTAATTCTGCATGAAGCATATAATAATATTCTGAGGGGGTGATCTTAATGGGATTTTTCAATGCATTCTCTTACCTAAGTGGCAGTCATTTACTAAGAAAAATAAACACCATGCTGTTGATGCTTAGCTGCCCAGAGGAAATCAGGTATAAAGTTTCAGAAAAATTACTATACTATAATAATATACATACATATACATTTATTTTATTAATGTATATTTGTACGAATGATCAGGTAGATTTTTAAAAATTATTCTTTTAGCAGCACATTTAATTATTGAATTGTGAGCATATTCAGGTAGGTTGCTAAAAAGTAGACAAGAATTAAAATAATTATCAATGAATTCTCTTTAATGGCCAAAGTTTCTCTGCTGTATATCTAACCAAGCTAATTAAACCTATAAATATGAGACTGGAATAGTAATACTACTGGTTGAGTTCTTTGCTGATGTGATTAAAAGGTTCTATCAGAGACTAACCTTCAGATATTAAGCCAGGGACAGCCTTTCAAAGAAATGATAGCGATAAGGCTTCAGGAGAGAGAGAGACAACACTAGAATAAAAGTTCAACATGCCCCAAAGGATTCTGACAGTGCATGATGACTGGAGGCCTAAAAGCTAATAAAAGATAAACTTTCTACAGAAGTGCTGTCAAAAAGAAAAAGACAAAAAAAAAGGTGAATAAGAAACAGACAGCCCCGAGAAAGAAAACTTGGGCAAGCTCTCTTTTTCCAGCAAAACAGAGATTAAAATGAAGATACATTAAACTATCATACAATTTTCTGCCTTTTAAAATGCATTTCCTAGAACTGACCTTTACAAAGTTTCTTTCTAGTTTCTGGCATAGTAGAGGAATGAAAGATCACTGATAGAGCTATCTTAATCCTTCAGTCTTTTGTGATGAAGGAATAAAAAGGACAATTTTTCTATACCATATTTGGAAAACACATTTTTATGAAGCCACAAGGAAAAGTAAGAAGGCTAGTCAGCTGAGAGTTGGAATATTCTCTCCTTCAGTACCTCCTGTACAGGCTGAAGCTGAGAGTAGGGAAAGAATGGAATGCTGGCCCGTCCCATCCCCATACACCCAATAGAAACAATCAATGTCTAGCTTGGTATGCAGGAGACTTGGATAGGGCAGAGAACATTTCTGTGATCTCAAGTCTTAGAAATATCAAATTCTTAGGGAGAAGAATGCATCTTGTGTTATTAGAATGGAGGAACAGTCAGGACCTCAGGAAATGTAGTAGAGATGAGTGAGTGAGGTTGGTCTGACACTCCTGGAGTGGAGAAAGCTAACATTGATATGGTAGGGAAGCCAGGCCAGTTTCATGAACATACAAGCTGTACAAGGCCCCATGCTCCAAAGGGCCCTATACTACTTTAATGCTCTGTTTTCATTGTCTTTAAATTCTTCATACTTTTTGAACAATGGGCCTTGCATTTTCATTTTGTACTTGGTTCCACAAATTATGATGCAGGCCCTGTGTGTAAGGGGTATAAGCTTTTCTTGGCTTAGCATATATCCTAAGAATCCTTAATTGTTTTAGAGGTCTTTCTTTCCTCCTGTCAAATACAAACTATTGTGATCCCAGAAAATTGGGAGATGTGGCCAAAAGTATCTGCTTAGATCTCTTTCCTTCATACTTCACTCAGAGCTCCAGCATCTGCTTAGTGCTGCATTGGCCAGAGATACCCTGGAAGATAAAATCTTTAGGCACTTAAAGCTAAACCACAGGGTAAGCCATTTGCCTTTTCTCTATCACATTGCAGTGGGTGTGTGATAAGAATCTGATAAATCACAACATCCTCAGTGGAAAGTCACATTCCTTTTAAAGCTAAATGAGAGAAGAGGGAGTCAATAAGAAATTATTGATCCCCATGGGCTGTTCCGTAGTGTAGTAAGTGTTATCTCTACCTGTTTATACTCCTTTTTACTATGGCCTTTTCCCCATGTTTTATAGTTCAATAAAGATCCCAATAGGCAATGGGGCAATATAGCATATTGGTTAAGAGGATGAACTCAAAGCTAGAGGACTTGAGTATAATTCCTTGAGCCAGCACTTTCTGTGTGACTTTGAGGAAATACTCCTTTCTTTGTGTCTGTTTCCTCAGGAAGGGTAAATAATATTAATTCAAGAGGGTAAATAATATTAATATTAGTACCTACTTTGTAAATTTTGTATGAGAGTTGAATGTGCTAACATTAACTGCATTAAAATTTTAAAAGAAAATTTTAATTTAAAATTTTAAAACTTAAAAGAAGTTTTGCCTGTTCTTACAATTATCTTTGCCATGGAAGTTTAAAACAAAAGTTTTGCATGCTTTTGACCCTCTAGAACATGTGAAAATATTCCTGCCCATGAAAAAAAACAACCTCTGATGATGAGATTGAGTTACAAAACATCACAATCCTTAGCAGTATATTACAATATAAAGACAACCATATATTTTGAAATTTTTAGTAGCTTCAGACCCAGAAATTGAACAGTTATATAGTTCAACTATAAAGTTAATTCGTAGACCTCTGCAAGAGAAAAAAAAAGTGTCTTTTCCACCACTCTGTGGCCTATAATTGAATATAATTACCAGTTTGGCCGGGACTGTATTGGTAGGAGGGTCAAAGATTGCAAAGAACTTTCCCACTGCTCAGTAGCTAATGGGGAACAGCTGCAAGGAAAATAAAACAGTATAATTAAACTTTAGTCTCTTTTGTTCCTTTTTCTAAGCAACATAGTTACAATTTTCATGTCACTGAAGAACTAGAGAAAGAATTTTCATATGCTATAAGGAGAAAGGGTCTTTTGTATGATGAAATCGTATTCATCTGGATACTTTGACCTCTACCATCTTCTTATTGATTAAAATGTGACCTTAGCTAACTGTTCTTTCATTGGGAGATGCTCTTTAGGTGAATTAATATTTAAAGAGACTATGAAAAGATAAAAAGGAAAGGAAAATTTTAGTATTCCAACAGATCCTCCCTTTTCCTCACTGTCATCTTATGAATTAGATATAGTTTCCACATTTCTGTGATTTACAGAATAGAAGGTTAGATGGTTTCTCCTCACATTCATTACTAATTAAAACACCTATATGCAAACAAGCAAATTATATAATTTGCCAGTGATCTGGCCAGCTATATCTTATCCTCACAAATATGAGATTACAAATCTGTTAACTCTAAAGTGTAATTTCCTACAGAATTGGCTACTTGACAACAAATATTTTCTCTGTAATCAATTACAGTTTTTATTGGATGTAATTTTATAGTCTTTTTTCTGATTTTAAGACTAAAAATAATTAATTGTAGGAAACTCAGAAGTTCTGTGCCCCTTACCTCAAAAAAGAGAAAGATTAAAAAAATCATTTATAATTTCTCCATCCAGAGAAGACAATTTTTATTGTTAATGATATTTCCTTACATACTTATGTGCACACACACACAAATGAATACATACACGTGCACACTCATATACAGGGTTTATATTGAGTATCAGAAACATATATTAATATATTTTTAAGAATTGTGATTTTCTTATATATCTTGCTTTGATAATTATAGTTTATACTAATTATGATATATTGAATGAAAATGTGTGGAAAAGAAATATCTAAGGTTTCTCTATTTAAGTTATGTAATCAGGAATAAAGGTTATATACTTTTTCATTCTTAGAATAGAATTTCATGAATTACTAAATCAGTCTCTGTAAGTTTCAAATCAGTGTTAATGTTTTCACGTTATAGGTCTAGGTAGGGGTTTAAGGCCAGTTGATTCCTCTGGAGAACAGGACAAAATTTCAGTGAAAGTAACATGGCTTTGTGACATCCTTTACCTAGTATTTTACCCTATTGTCTTACTTTCTGCCTGATGATGAACTCAGCCCTACTCTCCAGTTTTTAGAAACACATGGCTTTATTCTATATTTTGCTTTCTCAAAGTCCTTGCTTTCTCAAAGTCCTAATGAGCTCACCTCTGGTTTCCTACCAACTTGCCTTTTCAATGCTCTGTACATTTACCTCTAACCTTAACATCAAAATTTGCATGATCTTTTTCTTAGCCAGTTGTCCACTGGTGCATAATCACATTCAATAAATATTCATCTCTTAATAGAATTAACAAAGTGTTTGGTCAAACGCCATAAGGTTTCAGAGATGAAATAGGCATAGTTTTCTTCTCAATAAGCTTGTTATCTCTCATGTGAAATATGGCATATGTAACTATAACAAAAGAAAGCATGTGATCAGTGTAATCAATGGGGAGAAATACATTACTATGAAAATTACATGCCAGAGATTAATTTTGGTTTGGTGAATGGTGGTTGGAGGAAGTTTCCATAAAAGATGCACCATTTCACTGATTTGCATCAGGAAAAGGCCAAATAAGGCACTGGTTCTCTATCCGGGTTTCAGGTTCCTTTTATTTTTAATGGACTGCTTTTAGAGAAGTTTTTGGCTTATAGAAAATTTGAGCAGGAGGTACCGAATTTCCCATATACAGCCTGTCCCCACACATGCATAACCTCCCCAATTATCAACATCCTACACCTCAATGATAACTGTATTTGTTACAATTGACAGATTTCAGTTTCTTTTAAAAAATAAAATAAAGGGATCAGACTAAGGGAAAATCTACCTTCACTATCTAATAATTCTATTAGTACAAGTTACTGCATAATATCTAGGCTTATTCTATGGTGAATATAAATATAAACAAACCAAGATTCCCTCCATCACTTGTCTATATGGACTCTAACGCCCATTTGACTCCATATACCACCTTGATGCTTTCCTCTATCTTTCACAATTCTGTACTTTCTGGAATTTACTGTTAGTCATCATTAAAATCTCTCATATGCATCACCTTATCTCTTCAAGATCCTTCCACTTGATTTCTCTTATTGGAAACCTGACTCTTCCCTGTGGACACCGCTATCTCTGGAACCCTCTCAAAAAGAGGCAATTTTCTTTTTCTGTGTTGCACCCTTTGGCTGGAAGCAGGTGAATCCCCTTCCTGATTTTCATTATTGCTTCCTTCCCATCATTCTTCCCTTTTCCATAACCCTCCAGCTTTTATCTCATGTTATCAGACTATGCTGGCACTACTCTGCCTTATTGTATTAAGATCCTAAGTCCTGAGTCACTCCCCTCATTCCTGTGCTTCTGGTCACTGTCACTCTCTTCTGTCATATTGCTGTGTAATTCTTAGTGATTAATATCCACAGGGTGGCAGTTCCAGTATGTCAGGCTTTCTCATTCACTCAACCTTCTCTCTTCCAGTAAGAATCTTCTTTGCCTTCACTCAGCTACTTACTCCTTGGTCATCCCTTAAATATCATCATTTCCAGTAATTTTAGGCTCTTCATAATTTAAATTCCAACTTTCCATTTTTCCTCTACTACCTCCAAATTTTTTTCTCATTCTCTCTTGTAATCCGACAACAGTAATCCTTCTCCTTCACTAGGCCCTGCATGCCATCGTTTCTATCATTATCCTCACCTACCTTCAGTCCTTAATGCTCTCCTTACCCTACTATCCCAGCTTTAATTTCATGGTTAATTATTATGATCAGACCCTCCCATACTCCTTGTTTCTTGTACTTTCTTGGTAAAACCAAAATGATATTACATAAAGCTCTCCTTGTACCTTGTACCTAAATCTAGCAGCTCACTTTGGATGGGAAGAACACACAGCCATATTGACTGTTCTCACTCTAAATTCATGAGCATTCACCTCAAGTGGGCCATGAATACTACCCAGCATTAGACTATATATTTCCCTGGTTAATTCACTTTTCCTCTTCCGTTATTGGATATACCCTACTCATGCCTCAACTCTCAAATTTCTATTAGCTCATAGAAAAATATATTTGCCCTTATATTGAGAAAATATAGAAGAGACTTTCCACATGCTCTAAGAATTACCACATCTACCTCCCAACCTAAATGTCATATCATAAACTCTTCTTCCTTTCTCATTACTATGAATTAAATGTTTATCATTCTAGTCATGGGCAAGCCCTTCACTTATTAAAAGATCCCATTTCTTTTCCCTTTTCAAGATGTTGTTCCTTTAATTGTTTCCCCTTTCTCCTGCATCATCAATTTTTACCTCAATGATTAATAATCCTAATTTGGTATTCAAATATTTATTTTCTCCATCTTTAAAAAACTTCTACTCATCCTAAATCCCATATTCCACTCCTTTCTTTTACAGAGGAATTAAAAGTTATTTATACTTGCCTCCTCTACACTCAATCCTCAAATTGTGCTTTCAACCTACTAAAATCAGACTTAGGCCCCCCTACTTTATTAACACTGTTTAATAAGGTTATTGATGACTTCCATGTGTTAAATATGACTTCCATGTGTTAAATCTAACAGTAATTAATCATTTCTTATCTTATTAAACTTTCACCAGCTTTTGCTTTAGGCCAACACTTTTTTTCATCTATACACTCATTCTTTTGGTGATCTCATCCAATCTATGACTTTAAATATTGTTTATGTAGTCACATCTCACAAATTCATATCTGTAGCCTGGATTTCTATGCTGGATTATAGATTTCATTTAAATTTACTATTCTACTTTAATCTACAGGGTATAATAGGCATCTCAAGTGTAACATATTTGAAACCGAGCTCCCAATATCTCCCTTCATGCCTATTGTACTTATTGTCACCTCATATTACTTAATGGAAACTCTGTCCTTCCAGTTCTTGAGGCTAAATTCTCATCTTTAATTCATTTCCTTTTCCACAAATCATATCCAGTATGAGATAAAATTTGTTGGCTTTATTTTTAAAATCTCTGCAGAATCTGACCAGTTCTCAGTAACTCTGCTATCCGCATCACCATTATCTCTCACCTGGACTACAGCAATAGCCTCCTAACTTCTCAGCCATCTGCTCTTTCCCTTGTAGGTCAATTACCAGGACAGTGGCCAGAATTACTTTGTTAAAACTTAAGTCAGATTACATTATTCCTCAGTTTAAAACCCTCCAAGGTTTTCCATCCTATTTGGAGCAAAAGGAAATTCTTTACGGTGTCCTCTCAGTGTCCTAAATTATCTGCCCCTATCAGCTGTCTGACCTCATCTCCTAATATTCTCTCTTGTGCTCACCCTGCGTGTGTCAAACTGTAAACACAGAAGGCTGGTTCTCGCCTCAAAGCCTTTCTAATGTGCGCTAATTCTGCCTGGAATGTTCTCCAAAATAAACATATGGCCCAATCTCTCACAAGTCTCAAATTTGTACTCAAATGCCATTTACTCCAAGATTTTCCCCTTATTTCTTTAATTAAAATTGCAGCCCTTCACTTTCTTTTCCCCTTTCTGGCTTTATTTTCCATGATAATTATTAATATTACCTAAAATGTTATAGTGAAAGTAAATTATGGGAGCATTTATGCAAACTTTTATATATAAAAGAAAAAAGTGTCTGAATTATAATCTCAAAACTATGTCTGACTTGAATCAATTGTTAATAAATATAGGAATATGGCTAGATGTGAAAGGCAATGGGATATAAACTGGAAAAGCGGAGTTAATATAGATTAAGGGAAGCTGAAACAATTTCATTTCATTTAGCAGCCCTAGGACACAATTATATTTTGAGGGACAAAGATAAAAGAAGGAAATCCTCTCTAATATGCTATTTTAAGAATGTGAACATTTATATCCCCAAATACACCAAAAGCTACAAATTGATGCAATATGTCATCCTTCCAGAAGTGATTTACAGAAAATGTTGAGAAATGGACTAATGACCACTTTTGAGTTATTTTATAAACTATTGAGAGAAACAGTTTGAGAAGAGGCTTTCGGTCATCCTTCAAGTCATATCCTAGTTGTAGAAAATAACAGAAAATCTAATTCTGATGATGACAGAGTTGGGGAGAATGGTATTCACCTCAGGGTATAGGACAGCCTTCTACCACCTAGAGTCCATCTTTGCATTTAGTTCCATACACATTTAGTTGGTCAGGCTCTACTCCCCAGAGGAGTAGAAAGTACACTGGAATTCTGTAAGCACAGTGCCATGTTTGGCACCACCCATCCTTAATATGATTTGTTCTGTAGGCATAAACAGAACCAATTTTTTTCACAGCTTATCTGTATATCTCTTCACATTTATATAGGATGGCAACTTGCTCATTCTTGTCAACTTGCTTGTGTTATTCTCCTGAATTGTAATCCTGACTTCTGCAAAGGACAGATCACCACTGAGTAGTTGATGTATATACACCTATGTTTTGCTTAAGTGAAATTGAGGTAATAGAATACGTAGTAAGGAGATTGAGGCTCTTATAGTGCCTTGTGCCTTGTGACATAGACTTTAGCTATAGCTGTCATGTGACATAGACTTTATGTTGGTCACAGAGTCATTACAGAACATTGCAGAGAGAGATTTTAGAAAACACTGAAGAGATTTTAGAAATCATCTTCTCCAGCATTTCATTTAAGGCCCTGAGATGTAAATATTATTCAAGAACAGTTATGGTTTGCGTTCTTACAAGGAAGAGATACAAACAATGGTTTATTTCCACTGAGACTCTGATTTTTCTGACTGTAGCAGATTTGCTCTTGAGATGCTAACGCCTTTTCTGGAAAGACTTAACATCTGTTTGTAGTATCAGAATATGTAGGGGGGTGTAAAAAAGGTAGAATATTCAGATTTAAGAGAATAGTTTATTGTATTAGACTGCTATTGGGATAACAAACCATCCCAAATCTTAATGTCTTTGTACAACAAGCATTTATTTTTTATTACTTGTGTATCTGTGGGTCAGGTGGGGCAGATTTGCTTCAGCATAAGGCACAGGTGGCATGGGATTGTTGAGAGTTGTTCTGGTCTGTTTTATGTGTCTATTCATTCTTTGAGACCAGAAGCCACCACGTACGTGTTCTTCTGATGGCAAACAGCAGGAGCACAAGAGAGCAAATGGAAACATGCATCATCTTTTAAGGCCTTGTTTCAGAAACAGTATAATGTCACTGCTACCCACATTTCATTGGCCAAAATAAGTGGCCAAAGAGAAAAGGCATACACATTTGCTTTATTATAAAGTCTTTTATAATATGTTTTTTATTTAATATTAACTATGCTTACTTATATAACAAGTTGAATATTTTCTTCATCCTACGGATTTAACAACTTCACCTACCACAACCTCTTATCCCATTCATATTTTCTCCTGTATTTTCCCCTTTGCGTATTTAAGTAACTTTTGTGTTTAAAATAAATGGATTGAAATAAAATCTATAGTTGGAAAATGAAGTAAAATGTAATAAATGCATCCATAATGTAATTTTAGAAAATGCATGCCTATTAAGTTATCTATAAAATAATAGCAGTTGGGTATTAATTTTAGGAAATTTACACAATTTTTATATCCCATTGAAAGTATATTTTTATTTTTTATTAAATGTGTCTTTTGTTCCATATTTAATAAGAAAGAATTTTTCTTCTCTAGGCCATCATTTCTTCGAATTTGATTACTTTATTTACATTTTATTTCTCCTAAAGAAACTTCAGGCTTTGTTTACCTTCATCTCTCATCCAGTTTTCTCAAAAAGTCAGTTAATAATTGGGTTACTGTTTAGAATTAAGAAGGCCATAATTGTATTTAAATCTTCACATAGAACTCCAAAGCCAGAGCTTGGATACCAAGATCCAGCTCTTTGTGCTAATCACCACTGACACTTTTGCTTCTAAATCATGAATGGCTTAATTTTAATATAAGTCCATTAAAACAACTTGGAAAAGCACACATTTTGTTAAAAATAGATTAAAACTGTCACTTATGGAACCAATCAACAGTATATTTATTATTCCTATGATCAGCACTTGCAACATGTAATAGAAATTTACCTCATTCTGAATGTAGGAATAATTTTATACATGAACCAAGAAACATAATAAAAAGGATTCTGTGGTAGATACTATCAGTGCTCTGCACATAGACCCTAAAACATTTTTTATGCACAAAGCACAATGGTTCTTTCATTATAAAAGCCAATATCAGTATTTCTTTGTCAGGCTGCTAGAAATCATTTTACCTTTTCCCACAGTGAGCCAAATTTGCCTGGAAATTTACATATTCCTGGGGCTTTTAATCAATCCCTGAGGGACATAGGAGTTTGAGCAGATAATTTGGAAGTGAAATCTCCACTATTTCCATAGCTCTTTTCTCAAACTGAGCCAAAGTTAACTTTAATGGGACATTGATTGATAATACAACCATTTTTGTCCACTTCCCCATTTTCCTACTTCTCTGTAAGTAAAACACCCTTAAGTCCATTTTTAGGCATTCTCCTTATTAATTAGGTCCTGAAGCTCTTTCAATAGATAATCCCTTTATTTCTTTAGCAAGACCTATCTTTTCTGACAATCTTGTTGAAACTTGGCCTAGTTATTATATTAATAGCCAGGAGGGACAGATGTCAGATCTTGAGAAAGGAAATTGTCAGCTTGCAAGGCATCTGCTGCAATTCAGCCTTCTGTATGATTCTCAGACTAGGAGCAATGCTATCCTATAGCCAGCCATTCTAGCCAACTCAGAGGGTTCAATGTTCTTGAGTGAACCTACCCAGATTAATTCTATGTCAAGTCTCAGAGTCCTAACTTCTCTATCTGGGCTGTGACCTTAACATGAGAGACTTGCTGAAGCTGTGAAGTTAGTCCTTTTTGTAGTTCTGCTACTCTAATCACCGAGCCTATGATTGAGATCATTGATCTTGTCATAATTTGCTATTAGACTCTACAAATCTTGGGAAAATGGTGCATATTAAGTGAAGCTGTGGTGCCAAAAGTGCACTATCAAAAGTTTTTGAAGGAATATAAGGATGACCTAAGAGAGGTGAATATAGTAGAAGAATCAATTATGAAAGACCTAATAATCTCCATCTCATCCCCAAGTTGTTTTTTTTTTTTTTTTTTCTCTGATAGAACTCAGAAGACATTACCTTCACTAAGGTTATAAGAAATACTTTTATGGTGGGGCACTGGCATGGTAAAGAAACTCAGTGTGAGCTGTTCTTTCAGATTTAGGTTAATGCTAGAGGTTGAATTTATGAAAGTGGGCTTCCTGGTGATAATGACTATGCCAAGATTTCAGAATAGCAGATACTAAGTGGTAGCAATAAACCTTTAAAGAAAAGGGACCCTGAATTACTGTAATGCAAACATAGGGCACTAACCCCTAGGTAGTTCTAAGAAATAGAGCCCATACATCAAAGACGAGTATGAATGTACATGAGGAAGACCACTGTACCACAATAGTAAAGGTTCATGGTAGTAATTGCTCCTATCTTTCCCCAAAACATTATTTGACCATTTACTCACACTGCAGTTTCAGATGTGATGTCTTTACTAGAACAGATCAACATGACTTCTGGCACTTAGTACGTAGATTTATCTATAAATGTGTCTACTTTTTAATACCCATTAGGAAAGAGAATCAAAAGTAGTTTGAATACATATGGAACAGACAGCTGTACATATTTATGGACTTTGCTTGATATTATACTCATATTTGGCCTATTGTTTTCCAAGTCCTAACTCCCTTATTTCTTCCCTATTTTTCTTGAGAATACTTTCTAATATATCACTATCAAATGAATATGCATCTTAAAATCAATTTCTAGGCAACTCAACTTATGACATGTTCCATGTCCTTTGAATCATTTTACAAGTTGACCTAAAATAATTTTGGAAGAAATTGGGCAAAGATTCACAAGTGAAAAAATTTTAAAAAGAACAAAAATTGTCCACTATATTATGGGATATTTTGCTCACAGAAAACATATTCATTGTAAGGTTTTTTTTTTATAACCCACCCTGGGATTCAGTGGCATGATCATAGCTCACTGCAGCCTTGAATCTGTGGGCTCAAATTATTCTCCTGAGTAGCTTGGACTTTAGATGCACACCACCATACCTGGCTAATTTTTAAAGAAATTTTTAGAGAAAAACTCTCACTATTTTGCCTAGACTTATCTCAAACTTCTGATTTCAAGTGATTTTCCTTCTTTAGCCTCCTGAGCAGTAATTTTTAATTTTTATGGATATATAATAGCTCTCTATATATATTATAATTATATATAATTATATAATATATTATATATAATATAAATCTATGGAATATATGTGAAATTATGATACAAGCATACATAGTAATGATCAACTCAGGGTAATTGAGATATCCATCACCTCAAGCATTGATAATTCCTCTGTGTTAAGAATAATACCTAATGTTCAATAACACAATAGGGTGACTATAGTTAATAACTTATTGTATTTTTAAAAATAACTACTAGAATGGAATTGTTATGTTCACTGTAGGTTTTTTAATAGAACAATAAACCCTATCAAAATGTCATTTTTCTACATTGCCTCCATGCACCCTCACAGATGCCTTATTTTCTTTCATTTAACCTAGCAAAAGAGATCCCAAAGAAAGAGAAAGGACCACAGAGATAGGCTTGCTGATTTGTAGTCTTATTTAGAGACTTTTAGTACAAGATACTTACTTATACTGGGCTTTTAACAAAGTATCATTTAGTTCAGAATTTTCTCCTTTATTCCCCTCAAATTATCCTCCATAACTGGGATTAACTGATATCACTTAGGTGGGTGGCTAATGAATATTAAAATAAAGTAGAAGTTTTATAGCTTTTGGGGAGTTTTAGGAATAAAATGGATTTGTAGTTATTGTTATAAACTAAAACAAATTGTAAAGATTAGACATCATCACATCATGCCTGACTGTAGTCTTGATGTTTTATAACAATTCTTGCTAAGATCCAAAGAAGGTTTTTCAAAAGAGGAGGCATACTTATTTCTTTCTTTCCCTTCTGTAGCTTATGAATCTGCAGATCCAGAGTACATAGACCTTTTGTTACTGTGCACAACATTTACAGAGTATGTTGCTACTGAATCAAGACTTCAAGCTTATATAAAAGCTTGTCCTTCCTTTTGTGACTTCATGGTTTCTTTCTGGTTCAAAGTAAAAATGTGAAGATTTACCACAACAGCAATGGCAATAGTAAATCCATATTAAAGCCGTTACATTTTTTTCTCATGAAAAAAAAAATCCTAGTCTATTTCCAGCTCTGATGAACAGATGAATATAGGTCACACTTCATATTTACTTGTGTTCAGAAATATGAAATACTGGTAATTGGGCTTGTGGTTTTCTTTGACAGTAGTAATTCTACCTTCCTGAGAACTATTTACTATTGTTTCATAGTGTTTCATTCCACTGGAAACTTAGAAAGAAGAGGTTTTTATGCTTTTGTCTGTTAATATTGAGGGTAATGATCATCAGAGGAAAAGTAAAAAGCAAAACAAGAAAACCAAACAGAAAATACCCAGAAAACTCCAGAAAACTAAGAGCAAAGCAAAAAAACAAAAAAAGCAAAAAAAAAACCAACAACTTTTATTGGTTGCTGCTACAACTTCAGCTACTGCCTTTGACTAAATGTTAATTTGTCAGAACACAAAAGAAAGAAACCTCCTATATTTAATCAAGAGGTAGTAAAATAGATTTTGTTTCATGAAATATTTACATTCAGACTTAGTTCAGTTTTTGCTATTGGTAAAAGCCCTTTTGCATTCATTACCTTATTCTTATAAACTTGCATAAAAAATAGTTACATCTGTATATCAGGAAAGTTTGTGGAAGGCATGCAAATCAGCCACGAAACACAGATCAGGAATAGGCAAAGCATGTGATGTGTTCAGCATCACTCTCCCCAAAGCAATATCCTGCTTCTGTGTAGAGTAAAGCATCTGCCTCCACCACAAAATGAGTGAAAATATCCAAGCAAAAACTCATCTTTGTTTTTCTTGCAGATTGCACAATTTATCTCCAATAACACACACATTCATCATCACCAAAGCTCAGTGGAATAATTATGAGTATTTACTGAATAGACCATGCAAAACCATATGCTGTTGGTGGAAAGAATGTGGAAGAGATACTGAAAACTGGCACAAATAATAAGACTGCAAAGTCAGCCACTTACAGTTGAACAGTATTTGAAAATCATATATGCAAGGAGAGTGGCCTATGGCTGTGAATAGAGTCCTGGATTTCCATGAAGTAGAGGGAGTTTGATAGGAAGCATAGGCACTTCAACATTTCTGCTACAAAACACAGACTTTTTTAAGAAAGAAGTTATTAAAATCTTAATATAAGATAATATGTGTGTGTGTATATATCTATCTCAATCTATATGTGTTGATCTCACTATATCTGCTGTAATTTTCAATGCTAAAGAATTTAAAATCAAATAGGAGTCTAAGGGGATGTTAGAAGGTAGAGAAAAGCAAAATTACATTGATGTTAAGAATAGCTTGCAAACCACTGTGAGGTAATATCTAATAGTAAAACATAATAATTCTTTATATTTGCATGAAAATTTGCAGTTTACACAACACTTTTCAATATAGTTTCTCATTTTATTCTTTCAATAGCTGCTGTTAGATATTATTATCATCATTTTATGGAGGATAAAATAGATTCACAAGGTTTAAAGGACTTGTCCAAAATTACAAATAAATGGCAAAACTTGTCCAGAAATAACATCTGACATTTCTGTAGATTTGGCAAATACACAGTAGCTAAAATAAAAAAAGTAAAGACAGTCTAAATCACAGGCCTCTATGCAATGCAAATAAAAATTTTTTTGAGTCCCCAAGTTCAAAGATGATTGAGGCCAGTAAAACAAGCTAGAGAGAAAACAAATTTCCAAAACATAGTAGGATTAGTGGCCCAAAGAAGAAGGTATAATGGAGGGAACATCCATAGCCCAAAGCAGTGCCGTTGTCAAGAGGTTTATTTTCCATGTTAATTCATTTAAAAATTATAATTCTTAATTGCCTTCAATCTTTCTTAATTTTCAACCAGTTCCAATTTCTTTGAGAGAAATAATTTTAAACCAAATAATTTTAAAATAAATTACAGCATTTAAGGAAACTCTGCCAGTTTTTGAGGCATTTGTACTATCTTTATTTCTCATTATCCCTCCTACATCTCTGCATTCATCACCACCTGATAAATGATTATTATTCTGTTATCTGTTCCTTCAACCATGGTGTAGGCACCATGAAAGTAAAACACTCATCTTTTTATCTTCTAATCACTGCTATAGCTTCTATCTAGAGGTATGCCTGATGTGATATAGGCACACATTAGGTATTTCTTAAATTTATTAAGAAATGATATTTTAAAATTATTTATTTATTTTTATTGTGTAAATTTAGGGAATACAAGTGCAGTTTTATATATGTATATGTTGAATAATGGTGAAGTCTGGGCTTTTAGCATAACCATCACTAGAATAGTGTACATTGTACCCATGAAGTAATTTCTTGTCCTTCACCACCTCTCACCCTCCCACCTATATGAATCTCCAATGTCTCTTATTCCATCCTTTATCCATGAGTATAGATTATTTAGTCCCCACTTATAAGTGAGAACATGTGGTACTTGACTTTCTGAGTTATTTCACTTAAGGTAATGGCCTCCAGTTCCATCTATGTTGCTGCAAAATACATGATTTCATTATTTTTTATGACTAAGTAATATTGTGTGGTACATATATACCATATTTTCTTTTTCCAATCATCCATTGATGAACTCTTAGGTTGATTCCATCTCTTTGCTATTGTGAATAATACTGTGATAAAGATATGAAGGCAGGTATCTTTTTAATATAAAAATTTCTTTGCCTTTGTGTATATAATTAGTAGTGGGATTCCTAGATTGAATGCTAGTTCTATGCTTAGTTCTTTAAGAAATTTCTGTGCTGATTTCCATGGAGTCTGTACAAACTTGCATTCCCACCACATTGTATAAACATTCCCTTTTTTCTACATCCTTGCCAACACCTGCCATTTTTTACTTTTTTAATAATAGCCATTCTGACAGTTATAAGATGATATCTCATTATGGTTTTAATTTGCATTCCTCTGATTAGTGATGTTGAGCATTTTTTTATATGCTTGTTGGCCATTTGTATGTCTTCTTTTGAAATATGTCTGTTTACATCTTATGTCCACTTTTAAATAAGGTTATCTGTTTTTTGTCATTGAATTGATTTCCTTATAGATGCTAGATATTAGTCCTTTGTTGAAATATTACACATAGTTTGCAAATATTATCTCCCATTGTGTAGGTTGTCAGTTTACTCTTTTGTTTATTTCTTTTGTGGTACAGAAGTTTTTTAATTGTCTCATTTGTCTATTGTTTATTTTGATTTTTGTGCTTTTGAGGTCTTAGTTATGAATTTTTGCCCATACCAATGTCCAGAAGAGTTTTTTTATAGGTTTTATCCTAATATTTTTATAGTTTCAGGTCTTACATTTAAGTCTTTAATTCACCTTGAGTTAAATGTTGTATATGGTGACAGTTTAAAGGTCTCGTTTCATTCTTCTGCATATGGCTATCCGATTTTCTCAGCACCACTATTGAATAGGATGTCCTTTCCCTGGTATATGTTTTTGTTGACTTTGTCAAAGACTGGTTGATTGGAGGTATACAGTTTTATTTCTGGGTTCTCTATTCTGCTATATTGATCTATGCCTCTAATCAATGTTTCTCTTTTTATGCTTGTGCAATGCTGTTTTAGTTACTACAGCATTGTATTATAATTTGAAGTCAGGTAATTTAATATCTCTAGTTGTGTTCTTTTTATTTTGGATTGCCTTGGGTATTTGGGCTCATTTTTTCCATATGGATGTTAGGATTCTTTTTTCTAGTTATATAAAAAATGATGTTTGCAGATTAATAGGAACTTAACTGAATCTGTGTATTACTTTGGGCAGTATAGTTATTTTAACAGAATTGGTTTTTCTAACCCATTATCATGAGATATTTTTTTCATTTGTTTGTGTCATCTAGGATCTCTTTCATCAGTGTTTTATAGTTTTTCTTGAAAAGTTCTCTCATTTCCCTGGTTAAATATATTCCTAGTTTTTCTTTTCTTTCTTTCTTTTTTTTTTTTTTTTTAGGTATTTTAAATGGGATTCTATTCTATTCTGTTCATCTTTTTTTTTTTTTTTTTGAGACAGAGTCTCACTTTGTTACCCAGGCTAGAGTGAGTGCCGTGGCGTCAGCCTAGCTCACAGCAACCTCAATCTCCTGGGCTCAAGCGATTCTCCTGCCTCAGCCTCCCAAGTAGCTGGGACTACAGGCATGCACCACCATGCCCGGCTAATTTTTTGTATATATATTTTTAGTTGGTCAATTAATTTCTTTCTATTTTTAGTAGAGATGGGGTCTCGCTCAGGATGGTTTCGAACTCCCAACCTTGAGCAATCCGCCCACCTCGGCCTCCCAGAGTGCTAGGATTACAGGCGTGAGCCACCGCGCCCGGCCTTAATCTTTATCTTTTAAGTGGAGCATTTAATTCAATTCTGTTCAATATTGATATTGATATGTGAGGTTTTGCTCATGTTATAATCTTATCTATTTTCTTTGGTTGGATTTTTTTCTCTGTTTGTCTTTGTGGATTTGGTGGCATTCTGATGGTTTGCCATTTGATTTGTTTCTTTTCTTCATTTGTGTAATTGCTTTATAAGATCTTTGAATTTTATATTTTGTATGTTTTTTGTGATGGCAGGTATTTACCTTCATTTTCATGTTTAGAATTTCCTTGAACATTTCTTGTGTGGTCAGTCTAGTGGTGACAGATTTCCTCAGTGTTTATTTGTCTTAGACAGACTTTATCTCTCCTTTATTTATGAAGCTTCATCTAGCAGGATACAAAAATTCATGGTTGACAGTTCTTTTCTTTAAGCACTTTGAAAATAGAATCCCAGTCTCTCTGGCTAGTGATATTTCTGCTGGGAAGTCCAGTGTTTGTCTGATGAGGCTTCCATTATAGGTGAATAGATACTTTTCTTTTGTTTATTTTAGGATGTTTTGTTTCATGTTGACATTAGACAGTCTAATGATTTTATGTTGTGATGAGATCCTTTATTGGATTTATATCCCTAGAGTTCTTTCAGCTCCTTTTATGTGGAGGTCTAAATCTCTTGCTAGACTAGGGATGTTTATCTCAATTGTTTTCTCAAATAGGTTTTCCATTTTTTTTTCTTTTTCTTCTCTTTCAAGAATATATATGATTCATAGTTTCTAATGTTTTACATGATCTCATACTCAAAGGCTTTGTTCATTGAAAAAAATTTTAATTTATATCTAACCAAATTTATATCTATAACCAATTTATATCTAACCAAATTAATTTGAAAGGCCTGTCTTCAACTTCTGAGGTTTTATTTTTTTTCTTCTGCTTGGTCCAGACTATTATTGAAAATTTCAACTGCATGTTGTAATTCTTTCAATTAATTTTTATTTCCAAAAGTTCTATTCATTTTTTTCTTTTTCTTTAAATATCTATTTTATAAATTTCTTATCAATATCCTGAATTGATTTTTTTTGTATTAGTTTTTTCAAAATCTTAAAATTTCATTAAACTCCTTTAAAATCAATATTTTAAATTCTTTATTTGGTATTTCAAAGATTTCGTTTTGGTTAGGATCTATTGCTACAGAGTTGGTGTGATCTCTTGGGGTGTCATAACACCCTGTTTTCCATACCTCCAGAATAGTTACGTAGGTTCCTTCTCACCTGGAGAAAAAGCCACTTCTGATTTTGAATTTACTTTCATTTGCATGGGACTATCTTTTTTGCTTGAGGATGTGACTGTAGTGTATGTTGAGTAGGGTCATTGCACTTTGTTTCTGGGTGATTTCTGTGGCTGAGACTCTGTATGAACTCCTTGGTGATAGATAGCTTTAGTGTGTGTGTGTGTTCTTAAATGCCAGTGGTAGTAGTGGTAAACCAGGTGTATAGGCAGGCTCCTGGCCTCCTGTGGAGTTGGGGTGTTGAGGTCTCTGGAACTTACCTTGTTCCCAAGCACTGTGAGCTTATACCAGATTTGTATTTGGTTATGCAGTTCTACCTCCAAGCCAGTAGGTGGCAGTCACAAGAGTTGGCTATGGTGGTAGCAGTAGGGATTATCCTTGATCTTTGTTTACAGAGAGAAGCTGTCTGGGGCCTCAGTCCAAGGGCAGGTCTATTGCATACACAGAGGGAAATAAACATTTATTAAAGTATTTTTTAAATTTACTAACGAGTGAATATTTTGTGGAATTGAGATTTCCCACATCTCTTTCATTAGTCCATTCTTCTGCAGCTCCTTTTCTGTGGAGGTTCTGTAAGACTTAATTGCTTGGTCTTTTTGCTCAGGATTTTCTTCATTTGCTTTGTTTGGGAAAACTATTATAATTCATGATTAATTCTAACACATTTTGTTATAACTTTCTTATTTTCACTGCCTACTCTTAGTCAAAGTACATGTACATGCTCCAAAATAGCAAATTCCTTATTCTTTTTCTAACTTTTATCTCTCTGATTATTCAATTCAGTCTGCAATCTATTTCCATACTACTATTCCTAGCATGCCCTTTTAATCAACTCACTCCATTGTTCAGGAATGGTTATTGGTTCCTGAATCTTATCAGATGGGCTATGATCAGGATAAGAGAACATGCCATGCTTTATCCTGGTGTACTTTCCTGATTGATCAACATAGGGGTATATCATTTTATCAGAAGCAGAGAAGGACCACTTGCTAGGAACAGATTCAGCATAAATAGATCCCATTTTTCTCCACCCTTGAGAATCTAACAGAAATATATGTAGCTTTGGGCGACATTATTCATCCAATGTAGGGTCTTATCAGAACTGAAAATTTCAATTATTCTCTGACAATATGAACCTTACAACATCATTTAAGGGTTCTTTTAGTTCATGAATGTAAATAAGTGCCAGCAAGGCCAAATCCATGCAATTTTCCCTGATTTACTGACTCCTATATCTGCCTTCAGATTTTCTGTTTTGTGGAAATTATATTTTCCTGCACTTCAATACCTCTTGGCCTTTCCTGAGATAATTTTCCCACTTTGTAATTAAAAACAACAAAAAATTTAACTCATCTGAATTTTATTGCATTATATTGTCCAAGGGTATAAACAACACTGCTGACGTGATGATAAAAAAAAAAAAAGACATTTTAAAAAGGGAAGAAAAAAGAAAAGAAATGAAAGCTCCAAAGCAAATATTTAAAAGGGACAATCCAAAATCATCATGTTTGCATAGCCTTTGTAATTAAAGAACGATCTTAACTGACTATTTTGTATGATTTCAAATAGAAGGTGAAATTTTTTTCTTCTGACATGTCAAAGTTATGTCTTTGATTTAAACATTTATTCAGGTGTTTAAGAGGAATATTTTCATTAAAATTTGGCGATAGATTATTAGACACTGAAAAATTCTTATACATTTTTTTGTTGGGTGCAAATATGCTCACTCTCCCTAGTCAACTAATTGCTCAATTATTTGTGTATTTCATACACATATTACTTTTATAGTAATTTAGTTGGAAAGTACTGAGGATTCTACTACAAATAATGCACTTAACAACAATAATTGTATTTTAGAATTCTTGAATTATTGGTGGCTCTCTCCATTTCTGTTATTTTCCTTTGAATCTTGCTTTATTCTAGCAATAAGTCATATTCACCTATGAGTACATGAATTAATCTTTAAAAGCCCTATTCATCTCATTAAGAAATACATTTCCAGTAAAATTTTATTTTTCATGTTTTAATCAATTGTACATCATTAATAATTGTATAGTAATTCAATACAAGGGAACTTTATTAACATTTAGAGCTTTATAGAAATTGAAAAATCAATTTCAATTTATAAATATAATTTAGTTGAAGAAAATGTGTTAGTGTGAACCACAAAAAAATGTTCACACATATAGTATAATACAATAAATGTGCATGTAGGTAACCCATGCAAATATGAGTTGAGGAAGAGAAATGTAGCCTTGACTGAAAATGATACAAGGTTTCCCACGCCTGTGGGATTGCTTGGGTTATGAGCCTAGTAGGATTTTTTTTTTTGTCTTCTTGCTCTTCTTTTCTCAGAAGGAGAGGCTATACCAAAAATGAGTTTTCAGCAAGATCAGTGAATTTTTCAACCCTTTAGAGGGGTCTATAACTTCCCAATGGCTTCAAGACTTCCAGGTGATAAGCAGCTGTTATGTCAGATATTATAAATAAAATGCTGCCATTCAAAACCAGATTTGCAGATGTGCAAGTTAGCCATGATTCTCTTCACTGATAAGGTTTCTCTCACATTTTCCCTATAAGAAAGGAGAAAAATGAGAGAGATTGTAGATCCAGTATTATACAAAAGAACAACCCTGTTCTCTCAGTGGGACAATGGGAAAATAGGAGACAATGGTTTCTCTTTAGTTGACTGAGACTTTGTTAGCCTCCCTAGAACAGAATCTATTGTTAACCCACATAATAGATTGTGGAATCTTTGCACAAAAGGTGGGACATGGAACTTTATTGATCAACATAGAAATAATGTGAGATGTATGAATATTAAAATATATTATATAATTTTCACATGAATAATGGGGCTATACATTTACTTACTTCCAACTGAACATATTAAAGAGATGAAGTAATAATTTATTCTGAAATTTCAATATTAAAACACAGAAGATTATGTATTTTGCCACTGTTAATATTTAGGCTGAAAAATTTTAGATATATTGTATAATTTATCAAAATTTTTAGGAGGTATACAAACAAAAGTAAAATTTGATGACCAATAATCCAGATATTTAATTTTAATTAATTACATAAAGCAGGAGACATGAAAATCTGGGAAGTCTATAAACCTTGCAGAAAGCCAAAACTATGAAGAAGTATATGTTTAGTAGAAAGATGATCAGAACAATATGTGAAACAAACAAACAAAATACTGTAAGGTAACTTGTCCAACTTAGTTTTGTTGCTGGATATAAAGAGTATGTCTTCTCTCAGAATTCATAACCACAGGCTATCATTCATGAAGTTTTGAAACTGAAATCATGCTTCCAATGTAATTCCTATATCTCCATGCTGAAGACATTGCTGACAATGTTTCCAGGTTGATATGCCAGGACCCCAGCAGAAGCAAATTGAAACACTCTCTAGAGAAAGATGCCTTAAAACCAATATCAAAGAATTTTCTCTTATAAATTTCCAAAGGTCATGGGATTTCAATAAGAGGAAATATGATACCAAGTTCAAGACTCAACAGAAATAATTGCAAGTGAAGTGATTTTGTAAGAATAAAATGTTGACATTATTAAAAACCAAATATAGCAGCACAACTCACAATTGCAAAGATCTGGAAACAACCCAAATACCCATCAATACATGAGTGGATTAATAAAAAATATGGTATATGTATACCATAGAGTTCTACTCAGCCACAAAAAACAATGGTGATCTAGCACCTCTAGTTAATTATCCTTGATAAAACTGGAGCCCATTCTACTAAGGGAAGTATCACAAGAATGGAAAAATAAACACCACATGTACTCACCATCAAATTGGTATTAACTGATGAACACTTAACTGTACATATATTAATAACATTCATTGGATGTTGGGCAGGTGGGAGTGGGGAGGAGGGGATGTGCACTGTTGGAAGGATGGACATGCTTGAAGCTCTGACTTGGATGGGGCAAGGGCAATATACATAACCTAAAAATGTGTACCCGTGTAATATGCTGAAATAAAAAATATATATATATAAAACAAAAGTGTTTAGTGTGATTAAAGAAGTAAGGTAGAATATTAAAATATAATACAGGCATGAATGACTTAAAATTTATATTTGAAAATTTACAAAATATTGCTACTAGATCAGGGTAATATATTTATTGAAATTAGAAACACAAAGAATGAATAAAAGAAAAGATCAGATGCAAATATATGAAGAAATTTTCCAGAATTCAAAGAGATATAGATAAAAAATAGGGAATATTAATTAAGAGATATGAAATATAGAGTGAAATTTATGTTCTTATGATGGGAGTTTTAGAAAGAGAGAAGAGAAAAGGCATTAGGAAGTGGCGATATTCAGATATGATTAAAAGGATGTTCCAGAACTGAGAAGAGGCATGTGTACTCAGATTGAGGAAATGCAACACTTCCCAAGCAGGAATTTAAAAAAATAAAAAGGAAAGGAAGGAAGAAATTCTCATTTTATACATATTACTGTCAAACTGAATAACACCAAAGATAGAAGATTTATAAGCTTCTAGAGAAAAAAAGATAGATAACAGACAAAGAAATAACTATCAGACTGATTGCTAACTTATTAACAGTAAAATTGGATACGAAAAACAGAGTGAAAGCTTCATGGGCTGGGGAAATTTAACTATTGATTGTTAATTATATAATAAATTAAACTATATTTCACAAACACAGTCTAAAATCTGAGAAAGTTACTACAAACAGAACCTAGCTAATGGAACATCTGTGGGATGTACTGTTTGGGAAAGTAGGGAAGAAAGCAGGCCCTAGAAGAAAGGTCTTAAATGTAAAAGGGAATGATGAGCAAATAAACATACATGACAATTATGTGATGGATGTAAACAATGATTGACTAAAACAATAATCATTTCTGATTTAAAAATAACGTAAGGGATTATCTTAAGTTAATTTCCCTCACGAAAAGATGTTGCATCAAATTTGAAGGCAAAGAGTTTATTTGGGAGGCAATCTCAGGAAATGCCAGTAAAATGGGGAACTGAGACAGTGAAGGATATAAAGCCAATATACAGTATGCTAATGAACAAGTAACCACTGTGGTAACTGGTTCAGTACCACCTGGCCAGGTGAAAGAACTGAACAAGCTCCCTCAGGCCTTTTTTATAACAGTACTAATACTATTCATGAGCTATTAATAATTGTCTCCCAAAGGCTCTACCTCTTAATATCACTTCTTTGGAGATTAGGTTTGAACATATGCAATTTGGGGAAAAAACATTCAGAACATAGCATTCCATTACCCTTATTATTATAATACACTGCTAGTAGATAATATTCATATATTTCTATAGGCTTATTGTGAGGTTAAAAAAGATAAATATTGAACAGGTAGATCAGAATCTTGCACATGGTAATTGTTCAATTAATGAATACTTTAAAATTTTATTCATTTTAATTATATGCACTGAAAGATGCCTGGGAAGATGTTACCAAATGTTACTGAAGGTTATCCTCAGGTAAGGAGGTTTAGGCTTTGTCTTGTTCTTGAAACTTTTTTAAAAATTTTTTCTTGTTTGATTTTTCAGATTTATTTTTGGTTTTGTTTATAATTGATATACAGTAAACTGAATATATTTAAATTGTACAGTTTGATAAAGTTTAAAGTATGAATATATCACTGAAGCCACCAACAGATCACTCAAAATTTCCTCTTAATTCTTTACAATGGCTATTTATTGATCTTTTACTCCTTATCCCCTATCTACAGTGATCTACATTTTCTAGAATTGTGTGTACATCATACTATGCACATGTACTCTTTTTTTGGTCCTGTGTCACTCTTTTTATCTGCCATCTTTTACCCAGTACAATTATTTTGAGATTCATCCATGTTGTTGTATATGTGAATAGTTTATTCCTTTATAACACTGAGTAGTATTCCATTGAATGACTATACCACAATTCATATATCCATTCTCTGGTTAATGAATATCTGGGTTGTTTCCTTTCTTACTATTACAAATAAATCTGCTGTGAACATTCATGTTTAAGTCTTTGGGAGGACATTATGCTTTTATTTTGCTTGAGTAAATTCTAGGAGAGGAATGTCTGTATCATACAGCAGGTGTCTTTAACATTTTAAATAATTCCTAAGATGTAATTCCCAAGTAACTGTAGAATTTTATGTTTCCATCAGCAGTGCATGAGAGTTATATTATCATTTTAATTGGAAAGTACTTCTATAGCAAGACCTATACCAATTTACCTAATTCTTCTCCTATGTACCAGATTTACTTTTTCTGTGATATGTCTTCATTTATACTGTAAATACAGCTTTGTTATTATACAGTAAGTTTTTCAAGGTGTTAGAATAGGTCTTATGTAAAAAATTTTAGAACTCTATTCCAGCTTCCCTCTATCAACTTAGCCGCTCCTGCTCTTCTGAAAGTGGAACTGGTTTTAAGTGCTTGTTACTCATTGTTGTGTTTAAATAATCTATGTCAACATCAACTGGGAACTTGTTAGAAATGTACATTATCAGGTCCAATCTCAGGCTTACTGAATCAAAATCTACATTCTGACAGGATCCTCAGTTGATTCTTATGCACATTAAAGTTTGAGAAGAATTATATTAAATTCAATCTCATTGGTCCTTTCATTGCTTTGGGAAATCCAGATGTCAGCCAACGGCAAACCTTATCAGTTCTTTCTAAGGTACATAGCCCAAACCAAGGAACTTGAAAAATCAATGATTTAATTAGTAGAATTTCCATAAGGACATGCATTTAATAATAGGTTTCTATTCTAAGGTGATTTTATTGCCTGATAAAATTTTGGCTTCAAGCATGGCAAATGTTACTATCTTAATTTACCACATTCAACATTTTACTCTTTAGACCAAAGGAAAAGTGCAGTGATAAAAGGAAATTAAAAATGGCGGATATTCATTTATCTTTTGATGTTATTTTTTGTGCTTATAATTGGATGTTTTAGTATTAGTCCTAGAATTTGCAGTTTTCAAACAAAATCATAAATCTCCGTGGGGTTGTGACTGAGATACATTTTGATAGGTAGTCAGCATTCTTACCCTGTCTCCTAAAACTTTTCCCACATCAATATTGTATAATGGAGAATGCATACTTTGGAAATATGAGGTAATTTATGTTCATCTATGAGAGTGTATGATATTCTTTTTGAGTTTTTTAAAAATATTATTTTTCCTATGAGAGAGCGGCTAGTAAAATTTGTGTTTATAAGATTCATCAAATTCCTGGCTTTGTAGGAAAATTGCCAAACAGGCAGCAATTGCGTCAATGACCAATCTGATTATTTTTATTAATAGAATTGGAAATAAAAATTCTTCTGGAAAAAATTGGATTTCACTATAAACAAATTACAGTTTTGAATTCCAAATGTAGTCCTTTAATGATTTCTACTTTTACAAAAAGGTCAAAGATATAGAGATCAATTTTAAGAATATGCAAAATAATTTAATGAGAGAGAAAAACCTTTATATATTCTTTCCAAAACATAAGTAAAATTTACCTCATAGATATAAATTTAAATGATGTGAATTTGATTTTATTTAGAAATTTCTTCTAATAATTTAAAATGTTCAAATAGTAAATAAGTCATATAGTTTAAATATGCAAGAGACTAAGCTTGATAGCTAGGAATTGCTTATTTTTCACCTTATGTCAGTGGAGATTACCATAAAAAATTTGAGAGAAAGATAATTTCGAATATACATAAATTAGTGTTATGGGGTAAAAAATATTTTAATACATAAAATTTTCAATTGATAAACATGACAAATTATATTGGATACTTTTTATAATTTTTAATTTTTTTATTTTAGCATATTACAGGATACAAATGTTTAGGTTACATATATTGCCTTGGCCCCACCCAAATCAGAGCTTCAAGCATGTCCATCCCCCAGATGGTGCACACTGTACTCATTAGGTGTGACTATACCCATTGCCTCCTCCCCCTCCCATCTTTCCAACACCCAATGAATGTTACTACTATATGTGCACTTAAGTGTTGGTCAGTTAAGTCACTTAATATCAATTTGATGGTGAGTACATATGATGCTTGTTTTCCATTCTTGTGATACTTCATAGAATAGGTTCCAGCTCTATCCAGGGTATACAAGAGGTGCTAGATCACCATTGTTTTTTGTGGCTCAGTAGAACTCTATGGTATACATATACCACATTTTATTAATCCACTTATGTACTGATAGGCACTTGGGTTGTTTCCACATCTTTGTAATTGTGAATTGTGCTGCTATAAACATTCTAGTTCAGATGTCTGTTTTATAGAATGTCTTTTGTTCCTTTGGGTAGATGCTCAGTAATGGGATTGCTGGATAAAATGGTAGTTCTACTTATAGCTCTTTGAGGTATCTCTATATTGCTTTCTACAGAGGTTGTACTAGTTTGCAGTCCCACCAGCAGAGTGTTAGTGTTCCTCTCTCTCTGCATCCCTGCCAACATTTATCATTTTGGGACTTTTTGATAAAGGCCATTATCACTGGAGTTATTGTGGTTTTGATTTGCATTTCCCTGATGATTAGTAACATTGAGTGTTTTTTCATATGTTTGTTGGCCATTAGTCTATCTTCTTTTGAAAGTTTCTGTTCATGTCCTTTGCCCACTTTTTGATAGGGTTGTTTGATTTTTCCTTGCTGATTTTCCTGAGTTCTAAATAAATTCTAGTTATCAGCCCTTTATTAGATGTGTAGCATGTGAATATTTCCCCCATTCTGTAGATTGTCTGTTTGCTCTTGTGATAGTTTCCTTGGCTGTACAGAAGCTTTTTTAATTTGATCAGGTCCCATTTATTTATTTTTGTTGTTGCTGTGATTGCCTTTGGGGTCTTCTTCATAAATTCTTTCCCTATGATTATGTCTATAAGAGTTTTTCCAACATTTTCTTCTAGAATTCTTATAGTTTCATGCCTTAGGTTTAAATCTGTTACCAGGCAAGAGTCAATTTTTGTGAAAGGTGAATCATGTGGATCTTTTACATGTAGCTATCCAATTTTCTCAGCACCATTTATTGAATAAGGATTCTTTTCCCCAGTGTGTATTTTTGTCTGCTTTGCCAATGATTAGATGGTGATATGAGGATACATTTTGATCATTATAAATCCTTTAAACAAATGATTATAAAGTATCAAATATGTGCATTTTATGAAAGCTGTAAAATTATAATAAATTTATAAATACATGCACAATTTTTATCAGAATTATACTCATTGGTAAAGAATATTGCTTATCAATATGATTATTATGTATTTAAGTTCAAGTTTTAGATAACATTAAAAATAAAATTAAATACCTGTGTCTAGTCTAAAGGCAAAATTAACAGGTATACACAGTAAAATGTTGAGTTTAATGGGGTATTGATTTTGTGAAGGGGTTTTGGAGGATCTGAATGTAGCAGAATACACCTTTTAGAGACAGAGTCTCATTCTGTCACTGGGCCAGAGTGCTGTGGTGTCAACCTAAGCCATAGCAACCTCAAAGTCCTGGGCTCACGAGATTCTTCTGCCTCAGCCTTCCCAGTAGCTGGGACTACAGGTGCAGGCCACCATACCTGGCTAATTTTTTTCTATTTTTAGTAGAGACGGGGCCTCACAATTGCTCAGGCTCATCTCGAACTCTTGAGTTCGAGTGATCCTCCTGACTTGGCCTCCCTGAGTGCTAGAATTACAGGCATGAGCCACCACACCCGCTGGAACACACCTTTAAGTATTCATTTTTCCACAATGAGTTTCCACATTTAGTTTAGACCAATCAAACTAATTCCAAAAGTTTTGATATTATTCCTCTCTCAAATCTCAACCACTCCAATTAAGAATTTTTTTCCATTTTGTTTTTCCAAAATAATGTTCATATTTAAAGTCTTAGAATTCTTAAGTGTCTTCACATGCATTTCTCAGCCCAGATAGTGATAGCTTCACTTTTAATGTGAAAAATGTTCATGTATAAGTATTCTGTATTCCATGGAATTTCTTTGTGGGGAGAAACATAATTTCTCTTTTTAAAGTGGTGGTAAGTAACAACAGAAAGTGTATATATCAGTCAGTTAATAATTATCACTGAACTTTATAAAATAAAAGAAGGTGAAAGATAGACTATTAAAATAAATAAAAAATATGTAGATTGTTTACAAGTAATTGAGTAAACAATATCTGCCAGTGGTATTAGAATTCAATCAAATAATATTTCTTTAGATAGTTATTAAGCATTTGAATAACTAGAATTAGGTAGATGTTTGGATAGCCTCATAGAATGTGTGTGTGCTGTTTCAGCATCTTCTTAAAGTAATTTATTTTTAAAGAACATTTTGCATTTTGGAAGCATAGAAATATATATAATCTGTCAAGTCAGATTCTACTCATTTATTGACAATAGGTCAACTTCAAAGATTTTTTTCTCTGTCATTAATTACTTCTGGGATGGCTGATGGCCATTAAAATAGTCACATTTTAAATCTCTAGTAAGCTTCCTAATTACCTCTGCTCTCTCAATTGTTGCACTTTTAAAACATATTGTAGTCACTTCACTTTTACAATGCTGTCATAAAACAGTGTGTGTAGTCTAACGTGAAGTAATGAAGGAGTAGATTTATTATGTTTCAGTTAAGCTAAGGATTTTCTTTTAAAATTAACTGAACCCATCATGCAATTTCTAAATTGCTTTATACATAGTTCCAGAAAATGTCATGCCAGGGACTGTCTTCTATTTTTAAGTTAAAATAATGCAAATGGCAGGATGAGTGTTAAATGAGAGACTTCCAGCGGCCATAAGTATTTTGGACTTCCCCTATAATTTATATTCATACAAATGAGTCCTTTGAATCAGATCTTTTGAATTAATCTAAGACTATCTTATTATATAGACCAAATAATGTGACAAGCTATCATTTGTCTCAATAAATTGTTGGCAATTACAACTGACAAGCAGATTAGAATAAAGCCAGAAACAGAAATATCTAATAAACAAGGACTGTTGCTAATGAATGTAATTGGGTAGTTTTCAGGGCACCAGTGACCCAAGGACTAGAAGAACAGACTCAGAAGCTTGGTGAGTACAAAGTTTATCATAAAAGCTGTCATTTTGTTATTGCATCCGGAGGCACAAGCCTATTTTTCCAATGACAATATCTCTATGTAATATGAAATGTTGTATAATAAAAATAATAAATTGCTCTGTTGTCTTTGTATCACTGAGTCACTTAGCAAGAAATAAAACCAGAGAAGCCTAAGTAAAGAATAGAAAACTTATTGTTCCAAAGGTCAGCATAGGCTCCTTCATTCTCCTTTAAAATTGCTCATATAAAAATAAACTTGAGATGTATTATAGTCATAAACTTCCTTTAAAGAAGAGATTAAATCTATGCAGGAGCTGCTTGCTTGAGCATATCCAACACCTTGCTTAATATATGAATATTTTATTTCTTGATTAAATACATATTTTCTATCATTACCTATGGTGTTTTCTTCTTCAGAAGATGACTATAAAAGAACAGTAAACTAAAAAATCATTGTAACATTTTCATTATTACTTTCTTAAAAACAATCTGTACTGCTATTAGCCATTTACAGAAATAATTTTGATATCTAAATATCATGTATTTTAAAATTTTCAATAGAATATATTAAATCATATGAATATATATTATGCACACATCATGTATGTGGCCTAGAAAAGATTAAAAATGAATTTTGTATGACTATTGGTAATAAAAATGAGCATAATAAACAATAAATATAATGTCCTTATAGCAACTATAATAGTTCTAAAATAATTTAAGTTTTTTAATGCCTACCTTCCCCATTAGATTATCAGTTTATGAGTGCAAAAAAGTGTACCTTTGGTCACAATGTACTTACCACATGACATTGTATGTCAATCGGTTATTAATATTATTATATATTTAATTAAATTTATTAAATTAATTAATGAATAAATAATTTCTATTTGTTGAAGCTTCATTGTAAGTAGGCTGAACATTGGGTTCTATCTCTTGGTTTTTAGACCATGCATTCATTCAGTAGACACAACTTTATATTATTAATATGGTTGTTAATTGAGGAAGTGCAGAAATTATGTGGGGTCAGATAATTGTTGAGAATCCACAAGGTATACTTGTATAATCTTTAATAATGGAAGAGGATATGGCAAAGCATGAGAAAGAAAGTAAAGGTAAACATAAAAAGGTCAAAAACTTCCAGGCACAGCAATCTGGGTCCTTTGCACAGAATGCATTTCATCTTTGGATCATGAACCACCAAGATACGTGGAAGTAATTTTGCTTTCAGGAGGACTGAGGTATAAGTTTATTGAGGGTTTTTTATGGCTGCTGTTCTGTGGAACATTTTAAACCAGGTGCAAACTGTACTGAATGGTGGTAAATTTTCAATAAACAATATAAACAAGCTAGTACAGGGTATAAATCGCCTACTGTTATATTTCATCCTTGTTTGGGCCAAAGGTCAGTACCATAGCTCTAGGTAGGCCTGGAAATAAGCGTAGATGTACCGCAGACCAGCTTCCTTATGCCAAGTGCATACTGCATCTGAAGGGCAGTTTCCCACGCTTGTATGGTGTCATCTCCAAGCTGACACTTCACAAGCACCTTCAATGGTCTGTTCCATTACACTAATTTCCTATACCTATTTAACATCCTTAAAATTATTATCAGATAAATTTGACTTGAGATTTTGCTTCTTTTCAAGTCTATAGTCACATATGTAAATAATATTTAGGTTTGTCTACTGGTCATTAATCTTTTCTTTTTGCTTTTTTTTTCTTTTAATAGAGACTAGAAATGAGGTCTTGCTAGATTGTCCAGACTAGTCTCAAACTCCTGAGCTCAAGCATTCTTTCTCCACTTCTGGTTGTTAATCTTATTCATAGTATATGGATCTTATTCATTTAAATTCAATAGAAAAACTCTGTAAGATTTTTAAGGTCTCAAAACCAATGTTCCTTATTGAGAAACATTTTAAAATTCATTTAGTAAGAAAAGTTTCATGTGCCGATATATTACCTAACGTTTTACAAGAGAAATAATTAAAATATGTTTGTTAATTTCTTAAGTATTGAGAAGTAAGACAGTGTAAGTTTTTATTTGATTTCCTTCACATTAAACCTGTTCTGTGCCTGGACTATCTCTCTAACATATATCAAACATCTCTCCTATAGATCTAGTCACACTGGAACCACCAAGTTTTTGATCTTTCTATGGCCTTTGTACTTTTTGCCTCTAGCTATAACACTCTTCCTACATATGTGTGTTTAACTTGATGTGTTATTATTTAGTTGGGCCTGTGCTGAAATGATCCCTTATCAGAGAGAGCCTCCTGACAGCTCTATCTGAAACAGTAGATTGCTATTATTTCTCAGCTCCTTATCCTGCTTCTTTTTCTCATGACATTATGTTTGGTGAAGGGTCCCATGACCAACCGTTTATTCAGTGATTTGCTAAAAGGATTCACACGTCAGAAGTTATTCTCAAGGTTATAGTAATATATTTAAAAGGTTACAGAGCAGGATCAACAATGGAAAATGAATCAGGTTGTGTCAGAAGGAGATCAAGTTCAGGTTTCCAAAGCACTTTGCATCAGAGGTTACAAAAAACATGCTTATTCCTCTAGCAACAAACTGCAACAACACATATGAAATGTTCTTGACCAGGGAAGCCAGTTTGAGCCTCAGAGTTCAGAAATTTTATAGAAGGCTGCTCCTGTAGGGTGCTGATCATAATTTCGAAAGAGAATCCTGAATGCTGTAATCCTGTTGAAATCCCAAAAGATCAGAATCCCTAAACCATAAAATCATTAATGTCTAAAATCCCCAAAATTACAATCCTGAAAGATTAAAATCTTGAATGTTGAAATCCTAAAAATTGAATTCTAAGGAAGGAATTGATGCATTTTTGACTATGCACAGAATAATTGCATCATTTTATTAATGGTTGCATCATAACAATAATACCTTGTTATTGTCTTTATTTGCATTTGGCAGAAGATTCGGACCAGTAGATTGGCTAATCAGACCAGTAGTTTGGTTACACAATGTGGCAACAACAAAAACTTCAGTTTAAAAATGGCTTCTTTGTCTGCATTGACATTCCTTGATGAAATTCCAGGAGGTTTTAATTAATTAAAAACACTTTTGATAATTCACTTCAAAGAATGGGCTCCAGCTGCTTCCAAGATAATAGAAGAGGTATTAGTTCACCATTCTTTTTTATGGCTGAGTAGTACTCCATTGTATATGATACATATAGGACATTTTAGTAATCCCCTCATGTATTCAAAGTGAACTATCACAAGAACAGAAAAACAAATACCACATGTACTCACCATTAAATTGGCACTAATTGATCAACACTTATGTGCACATATGGAAGTTACATTCATTGGGTGTCAGTTAGGTGGTGGGGGAGAAGGGGATGGGTAAATTCACACCTAGTGGGTACGACATGCATTTTCTGGGGGATGGGCTTGCTTGTAGCTCTGATTTGGGTGATGCAAAGGCAATATATGTAACCAAAGTGTTTGTACTCCTATAATATTCTGCAATTAAAAAAAAAAAAAACACATTTGCCTGAGGATGCTAGAAAAGTTGCTGATTGTTTAGAAAATAACCCTGTGGACAATAGAAGACACCTAATGCAATTGTGTTGCTGTTCCATCACTATGTTGTTTCTGCCAGATTTGTGTCTGTATATGAGTGCATGAAGAATGGATTTCTGCATACCTGAACATGAGAAAATACCTGAACATGACACAGAACATGGGAAAATTTAAGGAATGCTAATGTTGGTATATAAAATTTAGGGAATGCTAATATCAGTACATATCAAATTGTAGAAGAATTTCAAAAAGATTAGTGCTACTGAAAATAAATGTGAACATATTCTTCCAAGGAAAGACATGCCCCGGAAATAAAAAGCAGTTAATTGCCCATAATATTTCCTTGGAATATACTTTTTTCTGTGTTGAATTTTATTTTTTTAGCTTTACTTTTTTTTTTTTTTTTTTGAGACAGAGTCTCGCTTTGTTGCCCAGGCTAGAGTGAGTGCCGTGGCGTCAGCCTAGCTCACAGCAACCTCAAACTCCTGGCTCAAGCAATCCTCCTGCCTCAGCCTCCCAAGTAGCTGGGACTACAGGCATTCGCCACCATGCCCGGCTAATTTTTTGTATATATATTAGTTGGCCAATTAATTTCCTTCTATTTTATAGTAGAGACGGGGTCTCGCTCTTGCTCAGGCTGGTTTCGAACTCCTGACCTCGAGCAATCCGCCCGCCTCGGCCTCCCAGAGAGCTAGGATTACAGGCGTGAGCCACCGCGCCCGGCCTAGCTTTACTTTTTTTTTTACTGCCTTAAAAGGTTAGAATTATTTTTTATAATTTGCTATGTTATATATTTCATCATAATTTCCAGTGATGGAGGTATAAATTATGTAAAGACTTTTAGAGAATTCTAATTTTGTACGCATTTTTGCAGATTTGATTCACGAAAGTGCATTATCACAAAGTTGACTTTGTGTGTAACCATTGCACATGTTTGTAAAACTATTGAAATTTCCTCAACAAATGAAGAGATGTTCCTTTTGTAAATCTGTAATTTGTGAAATATAAAATTTCTTGAGATCTCAGCTTGCTGGGCAATTGTGTATGCAGTAATGACCCATAACAGTTTTTTATCCATCTTGTCAAAAGACTTAGGTTGTTTGACATGGTATTTCAAATGACCACAGTTATAAAGCTAGTTGTACACAATTACCAACCATAGTGATATGCATCTATACATTTTGCTTTTTGACCTATTTATTTATAAATATGATTCATCTGATCATAAATATTATACCTGTGCAACTGCTGTTAGTATACCTGAGCGTTTTTTGGTGCAATATTTGTACGTTATTATTGCCTATTTTATTGTGTAAAGTGGTTTATGAAGCATTCTGTCATGATTTTATATATTTCTTAAATGAAATACCCTTTTAAGAAGGTCAATAAATGTCTTTAAATAATTTTTATTATTTTTTCCAGAATTACAGTTTTGAGATTTGATTTTTAGGAATTGTGATTTTAAGAATTTAGACTTTAGGAACTTTGGTCTATTGATATTTCAACATTTGGGATTATAGTGTTCACGATTGTCTTTCAGGATTATGGCCCAAACCCCTCACATTTGCATATACTGCCTATGTGAAAGCCATGATTACCGAAACTCCAGACCCAGAAGGAAAGCAGGTATCCATCATATATCACACTATTTCCACAAATAAGCTAGACAAGTTAGTACAGTATGCTTTAGTGCCACAGACATAGCAAACAGCCTCATCAATTAGTAATATAGGAGATTTTTCAAAGGCTAAATTCCCAGAGTCAGCCACACAAGCAAGCCCTCTTAAAGATGGAAAAGAGGTGAGTCACATCATATTAGTTGAATTAATTCTTTGCTGTAAACCTTATCATCATTTGACCTATTGCATATGTATTAGTTTATGGGTTTTATTCTACCTTTCTTTCCCACTAGACTGGAAACTCCAGGAGGACAGTGACTTTGTCTCTGTTGTTTGTTGCCATGCCTCTCATGCTTAGTGTAGTGATCAGAAAAGTGAAGTCATTCTTCAGTATTTGTTAAATGGGAATAGGAATGATCACTCATTGACACATGCTTGGGAGGGCTAGAGAATGTAACAGTGAAAGAAAAGGGGAAAAGGGCTGCAGAAGATGAATATGTTGGGACTGATGTTTTATAGATATTGAGAATGAGATACAAGTACTTGTTCCTCTTCCTGTACCAAAAAATAGAATAAAAATGTAATGCCAGAAATTAAACAGAGTGGATGACAATAATGAAATGCTAGGAAATGTAAGGTGAATATAAGAAGAAAGGGAACAGCTGTTCACCATAGTTTTTTTGAAATGGGAAAATAGGATTTAATTGTGAGCTAAATTCATATATCACATAAGAAAGACAGTTAGTCATGTCAGGCAGCTAAAGTACTTACTGTGAAAGGTTTTGAAATCTTTATAGAAACCATCACAAAGAGAAAAGATTGCTTTTCATTCTGAGTTCTTTTGCTCTGATTTTACCACATTATGGAGCAGACAAACAGAGTCTTTTCAAGGCCTTTTTAGAACATAGGACTATCACTAAAACATTTCTATTCCATCCTCCAACCGTATTTGCACATATGATAAACATTTTTCAAGAATGTATGAGGCATTACAAAGCATAACAATGCACATTTTCTCATAATTTGAGATAAACAGTTTAAATATTTTGCATGGATAATCCTTGCTGTTCCAAATGCCCATGATAATTTAATTTTTCTGAAATGAAATTAGGGTATTTTTGTTGGACTTTGAGTTTAAGGATATGAGCTATGAGTGAAGGAAGAAACTGAATGATATAAAATAAAGATGGGATAAATAAGAATTATATATATCTCAAAAAATCACATAATTAAACAAATAAACAGTGCTAAATTGCCAGTGATAAAAGAAAATGAATAACCTTTATCATTTTAGAGATGAAAAATATGATACACAATAACATACTGTCAATTTGCATGTGCTCAATAAATATTCATTGATATCATTATGTATACTTAATCTGCAGAAATGATCTCAATGAAATTTTACCAAGAACTATTTGAAATAATGCATACTTAAGTAAAATAATAATAAAAGGCAGATTTTAAAACATTTTAAAAATGTGGAAATTTTGTTATCTACCTGTGTTGTTTCTCCTAAAAGCCATTAAGAACAAAATGAAAACTCTGTAAACCTTTGGAAAAGTATGTATTATAGGTGATTAAAAGCAAAAATCCATGAGCCATTTTGAAGACATCTCTAATCTCTAGCCACAATGAAGTAGAAAAAATGAACTTTTGGCCTTTCCTTGGAAAGAATAAATGATCAGTGATGAGCAATAATTCACATAAAATACCTTAGTAAGAGAGTAAATAATGCAAGTCTCCTACAGCCCTCAGGTACTCACTGCTCTGCGATCTTTATCCATTATACCTGCTATTTTACTCCCTTTGATCACAAACACAAGTTTAAACTCAGTTCCTTAAAAAGCAGTCCAGAGTCTAGAAATACACAAAGATAATACATATAGATTTCTCAAGTTAACAAAATTAAAACTTCCTTTTATCCTGTCCAAAGTTGTATATTTTATAAAGACAGTGGGGAGTAGAGTCAGTGGTGTGTATTTTATTGCTGCAGACTGTCTCTTAAATGTTAATCTGATTGAAAGTACAGACTTAAAAACACACAAAAAGGTGTAATGTGTATCTTATGCTGCTATGCTCATTAAACCTTGAGGGCCACAAGGACCAGGCCTGGTCAGTTTGGGGATAAAATGTAGTCAACAAAGATAACTAGACTTGTTAGACAAAAATCATTGCATGTTATTTACGTGCTTCTGGAACAGTGGATATTGTTCTAGGAAAGAAGTTGTTTTACAGATGACATGGAAAACCCAAATATGCTCGATTGTGATCATTAAAAACATTATCAGGCTTCTCATGAGAAGAACAGTTTGCCTGTTTGGCTGATTCTAATGAGGATAATTAAATTCTGCATACCTAAAAATCCTCTTTGATTTCAGGCTGAAGAAGTTATTTGTTTTCTATTATGTACTACTGTTTCAGGCTCTGAAAGTCTAGCTGTCATTCAACCCAGAGATAATTGTATTTCATTGGTGGGTGCAGTATTATGCTTCATATGAGAATTTATCATAAATTTGCATTGTTAATATGGATATTTGATCCTGTTTTCTGGAATGATATAACTGAAAATATTATATATTAACTACATTTTGGAGAAATAAAAATTGGCTGAAGTAGCAACATGGTAAATATTTTGTAATTGTTATATACATTTGATATAACTAAAGTAATATGAAGAATGACATCAAATATAAATCATTTCCCTAAGAATTTAATAATATATAACAGAATAGTCACCCCTCCTCACATAGATATGGAAGGATAATATTGACAGTGGAGAATATTGAACAGAAGGAATGGCCTGAAAAAAATCCCGGCAAAAATATCTTCTGTCTCTTTAAAACCTCATTCATTCATTTTGGGAACTGAAACTTGCATCCCTTTCTCAGGCCAGTGGTTGGAAGGGGCAGGGGTATGTCCTTTGTTCTTTGTGCTACAGGAGGTGGCTCAAGGGAACTGTCTGGTGGAGGTCCTGGGTGGAGGTGACAGGATTGTCTTTGGCAGAAATGGGACGGAAATGAGATGATCAGAATCATCAACTGTAGTTGAATAGCAGTTACCAGAATCTGAAAACCTCCTTTTAAAAGCTCTGTATTTCTGCTTATTATTAGGACTATGGCATTTTAGACGGGAGTATCCATCTTCCTCATTTGCCAGCAAATTAATAAACTCTTCTTTCTTTCTCCTCAAAAAAAATAAATAATTTAATATATTAACATTTATGATGTTATTTTTTCCTAGAGGAGTGTTTAATATCATATTTTCACCTGTCAAACATCTCTGGTATAGCATCCAGTTGTCAATGGCCTATAGCCATGTTTTCTTTCTTTATTCAAACTAAAACTGATTTTAAGAGAGAAACAAGTTTCTCCTTCTAACAGTCCTCTCTCTCATTTCTATTTATGTCAGCAACTACCATTCTCAGCAAAGTTAAAGCAAATGATCAGGGAAAATAGTCTGGAAAAGCTGTTCCTTTGTACTTGCATAAAGCAGTTCCTGTTATTTTAGTGACTTGTCTGCCATTCAGCCTCCTATTGTTATATACCAATACCTAGTTATAATGCTTTCCTGCCTGAAATCCTTGGTATTATTGGGAATGCAGCTTGTGTCTGTAAACATTCTAGTCTTGCCCAATTAATTGACCAGATGCTTCTCATTAGGCTGACTGGCAGGTACATGATGAGGTGTGGTAAGAATAGTGGGACTGGGAAGGCCGGCAAACCAAATGACAGAACAAATGCTCTTATCTTCCTCATCTTCACCTTACCACCCAGAGGTGCAGTGGGTGGTCTACTGAGGTGCCTGCCTCCCACTGAGTATGCAGGTGTAGACTATCAGAAATGGTGTAAAGTTTAGTTATTTATATAAATGTAATTAAATGGAAGCTTTGTGATTATACTTGCTGTTCTCCCCAAGAGTATTACCCCCATGCTAGGAAAAGCCTGATAAAATTCACCACAGCGTGAAATTGCACTGCGTTCTTAATTCTACCAGTGTATGTGTTGTCTAGTTTCAATGCCATTTTGCTTTTAATTTCAGTTTCATCTAAATTGTAGGTTAAAGGGAACATTCAAAAGCAGTTTTATTATATTTCTAAGTTTCTAACAAGGTTAATGAAGTTCAATGCTTCAGTTGAATCTAAAAATGAAGGAAAAAGGATGATTATTCTAGTTTACATTTTGAAACCACTGCATAGAGCCAGGCAAAATCATTATAATATTGATGTCCTATGAATACACTCGTGGTAATTATTTGAAATTCCTTCTTTAAAAAAAATTCAGTATACTTTTATTTAGTACCTGCCATTCACGGGCAAAGCAGTCTTGAATGTAAAATGCCTTGCAGAACAAGATGCATGTTCTCAAAAAATGTATTCATAGGAGCAAATAATTTTCCTGTGCTACTTTTATTCAAATGAATTTCTAATGGGGTCTCTAAGGATATATGCTTTTCCTATATCTATGGTAAAAATAAATTTGCACTTAACTATGATTTTTAAAAGAATTAAAAAATTCATGTACGCATAGCTAGTGTTTCACAATATGAGTTGGAAATCAGTAAAAGTGGCTTATACTCAAGCTTTCCCAACTCTTCATGAATAACTTTATAAACAGTAGGATTCATAAGGGTATTCATTAAAACTATCAATCACATTCAAAATCCTTATGTTGGATTCATATAGTGCAAATCTCAGGAGCAAAGGAATTGCAGAGGGGATTAACCATATTTTATGCTCTAGTTATTACCTGAATGAGGGCCCTAAATATCATACTTTGTCAGTAAGACACAAGCAGATGCTTTCTTTTTCTCATGAGTTCTGTTGTTGCTCATTTAAAGATTACCAAGACACTAGCACTTATGTATGTGTGCCTGGCAACTGTTAAAAATGAGGCAGAATTTAAAACCACAGTGATAAAGTTTTTTCACAAGTTCTACCCAAGTTCAAGACAAAATAAACACGTATCCTATTTTACTCTCACTAGTATGAGATATTAGAATGAGACAGGAATCCAAAAGGCCAACCATGTATTGGTTACTTGCTTTTTAGAAACTGTACTTAGTTTTTGAGCAATTTTGAATGCCTTCTAAGTTACCTTAATTAGATAAAACATTAATGGATCAGTTTTGTTCATATGACCTGGTAGAAACATTCTTCTTTTTGCTAAAACATACTCCATTTTATTTTCATAAAAATAGCTCTAATGTATTCTGAAATATTTATAAATGATATGATATAATGTTTGGGATTAACTTCCAAATAATGAGCGGTGGGAGAAGTGGATGGTACATAGATGGTCAGAGCTAGCAATAGACTGATGTTTCTTGGGCATGAGGAAGTCCTTTGTACTATTCTTTTCACTTTCATGTATTTGAAATTCTCCTTAATAAACATTTTTAAAAACAATCTTCTTCCTTAGTGATTGCATACTGGTGGTCTGCACTCTAGGTACAGTCGGCCAACATTAATCCATACAGCGCTTGAAAACTGTGAAAAGTTCACATAGTAATCTGAAATTGCAGATTTTCTTGAAAAATCATAAGATGTGGTGATATTCAGACAGTAAATTCCCTTGTAATAAGCACTTGGATAGTGCATAGTAGCAGCTGCTTCTTATAACGCAGGACATATGTTTGCTGCAGCCCTTATGCACCTTAATGTTTTATATCTTGCTAACTTCACTTATTTGCTTTATTTCCCTGGCTCTTATAACCACTTGAAATGTTTAAGTTACAGAAAGTTTTTCACTTTCTTATTGAAAGATGCTATTACTAAGAACCATCCAGTTATTTATCATGAAGATTATGGGTCAATGTTGCCATCTTCTGATTTTTTAAGAAAATATTAAAACTCAGATTATATGATATTTCCCAGTTTACAAATACTGTTTGGGTCAAATATTAGTCCCCAAATTGACCCATAAATCAGAATGTTTTCTAACGTTCTTATAGGTGTTTCTAAACCAATTTGATTATCTCATCTCATGAAAGGGCTAAAAAATACATACAATAGAGAATATCAGAAAAATATTCTGAAATACAAAAGAGAAATATCTTCTTCCTTACCATCCAAGATTTACATTTAGCATGTCAGCTTTTATATTAGTTATTTACTCATTCAGGATTTGTGATAATTGAAGTATTTTATTCTTGAGTTCACATGTTAATCTTACTATGGTCCAGTCAAAATCTAATCAGATAGTCTGATTACAGTGATATAATCACATACATAAACACATAACACGTACATACCTTACTACATATTAAAATATATTTTCCATTTCAAGAAAATGTAAATCAAGCATATAAAAGTGAAAGGAGAAGAAAGAAATACATCAGTGTTGTAGTGAACAGAAGTAAGAGAAGAAAAATGAGTTATGGATGTCATTATATATCATTCATGTTTAAAAGAACTTTTTGTAACATGAATATTCAATTTACAAAGCCTTGTTATAAATCAGCCATCATCAGTGAGAAATTTATCTTGCTTGCGTGTGTGCTTTCATAACTCATTGCTTTCCAGGGAGAAAAGCATAGTGTAAATTGCTAAATCCACTAAAAATGTATATATTGCTGTCTAGGAAAAATCAATTAAAAACTGATAAACTCTCTAATATTTGATTCTTTTACATAGAAATACTTTAGCCTTTTAAGAATAGATATTCAAATACAGTTATAGGAGATAAAGTGATATCATGTCAGGTTAACAATTTGTTATAATTCTGAGCAAAAGATGCTTTTTGGGGGAAGAAGCCAACATAAAAATAATGTTTTCTAAAATTTGATGGTTGAGGTGTTTATCTGATCCAGGCTGAGGGACCTTTATCACTGAGAGAGTATACTATTCACTATGCAGTGAATTTTAGCTCCAACACTGATCACCATGTATATGAGACTTGCATTTATTGAGTCTAATAATAGCACATATTAAGTCTCTTTGGCCTTTTGGGTTCAGAGAAAGTGATTAATATTATCTTGGTTAGGAGGAGAATGAAAGAGCTAAAGGGTAGGTTTATTTGTATTAATTTAAAGAAAAAAATAAAATATGCCAACCATGAAAATTTCCCCTTCCAGTGTACATACCACAAATGGCATTTGTATATGGAGATATATAACCCTTTTTGAATGTCATTTATATCCCTGAACAGATTTTTTAAAAAAATACCATTCATTTCATCATAGCTAGCCTCCTTTTCTAGACCATTAACAAAAATATTGAAGATGGACTGAGGCTGAAATATAAACAAGTGACCTTATGTTTACTTCAAATTAGATTGCTAATGCATGTTAGCTAGGACTATCTTTGCCTCTGCTGAAATACAGGAATTTGGAAATGTATTTTGTAGGGTTAAATTAATAAAATATGAACTATAGCTTTGTTATGTAGCTAAGATTATAAATGGCTCACTTGCTCTTTAGAGTAATAAGATCTGTGTTTCCTTAGCAAGAGGTATACAGATCTGTTAGGAACATTTTGTCAGAGCAATTGAGAAGCAATTCAGCTTTCAGTATGTGTGTTTTTCCCCCTACTTTAGAACAATTAAAACAACAAATGAAATAAAGAGTAACTAGGAGCTGAAGTTTATAAATATTTTCTTTTGAAGAAATTATAATTTTAAGACTCAGATGTTTCTTTCTCTTCCACTCAGCAGTGGAAATAGGCAAAGGACAGAACCATAGAACTTTCTACTCTTTATCAGCTGGGAGAAGTAGGCAGCTTGAAGAACCTAAGAAGAAGGGAAAAGATAGCCTGAGGAATGGAGAAGAGGAGAGCATGAAGCACATTCTACTGCTAACATTGATCACAAAGTTCAATGCTTGAGAGCAAAGAAATGGTTTGGATAAATTAGAGGTTCAAAGCTGGATTTTGTTTCCCAAATTTCTTCTTCCTTCTTAACCCACGCCAACCCTCACATTTTACAGATAGTGTTTTATCATTAGAATAATTAATAAGCTGCTACTTGAATCTTCTTAACATTCTTTTATGAGTTTTATCAGTAGAGATAGGGGCTTAGTGTTTCCCTGCCTGAACCAATGGCAGGTACCTGAATCATCTTCAGTGGGTGTCAGAAGCATGAGATGTATTCAGAGATGCCAGCTTAACTAGAAACACAGCAAGTTCAATTCTACTGACTTCTTCCTCCATCCTCAGAAAAGAACTTCAGACAGCTACAGTGGGCCAAAGAGAAGGATCATATCACACAGTTTATTGTCTCCATACTTTTTCTGTTCATTTTACTTTACAATTTTGCCAAAATAATGGTTATAGAATTTTTTGGCCCCATCTATCATAGAAAATACTGTTTTGAAAGATATTTTCTAGATGCAGAGCTATCATTGACAGTAACTGTGCTGGGCACCCATAAGCACTGGGCTTCAGCTGCCACTTGTCACAGTTGAAATGGACCAGGAAGTTCACTGTATCACTGAGTATGTGTAGACAGGGTGAGTTTGGCTGTGGTTATTTGAATCACCTCACATTCTCTCAGTCCTAAAAATATTTCATCTACTCTTATGGTTCATTAATCAGAATATTCTTTAATGACTTTGAAAACCTCTTTCTCCAACTTTAGCCCCTAAACTTCCCACTTTACTGGGAATTGGCTCTTCAAAAGTTTCTAACCTTTGTGCCTGAAAACTCAAAAGATTCATTAAAAAATTCTTCCCTACCCTCACTCTCCATATAGTGACATTTCTTCAAATTAATAAATTCCTTCAAATTAAAGTGTGGGACCCTAACTGCTATATAACCTAACATCCTTAGAATCAGCCCCTTATCCTCCACAGACTGACAAAACTGAGAGTCCATAGCATTTTTTAAAATTCTAAAATTTTAAAAATGTCAATTTATTTATTATTAGGAGATGTTGGATCAGATAGAGAAAGTGCCGAGAAATACAACTTGTCTATAGATAAGGTACAAAGCAACTTTTCTTTTTATACTTCTTTACTGAACCATTTTTAACTTGTTTACATTTCCCAGACATTTCTGTTTGAATATCTGACTGGGTGAGGTCAGTATTATCAAAACAGAATGACTGTTACTTCATGTTCCCCTGTGAGCTCACTTATGGATTGTAAAGTACTTAAAAGCAAGGTCAAATGCCTTCATATCACAATGCCGAGCACATGTCAAGCATTAAGTGTGACTTGACTTGATGGCTTTAGTCATAAATGAGTGAATGAATTACAAGGAATGAATTGTCTGTGTTTTTAAGACTCATAACTGAGACTCCAAATGTTGAGACATTTCTCAAAAACATGAATGAACAATGATTCTCCAAATGTTTGTATTTCAGTGATTTGCTTTTAACATAAATATAATGTTTTATAACACTGATATCTTTCTAATAAACTCACTTTTAGTCCCATGCACTATGATATATTCTTGAGAAAAAGGAAGAAATGGAGTTTAAGATAATGATGAATGCCCAGTAGTGTGTGGCGCATGGTCATCTTCTGTTCTGAGTATCTCACTGCAAACACGAGAATCTCTGCTAAGGGGAGGAGCTCTTAGAATGAAAGATTCATGTGCTTCTACATCAAGTAACAGAATAGTGAGCCAGAGAGGCAACTGACAGCAGGAGAGGGGAGGAAAGAAGAGAGAGAAGCAAGTACCTGACTATGATTAATAGAAATATTCCTGAGTCTCACATCTAAATATCATAAGCTAAAAACCCTGCATTCCAGCCTGTAATGCTAATCAGAGCAGTTGGTGATGGCATTATAAAGAATGTAAAATGCTCCTGTGGATGAGCCATACTTTACTTTCTTATTTTTGGGGTAAATTTCAAGGTAGTAATGATAAATTTAACTTATTTTACTTTGGAATTCTGTTGGTCCTGCTTTATTTTCTTTAGCTTTGTTATCTTTTCCTCTATTATGGGTTGAACTCTGTCTCCCCCCACAAAGATATACTGAAATCCTACCCTTGGTTCTTCAGAATTTGAAGAATTTGGAAATAGGGTCTTTACAGAAGTATTCAGTTAAATTGAGGCCATTAGGTTTGGCCCTACTCCAGTATGACTAGTGTACTTATAAAAAGGTGAAATTTGGACACAGGCACAGGCAGGTACACACAGAAGGAAGATGCTGTGAAGAGACACAGGGAGAAGAGGGCCATGTGGCTGCAATGCTGAATTTACAAACCAGGAAGTGCCAAAGATTGCTAGTAAACATCAGAAGATAGGAGAGGTAAGGAAGATTTCTCAGAGAGAACTTGGCCCTTCCAACCTCTTGATTCTGGAATTCTAACTTCCAGGACCATGAGACACTAAATTTCTGTGATTTTAAGCCATCCAGTTTTTGGTATCTTGTCATGCCAGGCCTAGGGAGCTAATATACTTTTTCCAGTCTTACCTTAAATGCTGCTTTCTCTAGTAAATCTTTCCTAACTACATTCCCCTAAATAATGAGCATATGCTGTTCTCTAGGGTCCCATGTTTATATATGGTATATGGTAGGCACTCAATAAATATGAATTGATTGAATGCTTTAATAATTAAATCAATTATTAACCCTTTGCACTCGCTTGTTTTTTTCCTCATTATCCACACTCGACATCCGAGTGCAAAGGGTTAAATAATGAATAATTAGTTAATTCATGGAGAGGTTGGAAATCCTTGTGAAAAATACTTGTGTGTTAGGGCTTATCCCTGTCAACCATTTCCATGAAGTTAAGGATTATATAGTACATGAAACAAAATGTGTATTTCTGTTAAATTAAATCATCTTAATAGTTACTTCTTATCATTTGAAATTTAACTAAATAGAGCAATAGTTATATTGCTATCACTTAGCATTATACCTAATATTAGGTAGAGGAATTTTTTTTTTTTTTTTTGGCAGGGAAGGAGAGGCTACAAGTTTTGCCTCAAAATATTTCAGGGAACTAAATCAGAAAATATGGCAAAGATGTTGCTTGTAAACAAAAAATGAAGATATGATCGATATTTTATGATAGTATACCAAATGAAATTTTTGGAAATCTTTGAGTATTTGGACTTGAAGAGTCAGATTTCTAAGTAACAATCAAATCAATCTATGAATAGTACCAAGAAAAAATAAGAAATAGTCTCATCCTATGAAACTATATCAGTACTTGCATTTACTGAAGACTGTACCCATTTTCCTTTGAGGAACTGAGGAACAGAGAGCTCAGAAGATTTACTCAGGGGACATTCCATGGAGGTTTCAGAGCTGAGACATGAGTGGGTCCTTTGAATTAAAAATTATGTTTTTTATTCCAAGTTATTTCCTCTTTAAGAGTACAACACCCTATATACATGCTATTAATATGCAAAAATCTTGTATCTCAACCCTCTACTCTGTGAAGCCAACCAGTTATCTCATTTAGAAGAAACTAGAAAACAAGTTTATTTTTGAGAGACTCAAAAGCAACCATTAATTTCCAAAATGTCTTGACTATGTCTGCTTCTCTTCATCTCTGACTGCCACCATAGTCTAACATATCATTATTTCTCTTTTGATTTCCTATACTAAACTTCTACCTAAGCTCTCTGCTCCCACTTTTGTCCCAGCACTTATACCTTCTACCCCAATCCCATTGAATTTTCACACAGCAGCTAGTGTCCCTTCTGAAATCCAACTTTGGTCATATGAATATCTTGTTTAAACCTCCCCATTATTTTGTAATAATGATCAAAATCCTTAATCTGATTTTCAAACCCTGAGTGAGTTCTTTCCTCCCCCTCACCCCCCACATACTCCAAACTTACTTTGCACAAGCATCTTATTGACTCAGTCACAGTGGTTTCTGGACTTTTCAAAGTGGTATGCTCAGTCTTGCTGCCTCAAAGTCTAGATGAATTCCTTTTACTTGAAATGCTTTTTGTCATCCATTTCCTTCCTGTGCCTTCTTCACTTAGTTAGCTTCCATTTATTTTTGTCTAGTCCCATCTTAAATGTCATCTCTCAGAAAAGTTTTTCTTGCCCCTTGAAAACTTAGGTCAGTTCCCTTGTATTTTCTTTCATAGCACTTATGACTCCCTATTATAATTATGTGCTTATTAATGTGATCATTTCTTAATCTATCACCACCATGAGACTGTCGTCTTCCCAAGCCTTAGGGCTGTTTTTATTCACTGATTCTTCACTAGTACCTTGCAAGTGGATAAGTATATATTGAATCAACAAATAAAAAAGAAGACTATATGAATTTACTGGTGGCTTTTGTATTAGCATTATTCCAAGCCATTGTTTCTGAAGGCCTAATAATCTTAGGACCATTGCATTAGTATTACCAGATATCTGTGTTACAGTATAGGTTACTAGTCTTGGCCCATGGTTACCCTACTGAGTCAGACTCTCTGGGCATAGGGCTCCACATCAAATTGGTAATTCTGATGTGCTGCTTAGTGTGTGGATCACTCAGCTAAGCAATATTTCCAGCAGTCACAACATGTATAACTACAGAAACTCCAAATTCAATTTCTTTGCAGAAGAGTAATTAAGTATAAAATTATTCAAGTATCCTGTATAAATATATATGATTGATTACAAGGCCAGGTTTACATATTAACAACATTAAATTAATAAGATTTGACTGCTGTCCTTGGAAGAGATCACAAACCAGTAAATGAAATAGATTTATCGTCAGACAAATTATGATACATGGAAATACACTTTTCTGCCCAGAGATAGGACCTATCGATCTGATTAGAAAGGATAAAGTAAAATCTTTGAGGTATTAGGACCTTAACTTGAATTGAAGAGTAAGAGATGAGTAAGGAGTGAGACAGAGATTTCTAGGAAGATAAAGTAGTTCAACATTATAGAATCATGAAAGGGGAAGGCTGCCTCAGGAACTAGCGATAAGAGGTAGTTTGTAAAGAGCATTGTAAACCAAACCAAGGAATTTGAATATTAAAATTTTTAGAATATAGTAACATTTAAAAAGACAAAGATATTTTCTTTTAGACTTAGTAATGAATAAATAGATCTTAGCTTATTTCAGAAACTTAGTTTTAGTTATTTCTTCTGCTAACTCTGAAACAAGTTACCATCTAAATTGAAAAATACATTTGTCAACATGAATATTTTTTTTCCTACATATAGGAAACTGAAACATGAGTCTTCTAAATTCTCTATGTGAAATGTCATGTTAGAATTTAAATTAATATTTAAAGTATTTATACAAAAGCATAATTTGTAGTCTTCAAAATTGTAATACTTTATATGAATTTTTATCTAGCTGTAGAAAATATACATTTGATAATTATTGACCTAGAAATGTATCACAGTTGTTAACTGGAAAAGGTTCTATAAACAACAGAATAGATATGCCCTAACTTAATAGTTTTCAAGTCTACTTATACTTTAAAAAACCTAGAAAGCTTTTAAATTAATTGATAGTAGGTATTCAGTATATATTTCTTCTGGTGATTTAGAGTTTCAGAGACTAACAACAAATAATAACATCTGTATTAACTATAATAATCTGCTAACATCAGGAAGAGATAAAGATACCATAAAGGAAATCTACACTAATATTTTCTCAAAACTATGGTGTCTCTACAAACACACTCCTAGTTGTAAATTCTTAGACTCTTTTACCTAACTAAAGATCTTAAGATATCTCCATAATAATGTTTGAATTTCCAGGGTTTTTTTGCGGGCAGAAATATTTGTGATTACTTCAAAAATTGCAAAAGAAAATTATATACACTATATTTTGCAATGCTTCATCTCTTGCAAAATTATAACTAATCATTGTATTAACTTTTAACATTTTTTTCTTTGTATTTTTATGTGCAAATATCAGCACTTAGTATTACAATGAAAAAATAAAGAGGAGCATTGATTGAATGAATTTATTTCTGTAAGAACCACTGTTGAAGGTCAAGCTTGCCACATGTTATTATGTTAGTGGTTCTGCCTTGATGTGATATATGATCTGATTACTATGTGTTAGATTAATATTCACTCCTGAAGCTGTACCAAAGCTTTCCGACTCAACTTACCTGCCTTCTAAAAATCATATTTAATCCTTTGAGCTCCATCCCCCTCCAAATTTGCAAGCAATTTTCCTCTCTCTGACAGAGCTTGGGCATCTTAATTACAGTATTTAAAAACCACAGTCCTAACAGCAGACATGTTTTCTGGTATAGAAAGCATGGATAGAGTCAGAGAATTTAACTTCTAAGTGGTAATAAATAGTTGTATATCTCTATACATTTTGGCTCTTGATTTTCTTCTGCCTAATGGGAATAATTTATGCCCTTATTTAATTCACAGAGTTACAGTGAAAATACAGGACTCTACATATGTACAGTGATGTTAAATAATATGGTACTTTCAGCCCCTGTTCACTTGGCATCCACCCATTTAGTAAATATTTTTTGTGAGTACATCGTGGTGATTAAAATCATGGCTTTGAAGTCAAACCTTACTATTTTTTCCTAGTTGTATGACCTTTTGAAATTAATTTTCTCTCTCCAATTCCCAGTTTTATCAGAAGTAAAAGTGACTACTAATATGTACCTTAATAAATTGCTGTGAAAATATAATAGGACAATATATGTTAAATGCTTAGCTTGGTATAAAATGGTGGGAATTCAGTAAAGATAGCATGCAAGCATGTACAGGAAAGAGTTAGCATAGCAAGCCTGGTCTTTAGAAGGGCTGGTCCTTGAGTGGCTCCAGGAATCTTGGCCTTGGAATGTTGGGTATACTGATGAGGTTGCTGTACCACCCTGTCTAGACTGTTTGTACAGCCAATGTGATTTATGGTGAACATCTATTTTCCTTCTTGAAATCTCAAATTTGGATAGCTGTGCTTATGTGACCAACTCCCAATAAAACCTTGGATTCTGAGTCTCAATCAGACTTTCCTGTGTAGAAATAGTGTCTGTTTCAGTGGTGGAAGAAGGAGAGCATTGTGTGTGGCCCCTTTAAGGACTACATAGGAAGCCTGAGATGGGATTTCTCCAGACTTTCTGCCAACTGTCTTTTTTCCCTTGAGTTGGTTGTATATTCTCTCTCTGTACTGATCCACAGCTATGAGCATGACTGCCTCTGAGTCTTCTGAGTTCTAGCACATCACCAAATATGAGAGTGGTCTTGTGACCTCTCCCAACTTAAGTAGTGGGAATGGTGGAATTTGCTAGAACAATCTCCACTCACTGAAACATAACAGGAATGTTCTTTGGGGCAAAAGAAGAGGGATGCCAAAGCCCTGCTCCCTGAATATCTATGGAATCACCCATATATGAAATAGCAGCTGGATTGTGATTTGTTTGTTATAAGAGGTAAAAGTTATCAATAAATTTTAAAATGATAAATCTAATCCCAGAGTTGGCTCAATGGATCCCTTGGTTTCTTTTTTGCTAAGCCAGCTAGGGTGAATAAAAGTAAAACAAAACAAAACAAAAAGAACAGAACAGAAAAGACTCAGAAATTTCTAAGGTTGTACTCTTTAAGATGGGAAGAAGAAACTCATATTTTATGAGTGCATCTGTATTTTACAGAATTAAATTAGTATTAATGTGAAGCAAAATTTTGTTGAATAAATGCATATTTTAAGCCCTACTGCAAGCACTAAGAAAAGAACTTTTAGAAAGTAGGAAAAAAATCAACAAAAATATTAAAATGTTATACTAGATATCTGCTTAATCCTACCCTCATATAAACACCTACCCTTGGAAGATATGCCTAAACATAATTGCTTTTGTAAGACTTTGGAATTATAAAAACATAAAACTGAATTATATAAAGATAATATAAGTTAAAATTTTAACTATAATAATATAGACAATATAAAACAAATTAATCAGTAGTTTTCACAAAATTCATATAATCCTTAAATATAAATTTAGATCCATCCATAGCATATACATGAATTAAAGATCTTGAAATTATTATTTAAAAATAAAATTACAATTTTATAGCTGCAAGAGACATTTACAACAAGTTCATTTGCAGATAAAGGCTATCTGAGGATATCTGAGCATTGATAAAATCAATTTGTCCTATTCCACTGCTTTTTCCAGAAAAATATGTACCTCTTGCTTCATAATAAACAGGTCCCACAGGGGTGGGGAACCTCTGGCCTCAAGGCCACATGTGGCCCTAGAGATCCCCAAATGCGGCCCCTTTACCTAATCCAAACTTCACAGAAAAAAATCCCTTTATTAAAATTTGGATTCAGTCAAAAGGCTGCACTCAAGGATCAAGAAGGCCACATGCAGGTTCACCAGGCTCTTTGCCAAATGGTTAATCATATGCAAACCTCTTTGCCTCTAAAAACAGAAAAAAGCTGCTTTTCAAATAATCTTGAGAAATTGTTCATATTGAAAATAATAAAATAATAAAGCCTTAATATCCTTTTTAATAAAGTTCAGATCTTACAAATTAGATTGAAATATTCTATCTAATTTAGCACTAAGCAAATGCTAAACACTGGCTGCAACTCTTCAGCAAAGTCTTTAATGTAGAACTCAAAAAATTATCTCTAACAATTTATAGCATTCTTCACCTTTAAGACTTTTTAAGAACATTAATTAAGATATAAATTTCCCTTTTGAGCTAAACCTGCATGAGCATTCATAACTTGAACTTCATAAGGCAAGATAATTTGGAGTTGGTATGAGAGGAGCAGTTTGTGTGAAGATATACTCTAGCTCAGATTCATAATGAAACACCATTCAGAATGTGACAATTAATAAATCACAGTTTTCAGTGTTATCCTTCAGGTAGATGACCCTGTTCAGTTGGGTTATCACTCATGTAGTTTCCTGCCAAAAAAAGATTGGCTCTTGAGAGTTGTAAAGTTCAAGAGGCTGAACAAAATATAAAGGAGGGGAAGAGAAAAAAGGAAAGTTTTAGAGTGTTTGTGAAGCCCCTTCTAGTATGCTTGGATGCAATCAGGGTGAGAACTATGCATTTCACTGTGACTCCAAATAAAAGAAGACTTTCCTGGTGATCACCAGTACACCAGAATGTACTTATGGGTAGGGTGGAGTGCTTCTCAGCCACACTGTGATTACTCTTTAGCTTGTCCAGAAATAATTTTTAGTTTTTAACTTTAAAAAGAAATTGTTGAATTGTATTTACATCAAATAGGTTAACTAATAGAATTCCATATTTGAAATCTTTAGAAACTTCTAAGATTTCAAAATACCACATAGAAACATTATTGCTAGGTGACTGCCATCATTACCTTTATTACCAGACTGGCAATTAAATACTAAAATTTTAAAACATTAGGAAACTTGTGTTGATGTTTTTGTCTTTAAAAGAGAAGTAGAAATAAAGAGAATGTAAATGTTGAGAAAGATCTTAGACATCATCTACTCTTAAATCTTTATTTTTTATTTCCTACATAAGAAAGGGAGGGAGAGAGGGCGAGAGACAGAGACAGAGAGAACAAATGGAGAGTTGAGAGGTTAATTGAATTTTTCAAGATGACACAACAAACTTCACAAAGCCTTTTTTCCCTTATATAATGTCAGGGTCTCAGAGCAGTAACTGACATTCGTATACATTTCTTTGGCAGTAGAATGACAAAACAAGCCTGATAATCCCTGCCACACAAAGATATTCTAAATCCAGTTTAGATAAGAATGGAATAAAAAGAGGAAAAAATGTTAAAATTTATGTCCAGAGTATAAGCAAGTAGACACAGTCAATACATTGGTAATATTAATGAAAGGTAGACTTTTTTGCTTAGTTCTTTTTTGAGATAGGTAATATAGGTGAGATTGACAGTATTTACATAATAAATGCTCAGAGTATTATCATTGATAGTATCACTGCTGCTATAGGACTCCCAGAGTAGCTGTTTCCAACTTTCTTTATGTCTATAACTGAAATGTAAAAAATTGTTAATACTGAAAGGTTAGTATTAGTTTTAGCATCTAAGGTACTCCTTCTTTCCTTTCTTCCTTTCTTCATTCTTTCCCTCCATCCTTCTTTCTTTTACTTTTTTCAGCTTTTTGAAGTATCACTGACAAAAATTGTGTATATTAAAGATATATAGCTTGATGTTTTGATGTATTTACAAGTTTTAAAATGATTACAATGATCAAGCTAATTAATGTACCCATCACCTCACATAGTTATCTATATGAATGTGTATGGTGAGAATAATTAAGACATGCTCTCTTAGCAAATTTCAAGTATACACTACATTATTGTAACTATAGTCTCCAGACTGTACCATATGTCTCCAGAACTTATTCATCTTGTAACTGCAAATTTGTACCTTTTGATCAACATCTCCCCATATCCTCTGCCCCTAATCTTTGGTAACTAATATTCTACTCTGTTTCTATGAGTTTGACTTTTCAGATTCTACATACATGTGAGACCATATAGTATTTCTCTTTCCATGTCTGGCTTATTTCACTTAGCATAATGTCCTCCAGGTTCATCCACAAGCAGTATTTCCTTCTTTCTTAAGGCTGAATAATATTTCATTGTGTAAGTATGTGTAGACCTCATTTTCTTTATCCATTCATCCATTGACAGCTTTGTTATCATGAAAGGGTATTGAATTTTGTCAAATGTGTTTTCTGCATCTGTTAAGATGAACATATGATTTCTGTCCTTCGTTTTGTTAATGTGGTATTTCAACATATTGATTCGCATATATTGAACCATCCTTGTATCCTAGGGATAAATCTCACTTGACCATGTTGTACGATCATTTTAATGTGCTGTTAAATTTAATTTGCTGGTATTTTGTTGAGGAGTTTTGCACCTATATTCATCAGAGATATTGGCCTATAATTGTCTTTTATGGCAGTGATCTTATTTGGTTTTGGTATCAGAGGAATACTGGCCTCATAAAATAAGTCTTGGAGTTTTTTCTCTTCTTCTCTTTTTTTGAAGTGTTAGGGAAGCACTGGCATTAATTTTTCTTTGAATGTTTGGTAGAATTCAGCAGTTAAGCCATCGGGTCTATGACTTTCTTTACTGGAAGACTTTATTACTGATTCAATCTTCTTATTAATTATTAGTCTGTTCAAGTTCTCTATTTCTTCATGATTCAGTCTTTGAAGGTTATATCTATCCAGGAATTTATCCATTTCTAATAAGTTTTCCAGTTTGTTGAGATATAATTATTGATAGTAGTCTCTTGTGATCTGTATTTCTGTGATATCAGTTTTAATGTCTGCTCTTTCATTTTTATTTTATTTATCTGAATTTTCCTTTTCTCCTTAATATAATTAAAAGTTTTTAAATTTTTATTTATCTTTTCCAAAAACACCTCACAGTTTTATTGATCTTTGTTATTGTTTTTCTAGTCTCTGTTTCATTTATTTCTGCTCTAATTTTTATTATTGCCTTACTTCTACTAATCAGGCTATGTTTGTTCTTTTTCTTCTTTCTTGAGGTTTATACCTATGTTGTCTATTTGAAATCTTTCTTCGTTTATAATCTAAATTTTTGTTACCATAAACATCCGTCTTAGAACTGCTTTTGCTGCATCTCATAAGTTTATGTATGTTGTGCTTCTGTTTTTGTTTGACTCAAAACGTTTTCTTAATTTCCTTTTTGATTTCTTCTTTTACCCATTTCTTCTTTTACCCATTGGTTGTTAAGAATGTGTTGTTTCCAAATATTTGTGAATTTTCCAAAATTCCTCCTGATATAGATTTCTCATTTCATACTGTTGTGGTTTAGTGGCACTTGATGTGACTTCAATCTTGTTATTTTTGTTTAGCCTTGTTTTGTGCATTAACATATGATCTATCTTGGACAATATCCCATGTATACTTGAGAAGAATGTGCATTTTCTCCAGTTGGATGGAATGTTCTGTATGTGCCTGTTAGGTACATTTGGTCTAAAGTGTAGTTAAAGTCCAACGTTTACTTATTGATTTGTTGTTTGAATGATCTCCACACTGTTGAAAGTGAGATATTAAAGTTTCCTACTATTATTGTATTGTAGTCTATCTCTCCCTTCATATGTATTAATATTTCTTCATATATTTAGGTTGTCTAATTTGGCGTCATACGTATTTATAACTCTTGTTGAATTGACCACATTATCATTACCTAATTACTTTCTTTGTCTCTTTTTTCATCATTATTTCACCATCTCTAAAGACAGCAGCACTTTTACCTGCATTTTTCAAGGAGTGGTTTCATGAGCTCTCAGCCTAAGATGGTGCTGGCAGAGATTTCTATGTTGATGCCGAGCTAAGGGGATATTTCCAAGAAGTAGGTCCTAGAGCCTTTAAAGTAACCATTCTTTAAAGAATTACCTCACCATCAATCACCATCACTTCAAGAACGGTAACCCTTTTCACCATCCTTTAGCCTTGTTTTGTGCATTAACATATGATCTATCTTGGAGAATATCCCATGTATACTTGAGAAGAATGTACATTTTCTCCAGTTGGATGGAATGTTCTGTACAACATTAAAGATTGGCTTCAGAGGGTAAAATCTTCACATATGGGTGGTTGTGAGAGTAGTGACTGGGTGGGATGCGGTCATTCTGGCTCTAATAAAGGTGCAACAGTATAGACTTCATGGAGCTCTATTGGCTTTGTTTGGCATCAATGAAGATTGGCAGGGTTTTGAGTGATTAAGTTTTTGGGTGTCCACAGCTGTGGTGAGTGCTTTTGCTGTCTTTGGTATTGAAGGCTTCTAGGATCCTCCTGAACTCTTTTTCTCCTATGTAGAAGTTGTGGCTGAGGGGATCACTCTTGGCACAGGGTCCCCAAAGAAATGGAGATCTACAAATGTTAAACAATACAAAATAATTTTTTTCAGAAAGCTTAGGAAGCTATAAGAGAACACAGAGAGACAACTCAAAAGCCAGGGAGCTGATGGCTAGAGTGTAGGCATATATGGAGCTAAAGCGGCTCTGGGGTCTAGAGCGTCAGTGCTCCCACATTGATAGTGGCTCCAATATCTTAGGCATGGGTGCTTGGGGAGTAGAGCTTGGATCTGGAGAGTGGGCTTGTGCAGAGCTACCTCTGTTCCAGCACAGGCACATGTGGATCAACAGTGGCTCTGAGGTCCAAGACATAGGCTAGCTTGCTGTGCAGTTACTTCTATGTTTGAGGTATGGGGTGCTCACTGACTAGCATCAGAACTTGGATCCAGAGCACAAGTGCATTCAGAGCAACCATGGTTTCAGGGCCCAGGGTAAAGGCAGCATGCAAAGGCAGTGGCAGTGGTATCTGAAGTGTGGGTGTATATGGTGCAGCTGCAAAGCTGAGATCTTCAGCTGACATGGACAAGTAGGAAATATCCAAAATTCAGGGTCTGGGACACTTGCAGGGTTGTGGGTGTGGTGGCCCTGGTCCCTGAGTGGCATAACAGTGGTTCCTTTATTGTGACCCGTGTTCCCCAGGCAATCTGCAGCAGCAACAGCTATTGGTTACCTTAATGGTGAAAGTTGCTGGTGTCCTCTGCAAAGCAGGTCGCTGGGACTATGGTGGCACTCACTGCATGGCTGATACTAATAGCATCCACCCTTCTTTGTGCCTAGCTGTCTCCCAATATGTCAGGTATATCTATCTTCCTAGAAATCCTTTCTGTGTAGTTATTCTTCATTTTTTTTTCCCACTGTGTTGCTTCTGGTTCTTAATCGGATGCTTGAACTTTCCCAAGGCTGTATTTATTTGTAGATAGCTACCAAATTCTTATTTTCTGTGGGAGATATGAAGGTTGGTATCTCCTCCTTTACCATCTTGCTGACATTATTCTCTAAGGTACTTTTAAAAGTAGGAACAAGAAACTTTTCTGAATGCTTACAATGCTCTGTATTACCAAAATGTTTATTAATCTGAAGTATAATTGGGATTAATAAATATTATAATTCCTGTAGCATTCAATCAGAAAATAACTCTAAAAATGTACTAAAAAATCAACCAAAGAACTAAAATGACATACTAGACATTTACTTAGTCCTAACGAAGAAAGAAAGGATCAAATACTTCATAAGATATAAAGAAAACAAAACAACAAAAGGTGATTGTGCATCCAAGTATATCAAGATGTGAATGAATAAGCAGAGATTATCAGAATAAAAATAAAAAATCAAGATCCAAATGCATGTCATCTATTAAAAAAGTGCCAAGTCAAAAAATCACAGAACATATTAGAAAATATTTTCAACTGGTTGTAAAATGTCAACATATCAAAATTTGTGGGATGCAGATAAGACTATGCATAAAGAAACATCTAGCTTTTAAATACTTATATTAGGAACAAAGAACCTCAAATCAATAATCTAAAATTTTCTATTAAGAGATAACAAAAAATTGAGAAATATCAACCTAGAGTACACATATAATAAGATATGAAATATAAAAGAATAATGTTGAAATCAACTAAAAAGAAATAGACAAAAAAAAGACAAAATCAATGGAACCAATACTTGGTTCATTGAATGATGAATAGAATTTATGCATCTTTATCTATCTTGCCCAAGAAAGAAGACATATATTATCAAAATCATAAATAAAAGAGCCACATTCCCGTGATTTATAGAGCTTTATATTTCAAAGGTAAACCTCAATCAACTTCATAAGGGGTTATGGGACAGAGAGAAATTAGACAGAAATAAAATCAGGAATCTGTAGGTTAATACTAGGCATTCATGAGCATTTTTGTTCTCTCATTGGAGAAAGTGGAGGGCTTGATGGCAAGACTTAATACTTCCTCAAGGGAAGCTTCATAGTACATTTAGTACATTCCACTAATTTAGTTTGGATGATGTTTTAATAAGTTTAGGCTTGTTTTGTGTACACATTTCTTGTTTTCCACAAGAAATCATTGAAAAATAAAACACAGGCACTTAAAAAATGGTTTAGTTAGCTAGACAATTTAATCAATAAAATGTTGACATTCCTATTGATTTTGGCATTATATTGGTGTGTTTTAATCCTTTTATTTTCTGCAGAAAGAAACTCCACTCAAAGTTGACATATTTTAAGGAATATTAAATCATGATCTCTTCACATCCTCCAGAAAGGGCATCCTGAAGAATAAACTCTGTGATAAGTGATTTAAAACAACCTATACCAACAGGATTAAAAAGAACTTAATTCACTATGTGAATTTTACACCCAGGATCTTGATTAGCTCAAATCCAAAGCTCTTATCAGCCACAGAGAATTCACTTTTAAAATTTAAAGACACTCATGATTTCACTAATTAAAAGTACACTTGCCACTAAAAAGACGGCAAGGATAGTCCAGAACTTGATGAAGATTATAAGCAACTCAAAGTTAGGCTTAATATAATGTTGATTTTTTTGTAACTTCAAGAATTAATTAATTATTGCTTGACTGAATGTATAAATGGATGAGTATATAAATAAGTAAAAGTGAAGGATCACTCTTTGTAGAGTAAAATTGTATTTCTTCCTGATTTACATTCAGATTTTAAACATAATTTTCAAATTCTTCTTTCTGATTTTATCTCATTAATTTCAAGTAATATTACTACTTTAGGTAGATGCATATATATGTTTATAATCATGCCTCATAACTTTTTCTCTAAGCATTTTCCTATTTTTTTGATTGTGCTAGAATTTGACTATTCTAAGAATCATATCTGATGTTTTTAGATTACATAGGCAGGGCTGTGAAATATGTGGCTAGATAGAAGCAGAATGGTCCTAAAGAGACCCTAGAAGATAGGCTGTCTAGTAATTGGTTGACTGGAGTTTGATAATTTTTCTTTCTCTAAGGGCCCAAGAAGACATATTAACTTTCTAGAAGACTGAGTGATACATGGCCATTATATCTAAGCTCAACTTCATCTAAGCTCCCCAAATTTTCATGCACAGCTGATATTTATACCCCGATACCCTGGTGTCTAAACTTTGCTCTATTTAGTTCATGTATATAAGTCATTCCTAACACTTGTATTATAAGAAGGCTGAAATGAGATGAAGAGAGTTCTTCTCAATAGGACTCTAAACTCTAAACTCCAAAAAGCTACCTGTCCAGCAGCATACACATAGTTCAGTTTTATACCAGGAGCTAAGAATAAGAAGCAATAGGTCCATTCACCAGATACAGAGTACCCAAAAAGCCCTGCTTTAGTGCAACAGATGACTTGATCAGACTTTTTTTTTAACTTCCTTGGGCTGTTTTTGTTTTTTTTTTTCTTATCAATACTGTCCTATTTAGATATTTGGAGGGAACAACGAATGAAAGATCAATGTCAGTGCTAACATGGCTTATAGCTTGTCTAAGAATCTAATTGAAATGAAGAGCACGGAATTCTTATTCAGATGACCTAGTCATAGATGCTAAATGACAAGTGACCATGTGCCTTCTCTTTTTACTATATGATTTTTTCCTAAGAAAATTTATGTAATATATACTGGGACTTATGAGATCTGTGTGGGCTTGTTATGCCAAATTAAGATAATCAGTCCCTTTGGTATTCTTCCATAAATCATAGCTTAGTTAATAATTGTATAATTGATATATAAATCTATAAAACTGTATATGCAAAATTTATTCATTAAAATACTATTATATTATATCTATATCTTCAAACAAATGCTAACTTTTAAAGAGATCACATTTTGAAATTATTCTACTCATATATAAAACATTTAAAAAACTTTTTAAAAGAAATATCTCCCATATTATTTTATGAATCACAGAACTGTTGTACCATTACTTCATAGTAGCTCTTACTTTTGTAGTGGTAGTATCATATTTAATCATCTACATTGTGATTAAGTTATTAGTTTGGATAAAAAATCAAATTTCCTATAAGAAGAAGAATTTGTCCTCATTAAGAGTATAGCTAAGAAAGTATTACAAGCTTAAGGCATTTCTAAATATAGACCAATAGCAAGACTCTTGTGGTAATTTTGTGAATATTCTCTTTATAAACCATGTAAATGCAATAAGAGATACTTCCTTATTGTTGCTAATCAGAGTTCTCCTGCTACTACTGCTTTGGGAGTTGCCACCATGAAAGATAGAACCAGGAGACTACTCACCACCTTTGCAGCAAAAAATGAAGTCCTCACTTCTCACTTATTGCAGTTCCCTGACAGGAACTGTGGAAGCACCCTTGCTACTAGGCCAGAGTCTGAACTTCCCTTCCTTACTTGCCCTTAACTCTGTTTGCCTTAGAAAGTTCTTCAGGCTGCATTTACCTATGGAAAACAGAGCCCACACATGGTTACAGTTGAAATTCTTTCCCTGAGATCTTTATGTGAATCTGTAGATACACATAAATTCAGGGATAAGAAGACAGTTCACATAATTTTACACCCCCAGGTATACGTGAATCATAGATCTAATACAGCTGTGAATTTTAAGTTTATAGGATTTATACTACATTTCCAAAAATTACAGGAACCCCCTTTTCAGACAGTGTTCTGAATGTTTTACATGTATTACCATATTTAATATTCCAAACCATACTTTATAGAAAGTATTAAAATACACAGATGCAAAAACCAGAGAATAGAGAGTTTAACTTAAAGCTAGTTAAATGGCAGAGCCAGAATTGAAAATTCAACATTCCAGCTCTTGAATAACCATTTTTAATCATTATGCTATACTAACATACAATATATGTAAATTGTTATTACAAAAAAATGAACAAAGTAGAGCCATTTTGATGCTCAAGAAATATTATAATTCCATCTTTCAGGAAACATGGTATCTTTGCATTTTCTGGCTCTTTTGTGTGTGCTACTTCCATGTAGTTCTGGTAAATAAGTTCTGTGTATTGTTTTTAGGCCTGATATTTACTTGCCTCTGTGAGACTTCTTTACAGCAGAGAGGGATATATTAAAGATGGTGGATACTTCATCTGTGTTGGTTCCTTACTAACTACAATGTGAATATTGAGCATCACTTATTAAAAATACCTGTCAATCTTTCAGGAAATTATACTTGAATAAAAATCAAAATGGCATGGCTTTAAGATACATGCATGTCTTAAATTGGGAGCTAGTTACTAACAATAGTAAAATCTAAACATATTACATGTTTCTGATATGAGTATAGCAAAAAATATGTCAATAAAACATGTAAGCAATAAATGTTAATCATCTTAGAAACTGTCATAGGAATTAAATGACAACATAAATATTTTTATCATATATTATTTTATATTTATTTCACAATTTCATTTTCTTAGTACCCTGCTAACAAATGATTTCTTGTTTCCTTCACCATTGTTAAGTAAAGATTAAAAAATGTAATGACAAAAGACAAAATATAATAGGTAAATAGTTTATTATTAATACTAGAGGACCAGGTCACTTAAAACACAACAAAATTTTTTTCTGGAATGATATAACTTAATGCATCAACAAGCATGGGCACCCAGCATATATACTCATTATTGGTCTAGGAATTAGGACAAATTAAAAATATTTTTAGAAAAATAAACCAGACACTCTTAAGATTTTTTCAAATCACATTTTATCTATAAATATTAGCTATGATGCCTCTCTGATAGGAAAAAAAAGTTTCTAGAGCCAATAATTCTATCACTAATAAGTCAATATATCCATGTCTTTTGAAATCTTCTATTACCTGTTGGTTCTAATTAATTTTAAAATGCAGTATGTTTTTGTTTAATTTTAAAATTTTAGGTTTATATAAATTATAATCAAATAATTTTTCTATAATGAAGTAAAATAAAATGTATTTTCTTCCCCAAGGAGGACAAATAATTCATAAATGTTTATGTTTTATCACTAGGGATGACTAATTAGAAATATATCAAAATTCCTTTAGCTACTTAAACATATATTTTATGGGAAAATATCCATGGAGAATTTTTTAAAATATTTTTGAAGACTGATACATTTTCTCATAACATGCAGTTTATATAGAGTAATAGTTTTCACTTTTTGAGGTTATCTGTCAGTTAATAGTTTTTATGGACAGAGATAATCTAAGTCTTGTCACTGGTAAAATTCTGGACACTATATTCATCCAAATAAGATAATAAGTTCAGTTTTCCAAAGGAAAACTGCTGGCAAATAAACATTATATGTATCAGGCTTTCTAATTCCACAGGGAAAATAATTACTGTGTTTACTGTGCAAATAAGAACACCTCTCCAATTCTCCCACAGCTCTGTTGTTATTTGGAAGCAAGAGCTTTATGTATTGCTACCAAAGCTATTTCCTTAAATTATTTTTACAACATTTACACTTAAATACAGTGAAGTATATTCTGCTTTTTACTTTTTTAGAGAGAAACGTATGGCAATAAGAGTAAAATTGATGAAGCTGGTCACGTGCTCCGCTTACTAAGGAAATATTTCTGCAATTAGTAGAATTAAAGAGAAGAGAAAATTGAATTGACTTGTGCTAAGTTATAGAAATGTGAATATTGAGCATCACTTATTAGAAGAAGTTATAGTCACCCAAATGTATTTATTATTAGATAATCATATGATGAAAAGGAAAATTATTAAAAAACAATTTTAAAATGAGGTTTGAAAGAGAGGAAATATCCTCCCAATTTATCTCTTTGGAAGGCTTCAATTTTATTCTTTTCTTTAATAGTAAATGGAAAACATCATTTCCCTTTTTATCCTTGTCTCCCTCTGACTTAATTTCTTTTTTGTTTACAGGCAGTATATGGAAGAACGAAGAAGAGGAAGAAAATTGATACTTAAATTGTAAGTAGAGGTTGTTTAGGGACAAAAACATGAGGGGGAAATATCATTCTGCTATCTGTACTCTACCTCAATCATGAAGAAATGTTATTTTGAAAATTGCTACATTTATAATCAATGTGTTCATCCACTCTGGATTTTCACACAATGAAATTTAAAAATATATAATGTGGGAGTTCTTTATATATGAAATATTATAAAATAAAAATTTATCAGTGGAACAGCCAAAGCAGGCCTGCCTCCTAGCTTTGGTAGCCTGAATTGGGAATAAAGGGAAGGACTCCCGCTTTCTGTCCTATAAGAGCTTCTGTAGTTTTAGAGAAATTAAAACATCTAAAATATTATCCAAATGATAACTAATACAGATTGCTTGCTGAATAAATAATAGCCAAAGTATATCCTGTGAGCCCAGAAGGCTTGTTCTCTTGGGTCATTCTGCCTGTTTAAATCTAATTCTCAAAATGCATAGTATATTGATTTTACAAATTGGCTTTAAAATCATCCATCCCTGAATTTAAGAACCAATAATATTACTTCCCAGATATAAAAACTTGGACATTGTATATCTTCTCTAAATTTTAGCTGCCTTATTTTCAAAATAGAGATATCGATAGTAGATAGTACTAATTGGATTTTTGAAGAGTCAAATATGATAATTGTAAAAAGGTTTATCTCAGAGCCTCACGCATAGCAAATACTCAAATAAATATTAACTTCTATCATAATTAAGATAGGATGACTCTGTTTTATTTACTGCCAGACTTGATTTCATTCCAGATGAGCCAGTACTATATGTGTAAAAGGGAAACAGATATACGTATATTGGATCACTACAATTACATAATGGTTTAGATATCTATGCTTAGGTCAACAAATGCTTCTCAAGGAACAATTAATTATCCATTTTTAGTTTCCTTGTTCCTGAGTTATGCTATCACTTATCCAATGGTGGTCAGCCAATCAGATATATAGTGAATTAGTAAAGATTCTCCAGAGAAATAGAATGGAGAGGGAGAGAGAGAAAGATTGATTTTGTGTGTGTTTATTATAAAGAATTGGATGCATGATTATGGAGGCTGGGGGATTCAGATCCAGAAGAATAGGTAGTATAGTTCCAGTCCAAGTCCAAGTCCAAAAGCAGAAGATCAACATACCAGCTCTAAGAAAGTGAGGCAGAATGAGTTAATTCTTTCTTACTCAGTCTTTTATTTTATACAGGCATTCAAAGGATTGGACAAGGCCCACTCACATTGGAGATAGCAATCTATTTTACTCAATCTGTAAATTCAAATGTTAATCTCATCCAGAAACACACCTAGAAATAATGTTCAATGAAATTTCTGTATATCCTGTGGCCCAGTCAAGTTGACAACACAATTAACCACCTACAGTAACTGGAAACCCCATATTTCCTACTATTTGCTTCCTTTCTCCCTGGCTTCTATACTCAGGGCTTATTTTTAATAAGAAATAAATCAGCTTGAAATATTCACAGTTGTTATGGTTTAGATGTGGTTTGTCCCTGCCAAAACTCAGGTTGAAATTTAATTGCCAATATAACCCTGTTGGGAAATGGGGCCTAGTGAGAGGTGTTTGGGTCACGAGGATGAATCTGTCATGAACAGAGTAATATCATCTCATGGGAGTGAGTGAGTTCTTGTTCTTTCAGGAATAGATTAGTTGCCTGAAGAGTGGGTTTTTTATAAAGCAAAATTCCTCCTCATCTTTGGACCCTTTCTTTGAACATACCCCTTACTCTTTCTGCTTCCCTGCCATGTCTTGAAACAGGACATGACCTTCAGCAGAAGCCAAGCAGATGCTGGTGTCATGCTCTTGGACTTCAGTCACTAGAATCATGAGCTAAATAACCTTTTTTCAGTATAAATCACCCAGCCTCAGGTATTCTCTTATAGCAATACTACAGGGGCTAAGACACATAGTCATGTCTTAGATTAATGTATCCTACTTAGTATTTATATGGAATTTCCATAGAAAGTGGTATTTTCTAATATATCAAATAACCATAGGCCAGTCATTTTATGAAGCAACATTTAATTGAATGTTTATTTGCACTAGACTTTCTTTGTATCAGTGAAACAGCACATCAGAGCTAAAAACGTTTTAACACATTTAAAAGACAGAGAATCTGGAAATCTTGGTTATTCAGATTATATGCAAAATATTCACTTTTGGATCTTTTGGAAAAAAATCTGCATCCCAAATAGTTGGCTTTCAATTTATCAGATATGAAAATTAAAAGAAACTAATTGATATTAAAAATGAGCCTTTGATGAATATAAGCTGGAGTAAAAATGTAGTGAATTCAAAATTTATGAATTCAGATCAAATATTCACTTATTTGTGAAATGGTAGTTTATTTCATTTAATAGTACATATATTTTTTATATATTCTTAACAAATGTTTTAGATTTATAACATTTTAGAGATGTACTAGAAAGGGAGTTTTAGTAGCAGTCTAATTTAATTCCCTCATTTTGCAATATAATAGGTAAATCTTAGAGATTTATGAGAGATGCCCTAGGTCACAAAATGAACTTGAGGCAGAGCCTAAATTGTCATCTACACCACCTGATTACCAATTTTGTATTCTTCCCATTATGTAATACTCATAATGAGAGGATAGAGATGATCATTCCTGACGTTTCAGAAAGGATAATGATTCCAACATAGTTTCATGGTTCTTAGTCATCAATCTCACTAACTGTTGCCAAACTTTTCAGGGGAGTTGCTATTATAGAAGCAGCATTTATACTAAAAATTCCAACCATAACCATAGTTGTTTTTCAGAAGGAATGGAAATAGAGAACATGTCCTATGTCATAAAGGCATTACCTAAGATTATCTAAGATCATTGCAATATTATGAGAACATTTCCTGGGTCACCAGAAAAGCCTAAGATCCTAAATTTTCTGTTAGCCATATTATTCATTATCTTTTCCTCTTGATATATTTACCTGAGAGATTCACAGCTCTCACAATTACAAAGGCATGATCTAATTATTAGGATCTTAGGCTTTTCCTAATATTCTCTAATATAAAGACAGGAAAGAGAATAAAATGACTAAATGAAAACTGATTCACAATAGAGTAGTCAAACTTAATTGAAAATGATAATAGGAAAATGAGAAATGGACCCAACTGAAGAGAATGAACAAAAGACAATGGGACCACAGCTTAGAAATAAAATCATAGAATACTATACTTGTAGCTCAGAAAAAGCCCACCCAGAATCTTAAAGTGTCCCACCAGGACAATTAAGGACAGATGGTTTTCAGATCTTTTCCAAATGTTTATTGATAGGAGAATTTATCTAAAATTTCTATTTTTAATGTTTATCAATTTCTAATATAAGGAAATATGCTATTAACCCAACTCACTGCATTCATAATTTTTTACTCCTTTTTTAGTATTTAAATGAAAATCTCTTTATGTTATTCATATAACAGATAATTGAATGATCCTTCCTGTATTCAACTTGCATAGAATAAATAAAACTTTGTTAATTAGTCCTTATTTGTATTAAATCCACTAAATACAAGAATCTTTCTAGGAAATGCTTTTTATTTATTATAACTAAGCAAATTTTACTGTAACTCATGAGAGGCAACTATGATTTGTATCAAAGTGTTAAAATGTTAAGTCTTCCAATGAAGCAAATATTTAAATAAAGGCCTAATTGGATGGTTGGAAATAATTGAAGAACTTTATGTGGGTTCATTTCTTTACTTTTTTATTTATAAAATATTTTTTGAGGGGTTACTAAGAATAGACTACTAGAGAAAAATATGGCAAATATAAACATAAATAAGTTTTGTTTCTTTGTATAGTAAGATAATAACATAAAATATTTAAAATGTATACACAGAGGAGAAGATAGAGCTGACTACAGAAGGAAAAACAATCCTTTCTGAGAGGACCAGGTAAGAATTTTAAGTACAATAGAAGGTGATATAGGATTTCAAAAAGTTAAAATAAATGTCCCAGATATATTAGGAAAAAGAAACAACACACATAAAATTAAACACATAGTCAAGAAATGTGATTTTTTTTTGTTTTGTTAAGTCCTGTTCAGTGAATGATATCTTTCAATTTTGATATTTAAGTTTTTTTAAATTCTTGAAAAATTTTAAATATTATCTCTAAATATTTCTTTTCTCTGGTTATGTACAGTTGTTTTTCCCAAAATTCTTCTAAGATAAAATAGAAACTTCTTAATTTGTTATTCATACCTTTCAACTTTCAGTACTTGTCATATTTTTAATCTTTTTGATATGTTCTGTGGTACATCTTCCTTTATAAATTCTAGTACCTAATTTTCTCTTCAGGATTGTCTCTAGTACTATTTATTTCATATTATAATTTTTTTCAGATATTATTTTCATTTCCAAGATTTCTAAGAAAAAAAGATTGTATGCATTTTGTTTCTACTGTCTTGACTGGAAACTCTCATTCTAGGCTTGCTCTAGGGCACTGCTACTCCTATTTGGTCATTTCAAATCCTATAAAAGTCACATGTTTTGTTAAGGTCACTATGAATTATTGCCCTGTTCTCTGATATGTCATCAAACATTTTCCTCATGAGAGGCAACTATGATTTGTATCAAAGTGTTAAAATGATGACCAATGCTTTTTGTTTCAATTCATTAAAAAATAACAACATACAAAGAAGTTGATTCTATTAAGTTATTCATCATGTCCCTATCGTGTTGAGGCTGACATTTTAATGGGTATTATGCCCATACGTTTTTATTAACTTTATGCAGAAAATTAAATCAGAAAATGTTTAAAAATCCAGACATTGTAACAGACATATTTTATTCTTTAAAAATATTAAATAATTATATTATAGACACTGAACTCATAAGCAGAGTTTAAGGAAAATGACATTGTATAAAATTTGCTTGAGTACAGTCATATCCAGTGACTCATACAGTTGTGCCATCTAACCTCTGTTCTTAAAAACAAGCCCTCAGAAGGTCACTGCAACCTTAAATGATGTTGATTTTCTTCAGATTATGCTATAACTTGACAGGAGCCATAAGAAGGCCACATGGTAAATGATATATCTTGGTTACTAATGTCCTTTTCTGCTGGTACTCAGACAGCTCTTGTCAAAGCTCCTAGACCGGATATGCTTTCTTACTTTACTAAAGGGTAATCTGAAAATGCTATCCATATTGCTACGAAAAAAAGTCCTAGAATTTTTGGAAAACACACACACATTATAGGAAGGCCTCTTTTTAAAAATCTTCTGTTACTATAGTATATACACACAAAGTTTAATCTGTAAACATTGTGTTTTTTGGTTGAGGAATTTTTCTTTGTTGTGTTTGCCTGTTTTTACTTATATAACATAAGCTTGTAAGTACACCAGAAGATAGCTGGGTACTATTTTTTTCCAATGAAACATTTAGCAGAAAGAAATGTAAATGATTAAGATTTTTTTTCTGGTTTACAGAAAGCATTTAAAAACACTAACATATATATTTATTTGTCAGGTTTATCATTTGTCTTCAGACTTTAAAAATCGAAATGATCAAAAAGCCCATTTAAAATATTATTGAAAAATTTCTTAGTATAATTTTTAAATAAATGATTATTTGAAAAGTCAAGCAGACAGAAGTGAGTAGGAGGGGATGGGTATATGCACACCTAATGAGTGCGGTGTGCACCGTCTGGGGGATGGACACTCTTAAAGCTCTAACTCGGGTGGGGCAAGGGCAATATACATAACCTAAACATTTGTACCCCCATAATATGTTGAAATAAAAAAAATTATTAGAAAAAGTCCTTACTACAAAAGCCTTTACTTTCTATGTGGATAGGACACACCTTTGGGCAATTTTTTTTTCGTCATAAGAAAGATGAGACTTCACATTTTTTAACATCCCAAGCTCTTATAATATCTTTAGCCTTAAGAATGTAAAAATCTTTGATGCTAGTAATACTTGCATTCATTTTTTATACCCTAAACAGGGTTAGGTAAAGTTGTGCAAAATATATGCTGTTTGTGCAAAATATATGATGAATTGAACAAGGGAAATAAACTTCCAGTTTACTCCTTTATTCAAACATAATGAATGTGTTTCATACTAATGTGATATCTTAAGAAAAATGTAAAAGAGAACATTTCTCTTATTTTAAGAGAAAATTAATCATCCAGTAATAAAGTTAATTGCTGCCAAATAGGTTACAAGGTGAGTTTTTCAGAAGAAATAATTAATTCCTAAAAAGCTTACAGATATTTTAAAATAATGTGCCTCAAAAATTGCATGTCATAGGATTATTGTAAAGTAACAACAATATTTTATATACAAATGATACTAGAAGGAACTTTAGATATCTTCTAGTCTCATATCAAGCGCCTGGAAGATCTATCTTTAATTTGAACTGACACATCAATTGAACATTTCTGAGAGGTCAAATTAGATTTTGGTAAAGAAAGAAAGTGTGATGAATAATTATGATTGCACTTTATGTTTATATAGCAATACGTACTATTTAATCTCCTTTTATATCTATAGTTCTAGAACAGAATACAAAGATTTCATAACATCAAAATTATGACCCAGCTTTTTATCTTGCATTTATTCACACTATGCAGCTTACATGCCTGCCATACTGGGTATCTCTTCCTGAAAATGCTAGGAATTCTCAAGAAAATTATTACATGACTCAAAAATCAGATTTATGTAAACAGTATTATCTGTATAACTAAATATCATTTCTCAATATAAGTAGTGATTTGACATATTTGTTCTGATTTTTATAACAACAGAAACCAAATAAAGGATCATTCAAATAAATAAAATTTCACATTAAATATATTCCCTAATGTAGTCCATATATATATATATATATATATATATATATATATATATATATATGATAATGTAAAGATAACATTTTGAGATCTTTCATTGAAACTGGAAATATAACAGTGACTGTTTTAATATGTCTTTGCTTCTACCCACTGTCGATATTCAAGCAGTATCTACGTAGTTACTGCTCTGGATGCTGTGATAAGAATTTCTGAAAGAAAAAGGATGGAATTATAAAGAATGACAGTTATTGTTACTCTCCATTTTTTAAAAAATTATGATTCCAGTAACTCTACTTTGCTAGTAGGTAGAAAGCCATTCTATATTCTTTACTATGGATAACATTTATGATCATAAGTAAAATATCTACGATTTTGGTTTTATAAGAATTTCATTCCAATTGATGCAAAGTACTTAGGTAATAGTACTTTGAGTACTATTGAGTGCCACACAAATTTTGAGACTTCATTAAGTTTTTTTCATTTTGTCATTACTAATAACTACATTAAGTTTCCTTTGATGTATATTTATTTAAGATACTCCTTCACCAAATTTCAGGATAGTCAATGATCTGAACCAATACCATTTAAGATAATTTTGGTTATAAAACAGAAAAAAATGCTCTCTAAGAAAGTAAAAGCATCCTTTATGATCAAAGGTGAACTGCTATTTCAAATATTATTAAATTGGGTGCCATGATTTGGGGAAATAAGTAACTAATGTGTTAAGTTGTATAATTTCCATTTTTTCACACAAAACAGACTGTGCAAACATTTTCTTAAGTGTGGGAGGGTGGGGCTGGCAGAGAGGAGAGCCTTCTAAGTCTCTCAGGACAATGGTGACTTGAGTATAACGTGGCTGCCTACTATGAGTCTTCACATATCTTCCAAAACAAAATACAGCTGCAAGCATCATTAAAACAACACCAAAAATCGTACCTTTAGCATAAGTAGGAGACAGAAACACTTGAAACTATATATACAATATAAATAGAAATAGAGAACATGTTAATAATTGCCAGGGATTAGCAATTGAGATGGAGGGAGGATGATTTAGTTATAAAAAGAAAACGCAGAGAAATATTTTTGATGGAACTGTTCAGTGTAGAAACATACATATGATAAAATTATGTATAATAAAAAACACATATACACAAATAAGTACAAGTAAAACTAGAAATGTCTGAATAAGATCAGTGGATTGTGTCGATCTCAATACCCTGGTCATGATATTGTAATATACTTTTGTGAAATGTTGCCATTGGAGGAAATTGGGAAATATTACACAGGCTTTTTCCGTATTGTTTTTTAAAATTATGTATAACTATGCAATGATCTCAATAAAAAATTCAATTTAAAAAATGAACCAATGAAGAAAGATATACAAGTACTAACCAAAAGAAGAATGAAGCAGCTATATTAATTTCATGTAATGTAACCTATGGAATAAAAATGAATGCCAGGGATAAAGAATCACAATATGATAGAGTACTTTTAGTATCAAAATGTGAAAGAAATGGGTAGGAAGCATTATTGGTCAGAGGGAGAACAAGTAGGCCTACTTGATGAAGATATCTGGAGTGCATTTTGCCCATCATATTTATGCTGCATCAGGATGATAAGGCCTGGACTTTATGCCTCCCTTTGTTCAGTAATGAGATGCAGGCTGCCCCCAAAAGATTTAACCTCAGATCACACAGTTTCCTGCAGTTGAGGCAGATGCTGAAGACACTCTGGCTATCTGCAGATTGTATTTTATACAGCTGAGCAGCAAGTTTCATGACTACATACTCCATACTCAAGGCCATGTAAATCTACTCTAGCAAAGTCAACACATCTGGCACAGCAGCTATGATTGGAGGCATTACTTATTTGAGATTTCACATCTACAATCATCTTCTAGGATCTTTCTAGTTTTCTGCATGGACCAGAATGATAAACAGAAATATAAGGGGACCACCAACCTGGTATCCTTTACATCCTTGATGGTGTAACTAATCTCTGTCATTACCACTCCCCTATCGCTCCCTCCCCACTCTCCAACCCAGCACACACACAGTATGTGCAGTATTGTTTCTGGTTTAACTAACATTGTGGGATGGGGTGAGATAGTTTTCAAGATTTGCATTTGACCTGCCTCAGTATAAAAGCTCTCACCTGACAAAGCAAGGATCCCATGTGGAAGCTTAATCAAGTGTTAAATATGTCAATCCAAATTCTGAATTTGGAGATCAGGAAAAAAACTACCAGTGGGTCTGTGGATCTCGTAGACCACCATATGGTCAACATTGGCTAAGATTTCATTCACTGTCTAGCCCCATATACTCACACTCTAACAAGAGCACCACGGTCTTGGTCTTAAGGTATCAAAGTCAACTCAGAATCTCTATTTAACAGTCCTCAAATTGTCTGGGTATTCAGGTATTCACCCTTCTCCAGTGCACTGTGACCTAAGTAAATGGTCCTAGGCCCTTTGGGGGAAGGACTGAGATAATCATTGCCAAATGTAATTGCCATGATGTTATAAACCAGCCCTTCTGTTGAATTGATTCCAGGTCTAAAAATTAGCCTACATTCAGAAATGAATAAGTGATCATGGATTTCAATGAGATAATTGCCTTCAAATTCCTTTTTATCCATCCTTGATTCATTCTGTTTGTATAATCTGGGTGATGTTCTGCTTTTATCTATCCATATACTTTTTTTCGCCTGAGAATACTATGTTCTAGGATCCTTCTATGTAATTCTCGGCAGGTCAGACTCCCTTGACTTATACTCTGACCTTTCCAATATTATAATAATTGCCACTCCTGGCTTCTGCCATTTAGCTTTGACACCTGTCATTGCCCAGTAACAGGATGCAGACTGCCCAAAAGGATTTGACCTCAGGAGGTTTTAGAGTCCTATCCTTCTTACTGCAATCACTGAATAAATTCTGTAACAGCTATAATCTGCAGAGGGAAGCTTTTTAATAATGCTGGGGCCCTCTTGCCTTCCTTATTATTTTTTCATAAGATGTATACTTTGGTCTCTACCATAGCACATAGTCACGGGGAGAGTTGTCTGGGCCTACAGAGCATATAGATTTCAGCTGCCCACTTCTCTGAGCCTTTTAATCCCTACCTCCACCCTCTGCCACAACTTCCCTGAGCATGGGCTGTTACTTTTCCTTTATCTTTATGAATCATTATACTAGTGAGGCTGTATCAAAGTATACTTTTTAAATTGTATTAACTTCTTTTATTACATTAGCCCACTAACTTCTCTGATATTTTTATTGTTAAAGGCCTTTCCTCCTTTAGGTTTGTCTGTTTTCTGTGAAAATAATTCTTTAGTATTCTAACTCAGCTTAAATTTTACTGACATGCTTCTTATGTGTCTTTGGGGATCCTCTGTTGCTCCTTTCCGAGTATCTGAGGACATTATTAATACCTTGACTATTCCATTTGCTTAATCACAGCCTGAGCTCTATTCCCTTTCCTATGAGTAAAATTGTTCTATTGACCCTCCTCCCTTACCATTTGTTCCCTTAAACATGCAAAAGAAATTATGTATATGCAGTGCTGGAAAAATAAGCAAACAATAAAAAATAAAAGACAAATCTTGAAATAAATAAGTTTTTAATAAACAAATATTCTTCCTCCATGTTTATAATACTCTTTGCTTTCCCTGTTATTTAAAGAAAAATATATACCATATAACAGCCATCCTCAAACTACGGCCCGGGAGCCACATGTGGCCCGCCGAGGACATTTATCTGGCCTACTGGGTGTTTTTGCCACCGCTGCCTGTCCTGCTTAGCAGCCGACTTGTCCTGGGCCCACAGTGCGCATGTGTGGAATGTGCGCCGCACTCTCCTACGGCCCTCCAAACGGTCTGAGGGACAGTGAACTGGCCCCCTGTTTAAAAAGTTTGAGGACCCCTTCATAAAGAAAAGGTGTCAAATAGTTTCTATTAACTTTTAAAATAGACTAGGAACAACTTTGTCAAACTACAAATATAATAAAGCTTTAAGAAGCATAGTAAGCCTTTCATTTCTTAAGGCTGATATCTTTTCAGAAAGTATTCATAGTTATTTGTTATTATTTTTGTTCTCATTAGTTATGTCGTGTTATTTTGTTTCGTATTCAATAATTATTGGTTGAAATGAACTTAAACTACATATTTTAAAAAGTAAAACAAATTATTTTCCCTTTTACCCCATCCTTTATTTTACTTATTCCTTAGATTCATTGTTTTTATAAAGACTTCTATAACTTACCTACCAGTCAGAGTTTTAAATTCTCATACCAGTTGAAGAAAAAATTTATAAATCTCAAGGCATCGTATATAAAGGCAATTATATATATACTATTATTACTTTTCCCTAGTTGGTATCCTGGGAATATAGTTTGATAGAATTTTAGAAAATTCTTATTAGTCTTCCTGGCAATCATTTCTGGTGATTTTTTGTATTTGCTGACTTCATTGTCTTACTATTTTCCTTGAGTTTGTGGCTTTGGCTGCTGTGATAAGAAGCAAAAGAAACAGGCAAGAACTCAAAAACAGATTTTACAAAAGGTAAAGAGGTCCAGCATTCATTTCAGCTTCCAGGAATGTACTATACTCTATCAGGCATGGTAATTAGGAAATCTTTACCCTAATGCCAACAGTTAAAATGAATATATTACCATGAATATTCATGATTGTATTGAGCATGGAAAATTGTACATGCTCAACTTTTTCTAGTAATTTTTTGGAAATTGTACTTGCACTGACCTCTTTAAGTGTCATTACTTGAAAGGCAAAATTTGAATGGTCCATCATTTTTAAAAAGATTTATCCAGTGAGTTTAGGAGAATGTAGATGATTTGATGTTCTACTGGTTCTATTACTTACAATAGAGAGTTTCTTATCATTTTAACTTTTCAGAATGAAATCAAAACATACTTTTCTACAGAGAGACAATAAGCACCTGATGACTCTATAAATGAAATGAATTAGTTCATTTTGCTTCATTCTTCAGTATTTGCTTTGGGATAGGACATGTAAGAAAAACTCTTGTGGTACAGTAAAAGTAAATCACATTTCTTTGGCAGTTTGAAGGAGGTAGGGGAGATATATTCTTTTCCTCTTGGATAAATACTTTTTAAAGACATGTCAGCCATGTAGATTCAAAGTAATATCTTTGAATAATAGGAGGGCTAACATAAAGGGACTTTAAGAAATTGTACCATTCATTTCCTTCATTTGACTTATCTCCATTGTTCCACTGTTTAAAGATAATTGTTTATTCACTTACTATGTGGCATAGAATTTATATACCTCATATGGGAACAAATAAGCAAAAAAAAAAGTATCTTGTTTTACAAGGTCTTCTTACTGAATGCCATTAAATTTAAGAGCAAAAGGTACTTTTTAATATATATGCAAATTTAGATTTTCAAAGAAATCCACAAAAATGCAAAAAAAATCCATTTATTGTATTTGTTTAATAGAAATTAAGTAGAGTTTAGTCAGCTTTTGGTGGGGCATTACTAAGGGTGCTTATGACATTATTCTAGTTTTTTTCAAAAATGGAAGATAGAAAAAAATCCTCCCTATTTTGATAGCTTACTGTTTCACCTATAAGGTAAAAATTTTTACCCATTTGAGAGGTAAATTATTAATATAATGGGCAAAGACAAACTGAGGGGTATACTTATCAACTAACATTTTTAAAAGTAACTTTTACAAATATTCAGAACTATAATAACAAAGAGAAAATTATGCTAGTTCAGCCAGTACATTTAAAATTGAAGTAGCAGATGTAATATCATTGTGCAATTTGGAATTTCCAGAAAGAAAATTAAAAGAATCTAATTAAATTTAGAAATTAAATATGGATTTCTGTATTAAAACTTGTAAAACTTAATCAGTCTCCTATCTTAGAACTATATTTGACTATTAAAATTTTTAACTTGTTTAAAAAGCCAGGTTTCATATAAATATTTAATATATCATTTTTGTCTAGATATTCCCTAATCCTTTCTTCCCAATTCAAAATAAACTGCTCTATTTAAACTGGTTTATCAAGTCTAGTTCCATTGTCATCAATTACCTCAATATAAAGCCATTAGAGTATGACTCAGAGGTATTTTGATTTCCACTGTCTATCAAGGAAAAACGTTTAGGACCAATAGTTTTGAGATTAATTGAGTGATTAGATGACATTTGGAAGTTAACAATAAACTATTGTTTTTTAATTTTTATTTCAAAATATTAAGGGAGTACAAGTGTTTTTGTTACATGAATGAATTGTATGATGCTGAAGTTGGGGCTTTTAGAGTGACTGTCAATAGAATAGTATACATTGTACCCTATAGGTAAGTTTTTATTATTTACTCCTTCCTTCCTTCTTAGTTTTCAATGTCCTTTACACTACTTAATGACCATGTATACTATTCTTTGGCTCCCACTTACTGAGAACATTAGATATTTGTCTTTCCATTCCTGAGATACTTCACTTTGGATAATGGTTTCCAGTTCCACCCAAGTTGCTGCAAAAGACATTATTTCATTCCTTTTTATGGCTAAGTAGTACTCCATGGAGTGTGTGTGTGTGTGTGTGTGTGTGTGTGTGTGTGTATGCTGCATTTTCTTTATCCACTCATCAATAGATGAGCATTTAGTTTGATTCCAAATCTTTGCAATTGTGAATTGTGCTGCAATAAAAATTCAGGTATAGGTGTCTTTTTGATATAAAAACTTCTTTTCCTTTGAGTAGATACCCAGTAGTAAGACTGCTGGATGGGATGGTAGGTCTACTTTTAGTTCTTTGAAGACTCTCCATCCTGTTTTCCATAGAGGTTGTACTAATTTACAGTCCCACCAACAATGTATAATCATTCCTTTTTCACTGCATCCACACCAACATCTACTGCTTTTGAAATTTTTTTAATAATGGGCATTTGGATAGCAGTAAGGTGTTATCTTATTGTGGTTTTAATTTGCATTTCCCTGATAATTAGTAATGTGCATTTTTGTTGTCCATTTGTGTATTTTCTTATGAGAAAAATTTGTTCATGTCTTTTGCCTACTTTTTAATGGTATTGTTTGTTTTTTTCATGTTGATTTGTTTGAGTTTTGGTAGATTCTGAATATTAGTACTTTGTTGGATATATAGTTTGTGAATATTTTCTCCCATTCTGTATTTTGTCTATTTACTTTGTTGACTATTTTCCTTGCTGTGCAGAAACTATTTCTTAAGAGCAGCTTCTATTTGACACTCAGTACCACAAAATATTACATTAACACTTATGGGACTAGAAGAGTAATAGAAAGTTAATTTATAAGAAGGCACTTTTTATATTACCTAAAACCCTGAAGCTAATTTACACAATTGCCTTATTTTTCTGCTGGCTAAACACCATAACATTTTTTGAAGGGCTTTAGCTATGGCCCTTCTTCATTGGTAGATATGTTTACATAAAAGTTGGGACTCTGAGTGTCTCTTCCAATTGTTGGTAGTTTAGTAAAGTGCAATTAGTTTAATAAAGTAATTAAAAAGATGATTAACATGTTATCTTATTGATTTTCTTTAAATGCAAACATTTTAGTGTCTTTAGTAAGAATTTCTATCATTATATGAAGTTTCTATGATAGAGCTACACTACAGTATTGTCTTATATAAGTGTACCTATTCTAGCTTTTCCAATGCTAAGTTCTATATCTTATAAAATGTGCAATTGTAGAAAACCAGAATTATGACCTGATGCAAGAGAAAAATTATTTTGACATTGTTAGGTCATAGCCAGGTAGGTAACTTCAATGGTATTAATTTTTTTTTTTTTTTTTTTTTTTTTTTTTGGTTCTGGCAGTAACAGCAGCATCAAATAACAAAGCAATATGTACATAGAGTAAATATAATAAATTTAATGATTTTCTGTTTGCTGGTTCATAAGAAGAGCTCTAAGACACTTTAATTTCTCCTAATTTTGTTTTTTGTTTTTATTGTCACTGTTGGCATTCTTTTCATCTATGTCTTCTATATGTTTATTTAATTCTAGTTCAAACTAATGCCTATCATTTCCTTTCTGCAAGTATATTTTTATTCATGTTTTCAATCATTTTAACTTCCCTTGGAGATCCTACTGTTGATAATATCTCCCCAGACAATGATTACAACCATATATTAAGTCAATATTAATGAGAATAGTATAGTTTATATTTTCTATTTGTTCTGATTGCTGATTTTAAAAAAAAAATTCTTATCTGCTCACTAGCCCACAATTGAAAGGCAATGATTTGTGTAGAAATATGTTCTACAGGAGTAACTGGGCCTCGATTTCTCAAATATTTGAGGTTTTGCTATTTCCTTCTTTTATATCTTCTCTGGTCCACGAATACAAAGCTCCTCAGGGTCTTTGGGAGTTCTCAAGTCAGGTCTCACCATATGAGACTTTTTCAAAAATTCTCCTCAAAATTTTGTGGTTGTTCCCATTGTAGAGAGCATGAGTGTACTAGAGCAACAGAAAGACAGAGAAACTGAAAGATAAGTGTGTAAAGTGTGTAGCAATGAATAAGGCAGAGAATGCAAAAATGGGATTTATATTCTCTGCCCAGTGACCAAGATTGTAGAGCAACAAAGAACACCAAATAAATGTTAAATAAATATATAAATTTTCTTAATTTCTTTCTTATATGACAACATATTGGCTGTATAATACACTGAATTAGACACATCTCTACCACAAGATATCTTTTGTGATTATTTGCTAGGTTTTAATTCATGTAACTAATGTTTGTGTTAAGCACTTATATATGCATTGCCTGTGTGTGCACTGCAATTAGACCTTCCGTGGTGTGCTTTAAGATGCTTCTTTGTATACTGCCACCCTCTCAATCACCAGAACTCATCACAGTGCCAGGTAATAAAACTATCACATCTGACGGAATTAATCTTGATAACTAAATGAAATATAAACAGAACATATGAATTTTTCTATTTCATTTTGCTTATTTTATGTTATGTGGTTGCAACTTAAATTTATATAATACCAGATTTTTTCAAAACCTTTTAATGTGCTTTGTGCTATTGAAAAATAGGTCTTTGTTTTAACATTATCTTAAATTAGGCTGAGCTAAGATATTGACCTCTGAAATACTCATCACACAAAGTATATAACTACGTATCCTCAAATAGGTTACAAAAATGTAGTAACTTAGTAAATTTACTCTTGAAGAGAATATAATAACAATATTAAACAGCACATAGTTTTAAAAACTTTAGTTTCTAAATTGCAGCCCAATTGTTTCAATATTGCCTTAGAGGTCAGTGACACGAACTCTTTATTTAAACAAAACTTGGCAACAAAATGGAAATTGCTTTATGATCCAAGAGATTTAAGCTTATTAATCTTTCCAGCATCAAAAGGAATTTCAAAATGTTTTACTGGTGCTCAAAACATGGAACAATATGTAAATTTAGTTTTAACCACCTGTTTACTGTAACTAAACATTATATATCTTAGTGTATTGAAAAGTCATTTCAGAACAAATAAGATATTTTTATTTTGGTTTAGACATAATCTGCAATAAATTAAGAAAGCATTAATCTGATCAATCTAATAAGCAAAACAGGAAAAATAAATTGCTACTAAAATAATATAGATGTAATTTTTAAACTTGTAAAAAATGCTACTTTAAGCCTATGTATTGTAATAGATAAAGAAATTGATAATCTTTTTAAATATTATGAATCTCCTAAAATTTATCTCAACACAAAATAATCATACAACCCAGTTATCTGTCTATCCAAATAACATACCAAGCTTTGAGTATAAAAGTGTTGTAAAAAATGAGGCAACCAACTTTTTGGTCCAATGGAAATCATTCATAAACTAGAAAGAAATTTTATTTCTTTTCCCCTTACAAAATCACAATATTTTTAATTATCAAATTATGATGAGTTTATATAGAAAGCCTATATAAGAAATCACATAGGCTACAGTGTTGTAGAACTTATTTATTTTAAGAACTTCAAAATTACAATCATGTCCTGAAATTTTAAATCTGTTAATATCGCAATAGTTAAATTCTTATTCCACCTTCATGGTAATTTTATATCTACTAACTTTGAAGGCTATTCTAAGTTGAAGTTAGTGCTAACCACATCTGTAGACTTATAGAAATTCCTGCATGTAAAGATCAATGATGCAGTTTAAAAAGCATCTAGTTTTCCTTTCTAAAAATTCATTTCAAATATGATTTCATTTATATTGCAACATAGTAATGCAATCCCCAAATTTTTCTCAAATATTTGTATTATTAAAATGGATTTAGTATCCAGTATAAAAAAGTACAGTAATTTTTCATTCTGATAAAACTAAATTACAGTTCTGTCTTTGTTCATTTACAGAAAGGCCAAACTAATTTATTATGATAAATCCACTATATATGGGTAATATATTTTGATTCATACAACTAAAATGTTGTATATAAATATTGCAGAGACTTAAAGAAAGTTTATGCAAACAGACAAATACAGCCTTTTAAATGTTGGTGAAGCAGGAAAACTTTAAATTGTTCACAATTTGTGCTTTGGAGCAATTATAGAATGTTAAGTTTGTCTAACTATGAGTCATTATACATTTTAAATGCAATAGGTGTTAACATTTTTAGATATTGTATTTTAATAATTAGTCATTCAAGTTGTAGGATATTTTTCCAAAAGATAAAAATTAAAAAAGTTTTACCACCTGTCCCTCCCTTTTAAATTAATTTTGATGCTTTTTGTTTAGCATGATGTTTAATCAGCTCACTCTATAACTTTAAACTGTTAGATGTGTTTATTTATTTTTATTTATTTCAGATCTAACCTAACTATCCCATTCTATTCATGTAATAATGATTAAAATCCAAAAAATCCTGTGTGTGTAAAGTAGGCTAAATAAATATTATATACAACATTAAGTTCAATAATAGTTGTCTAAAATTCAAATATAATGAACTATGCTAATAATTTTATGAAATGATTTTCTAACTTTGAATATTTTCCATTCACATAACACATCCCTGGACTCTTGAGTCCCTTAATAAATGCTCCTAAGAGGCTCATCACCAACCATATTCCCACTCCATGCAGAGTTTTTAGAGTTTTTCCAAATAATCAGATATGTAACCACAAAGGAAAATAAACAAGGTCCACATAATAATCAACCTAATCAATCATTTATAAATGTACAAATAACTATATATTATTTATAAGAACAAAATATACAACCAGTATAATGAAGTGTCAGTGGTAACATTGAGTTGACTAAAATGGCAGACGTGGGCACCACTATGATAAATCATATGGCTTATACTTTTTTAGGGAATTCAAAATAAAGTCAATGCTATCAGCATGTCACCAATATTATCTCACAGGATGTGAGCCACAAAGCTTTGCTGCCCACTGTGAGAAGAACCTGGGACTTTGGAACTGTGGGGATAAAGAAAAAGGAACTTCTCCCCAGAGAGCAGCACTAAAGGCTACATGATGGATTAATCAAGATGAGTTAGGAAACCAGCAGGGTGAAATATAAAAAGTTGCAAGACCTAAACCAAGGGCTCTGACAAAAACAGGAAAACAGGATCCAGTGAAGAAACTGGTTAAGACCAATAAGAGTCAAGATGGTGATGTAAACAATCTCTACCCATCCTTTTGCTCATTATAATGAGCTTATAATGTATGAGCATACTAAAATTAACTCTTGCCAGTGCCGTGACAGTTAACAATCACCATGACAACCTCTAGAAGTTACTTTATATGATTTGAAAAGAAGAGGAACCTCTCCCCTCAATTCCTGGAAATCTCCACTCTTTTCCCAGAAAATCCATGAATCTTCCATCCCATAGCCATAAAGAAAGTTCACCAGCAAAATACAGAGGATACTTTGTCTATGCAGTAGTCTGTTTGCTGTTTGTTTCTTTAATAAATGTTGCTTTCATTTCCAGCTTAGAGCTTGTATTTGAATTATTTCATGCACAAGCCAAGAACTCTCTTGGCCTTCAAGCTGGGCCCTTCTCAGTTTTGGGTTCCATGTCCCTGTGTCAAAGACATATACCTTACATAATAAGAAGAAATCTTCCTGATACTTACCTAGTTAAGTTTTGATCAGTGCCATGAATCAATAACTGCTGAGTTTTAACGTTCTCCTTTTTTTTTTTTTATGGAAGTTTTTACTATATATACATTGTTCTTACTCATTATATTTGAGTGATTATAGAGAAGATAAGTTGCCTGTCAGTTTATCACTTAAAGAGCCAAACTGTAGATATATAGACAGGACTGAGCATCACATGGCGATACTAGACATAATTTAGATCTAGTATTTTAGAGATAAATCTTTCAGCAAATTGTCATATGGAAGCTCCTTGGAATATTCCTTAGGAGGCAACTTGTGCAAGCCTTGTGTCCTGTTTTTCTTATGTCTTAATCCTTTATTAGTCTTGGAGCTTGATCTTCCATGAAGATAAATAGTATACTAGGAGATAGTAGAGTAGAAATATTAAAGAGGTTTGGATCCATGAGAAATTGATGTAGCAACTTTTTCATAATAGCCTATTTCCAAATTGTTATATGAAAGAGAAATAAACTTCTATCAAGCAAAAGCAATGTAATTTTTCTTCCCATTGCTCATATCCAAACATAATTTGATAATAGTGAACATGAAATAAAACATTGGTAACAATGAACATGTAATAGGCCCAAAGAATGTCACAAACACAAGAAAATCAATACTATGTAGGCAATAGAGTTGTCCCCTGGTATCTGCAGGGGATTGGTTCCAGAATCCCTGCAGGTACCAAAATCTGTACATGCTCAAGGTCTTTGTATGAAATGGCTTAGTATTTGCATATAAACTATATATGTCTTCCAATATACTCTAAGTTATCTCAAGATTAATTATAATAGGTGGTATAATATAAATGCTACGGAAATAGTTATTATATTGTATTATTTTTATTTGTATTATTTTTTATTGTTTTATATATACATACATATATATATATATATATATATATATATATATATATTTTTTTTTTTTTTTTGAGACAGAGTCTCGCTTTGTTTCCCAGGCTAGAGTGAGTCCCATGGCGTCAGCCTAGCTCACAGCAACCTCAAACTCCTGGGCTCAAGCAATCCTGCTGCCTCAGCCTCCCAAGTAGCTGGGACTACAGGCATGCACCACCATGCCCGGCTAATTTTTTCTATATATATTAGTTGGCCAATTAATTTCTTTCTGTTTATAGTAGAGACGGGGTCTTGCTCTTGCTCAGGCTGATTTCGAACTCCTGACGTCGAGCAATCTGCCCGCCTCAGCCTCCCAAAGTGCTAGGATTACAGGCATGAGCCACCACGCCCAGCCTATTGTTATATCTTAAAAAAGGTTTTTTCCCAATATTTTCCATGTGCCGTTGGTTTAATCCTCTAATGAGGAGATCATGGATACAAAGAAGCTGACTGCATTCAGTTACCATGTGCAATTAAATTAAAAATTAAAATGTTATTTTATTTTTTAAAATTCTACAAGAAGTTTAATTTTAATATATACTTCCTTATAATTTATGAACAGAAGAAAATAGAAATTGAAAAAAATTAAATGAATGCAATGAGAGCACTAGGAAGAAAACTCTGAGATTTAGTTAAAGCAGTCTTGAGGGAGAAATTTATAGAAATATATTCACTTATTGAAAAAGAAAAAAGATCAAAAGTAAATTAACTTACTCTTTAATTCAAGAATCAGAGCAAAAAATAATCAAGTACATTCAAATAAATAGAAGTCAAGCATTTATTTAAAAAGGTAAAAAAAATAGTGAAATACAGAAGAATATAGAGAGCTGACCAACAAAATAGAAAACCATTTCTTTGAAACATAAAATACAAGCAAGTTTTTTTTAAAAAGTCTTCTTAGTATGGTTTTGAAATGTTAGAGAATTAATATATAAGTAACTTCAAGATTAAATAATGGGCCAAAATTACAAATGCAAAGATTTTTAAATATAGGAAATTACAAGAGATGTTTTATTTTAAGAAAATAAAATATCAAATTGACCGATAATTAAAAACAAACCCACATTAACACAGAGGAAAAGAATAAGATGATATTCAAATATCTACTCTCAAAATGCAACATGTTTTAATAGTAATTTTAGTACATATGTGAGGAACAGAAAATATCAACTTTCCCAGAGCAAAAGGCTTTTTCAGGCCATAAAAAACCCTGGAAAGTTATTCAGCTCACTTTGTATGTTAGCATAATCCTGATATGAAAACAAAATTGAACAGAGAGAGACCCAAGGAAAGCATTAGCCATTCTCATTTTCTGAACTTAGTATGTAAAAATCCTTACTGTTATTGCAGCAAATTAAATTTATCAATGTCTGAAGAGTAAACTGCATTACAAACAAGGACAGTTTATCATATAATGTTAGAAGTCAATTTAAGAAAATGAATTGATAAATATATAATTTATTAAACCAATATATTCAAGTAGGAAGAAAGCATGCTTCTGTCAACATATGAAAAAATTGATAAAATTCAGCATGAATTTAAAAACTTCTGAGCAGATAAGAAATTATTTTTACTTGACTTATAATTATCTATTGAAGGTAATAGTAAAAATTAAGCTTCATGATGAAAAATCAGCAACATTTCTAATAAATTCAAGGAAAATAAAATAAGCTTGCCTGCTATTACTGCTACTATTCTGCATATTGGAGACCTTCACAAACTAATGGGGAAAAAAAAGAAATAGCATGTATAAAACTATGAAGTTTCTCCCAAAAGAGTATAAAGGGTCAAAATATATATTTTTTCACTTAGGGTAATTTGACTATTTAAATACTAAAAAGAACCTGTTAAACTTGTAGGCCAACATATGAGTTCACAAATATTGTTAAAAAACTAGATCCACAAGCAATAGTTTTCCTAAACACAAACAGAAACTAATAAGGTAAATCTCATGTGAAATAATAACTGTGGTAGATTAATAGTATGTTTATTTAGATAAGCTGGACTTTGTTTCCAAATTTCCACTTCTTACTGAACCACAAAAACCAATGGTGATATAGCACCTCTTGTATTATGCTGGATAGAGCTGGAACCCATTCTACTAAATGAAGTATCACAAGAATGGAAAAATAAGCACCACATGTACTCACCATCAAATTGGTATTAATTGACCAACACTTAAATGCACATGTAGTAATAACATTCATCGGTGTTGGGGAGATGGGAGGGGGGAAGAGGAAATGGGTATATACACACCTAATGAGTGTGCACTATCTGCGTGATGGATGCCCTTGAAGCTCTGACATGGGTGGGGCAAGGGCAATATATGTTACCTAAACATTTGTACCCCCGTAATATGCTGAAATAAAAAAAAAATTTTTAATTTCATTAGAAGGGAAACAAAAGATATTAAACATGTATTTACAAAAACAACAACAATGATAAAATACAAAGAAAGATATAGAGGAAAGAGACAAAAAAATGCTACAAAATGCTCAGAAATCAATTAACAAAATGACAATGGCGAATCATTCCCTGTCAATAATTACTTCAAATGTAAATAGCTTAAACTGCCCATTCACAAAGCATAGAATGGATTTAAAAACAAAGCCTAACTATATGCAGTCTACAAGAGAGTAATTTAGATTTAAAGACGCACATAGGCTGGGAATGAGAAGATGGCAAAACACATTCTATGCAAATGGTAACCAAAAGAGGGCATAGATGCCCATTCTTAGATAAAAATAGATGTTAAAAAATGATCACAAGAGAATATAAGGACAGTACATAATGTTAAAAGTGTAAATTAGTCAAGAATATATGATAATTATAAATATATATACAACAAATATTAGAATACCCAAATATATGAAGTAAACATTGACAGACTGAAGGGAGAAATAGATAGCAAGAAAATAATTTTAGAGGATTTGAAGCTAGACATTTATACAAGAACATAGAAATTGATAGCAGAAGGAAAATCAGAAAATTCACATATATGTGGAAATTAAACAACACACTCTTGAACAATCCAATGGATAAATTAGAAAATACCTTAAGACAAAGATAAATGAAAACACACATATCAAAAATTATGGATACATAAAATCTATATTAAGAAGGAAGTTCATACTAATAAACACCTAAATTAAAAAGAAAAATGATCTCAAACAACCTAATTCAAGAAACTAGAAAAAAAAAAAAGAACATGCCAAGCACAAAGTTAGCAGAAGGAACTAACAAAGATTAGAGCAAAAAAAAAAAAAAAAAAAAAAAAATAGAACAGAAAAACAACAGAAAAAATCAACTAAACTGAGTAGGTTTTTTGAAAAGATCCATAAAATTGTTGAACCTTTATCTAGAACAAAAAAGAGAGAAAACTAAGCTAAATAAAAGCAGAAAAAATAGTAGACATTATAACTGATGTCACAGAAATAAAAAGATTATAAAAGGCAACTATGAATAACTATATGCTAAGGCATTCAATAGCATAGAAAAACGGATAAATTCCTATAAATATATTCATGGGTTCATGGGCTGAATTATTTAGAAATAAGAACTCTGAATAGAACCATGATAGTAAGCAGCTTTAATCAGAAATCAGAAACCTTCAAAAAAGAAAAGCTCAGGGCTAGATGCCTTCTCTGGTGAATTCCATCAAACATTATAAAACAAGAAAAAACAAAAAACCTATGTGCCAATATCTCAAAATGTAGGCAAACTGTATTCATCAACATTATTTTAAAAACACCATACACCATGGCCAAGTGGGATTCATCCTTGGGATGCAAGAATGGTTCAACATAGAAAGATCACACAATGTGATGCACCACATTAATAGAATAAAGAATAAAACCACGTGTTTATCTCAATAGATATAGATAAGACAGTTGACAAAATTCAACATCTTTTCAAGATAAAACTCACAAGAAATTAGGAATACAAGAAAAATTACTTTAACACAATAGAGGCTTTATATGAAGGCCCACAGCTAGCATTTTACTCAATGGTGAAAAACTAAAATCTGTTCCTTTAAGATCCAGAACAAAGCAAGTATGCCCACTCTTACTACTTCTTTTCAACCTCATAGTGGAAGTTCTAGCCAGAACAATAAGGCAAGAAAGAGCTATAAAAGGCATCTAGCTAGGACTGGAAGAAGTAAAATTTTCTGTTTGCAGATGACATGATGTTGTATGTATTAATAGAAAACCCTTAGGAATCCATAAAAAAACTATTAGCATTAATAAATTTAGTAAATTATCAGATGCAAAAATCAATATATAATAATCAGTTGAATTTCTGTACACTAACAATACTCAAAAGGGAATTAATAATATAATTATATGTATAATTAAAATAACCCATTTATAAATAGCATCAAAAATAAAGTACTTAGGAATAAACCTAACTACAGAGGTGAAAACTACATTACATTAATGAAGGAAATTAAATAAGATGCAAATAAATGGAAAGACAACCTGTGTGTATGTATCTGAAGACTTAATATTGTTAAAATGTTTATACTATCCTATAGGAAAGGAAACAATCAACAGAATAAAAGGCAACATATAGAATGGGATAGAATACTTGCAAGCCATATTTCTGATAAGAGGTTAATATCCAAAATATTACTCCTACAACTCAATAGCAAAAACAACAAATAAACTGATTAAGAATTGGGCAAAGGACTTGAATAGACATTTCTTCAAAGAAAACATACAAACGGCCAACAGGTATATGAAAAATCACTAATCATTAGGAAGATGCAAGTCCAAACCACAATGAGATATCACTTCACATCTGTTTAGGATGGCTATTATAAAAAAAGTAAAAGATAATAAGTAATAGTGAGGATATGGAGGAATTGGGACCCTTGTATGCTGTTGTTAGGAATGTAAAATAGTATAGCCACTGTAGAAAACAATATGGAGGCATCTCAAAAAAATGTTTAAAAGAACCATCAGCGATACTACTTCTGAGTATATAGCCAAAATAAGTGAAATCGGAATTTCAAATTTCAAATTTTGAAATTTCAAAGATTTCAAAGGGGGCATAATCTGCCCTCCCACATTCCTTGCAGCATTATCCATAATACTGAAGTTATGGAAATAACCTAAATCTGTGTATGGATGAATGGATAAAGAAAGTGCAGTGTATACATACAATGGAATATTATTCGGGCTTAAAAATAAGGAAATCTTGCCATTTGTGACAGCCTGGATGAACATTTAGTGCATTATGCTAGGTGAAATAAGCCAGTCACAGAAGAATAATTACAACACGATTCCACTTATGTGAAGTATCTAAAGTAGTCAAACTCACAGAAGCAAGTACAATGGTGGCTGCTAAGGATTGGATCAGGGAGATAGAAAAGTTGCTGTTTAATGGGTATAAAGTTTCAATTATGCAAGATGAAAAAGTTCTAGAGATCTACTATACAACATTGTGCTTATAGTTAATACTATAGTGCACACTTAAAAATTTGCTAAGAGGGTACATCTCAAGTTATATGTTTTTTAAATCCTAGTAAAAATAGGAACTAGAAAATATATTCCTCAATAATAAATATATTAAATAAAATAATTTATACATTAGAAAACACTTGAACTAATTGGTATATGATGCTATATAGTAAAATATATGGGCTGTAAAACTGTATTTCATAAGAAATTCATAATCTTATTGCATATATTAGAAAATAAGTAAGACAACATTAATGAGCTTAGCTTCTGTCTCAAAGTTAGAAAAACAACAGCAAAATAAATACAGATAATGTGGGATTTCGAAGAGAGAGAAAGAAAAAGAAACAGATAAGAAAGGAGAAATTGGACAATCATAGGAATGAAAAAGAGGGCAACATTAAGTATGATAAAATATTACATTGAAAATAAGAGTATAGTAAGATCAACTATATGCTAATATATTTAAAAATTTCAATGGAATAGAGAAATTTCTCCAAAATTATAGCTTACCAAAACTGACTCAAGAAGAAATAGAAAACTTGAACATTCTTAGAACTAAATATCCATTTGGCTTAGTAGTTCATAGTCCTACTACCACAGCCGCAATTAACTTTATTATTATAAAAAATTATTATAAATATTCAGAGAACAAATAATTATAATCTTACACATTCACTTCTAAGAAGTAGAAAAAGTGAGAATATTTTTAAATTTATTCTGTGATACAACATAAACACAATGAAAGAAAGTAAAATTATAGATCATTTTCTTTCACGGACATAAATATAAATGTAAATATGATATCCTAAGAAAATTGTATCTGTCAGAGTCCCAGAAAAAAGATTATGTTTTATAATTTAATTTAAAAGTGGTTAATTTGTAGAGTTGTGGTACCTACTATCATTGTGGTACAACAAGGATACCGTGGTGTCTAGAAATTAGCAAACGTGAGAAGCCAATTCAACCTCAAAATTCACAAGTGCCTGGGAAGAGCTGTGGTTGTGACTGAGGAGGTGCCTTACAGGAGCTGCGGCTGTAGCGAGAGAGCTCTGTAACTACTAATATAACTTCATTCCAAAAGGAAAGGAAATGCTGGTCAGAGAGGTGGTGACAAGGGAATTAATTCCCTGGCATCACTCTCCTCTTACCCTCATAGCATCTGCTGGTCTCATTAAATGAAACCAGTTATGAAATGCATATTCTTCTGAAGCACATTTACAACAAACATGATACCAATAACAATAGCAAAAACTAGTAATAGACCATCTGTGTTAAGAAATTAAAAAGTCTAAAACGAGTAACCATAGGGAGGATATCTAACACATCTACAACTGGTAAAGGGTACGTATTCAGAATACATAAAAACTTTCCCTCTAGTTCCAGACTCTTAAATACTACACCATAAAATATTTCTAGTTCATATACAGTTCAATGCAATGCATTATGCATTTTAAATAATTTCAAACCAACTCAAATATCCAAGAATAGATTGTCAGAAATGTAAGTTATATGCTACGCATATCTTAGAAAACTATGTAGTGTTTTGGTGAATAAATTTGATTCCATAAATCAACATGAATAAATACTAAATGGATAATATTAAGTGATAAAAGCAAGTTTTCATTCAGTTGACTTTTTTTTTTTTTTTTTTTGAGACAGAGTCTTGCTTTGTTGCCCAGGCTAGAGTGAGTGCCGTGGCGTCAGCCTAGCTCACAGCAACCTCAAACTCCTGGGCTCAGGCAATCCTCCTGCCTCAGCCTCCCAAGTAGCTGGGACTACAGGCATGCGCCACCATGCCCGGCTAATTTTTTTTTTCTATATATATCAGTTGGCCAATTAATTTCTTTCTATTTATAGTAGAGACGGGGTCTCGCTCTTGCTCAGGCTGGTTTCGAACTCCTGACCTTGAGCAATCCGCCCGCCTCGGCCTCCCAAGAGCTAGGATTACAGGCGTGAGCCACAGCGCCCCGCCTCAGTTGACTTTTATAATAATGTATAAAATATGGGTGGAAACATTAGTGGGATTGAAGCATAGCTGTTACTCTGAAGGTAAGAAAGCAGATTTCCATGACTGTGAGCTTCAACTGTATGTTCAAAATTTTATGCATTAATAGTTGAAGCCAGGTGTGGTGGTGTGCACCTGTAATCTCAGCTATTCCAGAGGCTGAGGTAGGAGTTCGAGGCGAGCATTAGCAAAACAGCGAGATTCTATCTCAAACAAACAAATAAACATAAAGAATGACCAGACAAAATTTAGTTAAAGAAAAATAATTCAGAAGAAATACATCAAAACATATAAAAAAGTTAAAATAGGAAATGAATAACTTAATAATATAACTATAATTCTCTTTATATTTTACTTTTATTTTAAATATATTTTTATAATAAGGATGGGAGACCAGATTTTTAGATATAGTAATCATTGAATTTGTTGTAAAATTAGTGTTACTGAAACTATATATATATATATATATCTTTAAAATTTGTGGCATTCTGGCTCAATGATGCTGGCAAACTACCACTGCTATAGTTGCAAAAAAACGTGGCAGAAAAATTGCAGCTTTAAAGGTGACATAGATCAGCATTCAAGATTCAAAAAACTGCTGGAAGCTTAATGGGGAAATGTCAGTTAGATAATTGCCAAGGGAGTGAGATCCAAATTCTTAAGCATAAACTCTGACCAAAACAAGGCTGACAGCTAACATACACATGCATGAGGTGAGATTTCCAAGGAGCCTGGCAAGAAAAGGAGGGAGATATGAGGCAAATCTACTCTTGAAACATAATGCTACACAGAGCTAATTTGCAACTTTCTTATCATAGTCCAGATAGTGGAGATGGCAAGTAATGAATCAACACACTTAAAAATAGATCAGTAAAAGTTTCTCAATCCCTTTAAAAGGAGAGAAAAATTAAAGAGAAGTGATCAGAACCTCAGAAGTTTTGTTGGACAGTATCAAGTGACACAATATTTATTTAATTGGGAACTCAGAAGGTAGAAATGAGATATGCACAGAATGCATACTTGATAAAATAATGGCCATCAACTTTCCACATATGTATAGATGAATGAATAAAAATAATAAGCAGAATCAGTATTTTCTGGATGGCAGGATAGATTGCAAAGTTTTTATTATAGTTTATATTTTAGTTTATAAAGTTTATATTGTAGTTTATAAAAAGTAGAACAGTGAAATGATGGGAAGGAAGTTCACATTGCTTGAATTTGCTCTTCCATTGGAAGGTATGTAGCATTGGCTAATTATGTAAACTTTCTGTTTCCTCCTCTGTACAATGTGAATGATATTAGCACATTTTTTAAAGCAATCTTAGTTCCATGGCAGTGGCTTTTTAACTGGCAGTAATTTGACATTTCCCTAGTTTAGCTGATCTTTATCTACACACTGCTTAAAACTAGTGATGAATACTCAGAGTAAGAAGCAGTTATTTTAAAAAAAATTGGGGCCAGAACCTCAAAAATCAAGCCATAGTTAGAAAATTAACCTTAGCTGCTGTAGCTCCATTGATTGGTTCCCTTATTAAGACATGGACTGCCCCATTCATTTAATTTATACTTTCACAAAAAAAATTTCACCAGTATAAAAGTGTTTATAAATTTCTAGGAATCTCAATCTCCTAATAATTATCAGTTAGCATTTATTGAGCAGAATTGTCCAGTTATAAGAAGGCATGCATCTCTTCCTATCTGTAAACTTTACCGAGTGCTACTACTTTGTGTGCTAAGCATAGAAGAAACAATGAGAAAACCGAAGACTCAGTCTCTTCCCTAAAAGAATTTATCATGTATTCGGAGTATTTACCTCTGAAAAAAAATAAATAAGATAATATAAAAGTAAAATAGAGATATACACCACCAGAAAAAATACATATATACACCACCAGAAAAATACATACATATAACATTACCAGAAAACTGGGAGCAAAATAGACCTATGCCAATAGTGGTAGAATGAAGGAATTTAAAAAGTCTTACAAAAAGATAGGTCTTGACTTGGCTCTTAAAGAATGATAAGGTTTATTAAGAAATTTCCCAGTGAGGGAAGAAAGAAGCAATACAAAATATAGATCCAAGAAAGATGATATTTTCAGGACTTACAAAGTATTATATATGTAAATAATTTTGCAGTTGCATAAGTCAGATTTAGTAGTAGATTCCTTGCTAAGAGGTCTTTTGTTACATATTTGCATAAATAATGATCCTTTAAGCAATTTGTTCTAGTTTATTTTCACAATTTTATTTATATTCTCCATGATAATTGAAGTCAATACATAATAGAAACTTTTTAATTTTGCAAATTTTCAATCTTCAAGGCCATTTGGAGCCTTATAGATGGGAGAAATTAAACCCAAAACAAGGACATGTGTAGTTTTGTTGTCTGACTTAATTTGCTTTCCAGGTATGACTTTATTGGTAAATGAAGTGATAAATAAGCTTGATAATTTAACTTGACTTTTTTTTTTTTTTTTGAGACACAGTCTTGCTCTGTCATTCTAGGTAGAATGCCATGGCTCATCAGTCATCATAGCTCCCTGCAACCTCAAACTCCTGGGCTCAAGCAATTCTCTTGCCTCAGCCTCTGGAGTACCTGGGACTACAGGTACACGCCAGGATGTCTCTATTTTTAGTAGAGACAAAGTCTCGATTTTGCTCAGGCCGGTCTCAACTTGCTGTCTATAGCAAATCCTCCCACCTTGACCTCCCAGAGTGCTAGGATTACAGGAGTGAGCCACAGAGCCCAGCCTTGATTTGCCTATTTGAAGTTTCTATTTATTTTTCTAAATGTCCCTATAACCATTAAGCATTTTTAGCTACTTTTTATGAGGAATAGTATATAGAAGGATAAGTAAAGTTTCTCATTAAAATTCTATGTACATGTATGGATTTGAGATGCAGAACATTGTTGATAGCCTTGCTGAGACTGTCTATCCTGAGGGTATATTTTGCCTGATCAAGAATGTTAAGTTCAGCTACAAATATACCAATGAAATAATGTGGAGTTCAATATTGTTTGAACATAAAACTCTTCATCAATAAAATAATTTATTAGTAAATGACAGTTCCTGTCTCTCTCCATGATTCTTGACAGACATTCTGACAGCATTTAGAATAACAAAAGAAGAGATTGGCTTTACATGACTGTGTCATTAGAGCAGGAAGAAAAAGCAATTTAGATAAGTCACTTTAAATATGGAAACACTATTCACAACCATGAGTGAAGAGATTTGAAGAACCCCAGAGGTTATCTAGTCAAATCTCCTTGTTTTACAGATGAGAAAAGTAAAGTTCAAGGCTTTAAGTGATTTCAGTTGGGTAAATCACCCTGAACTTCCAGTTGGACACTGCTTCAATTGCATTAATCTGCTTCTGCATTTGGTTATAAAATATATCTTCTATAATTAAATATATATTTATAAATATATAAATAGCTTCTATAATTTAAAATAGTAGCATAGAAAAATGCACATTCTAATTTGAAATGTAATATAGACAGAGAAGTGCAACAACACTGTTCTTAGAGCTTATGACATTAAATTACTTAATAAGGATAAACCAATTTTTGTCCATCCTTCATTACTGCCTTTGGATGAGATCAAAGGCAATTCCTCTTTATATTAACAAGAAAATTCCTAAATTTACCTTAGAATAAATTATTCCATAGTACTTGTCTGATTTAGGCAGATAGTTACTAGTTTTATTTCTATTTTTAAATAAGGAAAGCAAGGCAGACAGGCTAAAGAACTTGCCCAACCAACATTATGTAAATTTGAAATGGTAGAGCCAGAATTAGAACCAAGGTAGTGCTCTTTATCACTATGCTTTGTTAATCAAGTCTCTGAAAAAGCTATCATAAGCCTTATAACATAGACTCTCTCTGCACATCCAGAATGGCTGCCTGAGTCCAACCCATTGCTTCATTTTCTCTGGTATCTTTTGGTTCCAGACTATATGTAATTACACAGGGTGATTCCCCTAGTATCAATCCCACATCCAGACCTTTTAGGTGATTGGAGATATTTAAGAACAGTGAACTCATTCTTGGATGTCTATTTCTCCCCTGTATTTTTACATAAAAGAACAGAAAAGCGGATAGAATCAGAGTATTTTATTTCAATTCCCGATTTTACCATGTCTTTAAATGTAATACTCTGTGGCTCTCTGCCTCACTGCCTATGATGTGTGTTTGAATTGGTGGAGGTCTTATAGGATGTGGTAATGCCTCATAAGAATTACTATTCCCTTAAAAGAAAATATAGAAACCTAGGAATAAATCTTAGTGACTTTGGGTTAGATAATGATTTCTTAGATATTTAACCAAAGCACACACACACACAAAAAAGTTGGTAAGTTTGACTTCATCAAAGGTAAAAGCTTTGTGTTTTAAAGGACACAGAAAATTTTTTTAAAAACCCACAAATGTAAGAAAATATTTACAAATTATATATCTGTAAAGCAACTGTTTCTAGAATATTTAAGTAAATCTTATGGCTCAACAATGAGAAAAATAACTTAATAAAAATGAGCGAAAGATCTACATAGATATTTCTCTAAAATCGATACATGAATAGCAAACAACCACATGCAAGGATACTCAATATCATTAGTCATTAGGGCATTGCAAATAAACACCACAGTAAAAAAAACCACTTTACACACACTAGGATGGATATTATAAAAATACATGTATTAAAGAATGTTGTTGAGGATGTGGAGAAATTGGAACTCTCACACATTGCAGGTGGGAATGTAAAATAATACAACCACTTTGGACAACAGTTTGGCAGTTCCACAAATTGTTAAACAGAAAACCACATGACCCAGACATTCCTCTTCTAGGAATTTCATTACAAGAGAAATGAAAAAAATATGTTGACATTAAAATGTATCTACAAAATAAAGCCCACAATTAACCTTTGACTAGTAAGAGTTTTAAATATGTTGTTAAAAATCTGTAATGGACAGTTAAAATAAATTACCAGAGACAGAAGCTTGTGAGCTCACCAAACAAGGATTGCATTGTAGATTTTGTCATTACCAAATGAACTTAAAGGAACCAGTAACAGTTAAAGTTCGAATGGAAGAGGCTGCCATTGTTGTTCCACATCTGGTTGTTGCTGTTTATATTCCTTTGTTGAGCCTATATCTTAACAAGCTTTTTAGCAAGTATATGTTGAACATTTCTGTTTCATGATTAAGACAGAATCAGAGGCCATGGATACTGCCAACTAGCTTGTCTTTTACTTCTGTCTTTTTTCATGACTTTATTTACTCCCTTGTCTTTATTTGTAAGCAAAATGTGGAAAAGCTACAAAAATAAGTGTTATGTGGTTATCTAGGAAAAATATGGAAAATATTGCTGTTAATTTTGATGAATAAAATAAAATTTGTATTCTTTATTTCAATATAAATAGAATGTGAATTTTATTTTTTAAAAAAGCAACTAAAATGTTTATAGTAGTATTATTCATAATAGCTAAAATGTAAAAACATCACAAATGTGTATTAACTAATGAATGGGTAAGCAAAATTTGGTATAGTTGTACTGTAATCGTTAATTTATATGGCAACTTGGGTAGGCTCTAGTGCCCAGTTCTTTGGTCAAACACCAGTCTAAATGTAGCTGTGGAAGGTATTTTGCAGATGTGATTAACATTATGATTGGTTGATTTAAAATAAAGCAGATTGGCATCCATAATTTGGGTGGTCCTCGTCCAATCAGCTGAAGATCTTAATTGCAAAAATAGAAATAGAATTCCAGATAAGAAGGAATTCTGTCTCAACATATAACGTAGAAATCTTGCCTGAGTTGCTAGCCTGCTGGCCTGCCTTATGGATTTCAGACTTGCCAGCCTTTACTATCATGTGAACCAATTCCTTAAAATAAATCTCTCTTCCTCTCTCTCATATCTATATATCTATATAGATATAGATGATGAACTACTGATGCATGCAACAATTTCATTAAATATCCAGCAAATTATCTTGTGTTTAAAAAAGACTACCCAAAACATTACATATTGCATATTTTTATTCATATAACATTTAGAAATGAGGAACAGACCAATGGCTTATAGGGATTAGAATTATGGGAGAGAGGAAAATGGGAGGGATATTGCTGTGGTTGGGAAAAAGCAACAGGAGGGATCCCATGGTGATGGAACTGTTCAGAGTCTTGACTGTGTTAGTGGATACAAAAACATACACTTGTAATATAATAGTATAAAAATAAACACACACACACACAAATAAGTTAAAGTGGAGAAATCTGAATAAGATCATTAGATCTAAGTCAATATCACAGTTTTGACATTACATTGTAATTTTGCAAAATGTTTCCATGGATGAAAGTTGATAAAATGTACAGGGGATCTCTCTATATTACTTCTTATAACTACATATTAATCTATAATTACTTTAGTAAACATTCCTTTTTAAAAAGGAATAAAAAACTGCTACAATGTGGATGAACCTTAAAAACTTTATGCTAAGTGGAAGAAGTCACTTATCAAAGAGACAAGAGAATTGCCTGGGGGGGGAGGGGGGAGTGCTTATGTTTGTGGTTTCTTCTCAGGAGATGAAAATGTTTTAAAGTCAGATTGTAGTAAATACATTGAAAACCATTGAATTATATGCTTTAAACAAGTGAATTATGGTGTACTAATTATACCTCAGTAAAGCTATGCTTTTAAAAAAAAAAGACTCAGAATTATGATATTTAACTTCTGTGTCAAATGTTTTTTCTTCCCCCAAACTTGTTGAGATATCCCAAATATAGGGGAGATTTTTGCCCTTATTTTAACTGGCTTTTCACATTTAAGCATGTGCCTTAACAACTTCCGACTATCCTGGGTGAACGGATTGAAATGAATAAATGTCTTGAAGTGAATTGTGAAGCCAGCTGCTCAATGTGTGAAGAACTGGAAGGCCTTGTATATTAACACACTTCCATTCACACTTGCTCAATTGATCCATGTTTTTACCAGCCTCCAGTAGAGGAACTGATGAAGCTATATTGTTTATTCCTGCCAACTTTCTCCTCAGGTAGATCTTCCTTTATCTGTTCTTTTATCCATCTAACCCTATCTATTTTATAGCTTCAGAAATTTCCAAACATTTTTCTACTGGTCTTATTCTTTCCTCTGTTTTCCAAAATAAAACATTGTTTGTTTGTTTGTTTGTTTGTTTGTTTGTTTGTTTGTTTTTTTGAGACAGAGTCTCGCTTTGTTGTCCAGGCTAGAGTGAGTGCCGTGGCATCAGCCTAGCTCACAGCAACCTCAAACTCCTGGGCTCCAGTGATCTTTCTGCCTCAGCCTCCCGAGTAGCTGGGACTACAGGCATGCGCCACTATGCCCGGCTAATTTTTTATATATATATCAGTTGGCCAATTAATTTCTTTCTATTTATAGTAGAGACGGGGTCTCGCTCTTGCTCAGGCTGGTTTTGAACTCCTGACCTTGAGCAATCCGCCCGCCTCGGCCTCCCAAGAGCTAGGATTACAGGCGTGAGCCACAGCGCCCGGCCTTGTTTTTTAATCTATTAAAAACCCCATGTAGAAATATTGAGTAGGCAAGTTGATACATGAGGTCCAACCTTGATATATGAGTTTTCATTATATCAATGGTATTTAGATATTGAAGGACTTTTCCCCTGTGCACTAAATCTATATTAGTCAGGGTTCCCCAGAGAAATAAACCCCGTAGAATATATGAAAGGAAGTTTAGTAGGGGGAATTGGTGGACAAAATCACAAAAGTAGAGAAGTCCTACCACAGGTCATCTGCAAGCTGGAGAACTAGAAAAGCCACTGCACCGTGGCTCATAGCTGGTAGCCTCGCTCAGAACCAAGGAAGCTGACTATGCAGCTCAAGTCTGAGGCTGAAGGCCTGAGAGCCCCTGGAGGCCGCTGGTCCAAGTCCCAGGGTCCAAAAGCCAAAGAACCTGGAGGAAAAGTCTTTTGCTCTGGAAGGGAGAGAGAAAGCAAAGAGAGAGTGGATTTCCTTCTTACCGCCTGTTTATCTGCATTGAAGGCAGATCTTCTTTCAGTCCACTGACTCACACATCAATCTCCTTGGGAAACACTCTCACAGACACACCCAGAAATAATGCTTCATCAGCCATTTAGGCATCTCTCAATCCAGTCAGACCTAAAATTAACCCTCACCCTATCTGTTAAGAGGTATTAAAATATAGCAGAAGCATTTTTAAAAGTAGAGAAGGAGCCACTGGTGAGTTAAAAGAAAAAGAAGCATATTTGTTGTCTTTGAATAAAATTGTAGAAAGTTTTTTTTTTTAAAGTAGGATTGTGCCAAATGCTGCTGATATGTACGGTGAAACAAGGACTAGCACATATATAATCTTCACATCGGGGTCATGGTAGAGAAATTGATCAATACTACTTAGTCTAATGTCACTGCTTTAATTACTGCTAAAGCACCTGAAGTTTTACTCACCATCAGGTTTTATTTTTATTATTTTTTTATTTTAATTTTTTTGCAATCATTGCAAATGTTAACACAGTGAAAAGGCAAATATAGAATGTCCTACTTTGAAAAGAATTTGACCTCACAACCACCCGAAAGGATCTATATAATTCCAATGGGTTTATGGAACATATTTTAGAAAGCATTTCCTTAGTAAAATGGAATTTAATTAAAATAATTAGATAAACATAGAGTAAACATATTCAAAAAGCAAATGACAGTTGAATTTTACAACATAAGATTGTTTTATATACCACTAAAAATGGACCTATAGTCATGTGCTACATAACGATGTTTGAGTCAACAACCTACCATATATGTTGGTGGTTCTATGAGATTATAACAGAGCATATATATTAATAGAAACCTGATGTATGGCACTTGATATTGGCATTGCAGATCAAGCAGGGGATTTCACTGTTATTCAGTAATGGTGTTGGCACATTTGGTTTTCGTCATATAAATATATATTCTTAAAAAGTACTATCTAGGTTTGTGTAAATGCACTCTATGATATTCTCATAAGAACAAATTGTCTAATGATGCATTTCTCAGAAAATATATTAATTGTTAAGGATGCATAACTGCATAATAAATTTCTGTCTCTGAACTAAGTTATAAGGATTAATTAATTTTTTTTTACTATTATGTGAACAATTATTTTTCAGGAGGTTTTTTGAATGTGAGGGCCATCATCTTAAGATTCAATTGTTTGTGTGCTTTTTAATATATTAAAATTAAATATTTGAACATTATTATTTTTCCTATTTTATTGAAAATTAATCAGGGTTTGTTCTATTATAAATAAGATCATAAATGTCAATAATCTACAACCTGAAATTTACCTACGGAATACTTTGCAATGCTATTATAAACCTTGCCTAAATATTTTTAGCAACAACAACTTGGTCTACTTTGAGTTTAAGCTTGATGTTTCAGCTTTTCAGAACTCAATGTTATAAACAAGAAACATAAAATTAAAATAATTTCAATTATTTAGTCTAACTTTAATTTTGTTTCCTATGGATGATGGACATTTTTTAAGCACTTACAAAATAATGAGATGTTGTAAAGTCTTAACCATCCTACTCTGTAGTTATGGATAATCCATGCATAGATAAATATAATGGGCTTATGTTAAGACAATTCTAATAAACTAAATAATATATTTGAAATTGTTATGTTGAATTTGTTATGAGTAATCTGCTTGATTGGTGAGCTCATAAACTGATGGTTTTAAAGCAGGTATACCTTCTCTTTAGAAATATAATGAAGTGACCTCCAGCTGGAAAAAGGTTGTCAGTTACTGAGAACATGAAGTAGATAAAGAACCAAAGGATGCTTTCAGGTGGAGATGAAAGTCACAAAGTGTGTGAATTAAAAAGAACAGATTCATTTATCTTTGTCTTTTTACACCTGGACAGAATGCTAAGAACCATCTGTCAAAACTGCATGTAATACAATAAAGGGCATTTATTTATCTGTGCATATATTAAATAGACTTGGATGGGGTTTTAATGGTAATATGTACAGTGTAGATTTCCAAACAATCAAGCATGGCATTTTATTCAATAATCTTTGATGGATCTCTTTAGAGAGCAATTCTCCAGGATAATTCCCCTTTCCTTTACTCCTCTTTCAATATGGCCATTCGACCAATTTTATTTTATTTTTTTTTTGGCACCTTCAGGATCAGTAGGAAATTAGAAAAGCATTCCAACCAGTCTCCACCATGAAAGCTTTGTCTTGGGATGGATAAATAAATGAAGCAAAAAATATAATTTTATTTCAATACTAAGAATGGGATTTTACCAATATTGATGGAAATAATGTACCTTTTATCAATTGACACATCATTTGAGCAAATAAACCATTCACAACAGAATACTATATAATTTTTTTAACTTTGATTTTTTTTCCTTTCAAAGAATAAGGTACCAAACTGGGGAAAAAAAGAGAATTATATATTTTCAGATTTTTACAGTCTCTCTCTCTTTTTCTGTCTCTCTCATTAATTTTTAACTAAAAATGAAATGGAAAAGTACAGAATGACAAACATAAAAAAATCAATGAGAAAGTGAAATACAATTTTTAAATGTTATATTTGTCCTTATAAATAGCAATATCATGTCTTCAAAGTTAGAGTTTTTGAAAAGCATGTTAGAAACATTGATGTTAATTGTCTAGTTTCTCATAAGTAGCTGTGACAACCTTGACAATGTTGAAAGCATAAGATATTTCTGTGAAATGTTCCTTCAAAATGTATTAATGTTTATAATTATATAGATTTGGACTATTCAAAAAAGCAGGTCCTGTAATAATAGAATTTGTCTCAAAGACAATAACACAAAATAGAGAACATTAAGTTTATATTGGTATTATATTATGAAGTCTTTTTTTTAACTAATAAGAAGATACAAAATTAAGGCATCCCTTATCTTCTTGAGGCATCTAACATTAAAAATACATTTACATGAGTAGAATTTCCTGAATTGCAACAAACCTTAAAAAATTCATCCCTTCCTAAATTCAATTAGAACACTTATAAAAATTATAAAATCAACTTTTTCACTATGTTAGAAAATAAACAAAGGTCATTAATTATCTGAGGAGTATTTATATAAAAAAGTCTGACTTTTGCTAAGAACAGGGAGGGTTGTGGCATATAAATTGCTTTATTCTCATCTTTTTCTCTACAGTTCAATGTAGTCTTGAAAAACTTCATTGATCTTCTTGAATTGATCCTACTTGTGAAACAGGTTCACTAATAACCAATCTCAAGGGAGAACTGCCATTTCATAGAGGATAACAGAGATCATCACTATGCATATCACCAGGAGTCCAAATAGTTTTGTCCACTGCATCCTGAGCTGTAGTATTGCCAATAACTGAGTTATATGAGATAGACACATCCACATTAAACCATATAAAGAGGGGGTTTATGACTTATAGATAGGTAGCAAGGTACATCAATTCAAGAAGATACACACCTTGGTACATCATAGTCAAACTGTTGAAAGACAAAGAGAAAATTGTTAAAGCAAAAAGAGAAAAATGACTCGGTATATAAAGGAACCTCAATAAGATAAACAGATTGCTTCTCATCAGAAGCCATGGAGGTGAGGAGACATTGGGATAATATATCAATGATTTTTTTCTTTTGGGTAAATATCCAGTAGTAGGACTGCTGGATCACATTGTAGGTCTACTTTTAGTTCTTTGAGAAATCTCCGTGCAGTGTATAAGTGTTCCTTTCTCTTCACATTCATGCCAGCATCTATTGTTTTGGGACTTTTTGGTAGATGCCATTTTCACTGGGGTTGGGTGATATCTCATTATGGTTTTGATTTGCATGTCTCTGATGATTAGTGATATTGAGCATTTTTTCATATGTTTATTGGCCATTAGTCTATCTTCTTTTGAAAAACTTTGATTCATGTCTTTTGCCCACTTTTCAATGGGGTTGTTTGATTTTTTTCCTTGGTGATTTTCTTAAGTTCTCTGTAGATTCTGATTATTAGCCCTCTGTTGGATGTATAACATGCAAATATTTTCTCCCATTCTGCACGTTGTCTATTTGCTTTGTTGATTGTTTCCTTGGCTGTGCAGAAGCTTTTTAATTTAATCAAGTCCCATTTATTTATTTTCATTGTTGCTGTGATTGCCCTTGGTCATCTTCATAAATTATTTGCCTAGACCAATATCTATGAGAATTTTTCCATCATTTTCTTCTACAATTCTTATGCTTTCATATCTTAGGTTTAAGTCTGTTATGCACTATGAGTTGATTTTTGTGAGTGGTAAGAGGTGCAAATCCTGTTTCAGTCTTCTAAATGTGATTATCCAATTTTCCAAGCACTGCTTATTGAATAGGGATTCTTTCCCCCAGTGTATGCTTTTGTCTGCTTTGTCAAATATCAGAGGACAATATGAGGATGGTTTTACATCTGGGTTCTCTGTCCTTATCTATTGGTCTATGTCTCTGTTATTGTGCCAATTCTATGCTGTTTTGGTTACTATAGCCTTGTAGTATAGCTTGAACTCTGATAATTAATGCCTTTCAATTTGTACTTTTTACTTCAGTGTGCTTTGGCTATAGGGAGTCTTCTCTTATTCCATACAAAGTGTAGAATCACTGTTTTTTCTAAATCTGCAAAAAATGATGTTGGTATTTTATTAGGGATTCAATTGAATCTGTGTATCACTTTGGGTAATATAGACATATTACAATGTTGTTTCTGCCAATCCATAAGCATGACTTCTTTTTCCATCTTTTTATGGAAAAAGATCTTTTTCCATCTTTCCTTCTTTTTATGTCCATTGATATTTCCTTCCTCAGTGTTTTGTGGTTCTCCCTATAGATTTCTTTTGCCTCCTTAGTTAAATATATTCCTAGGTATCTTATTTTCTTTGTTGATGTTGTGAAAGGTATTGAGTCCAACAGTATCTTATTTATTTAAAGATATTTTCTTTATGCTGTAATAATAAATGTAGAGTGAGATATAGTAGAAAATAAAAGACTGTCTCTTCCCAACAATTATCTCCAAAGCAAAAGGCTGTAATAAATAAAAAATAAAATAAAAGGGAAAACACAATTAAAAATAAATGAGTCTATGATGGTTAAATAAATACATGCCATTTATACTTCACCTTGAGTTAAGTTCTTACTTGTGCTTAGAATTTTTGAAAATAGTTTTAGTTCTATTCCTACCAAAATATATAGGGTCCATTTGCATCACATGGAAACATTGGGAGGCAAGGGATGCAGGGAATTCCCAGAGGGGCAGCTGCAGGGCTGCGATGCAGAGTGTTCACCAGAGTGTACTAAGGGTATGGGAGGACATGGTGACTAAATGAGCCTATAAATATAATAAACTGTACATGATAATATAGTTTTTGATTTAAGAAATC